>NC_090936.1:848900790-853900790 GCF_040938575.1 Ambystoma mexicanum | reverse complement strand
ATGGCACAACGATCCCGTGCTTTAATCTAGCCTGAATAGTGCCTTTTATTCCTTCCTCTGCTTCCCTTGACAACGGGTAATGCTGCACCCTCGGGAGTACTACTCCCGACTTCAATGTAATCTGTCCTAGGGTCACATCTCTCAGTAACCCAACATTATGTGTATTAACAGTCCATAATTGTGTTGGCACATATTGCATGTCCTCCAAATATAAATACGGGGTCACCACTGCCATCAGGGGGCATTGTTCCTTCCTATACTGCTCCATGATATCACAGGGGATGCAGATTTCCAAAATATCTCCATTTTGCTCACTGTCCTCAAATAACTCCTCATCAGTAATTTCCTTCAATTGTACTGTAGGGTGTACACATAGTACCTTGCGGCACTCGCGCCCATCCTGGTCTGTTCCAATCAGGACTACTCTTTGTCTGACACTACTAGTCCTTGCAAATCTAATGACCATATTGTCCCCACAACCACCTTAGGTGCACCATGGGTGCACCATGGGTCAGAAAATAAAATCTGTGGGCACTCACCAATATTTTGTTGCAATTTGAGGCGCTACTTTTGCTAGTACGTTGATGCCATAGATAAATATGTCTGGGACCACCGGAACTCCCCCGACTATTGACTCCCTTGCCATTGCATTGATTACCATTGTTCGAGCTACACACATCCCTGGAGTGGAACACACTACCCCTTGATCTGTAAATGATATAGTTACATTTAGTTTACTGAGCATTTCCCTACCCAACAAGTTCATAGGGGAACTCTCTGAATATACCAAGGGGGCTCGTACTACCTTCCCTGCCACTTTTATATCCAGCTCCTCAGTGTATGGAACTGTAGAAATAGCCCCAGAGAATCTTGCATGTCAAGCGTTTTACCTGACCATGGAAAGTTCCCCTCCATAATGCATCTGAATCTACCATAAATATAAATTGCTTGTTTCCTATTTCTGCCCCCACTAAGGGCTCCTCTTGAGGGTGTGCAGTTGTCAATAGGATTGGACATGCAATTGATCTCTGTTGGCTGTCCTAATCAGAATATGTATTTGTCTCAGGGAATGAAAAAGGGCCGCCCCCGCCATTGTAACTCCTTGGAACGGGGCACCTGTTCCCCCTGCCATCCTGTTGAACTGTGTTCCCTCACCCTGCTGCAGTTGTTCCCCCAAGTTGCCCTTGACTGTTAGCCCCATAGGGGAACTGATTTTGACCCCCTCGCCCAAATTGCTGATGTCCCATTCCTTGAGTCCCTTAGAATCCCTGACCTGGAGGTGATGGCCCATAATTAAATCTCATCCCAGGCCTGTTCCTGTATTCCCTTGTGATCTTCCCAATCCTCCTCCCCGGGGCCTTATCCCCCCAAAGCCTCCTACTCTTGCTCCTCAAAATCCTCCTCTTCCCCTTGGTGCTCCTTCATACTGCCACTGTGGTTTGGGGGTAATGTCCCCCCCACCCTATTGTCCGTGTCCTCCTTCGGACCATAGTGCCGCAATTGTGGCATTCACAATTTGTTGAGTGTCTCCTGTCCTTTTCCCCCTGAGCCGGTGCCGTCACGGGTGCTTGGACGACAACCGTATTTAGTTTCTTTTCCACTAGTTTTGCCTTGTGCGTTTGCCGCTTCTGGGCAGTTTCCCTGTCCCCCTCCTTGATTCTCTTACAATGGTGGACTATTATACTTTGTATTTCTGCCCACCCTTTGGCTTCAACTCCCACAATTTTACCTAGTGCCTTCTGGACCTCTTTTGGTAATCCCCTCTTAACGATAAAACAGAAACGGGGGCGTGGCCTGAGCCCATGGAGTGAGGTCGTCTTGAGATGGAGCTCCCGCTACGATCCGTGCACATATCCGACTTAGAGACCTCCTGGCGCACGCTGCAGCAGCCCGAGTGCAGGGTAAGGAGGAAAAAGTATTCCTGCAGCAGCTGAGCGAAATCCCGGGAAAAAACGGAGCGCTTACATAGTAAAACGCCGATGGTAAGAAAGCCCGGCGAAAATCCAAGATGGTGGACGGAGCCGCGACCTCGAAGTAGAGGGTAAATCCGACTGGGCCAAGGAGCAGACCAGCCAGCGATCCTGCGACCCCCCGACAGAGAGGCAGAGGCCAACCGCGGGAAAACAAGCCCGGCGAGAAAAGGACGTGGGCGCCACACCGGGGGAAGGAGCGGCCCGGAGGAGACAGACCCCGTGGAGAGGCCGACGGGCACGGACAGCGAAAGGGAGGTCGCCGCGCAGCGGACTCCTGATGGTGAACGAGCCAGGGCCCGTGGAGAAGACACCTGGCAGCGCACGCCGGATGAAGCGGTGGGACCCCCCGGCTCCAGGTCGCTGACTGAGCGGCATAGGGGGAAGGCCTCCCGGCGTCGGAGCGAGGGGGAGGCGGCCCGCTTCCCTGGACACCAACACGTACCAGGCAGGACTGCCTAACTGCCGCCATTACACCACCAAGACAAGGCAAAGTCTGGGCCCCCGACGGACCAACATGGCGCCCACGCAATAAGGTGAAGGGCCACTGTGCACGACCCGTAGAAGATAGAGGAGGAGCCGGGTCGAGAAAATCTAGAGGGAATTATCAGGACTCTGTACTAGCATCCCGCCTTGGAAACGCCGTCCCCCGCCTTTGGCCCAGCTGTCCACGGGACCGAAGACGGACAGACACGCAGGGGCACAATGCCAAATAAGAAAATCGAAGGGAAGCTCAAGCAGAGCACCATGGACACCTACACCAAGACACCAGGGCAAAAACAGACAACGCCAACAGACATGGAAATGGCTGCACCTCAACCGACAGAAGACGCAAACGACGGCACAATCATAGGAGCAATAGCCGCCATGAAGGCATCTCTTGAAAACAAAATGGACGCAACAATAGGGGCCCTAAAGGTGTCGCTAGAAAACAAACTGGATGCAGTGATGGTGGATGTGGGCCTCCTTCGTCAGGATACGAGGAACCTGGCGGAGAGGGTGGGGGCGACAGAGCAACAGGTGCAGCAAAACACGGCAGGAGTCGCCACAACACGGACGCAATTAACGGAAGTATTACAAAGAGTCAAGGCCCTGGAACGGAGAGCGGAGGCCGCGGAGGGCAGAGCTAGGAGGAACAACATCCGTGTAATTGGACTTCCGGAAGGCGAAGAAGGTAACGACCCTACGGAGTACATAGAAAACATGCTTCTCCAGAAGGTAGGGGCCGGGGAGTTGTCTCAGGGTTTTGTGGTGGAGAGAGCACATAGAGCACTGACTAAAAGACCCCAACTGGGTGCCCCTCCGAGACCGATAATTGCCAGGATCATGAACTACAAAGACAGAGACAAAATACTGGCGTTCTCAAGAGGGGGAGGGGGGGAGGAAGATCGTCAGACACTCCTCTAAGATCACAATGTATCCGGACTATACAGCCTTGGTCCAAAAGCAGAGAGCACAGTTTGGCCCAACGAAAGAACGACTTAGGTGTGCAGGGGTGAGATACATGCTGCTGTTCCCCGCCAAACTCAAGGTGATACACCAGGACAAATCATGCTTCTTCGATTCGGTGGAGGAGGCCCACAGGTGGATGGACGCGCAGGGCATCCCCCAGCTAAGGCAGAGAAACGCCAACAACAATGCAAACAGACCCTGATAATGCGAAACGAGGGAGAGAAAACGCAGTCACGCGCAATGTTACTAAACAATTCATAAGCAACTAAGTCGGAAGACAAGTATGAAGGAGCGATCAACCTCACTCCAGTCAAGGTCGGCTGAGAAAGGTGACGCCCCCGCACAGTGAGAGTGATCACCAAGTTTAGATGCCAGTTTTAAGGCATCACGCCGCTACAAGTCGGCCCCTTCCAAGGGAGTACGATGAGGGAAGCGGTGGAGCCCGAGCAGGAGAAGGGTGGCTGGGCTTTCGTTCATTAGTTTTTGTTTGGGTTAAAGATGTTGAGTGTGGTGAATGGACAGCATATGGCGTAGGTAATAGGAAAACGACCGCAAAGGATGAAGGGGAGATACGAGCAGAAGGTGACCAGAGATATATACGGCAAGTGGCAATAGACGACAGTCATGGCCGCACCAGATGCGGGGGCCCCGCAACAGGAGCTGCAGGAGACTCCCACACGGGGAGAGTAGAGGGCAGGACACAGAGACACGGCTGTGGGATGAGGAAGCCGGACTGCAAAAAGTACAATGGGGCTAGATAGCACGTCAATAGTCACCTGGAACGTGCGAGGCCTTAATGCGTATATCAAGAGACTTAGGGTCTATGCATGGCTAAATCGAATGAAGGTCAAGATAGCGATGCTCCAGGAAACACACCTAACCTCACAAAAGCAGGCCAAGGTGACCAAGAAATGGGGAGGACAAACATACAGCGCCACGTACTCGAACTATGCATGGGGAGTACTGATACGGTTTGCCCCGGGGGTTCCGTTTCAAATGCTCCGGCAGGAGTCAGACTCGGAGGGAAGGGTGGTGTTGGTGCATGGAATGCTGGAACATAAGGAGGTGTGCCTGATCAACACCTACACCCCGAATTGTGACGCAGCAGACTTCTTTAAAAAGTTGGTGCCAAGGCTGTCCCAGTACAGGGAAGCGACGTTCATCTGGGCCGGCGACTTCAACTGCACCTTGAACCCGTTGCTGGACAGGTCGGACGTCAGGCACAGGAAGCCAGCGCCCCCGGCGAAGGAACTGCATAGGACCTTAGAGGGATTACAACTGGTCGACATCTGGAGACAGGTACATGGAGAGGGGAGGGGGTACACACACTACAGTGCACCACATGGGACATTTACACGGTTAGACTACATATTCACGGGCAGAGAATCATTACATGACTTCACAGAAATCACTATCAAAGCACGCACACTCTCTGATCACGCCCCAGTATTAGCAACATGGGCACACACCCATAGGAAAGCCCAGATACCTACCTGGCGGCTCCGGGCAGAGGCCCTAAGAGAGGGAGAGCTGGAGGAACACCTCCAAGAGTCCATAGACGATTACTTTGAGCAGAATGAGGGTAGCGTGGAAAGTAGTTCCACACTATGGGAAGCGTTCAAAGTGGTGATAAGGGGGGCGGCAATAGGCAGGACAGGGGGATTAACGGGGGCAGCTATGAAATTGCTCGGTGAACTTGAGAAAGTGATAGAAAAGGAAGAGCGACGAGCGGGAACGGGAGGGAGTGAGTCCCGAGAGCTAGTGGAGTTGAGGTCAGACTGTATGGTACTTTGGGGAAAAACTGGGAAGGCTGAATTACGGGAGATATCTACAACGCCTACATGCGGAAGGGGATAAACCCAGTAGACTTTTAGCGTGGCTTACTAGACAGGAAAACAAAAAGGACCCCATAACAGTGTTAGAAGATCACACAGGAAAAGAGATCAGAAATCAGGAACATATTAATGACCTATTTGCCCAATTCTACGAGCGACTATATGCCCCGAACCCAGAGATAGATTCAGAGGACATAGTGGATGCACTGGCAGAAATTAGATTACCAAAATTGGCAGAAGAACAGGCTCAGTCGTTGGATGCAACTATCACGGTAGAGGAAATAGAGGGCGTGATTATGGAGCTCCCCACAGGGAAAACCCCGGGCCCGGACGGAATCCCGGGGGAGTTTTATAAAACATTCAAGAGTACCATCTCCCAGAAGCTACTTGATGCGTATCATGGCGCATACGAGAGCAATCGGCTGCCACCCAGCATGTCCGAATCGACGATAGTCCCGATCCTAAAACCTGGGAAGCCGCCCAAGCAATGTGCCTCCTATAGGCCAATCTCCCTTATCAATCAGGATGCTAAAATTCTGACGGCGGTGTTAGCCAACTGCCTGAACCAAGTTGTGCCCACCTTGATCCACTCGGACCAAACGGGTTACGTCCCGGAGAGGAACACGTCGTGAAATCTTCGCAGATTGCACCATGTGCTAGAAGAGACAAATCAAAGACAAGGCGAGAGCGCAATAGTGTACTTGGACGCTGTCAAAGCGTTTGATTCGGTGCGTTGGGAGTGGCTGGTGAGCGTACTCGCCCACTTTGGCATTGGTGAGGGATTCCTCCGATGGATCAAACTGCTATACAACGAACCTAGAGCAAGGGTGAAGACGGGGCGATTCATCTCAAAGGAGTGGATAATACACAGGGGCACCAAGCAGGGATGCCCACTGTCGCCATTATTATACATTCTAGCCCTAGAGCCGCTTGTGGCCTTCCTTAGAGCGGAATATGGGGATACCGGGATAAACATAGACGGGGTGCTCCACCAAATCTCGCTATACGCGGATGATAAGCTGTTATACGTAGAAAATCCAACCACCAATCTACCATGCCTCCTAGAGGTGATCGGAGCATACACCAGACTATCTGGCATAACAATCAACAAAGATAAATCCCTGGTACTCCCTCTGGCGGGGCTAAGGCGAGTTCCCCCGGGCAGCCTCCCGGACCTGGGCCTGACATGGGCACGAAACTCCTTCAAATATCTCGGAATAGAAATACACCACGACACTGCTGACACCCATAGGAAAAATACACTGGCGGCACTGGAAAAAACACAGAAATCAATGGTCTTCTGGGGAACACTCCCACTGGGGATGATGGGGAGGGCGGCCCTCCTGAAAATGGGGGTGCTACCGCGCCTGCTATATTACTTTACAAACATCCCATACGCCATTCCCAGAACCTTCTTCAACAGATTAAATACGATAACACAGAATTTCCTATGGGGAGGAGGGAGGAACAGAATCGCAATGGAGACTCTCCAGAAAGACTACGAGGGCGGTGGCATTAGGCTACCGGACTTCGAAAAATATTATCTAGCAGGACAACTGTAGTCAAGTGGCTAGGAGAGGATGAAACAATAGACACCATCGTCTTTCAGCCAGCACTGAAACAATACTATCTGAGAGAGATCTTGTGGCTTGACACACCCCAGCTCAGGACCCTGCCGAACATGCTTAAGATCGCAGTGGGGCTATGGAAAAGGGCATGGAAACTCCAGGGTACGAAGGACCCGTGCTCGACACAGATCCCTTTGGCGGGCCTCCTAGGGGGGAACACGAACATGCTAGCGATGTACCGATTGCACTGGGAGGCCAAAGATGTAGCACAAATTGGAGACCTGAGGAGAGGAGAGAGATGGGCAGACTTTCGAGAAATAGTAGATGACCACGAGATACACGAGGGCCAATTCATCCTTTATAATTGCATAATAGGAAATATCAAAAAAAGATGGCCGGAATGGATAGACCCGGAGGAGGAGGAGATGACAGAGCTAGACGTATGGTACGACATTTCAGAGGGAACCCACACAACCTCCAGGTTATATGAACAATTGCTAAAAACAGTAGACCCGCAAGGATCAAACACGAGGCGACGTTGGGAGGAGGAACTCCAGAGGCCATTTAGCGATCAAGAATGGCCTAGGGTGCTAAGATACCCAAAAAAGGTCTCAAGGAATGCACGGTTCAGGCAGGCACAGCTATATATCACACACCGAGCATACCTCATCCCCAAGAGGATGCACAAGATGTGGACAGAGAACCAAAACAGGTGCTCACGCTGCCTGGTCGAGGACGCCGACGTGCTCCACATGTTCTGGACATGCCCAGTGATACAGACTTTCTGGGACAGAATCAGAACCAAGATAGCACAAGGCGGACTTCAACTACAAGCAGAGCATCCCGAGAGATACCTACTAGGCCTCTTCCCGAGAGGAAGCAGACACGAATCGCACCAAGCAAAAATGAAGGACCTAATATGCATATTGGCTAAAAGAAGAATAGCAATGTCATGGAAGTCAAAGGAGGGCCCGAACATTGATGCATGGTGGTCAGATCTCCAAAAGTGGGCGCAGACAGAGACTGTGGTGTGGGTAAGAGCGGTGAAAAGAGGGGAAGGGGAAACAGTACACAAGTTGGCCGCATGGAACTCCTTGATGCAGGACCTATTCGACATGAGAGAAGAGGGAGACAATGAGGACCCCGTGGGGACGGCAGAATAACGAGTAAGAATGGGGTTACCCGGCACGAGCGCCGTGGCGAGACACCTCTGTAAAGAACTCAGCGGTAGACCCAACAAGGGTTATGGACATGAAGGGTACGGTCGCCTGAGAACCCTGAGGCTGCGGAAGTATGGCAGGCTCCGAGGAACATCCTAACGCGCCAGTGATGCTGTGTCATGCCAGATTGTATGTTTTGTTTTTGTTGTTTTGTTGTTTAAAACCAATAAAGAAATTTAAAAAAAAACGATAAAACAGAAACATGGTACAGAATGGTTCCATTGCTCTCCTGTCTCAACTCTTCACATTTCCTGTAACTTAAGAATAAACCTAACTGGGTTCTCATCAACACCCATCGTGCACTGCATTAAAGAATGGAAATCAGGGGTATCTGGGTACATCTTTCGTAGTGCATCTCATACCCTCGCCCTTGGTTCATTAAAGGCTGCTCCATCATGTTCAATGTTTGCAAGACTTACCCCAGGGTACCCAGCCATTGCCCATATGTCCCAGCCTGGTCCCCAACTATGGCGACCAGTAAACTCTTCAGGTATCCTAGTGCTAAAGCTACCCCTGCTGTTTGTTTTTCAAATTCATAGATCCATTTACTGGCTCCGGCTGTAAGCTGGGGGAGAGAATTAATCAAATTATTTGTGTCTTTTTGAGGCCATGGCACATACTGGTTATCCCTACTCTTTTATGTATAAGCGGCATCTGCATGTCTATTTTATTTTCAACCCTTTTAAAAAAAATGTAGAACCAGTTGCACAACTGAAGACATTAAAGGCATATATATAATACAGAATTACCTTTAGGTTACCATTAAGTAAAGCAGAATCCACAAAATCCTGAAGCCCTGCAATTCCCTCCCTCATGCCTCAACCCGCCCCACTCAAACCCCCTCCTGGCCCAGCTGAGCAGGACCATCCATGGTTTGGTCTATGCCCGAGCGTAAGGCCAATCTAGCTAATCGGGGCTTATGAGTCATCGCCAGGAAATTCAGGTCAAAGTCAGAGAGGGGCCCACGTGTCTGCAAATCTGTGTAAGAGGCCTGCGGTGACTTTTTCCACAACCAATATTTCCCAAAGTTTGATCCACCAGAGAGTCAGCGAAAGGAAATTGTGATTTTCCCAGCCAGCAAAAGTTGCGTGAGGAGGTTGGCCGTTCTCCCCAATTTTGGGTAAGCACCAGGCGCTGTGGCGCCTAGTAGAATGGTTTCCGGTTCTCGGGGGGTTGCCACCTGAGTGATATCCTCTATCATAGAGATGCACTGGGTCCAAAAAGATGGCACGGTGGGGCAAGACCACCACATATGGAAGTATGATCCGAGCTGCCCACATTTGCGCCAGCAGTGGGGGTTAAGGGATTGGCTAAAACGATATAGGTGGACTGGTGGATACCACCGCAAGAGAAGTTTGTGAGCGCATTGCCAGTTAGTGATGCAAAAAAAAGAGGATGAGTGGGTCCTAGACGATATGTCCACCCACGTTTGGTCCTCCAGGGGATGACCCAGGTCTGCTTCACATAGCGCCATGTAGGGGGCTCTGGTGGTAAGGGCATACTCCTGCAATAGCTTATAAAGGGTAGAGGTTTTCCCCCTAGATGGCAATTCCTTTAGGGTAAGTTGGAAGGCTAATTTGCATTGTTTGAAGGAGCGGGGTTGGCCATCCTCGAAAAGGTGTGCCAGGAATTCAAGGCCCCCAATAATCCAGTTTTTAAAAAATGTTGGCTGTGACCCAGGAGAGAAGGCTGGGTTATGGAAGATCGGGGAGGAGGGACCCAAGCCACGCTGGATGCCCTTATATTTTAATGCCCAGTCCCAAATTTTAAGCGTATGTTTGGTGGAGGCCAGGGTCCCAGTCCATCGCCACACACCACAACAAGCACACTTCACCCCATACTAGTATAAACAAAAATATCAAAGGCACACAATACCCACCTCTCAAATGTGCACTACTGAACATACGCTCCCTACCTTCACATGCCTTAGAGATAAATTATCTACTATCTACACATAATCTGGATCTACTATGCATCACTGAAACCTGGCTCAATGATGTCTCCTGCCCAGCCATCGCACTAGCCCTACCCCCAGGCTACACCAGCCTTAGGCAAGATAGACCCGATAAGATTGGAGGGGGAGTCGCCCTTATCCACAAAGACTCACTGTCCATCAGACCAGCAGACCATAGTACATGGGGTGGAAATGCCGATATCCTATCAGCCAAGCTTATGCTCTCCCCCAATAATCTAATCAATATCCACATCCTATATAGACCTCCCGGACTTCCAGCAGACTTCCAAGAGCCCCTCTCCCACCGGCTCAGTAACAACATAAAAAAATCCTTCTATTAGGAGACCTAAACTTAGGATACAGTGATCCTAAGGATAAATCTGCCACAATCCTAGCAAAAGAACTCGCAGACCTAGGATTCTCCCAAGGAGTCCTCACCCCCACCCACTCCAAAGGCCGCACCCTTGACTGGGTCATGAATCACAACTGTGCATCCAACATTATCTCAAACACCGCCTTTCCATGGACGGACCACACGTGCATTGAATTCATTATTCCCACCAACCCCAGGCCCAAGACTCTTACCCACGCACTACCTGCCATAACAAGAAGTTCTAAAAAACTCAACGCAGACAACTTGCGACCCTACCTCAAAAACCCCCTGCCTAGCACCACCTTTCTCTCAGGACCCAAATATACTATCAGCTATCTTTAATGATACTCTCACCAATGCCATAAATTCTATAGCCCCACTTGAAAGCAAGAAAGAAAAAAAATCATTTCACTGCAACTCTTGGTCCTCGGATGAACTTCAAACCCTCCGAGCACAAAAGTGTCAGTCACTAAAAAACTGGCAGTGACCTAAATAAGAGCCTTTTCAAACAGATAGCACTCCAATATAAAAAAGCCATCTTAGTAGCAAAATCCAACTCCTTCAATGATAGGATTTCAAAAGCCAATTCCCAAAGTAAAGAATTATTCGCAATCTTTAATGAACTAGTCACACCCCCGGCTACCGCAGACGAGATAACTAAAGACAACGCCTGGTGTGCGAGCATTCAGTCCGCCATGCTCAACAAAACAAAACTCCTCCAGAATAAAATCCAAAACCACTGCAAAGCCCTCCCAAACCAAAAAGCTAACCGCTCTACACAAGACAAGCGTAGTAATTTCAATCACGCTCAATTCGCCTTCAGAGACATCACTGAATCAGAGGTCCTTAATCTCATCAAAAACCTCAAACCATCTCTCTGCAAAGCAGATATCTGCCAAAATCAAGGAATGCGCTAAAGACCTAGCACCCCTGATTACTGCCTTCATTAACGCATCATTCCAAACAGGAACTGTCCTAAACGATCTCAAGGAAGCCTGGGTGCGGCCACTTCTAAAAAAAAAAAAAAAAAAAGGCCACACTTGACCCAGCGCAACCCAACAAATACAGCGATAACGACAGTCCCGTTCCTCTTGAAAATCCTGGACAAAGCAGCTCATAGCCAGATCCAATCATACATAGAAGCTAATTCCATACTATGCAAAAGGCAATCTGGCTTCCGTGTCGGGCATGGAACAGAAGCCACCTTATTAGATCTAAAAAATCAAATCTCACAGATCATGGACAAAGGTAAACCTGCCCTGCTCCTCCTCCTCGATCTATCAGCAGCTTTTGACTTGGTAGATCACTAAACACTTACCACCCACCTCATTCATGCAGCCCATTTCTCTAAACAAGCAGCATCCTGGATCACATCCTTCCTCGAAGGAAGAGCCATGAAGGTCTACTCCGACACAGCAAACTCAGATCCTACCACTATAAACTGCGGTGTCCCCCAAGGATCATGTACAGCTCCCACCCTCTATAACCTCTTCACAAAACTCCTCTTCGACCTACTTGACTCCATGGGTGTTTCATATACCAACTATGCAGACGACACTCAAGTACTTATACCTCTATCTGGACTCTATCACCAAGACGCCACGGCCCTTCACAACATCTATGCTACTATCCAAGCTATGGATGGCAATCAATGGCCTCTGTCTTAACGGGGAGAAGACTGAAGTTCTCATCCTTGGGCAGAAAAACACAATAACGAAGCTAAGCCCCCAATACACCAACTTCAACATAGACAACTCAACCATCTCTGTATCATCCTCCGTCAAGACTCTAGGTGTTCACATTGATGCAAATCTATCGATGAACAAACAAGTCAGCGCCATAGCCTCTGCATTAGCGTTCAGCACCAAACTCATCAATGCCATTAAACCCTACCTATCTGCCCCCAACCGCCTGGCCATAGCTAGAGCAACTATAGGCGCTAAACTCGATTATTGCAACGCTCTCTTAGCTGGCACCTCTGCCAAGAACATTCACAACTGCAAACCACACATAACAATGCCCTAAGAGCCACTATGAGCATCCCTAGAAGAGACCATATATCCCATGCCAGACTTGCAGCACAGTGGCTACAGGTCAAAGACCACATTACTCTGAAAATCCTCACCATCACACACAGATGAATCAACAACACTGCTCCCACATACCTATCTGAAGCAATATCAAGGACCACTTCCACTTGCCCCACCAGAGCACAGTATACCAACCAGCTACACATACCATGCATCAAGAGAGCCACAGCTGAAGGTCTAGGCTTCTCCTATATTGCACCAAAACTTTGGAACTCACTCCCTGCCACCCTTAGAGCTGAAACTTCCATCTCTGTCTTCCGCAACAACCTCAAGACCACTTTCCTCAACTAGCACAGCGACTTCCTCCTCTTCTCCTGTCATGTATAGTGTAATATAAACACAAATGTAATATAACTATATTTTAAAGTTGTATATATATTTTATCCTTGCTCAAACTGCTGATTATGTAACGAATGCATGCCTCATGACTATGTAACTAAGCATTGTACTGTAACAAGTGCCACAATGTCCTCAGACTGTTGTGCGCTGTATAAATACGAATAAAACAAACAGGTCCTCCGCAGCGGGGGCAGAATGTGTGGAAGAAAGTGGAGTGGGAGTGTGAGGCGGGACTGTTCTAGCTCTACCCATTTCGGGCATCCTGTAGACATGGACCATGTCTGGGTATGCACCAATTGTGATGCTACATGGTGTTTGTGCAGCTCGGGAATCCCCAAGCCTCCCAGTCGGGGACTACCCATCATGGCTTTTTGGGATATCCTCGCCTTTCTGCCTTTCCAGATGAACCGGAGCATTTTCCTCTGCATAAGCAGAAGGGGGGGCAGTGGGATCGTCATGGGGAGGGAGGAACATGCATACAGGAATCGTGGAAGGAGATTAATTTTGCAGGCGGTAATGCACCCGATGAGTGATGGCCATCTTTCAAGGTCCCTCTCAGGTTCGTCAAAAAGTGGGGGAAAGTTCAGTCGATATACATGATTGGGACGGGCTGGGATCTGGACCCCCAGGTAGGGGATCGATTTCTCGCTCCATTGGATCGGACAAAGGGGTTCTAAGGCCTCCCATTCCCCAGGTCCCAAACCCACTCCCAAGGCTGTTAATATCCCAAACTTAATGGCAAAACCTGCTACCCGCCCAAATCTGCAGAGCTCTTTAAGGGCCAGCGTTAGGGATGGCTGAATGTCCGTAAGAGCTAACACTACGTCATCAGCATAAAGTGAGATCTTGTGTTGGGAGTCCCCGATGGGAAGGCCTTTGATGACCTGGTCCAGTCAAATCTGCTGGGCGAGGGTATCCATTACCATGGCAAAAAGCAACGGGGACGAGGGCATCCCTGCCTAGTTCCGCAGGTCAGGGGGATTGGATCCGAGAGGTGGCAGTTAACCCGGAGAAGAGATTTAGGGGCTATTAGTTAGCCAGGACCAGTTTTTGGAAGTTCAGGCCAAGGTGAAAGGCTTCCAGAGTAGACAGGTCCAGTCCACATTATCAAAGGCTTTAGAGGCGTCCAAAGCCAGGAGGGCTAATTTATGCGAGTCTTGGGTTGAAATGTCCACTAAGTTCAGGGCCCTACGGATGTTGTCTCCAGTCGATCTGTGCATTATAAAGCCTGTTTGGTCTGGGTTTATCAATTTGGGCAGGACCTCCCCAGGTGATTCGCTAAGACTTTCGAATAAATGTTAGCATTGATGTTCAGTAAGGAGATGGGCCTGTATGAGCTGTTTTCCTTGGGGTCTTTGCCAGGCTTAAGCAATAGTACAGTTATGGATTATTGCATAGTCGGTGTGATGGAGCCCGAGACCCCAAATTAGTTAGAGGGCTGTCAGCGGGGCTACCAACTGAGGACGAAACGCTTTATGAAATTGTGTTGTGAACCCATTCGGGCCTGGGGCTCTGGACTTTAGGGATTTGATGGCTGCCTCCGCCTCCTCAACTGTAATCAGAATATCCAGTCCCTCTCTGTCAAACTCTTCGTATGTGAGATTGCGCCCCCTTGTAGGTACCGTAGATGTTCTGCCTCATGTTTTGGTCAGCGTACTGGACCTTGCCCTCTGGGTCACGGACACCCACTATGTTGGTGTTCCTCTTTGCTCTAGCCAGCTTCTCCACCAGGAGCTTGTTTGCTTTATTGTTCCTAGTATAATAGCCTTGTTTGGATTTGGCCAGTCGGTGAGCGGTTTCCTCCATGTAGTGGGCCTCCAACTTCCTCCGGGCTATCTGTAGGGCACGTTGAGTCTTCGGGGACCAGCCTTTTTGCTTATGATGGTTCTTGCCTTTCTGAACCTCTCTTTCAAGTTCCTCTCGGGTCCGTTGTTTACATTTATGGAACGCTGCTCCGTGTGCAATCAGTTCCCCCCTGACTACTGCCTTCATGGCATCCAACGTGTTAGCAGAGGAGGTATCTTCGGATGGGTTTTCCCAGAAGAAGTTCTTGATCACTGTGGCAATTTAGTGCCTCAACAGCATTTCATTCAGAATGGGATCATAGAGAGTACAATGGCACCGAGGAGGCAGGTCGGGGTCGTGAGCCTGAAGGGTGAGCAAAACCGGAGAATGGTCTGTGAGTATCCTGGTTCCTATGATCGCTTTGTCAACAAAAGCTTGGACTTGCGGGAGGTCAACAGAAGATCTGTGTGGGAGGAAGTTCTATCTGCATGTGAGAAAAAAAGAAAAGTCTCCCTCGCCGGGGTGAAGCACCCTCCATGTGTCCACCACCCCCAGAGCACAGAATAGATGAAGGAGGCTTGTTGCGAGCTTAAAGTCTCTGGGGACCGATGGATGGGACCTGTCCCAGGAAGGGTGTGGGGCTCCATGGAAGTCTCCTCCTATGATGATTTGGCCTTCAACGAAAGGAAGGGGGGGTCTCACCCAGAACCTCATAGAATGTTTCCTGACCTTCATTAGGGGCATAAACCGAGATAAGAATACAGCTGTCTGTACACAAGGCCTTTGACTGCCATATAGTGTCCCTCCAGGCATAGTAGGGTCTCTAGTAGTCTGGTTCGCAGATTTTTGGCAACGAGGATAGCTGTACCCCCTTTTTTGGTCCCGTTTGAAGCTAGGTACTGGAGTGGGAAGTTTGTTGTGAAGGCGTGTGAAGTCCCAGGGCTGCAAGTGCGTCTCCTGTAGGAAGACCACTGAGCCCTCCATGTCCTGGAGCCGTTTCAGTGCCGCTTTCCATTTGAAAGGCGAGTTTAGGCCTTTGATATTCAGCGAGATAAACTTCGATCTCTGATGTGGTGGGTGTGCCTCCTGAGCGTTGATATTCTGCAGTGGCAGGGCCTGGGCTGGGTGTGATTGGCCCATCCTCCTGCTTTCATAGTGCAACTGGGGTTTTAACTTAGGCTTCCAACATGAAGCCATAACAATGAATTTATGGGAAGCTAACCCTTCTCCGTCGGCATTTCCCTTAGCCAACTGGGCTAAAACTATCCGTGAATCACTCCAAGGGATTTTAGATGGCATCCACCTTGGAGTCAGTCATGGGCCATGCATCAACCGCCGTAGGCAATTAGCAGTTTTGTGTTCCTGAGCATGTTGATATCCTCCGGACAGAAAGATTGAGATCTTTTAGTTTAGGAGGAGATGGACACCAAGGCTTTGGATGCCGTCCATCTTCAATTCGTTGGCCCCCAGTCGAGGAGGGTCACTTTACATTTCGTCCCCTCTGGACCTTCATCCAAGTTGTGCGCTTTGGTTTGGGGGTGGGGGGGGGGAGTACCTCAGGGCTGTCCCCCGGCACGTCCTATGAGGCTCCCCCTTTTGGTTCAGGTGAGTCGGGGTGCAGAATTGACTTCGTGTCCTCCAAGTGCGCAATCGTCTGGGACACCCCTTTATACGGAAATTGGAGGGCAGTGGGGAACAGTCGGCGATATCTAACATGTTGGTCCCGAAGGAACAGCGTCAAGGGTATCGGGCTATTTGCTTCTGAATGCTTGCCATTGCTAGGTCTTTGAAGATCTGGAGGGGGGACCCTTGGAAAGTTAGGTCATCTTGGGAACGACGTATCGCCATTATGGCCTCTTTGGTGGTGTAAAAGTGGACCTGTGTGATGACATCTGGGGGTAGGGGGGTCTGAGTCCACTCCCCGTTGGGCTGAAGTCTGAGTGCGGTCCAGTATGAGTTGGGGTTTATCCAGGTGTGGCAAGAGGGATTGAAAAAGGTCCCCTATATATTCCGCCAGGTTCCGATCCGGGACCCCCTGAATCATGAGGTTGTTCCGCCGAGCCCTATTTTCCAGATCTTCTTGCTTGTGCTCCAGAATTTAATTTCTGTTGAATAGGGTCTGAATCGAGCGTTGCATCTCCAAGAGCGTTACCGAATGTTCTTGAGTTAAGTCCTCCACCTCTCCTTCCCTCTGGTCAAGCTCTGTGACTCTCTGTTCCGTATGTTCAGCTTAGTGGTGAGTTCCGCCATGCAAGACCGAAAATTTGGCCTTAATGTCCAACATCAAGGCATATATGTCCCCCTTGGTTGCTAGTTGACTAACAGTTTCAGGGACAGGTTGGGCGGAGATTACAGTGTTTCCAGCTTTTTCCCCTTGTCAGCCGGGAGCAGCATGGTAGAGATGTCTGCATTCTTCGAGGTTTCAAGATGTTTAGCCATTTCTGTCGAGTTTTGGAGAGTGCTACCGTAGTTCTTTTGAATACGGTGGGCTGAAGCTGCAGATGATGCCTTCGGGGGAAAGGGGAGCTCGGATAGTACATTTGGCCCCTATGATGTAAGTCCTCAGAAGAGGACGCCAGGTAGAGCAGAAGTAAGCACCAACTTTCTAGCCCCAGTACACCTCCGCTGGAGAGGTATTATGCCGTCTTCATCACATTAGGACCACCGGGACAGGGAAGAGGCCTCTTTAGCCAATTAATTGTAAAGATTAGTTGTGTCCAATGGTGCTTCGTGGGGGCAGAGTGCTTCGACACCTGGTCGTTCTTCTCTGGGCCCAGGGATACAATTCATGTAGGCTGCTGCATCTGATATGTAGTTATTGGTGGTTGATGCCACCTCAGTGACATAGAAGCTCTGCATCCTGGATAGGTAGGGGGCCGGTTGCAGGGTATAGCGACCAGTAGGGATAAATGTAGATGGACCGGGCTTCCCCCATTCGCCCAGGTGGCTTGGATGGAACAGGGACAATCATGAAGTGTCCGTTTTCAGCAAGCGGTGTGTGTGGGGCTCAGGGTCCATACCTTCATATGGAGGCGCATTCTATGACCTCCTCCCGATCAACCATCAATGTGCAGAGGCATCGCTGCATGCTGGCCACGAAAAGGTGGCCCACGGCGCGGTCCACCCAGATGGAAGGGGTGTGGGCCCCCAGCGAGGGGCGGCCGCCTGTCGAGTAGGAGGTCCGATGGCAGCGGAAGTTGATCGCTGAGATCCGATGTTTAAGCCAACCGGCCCCTCCAGGGATCGGGGTGTGGCACCATGCAAGTCTCGGGATACAGGGGTAAGAGAAATGCACACCCCCGCTGCCAGATAACTCTTGCTGCGGTGCAGCCACCACCGGGGCACTGCTAGAGGGGCCGGGGATCCCGTAGCAAGGGTGAGTGCGTAACCCCCCTCCCCCCTGTCTGGTCTGGGCTCCAAACAATACGGCAGTCTCTGCCCAGTCCTGCCACGGCCTCCGCCAGGTGGCCGGGTCGATGCTGCAACCTCCTTGGCGTACCCGGGGATCAGCAGGGTCTTTGCTGCACACTGGCCGCAGCAGGCAACCGGCAAAGCAATGCGGAGCGGACAGCAGTCGCTCCCCTCAGGTTACCACCAAGTTTAAGCAGCCAGGCTCGGGTCCGGATCTCCCCTGCCCCTCCTCATCCCTCAAAGTTTGGGTGCCATCTTGGAGCTCATCGGAGGTGGACGCCTCTGGCTCTGGCTTCAATCAGGCGAGTACAGGCGCGTTAGGGGCACAAATTGCAGCGATCCATGCCCCAGGTGTTCCAGCAACCAAAGATTCTCTCATCCGTCGTTTGGGTACCCAGGAACGATAAGATATTTAAGAAAAAGGCGGGCACAACACAGAGGCAATCGGTGGAGTAGCCTCATGGATGGTGCTCCAGGCCAAGCCGCCTTCAACCCCTTTTTTTAATATTTTTCTGATCATGTACTACCACCATAAAATCTGGTTTATTTCTTGGTCCTTCTCTTCTCACTGCCTCTTGTGGCGGGCATTGGTTTCTCACCGCCTCCTCTCCTTGATCTTTCTTGCCCTGCCTCTTCATTATTTCTGCCACCTTGTTCTTCCCATTCATTTTCCCCTGCTTGTTCTACTTCTTGTCCCAGGACCGTGCATACCCTCTCCCCATCATCTTTTTCGACACAAACATTTCTTATTGCCTCAGGGTTGAGTCTAACCAATACCTATGTTTTGCACTGGTACCCTTATTTCTGGTGGTACTTCTTCAGGTTCTTTTAATCTGACCAACCTTTCCTGCAATGCTCTTAACTCGTTGTCTATATCTGTTTGTGAACCCCGTTGGTACACTGATGCTACGGGCATGTCCGCGCTCGTGGACGGGTCATATGGAGGTGCAAAAGCTCTTCTCCCCCCCCCCCCCCCCAGATGTTAATCCTGATAATCCTGTTGTTGACACTTTCTCTACCACTGGAGGCTTATAAACTGGATTTGTATACCCTACTGCAGGTTTAGTCTTTATATGGTATATCCCCTTACATTGGATCTCTTTTTCATCTTCCTGATCTTCCATATCCTCAAATAATCACCAGAGATCTAGAATCTTTTCATTTTTGTAATTTGTTCCCCTTATATTTTGCTGCTAAAAAGATGGAAAAAAATGTTTAGCATGTTTCTGTTATGGGGACCCTTTGTTTACAATTCCCATTGTTTGATATTAGTCTATCCTGCCACAATACAGTGGCAGGGCCCTATGCATGTGTTTTATTGGTGTTTCTTCCCCATAATGTTGCACGTGTGCCTAATGCTTCATTTAGACCTTACTGCTATGCTACACACGCTACTGCTTGTTATACAAAAATACAGATCACCTCACTTCTTCCCTATCCCCCATTATTCTTTTACACTTTGTTTTCACACACACACACACACCGCAACTCATCCAACTTCCTTCCTTTTTTACCACAAAAGACAGCAAGAGAAAATATACAAAAATAATGGACTAAAATTCAGGCCGATTCCTTATACCGAGCCACTACTTTTTGTTCGTTATGTCCTCGTAGTACCACCTTCTCAGCTTTTTTTACATGCTGAGGATCCCATTGCTTTTATCATCATAAAATAATTCTGTGTGGAACTACCTTCTCAACCTATTATGGCTGAAGATCCCTTACCTCTCAGTCTTTATACGCTTAGGCTCCATTTCTCCATTATAAAAAGAAACAGAAATACGCGACAATTTCAATACTTAACCCACCTGCTATCCAATCTATAACTTAAAACATCACCTGAAGTCCTATCCAATCTATAACATAACACATAACTAAAGGTCCTATTCAATCGATACCTTAACATATCACCAAAAGTCCTATTCAATCTATACCATTGACCTCGTACTTCATTCACATCGACATACCTTCATACATACATGTGCCCTTGTTATCTCTTACAAGTGTCTACTCATATGTGCGTGTTTACTCGAGTTTCCTCCGTTACGAGGTCACAATACTGGCCTGTCTTTCTCTCTGGAGCCACACACCACTTCAGTGAGCAGAGAGGATTACTTTTAAAATGGCTCCTACTTAAAATGTTCAGGAAACATGTGTTTTTTTAATTGGGGGACCGGTCGCTGTAGATGGGCGTGACTCCTTCCTGGTGACCAGGCCTGGGCCTTTGCAAAGTATGGGGGTAAACTGAGATCATGTCGGGAAAGTCACCACTTGTAAGGGTGTCCCTAATTACGGTCACATCAGAATCAATACAATCCTCTAGGGAAATTAGGCAAAAAATCTATCTTGTAAGGATAACAAGTGTAATCTTACAAAAATGAGGATGGTAGCAAAGGACTCTGCTGCCTGAACATTCTTCTCCTGTCCCTCTTTCGTTCCTTCCTGCCAAAGTGGTGCCAGACAGGGGTTTATATAGTCCTGTCTTGCTGTAGTGGCGTCACTAGATATGGGTCATGGCTTCATCCCAACCCATACTTCTTCCATACTAGGGATGCTCCAAAGCCTTCTTGTCAGCAGTTTTGTCAGCACCCTGCAGCTTTGCAGACTTTTACAAACCTTGAGGCCTAGCCCAAGAAAAAACTAAACATTTGTAAATAATTTTCATTCATTCTATCCACATTTCACTCCTCCTGCTAATGTTATCTGGGCCATGTAGGTTCCCCCGCACTTAATACTTATAATATGTCCCATTTCTGGCCCCTTCATGGACAGTAGACAGCTGGTGAGTCGGGTCATGTGCTCTGCCAGTGCTTGGCCATAGTGACGAACACTGCAGAAGCACCTGTAGTCAATTTTTAGCACAGGCCACATTCCTTCTGGGAAGGAGCTCGACTCCTGTATGGTATATTTAAGATTTTACAATGTATAGGATCTGACATTACAAATCTATCCAGCTGATAGTTAATTGTGCTTTATATTTAAACAATGACTGCCTTCTTCAGTGCCTGCCCATGTCTATGTATGTGATTATATTTGCATGAGAAAGCCTTTCCAGTGCCCCTCCTCCCCCCTAGTCCATTATAGCGCCTAAAAGAGGTCTTGCCTAACTCTAAAGTACTTGGGGGTGGGGGAGGACCCTGGTTCCTTCCCAACATGTGTCCGAATGTCTAAAGTAAAGTTCACCATCCTGTGTCCAAATCCTAACCTATTCCTCACAGGCTAAACGCAACAGAAGGTGAAAAAAGGGAAGAGGGTGTGGCCAGCAGCCATGCAGTGCGGCTGTTCTTTTCAGTGCTTCCGCATGATCCTATCTATATTTGGCTGAAACGCTGCTAAATTAAACTACATTGCCCTAAATGTCTGGAGAAGTTGAGCGGAGCACGTCTGGAGCAGTATTGGAGCGAACGAGACTGGAAGCCTGCATTTACGGAGCAAGGAACTGGCTCAAGGCAAGGGAGACACGGCTCTGAAAATGGCGGCTGCCAGCCCATGATCCGGCGTATGAAGTAAAATGGAGCGTGGCCGGTGAGGGAGACCCACAGATTACCCGCGGCGGGGGCTTGGAGAGACCTGACAGGGAGCAAGGCGGCAGGTTCTTACAGTAAATTGCGTCTGCTGGAAGTGTAGCAGCTTCGGGTGCTGAATGAATGTGGGTGCTAGACTGCGCTCTGAGACAGGAGAAGGCCCCGGTTAGCCCTGCAGCTGTGGGGGAGAAGAGCAGGCTGAACGCTGAGTGGCACCGTAGCGGAATAAGAAGGGAAAAGCACAGTGCTACCTGGGCACAGAGATGCGACAGGCCTCCCACGGGTGGGGGCAGTAAAACAGAGCACCGCAGCGCCAAGGGAACTAAGGAGACTACATAGATTAAATTATATGTTTTGGATGTTGCCACAGACTGGGGCTGTGGAGCCTAGGCTGAGGAACGTCTCGCCCTGCAGGGGGTCGTGCTTCTGTTCCCGCGGCTGGGGCGCTTGCACTAGGAGTGCCCTGGGGTGGATAGCCCTGCAGAACACTGTGTGGTGGATGGCAGGCGGAGGTGGGCATCAGCACAGGGGTTCCTGTTACATCCCATGCTGCGGACCCAATATGCCAAATAACACCCTGGTCAAAGGAGGTGGAATTGACAAAGTTGATAACCACTGCAGGAGGCAGGGGGTGGTGGACTTGGGCCTGCGGCTCCCCCTATGTCAAGTGGCCCTTCCCCATTGCAGATTGGACACATTGATTGTGATAAAGGCACCATGCTGCGACGGTGCTGGGGAGATGAGCGCTGATCTGCGGTTAGGATACTGAGGTCTGATGCCGGACAAGAATCGCAAAAGCAAGGCCAAGCAAACGATCATGGAGGCCTACACAAAGGGGGGAGAGAGCCCAGGCTTGCATGAAGTTGCAGCGGACCCGTTTCTGGTGAGCATGCAGGATGATGGTCCAATCTTGGTGGCAATTGCGGCACTTAAAACATTGATGGAACACAAGATTGACGCTGTTATTGTAGATGTGGGGCTGTTGCGTCAGGATGTGCATGGGCTGGCAGAACGCCCGGGATCAGCAGCGAGTGTAGGATAACAGTCAGTATCTCTGATGCAGGAACCCAGGTGGTGGACCTGCAGAAGAAGGCAGAGATGTGAAGGAGTATGTGGAAACCATGTTAATGCAGGAGGTTGGCACTGCTACACTGACATAGGGATTCACTGTGGAGCGTGCGCATCAGTCACTGGCTAAGAAGCCCCCTCCTGACGCACCCGTGAAACCGATAATTGCGAAGATAATGAATTACAAGGACATGGAGAGGATCCTTGCGTTTTCTAGAGAAGGAGGGACCATCATGAGGGGGTCCTCAAAATTGGCGATATATCTGGAATACACCGCTCTGGTACAGCGACGCAGGGTGATGTTTGGGCTGACCAAGGAGAGGTTATGAAAAGCAAACTTGTGATCTACCTGGCCAAGCTGAATATCCTGCACAAGGGCAGATCACATTTCTTCGAGAGCACAGTGAGGCAGAATCCTGGATGGACGCACATGGGATTCTGCAGCTACAGAGCAGAGACAATGACGTGCCGTGACTCCACATGCCAAGGTAGTGTGAGACGGCGCCTCTTGGCTAAGAGTGATGGATACATTATTTAGTGTGGGGGCACGTGGAACTGGGACACCGACGCAGAGACGGTGCTCTGATAGTGCCCACTGTGGACAACTGTTGCGCACCCCAGTTGGACTTTAGGATGATATTCTGGAGCATCAAGCTGCTGCACGCTACCCGGGGAGGAGGGGGCGGGTGCAGGTAAGGTGACTGTGCCCAAGTGGGCACATTACTGCTGGGCTGTTGTTTGCATGGGGTTATTGGTTTTTGGTTGGGGGCGAGGTTTGGTTGGATCCCTCCAGTTGTTCTCTCTAGGGGCGCAGTTGAGCCTGTTTATGTGTTTTTTTGAGGGCCTGAATACGCATCTGCCTATTGGATCCGGGTGGTTTCGATTGGGGGGGTGGGAGGGGGTGGTCGTCCTCAGTTGTTCGGGGTTCCAATTGGGGTGGTATGACAGGATGGAGGAGCGTTTTCTCAACGGGTAGCTGTAATTTGGGGAGATGTTCACTGCATGATGGAGTGCTTGAGGCAAGGAGAGGGGGCTGGGAGAGGATGCTTTAGGTGGACGGGGGTCGGTGGGAGACTGGGAGGCCTGATGGCCAAGAGGGATCGCAAGTGGGGTGAAAATAGTTAACTGGAACGTTCAGGGTCTCAATTGTTCTATGAAGAGGCTGAGAGTTCACACATTTTCGGAGGAAAGGGATGGGCGTAGCGCTTCTACAAGAAACCCACCTCACTGCCAAGAGACGGAGCACTTTGGTGAAAAAGTGGGGAGGGACACTGGTGGGCTCTCCTTTCTCTGTATTTGCAAGGGAGGTCTTAATCTGGATGGCACCCACAGACCCATTTAGAGTTTTGGAGACTAAGCGGGACGATGAGGGGAGGATGGTGCTGGTCCATGGCTTCCTGGATAACCGCAAGGTGTATATTAACACTTATGCACCCAACCATGATGCTCGACCTTTCTTTAAGTCGTTTTATCAGTGGCTAATCGCGTACAAGGGGGCATTGTGGCTCTGGGGCAGGGAATTCCACTGTACGCTGAATCCCAATATTGACGGGTCAGATGACAAATATAGGAGGCCACCTAGGACTCTGGCGGCACTGCTGGGTCACTTGACGCTCATAGATGTGTGGAGGGCAGAGTATGGGCAGATGGGCTGCTACTCTCACTACATCGCCCGGCATGCCGTGCATCAATTATTTATTGACTGGAGCGGAAACATTGGGGGACTTCGAGCAGACAAGAGTATTTACTGAGGTCCTCTCGGACCACGCCCCATTATTAGCCACATGGCGAGGGACACCGTACAGACCACCGATAACGATTTGGAGATTAAGGGCGGAAGTGGTCCTAGAGGACACACTTAGGGCACAAGTGGCGGACAGCATTGAAGGTTACTTTGAAAAGAACGCGGGTAGTGTGGACAGTGTGGGGACGCAGTAGGAAGCCTTTAAAACCGTGATGAGGGGGCAAGCAATAGGGAAGACGAGTGGCATTAGGAAAGACCTGGTGAGGGCCCTCTCAGATATAGAGGTGGAGATTGCAGAGACAGAAGAGAGGCACGCAAGAGAAGGAGGGGAGGAGCGGACACTGGTGGGGCTTCGGCAGAAGTGAATGGCACACTGGGCAAGTTTGATTATGCAACGTAAATGGAGAAGTTGCATGAATGGGCGATAAACCGGGAAGGCTGCTTGCGTGGTTGTGTCGTAGAGAGTAGAGAAGGGAAATGGTCTGCGTGATAAATGATGACAGGGGAATGACACGGTGGGTGCAAGGGGATATAAATGCGGTGTTCACCGGTTAGTATGAGGCCTTGTATAGACGGGACACAGAAAGGAACCAGTTGGGTATTAGGGAAGCATTGTCACAGATACCGATGCCGAGCCTAGACCTGGACCAAGCAGAAGCGATGGACGCCCTGCTGATGTAGAGGAGCTGCAGGAGGTAATAAGGGCAATGCTCACGGGCAAAACCCTGGGAGCAGATGGGCTGCCTGCAGAGTTTTATAAGGAATATTCTGAGGTATTGGCACTGAGATAATTGGAGATGTTGAAGGAGCCATATGAGAGGGTGAGAGCGGTTCTTATAGGCGCCTCTCTATGATAAATTCAGACTGTAAGATTCTTACTGCGGCACTGGCAAATAGACTAAAAAGAGTGATAGGTACATTAGTGCACCCGGATCAGACCGGGTTTATCCCAGGTAGGGATACATCCTGGAATCTGAGATGATTGCACCACATAATTGATTGCACTAATCGGCGGCAGGAGGATTGCGCAGTGGCCTCCCTAGACGCTGTGCAGGCCTTCGACTCAGTGAGGTGGAATTGGCTGTACAAAACAATATGGCGCTTTGGGGTTGGACTGGGGTTCCTGAGATGGGTTTGCATGGTCTACATGGCCCCGATGGCGAGGGTGCGGACAGGGAAACATGTCTCAGGGTGCTGGGAACTGAAAAAAGGTACAAAACAAGGGTGCCCTCCATCCCCTATGTTGTTCATACTGGCCTTGAAGCCATTTGCAGTGTTTTTGCGGACAGAATATGTGTAGGTGGGCATCGAAGTGAAAGGAACCTGGCATGTAATATCACTCTATGCTAATGACATGCTGCTTTACTTGGGACAACCAGACGACAACCTCCCATATATATTGGATGTCCTGGATAGGTTTGTGGAGCTCTCGGGGATAAGCATTTGCCGGGAGAAGTCATGTTTGCCCAACTTCAAGTTATATTATATGGCAGGGCAATTGCAGTTTGTCACAGGCTGGCTGGCAGATGCGGTCATGCTGGATACGCAGCTCCTGCAGCCGTGGGTGGAACCCTACTATTTAAAGGAGATACTTTGGTTGGATGACAAGGGGCCTCGGCGGGGACCTCACCTCTTAGCCCATGGCAGGAAATTGTGGCAAGGAGCTTGGAAACTGATGGTTGTCAAGGATCCCTATTCCCCAAATATTCCCTCGATAGCAGGGAAACGCCAGTTGGTGGGGATGGATATTAGGACGTATTGGGGGGATAATGGGGTGGCCACAGTGAGTGACCTACTGCAGGAAGGTCAATTCATGGATTTTGGGACATTGACCCACGACTGTGGTGTTCACTAGGGGCAATTCTTTACGCATATGACCCTGGCTTGGATACTCACAAAAAGGTGGCCTGAGGTGCGGACTGGCATCCGGAATGAATGATCGAACATTAGAAGCTATATATGATAACTCGGAGGGGGGTTGTGTGGTGTCTCGTTTGTAGGAGTTAGAATTGGGTCAGTGTGAAGAGGGAGGCTGTTAGGGTGACTCTTTTTCTCCCACTCTTAGACATGATTTGAGGTGTTCCTTTGACTTTTTATGTGTTCTATTTGCTATGGGGTCCTTTTCCCCATAGGGTTTCATGTGTTTTTGATATGTGGGTTACACAGCACCCTCCGTGCAGTAACCCAGGGGTGTCATAGCGACCCCCAAACGTAGACTCCATACCCTGGGACTGACTACTGTCTCCCAGGGCATGTAAAGTCACCATTGGCTTTACTAGTCTTAAATTGTGAACAGAACCAGTACAAACCATCATATTGTGGACGTACTGGTCGGGGCAATTCGATTGCCCCGGGGTCTGTTGTTCGAGGGGGCACTGTCCAGTCCCCCCCGACCGAGTTTTGGCTGGTGGTAGTGGATACTACTTTTTATATTCGACAGCGAGTATATTCCTATGGGATTTTCCCATTGTTCGAGGCTACCACTTTTTAAAATAGCCTCGACCATACCACCGGTTTATTAAATTAATATAAATTCATCGGTTGGTATTTTTTGCCGAAAATTGGTTCCAAAATGGCGTTTGTGTTCGCTTCTGTGACTCCAACCCAAGTCGAGCCCTTTGTTTCACTTTTTGGCAGGCTTCTCCACAGAAGCCTCCAAAAGTGGTGCCACTCTGTCTGGGTACCACAGGGAGTGTGGGAGCGGGTTTAGGCACCCTGGACTGAGTTGCCTCGGCAACTCAAGTCGCACTCTTGTGTTATTGGCCCAAGTGGTGAGCCGCCCGGCTCACCACTTAGCATGATTGAGTGACGGCTAGGCTGAATGAATGGGGGTTTTGTGCATAAAAGCAGGGCTTTGGGGACTGGAACTCCAGAAGTCGCCACAGGACCTAAAGAATCCGAGGAGGGAGAAGCCGAGCCGACCTGCAACAATGACACCACCGGTGGATCCCTGCTGAACCGTCTCACCACTTTTCCCGACGACAGAGGAGATCTCCAGTCCGGATAGTCTTCTTCCTTTGACTGGTGGGGATAACCAGTTTGCCCGTCTTTTCGCCTTCTTGGACCATCTCGTGGCCGCCTTGCCCGTGCCAAGCACCCCGGCAATCGGAATACCACGGTTTACCACTACAGCAAAGAAAAGGATAGTACCTTGTAACCGGGAAACTCCGCGGCTGGTTTCTTCCCTGGCAGTGCAACGACCTTCATCTTTCCTCCACGTCGTGACCTCCTCTTCCTCTGGACGAAACACCGACTTGCACCCGCTGCCAGGAACAACTGCCCCCGCTGGAGCGTTCTTCCCATTTCAGATACTGTGTCCCGCCTGGCTTCCCTTGCGACAGATCGTTTGGGGTGACAGTAAATCCTCGACTTTCTAACCTGGGTTAGCCTGGGGCCTGTTAGCTAACTTTTCTTGACTTGATCTCAATCTTTTGTGAACTAGTTACAAAGGCTCTTTGGGCATAACCCCACTGTGTGATCCTGGACACATTTTGCTTGCTCTCTCCAAGAGTGGGCCTGGCATTTGGACTCCCTTGCTCACCAGTAGACTTTGCCTAACCTGCCTCACTGTGGTTCTTTGAAAAGTATTGAGATTTGTGTGCTTTCATAACTCTGCCTTTTTCCCTCCCTTTTTAAATAACTTATTAGAGTGCCATCTTATGTTAAGCGCTCACCTCTGTCTGAAAATAAGTGGTGTTTTTCACTAAGACTTGTCTAATAAGTAATTAGGGTTGTATATATATAATAGTGACTGTGTGCTGAATTTACTTGCCTCTTTTTGTGCTAGTGTAATTTACGAGTGTGTCTTTAAATAAATAATTATATACTTTTTACACCAAAGCTCTGGTCAGTGTTTGCTTGTGCTACTGGATCTCTGTACCTATTGTGTATACTCTATATACTGCCCAACTCATCTTGAGAGAAGTCTGACTGCTCAGCCACAGCTACCAGGTAAATCTGGGTGGTACAGACTGCTACCAATTGGGTTTACTGCCAACCACCTGTAGTCCTAAATATTTTGCAGTGGTCCCTAAGGGAACTGTACAGGTTTCTGCCTAACAGAGGCTTGCCAGTGTGAGCAAGATGGGAGTGGAATTTGGACAGAACTTTCTCCGTCAGAGTGGTCAAGGTATCTTCTTTATACAAAACGAGTCTCAGGGAATCCTAGGTTCAAACTTGCACAATTGTACCTGACACACCGTGCGTACAGGACGCTGCATAGGATATTACAGATTTAGGGAGCGATTGAGCAGGGCTGCCCTATGTGTGGTGGGGAAGGAGCAGGAATGCTGTATATGTTCTGGACCTGCCCGGTAATTAAAACATTCTGGGCATCAATTGCGGAGAGAGTGGACAGGAGGGGTGGAAATACATAACTGGCCCCCTGAGGCCTGCCTGCTGGGCCTGTTCCCCCGAGGGAGGATAGGAGGAGAATGGGAGAAGCGCGTTGCACACCTGACAAATGAAAGACCTCATATGCATGCTGGCAAGGTGAAGAATAGCCATGGCCTGGAAGTCAGCAGCTAGCCCTAGTGTAGATGCATGGTGTGGGGACTTGTGAAGGTGGGCAGTCGTGGAGACGGTGGTCTGGCACAGGGCGGTGTGCAGAGGTCTGATGGAAGGTAGTGAAGATGTAGCAGCCTGGAATGCGCTTACCCAGATTATGTTTGACACCCCGGCTGGAACATAATGCACATATGATGGGACGCAGCAGAGCTTCTGCCTTG
The DNA here is from genome assembly GCF_040938575.1 of Ambystoma mexicanum. Lineage (NCBI taxonomy): Eukaryota > Metazoa > Chordata > Amphibia > Caudata > Ambystomatidae > Ambystoma > Ambystoma mexicanum. Next base: position 853,871,730 of record NC_090936.1, on the reverse strand, counting down.
CGCATATAAGGCAGTTGGAGTGGCATATGGTGAATCCACCTTCGGTGGGGCTCTTTTGGCAGGCTATAGGGGGCAGGGGTGTGAAGAGTGTGGAACAGAGTGGTAGAGGACCGCTGCACAGGAGATGGGCAGTTTCATTTTGTAGGACAGGTGCATTGAATTACACTACAAAGCTTAGCAGTCTGCCATGACTTGCTGAAAAAAGGGTGGCCATTAAATGGGGAGCCTAAAACGAAAGAAGCCCAAGGAAGGCTGGGGGGGCATGCCTCAGCACACCGCCAGGACGTAGAGATTTGCGATTTCCCCCTTGACACTAGTGTTGGACATCTTAGACGCCTCTTTGACCATGAGTTTAATGAGACGGGCAGTGAACGCACTGAAAAGCCTAATGTACCTCGTGGGGGGGATAGAGGTGGGAAAAGGGAGTTGTTGACTGTAAAGTAAACCTTAATAAAAGAAATACAACAATAAACAAAAGGTGAAAAAGGGAAATGTCTCTTTGACTGCAGACCTGCAGCCCGGCCTTGTAGTTCAAAACAAATGTTCCGAAAAAGTATGGAAAAAGCAAGCAAAAGTTCCACAAGACTCTAGGGGTTGCTTCCCTTTCCCCTGAATCTTTCTACTTTATCCAAGATTGTCTCTGTATCTTTAATGGTCAGGATAAGTCTTTAGCTTTACTAAGCACGCATGGCTCTTAGGCAAACAAGAAAGAATGGTCTTCACACCTTTTCCAAGCTATCTGGAGGGTCCCATCCCTTTGGTGGGCAGACCCGACTCCCACGCATTGCGACGGTAAAGAACAACCTGGTTGTCCATCCCCAAGCTGTTCACTGATTTTCTTCTCAATTGTTATGCGTACTAGACCCTACACTCTGTGCACCTCTCAGGTGCTGCACAAGGAAGAATTACCTGGTTCTCTATCCCAAGCTGTGCTGAGGGCCCCTGGCCCTTTCTGAGCATTCCTTGCTCCCAGGTACTGCGACAATAAAGGATAGCATGGTTCTCTCTCCCAAGCTGTGCTGTGGGTCCCTGATCCTTTCTCAGTACTCCTCCTCTTAGCCCACTCTCCTGCCAAGTAGGGTACTCCACTTTCCTGGAGGCACAGTTCTTTCTCTCTGTCTTCACTTCCACCCACAGCCTTGGTTTACCCTCCTGCCAAGGTCTGTGAGTACCACTTGTAAAGTTTGTATTCCTCTTTATTACAGTTTGGGGGTGCGTTTTCTCATGTGGGTTCCAGACCCCCATCACTTAGCTACCCTCCCGGTTCTCTGTGTCTGAACCTTTCTTTAAGCAACAGCCTTTGTTTACTCCACTGCCAAGGTCTGTGAATATCATCAGTATATGCAAAGTTCATGTTCCCCTTTATTACCGGTCAGGGTATGGCTTCCTGATATGGGTCCCAGACCCCCCTCTCTAGGTCACTCTGCGCCTGTGAATATTCCTTCTGTTCTCCACTTCGGGCCTTCAGTACACTCCTGGTCTCCCCAACTCTGGGACTAGCCACCCTTGTAGCTGTATGGCCTTGGCCGTCACCCTCTGGCTGTTGACAGGTCTCCCATCAGTTTCAGCGGCTTCTCTGGCACACCAGGACCTTCCCCCGGTCTTTCGTTCGTCCCCTCTGCAGTGGTTTCCTTGCACTCTAGCGGCCTCGGTCACCAGCAGGTACGTTTCCTCTCCTCTGCCTTCTGTGTCACTGGCCTTCTGCAGTGCGTTTCTTCCTCGGTGTTAGGCAGAATCCTGTGCAGTTCCCTTAGGGAGCACTACAGAAGATTAAGACTACAGGTATATGCAAGAAAATCCCCTTTGGTCTGTACCACAAAGATTTAGTTGGTAGCTGTAGCTAAGCAGTCAGACTTATCTCAAGAGGGAGATGAGCAGTATTCAGGGTTTACACATTAGGGCCTCAGTACTATGGAACAAGGAAACACTGACCACAGCTTTGTATCAAAAAGAATATATATATTTCTCCAGCATGGGGTCTGGCATGGATTCACATGCTCATGAATATTCCCCGTCGTCAGGCTGGGAATCCTCGGTAAAGAAAAAAATCAGTATCAGTTTTGTTTCTGATCTGTCTGTCTTAGTAGTAACCAATCACTGATCTCTGGATCATACTGCCCCCAGCCAATGACTGCCCTCTCCCTAAACCCCACCTCCGGCAGCCATCCTCAGATTTTTACCGCACGCTCAAGTGTTAGGAGTCCTCGTGTTTAGCTCTCGAGTTCTTTTACTGCGTTTTCATGCTTTTTCAGAAGATTTTCTCATTTTTTAGGTTTAATCGAGCCTCAAGCTCCACCGTTTCTACTTCCGATAACGGGGACCCGTTTCGGAATTCTTCTACGCCCCTCAAGGGTGAAGTTTACGTCGAGTTTACACTTCTTGGAGGATTCCAGAAGATCTGCGGCCTACCTCAATGGAGATGGCCCAGGACAAAGGAAGCTCGACGCCCAGATCCAAGCTGTTCAGGAACTGCCCTGGATGCGGATTATATAACGTTTTCAAGGATGACAAGCATTCACGATGTCTCTACTGCCTCCAAGGGGACAAGACGCACGTGGAGAAGAACTGTGCGTTCTGCAAGAACCTTTTGGAACGGACCAAACAAGATCGTCGTTCCCGCCTCGCCTCCTGGCTGGAGAAGGGCACAGCAAGTGAGAAGGCGAAGAAGGTTGAGCGGGCTTCTAAGTCCTTTGCGGGCGCCCCGGCGACGGGGGCCCAACAGAAGGCCAAGCACCGCGAGTCCGCGGGCTCCGGGAGCGCCGAAAGGTCGGGCTCTTCAGTTGCCAAGCAGGGTGCTACTTCCCCGGCACGTTCGACCACGAGCCAGCGCTCTGGTTCGGGGAAGAGGAAGTCCGAGAACCCGGGTAGGCCGCTGGAGCGGACCCGGTCGATCTCGAAGGGGGAGCGAGGCGTTGACCCTCCCCTCAAGGCGAAGGCCCAGGACGCACCTAAGGTGGTGAGGGCCTTGATCCACCCGGCTAAGGCCTCTACCGAAGTGGTCTCTCCGACCCTGGCGAAGCCGGCTGAGACTACACCAATGGAAAAGGCCTCTGGGCCCAGAGTATCCCTGCTGCCGCGGAGGGAATCCCCTTTCCAGCCCACTGCTAAGACCCCCGTGAAGCCCCTGGCTGAAAAAGAGGGGGGGGCGGTGGCTGCTACAGACTCGGAATCAGCCTCTGAGGAGGAACTGGTGGAGACCAAGAGGGGCCTCAACGAAAGGTCCATAGGCCTCAACGAGAGGTTCATAAACCTCAACGAGAGGTTTGAGAAGGTTCGATCCCAGGGGACGGTCCCTGCTGACGTGATCGAAGATAGCGATGAGGAGGATGAACAGGGCCCAGTGGAACGGCCATCCCGTCCATCGCAGCCATTGCCGAGCCCCATGATAGCTCGGCGACCATTTTGTTTGCAATCCAATCCTTATGTACCGAGATAAGGACGAGATTACTACATACCCTGACGGTGGATCCAGAACCAGGCCCGTCAGGAAACCCTCCGAACAAGAGGAGGAGAGTCCACCCCTCTCCGCCCTTCATGCCCGCGAGGCAAGTGGATCCCTCATCCCCCTCGCCGGGAGAGGATACGGCGATGGATACGGCGACGGGGACGGACGACGACAACGGCGGCGATGACACAGCAGAAATCCTGTCGTCACCACCCCCGCGGTCGTCCCCAGCCGACGAGGTTGGCTCTTTCCACGCCATGATAACCAGGGCATCCGAGCTCTTCCAGCTCTCCCCTGAAGAACAGAAAAAGGAGGGGTTTCTGTACCAATGACGAGAGGCTAAGAGGAAGACGGTCCTCACGGTGCCTATACTCGACGACATCTGGGACGAGGGGCTTGCTGTCCTCAAGAACCCTGCCACGACACCCGCCAAGAGGGACAGGTACGAGAAGAAGTACCGAGTCCCTGATGCCTCCCCCTTGTGCCTCAGGGCCCAGCCCACGCCGGACTCAGTCGTCTCGGCAGCGGCTAAGAAGGCGGCAGCGGGTGCGGCGGCTTCAACTTCCACTTCCCCGCCGGACAGCGAGGGCAAGAAGTTGGACTCTATGGGACGACGGGTCATCTCGTCGGCAGCGACGACGATTAAGGCGGCCAATGCCTTAGCGATCGTGGCCCGCTACGACAGGGAGCTCTGGTTCAAGATAGCTCCCCTGCTAGATTTCCTGCCTGATGACAAAAGGGCGGAGGCCCTAGAAATTCTGCAGGAGGGCGAGGTGGCGTCGGATCACGCCATTACGGTGGCAACGGACATTGCCGATACCGGATTTCGCCAACTGGGCAACAGAGTTTGCCTCCGACGATGAGGATGGCTCAAGGCGACAAACTTTCGCCAGGACGTCCAGACCAGAGTGTTGGACATGCCGTTCGACGGCAACAACCTCTTTGGTAAGGCGGTGGATGAGTCGCTACAGGCCATCAAGACCGACTCGGAGACGGCCCGGGCCCTTGGAGTGCTTCAGCAGCGACGGCCCTTTCTGAGCTCTGGAGGCAGACAGGGTGCCTCCAAAGGATCGAGCGGTGGCTCCTCCACCTACTGCCAGGTGGCCCGCTCCTCTTCCCAGGAGGCCTACAGAGGTCGCGGCAAGCCAGGGGGTTCCCGCCGTCGTCGCCAAGGAGGCCAAGGCGGCAAGGCCGCGTCCAAGCAAGACTGACCCGGCCGGATGGTTGGGCCCCCACCGAACCACCCCAGTGGGAGGCCGACTAAGTTCGTCAGGGTGTGGGAGTCCATCTCCACCGATAGTTGGGTGTTGGACACCCTGGCCAATGGGCACTCACTGGAATTCATAAAGTAGTGCCCTCGCATTCCTCTCGTGGCCAGGAAGGAGAATCACGTCCCTCAACTGCTGTTGGAGGTAAAGGCGATGCTCAAGAAAGGTGCCAACGAGCTCCTCCCCAGGAGGCTCCGGGGCGTACTCAAGGTTCCTCGTCAGGAAGAAGACAGGCGGTTGGCGCCCCATCCTAGACCTGTGTCGGGTAAACAAATACATCAAGGCGCAGAAATTCAGGATGGTCACCCTCCAGCACGTACTGGGACAGCTGGAGGAAGGCAACTTCCTATCGTCGCTGGACCTGGAGGATGCCTACTTCCACATCCCCATTCGAGGGGATTGGGTCCTCCAATGTATTCCATATCTATGACAGGTAATGTCCACAGCTGTGCTGCTTCGTAAAATCTTTGGCGTCTGCGTCCTGCGTCGATGACGTCGATGCGCCGTCCCCGAGGACCTCCTCTGACTGCCGACGTCACCCGATGGGCAAGTAGGACGCACAACGCCCATAGCCTCAGTTCCGTTTTTTCCGCGAACGTGTTTGCTTCGTGAATCTCGGTACGCCTCGACTCGATGGAGTTTGCTGTTTTCAATTCTCGGTTTGTTGAACCTGTTCGGTTTGTTGTGAAGACCTGTTCGTGGCGATGTCTTTCTCTTCTTCAACCCCGCGGCCGGGCTTCAAGAACTGCGGGGACTGTGGGTCCAAGATGGCGGTCACGGACTCGCACGACGCCTGCCTCTGGTGCCTCAGGGAGGGCCACGATACAGACGACTGTGTCGACTGCAAGTCGCTCACGGCAAAGGCCTTGCGGGAGCGCAAGAAGAAGCTGTCGGTAGGCCGGGTGTCTAAGCCCCGCAAGTCGAGGTCTGCAGGGCTTTCGACGGATGACTAGAGGGGCAAGACTCTGCATCATCGTTGGAAGTCCAGTGGGTCTCCTTCAAGGAGTCGGTCTCGCCACTCCTCCGCCTCTTTGAGGCATTCCAGGAAGCGCCGGCATAGGTCGCCTTCCCCATCCTCTTCCGAGGACTCCGCCCATCGGCGAGTCGCTTATCCCTCCATGCAAGCGACACCGGAGGAATGGGCTTCCTTCGGGAAGCAGATGCTAGCGATTCTGGAATCGCAGGGCACCGGTCCGTCCGCGCCTCCGAGTGGGGTCGGTCGGCACCGATCGAGAGACACCGCTTGTACGCTTTTGGGCTTGAGTGGTCGGCACGGCTCGCGGGAGAGGTCCCGCTCCGACAAGGGTAGCCGTTCTCGCCATGCCCATGCCAGGTCCCGGTACTCGACGCGCTCGAGACCGTGTGATCCTGTGCCGTCTTCGAAGAAGACGTCGACGCCTGTTGCGCCGAGGTCGTCGACGATTTCTCTCGAGGCTCTGCCTCCGAGGGGGTCGTCGAAGCTGTCGGCGCCTAGGTTGTCGAGAGACGCGCTCGGAGCTCCGGCTTCGAGGACTGTGTCGACGCCGCTGATGCTGGCGGCGCTGCAGCTGACGTCGACGCCGATTCGCTCGACATCTACGCCTTTTCTGTTTACGATGCCGCCGACTCGTTCTGCGCCCTCAACGCCTTTTCTGTCGGCGCCGACTCGTTCAGCGCCCTCGATGCCTTTCGAGGCGGTGGTGTCGGAGGGGCCCCGTGGCACGGGGTTTGTCCCTAGAAAGGCTATGGCTAAGGTCCGGCACTGCTTTGGTCCACAGAGGTCTTCCTCTCCCCATCCGGAGTACATTTCAGAGGGTGATGAAGGCTCTGATGGCGGCCTGGTTCCGGTTACGGTTCCAGATGACCTTATCTCGGGCCATAGCCAGTTTGATGACCTGAGGCAGTCGCTGCATGATGCCAGTGGACTGGACACCTCTCCGGAGGTGGAGTTTTGTCGGCTGGAGCCTGGCACTCATGCCGATTCTTCATATCGGCGCCTTATGTCTCGGGTTACCGAGTACTTGGGTTGGTCAGCTCCCCCAGGGGAGTTCGTTCAGGATGATCTCACGGACATCCTTGATCTCGGTCCACCCACTGACCCGGTTTTGCCTTTTCATATGGCTCTGCAGAGAAGGGTGGCGGCGGCTTGGACTGCTCCGGAGAGTCTCCCGGCAGTGGGCAAGTCTTTGTCGCGAAAATACCGTCCAGCCAGTAGCGACCCCTGCTACTTGTCTAGGCACCCAACCCCGGAGAGTTTGGAAAGTGTTTTCTTCGGGGGGTATGGCGCTTCAGGCGGCCACTCCATATGTGCCTTGTCTCGTTTCACACACACTCTGTGGAACTGTGTTGCGTTAGCGGCTGATCATATTCCCGAAGGGGACGAATGGGATGGTTTCCTTGCTATGGTTCAGGATGGCAAGGATGCTATGTGTGAGGCCGTTCAGTCGGGTTTGGACTTGGCGGATTGTGTCAGCCGGTTCATGGCGGCGAGCACCGTAATGCGCAGGTTTGCGTGGTTGCGGAAGTCTGCGTTCGCTCCTGATGTGCAGTCCCGGCTCCTCAACATGCCTTTTGACGGTGAACACCTTTTTGGCAGCAAGGCTGACGAGAGCCTTGAGAGGTTGCAGACCTCCAAAGCTGCAGCAAAGTCGTTGGGCGCTGCAGTTCGCCAACCTCCGCCTTTTCGTCCCAGGGGACAGCAACGGAGGGGAGGTTCCTTTCGCTATTACTCGTCCTTCAGTAAAGCGAGGGGAGCTAGCAGTCAAAGAGGCCATCGTAAGAGTGCCAGAGGTGGAAACAAAGGTACTCGTGGTGCCAAGGCCGCTCAGGCAGTTACCTCTTTGCCCTCAGGCAACGCCGCAGCCGCTACCACTCAGTCATGAGGCCAGGTCCCATGGTTCGCCGGTTGGGGGAAGGCTGGCGCAGCATCTTGTAGAGTGGCAAGCCATTACTTCGGATGTGTTGGTGCTGGAGATCATAATCCACGGCTACTGTCTTCCTTTTCGGCAAAGGCCTCACAACAATCCACCAGGGAACCTCTCTTTGAAGAGTCTGGATCCGCTCCTTGCGCAGGAAATTCAAGCCCTGCTGGAGAAAGGCGCCATAGAACTGGTGCCTGTAGCGGAGAGGAACAAGGGATGGTATTCCCCTTATTTTTTGATTTCAAAGAAAGACGGGGGATTGAGACCCATCATGGACTTGCGCGGTTTGAACAAGCTCCTCAGGGAAGGACAAGTTCAAGATGGTAACTCTTTCTCAAGTCCTCCAGGCCCTTCAACTTCAGGACTGGTTGGTGTCTCTCGACATCAAGGATGCTTACTTCCATGTGCCGATCCATCCCAAGCACAAGAAGTACCTGAGGTTCGCGGTTGGCGACTCGCACTTTCAGTTTCGGGTCCTGCCATTCGGATTGACCCCAAGGGTTTTCACCAAGCTCATGGTGGTGGTGGCAGCGCATCTCAGGAAAGGGAGGATTCGCATCTTACCCCTACCTGGACGATTGGTTGCTCAGGGGGAGCTCTCCTGAGCAAGTCCTGGATCATCTGTCCGTCACCTGCCACTCCCTTCACAGGCTGGGCTTCTCCCTCAATTTAAAGAAGTCCCATTTGACACCAACGCAGCAGCTCCAGTACATCGGAGCAGTACTCGACACGTCCCTGTGGCAGTGTTTTCCTCCTCAGGTGAGGGCTCTTCACATTCAGCAGATGGTGCACAAGTTTCAGCTTGCGCAGAATCTCCCAGCGTCCGAATTCTTGAGACTGCTCGGCCTCATGGCATCCTGCATTCTTCTGGTGCCAGAGGCTCGTCTGCGGATGAGATCTTTGCAGTGGGCACTCAAGCACCAGTGGTCTCAGTCCTCCGGCAGGCTGTCGGACCCTGTTCAGGTGCCGCCCTCGGTAGCCCAGGACCTTCTGTGGTGGGCCGTCAAGGGCAATCTGATGAAGGGGGCCCCATTTTGGCTGCCCTGGCCGGAGGTGACGATCGTGACGGACACATCCCTCACGGGATGGGGAGCTCATGCCAACGAGTTGACAGTCAGCGGTCGTTGGTCTCCGTCGGAGTCCAGACTCCATATCAATCTGTTGGAGCTGAGGGCCGTCGGGCTAGCCCTGAAGGCTTTTCTGCCGACTGTGCGCGGAAAGAGTGTCCTGATTCTAACGGACAACACGGTGGCCATGCACTACCTCAACAAAAAGGGGGGGCAGGGTCACTTCCGCTGTGCAGGGAGGCGATGCAGCTCGAGTTCTGGGCCATCCAGCAGGAAGTTTCGATCTCGGCGGTTCATCTGGCCGGAGACGACAACAAGACGGCGGACGCTCTGAGCAGGCAGAGCACGATCTCTCACGAGTGGGAGCTGGCTCAGGAGATTCTCCTGGAGATCTTCGCCCTTTGGGGGACCCCTCAAGTGGATCTCTTCGCCTCCAGTGTCAACCAGAAGTGCGAAAGGTTTTGCTTGTGGGAATTTCCTCCAAAAGGAGCCTTAGGAGACGCGTTCGTGGCGGAGTGGTCATTCCCACTGCTGTACGCGTTTCCTCCAGTCCCCGTCATCCCGCAAGTGCTGCAGAGGTTACGGAGATTCGGTTCCCGGATAATCCTCATTGCTCCGGCATGGGCCCGGAGGACCTGGTACCCGGACCTTCTAGACTTGTCCATCTGCACTCCATGTCGTCTTCCCTACCGAGACGATCTTCTCTCACGGGAGGGGGGTCAGGTTCTACATCCAGAGGTCAGATCCCTCAATCTTCACGCTTGGCTACTGAAAGGCTGAGGTATAAGGATTGGGACCTCCCTGAAGACGTGATGAGGTGTTGCTCTCGGCCAGGCGGCCGGCAACTAAGTTTCTGTACCGTTGCCGTTGGAGAAAGTTCTGCGACTGGTGCAGAGTTCAGAATATGGATCCTTTTGAATGTGACATTCCCATGGTTCTGTCTTTTTTGCTTCCTTTGGCCCGCAGGGGCTTGCAAGTGGGGACCATAAAGGTTACCTGGCGGCCCTGTCCATATTTAAGCGCTCGTCTGAAGAGTGTTCCTATTTTAAAATTCCTTTAATTTCGCAGTTTCTGAAAGGGCTCACTAATGTGTTCCCTCCGTCACCTTTTCTGGTGCCAGGCTGGGATTTGAACCTTGTTTTTAAGTTTCTTATGGGTGCTCCGTTTGAGCCTTTACATTCTTGCCCCTTGAGGCTGTTAACTCTGAACACTGTGTTTTTGGTTGCGGTTACTTCCGCTCGCAGAGTGAGTGAGTTACAGGCACTTTCAGTTAAGCCACCCTTCACTGTGTTTCACAAGGACAGGGTTGTCCTTAGAGTTTGTCCTTCTTTTCTTCCGAAGGTGGTTTCGGAATTCCATTTGAGCCAGAAGGTTGTTCTTCCGGCATTCTATCTTCCTCCACATCCTGGTAAGGAAGAGGAGAGGCTCCATAGGCTTGATCCTCGGAGAGCGTTGAGCTTTTATATTTCGTGCATGTCCCGGGTCAGAGTGGACGATCAACTTTTCATTGGTTACGCTGGAAAGCGTTTGGGACAAGCTGTGACAGAACAGACTTTGTTTCGTTGGATTATTTTAGCTATCTCCGAGTGTTACCGCTTGGCAGGTAAGGATCCTCCGGCTGGCTTGCGGGCCCATTCTACCAGGGGTATGGCTGCATCTACTGCCCTGCAGAGGGGAGTTCCTATTCATCACATCTGTGATGCAGCCACCTGGGCTTCGGTACATACTTTTGTACGTCACTATTCCCTTGATTCCATCAGAGGGCAAGATCTGGCCTTTGGCAAGGCAGTTCTCTATTCCGCAATTTGATTGGGCATGCTAAATTTGTATTCTAAATTCTTTCCCACCTCCTTGCTTGGTACTGCTTTGGGAGTCTGTCATAGATAAGGAATACGTCAGAGGACCCAAACCCCTCGAAGAACAAGTTACTTTCTTACCTGGTAACGTTCTTTCGATGGGATGGTCTGATGACGTATTCCATATCGCTCCCTCCCTGCCTTCCCCGCTGCAGAATTTCTTTTGCGATTGAAGCTTGCGTTCCGCAAGGCCTTGTGTGTCTGACTGGCAGAAAACTGGTGGCACACGTTCTGGGAAAAAACTATAACTGAGGCTATGGGCGTTGTGCGTCCTACTTATCACATCGGGTGACGTCGGCCATCGGAGGAGGCCCTCGGGGATGCCGCATCAACGTCATCGACGCAGGACGTAGACGCCAAAGATTTTCCGAAGCAGCACAGCTGTGGCCATTACCTGTCGTAGATATGGAATACGTCGGGCCCTTCTTCCCCCTTGCTAGGGAGAATTATCTTATAAGGCTAATTTCCCAAACCTAGTGAGTCCCCCAGCAGTTTGCTGGATATTTGGGTTTTGTTTTTTTCTCCTGCTAAGAGTGAGACTCTTTTTACTCCCACTCTTAGGCATGATTTGAGGTATGTCTTTGACTTGTTATGTGCTTATGGGCTATGGGGTTTCCTTTTACTCCATAGGGTATCATCTGTTTTTCTGTATGTGTGGTACACAGCACCCTCAGTGCAGTACCACAGGGGTGTCACAGTGACCCCCAAACATAGACTCCATACCCTGGGACTGACCGTCTCCCAGGGCATGTAAAGTCATCATTGGCTTTACTAGTCCAAAGATGTGAACAGAACCAGTACAAACCATCATATTGTGGAAGTACTGGTATGGGGTAATTCGGTTACCCCTGGGTCTTTTTTCGAGGGGGCACTGTCCCGTCCCCCCTCATCGAGTTTCTGGCTGGTAGCAGTGGTTACCACGCGAAATATTCCACCGGAATATTCTCTATGGGATTTTCCCATTTATTTTAAACGCACCACTTTTTGGTGCAATGTTAAAGATACCGCCGGTTTATTTATTTAATATTAAATCAACGGTTGGGTCTTTTTGCCAGAACTCGGTTCTAAAATGGCGTTTGTGTTCGCCTCTGTAACTCTGAACAAGGTCGAGCCCTTTGTTCCACTATTTTGGCGGGCTTCTCCACACAAGCCCTCCAAGTGTTGCCGCTCTGACTGGGTTCCATAGGAGGAGTGGAGGGGGGAATAGGCACCCAGGACGGCGTTGCCTTAGCAACCCAAGTCACACTCTACTCCGATTGGCCCACTGGTGAGCCGCCCGGCTCACCACTTAGCATGTGTGATTGACAGCTAGGCTGATGAATGGGGGGTTTTTCTGCATAAAAGCAGGGCCTTTGGGACAGGAACTTCAGAAGTCGCCACAGGACCTAAGAATCCAAAGAGGGATGAAGCTGAGCCATCTGCAACAATGACACCACCGGTGAAGCCCTGCTGCAGCTACCTCACCACTTTCCCGACAACAAGAGAAGATCTTCTGCTGGACGAGTCTTCTTCCTCTGAGCTGGTGGGACCAACCAGTTCACCCTTTTCGCCTTCCAAAGACGGCCCTTGGTCGAATCACCCGTGCCAAGCACCCCAGCGGCTGGATAGCCAAGCTCACCACTTTTGACCGTGAATAAAAGGACTGCACCTTTTAATCGGGAACTCTGCGGCTGGTTTCATCCCTGTGCAGTGCAACAACTCCAAGTTTCCTCCTCGACGATATCCTCTCTTCCCCTGGTTGGAACGATGAACTGTAACCACTACCAGGAACAACTGCCCCGCTGGAGCTTCCTTTCTCTTTAAGGTACTGTGTCCTGCCTGGCCTCCCCTTTCTACAGATTGCTAAAGGTGACCCTTAAATCCTTGGCTTCTATACTGGGTTGGCTCCAGACCTCTAACTATATCTTTTGAACCACCCCAACCTCGTTTAAACACTCTTCAAAGACTTTCAGTGCACTTTAAACTGTGTGATCCTGGGCACATTTCGCTTTGCTCCATTTAAAGTGGGCCTGGCCTATGAACTTTGGCTCTACAGTATAACCTGCCCTTCTCCCCTTGCTCTGAACTCTTAAAAGTGTTGGGAACTGTTTATTTTATGCTCAGCCTTTTCTCTCCCTTTTTAACCTAAACTATTGGAGTGCCATCTAGGTTAACCACTCACTCCTGTCTTAACAAATAGTTGTGCTTTAACCCTGACTTGTCTGATAGTTATCAAGGGAGGTGTATATACTTACCTGACTGTTTTAGATTACTTTACATTGAGAGTGCTAGTGTATTACCTAAAGTGTGTTTTAAATAAATAACTATATACTTTTTATACAAGCTCTGGTCAGTGTTTGTTTGCTCTACTGTGTTTTGGCCCTATTATGTATACTCTGCATACTGCCCTACTCTTCTTGAGAAGTCTGACTGCTCAGTCACAGCTACCAGGTAAATCTGGGTATTGCGGACTGCTACCAATTGGGTTTACTGCTGCTCCTGTAGTCTTAATCTTTTTGCAGTGTTCCCCAAGGGAACAGCACAGGATTCTGCCTAACACAAACCAGCGAAAATTCTCTCTGCATCTTCCTTATAAACTCCACACAGCTCAAGAATGAGCTGTGTGTCGTACCACCAATTTTCATGCAGCCTATCCTGCTCTCAGTTCTCGTGTTGCCGTTCTCTCCCTGGAGCCCACTTCACTATGCAGTGTGCCCTGGCACACCTTTCTTTCAGCCCTGGGTGATGAGTGTGACTCCAAGCCTTCCTTCCCCTCACAGGGCATTTACACTTCAGGCCCTCAACCTGAATGGAATGACCTGGGTGATGGGATGTAACATTTGGGGGCAGTGGGTCCTCTTCCTCTCTTACTGCACCCCCCACCCCACAGCAGCTTACTTATGCACTTGTTTCCATCTTTCGAGACCCAACTTCTGCCCACCTGAGTTCTTGAAGACCAACTCGTCGCCATTGAAATAAAGCAGCTCCACAGGCACTTCAGGTGAGTTACAGGTAAGCCCCTTTATTCCTTCAAATCAAGTTACAATAAGATGTCCAGTCGGAACCATACATCTATCCAAGCACTTCACAACACATCACCCTTCCTTACCCAGCACTCACCAACCTTTGCCATCCAAGCGCTATCATTTTGGGAAAAGGGGGGGGGGGCAACCCTTCTCCGTCAAATATTTTAAAAAAACTACCGGATGGAATAACCCCAGACCCTTCCCGGATATTGTGTCAACGACTTAGTGCCCAAATTGTTTCATATTTGGTCAAATTCCGTCCAACAGTTTTTGCCCTGCGCAGAAATGTTGACTTTTTCTCTCTAGGAAAATGAATTGGGAGTAGGTGGAAAACAGTTTTTTTTTTTTTTTAAATGAATGTGAATTTGGTATGCCATTTCATTATTTTATTTGCATCATTCTGGAAGTGCGGCATGAAGGGTGCAGTTAAAAAAAACAATTTGAAACATGCATGTGTTTTATTCCATGGCAAATGTGAACTTCCAATGTTTAAGTTATGTTTTTATTTCTGAACACATCTGGGAGGAAGGCCTGAGGAGGCGTGGCTTGCAACCATGGAGTAGGTTGGACTCCTGAGACGCTCCCGTCTGATCCTTCATGATCTGAAATCGAAACATGGTCCGCTGTGAACATTTTGCTGGAGAACAAGCGAGACTGGAAACATACCCTTTAAGAGTGTCCTGTGGAGATGACAAGCTGGTAGCCCCTTCCCCAACACTAGCAGCGCGTCCGCCAAGACCGCCGGCCAAGCCCGAGACAACATGTTGATCCGGACGTTGCGCAGGGGAAAGTAAAGTAGGCGCGGCCGGGAGAACTGCAGCTGCGAAGGTACTCTCAGCGACAGAGTGGATGGACCGCAGTGGAAGCCACAGCCGTAGAGAGGGACGGGGAAGCGCACACGGAAACTATGGAGGCGCACCCGTGCTGATGAGGTAGGTCGGGAGAAGACCTCTGGACTCCCGCCAGCAGCAGGTAGAGGAAGCTCCCAGATCCTAGGGAACATTGAAAACAGGAGGCACGCACATAGCGTAGCCCCTTGGGGAGTGCCTGATACACTAGAGAAGTTCCCCTGAAATAACGGCACAAATTAGGGAACCCAGGCGGGGCGGTGATATGTAGATGCTGGATCCCCCTGCATCGGTGACATTAAAGGGGCTGCCAACAGCCAAGTAACTTGGTAGCTGCTGATAGAAACAACTGTTAAGAGATATCAGTTAACAGATCCTGGCAAAAGGCCAAGCTGCGGGAGAAATAGAGGCCTGAAGAAAATCGACAGCAGCTGGAGGGGCATAGGGGCGTAAGTGACAGCAATTGTCCCCCCCCACACAGCAACTGCCCCAGTACGCACCACACCCACAAGAAGCCCAAGAAGTCTGGGTGCCAATGCTACACTACTTAAGCAATGTCTAAGCACTTTGTTATAACGTTGTTATAGTGCACTGGACATATTACATTGGGCTTGCTACTAGAGAGGGTAGGCAGACTGAATGCCTCCTAAATTGCCCAAAAAGTAGGCCAGCCAAACAACACTCGACAGCTACGCCAGGACCACGCACCAGGCTCCTGGAAGAGATGTGGAGCCCTTGCAGAAGAAAGGCAGGGATGCTATGGACATGCATAACCAAGTGATGCAAGCTATTGCAGCTTTAAAAACCTCATTAGGGACGCAAATAGAGGTAGTGAAAATAGAATAGACATTGGACAGTTGCGTCAAGATGTGCAGAATCTGGCTGAGCGTGCCACTAATTTGGAAACCCAAATGAAGGAGAACACCGGCGAACGACAGGAAACGCACACTAATGTCCATGTCCTGCAACAGAAGGTCAGCCTGTTGGAAACAGGGTAGAAAAAGCAGAAAAGATAGGTCCCGAAGAAACAATATCCAACTAGTTGGCTTGCCTGAAGGGGAAGAAGGAACAGACCCCACAACATACGTAGAAAATGTTTCTTCAAGAAATTGGGCCTGGAAACCTCGCACAGGGTTTCACAATCGAGAGGGCACACAGTTTGCTTACTAGGAGTCCCCCTCCAGGGGCTGCCCCCAGACCAATAATTGCAAAAGTTCTGAACTATAAAGATGGGGAAAAAATCCTATCCTACTCCAGGCAGGGAGGGGTACTGAAGAGCGCTTCTGCAGACCTGGCGGTCTACCCCGATTAGACCTTCCAAGTGCAGCAGAACCGCGTACAGTTCTCAGCGGCCAAGGCTCGGCTCAGTATTGATGGCCTAAAGTATAGGCTGATTTACCCAGCACGTCTACAAGTCATACACAAAAAACAGGACCTTGTTTTTTGACCTCCCACAAGAGGCGCAAGCATGGATGGACAGAGAAGAAGATATGCCCCTGCGAAGAGGATGGAGCGAACAAAGTGAGGCACAAGTGAAGATCGGCATAGTTAGCGGACAAGCACAACCGAGATTTACTTGCGACTAGACCTGTATTGCGTCGGTGGGATTGTAGCACCAAAGGAGAACCCCAGGGCAAGCAAGCCCTTGTTAGGCTAACGGCTCTTCTTTAGAAGATGGTCCTATGTTCTTATACCTGTTTCACATGGCGGGATATTCTACTTATTAGGATTAAGACCTGCATAAGAGGAGACCTGACGTACTGCCGGGGCTGCCACGCCCTTCCGAGTTCTTTTTTGAGGGCACTTGATTTTTTGCCCACCTGCTGTGAACTAGCCTCACGTACACACACTGGAGGTGAATGCGAGAAGTGGATGCGCCTGAGCATGGGTAATGATGCTGGGCAGTTGTGTTTGGGGGAGTTTGGGAAATTAAATCGGAATGTATTTTGCCTGCGAGAATGCCTATGGGGAATAGTAGCACAGTACTCATGTTTGGATCACCACACGGGGGGACAGAGAGCCACCTGATGTGCCAGTGGCAGATGGCCTTTTTGCTTTAGACAGAAGCTCATGGCTAGAGCCGTAAATGTACTTACCTGGCACGTAAGGGGTTTAAACTCCTAGGTAAATTGAAACAGAGTTTACTCGTACCTGAAGAGATGTAAGGTGGATATTGCCTTGCTACAGGAAACACACTTAAAAGCTGAAAAGCCAACCTTGTTGGCAAGTAAATGGAAAGTGCGGGTGTTTGGCTTTCCTTACTCCGCCTATGCACAAGGTGTCCTGATAAGGATAGTGCCCATGGTACCTTTCAATGTCACTCATATCAAAACTGACGAGGGCAGGATGGTGCTGGTACAAGGTCTCTTAGAACGTGTAGATACTTGCTTTGTCAACACGTACGCACCTAACCATAATACAGCTGTGTTCTTCCAATCAGCCCCACCAGCTAGAACTCTGCAGACACTCCTAGCATCATTCGATCTGATAGATAAAGTACTCCACCAGGATACCAGACATTTCTCGCACTGCTCAGTGTTAGGCAGAATCCTGTGCAGTTCCCTTGGGGACCACTGCAAGAAGATTAAGACTACAGGAGTAAGCAGTAAACCCAATTGGTGGCAGTCTGTACCACCCAGATTTACCTGGTAGCTGTGGCTGAGCAGTCAGACTTCTCTCAAGAAGAGTTAGGCAGTATATAGAGCATACACAATAGGGCTAAAAACACAGTAGAGCAAGCAAACACTGACCAGAGCTTGGTATCAAAAGTATATAATTATTTATTTAACACACACTTATGGAAATACACTAGCACTATAAATCAAAGCAAGTTCAAACACAATCAGAAAAGTATACACACCTCCCTTAAGAATTATTAGACAAGTCTAAGTCAAAACACCACCATCTGTAAAAACGGATGCAAGCGTGTAACTTAGATGGCACTCCAATAATTAAGTAAAAGGGAGAGAAAAAGGCAGGTCACGAAAATAAAACAGTTCCCAACACTTTTCTAAGACCAAAACAAGTTCATGAAGGCAGAGTCTACTGTCGAGCCAAAGTTCATAGGCCAGGCCCTCTTTAAATGGAGCAAGGTGAAATGTGCCCAAGATCACACAGTTTAGAAATGCATTCAAGTCTTTGTAAAAATGTTCAAAAGAGGTTGGGTTGATTCAGAAGGTAAAGTTAGACGTTCTGGGGGCCAACCCAGTTGGAAAGCCAAGGATTTAAGGGGCACCTTTAGAAAACCGTAGAAAGGGAGGCCAGGTGGAACACAGTACCTTTAAAGTTGAGGAAGCTCCAGCGGTGGCAGTTTTTCCTGGCAGTGGGTGCAGTTCGTGGTTTCGACCAGGGGAAGAGAAGATCTCGTCGAGGAGGAAACTTGGAGTCGTTGCACTGCCCAGGGAAGAGTCCAGCCTCGGAGTTCGTTCGGTGAAAAAGGAGCGTTCCTGTTATTCGCAGTCAGTGGTGAAGCTTGGCTATCCGGCCGCCGGGGTGCTTGGCACGGGCGATTCGACCAAGAGACGTCCTGGAAGGCGAATGGCGAACTGGTTGATCCCACCGCTCAGAGGAAGAAGACTCTTTCAGCAGAAGATCTTCTCTTGTCGTCGGGAAAGTGGTGAGGTCGTTGCAGATGGCTCAGCTTCTCCCCTCTTCGGATTTCTTAGGTCCTGTGGCGACTTCTGAAGTTCCAGTCCCGAAAGCCCTGCGTTTATGCAGAAAATCTCCCATTCAACAGCCTAGCTGTCGCTCATACATGCTAAGTGGTGAGCCGGGTGGCTCACCACTGGGCCAATCATAACAGAGTGTGACTTGAGTTGCTAAGGCAACCCAGTCCAGGGTGCCAATTCCCCCACCCACACATCCTTTGGAACCCAGACAGAGTGGCACCAGTTGGAGGTCTTCTGTGGAGAAGCCTGCCAAAAAGTGGAACAAAGGGCCCGACCTTGGTTGGAGTTACAGAGACGGACACAAATGCCATTTTGGAAAAGAGTTCTGGCGAAAAGACCCAACCGGTGATTTTATATTAAATAAATAAACCAGCGGTATCTTTAATATTGCACCAAAAAGTGGTGCGTTTAAAATCAATGGGAAAATCCCATAGGAAATATTCTGGTGGAATATTTTGCGTGGTAACCACTGCCACCAGCCAGAAACTCGACAAGGGGCGGACTGGACAGTGCCCCCTTGGAAACAGACCCCAGGGGCAATCTAATTAACCCCTTCCAGTACTTCCACAATATGATGGTTTGTACTGGTTCTGTTCACAAGTTTGGACTAGTAAAGTCAATAGCGACTTTACATGCCCTGGGAGACAGTAGTCGGTCCCAGGGTATGGAGTCTATGTTTGGGGGTCACTATGACACCCCTGTGTTACTGCACTGAGGGTGCCTTGTAACACATACACTAAAAAAGATTATACCCTATGGAGTAAAAGACCCCATAGCCCCATAAGCACACAATAAGTCAAAGACATACCTCAAATCATGCCTAAGAGTGGGAGAAAAAGAGTCTCGCTCTTAGCAGGAGAAAAAAACAAACTCCAAAAATCCAGCAAAGCTGCTGGGGGACTCGCTCGGTTTGGGAAATTAGCCTTATTAGAGAATTCTCCCTAACATTCAGCACCACATGAAGTGCACATCTTATTACACAAGCACAGTATGAAGGAAGGGCCCTATCCGATCACGCCTGCTTTGTATACAGTGGCAATATGCAACACCCAGAGCTGCGATACCTACGTGGAGGCTTAGAAGTGAATCCCTGAGCGATCGCATCAGAGATCGTATCGCTGACTAAATCACACACAACACTGGTAGTGTATCCAATGCGGCAACCTTTTGGGGGGCTCTGAAGGTGGTAATCGGGGGATAAGCTATAGCCGGTTCAGGCAGTGTCCAAGCAAAAATCAATAAAGAGTTATCCTCTGCTGAGGAACAGCTAAGGAAATTGGAGCAATTCAATCTGATACAAACTGGCGGGGACGCAAAGGTTGCGGAGCTAAAACAGACATATGTGGCTATTTTCTAAATATATCCAGAGGCAGCACAAAGAGGGTGATAAACCTGGCCGTTTGCTAGCATGGTTATATTAAAAAAGAGGAGAGGCAGGGCCCTATACATTCGATACACACGCGGCATGGCGACCCTTGCCATACCCAAAGCAGTATCAATGAGGCCTTCCAAGAATTCTAACAATATCAAGAGGGACACCAGACATCTCAGGCACACATAGAGGAAGTGTTAGATGAGATTGAATTTCCTAGTCTGAGTCGGGAAGAGCGTGACAGCCTGGAAGCGCCCATTACCCTGGAGGAAATACATGGTACAATTAAAGCTCTGCCGACTGGAAAGACTTGAGGTTCAGATGGTCTGCCTAGTGAATTTTATAAGGGGTATGCGCAGGAACTGGCCCCGAATTTACTTAATACTTTTACTGATTCTTATGAAGCAGGTGTCCTTTCTCACAGTGTGAGGGATTCCAATATTATACCCCTCCTCAAACTCCACAAACTACCAATGTAGTGTAGTTCATATAGACCCCGGTCAATGCTTAACCAGGACAATAAGATACTGATGTCCATATTAGCACACAGGATAAAAAGGGTGATACACTAGTACAGCCGGACCAAACTGGCTATGTGCCATGCCGAAGTATGACTTGGAATCTGCGGCAGCTGCACTACGTGATAGACAGCACAGCGTCCTGGGAGACCCTGTGCGCCATAGCCATTCTAAATGCTGTGAAAGTGTTTGATTCAGTGAGATGGGACTGGCTTTATGCGACACTGAGTAGGTTCAGTTTTAGGCAGGCATATATTAAGTGGATACAGCTGTTGTACACTAGACCGATCGCAAGAGTCAAAACGGGTAGATACATTTCGGAAGCATGGGAACTAGAAAAGGGTACCAGACAGGGCTGCCCATTATCTCTGCTGCTTTACATCCTTGCCATGAACCAATTGCGCAGTACCTCAGAACGGAATACATGGGGGCCGGTATAGAAATAGACTGGGGAAGTCTTCTGATATCAATGTACGCTGATGATCCGTTGTTATATATCCAGAATCCTGAGGACAACTTAGAGTTGCTACTGGGGGTCCTAGCACTATTTGCGAAAATGTCAGGCACCACAATCAGTACAGATAAAT
The DNA here is from genome assembly GCF_040938575.1 of Ambystoma mexicanum. NCBI lineage: Eukaryota > Metazoa > Chordata > Amphibia > Caudata > Ambystomatidae > Ambystoma > Ambystoma mexicanum. The sequence continues at coordinate 853,851,196 of NC_090936.1, read as the reverse complement.
CTGCCTTGTTCCCGATAGCGTGAATGAGCAAGATAGCGCAAAAGGTGCTGCTAGTACTGTTTTTACAATGGGAAAGGTCCACTTTTAGATAATTAGGGGTCAACGTATGCCACGACCCAGCGATGGAACATAACAATAACACGCTGAGCGCACTGGAGGACATTAAGGGCTCCATGAAGTTCTGGGTTAAATTACCCCCTTCGTTAATGGGGAGAGTGGTGGTGTTGAAAATTGTGGTCCTGCCTAGATTACTGCACTTCTTTGTAAACACTCCTGTTTTAGATACCAAAACCTTTTTTAAGACACTAGATAGCAGGGGTATTTTGTGGCATAATGGTAGGAGTAGGATAGGACTGGCTTCAGTACGCAGGCCCTATGAGGAAGGGGAAATTAAGGCTTCACACTTTGAGCTATACTACATAGCAGGGCAGTTACAATTCATAGTGGACTGGCTTGCAGACGACCCCACTACGGTCACGTTAATGCTGCAACCCGCTGGGGTACGCGATTATCTAAAGGAACTGGTATGGAACAAGAAGCCCCGAGGTAACCAGAGATCAAACATGGTGTCTTTGGGGTTGAGAATGTGGGATAGGGCACTCAGGGTGATCAGATCTGTGAGCCCTATCTCAGTGCAGATCCCCTTGGTTTCAGTAGCAGCTCTCAAAGCACAGGTGAGGCTAGGGATACGCACAAATTGGGAACCCCATGTTGTGACGACAATAGGAGATCTGCAAGATACCTCGTTTATACCCTTTTTAGAGTTGGCCGAGCACACAGGCTTGCATAAAGGTCAATATATACTACACAGCACCATCAAAGGGGAGATCAAATGCAGATGGCCTGTGTACAGCGAATTCATGGAAAAACATACCATAGTGGACAGCGGGCACCCCAGACCCCCCTTACGGTAAGAGGCAAATGGGAAGAAGACTTAGGGGCCCCTTTCACATACACACACTGGACAGAGATACTGGGATATCATAGAGTGTCACGGAATGCAAGATTGCAATTGATACAACTGTTGGTAACACACAGGGCATACATGACACCCAAGATGATTTCACGGTTCACAGGTGCTGCGGCACAAGATTGCCCTAGGTCCAAAGTGACAGATGCTGGGCTATTACACATGTTCTGGGCATGTCTCGTGATAAAGCAATACTGGCTAGAGGTGGTGATCAGAATGAACAAAGGGGGTTTGGAACTAGATATACTTTAACATAGGGCATGCTTGCTGGGCTGTTTTTCACGTCCCAAAAACATAAAACATAAGAATAAGATGAAGGATTTGTCATACATACTAGCCAAACGTAGAATTACTATGGTATGGAAATCCACCAAAGGCCCTGATGTGGATGGATGGTGCCTGGACCTGAACAAATGGAAGCTGGCAGAAACTGCAGCATGGAGGGGGACAGCAAGGCCGTCAGGTGGAGAGCAGTGTGGGAATCATAAAATGGGAGGTCCTGATACAAACTTTGTTTATCAGTAGTCACAGAAACGGATAAGGTAGATAAACCCTAAGAATGGCTAGAGGTAAACCAAACCAAGCAAGTTGACGTAGATCGATAGTGCCCTAGTGCTTTAGGCAATTCGGGGGGAGGCGGGGGTGTTGTGGGAAGCGCCTAAATTGTTATATTCAGACTCCTGTAGACACTGTATAAGGCAGCGCTGTAATATGACTCATTCCATGTAGAAGTAAAAATCAATAAAAAATGTATTATAAAAAAGAAAATCTGGGAGGAAGGCCTCTCTCTGATGCAAAACAAAAGCAGCAGGGTGTATAGTTCCTTAGCTGCTTCACCTTTTCCACAGTAGCTCTGGAAGGAGACAAATCACGTCATTAAGCCTTTCAGTTCACTGTACTGAGCCTACACCTAGCTATCATTTTTAGCATATGCATTAGAAGTTTTGAATTGATTAATAATTCTTTAAAAAATGACCTCAACCAGTTGAAGGCTGCAACGCCCACGTGATATGATTTTCTGTTTAGATAATCTTAAACTGTATTTCGTTTATAGGAGGGGATGCTGTCATGGATAAGGCCACCAAAGCAGTCACTAACAGTGAAATAGTTTCTATCTCAAAGAAAATTACAATGTTGGAAATGAAAGAGCTGAATGAACGACAGAGAGCTGACCATTCTCAAAAAATGTATGACCACCTAAGGACCTCAGTTAAACAACTAGAAGAACGCAATTTTGAACTTGAAACCAAGTTTTCTGAGGTATGTTGGCAAGTTATTTCACCATTTTCCTCTGTGACAATGTTTCTTTTAATCATTGTGCGCAACCATTTAATTGGAGTTTACTACAATATCAGAATACTTTGTTTCTGAAGGAAGGGTGAATTTATTTGAATATTATTCTAGTAACCTGAGTGTGATACCAGATTAAGGTCATGTTTATTTTTGTACTGATTTCATGATACATACTTTGCCTGACCAGTGAAGATCTAACTTCCCCCTTCATCTTGCCTGTATTTAGTTGTATACTCCTCTGGTTAATGCCCTTGCGAGGAAGAGGAACAGATCTGTAGCATATTATATGTTTAATCTCAGCAGTCCCAGTTTTTGCGTTTTTGTCACCATGCCTGTCGCAAAACAAAACTAGCAAAGATGTGTATTGCCAATTATTAACAAAGACTATATACTGTGTTCACATTTCGCTCATTCTCATCTATAACACGCAATAAACATCTTCGGTCATGACATTTTTCGCTTAATATTTTCACTTATCCTGCTCCAGACTGGTTATCCTCTCACATAATGTAGACTGCTGTGAGAAATCGGAGTACGTTCACATTTAGCCCTCCTAGGACCCCCCTCAGGTAAGACAAGGCTGCCAGAACTCGACCCTGGGGGTGGACTAGAGGGGGAGGATCACGTAGGCGGGGGTACCTTAGGGAGTGGGTGCCAGAGGGTGAGACATGGTATCCCCCATCTCCTGACAGTGATTTTCCTTAACCTCCCTCAGCCTTTGTAGGATTTTGTTACGCAGACCCTATTTTTCCCACTGGAGTCAGACCAAGTACTGAGAAGAAGAAACTAACCCCAAGAGTAATGAAGATTACACATACGAAACACCACTATAGTACTGGGACAAAGAAGAGGGAGCCTGAAGACTGTAGAACTGAAGGTCAGGCATGCCCTGTTAGACTAATTGGGGTCAGGCAAGGGAGCCTGGGACTTTGACTTTACACCCGCAGTCTGTTAGAGACTCACAGGTGTAAAAAAGGTGGAGTCCCCAGAGAGTCTGAGTTGAAGTTGGAGTTAGAGGGAGTTGGTGTTTTGATGTGGAGAGCAGCAGGAAAGCCATCTCAGCCCATGTGAAACCGGAGGAGAATGGACACTTAAGGACAGCAGAGCGAGAGAAGCTGTCATTGCGTGGCAGTTGAGCTGTGTTTCCAAGAAGCCGGAGACTTCGGGCAAAGGGTACTGTGGATGAGGCTGGTCCCTTTTATTGTGGCCAAGAACTGCTCATTCCCCTGAATGGCAGAAACCATATAGGGGTGTTGGAGGGGCAGGCAGTGAGACCCTGACCTCAAATCCCAGAAGGCATCTGGTCGAAGGAAGCAAAGAACAGAATGTCGCAGCTGGTAAGTGTCAAGAGAGTGCATGGAAACCATGTGCACTTATGAAAGTGAAAGACTTAAATTGTAGCGGAGTGGTCGCGTGCTGGCGCATGTTGTCAAAAGTCTGAGTGAAGGAATGAATAAAAGCGAATTCAATACTTGAAATGGAACTTGCAAAAACAGTGTGTCAAAGTGAAGCCCGCAGAAAGGAATGAGCGAGCGAGTGAAGTGCAAGTGAAATGCCGACAAGGCACAATAGATTCGTAGTTGAAAAACAAGCAAGCGCATGATAGAAGAACCAAGGAAGCATAAAGAAAGGCAATCTCTGAATCCAAGAACTGGTGAAACTTGTTGTCAAAGTGGTAAACGGCTGAGAAAAAGGCAACTGGTTGCGTGACCTGTAATGGGGAGGCTGTGTGGCCTATTAAGTGTGCCTAGACCAGGACGCCCCAACAAGGAAGAGGAGTGAAAGCAACTTTGAAATACGCTAAAGCTGAGCATTGGTGTTTTCAGAAACAAACAGTACTTGCATGAAAGCAACCTTGAAATACACTAAAGCTGAACAGTGGTGTTTTGAATATCAGTATTTGAAGCTTGGGGAAGGGAACCCCTGAGCTCCTCTGGAACATTGTTGTTTTGGTGAAACAGTTATTGTTATTTTGCATTTATATAGCGCCTTATATACCATTGGTATGGTCTGAAGGCGCTGGTAGGTTGAACGCCCTTGGGAACCGAAGTTCAGATCAGTAGAGAGGGTAGAGAGTGTCAAAAGGTGCGTGTGAGCTCCGGGTATGTGTGTAGCTCGTTCGGGATCCGTGTAATAGCTGCTTCTTAGCGGTAGGTGTGGTGGTCGAGAGATCAGGAGTATGTGTTCGTTCTGGCAGGATTTATCCAGACCGGATGTGGCTGCGTTAGGCCTGAGGAGAACGCTTGGCTGGGGGGTGCGTAACCAGCAGTGTTTGAATGATGTGGAGTGAGCGGCAGATGTTGGTATGGGAACAGTTATACCGAATGGTGTCATAGTATCTCTGTGTTCTAGTTGAGTGGTGATGTAAAGGAGAGAGTAAGCCTGGTGGTGAGATATGATGGGTTATACGCACTCATCCCCTCTACGCACTCATCCCCTCTACGCACTCATCCCCTCTACGCACTCATCCCCTCTACGCACTCATCCCCTCTACGCACTCATCCCCTCTACGCACTCATCCCCTCTACGCACTCATCCCCTCTACGCACTCATCCCCTCTACGCACTCATCCCCTCTACGCACTCATCCCCTCTACGCACTCAACCCCTCTACGCACTCAACCCCTCTACGCACTCAACCCCTCTACGCACTCAACCCCTCTACGCACTCAACCCCTCTACGCACTCAACCCCTCTACGCACTCAACCCCTCTACGCACTCAACCCCTCTACGCACTCAACCCCTCTACGCACTCAACCCCTCTACGCACTCAACCCCTCTACGCACTCAACCCCTCTACGCACTCAACCCCTCTACGCACTCAACCCCTCTACGCACTCATCCATTCACACACCCGTTCTATCCTCTCATCCACTCATTCGTTCTATCCTCTCATCCGTTCTATCCTCTCATCCACTCATCCACTCATTTGTTCTATCCACACATCCGTTCTATCCACTCATCCACATGCAGGTTTCTCCAATTCATTCCAGCCTAGCTGTCAGTCACCCAGCAGGGTGGCTGTCCTTGCCGGACAGTCAGCCAGCCAATCACCTAAGAGTGCATTTCTGTCTCCTAGGTGAGTAAGCACAGGGAGTTCCGGGAACCCCCTGCCAGGCACCCTGGAGCCAGAGGTAGGCTTCACTCGTGCATCCCGGCAAAGGCAAAATGAACAAAGGGACCAAATCTGGTTTGGTGCGCAGAGTAAATCTCAAGAATGACCTTTCCACAAAGAAATGGCTATAAAAAAGAAGACTATGGCCATTTTGACAAAAATGGCACCCTTCAGTGCTTTAATGCAGCTGCGAACACAGCCTTCGGTATAAAAGCACACCACGGTAGTCAAAGTAAACCACTGCCTCAGCCATTCATCGAGGAAAGGATAACATAAAAATGTAATACACAAAATATTGGATCACTGGGATACAGAATATTTTTCATTTTACAAAATGAGCTTAAGCTTGGGGAAGGGAACCATGAGTACACTTTGTGATTGTAACTGTATCCTGAAATTGTGAAGGGGGCTAGAGACTGCTCCAGACTTTGTTGACTCTATTTAAGTTGGGATATCCCTACACTACATTTCTGTATTAGATGTTGGAGCAAGCATAGGTTTTGACACAGAAGGACTTTAGTGTTGAATTGGCGTACTTAGAATTTTCCTTAGTTTCTTTAGGTAGGTGTTAGGCAGAAACCTGTGCAGTTCCCTTGGGGATCACTGCAAAAGATTTAGGACTACAGGTGTTGGCAGTAAACCCTCTTGGTAGCAGTCTGTACCACCCAGATTTACCTGGTAGCTGTGGCTGAGCAGTCGGACTTCCCACAAGAAGAGTTAGGCAGTATGCAAAGTAAACAAAATAGGCACTCAGATACAATAGCACAAGTAAACACTGACCAGAGCTTTGGTATCAAGGTATATAATTATTTATTTAAAAACACACTTATTGAAACACTCCAGCACTAGTCTTAGTTAACACCACGTATTTCCAGACAGAGGTGAGCGCTTAACTATAGATGGCACTCCAATAAGTTAACGAAAAAGGGAGGGGAAAATGCAGAATGTAGGAAAATACACCACACTAATACTTAGTAACTCTTAAGCAAGGCAGGAAAGTCAAAAGTTACTTGTGAGCCAAAGTCCATAGGCCGGGCCCACTCTTGGAGAGAGCAGGGCACAAATGCACCCAAGATCACACAATGACAATAGGCTTAAAAGGTCTTGCAGGGAGTTCAGAAAGGTTTTAGTTAGGCTCAGAAAAGTTTAGCCATGGTGTCCCAGGCTAACCCTGGGTCGAAAGCCGGGGACTAAATCTACCCCGTACAGTCGGTTGCAAGGGAAGTCGGCGGAACACGGTACCTTATGTGGAAAGGATCCTCCAGCGGGGGCAGTTGTTCCTGGCAGCGGGTGCAAGTCGCGGCGTCGTCCAGAGGAAGAGAAGATCTCGGCGTGGAGGAAAGATGAAGGTCGTTGCACTGCCAGGGAAGAAACCAGCCGCAGAGTTTTCCGGTTAAAGGTACTACCCTTTGATTCGCGGTAGTGGTAAAACGTGGTATCCCGGTTGCCGGGGTGCTTGGCACAGGCAAGGCGGCCACGAGATGCTCCAGGAAGCAAAAAAGGAAGCAGACTGGTTATCCCCACCAGTCGAAGGAAGAAGACTCTCCGGGCTGGAGATCTCCTCTGTCGTTGGGAAAAGTGGTGAGACGGTTCAGCAAGGCCCCACCGGTAGTGTCGTCGTAGCAGGTCGGCTCAGCTTCTCCCTCGTCGGATTCTTAGGTCCTGTGGCGACTTCTTAAGTTACAGTCCCCAAAGCCCTGCTTTTATGCAGAAACCCCCATTCACTCAGCCTAGCTGTCACTCAAACATGCTAAGTGGTGAGCCGGGCGGCTAACCACTTGGGCCAATCAGGACGGAGTGCGACTTGAGTTGATAGGCAACTCAGTCCAGGGTGCCTAAATCCCCCTCCACCCCTCCTAAGTACCCCAGACAGAGTGGCACCACTTTGGAGGGCTTCTGTGGAGAAGCCCGCCAAAATAGTGGAACAAAGGGCTCAACTTGGGTTGGAGTCACAGAGGCGAACACAAACGCCATTTTAGAACCGAGTTCTGGCAAAAAATACCAACCGGAGAATTAATACTAATTAAATAAACCGGCGGTATGTTCTAGGCTATAGGAATTGAATAATTAAAGTTGGTAGCCTCGAACAATGGGAAATCCCATAGGGATATATTTGCGTCGAATATAAAAAGTAGTATCCACTGCCACTAGCCAAAACTCGATCAGGGGGGACGGAGACGTGCCCCCTCGACTAACAGACCCCGGGGTAATCGAATTGCCCCGGCCAGTACGTCCACAATATGATGGTTCATACTGGTTCTGTTCAGAATTTGAGACTAGTAAAGTCAATGGTGACTTTACATGCCCTGGGAGACAGTAGTCAGTCCCAGGGTCTGGAGTCTATACTGGGGGGATCACTATGACACCCCTGTGTTACTGCACTGAGGGTGCTGTGTAATACACATCACAAAAACACATGAAGCCCTATGGAGTAAGAGACCCCATAGCCCATTAAACACATCTAGAATCAAAGAGACACACTCAAATCATGTCCAAGAGTGAGGGTAAAAGAGTCTCACCCTTGGCAGGATAAAAAAAATAAACCCCAAAAATCCAGCAAAGCTGCTGGGGGACTCACTAGGTTAGGAAATTCAGCCTAAACAGAGAATTTTCCCTAACACTAGGGCTGTTCACACCATAGTTGATGGGCATGTTATGCATTACACCCATCCTGACATTTTAATAAAGATTTTCAAACTGTTACATCTGTTGTCTTTGTCATCTCTTGTTACCATGCCTTTCTCACACTGCTCATACATATTTGTACTAAAGGACTGCTGTAATGAAGACAAGTAGCATCAAAAGAGGAGGAACTCAGAGGTTATGGTTAAAACATGCATGTTTGTTGGGTATTTGTGCGTGAATGGGTCAACATAGGAGAAGACTTGAACTCAAAAAGTGTGTTATCCATCCCTTTAGGCTCAAAAACAAAGTGTGTGGGTGTTCAGTTCTCAATCAGTGGTCCCTTCCCTGATAGGTCACTCACAGTCCTAGGAGTTTAATTGTCACTGCTTTTTCCTTGTCTCATCATTCTAATGTGGCCGGTCTTCTGCTTCACGTCATTGCTTTTTGGTGGACGCTGTTGTCATGTGGGAACTAAGGGCCTTACATGCACCTGCCTGCTAGGCCAGGAGACAGCACAAGTCAGGGTTCAGTGGTATGGACGACGTCCGAGACTTTCACCAGGTGACGGCCCAGGAGGGCTTCCTTGTAAGTGTGGGTAAATTGGCCTTTCTGTTCCCTGACTTGGGGGCTGAGTTCTGCTATCTAACACTCCATCCTCTTCTAATTTCTACATGGTCCGCAACAATTCTCTGCGTAAGGGTTCCTTCAATTCACCTCCTGTTCTCTCCTTGTCACTATCTGTCACTTCCAACTCTGCTTCGCAGTCTCCAATCCTCTTTTTCCTGCCTCTAATCCCAAACTGCTTTCTGTTCACATCTACCTCCTTCCTCCTAATTTTAACTCTAGCCTACTCTTTGCTATCTCCCCAACATAGTCCTCTTCCTCCTACAGCCTTCTCTTGCTACCTCCCTCCTTTGGTGGTTCCAAGTCACCACCTACTCATTTTCCTCCTTGACTCCTATGCTCCTTCCTCTTGAAAGAGAAATCGTCCGTTGACACAGACGCCAATTGATGTTGTTTGGTAAACATCTTTAGTGTCACAAGCAGCAAAACAGTAAATGGACATCAACAAGACGGCTTGCCACAAACAAATCCCAAACCAAACATGATCCACCCAAAACACAGGAGTTGTTATACCTTTCTGGACACATAGAATCCCATGATAAGAGCGTTCACAATGGTGATCATTAAGACAAAACTTTAAAGGGCAAACCATGATTCTGTCATTCCTCCTGCTCTTGAGTGGGGAGGCCCACATAGGATGTGCAGCTCAGGTGCATTACAAATGATATATGGCAGATTATCTAGCTCCGACTATAAAGCAGTGTCACCCAGTTAAGATTCGACCAGTTCTAATGGTGAAAGTTCATAAAAATAGCCCAGTTGTGCAGAGCATGTGTAATGTGCTGACATAACTCTCGCTTGGGTGTGCCAATCGGAAATATGTGCAACGGAGAGTGCATCCCGCTGAAATCCTGCAATCGCCTTTAAAACCAAGCCAGAGTAACATTCTATTGGCCTGGCCTAACTAATGTAGCATCATTCACATTGGTTTGCTTTTTAAAAGCAGCCTTACATTTCTTTGTTAGTTGCATACGATCTTATAACATGCATTGACTTTTTATTTTCTTCAGTCCCTCTTTAAGAGACCATCTCATTAGTCTCACCCCTCTAATATTTCTAGGTGTATACAGAATAGATTACAGATGTATACAGAATATATTACGAAATCTCTGTTGAACACCTCCTCAGAGTTCTTCATGAAAAGAAACATCAGGGTGCCAGTGGCCGCCTTTTGCATATAGGTGAATAAACATTTGGCCAGGAGAAATAGACAATATGATATGTCCCATCGAAGGGGAGTGAGGGGGGGGGAGGGCGGAAGGGGGGGAGATCTTGAGCTTCTTCCGGAACCTTAGGTGGTCCGGCTCCAGTTTGAGACAGGCAGGGAGGAATTCCAGATGGAGACCCCTGCAGAGGAGACAGATCGACCGCTCACTCTATGCCTGGAGAAGCGTCTGACCCTCAGAGAGTTGGAGATGGCTGAGCAAAGGCCTCTAGAAGGAAGGTGTTTAGGAAGACAGTTGGATGGAGTGCGGGCTCCAGCCCCAGAAAGCCTTGTGAACGATGCAGAGGGTCTTGAACTTGATCCTTGCAGCCACCGGGAGCCAGTGAAGATACTTTAGGGCTAGGGAGATATGGGCCCTAGGCTTGAGGCCAAGGACAAGTCTCACATTCCTGTTGTGGATTAGTTGCAGAGGGCGGAGAGTAGAGGAAGGCAGATTGAGAAAAATGTTGTTGAAGTAGTCCAGCCTATAGAGAACCAGTGCTTTGGAGACTGAGCTTCTGGGGGAAAGAGAGAAAGGGAAGAATACCTCTGAGGTGTGCAGCTAGTAGTGGGCCTTCGTGGACAGGTCTGTGATGTGATGTGAGGAGAGAAGAAGCGAGTGGAGCCGAAGATGACACCAAGGATTTTTGCCTCACCAGAAGGCGAAGGAAGAGGGCCCAAGGAGGGCGGCCAAAGTGAGAGAGGGACAGCGCAAGCAGGGGTCCCAATGAGAAAGATCTGTCTTAATGGCATTAAGTGTTATGCTTACCTAGTCTCTGCGGGGACGTTGGGGCACGGTTGGAGCCCTCCCTGGACTGGACTCCCGTAGCTCGAGCTCCTCCCTTGGCTGCGGTGATGTGGACTGCTGGGGTTGCTGGTTATACCCTTGAGAAAAGGTAAGAGGCAATGAGAATGCTGTGGTGGAACTGCGATCCCCCTCGAACCCTTCGTGCCAGAATGAGATGAGCATGCGTTTTCCCATATGACCTCACCTGTGATTTTGTAAGGATGAGCTCTCCGTCCTGCTTTCTCTCAGCAGGGGCGCCGTAAGTAGACCAAGTTGTGTCACTAGTCCTTGTGCGTGGTGGTCCAGACTGACTGCGACCAATCCTGCCTTGGAGGGAAGTTTTTGTAGCAATGATTGTTCGTATCCTTTTGTGTTGGTTTTTCCCAATGATTATTGTCCGTAACGTTGTAATGTCCTTTCTTTCCCCTTTAGGTATGAAGATGGCCTGCAGAGACACGGTGATGGAAGAGAGTTCAAAACGGAGCCAACAGTGATTAAGTAGACCCAACTGGAAAGCTCGGTTGGGTTTCCGGATGATGCACAAGGTTTGTAAGTTGCGCTGCTAAGCGTTAAAAGTTTATGCAGTTGCTAACCTTGTGTTTTCAATCTCCCTTGCAGGTTTGACCTGACGGCGCTTGATGGTGGAATCCGTGAGGATGCTGAGGCGGAGGATACCTCCAGAGATGTCGGGCGTCCGGAACAGGTAAGAATGCAAGACGCTGCAAGGATTGGATCCACAGAGACAGGTAAGATGCGCGCGGTAGCTGTAGAGTTGAGATCGGGTAAGCAGTGCTTCAAGTGATGGCATGGCTGGTCTCAGGTAAGATGCGCGCGGTTGTAGGATGGAGTTCCGGAGATTGATAAACATGCAGAACTGGAAACAGGTAAGGATCTGTAGACGGCGGTAAGCGTTACGCTGCACTAGCAGACTAACGCGAAGCACCAGCACGCGGGTGTGCTGGCTTATATAGCCTGGCCCCGGCCACTCCCCTTCAGCCCTGCCCTGTGGTCCCACCTTACCACTCCCTCAGGCTTCTGCATATGCTCCCAATACTTGTGGATGGCCGCGCCTGGCCTGTATGCACGTGCCTTAGGCACACCGTGTGCAGAGCACACTTTCAGATGAGCCTGGCCCCAAAGGCGCCAGGACTGGTTCCATTGGGACCCAGTGGGTCATAATGGCCCTTGACCAGTTGCCATGACATTAAGACCGAGATCGTTGGAGGCACACCAATAGTGAATAGACAGTCAGGAATGAACGAGAGAGGAATTCTGAGGGGAGTCTGAAAGAGAGCGGAGTGTCATCTGCCTATCTGAAAGTTTGAGGAAAAGGTAGCGATCAGGTGGGCCAAAGGGGCCAAGTAGAGATTGAGAGGCTGAGAGGTTACAGCCTTGGGGATTACCACATGTGGAGAGAGCGGTGGTGGAGAGAAAGGACCCATGTTGGACCTGGGAGGGTCAGTCCAGGAGGAAGGAGGTCAACCCCTCCAGGGCCTCATCCTTGATGCCCAGGTTATCACAGAGTCCATTGATCAGGTGGGGACAGAAGAAAGGCTAGAATCGAGATTAGTGATCAGATCTTCACGGGTGTTCAGGAGAGCAGTTTCTGTGCCTCTGGCTGCTCTGAAGCCAGACTGATGTTCATGGGGACACCCAGCAGATTCAGTGTGGAGAGTAAGCTGGGAGAAACACCAGCTTTTCCAGGAGTTTGCCCAGGAAAGGAGTGATAGAGATCAGGCAATAGTTTTCCAGACAGGTAGGATCAGCAGAAGGCTTTTTATGGTGGGGGTGCTGTAGGGAAGACATGGTATCACAACTATGACACTGACACAATAGATACAATTTGTAAAACCTTTATCGAAGTTTCTGGGGTTGGAAAAACTCCTACTTTGCCCTATAACTAAGAAGGTAGTAGTCTCGACGATCAAACGATAAACAAAACAGTTATAGTGGAGTCAAATCAAAACCTAATGCCTGTCCTATCTATTGTACAGAAAGTGTATAAAGGAGAAATGTATGTTAAGGAATAATAAGTGTTCAAAAGAGTAAATGTAGCTGAATCAGCTCTCCTCCCCACATTAAAACATACATAGTAAGGCAGTCTTTGTAGGCAGGATGACACACTCTGGCTCGGTTTTCCAACACAATAAAAAGTTCAAAAAAGTGGATTGAGGCCCGCCTGGCACTCCACGCCAAAGTCTCTTTCCAGACTTCCAAATAAGGTTCCAACAAAAAGTTCACATAGGTACCCCCTCTGTCGGGTTCAGACCTTTCACAACACAGTTCAACAAGACTTGCAAGGGTCTCACTTCCCCAAGCTTATTACACTTCGGACTTCCCTCAGTCGGGCTCAAACCACTTTCGGATGTCAAAGACTCTCGAATGTGCATGGCTTTCTTTACAGACTTCCGCAGGACCACTTCGACTAAAAGTTCAAGATTCAACTTTTACTCTCCCCTTCTCTGGGAGTTAATTTTGCTTACTTTGTTTTTGCAGTTCATTCGCTTTGTCATTCCAAACAATGCACCTTTCACAGAGACTTTCGGGTGGGCTACTTCCTTTCGCCGGACCATTTTGTTAATCAGTATTGCTGATTTCCCAGCTGTCTTTACTTCAAAGTTCATTCACGGGTCTGCCTTTCTTCACGTATCATCCACACGGGTGCAGCCTTCACTTGAAATATAATGTTGCCACTTCAATCTTTAACACAAACCGGTCTCTCAGGTCACTTGCCTACTCACCGGCTGTTTGCGTTTCTTACTTGGTTTTACGATTTCTAATTCACAAGTAAAGGTTAGTAACACAGGCTTGTCCTCGCCTCACCAACTCTGCTGTTCACCCGGGAGTGTCGCTGGCGTCCTTGAAATACAATGCAGCCTTCTGATGTGGGATCTGGCCTTCTTCAGGTGTCTCTCGCGGCTTGTTGGAGGCAATGACCTCCAGGAGGGTACTACTGGGGTTTTTGACCCACTGCTCCCGTCCCTTGGTCCGTCGGTCTACTCCAGTAGGTTTGCCTTCACCCTGGACGTGCTGCTCGTACTCTTGTTCTGCCTTGCTCAGAGTATGTCTCTAGGTTCTGCCTTTTGTCTGTTTGAGGAGAGCTAATTGGTATGAGGTGTATGCACGTTAAGTGCCTGACTTTGCCTGACCCGATTAGAGGGACATGTCCAGTACGATGTATCAGAGTTAGTCGTGTTACTCTGTCACCCTCTTCCTAGGCCCAGTGTTTGTGTAAAAAGATGTGGGGGGTTGGGACCTCGGACAATCCGAAAGAATAGGCTGGGTTAGATGGAAAAAAAGGGACCATCGGCTGCCTCATCCCCACTCCCCGAAGACCCCTCACTCAGGAGATCCCCCCCCCGCACTGGTCCACCCCCAGGGTCTGGATCCAAAGGCGATGACTGGGCCTTGGCCACCTGAGAGATCCCTGGGGACTAGCGTGTGAGGCACCCTCTGGTTTCGCACATACCCTCCCCCTAAGTGATGTAGCCACATCCGTTTCACTGGTAAACTGGGAAAAGAAATCAACGTTCCCCTGTTCTTTAGCTTTTCGGTGTTCCACAGTGAAACAGTAGGGTTTCAGGTCTAAGAACTATTGCATGACTCGAGGGGTAGTCCTTTCGTTGACTTATCCAAACTAAAGGTGAGTGGTCGGTGACAAGTGTGAACTTTCTCCCTTGAAGGTATTATCTTAGATGAACATTTGCCCATTTAATGGCAAGGGTCTCTTATTCCAACAGTCGTTTTTCTCATGTGGGAAGAGTTTACAACTAGTAAATATGATGGGGTGTTCTAATCCATCATATATTTGCAATAAAACTGCTCCTAACACTGTGAGAGAAGCATCAGTTTGTAACACAAATTCTTTTGAAAAGTCTACTACTCTTAGGATTGGGTTCTGACACAAGATTTGTTTTAGGTTGTTGTAAACATGCATAGTCCTCGTCAGTCAAATTAATCTTCTGGGGTTCAGCATTTCCTAGCATCTAGCTGTTCTATCTGAAAGATTTGGGCTAAACCTCCGGGAATAACCAATCAATCCTAGCAATGCCCTGACGTCTCTCTTGGTCTTGGGTGTGGGGGCATCTAGGATGGCTTTCACTTTTTGTTGCTGGGGCTGGACACTGGCATTCCCAACAAAGAAGCCTAGATATTTCAGGGCCAATTGAGCCAGCTTACATTTGAATGTATTGGCAGTTAAGCCGGCCGTTCTGAGGGTTTTCATAATAGTATAAAGATGAAAAAGGTGATCTTCGGCAGTTTTGCTATAAATTATAGGCCCCAAGTTGTTGGAAAGTGGCTGGGGCCCCATGCAGTCCAAAAGGGAGGAGTTTGAATTGGAATAGTCCCATTGGTGTCGCGAAAGCTGTCTTTTCCTTTTCAAGTCCATGTACTGGGACCTGCCAATATCCCTTGGTTAAATCTAGGGTTGACAGTAATGTGGCATTTCCAAGTTATCTATTAACTCATTGATGCGTGGCATAGGATAGGCATCGAAGGCGGAGATGGCGTTAACATGCTCGAAGTCTATGCAAAACCTCCAAGAATGGTCCGGTTTAGTTACCAACACAATAGGGAGGACCATGGACTCGAAGAGGAGTTCGATAATGTTTGCCTTCAGCATTTTTTTTTACTTCCTCCACTTAACATTTGTTTTTGTGCTTCTGGCAGTCTATATGGTTTCAAATGGATGACTTTTCCTTTTGGAGTTCTGATATAATAAGTACCATGTACTCTCCGTGGTTTCTCGCAGAATACATCTGGGAATGCCATGATATGGTTGTTCAAATCTTCTAGTTTCTGTTTAAATAGTTGTTGGGGAATATTTCAGAGCTGTCTATCTCCTAGGGTACCAAACAAGACAATATAGATAAGGTGGCGGCAGAAGGATTTTCTTTCCACTCCTTTAGGAGGTTTACATGGTAGAGGGTAGGTATTTTGCTTTTTATCAGGTTGGGATATTTTATATGTACAGGTTCCCATTTGCTCTAGCACCTCATAGGGCCCATGCCACTTTAAAACAAGTTTATTTTCATGTCATAGGTGGACTTCTGTTGGGCTTGAGCTTTCTCCATGTGAGTGTGGACTAGACTCTGGATGAGTTTCATGTGTTCTCGCATCAGGTAGCTGTCTGTGAGAGGGGAATAGGTGCTTCTTCTCCCTCTTCCCAGGTCTCCCGGAGCATGTCTAAAACATGTCTTGTTTCTCTACTGTAGAGTAGCTCAAAATGGGAGAATCTGGTGGATGCCTCAGGGGTCTTTCTTACTTCAAATAGGGCCCGCGGGATCATGCAGTCCCAGTCCTACCCATCCTCATCTACCAATTTCCTCAAAATCATTTTAAGGGTTTTGTTAAATCTCTCTACTGTAAGGAAGGCATGGTATCAACAGTAAGACACACAAGTGACCACAGTTCAAGGGTGTTTATTGAATTTCAAAAAGGGATTGAAAAAACGCCTAGCTAATCTTAAATCTACAGATGGGAGCAAGCTATGACCATCAAATAATAATGCAGTCATAGTGGTGTATTGTCAAAATAAAAGGGCCTATACTAATAAACCTATTGCCTATCCTTACCTCTAAATACAAAAAGTCTGAGAAACACTGTTCTGTAAAAGAAAGTAGTGTTCAAGAAATAATATCTCAGGATGTTCAGGCCACTGGCCTCCCTTCCCCACGTTTTCAGCACGGGATAAGGCAGTACACTCAAGCTTAGCACAGTCTCTGGCTGCTCTAGCACAAGGGTGCAGTTCAAACTTTAGCATCAGGGCCTTTTGTGGCCAAGTCTCTTTTTCTTTCAAAGTCTCTGATGCGCCGAACAAACACAGAGTTATTTTCCTCTCCCAATTTCACACATACTCAATTCCTCAGGTGATTTGCTATTCACCCGGGATGCCCCTCAGCTGGGCTCAGATCCATTTTAACACAATGTTCAATCAGTTTCCTTCTGCCTTGCTTGGACCAATTTAATTCACTTTCACTTTCAACACAAACTTAGTTTATCCCAAAAGCTTTCAATTGATCTCCCTCGTTCGGGCTCGGACCAACTTTCCCTATTTTGTCATCAACTTGCTTGGCAGTATCAACATCAAAGACTTTTGATGCACAGGAGTTAGCTTGACCCGTTTCGGGACCCCTTCGCCACTCTTTCACCTTTCTCAACTCTCAGGTGGATACCTTACAGAGAACTTCGAATGAGCATGCACGCGGTGCCGGACCACTCTGTCAAGGGTACCGTAGCTCGGTTTCAAAGTTCAATCACTCATCATTTGTTCCATTTTTACTTGCGTTGGTTATCACATGCGTTTCATACACTGTTTGCTTCAGCACACACCATAAAATGTTGCTGCTTGCAACCTTGGCTTCACCACAGACCAGTCTGGTATCATTCTCCCCAACTCACTGGCTGTGTTGATTTCACTGGCACTGCTTTGTTGTAGGAGCCAAGGACAGTACCCCGGCGGCAAGCGATTCTCCCCGACATGATTATCGAGGCAGGAGGGCCGCGGGTACCACCGAGACACAATGTAGGATTCTTCAGCCTGGTTTCCTGGTCTTACGCTTTCTATTCTCAAGGGTTGGTGAAAGTAACGGTTCCTCGTCAAAAAGGTTAATGGCACTTCCCTCCTGGCAATCCCCTTCTGTTTGGCCGTCTTTCTCCTTGTGTTAAACTGCCATCTTGGAACTGCTGCTTCCTCATGTGTTTTGCTTGCTCAGAGTGCTCTTGTGCTCCGCCTTTTATTTGTGTGGGGAAGTGTAATGGAAGTCCGGTGTGTGTGTGTGATGGTCAATAATTGCCTGATCCTGCCAGACCATTGTATTGGGACATGTCAGTTATATGGCTCGGGTGTTAGTCTGTTTTCTCTCATGGCGAACCATCCATGAGAAAGTGTTTGTGTTGTAAAGAGGGGGGTTGAGTTCCTAAGTATCCTACCTGGTAGGATGGGGTAAAGGTGTTACAAGGAAGGGTATGACGCGCCTCGCCATCCGGTGCCCTACTCCCACTCCCCTCACCCAGGTGATCCTCCCGCACCGATCCACCCCCAGCCTTGGATCCAAAAACGAATGCCTGCCCTATCTCGTTTAAAAAGTGTATAAAGGAGAAACGTATTTAGAGGAAAAGTTAGTGTTCAAAAGAATAAATGTAGCTGAATCAGCTCTCCTTCCCACGTTAGACCACGCGCAGTAAGACGGTCCCTGTAGGCAGGATGACACTCATGCTTGGGTTTTCAACACTAAGTTCCAAAATGTGGGTCGAGGCCTGCCTGGCCCTTTACTCCAAAGTCTCTCTTTCCAGACTTCCAAATAAGGTTTGAACAAAGTTAATGTAGGCCCGCTGTCATGGTCACGGGCCCCAGAACACAAAAACCACACCATCTAGTGACTGGGGCAATGGGTCACTTGACTCACTTATGTCTCTTTGGGACTCATAAACATAGGGGACCTGGCTGGACTCCATCCTGGCGCCTTTGGCGCCAGGCTCATATAGACATGTGAGCAGGAATACTTTATTTCAGTGCTGGAGTGCTTTTATTTTACAAGAACCTTCCAGGTGCTGAAAGCCTTTATTCCAGAGAACATCCTCAGGTGCTGACTCATCGGGCGTGGCTCCCTAGGCCTGTTCTTCAGGTGCTGACTCATTGGGTGTAGCAGGACGTGGCATCAGGCAGGCCAGAGCTACTGGGCGTGGCCGGGATCAAGAATATATAAACCCACCGATCCCTCAAGCAAACGCTTCGTGTTAATTTGCACCTCCATGCAACGTGACGCTCACCGCCGCCTGGACCAGCTACTTACTTCGTGATCCTGCAACAACAGCATCCTTACCTGGACCCTGGCACGCATCTCACGGCAACGCTCCATCTTCTTGGCAGATCCCGAATCGACGCCGCAGCACCTTCGCTCTCTGTCCCACAAAGCCGAAGTCCTGAAACGAGAAAAGAAGACAAGACAAGGTTAGAACTCCTGAAAACACCCAACCCAGGGTCACGCCATATTTAAAACCCAACGCGCACCCTAAGGCACCATTAAAGGCTACTTACCAGCTGTCGGACCATCTCAGCCCTGCTCCTCGGTACCGCCAGCTCCGCTTCTGCTACCGCCGGCACCGCTACACCACCTTCAAGCAGAGAAAAGAGACATTACATACAAAGGACAGAAAACAAACTTTACAAATACAATTACAACAGTCGGAAGACAAGCGGGCAAGTGGAAACAAGGAAAACACTTACCTACAAGGGAAGTGTCCAGCTGGCCTGGACTTCCATGACAAGGGACCAGTGAAGGAACTCTGTTCCCTTCAACAAGCACCCCTGCCAGAAGCAGCAGGATGGAGAGCTCATCATCATTCAGCAGGTGAGCCTCAAGAGTAGTGCAACACCAGGGAAGCCACATCCATGGAGAAGAGGTCAGGAGAAGGGGTCCGGGACCACAAGCTGCATACTCATACGACCCCCCTTATATGCGCGCAGGAACCACACTGCTCATCACTACACTACAGTTCACCACACAGACTCAGAGGGAGGAACAGACAAGAGGAGTTTCATCCCTGGGAGGGCTGCAACGGTGCCCCAACGCCTCTGCAGAGACCAGGTGAGAGTAACACCCCCCTCTGTCAGGCTCAGACCTCTTCAAAACACAGTTCATGTAGGTCCCCCTCGGTCATACTCAGACATTTTTCACAACACAGTTCAACAAGACTTGCAAGGGGGCTCCCTTCTCCAAGTTTATTACACTTCGGATCTCCCTCAGTCGGGCTCAGACCACTTTTGGATGTCAAAGACTTTCGAATGTGCGTGGCAGACTTCTACAGGACCACTTCGACTAAAAGTTCAAGATTCAACTTTCACTCTCCCCTTCTCTAGCAGTTAATTTTGCTTACTTTGTTTTTGAAGTTCACTCACTTTATCATTACAAACAATGCTCCTTTCTCAGCGACTTTCGATTGGGCTACTTCCTTTTGCTGGACCACTCTGTTACTCATTATTGCTGATTTCCCAGCTGTCCTTACTTCAAAGTTCATTTACAGGTCTGTCTTTCTTCATGTCTCATCCACATGCGTGGAGCCTTGACTTGCAATATGATGTTGCCACTTCAATCTTTAACACACACGGTCTCTCATTTCACTTGCCAACTCCCCGGCTTTGTGCGTTACTTTCTTAGTTTTACGATTTCCAATCCATGAGTCAAGGTTAGTACCACAGGCTTGGCCTCAGCTCCCCAACTCTGCTGTTCACCCGGGAATGTTGCTGGCATCCTTGAAACACAATGCAGCCTTCTGATGTGGGATCTGGCCTTTTCCACGTGTCTTTCGCGGCCAGTCAGAGGCAACAACCTCAAGCAGCGAACTCTTGGGGTTTTCGACCCGCTGCTCTCATCCCTTGGTCTGTCGCTCTGCTCCAGTAGGTTTGCCTTTGCCCTGGACAGGCTTCTCGTGTTCCGCCTCCGATTGATATCACTCCCCAAGTATCTCACATTAGTAACTTGACAGATCTCTTCCTTCGCCAGGCACCAGATAAAATTATTTTCTTTTTTTCCCCTCTTCCACCTTGGAGGATTAGAATTGCAGATTTTGAGGCATTGATCTTTAGGCCATCGGTCTGCACGTACTTGCATAATGAATTCATTTTACGTTGTAGACCAATCTGGGTCTGATCCAACACAATCAGACCATCAGCATGCAACATCCTCCCTAGTGCATCACCATTTATCTGAGGTGCAAATGCTCTTTGCTCGCTCAATACAACCTTAATGTCGGAAATAAACAAATTATACAATTCTGGCGCTGAGGGGCATCCCTGTTTAAAGCCTCTTCTAGTGTGTATTTTTTTGGAGAGAAGACCATTGCAGTCTAATTTCACCTGGATTGAGGTATCCATATACAAGGCCATAATAGGTGTTAAGATGTCCCAGGGGCATTTCCATTGAGGCAATTTTGCCCATACCAGGTTGTGATCTACTCTGTCGAACGCCTGAGCAAAACCGACAAAGACAATGTTTATTTTCTTGCTCTCTTTTAGTACTCTTGTCTTGAGGATGCTCAATAGGAGCAAATTTAAATTGCACCCCACCCCTTTGACAAATCCAGCTTGTCTAGTATCATATTGGCCTGAATCAGCCACCCATCTATTCAATCGAGACAGGAGCAGGGACACAAAAATCTTGTCCAAAACATGAAGAAGGGCAATCGGGCAATAGTTTTTAGGATCAACCCTTCTTACTGCTGATTTTCACAATGATTCTGGACTCTCACCGAGCCGTGATCACCCAAAAGAGCTTCATGCAGAACTCCCCCCCCATTCTTTGCGGGCTTGTTTAAGCATAAAGTTTGACAGGCCATCAGGTCCAGGCACCCCAAAGTTGCTGGCCTTATTAATCAGTTCTATGATTTCCTCCTTTGCTAGCTTCAGGTCCCAAGCTCCTTTCCTCTGTGTGGCAATGGCAGAGTGAACCTGTTTTGATGGGTTCTCATACAGAGCCCCAAAGAAAAGCTCTTGCGCTTCTTTAGTTACAGCACTAGCCAAGAGAGCTTTCTGGGGGTCGTTTATTTCATTTAATAGTAACCACAGACCCTGTGAATCTTTATTTTCGAGTGCTCCCAGCATTCTCTCTGCATCATTCTGCTCCATAATAGTTTTATGGGATCTCAGCCCATTTTTATTTTTTTGTCTTCGTTTTCTCATAGCAGACACACAATCTGGTTTACCTTCATGGAGAAGCTGTTTGATTTCCCTTCTTAGCTCCCTACTACTTCATCATACTAGTGTTAGGGTTTAAAGTGTGGCTTGCCCTCTCCCCCCCCCCTAAGTTCCTAAAAATCTTTCAACAGAGGTACATAGTTCCAGCCCATTGATTTGATGTGCATATGAGCAGCATAGAGGTCACACAATGAGGCCACCTTGCCGCTTTAGACGCAAATTATTTCTTCCAGGGGCTACTTCTATTTCAGTTTGCCATGGAAGTGCACCGCAAGTGCCTGTCTTGAGCCTGGCTGGAGCTGCGTTTGGATCTGAACTTTTGCTGCTTTCGTTTATCAACGTACACACAAGTCGCATCTGTAAGCCACGGTGCGTTTACCACTTCAATAACGTACTGGCTGGCCTTAGCGTCCTGGACTTGGACTTTCACACATGATATTTACATTTGTTCTTTTGTTCTCCATTTGCAGTGTCTAAATTGGCCACGCCCCCTGCTGCTCTGCAACTTCTTATGGAGGGCACAGACCCCGGAAGTGCCCCCGAAGAACCTGTTGGAGCTCTGTGTGGCACATGGCATGTAACCTAGTTATAAATCCAGTTTTCCTTGCGTAACTACTAGGGCTATTCATCTAGGCAGCTCTACTCCGATAGGGGACAACACATGGTGAGGTACCTTTTTTTTCCACTATTTTACGTGGGTTTCCATGTATTTTGCTCATCCTACGGGAAAAGATCACCGCTTATGAAAATTGTTAAAACTGCTAGCATTCCCAAAAAGCGTAGCATTGAGTGAAGAAATGCATTTGCAGTTGACGTCTTTGTATTGTTCGTCCTGTTTTTAAATGAAAAGTGCCTTTCGTATTCTGTCAAGCTTACCAGCTGTTCCAAAAGTGTTGCACTGTGCAAGCTATAGCGTTGACAAATGACGGTGTGGCTTCGCTCGTCCCTTCTTCATCAGTAACGCGTCTTTACAACCTGTTACCTTAGCAGTTTGCACAAAAGGAGTAGCATTGTGCGTGAAAGCGTGTTGACAACTCAAGGCTTGACGTTGATTAATGTGTATTTAACAGAAAAGTGTTCTTGCAATCCTATATTTATACTAGGCAACACTTCTGAGTTTTCCTCCTCCTTTTTATTTTGAACAATTGTGCGTTTTGTGAAGTACGGTTGTGTGGATCATAAGGGACGCGTTTAGTTTCCTTGGCAAACTCACCAGTGCCTTGTTATCTTAAGCCGGGCAAACTTATATCGTACACTTAGACGTATATGCCACCGGCCGAATAGTTGTCCTTGTTTCTCCTAATTAGAATGGACAGAAGTCTTAGGAGCGGCAAACGCTCCAAGACTTCAATCCAAAAATGTCCAATCGTTCCCATCCTCCTCACTCTACTCCCAACACATTGTCCTACACTTGTACACATCCATTTAAGATTCTCATGTTCGTGCTAACAAATCTACTGATGGGATACCCCAACGGAATGACAGTCATTAAAATCTTTCTGTCCTTTCTTTCTTGCCAATGAATGCACTTCTAGTTGAAGTAGGGGAGCCCATAGTTGAAAAGATTAGTCTTTCACCCAAAGAAGTTAGTGACATCACAGCAACCTCTGTAAAAAGTTCATCCAACATATCAATCAATGACAACTCTTTCTTGGGTGCTTCCCAAGAAGACTTTACCATGCCTATCTGACACCTCGATGCTTGCCCCAGCAGTAATGGCAGAACTCGACAAGTGAGTTTGCCTATCTTTAGGCCCCTCGTGTCCTGCTATTAGTTCAAGCAAATTTCCCAAACAAGTGCACATTCACAAGTCCCACACTCCTGAATATGGCGGCCTTCCTCACTCAAGCAGTAACTTTCCTCCAAGCTGCCCAAACATTGCTCTGATGACGGCTAGTTCTCCCACAGCAGAAGAATCGGCACATAGCCAAGAGCCTGCACTTCTTCAATCCCCAGAACTTCCATATCCAAATGACCGCTCAAACATACAGGCTCCAATGCTCGGCATCCACACTCATCTATACCCTTTTTTCCACTTGAAGAATCCTTAATTGATCCCAACGACCATGAGGCACAAAATATCCCGGTCCTAACTAGGATTCCCAATTTATTGGACAAGGGTCATGAGCATACCCACTACACCGTTCGGCAACTTAAAACATCTATAGCCGATATTCTTGCTAAATAAAACAAATTGGAGGGATTTATGATGGCTCAAGAGACCTTTCGCTCAATTTGGGCCATACATTCTGAAAGAGCCTCGAACCTTCACAAAGATGTGCCCATGGCTGAGAATGCAGTTTAACACTTTCACAGCATACTCAGACCAATGAGCTCATTGATGTATTCATAGGACAAGTGAAATCTTACACCCAGGTGGCCCAGTGTCCCTCCAATTACAACTCGGGCTCACAAGACAGTCCGCAAATTGATATGGTCGAAGTTGCGAAACTGCAACACGGTAGAATATTGCCCATCAAATACATTCTGCTGAAAGCAAACTTGGTATCATATAACCCAACCACCTCAGCATTGGACTCAAGTGTATTGGAAGCCTCCATATGCCACTTCTAAATCCAAATCTAAAACTGTGCTCCTTAACAAAATTAAAGGACATAAATCGAGCATTAAAAAATCATGCAACATCTTGCGCGATGAGGCAGTCCTCGATTTGAACCAGCTTAATGCAGAAAGCATAATTTTACTTCAACTGAAGGAACATGAATCTAGCGAATTGGCCACTTCTACAACGGAAATACACCTACAGTTAACGCATACACTACCTGGCTCTCTCAAAGCCGTTGAATCAGAGTCTTCATTACTTTCTGCCACATTCCAGATGCCTAGAACAAAATGTACCTCTTGTACAAACCCAACTGTCTAATTTTTATCAAATGACACAAAATAAAAAGGTCACGACTGTTGCACAGAACATCAATCCTTGCAACTCCTATATTCCACAAGAAACATCTTCCGTGGCATTGACTGCTGGCAAGTTACAAAAACAATCATATGTTATGCAAACTGCATTCACAAATAATTGTAAAACTTCTACAGGAGCATCAAACAGATCTAGCTTCACTTGGGTTTGACTTACATGCTTTTCGGTCCATGCATGAGTGGAGCACATTTATCGAGTTCATGCCGACCCCCAAGCTAGTTGTGGCTTCCGTTGACACAGTCGAACAACAATCCAACGCCCTCAACACTGCAATGCTGGGGCAGCTAGAATCTTTTTCCAATGTCTTAAAGGGCCTAGCCTGGCTGGAACCTTTTAGTAAAACATTATCCAATGATAATAGACCTTTAGCAAATTCATAATTCCCATCTCTTTCTATTTTATCTTGGAACTGTTGTGGCTCCTCCTCTCCTGGCATAGATCTGCTTCATTATTAGAGTTACCTCACATCATTCTTGCTCAGGAGACCATGTGCATGTTTGACATGAAATTAGATGGCTTCACCTCCTTTATGCGTTCAGCCAAACACAGCACTATGTGTCGCCCATTTGGCGGTTTGACCATATTCATTCACAACAGTCTCAAATTCACTTCCAAGCAAATCCATTCATCAGATGATCTTTTAGTTATTGAACTGAAGCTTGAAGATCCTGCATCACTTAGTCCTTTAATTGTTTCTATATATTGGAATCCTCATACTATCCAGCTTGATACGTTAGAGAACTTAAATGCAGTATTATCAGACGCACTCATAAGGTATAGTAATTATGAAATTATTATTGGAGGGGATTTCAATTCTACACTGATCCTGACAGAAATAAAAAAAAACATCTAAGGTTCACAAAGGAACACATACAGCATTATCCTGCTCTAGAGGGCTTTGATGGTCTGAATCTTTAGAAGATTGGGACATTCATCTCATCCTATCAGACTCAGCATATTAAAACACCACTTGGCAGCGAGGAGCTAGTAGCTCTTGTGTAGGTTACATTGAGATATCTTGTATGCTATCTGGCCACTGCAGCCCTCTTATTATACCCAATCCCCAGCTGAGCGAACACATGACCTTGAAATGTAACATCTCTTTTTCTTTGAAATCCTTCAATTCAATTCCCAATCTGGCATTAGCTCAAACTGACAGACATGCTCTTTCCATTCGATGGAACCCTGGCTTGTGTAGGCTTTACAGCTCGGGTGAGTCGTGACCTGTGGATAGTGAAGGATGCACGTCCCATGGGATCCCTGCAAAAGAACGCTGATGAATGGAATACGCATATGATACACTTGCATCTACAAACACTAGCAGCTCAAGAACTCATGGGGCATCTCTGCATCCTAACACATTGAACAAAGCAATTATGCTGCTTAAACGCCTAAAAAACCGTGACATCAGACGGCTGCAACATTCATATGCATCTCCCTTGCTGTATTTCTTTCTTAGAAAAAAATTACCTCCCGGTACAAAATGGAACTGAAAAAGATTCTATTTAATTGCCATTTGAAGGATAATCGGGCAATGATTGCCCACCTATGCAAACACAACATTAGGCATGTTTGGACCATCCTGAGGAGCCCCCTTGGACATAATATATCCTCTTTTAAATCTGCAATTTCAGGTGACACCTGGACACAATTTTACAAGGGCAAATACCAACTACCACAGGACTCTATCCCATTTGAAGTAAGTACTATAGCCAGCTCAAAGCTAAATTCCTTCCAAATGTCCATGGGAAGTCAAAGATGTCCAATGGGCGATTAAAAAAAACGTATGTTTTCTAAAGCAGCTGGCCCTGATGGGCTTCCGCCCTTTGTCTTGAAGGATGAACCTCACTTCTGGGCAACAATCTTGAATTATCGTTTCAACATCATTTTTCAAAACAAGGTCATTCCACCGTCATGGTTGACATCCATTATCATCTCCCTGCGCAAAAAAGGCTCCATTGATGTCCCTTCCAATTTTTGTCCCATTGCTCTGATATCAATAAAGGTTTTCGCCATATTGATTCTTAATGGTCTAGACCGTTTTATTTCATTCCATCACACTCTGTCACGATTTCAGGTTGGCTTTCGAGAATCAATGGGCACACCACTCAACGCCACCATTCTGGCCCACCTGTTAGCCTCCTCTCAGCAGTTCGGGAGCTGCCCCATCTATATGGCATCACTTGACTTGTCATCCACCTTTGACAGTGTCAAGAAGGGGTACTTTATGGAAAAATATGCCAGGATACAGCATTCCTACACACATTATTGCCAACATTGCTTTATTACATGACCAAATGAATTATAGAGTAATTATCAACCAAACTGGTGTCCTTACTGATCCAATTCCCACTCAAATCAGAGTTAAGCAAGGATGCAATCTCGCATCAGTTCTTTTTAATCTATATTTTGCGGACATCGATTTACTGTGGAATACATCTGATATTTTTCCAGTAAGATTGAGAGAGTTGCGTCTAAATTGGCTTGCTTTTGCCGATGACGTTGTTCTTTGACTGCACACCTTTTGGCTTACAGAAGAAACCTTATTGCT
Organism: Ambystoma mexicanum; assembly: GCF_040938575.1. NCBI lineage: Eukaryota > Metazoa > Chordata > Amphibia > Caudata > Ambystomatidae > Ambystoma > Ambystoma mexicanum. Next base: position 853,824,390 of record NC_090936.1, on the reverse strand, counting down.
TCTCACTTTTGCAAACCGCATAATCGAGTTACTAATTCAAGTAAATCTAATATTCCCGTTTTCTCGAACAAGAAATAAAATGCCAATTTCAATGGACTATTGAAAACAATACAATCCAACGCACTTTGGGTATGATATATTTGGGCTATAATCTCTCAAACACCAATTTTTTTTAAAGAGTTCTTTAATCATCAAAATTGCTCCAGTTATAGCCCAAATGAAACTTATCCATCATAGGCACTGCAAACTTTCACTCATCGCTCTAATACGTTTCTACCTTATGAAAGTAGAGGCAACTATTCTTTATGGCTTGGATCTTTGTTTCCTGGATACTGGATCGATTCTCAACAAGTTACAAGGCATCATTTGGAAAACCGTTCTTGGTCTCCCAAAAGCACTACCCAATGTTATCCTCATTCATGAACTTGGTCTGATTTCGCTTGCCTCCAAGCTTCTTTGGAGGAGACTTAACAACTATGGCAAAATGATACATCCCTTCGACCAACTCTCTATATGAGGATCTAGCGGCAATGCTTGCTAAGTTCTCACCAGCATCTATTGTAAACTTTAAGAAACAAATGCTGTCCCTACTGACTATGATCGCCATGGAACCCGAAGACCTATTAGTACATCCTGAGCTTTTTCTAAACGATTGGTAATTTTGCATCGGATCGCATTGCGGGATATCACTCCTATGCATAATATGCCAAATGTAGGCATCCCAGTATGTCTTATCTCACATGTTTTCATGAGATTTAGATTCAATTTATTTCATACCAATGTCCGTATAAAAAATTGGAAACATAACAATGGTACCACAGGCGATGGCTGTTGTCGTTTTTGTCAGAAAAGTGATGAATTGGAAACACTAAAGCATTCGATTATATTTTGCAACTTCTTTGAAAATCAGAGAACTTTAATGTTGGGAAAATATTTGTCTCGCTCATCGTTGTTTTCCTGTGAGTTACTGTGGCTGTGTTGCATGTGGGGACGCAGCAATGCTTTAATTCTCTCCTTGGCATGTCTTCTAACTTTCGTTCCGGCAAAACTGAATGAGTACAAAGAATGAACTATTACAATCATCTATCCTCACAGTGTCAGTAATCGCAAAATTTACTAAAAACTCAGTTATAACACTTGCCTTATAAATTTCAGCATATATGTGACGCTCTTAACTTTGTGTAAACTTCTTGCCTTATCTTGTTCGGTTATCTGCTCTTAAAGATTTTTTGATAAATTATTATCTTGTATTACTCTATCAAACAAAGGAAATCTTTCTTCATATATCAGCTGTAGTTCTGTGAATATGAAATGTTTGTAATGCTGGTGATATTAAGCAAGTTTGATATGATTATTATTATTATTATTATTATTATTATTATTATTATTATTATTTTAAATGTATAATGCGCCGGTAGCCCACAGGCCTCGGGGCGCAGAAATAAGGACACTTTACAAATGGACAGTGCTTTGAGAGACGGGACAGACAAACAAGTGAGCAGAGGGCCTAAAGGTAGGTTCAACAGGGAGATTATTTAAAACAGAGGTTTCACTTGCTTGCGAAACTCATATAATTGATTTCCAATCGGATATGTGTGGGGAGATTATTCCAAATGCCGGCTGCCAGTATAGGGAAGGATCTGCCAAGACCACATTTAAGTTTATGCGGAGCAACTGTGATTTTACCAAGATGGGTAGATCTTAGTGTTCTGCCTGGCACACAGGAATTAATCATGGATTTCAAGTAAGCTGGGGCTTTTCCATGGATACATTTATGAATGATTGTTAAGGCCTTGAAGTGGATCCTATCCTCTATTTTCAACCAGTGTAGCTCTCTTCTGGAGTCACTGATGTGCTGTGATTTGGTTTTATGCTTCACAATCCTTAACGTGTTATTCTGGACAACCTGATAGTTGTGTATGCATTTCTTTGAAGCACCCAAGATCAGGGCATTGCCATAGTCCAAACGGAACAATATGATGGCTCTGGCAATGGTAGCACTGTTGTCCTCGGATATATATATGGCCGGATGGATTTTAGTAGCCTGAGGTGATGAGCACAGTTGTTTTAATATACTGTGCCTGTGCATTTGTCCCCAGAGAGGCTTCAAGCATCATACCCAGGGTTTTAACTTTACTTAGGACCTGAATCTATTTATCTTTTATTTTAAAGGATTGATATGAGGTGGATAGTTTGGCTGTGACTGAAGGGGATCCGAAGATCATAAGCTCGTTTTTTTGTCCATTGAGTCATATCCAATTGGAGTCCATCCAATGTTCCACGTTGTTGTAGATCAAGGTGACCTGGTCACTATCTTTCTGGTAGTCACCTCTTAGCTCGATCCCCAACTGCGTATCGTCGGCGTAGTTGGTAAAGAAAGCATTGATGTAATCAAGGACGAGGCATAGGTATCTCAAGTAGATGTTAAAAAGTAGCTGTGACATACTTGCGCCTTGAAGAACTCCACAAATGATTTCCTTTTCCACTGAGAACTTGTCGCCCCAGTGGACCTTAGATATCCTGTCATTTAGTAACGACATAATCCAGCCAATGGCTTCCTCTGAGAAGTTAGCTGTTTTCTTTAGAGCGGACTGGAGTAAGATATGGTCCAATAGGTCGAACGCAGCGCTTAGGTCGAGGAGAATGAGGAGACCTGCCTTTCCTTTATCGATGATGCTAAGCATCTTGGACTGTAAATCAAGCATTGTCGACTCCGTGCTGTGAGCTGGGCGGAAACCCGATTGTTGAGGATGTAGTGAATTGGTGGACTCTACATGTGCCTGTAGTTGGCTAGTGGCAATCCTGTCCATGATTTTCAATATAAAATTACAGTTCGAAATGGGTCTCAAGTTATTGGGGTCTCTTTGATCGAGGCTCGGTTTCTTGACCAATGGTGTAACTAACTTTTTTAATGGCCTTAGGTACATCCTGATCTCTGAAAGCTGCATTGATGATTTTGGTTAACATCGGTGCGAAAATGTCCATATTGTCCAAGATTATTTTAGGAGGGAGAATGTTCTCTGCACAGGAGGTGGGTTTCATGGAGGTAAGGGTTTTAGTTATGTCTTCCACCGTGATTTCCGAAAACTTGAAGGTTTCCGAGAGTGGAGGGGTAGTCTCCAGGGGCATAGTCATTGATTTAGTTTTATTCATTAATGAGTTTAGGATATTGTCTCTGGCTTTCGAGATTTTATTGAAGAAGGCGATCTGAGTGGCATCACATTTTTCTTGTGTAGGTGAGAACGGGGGTGTAATAGCAATTATTTTTCCACTGATTTTAAGATGTTAAAAAGTTTACTAGTGGAATTAGCAGCAGCTTTGATTTGGTTGTTATAATAGTTTTTCTTGGCTTTAATATCTTACGTTTGTATTTAGATTCACTTTCTTTCCAGGAAGCTTTATTAGCCGGCAATGGGTTTTTTCGCCAAATATATTCTCTTTCTTTTAACCTTTTTTTGGTCTGTAAGTTCGCTAGTGAACCAAGGTGTTTGTTTTTCGACTGGTCTGGAAGGTTTTGTTTGAAGAGGTGCTGCGAGATTTATTACTTTGTCAAGGTGGCTTAGTAAGTTAGACAATAATGTCTCACATGAATCCATTTTACCTTGGCTAGCTTCCGCGTTGGAAAGGCATTGCAGAAGTAAATCCCTGTCTATATTTTTATAGTTTCTATATGTCGTAGGAATGGGGTGGCTGGGAATTTCGGATTTAGGGTAAGGCAAGGAGATGTAAAAAGTTATAATACTATGGTGATCTGACCATATGCGCGGTTCTGTTACGAAGTCTCGAGTTACCAGATTGTTAGTGATAACCCAATCCAACATGTGACCATTATCCATCGTGGGATGTTGGTTATTGATCTTAAAGTCAATGTTGTTCAGCAAACTTTGTAAATTGCTAGGTTCTTTGTCCTTAAGGTCATCATGCCAACGATTGAAGTCCCCTACAACTATGGTGGCTGTATTTGGCCCTTTAAGCATGTTAAGTTGGTGTGCAATGTGCTCATTAAACTCTGGGATGGAGGATATAGGGGCCTATAGAGGACAATCAAATTAAGGCTACTGTTGGCTGTGGGAAGGTGTTTTAGATGTAAGATTTCACTACCTGGGCATGCAATATCAGTGGGGAACATGTGAATTGAGTCCCTTGCGATAACTGCAACACCACCCCAAAACCTTCCTGTCTGTTGGAGTAGAAGATGGAATAGCCCTCCAGGACCGCAATATCACAAGTGGGACTTATCAGGTCCTTAAGCCAGGTTTCGGTTATGCAGAACACATCTATTTGTTCCTCTATGATCCTGTCATGTACGCATTGCGCGTGTTTATTAAGGGAATAGGTATTCAAAAGGCATAGTTTAAGATCTTGCCTGGGATTGGATTGGCACGCTGTGCCATTCCATGATGGAATGCTCTGCTTTTCTTTCTTAGGAGCTCTTTTGATTGCCAGATTTTCCCAAGGTGGAAAAATGTGCCATGGCAACTGCTTGTTCGACCCTGTATAAGCATTGGATATTGTGAAGGTTGGACACTACCTTTTCTACAGGGAGTAACCCCATTTTACCTTGTGTGAAGGTGATGAGCTTGAAAAGGGGATTCCGGCAGCGTTTCCTGCACTGAGCGCTGTGGTCGGCGAGGACCGCCGCAGACCGACATGCTATCAACAGTTTTTACAGATTTGTTTTGTTTTTAGCCAACACGACGTTTAGATTGTTTTATAATGTATTTTTTATTATGTATCTTATAATATATTCTGATTTCAAACAACTATCAGCACTCTCTTATGAATCCTAGATGTTTTATATATCTTTGTAAATGTGTATGTGCACCAAATACAAATAATCATTTAAAAAAAAAAAAGAAATCCCACCTTATACTTCATAAGGCACAGTGACATCTCTACCAGGCAAAGGTTGCTATATCTCATGCTAACCACCTCCAGTCTTTTAACCAAGGGCACAACACCAGCCGAAACAAAGTAGTAGTCGATGGTCAGACTTTGGGTGCCTCTGCCCCAAGTAGGGGCTCCCGGTATATGCCCTGGGGTTTGCCTGTTTAACATATGCAGATTCCATTCTGTCGTTTCTTTCACCCAGACCTCGGCCCTTGACTGCCTCCCTTGCCACTGCATGATGTCATATTTAGGATTGCCCCTTTCTTCACAGGCTTCAGGCAATTTATGTGTAAATCCCCACATAGTATTATTATTGGGTCTCCAAACTTTACCAAACAATCGTTTGGTTCTTTCATGGCCATATCCACAAAAAATGTTCTTTCCACACCATAGGGTTCCAATAAATGTTTGCAACGATCATAATACTAGGGGAGTTTGACCTCCCGTTTGGCCACTCCAATGTTGTGAGGTATAGATACGGGTTTGGGGTGTTAAGACCTTAATCTTAATTCCCAAATCCCTTTTAATCAGAGTCATGAGCCCTGATGAGGGTCTTCCTTTCTCCCCCCTAAAGGCTGGATTTATTAAGATTGAAACCCTCTAACCCTGGTGCAATGAAGGGCCAGGTCTCCTGCAGGCATATGATGTATTTCTGCAAATCATTACCATTCTTATTAAATAGGTGACTAAAGCCCCTCGTCTTCCAAGACCCGAGCACTACCAGATCTCTGGCGAGGGGCTCCTCACGATAGCTGTTTTTATTAGCATTTAAATTACCCGCCAACCAATCCCAGCTTTCTCCCTTGAATGCGAATACTCATGGATTTTTTTTGCATCGTTATCGATCTTTGAGTCAAGCTGTAAATTTAGTGTAATACGGATGGGACTTTTTCCCATTCTTAAGGGCTCTATAGAATTAGGAGCCACTTTACTCACTGGGAACTTCACCCCACTCCCAATTGTTTCACCCAGGATCCTCCCCCGGCTTTCTCTACTAGGACTGGATGGTTTATTACAAACCCCAGGACTCGTATTTATTTTATCATGACATGGTAGATTATCACTTATGTCAAAACACAGAGGCCACAAGTGTTCAACTGAATTGATCAATAAACTGCAAATCAGTTTAGAGTTGATTTGTAAGCAAACCAGATCGTATTTGAAAGGTATAGGGAATTCCACTGATCTCATATCACTTGATTCGATCGTCCTGAGAGCTGGAATGTGGTGTAAAAGTTTCAGAATGTTGGTACGATTCATCTTCAGATCGTCGTTCACCAACAGCATTCTCTCCAGGTATATTTTTTGTGGATCCTTACCTCCGACAAGGGAGGCTTGATGTTTTTAGGTTGAGGACCCCACTCTGTTTTTGCCCCTTGTAAGGGGCCTCATTCTCTGGCTCAACGTCTTTGATCTGAAAAATGTCCCTGTGACTGTAATTCAGCCATCTGGGGTTGCCAGATTCATAGTTTGTTGCCTTTCTAGCACAAGATCTTGATTGATGTTGCTCAGGATTCTTGGTCCACATTCTTGTTCCTTTATGTAACTTGCAGGAGGATCAATTGAAAGGGTAGTTTCCCCTGGAATTACCACACTCTGCCAGTAAATTCAGTTTCTACTCCAAGGTAAAAAAAGCTCACAGCACCTGTGCTCTTATGTGTGGCCGTTGGTTGCATAGCCTTTCCGGGTACGAGTGGCAATTGGGAATGCTCTGCAGCTGCTCCACTATCCGATACATTAATCCGCGGGTCGGACATCATGGTATCGTCTTCCACATTGTACAGTGATACATTTAGAAGTTCTTGATCAATTGCCACCTCTCTTTCACCTTGATCAGAGTTGTTAAGATTTGTACTCTGGACATTGGTGGAGGGAAACATTTGCGTTATTTGGACTCTTTCCTTGGTTGGTCAGCTGTTTTTTTTCCTTTTTGGTAACAATTCCGACGCTGCCTGTTCAGACTCCTCCCCAGGATTCCTCAAGTTTCTGATGAAACCACGTGCGCCATTAGATTTAGTGACTTTCTTGGCCGGCATATTTTTTTATTTTTTTCAAGTGTTGGGCTTGAGTTGAGGTGTCTTTGGCCTGAGCCTGCCTCTTTTCTTTTCTTTCTTGAGAGGAAGATCTCATAGGTCCTCCATTTATCTTGCCGGTCTTCATTCGATATCAAGCCTGTATTTTCAGCCTTGTCCCCATCCTTCATAATTAGGGGGCCACATTTTCCTTCATTTCTGGTAGAGAGTTTATTATAGTAGATGCGCTAGACCTCTCATCGGGTGCACAGGAATCCCCCCTAGGCATTACACGTTGGGCCGGGGACTCTGCCCCAGTACTCCCCTCCTCCTCCCTCTCCCTGTCTGTGTGGGCTGTTATTATTCTCCAACATATTATCCATGTGACCCGATGGAATATCTGCATCTGTTTGGGTGGACTCACAGATTGATGTTTGGGTTTCTTTTGATGACCCCTTCATCGGTTTCTTGTAAGGATCTTTACACCATTTCAAAATCTTCCTTGCTGCAGTTTTCTGTTTTCTCCCACTTCAGCCATATGGTCGCACTACAACTTTTGGAGTACATTTTCAGATGCTCCCTCTAGATCCAGACGCCTTTCCAGGATGTTTACAAAACTTTCAATCCGCCTGGAGTGTGTCATGGCCAGTAATGTAGCCTGATCTTTGTAGCTTTCGCTGATTGCTTCATAGAGCTTCATGAAAGGGGCGAGTGTGATGGTCAGTGCCAACATCAAACTGCATTGTGTTTGGAGGTGATTTTGGATACTATTAATATTGACTCCCAATTTCTCTTTTTGGGGCAAATTTGAATCCAGTTGTCCTAGTGCGAGGGTTCTGCCATTGATCTGACGATGAAAAGGAATCAGAGTCTGATTCAAGTGAGGCATTCCCAGGTCTGCCCTTCTGTGTATTCTCACTATTCAACCTAGTTCCCAGCCTCCTAGGTGGCTCCGACAACAGGGCTAGTTGGTGGGCCTACGTTCACTGGCCCTGTGGTTTGTTGCACATTGTTGATTTTTTTTCTATTAGCAGAGATATTGAGGCAATGTCCTTAATTACATGCATTCTCTGAATTGAAGTGAGCACCTGGCGTTGCCCCAGTTTTAGGAGGCTGATCGACTACTGTACCTCTTACTCTGTGGTGGTCTCTAATGTCCTCTACACACCTTTTTCGGGCCACTTTTGAGGTAGATATTAACGACCACTCATTTTCAATGCCCCCCCTCGCCCTCCTTGTTGCAAGTTCGAGCATCAGCCCCTGGTCGGAGTAATATAGTAGCGCTCCTGGAGGCCTCCGTTGAGGTAGCTAGTGGATCAAGGAGAACTTAATTTTCAAGAAGGAGTCGTCTGGGGGGGTTAGTAAAAAGCGATCCGCTAATCTTTCTTTAGTCTCCAATAGTCCTCCTTTGTTCGAGGAAGTCGGGGAGATCCTAGGCGATTGACCTTACAGCAATTTAGATAGAGGACGTGGGGGTGAGCCCGGGAGGATCTCCTGTCATGACATTCGGGGATGTAGAAGCAATGTTTCCCCTTGCCCATCTTTTATGGGCATTATTTCTTCACTTTCGTGTGAAGAAGGTGAAGAAATAATTTCTTCACTTTCACTTCTTCACAGCAATGTCCATGCTCCCTTCAGTTATTTGCCTTACCATGGTTGGTAGAAAAGGTCAGGAAAAATAAATCATTAAATGCATCCAGATGGGAAAATCGCGACATGAGATCAGTCTTTTTGCAGATGATGTGATTTTGTCCCTGACCCATACCACTTTCTTGTTGGCCTCACTACTAGAAGAGCTACAATGATTTAGTATAATCTCTGGTTTGGGGATTAATGAGGCAAAATCAGAAATGTATCGTCTTAAAATTAAGATGGTGATTCTAAAAAAAAAACGAACGAGTAAGATATAATTTGGGAGGACCAAGAAATCTATTCAGTATCTCAGGGTAAATTTAACAGCACACTTCTCAGTACTGTTCACTGCTAATTACACTGACCTTATCCAGGCTCTTAAAAAAGAAGCTGTACCTTTCTTGGCTTGACCGGATCTCTGTGATAAAAACCAATAGTCTCCCTTGGATGCTGTATCTTTCCCATTCATTCCCCATATAGAACCTTTGCAGGACAATTTATAGGTGGGAGAAATAAATTGTGCAATTTGCCATTTATCTGGGCCTACAAACGGACAAGAGTGAAGAAAAAGATGTTTAGCCACCAAAGAATCTAGGAGGTTTGGGGTGGCCGGATGTCTTCAAGTACTACCTAGCATCCGATATTTGTATCCTTTCTGAGTAGATGCAGGTTTACTCAGAGAGGAAATGGCTCTTTTTTTTGGAAAGCATAGCAGGAACACACATTTGATTTCAGTCTTGGCTACCCAAGAGATTAAGCGCCTGTGGTGGGCTGCAGGTAGGGCTCGGACAACAGGACATAATCAAAAGACACCTTTTCAAGTGTACTTTGTTTTATTAGGTTTTGTAGTGTTGAAGGGAATGTTTGATATATATGATCTTAGAGACATATGGCGGTATCTCCATCCAAATGAGCAAAGGTATACCTTCTACTCCACCCCACACAACACCTTTACTAGGATTGATTACATATATTTAAGGGGAGAAATATGCAATGCCACGAAAAGGTCTGATATAATACCAATCACCTGGTCGGATCATGACATGGTCACAGCCGACATCGACTGGGAGATGTTGCCCAGGAAAGGCGGTCGGTGACGGTGTAATGAATCGCTCTGGAAACGCCCAGTCTTTAAAACAGAAATGGAAACTGAAATTACAGAATATATAAAGACAAATAACACGGGAGAGGTCTCCAAACTAGTGGTATGGGAAGCTGGAAAGGCGACCTGGCATGGAGTCTTGATCAGAGAGGGTGCTAGGAAGAAAAGGGAAAGCCACCTGATCGAAAATAAACTCAGGAAGGAAATCTGTCACCTGTATAGGGAGGCGAGGGAAGACGAATTGGGGAAACCAGATAAGACTGCGGAGGCAAAGAAAAAGAGGGAAGAACTTTGCCTTCTAGAACATGGAATGATAGCCCGTAAACAGCAACTTCTGAGACAGAAGTTCTATGAGAAAGGGGATAAGGCAGATTCACTGTTGGCAGCCAGATCAGGACAGAGAGGAAGGTCCTGGAAATAAAGAATCAAGACACCCACCACATTGTTACTAACGCAGATATCCCTGAAGCTTTTGCCACCTTTTATGAGGCTCTGTATAGATTTGAAACCCACCTTGAAGAGTCAGACACTGATTAGTATCTATCCTCTGTGAAAATTCCACAAATAACATATGCAGAACGCCAGACACTAGAAGGTCCGATATTGGAAGAAGTCCAAAATCCGGTCAAGAGACTGTCGTTGGACAAATCTCCCGGTGATGATGGCTTTTCTGCGGGTTTCTATAAAACCTTCCTCTCCCCCCGCCTTCCTTTTATGGTTGAACTATTTAATGAGATCCTGGACACTGGAAGAGCCCAATCTCTTTTGTTCGGGTTCTGGTCTCGGTGATCCTCATAGAAGGCCGGGACCCTAAACAATGCGGTTCGTACCATCCAATATCCCTATTGAACATAGATGCCAAAATATATACCAGAATCCTGGCTGCCCGATTAGAGATATATATGCCATGTCTAATACATCCGGGCCAGGTCGGCTTTATACTTGGCAGACAAGGAGCTGACACTATGAGAAAGACCCTACACTTAATGAATGAGTCCCAAACCATGAAAAACGACCCAGCCCTCCTCTCAGTTGATGCAGAGAAAGCCTTTGATAGGGTGGAATGGGGCTTCCGGAAGGCAGTCCTCTGCAAAGTGGGAATAGGTTCAAAATTTAGGGGAGGGATCCAGGCAGTGTACACATCACCCAAGGCCTCTGTCTTTGTCAACGGCAAATACTTGCGCTGGTTTGAATTAGGTAGAGGGACGAGACAGGGATGCCCTCTCTCAGAAATTCTCTTTGCCCTCTCTGTAGAGCCCCTAGCCCAGAAACTCAGAGACTACCTTCAGGTCGAAGGATTCAAACTGGGGTCTACAGAGTATAAAGTCGCCCTATACGGGGACAACTTGATATTGCATTTCTCGAACCCTATATCCTTGATCCCCAGAGCGATCCAGTTGATTAGAGTATGGCACTCTCTTGGGTTTTAAAATCAATGAGGCCAAATCAATTCTGTTTCCCCTGCATGAAACCACACCAGCATATGTAGATAGACTCTCCTCTTTAGGTCTTATCCTTGAAAACATCAAGTTTAAATACCTAGGCATACAGGTCACAAGAGACATAACTAAACTTTGCGAAGCTAATTTCCCACCCCTCCTTCAAAAATTCCAGGTAGACTTAACAAAATGGAGGAAACTTAGAATATCATGGATGGGGAGACTTAATGCGATAAAAATGATATGTCTCCCACGCTTTCTTTATCCCTTCCAAATGCTCCCCATAAGGATACCAAACGCCTTTTTCGAAGAAGTCAAAAGGGCCACAGTGAAGTTCTTGTGGGATGGCAAGAGAGCAAGGGTAGCCTATGACACCTTGATATTACCTAAAGATAAGGGAGGAACGGGACTACCAGACTTGAAAAAATATTATGTAGCATCCCAACTCCGAATTTTGATCCCCCACCTACCGAACTGTAAAGAACCTCAATGGGTGGCAATGGACAATCACTACCTGTCACCGGGGACGGTCTCGAAGTGGCTATGGGTCCCGAGAACTAAATTAGTGCGGAGACTAAATGACCACCCAATATTGGGAACCATTTGGGAGATATGGAGGGCAAGAAGAGAAATGGTGGGTATAAACTCATGCCCGTCCCCCCTGAGTAATATATGGGCGCCTGGGATCAGAGAGAATATCCCAAATCTAGACAGATTTCAAACTTGGTTTGAAGCAGGCCTGGAGAGAGCAGGTCAACTCTGGAAACAGGGGTCCTTCATTACGATTATTGAACTAGGTGAGAACTTAGGGCTGGGTCCCCTCCCTGTCTTCCACTTCTTACAGATCAAGGGAGTTATGACAAGGTTCGAATGGAAAAACAAAGTCGATAGAGAACTCGCCCCCTTCGATAAACTCCAGAACAGAAATGAAGGGCTCAATATCTGCTATGTATAGAGAACTAGTCAAGGCGGTAGGGGGTTCCATGTCGCAATTGAGGAACAGATGGGCGAGGGATCTTGGGGAAGAGATAGACTCAAGCATGTGGGCGAAGATGTGCAGGGCAGCACCCCAGGCCTCACTAGCCTGCCAAAACAAGCTCCATGCAATACAATTATTGCATAGATGGCAATACGATCCCCTCAGACACTCCAGAATGCTTCAGTCACTAAGCCCATTGTGTTGGTGTAAGTGTGGGGAAATAGCGGACTATTGGCACATGTGGTGGGAGTGCCCCAGAATTAATATCTATTGGAGTGAGGTCTTAGGATGATCAAGGATCTCGATGGAATCTCAAGGTCTCCAGATCCCTTTTTAGTTCTTTTTGGGTTTGAGCAAGAGGAAGACGAAAGGGAGAAAATCAAGGGACTAGCAGCCCACTTATTACTAGCACCCGTGCCATCTTAGTCACTAAACGGAAGTCCGAACAAACTCTGAGTAAAAGCGAATGGGTGAATGTTGCAATGGAAAAGATAACCGCAAACCTGCATGGGAAATCGACCCAATGCGACATAATGTGAGGAGACTTTGTAAGCAAGTATATGCCTGGACTCACCCAGTAGACCGTGTTCTGCACTCAGAAAATCATACACCCCCTCCTGGGGAGAATACCCTACCCTGTCAAGCTGCGGAAAACAAATAACAAGATACAAAGGACCTCCTGCCTAATATAACTAATGTCAGTGTTGTTAAGACAGTTTTTCTGAAGTCCTGTTAAGGGCCTAGCAAAACCATTCTACTGAGGCAGTTCAAGACTCCACTCTTAGTATAAGGCTGTACCACCTGAGTTCGGGGTAGCGTAGACAGAGCAGCCAGGCTTATCTTAGGAGGGAGAGAGGGCAGTAGATACAGTACAAATGAAATTGTCATACAGATGATCCAAAGAAACACTGAAACACTCTGTATTGTAAAAATAAAGGATTTATTTAAGTACAGGTAGGCCCAGATAAATCTAGGGGTTAAGTAAGTACTAATACATTATATGGAATCACAATATAACACAACACTATACTTGGAAGTACACAGACCCAAGTATAAACCTTATTTGGAACACCTAACAGTAGTTCTAGGGAAGTCAAAACCTTGTTATACACATTTAGTATAGGTCAAGCCTATTCTTTGGGAGTAAACAACCAATGGTTACTTTTAGATTACTTTTGGTAATACAAGGACAGTAGGCCCTTCCAGTTGTACAGTGACTGTTGGAACAAATCACATACACAGTCAACTGGACAAAATACTTTTGGTGACTAGTGAAACACTTATTCTAGGTGCAGTAAAAACCTATAACTACTTTTGCCATAACACACAGTTATACCAGGTGAGTAAAACCTAAGGATGTAATATACAATTACAGATGCTTTGGAAATCAGGGAACCCCAGATTGAGGTAAGCAATAACTCTGGTAACTTGTTTTGGATGGCACACAGCTAACACAAGGTAAGTAAAACCCACATACTTTAACTTCACAGTGAAGGGGAAAGTACAACCCAATGTCACACTTTACGGAATAGTTATTCTAGGTAGGCAACAACCTAATATAGACTTATTAAGGACAGGCTAGCAGCAAGTCAGGGGAAGCAAGACCCAGTTGGGGGACACTCATACAGTTATCCTTTCAGGACTAACCTGGTGAAACCAACACATTACTTTTGTAAAGAGGCACAACCTAATCACAGGAGAGTAAAATACCTTCACATCTACTTTCTTTTAGACTGGTAAAGCAGTGGCTAAGGAAGAAAAGATGTTAACCATACTTTTAAGAATAGTGCATCACACATTCAAGATCAGTAAGCACTTTTGTAACTGTTCACTCTGAGAATTACAGTTACCCACCAACTCTTTACAAGTAAGTAAAACACTTGATTTCTTTTCTAGGCAGAGGTCCCAATCCCTTCAAAGTCTTTCCCTCAGAGCATGAGTGTTCTCAGTAGCAGAAGGGGGGGTCACTAGGACAAGTGACCAACAGGCAGTGTTAGAATAAGTTATTTAGTAGCAAAAGTCAGAGTTTCCTTAGGAAAACTGGCAAACAAGTGAGTACTTTACTTCTAGGGTTAGAAGAGGGTCCAGGGGCTTCACAGAAGACACCCCAACAGGATTCTAGCAGTGGGACTGGGTGCACTGGATGAGGGACCTCCCTATCACAGAAAACACCCCAGGACTACACAGAAATCCCAACAAGCTTAAAATAAGTATATACCCAAGCCAACACACTACCTCAGCAATGAAGAAGAGATTGCAGCAGGAGAACTTCAGGGACTGCAGCCAAATACCCGGTCAGTGGCTTCCTTGTCCTGGAGACTGAACACAAGACCTCAGAAGGCACTTTGCAGCAGGGATCGATGAAGAAGGCTCTAGGCAAGATTTCTCTCGCGGCTGAATGCGGTTCTGCGGGTTTGGCGCCTTTTCAAGGAGCACAGAAGAAGACAGAAAATTGTGGTTGAATTCTCGTCGTTTAAAAGATCCAGCACTCTTCTGAGGGGACTTTTTGGACTCGATTCGGGTCTCTGGAGATACACCAAGATGCCCACGAAGTTTCAGCAAGATAAGGAATTCGGAAGACCGTGCACCGCACAGTGGCTGGAGGTCCCAGGGTATTGGGGTGTATTGCAAGAACGCAAGGTCACAGCAATCCGTAGGATGGCTCAAAATGCAGGCCGTCTTGAGTCTAGTGGGTCTCACCAGGTTCTGGGTTCGGGTCGTCTTATTCGGAGACTCCAGGTTGATCGGAAGGAAGGGCTGCAGCAGGCTCCGGTTACACAGCAGGCTCTCCGGTCGCTGTAAATCATTCCCGCCGCTTTTCCTTCGTCATCCTCTTCGTTTTTCTGTTCCAGTGGTCGACATGACTTCAGCTTCCAGGTTTCCAGTATTTATCAGGAACTGCAACACAGCCTCTGCATTCTCTTCCTGCATTTTACAAGAAAGGGGAGTTTGGCTGTCCAATCAGGACAGCCAACCCCCCACTGGGATTTGTCCCAGTTGAAGGAAGGCATAAGACAAAGGAGGGGGACGTTTTGGACTCCTCCCCCACTTCCTGTGCTTGCAGACTGACTGGAGCCTGGGCGGGGTGTCCAGAGGTCTCCCGCCAAAGACAAAACTCAAACAAACGAATTTCCCGCCGTGGAAGGACAAGAAACGACAAGAAACACTAAAATGGCAGAAAAAGAAGACAGGGGCCATTTTGGTAAAATGACCACCCTTAGGTGCCTTTTCTGCAGCTGTGATCACAGCCCGCAGTAAAGGTGCACCAAATTAGTAAAAGGTATCACTGCCACCAGCCATTAAAGGTAAGCTTGTCACTGTAACATAATTGTTAGTTTTAATGTTAAAGGGGATACATTGTATCTCCCCAGCACTCCACATAAGGTGGGGTGTGCTGGTCTCACAGAATAAAATGTAAAAGGGATCCAAAGATCCTTTCTACCCTTGGGAACTGTAGGTCACTCAAGGTTAGCACAAGAAAGTTAAATGGGGAGCCCCTATGGCAACCCAGCAACAACAGGCACTTATTGCCAATAAGTTGCTAGACATGATAACTTTAAAAATACACTATGGAGCGTCTTAAAAATGACACCCATAAAAAGAGTTAAAGATTAGGTGAGTGTGGAAAAAGGTTCCCACTCACTGAGGTATTAATGAAAAATATCCCACTAGAAAAGCAAAAAGTTCTGGAGTTGAACCAGGAAAGGATGATTTACCAGCTCTGTGGAAATCTTACCTAACAAGTGTACAGCCTAGATGTGTCATAATGAACACTGAACAAGGCTCTACTCTCTATTCCTGGACTATATATTTAAGTTAACGATTGTTTTAAGATGGGAATGGAATGTTCTGGGTGGGAAAGGGGAGGTGGGAGGGATGAAAAAGGGGAAAGTTATTCTTTGATTAAAGTAAAGGATGTTTCATCCAAATGTTTATCTTGGGAATATGGAAATGTTGTACACAGATATGGTTTGTTTGATCTGTACATTGTTTGAACTTTATTTTGTAAATGTGTTTTTATATAACTTTGAAAAATTCAATAAACTTAAATAAAAAAAAATAAAAAAACCTAAACCTATCTGTTCAACCTCAACCCATGCTAAATTCTGTACCACCCTTTTTCTCCTGTCTGACTACCCTGCCTGACCAATGACCCTCCTGTTGTCCCGTTCTTGTTTGTTCTTTGTTCGCTGTGAGGCCTATAGGCATGTGGCGCGTAATAAATATTAAAATAAATACATTATGGCTGTCAAAGGAGGACAGGCCAATAAACATGCATTGTAGCACAATTACGTCCTTGGTAGGGGAATCCTGGGATGAGCTTATAAGGCGGATACCGAATTACCACCTTCCCATCCCCATTTGCGCCGATTTTTGGCAATCCGCATTGCACCCTGGGAGTGTCAGGAGACAGTTTTGACAAATGGTGAGAGGCACAAAATCTGAGACATGTTTGAAGGGAAAGAAATAAAATCATTCACCCAATGTAAGGAGGACTTTGGGCTAGAAGAAGGGGAAAGATATAGACAGGCTCAATTAAGACATTGGTTAATGCATCCCTCCGAGAAAGAAGCAGCAAAGCAAACCTTAACACCTTTTGAAAAATTCTTAGTGTCTTACACCGGGATAAACATATGCTGGCGGTAATCTATTCATTCATCAAACAGGGGGAGGAGCCGGGGGGAAATAAGGTATATGGAGAATTGGGAAGAGGCAATTGGCAAATCGATAGAGGAAATAGAGTGGAAGTAGCTGTGGGCTAATATTCCCAAATTAGCAAGGTCCCTCCAAAACCAGGAGGTATGGTTAAAAATAATGTTACAATGGCATTTAACACCAGAAAGAATTCACAAATTGTATCCCATTGCGTCCGATTTATGTTGAAGGCAATGTGGAATGGTGGGAACATGGAAACATGTTTGGTGGGAATGCCTGCAAATTCAAGAATTTTGGTGGGGTAATACAGGAGGCAGCAAGGGAAACCTTGGTAACAAGAGCAGGGGGCAACAGAGGTACAGCAATGTTGGGACTAGGAGGAATTTTGGAGGAGTTGGTCACAAGAGCAGAGCAGAAAGTATATGTGATCTTGATGATGGCAGGGGCACTGGTGGTGGCGCAAAAGTGGAAAACAAAGAACCCTCCCATGGAACATGAATGGGTGGGAAAGGTCTGGAACTTCATAGCCCTGGAATGGGTAACCTACTCCATACAAGGAGACCATCAAGGATTCTTGAGACTGGTCCCTAGTCCTGGGGTTCCTACAGAGAGGATCTAGGGTGACATGGTGCCCAAGGACATGGTGGAGATAGGAGGAGTGAGTGTGTCTAATGAGGGATCAAGATCTGACTACTGGGGGGACGGGGGCGGAGTAAAAACGTTATTCAAATTTGAAAATGCCAATAAAAAGTTATATGGAAAAGAAAAAAAGAAATTCAATCGTTTTGCATTCAACCAAATCTCTACGATCAAATCAAATAGAACCTTTGTGCTGGTTTCTAACGTCTTTATTTTCAACATATTAGTTCTGTAACTGATGGTTATTTAGCTGATTCTTTTTATTCACTTATTTTACTATTCCTCAGTATTCTTAAACTGCTTTAATTGTATTCTAAAAGTGAAGTGTTAGTGCTCTTAGCAGAGTCCATATGAGTATATATCGGTAATTAATGTTTTAGTGTGTTACTTACCTGTGGTTTTTCATTGCTAAGAGTTTGTCTGAGGCCAAAATTAATAACTGTATTTTTAAACATTCTGCCTAACTTGTAGTATTAAGAGTGCTATATGGGTGCTGTGATGAATCCAGCCATATCATCACTCTCCCTCTGGGGAAATTCTCTTCCCATATGGCATGGGAAGGGCAGACGCTACCTGGTCCTGACCCTTACGGGTGGGTGCCCATGGGAGGATCATTAGAGGGAGAGAACCCTAATGAGAAGGAGAGAGACTGGTCGCAAGAAACGCGGCACCCACCTTTCCATACTGGGTAGAATGGAAGACCGTTTTACTGTGACATAACAAATATGTATCCTCGATCCTTGTGGGCTTAACATGGATCTGTAACACTTTCAGTTGTCTTTTACCCCCTTTCCAAGTCTCATCATGTATCATAACATAGGCCTTCTGCAACTGTGTGCCCATCAAGTCCATGATCCAGCACTCCTTCACCCTCCCTCTCGGCCCCCTCATCAATATTATTTTGTGTATACAACTCCTCCGTTTCATTAGTAAACATGGTCAGACTCTGTGCATTCCAGGTTATCACTCCTTCACTAGCTTTACGCATCCCTCTTCACAGTGCTCCCAGCCATGTGCAGTCTCCGCTAGTGACCATCTCTTTAGGACACTCCACCAGGCCTCCAAATTGGGACCCTCTACCTCTTTCCATGTCATCACTATCCTGCATTTCGCCAGTATGCAGATCAAGTCTTTAATTTTAGTAAGGTGTGCCTTGCCCCTCTTTCCCCTCTGGTACATTTCTAATATGTAGATTAATATTTGATAAGCAATGGGACCTGCAAGAGAACATCCTCTCCTCTCCTCCCCCCCCACACCCCCACCTGCTAACAGTATATATTTGCCCCTCCTGGAAGGGTTTGGATGCACGGTTCAACGGAAAGTGACTGTACATATTTGCATTTTTATACCTCTTATATCTAAGCATTTCTGCTCAGTCACACTACTCAGATAATTTGGCTAGGCAGGAGAGTCTTTCTCTGTTCACTGGAACAAGGTGGCCTACAAGAATCCCTTACATTACTTATTCTGAAAGTCCATCTTAACAGGGCATATCATGCATGGTGCAAGGGAGGATGCTTGAAGATTGGAGCTAGATTTTAAGGGAGTATGAAAAGTTCTGTTGAATACTGTAAGAACATTTACAAATTTGGGGAGTATGAGTGATTTTATTACTGGTTACATCTAGCATTGGTTGCTCCCCCCATCAGTGAAAGAGGGGAACACCAGCACTCTAACTATATTTTAAAAAGTATTGCAGAAAGCTGAATCATCCAAGGGGTTCATCTCCAAAATTCATAGTTATTTTTTCCAAAAGATGTGATAGGTGGTTGTGTAAGGAAGGCTGGCAAAAAGATTTGGGCTGTCAACTGGATAGTGAGACATGGGGATGGAGATCTTCATTAAAGCATGACGCTCAACGTTAAGCTCTGACAAAGTTTAAACCAAACTGAAGTTCGTATATTGCTTGTATATGACATCTTCCCGTCTATCACATTTTCAAGCAAAAGTAGACAAAAGAGGGTGGAGAGGATGTGGCCAGGAGGGGACGTTGCATTGGTTCTACGTGAAAATGTCAAATATTTTAAGACGCACACCAAAAAGATTGATTTTATTCAGCTGATTTGGTGCAGCTCGCAATATAAAACATATTTCAACTTTAGGAGTGGTTTCACACCCCCCAAACACACACCATCCAATCCCTCATGCTCTCTCCTTAAAATCGAGGGTTTGCTCCTCTGCCCACTCACTTCAAAATACAAACCCCAACAAAAAGATATGCTGAAGCATACACGCACACATATATTATCACTCACCTCGATCTCCCTTGACTGCTCTTTCTGCCTGTCAGTCCCTGCGCGCACTTGTATGCCACCTCAATTTAGAAAGACTGCTCTGTGCGGTCACAGAGCAGTCTTTCTAAATCTGTCTTTTTATTCGCACAATAGAAAAATACTTTTTCACTTAAGACCCATCGCATCACATGTTTCGTTCCTGCTTTGTGCTTAGAAATTACTGGCTGGAAGTGTATTGTGAGATTAAGACTATAGTAGGTTGGAAGGTCCATGATGGCCCATTGCTTATTTTATTGAAAAATTGAGCCACTGACTCAGTCAAGCAGTTTGTTTTTTAACGACACTATGGAAAAATTCAATCCCCCCCTTCAGCCCTGGAGTGGCTATCGAGGGTCTTTCACACTAAAACTGGAGAAGATCATAGCAAATCTTAGAGATAGGAGGAACCAGCCCTTGAGCATTTGGTCTCCCTTTTTGGACCATGCGAAGACTGAATTAGGAATATTAACTCACCCAATTAGACTCAGTTCCTAGAATCTGACATTTAATTCCCAGAAGCTGTGTGTTCTCATGGTTAATTTCCCACCTAAGTTGTAAGAGTTGGTTCTCCATGGTGCCAAAAGGTGCCCAGCTGGAAATGGTCAGGGGCCACATCCGACACTTACATGTCATTCAACAGGAGTATTTCCTCAAATTCCTCCAGCGTCCTCCGAAACCTGGCCCTCAGCCCGCTGCACCCTTGTCTCTGCACCCCATCCTCCTGGAGGCCTTTTCTCTGAACCCCAGCCTCCTGGAGGTAGTCTGAAAGCTTCTGTCCAAGAGCGCCATTGAACTGGTACCACACTCGGATCAAGGAAGGGGTGGTACTCCACATATTTTCTGGTGCCAAAGAAGGATGGAGGCCTGCGTCCCATTCTAGATCTGCGGCTGCTGAACTTGTTCCTGCGCATTAACAAGTTCAAGATGGTTACACTTTCTCAGATTCGGCAAGCCCTCGATCTGCAGGACTAATTGGTATCACTGGACCCCCAGTGTTAGGCAGTAACCTGTGCAGTTCCCTTAGGGACCACTGCAGAAGGCTTAAGACTACAGGTGTTGGCAGTAAACCCAATTGGTAACAGTCTGCACCACCCAGATTTACCTGGTAGCTGTGGCTGAGCAGCCAGACTTCTCTCAAGAAGAGTTAGACAGTATATAGAGTATACAAGATAGGTACCAAAATACAGTAGCACAAGCAAACACTGACCAGAGCGTTTGGTATCAAGTATATAATTATTTATTTAAAGACACACTTAGAAAAACTTTAGCACTATTATTATAAGCAAGTTCAAAAACACAGTACACGTGCGTTGTGCCTAGCTGCCACCCTAATCAGCTCGTTGTCTACTCCACCTTTGCCAGTTCTCACACAATCTAGCTACTGTACTCACGTCCTCCCATTGCCCTGAACTATGCCAGCCTGGCTCATCCTCATGTTCCCGTTCTGCGTCATGCCTAATCATACGCCTTGTAGTAGAAGTAGCTACATCCCATTTAGCAATGGTCTAGCCAAGATTGGCTGCCCTAGACATCGCCCCATTCCCTGCCCCACACCCTTCCTGCCTACCCTGCCTCCTTTCCACCACAGTGCCCTTACAGACCATACTGCAAAAACCGCCGTTACTTCAGATCACCTTCCAGCTAACCACGCTGACCTTGCCAAAAATGCCCACTGTGACACCCACCAAAACTCCCCTAAAATAACTGAATATCGCCCTACAGCCTACCCTAACATCACCACCCGCAACAACAGACTAGGCTGCAGACTTCTCACCTTACCGAGTAAAACACTCACTTCGCCCTTCACTAAAGACACCAATAAAAATACCCTTGCAAGCACTGGCTCACTAAAAGGAGCCTTACTTTAACGTCAGATCCCTTGTTGCTCACCCTACTGAAATCGCTGACCTCATCCGTTCAGAAGACCTGGACTTCCTTGCCACCACAGAAACCTGGCTTCATGCAGCAGCAGGTCCCTATCTAACCCTTGCGGTTCCTGACAAAAACTCCATCCTTAGGGCCGACAGACCTAATGCTCGTGGAGGAGGGATAGCTCTCATATTCAAATCCTCGCTTGATATCAGATCTATCACTGTCCCCATACTAAATTGATGTGAACACCTCTCCATTAAAATACAAACTTCACCTAAGACCACTATCACCATGGAACTAATATACAGGCCCCCTGGCCCAATAGGGACCTTTGAGGAAGATATAACTGCCCTCATAGCAGAGAAATCTAAACCTCTCTCACAGAATATTATCCTAGGTGACTTTAACCTGGGTCTCAATGATCCTCATGATACCCATGCATCTTCCCTTGTTAATGCCCTCTATGAACACAACTTCACTCAACTCATCACCTTACTTACGCATCAGAAAGGCAGAACCTTAGACTGGCTCGCTGCCCACAACTGCAACATCACCTGTAAGGACCCCCAACCCCTCATATGGACTGACCATCTCCTACTCTCATTTGATATTAGCACCAACAACCCGAACCACATACAATGCCCCCCGGCACCAGCCTGTCTGACTAGAAATAAGTGTAACATTGCTGTAGAAACCCTCATTCCATTGGTTTTACCTACCCTTAACACGATCCTTGACACATCGGACCCCAACGTTCTTGTAGACACCTACAATGACGCCATGTCCAAAGCCATCGACATCATTGCCCCTTTAAAATTACGTAAAAGTAAACCTAGAGCCCATCTTAATTCATGGTACGCACCGGAACTTAAAATACTAAGAAATAAGAAAACCAAAATGGCAACCCTGTGGAAAACGAATCCTTCTGAGGAACACAAAATTAATCTCACCAATGCATCTTCCCTCTATTAAAAAGAAATAATTTGCACCAAAAAGGAAGCCTACAATGTAAGAATAAACAATGCTAGCTCCAATACCAAAGAATTATTTACTATCTTGAAGGAGCTAGAAAACCCAAATCCACCTATGGACATGTCCGTGAAGGATCAATCATGGTGCACCAGCATCCAAAACGCCCTTGCTAATAAAATTACTGGCCTGCAAACGAAAATTGAAAGTAAAAGACTACAACTCTCCAACAGCAACCTACCCAGCCTCAGTTCACCTACTACATCCAATACTAACTGTGGCTTCACCTTCAAAAAGGTAACTGCACTAGAAGATGCTGCCATAGACCTCTCCCCATTTATTTCTAAACTTATAAACGTATCATTCTCTACTAACTCAGTACCTAACAATTTGAAACAGTCATGGGTCCTCCCTCTTCTAAAAAAACAGACCCTGGACCCAGCCATTCTTACTAATTACAGGCCCATCACTACTGTTCCCTTCCTGCTAAAAATTCTGGACAGAGTTGCCTATTTACAAATCCAGAATTACCTAGAATCTAACCAATTACTGGGACTGCGTCAATCTGGCTTTCGACCTCAGCATGGAACAGAAACTGCCCTTGTTGATCTTAAAAGTCAGATCGCAGCTGCCTTACTTTAGCGAGAGCCCTCATACAGTCCAAGCTAGACTATTGCAACAGCCTCTACCTAGGTGCTAACCAAGCTATAACTAGTAAACTCCAAGTCATCCAAAATAACGCGCTACGAGCAGCACTAAATATTCCTAGGCGAGAGCATATCTCTAACACTAGAATCACATGTAAATGGCTTACCATCCAACAAAAAATTTACCTCAAAACTCTCTGCCTCACATACAAAGCTCTCAACCACTTAGCCCCCCCCAATCTCACCAATAAATTCGCCTGGAAGCAGTCCAACAGAATTACTAGATCTTCCAACACCCTATGTCCCATGGTGCCCAGATATAGCTCTAAAAGAGCCGGAGGCTCTAGCTTCACTGTCCTCGCCTCCCAACGTTGGAACTCCCTGCCTCTAAACATTAAGTCGGCCAGTTCCTTCCAGTCCTTCAGGAAACTTGCCATTGGGTGGCTATTGGCACAAAGTCAATTAGTATGCTAGACATAGTCACTACCTGTATATATTGTACATGTACCAGTTATGTCTTATTTGGCCATGGCCTGTACTCCCTGTATATAATTTGTACTAATAGCATTACTGTTATCTACCATGTATTGTGCTTTGTAACTTGTACCAGCGCCCATTTACTCCCGGGTCCGGAGCGCTTTATAAATAAAACAAACAAACAAACAGTCACTATTAATATATATACATCCCGTATTCCTTATTAGACAAGTCTTAGTTAACACCACTTATTTCCAGACAGAGGTGAGCGCTTAACTAAAGATGGCACTCCAATACGTTAAGAAAAAGGGAGAGAAAAGGCAGAAATTAGAAACAGCACACAACACAATACTTTAGAAGCACTCAGCAAGGCAGGAAAGTCAAAGTCTACTTGTGAGCAAAAAGTTCAGAGGCCAGGCTCCCTCTTGGAGAGAGTAGAACACCAATACGCCCAAGATTACACAGTTTAAAAGGTTTAGAAAGTCTTGCAGAGAGTTTAAAAAGGAATCAGTTCAGCTCAGAAAAGTTCAGTTAGCCAGCCTACAGCCAACCCAAGTAGTAAGTTGAGGATTTACGAGACGCCCCACACAGACCGTTGCGAGGGAGGCCAGGCGGACACAGTACATTGAAAGTGGAGAGAATCCTCCAGCGGGGCAGTTGTTCCTGGCAGTGGATGCAAGTCGCGGCGTCGTCCAGAAGAAGAGAAGAGCTCGACGTGGAGGAAAGCTGAAGGTCGTTGCACTGCCAGGGAAGAAACCAGCCGCTGAGTTCTCCGGTAAAAAGGTACTACCCTTTTATTCGCGGTAGTGGAAAAACGTGGTATCCCGGTTGCTGGGGTGCTTGGCACAGGCAAGGTGGCCACGAGATGATCTGGGAAGGCGAAAAGGCGGGCAAACTGGTTATCCCCACCAGTTAAAGAAAGAAGACTCTTCGGGATGAAGATCTCTTCTGTCGCTGGAAGAAGTGGTGAGTCGGTTCAGCAGGGCTCCACCAGTGGTGTCGTCGTTGCAGGTCGGCTCAGCTTCTCCCTCTTCGGATTCTTTGGTCCTGTGGCGACGTCTGAAGTTCCAGTCCCCAAAGCCCTGCTTTTATGCAGAAAACCCCCATTCATCAGTCCTAGCTGTCACTCAAACATGCTAAGTGGTCAGCCGGGCGGCTCACCACTGGGCCAATCACACAAGAGTGCAACTTGAGTTGCCGAGGTAACTCAGTCCAGGGTGCCTAAACCCCCCCTCCCACACATCCTGTAGACCCAGACAGAGTGGCACCACTTTTGGAGGCTTCTGTGTAGAAGCCCGCCAAAAAGTGGAACAAAGGGCTCGACTTGGGTTGGAGACACAGAGGTGAACACAAACGCCATTTTAAAACCGAGTCCTGGTGAAAAGACCCAACCGGGGAATAAATATTAAATAAATAGCCCGGCGCTATCTTTAACATTGCACCAAAAAGTGGTGCGTTTAAAATGAATGGGAAAATCCCATAGTAAATATTCTTAAGGAATATTTTGCGTGGTAACCACTGCCACCGGCCAGAAACTCGAGGAGGGGGACTGCACAGTGCCCCCTCGAAAAACAGACCCTGGGGCAATCTAATTACCCCTACCAGTACTTCCACAATATGATGGTTTGTACTGGTTCTGTTCCCAATTTAAGACTAGTAAAGTCAATGTTGACTTTACATGCCCTGGGAGGCAGTAGTCAGTCCCAGGGTATGGAGTCTATGTTTGGGGGTCACTATGACACCCCTGTGTTACTGCACTGAGGGTGCTGTGTAACACACTTACCAAAAACCACATGAAACCCTATGGAGTAAAATACCCCATAGCCTATGAAACACATTACAAATTCAAAGGATATCTCAAATCATGTCTAAGAGTGGGAGAAAAAGAGTCTCACTCTTAGCAGGAGAAAAAAAATAAACCCCAAAAATCCAGCAAACTGCTGGGGTACTCACTAGGTTTGGGAAATTAGCCTTAACAGATAATTTTCCCTAACAATGGAGCACAGGGCATTGGAGCTGTAGCAGGTTCTGGAAACGGCAGCAACAGGACACAGAAAACAACCAAGGTGCAAAGCAAGAGGGCCAGGATACGAACTCCATGTAAGAACAAAGTGCACCGGCAGGTCGCTGCATAAGTACTAACGCACCCATGGTTGAAGCAGGCTCATTAGCCGCACCTAGAGCACCACACCTGAAGGTAATAGGCCTCCTCCCTCTATGGACGTGGGGTAAGTGAAAGCAGTAATCACCTGAGCTGTTAATGGGGGCTGTAGTTTAGAATTGTACAGAGAAATAGCCAAGTGTCCTGGACGTCCGAAAGTTTCATTATGGGGCATGTAGTTTGTGTATTGTAAAATTGAAGTTTTAATACCTTGCAAATGGAAGGTCAAGTCAGAAATGTGACTGGGTAAAGTGCATAATCAATTGGGACCACAGACTGCAAGCCCCAGGTAATTTTTTTTTTTTTAAGTGTTTTCATTGGCATTTGCAATCATATACATAGCAGTAGAGCACGAAGTGTGCTTTATATTATTGACCATGTGTCGTGTCTGCCAAGAGAACAACAAATAACAACAAACTAACAAACAAAATTAACAGTAATAACAACTTTGACTGTGCACTCCCATGGAATCGTGACGTGGTTTTTATTCTGCGTGTTTGGCCCAGGGCCGGGGCCACCCCTCTTCATGGCCGTTTCAAGGCACGGCACTTGGAACGCACTCGGGCTCATCAGTCTGATCGTGGTATTTTACCTGGAATTTGTGTCCTGTTGGGCTGTTCAGGGGGGTTTGAAGTCGGTCGAGAAGATCATGTCACCCATGAGGGCTTTCCAGGACTCCAGTGTTGAGCTCACATCATCCCCGCCTCTGTTGTTTCCCTCCTCCCAGGCCCTGGTTTCGGCCATGGTCCATCTTTCCATTTCCCTGATCCAAGGGCCGTATCTGGGGCCTGCGGGCGATTTCCAAGCCATCGCTATTGTTCTTTTCACAAGAATGGATGCCATGTCCATGAGCTTCACTAGATGTTTGATTTTGCCAAGTCTCGGGTGGGTGCCCAGGAGACACTCCTTAGGTGTCCATTCGTACCTCTCCAGTCCAGCTCTCCTGCAGGTCCGCTCGGCAGCAAGCCAGAGCTTCTGGGACCTGGGGCAAGCCCAGAACATGTGGATCAAGTCAGCTTGTTCGGAGGAGCACCATGGGCATGTCGAGTGGATTTTGTTGTTGAAGGTGGCTATCCTGTGCGGGGTCATGTAGGTCCTGTAGAGGACGTTCAGCTGGATCATCCTGAACCTGGCGTTCCGTGACACCTCCTTCGGGTACAACAGGGCTCTTGCCCATTCCTCCTCTGTGATTTCAATCCCCAAGTCGGTCTCCCACTTCTCTTTCAGGCGCGCTCTTCTGGGGTTAATTCGGTCGTTTATCTGGGCGTAGAGCCTCGATGTCGGCTTCCAGCCGTCGCTCAAGTTATACATCTCCTGAACAAGGGGGTGGGTCTCTGGTTCCTCAGGCCATGTGTTCCATTTGGTCTTGGCTACGTGCCTCACCCTCTGGTAAAATAAGAATTGTCCCGAAGAGAGTCCATCCTTTAGTTGCAGCGAATCAAAGTCCCTAAAGGCTCCTTCGTCAAACATGTCTCCCCATGTGTAGAGGCCACAAGTCTCCCAGTTCCTCATTACTGGAAGGTCGATGGGGGTCCTGCACACGTCTGTCAGCATGGGGATTTCGGGCATGTACGGGTGATGGAGGCCTAGTAGTGTTCTAACCCTGTTCCAGACCCGCCTCCCCAAGGTTACTATCATGGGCGGGTCAGGAGGGCCCACCTGCGAACCCCATATTATCTCCTTAGGGTGCGTAGGCCCGGTCAGTTGGCGAAGGAGGCCAGTCTCAGCGGAGGGTTCATTTGAGAGCCACTTTGTTACGTGTGTTAGTTGTGATGCGAGATAGTATCTCTGGAAGTCGGGTAGTTGGATGCCGCCCTCGGTGTGGGGGAGCGTGAGGATGTTCAGGGCGAGCCTGTGTCTGGACTGACCCCAAAGAAAGTCCCTGACCAGAGATTCCAGTTTCCTGAAGAAAGGCGGGGGGATGTAGTGAGTGATGTTGGTGAAATAGTAGAGGAATCTTGGGAGTATAATCATTTTGGAGATTGCAGCTCTACCCATCATTGAGAGGGGGAGCTTTGACCAGAATTTAATGGACCTTCGAACCCCGCACATTGCTGCTTCGGTGTTGCGCTCGTGGGTGGAGGCTGGCGTGTGCATAATGGTTAAGCCCAAGTAGCGGAAGGCCTCCGGCTGCCACTGGATCCCCATTCCGGGTAGTTCCTCTGGGTCCAGTCCTCTGAGTCCCGCAAGGGGGAAGAAGCATGATTTCTGTCTACTAAATTTTATCCCCGAGTATTTGGCGAAATTATCGAGGACGTCCAGTGCTGTGGGAGCAGTTTCTCGGGGGTTCCTGAGGTATAGAAGGACATCGTCAGCATATAAGGAAATGATGTTGTATGTTCCGCCAATGCTGATACCAGAGTCGAACAATTGCTTCCTGAAATAGATTGCCACTGGTTCCAGGCCCAGGATGTACAACATCGGCGATAGAGGGCACCCTTGCCTGGTTCCTCTTTGGATGGGCCATGCGCTTGATACCATGCCACCAGTCTTCACCCGGGCCACCGGGTTATTATAGAGTATCTCGACCCATCGGATGAAGTGTTCCCCTAGGCCAAACTCTCTCAGGGTCAGGATCAGCCATTCCCAATATATCGAATCGAAAGCTTTTACAGCGTCGAGCGAGAGTACCGCTAGGTCCTCCTTGCTCTCTGCTGTTTGTGCCACAACATGTTGGAGCCTCCTCAGGTTGGCGGTGGTGTTGCGTCCTGGCACGAAGCCGTTCTGGTCTTCATCAATTAGGGACCCTATCACCCTAGAGAGCCTCTTGGCTAGTATAGTCGTGAGGATTTTGCCATCATAATTCAGCATAGCCAGGGGGCGGTACGAGTCGCACTCGTCAGGTGGTTTGCCCGGCTTGAGCATTGGTATTATGAGAGTCTCTCTCATACTGCTCGGCAAGGTTCCAGTCTCATAAGCCTCCGAATAGACTTCATGTAATATCGGGGTTAGGGTCTCCTCGTAAGCCTTATAGAATTCTGGAGTGAGGCCGTCCGTCCCGGGTGTCTTGCGGGTGGAGAGGGACCTGATCGCTTCTGATATGTCTTCTAATGTGATAGCCTCCTCCAGCCTGGCGCGGTGTTCTTGGCTCAGCTTGGGTAGTCCGATTTCGTCCAGGGTGTCTCTTATGTCTTCCTCAGGGATTCTCTCGTTGTGGGCGTAGAGTCTGGCGTAATAGCTTGAGAAGACTTCATTTATTGCTAGTTGCGTCCTCTGTGTTGTACCTCCCTCGTCTTTGATCTCTTTAAGGGCCTGCCTTGGGTTCTCCCTCTTACATAACCAGGCAAGTATCCTGCCGGGCTTGTCCGCTTCCTTGTGTGCCCTCAGGGTCCGTGTGGAGAAGTCGAACTTGGACAGCCTCTCCCAGGCTGTCCTGCATTCTTCCCTGATGTCCTTCAGTTTGGCTTCCCTGGCAGCGGTCGGAGGCGAAGCATCTTCCAGTTGCCTGATCCCATCCTCCTTGTCCTCCAGCTTCTTCCTCAGTTGCCTCCTGATGCCACCGGCCTCAGCTATTATCTCACCCCTCGTTACCACCTTCATGGCTTCCCAGAATGTGCTCCAACTTCTGGACCGATCCTTTGTTGATCTGTACGTACTCGTCTAGTTTCTCTCTTAGGGTTTCCTTGAATGCAGGGTCCGTTAAGGTTTCAGTTGGCATGCGCCACATTGGGATAGGGGGCCGCGGGCCTCTCAGGTGAAGCTGTATCAGGAGAGGAGAATGGTCCGAGATCGATCTTCCCAGGTAGTTCGCCGACGCAACCAGCGGTATCAGTGCGTTATCGACGAAAAGGTGGTCTATCCTGGTGTGTAAA
The DNA here is from genome assembly GCF_040938575.1 of Ambystoma mexicanum. Lineage (NCBI taxonomy): Eukaryota > Metazoa > Chordata > Amphibia > Caudata > Ambystomatidae > Ambystoma > Ambystoma mexicanum. The sequence continues at coordinate 853,794,830 of NC_090936.1, read as the reverse complement.
TCGTGGGGGGCTGAGTAGAATGAGTAGGCCCTGTCGATAGGATGCAGGTCTCGCCAGGCGTCAACCAGGAACAAGTCCGCGACCGCAGTGCGGAGAGCGCGAGAGGCAGGGCCGTTGGGGGTACGCAGCGTTAAAGATCTGTCTGTGTCTTCGTTCATCACGCAGTTAAAGTCTCCCCCCCACAAGAGGGCGTCCTCCCTGTGGGGTGCAATTTTGGCGCATATTTGCCTGAGGTGGGAGGGTATGCCATGTTGCGGGAAGTATGAGTTGACTATGCATAGCCAGGAGTTTTCAAGCATGCCCCAGATCATCACATACCTGCCCTCTTCGTCCGTCTCCATCCCCATCTGGTGAAAGGGTGTGTCAGGGCTCACCCACGTGTATACGCCGCGTGCGTACTTCGAGTAAGAGGAGCCGCTGCCCTGGCCGCCCCAGTAGTCTGCCATTTTGTTCGCGGTGTCGGATGTGAGGTGCGTTTCCTGCAAGAGGGCAAACGATATCTTCTTCCTCTTCAAGTAGGAGTGTATTCGATTTCTCCGCAGGTAGGATCCCATCCCTCTGACGTTCCATGTAATTATTCGGAAGCGTGTTGCCATTGCTTGGTTTTAATCATGGATGGGAGAGGCTCTCCGCCCATTTTCTGGGCTGGGCATCCACTGCTAGGTGTCATGCTTCGATTTGCTTGCGTGGGGTGGTGGGCTCCAGTTTCCGGCCTTTGATCCTGCATAAATTGGGGGACAGTCTTCATGAGGAGTGCAGTCATAACAAAAACTGAACAAAAATAACCATAACTGGTGCACCCAGCTACTGCCAAGGGGGGGCAGTGCTCGGGGGCTCTCGTGCTGTCTGTCCCCGTCCGGGTTTCCAGCACGAGTAGGTTTGTGCCGGCAGCTAGCCAGCACTGGTCTTGCGTGGGTGTGTGCTGCGCGCCCATGAGCGGGAGGCCGGGTGGGCCCCGTAGTCGCTTGATGTCCTCAATGTAGTTTCCTCGGTAGTGATGTATACTCTTGTGATGGTGTACAGTGCTGGGTCAAGGGCAGTGGTGTCCAGGTGTCGGTCCGTCGCCCCTTGTGCTTTCGATTCAGTTCTCGTGGGTGGGTTCAGGGGGGGCGTCCGCCAGGTTATTATGTTCCAGCCACATGGCGGCGGCTGGAGTTTCCAAAAATATCGCTCTCCCCTTATGAATCACTTTCAGTCTGGAGGGATACAACAGCATATATTTTAGATTTAGTTTTCTCAATCTAGCTTTGATTGGGACAAAAGAGTTCCTTGCTCGCTGTACTGACTGCGTGTAATCGGGGTAAATGGTGACTTTCGAATTATCCCGCTCTATCTCTCCACCCTCTCTCGAAAACTTTAGGATCACCTCGCGGTCCCGGAAATTGAGGACTTTCGCTATGATGGGGCGAGGAAAGGAGCCCGGGGGGGGTTTCTTCTGGAGCGATCTGTGGGCCCTTTCGATGGCGAAGCCCTGGGAGAGTTTTTCCGCCCCAATTTCCTGCTGTATTAGGGATTCTATGTAGGCCGTCGGGTCTGTGGTCTCGGCTCCTTCGGGAATACCCAGTATCCTAATATTGTTACGCCTAGCGCGGCCCTCTGCCTCCTCCGATCTTGCCTCCAAGTAGCTCACCTTCCTCCGAAGGTCCGCCATCTCAGCCTTGAGGTCTTGTGTGTCCTCGGCGATGTCCTTCTGGATGGTTTCCATGTTGGTGACACGTTCCGTCAGATTGCGGGCATCTTGTCTTATGAGTTGGATGTCAGCCTTCACCTCACCAATTTTCGTGTCAATAAATGTCCTTAGGGCAGCAATCGCCTCGAGTACCTGGTTGTCCTTGTCGCGTTCCTCTGGGCTGGTCTGCGGAGCTGTACTTTTAGGCGTGGACTGGGCGCCCGGGTGGGGTTTCGGGGTGACGAAAGGATCCATAGTGGCATTCTTGGCCTTGCCCCTTGAGGTAGACATTACAGAGTCTTTGGTCCCCTTTGCCTGTTGTAAGTGTCCGGTCGTGTGGCTCTCCCCAGCCTGCTCCCCGGGGGTGGGGCCTCAGCAGGTTAATCCGCCTGCGGATCGACCCGCTTTGTTGTTCGGAGACGAGGGCCGACTCGTGGGGGGCGGGTAGGCCCTGGTTATGTTCGTCAGGATGGGGCGTCGGGCTAAGCCAGGGGGCGTCTTCGGTGTCTTCGATGCTGGTTCCGGAGCGCGGTCCCCCGCGTGTTGTTGCAGTGGGCCTCGAGTGCCAGGAGGCCCTATGTACCAGTTCAGGGGGTCCCCACAACTTCCCCCGCTACCATCCGGAAGGGTCCCAGCGGGCGGGCCTCGGGTTCGGCGGGAGCAGCTCCGTGCGCCGTCCGCCGTGGATAGAGAGTCTTGCCGGGAGGGTCCTGGGCCCCCCAGTGATGTTCTGTTGGGCAGCGCCACACAGTTCGGCTGGTCCCACCTCTTCGTTGGTTTCGCTCGAGCGGCAGGGAGTGTGAATGCCTGACTGGTCCCGGGGAGAGGAGGTTCAGGCTCTCTCGGGCATCGAGGCCGCCATTTTGGATGTGCCGCTCGGAGAGGAGGGGGAGCCGGGCAAAAGCGCCGTATCGGGGCTCCCGAACTCCGATTTTCGTCGAGAACAGCTGCGGAGCACGGGTCTTCGCCTCAGCTTCGGTTAGGTTGTCGGAAGGGCAGCCCAGCAAACTTGAGACACCTAATTCAGGATCAGACTACGGGGCTTGGCCGGAGCTCGAAAGTTCCGCGTCCTCACTCCATGAGCACCAAGCCACGCCTCCCAAGCCCCAGGTAATATACAATGGGCAGCTGCTGCTGTTCAAGTGACTCTATGTGATCACTGCGCCGACGAAAATGTCGACGCCAATTACGGCGCAGTGATCAAATAGATCACTTTTTCCATGTTTTCCGGCCCACATTCCCTTACCTGACCCCCCCACCCAACTTACCTATACGGCGGCACACTTCTGTGTACGCCGCCGAGACTCCGCGCTATCTCTGGGATGTCGGTTCTTCCCACCTCCCACTTACGTCAGAGCGGACACTGCAGGGTGCTTATTTTTTTTTTTTTACTTGTAGCCTGCTTACCACAATGGTAAGTGGGGACACCCCTGACTCTTGTTACTGTGGCCATGGAGAGCGGGGGACACCCCCACAACCCCTGCTCTGCTTGGATGCAGTAATGGGAGTCAGTATTTTTTGCACCCCCAAAGTAACTGCGGGGGCACACTACTGAGGGCGACATCTTTGTATATTTACGTACAAGTGGCACAGTCGTGACACCCCCTGCTTAAATGCAGCACTTATGGGTGCCTTGGTATTGATGGCAGCAAGAGGTGATGCTCCCTTTTTTCCCACTCTGCAAGTGATTGACAGTTTTCCTCCAATCAGTTTGACACAGGAAGAATCGCACGCAAACACCCCACACACCCCCAAATCTCCTCATCTGGGATCAGCAGAGGCTGACAACTCTACTCGCGATAGTGTAGGAGGCCGCAAATGGACTGTCACAACCAATGTAGCGTCTTTAGGCAGGGGTCGGGTAGAGTTGCACGGCGAGCAACGCCCAGCATGGGCACCCACATCTTGCTGTCATCTTTTTGCGGGAAGATGCGCAATATGCCTGCCTTCCCCACTCCCATGACAACAAAGCCACCACGGGGTTAGGGCTTTGTTCTGAGGGCGACGTTCGGTTATAAGGCTCCTTCCTCCTCTTGTATCCCGTGTCTTAATGCTATTAATAGTTGTTTGTGTCTCCCACACTGCCAGGGGTTCCCCTCTAGTCCTTGGTTTCCTGCCGTCTCTTTCTTTCCCTATTGACCTCCTGTCTACAGCCCTGTCCCTTGCAGGTTGATCCTTCTGTCTCCAGCGCTTTCCTGCTAGTATGTTGTTTTCCATTCTATCTCCAGTCCTGCCCTTTTTTCTGTTTGGCTGCCTGGTCTCCTTCCTGCTGCCTCGTCTGTCGACTGCCTGGTTCTGATTTTTGCCTACCTCACCAGATCATGGACGTTCCATCATCGCCTCCGTTACCCTACTTGCACTGGCCCTGCACCCTGTTAACTACTGAGAGGCTTACCCGTTGTGTAGGAAGACAAGTTCCGCTGGTCCCCATTTACCACTTCCGGGGAACGGTGTGGTCTCGGCCCCCTGCACTACACTCTGTTTTGCTTCTACAAACTCAGCCTTGAAGCCAGAAAGAAGAAGACGAAAACCCACAAAACAGGTACCCGGCGCTGGAGAGAGATACAGCTTGACAATCTGTTCTGTGGTCATTTATTCCTGTTCCTTCAGAGTTGGAGGATTTGGTGGGTTATTTCTGATGAGAAAGGTTATTCTGGGTAAGTACTGTTTGGATGAATAGCATCAGGGGTGAGAGGGGCAAATATATTGCAGCAAAAGTCAAGATATAATCCTCTATTTGGCATGCCATTTTGCAATTCAACTGGCTTAGTTTCAGCTGATTTATACATAATTTTACAAACTCTCTAAGATGAAGAAACGGTCTTACACGGTGGTGGGGGGGGAACCATTCCCCAAAGGTATATTATCATTCCTAACATCTGAGAGAGGTTGCAATATTGCTAATATTTTATGAAGGCGTCTGCTTATATGCCACCACTGCCCAATAGATCAACAAAATGGTGGGAACCTCACAAAATCTCCGACACCTTGAGGCAGAGCAATATAGAAGAACAAATGGTGGTGTCAGGATCAAGAGAGCAACTGATAGAAAAAGGCAGACGGTAATGGGTCAATTCATAATTTTATTTTGTTTAAATTTGAATACAAATTATTCATGAACATTTTTAATTAATTCATTTTTTATAATAAAAAACGCATCCTAAATATCAAGCATTCATACATTCATTCAGCTAATAAAGGTCCTAAAACATTTAGTTCAAGTTATTTTACAAAATTTAAGAAAATGTAAATTCAATTCCATTATTTTGATAATAGTTGTTCACTCCAGACAAAATATCATAGATATATTATCAAAATATTACATTTTCTTAAATTTTGTAAAATAACTTGAACTAAATGTTTTAGGACCTTTATTAGCTGAATGAATGTATGAATGCTTGATATTTAGGATGTGTTTTTTTTATTATAAAAAATGAATTAATTAAAAATGTTCATGAATAATTTTTATTCAAATTTAAACAAAATAAAATTATGAATTGATCCATTACCTTCTGCCTTTTTCTATCAGTTGCTCTTTTCATCCTGACACCACCATTTGTTCACCACTGCCCAATAGGCCAGATAGAAAATATGAAGGACCTGTTTGTCCCTGGCATTCTTTGAAATCAACCTCGTACAAATTAAGTTGACGTAATGGATTCTTGTGCAAAGCCTTGGTTTCAACAGTGTCAAAGAAAAGGTATCGAGACCGAATGGACATGTATTCAATCTGCACCTACAGCAGTGCAACAGCTGATAATGCAGCAGTTATTTTCCAGCACAAAAACTAATTGTGGAACAGTCCAAGCCTTATTTGTGTGCTTGCACGGTGACAACAATCCAAAGCAAATGCAGAGTTTGAAGAAAACTTCCTGATAGCAGCTGTCAGCCCTTCACTCATTATGACAGATTGCACCAAGTTTGGGCAATCTTTGAGCAACTTGCAACATCTATGAAAATCAGCCCAGTCTGTAGGACTAAGAACACCCATGTATAGCAGTATGAACGGTTTCTCTATTAACACCGAGAGCTGCAACTATGTGGAAACAATGTCTTGAGGCATGAAATATAAGGTTGTGGAGATCATTTATGCAAGCTGATTATGCACAGAACTTCACTGCATGATAGGAATGAGACTGAAAGTCTTCGAGTACTGAGCTGACCTGGTTGTCTTGAGCTGTTGATAGATTAATTTAACAGTTGGACTTTTGTTTACTGGAATGGTTGTGTCTTATTAAATTATGTTGTTTCAATAATGGCTACTTGCATATTCTTAAAATGTTTTCTCAGAATATCAATTATTAAACATGAAATTAATTTATTTTATTTCGCAGCTAACGAAAATCAACCTTGAGGCACAGAAGGTAGAACAGAGTTTGAGAGATGATCTTTCCAACAGTGTGTGTAAGGCTGTGAGTGATGCTGATCGAAGGAGAATCATGGAACTGGAGAAGAGTGTAGCAGAGCTAAAGATTGAATCATCTAAGTAAGTACCCAATAAACCCAATTTGATGACTCACCACAATGATAGGATTGAGCCATTTACCTCTGACACATTAACATGCAATCAACTCCTAAAAGCAACTCCGTAGCGGGTCACATTGTTCGACTAATTTCTGCAATTGAACAAACTTGGCCAGTATACTTTTTGAAGCGTTCAAAAATACCCTTTTACCCTTTCCTGTCTGCAGACCTGCCCCTCTACTCCACTCACATTAAAAACTGTCTACTTTGGTGTCCTGTTATCCTTGCTGTCCAGCGTGCATACTGGAATACCTGCCTGCCTGCCTTGCCATTAAGGTAACTTATTCCAACAGGAGACAATTGGGGATATGGTGCAAAGGGAGTGTAAGTGCACTTTGCCCAAAGATGTTTCATGATAACTAAAGAGAAAAACCATGCTTTGTCTGTTTCCTACGAATTTCTTAAAACTGTCACAACCAAGAAAAGTTTTATTTGTGAAATAATATACATAATTAAATTCAATGCATCACTACGCAAGTACAAATCTGCCAAACCAAGATAACAAACAATTATGGAACATACATGTTAGCGATTGAAGAAGGGAGGGCTAGACCCCTATAAAAATTGCTAAGTTTGACGGAGTGGTGCGAGCCTCTGGAGAGAGCGTGCCAGAGATGAAAAGAAAGGTGAATAGGACGTTGATTTATCGGTCGCTGGAGGCGGGGACTAAGAGTGGAGAAGGAAAGTGGCATGAAGGAGAGAAGGAAGAAGACAAGGTGGTAAAACAGCTGGATGAGGAGGAGGCGGTGGTGAGAGATCAGCAAGAGGTGATAAAGCTACATGGAGAAAGGGTACTGCAGAAAGAAAGGCTACAGGAGCAGATCAGGAGGAGGGATGGATGTTCTGAAAGAGAAGGGATTGTTTCGACTTAAGACAGTGGCGAGATAGAATGGAAAGAGATCCACAAGAGGATGAACTGACAGAGAAGGGAGTAGTAGGACTATTCGAGAATGGTAAGGAGAGGAAGTACAGCCTGGGCAGACCAAATCAGAGAAGGAAGACACCCCAGACACACTACACGTCTGGTTGGCCCCTTTGAAGAGGAGGTGGTATAGGTGCAAGGCAATGAGAAGGTGGCAGAGAGAGGAAGGGCCCCATAGAGTGGGGACAGCCAGATATGGAAAGTGGTTGGTATTCAGAAGACCGCTAGGCCAGAGATAGTGGTCCTGCCTATTCCCCCAAGACCCCAGCTATCGAGCCCCAAAAGTTCAGAAACCTAGGGAGCTGTGCTTGGTGACATCTATCCGCATTCTAGTAGGTATCCAGATTTTGGCATTGCAATTGTGCATCCTGTGGAACCAGATCCCATCGAGGAGTTGATGGTGAGAAGTGCAAGGGAACGCTTAAGTCCTTCCATACTGTAAGTGGCAAATCTCCCCAGTGGTTTGCTAAAAGGGGAGACCTCCTTTTTTGGAATGCAGATATTTTCTCTGTAGTACGTGACTGAATAATAGTAAGAGGAACTGTCGTTTGGTTGGTTTTCCTTGAACGGCAAAAGATACTGTTGAAATAGGGGCTCAACCAGAGGAACATCTTATCAACCGTATTCTTTTTATTTTGCAACAAAACTATAAAATAAAATGTACAGCACTTGAACAAGATGTGTCTGGCTGATGATTGATCTATGTCCTCTTTTTACGTCTCATCTAAGCAGAACACATGACCTTCCTCACTCCATCTAAGAGAAACGTTCTCCTCCACCCTACGACTGCTTGTAATCTTGTAGTACAAGTACATGTGTATTGCTAGATGACAGATAAAGTGTCTCAAGTGGGTTATGCCTCATCTTTGTTTCTTTTTCAAATTTTCTTTCATGTTTGATAAGTTTAGAATCTGATTTCTACGTTCCTCAAATCCATTTTCACACTGCTTCCATTATCAAATTAGAACACTTTATGTTCGGCCTGTTACAGTCATTGCAGTTGGAGAAATCATGCAGGGGTTAAAAGCACCAATTGTCTAAGTGACATCTGCCATGGAAAAATCCTTAAGGAATGTTCCCTGTGCTTGGCTAATGCAATTACCTCAATCATAAATTAGACCTTTTCTACTGGTGTCATTCCAGAGTTATTGAAGGACACATGCATTACACCCATTATTAAAAAGCCCACATTTGGCCCAGACGATCCTGCGAATGATCGCCCAATGACTAAGGTAAGCTTCCTTCTTAATATTCTAGATAAAATTGCATATGCCACACCGGCTCATGCCTCTGAGGGAGATGCAACGTCTTCTCCTAAACAGCAGCCTCTGACATTAGTTTGCTCTCCATTTCTAAATGTTGCCTGCACCGGTGCTTTCTCAAAACAACTAGGATGCTCATTGAGCTTGAGGCTCCGTCTGCTCTGCATCATTTCCTTCATCCACCCCGTCCTAGTACTAAGGTGGTTGTGGGATTAAAGTCAAGTGATGCATAGAACTTGGAAAGTCTCTCTCAATGTTTCCATATGAAAAAACAGTTCTATATGAAGGGAAATTAGAACTGAAAAAGGTTTTCTTGGAGCTTTTACTTTTCAGACCAGGGATGGATGTTCAGCCTAAATGGTTGGGAAACGTTTTCTCTATTTTCCCTAAAGGGGGGACAGATGCATGGCAATAGGTTATTAGGGTATTGAGTATCAGGGGATCTTTTCCATGGGCCGATGGGGGATACCATGTCTCATTCAATGAAACCATGACATCTCCCTGGTGGTTGTCTCCTCCCATGTGATCCTCTGTCATTTAGCCATCCCCAGGGTCAGGATTAGGTAGCGGCTGCCGTCCCCTGGCCACATGGGAGGAAGTGACCGCCGGGCAATCGGTGATGACTTAATTGGATTCATCACAGTTCACATCTACCACAGGAAGTACCCGAGATCAGTTGTGGGCCAATACCATTACCAGTTCAAAGTCCTGCTGTTTAGTCTATCTTCTGCACCCATGGTGTTCACCAAACTGCTGGCCCTGGTGGTTGCTCGCCTCAGGAGGGAAAGCATTAAACTCTTTCCTTAACTGGACGACTGGCTTGTCAGAGCTTGCTGCCCAGAGCATGTTATGACACATTTGTTCCACACCTACAGTGTGTTGCACAGCTTGTGCTTTTCCCAGAACTTCAAAAAAGTCTCAGATTTAGCCGTTACCAGTCTTTCCGGTTCAATGGGGCAGTCTTGGACACTCGTCTGGGTAGAACCTTTCAGCCCGAGAATTGCGGGTCGAACATTTCCTGGATAGTACAAGTCCTACATCCCCAAGAACAAGTGCCAGCGTCAGCCTTCCTGCACTTTTTGATTCTCATGGCCTCCTGCATTCTGGTGATTCCGGAGGCCAGACTGCGCATGAGGTTGCTTCAGTGGCTCTTCTGTTGCCAATGGTCTCAATTTCATGGGCACGTGACAGACCGGTTGCAGTTCTCAAGCAGTTTTACAAGATGTATGTGGTGGTCCCTGCAAGAACCTGTTGAACCCATAGCCTCAAGTAATGGTGGTCACTTATGCGTCCTTGAAAGGATGGGGTGCTCACCTATCAAATCTTAGGGCAAGCAGTCTGGTCTCCCTTCAACTTGCTGGAACTGAGGGCGACCAGGCTGGCCCAGATTGCATTCAATGGGGAAATTGGTACTGGTCCTGATGGGCAATACAGTAGCCATGCACTACCTCAACAAACGTGGTGATGTGGGTTCCTTGCCGCTATGCGCAGAAGCAATGCATCTGTGGTTCTGGAGAGCAACGTGTCTGTGGTGGTTTATATTGCTGGATCAGATCATGTGATGGCAGATGCCTTGGGCAGGCAGGCAGGCTTTGGTCTCCCATTTGTGGGAGCTCTGCCAGGAAGGTCTGGAGGAGGTCTACTCCTGCGTAGGTACTCCTCAAGCAGACCTCTTCACTTCCAGTGTCAACTGTGAGTTGTGCTCCAGGGAATTTTGTCAGCGGGGTGCTTTGAGGGACACGTTGACATTTGACTCTACGTTCAACCTACGGTATGTGTTTCCGCCAATCCCTGTCATTCCACTGGTTCTCAGGAGATTGCACCTTTTTGGGACCACGTTGATCGCTCATGACTTGGCTCAGAGAACGTGGCATTCAGAGTTGCTGGATATGTCCATTTGCTTTCCCATGCTCCCCCCCCTGCCCCCCCCCTGAAGAAAGTGGATCTGCTCTCCCAGGCAGAGGGGTGGGTCCTCCACCTGAACTTCAGCCGCTTGAACCGTCATGCTTGTCTGCTGGGAGACTGAGATAGAGGGAGTGGACTTGTTGGACAATGTCTGTGACGTACTTCTCTCAGCTTGGAGACCCATCATTCAGTCTCTTTATGCCTGCAGAAGGCATACACTCTTGGCTTGGAGCTAGGAAAGGTATCTGGACCCTTTAAACCTGTCCAATATCATATTCATTGGTTTTTATGATGTCCTTGCAGCAGTCAGCCCATCAAATCAGTGAAGTGAAGGGGTATGCTATCTGACTCTTTAAAAGGACCCCTGAGCAAGGCTCTTTCCACACAATTCCCTCTGTTAAACACTTTTTACAGGGATTGTATAATCAGTTTCTGCCACACCAGCTTGTGGTTCATGCTTGGGATATGAATTTAGCATTGACATTCCTTATGGGTGTTCTTTTGGAGCCCTTGCATTCATTTTCTTTTTTAAATTACTCCCCCTTAAGTTGATTCTCACGGTTGCCATCACTTCTGCAAGATGGGAGTGAGCTCTAGGCATTATCTGTTAAACCTCCCTATTTGGTTTTCTCCAAAGAGAAAGTAATGTTGAGAGTGAGACCTTCCTTCCTCCAAAACGTTGTCTCAGAATGCCACTTCACTCAAAAGATCCATCTTCCAATGTTTTTTTCTCTACCTCACCCTTCCAAGGCAGCGTACTGGTTTCTTCAGTTAGACCCGGTGTGGGCTCTCCGTTATTACGTCTCTAGGACAAGGAATATTAACAAATACGACCAGGTTTCTGTTGGTTATCTTGGTGCCCATACTTGCAGGGCTGTGACTAAACGGACCCTGTCAGGGTGCTGGCAGAGCTGTGGGTAAACAGACCTTATCAAGGTAGATAATTCTCTACATCTCGGAATGCTATGATCTATTTGCAAAGGATGTGCCTGGCAGTCCCAGTCTTGGACATCTGCCAATCAGCAAAATGGGCTTTCCTGCACACGTTTGCAAAGCATTGCCCCTTGGATTCACTTTCAGGACAGAATGACAGCTTTGGCAGGGCATTCCTCCAGCGTTTTCCTGTCTTAAGTTTTCCTGCCGCCAGTTTCTCTCCCCCCCCCCCCCCTCCACCTTTGGCTGTCTCTCATCCTGATACAGCCCTGTCTCTGCTCTACTCTTCAATTTCTGATAGGCTTGATGTTCTTGCCCCTGTCATGAAGATCTGTTTGAAGTCCAAAGCCAAGTGCAATTCCTGGTATGACTCTGACCTAGCTACACTTAAACGTAAGTGTAGGGCAGCTGAGAGGAAATGGAGGACTTCCTGTTCATCCTCTGACAAACTGGCCTGTCGCCTGCTACAAAGGCAATACCGACTGTCTGTCCTCACCAAGAAGCGAGTCCACATTCAAGCTCGTGTCTCTGCGGCATCTAAGAAAACGGCCGAACTCTTTAAAATCTGCAAGGAGCTGGCCAACCCTTCTGCAGTCTCTACCCCTCCTTGTGCCTCCCAGGCTCTTTGCAATGCCCTTGCCTCTCACTTCATTTAAAAATCCCAGGACATCCTGTGCACCCTCTCCACCCACACTCCTCCTCTTCTCTCTCCACCTGTGCTTGCTGACCCTCCTTTAGCCACCCTCCCACCATCCTTCTCGTCCTTTCCTCTTTTCAACCCTGACAAGGTTGCTAGACAAGTCCGATCTATGAAAGCCTCTTCAAAACAGGTTCATCCCTGTTCCTCTAAAACCATCAAGGACCACATTGACACCCTCGCTCCGGTCCTTGCTGATTTTTGCAACCACTCCTTTGCCTCTGGATCTTTCACCTCCCCTCTGAAGCACTCCTTTGTGCATCCTCTTCTCAAGAAATCCACAGCTGATCCTTCTTGTCCAGCTAACAATCGCCCAATTTCCTTTACTCCCTTCCTTGGCAAACTCCTGGAAAAGTTGGCCATCTCTCAGCTTAACCTTCATTCCAATTCTGTTGGCTGTCTCCATGACCACCAGTCTGGCTTCAGAGCTGTCAGGAGCACGGAAACTGCTCTCCTAAACATCCGTGAAGATCTGCTCGCCAACCTTGACTCTAACATTCCCTCTGTCCTCATCCTCCTCGATCTCTCTTCTGCCTTCGACATGGTCAACCATACCATCCTGCTCAACCGTCTCTTTGAAAACCTAGGTATCACTGATCAGGCTTTGGCCTGGCTGGCCTCTTTCCTCTCAGATCGACCCTCCCAGGTCCAAATTGGGTCCTTCCTTTCATCTATATTCCTCTCTACCTATGGTGTTCCCCAGGGGTCTAACCTCTCGCCCTGGCTTTTCAACCAATACCTGGCAAATCTCGCCCACTGCATTGCCATTTTCTGCTCAAATTTCCAGTGCTACGCTGATGACACTCAACTCATTTTCAGGCTGCCCTCTGCCACCTCCTCTCCCTCTCTCATCTCTGATTGCCTAACTGCCATTCACGATTGGTGTGCCGCCAATGATCTTTGTCTGAATGCCAGCAAGACGGAGATCCTCCTCATTGGCACACCTCCACCATCCTTTCCCCTCACTCTCTGGCCGGCCTCCATTGGCCCTCCTCCTACCCCCACCTCCGAGGCTAAGAACCTCGGGGTCATCTTTGACTCCACCCTTTCCTTCTCCGCCCACATCTCTGAGGTCTCTAAAAAGTCAAATTTCCGACTGCACCTCCTCAGAGGTACTCTGCCTTTCCTCCCCCTCCCCAGAAGCTCATGGTATCTCAAGCTCTGGTTTTCTCTAGCTTGGACTATTGTAACAGCCTCTTTCTAAATCTACCTGCCTCTACTCTCCGCCCTCTGCAACTAATCCAGAACAGGACTGGGAGACTTGTCCTTGGCCTCAAGCCCTGGGATCGTATCTCTCCAGCTCTGAAATCTCTTCACTGGCTCCCAGTGGATGCAAGGATTAAATTCAAAACCCTCTGCATTGTCCACAAGGCTTTCTGGGGCCTGGGTCCAAAATACCTTCAGCTATCCCTCCGCAAATACCTCCCCTCTCGAGCTCTTCGCTCCTCTACCTCCAACTCACTCAGGGTCAGTCGTTTTTCTAAGAAACGAGCTGGGGGTAGATCTCTGTCTTCGGCTGGGGCCTCCCTCTGGAACAGCCTCCCTGCCACTCTAAAACTTGAGGAGAACCAGCTCCGGTTCCGGAAGCACCTCAAGACCTTCCTCTTTTCTTCTGCCTTCGCTCCCCCTCTCCACCTCTGATCTGTTCTCTCTTGGCACCGTGCACCTGGCCACCCTCTGTCTTTTGGGCCCAGGTACCTGCTCATCCTGTCACCCTCCCGCACTGCCTCCGAGCCACCCCTTGCACTGGGGTCTGTATCTGTACCCATACAGCCCCCCCTTTTTCTTCCTGCACTTATCAGACCTACCCTGTCTGCTGCCTTAAACCTAGCACTTGCAAATTGCTGGCTGCATTACCACTGTTTGTTGCTTTTATTATTTATTTATTGTTATTTATCTGTTTCTCCTCTGCTTCGCACCTTCCACCTCTCCCCCCTTCCATGCACTTTTCCCCTCCCCCGTCTCCCATGCACTTGTGCGTTCTCAATGTCACTGGGCCTAGTAAGATCGCTGTTTTGGTCTCCCCTGTTCCCCTCCCTTGCCTTGTCACGCTCTGAAACACTTGTGTACGAGCGCGATAGAAATAAAATATCAATCAATCAATAAGTGCTGTCCTTTGCTCTCCTCCCTCCTCCAGATCCAGGTTCTGTTATAGGAGACTATGATAGATGAGCAATCCATGAGAGGAAGGAATTCATCAGAAGAATAAATTACTTACCTCCCAGCAATGTTCTTTCTGATTGATGTTCCTCCCATGGATTCCTCATCGCCCTCCCAACCTGCCCCTCTTTGGTGATTCACTTGTACACCATTGGTTTAACAGTCCCTCAGTGTCGGAGTGCTATGGGTAAATGGTGGAACTTGAGATCACAGTTGTGGTGCCACAATGTATACTGAGCCCAACGTCATGTTCGGCGAGCAGCGGTTAGAGGCGTTGGGCGAAGTTCCTGAAGAACAGCAGTGCTGCGAATACTATAATATAGATGAAGAATCTGTGAGAGGAACATGCATCAGAAAGAACATTGCCAAGAGGTAAGTCATTTCTTTTTTGCTTTGGATGAATGCCAATACATACTATGGAAATGTTAAAGAAATAGTAAGGAACCCTCATGGATAAGATAACTTAGTGTGGTTATCTAGGTACTCCCTGTACCTTAGTGTGATCAAATCGTTTAACATAAAAGTCTTGAATTTATTCTTACGTGTCTGTCCTTCCATGGATGCCATATTCTAGCAATCAAACTTCAAACCTGATGCCAACAGAAAGTTTAAGTCTATTCTTCATTCCTTTAGCCTGAGGGCTAAGCTTAAGCTACAACAACAAAAAAGATCAGCCATCTTCTAGAAACACAAATATATCAGATGCTTTCAAGTATAGATTGCTTCCCTAGTTACTCACAGTTGACTTCGCGACTCTATTATTTCCATATTATTAATAATTCCAGAGCCCTCCCCTGGCTTCTGGATGTAACAGGTTTCTCTGTGAACTCTTGTTCATAGTATAGTTGATTTCCTAACCTCTAGTTGTACACTCTTTTCTTATCTGTTGTTACAATGTGTGACAAGGTAGGTACTCTGACATTGTCGATAGAGGGAGGGGAAAGACCTGCCACCCAGTAATCCCGGGCCAGCCCTGGCTCTGATGGCAGTTGTTAGGAACCTGGTTTCTGTCACTTCCCCTGATGCCTGCATCCCACAACATGCGTTCCCACGCAGATACTCGTCAGTCTCTTTCTATGTTTTGTAGAGACTATGAAGCAGACGAGCAACTGAATAAGAACCGCGACGAGCGAGCCACGCCCACACCAAAACCACTGAGACAAAGACAACTGTGAATGCTAACAACCCCTGAAGAAGGAGGGTAGTGGACGTCCTGCGCCGGTAATCCAGATGCACAGCAGGGGAAAGAGTGTAGCTGCAAGACTTACGCGGCCACTGCACATGGAGCGGTTCGACTCAGCGCACCAAAATAATTTATTTGGATTACCTAGACCACGAGGGACACGTTATTGGATCTGTGACCCTCCGACCCCTGACAACCATCTTCCTGAGCCCAGAGAACCAAACACCAGCTGCATACTGAAATAATGCCTGGCGAGGTCCGCAGTGGGTGCTCTGCAGCCTAAACAAACGGAAGGAGTGGGCGGGGTTTAGCCACTGTTAAAGACTTCTCTTTGCACATTCACCTACCAGAATGGGAAGATGCAGGCCCGGCTCCAGCAGGGGGTGCCAGGCCCTCCCAGAGCCAGCCTCTTGCCCCCCCCCCCTAGAAAGTAGGCCATGTCAGTGATGTTCTACACCACTGCTAACCGAGGGAGTGGGGGGTGGATGTCACTGTAAACATTCAGCAACAACCTCAGAGACATCATTCTGAGAGGCTGAATTGCAGAAAGCCTGGCCAGGATTTGTTTTCTTGTCCTAGACAATGATTTATGCCCCACAGCCATAAAAGTACAAATGGCCAGGGAGATGGAGGACTATTCACACCTCTAAGTGAGGTAGCACACTTATTCAAGCAGGCTGCCTACAACTATTTTCTCAAACCTAAAATCACAATTTTGGTTTCTGTCATTTTAAAATATCTTTATTATTTGTGGTAATATAGTGGTTTTTCACATCATGCTTAATAAAATGGTTAACTATATCAAACACTAAATGATAAAGTTGCTTGAGCAAAGATTTCTGCAGAAGGTGCGTCAATTGACTGGGGGCCCTTACAAATTACATTCAAAGTATATATTGTGGTGCATTAACTACTTTAGTATAAGTGAAAAGATAAGGTTGGTAGGAACAAAAATATAATTCTGGAGGGGAGAGTGTAGTAAAATCAAAAAGTGATAAATGCAAAGCTTTGATTTAAACATGATCACTACCGTTGCTCAGCGCAACATTCCATGCCATAATGCTGTAATATGTCTGTGCGATTACAAAAGGGGACAAGCCATTAGCACATTAATTTTGGTGCTGCCACCAAAAGGTGCAGTTCATTCTCAATTGGTAGGCCGTGTTCCATTTGCTCTGGAACACAAGCAACCATATGAATTGTTAGGCCCTGTGGTCTAGCAGTTTGGGAAGGGCTTCTGACATTAGTGACGGGGCCAAGGCTGATATGCAAACAGTGGTATGGAAGGCTGGGCAGAGCAATGACAGTGGTTCTAATTGATTCAGAGACTTTTTACCTATTAGGTACAACCAGAACGCATGCTGTGGAACACAGATAGGATGGCAATAAAAGGCGAGGAGAAACACACATCCTATGGGTGTGTCTGGTCATTTACCCACCTAACGACTAGCCATGGCTATGTCAATGCCTCACCACCAAAACCTAACCTTTCTAGAACACTTTGAGCAAGCCCCCGCACAAAGTAACACCAAACCTATTGTATCGGGCCTGCCAGTGTTATGTCTAAGCATTCTTTTGAGTGTTTAATTACTTAATTGCCACTGTAAATGAGCTCTTGGTGTAGTACAATTCTCTTAATGTGTGTCTTCAGCCAGTTAATTTTTATAAGCATATTTGTCAATGCCTCTGTGACTTGCACTGAAGTCCTGTCTTAAGCAATCACAAAGCCAGCAGTGTTGGCTTGCATATAGGTATTACCAGACATTTGCCAGGCAATGCCATCATATGCCCAGTTACTGGCACCATTTTCCAGCTGTTCCCATTTTATGGCCAGGTGGTACCTTTATGGCAGTGCCTGGCAAATGCCTATCCATGCCAAATCAAAAGCCCAAGCTGTTGGCTTTGCCAATGCATGTTAGCTTTTGTTTGTTTCCCTATGTGAATGTGTATATGCCCAGATGTGGGTGCCTTGTTTGCTATGCCTAGGGAATCAATCTGCACCTCATTGAGCTGGTCCAACAAGGCCCTACCTGAAAACGATAAGGCTATGTTGGCAAGTATTGACCAGTTTCAGATCTTCTCATGCATACTTACCAGTGGGGCTCCGACCTAAATAGAATGCATCTTTGTTTGGAAGCCGAGTCTACTCTGACAGAACGTTTCTTGATTCAAACTGATAAGTACTGACGTGATATCCTCATTCTGTTTAAGTAACTTTACAGAGTTTGCATGCAAACAAAATATGTCATGTGTGTTGTGAGATTTGTTTGGAAAGTATGATGTAAATCCTAGGTGCTGGGTGTTTAGGCAGTCCCGGAATTGAAACATGTTGTGGGCAAAGTATAAAAGGTGTACATCTTTTATAACTATTAAACAGTATTTAAAATGTTCCTAAAGAGTGCAATCAGAGGTGGATTTAACATTTGGACAAGGGACAAATGCCAATGTCCCCCCTGCTCTACTCTCTCCCCTCAAATACAAACAGCAGGCCTGATCAGGCCATACAAGTGAGATCTTAGCTTTTTAACGTGTCTCAGAGGCAGATTATTTACCACAGGAAGTGATTAGAGATAAAAGGTAAAAAGGCAGTGGCCATTGCTGTGGCACTTTAAAAAAAATATATATAGGGTTTTAAGAAGCAATTTAAGTGTAGTTCTCATTCATTAATTGCTATGCGGAGCTTGTTGGTTTCCATTCAGGATGGAGAAAATAAAGCTACAGTCATAGGGGATCATTTTCCAGGTCAAGTGGAGTGGAAGAAGTGGCGCTAAATGTATGTAGCTCCACTTTTTATGAGATGCAGGATTTTGTATGATTTGACAGGTGAAGTTGGAGAGCAGATCAGACTTAACAGCAAATCCAATTGGTATTCC
This sequence comes from Ambystoma mexicanum, assembly GCF_040938575.1. Lineage (NCBI taxonomy): Eukaryota > Metazoa > Chordata > Amphibia > Caudata > Ambystomatidae > Ambystoma > Ambystoma mexicanum. The sequence goes on along the minus strand of NC_090936.1, from coordinate 853,776,702 downwards.
ACCAGCATGTATTTTTACGTTGGCGGAAAACCAGTCTATTCCTATGGGACCTGCCTGACCTTTACACCCGGAAAAAGCAGGCAGAGTGCAAAGGAATCCATTGTGGATGTCTCCCACAATCGTTAATTGTGGAAGTGATTTACACTTTTCCAGACACGTAGTGGTAAAGAGCAAAGGCAATTTTCACCTGTTTTTTACTCTTTACTTTTCCAGTACTTGGTGGAAACAATTAAAATGAATGAATGGCCCCTTTTGCAAAAAAGTGCCAACAGGAGAATTCCCATCTGTGCAATTTAGGATTCAAAACGAAATGCCCCCCTTAATCTTTTCATCAACATGTTACTACAATGATGAATACATTGTCAGGTTATTTTATCATGTGACTTGTGCATTCTTAAAGTAATCTGTATGCAATTTAGTATTATTTTAGGTATTCAAAGCCAAACTTCAACACATATTTGTACCAACTTGAGCCCGGTAGATGTGTGATCAAGTATCTAAATTTCAGGCTAGGCTCAAATTATGGCTTTACCCCTTGAACAAAATGTGTGATCCTGGGCATATTTTTTTTATTTCACTATGCCTTACCTGTTAAAATGTGGTGCCCCTAGAAGGGATTCAGTTCGCATTATAAGCTATTAAAAAAAGCCTCACTCATGGTTTTATAGATGGCCAGCACAGGGATTAGGACACACACACACACACACACACACACACATCTAACTTTGAAAATATCCGGGCCACATTTATTGAACACAATTGTCATTCACTAGCAAATCAAAGTAAACACATCAAACAAAGAGTTATCATGGACAATTGCATATTATACCCATTATGTAAACAGTATGTACCAGACAATCATGTACAGAGGCACGCCCCACTAGGAGCGATACCAGGAGGCCGCAAACCCCTCATCCAGCACTGTCTGCCACCTGATGCAGCCCCTTCAGGGCTAGCACTCCCTTGCACTCAACTCAAATGTGCTGCAAAAATGCAACAAAAAATAACATTTTGTGTTTAATATTTAATTTTGGACATAAACCAGAGACATTCAGGATGGGATAAGTGTAGGGGTTCAGTTGGACAAGAGGGGGGGGTTGTGGAATGGGTGGGTGAAGGGAGGATTGTATACCTGTGTATGTTATTGGAGGATATGCTGTTGTGCTCGAAATATTGTTAAGATCAACAAGACTACCTGTATTGATTGGACATGGTATGTTCTGTTCTTGAAATTAAAAGAAGTTTGAAAAAAATGTAATTTTGTAGGAAACAAAATCTCCTATTCCTTGCTTCGGTTTTCTGGGTAAGGGGGTCTATCTTTCACAACAAGATGGAGGGACCACAAGCATCTCCTCTGGGGCCTGCTGGGAGAGTAGCCACAGTGCTCAGGAAGGTATTGTTGGGCGGACACCATTTGAGATGGTACAAAGACTGGGGGCCCTCACTGCTCAGCGTAGTAGGAGGGAGGAGGAGGAGGAGGAGGAGGAGGAGGAGGAGGTGGGAGGAAGCGGTGGAGGAGGTGGAGGAGGAGGAGGGAGGAAGCGGTGGAGTGTGAAGGCTATTATTTGAAAAGTGAATGCATTGTTTTTGTGAGTGTAAGGATACTGCAGTGGGAGTGGGCATGTTTGAGTGTCGATTGTATAGAGTGGCTATTGTAAGGAGTGTGTGTGAAGCGTATGACAACATGGCGAAAGGAGTTTGGCTGTGTAGTGGGAAGAGGGTAATAGAGGGAGAAAGAGTGATATTGGGAGGAGGGGTGTGGTGGTGGGGGAAGGGTGTAGTAATAGCGGAAGGAGGCATATGGTGGTAGTGGGATGAAGAGTGTAGTAGTAGTTGGAGGAGGAATGTAGCACTAGCAGGAGGAAGAGTATTACTAGCGTAGTGTAATGCTAGCAGGGGAGGAGGACTGCAGCAGTAGTCGTGGGAGGAGGAGTGTAGTACTCGTTGCTGGAGGAGATTGATAGTGGGATAATAGTAGTAACGAGAAGGGGAGTAGACATGAATTGGAATGGGTAAAGTGTTAACAGCAAAGGGTGGAGGTGAGCGCTAGGAGGGGTGAAACTTCACAGGGGAAGCAGAGGTATGGAGGTGTAAGAGGAAAGGTCTAGTGGTGAGAGTAGCAAGGAAGATATAAGTGTGGGCATTAGGAACTCACCTGACAGAGTAAATGCAAGGCACAATCTCAAACATTAGAATACTGACCTTTTGGATAGAGCAGCGACAGCTAGTAAGTCCCTGAGAGAGTTGAGACTCAGATAGCCGGTATATTAAGAAGACCTCTTTAGTGTACGACAAGCTCATAGACAGCAGGGTTTGCTGTTCGGTAGAACTAACCTGGGGTTATAGACTCCTTGCTTAGGGTGGGATTCCACAGGAGAGCAGGGAGAGAGGGACAGCCCTAGGGCCCACAAAGTAATAATTAAAACACTTGAACCATCCTGGGGCCTCAGAATGATGTCTGTACCATCTGTAACAAATGTCTACTTTTATAACGTCTGGATTCCAACTTTGGTTTCATAATTTGGGCCAACCATCTCAAGTCTCTTTAAGAATTCTCATTATCAGCACCAGTCCCTTAATTCTGTTCATTAACTTTTTTCACAGGTCCCTCTGAAACCCCTACTTCCCTTGACCCAGCCTGGGCAAGGGATTGTACCATCACTACCCCAGGCTATGGACGGACCTCACGGGAACCAGCCACTGCATGCTCAGAAGAGCTTTTAGGAAGGGGCGCTATGCAATCTGCAAAATAAATTGATATTAAAACAGTAGGTTGGATACACCCCAATGTGTTACCTTCTTCATTCTATTGTGACACATACACCAAGGTGAACTTTTTGGGATCCTAATGGGGACCCCTTATTATTTATAAAAACTCAACACAACTCGCTAAACATTTCCCACTGTAAACAAAACCCTCTTCTCTGTTCCACTTGTGTGAGTTATCTCTGAGGGATCTGCCCCGTCAGTCCACCCTCCCTCAGAGGTAGACCCATTGGGTGGAACTGACGAAACAGACCCCTACTTCATACCCAGCACCACCTATTGTGGGGAAAGGGCTGAAGATGGCCCCAGTGGGGTTCCACCCCCTAGGTGGCCTTTCACAGGCCACCACTTGTACTGTCCCTATCATGTCCACGCTTTTGGACCTACAGACACACATGCTTGGTAAATTAGAGCACAGCGGGTCGGGGTTGCTGATGTTATTAGATCTTTCAGCAGCCTTCGATCTGCTGGATCATAAAATCTTGCTCGAAAGGATGGTGCCTGTCGGAGGTCTATCCAGCAACGCCATCTTTTGGCTTAAATCCTTTCTGGAGGGCCGCCAGTCTTGTGTTTACTGGGGTGATCAGGTTTCTGAGCCACAGACTATAACCTGTGGTGTTCCTCAAGGAGCTTGTCTTTCACCTTTATTGTTTAACATCTATATTCTACCATTGTGTGTTGAGCTGGAAGCCCTGGGGATCTTTTTCTGCAATTATGCAGATGACTTCCAGTTGGTAATAGATATAACAGGGGACTATGAAGTAGATCAAGAAACATTGACTGCAGCATACCTCGTTATTAAACAATGGATGTCAACGAATTGGCTTTGTTTAAATGCGGCTAAAACGGAGTTGATGCTCTTTGGTTCTAAATATGCACAATCAAAATTGAACCAAAAATATAACCGCTTTTCCATCGAAGGCAATCAAATTAAGATTGTACAGAAAGTCAAGACCTTGGGCACCTATATGGAGGAAAGTCTTGATAGTGAGGCACATGTCACCGCCGTCTCCACTAGTGCTAACTACCATCTTAAAGTATTGAGACAAGTAGCCCCGCTTATATTGGTGGAAAATTGTATAAAACTAGTAAGAGCAGTGATTCTGCCACGTGCTGACTACTGTAACGCCCTACTTGGAGGAGCCAATAAGGAAAAACGTTCAGCAGCTGCAGAAAATACAAAATGCAGCGGTACGAATCATCTTTCAGATGAAAAACTCTGAACCTACCAGCACTGCCAGAAGGAGACTCCATTGGCTCCTGGTGGCTGCCCGTATTCAATTTAAACTGCTCACCACATGTCACAAATGTATCTTTGGCGATGCCCCTGCATACTTGAAGGAGAGGATTAAAATCCACCAACCAAATAGATGCTTAAGATCTAAGGAGGGTCTCCCAGTTGGTAATACCACATACTCACAGGGCCCATGGACTAGGGCGGGCGTTTCATGTGCAGGGCGCCCAAGCCTGAAACATCCTGCCAATCAGGTTACGTAAAACCGAGGATCATCATCTTTTTCGCAAACAGCTAAAAACCATCCTGTTTAGCTAAGACTGTCTTAGCATCTGCATCTTCCTCTGTCTTTCGGCGCCTGGATGCCCACGGGCTTTGGCGCCTTACAAATTCAAATAACATAACATAACATGCCACGGTGCACCATAGCACTTTCATATCCATCCCCACTCCCTTATCTACACTCATGCCCAACTCTACTCTGCAACTTAATAGCAGGCACTATAATATCAATAATTGAAGCTATAAATATAATTTAAAACCTACTTACACCTATACATATAAAAACAAGGCACAAATAGTTTTAATAGTATATAGGAGTGGCTGCTGCAGGCAGCCACCCCCGTTTCAGTACCTGTGTGATTGCTCTCCTTATAAAAGTGGGTGGGATTGGATGGGGTTTCACTCAGGAGCTGTCCTTGTGGTGCCCCGCCCACCACATGGGGCTGTCTCAATCAACTCTGCTGCTTTGTGGTTGCACCGATTTTTCTTTGTGGCGGCCCTGTACCCTGTGGGCTGCCACACTCACTGCGGCACCTGCAATCCATCTGATATTTCTTGTTGGCCCCAATGCACGGGGGGCCGCCCACATCACCATTATGCCTGCGGTGTGTGGTTTCTTCTGGTGGTATCCCTGTTGATATGCGGACACCGCTGTCATCCTTGCAGCGTAACAGTCACCCCTCCCACACCATCTTCTCTGTATTCTTTGTCTTCTTTTTGTCCTATCCATGACTTTAGATTCTCACAGACGTCTCGCAACACAACATTCTTGACAGGTATTTTGAAACGCAAACCCATTCAGGGTCCTTTTCAAAAAGACTGTATTCTTAATCTCCTGGTAGGGGGTCTTCCCCTCCAGTTTCTTCAGCAAAGTGTCCCACCTTCATCTGACCTGGTGTCAAGTTGGGTGGGTAGGACCTGTGTCTAGTCTCTTCAATACCTTACCAGCTATTCTGGCAAGACCTCTGACACACCCTTGCCAGTGCAACTGTTATACAGTTCTAAATAAATGCATTACCTCTCCCGTGTATCCATTGAGCAGATGAAAACACATCTCTTTCCTCTCCGTCTTCACCAGTCACTGGAATGTTGTTCCTCCTTTTCTAGAGCTGGGCCTGTTGCTGGTTCTCTAATCCAGCCCAGGATTGGATCTTCACTGGTGTCTGGTTTCCCTTTTTCTATTCTCTCATGATGTTTCATCTGAAACTTGGGGTTATTATTACCTCCCTTTAGGAATTGGTTGGTTATTCATTCATTTTTTTATTTACGAGATTGAATCACTGAAGTGATTTTTACAAGTGACTAACGGTACAGTCATGAAATGAAGAAGTAAAAGTGGAAATGAAGAAAAAAAAGAAAAATTAAGTTACAGTAAAAAAGACCTAAACAATACACTTCTTTTGAAGACAGTCGACAGTAGTCCATACTCACGTAATAAAGTGTTGGTCTCGAGCAAGGACTCTATTACTTATTGATAAAAATCGGGTCCAAAGATTTTGCAGCGGGTATCACCCATGATGGTCTGAGACCCCCTATTAAACGTGCCCACCACAGCTCTCCTTCTGCCAAATGCCCTTTATCCAGATCGTAAGTCAAATACTGTGTTCTGCAATGCCTGGTACCTGGGCAAAATAGTAAAAGATGTTGCAGTGTTTCTGGGCTCGTATTTGTGTTGCAAAAGCGACAACTGTTGGTCAATGTGATTCCTCTATGTTTAGGATCTCATTTGATGGCAATATGTTCAGCCTTGCCCACAGAAGATGATCAAAGTTTTCTATTCGGATGCTTTAATAGGAACGGTTGTAAATCATTGAGTTTTCTGACCGTTGGGGGCAGATGCAGTGTCAGTTTGTAGTTTGCAGCTTTCTCTAAGGTGGAGATCCAGTTCGTCTCATCTAGAGGTTTTTTCGTTTTGGTTGGATTCAGTACAAGTTCTTCGATTGAGCTGCCACATTCAACCAAGTTTGCTTTACAGTAGTTTTCCAAAAGAGACAGCATTTTGCACTGTCCTGAGCTCATCTCCTCTTTTACTAGAGTGAAGATTGCTGGGCTAGCTGGAGCCATGATTTTTCGATAAAGCATAGTGCTGTTTCGCGCTACAATTGCCTCAAGAGACGTTAAGGACAGTTTGCGTCTAATTAGTACTATGGCCGTGGATTTTGTAAGGTTGAGAATAGATCACCAAAACAGGCTTTCTAATGTAGACCAGAGAGCTTTCGGGAGAGACGCCATAGCTTCTGCACCGTATGTGATTGTAGGAATCACTTTTGCCCGGTAAAACTTTATTAGGAGTAGTGTAAAATGGCCGTATTTTCTGTCCTGAATTTTGGCTTGAGAGATTAGGTTTCGCATCTTTGCATGCAGGTGTAGTTGCATTGCATTTTCTTTTTTGGAGGAGTCGATCAAGACCCCTAGATATTTAAAGTCAGAAACTTGTTCTACTTCCACACCTTCTAAATACCAGGTCGGTATCTTTGTTTTAAGTTTGTTGATTTCAAGGTCGTTAGCTGCAGTATATTTAGAGAGTGCAGCAAGCTGTTGTTGCAGACCTATTGTTGTTTAATCCAGTTGGATTAAGTCGTCTGCATATAAAATCCTATGGATTTTTACTTGGCCGATTGCTGGAGGGAAAGATCTTGTCTCAGCGTTAGCTTCCTTATAGTCACCAAAATAAGCCAAGAAGAGCGCCGGGGTGAGTGGACAGCCCTGTTTTTCTCCTTCGCCTGTTGGAATCTCAGACGATGGCAATCCTCTGGAGCTCAGCTGGACATGTATACTGGTGTCTTTGTGCAAAGCTAGCAAGGGGCCCAGAATCTCCTGCGGCCAGTTGCAGCTTACTAATTTCTTCCAGAGTTTGGATCTATTGACAAGGTCAAAGGCCTGAGTAAGGTCGATGAAGACCAAATAGATTTTCGGACTGCCTTCCAAGACCTTTGCTTTCAGAATGCTGAGGAACATGATGTTGATGCTGGTGCCTTTCCCCTTCTTGAACCCAGATTTAAAAGGGTCATCAAAAGGGGCTCTTTTTGCCCAGAATTGAAAGTGTTTCAGGAGCAAGCTTCCGTAGACTTTGCCAATAACATCAAGCAATACCACAGGGCGTAAGTTCTTAGGATCGTCTTTACCACCCTTTTTAAAGATGGGTACAATCACTGATGATGTCCACGATGGCGGAATTTTCCTTATTACCACTTCTTTCAAAAATTAGACTCCGCAGTTAAGCCCATTCCGCTGGAGAAGATTTTAAATTCTCGTTGGTTAAGCCGTCCGGCACCAGAGCCCTTGAGTTTTTCAACTTTGATATGGTTAACATTAGATCAGTGATGTCATGTAGATCGACCCAAGGGGCTGTTGCCTGGACAGATGTAGGTTTTGGCTTTGGGTCTGGAGATTTAAACAAGTTTGAGTAGAATTTTATCCATGTAGACTCCCCAATGCTGTTGGTCAGGATTGTGTCTGTAGCTTTACCCAAAGGTCTTATCAGCTTCCAGAACTCTCGGAAGTTACTATTGTTAACTTTTGTTAACATAGCCTCTGAGTCCTGTTGGTAAAGGGCCTGACGATATGCTCTTAGCCATGACGTGTAGCTCTTTAAAGCCTCTTTTGCTCAAGCTCTGTTTGATTCTGTGTTGTATGGTAGGGCTGTTCTTTTAGCTTTACGGACCATGTTGCGGTTGGACACCAAAAGGGCATCAAAAGGGAGAGTATTGCAAGACTCCTTGTTGGCCTTCCTCGTAGAGGATGAGTTTGTGCTTCTAAATGGTTTGAGGAGTGGCCGGTAGTCCACTTTGGTAAAGTTTTTCGAGTTCCTATAGGATTTTGTTATGGCTTGGATGTTATTCTGAGTCAGCCGTAGGTGATTTCCGTTGCCTGCTGGTTCGACATTTGCAGAGTAGTAAGAGTTATATGGCTTTGGAGATGACCATTCTAGATGCAGCAGGTTGTGATCACTTTGTATTGTTTGGACGACATTTATTTCCTTTAAATTGGGAAGAAAAGATTGAGAGGCAAAGATGTAATGAATCGGTGAGTGTGACAAACCTCTCTTCCATGTCAGTGTCTTACAATTTGGCACCAAAAATGTAGCTGTGTTAAACAAATTTCTAGTTGACATTAATTTTGACACCTTCTTCCCACGTAGAATGGCCTGAGTGGCTATAGTGTCTTTTGGCTCGTCTATGCTCGGAGAACAATTGATCTTTAAGTCGCCGCAAAACAGAATATCCAATGCCTTCAAGTCAGAGTCTGAAAAGTCCAATACACATGACATCAGGTCGAACAGCACTTCAGTTTGGATTCCCTTTGGATTCCAATAGATGTTTATAATCACGAGGCACGAGGAGTGGAGAGATTCAGTTCCTGGATCTATGTGGGACCGTGGGAGGAGAATCGCTAAAACAAATTGTTTTCCGAAGGACTTTTTCAAACTGTAAGCCGCTTCCCAAGCGGACTGCAATCATCAGGCAAAAAGTAGGCCGACCTTTTTCTCCTGACATTGCAGGTGAGAAGGCTATTTCGAAGCCATCTAAAAGTGTTTTTTCTTTGAGCCACAGCTCCTGCAGGCATAATATGTCGTACTCTCCTAAATTGATATCTCTGGGGACTGTTAGATGGAGAAATCCCCTGGTATTCCAGCATGCTAGCGAGAGGGGCAAAGTAGGAGGAGTGTTGGAGTCCCGCGTTGGTGGCTATTTGTGAAGTCTTGATTTCAGAGCTTTTGGGAGCCACGACCACGATAGTTTCTGTAGGTCTGGATTTTGCGGATCAGCTTTTACACGGGCTATTGATTCTCGTACTGACTCCAGTCATTCTTTTGAGTTTTTAGATGGTCTTTTTAGGCGATGAGATGGATCGGCCCTTGTTGCCGACAAGTAAGCTGTGTCCGAACTGTGACATGGTGGAGTCCCTGCTTGAAGCCTAACATCTTCTTGACTTACCAACCCTCTGTCTTGACACAAGCGGGAAGCTTCACTAGAATCAGGTTGCATTCTTCGATCCTGTGGGTGGCTTTGATGTTGGTCCTGTGCTGACAACCCGTTGTCGTTTTTATTTAGATGTCAGCTCGAAAGCCTTGCTTATAAAGATGATCAGAAGCCTTTTTTAGCAAGTCATCCATCCTTTTTGATGTTGTATACAGAAAGCAAATCGCTTTTTCCCTCGTGAGATGGTTCAACTGTTATTAAGTCTTCCGATTGGATGGATCTGAGAGATGAAAGGCTGTGCATCAGGTTCAATACGATGCGTCTGTTCAACACCATGTATTTTAAGTTTCCCGTTCGTTGGCGCAAGTTAAAGGTGGGATCTGTCTTGTTCTTGGCTCGCTCCTGATGGTAAGAGTGGCCTGTGTATTTGATGGAGAGGACCCTTGAACGGAGTGATGGCTTCGCCTTTGAGAGTTTTACAGGCTTGATGGGCCATGACCATAATCTGCCCTAGATTTGGTCGAGTGTACCCTCGAGATGTATTTTGACTATCAGTGTTTAGTTCTAAATTCCGGGACCAGGAAGGTTTGTTATGCTCTTGGCTGTGAGGCCTGGAAGTTGTCATTGGAGAGTCTGGCAGGTTTTTAAATCGATCGCTCAGTGATTGAAAACTGCGAGGGTCAACTTTGACGGTTTGCTCCGGCAACGGCTCACTGCTCAGTTGTTGCACTTCTACTCTTGTTTGACTGTCATTAAGACTTTCAAGGTGTTGACTCAGTTCCATTGTTTCCTTGTGAGCAAGGAAATCTTCCACCGTGTGAGGAGAGCATTGTTTGAACAGATCCTCATCCTGAGGGTTCAAAGATTCTTTTGCTTTCAATCCTTCAATAGGGCCGCCTCTGCCCTTTTTTTTGGGATATTCACTGCTGAAGGAGCCGTGGCCGCCTTTGGCCCCAGTGACACTGGTTTGGGCGCGGTGGTGAATTTTAAACACACTTGTGGAGGGTTATCTTTGGTGATACATGATGGTGTGGAGCTTACACTGCCATTTGCAGGCAGTTTGGCCATTGTCGATTTTTTCACGTTGACCTGTCCCTCCAACTTTTTGGCTGGAAAAAGAGGCAAGCCGTCCACGCACAACACCTCATTGTCCAGCGGTGTAAGAAGAGTTTGGGTTCTCTTGTTATCCAAATGCTCCACCTCAACCAGAGGGCAGGTCGAGAGGTCCGTAGACTTCAAATCCCTCGTATTGAGGGAGTTTACTTACAAGTTTGAGTCCCAAGGGTTTGTTTGAGTACTTAGGTCTGTAGTTGACTGCACTCCTGGGTTTGTTTCTTTCAAGGTATTTTCGGCCAACCTTTGTTGAAAAGTTCATATGCATCAAGGTGCAAGAATCTATTTTTCGCAGTTCCAAGGCATTTATATACCCCTCTAGGTAAATAAGCTTGGAGTTCATCATTGCGAAGATTGAAGTGTGGTCCTTGAGAGAGTCATTAATGGCTTTGTACAGCTTGCAGAATGGCGCCAAGGCTATGGTGACTGATGACATGATTGCAAAAAATATCCATTTTCTTTTTGTAGGAGTGTCTTTGGCAGTGCTGTACGATAAGTCACTCGTCCTTCTAGAGTTGGAGGTTCGAGGGGACGGAGGGATCAAAACAGGACGTGAAGGTTGTCGGAGATTGTATCGTGAATGACTGAGTGAAGGTACCGCCTCCAAAGGCTTTTTAAATGGCGGATCAGAATTTTTGGTCGGTGACCGTATGATGGAGTCAGGGGAGTTAAGACCGTCCATATAAGGCTGGGAAACCTCTCGATGACCTGGGCTTAACAGTAGTAAGCCTGGAAAAGCCGAATTCCGGGAATGGCTCACAGAGGCTGCTCATTAACTGGAGCAGAGCTTTTCTATGGAGTTTCCAGTTGAGTTGCTACTCCCATCGTTCCAGAGGGAGGCCTAGAAGTGGATGGTGGACTGAAAATAGAAATGTCTCCTGTAGGTGAGTTGCTGGACGACAGCTTCTTTTGTGGTTCCGATGTAGGTTTTTCACTCACTAACGAGTCACGAAGCCCCGTTGCCAAAAGTTCAGTCCCTTGAAGAGGTGAATGGATGCATGGGGCACCACCAAAGTGCCATCTTTGACTTCCTATTGACTCTTGAGGTAGACTTGGCAGATCTTTATCTGGTTGGGAGGCTGAGGTTGCATCAAGAGGATCGAATAAAGCCTCCAGTAGGTCGGCGTCCAAGATCTGACCCGGACCATTAGGCTTCTGTTTTGTTTGTCTTTGGAAGAAGTTTTTAAGAGTTCTCAAGAATAGCACTGGTTGCAGATTTAGACAAAAGGCCTTTCTTCTGTTTTTTTTTTGTGTTTGGTCCTTTGCGTTGAGTAAGTGTTTCTTTCATTGTAGTAGAAGAACCAGTAGGTATGTCATGCAAATTGCGAGCTGAAACGCCTTGCTTCGCTCCTGTTTTGCTGTTCGACTGCGCTCCAGGAAATGCTTCCTAGGTCACTGGGCGGCAAGGCAGAGCTTGAATGTCCAAGATAATGTCATTAGAGGCCTGCCCCAGTTGCGGGGGCGGCGTGATCCTAAGTGCCAGTTCATTGTTTGTTGAGGAGGGTTGCTCATGGATCAGCACTCGCAGTTTTGTGCCTGTTCTCGCACTTTTGGTGAGAGCCACACTGGGGCGCTGTGGTGAGCCTCCCGCGAGTGCCTCCCGCTCCTTCACTGTCGACCGCTCCCTGAATTGCTCACCAGGGCTGATGGAAGGCTTCTGATGCAGACCCTGAGGCTCGGCGGGACTCTCAGCCGGGAGACAGGCCCCTCCTTCAGTCGCCCTTGATGCTGCCACAAGCGCTCCCCTGGGTACTATGCCCAGAGCTCCTCTCTCCACCGCCTGCGGCTCACTCCCCTTGGCTGCGCAGGCGGCCCCCCCCCCCTCATCCGAGGGATGGGCGCTGCACGTCATCGAGTGGAGACAAAGCCGCCGGCGTCAGAAAACCGGTCGACGCCTCCTCCGAAGCTGTCTTCTGGATATTCGGCAGGGGTAAGGGGGAAGCGGGGGCGGGCCACACTTTGCCCACCGAACCTGTAGTGCATCGCCGTTCCTGTGACGGACACCTGTGTGTCGAGATGATAGGTAGCTGTGTAAGTTTCTGCCTGAGTTTGTCTGTTTTGAAGGGCTGCACACATTTCAAAGTTAGATTTTGGGAACCACCCACTGGCCGTTTAGAAGAGGATAAGGGGCCTGAGTGGGGTAAAGAAGGCGTGATTGGGGTTAGCGTGCCTGGCATACCTGAGGCGTCTGTAGGTGCAGGGTCCGGTCGAAAGCTGCAAAGTCTTTGCCGATCCTCCTCGAGGCATGGCATGTTGAGCATGGGCTCAGGGGGCTCACCTCCGGCCGCACTGTCTGCCATTAGACTGCCACAAGACTGCTGTCATGACCCTTGCCCCTGGCCCTCACTTTCAAGTCAGCCTTCCAATTAGGGCCAGGTCAAAGGCCTTAAAACCTCATCAAAGACTCTCTTGGAGTCAGTCTTGGCGCCTTTGGCGCCAGGCTCATAACCATCATGAAGACCAACATTAGAATGGGACTATTTACTTGGGACTATTTAACTTGGGGGGAGGGGGGGGTGTTCAGCCAACATGGAGGAACACACATAGCTCAGTCACAAGGAACTGAGCTATGCGGTCTAGTCTTTTGGGTTTGGCAGGCCTGGGACTAGTTTACCTGGACTACTTTACCTGAGACTATTTAAACCGCACCCAAACAGCAGAACATGCTTTGCGTTACTCTGCTGTGGGCAGCGTAACGCTCACCGTGTTTAGTTCTTTGATCCAGCTTACCTGAAACCAAGGACCTACAGAGAGAGAAAGAACACTACGAAACTTATCTGGAACAGTATCCTGTCTTCAGTCCATCGCCGACTTCAGTTCCACTCACCTGAAGGTACGAACTCCATCATCTGGCACCACATGCATCCTGGAATACCATAACCTGGAAAGAGGAGAAAGAAAGACAGCATTAGTAAGCGTTTACTCAAGTTTCCTTCTGAATGAAGAAAGCCACACAATTCTTACCTTGGTAGTCATCTCCTGATCAGTGTCATTGCTGGAACATTACGGCGCTCGGCGAGGAACATCGCAAACTTCAAGGAGAGAAAAGATGCAGGTTAGCAATATAAAAGGCGAAACAGCACCACGCATTACTCACCGGACAGCATCGCGCACACTCCGCTTTCGCCTAACGGCCCATGCTCATCCTCAAACTGCATGACAACTCCAAAATACCTTTCCATACCTAAAAGGAAAGAAGCAAGACACTATTATTATTACTAAGAGGAACTTAAGAACTGCATATAAAGACTGTAAAGCAGCAAACCTACGGAGTCGCAGCAGGCCTGGATTCCCACAGGGGGGGCTTGTAACAGTGAAGTAACTTGGTCGCTGCTCGCCCCACACATCTACGCGCCCCTGCCACGAGGAGCAGGACGGAGAATCCACCTTCTACAATATTAAGGTGAGGAGAGGGCCCAAGGGGGATGAAGGAGTTGAGGCAAAGGGAGGTGGGAAAACATAAAGACAATCTGGTATTGAATCCAGCTCTCCTATATTGCAGACCCATCTTTAACCAAGGGACCGCGAGAGGGTTCGAGAGTGCAAATCATCCAACCAGGGCTGGGTGGCGTCCCCGTGGTTACCAGGTGAGCGTAACAACTGCCCACACTCACACCGCTCCGGTAGTGTAGGTCTTGTAGATTCGCTGCCAAAAACAGCAGTAGTAGTAACTGTAGAAAGACTGAGAGTAGGGACTGCACAAGACTGCCCATTCTCACACCACTCCGCTCAGGTAGTGTAGGTCTTGTAGATTTGCCGCCAAAAACAGCAGTAGTAGTAACTGTAGTAACTGTACAAAGGCTAAAAGTAGGGACTGCCACAAGACTGCCCACTCTCACACCACTCTGCTCCGCTCCAGTAGTGTAGGTCTTGTAGATTCGCCACCAAAACAGCAGTAGTAGTAACTGTAGAAAGACTCCACTCCGCTCCCTGTTTTTAAATTGTTCAACAGTCGGCTCATAGCCTAAAAATGGGGGCTGGCCCATCAGCAACATTTTGGATCTGCAAATGTAAACACCTCTGCAATATTCAGCAATCTCATAGTGCAGAGTTTGCTGTTTCAGACAACCTCTAGTGTTCTGGTACTCGCTCTGAAGGTCAAGATAAAATGTTTGACTGGGTTTCTCTGTTTTCCTTCCTCATTTGGCATTCTACAAACGTCCACGCCTCGCCTTTCCTTCGTTTTGCAAGCCTGTTAAAGTAATACAGTGAGGGTTGGATTCATAACACCTGTTACCTACACTCTGGGCATTTAATGTTAGGCTGGTTATTCTAATTTGGGAAACCTTTACAATTACATGTTATCTGTTTTTAGAGTCTGACTCTTAGGGCATGCTGGAACCTGCTGTGCCAGATCATCTTGTCGGGTGAAGGTGAAACCTTCTGAAATAAGAAAATACCTCCTCTCGGAGGGTAGTGTGAGCCCATTGAATTCCACTCCAGCTAGCCTCTGGAAGGCACATCAGATAGTGGCCAGGCCAACGCAGTCCCATGTGGCTCGGTCCCCTATAAAAGGATGGGGAATTTCACCAACTCATCACAGCAGTTGTTTAATGAAACTTTATATCTTGTGCTGGGTCAAAGTTCTGGAAAGAAAATGGTAACAGGCCTCTGTACGGCATTGCCTGTTCGTATTCCTGATACTGAACTTCGTACACTGCAGTGGAGGATTGTCTAATTTATTTGGGCTACCAAATAGGCAACCATTTCTAAGAGGGTGTGGGCGGACTCGGAGTCCCTGACGTGTTCCACTACAACTTAGCGGCACAGGTCTCACACTTGGTCACCTGGGGCAACACCACGAGTCAGCCAAAGTGGAAAACAATAGAACAAGCTCATTTGGCGGTAATGCTGATTCACCTCCCGTATGTAGTGAAGAGGTCCCCGATGCCGAACTGCGGTTTCCCCCTCTTGGCAACCACAAGGAATATACTGTACTATAGGGGGTAGGCACTTCGCAGTTGGGGAATGACACTGGGGGTGGGTCCATTTACACCTATTTGGAATAATCTGGTTTAATCAGGGTGTGACCGCAAGAGCTTTGCGGCGTGGGAGTCTGGTGTCTCATGGCTCTGCAGCAGTTATACAGGGATGGGGCACCCACTGACCTTTCAGGAATGCAAGGAAGCCTTTGCCCTGCCCGAAACTGAGCGTTTTTGGTTTTCTGAGCTGCGTCATTGGGACTCGCATCCACCCACAAAGCATAGGGCTACTAGGCCACTAAATGCCCTCGAGCTGGTGATACACCAGGGTTTGGGGGGTTCGGGGTTGGTCTCAGTTATTTAGGTTGTTGGACATGGGGTACCTGGTGGTGCGCTTGCCATATATCAGGAAGTAGGAGGAGGATCTGGGGGGGACCAATAGAAGATGAAGCATGGTTGCGGATATGGGCGAGAATGCATAAATCATCCAGATGTGTTACCGGCGGGGAATGCTCTTATAAATTCTGTCACAGCTGGTACCTCACACTGGTGAGGCTTCACCGCATGTCACCCGATTACTCAGCAAACTGCTGGCGTGTCTGCAACGTGGTGGGCTCTTTCATATGGTGTGGACGTGTGGAAAGGTGAGTCTCATCTGGAAGGAGGTGTTGTCTAAAATCAAGGACATCACAGGGATAACTCTTCCTATGAATCTAGGAATGGTGCTCCTAGGCGACATGGGTGACTGGATGTTCCCCTTGTCGGGCCCAATGGCCACCTTGATTCTCTTGTCTTCGCGGACAAGTTAGTCCTCTATAACTGGAAATCTGTGGAGGGCCTGGTGGTCCAGATGTGGTGGGTTAAAATATGGTGCATCCTGGTGGCAGACAAAATTACTGTGTTGTGTGAAGAGAGGTACAGCAAATGTCAGTCTCAAAGCCTTTTATTGACTTGGTGGAAAACCGACCAGCGGTAGTGGGTAAACCCCCACTGATGTCACATTTTTCATTGCTGTAGAGAGACTGGTCTGCATGGGGGTTCTTGGCTTAAAGGACTCACACCATCTGAGTGCTAGCCTCCATTACATGCCACGAGGTCTAGCCACTCCAAGATGGCCGTGCCGAAAAGGGTAATGGCTGGCTGGGCCTAACCCTCACCAGGCACATCCCTCTGCGACCCGATTGGCCTGCTCTCGCTACATCAGAGCCAACCAGACGCCGGCAGGCGAACGCCGGCAACACCCACTAAGGCTCACCCAACAAGGCTCGGCTCCTGTCTTGAGCCTGTCCTGAGCCGTTGCGCCGAGGGCCCTGTCCTGCTGCCCATCCTGCCGACAACACTAAGGTACTCTTGCCCTACCTACGTTGGATGCAAAGCTACAAACAATCGCTCTTGCATAATTCACGCCCCCAACTTGCACCGCAGTGCTCACGTGAGCTATCCATACCATATAACGAGTCTCAGCCTCTGTGTACACTGCTCTCTCCGCTATTGCTTAACCGTATGCTCATCTGCAGTCACCACAGGTCTATCCACCTAAACTATTGTGTCATAGTTGACACTTCAGTGCATTGAGTCGAATTACACGTAAGACCTGCTGACTGTGGCCTCTGTCTGAGCGTGGAGAGCGGTCGCCGGTGGCCTGAGGGGATCAGCAGGCCTGGAAAGCCCTGCCTGGGCCTCCGTGAGTTGTGTGCTTTTGTGTGCTTTTAAAATTAGGAAAAGGAAAGAAAGTTACATTGTTTTCCTCGCGCTCCTAGCGCGTGTTTGGCCTGCTCCTGCTCCCCCCTCCCACTTCCTGGTCTTCCCCTCCCTCCCCGCCTCCCTGCCCGCCCACTCCCCCCCCCCCCTTCCTCTCCCTCTGCCTATAACCTCCCCCCTCCTGGGCAGCCCTCTGCCCGGCAGCCCCGCGGCTAAGGGCGACTCCTACAGTGCGGCTCCCTGTGTGTCTGCAGGTGTCCGCAGGGGACGCCAGGCGCCAGTTCCACCTGTTCTCCGGCCCACCCCTCCTCACCTTGCTCACCTCATCCGCTTGATGCCTCGCCCCCCTATTCCAAAATTCTGGTAAACTAGGGTGCTTTCTCTCCCCTCGCAGGATTCTAAAACTTAGGTGGCCCTGACCCACTACGCATTACTGTTTGCTCTGCACTGTGTTAAACTAGGGTGCTTTTCTCCCCTCGCAGGATTCTCAAACTTAGGTGGCCCTGACCCACTACGCATTACTGTTTGCTCTGCACTGTGTTAAACTAGGGTGCTTTTCTCCCCTCGCAGGATTCTCAAACTTAGGTGGCCCTGACCCACTACGCATTACTGTTTGCTCTGCACTGTGTTAAACTAGGGTGCTTTTCTCCCCTCGCAGGATTCTCAAACTTAGGTGGCCCTGACCCACTACGCATTACTGTTTGCTCTGCACTGTGTTAAACTAGGGTGCTTTTCTCCCCTCGCAGGATTCTCAAACTTAGGTGGCCCTGACCCACTACGCATTACTGTTTGCTCTGCACTGTGTTAAACTAGGGTGCTTTTCTCCCCTCGCAGGATTCTCAAACTTAGGTGGCCCTGACCCACTACGCATTACTGTTTGCTCTGCACTGTGTTAAACTAGGGCGCTTTTCTCCCCTCGCAGGAGTCTCAAACTTAGGTGGCCCTGACCCACTACGCATTACTGTTTGCTCTGCATTGTGGTAAACTAGTGCCCTCCACTCACTTCCTGTCTGCATACTCGTGTCGTTCGCCTCCCCTCCTACTCCATGGTGCTCTCTATCTCGCCTATCTACTCTAACTGCTTCTCCATTGACTATCCTGCTCTCCTCACTAAATCCGGTAGGAAAAAGTTTAAAAAGGACATCCTGGTCTCCAACCCAGGCCTCCCTATCGCTGACACCTACACGAGCGCCTGCTCCAAGGAAACTCTCACTGACATTCTCTTTTTCGTGCCTTCACCTGACCTATGGACCCCTCACATGGTCGCTGTGCTTTCTCCTTTCTCCACCTCTCCCATTAATGGTGGCACCCGTTGGGATGTCCTCTTGGCCCCTTTCCGCTCCTCTAAGGCCATCATTAATGTCTATGTTAACGGGACCGTCTTGGTCCAAGGCCCTCAGGCCAACCTTCTCCTCTTTGATAGACGCTTCCCATGCCTCATCAA
Source organism: Ambystoma mexicanum (assembly GCF_040938575.1). Taxonomy (NCBI): domain Eukaryota; kingdom Metazoa; phylum Chordata; class Amphibia; order Caudata; family Ambystomatidae; genus Ambystoma; species Ambystoma mexicanum. The sequence continues at coordinate 853,758,318 of NC_090936.1, read as the reverse complement.
CTTCCTCTCCGCTCCCGCTGTCCCCCCTCCTCTATCCTCGGCTACCTTGCCTCTCCCCTCCCTCCCTGCCCCCTCTCTTGCTCCCTCTTCAACTCCTTCTCTAACACCTCCGCAGGACGTACCTCTGATCTGTACCCCTCCCCGGAAGTTTTTCAAGGGTGGCAACCTTCTCCACATTGCCACTCTAAATTCTCGCTCTGCCATCAAGCACTCCTCTGATATCTGTCGCCTTCTTGAGGAACTGGACCTCGACGTCCTCGGTCTCACTGAGACTTGGTTCACTGCCAGCTCTGCCACCAGCTTCGACACACTCCTACCTGAAGGCTACAAGATCCTCTCCGTGCCCAGGCCCAACCGCTCAGGGGGTGGTGTTGCCCTTATCTTCCCTGAGTGGATTCCTGCCACTGTCACTCCTACGCAGACCTACTCCTCTTTTGAATGTCTTGTCTGCCGACTCTCTCTCTCTCCTAGCCATTCCCTTACCGTGGCTACTATCTATCGGCCACCTGGTCAAATTTCCTCCTTCCTCTCTGAGTGGGCTGATCTCTCCTCCTCACTCCTGTCCTCAACCACCCAACTCCTCTTTCTCGGTGACTTCAACATCCACCTCGATGCCTCCTGTCCCCCCACTGGTCTCTTTCGCGAACTCTGCAACTCTCTCTCACTCTCTATTCTCCCTTCTGGTCCTACCCACTCTGCAGGGCACACTCTTGATGCTCTGATCTCTTCTGACCTTCCCCTCTCCCTCCCTCTCTCCACTCCTCTCTCCTGGAGCGATCACTTTCTCCTATCCTCCCACCTCTCCCTCCCTACACCACAGGCAAAGCCACTCTCTTCACTGCCACCCACCTTCTCGGTCATCCGACCCATGAAGCGCGTGTCAGTTGAGGCTTTCGCTGCTACCTTCTCGCCCCCTCCTCCCCCCTCGGCTGACTCCCACCCTGACACAGCCCTCGCCATGCTCTATTCCTCTATATCTGATACTCTCGATATCCTTGCCCCCGTCATGAGAATCCGCCTGAAGCCCAAAGCCAAATGTAACTCCTGGTATGACTCGGATCTCGTCACCCTAAAACGCAAGTGCAGGGTGGCAGAGAGGAAATGGCGTGCTTCATGTTCATCCTCTGACAAACTGGCCTGCCGCCTGCTCCAAAGGCAATACCGGCTCTCCGTTCTCACTAAGAAGAGAGCCCTTATCCAAGCCCGCATCTCTGAGGCATCTAACAACTCGGCCGAACTCTTTAAAATCTGCAAGGAGCTGGCCAACCCTGCTGCAGTCTCTACCTCTCCTGTCCCCTCCCAGGCCCTCTGCACTGCACTGGCCTCGCACTTCATCTCTAAAACTCAGGACATCCTGTCCTCACTCTCCTCCTCTCTCCTCCCTCCCTCTCTTCCCGGCTCTTCCTCTTGCTCTCTTGCAGCCGCCCCTCCGCCCTCCTTCTCTGCATTTCCACCTTTTTCTGCTGATGAGGTTTCCAGACAAGTCCGATCTATGAAAGCCTCGTCTAAACAGGTTCACCCCTGTTCCTCCAAAACCATCAAGGACCACATCGTCTCCCTGGCTCCTGCCCTGGCTGACTTCTGCAACCACTCATTCGCCTCTGGATTCTTCCCATCCCCCCTCAAGCACTCCCTTGTGCACCCCCTCCTCAAGAAACCCTCTTCCGACCCCTCCTGCCCGGCCAACTATCGCCCAATCTCCATTACTCCCTTCCTGGGCAAGCTCCTGGAGAAACTGGCCATCTCCCAGCTTAACCTCCATGCTGAATCTGTTGGTAATCTTCATGACCATCAATCCGGCTTCAGAGCGGCCAGAAGCACGGAAACTGCTCTCCTGAACATCCGTGAGGACCTTCTCCTGAACCTCGATTCCAATACTCCCTGTGTTCTCATTCTGCTCGATCTCTCCTCTGCCTTTGACACTGTCAACCATGCCATCCTGGTCAACCGTCTCCGTGATAACCTGGGTATCACTGGTCAGGCTCTGGCATGGCTGACCTCTTTCCTCTCCGGTCGACCCTCCCAGGTCCAAATGGGCTCCTTCCTCTCTGACATCTTTTTTTCCACCTGCGGTGTCCCCCAGGGATCCAACCTCTCTCCCTGGCTTTTCAACCAGTATCTGGCACTCCTTGCCCACCGCATCGCCGCTCTCTGCCCCCACTTCCAGTGCTATGCGGACGATACCCAGCTCATTTTCAGGCTACCCTCGGCCTCCTCCTCTCCTTCCCTCATCTCCGACTGTCTGTCTGCTATCCAGGAATGGTGTGCCGCCAATGACCTCTGCCTTAACGCCAGTAAGACTGAGATTCTACTCATCGGCACACCCACTCCCTCCTTCCCTGCAGCTCTCTGGCCGGCCTCCCTTGGCCCCCTTCCTGCCCCTACCTCCAAGGCTAAAAACCTTGGGGTCATCTTCGACTCCACACTCTCCTTCTCTCCTCATATATCTGATGTCTCTAAGAAATCACACTACCAGCTGCACAATACAATACCTCCTCAGAGGTATTCTTCCCTTCCTCTCCTTCCCCCAGAAGCTCACTGTCTCCCGAGCCCTGGTTCTCTCAAGGCTGGACTACTGTAACAGCCTCTATCTTAATCTCCCTGCCTCCACTCTCCGCCCTCTGCAACTTATCCAGAACAGAACTGCGAGACTTGTCCTTGGCCTCAAGCCCAGGGACCGTATCTCTCCAGGACTGAAATCTCTTCACTGGCTCCCAGTGGCTGCGAGGATTAAGTTCAAAACCCTCTGCATTGTCCACAAGGCCTTCTGGGGCCTGGGGCCTAAATACCTTCAACTCTCTCTTCCTAAATATCTTCCTTCACGAGCCCTTCGCTCATCCGTCTCCAATTCCCTCATGGTCAGCCGCTTCTCGAAGCAACGAGCTGGGGGTAGATCTCTCTCCGCAGCAGGGGCCTCCCTCTGGAACAGCCTGCCTGCCTCCCTGAAACTTGAGGAGAACCATCTCCGGTTCCGGAAGCACCTCAAAACCTTCCTCTTCGCTTCTGCCTTCTCTCTCCCTCTCCCCTGCTAAACCTGCTTAACTCCCCACTGAATTCTGCACCTAACCTACATCTGGGCCACTCTCAGCGACCTCGGTCCAGGGCCCAGCCACTCTCCACTTGCACTGCCTCCCTGGCTCCCCCTGCACTGTGGGACTGTCACTGTATCCCTACAGCCCCCTTCCCAGCACTTGCTCTGCATTTACCTCGCACTTGCCACCAGCTGGCCCTTTTTATTTATTATTTATTATTTATTATTTTATTACGCCACTTACCTTTTACTGCACTTACCCCCCCACCTCCTCCCCCTGCACTTTCTCCTTTTTCCCCTTACCTCTGCACTTGCGCGATCTGAATGACACCTGGCCTAGTAGGATCGTTTGTCTGTCTTCCCCTTGTTTCCTCCCTCCCTGCCTCGTCGCGCCTTGAAACACTTGTGTATAGGCGCGTTACAAATACCATATCATATCATATCATATCATTATTTGAATCTAGATGCCCTAGCATTGAGCCCAAATGATTTTTGTAGACTACTGTTTGTAGCCTAATGTGCATTATTTGAATCTAGATGCCCTAGCATTGAGCCCAAATGATTTCTGTAGACTGCTGTTTGTAGCCTAATGTGCATTATTTGAACCCAGTTGCCCTAGCATTGAGCCCAAGTGATTTCCGTAGACTGCTGTATGTAGCCTAATGTGCATTATTTGAACCCAGTTGCCCTAGCATTGAGCCCAAATGATTTCCGTAGACTGCTGTTTGTAGCCTAATGTGCATTATTTGAATCCTGATGCCCTAGCACTGAGCCCAAATGATATTCGCACCACTGCTATTTGTAGCCTCACTGCATTAGTTCAAACACAGTTACTACCACGTACTGGCACCACACCACAAGTTACTTGTGAACCAACTAATCACGACATGCAGTCGATGTCTTATACTAGCCTCTTCCTCACTCACATAGTCATCTTAGGATCTTTATCCTTTACTGCTAGCAGCTACCCTACCATCTTTAAGACACACCACAACCACCAACATACTCGTCCTTCCACCATGCTCCACTGCTCGGACCATCCCTTGAACCCCTACCTTAACGACCCAGCCCTGTGGCTCAAGCATTTTGCAACCAAACCCACACCTAACCTCCCATGCACACCACAACATAGGAATATCAGACTTAGATCCAGACTGCCCAGACCACCCTGTATTCAGCGCAATCACTCCGCTCCGTCACAGCCCAACAAACCGGTAGCACCCAGCCCCACCCCGTCCAGCCGACCCACCTCAGCGCTAAAGGGAGCCCTTATTAATGCAAGATCCCTTACGGCCCATGCCCTTGACATCGCTGACCTCATCACTGCCCGTAACCTTGACTTACTAGCCATTCCCGAAACCTGGCTACATGATGCCTCTGGCCCACTCCTCGCCTTATCCCTACCCAAGGGTTATACTATACGTCATTCCAACGCGTCTAAAGGAGGAGGAGTCGCCATCATACATAGAGACAAGATCACTATGAGAACTGCCAACAACACACAATTCAGCTCCGCAGAATCACTATCAGTGAAACTTTCTCTCTCTCCTACCAACACAGCAACACTCCATCTTGTGTACAGACCTCCAGGTCCACTGGGCTCTTTCATTGACGATGTTGCTTCCACCGTGTCGGCTAATACCAAGCCAAATTCCCAAATACTGTTATTAGGTGACTTCAACCTCGGCCTTTCTGACCCCAAGGACCACATGGCCTCTGAAGTTGACACTACCCTTTCCAATCTAGGCTTCCAGCAGCGCATTCGTGAACCCACACATAACAAGGGTAGAACGCTCGACTGGTTAGCTGACCTAAATTGCAATACTAATGTCATCTCCAACGATGCTTGTGCTTGGTCTGACCATCATGTTATCGCCTTCCTCCTGCCAGCCTCCAACCCCCTGCCCACACCCATTATAGACCCTGCTTGTTACAATGTTGCCGGTCGTGCAGATATGAATACCTCCTTCCCCAAGTACCACACAGGCAATTATAGGAATACTGCCTGTGCAGTCCTTGGAGCTACAGGTGTGGTAGTTCGTCGAGGCTGTAGCCAGGAACTGCCGGAAGGACCCTTTGAGCGCTGTAAGGCAAGGAGGGATTAGTACAGGGCAAAATGCAATTCACAGAGTATCTAGAAATGGAAACTAAACGTTCTTACCTATGTGCACTGCATGTGGGTGAGTGATTGGACCTGAAGTCAGGTTAGGATAGGTGCTGATCAGGCAAACGCCTAGTGAAAGGCCATAGGCCCAGGATCCAAAGAGTCGTAGTTCGTGGAGAAAATCTATTAATCAGGCCGTGGTCGAGTAACCAAAAGTTCCAATAGTGTTCAAAGCAAGTTCAGGGCGTAGAGGAAACAATCCGTTAAGCAGGCCGTTGTCAAGTAACCAAGAGTTCCGATAGAGTTCAAGGCAAGTTCAGGGCGTAGAGAGAGCAATCCGTTAAGCAAAACCGTTGTCGAGTAACCATGAATTTCCTGGTAGATTCAAAGCGTGGCAATGTCCAAGAGAAAGACCAGCTGTGAAGCACCGTGTCAGTGTTTCTGAATGCATTTAAACCATTGGGGAAAGTCACGTGATGTTCACCAAGGAACGTGGAGGCGTGGGGGTCGTCACATGATACCGATTGCGTTTGGTCTCTTCACGTGACGATCAGGTCCACATGGGCAACGGTGATTGCGGCCAAAGGGTAACCTCCAATTACATTGCCAACGGAGAGAAGGGCGATAGACACCGAGTCTGCCATGGACCCCCATGACATTACGAATACACTGGTGTCGCCTTGTCTGCGCGCCCAGAGGTAAGCCTCGGGGGCTGCGTAATGTGGGTGTGTGAAAACGTGAGTCTGTGGGAAACACAGGAGTTTGTAAGGTAGAGGACGTGGACGTGGAAGATGTAACACTGCTGTACCCACCAGAAATAAAAAGGATATTACCAGGGAGAAATTGCTTCCTCTTATCCTCCCTTGCCTGAACACTTTCGCTTCTCAGCATAAGGACAAGGACCCCACTGTCTTAGTAGACGCCTTCAACAGCTTGATGATCAAAGCCATTGAGAGCATAGCCCCACTAAAAATTGGCAAAGCCAAACAACAGTCCCACCTAAACTCCTGGTTCACTCCGGAGCTTAACGTGCTGCGCCAAGAAAAGCGTAAGGCCGAAGCCCTCTGGAAAAGTCATCCCAGCCCAGCTACCAAAGCCTCCCTACTGATCACCTCTCTCAACTATAAGGAAGCTATCCTTCAAGCTAAAAAAGAGACCTATAATTCATGCATATCACAAGCAGAATCCAACACAAGAGAATTATTTAAAATCCTCAAAGAATTAGAATCCCCCTCCCCTGTCCTTGACGTGTGTACCAAAGACAGCACTTGGTGCACCAATATACAAAACGCACTTCTCAACAAAATAACCACACTGCAATCCAAAATTAACGCCAAACAAAACTCCCTCCACACTCCTACATTCAGCAACACCCTGCCACCCAAAATAACCACCCCTGACTCCCCGGCGCCATTCAGCTTCACACCGCTCTCTGTTATGGAAGTTGAAAAAATTATCTGCAATTTAAAACCCTCCAACTGCCAAGGGGACGCATGTCCAGCCCAGATCATTAAGGAATCAGCTCACGACCTTGCACCGTATATCACCACGTTTATCAATGCCTCCTTTCAATCAGGATGGTCCCCAACAACTTGAAGGATGCATGGGTCATCCCCCTCCTAAAAAAACCCACCTTAGATCCGGAGGACCCAACCAACTACAGGCCCATCACGACGGTCCCATTTCTGCTAAAAATCTTAGATAGAGCAGCGTATCTTCAGATACAAAAATACCTGGAAATAATCTACTAGGCACGAGACAATCCGGCTTCAGACCTAAGCACGGTACTGAGACAGCCCTCCTAGATCTCAAAACCCAAATTGAGGACTTTAAAGACAAAGGCAAACTAGCCCTACTATTAGACTTATCAGCAGCCTTCGATTTGGTTAACCACCAAATCCTCTGTCACCACCTGAAAACGACTGCCCATTTCTCTGACAAGGCCACCAACTGGATTCAATCCTTCTTGGATAACAGACAGATGAGGGTATTCTCGCCCACCGCCGCCGGCAACCCCGCACCAGTCCCTTGCGGAGTCCCCCAAGGATCTTGTGTATCCCCTACCCTCTACAATGTTTTCACTAAACCCTTGTTTGATATGCTTGACTATCTGGGTGTCACCTAAACTAACTATGCCGATGACACCCAGATACTCATCCCCATCACGGGCGATTACACGGTAGACTCGAAAGCCTTAAATGATATATACCTCGTCATCCAAACTTGGATGGCACAACATGAGCTCTGTCTCAATGACGACCAGACAGAGCTCCTCATCCTAGGCACACAGCAAAGACTTAACAAGCTGAACCCATTGTTCAGCTCCTTCAACATCGATGGAAATCCCATAAAAGTCTCCAAAGATACCAAAACGCTCGGAATCTACCTCGATTCCATGCTCTCCCTCCACAGACAAACGAATGCAGTTGCGGCCGCCGCTTGTTACACCTGCAAGCTGATCACAGCATGCCGCCCTTTTCTGTCCACTCGTAACTGCACAATCCTTGCTAGAACTCTGGTCATGTCCAAATTGGACTACTGTAATGCACTGTACCTAGGCACCAGTCAATGCAACTTAGACAAACTCCAGGTCATACAAAATAACGCCATTAGAGCAGCCCTGAATATCCCTAGATCGGCCCACATCTCGGAAACGAGGAAGAACCTTCGTTGGCTATCAGTCACCCAAAGGATCTCTCTAAAATCGCTTGCCCTAACCTACAAATGCCCCCATCTACCTCTCCTCACGGTTCACGCATTATACACCAACTCCACCTCTAAGATCCTCCATCAGCCAGAACCTAATGATCCCTAAATACAAGCTCCAAACAGCCGGTGGTTCCAGCTTCCCAGTTCTTGCAGCCAAATTATGGAACTCTGTCCCCCTTACTATCAGAAACCTTCCTTCTCTGAATCACTTCAAATACAAAGCCAAACATTGGCTAGTCACATCTGAGGGCCAAGCTGCACTGTGAATACTTGTTCACCTATGTATATATGTATAAAATATCAATGCTGCTGATTACTATGTCAATTTAAATGTTACTTGATATGTTGTTATACTTTGTAACCACTGCTGCTAAGATATGCGCCCGGTAGCCTCCGGGCCTGGTTTGCGCTATACAAATAAAACAAATACAAATACTCTTGAGGTATGAGATCCTGAGGTGTTGGAGGCTCCCTGATATATGGACATATGTATTTTGGTACTCTGTCCTGTTGTCTTCTTGGAATGTGATCTTGGTGTTTGTGCCTGCATCATTTCCCACAGTATGTTAAATAAAGGTTTTTTGAATAAAAAAAAAGAAAATGGAAACATGCAGTAATTCTAGCCGCCTGACAAATGTTAAAGTTTCTAGGCAGAGTCTCACTAGAGGCATCACCTGGCAGAAAACTGGAATGGTATCCCATGGAGAGGAAAGCAGAGGTAGAAAGTAGCACACACTTCACATCCCAGAAGTCTACCGCCCACTTATTGAAGTTAAAATTCTATGTTTGAAGCTTGGCTGAATTGCTGTTGCATTTTATTAGATGTCAGCTATCAGTTCTTTTCATTGAAATGTAGCGTTGGGGGGTGCACCCTGGGTTAACAAATCCTTAAATGCACCTTCACCTTAATCCCCCCTTGCCTGCCCTTCTCCCACACAGTGCTATTCACTTGGTTAATTCCTTTTGAGGCCACTAGAGAAGTGGTAACATTATTTTGAACATAATTTGTAATCTTCTGGTTGCAGCCACATCTGTTGGTGCAACTTCCTGTTTGAAATGTCTGTGTCCTGAGCAGAGGATCAATGCCTGTAATCCATTGTGAGGGGCAGTTGTTTCTTGCCCTCACTTCGAGAGCTACGCATATATGGTTGTGGCTTGAGGCATGACAGACCACGTGGAGGATTGGCTAAGTGCTCCTTACCCTCACCAGGGTCTTAAAAGAAAATAGACTGCCATGCCCCTTTTATTTTGTAAATCAAGTGTTTTCAATATGCATAAAAAGAAATCCCAGCCAGTATTATGCTGGCTTAATCACCAATTTAAAATACTTTTGGAAAGTGATATGTTGATTTCTCCAAGATCCGTCATTTTAATGTATAAATAAGTAATATTGGTTGTTAGATTAGTTTGGTTTCTCTACTTCTTTTAGATTGCGGAGTGTTTCCGATATAGCAAAAATGCAAGTTTCAACATTGATGACCCGCCAACAGTCAAGAGAGAAGGAAGTAGAATCTCTCCGAAATCAGGTGCTAGATTATCAGGTAAGGTCAATATAATGTTTGATAATCAATAAATGTATTATGGATTGAAGAAAATGCAATCATCCTGTAGGAAAGTGCTCTGGACCTCTTTAGACAAAAGACCCTTGAATTTGAACTTCAGTGCTAACCCGAGGATTTCATGGTCGTTGACACATTCCCCCTAAGCAAGTTGGATAACACATAAGACAAATCGAACAATGTTTGCAAATTCAGGAAGGATAAAGTAAGGATCAGCTACATATGCAATAGGGGACCTGTGGTGTAACATTTACTTTGCAGTAAGAGACTTGAAAGCTTAACTTCTATCAGTGAAGGTAGGACAACCGTGGGGCTTAACAAAATGTAATTGTTTGCGGTTGGGTGGAGTGTGACATACATGTTGGCTGTGTAGTCAGCTCACTCTACAGAAGTTAAATTATGAATGAGCAATTCATGCAAAACACTCCCTATGCTGTTATACTAAGGGAAGGGGTAAAGCCACACCTCCAAAGCCACCAGTACAGCCATTTAGTACATTCTCTTCCCATTTGTTTCAAGGACACTTGCCTCACCCACTATCTTGCTCTTAACTGGCCTTAAAGTAAGATCTACATGTTTAGCCCAATAGAGAATTGTCCTTCCATCTGTTCCATGACGTGCCCTGATGCCTGGGGGCTTTCGGCGTGTTGGAAGCACGCACATAACATAACATGCCTGTTTTCACCAGCTCCATTATCTTCCATTCTCCCACTCGTCGGCAGCCGTAGCTACTATGATTCAAGAAAAGATAGATCAGAATGCTTTAAAAGAAGACCTCTTCAGCCAATATAAATATGCACTGAGCCCTTAAATGTAATCATTTTTATGAGATGGCAGTTCCTCTTTGCCAGGGACAGAACAGTGAATGCAGTGCAAAAGAAGAAGTAGTAGTTTCCCAGTATGATGTGTGATTATGTATGAGATGTATGCATAGAAGAACAATTTGAAAAGTCAGTCTATGGTCTGCAAGAGTTTGAAGATGCTTCCTTTACACCCACGGCTTCCAGGCCAAGACCCAAATTTGCTGACCAAGTCTCACAGGCAATTATTACACCCCAACACTGTACTAAGTGCAATTAAGGAAAGGAGTGGGGCACTAGAATGTCATAATCGAAAGATCGCCATCACTAGAGGACTCGAAGAGGCAGACCCTAAAAACATGCCCTCAGAACCTTTGCTCTGTTTTACCCATCAGAATCCAGGTATCTACCTTACATATCTCTTCAGGAAATTCCCCCCCAAACCCCTGCGCATCCGCAGCAACGTTTATTCAACTCATCCAGCTGCCAGAATTGCACCACTAAGATTACTAGCAGTGTCTCAACAAAAGAGACTTACCCCATGACTGAATGGCATCATATACACACGCCTTGAGAAAGACTGTGGAGGGTCGAAACACGTGTTGGCTGGAATTTTCAATAAAATACCTGGTATGAACATTAATAGTTCCTAGGGCTCATCATTTGACAACAGGGACTAAACCCTACGCTCTTTACATTTTTTTCAAGCCCAGTGCCATTGTGAATAAGGTTCTACACCCAGTTTCATGGCATGGCACATTGGCAGGGACCCAAACCTATAATAAAGACCCTTTTGCCCTGACAGTAGCTTGTGAATTCTCTATGTTCCAATGGTCAAGTGAGCACCAGAAAAAGTATGTTGCCAGTAAATTACGTACTAGAGAACAGTTACTTGTCCCCAGCAAGTCCGAGATTAGTGCAGAAGTACCAAAGCGCAGAAAATGCAGAGGGCTGTGAAGCAGAGCAAGGATGGTATGTGTAGGCCTGTGCGCATAGGAAAACTCCATCTTAGTGAATTCTGGTAGCAAGCGGTGAGAAGTAAAAAAAACCTTTGACTATAGCAAAGCAGCTTGTTCCTTCACAGACACTCTACGAATCCAAAATGTTTGTCTGCCTTCATGAAAGCTTTGCCTGCACCTTCTGTGAAGGAGGGGAAGGGCATCTATACTAGCTGGGAAGCCATATACAAGGTATCAGGTACCCAGTTGGTGTCTCCTGTTGCAGAGTCTTGGAGGACCAAAGAAACATCATAACAAATCCTGTATCAGCCAAGGATGACCTTGAGTAAGAAAGAAGTGCTTAGTACCAGATACAAATCCTAGAGACTGTGAGTGACTGGGAGTGAGTTCCACAGTTCTCTAGGGTCAAGCTAGTGAACCCTGAAAGCAAGCATCCCAGTAACCTCCCCACAATGAGAGGCACTAAAGGACACACCCCAGGAGGGAATGATACCAGGACCAAGAGCGGGTGATGTCAAAGGGTTTTTATATAACCAATATAGGGCATGCAAAGGACTCTGCAAGCTCTGAGAGCGCTCTGTCTGACAATAGCAAAGACAGTCATATTTATTACAAAACTACATCATAAATCCTGTAAGCTATAGGGGGGCACATATTCTCAGGGATTGGGTGGCGTTGACTACGCTATAGGTAGTGCATTGATGAGCTGCTCCTGGATTGGTGGACATTTGCGTGGTGCCAACGGGGGTGGACAGGTCACCTGAGCTTGTCAAGGTGGAGCTACCAGGCCAGACGTGGTCTGTGTCGATGATTGGTGGCTGTACTAACACTTTGCCCTTGTGGCCACACATACAAACACTCATCACTTTTACGACTCCAGTTGTCCTGCAAATCCTACAATATGTTAATGTAAGATCACAAGAAAGACAGGAGTGGCAGCATGCAATATGAAGCTTCACCAATAAATCAGTGTACAATTACTCTTGACCCCAATGACCCGGCGTCATAAGTCCAGGTGTCTTGTCAGAGGGCACGGAAGAAGCTGCCTTGTCATTCTTTTCTGTTAGATGCGGTGAGGGATTGTTTTACGATATGTTAGTACAGGGGTGACTAACTGTCTCTATGGCCCGTTAACTTGGGGTGAACTGGAGTACTATTGGATCAGTGAGGGCACATATCTGGCTCCGCAAAGGCGGTGGGATTTAGGACCAGGCAGCACACAATTCACTTGGCCAGGCCATGGCGGCCTCTGACATGGGGGAGGAAAATACTTGAAGCTGGTCCAGCAGGAATGTGGGGAGGTGATGCTGTGCTGTTTGAATACCAGCAAGCCCTAGCGGGTCTTGGCGGGAGGAGGGGGGAGATGGCCTTGTAGCATCAAGCAATTCTCTATTCACTTAACTGCACAATATACCATACGAGGGGACGGATGCTAAAGTTAGTAGCATTAGAATGATTACATATTTCTGTTGGTTATAAATGCATACATTTTGGTATTCATAGCAATGGGGGTTGGTTATAGCACATGTAATACATAACGTTACTTGAACACATACTTGCATTTCATGGGGCAGACGGATGAATAACAACATGACAACATGAGGTCGTGTTAGGTTGGGTTGTATACTCAGGAGCATAGACACAATATGTTTGTTTACATTTTCGTTTATAGCAACCACTAGCTCAACACCTCTGAGGATCATCATACACATTTAAACGCGTTTCACTACATTATTCACAAACATTTTATGTATTGCTTCTCGCTTTATCCTTTGTACATTAGCAGCAATCATTAGTTAGCACAAGGTGGAATCTATGGAGGGCTTTTATTAACTTGTCGGGCATGTAGTATCTTGCGGCGAACGGGGGGTCATCCTTGCTTTAAGAACATTATAAATTGCATCCCTTCCCACCACCCATTTTAACGTTTACAAAACAACCCTGTGAGCAGTTGGATTTGGTATGTATCGTCAGCACTCCATCTGGGGGGGGGTCTGGGCAGGGGTTTATGGAGCGGGGTCATGGACACCATATATTTAAATGCTGGGGGTCAGATGCAGGGTCGGGGCATGTGGGATTGGGATGGTTCTTGTTATTTTCCAGACTCCGGCTACAAGTCAGGTCGCTTCTAGGGCAATGATGTATTGCGGAAGGTAAACAATAGTGTTTGTTCTGATACTTGTTCGTGTCTGGTTGCTTGTGAGAACGGGCCTTCAGCGGATCTGCCATGGGGTGGAGGCGCGGGGGGAGTGCATGGCTCCCTGTGCTCAGTAAGCGGGGGCCAAGCTACATCTTTCGCATGCAGGCTATTTCGCTTGGGCTTTGGTCAGTACATCTAAAATGGAGTCTTGATGTTTTCAAAATGGTGTCTATGGTATGTTACAGTACGAGTCGTGTGGCCTTATGTGTCGATCAGCAGCCATCCTGCCTCCCGGGTGCATGGGGGGCCTCTGACGAGCCACGAGCCTCACGGGGGTGGGGAAAGTGGGGGAGGGGGTCCTACAGACCTGTCCTCCCATACAACTCTTTACTTGTATTTTATTTTTTATATTATAGGTTTATTGGTTTTCCAAATGTAAATATAGTTTAACATGAACAAACCCTTCTCCTCCCCCCCTGGCCTCCTCCCTCCCCCTTACCCGATGGGAAACGGTTCTTCATATCAGAAGTAGGCAAAATCATAGAATATCTAGGATTCTTATGCTGTGGGGGCACCATTGGAGCATGTAGTCACTATTAAATAGGATAAAATGTTGCCCCAGTCTGTCCGAAAGTTCTCTGGTGTTGCATGAAGCTTGTATGTCATCCATTCCAGGGAGACGAATCGCCATACCTTTTGAAGCCAGTTGAATATCGTTGGTGGGTTTTTCTGTTTCCATTGCTGTCCGATCGCCAGCCATACTGCTATAATTAGCGTCATCATTCCCCTTTGCTGTGCTTTTATATGTGTTTTTTGGTTTGGGTGCCACATGCCCAGCATCCATACTTTTTCCTGTAGGTCATCTGTCTGTTGCATCATTTTCGCTGCCTGAGTTTTCACGTCCCCCTATAATTATTGGAGTATTGGGCAGCTCCACCAATTGCTTCCCATCTTTTGTGGGACATCCCCTGCAGCATTTGTCACTAGTGATTGGGTACATTGCATGAAGTCTTTCTGGGGTGTAATGCCATTGCTTTAAGACTTTCTGCCATGTTTCTCTCATCTGTATGGAGCGTTTTAGCTTCAGGATTTTGCTTCAAACGTTCTCCCATTGGTTCCTTGTTATGGACTCCCCCGGCGTCTTCATGTAGCCCCATTGAATTGCATCACACTGATTATTTAAATGTTTATAGATTGGAGACTATTCTTCTGGAGCCGGAGTCAGTGGTCATGTAGACTTTGAACAGGGTTAGGTGTCTAGTGGCCGCTTCTTTGATGGGCGGGACGAGAGCCAGTGCCTGTGTATTTAAATTCCACTGTGGACTTAATCCCCACTATCTGTTTGCATTCCTGATATGTCATGATGGGTTCTCCCCTGTACATGTCTCTTATTTTGTTACAGCCTGCTTGTGTCCAGCTAGTGTATGAATTTTGGTCCATCCCTGGCTGGAAATTAGGGTTGCTGAACATCGGGGTGAATGGTGACAGGAATGTTGTTATGGCTCCTCTTGTAACCGCAGCATCCCAAGGCTTTCATCCCTACGCCCACTACTTCACTTATTTTAATATTCGGATGTCTGTAGAATTTATGTAGCGATAGAAGATTGGAGAGAGGAAGGCCTGCCACTGCCTTTCTAGTTTTGCCCATATGTGTTGGGGAGATTGAGCTACCCATTCCTTTATGACTCTCAGTTGCGCTGCTTCGAGAGTATCTACGAAAGCGGGGGAGCGACATTCCCCCTTGATTTCTCTGCGTCGTTAGGGTTGACATAGCTATTCTCGGGATTGTTCGCTGCCATATGAAAGTAGAGACCATGTATTCAGTGCTCTGAAGTACGTTTTCGGAATTTTTACCGGGAGGGCTTGAAAGTGGTAAAGTAATTTCGGTAGGACTGACATTTTTATGTCTGTCAATCTACACCACCAAGAGATGTTGAGCGGATTCTATTTCTCTAGGTCTGATTTGATTTTCACTAGAAGATGCTGATAGTTGACATCATAGATCTGTCCAATTGATGATGGTAGCCTAATACCTAGGTATGTGATGTTTGCTGATACTTTGTTAATTTGGGTCACTTGAGCCAATTTGTCTACTGTTGCTGGGTCCTCGGTCAGGTTGAGGATTTCAGATTTTTGTTTGTTTATTTCTAAGCCCGAGGTGGATGCAAATTAATCTAGTTCTTTCAACAGAGCCGGGCTTGACTGTTCTGGGTTTGATAATGCTACCAGCATGTCGTCAGCAAAGGCCATAGTTTTATGTTCTTCTCCTCCCATTGTTATTCCCTTCACATATGGTGCCTCCCGTATCTGAGTCAGAAGTGGCTCATGAAATAATACATGTAGCAGAGGTGAAGTGGGAATCCTTGCTTAGTGCCTTTGGTCAAGGGGACCTGTCCCGTCAGGGTGCCATTCAGTGAGATCCGCAATGAGGGTGTATTATAGTTAGCCTTAATCCTTTGTTTAAAGTCTGACCCAAAACCCATGCTCTCCATTGTTTGGAACAATTGTGTCCATTCCACTCTATCAAGCCCTTTCTCTGCATCCAATGATACAAGGATAGCTGGTGTGCGGGTATAGCCCACCTTTTCAATTAGATGGCTAACTCTGCGTGTATTGTCTGCCGTTTGTCTCTTGGGGACAAAACCTGATTGGTCCTGGCCTATGAGAGTTGGGAGTAGCTTGGTTAGTCTTTCTGCCAGGATTCTTGTGTATAGTTTGGCATCCAGATTTATCAGGGCTATTGGGTGGTATGAACCCAGTAGGGTTGGGTCCTTTCCTGGTTTGGGAAAAATGATCAGTTTGCCTCATTCATGGAGTTCGTCAAATTTCCTTGTGCCTTGAAGCTGTTAAACAGGGCTGTCAGTTTTGGGGCCAGTATCTCTTGGTATTTTTTATAGAAGGCATTCGGGTAGCCATCCTGGCCCGTTGCTTTGTTTCTGGGGAGCTTTTTGATGGCTTGGAGGACCTCCTCTAACTGGATATCTCTGTCCGTGCCAACTTGTCTACTTCTGAGATCCATGGCAGAGTGACTATGCCTTCTAGTGTCCCCTCCCTGGATCATCTAACTTGTACAAGACTTGGTAGTAGTTTCTCATAATTTCTCCCATTTCGTCATTAGTTTTTATTTGACCTTATGTATCCCTTAGTTTCAGTATGGTAATCTTGCGCCAATTAGACCGAAGCTCCCTCGCCAATAATTTTTCTGCCTTGTTGGCGCTAATGTAGTACCTGTGTTTTAGTCTTAAGAGTGCCAGTGCTGCTTTCTTGTTTTGCAACAATCCCAGTTGGCCTTGTATGTGTTTCATTTTGCTCTTTCTATTAGGATTGCTTGTCACTTCATTTTGTGCTCCCTTTAGTTTCTCTTCCAATTCTTCTTCCCATCTAGTTCTCCGTTTGTCCTTTTGTGCTTTCATTGCTATCAGATCTCCCTTTAGTACCACCTTGAAGGCATCCCATACCACGTTCTGGGGGGTTGTGCCTGTGTCATTTTCTAAGACGTAAAGTTTGATCTTTTTTTATCGATTCCACTAGTATGTTATCTTGGAGGGTGTCAGTTGGAAATCTCCGTGTCCAGATCCCACCGGGTTAGGCAGAATCCTGTACAGTTCCTTAGGGAGCACTACAGAAGATTAAGACTACAGGTATGAGCAATAAATCCCCTTTGGTATCAGTCTGTACCACAAAGATTTAGTTGCTAGCTGTGGCTAAGCAGTCAGACCTATTTCAAGAGGGAGATGAGCAGTATTCAGGGTTTACACAATAGGGCTACAATACTATGGTGCAAGGAAACACTGACCAAAGCTTTGTATGAAAAAGAATATATGTATTTATTTTACACACTTCTAGTTCAGCACATTAATCACAGATATTAAAGCAAGTTAAAATCAGTCAATAAAAGTATACACAACTCCCTGGTTAAATTGTAGACACGTTTGAGCAAGAGTGAAAACTGAGTAAAACAGCACAGTGAAAGCCAAACACAAATGGCACTCTATCAATTTCTCACAAGGGAGGGAAAGGACAAGTTATACAGGAATATACTCTTAGGCACCCTAGCAACACTTACCAATACGATTGTGAACAAGTTTAGTCAAGGCAGTTCTTTAGCATGTATAATACTTAGGCGAAAAACGAGCAAAATGGCACTTCATAAGTTTAAAAGTGGGAAGGAAAAGGTGGTTATAAGAGTTAGGTGCACCAGCACATTTGTAGGTGAGAAGCAATCTAGAGAAGGCAGTTGTAACAGATTAAGCCAGAGTCAATAGGCCTGTGCCAGAGTCAGTGGAACAGGGCAAAGTACCCAGGAGCAAAATGTTCTTGTAGCTGTAGTCAAGTCTTTGTTAAACAATTCGAAAAGGTAGTTGCAGAAGGTGAAAGACAATGTTAGATGATAGGGGCGGCCAACCCAACAGGTAGGTAAAGGATTTAGAACACCTTTAGCGCTACCAAACGAAAAGGGAGGCCTGGCGGAACAAAGTACCTTTAAAATGTAGAAGAGGCTCCTGCGGTGGCGGTTGTTTCTGGCAGTTCCTGCAGTTCGTGAGATCGAGCAGAGGAAGAGAGACTCTAGTCTTGGAGGAAGGTACGGGTTACTGCACTGCCCAGGGATGAAACCAGCCGCGGTGCTGCCAAACAAAATAAAAGTTAAGCTCCTTTAAATCGCGGTCCAGGTGGATGGGTGCCTGGTTATCCGGTCTCAGAGTGCAGGGCACTGACGATTCGACCAAGGCAAGTCCTGGAAGGTGATTGGCAAACTGGTTGGCCCCACTAGCTCAAGGGAAGAAGGCTCTTGCAGATGAAGATCTTCTCTCGTCGTGTGGAGAAAAGTGGTGAGACGCTGCAGCAGGGCTTCACCGGTGGTTCAGTTGCAAATGTATTTGGCTTCTCTCCTCTTCGGCTTCTTAGTTCCAGTGGCGACGTCTTGCTCTTCCAGTCCTCAGGACCCTGCTTTTATGCAAAAAGATCCCCATTCATACCACCTAGCTTTCACTCGCACAGTGGAGTGGTCATCCTGGCGGGAGACCCTCCAGCCTATGGTGGCAGAGTGCGACATGGGTTGCTGAGGCCACCCTGTCCAGCGGTCCTACTCGTCCTCCCGCACAATGGGTCCACCCCAGACTCAGTGGCGCTGAAAGGAGGGCTTCTTGGCAGAAGCCCGCCAAAAGGACGAAAAAAGGATCCCCGACCTGGGTTAGGATCTTAGAGAAAGACACGAGAAAGAATTTATATAAAAGTTCTGGCAAATAAAACCTACCAGAGTAAAGTTAATATAAAAATAAACCGGTGGTATGTTAGAGGCTGTCAGTAAATGTGGTAGCCTCGAACAATGGGAAAATCTCATTGGGAAATATTTGCGGTCGAATATTTTTGGTAGTAACCACTGCCACCAGCCAGAAACTTTTGAGAGAGGGACTGTACGGTACCCTCTCGAAAATGAACATAAGGGAAAAACTATTAACCCTTGCCAGTACCTCCATAGTAAGATGGGTTCATAAAGATTGACTAGTAAAGTCAGTGGGGACTTTACATGCCCTGCGAGACAGTAGTCAGTCCCAGGGTATGGAGTCTATGTTTGGGGGTCGCTGCGACACCCCTGTGTCACTGCACGGAGGGTGCTGTGTAACACATGTGGATAAAGATGGTTCCTATGGGGGGTGAGATAAACCCCATAGACATTAAACACAAAAAATAGCCTAGAACACACATAGCAAATATGCCTAAGAGTAGGAAAAAGAGTCCCACTCTTAGCAGGAGAAGAAAAACAAACCCTTCAAATCCACCAAAGCTGCTGGGGGACTCTATAGGTAAGGGAAATTAGCCATAGAATGAGAATTCTCCCTAACACACCCCTCAACCTATTGATGTTGAAGGAGGCCATTATCGGGGTGTGATCTGAAAGGGATATTGGACCTGTTTCTATGTCCACCACTTTCTCCACCAGCCCTGTGGAGGCCTAGATATGATCCACCCTAAATTGGGAGTTACTTATGTGCGAAATGTGGGTGAATCCCTGTTTCTCCCCTTCTTGGTGCGCCAGATGTTCTGAAGTGCTAGAGTTTCGAATGCTTTCTTCAGAGCCTTTGACGGGGCAGTTGTCCCCATTCGTGTCTTAGAGCTTCTATCCACTCTGGGGTCCCATGCAATATTGAGGTCTTCCCCTAGTATAATTTCCCCTGTAGCAAACCCCTCTAGTGACATAAGGGTTCCTCTCGGGAAGCCGTACTGACCCGAGTTGGTAGCATAGATTGAAGCTAAGGTGAGTTGTCTGCCCCCTATTATTACATTGAGAAAGAGATAGCGTCCCTCCTTATCTGCCAGACTGTTCAGAACGCGTGCATCCAGCCTGTCCTTTATAGCTGAGGGCACCCGCTTTCTTCTCCTCCGCGTTTGCCTGATATGTTTGTGATTCCCCCCTGATTTTTACCTGTGCTTTGTCTTTCTTTTTTATATGGGTTTTCTGGTACTTGACAATGTCTGCCCTCAATCGCCAGCCTTGTCCTTCCAGTTTCTTTCTCTTTATTGTAGTGTTTAGCCCCTGGATGTTATGTGTTAGGATTTTTATTTGTGCCGGGCTCCTGCTATCCATAATTCCCCTTCCCCTTTCTTACGCTCCTGTAGCACCCCCCTTGGTTGATTCTTTTTTTCCCTCATCCCATTCCGACCACCAGTTTCCCCGTACTAATCCCCTTTGCCCTTTCTCCTCCCCCCTCCTTATCCCAACTTCCCCTTGCCCCTGAGGCGGGGGATAGGTTCCTAGTGGTGTCCGGACGTGGTGTCCCTCGCGCCTGGTCCCCTACCAACCTCCTGCTCCATTTGTGAGGGTTCCTAAACCCCACTTGAGATTACAACGTTGCTCCTCATCCTTCTCCCCTGGGCCTCAAGTTGTGTGATTCCGGGCGATTTCCCGTCCCCTTGGCCTGGATTAGTGCACTCCATGCCTTCTGTTCCTGTTTGTGTTGAATTGGGCATTACATTTTTTTTCCTTCATCTTTTCCGTCCATATCAGTTTCTCCTTGCTACTGTTTTCCATCCTTCCTGCTTGCCTGGGCCTTTTATTCTTCCTTGTGTTTGGTCCTGGTCATCTCCTTCATCCTGCTGCATGCCTAAGATTGTCTCCCCTTCCTCGTATGTGGTGATCCTATGCTGTCTCCCTTCCCATGTAAAGAGTAATCCGAATGGAAATGTCCATCTTTACCTCACTTGGTTGGATATCAAGTGTTGAACAACTGGTCCCATTTTCCTTCTCTTCAGTAGTATGGATTGGCAAGGTCCTGATACAATTGAAGTTTTTGACCGTTTATTCGTAGCAGGCCTGCGGTTCTTGTCTTATGCAGAATTTGCTCTTTTTGGGTATAGGATGATATTGCTGCTAACTCATCTCTTGGTTTTGCCCCCAGTTCGACTGGTCTTCTCAGTCCCACCCGATGAAGTCTGTCGACCTGGACTTGTGCTTCTGGTTGTTTCCGCTAGCACTTCCAAAAATAGTTGGTGGACTGTGTCTGACAGGTCTTTGTCTTCGATTGATTCTGGGATATTTTTGACCCTAATATTTGATCTCCTTGATCTGTTTTACAAATCTTCAAATTGGCGTTCGAGATTATTGGAGAGATGAGCTAAGTGTTTTAACACTTTGTCTGATTTTTGGGTGTTGTCCTCTATTTGTTGCACTGCTTTTTCCAATGTATCCGTCCTCTCCTCCTGCTTTGCAATGTCTACCTTGAACTTCTGTAAGGACTGCTTCATGTCCTTATCGTCTTGAATTGTTCCTGGTAGGAGAGTAGAAACTGGTTTTGGAATTCCTTAAAGCAGTTTTGCATGTCCTTTTTGGGTCATGGTGCTGTCCTCCGTGTTTTGCCGGTCTTGGGAAGGGGTTTCATGTGCCTTCTCCCCCTTTGGCGTTGTTGCCGGGTCGTCCACGCTCCAGAGTTGTTTTAAACTTTTGGCTTGTTTACCTTGGGGAGAGGTGTGTGAGCTGGGGTTGTGTTCTTCTGTCTGGACTTTGACATTAATGCAGTTACTGTGGTTCTGTTTTTGTTCCCCGTTCTTGTGTAGTTCCCCAAGTTGTGTGGTTCCTGGTATGCACTGGGGCTTGGTTGGGTTTCCTAACTTATCAATTGAAGTTCTTGAAGCACAAAGTCTGCAAATTTCTTCTACTACCCCTGAGGTGCTACTACTTAGCCAAGTTTGAGACAACCATTTTGTATGGCCTTGACCTTTGTACCCACAATATGGGAAACACTTTAAGCATCTTAAAAGGGAAGCTTTGGAAGGAGGTGCTTGGTCTCTCGATGGGTATTCCCAACTCGGTCATAAGGCACAAACTGTCCCTTGTGTCTTTGAAGGCCAGGTATGTTTGGAAGCAGCTTTCCTTGTCCAGCAGAATGATTGACCCCCCCCTCCTCCTAAACATTCGCTTTATGAGAACTTACATCTAGCTATGCATGCCGGAACTGTCACTTCTATCCAAGAATTTAGAGCAAGGATGAGTTCAGTACTGGCATCCAATGGGGTCCCTCAGGAAGATCTGGTGCAAAGACCTGGGCATACAAAAAGATTTTGTTTAAGACCGACTGGGTTGAGACAGTTGACTCCATTTCCTCTTGTACCACATAGAAGGAATACTCTTTATTTCCCCATGCTAGAGAGTGTTTACCGTTGTACCTTCAGCGATTTTCCCTGCTCCATCATACGTATGAATTTTATGCGATTCAGACTTAACCAACTGCCAGTTTATGAAAGGATTAAGCATTGGAGGGACCCTTTGTTGCATGATAACAATATATCCAATAACACAAGTAGGTTCTGTGGAGTTTTTGATTCCTTTTAAAAACCCAGAGACATTTGGTTACTGTGTGCCCTTATTTTAAGGATGAACATGTAAAGTGCTTTAGGGGAAAAAACACTGCTAATTCGGAAGTGTCTAGGAGCTTATTCTGGTGCAGGTGTACGTGGGGCACAAGTATTTCTTTTATTTTAGCTTTGAATCTTTTTCTAACTTGTATTAATCTTGAATTGGAAAAATAAACTTTGAAACAACATAAGCGCTGTTCAAATATATTAGAGTTTGAGGAACCGTACTGAATTTAACGTTTATTTCTCTTCTTTTCTCTGATTCTTTTCTACCAGTATGGAGTGTGTTTTTTCTTTTTTTCTGCGGTTTAATGTTTTAATGATATTCCTGTTTTATTTTTTCTTGTTCCTTTTTCTTATTCATGATGTGTAAGGTTTCTTGCAAACTATATATGTAACAATAAAAATAAAAGAAATTTAAAAAGTTCCCCAAGTTGTGTGGTTCCTGGTGCACAGGGGCTTGGTTGGGATTCCCCTTGTTTATTCCTTTGCATGCAATGGGGTGATGTGGTTGGGGTCTCTTTACCCTGGACCGTTTTCCATTTATGATGCACTCCTACTACACCGAAATCTTGGTTGCAGTGTTCGAATTGATTGCCTTTACATGTGCCCCAGTGCGGCTTTGTACTGGTGCCAGTCTGTTTATGGGTTTGGGTACCTTCTTGCTGCGTGGACTGTTGCACTTGAATATGACTGGGGTCCCACCCCTGTGGACTTTGTGGAGCTATTGGATGTTTTGGCATGTTTCGTCTGGCCTCTTTATGCCTCTGGCCTTGCTGTAGGCTTGCTCTCTGTGCCTCTTACTGTTGAGGGGCCTTATCTTTTGGGCCTCTTATGTACCCTTTTGGGTGGCAGGTAGCAGTTGCTCTCTATTTAGAGTTCACAGGGGGGGGGGAAATCTAGTGCCTCCCCCAGTTTCTGGTCACAGTTTGCCCTCTGATCACCTCCACTGTGTAGGCTATTGTATTGTGCATGGGTTATAGCGTGCTGTTCTATGGTAATGCACCGTAACATTGGGGGACTGGGTGTGGTTTGTGCCTGCGTCCATACTCACTGTTGTTGGACCCCTTGTGGGTGTTCCGGGATGCTGGTCCTTCTTCCTCCTATCCTCCCTGTGTTTTGCCCTCTGTTGCTGTACCCTGCCCTCACTGCTCGTATAACGTTACGTGGCTCTTGGCCTTTTGCTGCCCAGGCTGCTACCTTGTTAGAGCTTCGCTGACTGGGATGCACCTTGTTGTGTCGCCTCGGATGTTGCGACACCCTAGCCACGTTGCCTGCACCCCGACTGATAGTGGAGTCGGGGGCTCTGGTTCCATGTGCGGTCTGTAGCCCCTGGAGGGGGACCTGCTTATTCTGAACTCCTGCAATGTCCGCATGGGGGTTCTGTGCTCCCTAGGGGGTTGCTGCTTTCTCGACCTCCTGCACTTTGTGGAGGGAGAACCAAGACCCCACCTTTGGCGATCACTGTTCATTTGTCTCTTCCTGCTCTCCAGCTCTGTTTTCCCTCCATCGTGCTGCTCTGACGCCACTTTGCTCCCTGATCGCAGTGGAGGTCTGGACTGGGCACGGGAGGTGCTTGGGCGTGTTTTCCCCTTCATATGAAGATGCACCCTCTCCCGTGGCTACGGAGGAGGGGGCCATGGGTGGTCGTTTTGCCTTGGAGTCTCGCTCCTCTTGTTACCGCTTCCCCAGGTTTGGTTGCCTGCGATGCGGTGTCCCCTTGCCAATGTCCCCTGCTTACAACCCTCTTTGGTCGCCGCGTACCACGCCTAGCTTCCCCTTCTCATCGGGGTGCATTGTGGCTCCAACTTGTGCTCCGTTGGGGCTGGGAATCGCCCAAAATGCTTTATGATTATTATTATTATGATAGGAGCGCGGTGGCCCAGCGGGGAGAGACACCTATGCATGTCCTCCTCTGCTCGCCACCATCTTGGAATCCTAGTTGTATTTTTTTTTGTGAAAACTCTACCATTGTTTGTTTGATAAAAATTGTAATCCCTTACCTAATGAGAATAAAGAGATTAGAGAACCCTACATTGGTGTTTGTTGGGGAGAATTCTCATTTATGGCTAATTTCCCTCACCTAGTGAGTCCCCCAACAGCTTTGCTGGACTTCTGGAGTTAATTTGTTGCCACTTGGTAAGAGTGAGAGCTTCTCCCCCACTCTTACCTGTGTTTTGCTATGTGTTTCTACCTGTTTTTGTGATTGTGGACTCTGGAGTACACCACTTCAGTAGCCCCCTTCTTTTTGTGTGTCATACAGCACCTTCAGTGCCGTGGCACAGGGTTGTCTCTGAGACTTCCCTCGACTCCATTCCTGAGGCGACTATTGTCCCCCAGAAAAGGGGTAAAGTTACCATTAACTTTACTTAGTCAATCTACCACAGATCCAGTACACCCAATCTTCCATGGAGTACTGGAAAGGGTTAATTTGTATCCCTTTGTATCTGTACCTCCTAGAGCATTGTTTCACTCTTTTAACATTTAGACTTGGCTGGTGGCAGTGGTATCTACCCTAACTTTTCTACCGCGATTATACTATATAAACGTGGTCTGATTGTAGGCTATTGTATTAGCCTCAAACTTAAACCTGCTTGACCAAATTGTCTTTCTTTTACCTCTGGTTGGGTTTATTTGCCATTTCTTTTTGTTAAAGTCCTCCTTGTGTTTTACTTTGAGTGGCAAACTAGGTTCGCCTTCTTTGTTCACTGTCTTTTGGCGAGCTTCTTCTCAGAAGCCCTCCTCCAGGCACCTGGGTGTCTAGGTGGGCTGAATGTGAGGGGGGGTGTAGTCACCCCCTGCACAGGGTATCCTAGGAAACCCAAGTCGCACTTTGTCATGATTGGCCAGGGTAGTTGTCCGGGCTGGACAAACCCCCCTGCTGGGTGATTGACAGCCATGCTGTGTGAATGGGGGTTTTTCGCATTAAAAGGCAGGTCTCTTGGGCTAGAAGTCAGAGAGTCGCACTGGAACTACAAAGAACCGAAGAGCAGCGGAGAGAACGATGGCTGCTGCAACTACCCCGTCCCGGTGAAGCCCTGCTGCAGTCCTGAGCTATCTTCCCTTCAAGGACTTAGAGAAGATCCAGTCAGGAGTCTTCTTCCCTTGAGCTTGGTGGGGACAACCAGCTCATCTTCTACAGCCAGAGGAATCTCTTCCTTGGTCGAAATCATTGCATGCTGCTGTAGTGGTCCGGATAGCCACCTGACACGCCTCTCCTGTTTTTAAGGAGCACACCTTTTATTCTGTGTCGCTGCTGCCGGCTTCATCCCTGTGTGGTGCAGACCCCCTTCAGATGTCCTCCTTCACAACGAAGCTCCAGGAATCGTGGGTCTGCGGGAAACCTGTTACGCTCACCTGGTTCCACGTGGTTCCACGGGGGCGCCACTCAGCAATTGGTGTCCAGGTATCCCTCCCTGCAATGCCCAGTAGTGACCAGCAGAAGAATCCTGCCAGAAATACAGGTAAAGAATGTTTAGGCCCGGGTAACTGGGATTAACAGCCTCCCACCACCCGGTATGTCTCCGGTCCCTCTGGGCTTCTTCTCACCTTGTTCTTGATGTTGGCGGGTTCTCCGTCCTGCTGTCTCGGCAGGGGCGCGTGGTGCTTTGCGGGCAATGGCGGTCAAATTACTTCACTGATGCCGGCCCGACGTGAGTCTTTCAGGTAGGTCTTATTGCTATGATGTTTTGCATGCCTTTCTGGAATTAACCATGTCTTTTTTCTCTTCCTTAGGTACGTGGAAGTCCAATTAGTGGTGAAGATTGGATTCGGGGTCCGCTGGTAAGTATTGGCATTTTTGGAGCGCCTAGTCGCGGCGAGTTGGCGCTTAACGCAGCGCTAAGGTGCCTTGCCTTTGCTAACCTGTTATCTTTTGTCTTCACAGGGTGCGGTGCTACGCTGGAGTGTAGAATTCCAGAGATTTTGCGGAATGAAGTGCGAGTGGGAAGGTAAGTCTTTTGGCAGAGTTCGTTAACTGTGTAAAATATCTAAAGCCTTGTGTTTCCCTTTCTGCAGGTCCGTTGATCCGAAGGAGCGCTGGTTCCAAGATACCAGTCGGAAGAGCTGAGAACCGCTAATGATGGAATTCACGTAAGCTACAACCTTCTCAAACAATGTCTTCTTTCTTTTTCTGCAGATGCTGTTTATCCGAGGTTCGTGGCTGAAGCTGAACGCAGTGAGCGTCACTTTGCAGTATTGAAAACTAACGCGAAGCGTGTCAGTCCAGTCGGGCGTGGTTTAAATAGCTTCAAGAAAGAAGTCCAGGTAAAAGAGTTCCAAGGTGCCACACCCAAACCATCCTTCTGCAAGCCAGCTTCCAAGAAGCCTGATTCTGTGGATGCTTCCACATTGAATGACAGTAACAAAAAGTTGTTGGCAAGCACAAACTCATTATTATGTATTAGCCCGGCACCAAAGGCGCCAGGACTGGCCCCAAGAAGGCCTCGGTTGGGATTTAGAGGAGACTGGGGTCAAGGCTCCCACTGGCCCATGGGTAGGCCAGGGGGGGCTTCGGGGTAAAGGTTGTGACAAAACCAACAGGAACAACTGCCAGGGCACCAGCTGCACCATTGGAACAAGGTACTGTGTTCTACTTGAGGAAACTGGGTGAACCCTTTTTCTTCATTTCCAAGGCTTGCCCTCGTCTTCCCTCCTTATAACTTTTGCTTCCGAACATTGACAATATCGAAGTACTTTTTGGCTATGTTGAATCGTGAACTGTCTGACGGGGTGATCTTCGGCAACAGGCCCCGGTGTCTTTCGACCCTGACTGCGGCCCTTTGACTTTTGAACTCCTGCCTCTGAGTGTTTTTTGATTCTGCTTGCCTAACCAAAATATTGCCTGTGATTTTTGCCTCCGACTCCCTCTGGGTATCTCAGGTGCTAAGTGTGTTTTGCCCTGGTAGCATTTCATGTCACGGAAGTGATCGCAATCGTATTGGCGGTAAAATGTTTTGTCCGTAACACCGGTTCATTCAAACACAGGGTACTTACCTTGAGACTTACTGTACAAAGTGAATTGGTTAGTTGTAGTGTATTTAATGTGTGGTTTTTATTTAAGTTTAATAGAAGTTTTGTGTTTATAACGAATGGTTTAAAAATAAATATACTTATATTTTTTACCTGAAACCTTGAGTCAGTGTTTGCTTGAGTCACAGTAATTGTGGTCCCTTTGTATAATCTCTGCTACTGCTCATATACTCTTGACATAAGCCTGACTGCTCCGCCACTGCTACCACTCTGACATAGTAGTACAGGCTTGTACCAAAGGTAAAACTTGTATTGCCACCTGTAGTCTTAATTGTGTGTAGTTGTCCCTAAGGGCACTGCACAGGATTCTGCCTAACAGTTTTGAGCTAACCTGTTGATTCCTGTGCTGTCACATGTGGTGTGTCACAAAGCCAAGTGGGTCTCACAAAGTGGCACAACATGAGAAGTACAGTTCAACAAGTATTATTGGAGAGTTTACATGGTTGGGTTGAAATGGGAAAAGCCAAAGAAGAAAACTGAAATCCAAATGTCTCTTATCTCCCCTCCTATGGATTTCTGCTCCATCATTTAGTCTTGTATGTAATGTTTGTTTTTCTTGAGCTTCCTGTTGTCTGTCATGCCTCTGGGTGGCGCGGTCTACAGACTTGCTGGGTGTTTTCTACCATCTTTAGAGAAGCCCCTAAATCATTATTTAACATTTTCTTTCCGAAATCTGTATTTCCGAAAAAATGTGCTTCAATTCCTATAATGCACCTTGTGGCAGTTCTCATTTCCTGGGTATTCCTATGCATCAGTGTTGGAACCACAATCCCCAGAAGTCCTAGAGATCAGTGCTACTTTCACCTTCCCTGGACCAGAGAGGGAGGAGGCAGATTACCTTCTGGTGTGCTGCTGCAGGTACTGCTAATTGGCCTGCTTCAGCATAGGGCACAGCAGTATTTTAGCAGCTGCCTGCAGGAGCACAGGTCTCTTGCATTGAGTTTGCTCCCAGCCCTTTTTGCCTTGAGCCACGATATTCTACTAGTTCCTGTTGCTGTCTCATATCCTGCTGGTGTTCCAGTGCTCTGTGCTCCCTGCCTTGCAGCCTGCTACTCTCCTCTGCCTTCTGCCCTGCTCTTCTGAGCTTCCTGCATTGCAGCCCTGCTCCTGTTGCAGTCATTGTTCCCTGTCTGCAGCCCCTTGCTCTCGATCTCCTATTATCTTGCTCCCTGCCTGCGGTTCCTTTTTCCTTTCCTTCAGTCTGTTTCCCCTGGTTTTAGCTTTAAAGTTCCAGCCCTAGGTTTCCTTGTAATCGGTCTTCAGTCCTGCCCTTGTTGTTCCATTTCAGATTTACAGTTCCTGGTTACTGGTCTGTAGTTCTAGTCTCCTGCTCTATTGCAAATAGACGCTTTTCTACTTGCTTTTCCCCTTCTGAACCTTGCTTACTTGACTGCATAGTTTTCCCTAGTCATTTATGTTACTGTTCTTGTCCTCACTTGTGCTTCTGTTATTCCTTTGTTCACAGTTTGGCTGCAGGGGTTTGCAGCAGGCAATCTCTGCCCCTTCCCTTGTCTTGGTTTATTTGTAGTCTATAGTGAATTTAATGTAACAGTGTATTGCGTTCTGTTCCCTCAGAGGGCATACGCTGTAGACTCCGGCTGGACCCATACTGGCTTGTCTCGTGTAGGTGCACTCCTTGTTTTTCCCCTAGGGTCCAGACACAGAAGCCACTCCTGCTTCCCCCTTCCATGGGCTTGCAAAGAGTGGTGCCTATAAAAGTAACTTACACAGGGCATTGAGCTTCCCTTATATCTGTGGGCAGTCTATAGTCCAACCTGTGTATACACCCCTAGTGGGATTCCTCAATACTCGTCCAGTGCATGGTTCCATCCCTTCTTGTTCACTATTGAGATCCGTCTTTTCTTCCTGTTCCGTCATTCTGAATTACCTTGCCTATTCTTCATTCTTGTTTAGCTTCCTGCTGTATGCGCTTACCTGCACCCTTACATAAGCACAGCCACCCAAAACCTTCCTGGGTGCCCTGCGCAACTCTTGACATTGGCTGCAGTTAGGTGGGGATATCTTCCCCAGTCCATCTGACTGGAGTGAGAAAGTGAGGAGTGCGAAAATTGTGTTCAGAACAGCTCTCTTACAAATACCCAGAGTCATAGGCAGACAGGAGGCCATACCTAAACTTTCACTAGCATTCTCCCAGGCCACTTGCCACCTCCTTTTGCCAATGTCCTGGTTCTTTGTCCCACCAGTCTATCTTCACTCTCCTCCTCAACACCCTGCTGCATGTTTGTACTATGGGTTGCTTTTCTATTGCCTTCCCTTGCTCCTCTCTGGCCACTGACACCACCTTTACATCCTCAGAGCTTGTAAACATGCTTCCACCCACTCCAGACTCCCCCTTTCTAGTTTTAGGGGTCACCCCATGAGCTCGAAAAAAGTCAATTTTCCATCTCTCACTGCCCTCAACTACTTTTCTATTGGTGTGCCTCCTTTCTTCCCTCCTCTCCCCTGTTTTCTTCTCACCCTCCTCCTACTAGTTCCAACTCTGGATTGGATGTTACTTCCATCTTCCTCTGCTCTCTTCTCTCCATCTTCATCTCATCTTTCATTCAATTCCCAATGTTTGTCCTTTCTTTCTCTCCTCTTCATTCCTCACATCTGATTCTTCTTTCCTCCAACACGCTTTTCTCCTTTCCCCTCTCTTCCTTCTTTCTCCAAGTATCTCCACCAAAGTGTTTCTATCTCCTTCTCCAAACACTCATGCTCTCATGTTTAACTCCTCTTTTATAGGGTTCTGTGCCCATCTTACCTCCTCTGCTTAACTGGTTTCAGGTTTGTGTGTTTTTTGTGTGAAGCATGTTTACTTGTTCTCCAGCACTTCTTTCGCTCTGCGTGCCCTGCCTCTCCTTCCTGCGACTTTCAGGTGTGAGTCAATAAAGATGTGCACCTCGATTTTGTAATTGCTATGTGTACATGTGCAGAGAAACAAGGGTGCGTCGGAGCAACTGGCTCAGAGTGACACTCTCTCCAACTCATGCTGCTCATGTACTAATTTGTCTGCTCATAGTTTAGTCTATGCTGTCATGTTTTTGGAAGCGGAGCAGTGTACAATCTGCCATCTTATAGGTTCTGCACTAGGGTTCCTCCCTGCCCCAGCTCTAATGTAGTGTTATGATGTTCTATTAATGGACCCTTAAGGCAGGAATTAAAATTCTTTGTTAGTTTCAGTGAACATAGTATGGATTTGTAAAGGAATACTGTCAAGACAAGTCCTTTTTGCGATCTGTTGCCTTTTGTTGGTGGACTGGTGGATGTAGCCAAGAGATCCTCCCCACAACCCCCCAGGCCCAGCATCACATGGCTTGTGGCGACACCCAGTCCCCTTAGGAATCCCAGCATCTACCATGAGCCCGACTTGGGGGACTTCATCACAGGTTTCGTTAGCTGGATCAGGGATACATGACTTGTGGTTCCTAATGTGCCCACCACCTCCTCTGCTTAATGCGGCTAAGATATCAGATCACATCAGGCCAAAGTCCTTTATAGGGCCACACCGGGGGCAACACGTTTTATTCATACAGTTTAAATGACTTGATAACCCCAGCGGGAGACAGAGCTTTTGTCCCCACAAACTCACCTCTCCAGAGGAAATTATGGTAGGATTGCAACCAAGTCTGTGTTGACGATGTGGGAGTGGTGGCACAAATAGCCTATCAGGGTGTAGTCTTGGTACTTGTACTCCTACATCACATCCCCTTTCCTCCATACTGCATGGGCGTCCCTGCATAGGGACGGGACCAAAATCCGCTTTAAACTTAGTGTGTGCATGGGTGTTGCCGCGGGGATTACCACGCCCTGCTAGCCCCACCCACCGGCACCTCACTTCAGTCCTCGTTTCTGCTCAGATGGGATCGAACAAACCCTGCGCTAATGGGTGCATTTTTTCCCTCCCCTGGTTCCTCGCTCCCTGTCGTATGTCAGTCGCAAGTGGTTTCACTTGGTGCACCTCCTGAGAGGGATCCTTGCGGCATCGGACTCCCATTCGCTCTGTTTAAAGTGTCTGGGCCGGATCAGCAGTGGAATTCCTGTTCAGCGTGTGACGCATTCACCCCCAAATCGTTGAAAAATTGGTTATCCCCTTGGAGGGAGATCTTCTCGCGCTCGCCTCTGGATCACCTCAAAGGCTTTGTGCGTCACAAGACAAAGTCAATCAGGTTAGCCATTCTTTTTCATTACCTCCGCAGACTTCTTCCGCTGAGAGGGGTCTTGGCGATCCTCATACCGACACTTGTCTTGAGGTCTCTCAGGCTACCAGTGCGCACTATGAGGGGGTCTTTGGATCCTACCAGGTTGAGGGACAGGCTGGTCCTACTAGCGGACATTGGTCTGTGGGTTAGGACATCTGTAATACTGAGCCTAGACCTGAGGGGGCGATTAAACGCAACTTGACTTCCAGGTGAAAGCCTGAGGGCGCAAAGCCTCCTGGGGGGTAACTCTGAGGTCGTTATCAACACCAGGTAAAATCTTGAGGGGCTGCAAAGGCCTAAACCCCAGGCCTCTGCACTGAGTGTACTGCCTCCATTTACTCCACATTAATCTACCACGTCAATGATGGCCAGCCATTTTGTGGTGCTGAGATCCCAGTCGGATAAGGAATCCATAAGAATAATTAGCGTCTTCTCCTTTGGAGTGGGCCACACAGGGTCGGACTGGGACAAGAAATAGGCCCGGACACCCAAGAAAAAGTGACCCACCCCTTCGCCTCAAAAAAAGTGGCCCACTCCTCGCCTCATGACCCTTGACCACTGATGACATCACCGGAAGTGATGTCGTTTGGCCCCCACACGAAAGTGACATCCCGGGAAGTGATTGAAACACAACCTTTCACCCCTTGACAAAACAGGAAGTGGCATCAAATAGCATTGTTCCTAAGTACACTACGAAACATATGGTTATGATTTCACTAATGTGGTATACATTTTATATAAGAATGGATCACCATATATATCATTAATATCTGTGTGTATAGATCCATATTGTCAAATTACTGTAAATGCAAGCAGACTTCCAAGGCCAAATGATGGTATTGTATAGCACTTACGCTTCAGCTCTTTTTTTATAGAACAAATATGCACACAATATCACCCAACCTGTGTTGGTACTCATTTATCGACCTCAGAAGGATAAAAGGCTGAGATGGCCCTGCTGGGATTCGATCCTGCAACCTGCAGATCACACGCACATCGCAGCAGCGAGCGCTCAACCCACTGATCTATTATATCGGCTATGGTAAAATGATCAATTATTCTGTAGTGAATACCATTAAACTGGTAACTGAGATTTAACAGCCCACCAGTTAAGTTCATCTGCAGGTCTGGTGCAAAGTTGGCCGCATTCTGCAGCAGCATGTGAATGATGTATGCATCAAAATTTATGCTGCACACATCATTCATGCAAATCAATCATCAAAGCAAGGTAACATGTGTTACCTTGCTTTGATGAATTATGCCGTTGCAGGTGCTTTTTGTATTGGTTTTTAAAAAAGTATTTTTTTTAAAGTATTTATTTTCAAACCGGCTCACAGGGACTAAACATGATTTCAGCCCAGCCACGGGCCGAGTGGCAGATGGGCCAATCCAACCCTGGGGCCACACAACCAAGTAGGTTTATCAGAGGGGTCTGCACAACCTACTTTCAGACAACCTGGTCTCAGTGGTTACAGGGACCCATCTCAAGCACCATGGAATACAACTTACCCCATACAACCAGGGAGACCCTCAGAAGTGGTTTTCAGTATATGGGAAATAGACCGTCTACATCTACTTGGAACCCTATGGTAGAGCGCAAGGCCCCCATACCCTATTCCCCATCTATTTCTAATAAAAATGAACAAAAATCCCTAACAAAGTCAGTTATTTCTCATTAGGTATTTTTGTATTCAATCATTTCTGCAGATACCTTCTAGGCCCAACTGCAAGTCAAAAGACCCTTCTGGTCCAAGGTGCAAACCGAAACTACTGCTACCGCCACCTCCACCGTGGGCATTGGCCCCAACAGGGGTTCCTGCCACATACACAGGCACGGATACGGTGGCTACGGCGACGGACACCGACAAGCCCGATGACTTTGTGCCAGCGGAGGGCGAGCCAGCAGGTTTTGATGACCCGCAGGCGGCCTCTCCACCGGATGAGGTTGGCTCCTTGCACTTAATGAAGTCCAGGGCCTCTGAACTTTTTTCAACTGGTGTCTGAGGAGACTAGAAAGGATGGGTTCCTTTATCAACGTCATGAGTCCTGACTTGGCCCCCAAGTGCCTGAGGTGTCCCTGCCTTCACCTGACACTGTGGTCTCAGCCGCGGCCAGGGAACACTCCGTGAACCCATCGTCCTTGTCCATGGTACCCCCGACCCGACCAGGAGGGGAAGAAGCTGGACATTATTGGGAAGAGGATTATCTATACGGCTGCCAGCACCATTAAGGCTGCTAATGCCCTGGCCATTTTGGCCCGGTACAACTGGGGGTTCTGGTATAAACTGTGCCCGATTTTGGACTTCTTACCTGATCACAAGAAGGTAGAAGCGCTTGAACTCTTCCAAGATTGATTGATTTTTTTATTATGCGCTTATGCACAAGTGTTTCAAAGCGTAACCATGCATGGGAGGGAAAGACATAGGGAACACAAGACAAACGATCTTACTAGGCATGGTATATTCAGATTATGCAGGTGAACAGAAACGGGAAGTGTGTGGGGGGGTGCAACAGGGACCAAATGCGCCCAGTCCCATCAGAACCTGGGTTAAGTGCCGAGAGATATCACTCTCATGGGCCGTAAACAAAGTGCATTAGTGTTGCAACAAGTGCAAGGCCTGTGGGCAAGTGCAGGGGACTGTTGAGGAAGCTTGGGACCAGTGAGGCACTGAAGGTGCACCAGGCAGCCAGTCGGAGAAACTGAGCAGAAGTAGAGGAGAGAGAGCGAGGAAGCAGAAAGAGGTGGTTAACAGGGGAGGGGGAGAGGAGGAGGAGGAGGCGGCAAAGAGGAAAGTCTTGAGGAGTTTCCGTAACTTAAGGAGATACGGCTCAAGATGGAGAGGGGCAGGGAGGCTGTTCCTGAGGGAGGCACCTGCAGTGGATAAAGCCCCCCCCACCTCCCAAGTCTTCGCTTGGAGAAGCGGCTCACCCGCAGAGAGATGGAGGAAGACAAGTGGAGGGCTCAGGAAGGTGAGTATTTAGGAAGAGAGTGTTGCAGATGGAGTGGGCCCAGGCCCCAGAAAGCCTTGTGGACAATGCAAAGGGTCTTGAACTTAATACTTGCAGCCACGGGCTGACAGTGAAGGGATTTCAGTGCCAGAGAGTTGCGGTCCCTGGGCTTGAGGCCAAGTCTCACGGTTCTGTTCTGGAGGAGTTGAAGAGGACGGAGGGAAGAAGAGGGCTGTTGCAGTAGTCCAGCCTAGAGAGGACCAAGGATCTGGAGATGCTGAGCATCTGGGGGAAGGTGAGAAAAGGTAGAATTCCTCTGAGAAGGTGCAGTTGGTACCGGTACTTTCTAGAGATGTCTGTGATGTAAGACGAGAAGGATAGGGTGGAGTCGAAGATGACCCCCAGATCTTTTGCCTCGTTGGTAGGTGGAGGCGCAGGGCCAAGGGAGGTAGGCCAGAGAGAAAGAGGGACGGCGGGAGCAGGGATCCCGATGAGGACTATCTGTCTTACTGGCATTGAGACAGAGGTCGTTTGCAGCACACCGCGAATGAATTGTGGACAGTTAGTCAGGTATGAGTGAGGAAGAGGCTAAGGGTAGCTGTTGGGCAGAAACCTGTGCAGTTCCCTCTGGGACCACTGCAAAAGATTTAAGACTACAGGTGTTTGGCAGTAAACCCACTTGGTAGCAGTCTCTACCACACAGATTCACTTGGTAGCTGTGGCTGAGCTGTCAGACTTCCCTCAAGAAGAGTTAGGTAGTATACAGAGCATTCACAATAGGTCAAAAGAACACAGTAGAACAAGTAAACACTGACCAGAGCTTGGTGTAAAAGAGATATAATTATTTATTTAAAACCACATTTAGTAAAACACACAGGCACTAATGTTAAGCAGTTAAAAAACACGGTCACTAAAAGATATACACTCCCTTAGAAGAATATTAGACAAGTCTTAAGTAAAGCCCCACTTATTTTCAGACAGCGGTGAGCGCTTAACGCAGATGGCACTCTAATAATTCGTTTTAAAAGGGAGAGAAAAGCTGAGTATCATTTGAAACAGATCCAAACACTTTCACAAGAACACAACAAGAAAGGAAGGCAAAGTAAATCTGTGAAGTTAGAGTTCAGAAGGCCAGATCCACTTTAAGAGGATCAGAACAAAATGTGTCCAAGGTCACACGGTTGAAGTGCACAAAGGTCTCAAAGGTTCAGTAAGAGTTGGACCAAAAGAAAAGGACCAGTTAGATGGTCAAGGCGGCCAGTCCAGTCCAGAAGGTTAAGGGATTATTATTACCTTGTAGCAATCTTTAGAAAGGGAGCCCTGGCGGACACTGTACCTTAAAGTGGTGAGAATAATCCAGCGGGGGCAGTTGTTCCTGGCAGCGGATGCAGGTCGGTGCTTCGTCCGGGGGAAGAGAGGATCTCGTCTGGGAGGAAGACGGGAGTCCGTTGCACTGCCAGGGAAGAAACCAGCCACGGAGTTCTCGGGTAAAAGGAGCGGTCCTTTTATTCGCAGTCCAGTGGGAAGTGGCTATCCGGTTGCCAGGGTGCTTGGCACGGGCAATTCGACCACAAGACGTCCTGGGATGCGAGGAAAAGAAGGTAAACTGGTTGTGCCCACCAGTCAGGGGAAGAAGCCTCTCCAGCCGGGAGATCTTCTCTGTCGTCGGAAAGTGGTGAGTCGGTTCTGCAGGGCTCCACCGGTGGTGTTGTTGTGGCAGGTCGGCTCAGCTTCTCCCTCGTCGGATTCTCAGGTCCTGAGGCGACTTCTGAAGTTTCAGTCCCCAAAGCCCTGCTTTTATGCAGCACACCTCCATTCACTCAGCCTAGCTGTCAATCAAACATGCTAAGTGGTGAGCCGGCCGGCTCACCACTTGGGCCAATCACACAAGAGTGCGACTTGAGTTACCAAGGTAACTCAGTCCAGGGTGCCTAAACCCCCTCCCACGCCCCCTGTGGTACCCAGACAGAGTGGCACCACTTTTGGAGGCTTCTGTGGAGAAGCGCGCCAAAAAGTGGAACAAAGGGCTCGACTTGGGTTGGAGTCACAGAAGAGAACACAAACGCCATTTTAGAATCGAGTTCTGGCAAAAAATACCAACCGGCGAATTAATATTAAATAAATAAACCGGCGGTATGTTCGAGGCTATGAGAATTAAATAATTAAAGTTGGTAGCCTCGAACAATGGGAAAATCCCATAGGGATATATTTGCGGTCGAATATAAAAAGTAGTATCCACTGCCACCAGCCAAAAACTCGATCAGGGGGGGATGGAGACGTGCCCCATCGACTAACAGACCCCGGGGCAATCGAATTGCCCCGACCAGTACGTCCACAATATGATGGTTTGTACCGGTTTCTGTTAATAATTTGGGACTAGTAAAGCCAATGGTGACTTTACCAACCCTGGGAGACAGTAGTCAGTCCCAGGGCATGGAGTCTATGGTGGGGTGTCACTGTGACACCCCTGTATCACTGCACTGAGGGTGCTGTGTAACACACATAGTAAAAACACATGAGACCCTATGGATTAAAGGACCCCATAGCCCATAAAACACATTAACAGTCAAAAGAACACCACAAATCATGTCCAAAAGTGGGAGAAAGAGTCTCACTCTTGGCAGGAGAAAAAAACAAACTCCAGAAATCCAGCAAAGCTGCTGGGGGACTCACTAGGTTAGGGAGAATTCTTTTTTGGCTGAATTTCCTAATAGTAGCCTGAAGGAGAGCTGTGGGTCATCCGCGTAACACTGAAAGTTGTTTGTGAAGGTGTCTACCATAGGGGCCAGGGGGGCCATGTAGCCATTGAAAAACCAGGGGGATAGGTTAGTTCCCTGGGGGGACACAGCACGTAGAGAGAGTGATAGGGCAGAGGAAGGACCCCAATTCCAAATTCCACCTGGGATGGGCAGCCAGAGAGAAAGGAGGTTAGCCATGCCAGTGCCTGCTCAGTGATGCCCAGGGTATCATGGAGTTGTGTAAACAGGGTGCTGTGGTTCACTGTATTGAAGGCAGAGGAGTGGTTGAATAGAATGAGGACAGAGGGAGAGCTAGAACCAAGGTTTGAGAGCAGATCTTCAGGAGAGCAGTTTCCGTACCTCACGGATGATCTAGAGCCAGACCGGTGGTTATGGAATCAACAAACAGATTCAGTGTGGAGGGTAAGATGAGAAATAGCCAACTTCTCCAGGAGTTTGCCCAGAAAAGGAGTGATAGCTATCATGTGATAGTTTGCCAGAATGGAAGAGTCAGTAGAAGTTTTTTTTGGGGAGAGGGTGCACAAG
Source organism: Ambystoma mexicanum (assembly GCF_040938575.1). Taxonomy (NCBI): domain Eukaryota; kingdom Metazoa; phylum Chordata; class Amphibia; order Caudata; family Ambystomatidae; genus Ambystoma; species Ambystoma mexicanum. The sequence goes on along the minus strand of NC_090936.1, from coordinate 853,720,700 downwards.
GGAGTGCTTAAGAGCAGTGGTGAAATCTCCAGTGGCAAAGGAGAGGTTGCAGATGTCGGCCAAGACTGGGGCAAGAGAGTCAATGTTGTCCTTGGTGGTTTTGGAGGGACAGGGGTCCACCTGTTTGGAGGAGTCTTTCATAGACCGGACTTGTCTAGTGACCTCTTCAGGTGTGACAGGGGCGAGAGAAGAGAGAAGGGGAGGGGTAGGGGTGTCCAAGGGCGGTACAAGAGATGTTGGTTCATGACATGTTGAGGAAGAGAGAGCGGATAGGATGTCTTGTGTTTTTGAGGTGAAGTGTGCAGCCAGGGCCGAGCAAAGAGCCTGGGTGGGTGTGATGGTGGAGGAGCCTGCAGTAGAGTTGGCTAGTTCCTTGCAGACTTTAAAAAGTGTTGCAGTGTTATTGGATGCTGCGGATATGCAGGCTTCAATAAAGACACTTTCTTTGGAGCGGATGCAGAATCTATACTGCCTTTGAAGGATATGGCATGCTAGTTTGTCAGAGGGTATACTTGGGGAATCCCATTTCCGTTCCGCTGCCCTGCACTTGCGTTTAATGGCAGTCAGTTCGGAGTCGTACCAAGAGTTCCACATTTTGGTAGGCTTCAGTTGTACCCTCATGACAGGGGCAAGAATATGAGGAGTGTTGGAAACGGAAGGGTTCAAATTAGAGAGGGCTGTGTCAGGGTAGAGTCAGCTGCATGAGTAGGAGCAGAGTGTAGATGGCGGCAAAGGCAGCTACTGACTCTTTTCATGGGTCGGATGACCTTGTAGAGAGGAGTCTGTGTCAGGCTTACCAATGCAAGAGGAGAATAGAGCTTAAAGTGAGAAGAGAGGTGAGAGTGATCAGTCCAGGAGAGAGAAGTAGTGAGAGGGATAGATGGAGGCATGTCAGTTGAGATGAGAGCATCCAAGGTGTGGCCAGCAGTGTGCGTTGGGCCAGAGGATATGATGGAAAGAGAGAGCGAGTTGCAAAGATTACGGAAAAGTCCTGAGGAATCGGGAAAGTCGAGATGGATGTTGAGATCACCCAGTAGGAGGAGTTGAGAAGAGGAGGAAAGGAGAGAGGAGGCCAGGTCAGCCCATTCCGAAAGGAAGAGGGATGGATGACCAGGTGGCCGATAGAAGGTGGCCAGCAAGAGTAAAGAGATGGGAGAGAGGTAGAGCCTGCAGACTAGGCACTCAAAGGATGAATAGGCCTGAGTGGGAATGACAGAAACAGGGATCCACTCAGGGAAGATCATTGCTACTCCCCCACCTGGTCTGTTTGGTCTAGGCAGAGAGAGTATCTTGTGGCCTTCTGGGAGAAGTGTGTCAAAACATGTGAGGGAGCTATCCTTGAACCATGTTTCAGTGAGGGCATGAACATCAAGATCCAGAAGTTCAAGGAGGTTGCAGATGTCAGAAGAGTGTTTGACAGCTGAGCGAGTGTTGAGCGTGGCGCTGTGGAGCAGATTGCCATCTGTAAAAAACTTACGGGGGCAGCAGGGGATGAGCAGGTGACAGTGATCCTCCTCATAAGTGGCGAGAGTGCCTGAGGTGGAAGTGGGAGGAGGAGCTAAGGAAGGCAGGGGAGCCGTGACCGCAGTGGTTGAGAAGAGAGCCAGTGCAGGTGGGGCTGCAGGGGTCAAGGGAGCCCCAGCAATGGTGTTAGTGGGTAGCAGGTTCACCAGAGAGGAGGAGGCTGATAAGGTTGTCAATGTGAGAGGTGGCAACAAGGAGGCCATGGCAAGGTTAGAAGGGTGGTTAGGAGGCAGCAAGGGAGCCAGGGTGGGCACAGCTGGCAGGGGAGCCAGGAATGCTGAAGGAGAAGGGAGGTTGATAAGGTGGGGAGGAGCCTTTCAAAGAGTAGAAGGTTGGGGACCCTGTACCATGATGGTACCATTGCGGTAGACATTGATGATGACTCTGGAGGTGGAGAGAGGGCAAGAAGGACCTCCAGCGGGTGCCACCATTGATGGGTGAGGAAGAGAAAGGAGAGAGAACAGCGATCATATGGAGAGTCCGTTGGTCGGGTGAGGGAACGACAAAGAGGATGTCAGTGAGAGTCTCTCTGGCAGAAGCAGTGACATATGTGTCTGCAATTGGAAGGACTGGGTTAGAGACCAGTGTGTCCTCCTTCAATTTCTTCCTGTCAAACTTAGTAAGGGGTGAAGGATAAGAGATAGAGAAGCAGTTTGAGAAGATAGGAGAGATAGAGTGCGCCATAGCAAACTGCAGAGGGTGAGGTGCGCTTAAACAGGCTGTGGCCACAGAGGCGCAGGCAGAGCAGTGGGTAGGTGGGCAGGGGGGATTCAGGGAACAAGAGTGGGAGAAGAAAAATTGGGAAACTGGGGGGAGGTAATATGCACAGAAAACAGTGAACGTGCAGACGGAAGGGGGTAACATGTGTAGGGCTGAAGGGAATAACACTGGGAGACGATGGGAACTGAGGGGAGTGAGGGAGCAGGTAACCAATCACTGTGATCACATTGTTCATTGTTTGGGAACACAGTGGGAGATGACAAGGGTGGGGGAACAGATCGCAGACTAGACAGAGAACAGAGGGAGTTGAACTGTCAACACATTCTCATGATAAGCAAGTTGTGCACAACGCTAAAAACAAATTTAAACAGCAGCAAACAATCAGGATGTGCACACAGCTAAGAGGGGGAAGTGATCTCATACCACGCCATCACAGTGACAGTGGACATCGCAGACACCAGATTCCGTCAGATGGGAAATGGAGTGTCTCTTCATCGACGGGGATGGCTGAAAGCCACCAACTTCAGGCCGGCCGTTCAGTCTAGGGTGTTGGACATGCCACGGGGAAAACCAGTTTGGCAAGATGGTCGACGAGTCTCTTCAAATCATCAACACTGACACAGAAACAGCACACCCAAGAAGTACACCACCCCTTACCGGCAGCCTTCCCGCAGAGGTCACTCGCAGCATTCGGCGGCAGAGGACAGCATCGGTTCTGCCCACAGTGCAGGGCCCCACCACCAAAACAGGCCTGAACCAGCTGTGGACTCTGTCCCCCACTTGTGCACCCCAGTGGGAGGCTAGCTGATGGGGTTAGACAGCGTGTGGAAGACCATCACCACCGACAGATAGGCTCTCATACAGGGGCACACCTTGGAGTTCCAACGCAGATGTCCTCGTATCCTCCCTGTGGCTCGACAAGAACAGCACGTGGCACAGTTGCTGCAGGAGGTCCATGCCATGTTCAAAAAGAGGAGGGTAAAACCCATCCCCCAACACCTCTGGGACTCCAGAGTGTACTCCAGATGCTTTCTGATCCGAAAGAAGACAGGAGGGTAGAGGCCGATCCTAGATCTGTGATGCCTTAACAAGTAAGTCCCGGAAGTTCAGGATGGCCTCGTTTCAGCATGTGTTTGGCCAACTGGAGGAAGAGCGACTTCCTGGTGTCCCTGGACCTGGAGGACGCCTACTTCCATGTCCCCATCCATCAGAAACACCACAAGTTCCTGCTGTTAGTGGTCCAGGGGTGATACTATCAGTTCAAGGCAATTCCCTTTGGCATGAAATCAGTGGCTTCACAAAGTGCTTTGCTCCGGTGGCGGCGCATCTGCGTCTCAAGCGCATCCACGTCTACCCTTACCTTGACAATTGGCTAGTTTGATCCCGCTCCCATGCTCTGGCGTGCCAGCACACGGCAAGGACTGTGCGTTTGCGGACGGATCTGGGATTCTTCATAAATTATCCAAAGTCCTACTTGGAGCCATTGCAGAATGCTCTGTTTCAGGGAGCCTGACTAAACACAGTGACTTGCCTGGCATCTCCCTCGGAAGAGAGAGTGGTAGCCATCCTAGGGAAGGTGCAGCACCTGTCGTTGGTGCAGTCGGCTACTGTGAGGGCCGGCAAGTCGCTGTTTGGCATGATGCGCTCCTACATCACCCTTGTCATCCTTTGCAGACTGCAGATGAGGCCTCTCCAGGAGTATCTGGATGCAAGGTTGCTGCTAGTCTTGGGATCCTGGACGGACAAGATCGCCCTCAAGCAATACAGTGGTGGGGCGTGCATTCTCATTTCAAGCAAGTGACCCATCAAGTACCGCTTTACCAGGAGACAGTCACCACGGACGCCTGGAAGATTGGGGAGCTCATACCAGACAGTTGCACACCAGAGGCCTCTGGCTGCCAGAAGACACTTCACATCAACGTCCTGGAGCTCCGGCCATCTTCTGGGCCCTCAAGTCCTTCCTGCCATCGCTGAGTAGTAAGGATCTTCACAGACAACACTACCACCTTGTTCTACATCTGGAAGCAAGGCGGGACGCGCTCTCCGGACCTCTCCAGGGCATCCCAGTATCTGTGGCACTGGGCCATTTGTCAGGACATGATTCTCGTCCCTTTTCACCTGGCGCGCACCAAGAACACCATTGCTGACTCGCTCAGCAGGGAGCTACATTCTTGGCACGAGTGGGAGCTTCTCCAGGACCAGGTTGATCTTCTATTGCATGAATGGGGTCAACCCCAGATCAAACTTTTCACATGGCGATGAATTCTCAGTTTCAGAGGCTCACCAGCAGGTTCCCACAGCCAAGCAGCATTGGGGGATGCATTCTCCTTCACGTGGGAGGGACTTTTCCTAAATGCTATTTTCTCCGTTCCCACTCCTGTGAATGAACAACACACTCAGTGTCACTGCAGGATGATAGTCGTCGCTTCGGCCTGGCCACAGCATATCTGGTACCCAGACCTGCTATATCTGTCAGCGTCTCCATCCATCAGGCTGCCACTACTTCCAGACCTTCTCTCTAGAGAGGGAGGGGCGATTCTGCACCACCACCCAGCATCGCTGAACCTCAGGGCCTGGCCCCTGCATCCTACAGTTTGGACATTATTCTTTACCTACGGAGTGTAAGGACACCCTGGCCAATGCCAGAGCCTCTTCAACGTTGATGTGCCATAGTGGAAGTGTTTCTGCATGTAGTGCCAGGTTCACAAGATGATCCCTCTGCATGTCACAGCCCGCAGCTCCTACCATACCTGCTTTGCTTGGCCAAGGCTGGACTGGCTCATGCCTCTATCAAGGTTCACCTGGCCGCCATATCCCATTACACCATGGCACCGGGTAGACTCGTCAGTGAGTTCGTCAAGGGAGTCTTCGAGGCTTTTCCGCTGGTGAAGGCTCCTGCCCCGGCTTGGGAACTCAATGTGGTCTTAACTAAGCTCATGGGGGCATCCTGTGAGCCTAGGAATCAGGCCCTGCTCAAGTATCTATTGTGGAAGGCGGCTTTCCTTGTGGCGATCACCTCAGCCAAGCAGGTCAGGGAGATCCAGGCCCTGTCGTGCAAGCAGCCATACTTGTCCTTCCATGCTTCAAGGGTGGTACTGCGTACACACCCCACCTTTATGCCGAAAGTGCTGTCGGAGTCAACAAACCTTTATTGTTGCCTGTCTTTGTCCGGAATCAGTCGTCGCCAGTGGAGAGGGCCTTGCATTCGCTGGACGTTGCTCATACCTTGAAGTTTTACGTGGCATGCACAAACAGCTTTCGAAAGCCTTCTCAGCTGTTCATCAATTTTGAACCGGTGAATCACTGAAAGGCCTTGTCGAAGGCTTCCATCTCCAGGTGGCTCTCCAGCTGTATCATGTACTGGCTAGAAGGCCCTTGCCGAGCCGGCCGAGAGCCCACTTCACCAGAGCCATTGCAGCAACAACAGTGTTTCTCTCTGGTGTGCCCCTGCTTGACATCTGCAGGGCTGCTATGTGGAGGTCCACGCTCACCTTCACAAGGTTTTACTGCATGAACAGGAATTCCAGGGAGGAGGCCCGAGTCGGCCAAGCGGTGCTACGCAACCTGTTAATTTGATGTGAATCTGTTCCAGGCGTGAGTGTGCTTCTGTTGAGCCTTGCCACCTCCCGTGGTTGTGTATATCTACTGCTGTGTAATCATTATTCATGAGCATGTGAATACATGCCAGATCCCTTGCTGGAGATGGTTTAAGTTACTTACCTGTAACTATTGTTCTCCAGCATGGGTCTAGCATGGAGTCACATGCGAAACCTCCCTCCGTCCCCTCTGTGACTCTTTTTAGTTCATGCTGCCACTTTACGTGCTTACCAAATCTGAAGATGGCCACCCGGGGTGGAGCCTAGGGAGAGGACTGCCATTGAATGGGCCCAGTATGACCCAGAGGACAATGATTGGTTTAGAGGAGAAATACAGTTTTCAAGCTAAAGTGAAATTGTTTTTTTAACAAGGATTCCCAGCCTGACCGGGAATATTCCTGAGCATGTGACTACATGCTATACCCATTCTAGAGAACAACAGTTACACGTAACTTAAACAGGGATGTCATTTCACCAAAATGCCAGGGGTAGCGGAAGTGACATCACATGACCTTTGATGACATCACAGGAAGTGATGTCATTTGACCCCTCCCCACCTCAAAGTGACATCTCGAGAAGCGATGGAACACAACCTTTCACCCCTTGACAAAACAGGAAGTGACATCACATACTGTTCCTATGTACACTAAGAGAAATATGGTTGCGATATCACTATAATGTTATATACATTTCATAGAAGAATGGATCACATATGTATCATTAATATCAGTGTGTATAGGACAATATTACCAAATTACTGTGAATGCAAGCAGACGTTCAAGGCCAAATGATAGTGATATGTTAATATATAGCACTTACGTTTAAGCGCTTATACATACAATATCACCCAACCTGTGTTGGTCCTCATTTATCGACCTCTGAAGGGTGAAAGGTGAGTTGAGGTGTTTACAAACTGACTAAATCAGTGGCTCACCAACCTGAAACGTGCCTGAAATAAACCTTAATGAGTCCTACAATTATTGGATAGAATTCCAGAAAGACAAATTGTGTTATTCCTATTCTTTCTTATTTAGCCTCACTGCTCAAAGTGATACACTTGTGGAACCCCGTTTTTCTTGTTCATGCCGAAAAAAAAAAAAAAAAAAAAGTCAGCCACTCCAAAAATAAAGAGCCACATGACACTGGCTACAGCCCAGGAGCTTACATTAAAAAAAAAAGTTTTACATTTTATTTTCTAGCAGTAGCAAAGGGGCCACAGGGGTAGCAAGGGAGAACTCAGGGGTCGCAAATGCGACCCCTGGTGACCCCCCAAATGACATCCCTGAACTTAAACCTTACATTTAGGTAACTACCTTCACTTCAGTCATACCCCTTCCTCACAAATCTTAACCCTTTCCTCCTTTCCCTTGTTGACTTCCCACTGACCATCCAGCGTAAGCTGCTGCATGAGAGCTTTCCCATCTGACCGACCCTTCCTCCATCCCTAAACCCCCCTTTCATAAGCACCCTGCCTCACCAATGAGCGAGGCCCCCCCCCCATCCAGTCATACTTGAGGTGTGCAACAGTGCGGCCCACCAAACATGATCCCACCAGTCGAACCACCAAAAATGCACCTCCTGCCCAGCAGCAACATTTCCAACCATTTTCAAACAACCATAGGTGTCAGCCACCCCTCACCTCCCCCCACCAACCTGCGCCGTCCTCCCTGGCACACCTGCTCGTCCACCCCAAAGTCCCCCCATCTCCCCTTTCAACTCATAATATTTACTCCCCACTAAAACATTGCAAGAACCTCTGTGAACCAACTTATCCTCCCCTCAAACCACTACACCCCCCCCCTCTTTTGGTCACCTCCCTCCATATCAACAACACATGTGGAAGTGTGAAAAGTTAACTTAATGGGGAATCTAGAATACCAAAGGCCCTGACAAGGGACCAAGTCCACCTCATGTGTCTTTCTTCCTTGATGACGGGGTGTTGAGCTGCTTATATTTCCTCGCTCCCTGGACTTTGCATCGGCCGGATTTGCCCTTAATGTCCTGGGAGGCTCTGCAGGGTCTACTCTCACAGCACCCCCATCAGATCATGCATGGAATGCTTCATTTCCCTCTGACACCAATTGAAAGCACTCTCCTTCCCATTCAAACACAAGCGCAAAGGGGTAACCCCATTGATGTTTCACTGCCTTCTCCTGCAGCATCTAGTGACCGGGATACAGTTCTTATGCCGCAAGAGCGTGTGGGCCGACAGATCTTGGAAAATAGCAACCTTAGAATCCTCGTTGGCCATGTTACCCATTCACCTCGCTTTCTCCAGGATCTTCACTTTGTCTCCATAGTAGTGTAGATGCGCAAGGACTGAGTGCAGACCTTTACCTCCTCCTCCAGCCCAGTGCACTCTATCCAGGACCACCCTCATACCTTTCTTGGAGCCCAGGGCCATGCCTATGATCTCCTGAATCCTCTGTCCCGGTCTCTCCAGCGACTCCCCCGTTTTTTTCCAAGTTCAAAAAAGCAGAGGTTGTTTGCGTTCACGATTTTCAATGTCATCCACTTTTAGGCTCACTTCTTCCTCCCGCCTTTCCACTTCGAGGAGCTGCGCATCCATCTGCGACTGTAGTACCTCCACAAGGCCTGATTCACCTGCAGTCCCTCTATCCTTTCCTCCATGTATTCTACCGTCGTCGTGAGGTGTCAACTTCAACCCTATGTCCGTCCTCGCCCCTCTTATTTCCTCAAAAATGACTTGGATGTTGCTCTTGATTGAACCGATTAACGTGGTAGATCAGTGGAGGCCCAAGTCTCCTTTTGCCTTTGCCATTTCTCCACTGACTGTGTAGTGAAATTGTGAGAGCGCCTCCCGCCAATTCATTCACCAAAGCTCTGCCAGGCGGCTGCAACCAGCTAGGTTGTATCCAGTCTACTCTTCCTTTAGGCCGTGGTTCCCTTATCATCCTTGCCCCCTGTAGCTGTGGGAAAGTCACTGACCAGTTAGGTGGTCACCCTGCTAGTCTGGCCCCCTGGGGACTGGGGTGTGCCCCTGGTGGTCTGCCTCTTGCCTGCCGCCCTGCACCGGTCGCACGTTCCAGAGTTCCACCACCTCAAAGCAGCAGTTTGCCTCCCTAGCTTCAGTCTTGTAGTCCCTGTATTTCTGCTGCTGCCACTAATGCTCACAGCTTCTCCTCCTTTTCTGCTCTACCCCTTGGTGCGGATGCTGTTGTCAGGGATTCCCTGTGTAACCCTTGGCACTTCATCGTGGTTAATTCAAAGGTACGAGATACTGCACCCACAGGCCATCCACTGGTATGTTGGCGCACATGGGTAAGCATCAACGTTGGTAAAGGAGGAGGTTTGCGTGTAGCTAAAACCTTGAGGTGGCGCTTTGAAAAATATATCGTGGCACACACTGCGTTACCTGCTGTGTACCATGGAGAGGCTCCTCAGCCTCAATGTGCTATTCCCCATGTGGCCGCCTGTCTGACACCATCCACTTGGGACTTCACCACCATCCACACCTCAGTGAGGCTTCTCTCTCCTCACCTTGTCCTCCTTGCCGATCAGGGCCACCTGCACTGTCTCCACCGCAGCACACTCTGACAGTCCACCGCTGTCTCCGGACTCCGTTGCACTGTAGTGTCTCTGCGGCGACCAGCCAGATCACATGGTGCTCAAAGCCTTTCATTTGGCCCTGCAGAAATCACTGTGACTCATGCCCTTCCGAGGGCTTGACACCGCAGGAGTTCTGTGACTCGGGGACATGCAGGGCTCTCTGCTCTGCAATTTCTGTGCGGCGCACCCTCCGAGATGACGTGCCGCCTCCTTACTGTGGGAACTGCGGGACACCTCGCAGCAGCCTCGGCTTCACGGTGCAGGCCGCTCTCCTCGGCCCCCGATTTCTTGATGACCTCTGATGCGGGGCTGCCCCTCTGCAGGGCTGATGACACCCGGCTGTTTCCCCCACTCAGTGAGCCAGTTGATGAGGGTCTGGAGCGATCAACTCCTCAATGTCGCGTCAAATATGCAGGGCAGGGGACGGAGCGAAGCACTATGGCAGCCATCATGCCTGTGCCCCCTTTGCAATGGGTTTTAAAGGCAAACTAGGTTGTGGAATTGGAAAAAGTGTCTTACGTAATTTTACACGGCCAGTTAGATTTTGAGAGTTGACCTTTGGGGTTTAACCAAAGATTGTTATTACTCTCCAAGGGTGGAGGAGGGAAGGTGTTAAAATGGGCTATTTAGGACATGGGAAATCGGAGATGTATCTTGGGGAAGGAAAGGGGGATGCCATGTCTCATTCAGTAATACCATAACCCTCTTCTGGAGGTTAACTGCCCCAAGGGTCAGGCTCAGGTACCAGCTGCCATCCCCTGGCCATATGAGAGGAGGTCATCGCTGGGAAAGAAGTGATGATACCATTGGATTCATCAAAGTACTGAGTTTTTTCATTCCTCCACTGATGATGAGGAACTAACAAAGAAAATGAACAGTACCCTGGCGGCTGAATTGCTGGCAATTATTGTCCAAACCAGCAAATAAAGAATTCTCTCATGGACAGACCAGGGTAGACCAGCAAATTCGCTCTTTTGGAGGTTTTAGGGGATGCCAGGAGAGGAGTACCATACAGCCAGAATGGTCTCCTAGCACACATGGCAGAAAAGAGCAAAGGACTGCTACAAAGGGTTTTTTCTTGTCGTCCTCCTCACAAGCCTCAGAGACAAAGAAGCAATGAGGTGTGCATCCAGCTCCACGAAATCCCTGAGGGGGGCAGATTAGCTCTGCATGAGCTCCAATGGAATCATAGTTTCCAAGACCCATGGCTACTATCAGTAGTTTCAGGGGTTTTCCAACTCCTGGTCCCTCCAAGTCTTCCCTTTTCCCCTCCTATTCTGAAAATTGGTTCTCCAGCCCATCCGACAGGAGGTACAAAACCTCATCCCGAACCAAGCTGTAGAGATGGTTCCCTGTATAGAAAGGAGTCAAGGATTTTACTAGTGGATCTTTGTGATCCGCAGTAAGAACCAGGAAGGCCTGCGAGTGGTCCTAGACCCGTCTTACCGCAATCTTTCTCTGACCCTGGAAAAGTTTAATATGGTGACGCCCGCGCCTATAGCTGCAGCTCTCTGTAAGGGAGATTGGTTGTGCTCCTTGGACCTGAAGGAAGCCTACCTCCATGTTCACATATGGCAACCACACAGAGGGTTTTTGTAATTCAAAGTGATGGGCCATCATTTTCAGTACAAGGTCCTCCCTTTTGCCTAATCTTGGCCCCTCACGTTTTTACAAAGATAATGAACACAGTTGCATCCCTCCTCAGACGGGAGGGTCATCACATATATCCCTACTTGGATGACTGACTAATCAAATCCAGCACTCAAGAGTGGACGGAAAGAACCAGTCAGACACTAATGCAGCCTTTATTCTATCTGGGGTTCTCTGTAAATCTCAAGAAATTAGAACAAATGCCAACTCAGGACCTGGTCTTTCTCGGCATACGATGGGATACACTCATAGAGAGTATGTTCCCTACGCAGGAGAGATTCGGGGATATTGTAACAATGATCCTTCTCTCTCCAGACCTTTTTGTTTTTCTTTTTTTCTTTTCTTTTTTATTGTTTATTGGCTAAAATATTGTTTAATCTTAACTATATTTAATAATACAAACAGCACACCGTAGTGGGCGATGGGCACAATATTAGCCATGATTGGAGGTGCAGGATTTGCCAGTGCACCTTCCTATCTTGGAACACATGTGGCTTCAAACACCTATTTAATGACTTTGAGGCATCCCTTGACAATGTATTTGTAATCTGTTTCCAAGAAACATGGCTACGTGATGCCCCGATTCGTGATTGCTTCACAACCTTGCTCAACCCAGCCGAAAAAAACATCAAAGTCCGACCACATTCAGGTTTATTAACAATGATAAAAATAACTTGATGGTGGTCAGCTCCAGTCTCAGTAAATCCCAACCCATTTGTCCCGGGCACAATCATCCACACTAAAGATGATGTAATCCAGCGTTGGAAACACCTTTTGATTATAAACGGCTATTGGAATTCCGCGAAAATCGGCACCAAGAAATTTGTCAATGCAATCACACAACTAATTGATCAGGCCACCCTAGCCTATAACAACTTATCAGTTATTTGCTGTGATTTAAATTGTTCTTGGTTTCAGTCTGACCCTAATTCTCATATCTACAGGCATACACCAGACAATGCAGTCTGTCAGAGGCCAGATCTGGGCCAGAGCCATGGCTACGCGTAATTGTGCGATGCTAAATGGCAATGTCAAGGTGACTTCCCCGCTCAAGCCACGTGGCATTGTGATGCATGCCATGGTATTCTTGACTACATCTGGGTTTCTCGAAATGTTGAACTAAAGGTCGCGGATCTCCAAATCCAAACGATGAAGCATAGCTATCACAATCTCCTGAGATTCTGTTGCCTGATGGAATGGGTCCCTTTTGCTTCAACTTATCAGGTACCTGTTGGAACTAATGCTGGTGGTAATCGTCTCAGAATAAATGCAAATCAAATCCAAAATCTTGGTGCCAAGTTTGCGAACTCCGCCTATACACATGGATTTTATTATACACCCTTGTTAACTGATAATATCATTCATCTAGACCTGTCTCGACATATTGGGCGCTCCCATAAACACACACATAGCATTGTTATTCATGAGGCAAAAAAAGCACTGAGAAGAGACTTGAGTTTTTAAAAAAATAATCTGCCCAGGAAAGATGTGTACGAAGTGGTCAAAAGCAGTAGGACACACTATCGTAACTGGTCCAAATCACTTGCTATCATAATTGATCAAGATCGTGCCGAATTAATCATTAAACTACTTGTAACAAAAAACACAAGAGAAATCTGGCAGATCTTGAATATGGGCCATACAAAATGTCCTTCTGCAACTGCAAATACGATCAGGTGCCAATTGGGAAACATACTTTTCTACAGTCTTTATAAAGCCCCACGAAGAGCCAGTTGTGGTGACCAACTCGGCTGGTGTCCTTTGGGCAGTGGAAATGTTGTTGGAAGAGATTGAATGAGCCATCAACAGATTCAAAAATTCACGTGCCGCTGGTCCAGACTTGATCACGAATGTGATGCCAAAAAACATTTGAGACACTGGGCTCTCTTTATCAGAAAGCTGTTTTCTAAAATTGCATCCTCCAAACAACTCCGAGTCATGGTCCACGGCAATCGTAGTCCCCATTCATAAGAAGGGCAATTGGGACGACCCTTCCAACTATCGCCCAATTGCCGTTCTCGATACTATTGGCAAGATGTTTGGCTCAAATCTGCGACAGAAGCTGGCTTCTTGGGCTCAAGCGTCTTTGATTCCGGATACACGCCAAACTGGTTTCACGAAAGGAGTTGGAGTTGAGGTCAATTTGTTGATTCTTACCATCATGAAACTTGAAGCAATGAAAACAAATGGCAAACTCCACCTTGCCTTCATCGATATGAAGCAGGCTTTTGATAGTCTAAACCGGGGAATGTTTTGGGCAAAACTGTCAAACTGGAAATACCCGGTCGACATTCTCAAACCAGTCATGGCCCTTCATGCGCATACCTCTATTTGTGTAAGACTAAACTGCGGTGAGTTATCCGACCCCATAACAAGGGCTAAGGGCGTCAAACAAGGGTGCCCACTCGCCACTCACTTGTTTAAATTATTTTTGGCTGACCTGCCTATACATCTCGACCAGGTCCAGTGTTTTCTGCCAAAGATAAACAATGTACCAGTAAAATGTATCATCTATGCAGACAACCTGGTCCTGATGGATCGCACTCAAATCGGACTACAGCGTCTGCTCAAGAATTTACACGAGTACTTGGCTATTAACAATCTTCAGATAAATATATCGAAAACCAAAATTCTGACAATTGGCAGCTCGAGTAAAAAGGATAAATCTTTCTGGTGGACGGTTGCGTGCGAAACCCTCAGCTCCGTGTCCTCTATAAGGTACCTTGGGATCCACTTTAACAACTCAATCTGTGAACACCACTGGGTTGTTGAGCTAAAATCTAATATGAGAAAGCTTGCTCTACAAGTCGCCAAGATCATCAAAGACTATAGCAAATTTTCCATGGCGCCCGTTTTCGCCTTTTACCTCCAAAAGTGGTTACAATCATTGTCTCTGGTGCAGAGGCAGGCTGGAACATAAAAGAACACATTTGGCAGACGCTGGAGGGGCGGTTCTGGCGTCATGTTTTAAAAATGCCCCAATCCACATCTATGACAATCTTAAGACATGAATTGTCATTGAATTCTCTTCACATTAGAGTCGTCTTGAAATCTGTTACTGTAATGCGAAAAATGTTTCTTGACTCGCCAACCCCTGCCTATCAGATTTTTACAAGTGAGTCTAACAACACACATCCCAGTTTACTACTAAAACTATGGGTCAATCAGCTACTTGCATTCTTGACTGCCACCAACATCAACAAACTCAAACTCCTAAATTGGCCACAATGTGCCAAGAAAAAATTTGATTCCTGGACCTGGATAGTCATTCAAGAAAAACGGGCCAAACTGCATTCTGCTATTTCCTTGGGTCTTGATCAGAAAAAAACTAAAGGTGCAGCCTCGATACTTGCTCCACTGCCCTTCACGTCATCATCGAGAACAATTTCTAAGATTTCGAACGAACACACTGAGAACGAAAGAAATTCTTTGGCAAAGACACAACAAAGCAATAAAGGACAATCTGTGCCGCTTTTGTCGTGCCAACATCGAATCATCAAAACATTTAATAATTGATTGCGAACGACCTCGCAACTAACACTCTCTACATCTCGGGAAATTTGCACCTCTTGATGAAGACATGGATGCGCAGTGGTCGGCGATGATCTCTGGGAACAATATCAAACTCTCTTGTGCGATAGTCTACTACATGTACATGCTTTTAAAGAAATTCTATAGCTCCGACGATGTGTTGACTCTAGCCAATTTAATAGGCACGACATGTAATCTATTTGACCTAATTAGTTGTGTAGTGAAAATTGAAATTTTACTTTGGTGATAATCGGGAAACGAAGGGCTAATCGACTGTCTGAAAGCAAATTGAAACAAACGTTTGAACCTTGTGTTTTAAACTGTAGCTTTTTCAATAAAAAAATACAAAATTACAGTGTAAGTTTATAATTTAACAAATATGTTTCAAACCTTCACACATAAAATAAAATCATAAAACCAAAAATATCAAATTCATTCTTCTCCCTAATCAAAATTTGATATTAAGATTCAACTACAGCTACATTCCCCTTGTCTTCTCACAAACCCAAGGAATTGACTTAACCCACAACAGTAATGGCAAGGGACACAGGGGTACAACTGAAGCAGCATTTCCAAAATGAGTCGTTATCGAACAACCGGATCTTTACCAGGAATTTAGAAAAATAGGGCTTAGTCACTGTTAGGGAGAATTCTCTGTTTAGGCTGAATTTCCTAACCTAGTGAGTCCCCCAGCAGCTTTGCTGGATTTTTGGGGTTTATTTATTTCTCCTGCCAAGAGTGAGACTATTTTACCCTCACTCTTGGACATGATTTGGGAGGGTTTCTTTGAATCTAGATGTGTTTAATGGGCTATGGGGTCTTTTACTCCACAGGGCTTCATGTGTTTTTGTGATGTGTGTTACACAGCACCCTCAGTGCAGTGACACAGGGGTGTCATAGCGACACCCCAGTATAGACTCCATACCCTGGGACTGACTACTGTCTCCCAGGGCATGTAAAGTCACCATTGACTTTAGTAGTCTTAAATTCTGAACAGAACCAGTACAAACCATCATATTGTGGACGTACTGGCTGGGGCAATTCGATTGCCCCAGGGTCTGTTAGTCGAGGGGGCACGTCTCCGTCCCCCCGGATCGAGTTTTGGCTGGTGGCAGTGGATACTACTATATTCAACCGCAAATATTTTCCTATGGGATTTCCCATTGTTTTAGGCTACTATCTTTATTTAATTATTTACGGTAGCCTCGAACATAACGCCGGTTTATTTAATTAATATTAATTCTCCGGTTGGTATTTTTTGCCAAAACCTGATACTAAAATGGCGTTTGTGTTCTCTTCTGTGACTCCAACCCAAGTCGAGCCCTTTGTTCCACTTTTTGGCGGGCTTCTCCACAGAAGCCCTCCAAAGTGGTGCCACTCTGTCTGGGGTACTTAGGAGGGGTGGAGGGGAATTTAGGCACCCTGGACTGAGTTGCCTAGGCAACTCAAGTCGCACTCCATCCTGATTGGCCCAAGTGGTGAGCCGGCCGGCTCACCACTTAGCATGTTTGAGTGACAGCTAGGCTGAGTGAATGGGGGTTTGCTGCATAAAAGCAGGGCTTTGGGGACTGGAACTTCAGAGGTCGCCACAGGACCTAAGAATCCGACGAGGGAGAAGCTGAGCTGACCTGCCACGACACCACCACCGGTGGAGCCCTGCTGGACCGTCTCTTCACTTTTTCCCCAACGACAGAGGAGATCTCCCGCCGGAGAGTCTTCTTCCTTTGACTGGTGGGGATAACCAGTTTCACCGTCTTTTCGCCTTCCGGACGTACCTCGTGACCGCCTTGCCTGTGCCAAGCACCCCGGCAACTGGGATGCCACGTTTTACCACGACCGCGAAACAAAGGTACCACCTTTAACCGGAAAACTCAGCGGCTCGTTTCTTCCCTGGTAGCGCAACGACCTTCACCTTTCCTCCAAGTCGAGATCTTCTCTTCCCCTGGACGACGACGCAACTTGCACCCACTGCCAGGAACAACTGCCACCGCTGGAGGATCCTTCCCACTTAAGGTACCGTGTCCCGCCTGGCTTCCCTTGCTACCGACTGTACGGGGTAGATTTAGCCCCCGGCTTTCAAACCTGGGTTAGCCTGGGACACCCTGGCTAAACTTTCCTAAGCCTCTCTAAACTCTTTTTGAACTCTCTGCAAGACTTTCTAAGCCTAGAGTAACTGTGTGATCTTGGGTGCATTTGTGCTCTGCTCTCTCTAAGAGTGTGCCCAGCCTGTGGACTCTGGTTCACCAGTGACTTTTGCTCTTCTGCCTTGCTAAGTGTTCCTGAACCTTAGAGTGGTGTACATTTCCATATTCTTTTTCCCTCCTTTTCTCACAAACTTATTGGAGTGCCATCTAGTTAAGCGCTCACCTCTGTATGAAAATAAGTGGTGCTTTACTGTGACTTATCTGATAAGGAAAAAGGGGTGTATATATTACAATAGTAACTGTGTTTAGAATATTTTACAACAAGAGTGCTGGAGTGTTTCAAACAGTGTGTTTTTAAATAAATAATTATATACTTTGATACCAAAGCTCTGGTCAGTGTTTGCTTGTATTGTTGTATCTGAGTGCCTATTGTGTATACTTTGCATACTGCCTAACTCTTCTTGAGGGAAGTCTGACTGCTCAGCCACAGCTACCAGGTAAATCTGGGTGGTACAGACTGCTACCAAGTGGGTTTACTGCCAACACCTGTAGTCTTAAATCTTTTGCAGTGGTCACTAAGGGAACTGCACAGGTTTCTGCCTAACAGTCACGTAATGTATAATTAGATGTGCTAGCGTTTCAATAGATTCTCCGCCACAAAAACGCCAGGAAACATTGGAATCTATTGACTTAAATCTACTCAAGATTTTCCGGGTTCTAAATTGATAGCTTACAAAATCCCATCAAAGTTTTGGACAAGGGAACAATCTCCATTTTGGAGCGAGGGACCCCAAACGCTTGTGTGACAAATGCTGCATACTCTTCTGATTGTGTAGTTGGTCTGTTGTTAAACAGAAATTGAATAAAAATGTGGCTTTTTTTTGCTTCTTTTTCATTTTATTGGTTTAAATTCAAACCTTTAAAATAATACACAAAACAACACAGTCAACACAAACAAATAGCATCATCCTCCCTCCCCACGTCCATTGTCATATTGTTCCAGCTTGATCAACATAAATGAGTCATCTTTAGTTTTGTTTAACACCTTCAGTCGGCGGCCGGTCAAACACATTTAATCTCTCTTCAATTACGGCCAGAAAGGAAGGTAGAGGCATAATTAGTTTCATGTCAGATCCGTTCCACATTCTCATCCACCATTCTTCCGCACACAGTCGGATGATCATCATTTCACTGGCCCAGGTGAATTGATCTTACATCTTTTAGTTCAGGACAAAATAGCACAAGATGCTTAAGTGATCCAGCTTCTTTATCACAAAAACGGCAGGAGAAATTCCATCCTATGTTACATGATCAGTGGCTGGACCGCTCTTTGGTTTTAATAGCGTTTAAGCGGAATAGCATGAAAAGTTTTCGGGCTTTCGAGTTTGGAAATAGATGCAGATATTTTTGTAACACGTTAAAGCCTCTTGCTTCAGGAGGTGAGTCTTTCATAGCACTAACGGAATAACGCTCACTACACGTGATCACCCAATCGGCTTGCCAGATCTTCACTTTTGCTGCCATGGGATTTGAGTGGAGGGTTTCCAAGCTAATGTTGTATGTTAGCAAGAGATCTTCACAACGTTTCACCCATAGAGATAAAATGTCTGAACCGCTCGAAGTCGCATTGTGCAATATTTGAAATTGCAAAATTCCTTCCTCCGCTCTGGATTTCCGAAATAAGGCCAATTGGTTCCAGCTGATCCGAGCATGCAACGAAATTAAGACAAGTTCATACCTTATACAGGCTGTCGAAATTCTGATCGGTAGACTTATGACTTTAGTCCAGAACATGTGTTCTAGCGATGCCCAATGATTAGACGAGCATATTAAGATTGGCGACACTTTCTGTTCATAGACGTTACGCAGGGGTCGCATAGAAAATCGTCCAAACTTTCTATGTATCAATAGACCCTGACATGCCAACTGGCCACATTTCCTCTTAGATTCAACTATCCAGGGGTCATCACAGATGCTAGAGTTCAATGTAATTCCCAAATACTTTACGCTTTTTGATATACGCAGTTGGTCTTGACCAAGTTTCCACACAAACTTTGACTTCTTTGTCTTTCGTGTTGCTCTTAAGTTCTGGAACACCAGTATTTCGGTCTTTGCTGCGTTGATTTTCAGATTGTTCATGTTCACATACCTTTGGACTGCTTCATGTTTACGTTGTAGGCCGATCAGGGTTAAATCTAGGATAACTAAATCGTCGGCATACAACAACCAGCTTATCTGAGATAAGTGGAGCTTAGGTGGAAACACCCTCACTGAATGTATTGCCTCGCCGATGTCTGAGATTAAAAGACTAAAAATTGCGGCTGCCAACGGGCAACCCTGTTTAACCTCCTTGTGCGTCTTTATTTGTGCAGACAAAGAACCTGATTGGTCTAAGCGGATTACAATGGACGTGTCCGTATGAAGCTCTTTAATGGCTGCTAATAGGCCTGCAGGGCAGCCCCATGATCCCAGCTTTTGCCAAAGTAACTTACGATCAATCATATCGAAAGCACTGGAAAAGTCTACAAAAGCAAGATAAACTTTCGTATTTGCCTGCAAGGCTTCCATTTTCAGTAGATTTAAGACAAGCAGGTTCAGAGAGCATCCAGCATATTTCACGAATCCTGCTTGTCTCTTATCCACTCTTTTTGCCGACCGGGCCCAGTTAATCAGTTTTTTTTCTTAAGCAGGGAGGCGTAAATCTTGCCTAAGACGTCAAGCAATGCCACCGGTTGATAATTTTTCGGTGACATTCTGTTGCCTTTCTTGAAAATTGGGACAATTATCCCAGTTTTCCATGATGATGGAGACTGTTGATGCATGTTGATTCTTGCAAATAGGTCGAAACACAGTCCAGAGTTCAGGGAACTGTTTAATCATGAAATTCGTCAACCCGTCGGGGCCGGGGGCCCTAGAGTTTTTAGCTCTCATGATGACCTCTCGAATATCATCCCTCTCGAAATGTAAGTCCCATGATGTTGGATCATGTGCTGGAGAATTGGAAGTAGGGTTTTTATAGTATAGTGATGTGAAATGCTGCACCCACTTAATTTCTGGTACCAGGCAAACTTGTAAAGCCTCCTGTGGCGTTTCCATGCGATTGATGACTCGCCAAAACTCCCCACTGTCCTTATTTATTAGGGTCTTCAGCATGGCCTCAGCATCTTTTTGATATAATAGGAATTTATGGCTTTTGATCCAGTTTTTATAAGATTGTTTAGTTACTCTATTTCTTGACATTCTTTCACTCTTGGGCCCTTGCTTGTTTTTCCGAATTTCGGCTCTCATCATTCTTTTACGCTGCATCACCATCAAGTCGAAGCAATGTTTCTTCTGAAACAACCAATTATTCAGCCCAATGTTTTTGGCTTTGAATTGAGACAGTAAAGAAGCATATTCAATCTCCTCCGGGTTCGTCTTAAATTGGGTGCATATATTTGACACGTCCCGTTCATCCAGCCTCACTCTTAAGCGGTTCAATTCCACCAAGACTTTTGTTCTCCATTTCTGACTTAGCTCAAGTACTGAGTCTTGAAATTTTAACTCTAGCATTTCGTGATCGCTCTTTCCCATTACACAAACTTTCAGAGAATTTACCCTGGCATGCATAGTGTCTGAAATAAAGATGTAATCAATGATTGACGAATGGCCTTCCCGGTGCCACGTGGGCTTCGCCGGGATATCCCCTTGCTTGCAACCATTTAACATTGATAGATCTCTTGCGTTCAACTCTTCCAACCAGTCTTTAGATAATTGTACTTTAGCGGAATTCTGTTGTTTAAAAAAGTCAATTTTTAAATCACCACATACTATCATTCCGACCCATCTGCTTGATTCAAGCAGGTTATCAATTATTGATGTAACCTGATCAATAAACGAGTACGTCGCAGTCCATCCGTGATTCCAATACAAATGTATTACTTGGATCACGTCCAGCACTTTTAACGAGGCATTGGTTTTACCTATCTCGCAGACTTGAATGTAAGGCGTATGGTTCTTTGAGTTTAGCAACAGATAGGCTGAAGCCCGTTTGATCATAGTTAAAAGGCCAGCTAACGGTCGCCCCTTTTCTGCCTTAATAGCTGGATTCAATGCACATTCGAATTCTGAGATCACAGGCATTTTCGCGCATCCAAGTTTCTTGGAGACAAATTACTTGCAGATCATGAAGCCAATCGTTGTTTAACAACTGCATAAAGCCGTGCGTATTCCATGAGGCAAAGGAGCAGAACTGTGCCACGCTGGCCTTCGGACATTAGCTGCGAGTATTGGAATTCAACGCCGTGGCCAGCCAGTTCCAGTCTTGGATATTTTCTTTGCCCAGTAGGCTACTTGTTGGAGTCGAGGCGCTCTTGTTGGCTGAACTGCCACTTTTTATGGTAATTTTGATTTTCTCCATTAGGCTGGTTCGGGACACCACCTCCTGCTCGACTGCCAACACTCTTTGGAGTGCGGGAACTGATGACCCTACTTTAAGGTCCGGCTCGTTCCAACCAAGCTGTCCCTTCAAGTTTTGTTCTATTGGCGCAGTTTTTTGTGAACTCTCAATAGACTTTAAGTTAGCCTTTTGAGTAACCAGGCTGCACCTGATGGAACATTCAGCTCCAATTTTTTGCACCTTTCGGGTTCCATTATTTTATAAGTATCGAACCCCAGGGACAACAGCTCTTCGCCTGCTTCCAATATTACATTTGCAAATATGTTGAAATTTATGTGCAAAATCACCTTGTCATTACATAGTTCGTCAGGGAATTAGACGATTTTTAGGTATTTAGATCCTAGGGATTGCAGGCGAGGTACCATGATGAAGCAGTCTTAGAACATTTGTTCGATTCAAGATTAATTTGTCACCAGACTCCAGCCTCTCCAACATCAATTTGATCGTTAGAGTAGAATCCAAAGGACGAGCTGTTTCCTGTCTATTCCTGCTATTCTGTTTTTTTCTCTGACGCTTTCGGCTGATGATAATTGGCGTTCCGTGGGCTACCAGCAGCCATCAGGGCCGCCGCCGGCTCCCCATTTCCGCCTGCGAAGTTCATGCCATTCAGAGGAAGCTGACGTATTCCACCACCTTCTCGATGCTTGGTTTGAGAGCTTATCCTCAAACGTTCCCTTTTTTCTTGTAGAGTGATGAACTCAGAGCTCTCAGGTAACAGTTCCCTATTCTTAGCCACTACATCAGGCGGAATTATGGAGCAAATCCTGCCTCCAATCGCTGGTGTTGTATTGTTTAATGAGGCTTGTTGCTCTTTCGGCATAGACAGTTTAGGGATCAACGTACCTGCTGCCACATTCTTAGAATCACTATTCTCCCTTGGTCTTGGGCAAAATCCTCATAGACTGATCATTCCAATAGCTCGTCATGATCAGCCATTGCGGAATCGCCAGGATGGACATCGGCTACTTGCAAATTATTTGCTGCCGAGTCTGCTTGTGCCTTTTTGTTCTCCTTAGTTATTTAATCTCATTTCAGTCGAGATGTGATCGCTTTATCAACAAATTGTAGCATAGTAATATTGCGAAGAAATTTCCGAGCCCCTCTTTGTTGAGTCTTTTTGCGGGCTGGCATATTCTTTTGCTTTTTTGTTTGGCATGGATTTTTTTTTACCTCCCCATTTATTTTTGGTTGATCTTCGACCTCTGGAACTCCAAAAATGGGGAACAAGCCTGCAGGCTTTACGATATCAACAGTCACCTCTTTAAGTCCGGAGGCTTGGCTCCCTGCTTGTATTTGGAGAGATGAAACAGACACATTTTGGCAAGGCAGGGTTTGTTGCGTTTCTGGCTTGTAAGAATGCTGTATGAAACAAGGTTTCCAGTATATTGACCTGTCCTGCACCATCGCCATGTAAATCACTGGTATTCGTGGGGCTCTCGACCTCAGTTACCATCTGGGGACGAGGACCCGTAGGAACCGAGTTGAAGAGACCATTAGATGCCAATAGAGGGCTTTTAGAACTCATGACGGTTTGGGGAATATTGCTCTCGGTTTGGGATAACTGCATTTGAGAAGATATGATCTCCACCGCCCTTACGGTATTAAGCGGAAGCGGCAATAGGGATGACTGCTCTTTCATTGACATGTGAGACGTATTGCCGGCTCCACCTAACTCCCGCCTCTTTGTTCCGTATGTGATTTACGAAAGAGAGACAGCGCTTCCTTTGCAACCTCTGCAAACAGCTTTTTGTCGATCATGTCATTACGTTTGCCATCATTGGCTGATTCGAGGCCTGCTAGTAAGTTTTGATTTACCTCTTCTTGTTTGGTCCTCTGGACCCCGTGCATTACCTCTAGATGTGAGAGTTTTGCGTTTATCAGGGCCAGTAAAGTCGTGACATCTTTCACGTTTTCATTTAATGTTTCATAAAGTTTGGTGAATGGTGTAAGGGAAATTGCCATCGCAGAAGTCAAGGCAATTAAGAGGTCATTTGATGGCACATGTACTCAAGGGGCCAGACCCCCACCTCGAACTTTCCCTTGTGTATCACGTGCAGCTCGACCAAAGCCCGCCTGTCCCTTCTGACTTTCGGGAAGGGTCGCTCTACAAACGATGAGTCCCTGGAAGTGGATTCGTCCAGAGAGTCGTCACTGTTTGAATTTTGACTTGATTGATTTAGTTTTCGCGTCCTAGAGCAACGCATTACATTATTATAGAAAGACAGTCTTTTCTGTGGGTCAGCCACCTTTCCATGTGGTGACTGCGCTGAAACTTCGGAGCACACGGCCTCTGATGTCTTGGCTCTTTTATAGTTGCCGGACCCAAATATTACTCGATTGACATCAGTCACATTTGTGCACTGTCTTTTCTGTGGGATTTTTAGTGTTGCATTATGTTCGGGAGTAGACACAGACATCCGTTTGCAAGTACGGGCTTTGTTTAATTCAATCAAATTTTGTAGCACCGAAGAAACCACCTCTAAAGAGTTTCTTCTACAAGTATTAGATGCATCATCCACTTCCACCCCCTGCCAGCGTTCACTTTGTAATGATGCAACCTCATTGGACAATGTTGATTTTGTGTGGCGGTCCATCAGGATTTGAGCTAGGGCTGTACGGGCTTCCTCTGGCGAGACAAGTACAAAGATATCCTCGCTTTGGGCGACGCACCGATTTTCAGTCAAGTGCGTATCTGAACATATGGGCAGATTGTCAGTTTCACTTACCTCCCTTTCTTCGGCATTTGCGGGACTGCATACACCAGAGGTCACCACCGCGGTGAGCCCCACCAACTCGGCGGGGCTGCAGCGCTGCAGAAACCTCGCCGTCAGGACTCAACGGCAGCCACGCCCGCGGCCTCGCCACACCCCCCAGCATCATCGGGCGCGACTGGGGCCAGCGTCGCAACTGCCTGTGCTGAAGCGGCGTCCTCATGCATCGAAGCTGGGGCTTCCAGGTCCGCCCCACACCCACCGGACAATGACAGCGGCATCAGCATAGAACCAGCCCCAACCTCCAGCAGAAAGGACACACCATCCCGCACGGTACGATAGTTATCGTTAACCATGCTGATTATGTGTTCTGTGTTGTTCAATGTCTGAGAGATATTTGGGAGAAGGGGCAGAGTAACAGATTGAGCGTGCTTGTAAGTGCGCAGAGGGAACAGATAACTCGTGAGTTAGTGCAGAGGGCGCAGTAGGCTCTGTGGGAATGGCTTCAAAAACCTCATTTAACAACACAGCTGTCGATTCCTCAGTTATTTCTGAATATAGAGCCGCATGAAAAGTACTGGCTCACCTGTTGTTGTCATGCGCCTACAGGAGGGCTTGTTGGCAGAAGCCCATCAAAAGACAGTGAACAAAGAAGGCAAACTTGGTTCAGATCACGGGTGCTTTGTGCCGGGGAGATCCACCTCCCATAACATCCGGCGACTTTTCAACGCGATGGCCAGAATTGACCAGGACCCCAATGCCATTGCAGTCACACTCGATACTCAAAAAGCATTCAATATGGTCTCATGGAAATCCATGTGGCTGGTATTGGAAACAATGGGTATAGGCCCCAACATGATTGGATACATTAAATTGCTGTAGACGGCTCCTGTGGCGAGGGTCCGGGTCAATTCATTAACATCTACACTATTCACTAGACTCTCTAGAGGCACCCAACAAGGCTACCCATTCTCCCCGATCCTCTTGCATTGGTGATAGAACCTGCAGTTTCTGTGGCATAAGGGTGCGGTACCGCAAGAAATGGTCAGATATGGCATTTCCATATGAGAGAGGGGGGATTCACAGCCGCTGACCTAACGCTGTATTGGGTGGCTGCACAGGCCCAATACGCTAACTACTGGTACCCCAGCTCTCGAACCCGCCCACACGTCAAGCTGGAAACCCTTGCGACAGCTGGAGTTAACATAATGACCCTCATACTACACAGGCACTATGTACCTGATTCAGCCCTAGACCCAGTTGGAACCACCTTGTGCGCCTTGGACCGACTACTAAATTCGACCTCCGAATCCCAACCCTACTACAAATGGCTCCCCGCGTGGGGGTTTCCTGGGATGGAGCCTACACATGACGTGGCCCTGGCCCGACACTGGGGGACTCTAGGCTATCAAGCACAAGCAAACTTCTATCCTGATGGTAGGTTCATTGACCCACAGACATGTAGAAAGGGACACTCTGGATCTGCACTTGAAATGTTGCAATACTATAGGCTTTGTGCAGCATTCCGCACCAAATGGCCTACCTTTCCTGATGAGCCCACTGACATCCCAGAGATTGCATACATTGCTAACTCGAGCGGCGTCCGCGGCGTTGTCTCCTCCTCATATAAAATGCTACTGGAGGGCACACCAACTCAACCTCCCAAACCACGCACTGAGTGGGCGAACGAACTGGACCTTGAGGTTACTGACCAATTGTGGGAGAAGATGTGCTTGCACACTAAGAAAGCTTCCCTCAATTTCTGCTACCGAGCTATCCAGTACAAATTACTGAATAGGCCGTATTACAGACCTCTCAAAATCTCTACATTTTCTCATACCACCACACATTCCTGTGCTCGCTGCGGGGCAGAGAACGTGCATCATTTGCACATGTTCTGGACCTATCAGAAACTGGGAGGCTTCTGGGAAGAGATCCTGAGGACACTCACTGCTATAACTGACACTGATGTCGATCCTAATCCTCTGGGGGATATTGTTTGGAGTGTGGGATACCGATGACACCAGACGCATGGCTAAATTCCTAAACATTAATTACATGATAGCTAAAAAATGTATACTGCAGAATTGGAACAGTCCCTCCCTCCCCGACCTCCCAGAGGTGGCCTATTGCAAACACATGGTCTCGGAACTGCCAAGTAGACTACCTTACTATGCTCCCCCCACAATCTCCACCCAAGAACATATGGACTGCCTTCAACAGCTACCTCATCAGCCTGGAGGAGAGCGCATCGGGGAGCGACTCCACCCCCACCCCCTCCGACGCCATGGTGAGGCTCCTGGTTGTTGCAATTCCCCATAATTAACTAACCTCCCACTTGCTGCTGTATTCTTATAATTGATGCATTACGTCCATGTGTACATTGTTGTTGCCGCTTGCTCTGACATGTGTTTGTTGTAAACCGCTGCCAACAAAAATCTAAAAAATAAAAATAAAAAAAAGGGTCGTTGAATATATGGGATGGGCTAGACCAAGTCCAGTTTTTTAACAAGATGACTTGACTGACATTCTGGGCCTCAGGAAGACCCAATTGTTCCATTCCATGCAGCTTTGCAAAAGCGTGTAGCTACCAATTGGGAGGCGCCTGAACTCAATCTGGCGGTCAACTAAAAGTTGCATTGATCCCTATTATTCATCAAAACACCTAACTCTGGAGAGTCTGGTGGTGAAGATGCCACTTCAACCATTAGACAAAATGCCTACCCTACTGTCCCTCGTGATAGGGATGATGAGCCTTACGACGCTCTAGCCCAAAATGTTTTTTCAGCTGGAAGTATGGCCCTGAAGTCAGCAAATGCCACTAGCACGTTGGCTAGGTTCAGTCACACCCTTTGGGAGTGTATATCCATGGTGGCTGGCCATATCCCTAAAGGGGAAGAACGAGACAGGTTTTTAAACATAGTCAAGGATGGAAAGGACGCTCTGTATAAATCCCTCCAGACTGGACTCGTCTCCGCTGACAGTAACAGCAGAGCAATGGCGGCTAGTACAGTTATGCGCAGGTTTGCCTGGTTGAGAAAGTCAGGATTTGCTCCAGAAGTACAATCCAGACTGCTCAACATGCCCTTTGAAGGCACTCATTTGTTCGGTTGCACGGCAGATGAAAGCATGGAGAAACTGCAAACTTCAAAGGCAACAGCCAAATCCCTTAGTGCTGCGATTAGACAACCTCCAAATCGCCCCAGAGATATGCCCTGGAGGGGTAGGTGCTTTTGTCACTACTCCACATTTGGAAGAGGCAGAGGACAGTCTGCTCAAAGAGGCCAAAAGAAGATTCCCCGTGGTGGACGGGGAAGAGGTACTAAGACTACCTCAGCAGTGGCTACATTGCCATCAGCCACTGCGTCAGTCGCCCCAAAATCTCTCTGAGGACATAGTTCACAAGACTGCAGTGGGAGGCAGACTGTCACAGCATTTGACAGAATGGCAGGCTATTACCTCAGATGCCATGTGCATTGGAAACAGTTGCCTAGGGTTACTGCCTTCCTTTTCTAAAAAAAAACCTCTGTCATCTACCAGAGAACAACTATTTCAAAGTTCCAGATCCACTCCTTATGCAGGAAATATTAACCCTGCTAGAGAGAGGTGCTATACAACCAGTATCTGTAGCGGAGAGGAACAAGGGTCGGTACTCTCCATACTTTGTAATAAAATAAAAAAAGGACAGAGGATTGAGACCCATCTTGGAATTAAGAGACTTGAATAGGTTCCTCAGGAAGGACAAGTTCAAGATGATTACCCTTTCTCTGATACTTCAGGCCCTCCTGCTTCAGGACTGGATGGTATCATTTTACGTTCAGGATGCTTACTTTCATGTGCCAATCCATCACAAGCACATACTGTACTACTGTAGGGAGATTGTTGACCGTCCCACCCTTCTACAGATCTGTGTCTATAATGCATCCTCAATGTCTCGCCCCAGGTCCACACACCACCTGGCACTGGCCGGGAGTGGGTTGCTAGGCTCTGCCAACAAGATTCTTGTATGGTCATGCAATGAGTCCTTTGGTACCCCTCCCTGTTAATAGGAGCCACTCAAAGTCTGTCAATTCCCTCTTCAGGTTCCCACCCCACCGGGCGTCCATTAGGATTCCCTTCAGCTGCAGGTATCAGAAGGGTGACAATTTACCCACGTTAAGAACCTCTTCCAGCCTACTCAGCAGGAGAAAGGCACCTTGGTTCTATATTGGTCCGGCTCTAGAGAGCCCCCCCCCACATACCAGAGTTGGAATGCTGATGGCTCCCCTATCTTATCCCTTGGGGGGGGGGGGGGTATATGCAATTCAAGGGCGAGGGCCAAGAGGAGAGCCAACTGTTCCTCCCTCACTCTTCCTTCCATGTAACCCACAGGACTTCCAGCACCATGTGGAGCAAAACCCTTTGCGGGACACACATCTGGACACCCACAGCCATTCTCCCACTGTAACCGGGACTAGTATCGCATTGTCCACTGCACATCGGATAGCGACTTCAAGTGATCCACCATGACCCCGATGTCATGCCGCCACTCCCGACACAGACACAGACTCGGATTCACCCCCAAGGTTCGGCTCTCCGCGGACCTCATGTGCCTGCTGGCTGTGCTACGTCCCCCACCCGTACCGCACATCAACAGAGGCGTGGGTTACCGTGCCGGAGACAGTTTCCATTGCGGTTCTGGTCGCGATCCCATTGGCTGTTGCCCTCGGGACTGTGGGACGCTCAGACAGCGTCCACTATGACGCGTGTTCAGCGCAGGCTGTCACATGTCCTGTTGCCAGGGCAACCTGCATAAATACGGATCTAACGCTACAGACGCCGCTTCTTAGCTGTTTCGCTGGCTGGCGAGTGAAGTTTCTGCTTGTTTCTTTTGTCTTGATTCTTGGATTTTGTGGTTTTTTGGATCTCTGGCATTGGACTTTGGACTTGCTTACGGATTTCCGCTATGCCTCATCTGCCGCCTTGTTGGATTTACTCCTCATCTGTCCTCGGACTGCCTTAAACTGACTGCCTTACTGGATTGCCCTTTTCAACAATCATCTGAATTGGGAACTGTGTGATATCCTGGAGCTGTTTTTCTTCTCCATCATTGAACTCCCGCCTTTCTGCTATCACCAGCACTCATACAGGTCACTGGAACCAGGTGTTCAGCTCCCTGCACCACGTCGGATGGGGAAGCTCTCATGACCCTCAGGAGTCCTGCTCACGCTCCTCGCTTCTGGACCCTTTCCTGTCTCCCATTAGGTAGGTGTCATGATGCCAACCCCCGGGGACCCAGACCACGTCCAGCAACCCCGGAAGCAGGCATCAAGTTATCCTAAGCAAGCCCAACAACCCCTTCTATGGGCTATTTGGGTCCAGTCCTGGCGCCTATGGCGCCAGGCTCATAGATTAAAACTTACCTGATGCAGACCATGCTACAAACTTACCTGATGCAGACCATGTTGCAAGAGCTCCAAGCCAAAAGAGGCTTGGAAGGGAGTACTTTACTTGGGGACTATTTTTCACTCTGGTGGGGCTGGGGAGGAATACTTACCTGGGACTACTTTGGAGGCTATTTAAACCACACCCGAAGAGCAGCACATGCTTCGCGTTATTCTGCATCCAGCAGCGTAACGCTCACCGTGCCTGCAAGTCTGCATCCAGCCTTTTGCCACGCCCGCCTCGAGTTTGGAGCTCCTAGAAAAAGGGAGAAAGAAGGAGAAAAGGTTAGAACAAGAGCAATACCTTTAATCCTTACCTGAATTCCCGATCCATCGCGCCTTCGAGCTGGAAGAAAGAAGTTATTTTATGCGTGTCGCCTCGCCTGCTGCAGCGCCGCGCTGAACTCACCGGCCTTCGCAGCATCTTCACATTCCACCGCATCCTCCTGTATGTTCCCGCCGCACTCTGGCCCTAAGGAGAAGACAAGAACAGCAAGGTGAGCCAAGGGAATACACAGAGGAATATTAGTTACCCTCCCATAGACTTACCTGATTTTACCACCGGGGGTACTATTCCTCTTCTCGGGTCGGCGCAGCTTCCACTGCATCTTCGCCGAACCCCGGCCCCTAAGGGGAAACAAAAGGACAGCAAGGTGAAACAAAGGAACTAACAAGGGGAACCCTCCTCACCACAATAGACTTACCTGATTTTACCGCCGGAGGTATTATTCCCCAAGACTTCATACTTTCTCTCAGCGCCTGAATAAGGGAGAAAGCAACAGGTTACATATTGACATTATTTTATCGAATTGTGTTGGAAAATACAAATCCTTACCAGAATACTACCGGTTGCCACAAGGAACTCTTCATTAGGGTCAAGCTGCAACCTGCAAGGAATCGGACAAGAGTGAAAGTCAGGCATTTGAACTCTTACGAACTTTATACTTACGGCGTCTTGCCGGGAATCTCGGAGTCAATATTGTTCTGGAACTCACCAATTCCTTCAAGCCAGTGAAGCAACTGGTTATCAACGCGCCCCTGCGCTCAATGCAGGATGGAGAGCTCATCTTTTCAAACCATCAGGTGAGACTATAAGAGGGGGACATCAAAGGTGATCTGTGGGGAGAACTGCGGGGTGAGGGGGATTTACGCCCAACTCCACCGGTGGTTAATTCCCTTTCTCCATTTGCAGAAGAATATTCCTATGGGCCAAGCAAACGAAGCTAGGTGGGCCAGTCCAGTCTGTCATCTCGGCCCTACGCGTCACATTGGTAGAGACCCGAGCTGTCCAGTTCCGATCGACGCCTCTGTGGGAGCCAGGTGAGCGTAACAGTAGGTCCAAAGGGTTGGTTACTTGTTTTATGACCATTATACGTCCTGCTTTGACACTTACTTCTCCTATTTCCTTTTCAGCAATCCGGAGGCACAGTGATGTCGTTCCAGTCACCTATGGCCCCAGGATCATCCAGTGAGTCGTCTCACTCTCCCTGGCTGGTATTTGGGGACAGAGGTACATAGTCCACGCCATATCCACGTCTTGACACCGAAACTGGGCTACTTTACTGTAGGCCTCTAGGTCTGGGAATCCCCTCACTCCCCCGGTCCCTTGGCAAGATTAAGGTCCTGTAGGCCACCCTCTGCTTTGCTCCCGCCCAGAGAACTTTTATCATAGCTATCTTCACCTCGGCAAAGGATTGTGGGATCATGACCGGTAGCATCTGGAATAAAAAAAAACATGTGGGCAGGGCCACCATCTTAATGGAATTTAAGCGCGCCATCCAAGAGAGTCCCAGTCTCGCCCACCTCTCCATGCAGTTTCTCGTGGCCGCCCACAATGGCAGGAAGTTCTTGGGGAAGAGATTGCCATAGTTACATGTAACCTGGATTCCCAAGTACCTAAACAAGTCCTCCTGACCCCAAAACAGCAATTTACCAATGTATTCCACATCTGCCTCCGACAGCCCCCCACCTTGAAGGCTACCAACTTCTCCAAATTAACTTTGAAGACAGACAGCTCCCCAAATTGTGCCAAGCTTTCCAACAGGGGAGGCCCTGATAGTTTGGCTCAGTAATATTAAGCAGGGTATCGTCTGCAAAGAGACAGATCTTACAGTCTGACTCCCCCATCTGGACCATCTTTATTCTGCCGTCCCCCCCTAACCGCCGCCACCCAGGGCTCCATAACCAGTGCGTAAAGCAACAAGAGAGAAACCCTGTCGCGTACCCGGCTGCAATGGGAAGGCCTGTGACATACTTTCATTGACCACTAACCTCGCCGTAGGGCTGGAGTATAGGGCTGCCATCCATCCCGCCCATCGCGGGCCCATCCCCATGGTCACCAGGACCTCCCCCATGAAGAACCAACTCACCCATTCAAGGGCCTTCTCGGCATCTAGGGCCAGCAGCAAAGCCCCCCCCCCCCTCTTCTTCACCCCCCTCGGCATTAAGAACATGAAATGTCTTGCACATCTCAAAACCTGCCTGGTCTGGGTGAATTAGTTGCAGGAGGCAGGATTCCAAGCATGATGCGTGGATCCTGGAAAAGATTTCTGCGTCGTCATTCAGCAGAGATATCAGTCTATACGAGGCACAGCTGGTCGGGTCCTTCCTTTGCTTCAGTATCAGTCATCAACTGCTGAATCGTACTCTCCCCCACAACCAAATTAAACAACTTTTCCAGCGGTGTAGCGAGTAGGGACTGATATTGCTTGTAGAAGTCTGCTGTGAACCCGTCCTGCTCTGGAGTCTTCCCTGACTTCAGTCTCTGGACCGCTCACAGCACTTCTTCCCACATCACCTCCCCCTGCAGGACCTCCTTCTCTGGCCCTGTGAGCTTGAGTAGCCTACGGTCTACGAGATGCCCCTTCAACTTCTCCCCCTGCATCTCCATTGATCTAGTATAGAGGTTTTGATAGTACTTCTCGAACCAAGAAGAGATTTCATCCCCTGTGATCCCCATACTCCCATCTGTACCCTGTATTCCGCCTATTCTCCTGTCACCCCATCACTCCCTCACTCTATTGGCCAGAAGCTTTCCCACATTGTCTCCCCTTTCATAGTACCTTTGCTTCGTTAACCTCATCTTCTTTACCACCTCTCCTATCAATGCCGTGTGGAGTTCCTGTCTCTTAGCCCTCATCTCACCCAGGAGCACTCCCCTATCGGTCCCCTTACTGAAGAGTTGCGACCGTAACACTTTCAGTTTCCCGCTGACCCTGGTCTCAATCAGCCCTCTCTCCCTCTTCTTCTGCGTGCCTTCAGCTATGAGGCCCCGGAATGTGGCCTTGGTGGCCTCCCAAACCATAGTCATACCCGTCTCCCTGTTATTGTTGGCTTCAAAGTATGACTGTACCTCCTTCCTAAGAAAGTCCCGGAAGACCCTGTCCCTCAGCAGGGTGTCGTCATGCCTCCAGCGGAACTGATGCCTTATCTTCCATTCTGCCAGCACAAACTCTTGATCAGACGAGGTAGTTGCCCCAACCGTGGGCACCCACACCTTAGTGTGGGATATATTGACCCACTCAATAGAATTCCCATCCATAACCAAGCTGCACTTCAGCAGTTAACAGCAAAATGACTGCACTGGCTCCTTTGAGCACCACGCGTTTTACAGCTACAAAAGGATGGTTACATTGTTTGCCAAACACCTCTTGGGCAGGATGGAACAAGGGGGCACACTGAGAAAGCCTGCCAGTATGGTTTTTACATGCACCCAAGAAGAAAATGGAAAAGCAGCACTGCTTTGCTGCTAGCACAACATTTCCCCTGGAAAAAGGGAAATATTTTACATTTAAAATGATGCCGCTTTGATGCTATTTCCATCTGTTCAACATCACACTGCTTTTATCAATGAGGCCCTGCCATGCCCAGCCTTATCCAGATTGTGCTCCAGCAGAAAACTGCATTATCCCTGAATGACAGGCCATGTCAGGCCAGAACTAGGGAAGCAACAGAAGCTTTACTTTCAGCCGCAAAGGACAATGCTTGACTTTTGTGTGACAAAATGTGAAAAATCAATGCTTCAAAGAAACCCTAGCTCTATGGGCAATTTCAGTGAACCTGTGTCTTGAACAAATTGCTGTATAAAAGAAACTGACTAGGGCTGCAAAACAATATTCTTTAAAAGAGATATCCCAGCAGCCTTCACCATGTGTCAAAATGGGCTTTTGCAAACCAAAAAAAATGCCTGTTTTAAAAGTACAATGTTGAAAAAAAACGTGTCCTTGCCTAGTAAAGTAAAGGAGGGTTTGCTGGGAAACATATATGGGATGTTTTATTCAACAGGCTTCCTTCTGATTCAGAACAAAATAAAATAAAGAAATAATGGCAGTGGCTACACTGGGGAAATCAGCCCAAACCGGTTTTCTGCCATGGCTCAAGGGACATTTGGCTGACAACAGGAGTGGCCTAAACCCCGAAAGGAGGAGCTACAATAGATTCTAGGATGTGCTAATTGCTACCTTTGAAAACTTTGAATGGACCAAAAGCACTAAACATCCCATGCCCATCAGACCTTTGTCTTGGCAGAGGCCTCTTACAATAGAGATTCTGAGACACGTGTGTGAAATAGGAAATCACACGTCCTCGCACCATTTACTGGGAGCTTCAAAGCCAACTCAAGAGCTGCCTTGTAAGCTATGCCCTTATTTGGGAGACAATGCTGACCAATTGTTTCAAAAGACTATTTTATTAATAAACTTTTAAGACTTTTATCTCTGCAACAGGAATTTGCAGGAATGTAAAAAGTTAACAATTTAAATGTAATGTTTGTGATTATTTATTTTAAAAATGTTTATTTTAAACCAAGGCAAGGTGACTAAGCTTATGCTAAATGGTACATGTAACACCACACCGCCATTCCCTTCCGCAGTATTCCCCACCCACCACCCTCCATGTACCTGGATGTGGGCATGCTTTCCTCAAGTTCGTGCTTCTCTGTGTCTGCTTAATTCTTGTGATTTTTAAGCAAGACATGGTAGCCTTCACTGCCATATTGGGAACAGAAATGGCAGAGAATTGGATATTCTGAGGAAAGTGTGCATGATGCCCCTTGGAAATTCAATACTTACATGCCTTATGATAATCTATACCCATATATAAAGTTATAGAATTTTAGGTCGAATATTTATCACTGAAAATGATGAAATATTATTAGACGGTCGAAACTAGAGAGTTGGACTGCAATGCTCTGCGTGAAATATGTAATCTGCCTAGATAATTTGTCAAAAATGCTACAATTGCGTAAATGTGTGATCTATGTGAAGAATGATTTTAGCTAAAGTAACTGTGGGATGATACTTTGCATTGTAAAGCCCACCTCATAAAGCTGATGTCATGTCCCTAAAAATCCATCCAGCTGACAGCAAGGCAGTAACAATCACCCCGGACCAATACAGTTGTTTAGAGGCGTGCCCAGCTAAGCCTGCCCCACCATATAATCCTGTGATGTCACCATACCTTATAAATAAGGGAGGCTGACAGAACTCTGGACACACACACTCCTGAATTTCCAGCGCCTGCGTATCCTGATATTCTGCATCCATCTTGCCAGATTTCAGATTCCACTGCAAGGCCAAAGCATAGCTGACCCTATCCAGTAAGGCCTTGATCCAGAAATCCCACTAAAACCCCAATAACAAAAGGGGAAAGCTGTGGTACCCTTTTGGGGAGCATTCTGTGACCAGACTAGCTTTTTGCCCACTAACTGCATTCCCGCGGAACCCTGCCATCCAGCTCTACTTGCTATCGAGTGACCAGACAGGCCCAGCTGTTGTTCTGTTTAGGAGAGTCTGCCGCTACCTGGTGACCCAAGCCTTTGAGTCTAGAACCCGCATGACTGTTCCTAATCCCAAATCCAAGAGCAGATTGTGAGCATTTCCCCTTCCCATAACAACACATAGCTTATCCCATCTTGATACTTTCTTTGTTGTCCTCTCTAATCCTATCCATACCCTGATAACTTGCTTAAAACTGTTAGAATTCTCTGTGCACCCTGTCCTTGTTTTTTTAGTATTAGCCCAATTCTTTCATTCACCCCATCTTGTCACTCCTTAGCAATATTTGGAAGAATTTAAATTAATTCCCCTATAGATCTGAACGCAGGGTGAAAGGGTTAAGTTGCAAATTAACCTTGGATCGTACCTTGTCTTTCTTTAACAATCTAGCCTTAATAATCTAGTTTAAGTCAAACTTGTCCTTTCTCTTTCCAAACAGATTTCCTCTCTTTAACGGCTTTATTTTACCAAAACCGAACCTCCTTTTATCTTGCAAATCTCATCCAGTTCGTCAACTATAGCCATCCTTTCACTTCTGTATCATCCCTGTGATGTGCCTCTATCCCCCAGCCCAAATACCGCATTCCAAATCCGAGTATTTCACCCGTTTTTCTTAAACGTTTTTGACATTTAAAACTGCAAAGTAGAAAAATGCAACTTTCCAACGTGTGATTTAGCTGCATCGGGTTCTTACTTTCAAATTGCTTTTGTACTGTATGCCTTTTGTGAAACCTTGCCTTATAGGTGCTAGTGATATGACATCCCTCATACTGTTATAAAACATTTGTACCTCATTGTTTTACCACACATTTAATTATCTGTCAAAATCCGAGTGTCATTTTTAGCAATTGCAAAGGGTTTTGCCTCTTATTTTGTGAGGGAAGGTCAGATTTTTATTCCGTTTGCAGCCTAATATTCCTGACTCCTTGCTGCTTCTTTCCACTCAGAATTTGATTCATTGTGGGTTGAGGGAACATTGCAGGGGGAAACCTCAACTATTTGTTCTAATTGAAAAAGTGTTCCTATTCATTTGTGCTTTGGATATGTTCTTGTTAACCAAGTGTATTTCAGTGTATTTCAGTGGTTTACATTGTAATTATCACCCCATTGGTGATTACGGCCCAAGATTAAAATGTGTGTGATTTCTTTGAATTTTAAAAATAAATAAATATTGCATCCCCACCAACCGGCCTGGTTGTGACCCGGGGTATTTGTAAAAGTGGGTGTGAGACGAGTTGTGTGCCAGCTCAATTTGAATTCGCAGAAAATAAAGAGAAAGCATTCAAATTGCGTGCTACATCCAAGGCTAAGGGCAAGGGCTAAGGGCAAGGGTCCTGGTCCGGTGTGTCGCCCGATGGAAATCTTTAACATTAGTCTCCCTGTCAAGCGGAACCAGGAGCAAGTCTATCCTTTTATAGGTCTGGTGTGGGGGTGAAAAAACGTGTAAACCCCCTGGCCTGGGAAGTGTCCCCGCCACACGTCAGCCCAGTAATGGTCCTGCAGGCGATGCTTGAAGGCAGTGTTCTCTGGGCCTGCCCCCTTCAGACCTTTGCCTTTAGCTGACCACCAGTCTAGTGTCAGATCCCCCTTCTGCAGTCTAGCGCCGATCCGTCACCAGGTTAAAATCCCCCTCCCCCCGTACTGTGGCCCCCTCTGCCCAGTCCTCCAAAAACTCGAAGACCTGGCGCAAGAATCCCAATTGTCCCACGTTAGGAGCTTATAAGGTAGCCAGGGTAATTCACGTTTCCCTGTAGAGTCCCTTTACCCCTAGAAATCGACCCCCAAATCCCCTTATAACCTGTGTCTCCATCATCTTGAACGCCGTCCCCAGTATGATGTCACTCCTTCCTTCTTGAGGTCCCTATGTGAGGCCCAAAAGTTTTTATCAATTTCTTTCCCTCGTATGGCTGATTCCGCCCCCTGTTTATAGTGAGTCTCTTGCAGAAAGATCTCTTGCAGAAAGAGGATCGGCAAGTGCTGTTTACGAAACATATTGCTTGTGAGAGAGCTCTTATTTTGGGAGTTTAGTCCTTTAATATTTAAAGTGGCTACGCAGACCTCAGCCATAACCTTTCCTTACCCTTCTCCTGTCACCCTGAGCATCACTCAAGCCTGCGGCCTACCCCCCGTTACTCAACAGACTCCCCCAAACCTGAACAAGAATAGTGAAAACAGACTACCCATTCACACCTTCCATATCTCCCCCCCCCCCCTTTGTTCCTGTGGCTCTATCCAAAACCTACCCCCAAACACTGGGTATCCCAAACCTTATTTAACAAAAGAGATTTGCTCTGCACACCCGTCCCCCTCCAGGTAAACTCTCCCCTGAGTGACCATGTAAGGGGTATGTGAGGACAGATATCGGCCCCATCACCCCCTCGGAGCAATTTAACAGTGAACCAAGTGACCCATGTCCCTCATGTCACTTACCTTCTGGGAGAGGGGGTGGTGAGCTTCTGAAATGTCCAGGCCCCTTGCATTCTCAGACGGCCCTGCTCCTTGTGTGGGCCACAAATCTCTTACCTCTCCTGTGTCCCTTCTTCTCTTTGCAAAGTGGCACTGTTCCCTCAGTGTTCCACAAGACTTTCTGTGGCCACCACAACATCTTCTTTCGCCTTCCCCTTCA
Source organism: Ambystoma mexicanum (assembly GCF_040938575.1). NCBI lineage: Eukaryota > Metazoa > Chordata > Amphibia > Caudata > Ambystomatidae > Ambystoma > Ambystoma mexicanum. The sequence goes on along the minus strand of NC_090936.1, from coordinate 853,682,993 downwards.
AAAATTAGTGCAAAGGGGTATCTCCACCTATATCAGACTCCTTTCTCCTGTAGCCAGTTTGTGAGAGGGCTGCACTTTTTCCGTCTCAGGTGGGTCTGGGCCGAGAGGTTCTGAAATATTGACACTCTGGAGTCCTCCTGTTGGTTCCATGTGTTAATATCCCCGCAAAAAATATTGTGATACAAAAATATCGCAATATTTTTGTGGCAATATTGACCCATGGACCCTGCGGGGGACACCCCTGCAACTTCCGCATTATAAAATAACGCAGCCACCAGTGGCTGTGGTCCCCAACATCCCCTGGGGGCTAGATTCACCCACAGCTGCTCGTGCTGCTCCTCACTCAGGCAGTGCCCGTCTCCTGCTTATGCTCTGCTGCAGAGTGCCCCTCTCTCAGCTTTGTATCACCAGCCTGGGGTGCCACTGTACTTACCCTCTGGCCAGCTGCTTCTAACGGAGCTCCTGCGGGCCACCTCCGTCGCTCCAACTCCTCCTTCACCCCAGAGCTGCAGACTGGGTCCTCTGGAGTAACACTTGCTACGTTCAGGCCACCCCCCAACATCCACTCCAGGTTCGCACTGCAGGTCGGTGATTCTACCGCACCCCGGGGGCTCCCTGGGCTCTTTCCGCTTCTGGCACCGCCCTCTATTGGTTCACCATCGTAAGCACTGGCCTCCTTGTGTGGCCCGCCGGCACTGCAGGGACTCCGCCGCCGGCTCCCCACGCCGCCAAGACCGGGATACAGGCCCAGCTGCGGGTGGGGACCCTCCGGTTACTTCTCGTGTGCGGGACACTGCCATTATCCCGACACGGGCCGCCGGGCAACGGTGCTGCCCTTTCCGCTCTGCCTCTCACAGCTACACCGGAGGCCTCAGTCAGTTGCTTTTCATCACTCCCGTTTGCAGATGTCCAGTTTCCCCGCTTTGGATCTTTGGGTGCTGCATTGCTTCCCGCACCTAGGGACCCTTCTTCCCGGGACCCTATGTGCCTCAATTCTGCTTAAACACCACTTGTCATCAGTGCAATGGACAGAGCTCGACGCTTAGGCAGCCATAGTGCCTGCGCCCCCGGATGGCCTTGGGAAGCCTATATTTAATAGTTATATTAGAGGTGGTCATGCTGAGGTTGAGCTAAAACCTCGCACATTTGAAAGTCCTTGACTGTTGTTTTGATGTGAAAGCTTGGGGAAGAAACCCCCTTCCACATAGTGAACTGGTACAAACGGGTCTGAGCCTGACTGAAGGAAACCCATTGTGAACTGGTGGGAAAAGGGGGTCCAAACCCGACTGAGGGAGACCCAGGTGAGTAAGACACCCAAAGACTTTGAATGTGAAAATTCTGACGAGAAAGGTACTTTGGCATTTGTTTGGTACTCCAGACATTCTGTGAATAAGACACTTTTTGGAAAAGAGACGACGTGTTCTGAACTGCATCCTCGAGCTAGAGAAGCCAGAGTGTGTACGAAGCTCAAGTGTGCCACCTTGTCCTGTGCTGAGAACGTGGGGAAGGGAAGCCAACTACTCAGTTAGCCTGACATCTTGTTTCTTGAACACTTTTTTGCATACATCATTTTCCCACACCATTTGTTATTAGAGGTAAGGATTGGCTATTGTTTTCTTTTTTAATATAGTCCCTTTTTATTTTGACATACTCTAACTGGGACTGCGTTATTATTATTTGATGGTTGTAGCTTACTTCCATCCTTATGATTTAGGGTTAGATAGGCGTTCCACCAACTCATTGAAGTTCAATAAACACCCTTGAACTGTGTCTTATTTGTGTATGTCTTCATTAATTATACCAAGCCTTTCCTTACAGTGTGCAAGCTCATACCATCGGAGCTAAGGCTACAGCAATGGCATTTCAGTGACCAGTTTGTGGGATGTAATTCGTAAAGCAGCAACTTGGGCTTTGCCATCTGCTTTTTGTAAGCATTACTGTCTGGTTACCAGCACCAGGTCAGATGCTGCTTTTCGTCAAGCAGTGCCAATCTTGATGCTGCATTGTAATCGCCCATGCAGTACGGAGGAAAGGGGATGGGATGTAGGAGTAATAAAAGGTTGCACACAGTAGTGACTGAAGTACACTTGGTCTATAGCCCCCTTTACTTGTTACGTTCCACCCACCATCCCCCATACTAAAAAGTTGCCAATATGGACCGGTTTGTGTCTGATGCTACAAAGGGAACTGAAGTGAGGCATCGGTGGGCGGGGCTAGCAGAGCGTGGTCACGCCTGCAGCCACGCCCATGCTCACTGACAAATCACAGGATTAAGTCACTTCTCCCAAACGGGCAGCCTTTCCTTGTAAGGTTAGGGAGGTGAGCCTGCTTCGCAATACCCTCCATAGAGGTTACGGCAAGGGGGTCTCACCGGGAGAGACTCCCCTCTTGTGGACAAGAACTCCTGTTCTGATGAGGAACTCCCTTTCCATCTCACTCACAAACCAACTAAAACCAAGGCTGTTAACAGAAAATCGGAAGAATCCTCCTACATCTGCCATTGTGATGTTTTTACAGAAGTCAAGTACCTGTACGGCACTGAGATGACTTAAAACCAAGGAGTGATAAAGAACAAGTTCCTTCTTAAGTACTGAGACTAAGAAACCCAAAGCAGTCGTGAAGAGTAGGACTCAGAAAACTGAGAAAGGACTTGCAAGACATGCTGTGGAAGCCCCAGAACAGCATCATAAAAAGGGGAGGAGAGAACGATGTAGAGAAAGAAGCGCAGGAGTTTGAAACCAGTTGAGAGAGGAACGCTGGTACACCGGAGAGAAGGCTGCTTCATGAGCCGGAGAGATGCTGCAGGCAGCAGTCACCCAGAAACTTTGGATTGAGGGAAACCCCTAAACCCAACAGGGATACACAATGAGAGAACGGTAGCACAGCTGGAGAGCGAGAAAAGACACAAACTGCTTACCAGGAGCCACGTTGGAGCAGGCTTCCGATGGAAGAAGAAACAAGAATGCGGGGCATCCTGTCAAGAGAGAGGCCAATACAGAAGGACGACACGGCCCACCACACAGATGGTAAAGGGGAGAGCGGGAGACCCGGGGAAAATGGCACTCCTCATACTGAGCAGGGAGACAAATGTGAAATATACAAATATAATTAATAGGATAATCATTTTAGTCTCAGTGAGAGGGACGGATATCCTGAATGACATTGCTATAATTCATTAATAATGGCCAACGAGTATAACGATTTGCTTACTCGTCCCAGTGAGAAAGTGGCTAGTGAACAAGCGTAGCAGTACTGGGATTAGCATTCTCGTCCCAGTGAGAAAGTCATTAAACAAGAGCGTGTGAATCATGTATACCCGTCCCATTGAGGGGACTTGTACGAAAAAGCATTTCTGTGGGCCTCATACTCGTCCCAGTCAGAGGACCAATAATTAAGAGAATCATTACTGGACACATCCTACTCGTCCCAGTAATACCGAAAATAAACCAAGGCAACAAGAATCCATACTGGACACAGCCTACTCGTCCCAGTGAATGGTTGTACACTTAGAAGAGTGAGAATCATTCAGGGACTCAGCCTGCTTGTCCCAGAGAATGGAAAAATCATAGATTGAGACTGGTTGCTGGGTCGATTACACAGGGAGGAGACAAGACCGCAGCAGATTGTAATCGATTAAAGAGAAGATGTACAACTGGTGAAACTGGTGTCAGAAAAAGAGATACTGTCAACTAAAATTGAGAGGAACAGAGTAAAAGAATATTCCGGTGCAAGAGCACCTAGAGAGAGGAACTTGAGAAGCCAAGGAAAAATAAATAAAGGGACATGTAGAAGTCCCCCTAAGAGAAGTGAATGAACTGGTGCAAGACATAGTTGAGAGCTAATTGAAGATCCTGTACTGAGAAGTACTTGTGGAAAGCATTCCCAGGATGAGGGAGTCATTCTCCTGGACTTTAATTATTTTGTCTTAGTGATAAGTTCAGTGCAGTTTTCCTTTGGACGGAGGACAGACTTTTTGCTTTGAAATTTCTACCTATCGACGAGCACCCTAGTTAGTTTAGTCAGGGAAACCTATAGATTATGGTCAGTGAGGCCTTTAGTTCTTTTAATTTAAGTGAATAATCATAATAATGACAACAACTAGTCTGTCTCCTTCTGACTTACCACGTGGTGCTTAATTTAAAGGGTAAACACACTTTTGCAGAGCAAAATGGTTATGATTCTGGTCCCGTGCCTATGCCGGAAAGCCCATGCAGTATGGAGGAAAGGGGACTATGGACTAGGAGTACATCAGTAAGTATTGTGAGTAACTTTTTATTTATCAACCATTCTACCCAACCCATTCCAGTTTACCAGGAAGACCCTGAAGTGCAACCAGTTTGTGAAGTCATTATTATGGAGTTTGAGGAAGTAAGAAAAGTGTTTGTGTCTACAAATACACAATGTCTCCTTCCTCTGGCTGTACTCCAGCAACACACCTCTACATCTCCACTGAATCTGCAGCCACCCAATGTAAACATTCCACACTATGAAGTGCAGTTGAGTAAGAGATCCTGATCGAAAAAAGGGCAGGCAAGCAAGGTCCTTTCTGTGTAGAAAAAAATCTATTTTGCCAAAGGTGAAACTGTGAGACTGGAATGGGGACACTCGCTATTAACTCTTAGCTTCCACCCTTTTCTGCCATATAGCATTAGAATTTGTCCCCTCTCAACTGATAACAGTATACTGGGGACAAGAAACTGAGACGTAAAAAATGTCGTTAGTTGATTCTTTTGTCCTGACATCCTTTAAGATCATAAGAGGTGCTGCAAAACCTGTCAGAAATGTCTAAAGACCTCAATTGCTGATGTATGTCAAGCCCCTCTCCAGTGCCTGCCTATCGTTGCAGTGCCATTTTCCAGGATTAGGATGGGCACTAGGAGGCCTTTAACACCATTGTGTGTAGGAAGTCACTGCAACCTAGTTGGTCATGCCACCAGGAAGCCTTTGCCCTGCAGAATAATGCACCCCAGCAAATTCCCACATGTGGTACCATTCTTCAAAAGGGTTGGATTACTAAATTTAAATCCTAACGGGTCAAGGGTCAACTGGCATGTCCTTCCTTGTGCTGGGAGTTAAGACCCTCTTTCATAACAGACTCCCTTAGCCTCTATTTACCATCCTTAAAAAGAGGGGAGCCAATGCGAAATGAGTCGACCGCTGGAAATGGACCAGCAGGAGAGAGGCTGTGCTGAGCGGAAGCCGTCGCTGCAGCGTGGAGCTGACTCACCTTCAAGACAGGACCACGATGCATACGTGGAGGCCGGAGAGCTTGCGGAACACTGTTGGGCCCAGGAGCGTTGGAAGCCTGAAGCTCCCAGGTCTCGGAGGAGACCAAGCCACACACAACACAGAAGACTGGCATAACCCAACTGTAGCACCCAGAGGAACGAGAAGGGAACTGACGACCTGTGAAGCTTGTTTCCACTACGGAAGCACCGAATGCCTTCCCCAACTAAGGCTACAGTGCACAAGTAGGTACGCAGTTCTCGGCAAGGAAAGAGAAGACGACGGTTAATCTCTTTGGCACTCTGACAGAGTACTAAGAAAATGGATCACGTATCCCAGGGGCTCAGTGGGCCTGTAGAAAAACAAAGACCAACAGAGATACCCAAGGAAGGAGAAAGAGAAACCAATACCCAGAAGAGGACTACTAGAAACCATAAAGGAAGCAAACCTCCCAAAGAAGATGTACTGAAACTTCAAACCCTAAGAGGGGTTACCAGAAGCAAGAAAGAAACAGAAGCACCCAAGAAGAGTGTATTTGAAGGAATTATTCCTCAAGAAAGGAATAGCCTACTGCGAGGCAAGAGACTGGTATGGACTGCGAATCATAGCCACTCAGAGAGGCTGGATAAGCACACTCTGTTACCTCAAGGGAGTCAGTCTGTCCAAGTTAAACCACAATTAGTTATTACCTGTTTGAAACTGATGGATGTGTGAGCGAGAGATGGCTTTTGCACAACTGAAAAACATACAAATCCATGTTGCACATTTAGCAAACAAAGTTTTACAGTTCACCAATAACTTGTGGAAGAGTAGAGGAGTTCATTCTTTTGGATGTGTTGAGAATTAAGGAACTTAATTTCAGAATTAAGCAGATCAGGGCCTAAAAGTCTTGAGAAAACCACATTAAGCAGCAACCATTTTTTCTGAGTTACCCAAGACTTTGTGGATGAACAACGGGAGTCTTCCCTTTTGTATATGCTGAAAAGTAATCAATTTGCTTTCAACGACACAAGGAAACAAAGGCCAGTAAACCTGGTGGGTGTTGCAACCTCATAGAACTTGTTTGAGCTGAGCACGAAGGATAAATACTGAGAAAGCCAGAGGATTATTTCATCCTATGTATTTGTGTTGGCAGCCACGGAACATGTGGTCCTTAAATGCACAAAAAGGCTAAAGTTTGGGATTTCAAGAGGAACGTTTCCAGAGACATTGTTGTAATGGGGTCATGTACCAGGCAGCATAAGCCAAGCAGGGCGGGAGTAAGAGCACTTCTCTGGGCTAAGTTTTGTTTTTCCTTCTATTACTGACCCATCATAAGAGGTGTCAGAAGTGGGATACAGAGGATACGACGGAGCCCACCTCGGACAGGCCTCTATATGTCAAAACATATTGCTTAACTATCTCCAATAAGCCAATTGGGAATTAAACCCTCCTTAAGTGCAATCTGAGCGCAACCTCCATTAGATGGGAGTGGACTGAAACCCACCCACTTCTTTCACAAGTGTACTCCCGTGTGGTTCAGAGGTTAAGGATGAATTCAAGTCCCCAGCTCAGAATTGGTTTCCAAAGATAGAGAGTAAGACCACTAGTAGGGACCTTGCAGAGGTGAAATTGTCATTTTCTCCATCCCTTCTAACTCTCTGAGGGGATCATTGATACTCGTCCAAGAGCTGACCAGCAACACCAGTAAAGTCTCGAGCGGTTAGGGGGCAGTCCCAGTGGCCAACTTCTCCCTCAATGGGTGTTACAACCAAATCAATTGACAGATTTAAATGCTTTTTCATTCATTTTGAAAAGGTTGGCGCCCCAATTTCGGTGCGATGACCCCCTTAAGATCTGCTCTGGCCCATTTACTAAAAGAATTGCAGCTATTGGGGAAGGTTGGGCAGAAAGTCTTTCTTCTGTAGAAAACTCCAAAATACTCACTTGCTTCCAAGTGAGATGATGATGGAATTAACTGGGAGAATCCAGAATCTTATTAAATGTTCGCTTGGGAAACATACCTTACCTGAGTTCCTGGAAACCCAATGTTCTGCACCCCGCCCATTCTCCAGAGGGCTGTGCTGCAACAACCCCAACTTTCCCTGGACTGTGAGGAACCTGGAGTATTCCTCCCATATACTCCCCATGGATCCTCTTCTCAGGTGGGCAGGGAAAGGCCATTACTTTTGGATCCTGACCCTGGGGGTGGATTTGCGAGGGAGGATCACCTGGGTGGAGGGTCCTTGGGGAGTGGGGAGAGGATACCTTCAGACGAGGCGCAGTATTTCCCGTTTCCTTTTTCCGATGAAACTTCCGTCCCAGAAATATTTGTGAATGTTAGGGAGAATTCTCATTCTATGGTTAATTTCCCTTACCTAGTGAGTCCCCCAGCAGCTTTGCTTTGCTGGATTTCTGGAGTTTGTTTTTCCACTTAGTAAGAGTGTACCCCTTTTGTCCCACTCTTACTTGTGTTTTGCCATGCATGTGATTGTGGACTCTGGACACGTTTTAACCAAGGATATCCCAAAAACCAACCTGGGATACCCCATGAACAGAACCATACAACATTGTGCTGTGGAAGAAGTTCTTTTTAAAAGAAAAAAGGTGTAATGACCCATGCAAACAGTTCCTCTCTGAAATGTGGCCCCAAGCCTTGCGAAAACACCCTCTACCCCTAAATGGGTAACAGATCCATACACCCCACGTCTAAGGACAGAACCCCACATATATTATGAGGGATATTCTGTGAAAAGTGTTCTTTGAGGTCACCCATTAAATGGTACCAAAACAACAATCAGTCCCCATGCTGAAAAAGTGGACCCCAAGAAGTGTTCATGTGTGCTAAAAACATTTCTTCAAATAACACTTCGGGCTAAACCATGAAGTAAAATTCATCGTCTCCCTGAATGTGATTTAGGACTTTGGAGTACACCACTTCAGTAGCCCCCTTCTTTTGTGCGTTACACAGCACCTTCAGTGCAGTGACAGAGGGTTGTCTTTTGGACTCCCCACCAACTCCATTTCTGAGGCCGACTACTGACCCCCAGAAAAGGGTAAAGTTGCCATTAACTTTACTTAGTCATTTAAACACAGATCCAGTACACCCCATCTTACATGGAGTACTGGAAAGGGTTAATCCTTAGCCCTTTTTATCTGTACCTCCTAGAGCATTGTTTCGCTCTTTTAACATTTAGGCTTGGCTGGTGGCAGTGGTATCTACCCTAACTTTTCTACCGCGATTATACTATATATACTATATAAACGTGGTCTTATTGCAGGCTATTATATTAGCCTCGAACTTAAACCCGCTTGACCAAATACTTTTTCTTTTGGCTCGGGTCAGGTTTATTCACCGTTTCCTCTTGTTAAAGTCCCTCTTGTGTTTTACTTTGCGCAGCAAACCAGGTTTGCCTTCTTTGTTCACTATCTTTTGAAGGGCTTCTGCGAAGAAGCCCTCCTCTAGGCGCCTGGGTGTCTAGGTGGGCTGAATGTGAGGGAGGGGTGTAGTCACCCCCTGCCCAGGTTATCCTAGGAAACCCGAGTCGCCCTTTGCCATGATTGGCTGAGGTGGTTGTCTGGGCCGGACAAACCCCCTGCTGCGTGATTGACAGCCAGGCTGTGTGAATGGGGGATTTTCGCATAAAAGGCAGGTCTCTTGGGCTAGAAGTCAGAGAGTCGCCACTGGAACTACAAGGAACCGAAGAGAAGCGGAGAAGAAGTCGACTGCTGCAACTATCCCGTCCCGGTGAAGCCCTGCTGCAGTCCTGAGCTATCTACCCTTCGATGACCAGAGAAGATCCAGTCCGGAGTCGTCTTCCCTTGAGCTTGGTGGGGATAACCAGCTCATCTTCTACAGCCCGAGGATCCTCTTCGTGGTTGAAATCGCTGCACACTGCTATAGTGGTCCGGATAGCCATCTGAAGAGCCTCTCCTGTTTTTAAGGAGCGCACTTTTTATTCACCGTCGCTGCTGCTGGCTTCAGCCCTGTGTGGTGCAGACCCCTCCAGACGTCCTCCTTCGGATCGAATATCCAGGAACCGTGGGTCTGCAGGAAACTACCAGGAACAACTGCCGTGGCACCAGCCTCTTCATTGAATAAGCTACTATGTTCTGCTCGAGGAATTAGGGTGAATCCCTTTTCTTCGCCTCCAAGGCTTGCCCTTGTCTTCCCTCCTTCTTATAACTTTTGCTTCCTCTGTTGACAATATCTAAGTACTCCTGGCTACATTGAATCGTGAACTGTCCGACTGTGTGATCCTCGACAACAGGAACCCGGTTCCACTTGACACTGGCTCCGGCCTATTGACTTTTGCATTTCTACCTAAGAGTGTTCTCTGGTTCTGTCTGCCTTGACAAAAGTATTGCCTATGATTTTTGTCCCCAACTCTCTCTGGGTATCTCAGGTGCTAAGTGTGTTTTTGCCCGAGTAACATTTCTTGCCGCGGATACACGTTTCTTTAGTAAGACCGAACTGTCATTACTGTCAAAAAGTGATCGCAAGTGTATTCCCGGTAACGTCTTTTGTTTCACAACACTGGTCCGCTAAAACACAGTGTACTTACCTTGAAGTTATACCGTACAAAGTGAATTGGTTAGTTGTGGTGTATTTTACGTGTGGTTTTTGAATGAAAAGAAGTGTCGTGTTTACAACAAATGCTTTAAAAATAAATGTAATTATATTTTTTACCTGCAACCTTGAGTCAGTGTTTGCTTGAGTCACAGTAATTGTGGTCCCTTTGTGTAATCTCTGCTACTGCTCATATACTCTTGAGATAAGCCTGGCTGCTCCGCTACTGCTACCACTTTAAAATAGTAGTACAGGCTTGTACCAAAGGTAAAACTTGTATTGCCACCTGTAGTCTTAATTGTGTGTAGTGGTCCCTAAGGGCACTGCACAGTATTCTGCCTAACAGTGGATACTGTCAAACCCCATCTTTTCCTCACATTAAAAATGACCTTTGGATAGCTCACTAATATAAAGGGACAAGAAAGAGATCCATCAGGAGGACACCCCCTCATTTGAGCAGGTTAAACCTATATCCCCCTTTCCCTTGTCAAAATGCACCGTGCCTTCCACCGACCTTTGCAGGGTATCCTTGTTCTGCCCCTCTTTCACACACACATACTGTCCCACATTCATATGCCTCTGGGACTGGGACAAAGAAGAGGAAACTAGAAGTAATGCACACACTATTGGTGTGCACGACTCTGGTACTGAAATGAAGAAGAGGACTGTAAAATCTACTACCATGGTCGGGCATGTCCCACTAATCGGGCAAAGGACTTGCACCTGCAGCCAGTTGAAAGGCTACAGGTGTATGTAAAGAGAAACCAGCAAATGGTAAAAAAAGAGATGCCTGGGGCGAGTGAGTTGCCTGGAGGAAACACAGCAAACCGGTACGGAGAAGGCCGAAGCGGCGCTGGTGGAGAGGTTCCCGAGAGCTGCACGAGAGCAAGAAGGATACTGCAGCCAGTGCGGGCTGTGAGAAGGTCGAGAGCCCTGTAGAATCCAGTGCTGGAGCTGGTGGACACTGAAGACTCCTGGGAGCCGCCAAAGAACAGCAGGAAGGTTCAGAAGTGACGAGCACCGCTCGTCGCAGCGCCCGGCGAATGAACAGGGAGTGAGAAGCTGTAGAGGAGAAAGCCGGAGGCACTCGAAAGTGCTGCAGGAGACCGATCAGATAAAAACTCATGATAAGAGGGTCAGGAGACCGAAGGAAAGATTTGTGAATGGTGAACAAGCTGCAAAGTATATTATGAATTATTGAATACCGAACTGCATACTATGTCCTGACCCCTTTCCTCATCCTGTATGGGCATCCCTCACTAGGGACGGGAACGGAACCTTTTTCACCAGAAAAATGACACTTTCCCTTTAAATGTATATGCGTGCGTGGGTGCGGCCCTGGGAGCATGCGCTCCCCTAACCCTGGCGTCACACCTCAGTCCTCTTTCCGCATCAACGGGAGTGGACCCCTTTTACCGGCGCTCCTGGGTGAGTCCTTGAGCCTCGTAATTCCATGCACTTTCCCTAATCTTTTGCTTTTTCAAATTTTTAGGTTTTGGGAACACCGTCCAACAGTGCCCTAGTCTGTCCCTGACGCATGCCGACTGCGGCTGGCTTCAGCAGGGGCCCGTCATGCGATGGTTCCTTTCCCACCTCGGACCTGCACGCCCTCTGCCTCCAGTGCCTGTGGGAAGAAAACGGATGGGAAGGCTGCTCAGCGTGCAATGCTCTCACGCCCCGGTACCTTAAACTGGCTTGCCACGGTGGAGAGAATTGTTCTCCAGGACTCCACCGGAGAGCATTAAGGAATAAGTACGCAGGAAGACCAAGAAGGTAAGCGTACTCTTCTGAAAAGCTCTCTTCAGGGGCGACTCCTTCCTGGGGAAGCTTGCTGATGGGAGGGGTCAGTCAAACCCTTGCACTGGCAGCAAGGGCACTGAGGCTCTTGTAGCTACTGGCTTAATGGTTGAGGGGGTCTAAGAGCCCTACCGGTCCCACCGCCCAGGAGCCTACTGGTTCTGGTACCGGGACAAATCCCGAGTGGCTCAGCTCTGTTACCGAGCACACGCCTGAGGGGGGTGCCTACACGCAGTGCAGACAGTGCTACTGGCCCCATGGCGGAGGGCCAACTGCCTACCAGGCCCACACCTGAGGTGCAGGGTGGGGCAGAGCCGATGCATTCAGGCATGCAAGCCGAGCCCAGGCCCACATTGTCCACGGTCCCACATGCGGAAGGCACAGACAAAATGGCGGCGTGGGCAGAAATGGTGCCCAGGACAAAAGCCCGTCAACAAGGTAAACTGCAAAGGCGCGCACCTATGGCCAGAGTGGATTGGGGTCCTATGACTCTGGTCACGTGGACCACTTCATACCCGACATTCACGGGTCAAGCACCATACCATGAATCCATGTACTCGCAAGGTGGGGGCAGACAACAGGCCTTTATTTCACCGAAGCCTGTTCAGGATCGCACACATCCCGCTTGCAAGGATGGTTTTTTTACCCTCATGCAGTGTCCACAAATGGGGAACATCCTTAAAGGCAATAATTCAGGAGATACTGTCGCCCACACCGCTACCTCAGCTGGTGCCTGCGCAGCCTGTACAGCCACCACCACCATTGATCATGCCTCCGGTAGTTTCGGTTGCAGTGCCTACACCTCCAGTTCCAGCGCCTGGGCCTTCTCCAGTGGCAGAACTAACGCCTGCGGACCTAGGGGCCCCTTCTAACACAGTTGACCAACTAGACACTGATGAGGAGGAGGAGGACAGGCCGTCTTCGGCAATGGCATTCCATGATAGGATCGCTGGCCTAGCTGATTACGAGGGCATACCTCGGCCCCAGAAGGAGCTGCCGGAGTCTTTATTTAATTTATTTGTAATGTGCTGGAATGATGCGTGAGAACAAGACGGACAACACTGAGCAAAACGAATAAGAGAATGTATCAATCAGGCCAGAGAGTCCGAGTGGGATAGCAGTGAAGCAATATAGTAAGTTTATTCAAACAGAAGGGTCTTCAGTCTACCCTTAAAGATTGAAACTGCCCCACACAGCCTGAGATCCAGTCGAATGGCATTCAATAGCCGGGGTGCGGCCACTGAGAAGCAGCTATTTTGTATGGGGGAGAGCTTGGCAGCAGGAGTTTCCAACAAACCTGTGTAGTTGGTTCGTAGTGCTCGCTTAACCGGCAGCCACCTAATCCTTTTGGTTAGGACTCCCAGGCTTTTTCCGTAGAGAAATGCATGCAGGGGTACTGGCGGAAGTACTCCCCCATCAAAGCGGAATCCACATCTGGCATCCCATTGCAGAAGGACGTGGGGGCTCTGGCGAAGGAGGGATGGCTCAAGGCCCACTCCACTCAGCCAACAAATAAGAGGTTGGATGCAAAATTCAGGCGGGTGGAGGGCGACACTATGCTCTTGTCAGTTCACCCCCAGCCACTGTCGGCAGTCATTAAGGCGGCGTCTATGAACACCAAGCATCAGACCTCTACCACAAGTCCCTCACCTTCAGCACTACTGGGCAAGGAAAATAAATGCTCGAGGCCTATGGGAAGAGTGTGTTCACGAATGCAGGGTTTCACCTCAGGCAGGCCAACACCGATGCCATCCTTGCAGCGGCTAAAATATGGCTGTGGAGGGAAATTGCAGACTTGCTCCCGGATATTCCAGCAGACAAACAAGCCTCTTTCAAGGCAGGACTCGCAGAAGCGAAACTTGTGGCAGAGGACATCATGAAAGCCATGGTGGCACACATAGATACCGCTAGCAGGGCAATCTGTGTGGCCACTGACATGAGAAGGACGGCATGGCTCAAGGCAACCAGATTCAACTCTGATGTTGAGAACAGAATCCTAGATCTATTTTTCGAGGGTGGCGACTTGTTCCACTCCACCACTTACAAGAAACTTGATAAAAAAGAAGAGCAGCTCGCAGACAGACAAATCCCTAGCCATTCTCACCAAGCCAGCAGCCAAAGCCTTCACATAGGGCCGCTCTTGAGCAGACTGATCCTTTGGCGGTTTCCAGGACTGCCGGGCCTGGCAACTGGACAGGTCACCCAGCCGACATAGGCGAAAACACCAGAAGTGTTCGCAAAAGGACTTTTTTCTGTCCCCCCTCCCAGTCATCTTCCTCCGACCCAAAAAAAGCAATGACTGCTCTTATCAGATCCACAGTACCCCAGTCAGGGTAGGTTGGCCCTACACAGTCAAGCTTCGTGCTCGTGTTTTACAGACTCACGGGTGATTTCGTAGCCTCCCCTGCCATCCTCTCCCCTTGTCCCCCCCCACTCCCATCCCACAGATCAGGACTCCTTCACTCTTAGCAGAGATGCGTTTCCTTGTGGAAAGCGAGGAGGTGGGGGAGGTTCCTCTTCCTCAGCAGGGGCAGGCCTTTTACTCCTGCATCTTTGCTATTCAAAAGAAGAACCAGAGGGGCCTGCGAGTGGTACTCAATCTTTCATTGCTGAATATGTACCTACCTCTGCAGAAGTTTAAAATGTTGATGCCAGCTCTTATAGCGGAGACGCTTTGTGGTGGGGACTGGACATGCTCCCTGGATCTGAAAGACACATATTTACACGTCCCCATAGTGCAGCCTCATCGGTCCTTTCTCAGGTTCCGGGTCATGGGTTTCCATTTTCAATACAAAATGTGTTGCCGTTCGGCATGAACTCAACATGGAAGGTATTCACAAGACTGATGAACGCGGTGGCAGCCCTGCTCAGGTCAGTGTGTCTCCATGTATATCTTTACCTCGATGGCTGGTTATTCATAGGGCTGCCCCTAGCAGGTGAAGTACTCAGCAGACTCATAACTAAAGTCTATGAACTGGGGTTCTCAACTTCCAGAAGCCTCAGCTCTACCCTAAACAAACACTGGTGTTCTTGGGACTGCTGTGGGATACTCAGAAGGAGAAAGTGGCAGAGCTCAAATCCTCCCTGGCTCGCTTCCTCGGCAGAACAGTAACTACAGCCTGGTGGTACCAGCACCTGCTGGGAGTACTGGTGGCATGCCTCCTGGCCATCCCGTACACCAGGTTGCGAATTAGGAGGTTGAAACTTCATTTTGCGGCATCCTGGGACCAGGAGTTCGGTCATCAAGGAACCCCGGTCACTATACCCGCTCACCTAAAGCAGGACCTCACTTGGTGGGGGCAGGATGCAAACCTAATGGTGGGCAGACCATTCACGCACCCTCTAGTGGATCATACCATAAGTATGCATGCCTCACTCGACGGGTGGGGCGCTACCCTGGAGACACATTCTGTACACGGTCTGTGGTCTCAGACCAACCAATAAAATCACATCAACTTGCTGGAAATAATGGCCATTTGGCTCGCACTCGAGGCATTCCTCCCACTCATCAGGAGCAGTGCAGTTTGCTTTCGGACGGACAACTACCTGCATGTACTCCTCAACAAGCAAGGGGACACCAGATCCGCGCTCCTATGCGGGCTGGCCATCAGCATCTGGGAGTGGGCGATTGCGCAGGACATCTGGATCACAGCGGTGCACCTGCTGGGGGAATCGAACCAGGAGGCGGACAGACTCAGTTGATTGGGCACCGACGACTACGAATGAGAGAGACCTTTAAGACATTTTCAGCCGGTGGGGTCACCCAGTCACAGACCTGTTTGTGACAGAGAGCAGCCGGACTTGTCAGCAGTTTGTGTCCTTGGGGGTAAGAGGGTGGAGCTCCCTTGGGGAAGCACTTCAGATCCCATGGGACGTCATGTGGGCGTATGCATTTCCTTCTACCCCTCTCAACCACAAGATTGTTTGCAAGATCAGGCAGTCCCAGCGGCTGCATCTCATCCTCATATCGCCTCAATGGCCGGCAGACCATGGTTTTCAGACACTCTGCAGCTGTCAGTCCAGCCAGAAGTACTTCTCCCTTTTGGGAAGGGCCCGCTCCTGGTGCAACAGGGTGGGGGGGCAGTTTTTCACCCTTGACCGCAGAGGCTAACCCTGGCAGCCTGCTACCTGAGCAGGTGACTCTCCAACATCTCAGGCTGTCTTGAGACGACCTAGAAATCCTCCATGGAGCCAGGAGTCAGACTACTCGAAAGCAGTACAAAGGCAAATGGACCAGTTTCTGCTTCTGGTCTAAGGAAAACGGAGTGGACCCGCTATCTTGCACTCTTGACCATGTGTTGTCTTTCTCTGTGTATTTAGCCAGATCAGGGGTTCTTGGGCGACACCTGTTAGACATACCTAGCGGCCATTACCACATACAGGAACTCAGACAGCTTTACCTTCTCATCTGCCTATCCAGTAGTGAAGAGGCATCTAGCGGGGTTAACCAGGCTGTACCCACCTGTCAGATACCTGCACCCAGTCTGGGATTGCAACGTTGTTCTTAGTGCCCTCACGTGCAAACCATTCAAGCCCATGGCCAGAGTGGCCATGAGATTGGTCACGCTCAAGACAGCGCTATTAGTGGGGTTTATTTCAGCTTGCATAGTTAGCCACTTTCAGGGTCGGTGGCTTCCAAGCCCTACAATGTGTTTCATCGGGACAAGGTCGCGCTCCGCACTCACCCCAAATTCCTACCAAAGGTGGTCTCCTCCTTCCACATGAACAAAATAATTGTGCTCCCCACTTTCTTTCCAATCCCCAAGGAAGACGCAGAGAAGGCTCCCCACTGTTTAGAAGTCAGAAGAACATTAAAGTTCTATCTTGACAGAACCAAGGACCTTCACAAGACGGATGCCTTATTTGTCACATTTGGCGACAGAGGGCCTGGACAGCAAGCATCCAAAGCTTCAATAGCCAGATGGATGACTGCAGCCATCCAGGTGGTGTACAAGACTCAGCACAAAGAATCACCAAGGGGCATGCACGCTCACACCATCAGGGCCAAGGCAGCGGCTGTTGCCTTCCAGCATCACGTACCATCGCAATTGATTAGCAGGGTGGCGACATGGCCACTCCATCGCCCTCTGCAAGCACTACTGTCTGGATACCAGTGTCAGGGCTGACTCAGCATTTGGCTAGGCTGTCCTACGTTATCTGTTTGCCTAGAGTGTCGAGCTCTCCTCCCCAGGCCGCTTGTTTCAGTTGTAGACACCCATACAGGATGGAGGAAAGGGGATGGAACATAGGAGTAATTAAGTGTTACACACCGGCTCCTTGTCCATAGTCCCCTTTCCTGCATACGTCCCACCATCCTTCCCCCTAAAAAAAAGAGCAGCAAGGTTGAACGGTTTAATACAGCCGAGGCGTCAAAGGGGACTGAGCTGTGGTGCCAGTGGGCAGGGTTAGAGGAGCACATGCTCCCAGGGCTGTGCACTTGCGCGCGTATACATTTAAAGTGTAGGTGCTCTTTTTGCTGCTGAAAAAGGTTATGTTCCCGTCCCTAGTGAGGGACGCCCATACAGGATGGAGGAAAGGTGACTATGGGCTAGGAGTATGTTAGTCACTCGGTTGAGTAACACTTAATTTATTGAATACCAAACTGATTTACTGAATACCGAAATGCCTTATTGAATAGTGAACTAAAGAAAAGTTATGCAAAGTAATGAAAGTACTGCACGAGCGGAATGAAAGTCGTGCATTTTCGAATACAGTGAAAGCAAATATAAAAGCAATGATGGACAAAGTGAAAGTATGAAGCTGAATGAAAGCCAGTGACATGGGCTTCAGAAACGATTGAAAAGCAAATCAAGCACTGTTGTGAAGTGTGAAAGCAAGGTGGTGACTAGGCAGGCACCCCACAAAGTGAATAGTGTGAAAGGCATCTTGTGGCAGAGGCAAGAAGCTGCCAAGGACAAAAAGAACTGCAAAGTGAACAATTGACGACCGGTTCATAGAGGGAGTCTGTGTCTGCAAGGAAGTCCAGTGAAAACCAGTGACTATAACAGTGCCAAGGGTTAGCGGTTGCGTGACTTGTAGTGGGTGAACAGTGTGGTCCGACAACTGCGACTAGACCAAGTAACCCCTGCTTGGAGTGAACCAAGGAAAGTTAGTTTCTGAAGCTGTTGTGCCAATCAAGCACGGAACAGAACAAGTTGAGTGAACCATTGAAAAGCCTGGAAGTTTGCAAAGTTTTTTAAATTAAATTTCTTTTATCATTTTCATTGTACATAAACATTATTACCAACAGCACAAATCGGTTGTCTGGGTTGGTCTTTTCTTTCCCATAGTAATGTTCATCCTTCATTGCAAATATATCTCTATCTGCATTGATCCGTTCCCTCCCCTCCTTTGCCTCCCCATTCTTTCCCTGATGAACTTCCTTTAATCAAGGCATCTTCAAGTCCGGTGTTGATATCAAGTCATTGAGCATTTTCCCCTAGTCCATCTCCGGCATCCCCGCCTCCTCTTCCACCTTCTGTGTTCTTAATATCGTAATTTCAGTGAATCCCCATCTATGCGCATCCCTGATCCATGTTTGCACTGTGGGCCCGTGGGACTCTTTCAGGCCATTGCAATTCATCTTTGGGCTTTTAGTAAAAAAAACTGGACCATATTTCTCTTGATCTTATCTTTTCTTCCTTCCCTAGAACAGGGCCATCTTAAGCACTTTTGGGGCCCTGGGCACGGACATCTTTGGGGCCCCCCTCCACCAAGCCAAAGGAATTAATGGATCTTGAATACTGGTTGCGCCCCCCAACCACCACCTGTCGCGCTCACAACCAATAGGTTGATATGCTGTCTCGCAGCATAATAAGCATGTTTAATCCCTTTAAGTCCACTTGCCCTCTTCATTCTTGCTCTAATCAGAATGATAAACAATTAGAATTTGAAGACCAACATTAGCAGTCAACAAAGGGGTTACGGTTCTAGTACATACAGGATACTTTTATCAATAACATCCAGGAAGGTAGATGTAGTATTAATGCAGGACTGTATGTAAAAGGTACATGTAACCCATAATAGACAGAGAACTCACATTAGCTGCCTCAAAGAATGCAAAAATGCTCATGCATGAATATAGACCACCAATTGGAAGGAAGGTGAACGCTACACATACCATAGCATGGATAGTGGAGGCAGATTAGAAGTTACCAGGAAGTTGTCTTGACCCAGACAGACTGAGATTAGAAGTGGGATATGGTTTTCAAATAGTGTTGCCAATATATATATATCAAAGGAACAAATGTCTGTGGTGTGCAATATAAATATGCTCACTATTAACACAGTGAAACCATGAATAAGGCTTTTATGAAGATCATACCATGAGAAGGAAATCACTCGAACGGTCTGACAATTTTGAAAGGTTAAGGGGCTGGCAATATTGAGAGGTTCGGCAATACAAGATTAAATGAGATGCCCAGGATCACACATTGGTTAAGGTATGAAGGGGTGAAGTTGGGATTTGTGCCACCTCTTCAATGTCTGCATATGAACACTTTCATTTCCAGTTCTTACCATTACCTAAAACAATCTCATTTTTATTTAAAAAAAACTGACTTGGAAAGTACACAAATCACATTACTAAACATGACCATTTTTAAACAAAATATTAATAGAAGGGTGTTATGCAAACTGGGAATGATTCTAGCTTCATTCTCTCCATCGTCAAGGGAAGTACATAAGAACCAGCATACCAATTGATGTGATTTAACAAATTTAATCTGGGTTTGTCTTTTCTATTTTAAAGCTTTAAATACTTCCAAAACAATGGCTTGTGGCATTTTCATTTTTATACATGCATAAAAATCTTTGACTTTTACCAAAAAGCAAACCGTTTTTTGTGTTAAACAAGCAGACCTTCAAATATGCTTGCCTGAGGCCTGCAACATATGGTCTGCTCTTTTCTGTCTACCAACCCTTCCACCCATATGGCCTACATAAGAAGAAAGATCAAGTAATGGGCTAAACGACACCAGCAGCATGCAAGAAGGCAAACCTCACAGAAGGCAGCACATTAATGTAAGATATTTTAGATGATTTGACCAGGATCACTATAGTCTGCTGGCAAATCCAGGATACAAACATGAACTCTGTAGTTCAGTTGTCTTGAATTTGGATACTTATTCACCTCTTGGAATAACAGTTTATGCCATTGTTGGAGGCGATTGCCTAGGTTTTACAACACCCCATCTGAACAAACTAATTTCTAGACCTTCACCATACGGATGATATGTTAGTTTTTATAGCAACCCCTATCTGGTACAGGAACATTGCTGATATTAGCAGATGTTGTTCTGCAAACCCAAGTACTTATGCAGGCAGGTTTATAAACGTCAGACATAGGAAAGGCTCAGCTAGCCTTGCTGGAATGTGATGATCTAATTTTGCATATGAACACATATCTCTGCAATGGGTGCTTCACACACTGAGCTAACCTCTGAACCATTGTGACACTCAATGTATCAATATGCATTTCACCATTGCCTATTGCACATGATCAACATAATTCCCACAGGAAGGAAAGAATGCTACAGAGTTGTGCTATAAGGAACACACAAACTATGTATACCACAGTGAACACAGAAAGCAATACATGATGAATTGATCAAGGCAGAATGCACTTGCCAAAACAGAAAGGCAATGGGCCTCATTACAACCATACGACCTTGGCAGTAGCCATGCCAGTATAAACAGCACGGCTGCCGCCTGAGATTTTTTTTTACCGGCACCTGGCAATGGTTAATTATCAGGGCATTACAGCCCTGGCGGTCCCAGTAATTCCCCATAGCCAGGCGCCGGTAAAAATGACTCCCCATTCCCATTGAATCCCATAGAACTCAATGGGAATGGGCAGGACGGAAGCACAAGCAC
Organism: Ambystoma mexicanum; assembly: GCF_040938575.1. Lineage (NCBI taxonomy): Eukaryota > Metazoa > Chordata > Amphibia > Caudata > Ambystomatidae > Ambystoma > Ambystoma mexicanum. The sequence continues at coordinate 853,662,547 of NC_090936.1, read as the reverse complement.
CATACATGACGCTGCCGGTGCTACCGTCAAGCGAGCGGGTGCCTTTCCGGCCACCAGGTTACACCTGGTGGCCGGAAAGGCACCCGATCGCAGAACTCGGAGTATGCCAGCCCGGTAACAACGGTGCCGGTAGCTTGCCAGCACCGTTGTTACAGGACTGGCATACTTGTAATGAGGCCCAATGGGTTTAGAGCCTCAGCAGCACCTCATAAAATATCCTGTCTTGTGCTATTTAAGAGTGGTAAACAATGGAAACTTACTTCTTCAGACCAGCTAGCCTTCTCGGGCCCTGTCTAAGATGGGGGCCCTGGGCAAGTGCCCCTTTTGCCCTCCCATAAAAACGCCTATGCCAGGGAATAGCCCTAACAAACAGTGGGCGTATGTCTGTGTCCCTCGTACAAGCTCATTAACCCTTGACACCACCTTTTCTCAAAAGGTCGTTATCCCTGGACATGCCCACAACATATGCCAGAACCCGGCTGAGTTGTCTCCACACCTAGGACAAGTATGGGATGCACCGTAATCCATGGCATGAAGCCTTGATGGGGACATATAGACCCTGTGCAAGAAGATACATTGAATTAACCTGAAGTGTGCATTTCTAGATCCTTTCCTCACCTGTTCCCAGATCTTTGCCCATGCGGCCGCCGTTATTTCCTCCTCTAGGTCCCTTTCCCACTTACCCTTTTTTTTTTTTTTTTTTTTAAACGGTTTTTATTAATTTTTAAAACAAACAATACAAACCAAACTGGCAGCGCTTTTTGCAACACTCACATGAACATCAATTAGTGAAGACCACTGCTCCCCCAATCCCTCCCCCCTCAAGAGCTTGTTTGTCCTTCACTTTCCGTATCTGCTACGTGTGGCAGGGTATCACCTCCTTCTGAGTCTGCAGGATCCGTTATTGTTCCAAACAGTCCTGCTATTAATGCTCTCCATGCCATCAGGGTACCCACTTCTTCCCCACACATGCTACATGCCTCCTGCCATACCACCGTTTCAGCCTCCGCCCATTTCTGCAATTCCCACCACCATACCTCCACCCGTGGCTTATGACACTGCTTCCATCCCATGGCAATCCTTCGTTTTGCGAGCACATTTGCCAAGTCCTTCAATTTCTCAACATGTTTAAGTTTCCGTGGTCTGGGAAACCCTCCCAACAGGCAGGCCCAGGCGGTATCTATAATGAGCGTGACCCTTTTGTCCGCTAGTTTTTGCGCCACTTCTCCCCAGAAACTCTCAATCACTTGGTAAGACCAAAACATGTGTGTCATATCAGCATTTTCCTTATCACATTTTGGGCATGCTTGTCGTCCCGCATTTCCGAACTCCGATATTCTCATCGGGGTCATGTAAGCTCTGTGCGTTATATACAACTGTATTTGTTGTAATCTATCATTTCTTGACACCTTCTTGTGGTATCCCATAGCACGCTCCCACATCCCATTCTCCATCTGTGCCCTCACCTCTGTTTCCCATTCCAACCTCCAATGCGTCAACTCCCTCCCTACCCGGGTCATCACCATCTCATACAATCTAGAGATCTCATGCCCCCCTTCTATTAGCACCATGGTCCATGCCGAATTCCGCCATGGCGGATTTACCGCCCCATTCCAAGGTTGGCAGGGCAGTAAATCCCCATTCACCATGGCCCCTTCCCCATTCCCATTTGTCGCCCATAGGGCTCAATGGGAATGGGGAAGGCGCTAATTACGGCACCGTAAATTAGCCGTAATTAGCACCAAGTTCCCTTAGCGGGTTGGACTTTAACGCCTGCAAAAAGCAGGCGTTAAAGTGTGAATCGGGCGTGTTAGGCAGAAACCTGTGCAGTTCCCTTAGGGAACACTGCAAAAGATTTAAAACTACAGGCAGTAAACCCACCCGGTAGCAGTCTGTACCACCCAGATTTACCTGGTAGCTGCGGCTGAGCAGTCAGACTTCTCTCAAGAAGAGTTAGGCAGTATGCAAAGTATACACAATAGGCACCAATACAAGCAAACACTGACCAGAGCTTTGGTATCAAAGTATATAATTATTTATTTAAAAACACACTGTTTGAAACACTCCAGCACTCTTATTGTAAAGTATTCTAAATACAGTTACGATTGTAATATATACACCCCTTTTCCTTATCAGATAAGTCACAGTAAAACACCACTTATTTTCATACAGAGGTGAGCGCTTAACTAGATGGCACTCCAATAAGTTTGTGAGAAAGGGAGGGAAAAAGACAGAATATGGAAAGGTACACCACTCTAAGATTCAGGAACACTGTTAGCAAGGCAGAAGAGCAAAAGTCACTGGTGAGCCAAAGTCCAAAGGCTGGGCCCACTCTTAGAGAGAGCAGAGCACAAATGCGCCCAAGATCACACAGTTACACTAGGCTTTGAAAGTCTTGCAGAGGGTTCAAAAAGAGTTTAGAGAGGCTTTAGGAAAGTTTAGCCAGGGTGTCCCAGGCTAACCCAGGTTCGAAAGCCGGGGGCTAAATCTACCCCGTACAGTCGGTAACAAGGGAAGCCGGGCTGGACACGGTACCTTAAGTGGGAAGGATCCTCCAGCGGTGGCAGTTGTTCCTGGCAGTGGGAGCAAGTTGCGTCGTCGTCCAGGGGAAGAGAAGATCTCGACTTGGAGGAAAGATGAAGGTCGTTGCACTACCAGGGAAGAAACCAGCCTCAGAGTTTTCCGGTTAAAGGTGGTACCTTTGTTCGCGGTCGTGGTAAAAAGTGGTGTCCCGGTTGCTGGGGTGCTTGGCACAGGCAAGGCGGCCACGAGGTACGTCGGGAAGGCGAAAAGACGGTGAAACTGGTTATCCCCACCAGTCAAAGGAAGAAGACTCTCCGGCGGGAGATCTCCTCTGTCGTTGGGAAAAGTGGTGAGACGGTCCAGCAGGGCTCCACCGGTGGTGGTGTCGTGGCAGATCGGCTCAGCTTCTCCCTCGTCGGATTCTTAGGTCCTGTGGCGACTTCTCAAGTTCCAGTCCCCAAAGCCCTGCTTTTATGCAGAAAACCCCCATTCACTCAGCCTAGCTGTGACTCAAACATGCTAAGTGGTGAGCCGGCCGGTTCACCACTTGGGCCAATCAGGACGGAGTGCGACTTGAGTTGCCTAGGCAACTCAGTCCAGGGTGCCTAAATTCCCCTCCGCCCCTCCTAAGTACCCCAGATAGAGTGGCACCACTTTGGAGGGCTTCTGTGGAGAAGCCCGCCAAAAAGTGGAACAAAGGGCTCGACTTGGGTTGGAGTCACAGAAGAGAACACAAACGCCATTTTAGAATCAAGTTTTGGCAAAAAATACCAACCGGAGAATTAATATTAATTAAATAAACCGGCGGTATGTTCGAGGCTACCGTAAATAATTAAATAAAGGTAGTAGCCTAAAACAATGGAAAATCCCATAGGAAATTATTCTCGGTTGAATATAAAAAGTAGTATCCACTGCCACCAGCCAAAACTCGATCAGGGGGGACGGAGATGTGCCCCCTCGACTAACAGACCCCGGGGCAATTGAATTGCCCCAGCCAGTACGTCCACAATATGAAGATTTGTACTGGTTCTGTTAAGAATTTAAGACTAGTAAAGTCAATGGTGACTTTACATGCCCTGGGAGACAGTAGTCAGTCCCAGGGTATGGAGTCTATACTGGGGGGGTCACTATGACACCCCTGTGTCACTGCACTGAGGGTGCTGTGTAACATACATCACAAAAACACATGAAGCCCTATGGAGTAAAAGACCCCATAGCACATTAAACACATCTAGATTCAAAGAAACACACTCAAATCATGCCCAAGGGTGAGGGTAAAAGAGTCTCACTCTTGGCAGGAGAAAAAAAATAAACCCCAAAAATCCAGCTAAGCTGCTGGGGGACTCACTAGGTTAGGAAACTCAGCCTAAACAGAGAATTCTCCCTAACAGGGCGTTAAGGGTTTAACGGCGCTGCAGCCTTTTACGGCGCTGTTAACCCCTTAACGCCAGGGTTGTAATGAGGCCCATTGTCCCCATAGTGGCGTACGGTTCCTCTGCCAATACAGTCTCAGGCCAGATTTTACGAATATTCTGCACCAGCCTTTGGTAAGTGACATATTGGCCCCTATGCAAGCCCGCCTCTTCCCCTAGTCCTTCAAAATCAATCCCTAATGGTCCCCTCTTGCCAAACATCCCCCAATGTAACCAGCCCGACCGACTCCCAGTAGGTCCTGATTATCATCCTTAGTTGCTTGTCTTCCCCTGCCAAAGCAACCAACGGCACCTGCGGGGAACCCGGGTACGGGTCCTCCATCATCCGGCACACTCTACGCCACATCTTCCACCCCAGCAGCATCATTCCCGGGTGCCCCTTCATTTCTGACCTAGGCAACCAAATAATTTCCTTCAGGTAAAACAGAGTGCAGTCCCGTCCAAACAGCCTAAATTCGGGAGTTACCTCATCAGAGAGCCATTTGACCACATATTGCAACTGACCAGCTACATAATAGGCCTCAAAGTTAGGCAGCTTAATACCCCCCCTCTCATAGAAATTCTGCAACTTCCATAGCGCCACTCTATTCCAGGTGCCATGCCATAGGAAGTCTCTGCACATACTATTCAGCTTGGCAAAAAACTTCTTGGGTATCATATACGGAATATTGCTGAAAAAATATAAGAGCCTAGGCAGGACCACCATTTTAAGCATCGCCCCCCGTCCCATCATCGCCAACGGCAACTTCTCCCAAAACGTCATGCTTATATGGATTTTTCCCACAGCCACCTCAGTGTTATGCAAATGTTCCTCCTCTACCGTGTGATACACATCTATTCCGAGGTAGCGGAAGGAACCAACCGCCCATGGTATCGGCAACACTGGCAACTGTTGCCGATACCATGGGCGGTATCTGCAAGGGCTCCTCTGTAGCTACCCAATGGGAATATGCTCGATTTTGTGGGTTCACCGCTATGCCAGACAGTTCTGCACACCTTTCCATTACCTCCAGAATATATTGAAGATTTTCCTCCGAATATTTCAAATATAATAGCAAATCGTCAGCATACAGGGATATTAGGTGTTTCTCTCCCCCTACCTCAATGCCTATCATGTCATATTGTTGCCGAAGGTACACTGCCAGGGGCTCCAGGGCCAGAATATATAACATCGGGGACCAGGGGCACCCTTGTCTGGTGCCTCTGCTAAGTTGCCACCTCTCGGATATCACCGCTCCTGTATGTACCCTAGCTAGAGGCTCACTGTACAGCAACTTCGCCCACCTAATGTAGCCCGGCCCCATCCCGTATTCCCTCAGGGCCTCCAGCAACCACGACCACCTGACTGAATCGAAAGCTTTGACTGGATCTAAGGACACAACCACCATTTCACCCTCACTCTTGCTCCCCCATTCAACCACCCGGTGGAGTCGCCTATGGTTGTGGGTTATATTCCTGTTGGGGACATAACCTGTTTGGTCCGGATGTATCAATTTACTAATAACTCTCTGCAATCTATTAGCCAGGACCGCCATCAATATCTTGCCGTCCTGGTTCAGCATTGACAAGGGCCTGTAGGAGCCGCAGCTATGCCCTGGTTTGTTGGGCTTAGGGAGCGGTATTATAATCGCTTCTCTAAGCGATTCCAGCAACCGGCCCACCTCAAACGATTCATTAAGCATTTCTAGCATTGGGAGGGGGGGGGCGGAGTACCTCCTCTCTATATGCTTTATAAAATTTGCTAGGAAGTCCGTCCACTCCCGGGGTCTTACTGGTGGGCAGCTGCCTCACCACCTCCTCCAATTCCTCCGAAGTAATCGGTGCATCCAGCTCTTCTCTTTCTTCGGCACTAATCTTAGATAATCCCATATCTCTTAAAGTTTCCCTTCTCCAGCATGGGGTCTGGCATGGATTCACATGCTCATGAATATTCCCCGTCGTCAGGCCGGGAATCCTCGGTATAGAAAAAAATCAGTATCAGTTTCGTTTCTGATCTGTCTTTCTTAGTAGCAACCAATCACTGGTCTCTGGGTCATACTGCCCCCAGCCAATGACTGCCCTCTCCCTAACCTGCCTCCGGCAGCCATCCTCAGATTTTTACCGAACTTTCAAGTATTGGGAGTCCTCGTGCTGTAGCTCTCGAGCTTTTGCTGCGTTTTCACGCGTTTTCAGGAGATTTTTCTCATTTTTCAGTCAAATAGAGCCTCAAGCTCCACCGTTTCTACATCCGATCAACGGGGATCCGTTTCAGAGTTTTCTACGCCCCTCAAGGGTGAAGATTTCGTCGAGTTACGCTTTTGGAGGATTCCAGAAGTTCCGAGGCCTACCCCGGACATGGCCCAGGAGAAAGGAAGCTCGATGCCCGGGAAGATGTTCAGGACCTGCCCTGGATGCCAGCTTCAGAATGTTTTCAAGGAGGACAAGCATTCATTATGCCTCTACTGTCTCCATGAGGACAAGACGCACAAGGAGAAGGACTGTGCGTTTTGTGGGAACATGTCAGACGGACCATGAAGGCTCGCCACCTCCATCTCTCCAACTGGCTGGAACGGAAGAGCCCGTCAGGCGAGAAGAAGAAAAAGAAGTCCGAGCGGTCTTCTAAGTCCTGTGAGGGTGCCCCGGCGACGGGGGCCCAACAAAAGGCTAAGCACCGCGAGTCCGCGGGCACCGGGAGCGCCGAACGGTCGGGCTCCTTGGTTGCCAGGCAGGGCGCATCCTCCCCGGCGCCATCAACCACGAGCCAACGCTCTGGCTCGGGTAAGAGGAAGTCCGAGAACCCGGCAAAGCTTCTGGAGAGGCCCCGGTCGATCTCAAAGATTCCGGCAGATGGGGAGTGAGGCTCAGACCCTCCCCCCAAGGTGAAGGCCCCAGGCGTCCAGAAGGTGACGATGGCCTTAATTCACCCTGCTAATACCTCGATTGAGGATGTCGCCGCGGCCCTGGCTCAGCCTGTGGAGGCTACACCAGTGGAGATGCCCTCCGAACCCAGAGTCCCCCTGCCACCGCAGAGGGAGTCGTCTTTCAGGCCCATTGAGAAGACCCCCACGAAGTCATCGTTGGAAAAGGTGGGGGAGGGGCTGGTGGCCATCGTGGATACGGACACGACCTCTGAAGAAGAGCTCATCGAAGTCGTGGAAGAGGCCCAGCCCATCGGGAGGGATCCCGACGAGGGCGACGACGAGGGCGACGACGAGAGCGACGGTGTCGCCGATAAGGCTCCTCAAGAGCCCTCGCGCCCGTCGTTTCCGGCGCCGCAGGACACCTCGGCGGCCATTTTGTCAGCGATTCAGTCCTTATGCTCGGAGATGAGGACAAGGTTGCCCCTTCCCCCGACGGAGGTACCTGAGCCAGACCCGATGGGTGAACAGGAGCCAGGACCTTCGGCGAGTCCACCGCATAAGAGGAGGAGGACGCATCCTACGCCACCTCTCCCACCTCTGCGGCCTGCTCTGCCTTCCCCCCGGTCTACTACCCACAGGGATGATACAGGCACGGACACGGCTACGACAGGTACAGATGACGACGGAGGCGACAACGGGACATGTCCCCCATCGCCCCCTGCTCGGGCGTCCCCGCCCGACGAGATTGGATCCTTTCATGCCATGATTTCCAGGGCATCCAAGCTTTTTCAGCTCTGCCAGAAGAAAAGAAGAAAGAAGGGTTCCTTTACCAACGGCGCGAGGCTAAAAGGAAGACGGTCCTCGCCGTACCGCTTCTTGATGACATCTGGGATAAGGGGCTTGCCCTCCTCAAAAACCCTGCCACGGCGCTGGCAAAGAGGGACCGGTGCGAGAAGTACCGGGTCCCCGACTCTGCCCCCTTGTGCCTTCGGGCACAACCTACCCCAGATTTGGTCGTCTCGGCGGCGGCAAAGAAGAAAGCTGGGGGGGCATCGGCCTCGACATCAACTTCCCCGCCGGACGGCGAGGGCAGGAAGTTGGACACGATGGGACGACGGATCATCTCATCCGCAGCGACGACGATCAAGGCAGCCAACGCCCTGGCTATCGTAGCCCGCTACGACAGGGAGTTGTGGTTCAAAATCACCCCTCTGTTAGACTTCCTTCCGGACGCCAAAAGGGCTGAGGCCCTTGAAATCCTACAGGAGGGGGAGATTGCTTCAGACCACGCCATCACGGTGGCAACGGACATTGCCGACACCGGTTTCCGTCAGTTGGGCAACAGCGTTTGCTTGAGACGACAAGGATGGCTCAAGGCCACGGATTTCCGCCAGGACGTACAAACCAAGGTTTTGGACATGCCCTTCGACAGGAACAACCTGTTTGGGAAGGCGGTTGATGAGTCCCTTCAGGCCATCAGGACAGACACAGAGACTGCCCGGGCACTGGGAGTGCTCCAACAACGACGGCCGTCCTTTCGGAGCTCCGGAGGCAGACAAGGTGCCTCCAAGGGATCCGGCAGTGGGTCCTCCACTTACCGCCAAGCGGCAAGATCTTCGTCCCAGGAAGGCTACAGGAGACGCGGCAAGTCAGGTGGTGCCCGTCGTCGACAAGGAGATCAAGGAGGCAAGGCGGCCTCCAAACAAGATTGAACCGACCGTGGGGTCCGGCCCCCGCCAAAGCACCCGGGGTGGGAGGCTGGCTGGCGAGGTTCGTCAGCGTGTGGGAGTCCATCTCCACCGACCGTTGGGTGCTGGACGCCCTGGCCCAAGGGCAAGCCCTTGAGTTTCAGAAGAAGTGCCCTCGCGTTCCACCCGTGGCCAGGAAGGAAAATCACGTCCCTCAACTACTGTTGGAAGTAAGGGCGATGCTCAAGAAGTGTGCCATTGAGCTCATCCCAAAGAGGCTTCGGGGCTCCGGAGTTTACTCAAGGTACTTCCTCGTAAAAAAGAAGACAGGAGGATGGCGCCCCATCCTGGACCTACGACGACTGAACAAGTACATCAAGGCACAGAAGTTCCGTATGGTCACCCTCCAGCATGTGCTGGGACAACTGGAGGAGAGCGATTTCCTGTCATCATTGGACTTGGAGGATGCGTACTTCCACATCCCCATTCTAAAAAGACACCGAAAGTTCCTCAGGTTCATGGTCCAAGGGCGGCACTACCAGTTCAAGGCCCTCCTGTTCGGATTGAAGTCGGCACCCAGGGTGTTCACCAAGTGCCTTGCACCGGTGGCGGCGCGGCTGCGCCTACAGGGGATCCACGTCTACCTCTACCTGGACGGCTGGCTCATCCGGGCAAGGACAAGGGAGCTCGCCGTGGAGCACACTGCGAAGACCGTCCAGCTGCTCACGGACTTGGGATTCTCCATCAACTTTCCAAAATCCCACCTGGTTCCGTCGCAAGTTGCACTGTTTCTGGGAGCCAAGCTTGACACAGTGGCGCGGCTGGCCCGCTGTCGGAGGAAAGGACCAGGACCATTCTGGGCAAGGTACAGCGTCTGCTGGCCACGGACATGGCCAGGGTAAGATCTATCAAGTCCCTCCTCGGGATGATGTCCTCCTGCATTTATCTGGTGCGCCTTTGCAGGCTTCGGATGAGACCCTTACTGGAGTTCCTCGACGCCCGCTGGATCCAGTCGACGGGCAGCTTCAAGGACAGGATCCCTCTCAACGAGACGGTCCGTCAGGCGATCCGGTGGTGGGGTACATGCTCCCATCTGTCGGCGGGCATGGACTTTCAGACCCCAGCTCACCAGGTGACGGTGACGACTGACGCCTCCCTGGAAGGTTGGGGAGCACACTCCGGAGATCTTCACGCGAGAGGCCTTTGGCTCCCGGAGGAGAAGTCTCTCCACATCAACATCTTGGAGCTCCGTGCGGTGTTCTGGGCCCTCAGGTCCTTTCTTCCGTCCCTCAAGGGCAAGGTGGTGAGGATCTTCACCGACAACACCACCACGATGTTCTAGATCCAGAAGCAGGGCGGAACCAGGTCCCCGGCCCTATCCAAGGAAGCCCAGGATCTGTGGCATTGGGCTGTCGCCCAAGGGATGTTTCTGGTGCCCCTTCATCTGGCAGGAATAAAAAAACACGATCGCCGACTCACTCAGCAGGGAGCTGCGCTCGTGCCACGAGTGGGAACTACGCCAGGATCAAGTGGATCGACTCTTCCGACGATGGGGCGAACCCCAAATCAATCTCTTAGCGACAGCGACGAATTCCAAGTGCCGGAGGTTCGCCAGCAGGCTCCCCCAGCCGAGGAGCATGGGCGATGCTTTCTCGTTCCCCTGGGACGGCCTTTTTCTTTATGCATTCCCTCCGCTGCCGTTGCTGCTCCGGCTCATCAACCAGCTCAAGAGGTCCCGGGGCAGGATGATCCTCGTCGCACCGGCGTGGCCGAGGCAGATCTGGTTCCCGGACCTTCTGGACTTGTCAACGTCCCCACCAGTGAAGCTGCCGACGGACGCAGACCTTCTCTCCAGAGAGGGAGGCGCCATTCTTCACCACAACCCGGAGTCGCTGAACTTGCAGGCCTGGCTCCTGCAACACTAGAGTTTGGAGCGTACGACAACCCGGCCGACTGCAGAGAGGTTCTTGCAAAGGCCAGGGCGTCCTCAACTCTCAAGTGCTACGGACATAAATGGAAGAGGTTCTCTGTCTGGTGCCGTGCACAGAAGATTAACCCTCTGCGGATTACGGCCCCTCAAGTACTGCCGTACCTACTGTCGCTGGCCAAAGCTGGACTGGCTCACGCCTCCATCAAAATACATCTGGCTGCAATCTCCCGATATACCAGGACGACGGGACGGGCGTCCTTGTGGTCTCATCGCCTAGTGAAAGAATTCATGAAGGAACTATTCCGATTATTCCCGCCGGTGAAGGCTCCTGCCCCGGCGTGGGAGCTTAATGTGGTGCTGACCAAGCTCAAGGGGGCCCCATTCGAGCCTATGCATTTGGCGCCTTTTAAGTTCCTGTCATGGAAGACAGCTTTCCTCGTGGCCATCACCTCCGCACGACGAGTGGGAGAGATCCAGGCCCTATCTTGCAAGCCTCCATACTTGACTTTTCATGACACGAGGGTGGTGCTGAGGATACACCCATCCTTTATGCCCAAGGTGCCGTCGAACTTCCACCTCAACGAGCCCTTGGTGTTGCCAGTTTTCTTCCCGTCGCCTTTGTCGCTGGCTGAGAGGACTTTGCACTCGCTGGAGCACAAAGAGTTTTCGGAAGACGTCACAGCTGTTTGTGAACTTTGGGACTGTGAATCAAGGGAAGGCTCTCTCGAAGACTTCCATTTCCAGATGGCTCTCCGGCTGCATCATGCACTGTCACCGGTTGGCAAACCGACAGCTGCCCGGCTGTCCGAGAGCCCATTCGACCAGAGCGATCGCTGCTACCCCGGCGTTCCTGTCTGGTGTGCCCCTGCTAGACATCTGCAGGGCTGTGACGTGGAGGTCGACGCACACCTTCACAAGATTCTACTGTGTCGATTGGGACTCCAGGGAGGAGTCCAGGGTCGGCCAAGCAGTGCTGCGCAACCTGTTCGCCTAAGGTGAGCCTGGTGAGGAGGTAAGAGATGCTTAATGTTGAGTTGTTGTATTGCTTAATGTTGAGCCTGTTGCCACCTCCCGTGGTTGTGCATGTGTGTACTGCTATGTATTCTCTTATTCATGAGCATGTGAATCCATGCCAGACCCCATGCTGGAGAAGGAACAAGTTACTTACCTGTAACTGTTGTTCTCCAGCATGGGTCTGGCATGGATTCACATGCGAACCCTCCTGCCTACCCCTCTGTGGCTTTTCACTTGGTCATACTGCCACTTTACGTGCTACCAAATCTGAGGATGGCTGCCGGAGGCGGGGCTTAGGGAGAGGGCAGTCATTGCTGGGGGCAGTATGACCCAGAGACCAGTGATTGGTTGCTACTAAGAAAGGCAGATCAGAAACAAAACTGATACTGATTTTTTTCTATACCGAGGATTCCCGGCCTGACGACGGGGAATATTCATGAGCATGTGAATCCATGCCAGACCCATGCTGGAGAACAGCAGTTACAGGTAAGTAACTTGTTCCTTATCTCTTCTCCCACTTACCCTTAATCTTCAAATCCGGTCTTAGTTTCCTATCCCATAGAGCCCCACATTAGCGTGTAATAGCTCCTCTACTCCCTCCCAATGTTAACAAAACATTTAGTTACGGATTTATGTCTGGCTCCTCCGGCATCCCCTCCCACATATCCGCCATCCTCTTCACTACCTGTTAACACCATAGAAAGGTTCCCCCTGTATGGCATATTTCTCCTTCCATCGCTGAAACGTAAGTAACTTACCTCCTTCGAACAAGTCACCTAGCTTGCGACAGCCCCCGCTCCGTAGCATGGGGAGGCCTTGTCTTTTACCACTTCGAACAACTTACCATCAAAACCCATGGGGAGTTTGGGGTAGTATAATTGCCCACTTCATGTTCTCTGTTGGTGTTTGGCCCATACAGTCCTCGGGATTGATACTCTCCCATCCTACTGGTCCCATAGAATCCCAATAGAGCTCCATTCCCTGCCTGCCCTTGGGAAGTGTTCCCAGTAGCAGCTGTACCTTCCCCTCCTCTGAGTCATCCCACCTGCCGGCCATCTTTAACTGTGCCGCTGCATAGTATAATTCATAGTCCGGGAGGGACAGCCCACCGTCTTGAACACGCCTTCAAAGTGTCTCCAGGGACACCCTCTGTCTCCTGCTACCCCATAACTGTTCCCTGATTTTGCTGTCCAGTATCTTAAAGAAAACGTTTTTAATTAAGTATGGTTTATTGACAAAGTGGTACAGTAATCGTGGGAGAATCACCATACTGCACAGGGCTACCTTCTCGATCGAGGATATCAGCAAGGTTTTTCAAAAATCTATTGCATCGCTCACACCTGCTAGTGCTCGTCCCGTATTATATCCGAACGTTTCCTCCATCACATGGGATATCTGCACTCCCAGGTAGCAGAAATATTTGTCATCCCACCAAATGCCCCAGTCTCGAGCTCTGTCCTCCTTTTCTCCCTCAAAGACGCTCGAGGGAACAATACAGATTTATCTCTATTTATGAGGAAGCCTGTCCACTTCCGATATCGCTCTAACACTTCCAACAAGATGGGTACATTTACCAGAGGGCATCATCCACATATAGCGAGATGCTGTGTCGAATACCTTGGCTCTCAATCCCCGTTTCCAGCATACACTTCTGGAGGAGGCACGCCAATGGGTCTAATGCTGTAGAGAAGAGGAGCGGCGATACCCGGCAGCCTTGTCTCGTCCCTCTCTCGAGTAACCAACACACAGAGACCCGCCCCCTGTTTTCACCCTAGCCATGGGGTCTTTGTATAACGATTGAATCCACCGTCTAATATTCGGGCCCAGTCCAAACGCCTCCAGAACCTTAAATAACCATACCCATTCCACCGGGTCAAAAGCCTTGACGACATCTAGGGACAACAAGGCCAGCTCCCCCTTTTCCCGGCATGCATGTTCCATTATGAAATACAGCCGCCTCAGGTACGTGAAGGTGTTTCTTCCACCCACAAACCTGCTTTGGTCGGGGTGTATCAGAAGTGGGGCTACCTTAGATAACCTGTTCGCCAGAATCTTCCCTAATATTTTTATATCTGCGTTGAGCATGGAGATTGGTCTGTACGAGCCACAGTAACACAGGTCTTTCTCCCTCTTCAACAATATGGTGATGAGTGCCTCCCTCATGGATTCCGGGAGAGTTCCTTTCTTAAGGGCAGCCTCAAACACCGTTTTTAGTTGCGTATCTATGGTAGAATTCCACCGGTAGTCCATCAATCCCTGGGGACTTATTCCTTTGCATAGAACGTATCGCTGCCAAGATTTCCCCTTCATCTAGAGGATCCTGTAGCTCCTCCTTCTGTTACTTCGACACCAGTGGCAATCATGCTAATTTCTAGCACGTTGTTTGCCTCCTCTTCCACAAATAGGCCCTCGTTGCTATACAAGGACTGATAATACTCCTGAAACATTCTATTTATTTACTCCTGTGACGTCACCAAAGAGCCCCTTGAATTGTAGATCTGTGTTATTATAGTTCTGGGCGTTTCATTCTTGATTCACCATGCTAGTAACCGCTCTGCTTTGTCTCCCTCCCTGTGCCTCTTTGCAGTGTTCTGTTCCCAATTGTACCAGAGGAGCCTCTCCTGTAGATCATGATACCCCTGTAGCTCCCTTGCCAATTCCTCCCCAAGTTGTTGTCCGCCACTCCCCCCGCCTCTAAGTATTTAATCTTCTGCTCTGGCTGCCTTAAGGACTTCTTGATGGCCCTGCACGCTCTCATCGTCCTGCATATGCACACCCCCCTCAAAGTCTCCTTGAAGGCGTGCCATATCACCCCATATCACTGATCCTTCTTTTATTTGAACAAACCGGACATTTTTGTATTGCCTCCCCAAAGGGCACCTCTTCAAGTGCTTCTACTGTCAGTCACCACAGTGTTATTGGCAAGCGATTTCCCTCCCAGCCTTTTGTATTCCGTCACCAGTGGTGCGTGGTCTGATAGAATCCTGGAGTTTGCCAAAAAGCCTAGTTAGCTAATTGCGCTTTCCAAATAGTCTCTTGTGCACATGTGTTGTGCTAAAAGACACATGCTCTACCGCATTGGTTGTTGCATGTGTTAGCTGTCATCCAGATGAAAAATGAACATTAGTTTTAATAGGTTTTCTCTGGATGAACAGGTGCAGGTTAAAATTGAAATTGAAACAGCAATGAAGAATTTTTCTTCAGCTTTATTCTCTCTGAGGATAATTACAGGGAAGACCCCTGAATATTTAGGCAGGGGGTCCTACATCCGAACGAGCATAACCTGTGTCGTTCATATTGTACACTAGGTGTGGTCGTTCTCTAGCCGACCGGTTTCTGTGGAACAAATTAGTGGGCCACATTCATCAGGGCTTCGCAGGGTATCTGGGTATGTGCCTGCTGGTAATCACGTCTGTATCTCTTCAAAAACACTCCCCGCTCCGTGTGGACTGGTAACTTAGCACGGTGGGTGAGACGCCCCGGAACCCCAAATTCATCTCTGCTGCATAAATGGATCACCAACGTTAGCCCGAGAGGAATCCTTTTCTATTCGTAGCCAGGCTGTGCATTACAGACAGACACTTCCTGGAGTTCCAGTGTGTACCTCCGTTGCTGTCACTTGAACTCCAGGAAGTGTCTGTCTGTAATGCACAGCCTGGCTACGAATAGAAAAGGATTCCTCTCGGGCTAACGTTGGTGATCCATTTATGCAGCAGAGATGAATTTGGGGTTCCGGGCCGTCTCACCCACCGTGCTAAGTTACCAGTCCACACGGAGCGGGGAGTGTTTTTGAAGAGATACAGACGTGATTACCAGCAGGCACATACCCAGATACCCTGCGAAGCCCTGATGAATGTGGCCCACTAATTTGTTCCACAGAAACCGGTCGGCTAGAGAACGACCACACCTAGTGTACAATATGAACGACACAGGTTATGCTCGTTCGGATGTAGGACCCCCTGCCTAAATATTCAGCGGTCTTCCCTGTAATTATCTTCAGAGAGAATAAAGCTGAAGAAAAATTCTTCATTGCTGTTTCAATTTCAATTTTAACCTGCACCTGTTCATCCAGAGAAAACCTATTAAAACTAATGTTCATTTTTCATCTGGATGACAGCTAACACATGCAACAACCAATGCGGTAGAGCATGTGTCTTTTAGCACAACACATGTGCACAAGAGACTATTTGGAAAGCGCAATTAGCTAACTAGGCTTTTTGGCAAACTCCTCCTTACTCGACATAACTGTGTTCTCCTCAGTGTGAAAACGATTTTGGGCAATACACAGTTGAGATACCCATAAGTAGTCCCCTTTGACTTTGTTGAGTCCTGATAGAATCCTGCCCAGGTATTCTTTGTTCGAGAACCAGCCTGCATATTCCCTCCCTACAAATAGGTAATCTAATCTGGAGAACATGTTGTGCACCTTGGAATAGAAAGAGTTGCCCTGTTCCTCCCCATGAGATCCTTGCCATAATTCAACCAGGTCTAGATCCTTTACCAATTTACGGAGAAAATCTGAGGACCTTGATTGCGTCAGTCTAGATGTCCCCAACCTTTCTCTGTCCGGATTAAACCAGTAATTAAAATATCCTCCCCAAAAGAACATCCCCAGCCTGACTTTCACTACTCTCTCACCCACTTCCTTGAAGTAAGTTTCTGTAGCTATGTTTCCTGCATAAGAATTCATCAACAGAGGGTTTGTCCCTTGATTGTTCCTCGTAACATTACGGTTCTGCCATCTGTGTCCACCCATGTGTCTGTAATGTGTATTGGAGTATCTCCCCTTATCCAGACCAGGACTCGCCATGCGTGTGTGGAATATGTGGTCCCAAATATGTTACCTGCCCATTGACGCCGCATTTCCATCAGATCTTGTCCTACCAGATGTGGCTCCTGTAGCAGCGCCACTTGTATCCTATTCTGTTTCAGAAATGCTCCTACTTAGATCATTTTCCCCCTCTTCCCCAGACCCTCGAACGTTCCAGGTCCCTATCTTAATCTTCGTTGCACAATGCCTATTGCGTGTCCATGCTTAAATCTCCTTCCCTTTTTCCACCATTGCCGTCCAACCGGTGCCTTGTAATGACCATACAACCATGCTAAAATTGTATCGTAAACTGCCAAGCCAACTAGTCAGACCTGGAAAACGGTTGCACCATGAAGAAACCAATAAACTCGATCAAACTGCCACCCCCCAATTGTTTCCCCTCCCTCTTCCCACATTCCTCCCTTGCTACCCTCTACCCCATCAGCGTCTCCCTCTCAATCTTCCATCTGCCCCCAATCTTTTCCCCTTCCCTCTCCCCTTCCCCCTATTGTAACATATCCTTTCATCCACCCCACTCAATGAAGCAGCGTCCTGCTACTACTGCTCAACAAAACCCTAAGTTTCCCAACCAATAGTGCCCTGTTGCCCCCCCCCCCTTTGCTCTGATCAGTCGCGTCCACCCCTCTAGGGATACGCTGGGCTCTTTTATCGCCATCAGGAGGCTCTCCATAGTCACCCCTTCCTGAGTGTTCGCCGCTCCTTCTTGGTGAGCTGCCATGTCCCCTGGGCATTTCCCTTGTTTGCACCCTCCCCCACTAACTGCTTCATCTTCTGCTGCCCTTTCACCATTTCTGCAGACCACTACACTCTTTATGCCGGCTCTGTTTAACTGGAGTCTCTGGGGTTCTCTGTCAACTTCCCAGAGAGCCCGCCTCTCTACAGACATGTCCCCGGTGCCCCAGGGGCACAGTCCCCAAAAACCACCATGTGGGTTTGTCTTCCAGCCTGAACTGTCCACTCCAATCGTCAGCACAGGGGTGCAGGTCTGAACACTGTTAATGGGGAAAGTCGCTATGAAATGGAGGGGGGTCATCGCTGCCAATTCTGTCCTGTCACTCACCAGTTGCGATCCGGGCCCCTGCTTCTGTTGTGGATTCTCACCAGACAATCCCTAACACCAGGGTGTTGCCCCCTCACTGCCGTGTCTTGGTGGCACTGTTTTCTTGTTTCCACACATTTCAGGCCCCAGGCCCGGTCCTCTGCTAGGGGTCTGCCTCCACCGCCTATTTGTTTAAAGCGGGTTTGCGCATGCCCTCTTCAGGGGCTGTTTCACGCCCTCACTGCTGTGGGGGCCACCATCTCTGTGCCGGCTTTGGTCGGTACCTCAATCTCCTGCTTCACCTCCCAGGGCTCCTTGTGCCGTTCCCTGCCGACCGTTGCCATCAGTGATCGGCGGGTTCTCTCGCTGACGCTGCCTGCCGGATATCTTGCAGGCCCTGCAACGCTCTTTCGAATGCGGTTTGCATAGTGCTCATCTCCTGGGGTGTGGGACTCGCCTCCATGAAGGTCTGGTGTCTGGATTGCCCCACTTGGGCCTGCCTCTGATCCAGGAAGCGAATCGACCCGGTCCGTAGTTGAATCGGATAATTTTACAGGATGTTCACCGGCGCCCCACGGAGCTCCTGAGCTTCACTGCTGTATCGCTCAGCTCCAGGCCACACCCCACAAAGTTTGCAAAGTTGATTTGTAACATTTTATGAAAGTCAAGAGAACTCACTGTGTTGAATTTGTGGAAGGGTCCCCGAGGCTTAGTGGAATTGGGTTGAACTTGGAGGAAGGGAAACCTTGGCTCTTTTTGTGTGGAACTGTTTTGAACATTGGGAAGCGGCTGAAACACAAGCTAAGAGCTGGAAGAAGCTCAGAACTTTGTTTGCAACACTGTTTCTTTTGTTGCTGACATCCCAACTCATTGTTTAGCTTTAGTTGTGAGGGCAAGTATAAGTTTTGGACACAGACAGACTTTTAAGTTGAACGTACTGACTCAAACTATCCTTAGTTTCTTTAGCTAGGGAAATTCCACCTGGGTATAGGGCAAGTTCGCCTTACACCATCCTAACATTTAAGTTGATAAAAGTATTTGAGTTGAACATAAAATCTGTTTGTGTCTTGCTTCATGATGCCTTCACAAGGAGGCACCTATTCAGATCGCCCTACCACACTCTGAGGCTTTCAAGTATATGTACCGACATCATTGGAAGCCTTGCGAGTCCAGAAGAGACCTGAAACTCGCTGTCAGGGATGCCATCACCGCCCCATTCTCAAAGGACGAGATTTTCCACTCCCCACTACCCCCTCCTCCCAAAACAAAAAGAGGAGACCATAAGGAGACCTGTTGGTAGAGTTAGTTAGAAAGGTGGCATAGGTTAGGACAGAGGACAATGTTGAGCTGTTGAAGACGTCCTGAAATGCGCCTTTTTGTTCCTCCAAAAACCTTTATTTAACATACTATGGGAAACAACAGGTACAAGTAAACCATACATCTTGTATGCATCAGCATGAGATATACAGAGCATATTGTTCACTAGAGCACCCATCACCGAGGCGCCCGCCCCCTCGATCTTACACACAACACAACTTTCCCCTCTCCCCCAAAGTCAAGTATTACAATGAGGAGAATTGACAAATAAGCTCCCTTCACACAGGGCAGTGATTTTATCTGCTACCAAAATGTCCCAAATTTTCTCCCACCACATCTGGGCTGTCAAACCTTCAAAAGCCTTCCAGTTTTGGGCAATGGTCCGCTTGGCCACCACAGGGAAGTGCCCTATGGGAGTAGCAATGAG
The DNA here is from genome assembly GCF_040938575.1 of Ambystoma mexicanum. Classification (NCBI taxonomy): domain Eukaryota; kingdom Metazoa; phylum Chordata; class Amphibia; order Caudata; family Ambystomatidae; genus Ambystoma; species Ambystoma mexicanum. The sequence goes on along the minus strand of NC_090936.1, from coordinate 853,643,505 downwards.
TCCCGATAAAGAGAATACCCCACCCCCAGTATCCCCCAGCAACAACAGCCGGGGATCCATTGGCAGTGACAAGCCTTTAATCTTTGCCAGAACCTCTTTCCAAAAGAGCCTTGCCTTCCCACACGCCCATACCATATGATGGAGCGACCCCATGCCATTGCATCCCCTCCAGCAACTAGCCGGATACTCTGCTTACATTCGATGCAGTCTCTCTGTCATGCGGTACCACCTATAGCATAGGCTGTAGGAGCTCTCCCTGTCTATCACGGGCACCCGGGCGCTCCCACAAGGTCTCCCCTTTCCACATATGGAAGTCGAGCCAGCCCCACAGTCGGCCTGCTCAATCAATTTACATTTTGGCCGCAGCGCTGCATTCCCCCCATGTCCCCACATGAGAAACCTGAACCGCTAAGTTATAGCGAAATACATTGGGCACCCCTAGACTCACCCCCGCTCCACTCCCCTCAGTGGCTTTAGTAGTACTTTCTTGGAGATCCTCGCCCTTTTATTTTCCCAGATGAATTTAAAGATCTTCCCCTGTAGCGCGCAACTCGGAGTCTGGGATCTTAATGGGTAATACTTGCCAGAAATAGAGCAGCCTGGAGATCAGATTCATCTTAACTGCTGCAATTCTGCCGAACCAGGAAATGTCCTGTCCTCCCCACCCCGCTTCTTACCAAATCCTCTAACAGCTCTTTGAACGGAGGCAGAAGACCTCCGTGACCATGTTTGGATTCTGCACGTCCAAGTATGGAATGGCTACCTGGTTCCATTTTATTGGATGAACAGTCTGCAAAGAGGGATGGCAACCAAGTTAAAAGCTGGCACTGGGGAAGAACACCTTGACCCTATCGGGGGTGCCTCACCCTAAGTGGCGTATGGTGCAATGCCTAGCTAAAAGCGATAGAATAGAGAAGAGAGCTGTCCCTAACCTTCTACAGTAGTGGCATATACCTCGTCAAAACACAGTATCATACATTTAGAACATTTCCAACTGGCTGATGCAACAAGGACAGAACTATGTATTGGATTCTGTCACAGCTAGCTCTAGCTGATGGCTACCTGAAGGCAGGTTGACTAGTTGGATTCCAAACTAAGTGTGAACTTTAATTGTACCAATGGGGGGGGGCGTGGCGGGCGAGGGGGCGGGCGGGAGGGAGGGAGGGAGGGAGGGCAGGGGCGGGAGGGCGGGAGGGAGAGAGGGAGAGAGGGGGAGAGGGGGAGAGGGGGAGAGGGGGAAGGGGAGAGGGAGAGGGAGATCTAAACCTCAACAATATGTTGACTTTTCATTAAAAATCAGATTCCAAAGATGAACAGTTACATAAAAGACTCTACTAACATGTTTATTTTATTAGACTCGCTCCAATACAACCCGGAGGAAGAATGGCTTGCGTCAATCGATATTGAGTCTCTGTATACTCAAATACCTCAACAGGAGACACTAAACATGCTCAGTGGCCTGCTTCACTCTGGTATTGACCTACATGGAGTACCACCGAGTTTCATGTTACAACTCGCTGAAATAGCCCTCACGAGAACTATTTTTTGTTTGACGACACATACTATCAACAGATCTCAGGGACAGCGATGGGGGCCACTTTTGCCCCCAGCCTCGCCAACCTTTATGTTGATCAATTTGAACATCGCTACATCTATTCCGACGTCAATCCCCACCATGCCAAATTGGCCGTCTGGCACAGGTATATTGATGACATTTTTGTGATTTTTAAAGGGTCGGACGAAGAACTGGTGACTTTTCACATTTGGCTGAACCAACACAACCCACACATGAAATTTACACTGGACAAAGACAAATGCAAAACTCACTTCCTAGATCTGGCCATTTCAGCTGAAAATGGTGGTCTTGCATCAAGTGTACAAAAAAACCACAGATAGGAACTCCCTTCTCTGCTATTCAGTCTATCATCCCAAAGCCCTCAAGGACAACTTGCCGTTCGGGCAGTTTTTGCGATTCCGGAGGTTGTGCACCCAGACATCTGCCTATACCTCACAATCTAAACAACTTAAAAACCAACTGGCTGAAAGAGGCTAACCGACGAGGATTATTAAAGAGACATGTAAGAGAGCTAGAAACATTCCCAGGTCAGTCACCTTACAACAACATGCTAAATGTGAAGACTCTACAGGCTTCACAGCAGTCTTCACCTACTCGCCCTTCTTGAACAAGATCAAAAGGGAGGGGAAGAGACTTTGGCCCATTCTCAATACAGGAAAAAGCATCATACATGTCCCGCGCTTTGCGCTCAAGAGACGCTCCAATATCAGCGACAAACTGGTTAAGACTCTATCACATACCGCACCTAGAAGTGACCCTAGCCAACACACTCTATGGAACACCTCCCCTGCGAGGGGCCACGCACCATGTGGCAACTGTTATATGTGCACCCAAACCTCCCGGACCACGGAGATAGACATAGGCCGGAACACTCCCTGCAGACAAAACACCTTCACCAATTGCAACACGGGTGGTGTGATCTATATGATCACATGTCCATGTAGCTTGAAGTACATAGGCATGACCACCAGACAAGCCTGCACACGCATGATGGAGCACAGGTCATGCATAAGAACAGGCAAGCTGACTGCTCCTCTATTACCGCGTTTTGTGGCGGAAGGACAATCCGGAGACAAATTCAAATGGACCATGTTAGAGAAGGTCGTACCGCCCAAAATAGGCAGCAATTTCAACAACATTCTGTTCAGGCGCGAGTAGATGTGGATCTTCAGACTCAAAACATGTTCCCAAGGCTTGAATGAAAACAACCAATGGCAAGAATTAGCGGTGTTGACATAGGCTACATGCCTCTCCACCACGAGGAGAACTCCATACCCCAGTGCCCCCGTTCACCACCATGCACTGCCTTGGCACATCATCACACAGACAGCGTCTGCTCATCTGCTCCCTGATACCACTATACAGCCTCCCCTCTGTTTCCACCCTCCACCCCCACACCCACCACCACCCACTCTCGTTCCCCCTTCTCATCAACCGGGTTGTCTGCTGCACTGTTAGACGCGTCCTCATGACAGCGGGACACGTCATGCAGTCACCAGAGCGGCCGCGCTCTGATTTATTTCTTTAGGCGATCAGGCTTACATTTTTCAGAGACCAGTACATCGCCCGGCTCCGCCGCATCCAGCAGCTTTGTGTACAAGGTAAGCACTGTTAACTTGCCCTTTGTGCCACCACAAGTACTTTTTCCAGTCCCTTAGTCTCTCGCTCGCTCGCCAGCTCCTTTACCTTTTGCCTACAGTTGCTGAAGGAGTATGTGTCAGTAGACACGAGCGAACGCTACAGTCCCTCCGCTTTCAACTGGGAGGGAAATACCATTCTGTTCCACCTCCCTGCATGCTAAACTGCACAATGCAGCTACACCCATGCACTTATCCACCCCACTCTAGCTCACTATTCTTTGTGTTAGTAATGAGATGGTGTTTGTTTTGGAAGGACCACAACCATGAGATTGGGAGCCATGCACCATTCCCACACCTTTTCCTTTCCCTCCACTCCCATCCGGGACTTCACCTTGAGACCATGAGCCCCTTCACTCCATTGGTGATCAGGCACCTTAGTAACCCTGTAACCAATTAGGAATGTGTTCCTTCCTGTGCCCTTAGATGAAGGATGTCAACCACTTCCCACTGGGGAGGGAGAGTCAGGTTTGGGTTTTTAACCCCCTGTTTCACTCTCTCCCTCCCTCTGTCCCTCTCTCTCTCACTCCCTTGTCAAGTGCGACTTGAGTTGCTGAGGCAACTCAGTCCAGGGTGCCTATTCCCCCCCCTCCCACACATCCTGTAGACCCAGACAGAGTGGCACCACTTTTGGAGGCTTCTGTGCAGAAGCCCGCCAAAAGTGGAACAAAGGGCTCGACTTGGGTTGGAGCTACAGAGGCGAACACAAACGCCCTTTTAAAACCGAGTCCTGGCAAAAAGACCCAACCGGGGAATAAATATTAAATAAATAACCCAGGGGTATCTTTAACATTGCACCAAAAAAAGTGGTGCGTTTAAAATGAATGGGAAAATCCCAAAGGAAATATTCCGGTGGAATATTTTGCGTGGTAACCACTGGCACCAGCCAGAAACTCGACAAGGGGGGGGGGACTGGACAGTGCCCCCTTGAAAAACAGACCCAGGGGCAATTGAATTACCCTTACCAGTACTTCCACAATATGATGGTTTGTACTGGTTCTGTTCACAATTTAAGACTAGTAACGTCAATGGTGACTTTACATGCCCTGGGAGACAGTAGTCAGTCCCAGGGTATGGAGTCTATGTTTGGGGGCCACTATGACACCCCTGTGTTACTTCATTGAGGGTGCTGTGTAACACACTTACCAAAAACACATGAAGCCCTATGGAGTAAAAGACCCCATAGCCCATAAAACACATTGCAAAGTCAAAGGACATTCTCAAATCATGTCTAAGAGTGGGAGAAAAAGAGTCTCACTCTTAGCAGGAGAAAAAAATAAACCCCAAAAATCCAGCAAAGCTGCTGGGGGACTCACTAGGTTTGGGAAATTAGCCTATACAGAGGATTCTCCCTAACAGTCCCCCCCCCCCCCCCAGACTAAGGGACAGGAGGATTTAATCCACTCCTGGATGAATCGCATCCCTCTAGTCGATGACATACATCCTAGAGAGACCGTCAGCATTTTGGTGGTGACACCCTGACCTGTGCTCAATTGTGAAATCAAACCCTTGAAGGCAGATTGACCATCTCAATAGTTTTGGGTTTCCCCCTTCATTTGCATCAACCATCTCAAGGGTTGGTGGTCAGTCTGAATGACAAAAGTAGAACCATACAAGTATGGCCTAAACTTCTTCAGTGCCCACACAATAGCAAAACATTCTCTTTCAATTGTTGCCCACTTTGTCTCCGGATCCTTCAGCTTTTTGCTGATGAAGCAAGTGGGGTGCTCCCTACCTTTCTCATCCAGTTGGCTAAGGACTGCACCTATACCTACATTAGAAGCATCTGTCTGCACATTGAAAGTTTGGTGGTAGTCAGGAGCTCTCAGTACTGGTGCTTGGCAAAGAGCTTTCTTCAGGTTTTCAAAGGCCTGATTGCACTCCTCATTCCATCTGACCTTCTTAGGGAATGTTGGTAGAGGAGATTACATTCAGTGGAGAAGGGGAATCACTAGGTTTGGGAATTTAGCCTATACAGAGAATTCTCCCTAACAATCGGCGGGGGTGAACTAGCCTCCAAAGCCTCTTTGATTTTCCTCTCTCACAGCACACCAGTTGGAGGACGGTTGACGGAGCATTGGCAGGGAATTACGTCTGATGCTTGTGCTCTTCAGCTCATTCAGTGGGGTTAGTGTCTGCCATTTGTAAGAAAACCACTAGACAGACCGCCCCCTCCCCCAATTCAACCGGGCCAGGAGCTCCAGGAAGAACTGAGAGCCCTGTTGTTGAAGGATGCTGTGATAGAGGCACCTGCCGAGCAGAGAGGATTGGGTTGGTATTCCCAGAATGTCCTGGTCCCAAGAAGGGAGGAGGTCTGCATCCCATTCTGGACCTCAGGGCCTTCAACAAGTGTTAGGGAGAATCATATGCAGTACCCTTAGGGAACACTACATACAATTAAGACTACACGTGATGTACAATTTCACCTTTGGTACAAGCCTGTATTACACAGTAAAGTGGTAGCGATGGCTGAGCAGCCAGACTTCTCTCAAGAGCAAATGAGCAGTAATAGGATTATACAAAGGACTACAATTACTGTGACTCAAATAAACAATGACTCAAGGTTTCTGGTTAAAAAATATAAGTACATTTATTTTTAAACCATCTGTTCACAAAACACTTCACTTCTATCTTGTCTTGGGGACAAGAAGGACGACGTCTGGAGCTATCTGCACTACCTAGGGATGAAGCCAGCAGCAGCAAAGCACGAATGAATAAAAGGTGCGCTCCTTAAAAACAGGAGAGGGCTCTTCTGATGTCTATCCGGACCACTACAGTTCTGTGCAGCGATTTCGACCCAGAAGAGGATTCTCTGGCTGTTGAAGGTGCGCTGCTTGATCCCACCAGGCTCAAGGGAAGAAGACCCCGGAGTGGATCTTCTCTGTTGTCGAAGGGTAGATTGCTCAGGACTGCAGCAGGGCTTCACTGGGATCCAGGAGTTGCAGTAGCCAGCTTCTTCCCAGCTTCTCTTCAGTTCTTGGAGTTCCAGTGGCGACTATGACTTCCAGCCCAAGAGTCCTGCCTTTTATGCCAAAATCCCCCATTCAAACAGCTTGGCTGTCACTCACACAGCAGTAGGGTTGTCGGGCCCGGACAACCACCTCAGCCAATCGACACAGAGTGCGACTTGGGTCTCCAAGGAGACCCTGTGCAGGGGGTTACTAAACCCCTCCCTCACATTCAGCCCACCTAGACACCCAGATGCCAAAGGAGGACTTCTGTGCAGAAGCCCGCCAAAGGACGGCGAACAAGGAAACCAAACCTGGTTTGGTGCGAAAAGCAAACGCCACAAAGGACCTTTCCAACACGAAATGGCGAAAAGCCACGCTAGGACCCATGATAAAAATGATATGGGGTAGCAGGGTCTATGTTCGCGTCTGTCACCACAGCCAGAAAATTAACACAGGAATCCACGTAAAAATTATAGTTATAGCCATGTCGAGTCGGGGAGGGGGACACAAAGTGCCCCTTGAGTTTCAGAAGGACAGGGGAAAGATATTCCCCTCCAGTACTCCAATGTAAGATGGGTTGCACTGGATCTGTATTTTAAAAGGACTACTAAAGCCAATAGTGACTTTACATGTCTCTGGGGGACAGTAGTCATCCCCAGAAATGGAGTTCAAAAGGGAAGTGTAAAAGACATCCCTGTGTCACTGCACTACAGGTGCTGTGTGACACACAGGTAAAAAGATGATACCTAGGGAGTTGGTGAAACTCCATAGCCCATGGGCACAAAAAGTACAACACACACAACAAATACACCGTAAGAGTGGGAAAAAGGCTCACACTCTTACCAGGTGGAAAAAAATAAACCCCAGAAATCCAGCAAAGCTGCTGAGGGACTCACTAGGTAAGGGAAATTAGCCATAAATGAGAATTCTCCCTAACAACAAGTTCTTGAGGAAAGACAAATTCAGGATGTTGACGTTGAGAGAGATTCTCCATGCTCTCGAACTAAAGGACTGGCTGGTGTCGATAGCCATACAGGACGCTTATTTCCATGTGCCAATCCATCATAAGCACAGGAAGTTCCTAAGGTTCACCATAGGGTATATGCACTATCAGTTGAAGGTGCTTCCCTTTGGTCTTACCTCTGCCCCAATGGTCTTTACCAAGCTCATGGTGGTAGTTGAGGCACACCTCAGGCGATCCGGGGTTCCTGTATTTCCATATCTGGACAACTGGCTGATCAGAGGGATGTCTCCAGTGCCGGTGTTGTCCCATTTAGAGGACACCTCCTTGCTGGTGCACAAGCTGGACTTCTCCCTAAATTTAAAGAAGTCCCACATGACACCAGTCTGGAGGCTCGAGTTCATCAGAGCAGTCCTAGATACCTGGGTGGGCAAGGCCTTCCCTCCCGAGGAGAGATTAGTCAGCTTGACACAAATAGTCGACTTGTTCCGGAACCATGCCACTCCAACGGTGGCTTCCTTCCTCCACCTCGTAGGTCTCATGGCCTCTTGCATTTTTCTAGTGCCAGAGGCCAGGTTGCGCATGAGATCCCTATAATGGTTCCTGAGGGGTCAGTGGTTGCAGTACTTCGGCACTCTCTTGGATCACCTCTGGGTGTCTGCATCAGTGGCCAATCCCCTGTTCTTGTGGGCAAACCGCAACAGTCTCCTGGCGGGGGAACCCTATTCCGTGGCCTCAGACCTGAGTGGTTACGGATGCGTCTCTGAAGGGTTGGGGTGCTCACTGCGAGGATTTGCAGGTGAGCTGCCTCTGGTCAGCAACAGAAGCCAGGTGGCAAATCAACAGGCTGGAGTTGCGAGTGATCAGGCTTGACCTGAAAGCATTCACCCGTCTCTGCAAGGGAAACATGTCCTTGTCCTCACGGACAACACAGTGGCAATGCACTATGTCAACAAATAAGGTGGTGTGCACTCCCACCCCCTCTGCACTGAGGTAATGATGCTTTGGTTCTGGCTGTTGGATAAACGGATCTCAGGTTTGGCAGTTAATCTGGCGGGCACAGAGAACAACTTGGTGGACTGCTCTGAGCAGGCAGAGCACGGTCTCGCACGAGTGGGAAGTGTGCCAGGAAGTGCTCGAGGAGGTCTTCGCTCTCTGGGGTACCCCAACAGTGGATCTGTTCGCCACGGAGTCCAACAGGAGATGTGAACAGTTTTGCTCGAGGGAATTCTCAGCGAACGGTTCACTGGAGGACGTGTTTCTAGTGGAGTGGACCTTTCCTCTCCATCATGCTTTCCCTACGATTCCAGTCATTCCATGGGTTCTCCGGAGGTTTCGAGCGAACTTGATCTTGATCGCCCCGGAGTGGGTACGAGGAGAACGTGGTACTCCGACCTCTTTGGGTCTGTCCACCTCACCAGTTGCCTCAGCGGCCAGATCTCCTTACCCAGTTTGAAGGTCAGATACTACATCCGACCCCGTGATGGAGTTCCTTCCATCACCGGCCTCTGCAGGCCTTCAGGTCACCACAGTCAAAGGATATTTGGTGGCCTTGTCTGTGTTTTAAAAGATCCCCGGATCAAAGCTCATTTTTTACGATCTCGGTAATGGCACAAGGTCTTGTGAATAAGTTTCTGCCAACTCCTTTGTTGTCCTGTATTGGGACCTTAACCTTGTTCTGACTGTTCCCTTTGAGCCTATGCACTCTCTTCCCTTAAGGCTTCTCTCTTTGAAAACAGCCATTTTGGTGGCTATTACATCCGCTAGGCGGGTGAGTGAACTGTAGACCTTATGCTGTAAGCCACCCTTTCTGCGTTTTTTTCCGAGAGAAAGATTAACTCAGGGTAAGGCCTGGCTTCCTCCCCAAGGTTGTCTCAGAATTTCACCTGTCTCAGTCCATCGAACTTCCGGTCTTCTACCCTCCTCTTCACCCTTCTAAGCAGGAGGAACGGTTACATCGCCTAGACTCCAAAAGGGTCCGAGAGCTGACCAGCTGTTTGTGGCCTTTTCCTTGGCCCGTAAGGGCTTACCTATAACTAAGCAGACTCGATCCCGCTGGATAATTTTCTGTATAGTGGAATGCTACCAGTCCGCTGGAAAGGAATTACCAGCAGGCATCAGGGCCCATTCGACAAGGGGAGTCTCAGCATCAACATCATTGCAGAGGAGACTCCTTGTCTGGGAGATTTGTCGTGCTGCAACATGGTCATACCTTTGTACTTTTGCTAAGCACTATAGTCTGGATGTGGGTCGTACAGCTGATGCACGTTTTAGCAGGGCACTGCTGCAAAATGTCTTAGTATAACTTTCTACCCTCCTCCTTCATATTTTGCATTGGGAGTCTATCAGATGAGGAATCTGCGAGAGAAAGGCAATCCATTGAAGGAGAAATTACTTACCGTAATGTTCATTAGATGGATTCTTCTCCCGCAGATTCCTCATCTCCCCTCCCATCCAGCCATGTTCAGAAAGTCTGTGGTTGGCGCACATCTTCTCTTTCACGTTGACTTGGTGATGGTCCTCTGTGTCCGTTTTCGTTCTTCCTGCCAAAGGTTTTAAAAAATTATTTTTCTAACGCTACTTGTAGTGTTAGTTGCAACTGTTCCTCCTTCGGAGGTCTTTAGATATTTAATTTTTAAGGGCTTGGTTGCCCGTTCTCTCTGTATTACTATGCAGCATGTGCTGCTCGTGGGGTGGGGGGGAGTAAGGGGGGAATTGAGGTTGGGGCGTAGTCACTTGGTATTTATACAAGGCCTGACGTCACGCCTGGAGCAGACGACCAGACCCCTGAGCAAGACGGATCGACTACGCCCCCTATCGAAAATGTTCCGAAGCAGTAGAGGTGGAGGGAATATCTATCAGATGAGGAATCGGATTGGCCCCTCGGCCTTTCGCGCCAGGCCGAAATCGTCCCTGGGGAGTGGGGGCCGGGTTCTGGCCATGTTTGGGCCGGTTTGAAATATATTTTTTTAAAATATATATATATATATATATATATTTCAAAAAAATGTTTTTCTTCAAAAAGCCTTTCATCCTTCCTAGGTCGATAAATGAGTACCAACACAGGTTGGGTGATATTGTATGCATATTTGTTCTATAAAAAAAGAGCTTCAGCGTAAGTGCTATACAATAACATTATCATTTGGCCTTGGACGTCTGCTTGGATTCGCAGCAATGTAGTGTACTTGGGAACAATGCTATTTGATGACACTTCCTGTTTTGTCAAGGGGTGAAAGGTTGTGTTTCATCGCTTCCAGGTATGTCACTTTGGGGTGGGGTCAAATGACATCACTTCTGGTGATGTCATCAGAGGTCAAGGGTCGTGATGCAAGGGGTGGGACACTTTGAAGTGAGGGGTGGGACACTTTTTTTTGGGTGACCGGGCCTATTTCTTGTCCCAGTCTGACCGTGGCCCCATCTCACTTCTTCCCTATCTCTCGAAACTTCTTGAGCGACTCGTCTATACTCTGGTTTCCTACTTTGTCAGTGACAACTCTATCTTTCCATCACTCCAATCTGGCTTTCGTCCCTCTCACTCAACTGAGACTGCTCTTCTCTCAATTTGTAATTCTCTCCTTTCTGCACGTTACTCAAAGCATTCCTCTCTGCTCATACTTCTAGACCTCTCTGCGGCTTTTGACACTGTTGATCACACTCTTCTCTTGGCCTCACTTGCTTCATTTGGGTTTACCGACTCTGTTCTTGCATGATTTAGCTCCTATCTTTCTGACCATACTTATTCTGTCTCCTGGGTTCTCCTCTCACACACTTCCCCTCTCACACACTTCCCCTCCCACACACTTCCCCTCCTTCATGGCGTCCCTGAAGGGGTATCAAGTAATAATTTCCCCATACATAATGTTGCTGGGAAAAGCCATTGGCAAAATTGTATATGGTGACATTATGCATGGGGACTGGTTGTGGGGATGTCCCCTGCTGCCCTTGTTAAAAAAAAAAATGTTAAAAAAAGAAAATTCGGGGGTTGCGGTTGTGTCCCCCATATGTTCAATGTAATAATGTCTGCGCAAAAAACAACAACTTTTTTGTCAGGAGACATTTTACGTGGACATTATTACATGGAAGCCCTGAAGGCTCTGTTCTTGGCCCTTTCCTATGTTCCATCTACACTTCTCCTCTTGCTGCACTTATCTCGTCCTTTGTGATTTCCCATCACTTCTATGCAGACAACACACAACCTTTTCTTTATTTCCCCACCTTTACTTGTGCTATTCATAATAACTTATCTTCCTGCCTGCTTGCTATTAAATCATGGATGCCCGACCACTTTCTGGTTCTAAACTCTTATAAAACTGAAGTTCTTTTCTTCCCTGCCACCACCATTTCCACCCCTTACCCCTCTCTTCCCCTCCCTCCTCTGTCTCCTTTCCCCCTTCTTCTTTACCGCTCTCTACTACTGCTTGCAATCTCAGCCTCTACTTTGATACAGCCTTATCCTTCTCCCCTCACATCTCCACTCTCTCTCGGTCCTGCCGTTTCCATCTCTTTAACATTCGTAAAGCCTGCCCTTTTCTGACTTTGTGAGATCGAATGACATAGTTGTGCATAGGAGAACCTGTCAGATTCCAACAGTTGGAAAGTCACTTTACAGTTTTCAAATGTGCGTGGGAGGCCCCCTTCAAACAGCCGAGACAGCGGGAGCAAGCCACCCCTTTTCCAGTTCCGAAAGGTCCCGGAGTGCATGCCCAGGGAAAAGGCTGGATTGTTGAAGACTGGGGAGTACCGACCAATATCTCTGGTGTTATTTTTAAGTTGCAGTGCCCAGTCCCAGGACTGCCGGGTTGTCCTTGAGGAGGTGAGCAGAGTTTGCCCCTGCAACCAAGCCGAGTGAAGGAGACATGGAAATTAGCTAAGGGGAATTGGGAGGCTAGACTGTTCAATTTCAACCCATTTGGCAGGGACACAGACTTTGACCATGTCATCAGGTGCAAGATCTGTGCCGCCGCATAATATCTGCGCAAATCTGTGACACCCAGCTGGGATCCTCCCAGTATTACACTCCTGTGGATGCTGGGCTTTATTGCTTTGCCATATAAATCGCAAGACTTTCCACTGAAGTGATCAAGTGGCTTTTGCAGGTTTGATACGGGAGGGATGTGCAGAAGTATAAGAAACAAGGGAGCAAATTCATCTTAACGGCAGTTATCCGGCCCATCAGAGAAATCTCTTGGGTTGCCCATCTATCCAAATCTGCCTCTAATTCTCTAAAGAGTGGGGGGAAACATGCCCCAAACACCTCCTTAGCGGATGCAGTCATATGAATCCCCATGCATTCTATTTCTTTCTCCTCCCATCGAATCGGTCAGAGTGGTTGTAAGGTGCGAATTTCATCATGATCCAATCCCACCCATAGTGCTATTTATTTCTTATAGTTTATTGCAAAACCTGCCACCTGTCCAAACAATTGCAATTATTGGAGAGCAGCTTGAAGGGAGGGGCGGAACGCAGTTATCGTTAGTAGGACATCGTCCGCAGTCAGGGATACCTTATGTTGTGAGCCCTGGATCATGACCCCAGCGTGGGGGGGAAGAAGAGTGTCAGCCACCATTAGATATTGGCGTCTGCATGAGTCCGTGTCAACCACGTTTTCAACTGAACTAACAGAGGCAAAAACAAAAACGTCAAAAAAGAACTGAGAACTGCAGGGCTTCCTGTTCCTTCCGCCTCCCTGTGAATTTCCAGTCGAGGCCAACAGTTCAGAACCCAACTGAAGAACATGGGGCATATCGCCCCTTTGGCCTACAAGTGAGTCCTCACTCATGACCTAGCATAGGCCGCATGAAGCCCATGTTGTCAACGATCTCTTGTAACGCTTCTGTTCAGTGTTTCTTTAGCTTTCCCTCTCCAGTCAACAGAACCTGTTGCGTTGCCATCACCAGTCAATCAAGTGTGTGGAGGGAATTTACCCAGTCTGCCTCCTCTGGCTCCTTTGGAGACCCTTGACAACCTCTTATTTCTTAATTGGGGGCCTCAGTGCCGTCAGAATTGTGGGTGTTGTGCGTTCCACTCTCGTCACCTTTTTCCTGTTGAGGTGGAGGGGGTCCTAATAATTTCTCCAGTCTCCTCCAGTATGCTGATAGTGCGGACAGTCCAGTCCATTTGAATGTGAATTGGACGAAGGAACGGAAGAGCCAACGGTACCTGATTTTTTTTGTTCTTGTAGAAACGTCAGGGGGCAAAGCGATCTCTGTTTCTGAATTGTGATGGTTGCCAGATCCTGGAAAATTTGGCGTGCCGTGCCTTGAAAGGTTCTCACCTTGCGTGCACCCTGCCGCCATGATCTCCTGTTTAGCGGTGAAGAAGTGGACTTGTGTGATGACATCCAGCAGGGCAGATGATGGTTGGCCCCTACAGGCGTGCAGCCTATGTGTGCGGTCCAGAAGGAGCAGCGATTTGTCCATCTCCGGCAGAGGAGTTTGGAAGAAACTTCCTATGTATTCCTGCAGGTCTTGGTCTGGGATTGTGGAAGGAACCCCCCTAATTTGTAGATTATTCCTGCAGGCCCTGTTTTCCATGTCCTCCTGTTTGGCTTATAGGGCTTCGCTTTTATCTTCCAAAGATTGAATTCGAGATTGGAGATCGGCCATGGTGGAGGAGTGATCTAGCACTTGATCCTCCGTTTCTTCCAGTCTTTGCTCCACCTCTAACACCCTGTGGTCCAGGCGGTCCATTTTAGTGGAGAGCTCTGTCATGCAGTTCTGGAACTCAGTTTTGATATCGAGGGCAAAAGCCTCAATGTCCCCCTTGGTAGCTAACTGGCCTGCAGGGTGATCTGAGGAGTGACGGAGCGATTTTGCTGTTTCTGCTTTCTTCACCTTGTCTGGAGCCAACAGCATCGTGGAGATGTCCATATTTTTGGGGGTCTTTGCTTGACTTGCCATGGTAGCCGGTTGGGGTAGGTTTCCTTCTGACTCAAGGGTGAACTTACTCAGGCAACTGTATAAAGTTGGTTACTGTCGTGTGCAGACCAACAGTGAGAAGGCCTGAGGGAGTCCAGTGATGTGGAGCTTCGGCTCCGTGCTTATCCCTGTCTAATTCGGATGTACTGTTGTGCCATGGTTTGCTCTGCCCCTAGAGGTCTTGTGTGCCGTTCATTCGTTTGATAGCTGCTTCTCCTTCCCCGCAGATAAGGGCCTGCGAGTCAGTCTGTTGGAGGCTCCTATCATCTGTTGTGTGGGCCTATCCCTAACTGTTGTCCTTCATACCCGCAGTGGAATTTCAGAGGAGCAGGCACTTACTGTGGACTCTCCTGATGTGGTCGCAGTCTCCGCTCTAGGGTCCCACTTTCATAGTACGAGGTGACAGAGGGGCAGACGTTCCCTCCGGGCCGCTATCATTTGAACAGGCTGAGCCAAGAGTGATCCGACTATCGGTCGGCTGGAAGCCTCTTGCGGCTGTATACTGGCACCATCTTGGAATCGCTTTGTAGCTTCTCCGATGCAGACTTCACTACCGCCCCACATATAAAAGGCGCCCTCATCAACGCACGCTCTATAATAGCCCATGCTACATATATAGCGGACCTAATACTAGCAGAAGATCTAGATTTCTTAACTATAACCGAGTCCTGGCTCCACGCATCCGCAGGTCCAGCCCTCTTGTTAGCCATCCCCGACGACTGCATCATCCTCAGAGCGTATAGAACCGACTGTAGAGGCGGTGGCCTGGCCGTAATTGCCAAAACACATCTCAACATTAGACTTGACTCTTCTACCCACCTCCCATCATGTGAATCACTCACAGCTAAGCTGCCTACTACTAACTCCCAAACGATATCCATCCACTTACTCTACAGACCTCCCGGAAAACTTGGATCCTTCGAGGAAGACCTCAGCACCATCCTCGCCAATAACCTAAAAAACACCTCCCAGAGCCTCCTCTTAGGAGATTTCAACCTAGGCTTTAAAGACCCCAAAGATCACTAGGCTACCCTCATCAACAATACTCTGTCTGAATTAGGCTTTACCCAAAAAGTATCTGGCCCCACCCATAGCAAAGGGAGAACCCTCGATTGGGTAGCAGACTACAACTGCGCGGCCTCCATCACTGATAACTCCCCTCAACCATGGTCCGACCACCATCTCCTCTCCTTTACCCTCGAAGCCTCAAGCCCCATCACCAACAATGTGCTAGCCTCAGCCATCCCCACGAGAAGCAAAACAAAAAAAAATCACAGTGGAAAAACTGATCCCTCTCATCCTCCCTACACTTAACCAACTCCCTGCTACTTCCAGCCCCTACGACCTTGTAGAAGGCTATAATAAAACCATGCGCACAGCCTTAGACTCCATTGCACCACTAAAACTAAGAAAATGTAAACCGAAAAAGCATCTCAATCATTGGTTCTCTAGTCATCTTAAAACTCTTAGATTAGAAAAACGCAAAAAGGAATAAGCCTGGAGACTATCTCCCACTGACCACAAGAAAATATTGCTCAACAAAATAACGTCCAACTACAAAAAAGAAATCATAGCTGCCAAACAAGAGTCTTGCAACCAGAGAATTACACAATCCAACTCCAGCACCAAAGAACTGTTTACAATCATTAAAGAACTGGAAACACCTGTGCTAATTCCTGACACATGTGTGAAGGACAAACAATGGGACACCAGCGTCCAAAATGCCCTAATCAATAGTCACAGGCCTACAAACTAAAATTTAAAAAAAAAAGATTCCATAGCTAAAGCAACCAACCCCACTAACACTGCCCCGCGCACCACACCCCAACACCCTCTTCCCAACCCCACTCACTTCAGCTTCTCACAAGTCTCCACTCTCGAAGTGGAAAAAATCATTCTCAGCCTAAAACCATCTGACTGTCAGGGCGACCTCTGCCTCCCACAAATTATTAAAGATGCGGCAAAAGACCTCTCGCCCTTCATCACCAGACTCATTAACGCCACCTCCTCCTCAGGTACCGTCCCCAGCAACCTTAAAGAATCCTGGGTCTTCCCCCTTCTCAAAAATCCCTCTCTTGACCCCTCCATTCCCACTAACTACAGACCTATTACTACCGTCCCCTTCAAGCTCAAGATATTAGACAAGAGAGGCTACGAACAAATCCAAAAATACTTTGAAGATAACCATCTCCTCGGCTTTCGGCAATCAGGCTTCAGACCCCAACACGGGACAGAAACGGCCCTTATCGACCTGAAGGCTCAAATAGACACTCTTAGAGACAGTGGGAAAACTGCTCTACTGCTTCTCCTTGACCTCTCCGTGGCATTTGATCTAGGTGATCACAAAATCTTATGCAACCACTTGGATTCAGCTGCCCACTTATCCCAAGAAGCCATTGGCTGGATCGAGACATTCCTCAGCAACAGATCCATGCATGTCTGCTCTACCACAGCTGCCGCGGACCCCATCTCCATCACATGCGGATTCCTTCAGGGTTCATGCGTCTCCCCTACACTGTACGACGTGTTCACAAAGCCCCTGTTTGATGATCTAGATGGTCTGGACCTACACTAATTATGCCCATGATACCCTGATCCTCATCCCGTTGACGGGAGATTACAACCATAATTTGGCCTTGGTGAACAAGGTGTACCTCATCATTCAGGCATGGATGGCTTCTCAGTCTATGCCTGAATGATGACAAGACTGAACTCGTCATACTTGGTTCCACTGCTAACCTAACCAAATTGGACCTCAACTACACCAGCTTCATTATAGGCGGGAACCCGATCAAAGTAGCCAAGGAAGTGAAAACCTTAGGAATTTACATTGACTCCACCCTCTCCTTCCATAAACAGGTTAGCGCTATGGCATCCACCCCGGCCTACACATGTAAGCTTATAAGAGCAGCCAAACCCTTCCTATCCACCCAGAGCTGCATTACATTAGCCAGAGCCCTTGTGTTATCAAAGCTGGACTATTGTAATGCCCTCTACGTAGGAGCCAGCAAACAGGTTACTAACAAAATACAGACGGTACAAAACAACGCTCTCAGAGCAGACTCGACATCCCCAAGAGAGAGCCCATAACTGGCTTAACACCACAGATAAAATCGTGCTCAAAGTAGCCTCACTAACACACACATGCCTCAACAACGCTGCCCCCCGCTACTTAGTCGATAGAATAAGTAAACACACTGCCATCAGACCTACTAGAACCAACGCAATTCTACTCACAGTTCCCAGATTCAAACGCACCAAAATGGGTGGCAACAGCTTCCATGTGAAAGCAGCCCAACATTGGAAATCCCTACCACCCTCTCTAAGAACACCCCAAACCTACACACACTTTAGACGCAACTATATACTTTGGATGAAGAACAATGACCGATAATACCATCCAACCCACCTCACCGCTATAAACTATGTAAATATGTATACTTGTAATTCTGCAAACGCTTGCCTATATTGTGACTGCTTCAACCATTCATTGTCTCATTGTAATTATTGTAATGCATTGTCACTTGTAACCAAGCTGTGAATAACCTTGCTGCTCCTGCGCCCTCATACCCTCGGGTCTGGTGCGCAATACAAATGAATAAACTCAACTAAACTACTACATGATTTCTTGGGTGAATTCAGCCTGGCCGAGGCAGCCATGACCTCCCTGTCACTTCTCAACCTCTGTCCCTCATTTATAGGCTGTGCGACGGGGTTTTGAAGAATTAGTTTATGCTTTGCTTCAGGGCTTCGTGCAGAGGCTCTCAGCAACGTGTCTTCATGGTCAGCGTTGCTAGCCATGCCCCCCGTTTTCTTTCACTTTAATAAAACTGAGAAAGTTCAACAATGTCCAATTGTATGTGTCCTATCTCTGACCTACCACACAACCTTGACATGGTGAAAAAGAGTTGAGAGCCAAGAAGACTCCGCTGTACACTGGCCGAGTTTGTAAAATGGATGCAAGAAAGGACTACTCTAGTCCATGAACTTGTGAACTAGTATATGCAGCAGGCTCAAGACAAACACAAGCAGATAGATGATTGCCAGTCTCCGCTGTGCATGTTCAAGGTGTGGGCAGAGCCCTTGTTCCACTCCCTACCTGTAAGAACAAGCAACCCAGCCCAGTGGCATTGCCAAAATCTAATTTCCGAGATCATCAGTGACTTAATTATAGGGTACTGCAAACCCTGTGGTACTTACCACATCTATCATATAAACTGGTTCAAGGAGTGAAAGCACCTAGATGATTCTACCTTGGTGGATATGGCTACTTGTGAAGACCCAGAAGAGGTGACCTGTTTCCCTCCCAAGAGGATGATCCGAGGGGGACTACGACCAGTCCAATGATCTTCCAGGAATATATCCAAGATGTGTTCTGATACAAACTGAGCCATGTGAAGTGTTACTTTAACCACACCGCCAGTGAAGTCTTTGGGGCTCTGTGGCCTATTGCTTATGCGATTTCCATGAGCTTGGTTCATCAGACGAACTTTGTTAACCATCTTGGGGGTACAGCAGAGCTTGCGATCATGATAAGAGCAGGACAGAAAGGTACAGAAAAACTCAGCTATTTTGCCATCTAGGAGTTAGACAACCATAGATGTTGGTCCACGTACTAGACTTATTAGACCTATGTGTTCTGTCAAAGGTCGTCCTGTGTGGGGCCTTCATTAAGCTGCAGGGTTCCAAAATAAAAAAAAGTTCCTCTAAATTTTCTAGGACTGGAGTCGGATAGTAAATTATATATCCTAGAATATTTAGGGGGAAAAGACTAACATATCTCCAGGATTTTCTCTTTTTCTTTTAAACTCTTCTTACTCTTCGGAGCACCAGTAAGAGAACACATTGGGACTGTGCAAAGATCCACTTGAGTCTATGATGGTGGACCGCCCTTATGGGGCCCCTCTGTGCGTGGACCCACGGACTACTCCACAACACAATTGAATACACATGAGCCAATTGCAGTTAATGGCCTCACTGTCAATTGTCACACAGCTGCTGTGGGTATCCCGCTCGCAAACCCAACCACAGTCCTCGAGGGATATAAAGACTTTTGCCAAACCTGGAGAGAAAGATGAAAGAGAGGCGCTAGAGGGGGAACATTAGAGAAGAGAGGGTAATGACACAGCTGGGAGAGGAAGAGACAATGGAGAGGAAGGCAAGGCATCTGGAGGACAGGAATGGAGAGAAGTGACTTTTGGGAGGAAGAAAGAGTAAAGAGCTTGTTGGGACCTGAACCAAAAGGGTGATCCTAGTCTGTGGGCCCTAAACTGGTGAAGAAGGGGGCAGATGAAGGGCCAAGTGCCAGAGTCCTAGTGGACACTGGAGGCTAAGGGAAATTACCCCTAGATCATGGTTTTGCACCCTGTGGCTCTCTAGACCTTTTGTACTACAACTCCCATGATTCCTCAACATTAACTATGCTTGCTGGGGCCATTGGGCAGTGTAGTCCAAAAGATCTGGAGAGCCCAAGGATGCAGAGCCCTGCTTTAGATCAACCCTAAGATAGGGGGAACCACTTGTAAGACTTAATAGGGTAGGGGTCCGTGAGGTATATTGCTGTCTGTTTTTGTCTAATCCTGAACTAAAGGTGCTGGGGTGTGGTATATCTGGTAGCAGAGTCCAGAACGGCCAACATCCTGACCTACCTTGAGCCAGGCAAGAAAGATGTCCCATGGCCCTCTCTGTTGCCTTGCGCGCTTCTCAGAGTACAGGACTGAGGCTTGGAGAAGTGCACCGGTCTCTCCTGGGCATTTTACTCACTGTCAATAAAGAACAGTGCTTGCTTAACACTGATTTCACTTCATGGATTCCAGCCCCATTAAAACACTGGTAACCAGCTACCGCTTCGACTCCTCTGGACCCCAACAGCTGGCAATGTTTTCAACTTCTCATATCGGGATCCTCTGGTGCAGATGTCCCAGTTTAGCAGCTACTTCCCACTTTTCTGGCCGCATAGGGAGACCTGACAGCATCGTCCTGCATCTGCCCTAGCTAGGTGAGGCAGTTCTGGTAGATCACTCGCACCACCCCCTATCCCATACTCAAGCGCTCCCCAGTGTATGCTACCATTTTGTTTCCATGCTTGTGTGGTCTCTGCTACATGCACTGCTCATTCCACCACCACATAGACTCAACCACATTTGTTGGTCAATCTGGCTCGCCAAAGGATCCTTTACATGGTCCCTGCTGTAAGGCTAAACCATGCAGCTTGGGCAGACTAAGGCAACTGGGTCCCTGGGATTCTTCAGAGTGCCGGAAAAAAGCGCATATTTTAACAATGGCTCTGTTCTGCCCCAACAGCCTTTTTATTTTTGGTCAGTTTATGGATACAGGGAAAGCAAGGGCTAACAGAGCCTGCTTCACTATGAAGGTCATTTATCTTCCACATTTATCTTACCATGATACCCAACACTATTGTCTGTTATGTTGGGATACACCCTAGCACTATGAACAAAGCTCTGACCCCACTGAGGGCTTCTTTGTGCTTTTGTAAAACTGCATGAATGAATTACCGAATTGCATATGGGTCCACTTTGCACAATATTCAATGTATTATTTGACGTGCCATTTTAAATATCATTTATGTTCTTGTTTTAAATATGTGTAACTCTTGTTTCCCTAGTCACAGTCTGATGAGAAAGCCTTGATTGCCAAATTGCACCAACAAATTGTAGCGCTGCAAGTGAGTGAGGCCACAGCCATTGGGAAACTGGAAGCTGCAGTGGCCAAACTTCATAAATTGGAGGCTTGCAATCTACGCCTTGAGCAGAAACTTGATAGCAAAGAGCAGGCCTTGTTCTTTGCTCGCCTTGAAGGACGAAACCGAGCCAAACACTTGCGCCAGACAATCCAATCATTGCGGCGGCAATTCAGTGGAGCTCTGCCTCTCGCTCAGCAAGAGAAATTCTCTAAGACTATGATTGAGCTACAGAATGACAAGCTTAAGGTAATGCAGGAAATGGAGCATGCCCAGCAAGCACATAGAGTGATTGAAGACAAGGCCCTTGAAATGGAGCTCAAGCTTGGTGGCTTAGAGGAGCTGCTATCCACACTGAAGGACACCAGAGGAGCACAGAAGGTTTGTTGTTTGGTTGTAACATTTCAGGGTTACTTGAAAAGGCTAATTTGAAAATATCTTGAATGCAGGAGTACATATACAGAAGAAGCTCTGTTCTACATCACGAGTGGGGGTACTCAGTGGTGCCGGATAACCAAATATGCCCCATCCCCAATTTTTGATGTTTTGGTTAACAAAACCGTAAAGTCAGAAAACAGTAATTCTTGGACTTTGTTTACCAGCACTGCATAATACAGAAACTGTTACCTGGCCTTGAAACTTTGTTAATCCCCATTGTATTCAAGGAAAGGGTACAATTAGCGACAATTTCAGGTGCTGCTTAGTAGCGCTATAGTTAATAGAGATCTGGCTAACAGAGCTTCTTCTGTAACATTTCTCTAATGTATCTCTTCGTAAAACAAATTGACGTTCTATGTATTGTTCCTCTCTTTTAAAAATGGAATGGAATGGGCTCTCTGTGCAGGTGACAACTGCAGACTCAATCTTTTCAAATCCATTTTGGCTCAGTATCCATGAAGGGATTTCATTGGCATGTTTTTGCTTAAAATATTGCAGAGTCCTTATAAGTAATTTTGATATTCCTGGACGGAAAGTAAAGGTGTTAGAAGATGCCTTCTTTTAACTATGCGATAACTGTGAAAAGCCTTTCTTTACTGAACACAGTTCTCATCTGCTCTTAAGACTTTACTCAGTATTACCATTCCATAATTTTTTTTTTTCCCCGATACATTTTTATTGAAAATTTCACATGTAACAACCAACAAGAAGCACAAAAACCACACTTACCCCAACCTTTAAACCAAGTTAGACCAGTCTGACATGAACTTCATGTGGAGACCCTGAATCGTGTAAGGAAGCCATTCCAGGGCCAACAAGGACCACAGCTTCGCCACCCATTCATATTCCAGGGGCGGGTGTTTCGATTTCCATTTCCGGGCTAGTACCAAGGCCACCGCCAGCATCATTATCACAGAGTTTGCGGTCCGCTCTGTTAGATAGAGCTGAGAGCGTGCCATTAAGACCCAATAATTTCCTCCCTCTATTAACGCCCATCTCTACGTCTAGTACTTGGGAGATGGTCTGCTGAACTAGCGACCAAAAGGGATCCATTTTTGGACACTCCCACCATATATGGGCCCAGGACCCTCTTGCCCCACATTACCTCTAACAAAGCTCGGGCACCGCCCGGGACATCTTATTTAGCCTACTTGGGGTCAGGTGCCACCTTAGCATCAGTTTCAGCCAGATCTCCTGAAGCTGAAGGGATCTCGTAAGCTTAGGAATCTGCGACCACCCCTGCTCCTCTATGACTCCCCCAACATCCCGCTCCCATTTGAGCATGTACCTCCTAGGCCTCAGGGGTTCATTTTGCTTTATAAGTTTGTATATAGACGAGACCACCCCTCTATCACCCGTGTCAGTGTCCAGGTACTTTTCAAACTGAGTAAGCGGTCTAGTTCCCGCTTGGATGATCGCTGGATGAGAGACCCAATGCCGAATTTGGAGATATGAATACCTCTGCAGCTCCCCTATGTCGAAATCTATCTTGCACCGCTCAAATTGTTTCACCTTCCCCCCACCACCATATCTCAAATCATGCGGCACCCTCCCTGAAACCAAGTGTCAAATGAAGGGTCTCCTGCGGCCGCAGGAGTAAACTGCGGATTGCCATGTATAGGCGTGTACGGGGAGTGAAAAGTAGTGATGTGTGCCCTTCTAATGGCTTTGTCCCAGGCGTCCCCTCTGGTGGACGTGATATCGCTGCAGTACATTCTAGCACAGAACCCCTTCCAGATCCCCTCCGACCACCGCCCTATCCATGGCCCTCCACACCTTCCCTCTATCATCCCTCTGCCAATCTCTTATGAACCTGAGCTGAGCCGCCAAGTAATATACCCTAAAGTCCGGCTCCCCAACTCCCCACCCCCGCCAATCCCCACCCCCCCTGCTACCTGGCCGAAACTGTCTAGTTCTCTCACCACTGCCAGCAAGGAGGTGATCGGGTCGGACAGTGTGAAGATCATGTCGTCCGCGAAAGCTGCTATCTTATGAATCTGACCCCCAATCATTTCATAATTCTTGTTCTTCAAACTTGGCATCTTTCAAAATCAGCATCCGGATGCGTTTGGCTGACTAATCTAGAATTCTGAAAAATATCTTGCCATGATTGGAAATCATGTTGTGCCTTTTGCAAAGAATATTCTTGTACAGGGCTGCATCTCGGTAAACTTGCTGGGTTTGTCACTGTTTTATTAATAGTATAGGTTCATACTACTGGAACGCCATCAGGAAATGTTTGTCAGTCGCTTTCCCCCTCCTCATCTGACTCACATCCTGACACTGCCCTTTCCATGTTCTACTCCTCTATCTCTGGCACTCTGGATGGTCTTGCCCCTGTCATGAGGATCCGCTTGAAGCCTAAGTCCAAGTGCAATTCTTGGTATGATTCTGACTTAGCTACCCTTAAACGTAAATGTAGGGGGGCTGAGAGGAAATGGCGGGCTTCTTGTACATCCTCTGACAAACTCGCCTGCCGCCTGCTGCCTGCTCCAAAGGCAATACACAGGTTCCTTGTCCAAACTCTTCAGTCTCAACCTTGTCTCGGGAGGATAGCTCAGGGGCAATGTGCTCACCTTGGAAGCAAGACGATACGGAGCAACACAGGTTCGGTCCCCGGGACCACGCTTAGAAACCTCTGGTTATTAAGTGCATTATAAATAACCTATCACATCATATATAACCTCTCCTGTTGCCTCTCGGGCCTTCTGCACGGCCTTTGCCTCTCATTTCATCTCACAAACCCAGGACATTTTGTCCACCTTACCTTCTCTTCCTCTCCTCCCTCTCCTTCTCCTCCCTCTCTACATACTAACTCTGGCCATACTGCAGTCGCCCTCCCACTCTTTCTCTTCTTTTCCTCTGTTCTCCCCTGACAAGGTTTCTAGACAAGTCCGATCTATGAAAGTCTCATCAAAACAGGTTCTTCCTTGTTCATCCAAAATCATCAAGGACCATATTGACACCTTTGCCCCTGCCCTTGCTGACTTCTGCAACCTCTTCTTCACCTCTGTAACTTTCCCCTCCCCCTTGAAACACTTTCTTGTGCACCCTCTTCTCAAGAAACCCACAGCCGACCCCTCTTGCCTGGCCAACTATCGCCCGATCTCCATCTCTCCTTTCCTCAGTCTGCTCACCGATTCTGCTGGTTGCCTCCCGACCTTCAGTCTGGCTTTAGAGCTGCCAGAAGCACGGAAACCGCTCTCCTGAACATCCGATTTCTCTTCTGCCTTCGACACGGTCAGCCATGCCATCCTGCTCAACCGCCTCCGTGATAACCTGGGTATCACTGATCAGGCTCTGGCCTGGCTGATTTCTTTCCTCTCCGACCGACCCTCTGTCATGCGACGCATTCCTACCTGCCGTCTGTGGCCCCGATTCCGATTACGCACTTCCTAATTCCTGTCACGTCTTTCACGTCACGTCCACTTGACGGTCTAGTCTTTCTCCGTTTAAGCGAACGTGGCGTTATTTAAGCCACACCCTATCTTCCTTCTGTGCGTTGAAACCCCTTCCGGTCAGCTGTGCTTTCTTTTGCTGCCGCGGTTTGCTGTACGCTGTTTTCTGTCTCCGCTGAGCTTTCCCCTCTCTACTCCTCCTCGTCCTTTCAGGTTCTGATTCCGGGACCTTCCTCTCTATTTTCCTTCTTATTCTTTGGTTTATTAACCATCCTGTTTGCTTGCAGTTTTGTTGTGGGAGTTATTACATTTTCCTACACTTCCTGTTTCCTGTTATTCCTTCCTCGCTTTCTATTACTAAGTATTGCTAATTTCTCCAGCATTGGATCTTTCATGGATTCACATGCTTAGAATATTCCCCGTCGTCAGACTGGGACCCCTCGGTACACAAATATAGCCTTTTCCAATAGGAAAACATCTGACACTTTTGTGTCCTATCTACGTCCTTTTTGGACCCGCCTATGCATGCTCCGTAGGCCGTCCCCGTATAAGAGGCCCACTCCCGCGGTTCCCCTTCAGATTTCAACCGTCTCCAAAGTAGTGGGATCTCCTCGCGTTGTCTTACTATTTTGTACAAGGTTGCATTACTGGAATTTGAGTACAGAAAATGTCCTCCGTGTCAGGAAAAGCGCTGTTCCGCCCATGCGCGACGTGCGGCTTGAAAAAAGTTTACGAGGGGGACGGACATATGGATTGTATATATTGCCTCCACCCTCATCATTCGGCGGATAACTGCGACATATGCAAAGGGTTTTCTCAAAAAACCCTCAAAGACCGCAGTCGACGGTGGCATGGCTGAATGATGGAGCGGGGGCATACCCCCCTTCGGAGGTAGGTTCCACACAATCGGCGAAAACATCACGCCGCGATACCTCGTCGGAACCACCGGCGAAGAAATCTCGACCGACGGAAAAAGAGTCGTCTGGAAGTCACTCAACTAGAGACTCCTCGTCAAAGAAATCATCTTCATCAAAAAAGCATGAAAAGGAAATCCTCCTCGGGCGATCATCATAGATCGACCACGAGTCAAGAGTCGAGTAAAAGCAAGTCAACTGTGGAAAAGGCTGGACCGCCAAAACCACCTGCTAAGTCACCGTCGTCGAGGGCGGCCCAGTCATCGGCCTCCACCCTGCCACTTACGCAGGTGGCATCCGCCGACCCACCAACAGCGACGTCGACGAAGGCCTCGTCGACGGGGGTTCTACAGGAGGCCTGGAGGCCTGAAGTTTTTGATCCGACCCCCCCGGATACTTTACTACACGAACAGGCTGTGTTGCTGTCCTCGGAGGACGAGAATGAGAGAATAGCTGGCCCAGCAGACCTAGGGCTACGAGTGGCTGACAAGTTGTCGACGAGGGGATCCTTTATACCGGTATCTGCCCCTCTTCTCAATCCTCAATCTGTTTTGTCGTTGGAAATTCTGTCCACGCTTCAGTCGTTGTTACAGTCGTTGGACCAGAGACTACCTCAGGCAAACCTGCCACAGTCACCCGTCGACGAGCCGGGCCCGTCCCGTCAACCGACGCACCTACGCACGCCAATCTCAGCACTGGCACAAGAGGAAGGTGAGCTGCCAGATTCGGAGTCTGACAGGGGAGCCATGTCGGATATCTCATCATCCCCCTTCAGGGATCCAACCTGGGAGTCGGAGGTGGAGTTGGAAACCCCTAGAAGCCCAGCTCACCCGTCCCCTCCGGACGACATTGTGTCATTCCATTCCATGATGGAGAAGGCATGCAAAGAATTTGGTTTGTCCCAGGAAGAACAGAAAAAGGACTGTTTTTTGTTCGACCACATGGGTAAGAGAAGGAGGTCTGTGTTCTCGATACCAATACTAGACCATGTATGGAAGGAGGGGTTGCAGACAATGTGTCACCCGTTTTCAGAGCCGGCAGTGAAAGGACGCCTGGAAAAAAAGTTTAAGGCTCCAGAGTCTACCCCCAAGTGTTTATCCTCCCAACCAACGCCAGACTCGGTGGTGTCGGCGGCAGCGGCGAAGAAGGCAAAGGCCCAGCACAAGTGCACGACTCCTCCTGAGAACGAAGCGAGACGCCAAGATGCCTTTGGCAAAAAAGTTCTATCCGTGGGAGCGACCACAGTAAAGGCCGCAAACTCTCTGGCAATTGTTGCCAGATACGATAGGGAGATGTGTGTCACTCGCAGTCGCGGCCAACACCGCGACTGGCGATTTCTTCCGCGTTGGAGTTTGAGAGGGCACAGAGGAGGATTACTTTAGTCCTTTTTCTGTGTTCGCTCCGCAGCTCCGAACGCGGGTCGCAACGCTGCCGGGAGTATTTAAATCCCCGCCTCCCGGCAGGTCGTTGCGTTGCAACCCCCCCCCCCCCCTCCCCTGTTGTTTACTTTTCGACTCTGGGTCCTTCGCTCTTCCTCTGCACCTTGCTTTGGAAATTCTCAGGGGTTACTCCCCTTGGATACTTTTCTCCGGGGTTCTGGCCTTTCAGAACACCGTACTTTGTTTCCCATTTCTCTTCGCCGCCTTCCCTGGGCGGCGCTAGCTGTGCCTTTTTTCTCTGGCGGTCTCTCGTGCTTTCTCTCTCTCTCTCTCTCTCTCTCTCTCTCTCTCTCTCTCTCTCTCTCTCTCTCTCTCTCTCTCTCTCTCTCTCTCTCTCTCCTGTTCTCTCACCTTGCTCTTTTTGGTCCAGTCAGCGTGGGGGTTTCTTCCGTGCTCCTCCGCAGTACTTTTCTGAAACATTATCGTCCTCCACTGCAGCCTCCTCAGCTGCTGCCTTCTCCGCCTGCGCTTCAGGCCTGCTGCTATTGTTGGACTTGGACATTTATTGGCCACCCTTCAGTTGTTGGAGATCCTTCGCTTCCTTCTTTTTCATCTGGGAACAACTGGCCTTCGCAGACAAGTCTTGGCACCTCTTATCAGGGTTTTTTTCCTCTCTGCGGGTTTTTCCCTGCATTTTCTGGCTTGGTCCCGGAAAGGAGGTCACTGTGCCGCTGTTCTCACCCAGCGGCCACAGTGGCTTCTCTCCGTGACAAGCCCACGCACCAGAAAAATGAGACTGACTACCTGGCACGTCGAGGACTGCAAGAAACCATTGACCCGGAAAGCTCAGGTGAGGAGAACGTGGGTACAGGGGAAACTCAGCCAAGGGTACTTGTCAAGTCACAGATTGCAACGCCAAAGAGTATCACGATGTCAGCTGAGGAACAGGTCCAAGAGCTGTGGAAGGCTTTTCAGGCTATGTCCCAGGAGCTACAAAGGGTCAAGACTGAGAATGCTTTGCTTAAAGAAATGGTTGCGGCTAGGGAACCGACTCCCTCGGAATTGCCACCCATGGCGCTGTCCTCTGGGAAGTTTGATGGCTCCCCCAAGAAGGTGAAGGAGTTTCTTGAAGCAAGCCTGGTTCATTTCACATTCAGACCTCGTACCTTTGCTACAGACCAGACCCGGGTGGGTTTCCTAATATCCAACATGACTGGAAACGCTCTGTCCTGGGCCACCCCATTGGTGACTAGTGGAAACGCCATTTTGCAGGACTATTCGGGGTTTCAGAATCTTCTCAAGCAGACCTTTGAACGACCAGAGCTCTCCTTCCCAGCCTGCGAAGATCTGTTGGATGTCCGGCAAGGCTCGCTAGACGTTTTATCATATATTTCCTCTTTCAAGACATTAGCAGCCGGAGCAGGATGGCCTGAGGCAGCACAGTATGCCATTTTCAGAAGAGGACTGAAGGAGGAAATTAAAGACGAGCTGGCCAGATCTCCTCGTTCTCCTACTTTCTCAGATCTACTTTCTGCTGCACTTCATATAGAGTATCGCCTTCAAGAGAGACGAGTTGAACGTCGGAAGCAAAGGACTCCTGGCCATATCTCAGACCCCTCTGTACCCGTTCTCCCTAGTCGCTCTACTAACATCGTTACTGAAGAACCCATGCAGATCGGTGCCACCAGGGCGCCCTTGTCCGCAGCTGAAAGACGTCGCAGAAGAGAGAAAGGACTGTGTGCCTACTGCGGATCAGATCAACATTTTCTCAGAGACTGTACAGAGCTGTCCAATAAGAGGTCGGGAAACGACTAACCTCGGCGTCAGTAGGGACAAGCGACCGAGGGTCTTCGAGCAATCTTCATCGTCCCTATGCCTCTCTGTCAGTGACCTCCTCTGAATCCAAGGAGGACTCCAGGCTGATGGTCATTCCAGTACAACTCAACCTCGGAAAACATCAGGTGGAGAGACTGGCCCTATTAGACTGTGGCGCGGCAGGAAACTTCGTTGACACCCTGTGGGCAGACAAGGTGGGTCTCCGTAGGATTCCCCGGGCAGAAGGTCAGAAGGTGGAAGGTGTGGACGGTTCACCTTTGTCCTCAGGTCCCATCACCCATACCACTGAAGATCTCTCCTTGACGATTAACCAACATAAGGAAGTTATGAGTTTTGATATTATCAGGGCTGCCCCTTTCCCCATTATATTGGGCATTACCTGGCTCCGTCGACACAATCCTCTGATCAACTGGACCGAAAATCAAAAAAGTTTCAGTTCCCCGTATTGCGCCACCAACTGTTTTTCACTGGAAGGTCGAGCTGATCTGCAGCCAGTCAAGGTGTTTCCCAACAATCATGTTGGTATCCATGCTTTACCCAATTTCTGCTCTGGCTTCTCTGAGGTAATTTCAGGAGTGCCTCCATGCCAGACTTCCACCCCATCGGCCAGAGGACTGCACTATCGATCTGGAGCCCAATGCCTTGGTTCCGTTTGGACGGATATTCGCTCTCACCCAAACCGAGAGACAAGTCCTACGGAGATACTTGGATACCAACATGGAAAATGGTCTCATTCAACCTTCAAAGTCTCCAGCAGGAGCCCCTTTGTTTTTCATTAAGAAGAGAGATTCCGCCGATCTTAGACCATGCATCGACTACAGGGGCCAGAATACAGTGACAGTCCGTGACCGGTATCCTATGCCCCTTATCACGGACATTATTGAGGCGGTGCAAGGTGCTCGAGTTTATACCAAACTGGATCTTCGCAACGCATACCATCTGTTGCGGATTGCCAAGGGTGACGAATGGAAAACCGCGTTTCGTACTCCTCTGGGCCTATTTGAGTATAAGGTTATGCCGTTCGGTTTGGTGAACGCCCCAGCTGTGTTTCAGAGGTTTATGGACCGAATGTTCTCTGACATGCTTTCCATCTCGGTCATCATCTATTTAGATGATATCTTGGTTTTTTCCCCTAACATGAGAGAACACATAACACAAGAACGACGAGTTTTGGAGCGTCTTAAGGTGAACAATCTACTGGTCAAGGAGGAGAAATGCAGATTCGCTGTACCATCGGTACATTATCTGGGATATGTTCTATCAGAAGGAGGGATCGCCATGGATCCTGACAAGGTACACGTTATTCTTGACTGGCCGGCCCCGACCTCTGTCCGGGAGGTCCAGAGGTTCCTGGGTCTTTCGAATTACTACAGGAGATTCATTCCTAACTTTTCAGAGGTGGTATATCCCATCACCCGCCTACTCAAGAAGACGGCCTATCCTTTTTCCTGGTCTACTGAGGCGGAAAAGAGTTTCTGTTATCTGAAAACCCTCTTTTGCTCTGCCCCGATTCTGCAGCATCCCAACCAAACTCTTCCATTTATTCTGGAGACAGACGCCTCTGCCACAGCTGTCGGAGCAGTGTTGCTTCAGTCCTTTAACAAGGTGGAGCATCCTGTCGCCTATCTCTCCAAGACTCTTTCTCCCAGCCAACTCAACTACTCGGTTCTGGAAAAAGAATTGTTAGCAATGAAACTGGCTTGTGAGGAATGGAGGGACCTTCTCATGGGTGCCCGCCACCGGTTCCTCATTCGCACCGATCACAAGAACCTAAAGGCTTTACAGGACATGGAATGTTCAAACTCCAGGCAAGCTAGATGGGCCTACCTATTTTCGCAGTACGACTTCCAGATCACGTACATCCCTGGGTCTCTCAACCGTCTGGCTGACGCTTTGTCTCGCAAGGATTCCCACTTGGAAACGGTAGCTGTCAAGTCTGAGCCATTGTTCCACAGAAATCGGATCCTAGCCATGGCGAGTTATTTTCTTCAGGAGGTCAAGGCTGCTGTTGCGCAAGAGGCTCCTCATATCTCTTTTTCAGCTGATTCCCCTTTCGAAATCAAGGACGGTTGGGTCTTCTACAAGAAGAGGTGGTATATCCCTGAAGGGTCGTTGCGCCGGTGTTAGGCAGAAACCTGTGCAGTTCCCTTGGGGAACACTGCAAAAGATTTAAGACTACAGGTAGAGCAGTAAACCCCTTTGGTAGCAGTCTGTACCACCCAGATTTACCTGGTAGCTGTGGCTGAGCAGTCAGACTTCCCTCAAGAAGAGTTAGGCAGTATGCAAAGTATACACAATATGTACCAAAACACAATAGCACAAGCAAACACTGACCAGAGCTTGGTTTCAAAAGTATATAGTTATTTATTTAAAATACACATAAGTTAAAAACACTCTAGCAAAAATATAGTAAAAGCACTTCAACACAGTTATAATGAAAGTAGATTCAATCCTTTCTCCTATCTAGACAACTCTAGGTAAACACCACTTAATTAAAACAGAGGTGAGTGCTTAACGTTAGATGACACTCTAGTAGTTTCCAAGAAAGGGAGAGAAAAAGCAGAAATAGGTTAGACACACCACTCTAAGGTCCAGAACACTTGCAATAGGCTTAAAGAAGAATAAAGTCACAGGTGAGCAAAAGTCACTAGGCAGGGCCCACTCTTAGAGTAGCCGGAGCGAAAATGTGCCCAAGATCACACTGTTAGTTAGAGATTCAAAGTCTTGCAAAGAGTCAAAAAGAGTTTAGAGTGGCTCAGAAAGTTTAGCCAAAGTGTCCCAGGCACTCCCAGGTTCGAAAGCCGGGGACTAAATCTACCCCGTACAGTCGGTAGCAAGGGAAGCCAGGCGGAACACAGTACCTTAAGCGGAAAGGATCCTCCAGCGGTGGCAGTTGTTCCAGGCAGTGGCAGCAGGGCTCGACGTCGGTCAGGGGAGAAGAAGTTCTCGCTGAAGAGCAGAAGAAGAGGGTCGTTGCACTGCCCGGGAAGAAACCAGCCGCGGAGTCCTCCGGTTAAAGGGTTGGTACCGACTTTCGCGGTATGGGGGTAAAGTGTGGTATTCCGGTTGCCGGGGTGCTTGGCACAGGCAAGGCGACCACGAGATACCTCAAAGAACGGAAAGAAGGCGAAAACTGGTTGTCCCCACCAGTCAAGGGAAGGAGCCACTCCGTTAAGAGTTCTCCTCGGTCGTCGGGAAAAAGTGGTGAGACGGTTCAGCAGGGCTCCACCGGGTGGTGTCGTCGAAGCAGGTCGGCTCAGCTCTTCCCTCGTCGGATTCTTGGTCCTGTGGCGACTTCTGAAGTCCCAGTCCCCAAAGCCCTGCTTTTATGCAGCAAACCCCCATTCACCCAGCCTAGCTGTCACTCAAACATGCTAAGTGGTGAGCCGGGCGGCTCACCACTTGGGCCAATCAGGACGGAGTGCGACTTGAGTTACCAAGGTAACTCAGTCCAGGGTGCCTAAATCCCCCTCCACCCCTCCTAAGTACCCCAGACAGAGTGGCACCACTTTGGAGGGCTTCTGTGGAGAAGCCCGCCAAAAGTGGAACAAAGGGCTCCACTTTGGGTCAGAGTTACAGAGGCGAACACCAACGCCATTTTAGAATCAAGTTTTGGCAAAAAGTCCCAACCGGAGTTATAAAAATAAATATATAAACCGGCGGTATGTTTAAGGCTACCGTAAATAAATAATTAAATGTGTTAGCCTAAAACAATGGGAAATCCCATAGGGAAATATTCGCGGTCGAATATAAAAAGTAGTTTCCACTGCCACCAGCCAAAACTTGATCAGGGGGGACGGAGACGTGCCCCCTCGACTAACAGACCCTGGGGCAATCGAATTGCCCCAGCCAGTACGTCCACAATATGATGGTTTGTACTGGTTCTGTTCAGGATTCAAGACTAGCAAAGTCTTTGGTGACTTTACATGCCCTGGGAGACAGTAGTCAGTCCCAGGGTATGGAGTCTATGTTGGGGAGTCCCTAGGACACCCCTGGGTCACGGCACAGAGGGTGCTGTGTGACCCACATCACAAAAATACATGAGGCCCTATGGAGTAAAAGACCCCATAGCCCATTCAACACAAGGTTTAACCAAGAAAACACACTTCAACATGTCCAAGAGTGAGGGTAAAAGAGTCTCACTCTTGGCAGGAGAAAAAAATTAAACCCCAGAAATCCAGCAAAGCTGCTGGGGGACTCACTAGGTAGGGAAATTCAGCCTAAACAGAGAATTCTCCCTAACACTCGCCCCCCCCAGACTAAGGGACAGGAGGATTTAATCCACTCCTGGATGAACCTCATACCTCTAGTCGATGATATACATCCTAGAGAGTCCATCAGCATTTTGATGGTGACACCTTGACCTATGTTCAATGGAGAACTCAAAGGTTTTCTTTTGCAAGCTAACGGACCTACAGACCCTTTGAGGAACATCAGTCTTTTTGTTATAGGGGATCTGGTTGACCAGTCCCTCAGAAGTTGGTACAACTTCTGAACCTATGTTAGGCTTTTTGAAGGGGTCCTTATAAAGGATTCCCTTAGATCTAGAGGGGCCTCCAAGGTTCCTCACCACCTCTCTTGTGGGAGCAGGTTGGGTCTTAGGCCTCTTGGTTGGAGGGGTTGGGGTTAGGCAATGTACCTGCTTCCCCTTCCTCTTAGATCTACCTTTACCTATTTTAGGAGTTTCCCCCCTAATATTAGGATTGGAGTTGGGGTCTTCAGTAGAAGGTCCAACAGTCCGAAGGTTTTTGGCCTTAGACTTTTCTTTTCTGGTTTTCCACCAGCACTGAGAATTACCAGTTCTCTCAGGTCCAGATAGGGGCCTAGTTGGTCTATCCACCTCTTCCTCAGAAGCAGGGGGGGTCAGAGACTCGGAAACTAGGGGAACAAGGGTGGAGCTTGGTTGGGGCTCCCATGTTCCTAGCATACTATCCTGAAATGTGCCTGGGTTAGAGGTCAACTTACTAACACCAGGGCTTGTAGTGGGGTTCTCAGTAGAGGGTCCCACAGGCTTAGAAGGGTCCTTCAAGGTAGCCTGTCTAGCCAATTTGGTTAAGTTCTGCTTCTCCATACTGGGAGGCCTGGGGGTATGTGACACTACTCCTAGAGTTCTTAGGTCATTCCCCAACAGGACCTTCCCAGGTACCTCAGTCTGAACACTGACAGGGATCCTCACTGTCATGTTGTTACACTGAATGAGGGCTGGTAGAATAGGAACCATTTGGGCAGGGCCTCCAGACATTTTAGTGGGACCTTTGGGTGCTTTGGCCACATCCTCAGGTTGAAAGAAGCTTTCATCCACTACTGTTCTGCTGGCCCCAGTGTCTCTCCTGGCAGGAGTATCCTGGCCATTGACAAGAACACTGTCCACATAATACACCTTAGAGTTAACAGGTAGGGAGTTATACACAACCCTATTCTGGGGACTAACCAGACCCATAGGCTCTAAGTTTACAGTTGCTTGAAGACCCAAGGGTTCTTCAGCAAAGAGTTCAAAGTGGGCACTAGCCATCTGTACTTCATCCTCAGGAGTGAAGGCTAAGGAGACTGTGCTGATCCCTGCAGGTTTACCCTTGCACTTGGGATCTCCTTTGATATGGTCAGTACCCTGACAGACATAGCATTGTCCAAATGCTCTCTGGAAGGGTGGCTTGTTCTGACCTCCTTCTGGCTTGTGGCCAGAAGGTACAGTAGCCTGACTAGGTTTCCCATGTGGCTTACCCTGGTTATTTTGTGGGTTGGGGCCCTCTTTGGGATAGGAATTATTAGAATTCTCTTTGGAGTCTTTTTTAGGCTGTTTCTCCCCATCCTTCTTCTGAGTTACCCCAGAATCCTTGTGAGTGGCCCTGTTGGCAACCCACAAGTCAGCAGCCTTAGCTAGTTTCCGGGAATCTAATTCCCTGGAATCAGCCAAGTGTTGTCTGAGCTCAGGAGAGCAGGCATCATAAATAGTCTCCAACATAAACAAATTCTTCATACCTTCATAAGTGTTCACCTTGTAACCCTTAATCCATCCCTCTAAGTTTTTCAAACATTCACTCACCCAGGTAGCCCAAGGGGTACCATCATGCTTTTTGAGGCTCCTAAACCTCTTAAGATACTGGGAAGGGGTCTTCCCAAACCTAGCTATCAAAGCTAGTTTCACACATTCATAGTCCTTCCTATCCTCCTCCCCCATCTCCATTACCACATCAGTTGCAACAGGGGGGAGCCTAGAGAACAACCAGGTGAGTAAGTCATTTCCTGTGATGTTCTGGAGCCCATGATTATATTCAAACAGAGACAACCAATCCAACACATCCAACTTAGGCTCATACATACCAACCAATTCTTTAGGCATCCGGGGTCTTTTAGGACTGGAACTTCTAGAGGAGCCAGAGAGAGAAACATTCTCAACAGATAATTTCTTCATTTCTAAGTCATACTTGAGCTCCATTTCCCTTAGCCTTAGTTCTTTGTCAGTTTGAGCATTAAGTTTCTTATACTCCAATTCTAGCTTCATTTTCTCCAGTTCAAAGTACTGAGGACTAAATGTGGGACCTGGTAAAGGTCCAGTAGGCACAGCAGGTAGAGCAGGCAGAGGCCTAGGGGGGACAGTTACAACAGCCTCACCCTCCTCTTCTGACTCTTCCTCAGAATCATCAACATTTTGCTCCATGTTAACTTCAACACTGTCATCTACAGTTGCTGGAGTGGTAGGTTCCTCTGAACCATCACCCAGACTTTGGTTAGCTAACAATCTTTCAATCAGCTCCATTTTCTTGCCCTTAGTCAGGAGATCCTTATGTTTACAGAGCACTCTTAAACAATCAGCAGTTTTGGCTGCAAGGGACTCTTGACTATAGCTTTCTATAACTGACATGTTAGAGGTTTTACTTTTACAGTGCTAAGCTTTGTGGTTAGTTGCACTAAGGTATCTAAAGCACAATAAAATGTATACTCAATACAAATCCCACCGCTGTACACCAGTGTTAGGCAGAAACCTGTGCAGTTCCCTTGGGGAACACTGCAAAAGATTTAAGACTACAGGTAGAGCAGTAAACCCCTTTGGTAGCAGTCTGTACCACCCAGATTTACCTGGTAGCTGTGGCTGAGCAGTCAGACTTCCCTCAAGAAGAGTTAGGCAGTATGCAAAGTATACACAATATGTACCAAAACACAATAGCACAAGCAAACACTGACCAGAGCTTGGTTTCAAAAGTATATAGTTATTTATTTAAAATACACATAAGTTAAAAACACTCTAGCAAAAATATAGTAAAAGCACTTCAACACAGTTATAATGAAAGTAGATTCAATCCTTTCTCCTATCTAGACAACTCTAGGTAAACACCACTTAATTAAAACAGAGGTGAGTGCTTAACGTTAGATGACACTCTAGTAGTTTCCAAGAAAGGGAGAGAAAAAGCAGAAATAGGTTAGACACACCACTCTAAGGTCCAGAACACTTGCAATAGGCTTAAAGAAGAATAAAGTCACAGGTGAGCAAAAGTCACTAGGCAGGGCCCACTCTTAGAGTAGCCGGAGCGAAAATGTGCCCAAGATCACACTGTTAGTTAGAGATTCAAAGTCTTGCAAAGAGTCAAAAAGAGTTTAGAGTGGCTCAGAAAGTTTAGCCAAAGTGTCCCAGGCACTCCCAGGTTCGAAAGCCGGGGACTAAATCTACCCCGTACAGTCGGTAGCAAGGGAAGCCAGGCGGAACACAGTACCTTAAGCGGAAAGGATCCTCCAGCGGTGGCAGTTGTTCCAGGCAGTGGCAGCAGGGCTCGACGTCGGTCAGGGGAGAAGAAGTTCTCGCTGAAGAGCAGAAGAAGAGGGTCGTTGCACTGCCCGGGAAGAAACCAGCCGCGGAGTCCTCCGGTTAAAGGGTTGGTACCGACTTTCGCGGTATGGGGGTAAAGTGTGGTATTCCGGTTGCCGGGGTGCTTGGCACAGGCAAGGCGACCACGAGATACCTCAAAGAACGGAAAGAAGGCGAAAACTGGTTGTCCCCACCAGTCAAGGGAAGGAGCCACTCCGTTAAGAGTTCTCCTCGGTCGTCGGGAAAAAGTGGTGAGACGGTTCAGCAGGGCTCCACCGGGTGGTGTCGTCGAAGCAGGTCGGCTCAGCTCTTCCCTCGTCGGATTCTTGGTCCTGTGGCGACTTCTGAAGTCCCAGTCCCCAAAGCCCTGCTTTTATGCAGCAAACCCCCATTCACCCAGCCTAGCTGTCACTCAAACATGCTAAGTGGTGAGCCGGGCGGCTCACCACTTGGGCCAATCAGGACGGAGTGCGACTTGAGTTACCAAGGTAACTCAGTCCAGGGTGCCTAAATCCCCCTCCACCCCTCCTAAGTACCCCAGACAGAGTGGCACCACTTTGGAGGGCTTCTGTGGAGAAGCCCGCCAAAAGTGGAACAAAGGGCTCCACTTTGGGTCAGAGTTACAGAGGCGAACACCAACGCCATTTTAGAATCAAGTTTTGGCAAAAAGTCCCAACCGGAGTTATAAAAATAAATATATAAACCGGCGGTATGTTTAAGGCTACCGTAAATAAATAATTAAATGTGTTAGCCTAAAACAATGGGAAATCCCATAGGGAAATATTCGCGGTCGAATATAAAAAGTAGTTTCCACTGCCACCAGCCAAAACTTGATCAGGGGGGACGGAGACGTGCCCCCTCGACTAACAGACCCTGGGGCAATCGAATTGCCCCAGCCAGTACGTCCACAATATGATGGTTTGTACTGGTTCTGTTCAGGATTCAAGACTAGCAAAGTCTTTGGTGACTTTACATGCCCTGGGAGACAGTAGTCAGTCCCAGGGTATGGAGTCTATGTTGGGGAGTCCCTAGGACACCCCTGGGTCACGGCACAGAGGGTGCTGTGTGACCCACATCACAAAAATACATGAGGCCCTATGGAGTAAAAGACCCCATAGCCCATTCAACACAAGGTTTAACCAAGAAAACACACTTCAACATGTCCAAGAGTGAGGGTAAAAGAGTCTCACTCTTGGCAGGAGAAAAAAATTAAACCCCAGAAATCCAGCAAAGCTGCTGGGGGACTCACTAGGTAGGGAAATTCAGCCTAAACAGAGAATTCTCCCTAACAGCCGGAAGATCCTTAAATGGTGTCACGACTCTCGTCTAGGCGGACACAGAAGCGGAAATGGTACGATGGAACTTATCTCAAGGTCATTTCTTTGGCCCAACATCAGGAGAGACGTGTTCAACTACGTAAAGACCTGCCCAACTTGTGCCAGAATCAAATATGCCTCGGGGAAGCCCCTAGGACTTCTCACCCAAGTGGAGATACCGACTCGCCCATGGGGACTCATCTCCACGGACTTCATAGTGGAGCTTCCTGAGTCTGAGTCATGCACATGTATCATGGTTACTGTGGACTCTCTAAGCAAGTTAGCCCATTTTTCTCCTCTTCCTGGACTTCCTTCTGCCACCAAGATGGCAGAGACATTTGCCCGAGAGATCTTCAAGCTTCATGGCCTCCCCGACAAGATAATATCCGATCGAGGAAGCCAGTACATTTCCAAATTCTGGACGGCTTTGTGTTCTCGTTTGGGAGTGGAAAGGGCCCTTTCCTCTGGGTTTCACCCACAGACGAACGGCCAAACGGAGCGACTCAACGCAACCCTGGAGCAGTACTTACGATGCTTTATTTCCCAGCGTCAAGATAATTGGGTTTCTCTACTCCCTACTGCAGAATTCGTCTACAACAACTCCAGGCACACTGCCACAGGCCTATCCCCTTTTTTTTGTACCTACGGTGTTCACCTGCGTTATCTAATGCCCGAGGTGCCCAGGTTCTCTAACTCTCCGACTGCGGAAGAGGTGCTAAGAAATGTCAAGGAGGCCAGGGACAGTGCATTGCTAAGCTTGACGGATTGTAGACAGCGGAATAAGGCTGAAGCCGACAAACATCGCAGGGAAGCACCTTCATGGAAACCCGGGGACAAGGTGTGGTTGTCCACCAGATTCCTTCCCAGATGGACAAAACCTTCTAAACTGTCTCTGCGTTTCTTGGGACCTTTCCCCATCCTCTCCAAGGTCAATCCTGTTGCCTATCGTCTAATACTCTCTCCATCTCTCAGACGCATACACCCTGTCTTTCACACCTCTCTTCTTAAGCCCTACTACTCTGATCCACATCGCCGGCCTCTCAACCGGAATCTTCCTGTCACTGCTGCCAACCAGGAGGAATACGAAGTTTCTGCCATTCGCGATTCTAGATTTCTTCGTGGCCGGTTGGAATACCTCCTGTCATGGAAGGGCTACCCGGTATCAGTGGATTCCTGGGAGCCTGCTTCTCAAATACATGCCCCTCAGCTGTTGGCTAGGTTCCATCGCTTGCACCCGGGTAAACCCGAGTGGTTGCACTCTAGGGGGGGGCATACTGTCACTCGCAGTCGCGGCCATCACCGCGACTGGCGATTTCTTCCGCGTTGGAGTTTGAGAGGGCGCAGAGGAGGATTACTTTAGTCCTTTTTCTGTGTTCGCTCCGCAGCTCCGAACGCGGGACGCAAAGCTGCCGGGAGTATATAAATCCCCGCCTCCCGGCAGGTTGTTGCGTTGCAACCCCCCCCCCTCCTCCCCCCTCTGTTGTTTACTTTTCGACTCTGGGTCCTTCGCTCTTCCTCTGCACCTCGCTTTGGAAATTCTCAGGGGTTACTCCCCTTGGATACTTTTCTCCGGGGTTCCGGCCTTTCAGAACACCGTACTTTGTTTCCCATTTCTCTTCGCCGCCTTCCCTGGGCGGCGCTAGCTGTGCCTTTTTTCTCCGGCGGTGTCTCTCTCTCTCTCTCTCTCTCTCTCTCTCTCTCTCTCTCTCTCTCTCTCTCTCTCTCTCTCTCTCTCTCTCTCTCTCTCTCTCTCTCTCTCTCTCTCTCAAATCACGCAATAAACATTGCGGTGGACCTCGCTGAGTCAGGCTTCAAGCAAGTCAATAATGGGGTCATATTACGTCGACAGTCGTGGCTTAAGTGTACCTACTTCAGGCCAGAAGTACAATACAAAGTTTTAGATATGCCCTTTGAGGGAGACCTTCTTTTCGGTGAGAAGGTGGACGAAGCCCTAAAGGGAATGAAAGAGGACTCGGACACGGCACGTTCATTGGGTGCCCTCCAGAGTGGCAGAAACTACAAGTCTTTTCGTCCCTTTAGAGGGGCTTCAGGTAATTCAAGATTCTCTGCATCTGGAGACAGATCCTTTGGCAGATCAGCTTACCCCTCCCAGGGATACAGACGTGCCTCCCAAACGGCAAACCGTCGCCGGAACTTACAGACTTCCAGGAAAAGACCATCATATCCGTCGTCGTCGAGAGACAAGCAAAATAAAGATCAGCAGTGACATACAACACACCGTTCTGGGGGGAAGAGTTTCAGCATATGTCGACGAATGGGAACAAATAACGACGGATCAATGGGTGCTGGATACTATAAGAAATGGACACTCTCTACAATTCAAACACAGCCCTCCGCAAATTCCACCTGCGTTCACCGCTCATTCCCATCTGAAGATACTGCAACAAGAGGTAACACTCATGTTAGCAAAGGGCGTGATAGAATTAGTTCCAACATCACAGAGAGGTCAAGGAGTCTACTCAAGATATTTCGTCGTAAAAAAGCCGAACGGCAAATGGCGTCCCATTTTAGACTTACGCGATCTCAACAAGTCTTGAAAGAGCCTAAAATTCAAGATGCTCACTCTGCAGGAAGTGATCCGCGCCATTCAAGAGGGGGATTTTCTAGCGTCCCTGGATTTACAGGACGCGTATTTCCATATTTCAATGTGTCAGAAACACAGGAAATTCCTAAGATTTCTAATAGGGCGGACTCACTACCAATTCACGGTTCTTCCTTT
Organism: Ambystoma mexicanum; assembly: GCF_040938575.1. Classification (NCBI taxonomy): domain Eukaryota; kingdom Metazoa; phylum Chordata; class Amphibia; order Caudata; family Ambystomatidae; genus Ambystoma; species Ambystoma mexicanum. The sequence goes on along the minus strand of NC_090936.1, from coordinate 853,602,941 downwards.
TGGGCTCAAGGCCTCCCCCAGAACGTTCACGAAATGCCTGGCTCCAGTAGCGGCCTGGCTAAGGAAGCAAGGCCACCATGTATACCCATACCTCGACGACTGGCTGGTAAGGGGATCCTCCCCAGCGTCGACCAACACAAGTTTACAAGCCACCATGCAGCTTCTACAACAGCTGGGATTCGCCATAAACTTCGAAAAATCCTCTCTGCAGCCATCGAGATCACTGGTATTCCTGGGGGCACAGTTCGAGACCCAGTTAGGGCTAGTGAAACCTTCTCTCGACAGAACCTCAAGACTCAATCAACAAGCATGCCGACTACGGCGAAACGCCAAGATCTCAGTGAGAAAATACGTTTCGGTCCTCGGGACCATGGCATCCTGCATCCATCTGGTGGAAAACTGTCGCCTATTCATGAGGCCAGTCCAGGAATTCCTCGCGGACCGATGGACGCAGGCTCAAGGATCGTGGTCAGACAAGATAACCATCGACGACGACAAGCTGCTTCGGACCCTTCAGTGGTGGCAGAGTTTCCACAATCTGAACAACGGCGTATCCCTACAGGAGCCGGAGTTTCAGCGAACCATAGTCACGGATGCGTCCCTAACCGGATGGGAGCTCACATGGGTGCTCTCCAAACGCAAGGTCGCTGGTCTCCAATGGAGTCACTCCTACACATAAACGTGTTAGAGCTCAGAGCAGTACGATGGGCCTTGAAGGCATTCCTACCACACATCAAGGGCTCGCGAGTACGAATACTGACCGACAATACAACGGCCATGTTTTATCTGAGGAAGCAAGGAGGGACGCGATCAAGAACTCTTTCCATAGAAGCCCAGAAAACATGGCATTGGGCATTAAAGCACGAAATTTCCATCGTGGCTTATCACTTTCCAGGAGTGAGGAACTCCCAAGCAGACTCCCTCAGCAGAAGCATGGCCCAGATACACGAGTGGGAAATGGACACAGTTCACCTGATGAAAGTGTTCGAGAAATGGGGTCACCCCCCTCTGGACGCCTTCGCGACCAAAGACAACAAGAAATGCGAGCAATTCGCAAGCAGATGGCCTCAAGAGGGCTCCAGGGGGGAGGCATTCTCCTTCCCATGGACGGACATGTTCCTCTATGCTTTTCCCCCGTTCCCCCTCATACGGAGGACAATACAGTGGATACGCAGATACAATTGCCGGGTAATTCTAGTGACACCATACTGGCCAAGACAACCGTGGTTCTCCGACCTGCTTCACCTGTCGCTGGAACATCCCATAGGGTTTCCGAAAGTCCCGAACCTACTATCCCGGGACAAAGGCACGGTGTGGCATCACGACCCGGACATTCTCAACCTTACAGCCTGGCTCCTGACTTTTCGGAGTTCGGTGCTTTAGACGTTTCGGAGGATTGTCAAAAAATTCTGCAGGCGGCTAGAGCCCCTTCTACAAACAAATCCTACTCCTATAAGTGGCGGAGGTTCTGTGAATGGTGTAGGGGACAACAGGGCCTACAACCGTTGTTGGTGACGCCGGAACAAGTTCTACCTTACCTGCTCCTCTTGGCGGAGAGGGGATTATCCTTCACATCTATAAAGGTGCACCTGGCGGCCATCTCGAGGTTCACAAGGAAAAGGCAGTCGTCTCCTTTATTTAGCGACAGACTTGTAAAACACTTCATGAGGGGTTTATTTCGAGCTTTTCCCCCGGAAAAACGTTTCCCCCCGACTTGGAGTCTCAACACAGTGTTGGCAGGCTTAATGAAACCGCCTTTTGGCCTATGGCCACGTCCGACATAAAATTCATTTCGTGGAAGTTGGCATTCTTGATTGCTATCACATCAGCTAGAAGAATCTCGCAACTGCAAGCGCTGGTCGTAGACCCGCCATACCTAAGGTTCTTTAAGGACAAAGTAGTCCTGGCAACTAATCCTATGTTCGTCCCAAAAGTTCCGACAGTGTATCACAAACACTCGTCCATTGTTCTCCCTACTTTCTTCGCCACACCATCATCGGCAGCAGAAAAAGCTCTTCATACCCTGGACGTTAAGAGGGCTATGAAATTTTACCTACATCGTACACAGGAATTCAGGTCTACTAGACAACTGTTCATCGCATATGGTCCTTCGACGAGAGGAAAAGCAATCTCTAAACAAGGATTGGCTCGATGGGTCTCATCGACGATTGCGTTTTGTCACTCTAAGGCCGGAAGGCCACTGCAAGGACATCCTAGAGCCCATTCTACAAGATCAATGTCCTCCTCAACAGCTTTATGGGCAGGAATTCCGTTGACGGACATATGCCAAGCTGCGGCATGGTCAGTGCCCCACACATTTACCCGCCACTACTGCCTTGCCAGGCAGCATGCGGACGAGGTGCAGATGGGAAGGGCTGTCCTGCGCTATCTGTTTCAGTAAGGTAAGCTCCACGCTGTGGAGAATCTGTTGTCTACCTTTTTAATGACAGTTTATTTTATGTGGGTAAGGTTATATGAGGTAACTTATTCCTACTGTACATATGCATGGTGTAGTATGTTGAGGGTATATTACATTACATTCTCACCGCCGTCTCAAGTGTTACTGCTATACAATCTATTCTAAGCATGTGAATCCATGAAAGATCCAATGCTGGAGAAGGGAATGGTTTCTTACCTGTAACTTCATTTCTCCAGCATTGGTATCTTTCATGGATTCACATGCGCCCGCCAACCTCCCAGGAATGTAATGTATTTGATTGATAAATTTAACACTTCCTACTTTGGAGGGGCTGAAATCTGAAGGGGAACCGCGGGGGCGGGCCTCTTATACAGGGACGGCCTACGGAGCATGCGTAGGCGGGTCCAAAAAGGACGTAGATAGGACACAAAAGTGTCGGAAGTTTTCCTATTGGAAAAGGCTATATATGTGTACCAAGGGGTCCCAGTCTGACGACGGGGAATATTCTAAGCATGTGAATCCATGAAAGATACCAATGCTGGAGAAATGGAGTTACAGGTAAGAAACTATTCCCTTCCGTTGAGTTCTACTGCTACAACCTCCATCAGGATTCCCACCTGCCGTTGTGATTTCCTGGGGTTTTCTGCCTACACTTGGCTTTTTTCCGCTTTCCGGTCTCTCCCGGGAGGGGGTCACGGTCAGGGCGTTCCTATCGTTCTCACTGTGGCTTCTTCTCGTGGGAGATATCCGCAACAAAGAAAAAAGAAAAGGACTACAGAGCGCATCGAACTCTCAGATCAATTGAAGAGGACTCTGATTCAACAGGTGAGGAGGTGGAAGAGGGAAACGGGGATGTTGACATCGAGATTGTTGACACCCTCCCAGGTCCAACTTGGGTCCTTCCTCTCCTCCATCTCCCTCTCTACCTGTGGTGTTCCCCAGGGGTCTAACCTCTTTCCCTGGCTGTTCAACCAGTACCGGGCACCCCTTGCCTGCCTCATTGCCGCTTTCTGCTCCAACTTTTAGTGTTATGCTGATGACGCTCAGCTCGTTTTTAGGCTTCCCTCTGCCACCTCCTCTCCTTCACTCATCTCCGACGGTCTGTCTGCTATCCTGGAGTTGTTGTTCGGCCAATGGTCTCTGCCTTAACACCAGTAAGACAGAGATTCTCCTCATCGGCACACCTGCACGCTTCTTTCCTGTCGCTCTCTAGCCGGCCTCCCTTGGCCCTCTTCCTGCTCCCACTTGTGAGGCTAAGAACCTCAGGGTCATCTTGGACTCCACACTCTCCTTTTCTCCTCACATCTTTGACGTCTCTAAGAAGTCAAACTACCAACTGCACCTCCTCAGAGGTATTCCTCCCTTCCTCTTCTTTCCCCAGAAGCTGACTGTCTCTAGAGCTCTGGTCCTCTCCAGGCTGGACTACTATAACAACCTCTATCTAAATCCTCCTACTTCTGCTCTCATCCAGAACGGGACTGCGAGACCTGTCCTCTTCCTCAAGCCCTGGGATCTTATCTCACCAGCCCTGAAATCTCTTCACTGGCTCCAAGGATAACATTCAAGACCCTCTGCATTGTTCACAAGGCTTTCTGTGGCCTGGGTTCAAAATACCTTAAACTCTCCCTTTGTAAATACCTTCCCTCTCAAGCTCTTAGCTCTTCCACCTCCAACTCCCTCAGGGTCAGTCGATTCGTCCCAGGAGCCCTGTGGGTGCAGAAGCACTCTTGTACCCCCCAGCACACCAGCATGCTGAGCAGCATTTATTCCGAGCACCGGAATTAATTAAATATTTTGGATTTCTTCACAAAGGTCCCTTTTGGTGTTATACGCACAGGACAGGAGCTCCCTCAGAGTGTGGCACCCTTGAATGGCACTTTCTGATGCTCCCACGTGCTGCTTGGCCCCCCACACGATGACCCGACCAACTTTTTGCTCACACCCGCCCCCATGCCTTTTTCGATGATTTGGATCATCTCGGTATCACCTACACTAACTATGCAGATGATACCCAGATCCTCCTTCCGCTTTCTGGAGATTATGTAAAGGATTTGGCCTTGGTGAATAGGGTTTACATCATCATCCAGGCATGGATGGCCACTCACGGTCTATGCCGAATGATGATAAAACTGAACTCATCACCTTGGGTACCACTGCCAGCCTAAAGAAACTAAGCCCAGCTTACTCATCCTTCATAATTGATGGCAACACCATCAGAGTGGGACATGAAGTCAAAACATTAGGCTTCTTCTTGGACTCCAACTTCTCCTTTAACAGACAGGTGAATTCACTAGCCTCCTCCACGGCCTACACGTGTAAATTGATCCGTACAGCCAAACCTTTTCTATCCGTCACCAGCTGCCTGACCCTGGCCAGAGCCCTCATGCTATCCCGCTTAGACTACTGTAACGCCCTTTATCTTGAGTCCTCTAAAGCCACTACTAGCAAGCTACAAACTCTCCAGAACAATGCACTCCGAGCGGCCCTGGGCATCTCAAGAAGAGACCACATCACAGCACACAGCCAGCAGAACAACTGGACCCCTATCTTAGACAAAATCTCCCTAAAAACTGCTTCACTAACCCGTAAGTCGCTCAATAACGCGGCCCCCATCTACCTGATCGACAGATATCGCAGACTGACATCCTGGAGACCGACAAGGACAGCATACAGAGATTGCCTCTCCGTCCCTAACTTCAAACGCTCCACCATAGGAGCTAATAGTTTCCCAGTAAAAGCAGCTAAACTGTGGAACTCCTTACCACCCACTCTCAGAATGGACTTACCCTACCAAAACCTCAGTTCCAAGATGATGTCTTGGCTGAAGACAGCCGCTGTCTAAAACAAACTGGGCCAGGCTCCGCCTCTCCCTTTTGCCACTTGGACATACCGGACACACATCTGTTAACTGTATATATGTATATACTCCTTGCTTTCTTTCTTTATTATTGTGTATATGCCATGTATATGCCATGTTTATATTTTATTGTCTGTAACTAAGATTCGCAAATTCTTGTATCTGCTGCGCCCTGTTACCCTAGGGTATTCCGGCGCATTACAAATAATAAACAAACAAACAAGCAGGGAAGCCCAAAATGGCTGCTAGTGTTGCAGCATAGCAACGGAGTAGCTTCCAGCTGCTGATTCCACCAGATTGGCTGCTGCGCCCTACAAGCTGCTGCCAGGGTGGCAACTGGCAGGCGGAAGCCGGCCACTTTACCCAAGGCCCCGTACCAAAGGCTCCTTCCTGTCTGAGCCTGTCCGAGACAGTACTAGAATAACAGCCAGAACACAGACTACCGCACCTCCTGCCCCTCCAGATTGGCCTGCCGCGCAGGTGAAACCTCACAGCTCTTCTTCCAGCTGTCCCTTCAGAAGGCGGACTCTCTATTCATCAACAGTTACACCTCGTGCTAAACGGCTTACTTGTAACACGGTAAGGAATACCTATCCACTTGTAATTGTACTCTAGTCTAACACTGCTATGCATGTCTATTTTATAATCTGTTTGTGTCGACTGTTACATGCACCCCCTATCACCACCACACCCCCAACCACCACCATGTTTAGCCCAGCTCCCATGCCACTACAGCCATATTTGGTGTGCAGGCAACTTATGCTGTGCTACCGCACCAAACCCTCATTCCTATCTATGATACACAGGCCCACAGAGTCCAGAAACCAACTACTAGGCCTGCGTACTCCTCACCTCACAGCCTGTTATCACACCACACTTGACAAAGACGTTAGACAGCCTGCCGCCAACACATCTGCATCCACGATCCAGGAAACGGTCCCTGCCCTCCCAGTGGAACTGCATAGCAGTGCGAAATCCACCACCCACATCACACCCGCCCCCATGGCTTTGGCAACGGTTCCGCCACCTAAAGGCTCTACGCTAGCCCTTGACCGGGACTCCAGCCCTTCATTAGTCACTCTTGAGACCACAAGGGCCAGGCAGGTGGTCACCCTCCCTAAACTGCATGCCAGCTTGGGAACCAAAGGCAAATTGCAGGTAGGCACTCCGACCTTTTCTTTTGTTGGGTCAGATACTTACCACAACCACTCCAACTCCAGCGCCCTTTTCAGATTCAAGGTTGCACCGGCACCTCCGTTGACTTGTCAGCCACGCTGTACTCCTGCTGCTCTCACCATCACAGAACTCAACTGCTACCAAACTCGCGTACACCAACCCATCACTCGCAAGACTAGCCTCAACCTCACTACACCACAAACCTCAGCCCCATCCAACGAGACACAACGCATCATAACTACTCTTTTAGCCCCTCCGCACCCAACCGTATGCCCCCCCCCCTAAACCCTCTTAATTACGCTCTCATTAACGCCGGCTCAATCCCAGCTCGCTCGACAGAGATCAGTGACCTCCTCACCACTCACAATCTAGACCTCCTGGGGGTCACAGAAACCTGACTCCACAAAGCATCAGGTCCCTCCATACATCTAACTCTCCCCCAAGGATACACCATCTTTCGTCAGGGACCAGACTAGCCCTTATAGCCAAAGAATCCGTTCTCATCAGACAAATTGACACCAAACTAGATAATAATGCAGACGCCATCTCCCTCAAAACTCTCTCTTTAGCCCGGTTGTACCATCAATATCTACATCATGTGCCGACTTCCTGGACCTTTAGCTGATTTTCAGGAAAACATATTACACATAATTGGCAACAATCTCACAACTACCTCCAAATCCATACTCCTTGGCGATTTCAACTTGGGTTTTGATGACCAAAAAGACCCACATTCCATCGCACTTGCTAAAACAGTAAAAACCATGGAATTTTCACAACTGGTCCACAACCCTACTCGCGCTCAAGGCGGTATCCTAGACTGGGTCGCAGATCACAACTGTTCTGCCACTATTACCACCAACACACCCTACCCATGGACAGACCACCATGCTATTCTCTTCTCCATACCCAAACCTCTAAAATGAAACCACATGCTCCTCCACTGCCCTCCACCATGGCTATGAGCTCCTGCAAGCTAACGAAAGAAAACATCCTTCCATATTTTGCCTTGCATGTCTTCCAACCTTCCTTCTCTAACAACCCCACTGTGCTAACCCATAGCTACATTGATATACTTCAGGAAGCTGTTCAGTCCATAGCCCCACTCTCACTAAAAAAAGCTAACATTACAATTCCTGGTTCACAGCTGAACTCCTTTAACTACGTACCCAGAACCGCACAGCGCTCTCCAAATGGCAAGCAAACCCTGTAGAAGCCACCAAAAAAGAATTTCATTTGATAGCCATGCAATACAAAAAAAGTCATCTTCCTCGCAAAATCCAATGCTTACAATACCAGAATTGCCAATTGTAAATCTGAATCAAAAATAGATGTTCGCCTTATTTAGGGAGCTAGCTACACCGGCACCCATTACTCAAGCAATCTCCAAAGATGAGCACTGGTGCTCTAGCATTCAAACGGCACTGAACAGCAAAATAACTGCTACAAAACAAAATCGGCCCCAGCCAAAAATCGCTTCCTGTCGCACCTCTCACCCCGCACCCTTCCTCCATGCCTCTCACCAACCCTCCCACTAAGGCCAAAGAAGGTTTCTCCTTCAAAGAAGTCACGGTACCTGAAGTTCTCATTCTTCTCAAACACATCAAGCTGTCCAACTGCAAAGGGGGATATTTTCCCTGCCAACATTATTAAAGACTGCGCTGCCTCCCTAGCCCCCTTCTTCACTGCATTCATAAATGCTTCATTCGCAAATTCGGACTGTTCCCACATGCCTTAAGCTTGGGTACACCCGCTCCTTAAAAAACCCTCCCTTGACCCTTCCTCCCCCAACAACTACTGCCCCATCATCCAAGTACCCTTCCTCTTAAAAATCCTAGACAAATCAGCATTCACTCAGGTACAACACTTCTGGAAACTAACTGCATTCTAGGCAAGAGGCAATCTGGCTTCCGCCCAGGTCATGGCACAGAATCAGCCCTTCTGGAATTAAAAAAACAACTATGCGATGCCAGTACTACTCCTCCTCGACTTATTTGCAGCGTTTAACCTAGTGGACCATAAGACCCTATGCAAACACCTCACCTCAGCAGCCCACTTCTCTTCTAAAGCCACATCCTGGATTTCTTCGCTTCTCGAAGGAAGAGCCATGAGGATTGTTAGGCAGAAACCTGTACAGTTCCCTCTGGGACCACTACAAAAGATTTACGACTACAGGGGTTTGGCAGTAAACCCACTTGGTAGCAGTCTGTACCACACAGATTGTTAGGGAGAATTCTCTGTTTAGGCTGAATTTCCTAACCTAGTGAGTCCCCCAGCAGCTTTGCTGGATTTTTGGGGTTTATTTTTTCTCCTGCCAAGAGTGAGACTCTTTTACCCTCACTCTGGGACATGACTTGAGAGTGTTTCTGTGACTTGCTATGTGCTAATGGGCTAGGGGGTATTTTTTCCCCATAGGCTATCATTGGTTTTTGAATGTTTGTTACACAGCACCCTCAGTGCAGTAACACAGGGGTGTCATAGAGACCCCCAAACATAGACTCCACACCCTGGGACTGACTACTGTCTCCCTGGGTCTGTAAAGTCACCATTGACTTTACCAGTCTTAACTTAGGAACTTAACCAGTACAAACCATCTTACTGTGGATGTACTGGTAGGGGCAATTAGATTGCCCCAGGGTCTGTTGTCGAGGGGGTACTGTCCCGTCCCCCCTCGCCGAGTTCTGGCTGGTGGCAGTGGATACCACGGAAATATTCCACCGGAATATTTCCCAATGGGATTTCCCATTGTTTTTATTGCACCACTTTTTGGTGCAATGTTAAAGATACCGCCGGTTTATTTATTTAATATAAATTCACCGGTTGGGATTTTTTGCCAGAACTCGCCGCCAAAATGGCGTCTAGGTTCACTTCAGTAACCCTGAACCCGAGTCGAGCCTTTGTTCCACTTTTGGCGGGCTTCTGCACAGAAGCCCTCCACAGTGGTGCCATTCTGTCTGGGTACCACAGGGGGTGTGGGAGGGGGTTTAGGCACCCTGGACTGAGTTGCCTTGCCAACTCATGTCGCACTCTGGTGTGATTGGCCCAAGTGGTGAGCCACCCCGCTCACCACTTAGCATGTTTGAGTGACAGCTAGGCTGTATGAATGGGGGTTTGCTGCATAAAAGCAGGGTTTTTGGGACTGGTTCTTCAGAAGTCGCCACAGGACCTAAGAAGCTGAAGAGGGAGAAGCCGAGCCGACCTGCCAAGACGACACCACCGGTGGAGCCCTGCGGAACCGTCTCACCACTTTTTCCGACGACAGAGGAGATCTCCCGCCGGAGAGTCTCCTTCCCTTAACTGGTGGGGACAACCAGTTGCTGCCTTCTTTTCGCCGTCCCGAAGCATCTCGTGGCCGCCTTGCCTGTGCCAAGCACCCCGGCAACCGGGATACCACTTTTTACCTCAACCGCGAAAAAGGGGTAAAATCCTTTGTGACCGGAAAACTCCACGGCTGGTCTCATCCCTGGTAGTGCAACGACCTTCAGCTTTCCTCCACGTCGAGATCACCTCTTCCTCTGGACGACGCCGCGACTTGCACCCACTACCAGGAACAACTACCACCGCTGGAGGATCCTTTTAAAGGTACTGTGTTCGGCCCGGCTTCCCTTGCCACCGATTGTACGGGGTAGATTTAGCCCTCGGCTCTCGAACCTGGGTAAGCCTGGGACACCCTAACTAAACTTTTTCTAAATTCAGTAAAACCTTTTCTACTCACCTGCAAAGACTTGTGACAATGTGTGATCTTGGGCATATTTTCGCCTGGCTCTCTCTAAAGCATGCCACGAACCAATTATCCTTGTTCCACAATTGACTGCCTTTTCTAACCTTATGTGAAAAGTGTTTTACCTTGCTGCTTTCATTACTTCTGTTTTTTCCCTCCCTTTTCTAATAACTTGTTGGAGTGCCATCTGACGTTAAGCGCTCACCTCTGTTTGGAAATAAGTGGTGTTAACTTAGACTTGTCCATCAAATGACTAGGGATGTACATATAAGTAATAGTGACTGTGTTTTGACTTACTTACCTTTTTCTGTGCTAGTGTAATTTATGAGTGTGCCTTTAAAATAAATAAGTATATACTTTTACACCTAGCTCTGGTCAGTGTTTGCTTGTACTACTGTGCCTCTGTACCTATCCTGTATCCTCTATATGCTGCCTAACTCTTCTTGAGGGAAGTCTGACTGCTCAGCCACAGCTACCACAGTGAATATGTGTGGTACAGACTGCTACCAAGTGGGTTTACTGCCAACACCTGTAGTCTTAAATCTTTTGCAGTGGTCCCAGAGGGAACTGCACAGGTTTCTGCTTAACACAGATTCACTTGGTAGCCGTGTCTGAGCAATCAGACTTCCCTCAAGAAGAGTTAGGCAGTATACAGAGTATTCACAATAGGTCAGAAGAACACAGTAGAACAAGTAAACACTGACCAGAGCTTGGTGTAAAAGAGATATAATTACTTATTTAAAACCACATCTAGAAAAACACACAGGCACTAATAGTAAGCAGTTCAAAAACACGGTCACTAAAAGATATACACTCCCTTAGAAGAATATTAGACAAGTCTTAAGTAAAGCCCCACTTATTTTCAGACAGCGGTGAGCGCTTAACGCAGATGGCACTCTAATAATTCGTTTTAAAAGGGAGAGAAAAGCAAAGTATAATTTGAAACAGATCCCAACACTTTCACAAGAACACAACAAGAGAGGAAGGCAAGTAAAACCGTGAAGTTAGAGTTCAGAAGGCCGGATCCACTTTAAGAGGATCAGAACGAAATGTGTCCAAGGCCACACGGTTGAAGTGCACAAGAGTCTTGCAAAGGTTCAAAAAGAGTTGGACCAAAAGAAAGGGACCAGTTAGAAGGTCAAGGCGGCCAGCCCAGTCCAGAAGGTTAAGGGATTATTATTACCTTGTAGCAATCTTTAGAAAGAGAGGCCTGGCGGACACGGTACCTTAAAGTGGTGAGACTACTGCAGCGGGGGCAGTTGTTCCTGGCAGCAGATGCAAGTTGGTGCTACGTCCGGGGGAAGAGAGGATCTCGTTGGGGAGGAAGACAGGAGTACGTTGCACTGCCAGGGAAAAACCAGCCGCAGAGTTCTCAGGTAAAAGGAGCGGTCCTTTTATTCGCGGTCCAGTGGTAAGTGGCTATCCGGTTGCCGGGGTGCTTGGCACAGGCAATTCGACCACAAGACGTCCTGGGATGCGAAGAAAAGAAGGTAAACTGGTTGTGCCCACCAGTCAGGGGAAGAAGCCTCTCCAGCCGGGAGATCTTCTCTGTCGTCGGGAAGTGGTGAGTCGGTTCCGCAGGGCCCCACCGGTGGTGTTGTCGTGGTAGGTCGGCTCAGCTTCTCCCTCGTCGGATTCTCAGGTCCTGTGGCGACTTCTGAAGTTCCAGTCCCCAAAGCCCTGCTTTTATGCAGCACACCCCCATTCACTCAGCCTAGCTGTCAATCAAACATGCTAAGTGGTGAGGCGGCCGGCTCCCCACTTGGGCCAATCACACAAGAGTGTGACTTGAGCTACCAAGGTAACTCAGTCCAGGGTGCCTAAACCCCCCCCCCCCCCCTCACCTCCTGTGGTACCCAGACAGACTGGCACCACTTTTGGAGGCTTCTGTGGAGAATCCCGCCAAAAAGTGGAACAAAGGGCTCGACTTGGGTTGGAGTCACAGAAGAGAACACAAACGCCATTTTAGAATCGAGTCCTGGCAAAAAATACCAACCGGCGAATTAATATTAAATAAATAAACCGGCGGTATGTTCGAGGCTATGAGAATAAAATAATTAAAGTTGGTAGCCTCGAACAATGGGAAAATCCCATAGGGATATATTCACGGTCGAATACAAAAAGTAGTATCCACTGCCACCAGCCAAAACTCGATCAGGGGGGACGGAGACATGCCACCTCGACTAACAGACCCCGGGGTAATCGAATTGCCCCGACCAGTTCGTCCACAATATGATGCTTTGTACTGGTTTCTGTTCATAATTTGGGACTAGTAAAGCCAATGGTGACTTTACATGCCCTGGGAGACAGTAGTCAGTCCCAGGGTATGGAGTCTATGGTGGGGGGGTCACTATGACACCCCTGTGTTACTGCACAGAGGGTGCTGTGTAACACCCATAGTAAAAACATATGAGACCCTATGGAGTAAACGACCCCATAGCCCATAAAACACATTAACAGTCAAAGGAACACCATAAATCATGTCCAAGAGTGGTAGAAAAAGAGTCTCACTCTTGGCAGGATAGAAAAAAACAAACTCCAGAAATCCAGCAAAGCTGCTGGGGGACTCACTAGGTTAGGAAATTCAGCCTAAAGAGAGAATTCTCCCTAACAAGGGTGGTGCAGCTCCCACTACTATACACTGTGGTGTCCCACAGGGCTCCTGTATCTCTCCCACTCTATATAATGTCTTTATCAAGCCACTGTTTGACATCTTGGATGCTCTCGGCATAGCGTACACTAACTATGCCGATGACAAACAGCGCCACAATGCCCACGGGCTGCTTTGTGCACTTTATAAATGTAAAAATAATAATAGTCGCTTCTTCAAGCAATTAGTTGGAGGTAGATCTTTTTTCTCGGCTGGGGCCTCCCTCTGGAACAGCCTGCCTGCCACTCTGAAACTTAAGGAGAACCATCTTCGGTTCCGGAAGCACCTCAAGACCTTCCTCTTTGCTTCTGCCTTCGCTCTTCCTCTCCCTTGCTGATCTGCACTGCTTCGGCACCTGGTTTACCCTCTGATCTCGGGCCCAGGTCCCTGCATACCCAGCCACACACCTGCACTGCCTCCTGGCAACCCTTGCACTTGGATCTGTATCTGTAGCCCTAAAGTCCCCTTACCTGCACTTATCAGACACCCCCTGCCTGCGCTCTAAACCTGCACTTGCCACCTTGCTGGCTGCTATCTCCTGCTCAGCACTTTCCATTTCCCCCGTCCCCCTTCCGTCTCCCTTGCACTTGCACATTCTCAATGTCACTGGACCTAGTAAGATCGTTGTTTTGTCCTCCCTTGTTCCCCTCCCCTGCATTGTCATGCCCTGAAACACTTGTGTATGAGCGCGATACAAATAAAATATCATATCATATATCATATTATAGGTAACCCAAATGTCACCAAAGGAGCATTTCTAAGTTCAGTTCACTGTATGGAGACAAATCCAGCAATTCTTGTGTGATGTCTACAATTCTGTAATGTAGAACTACTACTAGATTATTTTTATTATTATTTTAATATTAGTTTGTGAGATTTGTTTTTAAAAATACTTTATTGGTTTTTTGTTACAACTTGTTAACAAACAAAACAGTCATGCATACATTAGGCGAGTACTTCACACAGCATAGTACGGCAATTCAGAGCACTTTCAGGGTCAATGCCTGTTCTAGTGTAGGTATTATCGTGGGCAGGTCTAGGGTTATTCCCACAGGTGAGGAGGGGGAGGCAGTCTCCTCTTTGTCATTCCCAGGAATGCGCTGGCCAGAGTGGGTGTGTTTCCTCATTGCTTTCAAGGAATGCTTATGATCTGACCCTTATCACCTGAGTTTCTTGGGTCAGTGTAGTCTCTGTTGGGGAGAACATTGTTTTTACCAATGTATTCCAGGCTTCTAGCCCGACATTGCTCTCATGCAGGCCTCTTTGCAGTGCGTTGTGCCATACTGTCGACTCAGTCAGCGACCAGCGGCTTAGGTCTGTCCACCACGCTTCGATCTTCGGGCCTGTTTCGGATTTCCAGGCTGTTGCAATCCTGCGCTTTGCCAGGATGCACATTAGATCTTTCATGTTGGCTAAATGGGCCTGCTGTCGGTTGCCTCTCGGGAATAGTCCCAGTAGATAGGATGATTCTGGTGGCCACTCATGTAGTTGGATGCCACTCGCGGCCACTCTTTTTCTGATCTCCTGGCAGAATTTCTCGATCACCGGGCAGGACCAGAACATATATAACATGTTTGCATTTTCAATGGCACATCTTGGACATGTTTGCCCTGCACTCACACCCATTTTAGTTAATCTGTCCGGTGTTAGGTATGCTCTTTGTGTCACATATAATTGTGTTAATTGGAATCTAACATTCCTGGAGACTTTTTTGGTATACCTGTTAGGCAGAAACCTGTGCAGTTCCCTTAGGGAACACTGCAAAAGATTTAGGACTACGGGTGTTAGCAGTAAACCCACTTGGTAGCAGTCTGTACCACCCAGATTTACCTGGTAGCTGTGGCTGAGCAGTCGGACTTCCCTCAAGAAGAGTTAGGCAGTATGCAAAGTATACACAATAGGCACTCGGATACGATAATACAAACACACACTGACCAGAGCTTTGGTATCAAAGTATATAATTATTTATTTAAAAACACTGTTTGAAACACTCCAGCACTCTTATTGTAAAATATTCTAAACACAGTTACTATTATAATATATACAACCCTTATTCCTTATCAGATAAGTCTTAGTTAACACCACTTATTGCCATACAGAGGTGAGCGCTTAACTATAGATGGCACTCTAATAAGTTTATGAAAAAGGGAGGGAAAACACAGAATATGGAAAGGTATACCACTGTAAGATTTAGGAACACTATTAGCAAGGCAGAAGAGCAAAAGTCACTTGTGAGCCAAAGTTCATAGGCTAGGCCCACTCTTAGAGAGAGCAGTGCACAAAAGCGCCCAAGATCACACAGTTACACTAGGGTTAGAAAGTCTTGCAGGGAGTTCGAAAAGAGTTTAGAGAGGCTCAGAAAAGTTTAGCCCGGGTGTCCCAGGCTAACCCAGGTTCGAAGGCCGGGGGCTAAATCTACCCCATACAGTCGTTGGCAAGGGAAGCCAGACGGGACACGGTACCTTAAGCGGGAAGGATCCTCCAGCGGTGGCAGTTGTTCCTGGCAGTGGGTGCAAGTCTCGTAGTCGTCCAGAGGAAGAGAAGGTCTCGACTTGGAGGAAAGATGAAGGTCGTTGCACTGCCAGGGAAGAAACCAGCCGTGGAGTTTTCCGGTTAAAGGTAATACCCTTTAATTCGCGGTCGTGGTAAAACGTGGTTTCCCGGTTGCCGGGGTTCTTGGCACGGGCAAGACAGCCACGAGATACGTTGGGAAGGCGAAAAGACAGTGAAACTGGTTATCCCCACCAGTCAAAGGAAGAAGACTCTCCAGCGGGAGATCTCCTCTGTTGTTGGGAAAAGTGGTGAGACGGTCCAGCAGGGCTCCACCGGTGGTGTCGTCGTGGCAGTTCGGCTCAGCTTCTCCCTCGTCGGATTCTTAGGTCCTGTGGCGACTTCTGAAGTTCCAGTCCCCAAAGCCCTGCTTTTGTGCAGAAAACCCCCATTCACTCAGCCTAGCTGTCACTCAAACATGCTAAGTGGTGAGCCAGCCGGCTCACCACATGGGCCAATCAGGATGGAGTGCGACTTGAGTTGCCTAGGCAACTCAGTCCAGGGTGCCTAAATTCCCCTCCACCCCTCCTAAGTACCCCAGACAGAGTGGCACCACTTTGGAGGGCTTCTGTGGAGAAGCCCGCCAAAAAGTGGAACAAAGGGCTCGACTTGGGTTGGAGTCACAGAAGAGAACACAAACGCCATTTTAGTATCAGGTTTTGGCAAAAAATACCAACCGGAGAATTAATATTAATTAAATAAACCGGCGGTATGTTCGAGGCTGTCGTAATTAAATAATTAAAGATAGTAGCATCGAACAATGGGAAAATCCCATAGAGAAATATTTGCGGTTGAATATAAAAAGTAGTATCCACTGCCACCAGCCAAAACTCGATCAGGAGGGACGGAGACGTGCCCCCTCGACTAACAGACCCCGGGGCAACTGAATTGCCCCAGCCAGTACGTCCACAATATGATGGTTTGTACTGGTTCTGTTCAGAATTTAAGACTAGTAAAGTCAATGGTGACTTTACAGGCCCTGGGAGACAGTAGTCAGTCCCAGGGTATGGAGTCTATACTGGGGGGTCACTATGACACCCCTGTGTTACTGCACTGAGGGTGTTGTGTAACACACATCACAAAAACACATGAAGCCCTATGGAGTAAAAGACCCCATAGCCCATTAAACACATCTAGAGTCAAAGAAACACACTCAAATCATGCCCAAGAGTGAGGGTAAAAGAGTCTCACTCTTGGCAGGAGAAAAAAATAAACCCCAAAAATCCAGCAAAGCTGCTGGGGGACTCACTAGGAAATTAGCCTAAACAGAGAATTCTCCCTAACAATACTGTAGGGCCTTTCCCCACTCTGCATGTATCAAGGATCTCCCCAGTTAGTTTTCCCATTTGCTATGTGCGGGTAGTGTCTTGGTGTTATAATTGTGTAGGAGCAGTTCATATAATCTGGACACAGTGTGTCCCCTCTCCGCCACATTGAACCATGTGTGTAGCACTTTGCTGGTTCTCACTCCCCTTTTCAGCCCTGGCTATCTTTTGTTCAACTTCTCGGTCATGCTTTTCTATAACTTAAATTGGCCCTTATGTATCTCATGGTCCGCCGTTAACCCCTGAAACTCAACCCTTCCTTCCTTCCTTCCTTCCTTCCTTCCTTCCTTCCTTCCTTCCTTCCTTCCTTCCTTCCTTCCTTCCTTCCTTCCTTCCTTCCTTCCTTCCTTCCTTCCTTCCTTCCTTCCTTCCTTCCTTCCTTCCTTCCTTCCTTCCTTCCTTCCTTCCTTCCTTCCTTCCTTCCTTCCTTCCCCCTCCCCTATGTGGGCAATCCCTCTGGTTTCTCAGTGCCTACGGAATGTTCTAGAGCTCCTGGCTTATTGCCTGGGGAACATGTATGGAGCAAGGTTCTGAGGTTTTTAGGATCAAGGCAAGACCTAATGTGATGAGTGAGCGGGGTCTTCTGGCTCTGGGTTTTATTCATCCATATAATCTCTTTTAAGTAATATTGGCATAGTGCGGGTTGCAAGAGTATCATGTCTTGGGAGGGCTCGTCTCCCAGCCAGTTTGCGACAAACTGTAATTGGCCTGCTAGATAGTATAATCCAAACTGGTAATTTTATTCCTCCATGATTGTAGTCTCTTTGTAGTGTGCTTAGGCCTAGTTTATTCATACCTCCTCCCCACAGGAATTCTCTAATGATCCTGTTTAGTTGTTGGAAGAATTGTTTGGGTATATCATACGGTATATTAGTGAAGTGGTATAATAGGCGGAGAAGCACTGTCATTTTCAACAGTGCAGCTCTACCTGGTAAACCCAGGGACAGCATTTTCCAGAATGTCATGGAAGTCATGACCCTCTGGAGTTCCACCAGTGTGTTTCGGTGCGACTCCGCTGGGTCGTTGTGTATATTAATTCCAAGATAACAAAGGGAATTGTGCGTCCATTTTAGACTCAATTCAGGTAATTGCTCTGCTCTCAGCTCTCTGAGTGCCGTTAGGAGGAACTAGCTGGACTTCTCTTTTGACACTTATGCCCGACATTTCAGCAAATTCTGCTATGACATCTAGCAAGTGAGGTAGGTTTTATTCTGGTTGGTTAACATACAACAGCATGTCGTCTGCATAAAGGGAAATTAGGTGTGTAGTGTTGTCCATACTTATCCCAGCGTCTGTGTATTCCTTCCTGAAGAAGGGTGCCAGGGGTTCTAAGGCCAGCATGTAAAGCATTGTCTACAGTGGGCAGCCCTGCTTTGTGCCCCTATGATTCTCCCATTTCCTTTGAGACCTGCCTGCCTGTTTTGACGCTGGCTTGGGGTTTCCTATAGATCAACTTGATCCATCTCAAGTATGTATGACATGTTCTGAAGTGTACCAACACCTGCAGTAGCCAGTCCCATCACACCAAATCAAAACCTTTCACAGCCTCTAGGGAGGCTACTGCGCTATCTCCTGGCTTGTGATTAGTTTGATTGATTATGTGGTGCAGTCTTCTCAGATTCTGCATTGTGGTGCGGCCTGGTACGTATCCTGTCTGGTCTGTGTGTACCAGTGTCATTATAACCAGTTTTAATCTATTCACGAGGGCCACCGTGAGTATCTTACTGTCTTGGTTGATCACGGAGAGGGGTCTGTACGATCCACAGTCTAGTGGTTGCTTCCCTGGTTTCAGGATCGGTATGATTGACGCTTCTCGCATGGTGTCTGGTAGTATACCGCGTTTGTATGCTTCTTCATAGACCTCTAAGAGTCTGGGAGCTAACACTTCTTAGCCTACCTGGTTTATCTCCTTCAGCGTACAGTTTTTGTGTATATTTTCTATAATCTAGCTTTTCCCCGATGGAAATGCATTTTAGTCGCAGTGCTATCAGTTCTGCTGATTCCGCCCCTAATAGTCCTGCTGCTTTTTCTTCCCTTGCTATGTCATTTTCAGTGTCTGACAGTTCCCTTATCCAATCGCTGCGCCCTGAATCACTAATTTAAAGGCGTCCCACAAAGTGCCAGTCCGTTCTACACTTCCCGTGTTGAGCTGGAAGTATTCCTCTATTACGTCTGAAATGTGGTTTTGGAATTCCCTTTCCTACAGGGCTTTTGCGCCCGGGGCCATGTTGGTACCAGGGTTCTCCCGCCTGTATGCAGCCACGTCGCCAATAGTGGGGCATGGTCTGAGAGAGTTTTCGCTTTGAACGCCTTGTTCTCGGGAGGATAGCTCAGGGGCAACACACTCGCCTTAGAAGCAAGACGACGCGTAGCAACACAGGTTTGATCCCCGGGACCGCACTTAGAAACCTCTGGATATTAAGCACATTATAAATAACCCATTACAATTTCAATAAATTTGTCTAGGGTCTTTGTCCCGGTGAACACATAATCTATTAGTGCGTGTATCATGTGGAGCTGAGAAATGCGAGTAGCCTCTGTCCTTGCCGTGCTCGTCTCTCCAGACATCCACCAGGCAGAGTTGGTTCAGGAGGGTTTTCAAAGTTTTTGCTGGTCGGGCCGGTTTCTTAAATTTAGTGTCTGACCTAACTAGTAACGGGTTGAGTGTACAATTGAAGTCTCTGCCCCATATGTAAATCGCTCCTCTGTATAGTGTTATTTGGGGCCGAAGCGTTCTGAAGAACCCAGTAGCGTCCTGGTTTGGGGCACATGTATTTACTAGGCACACTTCTCTATTCTCAAGAAGGCTGTGCAATATCACTAGCCTTCCTTCTCTGTCTCTATTGATTTCTAGTAGCTGGAAGGGGACATTCGGGGCTATCCATGTCAGCACACCACTGGCACAAGTGGAATATGTTGAGCCGTATACCTTCCCAGCCCATTTCCTTGCAATCATAGACTGTTTGTCCTTTGACAAGTGTGTTTCTTGTAGGAATGCGACTTTCACCCTCGTCTTATTTAGCCCTGTGTACACTCTTAAATGTTTCACATATTTGTTAAGTCCCCCCATGTTCCACGTAACCATGTTTGTGCCTTCGAGGCTTGTCACTGCAGTGTGTCGATGGGTCCGTGTTTTCCCATGAGCCCCCTTGCTTCCTTATCTCCATGTTTGGTTCTACCCTTTCTGTGGATATTAGTGTTCACTTTCTCCCTCACACAAATTCCTGATCATTGGCTTTTCTCCCCATGTTTCTCCCAAATGGGCCGTATTGTATAATGTGATTCTGGTTTCGCACCCAGGGGACCTCCTGACACTTTTTTGTATACATGTGGTCAGTAGGTTGACCCAATTCTGCTTGTTATATAGGATGCATACCCTAACTTAAACTTTCAACAAACAAACTTTAACCTTGAACAAACGGCCAGCCCCCCCTCGCTCAGGCATAGCCGCTTTCCCCACGCCATCCTACTTTGCAGGAAGCCACGTGCAGCAGTACAATGCCTTATAACTGGCATTAAAACGTGGCTAACCTTATAGGGGTTGCTCGTTCTGCAACAGTCGGGGAGCTTGTTCGTGCGTGTTAGGTTTCTTAGCTCCTCCCACTGCATTCGACATGTCGATTCTCATCTCCCTGTTCACAGTGGGGTTCTGATTGCCGGCTTGGGCTCTAAAGTGCTGTTCACTGATGATAATCATGCATGTACATTATCATTGTTGTGCCTGGCTGCTAATTGGGGTATGCCCTTTTCATCCATCCAAGTGTGGGCTTTGGCGGTGGTCTCGAAGAATTAGGATCATCCGTTATTTAGCACTTTTAACTTCTCTGGGAACAGAAGCATATATCTCAAGTTTGCCTTTCAATGGCGGTCTTTCGTCTAGCCGAACATTGCCCTGCACTTTGGCACTAGCGTTGTATAATCAAGGTAAATCGCCAGCCTCGAAGAGTTTTTAATGATTGTGCTGCCTTCCTTTGAAAAGGTGAGGATCTTCTCCCGGTCCTTAAAGTTAATGATTCTGACTATCACAGGTCTCAGTGGTACGCCTGGAGGTTTTCTTTTGGTCAGGGATCTATGAGCTCTCTCCACCGTAAAGCCCTGTGATAAATTGCCGGATCCAACCTCTTCCATCAGCAGATTTTTTAGTATAGTTGGTAGGGTGTCTGCCTTCCTCTCCCTCTGGCAAGCCCACTATACAGATGTTATTTCATCTGATTCTGCCTTCTGCGTCTTCAGCTCTGTGTTCTAGAGTTTGTATACTTCCCAGCATTTCCGCAATTTGGGTTTGGGCACTAATGGGTTTTCTCGCACCTGTCGTTCCGCGGTACCTGTTAGGCAGAATTATATGCCGTACCCTTTGGGAACACTACACACAATTAAGACTACAAGTGACAATACAATTTCACCTTTGGTACAAGCCTGTACTACACAGTTATAGTGGTAGCATTAGCGGAGCAGGCAGACGTATCTCAAGAGTAAGTGAACAGTACAAATATTTACACAAAGGACAGCAATTACTATGATTCAGACAAACACTGACTCAAGGTTTCTAAGTAAAAGAAACAGTTGTATAACATTTCACTATTATAAGCAAGTTAAAAATCAAAATCATAAATACACCACACCACTTCCCTTAAATTCCAGAGAAGTTAAGCTCACAAAATGAAGTGAGAGCAAAATGGCACTCCACCAATTTAAAAGGGAGGGAAATACAACGTTATTAGAAATTAAGCAACACCAACAGGTAAGTACTCTGAGCAATTTGAACAAGAGAGACTACAGTGAGGAGATCAGCTAGAAAAGGCTTGGGGCCAAAGTCAATGGGTCAAAAGTCTTTTGCTCAAGATCACTCCGTTCAGGGTAGTTTGCGGTAAAGTTTGTGGCACAGATTCCGGACGAGGTTGGTTGGTTGGTTGGTAGAAAAGTTAGTTCGAAGAGAAGGACAAGCCCTCGGATTGGAGAAAGATTTCAAACACTTCCACCGCGGTTGAACAAAACAGACAACCAGATTTGCACAGTACCTTGAAAACGGAGAGGGAGAGGGAGCTGTAGCTGAGGCGGACGTTCCTGGCGGTTCCTGCAGACTTGCGGTTCCTGAAGCGACTGTCGGACTGATCAGAAGTAGGAAGAATGGAGGGTCCTGCGCTTCCCAGGGAAGAAGCCAGCAGCAGAGCAAAACAACAAATAAAAGGTGCGCTCCTTGAAACCCAAGCAGGGTCCGACCTTCCTGGCTATCCATCCCACTGTAGCTCTGTACAGCAAATTCGACCAGAGGAGGGGTCCTAGCTTGAAGTTTGGGTGAACTGGTTGGTCCCACCAGCTCAAGGGTAGAAGTTTCCTGTAGGATCTTCTCTGTCATCGGATTTGGCGATTCAGACCTGCAGCAGTGCTTCACCGGGCGGTTCAGTCGTGGTAGGGGTCTCTTCTTCTAGTTCCTCGTTGGTTCTTTCGTTCCAGTGGCGACTCTTTCCAGTCCCAGAGACCTGCTTTTTATGCAGTTTTCCCCCATTCATACAGCCTGGCTGTCAATCACACAGCAGGGTGGCTGGCCTGGGAAGGCCAGTCCCCTTAGCCAATCAGACAAGAGTGCGACTTGGGTTACTAAGGCAACCCATGGCAGGGGTCCGAAGATCCCTCCCTCACATCCTGCCCATCTCGACTATCAGGCGCCTTAAGGAGGGCTTCTGTGCAGAAGCCCACGAAAAGACAGCGAACAAAGGAGTCATCCCCGGTTTGGCGTACAGAGTAAAACACGAGAAAGACTTTGACGAAAAGAAATGGTGAATAAACCCAGCCGGAACCGAAATAAAATGTATTTGGTCAAGCGGTTTTATGTTCAAGGCTAATATAATAGCCTGGAACAATACCACGTTTATGTAATATAATTGCGGTAGGAAAGTTAGGGTAGCTACCACTACCGCCAGCCAAATCTTAGTGTTAAGGGAGCGAAACAAGGCTCCAAGAGGCACAGACAAAAAGGGATACAAATTAACCCTTTCCAGTACTCCATGTAAGATGGGGTGTACAGGGTGTGCAGTTTAAAGTGACTATATAAAGTTAATGGCAACTTTACCTGTTTCTGGGGGACAGTTGTCAGCCCCAGAAAAATGAGTCTGAGGGAAGTCTCAAAGACAACCCTGTGTCACTGCAAGGTGCTATGTAACACACACAAAACGTGGTGCGCATGGAGTAGGTGAGGCTCCAGTGCCCAAGAGCACACAAACAGTGAAAATACACACAGCAAAACACATGTAAGAGTGGGAAAAAGGCTCACACTCTTACCAGGGGAAAAAAATAAATCCTAGAAATCCAGCAAAGCTGCCGGGGTACTCTTTAGGTAAGGGAAATCAGCCATTAATGAGAATTCTCCCTTACAGTACCCATTCTGTCTGCCAGTGTCTGCACGTCTTGACGTAGCAGCCCCACGTCCACTATTACTGCATCCATTTTTGTTCTAGTGTGGATTTTAGCACTGCAATGGCTTCCAGGATGGGACCTTCCTCTTGACACTGCATCTGCAGTTCCAGCCGTGCTGCGCTGGCCGAAGGATGTGGGTCTTGTCTGGCCTTGCAGGAGTAGGTGTCCATTACAGTCTGTTTAGCCTTTCCACTACGCTGCTTGTCTGGCATAGTGGCTGTATTTTACAGTGCTTTTCGGGGTGTTACAAGGATCCTGGTGCAAACTGCTATCAGTGCTCGGGGTTGTCAGGGGTTTGCCTGTTTGTATGTGGTGTCAACGTGTCGTTTGTAGTCCAGGTTCGAGCGTACACCAAATGGTCCTCCTTCACATGGGGTTGATTAAGATTGGCTTCACCATTGCTGGGGTCACGGTTGCAGTGTCTTCTGCTTAATGCTGTTGGGGCTGTGGGAAGTGGAGGCCACCTGTTGATATTATGTTGAACAGGTATTGGTAGGATCGTTCCGGTTGCACAGAGCAGGTGGAATTAGCACCTCTTGGGGGGCACGTCCTCTGTTTAAATGTATTTGTTACTTTGAGGCCAGAGAACCATGTCTGCTGAATGCAGCCCCCGCGTGCAAAGATGTCTGCATTCCCTAGTGCAGCAACAGCTGCCTATTGAGTTGTCAGCGTACGGTATGTGTGACATATGTGGGATGCAGGGGTGCAGATGTTGACCTGTTTTAGATGCGCCTTCCATGCACCCCCCTCTTCCCAAATCAATGCAGTTTGCAAAGCTGTTGTCCAGACTGGGGCTGGGTTGGACTCTGCTTGTTGCTGTTATGCCGTTGTGTGCCTGAGGTCCGCTTGAGCTGCGCACCTTGTTTCTCCTGTTCCCGCCTATGGGTTGCTTCTGGGTTGCTCAAGCCACCTCTCACCTGCTAGCCAGCCTCCGTCCGAGGTCACGATCACAATCCTCGCTATGTCGGAGGGATCTTCAGGCCCTCGCTCTGCTTCATCCCTTACTCCTGGGCGTCGGGCCTTCGGGTCTACGCACGGCTTTGTCTCTCACTCCCGGCGTGTCGTACCAGCAGTCACCACCTTCAGGTCTCCACACAGCTTCATCCCTGACGTCTGGTGCCCTGGACTAGCGGCCGCCATCTTGCTTGTGCTCTTGGTTCTCCTGGCGCCGTGCCTGCTTCTCCTGTGCCCACGAATGCCTCGTCCGGCCGCCACAGTTTTGTGCCTGGGGGTTTCTCTGACGTTCCATTACAGGATCTTACTGTCCCCATGCAAAAATAGACCAGATAAAGGATCTTTATAGCAGGATCAAGCGGGAGCTCGTGTTCCTGCTGCCTCACTGCATGGCTGCTGGCCATGCCCCCCCTAGTTTGTGGGAATTTTAGTGTTTAGGCCTTCTCAGAAATAGGCAGTAGTCTTCAGAAAACTGAAGGATTGGCATCAATTTGGTAACTGTTCTCCTTCTCATTGTTGAAGCTGAAATACCAAGGATGATGCTTGGGTTGTTCTGAACACACTTGATGGGCACAAAGAGACAGCCTAAAGCCACACCAGCCAAACGCTACTCATCTGCCCTGTGGCCTGCACCACATAGATGTTGCTTAGCTGTTGGAAGCCTGCACTGAATACCAGCTCAGGTTATGGCAGTAAGTCTTACTGCTTTCACTGCCCCCCTATGATGTGACTTCTGCCCAACATCATCGTAAATGGTAGGTATTCATGCAGAGGCCACACTAAGGCCGCCTATTGACCTTAAACCCTCATTGCACTCTACCCACTCCTGGAGTGCTCCTTTGGCTCTCCACTACCCAACCAATATCCTGATATTTTACAAAACCTAGATATCCTCTAGTATGGGTCTCATATTTGAACCATTCCAGCAACGGCTAACTGTTCATGCACAGGATTCAAACTACATGTTGAGAAGTACTCCTTCAGCCCTGAAAAATCCCTCCCTCTGAATATACAACCTCTTACCAATGGCACAGAAATCAATTGCCACATAGACACCTTGCTAACCGGCTCCTGCAGCCCCACCAAAAGCAAATTAAAGCTCCCTCTCATGTAAATATCGTCACAAAATTCCATAACCAGACAGTAGTATCTTTCAAGTCCCTAAAATGTTTGAGTAGATATTTCCCTTATCCCTGAGTCTTCTAGTTACCTGCAATATTCCACCCCCAGCACCACTATTAAAGAGCCTGTATGATTAATTGCTTTCCTGCTTCCTTGCATCACCAACAAGATCCCAGTGGGTAGCTTCAACCTCTGGGTCAACCAACCACTTTCACTTCAATTAAGTCTGTCTAATCATGGAAGCCACAGAATTCCAGCAGCACACTTGATCTCTCTTCCTACCCTTGACCGCTGATACTGCCAGAGGCGAGGCCACGCATGGGATTGCTTCAGTGGCTTCTCCGTTGCCAAAGGTCAAAGTTTTAGGGTAACATATCAGACCGCTTGCAGGTCACAGACCATGTGGCTCGGGACCTTGAGGGGTGGGCCATGAGGGCCAATTTGCTGAAAGGTGCTTTGCTCAGTCAAACTTGGCCCCAGTGAGCGGACTGTGGTCTCCCTCAGAGTCTTGAGAGCACATCAATTTGCTGGAGTTGAGTGATCAGGCTCGCCCGGTTTTCATTGCTCTCCTTGGTGCAGCGTGAAACTTTGTTGGTCCTGATAAAAAACACTGTGATCACACCAAACAAGGTTGTGTGGGGTCCTTGCTGCTATGCAGTGAAGCAATGCAAGTGGTTATGGGCTCTGGAGAATGGCATGTCTCTGACGGTTGCCCATTTTGCTGGCAGAGAGAATGCCACTGTGGATGCCTTGAGCAGGCAGAACTCAGCCTCCCACGCGCCCTGTAGGAAGTTCTGTATGAGATCTTCCTCGCTTGGGTTACTCCTCAAGTGGACCTCTAGGCTTCCAGTGTCAATAGTAAGTGCGAGTTGTTCTGCTCCAGGGAATGTCCCTGACAGGGAGCTTTGGGGGATGCACTGACGGTCAAGTGGACGTTCAACCTCCTTTATGCCTTCGCGCTGATCCTTATTTATTTTATTTTTCATTTATAATACGCTTAATACTAGCAAGTGGTTTCTAAGCATGGGATCGGGATTCGAACCTGTGTTGCGCCGCTGTCATGATGCCTACCCCCGGGGACCCAGACCACGTCCAGCAACCCCGGAAGCAGGCATCAAGTTATCATAAGCAAGCCCAACAACCCCTGCTAGGGGCTATTTGGGTCCAGTCCTGGCGCCTATGGCGCCAGGCTCATATGGAGAGTCAGTCCTGGCGCCATAGGCGCCAGGCTCATCGATTAAAACTTACCTGATGCAGACCATGCTGCAAACTTACCTGATGCAGACCATGCTGCAACAGCTCCAAGCCAAAAGAGGCTTGGAAGGGACTACTTTACTTAGGGACTATTGTTTTACTCGGGCGATGCTGGGGAGGAATACTTACCTGGGACTACTTTGGATGCTATTTAAACCACGCCCGAAGAGCAGCACACGCTTTACGTTATTCTGCATCCAGCAGCGTAACGCTCACCGTGCCTGCAAGTCTGCATCCAGCCTTCTGCCACGCCCGCCTCGAGTTTGGAGCTCCTAGAAAAAGGGAGAAAGAAGGCGAAAAGGTTAGAACAAGAGCAATACCTTTAATCCTTACCTGAATTCCCGATCCATCGCGCCTTCAAGCTGGAAGAAAGAAGTTATTTTATGCGCGTCGCCTCGCCTTCTGCAGCGCCACGCTGAACTCAACAGCCTTCGCAGCATCTTCACATTCCACTGCATCCTCCTGTATGTTCCCGCCGCACTCCGGCACCTAAGGAGAAGACAAGAACAGCAAGGTGAGCCAAGGGAATACACAGAGGAATATTAGTTACCTCCCCATAGACTTACCTGATTTTACCACCGGGGGTACTATTCCTCTTCACGGGTCGGCGCAGCTTCCACTGCATCTTCACCGAACCCCGGCCCCTAAGGGGAAACAAAAGGACAGCAAGGTGAAACAAAGGGACTAACAAGGGGAACCCTCCTCACCACACCAGACTTAACTGATTTTACCGCCGGAGGTATTATTCCCCAAGACTTCATACTTTTTCTCAGCGCCTGAATAAGGGAGAAAGCAACAGGTTACATATTGACATTATTTTATCGAACTGTGTTGGAAAATACAAATCCTTACCAGAATACTACCGGTTGCCACGAGGAACTCTTCATTAGAGTCGAACTGCAACCTGCAAGGAATCGGACAAGAGTGAAAGTCAGGCATTTTAACTCTTACAAACTTTATACTTACGGCGTCTTGCCGGGAATCTCGGAGTCAATATTGTTCTAGAACTCACCAATTCCTTCGAGCCAGTGAAGCAACTGGTTATCAACACGCCCCTGCGCTCAATGCAGGATGGAGAGCTCATCTTTTCACACCATCAGGTGAGACTATAAGAGGGGACATCAAAGGTGATCTGTGGGGAGAACAGCAGGGGTGGGGGGGATTTACGCTCCACTCCACGGGTGGTTAATTCCCTTTCTCCATTTGCAGAAGAATATTCCTACGGGCCAAGCAAACAAAGCTAGGTGGGCCAGTCCAGTCCGTCATCTCGGCCCTACGTGTCACATTGGTGGAGACCGCAGCTGTCCAGTTCCGATCGACGCCTCTGTGGGAGCCAGGTGAGCGTAACAGCCACGTTGTTGTGCTTCCAAGACAAACACGTTGCCCCTGAGCTATCCTTCCTTCCTATCATTCAGCTGTTTCTCAGGACACTGCACCTGCTCAGGACCCACATTAATCCTGATTGCTCTAGATTTGGCTCAGAGAACGTAGACCCAAAGTAGCTAGATACGTCCATCTGCTCTGACTGGCGCCTACCTAGGAGAGTGGATTTGCTATCTTAGTCAGAATGGCAAGTTCTTCATCCAGACCTCCGCAGCCTTTATCTTCATACTTGGCTGCTGAGAGTTACGGAGTGGGACTTGTCGTAAGATGTCCTTGATATTCTCCTGTCAGCCGCAGAAACCTGCTACGAAGTCCATTGTTACCTGCAGGTGGAGAAGTGTTTCGACTTGGTCCTGAGAGAGGGACCTGAATCCTCTATCCTGTCCTTTATCCCCTGTGTTGAATTTTCTGCTCCTCCTTGGCCCAAGCTGGCCTGCATATTACTTTGCTGCTATTTCAGTTTTCAATAGGTCTCTGCACCAGGTCTTGTTCTTCACAATCCCTACTCTGATACAGTTCTTGTGGGGTTTGTGTAACCAGTTTTCTCCCTGCCAATTTGTGGTATTGGCGTGGAATTTGAATTTCGTTTTGACATTCGTTATGGGTGCTCCATTTGAGGTGATTTTCCTGATTGCCGAGGCAGGTGAGAGCTTCAGGGGCGTTGTCTGTTGAACCTCCCTATTTGTTTTTTTCCACGAGAAGGTGATGTTGAGAGTGAAGCCCTCCTTTCTTCTAAAGTTGGTCTCAGATTTCCATCTCTCACAAGATCCTTCTGCCTGTGTTTTTTCGTCTGCCACATTCTTCCCAGGCAGATGAGCGAGTCTATCGACTGGACCCGGTGCAGGCCATCAGCTACTGCATCTCTCTGATGAGAGAGGTTAGGAAAGATTTCCTACTTTTTGTGGGTTACACTGTGTCACATGCTGACAGGGCTGTGACCAAACAGACCCTGTCCAGATGAATTATTCTCCGTATTTTGGGACGCAATGATCTGGCTGGCTCAGAGCCCCTTCTACCAGAGCAGTGGCTGTCACCTCTGTCTTGCAGAGAGGGATCCCTGTCCTGGACATCTGGCAGGCTGCAAAGTGGGTGTTGTTACACACGTTCATGAACCATTACTGTTTGGATGCTCTTGCATGCCAGTATGCCCGTTTTGGTAGGGCACTCCTCCAAAGTTTTCTTATTCAGGTGGTGCCCTTCTTTCTTCCCCCTCCTCCTAATTTGCGTACTGCTTTGGGAGTCTATCATAGATGAGGAGCCGGTAGGAGGAAGGAATCCATTAGAAAAATGGATAGCTAGTACACCATTGGTTTTTATGGTCCCTCAACGTCTGAGTGCTAGAGAAAGAGTGGAACTGAGGTCAGAGGGCGCAGCGCCACTATATACTGGCCCCGCACCATGTCCAGCATGGGGTGAATAGAGTCATCGGGCAGAACAGATGTGGAGCCGTATTGTGCCCCCCCCCCCGACCCCCCCCCGTGACAAACGTTTTCCGAAGAGCTGCTGCACTGGGATAGGATTATCATAGATGAGGAATCCATGGAAGAAACATCCATCAGAATGAACATTACCAAGAGTTAAGTAATTTGTTCTTCAGGTCTGCATCTCCCAAGATGCGTCGGATTTAGAGATCTAAAACACGTAGCGGATTCCCGAGTGTCTTTCAGGGAAAGATATGCTATGGGGAAACGCTAGCACATCCAGAGAGGCCCCTTAGTCAACAGGTGCAAACCCTTGTAGGGAAAAATCTAACTTATGCCAAACCTCCAGCAGCAGCAGCGTTTGTGAATCAGAAGGTTTATTTCCCCCCTCCCCTGTTGCTCCAGAATTTTAAGAGAGAAATTCTTCCTTCTCCCGCCCCAAAGGAAATAATATTGTTGCATAGGGATTGGCCTGTCCATTGTGATGGACCTTTTTAACATCATAAAGCCACAAAACTAAAGCTTGTCTCTCGCAGATTCCTCATCAGATAGATATCCCTTCCAGTGTCAGCTGCTCAGAAAACATTTCGACAGGGGACGTTAGTCAATCCCTCTTGACACGATGCGGCAGACGTTGACTCCAGACGTGACATCGGTCGTCGTACATGCACTGTATCACTATGCCCCCATACCTCAGTTTCTTTTTTGTGCGCGCGCAGCACGCTGCTCACGGAACAACTCTCATGAGAATTTTCAAAAACCGATTAATTCATCATGTTGCTCGACGCGATTTCAACATGATTTCCACTCCCAAGGGGCCCGGCTTCAAGCGCTACAAGGACTGCAGTTCCAAAATGTCCATCACAGACCCACACATCGTCTGCATGTGGTGCCTCTGTGTCGATCACGTCACCGAGGACTGTGGTTCTTGTAGAAAAATGAATCAAAAATCTCTATGGGAGAGGGCTGTGAAACTCATGGTAGACCGGCCCCCCATCTAAATCTCCGGCTTGCTCAAACAACTGGTCATCGGAGCCAGATACTGATGGGTTTAATCCTGAAAAGGATAGGCATCGAAAAAATCAAATAGAGTTCACACTCTGAGTCACTCTTCTTCTTCCTCTTCCTCCATAAAAAGAAAAGGCGTCATTGACACAGGCATGGATCTGATTCGGCAGATGAACTTGGTACGTCGTTAGCATGGCCTGCATCCAAGGCCGAGTGTGAGCCTTTGAAAGAGCAGATGCTTGACATGTTTCAGAAAGCGGCTGTGGATACGGGTGATCCCTCAAAGCAACCAGCTCCAGTGGTGCTCGGCACCCCCGGCCCAAGCTGACCACCTCGTTGTCATCGAAGCCCTCTGGCTCAGCGCCGCTGTTGACAGTGCGTCCACGTCGCTGATTGTTACCAGTGCGCCCCCAGCATTCAAGCCTCTTTCGGCACTGGTTGGCTCGGGACCATAACATCAACGCCGATATCTGACCGTTCGTTTGTCCTGCAGTCAGGAACCGAGTTTATGGCGGCAATCTTCGACGACAGTGATGACCAGATTTCATTTGTCTTCGACCCTGCTTATGCAGGCGCTGGAGGCAGAGATTTTTGCACTGACCAGGCAGATTTAGGCACCTTTGCTGTGGGCCTCCATGATGCCAGAGGCCTGGACAGATTTGGAGAAGCAGCAGGCTCACCCTTATGGGCATTCAAATGCAAAATGCTGTGCCAAAATGGATAGGGTGGTGGAGACTTTAGGTTGGAGTGCCCCAGCCAGACCTTTGTCAGGTTACAACCTCAGACATTCTGGATGAAGGACCTTCTACGGAGAGGGCCATGGCCTGTAATGTGGCTGTTGCCAACCCTATTGCAACGTTATGACCGAGGCCATGCATCACTCCCCTAGTGAATTCCGATTCACAAAAAAATGTCGGCTGCCAATGGGAGACGCAAGAGATGTTAGTGGTACAGGCGGTTGATATCACTAGGCCAGCCACATCCACGGCTATACTCCCTACGGATGGGGAACGGAAGGAAAGTTGACGCCCTAGCCAAGAAGGTATTCTCGTCAGGCAGTATGGCCCTTAAAAAAAGTTAACGCGTCCTGCGCATTTGCAAAGTACACATTTGGTTTATGGAGGGCTATTGAGGAAGCCTCTCAGTACATTCCCGAAGGGGAGCTACGGGAGGGCTTCCTGAGGATTATGGATGATGGTCCACAATCCTCAGTCATTGCAGACAGGCCTGGACATCGTGGACTGCGTCGGGCTGCCTGTGGGGTCAGTGACAGTCTTGAGGAGACAGGCATATGTGCACACATCAGGATTCTTGCCCAACTTTCAGAACAAGTTTCTGGACATCGCCTTTGATGGCACAAATCTGTTCAGCCCTAAAGCCGATGAGTCCATGGAGAAGTTTAAGGGCTCAAATCTTGCTGGCAAGTCTCTAGGCCTAGCTGTCCAGCAGCTGGCAAAATCTGCCTTTGGCTTCTCCTCAAGGGGAGGGAGGATACAAGCGATATGCTCCCTTTGGCAGGAAGGCTCAGCTCCCGCAACCCAGGCAGGGGCAGAGGCATTTCCCAGGCTCTGGAAGTGGCAGGGGGCCCTCCAGATGCCAGCAGACGGCGGCAGCAGCGGCTGGGGCAACCCTGCCCTCAAAGCCATGTTGGTTTCACCCCCCCAATGTTTCGGCGATTGGCGGACATATAGGCAAGCACATGCCCCAATGGCGGGAGATTACCTTGGTTGCCTGGGCGCACCAGCTCGTCCAATGGGGTTACTGTCTAGCTTTCTTAGAGACTGCCATAGTGACCACCACCCCCTCCTCCTCAGCAACTGGAACAGGAGCTCCAGGAAGAGCTGCAAGCCCTGCTTTTGAAGGTTGCCGTGGAAGAGGTACCTCCCGAGCAGGGAGGATCAGGCTGGTATTTCCAGTATCCTGGTACCCAAGAAAGGGGGAGGACTCTGTCCCATCTTGTACCTCAGGGCCTTGAACAAGTTGCTCCTGAGAAAGGACAATTTCAAGATGTTGACAGTGAGAAATTCTTCACACTCTCAAGACTTCTGGACTGGCTGTGGTCAATAGATCTAAAGGACGCATATTTTCACATGCCGATCCACCAAAAGCACAGGAAATTCCAGAGATTCCCCATGGGGGGGACAAGCACTACCAGTTAAAGTGCTCTCCTTTGGGTTGACCTCCGCTCTAAGGGTTGTCACCAGGCTAATGGCGGAAGTCGCTACCCACCACAGGAGATCCAGCGTTCATGTGATCCCATACCTAGACGACTGGTTGATCGGAGGGAAGTTTGACGGAGCAGGTTTTGCCCCATCTCAAAGACACTTGCTAGCTACTCCACAGGCTGGGCTTTTCCCTGAAATTACAGAAGTCCCACATGACACCAACACAAAGGCTCCAGTTCCTCAGAGCGGTCATGGACTGTCGGGTGGGGAAGGCTTTTCCCCCCTGAGGGGAGAGCTGCCAATGTACAGCAGATGGTTCATCTGTTCCAGAGCCACACCACCTTGCCAGCAGTTTCCTTCCTCTGTCTCTTAGGTCTCATGGCGTCCTGCATTTTTCTAGTGTCAGAGGCCACACTACAAATGCAGTCCCTGCAATGGATTCTGCGGGGTCAATGGTCCCAGTACTTTAGCACTTTAAAGGACATTCTAAAAGTGTCCACGTCCGTGGCCAACAATCACTCTTTGTGGGCCAGCAGCAAGAACATTTTGGCACAGGAACCTTTCTGGTCCCTGTGGCCCCAGGCCAGGGTGGTCACAGATGTGTCCCTGAAGGGTTGGGGCATTCACTGCGAGGATTTGCAAGTGTGCAGCCTCTGGTCTATGATGGAAGCCAGCCCAATGGCACATCAACAGGCTTGAGCTGTGAGCGATCAGGTTGCCCCTGAAAGCATTTGCGCCCTCTCTGAAAGGGAAGCACGTCCTGATTATGCCAGACAATACGGTGGCCATGCACTACCTGAACAAGCAGGGTTGCGTGCGCTCCCTTCCCCTCTGCAGAGAGGCGATGCAGCTGTGTTTCATGCCTTTGGAGAATCTGATCTCGGTTCTCAGCCATACATCTGGAAGGGACGGAGCACGGATTGGCGGATTCATGAGCAGGCAGAGCACGGTCTTGCATGAGTGGGAAGTGTGCCAGGAAGTCCTGGAGGAGATCTTCGCTCAGTGGGGTACCCCGACAGTGGATCTGTTTGCCACGGAGTCCAACAGGAAGTTCAAGCAATTTTTCTTGAGGGAAATCCCAGCCAGAGGCACAATGGGGGATGCATTGTTGGTGGAGTGTCTTCGACCTCTACTGTGCCTTACCTCTGATTCCTGTCATTCTGTGGGTTCTCAGGAGGTTAAGGAGGTTTCAAGCGACCCTGATCTTTATCGCCCCGGACTGGGCTAGGAGAACATGGTACTCGGACCTCCAGGGCTTGGCCATCTGCCCACCTCTCCGGTTGCCTCGGCGGCTGGATCTCCTGTCCCAGTCAGAAGGTCAGGTACTGCACCCAAACCCAGAGTCCCTCAATCTACATGTGTGGCTCTTGAGAGGATGAGATATGATGACTGGAACCTCTCAGAGGAGGTACTTGAGGTGCTACTGGCTGCATGCAGACCATC
The DNA here is from genome assembly GCF_040938575.1 of Ambystoma mexicanum. NCBI lineage: Eukaryota > Metazoa > Chordata > Amphibia > Caudata > Ambystomatidae > Ambystoma > Ambystoma mexicanum. The sequence continues at coordinate 853,569,079 of NC_090936.1, read as the reverse complement.
AACAAGAGCATTGTGCGCGTGCACGTTGTGAAGATTCGAGGCGTGGTTCAGGGCACGCAAGATTGACATGATCTCTTGCCCCACCACTAGAGTGATATAATTCATTGCATCACTGGCCTCATAAGACCTTCAGGTTACAACAGTCAAAGGGTACTTGGTGGCTTTGTCTGTTGTCAAAAGGTCTCCGGATCAAGAGTCTATCTTTATGATCCCGGTTATGGTCCCAATTCCTGAAAGGCATTATGAATAAGTTGCTGCCTTTTCCTTTTGTTGTCCCAGATTGGGACCTTAACTTGGCAGCTCCCTTTGAGCCTTTGGATTCTTGCTCCATTCACTTGCTTACTCTGAAAACCGCGGTTTTGGTAGCCATTACCTCGGCCAGACAGGTCAGTGAGCTGCAGGCCCTGTCGCGCAAGCCGCCATATCCGTTTTTTCAGGGAGAACTTTTCTCTTAAGGTACAACCAGGGTTTTTACCCAAGTTGTCTTGGAGTTCAATCTGTTCCAGGCTTATTGAACTGCCGGTTTTTTACCCACCTCGGCATCCCTCCAAGGAGGAGGAGCGGTTCCATTGGCTGGACCCGAAGTGGGCTCTTAGCTTTTATGTTGCAAGAATGACAGAATTTAGAACAACTGACCAACTGTTCGGCTTTGGCTGTCTCCAAACGATCCTGTGGGCATTAGAGCCCACTCTGCTAGGGGAGTGGCAGCCTCTTTGGTTCTGCAAAAGGGGTTGCGGGGGGCTGTGCCAGTGAGGGACATCTGATGAGTAGCAACTTGGTCTTCAGTGCATACCTTCGCCGAACGCTATTTCCTGGATGTAGCCTGTGGAGCTGAGGCTCGTTTTGGGAGAGCGGTTTTACAAAGTTTCCTTGTATAGGGCCTTTCATCTTGCTTCCTTCACACATACTGCTTGGGGAGTTTATCTGATGAGGAATCTGCAGGAGAAAGGTAATCCATTGAAGGAGAAATGACTAACGTTCTTTCTATGGATTCTTCTGCTGCAGATTCCTCATCACCCTCCCATCCAACCCTGCTATAAAAGTGCCTGCAGTTGATGACTAACTCCTCTGTTAGGAGAAAGAGGGAAGCGCTAGTTAAACGTATGTTTCGTCCTTGTTTTGCAGTTCCGTTACTCACTATTGAAAAAAGAAAAAAACCCTTGTTAGGTTTTACTTTTTTCTATGAGTTGTGGCTGTTTCAGCTGAATCGTTTGGTTCTTCCTTCTTAGAGGAGTACATTTGGGGAACTGCGGTATGGGACGTAGTAACGCCGTATATGTAAGACGACCAACATCATGTCCAGGGTTGACGACTGCTGCATCGAGTCTAGAGGGATTGACAGCCGGGTCGAAGGACACTATGCCCCCTGTTTAAAAGATTTCCAAGCGGCTCTTCTGGAAGGGATATCTATCTAATAATGGAATCTGTGGGAGAAGAATCCATAGAAAGAACATAACAGTAAGTGATTTCTCCTTCTGTGGACTGGGACAGCTACGAGGCAGGTCAGGGGCAGAGCAGCAGGCAAACACCAGATATTGCACTTGCAAGCCAACGGAATGTCAACAAAGATGGTGGCAAGCCCTTTAAATACTTTTTTCCCCTGGCTTTGAATATGAAGGTCAGTAACCAATAATTTCAAAGGTTTGCCTCAGCCAATGGGAGAATGTTGAGGGCTCTATTACAGAGGGAGGGAGGGAGACAGGAAGACATAGGGAGACAGAAGGAACACAGGAGAGGGAACAGGAGACTTCCCCGTCTGGAAATTTTCATTTCCTGCCCTTACTTTATAATTATGAGTGCAAGGACGGTCTACCAAGAATCTGTTTACAGCTATCCTGAACCAAATTCAGTGCAATAGTCATATGCTTTACTGTTTAATAAAAACCTCTAAGCTTATTCTGGTGTCAGTAGTTGTGTATTGTCACTCTACAATGTGACACTTTCAACAATGCCATCTGGGACCCTGTGACATGGGTTTGGCAGAAGCCCAGAGCTACTCAATGGTAGCATACGTGAAGAACCAGAAGAGGGGACATGTTCAGATGTAGTAAGTCACAGGTGTGAGAAACCTGAAGGTGTTTCCCTGACTAGTCCCTGGGGATTTGTCATCCAGGTGGCCAGGACACAGCCATCACTATTGGATCCAGTTCCTGGGGGTGGAACACTGAGTGAGGATCACCTGAATGAGGGGGTCCTTGGGGAGTGGAAGTGGGACACCGACTGGTGAGATGCAGTATCCCCCTTCTTCCTACACCTTTTCCCCATCCTACCACGTAGGATATTCAAAAACACTGCCCCCTTCCTTTTCTGACATGAACTCTTTCGCACACCACGGGAGACAACAGACTAACACCAGAGCCGCTTACCTGACATGTCCCAATACAAGGGTCATGCAAAGTTAGGCAGTTGACCAGAATCACACAAACCTGACAACCCTTTCCCTTCCCCAAAGGGATAAAGGGAAGCACCGTACGAGCAAGGCAGACCGCACGACGAGACAGCTAACCAAGCACCGCAGTTCAAGAGGAGGAGAAAGACAGCGCAAACAGAGAGGGTGACAAGGAGAGAAGCGACTTTGCCCTTTCCGAGCCAGCCCTGTGAGACCTCCGTGGAAGAAATCGTAAAACCGCGAACAATAGCCCAAGTGTGTTGCAGCAGATGTCACCGGTACATGCAGCGTGCCTACACTGATGAGCAGGACCGAGGAAGACTCCTGCTCCTGTGGCACCGGCCTTGACTCCAGATACAAAGAAAGCCAATCGGTTCATCGCAGCCGGTGATTCGAGGGATGAACCGATAAGACGATAAGAAACCGAACTATGTTGAATGAAAGTCCCAAACTGGCAAATTGAAAGAAGTTCAAAGTACTGTAAGAATTATGGGGAAACCCAGCTGCAGGGGGATCCAGCACCACGTGGATGCTCCTTCGAGGAACGCTGTGCGATTCTGCAAGCATTGAAACGAAACTACCAATACCCGAAGGCCATAGGAGAGCCGTAAAGTTGTCATACAGGGGTCTAACAAAATCCTCTGTACAGTCGAAAGTCTTTGACCTGCAAACAAAGGGAAAGCTAAGAGATTGAATCCTGCATGGTGAAATTTGCAAATGGACAGTGTTTTGCAAAAGTTGGCAAGATTGTGCCACTGGCGGGGAGGGATGCAGTCAAAAAGTGGGAAAAGCCTGACATCCCTATGAACAGTGTGTTGACAGGAGTGGACCCGATTGAGGTGAATTGTTTAGAAACACATTAAGAATCATGATTGCAAGAAAAGCCATTGTAAACACGTCAGAGGGAGGCTGACATTCGAGAGTGGTCCGAGCCTGAAAGAGAGAGATGCAGGGCTGGAAAGTCATTACCCAAAGTCCATCTGGAAAGGAACTTATTGTTTGTTTTGTTGAATACATCAGGCTCTCGGAGGCAAGAGACTTTTATTGAAAAGACTTAAACAATGAAGAACCTGGTAGTTGATATGGAACTGTCGGCTCGTGCTGGGAAAGCTTGAGTGTGTGCTGTGCTCAGGAGATCTGCCTTTTCCCGTGCTCAAAACGTGGGGAAGGGAGACCCCTGGCAATCGCACCCTGCATTTACAGTTTAATAAACACCCTTGAACTGCGATCACTTGTATCTGTCTTTACTGTTGCCACCATGAGTTCCTTACAAAGGGCATAGGTGATAACCAGCTAATTAAACTGAACTCACAAAGGTTTGAAAATAAAATGAAGAACCAAAATGTTAGGGAGATAATCAGTGAAAAATAGAAAGGTAATTCTAAAATAATTGATCAAAGTAGAAACATCAGTCACAGTGATTGATGACACGTAAACAGCCGTCCGTGAAAGACACAGGCAAATATATTCAAAATGGCCAAAACGATTTGCGAACGGCGCATGTGTAGTGTCCCGTGAAGGATTACTACAGTCAATAGTATAAAAAGAAGAAAGTGAAACATGAGAATTTGGAGAATTGGTCTAATAATTAAGAGGATAAAAAAAGACGGCCACAGCCTTCTAATAATTTTGTGAAGATGCAGATCCAGCGTTCCCAGGGGGGCACAAGTACAAGCTACAAAAAGTTTTTTAGCAAGGCCTCATGGCCAGGTAGTGATGTGGTGGTCACGAGGGTTTGTGACTTCACCTGGTAATTAGAATATACATATAGCAATGGCACACATTAGGGAGCTAGTAAGGAGGGGCTGATGCAGAAAATACACGTGCAGAGTTTAGTGTCAGAGGGAATTTGGTTCAAGCACATGCATATTAGTAGGTAAAAGGGCAGGTAAGTGGGGCTTGGTTTTATTATGTAGGGTGAACTGTATTAAGTAGCATTGTTAGTTGCTGTAGGGAGCAAGAGGACGGCCATATTGGGGCCGGTTAGTGTTGAAAATAGCATTTTGCTAAAGGCTGCAGTATTCGGTTAATTGAATTACATTTTCACTGTGGGCCAGATGGCTCATGGAGCAAAGCTCAGAATGAAAAGCGATGCCAAAAAGGGTCCGATTCATTGTTGCAAGGGAGTATTTTTCTCATGGGCATAAAGTTGCTCTGCAGACAGCAGGTGCCCCCCAGACTATCTACTAATGAATAAACTGGGATTGTGAAGGACACAGTATATGATACATGAGGCGCCTTAAATCACGACAATGCCAAAATATAGCATTAGGAGGTAAGCAACAGCACCCCCATTGACCTAGAGGGCGTTTCTGATCAGGAATAAACTTACTGGACATTCAGGAAACATGTAAAAACCTGGTTCTTCGTCTAAATAAACTGCTCTCTCTTCATCATCCACTCCCCCTCGTCGCCTTATCGTATTTCTCCTGCTAACAGCACCGAGATGCCCCTGGTTTAAGTGTGCTTTTACATATGCAAAAATGGAATAAATGTGTGGTAGAATGAATAAATAGAGGGAATTGATTTCTAGCAGTACAGCTGTGCACACGTTTTTTTTCATGCAGCTGTTCATTGTGAGTAGATAACTAGAAGGTTGGGCCCAATGTTGGCCACATTTATTAACACAAGAGGCACAGAATGAGCCGGCAGGTGCAGGGGGCAAGGGGCGAGGGGATCCAATCAGGAAAAGGCAGTGGTGTTTTCCAAGCGCTGCAACACAGTTTTGCTCTGGCTGATTCCCACACATAATATCATTGGTCGGTTTTGGTGAGATTATACTGCCCATGGTGCTTCCAACATAGTGGCTCAATAAGCATCAAGCATTTGATCACCTAGTGCTGTGATGGGTTTCAGCCAATCAGTGGGACAGGTTTTGTGCTGCCCAGCAGAGTGTGTTGTATCTAGGGGAGGACCTTCTTAATGAGCAGCCAATCAACATGTTAGAATTATACGAATTGTTGCCATGAAAATGGTTAATTCCGCTTTAAAAGGTGTAGCCGGGAAGTGGAAAATTGAGAAATGATTTTTTCAGTTAATTTCCACAGAACTGTCTGTGTTTTCCCCCAGCTGTTAATAAAATTTGATTCTTTTTCTTGCTGCTTGTACACTACTTTCTTGACTACTTTTGGATTTTTCATTAGATTACTGGGGGGACCACACCTTTACATTTGTTGGCCCCAGTGAGTTCTCTGGTACCCCAGCAAGGCTGGGGGGGCTACCTGCCGAACACATTGGGGGTGCAGCACCAGCCTGTAGAGACTAGATCGAATGCACTAAACAAGGAGGTTTAGCAGAAGTAGAGTTTCCCGAAAGTCTACCTGACCGTGACCCGGGTGGTGCAGTCAGTTGAGAGGGGAGAATCGGCATCAAGGGAACTCTGAGGTCCTAGAGCAGGTGAGTGTACCAGTGCATGAAAAGATACTATTGTACATGCTCTTGTTGATTATTATATTATTTAGTAATGTGGATTGAAAGGGATCTCCTCCGTTGATGGGGAAGACGGCACTGTGTAATATCTTAAGAGTTTTGCTGATATATTGAAGGGTGCTCCTCAATTGGGGGGAAAGATGGCATCGTAAGTAGGATAGAATTGTAAATTGGTTTGGGAACTCCCCTTAGGAGAAGAAAGGAAGTGCTACGTATAGGTAGAATATTCATTTTAGTGGGGTGAGAAAATATTATTGTTGTATTTAGGAGTGAATTTTGTTTTGTGTAGGTGAGGCTGTTAATAGTTGTAGGAGTATAGTGTTGTAGAATTGTGTTGCTAAGGTGCTGTACTGTGTACGAGTGTGTTGGAGTGAGTGAAGATTGTTTGGGTTAGTGAGAGAAGTGGGAAAGGTGTGTGGTGATGGGAGAATGAGGTGTGAGTGGTGGCACTGTGAAAAGAAAAACAATGTTGAGAATTGGAGGTTTTCCAAATAGTTTTTTGGTGATTGGAAGACTGTTGTCATACAATTGGAGTTTTTACAAATTGGGTGATAGTGCTAAAGAAGCGTGGGGATACACAACCCTTTGTGAACAGCGTTGATGGACACGCAGCAGGGAGGGATGGGGATAATTGGTATTATGGAAACTCCATTTGAGCACTTATGTAGTAAATTGCCACAGTATAGAGATAAAATAATAAAGTACCACATAGAGTGCATACAGGACAGGACAGGAACAATAGTCAAATTGTGGCTTGGAGAGGGCACCTTTTGAAAGGGAGATTGTAGAGAACATGTATTAATATTTATTGGCCACACACAAAGGAAAAAGCTGAAGAGTTGGCAATGCATATTCTAGATATGGAAGATGCTTGAGGAAGAGGAGGAAGCTCCCGCCAAAACCGACAGCAAACAGTACTGACACGGTTACTGTACCATCAGCTCCACCCCCTTTTGGGTTCTTTCCGGCATTGCAACCTGTGGCGGGATATACCAACCCTCATCATGTACCTCCAGCTGAGGATTAAAAGGGAGCGACCAAAAAGAAACCAGGGGCTAGAATGACTACCACAGTGGGTACCTCTAGTAACAGAAGTACTACCCCCACAGCAACAGACACTGTTAGGGGCATACTAGTTTCAGAGATGGGGAAAAGCACACAAAGGCAGATAGAAGACATATTGAAAGAAGCAGACGGAGAGCTTGCGGGAACAGTAGGTGGGGAAGCATGCAGGATCACACTAGACACCTGAAGAACAGGAAAAATGATGGTTAAATTCGACAGTGAAACCAATTTAGAAGCTGAAGCGTTTAGAACCAGTGGAGAGTGACTCCGCAGATGACGATAGTCAAGTAGAGGAGGACGAAAGGGAGGAGGCAGCAGTGGATTTGTTATTTTGGGGCAATGATAGCATCAGGGAGGTGGTGAAAGCTGGACAGAGAGCTAGTCAGAGAGAGACCGAGATTGGTCCAAACGACTTGAGAGACGGCAACCCAGGATAGCGGTAGCAAGTACCGTGAAGGTGGACAGTACTTTGCAACTTCAGAAGCAGGTCCCCCTATTGGGGACCACTGTATGTACCGTGGCCAAACATGGATAAGCTAAATCTAACAAATAACTTGCTGTCCCTCACAGCAGAGTCAGGCAAATTGATCTATGCCCTCGAGAAACAGACAATAGAGGTCTCCTTGGCTATAGGGGATATGAAAAGCTTATACATGTTTTTTATTGGGTGGACGGAATTTTGCAAAGGGCAGGGTATAATTGGGTATGGTTGAACAGTAATGCCCACAATGGCGCACTGTTGAACAACTGTCGAACACACTATGGAAAGAGTTAAGGGATATGTACTGTAAGGAACTCCTGGTGGCAACAGTAAAGACAGACACAAGTGATAACATTTGAAGGGTGTTTATTGAACAATTAATACGGTGTGGAAAAATGCCTAAGTTAAATCTAAAACTAAGGTGGGAGCAAGCCTCGACCATCAAATGAAAAATAAGGCCGTCCTAGTGGCGTTGTCAAAATAAAAGGGCCTATACAAAGAAAAACCTATCTCCAATTCCTTGCAACTAATTACAGAAAGAGTGTGGATAGGGGATTAAAATAAAGGAAATAGTGTTAAAATAATAAATCAGGATGTGATTGCCTTGAGGTCTCCATTTCCCATGTTTTTAGCATGGGACAAGGTAGTACTTTGGTGTACAGCACATGCTTGAGCCTTCCCGGCACAAAGTGACATTTCCTTTCCAGCTATCCGGTTCTTCGATGGTAAAGTCTCTTTGCATTAAAAAGTCTCTTGCTTTCATGGCCATATGTATCCAACAAACAAACAAAAACAAAATGTTATTTTACACAGTTCACGTTGGGTGATGGGTCCCCCTGTTCCGGGGCGCCGACCCCTCACGTGTTATATTCAACTAATCAATTGAACAGTTCCTTTCTCAATGAACTTTGGGTGATGACCTTTCACCCGTGGATCTCCCCCGACTGGGCTCGGACCCACTTGACAAAGGGGACAATTTACTTCCCCTGGTCTTCCAATACCTCTTTCTTTCACAAGTCTTAATGTCTTTTTAAACAGTACTTCAGGCAGTGTCTCCGATTGTTGATTTCCCTCTTCTGGGTTCACTCTCGCCAACTTTTACCACACTCAGTTTATGCGTTCATTTCACCAAGCAGGATTAATTTTTCTTAGCTTCGCAATCATCTGTGGGTCAAAGACGTTCGACAGTACAGAGGATCTTACAAGACCTCTGTATGACCACTTTGATCTCTTTTAGCCTCTTCCCAACGACTTCTGGTTATGGTAGTTTCTACCATAGGGTAATCGCCCTGAGTTTCCTTCTTGAGCACCCATGTGGTGCCAGCCTCTTCTGTTTCTGGTTTTCCTGCTCTTTCCTCAATCATATCTTTAATTCTTTCAAAGTTCAAATTAGCCGCTGGATACTTTTCGTTCAACACAGTTTGGTTTCTTATCGATTCTCCCCTCGACTCACCGGCTGTGATGAACCGCTTGCCTTTCTTTACCTTGGAGTCAGGGTCGGTACCACCAAGACCACTGTCCTTCCCCAGCTTGATTATCAGCAGAGGAGGGTCTTGCCTACCGTAGACATCAGCTGCAACACACACTGGATATTGTTTGCCGTCTTATAATTTTCTCTGGAGGATTCATAGGCCTTAGTCGGAAAGGACAGGGCCGCTTCTCTCCTTCACCCTCTCGGTCTGCGCCATCTTTCTCCTCCTCTTGAACTGGCTGCTGAGTTAGCTCTCACGTCATGCAGTCGGCTTTGTTTTCCTTGTGCTCCACCTTTTATCCCTGTGAAGGTGTTATACGAATCTTCACGGGATCGAGGTTTACCTCTTTTTCCTGTAGACCGTGGAGCTGAGGTTGCCAGTCTGTCGAAGTCTTGATAGCCGATGAAAGAGTAACGCGAAGAATTAGCCCAATCCCCTCCTGACGGTATATGACAGGATGGCACTGAACCAACTCCCAACGCCACGGGTGGCACTTCTCAGGATTAGCGTGACGTCGGGACAGTGTTTCCACTGGCTGAGAAGGCTTGATGAGATCACCGAAGAAAACGGAGAGGAACTCAGGAACTTCCAAGGCAGTAAGGCACAAGTACCGGCAGGGCACAAGACAGGCAAAGGAAGGCAAACTGCAAGAAGAGGCAGTACTGACAGGGGTCCCCACTACAACTAGGAACCCAGACAAAACCTCCTCCACCCTGAACCAGGGACTGGCTAGTAACGAAGATAAGGGAAGAAAGGGTAGGAGGACCAGTAAGAAGGAGTAAAGAGTAAAGGCAGGACTGAGCAGGAAAGGTAGACCTGGAAATCTGGAGGACTGAAAACCAAGCACCAGGGCTCCAGCAGCGCATACACAGTAACAACCGCGTTGAGACGCGTTGTCCCTGTGTATGCGATGCCTATTTATGGTCCGGGGTCAAAACGAGGCCTGGAACGCATGTTCCGATGCTGCGCATGCGCGGGACGTCGAATACTGACGATCCGCGCATGCGCAGATCCTCGCAAGATGGCGGCGTCCACGGCGCCCATCCGAACCGCGGGTCGGCGTGAAGAGAGTCGCCACCGCGGATACAGCCTCCATGAAGGAGGAGACCGCTGTGGCCGTGGACCAGGGACCCAGGTAAGTGGCGTCGACGCCCGCGAGCGAGCGCGCGGCGTGACACCATACCCCCTCCCGGACAACCCCGGAGCACCGGGTTTCCAAGGAAAGCGGAGATAGAAATCCCGAACCAGGCGCGGTGCATGTACGAAGGAGCGCGGTTCCCAAGTGCGGTCACAAGCTGGATAACCCTTCCAGCTGACCAGGAACTGCAGAACACCGCGCCAAATTCGTGAATCACAAATCTCCTGCACCTCAAATTCAGGGACCCCCCGAACCAATAGCGGAGCAGGACGGGAACAGGTACGACCCATAACATCGGGCACATAGGGCTTTAAAAGGGAAACATGAAAGACAGGATGGATCCTCCAAGAGCGAGGCAAAGACAAACGAAAGGCAACAGAGGAAATACGCTCAGAGACGCGGAAGGGGCCAAAAAAGCGGGGGGCTAATTTCACAGGTAAGTTGCGTACTGGTAGATTCTTGGAGGATAGCCAAACCATGTCCCCAACATGAAGGACAGGCTCCGGGCTCCGTCTCTTGTCAGCCTGCTCCTTCATATGTGCTTGTGCCGCTGCCAAGGTACCGGCCGCCAGACGATGTTGATCGCGGATCAGGGACACCAGGGCATCTGCGGAAGGAACGGTGCTGGAACATGTTGGATGAACAGGCAGCAGGCGAGGATGAAGACCAGTAGAGCAATAAAAGGGGCTGAGTCCAGTAGCGGAATGAACAGCGTTGTTGTAAGCTGCTTCCGCGGTGTCCAACCATTCCGACCAGTTGTCTTGGGTAGCATTGGCATAACAACGTAGGTATTGCTCAAGGGTCTGATTGGTACGTTCTGTCTGTCCATTAGTCTGCGGATGATAGCCGGAACTCAGAGCTCGCTGAATGTCCAAATGTCGACACAGTTGACCCCAAAAGGAAGAGATGTATTGAGACCCCCGGTCTGACATGATCTTCTCCGGAAGACCATGAAGGCGATACACCTCATGTAGAAAACATCGTGCCACCTGAGATGCAGTGGGTAACTTAGGAAAGGGCAAGAAATGAGCCGTCTTGGTGAAACAATCCACCACCACCATTATACAGGTAAATCCACCGGACAAGGGCAGGTCAACGATGAAATCCGGGGCGATGGTATGCCAAGGGTACGGAGGCGTAGGCGTGGGTTTCAGAAGGCCAATAGGCCTTTTGCGAGGAATCTTGGTCTGGGCACATACAGGACAGGAGTCCACGTATTGCTTTACCAGTGTAGCCCATCCAGGCCACCAGTACTGTCGTGCAACCAGTTCTTGTGTTGTGCGGACTCCACGGTGACCGCAAACGACGGAATCATGGCAATTCTGTAGAATGATTTTCTGGAGTTCCAATGTGGGAACGTACAGACGATCCTTGAAGAACAACAAGCCGTCACGTTCCTTAATGTCGGCACGTTGTAATATCTGTGTTCTTGTGGGATCCGTACGTGTGGCCTCAACAAACTGTTGGAGCCGGGGAGTCAGCATCAATAGAAAATGTTTGGATGCAATCAAAGGTTCCGGTTCCTTGACACCTTCAACGTTGTTTTCCAAAGAACGAGACAAGGCATCAGCCTTCGTGTTCTGGGAACAAGGAATGTACGTGACAGTGAAGTCAAACTGTGAAAAGAAAAAGGCCCAACGAGCATGACGAGAAGTTCTGCATTGCAAAGAGCGTAGGAACTGTAGATTGCGGTGATCAGTGCGAACCACCACCGAGTACCTCCCACCCAGCAAGTGATGTCTCCATTCCTCGAAGGCAGCTTTTATTGCCAGTAGTTCCTTTTCTATCACTGCATAGTTTCTCTCGCTCACTGACAATTTCCTTGAGTAGTATGCCACCGGGTGTTCTGTTCCTGTGACTGCATCTTGCTGTAGTAAGAATGCACTGATTGCGTAGTCAGAAGCGTCTGTCTCAACCACAAATGGTTTTTCTTCATCTGGATGTCTAAGAACAGGAGCCGACATGAAAGATTTCTTTAATTCCAGGAATGCCTCCTCGGCCCGCGTGTCCCAGATAAACGGCACCTTGGTACTGGTCAGGCGAGTTAGACTGTTGGCCAGTTTAGAAAAGCGTGGGATGAAACGCCGATAAAAGTTGGCAAAGCCCAAGAACCTTTGAAGCGACTTCACGCCATGTGGTGGTTTCCATTCTTGTATGGCTTGCAGTTTTGCGGGATCCATCTGTACTCCTGTGTTGCTGATCACATAACCCAGGAACTCCATGCTTTCCTTATGAAATTGACATTTTTCGATTTTGGCATACAGGCCGTTGTGTATTAACCTCTGGAGGACTTCCTGAACATGCACTACGTGTGCAGTACGAGAGTCAGAAAAAACCAATATGTCGTCAAGGTAAACCCAGACAGAAATCCCAATAAGGTCAGAAAAGACATGGTCCATGAACCGTTGAAAGACTGCCGGGGCATTGCAGAGTCCAAACGGCATCACCCTGTATTCGAAGTGACCAATAGGCGTTTTGAAGGCCGTCTTCCACTCATCTCCGTTCTTGATCCGCACCAAGTGATAGGCCCCTCTCAGATCCAGTTTGGTGAAAACCTGTGCTGATTTCAGAGATTCGATGATGTCCCGGATGAGTGGTAACGGGTACCTGTCTTTCCTTGTGATTTCGTTTAATTGACGGTAGTCGATACAAGGGCGCAAAGTGCCCTCTTTCTTCTTGACGAAGAATAACGGGAATCCCGCAGGGGATTTGGAGGGTATAATGTAGCCTTTGTTCAGGCAATCCGTAATGTACTCCTGTAGGATGCCTTTCTCGAGTTGAGTCAACGAATAAATCTTGCCGTGGGGAATGGTCGCACCAGGCAGAATGTCAATGGAACAATCAAAGTACCGATGAGGTGGTAATGGTATGTCTTCAGGCTTGGAGAATGCCTTGTGGTAGTCAGCATATTCATGAGGTACCGATTGAGTGGCACATAGACGAGTAGACACGTCAGCAGGATTGAGGGACTCCATAACTGCAGGAAAGGTTTCATGGATTACGCAATCACTAGGGCAACGTGTCGAAGTAAACATCAAAGAGCGAGCGGTCCAGTCGACCTGGGGATTGTGATACAACAACCATGGTAACCCCAGAACCACCGGAAAAGAGGGGGATTTGATGACGTCCAAGGAGATACGTTCGAGATGCCCTTCTACAGAGAGCCACAAGGGATCAGAGTGTTGGCAAACAGGACCTGAAGACAAAGTAGAACCATCGATCACCTCGACCACTGTAGGTCGTTCCTTATTATGTAAACGGATCCCCTTGGCAATCGCAAATGAGGCATCGATGTAGTTGCCGGATGCTCCGCAGTCCAAAAGGGCCCAGGTCTGCACACATTTTCCAAGCCAGGCAACACCGATTTTCAGGATCAACAAAGGTACTGAGTTCATGGGAGGAAGGACGGAATCAGAAGGGCGGCCCGTTGCTGCCTTCGCCTCAAACAACGGGCCTGTTAGTTTTCCTGTTTCTTCAGCGGGCGCAGCGGACAGGTGCCCAAAAAGTGGTCAGAACCACCACAATACAGGCACAAATTCTTCTGTCGTCTTCTTTTCTTTTCGGTCTCGGACAACGGACCACGGACGGCACCCAACTGCATGGGTTCTGGACCTACTTCAGTAGAAACAGCTGGTCCGGGGTTCTGTGCAAGAGGAATCGGTTGATACCTGGCAGACCTGCGGCGTTCACTCCGTCGTTCGGTCAACCTGTGGTCTATGCGTAAGACTTGTTCCACCAAAGCAGGCAATGTTTCTGGCTCAGGAATGTGCAGTAATTCGTCCTTGTACTCCTCTCGTAATCCCCGACGAAACAAGGTTTTTTGAGTAATTTCAGGCCATTGTGAATCAGTTGCTAATTGTCGAAACCGACTGATGTAGCGGATTATGTCATCTGACCCTTGCTTGATCTCCATTAATTGATTCTGAGCCATGGCTGCCAAATTGGGTGGTTTAAAGACGTCCAAAAAGGCTTTCTCAAAGGCAGTGAAATCACCCAACAGAGGACTGTTAGTAGAGACTAGAGGTGCTGCCCAGGCGAGTGCATTGCCGGTCAGATTGCCAAGGATGTACCCAATCTTGGCCTTGTCTTGAGCAAAATGAGTCGATCTGAACTGGAAATGGATCCGGCAATGAGTACAGAACTCAGCCACTCGACGCGGATCACCATCATACTTCATCGGAGTCGTGTAAGCCATGGAGTTCTCTGCGGTGTGACAGGTTGTGCGGGACTAGCCAAACACCGATCCAATGCCTGTCTGAGGGTGTTGTTCTCCTGGCGGAGAGTGGTCATTTCAAGACGCATGGCACGCATTTCTTCACGTAGTTCCTGTATGTCGTCCATGTCGGAACTGGGGTTAAGGCGTCTCAATCTGTTATACGAATCTTCACGGGATCGAGGTTTACCTCTTTTTCCTGTAGACCGTGGAGCTGAGGTTGCCAGTCTGTCGAAGTCTTGATAGCCGATGAAAGAGTAACGCGAAGAATTAGCCCAATCCCCTCCTGACGGTATATGACAGGATGGCACTGAACCAACTCCCAACGCCACGGGTGGCACTTCTCAGGATTAGCGTGACGTCGGGACAGTGTTTCCACTGGCTGAGAAGGCTTGATGAGATCACCGAAGAAAACGGAGAGGAACTCAGGAACTTCCAAGGCAGTAAGGCACAAGTACCGGCAGGGCACAAGACAGGCAAAGGAAGGCAAACTGCAAGAAGAGGCAGTACTGACAGGGGTCCCCACTACAACTAGGAACCCAGACAAAACCTCCTCCACCCTGAACCAGGGACTGGCTAGTAACGAAGATAAGGGAAGAAAGGGTAGGAGGACCAGTAAGAAGGAGTAAAGAGTAAAGGCAGGACTGAGCAGGAAAGGTAGACCTGGAAATCTGGAGGACTGAAAACCAAGCACCAGGGCTCCAGCAGCGCATACACAGTAACAACCGCGTTGAGACGCGTTGTCCCTGTGTATGCGATGCCTATTTATGGTCCGGGGTCAAAACGAGGCCTGGAACGCATGTTCCGATGCTGCGCATGCGCGGGACGTCGAATACTGACGATCCGCGCATGCGCAGATCCTCGCAAGATGGCGGCGTCCACGGCGCCCATCCGAACCGCGGGTCGGCGTGAAGAGAGTCGCCACCGCGGATACAGCCTCCATGAAGGAGGAGACCGCTGTGGCCGTGGACCAGGGACCCAGGTAAGTGGCGTCGACGCCCGCGAGCGAGCGCGCGGCGTGACAGAAGGAAGGAAAAGGGCCATCAGGTGTGTGCGCTTCTGGTCAATTGCCTGATCCTTGTATTGGGATATGTCAGTTAAATGGCTCTGGTGTTTGTGCGTTGCCTTTCGTGTTGTGTGAAAGCGTTTATCTGGGGAAAAAGGGCGTGGGCAGTATTTTAGAATTCCCTACGTGGTAGGATGTGGAAAAGGTGTAGGAAGAAGGGGAAACTGCGTCTCACCCATTGGTGTCATACTCCCACTCCCCAAGGACCCTCCCCCAACCAGGTGATCCTCCCTCACTGGTCCACACCCAAGAACTGGATCCAATAGCAATGGCCGTGTCCTTGGCCATCTGGATGACAGATACCTGGGGACCAGCCAGGGAGACACCGTCAGGTTTCTCACAGTACCCAGACACCTCAGACATGCAGTCCTTTTTTGCATGTACTATGAAACCAGATGAGGACCCTAGTACGAGTAATGCCTGGTGTCCATATGTAGAGCTCTCCAGGCATCCACCAGGTCAAAGGAACCTAACAGTGTCTGCAGGGCCTTGAGGGAGCTGGGGCCAGCGCGTACGCAGGCTGCACTTGCTTGCTATGCGGCCTATGGTCACTGGCGCCTCTGGGGTCCAGCAGCACCTCTCCCTCTGCGTCTTCTCCTGTCCAGGCGCTTTGGCAGTCTGGCAGCCATCCTCTTCTGTGTGTGAGCCTGTGCTGCTCCTCACATCAACCGTCTCCACCCCCGGCCCAGCGCAGCCATCGGATGTATCTCAGCACCACACGGCATCCGACCTCTGCTTCGTGTCCTTCACTCCCTTGTAGCGGCTGCCATATTGGACAATGGCACCGCCAGCAGTCCGCACTGTCACGCCTCCCAGCGCTCCACTGATCACGGCGCTGCTCAATGCTTCTCAGCAGGGCATTCCCCCACACTTTCTCCAAATTTCACCGAAGTTCGTGCAGTAGCGCTTGCTATGCACGCGGATCATCACAGGATCAGGCGCCAGCAATTCTTGCAGGTGACCTACTCCATAGGCTGCAAGTCAAACCCCACCCTCAGGATTCTCATGTACAACTTTACGGGTGTTTTACTGTTCACCCCAGGTCCCCCTCTGCCAGGCACAGATCCACTTTAACACAAGCTTTCAATTGCGCTCCCTCAGCCGGACTCAGACCAACTTTCTTTGCTTTTACTTCAGAAATCTAAGACTTTCGATTGTGCGCAGGATTTTGCTCAACCACTTCCACCACTTTGCAGGACCACTTCAATTCACAATTACTCGCTTTCTTCTTGATTTGCTCTCTTTCTCACTTTCACGTTGCCATTTCTCAGCTGGATACCTTAAAGAGACTTTCGACTGAGCACCCACGTGGTGCCGGGCCACTCTGTCATGGGGTATTGCATCTTGCTTTAAAAGTTCAATCACTCATCAGCAGTTCAACTTTACTTGGGTTATTTTATCACATGCGTTTGAACAATGTTCGTTCAAGCGCTCGCCATACAATGTTACTGCTTGCATCCTTGGCTTCAACACAGGCCGGTTTTGTATTGGTCTCTCCAACTCACCAGCTATGTTGATTTCCTTGGGCTGCTTTGTTGTTGAAACCAAGGACAGTATCACAGCGGCTGGCAACTCTGCCCGCCTTGATTGACACCGGAGGGCCCTGGATACCTCTGACACACAATATCGGAATCTTCAGCCTGGTTTCCTGGTCTTACGCTCTCTATTCTCGAGGTTTCATGAAAGTAACAGTTCCTTGTTGAAAAGGTCAGGGGAACCTCCCTCCTTGCGATCCTCTACTGTTTTCCATCTTTCTTCTATCGTTAAACTGCCATCTTGGAACTGCTGTTTTCTCGTGTGCCTTGCCTCGCTCAGAGTGTGCCATCGTGCTCCGCCTTTTATCCGTGTGGGGAAGCTTAATGCATGTCAGTTGTGTGTGATGGTCAGTAATTGCCTGACCATTGTATTGGGACACGTCCGTACACGGCTCAATTGTTAGTCTGTTTTCCCTCATTGCGGGCTGTCTGTGTGAAAGTGTTGTAAAAGGTGGGGTTGGGGGATAGAGTTCCTAAATATCCTACTTGGTAGGATGGGGTAAAGGTGCTACAGGGAAAGAGATACCGCGTCTCTCCATCCGGTGTCCTATTTCCACTCCCCAAAGACCCCTCACCCAAGTGATCTTCCCACACTGGTCCACCTCCAGGAACTGGATCCAAAAGTGCTGGCACTGTCCTGGCCCCTGTATCACAGATCCCTGTGGACTAGTGGATGAAACACATTCTGGTTGCTCACAAGGTCTGAGCCCCCAGTCAGGGCCCCCTCTTGGTTACCAGTTTTTGTCTCACTGTGGAATCAGAGTTCCATTTGTAGGCCCAGATGGCACATTCTCTCTCCCCTTGTAGCGCTGTATGAGGCCCCCACTCCCAGATATACTGAGCGGTCCACCGCACTGCACTCCTTACCCCCAGCTGGCCACTGTAATCTGTGTAGGTTGCCCCCGGGTGAGTCTGCTCATGTTGTGGACTGGCACCCGGGGCCTCCGCTGCTCCACGTCCCTCCTTACTTGTCAGCAGCCCCTTGGCTCTCAGGGCACCAGTAGTTGTTGCATGGTATTCCGGCTAGCGGCCTTAGGTTCCCAGCCGCTCTGAGCCGTGATGTCAGCTGGTGCCTGAGCCCATAGTCACGTTTCTCTTGACTCACCCAGACTTCTCTTCGAGCGCTGTGGGACGCTGTCCTCTGTACCTCACTTTTACGCCAGATCTCGTGCTCCTCACGTCTGTCGGCGGGGCAAGGTCTCCTCCTCCTCCACTGCACGCAGGCTCTTCGTTCTCCTCCAGCTCAGCTCATCGTATCCTCACATTTTCTGGGGGTGCTCCCCACTCGCTTATACACCGCTTCAGGTACCAGTTGGAGATGCAGCAGATCAAATTCCGTCAGGATTTCTTCCAGATAGCTGGTGTTGCTCAGGAGCTCACAGGCCTGCAGCCATTTTGATTGGGCTCTCTAGCGCCCCCCCCCCACCCAGGATTTTATATTACTTTCAGTCGCACCCGATCCATGTACCGAAAACTTTCTTTAGCTCCCTAACCAAACTTATTTCATCATATATATGGCAAAATAAGCCTCCCAGAATAGCGATGAGTACTCTGACGGCCTCGCGATAACGTGGTGGAATGGGACCCTCCCATTTTCATAGATATGTTGCTGCACAATTGTGTTAGATAAAATAATAGTTCATGGGTGAGGGCCATAAGGAATGGGTGCGGCAGGATAGAGCAGTAGCTGGCACACCTGTGTGTGGGGTTTTATGGCTGTGCTGGAATCATAGACTGCCCAATGTTTGGATCAGTAAAATAGTGGTTCCGGTGGCAGATGTGTGGGATCTTGTAGCAAAGGAGGGGGTTGTGTCCACAAGCCCATTCCCATTCCTAGCCACACGACAATTGACACCCTTTGAGGTGTATATTACGACTCCCACTGGCTAAAGAAAATTAGTATCGACACTACATTAACTGTTGGATGATAGTACGACTCTAGGGCAATGGAAGTATATGAAAACATGGGACACCACAATTGAGAAGTTTTGAATGGATTGTGTCCTCCAACGTATTCCTCATCTTTGATATCTCCAATATCCAGCTGCAGATGCTTCAGAATTTTATTTCGCCAGTGGGCGCTGTGGATCAATGCAGTAGACTCGATGTCCTTCGAGGGCCTCCGTCTCGAGGATTGTCACTGAAGGTATATATAGCACATGTGGCACCCGTTGGCTTCAGTTCAAGCCATCGAAGTCCGTCCCGAACAAGTCGACGTTGAAGTCATCGATACCACTGATGCCATCAATGCCCATGATGTCTTCAGCAAAGACATCGACCACTCCATCAGCATCTAGCTCGAAACCATCAAAGCCATCACCATTAATTCAAAAACACTTCACACCTTTCCCTAGCCCTAGAAAGGATTTTTTTTAAGTCACTCTCATCCATTTATGAAGACAATGAGCCTTTAGATAACAATGATCCAGCTTTTGAATTGCAATATGGCACTCCTAATGTCCCTGGAAGCTTTATGTCAGAGGAACCTAGGTTGCAGGAACTGCGTGAAAATGTACAATCGGCCAGTGGGGTAGACACTTCACCAGAGTTGGATTTTGGTAAGCCAGAATCAGATGATCACGCAGATGTATCTTACAGACAGTTCATGACCAGGGTCACTGATATTATTGGATGGGGCAGGCCTGCCCTTCCGTTCGAACAGGAAGACCTCACAGATATCCTGGACAACAGTCTTCAAAGCGATTCCTATCGTACCTTTTCATGTCACTCTACCAAAGAGATGCCTTTTTACTGTTCTCATCTTTTTGGCAGCAAGGCTGACGAAAGGCTTGAGAAGCTGCAGACCTCAAAGGCGCTAGCTAAGTCTCTAGGTAGCACTGTTAGGCAGCATCAGCCCTTTAAACCCAGTGGACTGTCTTGGAGGGGTAGATCCTTACGCTAGTACTCAGTTGGAAGATCGAGAGAAATGGCTGGTCAAAGAGGCCAAAGAAGATTCCCTCGTGGTGGACGAGGGAGAGGTCCAAAGCCTGCCCAAGCAGTGGCATCTTTACCATCGGCCACTGCTTTAGCCTCCTCAAAAACCTCTAGGAGGTCTTGACTCATGACACCCTGGTGGGAGGCAGACTGTCTCAGCATCTGAAGAAATGCCGGGTATTACTTCAGATGCCGGGTATTACTATGATATGATTGTTTATTTATATAGCGCCTATACACAAAGTGTTTCAAAGCGCTTCACGGCAAGGGAGGGAACAAGGGAAAATACAATGACATTCTTACAGGCCATGAACAATAAGGATGTGAAATTAACTATCGTACTCGGCCTGACGACATTTCAGATAGTGCAAGAGCTAAGACATAGATAAGGAAGGGAGGGGGAGAGTGGGAAGGAAATGGAAACAGACGGGGGACTACCATACAAGGCCTGACGACATTTCTGGTAGAGCCGGAGAAAAACAAAAGGTGAGGGAGAGGGGTGCAGAAGGGGAGGGGAGGAACACACCAAGCGACTATCATACTGGGCCTGACAATGTTTCAGATACTGCTGGAGGGAGGTGGGGGGAACAGCAAGAGGATGTGGGAGCGACAGACGAGGTTGCTATCATACTAGGTCCAGGGACAATTCTGATACAGTAAGTTCAGAGAAGAAAGTAAGGGGAGGAGATAGGAAAAGGGAGGAAAGGAAGAGGAGGAGAGAACAGAGAGTAAGCAGTCAGAAAGAGTGGAGAAGCAAGAGGGGAGAGCGAATACAATTGCAGAAGTCAGTAGTAACACATAATGTTGCAAGCCTGGATACAAAATGAAGATGGGAACAGCATTATTAAGGGTCACCATGAGTACAAGATTCAAAGGAAGTCCAGCATGAGAGTTGAGAAAGGGTGACGCACTGTGAATCAATGAAGTCCATAAAAGTAAAATCAAGCATTGGCCACAAGATCGTGATGGTGAACCAGAATGTAGCAGGACAGAAACCATAGCCATATCCCAAGATGACTGTCTCCCCTTCACTCAGAGACCTCAGAATCATCCACCGGGAAGCCATTCGTTAAAGGTTACAAATCGTTCCCTGTGCAGGAAATTTTGACTGTGCTAGGGAAAGGTGCTATAGATCCAGTACCTGCAACGGAGAGGAACAAAGGATGGTATTCTCCATATTTCCTGATCCCCAAGAAGGGCGGAGATCTGAGACCCATCTTGGACTTGAGATACTTGAACAAGTTCCTCAGGACGGACAAGTTCAAGATGGTCACACATTCTCAGATCTGTCAGGCCCTCCAGCACCAAGATTGGATGGTGTCATTGGACCTTCAGGATGCTTATTTTCATGTGCCAATCCATCTCAAGCACAGAAGGTACCTGAGCTTCGCCGTTGGTGGTTCTCATTATCCGTTTTGAGTTTTGCCGTTCAGACTGACCTCCACCACAAAGGTTTTCACCAAACGGATGGCGTTGGTGGCAGTGAGTCTCAGGAGAGGTGGGGGGACTTCACGTCTACCCCTACGTGGACAATTGGCTGATCAGGGCATGTTCTCCTGAACAAGTCCTGGATCACCTCAGCATAACCTACCACTCTCTCCGCAGACTGGGCTTCTCCCTCAATTACAAGAAGTCCCACATGATACCATCTCAAAAGCTCCAGTTCATCTAGACTGTGCTAGTTATATCCTTGGGAAAGACCGCACCACCCAAGGCGAGAGCTCAAGACATTCTGTAGATGGTCACCAAATTTCAATGGGCCTAGCATCTCCCGACCTACTACTTCTTGAGGTTACTCGGCCCCATGGCATACTGCATTTAGCTGGTGCCAGAGGCTTGTCTGGGAATGAGATCCCTTCTTTGGGCTCTCAGGACACAATGGTCTCAATTCTCGGGCAACATGTCGGACCTACTTCAGATTCCAAACAGGGTTGTGTTGGGCTTGCAAGGACAACATTCTGAAGGGAGAACCTTTTTGGCAATCGTGGCCGGAGATAACAGTAGTTATGGATACCTCGCTCACGGGGATGGATAGCCCACGCCAACCATCTGATGATCAGTGGTCGTTCGTCTCCATCGGAGTCCAACCTACACATCAATCTTTTGGAGATGATAACAATCAGACTTGTGCTGAAGGCTTTTCTGCCCTCTGTGTGGGGAAAGAATGTCCTGATAATGACGGACAACACAGTTACCATGTACTTCCTCAACAAGAGAGGTGTAAGGTCACTACCCTGTGCAGAGAGGCAATGCAGCTCTTGATCTGGGGAATTCAAGAAGGAATCTCCCTATCAGCAGTTCACCTAGCCAGAGAGGAGAACACGCCAGCGGATGCTCTGAGCAGGCAGAGCACAGTCTCCCACGAGTGGGAACTAGCTCAGGAAGTCCTTCAAGAGATCTTCACCTTTTGAGAAACCCCTTAAATTGATCTGTTCACAACCAGTGCCAACCAGAAGTGTGAACTGTACTGCTCCAGGGAATTTCCCCCAAGAGGAGCTCTAGGGGACACGTTCATAATGGACTGGGAGTTTCCACTTCTGTACGCGTTTTCTCCAGTCCCTGTTATTCCTCATGTGATCAGGAGGTTGAGAAAGTTTTGAAAATCCATGATCCAGATTGCCCCAGGAGGACGTGGTACCCGAACCTTTTGGACATGTCCAGCTGCCCTCCAATAAGTCTTCCACAAAGAGAGGACCTTCTCTTGCGAGAGGAGGGTCTGGTTCCCCATCCAGAGGTCAAGACACTTGGCCTTCATGCATGGTTTCTGAGAGGCTGAGGTACAAGGATTGGGACCTCCTGGATGACGTAATGGACATTTTGCTTTTGGCCAGAATGCCAGTAATGACGTCTTTGTACCGCTACCGTTGGAATACATTCTGCAGCTGGTGCAAGGATTAGAATGTGGACGGTTTCCTATGCAAAACACTGAAGGTGTTATCCTTTCTGCTCTATTTTGCCAATCTTGTGCCAAGTTGGGACCATTAAAGGTTATTTGGTGGCACTTTCCATCTTCAAGTGCTCGTCTGAGGAAACGTCCTATTTAAACATTCCTTTGGTTATAGAATTTTCTAAAGGGACTCACTAATGTGTTCCCTCCATCTCCTTTTCAGGTTCCGGTTTGGGACCTTAATCTTGTTTTAAAGTTTCTCATGTGTGCACCATTTGAACCACTCCATTCTTGTCCCTTATGACTACTAATATTCAAATCCATCCTGTTAGAAGTGTTAACATCAGCCCATAGGGTGAGTGAGTTGCAGGCACTATTTTCTAAACCACCTTTTTACGGTCTTTCATATGGGCAAGGTTGTCCTTAAGGTCAAACCTTCATTCCTACCTAAGATTATATTGGATTTTCATTTGGGACAAAATATAGTATTCGCTACTTTTTACCCTGCACCTCATCCTGGCAAGGAAGAGAGAGGAGAGGCTACACCGACTTGACCCACGAAGGGCTCTGAGTTTCTACATTTCAAGGATGTCAAGGTTTTGTATAGATGACCAATGGTTTGTAGGATACACGGGTCATAGACTAGACAGGCTGTAACTAAGCAGACATTGTCCAGATGGATTATTTTGGCTATTACTGAATGTAATTTGCTGCCTGGGAAAGATCCCCCAGAAGGCTTGAAAGCTCATTCTACTAGGGGCATGGCTGCTTCTTCTGCTCTGCAAAGAGGTGTTCCATTAAAACATATTTGTAATGCAGCCACTTGGTCTACCATTCTCACTTTTACAAAGCAATACTGCCTTGATTCCACCTTAAGTTGGCATGGAAGCTTTGGGAAAGAAGTCCTTCATTCGGTTCACAATAACCCTTCATGACAGAATTCGTACTCCCTCCGCCAAAACGAATACTGCTTTGGGAGTCTATGAAAGATGAGGAATACGTGGGAGGACACAATCCATTCGAAGAACAAGTTACTTACCCTTGGTAACGTTCTTTCAACTGGATGTTCCTCCCACATATTCTGCATCGCCCCTCCCAGCCTACCCCGCAGTAGAATGTCCATGTTATTGCAGTTTTACGCTCGTTCAGAGTCTAGTATTGTCTAAACCAGTTTAATGCTGGAAGTTCTACTGTGGGAATGACACGAAAAAACAGAACTGAAGCCAACAGGCGCTGCGTGTGCAACATGTATCTTCTTTGGAATGGGCAACCTATATGATCCGGGGGGACCTTGCTGTCTTCAAATATGACTGGGAGGAAGTATTAGCGTACCTCCATACTGACTATATGCATCAATTGTCCCCTCACAGAATAAGGACATTGTGTGAAGGATTGACGGGTTAGGATTACAACACTCATTTATGGACTGCTCCTCTGGCAGGTGGGAGGGGATATTGTTATTGCAAAATCAATAAAATAAAAATAAGGAAAATTGCACATAGAAAGAAAAATATATATATATTATTCAGTTGTCTGCTTCATGATGCCTTCACAGGAGGGATTCAAATCTTTTCTTATTTAGACGATTGGCTGATCAGGGCCCGTTCTCTCAAACAGGCTCTGGCACATCTCAACAGCATCTGCCACTCTATCCACAAACTGGGCTTCTCCCTCAACTACAATAAGTCCCGGGTAACACCTTCCCAAAAGCTTCAATTCATTGGAGCAGTCATGGATTATTCCTCAGGAAGCGCTTTGCCTCCCGAGTTGAGGGATCAACACCTCTTGCAGATGTGACAAAGTTTCATAATGGCCAACATCTAGCGGCTTTCGATTTTCTGAGGTTGCTGGGTGTAAAGTCTGGTGGTGGTATTTGTACTTCTGCCCCTCTATATTGTAGGGGTAGAGGCAAAGAGCACCCCAGCCAAGGTTCTGGTAGCACTGGATGAACAACTAAGGCTTAAGCTCTCAGGAGGTGATGCAGGCTGGTTCTTAAGTACAGTGAATACCCAAGCCCTCACAAAGGAATGTCTACACACTGTTTGGTGAAAACACAGCTTCTTTATATAAAATAAGGTTCAGTAAAATACATACATCTAAATAATAACACTTTGTACTCCGGCAGTTCTATTCAAATAATGGCAAATATATACACACAGTATGCGGTACCACACTAGACATACATTCAGTAAAAATGCACCAACTGCTGACAGTTTTAAACAGGCATGTGAATTCTTAAGTGAGGTATACTTTCATAGATCAAGGAAGAAAGGCAGGTTAGTTGCAGAACAAAAGCCATATACTTGCATGAGACTCAAATAGTAATACTGTGTGAGGATCTCCCCCCACCCGGGCAATGTAGGGAATGCACGGTATCACAAGTGTGACACTGACACACTGGATACCATTTGCAAAACCTTTATGGAAAATGCTGGGATCGGAGAAACTCCTATTTTGCCCTATATGATATGGCCTTTATAATGCGCCTATACACAAGTGTTTCAAGGCGCGACTAGGCAAGGGAGGGGGAACAAAGGGAAGACCAAGACAGTGATCCTGCTAGGCCAGGTGTTATTCAGATCGTGCAAGTGCAGGGGAAGGGGGAAAGTGCAGGGGGAAGGGAGAGGGGACAGTGCAGTACATGGGATAATAGAATAAATAAATAATAAGTGAAAGTATGGACAGCTAGTGGCAAGTGCAAGGGTAAGTGAAGATATCGGGTGTCAAGTGCTGGTGGTGGGACTGAAGGGATACAGAAAACAGTCCCCAAGTGCAGGGGTTGCCAGGAAGGCAGTGCAGGTGTGCGACTGGCAGGGGAGGGGACCTGGGCTCAAGATCAGAGGGTGGCCAGGTAACCAGTGCAGTTTGTTTCAGCCACGAAATTCAGCAGGTGAGAGGAGAAAAAAAAGCAGAAGCAAAGAGAAAGGTTTTGAGGTGCTTCCGGAACTGGAGATGATTCTCCTCGAGTTTCAGGGAGAAAGGGACACTGTACCCGAGGGAGGCCCCAGCCAAAGAAAGATATCTACCACCAACTCGTTGCTTGGAGAAGCGACTGACCCTGAGGGAGTTGGAGGTTGACGAGCGAAGAGCTCGAGAGGGAAGATATTTAGGAAGAGAGAGTTGAAGGTATTGTGGCCCCAAAAGGCCTTGTGGACAATGCAGAGGGTGTTGAACTTAATCCTCGGGGCCACTGGGAGCCAGTGGAAAGATTTCAGTCCTGGAGAGATACGATCCCTGGGCTTGAGACCAAGGACAAGTCTTGCAGTCCTGTTCTGGATGAGTTGCAGAGGGCGGAGAGGGCGGAGAGTAGAAGCAGGCAGATTTAGAAAGAGGCTGTTGCAGTAGTGCAGCCTAGAGAGAACCAGAGCTCTGGAGACAGTGACCTTCTGGGGGAAGGAGAGGAAAGGAATAATTCCTCTGAGGAGGTGCAGCTGGTAGTGTGACTTCTTAGCGACGTCGAAGATGTGAGGAGAGAAGAGAGTGTGGAGTCGAAGATGACCCCTAGGTTTTTAGCCTCGCAGGTGGGAGCAGGAAGAGGGCCAAAGAAGCCGGCCAGAGAGTGACAGGAAAGGAGGTAGCGGGTGTGCCGATGAGGAGCATCTCATTCTTGCTGGCATTAAGGCAGAGATCATTGGCGGCACACCAATCCTGGATGGCGGACAGACAGACAGACAGTCAGAGATGAGAGTGGGAGAAGAGGTGCCCTATAACTAAGATGGGAGTAGCCTCGACCATCAAATGATAAACAAAATAGTCCTAGTACACTATGTCAAATCAAAATGGGCTATGCTAACAAAACCTAATCCCTTCCCTATCTCTTGTACAAAAAGTGTAAAAAGGAGAAATATATGCAAAGGAAAAAGTACTGTTCAAAAGAATAAAGGTAGTTGAACCCGCTCTCCTCCTCACGTTAAACAGTACAGAGTAAGGCTGTCCTTGTGGGCAGGAGGACACACCCTGGCTCGGTTTCGGACACTCTAACCAGTTCCAAACCGTGGATTAAGGCCTGGCTGCCCTTCAACATTAAAGTCTGTTTCTTGACTATCACAATTGTATTTTACCGTAAGGTTCACAAAGGTCCCTCTGCCGCGCTCAGACCTGTCATTTCACAGTTCAACACAAACGTGCCGGCGGGGGGCTCCCTTCCCCAAGCTTATTATACTTCAGGTCTCCCTCAATCGGGCTTGGACCCCTTTTCCGGATGTCGAAGAGTTTCGAATGTGCGTGGCTTTCTTCACAGACCATTGCAGGACCACTTTCACTCAAAGTTCACACTTAATTCACTTTTGCTTTTTAACTTCAAACAATGTACCTTTCACTGAGTCTTTCGACTGGGCTACTTCCTTTTCGCCGGACCACTCTGTTACTTGGTATCGCAGATCTCACAGCTGCCTTTTACTTCAAAGTTCATTCACGGGTCTTCCTTTGTTCGCGCTCAGCCTTTGCTTGTGATATACTGTTGCTACTTCATTCGCTTTAACACACAACAGTCTCTCAGATCGCTGGCCAACTCACCAGCTGTGTTTGTGCTTCTTTGTTTTGCTATTTCCAATTCACGAGTCAAGGTTAGTACCACAGGCTTGACCTCGCCTCCCCAACTCTGCTCTTCATCCGGGAGGGTCGCTGGCGTCTTTGGAACACAATGCAATCTTCACTTGGATCTGGCCTTCTCCACGTGTCTTTCGCAAGGCATACTTTAGTTTTCCAAAATTGATTCGCAGAATTTGCGCACCCGAAGTGGATCCTAAGTGGCTGTTTGGCTGCATCGTGCTCTGCTGTGTTGTGCCTGAAACGCTGTCAGGAAGAGGAAATTCACCTTCACTGGAAACGCGGCATGTCAAGATTCTAAGGAATACGGAGTCACCTCTGCTCTACTGCTGGCCCCGCCTCCTGTAACTGCTCATTTCCTTGCGCTCCCGGAGTATATCCCAAGTGGCTGTTTGGATGTTCGGGTGTGCGGGCGCTGGTGCGGAGGCCCCTACTGCCCCCCTTCAGCATTGTGGCATGCATTGCCTTTTACCAGCATGAATTGGAAATAAGGTAATAAGGCATGTGTTTTTGTACTATCGGGTTGGGAGCGGTGCTTTGTGGACACTGTGAAGTTGACCGGCAATACACCCATATATTGCATTGTAAACTATTATTGTCTGCTGTGCAACTTTCCTATAGTCAAATTGTGTTTCACTCTTGATCTGGACCATAAGTAGCATCGGTCTGCCTCACGGAGGGCAGGAAGGGGAGGGACTTATACACCAATCGACTTTAGGGCATCCACAACATTTTTTTTTAAAAAATGTTGTTTAATTGTATTTGGTTCACAAAAAGAAAAGAACATTTTTCATTTCATTAGAATCTTTACAAATTATTTATCAACTAATACCATTTAACATTCCCAAAGATGGGGAAAATAGACCAAATAGACCAAATAAAAATAATGAAAAAAGAATCAATAACCATTTACACACACTGATTTCAATAACATAAGTCCACTCTCCCCACTTCTTGAAACTCAACGTGGGGTAATTACCCTCCCCCACCCCCCATCTCCTTTTGTTGGCAAATTACTTTCCGAACAATAAAAGAATACATTTTACCTTCCACTTGACCCAACATTCCACAATAGTATTCACATGATCTAGTTTTCCTTGATGTGGGTTGTTAGGCAGAAACCTGTGCAGTTCCCTCTGGGACCACTGCAAAAGATGTAGGACTACAGGTGTTTGGCAGTAAACCACTTGGTAGCAGTCTGTACCACACAGATTCACTTGGTAGCTGTGGCTGAGCAGTCAGACTTCCCTCAAGAAAAGTTAGGCAGTATACAGAGTATTCACAATAGGTCAATAGAACACAGTAGAACAAGTAAACACTGAGCAGGGCTTGGTGTAAAAGAGATATCATTATTTATTTAAAACCACATCTAGAAAAACACACAGGCACTAATAGTAAGCAATTCAAAAACACGGTCACTAAAAGATATACACTCCCTTAAAAGAATTTTAGACAAGTCTTAAGTAAAGCCCCACTTATTTTCAGACATCGGTGAGCGCTTAACGTAGATGGCACTCTAATAGTTTGTTTTAAAAAGGGAGAGAAGAGCAGAGAACAAGTTGAAACAGATCCCAGCACTTTTATCAGAACATAAGAGAGGAAGGCAAAGTAAAACCGTGAAGTTAGCGTTCAAAAGACCGGATCCACTTTTAGAGGATCCAAACGAAATGTGTCCAAGGTCACATGGTTGCAGTGCACAAAAGTCTTGTAAAGGTTCAAAAAGGAGTTGGACCAAAGAAAGGGACCAGTTAGAGGGTCAAGGCGGCCAGCCCAGTCAAGAAGAGTTAAGGAGTTATTATTACCTTGTAGCAATGTTTAGAAAGGGAGGCCTGGCGGACACGGTACCTTAAAGTGGTGAGAACGCTCCAGCGGGGGCAGTTGTTCCTGGCAGCGGGTGCAAGTCGGTGCTTCATCCGGGGGAAGAGAGGATCTCGTCATGGAGGAAGACAGGAGTCCGTTGCACTGCCAGGGAAGAAACCAGCCGCGGAGTTTCTCAGGTACAAGGAGCGGTCCGGTGATTCACGGTTCAGTGGTGAGTGGCTATCCGGCTGCCGGGGTGCTTGGCACAGGCAGTTCGACCACAAACCGGGCTGGGGTGCGAAGAAAGAAAGGTAAACTCGTTGTGCCCACCAGTCAAGGGAAGAAGCCTCTCCAGCCGGGAGATCTTCTCTGTCGTCGGGAAGTGTTGAGTCGGTTCTGCAGGGCTCAACAGGTGGTGTCGTCGTGGTAGGTCGGCTCAGCTTCTCCCTCGTCGGATTCTCAGGTCCTGTGGCGACTTCTGAAGTTCCAGTCCCCAAAGCCCTGCTTTTATGCAGAAAACCCCCATTCACTCAGCCTAGCTGTCACTCAAACATGCTAAGTGGTGAGCCGGCCAGCTCACCACTTGGGCCAATCACACAAGAGTGCGACTTTAGTTACCAAGGTAACTCAGTCCAGGGTGCCTAAACCCCCTCCCACGCCCCCTGTGGTACCCAGACAGAGTGGCACCACTTTTGGAGGCTTCTGTGGAGAAGCCCGCCAAAAAGTGGAACAAAGGGCTCGACTTGGGTTGGAGTCACAGAAGAGAACACAAACGCCATTTTAGAATCGAGTCTTGGCAAAAAATACCAACCAGAGAATTAATATTGATTAAATAAACCGGCGGTATGTTCGAGGCTATGAGAATTAAATAATTAAAGTTGGTAGCCTCGAACAAAGGGAAAATCCCATATGAAAATATTTGCGCTCGAATATAAAAAGTAGTTTCCACTGCCACCAGCCAAAACTCGATTAGGGGGGACGGAGACGTGCCCCCTCGACTAACAGACCCCGGGGCAATCGAATTGCCCCGACCAGTACGTCCACAATATGATGGTTTGTACTGGTTTCTGTTAATAATTTGGGACTAGTAAAGCCAATGGTGACTTTACATGCCCTGGGAGACAGTATTCAGTCCCAGGGTATGGAGTCTATGGTGGGATGTCATGATGACACCCCTGTGTTACTGCACGGAGGGTGCTGTGCAACACACATAGGAAAAACACAGGAGACCCTATGGAGTAAAGGACGCCATAGCCCATAAAACACATTACCAGTCAAAGGAATACCATAAGTCATGTCCAAGAGTAGGAGAAAAAGAGTCTCACTCTTGGCAGGAGGAAAAAAACAAACTCTAGAAATCCAGCAAAGCTGCTGGGGGACTCACTAGGTTAGGAAATTCAGCCTAAAGAGAGAATTCTCCCTAACGTGGGTCAAGCTACCTCCCAATCCCTCAGCCCTTAACCAAGTCATTTCCCAACATAATTAATTTAGCAGGTTGAGATTTCCCAAAATTTCAACCACTGTTGCCATTAGCTGAATTTCTTGGCCTGCAATCATTCTTTCCCAAAGATGCTTCGAGACAAGGCCCACCTCCTTATGTGTGAATCTTCTTAATTTCGCTAACCTCAAGGGCCAAGTCCTTTCACACTCCATTAGGATATGTCGAAGTGATTGGAGTCTTGGATCGGAGCATACTTTACATAGTTTAACCGCAAGATCTTCCTGCTTTCTTATTGCCAAGACCTCCCCAGTGGGGACCAAGTTCAATCTCACCCGTAAAAAGTTTGATCTTATTATGGGGTCAGGGTATTTTACTAGATAACGTGGAAAATGGCCTATGTTTTTTTCTGCCGTCAGAAACTCATTACGCGGCTTAGAGCTTCTCATCAAAGAGATAGTTTTAATCCAGTCTAACCGCTCCATGTCCCGTTTTACCTTGAGAGGGTTGGTTATCAGAGTTTCAAGATCTGCATTTACTCTGTCCAGTATGTTTTTTGCTTTTAAATACAGCCCTCTCAAGATTCTGGATTTTGAGCCTTTCAAGCGACCTCTAACATTTTCATACAAGGAGTCTGGTTTAGGACACATTATCTCTCTATGCGATTAACTTCCATTCTGCACGGCATTCCAAAGAGACAAGGCCTAGTTCAAACCGCAAGTTCCAACCAGGTGTACTCATGGGGAAGTTAAGAGAAACTTTCCAAATTCTACCTGCTCTGCTGTCGTTACCACCACTCCTCCCCTTCTGACCACATCCAGCCCTGCTACTGAGGCTACCTACCCCACTCATCTTGGACCTCCCATCACTACCTTCTAGCCATCTCACCCCTCTCCTGCTCCTACCCTGCATACTACCTGCCTGAAGATCCTACAAGGACGCTCTGCTGCAAAATCCTGTAGGCTGAAGGACACATCCAGCCCTGCTACTGAAGCTACCTACCCTCTTCTTTTGGTCCTCTCTCCTCTAGCCTGCTAGCCTCCTCATCACTCTCCTGTTCCTACCGTACTCACTATTTGTCTGAGGATCCTGCTGCGCACACTACCTGTTGGAGGACGCTCTCCTGTTGAAACTACCTGCATCCCCTTCTTTTCATGCGCCCTGCCCGCCCTTCCCCTCATTGTTCACCTTCCTCCCACTCTTCCTTCTCCTCCCCACCTTCCTCATGCCCTCCCCCATGACTTACCCCCTCTCCCACTCTCCCATTCCCCTCACACTCTCCCTCTTTGTCCCAACCTCATCTACACCCCTACTGCCAAACCCTCCAGCATCATTAACATTGCTCTCTGGAATGTCAGATCTATCTGCAATAAGACAGATGCGGCTCTTGACATGTTCTTCCGCCTCAGTCTCCATTTCCTCTGCATCACGGAAACCTAGATTCCCCCTCCAATTCCACTGTCCCTGCTTCTCTCACCACCCCCTCTTCCTCATTCTCTCATGTCTACCGCCCCACTGGTCGCGGTGGCCGCATTGGTCTCCTCCACCACCCTAAATTTCTTTCCTGTACCCCTGCCTTTCCTCTCCCCACCTTCTCTTCTTTCGAATACCTTTTCAAATCCTTTACCTACCCTCATGCAATTTCCTTCTTAATCATCTACAGACCTCCTGGCCCCTTCTCTTCCTTTTATGAGGACCGTGACCATCTCCTCTCTCTCATCTGCCCCTCCCCTCTCACTGTTCTTGGTGATTTCAACCTTCCTCTCTCTAGCTCCTCTCATTCTTCCCCTCTCCTCTCCATACTAGACTCCTACCTCCTCTCTCCCCTTGCCACTCCTCCAACCCACACCTCTGGCTCCACTCTTGATCTCATCTTCACCTCAACCTACTCCTCCTCACCTGTCTCCTCTCTACCCAACTACATCTCTGACCACACCTTACTCTTCTTTTCCCTCACTCCACCCTTCCTCTCTGTCCCCCCTCACTCCCCTTCACCCTTCTTTCGTTGTGATCTCTGCAACTTTAACCCTTCCCTCTTCATTAACTCCTGTATTTCCTCCCTTCCCACTATCTCTGACTTCTCCTCTCTCTCGGCCAGTGTAGCTCTATCCTCACTGTCCTCCTCTATCTCCACCAGCCTCGACCAACTCTACCCTCTTACTCCCTTCCACACTTCTTGGAAGCCTTCCCAGCCCTGGCTTTCCCCTCACCTCCTTTCCATGCGTCGTCTTCTCCGCCGCCTTGAATGATGTTGGATCAAAACACCATCTCTGTCTAACCAATCCTCCTATTTTTCATATCACTCTCTCTACGACTCTTGCCTCAAATCAGCCAAATGCTCCTACTACTCTAACCTTCTCCGCTCACAAGACTCTCACCCCGTCAAATTTTCCAAACCCTATCTCGCCTCCTCTCCCCTCCTACTCCTGATCCCTCTACCAACTCCCATCTCTCTCCCTCTGACTTTGCTAACGTTTTCTCATCCAAAGTTCTATCCCTACGCCAAAATATTCTCCTAGCCCCCTCCCAACACTCTCCTCCCTCTTCCTTCTCCCCTCCTTCTGCCTGCATGTCCAACTTCACTCCTCTCACCCCATCCTGTGTCTCGTCTGTCCAAAACTCACCCAACTGCTGCCCCCTCTTACCCACTTCCCACCTCTCTTATTACTAAAATCTACCCCCTCCTCATTCCCTATCTGACTACGTTCTTCAACACCTGCCTCTCCACCGCCTCCTTTCTGACCGCATTCAAACATGCCACTATCATTCCCATCCTAAAGAAACCCTCTGCCAACCCTCTTCTCACTTTCTTCCAATCTCTCTTCTCCCCTTCCTCTCTAAACTTCTCGAGGGCCTAGCCTACTCTCAACTCTCAGCATTTGTATCTACTCACTCTCTCCTTCCTCCCTCTCAATCTGGTTTCCGCCCTAAACACTCTACTGAGACTGCCCTCACCTACGTGCTCAACTCCCTCCTTACTGCTCGCTATGCTAAACAATCCTCTATCCTCATTTACCTGTCGGATGCCTTTGACACTGTTGATCACCCCTTACTCCTTAGTACTCTCTCCTCCTTTGGTTTCAAAGGCAGTGTCCTCTCCTGGCTCTCCTCTTAGCTCTCCAATCGTTCCTATGCTGTCTCCTGGGGCGGCCGCACCTCCTCCAACTTCCCCTTGGACTATGGTGTTCCCCAAGGCTCTGTACTTGGCCCTTTCCTTTTCTCCCTTTATACCTCCCTTCTCGCCTCTGTTATCTCCTCTTTTGGCTTTTCCCACCACTTCTACGCTGATGACACCCAATTCTTCCTCTCCTTCTCCTCCTTTACTCCTGATCTCACCCACTCCTTATCTTCCTGCATTACGGCCATTAAAAACTGGATGTCTTCTCACTTTCTCTCCCTTGATACTGACAAGATGGAAGTCCTTTTCTTTCCTTCTAACACACTTTCCCCTATTCCTCATTCAATCAACTTTCCCCCTTCTACTCTTCCCATCTCTACCCATGCTCGCAATCTCGGTCTCCGCTTTGACTCCTCTCTTTCTTTCTCCCACCACATTTCTCTCACCTCTCATGCCTGCCAACATCACCTTTACAACATTCGTAAAATCCGATCCTCCCACACCTTCCATGGTTCTAAACTCTTAATCTCCTCTCTCATCTTCTCCCGTCTCTTCTATTGCTCTTCTCTCCTCTTTGGTCTCCCTGCCTCTCATCTGACCCCCCTCAAATCCATCTATCACTCCTCTATCCGTACTCTGTCTCCTAGGACCTCGCAACTCCATTTCCGCCTCTCTCTCCCTCCTTGGCTGGCTTCCCTTCCTCTCCCAACTCAAGTTTCAATTCCTCTGTCTGGTATTCATATCTCTCATGACCTTGCCCCCTCCTACCTCTCCTCTCTTCTTTCATTCTACACTCCTTCCTGCTCTCTCCGCTGATCATTTCTTACTTGCAGTACCCCCTTCACCATGTGCCTCTTCTCGTTTCCGCTCATTTCAGCTCTTGGCCCCCCTGCACTGGAACTCCTTAGCTCTCTCCATCCGCTCCATCCCCACCTACTCCTCCCTCCGCTCTGGACTGAAAGCCCTCCGTCTCCACTCCCCCCCCCCTTGACTTCCTTCCTTCTCTCTCCTCCCTTCTCTCCTGCCCCTCTTTCCCCTTCTTCCTCCCACCCCCCCCTTCTTCTCACACCTTGGAACCTAAATCAGACAGCTGAATTTAATCCCTTTCCCCGACTACCCCCACTCCCCCCTCCTCACCATTCCCTCGCCGCCTCCATATAATGAAATTGTTCTACGCACTGTTACACTGGTTTGTATCATGATTGTTTACATGCTTCTCCCTCCATTGTATCTGTTGTTTTTCATTGTAAAGCGCTTTGTGTTAAAGCGCTATATAAATTAAATAAACATAAACATAACATAAACATTAACATATTCTGGCCCAATTTGCACTCCAGAGTAAGGGTTTCACTTCTAAGCCATACAAAATAACCGGAATTATTTTGTCTACATAATATTTGATCAATGGCAAGATGGAAAATGTGCAATATTTGGCTTTTATTTTTTTTCATTTGGGGGATCAGTTCATAAGCCTTGGAAGAGATATAATATTCCTGATTTCTTGGGCTGGCATAGATCTTGTAGCCAAGGTAGATTAGCTCATCCACTCGTGGTATAATCTGCCCGTTCAAAGACCAATTATCGAAGCTGATTTTCTTTCTTGGATGTTTAAACACAAGAATCTTCGATTTTGACGGGTTTATTACCAGCCCATTTTTCTCGGCATAACTACCCAGTTTAGTCGAAAGTCTTTGGAGACCAATGGCTGTTCTGTCCAAAAGGACTATGTCGTCCGCATAAACCAGCCAAAAGATCTTACTCCCATTAAAGAACGGACTGGCCAATGCAGACGATTCAAGATCTTGCCCCAAATCGAACAGAAAAAGATTGAAGAATAAAGGAGCTCCCAAATACCCCTGCCTTACTCCTCTCTCTACCTTCACTTCATTTGACAGATGTCCCTTGTCATCTAACCTTACCCTTACTGTAGTGTCCCTATGCAGCTCCATTAAAATAGCCAATAGAGATTCGGGGACACCCTTCAGTTGAGTTTTGCCCACAACAGACCTCTGCTAATCTGGTCAAATGCCTTTGAGAGGTCTATCCACGCCCCATACAAGGGTAGACCACTTTTCTCAGCAGAGAAGTTGCTCACTAGGCTCAGAATTAACCCATTTAACGATGTGGAAAGGCCCTTTCTAAACCTTGTTTGAAAGCGAGACAGGGCTCCCACACCATCAACCCAGTTTGTAAGCTCCTTGACTATCAGCCTCATAAAGATCTTACTTTCGATATCCAAAAGCGCAATGGGTCGATAACTAGCGGGGTTGGTCCTATCCCCCCCCCCCTTGAAGAGTGGGATGTCCAACGCTGTTTTCCAGGATGGTGGGAAGTGTTTTGTCAACAGGATTTCCCCAAATAGATACCTCAAGAACCCAGCCCAGAACTCTGGTGCATTTTTAAGAACTTGATACGTCAACCCGCTACGACCGGCAGCCTTAGAAAGCGAAGAGCATCTAATTATCTCTGCAATTTCTTCCTCTACCAAGGTCAGGGACCATTTGGTCTCCAACTTCATTGGCTCCCCTTCCTCTCTTGGTTTCTGAAAGATACCTGATAAATGTTCAACCCACTTGGCTTCTGGGACCAGGTTACATAGGGTGCTATTTGATTGTTGGTCCAATTGCCCCATTACTGACCAAAACCCTCGCTTATTAGCTTCAGCCACAAGCTTCAACATCTTTTTGCCATCTTTTTGCGGTCTGGCCATTCTTTGATTTTTTTGACCAATGCCTGTAATTACTTCTAATACCATTAGCTTCCCTTATGGAAACTATCTGGTGCCAAATTCTGTTTTTTAAGGCCCCGAAGATTACTTCTCATTTCCCTCTTTCTAAACATAGTTTCCTCATCAAATTCATGCAGGTGGTGCTGCTTGACTCCTAATGATGGCATTTTAGTGGCACAGTTGACCAGATAAAGCGAATATAATTGTCTGGATGACAATGATCTATCAGCGAGGGGTTTGGGATCATCTTCAGTGCTTTGTTTAATTTTTCTCCCCCTTGTCCATATTTGGCTAATCTGACTCTCCCCCACCCCTTTTCTCCAGATCTTGCTTATGTAGCCACTGCTGATGTCCCTGCATCTCTGGAAAGGAAAGCTCCAACCTAGCATGGTCACTGCCCCCCTCGTGATTTACTAGCAACGTGGAGGTTCTTGGAAAAAAGGCTAGCGCTGACAAAAATATAATCTAGTATAGATGTAGACTCTCCTCGTCTCCAGGTCGCGGTTGCACCTTTTTCCCCCCTCTGATCTCCATTTAGCATTTCAAGACCCCATGAGCTCATGAAAGCTAACCAATTCTGCCCTCTTCTGGTAGTTTCTTTTACCCTTTCACTCTCCTTGGAATTTAAACTCTTGATACATATGGAATTAAAATCCCCTGCCACGATATTAGCCTTACCCAAGTCTGATTTCACTGTTGACAATACACTCCCCAACATATCCAAAAATGTATTGAGTGTAGAATTTGTATATGTGCATGTAATTCTTCTGCTTATTTGGGAAGAAGGGGTTCACCACTTAGTCTTCTAATGAGCATGGCGGGCCCACTAAGTGGCAAATTGCGAACCACTTCGTCCATAAAAAAAAATTTTGAGGACATTG
Source organism: Ambystoma mexicanum (assembly GCF_040938575.1). Lineage (NCBI taxonomy): Eukaryota > Metazoa > Chordata > Amphibia > Caudata > Ambystomatidae > Ambystoma > Ambystoma mexicanum. The sequence continues at coordinate 853,531,957 of NC_090936.1, read as the reverse complement.
ATGATGCAATGACTACAAGTTTACTGGACTATCCCAGTGACAACACTCTTGGGCTCCAGAATGTTCATTTTACATCTGGTACAACTCTATAAAAACAGAGCCTGCACAGATTTTCAATGAAAATATTCCTCCTTGTGGAGAGTTAGTCTATTGCCTCTCGCAGCCTCCTGAAGTACAACCAGAAAAGGGGATTACGAATACATGTCCCCTTCATACGGTTTTGGATCCAGACTTATCTATTCATCAGAGCTTTCTAAGTGTACAGGAGCGCTGCCCCCCCACTTAGCCCCTTGCCTGCAATTAGAGATATCTCCTCTAACCCACTATTGGACACATCAATGATGGCCCCAGTAATAAGTGCCGAATTGGTTAAGCAGATACGGTTTTTCTTTGGCCCTTCTACGCCAATGCAGTTGAGGGGGGGTGGTATTGATGATATCCACTTCCACAAGTACAATCAGGAGAATGCATCCTTGACCCCTTGACCGGATCTCCCCTTCTTGCAACAGACAGGAAACTCTTTGAGGAGGAATTCTGGGCAGGAGGCTCAAATAGAATCATTTCCTAAATCGGACCCAGAAGAACCAGATTTTAGAAAGCAGTTGCAATCTTCTTCTAGTCCCCTTCAAGTACATCCCTTTATAAACCCGCAGATACCACAAAGGGCGTTCTCCTCCTTGGAAGGATCATTCTTGCAAGAGCATCAGGAAGCGGAAGGCACATTTCTGGTCCTGACGCGTATTCCAAACCACCTTGATAAGGGTCATGAATGTACCCATCAAGAAATCAAAGATCTAAATTTGAGGCTAGTGGATGTTCTAACAAGTAAACTTGAGGGTCTTACTTCGATTAAGGAACTTTTAAGAACTATTAAGGCTGTCCCTACCCCTACTAAGGAGGGTACTCCATTAATGCTATCTAAGAGTATTCAGACCGTTATCCAGGATAGGAATGTGAATTCCACTCAAACAATATTATCTTTGGAACCCTATGACAGAAACTATGCTCAGGCAGCTCAATCTGCTCCTGTAAATCAGGCAGTTGGGAAAAAAAGTAGAATTAGATGTATTGGTGAAATTGGTTAGCCAGAACTCCACCCAGATGATTCAGTTAGAATCCTTACACAACTTGATACAGGCTGCATCCAGGTCAAGTCATTCACCGGCAACCTCTTTAGTATTGGGGACACCTGCGGGGGAAAAGTCTGACAGCCCAACCATACAAACTGATATTATGGATGAGGAAGAGAGAGAAGCGGCTAAAGATGCCGAAAAACAAATAGATAATCAGGATTTCACACAAAAAGGTTTACCTAGATATTTTGTATCACGGAAAGAAAAAAAAAAGTACTTTAGGGCATTAAAATGCAGTTCAGTGAAAGAGCCCTTGACTAACCAGGAAAGGAAAAAACTGGATAAGGGAAAATAATTGGGAAAACCAAATCGTATCTCACAGAACAATCCTCAATTGAACACCTCTCAGGAGGAAGGAGTTTTAGATCGAAACCAACTAAATGAAGCCAGCAAAAAAGCCCTGGAATTCATAGATAATCTTCCCATGCCGGCACAACTGCCGCCTTTGGAAGCAAACAAAAGGACAGTTATGGGAAATATTAAGAGCTTATTTAAAAGGGGTGTGGGGGGGCCCGGCCAGCGACACCCTAACGTCAGCGTTAAAATCAAAGTGTTATTCCAAAAATGTTATGGGCAAAAAAAAAACCTTACTGTTTGAGCAGATTTCAGTAAGTTCTCAAAATAACCTCCTTACTTTTTTATAAAAAAGGCAAAGGGGGCACTGATGGGGAAAGATCAACTTACTGATTATACCTCCACCACCTGGATACAACAAAGGAAAATAATATGCCTCTAATGGAAACTCTTACACAAAGATCTCCACTAGTAAAGGCACATGCCTCTCCCTTAGCTCTGCACTCAACTGAAACTATTACTAGAAATAGTAAGAGTCCCGCTATGGGTAATTTTCCCCTTAAGGCCTTGGGTAAATCCCCACACCATAAAAGGGGAGGAATTTCTAATTGCCCTCCTTTTACAGCTATAGAGGGCGCTTGTACTATTCTAAAGCAACAGGATGGAGTAAATGCTGCCATTGTAGCCCCCCACATCAATGGTTTGGAAAGGGGAGAATATCTTAAAATCAACCCGCTTATGTCAGTGATGGATGACTCAGTGATGAATGGAGTGGGAGTCTCGAGGGTGGTAAAAGAACCTATGCAATTAGACACTGAATCTGTCTGCTGTTAGAATGGTGTTGAAATCGATGTTTGAGGAACATGTTAATGCTGTAAACGCCCCACAAAAGGGGAACCAGGGACTTAACCCAATAACACAAGGTGTGAGTGTACAATCGATAGTGAAGGATTTGCCTCCCCAGCATCACAAATTGCACCAAACTCACTAATATATAGGACAGAGTGCCAGAACTCCAGGGCACCCAAAAGGCTATCCAACACTGACGTATATTTGAATCAAACTGAACATGAGGTTGCCCCTAAGCGTAAAGTACTAATACATTGATTAATTGTGATTTGGATCAGATTCAGTGGAGAAAGCCCGTGCACCCAGACTACCTGAGTGTGCTGTTATATTACCTATTTGATCATGATGGCCCTGAATCCTTAACAAGAGGCCGAGTGTTGGCTTTATGTAATGAAATCCAATCCTTGAGAATTGTTTCATTGGCGGATATCAAACTGGTGGATTTCATACATCCTGAACGCCTGTATTGTCTGCCCGGTGTTCCATACAAGGGCTTTGTATGAGGCTTTTCTAGCAGCCGCAGAAGATTTCAACATCCTGGGTTATGATATGTTGGGCCTCATTACAGGTCGGGCGGTCCGGAAATAACAGTGGTGGTAATCCCGCCGCCACTGTTAATTCCGGACCGCCCGATCCCGACTCCTACCAGGCGGGAGGTGATGTTCCCGCCAGGTCTGACCTGGTGGGTTTAACACCGCCCGCCTGAAGCGGATGTGGAAACACCAGCACCATCACGAGATGGTGCCAGTGTTTCCACTTCCCTATTCCCATTGAGTCATATCTGACTCAATGGGAATGGGGATTTACCGAATTCCGCCTCCGGAATTCCCGGGACACCAGGTTCGTAATGCCCTGGTATTTCCGTGAGTCACGGAGGCGGAATGGTAATACGAGTCCGGCGGTAACCAGGCGGTTTTACCGCCTCGGTTACCGCCGGACTCGTAATGAGGCCCGTTGTCTTTTCTTGGGGGCACTATGCCCATAGATAGGAGCTCACAGGATAAGGCAAAAATGATAAAAAGGGCGGGGCGATCCAGGACAGACTAAGAAGGTAGACTGTGCGGATGACAAAACAAGCTGGAGGTGGTTAGCCTTGACTCTAAGAGACTCAATTACTCGGCTAAAGGAGATGAAGGCCTCTCTTTAAACCTAGTGGCATCTTGATTTTCTCCTGGAACTCTAGGGGACACTCCCATTTATTAAATTCCTCAGTAATTTGTGCAGAGTTAATGCTGCACCTTCTGATATGTCTGCAAGAAACCTGGATGATCAGCCCTTGCACATTGGATGGTTACGAATGTTTCCAGGAATATGCCATGCTGTCATGGCCATAGCCCCTGGCCTTGGGACTCGGGTCTCTGGGCCTCGCCACAGTATTCCTGCAAGCCTCAAGGGCCCAATCACGCCCCTCTCAGCTGTCCTGGAGCCAGTCCTGGCGCCAGGCTCATATGGCAGATGGAGTTCCCATTGGGGAATGGACCAACATGGCTGCCCCCACAATGTTCAGTTCGTAACTGAACCATGCAGTCTAGCATCTAGGGCGTGGTCTGCCCTGGAGGCACCTGGGATACCTGTAGGCTATTTAAGCCATGCCCGAGCTGAAGCACGCACTTTGCGTTGTTCTGCACTTGCAGCGTGACGTTCGAGACCTGCACGCAGCATTCCAGGCTTGCATCTGGGGAGAGAAGAACACCACCATTATTCCTCCTTACCTGTTCAGCAATCCAGCTCCTTGATCGCTCCGGAGTCTTCTCTGGAACCTGTCCTCTCCAGCAAGCAACATCCTAGGGAGTGAGAGAGAAGAAGACAATATAGTAAGCTTTCATCTTCCGATCCCAACACCTTTCAGGCTCGCGCTTACCTACTGAAGCTCTCCTGGTATTAGACAGCGGTCCAGACATCTTCCACTCTACGTTCCACTTCCTTCAGACCGCACTTCTTCCAGGAACTTCTCGCCGACATGCAAGGGAAGGACAGCACAGATTAGCCAAATTCCAAAGATGCTCATAGCGCCTAGCTTCGCGCATTCACTTACCTTCTCGAGCATCACCCTCTACATCAGCTCGACGTCTTCATCATCCCTTCTGCACCTACGAGAAAAGGAGGAGATTACCAGGGCAACTACTATTAAGGACACACACTCTTTAAGAACTATAGTCTTACCTCAGGAGCGGAGTCGCAGCAGGACTGGACTCCTGGGCCCACGCAAGTGAAGTAACTAGGCTGTAAGGTGCCCAGCCATGACGCGCCTTTGCACAGAACAGCAGGACGGAGAGCGCATCCTATAGAGATTCAAGGTGAGGAAGACTCTAAGGGGGTGGCTGGGACGCTCTTGGGAGGTGGGCCCGAGAGAAGGAGATTGTGGCTAAAACAGAACTCCTGTCTTCCAGAATAGATCCACGGCAGAACGAGTCCCCGGGGGAGGTGAATCGGAAGCGATCCAGTCAAGTCGGGTGGCGTCCCTGTGGATACAAGGTGAGCGTTACACATGCAGGGTTTCCAAGGATGTCCCTCGGGTGGACTTCTTATAGCTGTCCAGACAAAAGTTTTTTTTTTAAAGTGTGTAAATCCAACAAGGTGGCCCCTGGGTTTCTTTCAGTACATCTTGAAATCACTACGCAAATAGGAAAAGTTCTAATGCTGTTAATTAATGTATACTGGTCTACAACATTTTATCTTGAAGAAGCTTTGCAAGTACTGAACGACTTTGTCTCTACTGAAATGTCTAACCATTCTGGACTACTAATTGTCGTAGTGGGTGACTTTAATGCCGTCCTCACTCAAGATATAGACTCTATGCAAGTCTCAGACTTTTACCATCGCATACTATCTAATGGTTTGAATAAAGACACTAGAAAAGTGGAACAAGGAAAGTTATGGCTTAGTTTCTTCTCTGACTGGGGACTATCTTCAGCCAGGGCAAATGAGGACCAAAATAGTCTGATAGCAACCTGGTCAAATGGTATCCACACATCTATTATAGACTATATATTTGTCTCAGTTATTGTAGAGGCAGCACCTATATTTAGGATCCTTAGGACATATTATAGTGATCACAGTATGCTGATGGTAACGTGGAATGTGGGCTGCCCAAATGAACTACTATCTAGTTGTGTTAGTAATTTTACTGTTTATTTATCCAGGTCAAGATTAAAGTGGCATGATGGGAATATCTTGAAAGTTAATAGACTTTTTCTGAAAGAAATGGTAGAAACCACTGTAGAGAAAAAGATGCTTCTCTACAACCATAACTCTTTTGCAAACCATATTGGGTCTGCACTAGAAACAGTGCAAAAAAATCCATGTAGACGGCCTTATAAGGCTGCCAAACAAACACATTTGAGATGATTTGCTGAGAAGAAAGAAAGCCATCCAACAAAAAGAAATTAGGTCTCTTAAGAGATCTAATCTTAGCCCGATTGATCTTAAAAATAACATAAAGAAGTTAAAACAGAAATATAAAAACTGGCTGACCAGTTATAAATATACCCTTTACCAGATGGATAACGAAGAGATGCCATCAGCCCTTAAGGACGGCTCCAGCAGACAATTTTGGTTACTATTGAATAAGTTAGAAACCCCTCAATATAGAGTCCAAGCTAACCCAATTTGTGAACAGGTTTGGAATGGCCACTTTGGCCGTATATACAAACATCCTACTAATCGTAAAAATTGGAATAAGACACTGTCACTACCTTTGTTACAAAAATGTATTGTAACTGAAATAGAGTCCCACCTCGAGAGCGGCATGACCTTATGGTCTCTCTAATGCTACATTTAAAGGAAATCCGGGGTTGTGGGCAAACATTTTAATTTTTAGTTTAAAGACATTATTGAAATGAAAACTATTCCTATATCTTGCCATCTATCTTATATCGTACCCATCTATAAAAAAGGAAATAGGAAGTCCCCCAAAAACTACTGCCCAATTGCTATACTAGACACAGATTCTAAGATATTTGCGGGACTCGTATTGATGGAAATAAATGAAGGGATGGAACAAAAATCCATTCTGCGACCACAACAATATGGATTTAGGAAATCCACTGGGATGGAAGTTGGGGGGGGGGTCTCCTTCTGACAATTTTGCAAAATAGGGCCTGAAAGGCGGACTCCACTCCAATTTATTTAGCCACTATGGATTTGAGTATGGCTTTTGATTTGGTGGACAGAGACATACTTTGGGGCAAATTGAAATTACTTGGGATGCCTGAGAATCTCTTATCCATACTTGTCGACCTACATATGCAGTTTTGGATCCAGATTAGGCTAAACATGGAGGGCCTTTTGTCTTCCCCTATTAACATCTTGATTGGGATAAGACCAGGGTGCCTATTTCCCCCAACTCTTTTTAATTTGTATGTCTCGTATGTCTGGAACTGTCTAGAGGAGAGCGCGTTTATTCCCCCAAAAATTGAAGGAGCCACAGTAGCATGGATAGCATATGCGGATGGCTTTCTTTTAATAGATCAGTCCGCGAAGGGCTAACGGCCTTTTATACATATACGGTGGCAAATCAACTTGGCATTAACGCAAGCAAAAGAGTTATGACTTTTTCAAACACAAAAAAAGGAAAGGAGAAATCATGGTTTCTGAACAACGATAAGTTACAGATTAAGCCAGCAATGATGTATTTGGGTTTTCCAATCTTTTATCAGAACAAACAGTATCTGTATCGGGAATATTTCCAGCAAAAATGCACCCCGCTAATGGCTCAATTGAAAAAAATTGATAATAAGTTCATAAAGTTCTCAATAAATCGATTGCTGCGGTACTTTAAGTCGAAGGTGACCCCAAAAAATGATATATGGATTAGAAATGTTTCCTGATATCGGATCTTCTGAAATCTCGAAAATAGAATCTAAAATACTGAAAGCAGCTTTGTATTGGCTACGGAAATCAGTCCCCACTGAAGCAATACATTACGAGTTCGGATTGTTCACTTGGAATTATTGGGTCTTGTGGCGTTAAACTGTCTCTTTAGGCGACTAGTTCACGACCCGGGAGATAATCTCTATAGAATTGTGGGACGTGGTTTTAAGAAGGCAAAAACAGGAATTGACCAACTCCTAAAATTAGAGATCCTGTGTAAAGAAACTTTGGAGAATTTGGGTCTCGGAATGGAGCTGAGTGAAAAAACTACTACAATGTGCGGAGGACTGGTCCACCACTATGGATAAGGTGGCTAATACCAAGCTTTACTGCCAGCTAGTCGCACACCAGAAAGCAGTTGGGTATACGGAACCATATTTAATAAAAATGTCCTAGTAAAAACATGCGCAAATTGATTGAGATTCCGGTTTAATGTATGCCTCACGGGAGAACTCCTTGAAATAAGGTCTGTAAAAAAACATGCAGAACCGCACAATATGCTTTGATATTTGAGAAAATCATTCATGTTAAAGGAAAACATTCAGCTCATGGTCCTTATTGAGTCAGAGTTTTAAATATCTCAGTTTACAAATGGTCCGAGCTTCCAACTGGCGGAGGTGTAATTGTCGGTCTCCTCCTCTGCTATGTGGCTGTGCTTGCTGTAATCCCACAAATCGGATATCTCTGCCTTTCTCACTTTGATTGTGCATTTGCAAATGAAGGGCAAGTGAAAGTTTCGGATCTTGGCTATTCATGTTGTCTAAATGTTTTGAGCTCCCGAATGGTGCTAGCCACATAGACTGTTTTGCATACACATCACCCCATACACCACAAATTTGGTCTTGCAATTTATTAAGTTTTTGATCTCTTGCTCAAGGCCTCCATGACAGGTAAAAATCCTTTTAGGTGACATTGCAACTTTGCAAAAGTTGCAGTTCTCACATTTGTGAAACCCTGTTCTCTGGCTACTTAGGAAGTTCGGGGTCAGCTAACTGTTGGGTTCAGATGCAAGAAAGGAGGGGCTGAGTTTCATTTTGAGAGTTGGTGATTTAGTGTAGATGATTTACCCGATCCAACTTTAATATATGCAATATTTGTTTAGCAATTTGTAAATATGACTACAGTTGCTTGAGTATTTGGTAATGAAATGAAGTTTCTGGATGAGTAACTTTCCTGGATGATTCTTTGCTCAAAAGATGTTTTCTATCCAATTTATTAGTTGCTGTCTTGGTTTGATCTATGATTTTAGCAGGGTACCCTCTCTTCTTGAATCTGTCGCCAATCAGTTTACATTCTGAGTTGAAAGCCACATTTGTGCTACAGTTTCGTCGAGCCTGATAAAATTCTCCATTAGGTATGTTGTTAATAACTCCCTTTTTATGACAGCTGGTCACGTGTAAAATAGAGTTCACGGCTGTAACTTTCCTGTGAGTACTGGTTTGCAAGGCATTATTCTCAATGTATATGTTCAAATCTAGAAAGACATTCTTTGATTCATCAATCTGACCTGTAAATTCAATAAGTTGTTGTTATTGAGGTATTTAAGAAAGATATCAAATCTGTCTTTAGGGCCGTCCCATATTAACAAGGCGTCGTCTATGTAGCGTTTCTACAAATATAATTATTTTGAAAATTCATGCACTTGGTGAATGTGTGTATGTTCAAAAAAGGACATGAATAAATTAGCGAGTGAAGGGGCATATTTTGCTCCCATGGCGATACCACTGGTTTGAAGATAATATTGCTGATTGAAGATTAATTGATTGTGACTGAGGGTAAAGTCCAGAAAAGATTTAATCATTTGGACGTGTGTTATGAGTGAAGCAGAAAAGGTCTGAAAGGAAAAGTCTATAGTCTCTAATGCTAGGTGATGTTGAATGGAAGTGTGCAATGATTTCCCATCCAAGGTGGCTAGATGGAAACGTGGTTGCCATGTGATTTGATTTAGCGTGTTACTTTACCCATGGGGCATTAGCCAAATGACATTGAGCAGGAAACTTGAAAATAATGTCTTCTGGCTCAGTAATATTGTTGTTGTTTCATGTATGAGCTACATGCCAATTAATCAGGATTACTCTGTGGTGGATGCAATGGATTGGTGGCCTCCGGTGTGGCATAGCCAAGCCAAACTATAGAATCTAAGGAGTTGGTTCGATGGGGAATGTACCATATCAGTATTAATACACATCTATATTGTCACTTGCGATCAACCAGTTGATTAGAAGAGTTGCAGTGGAGCCTGCACCACACCCAGGCACCTTAAAACTGGCTCTTTATGTATAGATTAATAATGGGCAGCTCTCTCCATTTATTGGTAAATACAAATGAGCATAATCAAACATGGTGATAATATGAGGGGATTGACAGTGTTGGTTATCACACAATGCTACCTTAACGTATTCGCTAACAGGAAATAGAGAAACAAGTTGAGTGAATATTGCAAATGTGATAAAATACTTCGTATCAACATATTTGATTACCATCAGGAAAAAATGGTAATTCGGTTCACCTATTTTTGGGAAATAATAACAAGGTTTAACCTTGTTCAATAACAACTGTTGCATACAGAGCACTGAATAACCGTGAACCCTGCTTACTATAGACAAGTTTTACATGCAGACCAAATAGATCTGCAAATGGCTCACAACCATACTCCATACTGAATGGAGGTAAGCTGCAACACAACAGTACTCGCAAATTTTATAACACATTATCTACAAGATCCGACACAAACCAATCTATATTAGGTATACCCTTTATGTATCTTAGTAGCTAACACAGCCCATATTGAAAGTTACAAGACTCTGTGGGAATACCTCAGCGAGGGGAAAAGCACGAAGCGCAGGATGCAATCATTAGAGCAACTAAGCCACTAGAGCAGAGTCATGGACAAGTCTGCAGCTCGGTAACCAGATTGTTATTATTTCTAATTGGTCGTGCTCACACAAATCAGTTCAACTTAACAAAGGTGGGCATCGCAAATAATTAAATGATTATTTACTTATAAAGCTGAGGACCCAGAACAATGTGCATTAATTAATGTGCAGTAAATACTCACGAGAATGTAGAAACTTTAAGAACAACGTAGTGACCAATTGAATGAGACACATTTATCCAACCATTTAACAGAGTTTGAGTACACAGCAGACGCAGGTAATTGCATATTTTCCATTTTTTGGCAATTATTTAATATTAAGAGAATGGAGCACAATTGGATTTTTCAACCAATGTACGAGCATATTGTGAAATAAACAGCAGCTGATGAAACTGAGGTCTGAAGCAGGCTCCGTTGCAGCCTCTGTTGCATACTCCACTGGAGGCATTTTCTCCATATATAAGCTCCAGCAATCAACAGTTTTTGAGTAATCGGGTATTGGTGTTACGCTCACCTGGTTCCCACAGGGGTGTCGGGCGGAACTGGAAGGCACGGTCTCCACCAACGTGATGGGTAGTGCAGAGATGACTGACTGGACTGGTCCACCTAGCTTCGCCTGCTTGACCCGTAGAAGTAGTCTCCTAAAGGCGGAGAAAGGGAATTAGCCACCCGTGGATTTGAGTAATAGCCCCTCACTGCGTCCCCATTTATCACCTTTGATATTCCCGTTCACAAAGCTCACCTTATAGTTTTGAATGATGAGCTCTCCATCCTGCGAGGAACGCAGGGGCGCATTGATGGCCAGTTACTTCACTGGCTTGAGGATATTGGAAGAGTTCTAGACAAATCTTGGCTCCAAAACTCCTTGCGAAGGACCATAAGCATATAGTTCTTAAGAGTTCAAAAATGTCTGAATAATCACTCTTGTCCAATTCCTTTGTTTATCTTGCAGCTTAGACCTAAAAGAAGATGGTTCTGTGCCAGCTGAAAGCGTTCAGGTAAGAGTCTGTGCTATCCCACACTGTCCGTTAAATGATGCCAAAGTTTAACTCGCTGCTTTCTCTTTTCTTACAGGTGCGGCGTAAGAAGATTTGGCGTGCTGGTGAATGATACCTCCGGCGGTAAAATCATGTAAGTATATGGTGGCAAGAGATTGTCCTTGTTTGTTTCCCCTTGGCTCACCTTGTTGTTTTCTTGTCCCCCTTAGGTGCTGGAATGCGGCAACATAACGATGGAGACAGCGCCGGATCGTAGAGATGCTGCGAGGAACGGTGAGTATGGCGTGACGCTGCTGCTGGCGATGCAACGTGTTTTAAAATAAAGTATTTTTCTTGTTCAAAGGTGTGATGAATCCGGAATCAGGTAACAAACCCAATAATGTTCTTGTTCTAACCTTTCTTCTTCTTTCCCCTTCTTTCTAGGCGCTCTGGACTCGAGGCGGGCATGGCACGAGGCTGGATGCTGACTGCAGGCATGGTGAGCGTTACGCTGCAGGATGCAGAATAACGCGAAGCGTTTGCTCCCCTTCCGGCGTGGTTTAAATAGCCTCCAAAGTAGTTCCAGTTAAGTATTCCTCCACAACCACACCCGAGTAACAAAATAGTCCCTAGGTAAACTAGTCCCTTCCAAGCCTCACATGGGCTTGGATCTCTTGCAGCATGGTCTGCATCAGGTACGTTTTAACATATGAGCCTGGCATCTATGGCGCCAGGCATGGTCCCCCGTATGAGCCTGGCGCGATAGACGCCAGGACTGTACCATGTAGCCCCTAACAAGGGTTGCTGGGCTTTCTCTGGGTAACATGATGCCTGCTTCCGGGGTTGCTGGACTTGGTCTGGATGCCCGGGGGTAGGCATCATGACAATTGGCCTGTTAAGGGAATTACGGATAACTGTGAAATGAGCATAACCAGGATTTGTTGGATTAAAGTATTGATGAGTACTGAAATAAATTGGGCATTTGACAATTGATTTGTGGGAAAGAAAGAATTTTATATCTGTGAATTTAATAAAATCCGAAATTCTGATTTTACTAATATTTGTTGTCCTCTTTTTCTCTCTCCCCCCCCCCCCCTTTTCCCCCTTTGTGGTTGTCTTTATCATATTTACAGCATAATCTACTCAGTGTTAAGACAGAAAGCATCAATTAACGATTGTAGAGTCAGATTTTGTGCCCTGATGAAGACCCAGAGGGTCGAAACACGTGTTGACAGGCAAATGATCGTTCGTGTACTGATCATATAGATATATGTGTAGTGAAACTATTATTCATTCACATCCACTAATGCTAAATAAATTGCAACTGTCTTGAGGCATACTACGTTAAGTGGTTTTCTATTTCCACAAGTATTACATTGTTGATGCAAATATCTTAGAAGTGTATAGCGCTTATCAGTGGAATCAATGAACTTTTAGGATTTTTGCAGTTGGGCTGGGCTAGCCCTTCAGTTCCACACAAATCGCAGCTACCACTTTCCCATCATCATACACTTTAGCTACTTTCAACAATCTATCAAACTAATAAATTGAAGTCTCAGCGCACACAGAAACTAGTTACCCCACAATTTCTATATTCTGTGCCTTTAAGCTCTGCGCTTGGTGCCATAAATCATATTTATGCCTTGTTTTCGCGGTCTGTCTGAGGCACAGCCTCCAGTAGGGAACCCTTGGGGTTTTTCGTCCCACTGCTCTCGTCCCTTGTTCCATTGCTCTGCTCTAGTAGGTGTGCCTTCCTGGAAGTTCTGCACATACTTGTGTTCAACCTTGCTCAGAGTGTGCCTTTAGGTGTTGCCTTTTATTTGTTTGAGTAGAGCTAACTGGTATCAAGTGTATGCACTTAGTGTAAAGTGCCTGACTTTGCCGGACCCGAATAACGGGACATGTCTAGTACAATGTGAGAGAGCTAGTCTGGTTACTCTGTCACCCTCTTCCTCGGCCCAGTGTTTGTGTAAAAAGGGGGGGGGGAGTTGGGACTTTGGATAATTCATCAAATAGGAAGGGGTACATGAACAAAAAAGGGGGGAATACTGTGTCTCACCATCGGCTGTCTCACCCCACTCCCCAAAGACCCCTCACCCAGGTGATCCTCCCGTACTGCTCCACCCCCGAGGAACTGGATCCAAAAGCGATGGTTGTGTCCTGTCCACCTGGATGACAAGTCCCCAAGGACTACCGGGGGAGCCCTTTGGTTTCTCACAGCAACCTGTAATGGAAAAGTTAGGAAGTACCTTAACTTGTCTTTTACAGTCCAGTCCAAAAATGTTTGATAATGCTCTGCTTTCTTTTTACGGGTTCTACCGCCCCAATGTACCCGCGATGCCACAGGAGAACAGGATCCAAGATTACTCTGGGACCCCTGGACGACTTCTGAGGCTGGAAGACACTCTTCCTCGTCACAGTACCTTTGGTGCCTTGGCAGGCAAAGTGGCAGAGTTTCTGGGTCATCCATGAAGGGAAACCCTGAACGATGGAAGCCACCCCCTTCTCCCCACCCCCCTCTTTGCAAGGAGTCTTCTCTGGGATGCTGAGGCCAAGAGAAAAACAGGAATCAAGTACTTTCGGAAAGGCAGCAGTTTCGGTCTTTGCAGTGGTCTCCGTCGGACGGGAGTTACTCCAGCTGCGGAAGTCCTGGGAAGGTGAAACTAGCTATGGACTCCGAAGAGGCCTGGCCGAAGAAGATCCCCTGGGGACCTTAGATGCCTTTTCAGTGGTGACGGGTGCAGTGGCAGAAGTGGGTGTTGGGTTTCAGGATTTCACGGTTTACCAAATTTTGGATCTTCAGTGCTGCAGCCGCAGCACGGACCTCTGGATGGCTTCTTGTGACTTGGACTCAACCACTGGGCTGGACTACGAACCCTCACCGAGGCTGGACCCTCCGGACATCTTCTTTGGATTTTGGTGGCAGGAAACTCACTGGCGAGCCCTCCCGCATACAACAAACTGCAATCTTCTTCGGCTTGGAAAAGTGGTCAGATGTCATGTCAGGGATGTCTCTTGAAGGATTCTTTAATCAGGTGGAACTTTCGCAGCTCTGTGTGTCGAGCAATACTATGCCAGGGTATCCCCTCTTCGGGGGGCGGTAGACAGCAATCTGGATTCCAGCTGTTACAAGCATTCCTCTGGACCCTGGGTAACACAACTGGATTTCTTCACCCAAGATGTCCAATCACTTCTCTTCTGGACTCACAAAGACTCCTTCCCCTGACAGCAGGCACGCAGGACTGGCTTCCGGGGTACTTCTGATGAAGAGTAGCAGTTGCACGATGGTCCCTCATAGCTCGGGAAGAGGTCTTCTAACCAGGTCCTCTCTTGGATCAATGCTTGAAATAACACAGCAGCTTTCGGATTACATAAAGAAAATGCAGCAGCAGACTTCTTCCTGCAGCTGGGCTCCAGCGAACAGTTTCCTCTTGCTTCAGCTTTGACTTCAGTTTCTGAATATCAGTTTCAAGATTTGCTTCTGAACAAATTGGCGAGTGAGAGGTCCCCTGATCTACACATTTCGTCTCCATTCACTCAGGCTGAGCCAGGCTCAGGCAGCCAATCATTCACACGTGCATTCATTCATGTAGGCAGGCAGGCAGGCAGCCAATCAGGCTCACAGGCATTCAGGCCATTCACTCCAATCATAACACAGAATGTGCATTGGATTAAGCACCTAGCCTTTCAGAACACTACACTGCATTCACTCCCATTTGTCAGGGCTGTCTCAGGCATTGTGTCATACAACCAAAACCAGACACCCACAACACAGAATGTGAGTTCACTTCAGACTCCATTCATACAGGTCCCACCCCAAGGGTGTACCCACAACACACAGACCCTGGGAGGCCTCCAGTGAGTCTGACAGGAGCCAGCCCCAGAGCCATGTATGGTATTTCCACCCAACAGCAAGTCAGGACGAAAGGGACAGAGTCAGGACGTCCCAGGACATTGTGAAACAAGGTGTAAAGGCAATAGAAACCAAGAGGCTATAGTGGCCATCTTGCCTTTCTTCAGGAATCCATTGATTCCGATGGCAGGGCCTGGGTGTCCCACAAATGAAGGACACTCGGAGCCACTGCCAAGTCAGCATGTCGCTGCCATCAACCCATGCCCTGCTCTGTGGGACACACACAGGTTCCCCAAAACACACATAAGGGGGTAGAAGGGTATACCCCACCCATTGGTGCCATAAGGGTATCCAGGGTGCTGTTCACCAAAAAAGGAAAACATGAGGTCCAGACTAGACCTCATGGCATCCTGCATGTTTCTGGCGCCAGAACTCCATCTAAGAATGAGGTCCATCCAGTGGGCCCTCAGATACCATGGTCACAATTCTCAGTCCCTCTTCAGATCCGAAGTAAGGTCACGGAGGATCTTCTGTGGTGGGCCTGCAAAGAGAATGTGAGGATAGGTGAACCTTTCCGGCAACCCTGGCTGGAAATGAAAGTAGTCACAGATTCTTCCCTCACGAGTTGGGGAGCGTACATGAACGATCTCACGATCAGTGGACTTTGGTCACCATTAGAATCCAGACTACACATAATCCTTTTAGAGCTGAGGGCAGTCCGAATGGCGTTGATGGCCTTTTTGCCTTTCATACAGGAGAAGAATGCACTGATAGTGACGGACAACACAGTGGCCATGCATTTCCTCAACAAAAGAGAAGGTATAGAGTCACTACCACTCTACAGGAAGGCAATGCAGCTCTGGTTTTGTGCACTGCAAAATTAAATCCCTCTTTCGGCTGTACACCTAGCCAAAGAAGAGAACACAATGGCGATTGCTCTGAGCAGGCAGGGCACAGTGTCCCATGAGTGGGAGTTAGTTCAGGAAGTTCTTCTAGAGATCTTTGACGTTTGGGGAACCCCACAGGAATTGCGACCTGTTTTGCTCCAGGGAATTTCCATAGGGTGGAGCTCCGGCGGACACATTTGTAGTGAACTGGGATTTTCCCTCCTGTATGTGGTCACACCAGTCCCCATTATTTCTCATGTCATCAGGAGGTTGAGGAAGTTCGGGAAGTCCATGATTCTGATTGCTCCAACAAACGCACTAAACCGCTGCTGTTGGAATAGGTTTTGCAGGTGATGTAGAGCTAAAGATAATAACCCTTTCACTTGGGATACATCTACAGTGCTTTTTTTCTGCTATACCTGGCCCACCACGGCCTGCAGGTGTCTGTAGCCAAAGGTTACTTGGCAGCGTTATCCATCTTCAAACGCACACCAGAGCAGGGCTCTTATTTTAAATACCCATTGTCGTACAGTTCCTCAACCGACTGACATATATTTTCCCACCTGTCCCTTTCATAGTCCCAGCTTGGGATCTGAACTTGGCACTGATATTTTTTATGGGAGCTCCATCTTAACATCTCCGTTCCTGTCCGCTCGGATTGACATTCAAGAACATTTTTTCCGGTGGCCATCACTTCTGCTCTGAGTGATCTTTCATGTAAACCTCCTTTCACAATAATTAATAAGGAGAAGGTAGTCTTCAGGGTTCTCCCCTCCGTCCTTCCCAAGGTAGTGTCTGAATTTCATCTGACTCAAAAGATTACCCTAAAGGCATTTTATCCACCTCCTCATCCATTCAAGGATGAAGGTAGGTTGCACAGATTTGGCGAAAAAGGGCTCTGAGCTTTTATATTGCCAGATTGGCAAACGTCAGACAAGATGATGAACTCTTTGTTGGTTACACTGTACACAGGCTGGGTCAAACTGTG
Source organism: Ambystoma mexicanum (assembly GCF_040938575.1). Lineage (NCBI taxonomy): Eukaryota > Metazoa > Chordata > Amphibia > Caudata > Ambystomatidae > Ambystoma > Ambystoma mexicanum. The sequence continues at coordinate 853,515,229 of NC_090936.1, read as the reverse complement.
ACTAAACGAACCTTGTCTCTCTGGATCGTTCTGTGTATTTCAGAATGTTATTCTTTGGCCGGGAAAGATGGCCTTGAAAATCTAAAGGCGAGTGGAGGAGTGGCAACCATCTCAGCTCTGCAAAGAGGTGTGCTGGTGCAGGACATTTGTAATGCTGCAACTTGGTCTTCGATACGCTCCCTATCAAAACATTCCTGTCTGGATACCTTTTGTTAGGACTGATTATCTATACTCTGGCCTGGTGGACAGATCTATAGAATGCCATCCTATATTGTGACAGGGTGTGAGCTTGTAAAGGGTCCACAATGAGGGCACATAATGGGAATCACAGATTACACTTAGACAGGATGTATAAAAATACAGTTATTTATTTATGGCCAAAACACATTACAGAAAAATGATTACAAGCAGGTAGACATATCACACAACACTATCACACTAAATTCATATATACATTCACTTGGTTATAGGGCATAATACAAACCAGAAACTCCTGCAAAGTAAGAGTTAGACAAGTGTTATGCACAAAAAGGTCCACAGAGATGATCCCTAGCTAAAATTGTCCAGCTCTAGATTGCCTGGGGCCTTGTGCCTTGTACCACATAGTTCAGGATACAGTTCCACAGAACTTAGGATGCAGTAAAACATGCATTTAGGGTCTCTGGGGTCCAGTGAAGGGTTCGTAGGGTTAGGGTTCAAGTTAGACTAACACCCAAAAGTAGCACCAACAGTCGGCTGTCTTGCACAAGCAAGAAATGGCAAAGCCAAAAGTGTTAGAAATAAGCTCTATTATAAGCCTGTTGACTTATAATGGGAGTACAGGGGTAGGTTAGAAACTGTTACTTACCCCCGTACTCCGATTCTTCCCCAGACTTGGCAGAACAAAGGACAAGTGTCTGTTTCTTTTCCCGCCAAAAAGCTGTAGTCCTCTATTTCCAGGGGTTGCAGGTTCGAGCTGATCTCCGGTTGGTGTCTTTTACTGTTGCAAGAACTCTCGGTTGAAGAATGCATAAAACTCGATGCGGCACCCCTCTCAGGACTGGATTCGGGTCAGGTAAGCAATTTTCGGATGGTGGTTATCGCGCACGGTCACACAAAAGGACTCTGCAGCCGCAGTCGGACTTTCCCTTCTATCTCTGGTCCCCTTGACGCTAGGGCGCCGAAATATCACAGGTGGTAGTCTTGCAGGGCCAGCTGAGTATCCCCCAAGTTTCAGGCCAAAACTCGGTTAGGTGACGCGGGCAGCACGGTAGCCCAAAAACGAAGCTGGTCAGCGACAGGATGGTTCCAGGGCACTTCTGAAGACTTCCTTTGGCAGCGCACCGAGCAGACGTTGAGAATGGATGGTCCCTCCACGCCAAGGGTCATAGCTCCTTTGCAGTACTACTAAAGATCAAGAGCAAGACAGGACTCCTCCAGGACAGCAGCAGAAGTTGGTTGCCAGGCTTCCTTCAGTCAGGTCTCAGGTTTCTTCGCAGGTCTCACAGCTGGGTAGGATACTTGGCTCCTTCAGGTTTCTCCAGGATCTCTGAAGAATGGGTGCAGGGGTCCTCTTCTTATCCTAAAAGCCAGGTAAGAGCTGAAACTCCCACTAGCCAATAGAAAGACTAGCCCACACACAAACACCCAGCAGTGGTCCAATCAGGACCACTGGCGGGAACATTCATGCATACCAATCAGACATACTGAAACCAGTTTGTGGATTGGAGTCACAGACCCAGCCCACATCCTGCCAGCAAACACACACAGCCCTCCATTATCCCGCCAAAAGCTTCTGCTTTCCTGGGCACTGGAAGTCCTTATAAGGATTTCCTGGCCTCTGAGGCCAGGAAGGCTAAAAGACAAGATAGCAAAAGAACAGGCAAAACATCTTGTGGCACGGCCATGTTTGACCACTAGCCACAGTTAGTAGCCAAACCCACTAAACGTGATAAACACGGTAAAGTTAAAACGAAAATCCCCAAAAAGGGGGGAAAAGTCACTGCTGCCACCAGCCTATCCTTTAAGCACACCTAGACTAAGCAAAATCCTCTGAGTCTTAGTCTAGGGCAAAACAAAAGTGCGCCCCATTGTACTGCAGTGTAATCTGCATTGTACAATGATAAAAAGTAACCAAACGTAATAACACGACTAAGAGAAACAATGTTTCCCAGTACTGACAGCCTGAAGGACACATCAGTTTCCCCATAACATATTAGCAAAGGCCAGTGCAGTGAAGCTTAAAGCTTCACTGCACTGCAAAAAGTACAGGTCAGATTAAAAAATAAAAGCAAAAAGTTTGGAGGTTCCATAAAGATGGAAGGAAAGGTGCAGTAAAGAGAAATCTTTCCTAGCACCTTGTCAGGTCAGAACACTAGATTTAGGAAAGCTGTTATGCACAATATAAACCAGTAACGCAAATCCACTGATCCTATCTCCTCCTATATAACTGCTATGGGAGTCTATCAATGATGAGGAATACGTGGGGGGACACAATCCATTAGAAACAAATTACTTACCCTTGGTAATGTTTTTTTTTTTTTTTACTGGATGTTCCACCCACGGATTCCTCATCCTCCCAGCCTACCCTTCTGACTGAGTGCATATTTTAATATACTTTCCTCTTTTATTTCCCATGCAGGTTATGTATCCTCAAGTCGGCTGTGAGAAAGGGGGACAAACTAGAACTGAGGCAACAGGCGCAGTGCGTGCTATTCATACCAATGTCGACGTCCTGTCCTAGCGTGAGGATGGAAGCCGCTAAGGGACATCGACCCGGCGATGCATGGCGCCCTCTGTTGTCGAAAAGAATTCTGAACTGCAAGCAGGATATCAGCGATATCAAAGATGAGGAATCTGTGTTAAAGGTGCTAATTCAGCGCCAGACAAGAGGACCCACCTACCAAGTGTAGGAGTAAAGAACATGCGCTGTGGGGGTGGCTACACAGGGAATAACAGAAATACTCAGAGCCACAGACACACTGTATAAAGGATTTCACCTTGAATGGTAGGGGGTAATGATACATTAGATGTAAACCTTGCCCAACACATTGCTCTATGATTAGCTTAAGGAGGGGGGGTGACCAAAATAGCACAATCACAAATACGTGTAGTAGGAAATCCCTCAGAGCGGGCTGGATCTGGGAACTTTTAAATTCAAAATATGTGACCACAACAGCAGGGATGTGCAAAGGGGGGAGGAGGCTCAATTTATTTGCCATATGGGAATTAAGACAACTGGAACTGGTTGATATAACTGCAGGGCGTCCAGCCAAACAATCCACCCTGCACGGTAACGTACCAGTGTGCCAGTCACATGATCGCTGATGCCCATCGGCAATCCGCAGTGGGAAAGGAACACCGGACAGAGTGGCATTCCTGGGAGGACCAATCAGACTGTAAAGCTCTGATGAGGGAGCCAGCCCTCAAAGTATCCAGCACAGAGTCTGCAAAGGTCATTATCAAACAGATATTGTGTGAATATCTCCTATACCACCAGCTGCAGGGTGCCTTGTGTCCTGTTCTCAATGGTGCTGACCAATGGCAGTGTATTAAAGTTCTGGCGGTCAGCACAAATATTGCTTTGTTAATAAGATATTCCGCGGTGGGTTGAGAATAACATTTTCTGCCACATGGGGAAGTGAGGCAATGGGAAACTATTGAACTGTTTGCTCCAATGACGCTTTCATTAATTAACGTAACTATTGCAGAGGTGGAGGAGATTTAAACCAATCAAATTCCTGCAAAGCACAGAAAAAACAAATCCTCCAACTTGCAAGTGTTTCTCCTGACTTTAGACTATTGTATTTCTTGTTATAAAACTGCAGTTTGTAGTCCATTCAGATGTCAGCCTCACGATCAGAGCTACTCCACTCTTCTGTTTGATTTTTGCTCACCCAGCTGTAATAAACAGTGTTGGTTCTTGACCGGTTTGTGCTACATTTTTTGAGTACATGATTTTTATTATGCACTAACTAGCGGACCCCTGACTACAAATCCATGGGAGGATCATCCAGTAGAAACATTACATGGGGTAAGTAATTTATTCTGCTTACTTAAATGCTACAAGATACTGTCAAGTTCTATTGAATCTAACTATTCCAACAACATTTAACTTTGACTGGTTGTTGACCTTCATACATAGCAGGGTTAGGAATTGCCAGCAGTTGGGAGCTATTTAGCTCCTGGTATCCAAGGGGGAGCCTGGTTAGCTTGACATCAACAGCTACCAGGAGCTACATTTGACTATGCCCCCCAAATAAAACAAATCGCCATTATTTTCATTATAAATGTTTAGACAAAAGTGTTGTTCGTTATTTGTTGGTTATTTATAATCGCATGTTACCGTGCTAAACACACATAGCTATGTGATATTAACTGTGTAGTTTTGGCAATGTGTTAAACGGAGAATAAAGGACGTGCCTAAGGGACCTTTAAAGCATATCGTATAAAATGCAATAGACAAGTAAAAGTTTGCATCTTGGGCTAATGTTACATTAGCTGCTCGCTATGGGCTGACTCCTGGTTCCCCAGAGGTAGCTCCTGCCTAGCGGGTGATGCCCGATGCCCAGGAGCTGCTTTTTGTTCCTGATCAACAAATCCCAATTTCGACCCCTGACATAGGTATGCAGGGGACAGGGGTATCCCTTTGTTTGGATGCAAATCTTGTTCTGTGTTTTCAAACATAACAGTAACCCACGTGTCCATAATACATTCTAGTGGAGCAATATGTGCAGCATCCGGATTACTAAACAAGGTAGTCTGTTTATTAAATAGTTATTAATTAATTTTGTTACGCTAAGCATATGTCCTTGTCGATGCTTTCATGCACTCTGCAAGCTTCTAATGAACTAGATTGGCTGCCTTAGTCGGTGCCTGTACATCAATTGTGCTTTGTCCAGTCAATTGGTGTATCCTTTTGTTAGTCAATTTATTTATTGTCTGATGCATGAAGCAGCTTTATTGAGGGGGCAGGGATCATATAAGAAAGAACAGGATTGCTTTTAGGATGAATAGGTGAATCCAATCTCTGCGCTGCATGTTTTTTGGTCTGTTTAATGCTTGATCGCTCTCTTTTGATCCCAAAGAGCTGTCCAGATTGTACCAAAATGTGACCTTCTTCACGCTCAGTGTTGCTTCTCCATGTTTCGCTCATGTGAGCCTCTTTGATCTAATCAGGTTGGCATGTTAGGAGCACAGGTTGAGTGTCGACTCATGTTGCTTTGAAAGCATGTTTTAGGTAGGTAGACTCCTGGTTATGAAGTCTTTTGGAGCTAAGATCTTGAATTTAATTCTGAGCTACATTGGTAACCTGTGGAGTGCTTTCAAGTCTGTTGTTTTCATATTTGCTTAGGTATGGGCATGCTGTGGTAGCCTTGCTCAAAATGTTTACTGTTTCTAGATTTGGTATCCAGTATGACAGACATATGGCAGGGGTGCAGGTTTGACAGCATGATAGATCTCACAAGATAGTTTTGCTAGCCACCGTTCCATAAAGAGCCAGTACCTATACAAGTTCACTAAAGAGAAGTGTTACATGACTTTGTTCAAAATCATTAGACTTGTCTGTAAAGACAACCTTTGTTAAATTGAACTGGCTTTTAACTACCGTGTACTGAATTTCCTTACCACTTGGTCCTTGTCATTCCTTTCTAGTTACACATTTCCTTTTTGAATTTTGGCAGGTTACAGAGTGGCAAAAGAAAATGGAAGAACTTCGTCTTCATGATCTGAAAATGAATCGGGAGTTAGTCAAAAGGAAGGAAGAGATAAAGTACTTAAATAACGTCATATCTGAAAATGAGCGTCTAATCGGCAACCTCGAAGAAGAAATTGTACAGCAGAGCAAGGTATTGTGCATCACCCAACTATATTATTCAGACATCTGCTGAACGCACTTACAGACCCATGGAGTCTGTCCTTCATTTCCATCTATACTGTGACCTGCTTGGTTACGGTAATTACATGTGCCTATTTACAGACATTCCCCGATGGCAGTGCAGAATCTACGTGCCAAAGTCTAGCCTGTATGTGCCCGTCCAGGCTAAGGATGGGCTGGGCGGATGGTTGCATCATTTACTGCTGAGTTTGGCGCCGGAAGGCACCTTATTTCCTGATGACTTTGATCTTGTTGGTAAGGTTCCTCCCCCGAATTCGAAAACTGAAAGTTTCTCAACACCCGGTCACTGACAGCTCATGCAGATTTTATCCACAAACCGTTATGTGAGCGGGTACCTGATGTTTTGGGATTAACATAAACGTGGCTCTCTGATGCCTCTGCTGTTACTCTTAATGCGGCTCTCCCTGAAGGCTATAGCATCGTCCACTTAGACAGGGACGCCTCTCACCCTGGCAGCAGCATCGCTATTATTGTGAGGGCACCTTTGACTCTGACGCAAATTCTCACACCTCATCATATTAAGATGGAAGCGCTTTTAGAAAGTGTACAAGTTTTGAAGGAAATCCTTCCAGAGATAATCACCAGGGTTACATCTGCTGTAAATGGCTATTTTCAGCATGGTATTGTTCCCCAAACCTTAAACAGGCCATTGTTCTTCCTCTCTTAAAAAAAGCCCATCACTTGACCCCACAATGCCAGCTAACTATTGACCTATTTTACTTCTGTTTTCATGGAGCTGCTAGAATCTTTAGTGGCTCCTCTGCCATCTGCTTTTATGAAACACACTAATGGTCAGAGCGTGGTACCGAGAGTGTTCTGGTAGCAGTCATGGACAGTCTGACAATGTTGGCAGACCAGGGAGGAGTGGGTGCCCTGATACTGCTAGATCTGTCAACGGCCTTCGACACCATCAATCACTCCATCCTGTTTCTCGAGAGCCGTCCTGGTGTGGTTTTCCTCTTTTCTATCTGACCAAGGCCAGTCAATATCCCTCTCTCCTTTTTTCTCACCTTCTCATGCTCTTTTCTGTGGTGTGCCCCAAGGGTCCACCTTGTTCCTGATGTTATTTAATATCTATGTTCAGCCCCTGGTTGCTCTCATCCGCTCTTCAGGTGCTATGCCTATGCGGACGACACCCAGATTGTGGTGCGTTTAGATCTGAACCAGTCTAGGGTGTTGGCGAAGCTATGTGATTGCCTGATAGCCGTGAAGGGCTGGATAGATAGCAACTGGCCGAAACTGAACGGGTACAAGACGGAGGTGATGGTGGTGGCGCCTTCTTCTGCTGCTTCTCTCTGGACACCTACTTTCTTGTTATGTGCTTTAGGGGATCCTTCTTCCCTTGCTGTCTCAGATAAGAACCTGGGAGTATGTCTTTCATCCACACTCTCTATGGAGATGCAGATGAGTGCTGCCTGTAGGATGGGCTTTGTTTCTTTAAAACTTCTGTGGAAAACTCTTCCTTTCCTACCGGAAGCCCTACGTCTTCAGGTGGTTGCTTCCTTGGTCACCCGTCGTACAGACTATTGTAATGCCCTCTACCTGTCTCCACCAAACGGTTTGGGATGGAGCTGTGATAGGAAAGAGGGGAGGGGTGGTGGGGTGGCTTTAATTTTTTAGACTTTTTCTCGTTTTGGGAAACCAAAAGTTATATCATGGATGGAATTGAATCCGTCTGTGTCAAAATTGGTCTTAATGCAGAAGCTGAGCTTAATGTTTTCCTTATTTATCGTCCTCCCTCCATGTCTGAGGACTTTATAGCTGGTCCCACAAGCTTTCTTCTTCCCTTGGTAAAACCTAACACCAGTTTCTTTGTTATGGGAGACATTTATCTATGGCTGGAGCACCAAGATGATGATGCCGCGTTAGAACTACAAACAGCATTGAGTGATATAGGCTTTATCCAATTGATTCACGTACCCACACGTCGCTTGGGCCATACCCTGGATTGGGTTGCCTGCCACAAGGTAAGAACAAAGGATGTATTAGTGTCAAGCTGTCCATCATCTGATCACTTCTTAGATGAATTCACTGTGATTGCGGTATTTCCTATGGAAACTAAAAATGGGACAAGGCTTGGGGGCTAACATCCAGAAACTTTAAGAACATTTCGGCAGATGGGATAGAACCTCTACTCTCTCCTCTGGGGAACCTGTCAGAGTATGTCTCCCCTGAGGAGCTGTCCAGGTCTAACCTCTTTAATTTGGACATAGTGGCGAATACTCTAGCACCACAAAAGAAAAAAATGCTTCGGGAAGGCAATATAATCAATTTATGGTTCTCCCCGGAGCTGAAAATCCTAAAATTATGAACCCTCAAATGTTATTGGAACTGGAAAGACCATTCGACCGAGTCAGCCTTGGCAGCCCATAGGGCTGCTGCTAAATACTACAGAATAGCGATAATTGAGGCCAAAAGAACCTTCTTTAATATTGGGATCAAGAACCCTCAATCATACTCCAGGGAGCTTTTCAAAATTTGTATAGAGCAATAATCTACCTGTCCCTGGACTGGTTGTAAAGGATAGTGTCTGCTGCGAAGTAATTCAGAGTGCCATGCAGGATAAGCTAAAGACTATTAGGACGAATATCGCCCAAAAACAAGATGCCTTCCTGGAAGCAGAAGGTGGAAACCCTGAATGGGTTTTTAGGAGGTCTCCTACCATTCCACTATTTAACTTTATTCCCATCTCTATATTGGAAATGGCTTCTATTATTCAACAGCTACAACCACTAATTGCAAAAATTATCCCTCGGCAGCAATTATTCTAAAAACTTGCCCTCTTACCTTGATTGCAGCGATATGCAAGTTTGTTAATTTGTCTTTCAAAGCTGGGATTGTGCCCCAGAACTTGCAAAGTGCATGGGTTACACCCATTTTTCAAAAACCTGGCCTTCCACCATATGTTCCTAATAATTTTAGGCCAATCACAAATACCCCTTTTATTTAGAAAATTCTGGACGAGGTGGCATATAGGCAAATTGCCATTCATCTGAAAAACCTTTCGATTTTGAATGACCATCAATCAGGTTTCAGAGTTGGATTTGGAACAGAAATAGCTCTGCTAGAATTAAAATCTAGGCTTATGGACCGCATTGACAAAAAAGGAAGCCTCAGCTGTTGATGCTTTTGGATCTGTCGGCGGCCTTCGACCTGGTGGAATTCACCAATTACGCTGATGATACGCAGTATGTCTTACCGCTATCAGGAAACCACAACCAAGATGAGGCATTGATTAATAAAATCTACACCTTGATTGAGAACTGGATGGTCTACAATAAACTCAGCTGAATAAAGAAAAAAACTGAGTGGTTGAATTTTGGCACACCCAATATACTACAGAAACTGGGATCAGCATATGAATGTTTTCATATTGGAACCGCTAAATTAACCCCTCTTAGGAAAGTTAAAACACTGGGGGGCATTTTTGACCAACACCTCAGTATGAAGTGTCATGTTTCTAGTTTGGTGTCATCTTGTGTCTATTACATCAAACTGTTGGCCCATATCAGACCCCTCATTTCCCAAGCAAACCTTTAGACAATCGCAAGAGCGATGGTGGGAGCTACAATTGATTACTGCTCCAGCCTACTTGTGGGTATTAATAAATCCATCTGCAACAGGCTGCAGGTTACCCAAAACAGAGCAGTAAGAGTAGTTACTGAACTCGCTAGGAGAGACCATGTATCGGTAGCAAGGCATGCTCTCCATTGGCTACTAATTGTGTCTAGAATTATTTTAGATTGCTGGTAATAACTCAAAAATGTAGGCAGAGAAATATGCCTGCGTACCTACAGGCTCTCTTAGCTAAGAAAACACACGGAAGAGCTCTTAGGTCCAGCAATCAGGACCTTTTGATGATCCCCAGATGCAGAACTATGAAGGCCTCAAAGGGAGCCTTCTGTGCGGCTGCCCCCAGGGCTTGGAACAACCTTCCACTCGAGAGGATTTGGCTCTAATGATGTCTTTAAAAGAAAATTGAAGACACTCCTCTTTACCTAAGGAAATGTAGACCCTATTATTTTACTCGGCTACCTGTTTATACCCTCAGATCTCCTTTGTTTCATGTTGTCCTGTTGCGCCCTTAAGCCTATGGGTCCATGGCCTGCGCATTACAACAAAAGTAAAGTTTGATCCAGCAGCTCTAACGCCTTCAGAACATGGCGGCAAGGGTGGCCACTGGCTCCCCTTATCGAGCACACATCAGTCCAGTAATCTGTAGTCTTCACTGGCTTCCAGTGGCAGAAAGGATTAAATGTAAGGTCCTCTGCCTGGTCCACCGCGTCTATTACCACCTTGGTGCAGAATTTATGCAGAATGCATTTTTGCCCTATATCCTGGTCCAGGCCCTCCGATCTGAATCGGCTAACTTAGTCATCATCCCAAAAGTCAGCCAGGCCCGTCTGGACGGTAAAGCCTTCTCTGTAGCAGCAGGAAAACTTTAGAACGAGCTGCTTGCAGCCATGCAGAAACAGATGAACCATCTTAATTTCTTGTGCGCTCTTAAAACTTTTCTATTTTAGATTGGAAGCTAGTACTTCCTACTGTTGGTACCCTAACACCAAGATGCCCCTGTGGCGAAAGTGCGCTCTAAGTTTAAGTAACATCACATAACATAGACAAGCCTTAAATCATGAGTGCTGTGATGAGACCTTGGATCTTGTCCCTTCTCCCATAGGTGTGGACTCCTCGCATAGGGCCATGGCAGTGAAGCCACAGTACAATAGTCCCCCTGGGGGTGGTGCCCGTGAGAAGATCACATGGGTGGGTGTTAGGCAGAAACCTGTGAAGTTCCCTTAGGGACCACTGCAAAAGATTTAAGACTACAGGTGTTTGGCAGTAAACCCACTTGGTAGCAGTCTGTACCACACAGATTCACTTGGTAGCTGTGGCTCAGCAGTCGGACTTCCCTCAAGAAGAGTTAGGCAGTGTACAGAGCATACAAAATAGGTACAGAAATACAGTAGCACAAGCAAACACTGACCAGAGCTTGGGTGTAAAAGTATATACTTATTTATTTAACGCACACTTATAAAACACACTAGCACTAAATTAGTAAGATAATTTCAAAACACAATCACTATTATCATATGTACATCCCTGATTACTTGTTGGACAAGTCTTAGTTAACACCACTTATTTCCAGACAGAGGTGAGCGCTTAACGTTCGATGACACTCCAACAAGTTAAATAAAAAGGGAGGGAAAAGCAGAATTATGGAAGCATACACACTAAACACTTTTTAAAGAACCACAGCAAGTTTTAGGAAGGCACAGTCTACTGGTGAGCAAGGAAGTTTAGGCGCCAGGTCCACTTTCAAGGGAGCCGGGTGGAAGATGCCTAAGATCAGACAGTTACACAGAGTCTTCGAAGTTTGTGGAGGTAGTTCGAAAAAGGTTTAGTTCAGTGCAGAAAAGTTAGCTAAGGTGTCCCAGGCTAACCCAGGTTCGAGAGACGAGGATTTAATACACCCTGTACAAACGGTTGCAAGGGGAGCCAGGCGGAACACAGTACCTTAAATGGAGAGGATCCTCCAGCAGGGGCAGTTGTTCCTGGCAGCGGGTGCAAGTCGCAGCGTCGTCCAGCGGAAGACAAGATTTCGTCGTGGAGGAAAGATGAAGGTCATTGCACTGCCAGGGAAGAAACCAGCCGCAGAGTTCTCCGGTACAAAGATACTACCCTTTCGGTTCACGGTAGTGGTGAAAACGTGGTATCCCGGTTCCCGGGGTGCTTGGCACAGGCAAGGCGGCCACGAGATGCTCCAGGGAGGCGAAAAGAAGGTAGATTGTTTATCCCCACCAGTCGAAGGAAGAAGACTCTCCGGGCTGGAGATCTCCTCTGTCGTTGGGGAAAAGTGGTGAGACGGTTCAGCGCGGAGTTGTATGGAATTCCACACAAATTTAAACAGCGCGGTTTAGTCAATTTGGACAATCTGAAGTATAACGGAGTATAAAAACAGAGGAAGGACCCGGGAGAAGGAAGAACGCTGACAGAGATGATGAGGCGGGACCAGCAGAAGCGGGGCGGGTCCTGAGCAGGAGGACTGCTCCAAAAACCTGGGAGAACAAATTCCTGGCGTCGCAGCAGACTGGAGAACGCGAGAGGGAAATGTTAGGCTCCACAGAGGAAGATTTAGACTGCAGAGCCGCCGCAGAACAACCAGGAAGGTCAGAGAAGACCCAAGACCACCGCAGACTAGGAAACAAGGTAAGATGGTTGTCGGGGAGGTACAGCAGCCCCTAGAAGTTGGTGGAGAATCTGGAAGGGTGAGCAAAATCCAGAGGACGGGGTCTGGGACCCTGACGGAGGCAAGAGAACTTTAACATTTCGAAAACCACCCTATAATACTTGGCTGGGGAGTATACCAAGTATTGCAGATAACAATAAATCAGAAAGGCGAGTCTGAGACCCATATGAGGATTGAATCATTGGACATCATCATAGTCACAGTACCTGGAAGATTAGTGAACCAGGTTGGCTGTGAGAGAAGCTAGAAGCAGGGGAAAGGAACCCTTCCCCATTGGTTGTTGTGAACAACTTGGCACTTTGAAGATGCTGAAGAGAAGCCAGGGGCAACAACAAATCATCCCCCTTGGTGTTTGTGAACAGTGTACCAAACCAAAAGAAGGGAGACACTCTCTTGGCGCTTTGGAGAAGCTGAAGAGAAATCGGGGCATCTTAGCAGGCATCCTCCTCGTCCCAGTACCGGAGTGGTAAGAGTGTAGTCTTCATTGCTCTTAGTTGCCTCTTTGTCGTCCCAGTATGGTCAGGTTTTACATATGGGAAAACAAGGGCAGCTGACTTACAATAACCCATAAAGGTCGGGGAAGGGTTGGGTTGGTCATCGATGGGGAAAGGGGGATCTAGTGTGTCTTGCCCAAGGGCACCCCACTCTGTCCCCACGGACCCTCCACCCAGGTGATCCACCCTCGCTTCTCCGCCCGCAGGGTCGGGATCCAAGAACGATGGCCTTTCCCTGGCCACCTGAGCAGAAGATCCAAGGCGTTTAGGAGTGAGAATACCCTTAGGTTTTTCACAAAACCCATACTATTATTAGGGATAGTTAGGATTTCCCAACCCTCATTTCTTTATACCAGTAAACATGTCACCGTTGTGTTGACTTCTTACTCCTACGCCCTTACAGTACAATAACCTTGAACTTGAAACATAAGGATATTTTCACTCATCCTCCACTGTGGAGCAATCCTCACCCTCTTATCCACCTTCCACCATCTATATCAAGAAGCTGGCTAACACATGTGCTTCAATCAAGAGGACCCTTTGTATCGATGCATCTCTTTATATGGCAAACAAAAGATGTTGCATTCAGTCGTCATCTATTCAGCATCAGGGTACACCAATGTAAAGAATTGGAACATACGTATCAGCACTATTGATATTCTGCTTGATTATTGAGCAAATGATTTGTCCTAATACATGTTACATAAAAATGTTGACAGTAGAGCGAAGATGGAGCAAAGCAGCTTTGCTACATTCTGCTTCTTGCATTACAGGGAATGGATTAAAACAAGGTTTGGTACAAATGTTGGCCGTATTGCTTATAAAACATCTAGGCAAAATGAGTCAAACTAATGACTTATTTTACTTCTTGCCAAACAAGGAGTACAGCCTGTATATTCTCAAAGACAGTTTAAGGGTTTTTGTGAAGATTTCTAAGGGTGTCCAACTAATGGCAGTCTCCTCTTCTCTCCTCTTCTCTCCTCTTCCCATGTGTTCCTTCCACCCTAGCCCACACTTCCCTAATCCCCAAACCCTGCTATCTGAAACCTTTCTGGCTATGGATGGAGGTGTAAAGGCAGGAGCCTTTTCTCCCTCCAGGACTTCCTAAGTGTACCCTTGCCTTTTCCAGATATCAAATGATATTTTTAAGATTGCGCCAGACTCCAACCAGTGGTGGAAGTGGGCGGGAGCGGTGCTACTCTACTTCTTTTAATTACATGTTACCGTTCCTATACTTGTATTTTGAAAAGAAACCGTTCCGGAACGGTTTCTTTTTAAAATAAAAGTGTAGCAAGAAGCTGAAACTTGCACTTTCAGTGTACTGCACAGGACGTTTCCTTAAAAGAGCAGACACATGTGTTTTGGGTTTCTTATTGTGCATGGGAGGGGGCGCGGCGATGGGGTCTGTTGGGAGCGGTGCAGGCCAGTAGGGAACATAGTTCCACTACTTCTTTTCAGACACTTCGATCACTGACTGCAACACTGTGCTCCTTACACTCTCCTCTCCACTTACCCCCCTCTACCAGCCTCCTGTCTCTCTCTCTTCCTGCTCTGTCCCTCTGAACTTCTCTTACTCGCGCTGTCCTTCTCCTCTCACATTTTGCTTCTACACCCTTCATCTTACCTCTCACTATACCCATCTGTTCACCTCTTATTATACCCTTCCTCTCAGTTTAGCTTATCACACTCTCTGCCTATCTCTTACCACTACCTTGACCACCCTCCTGCTTCACGCCTCCCTCACTACAACTCCCACTACTGCCTTGCACTCTCTCCACACCCTCCCACATACACTGTCATTTTCACTCTTAATTCCCCTGCACTGCATCCTCTCGCGCTAAGCTTCTTTCTCATTGACCTTTTCAACTCCCTCAGCACACTCAATACAACTGGTACCACTCTCTCTCGAATGGATTGTGTCCTCCCACGTATTCCTTATCTTTGATATTTCCAATATCCCAGCTTTGCTGCTTCGGAAAATGTTTCACAGTAGGGGGCCCTGTGCATCGCTTCCTGTCGAGTCGATGTCCCTTGGAGGCCTCCGTCTCGAAAGTTGAAGTCACCGCAGGTATAAGTAGCACGCACAGCACCCGCTGGCCAGTTGCGTTTTTCCATGCTTACAGCTTCGGTTGCGGTATGCCTCGTTCCTCACAGGAATATTCTCAAATCTTCTTCGAAATTTCTTCATACTATCTTGAGTTCCGACGGGAAATGGCTTTGTCTTCGGTGTCGTCCACTCCTCAATCCGGCTTAAAAAAATGCTGTGACTGCAGAGCTAAGATGTCGGTGACGGACCCTCACAGGATCTGCCTGTGGTGCCTGGGGTCGACCCATCTGTCTTCTCAGTGTGAGGACTTCCTATGATGGCCAAAGCCCTGAGAGAGCGTGGGGGAAGCTTGCGGCAGGTAAGGGCCAAAAATCCCCTTCTACTCTATCAAAACAAAAAACCTCAAACGGGTCAAGGACAAAAGCCGTGCGTCCTTGGACCCAGTGGCCAAGTCTCCTCGAGAGCGATCCCATCACTCGAGTCAAGAAAGTCACCTTGCAGACTAGACAGTCGACATCATTGACGGCGAGGAACTTGATTGAGACAGGACTAAAAAGTGCGTCATCGACGTCATCACACCTCGAGTGTTGACCTCCTCAACGCCTGGAGTGTTGAAGCCATCAACGCTATTGTCTAAACCATTGATTCAACCGTCAAAGCCATCTACAACCACATTGACAATTTCGGCACCTGTAACAACAAATATAATGTCAACTGCAATTGAAAAGACTCCTACTCCTTTAACACGTTCAGAATTCTTCAAATCCCTGTCTTCCATTTATGAAGATGAAGAGGAATCCTCTGATGAAAGTCCTTTTGGGTTACAATATGGAACACCATCAGTGCCTGAGGAACTGGTATCAGAGGACTTGTGTATGAAGGACTTACAAGAATGCCTTCATGAGGCTAGTGGAATTGACACCTCTCCTGAGGTGGAATTTGGAAGAGCAGACCCTGGTGACCACGCTGAGGTAACCTATAGGCAGCTAATGTCAAGGGTCATGGAATACATGGGGTGGTCAAGACCTACACCTATTTTTGGGCAGGATGATTTTACAGACATAATGGACAGGGGGGTCACAGGAGGACCCAATTGTCCCTCGCCCTTTACAAAGGCGAGTGTTTTTTAACTGGGAGGCACCAGAGGTTATTCCAGCTGTAAATAAAAAGCTGACGGCTAAGTACAGAGTTTCTAACTCTGACCCTTTTTTCCTCTCCAAGCACCCAACACCAGAAAGCCTGGTTGTTCAGGCAGCCACCTCCACAAGTAGGCAAAATGCCTATCCTACAATACGTCAGGATAGAGATGACAAACGTTATGAACCCATGGCCAAAATGTTTTTTTCGGCTGGCAGTATGGCCTTGAAGTCGGCCAATGCTACGTGCACGCAAGCAAGGTTTACACACACACTTTGGGGAATGCGTTTCTATTGCGCCTGACCATATCCCCGAAGTGGAGGAGTGAGACGGATTCCTTAACATTGTTGAAGATGGGAAAGACGCAGTGTGCAAATCCCTCCAGACTGGTCTCGACTCTGTTGACAGTATCAGCAGAGCTAAGGCAGCTAGTACAGTGATGCACAGATTTGCCTGGTTGCGAAAGTCAGGATTTGCCGCAGATGTACAATCCAGGCATCTCAACATGCCCTTTAACGGCACGCATTTATTTGGGAACAAAGCTGATGCGAATTTCGAGAATCTGCAAACTTCCAAGGTGGTGGCCATATCCTTTGGAGCTGCAATAAGATGCATTCCAAACTGCCCCTCAGGTACACCATGGAGGAGTATGTCCTTTCACCATTCCTCCACATTGGGAAGAGGCAGAGGACTGCCGGCTCAATGAGGACAAAGACGGTGCTAGGCCAAAAAGACTGCATATGGAGACTAAGTCACAATAACCATATACTAAAGTGACACGTCAGACGCGTGGTTCGTTTTCCAAGCAAGTCTGGTTTATTTCATAGTATTCTCAGTCGGCCGACTGGGTCTCACCGCCTCACGACGTGTGTTCCCAAACACTGTGAGATGCGAGAGAGAGCGCGAACAGTGCTCAAGGAACACTATATATACATTTGACATACCCTTTGCTAAAGCAATTCGACCCGCCCTCATACATGCCATACAACCTAGGGTTCAGTTATTGACAATTATGACAGGTTATGACAAGTCTTCATTCAGCCTAAACATAGTTATTTTAGCAAAGGCAGCAAAGACAGCTTTCTGTTATGAGGAACATGGAGCACTGGCTTGGCAAGGATATTGTGTTCCTAGCAGGGACACATTGCTTATTACGTTATCTGTGTGTAACGGCTCATGAGCTAAGGGTCAGATAGTTCTGAAGCAGAGAATACCACTCTCCGCGAAGGAGCACCGTTAGGCGAATATAATTCATGGTTAACTGCCTTTTACAACAGCGTTTGCAAGACAACCTGACACCTGGGCTACTGATTAGATGCGGTTTCTGCTCGACTTCAAGGACTTAGTGAGAGAGAAACATAATGTATTTCTGCACAGTTTGACATTGCGGTCTGTGTTAGTATTTCAACGTTCAAGCCGTGGCCTCGCACGGTGTGCGAGTAAAGCATAGAATACATTTGCAAAGCGTTTTGACAGAAAAGAAAAAAGCAAATGGCTGACATTTTACAAAATGTACGCCCTTTGGTTACATTGACGATTCTAGGATTGCGATGTTTGTCACATGATGTGATTGGCTTCTGGCCAACATAATATATGTATCATTCGACTATAGGGTTGCTTTTCTGGTCTAACAACGGTTTCCCCAAGGTGGACGGGGAAGAAGCACTAAGACTGCAACAGCAGTGGCTACCTTACCTTAAGCCACTGTGTCAGCCACTCCAAAACCTCTCTGAGGTCTTCGTTCACAAGACTGCAGTAGGAGGCAGGTTGTCCCAGCATCTGATAGAATAGCAGGCTATTACTGCAGATGCTTGGGCATTGGAAACAGTTGCCCAAGGTTACTGCCTACCTTTCCTGGAAAAACCTCAGTCATCCACCGGGGAACAACTCTTTGAAGGTCCCAGATCCGCTCCTTATGCAGGAGATTTTAACTCTGGTAGAGAAAGGTGCTATAGAACCAGTACCTCTAGCAGAGAGGAACAAGGGTTGGTACTCCCCGTATTTTCTAATCCCCCAAGAAAGACGGAGGATTGAGGCCCATCTTCGACTTAAGAGACTTGAACAAGTGCCTCAGGTAGGACAAGTTCAAGATGGTAACCCTTTCTCAGATCCTTCAGGCCCTTCAGCTTCAGAATTGGATGGTATCATTGGACCTTCAGGATGCTTACTTTCATGTGCCGATATATCACAAGCACAGACAATACCTGATGTTCGCTGTTGGCAGTTCTTCTCATTATCAGTTTTGGGTTCTGCCATTTGGGCTAACCTCAGCCCCGAGGGTTTTCATCAAGCTGATGGCGGTTGTGGCAGTGGGTCACAGGACAGGGACGATTGACTGATCAGGGCCAGTTCCCAAGAACAGGCCCTGGAACATCTCAGCTCCACTTCTCCCTCTCTTCACAAGGCGGGCTTCTCGCTCAACTTCAAAAGGTCCCACATGATACCATCACAAAGACTCCAATTCATCGGGGCAGTCCTGGATGCATCACTGGGAAAAGCCTTGCCACCGGAGGTAAGGGTTCAAGCAATTCTGCAGATGGTGACCAAATTCCATAATGCCCAGCATCTACTGGCCTTCGATTTTCTGAGGTTGCTCTGCCTCATGGGATCCTGCATTTTTCTGGTGCCAGAGACTCGCCTGAGAATGAGATCTCTCCAGTGGGCTCTCAGGACCTAGTGGTCACAATTCTCAGGAAGGATGTCAGATTTCCTACAAATTCCATAGTCTCGCTGGATCTTCAATGGTGGGCCTGTCGGGAGAACATCTTCAAAGGAGAACCTTTTTGGCAACCATGGCCGGAGATAACAGTAGAGACGGGTGCCTCATTCGCGGGTTGGGGAGCCCATACCAACGATATGGCCATCAACATTTGTTGGTCTCCATCAGAGTCCAAACTACATATCAACCTTTTAGAGCTGAGGGTAATCGGACTAGCACTGAAGGCCTTTCTGCCCTCTGTACGGGGGAAGAATGTCCTGATGATGACGGACAACACAGTGGCCATGTACTACCTCAACAAAAGAGGTGGTGTAGGGTCACTACCACTGTGCAAAGAGGCAATGCAGCTCTGGTTCTGGGCAATTAAAGAAGGAATCTCTGTTGGGAGTTCACCTAGCCGGAGAGAAGAACACGACGGCGGACGTTCTGAGCAGGCAGAGCACAGTCTCCCATGAGTGGGAACTAGCTCAGGTAGTCTTCAAGAGATCTGTACCCTTTTGAGGAACCCCTCAAGTGGATCTGTTCGCGACCGGTGCCAACCGCAAGTGCGAGCTGTACTGCTCAAGGGAAGTTCCCCTAAGAGGAGCTCGGGAGACGCGTTCGTGTTGGACTGGGAATTTTCACTGCTGTACGCATTTCCTCCAATCCCTGTCATTCCTTACGTGATCAGGAGGATGAGAAAGTTCAGGAAATCCATGATCCTAGTTGCCCCGGATTGGGCCAGGAGGACATGGTACCCAAACCTTCTGGACATGTCCATCTACCTTCCGATGCGTCTTCCACAAAGAGACGACCTTCTCTCGCGAGAGGAGGTTCGGGTTCTCCATCCACATATCAGGACTCTGCTTTCACGCATGGTTTCTGAGAGGCTGCGATACAAAGATTGGGACCTCCTGGATAACGTAATGGAGATCTTGCTTTCGACCAGAAAGCCAGAAACCTAATTTTTATAAAGCTACCACTGGAATAAGTTCTTCAGTTGGTGTAGAGATAAGAATGTTTACCCTTTTTCATGTAATACACCGATGGTCTTATCCTTTCTATTACACCTGGCAAATCTGGGGCTCCAGATTGGTACCATCAAAGGATATCTGGCAGCGCTTTCTATTTTTAAGCGCACTTCAGAGGAAGTCTCCTATTTTAAGATTCCTCTATCAGTACAATTTTTAAAGGGACTGACGTTTTCCCTCCTTTCAAGTCCCACTGCAGGATCTGAACTTGGTGTTAAACATTTTGATTGGAGCTCCTTTCGAGCCTTTACACTCTTGTCTCTTAAGACAGCTAACTCCGAAAACGGTCCTTTTAGTGGCAATTATATCAGCCCGAAGGGTGAGTGAGCTACAGGCATTATCCTGCAAACCTCCTCATACTGTCTTTTATAAAGATAGTTGTACTGAAGGTGAAGCCTACTTTTCTCCCCAAAATTGTCTGAGTTTCATACTACTCAGAAGATAACATTACCATCTTTTTATCCTCCTCTACATCCTGGGAAGGAAGAGGAAAGACTTCACAGGCTTGACCCTAGACGTGCACTGAGCTTTTACATCTCCAGATTGGCAAGAGGGTTTACGCCTTCCTCTCCTTTAACGCTCAAGTATTCTCATCTTCAAGACTGCTGTGCTGGTGAGAGGAAAAACACGACTGAGGCAACGGGTGCAGTGCGTGCCATATATACCAGCATCAACGTCATACTCTGAGGACAGAGGCTCTCGGGGGACACAAGGTTGACGACGACGCACAGTGCCCTCTGCTGAGAAAAGTTTCGGAGCAACAAGCAGGATATTGGAATATATCAAAGATGAGGAATTCGTGGGAGGAACATCCAGTCGAAAGAGCATTACATTTTTTGAAGTAATTTGTTCTTCTACAAGCCTACGACATCGGGTGAATTCAGCACACAGTGTGAGAAGAGTATGGCATCCCTTCTCTTTCCCTGCTTGCCTCCCAGGCATATGCTGGGCACCCTCTGACCTGCCCAAGTAGACTGGGTGGGAGATAGCAAACACCATAGGATGCATTCTGTGGCAGCCTGGTGTGAAAGCACGGGGCATGCGGGAGGCGCTGCAATCAAAGAATATATAAATTGTAAAAAGTGGTCAGCTTGGAAGAGTGTTCTGTTCATAAAGCAGTGTGTCAGCACAAGCTTCTGCTCAGACAGTGGCTTGGGTGCAAGAGGGGTGGGGGCAGGGGGTACTGTGGTTTAAATTGAATGTTCAGCATGTAGAAATGTGTACTTTGATGAATCCCTGGATGTTGTCACTTCTCCCCTATGGGGATCCCATTCCCATGAGGCCAGGGAGGTTTTGCCACTACCTGATAATACCGCCCCTGGGGGCGGTACTCAGAGGGTGGATCTCATGGGAGGGAAGCCCCCTATGGGATTAGTGATGACCTGGAGAGAACATGATATCCCCATAGCCTCTTTACCTTAATCCACCTTACTCCCCAACCCCCTCCAATAACATTCCTAATGTTCCATTCCTAATGTTCTTATGTTTTTTCCATAGGAAGTACTGGGACGAGGAAAGTCCCCTTACAAAATACTATGACAAAGAAGAGTTCTGTTCACTCCTGGGAGACGAGTCAGTTCAGTACTGTGATGAGGATGAGGATGAGGATGAGGAAGAGGTACAGAGTACTGAGGAGCACCCTGCAGAACCACAGTGAGCAGACCAGACAATCTCAGAGTGCTAACTCCAACTATTAAATAAAAAGGGAAGATGGACTTGGTACCAAGGTCAGTCCTTCCTGGAGGAAACACACAAATCGGTTCCATGTGCACAGGAGGAGAGAAGGCCGGGATGCTAGGGAAGAAGCCAGAAGGTGTGGATCCGGTCCCCAGCAAGAAGGGATGGCGGGCTGGCGTAAAAAGGCTCCAGTCAGTCTTGCAGTCTGGATAGCGAGACCGCTACCAGGAGGAAGATTGGTGCTGCAGATCCATTGCTGACCAAACGATGCTTACGGGAGCACCAGAGGTCCTGCGGCGGACTGCAGGTGCTGGAAAGGAGCTGGAGCCCTTGTGCACGATGAAACATGGTACGCAAGTGGGCAGAAAGGTACCGGGGACCAGAGGAGGTGGTGGCAAGCAGAAAGGGGCAAGAGCAGCCCTGAGTACAGGGTCTGGGACGAAACGCAGTTGTGAAGAGACTTTCACGCCCATTGAAATATATGGTAGTACTTGGCAGGAGAGTGAACCAAGTCTACCAGGAAGGAGAGCTATCTGAGAAAGGCGAGTCTGGGACAGTTCTGTGGGCATTGATCTTCATAGTCACAGTACCTGGCCAAATGGTAAGCCAAGCTGGGTCTGACACCAAGCTATGAAGAACCAGGGGAAGTGAGTCATTCCCACTGGTGTTTGTGGACACTGTGAAAGGTCCAGAGAAGAGTAATTCTCTTGGTGGTGTGAAGAGCTTGTGGCAAAACAGGGGAGGGGAGACATTCGACCTGGTATTGGTGAACATTGTGAAAGAAGGCCAAGAGAAGGGAGTCATTCTCTTGGTAGCGTGAATTGCACTGAGAGGCCAGGGGAGGGAAGCCACCTACAATGGGATTGGGAAAACCATTGAGAAACCTAAGGAAGGTTGGGGGGGGTCATCCTCCTAACACGGTGAAGACACAAGACTTGCTTTTTATGTCTTGGTGGAGCCCCAATGCAAGGTATGTTTTTGAGACTATTTGATGTGTACCTTTCTGATTCTTAGAAGAACATATAATTTACCACATCCAGAAGTGAACGTTGAGCTGTCATACAGAAGAACAGAGTCATTCTTCTGGACCAACAAAATCCCCCCCCCCCCCTTTTTCCATAGTTAACAACGGTGGACTATTTGGTTTTGACGGACCTCCAGGCGAGGCAGAGAAACCCCTCTTAGAAAGGGGGACAGGTACGGTTTTTCCTTTTAACTTTGATTTAATAAATGTCTATAGCCAAAAGCATGCCACCTGCATGTCAGTCTCCTACTTGTAAACCCTCACAGTGCCCATTTCACAATATGGGGATCAGACTTGAGCAGTTTACAAATGATGACATCAGAGTTTCACTCCATCAGTACATGGAATGTATGCTCCTTGCCTTGTGATGTCTTTAGCCAGCCTTGCTCCCTTTCCGGGTCCACTTATCTAGCTGATTCCAAATGGGGTTACGTGGGGGCAGAAAGATGGCTCATGGGTTAACAATGCCTGCCATGCTGTCAGCACATTGGGTATATGAGATTTGTAACAGCCTGCAGCGGAGAACTTGCTAACAATAGAGAAGGAAGGTTTGAACACTCTGTGGATGATGGTAAAGAGGCTGCATGCCAGATCTTGGAGTCAGGCCTTGACACAGATTATTGTTTGGCATATACGATGGGTAGGGGGGTGGTACTGGAGGAGCTTGGGTGGACCTTGCAACCTAGTAAGGAGTTGGGGAATGGTTGGAAGGTCCTCAGGATCTTCCATGTTCTGCCTATGGGGTCAGAATCATTGAGAAGGTGGCTTTCCCTGGCACCCAAAGGCTTTGTCACTAACTCTCCTACTTTATATTAGACTTGCCCAAATCTCCATTTTATTGTGAGGGGATTGCCGCTAAAAGTCGACGAAGGTCAGAGGTTTCCCTTCTCAGCTTTGGAGGTGAATGGTTGAAGGGGCAAGACTAACTTAATGATTTGGGTGTTCTTTCTTTGATCCTAGATATTCCTGCAAACAAGGCATGGCCAGTCTGAATTTACAGCTCATCAAATAGTTTTTAAGGCTGCAATTGTGCATCTAATAGCAATGCAATGCAGTTCAGTTCAACTCTGGCATAATTGTGTACCCTTGGAAAGAGCTTTTGGCTGATGAATGCAATCGGCTTCTCGCTCCCTTCTCATTCTTGCAATAAGACAGCCCCTAATCGCACTTGTGACGTATCAGTCTTGAGAATGATTGTTGTGTAGTGTCTGGAATTATGAGATGGGGTGAATGGAACACGTCTTGTCCTTGCTGACCCCACCATAACTGGCTATGCTTGTAACCCCTAATCTGGTCCTTCAGTGATCCAGTGACGGCTGAAAACCTCACGAAGAATAGTCTCTGATACTGAACAAGTTCCAAGAATGCCCTTATTTCTTTATTTCCCATTGATAACAGGATCTTGTATCTTGGGACCAGCTTCTACATTTCCTGTTTGAATGTACATGAGCCGATTGCAAACCCAAAATCCTAGCTACTTGTCCGTGGGTGAGGTCAGATGACATTAGTCTGGATTAGCGGTCAAGCCAGTCTTCCTTAGAGGTTGGGCCACTTAATTGAGCTACCTCATGTGCTCCTTCTAGGTCTTGTTGTGAATGACAGTATCAGCAATGTATATTCATGCAAAGTCCTGATGTGTCATAGGAGGGAGTCCATAATTAGTTGAAATGTGACTGGCATGCACGTACATTGTGGATAGCATTAACGCTTCTTTTCTGGTCTTTTTATGTAATGCACAGGAACCTGCCACCAATGGCAACACAGGGTAGCTGATGTGCTTTTACGTCTTCATCCCAGTAAGCCCTTTCTCCTATACTTATGGGTGTATGTCACATTGAGATGGGACCAGTGACATTTGCACAGCAACTTAGTTTTTGGGTACTGCCCGCCACACATGCATGCTGAGCATGGACTCAGTGTATGCTGACTCTGCCCAGTGGCAACATTACTCACTCCCTTTTTCCATGTGAATGGGATCAGTTGCTGTGCAGCAGTGGTCCCTTTAGTTTTTCCCGCTTTCCTCCTTTTTCTTGAATTATTTATTTTGTTCTGCATGCTCTCACTAGTACTGCTTCTCCGGTTTATGTCAGAAATAACCATGGTTTTGGTCTACAGGCCATGTGCGTGTCATTTCTCTGCACTGAACACACTCTCCCTCTGCCTAGTGTCTCATTCCCAACCACCACTGGGGAAGTGTCTCTTCCTCTAGTGCACCCCTGCTACTTTGTTCTGAACAATGGAAAACAGGTAAGTACAGTTCTAATGGATTGTGCCCTGCCACGGATTCCTAATCGTAGGTATTTATGCTCCTGCTTTGCAGCTGTCTGAAACAGCTGTGGGTGTTATGCACACTGGCGTCGATGGCCATCGAGTTGGCGTCTCTGTGACATTGATGTGGGTACAATTAGCATGCTTGGTGCCCCGTGAACTCAGTTGTTCTTGTTTTCTGCATGCCCAGCACGCTACTCGGCGGGAACTTGGCTTCAGAAATCTTCTGACGCATTTGTTTTTTCTTCAGAATTCTTCAAAATTTTTGGTAGACTCGACACCATGCCTACTTCGAAACCCTCCAGTTAAAAAAAATGCTGTGCGGTGCAAAAATGTTGCTTACCCGTCCCTACAGGATCTGTCTGTGGTGCCTCGGTACTATGAGAAACCTGAAGGTGTCTCACCCACTAGTCCCCGGGGATCTGTCATCCAGGTGGCCAGGACATGGCCATTGCTTTTGGATACAGTTCCTGGGGGTGGACCAGTGCAGGAGGATCACCTGGATGAGGGGTCTTTGGAGAGTGGGACACTGGATGGAGAGATGCGGCATCCCCTTCCCTCTAACACATTTATTACATCCTACCCAGTAGGATATTTAGGAACTCTACTCCCCCTGCCCCCCTTTTACAAGACAAACACTTTCACACGGACAACCCGCGATGAGGGAAAACAAACTAACACCCAAGCTGTATATCTGACGTGTCCCAATACAATGGTCAGGCAATTACTGACCATCACACAAACACATGACTTCCATTAAGTTTCCCCACACAGATAAAAGACGGAGCATGAGGGCACCCTCTGAGCGAGATTGCAGTTTAACAAGAGAAGAAAGCCGGCAAAACATAAAGAGATTTCAAGGAGGTAAGTGCCCTTGACCTTTTTGACAAGGAACCGTTACTTTTGTGAAACCTCGAGAATAGAAAGCGTAAGACCAGGAATCCAGGCTGAAAAGTACTTCATTGTGTGTCAGAGGTACCTGGGGCACTCCTGCGTCAATAATCAAGTCAGGCAGAATTGCCAGCCGCCGTGGCACTGTCCTTGGCTCCAACAACAAAGGAACGTCTATGAAATCAACCGATACAAGACCGGTCTGTGTTGAAGCCAAGGTTGCAAGCAGCAACATTGTATGGCAAGCGTTGGAACGAACATTGTTAAAACACGTGTGATTAAAGAATGCAAGCAAAGGTGAACTGCTGATGAGTGGTTGAACTTTTAAAGCAATATACAATACCGTTGACAGAGTGGTGTGGCACAGCCTGGGTGCTCAGTCGAAGTTCCCTGGAGGGCATCCAGCTGAGAAATGGCAAAGTGAAATTGAGAAAGAGAGCATATCAAGAAGAGACCGAGTGATTGTGAATCGAAGTGGTACTGCGACGGGTTGAGCAAAATCCAGCGCACAGTCGAAAGTCTCATTTTTGAAGTAAAAAAATCCTGAAAAAGTAGAGAAAGTTGATCGGAGCCTGGCAGAGGGCGATCAATTAATTGAAAGCTTTGTGTTAAAGTGGGTCTGAGCCCGGCAGAGGGGGACCCGGGTGAACAGTAAAGCACCCAAGAAGCTGTACATGAGAATCCTGAGGAGAAAGGAACTTTTAAAATGTTTGTTGAATCAGGCCCACTCAAGTTAGAGACTTTGAATGGTCAAAGAGACTTTGGCACAGAAGGCCCCGATGTTGAGATTTGAACTGCATCCTTGTGCTAGAGAAGCCAGGAACTGTGCTAACCTCAAGTGTGCTGCCTTGTCCCGTGCTGATAACATGGGGAAGGGAAGCCAATGCCTTGAATATCCTGACATATAATTTCTTGAACACTTTTCTTTTGCGTAACATTGTTTCCCACACTATTTGTATTTCGATGCAAGGATTGCCAATAGGTTTATTAGTATGGCCTTTTATTTTGACAGGCTCGACTAGGACTGTGTTATTTTTACTTTGGTCATAGCTTGCTCCCATCTTTAGATTTAGAATTAGGTGGGTGTTATTCAAACCTAATTGAAGTTCACTAAACACCTTTGAACTGTGATCACTTACATATGTCTTACTGTTTGATACCATGCCTAACCTATAGTTAGTAAGTCATGCCTTAAATGCTCCAAATTGGTCCTAAGTTGTTCTTGTTCAAAGTCTCCAAGTAGGATTCCATCGAAGATTCGACCTGATGAAAAGTGCTCCAAAGCAGAGAAAATGCCCATGAAGGAGAGAAAACCGTTGCAAAAACACTGCAAGAGATTCCACTTGAGGAGTGACTCCCTCCATTCCTCATCGAAGAAGAAGAAAAAATTAAAGCATTTGGCGATGGACTCATCCCCAGAAAGACAGGTACGGTTCCTGCCTAAATCCAACTTTTCCACCAAGGCGGAAGAGTTTTCAATCAAGATATATGCAGGTTTTCGAGAAAGCAGCCCGCCCATTCTTTCTTTATCCGGGAAGACCTCCGAGCCCACTGCACCCGCCAAGGCCAGTAGGGACTCGACTCATCAACCACCTTGTGCAAGACCGGTGAAGTCCTCCATCCATCCGACAGTCAACACCATCAGCGTCATCAATGTCACAGCCTAAACTGTCAGATGTTTGATGATCCCTCGAGTAGATTTGTTCCAGGAACTTTTTGACGAGGATGACGACCCGGTACACTTTTGGCTCAAACCCATGGGTCTTCCTTGACGCCCTGAAGAGTTTCAGGCTGAGGAAAGGTGGTTGTCGGAAATTAGCTTCAGGCCTTTAGGATGCAAGTGGCTTGGGCACCTCTCTTGAGCTGAAATTCCCACAGGGAGATCCTAGAGTCCATACAAGCGTGGCTTACTGGAAAATTATGGCAAAAGTAACAGTTGCATTAGGTTGGGATTCACCACATGTCGAAATAACAGAATGTGACTTCAGACATTCTGTACAAGGGCACATCCGTTGAGCCTGTTCTTCAATTACACAACGCCAAAAGAAATCCCCTCATGGAGTTATGGAAGACTCCCTGCTTGGGGCAAGCAGTCCATAAGCATTTTTCCAAAAAGTACAAACCAATTATTTTCTGCCCCCAGTTCCTATCAAGACATCTGGCTCATGACAGTCTGGTAGTAGAAGCTGTGACTGTGAGCAATAAGGCGAGCACATGTCCATTCTTACCACCTAACAGGGATGACAAGCGTTGCGACGCTGTCGCAAAAAGGTCTTTGCCTCGGGCAGTATGGCACTTAAAGCTGTTTATGCTTCATGTGCCCTGTCAAATATACACTCATACACTTTGGCCTGTGATTGCTGAGGCAGCCGAGCACATCCCTGAAGATGAAATGAGGAAGGGTTTCCTCAATATAGTGGAGGATGGGAAGGAAGCAATGCGCCAGTCCCTACAGACCGGACTCGACACAGCCGACTGTTGGGAGATCTATGGTGGCGATTTGCACAGGATGTTCAAGCAAAGTTGCTTGACATGCACTTTGATGGTTTGCATCTTTTTGACCAAGAGGCAGATGACATCCTTGAGAAACTGCTGGCATCCAGTGCTGCAGAAAAGTCCTTAAGGGCAGGAATTATACAACCTGCTTAACCTTCCACTCAATGGAAGGGCAAGTCTTTTTGTTTCTATAATTACAGACAAAAAGGCAAACAGCCCACCCCCATCAAAAGCAAGGTCAGAGACGTTTCTCTCATCCTTCCAGGGGCAGAGGAGGCAAGACACAGACAACTGTCACGCCTGTCCCTTCCAGTGCTGCCGCACAACAAAACCTCTTTAAGAACGTCTGCCACATGACACTGATAGGGAGGGGGGGGCGCCTGTTGCGACATTCGCAAGACTAATGCACCATTACCTCGAATACATAGGCGCTTCAGGTAGTCTCCCAAAACTGATGTCTGCGACCCATCCTGGTTCTGGGAATTTGAACAAGTCCCTCAGGAAAGACACATTCAAGATGGTAGCACTCTCGCAGATCCTCCAGGCCGTAGAAATTCAGGATTGGTTGGGGTCACTCGACCTATAAAATGCTTAGTTCCATGTGCCGATCCATCAAAAGCACAGGAAGTACCGGAGGTTCGTCATAGGCAACACTCACTACGAGTTTTGAGTTCTGCCTTTCATGCTTACCTCCGCCCGAGGGTCTTCACCAAGGTGGTGGTAGTAGTGGCAGCCAGTTCCAGGAAGGGAGGGATTCACGTCTTCCCCTGCTTGGACAGTTGGTTAATCAGGGCGCAGTTTCTAGCTCAATCCCTAGATCATCTCAACCACGCCTGCCATCTCCTCCTAAAACTGGGCTGCTCCCTCAATTTAAAGAAGTCCCAGCTGACACCTTCATAAACGCTCCAATTCATTGGAGCAGTCCTGCATTCTCCCTCGCGAAAGGCCTTTCCTCCCGAAAAGGGGGCTCTACACATCATACAAATTCCAGAACGCCCAATACCTGCCAGCCCGACACTTCCTACGGTCGCTTTTCCTCCTGGCATCCTGCATTTTACTGGTGCCTGAGGCTCGGTTGAGAATAAAATCGCTCCACTGGGCCCTTAAGTCCCAATGGTTGCAGTTCTCTGGCTGTATCTATAATTCCCGAACATAGTCGCTCAGGATCTCCTGTAGTGGACTCACACAGAAAACGTGATGACAGGAGAACCATTTTGGCAACTGTGGCCAGAGGTGACCACAGTGACGGACGTATCCCTGAAAGGCTGGGGCGCTCACCTGAACAAACTGATGGTGAGCGGGTTGTGGTCCATGGTGGAGAAAGAACTTCACATAAACCTGTTTGAGCTGAGGATGATCAAACTGCCCTTCTTGCCCTCCATTCTGGGGAAAACTGTCCTGATCATGACAAACAACACAGTGGCCCGTATGAGACAGGTGTGGATTCAAGAGAGACACAGATCTGAATCTTCTCTGGTATAATGATCCTGATGACTCCATGACGAAGGCCACCCAGGATCCATTCGAACGTTCAAAATTCACTTAACGCATTATCCAACCATCACATAGGCGTGGGCGACCTGGATTGGGTGGTTTCCCCTGGGATGACGCTAGATAATTTTTAAGTAAATCTTTTCCTGTGGTCGGACCACTCTTTCATCTCCTTTCAGCAACCAAATGGTTTGCCACCAGAAAAAGAGAGCTCTCCCCTCGGCTATGCGTCCCTTCTTTGCCCCGGTTATAGATAATCTTGCTCCCTTTGATTCCGCCTCTAAAATCGCACCAGCTTACGGTGAAATGATGTCCACGGCAGTGAACAATCGTGTGCCGCTGAAATATAGATGGGTAAAGACAAAACCATTGAAACAATGGTACTCCCCAGACATCCAGAAATTAAAATCTCTGAAAGACAGGGTCCTAAACAAATGGCGCAAGTCCAACTCCTGTGTTGATAGGGAATGCTACACTTTGGCGACAAAGCTACATAAACAGGCAATTTGTGAAGCAAAGAAAATGTTTTACGAGACAAGAATTAAGGAGGCCTCCTCCACTTCCAGGGAACAGTTTAAAATTCTAAAGCAACTAGAGAACCCTGCACACCATCTTCCGTTGTCACAAAGGATGTAAAATGGTGTAAGGACATCGAGGACTTCATGCAAACAGAAATTGAAAACCTCAGAAGTGACATTGGGGCCAACAACAATACTGCATCAGTTGACAAGCCTGTGCTAATTCTAGTACACTGTTGGACCAGACACACCACTTTGTCTTCTCTAATTTGTCTGATGTGGTGGTCCTGAATATGTTGGACAAACTAAAACCAACAAATTGCAAAGGGGATATTTGCCCAGCGGCTGTTGCAAAATCCTGCGCTCATCTTCTTGCCCCTTTAACTGCTAAATGTAATAATCTATCTTTCCTGGAAAGGTTTTTTTCCCATCTCAATCAAGCATGCATGGATCACCCCTCTGCTGAAGAGACCATCCCTGTATCCATCCGTGGCAGGCAATTATAGGCCCATAGCAAACACTCCTTTTCTCCTGAAAATGTTAGATAAAATCTCTCAACAAATCCAAGATGTTCTGGGCAAGCATAATGTTCTAAACCAAAGACGGTCAGATTTCAGAAGTCATCACAGTACGGAATCCATATTACTGGATCTGAAAACCAATGTCTTGCAATATCATAAAACAACAATATTGATGTTTCTGGACCTGACTTCGGCTTTCGACCTAGTTGACCATGCTATGTTAGTCACCAGACTCCAAGAATCTGCCGCCTTCTCTCCCGATGCGGCTGAATGGGTTCTCCCTCTTCAGTCAGAGTGAACAGAAAAAGTCTATTGTGACAATGTTGCGATGGAGGGATTTGATTTGACCTCTGGGGTCCCGCAAAGCTCATGTCTATCCCCCACGCTTTTAAATATATTGGCCATGCCTCTTTTTGACCTGTTGGACTTCAATCATGTCATCTATGTAAACTATGCTGATGACACCCAGTGTCTTTTCCCCCTCATTGGCAATCATGTGGCTGACTCCTTGACTATCAACTGCACCTATAATATTATACATAGGTGGATGCTGCGTAATGGTCTGGCACTTAACAACTCAAAAACGGAAATGGTGATCGTTGGCACTGCTCAAACTCTGCAAACTGGATCCTGCATTCCAAACCTTTAAAGTAGCCGAATGCCTCCTCAAAACCCTTACAAAGGTCAAGACCCTTGGAGTTCTTTTGAACCAGGTATTGAACATGAAATCTCATATTAGTCATCTGGTTTCCTGCTCCTCCTACTATACCAAGCTCCTAGCATAAACCTGCCCTTTCCTAGATGCAAGCAGTTGCGCCACTCTAACCCGAGTCATCATTGGGTCTCGTCTGGACTATTGTTCGAGCCTCCTTCAAGGGGGTAGGTCAGGAGGTATTGAATCGCCTCCAGCTTGTACAGAACAATGCCGTCAGAATGGTTTGTGGCCTACACCGATCGGACCATCCGATTAGAAAGCGCATTGTCTACTGTATGCTGTGCATTAAGTGCTTGTATCTTTTTTGGGAAAAAGCCCAACCTATCTGTCTTCTATGCTGGCATGGCTTCCTGTCAGATGTACATTACGATCCAATAACTCTGGACTCCTTCTGACCCAAAAGCCAATCTGGCTATGGTATCGGTAGGATGCTTCCCTAACGCTGCTCCTCGCCTCTGGCCTTGTTTCTTTGTTTCTTTAAACTGTCCTTCTCACTTTCCGCTCTGTGCCGCTTTCCAAAGCTTGCTTTCCTCCTTTTCCTGCTCAAGCCACCAGCACGCTCCTGAGTTTCTCTCTCTCTCATGCGAAACTCACCAGGTAGCGTAATCGCTGGCAAGCAGTCTTTCCTGGATGCTTTGGGTCGAGGTCAGGGTCTTGCCACCTGCCCCTCAGACACGCTTGGGCCCAGCACACAGTCCAAGGGATACCGGCTGCCTCGCTCTGGCTCTCTGGAGACACGGCTCCCTAGCCATGCTGCATCCCCTCACAAACAAAGGGCCAGCGTCTCGACACGCCGTTCTCCTTACAATCCTTCTTTCTGCAGCTCCCAACTCCTTGGCTTCTCCGGTGTCATATGCTTCCCCAGCTCGCTCATTCACCTATGTAAAACCGCACCTTTTATAGTTCCTAGTGGAGTCAAGTGGAGTCCGGTGTCAGTGAATAGTGTAGAGTGCCTGACTATTAGTGGGACAATTCATTGGTTGTTGGTAATAGTAGGCATCCCCCTGCCTTCCCATGTTAACTAAAGGGGAAATCTTCCTTGCTCTCGACCGCCCCTTCCTCGTCCTACTACTTGTTGAAAATGGGAGGTGAGTCAAGGTAAGATAGGAATGTACATTTACAAGCAATATTATTACAAGGTGATTGGTAAAGGGTGGGGGGGCAGTCCCCTGGTCCTGGTTTTGTATACAAAAGGTGATTCTCTTTGTATCAAATTACTTCCTATGTTACATACCTGGGCATGAGAGCACGGGTCTGTAGAACACTTCCCTTGATCTTAACTAGGGAAGGCCAAATAAGTGTTGGGATTGAGGTTATAGCTTTGTTAAACTGGCCCTTTAACTGGTTGACTCCACTTTAAATCGGTGTAGCTGGCACTTAGCGCCGCGCAGAGTCCCCTAGAGTCCCAGTCTGACCAGTCCACCTCAGGACAGTGAAAAGGGCGGTGAAAAGTAAGAAGATTAGTTTTCTTCTTCATCCAGTCTCTACTATTAACAGTGGCAGAATGGTGGTGCCAGGCCTTCAGACACGGCTGAAAATGTTGTTTGATCACCGGCAGTCGAAACTGACTAAAACTTGTGATGACCTTCAAGGCAAACGTCGAGGTAAGCGCTGGAAAGTTATTACTAAGTAGCACACAGACAGCCGTGCCATTCTTACAGTTTCTTGCCTCGCCTCATTTAAACACCAATGTAGAGGAAATGCCATGTACGCAGCCTACTATCTCGCAGCTGCGCCCCGTCGTACAGTCCATCGGGAGGGGATATAACACAGGCACCACAATGATCACATGCTGGCTTACCTGGAATTGAAGCCATCCCTCTTAACGGCAATGTAAATGACTTAATATGCGAACCCCTAAATAGTATAATCATCGATCCCACGCTGTTCCAATCTCCGTTCGATTTGAGGTTTCATTCCAGAAAGAAGAGAGTAAAAAACAGCAGTCAGAGAGCACGTCCTTGGTTGAAGACTTCCGTACTACAAATGAAAAGCGGAGAGATATACGAAAGGAGGTATTTAAAATACATCCTGAAGTGTCTGATAATGCCCCTCAGACCAAATTGGGAGCAAAAGTGGACATGAAACGTCGGAAGTAACTAGACCTGCATAATGGAAAGGTCCTATGCGGGTTGGTTTCATGGAATACACGTGGCTTTATCCATCTCTTTCAAGAGCTCCCTTTCTCCCTAGAAAACAACTTTGCGTTGTGCTTACAGGAGACGTGGCTGCGCGAGCCACCGGTAAGAGAAGGTTATTCCATATTATTAAATCCTGCTGGGAAAAACCGGCTCGGTCGCCCATTCTCTGGGCTACTAATAATGCTGAACAATTCTTTTAGATGGGTAATAAATAAAACGTACACGCCTAATCTGTTTGTTCAAGTCATTTTGATGGAATTCAAGCCAACTGACTTTAAAGATCCAAAAAAGTTACTTCTGATAAACACATACTGGAATCCAAAGATTATTACAACCAGCTGCTACTTGAAAGCCATAACATCAGTCATAGATGATAGTTTGCTGATATGTCATAAATTTCAGATAATCATATGTGGCGACCTAAATTGTTCATGGTTCGACGACAAACAGCCAGGGAACTGGTTTACAAAAGAAACTCCTGACTCTAATGCAGAGAGAAGACATCTATGGCGTGTGGCTATGGAAACCCGTGATTGTGAAATGCTGAATGGGATGACGAAAAGTGATAATCCACCTAAGCCAACCTAGCACTGTGGGTCAACGCAAAAAAACCTGAGATTACATCTGGATTTCAAACAATGTGTGGGCCGACATCGAAGACCTTGAAATCTGCAAGTTCTCCAACAGTGACCATGACCCGCTGCATTTATCCTGGATGTGCGACAGATTTTGTCATGAACGCTACTCCCGAGGAGCCAAGACTGGCCCAGCGTCCCCGGAAGCAGGCTCATCATCCACACCCCCGGTTCCA
The DNA here is from genome assembly GCF_040938575.1 of Ambystoma mexicanum. Lineage (NCBI taxonomy): Eukaryota > Metazoa > Chordata > Amphibia > Caudata > Ambystomatidae > Ambystoma > Ambystoma mexicanum. The sequence continues at coordinate 853,481,144 of NC_090936.1, read as the reverse complement.
GCAGACCTCTACAGGGGCCCTTTGGACCATGTCCTGGCGCCTCTGGCGCCAGGCTCGTAAGGAACCACAGTCCCGGCGCCATGGGCGCCGGGCTCATATTCTTAAAGTGTGCAGTAGTGATTGGGTGGACTTACCTGTGGCAGACCATGCTGCATACTCACCTAGAACAATCCAAGCTGGGTGAAGTCCCAGCCACTGGCTGGGAGGGACCAATCCTCTGTTACAGGAACTGTTACACCAAAGCACTTCTCCACTATTTAAACCACGCCCGATAGAATTTACGTGCTTTGCGTTATTCTGCAACAGCAGCAGGACCCTCACCGAGTCGGCTCCTGCATTCCAGGTCCAGACACACCCTCAGCTTCTCGAGCAGCAACCTGTGGATGAAGAAAAGGCACAGGAACATCTACTCACCAGAATTCAGCCACAAGAGCCCAGTCTCCGACAACCTGCAAATAAAGACATAAGCTTAGAAAACGGGCAACACGCTCGCAGCTGCGCTCGCTTACCTTATCCATCCGTGATCATACCGGAGTTCACCGCGGCCTTCGCTTCGGCAGCATCCCAGCACCTGGAAGACAAAAGACATTGTTAGTGGTGTCCGAGCCGAAGGGTTCGCAACTCAGTTATACTGATGCGCTTCTTCACGCGCAGCAGCGGCAGCATCGCCCTCAGCATTTCGGCATCTGAAAGAAAGGAAAAGACATTATTAGAGGCGCCCATTTGGAAACGGCCACAATTCAGTTATACTTAAGTGCCACCGCACGTGCAACAGCGGCGGCATCGCCCACAGGATCTCGGCACCTGAAAGACAGAAAAGGACTTTATAAAATGGTGCTCCTTGAGAAGCGGCCTCAGATCTTCTATACTCACGAGCCTCTTCTTGCACAGCAGTGGTGGTGTCGCCAACAGCTCCTCGGCACCTGAAGGACTATTACAAGCCACAAAAGGACACTGAGCCTAAACACTGAAATCATCCAGTGACGTAACTGGATTCCACACGCCCCTGCACCAGAAGCAGGATGGAGAGCTCGGCTTTACTAAACCAAAGGTGAGAGTTCGTGGAGACCAGTCGTGAACCAAGAAGTGGGAAATGCAGAAGATTGGTGGGAGAACTTATCCAACCAGCTTGTAATTACCCCTTTTTCTTCCACCTGCAGAAAACTCACCTTACAAGCCAGACAGTCAATATTCGGAGGTCCTGCCCAGAGCGTCTTCCGAGTTCTACGCCTCATCATAGTCATAGAAGCAACTGTAGCAGTCCAGTTTGGGTCAGCGCCTCCGTGGGAATCAGGTGAGCGTTACAGATTTATACCCGAGGGAGTATGAGACCGCCGTCGTAGTCAATCATGCTGGGAACAGATTAAGAAATAATGCAGCACAACTAGACAAGTTTTCCCAAAATATACGCATGGGAAACCTGTCTCCAAGAAGCAAAATAAATTTTGCGCCGATGTTAACAAAATTTCGTGTTACAAATAAATCAGGAGTTACATCGTCTCAAGAACAGAAATATGAATTTAGCCGTACTGTATACAACGAAAAAAAGATGTTACGTAAAGATCTAAGACATCTCAAGAGACAACTGGGATGTAACGTAGAATCAGAAATTAAAAAGAGGAAGTTGAGATACAGAAATTGGTTGAAATCATTTTCCTTATTGAGAGATCAGTAAAGAGGCGAACATATTTTAAAGTTGATCCTGAATCACAAGTCAAGAGAAATTTGATAGATCTTAATCCATGGCACTTTAAATCAAGATGTGATGCAGTTAAACGGAATTTCAAGGACGAAATGGGAAGAACATTTTCTCAATGTATTTGGAACTGCACCATCTTGTGGTAATGTCCAGATGGCTGAAAGTATTGAAAATTGGGATGTGATCGAGAGTGCCGAGGACATTGCGGCTGTAATTCAACATCTAAAAAATTCAAGAGCTGCAGGACCTGATGGCATTACAAATATCCTGCTGAAAGAAAAAAAAGAGCAATGGTCCTGTTTTATCGCATACCTGTTCGAACTAATTGCAACGGTGAAAGAAGTACCTGGCTTATGGCGAACAGCGGTTGTCGTGCCAGTGTTTAAGAAGGGCAGTCGGGACGACCCCGCAAACTATCGCCGATTGCTCTTCTTGATACCATTGGAAAAATCTTTGCAACTTGCTTACAACACAAACTAACGAGATGGGTTAATAATGCAGGTCTGATGGACTGCAGACAAACAGGTTTTACCAAAGGTGTGGGGACTGAGGTAAACCTCCTGATACTACGTTTGCTAAAATTGGAGACGCTGAAAAAAAAGTCAAAGCTTTTTCTGGCATTCAATTTTGAACTGCCTTGGAGATTGCTACATTTTACAGAACTTTGGAACTTTCCAAATATTCCTATTGGAGGAGTAAAGACCTGCCCACACACAAACTAGGAAGTGCATGAAAGCTGGCTGCTGCGTGCCTGCTGTCCCACAGTCCTGCGGTCAGTGGTCCAGCATTATTGCTTCACATTATTTGAGCAAGTTGGTTAACATTCTTGGCATTGCACCCTAAATCCTCTGTGTATAACTCACCCGTGAGCTATTTCTTTGGTATCTGCAGCTATTAATATCTGCTGAACACATTATATTGGCAAAAAGAAACCCTCAAAACCTTGCACGTATGCTCTGCGCAGCACTGGGACTCGCTGCTCCAAAAGAAATCAAAGCATGATATCTGAAGACGCTGAGGTTCTACCCATTGACCCCAGCAACAAGAAAGATAAAGTTGAAGATCTAAAATAAAGTTGAAGATCTAAACACAATACAATCAAACTACAAGCTTTTTTCCTCCTGCTTCTTTGCCTCCCGAGTTTGATGTGGAACGAGAGTACATCGCTGAGCCCCGCACCAAAAATACAGCACTTTCGCCTATTATAGATAACAATTCCTTACTTAATTTATGCCTCAACTTACAACGAGAATCCATGGAGTTTCGGCTCCAACCATTTATATATTTTTATTTATTTTAAGATTTGTAAAGCGCACTACAGCCCAAGGGCATTGAGGCGCCGTTGCAAGAAAGTGTCTTCGTTACAGGAAATCTGACTTTGCTTAGGGTTACAGAGAGCAAAGGCCTGACAAAATGATGTTAAGCAAGTACATAAGCAGTAAAGGTTACAAGGCAAAGGGAGAAGTAGCATACAGCAATAGAAGGCAACACGGCCAGTCGGGCCCTGATTATACAAACAGCAGGGTTTTGATAGCTTTCCTGAAGGCTGTGTGCGAGTCAATGCTTCTGTGGTGCGATGGTAGGGAGTTCCAATGGGTTGCAGCAATGAGAGGGAAGCTAGTTCCTCCTGCGCGAGTCCTCAGTGTTTTCGGAATGGGTATTCAGTTTGTGTAGGCAGTTCTGGTGGGTCTGTATGACGTAGGTTTAGCAAATCTCTGTGATAGGTAGAGGGGGGCAGTGTTATGGAGACATTGGTGTGTTGGGGCAAGTGTTTTGAAAATTATGCCTTCCTTAATGGGGAGCCAGTGCACTAGTTTCCTGGTTGCTGAAATGTGGTCCATTTTGGATATGCCGGTGGCGGCCCGGTGGGCATTGTTTTGGATAGTCTGGAGTTTTCTGGTATTTTTAGCAGAGGTGCCAGTTATGAGGGAATTGCAATAATCAAGCCAGGACCCAATTATTGCTCTTTCTATGGTGAGGCAGTTCCGCTCAGACAGGAAAGGTCTAGTTGCATTGAACAATTTAGAGTGGTATGCTGCATCAGACGCAATGGTGTTAACCTGTCTGATCATTGAAAGTTTTTGGAGTCTAGGTAAACCCCCAGGGTTTTGACTGCCTGCGAGACGGTAATTTGAATGTTGTCGATTGTGAGCGAGCTGTACTTTTCATCGAGTTTCTTTAGGGTTGCCGAAATCCAATAAGTAGAAGTTCGTTTTTTTCACTGTTAACGCAAAGCCTGTTTTCTACCATTCAAGTTTGAATCATGGGCTAAATGGAGTTAAGGGTTTCCCTGTCAGACTCGTAGTCACCAGTGAGGGAGGGATGAAAACCTGCGTGTCATCAGCATAGTTCGTGTATGTGATGCCTAACGCATCCAGGAAGTTGAATAATAGCCCCATGAACAAGCTGTAGAGTGTGGGTAAAACATCTGTAACACAAGAGTTGACGTCTATGACCAATTTGTTTGTAACACCTGATCGCAAATGCATTGCCACCAAGCTCGAGGATTCATCCAGTGACCATTCTTCGATCATTAGTTCCAGTAATTTTTCTCTGGCTAATGAAGGGTCGACTCGTAATTTGAATGACATTGCGGTCACTGTCAACGCCATTTTTGGTCTCTGCACTATGCTAATTAAAGACCACCGCGAGCTGAAAAAAATGCTTGCTAGAGTTGTAGACCTCATATTAGCTAATAGCAGAGAACTGTATAGGGATTATTCAGCCGGTTTGAGTTGGGATTGCTCTTTCACTCCCTCTCCTTGTGGGCTGTCAGCGCCATCCCTCTGTGCGGCAAGCTTCTCAAGTAATGGTGCCTGAGGATTATAACACTCAGCTGAGCAAGGAAACCAATAGAGGAAAACAAGGTGTGTCAATAACGACCGACTGTTTCCACTACATGCGGAAAACCAAAAAGGAAGAGGCATTTTATTTAATTCTCCAGCATTGGTATCTTTCATGGATTCACATGCTTAGAATATTGTCCATCGTCAGCCTGACGACGGGGAATATTCTAAGCATATGAATCCATGAAAGATACCAATGCTGGAGAAATGGAGTTACAGGTAAGAAACTATGCCCTTATTTATTGTTTGCTTGTTAGGCGCTTATACACAAAGTGAATACTGTCTCAAAGCGCCCATAGGGCAACAGAGAGGGGACAAGGGGATGTGAAACAATGAACACAAATTAAATGCATTAAGAAATATTAAATACATTGGGTGGGTGGGGGAAAGGACAAACCTACTATGCCTTGTGAGTGTTCAGAACGTGCAAGTGCAGAAGGGAGGGGGAATGGGGTAGGTGCTGTGGTGCTCATGGGTGAGCAGCAGGTGAAGGGCAATGAACGGGTAACTGCAAGACTCTGGGGAGAAGGGTGAGCCGAGGCAAGTGCTGAGGATAGACAGTAGCTGGGGGCGATTCGGTGTGGATGGTAAGGGCCCCGAGGATGCATAAGGGCCCTGCACACCAAACAAGCAACTGTGAGATTAGCAGAGAAGAGAGTGGGGGGGGGGAGGAGAAGGTAAAGAGGAGAGTCTTGAGGAGCTTCTGGAATTTAAGAAAGTCCTGCTCAAGACGAAGAGGGAGTTGGAGGCTTTTCCAAAGGGGACGACATCCTTTCATCGCGGGATGTTTTTTCGTGGGTTTTTTTACAGCAATTTTTTTTTTAAAAAAAAAACATCTAATTTTTTAGAAAAATGGGGGGTTTGTGGCCAACCCCCCCAAAAAGAATAAAAAAAATTAGATGGTTTTTTTTTTTTTGTTAAAAAAATCACGGGAAAAAACATCCCGCGATGAAATGACATGGAACCGTTCCAAAGAAGGGAGCAAGCTGAGGAAAGCTATTGACCCCCTGCCTTCTGTTTAGCAAAACACTTAACACACAAAGAGTTGGTGCCAGAGGAGCGTAGGGGTCTAGAGGGGGGAATATTTAGTAAGAGAGAGTTGCAGATAGTGTTGGCCCCGGCCCCAGACAGCCTTGTGGATGATACAGAGGTATTTGAATTTAATCTGTGAAGCAACCGGGAGCCAGTGAAGAGATGCAGTTTCTGGGTTTGAGGCCAAGGATAAGTCTTGCTGCCCTATTGTGGATTAGCTGGAGAGGTCACAGAGTGGAAGAAGTAAGATTCAGGAGGAGGCTATTGCAGTTGTCAAGCCTAGAGAGAACCAGGGTTCGAGTAACACTGAGCCTCTGGGGGAAGGTGAGAAAAGATTGAATTCCTTTGAGAAGGAAGAGCTGAAATTGGGACTTCTTGGCAAAGTCCTGAGTGTGAGGGGAGAAGGAGAGAGAGGAGTTGAAGATGACTCTAAGGTTTCTGGCTTCAGAAGAGGGAGCAGGGGACAGACCATGGAGGAAGGCCAGAGTGAAGGGAAGAAGTCGGGGGCAGGGGTCCCAATGGGGAAGGATCTCCGTTTTGCTGGCATTGAGGCAGAGATCATTGGAAGTGCCCCAGGCCTTGATGGCAGAAAGGCAGTTAGGGATGATGGAAGGTGCAAGAGGGTTCAGCAGGACGTTTGAGGAAGAGTTATGTCTCATCAGCATAACACTGGAAGTTGGGGGGGAAACGGAGGAAATGAGGAGTTCCAGCTGAGTGAGGTAGATGTTAAAGAGACAAGGCAAGAGGATAGAGAGCCCTGGGGGACACCAACCATGGAGAAGGAAGTAGGAGAGGAGAATGTGCCCAGGAGGACTTGAGAGGAGCGATCAGTAAGGAAGGTCGTCGCCCAGTCCAGTGCCTGCTCCGAAATACCAAGGCTGTCGTGGAGTCTTTGTTTGAGGATGGAGTGGTTGACTGTGTCAAATGCAGAAGAGAGATCAAGAAGGATGAGGACAGCTGGGGAGCTGGAATCCAGGGATGCAAGCAGTTCTTCATGGGTGTTCAGAAGGGCAGTTTCTGTGCCTCTGGATGCTCAACATCCAGATTGATGGTCGTGGAGACCTCCAACTAGTTCAGTGTGAGAGTTGAGTTGGCACAGTGCTAACTTCTCCAGCAGTTTCCCCAGGAAGGGGCGATGGAGATAGGGCAGTAGTTGGCTGGACAGATGGGGTCTGGTGATGTTTTTTTAAGGATGGGGGGCGCACAAGGGAGTGCTTGAGGGAGTAGCAAAGGAGTAGTTACAGAGATCAGCAAATGCAGGGGCAAGAGAGAAAATGTTGTCCTTGATGGTTCTGGATGAGAAAAGGGAAACCTGTTTGGAAAGGCCTTCATGGAGCGGACAACTCTGGTGACTTCATCAGGTGACACAAGGGCAAAGGAGAAGGAGGAAGGAGGAGGGTGAGTGGCCAAGGGAGGCAAGGGGGGGGAGGGTTGGGTTGGAAGAGTGTCTAACAAGGCTATTTAGGTTTTAGTGGTGAAGTGAGTGGTGAGTGTGTTGCAGAGGGCCTGAGATGGAATAGGGGAGTAGGATACTGCGGAAGGGTTGGCTAGTTCCCTACAGATTTTGAAAAGTTCAGCTAGCTTGTTGGATGCACCAGATATCCGTGCCTGAATGTGGGCCCTTTTCTTGGCACGAATAGAGTCTGCATTGCCTTTGGACCAGGCGGCAGGCCAGTTTGTCAGAGGGGCCGGCAGAGGTTTGCCACTTTGATTCCGCAACTCTGCACTTTTGTTTCAGGGATGCAAGTTTGGAGTCGTACCAGTTGGTGCGCTTAGAGGCAGGTTTCAAGTGGTCCTCATGACTGGGGCAAGAATGTCAAGGGTGTTGGTGATGGACAGGTGGAAGTTGCTGAGAGCAGTGTCGGTGGTAGCGTCTGAGTTGGGGAAAGGGGGATAAAGGTGGAAGTGAAGGCAGCAGCTGACACTCGTTTCATTGGGCGGATGTTCGTGAACAAGTTTGGCAGGGCTTTTGGAGATGAGGTCAAAGGGCCATAGGGGACCCAGGTGGGAGGAGATAAGGGAGTGGTCTGACCAAGGGAGAGGGGTGACCATGGGAGATGAGAGGGGGAGATCCGAGTGGATGAGAGTGTCAAAAGTGTGTCCAGCAGAGTGGGTTGGACCAGAAAGGAGAATGGAGAGGGATAGAGAGGTGCAGAGGTAAATGAAAAAAGTAGATGCTGTGCGAGGGGAGTCCAATTGGATGTTAGTCTCCCAGGAGCAGCAAGTTGGAGGAGGTAGAAAGTGAGGCGGAACAGAAATGAGCCCATTCAGAGAGGAACAGGGAGGTAGCGGCAGGAGACTGGTAAATGGTAGCAATGGTCAGGGTGGTGGAGGGAGAGATAACTAACTTGTATACCAGGTTCTAGCTGAGTCAGTAAGCTGGAGGAGGGAACCCACTCCGGGAGGATTAAGGCAACCCCACCGCCAGTCAGGGAGGAGGGAGTCAAAAGCAGTGACTGAGCTGATATTGAACCATGTCTCAATAAGCGAGAATGTCAAGGTCAATGTCTTCATGAAGGAGGCTGATGTCAGCTGAGTGTTTCTTGGCTGAGCGGGCATTAAGGGTTGCCAGGTGGAGGCGGTCTCTGCCTTTGAAGGTTTTCTGAGGTGGGGTCCAGGGGTGTGGTACTTCAGTCAGGGCGGGGGGGCAGAGGTGGAAGTAGATTGAGAAGGAAGAAAGTTAATGAGGGATGGAAGGATCTGGTCAAAGAGAAAGAGGTTGGCCTGAGGACCCTGAACCAGTATAATGCCAGTGTGGTAGCGATAAATGATGCAGCGTGAGGAGAAGGAGCCCGCCAAGATGACTTCCCACTTGGTGCCACCTTTAATCAGAGAAAATGTGAAAGGGGAGAGAGTAGAGATGAGAAGACCATAGGTCTGGAGAGGGAACAGAGAAAAAGACATCAGTGAAGATCTCTCTAAAGGATGCACTGACATATGTCTCAGCGTTGGGAAGGCCAGGATTTGCACCAAGGATGTCTTTTTTTTTTGTGCTTTTTCCATCCAGATTCCATGAGAGAGGGGTAGGGTAGGTGATAGTGTAGCAGTTAGAAAGGTTTGGAGAAATGATGAGTGCCATCTCAGTGGCAGAGGATAGATGAGAGAAGGAAGAAGGGGAGGGGGGGCTTCACTGCACAGTTCTGGGCCCTTACTCACAGGAGGCCTAGTAGTTTAGGCGGGCACAATGCAATGCAGATCAATAGGTTAGGTGCAATACAATGCGGTGCACAACAAGAATGCGAGATGTCAACACAGATACAAAGCAGTGCACACAGGATGGAAGTTAGAATGAATGCAAACCCACGTAGATTTGATTATTTTTTTTTTTGTTGATATATTTTTATTGGCATTTTCAACAAACCCTTCCACCACCTCCCTCTCCTCAACCACCACCCCCCACTTATCATCCCACCCCAGGGGACCACTTAGACCTGCTGCAGAGAATCGGGTTCATATGAACTGTCATCATTGAAATCATTGTGGAAATAGTCACCTAAATTTGCTCTGGCTTTTGAATAACACATGTCACTACTTTTTCTAAACGATAGCGCAAGGTGTGTTGGTCCGACCAAAGCATCTTGAACAGGGAGTTAAATGGTGGGGTGATCACCCCCATGTTTTTGATGCTGAGGTGCAGGACCGTAAAAAACAAATAAGGTCTGTAGTAAAAAGTATTCAGTTAGGGATTCAGGCGACCGAGAATAAGTCTATTGCCACTTTGAAAATGGATTACCGAAACTGGTTTGATAGGTATTAAGGATGCCGAAAAAATGCTGACCTGCATAAGTTAGAATTCCTCTAGCGGCTTTTGGAAAATTGACAAAACAAGAGGTTTTCAGCATTTTCATCAGTAACAAGCCATCCCGGAGAATATATAGGTTCAGCATTTTAAAGATTTATTCTAGAGGCGGGTTTCACCAGTCTCAGGATGGCCTGTTGGGCCAGCAACTGCATATTCATATGAACTGAGTAGGAGCTTTAAATTGGGAGGAGGAGAATATTTACTTAAAAATGTATATAATATTGAAATTAGTTTTCTTGAACCCATATGAGTCGTAATATATGTTTCAAAGGGTGCCAACTGTCTCTGGACCGCGCTTCTAATGCCCGCGCTAGATAACCAATCCTTCAGCTGGATGCATCTCATTACTTCTTGCTCTTTTATGCCAATATTAATTATACAATCCTCAAATGATCTAATTGTCTGATCTTGGAACATCTATCTTATTTTGTCACATCCCACTTCTTTCCACTTCATAAAGGCTCCTTGTTCCCTACCTGGAGGGAATTGGGGATTATGAAACATCGGTAGGAATGGATACGAGCTTGCCATGTCCCACACCTCTGTCACTAAGCCCACAATCTTGCTCAATTGTGCCGCCATATAATATCTGTAAAAGTGCGGTAGAGCCAGCCCTCCCCTTTGTCTTTGAGCCGTCAAAGTACTCATCGCTATCCTAGGGGGGTTTGCTTTGCCATATGTAGGATGAAATGAGTTTCGTTAGGGATTTTATAAATGTTTTCGGTACACAGAGGGAGTGCCTGAAAGTGATACAATATTCTAGGAAGGATCCCCATTTTTATTACCGTTATCCTCCCTAACCTTCAGACCATTTGAGGATTCCATCCCTGTAAATCATTTTTGACTTTTATAAGTAGTTGGGGATAGTTTGCTCTGTGTATGCTCCAAAGATTTTATCAAAACTGCTCCTAAATAGGTAATACCCTTCTCTGCCACTTTCAGTTGAAAGGGAGCTCTAAACCTCTCCAAATCAGCTGAGTTTACTGATGAATTCAATATTTCAGATTTATGCCTGTTCATTTTTAAACCTGAGACCACACCATATTCCTCTAGTTTTGCCCACAATGACAGGAAATACTTTTCGGGATCCTCCATTGCAATTAACATATCACCTGCGAATGCCATCGCCTTATGCTTGCCTCCGGCCATATTAATACCTTTAATCGAATCTGTATCCCAAATCCTCGCTAACAGAGGTTCCAAATAGATAGCATATAAAAGAGGGGATGAGGGCATCCTTGTTTTGTGCTGTGGGTCACTGCTATCTCACTAGATAGAGAACCATTAATTGCCACTTGAACCAGAGAAGCCTGGTAATTAGCTCGGAACATTCTCAAAAACCCTACTCCAAACCCCATGTTTTCCATCGTTCGAAAAAATAATAGTTACCACTCGACTCTATTAAACTCTTTTTCTGCATCAATAAAGCCAGTGTCTTTGTCATAGCTGTTTTTTTCTATCAGATGGACAACCCTCCGAATGTTATCACTAGTCTGTCCTCTAGGTGTGAACCCCGATTGGTCTAACCCTATAAGTGTAGGCAGGAGATCCACCAATCGATTTGCCAATATTTTGGTGTACATTTTAGCGTTCGTATTTATCAGTGCCATGGTCCTATGTGACCCCAAAGTGTCTGGTCTTTACCTGGTTTTGGAAGCACGATCATTCTGGCCTCATTCATTGAATCTGTGATGTTACCCTTTTGTCTAAATTAATTAAATAGATTTGTAAGTTGTGGGGCTAATGTGTCAAGGAATGTTTTATAGAAAGTCGCTGGCTATCCATCCGGCCCCAGAGCCTTATTTCTCGGAAGAGGCCGAATAACCTTCCTCACCTCCTCCTCCTGTTTATTCGCTTTTATATAGTAATTTTGCCTCGTAAACAGTAAGGCTCTTAAGGCCTGTTACGTTCAAAACACCTCCAAGTGGCCCTGCACATGTTTAAATGCCTTCTGCAAAGACCTATTTGAACCCTTCTCCATTTCCACCTGTATCTCTTTCACTTTATTCACTAGTTCGGCTTCTTGTGACCTTCTTTGTTTATCCCTGGCCGCTTTTATTGCTATGAGATTCCCTCTCATTATCGCCTTGAAGGCATCCCACACCACTTCCTGGGCCATTCCCTGGGTTTCATTCTTAACAAAATGTCTCGATTGTATCCTTTAATGTTCCTGCTAAAACCGGATCTTGAATGTCCATTGGAAATTTCCATATCCATATGTCCCCCGCAATATTCCCCAACACTACCTTTGTTAACAGTGGAGAGTGTTCGGATAAAGAGATAACTCCCAGTTCCATCTGTTTGACCCTCCCCAACAAACGTGTGGCTACCCATATATAGTCTAGTCTGGACTGGGGTAGATGTACATGGGAGTAGAACATATAGCCCTTGTCTTGTCCTTTTGTCTCTCGCCAAATATCATGTAAAGCTAATGTAGTGATTTTTTGCTTCAGCGCTTTATAGGGCGCCTTTATATAACGAGCAACTCCCAAGCTCCTAACCATCTGGGGGACCCACACCATATTAAAATCTCCTGCTAATATTATGCCCTTTTTAGCAAATCCCTCCAATTGTGAAAGTGCCCCTCTTAATCCCTCTTGTCCCTTATTGGGAGCATATAAATTTGCCAATATGTAAGAAAAAACAATCTCCTTCCTGCATCCATCGTAGTGTCCAGGACATGTACCCTTAATCTATCACTTATTGCAATTAACACCTCTGCCGTTTTGTCAACTGCATTAGCCTGCTATAGATTGGAATTACATTTTAAGCCCGAGTTTCCCTTTATCTATTTTCCGGATGGCAGTCTCTTGATACATTAGGATATCAGGTTTCACCCCTTTCACATATCTCTCCAGCTTCTTCCTCTTAACTAGTGTGTTCATGCCTCTCACATTATAAGACAAGATTTTGACTAATGCTGTTGCAATTAAGTATTACACATGTCCCGTTTAGTGGCACATAAACTCTTCTCCATGTCCTCCCTGTGGCGGTTCCATGTAATAATGTCCTCGCAAAAATATTGCCATGAAAAAAAATGGCTGAAAAATGGCTGTTTTTTGTGGGGACATTATTACATGGAACATGCGGGGGTCACCCCCGCAACCCCCAAACCTTTTTTTTCTTCGTGGGGAGCGGGGGACACCCCCGCAACCCACGCTGCACCTGTCCCCATATATATGGTCACCCAAATAATATCGCCACAACTTTTTCCCAGCGATATTATTTACGGCAACCATATATATGGGGATAATATTGCCTGATACCCCTGTGGCTGATCCCATCCCTCCCTCGCTCCCCCCCTCATCCCCCTTTATTAACTCCCCTAAACCAACCCCAACAACCTACAACCCTCTCCCTCTATTCCCCCCCCATCCCTAACCTTCCCTGAGGAGAGCCAACGTTTCTGTGATTGCCTGGACGAAATGTCTGTCGCTGTCGGCCCTCTACATAACCCAGAGTCCTGTCGTGGGGAGTCCTAAACCCCACTCTTGGATTCCAACCCCCCCTAGCACCAGGTCGTGGCCCCCATGTGCCGCATTCTTACTTGATACGTTTGTGTCTTTGTTCAGCAACAGTCTCAAAGTCCTCTCCCGGGGCGGCTTGTGTTCTGAATAATCAATCCCTTTCAATAGCTCTGTGTCTAACAGTCTGCTTCAATTTTCAGGAGGGGTATGTGCTCACCTCTTTCCCTTCCCATTTCCCTTGCTCAACACCATCTTCCATCCCCAGGCCGTCCTGCCCAGTCTGTCAGATGATCTGATGCTGTCCTGACCGCCAATGTCCTCCTTCTGTAATTGCAAAAAATGCTGTTACTCCTCACAGGTTTTAATCCTATGCTGCCTGCCCTCCCGTGTGAAGAGCAGTCCAAATGGAAACATCCATTTATATCCGATTTGTTTTTGGGCCAAAAATGTCACTACGGGGCCCATGGCCTTCTCTTTTGAAGCGTTTTCTGAGTCAAGTCTTGGTATAGCTGGACTTTACTGCAGTTCAAATTAATCGGCCTCGAGGTTCACCCTGCCATTAGTATGGATTCTTTTTGGCTAAATAATGTAAACGCCACGGTCACGAGGAGCCAGGACTCTCTGTATGAATGCAACTACGGGGAATACATGCAGACGCTCAGTAGTAAACTGCTTACTTGTGGAAAACTACCCATCACTCTTTATGGCAAAGTGTCTCTGCTCAAGATGGTGGTATTGCCCCCACTGCTCTATTGTTTCCTAAATGTTCCCCTGTGCCCAGGCACTATCCTGTTTACCAGACTCAGAACTGAAATCAATAGCTTTTGATGGCACTCTGAGGCAGTTAGGCTAAAATGGTCCACCCTAGTCAGAACACATAGGCAAAGGGGTCTGGCAGTGCCTGACTTTGGACTTTACTGGCTTGCAGCACAGGCGCCGTATGCGGCTTACTGGACAGCCAAAGGCCCACGTCACCCACATGTGAAGATTGAGCGACTGGCGGCTCGCACTAGGGGGCTGTTCTCACTCTTCCTGCCCCCCCCACCCACCCTCCCCCCCACTGAGAGACAACTCCGGTGTATCTGGTACAGCATATATCACAGCTCTTGCCTGGGACAGAATATGGAGACGAACCGGAAGGCCCCACCCTTTCCTACGTGACTTACCACTCTGGAACCTTGTCCCTGAATTCCCTCGAATTAGCAAAACTGCAGTGAACCAATGGGCATTGAATGGCTAGTCTACACTAGCAGACATATTCAAACAGGGCACACTTATTAGTTGGACAGATCTCCGCGTGAAACTGGGAGGGCTCCCATCTGGATGGCTGCAGTACGCTGATCTGAGGCGTGCGATTAAGAAGCGTTGGCCTGAATTTCCGACACAGCCCCTCGATGATACCTTGGTTGCAACAGTGACCGGTGCAGCTGGTCCTTCCGGCATGGTGTCTAAATTATATTGAATACTTCAGGAGCAATTTAGTAAACCCCTAACTAAGCTCCGCGAGACCTGGTGTAAAGGCATCGGTATGGATATAACTGAAGAGAGGTGGGATGCTATCTGGAGTCGTGCCGGTGCAATCTCCCTGAATGCTAAGCATCGTCTGGTTCACTTTTTTCTTTTTTTTTAACTTTATTTATTGATGCAGGCAGTTACAGCACGTACATACACATACAATCCGATATCCTTCATTACTTTGTATACAATTACTCTGTTTCTGAGTTAGAGTTTTCCGGTTCTGCCTTATCTGCCAGATATTGCTTGTATCTGGCCTGTATATTTCTGGGTCTGGAAGAGGGGAGCACCGAGTTTATGTATAATTCTTCTGTGTTGTTTGTCCATAGCATATCACTGTCCCATTCTGCTTTGGTTGGTGGATTTGCATTTTTCCACCTCATTAGTATTGCCCTTTTGGCTATCAATAGGCTCAGGTTTAAAAGTTTACGCCATGTCGGGTTCATTTTCCCCAACGCGCCCAAAAGGCACAATCGTGGTGTCCACTCCACCGGTTGATCTGCCATGTCATCCAGTGCTGCGCAAACCTCTACCCAATAGTCCCTCAGCTTGATACATGCCCAGAGCATATGATATATATTTGCGTCTTCCGCATGGCATCTTGGACAGGTTCCCGGAGTGGTGGGATAAATTTGTTTAAGTTTCCCAGGGGTATAATGTGTCCTGTGTACTATTTTGTCGTGAATTAATTTGTATGTGGAATTTCAGGATATTTGTTTGGTCAATTCACAGATCTGGGTCCATTCATGGTCCTCGATTTGTTGCCCCAGGTCCTGTTCCCACTTGTTTCTGGCCGTGTGGTTCTCTGCTGGTCAAGTTTGAATTAAAACTCTATATAGTGCAGAGGCTGTGACTTTCGGTGTCCTCCCTGTGAACATATACCCTAACCCCATATTTATCTCAGGTTCTTTCGGGAAGGTGGGGGATGCATTTTGTACGGCTGCCTTCAGTCGGCTATATTGTAGTTTGTATGTGTTTGTATCTCCCACTATATCTTTTATATCTTCCTATGCCACGAAAAGCTTATCAGGGAAAAATTGTCCCCATTGTGTGATGCCTCTAGAGCTCCAATGCATGGCCACCTCTCCATCTAGAGTAAAGGGTGTTTGGGGATTCCGCAGATCGGCATACTCGGGTGGTATAACCTGTCAGTCTGAAATATCTCGACTATTTTGGCCCAGGCTGTGATCGTTACCTGTGTGGGATTTATGTAGTTATGGTGTTTGGGGGTTGATCTGGTCCTTTTGTGCAACGCTATTACTGCTTCTCGCGCCCTCGGATCAGGTGGTGGGCTCTGTGTTAAGAAAGTTTGTGGCCCGCTGGGCGGCATACTGCGCCTGTGCCGCTAGGTAGTAGAGCTCTAAGTCCGGTGCCATCAACCCTCCCCTTGGATATGTATCAGTTAGTGTCCTCCAATTTAGCCTGGGATGACCTCCCCACACGAACTCGACACAGGCACTTTTCAATTTGGCAAACAGAGCACGACCCGGCCATACCGGCACCGTAGTGAACAAATAGAATAGTTTTGGCAATATTATCATTTTGATTAAGGCTATCCTTCCCATCAACGAGATGGGGAGGGCATTCCAGCGTTTCCTCTTTGCACACAGGGTGTCATCTAATGTGTTATAGTTTAAGGCTCAGGACAGTTGGGCTGTTCTGGCTACATGTGCTCCGCGGTACACTATCTGCGTCAGGCTCCATATTAGGCCATGTAGGTCTTGGGGCGCCGTTGTATTTTTTGTGAGTGGGAATATCTCCGATTTGTTGGGGTTTAATCTTAGGCCAGAGTAGTCCCCAAACTTTTTAACTTCTGCTATGACCTTGCCCAATGTGCGGTCCGGGTTCCGTAGGTAGAGTAAAATATCATCAGCGTATAGTTATAATCTGCAGCCTACCCTCCAACCAGAGCCCATATGCACTGTAGTGTGTACCCTAAGGATGTCAACTAATGGTTCGATCACTAGAGCGAATAGTAAGGGTGACAATGGGCAGCCCTGCCGTGTGCCTCCAAGCAATTCAAGTGTGTCTGTTAATGTGCCATTGACTCTTATCTTGGCGTAGGGATGTGCATATAATATTTGTATCCATTTGATGATATTGGGGCCAAATCCATAATTTCTTATTACCCCAAATAGGAAGGGCCAAAAGACTCTGTCAAATGCTTTTTGCATATCGAGAGATACCGCTATCCCTTGCATTTCGGGGGGGGGGATCATGGCCAGGATTTTGTGGCATCTTCTAATGTTTGTTGCTGTGGATCTACCCACAATAAACCCCGCCTGGTCTTCATGTACCATGTAGGGCATCAATGGTGTTAATCGGGTTGCCAATATTTTTGCAAAGATCTTCGTGTCCGTGTTTATTAATGACAGCGGCCTATACGACCCACGTTCTTCCAGGTGTTTCCCTTGTTTAAGCAGTAACGTGATTACCACCTCCCTGGTGGTTTCAGGTAGTCCCCCTTTATTTAAGGCTTCCTTCAAAACTGCATACAGTCTGGGTACCAAGAGGTGACTGAATTCTTTGTGAATTTCCGCCCCGAGGCCGTCAGTGCCAAGGGCTTTCCCATTAGGCAGTGTTTTAATTGCCTCCGCTATCTCCGCCTCAGTGATCGGGCTCTCTAGGGATTCTCTTGTGGCGTCAGCCAATAGCGTCGTGGGTATTTGAGAGAGGTATTGGTCTATCTCATCTTCAGTTGCTGTACACTGAGGGGAATATAATTTTCTATAGATTTCATAGAATGTTTCCTGTACCTTACTTTTGTCCGTGGTCACAGTGCCATCCGGCTGTTTTATGCATGGTATAATTGTCAGGCCTCTTTCTCCCCTCACTGTTTTAGCCAGTAGCCTTCCCGGACGTTCACTCTCCCCATATCGACGTGCCGCCGCTGGTTTATCAAAGTAACAGATCTCTTGGTCCGCCGCATCTTTATACTCCTCTAGTTTAGTTTTATCTCTGAACTCAGTTGTGACGTTGGGGTGTGTGCATACTGGGATTGTAGGGAGGTTACCAGTGCCGCTAAGCGTGCCAGCCTACTCCGGATGTTTTTGAGGACTCCGCATTCAGCGGATATTGAATTGCCTCTTATGAAGACATTAAACGCCTGCCATAATATTGCTGGACTAGAAACAGAGTCCTCATTGATGTCAAAATATTCCTGTATTTGCTTGGTCATTGTATTTTTATAGATCAGGTCCTGGAGGGCCGCAGGTTTGGATTTCCAAGGCGGCCTGTTTACTGTAGTATCAGGGATTCGCAATGTTAGTTGTATTGGTGAATGATCTGAGTATGTTCTGGGGTAAATGTGGGCCCCGGTGACCCAGGACAATACTTCGTTATCTACCATCCATAGATCTATTTTGTCTGGTTCACTTTAACGGTTTACACAGATATCACTATACCCCGGCCAGATTGCATATTATGTCTCGAGATCATTCTCCTCTCTGCCCCAGATGTCGCGCTGAGAATGCAGGGTACTTTCATATGGTATGGGGATGTCCGAAACTCACTGTGTATTGGTCTGATATCTGCACTGCCTTGTCATAGATGCTTGAGCAAAATATTGAATCGTCCCCTCTGAACTGCCTGTTCCATAAATTTGTATCAATCCAAGGGTCCAGCCGTAGACTATCTAGTTTGTGTATGATATTAGTGTTGCAAACTATACTACTGTTATGGCTCGGGCCTGTTATACCAACTTTTAAGCAGTGACTTTGTGCTGTCACCTGGGCAGCGGACTCTGAGCAGCGCTGGATATCCATGCAGCCAACTAACTGTAGGCACCGAGAAATATGGACCCCTTTCTGCCCATATCTGCAGACACTGGCTGAGTCAGGAGAAGAGGGGACCGTGGACCTAACTCCAATACAGTGCTCTTGAGTTGCCTGCTACTGTAAGACCAATTCGAACCCTCCAAACCGGCGTTGAACCCAACAACACACCTCTACTACTGTATGTATCGATGTTCTGATTCTCTGTTCCCTTGTTGAGCAATAATCAAGGTAAAATAAAATAATAATGTAAACGCTGTCAGCATGTCCCTTGGTCGCGCTCCCGTATCTTATTGGACCAACTATGTGTATTCAGTCCAAATGGACCATCTCCTCTTTGTCCCCTGAAAGAAGGTCCACAAATATATGCTGTACTGTAGCAGACTGGTCTTTTTTTCTCCTCAATAGATTCGGGTACATTTCTTTATACAAATGTTGGATCTTTGTGATCGATTTTCTAAATCCTTGCACTGCATTTCCAAATTGTATGGGAGACGAGAACGATGTTCGAGGGTCTCGTTTTTGCTCGATCTTTTGCCATATCCTGTAACGCTCTGTCGTATCGACCCTTTATTCCAATTTTGCCACATTGGTCTTCAGCTCCTGCAGGGATTGTCTCATTTCAGCTTTTAATTGAGCAAACTGGGATTGAACAGTTATCATAAATTGATCCTGAAATTCTTTAAAGCACTGTTGCAAATCTTCTTTGCACATTAACCATGGCCTCTATTCCTGGACTCGACTGCACTGGTGTGTCCTGATCCTCCCCGTCTCTTACCACCTGGGGTGATGTCTCCGTGTCTCCGTCCCCCACAGTTTTTTTTATGCTGCTATCCTTGTTTTTCGCTGGGCATTTCTGCCCCGCCGTTGCTGCCTTCCTCTTGCTTTTTGAGATTGGGAGCTATTATATATGCTTATGCTGTGTATTTCCTGCTTTACACTGCATCGAAGAGAACGGCAGATGTACACTCAAGTGTGTTCCGTTTTGCTCTGTTTCTCCCTATTCCAGTGTACACTAATGTATAGAGATCCGGGGGTAGCTATGCCCTCCTTGCCTGTCTCCTCCCAATGCCTGGGATACTAGTAAAGGAGATTGTAATTTGTAATTATTCTAACTCCTTCTCACTATTTGTATCTGTATTTTCCTGCACAGTCACTTGATCCCTGCTTCATGGGGTGCCACCTCGGTGTTCTGTGGGAAGCCTCCACAAATTGTAGCCTCTCCACCACCTCGTGCCCAGCTACTTCCAAAGTTCTCCCAGGTTGGGTGGAATGTCCAGATCCGGGGAGCGAGTCAGACCAGCTACGTGCCCCATATCCTATTTCTTTATTTTGGTGACCCCTGGAAGACATGTGTGGGCGCAAGATTTCAATTTCCCACACCTTAATTTCCACTTGCTGAATCATCTGCGCCTCCACTACCCCCGCGATGCTGTTCCTGTGCGTTCACGTCCTACTCTCCTTCCACCATATTACTTAAAGTTCCCTGCCATTAACTGATCCGCCTGGTGTCCTGTCCTCTTCTGTGGCCCAGTCCTGGAGAGACTGGCCTGCCCGGTCCGTGCTCCACTTGATCTCATAGCACCTGTCTCCTCTCATCGGAACTCTTTCCTTCCGCTCCGGATTCTCTCTGTGTGCGTTGATCACCTCCAGCCTCTGCTCAACTCTCCACACCAGCCCCTCCCATCGCAATCTTCTCTTCCAGTTCTTGATATTCTGGATATGTATTGCCACTGTTCAAGTGTCCCGGCTGCTTATCTGGAGACACGTAGCTTCTCTATCGTGCCTTTGAGGCGGCCCGTTGGGGATGAGGCAGCTCACTTGTGTCCGCCTCTGCCGCCCACCATCTTGGAATACCTTTATTCTTTTGAACTCTGATTTTTCCTTTGCATACATTTCTGCTTTTTACACTTTTTGTACAAGCGATAGGGCAGGCATTAGGTTTTTGTTTGCATAGGCCATTTTGATTTGACGGCCTCCACTATGACTATTTTGTTTATTGTTTGATGGTCGAGACTACTCCCATCGTAGTTATAGTGCAAAATAGGAGTTTCTCCGACCCCAACATTTTCAATAAAGGTTTTGCAAATTGTGTCAGTGTCGTACTTGTGATACCATGCCTTCCCTACAAACCCCAAACCCTAGCTGGGGGAAGACGGC
Source organism: Ambystoma mexicanum (assembly GCF_040938575.1). NCBI lineage: Eukaryota > Metazoa > Chordata > Amphibia > Caudata > Ambystomatidae > Ambystoma > Ambystoma mexicanum. The sequence goes on along the minus strand of NC_090936.1, from coordinate 853,460,850 downwards.
TTCCGGTATTCATCATCCGACCTGTCCAGCACGGGGTTGAGTGTGCAGTTAGAATCATCTCCCCAAATCCACGTTTCCCACTTGAATCTGGTCATCATGGAATAGAGAGTTGAAAAACACCGTACTGTAGCGTTAATGTTGGGGGCATAGCTGTTGATAAGACACACATCCCTATTTTCAATAAACCCATGTACCAAGGCCATCCTATCCTCATAGTCATACTTAAATTACAGTAATTGTAAAGGGACCATAAACGCCATTCACGTGAGGGCACCCCTTTCACACGACCAAAAGGGAGAACCATACAGCTTCCCCTCCCCCATTTTCTAGCCATCACTTCTTGCCTGTCTGCAGTGAGGTGCGTTTCTTGTAAAAATGCATTATGCACTCCCATCCTCCTTAAATAAGCAATTGCTCTGAGTCTTTTCACCTAACTATTGAGGCCCCTAACGTTCCATGTGATAATTTTCAGGTCACTAACCATATCCCCACTTCATCCGGGTCCCAGTCGTCCCTACTGACCCATCCCTGCGCCCGAGTAAGGTACCCACCCCCTGCAGGCCCCGCAAGAGCTCTCCTCCAGTGTTGCAATGTAATTAATACGTGCTGCTGAGTCTCTAACCTAGAGGTGCTTTTTGCCAAATCCCCTGCCCCCGTTGTGCTCTGCCCCTTCATGCTTCCCGAAAAACACAGAAACCCAACAACAAGCGTAACTGCGCTCCCAGAAAACTGATGGAACAAAAAGAGCCAACCTAAACCCGTCTCCCATCCCAGAAACCAAAGACCCACTGCCTCTCCCTTTCCCCACTCCAAGGGTAGCGTGCAGCAGCATGATTCAATAGAACAATATCAGAAATAAAGCCCTTCCGAGTGTCCTAGCAACCAACGCAGGCAGCCGACATCTGCAGAAATTCTGTATACCCGAGTAAGCGAAACTTGCCCTTATTACACAGTCATTGTCCAACGCTACTATTGCGGAGGCAGTGTTCATCCCTTTTTCAGCGTTGCAGTGTCACAGGGCATTATTCCTTCTTTCCGAAAGCTGTGCGATGCCCATAGTGGACATCCAGGAGTGCGTCCCAGTAGTATCCTCAAAGAAATGTGACTGGCCATTGTGGAGCACCTTGAGCTTTGCCGTGCAAATAAGCATGTATCGGATATTCGTTCTGCACAGTCATTCTTTTGTGGGACCAAACATAGCCCGGTGCTTCAGCACCAGAATAGCGTAATCAGGATATATCGCTAACTTAGCGGAGGCTTGCACAATGCTCCCCCCTGCCCTGGAGAAAGCCAGAATTCATTCTCTGTCCTTGAAGTTCATGATCTTCACGATCAAGGGCCCCTGGGGCTCATGGGAGGCCCCACGGGGCAGTCACCGGGATAACAACCTATGTGCTCTCTCCACTGTGAAGCTCTGAGCCCACTTTTTCCAAGAGTAGATTTTCTACATAGGTGGTCTGGTCGTTCCCTTCCTCCCCTTCAGGCAGCCTGAGGATTCAGATGTTTTTCCTTCGGGCCCAGCCCTCCGTGTCTTCCACCCAGCGCTCCAGAACACTCACTCTTTTCATCAGCTCGGACACCTGCGCCTGGGCAGCAGTGATGTTAGATGCGTTTCCACCATCCCAATCTGGTCTGACAGTGACCGCAGGTCTTGCCTCAGCAGGCCCACATCCACTATGACCGCATCCACCTTTTGTTCTAGGCATGTTTTCAGTGATGCGATGGCCGCAAGGATTTGAGTCTCCTCCAGCTGGCCTCGCCCCACCTTCAACAGTACCCTCTCCACCACCAGTACTCACCCTGCACCTGCTTCATCTGACTTTGATGCAAAAGCGCACTCCGCAGTTGGGCAATGTGCTATCCAAAACTGCTGAAAGAGTCCAATCGGGGGAATCAACCCTTATGTCACTGCCTCTCCAGGGTCAGCTGCGGCTCTGCACATGGGAAGTGCCACCCACTATCTCCACCCGGGAGCGCGAGTCACCAGACCCCTTCCTTGGTGCTTAGGAGGTGCCACCTCACCGCCAAGCACTGATCGCATCGGCACCACAAGTCTCGGGCACCCTCAGCCTGCTGTCATCCTGCCAGTATGGCGACCACCCCCCAGGTGGGGTGCAGCCAGCTCCAGTACTGGCCCTCCGTGAGCATCCTCAATGGGGGCTCTCCACGCACGCCAAGGCCACGGCCAACTTCCAGGCAGTGTGATATCTTGGAAGTTGGGGGGTGGAGAGGGAGTGCCCCTCACTATCACCTCACCAGCAGAAGAGATGATTGTGCACCCTCATTGTGCCTCCAGGCGCAGAGCTTCAGTCCAGAAGGGCTACAGCAGTGTCCCAATCAGCACGGTGGGCCCCTCACGCCACCCAGTGCACTGCAATATCTGCTCTCCTCAGCAACGGGGACGCAGACCGCCGGCTCTGCTTCTTGTGCCAGGCCAAGGCACGCCCTCTTCATCAGCCAGCAAGCTCCGTCAGCGTCTTTATTCCTGTGGCAGCGCCTGTGCGCCCAGTGGGATCTCCGGTTCTCCATGACCTCCTTGCCCAGGTACAAGTGCCCCCCCAGGCCAGCCACCCTCACTCCCACAGCTCCCAGCGCCCCCTCAGGGGGTAGCCCTATGCGACCCGCGATGGACCGGCTGCAGCCATCTTGCCTGCAGGTTATGTGTGGTCGCAATGATTCCACACGCTGTGCCCCTGCTGTGCCTCTTATTCCTACAGCGGTGGCACCACCATTTGAGTCAGGGTGCTATTCGACCTCTTCCCCTATGACCAGAGCATAAAACGGGAAATTTCAAGCTCATAAATTAAGGATCTGGTGGGGGCTCACAGATGTTGCAGCCTCACTGCATTGCTGCTGCTCACGCCCCCAACATTTACAGAAGTTGTATTTCATTTAAACTGTGGCAAGTGTTCTTGGATAACTGGAAGTGGTGACAAAGCATCAGGGCTTGGAATAACATTGATGCTATTTTGAGGAAGTGGAAAGTCTTTATTTCACCAAGAAGAAAAGCTTTGTTTTTGTTGGAACTTTGGGTAAACAAAACTTTACCTTGACATTGAAACATCAAGAACTGAATTGAAACTGTACTACCTACATGGATTTCCTTGTTTCTTTTTGATGAACATTGGAGCTGCATTGACCTTGAATCTTGGGGAAGGGAGTTCACCCAGGTTACTGGTAGGTAATCAAGAAACTGTAAATATCATTGTTGATATTATTTGAATTGGCAACTATTTTCTTTGTATATTTGATGTTTAAGTGTGAGGGCCAGACTTCCTGTGTTAGTGGTTCCCTTAAATTTTGTTAAGCCGGGAAATCCTCATCAGAGTAGGGATAGGGAGGAGTTTGATAACTTTTATGATTTAATAAAATGGCATATTTTGAACAGCCATCCAAAAATTGTCCACCTCGCATTGCTGATCCCTCACAGGATGCAGACTCTGACATTGCCATTTAGTAGCCCTCTCTGACTCGAGGAGCGTCTATTCGTAGCTTTTCCACCCACGCTATGCTTGTCCTTACAGAAAACAGTAGAGAACATTAGATCATTTTTTCAGGTTGAAAGAACAAGTGATCTAAGACTAATCATTCTCTTCCAGTTTCATGAAGAGCGACAAATGGCATGGGACCAACGAGAAGTAGAGATGGAGCGCCAGCTAGACATGTATGAACATCAGCAAAATGAAGTTCTCAGCACAGCTCGAAAGGTGATTTGTTTCACTGTCTTTAAAAACATGGATTAAGTACTGTAATAAAATATTGCTGTTTTGATGATTTGTTAGTTTGCCAATGGTTTCATATGTGTCTCATTCAACAGTTTGAAGAAGCCACAGGCTCAGTACCAGACTCCAGCTTACCTCTACCCCAGCAGCTTGAACTAGCATTGCGGAAAATTAAAGAGCATATTCGAACAATCCTGGAAACTAGGGCAGCCTGCAAAACACTTGAAGAGGTGAGTAATGTATAGATTTTGGGACCTTATTTCTTTTAATGGAAACCGATAATATGCAAATGTTTGCACTGTACTTGTGTAAAATGCAGAGCAACCGTCACAATTTGGCTTGCAGTCTTTGTATTTTCTTTTTCTAAGCATTGTGGAGATTTCTATGGACTGTACAAACTCCCTGTAAAACATGATTTCAAATAATGTTATTAACAAATGTTCAATAAAATACATAAGGTGAAAAAATGATCCCTTTAAAATAGCAAAGAGGACAATTGGGCCAAGTCCCGAAAAAGGTTGGGGTTGTGCTACTATTTTCAGAAACCAAGTGATTTGGTAACAGAGGCTCTTGCTACATTTACATTAATCCCCTTGGGGAACTGCTTCTCAATGCCATGCTTCAAACTTTTTCGGAAGCAACAAAGGCAGCATGTTGACAATGGTGCATCTGCCTTTTCACCAGAGTCCATTTTGTTTTTCCGTAAAAAGAGGAGAAAGTTTAGTTAAGGTGTAAGACTCTGAAGGTTTCAGTTACTCGCCATTTAGGACACGACATGCTCCTAGATTGAATTGTTTTTACTTGCAACATATCTATTAATTTTAGAACTGAATTGCAACTAATGTATTTTTAGAACTTTTTTAGTAAAACTACCAGAATCTTAACTGCAGGGCTTTCATTTTAAAGTTAGAAGCCGCTTAATTAAAGTAACTGGATAGCACATTTATTTGTGCCTGGCCTTGCAATTTAACTCATGAACTGTGCTATCATCTATTGAACTACACTTCCCGTCATTACTGTAGTTCTGTTGTTCCTCTTCAAGACGACTTCACCCACCTGAGTGCGCAGAGCGGGCGAGTGCGCAGAGCGAACAAAGGCATGGAGCGGATGAGAGCGTGGCGCAGATAAGAACGTGGTGCAGATGTAGGTTGTGTGTAGATAGTAGAGTGGAGCGGATGTAGGATGCCGAGCAGATTGAGGGTGTTGAGCAGAGTTAGGGTGTGGTGGTGTTGAGCTGATGTAGGGTATGGTACGGGTGCGGAGCAGGTGTAGAGTATGGAGCAAACGGATGATGTATATGGGCGGAATGGGTGAAGTGGTTGGAAGGAAGGGGTGAGGCGGTTGGAATGAATGGGTGTAGTAGGGGGAAGAAACGGTGAAGTGGGTAGCAGGAACGAAGGATGGATCTGGAAGAACGGGTGTTGTATAAGGACGAGACAGGTAAAGTATAAGGAAGGAACAGGTGAAGTATGTGGACAAAATGGTCAAATATATTAAATAAAACTGGTGAAGTATGTCGATGGAACGGGTGAAGTGGATGGATCAAGTGAAATATGTGGGTGGAACGGATGAACTGGGCGCAACGGATGAACTGGGCGCAACGGATGAACTGGAACATATCACATCTCCACGCTTACTCTCCTCTTAACACCACCACTCAACTAGAACACAGCGATACTATGACACCATTTGGTATATCTGTTCTCATACTGTCATTTGCCTCATACCCCACATCACCTTAACTAAATACTGCTGGTTACACACCCTCCAGCCTAGGCGTTCTCCTCAGGCCTAACGCAGCCAGAATCTGTCTGGATAATAACCTGCCAGAACAAACACATACTCATGATCTCTCAACCACCACACCTATCGTTAAGAAGCAGCTATCACACAAATGCCACACCAGCTGCACACATAGCCGGTGCTCACACGCACCTTATGACTCTCTCTATTCTCTCTACTGACTTGAACTTCGGTTCCCGAGGGCGTTCAACCTACCAGCGCCTTGAGACCATACCAATGGTACATAAGGCGCTATATAAATGCAGATTAACAAGGCAGGATACTGCATCCATGCCCTCAGAACATGAATTTAGCAGCCTGGCTCCTGAGATCATAGAATTTGGACATCTACAACTCCCGCAGAGATGTATGGACATCCTCAGGGAAGCCAGAAAACCTAATACTCGCCACTGCTATTCTAGCAAGTGGAAAAGATTTGTCATCTGGTGTAGAGGTAAGAGCATCAACCCGGTTGACTGCTCTCCCACCAACATTGTTCTGTACCTGACCCATTTACTGGATTCAGGTCTAGTGTTCAATTCCATTAAAGTCCACCTAGCGGCACTTTCTGCATACACCACTTCCCAACTTAGTGTCGTGGTGGAAGATACCAGTTATCAAAGCCTTCATGGAGGGGGTTAAAAGAATACACCCTGCGATAGCTAACCCAGCTCCCGGATGGGACTTAAATGTGGTACTTTCTAGACTCATGGGCCCTCCCTTTGAACCCATGCACAAAGCAACTCTTAAGGACCTCACTCTTAAGACTGCTTTCCTAATAGCTATCACCTCCATTAGGAGAGTAAGTGAACTACAGACTCTTTCTGTTCTAGACCCCTTCGTAACAGTTCACAAGTATAAGGTGGTTCTACGCACACACCCAAGGTTTGCACGAAAAATTCATCTCGAAGTTTCATGTAAACCAGTCAATAGAACTACCAACGTTCTTTCAAAACCCTTCCAGTTTGGGAGAAAAAAGTCTGCATACACTAGATGTACGCAGAGCTGTCATGTTCTACATGGAAAGAACTAGACCACTGAGAAAGACTAATCAGTTCTTTGTCTCGGTGGCAGCAGGTAGAGAAGGAGATGCAGTCTCAAAGTCCACTATATCTAGATGGATTGTTCAATGCATCACTCTCTGTTACACTCTTGCTAAGAGAGAACTACCCTTCAAGCCAAGAGCACATTCCACTCGAGGCACTGGGGCTTCCATAGCGTTCATTGCAAATGTTCCCCTTGAGTCCATCTGCAAAGCGGCTACCTGGAGTTCTGTGCACACCTTTACAAAACACTACTGTCTAGATGCACACTCTAGATCTGACTCCCAGGTGGGACAGGCAGTATTAAGACATCTTTTCTCTACTGTTCCTTCTCATAACCCACCGCCAACTCCGGGTACTGCTTGCTAGTCTATGCACAGCATGTGATTCTAAGCAGATTAACAAACATCAGAAGACAATGCATTACTGACCGTAAAAGCATTTCTGATGGTTGTATCTGCTTAGATTCACATGCGCCCCCCCCTTCCTCCCCGCTCGGATGGAAGGAACATAGACATCTTCTACATCTCTCTCTTTTCTGTACTCACTCACGTATAGAAGGCTCCCTCAGGGCAGAAAAAATACAAACAGAGGGACCTCGACGCGTGAGGGATTGTGGGTACAACGCACGTCACTATAGGGATAGTGTTACAGCCACGCCCTGTCGATGTCCCCTTTTCGACTACGAAAAACAAAATGCAATACTCCGCAGTGACCACTGGATGTCGGACCTATGCACAGCATGTGAATCTAAGCAGATACAACCATCAGAAATGCTTTTACGGTAAGTAATGTATTGTCATCCAAGCTGGTTTGTGCCGGTTAGTGCTTGGATAATCTCAGGCTTTGTCCCTTTTTTTCTTGTCGGATACACAGGGGTTCTGGCGATTGACTACAAGGCTGTTAACCCTATCTCATTGCCGTGAGCCCTACTGTCAGACATCCAAAGGATCCGATGGGTAAGACTTGCTGCCTTGTCGGAGGATGCTGTTCCTCAACATGCATTACCTATTAAGTTGGCAAATGACTGTGTTTCTGAGCTGAGCTGAGAGAAACTGTTCTCTGTCTCCGATCCATTGAATATTGTAGGTCCAGGTGAAGTTGCGTTGTTTCCTACACAGTATGGGGATAATATACACCTGGCAGACGATAAGCATCTATGTCGAGACTCATCCACCATGCTCAAACATCTTTAAAGTGTGCTTTACTTAATACATATTCCTTAGTATATCATGCAGTGGAAATGGCAGACTTTTTAACTGAGCTGCAAATGGACAGTGTGACCTTAACTGAAACTTGGCTACACAAGACCGCCTTCCATGCAGCGCTGCTAGCTGTTCCTGAGGGATACAAAATTGTGCACGTTCATTGTGACATACAAAAGGGGGAGGCCTTGATTTGTCATAAAGGCCTTAATTTCTATATTTCCGATAAGTCCCTTCTTGATCATTGTGAGTCCATGTTACGTAAGCAAAAAATTTACTCTGTTAATACTCTCAGCATTTTCTTACTATACAGAACGCCTATAACGACACCTCAGAACAATTTCTGGCCCTCCTCGGCTGTATTTCTAAACCGTGTTCGCCTCTGCTGGTTTTGGGAGATTTTAACCTACGGGAAAAGGACCCATTGGACCGTAACGCAGTGTATCTATTAAATATTTTATCAACTCTTAGATTTATAAAATATGTTAAGGAAGCAACACATGTTGGTGGTAATAATCTTGATTGGCTTGTGTCTATGAACCAGGAAGTAGCATCTGTTATGGCACATAATTGCTTATCGTCTGATCATCATCTCCTTACTTATAAGCTTCCTTTTTCTTCTGCTCTTGTTAAACAACCTTATCCATCTAAACAAATTGTCCTCACTAGGAAATCAAAAGGTATCACCCATGAGGCCTTCGTCTCTTCTGCTTCTTCTCTACTACCCTCTTTGGATAATTACATGTCTCTTGACGACTTTGTCAATTTTTAGGAAGGCTGTTAATCAGACCTACGAACCTTTAGCACCCCTGAAACAATCTATCAAAAAGAAGCTGACCTCACATAATCTGTGGTTCTCACCAGAGGTGCTGTCTGCTAGGACAGCCAAATGGAAAGCAAACCCTATTGGCGTAAACATCCGACTGACATATGTCTTTCTTCCTACAAGGAAACAGTCCTTTTAAAATTACCTTGTTGAAGGCCAAGGAAATTAAGTTCAATGTTAGGATTGAGGCATCTAAATCCAAACCCAGGTAATTGTGTATAGTTTTACAAGAGTTAAAAGGTAGTTAGGTGGACTCCCGCATTGAGGAGGATAATGAGTTGTGTCAGTTGATTCATGGTAGCTTTTCCCAGAAAATTCCACTGCATCAACAATGCGTATCAGACCAACTTAAACTTCTCCAAACCTCTGGAAACCGAACGTCTCCTGTGTGTACGACATCTGTCTCCGTGTTCTCTCCTATCTCCTTTCTGGAGGTATCCGAAAGAGAGGTTATGGATACTGTGCTTACGAAGAAGCCAACATCATGTAAAGGGGATAGCTTTCCTGCCTCTTTATTCTAAGAGTTTTTGAGGTTTTTTTGTGCCCTGCGTGACTACCTTTATTAATCGCTCATTTCGGAAGCCTCTGTGCCGGATAACATCAAGGAGGCTTGGATCTCACCACTATTAAAAAAGGAGAATTTAGACCCCAGTGATCCTGGAAATTTTAGGCCTATTACTAATGTCCTTTTTTATGTTGAAAATATTGGACAAAATGTCGTTCTCTCAATATCAAGACTTAGTGGAACAAAATAATATCCTTGCAAGTGGTCAGTCTGGGTTCCGTGTGAATCATGGGACAGAGACTGCACTACTGCGTCTCAAATCCAATATAGTAGCGATAATTGATATGGGCGGCCATGCACTGTTACTTCTCCTGGATTTGTCGGCCACCTTTCATTTAGTCGATCATGTCCTCTTAGCAGATATAGTGGTTAAGGATGGTGGATGTAGTGGCGCTGCAGCGTGCTTCTCAGCCCAAGAACTGCCTTTGTGACTAAGGGTACGGCGCAATCACAAATGGCTTCTTTGGTGTGTGGCTTACCTCAAGGTTCTCGCCACTTTTGTTTAACATTTACATCAAACCATTGTGTGACCTTCTATCCTCCCTGGGGGTTTGATTCGCGAACTACGCGGACGACACCCAGATTGTGATAGACCTATCAGGTACATATAGCAAAGATTTTGGTAAATGAAGTCTTTAGTGCTATTCAGACCTGGATGGCCAAGAATTCCTTACCCTTAAATAGCAAGAAAACTGACGGCTCATTTTAGGCACCCCAAAAAAGCTAAACCTTTTTCCACTGCCTTTGGAACATGGCGGGCGAAAAACTGTTGGGGAGACCCAGAGGATGATGGGAAGGCTATGCGTCTCATGCTCACCTGGGTCCTACTGCCTTCCTTGTTCGGCTGTGCTGTTATGTGCTGGGAAACCGGAAATAAATGTACACATAGAGAAGGGCTGGCAGCCTAATGGGAGCATGTTTGCTCCGGCCCCGACTCTCTGGGGAATTCGCTCCGTAAAGAACCGTGCTCGAAAGAGCTGAGGAGAATAGATACGCGCACACGCATGTACATTAACAATCAGAAATGAGGTACTAAAATAGCATGATACAAACCTATTTGTATAGGTGATCATAATAATTAACTTACTCTTTATGTAAAGGAATACGTTAGGAATAAGTGTATGGTAAAAAACAATGACTTATCTGATGAGCTGCAGCTAAAAGAAAGGGAAAAGGACCTTCGGCAGAGGCCTCTTGTACTGAGACGTAGGATCTGATAGGTGTCCTCCACCGATCAGACACTAGAGGCTCATGGGACGAGTGGTTCCTGTTGAACGTTTTCCTTTAACTCTTTAAACTGTTGATTTTCATTATTTCTATGGGTCTAAAGACTAAAGCAAAAATGTTGAGTTTAAATTTTCAAAATTTTTTAAAAGCTGTGAGTTGCAGTATTAAAGAAAGTATAGCATAATGCTTGCCTCCTGTCCTGACATAGAATGTGTGTTTATTGTCGTCACTTTTTTGTTCATAAGCACTGTTCAGTCTCAACAAATGTATGTGTGCAAAATCTCAGTGGAAAACATGCTGGGATCTCAGCATTGAGTGCGATCTGTTCTCTAATTTATTTTCCTTCCTGTCATTACACTGTATCAAGGCTGGTTCATAGATATATTGTATTGTTGTTTCAGAAAATCAAAGAAAAGGGAGATGCTTTATGGAAGGCAGAACAAAACGTCTTAGCCAGAGACAAAGTGATCAATGAATTAAGGCTTCGATTGCCAGCTACAGCAGAACGGGATAGGATACTAATGGAATTTGGTCAAAAAGAGCATGATATTGAGCACCAACAGAATTTAAAAGTGGCCCATCAGACTATTGCAAATATGCAGGCAAGGTTAAATCAAAAAGACGAAGTACTGAAAAAGTACCAGCACCTTCTGGCAAAAGCAAGAGAGGTTTGTAAAAGTTTCTTCTATTTTCTGTTTTATATTTCAAACATTATCCTTAACAATTCTTTGTTGCATCTTTCAGTTTGTACCCCTATTCTCTTTAAGTCAAGATCATGAGAGATTCTCATCTGCATTTTTGCTCAATACATAAAAGTGACTTTTGGGTGTTGCCAGGAAAAACACAATATCCAAAGATACTTGATGCTGTTTTAAAGAAAATCTGTAACATTGTGAGTATGGGCGACTTTGGTGATTCACATTTACACAAAACATTTCACAGAATGGGTTTCTTACCTAGAGTCATGTACTTTTGAAAATCCACAAGTTTTTCTTTTTTTTTAACTTTATTTATTGATTGTGGTACACTTTGTTGCAACAACACATCACAATACAAGTAGTTATGGCTGAGATGAGTTACTAAAACATATATTGCATCAAACAATTTACAGGGCCTCATTACGAGTCCGGCGGTAACCGCGGCGGTAAAACCGCCTGGTTACCGCCGGACTCGTATTACCATTCCGCCTTCGTGATTCCCGGAATTACCGGGGGATTACAACCTCGGTTTTCCGGGAATCACGTAGGCGGAATGGTGTTAATCCCCATTCCCATTGAGTCCTATGGGACTCGATGGGAATGGGGATCATGGAAACACCGGCAGCATCTCATAATGCTGCCGGTGTTTCCTCGTCTGCCTGCAGGCGGGCGGTGTTAAACCCGCCAGGTCAGACCTGGCGGGATCCTCACCTCCCGCCTGCAGGAGTTGCGATCGCCCGGCATGGAAACAACGGTGGCAGCGGGTTTACCGCAACCGTTGTTTCCATACCGGGCGATTTGTAATGAGGCCCACAGACTCGATGCACATCAGGGCCTTGTGGGGCTGTCCTCAGCCGACACCTAAAATCCACAGGTGTTAGCAAACATAATCTGAGAACGTCACACAAGTATTTTAAGATTCTGATTTGTGCCCTATGGGCAACTAGTATGTGTGAGACACCTTAATATAATGAAAGCTATTAAGCCATCATTGGTAATTTGTTTTATTTTTCCACATCTCAAGAGGGCTTATTGACAGTCTGGTCTCTGGGAGGGCACGTACATGTGTTAATTCATGGTTTTCTTTTTGACTTTATATTTCTCTATGGGTCCTCGTTTTTTCAACACCAGTACACATGTTGGCTGTTGCTTTTACTGTTTAGCTTGGCTCTCAAATGGAGCTTATGGCATGATAGGTGACCCCTCAGAAGAGCGCATTGTGCATATTTCCTTATTGTGTAGTAGTTCTAAAAATGACCTATTGTCATAAGTTATTTTTTGAAGGATGTGGGCATAGTATTTTCAGCATTTTAAGGACAGTGGTTTGAGTGAAGCTCAGAGATGCAGACTAGATGGAGCTGATTCCTAATGTTTTTATTGTATCTTGTTCTTGCAAATGCAAGAGAGTTGTGAGGGGTCAGTAATGAGAGGCGGACAACTGCTTGTGATTTTCTCAACATTAGAAATTATTTGCTACCAAAAACTGCAAAGACAACCTCACTAAACCTACTCTACCAGGAAGTTCCCTATCTAGTCTAGGTTCTAAGGGAAAATCTCCTAGCTTACACAAAACTGACCCTCACACTAAACAGAACATACAAAGCAAATAATAAACCTAAATAAATTATTATCAAACAATCAATGACTTAGATAACCTTCACCTGTCCTGGGTAGATCCCTTTCCCAGGATTGTCCAAAGTCACGCTCTCCAAGTGTTCATACAGAAACGAAAGTCTTGAATCCGTTCTAGAAAGTTCCAAAGTAAACAAAAGTTCACCTACATACACACCCACTGGCAATAGTTCTTTATCTGTCTGTTGAAAAATTCCCCTTTCAATTCCAATAAAGAAAACAGCACCAATGGTAATCCTGGATGGACTAGATATAGTTCACAATACAAAAGTACTGCTTCTACTTCAACCACTGTCCATATGTTTGCAGCCTCTGCAGCCTCTTTAATATAATATAATTTTTTTAAAAAAAATTTTTATTTGATTTAATTGTATAATACAATTTTTACAAAGTAGAGATGTGATCCTCCCATTAACTGTTCGAAGTTCACTAACAGAATGGCGTGGAGTCTTACTTTAACCTGTGTTGCAGTCACACATAGTTCCTACTCTGATTCTACACCGGGATCATGGACAGGGATCGCGACCCCCACAAGAGTGGCGGGCTAAGGACACCCAGCTGGCTATCCTGCCCATCCGTGTCTGCGGTCAGGTAAGCAGGCCGATCTCTCGAAAGAACCCTACCACCGCGATCACCCAAGTAGTCTTTTCCCCACTTATGAGCCGGCACCACCATTCCTCTTCCTCGTAGACGTATAGGTTTTTGAACAAATGTCCGAGGTGTCTCTGGCGGGGGCCTGTGACGCCTACGCAGTTGAGCAGGAGGTGTCTTATGGTTTCAGCCATCTCTGACTTCGTGCAGAATCTGCATGCTTCGTCCGGGGCCAGTTTTCTACGGAATAGGACTTCCCTTGTGTGAACGATATTAAGGCAGATTCTTAAAAAGTTCATCCTGAGTTTAGAGTTCGGTCCTCTTAATAAGTAAGGTTTAAGCTCATTCACTTTGGACAGCTGAGAAGTAGGATCTTTAAACAGTTTTGAGGCGGCAGCTTTTTCCAAAGTATCGATCCAGTCTTGATTTAGTAGTCGAGATTTCGCCTTGGCCGGGTTATTAATTAGTTCGTCTTTAGAACTTCCAGCATTCTCTAAGATTGATTCGATCTTTACCATCCAACTTGTGAGCATTTTACATGATCCAGACCGGATTTCATACTGGATTTCTTGCATGATCCGTGAGGGGTTTGGGAGTAGGCATTTTCGGAATAACATTGCTTCATTACGAGAGACAATAGAGGTCAAAGATTGTAGGGAAAGTTCCCTTCTTATTATCACCATTGGTAGCGAATCAGGAAGGTTAAGGACCTTTCTCCAATAAAAACCTTCCACTTTTAGCCAGGAAGATGTTGGCAGATTCGGTAGGGCTTCTGCTCCATACGTGAGTGTCGGGATCACTTTGGCCTTGTAGAAGGTTATCACAGGGGCCATGGTGAATTTTCCATATTTTTTCAATATTGTCCGAGATTGAGAGGCGAGAAGTCTCGCCTTAGTCATGATGTTCTCCTGCATCAGTTTTTCCTTGCAGTTCTTGTTGATAATCACTCCCAGATATTTAAAGCTGTCAACCAATTCAATTTTGATGTTATTTACCGCCCATGTGAATTTCTCTGACTTCCTTTAGTTTCCTCCCAAAGTCATGATTTTGGTCTTTTCCAAATTCATCAGGGGGTTGTTCTCTTTGAGATAAGAATCAAGGTTATTTATCTGTCTTTGGAGGCTGATAGGAGTTACATCGAAGAGGATTATGTCATCCGCGTATGGCAATCGTGGGATTTTGCTAGCTCCCAATGTCGGTGGGAATGTCCGGACTCTAGCTTCGTACTCTTTGAAGTCAGCCGTATATGCGTTATACAGGGCAGGAGCTAAAGGGCATCCCTGCTTTACCCCTCTTACTGTCTTCATCCAGGTGGACAGAAGGCCTTGGTTGTTGAGCCGGACACATATTGTGGTTTCTGTATATAGGGCCTTTATGGGTTCCAGTATCCTTGGGGGGCAGGCGTGGTGTTGTAATTTATCCCATAATCGTTGCCTGTCTACCCGGTCAAACGCCTGGACCAGGTCGATGAATGCCATGTAGATCTTGGGGCTGCCCTCGAATACCTTGGCTTTTAGTGTGCTCACTGCCAGAACATTAGCCAAAGTGCCGACGTTTTTCACGAAACCCGCCTGGAAGGGATCCGACAGATCAGTCGCCGAGATCCAGTTGCTAAAGTTGTCCAGGATTAAGGCCCCAAAGAGCTTTCCTATGGAGTCTAGTAAAGCGATGGGCCGATAATGTGAAGGGTTGTCTTTAGATCCTTTTTTGAAAATAGGGACCAAAATCGCTTTCTTCCAGGATGATGGGATGGTCGAGAGTCTAATACAGTTTGAAAAAACTTCCTGGATGAAAGGGGCCCAGAATTCCAATTTGTTCTTTATATCGAAATTGGTTATGCCGTCGGGTCCTGCCGCTCTGGATCCGTTGAGCTGAGTTATTTTCCCTTTAATTGTGTTCAGGTCCGTTGGAATTTCCCATAGTTCTCCAGAACTAGGTATCCGGTTCTCTATTACCTTGTCCCGGGTTCCATATAGGTTTTCAAAGTGAGATATCCAGGATTTTTCACCGATTGTGTTTTGTAGTACCTGGTTCGCTAATTGAGAGTTGCCTTTAATCAGTGACCAGAAATCGTGTACCTTTTGACCACTAATAGCACTCAGCATGTTTTCCGCGTCTGCCTGGTACCTATTTGCCTTAGTTGACTTCAGCCAAACTTTGTAGGCTTTTCCTGCAATAGCGGTTTTGACCTTCTTGCTTGGTGACATTGTTTTTGCTGCCTCCCGTTGTAGCTTTCTGACCTCCTTTCTTCGGGTAACTAGTTGTTCATTATAAGTGTGAAGTGGGGCTTTAGATCCGTAATGTAGCACCTTTTTTTTTTTCCTGTGGTAGACTGTTAGTAGGGGCAGATATTCGATCCTGCTTGCTGGGCTTAGCTGCTTAATCAGCTTGTGTTCCTTGTATTGGTTGGTTATTTTGGAAATAGCTACTTCCGACAGTCTCAGTCTTATCCCGCTTTGGTTTACTAGCAGATCCTGTGCGCCGTACTCCTCCTTTCTTCTCCTTGACTCCCACGAGAAAGTTAGTAGATTGTGGTCGCTGTGCTGTGTTCTTATAGTTGTAAGGGATGAGCACAGCGGCAGGAGGCTCTTGGACACCTAATGTAGTCAATTGTTGCCGTTTGATTTCCTCTTTCCCAGGTTGGGATAGCTTCAGTTTTCTTATCGGCCCTTTGCCCCAGGATATGCATCTCTCTTGTGTCTAGGAAGTTGTGCCACATGCTGTTTCTGTCTTGGGGCTCTTTGGAATCGAGAGTTAGGTCCGTATTCAAATCTCCGGCAATGATCACATCGCTCGAGGTAGATGTTATTAAAAAGTCATCTATTAGGCTCTCAATTTGTGCGAGAAAAGAGTCATTGTTCACTCGCTTTGGGTTCCAATATACGCTAATCAGAAGGATTTCTGATTTATGATTGGGGTCTGCAGGGCCTTTCGGCCTTTCCCACTCCAGAAGCGTAGCCAAAAAAAATTCTGATGCCACGGGTGTATTGGACAATGATAGTCCAGAGCCCGCTCTTAGGGCCGTAATGAGGCCAGATCTAGGCCTGCCTCTCTCCTCTCTAAGGGCGGGTGAGTGTGCCATTTGAAAACCGTCCAGCGTTGGTGGCTCCATTAGCCACGTTTCCTGCAAACATAAAACGTCGAAGCTCCCCAAGTTGACATCTGAAGAGACCGTTAGATGGCTGAAGCCTCTGGTGTTCCACGATCCCTATTTCAATGATGTCTCCGGGACTTCCGTAGAGATCGATACTTTCTCTGAAAAGTCACCGGAGAGGGCGTCTAGTGGCTACTTGTTGTTGTTTCTCCTTCCTTCCCCAGCCGGGTAGATTTTCCCCGAAAGGCTTCTGCCTGGTTGCGGTATTTCCTCGGCTTGCTCCACACGTTGAAAGATTCTTTGGGTGGGGTTTCGTGTCGAGAATGGAACCCGGTCAGGACTTCTCTCCCATCTCCTTCTGCTTTCTGTGTCGCGTCGATTGTTCAGATTGTTAGAGGCTCTCTGAGAGCGATTTTCATCATGTTTACTAGACATTTGGGGCCTTGTGGGGGTTTTGTAAGGTAACAAGTCTTGGTCATGATCTTGATGTCTGGGTCAATAGAAGGACCGCTCCCGAAGAGGCGAGGTTGATGTTTTGCCCTCCATAGCATTTAACAGGTCAAAGCCCAGGTTATATAATCTGTCTCTTGCATTCCAGATTTGATCTTGAATATAGTTCGATCCAATATGTAAGTACGAACTATCAGATCTTCCATTAGGGTTCGGTTCCAAAATATTTGTGTCTTTTGTAACATCGATATGCGATAACCGACTCTTCTGGAATAATTTGAGTAGTGCCTTTCGATTTAATATCCATCTATCCTGTCTTTCTTGTGTTCTTTGGAGTTTAAATGTTCTTGTCATCGTTCTTCTTTGCCCAAGCAGAGGTGGGCTGTTGAGGCGAGTAAATCTGCCCTCCCGCCGACCTGTGCCCGACAAGGTGTGGACTCTAGATCTATAATGACGTTTGGGTTTATCCGGTGAAGGGCTCCTGTACTTTCTGCTCTCTTGTTGAATCCAGGGATTTTTCGCCCCGGGGGAGCTGTGGCTTTGATGTAGATTTCGGGGGTGGGCTTCCAATTGGTTTCTCCCATGGGGTCTCTTACCCAGCGCTGGGCCTGGATTCTTGCTTACTCTTCTCAGGGGCGAAGTGGTTTTTACCGCAGCCCACGGAGAAGTCGAAGGAGAATCGAGAAGCAAAGCCTTTGATTTTGGTTCGTCCTTATCTCCGTTATCACGAGTTTCTGTTTTTTTTCTTTTTTGGGCCAACGCTTGGGGAATTTCTGATTCTGATTCCTCAACCGTATAAATGCTCATATTCAGTAGATCGATTGAGCTACTGGAGCCCTCTCGCGATCTTTCTAGACTCCGAGAGGTCGCCCGCGTCTTTTCCGCGGGTTTTAATTTGAAAACTTGACGATTTTGTGTTGGTGGGGTGGTTTTTCCTTCATTCCTCAAGTCCTTATTCTCAGGTTTAGCCTTTTGTGTGGGCTCTCGCTGGGACTTGTTTTTTAGAACTTTCTTCCCCTTCGCGATTGGGTTGTTTTGGCCTTTATGTTGGAAAATTTCAAAGGTAGATGGAATTTTCATTGTGGAGAAATCTATTGGTTTCACACATGGTTGAATTATTGCGTTTTCTGGGAGGGTGAATGCCACTGATCCATTTTTCTTTCCTGATTTACTGGCTGAACGACTCAGAGACTGGCCGTCCTTTATGTTATATTCCGGTTGGTCAACAGATTTTGCCGGAGAGTGGGGTCTCTCTATAAGCCAGTTCCCCCCCTCAATGTCCCCTTCCCCCCCACGACCTTGGGTCGTCACAAGGGGTTCATTCATCCCAGGTCGCTCTATAGTTTGTGTCCCTTGGGTGTTTGTTTGCCAATTTGCCAAACTTGGATTGGGAATGACTGACCTTTCTGCGGGCCCTGATCGAATCTCAGCACTAGAGACTTCCTTGTCATCTCCTTTATGATGTAGGTGTGCAGTGATGAAGCCCTCTAGAAAGGTCAGTTTAGTGTGCATGTGTGCAATCAGAGTAGTTTGATCTTTTAAAGTGTCGCTGATTGCTTCGTATAGTTTCCCTAACGGGGCCAATGCAATGGTAACCGAGGACAGCGTAGTCATGAGATCCTCTTTTTCAAGGGCATTTCTAGCACTTCACTAGGGGGATTTTCTCCTTGCCATCTAGGAGCCAACAGGGGGCCCAGATCTTTGGAGTATCTCGGGCTTGTATCGTTTGAAGGGACATCCCCTTCTGTGAGTGCTTCAGGACTAATCGCGATAAGGTGAGGAATTCGTGGAGCGGGTGCATTGGGCAAAACAGGAGGGCCCTTATCCGAAGCTGGGGGCAGATGTGTCTCCCCTGTTAGGGTTTCCAGCGTGCCCAAGCCCACTACTTTCTTCCTCGTATCAAATAAGTTGCCAGTAGGTAGGGTCACCCTTCCAGGGGTGTCGCTTCCCACTGGTATAGTCTTGACATTTAGCTGAGTTATGACCAGCTCTTTGTTCAACCAGTCGCTAGGTGCAAGAGCGGAGCCAGGTACTGGCTGCCCTTCCCGGATACTGCATCTGCACCCATGCTAATTGGGTTCAGGGTCTGGTTCCCTTGAGTCGGCTGATGTAGTGAGTTATTTGCCACTTTCTCTGGCAAAACAGTCATCTCAGGGGGAGGATTTAAGTGTAGAAAATGCATTGCTCTGTCTTCCACTATGGCCAGCAGTTCTGCATCTGAAATATCATGCCGTATTGTTTCCTCCATTCGTATTTTTTTCCCAAAAAACTCTTTCAGAGTTGGTTTTGATTTTATACCTTGAAAAGTAGGGTGTTTTTTCCCCCCCACCTGCCCTCTTTTATATGGGGGTTTAGCCCTTACCGCTCTGCGAGAGGACATTTTGTGGCTGCCTCCCGCCATTTTCGGCGAGATGTCGATTATCTGGTCGGCATTTGTTACTATACCCGTCGCATCTGTTCCGCATGGTGGGGCGAAGTTCGATAAGAGTGTGGGGGGATCGTTTCCGCCGGTGTTCAACGCTGGAGTTACCAGCCGCGGGGGGAAGCGCAGATTTGGACGTCCCCATCTTCTACAACAGATCCCACTGTCTCCCGTCCCTCTTTTTCTACCTCTCCCACCTTACCCACAAATTTGCCCAAGACTTGGGGAGCTGATAATAGAACCCCTGAGTCCGGGGGTGTTCTCAACTCCTCCTCTCCCTCTGTGTTGTGTATCATGACCACTATCCGCTTCTCCTGGGGTGCGGAGGGAAGTGACTCCGTGGTGCCCCCTGGACTTAGTACTTTCACCACAAGGGAGTCTATAGGTTGGGGCAGGTGCCAGAATCCCATCACCCTCATCTCCCGTGCGGGCGAGTTAGGATGCTCGAGGCATTCTCCTTCCGCTCCTTCAGCGCACAGTGGGGCTATCACCGGGTTTATTATTCTTCCACACCCGATTTCTCGGCCCTGAGCTGTGAGGGTGGGTGATGTGACTGAAGGTGTAGGGGGGGCACAGGACACATCGATGTTGCTGTAACAGCTTGGGGATTTTCTAAGACTCATCCCGCCATTGGCGCTGTTATAGCCGGTAAACCTTCCACACTTTGAGATTCAATCGGAGGAAACCTGAAGTCACTTACTTCGTTCATCTCAGTATGCCGGATGGAGTTTACCTGTACTTCTTTTCCCGCGTGTTTTATTCGGGAAATCCGCTGCAATCTCAGGGTTGCCAGTTGCTCTACACTTTCTGGCGAGGTTGCGCTGTCCTTGTTGTTACACGGTGGCGGACGAGGTTTGCCGTTTCTTAATACGCGCTTGTCCTGGGCCTCCACCCCAAGTTTCCGCTTTGCGGGCTCCTCTATGGCTGCCATCCGCCGGGCCTGAAGGGCGATGGATCGATATGCAAGCAGGGTGCGTTCGTCGCAGGCTCGTCAAGCGGTCACGCGGGCCCGCTGACTGCCCTTGTCAGTCCCTTCGCGGTCCGCTTCGCGGAGGGCTGGATGTTTGTAGAATGGAGGGCTCGGGACACGCCTCTGAGCACACGCCTCCAACAGTAGAAACAGTAGAATCTGAAAAGGTACTCGAACACCAGCACAGCGTGCTGGTACTGCTGACTGCCCTTGTCAGTCCCTTCATATAATTTGTCAGGATGTTTCTTCTTAGGGTGTTGCTCTCCTCTCGACAACACTTTAACTGTGGAAGCAAGCTCCTTTGTTTCACAGTGTTCTACTGCTTCAACAACCTTCAATATAATGTGATCTGAAAATTTTATAGATAACCAGAGTTCTATTAGCTCGACCTCTACTTGGTACTTAATGATCGTTAAGCAACTTAAAGACAAGACTCTTCGACCTCCACAGGTAGGAAAGGCACTCTTCGTTCCTATGTCTTAAGAAAGGGGCAGCCTCTTTGCCTCATCCATCTGTTTTAGTGCTACCAATATAATCTGCTATTAATATAATCTGCCTTGGTTTCCAAAGCTGCTTCTCTTTCTCAGCTTCAACAGTATCAGCCTTACAGATTATGCACTGAATCTTTGCACAAGCACCCAGCTCCCTTCCCCGGCTTCATGCAAACCTTTTTGGTACCAGTAGCTAATCCAGAGCTGAATTGCCACTCTTCCAGCTTTGGATAACCTTGTCACCCTTGTATCAGAGGACACTGGACCTTTTAACAACTTCAACAACTTCAAAAGACAGGTGATTAGATTTTAATAGGGCTGGTTTCACTGTAGAAATGATTTGCCTACTGTCTTGGGTAATGCATGTTCTTCTCTTTACTTGAACAACTTCTCAATTAAAAAATATCGCTTCTGGATGTTGCAAGATTCAAACTTCACAAGAGAAACAGATTTAGATATACTTGACCACTCTTTGATGAAGATTTTTAACTTCAAAGAACTTTAATGACTTGCATTCCCTTGCATTCA
The DNA here is from genome assembly GCF_040938575.1 of Ambystoma mexicanum. Classification (NCBI taxonomy): domain Eukaryota; kingdom Metazoa; phylum Chordata; class Amphibia; order Caudata; family Ambystomatidae; genus Ambystoma; species Ambystoma mexicanum. The sequence goes on along the minus strand of NC_090936.1, from coordinate 853,439,604 downwards.
TACAGAGTGTTACTTTGGCTCTTGTCAGGAATCCTAATTGTCCATTTGCAATCTCTTTGATGTGATAATACTTGGAACAATTCGTCAGTCAGTATTAACCTTCTGACTTATTTCAATCAGTGATCTCCCTCTCAGTTGAAGACACCCGACCACTCCATTAAAGGTATTTAGTCGACAGTGGGGAAAAAAAGAATGTTTTTTGTTTATGCGAACACTTTAATGGGTATTAAATGTCCGTGTGATACCTTTCCTTCATTGTAAGGACTTGTTATAGCAACAAACTATTTTTACTTGCTTCCACTTCTACGCAAGTTATATTTCAGCTGGTTACAGTTACCGGCAAGGGGTTTTCATTGTATCAGAGTACAGAGCTTCACTCACCGGCTCCAGAAACACTGCAGTTGTGGAAGGCTTACACTTTCCGAATTTTCTTCTGCTACTACTACCCACACCCCTCTGCAGAATGGTTATTTCCGGTCCGGCCTAGACTACGGGGAGTCTTCTTCATTCCTCTGTCCTTCGGCTTGCTTCACGCGGGCCTTTCAGTTGCAACACAATCTCAGCTCTGCTTTCACAGCTACTAAGGCGCACCTGGGAAGATTTGTAACTTCAGCACGTCTATCTCGGTGCAGCCACGGCCAAACAGGGTTTGTGAACAGAGGACCAACTCAGAACCTGCAGGTGAAATCTGGTCTTCTCTCGTTCCGTCGTCCCTTAAGTGATCACTGTCCCTCATGAACTGCCAGCCTCGTGCCCTTCGCCTTCTGCTACTACTTCCGGCCTTCCATCTCCTGCTCCAACTCCTTTTCTCTGCTCCTTCCTACTGCAGCCTTTTATGCCTCTCGAGTGGGGCAATTGAGTACTTGTGTAGACCCTTAATATTAATTGCCTGACCCTGGCAATGGCTGTTAGGCCTAGTTGCCTGTCCTCTACTTCTTCATGCCTCCTCAGGCCTCTTTCATCAGAATCCCTGAGGGGTTCTGGGACACGTAGCTCATTGTAAGTGTAATGCTGCAAATGCCTTATGGGGGGACAGAGCCTCTGGTCCTTGTCCTACCACTTCTGTGTTTTTTCCTCATGTTTTCTGCCACTGAGGTCCAGTCTGGACCTCTGGCAGTGCAGCTTTTCATGTTTATCTTTAAATGAACACCACCCATGCAATACCCTTATGGCACCCATGGATGGGGGTACACCATGGTACCCATTGTGTGTTTTTGGGCACGTGTGTGTTGCCCACAGAGCAGGATATGGGCTGGTGGCAGCTACATGCTCACTTGGCAGTGGATCTGAGTGCCCTCCATTTTGGGATACCCAGGCCCTGTCATCGGAATCAATGGATTCCTACACAAAGTCAAGATGGCCACTGTGGCCTCTTACTTTCTATTGCCTTTTACCTTGTTTCCCGAAGTCCTGGGAAGCCCTGACTCTGTTCCCTTTCCCCCTGACTGGCTGTTTGGTGGAAATACCATATATGGCTCTGGGGCTGCCTCCTGTCAGACTGACTAGAGCCTTCCCAGGGGTTGTGTGTTGTCAGTACACCCCAGGGGTGGAACCTGTGTTAATGGAGTTGGGAGTCAACTCACATTCTCTGTTGTGGGTGTCTGGTTTCTGTGTGCGTGTGACACAATGAATGAGATAGCCCTGACTGAAACTGACATGAGTGCAGTGTAGTGTGCTGAAAGGCTGGGTACTTACCCCAATCCACAATCTTTTTTATTGGTGTCTGGGTGGAGGGAAAGGCCTCAATGCCTGTGAGCCTGATTGGTTGCCTGACTGCATGAATGCCCTTCTGTGTGATTGGCTGACTGAGCCTGGCTCAGCAGGAGTGAATGAGGGACAGATGTGTATATCTGGGGACCTCTCACTTACGAATTTTCTCAGAAGCTGAAGTTGATGCTTTGCAAGAAGAAGCTGTTCCTTGAAGTCCAGATCGAGGAGAAGTCTGCTGCTGCAATTTTTTCAATGTAATCCGAAAGCTGTCATGTCTACCAAGGACTGATCCAGAGAGGACCTGCGAAGGAGACCTTTCCCTGAGCTACGAGGGACCATTGTGCAAACATGCTACCCTTCATCCGAAGTGCCCTGGAAGCAAGTCCTGTAGGCCTGCCGTCTGGAGAAGGGGTCTTTGTGAGTCCAGAAGAGGAGTGCCAGGACATCATCCATTGATATCGCCCAAGGTCCGGAGTTGCATTTTGTGACCGTTGGAAGCCGTTGCGGTCTACCACCTTGAAGAGGGGCTACCCTGGCATAGTGCTGCTGGACGCTCAGAGCTGCGAAAGTTCTAAACATTCTAAGAACATTTCAAAGGACATCCTTGCCATCATCTCTGACCACTTTTTCCCGCCAGAGGGAGCCCAGAGTCGTTTGGTGTAGAGGAAGGTCCGCCGGTGGGTTTCCTGCCACCAGAAGCTAACAAAGACGTCTTGAGGGTCCAGACTTGGCGAGGGTCCGAGGTCAGTCCAGGTCACCAAAAGCCATCCAGAGGACTGTGCTGCGGCTGCAACACTGAAGAACCGGAATTCGGATAACCACATAAATCCGAAACCAACACCAAAAGTGACCTATGCACCCGTCATCGAAGGGTCTGAGGGGGTCTTACTTTCATCCACCAAACCTTTAAGGAGCCCACTGCAAGTTTCATCTTCACAGGACTTCTACAGTCGGAGTAATCGTCAACCAAAGGAGAGCACTGCAAAGAGTAAAACTGCTGCACTTCAGAAAGACTTTTTCTTTTTATTCTCGAACTCTGCATCCCAGTGGCTCCTTCTTCCAAAGGGGGTCCATCCTCGGAGGGAATCGGCGAGTGAAACCGAGAAACTCTGCCACTTCGCCTGCCAAGGCGCACCAAAGGTACTGCGATAAGGAAGAGCATCTTCTAGCCCCAGGAGCCGTCCAGAGGTCCCATAATCTTCTTGGTTCCTGGTCTCCTGTGATCTCTCAGGTACTTTGGGGTGGTAGAACCTTTTAAAGAAAGCACAAGGTTATTGAAAATTATTAGTCTGGGCTGTAAAGTACAGAGTACTTTACATTTTTAGAACACTGCTGCCACTAGTACCATGGAAATGATAAGGTAAATGTCTAAACATAATTGATGAGCTCTAATGTTGGAATTATGATGGTCAAGATGGTCATTTGTTGAAATATATGTATATAAGAAAATGTTGATTTGTAGAACCATTATGAATTCTACCCACATAAGATAATCTCTTTTGCTTGCTTGTAGAAATATCATCTGGTCAAGACCCCCTGATGAAGAGATGAACTCTCAAAACGAGTTGGGTCACACCAATACATTTACTTTGTTGAATATACATCTTTACTTTAGTGTATTATGTTTGCACATTACATTTGCTCATTTCTAAAATGCTCTTTATTAACATGTTTTACCTAAATAATCTATAATATTAAGTTACAAAATCACTCTCAAAAGAATGTTATAAAATGTGGCTAATTATTTGTCCTGTGAAAGTGTGCAAGGGGCAGACATTCCCTGCTTTTGGGAACTTTTCATTTTTGCTGGGAAACAAACTTTCATGTTGGATCATTCTTTGTATTACAGAATGTTTTTCTATGGCTGGGAGATATGTTCCTGAAAATCTAACACATTTTACCAGAGGAGTGGCATCCACTTATGCTCTGCAAAGAGGTGTAGGACATTTGTAATGCCATAACTTGGTCTTCAATACACACCTTTTCAAAACATTACCGTCTGGACACCTTGTCGAGTCAGGATGCTAGGTTTGGGAAAGCTGTTTTGCACAATATGAGTAAGAAAACTCCTTCTATGAAACTGCTATGGGAGTCTATAAAAGATGAGGAATCCGTGGGAGGACACAATCAATTAAAATAAATAATTACTTCCCCCCTGGTAATGTTCTTTCTACTCGATGTTTCTCCCACAGATTCCTCATTGCCTACCCCTGAGACTGTGGGTGAATATATTAATACACTTCTCTCTCTTTCAAATGTCCAAATGCGGATTTTCGTAATTTTCAAGCCGGCTGTGCAGAAATGGGAACAAAACTAGAACTGAGGCAACAGGCGCAGTGTGTGTTATTTATACAATCATCAACGTCCCTTCCAAGCACGGGAATGGAAACCATCAAGGGACATCGACTCAATGCCCCACAGCACCCTCTGCTGTCGAAAACCTTTCTGAGACTGCATGCATGATATCAGTATATCAAAGATGAGGAATCTGTGGGAGGAATATCCAATAGAAAGAACATTACCAGGGGTAAGTAATTTGTTTGTCTGAGCCAGTCCTTCGCCAGAGAACATCTACCTTGGTCAGCTGGCACTCCTCATCTCCTCCTTCTCTCCCAACTTCCAGTTTTATGCAGACAACACTGAACTCTTTTTATGACTTCCTACTCACTCACTCGTACCATCCTTCATCCCTGACTGCCTTTTTGCCATCTAGGCCTGATGCACTTCCAACGATCTCTGGTTCAATGCCAGCAAAACTGAGATCCTTCCGATTGAGACCCCTGCTCCCTCCTTCTTCCCTTCTCTCTGACCTTGGGCTCTCCCCCTGCTACTTCTTCTGAAGTGTTCTGACTTGAGTGTCGTGTAGACCGATGAGACCTCCGTCCCCAAGTGACGCACAGGGTAACAAATAGAAACCCGCTGTGCGACCCTTGAGGCCACAGGTGAGAGATGTCTTCCCAGATCCACGGAGCCTCTGGAACACCGATGCTGCTGTCAAGAAGGAAGGAGGTTAAGCACCAGGCAATCACAATACAGCAGGTAAACAAAAGAATCTAAAGTGTCTTACCTATCTGGTGTAAGGGAGACCCAGGTAACCTAGTAGGGAGGTTCGAGGCTCAACAAGATGCAGCGGTCCCTGGAGAGGTAGAACCGCAGGTAACCGTGGATACGGGTAGGCCACCTGTAAGATAGGGCTTGACTTGGGCGTAGGAGTACAGCAAGCTACTCAGGGATGATCCAAAGACAAGTCGATGTGCAGTCCAAAAAATCCGGCAACAGGTAAACAGTTCCAAGTAAAGGTACAAAGGGGTGTCCAAGAGAGTCCAAGATAGAGTTCCGTGGTCGAGGTAGCAAGGAGCAAGTAGTAACGCCAAACAGGGTCCGAAGCCAGCTGAGAAGCAATGCTCGTCCTGCCTCTCAGTTCTTTATACTGTGTGTCCCTGGGTCATGTGACGTCTCTGGGTCATGTGACGTCCACCAAGATCACGTGAGGAACGCCACACCGTATCACATGATCGACGTGATGACGTAACGCCGCCCCTTCTGCGATGTAATCTCCAAGGCAGTTGCCAATGCAGGAAAGGTTGTAATCGAGCCCGTACACCAAAGGAGGTACGGTGTTTTCGGTTCTGTGGGTTCACCGAATCCCTTGAGCCTCGAAGCTGGGGTGGAGAAGTTGGGGGAATGTGAGCAGTGTTCTGATGTGGGGAGGCCTGATGTGCCGAGGATCGCCTAACATGAAGCCAGAAACCTTTGAGTCATCTTTGGCTCCTCTTTCACCTTTCTCCCTCACACTCAGGACATTGCTAAGAAGTCTCACTTTCAGCTCTTCCTTTTCAAATGAATTCTCCCTTTTCTCACCTGCCCCCAGAGGTTCGATGTTTCCTGAGCCCTGGTTCTCTCTAGGCTTGACTATTGCAATAGCCTCCTCCTCATTCTACCTTTGTTCACTCTGCGACCCCTTCAGCTAAACCAGAATAGAGCAGCGAGATCTTTCCTTGGCCTTAAGGCAAGGGACTGCATCTCTTCTGCTCTAAAAAGTCTCCCATGGCTCCTGGTTGCTGCACAGATGAAATTCAAATCCCTCTGCATCACCCAAAAGGTGTCTGGGGCCGGGGACCACACTATCTGCAACTCTCTCTTACAAAATACTCTCCTTCTAGACCTCTACGTTCTTCTGGCACCAACTCACTGTCTGTAAAGAATTTTGCTAAACAGAGAGCAGGAGGTTCGTTTTCCTCAGCTTGATCCCTCTTATGGAACAGCCTCCCCCTCCCTTTGTGTCTTGAGCAGGACCTGCTTAAGTTCCGAAAGCACCTCAACACTTTCCTCTTTTCCTCCTCCTTCCCTTTGTGGGATGTTTTTACCCATGCATCCAAGCCCTACCATAAAACTGTGCAGTACTGGCATGGAAAACATCATGATGGACAAGACCTCCCCAGAGAGTGCACAGGGAAAACATGAGGAATAGGCTGCCACACTTTTTTGCCTATATTGTGAGCACAGGAGGGCACTGCCTAAAACCACCATTGGGCTACACACACAGTAGCCTGAAACCATTTGGAATGGCAATGCTGATTGCCAAAAAGCAACTCAGAACTGTGGGGAATTCATTTTCTTAATCCCAAAAATGGTGGCAATACCGGTACTCACCACTATCAGAAAGCCGGCGTTTTAAAACCACCAGACTTTTGTGTAAAACTGAACAAATGAAACAAAACCAGGCCAAGGAAAGACTTGCTAAGAGGTGGATGCAATGTAAAACTATATTCTGAAATGACTTGAAGGAAGTAATTATTTAATGTATATGTAAAAATTGTAAGTTTGATTTAAACTGGGAACAAAAAGTGACATTTAGCTGAAACCTGGCTTAATGAAACTGGATTCTGCCTGACAACTACCCCCGACAGGAGTTGAAACCTGCTCAGCCACTCTTCCCAGGCCTAGCTGCATCCTGCTGCCCCTTGCCAAAAGGAGTTGACACCTCTCTGATTAGATTAGGGGTGGAGCACCTGGGAACTGGAAGGGACAGAACAATGCAACTTCCTTGACTCAGGCAAATGTTATATTGGGGGCGTCGTAAAATAGCTTCCTCTTGGGAAAAACTGGGAGGGGCCGTGCCTCTCCTAGCAAGCTGAGCTTGGGGGAAGTGGATAAACCAGTTATTCCACCATGTGATGTGGGAAGCCACACCCCTTTTTGACCAGGGCATAATTTTAAAAAGATAGATAATTCATAGTGCGGACTGGTCAAAATTATATAAGTAATATCATTATTCTTGTGATTTTTCTGTGCACATTTTAAGAGGTGTTAGGACCCTGTGGTATGTTCCTGGGGATAGTAGCGGAAAAAAGGTTGTTACTCCAAATGTATGCATGTTAGAAATCTGACACTTTATCATCTGTAACCCATATCCCTGGTGCACATTTGTGTAAAATCTGGAAAGGTTTAGAGGTTGTTATCTGGATGAAAAGGGGAGAATTCTGTCATCAGTGGACACAACATCGTACAAAGACAGGGATCGGATGGTTTGGTGCTACAGAAAATATGTTAACTGGACCTATAATATTAGAAAAATGGTACATAGATAAATATGTATTTGGGTCAGAAATAGATTTGTGTGCAAATTGACCAGGGGAGGATCCTCTGACCCATAAACAGACCTCATCATGATGACAATCCATTTCCTTCCCCCAATCATGGGAGAGGGGAGAATTGGGCCAATGACACGTAGAGAGGGGCAGGCTTAGCTAGGCCCAGGCACACACCCATTTTCAAAACACATAAAAAGAGACTGCTGGAACAGGTAGAGACATTCAATTCCATTTGCTGCGGAGCATGCTGACCGACGACGACTTCACATCCAGAGATCCAGACTTCAAATCCATCAATCTCCAGAACCTGTAGCAGAAATTAACTCCAGTGTTTGTAGCAGAGAGGCCTGAATCCACCAGCTGAATCCTCTTCAGATGGCCTCAAAACCAACCAAACTATTCAACAGCCGGGCAAGCTGTTTGAATTTTTGCCAAGAATTTTTGCAAGAACCTGTAGCAGTATCCAGAAAGCAGTGCTGTATCCGGAACCCGAGAGAACCACAAACCAGACCGCTGTGAGCAGAACCGGTGCCTGATTGACCCGCTGTATTCAGAGAGCTGACCCAGATCGCTGTGAAGTGCCGAGACCAGAACCGGAGTTCAGTCCAAAACCTGACCAGATCCGTGGCGAGGCCCATTCCTGCCCAACATATATTGTGAGTACCGCCAGAACTGTGCAGAACCCAATCTCTTAGTTAAAATAATCTAATCCAAACTATTTTAACCTAAGTAGAACAGCCTCCTAGAAATCATGTCATCTGTCATTTTTAAAGCTGCACAACTGTCATCTGTCAATTCTGCAGCTGCAAGCTGTCACCTGTCATTTTGAGTTTACTTTAAATCCGAAAAACTACCTTTATTTAATCGTCCGTATCTCTGGAACCGTTTGGGCTAGGAACGAAATTTACCGCGATTTGCGATTTGGCCCGATTTCTTCATCTGTAGAAATCAGCAGCTTTTTGCTGATCTTTGCTAAAATTCGTTTGCAATCTGCTAATCATTCATAGAGTATTGTTAAAGTGAGCCTGAACTAATATAAAGTAGCCATCACCTACCCTGAACCTCTAGAGGGAATTAAAGGCAATTTTAGCACCTTTTCACTTCCTTGCAAACCACATTAAAGTAATTCGCCTGTGTTTAAACTCATCCCTGTTTTCCCTAAGCTTGCTGGGGGAACTGGAACTGTGTATTGCATTATAAAGTGTGATTTGTTGGGATTCTTGAAGACTGTGTGCTCTCATTCCATTTCTTGTATTGCATAGGGGGGAGTGAATTGTCAAAAGAGAAAGTGATCATATTACCTTTTGCTAAAATCATAACAAGTTATTTTTGTACTGCATTTTCTTCCACTTGCGTTTCCTTGAACCATATAAAGCATTCTTTCCCACCTTATTCTTCTGTTCCTATTCATAAGTTACCTCTGGCTGACTACTGCTCATATTCACAAGTGTAATATCCATTATCAATTTATTTATAGAAGTGTGTTATATATATATATATATATATATATTGTTTAAATTTCAAATAAACCTTTTAATTTGCAAAACAAACCTACTTCTTGGCTCAGTGGGGTCAGGGGGATTCTAAGAGAGGGGTGTTATACAAGGGTTGTCATCCAGAGTACTGAACTGGATATAAAAATACATCAATAAGGGTTTTCCTCAGCATCCCAGACTAGGCATTGACTTAGCTGTAGTGTTGATTGAATATCGCTTACACCTTCTTCCCTCCTTGGCTAACCTTGCAGTTGCTGTGATTGGTGTCTTGGACCCTTATGCATCCTCAGGGCCCCTGTCCACTCACACCCAATCTCCCCAGCTTCTGTCTACCTTCAGCACTTGCCTCGGCTCACCCTCCGCACTGCAGACTTGCACTTTTCCACCCAACGTGGATTCTGGCCGAATAGCACTTATCATACCTTGCACTTCATCTGTGGCTCACCCTCGAGCACGACACCCCAGCACCTAAACCCACTGCCCTTTTCCTTGCTGCACTTGCACATTCTGAATACTAGGTGTGGCTGTCCCTTCCCCCACTGTATTCTTTTGTATGTTTAATTGTACTGCAATCCCATGTTCCCTCCCTGTTGCCCTGTGAGCTATTTGAAATAGAATGTATTCGCTGTATAAGCGCCTAACAAGCAAACAATAAATAAATAAATAAATAAATGTTTGGTATGGGAATTGGGGTGGGGACTCGGGTCCTTCCCCTTGTGTCTGGTTGGATGGCAGCTGTACTACTGGCTATCACCCAATGCCTGCACAACCCCTTCTGACCAGTGTTTTACAGTTTGTTTCCTAGAACCTGTAAGCTCATCAGCCTTGAATATCAGTACCACCACCAAACCACTGCTTAGAGCACTGAACAACCAAGAGTTGGAGGGAACAGAGAACCATCCCGATAGTAGCCAGCAGCTATGTGACCCTTTCCAGCCAGAGTGTTGGTACAGAGAGAGGCAGCCAAATTCGATTACGCTTGGAGAGTACATCATACTCGCACCACACTGCTGCAAGAGACGGAGCGTTTGCAGAGCCCAGACGTATTTGCCTGCTTCAGAACATTTTACTCACCTATGTGGGAGTTGCGGTGCAGCATCCTCAGTGAACTAGCGTTTGCAAGCAGGGATACCATTACATGAACTGAGACTTTCATGTTGACTGGCCACCCTTTTGGAAAATCGGCATGCGCACGTAAAGGAAAAGGAGCGGGGCTAAAGCCCCTTTTAATTGTTTTTATGCCTGTAACACCTCTGTGGGGTAAAGAGCAGTCAGTGGTTGGCCCGAGGAAACAAGAAAACAAGATTACCCAATGAAGACGGAAGGGGAATGATAAAAGAGGGTACAGGAAAAAGGAAGGTGTGGTTTATTTGTATGAGGTCATAGGAAGAACAGGAGGACCAAGCGATCAGGAGGAAGGGAAAGAGGAGAGGAGCATGGTGGACACATATTGAAGGCGTGTGCAAGGTGAGGTTTTGTTGGGTGGAAGAGAGAACTACTAGTGTTTGTGTGTGTGAAAGGGGTGTGAGTGATATTAGGGGGAGAGCAGAGAACGATAGGAAGATCACTGGGAAAGTGAGAGGAGGGTAACTGAGGGCAAAGGTATAGGTGGAGTGATTAGTAGTTGTGTAGAGAGGGGAGTAGTTCTAGTGTGGAGAGTGGGCACTTGTAGTATACAGAGAGGGAGCAGTTATAGTGTGGAAAGGAGTTGTAGTGGTATACAGAGGTAAGGGGAGTAGAGGTAGTGGAGAGGGAAGAGACAGCATTAAAGAGTAATACCAGAAGGATGGAGGCAGACTGTGCAGAGAAAGGGACATCGGAATGACAGAAAAGGACATTTTGTGGGATAGAGAGAGGATGATGGTTGGAGCAAGAGGGAGAAGAGTAGGAGGAGACCAGAAAGAGCGGCAGCGAGACCACGAAGCAGCACCTTTCATTGGAACAGAGTCTCTCTGCGACCGGACCATCCTATGCCGAGGGGAAAAAAGAAACATACCAAGCTGTAGCCCACCAGGCGTGCGCTAAATAATCAAACTAAAGAGAATCTGCTTAAAAAACTTTGGGGGACACCGTGCAGGGCACAGAAATCAACAGCGGAATGCGGGTTCCCTCCCTCTAATGTAGAGGTCTGCTCCCTGAAGTCAATGATGGCAGCATCCAAAGGTTATTTAGCCACAAGCTTTTAGCAGTTCCAAGACAAATTTTCAGCTTCATTTCAATCACAGTTTACAACATTCACTATGGAAATTAGGCAATCTCTATCAGATTTTGGCAAGCACATAGCCACTATTGGTGAGAGGACGGATACCAATGAACGGGCATTCCAGAAGTTGACTCAGGAGTGTAAACAAGCTGACATTGCACTAGAGGAGCTAGCTTGGGTGACACGTAACCTTGAGCTACACTGCGAAGACTTGGAGAATAGATCTCGACGCTCCACCATTCGGATAAGAAATCTACTGGAATCGGTACCGGATTCGGAACTGAAAGAAGCTGTATTGCACATCTTTGCAAATTTGATCTCAGATGAAAAATCTCTTACAATTTTACTGGATCGCCTACATAGGACTAGTCCGAAAAGGAATGATCCGGTTGCTCGCCCACGCAATATCTTGCCAGCATGTTCTTCATACTCACAGAAGGAGCTGATCTTAAGGAAGGCCTGGGAGCAATCATCATTCACCTATATTGGGACAGAGATTCAACTCTACCAAGATCTCTCTGACCACTCTTCAGAAAAGACGTTAAATGCACTCTGTGGTTAAAACATTAAAATCACGTGGCATCAAATATAAATGGACTTTCCCCCGTGGACTGCTCTTTTCCCTTGATGGTAGGCAACATCGCATCCCCTCGCGGGAGGCAGGCATGGCGTTGCTACAAATTGAAGAGGGGGACCCGGAAGATCCATCCACGTCTATGGTCGTTCTTCAGACCCAACACTGCAAGCTCTGGGAATGGTTGACTTCTTTGAGTTGTGGAAGGAAACAGAAAGCGTATCTGCACGAGGACTGGAAGGTTGGTCTTAGAGGACCAACTCCGAAGCCATCTGAGTAACAAACCATAATAGGACAGCCAGCGGTGACAGTAAAAGACCATTGTAAAACCAGTAAATTAGGAGGAAGAGATGGAGCACAACATCTTGGCTCTTATCTGTTCAGGTAACAGATGGGGGTGCTAGGTTATCCCGCACATTGGCCTGGGAATCCAGTTGACTCATGGCTGGGGTTGGTTGCCCGCAACTTGTTGCGAACCGTGGCTCACACCAGGGGATTTCTTTTGGGGATTATAGTGGGAAAGTTGGGGTTAGGGGGGTTGTAATGGGAAAGATCCTTAACTCTAATGTAAAGGTATGCCATGTTTTGATTTATAATAATGGTAAGGTGTCAATCCTCTGCAGTTCTTTACTACACTCAACTCATCCAGAACAGAACTGCAAGAATTATCCTTATCCTTGGCCTCAAGCCTAGGGACCGCATCTCTCCAGTGCTGAAATCCCTTCCCTGGCTCCCCGTGGCTGCAAAGATCAAATTCAAGACCCTCTGCATTGTTGACAAGGCTTTCTGGGGCCTGGAACCTACTTACCTTCAATGTTGCCTTCCTAAATACTGTCCCTCTCGAGCCCTCCGCTCATCTACCTCCAACCTTCAGCAAGTGAACCGGTTCTCCAAGCAGAGATTTGGAGGGATATCCCTTTCCTCAGTAGGTGCCTCCTTCTGGAACAGCCTCCCTGCCACCCTCCGTCTTGAGCCTGAAATTCTTAAGTTCCGGAAACTCCTCAAGACCTTCCTCTTCTCCTCTTCCTTCTATCTCACACTACCCTGCTAACCTACCTCTCTGCTCTTCCGTCTCTCCCTCCTTCCTCACGGCTTATTGACTGGCTGCCTGGTGTACTTTAGACTCTCACGGATCCCAGGCATCCCTGCCAGTCCTTCTGCACTTTCTGCAAAGCCCTGCACCCAATGCATTTGCAATAAAAACCTTGAACTTCTCACTCCACACTTCACCAGTCTCTGACTGGGCGCACTTGGTCCCCTGCCCCTCCCTTGCCCCCCCCCCGCACTTGCACGATCTGTATACAGCCCTGCTTGAAGATCGTTCTGTCTGTTCTCCCTTGTCTTCACCCCTTAATGTGCACTTGGAAAAAAACTGCAGAATCGCTGTCAGGCGTATTTGCTGTATCTAAATTGTTAAATGTATCATATTCACTTAATCTGCCTGTGCAGACTTTTATCGTCTCAGAAATTCAAGGGTTCTGAGCAACTGTTGTTTTTTCCCTGTGTTCCTTCCCTCCGTGAGCGCTTTGAAACACTTGCCTGTGTATAGGCGCTATATAAATAAACATTACCTACCAACCCACCCTATATATAATGTATAATTCAAGTGCTTGACATGGACACAACACATCCAATCACCCTTTCAGATCATACCCCAATGATAATGGTACTGGATATCCCAACCATGAAGTTGCAGCTGTGGTCCTGGAAATTTCTGCTTGTACTACTTCAAGATTTAGCAGTTAGAAATGAAATAACCGCACACATTACTGAATACATTGACTCAAATATGAGTGGGGAGATCTCAATCAATACTGTTTGGGATGCATTCAAAGCCACTATGAGGGGAATCCTAATAGCCGAGGCCAAAAGACATTAACAACAAATGGCCCTTGAAATAGACCAAGAGTTAGAGTTATCACATATCGTGGAAAAAATGGAAACAAACAAACGGCTTCCGGGATCATCCAACAGGTGCCGGTAACCCCTGCACCTGGGGACTGTTTTCTGTATCCCTACAGCAGTCCCCAAACCAGCACTAATGTCGGCACTCGCCCTGCACTTGCCACCAGCTGGCCGTTCCTTATTTATTTTATGTTATTATTTTATTATCCCATGTATTGCACTTTCCCCTGCCCTGCACTTTTTTTTATCCCCTTCCCTTTCACTTGCGCGATCTGAATGACACCTGGCCTAGTAAGATTGTTGTCTGTCTTCCCTCTATTCCTCCTCCCTTCCCTCATCGCGCCTTGAAACACCTGTGTATAGGCGCATTATAAATGTCATGTATCATTGTCCTGGCCACTGGTGCAGAGCCATTACCTTTATGCCCTACAGGGTGCCCATGGACCCAGTCCTGGCGCCTTTGGCACCAGGCTCATTTGAAAGTGTGCTCTGCACACAGTGTGCCTAAGGCACGTGCATCTAGGCCGAGCGTGGCCTTATAAAGGCATTGGAAGCATGTGCAGAAGTCTGGGGGAGTGGTTACGTGGGGCCACAAGGCGGGGCTTAAGGGGAGTGGCTGGGGCCAGGCTATATGAGCCAGCCCCACCTTCATGCTGGCTTTTCACGCTAGTCTGCTGGAGCAGCGTAACGCTTACCACCGTCTACATCTCCTTACCTGTTTCCAGGCCTGCATGCTTCTCTTCAGTCTCTGGAGCACCATCTTTCGCGCGCTCCTACCTAATTCCAACCCTGAAGCTACCACGCGCATCTTACCTGAGACCAGCCACGCCAACGCTCGAAGCGCTGCTTACCTGATTCCAACTCTGCAGCGTCCATGCGCATCTTACCTGTCTCTGCAAATTTAACGCCTGCAGCGCCTCGTATCCTTACCTGTCCCGAACACCCAGCAACTCGGGCGACATCTTCTAGCTCAGCAACCTCACGGATCCATCCATCTGGCTGCCGACAGGTGCTCGGATAACCGCTCGCCATCAAGCGCTGCCTGGCCGAACCTGCAAGAGAGACAGAACGCACAAGGTTAGAAACTGCATAAACTTTTAATGCTTGGTCGCGCAACTCGCAAACCTTGCGTACCATCTGGAAACCCAACTTTCCTTCTAGTGGAATCTTCTAAATCCCCTCAGGCACCGTTTGAACTTGCTTCCATCACGTGACCTTGCAGGCCATCTTCATACCTATAGGGGAAAGAAAGGACATTACAACATTACGGACAATAATCATTGGGGAAAAATTCAACACAAAAGACACGGACAATAATCACTGCTACAAAAAACTTACCTTCAAGGTGGATTGGTCGCAGCCGGTCTGGTCCACCATGCGTCACGACCAGTGACGCAACTTGGTACTTCAACGGCGCCCCTGCTGAGAGAAAGCAGGATGGAGAGCTAATTGTTAAAAAACACCAGGTGAGGTCATATGGGAAAACGCATGGTCATCTCATTCTGGAATGAAGGGTTTGAGGGGGATCGCAATTCCACCGCAGCATTCTCATTGCCTCTTACCTTCTCCCAAGGGCATTACCAGCAACCAGAGCAGTCCATACTACCGCAGCTAAGGGGAAAGCCTGAACCAGAGGAGTCCAGTCCAGGGAGGGCTCTAACCGTGCCCCAACACCCCCGCAGAGACCAGGTAAGCGTAACAGACATATCATAAAATTGCCATCTGGTGAGATGACTTCTGAAACAACTGGTATTCTAACACAATTTAATGTATTTTATTCTAACTTTTATAAATCTGATATGCTGGATACTTCCAGACAAACTAATTATTAAAATTTAATAGAACTCCCCAAACTCTCACACACGCAAAGTAACATTTTAGAAAAATATATCGCCTCCGATGAGGTGCTTCGTGTCATTCATGAACTTCCACTATATAAATCACTTCGCCCGGACGGATTTCCGGCCAGGTTTTATAAAACATATTGCAACACTTTATCTCCCGCTCTTACCAAGCTGTTTAATACCTTTTTGCATACAGGGCAAATATTGCCTGTCATGGAAGAAGCTAAAATAGTATTATTCCCTAAACCAGGCAAAGACATTTCAAACTGTGGATCTTATCCTCCCATTGCACTTATCAATCTGGATGCTACATGTTTTACTAAAGTACTGGCCAAACCGTATAGTGGATATCTTACCATCGCTAATACATAATGACCAAACAAGCTTCATTAAATCTAGGCAAACGCACGATAATATACGTAGAGTATGCCATATATTGGAGAAGGTAAAGAAACAACAGAACCCTGCAGTTCTCATTTCCATAGATGCTGAAAAAGCATTCAACCCTGTGGAGTGGTCTTTCTCTTTTTAACACTCAAAAGAATGGGATTTGGCCCAAACTACAAAACCCCTCTGCGATACTATAAATAAATTGTCATCTATCTTCCCTTATTATTCTGCAACGTGGCACAAAACAGGGGCGCCCTGTTTCTCCAATGTTATATGCACTTTATCTGGAACCATTACTAGCCAGGTTTTGACAATTGGAGAGTATTAAAGGTGTTATCTTTGGCGGTATTCAGCATAAAATATTGCCCTACGCTTATAGCCACATATCCATCTAAAACAATAACCAAATCTATAAAAGAACTCACAGAAATTGGCATAGTTGCAGGGTTGGAAATCAACTTGCAGAAGTCTGAGATTTTGAACTTACCTTCATCACCCATGGTCACTGCTTTCTTGCAGTCACAGACACAGTTTGGTTGGGCACATAAGAATATTACTTTGCTGGGGATTAAGAGCACGCCAACCCTTGAAGGGCTATATGCAGCTAATTAACCCCCCCTGTTAAGGGATATTGGATTGCAACTTTAAAAGTGGGATCCGCTTACTATATCATGGTTCGGCCGTATACATTCGGTGATAATGGTAACTCTTCCTAGAGTACTTTATTGATTTCAAGCTCTCCCCATTAAAGTTCCTTTATCTTTTTTTCACGAAATACATAAGGCTACTTCAGCCTTTGTGTGGCAAAATAAGACCCCGCGGATCACTGTATCTACTCTGATGTTACCTTTGGATAATTGTGGCATGGGTCTGCCAAACATTTTAACATATTTTTGGGCAGTGAAAATTAGAGTCATAAAAGAATGGTCCGTGAATTCAGCGGAGAAACTTTGGGCACCGATGGAATTGGCCTTGGGTGGCCCCCGATTAAATGAGGCTTTATGCAAACCAAGATTGGATCGCCCAAAAAAACATACATTTGGACAAAATCATGCACACGGTAGAAAACACCTGGGATGAGGCAATTAAAAAACATGCAATAACAACCTTACTGCTTACCCCTCTCTTCTTCAACACCTCAATTGACCCCTGGGTTGGAACCAAATGCATTTAAGCAATGGAAGAAGGCTGGTTGTGTGAAGTTGCGAGATATGTTTGAGGGAGACATGGTGAAATCAGATACGCATTGTAAACAGGAATTGGGACTTCGGGAAAGATCTAGGTTCCAATACTTCCAGGTGCGGCACTGTATTTTAGCTCCCCCGATTAAAGCAGGGGCCACCAGGGCACTGACGCCATTTGAACACTGTGACATCTAATCCCGGTAATAAGGCCTTGATTTCTGATCTATATAGGATACTGGGGAAAGGGTCACCCAATACAAAAATAAGCTACAAAACACGCTGGCAAATAACATTAAGAGAAGAGATCATTGACCAGGATTGGGAGAAACTCTGACGTATGATCCCCAAGCATACTAGATCGATTCAGATAAAAGAATTATGGCTTAAACTTATGGTGCAATGGCAATATACACCTGCTCGACTATCATCAATGAAATCTACTCTACCTGACAAATGCTGGAGGGAATGTGAGAAAACTGGGGACTGGGAACATGTATGGTGGAATTGGCCGGGACTAGCCCAATATTGGGGTGATGTGAACTCATGTATTTATGAAATCTTTTCTGTTCAAACTCCTTTCTCTTTACATATATCATTGTTACTCTTGATTGATGTTGACTTTAGACATCGTCCGAAATCAACCCAGAAGGCATCTGTGATACTACAGTTAGCAGCATTGCTTGTAATCGCCCAGAACTGGAAACGTAAAAAACCACTGCAATTAGCTGACTGGTTTGCTAAAGTATGGAACTTTTTATCACTTCAATGGATTACGTATTCTTTATAGGGGGGGGTCTAACCATGTTCGCAGAAGACTGGAATGCTGTCCTCAAATTCTTCTATAAAGACTTTGATATTCAGTATTGCCTTTAAAGACTACACATTGCTTGATATGTCGATCAAAAATGCTGTTGTTGGATGTCTCTACTTCTATATTGTTTTCTTTTTTGGTTTTTGGTAAAAGTTTGTTCATGTGGCAGTCAGGTGATGGTCGGGGCGGGACGGGTGGGGTGAGGTGGCGGGTATAATTGTTTTTGATTTAACCTTGAAAAACCAATAAACTAATTTTGAAAAACGGGTTTCCCTTCCCCAACATTCAATATTTCTCATCAACTCTTCATATCAGAGACTTTTCAGAGTGCTCAGTTTTACTCAGCCCTGTGCGGGATCACTCTGATACCTTGGCTTTATGGGATCGTGCCCCCGGCACTCTATCGCTTTTATCACAGTTCACATGCGGGTCGTGCCCCAGGAACTCTTTAGCTTCTTTACTTTTTCACAAACAGGATTGTGCCCTAGGCACTCTTTAGCCTCTTTACTTTTTCACAATCAGCATTGTGCTCCAGGCACTCCTAGCTTCTTTTGGGGTTTCAGCTTGCTCTTCCTATGTCGCGCAGCTCCCCTCTCATGCTTTCTATTTTGCTACTGTTTCGAGCTTGGCCCAGCTCTCCTGCACTTTCCGAGAGTGATTCAATTTCAACAGAGTCTTTCGACAATGTGTAAATGTACATGCAACCATTCAAATACTTTGTTTCCTTCGTTTTCACAATTATCGCTTTCACATTGCAGTTCACAATGGACAATTGAAGCTTTCTCTTCAGTGCGTCTTTCGTCCTATGCTTGTCCTTCACTTGCAACAAATTATCTCTCGCGCTTTGTGTCTTTCACCAACCGGCTCTCATCTCACTTTGAACTCACTGGTTGTGATTACTACAGCGTTGCTTTTGTGGTTATGTCGTGTCGAGGTCAGGGGCTCCTCACCTGCCGCTCCGACACTTCTGGCCCAGAGGAATGAACAATTGAAGCTTTCTCTTCAGTGCGTCTTTCGTCCTATGCTTGTCCTTCACTTGCAACAAGGACTTCCCTTCAGAGATCAGCATGCCATGCAATCCCCGTCTGGCTCCTTGGAGACATGGCTCCCTCGATACGCTTTCTCTAGCCTTCTCAAACCACTGGCTCTCAGCGTCTCATCGCGCCATTCTCTGACAGCAGATCTCAGGGTGCTCAGACTTTCCCAGTTGCCTATCAGCTCGTTCTCGTACTCTGGTTCCTTCTCTGGCTCCAACTTGTTCATTCTGTTTCTTGCAGCTACTCCTTTTATACACCTGTGGAGTATTAACAGGCTTCAGGTGGATACAATCTTCTCCCAGTGCCTGACTTCGCCTGACCTTGTTAGTGAGACATTCATGAAAATAGAGTGTCTCTGAATGTAGTTTCTTTGTTTTAATGGCACCATGGTGTTTTGGAAAGGAAGAGTATACTGATGAAATGCTCCTCTTTCTCGTCTGTCCTTTCGTCAAAGGAATGGGAAAAAGTGGGTGTCTGGGGAACAATAAGCCATATAGGCTGAGTCAATGTCTGGTAGGGGGGTGTTCAAAAAGGTGGGATACCATCTCTCACCTTTGGGTAATCCCTCCCCAATCCCAGTGGACCTCTACCCAGGTGATTCTTCCTCGCTAGTCCGTCCCCAGGGTCTGGATCCATAAGTGATGGGAAGGGAAAAACCTCTGGTTTTTCAGTGGCCTTGCCTGAGTAGGGCATAACCGCCCGAAAAACGAGTGGTGAACCTCTCTCTGATGGTCCATGCCCTCCAATCACAGGTTCCTGCCTCAGCCTTTCTGTATTTTCTGGGCCTCATGGCTTCCTGGAGTTTCCAGATGTCCGGCTGTGCATGAGTTTGCTTCAGTGGCTCCTTCGTTGCCAGTGGTCACAAATTCAGGGTCACATGTGGGATCTTCTGCAAGTGTCAAGCTGCATTACTCCTCATCATGCCTGGTGCTCACTGCGAGACAATCTGCTCAGAGGTGCGTTGCTTCGTCAACCCTGGTCACAGATGATGGTTGTCACCTATGTGTCCCTGATTGGTTGGGGCACTCACTTCTCAGATCTTGCAGTGAGCAGACTATTGTCTACCTCAGAGTCTCTGGAGCACATCAGTTTCCTGGAGCTGACGGCAATCTGTCTGGCCTGATTGCTTTCCTCCCTTTTGTGAAATGCAAGACTCAACTAGTACTGACTGGCAGCACAGTGGCCATGCACTATCTCAACAAGCGTGTGGTGGTGTAAGATGCAGAGACGCAATTAAAATATGGTTCTGGGTTCTGGAGAATGTCTGCCTGACGGCTCCCCATTTGGTGGAAGAGAGAATGTCCCGCCGGATGCCTTTTGCAGACAAACTTTGTCCTCCTTCGAATGGGAGCTCTGTTAGGATTTTCTGGAGATATCTCCCACTGTGGAACTTCTCAAGTGTGAACAGAAAGTCAGATTTGTTCTGCTCCAGGAAGTTTCATTGACAGGGAGCACTGACGGTCAAGTAGACATTGAACCTCTTTTATTCATTCCTGCTGATGCCTGTCATCCTGCTGGTTCTCATGAGGCTGCTCCTGTTCAGGTCCACCTTGGCTCTGATCGCTCCTGACTGGGTCCAGAGAACGTGGAACCTGGAGGTGCTAGACCTGTCCATCTGTCTTCCCTGGCCTCTTTCGCAGAGAGTGGACCTGCTCTCTCAATCGAATGGGCGTGTGCTCCAGCCGAACCTCAACAGCCGGAACCTTCATGCTTGGCTACTGAGAGTCTGACATACAAGAAGTGGGATTTGAGAGCCTGAGATACAAGGAGTGAGATTTGTTGGACGATGTCCTAGGTGTACTCCTCTCAGCTCGGAAACCCACATCCAAGTCTGTTTATGCTTGCAGATGCTGTACATTTTCAGCACGATGCCGGTAGGGGCATCTGGACCCTTTATTCTGTCCCTTCACCCATGTTTTGGATTCTTTGCTATCTTTGGCCCAGTCGGCACTGTGAAGGGATACCCAGCATCTGTTTTGTTTTTTAAGAGTTCCACTGAGCAGGGCTTGTTCCCACACAATCCCCACAGTTATGCAGTTCTTCAGGGTCTGTGTAACCAGTTTCCTCCAGTGTGTGGTCTGGCGTGGGATTTGAATTTGATTGCGATGTTTCTTAGGGGTGCTCTGTTTGAGGCCCTTCCTTCTTGTTCATTTAGATTGCTCACACTTTAAGTCATTTTCCTCTTGGTCATCAATTCTGCTAGTGGAAGTGGAGGCAACACTCGAGAGATAGGGACACTACCCCCGAATCTCGATGCCAGACGTCGAAAAGCTCTGAAGGGGCCAGAAAACAGGAAAAGCACTCTTCCACCCACAGGGAGGGGGGAAAACAACAAAAGAAGCAGTCTCTGCCTTCTTCCACACCTCAGAAGCAGTCAGACAGGTCACAGTCTACTACTCCACAAAAACAGACAAGTCTCAGTCTTCTGTCATCCTAAAGACCCCTGCACAAACCAATAGGTCCAGTCAGGATAAAACAGGGAAACTCTCCCAGGAGAGAGTCGTTCCCAGCTCAAGAGAATGGTCTAGTGACGACATGAGTTATGTCAAGGATGTCATCATTGGCAGACTTCTATGCCAAGAATCCTGAGCACTTCCTCTCAAATACCCCCATCGGGGCATCACCCTCAGGCTCTAGGGACCCACTACCCCCAAGTAAGAAGTCCTGGGATGAAGAACCAACACCGTCTTCTGACCCCCTTTCTGTATACAGCCCTACACTCAATATCATGAAGATCCACCTTTTTAGTGAAGATCCTGATTTGGGCATGTTGGAAGACCAAACTGGGACTGGCTACTATGGGGATGACGAGGACCAAGATGAGGAAGAGGACGGCCCAGGAACCTACAGGGTAGATTCCCCAGTAGGCAAAGATCCCCTGGTTACCGACACTGCTGTCGACAACCAACCTCTCTTGAATGAAGTTTTGTCCAGAGCGGCAGAACACTTCAACATTGACATCCAGGGAGCACAAGAAGAAGAGGGACTTTGCCGAGGAGTTAGTGGGAGAGAGGAGACTTGTTGCCCAGGCCATCCCTATCCTTAAATCAATACAAAGGAGGATAGACCCTTCACTTGTAAATCCCAACCTCACCAGGGCAATAAACCCCAGGGTCGAAAAGCTTTTCAGGGCAGCCCAATCAGACCCGCTGTACATAAGGGGGCATCTGAAACCGGACTCCCTGGTAGTTACGAACACCTGAAAGAGGGTGGGAACACCCCTGTCATCGTCCGAATCTCCTCCCGACAAGGAGAGCAAGAAGATTTATGGCTTGGGTAGGAAGGTAGCCTCCACTTCTGCCTACCAGGCAAGGATTGCCAACTCCACCACCCTACTGGCGAGTTACAACTGCCACTAGTGGGAAGAAGTTGCAGCACTCATAGACTCCGCCCCAGAACCCTTAAAGAGCCAATTGGAACAAGTTGCGTCGGAGGGAAGAGCCGTGTCCGGTTGTATCTTAAAAGCAATCTTTGATGCCGCATTGTGGCAGATTCTGCTATCAATCTGCCAGATAACGCCGGCAGATTGATAGCAGAAAGCACTGTTATCAAAAGGGATGCTTGGTTACGGCAATCTGGGTTCAAACACGAGACCCAAGCATCGGTGGAGCCGGATCTATTGTTTGGAAAGGCAGTAAAGGACACGCTGAAAAATGCCAAGGATGAGTACGAGACTCTCAAATCCCTGGGACAATTAACCAACAAACCCCCGAATCAAAGAAGGAATGGCAATTTTCATCGCCCACGCGGACAAAATTCCCAGAGAGGATCTAACTATTCCCAGGGGCAGGGTACACCATGGAACAACAACCAGCAGTCTAACCAGGGTTATGGCAGGGGTAATAAGAGAGGACGTGGTAAAGGTAGAGGCAGCCCCAGTAGAGGCGGCCGCACGCCTCCACCAAAACAGTGACGTTCCGTTCAGGGTCCCTTCTCACGCATCCCCAGTAGGGGGACGCATTTCCAACTTCACCCAAGCTTGGCAAGGGATCACATCAGACAGATGGGTGCTGTCCACAGTGTCCGCAGGATGCTGCATAGAACTGTTAGAGCGTCCCCCAACCATCTGCCACGTCAAAAAATACATTAATTGGACCACCAGAAGATCTTCCTCGAAGAGATCGTCAATCTTCTAGCAAAGGACGCGATAGAACTCGTCCCGGGACACCAGGTAAACAAGGGTATTTATTCAACTTACTTCCTTGTGCCAAAAAAAGATTTGACAATGCGCCCAGTATTGGATTTACGGCCTGCAAACATGTATGTCAAGCCCCAAAAATTTCGCATGACTACTCTCCAAGAGGTAATCCCCCTCCTAAAAAAGGGGGGATTACCTGGCAACATTGGAAATGAAAGATGCCTATTTTCATATTTCTATGTTCCCAGCGCACAGAAAGTACTTGCGCTTCAAGGTTGACAGTCAGCACTACCAGTTCAAGGTACTGCCCTTCGGGATAGCCTCGGCTCCAAGGGTATTCACCAAGGTACTGGCGGTGGTGGTGGCACACCTACGCTGGGAGGCAATCCCAGTGTACCCTTACCTGGATGACTGGCTCATCACGGGGGAGACCCCAGTAATTTGCAGAACAAACATTCAAAGAACGATCGACCTCCTCTTTGAATCAGGTTTCTCCATAAACGAGAAAAAGTCAGGTCTGGTGCCAAGCACCTCCAAACAGCTCCTAGGAGCTGTCCTAAACACTCAAGAGGGGTTGGCCTTTCCATCAGAGGAAAGAATTCGGAATATAATGCTGCAAATTCCGCAATATCAGGCCGGTCGACAGATAATGGTACGCAAAGCAATGCGCTTGCTGGGCATGATGCCGTCATGTATTTACCTAGTCCCCCACGCGCGCCTGCGCATGTGTCCCATGCAAGAATGGTTACCGAAACAGTGGTCTCAGGCAAGTGGGTCAGTAGGACGATCTAGTGGTCGTTTCGCCAAAACTTGTACAAAGCCTTCACTGGTGGACAAGAGAGAATCTGTCCAAGGGGAAACCCTTTTACGATCCCGAGATACAGGCGGTAGTCACAACAGACGCATGCCTGAAAGGGTGGGGAGCACACTATCACCTCCACACAGCTCAGGGTCTCTGGTCTTACTCAGTGGCAAAAAATCATATCAACCTGCTAGAGCTTCTGGCAGTATTCAGAGTGCTTCAAGCGTTCAAGCCCTACCTGTTGAACCTGTCAGTGCAGATACTGACGGACACCACTACAGCCATCATTTACCTGAACAAACAAGGAGGGACTTGTTCGCCAAATCTGTCCAAGCTTGCCCAGAAAATTTGGATATGGGCACTCAGACGGAACATCTTCCTGTCATCTCAACATGTTCCAGGGGATCACAATTCTCTGGTCGATGCTTTGAGCATAGTTCCCCTCCCAGAGGAACACTAATGGTGTCTACACAGAGAAGTCGTAGAAGATATCTTCTCTCAGTGGGGTTTCCCCACTATAGACCTATTCGCCACAAGCAAAAACACAGTGCCCAGGATTCGCATCCAGGTTCCCCCAACCAGACTCCCAGGGGAATGCCCTGTGGATGAACTGGTCAGGGATGTTTGCGTTCGCTTTTCCACCAACACCTCATCAAGAAGGTGGTCAACAAGATGAACAGAGAATCGATGACGCCCGTCCTAGTTGCTCCCATGTGGGCGAGACAACCGTGGTTCCCACACTTATGCAGACTATCGGTGTGCGAACCCATCAAACTCCCGGGCTGTTACAACCTACTGTCCCAGCACCAGGGTCACAAAGTGCATCCTCAACCCAACTCAATGAACCTGGGAGCATGGCTCCTGAGGTCATAGAGTTTGGACATCTCAATTTACCACAGAGATGTATGGACATCCTAAAAGAATCTAGGAAACCAAACACGAGGCACTGCTACTTTGACAAATGAAAAGGATTCGTAATCTGGTGCTAGAGTAAGCAAATCAACCCAGTTGATTGCACTCCTTCCACAATTGTCACATACATGCTCCACCTGCTGGACGCAGGGTTGGTTTTTAATTCACTGAAGGTACACCTGGCGGCTCTGTCAGCATACACTACCTCCCATGACAAGGTGTTGTGGTGGAAAGTACCAGTAGTTAAAGCATTCATGGAAGGAGTAAAGAGACTTCAACCTCCAGTTTCAAACCCACCACCAGGATGGGACCTTAATGTGGTGCTAGCTAAACTCATGGGCCCCCCATTCGAGCCCATGCATAAAAGCAGTCTCAAACGCCTGACTTATAAGACGGCCTTCTTAGTAGCTATTACATCTATAAGAAGGGTCAGTTAAATTCAGACTCTGTCAGTGCAGGACCCTTTCTTTACGGTTCATAAAGATAAACTGGTTTTACGTACACACCCTAGGTTCTCATCGAAGTTTATTTCTAAATTCCACGTGAACCAGTCCATCGAGCTTCCAGCTTTCTTCCAAGACCCACAAAGCTCGGCTGAAGTGAAACTACACACCCTAGATGTGCGTAGGGCGGTCCTATACTATGTAAACAAAACCAGACCGCTAAGGAAAACAGACTAACTGTTTGTCTCCGTAGCTACAGGCAGAGAGGGAGATTGCGTCTCTAAAGGTGCCATCTCTAAGTGGATTATTAACGGTATCCAGCTGTGTTACTCCATTTCTGAAAAAACTCTGCCTTTCACGCCAAGAGCCCACTCTACAAGAGGCATTGGGGCCACCCTGGCTTTCATTGCAAATGTACCCCTTGACACCATTTGCAAAGCAGCTACTTGGAGCTCTATTCATACCTTTACTCAGCACTTCTGCATTAACACCCATTCCAAGACAGATACTCAAGTGGGACAAGCGGTTCTAAGACATTTATTTGCTCATGACCCTTCTCACATCCCACCTCCTTCTTCTAACACTGCTCGCTAATCTATGCACAGCATGTGATCTAAGCAGATTCCACAAGCCTCCGAAGGGGTACATTACTCACCGTAATCGTATTTCTGATGCTTGTATCTGCTTAGATTCACATGCGACCTACCCTTACTCCCCTCTGAGAGAAGGCGCATGGATGCTTGTAGTCTTACCTTTCTTTCTATCTGCTTGGATTATCTGTACTCGCGCTACTCCTCATGCTACCTCATGTCAGAAAAAATACTATCTGAGGGTCCTAGACGCGTGAGGAATCATGGGTACAGTGGACGTCACATTAGGGATAGTATTACTGGCATGCCCTGTGTCGACGCCCATTTTCGAGTTTCGAAAAAACAAACTGTAATACTCTGCAGCTTCAACTAGATGTCGGCCTCTGCACAGCATGTGAATCTAAGCAGATACAAGCATCAGAAATACGATTATGGTGAGTAATGTATCCTATATATATATATATATATCACATCATTACACCCAGTACCTCAGTTCCTTTTTTCTGTGTGCTCGACACGCTGCTCTTGAGGAGCATAGTGTTGGTTGAGTCCTCGACTCTTTTTCAACAACATTTCCGTCAGATTTTGTATTTTTTTCTCGACCGCGCGATGTCCATGCCTCGGATTTCAGGATTTAAATGCTGCACTCACTGTGACTCTAAGATGTCGGTGACCGACCCACGCGACATCTGTGTGTAGTGCCTTGGCACGGGTCATGACACCGAAGGGTGTGCGTCATGTGGTAAGATGAATCCTAAGTCCGTGCGTGAGTGGGCAGCCAAGCTTGCGATGGGCTGACCGCCGTTGAAATCACCTGCGTGGTCGACCGTTTGGTCCTATGAGGCCGAGACCAAGGGGCCTACCCCCAAAAAGAAAGACATCGGCGCAAGACAAAGAAGCGGTCCCACTCACTCAGCCACTCTTCCTCGTCATCTTCTCATAAAAATAAAAGGTGCACCGCTAACAATGCGATTCCGACTATTCATCAGACAGTTGTAAGTCGTCGGCCGGGCCGACCACTCGACAAGAGTGGTAAGAATTTAAATCGCTGATGCTTGCGATGTTTGAAAAACAGGCAGCTGTAGGTGCAGGCCATGGTGGATGCAGCGGCGTTCAGTGCTCCCGACTCCATGCAATCACCTTTACCGACGCCATTGGCATCCGTAGAGCCTTCGGGCTTGGCACTGAAAAAGGAACCAAAACCCTTGAAGCCGGTACTTTCCTGTGAGCCTCAGGGTTTGGGTGCTCCCAACGCTTCTGTGGTGCCCAGGCCTCGCTCGACACCGACAGCCACCCTGTTGAAGGCTTAGCCCTTGATGCCGACCATCGGCGATCGCTCCTTCGTTCCACTTTTCCAGACCGATATCTCCGGCTCTATGGCATCAATCTCCGGCGCTGACGGTGGGCACGATCAAGGAGATGTCAACTCTTTGCAGACAGGGCTGGTCTTTGTATCAGGCCGTGAAGGCGGCTTCCTGCCGTGCCAGCCTCTAGGGGGCGCAGCTGCCAGCAGTCCGAGTCCTCCAGGAACACCTCTGCTGTCATGATGATGCCGCTTTAATCTCATAATACAGTTAGGTACGTTAATACTGTGTACTGTAGTGTGTTGTACTTGTGCGTTATCATTAATTTCACAGCGCCACCTCAAACTCAGACTCTGTCTGACTGAGCAGTGAGCACTGACAGTCCGCATGCATGCTCCTGCTGCTGTCCAGCAAAGCCAGGCACCATGATGATTTTATGATGCTAGCAGCATCAAATAGCAAAAATGGTTGCTTTCACTTCCCGGGCGGCCAGGCCTGACAAGCACGTGCCTCTCTCAGCGCATGCTCTGCAGTTGCGGGGGGGGGGGGGGAGTTGGGGTTGGGGAGGGAGTCGATTATTTTGGTCTGTGTCAGTATGTTCAGTTGCCCTTTCATTGCCCATCAACGACGTATCTGCCTAGGCATAGGAGGTCCAGGGGGCAGGCAGGCGCCCAGGGCAGAACTCAGGAGGAGGCCAGAAGCCACCTGTGTGCCTGTCAAGAAGCTTGACATAACGGGCCTTAACCGTGTTATTGGTAAGTAAGATTGGGTACCAGTGACGACCAATGAAAAATGCAGTCGAACTTCCATTTCATTACTCGCTCAAAAGGGTTTCTTGTTTAAACACTGTACACACGTTTCAAATTTAAAATTGTGGGCATTCTCTGTTGCCCCAAAAGCTCTTTGCTTTTATGCAAATCTCCAGTTGTGGGTTCCATTAAGAAATACTGTGTTGTGTGACCTGCCATGGGGCTACGGCCCATCGGCCTGGCCCCTACTCTCTAAGGAGGTTGGGGTTCCAGCCAGGAGTTTCCATTTCCTGCACTAGCTGTGATGCATGATTGGCATAAGCCACCAGATGAGCAATACAATATAGGTGTGGGTTTACAGGGACAGCAGGGCATGGCTTTGAGAGCAGGAGCTGGCATGGGGGGCGGGGAGGGGGAGTCACAGGAGTATTTTGAATGCACTCCCACTGGTATTAAAATAGCCATGGTTTGCTCAGTCCACTGCTCTCCCTCCCCGCTCGTTTTTTTTTGTTTTTGTACCATCTTTTACATTGTCACCGCCCCCGATCTCGTGCTGGTCAACACAGCAAGCCCATGCGAGTAGTAGCTGATAGACTCCAGAGTATAGGCTCTGAAATAATTAAACTGGTGGGTGGGCAAACCTTGGTGTTAGTGGCACTGGATTATGTTTACATCCTGGTTAGGGTCCTTCAGCCCTACGCTAACATCTCCAGTGCCCTGTGTTGTTTGCCCACGGATAGTGCTCTCTGTACGTTTGCCCCGTGCTGTCTGTGCCCCTACGCACGATCCGTTAGTGGCTTTCGTATTGCAATAATTGTATTTATTATCACAGATTTAACCCCGTCTTCCAGATCAGTCGTATTACTTAAGCCATTTAAGTGCACCGCACAGTACGTGGCATCCTCATCAAACATGCACTTTTATTATTAGGCCCGGTGCAATCTGCTGTCATCACCTGCTCTTTCGCCCCGGCCCGCGCCGCACCTTGTCTGAACTCACTCACCCCCCTTTCTCGCCTGGCTGGGGCTAACTATTTGCATACCTCCGAGACGCTTTACAATCAATAGCGCACTGCCAACAAAAAAGCCACAGCGTACAGCGGGGCTTTCCGAAGGCCTGGCTGCATAACCTAATCCACACGCTTAAAGCCGCTCTCACTGTCTCTCACACACCCTCTCCATACGCCCAGCGAAGTGTCTGCATTGGGGACCAGGCTCTGTGTAATTAATAGCTTTCCATGATTCAAGAAGATGGAACTTAAATCACAAATGTGCTCACATCTTGCCGTCTCTGCATTTGCAGAGGATGTGCATTCATAGGTTTCTTCAGTAGCAAACATATGCGTTTACCACCAATATGCGCAATTGCTTCTGACCTTCGGGATACAATATCTTGATACATGATAACGGAAGTTTTAAAAAGGGGGGAGTCTTCCACGAACTGCCAGGAAAAAATGCAAGAGTAGACTGTGTTCCGGGGAAAGGGCTCACAAGTGATGCAATCGTTCCCTGCATGACTGTACATGCATGTATTCAACTATTTCAACATTTTTCATGATGTGCTATATGTGCCTTTGAGTCTGTCTGTACAAGGCATATGGCGGTAGCACTAACAGGTGCATATGTGATGTGAGGACTATGCTAGTCGTTTGATGGCATTGGTAGATGCACTTCAGATAGTAGGGCCAACATCTATTGAGTTGACTGATTATTGAGGTTGTCAATTCTAGTTTGAAGAACACGCTGGACAGGGGATCCGCATACGGAAAGCAAACTGGCTGTCCCCCGATATGTTTACCGGGATTGTGTTGACCATTGGTGCTAACAAGTGTGACCAGCACCTAGACCTTCTGCCACATAAAATGCTGAAGTGAGGTGAGAGCCATGAGGCAGCACCCTCCCGCAGGGGGTGTGCTTGGCTCTCTGGGTAGGCTTGCCACTGTGCTCTCTAGGAAGCGTTTCCTCGGGCCGGCGTAAACTCTTCCCACTCCCAGGCCCTTTCAGTGGGTCACACTGTGCAGCGCTGGACACCTAATGGCACTGCGCCTTGTCACTTAAGCAGGTCCTGCAGGCTCAGTGCAGCAGGAGTGGGTCTGATCGAACTATGACGCTCATATGCTCTTGGCGCTACGCTGTGCCAACTGTGGAATCCGTGGCACAGCATTCCAGAAATCTTGCACCAGTTTAACTTGAATACCAGGGTGTTTGGTGACAATGCTTAGCTAATGGTGTGCAAACCTTGGCATACATTGGCAATACCTGACAACCTCTTATCTGCGCATATAATGGCAATAGCTGGCTATAGACATGGCGAATGTTTGGGTCTATGATGACAATACCTAAAATATGTATTCAAAATAAAATACCTGTCAATCTTGGGATGTTAACATGTAATTTACATATTTTTGCTAGTAAAGCCAGACATATGGCAGTAGTACCTGAGCAAGTACATGATGGCTTCCCCTAGAGGTGGGAGTGATACGTACATGACAGCAATATCTCATATATGATGGTAATACCTGTCATATGATCAGCGAACTTGAGCATACCATAGCAGTACCTATCAAATGATAGTGCCTGGGCATACGCTGGCAATAGCTAACAAAAGATCTGTGTGTCTGGCATATGATGCAAAAATTAGGTAAATGGCATAAATATCTAGGTATATAATGGCACTTCTTGGCAACACAGAAAAGCTTTTACCTATAGAAAAACCTAAACTACTAGTTTTACCAGCACTTTTTTTATACATGGTTCATACCTTAACCGGAGGCTGAACAGAGGTTGTTTTTTGCGTCTATCCACAATAGTTTGTGTGTGGGGGTTGCAATAGTTCTTGGTTAATAACTACTACTGTCCTTTGAAGCCTGAGTAAACTGTCCACTTGGCTGCCATCCAAAGGAGTCGAGCAGAATGCAATCACATTCCGAGAGCACGTTAGTGAACCCAGAAATGATCAGCCACCTCACAAGAGAGTCACTGCCAATTAATCAGAAAGTATCAGCTTCTGTCCTACCTGTGCAAGGCCTCACGCACAAGCAAGCTCTCAGTTCACAGGGTTGATTAACAGCCTAACAGTCATCCAAGTTCAACCTACAGTCACACCTTTGAATCGCATATGTCCTGACTCAACGCTTCATACTTCAGGGGTCAATACATTGAGTACTAGCAAAATGTGTAATATTGACTGTTAGTCCACTGTTTGGCAGGCAGGAATCTGGCATGAAGCGCTATACATAAATGGGCTATTGTATCATAATTAATTACACAAGACAAAAGGGCCTATTGAATATATCAATTCTCTCTAACACAGCAGTCCTACAATATGTTAATTTCTCTATTTTCATTCTGGGGCTTTAAATGTGCGCTTTGCAGCTCTTGCATTGCAAACTGCGTTCTCTCTTCCCATGGGATATACAGAAGTGTTATCACCCCATTGCTTTCTGTTATGTTACAGTGCATGTGTATAGCGCCTTGTACCATTGGTATGATCTCAAAGCACTGTGGGTTGTCCCTATCAGTTGAGAGAGTTATGTAGCATATAGTGATTGGGTGCACTTGGTATGTGTGCAACTGGTGCGGATTGCGCTTGTTGGCTGTGTTCTAGTGATAAGTGTAGTTCGGTGGATGTGAGAGATCAGTGTTAAGTGCGCAGCATGGAGGGTGGTCTCTGAGTCTGCATTGTGGCTGCTGTGGGGCATGTGCAAGAGATTGTGTGCTGCTATGCCGATTTTTTTATTTTTTGTGGTGGGGTATAGCTGCGTTATACCAGGTTGTTGAGGTTTTATATGACCGAAGTAGGTATGTGTGTAGCTAGGCCGAATTGATTGAGGGGTGAAGCTGCATTCTATTGTTTGTTGGTGTAAAGAGTAGGGTGAGCATAATGGTAGGAGTGAGTGCTTGCGGTTACAAGTGTGTAGCATCATTATATGGGATGGTTACAGAGCTCAGTGCACCAGGGGAGTTTGCACTGGGGGTTTGTGGTAATGGATTTCACTCTGGAGTTGGCCTTGGGTGGGGAGGGGACTATTTCTGGTTCCTTTATAGAATTTTAGGCTGGGTTGGTGAGTGCTTCGTGGGTTATGCATGATCTCTTGAGAGTATTTGGCCAAGCATAGTTGCTTCTGTCATGCCGGTACAGGGTTGATAGTTATTATTCCTGGGTAGAGGTCGCATCTATTGATACTGTAGCACCAGCAATACGTTGGAGGCTGAGTTCGGTGCGTGTAGCTTTTAGCTGCAAAAGGCAGGAAATGTATCTGTCTCCAGGCCGATTTCTGTCGTGATTGCCCTGATTTTCCGGGGTTAGAGAGTTAATTTATTGGTTAGTGGTATTCCATGGCTCACATGTTATGTTTCAGGTTAGTACTTGTTCTCACTGGACTTTGGTCATTGGTCTATGGCCTTGAGCGGATCTTTCATGGATTTCGGAAGAGCCATGTTTTTACTGCTTTATGTAGCGCATGTAATCCCGAGTGTATCGAATACGGGGAGGTAGCAAATTCCATACGGTTGGTGCCAAGGTTGAGAAGCTGACCCTCCCAATCTAGGTGAGTTGGAGGATGGGATCATTAGTAGGAGGGTCGTGCTTGATCTTAGGGTGCGGGATGAGCGGTAGCGTATAGTTTTCTCTTGGAGGTATGATGGGCCAGACTTGTGCACTGCTCAGTGTGTGATGCATAGGATTTTGAAAGTGGCTCTTCGACTAATGGCAAGCTAGTGGAGGGTGCGTGGAGCAGGTGACACATGGTCTCTTTGTCTAGAGCAAGCAGGAGTTTAGCAGCTGCGTTTTGGACTCTTTGGAGTTTTAGTATGAAGGGAGCGCCTAGGTACATGGAATTCGTATAGTCTAGTCTGGGCATGACAATTGACATAATAGAGGTCTATCTGTTGGGGAAGGAGAGTTACGTGTAGATGCGTCTCAGCAGCCTGAGGTGGTAGTGACAAGATTTGGATACATTTTTGATCTGGTGGGACAGGGTTAGGCCAATATGCATCCAAGGCTTTTGACTGTGCTGGTGGTGGGTGGGGAGTGCCGAGGGAGGGTGGCCATGGAAGTGGTTGAGGGAGTTGCCACATACCATGATTTCAGTTTTCCCCAGGTTGAGAAAGAGGTGGTTTCTAGTCATCCATTGGTCAATATCACTGAGGCAAGCTGCTAGGTCAGGGGGTTGACCAGAGCCTTTTTTAGGGATTCTCAGGATAATTTGGGTGTCGTCATCGTAATTGTAGCAGGTGAGGTTGTGTGAGTGGATGTTCCCTGGCAGTTGGGTCATGTAAAGGTTGAATAGGAGCATGGAGAGGCAAGCGCCTTGGGGTACTCCAGTGTTCACTGGGCGTGGGGTACTCTGGTGTTCACTGGGCGAGCAGAGGCGATAAAAGGGGGAAGGATAGGGATTTGTTTTCTGTTGCTAAGAAATGAGGCAATCCAAGTGAGAGCCAGGTCTCGGATTCCAAGGGAGTGGAATCGGTTGAGTAGGGTTGTATGGTTAATGGTGTCAAAGGCAGCTGAGAGATCAAGGAGAATCAGAGAGGCTCATCCTTCAGAGTCTGCAGTGACTTTGAGGTTGTGCCAGATCAAGATCAGTCTGGTTTCTGTTCCATGCCGGGGTCGGAAACCAAACTGAGCAGGGTCTAGTAGGTTGTTGGATTCGGCAAAAAGGTTGAGCTGATAGTAGGCAGAGTGTTCGATGAGTTTAGTTAGGAACCTGGTGTTGGAGATGGGTCTGTAATTTGATGGCTGGAGGGGGTCGAGGCCTGCCTTTTTCAGAAGGGGTTTGACGTGTACAATTTTGAAGGGGTCTGGAAAGGAGCCTGAGTTGATGTGGAGGAGAAGATTTCTTTGAGGAGGGGGGCCGGGCAGGTGTCAAGGGGCGTCCTGGAGGGTCTGCTGTTGGACAGTACTTTCAGGAATTCCTCACTCAAGATCGGCTTGAAGGAGTTGGAAGGTCAGCGCTGTGAGGGGCGAGGGGGGGTTTGGATTTTGAGCAGGGAAGTTGGCAGGGGCGGTGAGGTTGGAGAGTTTGGTATTAAGGGTGGCTGTCCTGTCAAGTGCTGTTTTGTAGAACTGATGGGATAGGGAGTCACAGAGTGCTTGTGTGGGCGTGGTAGGGGCAATGGTACAAGTGGGCTTCACGAATTCTGAGATGACCCTGTGGAGCTCTTTACTACTGTTGTGACAATTTAGGATTCTTTTACTATAGTAGGTTTTTTTGGCCTTTCAGATCTCAGCTTTGCAGTTACGGTAATGGCAAGCAAACAGGGATTTGCAACAGGGAGTCTTTGTTGCTCACCGTTTGCGCTCAAGGGAGTGGTTATGGGTTTTGACAGACTTCAGGTGGGGTGTGAACCATTTGGGGATTGGTTCTTTACGGGGTGCGAGCGGGTCTTGAAGTGGTGAGAGGGATGAGGGAGTCATTGAGCCACGAGTCAAAGGATTCATCAGGTAGAGGTCTGTCTGTGGGTGGGAGTGAGCGTAGCAGTTGGAGGGTGGGTTTGTCGGTGGGATGATTGGATTGGAGGAGGGAAATTGACATCTCTGTGAAAGGGTGCTTGGTGATGTTTGTGGGGTGGGAAGGGTCTTCAGGGTTTTGGCTAGGCATGGGGTGGGGTGGGGTGGGCTGCGGTGAAGCTTTATGGGGTGAAATTCTGCGTGGATGGGCAGATGAAATGGCAGTGGCTAGGGGGTTGTGTGCTGTGTTGTGAGCCGGGAGTGTTTTCTGGGGGCACACTGGGTATTGTTGGGAGGGGTGGGATTGGTGAGTCGAGGTAGGTCAGGGTTGAAGGGGTGGTGGTGTGGGAGAGTCGGCGGGGTGATAAGCTTAGTGGAGGGACATGGAACTCTCCCTCAATGAGTGATTGGTGAGGATTTAGGGGAGGAGACGGTCTGCAGGGTTCTGGCTCAGGCGTGGGGGTATGTGGGCTGGGGTGAAGATCTGCAAGGAGAAGATCTGCAGGGAGGGACATGTGCAAAGGTGGTGGCAGGGGGGGATGTGTAAGGAGTGCCAGCGGGCTCCTCTGTTCTGGGAGTTGGATGTAGCGTGGTGAGTGATTCTTGGTGATGTGGGTAGAGGTGTTGTCTGCGGATCTGGGAGGGGTGGGGAGTGGGGTGTAGGATTTATGAGGTGGGGTCTGGAAGCTGTTGAGGTGGTTAGGGTTTTTTGTTTGGAGTGCCAGTGTGCTCCTCTAGCTTGGGAGTTAGAGGTAGTGAGATGTGAGATGTAGTAGGGGTGACAGACATTTTTGGCATGTGGCCAGGTGGAGGTGTTATGCAAGGGGGGGCCTGAGCGCAGGTGGGTGGGGGCATGGAAGGGCAGGGATGATTTGTGGTCTGCCAGGTGGCTCCTCTGGTGTGCGGGGAGGAGGCAGTGTGATGAGGGAAGAGGGAATCAGAGTGTGGGATGGTTCTGGGGTTGGGGGTAGAGAGGCGCAGTTGTGTGTGGACGGGGATTGAAAATTGTGGCGATAGAGAGGCAGCGGTCAGGTGAGAGCGTAAGGGGAGTGTGGGTGGGGATGGGGGGTGGCTCTGGGGTTAGGGGTAGAGAGGTGTGGTTGTGTATGGATGGAGTTTGAGGATGAGGGAGTTACAAAAGTGGTGGTGTGGTGAGCACGTGAGTGAAGTGGGGCATCGGAGTGTGTGATGTTTCTGGGGATAAGGGTAGAGAGGGGGTGGTGATGTGTGGATGGAGTTTGAGAATGAAGGTGCTAGCAAAGCAGCAGAAGTTTGGGCTCAGAGTGTATTTGTTTGATGAAATCATTTTTTGTTGGTTGTGAAGTGAGAGTGGGAAGGTTGTGTGTTGGATTGGATTTTTGGGTGGCTGCGTTATTGCAGGGTCATCATTGTGGGCATGGAGAGGAGTTGGTTCTCGCTCATTTTTGTCCTGTTGGGAGTGTTGGCGATGGTCGTGAAGGGGAGCATTGCAGCAGGTGGGGTTTATCGGGGTTGGGTGGGGTCATTGCAGGTCGGGAGTGCTGGGGTCATGTAGTTGGAGGAGCGAGTCACTCAAGTCTAGTAGATACAGTAGCTGCTAGTTAACTAGAATTGGGACAGTGGTATATGCAATGGTGCCTAGAGATGGGACACCTGAATAGTGGGAGAAACACTTCTACTGTACCTATGGGGGTACAGCTTTGAGATGCCTAAAGTGGGGGCACAGTAGCAGAAGCAGCGAGACCTAAGATTATGACACCTGGATAGCGGGAGAAACACCTAAAAATGGAGGCACAGCAGCAAATGTAACAACTGCTAGCTTTGAGATTCCTAGAATGGGCGCACAGTAGAAAATGCACCAACACCTAAAAACGGGGGCACAATAGAAAGTGTAGCAGCAGCAAACATTGAGATTCCTAAAATGGGTGCAGAGTAGTAATTGCAACAACACTCAACCTTGAGATTCCTTAAATGAGGGCACAGTAGTAGAAGCAGCGAAACCTACGATTGTGACACCAGGATATTACGAGAAACACCTATAATGGGGGCACAGAAGCAAATGCCACAACAGCTAGCTTTGAGATTCCTGAAATTTGGAAACCGTAGCAAAAGCAACAATGGTTAGCCTCGAGATTCCTAAAGTGGGTGCAGAGTAGTAAATACAATAACACCTAGCTTTGAGATTCCTAGAATGGGGGCACAGTTGCAGAAGCAGCAAGACTTAGGATTATGACACCTGGATAGTGGAAGAAACACCCAAAATGGGGATACAGTATAAAATGCAACAATAGCAAGTGCAGGAGCAGCAGCAATATTTGAGATTCCTAAAATGGGTGCAGAGTAGTAAAAGCAACACCTAGCTTGGAGATTCCTAAAATGGGGCCACAGTAGTAGAGGCAGCGACCTAAGAATTTGAGACTAGGATGGTGGGCGAGACACCTAAAATGGGGCCACAGAAGCAAATGCAACAACAGTGGGGGGCACCTACAATAGGGGCACAGTAGTCAATGCAACACCACCTGATGTTTGAGATTTCTAGAATGGGTGCCCAGTCGTTAATGCAACAACACCTGACCTTGAGATTCCTAAAATATGGGCGCAGTAGCAAATGCAACAACAGCAGCTAGCTTTGAGATTCCTAAAATCGGGGCACAGTAGCAAATGCAACAACTGCGAAGGTGGCTATCTGGTGCAATACAGTAGGGTAGTTTTACAATAATGAAAGACTCTTCCCTGTGTACATTGGACCAAATGTTGTTAGAAAATGAATAAGGTGGGATTAGGTTGGTCAGTTTGGGCGGGGGGGGGGGTGGATTACTGCATGATCTAGCCACACCTATACCACCCAGAAAAATATTTTCAACAAATTGCAGTTCAACTTCTTTTTTTTGTTGCACTTCCGCCACTGGATATGTTCGCTCGCCTGTATGGCTCCTCTGATGATGGTTCAGTCTTGAGCTCCGAATGAACCTTTTCTCACACTATGTACACTGGTATGGTCGCTCCTCAGTATGGATCTTCTGATGCTGGTAGAGATTTGAGGTAGAAGTGAAGCTTTTCTCACACTCTGTACACTGGTAGGGTCGCTCTCCAGTATGGATCCGCTCATGCAGGTGCAGATGTGATTTCTGAGCGAAGCTTTTCTCACACTCTGTGCACTGGTATGGTCGCTCCCCGGTATGGAGCGACCATACCAGATATTCCTAGTATTTCCTGGTCCCAAGAAGATAGGAGTTCTCTGCCTATTTTGGACCTCAGGGCCTTGAACAAGTTCCTGATGAAAGACCAGTTCAAGATGGTGATGTTGAGAGAAATTCTCCACGCTCTCAAATTGCAGGACTGGCTAGTGTCAATAGATCTGCAGGACATTTATTTCTAGGCCCTGTCTTTCAAGCAGCCTTACTTGTCTTTCCACGGTTCAAGGGTGGTACTGCGTACAAACCCCACCTTTATCCCGAAGGTACAGTCATAATTCCACCTCAACGAACCTTTGGTGTTACCTGTCTTCTTCCCGAATCAGTTGTCGCTTGCATTCGCTGGGCGTTGCTCATGCCTTGAAGTTCTACGTGGCACGTATGAAGAATTTTCAGAAGATTTCTCAGTTGTTTATCAAGTTAGGACTTGTAAATCACGGAAAAGCCTTGTGTAAGGCTTTCAACTCCAGGTGGCTCTCCGGCTGCATCATGCACTGTCATCAACTGGCTAGCAGCCTGCTGCCAGGCCGGCCGAGAGCCCACTCCACCAGAGCCATTGCATCAACAACGGCATTTCTCTGTGGGGTGCCCCTGCTCGACATCTGCAGGGCTGCTACATGGAGGGCCACCCACACCTTCACCATGTTCTACTGCGTCGACAGGGATTCAAGGGAGGAGTGCAGAGTCGGCCAAGCGGTGCTACTCGACGTGTTTGTTTGAGGTGAGTCTGTTCCAGAGGTGAGTGTTTATTGCTTCTGTTAAGCCTTGCCACCTCCCGTGGTTGTGTATAAGTACTTCTGTGTAATCATTATTCAGGAGCATGTGAATCCATACCAGACCCCATGCTGGCGAAGGTTTAAGTTACTTACCTGTAACTATTGTTCTCCAGCATGGGTTTGGCATGGATTCACATCCGAACCCTCCCTCCTTCCCCTCTGTGGATTTTCTTGGTTCAAACTGCCTTAGGGAGAATTCTCAATAAATGGCTGATTCCCCTTATCTAATAATTGC
This sequence comes from Ambystoma mexicanum, assembly GCF_040938575.1. Taxonomy (NCBI): domain Eukaryota; kingdom Metazoa; phylum Chordata; class Amphibia; order Caudata; family Ambystomatidae; genus Ambystoma; species Ambystoma mexicanum. Next base: position 853,401,284 of record NC_090936.1, on the reverse strand, counting down.
CAGGGTTTGTTTATTTCACCTGGTAACAGTGTGTGCCTTTTTCCCACTCTTACATGTGTTTTGCTGTATATATTTTCACTTTTTGTGTGATCTTGGGAACTGGAGCCTCACCTACTCCAGAGCACCACTTTATTGTGTGTTACATAGCACCTTCAGTGCAGTGACACAGGGTTGTCTTTGAGACTTCCCAATGACTCAATTTTTCTGGGGCTGCCTCCTGTCCCCCAGAAACAGGTAAAGTTGTCATTAACTTTATATAGTCACTTTAAACTGCAAACCCAGTGCACCCCATCTAACATGGAGTACTGGAAAGGGTTAACTCTTATCCCTTTTTGTCTGTGCCTCTTGGAGCCTCGTTTCGCTCCCTTAACTTCAAGACTTGGCTGGTGGCAGTGGTATCTACCCTAACTTTTCTACCGCGATTAAATTATATCAACGTGGTATTGTTCCAGGCTATTATATTAGCCTCGACCATAAACCCACTTGACCAAATACATTTTATTTTGGCTCCGGCTGGGTTTATTCGCCATTTCTTTTTGTTAAAGTGTTTCTCGTGTTTTTCTCTGCGCGCCAAACCGGGGATGATTCCTTTGTTCGCTGTCTTTTTGCGGGCATCTGCACAGAAGCCCTCCTTAAGGCACCTGATAGTCTAGGTAGGCAGGATGTGAGGGAGGGATCTTCGGACCCCTGCCATGGGTTGCCTTAGTAACTCAAGTCACACTCTTGTCTGATTGGCTAAGGGGACTGGCCTTGCCAGGCCAGCCACCCTGCTGTGTGATTGACAGCCAGGCTGTATGAATGGGGGAAAACTGCATAAAAAGCAGGTCTCAGGGACTGGAAGAGCAGAGTCGCCACTGGAACGGAAGAACCAACGAGGAACTGGAAGAAGAGGACCCCTGCCACGACTGAATCGAATCCGACGACAGAAAAGATCCTCCAGGAAACTTCTTCCCTTGAGCTGGTGGGACCAACCAGTTTGCCCAAACTACAAGCCAGGACCCCTCCTCTGGTCAAATTCTCTGTACAGAGCTACAGTGGGACGGATAGCCAAGACGGTCGGACCCTGCTTGGGTTTTAAGGAGCGCACCTTTTATTTGTTGTTTTGCTCTACTGCTGGTTTCTTCCCTCGGTGGTGCAGGACCCTCCAGTCTTCCTACTTCGTGTCAGTCTGACTGTCGCGTCCGGAACCGTGAGCCTGCAGGAACCACCAGGAACGTCTGCTTCAGCTACAGCTCCCTCTCCGTTTTAAGGAACTGTGAAAATCCGGTTGTGCGTTTTGCTCAGCCACAGTGAAAGTGTTGGAAATCTTTCTCCAATCCGAGGGCTTGTCCTTCCCTTCCCTTTGAGCTAATTTTTGTACCAACCAACCTCATCCGGAATCTGTGCCACGAACTTTACCGCAAACTACATTGAACCTATTATCTTGAGCAAAAGACTTTTGAACCATTGATTTTGGCCCTAAGCTTTTTCTATCTGATTTTAACCTTGTGGTCCCTCTTGTTCTCTTGCTCTGATTACTTAACTGTTGGTTTTGCCTAATTTCTAATAACTTTGTCTTACCCTCCCTTTTAAATTGCTGGAGTGCCATTTTGCTCCCACTTCATTTTGTGAGCTTAACTTGTCTGGAATTTAAGGGAAGTGGTGTGGTGTATTTATGATTGTGATTTCTTGCATTGCTTATAATAGTGAAATGTTATATAACTGTTGAGTAAATAAATATATATTCTTTTACTTAGAAACCTTGAGTCTGTGTTTGCCTGAACCATATTAATTGCTGTCCTTTGTGTAACTATTTTAATGCTCACTTACTTCTGAGATAGGTCTGGCTGCTCCGCTACCGCTACCACTACAACTGTGTAGTACAGGCTTGTATCAAAGGTGAAATTGTACTGTCACTTGTAGCCTTAATTGTGTGTAGTGTTCTTAAAGGGTACTGCATATAATTCTGCCTAACAAACTGCCACTTTACGTGCTTACTAAATCTGAAGATGGCCACCAGGGGCGGAGTTTAGGGAGAGTACAGTCATTGGATGGTGCAGTATGACCCAGAGGACAGTGATTGTTTTAAAGGAGAAATACAGTTTTAAAGTGAAACTGTTTTTTCTTTTACCTAGGATTCCCAGTCTGACAGGGAATATTCATGAGCATGTCACTCCAAGCCAGACTCATGCTGGAGAACAATAGTTCTAGGTAAGGAACGTGAACCTTTTTAACCATAACGCTGGATCAATTGAAAATGTGGGAAAGATCTGGGAGGTGTTTAAAGTCACAGGAGTACTGCATTGCCACGTCATTTGTGGTAAGGTTAACCCTTCTAAGATCACTTCAGAAAGTAGAAGGGAATATTAAGACAATAGAAGGTGAAATGGCAGTGGGAATTCCCTGTGGTGTTGAATTGGCTAGAAAACTTTCATTACAACACAAAACACAAGAAATGTTAGATACATTTGAGTATAACCACTACACATGTCGGTTTCATCGGGAGGAGACAAGGTCAGTAGTATATTGGCATGGCTAATAGAGAGAAAAACAGATATTTTGTGACTACACCGAAGGAGATCAATCATGTTTTCAATGAATATTATGAATCCTTAAGTCCTATACTGGAATTAACAAAAGTACCAAAACTGTTCCAAAACTGTGTTAAGTAGCAATAGAAATGTTGCAACAACCTATTGGAAAAGAGGAAATATTAGGAGCTATCGACTCCCTAGATAAGGGGAAGACAACAGGCTGCGATGGCCTTCTGGCTGAATTTTATAAAACATCTGCCTACCTTTTGGTACGTAAATTTAAACAAGTTAACAAATATGCACTGCACATCGGGCATCTACCCTACTCTATGAAAGAGGCACTACTAATAGTACTGTTAAAATCCAACTATGATCATGGGTGCTGCGACTCATATTGCCAGATTCAATTAATATATTTGGACACAAAGGTTTTAGGTAAAGTAATAGTTTCAAGATTGTGGAAAATGATGCCAGAAATAATCCATCCAGATAAAAGCAGGCTCCTTTGGGATAGAAATACCTCAATTAATTTATGCAGATTGCATCATGTAATGGAGAAATCACTGCACTCAAAGAAAGAAATAGTGGTGATGTCACTGGATGCAGTTAAAGCATTTGATTATTTCGAATGGAAATGGCTATGTAGGGTTACAATATGGGAACAAAAAAAAATTAATTGGATATGTTTATTGTATAATGAACCCATAGCCACGACATGGACCGGGAGGATTCTCTACTCTCACTGGGCGTTAGGGGTGGCACTAGACTAGGATTCTTTTTGCGTTGGCATTAGAACCCTTTGCTGAATTTTTCACATACTACTTCTAAGAAGTGGGAATCGAGATTGAAGCCATAACCATGTGATTTCCCTCTACGTTGATGATGTGCTAATTTATGTTAGAAACCCAATGCCTAATATACCAATACTCATACTTCCCGTCCCCTTTCCTCCATTTTTGTGGGTGTCCCCCAAAATGGGGACAGTACCAGAATCTTTGGCAGTGATAAATTGAGCTTCCCCTTTAAATTTAGTGTAGAATGCAGGGGTGCGGCCACAGGCATGGGAACGCCCCCCCTCAAGGCCCCGCCCACTGGCGCTTCACCTCAGTCCCTTGTTCCGTATGGACGGTGTGAGACCTAGCAGATAGGTGCAGAGACTTTTTTTTAACTTACTGCTTGCTCCACAGTGTTTTGTTTTTCAATCTTCTTCACCTCCCTTCGGTGCTTTGCATCCCCCGGCGCATGCCGGCTGCAGGAGGATTCATGAGATGTGCATCCTGTGACTGCTCATTCCTGACCTCGGGGAACACTCATGCACTCTGTCTTGAGTGCCTGGGGCCCAAGCACCGCTGGGATGCGTACGCGGCTTGCAGTGCTCTAGGTCACCGGGCATTGAAGAATTGGTTGTGACGTTGGAGGGAGATCGTCCATCCACACTTCTATGAGTAACCTTAAAGACTTTGTCTCCAGGACCTCACGTCAAGACAAGGTAGGCCCTTTGTTCACTATGGCTTTGCAGCGAGTAGACTTCTTCCCAGTAATTTCCACGGGCAAGGGTTCCTTGGATTTAGGTTCTAGCAATCCGAGGACTCTTCTGGGCAATCTGTGGGCAGACCTGAGGCTGTCAAGGCTACCAGCTGCCAGGCCAAGTGGCTCAGGGCCTCAACTGGGCGGTCCACGAAGGGGCGATCAAGTTTGTCCTCGTCAGCCACAAGGGGCAAAGGATCATCGTGTTATACCTCCAAGAGTCAGTCCTTAGCACGATTCAGCACAACTACCAATGTAGGGGCCGAGGGCGCACAGTGTACTGGAGCTTCCTCCGAAGTCGTGAGTCAGGGCGATTTGACGACCAGCCTCAGTGTCTAGCAGAGTGATCTCCGAGGTTGATGCTTCTGTTTCAGGTTCAAGACCCAAGGCGTGTCCTCACATGTCTGGGCCTCCACGTGTCACACAGTCTTGGCGCCCTCCCATTTTGGATTCAAGTCGGGGGCTTGCCTGTGCTCTCGCCCATTGAATGGGTCTTGCAAGAAGGTTCCAGTCCCCTTCCCTCTGGAAGCAGCGGCAGACTGTATGGTACAGGCGGGTGGTCTCCGCGGGGATACATCTACCCTTCACAGCCTTCTGGCTGTGTGCCTCACACACCTCAGCGCTTCGATCAAAAATGGAGGCCTAACTCTCGAGAGGGCTGGGCTCCTCGGGACCCGGCAGCTTGCGAGGACCGCTTCTTTAAGTGCTTTCTCATCCTCATGCGTTCCCCGCAGATGACTGGACTCCTCAAGGACATTGTCAAGGAGGTAATCCTGCAGGTTGTGCCATCTCGGCCTCCTCCTCTGGGTGCTCTGCCTGATCCTCTAGTCGTGCAAGGGCCTGTCCCTCCCCGGTCCAGGCCCTGCCGGTTGTCCAGACCTCTCTGCCTCCTGTACCACCAACGCCTCACCCTTCACAACCGTTTGATGTTTCTTAAGGTCCGGACCAAGGAGAAACCCTGCTGGCACCTGTGTACCAGAGCCCGGACACCCCTCAGTCTGTGAAAAAGGGGGTTAGAGGGACGGGACGATGATGGAGATGACGCCGAGGATGACGAACCCTCAGCATCTGTAAAGGACTTTCATGATCACCTTCAGGACCTTGCAAAGTTCTTGGGGGTCCCCCAGGAGTCAGGAGTCCTAGCAGAGGTTTTGGGCAAGCGCACCACAATCATTCTGGCATTCCGCTCCAGAAGGATATCCTGCAGGTGGTGAGAAATGTCTGGGAGAAGCCCAGGGCCAACGCCTAGATGAACAAGAGCTTAGACAGGTTCAGGTTGACGGGTGGGTAGCCAATCCTCCTGGCCTCCCACCCTCGTCCTCACTGCTCGGTTGTGGTTGCAGCTTCACTCTATTTGAAACCATTGTCTTTGTCGTTTTCCTCCTCGGGAGCTGCCTCCAGTTCTCTTTCTAAGGAAGGTCCTTGAGTCTTTGGGCAAACAATGCCACTCCATCTCAGGGCTGCATTTGCGGCAGGCCAATGATGACGCCCTTTTTCGCTGCGGCTAACAAGAAGCTGTTGGCTGAGCTTGGGGAGTTTCTGCCTGACCTCCCCCTGGAAAGGCAAGCCTCCTTCAAGGCCAGTCTGGTGGATGCCCAGGCCGTTGCGCAGGACCTCATGGATTCCCTGGTTTCCCACATCCAGCCAGCAGAAGACTGTGCCTGCGAGTTGAGATGATGAGGAGGAGGAGGAGGAGGAGGAGGAGGAGGATGAGGATGAGGATGTGGATGCATGCCACTACATTTTCTTCTGATGTGCAGGAGCGGATCTTAGATCTTCTCACAGTGTGTGGACGTCTTTTATTCGTCCACCAATGACGAGTTGACAAAATAAATCTCTATACAAACCTCCAAGTCCTTGGCCAGTCTGACTAAGCCAGGGCAGAAATCCTTTCTTCAGCCTCGGGGCAGGGCTGACTTCAAACCCTGCGCTTCCACCTAGTTCAATGGGGTTTGGGACCGCAGTACACAGAGGCCTGATGGGTCACCCAGCGACAACAGGAGGAAGCAGCAGACAACTTTTTTACAGGTTTTTCCGCTCCTCCTCCTCTGCTCCCACCTCTTGACGCCAAGAAGCAGTGACATCATGGTCAGGGAACACAGCTCTCTTCCAGGACAGCTAGAATTATTATTGCAAGAGTCCTTGGATCCTTTCTATAGTCTCCACAGGCTTCAGTCTTCCTCTTCCTTTTCCTCTAGCATCCTCTCCTCTTCGTCAGATTGGGTCCCCAGCTCTTTTACGGAGATCCTTTCTTACTTGGAGATATGCAGGCGGTGAAACCGGTTCCTCAGTCAGACAGGGGCTCTGGTTTCTACTCCAGGATTTTTGTGGTTCCTAAGAACAACCAGGCTGGCCTGAGGGTAGTCCTGGACCAGTCATTTCTCAATCTGTCTTTACCGCTCAAACACTTCAAGATGATTATTCCCGCAAACATAGCAGAATCTCTGTGTGCAGGGGACTGGATGTGTTCCCTGGACCTCAATGATGCGTACCTTCATGTTATCTACCAGCCGCATTGGACGTTTCTGCGGTTCACGATTATGTCATACCACTTCCAATACAAAGGAAATGCTTTTCTGCCTGAACTGCGCCCTTCATGTCTTCACGAAGTTGGAGAATGCAGCGGCGGGGTCTCCTTTGCCTGGAAGGCCATCACTTATACCCTTATCTGGCCGACTGGCTGGTGAGAGCCAGTTGCCCCAAGGGGCTACCGGGGGGGGGAGTTTACCCCAGCCGAAGATTGGCAGACCTTCTTCACCAGCTGGGTTCAGGGAGAACCCCTAAACCAGAGGAAGTCACAGTTGTTCCCCTCCCAGGATCTGGTATTCCTCGGAATGCCCTGCAACACAGCTGTTCATCAGATGTTCCCCACGCCCAAGCAGCTCCTCTCCTTTCGTAAGGCGATAGGGCACTTTCTGGCCAACTCGACCACCTGAGCATGGTGGTTCCAGCACCTTCTGGGGTTGATTGCATCTTGCGTGCTCACAGTGCAGCATGCCTGCCTCAAGATGAGGGACCTCCAGCTCCATCTGGCAGCCAATTGGGATCAGGAGACAGGGTCTCAGTCGGACAGGATCCCAATACCCCTGCTCGTCCTCCCGGATCTTTGCTGGTGGTTGAAGGACGGCAATGTGTCCATGGGAGCCCTCTTTACCTGACCAGAGCGTACCCTGGTGGTCACCACAGACTCCTCTCTTTTGGGCTGTGGGGTACTCTGGAGGGCTACGCGATTCTTGGCGGATAGTCCGGCGCGGAAGCCCTCCTACATATCAATCTGCTCAAGCTCAGGGCAGTGGGCCTGGCCCTCAGGGTTTTTCTGCCCCTCTTCAGGGACAAGGCTGTTCTGGTCAGGATGGATAACTTCACTACAATGTTTTACCTAAACAAGCAGGGTGGCCACTGTTCCCTCCTTCTGTGCATAGAGGCAGTATTGATCTGGGAATGGGGCCTGATGGAGGGGATTTGGATTTCAGTTGTCCACCTCTCAGGGGACAGCAATGCAGAAGCGGACCAGCTGAGCCGCTTGGGGTTTAACACCTACGAGTGCGAGTTACACACCAACTCCTTGTTGCTTGTTATCCCTGTTCCAGCATTGGGGGTTGCAGAATCTGGACTTGTTCGCATCTCCTCGGAATACTTAGTGTCCCAGGTTTGCTTCATGGCAGGACAGGGTCGGGGGTCTATGGCAAACACTGTTCAGGTCTGCTGGCACCGCCGCAGATGTTATGCGTTCCCACCTCCACTACTGCTCCAACTGACCCTCTGCAAGTTTCGTGCTTTGGTGGGCTCCATCCTCATCCTGATTGCCCCCCACTGGCCTTTGAGAGCCTGGTTCTTGGATCTGCTGCAATTGTGCTCCCAGGGGCCTGTCCATCTTCCGACCCCCAACAGGGGCTTTCTGATGCAACAGAGCGGAGCAGTGATCTGAGACCTCAATGTGGTTCTTGCAGCGCAAGCCTTTTGAAACGATGGCCTCGGTGGACATCCGGCTGGTGACACTAAAGAAAGTACTGTTGATGGCTCTCACCTCTGAGCGCACGGTCAGCGAGCTGCAGGCGTTGCCATCGTCCAAGCCCTTCACCATGTTTCACGACGACAAGGTCATCTTGCGCACTCATCCAAATTGTTTGCCCAAGGTGGTCTCTACATTTCATCTGAATCAAGAAATCTGCCTGCCGTTGTTGTTCTCGAACCTGCAGTCGGAGGCATAGAGGTCTCTACATTGTTTGGACCTCAAGAAGTTCCTCAAGTTCTATCTCTCTCGGATGAAATCCTTCAGGAAGTCCAAGGCATTGCTTGTCACTTTCGGGGGCTCATGCCCCGCCTCCCAGACTTCCAAGGCCACTATCGTCCTTTGGATTGTTCAGGCCATTTCTGAGACCTATACGGCAAACCAGTTCCAGAGGGGGTTTATGCCCATGCAGTATGAGCTAAGGCCACGGCCATCGATTTTCAGAGACATGTTTCTTGGGATGTCATCAGCCAGGCGCCTACTTCGGCCCTCAGTTGGCTTTCTGCAAGCACTATTCCCTAGACACTAGCTCCAGGCGCGAATCTGAGTTTGGTCTGACCGTTCTGATGAACCTGTTTGCTTCTTCCTAGACATTAGGTAGGTTGTCACGGTTCAACCCTATGGTCTTGTTCGGTGGAATCCCCCACAAGGATGGAGGAAAGGGGGCTGGACGTATGAGTAATTAAAGTTACTCAAGTGTAGTGACTAAAGTACTCATAGTCCATAGTCCCCTTTCCTCCATACGTCCCAACCACCTTCCACCGATTGTTTGCCAGGGGCTAATATATCCGGTATAGCCAGGTATCTAAGTGTCCGATGTGTCAAAAGGGGACTTAGGTTTGAGGCGCCGGAGAGTGAGGCCTCGGGGGATGAGGGGGCATTCCCACGTCCGGGGACGGGCCCCTGCGCGCTACTAAACCAAAGTTACATTTTTCGCTGCCAAAGGTTCCGGTACCGTCCCCATGTTTCGGGGAAGCCAACAAGGATGGAGGAAAGGCGATGATGCACTATGATTTCTCTAGTCACTACAGTGAGTACATTTAATTTCTCCAGCATTGGATCTTTCATAGATTCAGATGCTTGAATATTCCCCGTCATCAGACTGGGAATCCTCAATGATAAAAATGTATTATTAAAATGTTTAATATACATCCCTTCTACCCTAGAGAATGCATGGAGATACTCTACTGTGGCTTATGAGCCACTCCATTGTTTAGTCCCTCCACCTCACTTTGGTCCTTCATGGCCCCAACCAATGAGGTGTCGGGGCTTAAGCTCCGCCCCAGGCAACCATCTTCAGATTTTTCACTGCAGTCTATCAGACAGAAGGAATCCTCCAGCTCTCTGAGCTTTTGAAATTCTTTTCACCTTTCGTGTGTAATATATATTTTTCTAACATATTCTACTGTTTTCCCCTCCTTAGGGGCTTGCTATTCTGTGTCTTTGGACTCTGAGAAACATTTTTGTTGGTACTTTTTCGTTGAGTGAAAGTTCTCCTCAGCATGGCTGAGCTTCAGCCTGCCAAGAAGCCTTCCCTGTTCAGGAACTGCACGAGGTGCAGAAAGAAACTGGTCTACATGGAGGATCCGCATGACTACTGTATTTACTGCTTATATCCACATGACCTCAACAAATGGGACATTTGCAGGACTTTCTCCGCCAAAACCCTGCAAGACAGACACAGTAGACTTCTGTTACACCTAGAAGCCAAGGGTCTGTCCTCTGACGAGGAGACTGCCGAAACCGCTCCTGTATCGTCTACTAAACCATCTGATAGACAAACTTCTAAGAGAAGGGCCTCTTCAGTGGAAAGGAGTTCCTCTCCCTCTCATAAGGCTAAAAGAAAGTTGGAAGCCACTTCTTCTATGCCTTCCTTGGACCCAGAACACCACAAAACACGTCATCCTGAAGAAAAAACCACCTCCAAAGGTAAGGAGGTGTTTTAAAAAAAACGGGGGGCAGTCGTCCACGGAGAAGCCATCCACGAGTGGCAGAAAAGTCAGGGACGCACAGTCGACCAAGCTGTCAACGAAGCCACCGTCAACGACGACAACACTCCAAACCTCATTGTCCATGACAAAATCCTCATCATCGAAGTCATCGTCCACAAAGCAGTCGTCGTCGTCGAAGGAAGCACATCACTCGTCTAAGCTCTCGTCCACGAAGCTCTCGTTGACGAGTCAACCATCTTCAAAGTCTTCGTCCACGGAACCACCGTTGACAAAACCACCGTCGACGATTCTGAAAAATTCGGTGTCTTCTAAAGAAATGGAACCCACAACACCATTCAATGACATTACGGATAAACCATCCAATGTGAGCAGTCTTCACAAGTCTTTGGGACCAGTGTCTCCAATTCCAGACACACCTGAGCCGGTTGGAGCACAACTGTCCCCTTTAAAAGAGATGACAGGACTCCCGGACGTCATTCTTCAGGAGGAGTTCTCGGACACAGAAATGCTTGGTGAGCAAACTTTCCCCATACCTAAGGAAAACAGCCCTCCTTGGCAACTGGATTCAGAGGACGTGGCTGATCCTTATGACCTGGTGCTCATGGCTTCGATGCAAAGAATCATCGAGGGGTTTAACAGGCACCAAGAACTACAGAATAGGTCTTCTGTACCTAAGGAGCCAAGAACCCCCCTGAGGGATACTTCACCTCGTCATAGCACGCACAGGCACTCCCCTTCCAGGAGTCGATCGCAGAAAAGAGCACGATCACCTGAGCCTCCACGTAGATCCAGGAGCAGAACACTCAGTGCTTCACCGACAAGAGTCCCATCTCCAGCATCACCTCATAGACCTCGATCGCCAGTTCGAGATCCAACTACAGTACCTTCATCTGTGTCAGTAACTGATTGGCAAGAGGACCCATTCAGGGATTTTTCGGATCCTGAGGAAGGAGAGATTACGCTGGAACAGGATGCCCCCAGTGAATGGGATGATTATATCGTCGAGAAAACCAGGAAGAAAGACTCACCAGGTGATTTGTCACCCCCAGACGATTTGGTATCATTTCATACTATAATTGGTAAAGCTGCGGACTTGTTCAAAACACAAGTTTCTTCGGAAGAGAAGAAGTCAGTGCTTTATGAGCACAGGGACAAATGCAGAACGGTCACCGCCATTCCTCTTCTCGACACCATATGGGAGTCTGGGTCGAATATACTGGCCACACCCTTATCCACACCTGCTTTAGTTTCAAGACCTGAAAAGAGGTACAAGGCACCTGACTCAGCGCTGCTTTGTTTAAGGGGTCATACGAAGCCAAACTCAGTCATCACAGTCGCTGCTAGAAAGAAATTAGACAACCCATCATCACCACTGTCAGCACTGCCAGACAAGGAAGGTCGTAAACTGGAAGCCATGGATAGAAAGGTGTCTTCCTCAGCATCTCTCACAATCAGAGCGGGCAACTCATTAGCCATGACAGCCAGGTCCAAGCTGACCAAACATCTACCAGCAGATTTACAGGAAGAAGCCAGGTCCATCATTGCGGATGGCGAAGCCACTTCAGACCACATGATCGACGCGGCGGTCGATGTGTCTGAATCAGGTTTCAGACAAATGGCCCACGGCACAGTGTTAAGGAGGCAGGCATGGATGAAGGCCACACATTTCAGGCCAGAGGTGCATGCACAAATTTTGGACATGCCCTTAGACGGGCAAAACTTATTTGGCAAAAAGATAGATGACCACCTTAAAGGAATTAAAACGGACACAGATACAGCTCATGCCAGCAGTTCCTTGAAGGATAAATATAAAGACTGCAGGTCCTTTCGGCCCTTTCGAGGTGCAGCGTCAAAAGACAGAGGATATACACGTTCCTCCTATGGTCAAAAATCACAAGGTAACACATTCCAAGGCAACAGATATCAATCCTCCAACAGGTATTCCCAGAGAGGAAGGTGCGGTTCTTCCCAAGGTAAAGCCCAGAACAAACAGAATTGACCACTTGATTCTTCCCCCTCTATGCCAAACACCTGTGGGGGGGAAGCTAAAGCCAATTTTTTCAACACTGGAATTCGATAACATCGGACAAGTGGGTATTACAGGTGGTCCGCAGGGGTCACACCATAGAATTCCTAGACGATCCTCCATCCCTTGCCCCCACCCCTCGCAAAGCTCACATGCTGCGGAACGTCATGGCAGGAGTTAAAAAGTTACTGCAAAAAGCAGCTATAGAGCCAGTTCGGTATTCCCAGAAAGTAAAAGGATTCTACTCCCGCTTCTTTCTAATCAAAAAGAAAAACGGTCAATGGAGGCCCATATTGGACCCAAGGGCACTCAACAAATACATCAAACGCATCAAATTCAAAATGATATCCCTGTAAGGCATTTTACCGTGGCTAAACAGAAACGACTTTCTAGCCACTCTGGACTTAGAAGACGCATACTTCCACATTCCAATTCATCCTGCCCACAGACACTTCCTCAGGTTCGCTATAGGAGACCTACATTTCCAATTCCGGGTACTCCCGTTCAGGCTAAAATCAGCACAAAGGGTATTTACCAAATGTCTGGCGCCCGTAGCAGCGAATCTCAGAAGGTTGGGAACGGAGGTCTTTCCATATTTGGACGACTGGTTGATAAGGGCAGGCTCCTTCAGTCAAGCTCAATTGGCAATGTCAAACGATAAAACTCCTAAATGGGTTAGGTCTTTCGATGAAGAACATAAAATCCTGTCCAGTGCCCAGCAAATCCCTGTACAGTCGAAAGCCTTTGACCTGAGAACTGTAAAGAAAGCAAGGGAAGTGAATCCCCCAAACATTGAAAGTAAAAATTCAAATGTTAATGTGTGCAAGAGTTAACCCGGAAGAGGGTTGCTGACGATAAGGGGAAAAAGTCCAAAGTCCCAAGAAACAGTGTGTTGACAAACGTGAACCCGGCCGAGGGATGTCCGCAGTGAACTGTTTATAAAGACTTTGTACTGTAAACAATAGAGGAAGATTGTTGAATGCCATGGTGAACCCGATGGAGGGAGGCTGAAGACGTGAGAAGGGCCTGCACCCAGAAGAGGGGGACCCAAGGGTGGAAACCAATCACCCGAATCCAGGGAAGAAACCTATGAAATAACTTTTTGTTTAGATACTTTGGAAGTTATCAGGCAAAACCACTAAGAGGGTCAGCGCCCGGAAAAGGGGGACCCGGGGATGAAGCCATCCCCCAATCTGAACTGTGCAAACAAGCTTTCATTTTATTGAAGGAACGCTTGCTTTGTTATTTGAATACACCAGGCCCTTGAAGGCAAGAAACTTTCAGGGGCAACAAGACTTGGCCTTCGATGATAGCTGCAAGTGGAACTGTCGTCTCGTGCTGGGGAAGCTCACTCTACCCTGCAATCCTGTCCATACTGCAGACTCTCAAACTTATGAGTGTTTTCTCCTGTTTATAAATTGCATTGTGGAAGTATTTAAAATCTAAGCGCCGGTCGTCTTGCCCTATTGTCAACTTGTCACGTCTCTGTATGTCTCCTCTGCTTGCACCCTGCCCTGTGTCCTTCCCTAGGGTTCTCCCCTTCCCACTCCCTTCCTCTTCTCTCCTCTCCTCTCCCTACTCTATGGTGCTCTCTGTCTCTCCCATCTTTTCTAACTGCTTCTCTATCGTCTATCCTGCCCTCCACTAAATCTGGTAGGAAGAAGTTTAAAAAGGACATCCTGGTCTCCAACCTAGGCCTCCCTATCGTTGACACCTATACCAGTGCCTCCTCCAGGCAAACTTTCACCTACATCCTCTGTCATTCCCTCGCCAGACCTATGGACTCTACATATGGTCGCTGTGCTCTCTCCCTTCTCGCCCTCTCCCATTAATGGTGGCACCCGGTGGGAGGCCCTCATGGCCTCATTCCACTCCTCTAAGGTCATCATTAATGTTTACTTGAATGGTACCGTTTTGGTCCAAGGCCCTCAAGCCAACCTTCTCTTCTTTGATAGACGCTTCCCGCGCCTCATCAATTTCCTGTATTCTCCTGCTGTGACCTCTCTCCACTCCATGGCTTCCTCGCCTCCAGCTGCTGTCTCCTCCTTGGCTACCTTGCCCTCTCCTCTTTCCTCTTCTGCACCCCCCCCCCCCTCGGGCTGCTACTACACCGCTGCAGGGCATACCTCTCATCTAAACTCTCGCTCTGCTGTCAAACACTCCTCTGACATCTGCCGCCTCCTTGGTCTCACTGAGACATGGTTCACGGCCAGCTCTGTCAAATGCTTTGACACTCCTCCCTGATGGCTACAAGATCCTCTCCACTCCCAGACCCAACCGTTCCGGAGGGGGTGTAGCCCTGATCTTCCCTGAGTGGATTCCTGCCTCTGCAGGCTCTCTCTCTCTCCTGGCCATTCCCTTACTGTGGCTACCATCTATCGGCCACCTGGTCAAATCTCTGCCTTCCTCTCTGAGTGGGTGGACTTTTCCTCTTCCCTCCTAGTCTCAACCACTCAACTCCTCCTTCTCAGAAACTTCAACATCCACCTGGATGCTTCCTGACCTTCCAATGGACTCTTTCTTGATCTCTGTGACTCTCTCTCACTCTCTATTCTCCCCTCTGGCCTAACTCACTCTGCAGGGCACTCTCTGGATGTTCTGATCTCTGCAGACCTCCCTCTTTCGATACCTCTCACCTCTCCTTTCTCCTGGAGCGATCACTTTCTCCTTTCCTTCCATCTCACCCTCTCTACCCCTCTGGCAAAGCCAACTTCAGCACTGCCACCTACCTTCTCGGTTATCCGACCCATGAAGCATGTGTCAGTTGAGGCTTTTGCCGCCACTTTCTCACCTCCCCTTCCTCCTCCCCCTTTGGCTGACTCACACCCTGACACAGCCCTTTCCATGCTCCACTCGGCTATATCTGATACTCTTGATGTTCTTGCCCCTGTCATGAGGATCCGCTTGAAGCCCAAAGCCAAGTGCAACTCCTGGTACGACTCGGACCTCGTCACCCTTAAACGCAAGTGCAGGGTGGCTGAGAGGAAAAGGCGTGCTTCTGGTACATCCTCTGACAAACTGACCTGCCGACCGCTCCAAAGGCAATACCGGCTCTCTGTCCGCACCAAGAAGAGAGCCCACATCCAAGCTTGCATCTCTGCGGCATCTAACAACTGGGCCAAACTCTTCAAAATCTGCAAGCTGCTGGCCAGTGCTGCTCTACCTCTCCTGTCCCTTTCCAGGCCTTCTGCATGGCCCTGGCTTCTCATTACATCTCTAAAACTCTGGACATCCTGACCTCTCTCTTCCTCTCTCCCTCCTCCCTCTACTACCTCTTCCTCTGGCCCTTCTGCGGCCACCTCTCCTCCCTCCTTCTCTGCCTTTCCCCTGTTCTCCTCAGACGAGGTTTCTAGACAAGTCTTATCTATGAACGTCGCGTCAAAACAGGTTCACCCCTGTTCCTCTAAAACCATCAAGGACCACATCGACACCCTAGCTCCTGCTCTGGCTGATTTCTGCAACCACTCCTTCGCCACTGGAGTCTTCCCTTCACCCCTGAAGCACTCCCTTGTGCACCCTCTTCTTAAGAAACCCTCTGCTTACCCGTCCTTCCCGGCTAACTATCGTCCAATCTCCATCACTATCTTCCTGGGCAAACTCCTAGAAAAGATGGCTATTTCCCAGCTTAACCTTCTCACTCAATCTGTTGGTTGTCTCCAAGACCACTAGTCTGGCTTCAGAGCTGCTAGAAGCACAGAAACTGCTCTCCTGAACATCTGTAAAGACCTGCTCTCCCACCTCGATTCCAACACTCCCTGTGTTTTCCTCTTACTTGATCTCTCTTCTGCCTTTGACACAGTCAAACATGCCATCCTGCTCAACTGTCTCCCTGATAACCTGGGTATCACCGATCAGGCCCTGGCTTGGCTGACCTCCTTCCTCTCCGATCGACCCTCCCAGGTTCAACATGGGTCCTTCCTCTCCTCTCCTCTATCTCTAGCTCTACCTGTGGTGTTCCCCAGGAGTCTAACCTCTCTTCCTGGCTATTCAACCAATACCTGGCACTTCTTGCCCACTGCATTGCAGCTCTCTGCCTCAACTTTCAGTGCTATGCGGACGACACTCAACTCATTTTCAGGCTCCCTTTTGCCACCTCTTCTCATTCTCTCATCTCTGACTGTCCGCCATCCAGGAGTGGTGTGCCGTCAATGATCTTTGCCTTAATGCCAGTAAGACCGAGATTCTCCTCATCGGCACACCTGATCCCTCCTTTCCTGTCACTCTTTGGCCGGCCTCTCTTGGCCCTCTTCCTGCTCCTACCTGTGAGGCTAAAAACATAGGGGTCATCTTCAACTCCACACTCTACTTCTCTCCTCACATCTCTGACGTCTCCAAGAAGTTACAGTACCAGCTACACCTCCTCACAGGTATTCTTCCTTTCCTCTCCTTCCCCCAGAAGTTCACCGTCTCCTGAGCTCTGGTTCTCTCTAGGCTGGACTACTGCAACAGCCTCTTTCTAAATCTGCCTGCCTATACTCTCCACCCTCTGGAACTCATCCAAAACAGGACTGCAAGACTTGTCCTTGGCCTCAAGCCAGGGATTGTATCTCTCCAGGGCTGTAATCACTGCACTGGTCCCAGTGGCGGTGAGGATTAAGTTGAAAACCCTCTGCATTGTCCACAAGGCCTTCTGGGGCCTGGGACCTCAATACCTTCAAGTCTCTCTTCCTTTTCGAGCTCTTCGCTCATCCGCCTCCATCTCCCTCAGGGTTTGTCGCTTCTCCAAGCAGCGAGTTGGTGGTTGATCTTTCCTCTGTTGGGGCCTCCCTCTGGAACTGACTCTCTGAAACTTGAGGAAAACCATCTCAGGTACCGGAAGCGCCTCAAGACCTTCCTCTTTGCTTCTGCTTTCTCTCCTCCTCTCCCCTGCTGATCTCCTGGCTGAATCTGAAACTGCACTGGCTACCCTCTGATCTCGGTCCCAGCCCTTCCCCGCCAGTTGCACACCTGCACTGCCCCCCTGGCAAGCCTTGCACTCAGGGACTGTTTCTGTATCCCTGCAGACCCTACTTGCACTTGACACCCGATGTCTGCACTTAGCCTTGCACTTGCTACCAGTTGGCCGCGCTTTTATTTATTATTTATTGTCTTTATTTTACTGTTATCCTATGTACTGCACTGCCCCTCCCCTTTCCCCCCGCACTTTTCCCGTTCCCCCTTCCCCTGCGCGATCTCAATGTCACCAGGCCAAGTAGGATCGCTGCCTCTGTCTTCCTGTTTCCCCTCCCTTGTCGTGCCTTGAAACACTTGTGTATAGGCGCATTATAAATGCCATATCTTGTCCTATTGTGCTCCAAGATCCCTTCTTACCCCGTGCTTAAAACGTGGGGAAGGGAGACCCAAACTACTGCATCCTGACATATTATTTGTGTACAATTCTTTCTTTTCTTAAGAACTATCCCACACCCTTTTTGTGTTAGTTGTAAGGTTTGGCAATAGGTTTCTTAGTATAGCCTCTTTTTATTTGACACAACGCCACTAGGACTGCCTTTTCTTCATTTGATGGTCGACGTTTGCTCCCATCTTAGATTTAGGTTTAGATTAGGCGTTTTTCCAACCTGCATACAGTTTAATAAACACCCTTGAAGCGTGATCACTTTTGTCTGTCTTTACTGTGGCCACCATGAGTTGCTTATATATTCACCTTGAAAATACTTTGGAATATCTTCCAAATTGTAATTCAAAATAGTGAAACAAATTTACCTTCAAAGAATATATGTTTGAAAGTACCTGTCTTGTCGAAGCATGACCAGCACTTATCACTTTTACAGTGTTTGGTGTTATGCATATTGACAGGTGTTAATAAGGCTCTATGAAGAAAGAAATATGCTGTTTGGGTCAAACTAGCAGATACAAAGACCACACTAGCTCTACTCTTTCATCCCATTAGTTTCCGAAGACCATTTAGCATCCCAAGACCTAGTCCTGTTGAATAAGGAATAATACTTTCCATAGGGGCTTGAAAAGGATTAATTACTAATATATATATATACAAGGAACTAATACAAGGGAAGAAACTCAACTCCAAGGATTGAAGGTTAGGGGAAAATGGGAAAACGATCTGGGAACTGATTGGATGAGGAATGGATGAAAATGTGGTAACTGATACAGAGAATATCTAGAAATGCTAAATTTAAATTAATGAAAGTATTACTCACACCAGCGAAATTCCATATGTTTGATCCCTCCTTACCACAGGTGCAATCCTGGGTTTTGGCATATGACGTGGGAGTGTCTGGTGATTGAAGTATTCAGGCAGAATGTAATCGCCACTACCAACTCGCTAACTCACAGGGTCTTTGAATGCAATCCATATACTTGCTTATTGGGAAGCCCACGGGGATAAGGGCGTCCCGTTTTTGGTGTCGTTTTGGCCCAGGAGGGCTGCAGTTCCTGCATGCTCACAGGCCACGCCCCCTTTATTACTTTTCCCCAGGACCTGAGGCCCGGAAGGGTGTAGCCTGCGGGGATAAGGGCGCGGGTGTTGGCGTCCCGTTTTTGGTGGTGTTTTGGCCCAGGAGGGCCTTCGTTCCTGCATGCTCGCAGGCCACGCCCCCTTCATTACTTTCCCCAGGACCTGAGTCCCGCAAGGTTGAAGCCCGCGGGGATAAGGGTGCGGGTGTTGGCGTCCCGCGGAGGGTGTTAGCGGCCAAGCGGGGGCTTGCAAAACTAGTCTAATCATCTGGACTGGCCTGGATGGTGAGGACGGTGGGGTGAGTCACACGAGGCCTAGCACGACTACCGAGTGTTTGGCGCTGCAGAGGGAGGACTACTGGAGACTTGTCAGATGTGGAGCAAGTAAGTGCTCGGGGTTGTTCGTTTTGTGACAATTGGTAAAGGAGAGTGGGGCACGCTGGTCATCTTGCTCCTTGATCCTGGGCCCTGGCCAGTCCGTCATGTCCCTGCTAAAATCCTTAAGGTCACTTAAGAGCCACGCGGCACCAAGGGTACCAAGGGGATCTGCTGCCACTGTGACTCTCATTCCACCTCTCCCCTGATTCGAACCCGCCACCCAAGCCACCAGTCATGTTTCTGTGCGGAAACTATTGACTGTCAAGAGGCAGTCAACTGGGAGTGGTAGTTAAGGCAAGGGCCCTCACCCCGGACTCAGTGCACGCTGGCATCGCACCTGGGGAAGTGATTCCACCCAGCCTCCCAGCCACTTTCATACTGAGAGCAAAAGTTCACCAACACCGAAGCAACAGTAAATCTGACTCTGACGGCCCTAATGAAGGGGCAGGTGATGGGGTTTGTAGAAGACCAATTACGGGTGCGCAGGGTGGGCTGAATGAATTACAGGGGGCAGGGGTGGGCATAGCCTGCATCACACCCCTCCTTACTGGAGTGGCAGTAAAGCACTGGACACCGATCTCAATATCAAGCTTTTCGTCTATGATGTCCATACCCGGCCAATCCAACCCCGGGGCGGAGGGGATGGAGGGGGGGAACTGGTTAGGCCTGAAGCATTTTCCATCGGCTGTTTACAATCCAGCCCCACACTCGTAACCGCCAGCACAGTGTTTATCCCAGCTCTGGATCGCAGTCTGGCACCTGGATACGAATCTGGCTCCGACATGGTTGTGTCCCTGCCCATTTCCATGTTCGATCCCCTACCAATTGTGGATGTTGGATCTCTGGATGCATCCACGCTTATCCTCCCCTGCAGCTCTCGAAGCTCATGGAGTGAGCCAGTGGATCCATCAAACTCCCCAGCGAGTTCCTATATCCGTCTTTCTCCAATTAGGGCTACCAAGCCCCAATGCTGTGGAATTAGTACCATTGCAGAAACGGCTATTGACCAACTAGCAGGGGGTGCTCCCACACCTAGGGGGTGCAATTGTCGGTGTAACCAAGTGCTGGTGGAATTAGCAGCAATAAGAAAGATGCTTTTATCCCTTATAGAATCTCGGGGGAGAGAACACAGGGAGGGGGGAGGAGGAGGAATGTAAATCTCCAACTGTATGCAAGGGTCACCCTGAAATACCGAAGGATCTCCCCATGGGAAAAGGCTACCCTGAGCCCAGCAATCCCTGGAACCGAAACTGTCTGTCATAGCCGGGTGCCAGTGTTCTCGGAACCGGCAATTGTTACAAACTCCAGTGCAAGGGCTGATAAGAGCAGAGAGCCATACAGGGTGCCTAAATCCAAGGCAAGGCACATGCCCCTGCGAGACTGGGCTCCACGAAGGGAGGGTCCAAAATGCTATAACTCGGAGGGGGGGGGATACATATGCCCCATGGTGTAGAGGGGGTTCACCTAAGCCACCCCCTCAATGCAGGCCAAGACCTGTTACCGTGTACCTTCATGGGGTACCCAAACTCGCTAGGGATTCATTGGAATCAAGGGGTGCTCTTCTAAACAAAAGCTTACACTGGCTACGATCCACTAGAGGTTGTGCTTCTGTGTATAGAGGATCCATGGTGGGTTGCCGCAGAGTACAAAGCGTGGGCAAACAGTCTGGTGACATTGTGGAATTGGATTTTTGGGACTGGAGAGTGGCAAACGAGGTCATGGAAAAGGCTGAGGGAGCTGGAAAGTCGCTGAGGAGTGGGATTCTAATCAGCACACATTTGCATTTAGACTCTGGGTGCCCCACAAGGGCAACCTTCAGGTTGCCCCCCCTGTCTAGCGCAAAACTCATTGCTCTGGGTCGAGTTCGGACAAGCATCATGGTGGACAGGCCTCCGTAAAGGGAGAATTCGGGATGGAACAGTAGAGAGAATTTCTTTTCTCCCTTCCAATAACTCTTGATCTATTGTAGTACGCATGGGACATTGAATTGTAATTGAATTTATGTAGTGGAAGGAGGGGAGAGATTGAAAATGGCATGGTAATGGGACCCTTAATATTCTATGGCCTACAAAGGTGATTTTAATATTGGTGAATATTTAATTAATGGGGCAGCTGGTGATGAACTAACAGTCCGGCTCAGCACTATATCTCAACTGATAATGTACGATTATATGTGACATTTGCGACAATGTCACAGTTAAAGCCAGGAACTCTCAGTTCATGTTTGTACGTTTTTTTGTCATCATACACAATGTTTAACAGTGTTATTGTAACTGGTTTTCAAGAAAAGCTTAATAAAGATCTGTTAAAATAACAAAAGCGAAGTAAGGACTTGGATGTCAAAGGTTGGTGGGGATGTAATGGGGAGAGATGCCCCATATGTATTGTTTAGATAAAATAGCTATTACTGTGAATGACCTCTATGAGCTACAATATTTGGCATATGCATTTGTTTGACATAAAATTCAAGCCTTAATTTGTGCCTACAGGAGCAAGAAGAAAATGCAAAGAAACATGAAGAAGAACTCCAAGTTCTACATAAGAAGCTTGATGTTTATTCAGATACTTCACTTAATAAATTTAAGGACACTGCTATGGTGAGAATTTTGTTTGTTTACGATTTCATCTTTGGTAATTAGCAGTGCTGTTATTGGCTCATTATTGATGGATCAGAACCTTGGTGTACAAAAGCAAAAAATAATGAATGGTAAAAAGTTGTATACATACAAATTACTGTGACCGTGTCCCCTGCCTGGCTCTTGGTATATGTGGGGAGGTGATCATGGCAGCATGGTGTTGCCACAAGCTTAGTGATGCAGGTCAAGGGGTGGTGTGGCAAGGATCTCCTGGTGACCCACACAGCACCTGGATCAGAGGCTCACCACATGTACCAAAATGTGCCATTTAAACCTTTAAGGGCCGGTGTTATAGAGTTTTTATACCCAGCAATATATAAGATGGGGAAATGTGCTGGCACATTAAGAAATGCTACATTGACTGAAGTCCGCCTCAGTACTTATGATCAAGCTTGGATCGAAAAACAAGTGTTAGTGGGGCAAGCTGTAGCATTGCTAAGAAGAGGAAACTGTGAGAGAAAGGCTTTGCGGCTACCCATGGCTTTCTGCACAAAACTCTTCTGCTCCTCACATGACTAAACTACAAACCAAAACTAAGATGGAAGACCCGTCTTTCATAGGCTTGGTCCATACAGAGTGGCAGTTCCACGCTAGCCAGTATGGAATGCCTTAAGTGTTTTATGAAATACCATCATATATAGGAACAAAAAATGCCACCCAGATGCAGACCTTTATGAAAAGGCTGGCCCCAGGGGAGGCATTACAGGCCTATAAAAAAAAACAGTAAAGGAAGGGGTTTTTGTGAGTATTTGGAGACTGAGAAAGAGAGTTAGTTTGGTGGTGGTTAGAGAGAGGGCAGGCTGTAGGTAGAGAGGTTGCAACAGTTGGGGGAGAGGAGGAGCTAATGAGGAGGCGGTAATGACGAGAAGAGGAGCTGAGGGGGTGATGGCGAGAGGAAGACCTGAGAATTCGGTGGTGGTAGGAAGAGCTCTGGAGGGGTGATGGGAGGAAGACCTCGGAGGTGGCGGTGCAAAGAGAAGCTGAGGATGAAGTAGAGAGACAGATCTGAGGAGAAGGTGGTGCAAATAGGAGCTGATAGGGTGGAGTTGGTGAAAGGAGGCACAAGTGGAGAAATAGATGTTCATGGAAGGTTAGCTGTGGAAAGAAGAGAATATGAAAGAAGGACAGACGTATACTATACTTATGGGGGTGTGAGTGAATTGGGAGGAGGAACAAACATGTGGCAAAGTATCGAGGTGGTGTGATGAGAGCTAAATAGTATGAAAGGTAGACCTTAGTAGAAAGGCCACTTAGGAATGTGTGAACATCGGGATGAGGAAAATAAGGCAGTGTCTGCAGACAGTGTGACCCAAACCTGGCTAGGGCGGAACCCAGGTAATGGCCTCTAAGACATCTTTTTTTTTAACTTTATTTAGGCAGACAGGAAGACAGACTGGACATGGGTTACACATCGTTTTCATAATTCAAGCAATAATTGCTGCAGTGGTTCACGTTACACTTCAAAATACTACACATGGGTTATTACTTCATGTATTCCCAGGCTGAACATCCCTTAGGTACCCCCAAATGGGCCCCACATATTCTGAGGTCTACTTGCCGTACTTAGTCATAATTCCCCCCTCCTTCATTTCATTTACATAAGTCAATTCTCTGAGCCATTGCACATATCAAGGTGCCACTTTGGATTGCCATTTCAATAGGATAAAAATGTTCGCAATTGTACAGCACATGTTTAACAATCTACATGCATCAGTGGAGGCTTTCCGATATCACCCAGTAAATATTTAAGAGGAAGGAGCATAGGGTGGATCCCAATCATGAATTGCATCGCTTCTGCAACCTCTTGCCGGAATTGTGATCTTAGGGCAATCCCAGAACATGTGAATCGTGTCCGCTCCCTCACATCTACATTTCATACATTTGTCTGTCGTACCTGGGAAAAACCGTACCACCTTTGCCGGTGTATAATGTAAACGGTTTAAGACCTTAAATTCTATTAGACGTAATCGTGCAGTAAGTGCAACATCCTTTGTTAACAGACAACACTTTCACCATTTGGCCTTGTCTATGCACACATTCAGGTCTCTTTCCCACTTGGATTTTGTCGTGATCCGGGGCACTTGAGCAGTATGTAGTCTCGACACCAGCCCTCTTGGTACATCATTCAACGCAATTAAATTTATACACTCACATGAGTCTGGCTCCTGTGGGAATGACAGCCACTTCCGGCGCATTGCTGCCCTCATTCGAAAATTCTGTAATAATTTAACGGGGTTGGTTCCCAATTTCACTGAGAATTCCTCCTGTGTCACAAATCTTACCCCTGGAAATAAGTCACCCAACGCCATTACTTTACCCGGTTCCCAGGATGCCTGTATGTCAGAGTCGTACGTGGTGGTAGCAACAGACTATTCCAAAGACCGATCTTGTTATAGGGGGTTGTTATTCCCAAGAGTTTAAACATTTAGGCCCATGCATTGCCCATGCATTGACAGTCGTGCGCACTGGGTCAAAAGTGCAGGGGTCTGTGTATTTACCATCCAAGATGATGGCTCTAAGGCTCGACAGACCGCTCCAGATTGTTCCAGTGCACAATGTACTGGGCCGGGGGCAGGGGAATACCAGTGTCTTGCGTATTGTGCCCTGGCGACCGAGTAATATAGTTCGAAGTCTGGAGCCGCTAGGCCCCCTCTATCATAAGGTTCAGCTAGCCCCCCCCCCCAGCTTATGCAGGGTGTCCCGTTTCCCAAACAAACTTTACCGTCAAAGACCGGAGCCTTGCAAAACAAGGGCCATCCTGGCCAAATTGGTATAGAGTTACAATAATATATGCCCATGTTAGGCAGAAACCTGTGCAGTTCCCTCTGGGACCACTGCAAAAGATTTAAGACTACAGGTGTTTGGCAGTAAACCCACTTGGTAGCAGTCTGTACCACACAGATTCACTTGGTAGCTGTGGCTGAGCAGTCAGACTTCCCTCAAGAAGAGTTAGGCAGTATACAGAGCATTCACAATAGGTCAAAAGAACACAGTAGAACAAGTAAACACTGACCAGAGCTTGGTGTAAAAGAGATATAATTATTTATTTCAAACCACATCTAGTAAAACGCACAGGCACTAATGTTAAGCAGTTCAAAAACACGGTCACTAAAAGATATACACTCCCTTAGAAGAATATTAGACAAGGCTTAAGTAAAGCCCCACTTATTTTCAGACAGCGGTGAGCGCTTAACGCGATGGCACTCTAATAATTTGTTTTAAAAGGGAGAGAAAAGCAGAGTATCATTTGAAACAGATCCCAACACTTTCACAAGAACACAACAAGAAAGGAAGGCAAAGTAAAACCGTGAAGTTAGAGTTCAGAAGGCCGGATCCAGTTTAAGAGGATCAGAACGAAATGTGTCCAAGGTCAGACGGTTGAAGTGCACAAAAGTCTCGAAAAGGATCAGAAAGAGTTGGACCAAAAGAAAGGGACCAGTTAGATTGGCAAGGCGGCCAGCCCAGTCCAGAAGGTTAAGGGATTATTATTACCTTGTAGCAATCTTTAGAAAGGGAGGCCTGGGGGAAACACGGTACCTTAAAGTGGTGAGAATACTCCAGCGGGGGCAGTTGTTCCTGGCAGCGGATGCAAGTCAGTGCTTTGTCCGGGGGAAGAGAGGATCTTATCGGGGAGGAAGACAGGAGTCCGTTGCACTGTCAGGGAAGAAACCAGCCGCAGAGTTCTCAGGTAAAAGAAGCGGTCCCTTTATTCGCAGTCCAGTGGTAAGTGGCTATCCGGTTGCCGGGGTGCTTGGCATGGGCAATTCTACCACAAGACATCCTGAGATGCAAGGAAAAGAAGGTAAACTGGTTGTGCCCACCAGTCAGGGGAAGAAGCCTCTCCAGCCGGGAGATCTTCTCTGTCGTCGGGATGTGGTGAGTCGGTTCCGCAGGGCTCCACCGGTGGTGTCGTCGAGGCAGGTCGGCTCAGCTTCTCCCTCGTCGGATTCTCAGGTCCTGTGGCGACTTCTGAAGTTCCAGTCCCCAATACCCTGCTTTTATGCAGCACACCCCCATTCACTCAGCCTAGCTGTCAATCAAACATGCTAAGTGGTGAGCTGGCCGGCTCACCACTTGGGCCAATCACACAAGAGTACGACTTGAGTTACCAAGGTAACTCAGTCCAGGGTGCCTAAACCCCCTCCCACAGCCCCTGTGGTACCCAGACAGAGTGGCACCACTTTTGGAGGCTTCTGTGGAGAAGCCCGCCAAAAGTGGAACAAAGGGCTCGACTTGGGTTGGAGTCACAGAAGAGAACACAAACGCCATTTTAGAATGGAGTCCTGGCAAAAAATACCAACCGGCGAATTAATATTAAATAAATAAACCTGCGGTATGTTCGAGGCTATGAGAATTAAATAATTAAAGTTGGTATCCTCGAACAACGGGAAAATCCCATAGGGATATATTTGCAGTCGAATTTCAAAAGTAGTATCCGCTGCCATCAGCCAAAACTCGATCAGGGGGGATGGAGACGTGCCCCTTCGACTAACAGACCCCAGGGCAATCGAATTGCCCCGACCAGTACGTCCACAATATGATGATTTGTACCGGTTTTTGTTAATAATTTGGGACTAGTAAAGCCAATGGTGACTTTATATGCCCTGGGAGACAGTAGTCCGTCCCAGGGTATGGAGTCTATGGCGGGGTGTCACTATGACAACCCTGTGTCACTGCACGGAGGGTGCTGTGTAACACACATAGTAAAAACACATGAGACCCTATGGAGTAAAGGACCCCATAGCCCATAAAACACAGTAACAGTCAAAGGAACACCACAAATCATGTCCAAGAGTGGGAGAAAAAGAGTCTCACTCTTGGCAGGAGAAAAAAAAAAACTCCAGAAATCCAGCAAAGCTGCTAGGAAATTCAGCCTAAAGAGAGAATTCTCCCTAACAGCCCACCAACACCATTTCAATAGGGACAGTCTTCCATATAAGGAAATCGGGAGTCTAGGCCATAACTGTAGTTTAACTGCCAGGGTGTTGAGATATGCCTCATGATTGTCTTCATACAATGTTTGATGTGTGTGGGATACCATCACTCCCAGGTATGTAAGGCTAATTGGGGCCCACCTAAAACTTCTAAGGTCGACATGTGCAATGGTACCGTCAGTAAGCGGGTACAATTTGGATTTAGAGTTATTGGTTTTGTACCCAGAATGACATGTAAACCTCGCTACTTCCTCCATTATTGGTCCCAGATTCTCATCAGGGTTTCATAAATATAACAGTGCGTCGTCTGCATATAGGGAGATGATTGTTAATTGCCCTATATGCATGTCTATCCCTCATTAGTCGGGCAAGTGGCTGTATCCTGAGTGCAAACACAAAAGGAAAAAAGGGCAGCACTGTCGTGCTCCCCATGCCAGTGCAATCGCCTAAGATAACACTCAGTTGGTCTGAACCCTGGCCATTGGGTTTGTGTATAAGTGTCACATAAAGATGCTGCTACCTCTTGGGCCTGTGGGTTAATTTGTGATATGACTGTGGACTGTGTAGGGATGAATACCGACTGATCCGGGTGTACTAAATATGTCATGTGCGGGAGGAGCCTGTTTGCTAATACTTTAGAAAAAATCTTAGCATCCGTGTTAATTCATGACAAGGGGCGATAGGAAGCAACTTCACCCGGACGTCTCCCTGGTTTCGGTAAAATAGATAACTGCCTCATTAAGTGTGGGTGGAAGTTTTCCGGAAATCAGTGATTAAGTCCAGACCCTAAGCAATCGCGAGATGTCAGTGTCTCACTGTATGTCTTACATAGCTCAATACCCAGCCCGTCAGGTCCAGGCGCTTTATGGGAAGATAGCGACGTAATAGCACCAGCTAGTTCTTCAATGGTAACAGAGGTATCTAATGCCTCGTGGGCCTCCGAAGGGAGACCCGGGAGAGCAATCCCATTTAAATATAGTTCTACTTCGTTCTCTGTACAGGTATCTGCATTTGCATAGAGCTTCTCATAGAATTGTAGGAGCTTGTCATTAATCGCCTCAGTGGATGTCAAAAACCTCCCTGCTGTCCCCGCAATAAATATAATGGATGTCACCCTCCTTTCGGGAAGGTTTTGCCATATACCATATCTCTCTATCTCCTAATTCACAGAACTTTAGCAGGTTGCCCTTAATTACCCCTAAAAGGGCCTTATCAGCGATTATACCGTATTAATTTTCTAACCTACGCAGTTCCCATTCCAGCTGCTCTAGCTCCCGTCTAGTAGTCTTCAGCACCCCACTTGTAATCAAAATCATTGTACCATGGAGCCAGAGCTTAAAGGTTTCCCATATCGTGGTATAGCCTGGAACCAAGCCCTCATTCACCTCAAAAAACACTTCAGTTTTCACATGAATTTCCTCCACTAGAGCGCTGTCCAACACAGACCTTGGCATAGTCCACAAAGGCTGGGGGCGTGAGGAGTCACCAAACTCCAGCAATAGCACCACCGGCGAATGATCTGACGGGGTATGGGGTAAAATTCTACTGCTCTGTAAACGTGGCACCCATATTGCAGAGAGCAGCTAGAAGTCAGTCTGTGACATAGCATCATGAACTGTCAAATAATACGTGTATTCGGCCGCTCGCAGGTTTTCGGCCCCCCACACATCAATCAATACCCATTGTTCCATTATCTGCCTAATCATTTTAGCTGCAGCATTTAATCCTCGCCGTGTGGTGGTTGTCCGGTCCTTGAGGGTATCTAAAATTGTGTTAGTCATCACCCCATATGATGGGGGTTTTCGTCATCTTCATCATTATCTCAGATACCTGGTTATAGAAATCTGGGTCATCAATGTTTGGACCATAGGTATTGACCGATATAACCCTTTCACCTGATCTCCCTGTCACTACGACATATCGGCCCTCGGTGTCAACCTGTACCTCATCTACTTGAAATCGTAGTGAGCACTCCCCTAGCTTGGGAAGAGTATGTAGTGTAATACCTCTGCCGCCCCCATTTGGGTGCAAATCTATCATGCACCGGCCCCAACGCATGTGTTTCTTGTGTTTCTTGTGACATTACTGTTTTGGTGGAATGGCGATACAGGTATGCTATTATCTTTCTAGATTTAATAGGGTTGTTTAGGCCCCGAACATTCCATGATATCATCCGTATTATTTCACCTGCCATTTATTAGTAAGCAAAAACAAAAACCACACGCAAGTCTGCAAATCATCTGTCTTGGAGTACAACCCACGTATATCATCCCATCCATCACCGTCTGCTTTTGAACAACACTGCTTTAAATCCCCTGCCCTCTCCTCCCCCCAATCTGCCTGCTAAGGACCTCCACACTAATACCCCAATGCCTCCTATAAACTTCCCACTCCAGCCCCCCACCCCCATCATCCTCCCCAACTTGATGATGTAATCCCTGTACAACCATGGGAATTTCCTGTGGTGCGCTGCGAGCAGAACCGCTTCCATAAACCAGCCATTTGACCGCACACCCCGACTACATTTAACAATTAGTATGTGCCTTCATATTTCACAAAGCGAGAATGAAGGTTCCCGATCAGTCCTCCATGCTGTTCCATCTGGCGTCTTCCATTGGCGCCTGGTTTTGATCCTTCCCCGTTCTGGCACTGGGAGCGAGATCGAAGCCTCTACATATTTCATTGCATCCACGGGATTTTTGAAAGTGTGCCCTGCCACTGTATTGGATCCATAATTTCGCGGGGAACATCAGGGCATACGGCACATGTCTAGCTCTCAATAGTCTCTTATCTGGGTCATACAATCTTCTCAGGGTCTGGACCCCTGCTGCAAAATCAGGGTAAATACGAATGTTGGCTTCATTTGGGAGCATCCCCTGTTCTATGGACAATTTCAGAATGAGGTCTCTGCCCCTGTAATTGAGAAGTTTTTGCAATGATAGTGCGTGGGCGGGCTCCCGGTCTAGGGACCGGAGCCAGGGTGCGGTGCGCATGTTCAACTAGGAAGTGTGCAGAGAACTGGTCTGCACCATTCAGAGCTTTTAGGAGACCATCAACAAATGGTTCCATAGGTCCCTTGCATGCCGCTTCAGGCACTCCAACTATGCGCACATTATTTCGCCTTGATCGTGATTCAAGATCATTGCATTTTCCTCGAGTCTTGGCAAGTTCCGTCTCCAATGTTGCAATATCACGGCCGTGTTGGCCCACCTCGTCTTCCACTTCACTGATCCTGGCTTCATTAATGCGGCCACTTTCCTTGTTGAGTTCGGATTTTAGTGAGCCAATGGTTGCTATGATATCATCCAGTTGAACATTGATGCCCATGAAGCCGCTTTGCATTGCCATCAATAGTTGGTCCTCCCGGGCATCGCCTGTCGGGATATTGGTTCCTCCCCCTTGCTCTGGGATAACTGGCCCAGTATATGGCGCTGGGGTTCTGGTGTATGAGTCCTTTGGGCCATGCTTCTTGCTCTCTCCTTTTGTCATGGTGCCTTGCTTACCAACGCCTTTTTGCCACCTGCCTGGTTATTTATCAAATGTTTCTGCGTTTTATGTTCACACAGGCCCGATAATATTATGACACAGGACTTGGTACCCGCACCAAAGCGCTATGAAGCTAGTAGTGATTGCCAGGAGGTGGAGTACACTGAGCCCCCTTTCCGCACTGCGTCTTTGTTCCAGTTGGGCTAAGTTCTGCAGGCCCTGATCATAAGACCACCTCCACACTGATGGGATTGTTCTGTATACTTCCGAGATATATTGTTTGTGGGGGGTCTGCCAGTCTATTTTCGCCTATATGTGTGCCTGTATCTGCTGGTTCAGTCTTAAAAAAGTGTGCACCCTTCACCCTTGTAGCACAGCAGCGGACCAAAAAGCAGCAGCTCGCCCCAAACCTCTCAATCTGCAGTACTCTGCCCTTCCTCCAGGAGCCTCCTCTCAAGGCCCACCCTCGATCAGGTCAGTGAGCGGAGTGGCGAGGTCGCACTTACCCCGTTTTCACGTGCATTTCACGAGGCTGACCTCTTTCCTTTCCAATCGACCCTCCCAGGTCCAACTTGGGTCCTTCCTCTCCGACATCTTTTTCTCCACCTGTGGCGTTCCCCAGGGATCTAATCTCTCTCCCTGGCTGTTCAACCAGTATCTGGCACTCCTTGCCCACCGCATCGCCGGCCTCTGCCCCAACTTTCAGTGCTATGCGGACGATACCCAGCTCATTTTCAGGCTACCCTCGGCCTCCTCCTCTCCCTCCCTCATCTCTGACTGTCTGTCTGCTATCCAGGAATGGTGTGCTGCCAATGACCTCTGCCTTAATGCTAGTAAGACTGAGATCCTACTCATCGGCACACCCACTCCCTCCTTCCCTGCAGCTCTCTGGCCGGCCTCTCTTGGCCCTCTTCCTGCTCCTACCTGCAAGGCAAAAAACCTCGGGGTCATCTTCGACTCCACACTCTCCTTCTCTCCTCATATATCTGACGTCTCTATGAAGTCACATTACCAGCTGCACCTCCTCAGAGGTATTCTTCCCTTCCTCTCCTTCTCCAGAAGCTCACTGTCTCCCGAGCCCTGGTTCTCTCGAAGCTGGACTACTGTAACAGCCTCTATCTTAATCTGCCTGCCTCCACTCTCCGCCCTCTGCAACTCATCCAGAACAGAACTGCGAGACTTGTCCTTGGCCTCAAGCCCAGGGACCGTATCTCTCCAGGACTGAAATCTCTACACTGGCTCCCAGTGGCTGCGAGGATTAAGTTCAAAACCCTCTGCATTGTCCACAAGGCCTTCTGGAGCCTGGGACCTAAATACCTTCAACTCTCTCTTCGTAAATATCTTCCTTCCCGAGCCCTACGCTCATCCGTCTCCAACTCCCTCAGGGTCAGTCGCTTCTCGAAGCAACGAGCTGGGGGTAGATCTCTCTCCGCGGCAGGGGCCTCCCTCTGGAACAGCCTTCCTGCCTCCCTGAAACTCGAGGAGAACCATCTCCGGTTCCGGAAGCACCTCAAAAACTTCCTCTTCACTTCTGCTTTCTCTCTCCCTCTCCCCTGCTAAATTCTTCACCAAAACTGCACTGATTCTGCAACTGGGCCACTCTCACCGACCTCGGTCCTGGGCCCAGTCACTCTTCACTTGCACTGCCTCCCTGGCAACCCCTGCACTGCGGGACTGTCTCGGTATCACTACAGCCCCCCCCCCCCCCCAGCACTTGTCTGCACTTACCTTGCACTTGCCACCAGCTGGCCATATTTATTTATTATTTTATTTCTATTCTACTTATTTGTACTGCACTCCCCCTTCCACTTTTTCCCTTCCCCCTATCCCTGCACTTGCGCGGTCTGAATGACACCTGGCCTAGTAGGATCGTTGTCTGTCTTCTCCTTGTTCCCCCCTCCCTGCCTCGTCGCGCCTTGAAACACTTGTGTATAGGCGCATTACAAATGCCATATCATATCATATCATTCGACAGATGGAGAGCTTGATGCACTAATGTGCCATCCCGACAGTCCCCACCACAAGCATGGGCCTGTATCTTCACTTCTTCACCTGTCCCTCACGGCTCCACATGTGGGAGTCAGCTGTGTTCGTGAGGGACAGCGGTACCAGCACTGCTAATTCACGGTCCGCTCCTCCTCCGCTCTGCCTGCGGCGTGTAGAGGCCCCTCCCCCAATCAGGCTGTCTGTTCATCTGGGTGTGGTGAGGATTTCGCTGCTCATGCCAGTGATGCAAGTCGCCACCAGCTCCAGGCTGGCTCCGCCTTCTCACCCCAGCCGCCTGAACACAGTGTCATGGTTGCAGGGAGCCACCGGATTAGGACTGGTGGTGCCCCAGGTCCTCGGCTACAGGTGCCCTCACTGGGTGTATGAAACTCAGGCACTGGGCAGGATTTGTGGGTATACGGATTATGTCGGGGCTGGAGCTCCCGTTAAGGCTGCCATTCTCCGTCTCCCGCCTCTAAGACTTCTAAGTCATCCTCCTTGTTCATCAGAGCCAGCTGAACAACCAGCCAGACCTTAAGTTGCAGGGTTTCCTCTGGTAGACGTTGTGGGCCATGTGCCTTTGCTTGCTAAACGGAGCACAAACCCCAAACTATGGTGTGGTAGCGGATTCAGCAACTGGAGCTGAAGACCAATCTATCTTCCAGTTGACACAAGACATCGATCAGCTATAAGGGGAAGCTGATTGACGCCAGGGAGATGAAGAGCAACTTTGAAGATCTTGATTTATAGAGGGATTTCTTACTATTTCTTCAAAAGCTGAACTTTTAGTGGTGGACTTTTTCAGCTTTCCTTTGAAATGTTCCTTTGCACAGAAAAGGAAAGTGAAAGAGGCATGGTTGGGACATGGAGAGCACTGGCCCTAATAACCCTTTATTTGGAGCCTCTAATAGGTTGGCAAACCTTGGGGGGTGACGAAGCAAGGAATGTGTCCCTTCTCCCCACAGGGGAGCCACGTCCTTTGGGACTAGAGAGGTGAGCCTGCTAAGCTTGACATCAACTAGGGGACAGTGCAAGTGGGATCCGACTTGGGGTGATCCGCCCCACCACCTTAGTGTACAAGGAATCCCCAGTAAGGGATTTTATTCATCCTCTTCATGTGAGCGGTCCTATGTGTTGGATGGTTATGTGATTGACCAGGATAATTGTAGG
This sequence comes from Ambystoma mexicanum, assembly GCF_040938575.1. NCBI lineage: Eukaryota > Metazoa > Chordata > Amphibia > Caudata > Ambystomatidae > Ambystoma > Ambystoma mexicanum. The sequence continues at coordinate 853,368,250 of NC_090936.1, read as the reverse complement.
CATGACTCTTTAGAAGTTGCTGGTGAGGTTTCTGACCCTTTTAAGATCTGCTTTATGTGAAACTCCAAATCAACGAGTTGTCCTATTTCGGTCAAGCCTGAAACCTAAGATGCTATGCAAGCTGCACCAGGCAAAAAGGAAAAGGAGAAGAAATAGGAACTCCCACTGAGGCAGCAGTGAGAGGAGACATCCTCTTAGAAGGCGGAGGCAGGAAGAAGCCCGATATAGAAAGCGCGATACATGGAGGAGCCGAGAAGCCTGCGCAACGCTGCTATCAGCGAGACAGTCTGGAGCCAGCTGAGCTCGACTGAAGGAGCAGAGAAGTCCCAACCACATCAGAAGTGGTCGACTGGTGCCCACAGTCCACGGCGCCACCAAACCAGCAAGCATCAGCCGCACAGTGCTGAATCGAAGAACCAGAAAAGACAGCGAACCGCGGTTCCACGCTAGACCAGGAGACCATCATCCCCCTAGACCACCACTTCAACAGACCAGGGATGCTGTTGTTCCAGGGAGTTGGGAGAAGGGTGGAGAGACTCAGCCAGACCGCATGCCAAACATGAGACCCCCAGATGGGGCAAAAGGCCTAAACTGGGGGTGAGAAACCAAAGACCCCATACACAAAGTCAAAGCCAAACAACTCCAAGCCAGGTGAGAAGCCCAAAAGCCCTGGACGCGGTGAGAGATACAATATCACACAGCGGGATGAGAGTAGGCAAAACCCAAGGCAGGGTGGAAGAAACAGAGCCCCATGACTTGGTGTGAGAAACAAGACCCCAAAGCGGTGTTCGAGATGCATTTCCTGAAGACTGGAGGGGGATCTACATGACCCCAAGATTGGATAAGAGAAACTGTATTCCAGAACAGAGAGATACACCACCCTTATGCGTGGTGAAAGAAATTATACCCCAGGATGGAGTGATCAGTTAAATAGCATGAGTCAGAGATTATTAGCCCAGAAGACAAGAAAAGGGCAACAGACACTTTTCAAATTTGAACTTCGAACTGTACAACCGGACACAAGGCCTGGAAACATTGAGAGACATTTAGGTGGGTGTCAAAAGCCAACCACCATTTCAAAGGTCGAGGAGAAAACCCTTTTCAGACCTTTTCTTGTAGAATTTGTTAGTCTGTTAGCGATTAGTGGTAGGGTCAGAACAAGTCACTGTAGGGTTTTGGGGACAAAGGACTGTTAGCTTTGTAAGACTTACTGACAATCACCTTTTTTCTATTTTCTTTAGATAGGGCCAAGAAGTAGGCAAAGAATAGGATTTTTGCCCTTTGTTTCAAAAAAAGTATGAGTTCTTGTCCGCCTCCTGCGTCTGACTTGCCACAGGCAAAAAAAAGTAAATGTAATTTTCCGGAGAAGTTCTCCTGCCTTAGTTTACTAGTCCTCTCTCCTTTTTAAGTTGTCTTTACTTTTCCCTTATCTGTCCAAGGAGTGTAAAGAATCGCCAAATGAATATACGTCAGTTGGTTTCATCTCCTATTATCTCCCATTTTTACTAGCTCACATGTGTCTTGTGACAGTTCCCATATTGTAACCACAGAATTCATTTGAAAAAGGGTATACATGGCTGTCAAATATTGTTCTCTGTCAGGATAGGGCCCTTTTTTGTTTTCTTATGTGCATGATTTGATTGTCATCTGGATTATGAGGGTGTGCAGACATTGGCCAAACTAAGGTGGTGTGTGTTTGCTTTCCTAATGTGTGAGGGTAGATGGAGCTCATTAGTGGATTTTTTTGCCAACCACACTTTTGATGTTTTACTAGGAAGCAGATTGCAACTTCTCAACCACCAAAGTAACATGTAGCATGGAATATCCATTTTCCTCTAACTAGCATACCTTTTAGATACAACAAACCACCCCCAAAACCTTTCAAAACCTTCCTTCTACTTTCAATAATTACCATTTCATGACATACATGCCACTAACTACTTACCCTCCCCCTGAACCGCTTGCCCCCCTGTCGGATAATTGATGCTGCACTTCATCCATCCCAGATTCTTAGCTTCTTTCACTGTCTGTTTAATTACTTTATTTTGGTTCCCCTTGTGCTTCCGCTATGGTTTGTGAGAAAACTGAGGGCATTCTCACTCCTTAACCCCCTGGATCCTCTTCTCAGGTGCCCAGGGAAAGGCCATCGCTCTTGGATCCCGACCCTGGGGCTGGAGAAGCGATGGAAGATCACCTGGGTGGAGAGGGTCCCTGGGTATTGGGGGTGGGGTGCTCACAGGTGAGACATGGTATCCCCCTTTCTCTATTGATGAACAACCTAACCATTCCCTAACCTTTAAGGGCTATTGTAAGCCAGCTCCCCTCATTTCCTCTCATGACACTTGACCGTACTGAGATGAGGAAGAGGCGACTAGGAGTTATGAACACTATGCCATTTCACCACTTTCGTACTGGAACGAGGAAGATGGGTTCAAAGTGTTGTGAAGGTCATGCATGCCCCCTTAATCATAGTCAGGCAAGTGCAATTGATAAAGCACACCTGCAACCTGTTAATGGGTTGCAGGTGTATCAAATGAGAGGCAGAGAACACCACAGAGAGCAACAGGGAGGCCTGTGTGAAGGAAACCAGCAGGGGACCTTGATTGAGAGGAGGTAGCAGTGGTGGGGACCAGAGAATGAGCCAGGATGCTGGCAAATAGCCCAGAGGATTTGCAGAGCCCAAATCCAGTGGACTGTGTGTTTGTAGCAGGTCAGGGAGCCCCCGTGACAGAGAGCTAGCAGCAGGAGCTGCGAGAGAGCCCAAAGCAGAGAGGATGCCGCCCGCATCCATAAAGAAGCGTTCCAATTGCCGGTGTGCAGAGGGAAACGCATGGCAGACCACGGTGGACTTCCCGGCTACAGGAGTGAAGAGGAAGCAGCGGGAACCGTTGGGAGAGATGCATGAAATAAGTAGCGGTCCACGAAATTAAGTAAAACAGATGCATATTGAATACTGAACATTTTAAACAATGAATTGATTGAAACCAAGCTTTTAATTACTGAATGGAATAAAACTTTATGGGCAAAACAAATAGAGGACCGCCCAAGTGCCCATGTGAAAACGAGTTAGAGAAAAGGGCGCAAGTGTGAGACAGTGTCATAAAAAGGTGGGGTATGGCAAACCCCCCTTCCCCGCAAAGAGAACATATATGAGTGAATACAGTGCGGCAAGGCCAAAGACTGGCAAGGGGTGTCTGACACGTGATGGCAAAGCCATGAGGCTGACAAAGAGAAGCCAGAGGACTGTAAATCAGCACATAAAGCCAAAAGGCCGATAAAGAGGAACTGAGTGAAGGTGACTTGGTGCATAGGAGCCAGTACAAAAGAACGTGTCTGCTCTGAAAAGCCCAGGAATCCTGGTTGCGCGACCTGTGATGGGTGGACTGTGTAGTCCGACAACTGCGCCTAGACTAGTGAGTCCTGAATGCTGAAAACAAAGGACATTGTGTTGGTGAAGTTGAAGTGTTGGGGAAGGGAACCCTGAAACTTGAGGAACGACATGTGTTGTCTTGGGAACAGAGCCTCAAGACCTTCTGTTTTTGAACTGTATTGCTTGGAACAGTGACGGGAGCCCTGAGGATTGTTTGGAACTGTATTGCCTTGAGCTTGATAAAGGTAATCTTGAGACTTTTGTGGAACTTTATTACACTTGGGGAAGGGCAGCGAGCTGGAAGAAGCTCAGAACTTTGAGTTAAACACTATTTTTAACTTTAAGTCTGTTGTCTGCGTCTTGCTTCATGATGCCTTCACAAATGGTGTCAGAGTGGGATGCGGCTGAACTGATACAAGTTGGGGAACCCTAAGATTCAAAAGGTTAAGTGCCATAGCATCAGACCCCTCAGTAGACGCTAAGGGCTCTATCGGGTTCGGTGTCCGTAGTAATACGGATGAAACCATTCTTCCAGGTGAAAGAAGACTGATACCCGCTGATTTGATACTGATTCCACACCCTGATATATACATCAGATTAGGGCTGAATCAGGGCTGGCATGGAGATTTGGAATAGATAGATGCATTAGCGATAGTAATAGACCCAGACTTTAGAGGTGATGTTAAGGTATTGTTAAAATAACAAGGGGTGCTTGAGAAAGCAGTGTTTCCTAGGCTTAAGGAAAAGTCTGGGAGGGAAAGCAGAGACAGAGGGACTCCAGGCTTTGGGCGGCCTGATGAGACATCTGATGGCCCTTCCAACCCTGAACCCAGAAAAGCTGAGGAGGAAGAACCCGAGACCCTTCTAGACTTACACTTTGAAAGGGTTTTTTTTTTTCTTTTTTAAACATGGGACTTCTTTGTGTTAGGGCGAATTCTCATTCTATGGCTAATTTCCCTTACCCAGTGAGTCTCCCCCAGCAGCTTTGCTGGATTTCTGGAGTTAATTTTTTCCACTTGGTAAGAGTGTGAGCTTTTCCCTCACTCTTACCGTTGTTTTGCCATGTGTATTTCATCTGTTTTTGTGATTGTGGACTCTGGAGCACACCACTTCAGTAGCCCCACTCTTTTGTGTGTTACACAGCACCTTCAGTGTAGTGACGCAGAGTTGTCTTTTAGACTTCCCACCAACTCCATTTCTAGAGCTGACTACTGTCCCCCAGAAAAGGGTAAAGTTGCCATTAACTTTACATAGTCATTTAACCACAGATCCAGTACACCCCATCTTACATGAGTATTGGAAAGGGTTAATCCTTAGCCCTTTTTATCTGTACCTCCTGGAGCATGGTTTTGCTCTTTTAACATTTAGACTTGGCTGGTGGCAGTGGTATCTACCCTAACTTTTCTACCGCGATTATACTATATAAACGAAACATGGTATTGTTTTAGGCTATTATATTAGCCTCAAACATAAACCCGCTTGACCAAATACTCTTTCTTTTTGCTCCGGTCGGGTTTATTCGCCAATTCTTTTTGTTAAAGTCCTTCTTGTGTTTTACTTTGCGCGGCAAACCAGGTTTGCCTTCTTTGTTCACTGTCATTTGGCGGGCTTCTGCCAAGAAGCCCTCCTCTGGGCGCCTGGGTGTCTAGGTGGGCTGAATGTGAGGGCGGGGTGTAGTCACCCCCTGCACAGGGTATCCTAGGGAAACCCAAGTCGCACTTTGCCATGATTGACTGAGGTGGTTGTCCGGGCCGGACAACCCCCTGCTGCGTTATTGACAGCCAGGCTTTGTGAATGGGGGATTTTCGCATAAAAGGCAGGACTCTTGGGCTGGAAGTCGGAGTCGCCACTGGAACTACAAGGAACCGAAGAGAAGCGGAGAAGAAGATGGCTGCTGCAACTACCCCGTCCGGGGGAAGCCCTGCTGCAGTCCTGAGCGATCTAACCTTCGACGACCAGAGAAGATCCAGTCCGGAGTCTTCTTCCTTTGAGCCTGGTGGGGTCAACCAGCTCACCTTCCACAGCCAGAGGATCCTCTTCGTGGTCAAAATCGATGCACACTGCTGTAGTGGTCCAGATAGCCATCTGAAGAGCCTCTCCTGTTTTAAAGGAGTGCACCTTTTATTCACCTTCACTGCTGCTGGCTTCATCCCTGAGTAGTGCATGCCCCTCCAGACGTCCTCCTTCTTGCCTCCACGACCAAAGCTCCAGGAACCGTGGGTCTGCAGGAAACTACCAGGAACAACTGCCGTGGCACCAGCTTCTTCATTGAATAAGGTACTGTGTCCAGCTTCGAGGAACTAGGGTGAATCCCTTTTCTCCTCCTCCAAGGCTTGCCCTTGTCTTCCCTCCTTCTTATAACTTTTGCTTCCTCTGTTGACAATATCCAAGTACTCCTGGCAACGTTGAATCTTGAACTATCTGACTGTGTGATCCTTGACAACAGGAACCCGGTTCCACTTGACACTGGCTCCGGCCTATTGACTTTTGTTTTCCTGTCAACAAGTGTTCGTTGATTCTGTCTGCCTTGACAAAAGTATTGCCTATGATTTTTCACCCCCAACTCTCTTTGGTTAACTCAGGAGCTAAGTGTGTTTTTGCCCCGGTAACATTTCTTTCCGCGGATACGCGTATCTTTTGTAAGACCGAACTGTCATTACTGTCAAAAAGTGATCGCATATGCATTCCCGGTAACGTCTTTTGTTTCACAACACTGGTCCGTTAAAACATAGGGTGCTTACCTTGAGTTGTTCAGTGCCAAGAGAATTGGTTGTGTAGTGTATTTTCGTGTGGTTTTAATTTAATAGTAGTGAAGTGTTTTACCAACAGATGGTTTAGAAATAAATGTACTTTTACTTTTCAACCAAAAACCTTGAGTCAGTGTTTGCTTGAGTCACAGTAATTGTGGTCCTTTGTGGAATCTCTACTACTACTCATTTGCTCTTGAGATAAGTCTGGCTGCTCCGGTACTGCTACCACTTTAACAAAGTAGTACAGGCTTGTACCAAAGGTGAACTTGTATTACCACTTGTGGTCTTAATTGTGTGTAGTGGTCCCTAAGGGCGCTGCACAGGATTCTGCCTAACACTTTGTAGAAGAGACACCACTTCAGACGGCTTGGTAAAAACCCAAGTGGTAGTCCCTAAAAATCGCAAGCAGGTGGTTTTGGAAACGGCACATTTACATGTGGGGCAGTCCAAAACTCATATAACGGAAATGTTTTCCTGGCCTGGAATGTACGCTGCCATTGAAAGCTTTAATGCAGGTGTGTATAATCTGCCAGAAAACGAACACTCATATACCACCTACTTGTTCCATCAATAGACTAAAACCTGGTTTGGGGGGATTGCTCAGGGGCAATGCGCTTGCCTTGGATGCAAGGTGACACTGAGCAACACAGGTTCCATCCCCCGGTCCGTGCTTAGAAACCTTTGGGTATTAAGCGTGTCATAAATAACCAGTTATTAAAATTATTATTATTAAAACCCAAGAGGTAAAGACCAACCCAAACCCTTTCAGCGGGTCAAATCTACAAAAAGAGTCGGTGGCGAAACACCAACTTCCCCAACCATGTAAACCATCATTTAGGGGTCACCTTTCAGGTTTTTAACTTGCAAGCCATTCTCCCCATCAGAAAGATTGTAGAGGGGAATGATTTCCATCTTTTTTGTCCGCAAGATTTTCCAGTACCGGGGAGAGATAAAATAAACACTTTAGGTTTACAACTAAGTTTCCCCAATGGTGTGGGCATCTATGTGCTACTCCCTAGAAAAAGAGGAATAAAGATAATACCTCTACTCTCTTGGGGAGATTAATTGAAGTTTGTTCTTTTAAATTTCTCTGAAGACCCCATTGAGATCGAAAATGGCCAATTGGTGGGAAGTTTCAGGTATGAAAATGTATGGGAACCTCTTGCCTCTCCACCTTTGATCGAAAGTTACCATGAGAAACATGATGATATGATAGTTTATTTATATAGCGCCTATACACAATGTGTTTCAAAGCGCATCAAGGAGGGAGGGGACATAGGAAAAATGCAGTTACATTCAGCAAAAGTCCTTGAAACAATACAGAATGTGAAAATAACTATCATAATAGGCCTGTCGACATTTCTGATAGTGCAAGTGCATAGAACAAGTAAGGCAAGAGGTGATGGAAAGGAAGGAAAACAGAGCAAGCAGTAACATTACTAAGTCTGACGACAATTTACGCAGTGCAGGTGGTAACAAGAGGCGGGGTGGGAGGGGGAGGCAAGTGGACGGAGGGGGGAAGGAGAACAAGACACGCTACTGATCAAAAAGTCAGTGACAAATTGAAAAGTAGGGGAGGGGGGAGGGGGAGAACAAAAAGGAGGGGGGGACAGACAAGCTGCTATCAAGAGTCACGGAACAGATGATAGGAGTAAGTGCTAGGAGGCGGAAGTCTAAGAGGGGGGAGAAAAAGGAGGGGGGAGTAGGAGGGAAGTTGAAGAGGATGGAAATGAGGAGGGGGGTGGAGCGCAGAGCAAGAGGGGGGGCAAGCAGGGTGAGGGCACACAGATACTCACGGGGGGGCAAACAGAATCTCAGGGGGGGCAAACAGACACTCACAGGGGGCAGGGGGGGCACACAGATACTCACGGGGGGCAGGGGGGCACAACAGATAGTCAAGGGGGGCAGGGGGGCACACAGATAGTCACAGGGGGCAGGGGGGGCACACAGATAGTCACGGGGGCAGGGGGGGCACACAGATAGTCACGGGGGCAGGGGGGGCACACAGATATTCACGGGGGGCAGGGGGTGCAGGAGCGGCACACAGATACTCACAGGGGGCAGGGGGGGACACAAATACGGGGGCAGGAGGGGGGCACACAGATACTCACGGGGGGCAGGAGGGGGCACACAGATACTCACGGGGGGGAAAGGGGGGGCACACAGATACTCACGGGGGGTAGGAGAAACACAGATACTCACGGGGGGCAGGGGGGGCACACAGATACTCACGGGGGGCAGGGGGGACAGGGGGGGCACACAGATACTCACGCACGGAGGGGCCAGCGATCCGGCGTACCGCGGTAGACAGCGGTAGACAGTGCCTTTGTTGTGGGCCTTCGGTAGTGTGGCCGGCTCCTGCCTCCCGGTTGCTGCCATTGGCTAAAGGGGGCCAAGGCAACCAATGGGAGAGGGAGGCAGGAGCTGGCCCAGAAAAAGAAGCACAAAGACAAATATAGCATCAACAACGTGCAAACGGCCATCTTGGAAAGGCCTTCTGGCAGCAGGCACGAATAGGGCATAGCACATATGAATCCCAAGTGGGATGTGCCCTGAGCGCAACAAGCAGATGGAAGAAGCAGTGTGCACGCACGGCCGAAAAGTGCATTTCCAGTCATTTTAGACGGTCGCTCGCAGCATCAGCAATAAATGTCAAAGTGTCTTTTTCCTTACCCACAGCCATGCGCAGCAATGATGGCAGTCCGGCGCAGGTGGAAAAAGCTGGGGAGCAGAGTTAAAGGGGCTCCATCCGGGTCAGGAGATAGGCAGAGATTGAGGCAAAGAGGGGAGTCTGAGTTTTTTCTTCAGTCCTTTAGAAAGATAAACTAACAGAAGTATTTGGAAAACCATGATCGCAAGGTAAACATTAGGTGGAGAGGGAGTTGAGAGTATTTCTTCTACTCCAGCATCGTTAGATGTTGCAAGCTCCTGTTATTCAGGCGGTAAAGTGAGTCACCTAAATAAACACTGTCCGTTGAATCTCCAAATGCCTTTTAAATATCAAGAGTTGGAGACCTTAGAGAGATCAGCCTATGACAATGTCATCATAGGAGCTCGGGATGGAAACCTTCTATCTTCCTTACCGCTTTCCCCTATCCAAGACCAGAAATGTCCTGTAAAGGCTCTGGACATTTTGTGAGATATTGTCCTTTAAACATAACCGATCGCCCTACCACCTCACCATTAAGAGAACCTGGCCAGGAGGGGGCGTGGCCTGGCTGGAAGCTAATGGCAGTGCAACCCCAGTAGCTCTGCAGCCCGGTCAGTGAAAACTGCATTTGCAGCCTCCTAACATCACAACCCGAGGCGGTACAACTGAGGAGCGAGTCCCAAACATGGGGGCAACCTGAATCTCACACCTCCTAGGTTGGGACATTTGGCATTGCTTATAGCTTCGAGCAGACGGGACCCACCACGGCTGCCTTCTGTGGCGCAACCTAGAGCTTTGGGTCACCCTGCGCCCGCTAGCATGCCTGAGACCGGATGTCGCTAACAGCAGTAGCCAGAGTGGGCAACAACAGCTCGGAGGTGCGGCCCTCTTCCAATGAGATAGCTGGGGTGAGAGCTGATCGGTAGCCAGAGAGGACGCTCTCGGGAGATGGCACAGCATCTGAGCCATGTGGGACAGCCTGACTACAGAAGGAGGGAGCAGTTCCTGCTCTGTCCCCTGCTCCTGAGTCTTCCATCAGAGCGAGGACGGTTAGGTGCCCATGAGCAGACTCTGATGAAAGCAAGAGCCCGTCTTCGTGGATTGTAGGCTCTGTACTGTGTTAAAGCGGACTGGAGGCAGATGGAACACATTTTTGGCTCAGTGCAGCAAGGCACCATGAAGCGGTGGATGAATCTCCCGCAGTAAGTGGCAGGCCCCTCTGAGCATTATACCTTTACCTCCCACTAAGGCATGGCGAGTGTTAGAGGTTGTGGCCCCGTTACAGCAGGACTGTCCTGGGATCTGGGAGAGCATTATCCTTGCAGACCTGCTAGCCCTGCCAGCGGGAATGAGCGCACTGAAGTGGATTCTTGCCTGAAGTGGTTTGGGGTGCATTTGACCCTGCGGGTGAAGGGAGTCTGCATGGTGGCAAATATTTGAGCTGGTTACAACCCCAACAGAGGCTGTTCCTGCGAAGAGTGTGGAGCTGCTGACGAAAGGAACAAGCGCAACCTGTACAGAATTGCTGCTATCAGTACTGTTTGGTGGTTGATCCAGAGTTAGTGGTTCAGTCCCTGTTCGGACATTTCTCTACCAATCCGGAGGCATCTTACAATGTGGCTGATCACCCCGACCTACTGAGCTATGGCACTGAGCCCGGCTTTTGGTCTTAAAAGTTGCAGAGTCCAATGAGGAGGTGTATTGCTCGCCCAGAGTGCACAGACAGTCATTAATCACCAGCGCAATTACAGAGCCAATACATTAAAGGCAGGTAGACAACGCAATGACTTACAACCACACGCACGCTTAGAAAATAATGAGCACTTATACGGCTATTTATTCAAAGCTTGGAAGCAACAAGTGATAACACAGAAATAAATCACAGAAAAGACAGAGAATTTAAAAGAAAATACATCACCGTGGGTGTAACTGAATCCCTCATCTCGCCAGAAGCGGCTGGAAGATCCCGATAACAGCCAGGCCGAGAGCACAACAGCCCACAGGTATGCCGGACAAAGGCGTCCCCCTTCCGACTGAGGTATTTGTACTTATCCCATCTGACCGTTGAGGGGTTCCGCATATATGCACTCCTCAAAAAGGGGTGGTAATTTCTCGAACCTTCTGGCAATGCACTTGCGCATTGATGGGCAACCGTTGGTTGCCAGCTGGATCAAACGACAGTAACCTCAAGGAGCAAAGCACTTCCCTCCTCTAAGAACAAGCCCCACAGAAAACAGTCCCATAATTCATAACAAGACATAACAAAGCCAGCTTTCCCAGCAGAATGTCCTTGACTGCATACCAGGTTTGGAAAGCATGTTTTCTTCAGCAAAGTAAATTCAGCTCTCAACAAAATGAGTACAGCTTTTCACTGAGGCATGAAGTAAATATCCATTATGGCTCTGAGTGCCCCCAGAATACACTGCGCACCAGCGCCATGTTTTAGCTGAAGCATAACAGGAGGTTCTGTTAGGGGAGTGTGCGAGTCCAACGGGCACTCTAGCGGGCTGGTCTTTTGTGGAGCTCTGGGAGTCTCGGGAATCCCAGAGTGCATTCGGAGGGTACACCCTTTTAAAGAATTACCAGACTGGAGTGCCCTTTAGTGCTGCACACTTAGTAGACCCACCTATATGCAGGATGAAGCCTGGAAATACTAAAGAGAAATCAATGACTTCCATCAAGGAGATGCTTCAACTGCCAAGGCTGGTCTCTGTTAGGGAGATTTATCATTGTTATGCTTCATCCCCTCTCCTGGTGAGACCCCTAGCACTTTTTGCTGGACTTCTGGACCTTTTGGAGCTCTATCCTTTGTGCTCTACCTGTAGTATGGAGCCTGTCTGCTCCATAGTTCTTAAAGGCATCTGTGTTTAACTACTGCAGCACACAGCTCCTTATGGGCAGCGTTGCTGGGGACCTCTGGGGTCCTTCTTTAAGATACTTTTTCTATATCCTCGAGTAACTACAGTTCTTAAAGATAGAGAGATACTTAGTTTATCTCACAAAACTCTATAGTCTGAGAGATTGGCACACACCACCTTCAGTGGAGTGCCAAAGGGATACCTAGTATCCCCCTTCTCTCTACCCCTGTGAGTTTTTAGTCACATAGACAATCTCCTAGATATAGCTGGTGGCAGTGGATCTGTTTTACCAACTATTGTCATTTTTATACCGCAGGCTATGTCCATAGCCCCGGTAGTGCACAATAGGGGCCCCCCAAGTACCTACTTGGGGCCTCCCTCCTTTTTTCGCCTTTACTAGCGTAGTTGTCCTTTGTTAGCCCTTCTGGAGGTCAGTGTGTGTGTTTTGCCTTTGGTGAGATCCCTTGAGTATCCCCGCCTAGGCTTCCGAGTGTCTGAGCAGGCAGGAAGTGGAGGAGTCGTCTTCCACCCCTCCTCCCCCACTCGCCCCCCCTGTCCTTTGTCTGCCAGAGTGCCTGAATAGGACCAGCTCCCACAAGGGGTCTGGCTGTCCTGATTGGACAGCCAAACACCCCTTTCTGTAAAATGCTCAGATAGATTACAGAGGAGTGAGTGCTGAAACTGTATAAAAGGTAGGCTTCTGGAGTGAAAAGCAAGTCGACTACTGGAAGCTGAAGTAACCGAAGAAGATGATGACCAGAGATGCCTGCAGACTCGTTAGGGAGAATTCTCAGAAATGTGCTAATTTCTCTCTACCTTAGAGACCCCCAGCACCTTTGCTTGATTTGAGGACTTTTATTGTTTTAGCTGGAGAGAACGAGACCCTTTTTTCCTACTCATGTATTTTTTCTGTGATTTGGACTCTCTGTTTCTTTTGGCTGTTGTGTCTGGCAAACTCCATAGGCATCATCTTTTACATTGTGGCACAGGGAAGTCTTTCAGATTTCCCAAAGGTTTAAATACCTTTCTCTTGGATAACTACTGTTTCAAAGAGAAGTAAAGTGAAATTGACTTTACTTATATTTGTAACTTTCTAGACCCAGCGCACACAATCTTACAGTAGGGTGCTCGAGGGGTTACTTAGTATCCCCTTGGTCTAGCTTCTCATGTAACAATTTTATGTTACCCTTTCTTCGATGAATGGCTGGTGTCAGTGGTTTACTTTTAACTACCATGGTGTCTTTACCACGGGCTGCGTTCGCATCTGCAGCAAAGCATGCAAGGATGCAATTTTTGTCAAAAAGGCCCTGGTATTCTTTTTTTCACCATTTCTTTGTGGGAAGGTCCTTCTTGAGATTTACTATGCGCCCTAAACCAGGTTTGGTCCCTTTGTTAATTTTGTCATTGGCGGGATTCACGAGTGAAGCCCACCTCTGGCTCCAGTATGTCTGGCGGAGGCAGGAAGTGAGGGAGTTGCCCGAAAATCCCTGTGCTTAATCCCTTTGGTTACAGGAATGCACCCAAAGGTGATTGGGCGGCTGGCTGTCTGGCAAGGACAGCCACCCTGCTGTTTAACTGGCAGCTAGGCTGGAACAAATGGGAGAAACCTGCATAAAAGGTGAGGCTTTTTGGCTTGGAAGGCAGAGTCGACACTGGATGAAGGAATCCGAAGAAGAACTTGGAAGAGATGCTTGCTGCAACTCCTGGACGGTAGGTTTGCCCGGTGAAGGCCTGCTGCTGTGCTGAAGCTCCGAATTCTCCTTGACTAGAGAAGCCCTGCAAGGACGACTTCTCCCCTTGAGTTGGTGGGACCAATCAAATCCAAAGTAAGCCCCATCTGGACATCCTTTCAAAGCTGGTTGTATTTCCACTGCTGCTGGAACCGAAGAGCCAGGGAGAGGAACACCAGATTGTGTGCGTTGCTTTTAAGTTGGCCAAGAGCTGCAGGAAGATCCTCTGGACTCCCAGAAAGCAGGACTGACCGAGCCTGAACCACCTCAACAGAGTGCTGGACCCTAGATGCAAGGAAACCCTATCTCAACAGCCAGGAACTGCAGTGGTGTTGTTCACGAGGGTTGCAAGGAGCTGAAAGCGCAAAGTGCCACTGATTTGAAGATTGCAGGTTGCTGTCGCTGACTGTCCCATTGCAGTGCAGGAGTCCTCCAGACGTCCTCCCTCTTGTCTCCACGACTGAGGTCCAGGAACATAGGACCTGCAGAGCTGCCCAGGAACAGAAGCCAGCTGCACCTTTTTCTTCTAACCAAAGGTACTGTACATTACCTCTTGTTGTGTAACCTTGCTTGCTCTCAGTTGAGACTTGACTTGGTTGCTTTTGTAGAGTTGCCAACCGCTTCTTTACCTCACAAGCCTAAACAGTTTGTAGACCAACTTTGATTTCTTCTTTTCTATAAAGACCTCTAAGACATTGTGCAAGACTTTTTACCCACCTCTGAGAAGTGCTTCAGTCCACCTAGACTTTTGCCCAATTGACATTGGCCTGGCCAGGCTCCCTGAATGATCTTCTTCCCTCGGACTTACTGTTTGGTCTTCCTTCCAGGAAGGGGTTTACTTATTTTGCATTGGGGGTTTCTAAAAGTACTTACCTGCTTCAGAATATATGTATAATCTCTTGTTTTATTTTTATAACTCTTTTATTTGACACTCATCTCAGTATTGCCCTTAATCCAACAGTGATATATTAATGTCCACAAGTATCCTAGCTATTTGTCACTTGAGGGTGTAGGAAGGGTCTGTGTGACATCCCAAATGGGTGTTTGCGATTTAGAGAAATCAAGAGTGTGTATTTTGGAGGCATTTGTGTGTTGCTATTATATTGCTCCCTTCTGAAGAAGGCTTATTCAAACTGACTGTTAAATAAATTAATAATGGTTTTTATCAAGAAACCTTGAGAATAAGTGTTTATTTGGATACTTGTCACAGTGAACCTCTGTGAGCTCCCCTACTGCTCACATTGACCCCTCTTGAGATAAGCCTGGCTGCTCAATCACACTACCAACCTGTGTAGTACAGACGTATACCAAAGGTTGGGTTCCTATTGCCAGGATACCAAAGATTGGGTTCCTATTGCCAGGAGTTCAAGGTTGTTGTAGTGCACTCAGAGTACTGCTCGAAATCTTCCCTAACAGGACCCTTTGCAACACCGTGAAGCGACCACTTCTGTCCTGACCCTGTATTCTGTTCAACATAGGAATTCTGAGGAGGGCGACTCCTTTCCTTTGGCTGGTGGGAACAACCAGTCCCAAGACAAACTTTGAATTGAGCCATCTCCCGAGGTCCTTGGAGCTTCCAGCGCTGCAGAACCCCAATACCAGGAGACCTGCTGCCCATTTCGAGTGCATTGTCGTGGAAAGACCGAACCCGTTCAAATCTTTGCTGAACCCGTACAGACCCTCCAGTGATCTGATCCAACTCACCTAGACCCCCTCTCCAGAGTGTGGGAATGCAGGAAGTGAAGAAGATTGAACGGGCGATCCGTGTCCTTTGTTGGTGCTGCAGACAAGGCGTCAAACCGCAGAGTGAACAAATAAATTGCTGAAAGCCGTGCCTCAGGTCCTCCCTCGAGACTGCTGCTGAGAGATCCCATCTATTGTCCTGCCTTCAGTCATCAGAACAAGGAATCCGGAGGTCGGGTCCAGAGCTGCAACATCGCAGAGCATCCAGCATGAACATTTTCTTCTATCCTAATGTACTGTGGGGAAAAAAGGTATTGCTTACCTGATTCCAAGAAGTCACTCCAGAACATTGGAGTGCACTTAGAGGTGTCCAGGGTCACCCCCTCTTACCTCCGACTCAAGCCGCTGCTCGATGTCCCTTTATCGAGTAGAGTCTTTGTACAGGTTTCCCTTGTTAGTTGTTAACTTGCTGCTTCTATAACACTATAAACTGGAAGAAATCCTCTGGAACTCTTCATATTCTGCTGCTTGTCAAGACTTTGAGCCCTCTCCGAACTGCCTTTAGCTAGGGTTGCGTTTTTGGATTTAAGACTTGCTATGCGAAGAAACCTTCTCTACAACCTTGAACCAAGCTAATGTTACACTAACTATTTTCCTCCCTTAAAGTCACTTTACTATGTGTATTACTGTACGAACCTTTAAAAACCGCAGGTGCGCGTAATAACCAATAATACAATAACATTGTCTTTTCCCTTTCTAACGTTTCTACAAATGTAACCGCGAACAAACGCAAAAGGGACAGTGTCCTTTGAAGTGTATACCCAAGTATTCCAAAGTGTTCTAGTATAAACGTCTAAATATTTAAAGTGATTCACGTGTGTATATGCAATAAATGTATAATTGTATATAAATTATAAGTGTAAGAGTTTTTTTGGTGTGCATGTCTAACTAAGGTTCAGTGTGCTTACCTACAGCTCACATCTTCCTCTTAGGATAAGCCTGACTGCTCTGCCACTCTACCAAGGTTCTGAGTTAGTACAGACTGATTCTAAGAGTTGGAGATCTACAATCCACTGGGCTAGCTTACTAAAGTCTTACTACCAGTAGGACTTTAGGAAAACTCCCCTAATGCTTGTGGGATGTTTTTACCCATGCATCCAAGCCCTACAATAAAACTGTGCAGTACTGGCATGGAAAACATCATGATGGCCAGAACTCCCCAGAGAGTGCACAGGGAAAACATGATGAATAGGCTGCCACCCATTTTTGCCTATGTTGTGAGCACAGGAGGGCACTGCCTAAAACCACCAGTGGGCTACACACAGTAGCCTGAAACCATTGGGAATGGCAATGCTGATTGCCAAAAAAAGCAACTCAGAACTGTGGGGAATTCATTTTCTTAATCCCAAAAATGGTTGGATTACCAGTAATCACCACTATCAGAAAGCCAGTGTTTTAAAACCACCAGACTTTTGTGTAAAACTGAACAAATGAAACAAAACCAGACCAAGGAAAGACTTGCTAAGAGGTGGATACAATGTAAAACTATATTCTGAAATGACTTGAAGGAAGTAATTATTTAATGTATATGTAAAAATTGTCAGTTTGATTTGAATGTAGAAAACTGGGAACAAAAAGTGACATTTAGCTGAAACCTGGCTTAATGAAACTGGATTCTGCCTGACAACTAACCCCGACAGGAGTTGAAACCTGCTCAGCCACTCCCCTTGCCAAAAGGAGTTGTCACCTCCCTGATTAGATTAGGGGTGGAGCAGCTGGGGACTACAGGGAGTTGAACAAAGGCCTGTCCTGGACTCAGGCAAATGTTATATTGGGGGGCCGTAAAGTGGCTTCCTCTGAGGGGAAACTGGGAGGGGCAGTGCCTCTGCTAGCAGCTGAGCTTGGGGGAAGTGGATAAACCAGTTATTCCACCCTGTGATGTGGGAAGCCACACCCCTTTTTGACCAGGGAATAATTTTGAAAAGATAGATAACTCATAGTGCGGACTTGTCAGAATTATATAAGTAATATCATTATTTTTGTGATTTTTCTGTGAACATTTTGAGGCGTTAGGACCCTGTGGTGTATTCTGGGGGGTTGCTAGCGGAAAATAGGGTCTCACTCCAAATGTCTGCATGTTAAAAATCTGACACTTCATCACTTAATGTCCATACTCCTTGCGCACATGTGTGTAATTTTGGGTAAATGTCCGATATTGCAAAACCAGTTAAAAAGCGCAAAATGTTGTCATTTTTGAATGCAAGCCCCCAGGAAGATCAGAGGCGGACAAGCATGGACCATAAGGAATATATAATGTGCACATGTAATTTCAACAAATTGTATATCTGGGAAGGATGTATTTGAATCAAATATAGATTTGTGGGCAAACTGACCAGGGGAGGATCCTCTGACCCATAAACAGACTTCATCATGCTGACAATCCATTTCCTTCCCCCAATCATGGAAGAGGGGAGAATTGGGCCAATGACAAGTAGAGAGGGGCAGGCTTAGCTAGGCCCAGGCACACACCCATTTTCGAAACACATAAAAAGAGACTGCTGGGACAGGTAGAGACATTCAATTCCATTTGCTGCGGAGCATGCTGACCGACGACTTCACATCCAGAGATCCAGACTTCAAATCCATCAATCTCCAAAGACCAGAACTTTACTTCAGAACTTAAATCAAGGGCCTAAACCCACAAACTGAGAACTCTTCTCAGCAGGCCTCAGCAACCTTAAAATCATTTGCGAACTATTCCACAGCCGGGCGAGCTGTTTGAATTCTTTTGCCAAGAACAATTGCCAGAGACCAGACCAGAGATCCAGAGTGACCCAGACCGCTGTGAGCAGAACCAGAGAGCTGACCCAGATTACTGTGAAGTGCCGAGACCAGAACCGGAGTCCAGACCAAAACCTGACCAGATCCGTGGCGAGGCCTATTTCAAATTTATATTGTGAGTACCTAGCAGAACTGTGCAGAACCAATCTCTTAGTTAAAATAATCTAATCCAAACTATTTTAACCTAAGCAGAACTAGAAATCGTGTCATCTGTCATTTTTAAAGCTGCAAGCTGTCACCTATCATTTTGAGTTTACTTTAAATCCGAAAAACTACCTTTATTTAATCGTCCGTATCTCTGGAACCGTTTGGGCTAGGAACGAAATCTAGGCTTTCCAACGAACCTAAAACCGACTTGCTACTCCTTATACTTTTGCTGTAATCAGGATTCACGCACTCGCAAAATTTACAGCGATTTGCGATTTTGGCTCCATTTTCCACTTGTCAAAATAGCAGCTCCATTCTTTCCTTTGTTAAAATCCGTTTGCAACTTGGTAATAAATCATAGAGCATTGCTAAAGTGAGCCTGAACTAATACCAACACGCATCTCCCACTCACCCTGAATCTCTAGAGGGAATTAAAATCATTGGCACATTTTCCCACCCATTGCCATCACATTTAAAAAGCATTTTGGGCCTGTGTTTCAAACTCCTACCTGTTTCCTCTAAGATTGCTGGGGGGGAATTGAATTTCGTATTGTATTTGATTGCATTCCTGAGAACTGTGTGCTCCTCTTTCCATCTCCTTCCATTTCTTACATTGCATAGGGGAGGGGGTGAATTGCCAGAGAAAAAGTGATTATCCTATCTTTTGCTAAAATCATATCAAGTATTTCTGTACTGCATTTTATTCCTCATTGCTTTTCCCTTGAAATCATAAAAGTATTTCTGCTACTTTATCCATCCTATACTAACTCCTCATTGATTATAAAGAAGTGTGCTAGTGTCAGATTACCCATTGTTGATTAACATTATATTTATAAGGGCGATATCGATTATTAATTTATTATAAAAGTGTGGTATCTATATTTTGTTTTATTTCTCAAATAAACCTTTTAAACTTGCAAAACAGAACTACTTCTTGGCTCAGTGGGGTCAGGGGGATTCTAAGAGAGGGGTGTTATATAGGGATAGTCATCCAGAACTCATGAACTGGACATAAAGATATATCAATAAGGGTTTCCATTCAGTATCCCAGACTAGGCATTGACTTGGCTGTAGTGTTGAATTGAATCCTCTTACACAGTCTCTGATCCAGCACCTGCAGCAGAGGAGGATGCGCAACCGGCATGAAGGGAGATATTTTACGCTTATTCTAATTATTCAGAAGGAAATGGCAACAGGGGAGAAGGAATTAAAAAAGCTCCTTTCAGGAACTATCCCAGACTGACGGTGCTCGAAGCTTATAGGCACACTGAAGAAGAGAAGCAGGACTACGCTGAAAACCGATCCCGCAGAAGCAATGTCCGGATCAGGGGCATTGCAAGGGAGATTAAAGGCCAAGACCTGTAAGAATATGCCTGGGGGGCTGTTCCAGGAGGTACTGTGGGACACGACGGATGTGGACCTCACGCATAGGGTATTTTCCAACTTTTGAATGAGACAGAACCTCCTCCCAGACGTCTTGGTAAGATCCACTTCTTTAAGACCAAAGACCTTATTTTATAAATATCCAGAGAGCTAAGGAGCCTGGAATTTTGGGGATCTTCTCTCCATTTGTTTCAAGACCTCTCCCAGGGAACGATTCAAAGACAGACTGATGCGACCACTGACCAAATGGCTATCGGGAAAAGGGATTCACTATAGGTGGGTGTACCCATTCCCAATCTAGTTTCAAATGGACGGGGGTCCAACATCAATTTGCATCTCTCCGAGCGGCTATGGAAACCTTAAAGATTCCTTTAGTGGATATAGACTTGTCAGAAGAGAGATCGTCAGAGACCTCAACTGCCTCATGGTCTCAAGCGCATTCCAGAAAGAGTAGATGGTAAGATCGAAAAAGGCCTTTAATGGACTGAAGGGAAAGAAGCAAAGACACTGAGGCTCCCGACTGAGAGGTATTTATGGGGAACTGAATCAAAATGGGGTCACCTAAAACATTGGGGTTGTTCGACATTGTTGGGACTGATTTTCTATACTGTGGCCTGGTAGACAGATGTATAGTAGCCCAACCTACATTGTGACAGAAACAACTCTGGGAAGCTGTAGCCAAACCAGTTTAGGTAGCAGTGGCAGGCGGTCTAGGCTAAGTTCTTCAGAGGTGGTGAGCTTGTAAAGGGTCCACAATAAGGTCACACAATGGGCATCCCAAATTACACTTAGACAGGATGTATAAAAATAGTTATTTAATTATGGCCAAAACTCTCAGGTTCTGTCTGATCTTTAATACCTTCACCAACCCCCTCCTCACCTGATGCCGTTAAGGTAGAGGTGTCGTCTGTATCTGTGTCACAGGAGTCGTCCGAAGTTAGCTCTTTCCTTCTCTGTCTCCAATTATCGCTGGGCTTCATACACATCCTTCTCCCCTGTTTGGAGTGATGAGAGTGAGCTCCACCGGAGGCCACTTTGCCAGAGGTGCAGCTTGCCTGGCAGCGGGGACCCCGGGGAGCCCACCCCAGGCCAGGGAAAAGCTTTGCCGAAAAACCCTGGCAGATGGTTATGGCTGGATGGACAACGAATCCCAGAATGCACAGTGTAGTTGATGAAGTGTTCCGTGATATCTCCGGGAGAAGATCTGAATGCTTGAATAACTCGATACAGATGGCACACGGGGACTGGAGGTGAAAAGGAAAGGAAGCGTGGCGTGCACCTCGCGTAGGATAGTACAAGCGTGCACGGGAAAGAAGGGGAATACAAGAGGTAGGCAAGGTAGAAGGCACAAGGAGTACAAGCCGTCTGAGAACGTCGGAAACGAAGGGTAAGCCGTTTGGGAGCAGCACAAGAATACACAAACACAGGAGCGCTGGATAACTTTCCGTAGCACTGGAAGTTGCAACGCAAATGCGTTAGTCGTTTCCTGGAAGATAAAGGCCGAATTAGTCCTTCCTCTAATGCTCATGGTGACATGGCGGGCAAGCATGAACCGTCTAGACTGCGTACAGCGTTCTCAGGGAATAGTCCTTCCTCTATTTCCTCCATACTCTCCATGGCAGGCGAGCCGTGAGTTTCCATGGTAGGCGAGTCGTGACAGTATGACCCCTTCTTAGGTTTCCTCCGCCTGGTTTCCTGGGATGAAGACGATGGAACCTTTGTATTAGCCGAGCAGCAGTAATGGTTTTAACAGGTTCCCAAGTGCATTCTGTCTTAGGATACCCTTTCCAAAATATCAGATATTGCAGAACGCCTCTTCTGTATCTGGAGTCAAGGATGTTGGAAACTTCATATTCCTCAGCGATTTCTGTGATCTTGGGAGGAGGTCCTTTTGTCTTTCGAAAATTAGAGTCCTTTACGTATGGTTTGAGGAGTGAGGTATGAAAGACAGGATGGATTCTTTTAAGAGTTGAAGGAAGATCCAATCTATAAACTACTGGATTGATCTTGGCTGTACTACGAAAGGGTCCTAAATACCTGGGCGCAGATTTTCCTGAATGAACCCATCCGGGTAGGTACTTCATAGCTAGCCAAACCCGATCTCCTACTTCCCACTGGGGGTTTGGACTTCTTTTCTTGTCTGCCCATTTCTTACAATCCTGTCGAGCCTTTGTGAAATTGGATTTGGATTCTCGATGCATCCTATGTATGGTATCTAATAGATGGTCTACTGAAGGCGTATTTGTAGGAGGAATACCAGAGAGAGGTATATGTTTCGGGTCATAACCGTACGTGCATTTGAAAGGACTCATACCCAGAGAGGTATGCGTAGTGTTATTGTATGAGAATTCCGCCATGGGTAGAAGATGAAACCAATCATCCTGCTCTTGGTTACAAAAACACTGTATGTGCTGTTCTAGTGTGGCGTTCAAATGCTCGGTTTGCCCATTACTCTCCGGGTGGAACCCTGAGGAAAGAGATCTTCGGATTCCTAGTGTTCTGCACAGTGTAGTCCAGAATTTGGACGTGAATTGAGGGCCTCTGTCGGACACTATATTGATGGGTATTCCATGTAGTCTGACTATGTCTTTAAGAAAGATTTCTGCAGTAATGCTGGCTGTAGGGATTCCTTTAAGAGGTGAAAAATGAGCTAATTTGCTAAAGGAATCAACAGTGACCATTATGACAGTGTGTCCACTTGACTCCGGCAGATCTACTATAAAATCAGTAGAAATGTGTTGCCAAGGTCCTTGGGGTTGAGCTTCTTGCTGTAGGAGTCCTAAGGGTTTGTGGTGGTCGTACTTGTTTTGGGCACACACCGGGCAAGCCTTAACATACTCCTTGACATCCTTAATCAGAGAAGGCCACCAAAATTGACGGGATGTTAAGTCCAAAGTGACTCTTTGGCCCTTATGTCCTGCAGAAGGAATATCATGACACCAGGACATTGCTTGTACTTGGAGATTCCGAGTTGGTATAAACAACGCATCCTTCTTGAAGAGCAGGTTTCCCTTCCAGTTTAAGTCCGTCCTTACGCCTCTCTTGTTCTGTTGTTCCGTCTTTACCTGTTGTAACAACGTATTTATGACATTGATGAATGTCTTTCCTGCCAACCTGAGTTCCGGTTCTGTTGTATCTCCTGTTTCCTCACTCATGCTGCGAGAAAGGGTGTCTGCCAGAGTGTTGTCCTTTCCTGGAAGGTAGGTAATCTCAAAGTCAAATTGTGAGAAGAAATATGCCCACCTGGCGTGTCGTGAATTGCGACATTCCATCTTTTGAAGTACTTTAAGCTTCTGATGATCCGTACGGACCAAAAACGGAACTATAGAGCCTTGTAGAAGATGTCTCCATTCTTCGCAAGCCTGTCGGATGGCCAGGAGTTCCTTTTCTAGAACGGAATAGTTACATTCACTAGTGGTCAATGTGCGGGAATAATAAGAGACAGGATGTTCTAATCCGTCTTCCTCTTTCTGTAGTAAAGCTGCCCCAATAGCAGCATGGGAAGCGTCGGTTTCCACTATGAATGGGCGCGTTTGATCTGGTTGCCTTAGGACTGGAGCTGTTACAAAGGATCTTTTTAGTAGTTGGAAGGCCTGTTCAGTGCTGGAATCCCAGAGGAATTTCACCCCTTTCTTCAAAAGATTGGTGATAGAAGAATAATCTCAGAGAAATTAGGGATGAACTTTCTATAAAAGTTCGCTAGTCCTGGGAATCGTTGGATCCCTTTGACATTGGAGGGTGCAGGCCAGTTGGTAATCGCATTGGTCTTGGCTGGGTCCATCTGTATGTTATCTGTGGATAATATGAAACCCAGATACGGTACAGTGGATGCCTCAAATACGCACTTTTCAGGTTTAGCTAGCAGACAGTTTTTTCTTAAGCGTTGTAAAACTTCTGTAACCAAGATGCGATGTTCTGACAAAGTTGTAGAGAAGACAAGGATGTCGTCCAGGTACACGACTACTGAAGAATAGAGCATGTCTGAAAAAAGGTTGTCCATGAATCTTTGGAATTGTGCTGGTGCGTTGACAAGCCCAAAGAGCATTACTCTGTATTCGTAGTGTCCTAGTGGCGTCCGGAACGCCGTCTTCCATTCATCTCCTTCGCAGTGTCTCAAAAGGTGATATGCCCCTCTCAAGTCCAACTTAGTGAACACCCGAGCACCCTGGACAGCTTCAATGATATCCTTCATCAAGGGCATAGGATATCTGTCTCGCGCTGTAAGGCTGTTTAGGCCTCTAATCTATACAGGGACGTAGTTCTGTTGTACCTTTCTTGGAAATGAAGAATAGGGAAGCTCCTGCTGAAGAAGTTGACTCTCTAATGAGCCCATTTTCTAAGTTGATTGCAAGATACTCTTTCAGAGCTTCTTTTTCGGGTAGAGAAAGTGGGAACATTCTACCGACGGGTACTAATGCTTCCGGTATCAGATCAATCTTACAATCTTCCTTACGGTGTGGCGGCAAAAGACGTGGTTGTGCGTCTGTGAACACATCCATGAATTCCCTATATGGGGCTGGTATCATGTTGACACTGAAGGAAGGCTGTAGTGTTGCTTGAAAGACCGGGGAGATGTGAGTATTATGCTTACTTAACCAGGGAATTCCCAGTATAACTGGAAAATGTGCTGCCCTGATCAGATCAAAGGTAAGGTATTACTGATGGTTAGCCATCCTTATCTTCAGTTCCTGTGTTTCATGGCTAATGGGACCTGAAGTGAGTGGGTACCATCGACTCCTCCCACCGGTATGGACCTAATCTTTGGGCGTCTGGGTATTAGATGTTCGTTCACCCAGTTGTTCACAAAATTGCCTGCTGCTCCACAGTCCAACATGGCTATGCATTCCACGGAACCCTTTGGATCCCATTCTATCAGTACCTTGATCACCATACGACTGCAGCAGTCCAACATCAGAGTCTGTGCCATACGACAGGGATTTATGGTATTCACCCCTTCCCTGTTTAAGGTTGGGGTCTTTCGTTTCCCGGCCTTCTGGGGGGTACTTCTGGACAAACCCTCAACAAATGGCTGTCTGATCCACAATACATACACAAGCCGAGGTCCTTTCTTCTTTTACGTTCGCTGGTAGAGAGTGGTCCTCTTGTGGCTCCAAGCTGCATAGGTTCTTCCGTGGATCCCTTTTTTCCGGCACCGAGGGAGGGCTTAGTCCGGATACGAAGGTGCATGGTTTTCTCTTCTCTGCCTTTCTTTCCGCCATACGGTACTCTATTTGTAAGACCAAAGAGACCAGGTCTTGGAAAGTAGTAGGTCTGGCTCTACTCTACTCTCGCCAGCTCGTCTTTAATGTCTTTGTGAAGTCCTCTTTGGAAAATAGTTGGTTGGGCTGTTTCGGGCCATCCTGCCTCTGCTGTTATCCTTTGAAATCTCATAACGTAAGTCTGGACATCAGATGATCCTTGTCGTATGTCGAGTACGTTTTCAAAAGTGGAATATAAGACTTCCGGTCTCTCGAACCTCTCTCGCAGTCTTTGCACAAATGGGTCGTAACTGGTAAGGACCGGATGCAAAGTAGTGACTAGAGGTGTGGCCCATGCGTGTGCATTGCCTGTTAGATTGGATATTAGAAACCCGACCTTCGTCCTGTCTAGTTCGTAGGTTTTAGGATGAAAGGTAAATTGAATGGTACATGCGTCCAAAAACTATCTTCTTTGGGTCCCCATCATATTTCCCACATGACAGAGGAAGGGGAGGCAGTTCTCCTCTGATATCATCCCGCTGAGGAGCCTGTTGTCCCACCTGTTGGATCTGTTGCTGCAATGTAGTATTATCTGCTCTTAGAGACTGTACTTCAGCTGTTAAGGCTTGAATAGCATTTACCATTTCTTGGTATTGTTCTAGGGAGGCCATTTTCGTTTGGCGTTGCAATCTCTCAGGTTCTGTCTGATCTTTAATACCTTCACCAACCCCCTCCTCACCTGATGCCTTTAAGGTAGAGGTGTCGTCTGTATCTGTGTCACAGGAGTCGTCCGAAGTTAGCTCTTTCCTTCTCTGTCTCCAATTATCGCTGGGCTTCATACACGTCCTTCTCCCCTGTTTGGAGTGATGAGTGAGCTCCACCGGAAGCCACTTTGCCAGAGGTGCAGCTTGCCTGGCAGCGGGGACCCCGGGGAGCCCACCCCAGGCCAGGGAAAAGCTTTGCTGAAAAACCCTGGCAGATGGTTATGGCTGGATGGACAAAGAATCCCAGAATGCACCGTGTAGTTGATGAAGTGTTCCGTGATATCTCCGGGAGAAGATCTGAATGCTTGAATAACTCGATACAGATGAAACACGGGGACTGGAGGTGAAAAGGAAAGGAAGCGTGGCGTGCACCTCACGTAGGATAGTACAAGCGTGCACAGGGAAGAAGGGGAATACAAGAGGTAGGCAAGGTAGAAGGCACAAGGAGTACAAGCCGTCTGAGAACGTCAGAAACGAAGAGTAAGCCGTTTGGGAGCGGCACAAGAGTACACACACACAGGAGCGCTGGATAACTTTCCGTAGCACTGGAAGTTGCAACGCAAATGCGTTAGTAGTTTCCTGGAAGATAAAGGCCGAATTAGTCCTTCCTCTATTGCTCATGGTGACATGGCCGGCAAGCATCAAACGTCTAGACCGCGTACAGCTTTCTCAGGGAATAGTCCTTCCTCTATTTCCTCCATACTCTCCATGGCAGGCGAGCCGTGAGTTTCCATGGTAGGCGCGTCGTGACAAAAACACACTATAGAAAAATGAATACAAGCAGGTAGATTTATCATACAATACTATCAAACTAAATACATATATACATTCACCTGGTTCAAATACATAATACAAATCAGGTACTCCTGCAAAGGAATGGTTAGACATATTATACACAAAAAGCTCCACAAAGAGGGTCTCTAGCTAAAATTGTCCAGCACTAAGTTGTTTTGGGCCTTGTGCCCTGTTGTTCAGGAAAACAGTTCCACAGAACTTAGGATGCAGGAAAAAATGCAGGTATGGTCTCTGGGGTCCAGTGAAGGGTTCTTAGAGTTAGGGTTCAATGTAGACTAATGTCCAAAATTATCCCCAACAGTCAGAGGTCTTGCAAAGGCAAGCATTGGCAAAGCCAATAGTCTTAGAAATTGGATTATTATAAGCCTGTTGACTTATAATGGGAGTAAAGGGGTAGGTTAAAATTTCAATAACTTACCCCCTTACTCCGAATCTTCCCCAGACTTGCTAGAACAAAGGAAGGTTGTCCTATGTTGCTTTTCCCGCCGAAATCCACAGTCCTCGATTTCCAGGGGTTTCAGGTTGGAACTTCACTCTGGTTGGTGTCTTTTGCTGGTGCAATGACTCTTGGTCGAAGAATGCAAAAACTCTCGGTGCAGCAACCCTCTCAGGACTGGACTTGTGTCAGGTAAGCAGGTTTCGGACGATGCACGCAGCACACAGCGATGCAACAGGACTCCGTAGCAGCAGTTGGACTTTCTGGTCTATCTCAGGCCCCCTTTTTGTTAGGATGGCGAAATCTCACACAAGGGAGTCTTACAGTGGGAGCTGAGGGACCACCAAGTTTCATGCCCAAAACACGATGCAGTGACGTTGCTAGCACGGTAGCCCAAAAACTAAGCTGGTCAGCCACAGGGACGGTTCCAGGGCACTTCCGAAGGCGGTTTTGTGCTGGGCAACGGGCAGACATCGGGAATGGATGGTTCCTCCACTCCCAGGGTCGTAGCACCTTCGCAGGGGGGCTATTAAAGATCACAAGCAAGACCGGGCTCTACCAGCGCTGCAACAGAAATTGATTGCCAGGCCTCCTTCAGTCAAGTTTCAGGTTTCTTCATGCGTCGCACAGCTGGACAGGATACTTGGCTCCTTCAGGTTTCTCCAGGATCTCTGAAGAATGGGTGCGGGGGTCCTCTTCTTATGCTAAAAGCCAGGTAAGAGCTGAAACTCACAATAGCAGGACTAGCCCACGCACACACCCCAGCAGTGTTCCAATCAGGACCACTGGCAGGAACATTCATGCATACCACTCAGACACACAGAAACCAGAATGTGGATTGTAGTCAGACTGACCCAGCCCACATCCTGCTTGCAAACACACAAAGCCCTCCAGTAGCCCGCCACAAGCCGCTACTTTCCTCGGCGCTGGATGTCCTTATAAGGATCTCCCTGGCATCTGAAGCCAGTAAAAAGGCTAAACAACAAGATGGAAAAAGATGGAAAAAGAACAGGCGAAAATTCTAGTGGCACGGCCATGTTTGACCAGTAGCCACAGTTAGTAGCCAACCGCGGTAAACGCAGTAAAGCAAAATTCCCCAAACAGTGGGGAAAAGTCACTGCTGCAACCAGCCCATCTTTTAAGCACATCTAGAGTAACCAAAGTGTTAGTCTAGGGCAAAATAAAAATGCACCCCATTGCACTGCAGTGTAAACTGCTTTGTACAATGATAAAAAGTTACCACAAGTGATACAAAAGTAACCACAAGTAGCAACATAGAAACACTGTTTCCCAGTACTGACAGCCTGAAGGACATATCAGTTTCCTCCATAACATATGAGCAAAGGCCAGTGCAGTGAAGCTTAAGGCTTCACTGTACTGCAAAATGTACAGGTCAGATTCAAAAATAAAAGCAAAAGGTCTAGGGGTTCCATAAAGATGGAAGGAAAGGTGCAGTAAAGGGAATCTTTCCTAACAGACATTCTGAAGTTGCAATAAGGGACAACTACAGTTGTTGTTTAGGCTGCTTTATGCCATACGTTTTTGAAATTGTACGCGATTCTAGGGGCATTAGGAGTAGGTGCCCTCTTACCGGCGATTGGGCCTGATGTTTACCCCACACAGGGTTGTTAGGGTTTTAATTTTAATTTTCAGTATCCAAAATCATTGTTTATGGTGCTATACAGTGGTGGGCTGGCGCATTGGGAGATGGCGTTGAGTAAGCAGAAGCTGGGGCTGCGCTATGCTGATGGGGTTCGCGGGCTGAGAATATGGGCACTGCGGGATGATTGAAGTTTGGCAGAGTGTCTGGAGTTTGGCTGAAGTAACACGATGGCTGATGTGAAAATAGTTTGAGTAAATGTCCAGGGGCTAACCTCTCAGAGAAAACTGAAGTGTGCGCTTTCAAAGCTGGTGGACCTTAAGGCTGATATTGCCCTGCTCCAGGACACTCATCTCTTGCAGCAGGACTGGTCAAGGATGCAGGCTTGCTGGTTCCCTCATCAATACTTTGCCTCCTCCCCTTTGAAAAAAGCAGGGATTGCAATTTTGATCTCTATATTTTGTGCAGTGGACGTTTGTGAAAGATGTCCGGGGTAGCTATATTGCACTGAATCTACTCATAGAAGGAAAAGATCTCACCTTGGTGTGTGTGTATGGGCTTAATCAGCATCAAGATCAGTTCTATGCCCAACTATTCCCTCGCATAGCGCAGCTCCAATGGGGGAAACTAGTGGTAGTTGGGGATTTTAATGTAGTGTTAGATGGAGAAAGAGATGCGTCTGGTCCTGTCGCCCTAACAGAAGCCTCCAAGGTGATCTCCCTTAAACAGGCCATAGCTGACATGCATTTGATTGACGTACGGATGCATCTCCACCCCCACCATCGTGATTACTCACATTTTTCACATGTTCACTGCACCTACTCCAGGATCGATTTTCTGGTATCTCAGCCCTTACTTGCAGGGATCACTTCAACCACCATAAAGATAGCACTAGTCTCAGACCACTCTCCCATCACCCTACAACTAGATGAGTATGGTCTAGGGGGAAGTTAGTTCACGGGATGGAGACTAAATGATTCATTGCTGGCTGATCAGGTCATATGTGCTACAATTACGAACAGGATCGCCCAGTATTTTCAAGAAAATCTTACAGGAGAGGTCTCAGTATCCAGGGTATGGGAGGCTCCTAACCCCACGCCGAGGGGGGAGGTAATTAGCATAGCTGCAGCGTGGTAGAAGATTGGTTCAGCCCAACCAGTGCGAGTCGAATAAAGACTTTGAAAGTGGGAAGCCGAAAATAAGTGGGATGGGGCCAGAAAGACTTATAGGCAGCTCCAGGTAGCTAGGGCAGAGTTAAAGGCATTATGGGCCAATGATATTTTCCAAAGTTTGAATCTTCTCCTTTGTTGATTTGTGGAGGCCTTGTGCCAGGATCTCAGTTCCTCCCCCACACCTTAAA
Source organism: Ambystoma mexicanum (assembly GCF_040938575.1). Taxonomy (NCBI): domain Eukaryota; kingdom Metazoa; phylum Chordata; class Amphibia; order Caudata; family Ambystomatidae; genus Ambystoma; species Ambystoma mexicanum. The sequence continues at coordinate 853,338,685 of NC_090936.1, read as the reverse complement.
TTAAATTGAGAAAACTATTTACTATCTTCAAAAGTTCATCACATTAGGAGTGCACCAATTTTGTAATCGTTTTTGTCAATGATATTTTCCACAAGCTACTTAGAACAAAACACTTTTATTATAGTGCATCTAACAAGTTTAGCCTACAAGCTCCAGGCCCGTAAGAACAGTACCACAATTGGGGTCTGAGAGATGAAAAGGGCATACTACACGATTCTGAATCCAAGAAAATACGAGTATTGTCACAATATTATACGGAATTGTTTGCGGCAGACTACCTTGATGACCCGCAGCAAGAAGCATTCCTCCGGGAGGCCCAGCTTCCCTGTATATTGGCAGACTATAGACAATAATTAGACGCTCTCATAACAGTAGAGGAGGTTGCTTAAGCCATTTGCTCTCTCCGGGTAACAAAGCTCCAGGTCTGGATGGGCCAAACTGTTATCTCTTTTGCTGAAACCGGGTTTATCACGCCTACAATGGGTGAATCCATACTCACGTTAATCACTAAACCTGATAAAGACCCCACGTTATGTTCCTTTTCCAGCCAATTGCGGTCCTTAATTATTACACCTGAATATTTTCGAAAATCTTAGCCACACGGTTAGCTGCAATATTGCCTGGGCTGATAACATTGGATCAGACAGGGTTTGTTTCCGGGATGCCAGGCGTTCGATAATATATTACAGACGATAGACATTGCGGTCTGGGCACGGAAACACAAGCTTGCAATGACTCTGCTTTCGATCGATGCGGGGGAAAGTGTTTGATTGCGTTGACTGGACATATCTGTTCAAGGTATTGGAGGGGTTTGGTTGCAGCTCAAGGTTTCTCAAATTGGTACTTGTCAACTTTGTGTTTCCATCTACACGGATTAAGGTGAATGGGGTCCTTGCAGACCCAGTAGGTTTGCATAACTGAACTCAACAAGGGTGCCCGCTGTCCCCACTCCTGTTCGCTCTCTCTATGGAGCCTCTAGCCTGTTTCGGGTGCTCATCGGGGGATATACGCTGGCTTGATATAGCTAGTTATCAACACAAATTGCCGTTATATGCAGACAACATCCTTTTTTATTTGCAGGATTCCTGAGTCACATTCCCCATATTGTTTTGCTGTTAGAAAGTTTTCATAAGGTCTCAGGCTTTAAGATTAATTTCACGAAATTGACAATACTTAATATATCGGAAAAACCTGAGACAGTGTGGCGTTTAAAGACTCCCTGGAATACTTGCAGGTGCGTTTAACAGCGCATTACACTGATCTTTACATAGCCAACATGTTGCCATTCTTTGTTAGGACAAAGCAAGACCTGGCACTGCGCCTGCTCAATACATTCCAGCCATTACCAATCTGGATTCCTAGGGCAGTGCTGAAGGATTTGCAGTCACATGTGTTTCTATTTATCTGGTCCCAAAGGTCTCAGAGTAACTAGGCATATACTAATGGCAGCTAAAGGCGCAGGGGGATTAGTGATGCCATATATTGAAAGCTATGTATATGCAGCCCAATTTGCACTGTGAGAAACCTGAAGGTGTCTCCCTGATCAGTCCCTGGGATCGCTATTAGATACACTTCCTGGGGGTGGACCAGTGGGGGAGGATCACCTAGATGGGGGTCCTCGGGGAGTGGAAGTGGGACACAGATGGGTGAGACACAGTATCCCCTTCTTCCAACACCTTTTCCCCATCCTACCATGCAGGATTTTCAGAAACACTGCCCCTTCTTTCTGACACGAACACTTTTACACACCACGAAAGACAACGGACTACCACCAGGGTCGTTTAACTAACATGTCCCAATACAAGGGGCAGGCAAAGTCAGGCAATTGATCAAATCACACACACACCTGACGGCCCTTTGCCTTCCCCGAGGGATAAAAGGTGGAGCACGAGAGCACAGGAAGAGCAAGGCAGACCAGACCGCACAACGATTCAGCTATCCAAGTATGGCAGTTCAAGAGGAGGAGAAAGGCGGTGAGAACTGAGAGGGTGACAAGAATAGAAGCGACCTTGCCCTTTGTGACCCAAGCCCGCAAAGCCTCAGTGGAAGAAATCTTAAGACCGCGAACAATAAGCAGCGTGTGTTGCAGCAAATGTCAACGGTACACAGGGCCCTCCTCTGCTGATAACCAAGCCAGAGAGAGACTCTTGGGCAGTGTTGATGTACGGCGTGGGATAGTATTTCATAAGCAGTAAATATAATCACTGTAAAGGTGCTAAGTGCCATAAGTCACTAAAAAAGTGCTATCGCAAAAAAGTGCTTACCACTTTTTTGCGATGGCACTTTTTTAGTGACTTATGGCACTTAGCACTTTTTGCAATAGCACCGTTAAAGTGATTTATATTTAATGCTTATGAAATAGAGAAGGAGATGCATTACATCCAGCAGTAATTGACAGGTTGCTTTTAGATAGATGTGTTGATATTTTTGAATACTACTTTCGTGTTTATATACATTCAAATATATTTTAATTATGTTGTGTATATGTTATAAATATTTTAATGTTATTATGATATTCTTTTGATTAAAATATGATGCTTAAATTGGTTATCTGACTGAGCCTCTCCTGTCTCCACACTTATTTGAATCAAGTAGTATTTAAATAGTGTCTATATTTACCCGTGTGACTTTTGACCTTGTTTCCTTATGCCTATTGTTCCCCCAGTCCACGTTTCAGGGGATACCCATCGCTCTTGTTTTCTATAATTAATAGTGCTGGGCTGGGTAGATAATGCTGGACCCATGATATGATATGGCATTTATAATGCGCCTATACACAAGTTTTTCAAGGCGCGACGATGCAAGGGAGGGGGAACAGAGGGAAGACGATCAACGATCTTGCTAGGCCAGGTGTCATTCAGATCGCGCAAGTGCATGGAAAGGGGAAAAGTGCGTAGGGGAGGGGGAGGGGAAAGTGCAGTACATGGGATAGTAGAATAAATAGGATAAATAAAAAATACGGCCAGCTGGAGGCAAGTGCAAGGTAAGTGCAGACATAAGTGCTGGTAGGGGGACTGTAGGGATACAGAAAACAGTCCCCAGGTGCGGGGGTTGCCAGGGAGGCAGTGTAGGTGTGCAACTGGCGGGGCCTGGGCCCGAGATCGGAAGGGTGGCCAGCTAACCAGTGCAGTTTCAGTTTCAGCCACAAATTCAGCAGGGGAGAGGGGGAGAGAAAGCAGAAGCAAAGAGGAAGGTTTTAAGGTGCTTCCGGAACCGGAGATGGTTCTCAAGTTTCATAGAGGCAGGGAGGCTGTTCCAGAGGGTGGTCCCAGCTGAAGAAAGAGATCTACCACCAACTCGTTACTTGAAGAAGCGACTGACCCTGAGGGAGTTGGAGGCGGATGAGCGAAGAGCTAGAGAAGGAAGATATTAAGGAAGAGGGAGTGGAAGGTATTGAGGCCCCAGGCCCCAGAAGGCCTTGTGGACAATGCAGAGGGTTTTGAACTTAATCCTCGCAGACACTGGAAGCCAGTGCATAGATTTCAGTCCTGGAGAGATACAATCCCTGGGCTTGAGGCCAAGGACAAGTCTTGCAGTCCTGTTCTGGATGAGTGGCTGAGGGCAGAGAGTAGAAGCAGGCAGATTTAGAAAGAGGCTGTTACAATAGTCCATCCTAGAGAGAACCAGAGCTCTGGAGACAGTGAGATTCTGGGGGAAGGAGAGGAAAGGAAGAATACCTCTGAGGAGGTGCAGCTGGTAGTATGACTTCTTAGTGATGTCAGAGATGTGAGGAGAGAAGGAGAGTGTGGAGTCGAAGATGACCCCAAGGTTTTTAGCCTTGCAGGTGGGAGCAGGAAGAGGGCCAAGAGAGGCCGGCCAGAGAGTAGCAGCAAATGAGGGAGAGGGTGGGCCAATGAGGAGAATCTCAGTCTTACTGGCATTAAGGCAGAGATCATTGGTGGCACACCACTCCTGAATAGCAGACAGTCAGAGACGAGTGAAGGAGAGGAGGTGTCTGAAGGTAGCCTGAAAATGAGCTGAGTGTCATCCGCATAGCACTGGAAGTTGGGGCAGAGAGTGGCTATGCGGTGGGCAAGAAGTGCCAGGTATTGGTTGAACAGCCAGGGAGAGAGGTTATACCCCTGGGGAACACCACAGGTAGAGATAGAGGAGAGGAAGGACCCAAGTTAGACCTGCTAGGGTCAATCGGAGAGGAAAGAAGCCAGCCACGCCAGGGCCTGACCGGTGATACCCAGGTTATCACGGAGACGGTTGAGCAGGAATGCGTGGTTGACTGTGTGAAAGGCAGAAGAGAGATCAAGCAAGATGAGGACACAGGGGGTGCTGGAATCAAGGTTGGAGAGCAGGTCTTCACGGATGTTCAGGAGAGCAGTTTCCGTGCTTCTGGCAGCTCTGAAGCCACACTGATGGTCATGAAGACAACCAACAGATTCAGTGTGGAGATTGAGCTGGCCAGCTTTTTCAGGAGTTTGCCCAGGAAAGGAGTGATGGAGATTGTGCGAAGTTATCCGGGCAGGACGGCTCGGCAGACGGTTGCTCAAGAGGGTGCACAAGTGAGTGCTTCAGTGGGGACGGGAAGACTCCAGTGGCAAAGGAGTAGTGCCAGAAGTCGGCCAGAGCAGGAGCCAGGGAGTCGATGTGGTCCTTGATAGCTTTGGAGGAAGCTTTGGAGGAACAGGGGTGAACCTGTTTTGACTAGCCTTTGATAGATCGGACTCTAGAAACCTCGTCTGGAGAGAACAGGGGAAAGGCAGAACAGGAGGGAGGAGAGGTGGCCGAAGAAGGGCCAGAGGTAGTTTTAGATGAAATGAGAAGCCAAAGCTGTGCAGAGGGCCTGGGAAGGGACAGGAGAGGTAGAGACTGCAGCAGAATTGGCCAGTTCCTTGCAGATTTTAAAGAGTTTGGCCGAGTTGTTAGATGCCACAGAGACGCGGGCTTGGATGTGAGCTCTGTTCTTGGTTCGGACAGAGAGCCGGTATTGCCTTTGGAGCGGTTGGCAGGTCAGTTTGTCAGAGGATGTACCAGAAGCACATCTTTTCCTCTCAGCCACCATGCACTTGCGTTTGAGGGTGACGAGGTCTGAGTCATACCAGGAGTTGCACTTGGCTTTAGACATCAAGCGGATCCTCGTGACAGGGTCAAGTATGCTGAGAGTATCAGGTATAGCAGAGTGGAGCATGGAAATGGCTGTGTCAGGGTGAGAGTCAGCAAGAAGGGGGTGGGGGGAAGAAAGTGGCGGAGAAAGCCTCAACTGACACGCGCTTCATAGGTTGGATGACCGAGAAGGTGGGTGGCAGTGCTGGAGTTGGCCTGGACTGAGGAGTAGAGTGGTGAGGGGAATAGAAAGGGGAAGGTATGAAGAGATCAGAACATCCACAGTGTGCCCTGCAGAGTGAGTCGGGCCGAACGGGAGAATAGAGAGTGCGAGAGAGTCGCAGAGGTCGCGAAAGAGTGCAGAGGAAGGACAAGAAGAATCCAGGTGGATGTTCAAGTCTCCAAGAAGGAGTTGTTGCATGGTCGAGACCAGGAGGGAAGAGGAGAGGTCTGTGTTGGGGAGAATTCTCATTCTATGGCTAATTTCCCTTACCTATAGAGTCCCCCAGCAGCTTTGCTGGATTTGAAAGGTTTGTTTCTTTTCTCCTGCTAAGAGTGAGACTCTTTTTCCCACTCTTAGGCATTTTTGCTATGTGTGTTCTAGGCTATTTTTGTGTTTAATGTCTATGGGATTTTCTCAACCCCATAGGAACCATCTTTATTCACATGTGGGGGCGTGGCTTGGAAGCCATGTGAAAAGACGTGCCTGTACGGGAGCTCCCGCTGATCCGTATATAATCCGACTGATACCGCGCGAGGACCGCTGCGATTCGGCTAAGATTGTGAAGACTGTGTACATGAAGTTCGGCTGCACGCGAGGATACATTTTTACATGGGTTCGTATTGCGCACGTGTACTTAGGAGCCGAGTGAAGCACTGGTGGCGAGACCTCGACGGACGACAAAATGGCCGCCGCCGCTTGACGAGGGGACAAAGGAGCGGTGGATCGGGACCACAGCATAAGTGCGCCCTCTCAGCGGTACGAAGGGGGCAGCGCGACCCTGCCCATCTGGGGGGAGCGCCCGACAACAGCGGTGCCTGAGATTGTTGGGCGAGCTGGGACTCTCAACTGAGTTGTGGTGTATGGGCATAGTGCCTCCCCGCCTTGGACTGGAGCGCGGCCAAAAGGACCCTCCTGACTGGAGATATGTCGAACAAGCTTCTGAGGGCGAAGAATAAACAGCCCACGCTCGACGAATACGCCAAGACGCCGCCCGGCCCGGAAGGAGCCAGGAGCAAGGATAAGGCTCAGACCAATGAGATGGCCGCCGGTGGCGCGAACCAGGAGGTCCTCGCTGCGATCGCGGACCTGAAGGCGACGTGGGAGACCAAGCTCCAACTTGCTGTGGCCGAATTAAAAACTGCGGTGGAACTACAGGTTGGGGCGGTGCAGGAGGACGTGAACCTCCTGAGGCAGGATGTGCGAGCCCTGGCTGAGCGCACGGAAACTTTGGAAAAGGAGATGGGCCCTACTGTGGCGGACTGCACCGCACATAAGCGTGATATCCATGCCCTGGTGCAGCGAGTGGGCAACTTGGAAAGTAGGGCTGAAGAGGCGGAAGGACGTGCCCGGAGAAACAACGTTCGCATCGTGGGCCTGCCGGAGGGGGCTCAAGGCCAGAATCCCACGGAGTTTATTGAGAACTTGCTGCTGCAGGAGATCACTGGGGGAGCCCTGTCGCAGGGGTTCGCGGTGGAGAGGGCGCACAGGGCCTTGATCAGGAGACCACCACCGGGGAACCCGCCTAGGCCTGTGATCGCCAAGATCCTCAATTATCGGGATCGGGAAAGGATCCTCGAACACTTTCGTAAGGGGGGCACCATACGGCGAGGAGAGGCGACCATTACTGCTTACCCCGATTACACCTTGCAAGTGCAGCGCAGTCGCATGAACTTTGGGGCGGTTAAGAGGCGATTGCGGGCAGCTGGGTACAAGTATATGTTGCTTTACCCGGCCAGACTGAAGGTTTTCTTCAAGACTAAGATGCTGTTCTTTGACACTCCGGAGGAGGCCATGGAAGGGCTCAATGCACAAAACTGTCCTCAGGAGCCAGATGAGCGGACGGCGGATGGAATGGGAAGAGATAAGTGACGCTGCGGGCCCGGTTGGGCTATGAACATTGGGACTGGAATATAGTCTGTGTGACTCTGTTACGGAAGTGTATGCGTTAAGACTTTGGAACATGGTCCGTGTGCGCGGATACGGAAGTGTGGGAGGGGAGCCTCCAGGGACTGTTCTTTGTACCCCAGTTTGAGTTTAGGTTAGTCACTGTGTGTGGGGTGACACCCTGTCGGGTTCTCTACTTCGGTTCCAGAGAGAACCGAACACGGGGATGCCTGAGATCCAGGGATGGAGCTGGGCAGTTGGTTGGGTGGGTCAGTTTTTATATGAGCCTGGGAGAGAAACTGGAAATGGGGGTCTTTGAGGTGGGGGGGAGGCGAGTAGACCTGGGAGGGAGGAGGGAGCTACTGATAAATCATGGGGGACCTTAGGATACTAACGTGGAACGTTAGAGGGCTTAACAGCTACCTTAAGCGTAACAAGGTCATGTTGTACCTAAAAAGGCAAAAGATAGATGTCGCCTTGTTACAGGAGACGCATCTGACACGGGATAAACTGGAACTGGTGGGGAGGAAGTGGAGAGGGACAGTAGTTGGATCTACATACTCTGCCTATGCTAGAGGTGTGCTGGTTTGGGTTGCACCACATGTCCCGTTTAAGCTACTTGGGGAGGTTGTGGAGTCTGATGGGAGGCTGGTCATGGTAAGGGGGCTTGTGGAAAATAAAGTAGTGTGTATTATAAATACTTATGCTCCCAACCGTGACACGGCGACATACTTTAGGACACTGATCACTAGACTGGGTGAAGGGATGGGGGGTCCGGTGATTTGGGGTGGGGACTTTAATTGTGTACTAAACCCCAAGGAGGACAGGTCGGATGACAGGGTGGTCAGGCCCAGCCCGGCGGCTAGGGTACTGCAGGCGCTGCTGGTAGACCTTGGCCTGGCAGACGTGTGGAGGACGAGACACCCTGGCGTGAGGCAATATTCGCATTACTCGGCCCCGCACCAGCTACACACAAGGCTGGATTACTTTTTCGCCACACCGGACGTTGTCGCGGAGTGTGACCAGATAGACTACAGGGCGAGAGTCCTTTCGGACCACTTGCCCCTGGTCATGCGATGGCAATTTTGTCCCCCACGTGCGCGAATTCCAACATGGCGCCTTAGGGCGGAAGCGCTCAGGGATCCAGTCTTCAGAGAGGACATGAGGGAGGAGAAAGTTGCTTACTTTGAGGCGAATACAGGTAGTGTCAAGTCGGCTGGTACTTTGTGGGAGGCCTTTAAGGTTGTAATGAGGGGGGTTGCCATTGCGAAATCCAAGGGATTAATGGGAGGAGTCCTGGCTGATCTGCGTAAAGCCGAGATTGAGTTGGAGAAAGAGCTGGGGGAGGGTGGGATGGATACGGAGGAGGTCACTAATCTGCAGCAGAGGTGCGCAGAACACTGGGACAGGCTCTGTAATCTGAATTACAGGAAGTACATTGAGAGGTTGCATGTGGGGGGGGACAAGACGGGCAGGCTTCTTGCTTGGCTGTATAAGAGCGAGACCCCAAGATCCCCGATCCGATCAGTTATCACTGAAAAGGGCGTGGAGGAGGACACTCAGGAAGGGGTGAATGGGGCATTCGCGGAATATTATCAAGCATTATATGAGGATCGAGAAGGGGGAAGCCGGGAGGAGATAGAGGTAGTACTTGAAGACATAGGCCTGCCCAAGATAAGTGACGAAGAGCGAGAGGAGATGGATGCTCCGATCACTCTGGAGGAGCTGCAGGAGATTGTGCGGCAGCTACCCACTTGCAAGGCCCCAGGAGCGGATGGGTTCCCAAGTGAATTTTATAAAGCGTATGGAGAGGAGGTGCTCCCGCCCATGCTGGAGATGTTTAATGAAGCGTTCGAGGTGGGGCGGCTGCCGGAATCGCTCAGGGAGGCGATTATAGTACCGCTCCCCAAACCCAATAAACCGGGACATGATTGTGGCTCCTACCGGCCCCTGTCGATGCTGAACCAGGACAGCAAGATCCTAGCAGCTGTCCTGGCGGCCAGAATGCGGAGGGTGATAGGCAAGCTGATCCATCCTGACCAGACGGGCTATGTCCCGAATCGGAATATTACTCAGAATCATAGACGCCTTCACAGGGTGGTCGAATGGGGGTGCAATGAGGACAGCGAAATGGCGATAGTGGCGTTGGACGCGGTTAAAGCGTTCGACTCTGTGCGATAGCCGTGGCTGCTGGCGGCTTTGGGGTGGTTTGGACTGGGACCAGGCTACATGAGGTGGGCCGAGCTATTATATAGTGCGCCTCTGGCTATGGTCTGTACGGGCGCAGTGGTGTCAGATAAATGGCAGTTAGGTAGGGGCACTAGGCAGGGGTGTCCTTGGTCCCCAATGTTGTACATACTGGCCCTCGAGCCCTTAGCGATTTACCTCCGGCAGCAGTATGATCCGGTGGGCATAGAGGTGGGAGGGGAGTGCCATCTTATATCCCTGTATGCAGACGATATGCTGTTATACCTGAAACATCCGGAAGAGAATTTGCAGTATATCTTGGAGGTATTGGAGAGGTACGCCTGGTTGTCCGGCATAGCGGTCAACCCTCAGAAATCCGCACTATTCCCGCTAGGCAGTTATGTGGGGATACCGGTGGAGAGGTTGCCAGTGCTGCGGATCCCGTGGTCGACGAGCTCCTTCCGGTACCTGGGCATTGACGTGTATCACACGACCGAGGAAGAACACAGGCATAATACTGAGCTAGCTGTGGGAAAGATTGAGAAGTGCATGAGGTTCTGGGAAAGATTGCCTTTAGCGATGATGGGTCGTGGAGCTATGCTTAAAATGGTGGTGCTGCCCAGGCTCCTGCATTACTTTAATAACATCCCGTATATGATACCTAGGAAGTTTTTTGCTAGGTTACATAGTGTATGTAGGAATTTCCTATGGCACGGCACGCGCAACAGGGTCGCATTGTGGAAATTGCAGAACTCTTATGAGAAAGGTGGCGCGAAGCTGCCGAACTTTGAGGCCTATTATATGGCGGCGCAACTGCAGTATGTGGCCAGGTGGCTCTCGGATGAAGAGACCTCCGAACACAGGCTGCTAGGGAGAGACTGTTCCCCCTTCTATCTGTGGGAGGTGATCTGGGTGACCGGTTCATTGATGAGAGAGCGTCCTAAGATGCTAGCCCTTGGCAGGAACATATGGCGGCGCGCCTGTCGGATGATGGGTGACCCCTTGCCGTGTATGCCGCAGTTACCTCTGGTCGCCTTGGCGAAGGAAGACGGGCAGCTGAGAGCTATTATCCGGACATACTGGGAGTCAGTGGGGTTGATCACTATGGGCGACATCTGGCAGGATGGGACCCTGATGGAGTTCGATGAACTGGAGGCAGGGTCGGGGCTACACGGGGGTCAATATGTAACATATCATAGGGTGGTCCGGGAGGTTCGGAGCACGTGGCCCGAAACTACTTTGGCCGATGAACCGGATGCCACACTGGAAATAATGTATGACGCATCAGAGGGTGGGCACGAGGTCTCTAGTTTGTACGAGATGTTGATGACAAAGGTTGGGAAGGATTTGGGGCACCTGAGACTGGAATGGGAAGCGGAGATGGGGGCCTCGATGTCGGATGGGATGTGGGAGCGCGCCCTGGGGTACCACAAAAAAGTATCGAGGAACGCCAGGTTTAAGCAGATACAGCTCTATATTACGCACAGGGCATATATGACCCCCCTTAGAATTTCCAAATTTCTGGATAATGGGCGCCAGGCGTGCCCCAAGTGTAACGAAGAGAATGCGGACATGATACACATGTTCTGGGCGTGCCCAGTGATTGCAACCTACTGGGGTGAAGTGGCGCGGAGGCTGGCAGGGAGGGGTATCACACTTAAGGTGGATTCAGCTTGGGCCTGTCTGCTGGGAGGGTATCCCAGGGCGCGTAAGCTTCGACATGTTGAGAAACTTAAAGATCTGGCCTATGTGCTTGCCAAACGTAGGATAGCCATGGGGTGGAAGAAATGTCATAAGCCGCGAGTGGAGGTCTGGTGGCGAGATCTCCAAAAATGGGCTGATGCCGAAACGACAGTGTGGCAGGATGGCAGTATGGCAGGGGAAGAGGAAGAAATAGGCTCTCTCACAGCATGGAAGTTATTGTTAGCTGAGCTGTTTGGTGCGGGGTCGGCCTCGGCTGGACTTGAGAGCGATGAGGCCCCACCGCATGGAACGGACACTGATGGCGGACACTCTACAGGCTCATAGGGGGGAGGGATGGGGATTGCAGTGCCCTATTTTTTGTTCGTTTGGTTTTGTTGTTGGAGGTGTTTATTTATGTTTCGTTGTACTGTTGTTTGGTTGAGATAAAATAAAAAATATTTAAAAAAAAAAAATCTTTATTCACATATGTTACACAGCACCCTCCGTGCAGTGACACAGGGGTGTTGTAGGGACTCCCAAACATAGACTCCATACCCTGGGACTGACTACTGTCTCCCAGGGTATGTGAAGTCCCCATTGAATTTAATAGTCAATTTTTGTGAACTAAACCAGTACAACCCATCTTACTATGGAGGTACTGGGAAGGGTTAATAGTTTTTCCCTTATGTTCATTTTCGAGAGGGTACCGTACAGTCCCTCTCAAAGTTTCTGGCTGGTGGCAGTGGTTACTACCGTAAATATTTGACCGCAAATATTTTCCTATGTGATTTTCCCTTTGTTCGAGGCTACCACATTTTCTGACAGCCTCTAACATACCGCCGGTGTATTTTAATATTAACTTTACTCTGGTAGGTTTTATTTGCCAGAACTTTAATATAACTTCTTTCTCGTGTCCTTCTCTAAACTCCTAACCCAGGTCGAGGATCCTTTGCTCGTCCTTTTGGCGGGCTTCTGCCAAGAAGCCCTTCTTTCGGCGCCCCTGAGTCTGGGGTGGGTCCGTTGTGTGGGAGGGGGAGTAGGACCCCTGGACAGGGTTGCCCCTGCAACCCATGTCGCACTCTATCCTGATAGGCTGGAGGGTCTCCTGCCAAGATGACCACTCCACTGTGTGAGTGACAGCTAGGCTGTATGAATGGGGCTCCTTTTGCATAAAAGCAGGGTCCTGAGGACTGGAAGAGCAAGACGTCACCACTGGAACTAAGAAGCCGAAGAGGAGAGAAGCCAAAGACATCTGCAACGACTGAACCACCGGTGAAGCCCTGCTGCAGCGTGTCACCACTTTTTTCCACACGACGAGAGAAGATCTTCATCTGCAAGAGCCTTCTTCCCTTGAGCTGGTGGGGCCAACCAGTTTGCCAGTCGTCTTCCTGGACCTGCCTTGGTCGAATCGCCAGTACCCTGTACTCGGAGGCCGGATAGCCAGGCACCAGTCCACCCGGACTGAGATTTAAGGGAGCGTACCTTTTATTCGTCGGGCAGCACCGCGGCTGGTTTCATCCCTGGGTAGTGCAGTAACTCGAACCTTCCTCCACGACAAGAGCCTCTCTTCCTCTGCTGGATCCCCCGAACTGCAGGAACTACCAGGAACAACCGCCACCGCAGGAGCCACTTCTTCATTTTAAAGGTACATTGTTTCCGCCAGGCCGCCCTTTCTTAGCGGTAGAGCTAAAGGGGTTTTAAATCCTTTACCTACCTGTTGGGGTGGCCGCCCCTATCTCTTAACATTCTTTCACCTTCTGCATCCACTTTTTCAAAATCGTTGACCAAAGACTGGACTGCAGCTACAAGAACATTTTGCTCCAGGGCCCTTGCCCTGTACCACTGACTCTGGGCCAGGCCTACTGACTCTGGCTACATTTGTTAGAACTGCCTTCTTTAGATAGATTCTCAACTAGAACTGTGTTGGTGCACCTACTTCTTATAACTACCCTTTTCTTCCCCTTTCTGAACCTTGTGAAATGCCATTTTGCTCAGTTTTCATTTAAGTATTTTCTATACTGATGCATTGTCTTCACAAACTTATGGGAAGTGTTGCTAGGGGGTGTAAGAAGCTATTTCTACATAACTTGTGCTTTCCCTCCCTTGTGAGAAATTGCTAGAGTATCCCTTGTGTGTGGTTTTCACTGTGCCGTTTTGCTCAGTTTTCACTGTGGTTCACTTGGTCTACAATTTATCTATGGAGTGTGTATATTTTTCTTTGACTTATTTTAACTTGCTTGATGACGGTGATAAATGTGTTTTACTAGAAGTGTATAAAAGAAATATATATATATACTTTTTACTACAAAGCTTTGGTCAGTGTTTCCTTGTGCCATAAGTACTGTAGACATATTGTGTAAATCCTGAATACTGCTCATCTCCCTCTTGAGATAAGTCTGACTGCTCAGCCACAGCTACCAACTAAATCTTTGTGGTACAGACCGATACCAAAGGGGATTTATTGCTCTTACCTGTAGTCCTAATCTTCTGTAGTGCTCCCTAAGGGAACTGCACAGGATTCTGCCTAACAGTCTGCCCATTCAGAGAGGAAGGAGGAGCTCTGACCAGGTGCCCGATAGATAGTTGCCACAGTAAGTGAATGGCTAGGAGAGAGAGAGCCGTAAGACGAGGCATTCAAAAGAGGGGTAGGCCTGCATAAGGATGACAGAGGCAGAAATCCACTCTGGGAAGATCAGTCCTACACCCCCTCCGGAACCGTTGGATCTGGGTGCAGAGAGGATCTTGTAGCCGTCAGGGAGGAGGGTGTCGAAGCTTGTGACAGAGCTGGCCGTGAACCATGTCTCGGTGAGACCAAGGACATCGAGGTCCAGTTCCTCCAGGAGGCGGCAGATGTCAGAGGAGTGTTTGACAGCAGAGCGAGAGTTAAGAGTGGCAATATGGAGAAGGTTGCCACCCTTGAAAGACTTCCGGGGAAGGGTATGAATCGGAGGTACGCCCTGCAGAGGTGTAGAAGAGGCCCGAGGGGGGCAGAAGAGGAAGGAGGAAAGGGCAAGAGAGCCAATGAGGACACAGCAGGGGCGAGCAAGGAAGCCGCAGCTGGCAGAGAGGGGACAGCAGGAGAAGGAAGGAAATTGATGAGGCACGGGAAGCGTCTATCAGAAGAGAAGAGTGGCCTGAGGGCCTTGGACCAAGACGGTACCATTCAAATAAACATTAATTATGACCTTGGAGGAGTGAAAGGAGGCCAAGAGGGACTCCCACCAGGTGCCACCATTAATGGGAGAAGAAGAGAGAGGAGAAAGCACAGAGACCATATGAAGAGTCGATGGGTCTGGCGAGAGAACGATAAAAATAATGTTGGTGAGGGTTTGCCTAGAGGAGGCACTGGTATAGGTGTCAGCGATAGGGAGGCCTGGGTTGGAGACCAGGATATCCTATCTAAACGTCTTCCTACCAGATTTAGTGAGGAGAGCAGGATAGTCGATAGAACAGCATTTAGAAAAGATAAGAGAGGCAGAGAGTACCATAGAGCTGGTGGGGATAGGAGAGAAGAGGAAGGGGAGGGAGGAATAGGAGCAGGGGGAACACCAGGGAAGGACGCAGGGAGGGGCACAAGCAGACAAGACAGGGAGGGAAGGGACAAGTGGACAATACGACAAGCTAGATGAATGCTTTGCGAAAAAGCAACCATAGAATCTTACTACTTTCACAATGTCGTTTTTATACTGGGGAAAGACGCACCTAAGTCTGAGAGTCCTGAATAAGGGGAAAAAGGCCTAAGTTTCACAGTGCAATTCTTTAATACTTTAGCAATGCAATTTTAGAGACAAACACAATGCACATTTTTTAAATGTAAAAAAAAAAGGAGGAACAACACAGTTAGCTGAAGGTTCTGCAATGTGGTCAGGGGGTGGACAGGGTAGCGTGAGGGTCACAACCTGGTAGCTGGCTGGCTTCCCCTGCGGACACCTACAGACACAGCCAGGAGCCGCCTCTGTGGGAGCCCCCCTTTGCCTCAGCGCCCTTAGCCGCAGGGGCTGCCGGGCAGAGGGCTGCCCTGGGTGGGTCAGTAATGGCCAGTGATCAGACCAATAAGAGGAGAGGGCGGTGGGCTGGGAGGAGGGAGAGGGAGGAAGTGGACACTGGGAAGGGGAAAAAAGGGTCTGCAAGCTCTGCAAGGAGCACGCACAACATGCCAAAATATAAAATAACAGGCCCAGGAGGCTACACAGATGGAACAACTCACCTGCTTCCAGCAGCAAAGCGAAAAGGAAGCGGAGAGCACAGCAGGCAGTAGGCCTCTGGCACCAACAGCACCCAAGCCAATCACGTGGCGGGGGCGGGCTGGGAGGAGGGAAGAGGGAGGAAGTGGACACAGGGGAAGGGAACTAGGCAACAAAGGCTCTGCGAGCTCTGCAAGGAGCACGCACAACGTGCCAAAATGTAAAATAACAGGCCCAGGAGGCTACACAGATGGAACAACTCACCTGCTTCCAGCAGCAAAGCGAAAATCAAATGATGTTGGCCAATCGAGAAGCAGTGTGGGTTTCTTGCATGTGTAGCTAGTATGCTATTGGTAGAATCAGCTGAATATAGAGCCTTGTGATTAGTATTGATTCTTGATGTTGGTACCTTTTGGTGATGAATGTTTACGTATTCCAGACAAGATGGTAGGAATCTTGATGGCGGTACGCAGAGGGAGGAAGGTTAGGTGTCATTGATAGGCGAATGGTGGGCACACCATGGTTGGTACGAGGATCCATATGTATCATATGGGATTTGGCTAGGTTAGTTGTTGGTGAAATCGTGTTCTGATGGACAAGGCAACAGAGAAAAATGGTTAGGGCTAAGTCTGGTGCCTTCATTGCTGGGGCGAACAGAATTGTAGGCTAGGCTATTGTGATATTGTTTAACATTGCGATTATTGATCAGTAGGCATACCTAAGTACACTCAATTTGGCATATAAGGCAATATTAATGTAGCATGATGTATAAGATAAAATAAAACCTCGTTTTTGCAGATGCACCGTGGAAGAGACCTGTGGTGCGCTCATAGAGATCAGAAACCGCCAAATGTAATAATACAGTATAAGAATGCATGATAGTCGTGCAAGGAGCCGTCTGTTAATACATAACCAGAATATCAATCAGCGATTGTAAAACCCTGTAGTACAGTATGTCTATGCAGAGTGGTAAATCAGAAATCCCATGAAGATAATGCAGAGTAATATTCACATTTGTACATCAATAGATCACTTGAAGTAACAGGGAGAGAGAGTTTGTAGTTCGCTAGTGCAACGGAATACTAATACAGTGATAGAGGTGGGCGCATGATACTCTAAGGACCACGCGGAGGTCCTCTTTGGGTGCCGTAGTCAGATGGCAATACAGTACAAAAACGGAAAATCAATCATCGGCAGTGGACGCATACACAATATATGAACATTAGCACAGTGTATCTAGGCAGAGCAGTACATTAACAAATCCCTTGCAGTAAAATCAGAGTAGTCCATCAATTCAATATGTTACTTAATGTAGCAGGCAGAGAGAGTTAGTATACCGCTAGACATGCCTGGTATTTCAAGTCAGTACAGTTAGTTGTAAACGTTTTGGGTGCCAGTGAACAATGTCCTACCACCTGCGAGGACAGCGATATTCAACAGGATGGTGACGCTGTTACAGATGCAGATGTGTGTATAGTAAGGGTAGGGTGGCCCTCTCGGTCTCTCCCAGCTCCTGACAGGCTCACGACAGGAGCCTTTGTTGGGTCACTTGGTTGCGGATGCCAGCTTGTGCCTGCCGGTGTTCCAGGTGCGGTGATAGGCTGAGGGGCAGCCAGTCTACGGCCAGGACATTCACAAGACCTACAGGTCGGCCATCTTGGCGTGGTCGGACCTCGTAGGTATTGGGCATCGAGCGAATCAACCAGCTGCACAGGAGTCGGGCATCATGTGGGTGCTCACTCGAGAAACTGGGCGATTACCCTATTGTTGAAACTACTGTGACCAGAAGGCCTTGGGAACGGGGCGAGAAAGGGGTGTAAGTGATCAAAGTGGTCATACAGGGGTCTAGCAAAATCCTTTGTACAGTCGGAATTCTATGACGGTAGAAGATTGTAAAGCTAAGGGACGTGAATCCTCCATCATAATAAAGTAGAGGAAATGCTGTGATTGGAAAAAGTTGGCAAGAGTGAACCTGACGGAGGGATGCCGATGGAAAGGGGCGAAGCTTAATGTCCCGTTGAACAGTGTGTTGACAAAGGTGAACCTGTTTAAAAAGTCATTAAGATTCGTGAATACAAGTGAAGCCAGAGTGAACCCTATGGAGGGAGGCTGATATTAGAGAAGGGTCTGAGCCCGGAAGAGGGGGACCCAGAGGTGAAGAATATTCACCCAGGTGCAAACAGACTTTTGTATATGATTTTGAACATTCCAGGCTTTTGGAAGTAAGAGATCTAACCACCGAAGGTCCCATCATCGCCAGGAACGTTTTGTGGGTCTGAGCCCGGAAGAGGGGGATCCAGGGACTCACGCTCTGTAACACTTGTGTATGAGCGTGACACAAATAAAATACAATATCATATCATAAGGGTGAAAAGTCCTCACCCAACGTCCATCGGAAAAGGGACTTTTTATTTGTTACTTTTGAGTACATCATGTCCTCGAAGGAAGGGTACTTTTAAGAGAAAAGAAACTTGACCACCGACGGTCCTGGTACTTGGGAAAATAACTGTCATGTTGTCCCGTGCTCACGTGTGGGGAAGGGAGACCCTGGCTACCACATCCTGACTTATTATTTGTGAACACTTCTTTGTTTCTTGTGAACCCTATACCACATTTTCTTTGTATTTAGTTGTAAGGACTGGCAATAGTTCTTTTTTAGTATAGGCCCTTTTATTTGACAAGGCGCGTATATCGAAATTTGGTGTACTACTCCGTCTATTTCTATCCCAGCGTCTTTGTACTCCGCCCTGAGGAAGGCTGCGAATGGTTCCAGGGCCTATATATATATATATATATATATATATATATATATATATATATATATATATATATATATATATATAGCATCGGGGATAGTGGGCATGCCTGCTTTGTGCCCCTGCAAATGTTCCACCCCTCCGAGATGTGTCTGCCCGTCTTCACCCTTTCCCCGGGATCCCTGTATAGGAGCCTTATCCAGCGTAGGAATCCCTCTCCTATCCCAAAGTGGGTGAGCGTGCTCAGGAGCCAATCCCAATTTATGGAATCCAAGGCCTTTATAGCATCCAGTGACACCAGCGCACATTCTCCCTTTCTCTGATTTGTACTGTCTACTATATGGTGGAGTCTACCCAGATTCCACTTTGTGCTCCTCCCCGATACATATCCCGTTTGATCTGGGTGCACCAACGTAGGTATGACTCGTTTAAGTCGACTGGCTAGGGTTGCTGTCAGGATTTTGGAGTCCTGATTTATCAGGGAGATCGGTCTGTAGGAGCCGCACTTGAGAGGCAGTTTCGCTGTTTTTAATATAGGTATTATGACCGATTCCATCATGCTCTGCGGTAGCTGCCCTCTCTCGTATGCCTCCTCATACATCGCTATCAATCGTGGGGCCAGAGTGTCTTTGTATTTCTTGTAAAATTCCCCAGGTAACACCGTCGGGTCCCGGGGCCTTGCCTGTTGGGAGATTGGCTATTACAGCCATCAGTTCCTCTACTGTGAGTGGTGCCTCTAGTGTCTGCGCTTGCTCCTCCGTTAGCTTGGGGAGATTGATCTCTGCCAGGGCATCTGCTATGTACCCAGCCTCTGCCTCCTGGTTCCGGGAATACAACGTTTCATAGAATCGTGAAAATACCTTAATACCTTCCTGGGCCCTCACTTCCGCCCCTTTCTCATCTTTAATTGCGTTTATTGGTTCATGTCTGCTCTGTTGCCTGGTTAGCCAGGCTAAAAGCCTGCCGGGCTTGTCCCCTTCCGCGTGTAGCCTCTGTATAAACCTCCCATAATCCAGTCTCCCTAATTTCTCCCAAATGGCAATGCACTGCAGCCTCAAGAGTAATGAGTTCCCCCAGTTCTTCCCCGGCCATGCCTGCCTGTGTCTCTATGCGTTCTATCTGCCTTTCTATTTCCCCCAGCTCTGCCAAGATGCTTCCTCTGAGTCCCCCTACCATCCATATTGCCGCTCCTCTGACCACCACTTTGAAGGCTTCCCAGACCGTTCCCGTGCTATCCACACTACCCACAGTGTGGTTGAAATAGTCATCTATAGTGTCTTGGATATGTGCTTGGTATTCCCCATCCATTAATGCCACAGCCCTCAGTCGCCATGTGTGTTTGGGGGCCCCCATGTATGTGTATTCCCATGTTGCTTCCAGCAGGGCGTGGGCGGATAGCGTTCGTGCTTTGATATGTATCCCCATAAATTCCCCCAGCCTCCCTGCCTGTGAGTAGTCTATTTGGGTGTACGTTCCTTGTGGGGCGCTGTAGTGTGTGTATCCCCTGGTGCCTGCGTGTACCTTCCTCCAGAGGTCTTCCAGTTCCAGCTGGTCCAGAATCTTCTGCAGAGCCCTAGCCGGCGGTGCTGGTTTTCTTTGCTTAGTGTCAGAGATGTCCAGCTGCGGGTTCAATGTGCAGTTGAAGTCTCCTGCCCAGATAAGCTACTCTCCCCTGTATGGAGCCATCCGAGGTGTGATTGTCCTGAAGAACTCTGTCGTGTCGTGGTTGAGGGCGTACTTGATTATTAGGCATACCTCTTTGTTCTCCAACATTCTGTGTACAATTACCATTCTGCCCTCCAAGTCTCTCTCCTGTTTTATGAGCTGGAAGGGTACTGCCGGAGCAATCCACGTCAGCATTCCCCTGGTTTAATTAGAATATTTTGAGCTGTACATTTGTTCTCCCCATTGTTTGGCTATCTTGGTCTGCCTTTCAGCTGTCAAATGCATTTCTTGCAGTATTGCGATTTGAACTTTCACCCTATTCAGCCAGGCGTACACCCTTAGTCTCTTAACGTAGGCATTCAGTCCCCTGACGTTCCAGGTAGCTATGATGGCTTTTTCCTGGCCCATTTGTTTGCTGTGTCCTGTGGCCCGCCAGTTCCCATGAGCCCTTGTACTGCCTTGTGTCTGGCGACGGCTCTCCCGTTCCGTCCTTGCCGATCTCCTCCTCCTGGGGTGGTTCTGACCCTTCCCCTACATGTTCTATCTTGTCTGCATGAATTCTGTTTGAGACCGCTGCCTTGATGTACTTTCCCAACTTCCCTTCTTGGGCTGCCTCTGTTATTCCTCCACTCGTGCCTTCTCCCAGCCAACCTAACCACACACAAACTATAACTGTTAAGAAATGCCCAGCCACCCTCCCCCTGCTCGGGCTCCGCCGCTTTCTTTGCTGCACCCTCTTTCCCGTGGGTGCCCTCGCAGCAGTGTGATGCCTCAAAACTGGCCTCTCGAGTTCTGTTCCTCTGTGGGGTTCCATTTGTGGCTTCTTGCGGCCAGCCCTCAGAGTTTGCAGGCTCCTGCTTATCAATCTGCTGGTTCATGTCTCTTTAATGTGGTTCAACCGTCTTCGTCACGCTCTGTACCTCATTGGGGTGCGTTCCTGTTGTTCTGCTCATTCCCAGATCTTAGTTGTGGGATCCCCTGCTGATCCATCCACTCGCGGGCATCAGCCATGGTGTCAAAGATGTATGGTCTGCCATTATGTAGCTCCTTCAGGTTGGCAGGGTACAGCAGCATGAATTGCACGTTAATGGCCCAGAGGTGCTCCTTTGTCTGCCAAAATTGTACCCTTTGCTTTTGCACCAGTGCTGTATAGTCTGGGTAGATAGTTATTCTGGCAGCGTTCCTCATTATCACCCCTCCCTCCCTTGAGAATGCCAAGATCTTTTCCCGATCCTTGAAATTCATAATCTTCGCAATCATGGGTCTTGGAGGTGCCCCTAGGTGGGGTTTCCTGGTCAGAGCTCTACGTGCCCTCTCCACCACAAAGCCCTGGGATAGGTTCCCTGCCCCCACTTCTTGGGGCAGTAGACTCTCAATGTAGTTCGTGGGTTCTCTGCCTTCCTCCCCTTCTGGCAGCCCCACAATGCGCACGCCCCTCTGCATCTTCTGCACTCTGTTCCACAGTGCGTATGCGGTCTAGCGCCTCCACCATTTTAGATTGGGTGGTCATAATATTCACTGTTTTGCTTTGCTCCTGCAGTTCCGCTGTGTTCACCCTCTCCGCCAGGTTCCTTACATCTTGCATGAGGAGCCCCACATCTACGATCACTGTGTCCATTTTGTACTCTAGTGATGTTTTTAGAGCTGCTATGGCATCGAGCATGGGGCCCCTCCCCCTGTCCCTTCTCCGACTGTTTGGAGTTGGATGTGCTTGTGCCATCCTCTGGTGCCTTGGGCTGGGGTGCGTCATTCTTCCGGACGAACGCCTCGATACTGATTTGTCTTACATTTCCGCCTTTGTTTCTCTGGCATGCCTGCGCCGATGGTTCTTGCGGGTTTGGTAGGCCTGGGTTGCTCTCCCTACATGGTCTGCAGTGCTGCTGAACTGTCGATGGATTGTGCTCTCCCTCGTCGAAGCCGTGTAGTGGTGAAAGTTAGTCTCTTTGCAGCTGCCAGTGGCTGCGCCTGGGTCCGCTATGCTGGTGTCAGTCCGGACGTTAGCCGCTCTGCAAGTGTGTTTCTAGGCAGAGGTCTTGTATCCCCCTCTTCCTGTCTGGCTCGCAACCACAGCACGGTTGGGCTGAGATCGCAGGGTCGTGGGGCCCCAGATAATGTATTGCCTTGTGGTGTGTTAGCCCCTGAACGGCTAGTCATTGTTGTCTCTAGCGCCGGCGCCCTTGGCTGGTTGAATGTGTTCTCCCACGTAGTTATCCGCTTATCCCTTAATGCCCCCGAGCACTGCGTCCCTCCAATGCAGGCCGGTTCGTTTTTGTGTTCCTGTTTGCACGGGGGTGGGAGTCTCCTCCAGTGCGTGCCCCAAGCCATCTCTCCTTCAGGGGACTCTGTGTCTAGGGCGTGATCTTCTTTCAAGATGTGCGTCTGATCCAGTGAATTTGTTTCCCCCCTCCCTTGCGCATCGGTCCGTACCTGGTGGTTGGGTGGACTGAGGGCTCCTTATCCCTGAGCCGTAGTTATCTGCTTCCCGCTGCTTTGGTAGTCCGCAGCTGGCTGCTCGGTGCAATGGGATACTGGGCTGTGTCCTCCCACGTAGTCGTCTGCCACCTGTGCTGCTTTCTTGGTGCTTCTTATCGCCCTCCGGGCTGGAGGGGCTGCCCTGTTGCTTTCCTTCCCAGCTGGGATGCCCCTTGTTATGTATCCCTGCCTGCTCACCCTCGCAGGCCTTCCAATGTTTGTGGTTCCGCTCCCTCCATCCTGATCTACCTCTGTGTGGTGACTCTGCTGCGAGGGGGACCCCTGCATTGCCGTTGGGTCCTCCACTCTCCTTCGGGTACCTGCTGACATGTGCGCTTCCACAGCCGGGGCTGAATTCCAGGTCCCGATGTCTCTGCTTGATGCTTCCCGCAGCTTGCTGTGGTCTTGGGCCCGTGTGGAGCTCCCAACCTTCATGCGTTCGTATTGTAGTCTTGTGCCAGCAGGGAGCACCCAGCTCTCGTGTTGTCCCGCCGGCTCACTTCTCCTTGGTAGCACTTATGATGTTGGCTGGTGGCCCGAGACCTGGGCCTCCCCCTGGCTTCTACTGTGTTTGTAGTATGCCCTCCGTCAGGGGTGGGTGATTGTTCACTCCCTCGTCCCGGAGCAGCTGGATCGTCACCTCCCAGGGGCTCCTCTCATCCGGCCCTTGTCTGATGGTGCTTGCGTGGGTTCTGTGTCTCCGGAGACCCTGAGCTGGGGTGAGGGGAGAGAAGGTCGGGTGTGATCCTGGTCAGCTTCCACCCGTCTCGGTTCTCCACGGTGTCCACTCCGCCCCGTCGCTGATCTCCTTCTCCTTCTCCCTCTTCTCCTTTACACGTGGCACGCCTGCCCTCTACTCAGCTCTTTTTTACCGGTGGCCATCCGGTTCTGCCGGTGAGCCGGGGTCCGTTGATCCTCCTGTGCCACAGCTCCATTGGCCGGTCTCTGCTCTGAGTGTGCTCTGCTGCTGTTAGCCACATCGTCTCTTAAGCCTTTCCTCTTACTTCTTGCCAGCGCTGTACCTCACGCTGTGTCGTCTTCGGTGCACTCTCAGGCTTTGTTGTTTGCACCCGCCATTTTGTCTGCAGCTCAGTGTGTCGCCTCAGACCTCCTCCTGTCAGCCCTTCACCTCGTTTCACAGCAGGACTCGCTCCAGCAATACTCTAGACCCTCCGGCACCTTATTGTAGCTTTTTTGTTAAGTTTTGTTCCCGAATCTGGCCAGCTTGGCACATCTGTTTCCGGATCACTCAGGAGCTCTGAGGTGCTGCTGCCGTTCACATAGCTGCCAAGCCACGCCCCACCCTCGCGGGGCGTGGTTATGCCTGCGGCCGTGCCCAAGGACTCTCCAAATTTAAAGAGGAAATTGCATTCATGTGTGGCAAAATGGTACCGGTCCCATCCCTGTACCGCGACACCCATACAGTATGGAGGAAACGGAACTATGGACTAGGACTACTTCAGTAACTACTGTGAGTAACATTACATTTTTTCAGCCACTCTCGCCTTTTCGGCATACTTATTAGTTGGGGTTTGTATAGGTGGTAGACAAACATTAAGCACTCTTTGCAACCTATAATAAAAACAAATCCTCTTGCACTAATGCAAATACACTTCTCATTCAGCAACGATACAAACCTATTTACATTGAATTTGGTTTACATGAATACTCTCATTCTAATGGACTTCTTCCTCCCACAGATTCCACATCTTTGATAGTCTACCTTCATCACAGCTGACTTTGGAAATATTTCAGCCACTAGGGGGTGCAGTGCAGCTCTGAGTCGTCCCTTCTTGGCACGGTTATGTGCCCTACGCCGGCTGTGATTTTTGGGTCCAGTACATATGTCATGCCCCATGATCTCAGTTCCTTGTTTCCTCACACTCTGTATGCAACGGGAATTACATTGAGCTTTGACTAGTTCTTTCTGTATCATGCCTACTCCTGTGAAGACCACTGGCTTCGAGCCCTGCTAGAATGCAGGATACTGATGTCCGTCTCAGACCACCACAGGATCCACCTTTTTTGTTACGGGGAAGGATACGACCTACAGGATTGATGCCCATACCAGTTGATGCAACCGAAACCTCTTAGGGAGCATGCAGCTAAAATTTTCACATACTGCCACAAGCGTGGTATCCTGGGTGAGTTCTTTGGTGAGAGTGAGAACCTGTTGAATTTGGCATCAGACCTGCAGGAAGCCAGTCTGGACATTCAACAGAGTTGGATATCTTTCTTCCGCTGACTCCAGACAGGCGTAGTGCCTTTTTTCCGAGATTGATTGCAAAGGGGGCTGAAACTCTGAGTTTGCCAGAACCATATTAAGCCCAAGGTCCAGTATAAGGTGACTGACTTTTGGATGAGGGTCTTCCACTGGAGGCCCTTCATTTAATCCTGCAGTAAGACCCCTCAGTGGGGGGCTTGAGATAAATGGGCATTGATCTTGGCAGTGCACCTGTACCTTGCAAAAAAACATTGCCCAGTCAGATCTAGGGATTCCCTCCACGAATGTTTTGCCAGAAAGCTTGTTGGCACAGGTTGCAGTGGCAGGCCTTAAGTCTCACTCTTTCCCCTCATTACACCCAGTCAGGGAAAGTAGGTGGTTAGATGCCTGGAGGTGCACAGTGTTTGAGCCTGAAGTCCCTACTCTAAGGGCCGTTAATGCATCTTGTGCCCTGGACATTTATATTTCTTTTGTCTTTCAAACGTTGTCATCGGTGCGGCAGAGAACTTGCCTGCAGCGGAGTTGGGGGAAGATGTCTATGCCTTGGTGAAGGACTGCTAGGAGGCAGAACGCCAGGCTTTGCATGCAGGTCTTGATACCACTAATGTGTGACTCGAGCCATGGACATTAACTAGTTTGTGAGGAGGCATTCCTGCATAAGGACCTCTGGACTTATTCTTGTTTCTAGGCAAAGCTTCTGGACATGCCTTTTAATGGGTCCTACCTTTTTGTGGCAGAGGAGTCCCTTCAAAAGTTTCAAGCACCAAAGGCCATTGCCAAATCATTAGCCCTTAGATTTCTGCAGCCATCTGCCTCTGATGAAGTGGGACTTTCATCCTCCGCTTCATACAACCATCGTAGTAAGGTCAAGCACCCTTGAGCAAACAGCAGCAACACCGCTCCCAAACGTCACCAGAATAGAGGTCGTGGAGCACAAAGTGGCTGTTTTGACCTCTCAAATGTCTGTGCAGAAGCTTCCAGGGCAGGCCCTCTGTGAAGGGGACTTGGCCCATTCCACTCCCAAGGTGGTCGAGAGGATTGCCTTGTTCATCGAGGAGTGGCATTGCACTTCATTCACGCATTGGTCCCTGTAGAACATTAGCCAGGGTTACTGTCATTTGTTCAAACTTCATCCGGCCAACCCCTCTCTAGTCAATTGCTGCCCCTGACCCAACTTCTGCCAAAGGAGGTCAATCGGCTTCTGTGGAAGGGTACCATAGAATTCCTGCCCTGCTCAGAGCAAGGCAAGTGCTGATGTTCTCTTTACTTTCCTGTTCCGAAGATAGATGTGCAAGCTCAAAAGCCTCTGATCCATTTTGGATCAGAGGCTTTTGAACTTTCACATGTGCAAGGATAGTTTTAAGATGGTCATTTTGGCCCAGATCCTTCAGGCCCTCGAACTGCAGAACTGGCTAGTTTCTCTAGATCTACAGAAAACCTTCTTCCAGGTGCTGTTTCATGCTATCACAGGAAGTAACTGAGATTTGTTCTTGGGACCTTCCACTATCAGTCATGTCTTTCAGTCCCGGCTGCTGATTCTGGCCTCCTCCATCCTGCACCTACGGCTGTTTCAAAAGCCTTTTTGTCCAGGCTGTGTCACATGAATTCCATAGGTGAGGAAGCTGGTAGGAATAATCACATCCATTTGAATGATCATTGCCAAAGGTATGTAATGTGTTCGTTTTGCGCATATTTGAAAATTCCATAAAACAATGTCTGCATAATTGTTAATTTTGAAAATATAATTTCTTTGTTGGACTCCTAAGATATGTATTGATCTTACATAGGAATTAATGAAAAAGCCAACCTTGCCAATTCCAACAAGTAAACATTTGATGAGACTGGTGGAAATGGAGCAGACTGTGGCAGAGCAGGACAACTCCCTTGCTGCTCTGACAATCAAACTAAAGAAGACTATGTCAGAACTAGAGCAGCAAAAGCAGTTCAACAATGCAAGCATGAAAGAATATGAAAACAATAAGGCCAGGTAGGCATTCATTCAGACCAAGTATAATTTGACAAAATAGTGTAATTTGTGATGATCCTCATTTTGATTGTGTCATCTGGAAAAAAAAAACATTCAACAAATGCCTTATTGATATAACACAAGGTTTTATCCACCCTAAGATTTGAGTATTTATTGATAATAATAATTTGTTTTTTTGTTTGTTCGTATGTTGGTTTAACACTCTCTTACCACGTATCAATCATATATGCATACAACTTCTTAAGAAACATATTCATACAACTTAATATGTTCATACAGTAAGACATAAAGTGCATAGTAACATTCATATATCGTACAACATTAAAGTGCAAGTGCTTTGATGCCCAAATTCGATTAAAACACAATTTTCTAACTCTTTGGGTGGCACTCTTAATACCAGCTCTTGTCAGGCTACGCCCCTGGAAGTTGTGGCAGTAGTGGAGACACTAGTGGTTACGTTCTGTTTTTGCTTGGGGACTCGGTCTAGTCCTCATCCAACATGGCCACTTATTGTTTATAAACGCACCATTCCCTAGGAACGGTGCTTTGTATCCCTCACTTCCTCTTGGACTTCGCTGCTGTGCTCGCACAGTTTTCCTCTCCATTTACATTCTCTTGCTTACAGCCCACTCCCTCTCCCCCCCCCCCCAACCCCCTAGTGTACTTGCTCGGGTCTTCCCCAGTCTTCTTGTCCAAGTTTGCTTCTTTCCGTGCTTTATCTTCTTACTATGTTATACTCCTCATTTTTCTGTCTTCTATACTTTCCTGTGTTCCGCGGTTCATTTCAGTTTCACAACCCTTGCGCTGTAGTGTTTCCTGTTCTCACTCTCTTGCTTTTACTTAATCTGTTATAACTGTAATTCTATCTTACCCAGGCTTTTTACCGTGGGCTTCGTTCTATACTTTTCTGATCCGTTTCTTTATTTTGGACTCTGCGTACCTCGCGCTCCTGCTGTTTTTCACTGCTTGTTCTTCCTTCGTTTATTTCCGGACGTGAGCAGGATTCCTGTCTCGCCCTCCGTCCGCATATCTCACTCTAGGTTTTTTCTGGGTTAATAGTTACGTTCCGCGTACCTTTTTTCCGACTGTTCTAGCCTTTTTCTCCTGCCACTAGTGTTCTTTCTCTCTTAGTGGTGCAGCTGAACTTATTTTGCCTAGCTGGTCTCTGGCAGCGTTCAGGAAGAAGGTCTTTGCTCCTGTTGACCTTCCTGTCCTCTCTGTTTGTCTTCCTCACAGAGTACCCACACTTCTGGACAAGGAGACTTCAGTCCTGTCACTCCTTATCTCAAGACTTGGTAGACACCTTCCCGACAACTTGGACTTGAGACACTGTCTTGATTCTAAGGAATATTTCTTACCTAACCGCAGGAGGGGTTCCAGAAAGGGATACATACTTACCAGACTGAAGCATTCATCATCTGTGACCTCATCTGGGCAAGATCTGTGACACTTTCCATGGTTTTTTGGTGCCTTCTGGCTTTTTCCCTGGACATTGGGGTTGGCTCCTTGGAGTTCCCCGTGACTTGGCATCTACACGAGTCAAGGTGGCCTCCGAGGGAGTTAGACCCTACTTACACGAAAAGAAAGAGAAGAAACCCAAGGAAAGAAAGAACCCAGACTCCAGGAGAGTAAGAAAGAAGAAACAGACTGAAACTAGAGACAGTTCTTCGGAAGATCAAGATGAGGAGGAGGTTCGGGAGGGTACCCCACTGCATGACAGCTCTGCACTCTTACCTAATAGAGAGCGTGATATTTTTACCTGCACTTCCATCTTATAATCATACCCATCTATCTGGACACGCTGGCACGGATGCCATTTACTATTCCACCTAACACCATTCTGGCTGTGTTTTGCCCAAGAGTTTATAGCATGCTTTTATAAAATTGACTGCAGCCAGGTAGATATTCTGTTGTTCTTCAATCAACAGTCTGCCTCAAAAATACCTTATCATACAAACCCACATTGCTCTGGGTGTATTAAGCTAGGGGCCACTCTTGCTAGTCTAGGTGCTAGTATTTTCTCCAGAATCTTCGTGTCCATGTTCACTAAAGAGATGGGTTTGTAGGAAGCGCACTGCTGCAGGTCTCCCCCCTTTTTTCTACAGGACTGTGATTACTGCTTCCCTTATTGACTCTGGCAGCGCCCCCTTCTGAAGTGCGTGGTCATATACCCTCTTCAACTGAGGGACCAAAATATTAGCAAATATCCTGTAAAATTCCACCGGGAAGACATCGCTACCTGGAGCTTTGTTGGTCTGCATTGCCTTGATTGCCCCCAGTATTTCCCCCCCTCTATGGGTAGAACCAGCCTTTCCCTGTCTTCTCCATCCAGTTTGGGCATTCCTACCAGGTCCAGTAAGTTTGAGGCCTCTTGGTTCTAGTAAGTCCCTTCTGATGTGTACAGTTGCGTATAATAGTCCTGGAAAACCCCATTTATCCCCTGTTGCGATGATACCAGGTTTCCCGTTGGGTCTCATACCTGAGTGATCGCCCTGGGCTTTCTCGCTTTATCAGCCATGCTCAAAGCCGCCCCACCCTGTCCCCTTCCCCATGGATTCTTGCCGTGTACAGTCCCTTGTCGAATTTCTCCAATGAATCTAGGGCCTTTCTGTGTGAGCTCAGCTTTCTGGCTAATGTTTCCCCTACTTGCTGCCCTCCCTCCAAATCAATCTCTAGTTGACTTATTTCACCCTCTGGCTTATTATAGTGCCATCCAGTGTTCGCCTGACCCCTGTCGCCTGGGACATGCATACACTCTCCTCAGCCTCACCTTAAATGCCTCCCACTCTATTCCCACATTGTTAACTGACCCCTTGTTAAGTTCAAAAAAGGAAGTGATTGCTTCTCTCAAGGTCTGTGTATTGGCCACATCTCCTAGCAGTCCCTGCCTCATATGCCATAGCCTTAAATCAGACCGATTGCGCGCACCCTCCAGTCCAGTGATTAGTGGAGAATTATTCCGATAGGGCTCTGTCTAGGTACTGTGGGTCATGGAATCGATGGAAGCTCTCTCTTCCTACGAATAGGTAGTCCAATCTGTAGAACGACCTGTGCACCCCCGAGTGGTAGGAGTACCCCCTCTCTAGTCTGTGTGTTTCCCTCCAAAGCTCTACTAAGTCCATTCTTTTCACCACTAGTCGCAGCGCCTCCCGTGCCAGTGGTTTTGTC
The DNA here is from genome assembly GCF_040938575.1 of Ambystoma mexicanum. Classification (NCBI taxonomy): domain Eukaryota; kingdom Metazoa; phylum Chordata; class Amphibia; order Caudata; family Ambystomatidae; genus Ambystoma; species Ambystoma mexicanum. Next base: position 853,309,197 of record NC_090936.1, on the reverse strand, counting down.
ACGTCCCCTCTCCCTGTGCGGTCTAAGTCTGGGTCCAAAACGCAATTAAAATCCCTCCCATATCTATAACCATGTGCATTGGCTGCCTGTCAATTCCATTACTGAGGTGAAATAGATCTGATCGTTCACATTCGGAGCATAGGAGTTTACCACACAGATGTCTTGTCCCTCTCATTGTTCCACCAGGGCTTATCCCCCATCGTTCGTTCCACCTGTATGGGGATCCCCAGGGCCACCCAGATTAACACTCCTCTCGCATATGTAGATACGAGGATCCAAACACTTTGCCTCCCCATTTCGTCTCCAGCCCATTTAAGTCTTTACCCTGTAGGTGGGTCTCCTGCAATAGTGCCAGTTCTGTGACTTGCCACTTCAGGTATTGTCCCACTCTAATGCTTTTTCCTTTGCTTCCCAGCACCCGCACATTCCACGTACCTTTCTTAAGGTGGTTCCCACCCTCGTCCATATTTTCTTGGTCCGTCCTGGGCCCACTATGGTTCTGAAGCTGTCTATTCTGGCATCCGTCCCCTTTGCTTTAAACAGCCCTTAGACTAACCATTTCCCAATTCCCCAACAAACAACCTTCCCCAACTCCCCAACGCCAACATCCCCACTCCCCTCTTCCATAACTCCTTCCTCTCCCATCTCCTTCATTCCCTTCAACCTGCTCCAACTGGGATAGGCACCCCGATTTCATCCGCTGACCGATGCTTCGGGTGAGTCCCAGTTCAGGGGTTGGCTGGGTTCTCTACCTGCTTCAGCCACGTCTCCCAGCGTTTCCTTGCAGTCATCCTGCAAGGGCATCCCATTTCCTCTCCTCTCAAACAGGCAAACAATCACTGACCATCGCGTACACCTCCCTTCAGTTCTCCGCCGGTTGGTTTCAGCCTCCCTGCAATTGCTGCTGTAGAGCTTCCAGCCCTCGCGCTGTCTCACCCGGCGCTCTGCCATCTAGCCAGTCCCAGGCATCTCTCGGAGATGGGAATATGTGTGACCGTCCCCCATCCATCACTTCCAATTTTGCTGGAAAGTCATATATTGAAGGTTACGTTCTCGGAGTCTGTAGCGGGCCGAGTCAAAAGATCTCCCTTGTTTCTGGACCTCCTGTGTAAAGTCTGGAAAAATAAAGATCCTGGCGTTCTCCACCTCGATATATCCGCCTTACGGGCCACATGCAATATCGTGTCCCTGTCCCTGAAGTTCAGCAGTTTGGCTATTATTGCCCTGGTTGGACCCCCCGGAGGTGGGGGCCTGCCTGGTACTCTATGCACACTCTCCACTGTGAATAACTTCGAAAGGCCCTTCGGGCGCAGCATTTCCAATACCAATTTCTCCATGTACAGTTCCATGCTTGGTCCCTCTTGGCCCTTCGGGACCCTGACCAGGCGGATGTTATTACGACGAGAGCGGCCTTCTGAATCTGCGGCTCTGACCTCCAGCCCCTGTGTCACCCCAATCAGACCCCGCACTTGGTTTTTGAGCATGGTCAAGTCGCCTTCCACTGTGTTTACATGTCATTCCACCTCATTCACTTTGTGTAAGTCGGCACGCAGCAGGTAAACATCCGTGCCCACCTTTTGTATCTTCCCTTCGGAGGAGGTTCTGGACTCTTGGATGGCGGCTAGCTGTCCCCCCAGCGTTCCTACCTCGCCCTTCTCGGCCCCCTGCTCCTGGGATAGCGCTCTCTCCCTCCTGGCCCTTTGTTGCTTTTTGCTTGGGGGCCGCATAGTGATCCATTTTTTGTTGTCCTTTCACCATTATGTCAGTGTATGTGACTTGAGCCTAAATATGTGGTTATTTTGTTGTCCGTACTAATCGCTGCAGTGAACGAGGGTCACCTCCAACTTCCTGCTGCCTGTAAACCTTGCTGCGTGCTTGTCCACATCTTCCACCTGCCTCTTGCGTCCATTTGGGTCTCTCGGTGCCCCACTGGGGTATCTCCCAGTTACCTCTGTGGGTCAGGCCCCAGAATGTTTAGGTTTTCATTGCATGGGCCCCAACCTTGGCACTGCTATTTCTTTTTTGAAATTCCTTCTTCCTCTCCCGCCACTTGTGGATGCCTGACTTGTCTTCCTGTGGGCTGGCGTCCTCCTCTGGATAGTCGCCCGCCTGCATCAGGGCAGCCCGTGGTTGTATATGTGTATCAAGTCTCTCTTGATTTCTTGGCCGTCTGGTCCCCTTAGTTCCCTTCTGTCAGGATCTTCTGTTTGCTGGGCCCGCACATCTCCTGAGCACTCTTTTTTTTATATCTGGTTGCCGGATCCTGGTTGCACACACTATATTTGGCCTCTTGGGCTTTCGGGTTATGTATCTGCCTTTATAAGTAGGTATGAAAAAGAGAGTGGGTAAAATCCCAATTTTTTGTTTACGGGGGAACAATTCTCAAATGGGACAGTGATCTAGGAACAAAATGGTGCAAAAAGCACAGAGAATTGGTTACCCCTCACTACTACAACACTAGGCTAGGAATGGTAGAGATTGAACAATTATAGTCACACAACCTTTAACATAACCATAGTACTTTTCCCCAGGTCAACAATAAAGTAATACTGATTAGTACAGAAGGGCATAATCAACAAACAGTAAACAAAATATAGTTTTAATAATATAAATATTAAAAGCAAAACAAATTCATACATCAATGCATCAACATGAAACACAAAACATGTGTCTGACCAATGAGACATATAAAAGAAAAGAATGAATAATTCAATAAATCCTGCTCTCACATAAAAGACTTTGAACTATAACAACTAAATTTAGACGTTGTTAGAGACATAGTGTCAACATGTTTCGGGTAAAAAACAAATTGGACATTTTCTCAAGTGTCCATTCAGAAACGAGTGTTGTGGCCATCTTCAGGACAAATGATTTCTTCATGGTAGGGCTTGTGTATGATGTAGATGGAACATTATGGATTTGTTTTCTCTAGGTCGAGTGTGACAGAGTCGATGAAAATTTCATCCGTCTCAAAAAATAATTGTCTTATGTCCAATGGCAGGATGGATTGTAAATTCTATGGCAAGGGTCACCGTGTCTATTAGTCCAGTCTCTCAAGCACTTTCAACTATGTGCTAATCATTTGTTTCTGTATTTTTATGTGTCCCAAAGAAATAGGGAAAGACGCCCCCAGACAATGCCCTGGGTTAGAACGTCATTAGAGATGCTCTCTTAGGTGGTAAGCTGGCTCACTGTAGCACAGACGGAAAATGTAATTACTCCTTACAGCTGTGCAGCGTCACAGACATACAAATGGGCGTCTGAATTAAGTCTAGCGATTCTTCAAGACTTGGAACGGTTGCACAAGGCACGTGAAAGCCTTGTGTTTGTTCCCTTGCGAGAATGCTTCGTAAGGACACGTCTGCTACAGATAACTTAATTCTGACGCCCATTTGTATGTCCGTGTCCAGCTTACCACCTAAGAGAGCGGCTCTAATGACCTTCTAACCCAGGGCATTGTCTGGGGTAGTCTTTCCCTATTTCTTTGGGACACCTACAAATACAGAAACGAATGATTAGCACATAGTTGAAAGTGCTTGGGAGACTGGGCTAATAGATAAGGTGACCCTTGCCATAGAATTTACAATCCATCCTGCCAACGTGCCATTGGACGTAAGAAAATTATTTTTTGAGACGGATCAAATTTTCATCGACTGTCACATTCGACCTGTCACCGTCACACTCGATTTTAGAAGGAAGATGATGAAGGCTTTGAGAATGCGGTCTCGACCCCCTCAAAGAAGCCTCAAAAGAGCCAGACCCCAGTCGCTCCATCGGACGACGCAGGGAAGTCAGGAACTACAGTGGTAAAACCCAGTAGTATGGGTGAAACTCGTAAAACTCGAGTCGACGTCAAGTCGTCAAGGATTCCTCGAGAATCGAGTGTTTCCCTGACACCGTATAAAAAACAGAAGTCGTCGAAAACCTCCACAATGGCATAAACGGCTTCGACATCGAAGCCTAAAGCGTCTTCGACGCCTTTGTCGAAGACACCATCGGTGTCCTCGAAGACTCCTTCGATGGTTCCTTCGATTCCTTTGACCAAAACTTATGAACAAGACAGGAGATTTACTCCTTTACCAAAATCAGACTTCTTTAAGTCTGTCTTCTATAGTTGAAGAAAGTGGCTCTGAAGATGAGGCGGTTTCTCCTTTTGGAGTACAATATGGTACTAGAGAGGTTCCAGAAGAATAAATCAATCCAGAATCGAAAATGAGAGACCGGTGTGACACTCTTCACTCTGCTAGTGGCATTGATACGTCGCCTGAGCTAGAGTTTGCAAAACCTGACCCTGCAGAACATGCTAATTCAGGGTACAGGAGTTTAATGAATAGAGTGGTGCAATACATGGGTTGAGGTAGAGCCTAACCCACCTTTGATCAGGATGACATGACCGACATACTAGATCGGGGCCCCCAGAAGGATCCAGTTCTCCCTTTCCATAGGGCACGTCAGAGAACAATAGAAAAGAACTGGGAAGCTCCTGACAACATTGCTGCAGTAAACAGTAATTTTCCTAAGAAGTATAGAACTTCTAGTTCTGATCCTGAGTATTTAAACAGGCATCCCACTCCAGAAAGTCTGGTTATTCAGGCTGCAACAACCTCAAGACAGACTGCATATCCATCTATGCCTCCGGATAGAGAGGCTAAGAAGGTAGATGCTTGGGCCCGTAAAGTTTTTACTTCGGGTAGCATGGCTCTAAAGTCAACTAATGTCACCTGTACCCTGGCCAGGTTCACCCACACCCTGTGGGACTGCATTTCGGCAGCGGCTGAACATATTCCGGAAGGCGAGGAAAGGGAAGGCTTCCTGAATATTGTCAATGACAGAAAGGAGGCAATGGGGGAATGTCTCCAGTCTGGACTGGATACTGCTGAAAGTATCAGCAGATCTATGGCTGCAAGCACAGTGCTACGCAGGTTTGAGTGGTTGAGGAAGTCGGGGTTCACACCAGATGTGCAGGCCAGACTTCTCAACATGCCTTTTGATGGCTTGAGGCTATTTGGTAGTAAGGCTGATGAAAGTCTAGAAAGACTACAGACCTCAAAAGCGGCAGCTAAATCTCTTAGCGCCTCCATGCGACAGCCTCAGAAACTCTATTCGGGCTCATCTTCCTGGAGGGGTCGTTCTTTTCGGTACGACTCCTCTTTTGGTAGAGGAAGAGGACAGGCCTTTCAAAGAGGCAAGAGAAATATCACTTGTGGTGGACGAGGAAAGACTGCAAAGCCAACCTCGGGACCAGCATCTTTGTCCTGAGCCGCTCCTGCAGCTGCATCCTAATCACTATGAGGCCTTATCACACAAAACACTGGTGTGAGGCAGAATCTCTCAGCATCTGAAAGAATGGCGGGGCATTACTTCAGATGCTTGGGCACTGGAGACAGTAGCTCAAGGTTACTGCCTTCCTTTCCTAAAAAGGCCTCAGGACCATCCACCGGGAACCAACTCTGTCAAAATTCCAGACCCGCTCCTGTTGCAGGAAATTTTAACCCTGTTAGAGAAAGGTGCAATAGAACATGTACCTGTAGCGGAGAGGAACAAGGGTTGGTACTCCCCTTACTTTCTCATCCCAAAGAAGAACGGAGGATTGAGACCCATTTTGGATTTAAGAAACTTGAACAAGTTCCTCAGGAAGGACAAGTTCAAGATGGTAACCCTTTCTCAGATCCTTCAGGCTTTCCAACTCGAAGACTGGTTGGTGTCATTGGACCTTCAGGATGCTTACTTTCATGTGCCAATCCATCCCAAGCACAGAAAGTACCTGAAGTTCGCAGTTGGCGGTTCTCACCATCAGTTTCGAGTTCTGCCATTCGGGCTGACCTCCGCCGCAAGGGTTTTCACCAAGCTGATGGTGGTTGTGGCAGCGAGTCTCAGGAGAGGGGGGATTCACGTCTAGCCCTACCTGGACGATTGGTTGATCAGAGCACGTTCTTCCGAACAAGCTCAGAAACATCTGTTGATCACCTGTCACTTCCTTCACAAACTGGGCTTCTCCTTCAATTGTGAGAAGTCCCCCATGATACCATCCCTAAAGCTCCAGTCTATCAGAGCACTTTTGGATACTTCCTTAGGCAGCCATCATCTTAGGGAAACAGCTGACCGACAGATGCCCGAATTGGCGAGAAACTAACATCCCTGTTGGGGACGCCTGGTCTAGGGAGGGGGTAAACCGGCAGAAAGTTAAGAGCAAGGAATGATCCCAGCGTCACTTTGCCTAAGGAACCAGTAGGCCCCACAAATACCCCCCCCCCCCCCCCCCCATCAGAGCCACAGCCAATCTATTGTAAGAATTCCAATGAACATGCTTGGAATGTTATTGGACCTTCCGAGTGGTTATTTATGGTGTATCTAAATACCAGAGACAGTGGTTGACCCATGCCTGAGACAATGCTATGGGTCAAGAGAACAAAATACATGGGTTGTGTTAGGCAAGATTGTATGCAGTACCCTTTGGATGCATTACAAACACCCTGACCTTCTGGCAATAGTAACCCAACCTTCCATATAAGTCAGTACTACACAAGTTGGTAGCATGTTGAGCAGCCATGCTTATCTCAAGAGGGGTCAGTGTGAGCTGTATGGGATTTACACAAAGATTCACAGTGACAAGTATTAAAATAAACTCTTGCACCCAAGGTTTCTTGATTAAACAATTATTAATTTATTTAACAGTCAGTTGAAGTAAGCCTTGTTCAGAAGGATCAATATAACAGTAAGACTCAAATACACTTCATAAATACACTGTCTTAATATTTCTAAATCAGCAAGTACCCATTTGGGATGGCCCACAGACACTTCCTACACCCTCAGGTGACTTAAATAGTTAGGGTGCTGGGGACATTAATATCACTATTGCATTTAGAATATTCTTGAGAGGCGTGTCAAAGAAAAGAGGTTGCAGAAATAGACATGAATTCACACAGTTCTTCTTAAGCAGATAAGTACTTGCAAACTAACCCCTCCCCCCCAATGCAAAGTTAGTTAACCCTTTCGTGGAGGGAAGATAAAAGGCATAAGCAAGGGATAGAAGAGTCATTCAGGGAGCCAGGCCAGCCAATGTTAAGTTAGCAAAAGTCAATGTGAGCTGAAGCACTTCTTGTAGGTAAGTAGAAAGTCTTTCTCAACGTTTAAAAGGTCTTTGTAGAATAGAAGAAATCAAAGTAGGGCCACGAGCTGATTAGGCTTGTGAGGTAAAGAAGCTGATAGCAACTCTACAGATGCAACCAAGACAAGTCTCCAGCAAGGACAAGCAAGGTGGCACAACAAGAGATACGTTCTCTCAGACTTTACAGTACCTTTAGGTTGAAGAAAAGTGCAGCAGGGGGCTTCTGTTCCTGTGCAGCTCTGCAGATCCTGGTGGTCCTGGACGTCAGACGTTGGGACAAGAGGGAGGACATCTGGGGATTCCTGCACTACAATGGGACGGTCACTGACCGCAACCGGCAATCTTCAAACAAATGGCACTTCAGTGTTTCAGCTCCTCACGTTTTCCGCAAATAGCAACACTGCGGTTCCTGGCTGTCGAGATGGGCTTTCCTTGCATCTGGAGTCCAGCACTCTGTTGAGGTGGCCGAGGCTCGGTCAGTCCTGCTTCCTGGGAGTCTGGAGGATCTTCCTTGAGCTGTTGGCCAACTTAAAAGCAACGCACACAGTCTGGTGTTCCTCTCTCTGGCTATTCGGTTCCAGCAGCGACTGCAGTGGAAATTCAACCAGCTCTGGGAAGATGTCCAGGTTTCTTACTTTGGAGTTGATTGGTCCCACCAACTCAAAGGGAGAAGTTGTCCTTGCAGGGTCTTCTCTGTCGATACGAATTTGGAGTTTCAGCACAGCAGCGGGTCTTCACCGGGCAAACCAACGGTCCAGGATTTGCAGCAGGCATCCTCTTCAAGTTGTTCTTAGGACAAAATGAACAAAGGGACCAAACCTGGTTTGGCGTGCAGAATAAATCTCAAGAAGGACCTTTCCACAAAGAAATGGCGAAAAAAGACGACTGGGGTCATTTTGACAAAAATGGCACCCTTGGGTGCTTTACTGCAGCTGCTAACACAGCCCGCGGTAAATGCACACCACGATAGTTAAAAGTAAACCACTGCCACCAGCCAGTCATCGAGGAAAGGGTAACATAAAAATGTTACATGAGAAGCTAGACAAAGGGGAAGTAACTGTCATGCCGCTGGGCAAGGACCACAAGCTCCACTACATAAAAGGTCCAATTGGACCCAGTCCTAGCACCTTTGCGCCAGGCTCATGAGTAAGTGTGCTCTGCACACTTTATTCTGGTGCATGTCTTTTTTTCCCTGCAGGGCCGCCACGTGCCTCCAGGTCGGCCGTGGCCATAGAAGTTAATTGGGTTACACATGCAGCATCCTCTAGGAGTGGCAGGGTGGGGCCACGAGTCGGAACAAACGGGTGTGGCCGGGTCCAGGCTATTTAAGCCTGCTGAACCCGCATGCAGGCGCTTTGCGTTAGTCTGCTTACAGCAGCGTAATGCTCACTGCCGCCTGAAGCACATCCCTAACTGATTCTAGCAGTTTACCTGATTCCAGCGGCAACCGCAGTCGGAGCGCATCCTTACCTAATTCCAGCAGCATCCGCAGTAGGAGCGCATCCTTACCTGATTCCAACAGCAGCCTCAGTTGGAACGCATCCTTTCCTGATTCCAGCAGCAACCGCAGTCGGAGCGTATCCTTAACTTATTCCGGCTCCCAGCCACAACACTACTCGGGAGTCCACTTTCGGCCAGTTTCATCGCGGATCCACGCATCCTTCATCCGCCGGCAGATCTCTGGATAACAGCATTCCAGTCTGACTTCGCCAGGCCATCCCTGCAAGAGAAAAGGACAAAATAAGGTTAGAAAAAAATATAAAGACATTACGCTAAGGTCGCGTTCAAACCAATCCTCGCGCTTGACCTAAGGACCAAACTTATCACCTATTGGGACATCGTGAACTCCCTTTTTCTCCATTGGGGCTCACTTCTTGGCACGCAACTACCGCTGGCCCTTATATCACCTATTGGGGAAAAGGAAAGACATTACAAGAGATACAGACAATAATCAAGGAAAAAGACATTACAAAAGGATACGGACAATAATCATTATCGAAGGATACTTACCTTCGAAGTGGTTCAGCCACAGCCGGTCTGGGCTGCCACGCACACGGACCAGTGAAGAAACCCAGTGTATCTAAAAGTGCCCCTGCAGTGAGAAGCAGGATGGAGAACTCGCCATCATAATTAAACAGGTGAGACTATATGGGTAGGCACATGCTCACCTCATTCTGGGAAGAAGGGCTTGAGGGAGACCACAGTCATATCACAACATTCTAACGGCCTCTCGTATTCTCGCAAGGGCAGTACTAACGACAAGCGCAGTCCACAACACAGGAGCAGGGGAAGAAGCCTGACCAAGGGGAGCCAGTTCCAGGGAGGGCTGCAACCATGCCCCAATGTCCCCGCAGAGTCCATGTGAGAGTAACAGTAACCCCTCCAACACCCTATTGTAAGATTGTGTGTGCTGGGTCTGGTAAAGTTACAAATATAAGTAAAGTCAATTTGACTTTACTGCTCTTGGAAACAGTAGTTTATCCAAGAGAAGGTATTTAAACCTTTGGGAAATCTGAAAGACTTCCCTGTGCCACTGCACTGAAGGTGCTGTGTGACACAATGTAAAAGATGATGCCTATGGAGGTTGTCAGACACCATAACCAAAAAAAAACAGTGTTCAAAATCAAATTAAAATACATGAGAGAGTGGGGAGAAAGGGTCTCACTCTCTCCAGGTTAAAAATTCAAGTCCTCAAAATCCAGCAAGGTTGCTGGGGGTCTCTAAGGTAGAGAGTAATTAGCACATTTCTGAGAGTTCTCCCTAACAGGTTGGTTCCCAGCATGTGCCCACGTGATCAAGGGCATAGTTACATCTGATTACACATATACTTAAAGGTCCATTAAGATTTGTCAAATGGAACCCAAGGAGGGGAATACTTGTAATTCCCTTTTTCTTTAGAAAACAATATAATAAGTGTATGTTTTCACCAATGCACAGTTAGAAAAATAAATATCTGTTGTTATTATTGGACCTTAATCCTAAAAATGGACAAATAAAGGCAAATGGTCACATTTAATACTGGTACAAAAGTACAGAAATTCTCTAAACCACTGATATTTTATAATACATATAATGTCACGACCCCTGCCCTTGGCCTGGGTTGTCAGGCCAGGTGGGCTACATCTAGTACCCCCATCAGGGCCTCAAGGGCCTTGACATTTGCCCCCAGACTCACTTGGAGTCAGTCCTGGCGCCTTTGGCGCCAGGCTTATGTGTTAAAGCAGTAGTCTAGGCCCATAAGGGCATTGCGCAACAACATGGATACTTTCACATGGCTCAGTTCCTGAACTGAACCATGCAGTCTAGCATTTTGGGTGTGGCAGGCCCAGAGACACCTGGGATACCTGCAGGCTATATAAGCCACACCAGACTCCAGTACACGCTTCGCGTTGCTCTGCCAGTGGCAGCGTGACGTTCACCGCGGTCAGCAGCATCTTCATCTGCACGCCGGACCTGATCTCCTGCAAGAATAAAGAGAAGACATTGTTAGCGTTTGCTTACCTTCCGGGAGCAGCTCCTATACTCCGCTCCAGGATCCAGAACAGTCAACATCTCGGCAGACATCGTCCCATTGAGAAAACCGCTACCTGGAAAAGGAAAAAACAGAGAAAACCACTTTAGTAAGCGTTTATTCTGCACATTCAGAAACTCTCTTACCTGCATAGAGCGGAAGGTCTGGGCCCAACCCAGAGTGTCAATAAGCGGTTCCCTCCTCACTACTTGCCGCTCTTCATCTTTTTGGCACGTGCATTCTGGAACAACATCGCAACCTGCAAGAAGGACAATATAAACAGGTTAGCACAAGAAAAGCATATAGCGCCGCGCTTCGCGCTTTCTTACCATCTCGTGCACAAAACTGCGCGACATCACGAGGACAACATCTACACCTAAAAATCAAGGGAAGAGAGAAAGGGAAGAGAGAAAGAGACAATTACCAAACAAAGAACACATAGTCAAAACAGACTTACCTGAAGAACGGAATCGCAGCAGGTCTGGACCCAGGAGCGTCGCTCCAGTGAAGTAACTAGGCAGTGACAAGCCTAATCCCAACGCGCCCCTGCTCTGAGTGGCAGGACGGAGTGCGCACCTCATCAAAAAGCAAGATGAGAAAGACGCCAGGGGGGGTTCGTGGGTCCGTAAGGGAGGTGGGCCCCGGGCCACAAGAGACAATCAAGCTAAAGTGTAACCCCTGTGTTTTTGACCTTGTCTTCAGCCGCACGAGGGTCCAAGAAAGTGGTCCAAGGGTGAAGCAGTCCGGACTGGGTGGCGCCCCCGTGGATACCAGGTGATTATTACATATAAACATGAAAAGAAGGACTTGGTGAAAACTACAAAAGAGAATGGGCCTCATTACGAGTGTGGCGGTCTGGAAGCAAGGGTGCCGGTAAGCTTACCGGTACCTTTGTTTCCGGACCGCCACACTACGCGTCTGCCTGCAGGGGCCGTTGCGCCCAGCAGGTCTGACACTGCCGGTCACTAAACACTACATGGCGCCCACATGGTGCACTGTGTACTATACACGGGGGACCTCAAAACAGGTCGAGTCCCGCTCGCTATTTATTTGAATGAGAAATACATTCAGAACAACACCTTTTGAAGATTACCCTTCTAAGTAGGATGAAACAAGCAGAGGGATGGATTAACACGTCACTTCAGTGAGCTGCGATTCCGTGCGCCGGGATGGCGGAATGCAGGACCATTTCCTACCACAGAGTTGCTCATTGTAACATAAATGCTGAGTGGACACCATGGCAACTTTGAGAGGGGCTGAAGCACCCCGAACACATTTGTGATTGATCAAACGCAACGCACATATCTCCAGGGCGTCACTGCAAGCAGCGTCAGTCTCCCTACTAGGTGTTGCTAGGATACCAAATGCGGAAGCGTACTCGTATTACAACCAGGTTAGAAGCACATGGTTAATACTTTTAAATGTGGTTCTGCTGCAGCCCTGATAGATGCATTGTGAACTTTATGGGCAGCTTAAGACGAAAATCCTACATGTAAAAATGGAGGGCCACCTATGACTAAGTGGCACGGCATCTTTTAGCTACATAGCTAGTAAATATGACGTCCCAGTGCTGGCCTGTCAACAAAGATGGGATGTAAAGGCCATGCGTGGAAATCGGCCAAGTTTCCCAGGTAGTGTCATAGTCAATTTCACTGGGAATAATGCCACAAAGAGTCTTGCAGCCCAAAGTTTTGACTACAGTTAAGGCACTTCCAACTACAGACAGGTGAAGCTCTATAGGTCAAGAGAACTGCAAGGACAGCCCAACTGTGATCTGTATGGAGATGAGAAGGTTATAATTGCTCCCCAAAGGCAAGCCCGGGTGCAGACCGGATTAAAGCTGGCGCTCTCAGAGGGCACATACAGAATAGTAACTCCGAAGACAGGGTTAACCCGGAAATACTCCGAGTTTCGAAGCTGGGGTGATCAACAGTTATTATCGAGGTGAGATCAAGATAATCCTGTTGAACAACTTGAACTTTCTGGTTATATCAAAGCAAGATCAACCCATCGCTCAGTTGATTTGCAATGGTATACTTTTGCCAGGAATAGAGGTTAACACATTGCATCCGACAGAACGAGCAGAAGAAGAATTCAGAGAGCTTACAGACGGACACAAGAATTTCTCAACATTGAATGATCATTAGGACCCGGTTTACGTGGAATTTGCAGTGGCCAAAAGAACTGATCCGATCCAAGATGGCGGCCGAGCCGGGTAGACGTGCGTGAGCGGTGCTCCGTCCCCTAGCTCGGGCCGCAACAATTAAGAAACTCAATCCAGCACACACCAAGCCCACCGAAGCGTAGCCAGCCTCCAGTGCATGGTGGAAGGAGTAGATCGGAAGAAGAGCGGACTCAACACAGGAGGACGAGCCCCTCCGAACGATTCTGCCCGCAGAGGAAGGACCAGATACAGCGACCCGGCCCCAGAGCAGCCCAGCAATGTGGAACTGGAACTCCAGAGGAGAACTCGATCACTAGAAGAGCCCCCCGTGGTCCCGTCAGCAGCCTGTAGCGGAGAACCGACTGACACAGGAAGATCAGGGCGAGAGAAGCGGAGCCCTGGCGGAGAGACCTGGGCACACCAACAGTGCGAACCCAGCCAGAGTCGAGGCGCGGATTGGAGGAAGGCGCCAACCCAGCAGAGCGTATCCGGACACGGATGAGGCCGGAATCGGAGGTAGGCGCCAACCCAGCAGAGGAGCCAGACGAGGACGAGGCTTGGAGAGGAGAAGGTGCCGACCCAACGGAAGACGATACACTCTGGTGGCCCTGATCAGCAAGGAGAAGGGAAGGCGGCCCAAACGGCCAGAACAGAAGGAGACTGCAGCGCCCAGCTGAGCCGCCGGGACACCAAACCACAGGTACAAATCGGGGTGGGGATTCCAGAAGCGGCAGGGTGAACGCCGCCTCCCCCCCATAGACAACAACAGCGACTCGCGGGGAAGCAACATGGGAAAAATAATACCAGGCACTAGGGGAAGGGAAGCCCATATAAACAAAAGCTACCCGGAAGAAACAAGAAGCCCCCAATTTATAAAACACATACCCATAGCAGATGTAGGTTCAGATACAGGGAAGAGGGCCTCCCTCCCCTCCGACCATCGGACGCGGGCCAAGCCCAAAACCGGAAAAGGGAACATAGATCAATCCAGAGGCACCGGGTCCCCTCCCCCGAAAACCCCTCAACCCACAAAGGAACGGCCGGGCACCTGCTCCACGGCCCGCGAGAAGGGAAAATTACAAAATCCTCCGGGACGGCCACAGAAGAGAAAGACCCCCAGTCAAGTGGGGCCACAGCAAAAAGTAGAAGCCGCCGAGGACCACAAGCGGACAAGGGAAGGGGGGAATAACCTCACCCATAAGAGAACCATAAGGGGGATCCCGGAGAGACATCAAAGAAGGTTCCCCTGAGACATAGCCGATTCCCACTAAGATCAACGAAGACCGCGCGAGTATTAACATACGGGGCTCGAGAAGTGGGAAATCCACAACTCCAACAGAGAACACGCGGCAGAGCCTAGACAGGCTTCAGAGACACGGATTAGCATAAGCACCCACTCGAATCTCTAGGCTAAAAGTGAGCAAACAACGACATAAGAAGCCCAGACCCCAAAGGAACACACACATGTCAAAAGCCAGGACCAGGCACGGGATACAGGCGTCATCGGCGAACAATACCAGATCCAAACAAGATCAAGACCTGATCCAAATCCGGGGTGTAGATAACCGCGTCTAAGCAGATAAAGAAACCGAAAAGCAAGGGGGAAATCACATCAGAGCAGAAAGAGGATGCAGAAATGGCCTCGAAAGACGACATGAAAACTTGGTTCAAGGAATTTCTGGATCAATATATGTCCTCCACAGAGGCGCAGTTTGAAAACATGAAGGGGGAAATAAAACAAGCAGTCCAGGAACTGAAGAGGGACATAGGAAACCTAGAGGAGAGAACAGATAAACTGGAAAGGACCGTCCAGAATTTAGATGAGGAAACTCTCCAACACGCAGAAGCAGAAGACCGGCTAGCACGACTGCCACTGGAATTAGAATCACAATGTGAAGATTTGGAAAACAGATGCCAGAGGTCTAACATAAGAATAAAGAATATGCCGGAAACGGTGGAGGACAAAGACCTTCGCACAGCAGTACAACAGGTGTTCCAATACATACTTACAGACGGCACAGGGGAAGAAATTCAAATAGACAGAATACACAGAGTAGGCCCCCGAAGAACGGGAGAGCCCGGAGCCCGCCCAAGAGATCTACTGGTGGCACTGACACAATACACACAAAAGCAAATTCTCAGGAAAGCCAGGACAATAGAGCAAATAAGAATGAACAGCCAAAAAATAGTTGTTCCAAGACCTAGCACAATCCACGCTCAGAAAGAGAAGAGATGTACCAGGTAACAAAACTCCTAACGGAGAAACAAATATGCTATAAATGGACCTTCCCATTTGGCCTTCTTTTCACATGGGAGGAACGACAATACCGCATCACAACATGCGAGGAAGGCCTCAAGATCCTGTGTTGCCAAGAACAAGAGAAGGAACCCCCAAAGGATAGTGAACTTCATAGACAAAGGCGAGAACCGAGGGGATGGTAAACAGAGAAACGAAGAACAAGACTCCAATCACGCAAACCAGAGACAAACTAAAACTACCCCAGAAACGAAGGACAGAAGCAAGAACAAAGAAAGGAATCACTTGACAGGGCAGGTGACTACACGAAGATGCGGCAGAGCCAAGGGGACATCCTTGGAATCTACAACACAAGCAGGGTTTAGGACTCCCTACGAAACTGTAAACCTGAGATGTTAGAGGGCATGGAGCAGAGGCAGAACGCCCGAGCAACCATAGGGTCCAGTGCCCTCCTCAGGGAAAACATTGGGGGGGGAAAGGAGGGATGGAGGGGTGGAGTTGAGGGAAAAGTTCAAAGGGGGAAAGAGTTCACCACCAGAACTGAAGCACACCACAGCGACCCACGCGATACAATCCAAGCGAAACTGAAAACTCAAAATAAAGAATGGGGCAAAAATATTAAAATATAACATTAGCGGGCTGAACACGCCAGTAAAAAGGAAAAAAAAACGAACACTTCCTACACAGAGAGACCTATGATATAATAATGCTCCAAGAAACACACATACAGAAAAAAGGAAAGGCCTAATCCGTATAAGAGGCTTCAACCAAATTCTCCAATCCAACGACGAAGAGAAAAAAGAAGAGTCTTGATAATAATCGCCAACCGGTTCAATGACAGACAAAAATGGTCGATACCTGTTCGCGAAGGTCCAGATAGAAAATCGCCAATTAACCTTAGCACCCCTTTACGCCCCGAGCACGGGCCAGGATGGCTTTATCAAAGATCCGATGAACAAATTAGTAAACTTCGCAGAAGGAGAAATGATATTAACAGGAGACTTCAACCTTGCATGGAACCAGAAGGAAGACCGCTCAAATCCCAAAAACGCGCAACAAGGGACAGCCTCTCCAGTGCTAAAACAGATGAACAGGATGGTACTAGAAGACGTGTGGCAGAGACTCAGAGGCACAACCCAGGGGTACACATATCACTCATATGTACACAACACAAGCTCCAGAATCGACTATATATGGGCCACAGGAAGCCTAGTAGGAGAGAGCCAGGACTTGGAGAAAGGCCAAATATCACTTTTAGACCACGCCCCACTATGGATTACACTCCCCAAAATCCGGAAACGCTCTGGTCTATGGCGTCGGATGCTCCCCAGAGAAATCCTACAAGACCCGGTCTCGAAGGAAACAATCAGAGAAAAGATAGTGGACTATTTCGAACAGAACGACACTCCGGAAGTCTCTCCAAGCACCACCTGGGAAGCCTTTAAAGCGGTGATACATGGAAAAATAATAGCACTGAAAGCACAAAAAGACAAGCAATCATACAAATGGGAAAGTGAATTAGAGAAAAAACTGGAAGAGATAAGAGAAGAAATGACAAAGAACACATCCTTAAAAATAAAGAGGGCATATCGACACGTCCAGAGTCAGATAGACTTACTCAGGACCAAAAGAGCGGAAACGCAACTACTCCACACAAAACATTGGTATGCAATGAAATCAAATAAGGCAGATAAACTACTAGCAAGACAATTAAAAGGGAAACAGCAAAACCAAACGGTACAAACACTAAAAGATGGACAAGGAACAAAGAAAACACAATCAAAAGACATCAAAGAAATATTCAGAGACTATTACCAGAAACTGTACACTTCACAGTGCCTGAATGAAGAGGAGCAGGCAGCCTTTCTAAAGGAGATAACACTACCAGCCATAACAACAGACGAAAAAGCAGCACTGGACAAACCAATAACACCAGAGGCGGTTGCAAAAGCAATTAGAGACTTGCCTAAAAATAAATCTCCAGGACCGGATGGCTACATAGCAGCCTTCTACAAAACATACGCGGAAATACCAACACCCATTTTAACAAACCTCTTTAACACCTTCAAAGACGCAACCAACAGGCTCTCACCCCTACTCCCCAAACTGATACATCGAGAACAATCAGGATTCATCCCAAACAGGAAAACCCACGACAACATCAGACGAATAGCACATCTCATAGAGAAAGCCGGGATCATAAAAACCCCATCAGCAATATTATCGGTAGATGTGGAAAAGGCATTCGACCGGGTAGAATGGACTATGCTGTTTGCGACGTAAAAGAAAATGGGCATGGGAAACGCATACATAAACATGGTTCGAGCCAATTACAACTCACTAATGGCCAGGATAGCAGTAAATAGAGAACTTTCGGACCCAATCAGAATAGAAGGGGCACCAAACAGGGATACCCTCTATTACCCCTGCTGTACGCAATCTTCCTCGAACCCCTACTGGCAAAGATCAGAGTGGCTCCCGACATCAAGGGCATAGAAATGGGAGGGCAGACGCACAAGACAGCGGTATATGCGGACGATATGATGATGACCCTAACAGAACCAACCAAGACACTAAACCTCCTCATACAACAGATCGACGACTTCGGATTAATATCAGGGCTAAAAATAAACAAACCGAAATCGTTGGTAATGGTCCTGGCCGGAGACAAACGAGAGATATACAAGAAAACGGATGAACTACACCTACAAACAGCGGAGGACGGGGTGAAATACCTAGGAGTCACACTGACAGCCACCATAAAAAACTTCTAAACAGGGAGCAACACGAAACTCATAGAAAACATAAAAAGAGATCTGGACAGATGGAACCCGTTAGCAATCTCCTGGTGGGGCAGAATAACAGTCATTAAGATGACAATATTACCCAGACTACTGTACTATTTCTAAGCACTTCCAATACGGATACCGGCAACATTCTATAAGACACTCACCAAAATCATAACGAAATACATCTGGCAAAACAAAACACCAGGATTGTCGCAACAGGCGCTCACAGCACAAAAATCAGACGGGGGGGATGGCGCTCCCCCACTTCAGGAAATATAACTAGGCAGCACAACTGTGGGTTCTGAATGAATGGATCACAAACACATCAGAAAAATGGTAAAAGGCGCAGGACAGAGCAGTCGCAAGATCAAACTTGCGTCACTTACTTTGGAGCCGACCCGAGCACAGACATCAAAATCTCAAAATAAGCAAGATCATGAGCTCAATCATGGAAATATGGGACAGAGCATCTAAGAAAGAAACACTCACAATAGATCCCGCCCCCTTCATACCAATTCTCGACAACCCAGATTTCCCTCCGGGTGAGGAAAGAGGAGCATTCCAGAAATGGCGAGAAGCAGATTGCACGAAAGTGGGAGACATGTATGACAGCCCACAGATTAGAACGTACGCTGAATGTCAGGAACTACTGGGCCTTACGGAAAAGGACAGATTCCAATACGAACAGCTCCACCACTGGCTCACTACGCCAAGAATAACTCAAGCATTGACAAGGACCCTGACCCCATTCGAGACATATATAATAGTCCAAACGGGAGAAAAGAAATGTGTCTCCACCCTCTATAAATTCATAAACGCCCAGCCCGAAAACATAACATGGCAGTACATGAAGAAATGGGAAACGACGCTAGGGAAACAAATCTCGAGGGAACAATGGATATACATCTGGCAAATAATCCCTAAATGGACACGGGCGATTCAAACAAGAGAAGCGTGGACAAAAATGATGATTCAATGGCACTACACCCTGGAAAGACTTCACAGAATGTTCACTACATCGCAAGGAAAATGCTGGAGGGGATGAGACACAATAGGAAATTGGAGACATATATGGTGGGACTGCAAGGAACTGCAACCATTCTGGTCAGAGGTGAAAACACAAATGCAAAACATCTTCAAGGGAGCACCTAACCTAGGAGAGGAAGTATGGATGTGCGGCATGTGGGACCCCTGAGACAGGTCACTCACAAAAACTCAAAAGCGAAACTTCATGGGATTCCTCATAGCAGCATGGCTAGCAATAGCACAAAAATGGAAACAAAAGACTCCCCAACCAATCAAGAATGGCTACACAGGATATGGACATATGTGGCAATGGAGAGAATTACATCCAACATACAAGGGGACCGACAGATTCGCAACAGACTGGGGGGAAGCGATAGAATATCTACAAAGTGACTATATGATGCAATGGTGCCCACATAAACTCTGCGTACTGGACATGTTCACAGGATAAGATGGGGAAAAAAGGGGAAGCAGTGGGACAGATAAGAACAATATAACTGGTGAGGGGTGAGGGGCGGGTTGGGGGGGAATGGGACAATGTTGAGTCCTGATGTTCATGTTTAAAGAAATGCCAATAAAAATGTATTTAAAAAAAAAAGAACTGATCCTTTGTTGGAGAATGCTCAGAAAGCTCTGGTGTCGGAAGAAGAGTCAAAACTTAAGGACTGCTCACTTTATCAAAAGGAATGTACACCTATACAGAGTCGGTGTGAATCCAAAAGGGAACGGTGTTAACCATCACCAGCTCTTGGACTTAGACCTTTCTGGAAGGCTGTCCTGGAATTGGGACCTGCTAACATCAGTGCGGGACATTTGGGTCTAGAGAAGACTCAACAGACTATTCTTAGCAGTTTCTATTGGCCTAGGATAATATGCTGAGATCTAGCAGCTCTGTGCCTGCTACCTGAAATGCCCAAAAACCTCTCCTGACAATGTTCAAAAAGGCACTGCTCCAATATCTTCCCATTATAGAGATAACATGTCATTGCATTCAGATGGATGTCATCGGTCCATTAAAACCATCCAAATCGGGACACTGATATACTTTGGTCATGGTAGACTATGCCAACAGATTCCCCAATGTGGAGTAATACAACTGAAACCATACTGAAGGTCATCATCCCCTTTTTCACACGAGTCTGCTTTCCAGCTGAAGATTTAACAGATCAAGGGACCAGTTTTATGTCCAAACGAATGACTGAAATGATAAAAGCGATGAACATTAAAACCCCCAAAACGTCTGTCTACCATCCACAAACAGGTGGCCTTGCTGAAAGGTTTAACCAAACCTGAAATCACATCCTTTGGAAATTGGTAGACAAGGGCAGACAAAATTAAGATAACCCCATTCCTTGGGCACTGTTTGCGGTTAGGAGAACACCCCAGGCCTCTATGGTGTTCACTCCCTTCGAGCTTGTGTATAGGCGGAATCTATGAGATGTCCTTTTATAGATTCTTAAAATTGGGAAGGCCCTAAATTCAAACATGCAGAAGGCCCAAGAGCGACAATAAAAAGCTTACAACCGGGGGTGGGGGGGGCCACACTCTGCACATTCCAAGTGGGCGGCCAGATTATGGTGCTATTACCTACTACCCAAAATAAGTTGCTAGCTTGATGGCTTGGACTATGCACTGTCACAAAGATGGAATCCACATTAACCTATAAAGTGCAATAGGCAGACAAGCAGAAACCGTCCCAATTCAATCATATTAATAAATTGAAGGGATGGAATAAGAATAGCAGTCCGCAACTCTTGCTGCTATATGCCAATAACACCAGAACAGCACCCTGACCTACAAAATGATGTGGATTCTCTATCCCTATGGGGTTACGCTTCAAACTACACCAAGAACACTCCCAGCTAATCCATCTGTATGTTGATGTGTTATCACACAACCTAGGCCGGATACATGGGCTTGTCCATCCTATCCACACACCCCCAGGTAGGACAATCTGCCAAAAGCCATCTAAAACTACCTGATGCCAGAAAAAAGATTGTTCGGGATGAACTAGAAAATATGCTAGAGCTGGGTGTTATAGAACGGTCTCACAGATAATGGTCCTCCCCAATTGTCCTGGTCCCGTAACATGATCTGTCCTGGAGATTTTGCATTGACTTCCGCCGGCTTAACGAGCTCCTCCGGTTTGATACTTTTCTGATGCTGTGGATTGACGAATTGGTAGACCGGCTGAGGTCGGCCAGATTCGTCTCCACTCTTGATCTCACAAAAGGGTACTGGCAGATCCCTCTAGATGAAGAAGCAAAGCACAAAACAGCTTTCACAACTCCAGAAGTGCTTTTTCAGTTTACAGTACCACCCTTCAGGCTTCACAGGGCACCTGAAACCTTTCAACGTCTAGTGGACCAAGTATTATCCTCCTGTTATCCTTATGTGGGGCATGCCTTGATGATATTGTATTTTAGTTGTCATTTATATAGCACCATTTCCCCATTTGTATGGCCTCAATGCGCTTTGTGGTTGGATGCCTTAGGGGCCCGAAGTCCATGTATGGTAAAATTTTAAGAGTTTACTTTAAGATGCGTGTGTGCATTCTGCCGGGTTAGGACTAAAGGGGCTGGCTGGGCCCTAGTAAGCAACCCAGAGGTCAGGCATGTGGGTGGGTGCTGTCAGCGGTTATAGATAGAGTGCTAGTGCAGGAGCCTCGATATGTGCCCAGCTAGACTGTATTTTTACATAGGATGTTGCTGTATACTAAGTGCAGGGGTGTTGAGGCACTTCAGGGGTTTAAGTGTGGACAGCTATGCAAGCTGCTAGACCAGGTTTGACAAAGCAGTAGCTGCATTCTAGAGTTCATGGATGGGGAGCCGCGCCTGCGGCATGTATGCACAAATGTTGTGCAATTTATACATAGCTTAGACTCAGACGGATCTTTTCTCTGGTGTTGTTTTCATAGGTCTCTCATAATGACAGACTGGTCGTTCTAGTTTGCCTTCTGGTGGGGTTAGCATACTACCTTTGGAAGGACCTGGCTGGTGGCTTTTTTTGAGTCCAATAGGTAAATGCATTAAATAGACCTTGACACCTATGGCCTAAAACCAATGGTATAGTTTCCCGTCCCCAGCAGAAAGAACTGTCTAAGTGCGTCTTAGTGCATCTCTGTTCCTACCCCCAAAAGCCATTAAAGTGCATTCCTTGCCCAATAGCCCAAGTTGAACTGGCGCATTTCCTTCTACCTCCAATTGGTTGATCGTTCTGAGTGCTTGGGTAGGCCCCTTGGTAATTAAGTAGGGCCATCAAGCTGAGTGCTTGACCATATCTGTCCCCAATTCAAGCTGATCTTGCTACCATTGCTACCTCTAACGGTCCGTCTGGTCGAGCATTCTGCCCAGACACTTTTAAGTGGCACCATCCAAGGTGCAATCAGAATTACAGGTGTGGTTTGGACAGGGGAGGAAGGCGGGCTCTGGGGGTGATGATTTTTCAACTGTGAGGAGGGAGAAGGGCAGGTTTTTCACAGTGTGGCATCTACAGAGTTATGAACGCATGGGTGTTTTGTTGGGTCTGGATAAAAGCAGTTTGCATAGTCTAAGTGGGAGAGGGTGATGAGGAGAATGGCAGAGATTCGGTGCGGATAGGTGAGGTAAGGAAAGATTTGTGTCCAGTGTGCATCTAAGGTTTTTCTCTGAAGGGTTGGGGGGGCGGGGCCTACAGATTGTGGCCAGGGGTTGGGGGTAGGAGCTTGGTTTTTCTGTAGACTAGGATTTCTGTTTTCCTAGGGTTGTGGATGAGGTGGTTGGTCAAATTTAGCGATGAATATCCGAGAGGCATGATGACAAATCTGGACAGGTGGAGTCTGGAGAGTTTCGGATTTTGAGGATGATCTGACTATCGTCTGCGTAATTGTAGCATGTGAGATTGTGGGAACGGAAGAGTGCGGGAGAGGGCTGAGATAGATATTGAAGGGGATGGTGGATAGTGATGCTTCCTGTGCAACCCCTTTCGGCACCGGGTGGGATGCTCAGGTGAAAGAGTGGAGGAGCACGATTTGCTAGCGATCCATGTGAGGGGCAGTGACTTTGATTCCTGAAGATTGTAGCCTGGCTAGGAGAATGGTCTGGCCAATAGTATCCAAGGCGGCAGAGAGAGGTCAAGGCAAATGAGTGTAGTGTATCCTTCTACGTCTGCTGTTCTTTTTAGGTCGTCATTAACGGATAGTATGAAGGACTCCGTTCCTCAGAAGGGTTTGAAGCCGGATTGGGCAGGGTCGTAGTTGGATTCAGTGAAGTGGCAGAGTTGCTTGAATGCTGTGTGATCCATGAGTTTGGCCATGAAACGGGTGTTGGAAATGTGACAGTAGTTCTGGAGAATGAGGGGGTCGAGCGTAGTTTTTTTGAGAAGGGGTTTGAAATCGGAGATTTTAAAGGCTTCTGGGAAAATTCCCGATCTGAGGGATTGGTTGAGGATTGAGCATGCAATACTGCCTGCGCAGGTTGATGTTGGGATGTTTTTGAGGATAGTGGGCCTTGAGGGGTGTTAGGGAGAATTCTCATTATAGCGCTAATTTCCCTCACCTAGCGAGTCCCCCAGCAGCTTTGCTGGATTTCTGGAGTTTATTTTTTCCACTTGGTAAGATTGTACCCCTTTTTCCCACTCTTACCTGTGTTTTGCCATGTGTATTTCTTTTTTTTTTTTAAAACTTTTGTTTATTGGCAGAAAGTTAAGACAGGTACAGCACAGAATGCACAGAGACAAGCAAGCAACTCAACGTTCATTAACACAGTACATCACGTCTATTTTCAGACATCTCAATCTGGGGGGGGTTGACAGCCTGGAGAGGCGCGAACAGGGAAAAAAAAAGGGGAGAAGGGGAAAGGCACGCTTCTCATGGTGTACTGGGCTGGGCTGGTGAGACGGTGGATCTCCACTCCACATTGTCTCTATTGCTCAGGTAGGTGCAGAACTCTGACCACACGTTTTTGGGGTGTGATGACATAGGTAGGGATCCAATGTATTATTCTTCACACATTTGCACCCAGGTGAGGGCTTTCAGCCACATCGTGAGGGTTGGGGGGTTATGGTGCTTCCAGCATTGCAGTATGCATCTTTTGGCAACAATGGCACTTAAATTTAAGAACCTTGACATTTTCTTTGCACTTTCCCCCGCCCAGATACCAAACAGCAGGGATAGTAGATCCAGGTCTACCGGGAACCAATTATTTCTGAGAGCGCCTCCGTCACGGCCACCCAAAACGCATTCAGCGCAGCGCATGACCAGAACATGTGTATGTGATCTGCCTCGCTCGATTTGCATTTCGGGCAACCGTGAGTCAGGGTGCGTGTGAATTCCGTCACTCTGTACGGTGTGTAATAGAGCCTGTTGAGGCATTTGTATTGTATGCAGCGGAATCTGGCGCTGAGGGAGACTTTGCGCGTATGTGCACACATTTTACTCCACATTTCATCAGTGATTACCATTTCCAGCTCCCTAGCCCATGCATCCCGTGGTTTGAGGGGTGCATCCTCTGTTTTCCCCAGTTGCATTTTATACAGGGTGGATATTAAGGCTCTACCGCCTGCAGAGTTTGCAATATATTGGAGTTCAGGTGAGTCTGGGGGTTCATCTGGGAATGAGGGCCACACAGCTCGTACCGCTGCTCTAAGCCTGTAGTATTGTAGCACCTCGAGCGGAGAGTTGGAGTGTTCCAGCTGCCATGTTTGGGGGGTGATAAATGTACCATCAGGGAACAGATCAGTTAGGGCTTGATAGCCCAGATTTTCCCAGTGTCGCAAAAGGTGTTGGTCATGTGTGGGGGGGGGGAGGAGTCCGGGAAACTGCCATATGGGAAGCCACTTATAATATGGGTGTTGCTCTTGCTCGGAGCACAGGATGCTATTCCAGGCCCTGATCGTGGTGGCCACTGGGTTTGACAGGGCGACTGTTTGGAATGTGTGGTGTAGTAATAAGGTCATAATATTTGTCCCAGCCCCTGCAAGTTTTTCCAGTTTTACGTGTGGGGGCGAATTCGGGTGTGGGTGGCGTGATGGGCCTGTGCCGCGTTCCAGTACAGAAAGAGGTCTGGGGCTGTGAGCCCCTCTTTTTCATAGGGTAAAGTCATATGTTGCCACTTCTTACGGACCGCACCAGGATGCCAGAGAAATTGGGCGCATTCCGAGTGAAGTTTCTTGAAGTATTGCTTCCTGGGCCAGACTGGCACTTTGACGAAGATTTAGGGAAGCTTGGGGACCACTATCATTTTTATTAGAGAAATTCTGCCCGCAAGGGATAGCGGTAGATTGCGCCATTTGGACATCTTGGACACGATGAGCTGTGCCATAGCTACGTAGTTGTCTGCCAGCAGGGAAGCTTTGGTTAGCGATACCTGCACGCCAAGGTATCTGATACCACCTGGAGACCAGCGTAGGGGGATTTAGAATAGTTGATGGTGAAACCGGAGTACGTGCTGTTAGGCAGAAACCTGTGCAGTTCCCTTAGGGACCACTGCAAAAGATTTAAGACTACAGGTGTTTGGCAGTAAACCCACTTGGTAGCAGTCTGTACCACACAGATTCACTTGGTAGCTGTGGCTGAGCAGTCAGACTTCCCTCAAGAAGAGTTAGGCAGTATACAGTGCATAGAAAATAGGTACAGAAATACCGTAGCACAAGCAAACACTGACCAGAGCTTGGGTGTAAAAGTATATAATTATTTAACACACACTTATAAAACACACTAGCACTAAATTGGTAAGATAAGTTCAAAACGCAATCACTATTATCATATGTACATCCCTGATTACTTGTTGGACAAGTATTAGTTAACACCACTTATTTCCAGACAGAGGTGAGCGCTTAACGTTCAATGGCACTCCAACAAGTTAAATAAAAAGGGAGGGAAAAGCAGAATTATGGAAGCATACACACTAAACACTTTTTAAAGAACCACAGCAAGTTAGGAAGGCACAGTCTACTGGTGAGCAAGGAAGTTTAGGTGCCAGGCCCACTTTCAAGGGAGCCAGGCGGAAGATGCCCAAGATCAGACAGTTACACAGAGTCTTCGAAGTTTGTGGAGGTGGTTCGAAAAAGGTTTAGTTCAGTTCAGAAAAGTTAGCTAAGGTGTCCCAGGCTAACCCAGGTTCGAGAGACAAGGATTTAATACACCCCGTTCAACGGTTGCAAGGGAAGCCAGGCAGAACACGGTACCTTAAATGGAGAGGATCCTCCAGCGGGGGCAGTTGTTCCTGCAGCGGGTGCAAGTGGCAGCGCCAGAGGAAGAGAAGATCTCGTCGTGGAGGAAAGATGAAGGTCGTTGCACTGCCAGGGAAGAAACCAGCCGCGGAGTTCTCCGTTACAAAGGTACTACCCTTTCGGTTTGCGGTAGTGGTGAAAACGTGGTATCCCGGTTGCCGGGGTGCTTGGCACAGGCAAGGCAGCCACGAGATGCTCCAGGAAGGCGAAAAGAAGGTAGACTGGTTATCCCCACCAGTCGAAGGAAGAAGACTCTCCGGGCTGGAGTTCTCCTCTGTTGTTGGGAAAAGTGGTGAGACGGTTCAGCAGGGCTCCACCGGTGGTGTAGTCGTTGCAGGCCGGCTCAGCTTCTCCCTCCTCGGATTCTTAGGTCATGTGGCGACTTCTGAAGTTCCAGTCCCCAAAGCCCTTCTTTTATGCAGCACACCCCCATTCACTCAGCCTAGCTGTCAATCAAACATGCTAAGTGGTGAGCCGGCAAGCTCACCACTTGGGCCAATCACACAAGACTGCAACTTGAGTTACCAAGGTAACTCAGTCCAGGGTGCCTAAACACCCTCCCACAGCCCATGTGGTACCCGGACAGAGTGGCACCACTTTTGGAGGCTTCTGTGGAGAAGCCCGCCAAAAAGTGTAACAAAGGGCTCGACTTGGGTTGGAGTCACAGAAGAGAACACAAACGCCATTTTAGAATCGAGTTCTGGCAAAAAATACCAACCGGCGAATTAATATTCAATAAATAAACCGGCGGTATGTTCGAGGCTATAAGAATTAAATAATTAAGGTTGGTAGCCTCGAACAATGGGAAAATCCTATAGAGATATATTCGCGGTCGAATATAAAAAGTAGTATCCACTGCCACCAGCCAAAACTCGATCAGGGGGGATGGAGACTTGCCCCCTCGAACAACAGACCCCGGGGCAATCGAATTGCCCCGACCAGTAGAGAAAAAAATAAACCCCAAAAATCCAGCAAAGCTGCTGGGGGACTCACTAGGTTTGGGAAATTAGCCTTACAGAGAATTCTCCCTAACACGTGCCTATTTTTGTGATATCACGGATAATCGGGTCCAGGTATGTGGACGGGTTTCTGACATACAAGAGCACGTCATAAGGGTACAGCGAGATGATTTCCGTCGTGTCCTGTAAACGAATGCCTTTATTTATGTGACGCCCTCTTACGTGATCAGCCATGGGTTCAATAGCGAGTGCGAAAAGGATGGGGGAGAATGGGCATCCCTGGCGAGTCCCCCTATGTAGCGCAAAAGGGGAGGAAGGAGCAGAGTTAACAAGCACCCTGGCCAGTGTTTCCGTGTAAAGAAGTTTTATATAGGAAATCATTTGGCCCAACTCCCATTTTCTCTAGCACGGCCCATAGGTATTGCCATGAGACCATATCGAAAGCTTTTTGGGCGTCTAGTGTAACCGCCACTGCATCAGCGTCCGGATCAATTCTGGACAGCACGCTAAATAGGCGGCGGATGTTAAGTGCCGTAGAGTGGCCAGGAACAAATCCACTTTGGTCAGCGTGGACCAGATGGGGCATGAGTGGGAGAAACCTGTTAGCGATTATCTTGGCAAAGATTTTCATGTCTGTGTTGATGAGGGAAAGGAGCCTGTAGGACCCATACTCGTCTGGGGGTTTCCCTGGTTTGGGGAGGACTGTTATTAAAGCTTATCTTAAGGAGGCAGGGAGGGTGTTCAATCTGAGTGATTCGGCCCAGACCCCGTGCAAAGCAGGTGCCAGTATGGCCGCGTGTTCCTGATAAAACTCAGACGTGAGCCCATCTGGGCCCGGAGCCTTGTTCTTGGGAAGGTCTGAAATTACCTGGACTATTTCCTGTAAGGTGAATGGAGTGTCAAGGCATTCCCTGGTGTCCTGGGAGATAAGGGTCATAGGGATGCTTTCCAGCAGGGCATCCCGGTCATGGGCTGTGTGTTCAGGCTGGGGGCCAAACAGAGTGGCATAAAAGCTGGCGAATGTGTCTAGGATGGATTGGTCCGACCAGTGCCTTAGCCCTTTTGCGTCAATAATGCTATCGACTCGAGTCTAACCGACCTCTGCCCGCACCAGCCTGGCCAGGGTTCTGCCCGGTCTGTCTCCCTCCCCATATTTACGAGCAGCTACTGGGCGAGCATAATATTGCACCTCCCTCAAAGCATGCGACTCAAATTGTTCAAGTTCTGTTCTGATCTTTGCTGGGGTCGGTGTGGGGAGGTATTCCTGTTCAAGGGTTTTAAGCCTGGTTTCGGAACCGTTTAGGGCTTGCCTTATAGTTTTAAGGACCCCAACTTTCCTAGAGATACACATCCCTCTGATGTAAACTTTGAATGCCTCCCGTCTGGTCCCTTCAGATGTGTCAGTTGCATTGTTATTTTCAAAGAATGTGGTTATGTCCGCTAGGATTTCAGCTTTAAAGACAATATCAGATAGGGCGTCAGATTTGAAGCGCCAGGCAGGCCGTGGCGGCGTTGTTACCGAGTTGGATCTGCAGGATCACGGGGGAGTGGTCAGATAGAGTGCGTGCGAGGATCCTGATATCTAAAACCCTGCCCACCCGGTCACCAGACAAGAGGAACCAATCTATTCTTGAGGAGCTGTCATGTACCGTTGAATAGAAAGTGTAGTCCCTTTCATGGGGGTGGAGTGTTCTCCATACATCGTGTAGGTTCAGGGAGTCCATGTGTGCAAGAAGTCGTCTGGCTGCTCGAGATGTGGCCCGGCGAGTAGTCTTTGTTCTATCTAGGACATTATCAAGTATCAAATTCATGTCTCCTCCCCACAAGATGGGTGTCACGCTCACCTGATTCCCACGGAGGCGCAGGTCTGGCTTCGAGTGCTGATATGGTGAAGCGCAGGACTCTGAAGATGGACTCACTGGCTCGAAGGAATATTCCCCTGTGCGTGAAAAGGGAGTATTGCCTACTGACGGAATAATGCTCAAGCCTCCCACTCCCTTCCAACCCTCCACGATACCCTTCCTCGATTCCCCGTGAAGTCTCACCTTAGGGTCTGGAAGGATGAGTTCTCCATCCTGCTTCTGATGCAGGGGCGCGTTGAAACCCAGTTACTTCACTGGATTGAGGTTTGATGGGAGTTCAAATAAGCTTGACTATTCAGGTAAGGCGCTGTAAGAGTTCTGTAGCAAGTTCAAAAGTTCAAGCTTAATAATAATGTTCATTGTTTTATTGCAGCAAGCGCTAACGCTTATGTCTTTTTCCCCTTAGCGGCCGGGGTTCGGAATGCCGGAGATATGGCGCCGACCCGAAGTGAAACGTGCAGTTCCAGTAAATGACAGGTAAGTTCTCGATGAGCGTTCGGGTAATGTCTTTGCATTCGCTCATTCAATGTCTTTGTCTTTTTTCCCCATAGGGGCCGGGGTCCGGAATGCCAGGAAGCGGCAGGACCCGAAATGAAATGGGAATGACCCAACAGGTAAGTCTTAGAAGCAAACTGAGCTTTTCCTATTCCCTTCCTTCTCTCACCTTGTGTTCTTGTCTTTTTCTCCCTAGGCTCTGGGAAGTGGCTGCGGATCCGGATGATCGCTGCTGAAGATGGAGGTGCCCAGGAAAGGTGAGTGAAATGCAGCGCTCGGAGCGAAATGCTTTTAAAATGATGTCTTCCCTTTCAGGATCGTCGGTGTGAAGTCTCTGTGATGCAGCTTTAGCAGGTAAGGTCTTCTTTCTCTCCAATTCTCTCTTAGCAGGTGACCCAGGATGCTGACAGGCGTGGCTGAAGTCCAGATGCAGGAGCTGACACGGTGAGCGTCCAGCTGCGAGGAGCGTGAGTTGCTGATCGGGCGTGGTTAAAATAGCTTTGGAAGAAGTTCCAGGTATGCATCCTTCCACCGATCAGGTATGTATCCTTCCCCGACCACACCCAGGGGAAAGTAGGTCCACAGGTAAAGTAGTTCCATTCAGGCCTCAAGAGGGCCTGGATGTAGCAGCATGGTCTGCATCAGGTAAGTGCACCTTAAAACACTTGAACACATGTCTAGCTTTATGAGCCTGGCGCCTAAGGCGCCAGGACAGGGGTACAACATGAGCCTGGCGCCCAAGGCGCCAGGACTGTGTCCAAAGGGCCCCAGCTTGGGCCCGCTGGCACTTCCCTGGGGGAAATGATGCCTGCCTCTGGGGTTGCTGGGTCGGACCTGGCTCCTTGGAGGTAGGCATCATGACAATGGGAATGTCTAGATATCTCATAAGGATAGCGGTCACCTCATCAAAAAACTCTGGGGAATCAGTGTTGGGTGCGTATGAATTGACCAGCAGGCATTCTTCGCTAGCTAAAGTGCAATGTCGAATCACATATCTACCTTCTGTGTCAATGTGAGATGTGTGGAGTTTGAAGTTTACTGATTTGTGGATGAGAGTAAGAACTCCCCTAGCTTGAGTGGAGTATTGGGTATAATATCTGTTGGGGCCTCAGGTACGTGCTATGTTAGATGATAAGTGTTGCAAAGCGTGTGTCTCCTGCAACAGGAGGACCTTGACCTTGTGTCTTTGTGCATAGGCCGCGATCCTACGGGACTTCGTGAAATGTGTCAATCCCCGAACATTCCATGTCATCATTTTGATAGCCATGTAGAGAACTTATGGAACATCCCTAGCATAGGATCTGTCTCTGATTAACGCCATATGTGCTGCAATGACACCGGGGTGCCTGCCTTTAGAACCGGTCTCAACCTTCCCGCCATTTTGTATATAACCTTCCCCAACTTCTACGCCCCCCACCCTCACCGCCCTGCCCAAACTAGCAGTGTGTAGGTACCCACCCTTAGCGCAAACAACTGCCTGCCATCCCCAACTCGGCAACGCCTGAAAAAACGCCCAACAGGGGCTTGAACACAAACATTTCAGCTCAAAGGGATTTGCAGCCGCAGTGTGGGCTGCTGCTGCTGTCCTGCCCACGTGTATTTTACAAAAAAGGCGGGGCCCCTGCGTGTTCAGTGAGAGTTCGGGGCAAAGCACAAAGTAAACACAGGGTTGTAACTCTCACTATAAATTGACCAAACAACTATGGTCTAAGTTAAGGTTCAGTTTTCCCAACCAATGAATGTTCTGCTTCTTAAGAAGTCAGAAAGAAATAGGGAAATACCAAGGAAAACAAGTAGGGCAAACACGAAAAATATATTCAGTCATACATATTATTTATTGGTATAAACAGAAAAGAAAATTGGTTAAAATGTTTTCATTGTTCTTAAAGTCTGCATAAAAAATTGTACAGTGATACATCTGAGCAATGCTATAAAAATTTGCACATAAGATGTTCAGAGAAGTTATTAGACATAGGGAACAAAAAATGACCACTTAGATGGTTAACATTTACAGACAGGATAATTCAAAGAATGGATACAATAAAAGGAAAAGAAGAAAAGCAATTAATTTCACATTAGAGCAAACAAAGTACACAATTAAATTCAATTGTTTGAAGTATTAAATCAAACTTTCTTGTGAGCAAAGGTACCTATCCTTTGTGTATACTCATGATCAAAATCTGATCATGCTGGGTGAAGTTGCCTACATGCCAGTTTTTAAACTGTGGATAAATGATGTAAACACAGACCATCAGTTATTACTATTAGGGTTTATGAGCTGTGCTTCCGGCACGTTTCGGCTTGGAGCCATTAGTTTTGGCATTGATTGAAGAGCCTTCCTCAGGGCAATGGGATCCTGTATGTGACACAGGGTAGTGCAGAGATTTTCAGCCTTTGAGATTTGTCGGTGGCGGATGCCTCAACAGCCTGGGACTGCAAGGGTAGGGTCCTCGAGTGGAAACCCAATGTCTGGTGTGGTTTTATGGTGAAATCACTCTGAGAGTAGAGGTCTTGGAACCCATAATGTTCTGTGGTTCAAGAGCGCTCATGCGATACAATGGTCGCAGGGTAGGCGTGCCCTTGTGGTAGGGGCCGTCTGGGAACTTGCATATTAGTGTGTCGCCCTTTGTAGCAGGATGTTATCGGGCAATGAATACTGGAGACAGAAGTGCGCGATGCATCAAACGGAGAGCGGTTGTGTCGCGCCCGTGTTAGAAGCCGTGTGTGAGGCGTCACTGCCCACGTGTAACAATGCAAATATTGATCATACAACATAAAACTTTTGATCGGCTGATGAAACTCAGGTTGCACAAGAATGATCCACATATTTTAGCGTAGCGAAGTCATAGCTGGAGCCGCATAGTCTAGTACATGACAGCGGAGCTTGGCTTACAATGTTCGGGCCCCATATTTGGTATAGTTGCCAGGAGAGCTAGGATCACGCTCCCCCCAGGAAGTTGTGCTCTCAATATGTCAGTGTTGGGCCATGGAGGGCTCGCAGTGGGACAATGAGGAGGGACCCAGGCCCCCCGGAGGAGTCGTTGGCCAAATCGCTGCGTCTATTGTGGGCGCACAATGGGAGTCTGAGTCTAGCATTAGTCATCCATTGGTTCCCGTGGGGGGATCTACCAGTGGGATCTGCGCCTCGATGAATTTAACCGCTTCATCAGGTACCGTGAAAAAGTAGAGTTTGTTGCGATGGGTGAATTTTAGGCACGCAGGGAAGAGCATTGTGCATTCGATTTTCCTGTCCCTTAACATCTTCTTCACTCCCCCCAATAAGCGTCTCTCCATCTGCACTCCCACCGTAAAATCAGGGAAAATCCTGATGATGTTTGAGTCAAGCCTTAGTTCGCCTTTCTCTCTAGCCAAGCGGAGTATGTGGTCCCTGTCCTTATAGCTCAGTAGCTTGGCGATTATAGCTCTGGGAAAGTCTCTGGGCTTAGGTCGGGGTGCCAGGGAGCGATGAGCTCTCTCTACTGTGAAGAATGGTGAAAGCTCGGGGTTGTCGAGGAGGTCTTTGATGAGTTGTTTGACCGCTGCCTCCATGCGTCCCTTTAGTGCAGCTTTGGGGACCCCTACTATGCGAATGTTATTTCTTCAGGACCTCGATTCGAGGTCATCGCACTTAGCTTTGACCTGCTTCATGTCCCTAACGTGTTCTGTGACTGTGTTTTGTAGGGCATGGACGCCGTCCTCATTAGTGCCTATTCTTTGCTCCGCCTCAGTGATCCTGGCGCCGTGCTGTTCAATTTTCGCTTTCAGGGAGGCTACATCGCATTGATGTCGTCCAGCTTTTCATGGAAGGCTGCAAAGTTTTTAGCCCTGGATTCCATCATCACAGCTAGGTCTGGTTGCGGGTGGATCGGCGGGACCGCACCATCCTCAAGTGTCGCAGAAGAGGATGCCTGGTCCACACCATGCGCTGCCCTGGAAAACCTGACCATGGCGCTTACCTTGGTGGCAGCCCGCGCCCTGCTGGGCATTGCCGTGGCAGGAGCAGCGTCCGATTGGCTGGGGTTGATGGAGGTCAGAGATTGAGTCCCAGAGGGGCGGATAGTGGTGGATCAATAGGTGCAGTCCGCTAGTGGCTCCTGCACGGTAGGAGTAGTGATGACCAGGCCGGATGCAGGAGGCCCGTTCGCAGCGAGGCGGTGATTGTGGGGTCGCGGCAGGAGAAGAGGAGTCAGGGGAGCGCTGAGCGCAGGGCCCAGCGAACTTCGTGCAAGCAGTGTCTTTACAGGGTGTGCTTGGGTGCACAGGATAGTGAGCCATCAATGGAGTGGGGCGCACGCCCGGCGGCGGGCCGACAGCATCGCAGTCCCCTATCGACTGAAGCTCAGCTCAAGGAAATGTGGAGCCTTATGGGGCAAGGTCTCTGTTGGGTTTGCTTAATTCATTTAATATTTCTTATGTAGCAAATTGCCATTGTTATAGAATGTTAAACTTGTTCTAATGCTTAAGTTCCATTTGTGTGTTTCTTTAAGAGCCTCGTCGGGTGCTGCCCCTCCCGTACACAAAGGGTGGCTAAAGAGGTGGCGAAGTGCAGGTTCCAGCAGCCATAGGGTGGGGGCACAGTGTGTCCTGGTCGGAGAGATTCAGGGAGGGAGCAGGGAAGACTCAGTAGGGTCGCTCCCCAGCAGCCATGTCACAGAGTACTGGTTGAAGTATGGGCCCCCAGTTGGACGGAGGGCGAGGGGTATCCCCTTACACCCACCTGGCAGCCTCAAGGGCGGCTGAGCCCGTGCATCCTCAGGCGTGTGAGAGCACCTCCAGGGAGGTGGCCCAGATCCGGGGGCAATGAGGCGCAGGGGCCGCAGCCGGATGGAGGAAGGAGCCGGGAACAGCTGGTCAAGGGTCGCACGGGAGCTGAGCGTCCCTCAGCCCAGAAGTGCACAAGGGGGCCACCGGCAGAAGCAGTAGTCGTTCGATGGGGGGGGAACCGCTCCTCCCTCGGCGCCCCCGAAGCAACATGCAGCGCTGCGCGAGCGACCCCGACTCTCAGCGCTGGGGGGCGCATCGCAGCGGAGGCGCAGGAAGGCATCGTCAGCCTGCAGCGGCAGCCTCATATCACTGCGGCCCCAACCGCTCCTTGCCATGTGTATTTCGTCTGTTTTTATGATTGTGGACGCTGGAGTACACCACTCCAGTAGCCCCCTTCTTTTGTGTGTTACACAGCACCTTCAGTGCAGTAACACAGGGATGTCTTTAGACTTCCCACCGACTCCATTTCTGAGGCTGACTACAGTCCCCCAGAAAAGGGTAAAGTTGCCATTTACTTTACTTAGTCAAATAACCACAGATCCAGTACACCCCATTTTACATGGAGTACTGGAAAGGGTTAATCCTTAGCCCTTTTTATCTGTACCTCCTAGAGAATTGTTTCGCTCTTTTAACATTCAGACTTGGCTGATGGCAGTGGTATCTACCCTAACTTTTCTACCGGGATTATACTATATAAACGTGGTATTGTTTTAGGCTATTATATTAGCCTTGAACATAAACCCGCTTGACCAAATACTCTTTCTTTTGGCTCCGGTCGGGTTCATTCGCCATTTCTTTTTGTTAAAGTCCTTCTTTGTGTTTTACTTTGCGCGGCAAACCAGGTTTGCCTTCTTTGCTCACTGTCTTCTGGCGGGCTCTGCCAAGAAGCCCTCCTCTAGGCGCCTGGGTGTCTAGGTGGGCTGAATGTGAGGGAGGGGTGTAGTCACCCCCTGCACAGGGTATCCAAGGAAACCCAAGTCGCACTTTGCCATGATTGGCTGAGGTGGTTGTCCAGGCCGGACAACCCAACCCCCCTGCTGTTGATTGACAGCCAGGCTGTGTGAATGGGGGATTTTCGCATAAAGGGCAGGACTCTTGGGCTGGAAATCAGTCGCCACTGGAACTACAAGGAGCCACAGAGAAGCAGAGAAGAAGACGACTGCTGCAACTATCTCGTCCCAGTGAAGCCCTGCTACAGTCCTGAGCTATCTACCCTTCGACGACCAGAGAAGATCCAGTCCGGAGTCGTCTTCGCATGAGCCTGGTTGGGATAACCAGTTCATCTTCCACAGCCAGAAGATCCTCTTCGTGGTTGTTAGGGAGAATTCTCCTTCTAGGGCTAATTGGCCTCACCTAGTGAGTCCCCCAGCAGCTTTGCTGGATTTCTGGAGTCCACCGGGTAAGAGTGTACATTTTTTTTTTCTCCACTCTTACATGTGTTTTGGCCTATGTGTTTTACTCATTGTGTGATTTTGGGCACTGGAGCAGACCACTCCAGGTACCCCTGTTCTTGTACGGGTTACACAGCACCTTTAGTGTAGTAACCCAGGGTTGTCTTTTAGACTTCTCTCTGACTCCATTTCGCTGGGGCTGACTACTGTCCCCAAGAGAAAGGTAAAGTTGCCATTTACTTTACATAGTCATTTTTACTACAGACCCAGTACACCCCATTTTACATGGAGTAGTGGAAAGGGCTAATCGGTACCCCTTTTCTGTCTTTACCTCCCTGAGCATTGTTTTGCTCTTTTAACATTTAGACTTGGCTGGTGGCAGTGGTATCTACCCTAACTTTTCTACCGCGATTATATTAGATAACGTGGTACTGTTCTTGGCTATTATATTAGCCTCGATAGCCTCAACCATAAACCCGCTTGACCAAATCGTCTTTCTTTTGGCTCTGGTTGGGTTTATTCGCCATTTCTTTTTGTTAAAGTCCTTCTTGTGTTTTACTTTGTGCGGCAAACTAGGTTCGCCTTCTTTGTTCACCGTCTTTTTGGCGGGCTTCTGCAGAGAAGCCCTCCTCTAGGCGCCTGGGTGTCTAGGTGGGCTGAATGTGAGGGAGGGGTGTAGTCACCCCCTGCACAGGGTATCCTAGGAAACCCAAGTCGCACTTTGCCATGATTGGCTGAGGTGGTTGTCCCGGCTAGACAACCCCCCTGCTGCGTGATTGACAGCCAGGCTGTGTGAATGGGCGTTTTGCGCATAAAAGGCAGGTTTCTTGGGCTAGAAGTCAGTCGCCGCTGAAACTACAAGGAACCGAAGAGAAGCAGAGAGAACGACGGCTGCTGCAACTACCCCGTCCCGGTGAATCCCTGCTGCAGTCTTGAGCTATCTACCCTTCGACGACTAAGAGAAGATCCAGTCCGGAGTCTTCTTCCCTTGAGCCTGGTGGGGATAACCTGCTCATCTTCTTCAGGCAGAGATCTCCGCCATGGTCGAAATCGCTGCACACTGCTGTAGTGGTCCGGATAGCCGCCTGCTGAGCCTCTCCCGTTTTTAAGGAGCACACCTATTCGTTGACGCTGCTGCCGGCTTCATCCCTGTGTGGTGCAGACCCCCTTCAGACGTCGTCCTTCACAACGAAGCTCCAGGAATTGTGGGTCTGCGGGAAACCAACAGGAACAACTGCCAGGGCTCCAGCTGCATCGTGGAAATAAAGTACTGTGTTCTACTCGAGGAAACTGGGTGAACCCCTTTTCTTCATCTCCAAGGCTCGTCCATGTCTTCCCTCCTTCTTATAACTTTTGCTTCCGAACATTGACAATATTCAAGTACTCTTGGGCTATACGGAATCGTGAACTGTCTAACGGCTGATCTTCGGCACAGGCCTCTGGTGTCATCTAAACCTGGCTCCGACCGTTTGACTTTTGAACTTCTGTTTCTAAGTGTTTCTCGATACTGTCTGCCTAACCTAAATATTGCCTGTGATTTTTGCCTCCAACTCCCTCTGGGTATCTCAGGTGCTAAGTGTGTTTTTGCCCCGGTAGCATTTCATGTCACAGATACGCGTTTATTTAGTAGACCGAACTGTCAAAAAGCGATCGCAACCGTATCCGCAGTATTGTGTTTTGTTCATAACACTGGTTTATTCAAACACAGGGTACTTACCTTGAGACTTACTGTACAAAGAGAATTGGTTAGTTGTAGTATATTTAACTTGTGTTTTTGTTTAAAGTTTAATAGAGGTGTTGGGTTTATAACTGATGGTTTAAGAATAAATGTACTTATATTTTTTACCTGAAACCTGAGTCAGTGTTTGCTTGAGTCACAGTAATTGTGGTCCCTTTGTGTAATCTCTGCTACTGCTCATATACTCTTGAGATAATCCTGGCTTCTCTGCTACTGCTACCACTATAACTTAGTAGTACAGGCTTGTACCAAAGGTAAAACTTGTATTGCCACATGTAGTCTTAATTGTGTGTAGTGGTCCCTAAGGGCACTGCACAGGATTCTGCCTAACAAGGGGATCCTGACAGTCGGCTTTGTGCCGGGAGCCAGCGGAATTCCTGGTTTGAGGTCGGGGAGAAAGAGGTGGAAGTTTGGATTGGGAGGGAATTGGGACAGGGGGCGGGAGGTGGTCGGGACAGGGCCATTTTCGCTATTTTAGAGATGTTGGTTTGTCTGTCAATAGCAAATCATGATAAGAAAGCAAGAGTGAGGGCTGCAATGAAAAGGTGCGATGAAAAGGGGGGTGATTATGAAGGGGATATTGTATAACAGAGATGGAAGTCACGTGATGTTGTCAAAGTCACACTGAGAATGGTTTATGAAAGGATGGAGCCTTGAACAGTATTTTGTGGGCCAGAATAGCAATCTCGGATGCAGAATAGGTCTGCATGCTTTCATATGCAACAACACTGAAAGGAGATCCTGCAGTGACCTGGGTGGTACTCACAGCGGTCCCCCAATCTCACATACTCTTGAAAGTAGGCAGTGATTCCCAGAGTATGCTAACCTCCACTGAGTTGAGTAATCGCTGTCATTGAATTCACTGTGTTGACATGTGCTATTATGAACTCGAATACCTAGTGAAACGATAATAAAAGAATGGCTTATTGTAGCAGAATAGCCTATTTTTATGTTGTTAGCTCAGCAAATAAATAGCCATCACTACTTTATACTTTCCATCAGGCTTGAAGAAAGCCATGCTGTTGAAGTAAAAACACTGAAAAATGAAGCAGATGAGTTGCGTTCGCTACTTTCTCAGATGGAAAAAGAAGTACAATACTTGAACGTTGAACTGGAATCCCAAAAAGAAGCAAACTCTAGAGCACCAACAACAACAATGAAGAATCTGGTCGACCGACTGAAGAACCAGTTAACCTTGAAAGAGAAACAGCAAAAAGTAAGTGTTTACAATGTTTTCAAATTCACAAGAAAGTACATTTAATCAGCAAGGGTAATTTCTTTATATTTTCGTGGGCATTTTCTTTTGACAGGCAGACATCTACATGATGTCGCAAAGTCAAGCAGGGAATCCCATAGTGCTTATGTGTCTTGATTTTGTAGCAGCCGACATTATTTAACACTGTTCCAAAGCAAGCCTTAGTGGCATTACACTTGAATATCCTGTTGCTTTTTGGGTGATTCAGAGTAGAGATGTACAAAAAATATTTTATCTACATTTTTTGTAGAAACACAGAAAGAAAAGAATAACAGTCAGAGCACCATATAATGCATGGCAGCCTGCAATACCAGTTAAACCCTGTAAATGATCTTATTACCGGCTAGTTGTGACATCACTACTCACCTGTAATAAGAAATTGCTTTCAGTTGTAATGTCACATTGCCTGCTGCTTGAGCCAGCAGACAGCAGAATTCCATCTGCCACTGCAGAACTTAATTAAAGCTGTGACAAGCATTACAAATTCATTTCTTGTGAAATTGCTTTCTGTGGCACTTTACAGCCATTGGCTGTTATGGAACTGTTTGATAGTATGTTCATTGTGTGCATTCCTAGAGTTTAAGCCATGAGAGCAAGAATCTTCATGTTATTGCTTAATAAGCACAAAACGACAATGTTCTACTTGTATTTTATGAAACTGCTTTAACTACTTTTCTGCACCACATTATAGGGTCCATATTTGTTTTTCTTAATCCAAACATATTGTACATAGTGTATGTGCATCAGGAACTAGAGGATCTTTTATAATACATTTAAAGAATAGGTCATAAATGTAAGGGCAAGTGTATGGCCATACATTATCTGGAATAAAGCATTATAACTGTGGTTCAAGGCTCACAGAGGGGATAGCTCATAACACAAATTTAATTGGGCTAAAGTATGTAGGAGTTGCTTTAAAGCACACCCTCGGATTGCATGCATCAGCTGCTGCTGCCAGAAGAGCCATTCCTCCTCTTTTTAGTTTTGGCTAATATGTGACACTGAAAGTGCTGCCTATAAACTATAGTTTTTGTTGGCCTTTATTGATTTCACGCAAGCGCTCGATAGTGTAAGTCAGTAGCTGTTATGGTACAAAATGGTCAAGTGGGGGTGCCCTAGTGCTTATTGGCAATAATCAAGGCATTGTATTTAAATGCATCCCTGAAAGTAAAATTAAGTGAAAATGGTTTGTTGTCAAAAGAAATTAAAACATTTAAATGCTTAAAGCAAAGCTGTCCATTAACGCTTGTACTCTTTAACTTAATTGTTTCAGAGATTGTCGGAAAGAGGCCAGGTCCTTCCTGCCTGTTTTTGACAGGTTACCTGTGAGTTGGATGCTATATGCGGATAACTTGGTCTTGCTAAACCAGACGGCGGTTGGCTTGCAGTGGCAGCTGGGTAGGCTACAAGCCTGTGTGCAAGCCAATGAGTTAGTAGTGAATGCTATGAAGTCGACCGTACTGGTGCTACAACCTAGCAGAAGAAGGTTGATAAGTAACTTTTCTTGGACTATACGTGGAGAGCCTTTAAAAAATGTTCTTTCTTTTTCATATCTGGGGAATTTGTATAAATTCTACTAGTGTAGATGGTCAGGTGTTGAGCTCTTAAAAATCACTGTAAAGGAGACCACC
Organism: Ambystoma mexicanum; assembly: GCF_040938575.1. Taxonomy (NCBI): domain Eukaryota; kingdom Metazoa; phylum Chordata; class Amphibia; order Caudata; family Ambystomatidae; genus Ambystoma; species Ambystoma mexicanum. The sequence continues at coordinate 853,269,038 of NC_090936.1, read as the reverse complement.
AGGGTGCGCAGACAATATGGCCATCTGAGCCTTCGTCTTCCCTGAAGCCCATGGGGAAATGGTGGCACGTGTGAGATAACTCAACCCTTTTTTCCAGAAGTAAGCAGGCAGAGGGGGATGGGAAGCACTTGGCAGAAAGCTTTTCGGACGGAATCGGAAGGGGTGACCCTCCTAACGGACAGCCCCGCCAGGCTCCCAAAGTGACAGTTCGCCATGCAGAGACTGCAGTATCAGAAAGATTGGGGGCAAAAATCCTCACGAACCAGCCGGACGAGCCACAAAGAAGACGAGCAGAACACTCGGCACAGACGGCAAGAGGGCGGGCACCACCCGGAGCTACCAGGCAGGGAGCGCCCCAAAAGAGCGTAGTGCCCTTGAAAGGATCCTGGGTAGACCAGAAGTATCACCCTCTGGGAAGCAGGCGCCCGGTGTATGCTTCAAGTGACACACGGCCTGGAAGGGCCCCTGAGGCTAGGCCGCTATCTTCCCGTCCCATACTAAACAGTCCGGCGCTCATTAGGCTGAGTAGTGTGGGTTCACTTTGCTTCTCTTACCAGGTCCCTACCTAAGTAATAAATCACAGACAACTTATGTGTATGGAAAAGTTGTAGGCCGTAGGCATTTTATTTTCTTACAGAAAATACAACACAACAAAATAATTACACTGCCATATGCTTTTGGGCACATTGTGTCCAGTCCCGAAGTTGCCCAAGGCTCCTCCTGAGTCCTTGTTATCCCTGGGCCTTCGTTCCTGGGCACATGCCGCCACACCTGAGCGGGTGTTCCTTACGCCCGCTCAGGTCCCCCCCAAAAGCACCTTACCTACAACCCCGTTCTTGGAGTGCCCTAAAAATGTTGTTGGAGAAAACCCCCATCCCTTTCCTTGATAGGTGCACCCCATCCTGGTGAAAGATGTCCGGATTGTTCCGGTGTAAGCCATGTCTTATGAAATGCAGCCCTGTGCTCTTGCAGTACTTTTCTACTAATTTATTTAGTTTCTTTCTGGCTATTTCAATTGCGTGCCTCTTCTGTGCCCCATACCAGACCCTTCTTGGTATTATCTCTGACATAAAAATCTCGGTTTTCCACCAGCTGCGGGCTATGCTATGCAGCGACTCGCAGATGTTCCTTTGTAATTTACCCCTGTTTGTGCTCACCAGGTCGTTCCCCCGAGATGTATAACCACTCGGGGGAGGGGGGTCCCTGAAACCTATCAGGTCCGACACATCCTGTCGTGGATGTCCTCCCAGTGCATCCCCGGAAGGCCCCACCAGGACATAATTGTGTTCCTGAAATGTAGTCCTTGCTTCACCTCTTCCAGCCACCTGCCCGCCCGGGTCACGAAAGAGTGCCCCACTATCCATGCCGATTTTTATGGTCCGGCCTCTGTGGAAATGGGGGAGATAAGTGTCATATCAGTTCCTCCCTTATGTATTTTTTAAAACATTGCGACTTCCATCCCCCAATTCTTCTCACCCCCTTTGCTCCCAGCCCCCCCGCCCACGCAGAGCTTGCTGCCCCTATCCTGAAAGAGTGTGTCCCAAATTTGGCTGGATCCCATCCTGCTTTTGCCACCGCTTATTTCAATACTGCCTGAAACTGGTACCTGCTGAGTGCGCTACCGTCCCTATGAATTAATAACTGTCCGTCGACATCTGGTCGCCGATCTAGAAATTCTTGGGTGATGCATCTGGGACAGTGGTCCTTCTCTCTGATGCGATTGAGATCTATTGCTCTCCCCTTCCCGGTTTGGTCTGTCTTAGATTTCCTTAGCATTATAGACATCCCCTTGCTACCCATACTAACGTCTTTCCTTGCCAGGCCGTCTCCTGCCCCGTGTTCCTGGCCACCAGTTCCCCTATTCTGAAAGCTCCATAGTATGCTAGCGCAAATGCTGCCCTGAAAAGCGTGGTTTCGTACGTGCTGCTGCATGTGTCTTGCAGCACTTTTAACAGAATTATCAATTTCCCAAAATGTACCGGCCTTCTGCTATCTGGTTTCTTCCCCTCTAACTTCGCACATCCCCTCATAGCGTATTTTATCTTAGCGTTTTCGGTCGGGTACAGTATGCCCGCCACTTTTGTGGTATCTGCCACCGCCGCCAGGTCCGCTGCTGCCCAGCTTTTCTTTTTCCCTTTGGCAAATGCCCCTTTGAGAAATTCACAAATTTTTTCTGTTGAAATTTTTTCCACCTTTTTTCCACCTGTTTCCACCAACACATTTTACATGCTTTTCGTACTGCTTACCCATCTTGTACGTCAGGGCATTTCTGGTCAGCTTGTCGATGACCCTTTCTTTTCTCCGTTCTTCTCCCACTTCTTTTGAGTCAACCTAGTGGCCAACCGTGCTTTCCTTTCTAGTGCCTCCAACAGGACCCATGCCTTCCGCGGCATGGGTGTTCTTTCCTTGTCGGCGTCCGGTCTCAGCTCCCTGAATTTCTCCCAGTGAAAGTGATTGCATCAGCCACCACATTTTCTTCCCCAGCGATATGCCTCGCCTTTATGCATGTATTCATTTTTAGGCTTTCCAGTGTGATTGCCCTCATTAATTCTAATACTATCATGCATGACGCACTTCCTTTTTTTAACACGTGCACCACCGCCATGCTATCTGACCATACTGCCAACTCCTTGTTCCCTAGCTCTTCCCCCCCCATGCGCATAACGCGACCCATATCGGGAAGTGCTCCAACAGCGTTATGTTCTTTGTCCATTCCGCCACTTGCCACGATTTTGGCCACTTGCCTGCACACCATTTTTCCCCCAGTATTGCGCCAAAACCAAAGCCACCTGCTGCATCGGTGAACAACACCCTTTTACCTTCCTCGTTCACCGGTGAGCGCCATATTACCGCCCCCTTGAAGTTTTTCAGAAATTCTGCCCACACTTCCAGATCTCTCTTGATTCCTCCCCCTAGCCTGACTCTGTGGTGCCCCTTGGTAGCACCTCTCGTTTTCAGCTCGATACTTCTCTGGAAAACCTTCCTCTGCGGTATGACTCTTCCTGCGAAGTTCAGTTTTCCTGCCAGCGCTTGCAATTCTCTCACTGTCGCTTTGTTTCTTCCTTGTAGTTCCTTTGTTGTCTTCAGCAGCTCTGTCACCTTGTCCTCCGGGATCCGACACCTTCCCTTGTTTGAGTCAATTGCTATACCTAGGAATTGGATAATGTGTGTCGGGCCCATCGTTTTCTCCTCCGCCAGCAGGAAACCCCACTCGCTTGTTATTTCCACGAATTTGTCCAGGGTTGCCCTGCATAGCTCCGAACCTTTGGGCCCTACGAATAAGAAATCGTCCAGGTAATGTGGGAACATCATGGTATCCCTCATCTTCTGTGTTACTGCCCATTGTAAAAATTAACTTACCCTCTCGAAATATGCGCATGAGATGGCGCACCCCATCGGGAGGCATTTGTCGATGGAAGTATTCCCCCTCCCAATGCAGACATAACCACCTTTGTGATCCGCTGTTGACTGGCAACAGGCGAAATGCTGATTTAATGTCTGCTTCCGCCATCCATGCCCCTTCCCCCACTTTCCTGACCAGTTCCAATGCCTCCTCGAAGTCTGAATATGATACCGTCGCCTCGCTCTGGGCGATGCCGTCGTTCACCGAGGCCCCCGGGGGGTAGGATAGGTGGTGTATCAGCCTGTATTCCCCTTTTTTCGGCACCAGCCCTAGTGGTGAACATATAAATTCTTCGAATGGTAAGGCTGTGAAAGGGCCCTCTACCCTCCCCAGTTCTACTTCTTTCCTGATCTTACTGGTCACTATATCCCTGTTTTCGATTGCCGATTTTAGATTCCTAGGAATGTCTTGCGCTCTGTGCCCGGTAAACAGGATGTTAAAACTTTCTCTAAAGCCTTGTCTGATTTGTTCTGCCGTTACTTGGTCGGGGTATTTCTGGAGCCACCTTTCCATCCTCTCGATTTTTACCGCCGTGGCCCCTTTCACGCCCCAGTTCTTATTTCCACGTCTCATCTCTTCTGCCACTTGGAGCTGCGGCCCTTGTGCACTTGGAGCTGCTGTGGTCACCCTTGCATCTCTCGCACTTGTGGCTGAACTTGCACTTCCATCCCCAGCTACAGGGTACCCCCTTTTCAAAGCTCATGCATTGACCTGGTTCTGCTCACGCTGTGCCCGTGCTCCCACTGCCCCCCTTGTGTTGTCGGGGGCAGGCTGCTCTGCCACCCTCTCTGTGACCCGTAATTTCTGCTCCGAAAACTCTGGTCTCTATTTCTGTCATAGCTGGATTCGTACTTTCTGCTACTGGATCTATAATCTGCTTTGTAATCATTCTGCCAATACTGACTTCTCTGCTGTCCCCCTGTGCTCCGCTCCTTGGAATACCATTTCTTCTTTAGCACGTTAAATATGTAGAAGTTAGTTTTCTTCATCCCAGCCCATATCCGGAAAGCAGTCCATCTCCTTTCTGAACTCGTGGTCATACTCCAGCCATGCGTCCCCTCCAAACGCTGAGTGGACCTTCAGCACCCTCTGCTGATACGCAACTAATGATACCCCGTCTTCCTGGAATTTTTGTAATATAATTGTAGATATTATGGTGAAGGCTGACATCCAGTTGTCAAAACTCCTCACTACTGGCCCCTTTTTTAGTAATCTTTTCTCGTCCTCCTTCATGTCTTCTAGGGCCACATTCATCCCCCTCTTTTGACAATCTAACAATGTAAATATTTCGATCAATTCCTTCCTCCATATTTTTTCCTTTACTTTTCATTTATGTACCAAGCCATTGCTTTCATCGACCTGCCCTGTGCGTCTTTACCCATGGTTGGCCTGCCATATTTCGTCATGAGTGGCCCCTCATTTTCCGCCGCTGCCACCTTCGGTGCTGCCCCCGGTGGTGTGGCCCCTGCCCCTATGTTTGGCCCTGCCGGTGCACCTTGTGGTGTCGGGATCATTGGTGCTCCTTGCGGCACCGGGACTACCAGTGCCCCTTGTGGTGCCGGGACCGGGGTTTCCCTGGGTTCTGCTGGTGCCCCCTGTGGTGCAGGGACCAGGGCTTCTCTGGGTTCTGCCCCTGCCTCCCCTGCCCCTCTCTGTCTTTCCCTGCTCACCACTCCCCTCCATTTTACCCAAGCCCTTAGATGATCACTTTCTTCGTCATCACTGCTTGATTCATCTGATGAACTCCCCTGCTGCTCCTCCCTGGATTTCTTCCCCCGTCTGCTCTTCTTGTCATAGGTTCTGGGCGACTTACCCGAAACAGTGACGCAATTTTTTAACATTTTTACTATTTTATTCCCCACATTATTATTTACAGTACCTTTCTTTTTATCTTTTCTCTTTCTCTTTCTCTTGGTCGGTGCCTCCGTCTGTCCCTCTGATCTCTTCGACTCCGCTCTTCCCCTTTTCTGTCCTTGCGGTACTTCGTCTTCTCCTTCGCTGCTGCTGGGCTCTATGAACAGCAGAGGTGACGTTGCCTTTGCTCTTTCTTCTTTCTGCATTACTTCCAGCACCCATTGTGCCCCATACTCCTTCTCCGCCTTTCTCGCCCATTTTGAGAACTCTTGGGCCCTTTTCGCTCTTCCTTCCGCCATCCTTCTCGTCTGAATTCTGTCGGTCACGCTTCTCGTTTGACCACGGCAAAAGGTTTTTTTCCGTTCGCAACTGGTACTTCTGGGTTGCTCCTGCTCCGGCACCGTTGTAGCCACTGCGATCAGAATGAAATTTAGAGAGGTAGAAAAATGTGTGAGCCCGCAAGAGCAAATGTTTTTCCTTCCCCTCCTCCAGGCACTAAGAGCCTACCCGAGAGAGGTGAGCTCTTACCTGGTTTGTGCCGCCTCTCCTTTTCCAGGCTTACTTATACCCCCCCGGCCCTTTGTTCCTTCCTGGGGGCGGCCGGGTTAACCCCTCTGGCCCCTTGCTGTTACATTTCGCACCCTCCCAGGTGCTGTTTCCTGCCCTTCTGGCCTTTTGTTTCTTGTGGCGCTGTTCGGACGCCCCTCCCTACGCTTTTGCACCGTTTTCCTCCACCCCGCGCCTAAACTCCCAGACCCTCTATCGTCCCGCATTTCATGCGGCCCGGGGCCTGGGTCATTAGCCCTCCCCCCAGCAATAAGGGGCCTCTGTAATTGAATCCGCAACTTCAGTGCTCTTGGCTTCCCTGACGAGAGGCAGACAAGGCGGACCACGTGTGACTTTGCATACTACACTACAAGCTGAAATAAGGAACATAAGGGGAAATGCTGCGTGAGATCTCTGTGCAGGTGGGGTGCACGTAAACAGCCCCCTCGACCGCAGAAAAAAGCTGATATTGGGTGCCTTCAGCACATGCTAAGGACCGCGTGGAGGGGGCGGTATGGTCTAAGGAAGGGGGTGCACACAGTGCAAGACTGCAATCCCCCCCCACCCCCGCCGCCCGGGTCACCAGGGTGCAAGAATAGAGTGCACTTTACAGTCAGGGAGGCAGCGGACACATGCCAAATTAGCCCCCTTTCCACCACAGACCATTTGCCTGACAATGGACACTGTGTAGCAGCATGCACACCCAAGCACCACTCAAGTGCGGGAACGCAATCCTCAACCACCGCAGGTGCCCAGAGTAGGGGACCATAGTCAAGTGCTTCCTCAAGCACGTAGTCCAAAACGTTAGCCACTACCAGCACAGATTGCCAAAAGGGGTACATGCTGGGAGAACTGGACCCTGCAACCGCACACAAGTTACAGGGGTTTTGGCTGCACGGGTCCAGACATGGCGACTCAGCCCCCAAAAGATCTGTTACGGAGAATTCTCATTTGATGGCTAATTTCCCTTACCTAAAGAGTCCCCCAGCAGCTTTGCTGGATTTGAAGGGTTTGTTTCTTTTTACCTGCTAAGAGTGAGACTCTTTTTCCCACTCTTAGGCATGTTTGCTATGTGTGTTCTAGGCTATTTTTGTGTTTAATGCCTATGGGATCTTTCTCAACCCCATAGGAACCATCTTTATTCACACGTGTTACACAGCACACTCAGTGCAGTGACACAGGGGTGTCGTAGCGACCCCCAAACATAGACTTCATACCCTGGGACTGACTACTGTCTCCCAGGGCATGTAAAGTGCCCATTGACTTTACTAGTCAAATCCTATGAACTAAACCAGTACAACCCATCTTACTATGGAGGTACTGGAAGGGGTTAATAGTTTTTCCCCTATATTCATTTTTGAGAGTGTACCCTACAGTAGCTCTCAAAAACAAAAGTTTCTGGCTGGTGGCAGTGGTTACTACCATAAATATTCGACCGCAAATATTTCTCTATGGGATTTTCCCATTATTCAAGGCTACCACCTTTTCTGACAGCCTCTAACATACATTTTAATATTAACTTTACTCCGGTAGGTTTTATTTGCCAGAACTTTAATATAAATTCTTTCTCGTGTTTTTCTCTACAATCCTGACTCAGGTCGGGGATTCTTTGTTCGTCTGTTTGGCAGGCTTCTGCCCAGAAGCCCTCCTTCCGGCGCCACTGAGTCTGGGGTGGGTCCATTGGCTGGAGGGTCTCCCGCCAAGGTGACCACTCCACTGTGTGAGTGATAGCTAGGCTGTATGAATGGGGATCTTTTTGCATAAAAGCACGGTCCTGAGGACTGGAAGAGCAAGACATTGCCACTGGAACTAAGAAGCCGAAGAGGAGAGAAGCCAAAGACATCTGCAACGACTTAACCACCGGTGAAGCCCTGCTGCAGCGTCTCACCACTTTTCTCCACACGACGAGAGAAGATATTCACCTGCAAGAGCCTTCTTCCCTCGAGCTGGTGGGGCTAACCAGTTTCCTTATCGCCTTCCCGGATCTGCCTTGTTCGAATCTCCCGTACCCAGTACTCGGAGGCCGGATAGCCAGGCACCAGTCCACCCGGACTGAGATTTAAAGGAGCGTACCTTTTATTCGTCGGGCATCACCGTGGCTGGTTTCATCCCTGGGTAGTGCAGTAACTCGAACCTTCCTCCACGATGAGAGCCTCTCTTCCCCTGCCGGATCACCCGAACTGCAGGAACTACCAGGAACAACCACCACCACAGGAGCCGCTTCTCCATTTTTAGGTACATTGTTCCGCCAGGCCGCCCTTTCTTCCCGGTAGTGCTAAAGCTGTTTTAAATCCTTTAACTACCTGTTGGGTTGGCCGCCCCTCTCTCTTAACATTGTCCTTTCAACTTTTGCAACCACCTCTTCAAATATTGTTAACCGAAGACTTGACTGCAGCTACAAGAGCATTTTGCCCCTTGGCCCTTGCCCTGTACCACTAACTCTGGCACATGCCTATTGACTCTCGTCACATTGTTAGACCTGCCTTCTCGAGATTGATTCTGCATTCAAACTGTGTGGTGCACCCCTTTCTTAGAACTACTCTTTCTTCCCTCTGCATAATCATTGTGAAATGCCATTTTGCTCAGTTTCCATTTTAAGTATTTCTTACACTGATGCACTGTTTTGCTGAACTGGTTCACAACTGATGGGAAGTGTTGCTAGGGTGTATAAGAACCTATAACTTGTGTTTTCCCTCCCTTGTGAGGAATTGTTAGAGGATCTCTTGTGTGTAGTTTTCACTGTGCCGTTTTGCTCAGTTTTCACTCTGGTTCACTTGGTTTACAATTCATAAAGGGAGTGTGTATATTTTTCCTTGACTTAATTTAACTTGCTTGAAACTTGTGATACATGTGTTTGATTAGAAGTGTATAAAATAAATATATATATACTTTTTAACTACCAAGCTTTGGTCAGTGTTCCCTTATGCTCCCTATGGGAACTGCACTGGATTCTGCCTAACAAGATCTACCAATCATACCAGGAGCAGATCATGATGCTTCCATAAAGGGAGATATCCAGCTACTCCTGGAAGAAATTAGGTAGTTGAAGAGCAGCATAGCAACGCAGTGAAAGCCCTACAAGATGGAGTCAATAAAATTGAGGGCAAGGTAGAAGCCCTGGAAAATTACCAACTGTCAAGCGACCTAGTGGAAATGAGAACGGAAGGTTGCTTCCAGGACTTGGAGCGAAGAAATGTGGACCTAGCAGCTAAGGTCGACAACCTCAAGAATCGGGAGAGGAGATCCAATATACATATACAAGACCTCAAGGAGGCACCAAACGAAACTCTGTCGAGCCTGGAAATGCAAGTGAAAGTCTTTGTCAACTCCCTCTTGACCCACCCCATTACCCCAGACCTGGAGTTTGAAAGGATCCATCGGGCAGGGGGCCACCCCAAACGGACCGAGGTCTGTCTTAGTGAAGTGCCATCACTACAGGCACAAGGTTGAAATTGTGCAGCGGGTAAGAGAGCAGGACCACATCGACTTCGAGGGCTCACGTGTCAGAATCTTCCAAGACACCTCAGTAACTACTCTCGCCAAAAGGAGAGATTGTCGCCCACTAACCACATAGCTACGTGATCAGAAAATCTGTTACAGGTGGAGTTTCCCTTTTGCATTATCTTTTGAACATGGTAATGAGAAATATAGAGTGGTCACTGCGGAAGAAGCTAACAGTGTGCTACAAGGCCCAACAGCGGGAGCAGGTGGAGTCGAGATGGAGGTAAACCTGTCATCCTCCGATCCACCCAGGAAACCAATGGGCCCCTGGCCCAGGAAGGGGGAGAGGGGTACTAAGGGCACCAGGAAATTCAAGAGATTCATCACTCCTTGACGGGCCATGAGTGAATAACTGGGCAAGAACAGAGGATCGAGAAGTGTTCCTCAAGTGTGTTCTCTTGTCTCTTGAAAACTGTTATAAGAATGCCAGGCAGAGTCCCTCCTTCGAGAGCCTGTTCACTTCCAAGGAGCCCCTGCCGTCCTGTAGAAGCAAACTCTTCCCCTTGGTCCTCTCCTGATACATCAACTGCTCATGTTCCTTGGGCAATCTGGCCTTGAATGTCATGCCCTGGCACCCCCCACAGCCTTGCTGTCGTGATGAATGCTGAGGCACGACATGCAGTGGTTATGGGTGCTGCTAACTGACATTGTCCTCTGATATTTGCTGTGGGCCTTAAACCCTAAGTGTTGCATGCTAACTTTTAAATAAAAATAAAAAACAGAGGTGGGATGCTCGAGAGCCCGAGCAAAATGGCTGCGGGCTGCTGAAGCTCCAACGAAGCTGGAGCAACGTCTGCAACTCTCTCCTGGTGCAGGCTGCAGAAAACCATTATAATGGGATTGACTTGATGGTGAAGGGTTCCGGAAACCCCAGAGTGAAAATCTGCCGCTGGGGCCTTCTGAACAGTGAGGGAAACTTGCGCTTCATGAGCGTGCACAAATCACGGCCTCAATCATCATCAGCAGATCCAGATTCGGATTACAGGTGGCACACACATAAGAAATGCTGTGATACATACCCGCAGTGGTGCGCACATTCACCCAAAGGCTCGACAGCAAGCCGCATATCACCACCGGACGCTGTGGAGGGGCTCGGTCCTGCTTGATGGTCAAGGACGACACATGAGGCCATTGCGCCGACACTGGAGCTTACCCCAGGCAACGGTTGGCTCTCCGGTGTGGGGGCCACTTTGCACCTTCCCAGCCTCTGGCGGGATCCTGGAGACACCGGAATGGCTCCTCCTGCGAGGATACGCACTGACACAGAGGTAATCAGCCAGCCCTGAAGCTGAGGCGGTTGGTGAGCCTCCACACGCAACACCAGGAGAACGCTTCCTGCACTGAGCTGCACATTAGCACAATGTAATTGCCGCCAGGTATGGTGATCTCGCTGGGATAGTGGTGCCCGGGCCGCAGCGGCGACCCCCCCCTTCCCCCTTGGCTCCACATCCTAGGGGAATGACGAAACAACCTTCCCAAGATAACCAGAGGTGGAGGAACGAGCCCTATGCTCGGAGGGCGGCCTTGGATCTGGGGACAACCGGTCTGGATGCATTGCACCTTCATGGGGAGCAGAGAGCCCTGCCCCACTGTTGTGCCAGAGTGCGAGGAACTGAAGGCTGTCACGAGTGGGGGGCCCTATTCCCGTCCCACCACCCCCTAGCAGGAACGGCACCCAAGCCTGCGCCTGGGGCACACACCACAGCGCCGTAGCAGCGGCATAGTGGCAGGCTCACCACTTATCGCTTCAGATACATTCTTGGTCGTCTGGCTGGCACCATCTCTCACGCACCATTGTCTACTCGCCAGCCCTGGGGCCCCTGGGCGGGACTTGCTTGAAAAACAGCTGCCCATCAGTTAATAATCCTGCCGACCGCCCCATAGTGCTGACCTGTGATGCAGTGACAGAGGGCCATATGGTTTACAAGCACAGGGGACCTCACTGATATGCTATCGGCGCAATCGGACACTTTCTCCACTACCATACCCATATCTGCAGATACCACCAACAGCGACACTCTACCACGCCGCTCTGCATGGCGTAAAATGACAATGGACATCCCGGCACAACTTCAGGCTATCCTGGTGGAGATGAAACCTATTGGCCAACTGACCCAGGAGACCAATACAACCGTCCAGGATATCGGACGCGATTTACAGGATGTCCAGACGAGATTGAATGCGCAAGCGGAAAGGACAGATAATGAGCACCACATCAGCTCCCTAGAGGACAATTACGAAACCACGTTGACGGATCTGGGCAGAGTTATCCGGGAGGTACAACGTCTCTGTGCTAAGCTGGAAGACCAAGAAAACAGATTGCAATAATCTTAGGATGGTCGGCCTGCCAGAAAACACGGAGGGCCCAGACCTTGAAACCTTTGTGTACAATTTCTTACAGGATGTGCTCCGCATTGACAATCTCCGGGACTATGTCATCAAGCTGATTCACCGGGTTCGGATCCCTAAACCAGCTGCAGGCGAGCGGCCTAGGGTGATGACGCTCCGGCTTCTACATTTCGAACACAAGATTGCCATATTGAAAGCGTACATTATTGGAGAAACCGGGGAAGTGGCTGCGCCCAATTGTACCTTGGATACCCTATTGGACAAGAATGATTTGATCCAATTAACGGCCGTCTCTGAACAACTCCCCTGTTATCGCAGGTACTTGAGCAGTTGCTCATGATCAAGGAGATCGAATGCCGCTGATAGATCCAACAAGATCGGCATCCCTGCTTTCCCACATGTTGCCCCACTACCTTATCGCCTGACGGAACTCGTCGTCCAGAGTGATCTTGTCTGTGAAGGTTCCAGACACCTGCCCCCAACGAATATCTAGGAACGCCTGAAGAAGTCGCATCTGTAACCTGAAGAGCCGGATGAGGTAGATGCAGGACATCATGCTGAGCAACGACTTGATTGTCCGCACTGTGGTAGTCTTCTTCGGCAACAGCTGCTGCATCTTCCCCTGAATGGCTGCTACTCTCTCCTCTGAGGGCGATGCTAGGCATGACACTGTATGCCAGGAACAGGAACAGCGTGTTTTGCGACGGTGACAAGCAGGACTTTGGATAATTGATGGAGAATCCCAGATCTATCAGCTGCTTGACGGCCGCCTCCGTGTGTCTGACGCCCAATTCCCACGAGCGGGACCGGATGAGCCAGTCATCGAGGTAAGGGTATATGTGAATTCCCTGTAGACGTAGATGGGCCGCCACCGGTGCCAGGCACTCCGTGAACACTCTGGGGGCCGATTTTAAGCCAAAGGGCAGGGCCTTGAACTGGCAGTGCTGTTCCCACACTATGAAGCGTAGAAACTTGCGCTGTTTCCAGTGAATGGGGAAGTGGAAGAAGGCGTCCTCCAGGTCCAGCGACGTCAAGAAATCCCCTCTTTCCAGTTAGCCCAGCACGTGCTGCAATGTGACTATTCTGAATTTCTGACACTTAAGGTACTTGTTTAGAAGTTGCAGGTTGAGAATGTGTCTCCAGCCCCCATCTTCTTTCTTCCCAAGAAGTATCTGAAGTACACTCAGCAGCCCCCAAGTCGCTGGGGAACCAGCTCTATCACCCCTTTTTGCAGTATGGCCCATACTTCCTCCAAGAGCTGAGGGACGTGTTGCTCCTGTCGGACCACTGGCAGGATCCACTGACACCCAAGCTGGAATTCCATGTCCTTGGGCGAGACCGTCCAGCACCCATCTGCCAGCGGTGATCTTTTCCCACTCGCTGACGAACCTTGTCAGCCGCCCTCCCACCGGGGTTCATGTGTGGGGGCCTGATTCCTTGCCCGGTTCAGGCTTGTTTCGGGGTCAGCGTCCTGCTTTGCTGGCGACAACTCAGACCTCCTCCTCCATAGGCCTGGGAACGGCTCATGTGGGCTTCCTGGGTCGTGGGTATAGAAGGCTGATGGTGCAATGAGGAGAAACCTTTTGACAACCTGCCTGACTTTCCTCTGGAAAAAAAAGCAAGAGCAGTGCTGTTGGAGGGTGCTCAGGGCACGGTTCATCTCTGCCTTGATGGCCTGCAGGGACTCGTCGACGGTATTCCTGAAAAGGTTATCTCCATCGAAAGGCATGGCAGTACCTTCGGTTGGACCTCCTGATGGAAATTTGTGGCCTTCATCCAGCCTTGGCGACGAAGGCAGACACTGTTCCCCATCTGGCGGAACCCTGTGTCGGCAACGTCCAGCGCTGTTGTGATGGTGTGATCTGACGCTCTCTCTCCCTCCTGGAACAGGGTGATCGCCTCCATCCTCTTGTCGTCGGGGAGAAACTCCAGGATAGGCCCCAGCTTGTACCACATCTCCCTGTCGTATCTTGCTAGGATCGCCAGTGCGTTGGACGCCTTGATGGTGGGCGCCGCGGTGTAGATTACCTTCCTCCCCATGGCGTCCAACTTCTTACCCTCGTTGTCCAGAGGGACTGAAGACGACGACAGGTTAGATGACCAATTCCTCACGGTCGCCGAAACCACAGAGTCTGCGGATGGTTGCAACCTCAGGCTCTTGGGGGCCGATTCCGGTACTTCATCTCCAGCCTATCTCGCTTGGCTGGAGCCATGCAAGGGCTCTTCAAGAGGGCTAGGCCCTACTCCCACACTTCGTGCAGGAGGGGTACTGCCATGATCGTCTTCCTCTTGGCCTTGCGCCTCTGGCACAGGAAACCCTCCTTCCTGGTCTCCTCAGGCACAAGCTGGAACAGCTTGGAGGCTTTGGCTATCATAGAATGGAACGATCCCACCTCGTCCGGTGGGGACGCCCTAGGCTGCGGGAATCGCTGGCCGCTTCGACGATATCATTGCCGTCTATCGTCGAGGCCGTATCCGTCCCTGTATCCAGGTATGCTGGGGGAGATGAGACCCGACGCGGGTGTGAAAGCTGAAAAGGCGGCGTCGGGTGGTGCTTTTTCTTCCTCGGCAGTTGATAGGGGGCCTGAGGGACCGTTGGAACAGGCCGTTGTAGCATCCTCTTCTGGATCTCTGACACCAAGTTGTGGAGGGTTGATAGGATGTCCAAAGACACATCCCTCGGCGGAACTGGTGTGATCGGAACAGTAGGCCCCGTGCCTTCCTCGTCCTCCGTGGACACAATGTCCATGGCTTGGCCCACAGTCTGGGACTGATCTGTGCCGCCTTGCCTCCATCCCCTTTTTTCTACCCTGAGCGGCTGGAACAGTCACCATGGTGGCTTCTCACCTTGGAGGGAGGGATACCGTTGGCGCTGTGGGGGCTAACCTCTCAGGGTCAGCCCCTTTTAGCTTTCGAAAGAGCAGCCGCCACCAGCTCTATCATCGATGAAGACTTTTATTGCACCGCCTGGGCCTTCTTGGACAGCTCGGCCTTCTTCAACTCCGTCCGCGGCTTCTCAGGCTTTTCCTGCAGCTTAGGTGGTTTAGACTATTTTCTCATCGAGGGGGAGCTTGATTGCCGGCTGGCAAAGGAGGCGGAGGGTGATGTTGATCACGCCCTGTCTGCCGTGGGACGCACTTCCACGGCGACCCCAGTGGACCTGGACTTGACCTTATCTTGGGCCCCCACGGATGAGGCGCCCTCACAGGACTTAGAAGCCCACTCCTTGGACCGACTAGCCTTGGGTGAGGCATGCCCCTGCTCGGAGCAGAGGCCTTTGTGTTCAGCCACAACACCAGTCTACTGTGCCTGTCCTTTGTCATCTTCTTAGAGAATCTGCAGCATATCTTGCAATCTCCTTCCTTGTGGTCCCGATGCAGGCAGTAGAGGCATTGTAGGTGCTTGTCCTCCACAAACACATTTTGGAGCACCCACTTGGTGCAGGGCTTGAAGAGGGATCTTCCTTCTTTCTTCTCCACCGTCATGGTCGGAGGACACGAAGTAGGCACGATGGCCTTCTGGAAACTTCAACGATCTTTGCCCTTGAGGGACGCTGAACTTCACCAACAACGAATCCCTCCTGTTGCCCGATGGACAGAAGAACACACAAGCTCTTTCTGAAAAAAAATAGAAAGTTTTTCTACAAAATAACACGTAAAACCTAGAAGTAGCTTGCAGTGCAAAACTTGAGGACTCCCAACACTGAAGCGTGCTGCAAAAATCTAAAGATGGCTGCCAGGGAAAGGGCTTAGACGAGTTGGGCCAGAAAGGTGCACAAAGCTGATAGAAGGGGTGGGTTTGAAGGAAGCAAACGCAATGATAGATGAGTAATAGTTATTACTTTCACTCACATATTTCTGCTTGCATCGATCATCTTGAAAGTCTATCTACTATAGTAGTACAAACAATCGGGCAACCTGTTAGCCCCTCTTGAAACTGAGGTACAACTAGAATGTGGAAGTAGGAACGGTCTTCAGATCTTGAAGATTCTGAGGGAAATGTCATAAAATATCCTCACTGGTCTGAACTTGAAAGACCCTGCATAGGCAATCATAAGTCAAACACTTGTACTTTCCTGAAAGCACATGTAAATGCATACCAAAAGTCATCTCACCATTTAGAGACCTATGGGCACTGCTGACATACTGCTGACATAAAAATCCCAATATTAAATCAATCACAATATATTGAACCCCTTCTAAAAGAACATCACACTCACAATACTTATATTTAGACAGCAGGCACACAGATTGAATCAGACAGATAATCATGTGTGCTTCTTGAGAAAAGTCTGACATGGCCATTTCAATGACTGAGTAAGGAATTTAAAGTGACAGATTGGCTTCAGCTTGTTTGAGACCACTAGAATCACATAAAACATTACTAGAAATTAGAAGTTACTCACTGTAGTGACTAACGTACTCCTAGTCCATAGTCCCCTTTCGTCAATACTCTATGGGCGTCCCTCGCTAGGGACGGAAGACGGGACCTTTTTCACCAGAAGAAATCTTCCCCTTTAAATTTAGAGGCACGCGCCGCTGGGAGTATGTCCTCCCCTGACTCCGCCCACCGGCGCCACTCCACAGTCCCCATTGACACGTCGACAATATATCTATTGTCTAATGACACCAGTTTTATTAAGGGGGAGGATGGAGTATGTTAGTCACGAAATTCCGTCCCCTTTGCTCCATACTGTATGGGCGATTACAACTGAATGTAGCCCAAGGGTGGAGAGGTGACCCTCCTTAAGAAAACAAGTTCCTTAATGCTGCCTGCCCGAATGCCATGACTGACCAGGAGCCGGCATCCAAACAGTAGTGCTTGCAGAAGGCCTGCTGATGACCTGCCACGGGGCCTGCCTTTGGAACGCGATTGCTGTGGCCTTGGCTCTGATCGCATGGGCATGCATATTTGCCGGAAGCGGTTTGTGCTGCTCCTCCTAGGCATCCGTAATGGCCGAAACCATCCACCTAGCTATGGAGGCCTTAGAAGCCTGATATCCTAGACTTGACCCACCAGAGGTGACAGAGAGAGCCTCAGATTTGCAGAAGCTCTTGGTTCTGTCCAGGTAGAATTTTAGAGCGTGCCTAACATCTGGACAGTGTATACCCTCTGAGCGTCGCCCCTGGGGTCTGTGAAGAAGATAGGTAGCACCATCTCCTCAATTTGGTGGAACAAAGAGACTACTTTAGGCAAGAATGCGGGGTGCGTTCTGAGGCCGACCTTATCCGTATGAAAGGTAGTGTACAGCTCCAAGGCCACCTGAGCTTGAATCCTGCTGACCAGGCGTGCAGATGTAAGACCCATCAAAAGGGCTGTCTTAATGGTGACCAGCCTTATATCCGCGGACGCCATTGGCTCAAAGGGTGTATGTGCCAAAGCACCCAACACTATGTTGAGGTCCCACACTGGGTGTGGCTTCTTGATAGGTGAAAACAGCCTGGTGAGGCCCGCCAAATCTATTTTAACCACCGGGTTGGAGGATGAGAAAACGTCCTCCTCGAGTTCCGGTAGGCTCTGATGCTTGCCAGATGTTAGGCAGAAACCTGTGCGGTGCCCTAGGGACCACTGCACACAATTAAGACTACAGGTGGCAATACAAGTTTTACCTTTGGTACAAGCCTGTACTACTATGTTAAAGTGGTAGCAGTAGCGGAGCAGCCAGGCTTATCTCAAGAGTATATGAGCAGTAACAGAGATTACACAAAGGGACCACAATTACTGTGACTCAAGCAAACACTGACTCAAGGTTTCAGGTAAAAAATATAAGTACATTTATTTTTAAACCATTTGTTATAAACACGACACTTCTATTAATTCAAAACTGCACGTAAAATATACTACAACTAATCAATTCACTTTGTGCGGTATAACTTCAAGATAAGTACCCTGTGTTTGAGCGGACCAGTGTTATGAAACAAACGACGTTACCGGGAATACACTTGCGATCACTTTTTGACAGTAATGAAAGTTCGGTTTTACTAAAGAAACTTTTATCCGTGGCAAGAAATGTTACCGGGGCAAAATCACACTTAGCACCTGAGATACCAAGAGAGAGTTGGGGGCAAAAATCATAGGCAATACTTTTGTCAAGACAGACAGAACCAGAGAACACTCTTAGGCAGAAATGCAAAAGTCAATCGGCCGGAGCCAGTGTCAAGTGGAACCGGGTTCCTGTTGTCGAGGATCACACAGTTGGATAGTTCACGATTCAACGTAGCCAGGAGTACTTGGATATTGTCAACAGAGGAAGCAAAAGTTATAAGGAGGGAAGACAAGGGCAAGCCTTGGAGGCGGAGAAAAGGGATTCACCCTAATTCCTCGAGCAGAACACAGTACCTTATTCAATGAAGAAGCTGGTGCCACGGCCGTTGTTCCTGGTAGTTTCCTGCAGACCCTCGGTTCCTGGAGCTTCGATCCGAAGGAGGACGTCTGGAGGGGTCTGCACCACACAGGGCTGAAGCCGGCAGCAGCGACGGTGAAAGGTGCGTTCCTTAAAAACAGGAGAGGCTCTTCAGATGGCTATCCGGACCACTACAGCAGTGTGCAGCGTTTTCACCCACGAAGGGGATCCTCTGGCTGTAGAAGACGAGCTGGTTATCCCCACCAAGCTCAAGGGAAGAAGACTCCGGACTGGATCTTCTCTGGTCGTCGAAGGGTAGATAGGACGGGATAGTTGCAGCAGTCGACTTCTTCTCCGCTTCTCTTCGGTCCTTGTAGTTCCAGTGGCGACTCTGACTTCTAGCCCAAGAGACCTGCCTTTTATGCGAAAATTCCCCATTCGCACAGCCTGGCTGTCAATCACGCAGCAGGGGGGTTGTCCAGCCCGGACAACCACCTCAGCCAATCATGGCAAAGTGCGACTTGGGTTTCCTAGGATACCCTTTGCAGGGGGTAACTACACCCCTCCCTCACATTCAGCCACCTAGACACCCAGCCGCCTAGAGGAGGGCTTCTTGGCAGAAGCCCGCCAAAAGACAGTGAACAAAGAAGGCAAAACTGGTTTGCAGCACAAAGTAAAACACAAGAAGGACTTTAACAAAAAGAAATGTCGAATAAACCCGACTGGAGCCAAAAGAAAAAGTATTTGGTCAAGCGGGTTTAAGTTTGTGGCTAATATAATAGCCTAAAACAATACCACGTTTATATAGTATAATCGCGGTAGAAAAGTTAGGGTAGATACCACTGCCACCAGCCAAGTCTAAATGTTAAAAGAGCGAAACAATGCTCTAGGATGTACAGATAAAAAAGGGCTAAGGATTAACCCTTTCCAGTACCCCATGTAAGATGGGGTGTACTGGATCTGTGGTTAAATGACTAAGTAAAGTTAATGGCAACTTTACCCTTTTCTGGGGGACAGTAGTCAGCCTCAGAAATGGAGTCGGTGGGAAGTCTTAAAGACAACCCTGTGTCACTGCACTGAAGGTGCTGTGTAACACACAAAAGAAGGGGGCTACTGAAGGGGTGTTCTCCAGAGCCCACAATCACAAAAACAGATGAAACTCGCATGGCAAAACACAGGTAAGAGTGGGAAAAAGGGGTACACTCGTACCAAGTGGAAAAATAAACTCCAGGGATCCAGCAAAGCTGCTGGGGGACTTACTAGGTAAGGGAAATTAGCCATTGAATGAGAATTCTCCCTAACACCAGATATGTGCAGCATGTGTCTAATTGCACTCCTGAGTGTGCGAGGTGTGCAGAGTAGGATAGCGCATCATCCAATGTTCATGTTAGAGGATCGACTTCCTTGGACTCTGCCCAGTGGAAAAACCTAGTCCACTTGCTTTTGTACTGGCTCCTAGTAGAATCACTCCTAGCACCCTGTATGATGTCTAGGTTAGCATGCGACAGACGCAGATGCTTTAATGTGACCTGTTCAGGAACCACACTGCAATCGCTAACTTCGGTGGGGCGGGATTGATGACCGTGTCCCCCTGCTGCGACAGTAGATAAGCTGGGCCCAGTGGAAGGTGCATTAGAGGTTGGTCTGCCAAGCTGAGCAGGTCCGAGAACATTGGCCTCGCCAGCCACCAACGAGCTACCAGAATGATGCTAAGGGGCTGGGACTCCATTATCTTGCAGATCCGCTGTGTACCAGGGGAGTGGGATGGAAGGCATACGCGATCATGCTGTGCCACTCTTTCTGCAACGCATCTCCCAGAGAACCGAGACCTGTCCCTGCCAGGATGCGAACTGAGGATACTTCCTGTTGTACCATGTGGAGAGGAGGTCCACCTGTGGATGACCCCATCGGTCGAAGATCCCCAGCAGGGCCTGATCATTCAATTGCCATTCGTTATTGGCTGCACCCAACCTGCTGAGTCTGTCGCCTACAGGTTTGACTCCCCGGGAGGTGAATCGCCCTCAAGTGTATGACATTCACCAGAGCCCATTCCCAAATGCTGACCACCAGGTTGCATAAAGGAGGAGACCTGGTGCCACCCTGCTTGCTGATGTAACACATGCGGGTGGAGTTGTCCGTTTGAATGAGGATCATCCTGCCACTGACGAGCGGTAGGAAGGCCTTGAGCGACAGCCAAATGGCCTTCACCTCTAGCCAATTGATAGGTGCCTCCTGTTTCTGAAGGGACCAAACTCTGTGGACACCGTGGTTGTCCAGGGTAGCTCCCCATCCCTCCAAAGACGAGTCCGTGGTGATGGTAACCTGCAGTGCTGGTTGTCTGAAGAGTCTGCCTATCCTCAGGTTGCAGTCCGTGCTCCACCAGACCAGGTCCTGGTGGAGAAACGGAGGAATGCTGACTAGTGCCGCCTGGGAACCCCGCTCCTGATTCTATGAGGCTGCTAAGTGCAGCTGTAATCTCCTAATTTTGAGCCTTGTGTAAGGCACTGCCAGAAGACATGCGGCCATGATACCTAGTAGGTGCTGGTACCACCATGCTGCGGTCACCTCTCTGCTGAGAAAATGACTTGTGGCCCTCTTGATGGATGCGATCTTGTCCTCCAAGGGAAAAACTCTCTTGGATCTCGTACCCCAGTTGAGGCCCAGGAACGCTAGAGACTGCGTCGGCTCCAGATGTGACTTCTTGAGATTGATGGAGAATCCCAATTAGTGTAGCGTATTCATGAGGGCGGAGGAGGTGTGATGGACCACCTCTGGGGATCTCTCCCTGATGAGCCAGTCATCTAGGTATGGATAGACATGGTGACCTTGGGCCCTCAGAAGGGCTGCCATTGCATTCATAAGCCTGGTAAAGATCCTGGGAGCTGAATTGAGGCCAAAGGGTAGAACCTTGTGTTGGAAATGAAAGCCCATGATCCTGAACCTCAGGAAGGACCGATGAGGCTGCCAAATTGGGACGTATAGGTAAGCATCCTTCAGATCCAAGGAGCACATCCAGTCTCCCTTGTAAAGTGTCTCCGCAATAAGCGCTGGGGTAGCCATCTTGAACTTTTGAAGCAGAATTGAAAGGTTCAGGGTGGAAAGGTCCAGCACAACTCTCAGGCCAGCCTGGTTCTTCTTCTGTATGGCAAAAATACTGGGAGCAGAAGCCCATGTCCCGCTGGGAGGCTGGAACTTCTTCCACCACCTGACTCTGTACGAGTGACTGGAGTTCCGCCAGTAGAGATGTTGACCCAATCTGTAGGAGTGGATGAGACGAGGGAGGGGAGTGAGGGACTGGTAGGCGTTAGCCTATGGACTCTACTGACAGGATCCCGGGGTCCGCGCCAATGCTGTGCGTGGAGGGCAAGCCTGCCACCCACCGGAGACACGTGGACCCGGAGGGGAGTGTCATGCCTTCTTTCCCTCTGAGGCTGAGGAGGGAGACTAAAAGAAGCCCTTATTCTCCGCCTTGAGCTGTTTGCAGCGTTGTTGGCTTGGAGATTGGTCCAGCTGCCTGGACCGTCGTTCCTGAAACACCCTGAACCCGCCGAAGGCCCGCCCCTTGTCGGAATGCTGGTGCATCTAGCTGTACGTCTTGGGCGTGGACTTTGTGAGGATAGATAAGGATTTTGCAGTCTGGGAACTGTTCTTCTGATCAAGTTCCTCATCGGTGGTGGAATGAAAGAGGTTGCTATCCTTGAATGGAAGGTCCAATATGCGTTCTTGGACGTCCGGGTTGAACTTGGTAGCCTGTAGCCAGACAGTGCTTGTCATGTCTGTGGCGATGCAGATGGCACGGCTTGAGGTGTCAATATGTGCCACTGTGGACTCCATGATGTCTTGAGCCACCATCTTTGCTTCTGCCAGCCCCGCCTTGAAGTGTGCCTGACTGTGTACTGGAAGTTCCGTAAGGAAGTCGGCTATTTCCCGCCAAAGCCTTTGGTTAACGGCTGTGAGCATGGCGTCCGCATTAGACTGACAAAGGTACAGCGAGGCGTTGGAATAGACCTTGCATACGTCTCCAAGATCTTCTCCTCCTTGCCTAGCAGAGCTAAGGTGGCCAAGGAAGACATCGGCTTTGAGTAGGTAGAGGCTGCGGTAATCACTGAGGATTGAGGTTGGTTGAGAGTGTGCCGGGAGCAAGAGTGTATCCCCCTCCAATTGCCTTTACTTGGTGTTGAGGCGCCTGTTGGTGGGCTGGGCAGTATAGGGTATAAGCCATCCCTTTTTGGCCAAAGCGACAATGTCCTTCTGCATCAGAATCCCGTTCTAGCTGTGGGGCATAGAGTGAGGACCTCTGTCAGGACCCCCGCCTCTGGTTCTTCAGCCTCATGTTGCGGAAGCCCCAAGTACTCTGCCAGACCTGCAAGTCGTTCATGGAATGCCGAAGGCGGAGTGTCGGAGTCCTCCTCCTCATCGGTGTCCGCCAGGGTGTCCTGCTGGTCCGGAGCAGGCAGAGGAGTACTGGGTGCCGAAGGCTGAGGTCTGTTGACAGCAGCCAGAGGCTGCTATGAAGGCTGGTATGGAACCACCTGGTCTGCCGGAGGCAGAGGAACCATCCCTGTGGGGCCTAGCGCCAGCAGCTGAGGCTGCGCAGGGCTCTGAGGCGCTTGAGCCATAGGAGGAATGACTGTGGGCGCTGGTGGAGGGACTGGTGGTAGCATGTCCCTGATCAAATCCCAAAGCATGGTTCCCATCTGAGGGGATCTCATAAGCGTGAGAAATTTCTCAAAAAACCTTTTCTCGCAGGCCAGTGGGGCGCTAGGTGGCGTAGGAGCCAAGCCCGGAGGTTGCTGAGGCCTGGGCGTTCTCTGCCTTGCCGGCTGCGGGGTATATCTGCCCTGTGACACTGAAGGATATGCTGTAGGCCACGTACCTGGTGAAGACCAGTGCCACCTCGTAACTCGTTCTCCCCTCTGCATCGTGAAAGGTGATGGCGCTGGACGAGCGGCCAGAAGGAAGATCTTCTTTTTGACAGTGGCACCACATTTGATATTGCTTATTGGGAGGAGTATTACTCCAAAGCCACAGACGACTATGAGAAAAGGCCAAGTGAGGAGGAGGATGTCCTAAAAGTACTTCAAGATTGCAGTGTCTTTGACACTTCACCTGATGTGGTCCTCATTTAAAGGTTACCAGTGGGCTCTGCTGCTAAATATGTGTAATATGTAGCTCTTATATGGAGTGCTGCTAAGACTCTTGATATCAAGGTATTGCACATGCAGGTTATGGACATTGCAGATCCTGAGGAGAAGGCTAAATTGACAGATGTGAGGGACAAAGGCCTGAAGGAAGACCGTCCTACTTGGGACCGTTGTAAGGACTGTATCATGGACATCTGGGAGAAGCTGATGTCCATCCTGACCATGAATAAAAGTATCCTGAGTAAGTTTAGGCCAGTTAGGGAAGACCCCCTCATATCTTTTGGCCACCCGGGCACAAACTTCTTGGTGGTTCATGCTGCAAACTAAAGGGTGCACCCTTGTGCATTTCCAAATCTTGCACCTATGCAGCGCATCAAAGAGAATACATCCTGTGGCTAAGAAAGCATTTACTTCGGGGTCATTGGCTTTGTGACTGTCAATACTACCACCAATCTGGTACAATTGAAGTTTGCCTTGTGGCAGGTGTTAGAGAAGGGGATAAGGCAATAAGAGAAATGGTTGTTAAAATGTTCAAGGCCTCTTAGTGCATAACCCAGGGGGGCTTAGCACAGTGGATTTGATGGTCTGGGGATTGGGGACAACAGCAAGTATTAGAGCCATGAATGGGTGTGTTTGTTGGGATACCACTCTTTATAGAAAAGGTTGCCTGTACGCTGGAGATGTTTAAGGAATCCAGACAAACAACCCGCTCCTTGGGCATTTTTGTTATTCCGAAGTAGTTTTGCATGTTTCAGCGATATCAAGGCATCCCAGCCACCCCTCGAAACAATGGTTTGTCAAGGGTATTCCATTAAGAAGTCTGTCTTCCAGGAGACCCTTTAAAGTTAAGAGCCTGAGGAAAATGGCTTAACACTAGGCAAGGCAGGGGGCATGTCTTCCTCATGAGGGACGCTGGTCCGAGGGAGGCTGAGGGACATAGTGGAGAGCTGTCACCATGGACCCAGTGGGTCTTACAGATGATAGAAAAAGGTTACAGCTTCCCTTTCATGACTTTTCCCCATGATGTTAGGGGAAGAAGGGAGCTTTACCAAATGGAGCTGCTTTTGGAGGTAGAACAAATTATCAAAATAACATGATAGAAAAAGTATCCGATATTCCAAGATGGCCACAATTCTGGGAGCACCATGAGCGATGCTCTCCCGACCTCTGGGGCACATTAGGAATAACCTAAAAGCTGAGTCACCTTCCCCGAGCAAAGCTACACCCAGAGGGCCGTTAGGTGCTGGTGGCAGCTCATCCTGCTCCCCCCGATCGTAAGTGGGGAGTGATTGAAGTAAGACTGGTGTGACGGGGGGGGGCAATGTCCAGAAGTGGCCACGCCAGTGAGACAGTCTGCTGAATCGGGTAATCGGCAAGCGCTGGAGTGAATTGGCTGCTCCTAGCGTGGGAACCCTGCTGGAGGAAGCGTTTGGTTACGCATCTCGTGTCATCGCAGTGCCCCGCATGGAGAGGAGCAACGCAGAGAACAACCCATCAGTCAGTGGAGGCTGCAGTAGCTGTGTGAGGAAACGGGACTTCTCCAAAGCGGCAAACTCTCAACACAACACTCCGATACATTTCGGGAGTGCGAGATACAGAGGAGCATTGTCATGGAGTGCTTTAGGAGACAAAAGACCATTTTTATCCAAAGATCATTGTCTAAATTAGAGAGGTTTGCAAAGAGCCCAGTGGTACTTACTGGCGACTTTAACCTAGCCTGGGAGCCAAGAAAGGATAGGAGTGGCACAAGTCTAAGATCACAGGGAAAGCCTTCCAAGGAACTGGTTGGGAAGATGGACAGCCTTGGGCTAGTAGACTTATGGAGGGTAAGAGAAGGGGACAGAGAGTGTTATACCTTTTTTTTTCTCATGTTCATCGCTCCTCATCTAGGATTGACTATGTTTGGACATCTTATACTTTGGTGGACCGGGTGACGTATATGATGGTGGGAACTATGGTGCTGTCGGATCATGCTCCATTAACACTGAGGATCTGAAGGAAGCGGGGTCCCCAGGGAATGTCGGGAGTGTGGAAATTGAGGTACCCTGCTGGATTGTTTAAAGATGATATTTCGAGGGAGGAATTCAGGGAAGGGATTGGGTCTTATTTCCGGCATAATAAGGAGGAGGATTTCTTGTTAGACACGAGGGGCTGCCTTTAAGGCCACTATAAAGGCAAGGATTATAGCGATCAAAGTTCAAAGGGCAAGGGAATTAGAGAAGGTTGAGGAGGATCTTGGGACAAGGTAATATCCCAGACAGGAACCGGAGCAAGTGGGGAAACGAGAAGAGAATTTATGGCATTAAGGCGTCAACTGGAAATGATACAGGCTAGAGCGGTGGAGCGTTCCCTACTGTTTCTTAAACTGAAATATTATATTAAGGCAAATACGGCCAATAGATTATTAGCGAGAATGTTGAGACGGGAAGAATAGACTAGAACCATCTTGAAGATTGCTAAGGGGGGAGAGTGGGTTTATATGGAAACGTGCAATATCAACTGGGAATTTTGTAGATATTATGTCCGTTTATATAGATCCATAGGGTCTCTGGAAGAAGACCAGAGGAAAAATCTAGACAGTGTGAAACTAAATACCATCTCGAAGGAGGAGAGAGGAATGTTGGAGCAAGATATAACGAGCGAGGAGGTAAGAAAAGCTATTTCTTCTCCCCCTCTTAATAAGTCTTCGGGCCCTGATGGGCTTACATCCAAATTTTATAGAACTTTTTAGGAGATCTTAATTCCATATTTGACTCCCCTTTATAGCGTCTTTGGGAGAGTGAGGAATATTACCCCAACTATGAAAGAAGCGATGGTGGTCTTGCTCCCAAAGGCAGGTAAGGATCCTTCAGCGTGTGGGTCATATAGACTGACCTCGCTAATTAATATAGATGCTAAGATCTATATGAAAACTTTAGCAAATCGCCTGCATCAGATACTCCCTCGGGTAATGAGTAAACACCAGTCTTGCTTTATAAAAGGAAGGCAAACAAGTGACAACATTAGAAGGATAACTCATTTTATTGAAAAAGTGAATAAGAAGGATATCCCCTCTCTCTTTCTTGCCTTGGACGCCGAAAAGGCTTTTGACAGGGTAGAATGGAATTTTTTGTTTCTCACTATGAAGAAGATGGGCTTCGGGGAGCACTTTATTTGTAAGGTCAGAGCTAACCATCACTCCCTGCTGCTACGCTTAGCAATAAATGGCCAAGTATCGGCACCTATTAATATTCAGAGGGGCACAAGGCACGGTTGCCCCCTCACACCATTGTTATATGCAACCCATTTGGAGCCCTTCTTAGAGGCTGTCCGAGCGAATACTGTAATTGAGGGGTCTTATTTGGTGGAAGAGAGCATAAAATCACTGTTTATGCAGATGATATGCTGTTGATAGTACAATCCCTGGAAACATTTATGAAAGCATTGGGAGGGGAACTACAGAGATTTGGTGCGGTTTCAGGACTAAAAATAAATACTCATAAATCGGAATTATTACATTTGATTCCCCCCTTCGCCATTGAAAGACCACTTAAGGAGGAACTTCCATAAAGATGGGTTGAGGGAACTTTAAAATACTTGGGGGTATATCTGACAAAAACAGTAGACTAATTATATGCCGCTAATTACCCACCCTTCCTAGAGAGTATGAAATCCAAATTAGTGGACTGGGGCCCGTTGACTATTACATGGATGGGCAGAATTAATGTTTTAAATGGTGACCCTCCCTCAATTACTATATTATTTTACTGCCCTCCCGATTCAGGACCCCGTTCGTTTTTTCGAACTCTTCAGAAATATACTGGGAGGTTTATCTCAAATCAAAAAAGCAGCAACTTGCGAAATAAGTGATGCGAATGCCCAGAAATAAAGGGAGAATGGGGAGCCGTATTTTAGAATGTAGTGCCTAGCCTCACAGATATGGGTAAGCAGGGACTGCCTGAGGGAGGATCGGGGCAAGTGATGGCAAGATATGCACAGGGCTGTGGTAGGGACATGTCTGATGGAAGTATTGTGGAAACCTAAATTAGACAAACCTAAGAACATGTACTGTAGTCGGGTAACAGATTGGTGGGGGATTCATGGGATGACTTAGTAAAGAGGGCAGGACTTATGACCTTCCCGTCCCGTTTTACCCCTATTTTTGGTAACTTGCCGTTTCCCCCAGGGGAAAGGGGTAAGGGATTTCGAAAATGGCTGGAAGGGGGCTGTCGGAAAATTTGAGAGATGTTTGAGGATCTGGAAATAAAAACCTTTAGCCGATGTAAGAAGGACTTAGGCTTAGATGAGGGGGAAAGGTTTACATAAAATCAAATAAGACACTGGGTGATACAGGCCCCATTGAAGGAGGGAGCGACTCAGGCCCTGTCTTCTTTTGAAAGATACCTTGCGATGGAATCAGGAAACGATCACCTTGTAGGTGAAATTTATCGGCTGGCAACGCCAAGGGGAAGCCCTGGGGATGAGAAGATACATGCAGAACTGGGAAAATTTGGTAGGGCAGAACTGGGAAAACTCGGTAGGGCAGACGATAGAGGAGTGGGAGAAACTCTGGGGTTGTATCCCTAAACTTATAAGGTCCCTCCAAATTCAAGAAATGTGGGTGAAACTAATGATACAATGGCACCTAAACCCAGGTAGGTTAAATAACATTTATGACGCAGCCTCTAAGATGTGTTGGATGGACTGTGGTAAGGTGTGATCTTGGAGTCCTATCTGGTGGTAGTGTCCGAAGATTCAGGGGTATTGGGGAGCCATCTTGGAAGCGATAGAAGCTGTATTTGATATGAAGTGGGGTGGTAACAAATGCCTTGCGCTTCTGGGTTTGGACTCCGGTTTGAGTGATTACCTCACTAAATCGAACTGTAAAGTATATGTGATATTGATGATGGCTGGCGCATTGGCTTTGGTACAAGAATGGAAGTCAAAAGATCCTCCATTGGAATATGAATCGTTGGGCAAGGTTTGGAACTTTGTGGGCCTAGAATGGGTATCCTATGCGTTGCAAGGAGATCATCAGGGCTTTTTGGCCGACTGGGCTCTGGTATTGGACCACCTTCAGAAGGGGGCAAGACGAGCCTGGTGCCCGAGACTAATGAGACTATTGGGTCTAGTTTAATATGCGCTAGGTAGGGCATGAGGACATTGGACAAGCAAGTCATCAGGGACCGAAGGTTTTGAACATTTTGTGGAGCTCAGGGCAGTGGATGGTAGAGATTGGGACTTTGAACTAAATTGAAGGTGAAAATGGAAGGGTCACTTTCAGACCTAGAGAGAGGGGAGGAGGGGGAGTGTTTTTTTATTTGAATGTTTGAAGAAAATGTTAATAAAAACTTACATGGAAAAAAGAGAGTACCCAAGGAAAAGCACTTTACTAAGTTCTACTTAAGATATTATGATTTGAAAAAGTGACCCAGATAAAAATTGATGATGATTTTATACCGCTGAGCTCTAAAAAAATGTATTATTAGGGACAACTTGCTGATGGCGACATTGGCTCTAGTGCTGGGCACTTTGTCAGGTCGACTCAATGGTTTCCGTAGACTTACAGGACAGAAACTTTCATGTGCCTTTTCTGCTGGCACACAGATGTTTCTTTAATTTGTAGTCACAGGTCTACACTCGCAGTTGCTGTTCAGACTGACATCGGTTTCAAGGATCCTTACCAAAGTACTTGCAGTTGTGGAAATCTCATTTGCAGCTGGTAGATGTGGATGTGTTTCCCAACCTTTACGATTGGGTGGTGAAATCATCTATTCAACAAATCAGAGGACTGCTCAGCTTACCTGAAATTACTCTAAACATCAAAAAGCCAAACCTCTCCCCCTCCCATGCAGCTGCAGATTATAGGAGCATTGCTCTGTACCACATTTATGATGGCCTTCACACTGCCTGAGAGGTTCCTGGATATGAAATTGACTCTGGACATCTTCATGATTGATTGATATTTTATTTCTATCGCGCTCGTACACAAGTGTTCCAGAGTGCGACAAGGCAAGGGAGGGGAACAGGGGAGAACAAAACATCGATCTTACTAGGCCTAGTGACATTGAGAATGCGCAAGTGCATGCGAGAGGGGGAGAAGTGGAAAGTGTGACGCAGAGGAGAAACAGATAAATAACAATCAATAAATAATAAAGGCAACAAACAGTGGTAGTGCAGCCAGCAATTTGCAAGTGCTAGGTTCAAGGCAGCAGACAGGGTAGGTCTGATAAGTGCAGGAAGAAAAAAAAGGGGGGCTGTATGGGTACAGATGCAGAACCCATGGCTGAACATGTCGAAGGCAGAAGAAAGATCGAGGAGGATGAGGATGAGGACAGAGGGAATGCGAGAGTCCAAGGTTAGAGAGCAGATCGTCACGGATGTTCAGGAGAGCAGATCGTCACGGATGTTCAGGAGAGCAGTTTCCGTGCTTCTGGCAGCTCTGAAGCCAGACTGGTGGTTATCGAGACAGCTTCCCCTTTCCTCCACTCCCAGTCCATTTGCTGACAATATATTGCAACAGGCAGACTAAAATAGCACCCTGTTTGCGTGTGCTCTCTCTCCTCCTTAGTTACTGTTGACCCCGTACCGGTCGATGTCCTGTACCTCTGCCCCAAGCAGGTAAGTGTAACCAGCAACAGAACAAACCGCATCCACGCTCTACAGCAGGGTCCGCTTTCCTAATCCATCAATCAGATGATAAGTCGGGTCCTCGAGAAGACTGGTCATGCACCTAGTTTACTTTATGTAGTTATTGTTTAAGTCGGTCCTATTGGAGACCACAGGGAGTTGAGACTTAGCGTTTGTCATGATATGGCAACACACCTCATAAAAGGAGTCCTAGAGTAGTAACTTGTAATTGGTCTGTTTTTAATTCTTCTGGAGTTTCCCAGCCAGCCCTCGTGTTAATTAAGATACACTTATTTACTTAAGCCATCCCGGGAAGTTTTCTTATAAAAACACATAGCTGGTAATTTATTACAAACAGCAATTGACCTGACATCTGGACATTGTTCCTTATTGTCTTCTCTTTCCCTTTTTCTTTAGTTAACATGTGGATTTACAAGGTGTTGCGCCGTGCACGCACCATCAGCCACATATTTGCGCTGTTGTGTGTACTTTTTTGCCCTTGGCATTAATGCTGATTTTGAAATTGTAGAAATTTAAGCATCAACTGGATGGGCTGTATTTCGAGATAAAGCAGATGTTTATGGTGCTTTGTGTTCATTACAGTGCTTATTTTGCTAATTGACTTGACTACCCCGGACAGTTCCCTGACGAATTTCCCTACACTTGTTTTATACTTTTTGTTTGTTGGAAAGAAAAATGTTGGATGAGTTGTGTTGAAAGTATGAGTATGTATTGGTTTGATGTGAGAGAGTGAAATGTTGTATGTAAACCCCCGGTTTTAAAACAAATGCATATTTGCACAGCATACAACACTTTTGTTGACACCACAGACTTTAGAGGGCTTTATACTGTCGAGCCCATTATACCTACTAGACTGCTGTCTGTTTAGCTTTGCACTGTTGGTTTGATGGTTGAGCAGAAACTTAGGAGTGTATCAGTTTAGTGTAATGATATCACACTTCTCTGCATTTACAATTTTCTATCTCAACGGTCTGCCAGCAATTTTGTACTGCATGTTGGTTTTATATGTCCATTTTTGGTACATTAATAAAATTGTATTTTTATCTTTAATGTGTTAAACTGCCTGATAATTTAATGCAATAGGAGGCAGTCCCCTTTACTAGACCACTTAACCCTAATGTTTTGCACAAAAGGTTGTTGACCTTATTGAGGGTTAGTTACTAGTGGGTTTTCCACTCCCTCTATCTCTTGTTGTGTTGTTGGTCATGGAGGCAGCCAACAGAATTGGAATGAAGGTTAAGCTGAGAGATGGCCAACTTTTCCAGGAGTTTGCCCAGAAAGGGAGTAATGGAAATTGGGCAATAGTTATCTGGACAAGAAGGATCAGCTGTGGGTTTCTTGAGAAGAGGATGCACAAGGGAGTGCTTCAGAGGGGAGGGGAAGGATCCTGAGGCAACGGAGTGGTTCCAAAAATCAGCAAGGGCCAGAGCGAGGGTGTCAATGTGGTCCTTGATAGTTTTAGAGGAACAGGGATGAACCTGTTTTGACAAGACTTTCATAGATAGGACTTGTCTAGCGACCTCATCAGGGGAGAAAAGAGGAAAGGACGAGAAGGATGGTGGGAGGGGGTGGCTAAAGGAGGGTCAGCAAGCACAGATGGAGAGGGGAGGGTTGTGGGTGGAGAGGGTGGACAGAGGATGTCCTGAGTTTTTTAAATGAAGTGAGCGGCAAGGGCATTGCAAAGAGCCTGGGAGGCAACAGGCAGAGTAGAGACTGCAGCAGGGTTGGCCAGCTCCTTGCAGATTTTAAAGAGTTTGGCCGAGTTATTTGATGCGGCAGAGACACGAGCTTGAGTGTGAACTCTCTTCTTGGTGAAGACAGAGAGTCGGTATTGCCTTTGTAGCAGGCGGCAGGCCAGTTTGTCAGAGGATGAACAGGAAGTCCTCCATTTCCTCTCAGCCACCCTACACTTAGGTTTGAGTGTAGCTAGGTCAGAGTCATACCAGGAATTGCACTTGGCTTTGGACTTCAAACGGATCCCAATGACAGGGGCAAGAGCATCAAGAGTATCAGAAATTGAAGAATAGAGCAGAGACAGGGCTGTGTCAGGATGCAAGACAGCCAAAGGTTGGGGGGGGGGGGGAGTGGCGGCAAACGCCTCAACTGACACACGCTTCATGGGCCGGATGTCCGAGAAGGTAGGTGGCAGTGTTGGGGTAGGCTTGCTTGGGGGGGGAAGAGAGGGAGAGATGAGAGGAGAGGAGGGAGTGATCGCTCCAGGAGAGAGGAGTGGTCAGAGGGATGGAGAGGGGGAGGTCAGAGGAGATCAAGACATTGAGTGTGTGCCCTGCAGAGTGAGTCGGGCCAGAGGGGAGGATGGACAGGGAGAGGGAGTTGCAGAGGTCACCGAACAGTACAGATGAGGAGCAAGGAGAGTCTAAATGTATATTGAGGTCACCGAGGAGGAGGAGGAGGAGGTGAGTGGTAGAGGCCAGGAGGGAGGAGGAGGGGTCCGCCCACTCAAAGAAATTAGGTGATTTGACCAGGAGGCCGGTAGATAGTAGCCACAGTAAGAGAATGGGTAGACGAGAGAGAAAGCCTACAGACAAGGCATTCAAAAGAGGAGTAGGTCTGAGTGGGAATGATAGAGGCAGGAATCCACTCAGGAAAGATCAGGGCTAACCCCCTACCAGACCGGGAGGATCTGGGTGCTGAGAGGATCTTGTAGCCATCAGGGAGGAGAGTGTCAAAGCTTGTGACAGAGCTGGACGCGAACCATGTCTCAGTAAGACCAAGGACATCAAGGTCTAGTTCTTCAAGGAGGTGGCAGATGTCAGAGGAGTGTTTGACAGCAGATCGAGAGTTGAGAGTGGCAATATGAAGAAGGTTGCCAACCTTAAAGACCTTCCGGGGAGGGGTACAGATCAGAGGTACACCCTGCGGAGGAGAAAGAGCCCCAGGAGGGGCAGAGGAGGAGGAGAGAGAGGGCAATGTAGCCAAGGGGGGAAAGGTGGAGATGAAAGGAAATTGATGCGGCAAGGGAAGCGCCTATCAAAGAGGAGGAGATTGGCCAGAGGGCCTTGGACCATGACAGTGCCATTTAGGTAGACATTAATGATGACTTTAGAGGAGTCAAAGGAAGCCTTGAGAACTTCCCAGCGAGTGCCACCATTAATGGGAGAGGAGGAGATGGGGCAGAGCACAGAGACCATATGAGGCGTCCATAGATCTGGCGAAGGAACGTCAAAGAGGATGTTGGTGAGGGTCTGTCTGGAGGAAGCATTGGAGTAGGTGTCGGCGATAGCAAGGCCAGGGTTAGAGGCCAAGATATCCTTTTTGAACTTCTTCCTGCCAGACTTCGTGAGAAGGGAAGGATAGTCAATGGAGAAGCAGTTGGACAAGATAGGAGAAACAGAAAGCGCCATGGGGGTGGAAGCGAGGAGAGGATGGAGATACTGGGGGGGGGGCTAAGGCAGGTAGGTGTGGGACAAAAGAGTGGTGAGGTCACTGGGCTGGCAAGTTACAGAGACGCAATAGTATACAAGCAAAATGCAGAGAATTTTGCAATGGGCAGCGAGATTTGACTTTTTAGCACAAAACAAAAACAGCAGGATTTGACTTTTCAATCTTGGAATCAGATGTTAGCAAAGGATTTTAGGAAGTATTGCGCATCAGGATGACAACATGGGAGTAACAAGCAGAAAGAACAGTGATAGTCAAAGGTGGTAGGAGTGAGTCTATAAGGAGGGAACTAACCCATAGTTCTGGAGGAGGCAAAGTCAAGGCAGTCCGGATTTCTTAGAGGAGTGAGGTGGCAGCATCATTGTGGTTAAGGTGCAGGGAGGACCCCAATTAGTGTTCCGGAAGCGGACAGGGAGCAGACAGGGGCCTTAGAAGTGGGCCTTTGCTGAGAGGGCCAGCTAAAGCTTGATTGGATGGAAGAAAACACTCAGCAACCAATGGGAGTGTAGCACAGGAAGAGGTGGTTCAGCACAGCCTGCCTACACAACGAAGAAAACCACGGCGGCCATCTTGGAAGGGCCAAAAAACAGTAAAATATGCAGACAATAGTGGGAAAAACGTGTGCTTTCAAAATAGCAAGGCAGCTCCAGGTATTTAAAAAGCTCAAAAAATGGCAGCATGATGAACATGCCAAATAAAACAGTCCTTTCAAACAATTTTATGCAAATTATTTTTTTTTCTTTTTCTTTTCCTTTTTTTCCCCTCCAATTTCGATTTTTCAGGTTCAATAATTCCCCTGGAGGTGCAGTAATGCACAGAAAGTGCACCTACCTAATGGAATAGTCAGCAGCCAGGCACAAACTCCACATGTGCAAGAAAACAACAGATGGCCAGGAGGGTGGAAGCAGGACCTCACTCTCCAGTGAGAAGCAGATGAAAGAAGATGACCGGCGTCATGATTGCAGCTCAATATTTGAGCTGCTGTGCTCAATGGCCTTGTGTATGAGGAGGTTCCAGTGGGAGTTCAACTTCAGTCAGAACCAATGACTGGGTTCCTGTAGTATAAGCTTCCAGTGAGCTTTGGCTTAGTGCTAGACTTTGACTGGTGGTACAGTGAGGATAATGGCATGATGGGTGAACCATTTGCACTCCTGCTGTTTCAGGCACAAATCATCCCAGGTGCTTCCATGATGGGCAAGGGGATTTATCCTAATAGGCTGGACGGGCAGGTGAGATGGTTAGAGGAAGCTCTGTATCAATCGTTTGAAGCTGAGCGATCTGCCTTGTACTCCATGCTTTCCAAAGCACACTAGCCGGTAAAGAAGGTTATGCTCATAACTGATAGCACTACCGTAAAGTATTATGCAATACGTGCAGTGTGGTAGGCAGGAAGGTGCAGGATCTTTGGATGTGGTCAATTGCCAGGAATATCTTAGTCGAAGCTTTCCTTCTGGCTGGGGAAAGCAAAGTGAGATTGGACGCTCTCAGTAGGGGAGAATTGGTGTTGCACGAGTGGTCTTTATACCAGTCGGTGGTAAATAATGTTGTCCAGATATGGGGCATCCATTTGTGACCCAAGCAAAATAAATGTCATCTACTAGGCTCTTGCGAGGTATGCAGAAGGGGTGCGCTGGGTGATGCCCTGTTTGGAAGTACCATGGAATTTAGCAAAGATGTACGCATTACATCCTTTTCCCCTGCTGGAGATTGTCCGGAGGAGGCTTAGGTACTTCAGGGGGGTGATGATCTTGATCGCTTCCGGCGTTGAGGGTCTGGTATGTGGACTTTCAAAATCTGAGCAACAGCGTATGAAAAATCCTAGTTTTTCCAGGAATGCTGACTCAGGGGGTGGGCAAAGGTTTCCATCTAGAACTGGGCATGCTGCAGCTGCACACCTGGCTCCTGATCCATAATTTGATTGAGGAGGTGTTGAACATTATGGTGGCAGCCAGAAAGCAGAGTCACGAAAACCATATTCTTGCAGGCAGCTGCGCTTCTGCAGGTGGCAATATCAACAAGACATTGCCCCTTTCTTGGCCTCTGAAGCTAGAATTTTAGGCTTTGTAATGTCACTGATGAAGGATGGTACCCACCGTGAGGGGAATAGCTAGCGGTAGCAGTGCTACCCATTTCTATCTGAATGCCTGAACAGGGTTATTTCTTCAAGATCCTGTGAAAAACCAGAGATTGTTTCACTGCCCGGACCCCGGGGATCCATTACTCAGGTGGCCAGGGCACGCCATCGTCTTTGGATCCAGACTCTCGGGGTGGACAAGTGCGGGAGGATCACCAGGGTGAGGGGTCCTTGGGGTGTCGTGGAGAGACACCCACTGGTGAGATGCAGTATCCCCCTCTCCAATCCTCTTTTTTTTTTTTAGGATATTCCAATTTCCCAAATCCCCCCTTCGACCTTTCCTACACAAACACGGAGCAGTGGAAGAGGAGGTGTAAAGCTGAAAGGATTATAACCCATGCAATACACTGGACATGTCCCTCTAACCATTTAACGAGATCAGGCAGGGTCAGGCACTTGACTTTAATCACGCACACCTAATACCTATTAACTCTCTCCCCACATGGTTAAAAGGTGGAACACTGAGGCGCTCTTTGAGCAAGGCGGTGCACAAGAGGGAGCAGCCCCCCAGCAAGATATCGTTATTTCCGAAAAGCCTTGAGGACTGCGCACGACAGCCCGGCTGGAAGGGCGAAAGAGTCTTCCGAGTGCTACAAGATTATCAGCCATCCTCCTGGGTGAGCGCCAGAGTTGGGGAGGTGTAGAAGCGGCAGTGGTAACAACCTTGACTCCTACATCAAAGGCGCTAAAGACATTAAGCATCTGAACACGACCTGGACCTGGTCAATTAAACAAGACCCTGAGGGATGAGGGTTACGCGAGCACCGATAAGCTACGAGAGAAAGTGAATTAATTGTTGAGAACTGCGAGTACAAAGTAGCGGAGTGGTCCGACGAAGTGAGATTGCCCAGTCGAAAAAGTCACAGTGAAATGTTTTAAAGCTGCAGAGGCAGCAGGAAGCGAGAGAAAGAAAGGTTTGAAAGACTTAATCTAGGAGCAATTCATATGAAAGCAAGTCATACCTAGAAAGTACATTGTCCAAGAGGCATTGCAACTGAAGGAAAATATGTAAAGTGGAAGTAAAGAAAGGACGGTCGAAGTGGTCATGTGGGGTGAGAGCAAAACTCCTCCCAGTTTCAAAAGTCTTCAACAGCGAAGTCAAAACACAAAAGGTGGTTCGAACCCGACCGAGGGCAGCCCATGTGTGGAATGCGAAGAAAGCTTAGGGAAGGGAACCCCACCAAGCAGAAAAGATTTGATCCCGATTGAGGGGAACCTATAGTGAACTGTGACCAAATGCTATACTTAGAAAAATTTCGTTAAAACTGTGTAGATGCTTGAAGGGTGACCTGGACTTGGGTGGTGGGAACCCGAAAGGTTAAACCCCTGAACTTTTGACTCAGACTTGAACGGCCAAGAAGGCTCTGGAGGGCAGGGTAAGCCGCCTGTGTTTGCAAGCAAGTGTGTTCATCCATCAAGTGTTCCATCTAACCCTGTGCTTTATAACGTAGGGATGAGAATGAATACTGATTTATATTGCCATTCTGACATTTCATTTCACCACTGATTTCTTTTTTTTCTCCCATTTTTAGATACTTATCCCTATGTCACATTAATTTGTTTTATAGTGAGGGCAGGCATTAAATTGTTGTTAGGATAGGCCTTTATTGTTTAACTAAGGCTGACTAGGACTGTTTCTTTATTATTTGATGGCTGCGATTACTCCCATATTAGTTATAGGGCCAGATAGGAGTTTTTACAACCCCCTTGAATTTAACAATAAAGGTTTTGAAACTTGCAACTCTTGTGTCAGTGCCTACTTGTGATATCATGCCTCCCTTACAATTCCGAATATGGTGTAATTCCTGAAAGGTTTGGTTATTCAGTATACACTAGTGCTGTACATCCAGTTACAAAACAAACTGGACATAGGGCCTCATTACGAGGTTGGCGGTAGGGCAAAAACGATGCCGGTATGTTAATACCGGCATCATTTTACCGCTCTGTTGTATTCCGACCCGAAAACCCGGTATTAGCTGCACCCTAATTAACGGTGCCGCTAATAGCGGCATAGGCGCGTACACGCGCCCCTTCAGGGAGCAAATACTGGCATGCTGGTAATAGGGGGAAATTCCAACCCACGCAGACATGTA
Source organism: Ambystoma mexicanum (assembly GCF_040938575.1). Taxonomy (NCBI): domain Eukaryota; kingdom Metazoa; phylum Chordata; class Amphibia; order Caudata; family Ambystomatidae; genus Ambystoma; species Ambystoma mexicanum. The sequence goes on along the minus strand of NC_090936.1, from coordinate 853,231,639 downwards.
AATACCGGCATCGCGAAGCCAGTAATCACGGGCTGCACGATGCCGGCCATACAGGCATCGCAGACCACCCGCAAACAGCAATCAGGATACAAGGCAATTGCCACAGGTGCACACAATTCCCACAGGTGTAGTCAATGGAGGCAGGGCCAGTATAAAATGAGCACACACACACACACACCACACCCCTTCCAACATCAAAATGCTACCACTAGCTGTTGCAATCATGGCGCTGGAGGACATGCCCATATTGCTACAACTACAGCAACAACAACTACAGCAGCAACAACAGGCAGCACAGAGGAGATGCAGGAGGAGAAGGAGGGTGAGACAGGCCCAGCAATTACCACCAGCGCAGCCACCAGTGCCTCGCAGGCAGCCACCAATCCCTCGCACCAGACCCAGCCCATTTAACCTAATCCCTGAGCAGACCAACACCCTGTACCGGTTGGACCGTGACACCATCACCACCATAGTGGACATGATACAGAAGGACATTGCCAGCCTCATAGAAATACGCACTGCCATCCCCCCGCTACTAAAGGTGGTGTCTGTGCTACACTTCCTGGCCACAGACACCTACCAACACACAGTGGGGCAGCTGCATGGCATTTCACTACCACTATTTTCATGCATGCTGAACCAAGTGCTGGATGCCCTCCTGAAGCACGCAAGCACCCACATATCCCTACCACGGACTGCCCAGGAGATAGCCGAAGCCAAAGTAGGCTTCCATGCACTGGCAGGCATGCCCAATTGTGTTGGTGCCCTCGACTGCACCCATGTGGAATTGGTTGTCCCCCATGCCATAGAGGCGGTGTACCGCAATCGCAAGCTATACCACTACATCGATGTGCAAATGGTATGTGACTCCAGCAAGATCATCACCCATTGCTGCGCCCAATTTCCTGGATCCACACATGATGCCATGGTACTGCGCAACTCCACGCTACCCCGTCACATGGAGCGACATGCTGGACCACGTGCCTGGCTGCTTGGTGAGTTGCACAACTGTCCCATGGCTGTGCTGTGGGGTACTGATGTGTGCGGATGCAGAAGGTGGGGGGAATAGTGCAGCTGGGTGGGAAAGGGGGGGGAATAGTGCACCTGGGTGGCAATAGCCATTGAGTGGAGAATGCATGCACAGCTAAACACTCCTCACCTGAACCAGCCAAACGGAACATGATACATCACTGGGCCACACATCACAAATAATGCATATGGATGACAACAAGTAAGAGGAACAACCAGGCCACCATGGTCATGGCAAGCAATGCATGACTGAACAGGATGGCAATGTGGCTAGTGTGACCATGCATTGTGAAGAATATACAGCATGAATTGGAGGCGAAACATTGTCGCACTACCACATCACATCTGCCTCAGCATGCATGATTACACCCTGCATCATCTATTTAACCCCACCCAGTGTACCACACCTCATTACAGTATACATTACATCTAGTTGACTATTTTGTATACGTACAGGGACATGTGGATGCCCACACCAAATAGCTGCCGCCATGACTGTGCTCCCTGAAGGTGGCAGTTCAGAGTGACACACACCTATTTGTATCTGCATACAGGTGATGGAGGATATCCCTTGAGGCCGTGGCTACTTACCCCTGTGTAGAACCCGCAGAACAGCCATGAAGAGGAGTACAATCGTGTGCACACTCGTACCCGTGTTGTGATTGAGCAGACCTTTGGCCTGTTGAAGGCGCGGTTCCGCTGCCTAAGCAGGTCTGTTGGGGCACTCCTATATAGGCCTGAGAATGTGGCAAAGATCACCATGGCCTGTGTCATGCTGCACAACATGTGCGTCCGGAGGAATGTACCTCTGCCACCTGACATTGACATGTATGGGCCGGGTGAGGATGAAGGAGATGGAGACGGAGGCGAAGGAGCCCCCCTGCCAGTACGTGATGCGCGGGATGGCCATGCTGTCCGCCAAGCACTAATCCACGAATACTTCTGAAACGCAGGGACCATGAAAGTAATGTGCCAGTGACACACTGGCTGCATGTGGACATGCAGACTTGTTCAGTTAGAAGTTCGCCACTGTACACCATCACACATTAAATGTACATGCACAAAATGAAGTATGTTCAGCCATTGATTTTCTTGCAAACAACTGGTGTATTTGTCAGACACGTAATAATGTAAACATTCCCCTCACAACCCCCAGTGAACTCGCTCACCCACCCTGCAAACCCCAAAAATACCCCAGTGAACTCCCTCACCCACCCTACAAACCCCAAATGTCCCCAAATGTACACCAAACACTGGTCCCTTGACCAACGTCCATTTGTCCAACGGCATTGTCTGCCCACTCTACTTCTTCGCTATTTTGGGATCCGGGGGTGCCATGTCCAAGTGCCGTGCACTCATCCACACAGGGCTTGATTGGGCTGAGGTCGAAGGGGTTGTGGCAGTGGAGGTGTCAGAGGCCAGTCCCATGCCTGCCCCAAGGTGTGGGCGCTGCATTTGAGGCAGGTTTGACATCAGGGCTTGCGTAAGTGCCCCCAGACACTCCCTCATGGCAGTTGTGGATGCCTCAACGGCAGCAGTGTTTGCAGCGATGGCTGTAGCAATGGCCTTCATGGTGTCATTTCCATCGGCAATTTGTTGCTGCATTAGTTCAAGCATCGACTCCTGTCATGCCTCAACCCTCGACAGGCGAGCCTTAAAGGAGTCGTTGGCAGCAGGAGTGCTGGTGGGCCGGGGTGGTGGCAGCCAGCGTGGTGGTAGCCAGGGTGGTGGATGGCACTTGCGTGGGTCCCACGTCCAGGGAACAGTCCTCCTCAAAGAGGCATATGTCAGACTCTCCGAGGTCCGAGTTGTGGAGGCATGGTTCGTCGCTGCTCTCGGCCTCTGTAGGGGGAGGGATGCTGGTAATGGGGTTTGGGGTGGGTGTGGTGGACACGACTGTGTCACCCTTGTTATCCACATCAGCATCTGCAACGTCTGCGGTGGGTGGCGGAGCGGGAACGGAAACACCTCCCACTGTTGTGGGTGGCTGCTGCTGGACTCTGGCTGCAGGTGTTTCCTGCTGGGTTTCTGCCCGGTGTGGCACACTGCCTGTTGGTCTGGGCAGTTTCTGAGGCTGGGGGGTGGCAGTGGCCCTGGTCCCTTGCCGTGAAGTAGATGCACTTTTACCCCTGTCCTGCCTGCCATCTTCCTCATCGGTGCCTGGGGGATAGAAGAGATGCAGGTCATCAGTGATGGTGTCACATGGTAGCGATAATCTATTGCGCTGTGATGTGTTCATACATTCATGCATCCAATTATAACAGGGGTGTGGCATTTGGTGTTCTGAGGGGTCATGTGGGCAATCAATGCATGGCTGGTGGCATGGCATTGGTATGGTGTCTGTGTGGTGAGTTACATGGGCACGGTCGAGTCATAATGCACATGTGTTGGGATTGGCACTCAGCATGCATTTGTGTGTGGCAGGGTGTGGCACACATTCTTGACTGGATATGTTGATGTGGGCCTGGGACATGCATTGCCTTGCCTAGTCACACTTCCACGTCACTTGTGCCACATCATCATCATCATCATGGTGGGATGTGATGTGTCACTCACCTTCTTCTGGGGATGATGCGGCGCCCACCTCCTGCTCTCCGAATTCCTCTATGGACTCGGGATCTATGAAGGTACTGGCTGTCTCCTCCCATGGCATCAGCTTCACTGGTGAGTGTGGCCCCCCGCCTGTCACCATGGCGGCCCTCCTGTTGTCTGCCAGGATGTTCCTCACCCTGTGGCAGAGGTCATCCCACTGCTTGCGACAGTCGCGCACAGTCCTTGGGGTGGTTCCCAGTGCCGACACCCTCTGGGCGACCTCTTGCCAGACTTCCTTCTTTTTGATCTGGGCCGCATGCTTCATGTCAGTACACCTGATGATGTCCGCATGCTGGGCCAGGGTGTCAGCGAGCATATTAAGCTCAGCATCTTAAAAACGCTGTTTGCGCTTCCTTGGGGTCATCTTCCTGGTTGCCTTGGACATCCTGGTTATTTTCTGCCACAGCACAACACAAATGGACTGGTGGTTGGGGAGGATGGCAATGGATTGTGTTTTTAAAGATGGCCGCCACCCCATTTCCCGTTCCTGCGCGATGATGTAATTTCCGGGTCCGTTTTTTGCAAACACGGTATTACCATGGTGGTATTACCGTGCCGGTATTTAGGGGTTGGTATGAGGCGGTACCGCTATGGGCGGGTCCTGCGATGCCGGTATAGGGGAGTTAGAGGCCCTTTAGCGGCATGGCGGTATTGCCATTACCGGCATGGGGGGAAAGCGCGTGCTCGCGCACTCGTGCACTCGTAATCACCCGCTATTAGCGGGTTCATACAAGCACGGACCCGCTCATTCCGGCATGCCGATACTGAACCTGCTTTTACTGGGCTACTTGTAATGAGGCCCATAGTCTTGGCACAACTAATTGCTCCATCGTTTGAGTCCAATGCTCAGCAGCGACTTCAGTTTCTTTATCCTAAAGACTGCCTTTGTAGTAGCTCTCATATCAGCCAGGCGAATAAGTGAATTTCATGCTCTGTATGATATTTCACAAAAGATAAGGTGACGCTTCAGGTGAAGTGGTCCTTCATATCCATAGTTCAGTGTATTTTATATTAATCAATCCATGCTGTTTTTTTTCAACCCTCCACTCATTCAAGATGGGGAGCATAGGCGCACAGACATTAAATAACCAGTTTGGCTAAGTACCTTTTAGACAAACAACTATCTGTGGCCTATTGGTACGCATCCAGGGGGTGGCTAAAACAGACAATCAGCAGATGGATTGTGGTATGTATTGGGATCTGCTATGAGACAGCGCACAAAACATCTGTGAAGGGTATTGTGACACCTAACACCAGGGGCTGTGCAGCTTCAACCGCTTTTATGAGGAGTGCCCCAATCCAGGAGATCTCCAGAGTACCTATTTGATTGCATACATTTGCTAAGCATTGCAGTCTAGACTTTGATTCAAGAGCTGAGGCCTTGTTGGACAGGGCTGAAGGACAGCACATCTTTGGGTGAGATATCTCTCTCTCTCTCTCTCTCTAGCCCCCTCTCTCTTTCTTTCTCGCCCGTCTTCAGGGACCATAACTCCTGATATGGCCCTTAAAGTTGCTCTTAAGATGATTGCGCTCCTTTCTGCGGCAGTGGTACTACTGACCTGAAACTATCCATCGAGCTCTGTGGTGAATTCAGGGGACAGGCTACTATTTTAGCATTTTCTATTTTTCGTTGGAGATATTTTTACTCTGTTTTGTTGTCAGTGGTTGATCCACTGTTTATCTGGAGAGCTGCATGGCATTATTTTGGTTTTGACACATTTGTTGAGCTTTAGGACCACCTTTTACCTTGTGGCCAGAATATTACTACACAGAGGCGTGAAAAGAGAAACAGTGTGGCAAAGCAGCAGCTTTGGTTGATGTAGCTGCCAGCAATGCTATTGCCATTCATTGACTGAATCACAGATTGTTTGTGTCGTTCTTCTCACCATTCGTTCTTCTAGTACTTTATCATCACACTTCTGCTTGTCCATAGTTTGTTATCCTTTATCATAGTGCTTCTCCTTCATTTCTCGTTCACTATAGTTCTTCCCCTTCGTCAAGGTCCTTAGTCATAGCTGATAATAGTCCTTCTCTTTGTGCTCGCCCTACCCTTTCATGATATTCCTTCATCTTAGTCTTTTTTTTCTTTATCCTTGTCTGTCAAGATAGTTCTCCTTTGTCAGTCTTTCATCCTAATCCTTCTTCTTTGTTCAGCTCCTTCTCTGCCTTATCATCCTTTTTCTTCAACATGGTCCACCTCATTAATCATAGTCCTCCTTCATCCTAGTCATCCTCCTTCATCCTAGTCATCCTCCATCATAGTCCTCCTCCTTAACCCAAGTCCTTTTTCTTTCTTTGTCTTTTCCCTTTCTTTTCTTCTAGTCCATCTCCTTTTTTCCAGTCCTTCTCTTTTCTCCTTCCTTTCTCCTAGCCCTCCTCTTCCTCCTAGTCATCCTTTTTGTCCTTGTCCTCATCTTTTCTCCTCATCCTCCTCTTTTCTTCTAGTCCTTATCCTTTTACCCTAGTTCCTGTCTGTTTGCCCTAGTCCTTAAATGTCACTGTAGTCTTTAAGAGTACCCTAGTCCTCCTCCTTCATCCTTCTCCTTCATCCTAGATTGTCTCCTTCCTCCTCACGCTTTTTTTCTCCATCATTCTAGTCCTCCTTCATCCAGCAGAAGCTCACAGCTTATGTAGTAATAGTTACATGATGACGGCCCTTCAGTTAGCATGTTGTTTGAACTGGACAATTTCTTTATGAGGTGAACACAAATTCATGCCCGTGAATGCAAAATCAATGAACACCTGCAAAAGCCCAAATTATTACTTTTTGACACTGCTTGTTTTACATGGTAAATGTGTAATACTGTAGGTTTATAGGACTCGAGACATATTGTCATAGCAAAGTATTTTTGTTCTGCTTGGTGTAAAACAGTGTACTTTTTTACCAACCGTTCATGAAGTATATGTGAAACGATTGGCAAATGCACTAATTTATTTCATGTTTCTTCTCTGTTTGTAGGCTTTGAGCAAAGCTCTTTTGGCTCTGCGTGCAGAAATGACCGCTCATGCTGAACAACAGATTATTGCTTTAGCAACCCAGAAAGAGGACAACTTAAATGTTCAGCAAATTGTTGACAGACAAGCTAAAGATCTAAAAGTGAGTTGGCATAGAGTGATTTGTCAGAAAAGTCACTCCTGATGTTTGAAATGCATCAACCTTACTCATTTTTATGTTGATGCAATGTGTAATTCAAAATACTCTATATTTCCAAACAATGTAACAGAATATTAAATCTTCTACACTTGTGTGTTTTTGTGTATTTCGTCCTTTTGAATATCCCATTCTACATCGAGTGGACACACTGCCAAAACCTAACATTCTGGGCCTATATTGACATTATTTCTATAGATTCTCCTTACCTTACACCATCCAAGATATTTCTCCCATTTATTCTAGTGAACGTTTTGCTCACTATAATTTGTATATTTAGTTTAGCAGCTCTTTTAGTCCCTAGTCCCTTAGCTAGGTTTACTTTTTTTAGCTAAAGTATTGCTCTGTTTTCCCATTTATTTTTAAATGTGTTTATTGGTATTTTGCAGAAAGTAACATAGCAACAGTAGGTTTATAATATTGGTATTTTGCAGAAAGTAACAATATACATATAAAGCAAAGACCACTTAGCAACCAAATAAGTATCCGGTGTACCAAAAACATAAACCCGGACAAAACAAAACAAGGTCTAACTCTCTGGGCATAACGACTAGGCTCTTATACAAGGTGCTATGAGGAGATCAGCATTGTGAGAGCAAGGTGGCGTTGTGGGTACATATGAATGGGAAAACAAGGTGTCAAAGTCAGTTGAACAAAAGGGGTGCTCAGGAGGGGGCGAAGGGAGCTCACATTGTTACATGTTGAAATCAGTATGACATTAAGTAGGTGTTCATGGGGGTTTATCATCGGAGGGATGGAACATTGTGAAAGCAAGTGCTTTCCAAGACTCGTAGGTTCCTGCATGGACTTCGTAGTGACCCAGCCCATGCCTTTGTCTCTGCATCACACCAAGTCTCAAGTTCACGATAACACAGTTTGTATTGTGGGCCCCCCCGTTTGTTTCCAGGACATAACAATGTGGTGTTTAGCGAGTACACAAGCTAAGTCCATAAACCTGGTGACATGTCTGACTTTCCCCCTCCTAGAGTATGCTCCAGGTATGCCCTCAATGGACCCCAGCTGTACCAGGCAATTCCTGCCGCCCTGCTGGTGTGTTCGACGTGGGACCAGAAAGCTTGCACCTTAAAACATTTCCAGAACATGTGAATTAAATCTGCGTCTTCTAGGTTACACCAGGGGCAGGCCGAACACTTGTTTTTGTTAAATTAAGCAACTCTGCTGGGAGTAATGTATGTACAGTGGAGTACGTTAATTTGGAGCAGCCTAAATCTGGCATTCCGGGACACATTTTTAAGAAAATTAAACGGTTAGAGGAACGGCTCCATTGCAACGTTTTCATTGCTAATCATTAGAAGCAATCAACCCCAGGAGCAGCGTAAGTGAAAATCGATGAGGCTCTGATAGCGAGTGCCATTTCCTAAAACAGGAGGCGAGAAAGCTGTGCAACCTCTTAGACGAACAACAATACTGACTTAGAGGAGACAAAACCCTCCCCTCCAGTACTATAGGCAGAATTATTTGAGGCTACAGGTCCAAGGCATATTGTATAAAAACCCTAAGTAAGTTCAGTAAGGGCTGGTGAGTAGAGTCAAGCCACTAAATATAGATGGCCTCCATTGGTTGAATCAGCTGGAAGTAAAATAAGTATGAATAGCTGTTTAATTAAAATTATCAGCAACCTCCGCTCGTTTACTGCATGATCAAGCTTAAGGTATTAAAGCATAGACCTAAGCGAATGGCGAAGTACAACCTGTGCAGTGGAGCTTTGACAGATGGCATCAGGGCACTGGAATGGGACAGCTCTTAATAAAACACCAGGTGGACTGGAGCTAAATCAGAACATGGAGCCCCAGATTAGGAAGCAGAAGGTAATGGTGAATGCACAAATCCACTCCCACTAGTCTAATCAGGCTCAGGAAAGTTTGGAAAAATGTGGAGATGTCTTTCTTGATCCAAACAGTTTATTAACGCGAGGTCTAGAATACACTGTTACCATCTCTAAAATACAAAAGAAAATAGAGGATTGTTTTCGGAAGAAAAGACATAGAAGTCTAGGAGAAGTGGATTGGGAGGTGAGAGGGATTGGGAATCCTCCTAGCCTCCTAGACAGAATGGTCTGGAGAGAGTGGGTACTGGGGGACGGAAGGGTGGGAGATCTCTTAAAAATGAAGAGGCAAGCATCAGAAATGATGGAGAGAGTTGAACAGTTTACACTAGGAATCTCAGGACTAGAATACCTCCAAACATTGGGATCAAGTCCAAGGCAAAGTTTCCAGGACAAGAGAGACCAGGACATACAAAGAGCTGACCCTAAAAATCAGCATGCAAGTGAGGCAACGCTCTCAGCTCTGAACTTTGTATTGAACTCCCTGGTAACAGTGTTCGAACTATTGAAGAGTGTGGTCCAGTCGCATGCAGGAATTTTACTGGAGCTCACGAGAGAAGCAGCACACTGTGATGCATCCATAGTGGGTGTAAGCAAGGCAATTAACACAACAGCACCAGCTGTCAGTGATATAAAAATTGAACTTATTTAACAGGGTCTGGATATAACTGCAATTTTGGAAACCCTAGGTATCATAAGGAATGATGGAACACAGCTCCGTCAAACAATGAGTGAGCTCACAAATCAGCTTAAGGGACCAAGTGACCCAGTAAATAAAGTAGAAGACAGATGCACGGAGGACAAGATGAGTCACACATTTGATGATACCCCCTTTCCCAATCAATTCGGGAAGAGTTCAGAAGAATGGCCTAAATAGAAGAGGGGTTGGAGGAGTGAATGGGACAGCGCCTTTACAAGAGCAGGCACCAAGTCCGGTGTTCCCATAGAGAAACACGAAGAAACATGGATAGAAGGAGCACACCAGAACTTCCAAAGAAGAAGAAAAATGAAAAGAAAAGAGTCTAAGGAAAAAGAGGCTAAAATCATCATCCCCAGTGAATAAGAAAGAAGTTAAAAAAAGCAAAAATCAAAAAACAAGAAACACAGGAACAGCAACTTCAATTAAGGCGGTAACAGTATCAACAGTGGACGACCTAAATTTAACAAGACAAGAGTTTACAAGTCTAACCCAAGAGTCATCAGAAACACGGTAGAACTCCAGTGTGAGTCAGAATTATTTTTTTTTCAAAACGCGAAAGAGGGAGAATCAAAAGGGAATTCCGGTCGAACCATTGCAAGGTGTAGAGGTGACTCGGTGAGTATTAGGCTGCAAACAGTTGTCAAAGGAAGGCTCAGCCCAGAACCCTATAAGAGAGCAGCAGTTGGAAAACGACAGAGCCAAAAAGGCAGTAAAAGAGCAGTGAGAGGTGAATACCAAATCTACGCAGGAAAACATGCCAACTAAGTTAGTAAGATGGGCACCTATTTTCTTACAGGGGAAAAATAAGATAACAAAATATTCGAAGACCTCCATCACAACGACGGCCCAACACAAACGAACGATGTGAAATTGGCTCCAAGTTTCTTACAGAGAGAAAAACACATTAACTCAGAAATACAAAATACCAATGGAATACCCACTAATCTCACTATACCCCTGGAAAGGCAGTTTGCCATTCCAAAACTTTGGTTCAAAACATCGATGAAGCTTACAAAGTATAAATCCTTCAATCTGGGTGTCATATTGTCTTTCTTCAAAAAAATCCCGAACTTGTATCTCTTTTCCACCGATGACATGGAATTTGTTTGTTTTCCAGTGGAACATAATGTTCTCATAGCGGAAGTAGGATTAAAATTAAAAGCGGCGCAAAGGCAATACTTGCAGCGACAAAGGACCTCCAGAAACAGGGTCTCGAGGTTTATACAGCTTTGCCAAGAGACCCAAAAGATGGGGACAGACTACAAGAGAGGGGACATACACTAGTTAAAAAATACATTGCTGTGGGATTGGTGGAAAATGGGCAATGTACGGGAAAGGTTGATTGGAAGGGGGATCAACAGAAGAGTGTCTTATCTATGCTTCCTGAGATTATGATTCAAGTGTTTCAGAAGTTAGGGGTAGGAGCACAACCTCTTTAGTCAAAATGAGTGCCGATTGGTGAGCTGGAACACGCAGGGTTCTACTTCCTTCAAAACAAAATCTATGAAGGAAAAACTATTTGGTTGCAATGACATGCTATTATTTTAGGGAACATGGCTGGTAAACTCTCTGCAATTAGAGGGTTTTACAACTTTCCATCAACCAGCAGTGCAGAATCTAATAAAAGCCACCCGTAATTCCACAGTGATAGAATCAGAAGTAATATACAGTATTAACAGGGGTATTCAGGCATGCAAACTAAAATTGAGAACTAGTGAACCACAGCTAAAAATCATTGCAATCAATGTGTATTGGAACCCCGCCTGTATCGGTCTCACAGCTTTTTGGGAACATTTGGCAGCACTGTTAGCCAAGGTGAACCTAGAATACCATGGGACTCAAGTAATAATTAAAAAAAAATGTTTATACACTTATAAAGCGCCGAAAGCCTGCAGACATCAGGGCGCATGACATACAACATATAAATAACTAACAATGCCACCATCTGTCCTAGGCTATCTGAACAAACCAAAAGCAAATTCGCAATATGCTCGAAAAGCAACCATAAAAGATATACAGAAAATACAACAGCGGTGGAACTTAGTTCAAAACAATTCTTATTTTTGTAGGTGGGACCTTGTCCTGAACATTTCTAAGTGTATTAATGAATGCAGGCAGACTGTTGGACCCACATTAATAAGAATGCAGTCAGTATTCTCTTCAGTGCACCAGTTACAAATGTGCAGTCTGCGAAGGACTTTCAAGTCCTGGGATCTAATACATATTTGACCGACTTTGGGATTAAGCCACGCTAGGATTTTGTGTTTGAGCGATACCCTTGATTCCTCTTGGCTGGGCTTGACCACATTTGTCAAAATAATATTTCTTGAGTCTAGGGTAAAGCTCCTCACATTGGGATCCACAATTCTAGCCCTGGAGGATTTTCTTTGGTAAATGTCATTTAGGCAACGGGAAGCCAATGTAAATGCAGGCTTAATACTGGTTGACATGGAGGGCAGGATGCCCTCCGAAGGAGCTGTATTTGCTGAGCAGGACATTGAAGAGATTGATTTTGTTTTTAGGAACGGATTAGTATATGGAGGTTCACTGGGGTCTGTTTGACAGGCCAAATGAACCCTAGTCTAATGAAAAGATGTTTGAGAAGCCTTGTCTGCTCTTACTGGCTCAACAAAGATGGACTTCTCTGGGGTGGGAATGACGGGGGTAGCTTCAGACCTAGAGTGCCCACCCAAGACTGAGAGTCTTCAAAGCTGGAACCTGTCACAAGATCCCGTGGCATAAGATCCTTAAAACGCAGCCAGTTATCTGGTCCTCTAGGATCACCCAACCCCCTCTCTGAGCTTGTTGCGTTGGCTTCTTCGGGCCGCTTCTCTATTTCCCTGTGCTGTCCTACCAAAGCCTGAAAGCTCATTAATACTGCTTTCTACTTTGTCTAAGGCCTTGTCTTCAAGTGAGGCCCCGGTTGACTCTCCATAAGCATTGTAAAAATCTGGGACCTTAACCGATAGTTGCATGTGCATGCTCAGAGGGGAACCTGCAGTGCTGTCAAAACACATCGAGTCTTTATTTCTGAGCAGAAAATCCATGAGCAGAAGGTGTTCCTTCTGTAAATTCTGTCTTCTTTTGGCACTCAAGGCCAAAACTTGAGAAAAACGGCTTCCACTCCTACGAGGGGCTCTAGGTGGAGACTGAATATGAGAGTCCCATGTACTCCTAACAGGCTGGATATCCGCAGGTCCCGTTCCCAAACTGGTAGCAGTGAAAAATTCAGAGTGGGGGACTGTATCTTTATCCCTGCTGCACATGGTTTGCAACTCTTGCAGCAGCCTCGTGACTGGCATGATGATAAGTGGTTAAGTATAAAACCAGGAAATAGGGCAAAAGGAATGCAACGTTTGGGTGAGGGGTACACTTACCCACAAGCAACTGTCAAAAGCCTGCTGAATACTCAGCTGTGCGGCATTGGGTGCGTAACTCCCTCCTCATAGAGACCCCCAAGAGCAAACCCTGGGATGCAACGCAGGTCGCCTGTGCCAGCACCCACCAGGATAAGCTCAGGTCTCCAACCTCCAACACCAGCGTCTGCAAAACATGGACTCAGTGAGTGGCTCGGGGGTCAGGGGTCGACGGCTGAGCAAGCCCGAAAAAACATAGAAGCTGAACAGAACCCCCAGCCTGCAAAATAGCACTGTGCAACTTGCGCCGCCAAGTAGTAGCAGCCTACCGACGGGAGAATATAACGAGTCCGAGGCTGTGGCCGGGGTGCGTGGACTTTCAGAACAGTGGACCCAGTGTCCGAGGCATAAAATAGATAGTTTGGGAAAACTACCTCAAAAGCAGCCCAAGAAACAGTCCTGGAAACCATGCAGACAGGCTGCCCTCTCATTAACAGCTCACAGCTGGCTCACTGCATCCAGATCCAGTGTAAAAAGGAAGCTTCCAACACGAGAAGGATCTCCGCCATGGGAAGGAGATTGTTGGAGTTCCTAACTGGCTGAAATGTTAAAATGCTAAATGTTACAGTAGAGGGTGATGTTCCCCCAGCAGCAGCGCGGCAACGGGGTAAATCATCCTCCATGAATGATTACATCTTCCTTTCTCCTTTACTCTATAGTATGTGCAAGTCTTTCAGTATAGAAAATTGAGGTACAAACGACCATGCTCGATTAGAGGTTCTTTTTTTCAAGAAACAAACAGCTATGGATAGGCAGTTCCAACCAGTAATAGTAAATAAAGGGAAAATAGACTGGTAAAATACAGAAATGATGGGAAATATCTAAATAAGAAATTAAAAGATCTCCCAAAAACAGTATTAGCGGATAGATGTCACCCTTTAGAATTTAGGGATTTCCTTTGGTCAGCAAACCCCCCCCCCTTCAGTAACAAATACAGGGAAGCAGAGCACTCATCACCATTTGTTTGATGAAGAAACTTGGGTTAAAAAAAGAGCCTGGAGGCAAAAACTAAGAAAATTAGGGAAGTCCACTCTGAATCCTCTGATTTATAAGATGGAAATCATAAAGCTAAAAAGGGAGTACGAACATTGGTCACGATGCCACCAGATGCTATGCCTTCAAAGAGATGGAGAGCTGATGCTGGGACTGGTATGTGAGAACAACTCCTGTAATTTTTGGGCAGTCGTAAACCGGTTGGACACCCAGCAAAACAGTGTGCAAAGCAACCGGGTACCATATGTAGAGTGACATATGACCTCTGTCCATCCAATATAAGAAACCTTTATCAGATCTGTTGTTTGTGAGTCCTGTTGTAGACTGGGGGTTGAAGTTTGAAGAAGAAGACCTATCAGAGCTGATATGTAATCCAGGGTGGCAAGCCCAAATGGGTTAACATACCAGGTATTAAAAAACAAAATGGGCCTTTGGTCTAGGCTGCTAGGTCTACTGTTTAAAGAGATCTTGAAAAGGAAAATGTTCCCTCCTGTCATGGTCATGAAGTCGGGGGCACAGGCATGCAGGGGTCGCATGCACAGGGGACCTGGGTGGACACTGTCCTGGTGCCTTTGGCACCAAGCTCATGAACAAAAGTAAACAAGAGCATCCATTTAACACCAAAAAGCTTTTATTATGGACATAGCAATTCAGATGCATTAACCTTGAACATTCCATCCATTAAGCAGCCCAAGTGTATTCTTGGGTGTGGCTGCTAATGGATTGCCTTCGCACGTGCTCACTCTCTAGGAGTAGCAGGGTGTGGCTGGTAAGCTGGCCATAAAGGGCGTGCCCAGGATCCCTGCTATATAAGCTGCCCCGATCCTCAAGATAGAAGCTTTGCATTATTCTGCACTTGCAAGCAGTGTAACGCTCACCGTCGCCTGAGGTCAGACTTACCTTTGAAGATCCTGCTTCCTGCCAGCATCCTTACCAACTGGGGGAAGCTGTTCTTACCTGTACATCTCTTTGGCGAACCAAGTATTCATCTTTACACTTTCCGGAACGCTAAAATCTTCATCTTGGCACCGCAGCACGACACGCTCCATCGTCGACAGCAGCGCCTGCAAGGAAAAATAGAAGACTAGGTTAGACATCTAAAAAACAGTCAGTTTAAGGTTGCGCTTCGCCATACTTCGCGCTTTCCTTAAACCTTCACTTACCTGCTGTCGAACATTGCGGTAGCATCCACCTTCCATCCGGCCGCATCTCACGTCTCACAGGTGCATGGAGGCTGCATTTCCATCTAAGGGAAGAAAACAGAGGAGACATTATGGCAGGTGTAAATAGGAGCAACATATAAAGACATTAAACAGAACAAACAGCATCACAAGAGCTCAAGTAAGACTTACCAATCATAAGGAGAAGCATAGTCACAGCTGGACTGGACTAATCCTTATCAGGGATCAGTGAAGGAACTAGATCCCATTCGACGCGCCCCTGCCAGAAGTAGCAGGACAGAGAGCTTATCTTCCATAATTTACAGGTGAGCTTTATGGGCCGACATATGGTCACAGAAACTGTACTTTGGGGTGAAGGGTTCAAGAGGTACAACAATCACAGATTGGTGCACTCACACACTCTTATCTCCACGCAGGAACAGTATCACCACGTACCACCGCTCACAGCTTTTCTACTGAGGGAGAGGCCTGAAGGGGGTGATTCAAGTTCAGGGAGGGCTGCAAACATGCCCCAATGCCTCCACAGAGACCAGGTGAGCGTAACTCCTCCATCATGGAAGACTGCCCCTGTGATACCTGGTTTCAAGCGTGTTGACCGGTTAGATCCGGCAAACTATCGACCGTTCGCCCTCCTGGATATTGAAAGTAAGACATTTATGAGATTACTGCTGAAAGATCTGGAGCAATGGGTTAAAAGAGAACATATCCTGATAAAATTTCAGACAGGTTTACGTAAAAGGCTCTCTAGAGCAGTGAATGGGTTGGTTTTGGGTATCTTTAGTGAGAAGGCAAGGGGAAAGGGAGAGACACCTCTATGGAGCCTGGATAGACCTTTCCAAGGCCTTCGATCAAGTCAATAGAGACTGCCTTTGGAGTAAATTGGAAGGTTGGGGAGTACCGAAGTACATTCTGGCAATGCTAGCAGATCTCCACAAAGACACCACGATAAGAGTAAGATTGGATGAACAGGGCCATCTTTCAGTCCACATAAAGGTGGAGATGGGAGTAAGACAGGGTTGCATGGCTGCCCCCCAATTATTCAACCTTTATCTGGTAGATATGGGGAAAACCCTGGATGCAGTGGCAGTGACCAGTCCCAAAATAAATGCTTGTAAGATCAGTTGGCTAGCCTACACAGATGATATTGTGCTGATAGATAATACAGCAGTGGGGTTACAGCGTCTGTTGGGGTTACAGCGTCTGTCAAGTGAAGTGGGCAAATATGCTAAAGATAACGATCTATCAATCAACCCGGGAAAATCAAAAGTAGTCATCTTCAAAAGGGCGGGTAGGAAAATCCTGGACTTATGATGGACAATGGAGGGCCAAACGATCCCGATTGTGGAGGAAGTGGTTTATCTGGGTTTTATTGTATATACATCACCGACAATTTCCCAAATTGATAGTTTTCAGAGAGAAGATCTTGCAATTAACATCTCAAATGAAAAAATGACTGGTGAAATACTGTAAATAGTCTTTAATCCCAGTGATTAAATTCTATATAGCTAAAGTAATCCCAGTGATCCTCTATGGTCTCGAAGCTAAACCATTTGCGTGGGACTTCAGCTGGCAAAAGTTGTAAGGCCAAATTTGGAAGAATGTCCTTGGTATCCCCCAGAGTCTATCCACATGCAGTTTGAGATCATTGATATCTCACGCGGACTGAAATTTGGTATCTCTGTATTGCCTAATAAAAACATCTTTGGCGTATACATTATATGCAGATATAAAAGATCACCTAAAAAAGTCTTAATCGGCCATGTTATAGAATTTAAACTCCATGGTACTTGGGATACTGAAGGGAGCAGAAAGTGATGTGACAACATTACTTTATAATCGCCAGAAGACCAAAAAGCGACTAGAAAGATCGTACTGGAGCACAATAGAGGCAAGCGAATTTTAGCAAGATCGCATTCCATTTTTGATAAAACCTTGGCTTCCTTCCAAAGTATTTCAGACAATTTCCAGATTGGAGGGCAAGAGAGACTGTCCTTAGATTTAGATTAAATCTCGTCTATACAGGAGAAGTGCTCACCAAATGGGGACGAGGTGAAGAAGCACAAAAACTCTGTATGACATGTATGGAGCCCAGTCGACAGACCATTAAACATCTTCTAATGGAATGTAAGTGAACCTGAGACATAAGAGTGAAATATCTACAAAGGTTTGTAGATAGAGATGATGGCCTCCAATCGGAAATGTTTTGGGATAGTGATTGCCGGCCATGAGATAGCACTCACGTTAAATGTGATTCAAGTACTGCAAATGTGTCGCTTAATGGACAAAAAGGGGAGAATGGGATTAGCAAACACTAAAATATGAAAGGAGGTTGTTTTTAATATGTTTTAACTAAATTGATATGCAGTAATGAATTGAATTCATGTGTGGTGTTTTTGTTATGCTCTTGGTTCTGTGTGATTTTTTTTTTTGTTTTTGTTTTCTTTTTTTTTCTTATGTAAATTTTGTAAACTTTGTATGAATTTGCCTCAGATGTGTTAAAAAAATAACAAAGATGGTTGGAATACAATAAAAAAGACAAAAAATAAAGATAATTAAACACTATATTTCCCACTCATGATTAGTGATTGTAGCACCTACATCTGATTCCCCTTGTACCTTCAGGTTTGGGTTTTGAGGGTTTGACCCACTTAGTAAGCAACTGTGCAGTCTGGTTACAGGTCTCCAGCAGTCTTCAACCATGGACATTAGGGCCAGGAGCTCGGTCTCCCCAGGCTCAGCAGGCCACCCCTACCATCTTCGACTCGCCGCCCCCATTACTTTCATATATATCAGGAATTGTCCCTTAAGCAGACCCGTCTGTTGAGTTAGGTTATCTAAGTCCCTAAACTTCCCGCCCTTATACATGTCACCCCATGTAGAGTTGCCGGATAGCAACCAAATCTTCCCTGGATTTACATACACCTACCACTATAGGAACATTAGACAAGTAGGGGTAACACAATTGAAGAAACTTTAATGCACTGGCCCAAATCTGCCTGCCTAGGACCACAAGTAGTGGTAGGGCGTTCATGCAACTGGTTGGGAGTCATAGCATTTCCTTAAGGTGGGCTGGTGTCACCAAATGCTGAAGCAATATTGACTCAGGTAGGGTCATCGGGTAGCCATTTTGAGAGAAAGCTTAGCTGAGCAGCTAGATAATAAAGGTCCAGCTGTGGTAGTCGTGCACTGCCTTCCTTACAGGGTAGGGACAGCACACTAAATGAAAGTCTGTGATGATTCAGGCCCCAGAGTAAATCTCCAATCTGTATGCCAAGAAGGCAAACAAAATGGACCCCAGTGTAGTAGTAAACATTTGTGAAACAGTACATGAATCTAGGGAGAACAATCATCTTCACAATTGCAATTCTCGTCATGAGTGACAGTGGTAGTCGGGACCAAAAGGACATGGATCTCTTAAGGCCCTGTATTGCTCTCCCAGAGTGCACGGACAGTCATAAATCACCAGTGCAATTACGGAGCCAATACTTTGAACGCAGGAAGACGCAATAACTTGCAACCACACACTCTTAGAAAATAATGAGCACTTATACGGCTATTTATTCATAGCTTAGAAGCAACCAGTGATAATATAGAAATAAATCACAGAGGAAACAGAGAATTCAAAAGAAAATACATCACCGTGAGCGTAACTGGATTCCTCATCTCGCCAGAGGCGGGTGGAAGACCCCGATAACAGCCAGGCTGAGAGCACAGCAGCCCACAGGTATGCCGGACGGAAGCGTCCCCCCTCCGGCTGAAGTCTCACCTGACCACTCAGGGGTTCCGCATATATCCACACTTCAAAAAGGGGTGGCAATTTCTCGAACCTTCTGGCAACGCACTTGCGCGTTGATGAGCAGCCGTTGGTTGCCAGCTGGGTCAACCGACAGTACCCTGAAGGAGCAAAGTGCCTCCCTCCTCTAAAACAAGCACCACGGAAAACTGTCCCATAGCTCCTAACAAGACATAACAAAGTTAGCTTTCCCAGCAGAAATGTCCTTGACTGCATACCAGGTTTGGAAAGCACGTTTTCTTCAGCATCGTGAATCTAGCTCTCAGCAAAATGAGTGCAGCTTTTCACTGCGGCATGAAGTAAATATCCATCATGGCTCCGAGCGCTCCCAGAATGCACTGCACACCAGGGCCATGTTTTAGCTCAAGCATAACAATTCCACCCTTGGATATTTATCTTCCATAGCCCAGTGGCAGAGGAGCCGGTCTCTGAAACCGACGGAATATTAAAACTAAATTAGGAATGCATTGAATACAACAACAACAAGCTATTATGATAGCTAATATAATGTAAATGCAAGCAAAAGCCTAACGTAGTGTACCCCCAACATCAGGAATCCATGAAAATAACCTATCCCACCAATTCCCAGTATGATCTTGGGACACTTGAGAAATGAGATCCCTCAAACCTCGAATATGACTTTCAATGGCTCGTGAATGGTCACTTAATTTGAAACAACACATACCTTCAACTGCGTTACAACCTAAATTATGCTTTAGCAATAGATAATCAACAGCAGCTCTGTTTTGCAAAGTTGCTTTTCTAATAACTTTACTATCAAGGAGTAACTCTTCTAATGCCTGAGAAGTATGATTAAGTCCTTTGACTACTAAACATGCTAATTTGAACAAAGATTTGCAACCCCCAGCAGCTAAATCCCAAACTCCCACTAATGAAAGGGTTAATGCTAGAACCTCAGCTTCTGATAGCAAATGCACATGTGAATCACAATCGGGGGATAGACCCACAGACTCGAAAGTGGACCTTTTGCCTCGAGTTATCGCTGGGTGTAAAGGAAACATCATTAGTCCTAATCGAGTTAAGGCACATGGACCCCTGGAAATGTTAGCTGGAATATAAGTGTATGTGATGCCACATGAAAAGAGCCATCCGGTTGGAAGTTTCACATGATTCAAATGACTGGCAGCTATCACTGTATGATTACAAGACATAGTGTTATTCATGCTGGTACATGTGCGTGGCACTCGCGAACATAATCGTTGCTCAAACACCGTGTGATTTTGCTGTTTGGTTAAATCGAGCTGTTGGCATTTGCCAATTTCTTTTGCATTGCATGTCATAAGGTAGCACACATCGCCTTGGGTTATATTATAGGTTATAGCACGTGTCAAATTTCTCTTTTTGCGATCTGTTTCCTGGCAAAATCTGCAGTGCTCATAGACGGAAAAAGATTGCCTAATATCGGAATCTTGAACCAAAGAATCATTGTGTGTGACGCCGAAAATATGCTTAAAACCGTAACTGGCGTCGGCACTACCACTAAGCACGTAGTCAATAAGGCTTCAGCATTGGGCACATCAGTAAGGCAAAGGTGCGTAATGTTGAGCACCTGCTGTTCCAGATGAATCCACATATTCTCTGTTTGGGTAATCATGGGAGAATGTTTTCGCCGTCCTGAAGATGCCTCTCGCATGACTGGCATCAAGGTTGTTTTCACTTGCGCCTGACGTGTTTGCCGCATTTCACGAATCCATGTCTTCGGTCTGGCTGGCTTTTCGGCTCGGCATAAGGCTGCTTTTGGACCTCATTACTCATCATTATCAGTTTCCCCCTGATCGCTGGCACAGATGTGACATTTTTCGTTGATAGCAGCATGCCGTTTAACTCTCCCAAATGGAGTCCATTTAGTCCCACAATTACACCAGCCAGACAGGTAACATTTGTCTGCGGGCACATATTGCCATTACTTTCTACCGGGCTCTATTACTAAAACTACTTGGTCTTTGCCTGATGCAATGACATCTGCGGGCACTGGTGGGCCACTTGGCCTTTCCACCCACACCTTCGCACCCGGTACCATACTGTCTGAAGAGCCAAAACCACGATCCCCACGGGTAGTTAACACTGTAGGAGGCTCCCTCTTCTTAATCATGGACAACTTAACAGGAATGATAATCAATTGGGCCACCCGATTACCCTTGTGGATCGGTAACAATTGGTCCCCACTATTCATCAGGATGACTGATCTCGCCTTGGTAGTAGGCATCAATTACCCCTACCAGCACTTGAACTCCCCTCAATGCTAGGCCAGATCTAGGGGCAATCCATTCCATATGCTCTGGGGGAATTTGTACTCCAATCCCTGTTTCAATTACAACAATCCCTCTTGGGTCTAATCTGATTTCTTCATGGGAATGCAAGTCTACCCCTGCTGACTCTGGAGTCGCCCGATAGGGAGCTAAAGAACCCAGGGTAATTTCCCAGTACAATAGGGTTTCTCTGACTGAATTGGGTTGAATCTGTAAAGGAGTCATTAGCCGCATCAAAGGAGTTTCATGCTCATTCACAGGACTATTGTTTAGTACTTGCACCGCATGAAACACACGATCACGCCAGCCTGCCAAATTGCCATCTCCAGATGTGCGCAGCTGTTCTTTCAACAACCCATTCATTCGTTCAATCAGCCTTGAAGTGGCAGGGTAATAAGGCACATGGTAAAGCCACTCAATGCTCTTTTCCTGACAATACTCCTTTATTAGTTTGCCTTTGAAATGTGACCCATTGGAAAAAGACTTTCGTTGGTACCTACCTAATCCTTTGGAGCGGCAGAGCTGACGAGTGGTCCACAGCACTGCGAGTCGGCTGGGACTCTTGCTGGCTGCTGCTTCGTTCCCTGGAGGGGGGGGAGCCTGCCGGAGACCACGTGATCCATCACGTGACAGGAAACCGGATCAAAACGCACCCGCATGCACCCTCGCGGCGTTGAGCCCGGCAAGGTTGGAGGGCGTTGGCTGTTGTGCGGCTGTTTGGCGCTGACAGCGTGACTAGTGAACTGGAGACTGCGGAGGTATCCCCTCTTTGGTCCCGACCTTGAGACAAAGGTAAGTCTAATCTACACTGCCTAAAGGTCCATGGTAAGAGCGTGTGTAGCGTGGTGTAAAACAAGCACTGTAAGTCACACCTGGTGTTCGCTCTGAGCACAGCGCTGCCTGATAATGTCAGCAGCAATGAGGGGGACTACAAATAAAGCTAATACGCGTGCTCAAGCCAAGCGAGGGCAGAATGCGACGTGCAATGCCATAGGAAATTCTATTGACATTGACAGAACTCTAAAACAGTCCTTTGCTGCTCCTAATGCCCCTGTAGCCGCTACTGTGTCTAGTGAGAGCGTCACTCCCTGAGACAACGGCTTCAGGATGGCAAACAACGCCGTCATTGCTGAGCAGCAGCAGTGCTCCAGCGCTGAGGCACCCAGGTCTATGGTCTCTCATGAGCATGTGGGAGCGTTGTGGCTGAGAAGGGAAGGAGCCACTAATGACTCGCTGGACACCCTTGATCTGAGAAGTGATTCTGAAAGTGACGAAGATCAAGATCGGGATGAGGTTAACGAGAAGGAAACCAAAGATGTGCTGGAGACAGAAAAAGAGGTCCCATCGGAGAAATGGAGGCAGAGGCTTGGGGCGAAGCACACCGGAATCCCAGAGTCGCATGGAAAAAAAACAGAGTGACGCTGGGAAAGGAAAAAGAGACACAGGTGGTTGAGGCACAGGAAAGGATCAGCAAATCTGAGGAAAACCTATCGGGAACGAAGAGTGCCGAAGTCTGCACCGTTATGATACATCAGGTCCTGAGTGACCAGCCATCTCCAACTACTCCCCACCTCAGGCTGAGGACTGAGGAGCCGATACGAGACACAGTCCAATCGACTCAAGCTAAAAACGTAAGCCTAATGAATATACAAAGAGAGACAGCCACGGTTGAGCAATTAAAATAGAGTTCTTCCCTAAAACTATTGGCTTCGTCAAAGGTAGCTGAGATGCATAAACCAGAGTTAAACAAAAAAGAAACGACGGCTGCCATGAGCAAAAGAGACGAGCAAATGATCAAGCCAATACAAGAAACAAGGGGCTCTATTGCCAATCTAAATACAAAAGAACACCTTACTGCGCCGGAGAAAACGGATGGTACTAGGGAGATGCGGTCACCCCTTAATGAATGGATGGAAAGATCTACACTGCCAACTACTCTACCGCAAAATAATTTAAACTGAGGAGAAAGAAGAAATTCCGTTGGGATAGTCGATCAAGTGATAAAAGATCTAGCAAAGATGAATGCAAAATTGCTGCAATCTCGAATGCTATCTCAAATAAGCCCCAATGAGGGAAATCCACTACATGCAGAGCTACACTATCCTAAGCACATGAGTATCCACAAAGTAATGACCTTAGAAATAAACTCCCCAGCATTTGAATCTAGAAATGAGGCGATTATAGTGTCTCAAAAAAGAAGTCGGAGAAGAGAAAGTTCTGAAAGCGAGGACCGATGTCTGAGGAAATGACTCAAAGGCCAAAGAGAAGCATGGGAAGAAACACATCTGGTGAGATTCAATCACCGAAAAGCAGTGCTTTAAGTGGGCCGGGGCCTGCCGGGGCCGGGCCCCGGCAGTCTCCAAAAAGTGGGGCTGAGCCGGGGCCCTGCCGGGGCCCCCCGGCCTCACCACGCCATGGCAGGACGCATTATCCCGCCGCGGCCGCAGCCGCGACGGGAGATGCGCCCGCCACTTTAACGTCAGGCAAGCTGACAGAAGTGCCAGCCAGGCACAGCGTTGCTGTGACTGGCTGGCACTTCCGTCAGTCACTGTAACTTTCTCTGATGACCCCTCATCTGAGGGGCCATCAGAGGAAGCTAGAGTCCCTTAGTTTTCCCTCGCCAGGTCACTGACCCTCAGCGAACCCGCGGGCTCCGTGATCTAATATGCAGATTAGATCACGGAGCCCGCGGGTTCTCAGAGGGTGAAAGGCGCCTCGGGCTCAGTGATCTCTGCTCTTAGCAGAGATCACTGAGCCCGAGGCGCCTTTCTGCTTTGGCAAGGTTTTATAAAAGATGCCTTCAACTGTGTACGTTTAAGCCATCTTTTATAAACGTAGACATATTTCTATGTTTATAACGGACGGCTTGAATCGTACACAATTCAAGGCATCTTTTATATAGCTTTGTCGACGGACAAAGCCACCTTGGGTTTTGTCCGTCCTCAACGCTTTATAAAAGATGGCTACGTTTCAAACCGTCTTTTATAAACATAGACATATGTTACAAATGTCTATGTTTTTAAAAGGCAGCTTGTAAAGTACACAAACCATAGTAAGGTAAGCACACAAATGTGCGTAACTTACTATGGTTTGTGCACTTACAAGCCACCTTGTATAAACATAGAAATATGTAACATTGCTATGTATATAAAAGAAGGCTTGAAAAATCACAAACCATAGTAGTACGCAAACAAATATTTAAATGCTCAAATACATTTATATATTTGTTTGCGCACCTTACTATGATTTGTGCACTTTTAGGCCACGCCCGCAATGGAAGCCACGCCCCCAAACGAGGGCCCCCCCTCAATTTTTTACCCCACTTAAAGCACTGCCGAAAAGGTCCAAACGACGTGCCACCTTAATCCCATCCTTGGATTCGGATGACGAGGACGGTACAACAACAATGAGAAATGCAAATTGGCAGAAAACCAATGAGATACCCTTGAAGGGAAGAAATAACACAGATGAGACATTGCCTTGTCTCGAAACAATAATATCGAAGTTAAGTCCAATTCTGATGTCTGCCACAACAATAGCTGTTGCACCTCTGATGAAGCTGTAAGAGAACCTAAATGAGAACTACAGAGACCAAACGACTTTGATCGCCCTATTAAACTCTAAAGTGATCAAACTAGAGACAGACCTTAAGGAAATGACTTCTGAGATTTTGGTAACTAAACGAGGGAACAATATTTCATTAACAGCTCTGAAAGAATCCCTAAGAAATAACTCTGAAGACAAGAAACTTCTAGCAGAAGTGACAAGGCAAGCTCTTACGTTACTTCAAAACGAACGAGAAGGAAGGAGAGATTCAAATACAACTCGAGTCTCAGAAACTGTGCAAACGAGCCAGACTTCAGTGATCAACTTAGAGATATTAGAATCATCCGAGAAATATGGAGCAAATAAGCAACTGTCTGAGAAAAAGAGAGAAGCGGAGAAAAAGGTGACTCAACAGAATTGCTGTTATGACAAGGAGCTTGTAATTAGGTCTGAAGATAGCGACTGTGGAAGGATGGATTGTCAGGGTGCGGAGACTGCACAGAAAACAAGGTCTAGCTCATCGACTGTTCTTATGAAATCTATAGAAAAAGAGGTCGAGTCCAGTACACTTCAAAATGAAAAAGAAGTAGATAAAAGAGCAAGTTCTCCCACCACCCAATCCATCTGAAACGTCCAAATCTATCGACACAAATACAATGAATCTGGGAAGTAACCCTGCATCTGAATCAGCAAAAAAGAACGAAGGGGAGTGGTACGATATATTTGAAAACCCGAAAATACGACCGGGAGTGAGCAACGAGAAGAGATCAAAAATAGTTAAGCCAAACTCCAATGATTGCAAAAAAAAACAAAGAACCAACAAGTACAAAAGAACAGGAACCCTCGGGGCGTGGCCTGGAGCGCAAACTATGAAGCCGCTCCTGTAATGGCCTCCGTACGAGACCTGCGGCGATGATAAATAAATCACTCTAAAAGGATCGGTCTGCGGCATGCCTAGGCTTACAGGCAAGGCGAACCCCTGAGGCGTCGGCGGCTGCCCTGTAAGACGACTTTGCCAACCCCGAAGCCCGAATCCAGCCCGTTCCCCGGAGGCCCCCTGCCCCCTGGCACCGCTCCCAAGATGGCGGCCGGGAAGTGATCTCTCCGTCGTCCCCAAGAAGGAACAAAGTAAGCCGCGATCCAAATGCCTGGCGGCTAGTTCCGGGCTGACATGGGCTCCCGGCCTGCCCGCCGCAATCACTAAGAGGCCCCCTCCTCCCCGTCGCTGATACCAGCTATCCGGAGCCCCAGCAGCGGCGTAGCAGCCTCCCCTGCCCCCATCACAGCGGTCCGGAGGCCCAGACAACTCCGCGAGGACGCGGCTCCCTACAGATGAGGCAGTGAGGCCGAGTACGGGCACCCGCTCACCCAGTGACTGCGGGATTGGACCCGCTGAGAGCCGGCAGTCAATCGACCCCCCGAGCCATCCTACCTGAAGCCAGGGAGCGCTGGAGAACCACGGGCCTCCGAGTCAGCTGAGGGAAAGACGGTCGCTCCTCGTTCGGAGGGAGGGCCCGACCGACACACGGGGGGCCGCGTCTCTGGAGCTCCTGCCCTGCCTTTGGTTGCGGCCGAGCGGCCTCCTCCAGGATACCGCAGGTGCTGCCCTGCCACCCGACGCCAGGATCCCGACTTGGGAGTTGAGGCGTTCCGGGGCCCCTTCAACAGCCCCCCCTCCATCAGACGACCCGGCTCCTTCCAGAGGCGCCCCGGCCAACTCTCCTTTGCCGGGCCCCCCACAAGCCGGGCCCACGGACATCCCGGAGGATCTTACTCGGGAGCAGCTGCTAACACACGGCTCCCCAGCTCCTGAGCCCAACCCAGCGAACCCGGATGAGGTAAGAAAACCTCCTGGGACTTGAAAGGGGTATATACACCCGCTGTGGTCCAAAGGACCGGACTGTGTCCCCCGTTCGACCAGAGATCCCCTGGTACCCCACCTGAGACCCCCCGATCTCTGGGACTTCCTGGGGCGCCCCGGCCCACTCCAGCTGCACAAGGGGGCCGCGTCTCTGGAGCTCCAGCCCTGCCTTTAGTTACGGCCGAGCGACCTCCTCCAGGATACCGCGGGTGCAGGCCTGCCACCCGGCACCAGGATCCCGACTCTGGAGTTGAGGCGTTCCGGGGGCCCCTTCAACGGCCCCCCCCTCCACCAGACGTCCCGGCTCCTTCCAGAGGCGCCCCGGCCCACTCTCCTTGGCTGGGCCCCCCACAAGCTGGGCCCTCGGACATCCCGGAGGATCTTACGCGGAAGGAGCTGCTAACACACGGCTCCCCAGCTCCTGAGCCCTGATCCCAACCCAGCAAACCCGGATGAGGTAAGAAAACCTCCTGAGACTTGAAAGGGCTATATCCACCCACGGTGGTCCAAAGAACCGGACGGTATCCCCCGTCCGACCAAAAATCTCCTGATATCCCGCCTGAGGCCCCCCCGATCTCTGGAACTTCCTGGGGCGCCCCGGCCCACTCCAGCGGCCCATATTCGATCCTGAGTCCCGGCCCCGAGGCCCCCCCAGCTGGACACATACCGCCTACCCTCCAACAGAACCCTACATTGGCTGCGCCGCCTCTGCGGCCCTCTTTCTGACGCCACGAAAACAAGGCCTAGTGATACTCCTTGCATTTGGCGCTCGGCCTCTTCACCTGAGTCTACCTACCCCCCCCTCCCCCTGGGTCCCTGACCTCTGGCCTCCGTGCGCTAATAAGCCTCACCCCGAGAGCCTTAACCATCGCAGTCACTGCAGCCCGGAGCTCCTAATTCCGACACAATGTCGAAGCCGACGAAACCAGCCAAATCCTCGGACATCTCCACTATGCTCTTGGCAGCGGACAGAACGAAGAAACCGGACCCTCCCCCTAAATTAACGCCACAAAAGCCCCCTGAGGAGCAAGGTAAATTAGCCACTAAGGAAGACATCCAGGCCTTCATGCAGGACATCAAGGCGGAGTTCCGGTCTTGTATGTCAGAGCTCACCACGCAGATGGACCAAACGGATCAAAGACTGACCGAGGCTGAACAGAGGCTGGGCGAAGTGGAGGACCTGACCCAGAGCCACGGCGCCTCTATCCTAGACATGAGACGGGAGATTCTGGCTCTGCAAAACAAGAATGAAGTAATGGAATTTAAACGAGAAGACCTAGAAAACAGGGCACGACGAAATAACCTATGCATCCGAGGAGTCCCATCGACCATTTCAGACAAATAGCTGCCTGAATACATTGGCAATTTCTTCCAAGCTCTTCTCCCAAATATGGATAAAACCCAACTTATCCTGGACCGTACTCACAGGCTACGACCAAGACGGGGAGTAGATTCAGACGCCCCCCCTGACGTAATTACCAGGGTCCATTTCTACGCTACGAAAGAGGCCATCTCGGCCATCAGCCGCACCAAAGATGAACTTTCATTCATGAGCTCCCCACTGCAAATCTTCCAGGACCTCCTGCTAACAACCTTACAGAAAAGAAGGTCACTTAGATCCCTAAAACTACTCTTACAGAGCCAGCAAATTCGCTACAGATGGCTTTTCCCCTCCACTCTCCAATTCACATTTCAAGGAACCCAACGCAGGATCAGCCACCTGATGCCAAGTCATTCTTACACCCATGCTCCCCGGAGGCCCCGACGGCTCAGTCCTCGCAGCACTCGCCAGGGGAGTCGAAGCGACTACCCCAGCGACAGCAGCAGCAGCCTTGGGCGAAGCCTCAGAGACGCCGAAAGATAAAATGAGACCGCCCTACTGGGCACTTACGCAGACCGATCCAGAGATTAAACCAATTTCTGATATTGCCGCGGGTCCCGAGCGGCCCATACCCCACTCCAAGGAGTATGTCACCAACTCACCCTCGGAGACCAGCCCTATTTTGTGGTTGGATCCCAGCCCCGTTGGCCGGGAGAACAGTTAGGGCCCAGTTGGCCCACTCATGTAAAAGTTTACCCTCCCGTTGGAGGATACAGGAAACCCAGCCGCAGGAAAGCTTAGTTAACTCTGAGTCACGAAATGAAGACTGAATACCCCCAGCCCCCCCACGAGGAACAGAATTCCATCCCAGAGGACATTCAGGAGGCTCCCCCTCCACATCAGAAACTAAGGTTTCTATCTTTGAATGTTAGAGGACTCAACGCCCCACAGAAACGGAAAGCAAGTCCTAAAACGCATTCAGAATGACAAGGCCTCCATTATCTTCTTACAGGAGACGCACCTGATTCCGGCGGATTTCACGAGGCTCCGAGATCGGCAATTCCCACAAAGGTTTTTGGCATCGAACGTAACAAAGAGGGGTGGCAGAGCAATCTTATTCGCCAAAGGTCTGAAGCCGCAAATCCTGGACTCTAAGCTGGACCCTGATGGCCACTTTGTATCGGTGAAGTGTCGAATTTTCGGCCAACTTTACACATTGATCTCTGTATATGCCCCGAGCGAAGAGCAGGAGGCATTCTACTCGACCCTGGAAAGCACCCCCTACCGTTTGCTGAGGGCCAGACCATCTTCGGGGGAGATTTCAACGGGGTCCCCAACCCCTTAGTAGACAGATCACACCCCCCAGCCCGCGGGGATTGTGGCTTGGCGATTGCTTTACTTAAACTGTTCCGAACCTTCAACGTGGTGGATACCTGGAGGATATCCTCCACACAAAGGAGCGAGACTACTCGTGCTATTCCTATGTACATAGAACGTACTCACACATCGACCTTCTGTTGGCATCCCCGCAGATCCTGGCATGCACAGATGATGTCCTCATAGGTCCCAGAATCTACTCAGACCAAGCGCCCATAATGTTAACGCTAAGAGCGCATAACCCATACCCGTCCACAAGACACAGATGGTCTCTTTATGACCCGATCCTAAACAATATGGCCACCAGAGACATAGTAGCTAAAACAATAAAGCAGTTCTTTGAAGAAAATAAAAATGAAGATACCTCCCCAGCGAATACATGGGACGCAATGAAGGCCGTGGTGAGAGGAGTACTGATCTCCCGAGGGGCGGCCTACCACAAACAAAAACAGTCCCGCCGCATCCTAGAAGATAAGGTCCAGGAGGCAGAGACGGCGTGTAAGGCCAGAAACTGGCCCCCGAGAACCTACCGAGCCTTGCAGGCGGCCCGAAAGAAATTAGAGGCCCATTATTCAGAGGACACAGCCCAGCTTCTAACCAAAACAAAGCAAAGTTACTACGCTAGAGGAAACAAGGCGAATAAATTCCTGGTGGAAATACTGGCAAGAATCAAGCGGAGGAATACTATTATAGGCCTCCGATATCCCCAGGGGGTAGTCCAGTTCGCAGATCAGGATAAGTTGAGAATTGCAGAGGCTCACGTAACCGAGACTATGAAAGCGACTCCAAAACCCTGTGGAGAGCAGCAGCCCTACCTGCGGGAAGCCGCCTTACCCAAACTCTCAGAGGCAAGTAGAGAAGAATCGGAGGCCCCCATTACCAGCGAAGAGATCGACGAGGCTGCTAAAAGCTTGAAAACTAGAGCCCCTGGCCCGGATGGCTTCTTGTCCCGATTTTTTTAACTCTTTCGGCCCCAGCTGCTAGCGCCACTGACGACCCTCTTCAACTCCTTCGCCATCTCTGGATCAACAACCCCATTGATGAAAGAGTCGATCAAAGTACTAGCGCTGAAGCCAGGAAAAGACCAAAGAGATATCGCAGCATATCGTCCCATCTCCTTATTAAACCTGGATGTGAAAATCTATTCGAAGGTCTTGGCAAACCGATTAGCGAAGCTTCTTCCGGACATTATAGACCCGGACCAGATGGGATTTATTCTAAACCGAGCAACCACGGATAACACTCGTCGAGTCCTCAACCTTTTCGAGATAGCGAGGCAAGGCTTGCAGAAACTCGCCCTGCTAGCCTTGGACGCGACCAAGGCTTTTGACGAAGTGGACTGGTCGTTCCTACGCCTTACCCTGGTATCGTTCCGCCTGGGGCCCACCTTCGTAAAGCTAATCTTAGCGAACTACCAAACCCCGACTACCCTTCTCCGAGTGAACGGCCTACTAACCAGCCCGATCTCCTTAACATGCGGCACTAGACAGGGCTGCCCCCCCTCTCTCCCCTACTTTTTGCTATGGTTATGGAACCCCTGGCCCAACGGATTCGCCTCAACACCAGAATCAAAGGTCTCCAAGTGGGCTCCACCCAGCATAAGGTCACGCTCTACGCTGACGACGTGATGCTAACCATCACAGACACCTCCCAGTCCTTAAGAACCGCCCTAGCGGAAATCCACAGATTCGGAAGGTGTCCGGATTTGCCATCAATTTCGTGAAATCAACAGCGTTGGGGATAGGATTGTATCAAAGAGACAAGGAATCCTTCAGCGCCCAGTGCGCAATCCCACTAAGTGAAACTTCCATCCCCTACCTCGGGGTGCGGATCCCCGCTAACCCTGGTGACACTAATCGGATTAACTTCCCGCCCCTGATTAAAACGCTGGAAAAAGACCTGGACGCCTGGCTCACTCTAGAAATATCACTAATGGGGCGCATCACGGCCTGCAAGATGAACTTATTGCCTCGATTTCTGTTCGCCTGTTCGGCCCATACCCATCATAGTCCCCCGCCCCCAGCTGCAGCGACTGCAGAGGAAGATATTTGAATTCATATGGAGGGAGAAGAAAGCTTGCATTCCGCAGAGGACCATGCTTTGTGCCTCGGACCAGGGAGGCTTGGGGGTCCCGGACCTCCAAAAATACCAAATGGCGGCGCAGATAGCTCACACCCGGGCTTGGACCATAGCGTCAGGCCGCCCCAAATGGATGGACGTAGAACAATCCCGATTACCTCTCCCCCTGCGCTTTCTCTTGCACCTGCCAACAGCACTCTGGCGGTCGTGGCCAGCCATTTTATCTTCGACCAAGCAGACGTTGAAGGCATGGGATTGGGCCCGCAAATTCAGAGGCATCCCGAGAGACCAAGGCCCCTGAGCGCCAGTCTTCCACAATCCGGCATTCTCACCTGGATCTTCCCCCTCGAACTTCAGAAACTGGATCGCCGGAGGCCTCGGCTCCCTAGGCCAACTATTTGGAGGATCCCAGCCACTGACATTCGTCCAAAGCAAAAGAGCGTTTAATCTCTTGGAGTCAGACAGGTTCTCATACTGCCAAATCAGGCACTGGTGCTCACACCCCCAAACACGAGAGGCTGCCACCCGAGACCTGGACGCCTTGGAACTAACGATGGCCGACCCTCCAGCCCGAGGCCGGATCTCGACGCTACACCGACTATTCCAGGTGAACCTATTGTCAGCCAGAGCAACATATATGTCGCAGTGGGAGAAAGACCTAGGGCATCCGATCCAAGATCAGGCCTGATGGACTGATATCTGGTCCCGCACGCATTCAGCTTCGTTCTGCATCACCAACCGAGAATGCGCACATAAACTTCTCTTGAGATGGTATTTCCCACTGCTTCAACTACACCACTTCAGTCAGTCGCTGGACCCACGGTGCTGGCGTCGCTGTAGCTCGCCAGGCTCTTACCTACACATGTGGTGGTCATGCCCGGTGGGGTCGGTCTTTTGGGCCCAATGTATAGCTATCATCGCAGACATTACCCAGATCTCTCTGCCACTAGAACCGGAACCACTCCTTCTGGGGACCCCAATTCCAGGCATTTACCCAAAAGCGGGCGCGCTCGCGGCCCTCATCACTCAATTGCTCTTAGCCGCTAAAATCACAATAGCCCGGACATGGAAGTCTCCGGAAGGCCCCTTAACAGTGCTGTGGTGGTTGAAAATCTGGGACATTTTCATCGCTGAGAAAATCATGGCAGCAAATAGAGGCCGCCTCCACCGTTTCACAAACATTTGGTCCCCGGACATAGACTATGACCTGCGCTTCCTAGCGCTGACATACAAACCACGCCTAGTGAGGAATGCCATGCGGGCGGCAGATGGAGAACAGACTCAATCGATAGAGGAGCAGGCCCCGGAGGATAGCCAGAATCAGGATCTGGTGACGTAAGCACGGAGATAGAGGAGGAAGACGGAGCGGTGTAATGGATAACGGGGGCAGATGAGTCAGAGGTCAAACTTAACGGGCAAAGAGATAGTCCTCAAGAGACTGCTGGAACTAAAGGGTGGGAGCGGGTGTCTGGGGATATACAACTATATATTAATGCTGTTATGAAGTGTTGATCTGATATGCTAATTTGTTTTCCTGTGTGCTAACCAAAAATAAACAAGTTTAAAAAAAAAAAAAAAGAACAGGAACCCTCGTAGTTCTGCCAACTTCTTCAGAAACATCAAAGCACTGAACATAACAGTAAATAATTCTGAGCTATCGACACTGAAGGGAAAAAAAAAGACTGATGAGGCCCAAAACGTGGACGACAAAGTACAGCCAGAAAGCCTGATTGAAGATAACCGGTCACAGACAGGGAGCACAATTGAGCTGGTTGCGGAAGACATAGAAGGTGATGAGGAGGAACTGTTGAACATGTCAACTTACAGCGTGTCTGATGCTGAAGAAAACAAGGATGATCATAGGGTAGTGAAAACTACTGAAACCGGCGGCAATACTGGACAAGATGATCATGAGCCAGAGGAAATCCCGCAAAAACCATCTACAGAAGGAAACGAGAAAGAAAAAGAAGATGAAATGCCAAGTAAAAGAGTGATTTCGTGGCCAGAAACACCCCAAAAAAATCCATCTACAGTAAAGAAAACAATAAAAAATTTGGAAGACCCACAAATCTTTCTCACCTTGGAAGATAAAAGGTTGAAGAGTATGTTGAAGCAGAAAAACATATCTAACATTAGGGAAGTCACAACAAATCCCATATTAGATGAGCAGGAGAACACTATGCATGACACTGAGTCCCCGAAAGATAAACCACAACAATCTGAAAGAGAAGACGGAGCACCAAGAGGGAATGCCGAAGAGCCCACTAAGTCAAGAAATTCTAACTTGAATGTCGACATCAAAGCGCTAGGAAAAAACCACCAGTATAGACTACTGGTTGAGAAAATAGACGGCAGAAAAGGTGATACCCCACTAAATCGCTACACTATCCTACAGATATTCCAAAAAATACCTGTGTTAAGAGCAATAAAGAGTGCTCGGATTGATCGTGTGGAAATCATGGCTGAGATGAACCAGAAATTTGTACTCTTATACATCAATGACAAAAAAGATGCAGAATTGATCATGATGAGTGAGAGACAACTCCTGGAAGTTGGATATCAAGTGTACGAAGTAGATAACACCCTAAAGGGTAGCAATGGTGCAAAAACAAAAGAACTAAAAGTACAAAAAACAAACGAGAAAGATCTAGCGGCAATCAAAACAACTGAAACAAGCGTAAACCAGGAGTGCGTGTCCAATGTCAAGTCTAAAGATGCTGAAAGGGAGGCTGAAATAGTATGTCCTCCTGATGATATAAGGAAGAAGAAAATCAAGATAACAGTGGATAATCGCGAAAAGTCAGGTCCAGTGAGCTCAAAAACCCCGGAAGCAAATGCCGATGAGGACGAAAGGAAAAAATGGACTTGGTTAGCAAAATCGTTGAACTCAACAATGAGGAGCTAATGCTATGGCGAGGCAGGGACACTGGTGATAGCCTCGTGGAACACTAGAGGATTTTCACATCTCCTAGGATCTCCTCCTGAAACGATACAAAAGGCTGACTTGATATGTTTGCAAGAGACATGGGTCACTAACCTTCCATGTGTGGACGGTTTTGAAGTAGCGATAAACCCAGCTATAAAACAAAAAAAAGGGCGGCCTATGTCAGGACAACTGACTCTAATTAAAAGAACATGTGGACTAAGAATAAAATCAGCCCGTAACTTGTCACCTTTCCTTCAGGAGGTTTGCTTAGAACAAACAGAGCCCACAGAGAAGCTGACGGACCAACTATATATATTAAATATACATTGGAACACGACTCCAAAGCTCAACCATAAGCTTGACGATGACATTATTGAAGCAATAGTTACAATTAAAATAGAAGATTCAAAGGCAGCAATTATCCTATGTGGAGACTTCAATAGGAAACTCATTGAACTAGACCAACGAAAAACAACGAAGACCAGCAGTGAGAGATTCAAAAATGAATGCTGGCTAGAAGAAGTGGCAACTAGAAATCTATCAATGCTTAATGGAGCAATAAGAGGGGACATTCCGGCAAAACCGACCTGGGAAAGAGGAAGTCAGCAATCCATTATAGACTATATCTTTGTCTCGGAGAATATATTACAAGAAACAGTCTCTTTCATAGTCACTAAAGACATCCAAAGTGATCACAATATCATATCAATGGAATGGAAATGGAGAAAAGTAGGAAAAAGGGAGCAATGGAGATGTGACATCTCAGTGGAACCTGGGCGTAACAGACTAAGGATAAAGAAACCAGATATCAAGGTGGTATCAACAATTGCAACGATCCCAGGAGCAAGGCCTGATTGAGGCAATCGAATACCAGCATTTTACTTGAAATCTATAAATCTAAAAAAACGATTGCTCTAAGGAACCAAAACTTCTCAAAACATAAGTGCGACCCGGAGGTGGTGAAAAAAAAAGAGGGAATTGAGAAAAACATTGACAACGATTATTGCTACTAAAGGAGTAACAAACTAAAGCCAGTCCAAAAAAGCGAGAAACCAATATAACAACTGGTGCAAGTTACACAGAGCTAAGATGGAGCAAAACGACGCCGAGATAATCCTGAAGGCGCTGAATCAAAGGAATTCTAGGGGATTCTGGGCCTTAATAAATGAATCAACTAACTCGGATAAAGCGATTATAACAAACATGGTAACAGAAAGGAATTGGGAGTGCTACTATAAAAATCTGTTTAAAAGAAGGAAAGGTACAAGTACAGTTGAGATCCATACAAAAGTACCATGGGACTTACAAATAGACAGAGTGGACATTCGAACTTCAATTTCAAACAGCAGTACATCTAGAGCCGCTGGACCTGACGGCCTCTCGAATGCTGACTTAAAAGAGAACATCGAAGAATGGTCAGAATTTTGTGATATCCTGTTCCAGGCGATAATAAAAGAAGGAAGGATCCCTGTAACCTGGAAATCGGGAATCATCGTTCCGATATTCAAGAAAGGCTTACGGTCTGAGCCAGCAAACTATCGGCCCATCGCCCTCCTTGACGTTATAGGTAAAGTGTTTGCAACTCAGCTCCTTAAACAACTCACACTATGGATTAATCACGAAAAGATCAATGATGAGCGCCATTCTGGGTTTGTTAAGGGAGTGGGTTGCAGCACAAACCACCTAATATTAAATCTACTAAAAATAGATGCCATTGGAATGGGCCAGTAAATTTACTTGCCATTATATGGCAAACGCGTTTGATGGAGCAAACAGGGAAATCCTGTGGTGTAAACTAAAGAAGAGAGGCTGTCATGAGAGTCTAATTGCAGCCATTAAAGAACTTTACTCCGACACCTACATTCAAGTAAGGCTAGACAACGAAGGAAATCTGTCAAATCCAATTCCCACAGAAAGGGGAGTAAAACAGGGCTGCCCATTAGGGGCGACCCTGTTTAACTTCTACATCTCAGAAGTTGGGTAAGCCCTAGCTAACGTGATTTCATTTCCGCCAACCATCAACAGATTCCAACTACATCACATCTTATATGCCGATGATATGGCGATCTTAAACCGTACACCAATCGGCTTACAGAGGAAATTGTCTGCATTGGAGACCTACTCAGAAGAACTTGGGCTAGAGATAAATGTAGCCAAATCAGAAATCCTAGTCCTGGAGAACAAAAGAGGAAGGAAGTCTTGCAAGTATAGAACAAGTTGGTTCGTGGGATCAAAGAAGCTGGAAAAAGTGCAATACACAAAATATCTGGGCACAATAATTAACGCCAGCATAAACGACGAACCAATGGTAAAAAAAATCCTAAATAGTTGCAGACAACTAACCTCACAAGGGATCATAATGCAGAAGAAATTTGGGAAATTCACGTGTGAGCCAGTGAGAAAATTCTATCAAAATAAAATTACACCTATTTTGATTTATGGGGCAGAGAACATGTTTGGCTGTGACCACAAGATATGGTCCAGGTGCGAAGGTTTTTTTTGGAAGAAAGTCCGCCAAATACCACAAAGTACACCAATTGCTTGTGTTCTATATGAAGTAGGAATTTCCACCCTGAACGTAAGGATTACATGGAACAAGCTATTGCTCTTTAGGAAAACGCACGATGAAGCGAACTTACCAACGTTTAAAATCCTGTTGGGAAACGAAACAGGTGAAAAAAAGTCGGCCCTAAGAGACTGGAAATATCAATGTCGTGAGATCCTCAAACAGTTAGGGACGGATGAGTTAACACTATGGAATAATCCATATTTTGTAAAAAGAAAATTGCTGGATCTCGACTGGATCGTAATTGGGGAGAGAAGAGCCTGCCAAAAATCCATGATAAATCAACCAAAAGAAGCAAAAAAACGGAATACATTTCAGAAATATCTGGCTCTGTCTCCGTGCAAGCACCTCAGAAGATATTTGATGTTCCGTTTAAATATTCTAGAAACAAAAGAAATTCTGAGGAACAGGCGTGCGATTCCAAGGGGAAATGCTCTATGCCGATTCTGTGGTGAGGAAGATGAAAACTTAAAACATCTTATTCTAAATTGTACTGAACTAAACGATCAATGTGATAGTTGCATGGGAAAGGTGATGACAAATTACCAGACGCTGTCTGAAGGTGGAGACAACTACACTTGACTGAAAGCAAGACACTGTTGATTGCAGTAATTTGATTTTTAGAGCTTCTGCAGAATCATTTCAAAACTAGTCCAGTGGTTGCCTAGACAGTGTCCCACACAGTTATAAGTCAAGAGACCAACCATTCTGAAAAGACTGATAAGAAAGAATAATTGTTAGGGCGAAGTCAGAGGAAAGGATGGTAGAACAATCCTTAAGAAGTAGATTAAATAAGGTGTTATAGTGAAGAATACTTAATGATGATAGATGGAATGTTGTACATGTGTCAAAGACAAAGTGTTTCAAAAGTTTGTATAAACTAAATGAAAATAAAAATAAATAAAAAAATGTGACCCATTGTCACTTTGAATCTGCAAAGGCACTCCGTAATGTAATATGATCTGATCTAACAACCTGATGGTGTTCAGTTGTGTTGCACGCTTGCACGGCAAAATCATCATATATCCTGAGTATGTATCCACAATAGTGCATGCATACTGACACCCTTTACTGATTGGCAGGGGACCGATATAATCAATCTGCCAAATTTGACCTGGTAGTTTTCCTCTTCGCAATGTACCCCGAACAATCTGAGGGATAGGTCTATGCTGTTGGTGTTGGCACACTGGACATTGCAAAATGATCGTTTTCACTACCTCTAAAGGAATACTGATTCCTCGAGCTTGTGCCCACCTGATAGTAGCTTTTTCTCCAAGGTGCCCACATTTCTGGTGAGCCCACTTGGCCAAACCCTCCAAATAGTCTTCCTGAGCCTCCGCATCCACAGATGAAATCTTGGTGTGTTTGTCTGCAACAGAATTAAACCAACGTTCTAATGAGTCTGTGGCACAGTGCGCGTCCACATGATATACAGTGACTTCACTTTGTAATAACATTTCTGCAATATCTTGCCACAGGTCTTTTCCCCACAACTCTTTTGAATGAATCTTCCACCCATTCTTTTGCCAGGTTGGCAATCACACCACCAATCCATTCGCCACTGACCATGAATCCGTGTACACATGACATCGACCAGGGGTCTCTTGTTTCAATGCCTGGTAAACTGCGTAAAGCTCTGCAAACTGACTGCTCTTCCCTTTCCCTGATGTTGTCAAAATCTTTTTTTGTCTTGGGATTGTACGACACTGCTTTCCAGTATTGCTCAGTTCCCACATATCGGGCTGAGCCATCCGTGAACCAGGCATGCTCTGTTTGCTCCACGGTCAAATCGCTGTAAGGTACTCCCCATTTCACGGGAGACTTGCGTTTTGCAGGCACTTCCAGTGGTATATAATCTGAGGGCGGTATGTTGGCTACTTGCTCATGTAATTTCGCAACTCCACTCTTCCCTGATTTGGCTCTGTCTTGAATGTACCATTTCCATTTAATTATGCTGGCTTCTTGAGCATGTCCTATTCTATGGGCCTCATCACGAGTTGGGCTGTATTCCCGGCTGTAATACCACTGACTGTAATAGCCCTAGCACCGACCGGTCCGGCTGTATTACCGCCGGATCACGAGTTGGGTGTTAACGGTAAATCCCCATTCCCCATTGGGTCCATTGGATTCAATGGGGTATTTTCAGCGCTAATTATGCAGGCTAATACAGCCGGCGGTAATACAGCCGAAAACAGGGGATTTTCACCTCCAGAGAAAGGCTGGAGGTAAAACAGCCCATTTAGCGCCCAACTCGTGCGGCTGTAATACCGTTACCACCGCATTTAAGGGCTACAGCCCAACTCGTGATGAGGACCTATGTGTTTTAGGAGAGCTCAGTACCCATTGCATGATTGGTGTTTCTGGCCTCACCAATACATCATGGCCCACCGTCATTTGCTCGGTATCAACAAGGGCCCAATAACATGCCAGCAACTGCTTCTCAAACAGCGTGTATGAGTTACCAGCATCGGGCAACTTAAGGCCCCAGAACACCAATGGCACACGTTTCCTGTCCTGTTTCTGCCACACACTCCACTAAGCATAATTGTCTTGTACAGACACATTCAATTCCACTTCGCCTTCCTTCAATGGCCATAAATCAAGCACCTGCTGCACGGTGTCTTACGCCAAATCAAATGCTTTCTGCTGCTCTTCCCCCCACTGAAACTCATATTTCTTGCGTGTCACTTTGTAGAGGAGGGCCAATATCTGCCCTAAATGGGGAATGTGTTGTCTCCAAAACCCAAACACCCCTATAAACTGCTGAGCTTGCTTTTTGTTTATTGGAGTGGTGAATTCAAATATTTTCTGTCGGGCTTTTGGCATCATTTCTCAATGCCCATGATTCCACTGAATCCCTAGGAATATCACTGTTTCAGCTGGGCCTTGAATTTTATTTGGGTTAATCTGCCACCCTTCCTTCTTCAAGCCTTCCATTATGACATTTAACTGGCTTTGCACACTGTGCTCATCCTTGCCCTGAATCAAAATATCATCAATGTAGTGAGAGATTTGCATGTCAGGTTTACACGGTATCTTGTCTAAGTGCTCTGCCACCAGCCGGTGACAGATAGTCGGGCTATGTATGTACCCCATAGGTAACCTTGTAAAGGTGTACTGACGCCCGCTCCAAGAAAATGCAAACTGCTCTTGACACTCTTCAGCAATTGGCACAGAGAAAAATCCATTGGCTAAATCTATCACTGCATACCAAGTCCCCTCAAACTTTTGGACATTCTCAATCAAAGTAATGGCATCTGGGACCGCGGGCACTAAGGGAGGAGTGTGTTTATTCAACTCACGGTAATCCACCGTTAATCCACCACGACCAATCCCCTTTTTAATAGGCCAGAGAGGATTGTTCCATGCGGTGGTGATAGGGCGTAACACACCCGCCTCCACATACTCTTTGATGGTGTCTGAAATTTCCTTGTGCCCCCCCAGGAATGCGATATTGCTTCATTGCTACCCGCTTGGTTGCTACAGGCACTTGCACTGGGGGCATCTTCAATTTGCCTACGGTAATGGGTGTACAGGTCAATGCACTCACCCCAAACTGGTACGTTTTACCTCCAAGTCCCAAAGTCAACTCTTCCAGAATGTTAAAGCCAATTGTATTTTCAGGTATCGGGACAATCAACACTTGGTATTTCTGCCTATTTTCATCTCCACTTTCCCCCCCGAGACCTGTAATAGTAAATTGTCTGCCTTTGAATTGTGTTGGATTGCCATGAATCAGAGAGGCCTCCGCCCCGGTGTCTATCAATGCTCGCACCCCTTGCGTATTTCCTGGCCCCCAAAAAAATCTTAACATCAACATGGGGCCGCCTATCAACTTTTATGCGAGCAGACGCTGCCGGCGCTTGGCCGTAGCCCTAGTCAAATTTCGAATGAGTGTGACTTGACTCCGCCTCTATCATTGCACTTGCCACCTTCCTCAAATCAGCGTATGTTGGCTGGTACGGGGAAGGTGTCCCCATAGACCCTTCTTCTTGTTCTTCCTCAGGAGGAGCGGAAGGTGAGGTGTCCCCCTGTGGCTTGGTTACTACCTGTTTCTTAACCTGTTTATAGCGCTCTTTGGCTGCAAGTCCTCTTTTTTTGTATAATTCATACATTACTCTGGTTTCAATGCCATCAATTTCTTCTCGTGGCACACCATCTTTTAACAAAGCCAGAAACGTGTCCTTTCAGGACACTCGGGAGTCTCTACTATCTTGCCTCCTGCCTTCGGTTCTTCTCTCACTACACCCCTCTCTCTCCCGTGGCTTGTCATCACTCTTGTCCCACTCCCCTAAATCTGCCAGTTGCCGAATGGCATCCACTACCTCATCAGTGGGTTTGCCCGTCATACCTGCGAGCAAAGTCATAATGACACTTTTGTATGCGGGTGGCGCAGTTCTAATCACCATGTTTCGAGTTGAAACTGAAAGCAGCACGGCCCCCATGTGTCCTGGAGCATCTACGTGAATTGCCTCTTTCAAAGTATACCACTTTGTTTCCTCACTTGGCCAATTTGTGGTAATGGGGTATTTACGGTTACATGCTTGGGCTTGTAGGTGCAACAAAGACACCTGTGAATCGTGACCATTCTCATCAGGAGGCGGCCCTGCCCTTAAGACCTCCTGTACATTGGTGTCAGTTGACAAGGGTAGAAAACGCAGTGTGTCCGTGGAATCTACCAACAACCCTGCAGCACCACCATCTAGCAACCTCACCATCCATGTCAATAAAGGTTCCCCTGATTTTTGCCTCAAACGGGTAATGATTTCCCCAACCTCCTGCTGGGTGTAATCCTCCAGCGTGGTTAAATCCACCACTCCGCCCGCAGGATTCTGCGGGTGGGGTCTGGCTCGCCGTCTTCTAACGGGCTTAGCCGTCACTGTTTTCTGCTTAATTTCCATTTTGGGGTCGGACTCAATTGCGGAACTACTCTCTGAACTGGTTGAGTCAAAAATATCAACATCCCACTTATCCGGGTCCCAGTCCACACCGGCGGTAGCGATTACAGTTGCCACCTTTCTTTTGTTGACCCCTCTCCGTCTTTTCCTATACTTATACCGGCCTACTCTGACTGCTGCCCTCTCGGCCTCAGCCTGATATGTGTCA
This sequence comes from Ambystoma mexicanum, assembly GCF_040938575.1. Taxonomy (NCBI): domain Eukaryota; kingdom Metazoa; phylum Chordata; class Amphibia; order Caudata; family Ambystomatidae; genus Ambystoma; species Ambystoma mexicanum. The sequence continues at coordinate 853,189,886 of NC_090936.1, read as the reverse complement.
GCCTTATCTTTCAAATGAAACTTTTTAATCTCCTGCATTAACGCAGTCTGCCTTTCTGCAGCCAGCTCTTTCTAATCGCAAAACCTAATTTTTCATTTCCAAATTCCTTTGATGTATTTTCCTATAAGCATGCAAAAGAACCCAACCTCGCCTACCTAATGCAGCGCATTCTCTGCCACGTTCCACTGGAACTTGTTGCAAGCACACCATTACATCAGACGGATCAGCATCTCCCAATCCCTGATACCATGTTTCACTTTGCCCTGCGCCGCATGTCCACGCCTGGGCCAATTTATCATATGGACTCTTGGTCCAGCCTGGAATGATAACATCAGAACATTTACCGCCAGCGGGAACGCTCTTTTTCCTGAACAAACTACTCATTACTGCAAACGGTACAAAACCTCTTTATATCTATTTTTTTTTTCTTTTCACACTGCAATCACTCCCACAAGCACGCACACACCGGCAAAAGGAGAAGAAAAAAAAAACAGTTCAACACTCACTGCCAAATTACTTTTGCTTGTAAGGCAACCGAAGCCTGTCTACGTTCATATTCTTGAATATTTGGAAGAATTCATCAAAAATATCCTGTTCGTGACGCCAAAATGTATTGCTCTCCCAGAGTGCACGGACAGTCATAAATCACCAGTGCGATTACGGAGCCAATAATTTGAAAGCAGGAAGATGCAATAACTTGCAACTACACACTCTTAGAAAATAATGAGCACTTATACAGCTATTTATTCAAAGCTCAGAAGCAACCAGTGATAACATAGAAATAAATCACAGAGGAAACAGAGAATTCACAAGAAAATACATCACCATGAGCGTAACTGGATTCCTCATCTCGCCAGAAGTGGCCGAGAGCACAACAGCCCACAGGTATGCCGGACGGAAGCATCCCCCCGCCGGCTGAAGTCTCACCTGACCGCTCAGGGGTTCCGCATATATGCACACTTCAAAAAGGGGTTGCAATTTCTCGAACCTTCTGGCAACGCACTTGCGCATTGATGAGCAGCTGTTGGTTGCCAGCTGGGTCAACCAACAGTAACCTCAAGGAGCAAAGTGCCTCCCTCCTCTAAAAACAAGCACCATGGAAAAGAGTCCCATAGCTCATAACAAGACATAACAAAGTTAGCTTTCCCAGCAGAAATGTCCTTGACTGCATACCAGGTTTGGAAAGCATATTTTCTTCAGCATCGTGAATCCAGCTCTCAGAAAAATGAGTGCAGCTTTTCACTGCGGCATGAAGTAAATATCCATCATGGCTCTGAGCGCTCCCAGAATGCACTGCGCACCAGCGCCATGTTTTAGCTCAAGCATAACAGGCCCTCCAAAACCTTGAGGGTGTTGTGTGGGCATGTCCTCCATTGTGTGCGTGATGTGGATTCCCAGGTATTTAGTGATATTAAATGTCAGGAGCCCCTAACCAGGGGCTCCAGAGCTAATATATATAACATGGGTGACAACAGGCACTCATGGCAAGTCCCACGCTGTATTTCTCACACACTAGATATCTGTCTACCTAATTTCACCCTTGCAGTTGGAGAGGTATACAACAGCGACACTCAGCGAATAAAGCTCTTCCCCCATCCCAAGGCTCTGCAATGGGGCGAGCAGGCATTCCCAATAGACCAACTCAAAAGCTTTAATTGCGTCCAACGACGGCACTGCATAGTGCTCCAAGTTGGAATCGGTGTGATCTATGACGTGCAGTAGCCAACAGAGGTTGGTACAAACCCAGTTTGGTCCATGTGTATCAAGGAGACAATTACCTTGTGGACATGTGCCGCTAGCACATTCATGAGTATTTTCATGTAGTAGTTTAGCACGACCAAGGGGCAATACAGGTCGCACCTGTCCATTGGTTTGTCAGGTTTAGGGATGGGTACAACTAGGGTCTCCCTCATACTTGCCGGGAGTATGCCTTTATCGTAAGCCTCCTCAAAAACCTTGAGCAGCAGTGGAGCTAAGGTAGAGCTGTAGGCCTTCTAGAGTTCCGGGGGGAGTCCATCACTCTGGGGTGTTTTGCTAGGAGAAAGAAAGGCAATTGCGTCGTAAACTTCTTCCACAGTTGTGGGCTGGTCTTGGAGAGCACATTGTGCCGCTGTTTTTGGGGTGTCTGATTAGCGAGAGTGCCTCAGCGACATCTCTCTGGAACACCTGTCTATCGTGACTGTATAACTGTGCATAGTATGTAGTGAAGATGTCATTGATTGCGAGATGGGTTCTCCACAGGGCCCCACATTCATAAAGTAATGTGGTCAAGGGGTCTAGGGTGTTCTTGCTTGCAGAGCCATGCTAGTAATCTCCCAGGCTTATCCTCCTCCACATGCGACCAGGCAGTTTGTGTGGCGTAGTAAAATTTGGAGAGCCTTTCCCATGCTTCAAGACAATGGGTCCGGGTCACAGCTAGTTTTTCCTCAGCGGACAGCAGGTCTGTATGGCGGGCCTCTTGAGTCTGAATTTCATCTTCCATAGCTTCTAGATTTTCCCGTAGTTTCCAGCGTATGCCGCTGGCACTTGGTATCACCTTACCTCTGGTCCCCAACTTCATGGTTTCGCAAACAGTGCCCCATTCCTTCACACTCCCAACATTATGCTCTAAAAATTCAGTCAGAGAGGTCTCGAGTGCCTTCTTAAAGACTGAGTCCGTTAAGGCTCCTACCGGCATACGCCACGTCGGGATGGGGGACCTAGGGCTCGTGGCATTCCACTCGATCACCAAAGGGGAGTTGTCGGATATCGAGTGGCCCATATATTCCGCACTGCATCGTTCAGCCATCTGTCCCAGCCCAGCAAAATAATTATCATTTCTGGTATGAAGGGGATGAATAATAGGAATAGCCTCTAGTACTTGGGTGTAATTCTCTCTAGAAATCTACTAAGTCTAGTTCATTTAGTGCTGCATTTAAAGCAGTAGTGGCAGGGGATGGGCTCCCGCGGGAGGGGAGGATCTATCAAGTGCAGCGTCTCTGACGCACTTAAAATCTCCACCCCACAGGAAGAAACCCTTGTGCCTCGACACAACATAGACACGTACATGAGATGGGATATTATGGTTCGGAAAATATGAATTGACAATGCAAATTTCTCTGTTTTCAAGGTAGTCCTGCAAAATTATATACAGCCCCTCCCTGTCCCTTTCTACTTTTAACAGTTGAAATTGTAGCGAGCCATCTCTCCACGTGAGTACCCAACTGGCAAATTTGGAGTACGTGGCCCCATAGCCCGACCCACCCCAGCGATTCAAGATCACCTCTTGTTCTTCCACTAGCAGGTGAGTCTCTTGAATTAATGCAATGGATACTCGTTTACGTTTCGGGTATGATTGCACTCTGTTTCTGCAAAGATGCAAACCTAACCTGCACACATTCCAAGTTATTATTCTGACAGGGGCCATGGGCATGCAACATGGGAAACTTTGCCAGCAAAATTCCACCGGCATCACTCCAGGTCATTGTGACAGTCTCGTAGAACAAAACACTTGTGAATAGGCTCGTTATAAATGCCATATCATATCTCATCTCTCATAATAGCGTAGTGTCGCCAGTGTCCTGGTTCACCATATACACAGCGTGAACGCAAGCAGACGATAGGCATGTACTCCCCGCCCCCAAACAGTCCAGCAACAACACCTTAAGAGCCGTAATGCAACAAAAAAGAAATAATAGTAACAAAACTATATATAACACTGCCCAGCAAAAACATATTGCTCAGGCATGCCTGTACTTTCAGGGCCAGATTTGGCCATTGAGTACCAGGTAGGGGAAACCAGCAACAGGCCGGCTCCCAGTGTCAACTTAGAGCGACAAGTATGACCAGCAGTGGGTGACTGGGCTTTTTGCTCCCACTGAAATCAAGATAAATGATTGAAGCTGCATCAGTTCTAATCATAGCAACATTGTGAAGGGTTTATAAATTGTGCGGTACTCGGGTTTCACATAGGCCACAGCTTCACCCAAACCGTACTGTAGCAGTAAAGCGAAACCTAGGCATCTGGCCTACACATGGCATAGTGGGAGCTGTTAGGGTTAGGCGTTCATTCAGGTGTTAGCGCTGTTCTTATGAGCCAGATTTTTGTGCTCCATCCACAGAGAAGCCGCCGCAGACTGTCAAGGAAGTATGATTTGCTGTTGTAAAGGATCTTCAGCCTAGCAAGGTCCATGAGCATATATTTGAGACCCAATTGTCTCTCGCCTTTATCGGCACAAAGAAGTTCCTGGCTCTCTGGACTGTAGGCGTGTAATTCGGGTAAATAGCGATCTTGGAGCTGTCTCTCTGTATTTCATCGCCTTCTCTAGAGTATTTCAGGGTTACTTGCCAGTCATGGAAATTCCTGATCCTGGCTATAACTGGCCGTGTGGGAGATCCCGGGGTAGGGGGTGTCTTTTTTGGAGTGAGCAGTGAGCACGTTTAATGGTGAAGCCCTTTGAGAGGTTAACAGGTCCAATTTCTTTCAGTAACATGTTCTCGATGTACAAGGTTGGGTCCGGTCCCTCAGCTCCCTCCAATAGGCCCAACACACACATGTTGTTCCTGCGGGATCTGCCCTTGGCGTCCTCTGCGCGTGATTCCAATGCGGTATTCCTCATTTCCAGATCTCTGACTTGTGCCACAAGATCCTTGGTGGTGTCTGCAGTGTCCTTCAACCCTAGTTCAGCAGTTGTGACCCTCTCCACCAATTGCCCAACGTCCTACCGAAGGAGCTGGACATCAACCTTGACCTCGTCAATTCTGGTCTCAAGTGATGACCTCAGGGCGGCAATTGAGGCAAGAACCTGGTCTTCTTGGGGGTTCTGTGCAGGAGTGAGCGGCTCAGCTTGCGCACCCTCCTCAGTCTGGGCGGCTTCTCGGTGTTTACTTTGGCCAGCGAAGGAGTCCATGATTGATGGTTTACCCTTATGTTTAGTAGGTGACATTTCAGGACACTGAGGCAGGGGCAAACTAAAAAGCGTAATGCCACAATGCGCAGTATGAGTATCAGTGGGTGTTGGTAGTTTGCGCAAGTAGGCCCAGGCCGTGTACAGCGGGTTAGACCTCTTGTCCCAGCGTCAACACAGAGTCTGTCCCCAGCAAGCCTGGGAAATTATAATGCCAGGGGTTCCCAATCAGGTTGCCACCACCACAGGGCTAGTTCTCCAGATTTGTAACGTTAGGTGTAACCAGCACAAAGATGCAAATGTACATGCAAGCACAAGGGAGGGGTGAGGCTACCGTGTGTGGTCAAGGTTTGCAGGGCCTGAGCAGGCCAGGCAACAATTCCCTGCAGTTTTTAGGGTGCACACACCTGGCTGTAAAAGTGTGTCCAGCGCTAACCAAAGAAGTCACAGATGTGTCGTAGTGAGAGCGTGGTCAGAGGTGACCAAAACAATAGGGCAACCAGACAGTGCCCGAGACTGCTCCTAAGGCAAGTCCATTCCAGTGGATGTAGTTCCACAAGGCGGGGGGCGCGCACTTTAAAATCTGCAATTGGTGTGCAGCGGCACAGTTGGGGGTCGGATGGTCCTGCCCTGGCACACGTGATGCAAGCAGCATCCCCGCTTGGCGCACACTTGTCGAGGATGAGGCAGGAGCCAGGAGGGGCTGCCGCTCTGAGGGCGCTGTTAAAGCTGCTTGCGCCTCCCACGCAGTTCCAGTAGGGATAGACAATCTCCCCAGTCCGCTCACCTAATGGTGCCGCAGGCTGAGGCACAGCTACTGTCCCGCTTCCTGGTCCAGGCGTCTTGCCAGCCAGACGTGCCCATCCACCAAGGGAAAGCAGTGAGGGATGATCGCCCTCCAGGGAACACAGAGCAAAGCCATATAATGAGCAGCAGAGACCCAGAGGGCTTCAAAGAATCGCTGCGACCGCCATCTTGGGAGTCTTGAGGTAAGAGTTCTCTGTGTTCCAAGGTCCGATTTGCATCGGGCAAACGACGTTCCAGCAGGCACCAAACTCCCCTGCAGGTAGGTGAAAACAGCTGCGAGAATGAGCGGTTTTAGTCGCCGCTATGAGGATCGATGTGGGAGCATCGGGCAATTCAGACCTCACTGCATGAGCTCCGGCCATGGCCCTTCATTGCTCTGTTTCCTATATGTTTATTGAATTGTCTGCTAATGTTTTGTACGTTCTGTTTTTGAGTTCTTCCTTCAAAACATCTTTTTTAATTTTCATAATAATATTCATAACTACATTAACATTCTTACAACCCCCACCCACTCTCCCCGTCAGTCCTTGCTATGTGTGTTCTCATGCAGTCTTTCCCACCTCATGTTATGTCTAAAATTCGCAGATTTTGTGGGCACCATTGCAGCATGTAGTCACTCTGTAGATACGTTAGCACACTTCCCCAGGCCTGTGTGAATTTCGCTTGATCTCCTTGGATCGTATACATTGCCCATTCCAGTGATACGAAGTTCAATACATTTTGGAGCCACTCAGTCTGTCGGTGACTGTCTATGTTTCCAATTTTGTGCTATCACCAACCATGCTGCTAAAAGGAGGGTCATATATTCTTGCTTCTGGTTCTTTGTTTATGATCTACGTTCCAGATTCCATAATCCACACATCCAAACTTTGACCTCCATGTTATCCGCCCCCTGAAAACTCCCTTTTATCTGAGACTTTACCCCATGCCAAAATGGTTGGAGAACTGGACAATCCTGCCACATATGAAACCAATCACATTTAGCTTTGCATCCTCTCTTGCTAAATTGTGTGAAGCCTCTCACGGGTGTAATGCCACTGGAGCATTATCTTGTACTACATTTCCCTCGTCTGAATAGAGCGCGTGAGGTTTGTAATAGTACCCCAGACATGTTTCCCCTGTCCCTAGATGTAGGGCTTCCGAAAGTTGTCTTCCACCCCTTTATATATCTCTATTGTGTCAGGGCTGTGTCGTTGTTGAGGAATATATGGAGGGCTGAATCTAATTTCCTTGGACCCGATTGGGTTGTGATAAACAACTCGAACAGGGTTAGTTGGCATGTGGCGGCTGTTTTAATCCAGGGTTCAGATAACCAATGTCTCAGTTGGCAGTAACAGAGTCTGTCCACTTCGCTTATCCCATACTTTGTTTACACCCCTCAAACAATCTTAAATTCTGCCCTTGAAACATGTCCCCTATTTTTGAGACATGCTGCCCCTTCCAAGCCCTAAATGTTCCCTGTTGTAATCCGGGTGGGAATTGTGGATTATGAAATAGTGGTAGAAATGGGGACGGGGCTGTAGAGAGGGTCCTCCTTGCCACCACTGAGTCCCAAACTGTCCTTACCAGCCCCACTATTTTGCTGATTTGTGCATTTGGCAGTCTATCAATCTTGTCTAACCATAATAGCCCAGATAAGGGTGTCCCAGCCACTTCCCTATTTTGCTGCACCCACACATTCTGAGTGTCTCCCATGAACCACACCCTCATTACCCAAAGCTGTGCCGCTTTGTAATATTTCCGGAAATGGGGCGTCCCAGTCCTCCTTGATCCATCGGAGCTGTCAGGGTGCTCATTGCTATCCGGGAGGCTTGTTGTGACATTTGTAAGCCAAAACTATTTTATTAAGGGAACTAAAGAATGCTTTAGGTGCCTGGATTGGGAGTGCCTGAAAGTAGTATACGACCCTGGATAGGACCACCATCTTCACCGCTGTCATCCTTCCCAACCAAGAGACTGTTAGGGGGCTTCCTCTTTGTAGACCCGATAATCTTTACAAGCAGTTGTGGATAATTAGCCCCCTACAGCTGTCCTAATGTCTTGGTTATGGTTACCCCCAAGTATCATCTGGGAGGATTGTTAACTTCAGGAATTCTGACTTCTGTCTGTTAATTTTAAGCCCTGCTACTGTCCCAAATTCTTCTAGTTCTCCCATGAGTGCTGGTACCAAACTCCCAGGATGCGATAAGGCGACTAGCATGTCGTTCACAAATGCAATCATTTTGTGATCCTCCCCGGCCATGCTTATTCCTCGAAACTGGTCCGTGGTTTGAAGCCGAACTAATAGGGGCTCTAGATAAATGGCATAGAGCAGTGAGGACAACGGACATCCCTGCTTGGTACCTCACCTTATGTTTATACTTTGAGAGTTGGCTCAGTTTATTGCTAGGCGAAAAAGGAGTCTTATAGTTAGCCTGTATCATCTGGAGAAACCCTGATCCAAAGCCCATATACTCCATTGTGCGAAACAGGAAGGACCATTCGACCCTGTTGAACGCTTTTTCTGCGTCCAGCGAGACCATTATCGCTGGATTTTTGGATATAGTAGTTTTTTCTATCAGGTGGCAAACTCTACGTATATTATTGTGCGTTTGCCTCGCTGGTATAAATCCGGATTATTCCAGGCCTATAGGTTTTGGCAGGAGTGTTGTCAGTCTGTTAGCCAGAATCTTGGTGTATATTTTAGCGTCTAGGTTAATTAATGCTATAGATCTGTACGAACCCGGAGACTCCAGATCCTTACTAGGTTTTGGGAACACTACCACTTTCGCTTCGTTCATTGACCCTGTGATCTTCCTGTTTACCTGAATGAGTTATAAAGCCTAGTGAGGCACAGGACTAGTTGCCTTTGGAATTTTGTATAGAAGCTTGCTGAATACCCATCCGGGCCTGGAGCTTTGTTCTGGGGTAGTGAATGAATTGCTTCTGAGTTCTTTCTCTTAACGTTTATGCAGTGTATTGTCCGTCTTCCATTGCTTCTCCTGGAATTGTTCTCAGTTACCAGATCTTATGTCTGTTGTCCGTCGCTGTAGTCTGTGGATAATTCAGAATATTTAGCCATACATATAAACTAAATCTCTTAATCTCTTTGCCATTTTATGGTTTGGATAGTCCTTTTTTTCCCCAACCAAATCTTTATTGCTCATATCAGTTTACATATATAATTAGCTTTGCATCTCTTCGTAACTTTCTCCATGGTAGTTTTTAATCAACATCGTATACTTCAAACTTTATTAAATTTCCTCACTGACCCCCGTATTGTCACCATCATTATCTCTACATCTACTGTGTCCCATATTGCATACTACCACTGTATAATGGATGGCGGCTCATTCCATTTCCACTATTTAACTATAGATCTGTTAGCAGCCATCATTAAATTTGCCCACAGCCTTCCCGCACTTCCCCAGAAACCTTGTTGTCCATAAAGTACAGAGCCTAGGAGTACCTCCACTCCCTCAAACTCCCTGTCTACTCCCATTATTTCCAGCAATTTTGATTTCGCCTCTTGCCAAACATGTTTAAGCAGCTGACATCCCCACCAGATGTGTTCCATTGTTCCCATTTCCCCACACCCTCTCCAAAATTCTGCAGACATTGTGGGAAACATTTAATGGAATCTCTCCGAATTGTAATGGCACTGGTGTAGGAGCTTATATTGTAGTTCCCGATGTTGCACCGAAGTGTAAGAGGTATACCAGCTCTTTAGTGCTGCGTCCCATTCCCTGTCAATGAGCGCCTCCGCCTTCCCTTTTACCTTCCCCCATTTATCCCTCAGCGCCCCTTCTCCTTCCTTCTCCTCACTTAGCAAGATCATATTTGTTTCTGATATCAGTCCCCTGTTGCTCTCTCCGGATGACAGTAACTTTTCCCATTCTATGTGTTCCCTTGTAGCTCCTTCCATCATTGTGGGGGCTCCCGCCCAATGTCTTAGTTGTTGGTATGCAAATCGGTCCCCTTCCTTAAGGCCCAGTTCTCTTCTGCAGTCTGCAAATGACCGGAATTGTGTCCCTTCATAGAGATTGCTGATCTCCCTTATCCCGCCCCTCCACCCATCGCTTGAACCTGCTATACTCTCTGCCTGGTGGGAAAGCGGGGTTACCGAATATGGGTGTCCGCGGCAATGGCCAGGGAGTTATTGTAAATCTTTTGTTAAACTGTTTCCAGATCTTCAAGGTATTTCCTGTGATTGGATTTCCCAACAGCCCCACTGGCCTGTCCACCTTTCTCATCCCTGACACTTTCCAAAGCTGCTCTCCCGCCACCGCTTGCTCCATGCCCACCCAATGCTTCTGATTTCCTGCCTTTCCCATTCTGCCATTGCCTTTAGCTGCGCCCGCCTGGTAATGCTTCATGATGTTGGGGCAGGCCACTCCCCCTGAGCTTTGCTCCTGAATAGCATTGTCCTCCCTGTCCTCTGCTTTTTCCCTCCTCAAATAAAACCCATGATGCATTCCTGAATGTCCTTCATTAGCTTCCCCGGGACTGCTAGGAGAATTGCCTGGAAGAGATATAAAAGCCAAGGGAGTACGTTCATTTTGACCAAAGCTACCCTTCCAAACCATGATGTGTACAACCCCCTCCATCTTGGTAGGTCTGTTTTGATTTGCTTCAGCAGCGGCTGATAGTTTGCCCCCACTATTTGTTTTATAGAGGTTAAGTTGATCCCCAGATATTTGACTGGTCCCGATGCCCACCTAAATGGGTTGGTTCTTTCCAGTTGGCTCCTTTCCCTCTCCCCTATGGATACATATGAAATTTCTGACTTCCCGAAGTTCACTTTAAAGCCCGACACTGACGAGGCTTTTATCTCCTTCATTATCGCTGGTAGCGATTTCTCCTGCCGAATGATCATTGGGATCACATCATCGCCGAATAGGCCTATTTTGTGGTGCGTCTTTGTCCATCTAACCCCTCGAATCTCCCTTCTCCGATGCGCGAAGGGTTCCATCAACAGACCGGAAAGAAGTGGTGAGAGCATGCAACCTTGCTTTGTTCCTCTATTTATTAGGAATGGGCTAGTCAGCCTCCTGTTCACTTTTACTTTAGCTTGTGAGTTCTGGTAGTTAGCCTGTATCATTCGCAACAAATTTGGTCCTAATCCCACCTTTTGGAGTAAGTTGATACGGTCTAACACCTTCTCTGCATCTAGCATTATCAAGCAGGTGGGCGTGGCTCCCCCCCTATCCCTGCCTTATCTATAACATGTAATACCCTCCTTATATTGTCAAACGTGTTCCGTCCCTGTATAAACCCTGTTTGGTCCTGCATCACCACCCCCGGTAGGATCCCCTCCAACCTCGCTGCTAGTACCCTCGTGTAAAATTTGGCATCCACATTGATGAGCGCTGTAGGGCGGTACAAGGAGCATATGTGTGGGTTTTTCCCTGACTTTGGGATGATTGTGATGTGTGCCATGTTCATAGATTTAGTAATCTCCCTCTCGAAAATGGTTAAATACTTCTGTAAGGACTTTAGTGAGAGATTCCCTAAATGTTAAAAAAAGTTATATAAAATTCTGCCGTTCGCCCATCTTCCCCCAGACATTTGTTTGCCTTTAATCGGGATATTGCCCTTTTCACCTCTTTGCATATTATGGGTTCTTCTAATTGGTCTTTTTGCTCAGGGGTTAATCTTGGCCCTTTTCAGCCTGCTAGGTAAACGCTTGCTCTTCCCTTTGCGCTGGGTCCTCCCCATACAGGTCTGCATAGAAATCTCTTACGATCTTTCGTTTGGCTCCCTCCACCTCTACTTGCTTGCCCTCTCCAGAGTGTCTATGAATGCTTTCTGTTCTCTAGCCCTTATCCGCCTCGCTAGGGCTGTCCCTACTCTGTTGCCTTGTTCATAGAACCTCGGCCTGCTCCTTAGGAGGGTGCTCTCCACCGAGCTGTTGATCTGTTTCAGTTGTCCTCTCGTGTGCGCTAGCTTCCTGGCTACCTTATTTGTTCCCTTTTCCTTGTGCCTCTTCTGAAGCTCCTGTATCTCTCTCTCTAGTCCCCCTCTGCCTCCCTCCTTTTCTCACGACTCTTCTTTGTAACCCTTAAACCTTATTAAAGCCTTAATGTGCTGCTTAAACTCATTCCATCTCTCTTGTTCCCCTCTGTCCCCCCATCCTTCGCAAGTTTGCGTATCTCGTTCTCAGTCTGTTGTCCCATCTCACAGTCTTTGATCAGATACTCTTCTAGTCTCCATCCCCACTTCCCTCTCCGCATGCTCCCTCCCTCCCTCCCTCCCAGTCTGATGTGACTGGCGCATGGTCCCACAGTGTCATGCTCCCCATATGTATTTTGCTGGTTCTACGTTATTTCGCTGACCTATTTTTCAACGTGGGACTTTTCATCATCAGAAAAACAGTCATTCAGAACGTTTGAAATTCTGAGAGGATAATAGTTTGCAAAGGCAGAGTAAATGCATAAAATATATTTAATAGTAGAGACATAGCAAATAGGCCTGACGGCGAGTCTGCAGTTTAACCACTCGCAATTAAGTGAAGAAGACAAGGGAGAACGGACAGACAATCATCAGACACATTGCATTTGGGTCATGCAAGTGCATAGAAGGTCACAGGGAGGGGTGGGGGGTCCAAGTGCACCCAGTAGGCTGAGGTAAGTGCAGAGAGAGCCACTCTCTTTAGTTATTCTAAGTGCAGTGGAAGTGGGTGGGCGTTAGGGCCCTGAGGCAAGTGGGAGAGAGGACTGGCGGGGATGCCCGGGACCGGTGAGATTCTGAGGTACACCAGGCGGCCAGTCCCCAAGCTGTAAGGAAGAAGAGGGAGAGATGGAGAGAGCAGAAGGCTATGTTGGCAAGGGAGAGCGAAGGAAGAGAAGAAGAGGAAGGTCTTGAGGAGTTTCCGGAACTTAAGGTCATGCTCAAGACGGAGGGCAGCAGGGAGGCTATTCCAGAGGGAGGCAGCTGCTGAGGATAAGGATTTCCCTCCAAATCTCTGCTTGGGGAACCGGCTCACTCGCAGAAGGTTGGAGGTAGATGAGCGGAGGGCTTGTGAAGGACAATATTTAGGTAGGCAGCATTGCAGGTAGGTAGGTCCCAGGCCCCAGAAAGCCTTGTGGACAATGCAGAGGGTTTTGAACTTGATCCTTACAGCCACTGGGAGCCAGTGAAGAGACTTTAGTGCCAGAGAGATGCGGTCCCTGGGCTTGAGGCCAAGGATAGGGCTTGAGGCCAAGGGTAAGTCTTGCGGTTCTGATCTGGATGAGTTGCAGGGGGCGCAGGGCAGAAGAAGGGAGGTTGAGGAAGAGGCTGTTGCAATAGTCCGGCCTAGAAAGAACCAAGGCTCTGGAGACAGTGATCCTCTGGGGGAAAGTGAGGAAAGGAAGAGTACCTCTGAGGAGGTGTAGTTGATAGTTGGACTTTTTAGAGATGTCAGAAATGTGAGAGGAGGAGAGAGTGGAGTCGAAGATGATACCAAGGTTTTTTGCCTCGCAGGTTGGTGCAGGGCCAAGGGAGGCCGGCCAGAGCGAAAGTGGGGAAGCGGGAGCAGGGGGGTCCCAATGTGAAAGATCTCCATCTTGGTGATGAGGCAGAGGTTGTTTGCAGCACACCATGACTGAATAGCGGACAGTCGGATATGAGTGAGGAGGATGCGGCTGAGGGTAGCCTGAGTGATAGTTGCGTGTCATCCACATAATACTGGAAGCTAGAGATGAAAGTGGCAATCACATGTGCCAAGGCAGCCATATAGACGTTAAAGAACCAAGGGGAGAGGTTAGATCCCTGGGGAACGCCACAGGTTGAGAGAGCAATAGTCGAGAGAAAGGCTCAGAATTCCACCTTGGATAGGTGGTCGGAGAGAAAGGAGATGAACCACGCCAGAGCCTGACCTGTGATTCCTAGAGTGTCACGGAGACGTGCGATCAGGATGTTGTGGTTAATCGTGTCCAAGGCAGAGGAGAGGTCAAGCAGAATGAGGACAGAGGGAGTGTTAGTGTCATGATTTGAGAGCAGGTCTTCACAGATGTTCAGAAGAGCAGTTTCCGTGCCTCTGGATGCTCTAAAGCCAGACTGATGGTCATGGAAGCAGCGAAAAGATTTAGTGTGGAGGGTCAGCTGAGTGATAGCCAACTTTTCCAGGAGTTTGCCCAAGAAAGGAGTGATGGAGATAGGGCAGAGTTTGCCGGAATGGAGGGGTCGGAGAGGGTTTCTTGAGCAGAGGGTGCACAAGGGAGTGCTTCGGGGCAGTTGGGAAAACTACAGTGTAAAAGAGATTGCAGAGATCTGCCAAGGCTGGGGCGAGGGAGTCAGTATTGTCCTCCTTAATGATTTTAGAGGGGCAGCAGTCCTCCTGTTTGGATGACACCTTCATAGACCGGCCTTGTCTGTTGACCTCATTAGGTGTGACTAGTGAGAGAGACGAGATGGTAAGAGGGGGGGGGGCTAAGGGAGGCTCCGGTGTTGGTATATGCTGTGGGGTGGAAGAGAGGTAGGAAAGGATGTCATTAGTTTTTGTGATGAAGTGTGCAGCCAGGGCCGAGCAAAGGTCCTTGGTGGGTGTGACAGAAGAAGAGGCTGCTGCAGGATTGTCCAGTTCCTTGCAGACTTTGAAAAGCTTGGCCGTGTTGTTTGATGCCGTGCAGATGCAGGCTTGAATAAGCTCTTTTCCTGGACCGTGTGCATAGTCGATATTGCCTTTGAAGGAGGCTGCAGGCCAGTTTGTCAGATGGTCCCCCAGATGAGTTCCATTTCCGCTCAGCTGCCCTATATTTGCGTTTAAGGGCAGCCAGATCGGAGTCGTACCAAGAGTTGCACTTTTTGGAAGGCTTCAATCAGACCCTCATGGCAGGGGCAAGGGTGTCAAGAGTGTTGAAGATCGAGAGGTTGAGGTTAGCGAGGGCTGTGTCAGGGTGGGAGTCAGATGTAGGCCTGGGTCTGGTGACTTTGAAGAAGAGTGGCCGTGCTGGGTGTGTTGCTGCAAGAGGAGATGAGAGTGTCAGGTGTGTTGAGAGAAGAGAGTGGTCGGTCCAAGAGAGAGGGATAGAGAGAGGGATGTCAGTAGAGATGAGAACATCCAAGGGGTGGCCCGCGGTGTGCGTGGGACCAGAGGGTAGCATAGATGGGGAGAGAGAGTCGCATATGTTGCGGAGAGGTCCTGAGGAGTCAGGAGAGTCCAGATGGATGTTGAGATCAACCATCAGGAGGATTTGAGAGGACGAGGAGAGTAGACATGATGCCAGGTCAGCCCATTCAGAGAGGAAGAGAGTGGACTGTCCTGGTGGCCGATAGAAGGTGGCCATGGTGAGAGAAGATTTAGGGGAGAGTTTGCAAACTAGGCAATGAGGAGTAGGCCTAGGTAGGGATGATGGATGCAGGTATCCATTCTGGGAAGATAAGCGCCACTCCACCACCTGTCTTCTTAGGCCTAGGCACATAGATGATTTCGTAGCCTTCAGGGAGGCATGTGTCAAAGCTTGTGACGGAGCTCTCACTGAACCAGGTCTCCCTGATGGCGAGCACATCAAGATTAATGAGTTTGTGGAGGTTGCAGATGTCGGATGAGTGTTTGACAGCCGAGCAAGTGTTGAGAGTGGCAATGTGGAGCAGCTTGCCCTCTATGAAGGTCTTCCTCAGGGGGCCCAAGGGGACAGTGGTCCCCGCCCCGAAGATGGCGAGAGGGCCAAGGGGATAGTGGAAAATGGAGATGGATCCAAAACTGACAAGGGAGCTGGGACAGTACGGCAAGGCAGGGGCGCATGTACAGAGCAGGAGGAGGGCACAGAAGGCAAGGGAGCCTGTGAAGAGGGAGGAGGAGGAGTAGTGCACAGAACGCAAGGGAACCTGGACGGAGGGAGAGGTGAGGTTCAAGAGGCGAGGGAGGAGCCTGTCGAAGAGCAGTAGGTTGGGTTGAGGACCCTGGACCATGATGGTTCATTGAGATAAACATTAATGATAACTTTGGAAATGGCAAAGAGGTCAAGGAGAACCTCCCAGCGAGTGCCAAAATTAATGGGAGAAGAGGCGATAGGAGAGAGAAAGCCGACCATGTAGTGAGTCCATAGGTCACATGCGTTAACAAAGAAGCGGATGTCAGTGTTAGTCTCTCTGGTCGAAGACATGACATAGGTGGCTGCAATAGGATGGGCGTGGGTTGGAGCACAGTATGACCTTCTTAAGTTTCTTCTGGTCAGATTTAGAGATAGCAGATAGTGAAGCAGTTGGAGAAAATGGGCAAGATAGAAAGTGACATGGCTTGCTGCAGAGGAGTGGGGAGACACTTACCAGTCTGAAGCACTCGGACAAAGAGGGTCAAGTGCAGTGGGGGGCACAAGGGAGGGGGGGAGAGACAGAGGGAAGTGCACCAGCTAGTGAGGACACAAGCAGCCACAAGGCACAACTAAATTCGGTTTTTGTAGGAGCCAAGGACAGTACCATGGCGGCAAGCGATTCTCCCCGACTTGACTATTGATGTGGGAGAGCACCGGGTACCTCCGACACACAATGCAGGATTCTTCAGCCTTGTTTCCTAGTCTTATGTTTTCTATTCTCGAAGGCTCATGAAAGGAACGGTTCCTCGTTGAAAAGGTCAAGGGCACTTCCCTCTGTGCGATCCCCTCCAGTGTTGCCGTCTTTCACCTTGCATTAAACTGCCACTTTCTCGTGTGCTTTGCCTTGCTCAGAGTGTGGTGCTCTGGTGCTCCGCCTTTTATCTGTGTGGGCAAGTGTAATGGAAGTCAGGTGTGTGTGTAATGGTCACTAATTGCCTGACCCTGCATGACCATTGTATTATATCAAGCCTTAAGCCTTCTTGTACCTCTGCGCCCTGATACCTTCGGGTCTGGTGCACATTATAAATAAAACAAACAAACATATACGGTTCAGGTGTTAGTCTGTTTTGTCTCATAACGATATGTCTGTGAGAAAGTGTTTGTGTTGGGAAGGTGGGGAGGGTGCTGTTTGAATTCCTAAATATCCTACCAGGTAGGATGGGGAAAAGGTGCTAAAGGGAAGGGGATACCCGTGTCCCACTCCCTGTAGATCCCTCACCCAGGTGATCCTCCCGCACTGGTCCACCCCCAGGAACTGGATCCAAAAGTGATGGCAGTGTCCTAGCCACCTGGATGACAGATCCCTGGGGACTAGCGAGTGAGACACCTTCTGGTTTCTCACATACCCAAGAAGGAACTGGATCCAAAAGTGATGGCCGTGTCCTAGCCACCTGGATGACAGATCCCCGGGGACTAGCGAGTGAGACACCTTCTGGTTTCTCACATACCCAAGAAGGGAGGAGGTCTCCGTCCCATTCTGGACCTCAGGGTCTTGAACAAGTTCTTGAGGAAAGACAAATTCAGGATGATTTTGTTCAGAGAGATTCTCCACACTCTCGAACTGCAGGACTGGCTGGTGTCGCTAGACGTACAGAACGCTCATTTCCATGTGCCAATCCATCGAAAACACAGGAAGTTCCTAAGGTTCATCATAGGGGATATGCACTATCGGTTCAAGGTGCTTCCCTTGGGTCTAACCTCCGCACCAAGGATCTTCACCAAGCTTGTGGCAGTAGTTGGGGCTCACCTCAGGAGATTCAGGGTCCACGTATTTCCATAACTGGACGACTGGCTGATCAGAGGGACGTCTGCAGTGCAGGTCTTGTCCCATTTAGAGGACACCTGCTTGCTACTGCACAAGCTGGCCTTCTCCCTAAATTTAAAGAAGTCCCACATGACACCAGTCCGGAGGCTCCAGTTCATCGGAGCAGTCCTAGATAGGGTGGGGAAGGCCTTCCCTCACTAGGAGAGAGTAGTCAGCTTGACACAACTGGTCGAATAGTTCCGGATCCATGCTACTCTACCAGCAGCTTCCTTCATCTGCCTCCTAGGTCTCATGGTCGCCTGCATTTTCTAGTGCCAAAGGCCAGGTTGCCCATGAGATCCCTACAATGGCTCCAGAGGGGTCAGTGGTCTCAGTACCTCGGCACTCTCTTGGATCTCCTCAGTGTGTCCGCATAGTGGTCAACGACCTGTCCTGAATGGCGGACCGCAACAGTCCCCTGGCAGGGGAACCCTTCTGGCATCCTTGGCCTCAGACCCGAGAGGTCACGGATGCTTCTTTGAAGGGTTGGGTTGTTCACTGTGAGGATTTGCAGGTTGAGCGGCCTCTGGTCAGCAACCAAAGCCAGGTGGCACATCAACAGGCTGGAGTTGCTAGCTATCAGGCTTTCCCTGAAAGCATTTGCCCCGTCTATGCAAGGGAAACATGTCCTTGTCTTGACGGACAACACAGTAGCAATGCACTATCTCAACAAACAAGGCAGTGTGCACTCCCGCCCCCTCTGCACAGAGGTGATGATGCTTTGGTTCTGGTTGTTGGAGAACCGGATCTCAGTCTCAGACGTTCATATGGTGGGCACAGAGAACAACTTGGTGGATGCTCTGAGCAGGCAGAGCACGGTCTCGCATGAGTGGGAAGTGTGCCAGGAAGTCCTACAGGAGGTCTTCGCTTGCTGGGGTACCCCAGCAGTGGGTCTGTTCGCCAGTGTCCAACAGGAAATGCAAACAGTTTTGCTCAAGGGAATTCTCAGTGAATGGTGCACTGGGGACGTGTTTCTATTGGAGTGGACCTTCCCTCTCCATTACGCATTCCCTCCGATCCCTGTCATTTCATGGGTTCTCCGGAGGTTGAAGAGGTTTCAAGCAACCGTGATCTTGATCTCCCCAGACTGGGCAAGGAGAACGTGGTACTCCGACCTCTTGAATCTGTCCATCTGATACTCAATCCGACCCCGGAATCCCTCAACCTACATGCGTGGCTCTTGAGAGGATGAAATATGACTGGGACCTCTCTGAGGAAGTACTTGATGTGTTGCTGGCTGCACGCAGACCATCTAAAAGATCTTTGTTTGTACGTGTACGTATGTAGAAGATTTGAGGCGTGATCTAGGGAATGTGAGATTGACCCCATCTCTTGCCCCACAACTACAGTGATGGATTTCCTTCTGTCACTGGCATCTGCAGACCTTCAAGTCACCACAGTCAAAGGATATTTGGTGGCCTTGTCTGTGTTTAAAAGATCCCCGGATCAAGGCTCATTTTTTACAATCCTTTTAATGGCACAATTCCTGAAAGGCTTTGTAAATCAGTTTCCGCGAACTCCCTTTGTTGTCCCGGATTGGGATCTTTATCTGGTTCTGACATTTCTGATGGTGGCTCCCTTAGAGCATATGCACTCTTGTCCCTTACGGCTTCTCTTTGAAAACAGCCTTTTTGGTGGCTATTACATCCGCTAGGCAGGTGAGTGAATTGCAGGCCTTATGCTGTAAGCCACCCTTCCTGTGTTTTTTCTGGAAGAAAGTTTGTCAGGGTAAGGCCTGGCTTTCCTCCCCAAGGTTGTCTCAGAATTTCACCTGTCTCCGTCCATCAACCTTCCAGTCTTCTACCCTCCACCGCACCCTTCTAAGCCGGAGGAACGGTTACATTGCCTAGACCCGAAAAGGGCACTGAGTTATTATATTTCAAGGACAGCTGATTTCAGGAGAGCTGACCAGCTCTTTGTGGCCTTTTCCTTGGCCCGTAAGGGTTTACCTATAACTAAGCAGACTTTATCCCACTGGATAATTTTCTGTATAGCAGAATGCTACCAGTCAACTGGAAAGCAATTACCAGCAGGCATCAGGGCCCATACGACAAGGGGAGTCTCAGCATTAACAGCATTGCAGAGGGGAGTCCCTGTCCGGGCGATTTGTCATGCTGCGACCTGGTCATCATTTCATACTTTTGCTAAGCACTATAGTCTGGATGAGGCTCGTACAGCTGATGCATGTTTTGGCTGGGCATTGCTGCAAAATGTCTTAGTATAACTTTCTGCCCTCCTTCTTCTACTGCTTTGGGAGTCTATCAGATGAGGAATCTGCGGGAGAAAGGCAATCCATTGAAGGAGAAATTACTTACCATAATGTTCTTTCTATGGATTCTTCTCCTGCAGATTCCTTATCTCCCCTTCCATCCAGCCCCGCTCAGAAAGTCGGTGGTTGGAGCCATCTTCTCTTCCACGTTGACTTGGTGATGGCCCTCTGTGTCCGTTTTCTGTCTTCCTGACACAAGTTTTTAAAAAAAAAAGAAATTTCTAACGCTACTTGTAGTGCTTGTTGCAATTGTTCCTCCTTCAGAGGTCTATAGTTATTTCATTTTTAAGGGCTCATTAGCCTGTTTGTTCTGTCATCTTATGCAGCGAGTGGTGCTCAGGGGTGGGGGAGGGACAGGAGGAACTGAGGTTGGGACGTAGTGACATGGTATTTATACAACATCACGTCCAGAGCCAACTACCAGATGCCGAGCAAGACTGATCGACGGCCGTGTCGAGGTCTACTACGCCCCCTGTCGAAAACTTTCTGAAGCAGCAGAGCTGGAGGGAATATCTATCAGATTAGGAATCTGCGGGAGAAGAATCCATAGAAAGAACGTTACGGTAAGTCATTTCTCCATCTCCTACCTTTTGGGCAAACACCAGGCCGCCCAGATGAGCATGTTGCATTCTTACCGACTCCCAGTCTTTTGGGTTGTACCCCAAAGCTCCATCCTCTCACTGATCCTTTTTAATTTTTGGATGGAGCCTCTGGGTACCCTCCTTAAAGGTCCATATATGGCCATCCACCAATACTCACATGGTACTCAGTTGTACATGAGAGTAAAAAGCCTACCGGACATCAGTCGTCTCTGCTGGTTCTATGTCATTTCATCGACACCTTTACGACTGGTGTTTTTACGCTGAGCTTTTGCCAAAAAAAGTATCAACATTTTTTTACATTATTTTTGAGGGGTTCCCTCCCCAATCCCCTGTCCTCTACCTATGTTTAGTTATTTCCTACACCCCAACCCTTTATATGCTCTTCCCTCCCCCCCAAAAAAATGCAAAATGTTTTTAGGGTGCAAACTCTGTGTAAAAACACCTGTCGTTAAAAACAGGTTTCGATGAAAGAATGTCATACCATCTCTGCTATTACCTAGCCATCATCCAGTCCTGAAACTTAACCCATCCAAGACTGAATTAGTCCTCATCAGTTCCCAGCTAAACAACTCATCCAACAATGACTCATTAATCCGCAACTCTTGGATTCAACCAAATCCTTAGGATTAACCATTGACAGCAGCCTGTCATTCCAGAAACACATAGCCAAGAAGGCCCTAATGGCCTGGCTCTAAATCTCCACCCTTTGCAAGAATCGCACCCTTCATCCTGTCCCAGGACTTCCGAACTGTAGTGCTGGCCCTTGTGGTCATACACATCGATGGGGGAAACATATTCCTGAATGGACTCTGTGAGGAATCAGTTATTTGTCCCTTCTCCCCAAGGGGGAGCCTCTCCCTTTGAGGCTAGGGAGGTGTGCCCTCTCTGCATGACGCTCCCTAGAGGTCTGCGAAAATGGGACTTTGAGAGACAAGAACATCTGTTCTTTTGAGAAACTCCCTAGACCATCCACCATAAAGGCATATGTGAGATTGTCAAATGTAAAGAACATTGTAAGCTCCAGGGACTTCGGTGAAGACAAAACTACAATATCCCATTGTGCACAAAAAGGAAGATCTGTCTCTTTAAGGAAAGAGAGACTTTTACCTGAGATGAGGAGACTGGAGCGCGAGAGTACACCAAGTAGAGGCGAAGCACGACCAGAGAGAGAAGAGCGTAAACGGGGGAAGCCACCTGACGAGCTGATGCCGGGAGGATACAGAGCACAGGAGAGCCGTGGAGCCTGCGACTTTTCTAGCAGTCCTGGGCAGCAGATTGAAACACTAGAAGCTTAGTGTTTCTGAGGAGAAGGCAATGAAGAAGTTGTCTTCAAAGCCCTGACCTTCATCCACAAATGCATCCACCTCTCTGCACCAGCATATCTGTCAAAAAGAATCCACCCCGCCTCCTCCACAAGGCCTTCCAGAACACCCTATGCTAATATGCTCTCTGTACCCATCGTAAAAAGAGCTAGAGCAGGGGGCGCCAGCTTCCCTTACCTTGCCTCCTTACACTGGAACTGGAATGCCCTCCCCACTACCCTGCGGGCGGAACCATCACTCAGTGCCTTCCACAAGGCTATGAAAACCACCATGTTAGACTAATCAACTCTGCTAGCTGATGTGACTACTTGCTTCTCCCCCTGGGGATACTGCAAATGTTCCACTACTGCAAATAGTCTATTGTACTAATAGTCCTTAATGCATATTATGTATAATACCTATACTGTCAAATGCTTCAACTCTGACCCCACTGTAACTAAGCTTTCTACAAGTAAAAGCACCACAATGCCCCTGGGCGGTCTGTGCGTTATACAAATGTAATAAATAAATAAGAATGGAAGCCTTATCCCGTGTTGGCGTAACCACAAGGGCTTTGGGCAGTCCAACCGTTGAA
Organism: Ambystoma mexicanum; assembly: GCF_040938575.1. Lineage (NCBI taxonomy): Eukaryota > Metazoa > Chordata > Amphibia > Caudata > Ambystomatidae > Ambystoma > Ambystoma mexicanum. The sequence goes on along the minus strand of NC_090936.1, from coordinate 853,167,846 downwards.
CCGCACTGAAACCACCAAGCAAGAGAGCCATCGAGAGACCCTGCGACCCATAATCCGACGCAGTCACATAACGGAAAAGAATTGAATGAGAGATACCGACTCCAAGGAGGAACATGAGCAACGAGATAGAGGAAGAGAACCAGAGCGAGTGGCAAGCCCAAAAGCGTACCCCTGCAAAAACAGGTAATGTGGAGAATGGAATACCGGGAGGCCGATGCGGCGTCGCTCTCTAAGAGGAGAATTGATGAGATACTCAAAAGAATGTCAGTAAAGTGGAACTATATGAATTTAACAACGAGCATAACAAATAAGCCCCAGAGAGAATGTATCAAGGAATGGATCCAAAGAGAAACTCGTTCCGGTGAAAATGACGAGTCCTAATAAGGCCAGTAAAGTTGAATTGGTTAAAATGATCCTGAGGATAGTGAATAAACCTGAAAGAAAAGAGGTTAAGAACTTGAGACAAACATCCTGGGAAGAAGGGTGAGAATCTAAATGGGAACTGATGTGAAGTGAAATAGAGCAGAGATCAAACTGAATTATGCCAGGACAGGGGAAGGCTCATGTTGCTACATAGGATAGCCAAATTAAAAAGGCCAGAGCTACAGAGACAAGAAAGGTATATGTAGGCCTGGGAGAGTGTATAAGAAAGAGAAATGCAAAGCCTTGTGGAATAACTATCCTAGGAGGGGAGAGCAAACATAAGTACTTTTATAAAAGCGCTACAGGACCCTGTCCAGATGGTTACAAAAGACTATCTGAAGATATCTTACTGATGAGAACTATGGAATACAAGACATACTCCTACGACCCGTCCCCTTTCCTCCAACCTGTATGGGCATCCCTCGCGAGGGACCAGAACATAAACCTTTTTCACCAGAAAAAATCACATTCCCTTTAAATTTAGAGGCTTGTGGAGGCACAGCCCCAGGATCACAGCCTTCCTTAACCCCACCCACTGGTGCCACACCTCAGTCCTCTTTTCCAAGGCGACGGGAGCGGTCCGATTTCACCAGTGCTCCTGGCTGAAGCCTCAAGTCTTCTATTTTTCAGAAATTGGGCACACCATCGACAGGTGCCATAGTCTGTCCCTGGCGCATGTCGGCCGCGACCGGCTTCAGCAGATGCCCATAATGCAACGGTTCCTTCCCCATATAAGATCTGCACAATCTCTGCCTCCGGTGTCTTGGCTAAGACCACGGGTGGCAAGGCTGCTCGACGTGCAACGCTCTTGCACCATGCTCCCTCAAAAACAGGCTCTCGAGGTGGAGAAAGTTGTTTTCCATGACTCCACCAGAGAGCATCTAGGAATACGTAAGGAGAAAGACCAAGAAGGTAAGCATACTCTTATCTAAAGTACCCCACAGAAGTGACTCCTTCGCGAGGAAGCCTGCTTGCGGGAGGGATCAGTCGAACCCTCGCACCGGCATAAAGGACACTGAGGCTCTTGTATCTACCGGCTTAACGGCGGAGGGGGTCTACAAGCCTTACCGGTTCCTCCGCCGAGTAGCACACAGGCTCTGGTACCGGGTCTCACACTGCGGGGCTTTGCTGTACTACCGGGCACACGCCCAAGGGGGCGCCTACACTCAGCGCACATAGCACTACTGGCCCCATGGCCGGGGGCCATCAGCCTACCAGGCATGTGCCTGAGGTGCAAGGCGGGCAGAGCTGATGCTACCAGGCATGTAGGCCGAGCCCAGGCCTGTGTCGAACACTGAGTGAACTGCAGAGGCGCGAACCAGATTGTACTCTCAGGGAGGGGGGCCAGGTAGGCAGTATTTGCCTCCAACAACTGTGCAGGCCCAACCTGCCTGCGAGGACTTCTTCTTTGACAGGTTTTGGTCCCTCATGAGTTCGCCGTAAATGGGTAACTTCTTGGGCATAATTCCATAATACACAACATGCTGCCTCCCACACTGCTGCTTCACCCGGCGCCTACGCAGCCCATTCCGCCACCAACACCTCTGCTACTCGTGCCCGTAGTAACTCTGGTTTCAGTACCGGTACCAACGCTCTCAGCGCTGACAGAAGCCCCCTACGAACCCAGTGGTCGAAGTTAATGTGGGGGATCAGCAAGTCACTGATGAAGAAAAGCAAGACATGCCTTCCTCAGCGAGGGCCTTACATGAAAGGAAAGCAGGTCTAGCAGAATACCTGGGCAACCCTCAGCCCCAGAAGGAGCAGCCGGAATCGGGGATATTGGCGGAAGTGCTCAACATTAAAGCAGAGGCCAGGTCCGGCATCCTGCTGCAGAGAAATGTTGACGCACTGGCTAAAAAGGGTTAACCCATATCACACTCCACTCAGCCAGTCAACAAAAGGCTGGATGCAAAGTTCAGGCAGGTCGAAGACAACACTTTACTTTTGTCGGTACCACCACAGCCATTATCCTCAGTTATAGCAGCAGCATCTATGAATGCCAGACCTCAGGCTTCCTCTTCGAGTACTTCCTCTGTGCAAAGAGGAGAAAATGCTAGAGGCAAAAAAGATGTATTCCAATGCGGACCTACACCTCAGACAGGCCAACGCTGATGCCATGCTAGTCACAGCTATTCATCGGCTGTGGAGAGAGATTGCAGACTTTATTCTGTATTTTCCAGCCGAAAAGCCGGCCTCTTTCAAGGCTGTGCTTGCTGAGGCATAAATAGTGGTGCAGGATATCATGGAGGCCACCCTGGCCCACATAGATAGTCCTAGTAGGGCGATCTGTGTGGCAACAGACATGAGGACGGCCTGGCTTAAGGCCACCAGATTCGACCCGGCTGTCCAGGATAGAATCCTCGACTTGCCCTTCGAGGGTGGCAACCTCTTCCTCTCTACTACAGACAAAGAGCTCGACAAAAAGAAAAGCAGTTTACAGACGGCCAAATCCCTGGCCATTCTGACCAAGCCGGCAGCTAAAGCCTTCCCTCAGAGCCAATCCCGTTCAGACAAGGGGCAATCCTTTGGTGGATTCCAGGTGTTTTTGGTCCGCCGAGCCAGGCAACCGGACAGGTCCCCAAACCAGCATAGGCGGAAACAGCATAAGTTGTGCATAAGGGGTTCTTCCAGTCCCCCACCCAGTCGTCTGCCTCAAACCCAAAGAAACAATGACTGCTCTTTTCAGGTCCACAGCACCTCAGTCGGGGGTAGGCTGGCCCTATACAGTCAAGCTGAGCGCATGCGCTTTCTGGACTCATGGGTGATCTCGGTAGTCTCCACAGGCTTCAGGCTTCCCTTCCCCCTTGTTCCCTCCTTCTACAACAGATCGGAACACCCTCACTCTTAGCGGAGATTTGCTCTCTCATGGAGAGTGAGGAGGTGAAGGAGGTACCTCAAAACCACTAAGGAATTCTCCCATCGTTCACCAGTGGGAGGAAGATTAGCCCAGCTTTCAAAAGAATGGTACGGCATTACTTCGGAAATGTCGATATGCCAGTGCTATTGACTCCCTTTTCTGAATATACCCCTGGATTGCCCATCAGTTGTGCATCCTTTTCAGTCTCCAGATCCACTAAGTGGGCGGGAACAGTTGGGGGCGGTGCTCCTCTGCTTTTCTTTATTATTTTTTACTGTTCGTATACTTTTATTTAAAAAACAGCCAACCGTTGCGGAATGGTTTCGTTTTCAAATAACAGTGTAGGAACAAGTTGAAACTTGCACTTTCAATGCACTGCACGTTGTTTGGTGTGTCATAGATTCTGAAATATAACATTTTTTTATTTTATATTTTAGAGATGTTGTACACCGGTCTCCAACTATAGTGTACCAACCATGCAGAATAATGGTAAGGGATTATTTCCCGAATGTTAGACTGTTGGGATAATTAATGTGTAGTTCCATGTACAGTATTCACATGGTGAGATATTGAAGGGAATTACTTATGATTGCATGGAAGACACATGGATGTGGTAGATATGGACTTGCACAAAAACTTTGCTCGATCTAGGCCTTAAGGAAATGAACAACCCTGTTACTAATTTGGCATGCACCTATTACGGAGGTGTCACGCAGGACACAGTACTATATTGTCCAATGAAGAAAAAGGGATGAAATATCCACTTAATAGTCACTAAAGGAATAAATCTAGATATCCAACCTCAATTATCACGTTTGTTTTTTTTTTCTTTCTATGTCAACTTCTGATAATTTTGCCCCAACCAGCTGATGCAGAACCTGCCCTGATTCACGTGTCATGCAGTATTTATAAATCATCTAAAAAAAATCCAAATTTGTCATTTTTATTTTGATTGTTTTCGTACATATGTATTGGCATTGTGGAATGTTACATGTGGAATATCATGTTTAGATGTAATGCTAAAGAAATGATAAACTGACCCTGAGGAAGACCTATGTTCTGAAAGGTCGAATACACGTATTGGCAGGAGTTTATCACAGAGAGAAATTAAATAAGGATTTGGAAATGAACATCGGATTGTGATTTCTCACTTGCGAAAATTGAAAGCAATTAGAACTGTTATTCAAAAAGACGTGATTGGGATAGTATTGAATACTTGGTCATGCGCAGCGGATAAACCAATGTCCTTTTGTAATAATCACTGTGTGTTAGGCTCATAAGGGGACCCTGGGTCTGGATTGGTAATCTCTGCAGCAAGGACCTTCAGTAGTACTGAAACGTAAACAACGTGTAAAGAATCACGTTTTTCTGGTAGATATATTGTGTGGTTTGCGCCTCAGGGTAGTAGTCTCCTGTTCCACAATTCTCTGAGGGTGTTCTTATTTTTGCTGTACTATACTCTGATCTGCTTGCAACATAACCACAGATCTTTCCAAATATGGCCAAATATCTAAAATCCAGGGATGAAGATGTAATAGCACTATTTGCGCCTAGTGGTAGCACATTGAATGCTTTTTGAAATACTAATACTACAACAGAAACTTTAAGGCAGACATTTGCAAAATTAGAAAGATTGTCAAGACGGGAGATTAACAAGTTCTGGGAACTGACGACCTTGCAGCAGTATCTTGAGCAAAATAAAATACCAAGAGATCTACAGATACTTATATTCCCTGTATTTACTAATAAAAAAGATGCAGATAGAGCTAAAAAATGGGAAGAAAATCTAAATCAAGGATCCAAAGTGATGATACATTTACTTATAGAACATGCTACGAGAGAACACAAACGTGCAATTGAGATTATGAATAGCGAGATTGAGGCTATGGACGCTAATCGGTCAACCAAAAATAAAAAATATAAGACAATGAATGAGATACTTAAAATCCATCAAGACGAGGTGAAATTGCGCAAATCTAGAAAGCTCTTTCGAGATAAGGATTATAGACACGATAGGGTTTACTCGTTTCAGAATAAATATGATGATCCAAGTAAATCCCTTTCCAGGAGTAATAGAGTAGAATCTTCCCCAGGTAACTCAGATCCGGAAAGTGGCTTGGAAGCTGGCGCTGTAAATACAGACATGTCTAGGTGCAAGAGTTTTTTAGACCAGCTTAAATCAAAAAGGGCAATTTCAAGGCCACAAACAAAAAAGTAAGATTTCAAACACCCCTAGTCACAGATATGACCACAAACCCATTAGCAAATGCGGAAACAGAGGTGGGAAACATACCAGGGGAGACTGGGAAGATGCCCGACAGAGTGTTACACGATCAGGGACTCACAGACAACAGAAAAAGTCAATCTTGTATTGAACTTGTCAGATAGAATGTTTAAGGGGGAGGAATTGTCACTTTTGAATAAAGGTATTGTCATGATGCCTACCTCCAAGGAGCCAGGTCCGACCCAGCAACCCCAGAGGCAGGCATCATTTCCCCCAGGGAAGTGCCAGCGGGCCCAAGCTGGGGCACTTTGGACACAGTCCTGGCGCCTTAGGCGCCAGGCTCATGTTGGACCCCTGTCCTGGCACCTTAGGCGCCAGGCTCATAAAGCTAGATATGTGTTCAAGTGTTTAAATGTGCACTTACCTGATGCAGACCATGCTGCTACATCCAGGCCCTCTTGAGGCCTGAATGGAACTACTTTACCTGTGGGACTACTTTCCACCTGGGTGTGGTCGGGGAAGGATACATACCTGATCGGTGGAAGGATACATACCTGGAACTTCTTCCAAAGCTATTTAAACCACGCCCAATCAGCAACTCACGCTTCGCGTTGTTCTGCTCCTCGCAGCTGGACGCTCACCGTGTCAGCTCCTGCATCTGGACTTCAGCCACGCCTGTCAACATCCTGGGTCACCTGCTAAGAGAGAATTGGAGAGAAAGAAGACCTTACCTGCTAAAGCTGCATCACGGAGACTTCACATCGACGATCCTGAAAGGGAAGACATCATTTTTAAAAGCATTTTGCTTCGATCGCTGCAGCGCTGCATTTCACTCACCTTTCCTGGGCACCTCCATCTTCAGCAGCGATCATCAGGATCCGCAGCCACTTCCCAGAGCCTAGAGAGAAAAAGACAAGAACACAAGGTGAGAGAAGGAAGGGAATAGGAAAAGCTCAGTTTCCTTCCAAGACTTACCTGTTGGGTCATTCCCATTTCATTTCGGGTCCTGCCGCTTCCTGGCATTCCGGACCCCGGCCCCTATGGGGAAAAAAGACAAAGACATTGAATGAGCGAATGCAAAGACATTACCCGCACGCTCATCCAGAACTTATCTGTCATTTACTGGAACTGCACGTTTCACTTCGGGTCGGCGCCATATCTCCGGCATTCCGAACCCCGGCCCCTAAGGGGAAAAAGACATAAGCTGCAATAAGACAATGAACATTATTATTAAGCTTGAACTTTTGAACTTGCTACAGAACTCTTACAGCGCCTTACCTGAATAGTCAAGCTTATTTGAACTCCCATCAAACCTCAATCCAGTGAAGTAACTGGGTTTCAACGCGCCCCTGCATCAGAAGCAGGATGGAGAACTCATCCTTCCAGACCCTAAGGTGAGACTTCACGGGCAATCGTGGAAGGGTATCCTGGAGGGTTGGAAGGGAGTGGGAGGCTTGAGCATTATTCCGTCAGTAGGTAATACTCCCTTTTCACGCACAGGGGAATATTCCTGCGAGTCAGAGAAGCCAGCGTAGAGGGGCCCTACCTGTCCATCCTCAGAGTCCTGCGCTTCACCATTGAAGAAGCATCAGCACTCGAAGCCAGACCTGCGCCTCTATGGGAATCAGGTGAGCGTGACAGGTATGTCTTTTGCACCCTCTGTTGATAGTAATTGGATTAACACGCAAATAGATCTGTTCAAATTCATAAGAAAACTGAAGCAAAATACTATTCTTCCATCATCAACCCAAGCATTTTGTGCCGAAGGTGAGACAATTACCAGACTGTGATTTGACAGTCGGAGATCTTTTTATATGACAAACTTTGACTAGCCTTCTAGAAAATAATGAAGAGGTCAATGAGTTTTGAATTCTCCAAGTCCTAGAACTGAAGAATAAATCAAACTTTTTCCCCAATTTTTGGACTGAGAATGTGATAGATTTAGTTCCTAGATCAGTGGTCCAAGAAATACATAAGAATATAGACAGAAGAGAGAGAAATGGGCTTAAACATAATTTAGCATGAAAGAAAGAATATTGTTAAAATCCCTTAAGTCATATTCTAATATAGTGATTAAACCAGCTGATAAAGGTGGTAATGTGGTGGTTATGAATCGAGAGGACTATATTTTAATGGGAGAAACCCATTTGAATATAATCGGACGTTATGAGAAAATAGCTTGTGACAAAGTTAAAGGAATAGGCAAGGAAGCCACAAATCTCATTGAGAAATGGATGAGAACTGGTTTACTGACAGATGATCAGAAACAATTATGGATAGTAAGAATCCCCAAAATACCAACCATATATTTCTTACCAAAGATGCATAAAGAGTATATACAAATCCCAAACTTCAAGCATATTTGAGAGATACAATGCATCTATTACAAATTGTAGAACATTTTGAATGGAACAGTGAGTTTTGCTTGGCAACATTAGATGTTAAAGCATTGTATACATCCGACAAGTACGTCTTCAGAACCATTGACTATACCTTTGCAATGAAATCCGCCTCCTGTCACATATTCTGATGATCAAAGATATGTTGGTGTTCACTTTAAGAAACAACATCTTCCTATTCAATGGATCCATGTATAGACAATTGAAGTGAGTGGCGATGGGGGCAAACTATGCCTCATCCTCCTTGGCAAGTCTATTTATGGGCTCATTCAAAGATGGATTCATTTACTCTGACAACATTTTCCGACCTAGAATAAAAATGTGGAAAAGTTTGATTACTTTTTTTTTTAATAACTTTATTTTCATATTCAACAACAAAGAAAATATTACACATGGATAAACAGCAAATAGGTCATTAATACGCTGTCAAATACGTCTCTTTTAGAAAGAAACAATCACATATCCATTAAAGCCTATTAACCCGAACACAAATTAATATAGTGCTTAAATCAATCACAAATAACGACCCCACATTCACAACCATAAAAACCACACAGAACAAAACACAAACACCCACCCCCACAATAAAATTCTTAGACTAGATACAACCTCTATAGACCCCATAAAACCAAACAACATTCACCCATAAAGATCCTTAAAATTCCCCTATTGTTAATCATAAGATGTTTCTTTGTGCAATTTACAGGGCATTGTCTTTTCATAGGCAGAAAGAAATTGCACATCAAAAATCCAGTCCACTACTAAAGGCTTCTTCCTCGTCTTCCAGACTTTCAATATCTGTTTAGTAGCCACCAACAAGACCTTGGTGAACCAACTCGATGTTACCCAATCAATTTTATAACCAGGGCTCAATAATTGCAGAATAACTGTAGATGAGTTCCTCAGATAAGTAATGTCCCAGACCCGATCAACCCTATCAACCACATCACACCAAAAGTTCCTGTCAGAAACACAATATTGGAGGAAGGTGTGTCGACACTCTCCCCCGAACCACAGAAGCCGAATGAAGTCGACCCTCCACCTGTGGTTGGCACAGATACCTGATATACAAAACACAGGATACCACGTGGAAGCCAATGGGGGGAAGAGGGTTAGGGAGAGGTTGTGGACGGGGAAGGGAATGTTAGGGAAACCGGATAGAGGGTTAGGAAACGCCTAAGGTGGATAGGACAGGGGAAGTAACAGGAAAAGACCCTACAATGTCTACATTTTAGATAGTATACCATGAAACATAACACACACATAGGTCACCAATAATGCCCCCTTAATACAGGCCACCAAAGTACCTTTGCTAGCATATTTGCACTCCTTAGTAGCCCCTTGATACAGGCACATGTAGTAATACCATGACATAGACTACATATATGCAAGCACAAAATGAAAGAAACTCATGGGAGGTTATTCCCAATATGAAGAACATAACACGTGGCCCATTGGGCAAGCATAAGCAACATTACACATATAGAACATGGGTGACCAATGGTCTGAGTTCAACACCAATATGGAATGGGTTCCAACAAACATCTACACTGAGTAACTTAGTGAACAGCCCTAATACTCGGATGCAGACTGTACTTCATGCCCGATTTCGTGCCACTCCATAGTAGAAGCATCCAGTGATCACTTAGGCACTAATCACAGAGTTCTGCCCATATGCCATGCTACTGAAAGTCTTTCTCTATTTTCCAAGAGAGAACTTTGCAAACATTGCCCCCATGTTAACACAAGAAAACAAACACACTCAGCGAGCACTTATCTGAGCGTCCGGGAGACTCGCAAGCCTTCCCAGACGGAGGATGATGCAGCCTTGATAGAAGCAGGGATGAAGACTCAGCCACCCCACGTTCCCCGTATCAGCGCCGGAAGCTGTATGGCGGTGGCTCGAGTCCTCCCTGCACTTGTAGTGCGCCGCCGCTCGTTCCCTGTGTCGGTTCCCAACTGGACCGCGTGAGTTCTCGGTGCAATGCTGCTTCCGCATAACAAGTGTCCTCTTAGTAAAATGCTGGCGTGCTCGATTCCGCACGAACCTCCGGCATGGCTTCGCCAACAGGAAAAGAATAAGACACACCTGCCGTGCGCCGTTGGCCCTTGATAAGCTGTTACTAATTATAGACAGCTGGCCAACCGCGCGCACGGACTACGAAATGCCAAAGGGGCTGCTGGGAAATGTAGTTTTTTCCTAGCTCATGTACATTTCTTAAGCTCTTTTCAGATTCTGACACCTCTTCCACCAACACCACCCCAAATTCCTGACAGTTCCTAACTCTCTCGCAGCTCCATAACATGTGGATTAAAGTACCCTTTTCCTTCCCACAACAACTATCGCCATCAATCATACCCAAAGTACACATACGAGACGGAGTCCAATAGATTCTACCCAAAATCCTCTGATGAATATAGCGCAGTTGCATATCCACTTTAGCCCTAATTGGGACCTTCCAAACCCTTTCCCATTCAACTGGTGTCAATTCTCTACCCAGTTCCTCTGTCCATGCTAACCTCAATTTATCCCACGAATCAGTCCACTGTACATCTAACTTCATAATTTTCAAAATGTCAAGACACCTTATGCAGTCCACAGACCAATAGGTTGAGAACCTCAGGTTCCTGCAATATCGGCGCTTCCAAAATTCGAACCCTTTCTGATACCAAATCCACCAATATATCATATCTCCTTAACTCTCTATTTTGTAACCCAAATACCTCCACCAACCTCTCAAATGAGACTATTCCAGCCTCCCCCCAAATATCTTCAACCTTCAAAATACCCCTACTAATCCAGCCTCTCCAATTCAAAGGTCTATTATTAATCTGGAGACCTGGGTTGATTCAAAGAGCGGCCCCCTTGTATACAAATAATCCCTGGTCATTTCCCACTATTAGCGATGTCAAAGCCTCCTTCGTCGCCAAAATTGTTTTTAGTGACCTCAATCTCCCAGGCAACTTCCCAAATGAATACAAACATGTAATGTCAAAAGGCAGTATTTTTTGCTTTTCAATCTGCACCCACCAAGGCGCCTGGGGCAAATCACCAACAAAATAGCTAGACACTTTTTTAAAGAGAAAACCATCACAGTAATTATTCAGGATCGGATAACCAAAGCCCCCCTTCCTTAACAATGCGAATCATAATATGACATGGAATTTTGGCTCTTTTCCCTATTCCCCAAAGAAAATCTTGAAATAACCTATCCAGCCGCCGCAACATCTTCCTTGTGAAAAGTAAAGGCAACGATTAGATAATATACAGGACATTCGGCAATAAAATCATTTTGATTGCATTAACTTTAGCCCAAACAGTCAATGTAAATCGCTCCCATTTCCTAATATCTCTACAAAGAGTCTCTATGATCTTATCTACATTATAAATAACCAATTTACCTATATCACGAATAAGGTGTATACCCAAGTATTTGACGCTCACATTCTCCCATTTACAATCCCAACCTGATAGCTGTTCCTGGCAGCGGATGCAAGTCGGTGCTTCGTCCAGGGGAAGAGAGGATCTCGTCGGGGAGGAAGACAGGAGTCTGTTGCAATGCCAGGGAAGAAACCAGCCGCAGAGTTCTCGGGTAAAATGAGCGGTCCTTTTAATCGCGGTCCAGTGGTAAGTGGCTATCCGGTCGCCGGGGTGCTTGGCATGGGCAATTAGACCACAAGACGTCCTGGGATGCGAGGAAACGTAGGTAAACTGGTTGTGCCCACCAGTCAGGGGAAGAAGCCTCTCCAGCCAGGAGATCTTCTCTATTGTCGGGAAGTGGTGAGTCGGTTCCGCAGGGGTCCACCGGTGGTGTCGTCGTGGCAGGTCGGCTCAGCTTCTCCCTCGTCGGATTCTCAGGTTCTGTGGCGACTTCTGAAGTTCCAGTCCCCAAAGCCCTGCTTTTATGCAGCACACCCCCATTCACTCAGCCTAGCTGTCAATCAAACATGCTAAGTGGTGAGTCGGCCGGCTCACCACTTGGGCCAATCACACAAGAGTGCGACTTGAGTTACCAAGGTAACTCAGTCCAGGGTGCCTAAACCCCCTCCCACACCCCCTGTGGTACCCAGACAGAGTGGCACCACTTTTGGAGGCTTCTGTGGAGAAGCCCGCCAAAAGTGAAACAAAGGGCTCGACTTGGGTTGGAGTCACAGAAGAGAACACAAACGCCATTTTAGAATTGAGTTCTGGCAAAAAATACCAACCGGCGAATTAATATTAAATAAATAAGCTGGCGGTATGTTCGAGGCTATGAGAATTAAATAATTAAAGTTGGTAGCCTCGAACAATGGGAAAATCCCATAAGGATATATTTGCGGTCAAATATAAAAAGTAGTATCCACTGCCACCAGCCAAAACTCGATCAGGGGGGACGGAGACGTGCCCCCTCGACTAACAGACCCCGGGGCCCCAACCAGTACGTCCACAATATGATGGTTTGTACCGGTTTCTGTTAATAATTTGGGACTAGTAAAGCCAATGGTGACTTTATATGCCCTGGGAGACCGTAGTGAGTCCCAGGGTATGGAGTCTATGGTGGGGTGTCACTATGACACCCCTGTGTCACTGCATGGAGGGTGCTGTGTAACACACATAGTAAAAACCAATGAGACCCTATGGAGTAAAGGACCCCCATAGCCCATAAAACACATTAACAGTCATAAGAACACCACAAATCATGTCCAAGAGTGGGAGAAAAAGAGTCTCACTCTTGACAGGAGAAAAAAACAAACTCTAGAAATCCAGCAAAGCTGCTGGGGGACTCACTATGTTAGGAAATTCAGCCTAAAGAGAGAATTATCCCTAACATCCTGTCTGAGAACGTTCAATCAAGTCTCCCACATATTTATTAAGTCGAGCGGTCAGTATTCTAGTGAAAATCTTCATATCAACATTAAGCAATGAAATAGGTCTATAATTACAGCATTTAGTTGCATCTTTCCCTGGCTTCGGAATCACTGTAATTATAGCCTCTCTCATTGTCCCACACAACCTCCCTTCCTTTAGCATACAATTATACAAAGCACACAAAATAGGCAACAATACTTCCTCAAATTCTTGATAGAATTCTACAGTCAGACCATCCACTCCCTGTGACTTTCCTTTTGCGAGTTCCCCAATCGCCAATGAAACCTCCACATTATCAATTGGACTGTCCAAGAGTTTCCTGCCTTCCTCCGAAACAACAGGAAGAACAATTTTCTCAAAAAAGTTATCCAACTCCTCCATCTGTGGGACCATATCTTCCCTATACAGGTTTGCATAAAATAAACAAAAGCAATCCCCAATCTCATCCCTTTTTGACCAGGACTTCACCACGATTATTCACAATCTTCTGAATGTATACCCTCTCAGAATAACTCCTCAGTTTATTAGCTAAAATTTTTCCTCCACGATCTCCCCCTTCCCAATATTTTTACTTCACATAATACAAACCTTTTTCTGCCTGCAAATTCAACTCACTTTGTAACTTTTCTTTGATCACCGCCATTCTAGTCCTTATTTTCACATCATTCGTCAATGCATAGCATCTCTGCAATTTCCCAGGTTCCTCTTCTAATTCCTTTAGTTTAGCTTCTTCAACCCTTTGAACCCTAGCAGTCCAATTCATTAGCTCTCTCCTAACAGACGCTTTGAAGGAATCCCACACTATCATACTATCGTCCGACCCACAATTTTCTTGAAAATAAGTGGTAATAAACATTTTCAACGCTACCAAAGCAGCCTTTGATGACTTTCTTTGATTTGGCAAGTTAATGAACAAAGTTCGAATGATTTTGTGACATTTCTGAATGGCAACATGATGGGTATAGAGTTCACCTGTAACTCTAGTCAAGAAAGAATAGAGTTTTTGGACACCACAGTGTATGTTAAGAATAGCCATATTATGTCCATGACTTTTAGAAAACTGACTGAGGTGAACCCGCTATTGTTAGCTACTAGTTGTCACTAGAAACGTGTGCTAGGAGGAATTGCAAAGAAGATTCAAGCAAGAATGTGACATTCTGAATGAAGATTTAGAGAAAGAGGATACAGGAAGAGTGTCTGTTGAAAGCGAGTACTAAGAGTATGAATCTAAAGAGACTTGTTACAACTGAAAGGTAAAGACAGAAAAGATAACTGCAAACAGGTAACGATGGTGACCCAATACTCGGCTAATAGCAACAAACTCTATAACATGCTAAGAAAGCATTGGAAACTACTCATGCGTGATGATGATTTGGTGGGCTATATTGGAACTAAACCATGGACTGTGTATAGTAAAGCACCTACACTGAAATAGCATCTATGCCCATCCTTTTTACATCCACTTACCAAAGAACCTACCTGGTTGCATGACAGTACAACAGGGTTTTATAAATGTGGGCACTGCTCCACGTGCCTATATGCACGGGAGGGTCAGTCATTACAGATTAATATTAAGGAAGAGGTGGAAATTCCGAAATTCATTAACTGCAAAACTAAATATGTGGTGCTGGAACATGTCAGAAGCAGCCTTCGAGTGTAGATTTGGCTTGACACTGTGTCTGCTGCGCGTTCAGACATGTTTCTTGGTGCCTTCCTCTAGTGCATTCTCCTACCGCTGAATTATTGCTGCAGAGCTGCGTGTAGCAAGATCACTGAACACAGCAATATAGCACTATTTACTTGTCTGCTGTTTATCCCCGTACAGCTCCGTATCTGAAAGCGTACCTTAGCCTGAGTTTCTAGGCTAGCTGGCAAAGGGGGGAGCGCGGGTGCTGGAACTTCTAGCTTTCGCCCCTGGAGTGCGTGTGTTGGCAGCACTTTTTACTGGGTGGTGCTGGCTTCTGGGAGGGCACACCCTCTCCTTGGGTTGCCTTGAGTCAAGGCAAAGGTGCTTCCTGTGTTAGGAAGAGGAAATGCTCATCTCCATAGCTGTGTAGTGTGGAGGTGAGTGTGCTTGTGAAGCCAGTGGCAATTGCTTTTGCGATTGTGCTAAAGCACTTGCCGGCACCTAAATTAAGGAGCGGGAGGCTCCTAATCACTGAGAAGGGTCTAGCTGCCCTTAAACAAAATGAGAAGAGTCTTTCCGGACCACGAGGGTACTTCCCCGGTAACTGGGTCACCAACCAACTTGCCCTTACAGGTGGGAAACAAGTGTCTGTCGTTGCGTCCTGCACACTATACATTCTCTTCCCCTCCTCCCCTCTTTTTGCAAGTGCTAACTGGTTTAGTCCGCAGTACTGGGCATCTGGGGTCACCCCACAAACAGACAATGGAGGGTTCAATCATTCCTCTAATAGAACAGGTTACGTCTGCATGCTCAAATCACTGCAGCATACAGGAGGTGGATCTTCATACTTCAATTACTGCTTCTAATAATATTGCCAAGGATGGGAGGGGGACTCATCGGTCCACTCCACAACTGGACTTGGACCCCCTTCAAACAACAACGTTAAATCATTCAATGACACTGGGCGAATCCTTTGAAAATGTATGGGCCAACTTGGAGGGCATTGCAAACAGAACGCACAGATCTCATTCTTTGGGGGCCCTTCCCCTTGCACAGTGCTACCAAGCTCAGTCCAACAACTTCCACCCCCCAACAGTTTGTCTATTTCACCAACAACAGCAAACACCAACCCAAAATCCATCCTAAAACAGCCCCTAGCAGGTAACGTTTTTATGCCCAGAAATTTCAACATGTGGAGGGACTGCCTGCATCAATTTCAGCACTTCACTGGGATCCATGCTCAAGCTATACGACAACATCAAAGATATCATGCTTGCCAACTCAAACAAGCTGGGTTTACTGGACTCCAAGTTGTCCAACTTGTTGAAAAAGCCACAACTTCAAACGCCAGTTTAAACTGCTCTTATCGCAATTTTGGGGACGAAGTTGTATGGGAAATTCCACTAACAACACCACAGCCTCTGCAACCAATCCCTAATGTGGAACCTAGTCCTAATCCGGATACCCCCCATCAGTGTTGGTCGACATCCATCTGAAGGATGCTGCCCTACCTCAAGGGGACTGTAGCCAATAGGGGCCGTCAATTGACTCAGAGCAGCATAATATGGAAGAATCCTCTAATGCTGATAAGAACTCACAACAATGACTACTCATAAACCAACACACGCAAAAATCGAAAAAAGAGGGAACTGCAGAAAAAGAAAACAAAAAATCTTCCAGCTGCAAATCTGAACAAAAAAAGACCACTAAATTCTTGAACACCCTCACGGGCGAAGATGCAGTCAAGGATTTGGCGGTGGAAGAAGTCACACGGCCCGTTGTGGCCCAGGATCTGTTGGAAGGGGATATTGGAGAACAACAGAGCCCGAAAAGACAAAAGAACACCAAACAAACCAAGAGGACCATGACCACTCTTTTGGCCAATTCAATTCACCCTATTCCACCTCAACCAACTAACACCATTGAACAGGTTTCAAGCGCTTTGACCAACCAGCATGTTGGCACAGAGGCCACTAGCTTAGCAATCCGTGAGACAAATTCCAAACAAGTTGATATTGATATCATCGGTCAAATCGACCACCACAATGTCCAAGCTTTCGAGGGGGTTATCATGGGGTGGGATTTCATCTTGCATCCAAATGAGAACCACCCCATGAACAGAACGCAGGAAATACCAGCATTACGAGCTCTGCGCTCTGATGACGACATGCGTGTAATCTTCCCGAAATTGTGCTCCAACAGATCGGTTAGCCACTTTAAATCCAATCCAAGTGCACCCATTGTCTGGGACGAACGCGAACGGCAGATGATGGTGGGCTATCACATTTTTGACCTTCATGATCAACGGCTCTCTCGGATTATCTGGCTCCCAAATCTCCAACCCGTCCCCCCCCCCCACGTCTACACATCTAATTTCACATACTTCCAAATCCCTGTCTGGACAAACGACAGCCCTGGATGATTGATCTTGGCTGGAGGCTGCAGTCCAGATGTTCTCAAAGATTAAATAAGCCAAAAATCTGCTGTAGAATGGGGACTACCAATTTCTACCTTGGAATGTCTGTGGTTTTCATAATAGGGGGTTCACACCTGGGTTGCAACATCTAAGATTCTTTTCCTACAGGAAACAATGGCCACTGGTCCTTTTACCCTGCAGGGGTTCCATACGTATTGCAAAAATGCATCTAGGGGCCTTAAGGTCCGCCCTTCCGGGGAACCTGCTATAGCCCATAGATCTGGGCATAAAGTGTACTCGCCATGAGATACCCACTGTTTTGGAGGGAATTCTAGCGGTGAACTTAACAACAACATGGAAGACCAGCTCCTAGTTAATGTTTACTGGAACCCTGCTAAATATATCCTTAGGCAGTTTTTGAGGGGGCTTGATGATCTTTTTGAGAAGTGGTTCATCATGCATGAACTGATGATGAAATGTCGTACAATTTCTATGATTTTACTTTTTTCTACTTGACTTTGTTTTGCACTGTAAATGGGAAAAGCTTACTTTTGTAAACTAAACACATTATAATAAAAGAAATATGTGGTGTATGCTATTATTTGTGTGTGTGGATTGATTTATATAGGCAGTACCATCAGGGAACTGAGATTCAGAACAAGAGAACATGTAAATACTTTTCAAAGAGAAGATGTTAGGCTACCACTAGCCACACATTGGAAAATAAATCATCAAATGAATAATACATCTGGGATCCATTTCATGGGTCTCAAAACGATTTTCAAACACCGAAGAGGAGGTGACAAGCAGCTAGAACTGTGTAAACTTGAAGCCAAATTGATATGTAAACATAGTACGGTTTTGACTGGTCTGAACTCAGATCATGAAATTGTAGTCTTTTTTTTTTTATAAGCGTGTGAAAAGGGTCTTCATAATGGTGTAGTAAAGGTCTCCCGTTCAGGCACACCACACTAATTAACTTCGATGAGCCTTGTTTCACCCATCCATGTGCATTTCAAGCCGGTCTAAGAGAGATAATGGTAAAGGCTACTTAGGCGAGTATAGGACGTAATCCGACATGGGGAAAAGAGAATTATAAATAGTAGCTTAATTTTGGTTAAGTAGTGTGGTATTGTGTAACCCCGCATAAGGCTAGGATTGGAGTAAATTTAAGACGGGAAGCCTATTCACAGTAAGGTGTGAAAGGGTTTCATAACATTGTACTTTTACAACTATTGAATCAGCTATACAAAGGGAACAATAGAAACTTGCACTAAAATGTTTGATTGATTAGAGAACCAACCTTATTGCCCTTAAGTGAATGGGGCATGCCTAGAGGACATAGCCAATTTTAGTGAGAATGATGTGAGAATTCTGAAGTTTTAATGTCAGTATTAATGAGGGTGCTAGCATGGTCCATACGTACAAAATGTATACCATATTCTGAATTGGGGAGCACTCCCTGCTAAAGTAAGTAGATGTAGCCCAATGTATATAGGGTGCCAACTTGGGTCACAATTGGTCCACAGATCCATTTTTTACAAAATGTACGCAGATTTTTTAATCAGGAAGCACTCCCGGCACCACTGAATATAAATAGCCCAATGTCTAGCCCAACGAGTATGTTGGAAAAAGCAATGATTAAGATTCTGATTAAGCCAAAATGTCATGAGAACCAGTTACTTGTCAAGTTGGTTTTAAGAGATATCCAATTTAATACAGCATGTAATGACGGGCTACTGATACCAGGGAGTTTAGTATTATCTAATATGAGGGACACGCAGGAGAGTAGTGTCTCTTGTCAGAGCCTGACAGAGCATGTGCAGGGAGTTGGTGTTTTCCCTGGCATATGAGTTGCTAACCTCGTGGAGGGAGACTTGTGTGGTATCCCCACGCCTGCGCAGCATGGAGGTGCTTCTACACAGCACCCTGCGCGCGCAATCCAAGTTGTGGTCTGCTCCGTATCGGTTGGGTGGAGCAGACCACTACGGCCAGATTGCAAGCGCTATCGGGAGCTATCGGGAGCGCTGCAGAGGTATGAGGCCTGATATGTTGGTGAGATTGGGGCTGCCTTGATTATTGAAGTAAGGAGTAAATATGGGTGAATTAGAGTGACTTCCTCCTCATAATGTTGTGAAAGACCAAGTTATTTGGCCAAGTTATTTGGAAGTTAAATACTTCAAATAGACTTATAGGAACATCTATGTTGGTTATTTTAGCAAACAGTGCATCCATTTAAGGAACAAGAGTGAAACTACATATAGAAGTTCATGAACCATAAGGTTAGGAAGGTAAGAGGATGCTATACACAGAAATTCGCTAAGTAGAGACTGTTGTTTGGTTTGTCATAGATTCTGAGATATAAAACATTGTTTATATTTTCAAAGATGTTGGACACTTGTCTCCAACTATAGTGTACCAACAATACAGAATAATGGTAAGGGATTATTTTCCGAATGTTAGAACGTTGGGATAATTAATGTGTAGTTCCATAACTGATGTACAGTATTCACATGGTGAGATGTTGAAGGGAATTACTTATGATTGCATGGAAGACACATGGATGTGGTAGATAAGAACTCACACAAAAAGGTTGCTCGATCTAGGCCTTAAGGAAATTAACAACCCTGTTACTAATTTGGCATGCACCTATTGAGAAGGTGTCACGCAGGACACAGTGCTATATCGTCCAATGAAGGAAAAGGGATGGAATATCCACTTTATACATAAAAAGTCACTGAGGGAATAAA
The DNA here is from genome assembly GCF_040938575.1 of Ambystoma mexicanum. NCBI lineage: Eukaryota > Metazoa > Chordata > Amphibia > Caudata > Ambystomatidae > Ambystoma > Ambystoma mexicanum. The sequence continues at coordinate 853,148,301 of NC_090936.1, read as the reverse complement.
TCTAGAAATCCGACCTCATTTATTATGTTTGTTTTTTTCTTTCTTTCTATTTCAACGTCTGATGATTTTGCGTTAACCCTCTGATGTGGAATCTACCCTGATTCACATGTCATTCGGTATTTATAAATCATCTAAAAATAAAATCAAAATTTGTAATTTTTATTTTTGTTTTTTTACATATGTATTGGCAGTGTGGAATGTTACGTGCAGAATATTATATTTAAATGTAATGCTAAAGGAATGATAAACTGACCCTGAGGAAGACCTATGTTCTGAAAGGTCGAAACACGTGTTGGCAGGAATTTATCAATCACTGAGAGAAATTAAATAAGGATTTGTAAATGAACATTGGACTGTGATTTCTCACTTGCGAGATTTGGAGGCAATTAGAACTGTTATTCAAAAAGACGTGATTGGGATAGAATTCAAAACTTGATATTGATTATTTTATTTCTATCGCGCTCATACACAAGTGTTTCAGAGCGCGACAAGGCAAGGGAAGGGGAACAGAGGAGAAACAAAAACAACTATCTTACTAGGCCCCGTGACATTAAGAACACGCAAGTGCATGGTAGAGGGGGAGAGGGAGAAGTGCATGGAAGGGAGAACAAAAGGAGAGTCCGGAGCAAGGAGGAAAAAAAACATAAATAATAATAAATAAATTAATAAATAAAAAAGGCAACAAACAGAGGGAGTGCAGCCAGCAAGTGGCAGTGCTGGTTTTAAGGCAGCAGGCTGGGTAGGTCTGATAAGTGCAGGAAGAACAGAAAAAGGGGTGGGGGCTGTATGGGTACAGATACAGACCCCAGTGCAAGGGGTGGCCCGGAGGCAGTGCCTGCGGGTGGCAAGAGGAGCATGTACCTGGGCCCGGAGGAAAGAGGGTGGCCAGATGCATGGTGCTGAGGGAGAGTAGAATCCGCAGGGGAGAGGGGGGGCAAAGGCAGAAGCAAAGAGGAAGGTCTTGAGGTGCTTCCGGAACCGGAGTTGGCTCTCCTCAAGTTTTAGAGTGGCAGGGAGGCTGTTCAAGAGGGGGAGGCCCTAGCCGAAGACAGAGATCTACGCCCAACTTGGTGATGCGCAGCGGATAAACCAATGTCCTTTTGTAATAATCTGGAATTTAGTCTGTAAAGGCATGCCCTAGTCCATTACCACTAAACTCCTTCGGCTCAATGATTACTTTACCTAGTGCATGACTAACATTTGGAACCGGGCGTGAGGGTGGCAAAATTAGATTAAGAACAAATGCAATGTGGAGGGACGTGGACTTTCTTCTGGTCTGAAAGCTTTTCTCGTTCTCTAAAGATTTCAAAGGCACAGTTTCCATACTTGCTAAGAGATGGCCAAAATCTCAAGAGTTGGTTACACAAGACTGTATGCTTAAGTTATTGTTCAGCCCCATTTAATGTTTTACTAATTTGTCAAGTACTTTGGTACATTCAAATTAATCTTGTTTTCTTTTGATTAAACAGGCAGAAATAGACAATTTAAATGAACAGGTTGCAAGATTAAAGGATGCTCTCAAAGTCAGCAAAACTAGAGAACATTCTTTGTCAGAGGAGATCAGCCACCAAAATCAAGAATTAATGGGAAAGCAAAAAGTTCTCAACAAGCTCCAGAAAGAAAAATATGATGTGGATATGGATAATGAAGAGCTGAAAAAGAGGATCAAGAGGCTGACTAGCAGTTTACAGGTATAGAACTTATGGCATATTCTTCAGCAGTACTTTAGAGTCCTAAGAGCTGAGAGGATATTTGTTCTTTGTCATGTCTGTTTATTTTCTGAAGTACCTAAACATAGCTAACATCAGGAATTCAGGAAATGTGTGCAACATTTGTGAGGATATGGCTTGGTTTTATGATCATGGACTGGAGCAGAACTCATTTTGCAAGCTAATCGCTGCTCAGCCTGATTTCCAAGAAGTAATTAATATTGGAAGGTATGAAATTTGGTCTTGTGGCAGATTTGCTGATTTTAAACCAGGTTGATTTGTTTTATCCTAGCTGGTACTTGCCCAAAGCACCTGTAATGTTCTGAATAACTTGCTTTACATCTATGTGCCTCAAAAAGCGAAATATGCGTAATGTAAAGTAAAATTGAACTTTATGCTGCACTGCCCCAATTGTATGGTTTGGTTAAAGTCTTCCCCTACGATCGTGAGGTTGCCCATATGCTTGGCGTATTCTGTGAATGCATCGACGAAGAATGCCGGGGTGTGTGTGGTGGGAGCATACAGGTTTAATTGCGTGATTGGGTGTTGGGATAATTGACCTTGAATAAGGACATAGCAGCCTGCTCTATCGCTAACCGTGTGTTGAATCTGCAGCGGGATCAGTTTATGGATCAGGATTGATACCCTGCAGTTCCCGTGGTCCAGTGAGTGTGCGGCTGCCCCCACCCATCCCTGTGCTAGCTTCTCTGCTTCAATCCTGTTAAGGTGCGTCTATTGTAGGAAGACCATATCGCCCTGCATGTCCCTCATCTGGTTCAGCATGCGTCTACATTTGATGGGATGTCCCAGGCCCTGGATGTTCAGGGTCACACAAGAGATTTCAGCCATTAGGCCGGTGGGGAGTGCCTTCCAAAGGGCCAGTTTGGCCGCGTTCTTGGTCTCTATTAGTTGCCATTGGGGTGGATGCGGAGCGTTTACTCGACTCAAAGGGGTGAACTTATGGGGACGTGTTCCCCGAACAATACATATGAGGTCTTAACCATGACCTCTTATTAAACCTTGAACAAGAACATTGGTTGTGCCAACCCTTTAGCACACACCCAATACTGGGTTGGATTACCCACATATGGAATTGGCTTGTGGGAGCTATTGTCTCACCAACATTACCCATATGTCATAAGAAGCCTGAGGGCAGGGTATGGGGGGCAAGCTCGGTATGTGCCGGGGGCTCAAGGCCTGCCCTTGATTGCTCCAACCTCTGCCCCTCTGGTTGGATGGAGGGGTAAGGTGGGGTCAGGCTACTTAGTTCTCAGTTCATGGGGTCTTGTTTTGAGCTCATCATGTGTTGTTAGTGCGGTTCCTACGGTCTGGATTCTGACCTTTCTGTCCCCTGCCTGCCCTCTGCCAGCGCCCTTTGGATTCTTGGCGGTCTGCTTGGTGGCGGCATGGCACGAGACATTTTGACTTCCTCCGGCGCTGTTGGGTTGAACTTCGCCGTCACTATTTTGTGTTTGTTGGAGAAATCGCCATGCCGCCTCTAGGTCTGTGAACGAGTGCCATTGCCTATCCAGATGTACGCACCATGGGGCAGGGAATCTTAGATAGTGTCTGTGATCCGTAGCTTGGAGTGGCTCAAAAATGTGGTTAAAGCTCTTCCTTCGTCTGGATACCTCGATTGAGTAGTCGTTAAATATCTTAATGTTTGAGCCAAGTTTGCGTAGTGGGGGTGCCGATCTATAGGCCTTTAGTATGCAAACTTTATGTTGGAAGTCAAGAGTCTCATGGTGATGATTCAGGGGCGCTCGTTAGGCGCTGGCTTTGCGATTGGCGCCCCGTGGACCCTTTCGATGGTGAGATCCTTGGCATTGGAGATGTTGAGGTCGTTTAGTAGGAGATCATATATGTAGCCTTCCCAATCTGTGCCTTCAGCGTTTTCTGGAAGTCCGACCACCCTTGGGTTGTTCCTGCGGAGTGATTTTCCTGGTCTTGGCGTGCGAGATGCTGTTTGTGCGCGTCTAATTTTGGGAGGTTCCTGGGGGGCCCACGAGCCCACACCACCGCATGGTCAGCAAACCTAATCCTATATTCTGGCCGCCTCTGGCCTGGCGACCGGCTTGCGCGTGAAATGCCCGAAAGCTGTGGGGTGGGACGTGACACTCCCTCACACAGCTGCCAGTGGAGACTGCTGTGGGAGTGCTACATATGTGAAACCGCTGACTCCTGTGACAACGAGACTTGTTAAATTGATAAAATTGGGTGTTTTGCTCAAATCTGGTTCTTTGGCTCATGGGTCTAGGCCAGAGGTGTCTGTCACACGTTAGAGACTGCCAAAAAGAATTAACACGCATTCCCAACTATTATCATTTTCTTTTCAACTTTAAATTATCCATTTGCGTTAATTGTAAACAGTTGCAAATCGATAGAAACTCTTAACTTCACACACCACTAAGAACTCCCTGTTTACCTGCCTATATTAGCAAGACTGTGCAAGCGACTGGTTTAACAACTTTGGAAACTGCCGGTGTGCATTCTGTTTTCACTTTGCCAAACTGTGTGATCCTGTGCAAGTCACATCTCCCCATGCATAGGTTCAGTCTACTAGCGCCTGGAAGCAGTTCCGTGCATGGTGTGTGTGCTACTCAAATCACTCCATTTGTTTATTGCTTGCAGCAATGGAACATCTGCCAGTGGGAGGTGTCAGTCTAAGGCAGGTCTCACTCTCAGCAGAGAGGCCAAGTGCTAATCCTTTTAAACTGTGAATGTATGCACACCCAGGCAGATATAAATGTTTCTGCCTTTCTGTAAACACCTCGTTCACAGTCAGAGTTGAAAAACGCCACAACTAATACAAATTAAAGGCCCTAGCAACAACCGAACACGATCGACATGAACTCTTTCAACAAATTATGATGACGTCCGTTTGGTTGGCAAACATTAACCGAGTCTTACATTTGTAGACACTAAACAAACAACTAGTACAATGCTGCCGGGACACTAGATACGCACCTGCATTACTGACAAGCGCACAGACCCCGCAATCACGTATTATTAACTACAAGTACGGACTGGTCGCCGAATATTAACCGAGTCTTACAGTCTGCCAGTGAGGGAAGCTTGGGGCTTGGGGGCTGGAGGGTAGCTGGTGACGGTAGGAGGGGGTTGGAGCCGCTGGTATATTCCTAGCTGCTGTAAATCACTGCAGAGTGTGGGAAGCTTTGGGTCCCCTCAGAATCACTGGGACGAGTGAGCGCAGCTATGAGACGCTCTGGCACTACTGAGGGAGGTGAGGGAGGGGGCACTAGTGTGAGTATTTGTGGGTCACTTCTGTGTTAGTGTTAAGACATTGGCAATGCCAACAGTTTGGGCTTTTGTGTAGGCATGGCCAAGGCACTTGCCTGGCGCGGTCGTAGTGGTATTAACTGCCCATTGATGGTAGAAGGTACAAAATGGTGCGAGCGAGTACCTGGGCATATAATAGCAGTGCCTGAGAAATGGCACTTGTGCACAGGTCAGGGCTGTTGGCTTTGTCAGTGTTTGTTTTTTACAGGACTTCAGAGCAGGTCACACAGAATGCCTATGGGTCGAGTGGCTCTGGGATGACCTGGTTAAGACATTTTTATTGCACCAGTAGCGGTTTGCAACTCCAATTGAGCTATTGGCTCTCAGAGGACGTCTTTGAGGAACGCGCAGGCGGGGGCACTTTGGGTGCAAGGTTTGTTGATGGGGCCTGGTTGGGGTGAGCTCAGGGAGTTACCATGAGCAGGGGTGTTGCTGGAGGGTTTGGGGGGGGCTGGGTAGGCTGTAGCCCCGGGTCTTCTTTTCGTTATGGTCCCGGATGGAGGCTCAGGGAGCTGTGGGCCCTGTCACAGAACTGTATGCAGAGTTATGTTATTTTATGAGTTGTGTTGTAATGTAACAGACACATGAATCCTCCATAAGTAGCATTTTCTGTAAAGTCGTGAATTGACGCGATTCACGGATGATGGTTTGAGGGCCACTTTTTTTGGGGCGCGGGGTGGGCCACTCTTTTGGGGCGAGGGGTGGGCCACTTCTTTTTTTGGTGTCAGGGCCTATTTCTTGTCTCAGTCTGACCCTGCTTGGGCCCTCTTCCTTTGCCTTCCTGCAAGGCAAACAACCATGGTGTCATCTTCGACTCCGCTCTCTTTCTCTCCTCACATCTTGGGCGTCGCCAAGAAGTCCCACTACCAGCGGGTCCTGCAAAAAGGGACTCTTCCCTTTTTCACTTTCCCCCAGAAGCTCACTGTCTCCAGAGCCCTGTTTTTCTCTAGGCTGGACTACTGCAACAACCTCTTTCCGATCTGCCTTCCTCTACTCTCCGCCCTCTGCAACTAATCCAGAACAGGACTGCGAGACTTGTCTTTGGTCTCAAGCCCAGGGATCGTATCTCTCCAGCCATGAAATCTCTCCACTGGCTCCCCGTTCCTGCAAAGATCAAGTTCAAGACCCTTTGCGTTGTCCACAAGGCTTTCTGGGGTTGGGCCCCACACGGTGTTTAGTCAAATGGTCGACAGACAAATGGTCGACACAATTTGGTCGACAGGACAAATGATTGAATTTTTTTTAATTTATATATATATTTTTTAGGTTTTCGTTTAGGGAAAAAAAGGGTTTTTTAGCAAAAAAAATGGGGTTGGGGGGACCCCCCCAAAAAAAAAATCGACCATTTAACCTGTCCACCTTTTGGTGTCGACCAATTGTCCTGTCAACCATTTTTAGATTCGACCAAATGACCTAGAACCGCCCCACACTACATCCAACGCTCTCTTCCAAAATACCTTCCTTCACAAGCCCTTCCCCCAGCTACCTCCAACTCTCTAAGGGTTAGACGCTTCTCCAGGCAGAGAGTGGGGGGGTAGATCTCTCATCTGCAGGTGCCTCCCTCTGGAATGTCCTCACTGCCCCTCTCAAACTCGAGCGGATCACCTGTAGTTCCGGAAGCAGCTCAAAACGTTCCTCTTCTCTGCTTTCTCTCTCTCCCTCCCCTGCTGATCTACCTGACTGCTGTACCGACTGGTTGCTTGGCTACCCTCAGTGTCTCACTGAGTCCAGGCTCTTTCTTGATCAGTCATCCTTGCACTGCCTCCGGGCCTACCACGCACTTAGGGGCTGTAAATGTAACCCTACAGTCCCTTGTTCTCCTTGCACTACCCAGGGCTGCGCTGCATTTACTCAGAGCATTACTGCCCTGTTTTCCCCACTCCTCTTCCTTGCACTTCCACCCCTCCCTTTCCCCTTGCATTTCTCGTTCTCGCATTTGCACGATCTGAATAACACAAGGCTGAGTAAGATTTGTTTGTCTTGTGCTCCCTCCCTTGTCTTGTCGCACCTGGAAACACCAGTACGGGCGTGTTATAAATGACTTATATCATTTTTTGTCACAGATGCCCAGAAAAATATACAATGCCGCAGTAAGAAATGGCTAAACTGGCAGTACCCAAATGCCAGTCTAGCCCGGTAATGACACTTAGCAGGACTGCTTTATCAGAAATGCGCAGTAAAAAATAAAGTCATACTAAACTGAGGAATAACTAGACTGACCTCACCAAAATGACTCCAGCCACTAATACTAATTCCTCAGCCGCCCGTAAGCAGAGCTCTGGACCTCCTTGGGTCAAGGACCGAGCTTTGCTCTACTTGACGCACACCAGAGCAAGCCAGGTAAGCCTGCTGGCTTACATCCAGCTCCCTGATACTGCACCGCACCCTGATGTCTAAGTAGCGACTTCTGTGTATGACCATCACCCTTCCCGTGTGTTTATTCATCAAGCGCATCTGAATCAGTGCTTATCTACTGCTACGTGATATTCTCATCTGCAACAACGAGGCTATTAACCTCTAAGATGGCTGCCGCCTTATCGTCACCCTAACGTTGCCTACAGCTTCCTGGTAGGAAGGCTCCAGGCTATAGGCCTGCTAGGGCCACCGGCAGGCGTTAGCCGGCATCACTAAGGCAACACAAAGGCTTCTGACTGACCGTGCCGTGCTGCGGGCCGCGCCAGCTACTTTTGCTACTCTCTCCACCGCCCGTATCGCCGGACCCATCTACCAATCCTGGTGAGCCTGTGCACACCAATTAACATTTGGAAGCCCCTTGCACCCAGTACTTTGCCTACCGCTTACCCCGCTACCTCCACCAACGTGACCACAACTCGCTGCATGGGGCGTTATCGCAGCATTATTATGCTGCATGAGACCATTTCTACATGACCTTTCATGCCATGCTATATTTTATTGCCAAGCACTGCAGTTCCCAAATCCATGGCGCTGCATTTATCATAGCAAGCCTACAACCACCACACGCGCTGCCCTACCTCTTGTACCCTTTGTCATAGTTGTGCCTCATCTCTGCCCGAAACGTGTTGAAACTGTGTACCACATCCTCTGCATGCCATTGTTATGTTCTAGTACTGTTTCCAAACCGCATTCTATAACTGAAATGTTGCATTTTGATCGCCACGTCTCTCTTAACTGTAAATGTTTATGCGATTGTGCAAAAAGCGCCCACTCTCATCCATGCTAAACTTACATGATTGATTGCCACCCACTGTGCCCAGCACTGACTCAAAGATATACTGGTTAAACTGCTGCGATGCATCTTTGATCGCAGTTAACTGAGGCCCCAGCCCCGACTCGAAATTGCTTTGCCTTCACCTAATTGAAACGGCATGCCCTTTTTGTACATTGCTTTGTACATTTTCTACTGCCCGTTCATACATCACCTACGTCGCAACAGCTGTGCAAATGCCTATCTGCCACTGTTCTCTCAGCACTAGAACACGGCCTTAGCCACTGCCAGAGACACCACACAGCACAACTGCAATCTCTTGCTCTACACTGCCACCCTTAAACTTGTTCACGCCTCCCTGCAAGCCACAGTACGGTTCTACCTAGCACCTTTTGACCCTGCTGCCCGCTGCTCTCTCCCAAGCACACCATGCTGCCTAAAGTCAAATCAAGCACCTCAGCCTCATCGCTACCACTGTGCTTGCACTCAGCCTCAACCTCACCACATTCTGTCCCAATACCAACACTATTAAACACATTTGTGCAACCTCAATCACCTCACATGCTCACCTCAGCTCTCTCTCACCACACCACCCTGTCCACCTCTACTTACACACAGCATCCTCACCACTCGCGCGCACGCATGCCTCACCTGATGCCCATTCTAACCAATAGACTCAGCGGGCTTAGAACCCGGACACTACCCCTTATTTTTAAGTGTCTTCCCATACCTACCGCACTTCGATTGGGCTCCCACCCGATACCCATCACACACCAAACTCACTACTACTTGCATGCCTACACCCTCTCCACCCCACAGGTATACACAGTCTACCTCAGAGTTTACCACCACACCTTTCCCCCCTGAGCTTAAAACCAGTCCTACACCGCCTATCAAATGTGCCCTCCCTCCCAGCACATGCCTTAGAAATACACGGCCTACTAACTAATCTCAACCTCGATATACTTGCCATCGCAGAAACCTGGCTACATGAGGCATCCGGACCAGCCGCCGCCCTATTCCTCCCACCAGGTTATACTATCCTTAGACAGGATAGGTTAGGTCGCCCAGGTTGCAGAGTAGCCCTCATATCCAAGGACACCTTCTCTCTCAGACCTATTAGTCACCCCCCAGCTAGCAACTCTGACATTCTGTCTGCTAAACTTACTCTGTCCCCCAACAGCACAGTCAACATCCACATGCTCTACCGCCCCCCCAGGTCTCCCCTCTGACTTTCAGGGACACCTTATCCACTTATTCAGTGACAACCTAAAAAGCTCCACTAAATCGCTACTACTTGGAGACCTAAACCTAGGGTTCAATGATGCCAAAGACAAAACTGCCATTTCCCTTGCCAAAGAGCTCCTTGACCTAGGCTTCACGCACAAAGTCTCCAGCGCCACAAACTCCAAAGGCCTGCACTGGGTTGCAGACCACAATTGCTCTACCATCATCACCTCGAATGCAGCCTTGCCCTGGAGGGGTCTGCAACCTTTGGCTCCCAGATGTGTTTGGACTACCATTCCCATGATCTCCTGACATTGACTATGCTGTACAGGCCGGATGGGAATGGTAGTCCAAACACATCTGGGAGCCAAAGGTTGCAGACCCCTGCACCTGGACAGACCACAACTGTGTTGAATTCTCCATGCCCATCACCGCTGTCTCTAAAACACCCATCCCTGCCCCTGCAACTAAAACAAGAATCTTGAAGAAACTCACACAGGAAAACCTTCGCCCTCACTTAAATATCCTAGCACTTGCCCCCGCCTCTCCAGCAACCCCAACACACTTGCAGATATTTACAAAGACACACTCACCAAAGCCATCAACGCTATAGCCCCACTTGAAAGCAAAAAAGAAAAAAAGTCACTGCATACCAACTCCTGGTTCACAGAAGAACTACAGACTCTCCGCTCCCATAAAAGGGAAGCTCTAAAAAAAAATGGCAATCCAACTCTAGCATGACCACCAAAAACTGCTTTAATATAATCTCTAACCAATACAAAGCCACCATCGCCAAAGCCAACTCATTTAATGCCCGCATCTCAAATGCTAACTCTCAGTCCAAAGAAATCTTTGCCATTTTCAATGAGTTGATTTCGCCTCCCAGCTCCCCTGACGAGATCATCAAAGATAAAGCATGGTGTGATAGTATTCAATCAGCCGTGCTGAACACAATTAATCTCCTGCAAAAATCAGGACCACTGTAAAACCCTACCTCACCAACCCGCTCTTCTCCTTCAGTGACATCACTGAAACAGAAGTTATGAACCTCCTAAACAATCTAAAACCGTCCACATGCAAAGGAGACATATGTCCACCGAAGCTCATTAAGGAATGCACTGACATTTTCGCACCTATCCTTACAGCTTTCATCGATGCCTCTTTTAGATCAGGCATCATCCCAGATAGCCTAAAAGAGGCGTGGGTTCGTCCCCTCCTGCAAAAACCCACTCTAGACCCTACGCAGCCCAACAACTACAGACCCATCACCACTGTGCCTTTCCTCCTCAAGATCCTGGATAAAGCCGCCCATTTTCAGATCCAAAATTTCCTCGAGACTCACTCCATCCTTGGAACTAGACAATCTGGCTTCCGCTAAGGACACTGAACGGAAACCGCACTGGTAGATTTAAAAAGTCAGATCACCCAAATCATGGACAAAGGAAAACCAGCCCTACTGCTACTCCTTGACCTCTCGGCCGCGTTCGATTTAGTGGACCATAACACTCTCACTTCACACCTTACACATTCTGCTAACTTCTCCAAAGAAGCAGCCCTGTGGGTCACCTCCTTTCTGGAAGGCAGGGCAATGAAAGTATTCTCTCATATATACAACGCTGCCCCCACAACCATCCACTGCGGAGTCCCACAGGGCTCTTGCACAGCACCAACACTGTACAACTTGTTTAAGAAGCCCCTCTTCAAAAAGCTTGGTGGACTGGGTATTGTGTACACCAACTACGCTGATGATACGCAGGTTCTTCTCCCACTCACCGGTATCTACAACAAAGATTCCGAAGCACTCCACCTTATATACTCCACCATCCAGGCTTGGATGGCTATTAATGGCATGTGCCTCAATGGGGAGAAGACGGAAATCATCATCCTAGGTTTCAAAAACACACTAGCCAAACTGGACAAGCATTGTGCCAACTTTACAATTGACAACACTTCTATCCCTGTCTCCAAATCCGTTAAGACTCTAGGGGTATACATAGATTCCACACTATCTATGATTAGACAGGTTAGCGCCATCACCTCCGCCTCAGCTCACACCACCAAGCTAATAAATGCCATAAAACCCTACTTATCTAAGCCTAACTGCCTGCCAATAGCCAGAGCCACTATTGGTGCCAAATTAGATTACTGTAATGCCCTACTACTAGCTGGTACATCTGAAAAAAACCTCCACCGACTCCAAGTCACACAGAATAATGCGCTTCGCGCAGCCCTAAGCATCCCCAAAATGGAACATATCTCCCAGGCCAGACAGTCAGCTCACTGGCTCCCGGTCAAAGAGCGCATCACATTCAAAATCCTCACTCTTGCTTACAAATGTTTCACCTTCTCATTGCCTTCCTATCTATCAGAGACTACTATGACGATAGTCACATCCACTCGGCCTATCAGAGCTCAATACACCACCCAACTCCACGCATCAACAGATCCAAAGCTGGTGGGCTAGGCTTCCCATACATCGCTACGAGATTATGGAATGCACTAACCACTGACATCAGATCAGAAAAATTACTTTTGGCTTTTCGAAAAAAACTCAAAACCTCCCTCTTTGCCTAAACCCTTGATTGCCTGTGCTCTCTAGGCCTGCAACTCTCACTGTTTTTTCCCCTGCTTTCTTCGGCATCTATGAATTCTGTTCTATGACAAGCACCACAATGCCACACTATCCTCCCATGGGTGTACTGTATCATGTCTTGCTGCATATCTCTGTAACTAAGAAATTTGTCTGTAACAAGCACCACAATGCCCACAGGCTGATGCGCGCTCCACCAATTCAAATATTTAAATAAATAAATACCACATATAATGGTTGCTAAGCCTGCACATGAACAACCATTATGGTTTATCACACAATCTCGCCCCCACACATCCCCTATCCCTCCCACACCCCACCCCAACCTCCAAAATCAACTCCTTGGCCCAGAATTACCTTCACGTCCCTCTTCCTTGTCCCAGAGCTTACATATTAGGCTCCTTGCCTCATAGGTAAATACTGGGGAGGAAGAGTGGGACTAGGAGTAATGAAGATTACAGGTAGCAGAGTCAGGCATTACCTCCATGCACCTCTACCTCATCCCAGTACTTGTGTATGAGGCATGCTGCCTCATATACAAGTACTGCCTCATACACATGTACAGGGACGAGAAAGAATAGAACTAGGACTAATGACGATTATCAATAAGTAATCAAGGCATTAAACACAAGTAGTGGCGTAACACCATTGAGTTGACTGGGCTTCAGCACTCCCACCCCTACAATTTTGGGCTATGTTGACTCAACCTGGCTGACATTCAGAGCAGTTGCCGGACAGAACAGGACACAGATGTTAAACGGCACCTGGGTTTTGTTGTTAACAAGGGCCCAGCAATTAGTAACGTAAAGCATTTCACTGTTAGTACCTGCATTCAAACACCACATTTTTTAGGCAATTTAAATCGTGATGTGGGTTTAGTACTTGCATGCCAGAGGAGTGATTGGAAGGGTAGAGAGGGAACAGGAGACAGCTAATTCTTACAGCAGTCCATAAGTGGGTGCTTTCAGACTTAAAGAAGGGTAAACTGCTTGTAACATTGAAGTTGCACTAGAATAGTCTAATTAAAATGCGTAAAGAAGTTAGAACGTCCCCACACAAATTTGTTTGCCCCTCCCCCACCGCCCGTGAAGTTAGCGCCTCTCCCAACCTTTGAAGGATCTGCCCCCTCGAAATATATGTTTTGTTGTACCCCTGAACACAGGCATACACACCATTCACCATATACACACACGCACACCCAGCCATCCGTACATTTAAGTTTGCACTCTTTCACCATACAGGCTCACCCAGTGTGCACCCGTTCACCATACAGGCACACCCCAAACAGCCACACCTACATGTAAGTGCACCCTTTTTCACCATAGAGGCACACACACCCAGGCACCCACCCACACATTTAAGTGTGCACTCTTTCACCGTTCAGGCAGCCACCCAAAGTGTGCACCCTTTCACTGTACACGCACACCCAGCCACCCATACATTTGTGTGCACCCTTTGAAGAGGGGAGCCCTATTACTTCATAAAGAAATTATTTCCGTTAAGGACCGAACTATAACAGAAATAATTTCTTTATGAAGGCAGAGTGACTTCAAAAGTAAACTATTTCCTTTTGAAGTCATAAGGGCCCCCCCTGACCCCATGGCTTGGAGGCCTCCAGCCTGGGGTCTTCCATGTCATGGGGTGAGGGGAGCCCTCAGACTTCAAAGAGAAAGTTAATTTTTTTAAATACTCTGCCTTCATAAAAAAAAGTGTTTCTGTTACAGAAATAATTTCTTTATGAATGCAGAATGAATTCAAAAAGAAATATTTAAAAAATAATAATTTTGATAAAATATTTGTTCATTTTTTTTCTCCGAGTGGGCCCCCTCCCAGGGCATGAGCTAGCGGAGCCCCCTGCACCGCAGGGGCTGCAGGTGTCCCTGTTATGCCAGTGCTTGCACTGTCTACACTGACAAACTTGAAAGGTCTTCCTTTGCGGTTGGTTTCCTTTTGGATAATAATCTCTCTCCATTCTTCTCAGCTTCTATTTCTTTGTTTGATAATGTACTTGCTTGATATATTATCTTGTCTGGGTTTCCCACATACTTGCACTGTATACACTGACAAACTTGAAAGGTTTTCACTCGCGGATTGTTTCCCTTTTTGACAATAAGCTCTCTTGCTATTTCTCAGCTTCTTTATTCACAATTCCTTGCGTTCGGTGTGCCGCCAATATGCCCCAGTGTCCCGCTGTTTCTGTGGGACTCACTGGTTCTTGTTGGTGTTGCTGGTTTCTCCCGTGGCCAGCCAGTGACAGTCTTTCGGTGCTCTCTTTCTCACAACCACTTTCTTTCTGCTTTCCTGTCTTACAGCTTTTGTTGAGCTAGTCTGTTTCGTTCCCGGCTCCAGTAAGTTGGATGCTGCCTTTTAACACATGCAAACACCCAGGAGTCTATTGGTGGCTCCTGGCGCTGCCGCCATGTGTCCTCTTCCTGTGGCAGCTTCCTTCTTCTTGGCTCTCGAGCTGATCGCCTCCACCGTACGTGTTCTAGCCTTTCAGTCTCTTGGTCCGCACCGAGAGGTGTAGCTTTCTCCCGCCAGCAGCACACCTCCACTCTCTGCTTCTGCTCTTTAAATTTTCCAGTCACAGGTGTATGCGCCGAACAACTAGATGTCTCCTTGTGATTGTGGCTTTATTCGCTCTGCATTACTCTGTTTCTATGGCTCCCAAACCTTCCCAAGATGGCGAAGAATGGGTCCTCACTTGCTTCACAGAGCGAAATCTCTAGTTCCACAAGATGGCAGCAGTGTGCAATGCTGCTGGGAAGAGATGAGCACAATTACGGAAGGTTCATAAGCTAAATAGGAGGTGAGAGCAGTGAGTCGCTTTGATCTATTTGACCAAGCTATATGCTTGTTTTCCACTTGCTGGTTACGCTCTTTCCTTTTTGCTCCCTTCACCCCTGCCTTCTCCACTGCATTCTCTGTCAGGGACTCCTGGTTCACGCCTCTCAGGGCCATCCTCGCTCTCTCTCTTCTTCTTTCTCTGCCTCTCCTGTTGCTACGTCTCCCTTTTTATTCAGCTCGCCACCTCAAGCAGCTGCCCCTCCTTTCCGCAACTCTGCGGCGCGGCTGCCCTGTTCCTTTTGCAGCAGTTGCTTGCTGCGGTCTACTCTCGGCTCTCGCTGCTATCGGCAGCACACTCTCCCTCATTTCATCCTCTACTGTTTTGCACCGCTCCCACGGTTGTTTCTCCCTCGTTTCAGCTTCTCCTGTTAATTTCCGTTCCTGCGGTTGTTTACACTCTTCTTGTGCCTTTGTACATACTGTTAGGAGGCACTCCTCCTTCACCAGCAGGACACTTCATCTTACAGACCTGCTTGTATCCTCTCTCTCCCTCAATTCAGATTCCACTGCTACTTACTGCATCTGCAGTTGCTTCTATTCTACTCGTGCCCTTGCACGTGCAGCTAGGAGGCACTCCTCTTCACTATCTGGACACATTCTATAGACCAGCTTGTATTGCGTTACTCCGAATAGCCCCACCTGCAAGACAAGAACATCTGCACAAGGAGTACTGCTCTCTGCGGTTAAAGAAGAAAGAAAACCTACACAGGGCTTTTCCTTTTTGAGGGTTTTCCCCGGCTTACTTGGGCTTGGCCCCAAGAGCACCTCCTGAGTCCTTTTTCTTTACCAAGACTCGAGGGAGGCTTTCTGGGCCTTGTCCCACATACATCATAACAACAGACCAAGACTTCCATGAAGAACAGGCAAGTTCTTTTTCTATTGGATTGCTGCTCATTTTGTAACACTGTAATAACCTGGGCATCAAGGTCTGACAAGTTAACCATGCCAAACCATCACTATGGATCAGATGCAGCAAGTAATGACTGCTCTTCAGGAACTTACCCAGGAAGTTCAACAGCTAAAGAATGAGAATGCTAATTTGCGACAAATGGTGACTGCAGGGACAGTTGAATTGAATTGATATTTTATTTCCATCGCGCTCGTACACAAGCGTGACAAGGCAAGGGAGGGGAACAGGGGAGAACAAAACACCAATCTTACTCGGCCCAGTGACATTGAGAACGCGCAAGTGCATGGGAGAGGGGGAGGGGAAAAGTGCATGTAAGGGGGAGAAGTGGAAAGTGCGAAGCAGAGGAGAAACAGATAAATAACAATAAATAAATAATAAAGGCAACAAACCGTGGTAGTGCAGCCAGCAATTTGCAAGTGCTAGGTTTAAGGCAGCAGACAGGGTAGGTCTGATAATGTCATGCCTGCGCCATGGGCGCATACATTGGCCATCAATATGGACCTTATTTCCCATTTGCGAGACTTTGGTGCTTTTCTATTTTTTCCAACCAACTACACTTACCACAATGCACTTGGCCATAACCATCTATTCCTGGCCATTTCTATTCGTCATCATCAGAACTACAATCCCCAGAAGCCCTATGGATCAGCTCTGCTTCCACCAGCTCAGGAACAGAGAGGGAGGAGGCAGATTGTATGCAGGTGTGCTGATCCAGGTGAGACCAATTAGCCTGCTTCTGTGCTGGGCTGGGCGGTATAAAAGCTGCTGCCTGCAGGGGCTCAGTCTCTTGCATTTAGAGTCCTTCCAGCACCTTTTTGCTTCGAGCTACGGATCTTGTACCCCGTTCCTCCTTACTCCGGCTTTGGATCCAGTGCCCTGCCAGGCTCTCTGCTTTGCAGCCGATCACGCTCTGCTGCTTTCCATCCTTCGCCTTTGCCCTTCCGGGCTCCTGCTTTGCAGCCTCCTTCAGTGCCCTGCCAGGCTCTCTGCATTGCAGCCGATCACGCTCTGCTGCCTTTCCGCCTCCGCCTTTGCCCTTCCGGACTTTTGCCTTGCAGCCGATCATGCTCCGCTGCCTTCAACCTACAGCCTTCGTCTGCTGGACTTCCAATCTAGCAGCCCTCTACAGTCCTCTGCAGCCTGCTAGTCATCGACCCTGCTCCTCTGAGCTTACTCCTTGCTGCCCGGTCCTTCTGGCTCCTTGCCCTGCAGCCTGCCTCACTCCGGCTGCCTACAGTCCTTGTCCTCTGGGCTCCCTGCTCTGCAGCCTGCCTCACTCCGGCTGCCTACAGCCCTTGTCCTCTGGGCTCCCTACCTTGCAGCCGATCACGCTCCGCTGCTTTCTACCTACAGCCTTTGTCCGCTGGGCTCAATAGATCAAAGCGACTCACCGCTCTCACCTCCTATGCTGCCCGGCACTTCTGGGCTCCTTGCCGTGCAGCCTGCTTCACTCCGTTGCCCTAAGCCCTTTCCCTCTGGGCTCCCTTCCGTACAGCCCTGCTCCTTTGGGCCTTTGGGCTTGCTCTTTGCTGTCCTGCTCCTCTGAGCCCTCTACCTTGTACCCTACAGTTCTCTGCAATCCACAACATTTTACCTGCATTTATTACTTTCAGTTATTGCAGTTCCCCTGTTTCCTGACTGCTGCTCCCTTGCTTTCTTCCTTGTTTTCAATTCTCTGTTCTACCTCTGCCCCTTCCCTTGTCTCGTTTCTACGTTACAGACACCCATAGCCGCTGTTCCAAGCCATGAGCAAACAGCGTGGGCCTCTGTTATAGCAAACTGTGCAGAAGGCTAGAGTTTTTCCTAAGGTCCGTGGAATACTCTTTTCCTATATCTGCATACACCCCTAGAGGGAATCCATTCTGTTGTACCTTATTCCTTGCTATACTTGTCTACTCATCGTTCTCATTACTTTCAGCTGTGTGTGTACTTATCTGTCCACCTTACTTCGGCACAACCACCCAAAACCCTTCCAGTGTCCTGTGCCACTCTTAACAGAGTGCCATCCGTGACAGATAAGTGCAGGAAGAAAAAGGGGGGGCTGTATGAGTACAGATACAGACCCCAGTTCAAGGAGTGGCCCGGAGGCAGTGGGGGAGGGTGGTAGGGTGAGCAGGTACCTGGGCCCGGAGGACAGAGGGTGGCCAGGTGCACGGTGCCAAGAGAGAACAGATCAGCAGGGGAGTGGGGGAGCGAAGGCAGAGGAAAAGAGGAAGGTCTTGAGGTGCTTCCGGAACCGGAGAGGGTTCTCCTCAAGTTTTAGAGTGGCAGGGAGGCTGTTCCCGAGGGAGGCCCCAGCCGAAGACGGAGGTCTACCCCCAGCTAGTTTCTTTGAAAAATGACTAACCCTGAGGGAGTTAGAGGTAGAGGAGCGAAGAGCTCGAGAGGGGAGGTATTTGTCGAGGGATAGGTGAAGGTATTCTGGACACAGGCCCCAGAAATCCGAGACCCCAAATCAGTTGGATCCGAGCTTCCACCTTCTGCCTTTCTTTCGGGAAAATTTAATGAGAATCCAAAGAAACTGAAGAAGTTTATCGAAGCATGTGTGGTACAATTCACTTTGAAGGCCTCCTTTTTTCCAACAGACCGTTCCAGGGTCAGTTACATGGTTTCCAACCTCACTGAAGGAGCATTGGCTTGGGCTGCTCCCTTGGTAGTCGCCAACAATCAGATTTTGGATTCATATCCAGCCTTCCTTAACAGTGTTCAGTCGATGTTCAGTCGACAGGAACGTACAATCTCAGCGCAGGGGAAACTCTTGGAGATCAAACAAGGAAATATGTCTATATTGGCTTACATTATGGAGTTCAAAACATTGACAGCCGAATCGGCTTGGACGGATGACGCCTTTAGGACGATTTTCCAGCATGGCCTGTCGGAAGACCTTCAGAATGAGATATTGTGGGTTCCCGGACCCCTAACCTTAAGGAAATGATTACACTTGTCCTACAGGTGAATTTCCATCTTCAGGAAAGGATTCCGGAAAGACGTAAGGTTCGCCCTTTCCGTCCTTCAGACAAGTTCTGCTCTCCAAATCGCCCTCTGTCGAGTGATGAACCTATGCAAATGGGTAGTACTCGGGGTCCACTCACACCAGAAGAAAGGAACAGGCACAGAACTGTGAGTTTATGCATGTTTTGTGGCTCAGATAAACACGTTCTCAAGGATTGCCCGATTGCTCCTCCTCGTCAATCGTGAAACACCAAACTCTGTTTGTAAGTGAAACTACGCAGCGGGGAGAAACCACTTGTTCCTAGACCCAGATACCTGAAGGAGCATCATGATGGTTCTCAGAGTGGACCTGCACATTAAGAAAAGTTATTTACGGTGTTCCAGCCTTGATAGACTGCGCAGAAGCAGGAAAATCTATTGATGATACTTGGGCAAACAAACACCATATTGCACAAGAGCTAACGGCCGTTCCCATACCAGAAGAAGGATTGGATGGAACTCCTCTATCTTCAGGACCCATCATAGAAAGGACGACGGATTTAACTGTCCAAATATATTCTCATGTGGAAACAATAGCCTTTGAGATTATCAAGGCTGCCCATTAGCCTATTATTCTAGGAATACCATGGCTCCGTTATCACAATCCTTTCATCAACTGGACGGCTGGGACAATGTACTTAGGCTCTGAGCACTGTCTCACACACTGCCTTCGAGAGGAAGTCATCGGATTCCATACACAAGCTCAAGGGGAAACCAAGCAGACCGTATCTTACCTGTCTATTCTGCCAGAAGACTATCAAAAATACCATTAAGTCTTTTCGGAAGAAGAAAACAAAGAATTACCTCCCCACAGGCCGGAGGACTGTAATATAGAAATCCTACCCTACAAACAGGTTCCTTTTGGCCAAATGTACACCCTTTCTGTACCACAGAAGGATGCGCTCAGAACCTATTTACAGTCCAATCTACAAAACGGCTTAGTCACAGAATCCAAATCCCCAGCTGGAGCCTCCTTGTTTTTTATACCTAAAAAAAGGACTAAAGAGTTGAGGCCGTGCATAGACTACAGAGGCTTAAATCAGATCACAATCAAGGACAAATAATCATCTTCCTTTGATCCTGGATATTGTGGAGGCCGTCAGGGGGCCTCCCTAATCTCCAAATTAGATCTCGGAAGCGTACCATCCTTCACACGGGTGACAAATGGAAGACGGCTTTCTGTACCCCATTCGGCCACTATGAATATCGGGTAATGCCATTTGGATTGCCTAATGCCCCAGCAATTTTCCAAAGATTTATGGATCATCTATTTACTGACTTGCTATTACATTCCGCTATCATCTATTTAGACAACATCTTGATATTTTCTAAAACCTTCAATGAACATCGGAGTCCTATTTCAGAAGTTCTTACCCGCCTGCTAAAAAATCATCTGTACATTAAACTGGAAAAATGCTCATTCCATCAGTAATATGTTAGCTATTTGGGGTAACATCTTGTCCCAAGAAGGTGCTTCTTTGGACCCTGCCAAAGCGCAAGCCATCCTACACTGGAAAGAACCTTCTTCCGTTAAGGACATTCTGAGGTTCCTCAGTGTTGCAAATTTTAACAGAAGTTCATTCCAAATTTCTCTGCAAGAATCCTACCCTTGACCACTCTACTTAAGAAGGGTTCATGATTTCTCTGGAATGATTCCGCGAGAAAGCCTTTTCAACTTCTCAAGGAGCTCTTTATCAAGGCTCCATCCTATGCCTGCTGGATCAACAATGACCTTTCATATTGGAGACTGATGCTTCAAATTCTGCCATAGGAGCTGCTGTTAAACAATTCTTCGATGACAAGTGCAAACATCCCATTGCCTACATGTCAAAACCCCTGACTCAGTCGGAGCAGAATAATCAAGAAGTCTTGCACTGAGTGGTGACATTTGCTAATAGGAGCGAAGCATCGTGTAACCATAAGAACAGATCACAACAACAAGAATGCCAAAACAGCCGTCAAGCCCGATGGCTGCATTTCTTTTCACAATATGACCTATTGTTTACATATCTACCAGGTCTCGAGAATCAGGTGGCCGATGCACTCTCCCGCCCTCATTCACCCTCAGAAGTGGAGTTTACTCGAGAACCTTTACTCCCCAATGCCACTTTTCTGTTCATGATTTCTGGGTTTCTTCAGCGGGTTCGAGCAGCTACGAAAATGCAACATCCCGAGATAACCGCAGCCTTTAGGAGCCATGGATGAACTCAAGAAAGGGACATGTTTCATAAGGACCACCTTTACATTCCCCCGCCTGCACTTCAGAGACAAGTATTGCTCATGTGTCATGACGCCAAGAGGGCGGGCCAGCGTGGAGTACGAGTCACAGTAGAAAACATAAGCCGACATTTCGGGTGGCCTAATTTACAGGAAGATGTACAAGACTATGTGGCCGTCTGTATGGTATGTCAACAATGCAAAACCCCTCGCAGAGCACCTCAAGGAAACCTGACGCGATCACCTTTACCTACACGTCCACGGCAACACATAAGTTCAGACTCTATAGTCAAATTGCCACCCTCGAGAAACATGACTACCGTCATGGTAACAGTGGACTCTTTAACCAAGTTGGCACATTTTGAAGCCTTGCCTCAGGTCCCTTCGGCTCAAAGGATGGGGGATCAATTTCTCAACACTATTTTTCCCCTCCATGGTTTACCGGAAACTATCTTGTCAGATCGGGAACCTCAATATACTACCAACTTTTGGAGACTACTGTGGGAAAAACTGGGAGTACGCAGAGCTCTTACGTCAGGTTATCACCCTCATTCAAATGGCCGAACAGAGAGATTGATTCAGCCCTTAGAACAGTACCTAACATGTTTTGCTTCATCCTCCTATGACAATTTGGCAGCGCTACTTCCCTTCGCAGAATATGCATACAACAATGCCATGCATTCCTCTTTGGGAGTAAGCCCCTTTCTATGCACCTACGGATTTCAACCAGTTTACCAGTTTTGGACGTCAAAGCCACAAATTCTCCTTCCCTTAATGAGCTTGTGAGCAACATCAAGAAAGTGCATACTACCGCATTACAATCATTGAAGGAAGCTCGAGCTTACAGCAAACTGATGGCGGACAAACATCGACTACCCTCTCCTAACTGGGCTGTAGGCGATCTTGTTTGGCTCTCGTCCTGTTTTCTACCCAAGCATTTGGTTCCCACAAAACTAGCCCCACGCTACTTCGGACCATTCAAAATCTGCAAGACAGTGGGTCCTGTTACCTACAAACTAAAATTGCTGTCTTCAAGGTCTCACATCCACCCTGTATTTCACATCTCTCAACTAAAGACATATCATTCTGACCGGTTCTGCAGGAACAACATTTCGGATTCCCCCACCAGTTGATACAGCTGCAAGACCTGAAAATGAGGTCAGGGTCATTTGTACCACAGAGGACAATTGCAGGATCTACTGGACTGGAAAGGCTACACTCCTGCTGATCGCACCTGGGAACCAGCTTTGGGTGTCCATGCTCCTCACTTGTTGCACAGATTCCATTGTTTACATCCGTGGAAACCGGGACCATTGCCTCTTCGGTGGCGGGGGCACACTGTTAGGACCTTGTCCTCTTCCTGGTCTCTATGGCAGCGTTGGCGTAGGAGACATCCATATGGCTCCCAAACCTTCCCATGATGATGGTGAATGGGTCCTCACTTGCTTCACAGAGCAAACTCTCTAATTTTACAAGATGGCAGCAGTGTGCAATGCTACTGGGAAGAGATGTGCACAACTACGGAAGGTTCATAAGCTGAATAGGAGGTGAGAGTGGTGCGTCGCTTCGTTCTATTTGACCAAGCTATACGCTAGTTTCCCACTTGCTGATTACTCTCTTTCCTTCTTGATCCCTTCGCCCCTGCCTTCTCCACGGCATTCTCTGTCAGGGACTCCTGGTTCCCGGCTCTCTGGGCCATCCTCACCCTCTCTTCTTCCTTCTCGGTCTAGCCCGCAGCCCCTGTCTGCTTCGTCTCCCTTTTTCTTCAGCTCGCCACCTTAAGCACTGCCCTTCCTTTCCGCAACCCTGCGGCGCGGCTGCCCTGTTCTTTTTGCAGCCGTTGCTTGCTGCGGTCCGCTCTCGGCTCTCGCTGCTATCGGCAGCACACTCTCCCTCATTTCAGCTTCTCTTGTTGATTACCGCTCCCGTGGTTGTTTACATACTTCTCGTGCCTTTGCACATACTGCTAGGAGGCACTCCTCCTTCATAAGCGGGACACTTCATCTTACGGACCTGCTAGTATCCTCTCTCCCCCTCAATTCGGATTTCACTGCTACTTACCTCACCTACGGTTGCTTCCATTCTACTCATGCCCTTGCACATGCAGCTAGGAGGCACTCCTTCACTATTCAGACACATCATTTTACGGACCAGCTTGTATCACAGTACTTCATATAGCCCCACCTGCAAGACCAGAACATCTGCACAATGAGTACTACTACCTTTCGAGGGTTTTCCCTGGCGTACTTGGGTTTGGCCCCAGGAGCACCTCCAGAGTCCTTTTCCTTTACCAAGACTCGGGAGAGGCTTTCTGGGCCTTGTCCCACAAACATCATAACACCAGAGCAAGACTTCATGAAGAACAGACAAGTTCTTTTTGTATTGGATTGCTGCTCATTTTGTAACACTGTAATAATCTGGGCATCAAGGTCTCACAATAAGGGTATCGGGTATGGGAGGGTTATCCTCAAGGGAAAATGGAGGATACAATGAAGTCATATGTCCCCGGAGATTGTTCCCCCCCCCCATGGGAACCTCCCTCGTATAGCTGCCCCCAGGGTCAGGATCAGATAGCTGTTAGGCAGAAACCTGTGCAGTTCCCTTAGGGACCACTGCAAAAGATTTAGGACTACAGGTGGTTGGCAGTAAACCCAATTGGTAGCAGTCTGTACCACCCAGATTTACCTGGTAGCTGTGGCTGAGCAGTCAGACTTCTCTCAAGATGAGTTAGGCAGTATATAGAGTATACACAATAGGTACAGAGACACAGTAGTACAAGCAAACACTGACCAGAGCTTTGGTGTAAAAGTATATAATTATTTATTTAAAGACACATTTGTAAATTACACTAGCGCAAAAAGAGGTAAATAAATTCAACAGACAGTCACTATTACTAGATGTCTAATAAGGAATAAGGGATGTACAAGTCTTAGTTAACACCACTTATTTCCAGACAGAGGTGAGCGCTTAACTAAAGATGGCACTCCAATAAGTTAAGAAAAAGGCAGAAATTGGGAAAAGACCACAACACAATACTTTAGAAGCACCCAGCAAGGCAGGAAAGTCAAGTCTACTTGTGAGCAAAAAGTTCAGAGGCCAGGCTCCCTCTTAGAGAGAACAGAGCACCAATGCGCCCAAGATCACACAGCTAAAATGTCTTGAAAAGTCTTGCAGGGAGTTCAGAAAATAATTAAGTCAGCTCAGAAAAGTTCAGTTAGCCAGCCTAGGGCCAACCCAAGTGGTAAGTGGAGGCTTTAAGAGTCACCCCACACAGACGGTTGCGAGGGAGGCCAGGCGGACACAGTACCTTCAAAGTGGAGAGGATCCTCCAGCGGGGGCAGTTGTTCCTGGCAGCAGGTGAAAGTCACAGCGTCTTCCAGAGGAAGAGATGGTCTCGACGTGGAGGAAAGCTCAAGGTCGTTGCACTGCCAGGGAAGAAAACCAGCTGCGGAGTTCTCTGGTTAAAAGGTAAGACCCTTTTATTCGCGGTAGTGGAAAAACCGTGGTATGCCGGTTGCCGGGGTGCTTGGCACAGGCAAGGCAGCCACGAGATGATCCGGGAAGGCGAAAAGACGGGCAAACTGGTTATCCCCACCAGTCAAAGGAAGAAGACTCTCCGGACTGGAGGTCTCCTCTGTCGTCGGGAAAAGTGGTGAGACGGTTCAGCAGGGCTCCACCGGTGGTGTCGTCGTTGCAGGTCGGCTCAGCTTCTCCCTCTTCGGATTTTTTAGGTTCTGTGGCGACTTCTGAAGTTCCAGTCCCCAAAGCCCTGCTTTTATGCAGCAAACCCCCATTCATTCAGCCTAGTTGTCAATCAAACATGCTAAGTGGTAAGCGGAGCGGCTCACCACTTGGGCCAATCACACAAGAGTGCGACTTGAGTTGCCAAGGCAACTCAGTCCAGGGTGCCTAAACCCCCACCCACACCCCCTGTGGTACCCAGACAGAGTGGCACCACTTTTGGAGGCTTCTGTGGAGAAGCCCACCAAAAAGTGGAACAAAGGGCTCGACTTGGGTGGAGTCACAGAAGCGAACACAAACGCCATTTTGGAACCGAGTTTCGGCAAAAATTACCAACCAGTGATTTTATATTAATTTAATAAACCAGCGGTATGTTCGAGGCTATATTAAAAAGTGGTAGCCTCGAACAATGGGAAAATCCCATAGGAATATATTTGCGGTCGAATATAAAAAGTAGTATCCACTGCCAGCAGCCAAAGGGGGACGGAGACGTGCTCCCTCGAACAACAGACCCCGGGACAATCGAATTGCCCCGACCAGTACGTCCACAATATGATGGTTTGTACTGGTTTCTGTTCATAATTTGGGACTAGTAAAGCCAATGGTGACTTTACATGCCCTGGGAGACAGTAGTTAGTCCCAGGGTATGGAGTCTATGTTTGGGGGTCGCTATGACACCCCTGGGTTACTGCACGGAGGGTGCTGTGTAACCCACATACCAAAAAACACAAGAAGCCCTGTGGGGTAAAGGACCCCATAGCCCATAAAACACATTCAAAGTCAAAGGAACACCTCAAATCATGTCTAAGAGTGGGTGAAAAAGAGTCTCACTCTTAGCAGGAGAGAAAAAAATAAACCCCAAAAATCCAGCAAAGCTGCTGGGGGACTCAATAGGTTTGGGAAATTAGCCTTAGCAGAGAATTCTCCCTAACAATAACGGCTGCTTTCCCCTGGCCTCATGGGAGGAGGTCACCACCGGGAAAACAGTGATGACTCCATCGGAATCATCTCACACAGCTGCTGCAGAGCCATGCTCCACCCCTGGTGGCGGAAAGGTTTCACGAGCAGCTGACAAGAAGTGGCATTGGCTGTCCAATCTCCTCTTAATCTATGTAACCTAATGGCTAATGGGTCAGTGGGCCACGTGCCCATAATGGACAAATAATCCATGATATGGTAGGATATGCCATTTATAACACGCCTACACACAAGTGTTTCAAGGCGCGACGCGGCAAGGGAGGGGGAACAGAGGGAAGACAGACAACAATCCTACTAGGCCAGGTGTCATTCAGATCACACAAGTGCATGGGAAAGGGGAGGGGGAAAGTGCAGTACATGGGATAAAGAATAATAAACGTACGGCCAGCTGGAGGCAAGTGCATGGGTAGTGCAGACATCAGGTGTCAAGTGCTGGTGGTGGAACTGTAGGGATACAAAAACAGTCCCTAAGTGCGGGGGTTGCCAGGAAGGCAGTGCAGGTGTACGACTAGCCTTGGGGGGGGGGGGACCTGGGCCCAAGATAAGGGGGAGGCCAGGTACCCAGTGCAGTTTCAGTAACGGCCAGGAAGTCAGCAGGGGAGAGGAGGAGAAAAAGCAGAAGCAAAGAGAAGGTGCTTCCGGAAACAGAGATGATTCTCCTCAAGTTTCAGGGAGACAGGCAGGCTGTTCCAAAGGGAGGCCCCAGCCGAGGAAAGAGCTCTACCTCCAACTTGTTGCTTGGAGAAGCGACTGGCCCTGAGGGAGTTCGAGGCGGATGAGCGAAGAGCTCGAGAAGGAAGATATTTTGGAAAAGAGAGCTGAAGGTATTGAGGCCCCAGGCCCCAGAAGGCCTTGTGGACAATGCAGAGGGTTTTGAACTTAATCCTCACAGCCACTGGGAACCAGTGCAGAGATTTCATCCCAGAGAGATACGATCCCTGGGCTTGAGGCCAAGGACAAGCCTCGCAGTCCTGTTCTGGATGAGTTGCAGAGGGCGGAGAGTTGAAGCAGGCAGATTTAGAAAGAGGCTTTTGCAATGGTCCAGCCTAGAGAGAACCAGAGCTCTGGAGACCGTCTTCTCCAGGATCAGTGACTATTCGGATGGTCCAGTGGGACTTGATGAATCACTAAACCTACTAGTGTGGTCAGAGTAGTCATGGCTACAGGCCATGACCAGTGGCCCAACAATCAGTTAAAGGGGTTGAGTGGCCACTGGGCCTGACCTCAGGCTTAACGGATTAAGCTAAGAGGCCACGGCCCACTGGCCCTGGACCATAGGTCAACCATGTGTAATAATTGGATATGGTGGATTCCCCTGCCCCCCCTTCTCTCCTTCCCACAGTATTTCCCTGAAAATGTCCCACACAAACATACCAGTGATCACCCTCACTCTGCCTTACATTGCTGCATGAATCGTTCCACAGTAAAGCATAAATGCTTGAAAATTAAAGTCTTCCCCATCCCCATTGCCCCTCTACGCCCTTCGTCCTTTTTATGTCTCCTCTGTCCCTCCACTGTGTAAGTCTCTCCTGACCTCAATTATCCGATTTGCCCTGTTTTTTTCCGTGACACTTTTTTCCTGCAGTAAGATGAAAACGATCTAGCTCGAAAAACACCAAACCACACTCCGCCTCCTAATTTAATTTCGATCACTTTTCTGTTTTGCCTTTGCAAAGAAAGTCCACATGCTTCGCTTCCATCGATCCAAGAAAATAAAAAAATGTGGATTTTCATTTCAGAAAAGCCTCCTTGCTGCAATGCACCGTGGGAGACATAATTTTTTTTTAAACTACTGGATGGGTTTACACACAAACAAAAAAAAAATACTTGTTTATTATTTTGCACAATTCTGTCCCTCATTTTTTAGCAGTACGTTTGTTAATTTGAAAGCACCTTTTTCTCTATGGGAGAATGAATGGGAGTAGAATGAAAAATGCTTTTTTTCTTTGCTTAATAACTTTTAAAATGTTGAATAATATTTTGCCCCAACATTTACAGTTTGGGGGGGCCTGTGGCAGGTATGTTTTTTTGGAAAATGTCATCCCAGTATGTCCAGTGTGTTAAAAGTTATTAACATTAGAATTTTGAGAAAAGTCAATGCAAATTGGTTTTATTTCTACTACAGTCTGGTGACTGCCACTCTATTATTCATGAAGTAAAAAAGAGAGCTTGGTACAGTATATATATGTTGTGAGGGGTCAGAAATGTGAGGCAGACAACTTTGTGATTGTTTTTCAAAAGATGCCATTTTTATTAAACTCACAAAGGTTTTTAAACGCCTCACTATCCCTGCCCTAATGAGGATTTTCCAACCTATAAAATAAGCTAAAGGAAACACTCTAACAGAAGGATTCTGTCCCTCACACTTGTACATACAACAACTGAACATAAGCTTTTGGTGGTATTGCCACTTCTTCATCAACACTTTGAACCACACCACAGTACTTAATCATTTTCACCTGTCTACTCACCTTTCAGGCCTATACAATAAGGTCCCTTGCCCTGGTGTACTCTCCTGCCAGGACTAATGAAACTACTACTACTACAACTACTACTACTACTACAAGTACCTTTGTGGCTCAATTCTGCTTTGTACAACTTATGAAGCCTTTTGACTTTCCACAACATCAATTCTGGCTACTTCTGGGAAAACATGAGACAAATTGGTGCTGTTTGTTCCACACGTTTGATTGCCACACGCAACACAGGTTATGCTAATCTTCTCCTGAACACCACCTGTCAGACGGGCAGCTTTCCTGCCACTCTTGTTCACCCACTCTCGTTTTAACCAAGTGCTGATTATGGTTTCCTCTCACTCCTGCTCTTCTTTGGTTTAGGCAATGCTTATTCACGTCAGGCTGATATGTCCCGTCCCCTTTCCTCCATCCATGGCGCTTTCTGTTTCTCCTAACTTTTCCAACTGCTTCTCCATTGACTATCCTTCCCTTCTCACTAAGTCTGGTAGGAAGAAGTTCAAAAAGGATATCTTGGCCTCTAACCTGGCTTTCCTATCGCCAACACCTACTGCAATGCTTCCTCCAGACAGACACTCACCGACATCCTCTTTGACGTTCCTTCGCCAGATCTATGGACTCTTCATATGGTCTCTGTGCTCTGCCCTATCTCCTCCTCTCCCATTAATGGTGGCACTCGGTGGGAAGTTCTCATGGCTTCCTTCGACTCCTCTAAAGTCATCATTAATGTCTACCTAAATGGCAATGCCATGGTCCAAGGCCCTCAGGCCAATCTCCTCCTCTTTGATAGCCTCTTCCCTTGCCTCATCAATTTCCTCTCATCTCCTGCTGTCCCCTCCTCTTCCCCCTTGGCTACCTTGCCCACTCTCTCCTCCTCCTCCTATGCCCCTCCTAGGGCTCTTTCTCCTCCGCAGGGTGTACCTCTGATCTGTACCCCTGCCCAGAAGGTCTTTAAGGCTGGCAACCTTCTTCATATTGCCACTCTCAACTCTCGCTCTGCTGTCAAACACTCTCGGACATCTGCCACCTCCTTGAAGAACTAGACCTTGATGTCCTTGGTCATACTGAGACATGGTTCACGGCCAGTTCTGTCACGAGCTTTGACACTCTCCTCCCTGATGGTTACAAGATCCTCTCAGCACCCAGATCCTTCCGGTCCGGTGGGGGATTGCTCTGATCCTTCCTGAGTGGATTCCTGCCTCTATCATTCCCACTCAGACCTACTTCTCTTTTGAATGCCTTGTCTATAGGCTTTCTCTCTCGCCTACCCATTCTCTTACTGTGGCTACCATCTATGTTGAGTTTATATATCGCTTTACACCAAAGCGCTTGACAGAATAACAGGTACAGTAATGACTGAAGCATAATTTACAAACATGAAACCAACCAGTGATACAATATTTAGAACAATTTACACAGAGGAGGGAGGGGGACGGAGGGAGTGGAAGCGAGGGGACCCCGGGTGACCTCCAACGCACTAAGGTAGTTGCAGTATCCAAATTGTGGTTATCGGGGGAGGGGGGAGAGAGGTAGGGAAGGAGAGTCGGGGGGGAAGTGAAGAAGAAGGGCTTTGAGGGAGGAGCGGAAAGATGGGTAGGTAGGGGAGGAGCGGATAGAGAGAGGTAGGGAGTTCCAATGGAGGGGGGCCAAGAGTTGGAAGGAGCGGAATCG
The DNA here is from genome assembly GCF_040938575.1 of Ambystoma mexicanum. Lineage (NCBI taxonomy): Eukaryota > Metazoa > Chordata > Amphibia > Caudata > Ambystomatidae > Ambystoma > Ambystoma mexicanum. Next base: position 853,118,459 of record NC_090936.1, on the reverse strand, counting down.
CGAGGAGGCACAAGGGGCTGGGGGTACAGCGAGAAGGTGGAGATCAGCTGAATGGAGAGAGCGGAGGGAGAGTAAAATGAGAGGAGGGAGACAAGATGGGGGGTGAGGGCATGGAGAGATTTGTAGACAAGGCAGAGGAATTGGAATTTCAATTGTGAGAGGAAGGGGAGCTAGCCGAGTTGAGAGAGTGAGGTAGAGATAGTCTTGAGGGCCAAGAAGACAGAGTGCGGATAGAGGAGTGGTAGATGGATTTTGGGGGAGTCACGTGAGAGACAGGGAGTCCAAAGAGAAGAGAGGAGCAGTAGAAGCGGCGGGAGAAAATAAGGGAGGAGATTAGGAGTTTAGAAGTGTGAAAGGTGAGGGAGGAGCGGATCTTACGGATGTTGAAGAGGTGGTGCCGACATGCACGAGAGGTTAGGGAGATGTGGTTAGAAAAGGAGAGAGAGGAGTCCATATGGAGGCCAAGGTTGCGGGCGTGGGTCGAGATGGGGAGATTGGAAGGAGGAAAGTGGCTGAAGGGGGGAGGGGAAGGTGAGAGAGTATTGGGAGGGAAGAAAAGCACTTCAGTCTTGTTTGTGTTGAGGGAAAGAAAATAGGATGACATCCAATTTTTTATAGCCGTAAGGCAGGAAGAGTGTGTGTGGTGGAGGTCAGAGGTGAAGGAATAGAAGGAGAGAAAGAGTTGGCGATCATCTGCATAGAAGTGGTGGGAGATGCAGAAAGAAGAGCTGACGGGGGCGAGAAGGGAGGTATAGAGAGAGAAAAGGAAAGGTCCAAGTACGGAGCCCTGAGGAACGCCATAGTTCAGGGGTAAGTTGGAGGAGGTGCGGCCGCCCCAGGAGACAGTAAAGGATCGGTGGGAGAGGTAAGAGGAGAGCCAGGAGAGAACAGAGCCTTTGAAGCCGAAGGAGGACAGAGTGCTAAAAAGTAAAGTGTGATCTACGGTGTCAAAGGCTGCCGAGAGGTCAAGGAGGATGAGAATTGAGTGTTGCTTAGTGTAGCGAGAGGAGAGAATGAAATACATAGGTGAGAGCAGTCGCAGTGGAGTGTTTAGGGCAGAAACTAGATTGAGAGGTGGGGAGGAGGGTGTGAGAGGAGACGAAAGCTGAGAGTTGAGAGTAGGCTAGGCGCTCAAGGAGCTTTGAGATGAAGGGGAGAAGGGAGATTGGTCTGAAGTTGGAGGCAAGAAGAGGGCTAGCAGAAGATTTCTTCAGGATCGGTATGATGGTAGCGTGTTTGAAGGCAGATGGGAAGGTAGCAGAGGAGAGACAGATGTTAAAGAAGGAGGTTAGGTAGGGGATGAGAAGAGAGTAGACTTTGGGGATGAGAGAGGTGGTGATAGGATCAGAGGAGGCAGCGTTAGATTGAGTTTTGGACAGGAGACGGGAGACGCAGTCTGGGGTGATAGGAGAGAAGGTGGACATGTTAGCAGGGGAGGAGGGGGAAGGAGGGAAGAAGGACGGAGAGGAGAGAATGTTTTGGTGGAGAGTGAGAATTTTGGAGGAGAAGAAGTTGACAAAGTCTGAGGGAGAGAGGGGAGAATTCGTGGAAGGGTCAAGTGTAGGAAAGAAGGCGAGAGAGGGTCTTGAAGATACAGCAGGGTTGAGAATCTTGTGAGTGGAGGAGGTTAGAGAAGTAGGAGCGCTTGGCAGATTTGAGGCAAGAGACATAGAGAGAGTGATAAGAGAAGTAAGAGGATTGGTTGGTCGAGGAAGGGGTTTTGAGCCAGCATCGTCCGAGGTGGCGGAGGAAGCGACGCATGGATAGGTGAGAGGAGAGCCAGGGCTGGGAGTGTTTGTGAGATGGTGAGAAGGAAGCAAGAGGGTAGAGTTGGTCAAGACAGGAGGATATAGCGGACAGTGAGGAGAGAGTATCATCGGCCGAGAGGGATGAGAAGTCAGGGAGAGGGGGAAGGGAGGAGGAACAAGAGTCAAGGAAGAGAGAAGGGTTGAAGTTGCGGATATCATGACGAGAGAAGGAGGGGGAGGATGGAGGGGGTGAGAACAATGAGGAGGGGGAGGAGTAAGGGAGAAGGAGAGTAAAGCGTGGTCGGAGAGATAGTTGGGAAGAGACGATATGGGGGAGGAAGAGTGAGATGAGAGGAAGATGAGATCGAGAGTGGAGCCAGAGGAGTGGGTGGGTGGGTAGGGTTGGCAGGGGAGAGAGGAGGTAGGAGCCTAGTAAGGAGAGAAGAGGTGAAGACTGAGATGAGGTTGAGAGGGGAAGGTTAAAGTCGCAGAGGACAGAGAGAGGAGTAGGGGAGGGAGAAATGAGAGAGAGAAGATGGTCCAGGTCTTCATAGAAGGAAGAGAGGGGGCCGGGAGGTCTGACGATGATTAAGAAGGAAATTGCGTGAGGGAAGGTGAAGGATTTGAAGAGAAATTCAAAGGAGGAAAAGGTAGGGAGAGATAAGGAAGGGGATGAGGAAAGACATTTAGGGTGAAAAATGAGTCTGACGCCGCCTCCGCGACCTGAAGGGCGTGGGTCATGAAAGAAGGAGGAAGAGGGGTGGAGTGAGATGCAGGAACAGTGGAATTGAAAGGGGGGATCCAAGTCTCAGTGATGCAGAGGAATTGAAGGTTGAATCGGAAGAACAGGTCAAGGGTCGCAGTGGCTTTGTTGCAGACGGATCGGGCATTCCAGAGGGCGATGTTGATGAGACTGGAGGGATTGGCAGTGGGGATGTGGATAAGATTTGAGAGAGAAGGGATTGTGCGATGGGGGAGGGAAGGCGAGGGGGGAGGGATGGGGAGGTGAGAGAGTGGGGATGACATGTGGATGAGCGGAAGGTAAAGGAGGATGATGATGATGATGAGGAGGAGGGTGAGGATGAGGGGAAGGGAAGATGGATGGAGGCCGACGAAGGGAAAGGCAGGTGGAGTGCATGACAGGGAGGGGATGAGAGTAAGTGCTGGTGGTCGTACAGTAGAGTTCCTACTACTGGAGTAGGTGTCAGGAGCTTTTACAGGATCAGTGGAGGGGAGATGGAGAGGGAGGGTGAAGGGGCTGGGGAGAGGGACGTTTTAGAGAAGAAGAGGAGTGGGGAGTGACGGCAGTAGAGTGGGGGTCTAGGCAGCGGAATGGTGGTTGGAGCAGCAGAGTGACCGAGGGCGAGATGGTGAGGTTGGAGGGATCCTTTGGAGAACAGCTGCAAGCAGAGAGCCAGACAGGGTAACAGTCACAGGTGGTCGATAGTGAGGAGGGCGAATGAGGCTCCCGCAGTGCGGCTACAGTTCGTTGCAGCAGGGCGCAGGCAGGCTGGGTCATTCGGTGGACATCAACAGTGCAGAGTTGAGCGGGGGGCAGGGGTAGCAAGGTGGAGGAGGGAGGCCAGTTCCAGGTGGAAGAGGGAGGATGTGGTCGTGGGTCACACGGTTGACTCTGTTTCAGGGCTGCGGCCGGGGCAGCAGGATGTGGCAGGGAGATGCAGCTCTTGAAGAAGGTTAGGAGGTGATGGCAGGCGCTGGAGGAGCGATGGTAGGCGCGGCTGTGGCAGAGGGGCTTGCGGAGGTAGCCGTTATCAGGGCAGACCTGAGCAGAGAGGAGGGGCAGTTACCAGGGCAGTCCAGAGCAGTAAGTTGCCAGGGCGGTGCAGGCTTTGGGAGGCAGGGCCAGCGAGGAGTCGGTCGCCACAGAGGTGTTTGGTCCAGTGCTGTCCATGAGAAAGTTGGTACGGTGCTGTCCAGGAGAGATATTTGGTCCGGAGCTGACCTGGTGACGGGCCCCTGTAGATGTGGAGTGCGCACTGCAAAGCGGGCACGAGAAGGAGGGTGCCTGCAAGGGGCCAGTCGCCGTAGTACGGGTGAACTCACTGCTGAGTAGGCACAAATCTACCGGCCTCCTGGTCAAATCACCTAATTTCTTTGAGTGGGCGGACCTCTCCTCCTCCCTCCTGGCCTCTACCCCTCAACTCCTCATCAGTGACTTCAATATACATTTAGACTCTCCCTGCTCCTCATCTGTACTCTTCTGTGACCTCTGCGACTCCCTCTCCCTGTCCATCCTCTCCTCTGGCCCGACTCACTCTGCAGGACACACACTCGATGTCTTGATCTCCTCTGACCACTCCTCTCTCCTGGAGCGATCACTCCCTCCTCTCATCTCTCCATCTCTTACCCCCAAGCCAAGCCTACCCCAACACTGCCACCTACCTTCTCGGACATCCGGACCATGAAGCATGTGTCATTTGAGGCTTTTGCCGCCACTTTCCTCCCCACGCCCCCCACCACCTTTGGCTGTCTCACATCCTGACACAGCCGTGTCTCTGCTCTACTCTTCAATTTCTGATACTCTTGATATTCTTGCCCCGGTAATGAGGATCCGTTTGAAGTCCAAAGCCAAGTGAAATTCCTGGTATGACTCTGACCTAGCTACACTTAAACGTAAGTGTAGGGCGGCTGAGAGGAAATGGAGGACTTCCTGTTCATCCTCTGACCAACTGGCCTGTCGCCTGCTACAAAGGCAATACCGACTCTCTGTCCTCACCAAGAAGAGAGTCCACATTCAAGCGTGTGTCTCTGCGGCATCAAACAACTCGGCCGAACTCTTTAAAATCTGCAAGGAGCTGGCCAACCTTGCTGCAGTCTCTACTCCTCCTGTTACCGCCCAAGCTCTTTGCAATGCCCTTGCCTCTCACTTCATTTAAAAAACCCAGGACATCTTGTCCACCCTCTCCACCCACACCCTGTTAAGAAGGATTTCTGAACTCAGACCTGGGGGGGGCTGAGGTTCAGAAGGCCAACTTAGTTTATTGGAACAGGGTAACCTCTGGACAAGCCAGGCCAATCAGGGTAGCTAGGCAGGCGGTCAAGACTAAGTCTCAGGAGGGGTGAGGGTGACTGGAAGACCTCAATGAGCATACAAAGCAAGGACACTTACAAATTACTCCAGACAGGTGTTATATTAAAAATATAGACACATTTATTACAAGGCCTTTGTAACATAGACCATAGTAAAGAATCACAGTAACACTAGATTAAACCACTACATCATAATCAACACAATATATATACAAGACCAAGGAGGTATAAGGGGTTAAAAGCACGAAATAAGTTCACCACCTAGATGGGGAGGAAAACAGGCAGTGCAAGTAATCTTTAGACCCAGTTCCACATCAAGAATACACCTAAGAGGCAGTCCAAGACCTACGAAGAGACCAGCCTTATGCTCAATCGTACATACACGTGCTTGTGCCAATGGACAAAATAGGGTCTCTTCAAGGGTCTCCAGCAGCTCAGGAAGGTGGATAAGGCGATGAAGAACAAGTTCCCACTATTCAAGCAGGACCTCCACTTGAGGGCAGAGGCAGTTTGAGAGTGCGGGTTGGAGTTGCTATTTCGCAATAGCTGTGGAAAGGAAAGGGGCCCTCGGGGGCCACTCGTGCGTAATAATGGGCTCCTGCACTAGGGGCCACCGGTTGGGGTAAGGACTACTCACCGATCCCTGACGCAGGCAGACCCAAACTTCGCCAGTACAGTCCCCTTCGCTGGCAGGTTCGAATGCGACAATAAGGATGTCTCAACACCATGTAGTTCCTGAGTTGCAGCGAGGATTCCCAAATGGTACAGTGGTGATTTCTCTGCTGAGAGTGGAGGAATCGGCCCAGTTTCACTGCAGCAGGCTTCAGGGGCAAGGGGTCACAAATGCAGCGAACTTGCACAGGTCGTTGCCTCAACAAGGCAACATGGTAACCGCATTTACTCTGGTCCGGGCGCACTCGTCTCACTTCAGACCTGGCAATGCCAAGTGTACGGAATTCGGCGTGAGGGTGCCGTGGACACAGAGCTAACAGTATACCAAGTTTCGAGGGTCTCCTCGAAACAGCGGCTGTGACAGAGCAAAGGTCCTGCGTAAGCTGGTCAGCCCACTGGTTGGCCCAGGGACACTTCCGAAGAGTCTTACTTGCAGGGTTTTATGAGGGTGCCGAGAATAGTTGATCCCACTATTCCAATGGGTCGAAGCGTCTTTGCAGACCTTCTAGGACGATCAGATGCAGAGGGGTCTCGAGGGACAACATCGGGCTCAGGGTGCCAAACCTTCCAGCGGGTCACCAGCAGTTCCTTGACTCGGCTTCTTGCTGCAGGATACTTGGCTTCTTATCCTTTGTTTGGTGTGAACTCAGGAGATCGACATGGTAGTGGTGTTTTCAGCCTCCTCTTATCCAAAGTTCCCTTTGCGCCAAAACGGCCAGGACCCAATGGGAGATCTGCTCACAAATGTGACCAATCATGGACCACGGTGGTCCCAGGCATTCAGGACACTCCAGACTCTCTGGCACCCAGGATGTGTATTGGGAACAGACATCCCAGCCCACATCCTGAAGGCACACACACAAGGCATGCAGAAGCCCGCGAAAGCATTGGGATTCATGGGACAGTGCATGACCAAATAAGGATGGCCCTGGGTCGACTCGACATGGGGAAGGTGAAGGTGAAGGGGCAAGATGGCCAAAGGACAGGACAAAGAACCTTGTGGCATGGCCATTTTGGGAGCCAGGCCACCTATTTGTGCCAAACACGGTTAACATGGTTAAAATGGCAAGAAACGGTTAAAAATATAAGAAAATGATAGCTGCCACCAGTTCTGTCCATGACACATATGCACAGTTCATAAAAAGTCCAGCGAGAGTTTCTAGGGCCTTTGGAAATGACTAGAGACCCAAGTGTGCTGTATGTTAAGTTACTTTGCACACTTGTAACATGTTGCACAAAAAGCTGCAATATGAGAAAAGGACTAAGGGAAACAACGTCTCCCAGTACTGGCTGTCTTAAGGGCATGTCAGTTTCCCCATAAAAAGTGAGTGAAAACCCAGAGGAGTGCAGCTGAGGGCTGTGCTTCTCTGGCAAAGTCAGTCAGTGGTGTTTAAACAGCAGCAAAAACTTTGGGCGTTGACACATGGAGGGAAAATTACATAGGAAAGATTTCATAATTGTAACACACCTTTCCTCTCCCCTCTCCATCTGTGCTTGGTGACCCTCCTTTAGCCACCCCCCCCCCACCATTCTTCTCATCCTTTCCTCTTTTCTCCCCTGACAAGGTCATTAGACGAGTCCAATCTATGAAAGCCTCATCAAAACAGGTTCATCCCTGTTCCTCTAAAACCATCAAGGACCACATTGACCCCCTTGCTGGTTTTTGCAACCACTCCTTTGCCTCAGGAGCCTTCCCCTCCCCTCTGAAGCACTCCCTTGTGCATCCTCTTCTCAAGAAACCCACAGCTGATCCTTCTTGTCCAGCTAACTATCGCCCAATTTCCATTACTCCCTTTCTAGCCAAACTCCTGGAAAAGTTGGCCATCTCTCAGCGTAACCGTCATTCCAATTCTGTTGTCTGTCTCCATGACCACCAGTCTGGCTTCAGAGCTGCCAGAAGCACGCAAACTGCTCTCCTGAACATCCGTGACGATCTGCTCTCCAACCTGGACTCTGGCATTCCCTCTGTCCTCATCCTCCTCGATCTGTCTTCTGCCTTCGACATGGTCAACCATACCATCCTGCTCAACCGTCTCTGTGAAAACCTGGGTATCACTGATCAAGCTCTGGCCTAGCTGACCTCTTTCCTCTCAGATCGACCCTCCCAAGTCCAACTGGGGTCCTTCCTTTCATCTATCTTCCTCTCTACCTGTGGTGTTCCCCAGGGGTGTAACCTCCCGCCCTGGCTTTTCAACCAATAATTAGCAACTCTCGCCCACTGCATTGCCACTTTCTGCTCAAATTTCCAGTGCTATGCTGACGGCACGCAACTCATTTTCAGGCTGCCCTCTGCCACCTCCTCTCCCTCTCTCATCTCTGATTGCCTAACTGCCATTCAAGATTGGTGTGCCGCCAATTATCTTTGTCTGAATGCCAGCAAGACGGAGATCCTCCTCATCGGCACACCTTCACCATCCATTCCCCTCACTCTCTGGCTGGCCTCCCATGGCCATCCTCCTACCCCTACCTGCAAGGCTAAGAACCTCGGGATCATCTTTGACTCCACCCTTTCCTTCTCCGCCCACATCACTGAGGTCTCTAAAAAGTCAAATTTCCTACTGCACCTCCTCAGAGGTACTCTGCCTTTCCTCTCCTTCCCCCCAGAAGCTCATGTTATCCCAAGCCCTGGTTCTCTCTATGTTTGACTATTGTAACAGCCTCTTTCTAAATCTACCTGCCTCTACTCTCCGCCCTCTGCAACTAATCCAGAACAGGACTGCTTGACTTGTCCTTGGCCTCAAGCCCTGGGATCGTATCTCTCCAGCTCTGAAATCTCTCCAATGGCTCCCAGTGGATGCAAGGATTAAATTCAAAACTCTCTGCATTGTCCACAAGGCTTTCTGGGGCCTGGGTCCAGAATACCTTCAGCTATCCCTCCGCAAATACCTCCCCTCTCGAGCTCTTCACTCCTCTACCTCCAACTCCCTCAAGGTCAGTCGTTTTTCAAAGAAACAAGCTCGGGGTAGATCTGTCTTCAGATGGGGCCTCCCTCTGGAACAGCCTCCCTGCCACTCTAAAACTTGAGGAGAACTATCTCCGGTTCCGGAAGCACCTCAAGACCTTCCTCTTTTCTTCTGCTTTTGCTCCCCTTCTCCCCTGCTGATCTGTTCTCTCTTGGCACTTGTTAGGGAGAATTCTCTTCTATGGCTAATTTCCCTTGCCTATAGAGTCCCCCAGCAGCTTTGCTGGATTTTAGGGGTTTATTTTTTCTCCTGCTAAGAGTGAGACCCTTTTTTCCCACTCTTAGACAGATTGCTAGTGTGTGTTTTAGGCTATCTTATGTGCTTATGGCCTATGGGGTTTTTCTCACCCCTCATAGGAATCATCTTTTTACATGTTTGGTACACAGCACCCTCCGTGCTGTACCACAGGAGTGTCGTAGCGACCCCCAAACATAGACTCCATACCCTGGGACTGTCTTCTGTCTCCCAGGGCATGTAAAGTCCCCATTGACTAGTCAATTCTTATGAACAAAAACAGTACAACCGATTTTACTATGGAGGTATTGGGAAGGGTTAATAGTTTTTCTCTAGTGTTCATTTTCGAGGGGGTACCGTACAGTCCCTCTCTCAAATGTTTCTGGCTGGTGGCAGTGGTTTCTACCGTAAATATTCGACTGCAAATATTTTCCTATGGGATTTTCCCATTGTTCCAGGCTACCACTTTTACGGACAGCCTCTAACATACCGCCGGTTTATTTTAATAGTAACTTTACTCTGGTAGGTTTTTATTCCCAGAACTTTGATTTAATTTCTTTCTCGTGTCTTTCTCTATAGCCCTAACCCAGGTCGGGAATCCTTTGTTCGTCCTTTTGGTGGGCTTCTGCATAGCCCTCCTCTAGGCGCCACTGAGTCTGGTGTAGACAGGATGTGTGGGAGGGGGCATAGGCAACCTGGACATGGTTGCCTATGCAACCCAAGTCGCACTCTGCCCTGATAGGCTGGGGGGTTCTCCCGCCAGGAGAGCCACCCCACTGTGTCAGTGACAGCTAGGCTGTATGAATGGGGGTCTTGCTGCATAAAAGCAGGGTCCTGAGGACTGGAGGACAAGACGTCGCCACTGGAACTAAGAAACCGAAGAGGAGAGAAGCTGAAGACATCTGCAACGACTGAACCACCGGTGAAGCCCTGCTGCAGATCCTCACCACTTTTCTCCAACGACTTGAGAAGATCTTCCTCTGCAAGAGTCTTCTTCCCTTGAGCTGGTGGGGCCAGCCAGTTCGCCAATCGCCTTCCAGCACCTACCTTGGTTAAGTCCTCAGTGCCCAGATAGCCAGGCACCCGTCCACCATGACCGCGATTTAAAGGATTGTACCTTTTTAATCCGTTTCAGCATCACCGCGGCTAGCTTCTTCCCTGGGCAGTGCAGTAACTCGAACCTTCCTCCACGACGAGAGCCTCTCTTCCTCTGCTGGACAACACAAACTGCAGGAACTGCCAGGAACCACTGCCACCGCAGGAGCCGCTTCCACTTATTCAGGTACATTGTTCAGCCAGGCCTCCCGTTTCGAGGGGTACTGCTAAAGGTGTTTGGTGTTTGAAATCCTTTACCTACCTCCTGGGTTGGCCGCCCCTGTCGACTAACATTATCTTTTATCTTCTGCACCCTCCTTTTGAATCGTTAAACCACAGACTTGACTGCAGCGATTAGAACAGTTTGATCCTGGGCACATTGCCCTGTACCACTAACTCTGGCACAGGCCTATTGACTTTGGCTAAATCTGTTACAACTGCCTTCACTAGATTGTTTTTCATCCTCAACTGTGTTGGTGCACCCTCTACTCTTATAACCACTCTTCCTTCTCTCTTAAGTATTGCTGAAGTGCCATTTTGCTCGGTTTTCACCTATGCATGACTATTGCTAAAGTGCTACCTTGCCTTTCTTGTTCACAATCCACTTGGGAAGTGTTGCTCGTGTGTTTGAGGTTAACTCTATAACTTGTCCTTTCCCTCCCTTTTGAGAAATTACTAGAGTGCCATTTTTGCTTGGTTGACCCAGTGCCATTTTGCTCAGTTTTCACTCTGGCTCAAACTTGTCTATAATTTAAATATGGAGTTGTGTATACTTTTCTTGACTGTTTTAACTTGCTTTGATAAATGTGATTTATGTGTTGAACTAGAAGTGTGTAAAATAAATATATATATTATTTTTAATACAAAGCTTTGGTCAGTGTTTCCTTGTACCATAGTCCTAATGTGTAAACCCCGAATACTGCTCATCTTCCTCTTGAGATAAGTCTGACTGCTCAGCCACATCTACCAACTAAATCTTTGTGGTGCAGACTGATACCAAAGGGAATTTATTGCATATACCTGTAGTCTTAATCTGCTGTAGTGCTCCCCAAGGGAACTGCAGTGGATTCTGCCTAACAGCACTGTGCACCTGGCCACCCTCTGTCCTCCGGGCCCAGGTACCTGCTCACCCCGCCACCCAACCGCACTGCCTCCGGGCCTCCCCTTCCATTGGCGTCTGTATCTACCCATACAGCCCCCCTTTTTTTCTTCCTGCACTTATCAGACCTACCCTGTCTGCTGCCTTAAACCTAGCACTGGCAAATTGCTGGCTGCACTACCACTGTTTGTTGCCTTTATTATTTATTGTTATTTATCTGTTTCTCCTCTGCTTCGCACTTTCCACTTCTCCCCCTTCCATGCACTTTTCCCCTCCACCTCTCCCATGCACTTGCGCATTCCCAATGTCACTGGGCCTAGTAGGATCGCTGTTTTGTTTGTTCTCCCCTGTTCCCCTCCCTTGCCTTATTACGCTCTGAAACACTTGTGTACGAGCGCAATAGAAATAAAATATCAATCAATCAATCAATCCTTGTTGGCGTCCCTCAACATGGGGATGGTATCAGAACCTTTGGCAGCGAAAAGTTGAGCTTCCCCTTTAAATGCCTGGCTGAGGCCCTGCCATCCGGCACCTAACTTCAGTCCCTTTTTCAACATGGACGGTGTCGGACCTGGCAGCCAGCACAGAGACTTTTGTAGCTTTCCGCTTGCGTCCCGTTTTTTTCCGATAGTTTTTAACTTCTCTTTGGTACCAAGTTCTTGGGGGTCCCTCTGCCCAAGAGAGTCCCCCAGGAGTCGGGAGTGTTATCAGAGGTTTTGGGTAAGCGCACCACAATCCAGTCTGGCATCCCTCTTCAGAAGAGTGTCCTGCAGGTGGCGCTAAAGGTCTGGAAGAAGCCCAAGGCAAACGCCCAGATAAACAAGAAGCTGGACTGCAGGTTCAGACTGACGGACGGGGAGCCAATCCTCCAGGCCTGCCACCCACAGCCTCATTCATTAGGATAGATTGAATTTATGTGCAATTTTCCCTCCAATTAATGACCCCCAAACCTTTTGCTTTTTTTCGCTTTCCTATCCAGGCTTTTACCAGTCGAGCCCAGCCTTCAGCTGAACCCCGCTGGGCTTTTGCTCACTTGTTCTGGGGAAACTAACACGCCCTTCCGACTGTCAGTACTGGGAAACTATCTTTCACTTAGTCTTTGACTATGTTGCCATTTCTTGGTAATCTTTTAACAGTGCACAATGTACCTTCCAGTACCGTGCGCTGGGTCCCTTTTTGTTTTATAGCCCTAGACACCCTCGAAGGATTATTTTTGTGATTGCACGAGTGTGCCTGGGACGAACTGGTGGCAGCAGTTACTTTTTCTAATGTTTTACTTCTTTTTACTGAATCATATCATGTTCAATGCGTTTTGATTCAAGACATGTGGCCAGGTTCGAAAATGGCCAAACCACAAAGTCTTTTGTTCTGTCCCATGGCCATTTTGTCCCTTGCCTTCACCCAGGTAGAGTAACCAGGGTCTTGCCTATTTGCGCATGCAGCCTCCCGCGAAAGCCAATCTCTTTCGCGGGCTTCTGCCTGTAACATGTGTGTGCCCAGAAAGCGGGTTGGGACTGTCTGGTCTCAATCCACACTACTGGCGCCAGGATGTCTGGAGTGCCTGAATGACTGAGACCACTGTGAACCATGATTGGTCCATGACTGGGATGCCTGCAAGAGAGCAGATCTTCAATTGGAAGTCCTAGATTTTGGCGCTAAGCTAATAATTGATAAGAGAAGGGGCTCTGCATCCGTTCCGGGTCGATCACCGAGTTCTCACCGAACTACAGAAGGAGGCAAGCCGCCTGCACGAAGAAACTGACTTGTGAAACCACCTGAGACACTTTGGAAGGTTTTGGCACAGTTTGCCCTTTGCTGTCCCGTTGACCCCGGCTTTCTTCGATCAAGTAGGCCTGCCAAGGCGCTTTCGCCCCTTTCGAGTAATGGGAACAACTACTCTCGGCGCCCCCCTGCTTACCTACCGAGCAAGCCCCTTCAGAAGTGTTCCTGGGCCATCCAGTGAACTGTCTAGCTCTTCCTCAGGGTATCCTGCAGAACCGCAGCCATCTCGAGTGCAACTCCTTGACTTGGGACATTGCTTGCTTGTATTCCTGTGCATTCTCCCATCAGATTCCGTGGGCCAAGCTCCTCTGGGTCCCGAATTAGGAGAGTGCGTAACGCTTCCTGCATCTGTGATTTCCGGATCACTACCTGGTGATGACAGTCGCTGTAGATCCCTTGCTGTTCTGCTCTCCTTTGCCCTGAAGTCTGCTGCACCAGAATTGTCTTCATACCTCCTTCGGAAGCTGAGAAAAGGCAACTGTCCTGTCACGGATGACTGTTCTCCACCGCAGCCGCTGAGAGCCGTAACGCTGCAAAACTGCAGGACTCTAACCTACTAGCGACCTCGACTAAACTGTGAAAGTTTGATCCGGACTGTGCGTAGGGTCGGTGAGTACTTGCATCACTTACCGGTGGCCCCCTGGCGCAACCGATCACTTTTACGCATGAGTATCCCTTAAAAGGTATTCAAACTTGGCTGGGTTAGCCTGCGCTCCCTAGCTATTTTCGCCATTTGAAAAGTCCTTTGCCGCCAAGTGCTCACCCTTTTGGAAAAGTGGGAACCAATTCTTCATTGCCTCAAGCCCCTTCCTGACTTGCTACAGCTCTCCCAAGAAGACAAGCTTTTTGCTTCACGTGCGCAATTGTGCGTTTTTACGCACAACTTTACTGTTGAGCACAAGGCTTCACTCTTCTTAGGGTTGAACCCGAAATTAGGGAAGAAAACTCTGAAGAATTGCCTATTGCTATAACTGTGTTAACTCAACCCTCTCATTTACAGGTTGTGGCTAGATTTTACCACTGTAGTGCACTAGGAACAGTAATGTGTATATATATTGTATAGTATAAGGGTTTTGTGTGTTAACATTTTTCGCATTGCTAAAGTTACTTGTGTCTATTGGTCCGGCCGACAATAAATGTATATTTTTCATATACACATGTCTAAGAGTAATTTGTGGTTTGTTGCTGTGTGCTCAGTGTGGTTTTCCGATCACTCTCACCCCTCCTGAGCCTGCCAAGCTACCTAGATTTGTCTGGTTTGTCAGAAGGTTCCCCTGTTTCACCAAACCGAGGGTGACCTCCTAAACTTCTGCCCACCAGGTCACAGTTTAGCAATCCATTTTAACACTCCTTGTAATCTAAACCAAAGTCTTTGTTGTCTTCCTCTACGGGAGCCACCTCTAGTTGTCTTTCCAAGGAGGACAAAGTCCTCGAGTCTTTGGGAAAGTGCTGTTATTCCATCTCAGGACTGTATCTGTGGCAATCCAACGCAGACACCCTCTTGGCTGCGGCTAACCAGAAGGTGTGGCAGGAGCTCAGGGAATTTCTGCCCGACCTCCCTTTGGACAAGCAAGCCTTCTTCAAGGCTGATCTTGCAGAAGCCTGTGCCATTGCGCAGGACCTCCTGGAGTCTTCGGTCTTCCGCATTGACAGAGCCAGCAAAGGGCTGTCTCTTGGTGTCTAGATGAGGAGGACAGCGTGGATGCATACCACTACGTTTTCATCTGATGTGCAGGAGCGGATCCTGGATCTGCCCTTCGAGGGCTTGGACCATTTTCATTCATTAACCGATGATGAGTTGACAAAGAAGAAAACTTCCACTCAAACCGCCAAGTCCTTGGCCATCCTGACAACACCTGGACAGAAATCCTTCCCTCAGTCCCAGGGCAGTACCAAGTTCAAGCCCTGTGCTTTCTCTGGCTTCAAGGCCTGACAGGTTGCCCAGCAACAACAGGAAGAAGCGGCAGAGGATGTTGTGCAGGTTTTTCCGCTTCACTTCCTCTGCCCCGCCTCTGACGCAAATAATCAATGACATCTAGGTCGGGGAACACAGCTCGCCTGTGGGGGATGGCTGTTTGGCTCTGTTCCAGGACACCTGGAAGCGTCTTTTCAGTAGCCCGTGGATCCTATCCGTGGTCTCCACGTGTTTAAGTCTTCCTCTTCCTTTTCCTTTACCATCCTCTCGTACTCTTTGTGAGATCGGTTCCACAGCTGTTTTACAGGAGGTCCTTTCGCTCTTGGAGATGCAGGCAATAGAACGGGTTCCTCTTTTAGACAGGGGCTCAGAGTACTATTCCAAGATTTTTGCGGTACCCAAGAACAACCAGTACAAACAGAGCGATGGCCTCTGTGGACATCTTCTTGGTGACAATAAAGAAGATTTTACCTATGGCTCTCACCACTTTGCGCAGGGTTAGTGAGCTGCAGGCGTTATCCTCGTGCAAGCCCTTTAACACATTTCACGACGACAAGCTCATCTTGTGCACTTACCCAAACTTCTCGCCCAAGGTGGGCTCTCCATTTCATCTGAATCGTGAGACCTGCCTGTCGGTGTTTTTCCCGAACCCACAGTCAGAGGCATAGAGGGCCCTGCATTCCCTGGAACTCAAGAGGGTCCTCCAGTGTTCTCTCTCTCGGATGAAATCCTTCTGGAATTCTGAGGCATTGTTTGTGGCTTTTGGGGGTTGCTTACCCTCTCAGGCTTCCAAGACTTCCATGGCCTGTTGGATGGTCCAGGCCATTTCAGATGCGTACACAGCCATGGGACGACCTGTTCCTGAGAGGATTCATGCCGTGCGGTCGGTCAGAGCCAAGGCCACGGTCATCAAATTTCAGCCATGCTTCTTGGGATGTCATCAGCAAGGCGGCTACTTGGGCCACTCCATCGGCCTTTCTGTAAGCACTACTCACTGAACATCAGCTCCAGACGCGATGCAGAGTTTGGCCAGGCGGTTCCGAAGAAACTTTTTGCTTCGTCCTAGATCTGAGGCAGGTTATCACAGCTCCACCCTATGTTCTTGTTCGGTGGAATCGCCCACAAGGATGGAGTAAAGGGGACGGATGTATGAGTAATTAAAGTTATTCACTGTAGTGACTAGAGTACTTGTAGTCCATAGTCCCCTTTCCTCCATATGTCCTACAGCCTTCCCCCACTAGTATGCCAATGGCTTATAGACTATAAGAGTAGCCAGGCATCGAAGTATCCCATGTGTTCCAAGGGAACTGAGGTGAGGCGCCAGAGGGCGGGGCCTCGACATGGCGTTACCATGCCAGAGGCAGCGCCCCCACGCACTATATTAAATTTAAAGAGGAAGCTCAATTTTTCTCTGCCAAAGGTACCGTCCCAATGTTGGGGCACGACCACAAGGATGTAGGAAAGGCGACTATGAGTACTGTAGTCACTACGGTGAGTAACTTTCATTTTGTTCACCTTGGGGGAGCCCCTCCCCCTTCGCCCCCACCACAAAAATTGTAGGAGCAAAGCATCCCATTCTTGTAGTGTGCGCCTAGGGTTGGGGACAGGGATCGTTTGAAAGAGGTATTGGAAGCACGGTAAGACATTCATTTTGATAACAGCCATTTTCTCAAACCAGGACGGGTGATGAGTGCCACTGGTCTAGATCCTTCATGTCATTTGGTAGTTCAGCCTATATAAGAAATCCAAATTCCCCGGAATATTAACCCCTAGATACTTCAATGAACCATCTGCCCAGATATATGGAAAGCATTATTCCAATTCTGATCGTAAGAGGGGGGGGTGTTAAGATGGAAATAGTGAGGGTTTCTTTTACATTAATACAAGTCTTTAAACACACACATACCACCTTTGTCACCTTCCTTCTTCGACACCCATACAGTTGTCTGTTGTTATTTTAGCCAGAACACCTGGTACAAAGTCCCATTAGCATTAATACAATCCCAAACCAGACCTGCAAAGAAAGAACAGAAAGGGAAAATCGGAATATTTTCTGGATTGCTTGGTAAGCAGCCTTCATGGCAGTGCATTTAGAATGGTTGTACACTAAAATCAATTTTAGAAATATATGGGTAGGAAACTATGTCTCCATTTGTCATTTGGTCCCGCGTGTCTGCCAATTTTTAAAGTTACTTCCACTGTTAGATGACCTTGGTCTTGAACTACTCTTTCTCCCTCGTGGGGCCCTCTTCATCGGTGTCCCCACCCACCCCCTTGCTGGCCTCTTGCCCCTTTGTTAGGGAGCATTCTCTGTTAAGGATAATTTCCCAAACCTAGTGAGTCCCCCAGCAGCTTTGCTGGATTTTTGGGGTTTATTTTTTTCTCTCCTGCTAAGAGTGAGACTCTTTTTCTCCCACTCTTAGACATGATTTGAGGTGTTCCTTTGACTTTGAATGTGTTTTATGGGCTGTGGGGTCCTTTACCCCATAGGGCTTCATGTGTTTTTGGTATGTGGGTTAAACAGCACCCTCCGTGCAGTAACCCAGGGGTGTCATAGTGACCCCCAAACATAGACTCTATACCCTGGGACTGACTACTGTCTCCGAGGGCATGTAAAGTCACCATTGGCTTTACTAGTCCCAAATTATGAACAGAAACCAGTACAAACCACCATATCGTGGGCATACTGGTCGGAGCAATTCGATTACCCTGGGGTCTGTTGTTCGAGGGGGCACGTCTCCGTCCCCCCTGATTGTGTTTTGGCTGGTGGCAGTGGATACTACTTTTTATATTCGACCGCAAATATATTCCTATGGGATTTTCCCATTGTTCGAGGCTACCACTTTTTAATATAGCCTCGAACATACCGCCGGTTTATTAAATTAATATAAAATCACCGGTTGGTAATTTTTGCCGAAACTCGGTTCCAAATGGCGTTTTTGTTCGCTTCTGTGACTCCAACCCAAGTCGGGCCCTTAGTTCCACTTTTTGGCGGGCTTCTCCACAGAAGCCTCCAAAATTGGTGCCACTCTGTCTGGGTACCACAGGGGGTGTGGGTGGGGGTTTAGGCACCCTGGACTGAGTTGCCTTGGCAACTCAAGTCGCACTCTTGTGTGATTGGCCCAAGTGGTGAGCCGCCCGGCTCACCACTTAGCAAGTTTGATTGACAGCTAGGCTGAATGAATGGGGGTTTGCTGCATAAAAGCAGGGCTTTGGGGACTGGAACTTCAGAAGTCGCCACAGGACCTAAAGAATCCGAAGAGGGAGAAGCTGAGCCGACCTGCAACGTCGACACCACCGGTGGAGCCCTGCTGAACCGTCTCACCACTTTTCCCGACGACAGGGGAGATCTCCAGTCCGGAGAGTCTTCCTCCTTTGACTGGTGGGGATAACCAGTTTGCCCGTCTTTTCGCCTTCCCGGATCATCTCGTGGCTACCCTGCCTGTGCCAAGCACCCCGGCAACCGGGATACCACGGATTTTCCACTACCGCGAATAAAAGGGTCTTACCTTTTAACCGGAGAATTCCGCGGCTGGTTTCTTCCCTGGCAGTGCAACGACCTTCAGCTTTCCTCCACGTCGAGACCATCTCTTCCTCTGGACAACGCCGTGACTTGCACCTGCTGCCAGGAACAACTGCCCCTGCTGGAGGATCCTCTCCACTTTGAAGGTACTGTGTCCGCCTGGCCTCACTCGCAATGGTCTGTGTGGGGTGACTCTTAAAGCCTCCACTTACCACTTGGGTTGGCCCTAGGCTGGCTACCCAAACTTTTCTGAGCTGACTTAATTCTTTTCTGAACTCCCTGCAAGACTTCAAGACTTTTTAGCTGTGTGATCTTGGGCGCATTGGTGCTCTGTTCTCTCTAAGGGGGAGTCTGGCGTCTGAACTTTTTGCTCACAAGTAGATTTGACTTTCCTGCCTTGCTTGGTGCTTCTAAAGTATTGTGTTGTGTGCTTTTCATAATTTCTGCCTTTTCCCTCCCTTTTTCTCAACTTATTGGAGTGCCATCTTTAGTTAAGGCTCACCTCTGTCTGGAAATAAGTGGTGTTAACTAGACTTGTCTAATAACGAATAAGGGATGTTCATCTAGTAATAGTGACTGTGTGTTGAATTTACTTACCTCTTTTTGTGCTAGTGTAATTTACAAGTGTGTCTTTAAATAAATCATTATATACTTTTAAACCAAAGCTCTTTTCAGTGTTTGCTTGTACTACTGTGTCTCTGTACATATTGTGTTTACTCTGCATACTGCCTAACTCATCTTGAGAGAAGTCTGACTGCTCAGCCACAGCTACCAGGTAAATCTGGGTGGTACAGACTGCTACCAATTGGGTTTACTGCCAACCACCTGTAGTCCTAAATCTTTTGCAGTGGTCCCTAAGGGAACTGCACAAGTTTCTGCCTAACACCCTTCAACAGAGCAGCTAGTGATTTTGCGATCATATGAAGTGTAATAAAGTCCAATCGGGACGGTCCATTTGTAATACATTTTGAGTTGGATTACATTGTGATATGATGGAAATCTTTTTTTCGACTGTGCCCTAAGTCTCCAGTGAATTTACTGACCCTGTGATCCTTGTCTATTTGAAGTTTGTTGGTGGGGGCTGCTTTCCGAGCAAGTGAGAAAAGATCTTTTATACATTGCTGTCTAGTGCTTCCTCCTGGGGTTTCTTTCAGCAATTTTTCCCTGATACTTCCTCTACGAAAGCGTTTATCCCCATCCTGCCATGTCTTCTGTTGAATCTGCATGGTTTCCTGTAGTGAAGAGAGGTCACATTCCAGAGCAGAGGGTGTGGGGAGGGGGAGTAATTTTTAATGGCAGCCCTATATATTGTATCGCAATCTAGTCTGCCCTCCTTCCCCAGTCTCTGGAACCGGAGTGAAACCTGTGTCCCTCTCAGCAGTCTTTTGTCTTCATTCAAATCTCCCTACTGCACTAACCCCCTCAAGGCCCAAGAGAAACTAGCACTTACCCCCACTGTAAAATACTCTCCTGAGTCCCAGCAGTCCAGATGATCTTATTTCTTCTCCCTCTCTCTGTGTTTGACGCAGGTGGCATTGCAGCTTTCCAGAAATATGACTCACTTTCCAACTTCTCTCCTCACTCTGCATTGCAGCCTTCACAGTGGGTCATGAGGGGTCCAGTGGGCCTGCCGCTCCAACTTCGTGTGTGGAGAAGAGTGGTGTAATGACCACAGATCAGCTCACACTTATCTCTCTGTTTGGAATTCTAGCTTTGATCAGTGCCCGTAGCTCCTGGGCACTGTCTTAGCTGTTTTGATTCCTCATTGATCAATATTACCAGGGCCAAGCACCCAAAACACAAAATTGGAAACGTCAGAGGGTTCTATGTTTTTCCTACTTGCAATAGTCCCCTGCCATTCCCGGATCAAGTACACATGATCTTGATAAATAGATTGGCTGATAAGGGTTTGAGAAAACAATTGTCCCAGAGCTCTAAGCCTGCCATGTCCACCACATGCCTGGCATTTATTTTTTAAGGAGAAAATTGTGTTTCATCCACACCACTTGCTGAGCCACACAAACAATTATGTTGAGGTGAGTAGCATGCTGCTTATTAAATGAGTCCAAAAAGCTGGTTTTGCGATGATTCACAATTTTTGGCTTCTCACCTCAACATAATTGTTTGTGTGGCGCAGCAAGTGGTGTGGATGGAACACAATTTGCTCCTTTTCTCTCTAACGGAGTGGAGGAACTCTAGGTCTCTGTTGTTTCACACACTAATGTGACATGTTCCAAATTGAACTTGGTCGCGGAGGTAATCAAAATTGATATCGCCAAAAAAGTTCCTCATGTGAGATCATTGTTTTTTTAATGTTTATAATATCTTTATTAGAGTTCGTAGTATATAATATGCAGGCAGAAGTTTAAAACAGAATGACTGATTGATGGAAACCCACTTATTCAGCCATTAGCGATTCACTACGCTCCATGGATGGATGGATGAATGTAAAACATAATCTATATGTCTGAAAGGTTCTCACACATCTATTAAGTATACTCCCAACTTTGTTGCATCAGGCAAATGTATGACACAACAGGCCATAGAATGCTTAACCCAGCAAGACACGAAATGCTGCAACTGTTTACAAGCATTATTCTTGGAGGTTTAAGCCAGAGATGGACATGTGGTGGTGCAGAAACTGTTTCAGTAAACAGCATCAAAACCTTCCTGCCAGATTAGATTATGGTGGGAACTGCTGTTCAAAGCATGTGAATCTTAAAAATATCCAAGAAGGAAAAGGGTGCTTAACTGTAACTATAGTTCTCCATCTTTTGGTATTTTTTATAGATTCACATGCATCTCTCCTGCATCCCTTCAGAGGCTGCTAACCTTTGGTACCACACTGGTGTGGTCAGAATCTTATCATGTTTGATTGTCCACTGTATTACATGCAAAATCTTTACTAGTAATGTCTTAATGTGCTTCATTGAATTCTCAGTCTCACTATTGGGTATATTCCATGAACTTGCATCAATGAAAGATACCAAAGCAGTATAACTATAGTAACATATGTGTAACCCTTTCAATCTGCTGTATGCACATGTTAATGAAAAATCATAAAGAGAAGACTGGTATTATTTTTCTTTCTCTTCTCTAGTAATTAGATTATATATGGAATGCAGTACTCTTAGGCAGCGTGGGCTGGTTTACAATTTAGAAGTGTTTTCACATACATGGTTTGGACTACAAAGAGATAAATGACATGTGTTTTAGGGAAAGGTTGATGTTGACAACAAGCACAATATTGTGGATGAATTGCACAAAAAGATTAGACGGTTGGAAACAGAACTGGATAAGAAAACAGAGGATGTTGAAAGGAAAGCAGCAAGAGACGACAAGGTATTTTTCTTTATTCTTGTCAGTCAATATATTACCCAAATATTCACAAAAAGTCAAAGAAAGTTGCTTTCACAAACATGCTGTACCATAGAAAAAGAAAAAAGTACACATTTTCTAAAAGCTTTGTGAATTTGTTTGGACTTGCAACTGTTTTCATGTACTTGACATATGAAATTGGCATTTCTGTGAAAACTGAATTTTGCTCATATTTATTGAGAGCATACACAGTGGGAGTAATGACTGTAGGTATGCATTTAAAGTATTTTTCCTTCCATGATCTGCCTGTCTTGTGTGTGATCAGGGCTACTGTGCTCAGATCTTTGTTTCTAATGGATTCTTTCCTGTCACAGATTCCTCCTCTGATATCCTTTATCCCAGCACAGCTGTAATCTGAAAACGTTTCAGCCGCCGGAGGGCGCAGTGTGGATCTGCGTCAGCTCCGTCCGACACATCTACAATCCCTGTGCCAGACAGGACGCTGGGCCAGTATATAGAGCGGCGCTGTGCCCCATGACCTTAGTTCCTTTTTTTCACGCACTCTGTTCACTAATCAGGACCACTTTTATCAAGCTTAAAGAATTTTTCTAACGGTGCCATACCCAATCCATCTAAGTTCTTGGATTTGAAACTGTGTGCATATTGCTGCAGTCAGATGTCGGCCTCGGATCCACACTGGATCTGCCTATGCTGCTTGGGCAAGCACTATCAGAGGACTGCGGATAGTGGCAGTTCATGCGCCCCGAAGGCCCCCCCTGGGAAAGGGTAGCAAAGATTTTCTCCTTCGCCCTCAAGGCAAAGGGTGAGGCTTCATGATCTCCGTCGATGGTACAAGGTTCGGATCGGCGCTCTGAAGAACGGGCGGCTCTGCAAAAGGAAAAAAGGGAAAGAAGGATCAGGAGAGGTCCTGCTCTCCGAGTGGGTCCTCGCACCGGCATTCGTTGTCTTCTTTGAAGAAGAGGAGCCACCGCTCAAGGGATTCGCCTGAGTGTCCGAAAGAGGTACCTTTTCCAACTCAATCCACCACTCCGGCGGAATGGAACAACGTTCGACCTAAAGATGCTAGACCACTTCGCCCAAGCGTTGACGGCTACATCCTTGGTGCCTGTGCCACAGGCAGCAGCCCTTTCTGCTTTGGTTACAGAGCTGTAGGGGCCCACCGTGTCTCTTGCAACTGGCAGGGCACCCTCAAGGGACCACCTCTGCATGCCTCTACGCTCGGGCATGGCCCAAAAGGAACCCATGGTAGATTGGCACCCACAGCCCCTGCCGTTGGGCATTGTGGCCTTGGTGCCGGCATAGTCGTCGTCATCATCAGCGCCATGGACACAGCAGTTCTGCAAGAATATGCCCCACTCCCTACGGATGTTGTTATGTCTAAGATGTATGACATCCATGGCGATGTGAGTGATCAGATCCCTTTTGGGCTGTAACCTCTGGGCTCCAGGGAAGTGAGGGATTTCCCAGAGGAATTATATGTGGAAGGTGAGAATGCGCTGGCACTGACAGATGACCTGCAAGGAGCCATTGACTCCCCAAAAGTGGATTTCTTGTCAGCCTACACCGCTGGAAATCCCCAAGCCTTGTAGCAAAGGCTTGATGGCAAAGGTGCCCCGTACTTTGGGATGGTCTGCTCCATCCAGGCACAGGGTGGAATATGACCTCTGTGACGTTCTGGACGAAGTGCCCAAAAAGGAGACCCTCCTGCCCTTCAATTTGGCAGTGAAAGCGCTTGTGCTGGAGGCATGTGAGAAGCCTGCCTTTGTTCTGGCAGTGGACAGAGACATGGCGAAGAAACACTGGCCGGCTCTGTCAGACCCAACCTTTCTCTCCTCCCATGCTTTACCTGAGAGCTTGGTGGTCCAGGCCACTACTGCTAGCCTAAACTAAAAACATTTCCTTCCCGTCCCTTCAACCGTACAGGGAGAGTAAAGCGGCATGGCAAAGTTTTCCTTCAGCCTTTGGGCAACGGTGGCCAATGCACCCGAACACATCCCAGAAAGGGAAATTGGGGACAGATCCCAGGCCGTGGTCTCTGATGGCAGGGAGGCGGCACACAAAATGCTGCTATCAGATCTGGCCACAGCGGACTATGTGGGAAGGGTCATGGCCACCAGCACGGTGGTCAGGTGTCACGTCAGGATTTGCAGCCGATGTCCAAACCAGATTGTTGGACATGCTGTTCAACGGCAACACACTTTTTGGAGCCAAGGCTGACAGTGCTCTCCATAAGGTTCAGTCTTCAAAGACGACAGCAAAGTCCTTGGGGCTTGCCATGCAACAACCATCCTCCCGGATCCGTTTTTTTGCCTCTTATCCCCCTTTTCTCCTGAGTATCTGTGGTCAATCTGCCTCAGAAAGAGTCAGACGCTTCCTGAAAGGTAGAGGAAGAGATGCCCAGAGGGGTGTCCCCGCCACGCCCCAAGGTATCAAACCTCAGTGACATGTTTTACCACATGTCTCCGGTGGGGTAGAGGCTGTTGTTGTTCAGCACGGAATGGTCAGTGACCACGTTCGACGCTTAGTCCTTGCAAGCCATCCAAAAGGGTTTTTGCCTCCCATTTCTCTAGCAACCCCTGAACCATGGTTCCCTGGCTACCCCCTTGTCCCTGGGCTCCATCTTCCTGGAGGAGGTCCGTCAGCTTCTGGCAAAGAGCACTATCAAACTGGTTCTGTGCTCTGAACGAGGAAGGGGGTGTGCTCCACCTATTCTCTGATGCAGAAGAAGGATGGAGGCTTGCGCCCCATTCTAGATCTGCAGCTGCTGAACTTGTTTTTATGCAAGTAAAAGTTCAAGATGATTACTGTAGCCCAATCCTGCAAGCCCTCGATCTGCAGGACTGGTTGGTTTCCCTGGATTTTCGGGACGCCTACTTCCATGTGCTGATAAACCTAAAGCATAGGAAGTACCTGAGGTTTGTAGTGGGCCAATAGCATTACGGGACACAGTCCTGCCGTTCGGTCTTTCATCGGCACCCAGGGTTTTCACCAAGCTGCTGGCAGTGGTAACGGCTCGCCTCAGGAAGGAAGGCATCCATATCTTTTCCTACCTGGACAACTGGGTCGTCAGAGCTTGCTCCCCCGAGCTAATGTCTGAGCATCTACTTCGCACATGCACTCTATTGCAGTTTGGGCTTTTCCCTGAACTTCAAAAAGTCCCGGATTCTGCCGTCCCAGTCTCTCTGATTCATCAGGGCAGTCTTTGACACTGGCCTGGGCAGGACTTTCCCTCCCGAGCCTCGGGTGGTAAACATCTTTTGGATGGTCAATATCCTCCAATCACAGTTACAAATCCATGCTTCGGCTTTCCTGCACCTTCTGGTCCTCATGGCCTCCTGCATCCTTGTGGTGCTGGAGGCAAGACTGTTCAAGAGATCGCTTCAGTGGCTTCTCCATTCCAATTGTCACAGTTCCAGAACCACATGTCGGACCTTCTACAGGTCTCAAACCAAGTGGCCCAGGAACCCCCCGCGTGGTGGGCTGTGCAGGAGAACTTGCTGAGAGGCGTGTTGTTTCATCAACCTTGGCCCCAGGTGACAGAGGTCACGGACACATCTCTGTCTGGCTAGGGCGCTCACCTGTCAGACCCGACAGTGAGCGGACTGTGGTCTCCCATGGAGTCTCAGAAGCACATTGAACTTGCTGAAGTTGAGGGCGATCAGGCTTGCCCTGGTTGCTTTCCTCCTCTCTTTAAAACACTAGTCTGAGCTTATTCTGATGGACAACACAGTGTTCATACACTATCTCAACAAATGAGCTGGCGTGGGGTCCTTGCAGCTCTGCAGAGATGCAAAGAGACTGGTTCTGGACTCTGTAAAACAGTACTTCTCTGACGGCAGTTCATCTGGCTGGAGGAGATGTTGCAGCGGATGTCTTGAGCAAACAGACCTCACCCTCCCACGAGTGAGAGCTCTGGCAGGAAGTTCAGGAGCTGATCTTCTCCTTTTGGGGAGCTCGTCAAGTGGCCCTTCGTTTCCAGTGCCAACAGGAAGTGTGCGTCGTTCTGCTCGAGGGAATTTCCTTGTGAAGGCACTTTGGGGGACGCACTGATGGTCATGTGGACTTTTGACCTTGTTTATACGTTCTCACACATCTGTCATTGTGCTTGTTCTTAGGAGATTGCACCTGTTTGGGATTTGGGTATGTTTGACCGAATAAAAATCAGTTGAAAAAAATAGATTGAAAAGAAAACGGACTGCATGCAACATCATATTGGATGATGTTGCATGCTGTCAGCTTTGCGGGTTTTGAAAAACAAATGTTACATTCCCCACCCCCCACTTACCTGTTAGCTCGCTGCCTGGTCCACTTCAGCCCTGACGCGCCAGATCCGTCCGTCAAAAGCGGGTCGGATCCGATGCCGCAGGGTCTTTATTTATTTATTTTCTCACCCACCTACAATATTAAGGAAGTAGGGGACACCCATGCAACCCCCAAAGGCTAATACGTGCCGAACATAGGGAGCAGGAACACCCCCGCAACTACTGCTTTGTATTTTCAGCACATATTAGCATAATTGAGCGGTTTTATTCAATCGAATGCTACTGGCCAAATTCAGTCAAATGTAACATTCGGTCAAATAAAACCGTACAAATATACCAATACCTTCTGTGATCCTGAACGCCCCAGACTGGGCCCGGAGAACGCATTATCTGGAGTTACTGGACATGTCCATCTGCCCTACCTGGCACCTTCAGAGGAGAGTGGACTTGCTCTCACAATCCGTGGGGCAGATCCTCTATCTGAACCTCAGCAGCCCAAACCTTCACGGTTGGCGGCTGAGATAAAAGGAGTTGGACTTGTCGGATGATGTCTTCCATGTGCTTCTATCAGCTCGGAGGCCTGCTACGAAATCCATTTATGCCTGCATGTGGCATACATTTTTCGACAGGTGAGGGGCTTGGATCTTTTATATTATTCTCTGTCCACTGTGTTGGATTGTTTGCTATGTTTGGCCCAGGCGGGCCTGCAGATAGGCATTGTGAAGGGTTACCTTGCTACTATTTCAGTGTTCAAAAGGTCCCCAGAAAAGGGCTTGTTCCCCACTGTTATGCAGTTCTTGCAGGGTTGTGTAGCCAGTTTCCTCCCTGCCCAATTGTGGTTCTGGCCAGCGATTTGAATTTAGTTTTAACGTTTCTTATGGGCACTCGATTTGAGCCCCTTCGTGTCCTATAAGACTGCTCACCCTTAAGGTGAGTTTCCTGGTTACCTCCGCGTGGTGGGTGAGTGAGCTCCAGGCATTGTCTGTTTTACCTCGCTATTCATTTTTTCCCAAAGAAAAGGTGACTTTGAGAGTGAGGACCTCCTTTCTGCCGAAGGTGGTCTCGGATTTCCATCACTCTCAGAAGATCAATCATCCTGTGTTCTTTCCTCTGCTTCACTCTTCCAAGGCACAGGAACGATACCATCAGCTGGACCTGGTATGGGCCCTGAAGTCCTATGTATCCCGTACTAGAGAGGTTAGGAAAGATGACCAGCTTTTCATTGGTTACGCTGGTGCTTGTGCTGGCAGCCCTATCATCAATCAAACCCTGCCCAGCTGAATCATTCTCCTCTTCTCAGAATGCTACAATCTGACTGGGAAGGATCTGCCTGAGGGTCTCAGAGCTCCTTCTACCAGGGGAGTGACTACCACCTTGGCCTGCAGAGGGGAGTACCGGTCCTGGACATTTGCCATGCAGAAACGTGGGCATCTTTGCACATGTTTCCTAAGCCTTAGTGCTTGGGTTCCCTTGCTGGTCAAGGTGGCAGTTTTGGTAGGGCAGTCCTTCAGAGTTTTCTGTTTTAGGTGGTGGTGTTGCTTCCTCCCTTCTCCAGGTTTACGTGCTGCTTTGGGAGTCTAACATAGATGAGGAATCAGTGGGAGGAAAGAATCCAATAGACAAATTACTTACCTCTCGTTAATGTTCGTTCCGATGGATGTTCCTCCATTGTATTCCTTATCGTCCTCACTGCCTGCCCCTCTTGTGGAAAGTTAGTGCACCATCGGTTCAATGGTCCCTCTTTTTCAGAGTGCTAGGGAAAAAGGGTTGAACTGGGCATGGCACTGCTATATATATATATATATATATATATATATATATATATATATATATATATATATATATATATATATATATTGGCCCAGACAACATATCCGGTGCCGGCCAGTTTAAGGTGTTGGGCGGAGCCAATGCAGAGCCAACTCAGAACCATGCTCTGCCCTCTGGCGGCCGAAATGTTTCCGTAGAAGAGCTGCGCTGCGATAGGTATATCATAGATGAGGAATCTGTGTGAGGAACATCCATCAGAAAGAACCTCACCGAAAGGTAAGTCATATGTTCTTCTAGCCTGGTGAGGTTGTGGCTTCCGGTGCTGTGTGTCAGAAGCTCTCTCTTACAACGGGAGCAGACCCTCTCTGGTGCCGTCCCACGTACACTTTTCTGACCTCCCCAGTCTTAACCGTGCTCATGAGGAAACCTACGGAGGGACGTCCTGACACCACAGGGGTCCCGAGCACTCGGGGTCTTGCGGAACTGGCGTCTGGCGTGGCGTCTGTCCTCAAGAGGGTGGCCTGCCAGCCGCTAGTGTGGCATCACAATTTATGGCGAACCGGATGCATTAGAGACCACTTACGGTTCGCCACTACATTAGGAGCCCAGAAAGGAGGCTCCAAGTCTTTGTATCGGCTGACTTTCACGAGGTGTGTGGTGCACTATACACTAGTTATTCTAGTTCAGGGCTATTAAGAAAACCCTAGGTTTTCATATTTGGGTTCATTTTACTTTTAAAGTTTGTTTAAAGGTAAATAAAATCTAGTGGGAGGGGGAGAACTATATACAGGAGGGTAGTATTCCTGCCCAGAGGTTTCCATCTGGGGCAAAGAGCCATTTTCTTTCTTTCTCCTTGACCCTGCCATATCACCTGTACAAACTTCATAGCCGGATCGGCCTTCAACAAAGGTAATACCTTACATATATGTAGATTCTTTTCATATCTGTGGATGTTCCCTTAATTTCCCTTCACACCACTTACCCGTACCTTCCTTCCCTCAACCTGATTCTACCTACCCCACCACTATTGTACCCAAGAAATCTTACAAGATCCTCCTTCATCAACTTTTTACCAGGTGGCCATACTGGGTTCCGCTGGTGATCCCAGATTTCTTATATTCACAGGAATCGCTAGCATAACCCGCTAGTGTGTTCATCCTCACCAGTACCGGCCCTGCTACGGATGCCTCTGAATGCAGGTACTAGCAGAATGCAAAGCCCCTTTTCAGGTCCTTACTGGTCAGAATAGAACAGGCAGTCGTAGACATAGCTTCGTCCATGAAAACCCTCCAAGTAGAGATGGCAGCATATAGAGCAGACAACGTAACCATCGCCAACAATGTGGTGGAACTACAGAACACACTCACCGAGCTTCAGACCGATGTCCAACCAGGTCTTTCCTCCCGGTTCGATGGAGGAGGACCGTAGGGCTATGGAACAACCCTTAAACCAGCGACCTTTCAATTCTCCTATGCGATGGGTCTGAACCATGGGGCAAATAAGGATCAGACATCCCGAGAACAAGGTGTAGGGGCACAGATTCCCTCCCCGCCCATGTCAACCAACTACACTGGGTCACCCAACGATTTCTCTAAATTTATGACACAATGTATATTACACTTTATGATCCGACCCCAGCTATACAATACCGGCACCACTATAGTTGCCTTGTTACTCATGAATCTTGATTGTCACGCCCTTATCAGGGCCTCCCCATGGATTAATAACTGTGACCCTATCCTAGTTGACTATGATTGATTCCTTAAAGTGTTTCGTCAAATGTTTGAGAGACAAATATGCGAGCGGTCAGTTCAAAATCAACTAATGGATATCAAACAGGGTTAAAGAGACCTCATAGCTCATATTGCCCAGTTGTTGGGTAGGGAGCTGCCCCGCTCCTCCCCCTCCCCCCTCCGGTGCTTTAAAGTAAGGCGAGATGCATTCAAGGCATTGTGATGAGCCAGGGGTATGGGGGCAGTGAGAGCGACACCTTCCCGTCCGGCAGGACCCCATGTTAATATAACAAATTATAGTGTAACTACATGGTATGGCCCAAGGTGCAGGCGGCATCGCTATTTTGCGTAGATATTAATAATATAAATAAATGCACAGTAAATGCGGCATTACATGCAAATTCACAGGGCCACATCAATCTCCAGTCATGCCAGAGCTCCCATGAGCACAGTTTGCACCAGCATCCGCCACACTGTCTATTCATTGTTGTTGAAAGTGTTGGAAAGATGTGTTTTTTCACCCAAGAGGAATGTGCCCGACAAGGCCGCGATCAGAGACCGGCGCCCATTCCCGAGTGACCACGTGTTATAGCCCATACAACTGACTGAACTCTGAGATCCCTGAATTCCATGGCACCAGATGCCCTCTGACCATCAACCCCAAAGTAGCATGTCCTGAAATGTTCAAACAGGATGGACAGGGTATATCATTTAAGTGACAGTCTTGTTATTTGTACTGTGAGGTGCTGGGAGGGATGAATTGTAGTTCAAAATGAGGGTGAGACCTTGGAGTCGGATGCCGCGGAGGGAGTGGGTGAAATGTGTCTGTGAAGGTTAGAGTGCCTGAGAACCTCCTGCGTATCCGTCTTAAGGCCTGCCAAGTGCACAGTATGAGTAATTAAAACAAGCTGTATAGTGGGAGTATAATTTGTTGTCGGACCTTCAACGTGAGAAGATGAGCCCCGCAGCACCCACATGATGGAAGACGGATGGACTGGGCTGGGACCAATGAACTGCCATCCCATATGGATAAAGGTGGTACCTGTATAGGGTTCATCCAACCAACCGTGCTGGGTTTTACTGTGTGTATTGCGTCATGTATGACAATGTTTTCCTTTAGAAGATTCTGCATATACTACTTTTTGGCAGAACGTTCTTAGCAGCAGAGTTCTTTGTTGTTGCTCTCATCTGCATGTGAGATTAAACTTGTTATCCTTAGGGGGCGTGGCCAACTGGCCATGGAATAGGACGTGCTGCGCGAGGAGCTCCTGATGATCCGACTCTATTTTTGCCAAAGTTACCCATTGAAACTATAACGAGCGCCTAGAACTTTGGGGATCAGGTGTCGGAAGCCGCACGCCAAGTGAAGTTCGCTGGAGAAGGTCATAGTCCCCGGGAATCGTGAAATATACACATTTTTGTTGGCGCGACTGTGCGGCCGCTTCGGCACCAAGATGGCGGCTAACAAAAGAGAGTCCTCCGTGGAGAAACGACACTGATTCCCCTGAACTGTGGGATATGGCTGCGGTAAATTGCCTGGAGGAATAGTACGACAGGGAGATATGTCGGAGTGTTTGAATTAACACCATGAGAGCGCCCGGCCTGGCATACGCTAATGGACCCTCGACAAGCTGACCGATAACATTGGATGCTTGGACGACGAGGCCTACGGAACTTGAATGGGGGAGTGTGAGGCCATAGCCCATTCGTAAGACAATTCGAAGTGCCGTCTCGAATATGAGTTAGGAGACTTGGGAGCCAGACCTTTGTCGGACCGAGGACAGTGCAATAGCTGCATTAAGGCAGAGGCGTACAAGAATGGAGGGCAGCGCCATGTCGGCGAAGGGTTGAGAACCAAGACTAAGCAACCCACGATGGAGACTTTCACGATAATGCAACGGACCCCCTCAACATCGGTGCAGAGCATGGTCGTGACCCCTGCGGAAGATGCCCCCGGAGGGGACAAGCACCAGATCCTGGAGGCTATAACGAGCCTGAGCGCAAAATGGGACTTGGCAATGGCGGACTTGCGCACAGCTCTAGAGAATAAGATTGATGCTGTAGGTACGGAACTCACCCTACTGCGTCAAGATGTTAGAGCACTTGCAGAAAGGACCAGCGGTCTGGAAAGTGAAGTGAAGTGAAGATTAATACCGATGTTGGCACGAGCAATGCGAAGGAGATTCATGTCTTAAAACAACAGGTCACCAACCTGGAAAATCGTGTGGAAGAGGCAGAAGGAAGAGCGAGGAGGAACAACATTCGCGTGGTTGGCCTTCCGGAGGGGAAGAAGGCTGAGACCCCACAAACTATGTCGAAAACATGATCCTACAAGGGATTGGAGCCGGGAATCTTTCGCAGGGATTTACGGTGGAGAGGGCGCACCGCGCCCTAATGAGGATACTCCGGCCGGGGGCCGGCCCCGCCAAGACCGATCATAGCGAGGATCCTGAATTACAGGGATAGAGAAAAGATCCTTGAATATTTTCGGAAGGGCGGCATGATAGAGAGAGCATCCACCAACATCACAGCATACCCAGACTACACGATACTGGTGCAAAGGCAGAGGTATAGTTACGTCGCCGTCAAAAGAAGGCTGAGGGCGGCGGGAGTCAAATATATGCTGTTGTATCCGGCACGATTGAAAGTGCTACACAAGAACAAAGCGCTATTTTTTGATACCCCTGAGGATGTTGTCACATGGCTGGACCTGCAGGGCTGCCCGGAACAAGAAGCGGATCGTGACCGGCAGGATCATACCGAATGAAGATTTCGTAAAGAGGAAGACCCTGATGGCACAGAGAAACTGTAACTAACTGAACTTTGTACGCAATCTGAGCCAGGTGCTCGATTTGGACTGGAATATAGTGAGTGTAACTGTAACTGGTAACGGTTTGGCAACTGTATACGTAATGTTTTTTGAAAGGAGCAACAGAAAATGGACGACCTACCCCAATAGATTACTGGTTTCAGCGGCCATTAGGGCGGCTTAACCCTACTGAGCCCTGAGTAGAAGCTTGTGCTAGGCAGGGCTAGATGTGGGGGTGCCTGAGATCCAGGAATGGAGCTGGGCAACGGTTGGGGAGGGTATTGTTGGGAGAGGGGTGGGTGGAAGGAAGGTGGGGGGATGGGAAGTTGAGTGTGTGTGGTCATGGGGAGTTAAGTTTTGTTTTGAGCCTATTTGGAAGAATCAGCATGGTGTACTTGCGGTGCATGAAGGGGCGTAATCGGCGGAGGATCGGGAGGGTGCTTATTAATGACCTATGGGGTACCTCAGGATAATAACGTGGAACGTCAGGGGCCTTAACAGCTATCTGAAAAGAAACAAAATCATGATGTATCTGAAAAGGCAGAAAATAGATATCGCACTACTACAGGAGACGTACTTGACGCGGGAGAAGTTGGACCTGGTTAAGAGAAAGTGGAGAGGGACCGTAGTGGGCTCGCCATACTCTGCATATGCCTGGGGGTGTTAATCTGGGTGGCACCGCATGTCGCGTTCAAATCGATACAAGAGGTAGTTGAAACTGATGGAAGGATGGCTATATTGCGAGGGCTGGTGGAGAGCAGGGAGGTACGCATAGTAAACAAGTATGGCCCCAACAAAAACACAGCAACGTATTTCAGAGCCTTGTGTACCAATCTTAGTATGTGTATAGGGAGCGCGGTGATCTGGGGTGGGGACTTTAATTGTGTGTTGGATCCTGTGGTGGACAGATCTGATGGCAGGGCGGGTAAGCCTAGCCCAGCGACGAAATCGTTGCAGATGCTGTTAACTGATTTTGGCTTCACAGATGCGTGGAGGATGAAACACCCCACTGAGAGGCAATATTCGCACTATTCAGCCCCGCACCAACTGCATACTAGGCTCGATTACGTCTTTGCCACAGCAGATGTGATGTCTGAGATCACTCAAATCGAATATAAGGCCAGGGTCCTCTCGGATCATTCGCCCCTGATCCTCGGATGGCAATATTGCCCCCCGAGGGTGAAGATCCCTACATGGCGCCTCCGAGCAAAGGCGCTCAAAGATCCAGTCTTTAGAGAAGATATAAGGGAAGAGATTACTAACTTCTTTGAAGAGAATACTGGGAGTGTTGATTCTGCGGGCACATTATGGGAAGCTTTTAAGGTGGTGATGCGGGGGCAGCCATTGCTAAGTCAAGAGGGTTACAAGGTGGGGTCTTGGCTGACCTGCAGAGGGTGGAAACTGAGCTAGAAATAGCATTGAAGAGCGGTGATGTAGACACGGAGCTGGTACGCCAACTACAGCAACAATGTGCAGGGCATTGGGAAAGACTCTGCAATCTCAATTATAAGAAATATGTTGAGAGGCAGCACGCGGGGGGAGACAAGACAGGCCGCCTTTTGGCCTGGCTATACAAAAGCGAGACCCCTAGGCCTCCGATCAGGACTATTATTAGGGAGGACGGAGATGAGGTGGCCACACAAGAGGGGGTTAACAAAGAATTTGTGGAATATTACAAAGTGCTGTACGGAGACGATGAGATGGGTGACCAGCGCAAGATAATCGAAACGTTAGAAGACATAGGGCTGCCCAAGATAAGTGAAGAAGAGAGAGAGGAGTTAGATGAGCCAATCACGTTGGAGGATTTAGAAGAGGTTGTGAAGCAGCTCCCTTCCTGTAAGACCCCAGGAGCAGATGGGTTCCCCAGCAAATTTTATAAAGTATACAGAGAGGAAATCCTCCACTCAATGTTAGACATGCTTAATGAAGCATTTGAGATAGGATGGTTGCCTGAGTCACTCAGAGAGGCGATCATAATACCGCTGCCCAAGCCCAATAAACCGGAGCACAGATGTGGCTTCTACAGGCCCCTGTCGATGCTGAATCAGGACAGCAAGATTCTCACGGCTGTCCTAGCAAATCGATTGCAGAAAGTGATTGGTAGACTCATACATCCTGACCAAACGGGCTATGTCCCGAGCAGAAACATAACACACAATCATAGGCGGCTTCACCGGGTGGTCGAATGGGGTAGTAAGAACGAGGGTGAGATGGCGATAGTGTCTCTAGATGCAGTTAAAGCTTTTGACTCGGTCAAGTGGTCATGGCTATTGGCTGCTTTGGAAGGGTATGGAATGGAGCCGGGCTATATCAGGTGAGCCAAGATGTTGTATAGCGAGCCGCTTGCCAGTGTCCGAACTGGAGCGGTGATATCCAAGAGATGGCAACTTAGCAGAGGCACCAGACAAGGGTGCTCCTGGTCCCCGATGCTTTATATCTTGGCCCTGGAGCCTCTGGCAATATGCCTTAGGGCACAGTAGGATACGATTGGCATTGAGGTAGGAGGGGAACGACACTTGATATCCTTGTACGCGGATGATCTGTTACTGTACTTGCAATACCCAGAAGAAAATCTCTTATACATACTTGAAGTGATGGAAAGGTACGCAGAGTTGTCGGACATCTCGGTGAACCCCCAAAAGTCTGTCATATTCCCACTAGGTAGCTATAAGGGGATCCCTGTAGAGGGACTACCGGTGCTACAGGTACCATGGGCAACTAGCTCTTTTCGCTATTTTGGCGTAGATGTATATCACACGGTGCAAGAAGAACACATACACAATACGGAGGTAGCCGTCGAGAAAATTAGAAACAGCATGCAGTTCTGGGCAAGATTGCCCTTGGCGATGATGGGGCGGGGGGCCATGCTTAAGATGGTAGTTCTGCCCAGGCTCCTGCACTACTTCAGTAATATCCCATACATAATACCCAAGAAGTTTATCAGCAAATTGAATAGCATGTGTAGGGACTTCCTGTGGCACGGTACCCGAAATAGAGTGGCGTTTTGGAAACTGCAGAACTTTTATGAAAAAGGAGGTATCAGACTGCCCCATTTTGAGGTTTATTACTTGGCGGGACAGTTACAGTATGTGGCCAAGTGGCTTTCTGATGAAGTGACCCCTGAGCATAGGGTGCTTGGACAGGACTGCGCCCCGTTTTATCTGAAAGAAATGATTTGGCTGTCCGAAACTGAAATCTCGGGGCGTCCTGCGATGTTGAGGCTTGGATGGAAAATTCGGCGTAGGGCTTGTCGTTTGATGGAAGTCCCATACCCGTGCCTCCCGCAGATACCGCTGGTTGCTTTGACAGGAGGGGACGATCAGCTGAGGGCGATTGTTAGGACCTACTGGGAATCGGTGGGGCTGGCAACGCTAGGCGATGTCTGGCAAGAGGGATCCATTAAGGAGTTTATAGAACTCAACGAAGAAGCGGGGCTACACACGGGCCAATATGTCACGTACATTTGATTGGTACGGATGATTAAGAATACCTGGTCAGAGACAGTTTTGATAGAAGAACCAGATGCAGTTTTGGAAACAATATATGATATGTCCGAAGGGGGTCATGAGATCTCGAGACTGTATGAGATGGTGATGGCTAAGGCGGGGAAAGATTTAAGACATCTGAGGCTGGACTGGGAGGTGGAAGTGGGGGCCCCGATGGAGGACGGGGTATGGGAGCGTGCCCTGGGTAACCACAAAAAAGTGTCTAGAAATGCCAGATTAAAACAAATACAGCTGTATGTAACGCATAGGGCATACATGACCCCCTTGAGGATATCCAAGTTCCGAAATGCTGGAATATAAGTGTGTCCTAAATGTAACCTAGAAAACGCTGACATGGCACATAGGTTTTGGTCGTGCCCGATTATCAGGTGCTACTGGGGAGAAGTGGCACAGAAACTGGCTGATAAAGGGGTAACTCTTGTCACAGACACGGCCTGGGCCTGCTTACTGGGCGGGTTCCCTAGGCCACGGAAGCTCAAGCATATTGAGAAACTGAGAAATCTGGCGTATGTGCTTGCGAAACGCAGGATCGCCATGGGGTGGAAGAAATGCCACAAACCTAAGGTGGATGTATGGTGGAAGGACTTGCAGAAATGGGCGGAGGCTGAAACGGTGGCATGGCAAGAAGCGAGTAGCCGGGCTGATGGGGAGGCGGGTACCCTGTTGGCTTGGAAAACACTAATAACAGATTTGTTTGGAGTAATACCAGATCCAACAGACTCCGAAGAGAACGAAATCCGGCCGCATGTGCCAAACATTGAAAGGGATTGACAAATAGGCTCACGGGGGAAGGGAGGGATAATGGGAGCAGTGATTACGATAACTTGATATGTAACTGAACTATTATGATTATGCTGCTTGTTTGGTTTTTGTTGTTTTGTTTGCATAAAATCAATAAAAGAAATTAAAAAAAAAATTGTTATCCTTACAAGATCGACTTGTGCCTTTCTTCCCTAGCAGGTTGTATTATCTCTGGTGTGAGCTTTCAGGGGTGTGCCTTTACAGTTTAAATATCTGTTATCTGAAACAGCGTGGGTTGTGGATGTTCAGGCTACCATATACTATAGTGGGCTTAAAGAGGATTTTAAAGATGCAGTCTAACAAATACTGCCGCCCCAGCAACATTAACAGAATTGGTAGACATGACATACACATTGAGCAAAGGCAGGGAGGAAGACAAGGCCAACGGAAACCTTTCGAACTAAGTCAACCCCCAATACGTACACCAATTAAGGTTTCTACTGGAATTCCCTCACCATAACCCATGCAAGTTGGTGGAATAAGGGATCTGGTTAGTAAGGAAGAACAAGCACATAGTCGACTTAACAATCTGTTTCTATTGTGTTCTCTCAGGACACCCAGTGCGTGAATGCCCTAAATGGCTGAGAAAAGCAGTGTGTCCTCAGTAAAAAAGGGTGGACTGACAGACCCAAGACCTATCCAAACACCTCTAGAGACCCTACCCCCATTGTTGCCTATGCATAAAGGTAATCACATTTTCCTAGGCTTCACCTTTCAATGTAAAGGACTTCTCTTAATGATTGCTAGAGCCCTCATTGACTGCAGAGCCATAGGTAACGTTGTTGATACTCAGTTTGCTCATAAAAAATCACTTTACCCTTTTGGAAAAACCATGCGAAGAAAATATACATTCCATAGACTGGTCCCTACTCACATCAGGGCCCATTACAAAACAGACTAATGTTTTTCATATGACATGTGGAATATTCCACCACGCGCATATAGAGTTTGACAACATCGATGCACCATACTTCCAGAATGTACTTGGTATGCCATGGTTAGCTCTTCACAACCCTTATATAGACTGGACAAAAGGGGTAGTCCACTTCAAATCCGATTATTGTGCTGAGTCATGTCACCTTGAGCCCTTCATGAACAC
The DNA here is from genome assembly GCF_040938575.1 of Ambystoma mexicanum. NCBI lineage: Eukaryota > Metazoa > Chordata > Amphibia > Caudata > Ambystomatidae > Ambystoma > Ambystoma mexicanum. Next base: position 853,081,058 of record NC_090936.1, on the reverse strand, counting down.
CATCGAACCATCCATGCAGTCTTTGAAATCCTGGAAATTGCATCCACGTTAGATGGACTGCCTAAAGAATATCAAGCCTTCTAAGACGTTTTCGATTCAAAATCAGTGGATGCACTATGGTCCCACTGGTCGTACGACTGTAGGATTGAACTAATTCCAGGAGTTGTCATTCCATATGGTAAGACATATGCTTTAACAGCCCAAGAAACCATAGTACTCAAAGAATACATATGATATGGCATTTATAACGTGCTGATACACAAGTGTTTCAAGGCGCGACGAGGCAAGGGAGGGGGAACAGAGGGAAGACAGAGACAACGATCTTACTAGGCCAGGTGACATTGAGATCACGCAAGTGCAGGGGAGCGGGGGAAACGGGGCATTGCCGTACATAGGATCAACAGTAATAAATAAAAATAATAGGTAAAAAGTGCGGCCGGCTTCTGGCAAGTGCAGGGGTAAGTGCAGACATCAAGTGTCAAGAGCTGATGGGGACTGTAGGGATGCAGAAGCGGTCCCTAAGTGCAGATGTTTCCCGTGTGGCAGTGCAGGTTTGAAGCTGGAGGGGACCTGAGCCCGAGATCAGAGGGTAGCCAGGTGACCAGTCCAGTTTCGGTTTCAGCCAGGAGACCAGCAGGTGAGAGGAGGAGAGAAAGCAGAAGCAAAGAGGAAGGTCTTGAGGTGCTTCCGGAACCGCCGATGGTTCTCCTCAAGTTTTAGGCAGGCAGGGAGGCTGTTCCAGAGGGAGGCACCAGCCGAAGAAAGAGATCTACCACCAACTTGTTGCTTGGAGAAGCGACTAACCCTGAGGGAGTTGGAGGCGTATGAGCGAAGAGCTTGAGAAGGGAGATATTTAGGAAGAGAGAGTTGAAGGTATTGAGGCCCCAGGCCCTAGAAGGCCTTGTGGACAATGCAGAGGGTTTTGAACGTAATCCTCACGGCCACTGGGAGCCAGTGCAGAGATTTCCCTCCTGGAGATATATGATCCCTGGGCTTGAGGCCAAGGACAAGTCTTGTTCTGGATGAGTTGCAGAGGGCACATAGTAGAAGCAGGCAGATTTAGAAAGAGGCTGTTGCAGTAGTCCATCCTAGCGAGAACCAGAGCTCTGGATACAGTGAACTTCTGGGGGAAGGAGAGGAAAGGAAGAATACCTCTGAGGAGGTGCTGCTGATAGTGTCACTTCTTAGAGACGTCTGAGATGTGAGGAGAGAAGGAGAGTGTGTAGTCAAAGATGACCCTGAGGTTTTTAGCCTCACTGGTGTGAGAAGGAAGAGGGCCAAGAGAGGCCGGCCAGAGAACGATAGGAAAGGAGGGAGCAGGTGTGCCGATGAGAATCTGTTTTTACTAGCATTAAGGCAGAGATCGGACAACCTTGCCAAGGGGTCTAGCTGTGATTCTTGGTCCCCTGCTGGAGCACCCATCTTTGTTGTTCCTAATGAGGACTGCTCAGAACTACACCCATGTATAGATTACAGGCAGATGAACGATATTACGTTTAAAAACGGATACCCTCTTCCCCCAATCCAATCTCTGATGGATCAAGTAAAAGGGGCCCAGATATATACTAAGCTTGATCTTGGAGATGCTTACAACCTGATCCAAATCCATCCAGGAGACGAGTGGAAAACTGCATTCCTGACAAGAGAGGGGTATTACGAATATCTTGTTTTGCTTTTCGAGTTTATGTAATGCACCAGCTGCATTGAGTACTTCATCAGTGAGATATTCTGCCCTTGTCTTGATCAATACGTAGTAGTCTACCTGGATGACATTCTGATATCCTCTGATTCCTTGGCTATCCATATAATGAATGTCGGAGGAATATTGAAGCTGCTACGACAACATAACCTTTATGCCAAATTGTCCAAATGTTCCTTCCATCAGACGACAATCACCTTCCTGGGCTATATTTTGTCTCCGGATGGAGTCTGCATGGACCCTAAAAAATTACAAGCCTCCTTCACCACAGCCCCGATCCTTCAATTGCCTAGACTGGATACTCCTTTTATGGTAGAAAACTTTTCCTCAAATGTAGCACTAGGTGCTGTTATTCCAACGGCCCACACCGGATGAGCCTATGCACCCAGTAGCATATTTCTCAAGGAAACTCACTACAGCAGAAATTAATTACACCATCTTTGAGAAGGAACTCCTAGCAATCAGAGAAGCTTTCTAGGAGTGTAGACCCGATATGCAAGGGGCCCCCTTTCCCTTTACCGTCTTAACCGATCACCGTAATCTTGGATACCTAACAACCGGTAGGAGTATTAACCAGAGACCATCACGATGGGTGCATTTCTTTAGCAGGTTCGACTTCATGATCACTTTTAAACCTGGTTCCCAAAACACCAAAGCTGATGCCTTGTCCAGAAGATGGAGCATTTATGAGTTGCCTAAAGTAGGTATCTGTAGGGAAGGCCTGGTATCAAACAGTAAGACAGACACAAGTGATCACAGTTCGAGGGTGTATATTGAACTTCAATTGTGTTCGGAAAATGCCTGTCTAATCCTAAATCTAAAGCGGGAGCAAGCTACAACCATCAAATAATAAAAACACAGTTCTAGTGGTTTAAAATAAAAGGGCCTTTACTAATAAACCTTTTGCCAATCCTTACTTCTAAATACAAATGGTGTGGGAAACAATGTTCTACAAAAGAAAAGTGTTCAAGAAATGATATGTCATATCATATCATCTATCATATCATGTCAGGATAGTTGAGCTGTTGGTTTCCCTTCCCCATGTTTACAGCATGGGACAAGGCAGCACACTCGAGCTTAGCACATACTCTGGCTTTTCTAGCATGAGGATGCAGTTCAAAATCTTAGTATCAGGACCTTCTGTGCCAAAGTCTGTTTGCCATTCAAAGTCTCTTATTTCAGAGGGCCTGATGCGACAGACAAACATTCAAAGTTCCTTCCTCTTCAGGATTTTCATATGCACAACTTCTCTGGTGATTCACTGTTTACCCCCTGGTCTCCCTCCGCCGGGCTCAGACCCACACAGACACAAAACCTTCCATTGGTCTCCCTCCGTCAAGCTCAGACTAAATTTATCTCTTTTCCAAACTTTCTTTACTACATAAAAATCGAAGACTTTCGACTGTGCGCAGGATTTTGACTTGGCCTGTCGCAGGACCCCTTCGATTCACAATTATTTGTTCTCTTTCTTAATATAACCCTATAACTTTAATGTCTTTATTTCTCAGCTGGATACCTTACAGAGACCTTCGATTGAGCACCCACGTCGTGCCGGACCACTCTGCCAAAGGTATCGTATCAAAGTCTTTTCAAAATTCAAACACTCCTCAGCAGTTCAACTTTACTTGCGTCTTTTAGCATACGCGTTTTAACAATGTTCATTCCAGCGCTCGCCATACAATTTTGCAACTTGCAACCTTGGCTTCAACACCGACCGGTCTTGTTTCGGTTTCCCCAACTCACTGGCTGTGTTGATTCCACTGATGCTGGTTTTTTCTTGGAGCCAAGGATGGTACCATGGTGGCTGCTGCTTCTCCCCGCCTTGATTAGTGATGCAGGAGTGCCCCGGGTATCTCCGACACACAGTGCAGGATTCTTCAGCCTGGTTTCCTGGTCTTACGCTTCCCAATCACAAGGGCTCTTTGCCTCGCTCAGAGTGTGCTTTCGTGCTCCCCCTTTTATCCGTGTGGGGAAGCTTAATGGAAGTCAGGTGTGAGTGATGGTCAGTAATTGCCTGACCTCGCTTGACCATTGTATTGGGACACGTCGGGTATACTGCACGGGTGTTTGTCCTGGCCACCTGGATGACAGATCCCCAGGGACTAGTGGGTACAACACCTTCTGGTTTCTCAAATGTACCATTCATTTTACCAGAGAAAATACTGAAGGCAGCATCACCTTTGCTCAAGGATTTTCTATATGAGGTTCGTGAATCCTACACTACTAAGATGGTTCTCTCATTTCTGCAAGGAAAATAACACTACGATAACGACGCCTCTTATTTCATGATAAAGCTTTATAGATCCCACAAGATGAATATGAACAACAAAGGCAAGTAATGGAATGGTGTCATGACCATCGGTTGTAGGTCAACTGGTCGAATTGAAATGGTTGACAGGACAAATGGTCGACACCAAAAGGTCGACAGGTCAAATGGTCGGATTTATTTTTGCTAAAAACCCCTTTTTTTTCCCTAAACGAAAACCTAAAAATATATATATAACTAAAAAAAAAATTCGACCATTTGTCCTGTCGACCATTTGTCGACCATTTGACTAGACACCATGACCATCCACTCGCAGGACATTATGGTCAATGAAAAACCCTGGATCTGGTGAAACGACATACCTGTTGGAGCACTCGAGAGCGGGATATCAAATCCTATATCAAAGTATGCAATCTATGTGTTTGCGCCAAAACTCTATAACACGCCCTAATAGGACTTCTGATGCCTTTACCCGTCCCACCTTACCCATGGCATACTATCAGTATAGATTTCATTACTGATTTACCTCTTACCAAAGACGGATACAATACCATTCTCAGAGTAGTAGACTCTTTTTCCAAGATAGGACACTTTGAGGGCTCAAATCTTCCTTACCTCCGTGGCTTACCAGAACACGTAATCTCAGATAGAGGACCCCAATTCGTCTCACACTTCTGTAAGATTCTACAAAAACATCTAGCAATTGAAGCTCCTCTATCCACAGCTTATCACCTCCAGAGTGATGGGGAAACAGAAAGGGTACATCAAAACGTTGAAGAATACTTCAGGTGTTACTGCACGCAACCCGAAACCAATTGGATCCTTTTCCTACCTATCACAGAATTTGCATATATAACAACACTCTACATACTGCCACCAAAAACTCGCTGTTCTATGGAAACACTGGTAGACATCCCAAGATTATGCCTATCACGCCAGTAGCCCTCTACCACCTTGCTTCCCACTACACACAAATGTTGGCAACACTTCAACAAGAACAAACGTTCATGCATCATTTACAGATTAGTAAAGAGAATGCCAAAAAGTTGGCTGATGTACATTGGAAAAAAGAACCTCTGTACCAAAACGGAGATAGTCTGATTATGTACAAACAAATCTTGCACTTCAAGGAGCAACTCGGATATTCAAGTACATTGGACCTTATACCATTCACGGTTATAATCCTGTGGCTATGAAATTGGTTCTTCCTCGGAACATGCATATTCATCCCGCCTTTCAGGTCTCTCTTCTTCAACCTTGTTTCCCTGTCTCCAACAAACCCTGTAAAAGGACGGCGGACTCATTTGTCCTGGTTGACTCAGAAGAACAATTTGTCGTCGCCAAAGTGTTGGACTCTAGGTGGCATCATTCTACACTCCAATACTTATTGGAATGGGAAGGTTACAGTCCCAAAGATTGCGCGTGGGAACCATTTTCTAACATCCATGCTTCACAGCTTCTTAGAGCTTTTCACCAAGAATTTTCACTTTAGCTTAGGCTATGCAATGGGGCTAGAAGGGGGGGTATACTGTCAGGAGCTCTCCCGTATGGTGGGAGTAGACGCACTCTGGCGCCATCCCACGTACACTTTTCCAACCCCCCCGGTCTTCCCGTGCGCATGGGGGAACCCAACAGAGGGACGTTCCGACACACAGGGGCCCCGTGCACACACAGTCTTGCGGGATTGGCATCTGGCGTGGTGCCTGCCCTCAAAATGGCAGACCGCCAGGTGCTAGTCAGGCTCCACAAATGACAGTAAACCGGAAGCGTTAGAGACCACTTCAGGTTCGCCACTACATTAAGAGCCCTGAAAGGAGGCTCCACGTCTTTGCATCGGCTGACTTTCAGGAGGTGTGTGGAGGCGCTACACTCCACTACGCTGTGTTGTCACATTAAGCTGTCCTAGTTTAGGGTTATTTAGGAAAACCATAGGTTTTCATAGTTAAGTTCTTTTTACCTTTACAGTTTGTTTAAAGGCAAATACAATCGAGGGGGAGAACCATATACAGGAGGTAGTGCTCCTGCCCAGAGGTTTCCATCTGGGGTGGATAGTTGTTTTCTTTCTTTCTCCTTGATCCTGCCATCCTCACCTGTTCAAACTTCATAGTCTGGTCTACCTTCAACAAAGGTAAGACCGTATATATGTATATTCTTTTTACTATCTGTGGATGCTCCCTTAATTTCCCTTCACCCCACTTACCTGTACCTTTCTTCCCTCAGCCTGGTGTCGAATTCTACCTACTCCACTACTGCATGGTACTCAAGACATCTTACACGATCCTTCTCCATCAGCATTTGACCAGACAGGCATACCAGGTTCCGCTGGTGATCCAAGCTTTCTCGTATTCGCAGGAATCGCTAGCATAACCCGGTAGTCTGTTCATCCTCACCAGTACTGACCCTGCTACGAATGCCTCTGAATTCAGGTACTAGCACTGTGATGGCCTCCAGAAATTGTGATTTGCTTCGTAAGTGTTGCAGGCTCCCTTGAACATGAGGCGTACTAGAAGGGGCCGCCGGTGCAGTTCTGTGAGGATTGGGGTGACGTGGTAGAATTTTCTTAGACTTATAGCGAGGCATGCTGCAGTGTGCTCGATGGCTTTCGGAGTTCCCAAGGTGGTATCTTGGACAAATGCTGGTAGGGTATTTCCAATGCCCAGGTGAGAGATGACCAGGGCCTGGACAACTCTTATGAAACCATTTGGCGTGATGAAAGGTTTGACTTTGCAAAGAAGTAAACGCTTGGTACCATTGACATTATGTGTTTCGATTTTAGAGGACACAGTCGAAGGTAAAGGCGAGAGACTTTGCACTGGGTGAGATTTAAGCCATGAATCCGATGGCAGGATCTTGCCTTGGAAAATGTACACAGCTGACATGTTCCTTGTTGCCCCTGCATGAGTCTATAAAATACAGCAGATGTGAAGTCCAATCTGAATGGTGTGCTACAGAATCTGTATCCCCCAGTTTGCACCTGAGAAAGGCTCTTCTTGATGGAATCAATCTCCTTGCCATGGGTTGCTGTCACATCTTCAAGTGTACCAACTCGGGTTTCTGCTTCGGTCATTTGCGTGCTCACTTTGTGTAAATCTGCCTTGATTAATGCCATTGTGACGCCACTTCATCTAACTTGGAGTTTACTGTTGCAAAACCAGCCTGGAGTGCTGGCATATACGGGTCAGGCATGTCATCAGCCGGGCCCAGGGGCACCGATTGACTGTCATGTAGGATTTCCTTATTCCTGCCCTCCTGTGCTGTGTTTGTAAAAGCATCCATTGGGCCTTTTCTGTTGGTTTTATTGCCTCTGGTCATGCCTTCTGTAATGGTGCTGCGATGGTCCAATTGCAGGAATCAAGATGTGCCTCAGTTAAGGGAGAATCAGGTTGCCAGCGACCCAAATTCAAACCCGTGACAATTTAGAAATAAGGCTGGTGTTGTCAGGCAGTAGTTACAGGATCTGAACGCTATCTGCGTTACCCAATCTCCTCCGCTCACTACGCTCTGCGCAGCTCTCCTTCGCGGTGAATGCTGATAGGAGAACACCACACCCGACTGGTGACCAGTGCAATTTAATGTATGCGCAGGTGGACTACGCCTCAAGTCCTTTTCATGCACAATTCCACCTACCTGGCCATCAGCTTGTGACAGGTGTCGGGGGGAGGGCACACCCTGGGCCCAGCAGGCCTGCCGCTAACGTACAGCGCACACGGCGGCTGCTGGGGAGGGGATATCCAACCCAGCCGCAACCAGATGGCAAGCGGGGGGTTTGTCCCTCGGGCGCAAGCCACTCAACCCCCTGCACAAATAGCAATCTCCAAGGGACGGGCTCTGAATTTACTTGTAGTGCGTTCTCTTATGCCCGCCCTCTTTGATGTAACCTGGTGTGACTGGGTAGCCGGGGGGGACTCGGGTTATTTTGTGAAATCGGCGCGGGCCCCAGAGGCGAAGCCAGCAGCAAGGAGGGCCCCCCCCCCCACATCACCGTAGGTCAGTGCCGCGGCCCGCAGCAAGGTCCCCAGCCTCCATGTCCGCCGCAGGACCGGTAGAGGGGGTGGCCCACCGCACCGCAGGGCCTCTGTAGTGTCTTCTGATGGCTCCGGGGGGAGTCCACAAACCACCCTGGAGCCCCCGCTACGACTCACTCCAGGGCACCCAGGTGTTGTCACGGAGGATGGTTGTCCTTTGCTCCTGCCCGACAGCCCTTCACCCAGGGGTGGGAGGCTCAGTACGTCCCCAAGCACTCACGGGGGGAGTCAATCTGGCAATTCACGGTCGATGTCAGAGACCGCAGCGAGTTCCCCACGGGACAGTCTCACGATCCCCTGCAGACGCGCAGCCAGTTTTCGGAGGGGAAGGGGCAGGAAACACAGTATGGTCGCGGCTCTAACACAGAGAGCCAGCGGTTTCTTTACAACGATGAATCTCTGCAGGAATCCAGGTCAGGGCTACCCAAGATGGATCAAACGGCACACCAGGAGGTGAGACACACAGCCCAAGCCGAATTCAGTGTTCTGTCATCCAGAATTCTCAGGATATTAGCACAGATCTTCTGTTAATGGCGCAGCTTCTCAATCAGGCGGTCATATCTGTCGGCGTACAACAGCGCCCCCCCTGTATGCCCCAGTTAACATGACAAATGACATGAGGTGTTTGAAGGACTTCTGTATGGCTATCTGGTGATATAGACAATATAATTCCAATATGGACAAAAATGTATCAGGTTCCATAGTGAAGAGTTATGAGATAATAGGCGATGGATGCCTGCACACCCAGATGCTTGAGTTAGGGCCACACAAACTGACACACTCACAGATGGCAATGTTGTGTTTGCGAACAATGGCAACCAGTGCCAACCAGTCTGAGATCTCTATTGGTTTGATGATACCAGCTTCACACAGCTTCTTGAGGTCTGATTCCAATAATGTCCTGGTGCCAGTACGTATGGGCCTGCTTTTGTAGACCCTGGGTGTGGTGCTGTTCTTGAGAACAATCCGATGACAAAACATATTAACTACCCCAACCCACTCCTTAAAATACCTCTGTCTAGCCCAATATGAGGGACTTCTCCATGGAATCTGTACTAACACTCAATTTTGGTACCTCCTTTCTTTGGTGAGTCCTCATATATGGAACCCAAAAACAAGCATCTAAAGTAGAGGTGCTGAAAAGCTGCACTTCCAATGGATTGTCCTGTCCCATGGATTCCTCATCATAGATATTTAGTCGCCTGCTTTGCAGCTCTCTGAAACCGTTTCCCACCAGGGAGTGTCATGTGCACTGGCATCAATGTCCGTTGAGTCATCTTCGTGACAGGACGTGACGTCCATGCGAGTAGAAATAGCGTGCTCAGCTCCCCGCGACCGCATTTCTTTTTTTCTGCACGCTCAGAACGCTACGCAGGAACTTCGCCTCTGACGCAGTTATTTTGTTAGAATTTAGTATTTTTTGCCAGCATGTCTACTCTACAACCCTCCGGTTTCCACAAATGCTGTCATTGCAGTGCAAAAATGTTGCTCATCAATCCTCACAGCGGTGCCTCGATACTGTAATGAATCCTGCAGAGTCCTCACAAAAACCCTACCTAAAGGGTCCTCCCATGTGGCAAGGGGAAGGCAGCTGCTACCTGAACCTGACCATTGGAGTCGTACTAGTTGGGAGGATCACCTGGGAGGAGTAGGGCCTGAGGGGGACAGAAGGGCTCAGTTTTGTCCTCCTCGGAGGAAGACCTATCAGTAACGCCAGAATATGTAATGGCTTGTTGCTCGACAGGGACTTTCTTTCCTAAAGCTAAATGTTTTTATGCCGGTAAAAACTGGAATAATCAAACATTTATTGAGAGTAAGAACCCCTTTCATAAAGACATCCATATTTATGGGAGTGAAAGCTCATGTGATCAACAGAAGGTTAAATCGCAATATGAAAACATTAATCTCTCCAATTCTGAAAATTCTAATTCCACTGTTAATCAGAACTATTCATTAAATTCTGGTAAAACTTCTTTAGAGGATGCTTTGAAGAATAGGAATGAAAGTAGTACATTTGAAAACCATTCAAAATAGAAAAGGTAATCTGCCCATTGGAGACTTCAAGTCCCACAATGCCCACAGTACTGGGATGAAGAAGAGGGATGCAGAGGCACTGGACTGGCAAGTTGCAGTTTAATTGTATTAATGACCCACACCTGAGGGAGACTGGGAAGTATAAAAGAACCCCTCAGGTGCAAGCTTAGAGAGTAGTTGTGGAAGTTCGATTTTGCTGTGACTCCACGTTGCAGTTGCATTTGAAGGAATTTAGAGACGCCGGAGTAGACATGATTTGCATATCGAATGTAGGCTCTGAGAGGGTCTCCACCTTCAAGGACCCTGTATACAGAGGTTGCGTAGCGGCAAGCGTTGTTCGTGAAAGCTTTCCTCCTGAAGACCAAGTATGCAGAGATTCATGTCGATAAGCGTTAAGTATAAAAGCTTTCCCCATTGTGAAGAGGACTCTGGTGGCAGGTGAGCACCGGAGTGTCCCTGGAGCGAGGAATGCTCCATTCGCGACCGATGTGGGCCGCGGGAAGCAGAAAAGGGCAGTTTGCCGATCTGAGTTATAAGAGAAGGCAGAAGACCCAGAGGCAGCAGAGCGAGCGGACGCTCCAGGGACACTCCGGTGCTCACCTGCCACCAGAGTCCTCTTCACAATGGGGAAAGCTTTTATAGGGTGATACCCTGTGAGTTCACTATCAGTATTTGACCCTGGAACGAACCGTGATGGCTCGCTAGCCAAAAATAATGCTTTTGAATACCAAACTAATGTAAAGAACCTGAAGTGGCAGAATAATAATGCCTTTGATTGTTGAACTGAAAAAAGTGCCCTAATATGAACTTTGGGAAAACAATTCTTTGTTAAACTTCAGAGCATATGTAGAGGGTTCATATGGCACAATACTAGGAATAGAATAGCCCTGTGGAAACTGCAAAACATGTATGCAAAAGGGGACATAAAATTGCCCAACTTTGAGGTTTTTTATCTGGCCAGCCAATTACAATATGTGGCTAAGTGGTTAACGGAAGACTCAACATCGGAGTCCAGATTATTGAGATCTGAATGTGTTCCGTTCTTTTTGAAAGAATGGCTATGGCTACTTAAACCAGAGCTAAAATGGTGCACAAGGATGTTAGAACTAGGATGGAAGATGTGGTGTAAGGCTTGCCAGGCCATGGAGCACCCGACCCCGTGTTCTCCGCAAGTGCCGCTATTGGCACTGTCCGGTGTGGAAGAGCAACTGAGGAAGAGATACGTACAAAATGGAAACAGGTGGGTATTGCAACGCTAGGTGATGTATGGCATCACGGGAAGATAATGGAATTCAACGTATTGGTAGAAGAAATGGGTCTACACGTAGGGCAGTATATTACCTCCCCCAGATTGATACGGCAGGTGAAAGAGACATGGTCCGAAATAGTGCTGGAAGACCAACCCGACACGGCCATAGAAACAATTTATGACATCTAAGAGGGGGGGAAGGGGGCATGAGGTCACTCGAATCTATGAACTGCTGATGTCTAGGGTGGGAAAGGAAGTGACCCAGCTGAGACGAGACTGGGAAGAGGAAGCCGGGGAACCCATGAAAGACGGGTTGTGGGAGAGGGTCCAAAGATACCATAAAAAAGTGTCTAGGAACGCGAGGCTACAACAGATCCAGCCATAGGTTACCCACAGAGCGTACATGACCCCCCAAAGGATTGAACGATTCAAGAGCTCAGAAATACAAACTTGTCCTAAATGTGGGGAAGTGAATGCAGGGATGATGCATATGTATGGGCATGCATAGTAGGGCTTTTTTCTAGTCCACGCAAACTGAAACACGTGAGTAAACTCAAGGACTTGGCCTACATGCTTGCCAAGCGCAGAATTGCCATGGACTGGAAAGCAAACATTAGGCCAAAAGTAGAGGTCTGGTGGCACGATCTCCTGAAATGGGCAGAGGCGGAAACGGCGGTATGGAAAGAAGCGGGCCAATAGGGGGGGAGATGAGGAAACGGGAACTCTGATGGCTTGGAGGCATTAAGCGGCCACACTGTCTGGGTCCACCCAAGCCCAAGTGAACATGATTCATCCGGGAGTATAGAGGGGGTGGTCTCCCAAGAGGCAACAATGGGGGAGGGCGAAGAGTAGTAGGCTCGAGTTAAAGGGCGGGGTAACGGGGAGGCAGGGGGCATTTTATGATATTTTACATGAGGCTTGAAGTTATGACATGCACTGTTGGGTTTGTTTCGTTGTTTGGTTGTTGGAAAAACGAATAAAAATTGTTTAAAAAAAAAAAAGAAAAATAAGAACTTTGGGAGCAAACAAGAAAGGTATCATTATACTGGTAAAGGTTGCCTGAGTCAAAGGAGGGCAATATCAAGACATGTTTATAAGAACCAACATTGCTTAAGCCAAGAGAGGATAATTGGGAAACCAGTTGTTTGTAAACCGTATTGCCAAAGTGAGCAAGAAGCAGGTGTTGTGAAAGACCTAAACAAGCATTGTCCAAGCTAAAGAAGAGCGGGTTGGAGCAAAAGTAATTATCAGCAGTTTGTTAATATAAGAGTGGGCAAACAAGAGTGGCAGGACAGGTGCCTTCCTGATAAAAAAGTATTCAGGAAGAGCGGAGCATAACCTGTATTGCATGTGGCAATCGCAAGTGTGGAACAAATAGCACCCATGTGTTTTATGTCTTCCCAGAAGAAGTAGTAAAAACTGATGTTGTGGAAAATCAAGAGACTTCTTTAAGTTGTTTGAAGAAAACTTTAACACAGAAGTACTTGTAGTGTTAGACGTTTTCATTGGTCCTGGCACGCGAGTATACCAAGCAGGGGACTTTGTACTGGTAGACATGCAGGTGAGTAGACCAGGTGGAAGTCATTGAAGTACTGTGTTGTGGTTAAAGACTGTGAAGAAGTAGAAGTCGTACTAAAGGATATTGTGAACTGTGTGGAATCATCCTGACAAAAAACTATTGCTAATGCAACTATTTTGTGAACTGTTGTGGAATCATCCTGACAAAAAGCCTTTTTTTGGTACAGACGAACTGTGGAAATATTCTTGTGTGTTTAGAAGCTCTCTGCTTCAAATGGGGAGAGAAAGACTTGCTAAATATTTTGAACTGTTGGTCAAGGTCCAACAGAGAAATATTTTTTGAAGCAAGAAGAACCTTTATCATTAGAACTGTTAGACGATGGAACTTTCCTATTTTTGAACTTTTCATTGAAAATTCTGTTTAAATCTGGGGAAGGGGATTTCACCCAGGTTATAAGGAGAAACAGTTATCAGGGTTTTGGGCATAACTGGTATTTGTTATATTTGAATTGCCATACATTACCTTGTTAGGTTTATTGTATGTACAAGTGTGAGTGACAGATTCCTTTTGTTAGAATGTTTCCTTTAGTTTAGTTTCATAGTCGGGGAAATCCTCATCAGGGTAGCGATAGTGAGGTTTTTGTCAAACCCCATTTTGAGTTTAAAAAATGGCATTGTATGAACCTATACAAAGTGTACGCCTCGCATTTCTGACCCCCCACAGTTACGACCACAATGTGGCAGATTGCGGCTGGTGTCAAGTTATGATATCAAAAGCCTTAAAGGAGGGAGCCTCCAAATTGGCCCAAGGTTGCTCGTCTTCGAAGTCCCCAAGTATGACACCCATGAAGACGCAACCCAACGGAAAGAGCTCTGCGGACGATAAATCACTTGAGAAAGATAAAGAAGGTAGGTCTTCGAGAAAGCACACCTGCCCATTCACTCTTCCTCCGGAAAGTAGACCATTGAGTCCACCACACCTGACAAGTCCGGCAGTGACTCTTCGCACCAACCACCTCATGTGCCTTAGAGCCCGAGACCAGTGAAACCCTCGATTTGAGTACTGTCAACGCCACTGACACCATCTGCGGCTTATGTGTTGTTTGACGTTCCGTCGGCCCCCTCAGCACCAGCGACATCAAGAAAGGAGTAATTAAGATTACTTTGATAATGGATGCCCTATATTGGGGTCCCCTGCCTGGTGAAATCACGGAATGTGAAAAAGGTGTGGAAAAGGGCACAACTTTGGAACCCGTTCTTCCTCTATATAATGGCATCAAAAATCCACTCATTGAGATATGGAAGACTGCCTGCTCGGGGCCAGCATTCCACAAGGATTTTACCAAAAATTACAGACCTGCCTTATCTGATCTGGAATTCTTGACTAGACATCCAGCGCCTGACAGTCTGGTGGTGCAGACTGCCACTGTGGGTAATAAGGCTATCGCCAATCCATCTTTACCCCCTGACAGGGATGATAAGCGTTATGGCTTTTTAGCAAAAAAAGGGTGTTTGCCTCTGGCAGTATGGCACTAAAATCAGTAAATGCTTCTTGTCCAGTGTCAAAGTATATGCTATCCTTATGGTCAGTTATTGCTGAGGCAGCTGAACAAATCCCTAAAGGCGAAATGAGGAAAGGTTTTCTTAATATAGTTAAAGATGGAAAAGAAGCCATGCTCCAATCAGGTCTGGATACAGCCGATTGTGTCAGGAGATCTATGAAGTTGAGTTCAGTCATGCATAGATTCATATGGCTCAGTAAGTCAGGATTTATTTACCCAGGATGTCCACGGGAAACTGCTTGGCATGCCTTTTGATGGCATTAACCTTTTTTGGTCAAAAAGGAGATGACCGCCTTAACAAACTGCAGGCGTCAAAGGCTGCAGCAAAGTCCTTAGGCGCAGCAATTAGGCAACCTGTTCAGCCTTCCACTCAATGGAAGGGCAGGCCTTTTCATTACTATAACAGTGGACTAAAAGGTAAGTAGCCTGCCGCCCATCAAGATCTAAGATGTTTATCTCAACCTTCCAGAGGAGGTGTAAGACACAGAGCGCCTCCGCGTCTGTCCCCTCCAGTGTGTCGCTGGTGCAAAACCTCTTTAAGGACTTTTGCCACACTACGCCAGTAGGGGGCATCTGTTACCTGTGAGAAACCAGAGGGTGCCTCACCTGCTAGTCCCCAGGATCTCTCTCTCAGGTGGCCAGGGCAACGCCATCACCTTTGCATCCAGATCCTGGGGGGGTGGCCCAGTGCGGGAGGATCACCTGAGTGAGGGGTCTTCAGGGAGTGGGGGTGAGGCAGCTGGTGGTGAGATGCGGTATTCCCGCCTTTTTTGTACATCCAACCCCTCCTATTTTTAGGATCTGATGTTGTTAGGGAGAATTCCCAATAAATGGTGGATTCCCCTTACCTAATGAGTCCCTCAGCAGCTTTGCTGGATTTCTAGGGTTTATTTTTTCACCTGGTAAGAGTGTGAGCCTTTTTTCCACTCTTACATGTGTTTTGCTGTGTGTTTTCACTTTTTGTGTGATCTTGGACACTGGAACCTCACCTACTCCAGGGCACCACTTTTTGTGTGTTACACAGCACCTTCAGTGCAGTGACACAGGGTTGTCTTTGAGACTTCCCAATGACTCAATTTTTCTGGGGCTGACTACTGTCCCCCAGAAAGAGGTAAAGTTGCCATTAACCTTATATAGTCACTTTAAACTGCAGACCCAGTACACCCCATCTTACATGGAGTACTGGAAAGGGTTAACTCTTATCTCTTTTTGTCTGCGCCTCTTGGAGCCTTGTTTCGCTCCCTTGACTTTAAGACTTGGCTGGTGGTGGCAGTGGTATCTACCCTATCTTTCCTACCGCGATTATATTATAAAAACGTGGTATTGTTCCAGGCTATTATAGTAGCTTCGAACATAAACCCGCTTGACCAAATACATTTTATTTTGGCTCCAGCTGGGTTTAGTTGCCATTTCTTTTTGTTAAAGTCTTTCTCGTGTTTTTCTCTGCACGCCAAATCTGGGATGGTTCCTTTGTTCGCTGTCTTTTCGTGGGCTTCTGCACAGAAGCCCTCCTTAAGGCGCCTGATAGTCCAGAGATCTTCGGACCCCTGCCATGGGTTGCCTTAGTAACACAAGTCGCACTCTTATCTGATTGGCTAAGGGGACTGGCCTTGCCAGGCCCGCCACCCTGCTGTGTGATTGACAGCCAGGCTGTATGAATGGAGGAAAACTGCATAAAACGCAGGTCTCTGGGACTGGAAAGACAGTGTCGCCACTGGAACGAAAACCAACGAGGAACTGGAAGAAGAGGACCCCTACAACGACTGAACCGCCCGGTGAAGCCCTGCTGCAGGTCCGAATCTCCAAATCCGACGACAGAGAAGATTCTCCAGGAAACTTCTTCCCTTGAGCTGGTGGGAACAACCAGTCCACCCAAACTGCTGGCCAGGACCCCTCCTCTGGTCGAATTTGCTGTACAGAGCTACAGTGGGCCGGATAGCCAGGAAGGTCAGACCCTGCTTGGGTTTTAAGGAGCGCACCTTTCATTCGTTGTTTTGCTCTGCTGCTGGTTTCTTCCCTGGGTGGCGCAGGACCCTCCAGTCTTCCTACTTAGTGTCAGTACGACAGTCGCTTCAGGAACCGTGAGCCTGCGGAACCACCAGGAACGTCCACCTCAGCTACAGCTCCCTCTCCGTTTTAAGGTACTGTGCAAATCCAGTTGTGCGTTTCGCTCAGCCGCGGTGAAAGTGTTTGAAATCTTTCTCCATTCCGAGGGCTTGTCCTTCTCTTCTCTTTGAACTAACTTTTATACCAACCAACCCCGCCCGGAATCTGTGCCACGAACTTTACCGCAAACTACATCGAACCTAATATCTTGAGCAAAATACTTTTGAACCATTGACTTTGGCCTTAAGCCTTTTCTATCTGAGTTTAACCTTGTAGTCTCTCTTGTTCAGTTGCCCTGCTTACTTACCTGTTGGTTTTGCCTAATTTCTAATAACTTTGTCTTACCCTCCCTTTTAAATTGCTGGAGTGCCATTTTGCTCCCTCTTCATTTTGTGAGCTTAACTTGTCTGGAATTTAAGGGAAGTGGTGTGGTGTATTTATGATTGTGATTTTTTTAAATTGCTTATAATAGTAAAATGTTATATAACTGTTGAGTAAATAAATATATATTCTTTTACTTAGAAACCTTGAGTCAGTGTTTGCCTGAACCATAATAATTGCTGTCCTTTGTGTAACTATTTGTACTGCTCACTTACTCTTGAGATAAGTCTGGCTGCTCCACTACTGCTACCACTATAACTGTGTAGTACAGGCTTGTACCATAGGTGAAATTGTACTGTCACTTGTAGTCCTAATTGTGTGTAGTGTTCCCAAAGGGTACTGCATATAATTCTGCCTAACAGATGTCCCAACTCTCCCCACCCCCCCTCACCCCCGCTTCATCCAAACACTTGGCCGCCGAAGAGAGCGACTGAGAGTGACAACATTAACTCTTATACATCGTACTGCACATGTGCTGCTAATCGGGTCAAGTAAAGTCAGGCACTTGACTTCAAGTGCATACACCTGATTCCAATTAGCTCTCCTCACACGATAAAAGGTGTAACCTAGAGACAGACTCTGAGCAAGGTGGAAAACGAGTATGAGCAGAACTTCCGGTGCAAAGGCGAACCTACTGGAGCAGAGCAGCAGACCAAGGGACGAGAGTAGCTGGTCGAAAACCCCAAGAGTTCCCTACAGGAGGTTGTTTCCTCCACAAGACCGCAAAAGTCATGTGAAAAATGCCATATCACAATATCGAAGACTGCATTGTGTTTCAAGGATGCTAGCGACCCTCCCGGATGAATGCAGAGTTGGGGAGGCAAAGCCAAGTTTGTGGTACTAACCTTGATTGAAAATCAAAAAAGGAAGAAGGAACAGCTGGTGAGTTGGCAAGCGACCTGACAGACCGTTGTGTGCTAAGAAAGATTGAGGTTTGCAACAATATATAGCAAGTGAAGGCTGCACATGTTGAATGAGATGCGAGGAAAGGCAGACCTGTGAATTAACTTTAAGATAAAGACAGCTCTGGAGTCAGCGATACTGAGTAATGGAGTGGTCCGGGAAGAAGGAGTAGCCAACTCATAAGTCTCAGTGAAAGGTGCATTGTTTTGAGGTGATAAAAGTGAATGAACTGTAAAGGCGAAAGTGAACATAGCTGACCCACGAAAGAAGGGGAGAGAAAAAGCTGAACATTGATTTCTGAGGCAAAGTGGCCCTACGATGGTCAGTAAAGGAAGCCCGCACATTCGAAAGTCTTCAACATCCGAAAAGCAATCTGAGCCCGACTGATGGAGACACAAAGGGCCTCATTACGAGCATGGGGATAATGAAAAAAGGAAGGCGTAATGATATTACCAGCATCGCTAACAGGTCTGGGCCATTACAAGCCAACAACCTGGCAATACCGCCACCGCCCGTTCCGTGCCCCTTATTACCGGCATGCACGCGCCCTTTCGCGGTGGAAATACCGGGATGCCGCTAACAGGAGGACATCGCAAGTTACGCGGGCATGCACTTACCCGCAACCCGAAGGCGGTAAATAGGGCCTGCACGATGGCGGCAATACAGGCATCGCAGACCACCCGTAAATAGCAACCTGCAGTGTAGCCAACTGCCACAGGTGCACACAATCTCCACAGGTGGAGTCAATGGAGCCTGTCCCAGTACAAAAGGAGCACACACACACCAGTCATCTTCCTACACTAAAATGATCCCACTAGCTGTTGCAACCCTGGGGCTGGAGGACATGCTTGTACTGCTACACAAGCAACAACTACTACTACAACAACAGGCAGCACAGAGGAGACACAGGAGGAGAAGGATGGTGAGACAGGCCCAGCAAGTCCCACCAGTGCAGCCAGTGGTACCACGTAGGCAGCCACCAATCCCTCGCATCAGAGCCAGTTCATTCGATCTAACCCCTGAGCAGATCCACACCCTGTACCGGTTGGACCGGGACACCATCACCAATATAGTGGACATGATACACGACGACATCGTCAGCCTGATAGAAATTCGCACTGCCATCCCCCCTCTACTGAAGGTAGTGTCTGTGCTCCACTTCCTGGCCACAGACACCTACCAGCACACAGTGGGGCAGCTGCATGGCATATCACAACCTCTTTTCACGCATGCTGACCCAAGTGCTGGATGCCCTCCTGAAGCACGCAAGCACCCACATATCCCTACCACCGACTGCCCAGGAGCTTGCTGACACTAAAGTTGGCTTCCACGCACTGGCAGGCATGCCCAATTGCGTCGGTGCCCTCGACTGCACCCATGTAGAATTGGTGGTCCCTCATGCCATAGATGCGGTGTACCTCAATCGTAAGCAATACCACTCCATCAGTGTGCAGATGGTATGTGACTCCAGCAAGATCATCACACATTGTTGTGTCCGATATCCTGGATCACACATGATGCTGTGGTGCTGCATAACTCCTCGCTACCCCGCTACATGGAGCGACATGCTGGACGACGTGCCTGGCTGCTTGGTAAGTTGCCTGACCGGACCATGGCAGTGCATGTTAGGCAGAATCCTGTGCAGTTCCCTTAGGGAGCACTACAGAAGATTAAGACTACAGGTGAGAGCAATAAATCCCCTTTGGTATCGGTCTGTACCACAATGATTTAGTTGGTAGCTGTGGCTGAGCAGTCAGACTTATCTCAAGAGGGAGATGAGCAGTATTCAGGGTTTACACAATAGGCCTACAGTACTATGGCACAAGGAAACACTGACCAAAGCTTTGTATTAAAAAGTGTATATATATATTTATTTTATACACTTCTAGTAAAACACATTTATCACAGTCATCAAGCAAGTTAAAATTAAGTCAAGGAAAAATATACACACTCCCTAGTTAAATTGTAGACCAAGTGAACCAGAGTGAAAACTGAGCAAAACGGCACCGTGAAAACCACACGCAAGGGATACTCTAGCAATTTCTCACAAGGGAGGGAAAGCACAAGTTATAGAGAAATAGTTTCTTACATAGCTTAGCAACACTTCCCATAAGTTTGTGAACCAGATTAAGCAAGACAATGCATCAGTATAGGAACTACTTAAATGAAAACTGAGCAAAATGGTATTTCACAAGTTTTAGAAAGGGAAAGCAAAGGGTAGTTATAAGAAGTAGGTGCACCAACAGAGTTCTAGTTGAGAATCAATCTAAAGAAGGCAGGCCTAACAAATGTATCCAGAGTCTGTAGGCCTGTGCCAGAGTCGATGGTACAGGGCAAGGGCCCAGGAGCAAAATGTTCTTGTAGCTGCAGTCAGGTCTTTGGTTAATAATTTTGAAAAGGTGGATGCAGAAGGTGAAAGACAATGTTAACAGAGAGGGGCGGCCAACCCAACAGGTAGGTAAAGGATTTAAAACACCTTTAGTGCTACCGTGAAGAAAGGGCAGCCTGGCGGAACAATGTACCTTTAAAATGAAAAAGTGGCTCCTGCGGTGGTGGTTGTTCCTGGTAGTTCCTGCAGTTCGGGGGATCCAGCAGAGGAAGAGAGGCTCTCGTCGTGGAGGCAGGTTCGAGTTACTGCACTACCCAGGGATGAAACCAGCCGCGTTGCTGCCCGACTAATAAAAGGTAAGCTTCTTTAAATCGCAGTCCAGGTGGACTGGTGCCTGGCTATCGGCCAAGGTACTGGCGATTCGACCAAAGCAGGTCCAGGAAGGTGATTGGCAAACTGGTTGGCCCCACCAGCTCAAGGGAAGAAGGCTCTTACAGATGAAGATCTTCTCTCGTCGTGTGGAGAAAAGTGATGAGACACTGCCTTCACCGGTGGTTCAGTCGTTGCAGGGGTCTTTGGCTTCTCTCCTCTTCGGCTTCTTAGTTCCAGTGGCGACGTCTTGCTCTTCCAGTCCTCGGGACTCTGCTTTTATGCAAAAAGAGCCCCATTGATACAGCCTAGCTGTCACTCACACAGTGGAGTGGTCATATTGGCGGGAGACCCTCCAGCCTATCAGGATAGAGTGCGACATGGGTTGCTGAGGCAACCCTTTCCAGGGGTCCTACTCCCCCTCCCACACAATGGACCCACCCCAGACTCAGTGGCGCCAAAAGGAGGGCTTCTTGGCAGAAGCCAGCCAGACGGACGAACAAAGGATCCCTGACCTGGGTTAGGAGTTTAGAGAAAGACACGAGAAAGAAGTTATATTAAAGTACTGGCAAATAAAACCTACCGGAGTAAAGTTAATATAAAAATATACCGGCGGTATGTTAGAGGCTGTCAGAAAATGTTGTAGCCTTGAACAATGGGAAAATCCCATAGGTAAATATTCGCAGTCGAATATTTATGGTAGTAACCACTGCCACCAGCCAGAAACTTTTGAGAGAGGGACTGTACGTTACCCTCTTGAAAATGGACATAAGGGAAAAAATATTAACCCTTTCCAGTACCTCCATAGTAAGATGGGTTGTACTGGTTTAGTTCATAAAAATTGACTAGTAAAGTCAATTGGGACTTTACAGGCTCTGGGAGACAGTAGTCAGTCCCATGGTATGGAGTCTATGTTTGGAGGTCGCTACGACACCCCTGTGTCACTGCTCGGAGGGTGCTGTGTAACACATGTGAATAAAGATGGTTCCTATGGAGGTGAGAAACGCCCCATAGACATTAAACACAAAAATAGCCTAGAACACACATAGCAAAAATGCCTAAGAGTGGGAAAAAGAATCTCACTCTTAGTAGGAGAAAAGAAACAAACCCTTCAAATCCAGCAAAGCTGCTGGAGGACTCTATAGGTAAGGGAAATTAGCCATAGAATGAGAATTCTCCCTATCAGTGCAGTGTGGGGGTCAGATGGGGGGGATGCATAATCCAGCTGGGTGTGAATGGCGGGGGGATGCATAATCAACTTGGGTGTGAATGGGTGGGGGATACATAATCCACCTGGGTGTGAAGGTGGGGGGGATGCATAATCCACCTGGGTGAGATTGGGCGGTGAGTGGACAATGCACATCCAGGTGAACACTGTTGCCCTGAACATCCCAACCTTAACATGACACATCAATGCCATACGTAAGACCAATGCTGCACAGCAATGGCAATATGCCAGACACACAAGCAGGCCACCATGGGAATGTGAAGCGATGGATGACAAAACATGAATACACCTGTGACAATGCCGCTAGTGGCAATACATACAGAGTGTCATACATCGCCAATATGTGTGGCAAGACATGGTTCCGCATCCACACTACATCTGCATCAGCATGCAAGTGAACATCCTGCATCATCTGGACAACGCAATCCACACCAGCAGACCATAGTATAGAACACATTGCATCACATGTGCATGTCAACACCAAATAGGTGCAGCCATGGCAGTGATGTCAAATGTTGTCAGGTCAGATATTGACTTACACATACCTCATTGTGCTCCCTTGCAGGTGATGGTGGCTATCCCTTGAAGCCGTAGCTACTAACCCTATATGGAACCCGCAGAACAGGCACGAAGAGGAGTACAATCGGGTTCATACCCGTACCCGTGTAGTGATTGAGCAGACCTTTGGCCTGTTGAAGGCACGGTTCTGCTGCCTCAGCAGGTCTGGTGGAACACTACTTTATGGGCCTGAGAAGGTGGGAAAGATCACCATGGTCTGTGTCATGCTGCACAACATATGCATCCGGAGAAACGTACCACTGCCACCTGACATTGACCTGCATGCACCGGGTGAGGATGATGATTATGTCGGAGGACCAGCACACCTGGCAGTTTGCGATATACAAGATGGCCGTGCTGTGCGCCAATCACTGATTGGCGATTTCTTCTTAACCACAGGGATGCAGATGGATCTGTGTTAGTACTACACTGGGCACTGGGATGTTGCGGACATGGACACAGGGTGTGTGGGGAGTTGGGTACTGTGCGCTGTCATGAATTGAATAAACACACACGAAATAAATGAACAATGTCCAGTCATGATATGATTTTTGACACAGCGGGTGTATTGAAATTTTAACAATATTGTGCTTCATCCCTTCATCTCACACATGACCTCCACCCACCCCCATACCCCCCAACGCCCCATAGCCCCAACACCCCATACACCCCATACACCCCCAACACCGCATACCCCTCCAACACCCCCCAAACACCCCCAACACCCCGTCCCCCATTGTCATCCCACACACGATGTGCCATTCGTGAGTTTAGCAAGGTGGCAGTTAGCACATGCAGGGTGGTCCTGCTTTTTCCGGCCTCTCTTCGGGTCTGGGGGCAGCATGTCCGTGTGGCTTGCGCTGCGCCTGGTCATGCGCACAGGACTTGAGGGAGTCGAGCTGGCATGTGTGGTGGATGGGGTCGAGGTGGATGGCTGTGCGACCACCGGTGCAGGTTGTTGCTGCTGCATATGCTCTAGAATCCTGCCAAGGACCTGTGTAACCGCAGCCAAACTGTCTCTGATGACAACGGTGTTTGAGTTAATGGCCATTATAGAAGCCGCATTTGCCTCCCGTAACTCACGGCGGGTCTGTTCTCCCTCCGCCACATACTGCCAGACCAGTTCAATCATGCAGTCATGGCGGGCCTCTACCCTGGTTAGGTGGGCCTCCATGTCGGTGGGGGCTGTGGAGGTGGATGGTGCAGTGGCCAGGTGGCCCACTGCTGGACTGTCCTCTGATGTGGTGGACAGATGCGGACTCCCCAGTACAACGGGATGTTCCTGCATGGGGCATGGTGCTGGTCCTGTGTGGAGTGCAGGGGGGTGGCCTGGGGGCTCGGTGTATGGGGACATACTACATGGATGTTGTTTTCCATGTCTACGAATTCCTCTGCTTGGCCCTCCACGTCGCTGAGGGGGGCAATGGCTGCTACCTCCCTATGGAACTTGTGGCAGCTCACTGTGTTCCATCACCCTCTGCTTCTGCAGGAGTTGGCGACTCTAGGGTGGCTGTGTTGTCGACTGGTGTTGCCTCCTTCTGTGCTGGCGTGGCCTGTACTGCTGGCCCGTGTTGCACTCTGGGCGTTGGTGTGGCCCTGCAGGTGGAAGGTCGAGTGCCTTCTTGTCTGGCCCTGGATCCCTTTGAGGATGTACTGGCCTTTGGGGCAGACTCCTGCCCTTCACTTTCTGCATCTGTGGGGGAACAAGAGATGCATGCCATCAGTGATGGTGGTACGTGCAAGATGCATGATTTGGTGTTGTTCAGTATTTCACATTTCATGCATTGCTTTCTTGTAGATGTGAAGCTCAGGGTACTTGCAATGTGGGGGGGCCATATTGGCATACGCCGTGGACTCTCTTTTCTAGACTGATGTATACTAGGTGGCATACCGTTGTACTGCAGTTTGCGTGGTGCGTGACATGTGATTAATCCCTTTGTGTTGGGTGTCTGTTGGTAATGGGATTGGCACGCAGCATGCATTTAATTGTGCCAGGGTTTGGGCCACCATCTGGACATGGATCTGAATATGTGTATATGATGGGCCATACATTGCCTTGGTTCACTTTCACATCTGTTGTGCTACGCCATGCTTTGGTTCTCTGGGGTTTGTGGGGACAGTCACCTCCATCTCCCGATGTCAGCACTCCAGTCTCCATTTCTCCAAAGCCCTCAATCGATTCCATGTTGATCATGGTGCTGCACGTCTCCTCCCATCTCATCAATTTGGTGGGTGAGTGGTCCCCGCCGCCTGTAGCCATGGCTCCCCTGCGGTTGGCTGCAAGTATGTTGCACACCCGGAGATGTATCGTCCCACCGTTTCTTGCAGTCCTTCGCTGTGCGGGTGGTGGTGCTAACCGCAGTCACCTTCCGTGCCACCTCCTCCCATATTTGCTTTTTGCGCAGTTGTGCTTTGCGTTTGAGGTTATTGGCAAACACCTCATCTGCATGGCCTGCCAGCGTGACCGCCAGCATATTAAGCTCCTCGTCGGAGAAGCGCTTCTTGCGCGTGCGGGGGGTGGACTTACGGGTAGCCTTGGACATGATGGGTTGATTAGGCCTGCTCTCCACTCTGTACCAGTGCTGTTTTATGAGGATTGCAATGGATTGTATTTTTAAAGATGGCCGCCGGTGCATTTCCCGTTCCGGAACAATGACGTTACTTCCGGGTCCGGTATTACGATCCCGGTATTTGCATGATTGTATTACCGGGTCTGTTATTAAGGGGCTGCTCCTGGGCGGAGGCGGTATCGGCAGGTCCCGTCATGATGCTATCGAGGGTCTAGGGTGGTCTTTAGCGTCATGGCAGTGCAGCCATTACCGGCATGGGCATTCGCACATGCTCGCGCACTCATAATCAGCCGCTATTAGCTGAGTCAAGGGTACACAGTCGCGGTAATACCACCATATCGGTAATTACTGCATTTTTCCAACGATTCTCGTAATGAGGCCCAAAGTGTAAAAAGCTTGGGGAAGGGAGCCCTGGCAAGCGTTGAACTGTGAAAGGTCTGAGCTTGGCAGAGGGGGACTGGTCTGAACTTTTTGTTTCATTATTTGGGGAAGACTGGAACAAGAGCCTTTAACATGGAAGGCCAGGCGGTCCACGTTCAGAATTGTTTCAGTTTTAAAGCCAGAGTCTGTCATCCTGCCTATAGAGACTGACCTATTCCGTGCTGTGTAAACGTCGGGAGGAGAGCTGATTCAGCCACATTTTCTTTTTTTAACACTGATTTTCCTTTTATAAGACTCCCATCTTAGTTATAGGGCAAAGTAGGAGTTTTCCAAACCCCTACAAAGTTACTAAAGGTTTTACAAATTGTATCCTTTGTGTCAGTGTCATACGTGTGATAACCATGCCTCCCTTACACACCCCATTCACAAGAATGGTGCGCCATTACTATGCACTCACAAGTGTTTCAGGTAGTCTCCTAAGGTTACTGCGTCCCATTTTTTGAGCGCCCTCTGGATTGCCCCCCCTCTGGCCAGACCACCTCCTATTCCAGACCCACTGCTCTTTCAAGAGGTTTCCTCTCTTTTGGAGAAGGGTGCCATAGAGTGGGTGCCTATACAAGAAAGGAACAGGAGTCCCACTATTTTTTGGTTCCAAAGGAGGACGGAGGACTGCAGACCTCCTTGGACTGGAGGCAAATGAAGTTCCTCAGGAAAGACGAATTCAGATGGTAACACTGTTGCAGATCCCCCAGGCCCTAGAAATACAGGATTGGTTGATGTCACTTGACGTACAGGATGCTTACTTCTATGTGCCGATCCATCAGAAGCACAGGAAGTACCTGAGGTTTGTCATAGGCAACACTCACTATCAATTTCGAGTTCTGCCTTTCGGGCTTACCTCCAACTGGAGTGTCTTCACCAAGCTGTTGGCGGTGGTGGCAGCCAGTCTCAGGGAAGGGGGATTCACGTGTTACCATACCTGGATGATTAGTTATTTAGGGCACGATCTCCGAATTAAGCCATGTATCATCTCAACCACTCCTGCCATCTCCTCCACAAGCAGAGCTTCTCCGTCAATTTTAAAGAAGTCTCAGCTGAAACCTTATCAAATGCTCCAATTCTTCAGAGCGGTCCTAGATTCTCCTTCGGGCAAGGGTTTTCCTCCCGAGGAGAGGGCTCTACACATCCAGCAGATGGTCAACAAATTTCAGAACGCCCTAGAGTTTCTACGGTTGCTCGGCCTCATTGCATCCTGCATCCAGAGGCTCGATTGAGAATGTGACTGCTCCAATGGGCCCTCCGGTCTGAATGGTTGCAGTTCTCTGGCAGTATGACAGACTTGGTTCAAGTTCCGAGCAAAGTCACCCAGGATCTTCTGTGGTTTTGGTCTCTGTGGTCAGAGGCGACTGTAATGACGGACGAATCTCTGAAAGGCTGGGGCCCTCACCTGAACAAGCTGACTGTGAGCGGGTTGTGGTTCCTGGTGGAGACAAACCTTTACATAAACCTGTTGGAGCTGAGGTTGATCAGACTAGCGCTAATGGCCGTTTTGCCCTCCATCCAAGGGAAGACTGTTCTGATCATGGACAACACAGTGGCCATGCATTACATCAACAAGAGAAGTGATGTAGGTTCACTCCCTCTGTGCAGAGAGACGATGCAGCTCTGTTTCTGCCCCTTACAAAACAGGATCCTTCTATTGGCAGTTGATCTAGCCAGGAAAGAGAATACAACAGTAGACACCCTGAGCAGGCAGGGCTCGGTCTCCATGAGCTGTGCCAGGAACAACTTCTACAGGTCTTTGCCTTCTGGGGAACCCTGAAGTGGATCTGTTTGCCTGCAGTGTGAAATTTTCTGTTCCAGGGAATTTCCCCAGAAAGGACCACTGGGGGACGCATTGGTGGTGGACTGGAGCTTCCAGCTCCTGTATGCGTTCTGACCGATTCCCATCATCCCTGAAGTGATAAGAAGTTGGAGAGGTATGGAACAACCATGATCCTGATTGCCCCAGACTAGGCCAGGAGGACGTGGTACCCAGACCATCTGGACATGGCCATTGGTCCTCCACATCATCTTACCTGGAAGCCAGACCTTCTCTCTCAGGAAGTTGGGCTGGTTTTTCACCCTAGCGTACACACGCTCAAGCTGCATGTCTGGCTTCTGAAAGGCTAAAGTACAGGCATTGGGACCTTTTGGAAGACGTGATGGAGGTGTTGCTTTCGGCTAGATGGGCAACAATAAAAGCTCTATACTGCTGCCGTTGGAAGAAATTCTGCATCTGGTGCAGAGGATGTGGATCCCTTCTTATGCAACACATCTCTAGGCCTTCAGGTAGTCACCATCAAAGGCTATGTAGTGACGCTTTCTATTTTCAAGCACACGCCAGAACAAGGATTGTCCATCTTGATCCCCTTGGGGGTACAATTTTTAGAAGGTCCGACTAATGCTTTCCCTCCGACACCCTGCACGGTACCGGCATGGGATTTAAACTTAGTGTTAACTTTTCTCATTGCTTCCCCATTTGAGCCCTTACATTTGTTTTCTCTAAGGCTACTATTTTATGTGATGAATCCTGCTGAGACATCAGACTCCCAGCCTAGAGTCTCCTCCTATGTGGCCAAGGAAAGGCAGCCGCTACCTGGTCCTAATTCTGTGAATGGTATTAGGAGGGAGAAGAAGGCTTTCAATGGAATGTGGTGACTTTGTCAGGAGAGTTGCAGTATTCATCCTCTATTTAGGATGAGGTTTCCATAATGCCTGAATATTTAATGGCATGTTGTCACAGTAAGGCATCCCTTCCCAAATTTACCCAAGGTGCAAAGTATGAAAACCCAATAATGTGTATTAAGGGTCAGGGGGTTAATTCTACTATTTCGAGTAGTTATAATTCTGCATTGTGTTTGGGTTATAGACCCAAGAGGAACTCATTACTTTGAAATCTTCCCTTAACCATACATTCTATAAATTATTCTAACAGAGTGGATTAAATAATGTTGAAATAACTAAGGACATTATGGACTCCAAGTGGTCTTAGTACTGAGAGGAGTAAGAGGGGTCCAGAGTTACCAAGTGGTATTGAGTGGTCTAGTTGCTTTAATGATTTAATGAACCACACACCTAAGCAGGACCTTTAAAAGACCTTTCAGGTGTGGGCTAAAGAGAAGCAGCAGAAGCCACAGAAAGAAGCAGTTGGAGTCGCTGCTGTGTTGACAGTGGGACGCTGTGCAGAAAACATGGAAATCTCTGTGGAATGCAGAGAATGCACATCGTGAAGTGCTATTTAGGCTGGCTACCCCACGGGAGAGGGAAGCTCTCCATGTCCTGTATTCCGCTCCGGTGTAGGATTGTCACCGTTGAGCGAACGTAGTCGTAAAAGCTCCTTGGACAGCCAGCGTGAGCAGCAGACGACTGACTGGAGCTTTCAAATGCTGAGGGAGACCCGACGAGCACAGAAGCAGAAGCTGCGAGTCAGGTAGGAGACACCAGAGCCTACCAGTGAGTTGGCCTGATGCAAGTAATCCCATTGTGCTCCAAAGTAGACCGCTGTGTGAGAGTAAATCCTTTGAATAACGTTTGAATTTCAGCAAACTGGGTGCAATTCTCCTATTGGGAGATGTCAAATAGGAGAATATTGCAACCTGCATTTCCAAAGCCAAAAAGGAGTGGATTGGAATTAAGCAAAGTGAATACAACTTGCCAAAAGGGGGTATACAGTAAGGAAATATTGTAACCTGCATTGTCAAAGAGGCGATACAATAAATCACAGGGAATACAACCTAACTATACAGGGGCATTATACCCTGCATTTCCAAAACCAAAGAAAGCTGAGAGTGACACCAAGGTAATGCAAATGTAACAGTGCCAGAGCAAGATACCCCATGGCAAAATGTTGTCATCTACATTGCCAGCAGTCATTAGGTTGTGTAGAAAGAAGTCCGAGATCACAGGAGAAAATACTTACTTGTAAAAAGAATCAAGGAGGAGAGAATTGTAACTTACATTGCTGATGGCAACTAGATCACTATGCAAATCATTGTTAGTTGGTGCAGTATATTTGTAGAAGATGTAAGCCAAGTGTAATGAAAGTCAAAAGACTAACCCAAGAAGCAGTTGTTGATTAAACTTACCCCATTGAGGATTTAAGTGTGGAAAGTTGGGAACAAGCCTAACCACAAAGTACAAGTTGTAATAGTAGGAATTTTATCCTGGCAAGCGAGTAAACCAGGAAAGGAACAAGTACTAGTTAGTCCTCGCAGGTGAGTGGACCAGGAAGAAGACATTTTGAAGTACTGTGAATGTGGTATACGGTTGTGATGGAAAAGTGGAAATTCCACTACTGTGTTTGCTCAACTGTTTTATAACAATCCTGACTAAAGTATATGCTTTGGAAGGAACCACCCCGGCTAAATTATTGTTTATGAAGGAGAAAATAAGTTGTGATGAAAAACAATTGGCTTTCAGAGAAAATAACAATTACATTGACTTCTGACCTGGTGTGGGAAGAGAAAGTATTATTGATTTGCCAAGTAAAGGATTATGGAAACGTATGTCTTTAAGTGTGGAAAAACCTTTTTTGCCTAGCAAGTACAAGACATATTGAAGCAAACAAACTTAGTATTATATTTGGTGTGGAACCTGGCTAGTGAAAATAACTTTCTGTACATTTAACTTTGGTTCGAAACATGCTGAAATGATCCAGGGGAAGCTGATCCAACCCGGTTCACAAGGATTCCTGTTTGTAATCTTTGTTTGAATGTATGTTATTTTGTGAAGTTGAGATAGGCCAGATAAATCATGTATGATTTTGTTGTATGTATTAGGGTGAGGGACAGATACCTCAGGACATTAGGTCATCTTCCTTTAGCCTTAGTTTGTCAGGTAGGGAAATCCTTGTTAGGTTAGGGAAAGATAGACGTTTGTCTCACCCCTTTTTATTTAATAAAATGGCTACTTGTGAGAAAACTCTACCTATGTGTCGTCTCGCATTTCTCACCCTTTACACTTAGAAGACAGCTTTTTTGGTTGCTATTTCCTTGACCCAGAGAGCAAGTGAATTGCAATCCCTGACTTGTAAATCACCTTTTACAATCTTTTCCAACGACAAGGTGACTTTTAGAGTGCACCCCTCGTTCCTTCAGAGTTTCACCTGTCGCAGACAATTCGCCAGCCTTCTATCTACCTCCTCATCCATCCAAGGAGGAAGAAAGGCTGCATAGGCTCGACCCCAAAAGGGCTCGGAGTTTCTACATCACCAGGACAAGGACATTTAGGCTGGAAGATCACATGTTCATTGGATATATACAGGCCTGAAAACCGGCAAAGGAATAACGAAGCAAACCATCTCTAGATGGATAGTGCTTTGTGTGTCCGAATACTACACTAGAGCGGAACGTAATTCCTGAAGGTTTCAGGGCACATTCCACTATAAGTGTGTCAGCTACCTCTGCTCTCCACAGAGGAGTACCTGTGAAGGATATTTGTCAGGCTGCAGCATGGTCCTCCATACACACGTTTGCGAAACACTACTGCCTGGACACAGTATCTGCAAAATGAGACTCCTTTCGGCAGGGCTGTCCTACAACAAGTAGTGACATAATCGCCATGGAGTTCACTCCTTCCCTCCTCCATAATGGTTTACGGCTATGGGAGTCTATGTAAGATGGGAAATCAGTGGGAGGACACAGTCCATTAGAAGAACAAATTATTTACCCCTGGTAATGTTCTTTTTACTGGATGTTCCTCCCACAGATACCTCATCGCCCTCCCAACCTACCCCACGGTTAAGGAGCTCCCTACTAAGATTGTACAATGACTCTCCTTTAACGCTTAAACAGTTACTTAGGGGCCTGATCGCGAGTTGGGTGGTAGCCGTTAAATGCAACAGTAATGGTGTTACCGCTGCATTTAAGGGTCCATCCAATCTCAAGTGTGGCGTGTTTACCCCCAGCTCAAAACCGGCAGTGAACACGCCGGAAAAATGCTCATTTTTTGGTGCAGTTACCACCAGCGGTATTACCGCTTGGTAAATGTGCCGGAAATCACTGATTGGATCCAATAGACCCAATTGAGAATGGGGAGTAACATCTGCGGGAGGAACTACCAATAGAAAGAATATTACCAGGGGTAAGTAATTTGTTCTTCGAATGGATTGTGTCCTCCAACGTATTCCACATCTTTGCCATGTAATGTCCACAGCTGTGCTGCTTCGGCCATTTTTCGGCAGAGGGTGTCCTGCGTCGATGGTGTCGGGTCGATGTCCCTCGAAGGCCTCTGTCAAGGGTGACATCATCGGATGTCATCAGTTGGATGCACGGCGCCCATAGCCTCAGTTCCGTTTTTTCCGCAAACGTGTTTGCTCCGAGAACTCGACGCGGCTCACGTTATCATCTTCGATAATGTCTTCTTCGGCCCTTCCGACCCCGCGGTTGGGCTTTAAAAAGTGCAGGGACTCTAAGTCCAAGATGTCTATCATGAACCCGCACTGTATCTGCTTGTGGTGTCTGGGTGAGAGCCACGACACTGATGACTGCGCAAAGTGCCAGTCGTTGACTGCCAAGGCCCTGCGGGAGCGTAAGGGGAAGTTGCAGGTAGGTCGGGTATCCAAACCCTGTAAATCCCATGAAATCTGGTCTTTCCAACGACAACTCAAAAGGAGTTCAGGGGATCTCGGTCCCGGAGTGGTTCCCACCACTCATCCTCCTCGTCGAGGCACTCCCGGAAGCGGCGTCACTGTTCTCCTTCCCCGTCCTCATCGGATGATGGCTCCGCAAGGAAGGTAGCTTGCCCCACTAAATCCTCTACTCCGGAGGATTGGGAGGCATGCAGGGAGAAAATGTTGGAGATTTTTCTATCTCGGGGCACTGCACCGTCCACCCCTTTGGTTGAAGCCGGCTGGTGGGAACGGTCCAACGTTCGCGCGCATTCGGGCCTGGGCGGTCAATGCGATAAGCATCGGGAACCCTCGTGGTCCCGTTCAGACAAGGCTCAGGTAGATCGCCAGAGACGTGCCAGATCCAGGTCGAGGTCCTCGTCCCCGGTGAGACCGTTGAAGCCTGGGAAGGTGTTGAGGAAGGTGTCGACCCCGTCTGCTCCGTGCCTATCGAGTGCGGCTGTGGTGGCCTTGCCCTCGACCAAGCCCTCGGAGCCCTCAGCGCCATTGTCGATATCGACGCCGAAGCTGTCGGTGCCCTCGACGCCTTTGGGGCCTACAGGTCTGAATTTGCCAGTGGAGGCCCCTAGAACTGTGTATCCTCCAGGAAAGGCTCTGGCTAAGATTGTGAGGCCCCCTGTGGACTCACGGTCTAGTCATGTACCTAGGAGGGAGTTCTTTCACTCTCTACAAGATATTTATGAGGAGAGGTCTGATGTGGAGTTGGAGCCTTTTGGTGCTCCTGGTGACACTCCTGAAGCTCCTGACATTGTCTTTTCGGAAGGCAGTCAGCTGGAGGATCTGAGGCAATCTTTACATGATGCCAGTGGCCTGGATACATCTCCTGAGAGGGAGTTTGGCAGGCCTGAGCCTGGGGCTCATGCTGAATCCTCCTATAGGAGGTTGTCAAGGGTTACGGAGTACCTGGGGTGGTGCGGCCCTCAAGTTGAATTTGATCAGGATGACCTGACTGACATTTTAGATCAGGTCCGTACACTTTTATTTATTAAACCGCTTTGGCAGTGCAGATTGAGAGCTCCCTCCCACAGCGAGGAGTTAGAGAGATACTTACCTCGAGCTTCCTCAATGGCCTTAAGTACCTCAGATAGCCCTGTGTTGCTGTTGTATGGAGCAGCACACCCGGCCGCACTTGCACGGACCGTCACAGACTGGCTTGTTCCGTTAGCGCTGACACGTTCGCACCTGGGACGGAATACGAGT
Source organism: Ambystoma mexicanum (assembly GCF_040938575.1). Lineage (NCBI taxonomy): Eukaryota > Metazoa > Chordata > Amphibia > Caudata > Ambystomatidae > Ambystoma > Ambystoma mexicanum. The sequence continues at coordinate 853,048,010 of NC_090936.1, read as the reverse complement.
AGTGAAAGAACTACAATCCTTTTCGTGCTCTGAAACACTTGTGTACGAGCGCGATAGAAATAAAATATCAATCAATCAATCAGGGAAATGTAGTTCTTTCACTTACTCGCATATGTGCCGGTGAGACTCAGATTCAAATCACACTCCGATCCCGAATATAGCAATGAGGCTTATATCCCAGTTCAAGACAATGTAAATAACACAAGATGTTAAAAACAATCTAATTGTTTTAAAATAAGCTTGAACCTAGGTAAAACAATAAAAACAAGCAAGTAATGCACACATTTTACAATGCACGGGCTATTAAAATGCAGCAACCTACTTCAGCAAACAACTATCTCTTGAAGACTGAACCTTGCAGCCCTAAGAACAAATATTTTTTTAACGCACTCGTTTTTGTATTAATAAGTACAACCATTAACGAAGCCAAGAAACAAACCATTTCTTTTTTTTTTTAAACGTGTTTATTTTAAACAGGCAGGTCATGGCAATACAAAGCTTAATCACATGCAACATGTAGCATACAGTAATACCATTTGACGCTCCTCCCACCCCACCCCTCGGGCTCAAATTACTTCTTCACTTCCCTGTAGGGGGTCTCCATCCCGAATAGTTCTCCTGTCTAGTTGGGGCTTGAAAGTCAGGGCTGGGAACCTTTGGTCAAATTCCAATACCGGACCCCAGATGTTGCGAAAGCGATGCAAGGTGCCTGCTCCGGCAGCCGTCACCTTCTCGGCGATCAGAATGTCCCAGACTTTCATCCACCAGAAAGGCATGAGAGGGCCTTCCGTCGTTTTCCAGGCGCGGCTATCACGTTCCTACCCGCAAGTAGGCATTGTGACAATAGTTTGGCCTTGGGGCCAGACCTAGGGTAGATCCCGGGGATCGGTGCTCCAAGGAGGATAGGCTCGGGGGGCCAAGGGCAGCCGCACCTGAGTGATGTCCGCTATCGTCGCCAGGCATTGTTTCCAAAAGGCTTGGGCCTTGGGGCAGGACCACCACATGTGGAAGAAGGAGCCTATTCGGCCGCACTGCCTCCAGCATTGAGGGTTGATCGTGGAGTTCATGTGGTGGAGTCTTAGGGGAGGGTAGTACCACCAGAGGAGGATCTTGTAGGCGCACTCTCTATTCGTGATGCATGATGAGGAGGTGTGAGCCCGGGACCAGGTGTCAACCCACTGCTGGTCTTCAATCGGATGGCCCAAGTCCGCCTCCCATAGGGCCATATACCGGGTCTTGGAGGTTAGGAAGTCCGTTGGGAGGCGCTTGTACAGAGTGGAGTTTCTTCCTCGGGGCGGAAGCTCCTTAAGGGTCAATTCAATGGCTGTGGGGGGACGAGTAGCCGTCTAGCGAGTCTGAGGATGGGTGCACCAGTGGTGTAGCTGGGTATATGTGAACCTATCTCGTTCCTGGATCACAAAGAGTTCTTTGCATCACTCAAAGGTGCAGGGTTGGCCCCCTTCAAAAAGTTGACCCAAGGTCTCTAGGCCTCCTGCAATCCAGGCCTTAAAATTCTGGGGAGACAGACCACGAGAGAAGGTCGGGCTCATGAACACTGGGGAGAGGGGGCTGAGCCCCGTCGGGATCCTCTTCTGTTTCAACTCCTTGTCCCACACCGAAATGGTGTGGTTGGTGGATGCCAGGAGATTCTGCCACTGTCGCCGTTCCGGAGGGGGGACATGTGGGAGAAAGCGTAGTGGGACGGGCAGCTGCGCTTGTTCGAGGTCTACCCATCTAGGGCGGTTGGTAAGGACTTGCCATGATTGGGTACAAGACAGGTGAGCCGCCATTTGGTATTTCTGCAAGTCAGGGACCCCGTGCCCACCTAATTTCGTGTTGCCCAGCATCGTGGATTTAGAGATCCTTGGCTTTTTCCCCCTCCAAATAAACTGCATCATTTTCTTCTGTAAGCATTGAAGGGCTGGCGCTGGGACCGGCACCAGGAGTGTGGAGCATGCATACAGAAATCTCGGTAGTAAGTTCATCTTACAGGCTGTAATACGGCCCATCAGCGATATCTCCTGTGTCGCCCAGCGTCTCAAATCTGCCTCCAAGTTTGTAAATAATGGGGGAAAATTAGCCCAGTAAGTTTTGCTTGGCCTGGCCAGGATCTGAACTCCAAAGTAGCTCAGTTCTTTGGTCGACCAGTGTATTGGGCACAGCGGGACCAGGGCTTCTCGGGTCAAGCCCACTCCGATGGCGACTGATTTCCGGTAGTTAACTGTGAGAGACAAACCATTTCTATTGTGAAGAAAACCTTGTTTAAATCAGTCCAATGTCCTCTGATACAAGTGAGACATTGATATCTGAAGTTGGAAGTGTGGCAATACTGCTTCAAGGTAGTTACTGGAACCAAGAAGGTTTGTACAAAGCTGGGGAAGGTAGCTGGGTGCTTGTAAGAGTATTGAGCAAATAACCTGTAATGCTGACATTGTGGAAGTTGGGAGAGAGTCCATCTGGAAGCGGAGGCAGGTTATCCTTGTGGCACTAAGGCAGACTGAAGAGGCAAAGAGACTGCCCTTTTCTTGGAGCATAGGAAAGAAGAGTGCCTTGTCTACCTGCAGAGGTCGAAGTGTCACGTCTTTAAGATGCCTAACCATTTTAATATATAAAGTTGAAGCAGAAATACTAGAACTGTGGTTGTGTATAATACTTCAGTAGATGTCACATTGAAGTAAGTTGAAGTAGTGGCATACTGTGTTACCAAGGAGTCTGTTCCCACAGTAACAGTAGTAGAAGGGTGGTCGTCCAGAGGAGAACAACAACCCAAGAAGCAGCATCCTGACAATTACACCAAATGAACTGCAGAGGTTATGAAAACTTGTAGAATTGTAGAAGAATTGGCTAATCTATCCTTTTGGACCGTGACAACGCAATCTTGGAAGAAAGACATCCAGGATTACTATTGGTTGCATTTCCTTGGTTGGAATTGGAAAGGGATCTTTTCAACTGAAAACTGAAGAACTGTTGCAAGTAGATTTTTGTTTGCTGAACTTTTGGAACTTATAAGAACTGGTTCAAGACTTTATTATTCTGTTTGAATGGGGAAATTGACTTTTAACAATCCTGGGGAAGGGATTTACCCAGGACAGGTGAAGGTCATCCAAATTAATGGGTGCTTGTTGTTCACTCATTTATGCTTATAATTTACTTTACATGTTTTGTAGTTTAGTGTGTGGGCCAGTTTGTTTTTGTTAAGAGTGATCCCTTAGCTCTTAGACTAGGTAGGGAACTCCCTGATAGAGTAGGTTTAGCAAGGATTTATTTGCATCTTTTTCTTTTAATAAAATGTTAATTTCTGTGGAAAATACAAGCAGTTGTGTCCGCCTTGCATTACTGACCCTTCATAGTGCTGAGCTGCAGGGGCAAGGATATCATATAGGGGCACAACAACACAAGTGTGAGCAAGAACACAACCATTTAATACCACAAAACAAAATAGTAAACTAACACAACCAACTAACAGAAGAAACTAAAATAGCATTTGTAACAGAAGTAGAGTTTTGGGTGGGACTGTGGCACAAATGAATAGAGTACTAAAGTGACAAGCAGTTAAAACCTTTAAAGGTAAACTGCTTTAACATTACTGAGGATTCCCAGCCTAACGACAGGGAATATTCAATGAGCATGTGAATTCATGAAAAATACCAATGCTGGCGAACAGGAGTTACAGATAAGTAACCTATTCCTTCCCGCTTCAGTAGCTTGTGGCTAGATTGTAATGAGTCTGACACTGTAAGGATGCTGCCAGATATTAGCTGAGGCTATGCACTGGGACAAAGTTCCAGCACAGCAAAGCTCTTCAGTTGCACGCAAGTGATGTCTAACTGTCCATGTGCTGGTGGTGTTTGCCATGCCAACAATGTTGCTTTGCCTTTGATTGCCATGCCAACAATGTTGCTTTGCCTTTGGTAAGGCCATGCAATTGAAAGACAAACCTGTGTACACATTTTCAACAAATATTTAATTTGCCTTTAACTTAGAGTTAATGACGCATTGGAGCTTGCCATAAATAGCTGTGCTTATATCCAGGTAACCGTCTACTCATAAGTAAACATAAGTAATGACCTTTTCTATTCTTTTTTCCTGGTCTTCAAATCTGTTGCTGTGGAAATGTAATTGTATCCTTTCTTTTATTTCACAGAGCTCGAAGGAAGAAATTGTTAGGTGGGAAGAAGGCAAGAAGTGGCAAACAAAGGTTGAGGGGATTCGGACTAAATTGAGGGAAAAGGAAAAGGAAGTAGACTCATTATCAAAGCAGTTCAGCACCTTAAAAGAGCTCTACAACAGGTGAGTGGTTTTTCATTTTAGGTTGGGGTGCATGTTTGGTGATATTGTAACTGGAACAAATAGTGTGTTCAATATGTATACTTGAGTAAACCTTTCTGCTTTTGTGTGCTCAGGATCCTTGATTTTCTGAATTAACGGTTAATCTGTGATCTAAAAAGTAACTCTCATTCTCGTACCCTAACCGACAGCCCAGTGCCTTTGCATGCATTTGGGAGTGAGTGCCTAAGCAAATGCATGGAGTTTTAAACTTTTTTTACTGCACATTGAACACCACTTTCCAAGGGGCAATCAATACAACTTTATTGGTGCCCAGGTAGCACGCTGTCCTTACAAGGAGAGATCGGATTGACCTGTAAGGGTCAGGGCTGATTAGAGAGATACTTTAACATTCTGTGGTGGGTGATTATTCTATTCATCCTGCCTCTGCATAAAACCACAACTGTGTTGTGTATGTTCTTTTCATGTCCCATTGCAGAACTCCAGTAGTCGTTTATCAGGCCTCCCTCAAATATTCATGTTGACCCCCTCCTCTTTCTCACACATGTAATGGCCTTCTTACTGTACTTCATTGTTTAGTCCGCCCATCTACCCATTCAGGCACCTATTAGGGATTTTAACATACCAACTGGGCTCCTGTGCATTTATATAGTGGATTCCCACTAATACAGTGCATTTTTGGTTGCTATTTTCTGTTGATTATAGCCAACTAAATTGTATTGAAAGCCAACGCTCTGAATTTTTACGCCAAGTTGGGTGAGGTTTCGTGCAGGGGAGGAAAAGTTATAGGGGGGGTCCCAAATTATTGTTTTCCATAGACTGAATGGGCAAAAACTTTACGCACGGCTACAGCCCGAACGGCTGGATGGATTTTCACCAAATTTGCGGCAGGAGCGGGGACTTGGGTCAGAAAGCGTGCATTTGTATGTTTGGTGGCAATCCGACCAGTACTTTTGTTGCAAAGAACTGAAATGTATGTCTCAAAAAATTAGTGATATCTGGGTCCGCTTTGCGGACCCATTTCCCTGTTCGCTCCGCAGACCGATGTGTCATTGGCCTGCGGTACGCCGTGATGTCGGCGAACAGTGGACGCGGCCGGCGGTTGACTGGAGTGAAGAGTGCTGTGCGTCAAAAGTTTTGGGAAACGCCTCCATGGTGTATCGGAGGATAGGGCCGCGCCGGAATGGGTTGCAGAATAGGGTGGGTGAAAGAGGGCGAAGTGAAGAAATTGGCAATGTGTTGTGCTGTTGCTTAGGGCTGCCGGAGGTTATGTTGACTTTGTGCTTTTGCATTGTTTTATAGCGGTGGGTTTGTGGCGAAATGTTCCCATGCTTGTCGGCCTTGCCTTGTAGTGGTTGTGGGTAAGGCGTAGGCTTTTCAGTGCATGGGCGGAGTCTGCAGGCCTCCCCCTGTACCCAAGAGCCCAGGGCTTGGGCACTATCCCCACAATGCAATGCCTCCATGCATGGGAGAGCAGCAAGGCAATTTGCGGGTACGGCAGCAGGCGAGTAACTTCTGTGGCGATGGCGTGGACGCTGCCTTGGGAATGGATTGCAGATGGTGTAAAGAAATTGCAAATGGGTGATATTCCTACATGGAAGGATTTTCTACCATCACCGTTTTGCTACATGGCCCATGCACGCAGCTACTCGCATATACTTCATTGGTGGGTAGCTGCACAGGCGACTATCATATTTTGGTCAGTGTAAGCAGACTGCAGTGTGGATGGGGAGTGCATTGGAAACACTATGAAGATATTTCCAGTAAGTGTACTATGTTGTGTTGTGCCTGCAAAGTCCCTACTGGCTTGTGTGCATGGCTATGGCCCTTGCACCTAACAGTGCGGGTAGTGGTTGGAAGTAGGTGTGAGAAAGTTGTCATGTGTGGGTCCGTTAGTTTATTCATACAATACTGTAGTCGGAGAAGGTACGTGGACACATTTTCCCATGCATGCCTCTATTGCCAGTACTAGGCTTTTGGGTACATCGGCTGAGGACGTAGGCCTCCGCATGTACCCAAGAGGCTAGGGCTTGCTCACACAATTGCTTCAAGGGAGGGCATTACGACATTCTGACATGGAAGGATTTTTTACCAGCACACTTTTGCGATATGGACAATTCATGCACCTGAGAATGTTGGCTTGTTTGGGTCCGGTCCGTTAGTGTACCCATACGTACCTGTAGTCAGGAAAGCTCTGTGGCCACATGTTTCCATGCATGCCTCTATTGCCTTCCAGTGGGTGTGTACTAGGAGTAGGCTCTTGTGGGCATGGGCGGAGGCCTTAGGCCTCCGCATGTACCCAAGAGCGTAAGTCTTCGGCACAACACCGGAAACGCAATGCAGGCATGTATGGGACCACTGTGATAATGGTGTGTGAATTGCACACATACATACAAAGAGTGCATTCCCTTTGCCTTTGCTCATTTGCATACGTTATTATACCCATACCTTCTGTTGCTGTTGTGGGTTTCCATTGTGTTGTGGCGGTGGGTAGGAGTATCGGCTGTGGTGCATTTGTCTAGTATGGTGTGGGGTGCCATGGTCCCATGCATGCGTCCATTGCCTTGGGAGTGGTTGTGGGCAAGGCCTAGGCTTTTGGGTGCTTGAGTGGAGAGCATAGGCCGCTGCATGTACCCAAGAGGCTAGGGCTTGGCCACACCCTTGCTTCAAGGGAGGCCATTACGACATTGAGACATGGAAGGATTTTTTTACCATCACAGTTTTGCGATATGGACCTCTTATGCAGCTACTCACTTAAACTTCATTGGGGGGTGGCTGCACAGGCGCCTATAATTTTTTGGTGAGTGCAGGTAGACACCATTGGGGATGGGGAGTGCATTGGAGGCAATATCAGGATATTTGCAGTCGATGTATTATGCTGTGTTGTGCCTGCAAAGACGTACTGGCTTGTGTGCGTGGCTATGGCCCTTGCACCTAACGGTCTGCCCACTGTTTGGAAGTAGGTTGGAGAATGTAGCCTTGTCTGAGTCCGTTAGTGTCCCCATACATATCGGTAGTCAGGAAAGCTATGTGGCTGCCTGGTAGCATGCATGCCTCTATTGCCTTCTAGTGGGTGTGTTGAAGGACTAGGCTGTTGGGTGCATGGGCAGAGGCCTTAGGCCGCCGCTTGTACCCAAGAGCCTAGGGCTTGGCCACAGCATTGCTTTAGGGAGGACAGTAAGACATTGGCACATGGAAGGAATTTTTCACCATCACAGTTTTGCGATACAGAACTTTTACACAGGTACTCACATATACTTCATTGGCGGGCAGCTGTAAAGGCGACTACCCCTTTTTGGTGAGTGTAGGCAGACTCCTTTGGGGATGGGGAGTGCATTGGAGACAATATGAAGATGTTTCCAGTCGGTGTGCTATGTTGTGTTGTGCCTGTAACACTCCAACTGCTTGTGTGCATGGCTGGGGTCCTTGGACCCAACAGGCCGGCCACTGGTTGGAAGTACATTTCAGATTGTTGCCTTGGTTGGGTTCTTACGGTACCCATATTTACCTGTGGACAGGAAAGATACATGGTCACATGTTGCCATGCATGTCTCTATTGCCTTGCAGTAGGTGTGGCGAAGAACCTGGTTGTTGGCCACAAACGCAACGCAATGCAGCCATTTATGGGAGTACTGTGATATGGGTATGTGGATTGCATGCACATGTACAAAGAGTGCATTCCCTTTGCATTAGGTCATTTGCATACAATATTATAATCATACCGTGTGACATAACATAGACATTTAAATATCTAAGTGTTCTAAGGTACTCACCTTTACAGAATCACTGTGGAGGACATGTTATAGTTGCTACAGCAGCATTGATGAGATAAGACACCATTTGCATTAGGAATGGTGTGGCTGTAAACAGAACCTTGCTTCAGGGAGTGTATTAAGAAAGTGGGACATGAAAGGATTTGGTTGCCGCGTAACTTTTGCGATATGGCCCATGTACGCAGCTACTGACATATAATTCATTGTGGGGTAGGTGCACAGGCGATTACCTTCAGAGCCCATTGGGGATGGGGAGTGTATTGCAGATGATATAGGGGTTTTTGTAATCGGTGTACCATGTTGTGTTGGGAGTGGCAAGCCCCTACTGGCGTGTATGCATGGCTACGGCCCTTTGCCCTAACAGTCTGGACACTGGTTTGAAGTAGGTTTCAGAATGTTGCCTTCTTTGGGTCTGTTCTTATAGTGATATGTAACTCCAGCGTACACTCTTGGAAATATGTATGTCTCCTGTGGGTGCTCAGTATTACAGAATGGTTGTGGAGTACATTTTGCAGTTGGTACACCAGTAGAGGTGGCGTGAAGTGGCTGCACGTGTATATGGTGTACATCATTGGCCTTGTTGCTATTCACGGACTGCAATGCCATTATTAATGTTTTGTATGGTGTGCCTCTCATAATACCCTGTGCTTTGAGAGTGAAGGAAGATATTGTGATATGACACAAGTTAATAAGCATTACACATGTAAATTATGGATAATGTGCAGAACAACCCACATACATTTGCATCCGACAACATCATCAACGCCGTTATGTCCAGCCATATACAGGACAGCAGGCCATCTGACTGTTAGCTTTGATTTGCGTACTTGAGATGGCCAACGAACGCGGTTGGCGCTTCTACTGTGTGCAATTGTAATGTGTGCATCGCTTCCATTACCTATACGTGTATGCAGCATTGCAGCAGTCACTGGCATCAGTGACTGTACTTGTGGACAGTTGTTCCTCACTGCGTGCACTCCAGGTATTTTCTTTATGTGCGTGCAAAGCATAGGGCACTCTGTCAAGTGAGCACCTAGCTCTGGAAAGGAACAACATAAGCAAAAGCAGACATGTGCTCACAGAGCATACGGTTCCAGAACATTCCCATAGTTTAGTAACACCACAGGGAGTTGTTGCCAATGCTTTATTTTGCTACAGAATTTTAACAACATGTAAATTGGCTGCACTCATTGTGCTTTTATTTCGCAAACAAAATCCAGTGACCAATCTATAGGTGATGTTCTTTTCCCTATTGACTACGCAGTCAGCTTTAAAACATGGAGTGGAAATTGCCCACCACCTCTCATAAAGTGTGCAGCAGATGTGATGGCACTCACAGAAACCAGGCTCAATTCCTCCATTCCCACTGATGCCACTCTCTCCCTCACACTCCGCACTGACCGCACAGGTCATAAGGGTGGCGGAGTGGCTCTCGTATGTAAAAATAAATAAATAAATAAATAATAATAATAAAAAAAATAATAATAAATCAATACAAAAACACATTTTTTTGTCCACTTACAAAGATACTGGCTGGTGCCGGGGAGTAAGGTATAGTAGGTTTGTACATCAATGAGTACATTTTGGCTTCAAGAATATAAGTAGGCATTTGCAAGATTTGCAGGTAATCTCTGCTTTGGACTTGCTTTCTAATGTATGCTGTATAGTGGCCTCCATTGGTTGAGTCGCCTGTGTGGTAGATTATGGCTACTGTTGTGAAAGTTTTTCTTGCCAATTGATAGGAGCATTAATATTATATATTGACTATGTGAGTGTAAATGTAGCGTCGAACGTATATCAGAATTGCACGACATACACAATATGCTATGGTTTGCATTTTGCACCATTTGCTGAAATGGAATGGAGTCACAGTTGGGTATTGATACAAATTATTTGTTAGGGACTTGTTCCTGAATGACATGGTTGCACAGAGTGATGCATGTTTCCACATGTAGGAAATGTGAAAGATTTAATTTATGAGTATGTTTTTCCTTTCCAGTATTTTTAGTAAGTGTATTAGAAACTCCTGTGGATCTTCTTGTCACTTTAAAGTGAATTTTACCATTCCAGCACTGTAGTCCAATTCTTGCCTTATTCCTGAGACACTGTAAATGGTATCAGGATTACTTACTGCATTTCTGTGAAAGACGAGCATTTGCAAACACAACTGGTCTGCACCAATTAAAACATGTTTTCAACAATTGCTGGAATTTGGAATAGAACATTCATTGTTACATTTGCATAGCAATTAACACCTGTTGTATTGGAAAATTTGAATGGGCCAGGTACTTCTGTGTCTGAGCACTTTGATGGAAGGATACGTGGTTTCTTTGCAGATGCATTTCTTTTTGCGGGTGGAGTTGCATATTTATTGTCTTTTTTACTCCTTTTGTGTGCGCTTTTGGTAGTTGATGTAGTATGAGTTGCTTTCAATTTCTTTGATGGTACTGTTGGCAAATCATTTACAACTTCTGATTGAATGAGCCTTCTTTTCAAACCTTTCGGGTTGTGAGGAATAGGGTACATTTTCGGATGGGGTGTATACAGTGCACGTAGCCTATTGTACTCTATGATGCAAGGAATGTCTACACTGGCTGCAGTTTCATCAAAATTCACTAGATACAGTCCTTCCAGTGTACGTAGCCGTGACAGTGTTATGTAACTCATGCGTTCTTTAAAGACTGTGCTGCCAATATCAATGCTTGATCGAAGGTTAGACCTTGTGATTTATAAATAGTTACTGCATAAGCTAGCGACAGAGAGAACTGTTATTTCTGTACATACATGTCTTTGAAAAGAAGGAATCGTGCTGTTGTGCGTCCTATATTTTTGACTTCTGAAAGTTTATCAAATTTGATGTTTACAAACTGAATGCTGTTGTCCCTTGGGTATGTCTGGAAGCCAACAACTGTACCAAGTGGTCCATTAACTAAATCTTGCTCTACGTCAATGTTACGTTTTAGCATAACTCTACAGTTGACACATAATGTTAACATTTTCTTCAAACCAGCTGTGTTGGAGATAGAGTTCTCTAAGGTTTGTAGTCGTGCTATGCCTTGTTGACACATAGGTATTGTCATACCGTGTACATCCAGTTTGTCTGTGGCATGAATTTCCACTAGTGGTTGTTTTTCTTTTTGCAGCATTGTTGCATTAAATTGTGCACATCTTGCTAGAGTTGGCATTAAGGACATACAGCTGACATTTTTCTGAGCTAATTGTTCCATGACATCAGTAGCACATGTGTTACGCCTGTACAGCTCATGGATGTATCTAGTATTGAGGGTAGACTGTGCCTCCTTTGATAGTACACCAATCCGTATGTTTTTTAAAATGTTGGCGTAGGTGAGGTCTGCAGACTGACACATGTTTTGATTTAGTTCTCTGTATTGGAAATGTTGCCAGAGATTTACGTTCCTTATGCTTCCAAGACTTTTATGGCACCCTTTGTGTCCTAAGGTTTGGAAGATAGGTTCACCTTTGACTGGTGTTAATTGAAGGAGCTCTCCGAAAACAATTACATGTTTTCCTCCAAAGAGTTCTTTGTAGTCTGTTTTGATGACCTCTTACAATCTGAGGTGAATCAAACCCAACATTAGGTTGGAGACCATGCTCACCTCATCTATTGGGAGCATTTTAATTTGTTTCAAAACTCTATGTAGCTCCATAGCAGATTCTGCTGAAAGTTTATAGTACTCTAATTTGATTTGGTGTTCTACTGGAAGGAGTAGCAATCGGTGTAGAGTGACTCCACCTATTTTTTAGGCAGCTAAACCTGTAGGGGCGGTTACAACAGCAGAAAGGTTGTTGTTTGTTAATTGTTTGAGGTATTTACTGATCATTTTTATTGAGAATGTTTTACCTGACCCAGCTTCACCACTTACATACAGCAATATAGGTTTGTAGTTGTCACACATGCAAGTTTTACTTTCGTGCTGTAAACCATGGTTTCGCTTCTACAAAAATGGTACGCTGTTCATTGTTTAGTCCGGATTTCAGTACTGCCAAGTCTTCTTCATAGAGTTCTTATTGAAGCATAGTGGTGGTTACTTCCATCATGGCTAAATAAACTACTTTACCACAACTGCCTCTCAGTAATTTGGTGGGAGGCAATTTAGCAGTTTTCGGGTGAAGTCGTATTATTGCTTGAAATGGGTGCACTGTTTGGATTATAATGCTGTCATTCAAATTAAGCTGCTACAGTGGGTTTGGCAGTGGAAGTAGTTCCAAATCATTACTAATTGCCCGTGAAGGCTTTTGGTTATTGTCAAGTTTTGCAGTGCAGTATGTGCACAGTATGGAGGTGTTAGTAACTTCATATTTGTTTTCATCTATGAGTTACAGAGATAATTGAAACCATTGGGATTCCTCATTGTCTTCTATTTTCTGCATTATATCTATAATTTTTCTATAGAAAGTTCTACAACAACACACACATACTTGGTTTGGCATTTCAGCAGATGTGCTTTTGAACTTTTGTATTTCTTTTGTGTATGTGTGATATAAAAAGTTGATAGCTACACTGATGTCAGTACTGTTGTCTGAAAATGCTGGAGGTTGTAAGTGCTCTTCAGTTCCACAAAATTTCCTTTGGATGTGCTCTATTTCATCGAGCACTTGTTTGGCTATACCGTGTAGGAGAATATCATTGAAATGTTGGAGTGCTAAAGCTGGACTTTTTACATAGTACAGTTTGTAAACTAGATTTCTCACTGGTGAATAGTGGGTTGCTAACATTTTGATATGTTGAAATGTGCTTTAGCAAGAAGTTCCAGAAATACAGGCTAAGGAATGTCCTTGTATTCCAGTGTAGTTGTGCACTGAACAGGAGTCCATGGTTTGTAGTATTTTTCTTTTTCTTTTGTCATTGCCTTTCACATACTGATTGAGGAATTGCTGCAAAGATTTGATTAAGCATTGGCGAACATTACACATTGATGTGCAAGGCCATTTGTAGGTGATGCGTGTTGGTTTGGCGGAATGGAGAGTGACATCTAAGTTTGATGGGGATATTTCTGAAAGCAGTGTTTCCTCTTATGGTATTGTGTACTATTCATACCCTTGTCCACTGTGATGTAAGGCAATTTGGTTTGTTTGCTCTTGTTTGTATGATTCTTCATTGAGTTCTGGCTCTATGTTGGTGGTGTGACTCCACTCACCTGTACAGATGAGGCCAAAGGTGTCTATGCTGATATTGCGTTTGTTTCGAAGTAGTGCTTGCAATTTACCAATTAATCTTGTTATTGGTTTCATTCTGTTCAAAATTACTATAAACAATTTCCGTTTCACGCTCATTGCACTTTCTACAAGAGCTTCTAGGATGACTTTTCTGCTGTAGGTTTTAAGGGTTGGGTGTGATTTCTGCCCTCTATTTATAAGGTTCTGAAAGACTCTCTTAGCAGTAGTGTAAATTGCACTGTACTTGGTGGGTTTCTTTTTATTCTCACATTTTGACAGATCAACTCCACTGTCTTTACTGGTAGATGTATCAATTTTCCTTAATGACTGAATTACCTCTTCTTCAACTTTCTGTTCACGTTCAGCTTGCAGTGGATGGCTACTTTCTGTGTTGTTAAATTGCGTGGCTCTCTTTCTGCATTGCTTTCTACAGAGTTGCAGTTTGCTAGGCATTGTGTAGTAGCTGTTGGCGAAGAAAGGGAAGTGTGGGTGTGCACATTTTCAAATGTATATGTGTGCAATGTGCATGAGTGGGTCATTAGGAGATTAGGCATTTAACTGCAAGTGTGTCACTGTGCAGTGGTCTCTAACTTTCGGTTGGGGACAGTATCTTACTATGTGGGGATTAGTCTAATGGTGGCAACATAACAAACACTGTAGAGGTGTCATCAGTAACAATGAAGTACATACTGGTGAATGGCTGCACAACTGTATGCTACCATACAACAATAGTGCACTCTTTGAGTAAGACATCCAACAGTATGATGGTATTGTACTTACTTTGTTGCTTGCTGAGAGTAGGTTTATTGTAGCCTGTATTTCGAAGTGTACACTCCAGTGGTTTTACAGAGAGAGGTGGGTACTGCACCTGTATAAGAAGATGGTAACAAAATATCTTGGCTAATGGCATAGTGCTTACATTTATGCAATACATTCTTTAAAACTATAGAGGGATGTCTTGGCAGGAAGAGGAAGAGTGTGTATGTGTATAAATGGAAGGCTTATATGAATGGGCACTTGGGAGCATAAGTACGTTTGTTAAGGGTGTAGGTGGGTTATTTGGGAGTGTATTGTATGACTTCTTATGAAACACGTGTGTGTATTAGTGTAGTCCTATTTACTTTCAAAATGCAGTACTTTGTATTGTGGAAGAATGACAAAAAGGTGCGGAAAGGTGTACAGGGTGCAAAGCAGAATGTTTTTGTGCGTGCATTTGCATGTACTTCTTTGCATATGTATGCTTGCTACATGACTGCAGGCATTGCTTTTGGGCTTTAATTTCCTTATGCACATTTATGAATGTTACTGTTGTGAATACACACATACATTTCTGTATTGCTGAACTACTGTCATTATCAATGACGTGCAGTAGGAAACTGTTGTTATGCTTGCAATGTATGCACTTGGCTTAGTTTGGTGGGACAGACTGCCTGATAATATTGTGTGCAATTTTTTACAAATTTGGTAGGAGGTGCGTTAATGGGGGAAAGCATTGTGAAATTGATGGAACAAAAGAACAGAGTAACCGTTTCCATATACCAATGGCTGTTATGCGCAAATGGCAACTTTGCCACCACCTACTACTGTAGGAGCCATTTAATGGTAGGTGATAGGAGAAATAACAGTACAAATTTTGAGTACATTATGGAGATTCACTGCTAGGTACCCTGTTGCTGTGAACTTCTAACACATTTGCCACTGTACTGTACAAAAAATAGTAATACCTACTAGGCGTGGTGATGGGTAGCGATGCAGATGTATGTGGGTGCAGAAATCGTAGATTATTTTACAGTATTTTCCCGTGCAGGTGCTTTGGATTTACAGGACATTTGACCTCCGCGTGTTTAAGGGTTGGTATGGACTGTTGAATTTTTGGATGTAAATGGTAGATGCATATGAAATCGTTTAACAGTAGCCAATCAAGGAGTGCTGGTAAGAGTACTAGAAAGGGAGGAAGGACTGGCCCTGCTTTACTGGGGCGCAGCCCTCGCGGTAGTTGGGGAAAGAGCATGTGCTACATGCTGTCCTTCTTAATGTGCTTGCCATGGAAATGGGACTAAGGATTATTGATTCAGGTGTATGTCTGCTTTTCTGTTTCATGGTAGAATGTTCTTCTGTGCCCATGAGAACCGTAGTGCTTGTAGTGTGACGCTTGTCAGTGGCGTTGATATTTCTTTTCCCCATTTTGAAAATAGTCATCTGTTGCACTATGTACAATGTACGCTGCAGACACTCGGGTAGTAATGTAAGGAGGAAAAGCAGAGGGCAATCTCTAACAAGGAGCACACAAAAAGGTGTTTCGAGGGGATTGGGTCCTCTGACGTATTCCATATCTTTGACAGTAATAACCACAGCTGTGCTGCTTGGGAAAATTTTCGGCATCTGCGTCCTGCGTCGATGATGTCGATGCGCCGTCCCCGAGGACCTCCTCCGACGGCTGACGTCACCCGATGTGATAAGTAGAACGCACGATGCCCGTAGCCTCAGTTCTGTTTTTTCCGCGAACGTGTTCACTTCGTGAATCTCGGTACGCCTCGACTCTTTGGAGTTTCTGTTGTCTTGTTCTCGGTTCTTTGAACCTGTTCGGTTTTTGTGACAAAGCATGTTCGTGACGATGTCTATCTCATCTTCAACCCTGCGTCCTTCCTTCAAGAAATGCGGGGACTGTGGGTCCAAGATGTCGGTAACGGACTCGCACAACGCCTGCCTCTGGTGCCTCGGGGAGGCCCACGACATGGACGACTGTGTCGACTGCCAGTCGCTCACGGCCAAGGCCTTGCGGGAGCGCAAGAAGTTGTTGTCGGTAGGTAGGGTGTCTAAGCCCCAGAAGTCGAGGTCTGCGGGGCTTTCGACGGATGACTCGAGAGGCGACTCTCTGCGTCATCGTTGGAGGTCCAGTGGGTCTCCTTCCAGGAGTCGGTCTCGCCACTCCTCTGCCTCTTAGAGGCATTCCCGGAAGCGCCGGCATCGGTCTCCTTCCCCGTCCTCTTCCTAGGACTCCGCCCGTTGGTGGGTCGCTTATCCCACCATGCAAGCGACACCAGAGGAATGGGCTTCCTTCGGGAAGAAAATGTTAGCGATTCTCGAATCGCAGGACACCGGTCCTTCCGCGCCTCCGAGTGGGGTCGGTCGTGATCGGTCGAGAGACACCGCTCGCATGCCTTCAGGCTCGGGTGGTCGGCACGGTTCGCGGGAGAGGTCCCGCTCAGACAAGGGTAACTGTTCTCGCCATGCACGTTCCAGGTCCCGGTCCTCGACGCGCTCGAGACCGCGTGATCCTGTGCAGTCTTCGAGGAAGACGTCGACGCCTGTGGCGCAGAGGTCATCGACAACCTCTCTCTCGAGGCTCCGCCTCCGAGGGGGTCGTCGGCGCCTAGGTCGTTGAAGGACACGCTCGGAGCTCTGGCTTCGAGGGCTGTGTCGACGCTGCTGATGCTGGCGGCGCTGCGGCTGAGGTCGACGCTGATTCGCTCGACGTCAACGCCGACTCGTTCGGCGCCCTCAACGCCTTTCGAGGCGGTGGTGTCGGAGGGGCCTGAGGCATGGGGGTAGCCCTAGAAAGGCTCTGGCTGAGGTCAGGCATAGCTTTGGTCCCCAGGTGTCTTCCTCTCACCGCCTGGAGTACATTTCAGGGGGTGATGAGGGCTCTGTTGAGGGCTTGGTTCCGGTTACAGTGCCAGATGAGTTTCTCTCGGGCTATAGCCAATTTGATGACCTGAGGCAGTCAATGCATGATGCCAGTGGATTGGACACCTCTCCGGAGGTGGAGTTTTGTAGGCCTGAACCTGGCACTCATGCCGATTCTTCATACCGGCGCCTTATGTCTCGGGTCACCGAGTACTTGGGATGGTCGGCTCCCCCAGGGGAGTTTGTTCAGGATGATCTCACGGACATCCTCGATCTTGGTCCCCCCACTGACCCGGTACTGCCGTTTCATATGGCTCTGCAGATAAGTGTGGCGGCGGCTTGGTCTGCTCCGGAGAGTCTCCCGGCAGTGGGCAAGTCTTTGTCGCGAAAATACCATACAGCCAGTAGCGACCCCTGCTACTTGTCCAGGCACCCCACTCCGGAGAGTTTGGTGGTGCAGGTGGCTACGGCCCCGGCAAAGCAGGCGTCGCATCCTACCATCCCTCCGGATAGGGATGACAAACGTTTTGATGAAAGTGTTTTCTTCAGGGGGTATGGCGCTTCAGGCGGCCAACTCCGTATGTGCCTTGTCTCGTTTCACACACACTCTGTGGAACTGTGTTGCATTAGCGGCTGAACATATTCCCGAAGGGGACGAACGGGATGGTTTCCTTGCTATGGTTCAGGATGGCAAGGATGCCATGTGTGAGGCCGTTCAGTCGGGTTTGGACATGGCAGATTGTGTCAGCCGGTCCATGACGGCGAGCACCGTAATACGCAGGTTTGCGTGGGTGCGGAAGTCGGGGTTCGCTCCTGATGTGCAGCCCCGGCTCCTCAACATGCCCTTTGATGGTGAACATCTTTTTGGCAGCAAGGCTGACGAGAGCCTTGAGAGGTTGCAGACCTCCAAAGCTGCAGCGAAGTCGTTGGGTGCTGCAGTTCGACAACCTCCGCCTTTTCGTCCTAGGGGACAACAATGGAGGGGAGGTTCCTTTCGCTATTACTCGTCCTTCAGTAAAGCGAGAGCAGCTGTCAGTCAAAGAGGCCACCGTAAGAGTGCCAGAGGTGGCCTCTTTGACCTCAGGCAACGCCGCAGCCGCTACCACTCAGTCATGAGGCCATGTCCCATGGTTCGCCGGTTGGGGGAAGGCTGGCGCAGCATCTTGTAGAGTGGCGTGCCATTACTTCAGATGTGTGGGTTCTGGAGATCATAACCCATGGCTACTGTCTTCCTTTCCGGCAAAGGCCTCACAACAATCCACCGGGGAACCTCTCTTTGCAGAGTTCGGATCTGCTCCTTGCGCAGGAAATTCAAGCCCTGCTGGAGAAGGGCGCCATAGAACTGGTGCCTGTAGCGGAGAGGAACAACGGACGGTATTCCCCTTATTTTTTGTTTTCGAAGAAAGACTGGGGGTTGAGACCCATCATGGACTTGCGCAGTTTGAACAAACTCCTCAGGAAGGACAAGTTCAAGATGGTTACTCTCTCTCAAGTCCCCCAGGCCCTTCAACTTCAGGACTGGTTGGTGTCTCTCGACCTCAAGGATGCTTACTTCCATGTGCCGATCCATCCCAAGCACAAGAAGTACCTGAGGTTTATGGTTGGCGACTCGCACTTTCAGTTTCGGGTCCTGCCGTTCGGATTGACCTCCACCCTGAGGGTTTTCACCAAACTCATGGTGGTGGTGGCAGCACATCTCAGGAAAGGGGGGATTCACGTCTACCCCTACCTGGATGTTTGGTTGATCAGGGAGTGCTCTCCCGAGCAAGTCCTGGATCATCTGTCCGTCACCTGCCACTCCCTCCACAAGCTGGGCTTCTCCCTCAATTTAAAGAAGTCCCATTTGACGCCAACACAGCGGCTCCAGTACATCGGAGCAGTGCTCGACACATCCCTGGGGCTGTGTTTTCCTCCCCAGGTGAGGGCTCTTCACATTCAGCAGATGGTGCACAAGTTTCAACTTGCCCAGACGCTCCTGGCATTCGCGTTCTTGAGGTTGCTCGGCCTCATGGCATTCTGCATTCTTCTGGTGCCAGAGGCTCGTCTGCGGATGAGATCTTTTCAGTGGGCACTCAAGATGCAGTGGTCGCAATCTTCTGGCAGGATGTCGGACCCTGTTCATGTGCCGCCCTCGGTCACCCAGGACCTTCTGTGGTGGGCCGTCGAAGGCAATCTGATGAAGGGGGCCCCGTTTTGGCTTCAGGTGACGATCGTGACGGACGCATCCCTCACGGGATGGGGAGCTCATGCCAACGAGCTGACAGTCAGTGGTCGTTGGTCTCAGTCGGAGTCCAGACTCCATATCAATCTGTTAGAGCTGAGGGCCATCAGGCTAGCCCTGAAGGCTTTTCTGCCGACTGTGCGAGGAAAGAGTGTCCTGATCCTAACGGACAACACGGTGGCCATGCACTACCTCAACAAAAAGGGGGGGCAGGGTCACTTCCACTGTGCAGGGAGGCGATGCGGCTCGAGTTCTTGGCCATCCAGCAGGAAGTTTTGATCTCGGCTGTTCATCTGGCTGCAGACGATAACGAGACGGCGGACGCTCTGAGCAGGCAGAGCACGATCTCTCACGAGTGGGAGCTGGCTCAGGAGATTCTCCTTGAGATCTTCGCCCTTTGGGGGACCCCTCAAAAGGATCTCTTCGCCTCCAGTGTCAACCGGAAGTGCGAAAGGTTTCCTCCTGTCCCCGTCATCCCGCAAGTACTGCGGAGGTTACGGAGGTTCGGTTCAAGGATGATCCTCATTGCTCCGGCGTGGGCCCGGAGGACGTGGTACCCAGACCTTCTCGACTTGTCCATCTGCCCTCCATGTCGTCTTCCCTACCAAGACGATCTGCTCTCACGGGAGGTGGGGTCAGGTTCTCCATCCAGAGGTCAGATCCCTCAACCTTCACGCTTGGCTTCTGAAAGGTTGAGGTATAAGGATTCGGACCTCCCTGAAGACGTGTTGGAGGTGTTGCTCTCGGCCAGACGGCCAGCAACAAAGTCTCTGTACCGTTGCCGTTGGCGTAAGTTCTGCGACTGGTGCAGAGTTAAGAATGTGGATCCTTTTGAGTGTGACATTCCCATGGTTCTATCTTTTTTGCTTTCCTTGGCCCACAGGGGCTTGGAAGTGGGTACCATTAAAGGTTACCTGGGGGCGCTGTCCATATTTAAGCGCTCGTCTGAAGAATGTTCCCATTTTAAGATTCCTTTAATTTCTCAGTTTTTGAAAGGGCTCACTAATGTGTTCCCTCCGTCACCTTTTCTGGTGCCCAGTTGGGATTTGAACCTTGTTAAGTTTCTTATGGGTGCTCAGTTTGAGCCTTTGCATTCTTGCCCTTTGAGACTGTTAACTCTTAAAACTGTGTTTTTGGTTGCGGTTACTTCCGCTCGCAGAGTGAGCGAGTTACAGGCACTTTCAGTTAAGCCACTCTTCACTGCGTTTCATAAGGACAGGGTTGTCCTTCGAGTTCAACCTTCCTTTCTTCCGAAGGTGGTTTCGGAATTTCATGTGGGCCAGAAGGTTGTTCTTCCGGCATTTTATCCTCCTCCGCATCCTGGTAAGGAAGAGGAGAGGCTCCATAGGCTTGATCCTAGGAGAGCTTTGAGCTTTTATATTTCACGCATGTCCCGGGTCAGAGTTGGTTACGCTGGAAAGCGTTTGGGACAAGCTGTGACGAAACAGACTTTGTCTCGTTGGATTATTTTGGCTATCTCCGAGTGTTACCGCTTGGCGGGTAAGGACCCTCCGGCTGGCTTGCGGGCCCATTCTACCAGGGGTATGGCTGCATCTACTGTCCTACAGAAGGGTGTTCCTATTCGTAACATCTGTGATGCAGCCACCTGGGCTTCAGTACATACTTTTGTACATCACTACTCCCTTGATTCCATCCGAGGACAGGATCTGGCCTTTGGCAAGGCAGTCCTTTATTCCGCAATTTGATTGGGCATGCTAAATTTGTGTTCTAAATTCTTTTCCCACCTCCCTGCTTTGGTACTGCTTTGGGAGTCTGTCAAAGATATGGAATATGTCGGAGGACCCAATCCCCTCGAAGAACAAGTTACTCTCTTACCTGGTAATGTTCTTTCGATTCGATGGTCCAACGACGTATTCCATATCGCTCCCGCCGTACCTTCACCGCTGCAGAATTTCTTATGCGATTGCAGCTTACGTTTCCGCAAGGCCTTGTCTGTCTGACTGCCAGAAGACAGTAGTCACACGTTCTGGGGGAAAAAACTACAACTGAGGCTACGGGCGTCGTGCGTCCTACTTATCACATCGGGTGACTTCGGCCGTCAGAGGAGGTCCTCGGGGACGACGCATCGACGTCATCGAAGCAGGACGCAGAAAATTTCCGAAGCAGCACAGCTGTGGTGATTACTGTCAAAGATATGGAATACGTCGTCGGACCATCCCATTGAAAGAACATTACCAGGTAAGAGAGTAACTTGTTCTTCTTTAAACATCGCTTTAGCAAAATTAGAAAAAAAACACTTAACAACTTTCACCAAGACGCCCATTTTCTATGACACCCTAAAATATTTTTGTGCAGCCACCCATACAGGGCAATATGGTCGCGAAAGCCATTCCATTTGGAGGTGCGCACATGCTACATCTGGGTCTTTTCAGGTTGGCTGCAATGAAAATGGGACTGTGCAGGAGATGGGATTGGTCATTACGATTTCCTGGGTGTGGTGTGTAGCAACAGATTGTGCCAGAATGTCTGCTTGCCAATAGGAGAGAAGATGGCTACGGGGAACGGGCGTGCCGTTCAGTAGGCAGACTATATGGCTTTTGGGTGACTCCTGGATACACTGGGCGCAAGTTTACACAGAATGCTGTGCACTGGCAGCACACCTTGGTTTTCATAATGTTGATGCACACTGGTACGGAATACGTGGGATGAAGTGGCTCCATGTGTGTCCTCTTTGTGCCAGTTTGGTGACGCTTGCTCATCCAGACATTATTATTGTTCATTGTGGAGGGAACAGTTTAGGGCGTGTTAGCAGCATTTCTTTGCAGTTTGCAATGCAGAAGACATTTCGGCAACTCATGGAAATGTTTCCAAATTCACACATCATTTTTTCTTGCATTGCACAGAGACAGATGTGGCTGCATTCTTCCTCGTGTGGGCCACAAATGGAGAAAGCACGGCGCAATGTGAACAAGGCTGTTTGCACTTTTTCGTGCAACGTTGGCATGTTCTCCTGCAACAATGAAAACATTAAGTTTCGTAGTAGCAACATTTTTCATTCAGATGGAGTTAATCTGATTGATGCTGGCAATGAGCTGTTTCTGCGTAATATCCAAAATGCAGTGCAACGCTTACTGCAAGTCTAGCAATGATTTTCACTTTGATTGTTGACCACCTCCAACGTTGCTAACACAAGCAGCACAAAAAGGCTCTTTTCAGAGCCACCACTACAGTTTGCAAATGCGTACAATGCTTTTGACGGAGTTCCGCTGCCTATTGTTGCCATCCCTGTACGCAGCGCTCATAGGCTGCGCCACCGCCTTTATGCTTTCATTCAACTTCTATTTTTCAACAGTGCAAGATGGATCTGAAAAGAGCCTTTTTGTTCCCTCACCCCTTCCGGTTGTGTAGCAGTTTTCCTGTTGTAAGACATGCCACAAAAGGCAGCAATGGAAGGGAGATTTGGCAAAGGGTACCAACCACAGGGATAAGAAAACCTACGTGGAGAGCACAAGATTTGCGGTGCACCTCACTTAGGTAGGGGGCACTCTTTGTCATGCTCCCGGACTGAAGCCTCAAAAGCACTTCGACAATGTTCTCCCCTACAGAGTACCGCAGCGCAGTATATCCACAATACAGTGACATTTAAAAGGTACGGTCTGTTGCAGTGCGTCTGTCCTGCAAGGCTGCTTGCGGGATGCAGTGGCCCACTGGACTGTCCCTAGTGGTGGCAGGAGCAGATGCGGAAGATGCTGTAGAGGACAATAACCTACTGCCTGCTTGGAAGGGGACAACCCTCTGAAGAGCTGCCTGGTGGTTCGCTTTCACGTGCCACCGCATGGAGGTGGTGCCGTAGCTGTACAAGCCAGGTTGTCCGTGACTGAGTACTATGTTGCACTCGGTGCATTGTACCTGGTTTGCACAAGATTTTGGCACATCTCCATCGGTAAATAGTTTCCACACCCACGACTCAAGCTGGCTGTAGCTAATGGGGATTCCTTCTACTTTATTCTCGTTTCCTTTTTGATGTCCCTCCACATTATGACGCCTGTTCCCTTGCTCAGGACCTTCAGAAGGAGGTGTTGGTGTTGGTGATGAGGGTGTGGGTGCTCCTGAGTCAGAGGTAGTAGCAGAAGCTCTGGTGGCCATTACTTGGAGAGGTACTTTGCAGGCACAGAATTGGTGAGAAAGCAATTTCTGCAAGAACCAATGTGCACCGCTGCTCTTCTCTGGAAAGCCAAACAGGGATTGCACGGCACTTGTGGGGTGTGCCCTTTTATAGGACTGTTGTGGAGCAGGTGCCATCACAAATTGGGCCTAAGTCTTTCCCTAAAATACCTACTTGCAGAAGGAAGAGTGTAGGATCTCTGTAAGGGTGCACTCTCACTGTAACGCTCCATATATTGCAGAAAATTGTCCTCTTTCGATGTGCATGGATCTTGCTCTTGTCTGTTAACTAAGGGACCACTCGCAACGTTGTTCTGTTACCATGGTGGCTTCAACATTGTTCTCCATTTGTACACCTGTCTGCGGGACGTATAGTGGCCGTGATACTTTGTGGCCACGTGCATAGCTCTCCTATGCATATTCTTGCCATCCCGGCACTACTTTAATGTACGGCACACGTGCAGTGACCATTTCTACATAAGGTTGGTGTGAGCACGATACAGTCGGTGGAATGTTTACGTGCAAAGGTACTCGCAGGACGTGGGTGCTCGCTTCCACCTACTACAACTACATCACACGTTTCTTCGCATATCTTGACCAGGGACGGTGTTACCAGGTGTCACAGGGTGTCACAGGATGAGATAAGCATGTGCGCATTTGTGCGCCCGACAAACGTACAGTCCTGCAAGCACTTACAGGCGGTTCTGTGCATGCCCACATGCGACCCGTAGTGGCATCCTACAGATGCTTTCATTGCGATTGCGCTTAGGGCAGCCAGGTGCGGTGGTCGTACGACTCCTCTATTTTCCTCACTTGCATTTATCCCCACTAGTGCTGTTCCCTTCACACTTACAATGGCCTTCTTAAAACAAAGGAAAAGGCACATATACAATCCGTCCACATTAACATATCAATCTTTATTAGCACACATTCATAGCCATTATTCGGAAAGGGAAGGGGGACCAGAAACAGATATATAAACTGGGGATTTTGTCATTTCAACAAGCTGCTGGTGAGGGGAAGAAGGGATTGAAGTCTCATCGAAGCGTCTCTCATGAGTTTTTTCGGTTTTACCTGTAACCATAACATCCCTGTAACAACTTTTTTCCATTGAATTCCATAGGTTTTTAGTAGTGCAACTTAACCATAATGTCCCTTTAACAACGGTTTTGTTAGTGAAAATATATATATATGTGTATATATACACATATATATATTCTGATTAGTGCCAGCAGAGCACTGGAAGGAGATCTAATAGTGTCTCTCCCTGATTCTAAGAGATACTTTAGGGTAAACATGCATCTTTAATGTGGATTAATTACAAGGCATAAAGAAGGATGGACTCAAATATATTCCTGCTTTAGAGTTAAAATATAATATCTAATGGATTGTGTCCTCCCACGGATTCCTCATCTTTGATATACTGATATCCTGTTTGCAGTCTTTTTCAACAGCAGAGTGCCGTGTCGATTCGATGTCCCTCAGCTGCTTCCATTCCTGTGCTCGGATGTGATGTCGACAATGGTATAAATAGCATGCACTGAGCTTGTTGCCTGCAGTTCTGTTTTTCTGCATGCACAGCACGATTCTGAATGATTCGACTCGCCTCAGCGATTCTTTTAATAATTTGAAATTCTTCCGAGTACGTCTATTCCGAAGACCGGTTTTAAGAGGTGTGCGGACTGTGACTCAAAGATGTCGATGACTGATCTGCACAGGATATGCCTCTGGTGCCTCAGTAAAGAGCACAAAGTTATCTTGTGCAGCACCTGCCAGTCGATGACTAGCAAGGCCTTGAAAGAGAGGAAGACAAAACTCACCCTAGGTTGGTCTGTGTCAAAATCTCCATCCTCTACTCCTTCGAAGAGGAAATCTTCAGAAGGTAGGAGTTCAAGGGACAAATCACCTTAAAGGCCTAAAAAACTCTCTAAACATTCTATGCGGTCCAGGTTTAGGAGCGTTTTGCGTCATTCTTAATCTTCTCTAAGAAAATCAAAGATGAGAAGCCATCGTTCTTTGTCTCCTGACACCTCACCCGACAACAGATAGGCATCTTTCCCAGATAAGTCTGCCTTGGCAGTCAATTGGGAAATGCTCTGTCAGAAAATGATGGATGTCTTTTCAAAGGTGCACCTCCATGTCCATCGAAAGAGCCAAAAAAGGTTACTGATCCAACTGTGCATTCAAAAGCCGACAGGGAATCATTGAAAGCTTCGACTCATGCGCCCAAAAGCCTGGATCTAAAGACCTGTAAGATGCTTACTCAAATAGCATCAACCGTGTCGACAGCAGGGAGTGCATCGAGGCCAAAGGCTTCAATATCCTCACCTCCGAAGGACTCCACGCCAAAGTCATCCAACCCTTCAACATCGGATCTGTCTTCGAGCCACAGTCGAAGAAAGACTTTTTGAAAGTCTTTTGGCTCTATTTTTGATGAAGGGGGAGATGAGGATGTTGTACCCTTCGGGTATGAACGTTTTGGCATACCTAATGTCCTTGAAGAGCTCATTTTAGAGGAATCTCATTTAGAGGACTTGATTACTTGCCTTAAGGAAGTAATGGGCTTAGACTCTTCCCCAGAAGTGGAATTTGCTTCACCTACTACTACTGTCCATCCATGTGATGTGTACAGGACAGTGATGGACATGGTCACTGACTATTTGGGTTGGGGACGTCCTGCAAAGGATATAGAACAGGATGACCTCATGATATCCTTGACAGAGGCTCTCCCAAAGAGCATCTGCTGCCTTTTCATTCGGCTCTCAAAAACGCCAGCACGGAGAACTGGCAAAAGCCTGACACCACCCCTGCTGTCAGTAAGGAGTTGGTGAGGCAGTATAGACCATCATCTATTGATCCCAATTTTCTCTCAAAGCACCCTACTGCAGAGAGCTTGATGGTACAGGCGACAATCTTCACTTCTAAGGCAACTGCTTATCCATCCATCCCTCCTGATAGGGATGATGATAAATATCACATGCTAGCCAAAAGGGTGTTCTCTTCTGGGAGTATGGCCCTCAAGGTCATTAATACATCTTGCGCATTAGCAAAATATACATTCACTTTGTGAAATGTAATCTCCCAGGTAACTGATAACATACCAGAAGGAGAGATGAGGCATGGCTTTACAACCATCATTGGTGATGGCAAGGATGCAGCATACCAATCACTCCAATCGTGGCTTGATGTATCAGACTGCATTGGGCGCTCTATGGGCTCAAGTGTAGTCATCAGGAGATTTGCATGGCTGTGCAAATCTGGAGTTGCTCCTGATGCCCAGTCATGACTTCTGGACATGCCATTTGATGGTTATAATCTTTTTGGCACAAAGGCTGACAACAGCATAGAGAAGCTTCAAGCTTCTAAGGTTGCCTCAAAATTGTTAGCAGCAGCCATCCGTCAGCCCAACAGCAGCAGCATCCGTCTTCCCAGACTTGAAGAGGGCGTTCCTTTCATTTCTCTTCTTTTGGACAAAGAGGTTGAGGTCATCATGTCCACATAGGGGAAAGGAGATGTCCACTTGAATTTAGGGGCCGTGGACAAAGGACAGCTCATGCAGTCACCGCCTCATTGCCCTCTGCCACAGCCCCAAAACTACTCTGAGCGCCTTATACACAGGACTTCATTGGGAGGCAGGTTGACCCAGCATCTAGAAGAATGGTGGTATATTACTTTAGATATGTGGGCACTTCAGAGAGTGGTTGAAGGGTACTGTCTCCCATTCCAAAAAAGGCTGACAGATTATTGACCGAGCAAGCAGTCTCTTTGGAAACCAAACCCGCTCTATCTGCAGGAGATTATTTCCCTGCTGGAGAAAGGTGCAGTGGAAAGGGTACCTGTAGCGGAGCAATACCCAGGTTGGTACGCCACCTGTTTTCTGGTTCCCAAGAAAGACCGAGGGCCATGACCCATCTCGGACCTGGGATGTTTGAACAAATTCCTCGGGAAGGACAGATTCAAGTTGGTCACTATTTCACAGATCCTCCAGGACTGGATGGTGTCGTTCGATCTTCCGGATGCTTAATGTTTATGTGCCCTGTACATCCCACGCACAGAAGGTACCGGAGGATAGCCATTGGCAGTTCTCATTATCAGTTTCGAATACTGCCTTTCGAGCTGACCTTCGCCCGAGGGTCTTCACCAAGTTGATGGCAGTGGTGACAGCAAACCCAAGGAGGGAAGGGATCCACATTTTTCCCTACCTAGACAATTGGCTGATCAGAGCATGTTCTGCCGCACAGGCTCTGGAACTCTCAACAGCATCTGCCACTCTCTCCACAATCTGGGCTTGTCCCTCAAATTTAAGAAGTCCCAGGTGATACCTTTCCAAAAGCAACAATTAATTGGAGCAGTCCTGGACTCTCCCTCCGGCAAGGCTTTGGCGCCCGAGTGGAGGGCTCAACGTATCTTGCATATGGTGATGACATTTTTCAATGTCAAACATCTACCGGCATTCGTCTTTAAGAGGTTGCTGGACCTCATTTCATCCTGCATTTTTCTGGTGCCAGAAGCCAGCATAAGTATGTGGTCCCTTAAATTGGACCTCAGATCCCAATGGTCACAATTTCCACACAGAATGACAGACCTTCTTCAGGTCTCGAGCAACGTCGCACATGATCTTCTTTACTATTTATTTTTCTGGCAATATCCTGGCAGTTGCAAGTTAGGTATGCTGGTCTGATAGGAGCCAGTAGACTCTCTGGTATATTCTGGTACTAATGTATTCTGATTTTGGTTTTATTGTGTTTGTGTTCTGGTCTGGATGTGAGACTGTGAAAGGGCTTGTTTCTGTTTAGTGATATTCAATTATAAGTGGGGGATAAAACAGAAACAAGGGAAGAGGAGAACTAGATAGCCCATAGCAGAAACAGGTAAAGGAGAGTGAGTGTTTCACTGGGCAGGATGACCAAAACAATGAGATTGCTGAGGATATGACTGATTTCCTTTCTAGCATACACACCATAGAGCCGGCAGTATGACCTGCTGGACAGGGTATATGAGCTCTAGGGTCAGCAAAGCCACCTACTGTTGCACAGCCTCAAAGTCAAGTACAACTGACACTGGTGCCTCCTGTGCCTGGTGCCTCAGGTTTCTCTGGGGCTCCACACATGCCTGACAAGTCAGTTAGGATGGGAGGTGTGCAATCCTGGCGAAATACTATGATTCTACAAGCGCCTGTCAAACAGATCCTGGGAAAGCTGGCCGAGGAGGGGGAGGTGCAGCCCCACCTGCTTACTGTTCATGTCCGATGGACACTGTGTGACTTAAATGCTTAGCTAAGGAGCTTTCTACCATTTGAGAGGAGCCACAACGGTTCATTGAGGAGATGTTCACTGCTATACAGTGCTATAATATGGCTTTGGTTGATATGAATCAGCTCATGGGAGTAGTGATGCCGACCGTGGTGAGGCAGCGGCTCAGGCAGCATGCTAGGTCGCAGACAATGTATCCCAGTATGGGAGAGGCCCTCAGCCCCAGGAACACTGACTGGGCAAAAATTGGTAATTGTTACAGAATAAAGGGGAATTACCAGTGGACTATTTAGACCGCCTCAAAATAGTGTTTACTCAGCACTATGAGCTCACTAAACCTGATGAGACCACTCACAAGCCCATAGTTAATTAATTCGTGACTTGCCTGCTACTGAAGGTCCTAGCACAATTGAAAACCGTATGAATCAGGTGGCAGAATAAGTCATTATCAGAGTTAGCAGCAGTTGTGAATCATTTTGTGCTATGTCAGGAGTTCTGTGTGATATTACCGCATTTTAAAGACCAAACACAAAAAAAGACAAATTTATTTGGCCCTTTTTTGTGTCGGCTTTAAAATGCGGGAATATAACATGCTCCCGCCCTCCCCCGTAGACCCCCAGGGTGATCCCTTCCCCACCTCCACCCTCTTCCGCCAGTTATGTAAAACGGGGGAACCCTTTTTCCCCACCCATCACCCCCTCCCCAGCCCAACACACACCAAGTCAACACACACATCCTTACAGGTTAACACTCATGCAGACCCTCTCTCCCTCGCCCTCTCCCCCTCTCTCTCACATCAGCTCTTGCATGCACTTGTGTGTGGCAGGAGCTGACAGATCGATTAAGAATGACCGTGCGGTCATTCTAAATCAATATTTTTATTTTTCGGTCAAGTGAAAACTATGTTTTCATGGTATTAAGCGAAAACTATGTTTTCACTTAATACCATGTCAGGAGCTGTGGAAAGAGACTATTGAGAATAAACTGATGGCCTTGCAACAGCAGAGCCTACGTGTGGCGAATACCGTCAAAGGTTTTAGGGGAGGATTTGAGGGTCTGGGTTGGTGCATGGGACAATGGGAGCTATACCCAGGGCAGGCTGGAAAACACGGACAGCAAGGAAATCAGTGACCACAAGGCCAGATAGACCCCTTAGCATTTAATTATTGCAAATATGTTGGTCAGAAGAACTAATGACCCTACCATCCCCAGTAACCTTTCTTTTGAGAACACTCATACAGAACACTGCTCTGAGCTCTCCCTGCAGGGTGGTCGGCCACCTTCCCAAGTACAAATGTGAAGGTTTCCTCCACTTTAACAAATCCTACCTTCTTGTCTACTTTCTTGGCCCCCCCTTTGATTCCTCAAATTGATCAAGAACCGTTCTGACCAAAATCGGGAGAGTAAGTGCCCATAGAGGCTTTGATGCCAGTAGACCAGAAAGCGCCATATGTGTAATGTAAAGTAGAAGGAAACTCTACAGCATTTTTAATGGATGCAGGTGGTAGCGAATCGCCTGCAAAGGTTTCCTGATGCACCGTTGTCTACAAATACAGTGAGTGCTCTTTGATGTTCAAACATAATATTACATTCCTCTCTGTTCAACCATAGTGTACAAGAATACATTATTCAGTTACTCAATGTTCAATCAAAGTGTTTAATTCCTCCAAAATATTCAATTACTCTGTGGTGTTGCATATTTGAATGGGATCTTTTTGTATAAGGCCTAACTTGCCCTATGCTAAGGTAGGATTGCCCTTCCTAAAGAAACTAAGGATAGTCTGTCTGTTTACAAAACCTATACTTGCCCTCACAACTAAAGCTAAACAATGTGTAGGGATGTCGGCAACAAAAGAAATAGTGTTCCAAATAAAGTTCAGAGCTTCTTCCAGCTCTTAGCTTACTTTCCAGCTCCCCTTCCCCAAAGCAGTTCCAAAAAGCCTTGCGGGTGCCTTCCCCAAGAAGACAACACAGTTCCAAAAAGGCCTCTGGGTCGTCATATCTTCCAGCTTGTAAACTCACAACCAGTTCAAGTCTCTTCATTCTCAAAACCAGTTCTAGGTCAACTTTACAATCCTTCAGGTTCTGTTGATACAGAGTGTTACCTTTCACATTCACTTCAGCAATCTTATTCACAAGTGGAGATTCTTTGTCGTTACTTTCCTTGGCTTTTCCAGACAGGGTATCCTCGGTCTAGGCGCAGTTGTCAGAGCACACGGTCCACCCATCACAGATCATGCAACCGATAACCCTAGGCTTCTTGCCCAAACAGGTTTCTCTTTCTCTTCACCTGTGCTTTGGTTTGCATTCCCTCTGGATTCGCATTGCCAGTCTTTTGCCTTGGCCACAGTGTGTTCTTCCATACAACTCACTCTGTGGTGTTCACTCTCTTCCACCACCTTGCTTTCACTATCTTCATAAGTTCTCATCACTTGATTTTCGCTTTATCCACAGAGATTCATTCATATCCTTTAAGGGTTCATTACATGTGTTTCACACATGCTTTCATTTCATTGGTGGTCTTGTCAAAGCTTTTCTTTAGTTTGGTGTTCAATAATGCTTGCTTTCCAATCACATTCCTTTTCTTATAGCTCAGTGATTGCTCGTGTTGTTCAAAAACCCCTCACTTTGGATTCACCATTACTTGCACACTTATTTCAGTTCATGCAGCATTACCATATGCCCCAGCTGTAGGCCCAGGAGCTCCCCGCTACAAGTACTCAATGCACTCACCGGTCCTCAGCGGCTCCTCCGGGCATCCTCGCTCTTAATTCTCCTCTTGCTCGTCGGCTCTGCGCACACTTCTCTGGAACTCTGCAAGCAGCACTCGCCTCCTGCAAATCTTGCTGTGGGTTGCTGGTAGCTCTGCTTTTCACTCGTAGATGCTGCTGGTGACCTGTAGCACTTGGGATTCTTCCGTGCCCCACAGCTCTGGCTGTGGGCACCCGACAGGAGACTCAGGCAGCTTCAACCCTTTCATGGCCCGCTCATGCCCCGGCATCAAAGTCTGTCCCCTGCAATAGCCGGTGTCCCGGCCTCCAGGCAGGACTCTCCTCGGCAGTCCTCTTCTGGCCAGGAATTCTCCCCACTCAGGCCCGTCTCTCCCAGCATGGCTTCTCTCCTGCTGGTTTGCCATTCCTTGTAGGCAGCTCCACCTTTTACGCACCTTTGACCTGTTAACAGGTTGTAGGTGCAAGCCCTTCAATTCAATTGCCCGATTACAATTACTTAGATTCGCTGGACATGCCAGACCCTTGCAATAGTTTCTAGGCATCTTTCTCGTCACACTACCAGAGTGGTGTAACTGAACATTAGTGTGTACATGTCCTAGTCCTCTCTTCCTCGTCCCAGTACTAGAGTGGTGTGACTGAGGGGAACTATGCACAACTCTTGGTTGTTCTTTTACTATTTTGGCCTGATGTTTCTCGTAAACAATATTAGGGGGTTGATATGTGTTTACCTTCCCTGAATAAGTAAACATCCCCTTATTTAACCTCTTCCTAGTATCAACACAGTGATGGCATTTTCCTGGGACATCTTGACAGGAATAAAAGGGGAATTGATGACAATATCCCATAAATGCTCCAGGGACTGAAGGTTCATCATGAAATGGAAATGGGGGATACCACATTTCACCCAAGGATGTCTCCCTTCCATTCCCCAAGTCTCCTCTACCCAGGTGATCCTCCCTCGCATATCCACCCCAGGATCGGGATTCAAAAGCGATGGCCATTCCCTGGCCACCTGAGCAGAGGATATTGTGGAGAAGGAAGTGCGAACACCCTGAGGTTCATCACAGCTGTCTCTGTGTGTAGTGCTACAGTTACAGTGCAGCCCACAGAAATAATGTTTGCCCAGCCTTTGGTGCCACAGGGTGCCAGGTGTATCTTTCAGGTTCCGTGAAGACCTGCCATGGTAATATGGTGTTTTACATAAGGAATTATGAGTTCAGATTGGCCATTTCTTTTTTTGTAACAACTTAATTTAATGTCAGTTGCAACAGAATGATTACAAAGATTTGTGCTGAAAGTTTTTACATTTGACATAGTTATTATAGCCCATCCCATTCCCTTTAGCGTCCCCCCCTATCAGTCTGCGGTTCTGGCTTTTCTCCTACTAGGCTTGTAGGGTCCGCTCCGCCAGCTTTGGTTTAAAGGTGAGTGCTGGGAATTCCCTGTCATACTGCAACACTGGGGACCAGTAGTCTGTGAAGCGATGTAGAGCTCTCTTTTTCACAGTCGTGATCTTCTCTGCCACCAGAATGCCACAGACTTTTATCCACCATAGTGCCAATAGAGGGCCCGCATGATTTTCACTTCCGGGCTATGGTGATTTTCGCTGCCAGGAGGAGCAGCGGTTGTTCCTTGGGTAGCTGTCTGCTACCGTGGTTCCCAGTGGAATCACCTCTGGGTCCATTGGTAGTCTGCAGTGCGTGATCGCTTCGATGGTCCAGAGCACCACATCCCAGAATTTCCCATCTATTGGGCAGTCCCACAACATGTGGAGGTATGTACCCCTTGCTGCACAGTGTCTCCAGCACTCGGGTTTAGTAAGGTCTGAAAGTGATGCAGGCGATCGGTGCGGGGAGGTAATACCACCTATAGATTAGTAAAAGTGTGCATTCTTTATTCGGTATGCATCTGGTAGCTTTGTTTCTTGTCCATATCTTTATCCATGTGGCATCTTCTATCGGGTGGCCCAGGTCCTTTTCCCATTGGGTCATGTAGCGGGTGTTAGGGAGAATTCTCTGTATAGGCTAATTTCCCAAACCTAGTGAGTCCCCCAGCAGCTTTGCTGTATTTTAGGGGTTTATTTTTTTTATCCTGCTAAGAGAGAGACTCTTTTTCTCCCACTCTTAGGCATGATTTGAGAATGTCCTTTGACTTTGTAATGTGTTTTATGGGCTATGGGGTCTTTTACTCCATAAAGTTTCATGTGTTTTTGGTAAGTACACAGCACCCTCAGTGCAGTAACACAGGGGTGTCATAGTGACCCCCAAACATAGACTCCATACCCTGGGACTGACTACTGTCTCCCAGGGCATGTAAAGTCACCATTGACTTTACTAGTCTTAAATTGTGAACAGAACCAGTACAAACCATCATATTGTGGAAGTACTGGTAGGGGTAATTAGATTGCCCCTGGGTCTGTTTTTCGAGGGGGCACTGTGCAGTCCCCCCTCGTCGAGTTTCTGGCTGGTGGCAGAGGTTACCACACGAAATATTTCACCGGAATATTTCCTTTGGGATTTTCCCATTCATTTTAAACGTACCACTTTTTTGGTGCAATGTTAAAGATAACGCCAGGTTATTTATTTAATATTTATTCCCCGGTTGGGTCTTTTTGCCACGACTCGGTTTTAAAATGGCGTTTGTGTTCGCCTCTTTAACTCCAACCCAAGTCGAGCCCTTTGTTCAACTTTTGGCAGGCTTCTGCACAGAAGCCTCCAAAAGTGGTGCCACTCTGTCTGGGTCTACAGGATGTGTGGGAGGGAGGGAATAGGCACCGTGGACTGAGTTTCCTCGGCAACTCAAGTCGTACTGTTGTGTGATTGGCCCAGTGGTGAGCCGCCCGGCTCACCACTTAGCATGTTTGAGTGACAGCTAGGACTGATGAATGGGGGTTTTCTGCATAAAAGCAGGGCTTTGGGGACTGGAACTTCAGAAGTCGCCACTGGACCTAAAGAATCCGAAGAGGGAGAAGCTGAGCCGACCTGCAACGACGACACCACCGGTGGAGCCCTGCTGAACCGAACTCACCACTCCCCAACGACAGAGAAGATCTTCATCCTGGAGAGTCTTCTTCCTTTGAACTGGTGGGGTTAACCAGTTCACCCTCTTTTCGCCTTCCTGGATGGTCTCGTGGTCGAATCTCCCGTGCCAAGCACCGCGGCGGCCGGATAGCCACGCTTCACCACCACCGCGAATACAAGGGTAGTACCTTTTAACTGAGAAACTCTGCGGCTGGTTTCTTCCCTGGCAGTGCAACGACCTCCAGCTTTCCTCCACGTCGAGACCTTCTCTTCCTCTGAACGAAGCACCGACTTGCACCCGCTGCCAGGAACAACTGCCCCCGCTGGAGCTTTCTCACCATTTCAGGTACTGTGTCCCGCCTGGTCTCCCTTGCAACAGACTGTTCAAGGTGTCCCGTAAATCCTTGAATCTCTATCCTGGGGTGACCTGGGACCTGTTAACTAACTTTTCTGAACTGATCCAACTCCTTTTGAACTATCTGCAAAGACTTTTAAAGTGTACTTCAACTGTGTGATCTTGGGCACATTCTGCCTTGCTCTCTCCAAGAGTGGGCCTGGCCTATGAACTTTCTTGCTCTACAGTAGACTGTGCCTTTCCTAACTTGCTGTGGTTCTTTTAAAAGTGTTGGTATTGTGTGCTTTTCTAATTCTGCCTTTTCCCTCCCTTTTTAAATAATTATTGGAGTGCCATCTTGGTTAAGCGCTCACCTCTGTATTTGATAATAAGTGGTGTTCTTTCCCTAAGACTTGTCGAATAATTAATCAGGGAGGTGTATATATTTCTAATGACTGTGTTTGAACTTGCTTGACATATTAGTGACAGTGTATTTTTACAAGTGTTTGTAAATAATTAATGATATACTTTTATACCAAAGCTCTGGTCAGTGTTTGCTTGTACTACTGTATTATTGTATCTAATGTGTAGACTCTATATACTGCCTAACTCTTCTTGAGAGAAGTCTGACTGCTCAGCCACAGCTACCAGGTAAATCTGGGTGGTACAGACTGCTACCAATTGGGTTTACTGCCAACACCTGTAGTCTTAAGCTTTTTGCAGTGGTCCCTAAGGGAACTGCACAGGTTTCTGCCTAACAGCGGGGGCGTATGCTCTGTCGGTCTTCCTGTAACAGTTTGTATAGTTTTGAGACAAGGCCTCTTCTGGAGCCCTCCTGCAGCGTTAGTTCTTTGGGGCACAGCGTTCTAGTGGCTTCCCGTTTGACCGGTGGTTGGAAGATCCGGTGGCGTATCTGTGTGTATGCAAACCTGTCTGGTTCCAGTAGCGTGAATTTGGCCTTGCACTCGTCAAACGTCAGGGGGGCTCCCCCTGGTACAGTTGTGAAATCCATTTCAGCTCTCCTTGTTTCCAATTTATTTTAATTGGTCTCCCACTAGGCCTGGGTGAAGTTTGGATTTAGTAGGACTGCAGAGTTCGGGCTCGGCCCTTTGGGGACCCCTTTCTTTTGTAACGCCCACTCCCAGGCCTTCCAAGAGGTTCTCGTCGAGGAGAGGACAGTTGTCCAGTGTCTGTGAGCTGACCCTGAGGCGTGTGGCAGGGAGCTTAATGGGGGAGGGCACTTGGCTTATTCTATCAGTGCCCATTTCGGGGTTTGAGTGGGGATTGTCCACGCCACCTTGTTCGTGAGTTGCGCTGCCACATAGTAGTGGCGCAAGTTTGGCACTCCCATTCCACCCCATTTGGCTGCCCCTGTCATTACTGTCCTGGGGATTCAAGCCTTTCCTTTCTTTCATATAAACCGGAGGAGTGCTTTTTGGAGGCGCTGGAGTGGTTTGACAGGAATTTCCACTGGCAGGATCGAGCATGCGTATAAGAATCTAGGCAGAAGGTTCATCTTGGAGGCCGTGATTCTTCCTAGTAGGAAGATTTCCTGACCTGCCTATCTGTTAAGGCCTGTTTCTAGGTCGTTGAACAGGGGAGTGATGTTCTCTGTGTAGAGGTCTTTAGGGGTTGCTGTGATTTGTACTCGCAAGTATTTTACTGCTTTTGTGTTCCATGTTAGATGGCATACTTTGTGTAGCTCACATAGTGTAGTCTGGCATCTCTATTGTAGGGCTCCAGATTTTGGGTAATTGACGGAGAAGCCTGTCACTTGTTCAAATCGCTATAGTTCGGCCAGGGCTTCCCGTCGCGAGGAGACGCTATCTGTGAGGGAGAGCATTAAGTCATCTGCATATAGGGACACTTTGTATTGTTCTCCCTTTACATCTGCTTCTCTGATAGCCCGGTTATTGCAAATTCTTTGGCCAAAAGGTTCCATTATGGGAGCGAAGACCAGGGGAGAGAGGAGGCATCCTTGCCTTGTCCTACACAAAAGAGAAAGCGGGGTTGAGTGCTTCTGGTTCACTTTTAAGGAAGGTCTCTGGGATTTGTAGTTGGCTAGTATAATTTTGTGGAAAATGGGGCCAAAGCAGAATGCTTCCAGGACCAATTTTGTAAATGCCCAGTCTATTTTGTTGAAGGTCTTAGTGGCATCTAGAGACAGTAGTGCCATTTCCTTGTGCGCTGTAGTCATCACTTCGACTAGGTTGATTGCTCAGCGGATCTTATCCCTGGCCCCTCTTCCCAGTATGAACCCCGTCTGTCAGTATCTATTAGGTCCGGGAGGATTTCGGCCAGTCTATTTGTCAAAATTCTGGAGTATATGTCTGCATCTATGTTCAGGAGTATTGTGGTTGATTACTGGATCGACAGGGTTATTGTTCCTGTTTCCTGGAAAGAGTTGAAGAGCTCCGTTAGCGGTTTTAATAGAAGGGCTTTAAAAAGCTTGTAAAATTTGGGGGAATCCCATCTGGGCCGAGCGCTCTCGGTTTCAGGGCCTTTATTACTGCATCTACTTCCTCGGATGAGATCAGTCAGTCTAGGGCTTGTCTGTTTGTTTCTGAGAGGTGAGGAAGGGCAGCTTCCATAATGTACTGCTCTTGCTGGGCTTTTGATCTGTGGGAAGCCGTCATGGTGCTTTGTAGGTGTTCCATTGCTATTTGTAACTGGGTGGCCTTTGCATATTGAGTCGCCCTTTCAGTGATGTAGTTCCGGGAGTTGGTTTTTGCCAGTTTCCTGACTACGTATTTATTGGCTTTGTTGCCATTTGCATATTAGCATTGCTTGGTTCTGCTGAGGGTTTGGGCTGTGTCTTCCGCGTAGTGTGCTTCAAGTTTGCTGTGGGCGAGACGTAGTACCCGGGCCGCCTTGGGTGACCATCCTTTATGCTGTTTTGCCTCTGCTACTGCTATGTCTTTTTCCAGAACTACTCTTAGTGCTGAGCATCGCTTTTGATAAGCTGTTGTATGAGCTATTAGCTCCCCTCTTATGACCCCCTTCATTGCTTCCCACCTTGTGGCAGTAGACGTTCCTTGGTTTTCTACAAAGTAGTTGCAGATAGCTGTGGTTAGTGCGTCCCGCAGGGATAGGTCGTTCAGTAACCGATCGTAGAGGGACCATTGGGGTCTCGTCGGCGGGTCTGGGTCATACACCTGGGATGTCAGGATTACTGGGGCATGGCCAGAGATCGCTTTAACCCCTATTAATGTCTTGTCTGGAAAAGAAAGCATCTGCGGACTAGCAAGCAGTAGGTCAATACGGGAGGAGGTGCGGTGCAGTCCACTACTTCGCAAGTTTTGAAGAGGTGGAGTAGGGCGAGGGCGCTTTTAAAGTATTTTGGTGCCGGTGGATGGGATTTGTCCATCAGTGGGTTCGGGACCCTGTTGAAGTCGAGGCCTTCGAGGAACGGATGCAGATCTGCTTCTAAGTCATGATAGAACGCCTCTTGTTTCTCGTTGGGGGCATAAATTGAGACTATGGTGTAGAGCTGCCCGAATAGCTTGCCCTTCACAGCAATATAGCGCCCTTCGGGGCTCCTGAGCACCTCCAACTCTGTAAATGGGACATCTCTGGCCACTAAGATCACAGTGCCCCCTCGTTTGGAGCCGCTGGATGCCGGGTACTGTTTCGGGAAGGCCCTACTCCTCAGCCGATGGAAGTCGGCTGGCACCAGGTGTGTCTCCTGTAGGAAGGCCACTGAGCTTGAGAGGTAGTGATATTGATATTTTATTTCTATCGCACTCGTACACAAGTGTTTCAGAGCGCGGCAAGGGAGGGGAACAGGGGAGAACAAAACAGCGATCTTACTAGGCTCAGTGACATTGAGAACGCGCAAGTGCATGGGAGAGGGGGAGGGGAAAAGTGCATTGAAGGGGGGAGAAGTGGAAAGTGCGAAGCAGAGGAGAAACAGATAAATAATAATAAATAAATAATAAAGACAGCAAACAGTGGTAGTGCAGCCAGCAATTTGCATGTGCTAGGTTTAAGGCAGCAGACAGGGTAGGTCTGATAAGTGCAGGAAGAAAAAGAGGGGGCTGTATGGGTACAGATACAGACCCCAGTGCAAGGGGTGGCCCGGAGGCAGTGCGGGAGGGTGGCAGGGTGAGCAGGTACCTGGGCCCGGGGGACTGAGGGTGGCCAGGTGCACGGTCTACGAGTCGCCGCAGGATTGACTTCCG
This sequence comes from Ambystoma mexicanum, assembly GCF_040938575.1. Taxonomy (NCBI): domain Eukaryota; kingdom Metazoa; phylum Chordata; class Amphibia; order Caudata; family Ambystomatidae; genus Ambystoma; species Ambystoma mexicanum. The sequence goes on along the minus strand of NC_090936.1, from coordinate 853,009,280 downwards.
ATTGCTGCGGGCGTTCAGACCTCTGGTATCAATGGTTACGAAGTGCATTTTTTGGTGACAGGGTTCGTCTTTCCCCCCAGCGGGTCAGCCTCTTCTAAAGGTGCAGGGGGTCTTGGGGATTTCCCATTGTTGTCTTAGTCTGTAGATTCCTTGCGTATCCGTTGCAATCAGGGTTTCCACTTTTTGTGAACGTGTAACATTTCCACAGTATAACTTTGTGTGAAAACTAAGTTCCATTTGGGCCCATCGGGTCTTGAACCGAAAAGAGTAGGGCCGGGGTGAGCTGTACGGGCTCCGAGCGTTCAAGTTTCATCGTGAGGAGCTACGATCATTGTTGTTGGAGTCCGTGGGTTGCCGGCTTTTGTGAGAACGTTCAAGGACAAGCCTTTATGCCTTGAAGGGGGAGAATTTCGTTTTCCCCTGCGTGCCACTCTAGCCCAGGAATTCCGTTGAGCCTTTGGGTCTTCTCTCAGGCCCCCGGAGGGTGATGGATTTGTCAGGTCTTCATCTGGGGTAGAAGGCCCTCCTGTCAATATGCCTTTGGTTTCTCCTAGAGAATTGATTGTGCAGAGCTGGCCTTCAAAGGTGAAGCTGAGTGTTGCCAGGAAGAGCCAGCAATATTTTATCTTTTGGTCTTTGAGGAATGTTGTTAGAGGTTTTAGTGAATTCCGCTTTTGTACAGTCACTTCTGCCAGGTCTTGATATATCTGGATTTGAGATCCCTGGAAGGTTAAGTCACCCTGTGTGCAGCTGGCGGCCATGATGTCTTGTTTAGTGGAGAAAAAGTGGACTCAGGTTATTACATCCAGGGGGGTGTTCGCCGAGGATCTCTTCCGGTCATGCAGCCTGTGGGTTCGATCAAGCAGCAGTAGAGTTTTGTCGCTGTCCGGGAGGAGCGTCTGAAAGAGGTCCCGTTTATATGCTTGTAGGGCCTGATCTGCGGTTGTTGATGGGATTCCTCGGATTCGGATGTTGTTCCTCCAGGCCCTGTTTTCCATGTCTTCCTGCTTACGTGCTATATCTTCGTTATTGTCCTCTAGGGTTTGAACTTTCTTCTTGAGCTCCGTGAGTGAGGCTGCGTGGTTTAGGGTTTGCTCCTTAGATTCGCTGACCCTCAGTTCCACCTCCACCATGTGGTCGTCCAGGTTCTCCACCTTGGATAATATTTCAGTCATACAGTTCCTGAACGCCACTTTTATATCTGCCAGAAGGGATTGTATGTCTTCTTTGGTGGCCCAGTGAACTGAAGATATATCCGGAGAGTGGGTTGTTGCTCGCCCAGGGTCTGGTTTCTTGGTCCTGTCCTGCTGCTGCATAGCAGCGATGTCTGTTGCCTTCTGGTGTTTGGGTTGTTTAGCCATTGTGTCTGGAGGCGTCTTGGGCCGCGGGGATGCTCCGGTGTGGGTTCTGTTGCTTGTTTTCCCAATTTTTCAAATTGTCGTCTTGCCCTTGTTACCCCTATGAGGTGTTGGCGTAGCCAAGTCTTAGTGAAGTTGGGGGGAGGGGGGTTTCTTGTATCCCTCTTTGACGGTACCCGTGCTGGTGAGGGTGAAGGGCCCCAGGTTGTGCTGATGTTGGCTACCCCCTTTTCTCCCCTTTCCTGTTTGTCTTCCAGTGTGAGCTGATATGTACAGTCAGCTACACCCTTTATTCTTGCTGGCCTATTGAAATGCGGTCTCAGGCTTCCTTTCTAATCTATGGGCAATTCCTCTCAAGCCCTCTTCGGCAGTTATTGTTCTGGTGCAGTCCCCACCCTGTCCGGGGCTCCAAGGGCCACACCGCTCGTGCTGCTGGGGGGGGGGTAGCGCACCGATGTTCGTGGGCACCCTTCTCCCCTCCCTCCAAGGTCTCTTTATGTATGGCGGTTACCCGCTCCTTATATGCCTGTTTGTTGGCGAGGAAGGGGGGATGGCAGACATACTTTCTGCTCTTCACCGTCGTTGTCCCCTCTCGCTGACCGCCGCTTCCACAGGCCTTTGGTCTCCACTTGCCTCGTTGACGTGTGCCGCACCAGGGCTCAGTGCTGCCAGGGCCATGCCCCTCACTGCGCCTTATCAGCTCCACTCCGTGCTCCTTCACTTTCGCTCACCGCTGTGAAGGCATGCAGACCGCGTCTCCTTCTCCTCCTCAGCTGAGCTGCTGCAGGCTGCAGGACACTGTCGCGGGTGGCCGCCCTCCACTGGTCTCGGCTCCAGCCCTGGTAGGGAAGGCTTGCAGCTCGCCTTTTTGCTCCAGCATCCAGTATCCCTGAAGCCCCTCTCTGCTACTTCTCCTCTGCGGGTGCTGGCCTTCTGGTAATATTTTGCTGCTTGGATGGGACGGATCGCTGTGGGGAGGCATCCATGTTTGCCTCTGCTTCCTTTTTAGATGGCGCAAGTCTCACTGCACGCCGCGCCAGGAGGCTGCCATGTTGTGGGCTGTTTGTTGCCGGGCCGGCCGATCTTCATTCCCGGATTCCTGGGGTTGCGGGCTCTGGTTTTCTGTGTAACTGCAGGTTTTATTTCCCTGGACCTTCTGCATCCAATCAGTGCTGTCCCTTTTCCATTGTTATGGGGTTACGCCCATATATCAGTCACTATGGCTCAGAGCCCGCCAGAGCTTGCTAGGAAGCGACCACATAGCTGGCGCTCCAAGCCACGCCCCCCATATTAGCCATTTAAAATCTTTCCACTAGTGTGTATTGAAAGCTCCAGTGAATAGTGCAGCATCCAAAAGACACAATTGATGCTCCCTTCTTGGGCCAGAGTAGATTTGCCTTTTCAGCCCAAGGCTACACATTTTTTTTAAATATTTAAAAATATTTCCCACCTATGCATCCATCACCTACATTACGCTTCCCATCATGTCATCTAATAATAAAAGCAATCACACAACTGAATGATCATTTTATCAACCTCTGAACAATGAAAAACGGTCAAACCAAAACCTGAAGGCTATGCAGAGCTCTCTCCAACCAATTCATTCACCACGTGATCTATTTTAGCAGCATCAAAATGCAACTTCCTAGATGCACTTCAGGATATTTCAAATGATTTAATCTTTGCAACAATTGCAAGTAAACAGCGGTTTTCCGCATGGTTCTCTGAAGTGTGGGTCTAGACTGGCAAACGATGGGTGGAGTCACTCAAGAAGGTGATAAGAGAATAACGTATAACCTGACACATTCTTTACATAATTTTCTTCCCACTCTCCACACTCAAGAGTACAGTAATCTACTTCCTGATTGTCATTCATAGTTGGAGTTTCAGCTGCCCCTAATAGAAGACAATGCATCTATTTAAAAGTATACTTTCTGGTTCTTTGGTGAAATACATGGATAGGGGTTGTCATTTTCTCTGGGTTTTGGCTTATTTATGCTCAGACATTTTCCTTCAGGGACTGCCAAGCTCGGAATAACCTTCTCTGATCAAAATGGCATGTACTGTGTAAGAAAGGCATGGTATCAAAGTAAGACAAGTGATCACAGTTCAATGGTCTTTATTTGAACTTTCAAAGAGGTGTGATCAACGCCTATCTAAACCTTAATCTAGGATGGGAGCAAGCTACAACCATCAAATAATGAAGAATGCAGTCCTAGTGGAGTCTTGTCAAATAAAAAGGGCCTATACTAAAAAACCTATTACAAATCCTTACTACTAGTTACAAATAGTGTGGGGGGGGGGGGGGCATTCCATGAAAAAGAAAAGTGTTCACAAAATGATAATCAGGATACTTGGGCCCTTGGCCTCCCTTGCCCACGTTTTCAGCACGGGGCAAACCAGTTCACTCTGAGCAAAGCGCACACTCTACGTTTGCGGTACCATGATAGAATGGCAGTTCCAACATCAGGGCCTTCTTTGCTTAAGTCTCTTTTCATTCAAAGTCTCTTGTTTCGGAAGGCCAGATGTATAAAACAAAAACAGAAAGTTCCTTTTGTCTTGTACCTAAATGATTTTGGATGTTTTCTCTCTGGATCCCCCTCAGCCGGGCTCAGATCCATTTTCCTTGTATTTCCTAAACGTTTCCTTCTCCGGTGACTCGTGGTTCACCCCAGACTCCCCTCAGCCGGTCTCAGATCCTTCTTCACATTCAACTAGTCTCCCTCAGCCGGGCTCTGACCAATTGACGTTCACTTTATACTTATCAAAGACTTTCGATTGTGCACAGGCGTTTGCTGCACCTGTCGCAGGACCACTTCGATTCAAAGTTTCTTTCTGACAACGTAGTTCCCCTTCAGTTAGATACCTAACAGAGACATCTAATGAGCACCCCCAGGGCACCGAAGCACTCTGTATAGGGTATCTGAATTAGCTTTCAACAGTACATTCACTCCTTTAGTTCCCAATTCTTTGTGCCTCTTATCGTATGCGCTTCATACACAGTCCTTTGTGGAATTCTTCATACAACGTTCCTGCTTTCAACCTTGGTTCAAACATAGTGATTTTGTATTGGTTTCTCTGACTCTACAGCTCTGCTGCTTTTACTGGTGTGGCTTTCTTGCAGGAGCCAAGGACAGTACCACAACGGCAATCACTCCTCCCGGCCTGGGTTATCGACACAGGAGTGCCCCAGATACCTTTGATGCACAGCATAGGTCTGTTTAGCTTCAGTTCCTTGTCTTAGGTTTCTTACCTTCCAAGGCTCGTGACAATAGTGGTTTCTAGAGGTCAAGGGTACTTCCCTCCTCACAGCCCTCTCCGGTCTCACTGCCTTTCTCCTCGTTTTAAAACACCACCTTGGAACTGCTGATTCCTCGTGTGCTTTTCCTCGCTCACAGTACGCTTTCGTGCTTTGTTTTTTATCTGTGTGGGAAAGTGTGAAGGGAGGCAGGTGTGTGTAATGATGGGTAATTGCCTGACTTTGCCTGACCAAAGTGTTGGGACATGTCAGGTATACGACTGGTGTTAGTCCGTTGTCGCTCACAATTAACTGTCTGTAAGAAAGTGTTTGTGTCGGGAAAGGGTGGGGGGTGGTTGAACTTCCAGGTATCCTACCTGGTAGGATGGGAAAAAGGTGTAACAAGGAAGGGGATACCGCGTCTCACCCTTCAGTGTCCCACTTTCACTCCCTGAAGACCTCTCTTCCAGGTTTTACTCCTGCACTGGTCCACCCCAGGAACTGGTTCCAATGGCGATGGCCGTGTCCTGGCCACCTGGATGACAGATCCCTGGGGATAAGCGGATGAGACACCTTCAGGTTTCCTACATATGTCATTGAGCCAAAGGTCATGTGGTGCCATTTTCTGTGATGTTTACACTATGCTAATTACTATTTTTGAAGCTTAAAAAATCCTACCTCTTTTTGGCCATAGAATGTTGGCAATTATGTACTAAGGTGCTCGTCCCTTAGTGCAAATGTCAAAAACAAGTCCGTCCATTGTCCAAATTTAACCTATCTGACCCTACCCACTAATACAACTTAGACCAAGAGAATGACTTCCTTCTCCCGGGTTACTGTGTTCTTTACAGGGATTCCGTTTTGATTCTTCTGTTCCACTCAGTAGACCAAATGCAAATAGTCTTTTATTATTTCTTTAGTTAAGTTCTGTAGTTCACTTAGGTGACTCGTAGTTTCCTTTTTCTCATACTCTCTAATTATCTTAGTTCTATTCAAGTTCGTTCTCTCCATCATGTAGGTTTCCGGGTCCCCTTGTATATTCTTCTCTTCTCCTATACTCTACTCAATTTTCAATTATAATTCACTCCTTTGCAGAGTGCTGTTTCATATATGAGGTTTACTGAGGAAGACTGTATTCAGTTTCCAACTTTTCTTCCCTCCCACATTTTAGTATTTGTGTTTCTTTCCATTTCATTTAGACAGTTCTTGTTTATTTCTTCATTTCCAATGTTTATTTCTTCATTTCCAATTACTGTCACACCACTACAGGGACAGGTTTCATTTGCTTTGCATGGAGTCCCTCTTGCTCTTCCATTATTCCCGTTCCAAGCATTACCTTCTGTGTGCTGGGGCGACATTGCCGCTACATGGTGGACATCGGATCCTCTTTTGTCTGCGGCGTACTTTTCCCGCTTTGTCTTTTCTCTCTCTCGTCCTCCAAATGTCTCTATTGCTGTGACTCTGACCAGGAGTGATTTCCTCCTGCCGATGGTGTCGGTGTTGTATGGGCAACGGCCCACCAGGACTGCTTTGTGGTTACGCCACCACCAAACTCTCTCTTACTCCGGACTTGGTTTTCCTTCGCTCTTACATGCCAGTCTCCCAGCGTTTCTCGCTCTGCGTCAGAGCTGCTCTGGTTTCGCCTTCTACGACAGACCCATCTTCTTCGGTTCTCTTACCGACAGGGGGGCTTCCCCTGGTTATCTCAGCGTTTGCCTCTTTCTAGGTTCTCTGCCCTCTCTTGCTGGTTCTCTGGCATATCATCTCTTATCAGCCTTGGCACAGTCAATTGGAGAGTCTGATTTAAAGGGATATTCTCAGTTTATTGTTGCTGATTAATATTGGTTCACTTTATCTTCATGAAACTTATAACACTCTAGTGTATTATACAAGTCCATATAAGCCATCACAGTCCTTGTTCCCAAAGTCTGAGTTTCTCCCAGTGTAGGTCCCATTTACCTCGAGTCTTGGGGAGCATGTTGCGGAACGGGCTCACCTTATTAGCCTCACAGCCCTCAATTCGTAACAACCCCCAATGAAGGTCAGACAGCTTTCTTTAGACACGTTATGCAGAAGCTTATGACTTGTACAAAGTGCTTCTTGAACCTAATTGGTGACTTTAATATTGTCTTTGGTTCAGATATCAACCGATCCAAAGGCAGCCAATGGAGCTTTAACCAAGCTTGTAACTAAGCTTCTAGGGATACGTTGCAATGCTTTGCAGAGGCAGGCCTCCCGGCTATACGAGAGATATACATAAGAGTAGATCAAATATTAGTGGATGAAAAAGCAGTGCCAGCTTTCCAACACTGATCTATGGGCAATATCAAGCTATCAAAAAGGTGCCTGTGCTTTGATGCTTCAAGTTAATACCAGAAGAAATGAAACCTAGAAACCAGTAGCTGAACCAATCCCTCATTCGCAACTCAGACCTTAAAAAGAAAATATGTCTGACAACGTGGAGCCTCCTTCACTCCCCAAACCTTGGGGAGTGAGGTTGGTGCCTGGTTTCATAAACTATGAGATTTAGTTATTGGCTTACAGGATATTTGACCAGACCCTAGGAAGGAGCTGAAAGTGAAAAAGGACATCTATGTAGAGATATGTTCTAGAAGGGGTCTGTGTGTTCTGGACCATAAAGTATACTATATGGCAGCTAAAGCACAATATGATTCACATTGGCTTGCGTCTGGCTCTGACAGGCAACATGTCTTTCTGAAGCAGGGCTTGGTTGCTCCCTCAGATCTGCGCTCTGTATTGCTTGGGAAAATTCCTGTCCAGCCCAGAATTATTCTTGTTGTGGCATGTGCCCCAATGGCATGGGATAATGTGGTCAGGTTGCTGGGACTGCTGACTGTCTACCCTCCTATGTTATGCATCTGAAGAGTCCCCAGAATCACCTTCACTTCACACGCAAACCTCTTTTTCTTTAAGTGCTTGATAGGATTGGTGTCACCATAGTGGGTGACCTTTTCGTTTTTCTTCAATGATTTCGATGGAACAGTTCAGGGGGCTGTGATTAATCCAATGGAATCATCGCAGATTCCCCGGCGGTAGCCTCCTTCCATGTGGCCAGGATACGGCACCCGCTACCTGATCATGGGGGCGGCTATATGAGGGAGGATCACATGGGAGCAGATAGACACCAAGAAATGTCATGGCTTCATTGGATGGGGCACGGTATCCCCCACTGTCCCCTGAGGAAGAACCCCTTTTGCCAAATACCCTAGTGGCCTATTGCCATGCTAGTTTTCTTTCATGTAAAACTAATCTTCCATGTGGAATCTTTGGAAAATACCCTAATGGACTTCAATTCCCACAACCCCCTAAGTACTGAGACGAGGAGGATGAAGGAATTGATTCAGATCAACAAACGTGATGAGAGTGCTAGTTGTTGGATGAGAGCACCTGTGCAGGACCTTTAAAACTGTGAAACAAACTATGTAAGAGAGCTCGAGAGAAGACATGGCTTCTCCATTGAAGGCAGTATGCCGCTGGAGGCACATCCTGGTGTGCAGAAGCTAGAGGCACGAGTCGGTTTGCAGAAGCTGGAGGCACGAGTCGGTTTGCAGAAGCTGGAGGCACGAGTCGGTTTGCAGAAGCTGGAGGCACGAGTCGGTTTGCAGAAGCTGGAGGCAGAAGTCGATGTGCAGAAGCTGGAGGCACGAGTCAGCACGAGTCGGTGTGCAGAAGCAGGAGGCACGAGTCGGTTTGCAGAAGCAGGAGGCACGAGTCGGTTTGCAGAAGCTGGAGGCACGAGTCGGTTTGCAGAAGCTGGAGGCACAAGTCGGTTTGCAGAAGCTGGAGGCACGAGTCGGTGTGGCAAAGCAAAGAAGCTTGTTGTTAGGAAAGATTCCCATTTATGTGATGTTCTCCCTCCAGTTGTGTAACCCCCCCAACTTTTTGCTGCTGTTAAACACCATAGTGTGACTTTGCCAGAGGAGCACAGCTTTCTGCTGCACTCCCATGGGCTTTTTTCTCACTTTGTTATGGGGAAACTGACATGCCCTTAATGACAGTCAGTACTGGGAGACTTTGTTTCCCTTGTCAGTGTTGCAACTTTTCTGCAACATGTTGCAAGTGCACAATGTACCTTACAGTACAGTGCACTTGGGTCTTCTAGTAATTTCCAAAGGCCCTAGATACTCTGAAGGGTTTTTTAGGAGAAGTGCGGATGTGCCTTGGACAGGGCTGGTGGCAGCTTATCTTTTCATGTGTTTTTAACCCTTTTCTGCCAGGTAAACCGCGTTTACCACGTTTGGCACAGATAGGTGGCCTGGCTCCAAAATGGCCATTCTGCGAGGTTCTTTGTCCTGTCCTTTGGCCATTTTGCCCCTTCACCTTCCCCGAGGTCGATCTGACCCAGATCAGTCCTTATTTGGGCATGCATTCTCCTGCGAAACGCCAAGCTTTGGCAGGCTTCTGCATGCCTTGTGTGTGTGCCCCATGATGTGGGTTGGACTGTCTGGTTCCAATACACATCCTGGGTGTCAGAGAGTCTGGCGTGCTGGGAATGCCTGGGACCACCGTAGTCCATGATTGATCCACGTATGGTGTGCCTGTATTTGAGCAGATCTCCCATTGTGTCCTCTTCATTTCGGCGTGACGGAGATTATGAATAAGAGAGGGCTCCAAACACCCATACCATGTTGATCTCTGGAGTTCTCACTGAACAAAGGGTGAGATCCAAGTATCCTGAAACTAAGAAGCCGAGTCGAGGAACCACTGGTGACCCGCTGGAAGGTTTGGCACCCTGAGCCCGCTGTCGTCCCGCTGGACCCCTCTGCATTTGATCGAACTAGAAGGTCTGCAAAGACGCTTTGACCCATTGAAATAGTGGGACTAACTATTCTCGGCACCTTCATCAAACCCTGCAAGTAAGCCTTCTCAGAAGTGTCCCTGGGCCAATCAGTGGGCAAACCAGCTTGCGCAGGACCTTTGCCCTGATACCGCCGCTGTTTCGAGGAGACCCTTGAACCTTGGGACATCGCTAGCTCTGTGTTCACAGCACTCTCACAACGAATTTCATATACTTGGCTTTCCCATGTCTGGAGTAAAGAGAGAGAGCCTGTTCCGGAGTGATCGCGGTTATCGTGTCGCCCTGCCGTGGTGACAAACTTTGCAGGTGCACTGCTGCTGTGCCCCTCTGGCCCTTGAAGCCTGCTACAGTGAAACTGGCCTGATCCATCCTCTAGGAGCTGAAAAATTGCCACTGTCCCATTTGGGAATCAACGCTGTAACTTTGTCGCTCAGAGCCGCAGAATTGCTGCATTCGAACCTGCAACCAAATTGGACTTGACTGCTGAAGTTTGGTCTGGAGTGCACCAGGAGTCAGTGAGTTCTAGCAACCCTTACCGGTGGCCCCTAGCGCATCCAACTCTTTTTACGCACAAGTGTCCCCTGAGGGCCACTCTCCTTTTCCCAGATAGCCTAAGCTATCGAACTATTCCCAACTCCTGGAACCTGCTCTGCCCTGTTTGGGATACCCTCTTTGAATAGTGGGAAGATATTCTGCATCACCTCACCTGCCTTCCTGAGCTGCTACAGATCCTACAAAAGACCCTGTTTCGCCCATCTGCACTACCGCATGCGCCAGCATTGCAATTACATTTGAGCAATAGGCTCCTCTCATCGTAGGGACTGGGCTGCCTTTCAGTTTGGTTTGTGATCACTGCAGAATTGCCTAAAGACTTTTTGCACAACCTGCTTCCTTCCTTTTCTAGGTTTTAGACCCATTTCGTGCATTAACACTTTAAACCCATTGGTCTTGTACATATGTATTTTAGTAGGATTGTGTTGGTTTAGAAGTGTTACAGTGATTATTTCTGTGTGATGAACTTCAAAGGCCTTGAATAAATGTATTTGTATTTTTAATATATATACACCTGACTCAGACTAATTTATAAGTGTCCTTTACTATGTGTACTCATTGAGGTCTTTCAGTCACCCTCACCCCTCCTGAGACCTAGTCTTGACCGCAGCCAATGCTACCTTGATTGGTCTACCTTGTCCAGAAGGTTACCCTGTTCCAAGAAACTCGGCTGGCCTTCTGAATCTCTGCCCACCAGGTCAGAGTTCAGAAATCCATCTTAACACTTGACAGCCAAATAGGAAAGTAACGTGGTGCAAGCAAGGCGTACTGTGGAGACACCAGGAACCTCGAGAGGATTCCTGGGTGTCCAGTAGCTGAGTGAAGCAGCATTGCCCTTACCGGGAGCCGAAGATAAGCCAGCGTGCAGGAGCAGAGTCGCAAGACAAGCAGGAGAGACAGAGCTGCCTAAAGTGGGGAGCAGACAGCAATGGTACGCCGCATAAGCACAAGCAAGCCCGAAAATATAACCGATTATAGAGCAGAGTGCGGACTCCGGGGTATTACAGCGACCACGCCAAAGACAATTTGAACATTGAGAAGTTTCGGAAAGTAAAATTACAAGAAGATTGTATACAAATTGAAGGGCAGACGACCAACTTGAACCCCAATAAGAAGTGAATGCAAACATGGGAAAGCGTAAAAGGAACTGTGAAAACAAGTAGATATACCAAGATAAGAAATGAATATGCTACTTGGATACAAAAAGGAACTATACGATATGAGAAGTCCTGGCAGAGAAGTACACCAGGCAGTTGTGAATGCAAGAGAAGTCCTGGCAGGAGAGTACACCAGGCATTTGGAAGTGCATCAAGAGTTTCTGGCAGGGGAGTATACCAGGCAAATTGCAAACCTACAAGGAGTGTGAAGCAGAAACAGTGTTTGTTAAACAAAGAAGGGAAATTATGTGAAAAGAAGGAACTTGTGTTAAAGAGGAACGTACAAGGTTCACCATTTTTCATCCAACCAGATTGTTGTGGGCCAAGGAAGGCATAAAGAACTGTTGAACCCAGAGTCTTTTGGAATTAAGGTCTTTTCTATTTTGGAAAACATTTACGTTGGAGCTATTCTATTTTTATTTGAGAACACTTGTTGCAAGCATCAAATTGAAGAAATGTTTATCTTTTGTGACAGATTTGACAGTTGTTCAAGGGGTGTGTTTGAAGAAACAGACTTTATGCACCTCACTTGACATTGCCCCTCAGTGAAACCGTACTGGGAGACAGGTTTAAAATCAGTCATTGCAATGGTGGTGCATGCAGGTACCTCTGTCCCTCTGCTGCCCCTGGTGGCACGCAATAAGTCCCCGTCAAGATTATATTGGCGATTTGTGGGTCTGCTTTTAATTTTCTTTAAGAGCAGGATCCCCTTGGTGTGATATAAATGTCAGGGGCCCAGCATACAGAACTGTCTGAAAGACATTGGGTCTCATTACTAGTTTGCAGTATGTGTTAAAAGTGGCGGTAGCTGAATTACCGCTACTTTTACCGCACAGCCGAATCAGGGGTACATGAAAATGGGCGCCAATTCTGCCGGTGGAATTACCGCCAAAAAGCAAAATGGTATTTCCGCTGCATTACAAGTTGAAATCCCACCGAAATACTGCCGAAAATGGACAGTAATTCTGTCACAAACACAGTGCAGTGACCTCCACCTAAAAAGAGGTAAATGCATACAGATAATAGAAATCAAGTCACATGTGCACCCAATTCACTGTGAAAGTCCACATAAGGCCTGCACCTAACCCAAACGCACTTTCCAGCATCATGCTGCCACTAGCTGTCGCTATTTGGAACATGCAGCTCCTCCTGCTCCACATTGAGCTGCAGAGGCAGGAACAGCAGCACAGGGCACATGGCGCAGAGAAGGGGGAGGGGTGGAGGAGACACTGTGCAAGGCGAGCACCCATTCCCTGGGGCAGGCCCTCACCCTGGGCATTGACTGAGGCCCACCTCATTACCCTGTATAGGCTGAACAGGGAGACCATTGCAGAGGGTAATCGCCATGATCCAGGACAACATCCAGAGCAGGATCAATATCAGGACAGCCCCTAGCTCTGCTGCTAAAGCTTGTGTCAGTGCTACATTGTCTTGCCAGTGGCACCTTACAGAACACTATGTGCCTGCTGCATGGCATGTCCCAGTTCACTTTTTCAGTTGTGCATGGGCAGGGGCTGAAGGCATTCCTGTGCCATTCATCACGGCACATCTCTCTGCCCACCACACTGACACAGATAAATGCTGCATAGGCACATTTCTATGCAGCAGCCCACATGCCAAACATAATTTCAGCGCTTGACTGCACCCATGTGGTGTTGGTTGCCCCCCAGGCATCCAAAGAGGCATACCACAACAGAAGGCAGTTACACTCCATGAATGCGCATGTTACGTGCAACGCTGACCTGACGATAACACACTGCTGCACCTGTTTTCCTGGATCCACCCACAATGCCATGGTCCTGCATAACAGCACCCTGTCTGCGTACATTGAGAGCCACAGAAGGCAATGGACATGGAAGCTGGGTGAGTACAAGTGCCACCAGACAGTACAATCTCGCAGCACCAGTGGACTATCATGTCGAGGGGGGGTGGAGTATTATGTGACAAAGTGGCCCACCACAAATAACCATTCTGATTCGGATGCAAGTCCAGGAGCATATATGGTCCTTCAATAGACAGACTGGATGCTGAAACTGGGGTTCCTGTGGCTTGGGGTTTTGGGCGCTAGGACTGTCTGTCTCTGGCTCGACTTCCTCGGCCTTTCCCTCCTCCCTAGCACAGGCGTCTGTAACAGGGATGTTAGTTGAATGGTGCCAGCTGTCTGTCTGGTCTTGTGACCGGGACTAATGATGTTTTCCCTAAAACGATCTCTACCTTTCTCCCTACGAGTATTCAAGATATCCGTGAGCTAGCCCACTTAGTACTCTAGGGGCGTTATGGGTTGGTGCTTCCTTCCATCTAGTTCCACCTGTTGTTCTTGGACAAACTTTCTCACTTGACCTTGCCCCTACACTAGTTACCAAGATGTTCTTCTCCCACGGAATGGCTGTCCCTCGGATCTCACACTCTGCCTTCCTGCCTCCAACGTTAGATGCCACCATTCTCCAACCACCACTCTACTGCTAACACCTCTGCTACTATTGCCTTCCTTCCTCCTCATAACTACTCCACCTTCTACTCCCACTCTACTGTTAACACTACTTCCACGCTAGAACTACCTCTCTGCTGTTCCTTCTACTCATACTACTACTACAACCACTACTACTCTCACTAACTCTCCCTCTACTGTCACTTCCAATACTGTCGCTACCACCAACTACTACTTCCTGATACTACCACTACTCCGAACTATCCCAACTACTAATACCTTTGACCCTATTGCTGTTTCACATGCTCCTTACTCTCACACACAAACACTCCACAGACCACCCCCCTCTCACCAATAGCTTCCGCACTCATGTCGTGCTCTCATGCTCTGGTCTCTCAGACGTCCTCCACCTCCTGTCCTCACCCAACTAACCTACACTAAACCATTCACACACACCGCCGTCCCCACACTGTTTTGCAGGCCTAATTTTTAATCTCTCTCCCCACAACCTCCACTGAGGGCTTTAATTAATGGAAGTCCCTGGTGCCTTTGTGGTGGTTCCCTGAGTGCAGTGTTCAGTAGGCTGTGTCTGCTGGAGCCATGCTCTCACTGTGTTGCATGATGGCGGTGTTAGGCAGAAACCTGTGCAGTTCCCTCTGGGACCACTGCAAAAGATTTAAGACTACAGGTGTTTGGCAGTAAACCCACTTGGTAGCAGTCTGTACCACACAGATTCACTTGGTAGCTGTGGCTGAGCAGTCAGACTTCCCTCAAGAAGAGTTAGGCAGTATACAGAGTATTCACAATAGGTCAAGAGAACACAGTAGAACAAGTAAACACTGACCAGAGCTTGGTGTAAAAGAGATATAATTATTTATTTAAAACCACATCTAGAAAAACACACAGGCACTAATAGTAAGCAATTCAGAAACACAGTCACTAAAAGATATACACTCCCTTAAAAGAATATTAGACAAGTCTTAAGTAAAGCCCCACTTATTTTCAGACAGCGGTGAGCGCTTAACGCAGATTGCACTCTAATAATTTGTTTTAACAGGGAGGGAAAAGCAGAGAATAAATCGAAACAGGTCCCATCACTTTTACAAGAACACAACAAGAGAGGAAGGCAAAGTAAAACCGTGAAGTTAGAGTTCAATAGGCTGGATCCACTTTAAGAGGATCAAACAAAATGTGTCCAAGGTCACATGGTTGCAGTGCACAAGAGTCTTGAAAAGGTTCAAAAAGGAGTTGGACCACAGAAAGGGACCAGTTAGGGGGTCAAGGCGGCCAGCCCAGTCCAGAAGTTTAAGGGGTTATTATTACCTTGTAGCAATCTTTAGAAAGGGAGGCCTGGCGGACACGGTACCTTAAAGTGGTGAGAATACTCCAGCGGGGGCAGTTGTTCCTGGCAGCGGATGCTAGTCGGTGCTTCGTCCGGGGGAAGGGAGGATCTCGTCGGGGAGGAAGACAGGAGTCCGTTGCACTGCCAGGGAAGAAACCAGCCGCGGAGTTTGTCAGGTAAAAGGAGCGGTCCTTTGGTTCGCGGTCCAGTGCTAAGTGGCTATCCGGTTGCCGGGGTGCTTGGCACGGGCAATTCGACCACAAGCCGGTCTGGGGTGCGAAGAGAAGAAGGTAAACTGGTTCTGCCCACCAGTCAGGGGAAGAAGCCTCTCCAGCCGGGAGATCTTCTCTGTCGTCGGGAAGTGGTGAGTCGGTTCTGCAGGGCTCCACCGGTGGTGTCGTTGTGGTAGGTCGGCTCAGCTTCTCCCTCGTCGGATTCTCAGGTCCTGTGGCGACTTCTGAAGTTCCAGTCCCCAAAGCCCTGCTTTTATGCAGCACACCCCCCATTCACTCAGCCTAGCTGTCAATCAAACATGCTAAGTGGTGAGCCGGCCGGCTCACCACTTGGGCCAATCACGCAAGAGTGCGACTTGAGTTACTAAGGTAACTCAGTCCAGGGTGCCTAAACCTCCTCCCACACCCCGTGTGGTACCCAGACAGAGTGGCACCACTTTTGGAGGCTTCTGTGGAGAAGCCCGCCAAAAAGTGGAACAAAGGGCTCGACTTGGGTTGGAGTCACAGAAGAGAACACAAATGCCATTTTAGAATCGAGTCCTGGCAAAAAATACCAACCGGCGAATTAATATTAAATAAATAAACCAGCAGCATGTTCGAGGCTATGAGAATTAAATAATTAAAGTTGGTAGCCTCGAACAATGGGAAAATCCCATAGGGATATATTCGCGGTCAAATATAAAAAGTAGTTTCCACTGCCACCAGCCAAAACTTGATCAGGGGGGACGGAGACGTGCCCCCTCGACTAACAGACCCCGGGGCAATCGAATTGCCCCGGCCAGTACGTCCACAATATGATTGTTTGTACTGGTTTCTGTTAATAATTTGGGACCAGTAAAGCCAATGGTGACTTTACATGCCCTGGGAGACAGTAGTCAGTTCCAGGGTATGGAGTCTATGGTGGGGTGTCACTATGACACCCCTGTGTCACTGCACGGAGGGTGCTGTGTAACACATAGTAAAAACACATGAGACCCTATGGAGTAAAGGACCCCATAGCCCATAAAACACATTAACAGTCAAAGGAACACCATAAATCATGTCCAAGAGTGGGAGAAAAAGAGTCTCACTCTTGGCAGGAGAAAAAAAAACAAACTCCAGAAATCCAGCAAAGCTGCTGGGGGGACTCACTAGGTTAGGAAATTCAGCCTAAACAGAGAATTCTCCCTAACAGGCGGTCTTTCCAGCTCTGACTCTGCCTCGCTATCTCTCTGCTTCAATGCTCTTCAGACTACTGTTGTGCTGGGCTAACTGGCACAGCCTGACCGCCACGCATTCCATTGTAGCGCTTGGGCCGCCTACCTCACTCTCGATGCGGAACCACCAAGCCCACTGCTGCAGATGAAGGTAAGGAGGGGCTGGGAGGAGGTCTGTTCACAGACATTCTGGCCCCTGCTGGGGTGTCAGGAATAGCACTCCCTTTCTACCCTGACAGGGCCTGTTTCTTGGCCCCTGTCACAATTACTACTACTGATCAATGCATTCCCTGCCAAGGCCCTGCACATGTCCTCTCCTGCTGTACATGACACCCACCAATCCCCAGGACTAGGCCCAGCAAGACTATGCAGTAGTATGACAGAAAAGGTTACGGCCTCAACAAGTAACTCCTGCACACACAGATGACTACAGGAACCACAATGCAACAGTTAAAGACTGTACAATGACAGTGCAACACTGATGGCATGTATGCTGCAATCCATTATGTGAATCCATTGTGGCAGGAATGCACAAGCCACAAAGATGCAGAAGAGCAACAAATTACCCAGCAGGGCACTACTTGACAGCACAGTACACCACAAGTCCAACATAGACAACATGCACATTTGAAATCCTATCACAGACCATGTCTGGCACAACTTGTTTGTGAGCCGTTTGTACAGCGTTATCTGTAAGTGACAATGCACATATACCCCCGTAGTATATCGCACATCATTGAATTTCTGGTAATGAAAACCATGTAGTACAAATGCAACGTAACTGCATCAAGAGAATGCCCGTCAACAAGACATGTAACAGGCTACACAAACTCAATGCACTGTGACTGACATCTGTGTCCTATACCTTTGCAGGTGACTCTGGTTACCCCTTGCTCCCATGGTTGATGATACTTGGGCTCAATCCATGTACGCCACAGGAGGTGGCCTACAATGAGGCAAACGTCGGGACCAGACTCTGTATTGAGCGGACCTTTGGCCTGGTGAAGGAACATTTCCAGTGCCTCGACTATACTGAAGGGGCCCTGATGGTATGGGCCCTTATGATAGAGGCCAGAGAAGGTTGGCCAAATATTTGTTGCCTGTTCCATGCTGCACAACATGTCCCTCCGGCGAAATGCCCCCTTGCCCACTGACCTCGACATGCCTTCCCAAGCAGACATTGATGCACTCTCAGCAGATGCAGTGCTGCTGCACATTGAGCATGAGAAAGCGAAGGATGTACTTCTGGTGCAGCAACATATTTATTTTTTAAAAAACATTCTTTTTTTGCATTTTTGTAAATAAAACAAACAACAAACAACCCCAACATCTCTCCCTCTTCCTCTTTCTCGACCGATTTCCGTGAGACCTCTTATCCTTTATCATCCCTTTTTCTCCCAACAGCCTCGCCCATTTCATGTGATTAACTAGCATTGTGTATCTATATCCCCCGGGGGAACGCCCCGAACCCTTCCATTCTCTTTTCCTTCCTTGCCTTTTTCCTTCGTCTCGCCTCCCCCTTGCCCCACACTTCATGGTGGTTTCGGATTGTTTGTTATAACCAGATCGTTCAGCAGCTATCCCCAGTCTGCCATTACCCCGTCACCCTCTGTGTCATCCCTCACCCTCCGCAATGTTTCCAGTTCGGCTACTCCCCATCTACGGGCATCTGCTTGCCACAGCGTTATTGATGATCCCTGTGGATGTTTCCACGCGATGGCCATGCAGCGTTTGGCTAATATTAGTAAGAATCTCACCATCCTGTTCTGTGATTTATGCCTCTTTCCCCCTGAAAGGATCCCCCATATTCATATTCTTGGGTTACATTCCAGTTTTGTCCCCAACAACCCATTCACCCCTTTAATCACCTTGTCCCAATAGTTCATTATGATTCCACAGTCCCATATCATATGCCAGAATCCCGCTGGACGCCTACCACACCTTGGGCACTCGTCAATTAGGGTCCTCTATATTGCCCGCAATGTAGTTGGGGTCACATATGTCATATGCATCATGTTAAATTGGACTAGTTAGAATCTGGCATTCTGTGACACCTTCAGGACTTGTTCCCATATTTTAGTCCATTCCTTCTCATATATCTGGTATCCCACATCCGCTTCCCACTTCACCTTTACCTTCAATTACCCCTTAGGCTCCTCATCCTGTAGGGCCTTGTAGATGAGCGAAACTCTCACCTCCCCCCCCCCCCCCGTTTGCTCCAGCAGTATCCGCAGTAGTGGACTTGCTTCCGGCTGCTCTGGAATTACATCCCATGTTTCCACTAGTCTCCTAACTACTTCCCCATATGCCAGGAATAATCCCTTTGGTAGTTAAAACTTCACACACCATTCTGAGAACGTCAACAGCTTCCCTCCCTCAAATAGGTATTCTACCACTGCCTTCTCCTGGAGCCTCCGTATCCCTGCCCTCCCTATCGCTTACCTCAGCTTCCGGTCAACCCCCCCCAGGGTAGGATTCCCCGTAGAGCCCCCTGGGTCCCTTCTTCCAAGCATATTTCCTCCATGTCTCTCTGGAAAAAAAAAAACATCAGCCCTTTCAGGACTTTCCAACCTGGCTGTCCCCACTCCAGGACCATTTCCAACTGAGCTGCTATGAAATATTTCTCATAGTCTGGCAGGCCCAGTCCGCCTTCTGCTCTTGGTCTCTGTAATATCGCAAAGGACACCCTCCCCCTCCCTGTGTTCCATAATAGCTCCCCCACCCTACTGTCCAGCATTTAAAAAAAAATAATGTTCGCTACATACTGGTAAAGAAATAGAGCTATCTTGGGAGGATCACCATTTTGCATAATGCTACTATTCCCATCAGGGAGAGAGGTAGGCCCTTCCAAAATTGCACTTATTCTCCTATTCTCGATAGCGCCCTCCCTGTATTGTGTATGAATGTTTGTTCCATCTCGTGAAATATCCGTATGCCCAGATATTTGAATGACATTGTCTCCCATTTTATCCCCACCTCTGGTAAATCCCCCACCTGAGACCCACGTAACCCTCCCAAGGGGAATAACACTGACTTATCCTTATTGATTGGAAAGTCCAGCATTTTCCGTAAATTCTTTAACACCTCCAACAGCATTGGGAGATTCTCCCGTGGGTTATTTACATACAGCAGTGGATCATCAGCATATAATTATACCATATTTCTCACCCTTCCTGCTTCGATCCCCGCTTCGATCATCTCTTTTCGTAAAAACCCTGCCAACGGCTCCAGGGCCAGAACAAATAGTATTGGGGACACTGCACACCCCTGACTTGTCCTCTACTTAGTTCCCATCTCCCCAAGACCCCAATCATTAGTCCTTACCACCGCTACCGGTTTGTTATAGAGCACACCCAGCCATTTACAGATATTTTCCCCAAACTCCAACTCCTTCAGTACCCGGAATAGCCACTTCCATTCCAGCGAATCAAACGCCTTCATGGCATCAAAGGAGGCAACTGCTATGTCCTCCTTCTGAGATTTGATTTGATCCATACGTGATGGAGGTCACTGATGTTACCTGTCATATTCCTCCCTCCAGCATGAACTAATTAAAAAAAAAATCTAGACACATTACTTTTCACATGCATCACACTTTTGTATATAACCACGTTTTGAATATATCACCTCATAAAAAAATATCTTGTCCTTTCATTACTTCTAGTGAACTATATTTGTAATTAACACCCATTCTCAACTGCCCTTCCCACAAACCTCCCCAATTCCCAACTCCCATGCCCCTCCACCTCCCCATCCCCAACACCAATGCCCACCCACTTCCCTTGTGCCCAGTGAAATACTGCCAAGAAGTATCAATGTTATTTCCATGGCCTTCTTCCCTTGCCAGGCTGTTCCGGCTCTGGACGGGCCACATTTCGCACTAAGTGGTGACATGAAATGCTAGCCAATGACCCCTCTGTGGGTGGTGACTGAGGTGCATAGGTCAGACTCTTGCCCTGGATGTGCTGGAGGGTCTGGAGTATGCTGGCATGCATCCATCCAGCAAATGCTGAGATGCCCTCTGTGAGCTCCCTCTCCCTGTGGCCCACAGCAGTTAGGGCAGCAGGTTCCACAGATGATTGCCGGCGCTCCCGGTCAGAGGACCTTGCAATCCTTTGTGACGAGACCTGCATTGAGTCACAGATGGCTTGCAGATGCTGCTGCACCTGTCTCTCTGCAATGGTATCAATGTGGATCTGCTGCATCAATGGAATGCTGAGGCATGCACTGTGGGCTGGTGCTGAAGAATGGGGTCCCTTAACCCCTGTCAGCTACGTCACATGGTCTACTGGTATCAAGTTTAGTCCCTGTATCCAGGTCCCACTGCAGATGTGCCTGGTTGTCTACCTCAGGTGATGAGGGGGAAGATGGATGGATGCGGGTGTAGAGTCATGGGTGCCAGTGGCTGCATGTGGCTCCTCCGGCACAACCACAGGGGCCGGCTGTGGAGTAGCGGTTGCAGCTTCTAGTCCGGTGCAGTGGCATGTGCACTACTGGTGTTTAGGCCACTTGGCACACTTATGGAGACAGTGGCAGTATCTCCACTTGTCATGGCTTCCATGACCTTGGTCCATCGTACCGCTCTTCCTCCTGCTTTTCCCCCTGCTGAGCAGTGCAGGTGTAGAGGTTGATGTACTTGCTCCAGTGACCCTCCCATAGCATGTAGATTGGGCCACATCATCGCCCTGAGTCAACTGTTAACTTGTTGGGTGGACAATGACATACTGTCAGTCATCATCTGTACATTTATGTGGGCTTGCAAGTCACTCATGCAAAATGATGGATTCTTATCCTTCACACATCTAGTGTTATGGGCAGGATTGATTGCAGGCCAATGTAAAGGCTAATGCATGGTGGGAGTAGTGTCTGCTGAGGGTCTACACCACGTATGCATGGGCTCAATGCCTGTCGGGCTGGCGATGTGGCCTGTATATGTGGTTGCGCAGAGGGTTCCCTTTGCCACTTGGCCTTTCACAGCACACGTAGGTGCTTCTCATGATTACATGGGCTCAAAAAAACATTTTACCTACAGTGTAGGTGCATGTGCACAGCCTCCCATCTTCCCGTACACAGATATGGTGGCATTGCCTTTGTTCACATTGCCATGAGGGTGCACATTCTCCTGTCCATTGGGCCCATCTGTGCTGAGGGACACGTGCATGGGATGGGTATTTGGACAGTGCATTAACATGGTAGAGGGAACCTTCACACTCACAAGTTTCGCCTTGGCTGCTGGCTCCCACTTCTGCACTCTTAACACCATCAATCCCTTCCATATTGAGGATCCTGCTAGCTTTCTCCTCGCGTGAGATCAGGACAAAGTGGCTCCACTGTGCTGCCTCCTGTGGCAGATGTCTCATGTCAGTTTTTCAACAAGGTACACAAGGGAGGTGGGGGGATTTAACTGAGGACCACAACACCCCCTAACTTTAGGAACACCTAAAAAATCAAAACTACAAAGTGATCCTCAGTAAAGTCTCACGGTATCACGTGTCCAACCTCACTAGCTAGAGGGTAAGAATAGAAGTGCCCAATTGGACATATATCGAAGCATCAATGCTGGGCATTATAAATACTTCACAAGGGAAATAGAGCCACATATACAATATTAATTTTATTAAGCCATCAATGGCAAATATACAGCTTAAAAATGCCAACATAGCATCGTACAACATTTAATACAAAAGTGGCATGATCCTTAAAAACTATTATACATTTTTATATACAGTAAAACAGGAAAACAACCAAATCACACCAGTGACAGTGTAAGTACACCGGGAAACAGAAGTGTGCATGTAAACCTAGAGAACCACATAATCAGGAATTACAATCAACACAAAAATATCTAAATCAATTTATTACTCATAAGCCCAACCACAATAATGGGGTTAGGAAAAATAATAATAAAACTCCAATAACTACTCACTTCCACACTACTTCACTCCCATTTAACCCAACATGTTTCATTCCTCACTCATATCATACACACGCAGTCAGGGGAAATTCATCAGGGGTGTATACTAAAAAGCACGATGTGTCTCAATTGGTCGTTTTGCACGGCGGGGCTGTGGTTACCACCTCACAATCTAGATGCTTAAGATGAATATTAAATATTCCACACCTATTTACCAGTTACCACATTAGTAAAGGCACCTAGACCCATACACTTAGCAATTTTGTCAGAGGCGAATTGTTGAAACCTCTGATACGGCAGCAGTTGATTTCTTGGAGTTAGAATAACATTCAGACTGCTGTCCAGCGAAGGGGAGGACACGTGATACCTTACGGTAGCTTACACAATACTTCAACACAGGAAGTTATGTGATGAGTGTCTGGATAATTTGCATTATCATCTATCTGCTTTCTGCGCAGATTCCACTGTACTGGCGCTTATAGATACCTATAAGGCTTAAGTTGAAAGCGTTATGCATATCTCAAATGTATATCTACGCGTAGGGAGAGAACTTGCCGTGTTGCGCCACCCAGTCACGTCTGTCGTAGCAGAGTCGACATCATTTCAACACGGCCCGTGCGCTGCTAGCGTGTCTTCAGATGGAATGCAGCCCAATTCGGTGTCAGTCTCGTCACGTTGTGTTAGTCGGTTTTTCACCAGGAGGCTGCGGACCCTCGCCTTGAGATAATTCCAGGCAGTGCTCACAGTCCCTGCGGACTGTGCCCAGTGCCTCAGCCTTGTCCCTAATGCTGGTCCAGATGGCAGACTTCCTCTGACCAGATGTCCTCCTGTGCCTTGACCCATATAGCTCATCGACATGAGCCACAACCTCCTCTGTGAGGACCTGCAGCTCAACAACAGTAAACTGCTGCTTTCGCAGCCTCATGTCTGGCACTTTGCCTTTGTCTTTCTCCTGTGACATCTTCTCAGGCACTCCTGTGTTCGATGGCAAAAGGAAAGTGGGAATTCAGAGCAGATTGGTTTCCCAAAGATGGCCGACGCCATGCTTCCCATTCCCACAGTGACATTATTTTCCCCAGCTGAACTAGCACTAATTTGACTGCCGGTAGTGGTCATTCTGCCATGATTCAGTAGAATTACAGTCCCAAGTTGCTTATCGGAAGTAATTCCACTGGCATCCATGGTGGTAATGGTAATTCTGCCTGGCGCTGTGTTCACTGCCCAACTCGTAATGATGCCCATTGTCTTTTGTAACTCTATGAAAGATACTTCTAAGGAAATATTGCCAGCATGGTCTCAGATTTCTAGGGGATTTATAAATATTGTATGTGGAATCTATTATCGACACCTTCCCATGGAGGAATATGGAAACCACCTCATGTTTGCTGCATTCGACTATGGTAACACTCCCTGTGGATTTGGAAGATGGCTAGTCCTTGATTTACAATTGCATTTTGCCAAACTATGCACTGCATGTTGTGAGGGGTCAGGAATGTGAGACGGGCAAGTAGATGGCGATTTTCCACAAGTAGCCATTTTATTAAATAATAAAGGTGGGACAAACGCCTAACTTTCCCTAACCTAACAAGAATTTCCCTTCCTATCCAAATAAGACTTAAGGAAAACACTCTAAAAAGATATCTGTCCCTCACACTTATACATATAACAAATCATACCGGTATCATATGGCTGGTCAGACTTAATAAATAACACAACAATAATCTTCAAACTTAAATTCCATATACATGTATCCTTGTAACTGATTGTTCAACAAAATATATTACTCTTCAAAATGTTAGTCAAGATTCCACAGTTCTTGCTTGATAAACCAAAAAACATTGGGCCTCATTACGACCCTGCCGGTCCGGAAAGAACGGTGGTGGTAAAACCGCTGCCACCGTTCTTTCCAGACCGGCTGATTAAGAGTCCTGTAGGCGGGAGGTGTCACTCCCACCAGGTCTGACCTGGTGGGTTTAACACCACCCGCCTGCAGGCAGACATGGAAACACTGACTCCGTCATAGACGGAACCAATGTTTCCATTGTCCCCATGGAGTCCTATGGGGCTCCATGGGAATGGGGACTTACACAATTCCGCCTCCGGAATTCCTGGGTCACTGGGGTCGTAATGCCCCAGTGATTCTGGGAATCACAGAGGCGGAATGGTAATTTGAGTCCGGCAGTAACCTCCCGGTTTTTCCAGCTCGGTTACCGCCGGACTCATAATGAGGCCCAATGTCTTTGCACTTCCAGTTAGTAGTCAATACAATTTCTCTTCCTTGCAAACCATAACTATTTCCGCATGTTTTCTTCTGAAGCAATAATGTTTTGTTAGGATGGTTTTTCCACAATTAATTACAACACATGAGTGGCCTTACCACTTTCTTGCCACCACAACCTTCTATGACTTAGGAGTACTTCATTTGTCTTCTTCCCGGTCCACTAGCCTTCCAGGACTATCTACTAACAATCCCTTTCCTGGTATACTCACCAGCCAGGATAACACTCCTACCACTAATCTGTGTTTAGGTTGCATCAAGCTTTAACACACTTCAATCCTTAATGTAAAAAAGTGAAAATCTAACAACTGTTTCATTAATAGATCACAACACATTAACAATGTTTCTCACTTTGATTCATTTGCCCCAGGCAATGTAGATTATATTCCTCTCCCCCTCGATATTGGTTATAAGGAGGGTTTCTGCTCTGCCATCCTTGATTTCTCTTAGTTGCCCTTCTTTGGCTTTGGCAATACTAGTTATAGTTCTTTTAAAAATGCTCTTTCTGAGCTACTTTTATCTTGTGTAAATATTCTTCCCCTTTGGCTCTGGTAAAGGTGGTTACAATATTCTCTTTCACTCGAGTTAAATAGTAACCCCTTTTTGCTTGGACAATGGTGGTTACACTGTTCACCTATTTGTTCTCTCTTCATATAGTTGCACCCACTTTGACAATGGTAGATACAATGTTCCTCAATTCCTTCTCTTTTAACTTAAGAATCATGCTTAATTGGCTTCCAATCATTTGTTCGTTATTCAAAACTCTTAGTGGGAGTCAGCAGTCTATTTTGGTGCGCCCTGGGATTTCCCAACAGAGACAAACTCATTGGCCTTCTTGCACGCCTCCAAATAACCTGCAGCCTCTTCTCCCTTTGCCATAACTCACATCAGCGACTGACATCTTTGGTTGTAATACCCTCGCTTGTGCCTCCTGTAGCTGGAGCTTTCTCTACTCCTACTGCGCTCCGGTGAACGCCACATACCGGAGTAGCCCGCAGCAGTACCAGGAGAGCTCCTCTCTCCCTCGGGACAGCCAGCCTGTTCACTGCCTCCCACTGCTTGTACTCTGCATCACACAGGGTCTCCGACTTCTGATAGCTCAACGAGACGGCAACCCATTTCCATTCTGGTGGCAGCTCTGTCACGTTCCACCTGTCTCGGCTGTTCTTTCAATTGCTTATTCCACAGCTTCGTTCTAATGGCCTGCAACTGAGGTAGCCTTAAATATTCAACGGTCCCGCTCAGGTGTGGGTCATTAGAACAACTAGACTGCATATCATGGCTCTGTGCTTCTGAGCCCCTCTTCCTAATCCCAGTACCTGGAGCATTATGGGACTTGAAGTCCCCAATGTTCTTGTTCTTCCTAACATCAAAATCATCAGTTTTACAATAGGCCATTAAGACCATGGGATCCTTGGGGAAGTTGGTTAGAGGGTTCTTCCAATTCTCCTGACCTGAGTCCCCTCCCATGTGATCCTCCCGCAGAACACCACCCCCAGGGTCAGGATCAGGAAGTGTCTGCTTTTCCCTGGTCACATGAGAACGTTCCCAGGCCAGGTCTTAGGGATGATCACCTCGGATTCATCATAATGTGCAGTGCGCTAAAGCAATGTTGCTAATAAGCTTCCTGCAGTCCGCCCCCTACCAAGTCATCCCCTATTTCTAATGGATTCTTCCCTCCCACCGATTTTGTCTTAGATAGTCTCTCTCCATTAGTTTTCTACCTTTTCAGCTACTAACGGGGTGCAGTGCGGCCCATACGCCGGAAATGACATTGGGGCTAGTAGATAAGGGGTCACTGCTCCCCATGACCTTAACTCAGCTTTTCTTCCACGCAGTCGGTACGATTCTGTAATGCCACTTAGCTTTTTTGCTAATTTCTGTTGTGTCATGACTTACCCTCTGAAGGCCTTTGGCTTCAAGCCTTGCCCAGACCGATGAGGCAAATGTCCATTTTGAATCCCCACAGGGTGCGCACATACTGCCCTCGGGAAGACCACAACATGGAGGATTGTAGATTCTGTCACTTGATGCACTCAGAGACCCTAGGGGAGCGTGCTGCCAAGCTTTTCACTTTCTTCCACTATGGTGGTAAGCAGACTCATAAGTCACAGGGTCATAGAACAAGAAGACTGTGGTGGAGGAACGTTCTCCGATTTGGAAGCTAGCAAAGAAGGAGCAGTATAGGAAGGGGTTTTGTTCTCCAAGTCACTATGCCAGGCCTCCTTCTTTTTTCCTTCAGGAAGCAGAGTACTCCCGCTTCAGAGATACCACAAACAATCACCAATTAAGTTGCAGGTACCATTCCCCATTAAATCCTCTACTTTGGAGGAATGGGTGGCATTCATGCAGCAGTTACTTGACATCTTTGCCAATGCCAGGTCTGGTGGGGCCTTCAGGGCCCTCTGCGCTTGGTGAAGCTGGCAGTGGTTTCTCCTTGGAGTGCAATCGCATTACTGCAGGTTCAGTCTGGCTCCACTGGTGGGTGCCGCTCCACTCTGGCGCTCTGTGCTGGCTCCTTTCAGTGACATTGACAATGGCCAGAGCCATTGGCGTAAGCGTTTCACTGGAATACCCTCCCTCTTTTGATGGGTTAGTTTGTCTCGAAGATGATTGAAATTTCTGATGAGGACAAGGATATATGTGCTTTGGTTTTGAGCCACATTATTCCGGGGGTGACCGAAGACTTCCCTGAGGAGTTATTTAGTGAGGATGAGGAACTGTTGGGTTTGACTACTGATCTATAGGAGGGGCACTTCCCCAGACCTGAACATTTTACTAGCGCACATGCCAGGTAAGTAGCATGCCTTTTTTCAGAAGGTATTGGCCAAAATGGCAGCGACACTGTTTCTCCAACCCCACTAAGCCTAAGGTTTAGTATGACCTAATACCATTTCGGATGAGGGTACTCAATGGGACACACTGTAACGATTTAGTTGCTGCCCTTGCTTTGGCCATCCCTAAGAAGCTGGCTTTGGTCAAGCGGTGGACTGAAACCTTGCTAAAAATGCATTATCCGGGCCCCTGGGATCCAGGCTTTCTCTCCACTCTTCCTTCTTCTGGGAGCTTTGTGGTGCAGGGTTTGACTAGACAGGGATAGCAAAAAGCTGAATGGCTTAGGAGGCAATGGTTTTACGTCGAGTAGCTTGGCTCTACAGACTGTAAATGCTGCTTTTAGCTTGGCCAAGTATACGTTTGGCCTGTGGAGTGTGATCTCCGGTTTGGCAGAGACTATATCAACTGAAGAGATGAAGGATGGGGTTAACACAATAGGGAATGACAGCAGGAAGCCTGTATACCAAATTGTGCATTCACACCTTGACATGGTTGATTATGTTGCTTGTGCCATGGGCACTGGGGGTTGGTCCTGCGGATTCATTGTTTGATGACAACCTTACGATTCTCTCCTGATGTCCACTCTAAACTTCTGGATATACCCTAAGGCTGAGAAGTCCTTTCAGAAGTTCATGCCTCCAAGGTGATAGCCAAATCTTTAGTCCCTGCTGTTCAACAGATGTCTACCTCTTCTCCAAAGGGTTGTGGTTGTACACCCTTACCCTCCATTGAACACCCTGGTAGGGGCTTGACATCCTCTGGCAAGCACCCAATTTGCCATGCCCACCACCTGGGTAGCAGCAGCGAAGCCCAGGGGAGAGGTTTTGCAACCTCTGCTGTCCCTGAAGGGTTCTCTGTGAATTTGACTTGGCTCATTTGAAACTGCTGAGTGTGAGAGGTTTTCCCTGTTTGTCCAGTAGTGGCATGACACCACCAATGATGCGTGGGCTTTACAGGTCACTGCCTCCCTTTTCTTCAATGGTCGCTTGAACACCCTCCTTCCAGCCCTTCGCTGCCTCTGGATGCTCCCCTTTCAGAGGATATCAGTCAGCTTCTGCAGAAGGGGGCCATAGAACTAGTCATCCATTCAGAGAACGGGGAGGGAAGGTACTCCCTTACTTTCTGCTCCCGAAGAAAGACTGTGGAGTGTGTCTCATCATGGCTGAGGTTCTTGATCTTACCTGCGCATGGACAAGTTTAGGATGGCCAACTTGGCTCAAATCCGTTAGGCCCTTGTATGGGTGCAGAAGTAGGAGACTGCCACACAGGTGGCATGGTGGTTACTAAAGACTTGTATTTAAGGTCAAAATAAAGAGAGAACTTATATTTCCCTATATCTGAGAGGGGGTTCCCTACCTCAACTAAAATACTAGGTTTCAGTCAAGATGTCCGTATAAATCAATAGTCCACCATTTAATTTCATTTAATTTATTATTTATATAGCGCTACAAACCCTCAGGTATCTGAGCGCTGCTTTTTACCCACAATGTGTGGTGCTCATTTATCGACCTCAGAAGGATGAAAGGCTGAGTTTAGTCCTGTCGGGATTTGAACCTGCACCCTCCTATGTCAAGAAGCCTACTTCGATGTATTCCTTTATCCCATAGATTCCTCATCAGATAGATATCCATTCCAGCATCAGCTACTCTGAATTTTTTCCGACAGGGAGCATAGTGCATCTCGACTCGACCGACGGCCCTTCTTGACTCGATGTGTTGGTTGTTGACTCCAGACGTGACGTCAGTCGTCGTACATACACTGTGTCACTATGCACCTGTGCCTCAGTTCCTTTTTTCCGCACGCTCAGCATGCTGCTCAGTGAACACTGGTAATCCTTAGCTTTTCACTTGATGTTTTTGTCGTTATTGTTCAACGCAAGTTCGAGCCATGTCCGCGCCCATAGTCTCCGGATTCAAGTGCTGCCGAGACTGCAGCTCCAAAATGTCAATTAAGGACCCGCACAACATATGTGTGTGGTGCCTCGGTGCCGGTCATGACACCGAGGGCTGTGGTTCATGCCGTAAGATGAATCCAAAATCCCTCAGGGAATGGGCAGTGAAACTTGCAGTAGGCGGACCTCCTTTTTTTAAAATAAAAACGTTCTTTATTCAAGCACTTGACAGTACACAACACAGTACAGTAGAGTAGCTTTTACAGAGTCATTAAAGATAAGGGAACTACAGAGCACAGAATCAAGTAATACATAGTTCAGCAAGGTGACAATGAACGTGTGGGAAAAATGGTTGACACGGTTCCTTCATCAGGGGGCATAGTTCCAGGGGGCCGGGGGGGATTCAATTAGAGTGTGGTGACTGAGTGTCCTCTGCCTTTGTCTTCAGGCCTGAGAGATAGTCTAAAGGGGTTCCAGATGTCTCTTGGTCGTGATTCAAACCGTTGCATATGTGTCCACTGTTCCTCCATATCGTTAGCCCATGTCACATCTTTCAGCCAGTGGTCTCTGTTGGGAGCATGGGGGCTTGTCCAGCGCAAGAGAATACAGAGCTTGGCCAGAAGGAGACAGAGCTGCACAAATTTAGTAGCATTGCCAGATAATGAATTTGGGATGTGAAACAGGCATAGTACAGGAGCGGGGGAAACAACAGTGTCAGTTATTTCGGATAATGTTGCGCACACATGTCCCCAAAAGGTCACCAGCCGCGGCAGTCCCACATCATATGAAAGTATCCAGCGTGAGCAACACCACAGTATGGGCACGCACCGGTACCTTAGTTTGAAAACATACGTATTCTGTTTGAAGTATAATGGTACCTGTGATGCACATTAAGTTGTATCAGTCGAAAACGTGAATTAAATGATACCCTTTGGGTCTGAGCACACATAGCAACACAGAGCTCATCGGTTACTTCAAGTTGGAGATCCTCCACCAGTTTAGTGTGTGTGTTTTGTGATGTACTGTGCCCGAACATGTTTGAATTAAGTGATGTAGTGATGATAGTCAGCTATGACTGTTGCCCGCTGTCAGTATAAACCCTAGTACTTTGACACTGTCGATCACCCCCTCCTCCTTCACACTCTCTCCTCCTTTGGCTTCAAGGGCTCTGTACTCAACTGGTTATCCTCTTACCTCTCTTCCCGCTCCTTTACAGTCTCTTGGGGTGGCCGGTCCTCTCCTAACTATACTCTTGAATATGGCATACCCCAAGGCTCTTTGCTAGGCCCTTTCTGCTTCTCTCTATACACCTCCCTCATTGCTCCTGTTATCTCCTCATTTGGCATCTCCCACCACTTCTATGCCGATGACACTCAACTCTTCCTCTCCTCCTTCTCAACTGACCTCCACCTACAACTCTCTTCCTGCCTTACTGCCATCAAGAACTGGAGGTCTTCCCGATTTCTCTCTCTCAACACCGACAAGACAGAAGTGATATTCTTTCCCTCTAACTCTCTTCCCCCTTCCTCTCCTCCCCCTTTCATTCACTTCCCTCCCTCCAACCTCCCTATCTCTCCTCAGGCTGGTAACTTAGGTGTTCTCTTTGACTCCTCTCTCTCCTTCTCCCAACACATCTCCCTCACTTCTCGCTCCTGCCGCTTCCACCTCCTCAACATTCGCAAAATCCGCCCCTCTCTCACTTTCCACGCTACTACACTCTTAATCTCCTCCCTCATCTTCTCCCGCCTCTTCTACTGCTCTTCCTTACTCTTTGGACTTCCTACTTCTCACCTTGCCCCTCTTAAATCGCCCCCCTCTTAAATCCATCCACCTGCTCTGCTGTTCGCACCCTCTGTCTCCTTACCTCCCGTGATTCCATCTCTTCCTCCTACCTTGGCTGGCTTCCTTTTCACTCCCAACTTAAATTTCAATTTCTCTGCTTTGTCTTCAAATCTCTCCATGGTCTTGCCCCCCCTTATCTATCCTCCTTTCTCTCCTTCTACTCCCCCTCCCGTTCCCTTCGGTCCGCTGACCATTTCCTTCTCACTTCAACCCCACCACCCCCCTGTGCCTCCTCCCGTTTTCGCTCCTTCCAGCTCTTAGCTCCTCTACACTGGAACTCCCTTCCTCTTGCTATCCGTTCTTCCCCCACCTTCACTTCATTCCGCACTTCCCTTAAATCTCTCCTTCTCCATCCTCCTCCTTGAAACCCCTAACCCCTTCTACTTCCCACTTCTTTACTCTTTTCCCTGACTCTCTCCCCTCCCCCCTCTTCTACCCTCCCTTTCCTCCTCCTGCCCTCCTCCTTCACTCCCCCCCCAACCTGTCCCATCTCCCTTTCCTCCCTCCCCTTCAGTTAATTGCTATTTTCACTGTTTTGTTGTTTGATTGATTCATATTGTAATGCTTCAACAGTTTTATCGTTCATGTTTTATGTGTTATGTTGTTCCATGTACAGCGCTTTGGCGTAAGGCGCTTTATAAATCAATACAATACAAATACAAATAGTAGTGCAGTGTAATTGGGTTTAGTTGGGAAGCAGCTCCACTGTCTCTTGCATGCTTTCTGCAGGCCTGCATATTGCAGCCATTGAGAGCACATACCTCATTTGAACCCTGGGGCTTCAGAAGTTAGGATAAAGTTGTCATCCGGGTACAGCGACCCCAATGTGCGGAACCCCTGTTGTGTCCATATTGCCCGCACACCGGGATCAGCAGTGGCAGGGATGGGATACAATTCCATAACAGGAAATTCTCGTGAAAAGGGGCCTGTGCGTCAACTGCCTTCCAGAATTTGCACCATGCCAGCGCTGTGACACTAGCAGGGTCGAAGCAGCAGTCATCGACAAGAACCAGTGAGCGCAGGTCCCTGCCGCCCATCGACTGTCTCTCTAGTAATACATGTGGAGGGGGTGGGTTATCACTAAACCAAAGGGCCGCATACTGTGCTTGTGCAGCCATTCAGTATAATTCAAAACCAGGAGCAGCAAACCCTCCCCAGTGAAATGGTTGCGTCAATGTGTCCCACTTCAGTCTTACCGCTCCGGAGTGCCACACGAATTTGCAGATCTCGCTCTCCAGTTCCTGATGGAGCGCCCAGGCCACATCGGTATATTAAGGAACAGGTATAGCATTTTAGGAAGGACTGTCATTTTAAGAAGTGCAATCTTGCCCGCTATTGTAATGGGGAGATGGGCCCAGCCCGTAACTTTAGCTCGCATGCTGAGTCATGTATGCATTGTAGTTGCAGTCATACAGCGCAGGGCCCTGTCTGGCTGCCGTCACGCCCAGGTAGTGCATAGTCGCCGGAGCCCATTTGAACCTGTGTAGGTTTGCAGGTGGGGAGGTAGTATCGGTTAACGGAAAAAGTTCAGATTTACTGCATTTCGCTTGAAGACCCGAAACCTCCCCGAAATACAGGATATCTGCCATAATAGGCCCTAGATGTTCCTGTGGGTTCCAAATGTATTTTAGCGCATCATCTGCGTATAGAGAGATGATCTGCGGTTCAGCTGCCATGCGGATCCTGCAATGTTTAAGTCCTATTAAATCTGCCAGGGGTTCAATTATAATGGCAAAGATTAGTGGCGACAGGAGACAGCCTTTACGGGTGGCACGACCTACCATAAACGGTGCAGATAGTAGTCAATTCGTGCTGACCCTAGCCATTGGAGCAGCATAAAGGAGATGTAAGGCCCTGAGGAACTCCCGACCAAACCTGTACTTCAATACAGCATACATGAATCGCCAGGAGACTGAGTCGAATGCCTTTTGAATATCCAATGTGGCCGCTACTGCATGTGCCTCAGGGTCAATCTGTGCCAGTATATTGAAGAGAGGTTGGAGGTTAAGACCTGTGGATCTGCCAGGAATGAATCCCGATTGGATCAGGATGGACAATACGGCATAACAGGTATCAACCGAGAAGCCAAAATCTTTGCAAGAATGTTCACGTTAGTATTGATTAAGGACAGGGGACGGTATGAGCCGCATTGGTCTGCGGGTTTACCGTGTTTCAACAGAACCGTGATAACTGCCTCTCACATAGTGCCTGAAAGCGACTAGGACTCAAGGGACCCCCCCCCAGACCTGAAGGAGATATGGGGAAAGAGTTTCTTTGCAATGTTTATAGAACTTGCGGTTAGGCCATCTGTGCCTGGGGCCTTCCCAGTTGGCAGGTTGTCGATTGCCTGAGTAATGTCAACTATCGAGATTGGGAGATCCAGAAGGGCCTTGGTATCTAGTGATATTTGGCTGAATGGGAGTGTGTCGGGAAACCCGTCAATTTCTTCTCGCTCACACATGTCCTTGTTAGTGTAGAAGTCTTGATAGAATCCAGTGAAAACCCCATTAATGGCCGCTGGCGTATGGACTAGGGTGCTTGATGTGTCCCGTATGAGTGAGATACAGCCGCTGCCACTTTCTTGCTGTGCCATGAGAGCAAGCAACCTTACAGGTCTGTCTCCCTCTCTATATTTCTTAGCGGCCATGGGGGTATTCAAGAATTTTACTTTGCATTCTGATTGAGTTCTAAAAGCATCCATGGCCTCCTTAATTTGTGTGAGCATGGTCGTGGGGTGGGCGCCAGCGACTCACGCTCTAGTTCACCTAGTTTATTCTCCCATTGTGTCGCAGCATGTTGAATTGCCTTGAGGACACTAAACTCCGTCGACATTGCAATCCCCTGAATGTAAACCTTGAAGGCTTCCAAGAGTGTACTAGACGAGGGCACTAATCCTACATTTTTTTAAAAAAACAAGTGTACGTGGTCATCGATAGTAGATGCGAATGCAACATCTTGCAGGGATAATAGTTTAAAGCGCCAATTGGTGTGAGGCCTAGAGAGTGTGGGCAGGGTCAGAGAGATAACTGGAGAATGATCAGAGTAGGTATGAGTAAGCATGGCGACATTCCCAACCCCACTGAGCAATGTTAGAGATGATCCACATGTCAATACGATAGGGAGAATCATGGACGGAGGAGTAGAAAGTGTATGCGCGATCAGTAGTGTGCAGCGCTCGCCAAGCATCCCTGAGTTTTAGGGAATTCATACCTTCTTTGATAATGGAAGTGGCTCGGGTGGGGGCTGTGTGAGTACGTGTGGATCTATCTAGCTCCCATTCCAGGATGGTATTAAAATCTCCCCCCCCACAGGATTGGGACCAGTGGATATTGAACCAGCTCATGCAAGATGTCTGCATAGAATTGATCGGGCTGCCTTCGGTGCCGATACTTGCCAGTGCACCTTGGGCACCAGTACTTTCCGATGCTCCCTCAGCTCCGCGATCACTGTCGGCACCAACTGCAAAGCCATCAATGTCATCGGCTGCCATCGAGCGGTCTTTCACGTCAATTCTACCGACCAATAGGGAAGGGAAGAAGGTTGACACATTGGCAAAGAAAATCTTCTTGTCAGGCAGTATGGCTTTAAAGGCGTTCAATGCCTGTTGCGGGTTTGCCAGGTACTCTTTTGGTCTGTGGACGGCCATTGCTCAGGCTGCTCAGTACATCCCCAAAGGGGAGATGCATGAGGGTTTCCAGAGGCTGGTAGACGACAGCAAGGAGGTGGACCGGCAGTCTTTGCAGACAGGTCTGGACGTCGCAGACTGCGTGGGCAGATCTATGGGGTCAGCCACTGTGCTCAGAAGGCAGTCTTATTTGCATACTTCAGGATTCTCACTGAATGTTCAAAATAAACTCCTGGACATCCTTTTTGATGGCGAGAATCTCTTCTGTCCAGGGGTGGACTGGCCTATAGGGAACTCTGGAGTTTTCCCGATGGGCCTCTGCACCCTGGGCCTCTTTTGTGTGGTATTTCCAATTTTCTCAAAGGAAAAGCATTGGGCTTGCTGAAAATGTGTCATATGGGGCCACTTTGAACATTATTCCCAGGGCCTCTTTTGGTCCCCAGTAATTATTTCCAGGGCCTCTTTCAATTCCCAGTCCACCCCTGCTTCTGTCCCAAGGCCGACGACTCTGAAGAAATTCAAAGAGTCCAACCTAGCTGCAAAGTCACTGGGCCTAGCTGTGCAATAGCCTGCCATGCCTGCCTTTAGTTTTGCCACAAGGGCTAGAGGCTATCAACGCTATGTCCCAATGGAATGAAAGCTCAGCTCCCGCATCCCAGGCAGGGGCAGAGGCATTTCCTGTGCTCCGGAAGAGGCCGCGGCGGGGCGGCTCCACCCTCGAAGCCGCTTTGATTTCTCCCCCCACAACTTGCAGGTTTAAGGAAGGATTACCGAGCACTGGGCACAATGGCAGGAAATTATCTCAGATGCCTGGGCTCTACATCTCCTGCAGTGGTGTTACTGTCTGCCTTTCTTAAAAAGGCCGCCGGACAGACCACCACCTCCTCAACAACTGAAACAGGATCTCCAGGAAGAACTGGAAGCCCTGGTTTTGAAGGCTGCCGTGGAAGAGTTACCTCTCGAGCAGAGCGGATTGGGATGGTATTGCTGGTACTTCCTGGTACCCAGAAAGCAGGGAGCACTTCGTCCCATCCTGAACCTCAGGGCCTTGAAAATGCTCAGGAGAAAAGACAAGTTCACCTTGAGAGAAATTCTACACGCTCTCAAGTTTCAGAACTGGCTGTTATCGATAGATACATGTCCAGGACGCATACTTCCATGTGCCAGTCCACCAGAAGCACAGGAACTTTCTGAGATTCCTCATAGAGGACAAGCACTACCAATTCAAGGTGCGCCCCTTTGAGCTGACCTCCGAATCAAGGGTCTTCAAGCTCATGGCAGTAGTCGCGACTCACCTCAGGAGATCCGGTGTCCGTTTGTTCCCAAACCTGGCCGACTGACTGATCAGACAGAGCAGGTTTTGTCTAATCTCGGAGACACCTGCTCGTTACTCCACAGGCTGGGCTTCTCCCTGAACTTGCAGTAGTCCCATATGACACCAACGCAGAGGCTTCAGTTCATCAGAGCAGTCCTAAACACACTGTGGGAATGGAGTTTCCTCCTGAGGAGTCACCTGCGTCGGCCAGATGCTCCCGCTCTTCCAGAACCTCACCACCTTACTGGTGGCCTCCTTCCTCCACCTCTTAGGTCTCATGGCCTCCTGCATTTTTCTGGTGCCATAGCCCAGGCTGCGGATGCCATCTTTGCCATAGCTCCTGCAGGGTCAGTGGTCCCAGTACTTCGGCACTTTGAGACACATTCTCAGAGTGTCCAGGTCGGTGGTTGACAATCTTGCTTGTTGGGCCAACAGCAGCAACATGTTGGCGGGGGTGCCTTTCTGGCCTCCGTGGCCCCAAGGCCAGGGTGGTCATGGATGCGTCCTTGAAGGTTTGGGTTGCTCGCTGCAAGGACTTTCAGGTGAGCGGGCTCTGGTCAGCAATGGAGTGCCGGTGGCACATAAATAGCCTGCGCCTTCTCTGAAAGGGAAGCATCTCCTGATTCTGACAGTCAATATGCTGGCCATGCACTATGTTAAGACTGATTTCCTATACTCTGGCCTGGTGGACATATGTATAGAAGGCCAACCTATATTGTGACAGGGACAACTCTGGGAAGCTGTAGTCAAACCAGTTTAAGGTAGCAGTGACAGGCGGTCTAGGCTAAGATCTTCAGACGGGTGAGAGTGTAAAGGGTCCAGGTCACACAATGGGAGTCACAAATTACCCTTAGACCGGATGTATAAAAATACAGTTGTTTAATTATGGCCAAATACACTATAAGAAAAATGTACACACGCAAGTAGATTTATCAACCAATACCATCAAACTAAAATACATATATACAATCACAGGTTCAAGTGCATAATACAACTCAAGATACTCCTGCAAGGGAATGAATAGGTGAGTATTACACACAAAAAGGTCCACAGAGAGTTTACCCCTAACTAGTATTGTCCAACCCTAAGTTGCCTGGGGATTTGTTCCCTATTGTTCAGGATACAAAGATGCAGCACTCAGGAGGCAGGAGAAAATGTAGGTAGGGTCTCTGGGGTCCAGTGATGGATTTTTAGAGCTAGGGTTCAAAATAGACAGTGTCCAAAATTCCCCCCAACAGTTAGAAGTCTTGCCAAGGCAAGTGTGGCCAAAGCCAATAGGTTTAAGATCAAGAGTATAGTCCATTGACTTACAATGGGAGTGTAGGGGTATGTTAAAAGCTCAATAACTTACGCCGCTCACTCTGAATCTTCCCAAGACTTTCCAGAACAAAGGAAGGGTGTTCTGGCTTGCTTTTCCCGCCGAATTCCACAGTCCACGATTTTCACGGGTTGCAGGTTCGAGTGATTCTCCGGTTAGGATCTTTTGCTGGTGCAAGGACTCTTGATGAAGAAATGCAGAAACAAACGATGCAGCGCCCTTCTCGGGACTGGAGGCGGGTCAGAAAAGCAGGTTTCGGACCGTGCACGCCGCGCACAGCGATGCAGCAAGACTCAGTAGCCGCGGTCGGACTTTCCGGTCTTTCTCAGGTCCCCTTGGTGCTAGGACACCGAAATTTCTCAGAGGGTGTCTTTGCAGTGGCAGCTGAGGGTGTTTCAGGCGAAAACTCGTAACGGCAACGAAGATAACCCGGTAGCCCAAAAACGAAACTGGTCAGCCACAGGACGATTCCCAGGCACTTCCGAAGGCGGTTTTTGCATTGGGCACCGAGTAGGCTTCGGGAATGGATTGTCCCTCCAATCCAGGGGTCGTAGCACCTTCGCAGGCCTACTGGAGATCAAGAGACAGACAGGGCTCCACCAGGACTGCCGCAGAAGTTGGTTGCCAGGCCTCCTTCAGACAGGTTACAGGTTTCTTTGCGGGTCTTCTCAGCTAGACGGATTCTTGGCTCCTTCAGGTTCTTCCAGGATCTCTGAGAATTTCATGCAGGGGGCCTCTCCTAGAGGAGGTCTTCTCTCTCTGGGGTACCACAGCAGTGGATCTGATTGCCACGGAGTCCAACAGGAAGTGCAGACAGTTTTGCTTGAGGGAATTCCCACCGAATAGCACATTAGGGGATGCATTTCTAGTGGACTGGACTTTCACATTCCACCACGTCTTCCCTCCGATTCCCGTCATTCCATGGGTTCTTGGGAGGTTGAGGAGGTTTCAATAAACCCTGATGTTGATCACGCCAGATTGAGGGAGGAGGACATGGTACTCCGAGCTTCTGGATTTGGCCATCTGCCCACCTCTCGGGATGCCTCAGCGGCCGGATCGCCTGTCCCAGTCAGAAGGTTGGGTATGCCACTCAAACCCAGAGTCCCTCAACCTACATGTGTGGCTCTTGAGAGGATGAGGTATGATGACTGGGACCTCTCTGAGGAGATACTTGAGGTTCTGCTGGCTGCGCACAGACTGTCAACAAGATTGCTGTATGCGTGCAGATGGAGAACATTTGAGGTGTGGTATAGGAAACACAAGATTGACCCTATCTCTTGCCCCACCACTACAGTGATGGAGTACTCTCCTTCTGTCACTGGCCTCTTCAGGCCTTCAGGTCACCACAGTCAAGGGATACTTGGTAGCTTTGTCTGTGTGCAAGAGGTCTCTGGATCAAGGGTTTTTCAGGAAACATACAAAAACTGTGACTTTAAAATGCCGACTGCGCTTTTACTGCGCTGTCAGCATTTGAGAGTATACCTACTCTCATTACTGCGCCCAAGTGGAGCGTGGGTTACAGGGGTGTGCCCCGCTCTCCTTGGTCACCATAATGGGAGTCAGGGGTTGCGGGGGTATCCCCTGCTTACCATTAAGGTAAGCGGGGAGAGGAAAAAGAAAAACATATTTTCTTTTTTAAAAGGACCCTCCGACGTCAGCACCGGCCCACGTAAGTCGGAAGAACTGATGCTGCAGGGGTACAAGAGTCGGCAGCGCACACAAGTGCGCCGCGGTAAAGGTAAGTGGGGTGGCGGTTGGAGTATTGCAGGGGAAAAGTGATCAATCTGATCACTGCGCTGCACTGCAATTGGCGTTCACATTTTAGTCAGCGCAGTTACGGGCGGGGCAGTGATGACATAGATTGTTTTTTCTTTCTGATCCTGCTTGTGGCCCAATTCCTGAAGGTCCTTGTGAATACGTTTTCACCTACTCTTTGTTGTTCCAGACTGGGACCCTAATTTGGTTCTCACCTTTCTTATGATGGCTCAGTTTGAGCCTTTACATTCATGTTCTTTGTGTCTGGTCACCTTGAAGCCCGCATTCTTAGTGGCCATCACATCGGCCAGACAGGTGAGCGAGCTGCAGGCCTTGTCTTGCAAGCCTCCTTTCCTTCCCTTTTTTTTGGGAGAAGCTTTCCCTGAGGGTGCGACATGGTTTTCTTCCTAAGGTGGCATCGGAATTTCACTTGTCCCAGGGCCTTGACCTGCCTGTTTTTTTTATCCCCCCACCCCTCTAAGGAGGAGGAACAGTTTCACAGGCTAAGACCCCAAGTGGACGTTGAGTTTTAATGTGGCCAGATCGGTGGAATTCAAGAAGGTGGATCAATTGTTTGTAGCCTTCTCTGTGGCTAGGAAAGGCTTAGCTCTTTCAAAACAGACCTTCTCACGTTGGATCATGCTTTGCATCTCCGAATGCTGCCACAATGCAGGGAAAGAGGGTTGGCTACCTCAACAGTGATGCAAAGGGGAGTACCGGTAAGGGACATCTGCTGGGTGGCAACCTGGTCCTCGCTGCATACTTTTGCCAAACACTACAGCCTGGATGTTGCTTGTGGTGCTGACTCTCACTTTGGGAGAGTGGTTTTGCAGAATTCTCAGCTGTAAGAGATGTTCATCCTGCCTCCTTTATTAGTATTGCATGGGGAGTCTATCTCATGAGAAATCTGCGGGAGAATGGCAATCCATCAAAGGAGAAATTACTTATTGGAATGTTCTTTCTATGGATTCTTCTCTCAAATTCCTCATCAACCTCCCGTCCATCTCCGCTATGAAAGTGTCGGCGGTCCGCTTTCTCTTGGGTGGAGGAGGTGAGCTCTTGGTTCTATGAGGACCACTCTCTCTCTACTCCGCTCCCTAGCTGATTCGCTTTGGAACTCCCATGTAGGATAGTTGTACTTCATGAGGCCAATCACCTGTGAATACAAGCTAGCCTGCTCACTCTGCTTCTCACAGTTCAACAACATCAGGGGGAATTACTCCCTTCCTGTGGCCTTTCTTCTCTTTCCTGCTCTGGCAGACCTGGTTCACTAACCTGCCAGGTACTGCCATAAAGAATGTTTTAAAGCGATCTTTGTTCTCCTGTGCGACTTCCAAACCCGGCTTTCCTCTTCTTGCTTTGGCAGGCCTGGTTCACTACCCTGCCAGTTAATGCCATGGAGAGGATGACCCAGGAGGTTATTGGGTGTGGGTCCCAGACCTGTCTTTAATCATCATCAGCCCTTCTGGTGTCCCACCAACTGTCCCGGCAACCCACACTTGCTGGTGCTTTCTGGTCGGTTGTGGGCTTCTCTACGTCCCCTGTCGTGCTTTGGGCTGCTTCTCCTTCAGCTCCGGTAGCTCTGCAGTGTCTTCTCCTTCTCGGGCTGATCTTCTCCAGCTGACCACGAGTTTCAGCACCCTCAATCAGCTGGATGCTTGTTCTTCCTCCCGTTTCATCCGGACCTGTCAGGACCACCTCTGGTGGCAGACAAGCGTCTTGGGTCCGGTTCTCCCTGCTTGTCCTCGCTCGCCGGCTTTGAATCTCGCGGTTCCTCCAGGGACAGATTCTCTGCCTCTTCTATAGTCCTTCCTCTATTTCTATGTGTGCTTCTCCAGTGGGAGTTAGAGAACCACTAGGAGGCTTTTCTAGGAATAGTCGGTCGGGCTATGCACTGCCTTCTCATCCCAGTACTTGCCCATTGTATTCGATCTGGGTAGTGAAGAGGAAGTGTCGAGTATAGCCCCCACTCCAGTTGCCACCCTCTCATTGCCTATTGAGTTCACACCAAAGTATGCGACGCATGAAGAACAGTTAAATCAGCAGAGAGCAGCACATGGGCTCTGCCCAGTACCTATCATTGTAACAGCACCTATTAATATATACCGACACCTAGGAAAACCTGGACAGTAAGGTATCCATTAAGAAAGCCATATCTACATCCTAGACAATATGACGGTTGTTTGAATGAAATACTGTCATGGCTATGGCCACAGGCCCTGGTACTCTGGGCCAATGGGCCACCACGCAATGTCCCTGCATGGCCTCAAGGGCCTAATCATCTTCCCCAAGACTCTCCTGGAGTCAGTCCTGGCGCCTATGGCGCCAGGCTCATAAGGCAGAAGAAGGAACTGGAGCTCCCAATA
Source organism: Ambystoma mexicanum (assembly GCF_040938575.1). Taxonomy (NCBI): domain Eukaryota; kingdom Metazoa; phylum Chordata; class Amphibia; order Caudata; family Ambystomatidae; genus Ambystoma; species Ambystoma mexicanum. Next base: position 852,967,818 of record NC_090936.1, on the reverse strand, counting down.
GGAAATTGACAACATGGCTGCCCCACATGGTTCAGTTCAGAACTGATCCATGTGGTCTAGCATCTAGTGTGTGGTCAGGCCTGAAGGCACCTGGGATACCTGGGGACTATTTAAGCCACGACCGAGCTGCAGCACACGCTTCGCGTTGCTCTGCACTCGCAGCGTGACGTTCACCGCGACCTGTCTCCGGCGCTCCTGGCCTGCACCTGCAAGGAAGAGAAGCAGAACACCATTATTCATCCTTACCTGCTAGTCAATCCAGCTCCTGTCGTCCGTTCCAGTGTCATCTCGGAAGCTCATCCTTGTTTCAAAGCCGCACCCTGTAGGAGGAAAAAGACAATATTAGTAAGCGTTCGCATTCCTCATTCGAGCATCATTCGGAAGCACGCTTACCTGAATAGAACTCACTACCGATTTATTCCACGCTGGCTTTCGTCAACCTGCAAGAAAAAGGCAAGGCGGGTGATTCTCATACTTACCCGACGGCTGTCCGGGCAACATCTACTCTTCGTTCAGCATCCGCCCGGCCACGCATCATCCAAAAACACCTTGGCCGCCTGCAAGAGAAGAATAACAGGTTAGCAAACAGAAAAAACGCATGTAGCGCCGCGCTCTGCGCGTTCACTTACCATACCATCTCGAGCGCCGCCTTACCATCCAGCTCGACGGCTTCATCATACTTTCTGCACCTAAGAGAAGGAGGGCATTAATAAGGGCAATTACCTTTAGGGACAAAGAATTGAGAACAATAGACTTACCTGAAGAAACTGAGTCGTAGCAGGCTTGGACTCTCGGGCCCGCGCCAGTGAAGCAACTTGACAGCGAAGTGCCCCATTCACAACGCACCCCTGCAAAGAATTGCAGGACGGAGAGCGCATCTTACCAGAATTCAAGATGAGGAAACCGCAAAGGGGTCATTGGGGGTCACAAGGGAGGTGGGCCCAAAGAGACAGAGATTGTGGGCTAAACTTGAACTTCTGTATTCCAGACTAGATCATCGGCAGAACGATAACCCGAGGGAGGCGAGTCCAGGTCGGGAGCGGTCCAGCCAAGTCGGGTGGCGTCCCTGTGGATACCAGGTGAGCGTTACAGAACGCAAAGCCTCACAACGATAATCCACCCGGGCGCCCAGCATGGAAACCTCGGAAACCGACCAGTTAGCTTAGATACTGGGGCAATTACACATGGAGGTGAATTCAGCCAGACAGGAAACCAACACCCTGCGGAGAGAACTAATAGTGGCCAAAGAACGTACAGACGACCTAAGTAGACAACTCCTTCAATCACAGGCTGGACAAGCCCAGTTGCCTGGAACCATTCCATCGCTGCCAACCCCATCGAGTAACCCGGTGCAAATCGCCCTCCCTGTAGCAGTTCCATTAGCTCCACCGGAGCGTTTCTCGGGGGAACCTAGGAAGTACACGACCTGAATAGTGTCGCCTCCATTTTCTTTGCAGACCTGGGGCATTCCTTAATGACCAGTCGCGAGTGGCCTTTGTATTGTCTTATCTGAGTGGTAGCGCTGCAGATTGGTCCGTACCTTTTATTAGGCGGGATGACCCACTGCTACGCGATTTTGGGGCCTTTCAACAGGAGTTGGAAAAGCTCTTCGCCCGTCGCTTTCATGGACAAGCCTTCGATAATGAACTCTTGTCCATCCGCCAAGGAAACCAAGACCTATTGATGTACGACTTTCGACAGGCTTGTGGTCGAAGCAGAGTGGCCAGAGGACAAAAGGACCACGCTATTCCACCGGGGGTTAAGAGGGGAGCTAAAGGATGTACTTGCCCAAGTAGTAGACCCGCCCAAGGACTGTGCCGAGTTTATTAACCTGGTGGTTCAACTTGACCATAGACTACAAGATTGAAGAACGGATCGAAGTAGGCCAGACGCACGCCCCATGTTCGTGCGCTCCAAGGACCACGTTCAGCGAGGGACAGAAAGTTTCCGCGGAACCAATGCAACTATGAGGGGAAAGACCCCCTTTAACCAAAGCAGAAAGGGACAAGAGAAGGGAACAGCAGTTATGCTTATACTGCGGAAAGGCAGGTCCCTTTCTCAAAGAGTGCCCGGTAAAGCCACCAACAAGGACCGTAGGAGCTACAGATAAGGAAAAATCAAGTGAGGAGTCGGAAAACTACCAAGTCCGGCAAATGTAGGGGTCCATTTGTCGAGCCAAGAAAACCAACTACAGACCTCACATTTTGCCTTGCATGTGATCCTAAACAACCACCAACAGCCGTCAAGGATGCATTCGGCAGATGCGTATATCGACAGCGAAGCCGTGGGGAATTACATGGAGCAGGACCTTGCAGCAAAGATGGGGCACCCATTCTGCCCTAGGCCCACCACTGAGATTGTAACCACCGTAGATGGCACTGAAATTGCCTCTGGCCCTGTGTCTGAATGTACCACTGTTCTAACCCTCTTATGCCAGGACAGCCATCGGGAGTCAATCGCTTTTGATCTTATCAAGGCACCTCAGTTCTGATTTGATCCTAGGGATGCCGTGGCTGGTCGCACACAATCCACGAGTCGACTGGCGTACTCGAGAACTGTTTTTTCCCAGGATTGTACATGCACCTGCTATTATAAGGGGAGAAAGATGACGAACAGTGGCTCGCCCGTCCAGGAAGGGGCGGCAAGTGCCTTAGGTGTAGTTGGTATCCTGCCAAGCCAATATCAGGACTTTCAGGACGCGTTTCAAAAAGACCAAGCTAATACCCTGCCACCCCACAGACCCTATGATTGCCAGATCGACCTGGTACCTGGTGCACAGATCCCTTGTGGTGGAATCTACGTGCTTACCGAACCTGGAGAATCAACATTTGAAGTCATACTTGGAACAATATCTGGCCAACGGTTTCATCCGCCCCTCAAAGTCACCTGCAGCGTCCCCCTTATTCTTCATGCTGAATAAGGAAGGAGATTTGAGGACTTGCATCGACTACTGCATGTTGAACCAAGTCACCGTTAAGAATCGTTACCCCTTAGATACTCCTGATCCCAGAGTAATTAGACCAAGTCAAAGATGCTCAAATCTACACAAAGCTGGACCTTTGAGGGGCCTACCACCTTGTTTACATTAAAAAGGGGGACAAATGGAAAACAGCGTTCCGCACCAAATACGGCTTATATGAATGCCAGGTGATGCCGGTTGGCCTTTGCAACGCCCCTGCCGCATTTCAGTATTTCATGAACGAGGTCTTGAGAGAACTGATCGATGTCTGTGCCCTAGTCTATATAGACGACATCCTTGTATATTCGGCCTTAAAACAGGATCACGTCAGGCATTTGCATTCCGTCCTTACCAAGCTTCGCCAACATCATCTTTACGCCAAACTCACGTTACTGAAGTGGAGTTCCTGGGGTTTATCCTCACTCCAAATGGAATCTGAATGGATGTGCACAAGGTCGACGTCATTCTAAATTGGCCAGCCCCAAGTTCATTCAAAGGAGTCCAGAGCATGTTGGGCGTTGCAAACTTATACAGCCAATTCATCCCGGGGTTCTCTCAAATAGTACATCCAATCACGTCGTTACCAAGGAAGTGTAACAAGAAATTCCAGTGGACGGAGGAGGCTGAACAGGCCTTTCAAGAACTCAAGGTGAGATTCACTTCTGCTCTGATCTTACTGCACCCCCGCCCAGATCTTCCATATGTGGTAGAGACGGATGCCTCCAGTATGGCCATGGGTGCCGTTCTATCGCAAAGAGACCAGAACACTGGCCAACTACATCCAGTAGCCTTCTGGTTGCGTAAATTCTCACTGCCTGAGCTCAATTATGCCATCACAGATAAGGAGCTCCTGGCCATCAAATCAGCATGCAAGGACTAGTGACATTATCTGCTATGGGCCAGGCACACAATCACCGTGATAACCAACCATCGAATTCTACAATACTTTTTTTTTTTTTTTTTATAACTCTGTTTATTGGCTTTAAACAACACAACGTAATAATAGACATGAATCACAGGCATACAACAGATGAAGGAAACATGGCAGTATCAAAAGAGAGAAGGGACCCGTGGGGCCAAGAGCTGTAAGACAGTTGCGAGATAAGGCAGGTAAATCATGTTATCAGAGGTACTGATCTACTTCCACTGGCGGATTTCAGTGAGCATCAAGCCATTTGCCCCATATCTTTTCGAATTTGCGGGGGCAACCCTGTGCGTTATAAATCCGGCGTTCTCAAGCTGCGCATCTGTCCAGTTCATTACTCCAGCGGTTCAGGCACAGTAGGTCTGCAGAGCCCCATTTAGCCGCGATGAGTCTTTTGCCAGCCCCTAATGCAATCGCACGGAATTTCTTTTTCATATTTTGACAGGTCTACTTCTCCCCAGATGCCAAGAGTACCATTTTGGGATCCCAAGGAATTGGCATCGCCAGGGCAGCGGAGATCGTATTAATACAGTTCTCCCAGAAGACCTGTAACACCTGGCAGTCCCATATCATATGGTAGAAGGTGGCTTGCTCAGTTTTGCATCTAAGGCATGTCCCGTCTTCTATTCCCCCCCACCTAGCCATTGCAGTACGTGAGTGATATGAGCGGTGAAGGATTCTCAATTGTATTAGTCTGAGTTTAGTTTCTATCCCAATTTCCCTGGGGGACATGAATGCATCCACCCAGTCTTCTGTATCCACTTGGCCTACATCCCTTTCCCATTTTTCTTTGAGCCCATCAAGCTGTGTACCCCCAAAGGAGTTGAGGGCCTGATAGAGGGTGGAGTTGACCTTAGAGGAAATGCGTTGCGGGAAGATATTGGTCTCAACGGGAGAGCAGGGGGGTATGTTTGTCGTGTCAGTGAATTGGGTGCGGATGGCGTGGGCCAGCTGTGCATGTCGAAACCGGTCCATGGGTGCCAGGTCAAATTGCGCTTGCATGGTCTCGAAGTCCAGGAGGTGACCCCCTTGTATCACATGTGCTAGTGTGTGTATCCCCTTTGCGCGCCAGTGACCAAAAGAGCCAATTTTCATAATTTCCGGGAGGAGGGCATTGTGCCATATGGGTTGGGACAGTGTTGGCTTTCCTTTCCAGCCGATCAGTTTGTGTGCATCCCGCCAGGCACGACGGATATGGTGCGTTGTTTTTGGCAGCGTCGGGTGCTGGTTGTGGGTGGCGTATAGGATCTGTAGCAGGGTTAACGGGGCAATAGTCTCAAGTTCAATACGGATGTGTCATAGTGTGGGGTCTGCGTGTATCCAGTCGTATGCCACCCCGATCTGTGTCGCAAGGTAATACGTGCATATGCAGGGTTAACCGATGCCTCCCTCCCATGCTGATCTCTGGAGCGTATCAAGGGCGATTCTGGATTGTTTCCCTCCCCATAACAGCGTGCAAAGGTTTCTCGGTGGATGGTAAATTGGGCGTTTTGGAGAACGTACAAAAGTCTGGGGAGGGTCATCATCTTGAATAATGCGGCTCTACCCATTAGCGATAGTGGGCGTGATTGCCAGTGGGAGGTATCTCTTTTAAACCGCTCTATTACTGGTTGTGGGTTAAGTTGGAGGAACCCTTCAAGTGTCGGGTCGAGCCGTATGCCCAGATATTTAAATTCCCTGATGGAGATATGGTATGGGCAGGTATCGGGAAGTAAATGGTTTTGGCTTCATTCACCTTAAGGCCCGCAAAGTTTTGATGCTCCCTAAGGATGCGGGAGACAGTCGGGCATGAAGTGCTCGGGTCTCTAAGGTATATGAGGAGGTCATCCGCATAGAGCGAGAGGTGGTCTCCCCCCCCCCCCCCCCAGCCAGACAAATCCGGTCCAGTTGGTTTTAGCTCTGAGCTCAATTGCGAGTGGTTCGATGGCCAGGAGGAAGAAAAGCGGAGACAGCGGGCACCCCTGCCTCGTACCCCGACTCAAGGGAAATGATTTAGAGGACCTGCTGTTCACCCTTACCGTGGCCTCCGGGGATGCATAGAGAAGCTTGACCCATGATATAAATGTTTGCCCCAGGTTCATCCGAGCCATAATTGCCCACAAAGCATCCCACCCCACAGAGTCAAATGCCTTTTCAAAGTCCACTGCCAGGAGGGCTAGTGGGGCCGGTATTTCTTTGGCTCTACTCAACGCCAGTTGGATTCTGCGTAAGTTCATGCGAGTGGATTTATTGGGCATGAATCCACATTGGTCTGGATGGACGAGGGTCTCGATCACCTGCAGTAGTCTGTTAGCAAGTGTTCTGGCAAGGACCTTGGCTTCTTCATTGATCAGTGAAATGGGATGATAGGAGGCACATTCCTCTGGAGGTTTCCCAGGTTTATGTATGACTACTATACATGCCTTCCTGAGGTCCGGGGGTAGTGTCCCTAGTTCTTTGCTACGTAGGAACATACGGTGCATATAGGCGGATAATGTGCCACCGAGGCATTTCCATGTCTCTGTAGGGAAACCGCTGGGACCTGGAGTTTTCCCGGGTTGGAGCTGTGCAAGCGCCTATGTGACTTCAGCGTTCAGGAGATCTGATTGGTGCTGTGAGAGTTTCGGGATCTCAATCCGGTCAAGGTAGCATGAGGGTTCGGATGGCGAGCTCTCGGTGGGTGGGGTATAAAGATTCTTATAGTAGGTGGCGAATGCTTCAACAATGTCAGAGTCATCTGTCGGCAATGTTCCATCCGGAGATTTTATGGCACGCACGTGTCCCCTGCTTTTTTCGCGTCCCTCCAACCAGGCAAGGGTCTTATTTGCTTTGTCGCCTCGTTCATAAATTTGGCTCCGGACTAGCTGATGGGCTGTTCGTGCATTGTCTAGGGCTAGGTTGCTAAGGGTATCTTGTGCCGTGATCAGGGCCTCTTTTGCCTCTTGGTCGCTGTGTTCTAGGATTCGCCGTTCACACTCCACGACTCGTGCTTCTGCCTCTCTGATTTTTTGGACTTGTCGTTTCTGGTGGGCGGAACCCGCCGAGATAGCTTCTCCTCGGAGGACAGTCTTGTACGCCTCCCAAATCGAGATTGGGCAGTCCACTGAACCTTCGTTGATTTCGAAATATTCCGTCGTCTTCTTTTCCAGTTCCTCCGCGATTTCAGGGAGTCGTAGGTGGTACGTGTTCAAGCGTCAGTTGCGATCCGGACATCGGCAGGCATTCTTCATGGTTAGAAGGAGCAGAGAGTGGTCCGAAATTCCCCTTGCAAGGAATTCAGCAGCTAGGAGTCTATGATTCGTGCTGTGGGGGATGAAGGTGTAGTCAATCCCAGAAAGCGACTTCTGCACGCCGGAAAAAAAGGAAAAGCCAGCCTCGTCGCTATGGAGTGAGCGCCATGTGTCTGTCAACCCCAGGGCTTCGGCGAACATGGCGAGTGGTGTGGAGGCGGGGCGGTTTCCAGGTCTCCTATGAGATCTGTCGATTGTGGCGTCCATCACTACGTTGAAGTCACCACCTATCACCCACAAATCGGCCTCTACTTCCAGAAGCAAGTTCCTGTAGTTCGGACAGCAGTTCTTTTGTGAGCGTAGGGGGGGCATAGATTGCTGCGAGGCCCCATTTCTCGCCCCAGATATCGGCAAGTATCATTACGTAGCAGCCCCAGGGGTCAGCTTTGACCTTCCTGACCTGTAGGGGGACTCGCTTGTGGACAAGTATCATCGTGCCCCTGGCGCCTTTCGTGAATCCGGCAGAGTAGGTATGCGAGTAGTTGGATCTTTTGAAAAAGTTGGTGCTCGTACCGATCAAATGTGTTTTATTTAGGAGAGCTATGTCTGGCGAGTACCGGTTGAGGTACTGGAGCACCAATCTTCGCTTTATGCTGGAGCCAAGGCCGTTAACGTTCCAGGACAGTAAGGATACCTTTTTGGAGTTCATTCTATCTGCATGGGCCTCATATCGGGGCATCTGGAAGGATCAATGGCGGTTGCATATTTTTTGGAGGTGTGTGGAGGTATTCCTTCGGGGGAGACGTCTGGGGGTCGCCTTGCAGTGGTATGCCTGATGACTGGATGATTTTAGTGTCAACGGTCTTGACCATAGACAGTGCTTGATTCTCTTGCCAGTTTTTGTCGGTATCATGCCTTCTCCTCTTGTGGTTCTGATTACTTACATTCCTAGAACTCCCCCCACCCTGTACTCCCCTCCCCCGCCCCAACTGGGAGCACCTGTCGCCCAAACATTAAACTTATAACTTAATAAACTTCCTCAGGATAACCCGGACTGTGATAGCGCCCGTGCCCCATTAGGAGCGGCAGCTGCTAAGTGAGCGTCCCCATGTTATTGTGTTGCAGGTTAGTCCCCATATTGCGTGGGTCTTATCCCTTTTCCGCAGGGCTCCCAGCTGTGTCGCCGTCTGCATTGGTCAGAGATCGAGGGGGCGAGTGCCGCCCAGACCAGGGCTTCTGTGTGGGCGGGCCCGGCGGCGTGCGCCTCACTCTGGAATCCGTGAGGACTTGGGTTTCAAGCCAGTCCCATGCATCTTTGGGGTTGTAAAGTAGATGAGTAGTGCTCTCATGGTGGACTTTAAGCAATGCCGGGAAGAATTTGATAGATGGCGACTGGAGTTTCTTCTTGACAGAGTCAAATGACTGGCGGGTTTTTTGGACTTCCAAAGTGTAATCGGGATAGAATCCGACCCTGTAGCCGTTGTATGTGATCGGGCCAGAAGCCCTTGCCATTTGTAGGATCGCATCCCGATCACGGTAGTTCAGCAGGCGTGCGATTATTGTTCTAGGCGGGGCACCCGGTTTAGGTTGGCCGGTGGGGACTCTTTGTGCCCTTTCTATGGAGAAAAATGTGGATAGTTTTTTTGGGGCAAAGACATGAGCGAGCCAATCCTCCAGGAAAAGTTCAGCGTTAGGGCCTTCCTCTTTCTCTGGTATTCCGAGGATCCTGACGTTATTGCGCAGTGCCCTCCCCTCGCTGTCCTCAGCACGGTATTCCAGTTGGGTCACTTTTTGGGTGATCGCAGCGAGTTGTTGCTCCAGCGGGTGGACAGTGTCTTCTGTGGCTGACGCTCTCTGTTCCGCCTCTCCAACCCTGGTCGACAGGTTACGAAAGTCCTGGCGTATGAGGGACGCCTCAGAGGATAGGCCGCCTATTTTGAGTTCCAATGATGTCCTCGAGTCCCCAATCACCTTCATGAGGTCTAACAAAGAGACAGTGGGGTCTTGGGGCTCTTCGGAGGCCCCTTCCTCTCCTGGAGGCTGAGACCCACGGTGGGGGGGAGCCCCCACGGTGTAGAGGCCCATCTTACTTTGTAAAGTTTGCCGCTTGGATTTTTCTTTATCCATGATGTGGTTAAGGGGATCCAGGTGTATTCCATTGTCACCCCAGGGGTGAATGTGGGATTGGGAGAGGTCCTGTATGATTCAGGCGATCATGCAGAGGCTGCGCCAGGTGCTCGCTGCAAATCCGTGCAAGGGCTGCGTCTAGGACAGCAAAAACACGGTCGCTGCGAGTATTAGTCTCGCTTCCAGGGTCGCAGGACACAAGTGGGGAGCGCAGCCTGCGGGGGGAGAACTCGTCTCACTGGTAGTAGAGCCCCATAAGGGTGGTTGTGATGTGTTTCCGCCGGATTGCAGTTGCTGCTTAGTGGGGCAAGGGGGGGAGAGTCCAGGGGTCCCATGTAGACCAGGGTTGACCTGATTAGTTGCGAGAAGAAGTACCTTCCGCCCCCCCCCCCACTCGTAGTTCAGGTCCGCTGCGCAGAAGCCTCGCAGGGAGGACCGTGTCATTGTTCCATACCTTGGTATGGTGCTGGCCAGTGTTTATCTCCAACGCATAAAATGGCCCACGTGATTTCTGTGGTCTTTACAGGTGGTTTAAATTGTACAGGAGGCGGAGATAGGGCAGTCCCCCGCTTCACACACACTTGTACCTTGTCGTGGATGTGTCCGTTTACAGCATATCATGCATCAGCATGGGGAGCGCAGCACACGGCTCTCCTTGTCATGCTGCAGCTCGACCCTGGGCGTTGTAGTTTCGCTGATAGGGGTGGGGGTGGGTGTCCCCGGGAGGAGGCTGAAAGTGTGGGCCCAAGCCATGGGAGATCTGGTTCCGGGGCTCCGCTTATTCGTGGTGCTGTCGAGGCCGAGAGGGGCGCCGCTTGTATGTCACCGGCTGCGTGTCCCTCTCTCCGTAGGTTCCCCGGGGCAGGCCAGCGAGGGAGACCGCGGTCGGGTCTTCGGCGGTATGGGCGATGCCGCCGGGGCTCACAGGCAGCTCGGCGATGTGATTCGCGTGTCCTCCCCCGCAGGATCCTCTGCATTCGCCGCGCCGTACAGGGGGTGAGGGTGGGTAGCAGCCACGTCTGTGCCACAATGGCTGCAGCCGGCCAGCCGGAAGATTCGGGCTGAAGCACACGTCCCTCGCTCCGATTCTGCCTGGGGTTGCGGCCAGTGCTTCCCAGGTTTGTCCACCGCTTCTCGTGTGCCGCTGGGGTGGGATTATTCAATAAAAAGGGGATTTTTTGCAGGATGAATGTAGCGGCCGCCGGGAGCCGTTATGTTTAGCTCTGCATACGTTGCGCGCGCATGCGCAGTCTCCCGAAACCTACAATACTTGAAGAGGCTCAATCCTCTCAACAAATACACTGGGCCCTTTTTTTTGCGAGGTACGGCTACGTAATTTTGGAGTCAAAAATGGCAAAGCTGATGATCTCTCACGCATAGGTACAGACTAAATGGTGTACATAAACCCTGATCCAGTGGCCATCATCCCGAATGATAAACTCCTAGGCATTACAACCACCATGACCCAAGATGAATTGCTGCAGAGAATCTGACAAACAATGACTCCTGAAGTATTATGAGAATGGGTTTCACAAGGAGAACACTATATAATTAAAGATCAACTTCCATATTACAGGAATCCTTTGTTTTTACCCAAGAAAGAGCTTCAAGAACAGGTCATCTCGGGATATCATGACTCCCTCATGGTAGGCCACCCTGGAATTGCCAAAACTCTGGCCAAGGTGAAGCGGAGCTACTGGTGGCCGACGTAGCGCAAGGACGTCATTGAGTTCATCTTCGCTTGTGGTATTTGTGCACAAAATAAGTCATCAAAACAGAGACCAGCTGGGCTCCTGAGACCATTGGGCATTCCACCGGCTCCATGGCATACCTTATCTCTCGACTTTATCACTGACCTTCCCTCTTATCAAGAAAATAATACCATCCTAGTGGTTGTAGACCTATTCTCCAAACTGGCCCACTTCTTGCTGTTTAAAGGACTCCCAAATGCATCCAACCTGGCTAAGACATTCCTAGAACACATCATACAGCTCCATGGGTTCCCGTCAGTACTGATCTCGGATCCAACTTCTGGAGGAAATGTTGTTCAGTGGCACAAATTGACATCAGGCTATCCACCAGCCACCATCCCCAAACGGATGGCCAAACAGAAAGGACGAACCAGACGCTCGAACAATACTTGCGCTGTATGCTCCACCAAGTGGAAGGGAATTGGAAAGACTTGTTGTGGATCGCCAAGTGTGCCTATAACAACCCTCGGCACAGCAGCACGGGACAGACTCCATTTCATATTGTGTACGGCAGTCACCCACGCACATCCGAACTGGACATTCCTACGACTCTGGAGATGCCGGCCATCAAAACTCTACACGCCACCATTTCTCAGGCCTTCACAAAAGCCATGGAACACTTGCGTCAGGCCAAGGTTCGCCAAAGGAAATACGCTGATCTGCATCGTGCAAAGGCTCCCAACTACCAAATAGGAGATAGAGTGAGGCTAGCATCTAAGCATGTACCTCTAAAAGGGACCCAGACATTCCGCCCACGATATCTTGGGCCTTTCACCATGGAATCCATCATAAACCCGGCTGCAGTTAAATTAACCCTGCCAACCAACATGCATATCCACCCTGTGTTCCATGTGTCCCTCTTGAAACCAGTTCAGCCGGACACACGAGTAACCACACCACCCGAACCTATAATCGTCCATGGAGAACCGGAATTCGAGGTCAAGGACATCTTAGATTCAAAATACGTCAGAGCAAAACTATACTACCTAGTAGACTGGAAGAGATATGGCCCACTGGACAGAACATGGGAGCCTAGCAATTACATCCATGCTCCACGTTTAATACAACGCTTCCATCGTGAGTACCCCACCAAACCAGGGCCAGACAGAAGAACCACTTTGGGAGGGGCCTTGGTGGGGAGAGTGCTGTCATGGCTATGGCCCCAGGCCCTAGTTCTCGGGGCCAATGGGCCACCACGCAATGTCCCTGCATGGCCTCAAGGGCCCAATCATCTTCCCCAAGACTCTCCTGGAGTCAGTCCTGGCACCTATGGTGCCAGGCTCATAAGGCAGAAGGAGGAACTGGAGCTCCCAATAGGAAATGGACAACATGGCTGCCCCCACATGGTTCCGTTCAGAACTGAACCATGCAGTCTAGCATCTAGGGTGTGGTCAGGCCTGAAGGCACCTTGGATACCTGGGGACTATTTAAGCCACGACCGAGCTGCAGCACACACTTTGCGTTGCTCTGCACTGGCAGCGTGACGTTCACCGCGACCTGTCTCCGGTACTCCTGGCCTGCACCTGCAAGGAAGAGAAGAACAACACCATTATTCATCCTTACCTGCTAGTCAATCCAGCTCCTGTCGTCTGCTCCAGTGTCATCTCGGAAGCTCATCCTTGTTTCAAAGCCGCACCCTGCAGGAGGAAAAAGAAAGACAATATTAGTAAGCGTTCGCATTCCTCATTCGAGCATCATTCAGAAGCATGTTTACCTGAACAGAACTCACTGCCGATTTATTCCGCGCCGGCCTTCATCAACCTGCAAGAAAAAGGCAAGGTGGGTGATTCTCATACTTACCCGACGGCTGTCCGGGCAACATGTACTCTTCGTTCAGCATCCGCCCGGCCGCACATCATCCAAAAGACACCTCGGCCGCCTGCAAGAGAAGAATAACAGGTTAGCAAACAGAAAAAAAGCATATAGCGCCACGCTCTGTGCGTTCACTTACCATACCATTTCGAGCGCCGCCTTACCATCCAGCTCAGTGTCTTCATCATATTTTCTGCACCTAAGAGAGAAGGAGGACATTAATAATGGCAATTACCTTTACGGACAAATCATTAAGAACAATAGACTTAACTGAAGAAACGGAGTCGCAGCAGGCCTGGACTCTCGGGCCCGCGCCAGTGAAGCAACTTGGTAGCGAAGTGCCCCATTCACGACGCACCCCTGCACAGAATCGCAGGACGGAGAGCGCATCTTACCAGAATTCAAGGTGAGGAAACCACAAAGGGGTCGGCGAGTCCAGGTTGGGAGCAGTCCAGCCAAGTCTGGTGGCGTCCCTGTGGATACCAGGTGAGCGTTACAAATACCCGAAGAAACAAAGAAGATAATGAAGGAAGATGAATGGTGACGTCATAAGAAATCGGACTGACGCACATATAAAATATATAATAACCTAAGAATACTGACAAGAGACTGAAGATAAAGGAGATACCACAGATAAGTGACAGCTTGGGCTCAAGATGAAGAAACGTATGCACATACATGATGAAGATATGTAGTTAGTTTAAACGTGTACAGATGCAAGTAACTGCAAGAGGCAAAGAAATTGTGAAGCTAGCTTATGCTTACTAGTCAATAGATTGCGGCAAGCACCAATGTTTACAAGTATTTACCTCAAGAAGCACTTTATGTATGAATGCAAGTCCACTACGCATATGAGCAGAATGAACTAAGGTTACAAAAGGCCTCAAATGAAGTGTGTTGCAGCAAGAAAATCGAGAATCAAGACAGAGCAAAACTCAGCTAAGGATGACTATGCCAAGAAGCCAAGTCCTATCTGGCTGGAATAAGCCGACATTGGATACAATTAAGGAGAGAAGAGAACAGAGGATCCCATTCAGAAAGGTAAAGATAAGCCACAGACGTCAGAGAACTGGTAGACCTAAATAAAATATACAAAAAGACATAGAGAAAAGCCGATTTCACGGTGACAAGTCACGTGGCAAGGGCAGGCTGGAAGAGTGAGACTTTCACACCTACGCATGGATCCCCGCCATGCCCATACTCCTTAAAAGTTCTCCGAGCACAGAGCAGACTCAAGGCCAAACTACAAAGCAGTAATTGACACATGACTACTGAGGTGACGATTGATTGTAGCATAATTGGTGGGAAGCTGGGGTGCAGACAAGCTTCTCTGCACCTGGATGTTCTTTATGTGTACTGCTAGACATAGGTGGAAAAGTATGAGTGGGGTTGAGCCAACCCAATGATAGTGGGCCATGTAATCTAGGGTCCTATAGTGAGTAGAGCCAATGGGACGTTGACTTTTAGTGACGTTCATAGTGGCCATTTTGAATGCAGGGCTTAGTTGCCTCACCTGACATTGATTATCCAATACCCTCTCCCCGTTACCATATACAGATATAGTACCTATATTAAGTTACCTTCCTATAACCAATCACATTGCATGGTAGGTTTTTAAGGTTGCCACGTAGAATGGCGTTAGTACGTGCGCAGGTTGTACATCAGCAATAACAAGGTTTTGCTATAAATATTGTGTTTTTTCTAAAAGTAAAGAGAGCGAGAAGATTGAGCGATTGCTGATGTTAGTTTTACTCGCTGTTTTATGAACTTGTCATTAAACGGACTCACTTTGCCAAACTATTGAGTTGTCTTAATTATTTGATGCATGAGTATGATTCTGCATCCCCATCTATCTCGAGGGTACTGCTACTCATCTTAAAGGGGTATTTGGAGATCATCCAGTTCACTAGGTAGCAGAGTTAGATTAGATAAAGATACCCATCGACTGTTGACATAAGTAACTTCGGTTCGTCAGCCGTATCACACGTCCTTTGCCATCTGGCTGAAAGAACGAGAAGCTCCCTGTAGATAGTGGATAGATTAATTGAAAAACCCTGCAGGTTAGGTGTGACGGGTCCCTTGCTTTCTCCCAAAATCCCCTCCCACATCTCCGAGTAGCGGATCGGACGAGCGGCACAGAGAGGCGGTGACGAAGGCGGTGATCCCGAGCGTCCTTAGATGAAAAACATGCAAACTGTGAGTAAAAAAGACTGAATGTTTTGGCAAAGCATGCATGCTTAAAAAAACAAGTAAAGGGAAGGTAATGGAGGGAGGTGGGATAAAATATAACGTCAGAATAAGAGTGCAATGTGTAAATATAGGGGTATAGATATTGACTCGAGTGTGGCCGAGCAATATAAAGAGTTATCGTGAGTGTGGCCACGATAAGAGTATACGCCCAGTTCCTAGATTTTAAAGACTGCTAGCAGAAGCCCTTATCTAAAGTCCTGTAAATAGGATGACATAGGAGACCGGATTGATTAAGACAAACCGAAAGAGATGGGTTTAAGTTCCATCTCGGACCAGACATTAGGAGTAAGATGCTTCTTAGAGAGCAGACGGCATAAGATTCACGTGGCCGGCCAGAGTTTGTCTGTTTATTTGGTATGTTTGAGTAAAATTGTGACGTCCTAGTCGAAAACAGTTTTTATGTGAAAAAAGGTATGAAAATTGCATGATTCTAAAAGGAAATTATTGCATGATATGGATTCATGGTTGTTTTTAGCAAGATGAAAGTAAAAAATATTGTTGAAAAAATGGGATTGGAGCTTGCGACGATTGGTGCTCCCTCATATTGTTGATTTTTGAGACACAATTTTAATAGTGTGAAGTAAAAAAATAAAATAAACAAGTGTTATATGAATAAGGGGTAAACGAGTTAAGCATGGAAGACATTACTCTGTTAATACACCTGTGCAAACAGTTTCCGAAACACGTACCTAAGCTTAAACAGTACAGTGCGGAATGGGTTAAAGGGGCTGCGGACAAAATGTTTATGCCGTGGCCCCAAGGCGGATCACTTTCCAAAACAGTCCTGCAGCACATGACGACATATTTACATGCCACGTACACTGGTAGAAAGTTAGACAAGCGCCTGGTTAGTTTAGAACTTTGGATGATGTACCAGGAAGAAAAGTAGGAGGAGCCGCCGTTAGATTGGATACTGAAAATATGCAAAGAGGGGGGTGAAGAGCCTTCTGTGCCACCCGCCCCGTCTGAAATAAAAAACAAAGCTAGTAAAGACGAAGGATTGTACCCACTGAGAGAACTTAAGCCAGCAACGGGATATAGCAACCCGTCATATGAGTCACCTACGCAAAGTAGTGTCGAAAGCCCAGAGAAGGACAGGGAAAAAAATATTACCTCCAAAGTCCAGAGGGACAAGGAGAGACGCGAAAAGGAAAAAAGTGATTTGCAAGCAAGTACATCTCTAGGTACAGGAATAGAGGTAAAGAGATGGAAAGGAGATGAGGATAGAACTTATGAGATGGCACTCACACAGAAAGAATGGGTGGGAGGTCAGATTTTATTGAAACTCGATGGTAAAGGCATTGAGGACATGAGACAAAGGGGAGAACGAAACAAACAAGAAAGAAGGGATAAGGAAAGGCAGGATGATTAAGAGAAGAAGGGGCAAGAAAAAAGGATAGGCAAAAACGAGGGCAGTTATATCGTGATGAACAGGTCAGAAAACAGGAAAAGGCGGAAGAACAAAGAAAGCGCGACAATAAGCAGAGAACGGCTGATGATCAGGAAAGAATAGAACAAAGGAGAATAGAAGAAGAGCAAAAGATACGAGAGAAGAGAATAAAAAGATGGAGAGATGAGGAAATACGAAGGGCAAAGGAACGAATAGATTGGGGGAAAAAAGAGGAAGACGGGGTTAGATAGGAAGCAAGGAAGCATAGAGAATTTGATGACAGAGAACGTGTGATATCCAGTATTTGGAAAGGGAGGTTAGAAAACCCGATCCAGTGGTAGAATGGGAAGATGTAGAAGAATTATTGCTCGAGTGCGATTCAGTACCAGACACGTGAAGACGACTTTGACACCAGAAGTATCAGATAGACAATCGATAGAATATATGATGAGATGGGACTAGAAAAGGTACCCCAAGGAAAGGGAAAGGGTGAGTGCCTTTAAAACCCTAAGTTGTACGATACTGAGGACGCTTCATGCAGCAGACATAGAGAGCTGTCGTTAGATCGGCTGACTCTAAATAGAAATGAGGAAGATGCGAGAAGCTGCACAAGTTGGGCAGAGGCAATATCAGACGAAGAAAGGGAATCCTGTGAAAGAGAAGAAAGAGACACAGAGCGAGTTCGCGAGAGAAACCTCTCTATGGGTAAGGGAATAAGATGGTCTGATTTAACCGGGTCCGCATCCCAAGTACCAGAGTCAGTGACAGTCAGATCGGCATGAAGGACAGCCACACGGTCCGAGGGGGGTGTCTCCCCCGCCATATGTAAGCAGGTTAAGGACATTGCCAGGCAGACGGAATATTACCCCTGCGGTAGACAGACAAATGATGAGAGAAGAAAAGGAATTTAGTTCATCACAGTTTCCCTTATTGGAGAAGGGTGGGACAAGGCCACAGTATATACCATGGCAACAGATGGATAGAGAGAATCTAAAAAGCAAGCTCCCAATGTTGACATCTGGAGCGGGGAAATGGATACACAAGTGAGAAAAAATTACAGGAGGTTATACATTGGCTATAGGGGATATCAAGGGTCATTTGATCGCCATACTTGGTGATAGAACTGACGATGTTTGGACACGTGCGGGTTACCCTGGTGTGACTACAGTCAACACTGCGCATGATGGAGCGCCGTTTAACAATTGCAGAACCGCGTTATGGAAAGTGCTTTGAGTGCTATACTCTGACACTTCTGACATGGGAGTTATAATGACGCGTAAAATGAAAGAGGGAGATGATCCATGTGAATCTTGGAGGAAATCTATACCCGTGTTTTACCAAATATTATGTCGAGGGCTGCCAGAACAGGTGCAGAAGCAGCTCAAGAAGTTCGTAGGAATCGAAGCTAAGCCCTGGTCAGAAATACAACTGACCATTGTGCATTATTGCAGGCTGCTGCAAGATAAAAATTGCAAGAAGAATGATGCAAGGAAAGGCTAAGAGGCCAAATTAGTGCAGAAAAACAGGTGCAGAAGCAGCTCAAGAAGTTCGTAGGAATCAAAGCTAAGCCCTGGTCAGAAATACAACTGACCATTGTGCATTATTGCAGGCTGCTGCAAGATAAAAATTGCAAGAAGAATGATGCAAGGAAAGGCTAAGAGGCCAAATTAGTGCAGAACAAATTGTCTAAATATGGCATTTGAAGGGGCAATGTTAACTAGCACAGATGGATCCAATGTGCAGCAGGTCAATAACCAAAGGTAGTTAAATCAAAACAATAATGGGTTTTAGCCCAAGAGGAAGAGGCTTCTGAGGAAGGGAATGGCAAAATAATCAGGGAGGCTTTCAGAATATGCAAGGCGGAAATCAGAATATGCAAAATGGGCAAATGATCAGACCACCGCCAATGTGTTGGACGTGTGGGATGACAGCGCATCTAGCGTGTATGTGCAGGAGTCAAGGGATGGTGCAAAATGACCCATTTACAAGAGGGGGGATGACGAATCCACCTGCGTTCTTGCAGCAGGGTGGAGATGGTTTTGCGCAGAATCAAACTGTACAGCAGCAAGTGCCGAGAGTGCAGCAAAGCTTACAGCCACAGCAGACTGTGACCAATTTCCCGCAAGGGCAGTCTCAACAGTCCCTGATGCAACTTTAACAGACTACAGGCACAGGACAGGTAGTGAACTCTAGAGCAGGAAATGCCATTGTTGATGGAGGGAATCCATTCACAAACAGTGGAACGAGATTGTACATGGACTAGGACAGCTCACTGGGAGACCTGATGTGTTATATTCTATCAGTGACACCAAACCCTCATGAGGAACCAAGGGTAGATGTCACTATAGGGGGTGAAGAATATTTGTTTCTAGTTGACGGGTGCGACGTGTTCGTGTATACGTGAAGGCAAGTTATCTTTGTCCGGTGACGCCTTGAATACCCAAGGTTTTACAGGAGCTACACGCTGTGTTCCTTTCACAAAAGAACTTCCTGTTTCTATAGGAGAATGTGATATGAAGGTGCCACTATTGTATTCGAGACAGATGCCTGTCAATATATTGGGTTGAGATTTGATGACAAAGTTAAATATGACAATCTCGTTCACATAGGAAGGAATAGTGTGTTCAACTCCAGGAATACATTATTTAAACGTGTGCGAAATGGTCAGAGCATACGCTGGACGAATGGCTATGAAAGCTATTCCAATAGAACCTGCGATGTTTGCATATGGAGTGTGCATATTAATGTCGTGGATACCAGGCCTGTCAGATAGAAAAATGAGAACCCCAGATGAGTTTCTGTTCAGGCCAAGAATACCTATGCATGAGGAAAAGGGAGTATTTCCCTTAACAATAGAAGCAGCCATAGCGCGACGAGAAATGGCTTTGCTTGATGGTTGTGATGATGAAGGCAGTCAATGGTGTGCAATAATTGCCATTGGGGAAGGTTACAGATTGACTGACGTCACTGATGATGATCTATTTGAAGAACAACTAGGTGAGGATGAGATGACATTTGAGGTAAAGCTCATTAATTGGGTGAAAATGATTAAAAGAGAGGTGCCCCAGAGAATGATGCTGGCACAAAAACATCCTGAGTATTTTGATGACGACATGGCAAAGTTGCCTGTCGCAGTATGGACTACAGGCCCTTATGACGTGGGCTTACTGAAAGGAGTCGGAGAAGTGAAGATTAAATTGAAACCAGGAGCAATTTTACCAAAAGCACGACAGTATCCCATGTCTGGGGAGGCGGATGAAGGGATTTTTAAAACAATTTCTGCCATGATGGATTAGGGCATATTAGTGATGTCAGAGTCAGCATGTAATAAGTCAGTGTACCCCGTGAAAAACGTAAGGGGGGAGGGGTGTGGCGTTTAATACAAGATCTTCACCAGATAGTAGAGGCCATGTTCCCTCTAGTCCCTAACCTGTTTACAATTCTATGTAACATACCTGTTGAGGCACGTTAGTTCATGGTGATTGATTTGAAAAATGCATTTTTCTCAATCCCATTGCACAAAGATTCGCAGGACTTGACCTCTTTTACATTCAGCCAAGTTTGTCTGAAAAGGCCAAGTCTGCCTCAAGGGTATTGTGAGTCTGCTTCAATTTTCAATAGAGTCCTGCAGATGGACTTGAGCAACATTGCAGCAGAGAGTGTTGTTTTGCAATATGTGGATCACATTCTAGTTTGCAGCACAACAGCGGAAGAGTGCAGACGCGATTCCATTGAGTTATTGACTATACTTCCTGAGAAAGGATATAAAGTTGACAAAGAGAAGTTACAGTAGTGTCAACAAGAGGTGTTGTATATAGGCCAACTGATTTCACATGAAGGAAAGGAGGTTACCCCTGAGAGAGCTGAAGCTATTTTGAAAACGGCTAAGCCTCACACGATAAAACAGATGCAGAGTTTTTTAGGATTATGCAATTATATCAGGGCATTGGTCTTTGACTACAGCTCTTATAACAGGCCCTTATTACAAGCCTTAAAGAAAGCACAGGCAACAAAAGAAAAAATTGTGTGGAGAAAGGCCATTGAGGAAGGGTTTGATTAACAAAAAAAGGCCATTTGCACGGTACCAGTTTTAGGGATTTCCAATTATGCAGAGACATTTTACTTGTTTTCACATACGGATGCTACTGTTATGACAGCAGTCCTTACACAGAAAACCATGTTGTGGTACTAGCCCCTGGCATACTACAGTGGGATTTTAGACCCAGTGATGAGAGGTAATTTCCTGTATGAACAAGGTTTGGCTGCCGCCTCGTTCGCCATAGAGAAAGCTACAACCATTGTAATGGGGTGCCAAATGACGTTATTCGTTGAGCACACGTTATTTGCCATTTTAGAGAAGCCGAAAGGTACATTGACATCACAGAGAGCTTCTGCCTATGAAGTGGTCACATCAAATCCAGCGATTAAAATAGTTTGATGCAGAATAGTGACCCCAATTATGTTTATAGCAGAGGCAGTTACTGAAGGAGAGTTAATAAATGATTGTGCGAATGTTAGGGAGAATTCCCTGTAAAGGCTAATTTCCCAAACCTAGTGAGTCCCCCAGCAGCTTTGCTGTATTTTTGGGGTTTATTTTTTCTCCTGCTAAGAGTGAGACTCTTTTTCTCCCACTCTTAGACATGATTTTAGGTGTCCCTTTGACTTTGTATGTGTTTTATGGGCTATGGGGTCCTTTAACCCAAGTCGAGCCCTTTGTTCCACTTTTTGGCGTGCTTCTCCACAGAAGCCTCCAAAAGTGGTGCCACTCTGTCTGGGTACCACAGGGTGTGTGGGAGGGGGTTTAGGCACCCTGGACTGAGTTGCCTTGGCAACTCAAGTCGCACTCTTCTGTGATTGGCCCAGTGGTGAGCCGGCCGGCTCACCACTTAGCATGTTTGATTGACAGCTAGGCTGATGAATGGGGGTTTTCTGCATGAAAGCAGGGCTTTGGGGACTGGAACTTCAGAAGTCGCCACAGGACCTAAAGCATCCGAGGAGGGAGAAGCCGAGCCGACCTGCAACAACGACACCACCGGTGGAGCCCTGCTGAACCGTCTCACCACTTTTCCCGACGACAGAGGAGATCTCCAGCCCGGAGAGTCTTCTTCCTTTGACTGGTGGGGATAACCAGTTTGCCCGTCTTTTCGCCTTCCTGGACCATCTCGTGGCCGCCTTGCCCGTGCCAAGCACCCCGGCAACCAGAATACCACGGTTTACCGCTACCATGAAGAAAAGGGTGGTACTTTGTAACCGGGAAACTCTGCGGCTGGTTTCTTACCTGGCAGTGCAACGACCTCCAGCTTTCCTCCACGTCGAGACCTCCTCTTCCTCTGGACGAAACACCGACTTGCATCCGCTGCCAGGAACAACTGCCCCCGCTGGAGCGTTCTTCCAATTTTCAGGTACTGTGTCCCGCCTGGCTTCCCTTGCGACAGATCGTTCGGGGTGACAGTAAATCCTCGACTTTCTAACCTGGGTTAGCCTGGAACCTGTTAACTAACTTTTCCTGACTTAATGTCAATCTTTTGTGAACTATTTACAAAGACTCTTTGGGCATAACCCCACTGTGTGATCCTGGACACATTTCGCTTGCTCTCTCTAAGAGTGGGCCTGGCATATGAACTTCCCTGCTCTCCAGTAAACTTTTCAAAGAACCACAGTGAGGCAGGTTTAGGCAAAGTATTGAAATTGTGTGCTTTCATAACTCTGCCTTTTTCCTCCCTTTTTATATAACTTATTAGAGTGCCATCTTATGTTAAGCACTCACCTCTGTCTGAAAATAAGTGGTGTTTCTCATTAAGACTTGTCTAATAAGTAATTAGGGTTGTATATATATAATAGTGACTGTGTGTTGAATTTACTTACCTCTTTTTGTTCTAGTGTAATTTTCAAGTGTGTCTTTAAATAAATAATTATATACTTTTACACCAAAGCTCTAGTCAGTGTTTGCTTGTGCTACTGTATCTCTGTACCTATTGTGTATACTCTATATACTGCCTAACTCATTTTGAGAGTAGTCTGACTGCTCAGACACAGCTACCAGGTAAATCTGGGTGGTACAGACTGCTACCAATTGGGTTTACTGCCAACCACCTGTAGTCCTAAATCTTTTGCAGTGGTCCCTAAGGGAACTGCACAGGTTTCTGCCTAACAGCAAACTATGAAGAAGTCTATGATGAGATCCCCAAAGTAAAAGAAAATGCATTGGCAGAAGGAGAAATCGTCTTCATTGACGGTTCTTCTAGGATCGATCAAAATGATGGACAAAGATATACAGGTACCGCTGTGGTGAAGCACATGGCAAATGGGGAATTCTGAGTAGTTATTAGTGCCCGTTTACCCTCTCATTATTCAGCACGGGCTGCAGAATTAGTGGCATTGACACTCGCAATTGAAGCACATGAACACCAGGAATTAATGGTGTACAGTGACTCTGCCTATGTGACGTTGACAGTGCACGCAGGCTTAGCACGCTAGAAAAGGAGGGGCACCTCCGAGCGGACGGCACGCCAGTACAGCATGCCGCCTTATTGGACAGGCTCATTAAGGCACTACAACTCCCAGTGGGCATAGCAGTCTTGAAATGCACAGCCCACACAAAAGGGACAGATTTGATCTCGCACGGAAATCAAGCAGCAGAAGCTGAAGCCAAGCGTGTGGCAACTGAAGAGGAAATAATGATGGATGTGGGAATGTCTGATGTGCATGAAAAAATTATTTTTTTAAGGAGTGTGCCGGAAGGCTATAGTAATATGTCAAATACTCAGTTAATGGAGCTCTAAGGGGAGGCACCGCAGGAAGAAAAGAACCTTTGGAAGCGAAGAGGGTCTTCTTTAACCCCTCTGAAGGTTTGTGGCGACAAGACAGCACTGGTAAACCAGTAATGCCTATAGTCCTACTGAAAATAACACTGGAGCAGTTACACTATCCAGCGCATGTAACAAGAGAGAATCTAGCAGCAACCATTGCCGAAGACTGGTTTGTACCAAACCTAGAAGAGCATGTTGCATTTTTTATGATAAATTGCATAGTCTGTCAGAAATTCACGGCTGGGCATATACTACGTGTGATCAGAGGTGTCATCCCAAGGCCTAATGGTCCTTTTCAGCACTTGTATATCGACTAGGTCGATATGATTCAAGTATGTAACGGGTATAGGTATCTAATTGATGTGGTGTGTCCATTCTGTAGATGGATAGAGGCAGGTCCATGTACAAAGCCAAACTCTACCTGTGCGGCCAAATTCTTGGTGAGGGAAGTTTTTCCCAAATGGGGAGTTTGTGAAGTGATGAGGTCAGACAACGGTCCTCATTTATTTTGTTAACACAGTATTTGAACAGGTCAGCTTGTCGCTTGGTATAAAGCACAAGTTTTTGTCGGTGTATCATCCGCAAGGAAATGGAATATGCAAGAAGCTCAACGGCTTGTTAAAGGAAAGGATAGCCAAGTTGAAGCTTACTCTGAAGAAAGGATGGTTGAACTGCCTTCCACTGGCATTGTAAAATTTAGAATGTATATAGCGCTACGAACCCTCAGGTATATGAGTGCTGCTTATTATTACCCACGGTGTATGGTGCTCATTTATCGACCTCAGAAGGATGAAAGGCTGAGTTTGGCCCTGCCGGGATTCGAACCTGCATTAGCAGGCTCTGCACGGATGTCAAAGCGAGCACTCCTACTCGCTGTGCCACTTGTATGCAAACAGATACCAGCCTGGTTCTGACATCATCTTATGCCACACGAAATTGTGACTGGCAGAAAAATGTGGATGCCTTTGATGTCTCGAACTAGAGCTAGATGCGATGCTCAGCCAACAGGAGAAGTGTTAGGATTGGAAATGCAAAACTATTTGAACTGCACGACATCTAGTTTTTCTGTGACTTCAGGACAGTTGCAGCGACGAGGGGGGTGTAGGGCAGTACAGAACACAGAAGGAGATACTACAGCAGACAAGGTTCCGGAGCTATGTGTACCTAAACTATACCCTGGGGGATACCGTCTTAGTTCGGAATCACACAAGGAAAAGGGACGGGCCAAGGTTCCACGGCCCTTTTATTGTGGAGGACATAACTCCATCTGCAGTTAAGTTACAAGGAAGAAGAGCTTGGATCTTCCTTGGTGACATCAAGCAATATATCGGAGAGACCCCTCTGCCCGCACCCCAACCCGGAGAGACTACAGACAACGGGGGGGAAGAACCACAGCACGTGCAGATGAGATCTATGATGAGGAAGAAGGGCGCATGACCAGTCAAGTGTAAAAGCAAGGAACTTTGTGATAAGGTTGTGGCTCAGTTTTAGACATTCCCCTTGAGCAAAATAAGGGAAGAAAGGACAAAAATATGAACACTCTGTGCATCCTAGTTGCAGGGTAAATGAAGAAAATTGCATTCATTGGGCCACAAGTAGCTCGTTGACTTTGGACTGAGGCACACTGTAGCCTTGATAAGAAAAGCTATGCCGAATTTTGATAGAGGATATATAAACTGGAAGAGAATACAGTATCCTGAGTTATTCAATACAGAGTCTTTGTTTGGACTGACGTATGGTGTCATACAATAGTGACCTCACCAGGAACATACAGACTTATTTTGAATTGATATTAAGGTCCTATCCGTCGTTGGTGGGGAGACTTACAAGCATTAACAGTTTTTGCAAGATCCTGACAATGAAAAGACAATATCAAACTTGCTCACAGTTATCACAGAGCAGTTCTTATTATTGCCAGAGTACAGCAAGGACAAGACAAATGTCCCAGTCAGAGGAAGCAGCGAATAGGCTTGTCAGCTTGCTATTCTTTCACTTAATTGAAGACTGTCCAGATCTTGTTGGGAGACTGTGGGAAATAACCTTCAGGAGACAGGCAGGTGCTGAGAATTATATTTATTCCAACTGGATAAAGGGTCCTTAACAAATCAAAACATAATGTCCTCTGGTTCACTTCACCAGGGTTTGATCCCTTCAGAATATGGTGAGGCAGTCCTCAAGATTATTCTATATCGTGGTGTCTGGATAGGCCCACCACTCTGGCCTTCGTTCCTCCTCTTCGTTCCTTCCCTGCAAAATGAGAGAACCTCGTCAGTTTCTTTTGGCGGGCTTTTATGGGATACCTTAGCATCAAGCCCCCACCAATCGCCATCAGCCCTGACCAGCCGGCATCCTATTGGCTGCTGCCGGATTGACCCGCCTCCCATAAAGGCTGCCGTGCCTGCATGATTCCATCCAATCCGCTGTGAACTGTTGAGGCAATCACGTGACCCAAAATATGGTCGCGTTGGGTATGGGTGGGCCCTGGCTCCAGACGTCTTCCACCCGCGATCCGCGGCTCGCTGAAGGGCTGATCGCCCCCCTTCCTTGTCAGGGAGGGTCTCCGTTCCCCTCCCGTCCCTAGACCTGGGATCTCCCACGGGCGAATGCGGCAGCGACGCGCCGCGTCCCCGAGCATCGGCCCGCCCTCCGGCAGGTAAGTGCAACGGTGACACGCCGCGTCGCCGAGCATCGGCTCTCCTCCCGTCCCTAGACCTGGGATCTCCCACGGGCGAATGCGGCAGCGACGCGCCGCGTCCCCGAGCAACGGCCCGCCCTCCGGCAGGTAAGTGCAACGGTGACACGCCGCGTCGCCGAGCATCGGCTCGGGCTTCCCCGCTGCCGGCGCAGGCGACCGCCGCGAGAGGAGCGGTCGGTCCGCTGCCTCGGCTCTTGGTGCCCCCAGACCCAGGTGCGCCCATCACCCCCTGCGGGGGCCAATGCGCATCCCGACAGAGACATACCGATGTCCTGACTTTTCTTCGAGATCCAGCAAACACAGAACATTTGAGCGTAATCCTGAAAGGAATCATTATTCAGGTTGCACTTCAAGCTCATCAAAATCCCAGAAGCATGTAGAGACTTTCATTCGAGGGACAGATCGTGGAAGTGTGTACAAGAAATACACTTTTTTTCTATGCTGACAGGGAAGCAACATGTCATCTGGAGTGAAGCAGATTCGAGGTACAGACTGGGAACTAGTCTATATGGAACACGTATTATAGACTTGCTGAGGTCGTTGTTCGTTGTTGGAACATTGCATTGCAAAACAGAACTGTTTCGAGAGACAGTCCATTATCCAGATTTAGAGGACAACTGGTCCAGAACTATTGATCCGTGAAGCAGAGATAGCAGAGTCCAGAAAGAAGTGATAGTGATGAAAATGGATTAAAGAACCAGTTTTTGCTTTCTTAGATTTTCGAGATGGGGAGCCAAAGCAGTAGCATTGTTCTCCCTCAGGAGGAGAGACATTCATATTGCCTGAGAAACAAAAGCTGTAAAATGACATATAGATGTATTATCTATGCATGCATTATATTCATAATCATATTGCTGTCATTGACAATTAGAACCACATTGTTTATAGGTGCACAAATTGTTAGTCCCGTGCACCCACCTGAGGATGTACGCCTGATACCCACAAGAGCGCCCAGACCTTTTATAGTCATTCCTGTTCCGAGAGAGAATGATGGAGTGACTGAGCTTGAAATGGACGTGGTAAGCAATGACACACACAACACTTGTTTTAGCAAATGAGTTGAAACGCTGGAGACAGGGTCGGCAAAGTAAACCAGATAAGGGATTGATGAAAGTTACACCTACACAGATAATGAGTACAAACACACCTGGTCTAGTATCAATGATTTCAGAATCAAACTCCAGAGAATGGGGGGAGTTTGGACAAACAACGATGAGAAGTTTTACGCCAAAAGAAGTTGAGAGACAAATGGAGAAAGCTGAATTTTTAAAGGGACAAAATACTTTAGAGAATAAGCAAAAAGGACAACACCTGCAAGCACACCTGATCCAGCGAGATATGATATCAAGGCAGTGCCTGGAAGGAAGACACGGACAGAAATGTTGAGAGACATTTCATGGACAGTTGGTATGTTAAAAGGATGAAGCGTATTGCACTTTATCCTACTCGAATAGTGGAAACGCCCGGATCATTGATGGAGATGCCTGAGAATCCTCGAGCAAGAAGGAGCTATACAGACGTACTGCGTGACATGCTTGTGGAAGCTCATATCAAAAGAATAAGAGCCAGAGGGAGCACACACGAAGACAATAATGAATTGAATGATTACCTGGATAGCACAGCACATTTGGAAAACATATGGTACCAGCACATGAAGAAAGTTGGATGGCCAACTTCGGATGAGGAATGCTTTGTATGTGCACTTCTGCCCTACAGCATGGGAAAGTCAAAAAATCTTTGTAGCTATCGAGATAGATGTTCAGACAGTACACTGTCACACATAGCAATGTGCAAGTCCAGAGGTCAGTTCATGTTAAGTGATGCTTCTCTCAAATGGGCAACTGAAAAAACAGATCCAAATGAAGATGAATATGTTCAGGACATAAAGACAAGAAACAATGCCAAAACGAAGAATATTGTGATCAGATACGAGAAACCTGGAGTAAAAGGAGCAGAGATCAGAAGAGAAGCAAACAAGTAATTGGAGACTGCAGGAAAAACTTTAGTAGAATCTAGCAGATGGGAGAACAGAGGTCAAATGCAAATCTGGGGAACAGTGCTTTCACCAGACGGATGGGAGAAAGGAGTAGTGATCTGCAGAGCATGGGTAATCATCGGCTGTTACAAGGCTACCATTGACAAAGTGCACACTACTGACATGGGTCGAGGACAGAGGAGGACCCTTGCAGATAGTACCACCAGAGAGCCCTAAATTCTGTTTCAGAAATAATGGCACAGGAAAATTGGGAGAGAATTACAATTATGGTCGAGTGTTTGACGCTCCATGAATGATGCATGGAACTGCAGTGATCATGGATCACTATTAGGGGTGTGGATCGCAGGCATATATAAGATTGCCTAGAAATTGGGGAGGTATATGTACATTGGGGAATGTCCACGTTCCAGCGTTGGCGATTCCGAAAAGTGATGTGAACATTGACAGTTTCCTGAAAGCAGATGCTCACCCCAGGAAGAAGAGATATTTGGAGTTTAGGAAGAGAACGAAGAGGGACAATTATTTGTCTGCAAAATCCATAGAAGCTTTTGATGCTATCCCATATGAACACAGACTGTCCAGTAAGACTTCTTCAGTATTCACCCTGATCCTGATGCCAAGAATTCAGGTTGGAGCAAATACTAAATGGCTGCAGATAACCAGATGGGAGTTACTGCAGACCATCAACACATCCATAAAAGGATTCAATGCAATCAGAGAAGAGTTGAGAGCAATCAGACTGATGACACCCCAGAACAGATATGTCTTGGACATGATCACAGCTATGGATGGAGGTGTTTGTGCAGAAATCGGAGAATCATGTTGCACATTTATACCTTTACCCGACAACGAGAATGGGACCTTAACAGAGGCCATAAATATGCAGAAAAAACAACAGAATCAGATGATAGATGAAGGTGACAGTTGGTTTGGAGCACTGTTTTCATGGGTTCCGCAATGGATGGCAGATGCATTTAAGTTCCTAGGAACCCTGTTGGTGATGATATTATTTGAATTCTGTGTGATCAAATTAATAATCTCTCAATGCCAGAAGACTGCAAAGAAAGCCATAGTAATGGAGATTGTTAGGGAGAATTCTCATAAATGGTTGATTCCCCTTACCTAATGAGTCCCTCAGCAACTTTGCTGGATTTCTAGGGTTTATTTTGTCCACCTGGTGAGAGTGTGAGCCTTTTTCCCACTCTTAAATGTGTTTTGCTGTGTGTATTTTCACTGTTGTGTGATCTGGGCACTGGAGCCTCACCTACTCCATGTGCACCACTTTTTGTGTGTGTTACACAGCACCTTCAGTGCAGTGACACAGGGTTGTCTTTGAGACTTCCCTGTGACTCAATTCTTCTGGGGCTGACTACTGTCCCCCAGAAACAGGTAAAGTTGCCATTAACTTTATATAGTCACTTTAAACTGCAGACCCAGTACACCCCATCTTACATGGAGTACTGGAAAAGGTTAACTCCTATCCGTTTTTGTCTGTGCCTCTTGGAGCCTTGTTTCACTCCCTTAACTTTAAGACTTGGCTGGTGGCAGTGGTATTCCTACCGCGATTATATTATATAAACGTGGTATTGTTCCAGGCTATTATATTAGCCTCAAACATAAACCCACTTGACCAAATACATTTTATTTTGGTTCCGGCTGGGTTTATTCACCATTTCTTTTTGTTAAAGTCTTTCTCGTGTTTTTCTCTGCGTGCCAAACCGGGGATGATTCCTTTGTTCGCAGTCTTTTCGCGGGCTTCTGCAGAGAAGCCCTCCTTAAGGCACCTGATAGTCTAGATAGGGAGGATGTGAGGGAGGGATCTTTAAACCCCTGCCATGGGTTGCCTTAGTAACCCAAGTCGCACGCTTGTCTGATTGGCTAAGGGGACTGGCCTTGCCAGGCCAGCCACCCTGCCGTGTGATTGACAGCTAGGCTTATGAATGGGGGAAAAACTGCATAAAAATCAGGTATCTGGAACTGGAACAACAGAGTCGCCACTGGAATGAAAGAACCGAGGAACTGGAAGAAGAGGACCCCTTCAACGACTGAACCGCCTGGTTAAGCCCTGCTGCAGGTCTGACTCTCCAAATTCGACGACAGAGAAGATCCTCGAGGAAACCTCTTCCCTTGAGCTGGTGGGACCAACTAGTTTGCCCAAAATACAAGCCTGGACCCCTCCTCTGGTTGAATTCGCTGTACAGAGCTACAGTGGGCCGAATAGCCAGGAAGGTCGGACCCTGCTTGGGTTTTAAGGAGCACACCTTTTATTCGTTATTTTGCTCTTCTGCTAGCTTCTTCCCTGGGTGACGCAGGACCCTGCAGTCTTCCTTTTTCGTGTCAGTCCGACAGTCGCTTCAGCAACCGTCCAGGAACATCCGCCTCAGCTACAGCTCCCTCTCTGTTTTAAGGTACTGTGCAAATCCGGTTGTGTGTTTCGCTTAGCCGCGGTGAAAGTGTTTGAAATCTTTCTCCAATCCGATGGCTTGTCCTTCTCTTCTCTTTGAAGTAACTTTTCTACCGACCAACCTCATCCAGAATCTGTGCCACAAACTTTACTGCAAACTATATTGAACCTATTATCTTTTTTTTTAACTCTTTTTTTTATATGTTTTTATTATTAACCTTTTCTTTTTTAATTAACAAAGACAAGACGGTTTCAATACATGTTTCCTTCACAGTAATCTTCTACAGTCTTCACAAGAAACATACATGTATCAAAAGAAAGAAGAATAACGGAGCATTGTCTAACTAGAGTCCTGCATACCGACTCTCCGCTCCCCCCTTCCAACCTCCCCCCACCCCCCTTACCACTCTAAACAGTATATTAAGCTGAAATGACTGGATTAATGTTTAAACCAATGATCAACTTACACACATTGACCTTGCATCATGCATCATTGACACTTTCCCTCTTTCCATTCCACAAGTTACAATACCAAAATGCAATTCCAAGCTTGGGGTAGACGATTGATCTGCAGTGTGGGGCATTACCCCTGGCTCTACTTGTTGGCTGTTATAATGATTAATACCAATTAGTCCGTGGACTTCCAACATGTGGTGTAGTGTTCTAGAAAGGGCAACCATATCTCGTCAACATTTCTGCGCAATTCGTTGACGGCAGCCGTGAGGCTTTCCATTTCATATATGGCATGTGCCTTCAGTAACCATTACCTTTTCGAGGGGAGAACTGCTGATTTTCATTTAATGGTGAGGCACACTCTTGCTGCTAGTAAAGGATTGCGTGGCAAATACGTCAAAGATTCGTAGGTATCCTCATCTTCTGACTCCACTCCAAACAACACTAGAATGGGCGTTAAGTCCCTGTGAACCCCATCTATCGCCCAAATCCACCCCAGCACCTCCCTCCAATACACCTGGACCTTGTCACATTTCCACCACTGGTGCCTTTAATCACAACGTTCTTGGCATCCCCTCCAGCAGTAGGGAGATGTCCCGGGGAACATTTTAGATAACCTAAGGGGGGTGTAGTGCCACCTCATCAGTAGTCGAACATTGTGCATCTTGTATTGCATGGACACTGACGATGACCACACCGCTCTGTATATACTGTTCCACAACTCTGGTTGAATTTCTATGGCTAAGTCTGCCTCCCACTTTACCTCTGACTGTGGGCGCCGACTAAGATCTCTTGTGATGAGTTTTGATACGAGCCCTCTTGATACCTGGGGAGTACTTAAAATATGTTCAAACGGTGTTAGGGAGCACTTTAGGGAGTCACCCCACCTAGTGTCGTGCATGGCGGTTCTTAACTGGAGAAAAAGCATAGGAGGGACGTCTACGCCCTGCAGGTCTGTTTGCAATCCCTCCCTGGTGGTAAACACTCCATCTTTCCATAACTGTCCCGCCCGGCTAAGACCTGCGTCATACCATGTCTGAAATCGCTGGACAGAACACAACAAGTTTTTAATTGGTGGAGCCCAAATACAACTCAGGGGGAGGGACAAGTGGTGTTACTCCTTGCATAGCCTGAGATGGGCGCCACAGAGACCACAGCACCTTAAGTATGGGGTGTTCCTTGATCCTCCGTGTCATAGCTGACATTGGAACCCATAACCATTCCCCCAATGTGACTGGTGCGAAAATGTCGTTTTCTATTGCCACCCACTGTTTATCGGGGTTTTCCCACAGGTGATCCGGGAGCACCCGAAGTTGTGTAGCCCTGTAATATTCCTCTAGGTCCGGGAAACTCATACCCCTCTCTTCCTTGGGTAGGATTAATGTTGAGTACGGGATCCTTGCTTTCTTATCGGCCCATAAGAATCTTAATAGTATGCACTTCACCTCTGCCAAAAAGGATTCTGGGACCAGAACAGGAAGGGACTGGAACAAGAATAAGAAACGTGGGAGAATTTTCATTTTGATGGCTGTAAAGCGTGCTGCCCACGTCATGGGGAGTTTACGCCACCTAGAGATGTATTTTTGGATGGCGATTCATAGTGGGGTGTAGTTAGCTTCAAAAAGGTTGGGTAGGGACACCGTTATATTCACTCCCAACTATTTAACAGAGTCAGTGTGTACCTGGAAGTTCCAGTTAGCCTGCAAACGTTGCACCAGATCGGTGTTATTTCTTAAGGGGACAGCTACATTTTTTTGTAAGTTGATTCGAAACCCCGATAGGGCACCGTATCTTGACAACTCTTGCAAGAGAGCAGGGACAGAAGTAGATGGTTCAGTAAGGTATAAGAGAATGTCGTCAGCAAACATTGCTAGTTTGTATTCTTTATCTCCCTGTGGGATTCCTCTAATCATGGGGTTGGACCGAATTACCTGAGCAAAAGGCTCCATCACAAGGAGGAAAATGAGAGGGGAGAGTGGGCAGCCCTGCCTTGTACCCTGGTAAGAGTGAATTGGGGCGATGAAACTCCGTTGATAGAAACCCTGGCTCTGGCAAACCGGTATAAAGCTTCTGCTCCCTGTATCCAGGCAGTTCCCGAGCCAGTTCAAAACGGCCCTTAAAAACGGCCACTCCACCCGGTCAAACGCCTTTTCGGCATCAACCGACAATAAAAAAGGGGTCTTCACCGGCTTCACGAAGCATTGCCATTAGGTCGAGGGTTTTTCTGATGTTGTCCGCCCCTTGCCGGCCTCTCACATACCCTACTTGGTCGGAATGGACTTGTTGAGGGAGGACCTGAGCAAGGCGGGAAGCTAATATGCTGGAGTACATTTTAGCGTCTACATTTATTAGGGATATTGGCCGATATGAAGCACAATCTGCAGAATCCTTCCCTTCTTTGGGAATTACAATGATGATGGATTCAGTGAAGGATTCAGGAACGTGTCCGGTTTCTAGAATGGAGGTGAATAATTTGGCAAGAAATGGGGCAAGTGTGCTGGAGTTTCTTTTATAAAATGCTGGCGAAAATCCATCCTGTCCCGGAGCTGAGCCTGCTTTGAGTGCTGAGATTGCACCCTGCACTTCTATTGCTGTAATGGGAGCGTTTAGCATTTGTAGGTGTTCCTCGGTTATGGGAGGGCGCGGCAGGGTGGCCAGGTTTTTCTCTGTCGGAACAGGTGCCATTGTTCTCAGTAGCGTATAGCCCCGAGTAGAATTCCGAGAAGCGGTTTACTATGTCTTGGGGATTTGTAAGTGGGACACCCAATGAGTCCCTGATTTTGTAAACTGCCCTGTCCGCTCTCTGCTTGCGAAGTCTATTCGCTAGCATTGTGTGAGCCTTGTCGCCCTTTTCAAAGAACCTCTGCTTAAGATATTTACCATTCCATATATCTTTAAGTTCTTCTCTCATTTTTCTAAGTTTCAGTATGGTATCTTTGTGGCTCACGGGTTGCTCCCTAAGAGTATGTTCTAGTTATGTGATGTCCCTTTTCAATTCTCCCTCTCTGAGTAGCCGAAGCCTCTTCTTGGCCGCTTCCCAGACTGTGCTCAACGGCATACCCTCTGTATCGTTAATTTCAAAATACTCCGTGATGGCTTCAGAAAGGGATTCTCTAAAAATGAGGTCCCTACATAACAAGTCATTACACCGCCACCGGCGGTCCGGGGTAGGGAGTGGACCCAAGTCTAGTTCTAAGGTGCATAAATCACGATCTGACCAGGCTACTATCTGGATGGAGGTTCGCTGGATGTCGCTCTCATTTTCAGCCCCTAACAGAAGGTAATCAATTCTGGAAAAAGTGTGATGTGGGGGGGAAAAGAAGATGAAAGATTTTTCTTTTGGGTGGGTCACACGCCAGGCGTCTATCAAGTGGTGTTCTCTTAGTTGACTTGAGAACCTGTCGCCCTGAAGGCTGCTTGAGGGTAGGGAATTTTGTCGTGCGGTGTGCCAATCGGATTTCGCGATCAATAACTACATTGAAATCACCCCCACATATCAATGTACCCTCCCTCCATGTTTCAATAAAGTCAAGCAGGGGCTCAATGAAATTAGATTGCCCTTGGTTTGGAGCATAGGCGGCATACAGTGTAACAGTACGCGTTCTCAATCTACCTTTGAGTGCCACATATCTCCCACGCGTGTCCCTGTGTATGCGGTTCACCTGCAGTCCCAGAGACTTACGTAGCAGAATGCCCACGCCACCCTTCTTTTGTGGACCAGATGCCCAGATTGCGTCCCCTATGTATTTACCAAAAAATGTTCTCTCTTTACCGCTAATATACTTTGATTCCTGAATAAAGAGGACCTCTAATTTAGACTGAGTGAACTGCCTCGCTAACATTGAGTTCAGACCCTTGACGTTAAGGGAGCCAAAGACTATGCCATTTGAGCTAGCCATACTTTGAAGTGAGGGTAATAGGCACTGCATCTTCGCTCGCCAGACCCTGTTACCCTGTGGTGAGGCTAAAAATCAAATACCATACTGCGTGGTGGATGTGTAAAATCCGTATATGCCGAAAGCATGATGTCTTGAGTGGAAAAAAGAACCTCCCTCCTCCCCCTACCTCTCCCACGCCCCCGTGTGAGCTGCTGCTGAGCGCATTCTCACTATACAAAAGAAAGAGAAGAGCAAAAAGAATAGTCAACGAAAAAAGGAAAACGGAAGAACAACAATGGAAATGAGACGCCCTCAATGAAGAAGGGCCACTACGGGTGGACCCTTCTCCGGGTCGAGACCCGCAGTGCTACTTCTGTGCCCGTCAAGGTAGAGCAAGAAACTATTTTTAACTGGTAGGAGAAACCTTACTTTCAGATATACATAACTGTCAACACATTTACAACGATTTGGTGAGCATTTTGACCGGAATATCAATGTCCCCTACGATTTTAACCAACAAAGATGTTGTCTATGAGTATAGAGGAAGAATCGCGAATCCAGACCCTGAGGGGGTATTTAGGCGTTCATATTTCCACTTCTGCTGCAATTTCCCATTTCTCTAAGGTGTTTGCTTAATGTCTTTTCGAGGGCCCGACGGCTCCCTGCGAACCTCCACATTCGAACCACCTGCTGACTTTTGAAGGTAGTGACGGGCCCGTTCGGCTTCCTCGA
Organism: Ambystoma mexicanum; assembly: GCF_040938575.1. NCBI lineage: Eukaryota > Metazoa > Chordata > Amphibia > Caudata > Ambystomatidae > Ambystoma > Ambystoma mexicanum. Next base: position 852,932,428 of record NC_090936.1, on the reverse strand, counting down.
CTGAGGTGATCCTAAACGCCTCCTCATGATACGTAAACATGAGGGAGAAGGGGTGACCCCATCGATAGCGCGTCGCCTTCTCCTGTAACCAACCTGTGAGAGGGCGACAACCCCCTCCTTTTTGCCAATGTCATTGCTGATAGGTCCTGGTAAAGTCAGACCCGTGAGCCCTGGTACTCTATAATGTCTTTGACTCTGGCTTTCTGCAGAATTTCTTGTTTTTGGACATAGTAGTGGCACTTGACTAGCACCGAGCGGGGTCCTTGCGACGGTCCTCCCGCCCTATGTACCCTGTCAAATTCGAGCGCCAGGGGCGATGCGTCGTCGTAGAGGGATAGAATAAGAGCCTTCACCTTACTTTCCAAACTGGCGGGAGTTTCCCTTTTTTCCTCCTCCAGCCCAGTATGCGGATGTTCGATCGCCGTTCCCGATTCTCCAAATCATCTAGCTTGGACTCTACATCTTGCTCCTTCTGCTCTAAGTCTATGAGTCTGGCTTCATATTGCATAGTGGAGACGTCCACCGAATGCTGATTGTTTTCAACCGCCTCTAGGCAATCCTCGACCTTTGCCATCTTTGCCTGCAGATCGGAGACCGTTTCAGTAAGGCTGTTTTTCATCGACCGGATTTCTCCCAGAAGGAGGCGGATATCCGATTTAGTCGCACTGTCGCCATCATTGCCCGGGATATCCGAGGAACTCTGCACTTCCTCCATCTCCATGGACGTATTAGAGCGACTAAACTTTCGCAGCGCAGCTAGGGTATGTGGGTCCAGTTTCGGGTTGAGTGGGGAGTCCAAGCTCGCTCGCCTGCTGTGTGGGTCGGTGGGAAGTGGGCTAGGGCCACCTGCATTCAGTGTCGTTGGGCATAATATGCCTCGTGAGAGGGGGAGATCACCTCCTGCTATGCGTGTTCCCTCCAATGTCGCACCTGCCCTAGGAGTTGGTATTGTCCACCAGGCCACTTCACCACGCTGTAATGACACCGCTGCTGACCAATGGCCCAAAGGGTGGGGGGCTCCTGCTAGGCAGTGGAGCCTAGTTGCGTGTTAAGCGCTTCACCTGCGCGGGAGGGCAGAGGGCTCTGGGTGTGAACCCCGTTGCATTGGGGGCTTGCAGTCCGCAGTGTGTGGAGAGCTTCAGATCATGTGCCCCATCGGGCAGCGAGAATAGGAAGCCAGGAGGAAAGACAAGAACCCGACTATCGCGGCACAACTTCCTGTTGGTGGAGGGTAGCACGCCTGACATGCGGCGAGGGAGGCCAGTGAATAGCGTTACGCATATTAGTCTGATACAGTTGGAACGCAGTTCCAGGGGGCACTGACAATGCCAGCTTGAGTAGAACGTGTGTCCAGAATGGTGCTCGTGGGACTGCCTGCCCCTGGGCTTAGAGGCTGCTTAGGGAGCACCCCCCACTGGTGATAGTGTGTGTGTGTCCCGTGGAGTGGACTCGCGGGGGGGGGGGAATTGCAGGCGCTCAACGCTAAGCAGAGCGCCTGCACCCCAACAACACAATTTTGAGTCGAATGACATTACAAATGTGCCTAAGAAAGTTAGAGCTCAACCATACTCACCATTAGAAGCCTTGGTAAAGGAAATTTCGCAGAGTGAGCTACGGAGGATACAACAGCAGGAGGCAGTACCTGCAGTTAAAATGAGTAACATCAGTGAAAGTGTGGATACAATCCATGACAGTAGGGTGGATGTAATGGCCCACAGATCCAAAATTAGGAAGGCTGTAGATGCTTATATGCAAGGCCATTTTAGTCCTCCATTTATAGCTCCAGTGTCGACAAGTATGCATTTTAGATCGATTGATTGTGATGATAAAACTGTGGAGATTGAGAAACAAGCCCAGAAGGGCATTGAGACTGGGGGGTCTATCTCTATGAATCCAGGAGTGGTAACATCTGCGATTGCCCCAGTAAGTGTGGAATTAGACACCCCAAGGGTAATCACTCCTGTGGCTGATTCTGAATTATCTTCTTCTGCACAAGTGAGCCTACCTAATGACTTTTCCAAAGAGGTATTGTCACTGATTAAAGATGCTTTAGGGGAATTGGCTCCGAATATGAGAGAGAAAAAAATTAATATGGCCTCTGCCAAGCGAGTCAAAAGACAAGATGCCCTGGGAATGGGGAAAGTCACTCCTCGATTGGCCCTGTGTTCTATGATTCTGAAATGTAGACCAGCCCCATGCATTCAATATGACTTGAACCGAAGAGCAATTTTAGCAATTTTCTCAGATATACCATCATTAGAAGATATTACTTCTGCTGACTTGACTTTGGTTGAATTCACATCCAATCAGAATCTAAATGCAGTACGGGTGTGAATGCAATCTAAAGTAATTTGTAATCTGGTATGGCAGGCTAAAAACTCTCTATTTGATCTGGGCTTTTTGCTTAACATAGAAATGGACAGTGTAATAGAACCTGAGATGCCAAGCAACATGGAATCCATACCAAAGGCAAAAACTGCAACGTTGAATGGTCAAGAAACAAAGCAACAATTACAAGAGAGGAATTTTTGTGCTTGCAATTGTAATGGGAATTTGAACTAGCTATCTAACACGGCGAATTCTATTCCTCTTGCTTTAGTCTGCTGGAATTCGCGGGGATTCAAACATCTGTTGAATAATGATGCGAGTGGCTTAGGTAAATTCGATATAATTCTACTCCAAGAGACCTGGTTACTAAGCCCCATAGTCTGGTCAGGATACCAGATACATTTGAATCCAGCTCGGAAGTCCGTAGTAGGTAGACCCTCAGCAGGTCTGCTGGTAGCCTTGAAAGATGAACCAGGATCATCATCAAATCTGTGGGCAATGCCAAATGCGCACATGTTACTTGTAAGGGCGATGATTAATGGTGACGCCTACACGATTTTGAACATATACTGGAACCCAGTAGCCATCTCATCTGAGTGTTTCTTTAGGGATCTGAATATACTATTTGACAGTGTCTGCTGATGAAAAGATTCTGTATTTCATCTTAGCAGGGGACTTGAACATGAATTGCCTAGCAACAAATGGTGTGCAAAAGAGTGAAAAGTTGCTGCAATGGAACACAATGGTTACCCTTAGAAACTTGCATGTTTTGAATGGAGCGTTCAAGACAGACATTCCTCCAGCACCAACTTGGAGGAGAGGAAACTTTGTATCCACTATTGATTTAATTTATGTAAACCATGCATTATGGTCAGCGATGTGTTCCTTTTGTGTGTCTCCATCTGTGACAAGTGACCATAACATGTTGTGCGCCAGTTGGCAAGTAATGGCAGAAGTTAATGTCAACAAACCTAAGACAATGAAAGGTGGATGTTCTGTGGTAAATGGTGGAAAGAACCGACTATGATGGACAGAAAACGCCTTGTTGCACTTTAACCAAATCTTATACGATTCAAATAACTCAACTAATCGGCAAACATCTGATATAGGTTTAACATATAGTAATGTAATGCAAATATATAGTCAACAGAAGAATGCCAATTCTCAAAGAGAAAGTCATATCCATATCTTTGATAGATCTATATTCATCAGGAAGAGAGCATATCGTGCCGAAGTGAGAGGTTTAACAAGCCATCCTCCCTCTGTCAGAACGGTTCTTATAAAAAAAATCAGCTTGAACTATAATAACTGGCTTAAAGGACATCGAGCCTCACGCTATCAAAAAGATGGAGCCATTATGTTGTCAACTTTGGCTGATAAAAATATCTCAAAAATGTGGGCCATACTAAACCAAACAAATAATGCCCGCCAGTTAGATCTACAAACAACAGCAGTTGAGGTACATCAGTGCATAGAATATTTCCAACTACTATATGCTTTATTTACCCTTAAGCATGGTCTCGACACTAAATTCGCGAGAGGTGTTGAGGTTTTGGCTACATATTGATCAGAAGCAAATAAGACAACTAATCATGACCTCAAGCAATTCACGCGCTGTGGGCCCTGACGGGATCTCAAATTCCCTGATGAAAAAACACCCTGAAGCTTGGAGTTCAATTCTTTACCAGATATTCTCTGCTATAAATAAAAATCAAAAATTACCTAAAACATGGACGGAAGCAATCACAGTTCCGATTTAAAAAAAGGGGACCGGCAACTACCGACGAGCTACCGTCCAATCTCTTTACTGGATGCTCCTGATAAGATATTTTGTACAATAATACTAAAAGAGCTTAATGAGTGGGTGGACAAAAACTGCCTAAGAGACCTTTTCCAGTCAGGCTTTGTAAAAGGCATGGGCACGAAACCTAACATCTTAGCCCTAACAATGATACAATCCGAGCAAGTTGATGGTGGACTCCCCTTATATTGGGGTTTATTGATTTTAAATCCGCCTTTGACTATATAGATAGAGATATGCTCGTAGCTAAGCTTAGACAACATCGGTGCCCAACATCTCTAGTAAATTTAGTGATGTTATTACATACCACCACGTCTATGCGAGTTAAACTGAATATGGATGGAAAACTATCACCAGCCATCTTCACACATAGAGGGGTGAAGCAGGGATGTGCTCTTGCTTCATTCCTATTTCATTTCTTTATCCTTGATTTAGGGCCTGTCCTAATGAATTGTGTAGTAGATGCGCCTCGCACAGGATCTCAAAAGGTTGCATATTTACTATATGCAGATGATTTGGTATTGTTGTCCCGTACACCCATCGGCCTACAAAATATGCTAAACCTATTGGGTTCATATGCAATAACAAATAATCTTGTGATTAACACAGCCAAATCCCAAATACTAGTTTGCAATAACAATGTCTCCAAAAAATATCATCTTGAATGGTCCCTTCAAAATTGTGTATTAACCAAAGTTGTGAAATATAAATATCTTGGAGTATATATTGAGCACAAGAAAACCCTAAGCACTATGACCACTGAAATGAGGGTTAAGCTGAATGCCTTGATATCTCAATCAAAAATTCTCCTAAGAAGATATGGGAAGTTCACAGTGAAACATATTGTGTCCTTTTATAAGTCCAAGGTAATACCAATTTTGCTATATGGTGTGGAGGCCTCTGTACCACAAAATCGTAGGTTTTGGGACAGCATCGAAGCTAGATTTTGGAAAACTGTTCTATCACTCTCATCTGGAACACCATTGGCCATATTGCGATTTGAATTGGGATTGGTCTCTCTATATGCCCATGCATTATGGAAGCAGTGTGCTCTTCTACGAAAAATGCTGGATGGGTTAGGGAGGCCTACCTTTTTGAATGTATTAGCCCAAAATCTATTAACAGCAAAATATGGTATGTCAACGAAGTGGAGAAATCACACTCTAAATGCGGCTTCTGATGCCTCGGTATCGATTGAGCTTCTTTTGACAAATCCTGATCGTGCCAAAAATAAAATTTATCAAGCAGACTGGATTAGCAATATGGAACTCTGTACAAAACTCAAAGACTTCGATCCCGATGCATTTGGCACCAAAAGGTATGGAGTAATAGCTGAATACCTGTTGAAATTCCCGTCACATGCATGTCGACAGAAATATCTAAGATTTAGATTAAATCAGTATGAAACAAATGAGATCTTGTTTAGAAGAAAAGTAATATTAAAGGAACAGAATTTCTGTCGTCACTGCAAAATTAAAGCACAAAGAGAAACGCTACAACATCTTATAATTGAGTGCCCTGCATTACATGATATAAGAGTGAAGTGCTTTGGGGAAAAATTATTGGTTCACAGTGGCACAGGTCACACACAAATATGGAATTGCCTATTCTCTAATCCAAGAATAACTATACAGATTTCAATTGTGCAATTTCTAAATATAATTTTTCCTGAAACGAAAACTGTATAAATTGAATCAAAGTGAACTAGTGATTGACATGTGTAATGTAAGCTGGAAGGAGGGTGTATATTCTGTTGTCTCAATTGTGCACAACCGGGTTCAAGTAATTTCCAAGTGTAGATGCTTTCATTATGTTTTATGAAAATGTATGTAAGATTTGAAAAGTTGGTTTACCAGCTATAACAAATAAATAAAAAAAAAACTTGGGGGATCGGGTCCTGGCCGCTCTGCCACCCTCGAAGGTCCACACCGTCTCTGCAATGTCTCGGTGGTCGCGGAGCGGCCGCCTCCGCGTTCTATGGCAGCAGGGTCTCTTCAGGGTTGCTCCAATGAGGACACACCATGCGAGGCTCCCAGGAGAGCAGCGACAACTTTCCGGTGTGTGATGCCCCCGACAGCGCACTGCCTCCTCTCACCACGGCCGCCAGCTCCACAACCGCTACAGCACGGAGGACGCGGGCGCCATTTTTCAGCATCATACATTCAGTTGGATGCAGGGGGCCGTCGGGCGGAGACAGATTCTGGCGTGTATCCTGCACAGATTCTAAAATAAATTAACTCGAAGTTGCCAGGGCGGTTTCTCCTTCAATCTAATACTTTTTTTATGCTGGTTGCTCATGCTTCACGGGCATTTATCGTGCAGTCTTTCTGACCCGGAGAGGGAGACGACGGTTCAGGCGTCCATCACGTCTGCGCCCCCTGGTGGTCTCTAAAACTCTTTTTATTGAACTTTGCAACATAACATTCAGAGAGTAAAAGAACATGCTCTCCACCCCCCTCCCTCCCTCCCTCTCTCCCACCCCCTCCCCCCTTGGTAACTAGCTTAACCTTCTTAGTTCACCCTTCACTCGGGTTGCAACTCAATGTTCATTGTAAATCCAACAGTTTCAAACGTTGTGGGCACCACATCACCCTGAAATTGTCCTTAAGCACATTCAGAACATCACCCCATTCCGCCGCAAAGGACTGAACCTTGTCATTCATGGCATAGGATGCCCACTCCAGGGCTACGATTTCCCATATCTTCCGAAGCCAGTCTTGGCATCTAGGGACCTCCGGGCCTTTCCATCTTTGGGCAATTAACAACATTGCTGCCAAGGTCAAGATTGCTTTCGCCTTCTCCCTTCCTCTGGTTTCTCCTGCCCCCATGGCGCTCTGTATGCCCAAGAGGATCTGGACTGGAGTTCCCACCTCCTCCCGCCCAAAGGCATGTTCCTGTGCCTCCCGTACTTCTTCCCTGAAAGCTCGAATCTGTTAGGCAGAAACCTGTGCAGTTCCCTTAGGGACCACTGCAAAAGATATAGGACTACAGGTGGTTGGCAGTAAACCCATTTGGTAGCAGTCTGTACCACCCAGATTTACCTGGTAGCTGTGGCTGAGCAGTCAGACTTCTCTCAAGATGAGTTAGGCAGTATATAGAGTATACACAATAGGTACATAGATACAGTAGCACAAGCAAACACTGACCCGAGCTTTGGTGTAAAAGTATATAATTATTTATTTAAAGACACACTTGTAAATTACACTAGCACACAAGAGGTAAATAAATTCCACACAGTCCCTATTATATATATACAACCCTAATTACTTATTAGGCAAGTCTTAATGAGAAACACCACTTATTTTCAGACAAAGGTGAGCGCTTAACATAAGATGGCACTCTAATAAGTTATTAAAAAGGGAGGGAAAAAGGCAGGGTTATGAAAGCACACAAATTTCAATACTTTTCAAAGAACCACAGTGAGGCAGGTTAGGCAAAGTCTACTGGAGAGCAAGGAAGTTCAAATGCCAGGCCCACTCTTAGAGAGAGCAAGCGAAATGTGTCCAGGATCACACAGTGGGGTTATGAGTATTTGTAGAAAGTTCACAAAAGATTGAGATCAAGTCAGGAAAAGTTAGTTAACAGGTCCCAGGCTAGCCCAGGTTAGAAAGTCGAGGACTTACTGTCACCCCGAACGATCTGTCGCAAGGGAAGCCAGACGGGACACAGTACCTGAAAGTGGGAAGAACGCTCCAGCGGGGCAGTTGTTCCTGCGGTTGCAAGTCAGTGTTTTCGTCCAGAGGCAGAGGAGGTCTCGACGTGGAGGGAAAGCTGCAGGTCGTTGCGCTGCCAGGGAAGAAACCCGCCGCAGAGTTTCCCGATTACAAGGTACCACCCTTTTCTTCGCGGTAGTGGTAAACCGTGGTATTCCGGTTGCCAGGGTGCTTGGCATGTGCAAGGCGGCCACAAGATGGTCCAGGAAGGCGAAAAGACGGGCAAACTGGTTATCCCCACCAGTCAAAGGAAGAAGACTCTCCGGGCTGGAGATCTCCTCTGTCGTCGGGAAAAGTGGTGAGACGGTTCAGCAGGGCTCCACCGGTGGTGTCGTCGTTGCAGGTCGGCTCGGCTTCTCCCTCCTCGGATTCTTTAGGTCCTGTGGCGACTTCTGAAGTTCCAGTCCCCAAAGCCCTGCTTTTATGCAGAAAACCCCCATTCATTCAGCCTAGCTGTCCCTCAAACATGCTAAGTGGTGAGCCGGGCGGCTCACCACTTGGGCCAATCACACAAGAGTGCGACTTGAGTTGCCGAGGCAACTCAGTCCAGGGTGCCTAAACCCCCTCCCACACCCCCTGTGGTACCCAGACAGAGTGGCACCACTTTTGGAGGCTTCTGTGGAGAAGCCTGCCAAAAAGTGGAACAAAGGGCCCGACTTGGGTTGGAGTCACAGAAGCGAACACAAACGCCATTTTGGAACCAAGTTTCGGCAAAAAATACCAACCAGTGAATTTATATTAATTTAATAAACCGGTGGTATGTTCGAGGCTATGTTAAAATGTGGTAGCCTCGAACAATGGGAAAATCCCATAAGAATATATTCGCGGTCGAATATAAAAAGTAGTATCCACTGCCACCAGCCAAAACTCAGTCGGGGGGACTGGACAGTGCCCCCTCGAACAACAGACCCCGGGGCAATCTAATTGCCCCGACCAGTACGTCCACAATATGATGGTTTGTACTGGTTCTGTTCACAATTTAAGACTAGTAAAGCCAATGGTGACTTTACATGCCCTGGGAGACGGTAGTCAGTCCCAGGGTATGGAGTCTATGTTGGGGGGTCGCTGCGACACCCCTGGGTTACTGCACGGAGGGTGCTGTGTAACCCACATATCAAAAACACATGAAAACCTATGGGGTAAAGGACCCCATAGCCCATAGAACACATACAAAGTCAAAGGAACACCTCAAATCATGTCTAAGAGTGGGAGGAAAAGAGTCTCACTCTTAGCAGGAGAAAAAAATAAACTCCAGAAATCCAGCAAAGCTGCTGGGGACTTACTAGGTTTGGGAAATTAGCCTTTACAGAGAATTCTCCCTAACAGAATCTTCGGGCACTTCCACCAAATATGCTCCGCCGTACCTGCCATCCCGCACCCCCTCCAGCACTCACCCGATACCGAGGGGTATATTCTATGTAGCCGGTCGGGGGTGTAATGCCACCCAAATAAAATCTTGTACCATGCTTCTTGTAATTGGGAAGCTTTGGCCAATTTTGGTATTCTCCTCCACAATCCTTCCCATTCCAGCCTACCTATTTCTTGACCCAGGACACATTCCCATTCCCGCATATAAGCCCAAGGAGTTGCTGCATGTAAATGTTGGAGATAAGCCCTTTGGTGCCATCATTAGTAAGTAGGAATTTCTCAAATTGGTTTGGATCTCGAGTAGCCGCAATCTGACATTTGGGTGTAATACCCAGTGACGTATCTGTGCATATCGGAACCTGTCGTCCTCTTGTATAGCAAAATCCTTCTTACAATCGCTAAAAGATAACACTCCCCCCTCCGGAACATGTCACACAATTTCCTACAGCCACCTTCCCACCATTTTGCAAATGCCCCTCTCTCCAAACCCGGGGTGAAATCCCCATTTCCAAAAATGGGGTGAAAGGTGATGGGAAAGTAGTGATTCCCCTAGGACCCGACAGTCTGTCCCATGTATCGGCCATCAGTTTAGTAATAGTACTCTGGTAGAGATGCCTGGGTCTATGCTCCTTAGGGAGCCACAATACTTCAGCTAGGTTCCGCTGTGCCACAGCCCTGTTCATCCTCACCCATAATTTATCTTGCGTTCCTTCATCTCCCTTCAGCCACTCTCTTATGATGCGCAATTGTGCTGCTTCATGATATTGCCAAAAATCCGGCAATGCCAGCCCCCCCTCCTCCCTAGGTGCCATCAGCAGTCTAGCCCCCAGCCTGGCTCTTTTCCCCTCCCAAATGAACTCTCTTGTCAGCTTGCCCAATTCCTTGAAAAAAATAGCTGGGACCGATTGAGGGATCGCCTGAAAAAGATACAACAAGCGTGGGAGCGTGACCATCTTAACCGCGGCTATCCGCCCCATCCAAGACACCCTAAGGTTCCTCCATCGCAGAAAGTCCCTCTTAATTGCCTTGAGGAGCGGAGGGAAGTTTGCTGCGTACTACCCCCCTAAAGTCGACATAATTTTCACCCCCAGATACCGAATCCCTCCCGGGCTCCACTGAAAGGAAGTATTCTCTCCTAGGCTCTCTCTATCCACTGCCCTTGCCGTTAAGTTCAGAATTGCTGACTTATTAGTATTAATTTTTAGGCCCGAGGCTTCCCCAAAGGCGTCTAGTAAAGTCACGCTCGCCAGAAGTGAATCCCTTGGAGCCGACAGCATAAGCAGCATGTCATCTGCAAAAGCCACAACTTTCTGTTGTTCCCCCCCCCCCAAAAGGAATGCCCCGGATCTCCGAGGAGTCCCTGATTGCTTGCAATAAAGACTCTAGATAGATTGCATAAAGTATTGGGGAAAGCGGGCATCCCTGTTTTGTTCTCCGCTGCTATTGGATTAACCTAGAGGCTGCCCCATTCACCATCACCCTAATCGTAGGGGCTTGATAATTGGCCCCCACCATTGTCATAAACTCCCCTCCAAATCCATTTTTTCCATAACCCGAAACAGAAATGTCCACTCCACACGGTCAAAAGCCTTCCCCGCATCCAAAGCCACCATGACCGCGGGAGTGTTTGTTTTCTGGACTTTTCCAATTATATGGGCCACTCGCATGATGTTATCAGCAGTTTGCCTTCCCCAAATGAACCCGGCCTGATCGGGGTGTATTAGGCATGGGAGGATTGAATCGAGCCTATTCGCCAAAATCTTAGTGTAGACCTTAGCATCGATGTTAATTAAGGCAATGGGTCGGTAAGACGTTCTCTCCTCCAGGTTTTTGTTTGGTTTGAGGATGAGGGTGACCTTAGCTTCTTCCATGGACGGGGCGACCCTGCCAAATCGGCGGAATGAGTTGAATAATGAAGCCAGATGCGGCACCACCTGTGAGATGAATAGCTTATAAAAGACCGCAGTATAGCCGTCTGGACCAAGAGCTTTATGTGCTGGAAGGCCTCTTATAACCCCCTTTACTTTCTCCTCCGAAATTTCCCGATTCAGGGCATCCCTCATTTCTCGGCTAATTTCCCCCAAATGCACCCTTCGCAAGAACTGCTCCTGCAGTTCATCATCTGGGTGCTGTGAAGCGTACAGGGATCCAAAGTATTCCGCTAGAGTCTCCTGTAATTCCTCTTGCCTAGTTACCCGGGCCCCTGAGCCTGTCTTTAATGCTGTAATCGCATTTCTCGCCTTTTTGCCCCGTAGTAGAGGCGCCAAGAGAGCATTGGTTTTATTGGCCTTAGCATAATACCTTTGCCTGACGGCTAATAGGGCTCGCTCCCGGCTTTTTTGTACGCAGGAGATTCAGCTGACCCAGTGCCTTCCTGTACTCTCGCATTGCTTTTTGACAGGGGGTATCTCCCGCCGCCTGTCTAGCTGCCTCCACCTCCGCTTCCAATTGGGCTTCCAAAGCCTGTACCTGCTTCACCCGGTGGGCTGATAAGGCTATAAATTCCCCCGTGAGAGTTGCCTTGAACGCATCCCACCTTATACCCTCGTCAGTGTCCTCTTTTCTGTTACTCTCGAAAAACACCTTGATTTTCTCTTCAACCCTCTCCCGCACTTCCATGTCTCTCAGTATGGCTTCTGGTAATTTCCTGCCCCACAAACACTTTGCCCTCCGACCCAGCTCCATCACCATGGAGACCATTTTATGGTCTGCTATCCCAATCGGCCCGGTGACGACCTCCCGGATACTCCCCAACAAGCTTACCGACACCCACCCGTATGTAGTCGATCCTGGATTGTGACCTGTGAACTCCCAACAGGAAAATGTAACCGTCCTCCTCCCCTTTCAATTCCCTCCATAAATCTCGTAGCCCCATCCTGCCAATCCTTTCCTTCAGGTCTGCCGACATTACTGCCCCTCCCCCTCCTTCTCGCCTCCCAGATCTATCCCTCTCCCCATTCCAAGCGATGTTAAAGTCCCCCATTATGACAATCTGACCCCAACTTTGCTCCTCTAGCACTTTGAGTAATCGTTGTAGAAATAGCTCTTGACCGGAGTTGGGAGCGTACACCACGGCCAAAGTATATGGAGCCTCCTGGAATTTCCCCCTGACTACTAAATATCTGCCTTCCTTATCTCTAATCACCTCACTAACCCTGAAGTCCACCGTATTTCTGATGGCTAAAGCCACCCCTTTTGTCTTATTTTGGCAGGAGGTATGGAGAATCTGGTCGAAGCCGCGCAACTTTAATCTACCTTGATCTGTACGCTTCAAGTGTGTCTCCTGGAGCCCCATAAAGTCCAGTTTTTCTTTCCGTGTAAAATGCTCTAATTTTTTCCTTTTAAGGGGGGTGTTCAACCCCCTCACATTATGTGTTAGCCACTTGAAATGTTACCCATCAGAGGTAGTTACCGCTACCTGAGAGAGCTCCCCTGACCATTGCTTCACCCGACTGCTAGTTACCATCACCCAACTTCTCCCCCTTCGCCCCCATTTCCCCCCCTTCGCCCCCTCTCCTCCCTTCTCCCCTCCCTTCTCCCCACCCCCCGAAGGATAGCACCTTTCCTCTCTCTCCCCATTCCTAATACGGGCATCAACGCCCTTTCAGCTTCCAACATGTTTTCTCCCCTAATAACCCGCCAGCTTACATCCTCCTTTTTGAGGCCCACCACCTCTGACATTCCCAGTACAAATTAGGGTTGTGACTTATTCTCGCCGCTCTGTGAGCCCGGCTTCCCTTTATTCTGCGGTTCACCATGTCTTGATCCTCTACGCTTTTTATCGCCAACTGTTGTCCATTCCCATGGTCGGGGCCTTGGACGGCCGTGCCCACTTTTCTGGCTCGTGGTAGCAGAGGCTTCCTCAAGGTCTAAACCCAAGAGGTCTGCCCCCTCCTGCAGAGATGTAACCCGCCGCTGGGCTCCCTCCCATTCGAAAGTCAAACCAAATGGAAAGGTCCATTTATATCGAATCGCCTTTTCATTGGGGACCTTCAGCAGTGGGCTCATGTGAAACGGAAGCATGAGTGTAATGCCCGCCAAATCCTGGAAAAGAGCAATCTGCTGGCCCTCATACATTATGGGTTCTTTTGGTCTTGCTGCCCTGAGAACCGCCTCCTTCTGGGCGTATCTGGCAAACGCTGCCAACACATCTCTCGGCCTCGCTGACTGTCCCTTGTTCAATCGTCCAGTTCTATGCACCCGATCTAACTCCACTGCCTCAGGGTTATCCTCCCCGAGAATATCAGCGAAGACGCCCTGAAGCACCGCCTTCAAAGGCTTGTCTGGTACTGATTCCGGCAGCGATTTCACTCTTATATTGATCCTGTGGGATCTATTCTCCAAGTCCTCCATCTGAATCTCAAGATTTCTCGTGGCTACATCCAGCCTTTCTATAGCCTCACTGTTAGCAGAAATATTGTTGCCCATCTCCTGCAGGCCTTCCTCCAACACATCCGTCCTCTCCCCCAGCTGACTCATCTCTTGCTTCAACTCCCCAATGGCTTCATTCAAGTCGTTGCGCATTAGCTGGAATTGTTCCTGAAAGGTTTTCGCCAGATTTGCCTGTAGGGCATGCAACTCCCCTAAAAGTTGATGTCTGGGCAAGGGTGCCAGATCCTCCACTTCCCCTTGAGTGGTGTCCTCTCCCGTCTTCCCACGGACGGCCCTGGAGCCTTCTCTCGCCGCCTCAGCCGGCCACATCGCCTGAAGGGTGCCCAGTACTTCCCCCGAAGAGTGGGGAGCCTTCCCCCCCTTTCCCCTTACGTTTCGTGGACATCCTGCTTATGTTTCCTCTGTGTGGAGTGTCCCAGCCCGCTCGCCCTGCCCCAACGTTCCTCAGCTCCCGGCGAGAGCGGGTACGATGCTGGTGTTATTCACTTTTCTTGAGGGTCTGGGAGCGTCCCTCCCCCTGGCAAGCCCCACAGTCACTCCAGCTGATCCCCTGTGTGTTACTCCTCCAAAGACTCACTGTGCGGGGTTAGTACGGCTCCTGCCAGCACTTGGGGGAGAGCCCCCTCAATGATCAGGGGTGCCAGTGCCGCTCCTCCACCCCCGCGGGCTGGCCCGTTCCACCTTCCTCCTTGGGGCCCCTCCGCTCCTAAAGGGCTTCCAGCAGCCCCAACAGTAGCTACCGGCTTCACAAACAAAGTCTTGGGACTCTCTGGTGCCGGGGGGTGTGTACTGGACAGACCTGTAGCTGACAGGTACCACTGGGTGCACCACGCTGCACTCTGGGGCCACCCACCTTCTCCCCTGCCCGCGTACCTTCACATTCAGCAGGCCGGGTGTCACTCGATGCAGCATGCAGAAAAGAAGCCTGCCGGTACCAACTCCACTCCTCTGCTCATCCAACAATTCAGGTCCTGATACAACGCCCCGGAATGTCGCCGGGTGTTCAGCCCCACCCGGGGGGCCCGCCGCGTCTGTGCTCCTTGTCATGCGGGGATCGCCAGTGGTGCGCCGCAATCAAGTCGAGTCCGCTGATGCCTCCGCCAGCACTGCCGCAACCCCGCGGGCTTGGCGCTAAGGCTCTCCCAGAGTCGCGCTCACCAGGGCTCCTCGAGGGGAGCCGGGCCACCAATCGCCGCTGCTCCGATGGCCCCCCTTCCGCGGAACTCCTCAGCAGCCAACAAGCACTTCACTAGGGAGAATGCAGTGCCCGAGCTCCCTGTCTTTTTCGGGTGCGCCACCCCCTCCTCCACACGCTCCGAGAGCGATGGCCGCCGTCGCTCCACAAAGGCCTCACAGACCGGGGGTGCTTTCCTCGGGGTATGCTCCGGGATGGTTTTCAACCCCAGCCGGGGATTTTTCCGCTCAAATCCTCTTCCAACGACACCGCGGGAAAACATGCAGTGCTCACAGTGCTCACAGCGAGTCTGCAGCCGGGGTGGTGGGCACCTTTTAACGGCCAGGTCCGGAGAGCGCCGTCAGCACATCACACTGTGCCGGCGGCCATCTTGGAATCCTAAGCCTTTTCTATTTGATCTTAACTTTGTAGTATCTCTTGTTCAGTTGCCCTGCTTACTTACCTGTTGGTTTTGCCTAATTTCTAATAACTTTCTTTCCCTCCCTGGAGTGTCATTTTGCTCCCACTTCATTTTGTGAGCTTAACTTGTCGGGAATTTAAGGGAAGGGAAGTGGTGTGGTGTATTTATGACTGGGATTTTTTGACTTGCTTAGAATAGTGAAATGTTATACAACTGTTGAGTAAATAAATATATATTCTTTTACTTAGAAACCTTGAGTCAGTATTTGCCTGAATCATAGTAATTGCTGTCCTTTGTGTAACTATTTGTACTGCTCACTTACTCTTGAGATAAGTCTGGCTTAGTACAGGCTTGTACCAAAGGTGAAATTGTACTGTCACTTGTAGTCGTAATTGTGTGTAGTGTTCCCAAAGGGTACTGCATATAATTCTGCCTAACAGAGATCATGATTGTTGTTGAGTCAGGATGGAAGCCCAAAGACCTGACTGATGAAGAAATAAGAGACTTTGTGAAGGCCAGCATTTATGCACCAGAGGGACCAAAGATCCTGTGTCCAAGGGATCATAGAAAATATGTGGGAAGATGGATTTATTGCAGTCCAAGTGGAGAATGCCAACTGATGACATGGAACAAGGATGAGTATGTGAGAACAGCAAGATGCTTGAAGGGAGTGATAAAGATATGGACCCCAAGGAAGCATTACTTCAGACCAGATTGTCTGGATCCAGAGGACGAAATAAAAGTGAAGGATGAAGAAAAAGTGGATGCAAAGAAAGAAGTGAGAGTGGACGATGAAACGCCCAGAGGGGGGTCAAGAGTAAGTGTCAAGTATAGCCCCCACTCCAGTTGCCCCCTCCCATTGCCTATTCAGTTCAAACCAAAGTATGTGACGTATGAAGAACAGTGAAATCAGCAGAGCGCAGCACATGGGCTCTGCCCAGTACCTATCAGTGTAACCGCACCTATTAATATACCGACACCTAAGAAAACCTGGACAGTAAGTTATCTATTAAGAAAGCCATATCTACATCCTAGACAATATGACTGTTGTTTGAATGAAATATCCCAGAAGAAACAAAGACGATAATGAAGGAAGATGAATGGTGATGTCAGAAGAAATTGGACTGACGCACTTATAGAAGATATAATAACCTACGACTACTGACAAGAGACAGAAGATAAAGGCGATACCACGGATAAGTGACAGCTTGGGCTCAAGATGAAGAAACGTATACCACGTACATGATGATGATATTTAGTTAGTTTAAACGTGTACAGATGCAAATAACTGCAAGAGGCAAAGAAATCGTGAAGCTAGCTTATGCTTACTAGTCAATAGATTGTGGCAAACGCCAACGTTTACAAGTATTTACCTCAAGAAGCACTTTATGTATGAATGCAAGTACACTACGCATATGAGCAGAATTGAACAAAGGTTACAAAAGGCCTCAAATGAAGTGTGTCACAGAAAGAAAATCGAGAATCAAGAGAGAGCAAAACTCAGCTAAGGATGACCATGCCAAGAAGCCAAGGTCTTATCTGGCTGGAATAAGCCAACATTGGATACAATTAAGGAGAGAAGAGAACAGAGGATCCCGTTCTGAAAGGTCAAGATAAGTCACAGACATCAGAGAATTGGTAGAATTAAATCAAATATATGAAAAGACACAGAGAAAAGTCAATTTCACGGTGTCCAGTCATGTGACAAAGGCAGGCTGTAAGAGAGACACTTTCACACCTACGCAATGGATCCCCGCCACGCCCATACTCCTTAAAAGTTCTCAGAGCACAGAGCAGACTCAAGGCCAAACTACAAAGCAGTAATTGACACATGACTACTGAGGTGATGATTGATTGTAGCATAATTGGTGGGAAGCTGGGGTGCCAACAAGCTTCTCTGCACCGGGATGTTCTTTCAGTGCGCTGCTTGACGTAGGTGGAAAAGTATGAGTGGGGTAGATGCCAACCCAATCTTAGTGGACCATGTAATCTAGGGTCCTATTGTGGGTAGAGCCAATGGTACGTCGTACTTTTAGTGACATTCATAGTGGCCATTTTGAAGGGAGGGCTTAGTTGCCCCACCTGACATTGATTATCCAATCCCCTCTCCCCGTTACCATACACAGATGTAGTACCTATATTAAGTTACCTTCCTATAACTAATCACATTGCATGTTAGATTTTTAAGTTTGCTGCGTAGAATGAAGTTAGTACCTGCGCAGGCTGTACGTCAGCAGTGACAGGTTTTTGCTATAAATATTGTGTTTTTTATAAAAGTAAATAGAGCGAGAAGATCGAGCGATTGCTGATGTTCGTTGTGCTCCCCGTTTTATGAACTTGTCATTAAACAGACTCACTTTGCCAAATTATTCAGTTGTCTCAATTATTTGATGCAGGAGTATGAATCTGCAAGCCCATCTATCTCAAGGGTACTCCTACTCATCTTAAAGGGCTGTTTGGAAATAATCCAGTTCAGTAGTCTTTGCTCTTCTTTGTCCCAGTATAAGCCAAGGATTTTTCTCTTGGGTAGTCCCTACTCTTTCTCGTCTTGGTGGAACTTAAGTACTGGGTTTTGCAGAGACACATGGATGTCTGTGGTATGGAGGGGAGGTGTGTGGAACTGGGTTTAGGGCTAGGGATATATGAGGATCTTGGGTGAGGGGCGTCATACTGCGTTTCCCTTAGATGGTCATCCTTGTCCGTAGAGGGGGAGTCTCCACATGGGATCCTCCTGCTGTGTACCCCCTCAGGGGGACTATCGGGTAGCAGCCTCACCTTCCTGGACTCATGGGAAGGGGCTCCCCCTTGGGGAGAAGTGATGACATCTAAACATTTGTCACACCCTTGAGAGGCAGGACTCCATATGTCGATACAGCTTACGCACAGGAAGTACATAGTCCTGTCAGTTAGTCTTTCCTCAGCACTCATGGTCTTACCCAAACTGTTGGTGGCACGTCTCACGAGAGAGAAGATTGTCTTCTCCAGCATGGGGTCTGGCATGGATTCACATGCTCATGAATATTCCCCGTCGTCAGGCTGGGAATCCTCGGTAAAGAAAAAATCAGTATCAGTTTCGTTTCTGATCTGTCTTTCGTATTAGTAACCAATCACTGATCTCTGCGTCATACTGACCACAGCCAATGACTGCCATCGCCCTAAGCCCCGCCTCTGGCAGCCATCTTCAGATTTTTACCGCACGTTCAAGTGTTGGGAGTCCTCGTGCTTAGATCTCGAGCTTTTACTGCGTGTTTCACGCTTTTTCAGGTGAATTTTCACATTTTTTCGGTTAATCGAGCCTCAAGCTCCACCGTTTCTACTCCCATTAACGGGTACCCGTTGCAGGATTTTCCTACGCCCCTCAAGGGTGAAGATTTCGTCGAATCAACCTCTTGGAGGATTCCAGAAGATTCGCGGCCTATTTCGAGATGGCCCAGGATGCGAGTTTGTCACCCGGACCCAAGCTGCCCTGGATGCGGGCTGCAGAATGTGTTTAAGGAGGACGAACATTCGTGATGCCTCTACTGTCTTCATGGGGACAAGACTCATGTAGAGAAGGACTGCCAGTTCTGCAAGAACTTGTCGGAGCGGACCATGAGGGACCGTCGATCTCGTCTCGCCAGCTGATTGGAGAAGGGCTCAACGGGTGAGAAGAAGAAGAAAGGGTCCGAGCGGGCGCCCCGGCGACGGGGGCCCAACACCAGGCGAAGCGCCGCGAGTCCGCTGGCTCCGGGAGCGCCGAAAGGTCAGGCTCTTCGGTCGCCAGTCAGGGCGCACCTTCCCCGGCACCATCAACCGCGAGCCAGCGCTCCGGTTCGGGAAAAGAGTAAGTCCGAGACCCCGGGTAAGCTTCGGGAGAAGCCCCGTCCGATCTCGGGAGAGGGGGAGAGAGGCGCCGCCCCTCCCCCTAAGGAGAAGGCCCAGGACGCACCTAAGGTGGTGAAGGCCCCTACCCAGTAGGCAAAGGCCTCTATCGAGGCGATCGCTGCGACTCTGGCCAAGCCGGCAAAGACCCCGCCAGCTGAGACTTCCTCCGGGACTAGAGTTTCCCTGCCGCCAAGGAGGGAATCCTCTTTTCAGCCCATCGTCATGGCCCCCATGATGGAACAAGGGGTGGGGGGCACAGTAGCCTCCTCGAGCTCGGAGTCAGCCTCGGAGGGGGAACTGACCGAGGTCGCGAGGAATCTCGAAGTACAATTCGAGAAGGTTCGGTCCCGCAAGGAAGATCCTCGGGAGATAACCGAGGAAGACGACGATGGCGAGGAAGAGCAGCCTTCCCTTCCGGCGCAGCTGGAACCTAGGCCTCAGGATAGCTCGGCGGCCATTTTGTTTGCGATCCAGTCCTTATGCTCTGAGATAAGGACGAGATTACCACGGCCCAGGCCGGAGGACCCGCAACCTGGCCCGTTGGGAAGTCCTCAGAACAAATGACGGAGGGCCTAACCCTCTCCTCCGCTCGCCCCCGTAAGGTCTGCAGTTCCCTCCTCATCCTCCCACGAGTCGGGAGATGAGGGTGCGGTGGGCTCGACGACGGGTTCTGAGGGCGGCGACGACGACGGAACGGGTCTCCCGTCTCCCGTCGCACAGGCATCTCCGCCCGACGAGATTGGCTCATTCCACGCCATGATCGCCAGGGCGTCCGAATTGTTCCAGCTCTGCCCGGAGGAGCAGAAAAAGGAAGATTTCCTCTATCAGCGCCGGGAGGCCAAGAGGAAGACTGTCATCGCGGTGCCTCTAATCGATGACATCTGGGAGGAGGGCCTGTCGGACTCAAGAACCCCTCCACGGCACCAGCCAAACGGGACCAGTACGAGAAGAAGTACCGGGTCCCCGAGACCGCTCCCCTGTGCCTCATGGCCAGCCAACGCCAGACTTGGTCGTCTCGGCGGCGGCGAAGAAGAAAGCGGCGGGGTCAGGAGCTTCAACGTCGAATTCCCCTCCGGACGGCGAGGGAAAGAAGTTGGACGCCATTGGGCGACGGGTCATTTCGTCGGCGGCGACGACGATCAAAGCGGCCAACGCCCTGGCGATCGTGGCCCGTTACGACAGGGAGCTCTGGTTTAAGCTGGCCCCCATATTGGACTTCCTACCGGACGACAAGAGGTCCGAGGCCCTGGAAATACTTCAAGAAGGCGAGGTGGCATCGGACCACGCCATAACGGTGGCAACCGATATTGCCGATACCGGGTTCCGCCAGCTGGGCAACAGAGTTTGCCTACGACGACGGGGTTGGCTCCGGGCGACCGACTTCCGTCAGGACGTCCAGACCAGGGTGTTGGACATTTCGTTCGACGGCAGCAACTTGTTCGGGAAGGAGGTGGACGAATCCCTCCAAGCCATAAAGACGGACACGGAGACGGCCCGCGCCCTAGGAGCCCTTCAGCAACGACGGCCCTTTCGGAGCTCCGGAGGCAGACAGGGGGCCTCCAAGGGATCCAGCGGTGGCTCGTCGTCCTACCGCCAGGCGGCACGCTCCTCGTCTGAGGAGACCTACAGGGGTCGCGGCAAGCAGGGAGCACCTCGCCACCGTCTGCAAGGTGGCCAGGGCGGCAAGGCCACCACCACCTCCAAGCAGGACTGAACCGGCCGTGGCCTCGGGCCCCCACCGAAGCACCCCAGTGGGAGGCCAGCTGACGAAGTTCATCGGCGTGTGGAAGTCCATCTCCACCGATCGTTGGGTGCTGGATACCCTGGCAAGAGGACACTCTATCGAATTCCTGAAGAAGTGCCCTCACATTCCACCTGTGGCCAGGAAGGAAAATCACGTCCCGCAACTGCTGTTGGAAGTACGGGCGATGCTCAGGAAAGGCGCCATCGAGCCCGTCCCGAAGAGGCTCCGGGGCTCCGGGGTGTACTCACTGTACTTCCTCGTCAGGAAGAAGACGGGCGGCTGGCGCCCCATCCTGGACCTTCGTCGTTTGAACAAATACATCAAGTCACAAAAGTTCAGGATGGTCACCCTCCAGCACGTGCTGGGACAGCTGGAGGAAGGCGACTTTCTATCGTCGCTGGACCTGGAGGATGCATACTTCCACGTTCCCATCCTCAGAAGTCACCGAAAGTTCCTCAGGTTCGTCCTCCAGGGACGCCACTACCAGTTCAGAGCACTGCCGTTCGGATTGAAGTCGGCCCCCATGGTCTTTACCAAGTGCCTAGCACCTGTGGCGGCGCGGCTGCGCCTGCAGGGGATTCACGTCTACCCCTACCTGGTCGACTGGCTCATCCGCTCAAGGACGAGGCAACTCACCGTCGAACACACTGTGAGGACCGTCCAGCTACTCGCAGACCTGGGATTTGCCATAAGTTACCCAAAGTCCCACCTGGTGCCGTCGCAGGTGGCCCTGTTTCTGGGAGCGAAGCTCGATACAGTGAGGCGCCTGGCGGCACCGGCGGAAGAACGGACGAAGACCATTCTGGGCAAAGTGCAGCGCCTGCTAGCCACGGACGTGGCCAGGGTGAGGTCCATCAAGTCCCTCCTGGGGATGATGTCCTCTTGCATCTACCTGGTGCGCCTATGCAGACTACGGATGCGCCCTCTTCAAGAATTTCTCGACGCCCGTTGGATGCAGGCGACGGACACCTTCGAAGACAGGGTCCCCCTCAACGAGGTGTTCCGGCGGGCGATTCAGTGGTGGGGCGTTCGAGCGCTCCTCACGGCGGGCAAGGACTTTCAGACGCCGGAGTACCAGGAGACGGTGACGACAGACGCTTCCCTGGAAGGTTGGGGTACCCACACCGGAGATCTCCACACAAGAGGCCTCTGGCTCCCGGAGGAGAAGCTCCTGCACATCAACATCCTGGAACTCCGAGCCGTGTTCTGGGCTCTCAAATCGTTCCTCCCGTCGCTCAAGGGCAAGGTGGTGCGGATCTTCACGGACAACACCACGGCAATGTTTTACATACGGAAGCAGGGAGGTACCAGATCCCCAGCCCTATCCAAGGAGGCACAGGGGATGTTCCTGGTTCCCTTCCACCTGGCAGGAGAAAGAAACACCATCGCCGACTCGCTCGCAAGGGAGCTGTGCGCGTGTCACGAGTGGGTGCTGCGCCAGGATCAGGTGGATCAACTCTTCCGACGATGGGGCAAACCCCAAATCGACCTGTTCGCAACAGCGACGAACTCGAAGGTCCAGAGGTTCGCCAGCAGGTTTCCCCAGCCGAGAAGCATGGGCGATGCGTTCTCGTTCCCCTGGGACGGCCTATACCTGTATGCGTTCCCTCCGCTGCCGTTGCTGCTTCGACTCATCAACCAGCTCAAGAGGTGCAGGATAATCCTCGTCGCACCGGCGTGGCCGAGGCAGATCTGGTTCCCGGACCTTCTGGACTTGTCAACGTCCCCATCCATCAAGCTGTCGGCGGACGCGGATCTTCTCTCTAGAGAAGGAGGCACCATCTTCCACCACGACCCGGCGTTGCCGAACCTGCAGGCTTGGCTCCTGCAGCGCTAGAGTTTGGAGGGTACGATATACCGGCCGACTGCAGAGAGGTTCTTGCAAAGGCCAGGGTATCCTCGACTCTCAAATGCTACGGTCACAAGTGGAAGAGGTTCTCTATCTGGTGCCGAGCACAGAAGATCAACCCCCTACGGATTACGGCCCCTCAGGTGCTGCCGTACCTGCTATCGCTGGCAAAGCCTGGGCTGGGATTCATCTGGCGGCGATCTCCAGATATACCTCTGGTCCGATCGACTGGTGAAAGAGTTTATGAAAGGACTGTTCCGGTCGTTCTCGCCGGTGAAGGCCCCGGCGTGGGGTGGTGCTGACTAGGCTCATGGGGCCTCCATTCGAGCCGATGCACTCCGCACCGATGAAGTTTGTGTCGTGGAAGACTGCATTCCTGGTGGCCATTACCTCCGCACGACGAGTGGGAGAGATCCAGGCCCTATCATGCAAAGCACCGTACTTGACTTTCCATGCCTCGAGGGTGGTGCTTAGGACGCACCCCTCCTTTATGCCCAAGGTGCCGTCGGACTTCCATCTTAAAGAGCCCCTGGTGTTACCTGTTTTCTTCCCGTCTCCTTCGTCGCCGGCCGAGAGGACTTTGCACTCGCTGGATGTGGCTAGAGCGCTGAAGTTCTACGTGGACCGCACCGAGAGTTTTTGGAGGACATCACAGCTGTTTGTGAACTTTGGACCTGTGAATCAAGGGAAGGCTCTCTCGAAGTCTCCTATTTCCAGATGGCTCTCCGGCTGCATCATGCACTGCCACCGGTTGGCTAACCGACCGCTGCCAGGCCGTCCGAGAGCCCATTCGACCAGAGCGATCGCTGCTACTACGGCGTTCCTATCTGGTGTGCCCCTGCTGGATATCTGCAGGGCTGCTACGTGGGGGTCGACGCACACCTTTACGATATTCTACTGCGTCGATCGGGATTCCAGGGAGGAGTCCAGGGTCGGCCAAGCAGTGCTGCGCAACCTGTTCGCTTAAGGTGAGCCTGGTGAGGAGGTAAGAGATGCTTAATGCTGAGTTGTTGTATTGCTTAATGTTGAGCCTTTGCCACCTCCCGTGGTTGTGCATGTGTGTACTGCTATGTATTCTTATATTCATGAGCATGTGAATCCATGCCAGACCCCATGCTGGAGAAGGAACAAGTTACTTACCTGCAACTGTTGTTCTCCAGCATGGGTCTGGCATGGATTCACATGCGAACCCTCCCGCCTACCCCTTTGCGGCTCTTCACTTGGTCATACTGCCACTTCACGTGCTACCAAATCTGAAGATGGCTGCCAGAGGCGGGGCTTAGGGAGATGGCAGTCATTGGCTGTGGTCAGTATGACGCAGAGATCAGTGATTGGTTACTGCTACGAAAGACAGATCAGAAACGAAACTGATACTGATTTTTTCTTTACCGAGGATTCCCAGCCTGACGATGGGGAATATTCATGAGCATGTGAATCCATGCCAGACCCATGCTGGAGAACAACAGTTACAGGTAAGTAACTTGTTCCTTCCCCTACTTTGACGATTTCAGCCTATCAAGTTGACTTTGGTTGCCTTCCCTCTTTCTGCAAGGCAATTGCGCAGTGATCCTGATGAACAACAGTTTGGCCATGCACTACCTCAACAATCAGGGTGATGTGGAGTTGTGACCTCTGTACAGGGAGGTAATGTGACTGGTTCTGGGCTCTGGAGAACAACTTGTCTCTGACAGCTGCCCATCTTGCTGGGGCAGAGAATGTCATTTTGGATGCCCTGAATAAGCAGAAATTTCTGGAGAACTTTGCCTTCTTGTGAACTTCTCAAGCGGGCCTCTTCGCTTTTAGTATGAACAGGAAGTACGAGTTGTCCTGCTCTTCTCCAGGGAATTTCCTCTGCATGGAGTTCTGGGAGATGTTTTGGTTGTCAAACAGAAATTAAATCTCCTTTATTCTCAGGAGACTGCAGAGGTTCAGGTCCACGTTGGTTCTGATCACTCTGGATTGGACCCGGAGGACATGGTACCCAGAGCTTCTGAACATGTTTATCTCTTCTCTGTTGCCCCTCCCTGTAAGGGTTGACCTGTCCTCTGGGGACCTCGTTCTTTATCTGAGCTTCAGCAGCCTGAACGCTCATGCTTGGCTGCTGGGAGGCTAAGGTGTAAGGAGTGGGACGTGTTGGATCAAGTCCTGGATATGATCTTTTCCGCTCAGAGGACTGCCACCAAATCTCCCTATTCCTGCCGGCGGTGTACGCTTTCGGCTTGGTGTTGGGAGAGAGGTCTGGACCCTTTGATCTGTCCAACTGCCTTTGCCAGGTAAGTCCTGCTGCTGTAGATTGGCATTGTGTTGGGATTCCAGACTCCAATTTCGTTCTTTTAAAAGAACCCCAGATCAGTGCTTGTTCTTCACGATCCCCACTGTTATGCAGGTTTTGCATGGATTGTCTAACCAATTCCCCCCATGGCAGTTTTTTTATTCATAGATGGCATATGAATAATTTTGGACTTTTCTTATTCTCTTCCATTTGAGCTCCTGCATTAATGTTCTGTAAGACAGCTGCCAGGAAAATCACTTTAATGGTGAGTAATCGCCTCCTCAAGATGGGTGAACAAGACTGGGAGAGATACTATTCTTCCTGCACAAGGTTGTTTCAGAATTTCAGAATTTCATCTCTTTAACATCTTGCTGTAATTTTTCCTCCCCATCATCCATTAGCTGGGGCTCATGTAGGCAGGGCTGTTTTTAAACAGACCCTGTCCAGATGGACCATTCTATGCATCTCCAAATGTTATGATATGGTGGGGAAGGATATTGCTGGTCGTCTTGGGGCTAATTTGTCCAGAGCCCTGGCTGCCACATCTGCCCTGCAGCAGGGGGACTTGATCTTAGACATCTGTCAAGCAGCTACTAGATTTTTGCAGCACATGTTTTAAGTTGCTTGCTTTGGCCGAGCAGTGCTCCAGAGTTTTGTGGTGTAGGTAATGGTTCTATCGCTCAGTCTAAGATGAGGGATCTGTGTGAGAAAGGTATTAATTAGAAGAACAGATTCCCTGCCCCTCTGTAATTTCCTTTCGGATATTCCTTCCTCCCACAGATTCCACATTGCCCTTCCGACATTCTCCCTTTGGTGAATAGCTCATTCATATCATCTGTTCTGTCTGCGGTCAGTCAGCCGCTGAGTGCTAGAGAAAAAGACCTAAATGATGTTCTGACGCCCAGTGACTCCATATATATTGGCCCCAATGTCATGTCTGGCGTCTGTACATGCAATGGTGCCGAGCGGAGCCACCATGGAGCTGCACTGGGCTTCCCTGGTGGCTATCATTTTTTCCAAAGCCAGCTGGTGCTTGAGTGAGAATATCAAAAATGAGGAATGTGTGGTGCAAAGGACTAATCCATCAGAAAGAGCATTACTGAGAGGTAAGTCATTTGTTCATCTTTGCTTCATGAGACACACTCAACAATGTTCAGACACAATTGCTTAATCAGTTTTACACTTAATGCAGCTCAGCACTTGAGAAATGGGTAAGTATTCTTTCACCTTGATAGACCTTTTGCTGTATAGGCACATTATAAATACCCAATAAATAAATACAATTCTTAGCCACAATTGACTGATTAATCTAAAGGTATTGGCTTTAAAAAAGGCCAAAACTAAGAACCCACTTCCTTTTTATCAACTTCTGGGTCAGAACTATACATTGAAAAAGATGTGCATGATATGTACTGTATTTAAACATATGTTGTCTTAAATGCGGTCCTCTCAAGATGTTTCTTTTAATATGGTTGTATAATCATTCACTGTACCTTTACTGCATTATTCAGTGTAATGTTACGACTTCCATGTTAAACCCTGAGGACATCCTGAAGAGGGAAACACATGTTGGTATGCATAATCAACATGGGCTTTGAAACGTATAACATGTATCGGTTGAATCCTGTTGAGGTTAACTCATTTAGATTCCAAAGGACCTCCTTTATTCTTATTTAGGTATTTTTTAAACTTCACTTCTCAAATTTTCATGGGTTTAGTTTGTCGGAAAATGACTTGGGCACTCTTTCTTTTTTATTTATGTATCTCTTGATTTAGGCCCATCTTTGTAGACTGCATTAATATGCGGACCATAAACTGTGCTCAGCATTCGAGTGCTGCATTATCAAGATAGATCCATCTTCAATTAGTACCTCAGGAAGTGTTGTTGGTTATTTAATGTATCCATGGGATGTTAAATTATATTCACTGAAAATCATCACACTTTTGACTTGGAAGCTGGCTTCATCTGAACCAAGGTTACCGTAAGGTGCTGAACCTTTTCATTTATTGCTTGCAGGTAAGTTAAAATGTATTGTTTGCATTTACACTACTTGTGTGTCAATGTGCTCTGCTTTTTTGCTCATAATTAATACAGTGCTTGAAACTATCATGTCAGTTGATCTGATACTGGTTGGTTCCCTATTGTTTCTTTGAAGCATGTATTGCTGATCACTTTCCTCTTTGTATTTCTCAATTAATGTACATGTAATGAGAAAATAATATAAATCTTATTCATAAATGTTACATTTATAAAAGTTGTATTTAAAAACACATTGTTGCAGGGCTGATCAAGAAAGAATTGCTCTCCAGAAGAAGCTCAAGACCCGTGGTATTACTGCTGATCATGTTGTTGGAGTACGAACTTTAGAATCTGAAAAAGAGGTTGAAGAATTGAGAAAAAAGAATTTTGAACTTGAAAATGAAATTTCCCATGTGAAGTAAGAGCATTTTATTATTAATAATGAATGTTTTCTTACTGCAAATATGGATATGATCTTTGAACATTTCTTCAATGCAGGATTTAGGGGCTTGTAAAAAAAATATATATATATATTTTTCTCTGAGCTTAATGACTGCCTTCGGTACCCTCTGTGGCATCTAAAGGTTACACCATATTGAATCCCCATATTTGAAGCTCAGAACTGGCATGAAGCATGAGCTAGTGAGCAATTTTAGAGGCACACTATTAATCTTTTTCTATGCAAACTGACAGACAGGATGGGTGCAGCAAGAATGTTCCACTTTATTTGGAAAGGGAGACCCCCAAGCATCTCCAGGAAAATCTTAATACGCTAATGTACCTTGGGAGTCCTCGGGGCCCCAGACCTTAAATGGTACCTCATGGCCAACCAGGTTGCCCCATCTTTGCCATGCTACATAATGAATCCAGCGATTACCACACATCAAGGCTGACCGTCAGCAGGCGAAATTAACTCATCCTGGTCAATTGTATCAAAACAAAATCTACATTCGTGGGCCCAATACATTACTATTTGTATTCAAACTGAAAAAGAGCAATCAAGCTACTTAACAATTTTCAACACTTATTGGAACCCATCAGCAATGAATGAGAACATTTTTCTTGATTCAATTTTCGACAAATTTGACTCAATTGGCAGAATTCATTCATCCGAATTTATAATAGCTTGTGACCTGAACATTCATTTATATAGTCCTGAAGACTTGAGATTAACTTTTGCAAACCTATCCTCGAGAGCCAAAAAATGGTCTGAAGAAACTTGCATCAGAAAATTAACATTGACCGAGCAACCAAAAAATGACCAAGACAAACCTCCTCCAACATGGACTTCAGAAAAATCCAATTCAATTATAGAATATATCTTCATCTCAGAAAAGGTCTTAAAAAACCTTTTAAGAACTGATAATCATCCTCAAATGAATAGCGATCATCATCAAATCTCAATAACATGGACTGTCCCTCAAACCCAAAACTTCACGATTGATACTCCTGAGCTGGAAATAAACAATGGCTTAAACAAAATTTGAATAAAACAACATCAAATGCCAGAACTACTGACAAAATTTGAGAATGCAAATTTACCGGGTCACTGAAAACTCAACTACGAGTGGATTCTCCATAAATACCAACAACCAAAAAAAAACTTGTGGAAGTTGCCAAAACTAACACAAATACCAATTTAACCATGACATTAAAACAATGGAAAAGACTCTATATAAAAAAATCTGCCAACTCAAAAAAACAGAAGACAATATCTTCTGCGCTCGAAATAAAAAAGAAAAACAAAAATATTCGAATTTCATAAAATCACATAAAGCCATAATGAAACAATCGGATGCGGAAGCCATTCTGGCGGCTTTAAACCAGAAAAACACCAGACGGCTGTGGTCGCTCCTAAATGGTAAATCTAACAAAACAACTATGATACAAGAGGTAGAAGCTGAAGAATGGTCTGAACACTTCAAAAACCTTTACAACGCAAATACTGATCAGCCACCACCGAGCATCTTGAATAACAAACACTCCTGGGACCTACAATGGGACAAAGATGAGATTAGGAAAACTATCGTCTCTTTGAATCCATCACGAGCACCTGGCCCGGTTGGGTTATCTAACGCCAATTTAAAATCTGCCCCGGAAGAATGTGCAATCTTTTTTTCAAAACTTCTTAAACTAATGGAGAACACAAAACAAATCCCTCACAGTTGGACCTTGGTGATATTAATCCAGATCTATAAAGCTGGTAATAGGAAAAATCCAACAAATTATAGACCTATAGCCCTTCTTGATCCATTGGGAAAACTCTTTGCTGGATTTCTAATGAAAAAAATCAACCTATGGGCATCAGAAAATGGTTTCCTAGAAAAGAGGCAGACTGGCTTTGCCAAAAAAATCGGTACAAATGTCAATCTGCTATTATTGAATATGATCAAGTATGAAGCGATAGCAAAGAAACAACAAGTCTATGCAGTTTTTATAGATCTCAAAACAGCATTCGACTCGGTGAGTAGAGAAAAATTATGGGCGAAACTAACGGCTTGGGGCTGCCCTCCCGCCATTCTAAATCCGATTAAACAACTCTACTCTAACACATCAATCAGAGTAAGACTGACAAAAGATGGTGCAGTAACAGACGAAATTAATACCTGGAACGGTCTCAAACAAGGGTGCCCCCTTGCTGCATGTTTATACAATCTATACACCTTCGGCTTTTTACAAGCAATCGATGATCCACTTGCGAACCCACCGAAGATCAATAATGAACCATTAAAGACCTTAATGTATGCAGATGACATCATTGTCATGGACAAAACACAATCTGGTCTAAAAAAACATTAAACAAAGTAGGCTCCTTCATGAAAGATCATGACCTTCAAATCAATATCTCTAAAACCAGGCTACTGAGACTAACATGCCGACACAGCACCGGACGAAAAAGTGCGAAACTACAACTAGATGAAAAAGAGATTGAAGAAACCAAAATATTCAAATATATTGGTGCATTGATAATCAAACATCAACTGAGCAAGAATGGAAAAACCATATCGAGAGAAAGGCAAGATCTCTAGCTCGATTGGGACGCTATTTTCATGTCAAATTTGGAACCCATTCACTAAAAGCAATAATTCTATTATATAGACAAAAAGTGGTACCTATTTTAACATACGCTGGAGAAACAATAATTAATCAACATACAATGAAATTGCAACAATACGAGGCAATATTCTGGAGAAAAACTCTCGGCCTATCCAACTCATTTCCAATCTCAAGAATTCGGTATGAACTCTACCGCTTCCTGTCCCAAGTCATGTGGAATGCTTGTGTAGAGGTTAACCACATCTATGGTGAAAAGTATGTCGTTCTCTGTAAGTTGGACTCCCTCTATGATGTTCAGAAAGTGTGTACTGTCTTTCACATACGTGGATGTCTTCTGTATTAAAGGGTTCAAAAAATAGTCTAGTTTAATACAGAAGACATCCACGTATGTGAAAGGGACAGGAAGCGGTAGAGTGGCTCCTGTTACAGGAGAACGATATAGGAGCAGTGAAAGAATTCATCTTATCACTACTCTCTTTTATCGCAATGAATTCACATTTTGAATATAAGAAGGAATTTTACATCCAAACTTCCGGAACAGCCATGGGAGCAACAATGGCACCAGCTTACGCTAATGCGTTTATGTACCAATTCGAGACGACCCATATCTTGCAAAAACCTGAATGGCAGAACAAATTGAAAACATGGGTGCGTTATATAGATGATATATTCGGTATCTGGCAAGGCACAAGAGAAGAACTTAATGAGTTTATAAGTTATATCAACAATATAGACCCGCGTATTCAGTTCACCTCAGAAATTGGCAATCCAGGAATCCATTATCTGGATATCCTGGTGAACGTAAACAACCAACAAATCACTACCTCTTTGTTTACAAAACCTACAGATAGGAACAATTTATTACACCGTATGAGTTTCCATCCACAAAACACTCTGAAGAATTTACCTTATGGTCAAATGTTGCGATTAAAAAGAATTATCAGTGATGACAGAGAGTACGAACAAGAACTTGAAAAACTAAGCAAAAAACTTAAAGATAGGGGATACCCGAATGAAGATCTACAGACAGCAAAAGAAAAGGTACAAAAAATAACAAGAACCAGCACTCTAGCACCAAAGGACAAAAAGCAATCCCCATCACTTGTATATGTGTCTAAATATTCATCCCAAAGTATGCAGATCAAAAGATGTATAAATAAACATTGGACAATACTTAAAAATGACGAAAGAACTAAGAATCTCTTCTTAGAGACCCCAACGTTTGCTTATCAAAGACCCAGCAACCTTAGGGATTATCTAGTTAACACAAGAGATACCAGAACCAAAAGGATCAAACCAAAAAAGACGGGAACATTTCCATGTTTAAATTGCAGTAATTGCAATAACATTATTAAAGGAGGATTGGTTCCACATCCATACACGGGAGAAAAGATCATGATAAAAAGCTATGGCACCTGCAATACCGAAAACTGCATTTACTGCATACGTTGCCCATGTGGACTTTACTATGTAGGTGAAACAGGGCGTAAACTGAGAATTCGGATGAATGAACATAAATCATGTATACGCAATAAGAACATCAATTCAGCCGTAGCAAGACACTTTAATGCAAAGCAACATAACATCTCTCAAGTCAAGTTCCAAATTTTGGAAACCCTGGAAATGACAAGCATATATGCTGATTTGAAAAAAAGAAGGCAACAAAGAGAAGCCTATTGGATAGATCGTCTCGATTCCTTGGCACCACGAGGGCTCAACGAGGAATTTGATCTCAACTGCTTTTTGTAATGATGTCACTATTTGTTCACCGTGCAATATCAATAATGAACATGCTAAATTGTCTCATGCTCATGCAATAAGTATAAATCACTACCCGATTTGAAAACACTGTTGCTTTCTGCTATAACCATTTGTTGTAAACATTTATTATTTATTAGTTTGTATTTTCCTTTGTTGATGTATGCTAGACAGTATATCTTTACGTTATATGACCTTACATTAATGGTCAATTAGCCAATTAGCCATGAGGTACACGACGTTACTATCAGAACATACATGTGCTAGAGGTACAACTTAAAATACACAGATATCATGAAGCTTTAATATCTTTACATGTGCAATTAATATCTTAACATTCACATCCCTTACATTTGCCATTTATATTTCACACTCTATGCCACTCATGTCCCAGTATTGCCTCTACCAATATGGCCGACTTGGTTATACACAAACGGCCATTTTGTTTACATAACGTTGCCCAGGGCAACGACACGAACCGCGAGTCTCAGATGCTGTTCGGAGTTGATCGAGCAAGACGTAGCTCAGAACGCTCCAGGTAAGCCATACCTTTGCACAAAGCGACGCGAAGTAAGATCGCGTATAGATCAATAGCAGCTAATTACTCGGAGGAGATAACACATTTGTTCTCCCCACACTAGGCAGTGCTTCATAGAGAAACACCACACGCGGACAGCACGCGTGGGTTGCATACTGACACACAGGTTAGTGAAATGTTTAACTAGCCACAGGTATTCTCACACAATATAGTATGACTATCAACACTCTGGCACAATAAGCACACGCTGCCTAACTTTACCTTTAAGCACCATAGTCACCAAAAAGGCTTAATCGGCAATTCTAGCACGCAGTTGATTAGTCCCATTAATTGTTTGAATTATAGAGCAATATCATTATCTGTGCAAATATTGTATTTTTACTGTCTACAATCATGTATACTTACTTGTTTGTTTTTTCTCCTTTCTCCAATCTCACTTTTTTGTTAAATATTTGTTTGTCCTTGTGGGCGCCCTGTTTGTTTATTATGATTGTTTTGTTTATTATGATTGTTTTGGTTATTAATTCTTGAATATCTGGTTGTTACACATGATGTACGGAACAATTATTAATTTAAACATTGAAAACCTTCTAAATCCACCTATAATGCATTATTATGTGTGTAGTACTAACCTGGCTCTGACGAAGGATACAATCCGAAATGCATTAGCCAGATGGGTTTTCTGTTTTGCCTCAACTGAGATAATTAGCTTTTTTGGTGAAGTTTAACCAATTAAGCACAATTTTTTATGAGCTTCATAAACACAGCAATTGAAAAATTAAAAAATATACATATCTGTGAATTACGATTGAAGTTGGATTTTATTAACTGAATAACGATCACAAAAGAAATCGATTAACCCTTAGTGGGAATCAAGGGTGTGCGGCCCACACCGAAGGCACTTTTGCCTCGGTCTCTTTTTCTCCATGTTCATTTTCTGTGCCCAACACGGTGGCACATGATAGTGGGCTGCACCCCATTAACATATTTATTTACAAAATAACATTCCATTGGAAACGAAATACACTATCAAGAAAGTAAGCTGTGCACTCTCGCCCCTCTCTCTTGCTAATAAAGACAATCCCATTCCATAATAACTACCATTAGCTGAACCAGTGTTACTTTTAAGAGCTACTTTTGATTCCTTGATGCTTAATACATTGATTATTGCTTTTCCACTTTTGGGCTGAGTTATATTTTGTTGTTGGGAGCTATGTGGTGCCCTGAAAGATTTAGTGATCAGAGCCATTTGCTTAATTTTCTTCAAATTACCCTACTTACTAATGTAAGTGTATAACAGCAGCTCCCAAATGAGATGGAAACTCATGCATTCTGCAGATAGTATCATGCTTAGTCCCCCAGCACAAATGGCCTTGTTCCTACATGCATGCCGTTAGTTAACTGTAGAGACTGTGATGTGACAAGTGGTGTGGTTTCCTATTGCTTGTTGTTGTTGGGTGCAGGGTTTTTTACTATGTAAATATCCAAATCCTCAGATGTAATTTGAATTTCATATAATTGGTCAGGAGTCAGATTGACAGTTTTTAAGAGAGTTCCAATGTTATACATTGTGGACCAGAAAGACCCTACCACCTATACAGCTAAATCGAAAAGGTTGAGGATTCGGTAATCTCTGGGCACATTGTGGGACGGTCAGTAACAAGCTTCTCAATCAGACACAGATGGCATAGATGGACAATGCACACAGATTTCAAGATAATTCGCTTACTTGCTGGAAGCCAGTGAAGTTCTCACAATGCCAGTATTATATGATTTCAAAGGGAGCACCAAGAAAGAGCTGCAAAGCCGGTCTTTTGAAGATGTTACTGTCATTTTTTGAACTTAACTGGAAGACTGATCAATGCTGTTGGCAGAGTCTTGCCTAAAATGGACCAGAGCTACAACAGCCTGGATTCTATGTGTCTAGGTAGGTGATTGACATTGCAGTGCTCTTAAATGGAAAAATTCTTATTTTCGTAAGATAATTAATCTGTGGTTTCAAGGAAAGTTTAAATCAATATAGACACACAGATTCTTCAAATAAGGGGCTAGAGCTGTTTCGGGGCTGAAAGAGTCCAGCCAGAAAGCGCTCATTGAGATGGAGGCATTGCTGATGATCAGGAGCTCGTTTGCACTGGTGATACCCTGGGAGTTCGACCTTGTAAATGCATCCCCCTGCCTTGTTTATGCAGATTCCTTTGGACCTTAGGAAGTTGAAGCAGGGCAGGCCATCCGTGTTCTTGATTGTACCGGAAGGGTCACGGAGGACCTGGTAACCAGTCATATTGGACTTGCTGCTATGTGCTCTCTGGACGATCCTTTAGAAGGAGGATCTACTGACTCAATCAAGCAGCAGAGTGTTTCACCCCAGCACAAGGATTCTCATCCTTCATGCCTGGATGCTGAAAAGTTGAGGTATAAAGACTGGAATCTTTCAGAGGAGGCTCTTAGTGTAATGCTCTCTGTGAGACACCCATAAACCAAGTCCATTTATGCTTGTGTTTGTGAAAAAGTTGGTGCCTGGATAAAGAGACGGACCTGCCGTTTTGTTCCATAGAAACAGGTTTAGAATTCATATTGTTTTCTGGCCAAATCGATAATGATAATGGGGAGTGACACCAATAAAACCAATGAGGTTCTGGCTATTTTGCATATTAAAGAGCATTTTGGGAATTTATGAATGATCAAAAAGCTTTATAGCTGTCGTATATATCTGTGACACTTGTTTGACTGAATCACTAAATACCTAATGCATGCTGGGTTTGATACGCATTTCCTTTTTTAATAACCAAAAGTTACCCTTAGAAAGCTTTTGTAAATATCAACCATATATACAAGTTTGGCCAGCAAAGACTTTACCTGTCAGAGTGGAATGACTGCTAAAAGCTTGAAATTACTCACACCTTGTTGTAGATCCACCAGTCTCAGAGAAACCTTCAGCATGGGATCTTACTTGTAATTACATGCGAACAGCATGTCGCTTGTATAGCCTATTGCTGTCACTTTGGGTCATACTGCCCCATTCAATGACATCCGTCCTCCTTAGCTCCACCCCTGCTGGCATCTTCACATTCTTTCTGCACGTTCTGTGTCGGGAGTCGTCGGGTTTTGCTCTTTGAAAATCTTGTTGAATTTAGCAAATTTTTGATTAAAGATTTTTTCCATCAGTCACTGTGTGACTTGCGGCAACAGGGATCCGTTGCCGGTAGCTTTCCCAAGCATAGTCGGATCTCAGGATTGTGTGTAGCCATTGACTTGGGGCTACTACACATGGGATGGTGGACGCATCTTCAGGGCCTGTTCGAACTCTGGACTGAAGAACATGTTTGTGGAAGATCGACATCAATAGTGCATCTACTGCCTTCATCCAGACCACAATGCGGAGGGCTGTTCGATCTGCCAGTCTTTCATGTCTAAGACGCAGAGGGACCATCATGTAAGATTGGTGGCATGGATCGACGAGGGTATGGCCTCCGACTCGGCATCTGTACGCAGTCATGCCTCTGCCATGGCTAGCAGACCCAAAGAGCATACTACCTATGACAAGAGGTTGAGGCCCTTTGAGGATACTTCCAAGCGGAAGATACCGAAAAAGGCAAAGTCGTACCACGCTCTGACTTTTTCGTCGACGAGCACCGTGGCTGCGGTGCCTCCGCCAACCGGGCCGTCTACAACCATGAAGATGATTCACTCATCTGAGGGCCGACGATTGTCAACATCTTCACTGTCAACCAGCTAAATTCTGTCAACGAAACGTTAGAAAAATACCACTATTTCTGGACATGCACAGTTGGCCTTGGAGGAGAAACACAATGTAAAATATACTACAAAATGCACAAACCCCCAGTGTATATACAAACACACAGGCCCTATTCACTTGTGCAGGATCAGCGGGACAAAATGAAATGTAAACTATTCTGCAAAACACACAAGATGATCTGTCTCACCGAACATGCAGTAGGGCCACATTGCAGGTGAAGTGGGGGTCAGAGGAACAAAACGAAATGAAATATATACTATCGCTAAACACACTAAAACATCTGCAGCCCAGAAAACACTGTGAGGGGTCAGAAATGCAAGACGGACAAGTAAATAGAGTTTTCTCACAAGTTACCATTTTATTAAATAATAATGGTGAGAAAAAAGCCTAACTTTCTGCCTCACCTAACAGGGATTTCCCTACCTATCAAACTAAGACTAAAGGGAAGCACTCTAAAAAGGTACCTGTCCCTCACACTTGTATACATACAAAAAAATCATACAGGTATCATAAGGCAGTTTAAATTCAATAACATAACAGTTCTCTAGCATGGGGTCTGGCATGGATTCACATGCTCATGAATATTCCCCGTTGTCAGGCTGGGAATCCTCGGTAAAGAAAAAATCAGTTTCAGTTTAGTTTCTGAACTGTCTTTCTACTAATAACCAATGACTGGTCTCTGGGTCATACTGCCCCCAGCCAATGACTGCCCTCTACCTAAGCCCCTCCTCTGGCAGCCATCTTCAGATTTTTACCGCACGTTCAAGTGTTGGGGAGTCCTCGTGCTATAGCTCTCGAGCTTTTACTGCGTTTTGCGTTTTTTCGAAGAGTTTACTCTTATATTTTCGGTCAATCGAGCTTCAAGCTCCACCGATTCTACTTCCGATCAACGGGGGCCCGTTTCGGAATTTTATCTGCGCCCCTCAAGGGCGAATTTTCACTTCTTAGAGGATTAGATCTTTGAGGCCTACCCCGCGTGGTCATGGCCCAGGACAAAGGAAACTCAACGCCTGTTGGATCCAATCTGTTCAGGAGCTGCCCAGGATGTGGAGCAGAATGTCTTCAAGGAAGATGAGCACTCCCGGTGCCTCTACTGCCTTCACAATGACAAATTGCACGTGGAGAAGGACTGTTTGTTTTGTAAGAACATGTCCGAACGGACAATGAAGGATCGTCGCGTTCGACTCACCAACTGGCTGGAGGGGAAGAGCCCAGCAACAGGTGAGAAGAGGAAGAAGTCCGAGCGGTCTTCTAAGACCTTTGAGGGTGCTCCGGCAACGGGGCCCCAACAAAAGGCAAAGCACAGCGAGTCCGCAGGCACCGGGAGCGCCGATGGTTCGGGCTCCTTGGCTGCCAGGCAGGGCGCGATGTCACTGATGCCATCAACCACGAGCCAACGCTCTGGCTCGGTGAAGAGGAAGTCTGAGAACCCGGGTAAGCTTCAGGAGAAGCCCCGGTTGATCCCGACGGCGACAGCCGAGGGGGAGCGATGCAGCGACCCTCCCCCCCCAAGGTGAAGGCCTCAAGCGTTCCCAAGTTTGCGAAGGCCCTGATTCACCCGGCTAAGGCCTCGATCGAAGGAGTCATGGCGACCCTGGTGAAGCCTGTGAAGGCTACCCCAGTGGAGACGACTGCCGGGCCTAGAGTTTCCCTGCCACCCACGAGTTGTGTGTATGAGCGCGAAGAGAGTTACATGCTGGGGATCGGGCCCATGAGTCGGCCAAAAGACATATGAGCCCCATTCCGCTGCTATCTGGCGGACAAACGCGGTGTGACCCAGGCTGTCACACGGACCGATCCACTTTCAGCAGGTCAATGACATCTTCTAGAATATTGCATTGGTGTGATGATGTAACGTACTCTCTAACAGGAAATACGGAATCTGTATTGAGTTGTTGTAACTGTTACACATGGCCGTAAATGGTCACTATGGGCTCGTACCCGGTTATACGGTACTCGTGCCCGCTTGAGTGGTATTCTTTGGAGGAGCAGTTCCAAGGTGGACGCCCATAGAGACCTTCGAGCGGACGGCAGCGGTTCAGTCTTCCCACGTCACTGCGAGACGCCGCAGAACGCTCACGTGACTTTATTTCCGGACTCAAAGCCTATGGATCTTCGTGTCGCTACTGCTACTGACGCTCCGTGAGTTCACCCTCGCCTTTCTTGCGTATTTGCAGACAATTCAATACTAATCTTTTCTTACTCTTCTGATTCTTTGTTTCTCAGTCCTTTTCTGCAGTTGCTCTACTCAGCACCCATTCCTTGCGAGTGCAGACCAGTCCAGTTTATCCATCATTTTCCAGCTGATTTGAGAGAAATCTCTTCGGCTTTTATTTCCTCCCAGAAACCCGCGAGGGTAAGCCCTGTTTCCTTTGAACGCCATGTTCTTTGTTTCAATCAAAACACTTACCTATCTGTTCATTATAGAGTTCCTGTTACTTACCTGCAAACCTTTCGAGTACCCATCTCGTCAAGTCTAAGCCTTTCTAGATTCTGTTAACGAGGAAGCCTCCCAGAGGACATCAGTTTTCTACAGCACCTCAGGAACATCTTCACTCCACACCCGCCTGAACCTCGAGACTCCAGACTCATCCAGGGTTTTCTTCCCATTAGAGGGTTTCCCTGGCGGTCCTGTCCTCTCCCCTGGTTATTCTATTTCCAGGTAGGGGGGGGGGTCAGGATTGCCTCTGGGGAATCTTCACATCCGCATTTGCCTCTTCCATATTGGATTCTTCGACTTGTCAAGGTGAGCGAGTTGGTAATCAGTTGCTCATTCATTCTGTAGTTTATAACCATAACAGTAAAATAACAGTAACTGTCAGTGAAAAATAAAGTTAAAAAAATATATATATTTTCACGCAACAGCCAATATGCCGATTTGCTACGGTTTTATCAGTGTGGGCAAATTTGGGGACTGCGTTAATTATACAATTTACTTTTATGCCATTTTGGGAGGCCTATAGCATCCCTCTATGACCCTGCCCATGTTTCTCAGGGCCATTGAACACCCTATGTGGCTGCCTTGTGCCAATTTTTTTTCCCCAATTATTTTTATAGATTTTCTTCCTTTTAAAAAAAGTTACAAATAACATGCAAATGATACATTACCAATAACAGAACGGGTGGAGAGAACAGCAGAGGAATCAGCAAGACAAGCATAATTAATAATGCGGCATGGATCCTACCTCCCCACAACCTTTCCAATTAAATCTGTCACGGGAGTAGACCCATATTTAAATATTTTTCAGCCTGGGAACATTTGAAGACACTGTAAAACAAAAAGCGTTTCTATCTGCCATTTTGGGGACATTCTGCACCCCTTCCTTGCCCACCTTCTCTGCAGACGGGAGAGAGGGATTGGCCCAGAGGGCTGCAGTATGCCCAGTTTAAAAAGTGTTGCAGTGCAAAATTGCGAGGACTCGGCAAGAATAATAATAATAATTCTTTAATGTGATATAGGTTGAAAATAAATTCAAACTTTACACATAAAACAAATTACATACATTAATATGAAAACCGTATAAATACAGCTCATCAGTAAATATAATAAGCAGCAAGAAAAACAGCATTATTAAAATGTTTGATTATACAAATAAAGAAGACATCATAATAAAATATATATATGTCATTGTCTTTTCCCGATAATCTGTACAATCTTGACCGCATAGACTAATACATTGGCAACTTTCCAACCTGTTAGGTTCGGAATCGTATGGAGATAATGTGAAATTAGTAGTCTACCTCATTCCAGACAGCATAACTTGTCTGTTCCTGACACCATCGTACTCGGATAGCTGAAATCAGGGAGCCCAAACATACTTTTATCTGTTGCCAAACATTATATAGTGCAATAAACAAATGCATATTGCAGGTGTTAGTACAATAAAGCCAAAATGATGTTTCACAGATAGTGGATTGTGTGC
This sequence comes from Ambystoma mexicanum, assembly GCF_040938575.1. NCBI lineage: Eukaryota > Metazoa > Chordata > Amphibia > Caudata > Ambystomatidae > Ambystoma > Ambystoma mexicanum. Next base: position 852,892,446 of record NC_090936.1, on the reverse strand, counting down.
AAATTCACCAAGGTATAATAAAATTGTCTGATTTTAAAGTCTGACATTCCGTTAAGAGATGTTTGGCAGTCTCCAGGCATTCAGGGGATTTGCATAGGCGACAGACTCGCTCCTTGGCAGGAATATTCTCCCTAGGTCCCAGGTTGCTCAAAGTGGGCAGTTGTTCCAATCTAAACAAGATGATAAAACGTCTAAGCCTTTTAGTAGGGCAAAGATGCAGATAAGCTTGGGGTTTCATATAGGTGTAAACTCTGTATTTTACAAATTGGTAGGTCTTTAGACTGCTCAGATGTGAGAAATTCTCAAGCCAATCCCACAAATCCACCTTTTTCCCTAATGTGTTAAGAACTTCCTTAGTAATAGTTACCCCTCTATGCGTCCAGCCTATGTCTACAAAGAATTTGGTCATGGCTTTTAATAGGGTGATGTAGTATTTTTTTTATTACTTCCTGGTAGATCACAGACAATAAGGGATTGGAAGAGCAGCCAATCATCTTGATATAGAACCCTGCCCTCCTTTTAAGTACCATTGCTTTCAGTGATGGGAGGCCCAGTTTGAGTCTAATCAAGGCCATCGGAACTCCCGGGGACAACCCCAATATCCGGTGCCAAAATTTGCCCTCCATCACTTGGAGCCACGCCAGATCGAATGATAAGAGCGACTCAAGGCCATAGATAATCATGGGGGCAAACACTTGAATATATGTGTCGTGTCCCCCACAAAGTGAAACCGCCCTGCTTATTGGTGAATGTGGATATTAATGCGGTAACTTGCATCGCCCTAGTTATGCATCCCTGTCTGCAATTATGGCTATTGCCAAGGGGCTCGATTTCTACTCCCAAGATAGCGATAGGAGGGGGCATACAGTATGTGATTTTGGTGCACCATCAACTTCACTCGGGATGCTCTCTTGCTTGTAAATCTAAGCACCTTGGTCTTGTCCAAGTTAATGGTCAAACCATTGATCTTGGCATATTCCCATAGGGTAGAAGAAGAGCGCCTGAGTCCACCAATGGTGTTATCAAAAATGACCAGGTCGTCCGCATACGCCAGGACTGCGCACGCTGCCTCACCAATTTTCAGAGGGCAATTGTCAGCCACAGCTAACACTGCAGGGATGTCATACACATACAAATTGTAAATCAGGGGAGCTGCCACACATCCCTGTTTTACCCCCCTATTTTGGATCACCTTTTTGGTCATACTGCCTTCGTGGTTTAATCTTGGGCACGCAGAGGTGTTCTGGTGCAAAAGTCTAAGGTAGTATAAGAGACCGGTGGGGCAACCCATTGTTTCAAGCTTGGCCCATAGTCTCGCTCTTGGTATAGAGTCAAAGGCAGCCTTGAAATCAATGTAGAGAGCATACAATGGGGGCTGCCCCTTGCTGAGCGCCCGTGTATGCAGTATATCCATCACCAATAGATTGTGTGAAGTGGAAAAGTCACGCCTGAATCCACACTGAAATCTACTAAGTCTCTTCTACCCATTTCTGCAATTCACTAAGCAGTAATGAGGCAAAGAGTTTTCCTGTGATGCCAAGCATGGAAAGAAGCCTATAATTATTGGGGTCCATGCGACTACCCTTTTTAAAAACAGGAATAAGAATTGCTGTTTGCCAACTAGTAGGAATTGTGCCCTGTGCTAAGGTCTTTCTAAAGACTAGGGAGAATAAGTCGGCCCAAAATATAGGATAGTTCTTTATTACTGCATTGGCCAGCCCGTTCGGGCTGGGGGCTCTAGAAGACTTAAGAGCGCTTATTTTATTCAAAATCGCCCCCACTGAGACATCGAAGGGCGGAAGGATAGGGGCCTGTTTCGGGGATAGTAAAGATTCCGTCTCCCCTGAATTGCAGTCAAGTAAAAATGTTACCCATACCTTCTCGTTAACTGGGTTTGCTAATGAGCCTTTGATCTTCTCTCTGTTCTCATTTAGGAGTACCCAAATACTGCGAGCATTCCTAGAACAGATAGTCTGTACTAGCCTTTGATATGTTTTGTTCTTCTCAGCTCTTTTTATACCCTTGATGATGGCTCTATATCTGTTTTTAGCTTTTCTTACATTCTCGCAGTAAAGGACTCCCGGCAGACTCAAGCTCTTAAGGCTTCGAATCTCCGCTCTCAGCCCTCTCTTGGCGTCCCTAATTCCCTTATTAAAGGGTAGTTTAATGCCCTTAGTATTTAACATATACCCCATTTTAGCCGTGGCATGGCATGTTTACCAGAGAATACCAAGATCCAATCTTCTATGTCATTTGCAGTCATGAGATTGAATTCAGGTAAATCAACTGTAGTGGTAGGATTAAGAGCTTCAGTGGCCGATCTTATGTTTTTCTCCGACCAAACTATTCTAGATCCTGCACAATTGATTTTAATACTGCCAATATTCAAAGGCAAAATGGGAGGGATAGGAAGGCGGAGTGAGCAATGAAGCAGCGCATGGTCGCTCCATGTGTTGGCGGTCACACTCATATCGACAACTCTAGACTGCATCTCAGGACCCATAAATATGTAGACCAGAGTGCTGTGTGATGTTCCATTTGACCAAGTATGTTTCCCGGGCCTATCTCCTTGGGTACGGCCATTGATCATCGTAAGGTCCCAAGAGTCAAACAATTGGAGCCAGCCTATTCCTTCAACCTCCCTTTTTCCATGAGTCATTATACAGGTTGGACTAAGATTAGGATTGGTAGATGTAATTACCTCACCTGTCATATGGCAATTAAAATCCCCCATAACAACCACAGCAACATTACCAGGCCTCAACGACCAAGAGGACAATAAATCCTGTAATGCCTCTTGGAGAAGTTGTCTCACTACCGCTCCTGGGGTATTATATAAGTTAATAAGAAGAAACCTGCCTGAACCCCCCCCCTCCTCAGGGTGCTCAACCTCTACCGCCATAAGATGGTCCTCTGCTTTGCACTGAATCTTATGTGATGTAACCGTGTTTACTACCCCTGTAATTAGGCCCCCATATGGGCGGCCCTTAATGCCCTGTTTAGCAGGAGATTGGTATATAATAAAACCATTGAGCAGTAAAGGGTCCATTGACCAGGTCTCTTGGAGACAAATACAACTATGTTTGGACAATAGATCTACAGAACCCTCCAACCTCAAAAGATGGGCAAAACCTCGACAGTTCCAAGTGAGTAAGGAAAGACATCAGTAGTTGTGTAAATCTTTCGGGAGGGATTCCAGAAGTGACTTAAGAACTTGCTGTATTTCGGCCAGGGCGATATTTTCCCCTGCCACAGGCTTAAGATCATTCGTGAGCGTGGTAGGAGAGACAGTATCCTCAGATTCTGGGCAAAGATCAATCTCGTCGGGGTCCACATCAATGTCAACTGCCTGCAATTCCTATTTAAATTTCCTGACCAATGCGCCGTTGACAAAAAAGTACAGTGCAAGGCAGAAACATGAGGGTTGGGACCCTTCAGAGGTTCAACAAACAGAAAATCATCCGATTTTAAGACACGAAGTTGGGGGATATAATAGAGTCTGACTAATAGCTCGGAACGCGCCAGCCAGGGGTTTTTGCCACTCATGTATAGATATTTGATGAAGCAAATACGGTTCTTGTTAGTGTCCTTGGCTACGCTCTTAAGGTCAGACAGTACGGGCAAAGGCGATTCTCCCGCCACGACTGACCATAGAGGTTGTTCGGGGCATATTGACAGACTAGATACAAAGCCCTGTTCCAGTTCTACCAGGGAGGCTCCGTCTGAGTCCAGACAGAGAGACTTCTCTTCCGGCACAAGCCAGTCTGTAAGGAGACCTTTGGTTGATGATGCCCGTGCAGCCGCTCTCGCAAGTATTTTCCTGGCTTTTTCGAACGAGTTTCAGGGACAGGCCGAGCTCCAACTGTCGAAAGTGGGGCACTCATTGTAGATTTCTTATTTTTAAGTGCCTTTTTTGACAATCTGCGTTGTTTCCGAGAAGGGGGAACAATAGGGCTTAGTGCTGGCTCATGGTCATCTACCGGCTCCAGTAGTGCATCCTCAGCTACAATACTCCTAATGGATTCAGATAGCTCAGCTACCGCCTCTACCATAGTTTCTGATCTCCATTCCCCTCAGCTAGGTGCACGGCAGCAGATAAGTTTGCTTCCACTTCTTCACGCGGGAAATCCTGCAGGTCTAATGCCCTAGTGAGGGTATTGGTATTTGTCAAGATCCGCCCTGACATTTGCAATAGAATCTTGAGCGCAAATTGCAGAGCAGCAACCGATGATTGAAGTTCAGCAATCTCTGTACAACTTGAGTGCAGACAATTATTGTCCTCTGCCTCTTTATCGGGCACATCCTCCATCGATGCCATTGCCAAGTTAGGTGAAGCAGACAAGCGACCGCCACTTCCACCAGAATTGTGCAAACCAGGGGAGGTGCTTGTGCTATTTTCATTCAGAGGCATTCTGCCACTGGTTGACATCTGAGGAGTTTGTGATAACATTCCTCTCAGTATAATTAAACAAAGATCTAAGAGGGAATTATTGTCAATATCGTCAAGGTTGGTCGTATTTAACGAAATGCAGCCACTTAACTCAGGGTCTGCAATTTCCTCTATGATGCTGGAATTTATTTCAGGAGGAGGATTCACCTGAAAAAACTCAGTGATGGCCCCATGCTCCACCGGTTTAGAATATTTTGCGTTCTTCTTAGGTTTGTTGCCCTTCATACTGGTCTCCTTGCAATCTTTTGTAGGCTGAGACTTGAGTTTCCACAAATTATAGATCGAATGGGCAGACCTTTTTCACCGCTGCATATCTCCAATGCCCCTCACTGTCCGCCAAATGTTCACTTGTCCAGGTAAGAGAGGGCTACAGTAGCGTATGTAATAATGGTTGCAGTGATCCGCAAGGAAGAGTAATTGTACCAGGAGGTCACACAGATGGAAAAAGGAATGGGGTCCCAACCTTCCTCCGATTCCACCTGAATGAGTCCTCTCACCCAACCACTCTGGTCTTAAACACAACGGTACCTAAGTTAGGATGCCCAGGATCAAAGGCAGAAAGCCCGCAGTCTCCAGGGCATACCCACTAAGTCCGATTTTCCACACAGATTAGCCCAGGAACAATGATGGATGTAAAGACAGCCAAGCTATGCGCAAGTAAGGTTGGGGGTAAGCAATCACCTTATTGGTTGAGTATCTTTATGATACTCTAAAAAGGTAACCTTCAATATACCAACCAGGTGTAGCATTTGCACCCCCTTCCCACATACAGGCACTGCGGTTGTATAAGGCTACCCCCAGCTCACACAGCTAGCAGTTTGGGAAGCCTATTTTATTCAGTGCTGGCTATATGATATACCTAATAAATCACAGATAGATGTAACTGGCGACCTCATCCGCTCCCTGCTCGCCCCTTACTCCAGGGGTCTAATCCCCCCAGAGGTACCGGTAGCCAAGTGTCACAAATCAGGCTTACCCAGTTGCCTCTTGCCAGAGAAGCTATAGGCTGCTTTTTGTAGACTCCTCCCAGGCAAGGGCACATGGGCAAAGCTTCTCCAGGCAGGCAGGCTCTGCAGGACAATGGACAACGCAGACCGAGCAGGCTGGGAGAATCCGGGTGCCGGAAGCCGCCGTATACCGTTCGCCGTACGCGACCCTGCTCCACCCATTCTCCTCTCGTCTCGCTCCTCAGGAATCAAAGAATCAGAGGAAAGGACCTCGAGCGTTGCGTGGCGTACGTCCGTGTCCGTTTCTGTGTCAAGCGCACCTCGATTCGCAATCAGCACAGAGGCCGCTTCCGACACAATCTACTGCTATAAGAGCTTGGGAAGTGTATTTGTGGACCCATAATGAAAATTGCCAGTCTGAAGGCAATCCGCGATGCCATCACACCGCAGGTCACTATCCCTGTCAGTCCCTGCTAAGGCACGTAATCTCTGCCATCTTGGCTCTTCCTCCAGCAAATCTCTCGCACTCCACTGGCTACGGTCTGCCCCTAAAATTCGTCGGGTGATGGGTTTAAGTGCCTTACACCCTTATCTTCAAGTCGGGTCTCGTAAAAAGACCCATTTCGCAGTCACAGGATCGTACTGCAGGATCTGTACAGGAGCTGCAACAAGACAAGTTCTAGCTACATGGGCCCATACCACGTCCCCCAGGGGTTAGATTACCTTATTCCACATTTCCCGGAGCTGTATTGTTCTTGTTAGCTTTGGTATGTTTCTCCATAGATTATGCCACTATTCCGGTATTATGGTACAGCCCAGCACTCCTTCCCATTTCTTTGTTAGGCCATTGAATTTGTGGAGTGTTCTCTGTGAAAATGCTAATAGTGAAGAGACTAATTTCTTTGTCCCTGAATGTAAAGTGATCTATTTTTCAGAGGGGTAAAAGGACGACCAGCAGCTGATTTAATCTGTGGGTCAGAAAGCCAGTGCCTCAATTGGAAGTACCAGAGCCTCTCCTCCTCCCCCAACCCCAAATATCTGTTTGCAAGTCTCCAACTATTTTATTTCTTGTCCTTGCATTAAGTCTCTTAACTTCAAGCACCCTACTTCCCTCCACAGCTTAAAAGCTCCACTTTCTAGTCCCGGTGTGAACTGCAGATTACGAAACAAAGATGTAAAAGAGGAGGGAATCAAGAATATGCTGCACTTCTTAATTAAGGAGTCGCATGTATTTTCTACCACCGCTGTGATTTGACTGATATGTAAGTGTTGGGGAGAATTCTCTGTAAAGGCTAATTTCCCAAACCTAGTGAGTCCCCCAGCAGCTTTGCTGGATTTTTGGGGTTAATTTTTTTTTCTCCTGCTAAGAGTTAGACTCTTTTTCTCCCACTCTTAGGCATGATTTGAGAATGTCCTTTGACTTTGTAATGGGTTTTATGGTCTATGGGGTCTTTTACTCCATAGGGCTTCATGTGTTTTTGGTATGTGTGTTACACAGCACCCTCAGTGCAGTAACACAGGGTTGTCATAGTGACCCCCAAACATAGACTCCATACCCTGGGACTGACTACTGTCTCCCAGGGCATGTAAAGTCACCATTGACTTTACTAGTCTCAAATTGTGAACTGAACCAGTACAAACCATCATATTGTGGAAGTACTGGTAGGGGTAATTCGATTGCCCCTTGCACTGTTTTCCAAGGGGGTACTATCCAGTCCCCCTTTGCCGAGTTTCTGGCTGGTGGCAGTGGATACCACGCAAAATATTCCACTGGAATATTTCCTATGGGATTTTCCCATTCATTTTAAACGCACCACTTTCTGGTGCAATGTTAAAGATATCGCCGGGTTATTTATTTAATATTTATTCCCCGGTTGGGTCTTTTTGCCAGACCTCGGTTTTAAAATGGCGTTTGTGTTCGCCTCTGAAACCCTAACCCAAGTCGAGCCCTTTGTTCCACTTTTGGCGGGATTCTGCACAGAAGCCTCCAAAAGTGGTGCCACTCTGTCTGGGTCTACAGGATGTGTGGGAGGGGGGGGGGATAGGCACCCTGGACTGAGTTGCCTTGGCAACTCAAGTCGCACTCTTCTGTGATTGGCCCAGTGGTGAGCCGGCCGGCTCACCACTTAGCATGTTTGATTGACAGCTAGGCTGATGAATGGGGGTTTTCTGCATAAAAGCAGGGCTTTGGGGACTGGAACTTCAGAAGTCGCCACAGGACCTAAAGAATCCGAAGAGGGGAGAAGCTGGGCCATCTACAACGACGACACCACCGGTGGAGCCCTGCTGTACGAAACTCGCCACTTTCCCGACGACAGAGAAGATCTTCTTCCAGGAGAGTCTTCTTCCCTTTGAGCTGGTGGGACCAACCAGTTCTCCTTTTTTGCCTTCCTGGATCGTCTCGTGGTCGAATCGCCCGTGCCAAGCACCCCGGCGGTCGGATAGCCACGCTTCACCACTACCGCGAATAAAAGGGTTGTTCCTTTTAACCGGGAAACTCTGCGCTGGTTTCTTCCCTGGCAATGCAACGACCTCCAGCTTTCCTCCATGTCGAGATCTTCTCTTCCCCTGGACGAAGCCCCGACTTGCACCCACTGCCAGGAACAACTGCCCCCGCTGGAGCTTTCTCACCATTTCAAGGTACTGTGTCCCGCCTGGTCTCCCTTGCAACAGACTGTCCAAGGTGTCCCGTAAATCCTTGACTCTCTATCCTGGGGTTACCTCGGACCTGTTAACATTACCTTTCTAACTTGATCCAACCTCTTTTTGACTTTCCTGCAAAGACTTTGAGTGCATTTCCACTGTGGGATCTTGGGCACATTCCGCCTTGCTCTCTCCAAGAGTGGGCCTGGCCTATGAACTTTTTGCTCTACAGTAGACCCTGCCTTTTTTGACTTGCTGTGGGTTCTTAAAAGTGTTAGTACTGTGTGATTTTCCTATTCTGCCTTTTCTCTCCCTTTTTCTAACAATTATTGGAGTGCCGTCTATGGTTACGCGCTCACCTCTGTTTTGCTAAATAAGTGGTGTATTAACCTAGGCTTGATACTCTATATACTGCCTAACTCTTCTTGAGAGAAGTCTGACTGCTCAGCCACAGCTACCAGGTAAATCTGGGTGGTACAGGCTGCTACCAATTGGGTTTACTGCTAACACCTGTAGTCTTAAACTTTTTGCAGTGGTCCCTAAGGGAACTGCACAGGTTTCTGCCTAACAGTAAGTTTATAGGTCTGTGGGCCTTGGGCATTCCTGCCACCGCTCTATCCATCATGGGCCAGATTCCCTTATTACCCTAAATTGCTCTCCTTTAAAAATGTTGAGAAAATTCAGAAGCCGAAGCCCCCCTTTAATCCTTGCTGCCTTCTTAGTTTTCATCGCTATTTGTTGGGTTTTTGTTTCGTCATAAGAAGGCTGACACTGTTTTATTTATTGTTTTAAAGAATTAATTAAGGAGTGATATTGGAATAGCTTTGAAAAAGTACAAAGGCCGGGGTAGAACCACCATTTTTATTGTTGCAGTCCTCCTCCTCCAGGAGATAGAAAGGGTTCCCAATCTGTCTTGTTTTGTCTTGATTTTATTTTAAAGCGTTGTGTAGTTTGCTCTATACATCATCTCTAGCGCACTAGTTAGGGTAGCCCCCAAATATACACTACCCTACTGGGCCATCTAAACAGGGCGCACAACCATGACTGGTCTAAAAGCTCCCCTGGGACCGATAGATTAAGAATTTCCAATTTATGTAGATTTACTTTAATCCTCACCACATCCCAAACCTCCTCTATTTCACGGACTACAGCACCTAGAGATCCAGCGGATGCAATTACTGCCAACAGCATATTGTCTACAAACGCCATCATTTTGGGTCACACCCCCCCAAATGTATTCCCTTAAACATGCCTGTCGATCATATCCCAGCCAAAAATTGTTCTTAATATATGGCGAAAAGCAATGGGGAAAACATGCACCCTTGTTTGGTTCCCCTTTTGATAAGATTTTCGTTGCGATAGTCATACATTGATTAATAACCGTATTGCTAGGGTTTGATAGTTTGCTTGAACCATTTAAGTGAAGTTGGATCTGAACCCCATATGTTCCATTGTGTGGAATCAAGATGACCATTCCACCAGATCAAACGTCTTCTCAGCGTCCAGAGATACGAGCAGCGCAGGATGACCTACTTTTGTTATCTTTTCTTTTAAGTGACAGACCTGTCTAGTGTTGTAAAATACTTGTCGATTCTTTTTATGAAGTCCGATTGATCCGGATTAATTAATTTCAGAGCCGCTTGTCCATTCTGTCTAGGATTTTAGTATACATTTTGACGTCTTGATTGATCAACGCTAAAGGATAATATGAGCCACAACTTGTTGGATCTTTGCTAGCTTTAGGAAATTACCACTTTTGCCTCTCCCATAGACTGTGTAATGTGCCCCACTGTCCGGAATGTATTATATTATTTTGTTAGCCATGGCGCTAATTTTGTCAGTTATGTTTTGTAAAAAAAAGTCCCGGAAACAGTCTGGTCCCTGAGCCTTGTTAAGTGGGAGATTTGTAATAACCCTGTAGCACCTACTCATCTAATATGTCCATTAATATGTCCTTTTCCAATTGACCCCTCTACAAGATTGAAATCTTACAAAGCAAGACGGAATTCAAATAAGATATTTGGGGGGCTTCCAGTGGCAGATTGGAGGAATATAGAGCAGAGTAATCCACAAATAGATCCATCATTGCTGTGCCTTTCGTAACATATTCCCCCTCTTGCTTTTTAATCTTTAGTATCGTTCCTTACGTTGTCTTGCTAAAAGGCAGCCCCTTTTATTAGCTTTAATATAAGATCTTTGTCTCAAATACAGTAGAGATGTTTCAGCTTTCTTAGTGCGTAACTGTTCGAGTTGTCTTCTGATGTTTCTATATGTCTTTAGTACCATATTTTTAGGCTGTATTGCCATGGGCTGCATAATTCCCTTCACTTGTTCCTCTTAGTCCCGTCCCAGTTGTCCCAATTGTTTCTCTATTTGCACCTTCATCACAATTGGGTCTCCCCCAATCACCCCTTTATAATGCATCCCACAACTTTTCTATGGCAAACCCCGAGGTGGAATTATTTTGAAAGTAAACCTTAATTTTTTCACCTAACAAATCTAACATGACCTTATCTTTCAGTATTTCATTGGGGAACACCCGTTTCCAGAGTCCACTAACACTCATTGGTATATCTATCCTAGCCATAAGGGGAGCATGATCAGACAAAGCAATGGAACTTGAGTCCATGGCGACCACCTTCCCCATCAATTGTGCAGAGACGCAGATATAATCTGTTCGGGAAAAAGATTGATGAATGTGAGAGTAAAAGGTGTAACCCTTCTCGTCCCCTCTAACAACTTTCCAGGTTTCCTTGAGAGCTAAAAATTCACATCTTTGCTGACAGAGCTATCTATCCATGTGTCATTGCCTTACTCCTGTCTTCCATGTGTATCCACGCCATATTAAAATCGCCCGTTAATATTATTTCTGTTTGTTAATCTGCTTAGAATCACATGCTGTGTATAGTCTGACATCCAGTGGTCACTGCAGAGTATTGCATCTTGTTTTCCGAAAGTCGAAAAGGGGATGTTGACATAGGCGTGTCTGTAATACTATCCCTATCGTGACGTGTATTGTACCCAAAATCCGTCACGCGTCGAGGTCCCTCAGATTGTTTTTATCCAGAATACTGGTCGCCTTGTGTGGAGCTCGTAGAGACATTGCTATTTACCATTTATTCGACCCTTGGTCGATTAATCAGTTATTGTTTTAATTCAAACGCCTCCAGCCCTCTTTCGACGGCCATTCAACCTCTCCGCCGAGTCAAGATCTTTGACGGCGGTGGTTTCGACGGAGGCGATCCTATCGGCGCTGCCGAACACGTGGCCCGGCCTCGCCGGCCTACACAGTAGGGAGAGTTGGGGTTGTTGTGGGCATTTCTGTTTCTTCTAGAATGCCTTTCCCTTTCTCCCACCTTTCCTTCTGGGTTGTTATCACCGATTACATCCTCAGCTATGGAGAGGACTCCTTTTAGATTTTGCCCTCGTAACGGCAGATTCCCGTGGAAGGATCAGCATAAGCGATGTAACTGCTGCTTACCCCTCGACCACAACGAGGCCGGCTGTGCGGCCTGTAAACTCCTTTGTCCAAAAACTTTGAAGGAATGCAGGGTCAAAAGGTGGGCAGCCTACGGCATGTCGAAGGCTGATTCCTCACCCGTGGCTGCCGCCACGAGTGTGACGAGGGGGATAGTGATAACGCTACCTCCGTAACGGAGGTTGTTGACCTCTCAATGGAGCGCTCCCGCTCCATTGCGCCTGTCCCCGGCCCCGAAAAGCTCTGCTTTGGCCCTACTTATGGGGATGTACACCTCGGCAACGCTGACGCACACGAAAAAGTCACTAAACACACAACCCACGGCCATTGTTAGGGAGAATTCTCCTTCTAGGGCTAATTTCCCTCAACTAGTGAGTCCCCCAGCAGCTTTGCTGGATTTCTGGAGTTTATTTTTTCCACCTGTTAAGAGTGTACATCCTTTTTCCACTCTTACATATGTTTTGGCCTATATGTTTTACTCATTGTGTGATCTTGGGCACTGGAGCACACCACTTCAAGTGCCCCTGTTCTTGTATGGGTTACACAGCACCTTTAGTGTAGTAACCCAGGGTTGTCTTTAAGACTTCCCTCTGACTCCATTTCACTGGGGCTGACTACTGTCCCCCAGAGAAAGGTAAAGTTGCATTTACTTTATATAGTCATTTTTACCACAGACCCAGTACACCCCATTTTACATGGAGAACTGGAAAGGGCTAATCTGTACCCCTTTTCTGTCTGTACCCCTTTTTCTGTCTGTACCTCCCTGAGAATTGTTTTGCTCTTTTAACATTTAGGGTCTCATTACACGGAAGGCGGTGAACCATGGCGCTATTAGCGCCATGGTTCATGCCGGTAAAATACCGGCACCACCTTGGTGGAAAGGGGAATTACCGCCCCATTCCAAGGTTGGCGGGGCGGTAATTCCCCCTTCCACCATTGCCCTTCCCCATTCCCATTTTTGCCCAATAGGGCTCTATGGGAATGGGGAAGGCGCTAATTACGGTACCGTAATTAGCTCCACTGGTCCCTTTGCGGGTTGGTTTTAACACCTGCAAAAAGCAGGCGTTAAATTCCCTAACCCACAAAGGGACCTCGTAGTAAGGCGGTAAGGATTTACCGGTACCGGTAAACCCTTACCGCCTACCGTGTAATTAGGCTGTTAGACTTGGCTGGTGGTAGTGGTATCTACCCTATCTTTTCTACCGCGATTATATTAGATAAACGTGGTACTGTTCTTGGTTATTATGTTAGCTTCGAACATAAACCCGCTTGACCAAATCGTCTTTCTTTTGGCTCCGGTTGGGTTTATTCACCATTTCTTTTTGTTAAAGTCCTTCTTGTGTTTTACTTTGCGCGGCAAACTCGGTTCGCCTTCTTTGTTCACCGTCTTTTGGCGGGCTTCTGCAGAGAAGCCCTCCTCTTGGCGTCTGGGTGTCTAGGTAGACTGAATGTGGGGAAGGGGTGTAGTCACACCCTACAATAGTCACCCCCTTCACAGGGTATCCTAGGAAACCCAAGTCTCACTTTGCCATGATTGGCTGAGGTGGTTGTCCCGGCTGGACAACCCCCTTGCTGCGTGATTGACAGCCAGGCTGTGTGAATGGGGGTTTTGAGCATAAAAGGCAGGTCTCTTGGGCTAGAAGTCAGAGTTGCCTCTGGAACTACAAGAAACCAAAGAGAAGCGGAAAGAACGATGGCTGCTGCAACTACCCCATCCCGGTGAAGCCCTGCTGCAGTCCTGAGCTATCTTCCCTTCAACGACTAAGGGGAGATCCAGTCCGGAGTCTTCTTCCCTTGAGCCTGGTGGGGATAACCAGCTCATCTTCTTCAGCCATAGATCTCCGCTGTGGTCGGAATCGCTGCACACTGCTGTAGTGGTCAAGATAGCCACCTGCTGAGCCTCTCCTGTTTTTAAGGAGCACACCTTTGCGTTGTTGCTGCGGCCGGCTTCATCCCTGTATTGTGCAGACCCTCCTTCACAACAAAGCTCCAGGAATCGTGGGTCTGCGGGAAACCAACAGGAACAACTGCCAGGGCACCAGCTGCATCGTTGGAATAAGGTGCTGTGTTCTACTCTAGGAAACTGGGTCAATCCCTTTTCTTCATCCTCAAGGCTCGTCCTTGTCTTCCCTCCTTCTTATAACTTTTGCTTCCGAACATTGACAATATCCAAGTACTTTTTGGCTACACTGAATCGTGAACTGTCTAACAGTGTTATCTTCGGCACAGGTCTCCGGTGTCTCTTAAACCTGGCTCCGACCCTTTGACTTTTGAACTCCTGTTTCTGAGTGTTTCTCAATACTGTCTGCCTAACCTAAATATTGCCTGTGATTTTTGCCTCCAACTCCCTCTGGGTATCTCAGGTGCTAAGTGTGTTTTTGCCCCGGTAGCATTTCATGTCACGGATACGCGTTTATTTAGTATACCGAACTGTCAAAAAGTGATTGCAACCGTATCCGCGGTATAGTGTTTTGTTCATAACACCGGTTCATTCAAACACAGGGTACTTACCTTGAGACTTACTGTACAAAGTGAATTGGTTAGTTGTAGTATATTTAACGTGTGGTTTTGTTTAAAGTTTAATAGAGGTGTTGTTTTTTATAACTGATGGTTTAAAAATAAATGTACTTATATTTTTTTACCTGAAACCTTGAGTCAGTGTTTCCTTGAGTCAAAGTAATTGTGGTCCCTTTGTGTAATCTCTGCTACTGCTCATATACTCTTGAGATAAGCCTGGCTGCTCTGCTACTGCTACTGCTACCGCTACCACTATAACTTAGTAGTACAGGCTTGTACCGAAGGTGAAACTTGTATTGCCACTTGTAGTCTTAATCGGGTGTAGTGGTCCCTAAGGGCACTGCACAGGATTCTGCCTAACAGCCATTCGTCGAGTAAATCGAAGAAGGCCTCAGTGCCAACGGAGGTGCCGAATCAACCGGCAGCCTCCGCCGACCGTAAGGGTTGCCAGCCCTCCCCGCAGCCTCATTCGCGCCTAGCGACTTGGCCATCTTCAACTAAGGGCGCTACCATCAAAACGGCCGTCGAAACGCCTCCTAAGAGGGCGTCCGTCGACGGTAAGGTTCCGGCTCTGCCGAAAACTATTCACGACCAGCCCTCGATGGAGAAACTAGTTGTGGAAAGCATAGCTAGAATAGTCTCCAAAGACGCGCACAAGCGGCTGTGAAGGAGTCACCAAAGCCCACTCAGAAGCTCAGAGAGACGCCGAAATCTACTGAAGGTACGCCTGAACCTCCCCCCACATCAAAGGGAAAACCCAGAGATACGTCCCCAGTGCCGGTCCCACGAGAAGGGTTCTCAGAGGGGGACGGGGGTATATCCTCCACGCTATGGGAGAGATCTCGACGCCTAGAGGCGGAGGAACAAGCCTTTCCGCCACTAGACCGTTCAGGGTTATCCCAGTGGACTTGGGAAAGATTTGAATCATGTATGGACAGGCTAGACAGATTTGTGTCCACTTCTGAACACATTACAACCAAAAGGCCAAGGGAGGTGCTCCCTGAAGACCCTAGGCCCAAATTACCAAGACTTTTTGACCCACTTGAGGAAGAAATTGATACATATGACCTCACTGAAGAGGATCCACATTTTCAGGAAGAGGAAGAATTCCTAAATACTGAGGATCTACGAGACCCTGTAGGGGACTTTGAGGAAGACCCAGACGTATGTGAACCACAGCCCTGGCAGTCACCAAGGGCGTCAACAGACCCTGATGTTTTAGATCTGTCCTCTCCTCAGACCACACCAGTCAGAGACCCTTCGCTTGTGGATGAACAACCCACTTTCAATGCAGTGCTACGCAAGGCGGCAGCATGTTTTCAAATTGACACAGGGGAAACTACCCCAGAAGTAGATTTTGTTGAGAAAATAATTAAGGAAAAGCCGCCTGCTAGCCAAGCCATACCCCTTCTTGCCTCAGTCAAGAGACGCCTCGTTCCCTCTTTATCTACACCTGCATTGGTTAGAGGAGTCAATTCAAGAATCAAGAAGCTTTTTAGCCCCTCACCTTCTGATCCCTTATATATTAGGGGTCATTCCATACCCGATTGCCTGGTAGTAACCACCACGAGGAAAAGGGCGGGGGTTCCGCTATCTACTAGCGAAGCACCCCTGGCCAAAGAGGGGAAGAAGCTGTCATGACCCCTGCCCCTGGCCCTCACTGGCAAGTCAGCCTTCCAATTAGGGCCAGGTCAAAGGTCTTAAAACCTCATCCAAGACTCTCTTGGATGAGCCTTTGGCGCCAGGCTCATAACCATCATAAAGACCAACATTAGAATGGGACTATTTACTTAGGGATTATTTAACTTGGTGGGCGGGGGGGGTTCAGCCAACATGGATGCACACGCATAGCTCAGTTACAAGGAACTGAGCTATGCGGTCTAGTCTTTTGGGTGTGGCAGGCCTGGGACTATTTTACCTAGACTACTTTTCCTGAGACTATTTATACCGCACCCAAACAGCAGAACATGCTTTGCGTTATTCTGCTGCGGGCAGCGTAGCGCTCACCGTGTCCAGTTCTTTGATGCCAGCTTACCTGAAACCAAGGACCTGCAGAGAGAGAGAGAGCACTACGAAACTTACCTGGAACAGTATCCTGTCTTCATTCCATCGCCGACTTCAGTTCCACTCACCTGAAGGTACGAACTCCATCATCCGGCACCGCATGCATCCTGGAATACCATAACCTGGAAACAGGAGAAAGAAAGACAGCATTAGTAAGCGTTTACTCACGTTTCCTCGCAAATGAAGAAAGCCACACAATTCTTACCTGGTTAGTCATCTCCTTGTCAGTATCATTGCTGGAACATTACGGCGCTCGGCGAGTAACATCTCAACCTGCAAGGAGAGATAAGACACAGGTTAGCAATATAAAAGGCGAAACAGCGCTGCGCATTACTCACCGGACAGCATCGCGCACACCGCGCTTTCGCCTACCGGCCCAAGCTCAAATTCAAACTACATGACAACACCAAAATACCTTTCCATACCTAAAAGGAAAGAAGCAAGACATTATTATTCGAACTAAGGGGAACATAAGAACTGCATATAAAGACTGTAAAGCAGCAAACCTACGGAGTCGCAGCAGGCCTGGATTCCCACAGGGGGGCTTGCACCAGTGAAGTAACTTGGTCGCTGTTCGCCCCCCCACATATACGCGCCCCTCCCACGAGGATCAGGATGGAGAATGCACCTTTTACAATATTAAGGTGAGGAAAGGGCCCAAGGGGGAAGAAGGAGTTGAGGCCAAGGGAGGTGGGAAAACATAAAGACAATCTGGGATTGAATCCAGCTCTTCTATATTGCAGACCCATCTTTAACCAGAGGCCTTACCAAGGGACCGGGAGAGGGTTCGAGAGTGCAAATCATCCAACCAGGGCTGGGTGGCGTCCCCGTGTATACCAGGTGATTGTAACAGAAGCTTTATGCCTTAGGGAAGAGGTTTGCATCCTCGGCAGCTTTTGCCACATGTATTGCCAACAATACAACTTTGTTGGCTTGCTACGCCGATGCCCAATGCCTACAAGAAGCCCCTGAGCCCTTGCAAACCCGCTTATTAGCCACTGTGACAGATGGTACTCGGGTAAACCAAAGCATCATCAAGAACACCTTAGATGCTGCGGAGACGGCTGGCCGTTCACTAGTCCAGGGTGTACTTCTTAAGCGACATGCTTGGCTCAGAAACTCAGGTTTCAAGACAGAAACGCAGGCGTCCCTCTTCAACAAACCCCTTGAAGACTCAAACTTGTTTGGCAAGGTGATTGATGACGCACTGGAAACAGCTAAGAAGGAACACGAAACTCTAAAAACCCTGGATCAAATCACAAAACCTCCTAATAAGCGAGGTTATGGCAACAGGTGCTATTTTCGTGGCCAACGACAAAATCAACAACAATACACCTCAGCCGGCAACTGGTCCTCCGCTCAGGGAACCAGTGGACAGTATGTTCAAAGAGGACAACGTCGTGGCAAGGGAAGAGGTCAGGACTCCACTCCCAGAGGCTGCCCGGCTGCCAACACCAAATTACCCGAAAGTTCGGGTCCCCTCCCATGCATCTCCGGTCAGGGGCCGGTTAACATCATTCCTGCAAGCATGGGAGGGAATTACCTCAGACAGCTGGGTACTGTCAACAATAGCCCACAGTTACTGCATCGAATTCAGTCGATCCCCAACATTCAGACCCCCAAGGGGAAGACGCCTATCACCGGAACCCCCTCTCCATCCTTAACTGCTGCTGGAAAAAGGAGCAATAGAGGTCGTGCCTCTATCACAGGTAAAGGAGGGTATTTATTCAGTGTACTTCCTTGTACCCAAAAAGGATTTAACCACGCGCCTTGTATTAGATCTGCGCCCAGCGAACAAATTCGTAAAACCTCAGAAATTTCGTATGGTGACTTTGCAGGAGGCAATCCCCCTGCTCACACAGGGGGATTACATGGCAACACTGGACATGTAAGATGCATACTTTCATATTTCAATGTTGCCAGCGCAGAGGAACTATCTCAGGTTCATGATAGAAGGCAAACACTATCAGTTCAAAGTGCTACCCTTTGGCATAGCCTCAGTGCCAAGGGTATTCACGAAGGTACTGGCAGTGGCAGCGGCACACCTGCACAGGTTGTCCATTCCGGTCTACCCTTACCTCGACGACTGGCACATAAAAGGGGATTCTTACGAAACATGCTTCTCAAATACTCAAAAGACTGTAGACTTTTTGTTCCACCTGGGCTTCTCCATCAACAAGAAGAAGTCCAGTCTAGACCCCAGCCAAGTCAAACAATTCCTAGGGGCTCTAATTCAAACAAAGGACTGCCTCGTCTTCCCGTCCAACGAGAGGGTCCAAAACATGCTGTTTCAGATCCCTCAATATGTAGCCGGTCGAGAGGTGACGGTACGCAAGGCCATGCGATAGCTAGGAATGAATTGCGTTGTGTATTTATTTGGTACCTCATGCGCGCCTGCGCCCAATGCAACATTGGCTCAACAGCCAGTGGTGTCAGGCCAGCGGACAATGGGATGATCTAGTGGTGGTCTCGCGGGCCTTGGTTCTCCCGCTGCGATGGTGGTCGAAGGAAAACCTTTCGCCACCCCCGCAGTGGAAGCCACTCTAACCACAGACGCATCCCACACAGGATGGGGGGCTCACCTATCCCATCAGACTGCACACAGAGTTTGGACTCAGAGTGTGGCGTCCAAACACATAAACTTGCTGGAACTGCTGGCGGTCTTCAAAGCACTGAAGGCTTTCCAGACACACCTGCAAGGGAAAACAGTGCTGATCCTCACAGACAGCACCACGGCCATGTACTACCTGAACAAGCAAGGGGGCACTCACTCTCCAGGACTGTTGAAGCTGTCCCAGAACATCTGGAAGTGGGCTCTCAAACACATATTCCTGTTATCTCAACATGTACCAGTGGAACTCAATCTTCTGGCAGACGAACTCAGCAGAGACTTCCCTCTGCCCGCAGAGTACGAATGGTGACTACGCGAAGACATCATCTCCAACGTTTTCGCAGAATGGGGTTTCTCAGAGATCGACCTGTTTGCAACTCTGAAGAACACCCAATGCCAAGATTACGCCTCTAGGTACCCCCAGAACCGCTCCAAGGGGAATGGTCTCTGGATAACAAGGTCAGGGAAATTTGTCTACGCTTTTCCCCCCGACTCCCCTTCTCAACAAGATAGTGCACAAGATGCACCAGGAACCAGTTACCATGATACTGGCGGCACCCATGTGGGCCCGCCAACCCTGGTTCACTCATCTGATGGAGATGTCACTGTCTCCTCCAGTGAAACTACCCTGCCCGTACAACATGCTGTCACAGGACAGGGGCCAAACGCTGCACCCATGCCCACAGACCCTGAACTTGGCAGCCTGGCTCCTGAGGTTATTGAATTTGGACATTTGCAGCTCCCACAGAGATGCATGGACATTCTCAGAGAAGCAAGGAAACCGAACACTCGTTACTGCTACTCTAGCAAGTGGAAACGGTTAGTCATCTGGTGTAAGGCAAAGAGCATCAACCCCGTTGACTGCTCTCCCACACAGATTGTTCTTTACCTGACTCACTTGTTGGACTCAAGTTTAGTCTTTAATTCTATTAAAGTTCACCTAGCTGCACTCTCCGCCTACACTACGTCTCAACATAATGTGTCATGGTGGAAAGTTCCATTTATTAAAGCCTTCATGGAAGAAGTGAAAAGAATTCACCCTCCTATATCTAACCCATCTCCTGGATGGGACCTGAATGTTGTACTAACCAGGCTAATGGGCTCTCCCTTCGAGCCCATGCATAAAGCAACCCTTAAGGATCTCACTCTTAAGATGGCTTTCTTGATAGCTGTCACCTCCATTAGGAGAGTGAGTGAACTACAAGCGCTCTCTATATTAGATCCCTTTGTAACAGTTCACAATGATAAGGTGGTTCTACGCACACACCCTAGGTTTGCACCGAAGTTCATTTCAAAATTCCATGTCAACCAGTCTATAGAACTGCCAACGTTCTTTCAAAACCCATCAAACTTGGGAGAAAAGAGCCTGCACACACTTGATGTGCGCAGAGCGGTCATGTTTTATATGGAAAGAACTAGACCACTGAGAAAGACTAATCAGTTCTTTGTCTCAGTGGCGGAAGGAAGAGAAGGAGATGCAGTTTCCAAATCCACTATATCTAGATGGATTGGCCAATGCATCACTCTCTGTTACACTCTTGCTAAGAGAGGATTGCCCTTCAAGCCTAGAGCACATTCTACTTGAGGCAGCACTGGGGCATCCATAGCATTCATTGCAAATGTTCCCCTTGATTCCATTTGTAAGGCAGCAACCTGGAGTTCTGTACACCCCTTTACAAAACACTATTGTCTAGATGCCCATTCTAGATCTGATTCCCAGGTGGGACAAGCAGTACTAAGCCATCTTTTCTCTACTGTTCCTTCTCACAACCCACCTCCAACTCCGGGTACTGCTCGCTAGTCTATGCGCAGCATGTGATTCTAAGCAGATTAATAAACATCAGACGACATGCATTACTTACCGTAAAAGCATTTTTGATGGTTGTATCTGCTTAGATTCACATGCGCCCGCCCTTCCTCCCCGCTCGGATGGAAGGAACATAGACGTCTTATTACTTTCTCTCTTTTCTGTACTCACTCACGTTAGTCATAAGGCTCCCTCAGGGCCTAAAAAATACAAACAGAGGGACCTCGATGCGTGAGGGATTTTGGGTGCACTACACGTCACTATAGGGATAGTATTACAGACACGCCTATGTCGACGTCCCCTTTTCGACTTTCGAAAAACAAGATGCAATACTCCTCAGTGACCACTGGATGTCGGACTATGCACAGCATGTGAATCTAAGCAGATACAACCATCAGAAATGCTTTTACGGTAAGTAATGCATGTCATCGCCCTGCGCGTAACCTCCTAAATGCGGTAACACTAAACGTAAAAAAAATCCTGTCCTATGTTGGGGACATATACAGTTGCTTTAGTTAATATGTAACTTCCTAGTCGTGTCTTGAAAGACAGGTAGCAACCCCCTTTATCTTCTTGTGTTCCTAAGAACATCATGTTTAGTATATTTTTAAATGCTACAAGGGCCCCCCAGTTTTGTCTGCTGCATTGGCTTGGAAGATTTGAGGATACCAGTGCTTTCTAACCCTTAATTTGTTGATCTTCATAATTTAGGTTTCCTGCATTGCCACAATGTCGGCCTTGAGGTATGATTCTACTTTCTTCCTTTTTACTGGGGAATTCAATCCCCTAAATTGGATGTCAATAATTTGAATGGATTTCCAATATAGAACCGTGATTTCTTACTCCCTTACATTCTTTATTCCCTTTCCATGATCACCCAACTGCAAATCTGTCCTACCCGCTCCTTCCTCTTCTCTTCTCCAGTCTAGACTCCCTCCAGCCCATTTATGTGAATCCTCCCATCCCCACCTCTTGCTACTCCCCAGTCTCCCACCACCCCCTCTCTCTCAACCCCAAACTAACCTAAGAACTACTCCCTGGGTCAGATCAAAGTTCCTAGTGACTCCAGAGGTGATGAGACTCTGGCCTTGACCCGAAACCAAGCCCTGAGAGCTAAACTTTCAGGGATATTATAAGACCACCCTCTTGATTCCTATATACACAAAAGTCACTGGAGTCTCTTCATGGGCCTCCCCTCCATGATGGATGACTACCAAAGTGCCTCTAGTTCCTCCAGCCCTTCTATGACCACTTCGCAGCTTTCCACTACTTCTGCGTGGGACACATAACTTCTTTGTTTCTTGTAACATCATTTGGTGCTTCACAGGTTGAGGGATATGAATCCCTATTGAAATTACTGCCCTGTGTTGCGTCATCCTCTTACCAAAGGGGAATGTCCATTTGTACTTAATTTGATTCTGATTTAAGGCCTTCACCACGGGGGCCCACGGCCCTCTATTGCTGTAGGGTTGATTGTGCAGGATCTTGATGTACCTGTACCTGTGCAGAGTTGATCATTATGTGACATGTGACTGCCGAGCGAGCTGCCCTTAGGATATTTTCTTTTTGACTATATGAGGCCAGACCCACTAATACATCTCTTGGTCTCGCGTCCGGTTCCATTCTTTTGGGGCCAACACGGTGGATTCTATCTATAATGATTTCAGAGTGAGGCGTGTCTCCAATTAAGTCTCCAAAGCAGTGCTGTATTGTGTCCTTCAGGTCCCTGTCACTAGCGTTTTCCAACAATCCTTTGAGACAAAAAGTGGACCTTTTTTGACCTATTTTCTAGATCTTCGCACTGAAGCTCCAAAATTTAGGAGAGTCTTGAACGTTGTTCCAAGAGCTCATCATTTTATTTGGTATCTTCTGTCACCCACAGTGAGCAAGAAATGGGCAGAAAATCTCTCTGCCTTTGACACTGTCAACCATGTAATCCTGCTCAACCGGCTCCATGATAACCTGGGTATCAATGTTCGGGTCCTGGCCTGGCTGACCTCCTTCCTCTCCAATCGACCCTCCGAGGTCCAATTTGGGTTATTCCATTCCTCTATCGCACTACTCACTTGTGGTGTGGCCCGAAGGGGGGTCTAACCTTTCTCCCTGGCTTTTCAGCCAAAACCTGGCACCCCTATCCCACTGCATTGCTGCTTTCTGCTCCAATTTTCAGTGCTATGCGGACGACACTCAGCTCGTTTTCAGGCTCTCCTATGCTACTTCTTGTCCCTCTCTCATCCCTGACTGTCTGTCTGCAGTCTAGGAGTGGTGTGCCGCCAACAACCTCTGCCTTTATGCCAGCAAGACAGAGATCCTCCTCATCGGCACACCTGCGCCTTCCTTTCCTGTCACTCTCTGGATGGCCTCCCTTGGCCCTCTCCCTGCTCCCACCTGTGAGGCTAAAAACCTCTGTGTCATCTTCGACTCCACGCTTTCCTTTTCTCCACACATCTTTTTTTTAAACGTGTTTTTATTGCATTTCTTATCAACAACATGAGGATGAAACATGTCCCATAACAGTCCCTCCCTTCCCCCAAACCGCCTTCCTCCGGAAGGTCTCTGTATATGTGTCAGATAATGTATACGTGTCCACCTGACTTCTATGTGAACATATCCAAAATCCTTATTTTAGGGGGGCACCGTTGTTCCATGTAATCGCTCTGCAGATAGTCCATGGCCAACCCCCAGTCCGTTCTGAATTTCTGTCGATCTCCTTGAATGTCATTGGTGATGAGTTCCATCGCTATATGTGACCATACTCTTTGTAGCCATTCAAATAATGTCGGTGGCATTTTCTGTTTCCATTTTTGGGCTATGGCCAGCCATGCTGCTATCAGCAGACCCATAAAGTTCTGCTTCTGTATCTTTGTCAGTAGTTTGTCTCAGGGCTTCCAGAGGCCACACAGCCACACCTCTTCCCCTAGCTCCCCCACTCTGTCAAACATTGACTGCATTTGAATTTTGATGTCCGTCCCAGAATTCTTGGAGTGCCAGGCAGTCCCCCAGGTGTGTCTCCAGCTACCCTCTGCCCCACACTCTCTCCATCACTTGTTTGGAGTGGTTGTATACATAGTGTGTAGTCTTTCTAGTGTGTAGTGCCATTGTACAAGGATCTTCATCCACATCTCCCTCGTCTGGACAGCCCGCATCAGTTTGGAGATGGCCCCCCCATATGTATTCCCATTGACCCTTTGTGACTCTGCCCCAGTGTGTTTTCCCACCTTTTCATATATAGCCATTTGATCTCTTCCAATTGGGCGTTAAGGAATTTATAGGTGTCTGAGACAAATTTCTTGGTCCCTGCATGTGTCGTGATATATGATTCAAACAGGGTCAATTTCCTTGTCACTGCCTGTTTGATCCTTGGGGAGCGCAGCCAATGGTGCAGTTGTTCGTATTTGTACCTATCGTTGATTGTGAGGCCTAGTTGTTTTGTGCAGTCTTCGAAGGTTCTAATCTCCTGGGCCTGAAACATGTCACCTATCTTTGTACACCCCCCTCTCCCATTTTTGATAAGCGCCTTTCTCTATACCCGGTTGGAACTCTGGGTTCTTAAACATTGGCATGAAAGGGGTCGGATCTATTGTCCGTGTTTCTTTTTGGGTAGCTCTATCCCATATCCCTAGGGTTGCTTTCATTACCTCACTTATTTGTACATTCGGGTGTCTGTGTTCTTTTTTTGTGCAGAGTATGTGACAGAGTTGGGTTGTAGCTACTGCTTTATCTTGGGCTACCCACAGTTTCTGGGAGGAGTCCCAGATCCACTCTTTCAAGACCCACAACTGAGAAGCCTTGTGATATTTACAGAAGTGGGGGAGGGCGCATCCCCCGTTTATTCTCTGAGCCGTAAGATCTGTGCTGGACAACCTGGGAGTCTTTTTTCGCCAGATGTGTGTTATTATTGTTTTGGTCAGTGTTTTAAAAAAGGAGGCCAGGACTCTAATCGGTAGCGCCTGGAATAAGTACATGATTTTGGCCAGAATCCACATTTTTATTGCTGTAATCAGGCCCCACCACGATATTGACAGGGGGTTCCACCTCTCTATGTCCCTCTTCATTTTGTTTAGTTGTTGAGGATCGTTTCTTCCGTATAGTTTGTCTATTTGGCTGGTCAGAGTGACTCCCAGGTATTTAACCCCGTCTGCTGCCACCCTCAGTTGTAAAGCTGCTGCTTGTCCACACATCTCTGATGTCTCTAAGAAGTCAAACTACCAACTGCACCTCCTCAGAGGTATTCTTCCTTTCCTCTCCTTCCCCCAGAAGCTCACTGTCTCTGGAGCTCTGGTTCTCTCTAGGCTGGACTACTGCAACAGCCGCTTTCTAAATCTGCCTGCAACTACTCTCTGCGGCTCATCCTGAACAGGACTGCGAGAATTATCATTGGCCTCAAGCCCACGGATCGTATCTCTCCAGCCCTTCAATCTCTTAATTGGCTCCCAGTGGCTGCAAGGATTAAGTTCAAGACCCTTTGCATTGTCCACAAAGCCTTCTGGGGCCTGGGTCCGCAATACCTTCAACTCTCCCTTCGGAAATACCTTCCTACTCAAGCTCCTCTCTCCTCCAGCTCCCTCAGGGTCAGTCGCTTCTCCAAGCAATGAGTTGGGGGTAGATCTCTTTCTACGGCTGGGGCTTCCCTCTGGAACAGCCTCCATGCCTCTCTGAAACTTGAGGAGAACCATCTTCGGTTTTGGAAGCACCTCAAGATCTTCCTCTGCTTCTGTCTTCACTCTTCCTCTCCCCTGCTGATCTGTCTGCTACGGCATTGGGCTCCTGGCTACCCTCTGATTTCGGGCTCAGTTTTCTGCCCACCCAGCCGCATGCCTGCACTGCCTCCTGGCAACCATTGCACTTGGGTCTGTATCTGGAACCCTACAGTCCCCTTCCTGCACTTATTAGACACCCGTTGTCTGTACCTTATTCTTGCACTTACCACCTGCTGGCCGCACTACCTGTTGTTATGATCACGTGTTCAGCACTTTCCATTCCTCCCCTGCCCCTTGCACTTCCTCCTTCCCTCTCCCTTGCACTTGCACACTCTCAATGTCACTGGGTCTAGTAAGATCGTTGTTTTGTCCTCCCTTGTTCCCCTCCCTTGCCTCGTTGCGCTCTGAGACACTTGTGTATGATTTGATATGATGTGTTATTTATAACGTGCTTAATACCCAGAGGTTTCTAAACGCGAACCCGGGGATCGAACCTGTTGTGCTCCGTGTTGTCTTGCTTCCAAGGCGAGCACGTTGCCCCTGAGCTATCCTCCCGCGTATGGGTGGGAAATAAAAAGAAATATCATATCTAGAAAGCTTTGTGGTTCAGGCATCCACTGCTTGCCTAATGAGTCATCTGTTCTATAATCTGGCAGGAAGGTGCTCACCTCAGAGAGCTTGGGCTCATGAGCAGCTAATGTTTCATGTACTTTGGCTAGCTATTTACGCATTTTATGGTACTCGGCAGGTGACACAGTCCAGCACATTCCAGAGAGTATCAGAAGTCTCAGTTAGAAGTTGTCTCTGATGACCAGGATGCTGCCAAACAAATCCTCAAACCCGGCCTACACACAGTGAACTGTTTGGGCAGGGCAATGGACATGGGGACTGTGATCAAGAAGCACTTCCCAACACACATGACTGGCTGCTTACATCCAAAGCAAGCTAAGTCTTTGGGTTTATCCTTTCCTGTACCTCAGAAATCTCACTCTTTCAGGACCGCTGACAATTTTTCCAGAAGGCCATAGCAATTGTTTCAACTTGTACATATCCACTGTGTCACATCTGATGCCATTGTGACCGAACAGATATGAAGCTGCACCTCTTTTCTCATGGTGGCTGTTTAAAGTTTCCAGTATCCAGCCCATTCTTGCAATTATTACGAAAGATGAGTATTCTGTGGGAGGCAAGTATCCTAGACAAGCACTTTACTAATCTTCGATAATGTTCTTTCTGCTCAATACTATCTTCCACCCAAAGCTTTCTCAAAGCCTTTCCATCCACCCCTCAATTGATTGAATACTATGTTGATGTGTATCTTGTGTTGTACTCTTTTCATGATCATTTTACTGTTTCTAATGGCCTCTGAGAAATGTGTGAAGATGTGTGGAACTGATGTATGGGGCCCCATAATGCTCCATACATCTTTACCACCCTTGTCAGATCTGGTACCAGAGGTGAGCATGACGCAGTGAGAGCTGGTCTGAGCTCCACCAGCACCAACTTGTGACAATACATGTAGTTATCCTGATCTGTTCTATACTTGGAGGTTTTAAAAACATGGGGCTCTGTGGGAGGAAGATTGCAGTTATCATAAAGAACATTACTTAAGGTTACCCAACTTGTTCGTTTAAAATAAATTCTCCTAAGGCTGCCAAGGCTTAACGTTCCCAGGCATTACTGTTCACCTTGAAAACACCTAACTTCGCACGTCCCTTACACAAAATGCTAAAATAGTCTCCTTGAAAATCAAAAACATTTGATGTGTTTGCTAATAGTTATAGAAACTGTTGCAAATAACTCTCCATTTGCAATATCACTCCATGGTCAATTATTAGAGCATTTCTCATTCAGAAACACTGATAATATGGGATATTACTTTCTACCTTTGTTGTTTCTGCCCAAAATGTCTGGCCCAGAGAAAAATGACAAATTCAGTAAAACCAAAACAGTTTTTAAGTTATATATTGATACACATATTTGCCAAGTTTTGTAAACAATGCATACCATAGTGCTTAGGAAGTCCTTTAAACATTGACAAATTACTTGTAAATATGTGTTTCATAGAACAGCACAAGCTTTGCCACGTGATTCTGTTGTGGAAGACCTGCACTTAAAAAATCGGTATCTTCAAGAAAAACTTCAAGCATTAGAGAGGCAGCTTTCAAGAGAGACAGTGTCCAGGCCTTCTGTAAGTGCTTCATTTATTTTTTATTTTTTACCTGACATTTGAATTAGAATTTTTCTGTGAAAAGTTGAAATTTGGTGCACAGGCTTTTTTATGTTGCATTTTAAAAGTAATGTGCTGTAGATTACTTATCACTTTTCAAGTAATTAATCGGTTATACCTCTTTTTGTATGTTCATGGTACAATTCTTTATGATTAGGAAAGGTTCATGTGTTTTCACGTGAGACAACATAATTAAATGTAACATCTACATGTGACTAGGTCACCATCCTGGCTCTCTTTCCCACTGGAGAGTAACTCTGGAGGCCGGTTGTCACCCCAAGCCAGTGGATGATGGGCTCTGGGGAAGAACGAGGAGGCTCATCAAGGTCACTCTCGGTCCTCGTCACTTGGCAAGGGTGAGTCGCAGTGTGTCAGCTCATGGCAGTTCCAAGGGTCCCATCCTTACCTTCACCACTGCACTATCAATGCAGGCTTGCCCTAAAGGGTTAGTTCATGATCAAAACCAATGGAATAGTCTTTAATTTAATAATAAGGTGCTCCCTCCTCATTGAGAAAGCCTACAACTCCCTGTTGTGAGAAACCTGAAGGTGTCTCACTGACTAGTCCCTGGGGTCTGTCATCCAGGTGGCCAGGGCATGACCATCCCTATTGGATCCAGTTCCTGGGGGTGGACTAGTGATGGAGGATCACCTTGATGGGTGGATGGGGGGTTCTCAGGGAGTGGAAGTGGGACACAGACGGTTGAGATGCAGTACCACTTTCCTTATGACATCTTTTTCCACTTCCTACCCAGTAGGATATTCAGAAGTTTTAACCCCCGCCCGCCCTTTTCCGACACAAACACTTTCTTACATGTTATGTTATGTTATTTTGCATTTATATAGCGCCTTATATACCATTGGTATGGTCTGAAGGCGCTGGTAGGTTGAACTCCCTTGGGAACCGAAGTTCAGGTCAGTAGAGAGAGTAGAGAGAGTCAAAGCTGCGTGTGCGCAACAGGTATGTGTGCAGCTGGTGCAGAATAAATGTGTTAGCTGCTTCTTAGCGGTAGGTGTAGTGGTTAGTGGTTGAGAGATCAGGAGTATGTGTTCGCTCTGGGCGGAATTATCCAGACCGAGTGTGGCAGCGTTAGGCCTGAGGAGAACGCCTGGCTGAGGGTGTGAAACCAGCAATGTTTACTTAGAGTGACGGGGAGTGAGCGGCAGATGTTGATATGAGAACAGTTATACCGAATGGTGTCATAGTATCTCTGTGTTCTAGTTGGGTGGTGGTGTAAGGAGAGAATAAGCGTGGGGTGTGATTTGAAGTATGTTCTTTAAAAAAAAAAAAAAAAAAAAAAAAATTCCCTGCATTCCAAAGCATATTATGTACGACACGCAATTCTGAGCAGTCAGGTCCGTTCTATGCATTTTTGTTCATTTCAGGCGTTCAAGATTGCCCTACACACACACACGCGCTCTGGTTCATCTTGCGTGCTCTAGTCTATCCTTCATTCTCTAGTGTGCCCCATGCATGCTCTCAAGTATACCATACGCATGCACTCCTGTCTTCCTCGTGCATGCACTCCAGTTTACCCCGCGCATGTGCTCCTGTCTGCCTACGCACTCATCTGCTCTGTATACCCGTTCGCTCTGTATGCAAATCCATCCTGTATGCTTGTCCGCTCAGTATGCTCATCTGATCTACACACTCATTCGGTCTGCACACTCATCTGGTCTACATACTTAACCACTTTATGTAATATTCATCCGCTCTACGTAATCATCCATTCAGCATACTCATCCGTTCAGCCTAATCATCCGCTCCACACACTCATCTGCCACTCATCTGCTCCACACACTCATCGGCAACTTCATACACTCATTCGCTCCACTTACACTCATTTGCTCCATATACACTCGTCCACCCCACATACACTCGTCCGCCCCTCATACACTCGTCCGTCCCACATACACTTATTCGCTCCACACATTCGTCCATTCCACACACTCGTCCAGTGTACATACTTGTCCAATCTACACACTCGTCTAATCTACACACTCGTCTAATCTACACACTCGTCTAATCTACACACTCGTCTAATCTACACACTCGTCTAATCTACACACTCGTCTAATCTACACACTCGTCCAGTCTACACACTCGTCCAGTCTACACACTCGTACGGTCCACAACATTCATCAGTACAACATGCTATTCGTCCGCTTGCCAATACTACTCGTCTGCTCTACGTATCCATCCGTTCTACGTATTTATCCGTTCCACACACTCGTCTGCACCACACACTCGTCCGTTCTGCACATTCATCCGCTCCACGTACTGGTCCTCTCTACGTACTCGTCCATTCTACGTACTCGTCAGTTCTACGTACTCAGGCGCTCTCCATATTCAGCTGCTTTCCACACTCAGCTGCTCTCCACACTCAGCTGCTCTCCACACTCAGCCGCTCTGCACACTCAGCCGCTCTGCACACTCAGCCGCTCTGCACACTCAGCCGCTCTCCACACTCAGCCGCTCTCCACACTCAGCCGCTCTCCACACTCAGCCGCTCTCCACACTCAGCCGCTCTCCACACTCAGCCGCTCTCCACACTCAGCCGCTCTCCACACTCAGCCGCTCTCCACACTCAGCCGCTCTCCACACTCAGCCGCTCTCCACACTCAGCCGCTCTCCACACTCAGCCGCTCTCCACACTCAGCCGCTCTCCACACTCAGCCGCTCTCCACACTCAGCCGCTCTCCACACTCAGCCGCTCTCCACACTCAGCCGCTCTCCACACTCAGCCGCTCTCCACACTCAGCCGCTCTCCACACTCAGCCGCTCTCCACACTCAGCCGCTCTCCACACTCAGCCGCTCTCCACACTCAGCCGCTCTCCACACTCAGCCGCTCTCCACACTCAGCCGCTCTCCACACTCAGCCGCTCTCCACACTCATCAATACTCATTCACTCTCCACGCTCCTCTGCCCTCCACGCTCCTCTGCCCTCCACGCTCCTCTGCCCTCCACGCTCCTCTGCCCTCCACGCTCCTCTGCCCTCCACACACTCATCCTCTCTCCACACACTCATCCTCTCTCCATGCTCGTTCCCTATTACACGTTCATCTAGCCAGACGTTCATCCAGTGTATACGTTCGTCCGTTCATCTGCTCTCCACACTCATCCGCTCTCCACACTCATCCGCTCATTCGCTCTCCACGCTCATCAGCTCCCCACTCTCATCTTCATTACATACTCGTTCGCTCTTACGCGTTCGTCTGGCCAAGCGTCAACTCTACACGTACTCATCGTGCTCTACACACACTAACCATTCTGCACACTCATTGGCTTTAGTATGTTCATCTATTTCGTCCGATCTCTATAGACATTTGATCTTTCTAGTCGTCTGTTCTTCCACTTATGCACCTTTCGACTTAGTGTATTCATCTGTTCAATACACTTCATCCATTCTAGTTATTCCATCTATGTCATTCACTGCGTTCCCTCCTCATTCATTATGTGCATTTCGTCGGTTCAGATCTCCTACTTCCCCAATGATTTATTCCTATTATCCACTTCACTGTTTCGATCTACATTACTCGTTTTTTTGTTTGACTTTCTAGTTTACATTTGAGTTTATTTAGCTGTCAATTTCTTGTTCTAGGTAGTTTGCTGGGTCGGTGTTATTGTGATGATGCTAATTTGGAAACGGTTGGTTTTAGGGGAAGAGCCTGGTTTTCAGTAGTTTACGGAAGGCCGTTAAGTCCTCAGTTAGGCGGATGTGGGGTGGGAGCGAGTTCCACAGGGTTGGGGCCAGGGCTGAGAATGATGATCCGCCTAACCTGACTGAGTTTGTCTTTGGAATTACTAGGAGGCCGGCTGAGCTTGATCTTAGGGTGCGAGTGGGATGATAAGGTATTAGCTTGTCTTGGGGATATTGGGGTCCAGTTTTATGCAGTGCTTGATGGGAGAGGCATAGGGTTTGGAAAGCCACCCTACGGGCTACTGGAAGCCAGTGCAGTGTCTTAAGGTCTGGGGATACGTGGTCTCTTGGGCCGAGCGCAAGTAGCATTTTGGCCGCCGCGTTTTGTGCTCTTTGGAGTTTATTCAGTTGGTAGGCATGAATTCCGAGGTATAGGGGGTTTCCGTAGTCTAGTCTTGATATGACGATTGATGGGACCGTAGAGACTGTGCTGGGAAATGAGAGGTATGGAAAGATGCGCCTAAGGGTTTTAAGGTGGGAGTGGCAGGATTTCGAGACATTGTTGACTTGGCGCAAGTGTGTTAGGTCGGAGTCCAGGGTGCATCCAAGATTTTTTACTGTGTTGGAGGGTGTCGGTGAGTTGCCCATGGCTGGTGGCCAGGGTAGTGGGTGCAGAAGGAGATCGGAGTTGCCGCAGACCATGATTTCTGTTTTGGAGGGGTTTAACACGAGGTGGCTTTGGGTCATCCAGAGTTCTATGTTAAGGAGGCAGGATGCCAGGTCAGGTCGGGAGTTGGGTTTCGAGTTCAGGAATTTTATAATTAGTTGAGTGTCGTCGGCATAGTTGTAGCATAGGATGTTGTGTGAACGAATTATTAGTGGGAGGGTGGTCAGGTAGAGATTGAACAGGAGGGCGGATAGACATGCTCCTTGAGGGACTGCCGTGTCAACTGGCCAGGCTTGTGAGGTAAAGC
Organism: Ambystoma mexicanum; assembly: GCF_040938575.1. NCBI lineage: Eukaryota > Metazoa > Chordata > Amphibia > Caudata > Ambystomatidae > Ambystoma > Ambystoma mexicanum. The sequence continues at coordinate 852,860,383 of NC_090936.1, read as the reverse complement.
TGGAGAGTGTCGTTATTTGGTGCCTGTCTTTGAGGAATGAAGCTATCCATTTAAGGGCGGTTCCACGAATTCCCAGGGAGTGGAGGCGGTCTAAGGATTCAGTGATTGATCTTGTCAAAGGCGGCCGATAGGTCGAGCAGGATTAGTGCGGCGCATCCCGCGGAGTCTGCTGTCATTTTAAGGTCGTCCCAGATCGAGGTTAGGGTGGTTTCAGTTCTGTGACGTGTTCTGAAACCTGATTGGGCGGGGTCTAGGAGATTGTTGGCTTCCACAAAGGCATTTAGTTGAGAGTAGGCGGTTCGGTCAATGAGTTTGGCAAGGAACCTGGTGTTTGAGATTGGGCGGTAGTTTTTGGGTTCGAGAGGGTCGAGCGAAGGTTTTTTAATTAGAGGTTTGACGTGCACTATTTTGAATGCGTCGGGAAAGATACCGGAGGAGAGGGAGGCATTTATGATAGATCTTGCATGTTCTCCTGCGCAGGTGGAAGCAAATATTTCTTTAAGGGTTGTGGCTGGGCAAGGGTCCAGTTGTGATCCAGATGGTTTGCGGGCAGATAGAAGTTTGTGAAATTGTTCTGGTGATAATGGACTAAAGGCTTCGAACGTTGGTTGCGTAGAGGATCGCAGCTGATGGGCTGGGCGGTACGGGCGGGGGATTGCCCAGTGGCTGTAATAGAGCCAGTTTGGTGTTTAGAGTTTTTGTCCTTTCGATAGCCGTGTTGTAAAAGTGGAGGGAGAGTGAGTCGCACAGTGATTGTGAGGGGGTTGGGACGGTTGTATTGCAAGCCGGATTGGTAAATTCGTAGATGATTTTGTGGAGTTCTTTGCTTGGGTTTTTGCAGTTTAGGATTCGGGTGTTGTAGTGGGCTTTTTTTTGCTTTCCGGATTTCAGCCTTGTACCGATATAGGTGTCGGGCCAAGGTGGTCCTGCTCTCGTGGGTTTTCTGTTTCTGCCATTTGCGTTCTAGGTATTTGTAATGTCGTTTAGTGGTCTTCAATTCAGGAGTGAACCATCTGGGGAAAGGGCCACGGCTTGTTGATGGTTTGCACGGGGGTGTGAGTCGCAGCAGGGATGCGTTGAGCAATGAGTCAAAGGCCTCAGGGGTTAGTTGGTTGTTGGGACGGCAGGTGGGTGGTGGAGATTGTTGGAGTGCCTCGGCTAGGTCCGGGGTGATCATTAGTTTTTTCCAGCATTTGTGTAAATTCGGAGGTTCGGATGCGAGTAGGGGAAGGGGGTCGGGTGAGTGGATGGCGAAGGAGAGAATGAAGTGATCGGACCAGATGATGGGGGTGGGGGGATTTAAATGAATCGGGTGTTGGAGCTAAAGATGGCATCAAGAGTGTGTCCTTTGTAGTGAGTCGGGCCGCTTATGTGAGGTTGGAGATTAATTGCATCTAAACCGTCAACCAGGGAGTGTGTCATAGGGTTGGTGGGGATGTCGAACCATATGTTGAAGTCTCCAGGGAGGGTGAGGTTGGGATGGTTTAGTTGGAGGGTGGCGATAGAATCGCAGAGGTTGTTTGCGAATTGTCTATCGTAGCCAGGGGGCCTGTAGATTATTAGGAAACTGTGTGAGAGCGACGGGGAGAGGGATAGTTTAACGAGGAGAGATTCGCAGGATGGGATGGTAGGTTGGTTGTCAATGATTGAGGCGTGGAAGAGAGATTTGAAGACAAATGCTACCCCCCCCCTCCTCTGGACGGACGGTTCAATGGGATGAGGGAGTAGCCGGGGGGGAAAGGCTTCATAGGCGATTGGGCCGAAGTTATCAGAGAACCAGGTTTCAGTGATGAAGAATAGGTCTGGTTTGACAGATGCGAGGAGGTCAAAGATGCAATGTCTGTTTTTTGCTACAGATTGGGCGTTAAATAGGATACAGTTCACATCGGCAGGCAAGGTAGGTCTCGGAGCTGGAGCAGGATGGGGCAGAGGCGGAGAGAGTGGAGGGGGAGGGGTAAGGTGGGTGATGCTAGAGGGGAATAGTGGGCGGGCAGATAATTTGGCACGTTTCGGGCGGGGTTAGGTGGCTGGATGTGATAGGATGATCAGGTTTGGGTTGGGGGATTTGAGGGTGGGGTGTGGGCGGTTGGGATTTTCAGTTGTAGTTGATGAGAAATCAATGGAGAGGGATTTCAGGAAGGGAGAGGCCACGTGGGAATGAGGAGATTGTGGGAGAGAGGTGGTGGGTCGAGACAGGGGAGGCGAAGAGTGCTGAGTGATTGAGGGGGACCAGGGACGGTTCCTCTTTAGTTTCTTTGCTGCAACTGGTGTGTGAGATAGGGTAGGGGGGCCAGAGGGGGAGAGGGAAGCAGCTTGGGTTCGTGCTAGGGCTAGGCGCGCCGTTTTTAGGGAGGGGAAAGGGTGCGGTCGGGGGGGAAGGTGGCAGGGGTATGAGGGCATGGCGGGGGGTGGGTGATTGCTGGGTGAGGTGTGCAAGGTCTGAGAGTGAGGGGAGCGGGTATGGGCAATGCTGAGGGGTCGGGGGTGGGGTTAAGGGGATGAGTGGTCTTAGGGTGAGCGGCTTGCCATCGTGCCCCCCTGGTTTGGTGTTTGGAGAGGGGAGTGGCAGCGAGTGCGGAGGAGGGTGGGGTGATTTGGGAGGGGGGGCGGGAGGGCAGGCAAATCGGAGAGTGGGGGTGGTTCACGGTGGTCGTTTCTTACAGACTCTGGTGGCGTGGGTGCACTCATGATTGGTGCGAGATTTTGGGAGCTTTTGGGTTGATTTGGGAGGGTTTTCTGATTATAGTTATGAGGTCAGGCTACTGGTTACAGCTTCTGAGTGCAGTTGGGTATACTTCTAGATACGATTGGGCACACTTCTAAATTCAACTTTTCTCAGAGGGGTGATTGGGCACAACTTCTAAATGCAATTGGGTACACTTCTAAATGCAACTTTCTCAGAGAGGCTATTGGGCGCAACTTCTAAATGCAATTGGGTACACTTCTAAATGCAACTTTTCTCAGAGAGGCTATTGGGTGCAACTTCTAACTGCAATTGGGTACACTTTCTAAATGCAGCTTTTCTCAGAGAGGCTATTGGGCGCAACTTCTAAATGCAATTGGGCACACTTCTAAATGCTATTGGGCACACTTCTAAATGCAACTTTCTCAGAGAGGCTATTGGGTGCAACTTCTAAATGCCATTGGGTACACTTCTAAATGCAACTTTCTCAGAGAGGCTATTGGGTGCAACTTCTAAATGCAATTGGGTACACTTTCTAAATGCAGCTTTTCTCAGAGAGGCTATTGGGCGCGTCTGTTACGCTCACCTGGTTCCCACGGGGGCGTCGACCGGAACTGGGCCGCTGTTGTTTCCACCAGCGTGACGTGCAGCGCCGAGATGACTGACTGGACTGGCCCGCTCAGCCTAGTTTGTCTGGCTCGCAAGAATATTCTTCTGCAAAGGAGAAGAGGAATTAACCACCCGTGGAATTGAGTGTCAACCCACCTTCCCCACAGATCACTCTTGATGTCCACTCCTTAGTCTCACCTGATGGTTTGGAAGGATGAGCTCTCCATCCTGTGTCGACCGCAGGGGCGCGTTGGTGACCAGTTACTTCACTGGCGTAGAGGAATTGGTGAGTTCCAGTATTGACTCTAAAGTCCAATTGTTCATAAGAGTTCAAATGTCTGATCTTCACTCTGTCCGATTCCTTGCAGGTTGCCGATTAATCCACTCGAAGATTTCCAAATGGCACTTGGTAAGATTCAGGTAAGTCTATTGTGGTTTTCCCCTTAGGGGCCGGGGTACGGCGATGAAGCAGAGTTGACTGTGCCGACCCGAGATGAGGTGAGACCCCCGTGGTAAATCGGGTAAGTTTTGTGGGGGGGTAACTGGTATTGTCTTTGCTTTCTCCACTTATGGGCCGGGGTACGGCGATGAAGCAGAGTTGACTGCGCCGACCCGAGATGAGGCGAGTAGCTCACGTGGTAAATCAGGTAAGTCCTTGGGGGTAGCTTGTATAGCCTTGGAGAGTCCCCTTGCTCACCTTGCTGTCTTTGTCTCCTTAGGTGTCGGAGGGCGGCCACGAGATGGAGAGAGCGTGATGGAATGCTGAAGTACCGCCAAGCAGGTGAGTTCAGCGCGGCGCCGTAGGAATGCGAAGCGATGCTTCAAAAACTTCTGTCTTTCAATTCCGTGGCGAAATGGATCAGGATTCAGGTAAGGATTAACGTTAAAACTCCTGTTCTAACCTTTATCCTTCTTTTCTTCTTGTTTCAGGAGTCCCAGGACTGAAGCGGGCGTGGCTTGAGACTGGAGCTGCTGAAAACACGGTGAGCGTTACGCTGCAGCAAGCAGAATAACGCGAAGCACGTGTGGCTGTCCGGGCGTGGTTTAAATAGCCTTGGAAGAAGATCCAGGTAAGTATTCTTCCACAGCCCCACCCAAGTAACAAAATAGTCCCTTCAGTAAAATAGTCCCTCCTAAGCCTCATTTGGCTTGAGTCTTCATGCAGCATTGTCTGCCTCAGGTGAGTATGCAGCATGGTCTGCTTCAGGTAAGTTATCAGTAATGAGCCTGGCGCCCATGGCGCCAGGACTGACTTTATCTTTATGAGCCTGGCGCCATAGGCGCCAGGACTGCATCAAAACAGCCCCTAATTGGGGCTTTTGGGCATGCTCCAAGTGGCATGATGCCTGCTTCCGGGGCTGCTGGGGCTGGTCTGGTCTTCCGGGGGCAGGCATCATGACAGCACTCCCCCTCAAGGCCCCTCCTAAAGTCGTTCTCCCCCTTGGCCGTGGTTAGTCTGGAAATTCCCGATGGAACCTCTTCACTAAACGAGGTGCATGCACGTGGTCACTAGGTTCCCAAGACCTTTCCTGCGGACCATAACCTTTCCAGTCAATTAGGTAAAAGAGTTTTGATCTCACTCTTTTTGAGTCCAAAATATTCTTGACTTCGAACTCGGGCTCCCCGTCTATGAGGATAGGTTCAGGTGGAGTGGTTAGCCTAGTTCCTGGTTGCACTGGCTTCAAAAGAGACACATGGAAGACAGGATGGATTCGCATATGAGCAGGTAGGTCCAACTTGACGGCGACTGGGTTAATAATTGCCTTGAAAGAAAAAGGACCCAAATATTTGGGGTTAAAGGTCCGAGTCCCCTTGAGTGGTAAGTGCTTAGTGGCTAACCATACTTGGTCCCCTATTTGGTATTGAGGAACTTCACTTCTGTGCTGATCCGCATCTTTTTTGTATTTTTCCTTAGCCTTTTGCAAATGGATGGTTGCTTCTTTTCTTTAAAGGCTTGTGTAATAACAGCGTGGAGATGGTCCACTGCGGGCATCTCTAAATGCTGGGGTGAGTCCAAATCCGAGGTTCGAGGATGGTGCCCATAAATGGTAAAAAAAGGACTTTGTCCAGTTCCTGAGTGTACGGAATGATTGTACGCATACTCTGCGATCCACAGAATGTCTTTCCAATTCCCCTCAGACTGATGTAGCATACAACGGAGGTACTGTTCAAGAGTCTGGTTGGTCCTCTCCGTTTGACCGTCGGTCTGAGGGTGGTGACTGGTCGAAAGCCTAACATCAATTTGTGCCAGTTGGCAGCATTTCCTCCAGAAATGTGAAATGAATTGACTGCCCCGATCTGAAATTAACACTGAAGGAAAGCCATGCAGGCGGACAACGTTTTCAAGGAATTCCTTGGCCAGGATTGAAGCTGAAGGTATCCCTTTTAAAGGAATGAAGTGGGCCATTTTAGAAAAAAAGATCTACAATAACTAGAATGGTATTGTAACCTTGGTACGGGGGTAAATCTGTGATGAAGTCTAATGACAAGGTTTGCCAAGGGGTAGGTGGTATGTCTAATGGTTGCAATAATCCTGCAGGTTTTTTCTTTTGCCCTTTATTTTGTGCGCAAATGCCACAAGACATGGCAAATGTCTTGACATCCTTTCGCCAGGTGGGCCACCAAAATTGCTTCCTAATTTTAGCTTCGGTTTTTGCAATACCCGGATGCCCTTCTATTAAGGTGTCATGGTAATGGGAAATGACAAGTTCCTGTAGTTCCTTTTGCAGTAAAAATAGCCGGCCTTGGTAATAAGGTAAATCATCGATGACAGAGTACTCTGGACCTTTCTTTGCCCAGTCCTGTAGGGCAACGGAATCAAAGAGTTGGTGGATCTTGTTTTGAATGTCCTCCAGTGTCTGTATGGATGTCAGGCCAAGGATTCTCTGTTCCGGAATTATGGGTATGGGTTCTAAAGTTATTTCTGCTTCTCCCATTCCAATCCGGGACAAGGCGTCTGCTTTACCATTCTTACAACCTGGTCGATAGGTTATTACAAAATCAAACTCGGCGAAGAACAATGCCCAAAGGAGTTGGCGCGAAGATTGGGCTTTGGCTGTCTTTAGGTATTGTAAGTTGCGGTGATCGGTGATGACCGTGATGGTATGTCTGGCACCCAGTAGATAGTGCCGCCAAGCCTTGAAGGCGGACTTGATGGCCAGCAGCTCCTTGTCGGTTATGGCATAGTTTGATTCGGGGGCTGAAAATGTTCTTGACCAAAACGCCACTGGGTGAAGCTGGTTAGTTTCGGGATCCTTTTGGGAAAGGACTGCTCCCATGGCTGAACTGGATGCATCTGTTTCCACTATGTAGGGAAGCTCGGGGCGCGGGTGTCTTAATATGGGAGCAGATGTGAATTTAGCTTTTAACTCTTGGAAGGCGTTCTCGGCTTCCTCTGTCCACACAAAGCGTTTGTTTTTTCGCAATAGCGTTGTAATGGGATGTACAATGTGCGAGAAGTCCGGGATAAACCTGCGGTAGAAATTGGCAAAGCCAAGCATGCTTTGAACTCCTTTGATTGAACTTGGCGAAGGCAAATTAAGAATGGCATCCACTTTTCGTGTATCCATCCGGATTCCTCTCGGGGTCAGAATAAATCCAAGGAATTCCACTTCCGTAGTGTGGAAGATGCACTTTTCCAGTTTAGCATATAATTTATGCTGGCGTAACTTCTCTAGGACTGCTCGGACGTGTTTTACATGCTCAGATTCTGATAAAGAGTATACTAAGATGTCGTCGATGTAAACGACCACACAAACGTCGATAAGCTCTCGGAGGACATCGTTCATGAAGAACTGGAAGGCTGCTGGTGCATTGCATAGTCCGAAGGGCATCACCTGGTACTCAAATAGTCCGTACTTGGTGCGAAAAGCAGTCTTCCATTCGTCACCCTCTTTGACACGTACCAGATGATATGCCCCCCGAAGGTCTAGTTTCGTGTATATACAAGCGTCCTTCACCTGGTCTAGTAGTTCTGGGATCAAAGGCAGTGGGTATCGATTCTTGATGGTTATCTGATTCAGTGCGCAGTAGTCTATACATGTTCTAAGGTCGCCTTCCTTTTTCGGTACGAAGAACAAAGCTGAAGATGCAGGGGACTTGGACGGGCGAATGAAGCCATTAGCAAGGTACTGGTCTACGTACTGGCGCAAATGGAGATTTTCGGGTTCCGTAAGGGCATAGATTCTGCTGCAAGGTGGTTGTGCTCCAGGTACAAGATCTATTTGACAATCATACGATCTCTGAGGTGGTAAGGTGTTTGCCTGTTCCTTTTGGAAGACATCCTGAAAGTCTTGGTATTCAACAGGTAATTGTATGGCTACTGGAATTACTGGGGCTAGGACTGAGTTTTGAGTTTTCCTTGGGTAGCAGGTGTGAGCACATTCTGGGAAGGTTAGTCTCTTCTCTCGCCAATCAATACAGGGATTATGTTTTTCCAACCAAGGTATCCCCAGTATCAGCTGGAACTGTGGGGCCTTGATTAAGTCGAACATCATAGCCTCTCGATGCCCATCTTGACTCAGCAATGTCATCTCTGCAGTGGAATGAGTTACGGGTCCAGAGGCAATTTCCATTCCATCTACAGTGGTGACAACATCGGCCGTGGTCTTGCGGGTGAGAGATAGATTCATCCTGGTAGCAAATTCCCAGTCCAAGTAATTTCCTATGGCTCCACTGTCTACGTACGCCTTTACCGCGTGCATGCGTGATGGCTGCTCTGGATGTACAAGGACCATGGGTATGGTGAAATGCAAGGTCAGAGTATCCGTCTTTAAGTTGTTTCCCGAGTCAGATTTCACATGGTTTTCGTCTGCTGCTCCTATAACTTTCTTGGGTGGTTTTACAGGGCAGTTCCGAAGAAAATGACCAGTAGTTCCTCAATATAAACAAAATTGCAGTTGCCGTCTTCTATCTCTCTCCTTTTAGGTTAAGGGTCCTTTAACCCCCCCGATTTGCATAGGTTCTGAGACATCTACTCCCTTGGAGCTTACGTGGGTTTTAACCAACACCCTGTTCTCAAACTTGGTTCGGTCAGCCTTCCTGGTTTGAAGTCTGTGATCGAGCTGGACCACTAGATCTATATATTCAGCACAGTCTTGAGGCGGGTTCACGATTTGGGCCAAAACATCTGAGTTCTCCACGAAGTCCTCGATGGAATAATGTGATTCGCCTGGCTTCAGGCCATTCGGTTTCCACTACTAATTTATTGAAAGTTGCAATGTAAGATAAAAGATCCTGGTTACCTTGACGTAGGGATAAAAGTTCGTTGTCCAAAGCCTGTCCTCGGGAGTGTCAGGCGAATAGTCTTTCCATGCTTGTTCGAAAACCCTGGAAATCTCGAAGAATCGGGTCATCCTGGTTAACTAGTGGAATGGACCAATCCGCCGCACTGCCGCTGAGATATGACAGTACAAAGGCTACCTTGGCCTGATTGTTTGGGAAAGCTCCAGGTCTACATAAAAAGTGCAAGCGGCATTGATTCATGAATGTTGCAAACCCTTTTGGCTCTCCGGCAAAGCGTTCAGGCGGAGCCAAAGGAATGGCTCCAGGTAAATTTATCTGCACTGGGTTACTCGATGGTACAGGAGCTGGACTTGCCCCAAGTCCTGGTAGAGGTGTTTGTCCAGCCTGGCTCTGTAATAGTTGTCTGGCCAACTCATCAGTTCGTTCTTTTGACACTATCAGTTCCCTCCTGAGGGCATTGGTTTCTTGGCGGGCGGAATGCACTTCGGCCCTTAATTCCCCTAATAATTGGGCCAACTGATCAGTTTCTGAGGTCTCCATGACGCCCAGGTGGGTATTTGTGGGTAGGCTTCGCGTTCTGTTACGCTCACCTGGTTCCCACGGGGCGTTGACCGGAACTGGGCCGCTGTTGTTTCCACCAGCGCGACGTGTAGCGCCGAGATGACTGACAGGACTGGCCCGCTCAGCCTAGTTTGTCTTGCTCGCAAGAATATTCTTCTGCAAAGGAGAAGAGGAATTAACCACCCGTGGAATTGAGTGTCAACCCACCTTCCCCACTCCCGTTGTCTTCCCACAGATCACTCTTGATGTCCCCTCCTTAGTCTCACCTGATGGTTTGGAAGGATGAGCTCTCCATCCTGCGTCGACCGCAGGGGCGCGTTGGTGACCAGTTACTTCACTGGCGTAGAGGAATTGGTGAGTTCCAGTATTGACTCTAAAGTCCAATTGTTCATAAGAGTTCAAATGTCTGATCTTCACTCTGTCCAATTCCTTGCAGGTTGCCGATTAATCCACTCGAAGATTTCCAAATGGCACTTGGTAAGATTCAGGTAAGTCTATTGTGGTTTTCCCCTTAGGGGCCGGGGTACGGCGATGAAGCAGAGTTGACTGTGCCGACCCGAGATGAGGTGAGACCCCCGTGGTAAATCAGGTAAGTTTTGTGGGGGGGTAACTGGTATTGTCTTTGCTTTCTCCCCTTAGGGGCCGGGGTACGGCGATGAAGCAGAGTTGACTGCACCGACCCGAGATGAGGTGAGTAGCTCCCGTGGTAAATCAGGTAAGTCCTAGGGGGTAGCTTGTATAGCCTTAGAGAGTCCCCTTGCTCACCTTGCTGTCTTTGTCTCCTTAGGTGTCGGAGGGCGGCCACGAGATGGAGAGAGTGTGATGGAATGCTGAAGTACCGCCAAGCAGGTGAGTTCAGCGCGGCGCCGTAGGAATGCGAAGCGATGCTTCAAAGACTTCTGTCTTTCAGTTCCGTGGCAAAATGGATCAGGATTCAGGTAAGGATTAACGTTAAAACTCCTTTTCTAACCTTTATCCTTCTTTTCTTCTTGTTTCAGGAGTCCCAGGACTGAAGCGGGCGTGGCTGAAGACTGGAGCTGCTGAAAACACGGTGAGCGTTACGCTGCAGCAAGCAGAATAACGCGAAGCACGTGTGGCTGTCCGGGCGTGGTTTAAATAGCCTTGGAAGAAGATCCAGGTAAGTATTCTTCCACAGCCCCACCCAAGTAACAAAATAGTCCCTTCAGTAAAATAGTCCCTCCTAAGCCTCATTTGGCTTGAGTCTTCATGCAGCATGGTCTGCCTCAGGTGAGGACTGGCGCCAGGACTGACTTTTTCTTTATGAGCCTGGTGCCATAGGCGCCAGGACTGCACCCAAACAGCCCCTAACTGGGGCTTTTGGGCATGCTACAAGTGGCATGATGCCTGCTTCCGGGGCTGCTGGGCCTGGTCTGGTCTTCCGGGGGCAGGCATCATGACAGCGACTTCTAAATGCAATTGGGCACACTTCTATATGCAATTGGGTACACTTCTAAATTCAACTTTTCTCAGAGGGGCAATTCGGCGCAAACTTCTAAGTGCAGTTGGGTACACTTCTAATTTCAACTTTTCTCAGAGAGGCTATTGGTCACAATTTCTAAGTGCAATTGGGTACACTTCTAACTTCAACTATTCTCATAGAGGCTGTTGGTCATACTTCTAGGTGCAATTGGATACACTTCTGAATTCAACTTTCTCAGAGAGGCTATTGGTCACAACTTCTAGATGCAATTGGGTACACTTCTAAATGCAATTGGGTACTCTTCTAAGTGCAATTGGGTACAACTTCTAAATTTAACTTTTCTCAGAGAGGCTATTGGGCGCAGCTTTTAACTGTAATTGGGTACACTTCTAAATGCAGCTTTCTCAGAGAGGCTATTGGGCGCAACTTCTAAATGCAATTGGGTACACTTCTAAATGCAACTTTCTCAGAGGGGCTATTGGGCGCAGCTTCTAAATGCAGTTGGGTACACTTCTAAATGCAACTTTCTCAGAGAGGCTATTGGGCGCAACTTCTAAATGCAATTGGGTACTCTTCTAAATGCAATTGGGTACAACTTCTAAATTCAACTTTTCTCAGAGAGGCTATTGGTCACAACTTCTAGATGCAATTGGGTACTCTTCTAAATGCAATTGGGTACTCTTCTAAATGCAATTGGGTACAACTTCTAGATTCAACTTTTCTCAGAGAGGCTATTGGTCACAACTTCTAGATGCAATTGGGTACACTTCTAAATGTAATTTGGTACACTTCTAAATGCAATTGGGTACAACTTCTAAATGCAACTTTTCTCAGAGAGGCTATTGGTCACAACTTATAGATGCAATTGGGTACACTTCTAAATGCAATTGGCTACTCTTCTAAATGCAATTGGGTACAACTTCTAAATTCAACTTTTCTCAGAGAGGCTATTGGTCACAACTTCTAGATGCAATTGGGTACACTTCTAGATGCAATTGGGTACACTTCTAGATGCAATTGGGTACACTTCTAAATGCAATTGGGTACTCTTGTAAATGCAATTGGCTACTCTTCTAAATGCAATTGGGTACAACTTCTAAATTCAACTTTTCTCAGAGAGGCTATTGGTCACAACTTCTAGATGCAATTGGGTACACTTCTAGATGCAATTGGGTACACTTCTAAATGCAATTGGCTACTCTTCTAAATGCAATTGGGTACAACTTCTAAATTCAACTTTTCTCAGAGAGGCTATTGGTCACAACTTCTAGATGCAATTGGGTACACTTCTAAATGCAATTGGGTACTCTTGTAAATGCAATTGGGTACACTTCTCAATTCAACTTTTCTCAGAGTGGCTATTGGTCACAACTTCTAGATGCAATTGGGTACACTTCTAGATGCAATTGGGTACTCTTCTAAATGCAATTGGGTACAGTTCTAAATTCAACTTTCTCAGAGAGGCTGTTGGGTGCACTACTAGATTCAACTTTCCACAGGTATAAAACAGGGTATCTAAATGTAATTATGCCGCAGAATAACGAGTTTACAGGGGTGAGGCTTCCTTAGTTGGGTGGTAGGGTAGTATGGCGTGAAGTAATTGCTTCTGGCCCGCCCGTTCCACACTTACTTGATGTTGGCTTCTTGCTTCTCCTGCGGATATCTGCAGATACGTTCTGGAGCCGTCTTTGTAGGAGCCGTCCTTTGCCTCTGGTCCTTAGCTGATGGGCTGCCGGGCAGAGGGCTGCCCTGGGAGTTCTGGTAATGGAGGGGAGTCTTTCATCTCAGCCAATCGGGTCGCTGGGCGGGCTTGGGGAGGCGGGATTACTTCGAATCAGGAAGCGGCGAGCGGAGTGGATGCGGGGGGGGGAACAGGGCTGCAACTAGGCTGATTTTAGGCAATTTTGGATTCAGATGCAGGGAAATGGGGTCACTGGGCAGAGATCTACTCACCAGGCACAGTGAGGACAAATGACATCATGAAGTCAACAGACTAACACCAGGGCCGTTTACCTGACGTATCCCAAAACAAGGATCAGGCAGAGTCAGGCAATTGACAATAACTACACACACACCTGAAAGCCCTTTCCCTTCCCCACAGGGATAAAAGGTGGAGCACGAGAGAACACTTGAACCAGGCAAAGCGCACAAGGAGGTGGCTGTTCCAGGACGACAGTTCAAGAGGAGGAGAAAGGCGGCAAGACTGAAAAAGACGACAAGGAGGGAAGTGCCCTTGCGCTTTTCAACCCAGAACTGCGAAGCCTCGGAAAGAGGAATTATAAGACCAGGAACTACAGCTAGCGTGTGGTGTAATAGATTTCAACAGTGTACATAGCCCTCCCACACTGATAACCAAGGCATAGGGAGGTGCTTGCTACTGTGGTACTGTACTTTATTCCAGAGACAAGAAACAACAAGGATTTTAGCACAGTCAGGGAGTCAGAGGGAGAACCGATAACAGACCAAGCTGTGTTGAGCGAGGGTTGCAAATGGCAACATGATTTGAACAAAGGAAATAACTGTTACTGAACTTTTAAAACCCTGGGAATGACCAGCTGCCGAGTGGTCCGGTGCCACGTTGGCGCTTATTCGAATCACTCTGGTAGGTCCCCTTTTGTTAAAACTACAGATACCAGGAGGCCCTAGGAGAGCCTGACGTAGGAGGTCAAAGTGGTCATACAAGGGTTCAGTAAAACCCCTTGTACACTCGAACGTCTATGACCCGGAACCCAAATGATTAAGGGTCAGAGTGGTCGGACTGGGGTTCCCATAAAAGTCCTCACCCACTCGAAAGTCTCTGACCCAGCAAACAGCGGAAGGCCAAGTGGCTCGAGCCTGACAGAGAGAAGCCAACGCATAAGAGCCACTGAGGAAGGTTTGAGCCTGACGGAGGGGAACCTTATGTGATAATAGAACTGTGTGAAGCTTGACTGGTGGCTTAAGAGAAAGCCTGACTAGGGGCTTAAGGGAAAGCCTGACTGGAGGCTGAGACTCAGACTTGGGTAAGGAAAGAACCTAAGGGGTCTGGAATGTCTTTCTTGTGAACTATGTTAAAATGGCAATATGAACCCAACTGAGGGATGCCAAGAAGAAAGCGAAGGCGGGTGAATCTCGTACTGTGATAAAGCCACTGGAAAGTTAAGGGAAGTGAATCCAACATTGTGATAAAACCTGAGTGAACTGTGTTGTTTGGCAAATGTGAACTCGGCTGAGGGATGCCTGCAAAGCTGGTGAAGCATGATAACCCAGTGAACATTGTGTTGTCAAAAGTGAACCCGGCTAAGGAATGTCCACAGTGTAAGGTTGTTTAAAAGGACATTGAGACTCGTGAATACTACACGTGAAGGGATTTTGAATAAAAGGCCATAGTGGACCCGACGGAGGGAGGCTAACATTCAAGAGGATCGGAGCCCGGTTGAGGGGGATCCAGAGGTGAAGAGTCATCACCCAACGTAAAGAATACGGAAAGGAACATTTGATTTGTTATTGTGAACACACCGGGCTCTCAGCGACAAGGGACTTTGTAGAAAAGAGATTTGAACGCCGAAAGTTCTGATATCGCTAAAAGGAACTGTAACGACATGCTGGAGAAGCCCAGGAGGGTGCTGTGCTCGAGAGTCCCGCCTTGTCCCGTGCTAAAAACACGGCGAAGGGAGACCCTGGCTATAACATGACATATCATTTTGTGAACACTCGTTTCTTTTCTGGTGTTTACATTATTTTTGTAACGTTAGCGGTAAGGATTGGCAGTATTTTTTTTTTTAGTATAGGCCTTTTTTATTTGACAAGACACCAGTAAGACTTCCTTATTATTATCATTATTTTTTTAATATCATGTTTTATAGTTTGTACACAAACTTTGAACATTTCATCTGATCTTTTCTGTTTACTACATTAGTTACATATTTAAAAGGTAAAAAGGAGAGCAAGAGAATAGAAGCTTCGAACAATGTAAAATGTGTAAAGTCTAATTGATATCGATGGACAATTCCGTACATTTTTCCAAGAATTGCATTGTCCTGAATATAAGTAGGAAGGCGTTTCCACTTACGATCGGTTCCCATCTTTCTACTGCTTTGTGGTGAATTGATTGCTGTGGAAGCATTCGGCCTAAAGTTTTTCTTGTTTCAGATAAAGATAGACAGTCAATGAATAGGTGGTGGAGGGATTCGATTGAGTCTGGTTGTTTACAGAATCTACAGAGTATTTCCTCCTTAGGGATTTGCCTGGTGCTCACAAGATATTCTCTAGTTGGTAGAATGTTGAGATGGAATCGGAGTACGGTGTCTCTTGTTCGTTTGCATGGGAATTTTATTAGGTATTTAGGAGGTTCATTCAGGGCTCGAGTCTCGTATCTCCTATAAAGCGATAGCCTGAATTTGTTTTTCTCTTTGATGGTGTGTATCCAATCAAGTTGTTGCTTTAGAGTTTTTGCTTTTGTCGGTCTATTGATTAGCATTTCACTACTTATTTCATAGGTTTTGAGTATTTGACGCCAAGCTTCTTTCCATCTGACCACAGTTGGCGTCTTGAATTCTATGTTGATGTTTCGGAGAAATCTGATTGTTGGAATGTCTTCTTCTGTTATGGTTTTTCTGTAGAGGGTGATGTGTTTCCGAGCATTTATGGAATCTAGCGACTGGATTGCTAGCTCAAAATGAATTCTGGCTATTAGGTATGACTTTGGGAGGGACAATACTTTTCACCAGAAGATTCCTTCCACGATCTTCCATATCTGTCGTGGTATGTTGAGTAGGCTCTCGCTTCCATATGTGAGTATGGGCGTAACTTTCTGATTGTAGAAAGTTAGGATCGGTTTCAATGAGAATTGCCCGTACTTCCTTTGAAGAATTGGCCCTCGTCGTGCAAGTGAGCGACTTTTATTTTTTAAGTGGTCCATCCAGTGTGCTTCGATTTGCGATTGGTTCAGCCAGATCCCGAGGTATTTTGTTGTGTTAACTGATTCTAGACGTTTCTCATCTAGGATTAGGTGGTATGTTTTTTGCCTTGGTGTTCTTCTTGGAAGTCAATGACATTGAGTGCTTGAAAAATACATTAAGGACATGTCAATTAACACTCTAAAAACGCAAATAGAGTCTCCTTTGTAAGCCGATAAGAGTCTTGTCAAGAAGCAACAGATCATCGGCATAAGGTATGTACGGTATCTGTGTTCCGTTGATTTTTGGAGGATATACTGGAATGCTAGTTTGGCTAGCCATGATGTCAAAAAAATAGAAATTAAAAAGTGTGGCTGCCAAGGGGCATCCTTGTTTGAGACCTCTCGCTGTAGGAATGGAAGCCGACACAGTACCAAAAAATGTTAGGCAGACTTTGACAGAGGTGTTACTATATAGGGCCTTGATTGGCTCTAGGATTTCAGATGGACAGTTCCAAATATGTAGTTTATTCAAAAGTTTAGTTCAGAGATTAGTCCGAATAAGTCGAGACATAACTCGGGCCAGTCTTCCGTTTGTTTCTTGATGTTGTGATTACTTAGCCCGTCCGGTCACGGAGCTCTTGAGGAGCTAAGATGTTTGATGTGTTATAAAATTTCTTCTCAATCCCATTTGTTGAACCAGTTCTTGTTGTATTCATGTGCGGCTTCAGTAATGTCTTTGGTTTTTATTGGGTTGCTATACAGTTTGGTGAAATGCTCAGTCCATGCTCTTTCGGGGACTTCAGGTGACAATCGGGCTTGGTTTGTATTATTCTTATTGAGTAGTTTCCCCCAAGTTCTCTTGTATTCTTATTTCCTAGGGTTTTAAGTGTGTTTTCGGCGTCATTCTGTATGAGGATGCATTTCATAGATTTCATCCAATTGTGGTGAGCTTGGTTAAGAGTGTGGATGATTTTGCAAGCTCTAGTTGGTTCAAATTTGCGCGCTGCAAGTATGTTTTTGCGTAGTAGTTTTTTCTTAGTGGCAATCAATTCAGCATATGAGGGAGTGTGGTCTGGGTGATTGTTCAAGGGGGGCTCTTTGATGTGTTTGGTAGGGAATCGGGAGCCATTCATAATTGATTTTGCATTTCGCTGGCTGGGTAGAATAATGGAATGTTTCTTTCAATGTCTGTATCCGGGAATCGGGTTTTCATAAATGGTTTAGTGCCGAGTTTATCTCAATATTACTGATATTTTCCTTGAGTAGAGGTTGGTATTCAGAAAACTATATCTGAGTAACTTTAATATGGTCTCTTTGATTCGTTGGGAGAACAGTTAGCCGTCTAGATGCTTCAACAATCTGGCTGGAGGCATATATATAATCAAGATAGGCTATTGAGTCCCCTCTGGACCATGTGTGGTGCGGGGTTTGATCTCACTTAATTCTCCCATTCAGTAAGGTTAGGTTTCGCATGTCCATCTCTTTTGACCATATTTTGGTTTTTTGGTCCATTTTCGAGATTGGTGTTTTTGTTCCAGATGTGTCGAATAGATGGAGGTTCATGTCTCTGCATAGGATCAGGTCTGTTTTGGTGTGTTTTATTCTGAGATCGTCTGTAGTGGTTGTGAGATCATCTGGAGTCTGTCATTGTTTTGAAGTTCCAGTATATGTTCACCAGCATGATTCGGTTGGGGTTTGGGTGGCGTGATTTTAGCGGTCTAGTGTTTTATCACCGTGTTCAAGTATGGTAATTTGTGTCTAATTGTTCGGATTTTAGGTTTCTATCAGATGGAGATTTGCATCTATTTTCCAGAGTATCATAAGTCTGGCGTAGGGTCGCCCTTTTTTCCATAGAACTGCCGGATTGATGCAATTCAGGTAATCGTCACACGTTGGTTTGTTAAGTAGCCAGGTTTCTTGTAGGCAGATGATTTCATAGTTCATTAGGTCTTGGTTTCCTGTTTTATAGAGGTGTGAGAATCCTCTTGTGTTCCATGAACACAAGTTGATCTCGTATTTGGTTTCCCAATGTATTGGTTATAGTCG
This sequence comes from Ambystoma mexicanum, assembly GCF_040938575.1. Lineage (NCBI taxonomy): Eukaryota > Metazoa > Chordata > Amphibia > Caudata > Ambystomatidae > Ambystoma > Ambystoma mexicanum. The sequence continues at coordinate 852,842,920 of NC_090936.1, read as the reverse complement.
AGTTTGTTTCCTGGGGTGGTGGTCTACTTTCTTTGTGGATTCTTGAGTTGGTGTCTAAATGCGGAAGATTGTTCTATCATGTTTTGGGGGGCTTCGAGAGCTTCTACAGTGCCATGTACTTCTTAACTGGAGGTCTTGTTGCTTTCTTTGTGTTTTTTTATCCTGCTCTTGTGTGATTATCCATTTTTCAATAGTATGTCATAGTTTTGAGTTATTGTTTGCAGTTGCACAGTAGAATCCCAATTGCTTGAAAAAGTTTTTGCAGTCAAGTATCCTGTCTACATTGGACTGCTTGTAGAGGCATATCTCGATGGAATCCATAATTTTATTTTGGTGGGAAATTTAACTACTTTTATGTCTTCGGAACTGAAGGATTCAAGAGTAGGAATTGCATGAAAGAGGCACAATACATTTGCCCTATTCATTATGAGACCGTCGTCTGAATCTTTTGTTCTTTGTAGTATGATTGAAGGCTCTTGTTGAAGGTGTTGAGGACCCAGAAATATTGGAAGTTTTAATTGTTTGGTGGGTATATGTGTTGATAATTCTGGATATTGGGAATAGTTTTGGTTAGTTGATTTGGACTTATTTGGGCTAGAAGCATCGTCTTCCCATTGTTCTTACGTTCCGGATATTTCCTCACAAGATAGGATGCTGCTTACACTTGAGATAGTCTGTCCTTCTTTATATTCATCAATTATGTAGAGAGATGAGCTTTCTTTTGGCGGTGGAATTTTTCTTTCGTTGAGGCTGTCCGAGGTTTCGTCGTCATGGCTTGTGAGGTTCAACAATGCATTCGTGATGGATTTCTCCTCTGCAGCTTGTTCTTCGCTTGTTTTGGTTTTCAATATCTTGTTTCTCTGGTTCGGTGTTAGGGCAGCTTTTTTTGTCATCTTCAAGTCTTCTTTCTGGTTGAAGTTTTGGACCGTGTTGGGCGGAAAGGTCAGGTTCCTCAAGAAAGCTCGGGATCCTCTAGTGTTTCTCTGCTTTTTTTTGGTTGGCGCTTCAAGTTTCTTTTTTTTGATCATCTGTGTTTTTCTTGGAGGTGTTGAATATAGATAAATATTCAACTTCATTAGATGGAAGAGGTGTCATTGATAGCTGGTTGTGGTCTTTAGATTTTGATTTTTGTGTGGTCAAAAAATGTTTTGGGGTGATTTGATATCAGTTCGGTTGGACTTTTTTTGTTTTTTTCCCTTTTCATTAGAGATTAGGGTTGTAGTTGTCAGTTGGTCTGAAGGGGGATGGTTTTTGTTTTTTTCTTCTGGTCGAACCTGTGGGTGGTCTCTATGTTAGGGTCACTGCGTCTTGGGTTGGGTTGAGGGGTTTCTTGTTGAGGCTGACTAGTTACCGTCTGATTTGTCCCTTGGTTGTTCATTTTCTCTTGTTGCTTGGCAGAGAGCAGTTTAAGCATAGTTGTGGTGATCTGTTCTTTTTCTATGCGGTCAGATTTCGCTATTTCAAATACTCTTGCCTGGCATTGGGCAGAGATTTCGCCTTCTTGTTCAAGACAGTGTTGAATTCTTGTATTGAATGTTTCAATGTGTATTTGCTTTGTGTATTAAAGCGATTAAAGTTGCCTGATCATGCATGTTGTCTTTTAGGGATTCATATAGTTTTATGAAGGGTATCAATGCCTGGCTGGTGGCTGTGATCAGAGAACTCTGGAGTTCTGCCATTGCTGTTGGTATAGGTATGTCAATGGCTTCTGTTGCTGGTTCACATTTACATCTCTTCTCATCTTGTGGGGTTGGAGGTGTTCATTTGGTCGAGTTTGAGCTCAGATGGGCGTCATTGGTATTCCTCGACTGGTGGGACCCATCAGTGCCATTGGTTATCGGGAAGGCATTTGTTTTGGAGAATGCAGAAGGGAAGCCTTCTGTGTTTGATGTGGACATTCCATGTATATCTCGTAGGTCCAGCCTGGCGGGTAAATGATTTCCGAAAATCGTGTCCCGTTTTTCTTGATTTGACCTGATTGATTCAACTTCATCGATGTCAAGGTAGGGTCTCGCTAATCTTCGTTTTCCAGGAGTGTTGCTGAGATTTTGATGATTTGAACATTCAGAGCGAGATAAAGCGTAGTTTTGTTGCCAAATTCTTTTTGCATTAATTGTTTTGATCTTCTGTTGTGTTGGAATTGATTCCTCTTTGTCTTTGAGATTTTGGTCACGGCGATTCAGGGAAGGGGTTGTGATGGGTGTGTAGGGTAGGGGTTCCTTTGCTCTCTCAGCTTTGTTTTTGACCTCTTGAGATTTCTTATTCAATCTGTGGAGGTGATGTTGCTCCGTTGCTGAGTCTAAGGTTCCATCAATTGGATGTTTGCTTTTTGCTTTTGTCTCAAGTGGGTGTCTTTTGTCTGATGATTTTTCTGGCTCAAATGGCAATCTGCACTGTTCCAGCAGGTCATCCTGGGGTTCTGGATTTTTGTTGTTGGTTGTAGAGTTGAGGTTCATAATGCTTGGTGATCAGCGTTCTTTTGGAGGAGAGCCTGTTGTAGGAGGGCGTTGGTGTAGGCATTCAGCTTTAGTTAAATCGCCAGAGCTGTCCGATTCCTGTTTGTTGGCATGCGAGACCTGTTTGCACAATGAGTTCGGTGCGGGTGTTTCATGTGGAGAGCTGGGTGTCTCAGACTCGGTAAGGTCGTGAGGAGATATTTCTATTTCAGTCGCCGGTTGTAGTCTGGCGCGATGCCTCGTAAGTGGGCCTGTTGAAGCAACCATGGTGAGTCGATTTGAAGAAAAGAATTGGAGATGAATTTAATTATGTCTCTTTAAGGTGTTGAAAAAAGGGGGGTGTTCTTGTTCAGACGTGGCTTGCAAATTTTGAAGTATCGGGTCAAAGGCAGATTGGCTGCAGTCCCTGATTTCCGGTTTGTATTCCGAGGTCCAAATTCAAGGATGCAGTTCTTAGAATCTATACGAATCTGAAGTAGGATTGAGTTGTGTCTCTTTAGAGCACTGAAGGGCTGCAATATTTTGTTTAGGTGAGTTTTACAGATTTTGAAGTTGTCGGATCAAAGGCAGATTGCCCGCAATCTCCGATTTTCAATTTGTATTCCAAAGTTCAAGTTTCTAGGATGCAATTCCTTAGGTCTCAAAAAGTATTGTCTGTTTCGGCTTTGCTCCGGTGTGAACAGTGGGGGTAGGGTTTATTGACTAGGATTGGGCTAACTGGGTCAAAAGCAGGTTGCCCGCAGTCCCCAGTTTAGTGTGTTGATCTCCGTTTAGGGGATCACAATTCGTTGAGGATCTGGGTAATTAAGGAAATTACCTGTTTCAGTCTTGTCTGAATCATGGGTGATTTGGTGGACTATGTTGGTTCTGGCAGATTTGACTGAAATATGGATTTAATACAGGTTGTTCACAGACGGTATAAAGTTATGAAGTACTGTTCCTTATAGCTTGGCCAGTTGCTTACCTTGGTCTCTCTTTATTAGCCGCGAGTCAGCGACCGATTCACGGGGCGATTTGACGACCAGCAGAACAGCAGACTGCAGACACCCTTCACTCGTGGCGGGCTTAACGCCACAAGGGCGAGTCTACTTTGGTTTTATTTCCTCTTCCTGGAATGAGCGGAGTTTGTGTTCCCACGGCAGCAACAACGTGTCCAATAACAAGGTAGCTCCTCGGGTCGCAGCGTGTAGTATACAGCAAAAACAGCAGACTGCAGACGCCCTTCACTCGCGACAGGCTTCCTTATTATATTTGATGGTCTTAGCTTGCTCCCATCTTAGATTTAGGTTTAAATTGGGTGTTTTACTCACACATTTGTATAGTTTAATAAATACCCTTGAACTGTGATCACTTGTGTCTGTCTTTCCTGTCGCCACCATGAGTTGCTTAAACAGTACACAAACGCCTGACCCCAGTGTACAAAAAAAAAACAAAAAACGCTGCCTTACCCTTTAAGGAAAATATTTCCATTCATAAGTCACTGGTAACGTGTGTTATAATAGTCTGAAAAATGATCTGGGACATCAGTGAAGTCATTTCACAACTTAAAATGAACACTCAATGAGTTGGAGGCTGCTACTTCTAGTCTTACAAACTGGCATGTTTCTTATAGCGGATTGTAACAAAGAACTAACAGTCAGAGAAGCATTGTCCCTCTGCAGAAAGTTTCCCTGCCAAGAATACAGTTTTGCAGTTTTCCCCAGCGCACAGATCATTCACTAAACCAAAGAGAAAACAAAAATCTTACACTTATACTCTGGTGGAGACTAGACAGCGGCAGAGGAGGAGGTGGCAGGAGAGAGCTGGAGAGTGTAAGAGGTGACATCTACTGAGAGGTGGTGGGATCAGAAGGGAAGGAGGTGATGGTGACCGAAATGGTGGATGCAGTAACTGCTGAGGAGAAAGTAGGTAAAGAGGTGGAGGAGATTAGCATAAGAACAACCCAATGAAATCTTTACTGGGCTTTTGGTACTATTCAATTATGGTGGTACTCATGGAGAATGGACTTAGTGGGAGCAGGATCTCTGTAACTGAAGCTTTTTGGAGGATATGTGCTAGGGCCTTTAAGGTGTCCCCATGCTGCTATTAACAAAGATATGGTATTAAGTTACTCCACAGGTGGCAATGTGCTCCAGTCAGTCTTTCCAAAATGTACCCCAGGCAAAGCCTATTCTGTTGGAGGGGGTGTGGTGAAAGAGGATTTTACTGGCACATCTGATGGAATTGTAGCAAGATCCAGCAGTTCAGGAATGAGGTGTTGGGGTGGATTAAATAATTAGATGGTTTTGAGTGTGAATTGAATCAAAAGGTTGTTCTGTTTGTGCTCCCACCAGAGGGTTCCAATGAACAGAACTTGCTGCACATGGTACACAACATATTAGCAGCAAGGGCTTGCCTGACCATGGTGTAGAAACGTCCAAAGCCACTAACCAAGAGAGAAAGGTTAGTGAGCACCTGGGAGATCTTTAGTATGGAAAAACTGTCAGCCTTGGTTATGAGATCCCATTGTGTTTAGAGGCCAAATGGCTCTCCTTCCTAGAGAGATATATACAAGGATAATGCCTGATGATGAGAGAGGTGATGCACGTAGCAGAGATGGTAATTGTTTATAATTGTCGACTTGCACACATGTATGACAATGGGAAGATTTACAGCAATGCCTGGTGACAGGTGCTTGTAAAAGGGTGTGTGAGGAAAACTTTGGTCAGTGGGTAGAGGTGTAGTTGAGGTTTCAACAATATTTCTATGCCTGTATTACACCTGTTGGGCAAGTAACTGCTATTCTGAAAAAAGGATAATGGCACTTTGTTTCAAGCCGCAGTTGTCTTCAGTTCTTGTGTCAAAATTCTATAAATATGTTTTATTAAAAAAAATAGCCCCCAAACAGATGTGAAGTCCATAGACTAGGTCGTCTTCTCGTCTTTGAAAATATTGTTAACACCCGCATGACCTACATTGGTGGCCACCAAGCGCTCTGATCGATGCTCCAAGTGTTGGCCTTATTTCAACCATGCTTTGGCTGATGCTCCCAAACCCCCAGTGGATTGGGTCTCCAGGACTGTGGATGTTTCTTCCCCACACTGCTTTTCACAATATATCTAGCTTACTCCTGCCTTGGGATTCTTCGGTGACCATTCGATTTCTCTGGTCTTTTGGAACACCATATTGGTTTAATGGTTCACACCTTGCCGGATTGTGGAAGATGTCCACGCATAGAGTGTGACACAGTGGAGGCTGATAAACTGAAAACCGAGCTCCTCATTACCAGTGTTACACATCGCGGCAAGTGGTCTTTATGGGCATGGACCCGCTTGTGCGGTGTCCTGATTCCTAACATTTCTAAGATGGAAGCTGGTGAATTTTCCCGACCTGCTGTCAGCGGTCTAGTGGTTGCACGCTCCCTTGACGTGCGGACGACCGATCACGTGATCCTTTATCCGGAAACGAAGCGACCAGTGCTTTGCGTTGCTTCTGCCTTTGACGCTCCGTGAGTTCGCTTCTGAAACCTTTCTCTTCATGCTCTCATTTCTCTCTGTTGATTGCGGCTCCTACTTACCCTGTGTTACTTTCTCTTGTCAGATCCTCCTCTCAGCCTTTGCTGGTTTCCTTCTCCACCGGCTTCGCGAATCCATCTTATTTGTCTCCCATTCCGGTCAGATCTCCATCTGAGTAAGTTCCCTTTCTCTAGGATTCCCTTGAATATTCTACCAGGTCCTCATCTTCTGTTATCCTTCCAGACTCTCCCGACTCGCCCGGAGCTGTCCTTTTCAGCCAGGTTCCAGATCCGAATTTTCCCCCAGTCCTTTTCGGGTGAGAGTGTTCCCATTGATATTTCTTTCCTTTCCCTTCTATGCACCCTCCTCTAACCTGCTCCCTATTTCTTCACTTCTCATTCTTGCAGACACGGTGTCTTGTGTGATTCCCGGGGGTTCCTGTCAGAGACGTCCAACCTTCCATCATAAAACCTGATCTACACGAGCTGGGATTTCGTCCAGGGTTTTCTTCCCATTGAGGGTTTCCCTGGGAGTCCTGCCCGCTCTCCTGGGTTACATTACCCTGGGCTGAGTGGCCAGGGCTGTCACTGGGAAATCTTCACAGCTGCTTCAACCCTCCCAGTTGGAGTCATCGATTGCCAAGGTGAGCTGTTTGTGAGCTATTACCTGATTTAAATCTACAACAGCTTGCTCAGATTTACACAGTTTCCTAATAGTAATAACAACCAGTATGACTGCCCAACAGATCTGATTCCTGCAGCTGAGAGACGTTGGGTCTGGATTAATGCCCTTAGGGAGCAGAAAGACTAGCACCTCTGGTGCTATCTTAAGAATGCTATAAGAACCGGATTCATACTACGTTTTATGCTAGGTGCAGCTTCCCAGCTGCAGATCGATGGAAGAAATTGAGAAATCTGAACCTGCAATCACTATAGCGCCTCCAACAATATCACGGTGAAGTACCTATCTATACTTGCTACCTGTCATTTAATTTCAGCTCGATTTGGTATGCAACTGATTTCAGAGGGGCCTATAACATTGGTTGCACTCTGTACACTCTTTTTGGCTATTAAGTCATGCCATTTGGTCGATGCAATGCCCCAGCAGAATTCCAGGACTTCATCAACACTAGGTTTCATGATGTTCTGGATGACTTCATCATTTTGTACATGGACAACATCTTTGTGTGTTCTCCGGACCTGGACAACATCAAGCACATGTAAAGGTAGACTTCTAGCAACAAAGAGACAACTGATGTTATTTCAAGCTACAAACTGTGTTTTCAGTGGATTGCTTTTCTCCTGCAGATTCCTCATCTGATAGATATTCCATCCAGATTTGCTGCTTCGGAAAATGTTTCGACAGGGGGGCGTAGTGGACCTCGACTCGGCCGTAGATCCGTCTTGCTCAGCACTTGATCGTTGGCTCCGGCTGATAAACCCTGACACTACGCCCCATACCTCAGTTCCTTTTTTCCACACGCTAACACACTGCGTGAGAACACAGGTCGAGTCTTCGACTCATTCGACGTTTTTGTCAGCAAACTTTGACTTTTTTCTAAATTCCTCGACGCAAGATGCCCGTCGCTCGGATTTCTGGCTTCAAGCGGTGTACTGATTGTGGCACCAAGAAGATGTCCATCACTGACCCACACAAGTTTTGTCTCTGGTGCCTCGGCAGGGGTCACAGGACGGAAGGGTGTACACCATGCGCCAAAATGCAACTGAAATCCCTTTGCGATCAGGCTGCTGAGCTTGCTTGGTCGACCGCCCTCAAAATTTCTTGAGCAGTTGACGGTTTGGTCCTCGGAGGCCAAAACCGAGGGGCAACCCCCGAAAAAGAACATCGGCGGAAGAAGCGGTCCCACTCGAGGGACCATTCTTCCTTGTCCCCGTACCGAAAGAAAAAAAGCCGTCACCGGCATTGTTGGCACTCTGATTCATCGATGAAGAAAGGTAAGCTGGCGGCGGGACCTACCACCCGCCAGGAGTGGGAGGATTTTAAAACCTCCCATGCTTGAGATATTTAAAAAGCATGCTGCGGTTGACCTCCCCCCACACAGCAGGCCCTGGAGGCAAGAGCGGCGCTCAGTGTTCCGGACCCCTTATATCGCCCCGGTACTGACGCCATTGGCATTGATGGAACCCTTCGACATCAAAGGAGAGGGGTCCGTCCCAAGCTTTCAAAGCTGTCGATGCTTTGGCATCACGTCTTCGATCAACGTTGATGACGACCCTATCGGCGCCTAAAGGCGGTTCTATGTTATTTCGACTGATTTCTTTTCAATGGGTTTTTTTGACTAATATTTTTCAACGAAAAACTCATATTTTTCTAGGGATTACCACCCCCCAAGCCCTCCATCCCCTATTGTTTTTTTTCTCTGTTCCTGACGCCCGCACTTTCCCACCACCTCTATATTTTTTCTCAGTTTTTTCGTTGCACATTCTTCATAAAAAAACCATAGAAACAAAGACTGTCGATGAAAGGACGTTGTACCCTAAAGACAAGCCATCAGCGCTAAGGGTTCTCAAGTCTTGCACCCTGCTCTCCCATCTGGGTTTTTTTCAGCACCATGTCGAATATTTTAGATATCTACTATTTTGAGTACCACAATCCGCTACTACAACTAGCTCAGGGCCTCCATGAGGCCAGTGGTTTGGATACCTCACCAGACCTGGAATTTCAACAAAGCCAGCCCTATGCTCATAATTTCTCCAAATACCAGGCTTTGGTAGAAAGGGTAATTGACACCTTAGGATTACAATCCTCAGCAGTGCCAGTGCAGGGGTTACGACCTCACTGATATTTTGAATGAAGGTTCAGTGACTGAGCGTAACATGCCTCTAAACCCTGCAATTGCTGACCTCCTGAACCCGGTGTGACAGCATCCTTGTTCTATTCCCATGGTTAGTTCCACCATTTCCGGGAAGTACTGGCTGGCTAGAGGGGCCCTTCATTCTTCTGAGCTTTCTCCGGAAGGACTTGTTAGGCAAGCTGCTACAGTCTCCTCCTGACCAGCTTCTTCAACTTCCACTCTACCACCCGACACGGAAGAGAAGAAGGTTGATGCCTTGGCCTAGAAGGTATTTACTTCAGGCAGTATGGCCCTTAAAGCTACCACTGTGGCAAGTAACTTTGCCAAATATTAATTTGGTCTTTGGACAGCAGTGCAGATTGCTGTGCAGTACGTCCCTGTGGAGGAAATGCGTGAGGGCTTCCTACAGCTAGTGGAAGATGGGAAAGAGGTGGCCAGGCAGTCACTGGGAACGGGCCTGGACATCGCAGACTGTGTGGGCGGTTCTATGGCATCAGCAGTAACACTGAGGCGGCAGGCCTACTTGAAATCTTCTGGCTTTTCGCCTGTTTTCCAGGCAAAATTGCTGGACATGCCCTTCGAGGACGATTTCTTGTTCGGCCAAAAGGCTAACGATTCCTTGGAGAAATAGAAGGAATCCAAAATCGCTGCTAAACCTTTACGCCTGGCTGCGCAGCCGGCCAAGCCTGCCTTCAGCTTTGCCTCTAGGGCAAGGGGGCTACAGGCAGTATGCGCTTTATGGAAGGAAAGCGCAGCTCCCATGAGCCAGGCAAGCGCAAAAGAGTTTCTCGTGCTCCGCAAGGGGCAGGGGGGCTTCTAGGGCCAGCAAGCAGCGACAGAGGTGGGGGGAACCCAGCCTCCTAAGCCGCTTTGATTTCCCCTCTCACAACTTACCGGTTGGCGGATGGTTGACTGAGCACTGGCCCCAGTGGCAGGGAGTTACTTGCGATGTATGGGCTCTACAGCTCGTTCGGTAAGGTTGTTTGCCCTTTTTAAGAAAAGCACCGGGCAGACCCCCACCACCTTTGATCCAACTGGGAAAGGATTTCCAGGAAGAACTGCAAGCCCTGTTGTTGAAAGGTGCTGTGGGAGAGGTACCTCCCGAACAGAGCGGATTGGGTTGGTATTTCCTGGTACCCAAGAAAGGGGGAGGTCTCTGTCCCATTCTGGACCTCAGGGCTTTGAACAAGTTCCTGAGGAAAGACAAATTCAGGATGGTGACGTTGAAAGACTTTCTCTCCGCTCTCAAGCTACAGGACTGGCTGGTGTCTATAGAACTACAGGACGCTTATTTTCATGTGCAGATTCATATAAATTACAGGAAGTTCCCGAGTTCATCATAGGGGACAAGCACTATCTGTTCAAGGTGCTTCCCTTTGGTTTGACCTTCATCAAGCTCATTGCGGTAGTGGCGGCTCACCTCAGGAGATCCGGGGTCCATGTATTCCGTACCTGGACGACTGGCTGATCCGAGGGAAGTCAGCGGGGCAGGTCTTGTCTCATCTAGAGGACACCTGCCTGCTAGTGCACAGGCTGGGCTTCAACCTGAACTTGAAGTCCCAAGTGACACCGGTCCAAAGGCTCCAGTTCATCGGGGCAGTTCTAGACACCTGGTTTGGGATTACCTTCCTTGCCGTAGAGAGAGTCAACAGCTTGGCGCAGATGGTTGACTTGTTCCTCCGCCTCATAGGTCTTGTGGGCTCCTGTATTTTTCCATTGCCACAGGCCAGACTGTGCATGAGATCCCTTCAATTGCTCCTAAAGGGGCAGTGGTCACAGCACCTCAGAGCTCTCTCGATCCACACAAGGTGTCTATACCTGTGGTCAACGACGTCCCGTGGTGGGTGGACCACAACAATTCCATGGCGGGGGAACCCTTCTGGCCTCCACGTCCTCTGGCCCGAGTGGTCATGGATGTGATTCTGAAGGGTTGAGGCGCTCACTGTGAGGACTTACTGGTGAACGGCCTTTGGTCAGCAACGGCAGCCAGGTGGCACATCAACAGACTGAAGTTGCGAGCCATCAGGTTAGCCCTGAAGGCATTCGCTCTGTCTCTGGAGGGGAAGCATGTACTGATTCTGACGGACAATACAGTGGCTATGCACTACCTAAATGTCATACCCTCTGCTCATTCCACTAGTGAACCCAGGTTCCCTTCAGCCCGACTGACCCCACAACCCCCACAACTCACTTCACGCAACTCTCACGGTTTCCGGGACTCACGTTGGCAATCCGGTTTGGCCCGCGGACGGGCGCAACATCGGCTCAAGGTTTGCACCCTGCATTCACGCCTACGACCTTTTCTTCATTGGCAGTTGCCCTGGAGACTAGGAGGCAGCACGCTTCGAGGAACGCATCCTCGTCGCGTTGCCGTTTCCATCCATTCACGTGACTCAGAGTCTCGGTCACGAGACGCGTTCTCACGTCACGTGACCAGGAAGCGTTCAGTACAAAGGCTGTAATTCGCTTTCGTACCGCGCTTCACAGCTGTTTTTCTTTCGGAAACTCTGTTTGGATCTTGTGCTTCCTGTATTTGCTCTTGGAACTTGGACCCGGCTTCGTCTCACGGATTGTGTTTGGATTACCCTTGGCTTTGAATTGGAACTTCGGAATTGTTACTTTGCCTGCCGACCTCGGACCGTTTTATGGACTTGCTTTTGGATTGCCCCTGGCCTTCGTCCTACTGACTCGTAATTCTACGGACTCTCCTGCTATCACGTGCTCTTGCCAAGTACTAAGGAACCCGCTCCAGGAACAAGCCCAGGTGGGGTTTCTTGGATCTGCAGTTGGCTTTCCTGTTGCTTCCGTGGCATCTTGAACCTGTCTGCGTGAGTCCTGGAACCTTTCCACACCCCTAGGTTTCCCTCAGTTCTTCTGACAACACTTGGTAAGGTCTCTTGTTTTACCGACCTTTGCACGAGTTATTCCTGCTTGCCTGGTATTTAACCTATGTTTCTTTTCAGCTTCCTTGGGGTTCCCAGCACTCGGCGGTGTCGGACTTCTCCACCTGTGGCCTCAAGGGTTATACAGGGAGTAGATTTATATCTCCCTGTGTGACAGTTGGGGACGGAGGTCTCACATATCTGCACGACAGTCAAGGTCTAACACTAAACAACCAAGGTGGCGTACACTCCCTCCCCCTCTGCAAAGAGGCGATGCAGATGTGGTTCTTGCTGTTGGAGAACCGGATCTCAGTCTCGGCAGTACATCTGGCGGCGACAGAGAACATTTTGGTGGATGCTCTTAGCAGGCAGAGTACGGTCCCGCATGAGTGGGAAGTGCGCCAGGAAGTCCTAGAGGAGATCTTCTCTCACTGGTATGCCCCAACGGTGGACCTTTTTGCCACAGAGTCCAACAGGAAGTGAAGACAGTTTTACTCGAGGGAATTCCCAATGAACGGTGCGCTAGGGGACACATTTCTGCTGGATTGGACCTTCCCTTTCCACTACGCCTTCCCTCTGATCCCTGTCATTCCTTGGGGTCTCAGGAGACTCGAGAAGTTCTGAGCATCCATGATCCTGATTTCACCAGACTAGGCGAGGAGGACCAGGTACTCGCATCCTCTGGCCTTCTGCCCACCTCTCCAATTGCCTTGGCGGCTGGACCTCTTAACCCAGTTGGAAGGTTGGGTGCGCCACCCGAGCCCGGAGTCCCTCAACCTGCATGCGTGGCTCTTGAGAGGATGAGATATGATGACTGGGACCTCTCTGAGGAGGTCACGCAGACCATCTAGAAGATCCCTGTACGACTGCAGGTGGAGAAGATTTGAGGCGTGGTGCGGGGAACACGATATTGACCCGATCTCTTGCCCCCCCACTACTGTCACTGGCCTTCAGGTCACCACAGTCCAATATTTGTCGGCCATGTCTGTGTTTGAGGTCCCCGGTTGAAGGTTAATATTTTAGGATCCCGGTGATGGCATCATTCCTGAAGGGCCTTGTAAGTAAGTTTCCGTCAACTCCCTTTCTTGTCCCAGATTGGGATCTTAATCTGGTGTTGACGTATCTGATGGCCGCTCCTTTTGAGCCAAAGCGCACTTCTTCTTTAACACTCCTTTTCTTGAAGACAGCTTTTCTAGTGGCTATTACATACGCTAGGCAGGTGAGTGAACTACAGACTTTATGCTGCAAACCATCCTTCCTGCACTCAGGGTGAAACCTGGTTTTCTTCCAAAAGTTGTCTCTGAATTCGACCTACACACAGTCTGTTGACCTCCCTGTCTTCTATCTGCCCTGCATGTAAATACTGGAGGGGGGTATCTGTACTCCTGCTCTCTATATGGCAGAAGAGAAGCACAGAGCACCCCAGCCAAGATTATCTATTGTTGGTAGCAATGGACGAGCAATCAAGGCTTAGCTCTCAGGAGGTGATGGGGGCTGGTTCTTAAGTACAGTGTAGTCCCCAAGCATCCACAAAGGAATGTCCACACACTATGTTAGTGAAAACAAAGTCTTTATATAAATAAGGTTCAAAGTTATATACACAATCACAATAACACACGTTGTACTCTGGCAATACTATTTTTTTTTTTTAAACTTATTTTATTGGCATTTGTATTGGATGCATACAAATACAAGAAAATTAACTAAGACAATAAACATAAACAACAACAGTCTTTATGGGAAACAGTTCCTCTTACTTAGGTGGGCATGGGTGCAACTCGGGGTTCCGACGTCTCGGGAAGTGGGAGGGATCTCGGTCAGGAGGATCACCATATCCAGGGGAGTGCGAGTGATCAGTTATGGCAAAGTGGTGGGGTTTCTCAGGGGGGTTTGTGGTCTGCACTGAAGGGTATATCTCTCAGGAGGGCCTTCCAAGAGTCCCGAGTGCCACTCGCAATGTCTCCGTTAGAGGTGATTCCATCTTGCCAGGCTCTGGTTTCGGCTGCAGTCCATCTCTCTAATTCTTTCATCCAGCGTTCATGTCTAGGGCCACCTGGTATCTTCCATGCCATGGCTATAGTTCTTTTCGCAAGGATACATGAAATGTCCATCAATTTAACAGCATGTTTGTATTTGCTTGGTCTGGAGTATACCCCTAATAAACATTCTCCGGGTGTCCATTCATATCTGCTTATCCCGGCGTCAGTGCAGGTTTGTTTGACTTTGGACCACAGCGCCATTGTCTTGGTGCAAGTCCAGAACATGTGGATCAGATCAGCTTTGTCGTTCCCACACCATGGGCAAGCTGGGGAGGCCTGTTCGTTGAAGGAGGCCACCCTGTGTGGGGTCATATACGTCCGATACAGGACGTTTAGTTGTATCTGACCGAATCTGGAGTTTCTCGACACTTTCTTGGGGTATAGTAGCGTTCTTTCGCATTCCTTGTCCGTAAGCGTAGTTTCAAGATCGGTCTCCCGTTTCGCCTTCAGTGTCTCGCTTTTGGGGTTGGGTTTGTCGATGAGCCTCTTATAGAGTCGAGAGACCGGTTTCCAGCCATCCGCGAGGACGTGCATCTCTTGTATCAGTGGGTCTGGGGTGGGTTCCTCCGGCCAGGTGCACCAGATCTTCTTGGCGGTTTGTTTGAGCCGATGATACCAGAGGAATTGGCCGCTTTATAGCCCTTCGTTAGCCTGCAGTGATTCAAAATCCCTGAATTCGCCCTCCTCAAACATATCGCCCCATGTGTAAATTCCGGAGTCCTCCCATCTCCTAGCTGTGGAGAGATCCGATTCTGTTCTGCACACGTCAACCAGGATGGGGTTGTCTGGAGAGTAAGGGTGTTTCACCTGCCTGACGTAGCAGGTTCTGGTCCAAATCGGTCTGCCAAGTTCGATGATCAGGGGGGCATCTAGGGATTGTCGTAGGGGGTTCCAAAGAGTTTCCCTAGGGAATATTCTGGAGGAAGATTGTCTCAATAGCCCCAGCTCAGCAGACGGTTTGTCCGAGAGCCACTTCGTCACATGGCTAAGCTGTGCCGTAAGATAATACAACTGGAGGTCTGGGAGTTGGATTCCCCCTTCCTTGTATGGGAGGGATTGAGTGGCCAAGTTCAATTTATGCCTGGTAGGTCCCCATAGGAAGTCCTTGATAAGTGCCTCTAATTTCTTAAAAAAGGGCGGTCTGACGTAGTGGCATATGTTGACGAAGAAATAAAGAAATCGGGGGAGGACTGTCATCTTAACGATTGCTGCTCTGCCCACCATTGCGAGTGGGAGTCTAGACTAAAATTTCATGGATTTGCTAAAGGCTGGTTATTGCTACTTCCGTGTTGTGCTCGTGTGTGAGCATCGGGGTGTGGCTCACATTAATTCCTAGGTACCGGAACGTGTCAAGTTGCCACTTTATCCCAATGTTCGGGAGGTCAGTTTCTTCTAAGCCTCTCAGGCTAGCCAAGGGAAAGGCAGAGGATTTCAGTCTACTAAATTTGATCCCAGAGTATTTTGCATAGTTATCTAGCACATTCAATGTGATTGGTGCGTTGACCTGGGGATCTTTCAAGTATAAAAGGACATCATCCGCGTATAGGGATATTATGTTATGTTCGTTACCCACTTTGATGCCAGCGTCAAAGAACTGATTCCTAAAATATATGGCAATCGGCTCCAGGCTCAGTATGTATAGCATGGGCGACAGTGGCCACCCTTCTCTGGTGCCCCTTTGTATTTTCCAGGAATCAGACACTGTTCTGCCGGTTTTTACTCTTCCCTTAAGCAAATTATAGAGTACTGTGATCCATCTGACAAAGCCCTCGCCAAACCCGAACCCCCTCAGTACCTCGACTTTGTATTTTCCAGGAATCAGACACTGTTCTGCCGGTTTTTACTCTTGCCGTAAGCAAATTATAGAGTACTGTGATCCATCTGACAAAGCCCTCGCCAAACCCGAACCCCCTCAGCACCTCGACGAGCCATTCCCAGAAGATAGAATCAAAGGCCTTGATGGCATCGAGTGATAGTACTGCTAGGTCTTCTTCATTCTCATAGGTTTCTGCCATAATGTGTTGGAGCCTTCTCAGGTTAGCCGTGGTGTTGCGTCCTGGGACAAAGCCATTCTGGTCTTCGTGGATTAGGGACCCTACCACCCTTGCGAGTCTGCTGGCCAGTATAGTGGTGAGAATCTTACTGTCATAATTTAACATGGCCAGAGGGCGAGAAGAGTCACAGTCAGTGGGTGGTTTGTTTGGTTTGAGCATGGGAATAATTATTGTCTCTTTCATAGTGTTAGGTAAGACCCCGTTTTCGTAGGCCTCTAGGTAGACCTCGTGGAGGATTGGGGTGAGGATGGGTTCGTATGTTTTGTAAAATTCAGGCGGGAGGCCGTCACTTCCGGGAGCCTTACAGGTGGCCAGCGATCTGATTGCATCTGTCACGTCTTCTGCTGTGATTTCCATTTCCAGTGCCTCTCTCTGTTCGCTGGACATTTTTGGGGAGGCCTATCTCATCTAGTGTTTCTTTGATTTCATCTCTGTCTACTTGTGTTTCGTGGGAGTACAATCTGGAGTAGAATTTGGCAAACGTTTCATTGATTCCTAGTTGTGTCTTGTGGCGTGTCCCGTTTTCGTCCAGTATCTCCGTTGGGAGGTGCCTGGGGCGTTCACGCTTACATAGCCAGGCCAGCAATCTGCCAGGTTTGTCAGATTCCTTATGAGACCTGGTAGTGTATGTCGCAAAGTCAAACTTCTCCAATCTGTCCCAGGAAGATTGGCATTTCTCGCGGGCTTCCTTCAACTTCGTTTCAACCTCTGGAGTAATGTTTAGGTGGATTCTAGGCAGGAAATCACTTTTTCTTGTGCATCGAGTTCAGACCTCAATTGCTTACGAGTGCCTCCAGCTTTTGATGTTATTTCTCCTCTAGCCACCACCTTCATGGCTTCACACAATGTGCTCCAGGTAGATACTGAGCCTTTATTAATGTCGATGTATTCTTCTAGTTTTTCAGCGAGGTCCTCCCTGAACTCAGGGTCGGCGAGGGCCACTGTGGGCATCCTCCACATGGGGATTGGTGGTCTAGGCCCCGTTAATCGCCATTGCATGATCAGTGGGGAGTGGTCTGAGATTGATCTTCCTAAGTATGCCGTGGTTTCTGCCAATGGTACTTGTTCTCTGTCGATGAACAGATAGTCGATCCTTGTGTGGATCTTATGCGGGGCTGAATAATAGGAATAGATCTTTTCTACAGGATGTTGTTCCCTCCAAACATCCACCAAATCCAGTTGTTGAAGTGTGTAACGCTCACCTGGTTCCCACGGAGTCGCAGATCCTGGCTGGACAGTTACCGTGTCTTCAATTGAGAAGCGCAGGGCTCGGATGGTTCTCTGGACCGGACCTCCTCTTATGGAATGTCTGACTTGTAGAGTAAGGTGTCTGCAGGCGGAAGAAAAAGGGATTAATGGCTGGTTGTTGGTTGAGCTTCTCCTCCTTATTTGTTCTTTTCCCTGAGGCCCAAAGTCTGAATGAGCTCTCACCTTAGATATGTAAATGCTGGGCTCTCCATCCTGCGACTGATGCAGGGGCGCTGGGTTCCAGTTACTTCACTGGGACTGCTTTAAGTCTCTTGTAGCCTCAGAGGTTTAAAGCTGCTGAAGAAGCGATGCCGTCGTTTCTGCAGGAGCGGATGCTGGCCGGTTTGAAAGTTCGAGAGCACCTTTTAATGAAGTCTTTGCCTTTATTTCTTAGGTGCCGAAATGCTATATGCTGAGCAAACGGAAGCACGTAAGTATGAAGGTCCGTGCACGTGGAGGAGCACGTAAGTAATGTGCTTGCTGACAAGTTTATTCGCACCTCTTAATGTCTTTTTCTTGATTTGCAGGTGCGGAGATGCATCAGAAGAGGAGATGGCGAAGAGCGCACAGCTCCGGTAAGTGAAAATATAATTGCGTCCAATTCCCCCCTTTTCTGCACTAACCGGAGTTCTTTGTCTTGCAGGTAGAGGCCGCGGGATTCGGAAGATGCCGTGGGTTCAGGTAAGTAAGCGCGGCTGCTAAAACGTTGACCGGAGTTCTTTGTCTTGCAGGTAAAGGCCGCGGGATTCGGAAAATGCCGTGGTTTCAGGTAAGTAAGCGCGGCTGCTAAAGCGTTGCCTTCTGCTAACCTGATGTTCCTTTGCTGACAGGTGCAGCCGGAGACTGGATCCCTGGATGGTAAGTGAAGATCTGACTTGTTTTCACAGGCTGGAGCAGAAGATATCACTAGAAGACTGGAGCTGACTCGGTGAGCGTCCTGCTGCAGATGCAGAATAACGCGAAGCACATTCTTCCAATCGGGTGTGGTTTAAATAGTGTTGTGGTGATTAGGTGTCTTCTTCCTCAGCCTCGCCCAAGAGAAAAAGAGTTCCTGTGTTCCAGAGTCAAGGAGTGATGCCAGCCCCACCCAGGTAAGAAAGTAGTTCCAGATTCGGAAAAATAGTCCCACCCAGCAGAAGGCTGGGGCTTCATTTTGCCAGGACTTGTGAAGGTGAGTATGCAGCATGGTCTGCTACAGGTAAGTCCACCCAAGCACCATTATCCAAAGTATGAGCCCGGCACCTCTGGCGCCGGGACTGGTGATTCTTATGAGCCTGGCGCCAACGGCGCCAGGACATGGTCCAGAGGGCCCCGATAGGGGTCGGTTGGGACCAGGGGCGGGGGTTGTGAGCCTGTTTCCGGGGATGTTGGGCTTGCCCTGACTCCTTGGAAACAGTGCTCATGACAGCGTGTTTCCGTCAGGGCACATGATGCAGGGTTGCTTGGATGGGGGATGGTGTTGACCTGTCCATAGAGCCATCAATGACGCAGTTGAAGTCCCCCCCCCATATAAAGGTCCTATTTCGGTGGCATGCTATCCTTGAGCTTAATGCTCTGAGGTGTGATGGTATTCCATGTTGCGGGAAGTACGAGTTGACTAGGCAAATTGGAGTCTGTTCGATAGTGCCCCTCATTATCACATACCTTCCTTCTTTATCGGACTCGAATACTTGCAATTGGAAGGGCACATTCGAATTTGGAGTAGGGGGATCCTCTCCCGGTCCCAGCCCATCGATCTATTAATTTGAACATGGCGTCTTCTGTAAGATGCGTCTCTTGCAACATTGCAATCAAGACCTTTTTCCTGTGGAGATACGATTTTATTCAATTTCGTCTCAAGTATGAGCTCATCCCCCTCACATTCCACGTCATGACCTTGAGTTGTGACGCCATCGGGTCGATGTTTTGAGGTCGGCTGGCAGCTCCTCTTCTGGAGCCTGTAGTAATGCCAATCTGAGGTTATGAGACCGTAGACGGGAGTAATCAAGTTCTTCGCCCCCCAAGTTGTAGCATGCACCCATCCTGCGCTTCTTCAGCGGTAGTGGTGTGAAGACTGTATAACTAACAAAACTATTAACAAAACTCAAACTGGTACGCCCAGCGACTGCATCTTCATTGTGGTGCTCGGGCGCTCTCGAGCCGTCCTGACCCATCCGGGTATCGGGCACGAGCTGGGTCGGGCAGGTGGCTGTCCCGACCCGGATTGTCTGTGGGGGATAGGGCTGGTGTCTGGCGGAGAGGCCGAACGAGGGCCATTTCTATGTAGCTAACTGTTAGATGGATTACTTTCTGAGGTCTGGTTGATTATGCTTGTTGTGGCCATTTATGGCAGCGTGTGTCGTGTGCCGACTGTCTAAGAGACTCAAGCTTCCATCTGGGGAGCGTCTTTGCCATCTGCGAGGTTGTTGTCTTCTAGCCACATGTTGGCGGCCGTTGGGTTTTCTAGGAATAAGGCACGCCCGTTGAAGATGACTTTCAAGCGTGATGGGTAGAGCAGCCTGTATTTCAGGTTTAGTTGTCGAAGTCTTGCTTTTAATGGGACAAAAGAGTTCCTCTCCCTCTGCACTTTCTGAGTGTAATCAGGATAAATGGTTATTTTAGAGTCGCCACGTTCGATGGGGCCTTCTTCTCTGGAGTGTCGTAGGATAATTTCCCTATCCTGAAAGTTTAGAATGTTAGCAATTATTGGTCGTGGAAATGATCCAGGTGGGGGCCGCTTCTGGAGTGACCTGTGGGCCCTTTCGACCGCGAATCCTTGCGACAGTTTCCCGGCCCCAATCTCTTGCTGCAGTAAGGATTCTATGTAGGCTGTAGTGTTTGGGCCTTCGTCTCCTTCTGGTACTCCTATTATCCTAATGTTGCCCCATCTAGCCCAACCTTCGGCCTCCTCAGACTTCTCCTCTAGGATAGCCACTTTCTTCTCCAGGTCTGCAACCTTGGACTTCAAGACTGTTGTGGCCCCAGACGTTTCTTCTATTGAAGCCTCTGTGTTTGTCACCCTCTCGGTTAATTTGCGGGCGTCCTGACGCATGAGTTGAATGTCCATTTTAAATTTGTCGATCTTAGAGTCTGTGTGTCCTCAATGAAGCAATAGCCTCCAATATTTGGGAGTGGTTATCCGTGGATTCCCCCTCTTTCTTGTGGGTAATCTCTGGGGCACAAGAGCAAGCCTGTATGGGGGTTTTTGGCTTGGCGGATACAAATGAGTCCATGGTGGCTGCTTTCGCTTTGTTCCTGGTGGCCATTTTGGAGTCTCGGTGATGCTGCCCCTGTGACACTCTAGATGACTTACCGGTGGGGATGGCAGCCGTCTCCCCGTAAAGTAAGGTGTCAATGAATCCGAATCTGCGGGGGAGTAGAGGTGCCGCCACTATATCTGTGAAGTCGCCGTCAGTGCCCTTACCTCTGAGCGTCCAACTCGCCGGGGTAGGGAGATCTGGGGGCGCCGTTGTCGCGCTCTGCAGCTGGTTCTCGCTGTCGTGTGCCTCGGGGCGACGCTGGGGAGGAACCTCCGATGGTAGTGTGTGCCCTCAATGGGCCGTCCACGGCTGAGCCTGCGTAGTGTACCTCGGGTGTGCAGGTGCCGCTGTGGCGGGCCTCGCACAGCGGTGAGAAGCAGGGTGAGGGCTCTCCCTTTCGATGTTCTGCATGCGATCGTGCTCTGTCGTGTTGTCTCTGCTCGATCTGGCCACCTTATTCCCGGGATGTTGTTTGATGGCGGCTCCCTTTTCGGAGTTCCCGCTAAGTGGCTCGGGGCGCCATCTTAGATGCGTATGGGAGCGGGGGAGGGAGGATGATTCGAGGACAATTTCGCCGACCAGCGGGTCCGATTTTCCCAGTTGGTCAAGCAGGTTGTGTCGGGGTCAGCTTCTCCCACCTCTGCATCAGCTTTTCGCTAAGATGGCACTTCTTGTACCGGTAAAAAGGATCAAGAAACTGCACTCGGCCGGAGCTCGGCTATTCAGCCTCTGTACGCCATCGGCTCCAGGCCACGCCCCCCACTCTGGCAATACTATAATGGCAAATATATACAGGTCTACGTGGTACCACTCTTAACTATCGATTCCTTTCAAATACATCAACTGATAACAGTTCAAATGGCATACGAATCAGGTTATAAGATGAATCAACGATAGACACAGAAGAAAGCAAGTAAAATCAAGCAATGGCAGAACATTCCCCTGTCTACCTAGAGACAGTTCTGTGTGCGAGGATCCCCCCACCTGGGCAACCTGTAAATAAAGCGTATTTCACAAGTCCAGTCCAATTATGCTCAATATAGTCTTGATTCCTCCTAAGAGGTTCCACAACCTCAAAGTACCTGGTTTCATAGAGTTCTTTGATGAGTCGTCGATGGGCCCTTCTTGAGTGCACTCCCTTTAAGGCAGGAGCCACGGGTCGTCGAGAGTCAGTGAAGAAAAGGGTGAACACTGTCATTGCGGCAGCAGCTTGGGTTCTTGCGGTGCTCATTGACAATCGGTCGAAAACGTCCTGCAATCTGCGGCATGCGTTTCACCTCGACAACAGGAGTTTGTTGCTGCAAAGAGTCAATGAAGAACTTTGGCCCAGCAAGGGCGTCGGGTTGTCAGCGTCTCTGTGGTCTTTGTGCGGCAGGAAACCCACCGGCGGATTCTCCTCGCTCGTCGGCGGCCTTGACCTTCTCCAAAGGGACAAAGCGGTCGTCGACGCTGATCAAGGGAGTCCTTGTTTCTAATGATCTCAGACAATGGAGCGTTGCGGCTCCGGTCAACGAGACTCGTCGTCGACAGTGATGGACTTCAATGTCTGGGTGCTTCGCTTCATGATTCCGCAGCGGTCCCTAACTCCGGTCGGCAGCCTTTGGAGGACTGACTTCCAGGGAGCTTTGGCGAAGGTTGGCTGGTTCATGATGATCCCTCGTAGCTCGGGAAGATGTCTCCTAGCCAGTTCCTCTATTGGATCAGTTCCTTGACAGTCACGCAGCTTTCAGATTAGCAAAGGACAGCAGCAGCAATTCTTCTTCCAGCAGGCTTCAAGGTTAATTAACAACTTCAGCTTCTGAACAATTTCCATCAGTAAGAGGTCGCCAGATATACTGTTTGGTTTCTCATTCATTCTGCTGGGTCACACTCAGGCAACCAATCACTAAGAAGGGCATTCAGGCAGGCAGACAGCCAATCGGGCTCACAGTGCATTCAGGCCATTCTCCTCCCTCCAGACACTCGCAACAAGTAATGTGTATTGCGACAAGTATCCAGCCATTCAGCACTCCACACTGCATTCATACCAGTTTCAGGCTGGGCTGTCTCAGTCTTTGTGTACATACCCGAAACCAGACATTCATAACATGAAGTGCATGTTAGTCACACTCTCCATTCACCCAGGTTACACCCCACGGGCATACCCACAACATAGTTATTGGGAAGGCTCCAGCCGGTCTGGCCTGGACTTCCCCACAATACCATATATGGAACTTCCACCCAACAGCCAGTCAGGGGGAAGGGACAGAGTCAGGGCTTCCCGGGACTTTGGGAAAATAAGGTAACAGGCGATAGAAAGCAAGAGGCCACAGGGGCCATCTTGTTTCCTATCAGGAATCAACTGATTCCAATGGCAGGGCCTGGGTATTCCAAAATGAAGGATACTCGGAGCACCTGTCAAATTCAGCATGGAGTTGCCACCAGTCCATACCCTGCTATGTGGGCCACACACAGGTGCCCAAAAACATACACTAGGAGTACAGGGTTGTACTCCCACCCATGGGTGCCAGAAGGGTCTGTTCACCATGACCAAAAAGAGGAAGAGCTCCACTGCAAGGGGTCCGCATTGGACTTCTGTGCAGAAAACAATACAGAACATACACGAAAAAGGACTAGGACAGGGAGGCCCTGTCCCTCCAATGCATTTCCAGCATCACATCGCACCCTTCTAAAGAGGAGGAGGGTTTTCATCGCCTAGATCCTAAAAAGGCTCTAAGTTTCTGCATTACAAGGACATTGGAGTTCAGAAGAGCTGGCCAGCTCTTTGTGGCCTTCTCCTTAGCCCGTACTGGCCTGACTATAACTAAGCAACTTTGTCCCGCTGGATCATCTTCTGTATAGCAGAATGTTTCCAGTCCGCAGGCAAGGAATTGCCGGCAGACATCAGGGCGCATTCAACTAGGTGGGGTCTCGGTGTCAACTGCACAACAAAGGGGAGTCCCTTTTCGGGATATTTGTCGCCAGCAACATGATCATCCCTTCATACTTTTACTAAATACTATAGTTTAAATGTTGCTCACATAGCTGGTGCGTGTTTTGGCAGGGCAGTGCTTTAAAATCTATTAGTCTAACTTTCTGCCCGCCTCCTTCATCTACTGCTTTGGGAGTCTATCAGATGAGGAATCTGCGGGAGAAAAGCAATCCATTGAAGGAGAAATTACTTACCGTAACGTTCTTTCTATGGATTCTTCTCCTGCAGATTCCTTATCTCCCCTCCATCCATGCCCACTCACAAAGTCGATGATTGGTGCGCATATTCTCTGTTAACGATTGCTTAGTGATGGTCCTTGGTAACAGTCTTCTGTCTTTCTTGCCACAGGTTGTTTCTTCCAAAATAAAAACTTATCTGATGCTACATATTGTGGTATCTGTCACGAGTTCTTCCTCCTCTGGAGTTTACATTTATTTAATTTTTTGTGGGCTTATTAGCCCGTTGTTATCTCTCTGTTTTCCTATGCAGTGTGATGGGCTCAGGAAAAAAGGGGAGACTGAGAAATGGGGAGTAGTGACAGAGTTTATATACGACGACTGATGTCACACCTGAGCTGACAATCGATGGCCGAGTCGAGGACAACTGCGCCCCCTGTCTAAAAAAATTGCCAGCAACGCTGGATGGAATATCTATCGGATGAGGAATCTGTGTGAGATGAATACATAGAAAGAACATTACGGTAAGTCATTTCTCCTTCTTAGTTATCACATTGGAATTTCAGGGATATGGCCTTATGCGTGGTTATGGATCTCTGCAAGGTTACAGGGGTGCTCGAGTGGCCTGTTTCCTCATTGTTAAAGGGTTTCTCAATTATTAAGGCTTGTTTATGCAAGAGGTTTTAGAAGCAGCACTCCCTTTGACATGGTTTACCGAAATACCAAAGAAGGGATGCTTTTTGTTATCAACCCAGGCTCAGCACACCTCTGATTCCTTGGAGAAGTTCTTCACTATGGATGCCGTCCTGCAGCATGCTAGTCTGGCCCTTCCAATTTTTGTGAACGCTTATGCTTAATCTGTAGCTGGTGGAGTAGGGCTGTCTCAGCGCTGTCTGAACATGCATTACTTACATCCTCTAGCCTTCAACAACTGTAAGTTGACAACCTGCAAGCTCAATTGTATCATAATAGTCAAACATCTGCTTAACACCCAGGCAATCACCCTCAGGTGAAGATCGCATCATCTAGGTGCCCTCCAAACCATACCAATGGTCACTAACCATTCACATCAGCTGGTACTTCATACCTTGAGGTGATACAACGATCATCTGAACTGTTGGCACCTGTTTGTAGCTTAATTCAACTTCATTGTGATGTATTGTTTGGGAACCAAACACACAATTGCAAATGTTATGCCATGTCTCAACATTCCTGAAAGGGAGAAGGATATGGAACTAGAGTTAATCCCAAACACCCTTTTCTCTGTGTCAGAAACATTCCACTAGGCTTTCTCAAACATCTCTGCACTTGGTTGCAGACTGCAGTTCCTAACACTGACACCCATTACATGATTGGTGCTAACCGGCCATATTTTGGAACACTTTTATGCCTTCCATATTCACTGTTCAGATACCAGACTGTTTCCAGGTGTCATGTCTGGTTGGAATGGGGAGCTGGTTAGAGAGGGAATCTGGGCACCGGAGAAGACCTCCCACTCCCCGATGTCAACCTTGGATGTCAATTCAGCGGTTCCTCCAGGGCGTCTCTTAGTTCCCATCCTCTGTGTTGGAGCTGACAATCCGCCACCTAAAAAGGAATCAATAAAGTCTCCAAATAACAAAGAGTGTTTGTGTACACAGACTGCAGTTGGGTCCTCAAGCCAAAGATAGTGAATATGAGATGTACCTCACACATGCTCGTGGCCCAGGGAGTGCACCTAGAGCCCCTGCTTACCCTGTCCACATTGATGTAGTTCTGGCTGCTGGGGCTATGAATGCCAGATGCGGCACAAGAGAGAAATGGCTATAAAAAGATCTGCAAGTCATGCTAGTGTGCCAAAAGACCTCTCAGGTAAACCTGGGGTGAGCCCCTCTCCAACCTCTGCTGTGAAAAATCTAGTAACATTGTCACTGAAGCTTCCCTACGTGGCCAGGGAAATGCAGAAGCTATCTGACTCTGACCCTGGGGGTGGCTATCTGCAGGAGGACCACATGGGGGAGGACAAACTCCAGGGAGGCAGAGAGATATTGACTCAAAACAACCCTTCAGATAAACCTTTTAGTAATAGCCATGTACCTTTGCAACACTCACTTATGGCTTATTGTAATGTGGATGGTGAATTTCCACGTTCTTCTAACCAACAACACTGTTTGCCCCTTCCCCTCTATTCAAGTACTGAGACGAGGAAGAGGGATGGAGTAATGGGGATGACCAGATGCGGTAATCCAAAACTGCTTTCCAGACATTGGAGACTGCTAAATAGTACCGGGACATTTAAAATGGACACAGGTGAACGGCAAGGGAGAGAGAAGCAGGCAGAGAAGCAGCAAGATTGGCAGACGCTGCAACTGCGGCTAACTTGTTCTGACGCTATTCGAAAGGAGCGGAATGCTGTGCAGAGGAAAGACACGGTGTGCCGAGAACCGAAACTGGGAGAAGTTTGCCGCGTCTTTGTCAACGGCAGCTGGAGCTGCTGCACCCCGACGGAGGGAAGACAGAAGCAGAGCGGTTCGTAGAACTCACGGTTAGCAAGTGGGCCGAAAGCAAAGCTGTGGGCGAAACGCAAGGAACACCGAAGCAGCCACAGAAGACAGGTAAGCCTGGGGAGAGTGAGCGGGTTACCGAGGCGCTTCAGGGTAAATGGCACGTATGATAAACAGTGCACGAGAGCCCCAAAGTAGAAAGTGAAACAGTTGATACTAATACAAACTTTGTTACGAGTCTAAGTAAAAGATGGTATAGTTGATACCAATACAAATATTGTAAGAGTCCAAGGAAGGACAGTGAAACTGATGTGAACTTTAAGAGCCACAATATTAAGAACCTAGACAAGAGAAGTAAAACTGGTGTTTACGTTTTTAAGAAAGGGTGGGTAACACAGCATATGAAAAGGATTGTTTTCTGGATACAACAGAGTGAATGAAAGGTGAAAAAGCCCTGGCAGGATAGTGAACCAGGCAATGTGCGAGTCTGGGTTCCACACCCAAGTAAGGAAGTTGTAACACTCTGGCAGGCGAGTAAACCATGGTTAAGAAGAAGGGGAAGAGAAACAGCAGAGTTTAAATCACAATCTGAAATTGTCCAACATTGGAAAAATTGAGAACCCATAACCCTTTCTAAAGTGAAGTTTTAAAGTGACAATACCCTGGCAGGAGAGTACACCAGGGAAAGGAAAAAGACTGAGAAGGTCCAGGGGTCAATACCCCTCGATGAAGTTGTGAAAACAGCAACAAGAGAGTTGTATGTGCTTCAAGGGAAAGGCATTCCCCCTCGAACAAACCATTCAAGAGAACTTTGTGTATTCAAGAGAATTATGTACTTTCAAGTGGATTGTTTACTACTTTAAAGGAAATTCAAGGGAAGAGCATTTCCCCCTTGAACGAAACAGGTCCTTTAACTAAGGGACGGGAAGACCCCTTTCCTAGTGGAACTCTTATTCTTTTGTTTTGGTGCACCTTAGAACGACAAAAGGGGAAGGGCTAATCCCTTTAAAGTGATTGATGAGAACCAGAGAGAGAGATAGAACCCCAAATAACTGATTAATTGAAGAGAAGGCAAAGGAGATCTAAACCTCTAGCTTCGGAGTAAGAGAAATGGGGAAACGTGTCAAAATGTGGAGTTTTCACCTTTCTCCCCTTTTGTTTTTTTGGAACTGTGAAATAAAACTGCAGATGAGAAGAACAATTTAGGGAGAGAGTAGTCTCCTTATGAAAAGAATGGAATATTATTGACTTTTACCTTCTGGAAGTTTTGGAAGACCAGAGGAAACTTAGGAGAAGGGAAGACCCTTTCCCTAGTAAATCTTAATACCACTTTTCTTTGTTGCACTTTAGAGTTTTATGTTGAACTTTGAAAAGCTACAAGTAAATAGCTCACAGAAACCCCATGTACACTTTATATTAAGTTTAGCATGTAAGGTTCAGTTTAGGGGTTTTGGAGACAGGACGGAGTACAGTTTATGGTTTAGCATCCTGACACAGGTTCTTTGGTTTTGTTGGGGTAGGGAAACCCCTCTTAGGACAGATAACATTTCTTCAACCAATTTTCTTTTATGCCAAATTAAAGGCTGTAACCAACATTTGAAAATCCACTCTGCCCAAGTTTATTCTCGATCCCTTACACTGCCCATCATTGAAGTTTCCTTCTCACTGATAGGGATAAATAGCATGGGTTAGCGTGGCCCTTCCAAAGCAGGACACTGTTACATACTTGTAATACTTGTACTTGTAATATTACTTGTAATATTTGAGAATGCTACTGAATAAACAGTGTCTTTTTCAAAAAATGTAAACTGACCACACCTCATCTTTCACCTGCAGTTGTATGGTTTAGTAAACTGCTTTAACCAAACGTGGAGGAACATCCTGAGGAAACTGGTGGATGGAGGAAAGTGGAATTGGGACAATCTGATCCCATGGGTATGGTTTGCTATCTGGAAGACCTCCAAAGGCTCTGCAGGATCCTCCCCTTTGAGCTCATCAATGAAAGAGAGCCCTCTGATATCTTGGATATGTAGAAGGAAAGCTGGAAAAACTAAGGTGAAGACAGGGGTGACCTCAGTTCAGTTTGTTCAGGGGACTCTGGAAAGGATGATGCTGGTCATGTACCTTGTGAATCAACACGTGCCAGGCTCAAGACCAGCAGAAGTATCTATATGATTGATGGGCCCAACTGTGCCAATTCAACATTGGGAACTCAAGGTCCTGCTCTTGCTCCCAACATGCGAGAACATGCTCCTGGATCAATGGCATGGGTCCATTACCAAAGTCATCAGCAACTTAAACTGTAGAAACAGATTGCTAAAAACACTTGTAAATATTGTGATAAATCTGGGAAATTCAGCCCTTCTTCCCAAGGGGGAGCCACCCCATTCAGGCTGGGGAGGTGAGCCCTCTCCGCAAGATCCTCCCTAGGTGTCTGGGCAAGTGGGCCTTCAATGGGCGTGACTCCTCCTTCGGGGACAAGGACCCCCGGATGTAATGAGAGCCCCTGTGAAATCTGTACTCTTCACCAATATCGGAGCCACAGAAATCTTAAAGGTGATCAACCCTTTTTATTTGTCCGACACCTCTACTGACCACTACGCAAACTCAATGTCCTATCATCAACTACACATCTCCTCTTGTTGCAGACACTCCTATAAAAACCGAGCCCTCACCTGGAGGCGGAGATTCCCTGACATGAAGCCGAACGAAAGGGCAGGAGACCCGCAGAACGAGGAGAGCCTGGAGGGGAGACCACAGAGAGGATGCAGTTGGCCCGGAGCCTGTGAAACATTGTTGAATCCAGGAATGCCAGGGGCGAAAGTTCTTGAGTCCTACACCGAGAATCTGAGAAGGAGAGAGAACCATGAGCACCGTCGAGGCCCTGAGAAGGCCGCCCGAGGCATTAACGCGGCAGGCGGAGATGGACACCGCTGATACCAGCATCACCTACCCTCCATTGCGGAAGTGCCCGAGAGGGAACAGGTGCGTGGGCTGCACAGAAAGAAGGGAGGCGGGCGGGTAACAGCTGCGGGGAAGCCCTAACCTCAAGTCATTCTCATTTCCTAGCTAAGAAGCCTGTGACCACACTGCAAAAGGACTGAAGCGTCCAGACTGATGAGGAAAAGGGTTACAACAGAGAAGGCAAAGAGAGCCATATTGAAAAATCCCCAAGGAGAAAGGGACGCAAATGCTGCCTGAGAGACGAGAGAAGCCCAGGGTTTAGAGAGCCATGAACCTTGTAAAAGGTCAGAGCGTCCCGAGGGACACGAGAACAGATACTAACACTGAAAACCAAGCTAACCGTAAAAGTTAATTGAAAGGTGTAATGCCCACACTACCCCGCAATGTGAATGGTCCAGTGAGCGAGTTGGCCCTTAAACGGATAATTCGAATACCCCATTAAATTCAAACATTGAAACCTTTGTTGAACTGAACAATCTTTTTGAACACTTAAAAACTGGTCATGAACTGAGTGACTTGTTAACAAGAGAAACTAAGACACTTAGATTTTGAACGTTCTGATTTCTTCTTTCTCTGAAAACCACTGTTGTGAGGAAGTCCAAGAACTGTTTCTTCGGATGAACATTTGATTCTGAAGATAGTCTGCAGAAGAGCGAGTCATCTAAGAGATGTTTGCAACCTTCAGTGTTTCTCACCTTTTTGTTTCCTTATGAGCTAGGAGCACTGCCAGTTAATTGGACAGGTTAGGACGGGGGACTGGTTTTTTGTCATTTGACATCCTTGCAAACACCTTCGTTTTGTAGTTGTTAGGAAGGGAATCCCCTTTTAGAAAAAAAGTGAGGCATTTTCTTTACATTTTTTTAAACATGTTTTAAAGTTTTACATGAAATCCCCAATAACCAACTGACCCACTCTGACCCTCCCCCTGAATCCAACCGGCATACTATTATTTGTTTGTTATTCATATTTGTTACTATGCAATAGCTAGAATGCACAAGCGTTGTGAGCACATTTGCTCGCGAAAATCATTATGGAGGAAGGACAGTACCATTTCCCATTCTGCACTGAACCGGGACTGTTCTTGTATTGAATAAGTAATCCACTCCAGACCCACAAGGCTAAAAACTTAGGAAATCAATTCATGCTCTCCAGGGGTCTCCAGTTGTTTCCATGTCTGGGCTATCGCTAGTAGTGCAGCGATGGAAAGAATCATGTATGCTTTCCTCTGGCTACGAGGCATGCCATTTTTCTCCTGATCTTTTGTGCCCAAGATGCTTTGTTCCTTGTCCCTGTCCCTCTGGGTTCCACACGTTTCCCTGATACTGTCATTCACCACTGACCAGAATGGATTAATCTTGGGGCACTCTCACCATATATGTCTCCAATTCCCTTTCCCCTCACATCCCCCACAAACCCACCAGCACGACATGAAGTGTTCAGGTAGAATTTGTGGTGCTTGTCTGGCGTGTAGTGCCATAACACAATCACCTTCCTCCACATCTTCCTGACCTGTGTGGCTCTGGTTAGTCTTGGAATGTCCCCCCACAGCCGCGTCTACCGTGCTAGAGGGATTCGCATTTGCAGGGCTGATTCACATTGTTTCGTGTAGGGTCAGTCTGGGTTGCTTGCGGTCTCGGTGAACAGTTTGCACAACATTGAGATCAGTTTCTTCTCACCCGAGCTGGAGGGAATACATTTCTTGAATGGAGTGAGGGGTCTATTGGCTGCCGTTTTTACCTTGGGGTGGATCAGCCAATGTCATAGTTGTTGATATCGATATCTCTTTGTGTCCGGTAACCCAAAATCTACCCTACATTGCTCAAATGATTTAATGTCCTTGCCTTGGGTCATGTCACGTAATTTACTATAGCCCCCCTCTTTCCAAAGAGCCCCCCTCTTTCGAACGTTTGTATGCTCCACACTCTGTACTCGGTGGGAACTATGGGTTTAAAAAAAAGTGGTGTCAGCGGGGACAGGAATGAGGTAATACCACTCTCTTTGATCTGATGGTCCCATAGTTCTTCTACCAGAGACGTAAGTGCACTTTGGTGCATATGACTTGGTCGATCAGAGTATAATAGCCAAAGAACGTCATGTTATGTTATGTTATGTTATTTTGCACTTATATAGCGCCTTATATACCATTGGTATGGTCTGAAGGCGCTGGTAGGTTGAACGCCCTTGGGAACCGAAGTTCTTGTCAGTAGAGGGAGGAGAGAGGATCCAAAAGGTGCGAGTGCGCATCTGGTATGTGTGCAGCTGGTGCGAAAATTCCTGTGGAAGCTGCTTCATAGCGGTAGGTGTGGTGGCTGAGAGGTCAGGAGTATGTGTTCGAATCTGGCAGGAATTATCCAGACCGAGAGTGGCAGCGTAAGGCCTGAGGAGAACGCCTGGCTGGGGGTGCGAGACCAGCAGTGATTACAATAGAGTGATGTGGAGTGAGCGGCGTCAGATGTTGATATGAGAACAGTTATACCGAATGGTGTCATAGTAACTCTGTGTTCTAGTTGGGTGGTGGTGTAAGGAGAGAGTAAGCGTGGGGTGTGATATGAGGTATGATCTTTTAAATGATCCATGCATTCTAGGTATAAAATCTGTGAAGATCTGCTCACCAACCTTGACACTAACATTCCCTCTGTCCTCATCCTCCTCGATCTCTCTTCTGCCTTCGACACGGTCAACCATACCATCCTGCTCAACCGTCTCCGTGAAAACTTGGGTATCACTGATCAGGCTCCTCCCTGGCTGACCTCTTTCCTCTCAGATCGACCCTCCCAAGTCCAACTTGGGTCCTTCCTTTCATCTATCTTCCTCTCTACCTGTGGTGTTCCCCAGGGGTCTAACCTCTCGCCCTAGCTTTTCAACCAATACCTGGCAACTCTCGCCCGCTGCATTTCCATTTTCTGCTCAAATTTCCAGTGCTACGCTGACGACACTCAACTCATTTTCAGGCTGCCCTCTGCCACCTCGTCTCCCTCTCTCATCTCTGATTGCCTAACTGCCATTCAAGATTGGTGTGCCGCCAATGATCTTTGTCTGAATGCCAGCAAGACGGAGATCCTCCTCATCGGCACACCTTCACCATCCTTTCTCCTCATTCTCTGGCCGGCCTCCCTTGGCCCTCCTCCTACCCCCACCCCCGAGGCTAAGAACCTCGGGGTCATCTTTGACTCCACCCTTTCCTTCTCTGCCCACATCTCTGAGGTCTCTAAAAAGTCAAATTTCCGAGTGCACCTCCTCAGAGGTACTCTGCCTTTCCTCTCCTTCCCCCAGAAGCTCATGGTATCTCAAGCTCTGGTTCTCTCTAGCTTGGACTATTGTAACAGCCTCTTTCTAAATCTACCTGCCTCTACTCTCCACCGGTGGCTGATTCCCCACCACCGCCCTATCCCTTCTGCTCCATCGTTTATCAAAGTCGCCTGTGAACTATTCTCTTAGGATCCAAAGTTGGGCCACCGATAAGCCTGGAAATTTGGAAGGGCCAATCCACCTTTCTAACAGTGGGCCATCAACAACATTTGGATATTCTGGGTTTCCGCTTATTCCATATGGACGCTAGCATTAATCTATCTAGGGACTTAAGAAGGAGCTTGGGAGCTTTATTGATAGGGCTTGGAATAGGTACAATAACTTTGGGAGTATTACCATTTGTATCATATTTATCCTGCCCAGCCACAAGATCAACAATGGACCCAGTCGTTCAGGGAACGCTTCAGTGTCTCTAAGAGGGACGTAGTTGACAGTGTACATAGTAATCTGGGCGTCTACCACTGTGAGTGGGACCTACGTTTGTAGTGATGCTACCTGAGTGGCGTCCAATGATAGCTTAAGCAACCCTGATTTCTTTGTGTTCATTTTTAAACCTGCCACCGCCCCAAACAAGTCTGGTTCCTGGGCCATCCCTACTACCGATACATTTGGGTCGCTAACTCTAAAGAGGCGGTAATCTGCAAAGGCCATAATTTTATGGTCCTCCCCTCCGAACGTGATTCCCTTAATGTGTTCTGACATGCAAACCTTTTATAGGAGGGGTTCCAAATAAATTGCGTAAAGTATTGGGGATAAAGGGCATCCCTGCTATGTGCCTCCTCTTATACATATTGGCTAAGAGAGGGAACCATTTACTGAAACTGGTATCGTCTGGTTAATGTAATTAGCCTGGATTCTGTGCATAAACCCGGGCCCAAACCCCATATATTCCATAGTCTTGAATAGAAATGCCCATTCCACCTGTTTGAACGCTTTCTCAGCATCGAGGTTTATAAGGGTGGCTGGGAGATGCTTCTTTGCTACTTTTTCTACACACTCTCCTAATGTTATCTGCCGTCTGCCTATTTTTTATGAAACCAGATTGGTCTGACTCCAGAATCTGGGAGTATGGAGTCGAGCCTGTTTGACAATATCTTCGTATATATTTTTGCGTCCAGGTTGATCAGGGCTATTGGACGATACAAACTGCACTGTGTGGGATCTTTTTTTGGGTATAGAGAAGAGCACCATTATGGCCTCCTCCATCGTGGGCAAAATTCTTCCCTCCCTCTCCAGTTGGTTGTACACTGCTGTCGGTTGGGCTGTTATAATTGCCCTAAACCTCTTACAAAAGACTGCCATGACCGTCTGGGCCTGGTGCTTTATTCAGTGGAAGGGTCTTGAAAGCTTGAGATACCTCATCTTCTGTGATGTCTTCCTCTGAGTTCTCTGGTGTACATGGAAATCTTGTTAAGTGGGAGTGCCTGTAAGTATTCGTTTAGTGTCTGGCTCGGGGAGTCGGAGGAGTACAGAGTTGAGTGAAAGTCAATGAGTTGGTTCAACATTTCCATTGTGGGGGTGAGTGCATCTCCCTGTTGAGTCTTTATCTGTCCGCCTCATTTGCCTTTACATAAAATGTATGGCTATCATACAGGAGGACTTTTTCCGCACACCTGGTGTATAAGATGTCTAGTTGGCCTCTCCCATTCCTATATTCCCTTTTACATGCCCTACTCTGATCCCGCACCATGCGCTCCATTATCTATTTTAGTTTTGCTTCCAACTCATCCTGCATTGATCAGAGTTGTTTAACCCGCGAAGCTCCCCCTGCTATTAGATGCCCCCTTGTAACTGCTTTAAAAGCATCCCACACTGTTGCCCCTGTCACCTCAGATCAATTATTGAGGGTGAAGTATTCTTTCATTTTATCCCTTATCTCGCTCATTATGACCTTGTCCTTTAGTATTTCTGATGGGAATGACCATTTCCATAAGTTGCTAGGCCTCTCTCGAAGGCATACCGTGCTTACTAGCGGTGCATGGTCAGACGGTAATATGGTTCCCACCTCTATGCTGCTTATCTTTATCGTGGCTGATGCCCAAGTGTAGTCTATTGGTGAGAAGGTGTGGTGCACAAGCGAGGAGTATGTATAACCCTCAGCATCACCATGTAGCATTCTCCAAACATCCCTCGGGGCCAACTGCTCTATTCTGCATGTCAATGCCCGGGACAGTGACCTGACCCTGGAGGGCATGCATGCTACGGTCTTTACGGGGATCTCTGGCTATATTTAGGTCACCCATGAGTATTATCTCCCCCAAGGCGAATTGTAGATCTAAGGAAGCCATCTCGTTGCACGTTTGGAGCATATACCAATGCTATTGTCAGGACTTGATGACCTAGCTTGCATTTAAAAAACACATATCTGCCACCTTTGGTATCTAGTATGGTCAAGCCCTGTACGTGCTGCAACACCACCAGTGTACTGTACTTTTTCCCATCTGCATTGGACTGGAACACTGATGTGTATCCCTGCAGTCTGAGCCGTGGTCTATCCCTTTTGCGAATGTGGGTTTCCTGAAGTGCAACGATCTCAGGGCGTTCTTTGTCTAAATATTGCTCTAATTTTGATTGGGGGAATTCAGCCCCCTTATATAATAAGAGCTTAAGGTGAATGGTCGTCCCAGATTCCTACGGTACCTGACGAAGAGCCCTCCCCTCTGTGTGGGAACTCCCTTAATCCCGGAGTATGACCCGTTGGGGCTCTTCTCTCCTTCCACCGTTGTGTTTTGGATTCAGTCCCTCCCCACCCACTCTGTATTCCCCCTCCTCTGAATCCCTCTCTCCCAACCCCCAACCCTTCCTGGCTCTCACCTCCCCCACCCCCACCTCAGTTCCTAATCATCCCAGGGGGTTCCAGGCCCTATGGGTTAACTCGCCTAATATTCCCTTTTAATCTTAATAATAGATTATCGTAAGAACATGGCCACTGGTACAAATCTTACTTCTGGTTCAGCATAAAATACAGTGGAAATGAGTTGAGGGAGTGGATGAACCCAGACTGACCGGTGGTGGTCAGTGTTGGCTGTGAAGCTCCAGAGGAAACTCTCAGTTCCCCCACTCGATTCCATGATCCTGGAAGGGCTGCATCTATACTAATCTCATGACCTTTAAGATTTCCTGGATCATTTCAGGAATGTGTTTTCTGATAAGCTACGATGAGTGAAGGATTTCTTCCATTGCATACATTTCACTGTGAAAGCATGTTAGACCCCAGACCTACCATTTCCCGAGGTGTGCACCAGGTGGCACAGGAGGAATTCTGAAAGATTTTTGAACTTCGAGTCATACATTTCTCCCAAAGGCATTGGGCCACTCCCATCATGCTCATCAGAAAACCAGATAGCATTAAGCACTTATGCATTGCTTTTTCGCAAGGTAAATGAGATTTCACGCTTGGTTGCCTATCCCGTAACGCAAATTGATGAGATAATTGATAATTGAATGAATGTATGCTTCCACCTTCATACCCAACCTGTACCTCAACAGGGGGGTATTGGCAAATCCCTCTGGCACAAGAGCATAAAGAACAGACTGCCTCCAGTTTACAGTGATCCTGTTTGGGCTCCATGGTGCGACAGTCACATTCTAAAAGGCTAATGGATCAGGGCTTAAAGCCTTGCATAGCCTGAGCTGTGGCCTACCTGCATGACATTGTGTTCCATAGTAGTGCCTGGAGTAAACTGAGGCATCAATACTTGGTGACCCAAACACTGTGAAATTTGTGATTGAAAGGAATCTCACGTGGACTTTAGTCAGTCAGTTGTTTCAATACACAATCACTCTATACGTTCAGTAACCTTAAATTCAAAGCTGTGGAAAGCCAGCTATGGCATGTAGCATAATTTATTTTTCTCCAAATCTTTTATACAAAAATAGTTCATAAAATACAATCTCAAACAGTTGTAACAAAGTTATCTACAAAACGTGACAGGCGTTGAATGTGTACAGTGGCAAGACAAAATATACCACATATAGTTAGATTACATAGAGAGCATATTGATATTGTAAGGAAGGCATTGTATCAACAGTATGACACACAAGTTCAAGGGTGTTTATTGAACTTCAAAAAGGGTTTGAAAAACGCCTATCTAATCCTAAATCTACAGATGGGAGTAAGCTACGACCATCAACTAATAATAACACAGTCCTTGTAGTGTCTTGTCAAAATAAAAGGGCCTATACTAATAACATATTTCCAATCCCTACCTCTAAATACAATAAATAGTGTGGGAAACAATGTTATGAAAAAGAAAAGTTTTCACAAAATGATATCTCGGGATGTTCAGGCCGTTGGCCTCCTTTCCCCACGTTTTCAGCAGAGGACAAGGTGGTACACTCGAGCTTAGCACAGTCTCGGTCTTTTCTAGCACGAGGATACAGTTCAGTCATTAGCATCAGGGCCTTCCGTGCCCAAGTCTGCTTGCCTTTCAAAGTCTCTTCATTCAGAGGGCTTGATGCGACAAACAAACAATAAGTTATTTTCCTCTTTCACAAGTACTCGAGTTCTTAGGCGATTTGCTATTCACCTCGGATCCCCCTCAGCCGGGCTCAGATCCTTTCACCATAATGTTCGTACATTATTTATGCATCTAATTCTTCGTAGGTTACTCTTTCTCGGGTAACTCACGGTTCACCCCGGATCCCCCTTGGTCAGGCTCAGATCTCGGATCCCCCTTGGACGGGCTCAGATTCCTTTTAACACAATGTTCATAACTTTTCACAAACTTGATTTACCCAAAAATCTTTT
This sequence comes from Ambystoma mexicanum, assembly GCF_040938575.1. NCBI lineage: Eukaryota > Metazoa > Chordata > Amphibia > Caudata > Ambystomatidae > Ambystoma > Ambystoma mexicanum. The sequence goes on along the minus strand of NC_090936.1, from coordinate 852,806,040 downwards.
AGCTGATCTCCCTCTGCCGGGCTCGGACCAACTTCATTTACAGTTTCATCAACTATCAAAGACTTTCTCGAATGTGCACAGGGTTTTGCTTGACCCGTTGCAGGACCTCTTCGATTTCACAATTCTCTGTCATTCTTCGCATTTGCCACCTTTCAGCTGGATACCAAACAGAGACATTCGAATGAGCACCCACGTGGTGCCAGACCACTCTAAGGTATTTCATCTTGGCTTCAAAGTTCAATCACTCATCTAGTGATTAATTGTGTTTGTGTCGCTTGCCACATAGGCTTCATAAACTGTTCTCTTCAGTTTTGGTTACACATTGTTTCCGCTTGCAACCTTGGCTTCAACACAGACTGGTCTGCTATCCGTCTCCCCAAATCACCGGCTGGACTGACTTCACTGGCTATGCATTATTGTAGGAGGCACGGACAGTACCATGGTGGCAAATGATTCTCCTCGCCTTGACTGTCGACGCGGGACAGCCGAGGGTCCCTCTGACACACCATGCAGCTTTCATCAGTCCCGATTCCTGGTCTTACGTTTCCTATTTGCGAAGGTTCCTGAAAGTAACTGCTTTTCGTTGAAAAGGTCAAGGGTACTTCCCTCCTTGCAATCCTCTTCGATTTCGCCGTCTTTTAAACTGCCATCTTGGAACCGCTGCTTCCTCATGTGCTTTGCCTTGCTCAGAGTGTGTTTTCGTGCTCTGCCTTTTATCCGCGTGGGGAAGTGTGATGAAAGTCAGGTATGTGTAATGATCAGGAATTGCCTGAGCCTGCCTGACCATTGTATTGGGACATGTCAGGTATACGTCTTTGGTGTTAGTTCGTTTTCTCTCACAGTGAGTTGTCTCTAAGGAAGCGTTTGTGTTGGGGAAGGGGTGGGGGGGTTGAATTCCTAAGTATCCTACCTGGTAGGATGGGGTACAGTTGTTACAGGGAAGGGGATACCGTGTCTCGCCATCCAGTGTCCCTCTTCCACTCCCTGAGGGTCCCCTCACTCAGGTGATCCTCCCGGTCTGGTCCACCCCCAGGAACTGGATCCGAAAGCGATGGCCGTGCCCTGGCCGCCGGGATGACAGTTCCCCGGGGACTAGCAGGTGAAAAACCTTAAGGTGTGTCACAATATACAGAACCTGACACAAATGTATGTTCCACCAGGCAGAGCGGAAATCTGAAAATGTAACAGTAACAAAATTCTGTGTTCTAAAACGCCATAGTCAAAGGCCATCTCGTGGCACTCTCCATCTTCAAGCGCACGCGAAACAGAGGTTGTTTTTCACGATTCCATCTGTATGCAATTATTGAAAGGTCTAACCAAACACCTTTATTCGACCGCATTTGTGGTGCTGACATGTTCTCACCTTACTAGTGGTGTTACCCTTTGAACCAATATACTCCTGTCCTCTTAGGCTCCTCTCCTGGAAGACTGCCTTTTTCGTGGCAATTTCATCAGCGCTTGGTTAAAGTGAGCTTCAGGCCTTGTTGTGTAAGCCACCCCTCATGAATGGTATGAGGGATGAAGTGATGCTTAGGGTACACCCTTTGTTTCTGCTTAGGTTGGTGTCTGAATTTCACCTGATACAAACAATTTACTTACCAGCCTTTTACCTGCTGCCTCGTCCCTCTGAGGAGGAGAGGCTACATAGAATAGACCCTCAAAGGGCATTGAGTTTTTACATCGCCAGAACAAGCCCCTTCAGTCTAGGAGATCAACTCTTTGTGGGCTACATTGGCCTGCCTACGGGCAAGAGAGTAACAAAACAGATAATTTCAAGATAGATTATATGTGTCTCTGAATGCTATAAAAGGGTGGGAAAAGACATCCCTAAAGGCTTCAGAGCGCATTCAACTAGGGGTGTGACTGCTAAATTAGTACTCCAAAGGGGAGTCCCTTTTAAGCATATTTGTCAGGCGGCAACGTGGGCTTCTATACCCACATTTGCAAAACGCTACTTCCTGGATACCTAGTCCGGTCAGGATGCCCACTTTGACAGAGCTGTCCTGTAGCATGTACTTATCTGACTCTGATTTCGCTCCACCCACTCCCTGCTTTATGATACTATTATAGGATTCTTTCTAAGATGAATCCATGGGAGGACACAATCCCTTAGAAAAACGTATTTCTTACTGCAGTAATATTCTTACTTCTCAATTGGGGAGCTCTCTCCCGTTGCGATCTCCTTCAATGCTGTATGGCACCTCATACAATGTGTGATTCCCAATGCGGCTGAGCACGGGGGGGAAAATGAGCAACAGGGGGCACGATACAGGCTATTTGTTCCAGCACTGACATCACGTCCAGACTTGATGACAGCAGCGCTGAGGATCCTCTATGCCAGAGCCACACGATAACCCCCTGCTGGCAAACGTTTGTGAGATCTGCTGCTGCAGGAAGAATATATCTAAGGTCGGTAATCCATCGGCGAAACATCCATTAGAAAGATTATCCTGCAGGTAAGTAATTTGTTCATTCTGGTGATGACAAACAGACCGTTTTAATCGTTGACTTGCAAGACAAGAAAACAGCATCCTATATCTACCAGAAGCTGACCCTTTTAATCTAGCCCTCTCTCCAGACGCCCTCATCACTATAGGTCACTAGTCACTGGACTACTTCTAAACCAAAGAATATTCGAGAACTCATCACTAGGCCCTCCAACCGATGCCTCCCGCCAAGACAATGAATACTTTCCTTAGTCCTGCCACACTACCACTCTCGATTGCCCGACATATGAGTTCCTGTCCCGTAAATCCTGCCACAGGCCCTAGGCACCTCTCCCACCATGAAAACTTCTGCCCTTTCATGAGGAGTCCATTGTTTATACCAGTCTGAGCCATCAGTGACTAGCATGATCTTGGCTCTGATTTCTGCAGTCCCATCATCTGCTCCTGCTCAAACTCGCTGGAAACAAATGGGGCAACGCTAAATCCGTAGTTTAGTGCATCAGTGTCCCATAGAGGCCGCTGAAAGACACATATTGCTAAGATTTTATTAACATGATATGTCTTGTGGGTTTGGCCTAAATATAATTTTTAATTTTTTTAATTTTCTTATAGTTCACTTCATTTATTTTCATTTTTATTTTCATTCCTCCCTTTTTCCATACTTTGGTTTGGAGCTGAGTTTACAAACACTGCGAGATGACTTGTAAATCGATTATCCGACTACAACAATGGTAGCATTTATTTATTCATCATTTTTACACTGAATAAATCTAAATAATGATTTAGTAACAATTGGATAAAACCAACAATCAACAACTGAAAAGTCGCTTGCAAACTCTCTATCATGACATTGAATTACTCTGTTATAGTTTCTGGTAATCAACCTGTTTACATTTGAACTTTGTGTGCGAGCAATTTAACATGAATGCGCCCAGATACCTGCGGGTTTGGTGCACAATATAAATAAATAAACAAACAAGAGTGCCCTCATGCACAGTTACATTCTTAAATTCTCTACAATTTCCAGGACACGTTACACAGCCGGAGTGCAAATGGTAAACATACCATAACTAACTAAGTCGTTTTTTTTAAATAGCGCAACTCTCACCCAAAGGTCTCGGGGCACTTACATAGACAAGGACAACAAGAAACAGATAAGTTCAGATAAGGGGATTAGGAGGTCATTTTGAATCAAATGACAGGCAATGTCATAAAAAGAGGCAGGAGTTTAAGGGGCAGAAATTAATTTTATCCTTCAAACAGAAACGTCTTCAAACGCTTTCTGAACTGCTGTAGAGTTGCACATTGTTTCAGATGAATTGGGATCATATTCCAATTTTTTGGTCGCTAGGCTGCAAAACTTGCTCCGCCTAGTTTTTTCATGATCTTGCGTGGTTGTCAGTAACAGTTGGTTATTAGAACGTAAACTACGTTTAGGTGTGGCCATTTTTAATCTGGCTTTAAGGTATTCTGGAGCACTACCTAATAAACACTTAAAGACTAGAACTAGCCCCTTATAGGTCAGTCATTGCTCTATGGAGAGCCAATGTAATCTTTTACGATGTTCTGTGATATGTGATTGACAACTCAGTCCACAAACAGCCCGAACTGCTCCATTTTGGATTGTTTGAAGGCTCTTGGTGTTGGATTTGGTAAAGAGCAAGAGAATTTAAGGCCATCCATTTCTGGATTGCCTCATAGATTCTATTGATAGTTGCAAGATCATCTTTATAGACCCCAGATAGTTTAATAACTGTCTGGGTGTCATCAGCATAGTTTGCAAATAATATGCCCATGGATTTTAGCATGTCACATAGGCATTAATATATATGTTAAACAGTAATGGTGATAGGTATGTTCCCTGAGGGACACAACAATCAACAGAAACGTTCTGGGATTGCGAGGAACTCTTGGCTACACATGTGCTTCTAGGACCAAGAAATGACTTTAGGCACATTACTGCTTCTGGAGAGCATTGGCCTATATTCAGAAGTCTCTCTGCCAAGAGATTATGGTCAACTAAATCAAATACAGAGTATAGATCCTCTATGATTTCTATAATACTGGCCTTAAGATCTAGGAGCGCGGTTTCTGTTCCATGATTAATTCTGAATCCAGACTGCTCATTAGCCGGGATCTTATTAGTTTCAATGAATTTTTGGACCTGAATGTAAGCAATTTTGTCCAGAATCTTAAGTATAAATGGAACGTTAGTAATAGGTCGATAATGTTCTGGGGCCGTGGGATCTAAGTTATCCTTCTTCAAATGTGGAGTGATCCAAGCCTCTTTAATAGCAGTAGGAACAACTGCCTTTTCAAAGGAGCGGTTAACACGTTCTGTAACCCATGGCGTAAGAATATTAGCAAATTCTTTGAAGAGTGTAGAGGGAAATATGTCTCCCTTACACAATGTTGGTTTGAGCCCTTCTATAATCGCCATGATCTCCTGTTCTGGCATTTTAGAGAAGGAGAAGGGTTCTACCTCTTGAGCAGGTCCCCTCAGAGTTGCGATCATTGTATCTTCAACTAAGGATTGCGATACAATTTTTTCCTTGATATGTGCTTGATGAAGCTGCGTTATCGTACACAAACTATCAAGTATATCCTGACACCAGTCGTTGTTAATATTTAATCTAGATTCTATGATGGGGCCTCTAAGCTCCTGTAGAACTGAGAAAAGTTCTTCAGACTTAATTGAAGCATTCTCAATTCTTTCATTAAGAAATAATTGCTTAGCTTCTAATGTAGGGTCCTTATATTTCTTAACTGCTGCTTTGTAAAATGCCAGGGTAATAGGAGAGGAGTGATTACGCCACTGGCGTTCACACTTTCTTTTATTCTTCCTAGCAGAAATTAGCTAAGGAGAAAAACTGTGTTTATATCCTGTGCGTTTTTTGTTTTCAACTGTGCGAGAGGGAACAAGAATATCAAATGTGTTATTCATAGCATTTCTGAAGGCAACAGTAAATTCTTCCAGTGACAATTTACCACCTAATGGTGGTAATAAAAGTTGTATAGTTGATTGGAAGGCATTAGCAGTGATATTCTTTATATTGCGTATTTCACTAGGGGTATTTGTTTTGTTAAGAGCCTTGTCAAGTTCTAATGATATGTCAAAATGTATCAGAAAATGATCAGACCACAGACATAATTCTACCTTCTTTAAGGAGGAGTTAATATCTTTAGTGAGAACCCAATCAAGTATATTTTCTGCCTTATGGGTTGGTTTGTCCACCATTTGTAATAGACCCAATAAGGATAGTGTTTGTAGAAGAGACTGTACTTCATGTTAGCAGTATTACATTTCTGGGTTTTCCCTTTTAAATAATAGACTTCAGGGCGGGCAGAAGTCTGAGGGATAATCAGTCATGTCAAGGAACCTATCCATATACAGTAAAACTTGTACGTACCTCCATTTTCATGTTTACATATTCTCAGACCCCGCTCTGCTTGTCCCCATTACCGAAAGTTACCTTTCCACTCTTCCACTTTTGGAGGGGCAGCTAGGCTGCAATCCAGTTCAATACACCTTTTGGCTAGTAACAATCCAAGCAGTATGAATTTTGTTAACAGCTTGTTTTTTCGTTGGTGTGGGAACAAACATAATAAACATACCTCTGGCAATTTCTCTAGGCATTCTTTGAATATTCTACCCAGTTCTTCTATTAACCCACTCCAGAATTTACAGTCTCTGGCAACTCCACCACATGTATATAAAATGATCCATGGGTAATCTGCACATGGGGCATTCCCCTCCTTAGTTCATTTTAATATATGTCATCCTAGCAGGAGTCAAGTATGCCCTCTGCAAACACGTGTATTGTATAAGTTGAAATTTGCCATTCTGGGACACTTTTTTGTGAGTTCACAAGCTCTGCCCCATTCTGGTACAAGTTTGTGAATGGCATTGACTCAGTAAAAGGCAACAATTTGTTTTTCCTCAATAGGTCTGCCTAGAGAGCAGTGGTGTAACACAAAATGCGAGTGATACACTGCAGTCCCTGCTGAAGGCCCCCCACCCTCCAAGGTCCTTGAAGAAGTGCAGTCTGTTTCACAGATTCACAGGTGACTACTGCATATGTGCAGTGTGCATGATAATCTTGCTACTGCAGGGGCATGCTGCACCAGGTGAAATCTGCACATTTTTCAAACCAAATCTTACTTCTTTCACCTATCTTAGAAACAAGGGAGTTGTGCCTTGCACCTAACACCCAAAGATATTAATCGCCACTATACATGGGCAGTACAATTGTTATGCAAAAACTAGTGGCGGAGGCAGGCTTTGGTGCCAGATGATGTGATCAGCTGCTGAGGGGCCATTGGCATTGTAAACAATTCAAGCCAATGGAGCCTGGTGAATATTTTTAGTGGGGGGCATTAACGTCTCCCACAGTTTAGTGAGAGCGACTGAGCATACCAGACAGCCTTGAGTAAGGTAGAGGATCTTTGGGTAAGGGGATGAGAAGGAAGAGGTTCTCCCCTGAGAACATTTTCAAAGAATGTATTGATATTGTGCATTTTATAGTACAATGTTTTTGAAAAATTGGTCAAAGCACCATACAATTTACAATTGCTTCTCTAGGGCAACAAATGAAATAATCCAGTGGATGCATGCCACCAACAGTATGTATTACTTACTATGTGTTACACCAATTATGTCTCTCCATTCTGCTTATGAAAAAGCGCCTTGATGCCGCAGGGTGTAGTGCTCTATACAAATGTAAAAATAAATAAGTACACATGAGCAATTTACAACATGTTCATTAAGGACTGTGTTAACAACAAATATCAGCATACCAAGTGCATGTTACTATCTTGCACCTGTGCCAACAATATATGCCAGTGTTGCCACTGTAAATCACTTCATGAAGCTGCACCCAAAATAAATGCCAGTATTCCCTTTGTAAATCACTTTGATTTTGCGGCCACAATCTATGCCAGTGTGGTCTCTATAAATCACTTTCAGGAATCCCCAGCCATAATCTGTGCCAGAATGGTCCATGTAAATCACTTTCATGAAGCTGAGGGCACAATCTATACCACAATTCCCATTGTAGCACACTTATTTTACACAAACAAGCTGGTATTGTCACTATTAATTGCTTTTATGATGCAGACCTTGCTACCAAACACATGCACTGGTAACTCTTGCACAGATGCACACACACTTACACAAACATAAACATGTGTGCACACAATGAAAATGTTTTCATTTAAGATCCTCTAACAAAGGTCTTCTCCAAACTATTTCAGCAAAAAAGCTTAACGGCCTGGGCAAGGCCTTCCCGAGCAGAAGCATCCATAAATGGAATGAACTACCCGTGTCCTTGAATTTGGAAACCAACTATATACACTTCAGAACAAAGTTAAAAACTTTACTATTCAAATAAACTCTCGACTAGATGACAACTCTTAGTACCCCGTGAAATGACCTTTATTTGTGGCTACACTCTGTCCCATTTTCTGCAACTACATGTCCTGTCTTTTTGGAATGCGCTCTGATGCCTGCAGGCTTTAGCGCTATACAAATAAATAAATACACACACATTACATTCAAACTGTAACGCTCACCTGATTCCCGCAGAGGTGCCGGTCTTGACTGGGTGAATGCCGTATCTTCAAAGGTGATGTGTAACACACGGTTGGCTCTTTGGGCTGGACCTCTGTGCACTGTATGTCTGACTCGAAGAGTAAGATGTCTGCAGATAGAAAATATGGGATTAATGAACTGGGGTTATTGGGTGCCTCTCTCCTCTTCCCTTTCTCTTCTCCTGTAGAACCCCAAAGGTTAACGCCCTCACCTTAGGTAAGTGAACGCCGAGCTCTCCATCTGCCTCTGGGCAGGGTGCCGTAACCAGTTTCTTCACTGGATAAGGGTGCAGGCCTCTTGACCTCAGAGGACTGTTGTCCGTCGTTAACTGCACGAACGGTAAGTTCTGGGCACTTCAAATGTCTTAAAAGTCTTTTGTAATGATATCTCTTGTTTTGCAGGGTTCCGGCGATGGCGGATGGCGGGCTGATGAGAGTTGAGGATCGAACCCGCGTGAGGAATAGAAGCGCCTGGAAGCACGTAAGTAAGCGCTTGTAGCCTGCTTCACGATGCGCACTAACTGTCCCTTTTATCTTGCAGGTACAAGTTCGGAGCTTTAGAGAAGCTGAAGGGTGCTGGAATACCCACTGGATTCGGCGTGGGAAGGAGTAATGGCACGTGAGTAATAAAGTTGCCCAATGTCTTTAAACGCACCTTCTTTTGTCTTTCAGATGCGGGATACAGCGCCGAAGGCCTCCGGAGCGTGCGAAGAGTTGGTAAGCTTTTGTCTTTCAGATGCCGGAATGCAGTGTGAAGACCTCCGGAGCATGCGAAGAGTAGATAAGCCTTTGTCTTTCAGATGCCAGAATGCAGCGCGGGGCGTTGGTGACAGCCGATGGACCAGGTAAGAGATGCGCTGCCACTGAAGACCGTAGTGCTAACCTGTTCTTTCTTTGTCTTTACAGGTGCTGCTGAAGACTGGATTCCAGGATGGTAAGCCTTTGTTCCCTTAGGCCCAGGATCAGAAGCAGAAGACACGATGAGCGTTCTGCTGCAGAGAATGCAGAATAACGCACAGCAAGATTCATCCATCGGGTGTGGTTTAAATAGCCTCCTGTAGTGCTTAGGTGTCTCCTTCCACAGCCACGCCTAGGTAAGAAAAGAGTTCCTGCTTTCCAGAAGAGTTCCAGTGTTCTGGACCTAGGGAGTGGCTCCTGCCCCACCCAACAGGAAAAGTAGTCCCAAACAGAAGAGGATCAGGGGTTCAACTGGCAGGTAAGTAAGCAGCATGGTCTGCTGCAGGTAAGTCCACCCAAGCATTATGAGCCCGGCGCTTCCAGCGCTGGGACTGGGCATCTTTATGAGCCTGGTGCCACTGGCGCCAGGACAGGGTCCAAAAGGTCCCAATTGGGACTGGCTGGCACTCGGAACCGGGGTTATGGGTCTGCTTCCAAGGGAGTCGGGCAAGTCCTGATCTTTTGGAAGCAGAGATCATGACACAAACATTAAATATACAGACCTTCAGTTTCACACACTCCTGCTGTAGTGGTCTTGTCTCGGCCTGGGCTGGGCAATGACAGTGCTCCGGAATAAGTTGAGTACCAGATGGGCTCCACATTATTCACCTAGCAACCGTTTGGTGGCAGACTATGGCGTCTGATTGCCTTAGGGACCGTGCGGTACACAGCTCAGGCTTTTCTTTCCTCAAGGAAGCTTTTGCTTCAAGACCAGCCGAGCATGAGTCAGGCTGGCGGAGCGCATTGTCGTGGAGGAGGAGCCCAAGCAAAGCTGACCATGCTCTCTCCCTCTTGGCTCTCATAGTCATTGGCTCTCCCAGTGTTGTGAGCAACAGGAAATGTACCCCTTCTTGGCTTCAATGGCTAAAGTGCTGGACTTATTATTGCCACTGGAAAAGGAGGGGGTTGCAGGTGTTCATCATAACCAGATACCGGACCACGATTTCCATCTTTATGCAGGAGCCTGAGCAGCCCCCTTTCTTTGAAATATGAATTGAGATAAAATTCCTGATAGGATTTGTAATTCGCTATCTGCTTAGCCTACAGATTAATGTCCATTGCCTAAAAGGGGTATGTGGCTTGTGATCAATCCTGTGGAGTCATCGCTGATCACCAGCCTAAGTCTCCCCCCATGTTGCTAGGGAAAGGCAGCCACTAACTGATCTTGTCCCTCGGGGTGGTATTTTGAGGGTGGATCACATGGCAGGAGATTACTGTAGGGGAGAGGTGATGGCTCAGACAGGGAAGGCATGGTATTCTTCCCTTGGCTGTGAAGACAAAACCCTAATCACAGAATTTCTGATGGCCTGCTGCCATCATTCAGATAACTGTGAGGTCTTAAAATCAGCTTTTGTTAAACATCTTAAGCAGAAATGTACATAACCCCTCTAAAACTCCTTTGACATCTGATGTCGATGACTGTTGTGTAGATAAGTGTGCAACAACAGAACGTAAAGCACTATGGTAATCCTTTGGACTTCAATTCCCAGAAAGCTTTAAGTACTGTGATGAAGAAGAGGAGTAAAGAGTCAATGAGGATCAACAGTATTGCCAATAGTAACGTGCAGTCTAGTTGTTGTCCATTCAATCAACTGTGTGGGACATTTCAATCGGAGAAATACCTGCAGACTGGAGGAGGTGTAGCCACATCCGACTACAGATTATGCAGAGCAGGAAGCTGAGCCATGGAGAAAGGCAGACGTGCAGGAGTGAACCAGGCTGAAGGAGAGATCTGCTCCTGACCCGTCACTCATCCATCCGACATACCGGAGTGGCAGGAAACCCAACAGAGTCTGACAGGCTCCAGAGAAGTGCAGCAAGGGAAACAGCAACCGCATAAAGGTTGTCCATGACGCTATCAAAGCAGAAATCAGCGACCGTAACGGCGAGGAACCACGAAGCCGGCAGAGGACCCGAGAAGGGGTTTGACAAGCTGGAGAAGCCATACCCAAAGCAAAACTATGCCACTACAGTGAACCATGAGTTGGAAACGCCAGGAGATACCGTTGAGTTGGCCCTTTGATAGTGGTAACCCCAGAGTTACAGAAAGGACAAGCGGGCAAACATGGTGCAGTTCTCCTGATAAGAGGTCATTTGGGGGAAACCTGGAACCAGCATTGCCATAAGCCAAAAGACATTGTAAGAGAAACAAAGGCAGAAGTTGTACAATTCTCCCGACATGAGATGTCAGTTACGGGAAACCTGGAACAAGCATTGCCAAGAGCCAAGGAACACTGTAAGAGAGGTTGACAAAAAGAGCTTGAACAAACCATCATATAGGGGATGTCAGTATGGGGGAAATTGGTGCAAGTGCTAACTGAAGTCAACAAAGTTATGCCACTGAGGAGGTGCAATTGTGTGATATTCAAGAGAAATATGAATGTGGAGAGACCTGATAATAGCATCAGGTAATGACATTTTTTTTAAAGAGATACATGGCAGGAGAGTACACCAGGGTATCTGTGAGTCAAAAGGGGGATATTCCTGGCAGGAGAGTAAACCAGGATAGCCTGAGTTTTCAGTTTAACCTTCTTTGGATAGAGATACCTGGCAGGAGAGTGCACCAGGGGATCTGTGTAAACCAAAAGAGGGAGTATACCAGGAAATTCAAGGTTGTGTTTAAAAATAATAATAATGATGTTTTGCTCAGCTTTATTGAAGTGACTATGGAAATTATATTGTACCTTTTGATTGTGTATGTTAGTGTGAGGGTTAGATGCATTTTGGACATAAAGTCAACTTACTTGAATTTTATTTTTATAAGTAGGGTCATTCTCTTTTGGTTAGGGCAAACCCCATTTCCTTTCAGTACAAATGATGAATATTGAGAACATTGCAACTTTTGTGTCTGCCTCTCATTTGTGACCCCTCACAGGTTCCTGTTCAAACAACAAATCATGACACTCTCCAAAGACCATGCATTTTGGCATTTTGGGTAACTCAGCATGTTCTTAGATGTTTCTAATGGATTCCTTCCTCCTGCTGTTTCCTCATCTTTGATATCTATCTATAAGTGCAGTTGCTCTGGGGAAACCTTTCCTCTGGAAGGGGGTGTTGTTTTGTTAAGTATCGGCCCTGCCCAATAACTCTGTGCACCCCACCCTGGATATGACGTTGGGGCCAATATATATAGAGGAGCCACGGCCCGTGACCTCTTGTTTTCTCGTGCTTAGGTGATGATGCTGAATACAAGAAAGTCTTCAGGTTTCAACCCCTGCATCGACTGCTACGCTCACCTGGCTCCCACAGGGGCGTCGATCTGAACCGGACAGCTGCGGTCTCCACCAATGTGACACGTAGTGCCGAGATGACGGACTGGACTGGCCCACCTAGCTTCGTTTGCTTGGCCCGTAGGAATATTCTTCAGCAAATGGAGAAAGGGAATTAACCACCCGTGGAGTTGAGCGTTAACCCCCCCCCCCCACTCCCGCTGTTCTCCCCACTGATCACCTTTGATGTCCCCTCTTATAGTCTCACCTGATGGTTTGGAAAGATGAGCTCTCCATCCTGCATTGAGCGCAGGGGCGCATAGATAACCAGTTGCTTCACTGGCTCGAAGGAATTGGTGAGTTCCAGAACAATATTGACTCTGAGATTCCCGGCAAGACGCCGTAAGTATGTAGTTCGTGAGAGTTCAAATGTCTGACTTTGACTATTGTCTGATTCCTTGCAGGTTGCAGCTTGACCCTAGCGAAGAGTTCCTCGTGGCAACCGGTAAAATTCAGGTAAGGATTTGTATTATCCAACACAGTTCGATAAAATAATTTCAATATGTAACCTGTTGCTTTCTCCCTTATTCAGGCGCTGAGAGAAAATATGAAGTCTCGGGGAATAATACCTCCGGCGGTAAAATCAAGGAAGTCTATTGTGGTGAGGAGATTTCCCCTTGTTTGTCCCTTTGTTTCACCTTGCTGTCCTTTTGTTTTCCCCTTAGGGGCCGGGGTTCGGCAAAGATGCAGTGGAAGCTGCGCCGACCCGTGAAGAGGAATAGTACCCCCGGTGGTAAAATCAGCTAAGTCTATGGGGGGTAACTAATATTGCCTCTGTGTATTCCCTTGGCTCACCTTGCTGTCTTGTCTTCTCCTTAGGTGCTGGAGTGCGGCAGGAGGATGCGGTGGAATGTGAAGATGCTGCGAAGGCCGGTGAGTTCAGCGCGGTGCTGCAGCAGGCGAGGCGACGCGCATAAAATAACTTCTTTCTTCCAGCTCGAAGGCGCAATGGATCGGGAATTCAGGTAAGGATCAAAGGTATTGCTCTTGTTCTAACCTTTTCTCCCTTTTTCTAGGAGTTCCAGACTCGAGGCGGGCGTGGCAGAAGACTGGATGCAGACTTGCAGGCACGGTGAGTGTTACGCTGCTGGACGCTGCTGGATAACGCGAAGCGTGTGCTGCTCTTTGGGCATGGTTTAAATAGCCCCCAAAGTAGTCCCAGGTAAGTATTCCTCCCCAGCCCCACCCAAGTAAAAAATAGTCCCTAGGTGAAGTAGTCCCTTCCAAGCCTCTTTTGGCTTGGAGCTCTTGCAGCATGGTCTGCATGAGGTAAGTTTTAATCTATGAGCCTGGCGCCATAGACGCCAGGACTGCACCCAAATAGCCCCTAGCCGGGGTTGTTGGGCTTGCTTGGGATAACTTGATGCCTGCTTCCGGGGTTGCTGGACTTGGTATGGGTCCCTGGGGGTAGGCATCATGACAGCGCCTGCCACTATCAAATATCCTTTTTGAATCCCCAATGGATTTGTCTTTACTGCCTTGTGAGGGACATGAGACACAGGACTGCATAACATGTCAGCCGATGCAGCCCAAGGTGCTTCGAGAATGGGAAGCATACCTATTCACCTTCCTTCACGTGGAAAAGGGTGATAAAAGGACCCAATCAAGGTCACCTGGTGCAAATCGCTACACCAAAGAACGATCCACTGTCCACAAAGACAAGAAAAAGAAGGAGCACCAGAAGAGGTCTCTGTCTCCAGGTTGTTTTTCAAGGCAGAACTCTTCTTCCTCTTTGAGGAAGAAGCAGCACCACTCATGGGAAACTCCAATGGAGGAGACTCCACAGGTACCTTTCCCCACCCAATCCTTTAACGCTGAGGGGTGGCAGGCCTTCAGCCAAAAGTTGCTGGACATTTTTGCCAAGGCTTAGGGGCTGAAGGCTTTATCCTCAGCGCTGATGGGTACGGCGCAGACAGCTTCGGCCTCAGTGCCGCTGGCATCATCTCAGTCCAATGCACTCGGATGAGCCAGCAGGGACAGAGATTTTTTGCACGGCCCTTAAGCTCCAGTCTTGAGGTTGCACCACTCCGACTCCAGATGTTGGTTCTCCAACCTCAACTATTCATTTTATGGTGCCAGACTTCCTCCTGAGTATGGCCCGCTCCCTCAGGGTCCATACATGTCTCGTCTTGAAGACATCTATGGTGAGGAAGGGGATCCCATCCCCTTTGGTTTGGAACTCCTACAACCTAGGGAGGTAAGAGACTTCCCGGAGGAGTTCTATGCTCAACAAGGGGACTTGGTGGATTTTGCGGCCGACTTGCAGGTTACAAGTGGCCTGGACGCCTCACTAGAATGAGACGTGCTCCCAGCTCCTACACCAGGAAATCCACAGATAACTTTTACTGGCAAGGTGGTTGATACCCTGGGCTTGTCAGCACCCTCCTGACCCCAGATTCAAAATGAGCTAACAAACTCTGGATGAGGGCCCGAGGATTGAGACAGGCAGTGGAAGCTCCATTTCTGGAGCTATGGTTTAAGCCGGCCTCAGTTCGGGTCGTTCACCGGGATATTGCTAATAAGGGGCGCATAGATAACCAGTTGCTTCACTGGCTCGAAGGAATTGGTGAGTTCCAGAACAATATTGACTCTGAGATTCCCGGCAAGACGCCGTAAGTATGTAGTTCGTGAGAGTTCAAATGTCTGACTTTGACTATTGTCTGATTCCTTGCCAGCTCCCTCAGAGCCAAACTTCCTGTCTTCCTGTCTGCCCATGCATTGCCGGAGAGCTTGGTGGTTATAGGCTGCCACAGCAAACTTGAAGACTGTCTCTTTCCCATCCTTTTCTCTTGATAGAGCAAGCGGCTAGGTGCCTCGAGTAGGAATGTTTTTGGCCCGGCTACCCTGGGCATGCAATATGTTAATGCATCTTATGTTCTCCTTTGTGCTTTGGTCCATCATCTTGGTGGCTGCGGAGCACATCCCGAAGGTGACGAAAGGGAAGTATTTCAGGCTCTGGTAAAGGACGGCAAAAAAGCCTCTTGCCAAATCATCCATTCAGGCCTGAATATTGCAGCATGTGTGGCCAGAGCCATGGTTACCATCAAGGTCCTAAAATGATACTCCTGGCTACGTGTACATCAGGTTTTGCCCCGGATGCCAAGAAAAACCTCTGGACATGCCCTATGATGGCAACAACCTGTTGCGCACAATGTTCCTCTAGAAGTTCCAGGCTTTGAAGATGCCTCCGAAGTCTCTAGTGCCATCTGTCCAGTAGCATCAACCTGCGAATCCTGTGGGCAAGGGGCAAGCCTCCTTGGGTAAGCATGTGCAACGTTGCCCCAACAGGATCCAGGGTTCAGGTGCCCTCATAGGAGGTACTTCAGCCTCCAACAACCTGTTGCGCACAATGTTCCTCTAGAAGTTCCAGGCTTTGAAGATGCCTCCGAAGTCTCTAGTGCCATCTGTCCAGTAGCATCAACCTGCGAATCCTGTGGGCAAGGGGCAAGCCTCCTTGGGTAAGCATGTGCAACGTTGCTCCAACAGGATCCAGGGTTCAGGTGCCTCCATAGGAGGTACTTCAGCCTCCTCTGTGCCCTTGCCTACCCCAGGAGCGAAGCCTCTTTGACTCAGACTTCCACCATTCCTCCCCTGAGGGAGGCAGAATATCCCTCTTTGGCAAAGAATGGATGCTTACTGCTTCCAATGTCAGGCCCTTACAAGTCATTCACCAGGGATACTTGTCTCCCTTTCGCTCATCTTCCAGACCACACCCGGACAACCGGCACTTGCCTCCGAATCGCCTCCTTTTGGAGGAGGTCAGTCGGCTTCTGGCAAAAGAGGCATAGACATGGTGCCCTGCTCGGAACGTGGCAAGTGTTGGTATTCCACGTATTTTCTGATGGAAGGACAGAGTGCTACAACCTATCCTGGAATTGAGGCTTCTGAAATTGTACTTGCGCAAGTACAAGTTCAAGATGGTCAATGTAGCATGCATTCTTCAAGCCCTGGACCTGCAGGATTGGTTTGTATCCCTGGATCTCCAGAATGCATACTTTCACGTGCCCATCCCCAAGAAGCATAGGAAGCTCCTGAGATTCAAGATGGGGAATCACCACTACCAATTCAAGGACCTTCCACTCTGCCTTTCTTCAGCACTTAAGGTATTCAGCAAGCTGTTGGCAGTGGTAGCGGCTCTCCTCTGAAGGGAGAGTGTCCATGTGTTCCCCTGTCGTGACAACTGGTTCATCTAAGCTTTCTCCCCAGATCAGGCATCAGCACATTTGTACCAGACATGCAGCCAACTGCACAGCTTGAGCTTCTCCCTGAATTTCAGGAATTCTCAATTTTCGCCATCTCAGATTCTCAGATATATTAGGGTGGTCTTGGACACTTGTCTGGGCTGGACCTTCCCACCAGAGAACAGAGTGGCAAACATCTCCAAGATGGCTCATGTCTTCGATTCACAGCAAAAGGTGCCTGCCTCAGCTTTTATGGGTTTGCTGGGTCTCATGGCCTCCTGTAACCTTTTAGTGCGAGAAGCTTGGTTGCATTACAGCGGCTTCTGAGTTGCCAATGGTCTCAGTTTCAGGAACAGACATCAGATCCTCTTCACGTCTTGGAGATATTATCCAGAAACCTAGTCTGGTGGTCCCAGAAAGGCAACCTACTGAGAGGGGTGTTATGTCGACCATAGGCCCAATTGACTCTGGTCACGGATACATGCCTGAAGGGCTGGGGCGCTCGCCTCCAAGACCTTACGGTGAACGACCTGTGGCCCCATCCGAGTGCCGGGAACATATCAGTATGCTGGAGTTGAGAGCTATCAGTCTGGCCCTTATCACCTTCCTCTACACTGTACGGGGCAAGTCTGTGCTGGTCCTGATGGACAGCACGGTAGCCATGCACTAGCTCAACAAAAGAGGCATGTGGGCTCCCTGCCTCTATGCAGTGAAGCAATGCAGTTGTGGGTCTGGGTGCCGGAGAAGATGTCTCTAATGGTGGCTCATTTGGCTGGCAAAGAGAACATGCTAGCAGATGCTTTTAACAGACAGTCTTTGACCTCCCGCAAGTGGAGTTGTGAGGGGTCAGAAAAGAGAGGCAGACACAAATTGGTAGTGTTTTCAACATCAGACATCAGTAAAGGGTTGAATAAAGGCCTCTCTGTCCCTATCCTAAAGAGAGTTTCCCTACCCAGTAAACTAATATTAAAGATCAGTATGTCCTGTCAAAATTATCTACATTGTCCTTTTGTCCAAAACGTACTATTCAATGGATTGCTATTCTCCCGCAGATTCCTCATTTGATAGATATTCCATCCAGCTCTACTGCTTTGGAAACTTTTCGACAGGGGGCGTAGTGGACCTCGACCCGACCGTCGATTCGTCTTGCTCAGCATCTGGTCCTCATTCTCAAGTCTGATCTTGGACTCCTTAATGTCCTCACCTGCAGAATCCGATGAGACTTCTGTCGTTGTCTTCTACGTTTTCTCCTTCACAGTCCGCCTGCTGGAGTGGAGATTAGGTCTATCCCCATTGGAGGCCACTGCGCTTGATTCAATGAACAAACCAAGGATGTTGAAACCCTGGGGGATAATCTGAGTGGGGAAAAAGCTTTCAGACAGAAAAACCCTTGGAGACTGAGATGTATTACGTCTGATAAGGACTGCCGGCGTCAGAGTAAGTGGACTAAGCAGTTTCTTTGTGGAAGTAAGCAGTATGACAAAAGGGAGTCACGGAGTGGTTCAGAAGCAGGTAGGAGAATGTAGAAACTCTGTAGTATGGAAAGCAAGCTGCAAGGAAGCCAAGAGAAAGGCAGGCGAAAGCGGGAGGGTATTGAGAAGGAAAGCAAGAACAGCAAAAACCTTATCCATGAAACGTTGGAACACTGCAGGTGCATTAACCAGGACAAATGGCATCACTTGATAGTCGAAGTGCCCCAAAGGTGTTCTGAAGGCGGTATTCCATCATCTACCTCACAGATACGTAGCAGACGGTAGGCGCCTCGCAAGTCTAACTAGGAAAAGACTGTTGCTCACTGTACCGCCTCAAGAATATCTTTGATAAGTGACATGGGATAACGATCCCTAATGGTGATGGCATTTAGATCTCGATAATCAATACATGTTCTTACTTGTTTAGTACCTTTTCTTCTGGATGAAGAATAGAGAGGTTCCAGTCGCAGACCGTGACTCCCTTATTAGACTATTTTGTAGATTGTTGGTGAGATATTTCTTAAGGTCTTTTTTTCTCAGGAAGAGACGAGGAAAGCATTCTACCAAAAGGAACTGCCGTATCGGGTCTATGGCACAATCTTCCAATCGATGTGGTGGCAACTCTTTAGGTAACTTGTCTTCGAATACATCTCTAAACGAGTCATACTTGGCTGGAACACAGATGCTTACAGAGGTAGGCAGATTCGAAGACAACATCGTCTCAGGAGCAGTTTTGTCCTGTGGTTTGTCTTCTTGCTTGCAGTTGAAGAAGCAATATTCTGACTCAAATAGTACAGTGTTTGCAGACCAATCAATCAGGGGATTATATCTACGCAACCATGGTATCACCAAAATAATGGGAAAGTGAGCAGTGCATATCAGATCAAAAGTAAGCATCTCCTGGTGGTTGAACATATCCATCTGTATGGCTTGGGTGTACTGTAATATTTGGCCGTATATCAAGGGCGAACCATCCACATCTTCAACCGGCACCGGTTCCATCTTATCCACCCTAGGAATGTTTCTTTCTGTAGACCAAGTGAGAACCATGAAGTTACTAGCTGCTCCACAGTCCAAAAGGTCTTCAACCTCAATGGGAGTTGTCTTATGTACATAAAGAAGGACCCTGAAAACCATCAATCTGTTGTCTACTTGATCCTGAGCCCTTGTTGTGGTATAGCAGGGAGCTGATTGCCAACCCCGACCCTTCATCCCTGTGGTTCATTTCCCTGTCCCGAGGAGGTACCTCAGGGCATTTGCAAAGAAGGTGGGTCTGTGAGCCACAATACATGCAAAGACCGAAGTCTCTCCGCCTCTTGCTTTCTGATGGTGACAAAGGGCCCCTACCTGAGCCAATTTGCATAGGTTCTTCAGAAGAGCTGACTTCAGCCGGTGCAGAACGTGGGGTTAATAAACTAGGAGTGTTTCTCGTCTTCCTTTCCGTCATCCGGAACTCCACTTGTAAGAAGAGGGATACCAAATCATGATAGGAGTTAGGTCAAGCCACCTGAGATAGTTTGTCCTTTATCTCCTTGTTGATTCCTCTCCAGAAGATGGTCTGTAAGGCAGATTCAGGCCAACCTGCTTCAATGGCCATACACTGGAAAGTAGTAACCGAAGCTCCTTGATTAACATCTAGAAGGGTTTTGTAGACTGAAAAAAGGACTTCCGGTCTCTCAAATCTCTTTAAACATCAAAACAAAGGCAGGATAATCCATAAGAATTGGATTAGCTGTTGTAACCAAGGGATTTGCCCATGCCAGAGCATTTCCAACTAGATTGGAAACTAGGAATCCTACCTTAGCCCGATCCGAGTCATAGGCCCTTGGCCTAAAGGTAAATTAAACTGAACACGCATCAAAAAATTGGGTGAGTTTGTATGGGGATCCATCAAATTTCCTAAAGGAAAAGGTCAGAGGAGGAAGGTTGCCTCGCAGGTATTCCCTCGTAGTAACCAGCTGTCGTAGAGTAGCGTTTTTGGTCCGCAGAATTTGTATTTCATGAGTGAGTCCTTGCAATGCACCTACCAATTCTTGGCACTGCTCCAAGCTATCCATCTTGGGGTGTTGCAATCTTTCAAGTCTAACCATGGACTCCTTAATGTCCTCACCTGCAGAATCTGATGAGACTTCTGTCGTCTTCTCCTTCACAGTCCGTCTGCTGGAGTGGAGATAAGGTCTATCAGCGTTGGAGGCCACTGCACTTGATTCATTGAACAATCCAAGGACGGTGAAATCCTGGGGGATGACCCGAGCAGGGAAAAAGCCTTCAGGCAGAAAAAACCCTGGAGACTGAGATGTATTTTGTCAGATGTAGAATGCCGGTGTCAGAGTAAGTAGACTAAGCAGTTTCTTTGTGAAAGTAAGTAGTATGACAGAAGGGAGAAACTGAGTGATTTGGAAGCAGGTAGCAAGAATGTAGAAACTTCAGTAGTGAGGAAAGCAAGCTGCAAGGAAGCCAAGAGAAAGGCAGGCGAAAGCGGGAGGGTAGGGAGAAGGAAAGCAAGAACTAGCATCTTAACCAAATGAAAGAGGGAGGGTTGGAACACGGAGCGCTGCCAGTCTGTAGCTGTTATAAACTGTGGGCGGCCATGTTGGTAGAATGACTAGATCGCTGTTTGCGCTTCCTATTGGAATGTCGTGGAACAGCTTACTCTAGTCGGCATCACTTCCAGATGCTCCAGCACTGTGGTATGACACTCGGCTGTGGACGTGACATCAGACTTTGTATAAATACCACGTCCCTACACCCCACACCTCAGTTCCTTTTTTCTGCATGCTAAAATGCTGCTTGGAAACACAGGTGAGTCTTCACTTCTTCGAAGTTTTCGTCAGAAAACATTGTGTTTATTCCTCGATGCAAGATGTCAGTCGCTCGGTTATCGGGCTTCAAGCAGTGTTCCAATTGTGGCACTAAGATGTGCATCACTGACCCACACGAGTTGTGTCTCTGGTGCCTCGGCATAGGTCACGGGACAGACGGTTGTCCGTTGTGTGCCAAAATACAGACCATATTGAGCAGCTAAAGTCGCTCTTGGTTGGCTTCCCTCTAAGTCACCGCTGCCGTCGACAGTTCGGTCTTCAAACCTGGGTGCACACCCCCAAAAAAGAACACATGCGGAAGAATAAATGGTCCCACTCGAGAAGCCATTCTTCCAAGTCCAGAAAGAAGAAAAGGCATCACTGCCATTGTCGGGACTCCGATTTGTTGACGGAAAAAGGTAATCCGTCGGCAGGGCCTACCATCCGCCAAGAGTGGGAGGATTTTAAGTCCTCGATGCTTGACATGTTCAAGAAGCATGCTACGGTTGATGCAGTTAACCCCCCCCACCCCCTCGCAGCATCCTTTAGTGCCAGAAGCGACGCTTGGCATTTCCGACCCCCCTCGTGCCCAGGTACAGACAACGTTGGTGCCGATAAACCTTACGACACCGAAAGAGGTCCAATGGAAGCCAGATCAACCCTGTGCATCCAAGGATGTCGACACTACAGCGTCTCGACACCATATCGACGCCGAAAGACAAACCGTCGACGGTTGTCCAGAAAACCTTAACATCGCAACCCTGGTTCGAATTTTTCGACACCATGGCAGGTATCTTAAGCGCTAATAACGCCAATGACCAGGGGGATATTGATCCCATTTACTTGGGTACAGGAGGTGTCGATTATTTTGAAGACCACAGTCGGCTTTTACAGCTAGCTGAAGGCCTCCATGACGCCAGCGGTCTGGACACCTCTCCAGACCTGGAATTCCAACAATCCCAGCCCTATGTTGATAATTTGTCAAAATTCAGGGCTTTGGTAGAAAGGGTCATTGATACCCTCGGACTGCAATCCTCTGTGTCGCCAATACAAGATTACGACCTCACTGATGTTTAGGATGGAAGGTCCCACTACAGAGCGCAATATGCCTTTAAACCCTGCCATTGCTGATCCTCTAACAACTCTGTGGCAGCACCCATGCTCTATTTCCCCCGGTCAGCTCCACCATTTCCGGAATATAGAGGCTGGCTAGAGAAGACCCTTCATTCCTCTCCTCTCATCCTTCCCCGGAGGGGCTTGTTACGCAGGCAGCCACAGTCTCATTTAGACCTGCATCTTTCACTTCCACTCTGCCTCCTGACAGGGAAGCGGAAAAAAGTTGATGCCTTAGCCAAAAAACCATTCACTTTAGGTACTATGGCTCTTAAGGCTACAAATTTGGCAAGCAGTTTTGCCAAGTACTTGTTTGGTCTCTGGACAGCAGTTGAAAATGCTGCACAGTATGTCCCTGAAGAAGAAATGCGCGAGGGCTTCCTACAGCTGGTGGAGGATGGGAAAGAGGTTGTCAGGCAGTCGCTGCGAACGGGCCTGGACATCGCCCACTGTGTGGACCGATCTATGGCATCAGCAATAACGCTAAGAAGGCAGGCCAATTAAAAAACCTCTGTAGTGACGTGGTATTTATTTGACACCTGACATCCCGGCTGGAGCCGACGAACAGATGCCGAGCAAGACATATCGATGGTCGATGTCCACTACGCACCCTGTTGAAAAAACAGAGCTGGATGGAATATCTATCTGATGAGGAATATGCGGGAGAAGAATCCATAGAAAGAACATTATGGTAATTCATTTCTTCTTCTGACCCTCACACTAGAAGTGAACAACTAAGGGTGTAATGAAAGTGCCTCTGATCTCGGTTTGGTAAAAAGTAGATACATCCAACAAAAATAATATTGTTGCTCCTCTCTAAATTTAATGGGGAAGAATATTTTTTCTGGTGAAAAAGGTTCCGTCTCCCGTCTCTAGTGAGGGATGCCCATACTCTATGGAGGAAAGGGGACTGTGGACTAGTAGTACGTTAGTCACTACGGTGAGTAACTTCTAATTTCTGCATAAGTAAGTGCGTGCATTTCTTTTTATGATTTCAGTGGACTTCCTGGTATACTCTCCTGCCAAGAATCCTTTTGTAGGCTTATCAGATCCCCTGGTATATTGTTCTGCCAGGTATCATCTCACAATATCAACATGTTTATTTAACTTCAACTTGCCTGGTGCTTGGACTGCCAGGACTTCATTTCATCTGGTTCTTACAGATCACCTGATATACCCTCATGCCAGGTATCTGCCCACAATGTCTTATTCCTCTGTGTATTTCAAACGGATTGCCTGATGTACTCCCATGCTAGGAATCCGTTTCTGGTGCTTGCAGATCCCCTCTTATGCTTCTATGCTAGGTATCTTCTTCCCAAATGTTCACTGCCTGATGTGCTCCATTCACCATGGCTTCTCTTAATGGTCTCACTGTCTTTCAGTATATCACAGTTGTATTCCTTCACCTTCTTGGTGTAAGTACTACTTGCTCCAACTCTCCCCACTTTGATATCTCATAAATGGAGACTTGTTCAAGTTTGGCCTTTTAACTTCCTCAGTAGTATTCATTGGCTTGTGCCAATACTTGCTCAAACCTTCCCCATATTGGCATCTCAGACTTGGGGATTAGGGCAAGTTCTGTTGTTGTTTTCTACTTGGTCGGTATTCAAAATAAGTTCTTAATGGCTCACATGCCTGTTGGTACACCCTGGAGTCCCCAACATCTCTGGGCAGACTCACCGGTGTCTAGTAATGTTCTCGACCCATGGCACGTTACTGCAGTGAAGATTTCACTCTGGAACGGCATTGCCTGCTCTGCAGATCCTCTCTGAGCTCCCCTGCCAGCTCTGTGTTCACCTGCCGGTAAGCGTGCTGCTTCTGGACGCAACATGCTCCTGGTAGCTTTGCTGTTGCTGCCAGCTCCCCGGCAGTTCTCCCACTGTGCATGCTGTGTCTTCTGTGGCCTTGTGCCACTCCGGTAGGTACTGCTTTCGAGCGCAGTCTGAAAGCGCCTGCCTTCTCCAGCATGGTCCATTCACGTGCTGCTGCCTTCTCCCTCGGTTCTGCTTCCATCTTCTTCCGTTCTGCTTCTCTCCTTTCCTCCAGTACGGACACTATGTTTTTATGTCCCAGACACTTGGACCTCATCACAAAAATAGGCTGCATGTTCAGCTTAGTGTTTACTTTGATCCGCATTAACTCTGGATCTATGTGATTTTAATAAATAAATAAATAACAAATACATTTTTACTGAACCCAAAACATTTTTGGGGGGTACCCCCCAAGCACCTGGTTTCCTCATGTTTAAAGCCCCACCCAGAACCCCTCCCCACCAGATTTAACCCCTTACCTCACCCCTACATATATTCTTTTAAAACAATTTAGTAGGGCTCATTTCGAGTCTGGCGGTAACCGTGCCAGTACTACCGGCAGGTTGCTGCCAGACCCGTAAAGATTTACCGGTGCCTGACTTGCCAGTAACACCAGGGTATTACAACCCTGGCTGTCCAGAAAGTCAGGCGAAGGTAAATTGTAAATCCCCATTCCCATAGTCCTATAGGACTCCATGGGAATGGGGAACATGGAAGCACCGGCACCGTTGATAACGGTGCCGGTGCTTCCGTAACGGTCTGCCTACCATGGCTGCTGTGCCCAGCAGGGTGTGACCTGTCGGGTACAGTGGCTGCGGTAGGCAGACCTGTAATATGCCGGTCCGGAAACAACGGTACTGGTAAGCTTACCGGCACCATTGTTTTCAGACCGGCATAGTCCTAATGAGCCCCAGTATGATTTTTTTATTTTATTTTATACATTAAAATGTCATTTGTTATTTTCCATTTGTTGTAATCACTGGATACCATTAAATCCTTCTCCCTCTTCCTCATCTCAGAACTTGGGGCTTTATGGGAGTTGGAGCCCATAGGATTTATAGCACTTCTTTATTTTTCTTAAACCCATTTGCATTAATTTTCTTAAACGGGTGTTACAATTATTCATCTAACATTCCCCCCAACTCTCCCACCCACCTGCCTCCCTTGATGTAGAATCCTGTTTCTGGGCATTTTTACGCCTGTATTATGTCCAATATTCAGATAATACGGGGACACCATTGTTGCATATAGTCACTCTGAAGGTGTCTAATCACATGTCCCCACTCATCCTTGAATGCCATCTGGGCCCCCTGTAGTTTATAGTTCACCCATTCAAGAGATACAAAGTTCCACACTTTCTGTAACCATTCATAGATCGTGGGTGCTGCTTGTTTCTTTCACTACTGGGAGATCGACAGCCATGCCGCTATCACTAATGTCATGGAGCCCCTTTTTTGTGCCCTGGTGAGAGTCCCTATTCCTGGCTCCCATATTCCCACCAGCCATACCCTTTCCCGTAGCAGCTCAGTTCCTTGAACCATCGCACCCACCTGTTCTTTTGCTTCAACCCATAATTGTTGCAGCAGCAGACAACCCCACCATATGTGCTTCCAGTCCTCCTTCTCTAAGCATCCTCTCCAGCACCTGTTTGGACTTGTTGGGAACATAGCGTTGAATCTCTCTGGCTTGTAGTGCCATTGGAGCAGGATTTTTTGCCACAACTCCCTCGTTTAAGTTTGGGGATAAGTCCCCATGTGTATTCCCACTGCTTCTTCGTGATCGTTTCCTTTAGTGTCTTGTCCCATTTCACCATATAATTCCACCTGATTTCCTCCCCCTGTGCATTGATGAGCCTGAAGAGGTTCGATACCAATTTCCCTGATCCCTCGTTCGTTGTCAAGAACATCTCAAAATGCGTCAGCTGTCTAGTGGCTGCTTGCCTCAGATGGGATGCGGGGGGCAGTGAGCCAATGTTTTAGGTGTGTGTATTTAAAGCTATCATTCCCCGTAAGCCCCAAGGCTTGGTTGAATTCTTCTAATGTTAATATGCCCCCCACACCCTGATACATATCCCGTATAGTCTGGCATCCTGCCCTTTTCCATTTCTTATACACATTTGTGTCCATCCCTGGTTCAAAATCGGGGTTCCCAAACATTGGTGAAGGGGTGGGGGGGGAGTGTCGACAGTGCCCCTCCTTTAGTGCTGCATCCTTTATCTCGATCTCCACCCCCACCACTTCGCTGATCTTAATATTCTGATGCCTATGTGGACGCTTCAGCCAGAGAAGGCCCGATAATGGGGAGGCCGCCACCGTCCTGTCCTGTCCTGTCCATATGCATTGAGGGGTGTCTGCCAGCCATTCTTTCACTACCCTCAGCTGGGCCGCTTCATAATACCTGCGGAAGTGGGAGAATGCCAATCCGTCATCGTTGGCATTGCTATTCTTGGTGTTTTATTTCCCCATATATATGCCTTCACAATTTTGTTTAGGGATTTGAAAAATGCGTTTGGGACTCATTGGTAGGGCTTGAAAATGGTAAAGTAACTTTGGAAGGATCACCATTTTGGTTGCCACCATTCTCGCCCACCATGATGTGGCGACAGGGTTCCACTTCGGGATATCCAATTTAATTTTGTCTAAAAGGTTCGGATAATTTGACTTGTACATTTGGTCCAATGTCGGTGTCAGATTAATCCCCAGATACTTAATCCCTGTTTTTGCCCATTTTAGCTGTAATTCCTGGGATATTTTCTCCACCGTACCCGGCTGTTAGATTCAGTATTTCAGATTTTTTTTGTCCGGATATCGCCCCAAAGTTCTCTAATTCCTTCATGAGCTCCAGGATTGAAGTTTCCAGTTCTGTTACTGTCACCAACATGTCATCCGCAAATCCATATTTTTGTGTTCCCTTCACGCCATCTGTATTCCTTTTACTCCCTCTGACTCTCTAATACTGGCCAATAATGGTTCCAGGAATATCATGTATAATAGCAGCAATAATGGCCACCCTTGTTTTGTCCCCCTCCCTAGGTTCACCAGCTCTGACACTATTCCATTCAGGGCGACCCGCATCTGAGGCTTTTTATAGTCGACTTTCACCGTTAGGAGGAAGTTCTGTCCAAACCCCATTTGTCTCATTGTGAGGAAAAGCTGCGTCCACTCCACCTTGTCGAATGCTTTCTTCGCATCTAATGAGACAAGAGCTACCGGGTTATGTGTGATCACCACTTTTTCTGTGAGATGACACACTCTACGAGTATTGTCAAAGATTTGCCTCGTTGGAATGGACTCTGACTGGTCTGGGGCAATAAGTGCTTGGAGCAAATGTGAGATCCTATCTGCCAGGACCTTCGTATAAAGCTTTGCATCTATATTTATCAAGGCGATCAAGTGGTACGATCCCGGAAACTCGGAGTCCTTTCACTGTTTGGGGAAAACTATCAGTTTTGCCTCATTCAGTGACTGTGTAATATTGCCTGCTTGTTTGAACGTGTTAAACTATTTCGTTAGTTTAGGTGTCAGGACATCCTGGAACTGTTTATAAAAGCAGTCCGGGTAACCATCTGGGCCCGCAGCATTGTTTTTCGGCAGACCTTAAATAGCTTTCTGGACTTCTTCCACTGTTATGTCTCCATCTAACGTCTCCCTTTCCTTGTCTGAAATTCTGGGGTGGGTACAACCTTCAAAATATTTCTCCTGTGTGTTGGGACATGGGTTGCCAGATTTGTACAGTGCCTGATACTATTCCCGTAATATCTCACCCATGTCCTCCTCTTTTGTCTAGACCTGCCCCAAATTGTCCCAGAGTTTCATAACCTTTCTGCTCTTCTCTTTTGCCTTTTACTGCCTTTTCAGTAGTTTATCTGCCTTGTTAGCGCTGATATAGTTGCAGTGTTTTAGGTGTAGTAGTGCTTTTCCTGCCCGTTTGTCACACACCATTCCCAACTGACCCTGGACATGTCTTAGTGCTAGTTTCAATTTCTTTGTTGGATTCTTCGAGATCTCCCCTTGTATCTCTTTCAGCTTTCCCTCCAGCTCTTCTACCCAGGTACGTCTCTGCTTGTCTCTCCCTTGTCTCTCCCTGCCTTTAAGGCTATCAAGTCCCTCCTCAGCACCGCTTTGAATGCTTCCCATAACACCCCTTGTGGTGCGTCTTCTGTGTCATTTTCCAAAACATATTATTTCCCTTGTGATTCCCACTATGACCTCATCTTGTAGCAGCTCTGCTGGAAACTTCCAGTTGCAAATTCCCCTTCTGGCATGCCCAAATATGAAGGTGGCCATAACCGGTACATGATCCGAGAGAGATGGATCCTACTTCTTTTTCTTTTACCTTTCCCCATTATGCCGGTTACTGCCCATATATAATCCTCGATTGTGAAGAGTGGACCTGAGAGCAATCGTATATCGCCGGTTTTGTCCTTTTACCGCCCTCCATATGTCCTGTAGTGCCAGCATCTCCATTTTGTTTTTCAACGCCCTCATTGGGGCCTGTGCCCTCATTCGGGTGGTGGTGCTCCTGTCCAAGTGGGGCTCCCATGCTAGATTAAGGTCCCCTGCCAGAATAATTTCTCCCCATGCGAACTCTTCTAGAATGGATAGAACCCCCCTCAAGAAGCCATCTTGGCCGGTGTTGGGGGCATATATCGAGGCTAGTGTCAGTGTCCGATCTCTTAGTGTTACATTCAAGAAAAGATAACGACCCTCTTTATCTACCATTGTTTTTTTTAACCCTGATCCCATGTACCATCCCAAATTGCTATCAGTACCCCTGCCCTCTTCTGCCTCGCGTTGGCTTGATATAGTTGAGAGAATCCTCTCAGTCTTAAGTGGTGTTTGTATGACTTCTTGCTTTGTGTCTCCTGGTACATTAGTATGTTCGCTTTGCTCCCCCTCACCAGGTGTTCCACCTTTTTCCTTTTATTGGGTGTATTTATCCCCCTTAAGTTATATGTCAGCAATTTTAATGACACCGATTATATTCTATCCCGTCTATTCTCTTCCCTGTCTAGGACTTTGATTCTACAACCCCCACTCCCCCCCTTCCTATGCCCCCCCACTGCCCCTCCATCCCCAACTTCCCCAACTGCTCACCCCCCCTCTACCCACTCCCCAACTCCCTGAGGAGGGACCAGGTTCCTATGTCTGCTCGGACGACATGTCTGCTGCGCCTGGCCCTCAAAACACCTAAAGTTATCTGCGTGGGGATTTCTAAACCCCACTGTGAAACCAAGATTCCTCTCCCATCCTACAACCACTGAGCCTCTTGGTCTCTGTAACATTGACAGGTCCTCTCTCCTTTGGGATCAATTCCCTTCTTTTATCCCGGTCTTACTTGTCTACCGTATGTTAGTCCTTCCCTGGTTCTGGTCTTTATTGCCCATTCATTTCTTGTTGGCTCTTCTACCGTTGCTTGTGATCTTTTTCCTTTCCCACAGCTTTCTGCAGAGTCTGTCCCTGCTTCGTTGTCCCTCACCCACGTCCTGCGTTCTCCTTGCAGGGTCAGAATCTGTACTCCTTCTTCCTACGTGGTGATTCTGTGCTGCCGTCCTTCCCATGTAAATAACAATCCAAAAGGAAATGTCCACTTGTACCTTATTTGCTTTGACGCCAGGAATTTCACCACTGGCCCCATCTGTCTCCTCCTCTGCAGCGTGACTTGTGCAAGATCTTGATAGAGTTGCACCTCTGCTCCGTTTATTCTGACTTGGCCTGCTAGCCTCGCTTTCTGTAGAATCCATTCCTTCTGCCCATAGGATGCGATTGCTGCCAGAACATCCCTCGGACATGCCCCTGGCTCCCCTGTTCTTCGTGGGCCTACTCGATGCACCCAGTCAATCTGGACCCCTTCTTCCACTTCTTCCGCTTAGATTTCTGCGAATAGTTGCTCAGTGGTTACTTTGAGGTCTTTGTCTTCTATCCGTTCTGCTAGATTTTTGATTCTTATATTGGACCTCCTCGAGCGATTTTCCAGGTCCTCGCTTTGTATCCCCAGGTTGTGTGTCAAGCGTTAGGCAAAAACCTGTGCAGTTCCCTCTGAGACCACTGCAAAAGATTTAAGACTACAGGTGTTTGGCAGTAAACACACTTGGTAGCAGTCTGTACCACACAGATTCACTTGGTAGCTGTGGCCGAGCAGTCAGACTTCCCTCAAGAAGAGTTAGGCAGTATACAGAGCATTCACAATAGGTCAAAAGAACACAGTAGAACAAGTAAACACTGACCACAGCTTGGTGTAAAAGAGATATAATTATTTATTTAAAACCACATCTAGAAAAACACACAGGCACTAATAGCAATTGAAAAACACGGTCACTAAAAGATATACACTCCCTTAGAAGAATATTAGGCAAGTCTTAAGTAAAGCCCCACTTATTTTCAGACAGAAGTGTGCTCTTAACGTAGATGGCATTCTAATAATTCTTTTTTAAAAGGGAGAGAAAAGCAGAGAATAATATGAGACAGATCCCAACACTTTTTCACAAACACAACAAGAGAGGAAGGCAAAGTAACACCGTGAGTAACACCGTGAGTTTAGAGTCAGTAGTCCGGATCCACTTTAAGAGGATCAAAACGAAATGTGTCCAAGGTCACACGGTTGCAGTGCACAAGAGTCTTGTAAAGGTTCAAAAAGGAGTTGGACCAAAGAAAGGGACCAGTTAGAGGGTGAAGGCGGCCATCCCAGTCCAGAAGGTTAAGGGGTTATTATTACCTTGTAGCAATCTTTAGAAAGGGAGGCCTGGCGGACACGGTACCTTAAAGTGATGAGAATACTCCAGCGGGGGCAGTTGTTCCTGGCAGCGGATGCAAGTCGGTGCTTGCTTCGTCCAGGGGAAGAAAGGATCTCGTCGGGAAGGAAGACAGGAGTCCTTTGCACTGCCAGGGAAGAAACCAGCCGTGGAGTTCTCAGGTAAAAGGAGCGGTCCTTTTATTTGCGGTCCAGTGGTAAGTGGCTATCCGGTTGCCAGGGTACTTGGCATGGGCAATTCGACCACAAGCCGGTCTGGGGTGCGAAGAGAAGAAGGTAAACTGGTTGTGCCCACCAGTCAGGGGAAAAAGCCCCTCCAGCCAGGAGATCTTCTCTGTCGTCGGGAAGTGGTGAGTCGGTTCCGCAGGGCTCCACCAGTGGTGTCGTCATGGTAGGTCTGCTCAGCTTCTCCCTCGTCGGATTCTCAGGTCCTGTGGCGGCTTCTGAAGTTCCAGTCCCCAAAGCCCTGCTTTTATGCAGCACACCCCCATTCACTCAGCCTAGCTGTCAATCAAACATGCTAAGTGGTGAGCTGGCCGGCTCACCACTTGGGCCAATCACACAAGAGTGCGACTTGAGTTACCAAGGTAACGCAGTCCAGGGTGCCTAAACCCCCTCTCACACCCCCCGTGGTACCCAGACAGAGTGGCATCACTTTTGGAGGCTTCTGTGGAGAAACCTGCCAAAAAGTGGAACAAAGGGCTCGACTTGGGTTGGAGTCACAGAAGAGAACACAAACGCCATTTTAGAATCGAGTCCTGGCAAAAAATACCAACCGGTGAATTAATATTAAATAAGTAAACCAGCGGTATGTTCGAGGCTATGAGAATTAAATAATTAAAGTTGGTAGCCTCGAACAATGGGAAAATCCCATAGGGATATATTCGCGGTCGAATATAAAAAGTAGTTTCCACTGCCACCACCCAAAACTCGATCAGGGGGGACGGAGACGTGCCCCCTCGACTAACAGACCCCAGGGCAATCGAAATGCCCCGACCAGTACGTCCACAATATGATGGTTTGTACTGGTTTCTGTTAATAATTTGGGACTAGTAAAGCCAATGGTGACTTTACATGCCCTGGGAGACAGTAGTCAGTCCCAGGTTATGGAGTCTATGGGGGGGTGCCACTATGACACCCCTGTGTTACTGCACGGAGGGTGCTGTGTAACACACAAAGAAAAAAACACATGAGACCCTATGGAGTAAAGGACCCCATAGCCCACAAAACACATTAGCAGTCAAAGGAACACCATAAATTATGTCCAAGAGTGGGAGAAAAAGAGTCTCGCTCTTGGCAGGAGAAAAAAACAAACTCCAGAAATCCAGCAAAGCTGCTGGGGGACTCACTAGGTTAGGAAATTCAGCCTAAAGAGAGAATTCTCCCTAACATCAAGCATGCCAGATGTTCCAGGGCCTCTTCAGTTTTTTGCACGTCTTCCTCCCTGTTCTGGACTGTCCTTTCCAGTGTGTCGGTTCTTTCTTCTAGTTTTGCAACGTCTAAGATTATTTCCTGTACTGATTGTCTCATTTCACTGTTCTTGGAATTCTTTGAGGCAGTTCTGCATGTCTTCCTTGGTCATAGCCATTGCTCCTTCTCCGCATGCTTCCTGATTCTGTGAGATATGCTTCTTCCCTCCTCCGCGCACAATTTTTGATGCTCAATGTCTTTTTTGTTTGTGGGGTTTGTAGGGTCGCCACCGCCGCTGCTTTTCATCTTGTCTTTGACATGTGGCTTTTAGGATTTGTTGCGATGTGGCCTGTTCCCTCCTTAGCCTCTTCCAGTTGCGCGTGTTGTGGATTACCGACCTCTGCACTTTTGAGGCCCTCCACTGGGTCTTTTCCCTTTTCTTACAGCTCCCTGCCCCCCCAAAACTCCTGGGGCTCCTGCTCTTTTTATAGGGTTAGCCTTGTCGCCTGAGGTGGTCCTGAAGCTCTGCTGCTCTGCGCCTTGCTTGTGGCTGTGTATGAGCCTTGGTTCTCCCTTCAAGCCTGCCTTGACTACGCAATCCCTGCGCTTTTTCGTAGTTTAACTTTTTTTCCTCCTAAAAAAGGGGGGGGCCGACATTCGTGTGTGTCTATCTTGGAGATCCTTCCCCCTGGCGTGCTTCCAATGCGTCGTGGGTGTCTGCCTTATAGGAGGCCCACCTCTCTTTTGCCACAGTTCCCTTCCCGTCCTCGGGGCACTGAATTCTGCTGCGTTGAGCAGCCTGTTCGTATGGACCCTTTCTCGCATGGCGGCCGGGGGGGGGCGGTACACCCCGGTCTGTCCCCGGATCCCTGTGCCTTTTATTGTGTACGCTCTTGTGCCTTACTATTAGGAGATGGGGGACCGCCAGGGGGAGGGGCGACCAGCACACAACACCTCCTCGCCTGACGGTCTCCCGGGCGTGCCTCTGCTGCGCGCGGCATGGCACTCAGCTGCCTCCCTCCCTCCCCGTCCTCGGAGTTTCGCGTAGAGCAGTCCTTTGCAATCACCTCAGGAGGTGTGGGAGGCACTCGTTTCTATTTGGGTCAGAGCTGCGCTTCCGCCTTATTTCTTGTGCCACACCGATTCCTTCGATATGTTGATTTGGCGCTTTGCCCTTTGCTGCCGTGACCGGCTGCTCTCCCGTCCCCCACTGGGGGCTGCGCGGCAAAGAGCCTAATGCGCTCTCCCCCTCTGCCTTCAATGTATGTTCTCAGCCTTTGTGCGCCGACCTGTTTTTCTTGTCGGATTAGTTTGTTCGTCTGTCAGTGTTGCTAATTGTGCACCTCCTTTGCGGCCCTGTGGGTAGAGGCTCTCAGATGCGTCCTCTTCCCAGAGCGGCCATCTAAGAATCCTCGGATTTATAGCACTTCTAAGGTGATTTTGTTTAGGATTTTTGGTTAGCACAAAAACACCAGAGACAGGAGCGGTTATGTGTGTATTATGTATATGAGGTATGAATGGTATTCTTCTTAGAATGTTTTGCAGGAGGGGGGTTTGGGGTTTTCCAACAGGAGCGATTGGTATCGTGATAACTAGCCATTAAGAGTTTTGAAATTATGGGATCTTCTCCTCTGGAAAGGAAAGAATTAAAGAATTCTTTGTCGCTCCTGATGGGGTCACCACCTTCCCCCGACAGCAGTCTCGTCCCATGTGATCCTCCCTCATAATACGGTTCCATGTCATTTCATCGCGGGATGTTTTTTCGCTGTTTTTTTACAGCGATTTTTTTTTTTCTCGAAAAACCCATCTAATTTTTTTGGGGGGGGTTCCCCCCCAGCTCCCTCATTTTCTAAAAAAATTCAATGGGTTTTGTCAAAAAAGAAATTATGCGGTAAAAAACCCTGCAAAAAAACATCCTGCGACGAAAGGACGTCGTACCCATAACACCACCCGCAGGGTCAGGATCAGGTAGCGACTGATGTCCCCTGGTCACATGGGAGGAGATCTCTGGCTGGGGTTCAGTTATGACTCCATAGGATTCATCGCAGAGCTCTGTCAGGAAACTCTGAGGGAGATTTTCCACTGCTGGGGAACTCCTTAAGTGGTTCTGCTCCATGGGAGTTTCCTTGCAATAGTATCAATCTAGTAGAGGAAAACAGCCAGAGGACGTATTCATAGTCGGAAGATGAAGATTGAAGTCGGCAAGAAGAAAAAACGCTGATGGGGGGAGGAGAAGACATGAGAGGAGCGAATCAAGGACAACTCAGAAGGAAGGAACAGTGCCAGGAGGGAGCTCTACAATAAGAAAAATATTGTTGTATGGTTTAGAGAATGAAAGGAAATTATATTCAAAAGTTGGGTATTGCGGCAGGGACGAAGGCGAGGGTAACACAGTAGAGAAAGAGCGAAACAGTATGCCTCTGCCAACCCTTTGCCAGAATGGCATGGGGTGTGAGAAAATCTAGAGAAGCTAGTCGCCAGTGAGGCAGATGTAACTGTATCTAAAGAAGAAATCCAAGTTTTGGTAACACAAAGATAGCGAAGGTTAAGGTAGAGGAAAGAATCAAGAATAGTGTGCCCTTTTGAATCAGATATAACATGCGTTTAGAAGTCCAACAGAAATAGGCAATGAGACAGGTATGGTATGGCTGGCAGCTGATGACAACGGCTCCTCTTCCCAGCGAGACGTGAACAAGTGCAGCGGATTGTGCCCCCTCCATCTGTGCAAACGGGCCGAGAATTTGTGGTTGTGGTTTATAGCAAGTAACGTCTTGTTCCAGGCCTTCCATCTGGTTGAGGAGAGCAATGTGACAGCGGATGACCTCAGCAGGATGAAGTCAGTGTTTGGCGATTGATCCCTGGTCCTATCAATCATGGACCTGTGCGCGAATCATATCAATAGGAAATGCCTGTTCTGTTCCAGAAAGGTGACTAAAAGGAGTGCTCTAGGCGATGCTCTGCTAGTTCTGTGGACTTTCATGAGAATGTACACATTCCCTCCAATCGCCCAGCTGCAGATCGTCCTCAGGAGATTCAGGTACTTTGGAGGGACGATGACCTTAGTGACCATGTAGGGTCAGGTACACTAACGTACACAATCTGAATAATGTTATGTATTGGAGGATACCAGACTTTCCATGTCTCTACACTCAGAAAACAGGCAGGGTTTTCCACCCGCACATGGGCAGCCTTTAGCTGCATGCTTTTCTCCTGAGTGGAGCCATGACGTGTCCAAGGAAGTGGTACTGGACCTCTTGTTGGGTGCACAGAAACCTTGCTCGTGTAGATACTGTGTTTCTGCAGTTGGTGCAATCAACAGGTAATTAATCCCCTTTTTGGCGTTAGTGTCTGGAGTGCTGGACTACCATGGGGGGATACATGACCGCGCTTTCCATCTTCATGCAGAAGCCTGAATAGACTTATTTGTTTGAAATAATGACTGTGATACAATTGCTGATATAATTAGTGATATTCTTATGTCCCGTCCCCTTTCCTCCATACTGCATGGGCGTCCCTTCCTAGGGACGGGAGACAGAACCTTTTTCACCAGAAAAACCCTCTTCCCCTTTAAATTTAGAGTCACGTAAGGGTGCAGACCTGGGAGCATGCGCTGCCCTGACTCCGCCCTCTGGCGCCACAACTCAGTCCCCTTTTCCACTTAGACGAGAACGGGCCGAATTCACCAGCGCTGCTGGGTTTGGCTCCGGCCATGTAATTCCACGTGCGGATACTTCTTCTGTCTCTTTGTCTTTTTTCATTCAGGTACTCGGTCCTAAGGCATCATGCTCCTCCCCGGCGCATGTCGACTTCTACAGGGTTCAGCAGGTGTCCATCCTGCGAAGGGCTCTTTCCTACTTCAGACACCCACACCCTCTGCCTTGGCCCTGACCACGGCTGGAAAGCTTGTACCGCGTGCTACACGCTTTCCTCAAGGTCTTTGAAGAACATACTAGTGGAGGGAGCTACCGGCTGAAAGGCCAAGGGGACATTTGATTCTCCCGGTGACAGTGTTGAGGGACTGGAAGGTTCTATTACCGGGTCTTTACCCGAGGGGCCATGCCCTTTTACCGGCAACATTTCCGAGGGGGCGCCTATACGTGGCACTACCGGCAACTCTGCCGAGGGCGGAACGCCTACCAGGTCACGTCCTGAGGTGCACGGTAGGCCTCATGATCCACACTCAAGAGTCCTGGACGAGGCTGAGCCCAGTGAGCCATGCAACATGATGGCAGCGGCACGTGGAAGGCAGCTTGACAAGATGGCCAACGTGCCAAACGATAGGGGCCCCCATCTTTTACCACACCATGGATGAGAGCAGGTGGAGGAACGAGTGTCAAGGTGGGACTGGTGTCAACCAGGTATGTGGCCTACAGCCTATCCTTCATTTGCACAAGGCAGGTTCCCGCTGCATCCATATGATCAGGGCATGCAACAGCTCCAGCAGCCGGCCGCTACCCCGTCAATCTCGCCTACCACCCTTCCGGCCTGTGAGGACAGGTTCTTTGAAAGGTTCCTCGGGCTCATGAGGTCTCATCGAATGGGGGTCATCCTCAGGGATGCTATCAGGGATGTGCTCCCTCCAATGGCTCCAGTGCTGCAAGCCCCAGAGCAGCCCCCACTGCCCGCTCCGGTCCCCCAGCCGACAGCACAGGCGGTTCCATACCAGCCTCCGCTGCAGTCACTAGCTCTGGTCCCCACACTGCAGCTGTCGGCTCCCAGCACCCCTCACCGATGCCGGACCAACCGGCCCCCAGGTGGACATGGATGAGGAAGAGGACCCCGACACACCATAGTCAGCCAAGGCCTTCCACGAACGTCTTGAAGGGCTGGCAGAGTACTTGGGACTTACTCAACCCGAAGTTGAGCAACCAGCCAAGGGGGGGTGCTCGCCAAGAACCTTGCGCTACGCCCCACGGCTAGAACAGGGATCCTGATGCAGAAGGACGTTGTCGCCTTGGCCAAAAAGAGGTGGCTCAAACCCCACTCGGTCCAGCCGGTCAATCAACGCCTGGATGCCAAGTATAGGCAAATGGAGGGGGATACACTCTTGTTTTTGGCCAATCCTCAACCGCACTCTTCAGTGATTGCGGCAGCATCACTCTACTCCAAGCCTGTCATCCTCGCGCTCCTCGTCAGCGGCACTGCTAGGCAAGGAGATGATGATCTTGGAGGTGTACGGGAAGAAGCTTTATTCCAACGCTTCACTGTATCTTCGTCAAGCCAACACGGTTGCTATGCTGGCAGCCGTTAACCAGAGGCTCTGGCGGGAAATTGTGGACTTCCTCCCAGAGCTTCCAGCACAGAGCCAATCATGGTTTAAGGCGGTACTGGCAGTGGCCAAGATGGTGGCGCGAGACATCATGGAGTCCCCCGTTGCCCACATTGGCACCTCTGGCCGGGCCATGGACATGAGAACAATGGCCTGGCTATGTGCTACTATGTTCAGGAATGCATTTTGGACCTGCCGTTCGAGGGGGTGACCTCTTTCACTCCTCCACGGACAAGGAGCTGGATAAAAAGAAAAACAGCTCGCAAACGGCAAAGTCTTTATCCATCCTCACAAAGGCAACGGCCAAAACGTACACCCAGACACAGCAGCGCTAGGACAAGGGGCATATATACGGAGGGTTCTGCGGCTTCCACGAAAGGAGGTCCAGGCAGCCAGACCGTTCGCCGACCCAACATCGGCGCAACCAACAAAAAGGGGGGGCGGGAGTAACGGCTTTTTCCAGTCCCCCTCCTCTGCAACAGTCTCAGAGGGAAAGAAGG
The DNA here is from genome assembly GCF_040938575.1 of Ambystoma mexicanum. Taxonomy (NCBI): domain Eukaryota; kingdom Metazoa; phylum Chordata; class Amphibia; order Caudata; family Ambystomatidae; genus Ambystoma; species Ambystoma mexicanum. Next base: position 852,768,471 of record NC_090936.1, on the reverse strand, counting down.
CATGACACGCCCCTCTGGGTCCACATGTCTCCAGTGGGGGGCAGGCTTGCTCTCCACTCACACTTCTGGTGTCAGAATTTCACTGACCAATTTTGCCGACACCTGGATCCTCTGCGTAGTCTCCACAGGGTACTGCCTACCATTCCCTCCCTCTCCTCCCTCCTCTCCCACAGGTTAGGACAGCAACTCTTTTTGCAGAGATCCGGTCGCTCGTCGAGAGCCAGGCAGTGGAGGAAGTCCCAGCCTCCCAGCGAGGTTTGGGCTTCTACTCCAGGATTTTTGCCATTCAGAAAAAGAACCAGATGGGCCTGAGAGATTTGTTGGACCTATCCACCCACAACCTCTTCCTCTACAAAAATTCAAGATGGTTACCCCAACGCTCATAGCTGAGACATTGTGTAAGTGAGACTGGGTGTGCTCCCTGGATCTGAAGGACGCGTACCTGCACGTCCCTATTTGGCATCTTCATCGTTCTTTTCTATGATTCAGAATCATGGTCTACCATTTCCAATACAAGGTGCTTCCCTTCGGCCTTAACTCGGCCCTCAGGGTCTTTACCAGACTGATGAATACAGTGGCGGCCCTCCTCAGGGCATAAGGCCACCAAATGTACCCGTACCTCGACGACTGGCTTGTCAGGGCGACATCTCCAGAAGCGGTGCACCACACTTCCCATGCTCTTATGGACACACTCCACGATCTGAGCTTTACGCTCAATATCAAGCAGTCACAGCTGCAGCCTATGCAGAGACTGGCTTTTCTGGGACTCATCTGGGACATGGACTCCGAGAGAGTTTTCCCCTCAGAGGACAAGATCATTGCCATCAGGAGGGCCACGGCTCACTTCCTCAGCAGAAAAGTGACAACGGCCTGCTGGTAGCAAAATTCTACTGGGACAGGACCGAGGGCTTCTGCAAGTCGGATGCGCTGTTTGTCACCTTCGGCGGGTCAAGGTCCGGGTATCAGGCATCCAAGGCCTCTATAGCTCGATGGATGGTCTCGGCCATCATGGAAGCATATGAGGGGCAGCATAAGCCACTTCCGGCTAACATGCATGCCCATGCGGTCAGAGCCAAGGCGACGGCCATCGCATTCCAACGGCAGGTCCCCTGGCAAGTCATAAACAGGGCGGCCACCTGTTCGTCTTTCTGCAAGCATTACCATTTGGACGCCGGCAATAGATCAGACGCGGCTTTCGGACAGGTGGTTCTTAGAAACCTGTTTGCTTAAGGAGGGTCTCCTCTCCACCCTGGGGCTACACCCAGTCGTAATTGCCCATATGGAGGAAAGTCGGGATGTAACAGTAATTATATGTTACTCACCGTAGTGACTAACGTACTCTTAGTCCCTAGTCCCCTTTCCTCCATACGTCCCACCATCCTCCCCCCTAATAAAACTGGTGTCATTAGGCAATGTTAATCTATTGTCGACGCACCTATGGGGATTGAGGTGTGGCGCCGGAGGGCGGAGTCAGAGCAGCACCTGCTCCCAGGGCTGCACCCTTGCACATCTCTAAATTTAAAGGGGAGGAAGGGTTTTTCTGGTGAAAAAGGTTCCATCTCCTGTCCCTAGGACGGGACGCCCATTCAGTATGGAGGAAAGGGGACTAAGGACTAAGAGTAAGTTATTCACTACGGTGAGTAACTTATAATTTTTTTTGTCTGTCTGCCAGTGCCATATATCCATGCACATTGGGCCATTAACTTGGTCTTGGCTCAGCTGATGGCTCTACCTTTTGAGTCCATACACAACTGTGATTTCAGATTCCTTCCTTTAAAGACAGCAGACTGGCTACAATTGCCAAGCAATGTATCACACCACTTCCTTTGGTGGGCCCAACCAGATAATATGCTCAGGGGAGTGCCTCTACCGCACCCTTTGCTTCAGGTGCTGTGACACACTCCTGGACGATCTGCTGGTGAGCGGGCTGTGGTCCTCTGCCAAAGCATGGCAAAACATAATTCTTCTGGAACAGAAGGCTAGCCCTTATGGCATTCCTTCCCTCTGTGCGGGGCAAATGTTTCCAGAACCTGATAGACAACACAGTGGCCTTGCATTACCTCCACAAATGTGCTAGTGTGGGGTCACTTCCGCTGTGTGGGAAAGCAATGAAGATGTGGTTCTGGACTCGGAGAACAACATGTATCGAACGACTACCCATCTCGCCTGCATAATAGAATACGTAATTAAAGAGACTTTCAGCAGGCAGACTTTGACCTCCGCCAAGAAGTTCTAGACAGTTTTTGCACTGTGGGATACCCCTCAAGTGGAATCCTTTTCACCAGTGTCAATAGGAAGTTAGAATTATTATGCTGCAGAGAATTTCCCCTGCACTGCTTCCTAGAGGAAGCATTGATCGTCGAGTGGAGGTTGCTTTCCTTTATGAGTTACCAATTCCTTTCATTATGCTAGTTATGCAGAGTCTGAAGAAGTTTGGGTCCACCATGATCCTGATTGCTCCAGGCTGGGCCCAGAGAACTTGGTACCTGGAAAATACATGTCAATGTGCCACACTTGGTGTCTTCTGGCAAGGGAGGGCCCCCCCCTTCGTTGGAAGATCAGGTCGTACAACAGAATATCCACACTCTTCCTTCATGCTTGGATACCGAGGTATGAGTGGTATTTGTCAACTGTTATCCTGGGTCTCCTCCTCGTCCTGGTGCCAAGTCTGTTCATGCCTGCAGTTGGTGTATGTTTACTGCATGCCGTTACAGAGGTTTGGACCCTTTGACCTTTCCAATCTCTGCTGTTATGAGGTTTTTGCTCTCCCTAATCTGGCTGGTCCTGCATATTGACACTGTGAAGGGATATCTGCCCACTGTTTCAGTCTTTAAAAGGTCCCCTGGGAAGGGCTCACTTTTCACCATCCCCACTTTTTGTTAGGGAGAATTGTCATAAATTATTAATTTCCCTTACCTACTGAGTCCCTCAGCAGCTTTGCTCGATTTCTAGGATTTATTTTTTTCACCTGATAAGTTTGTGAGCCTTTTTCCCACTCTTACATGTGTTTTGCTATGTGTATTTCTACTTTTTGTGTGATCTTGGGCACTGGAACCTCACCTACTCCATGGCACTATATTTTCATGTGTGTTACACAGTACCTTCAGTGTAGTGACACAGGTTGTCTTTCAGACTTCCCACCGACTCCATTTTCTGGGGCTGACTACTGTCCCCCAGAAAAGGGCAAAGTTACCATTAACTTTACTTTAGTCACTTTAAACCACAGACCCAGTGCATCCCATCTTACATGGAGTATTGGAAAGGGTTAACTCTTATGCCTTTTTGTCTGTGCCTCTTGGAGCATTGTTTCGCTTCCTTTACATCAATACTTGGCTGGTGGCAGTGATATCTACCCTATTTTTTATACCGCTTAAATAACCATGGTATTGTGTTAGGCTATTATATTAGCCTCAAACATAAACCCGCTTGACCATATATATTTTATTACGGTTCCGGCTGGGTTTATTCACCATTTCTTTTTGTAAATGTCTTTCTCGTGTTTTACTCTGCGCGCCAAACCAGTTTTGGTCCCTTTGTTCCTCGCCTTTACGCGGGCTTCCACACAGAAGCCCTCTTTTAGGCGCCTGAGAGTCTGAGTAGGCAAGATGTGAGGGAGGGGTTTTAGGACCCCTGCCATGGGTTCCCTTGGTAACCCAAGTCGCACTCCTGTTCATTGGCTGGGTGACTGTCCTTGCCAGGACAGCCACCCTGCTGTGTGATTGACAGCCAGGCTGTATGAATGTGGGAAAACTGCATAAAAAGCAGGTCTATGGGACTGGAAGAGCAGAGTCGCCACTGGAACGAAAGAACCAACAAGGAACTGGCAGAAGAGGACCCCTACAATGCCTGAACCGCCCGGTGAAGCCCTGCTGCAGGTCCGAATCTTCAGAATCCGACGACAGAGAAGATCCTCCAGGATACTTCTTCCCTTGAGCTGGTGGGACCAACCAGTTTGCCCAAACTGCAAGCCAGGACCCCTCCTCTGGTCGACTTCGCTGTACAGAGCTACAGTAGGCCGGATAGCCAGGAAGGTCGGACCCTGCTTGGGTTTTAAGGAGCGCACCTTTTATTTGTTGCTTTGCTCTGCTGCTGGTTTCTTCCCTTGGTAGTGCAGGACCCTCCAGTCTTCCTACTTCTGATCAGTCCGGCAGTCGCTTCAGGAACCGTGAGCCTGCAGGAACTACCAGGAACGTCTGCCTCAGCTACAGCTCCCTCTCCGTTTTAAGGTACTTTGCAAATTCGGTTGTTCATTTCATTCAGCCGTGGTGAAAGTGTTTGAAATCTTTCTCCAATCCGAGGGCTTGTCCTTCTCTTCTCTTTGAACTACCTTTTCTACCAACCAACCTCATCCGGAAACCGTGCCACAAACTTTACCGCAAACTACCCTGAACTGTATTATCTTGAGCAAAAGACTTTTGACCTATTGACTTTGGCCCTAAGCCTTTTCTATCTGATTTTATCATCGTAGTCTCTCTTGCCCCTAGTACTTACCTGTTGGTGTGATTCAATTTCAGTTAACTTTCTTTCCCTCCCTTTTTAATTGCTGGAGTGCCAGTTTGCTCCCACTTCATTTTGTGAGTTCAACTTGTCTGGAACTTATTGGGAGTTGGGTGGTGTATTAAGAGTGTGATTTTTAAATTGCTTAGAATAGTGAAATGTTATACAACTGAAGAGTGAAATAAATGTATATTATTTTACTTGAAAATCTTGAGTCAGTGTTTGCCTGAATCACAGTAATTGCTGTCCTTTGTGTAACTATTTGATACTGCTCACTTGCTCTTGAGATAAGTCTGGCTGCTCTGCTACTGCTACCACTTTAACTGTGTAGTACAGGCTTGTACCAAAGGTAAAATTGTACTGTCACTTGTAGTCTTAACTGTGTGTGGTGTTCCCAAAGGGTACTGCATATAATTCTGCCTAACACTGTTAAGTAGTTTTTGCATAGATTTGGTAACCAGTGCTGTTTGTGGTTCATGTGTTGGACTTCAATATTATTTTGACTTTCTTGATGGCTGCTCAGTTTAAGCTCTATTATTCTTGTTCTTTATGAGTACCCTAGCATACAATGATCTTCCTGGTTTTTATGACTTTGACTAGGCAAGTGAGTGAACTCCAGGTTTTTGGAGGCCTTGTGAGAAACCTGAAGGTGTCTCACTTACTAGTGCCCGGAAAGCTGTCGTACAGGTGGCCAGGACACAGCCATCGCTATTGGATCCAGTTCCTGGACTGGACCAGTGTGGGGGGATCACCTGGATGGGGGGTCCTCGGGGAGTGGAAGCAGGACACGGACGGTTGAGACGCGGTATCCCTCTTCTTATAACACCTTTTCCCCATCCTACCACATAGGCTACTCAAACTCTACCCCCCCCCCCTTTTCCGACACAAACACTTTCTTACACCACGAAAGACAACGGACTAGCACCAGACGCTTTTATCTGACATGTCCCAACACAAGGGTCAGGCAAAATCAGGCAATTGACCAGAACCACACACACCTGATGGCCCTTTCCCTTCCCCACAAGGATAAAAGGTGGAGCAAGAGCGCACACTACGAGTAAGGCAAACCGCATGACGAGGCAGCTATTCCAGGACGCAAGTTCAAGAGGAGCCGAAAAGCAGCGAGAACCGAAGGGACGACAAGGAGAGTAGTGCCCTTGCCCTTTTCGACCCAGACCCACAAAGCCTCCCTGAAAGGAATCATAAGACCATGAACAATAGCCAATGTATGCTGTAGCAGATGTCAACAGTGCACAGAGCACTCCTCCGCTGATAACCAAGGCAGGGAGAGACGCCTGCTACCGTGGTATTGTCCTTGACTCCAGAGACAAGAAAAGACAAGCGGTTCATCACAGCCGGTGAGTCAAAGGGAGAACCGATAAGAAACTGAAAGCTACAAATGGCAAATAAGGGGTAATCAAAGAACTGTTAACAATGCAGGGGAAAGATCAGCTGCAGAGAGGTCTGGTGCCACGTGGCTGCTCACTCGAAAAGACTCTGGCTGATCCCCCTTATTGTTGAAACTACTGATACCAGAAGGCCTTAGGAGAGCCGTAAGGAAAAGGTCAAAGTGGTCAGACAGGGGTCAAGTAAAACCCTGTGTACAGTCGAAAGTCTTTGATCGGCAAGTAATTGGAAAATTAAGGGAAGTAAATCCTGTATCGTGAGAAAGTAGAAGGAACTGTGTGGCTGGCAAACGTTAACCCAGCTGAGGGATGCCTGCCGGGCGGGGTAAAGCATGATGCCCCAATGAACATTGTGTTGACAAGAGTGAACCCGACGGAGGTATGTACACAGTGGATTGTTTAAAAAGACATTGAGACTTGTGAATGCAACAGGTGAAATCTTTTGAGTAAAAGCCATAGTGAATCCGACGGAGGGAGGTTAACATTCCAGAAAGATCTGAGCCCGGAAGATGGGGCATCAGGGGTGAAAAGTCATCACCCAGTGTACAAACGGAAAGGAACTTTTTGTTTTAATATTTTGAACACATCGTCCTCTGAGAGACTTGACCACCGAAGATCCCGATAACAGAGAACGGAACTGTAATCTCGTGCTGAGAAAGCCTGAGTGTGCTGTGCTCAGGAGGACCTTCTTGTCCCATGCTCAAAACGTGGGGAAGGGAGACCCCTGGCTATACCATCCTGACTTATCATTTGTGAATACTTCTTTCTTTTCTTGTGAACACTATACCACATTCTTTTTGTACTAAGTTGTAAGTATTAGCAATCGTTTTTTTATTTTGTATAGGCCTTTTTATTTGACAAGACGCCATCAGGACTGCCTTATTATTATTTGATGGTCGTAGCTTGCTCCCATCTAAGATTTAGATCAAGATGGATAGTGCTTTGTGTTTCTGAATGCTGCAGCAGAGTGGGTAAGAACATCCCTGAAGGCTTCAGGGCACACTCAACCAGGGATGTGGCAGCTACCTCTGCTCTCCAAAGAGGGGCACCTGTAAAGGATATCGGTCAGTCCGTGACGTGGTCCTCCGCACCCGCGTTCGCAAAACATTATTGCCTGGACACAATATCCTCGAATGAGTCTCATTTTGGCAGGGCTGTCCAACAAGTGGCGGCATGATCACCATGGAGTTCGCTTCTTCCCTCCTCCTTAAGGGCTAACTGCAGTGGGAGTCTACCTAGAATGAGGAATCTGTGGGAGGACACAATCCATTAGAGGGACAAATTACAAACAATACATCATGATGGGTAGGATGTAAGGGTAATGAGGAATCTGTGGATGGAATAATCCATCAGAAGAACACATTATTTACCCCTGGTAATTTTCTTTCTATTCTATGCTCCTCCCTCATTACCCATGCTTCCTACCCCTCATGATGGATTGTTTGTGCGCCTCTTGCTGCTCTGCTGACTTTTGGACTGTTGTACGCCAGGGAAGAAGGCAAACTGAGATCATGGTGCACCTGTTACTCCATATATACTGCCCCTGATGTCATGTCTGGCATCATGGCTGTGCGTTGTAATTGAGAGCAGCTGCTCGGGGCACCCTGGTGGCTGAACAAGATTCCGAAGTCAGCTGGCGCTGGACGATATCTATCTACAATGAATAATCTGCAGGCTCAAGGACTAATCCATCAGAAAGAATATTACGAAGAGGTGAGCAATTTTTCTTATTTCCTGCTTCGAGGCCCCTCCTTCTTTATTTTTGTTTTAGCATTGTTTCAGGGATCTTTGTATGACAAGGAATCTGCAGAAAAAAACTAAAAACGTTAGAAGAACATTTTATGTTTGTTCTTATGGATACAATGTCTCTTCTTCAGGTTCCTTATCTGTGATATTTAAGGAACCTAAAAAAATAGGATGTATTATAAAAACATCTTGTGTATTTATAAAAAAAACTGAAATCTTAGCTGTAGCCTTTCTACCTACACATACCAAAATGCCAATTTGAAACGTGACTTATTATTCATATTTGTAATGTTCTTATTCATAAGTTAATTTATATAAACATTTTATTTGAGAGTGTTTGATTTATTCTCTTGCTCAGCTATGATTTACTAGGCACTGTTTTTGTAGAATTCAAAATGACAATGAGCACAAACACACTTCTTTTTTAATAAAAGTACATGTTTAAGTTTTCCCAAAGGTTGGAGGATGTATCGCCAATCCAAGCATTTGAATCCAGTGTTTACACATTTGGAATTCCCAAGATGTTGTCAGACAAACTTGTTTACCTGATTTTCTTTTCTTTCTATGCTTCAATTGGCTTGCTATTTATTGAAGACTGCGCTAGATGAATTGACATCATGGACAATGGATTATTTTACTAGCAACGTTCCCAAATCTAAATGTATATTTACACACAATAAAAGTAAAAGGCAGAATAAAGAAACTGTTCATAATGAAGTTATTTGCAATGCACAAAATGAAATGGTAATTGTTGATCACTGCCAGCAAGCATATAGGGATGCATCTCAGTGTTTAAATACAGAAATTACCTCAGGCTCCATAGAGGCTTCACCTGTCAGAGGTGGAGAAAAACTCAGAGTTGCATCATCTAATGCAAACACAATAGAAACCCCTGGAGATGGAGTTGCAGATGCCTTGCTTCCTTTATGTCCTAAAGAATCTTCATGGCCTGGATATGCTTCTATCGCTACCAGCAGAGAGGCAACAATAGAACCAGAAGGTACACCCTTCCCATCTAGTGCAAAACCAGGGGTGGGGGATATGTCCCATCCAGAGAGCATTGGCACAACTCCAGGACCAGGCGATTGTGTGATCCCACAAAATTCAGTGGCCACTCCAAATCCAGACACTTTTCTGCATATGATCCCAGAGCCAGCTCCAGAATTGGGGTCTGATAGTATTGATGAGTATCAGTCTGATGTGGGAGCAAGAATGAATGAAGAAGCGTATATTAATACTGGTCTTGATCAATCAGAAATGCTCGATGGTCATACTAATGAAATTAATGATGAGATGGAGAAAGAAAAGGGAGAGTCAACAAGAATCCATAATAGCAAAAGTCCAGTCCAACCGCATGTTTATCAGAGAGCAAACCTCAGTCAATCTTCTGAGACAATGGATTCAGATGAACAGGTTGCAGGAGACAGTAATGATATAAAAGCGAGCAACAGAGGAAACACTTGCAACAAAGAGGACATTGTTGTACATGAACAAAGTGAGGAAACAAGAGCAAAACCTTCCAAAGAATATTCTCAGAAATTTCAGGTTTGACAGCTTGTTGACCCTTTACCCCTTTTCCTGGTAGTGAGTCTTTAATATTTAGAAGTCTACATCCTATTATATATTGTAGAGTAGTAAAAGTGGATCCCATTATAATAGTGAGCTTTTTCCTTTTACTCCTTTTCCTTTTTCCTTTCCCTTCTTTAATAAAGCGCATAGTAGTGCCACGTTGTTCTTGATTTCTTATAAGAAGTTAATCTTTTGTGATCACTTAAATTATGAAATATATGTTCAATTCATACAGTATGAAAAAATGTGTGATGTTTTGTTTTTACCAGTGGTAGGACACATATTTTTGATAAACGTTCTAGAATAATGAGTGAAATTGATAGCTTTATATAGATCAGTGCTTTTGACGGCTCACAAAAACATTAAAATTGCAACAACAAACCACAGTGTTATTGTAAGTGACTGCTATGTTCAATTGAGATTTTTACAGTTACCACTGCGGTTGAAGTCCATTGAGAAAAGAACAGCTAGACATATCGTTCAGATGTTGTCCTATTGGGACAGATCTTCACATTGCAAAAAACAGAAACCTACATGCACCATTGTGCACGCTTAGCGGATACATTTTAATAAGATGGGTGGGCTGCACAATGTAGCGCCCCAGATTCTATTTAATCAAAGGCCTGAGGATAAGGGAAATTCGATGAACACATGCTCGGAAGGATAGATCAGGGGCAACTTGCTCGCCTTGGAAGCAAGACAACACAGAGCAACACAGGTTCAATCCCTGGGTCCGCGCTTAGAAACCTCTGGGTATTAAGCGTGTTATAAATAACCTAGCATACCATATCCTATGCCTACTCTTACGTCCCGTCCCCTTTCCTCCCAAGGGACGGGAGACGGAACCTTTTTCACCAGAAAAAAACCTTCTTCCCCTTTAAATTTAGAGGCACGCAGGGGTGTGGCCTAGGGAGCATGCGCTGTCCTGAGTCCGCCCTGTGGCGCCACACCTCAATCCGCTTTTCCGCGTTGACGGGAACGGGCCAAATTCACCAGTGCTCCTGGTTTAGCTTCGGCCATGTAATTCCACGCGCAGATACTTCTTCTCTGTCTTCTTTTTTGTCTTTTTGTCATTTAGGTACTCGGTCCTCAGGCGTCACGCTCCTCCCTGGCGCATGTCGACTTCTACAGGGTTCAGCAGGTGTCCAGCCTGCAATGGGCTATTCCCAACTTCAGACCCCCACGCCTTCTGCCTATGTTACATTGGCCCAGACCACGCTTGGCAAGCTTGTTCAGCGTGTGGCTCGCTATCCTCAAACACTGAAGAACAGACTAGCCAGGTGGAGGGAGCGCTTCCAGAAGTCTCCTCCAGAGGACCTCAAGAACTTTGTGAGACATCAAACCAGGTCCAAGGTAGGGCCAATATTATCCATCGCACCCCGCAAGGGAGACTTCTTCCCGGGGACTCTCCCGCGCGGGAGGGACCAGTCAGGTCCTTCTACCAGCACTTGCACCGAGGCTGCTGCAGCTACCGGCCTCCGAGCCGAGGGATCCTCGGATCCTCCTGGTGACAGTGTTGAGGGACTGGAAGGTTATTTTACCGGGTCTTACCTGAGGGGCTCCGCCCTTGTACCGGCACCATGGCTGAGGGGCTACGCCCTAATACCGGCAATACGTCAGAGGGGGCGCCTTAACACAGCTCTACCGACCGCCGGGTCGAGGGTGTCACACCTACCAGGCCTAGGCCCGAGTAGCAGGGTAGGCCTCATGATCCACACGCAAGCGTCTTGGAGGATGCCCGACCCAGCGGGCCGAGCAACACGTCGCAGGCACATGGCAGGCAGCCTGACAAGATGGCCGCCGTGCCAGAAAGAGGCACCCGTCCGACACCATTAAAGGAGTTCGGCAAAGAACAAGTGTCAAGGTGGGACTGGCTTCCACCAGGTATGTGGCCTACTGCTTACCCCTCTTATGCGCAGGGCAGTTTTCCTTTCCGTCGATATGGACAGGGTATGCAGTGGCCCCAGCAGCATCCTGCTACCCTGTCACCACCCCCTGCCAAAGCTTCAGTCAGTGAGGGGGTTTTCTTCGAGAGGTTCCTCGGCCTCAAGAAGTCACCTCGGATGGGTGGTATCCTCAAAGACGCCATCAGGGAAGTCATTCCCGCCATGCTAGCGGCACCACAGACCCCTCCATCAGCGTCCCCGGCCCCGGTGCAGCCGCCTCCTCCGGCTCCACAGCCGACTCCTCAACCTCCACCGCCTCCTCAGCCTCCGGCTGCGGTCCGTGTACCCCAGCCTCCTGCGCCAACTACTCCTCCTCCTCCACAGGATCCTCCAGAACCGCAGAATACAGATGAGGAGGATGATCCAGACACGCCATCCTCAGCCAGGGCCTTCCACAAACGTCTTGCTGGTCTGGCGAAGCACCTGGGCCTACCCCAACCCGAGGTCGAGCAGCCGACAAAAGGGATTCCGGCTGAAGTCCTCACACAGCGCCTCTCTGCCAAATCGGGGAATCCTATGCAGACCGATGTAGTCTCCTTGGCCAAGAAGGGCTGGCTCAAACCCCACTCAGCCCAATCGGTCAATCGACGCCTGGACACCAAGTACAGGCAGATGGAGGGGGGATACACTCTTGCTTTCGGGCCATCCTCAACCACACTCTTCGGTGATCGCTGCGGCATCACTATACTCCAAGCCTCAGTCCTCCTCAGCCTCCTCTTCTACGGCGCTGCTAGGCAAGGAGGAGAAGATCTTGGAGGCGTATGGCAAGAAACTCTATTCCAACGCCTCTTTACATCTGCTTCAGGCCAACGCTGATGCCATGCTGGCTGCCGCCAAGCAAAGATTATGGTGGGAAATTGCAGACTTCTTCCCGGAACTCCCCACCCAGAGCCAATCACACTTTAAGGCTGGGCAAGCGGAGGCCAAGCTTGTGGCACATGACCTCATGGAATCCACAGTGGCCCATATTGACACCTCAGGCCGTGCCATCTGTATTGCCACGGACATGAGAAGGACAGCCTGGCTCCGGGCAACAAAATTCAACCCCGATGTCCAGGAACGCATACTAGATCTACCGTTCGGTGGGGGGGGGGCTCTTCCACTCCTCTAAGGACGAAGAGCAGGACAAGGACAAGAATCAAACCACTCACAAACATCCTTACAAAGACCACGCCCAAATCATACACCCAATCTCAGCAGCACTCAGAATGGTGTAGTATGTATGGAGGGTTCCGCGGCTTCCAGGATCGCAGATCCAGGCAGCCGGACACACTCGTCTCGGAACCGGCGCAAGCAACAAAAAGGGGTGGTGGGGGGAGGGGTGTCCAGTCCCCCTCCTCAGCGACTGCCTCTGAGGGAAAGAAGGCATGATACGCCCCTTTGGGTCCAGGTGTCTCCGGTGGGGGGCAGGCTTGCTCTCCATGCACATTTGTGGCGCCAGAATTTCACGGACCCCTGGATCCTCTCTGTAGTATCCACAGGGTACCGCCTTCCTATCCCAGCCTCTCCTCCCTCCTCCGCTCCCACAGGTTGTGACAGAAACTCTTTTGGCAGAGATCCTTGTTAGGCATAATCACATGCAGTACCCTTTGGGAACACTACATGCAATTAAGACCACAAGTGTAAGCACAAGTTCACCTTTGGTACAAGCCTGTACTACACAGTAAAGTGGTAGCGATGGCTGAACAGCCAAACTTATCTCAAGAGTTTAATTGAGCAGTAGAACAAGTTACACAAAGGACCAACTAATACAGTGAGTCAAACAAACACTTACTCAAGGTTTCTTGGTAAAAGAATAAACATTTAATTACTCAGTTTGAAAACGTTACACTAGCATAAGCTGCTCAATATCACACACTAATAAAACACAAAAATACAACCTGTAAGTAAATGAACAAGTTTAGCTCCCTTGAAGTGGGAGCAAAATGGCACTTCAGATACTTAATAGGGGTAAAAAAACACGTTTATAAGAATAGACAGCCAAAATACATTCATAGGCAGGGAAAAGGGCTTTAGTTAGCTACAACCAGCAATTCTTCTCAATAGGCCTGGGCCAAAGTCAATGGTTCAGAGTCTTTGTATAGGATAGCACAGTTCTGGGAGATAACGGTTAAGTCTTTGCCACAGAGTTTAGAAGAGTCTGGCTAGGCGAAAAGTTTGACGAATGTTTAGGGGAAGGACAAGCCTTCGAAGTTGAGAAAGTTTCCACGAACTCTCGCAATGGCCGAAAAGATTTCCGGACCGCATTTGCACAGTACCTTGGTATTGAAGAAGAGCTGTAGCTGAGGCAGTTGTTCCTGGCAGTTTCAGCAGATCTCGCTGTTCCTGAGCTTCAGTCGTGGGGACAAGAAGGACGACGTCGGGAGGGTCCTGCACTGCCCAGGGATGAGGCCAAAAGCTTAGCAAGATGTCGGTTTAAGGTGCGAGTGCCTTAACATCCACGAGCTGGTTTCCTTCCCTCTGGCTATCTGGTTTTCAACAGCACTCTGATGAAAATTCAACCAAATGGGGACGGTGTCGAGGTGGCTTACGAGTTGGTTGCTCCCACTAAACTCAAGGGAAGTTTAACCTTGAAGGGCGTCTCTGTCGATTGGAGTTTCAGGCAATTCGGACCTGCAGCAGGGCTTCACCGGTTGTCCAGGAGTTGCAGCAGTCCTCTTCCTTCAGCTCGTCTTCTGTTATTTCGTTCCAGTAGTCGACTCTGCTTTCCAAGTCCCAGCGACCTTCTTTTAAATAGTTTCCCCTCATTCATTCCAGCCTGGTTGTCACTCACACAGCAGGGTGCTGTCCTTGCCGGACAGCCAGCCGGCCAATCACGCCAGAGTGCATTCAGATCTCCTAGGAGACTAAGCACAGGGAGTTTCGGGCACCTCCCTCACATCGTGTCCACCCCAGGCACTCAGGCGCCAGAGGAGGGCTTCCAACGAAAAAAGGCACCAAACCTGGTTTGGCTCGCAGAGACTAACACAAGAAGGACCTTTCCTAAAAGAAATGGTGAAAACAGATGACCACAGTCTGTTTTTACAAATAGGTCTGGGGCGCCATATTGAAAAACATGGCTGACCCGATTTTTAGCTAACGTTGTTAGCGGTCGGGAAAAATCACGGTAGTTGATCTAAACCACTGCCACCAGCCATTTAAAGTATGAAAGGGTAACATTTGAGTGTTACATTAGTGTTTTGACTCAGGGGGAAGCTAGGCAACCCCTCCAGCACTCTATAGTAAGATAGTGGGACCTGGGTCAGTACATTTAAAAGGACTAGTAAATCCAATTTAAATTTACATGCTCTGGGAGACGGTAGTCAGTCCCAGAGAAGGTATTTAAACCTGGGAAGTCTGAAAGACATCCCTGTGTCGCTGCACTGAAGGGGCTGTGTGACACACAGAAAAAGATGATGCCTATGGAGTTGTTTTAAAACTCCATAACCAAAGAACACAAAAGTAAAATACACACATAATACATGGAAGAGTGGGGAAAAAAGGCTCACACACTTCCCAGGTAAAAAAATCCAATCCTAGAAATCCAGCAAAGTTGCTGGGGTCTCAAAAGGTAAGGGAAATAAGCATATGTTAAGAATTCTCCCTAACAATCCGGTTGCTCGTAGAGTGCCAGGTAGTGGAAGAAGTCCCAGCCTCCCAGCAAGGCTTTGGCTTTTACTCCAGGATTTTCACCATTCAGAAGAAGAACCAGGCGGGCCTGAGAGTTGTGCTGGACCTTTCCACACTCAACCTCTCCTTACCCCTGCAAAAATTCGAGATGGTTACGCCAGCTTTTATAGCGGAGACTGGATGGGATCCCTGGATCTGAAGGACGCGTACCTGCACGTCCCGATTTGGCAGCCCCATCATTCTTTCCTACGGTTCAGGATCATGGGCTACCATTTTCAATACAAGGTCCTTCCTTTTGGCCTCAACTCAGCCCCCATGGTCTTTAACAGGCTCTTGAATGCGGTGGCAGCCCTCCTCAGATCGCAGGGCCTCCACATCTACCCATACCTCGACAACTGGCTCGTCGGGGCTACATCTCTGGAAGCGGTTCACCACTCTTCCCATGCCCTTATGAACACACTGCACAATATGGGCTTTTCGCTCAATCTCAAGAAGTCACAGCTGCAGCCTTTGCAGACTCTGACCTCTTTGGGCCTCATATGGGACTCGTGCTCCGAGAAGGTATTTCCGTCGGAGGACAAAATCTACCTCTGCATGGTGGTACCAACATCTCCTGGGTCTACTGGCAGCGGTCCTATTAGCTGTTCCACACACAAGACTAACGATGAGGAGGATTTAGCTGCACTTCGCGGCTTCATGGAACCAGGAGCGGGGCTCTCAATCCGAGATGATCAACGTTCCTCCATCTCTCCACCTGGACCTCACTTCGTGGTCCAGAGACGGCAACCTACGGATGG
Organism: Ambystoma mexicanum; assembly: GCF_040938575.1. Taxonomy (NCBI): domain Eukaryota; kingdom Metazoa; phylum Chordata; class Amphibia; order Caudata; family Ambystomatidae; genus Ambystoma; species Ambystoma mexicanum. The sequence continues at coordinate 852,752,901 of NC_090936.1, read as the reverse complement.
GTAAGCCCTTCCGGCCACTCACTCCGCAGGCCACCATCACCACAGATTCCTCGCTCGAAGGCTGGGGAAGCCACCCTGGACGATCTCTCAGTCCACGGCACCTGGACTTGACAGGAGCAGGAATACCACATCATTTGGCTAGAGGTGAACGCCATCTGGCTGCTGCTCAGGGCACTGCTACCACTTCTCAGGGGCAAGGTTGTCCTCATCCAGATGGACAACTCGACCAGCATGTACGACGTCAACAAGCAGGGAGGCACCAGATCCCCTCCTCTGTGCAGACTGGCGATCAGCATGTGGGAGTGGGCTTTGAAAACGACATTTACCTCATGGCAGTCCACCTCCCGGGGGAAACCAACTGGGAAGCTGACAAGCTCAGCAGGCTGGGAGCGGACAATTACGAGTGGCAGCTAAACAACCTTGTTATTCAGGAGATTTTCAACAGATGGGGTCACCCCCAGGTGGATCTCTCTGCCACCTGGCACGACAAGAAGTGTTCCAGTTCGCATCCTGGCAAGGTCAGGGCCCTGACACATTTCACCTCCAGTGGGCTGGCATGAAAGCCTACGCCTTTCCGCCCACTCTCCTTATTCACAGGGTAATTTGCAAAAACAAGGAGTCTCGCCAACTCCTCATCATTCTAATAGCTCCATGGTGGCCGGCCAGGTCATGGTTTTTGGAGCTGCTCAGTCTCTCGGAAGTGCCCCTTATTCACCTCCTGACGGGCTCAGCACATCTTCTGGCACAGCAGGGGGGACAGAGTCATCTACCCTGCGCCAGGGAAACTAGCCCTCATAGCGTGGTACCTGAGCAGGTAACGCTTCGGCACCTCAGCATCTCACAGGACAATCTGGAGAACCTACAGGGCGCCAGGAGCAAGGTTACCAGGGCCCAGTACAAAAGCAGATGGACCAGATTCTGCCTCTGGGCAGACTCCAGGGCAATCGACCCCCTGGCATGCACCTTGGACGACGTGCTCTCCTTTTTGGCGAACCTTGCCCACTCTGGCTTACAGGTAGACACCTGCTGCACATACCTTACAGCCTTTGGGGCCTACAGGAACTCGGAGGAAGGCATTTTCTCCTCCTCCAACCCTATTGTCAAGAAACATCTTACGGGACTCGCAAGGGTCTACCCGCCCGTCAAGAGACTGCACCCGGTATGGGACCTTAATATAGTCTTGGGCGCCCTGGCGCACAAACCGTTCGAGCCAATGGCGTCCGTAGACATCAGGCTGGTCACCATCAAGATGGCCTTACTAGTCGGCCTCACCTCGGCTCGTAGAGTCAGCGAAATCCAGGCGCTGGTCGCCTCAGAACCATATTTTACCTTTCACAAGGACAAAGTAGTCCTGCGGACGGTTCATAGTGATAATACCGAATTTAAAAATCTCGAAAACCAAAATCTCGAATACAAAAGGCCGAAAAATAAAATATCGAATTTTTTTTTCAATGTGTTTTTTTTTCAAAATGGGGGGGTTCCCCCCCAACCCCCCTTTTTTTTCATTTTTTTTATTTTAGCCCTTTTTTTACTTACCTGACCCCAAAAACATATATAAATAAATAAATAAAAAATTCGATATTTTTTTTTTCGATATTTTATTTTTCGGCCTTTTTGTATTTGAGATTTTGTTTTCGAGATTTTGACTGACCACCCCTGCGGACACACCCGGCATTTCTGCCCAAGGTTCTGTCTGCTTTCCACTTGAACGAGGAAATAGTCCTTCCTGTGTTTTTTCCGATCCCAAGGACGAATAACAGAGAGTGCTGCACTGCCTGGATGTCAGGCATGTCCTGAAATTCTACTTGGACAGGACCAAGGGCTTCCGCAAATCAGACGCCCTGTTTGTCCCTTTCGGAGGCTCAAGACCAGGCTATCGGGCCTCTAAGGCTTCCATATCCCGCTGGATGGTATCTGCCATCAAAGAAGCTTATGATGGCCAGCACAAGCCGCTCCCGGCCAACATGCATGCCCACACAGTCAGGGCTAAGCAAACGGCCATTGCATTCCAGAGCCATGTTCCTTGGCAAGTCCTCAGCAAGGCAGCCACTTGGACCTCTCCCTCTGCTTTCTGCAAGCATTACTGTTTGGATGCCGGCTCTAGATCTGATACGGCCTTCGGACAGACGGTTCTCAGGGACCTTTTTGCTTAAGGAGGGTCTCCTCTCTACCCTGGGGCTACAATCAGTTGTAATCGCCCATACAGTATGGAGGAAAGGGGACGGGACATAAGAGTAATTATGGGTTACTCACTGTAGTGACTAACGTACTCTTAGTCCATAGTCCCCTTTCCTCCATACGTCCCACCAACCTCCCCCCTAATAATACTGGTGTCATTAGGCAATGTTAAATCTATTGTCGACGCGTCAATGGGGACTGAGGTGTGGCACCGGTGGGCGGAGTCAGGGCAGCACATGCTCCCTGGGCTGCACCCCTTTGTGCCTCTAAATTTAAAGGGGAAGTTTTTTTCCTGGTGAAAAGGGTTCCGTCTCCCGTCCCTTGGAAGGGACGCCCATACAGTATGGAGGAAAGGGGACTATGGACTAAGAGTGCGTTAGTCACTACGGTGAGTAACTTATAATTCATCACAACACCTCCTTACATGTAAATAGATAGGAGCCACATAGCAGATCAAAGCAAATTGAGTTGTGATTTAGGCCAGTAGTCTAACTAAACAGAGGCTTGAGAATGCTTTTTAAGGAAAAGTGGGGTGTTGTTGGGCCACTGTCACATAGTGCCTATTTGTCATCCTCTCTGCATTTAAAAAAAAAAGTGTATTTACTGCTTTTTACTAAAAATCAGAACAACATTGAAACGGTGAACAATTGTGCAAAGAAGACATTGCCACCTACAATTAGACATCAGCTGTGAGCATCCTTTTCCATTTAATCATCAGCAAGGCAGAAAACATCTATGAACAGCCCATTAGTTCTGATTTTCTAAGATACAATTTGAGCACAGACCAGTAATCCTTTCGTTTAGTTGAGGGGGAACAAAGTCTCTAGCAGTCTTCCTGATTGTTCCACCACACCAGGTTCTTAATCCAACTCTCTATCTGGGGGGGATACTGTGGACTGCCAGTATCTCGACAATACATTTTTAGCAGTTAATAGCCCTATTGCAAGGAACCTCCTACTACATTTGGAGGAGTCACAAACATAACTCAGTAAGCATATCATCGGGTCAGATGGAATATCTTGCTTGATGAGCTCTTAGTTTTTGTATGACTTGGTTCCAAAACACAGCAATCAGCCTGCATAACCACGCTAGGTGCAAGAAATCTGTTACTTCTTTTTTACAGCGGGGCACGCCCCTGTTGCTGTACGGTCAATTTTTTTTTATTTTCTAGGAGTGTATTCATGTGGAGAAGTTTATGTCTAGGATTTAACAAAATCTTTTTGGTTTGACCTCATATATATTCCCAGGTGGAATCATCTATATCAGCTTTGAGAGAATCTTCCCACCTCAACTTGTTTTTTAGTTGAATGTCAACTCTCCAATTGTTTATCATATTGTACATTGTGGAAATAACTTACATTTGTATCTATTTCGTAGCTATACATAGTAAACGTGTGTTACTAGGTGTAAGAATTGGAAAGCTTTGTAATGCTTTTTAAACTCTTATCTCACCCTGACATATAGCATTCATTTTGACAGCGAAGTGCCGCCTATATCCTTGAACTCCTCAATGGAAATTAAGTTGCTGTCTCGAAACAGATCATCAACTTTAACAATATCTAATCTAGCCAACTCCCAACAGCAAATGCTGTCAAACCTCTATATCTTGTTAAAAAAGATATTGGGCATCACAACGACCCTGCCGGTATCCTGGAGGTAAATCAGCCAGGATACTGTCAAATGCTATCACTGTTTCCAGTAGTTGGCCTGGCGGCATTACTGCCAGATGACGAGTGCCGGAGTGACGGTGTAAATCCCCATTCCCCATTCATGGAGTCTCATAGTGCTCCATGGGGGGATTTGCTGTCATTACCGGCACCCGCAATACCGGTGCCGGTAATTACAGCGTTTTCTGCCGGTAATGCGTCTGCCTTAGTTCCAGCTTTTCGCTGGAGGTAACTCAGGTGCCCCATTGGCAAACCTGTAGTCGGCCAGTCCAGTAAAGTGCTGGTATACATTAATAACGGCACTTTAATAGTAAACAGGCTGACTTACAATAAGGCCCATTCTTCGGTTACAGAGGGTCACATATTTCCTGTATAGTAAATACAAAGCCCAAACAGCTGTCGCTACAGGGCAAATTGGTGTAGCTGGTGGCTAAGATTTACCCCATGAGGCTGACACTATACTAGTGGGTGTCACTAAGGCCCTTTTCAGGGCTGCGTGTTGCCCATAAGATGCTGTTTCACACCATGAGGTTATTTCATATATTTGTGCAATCACATAGTATTTCTCTAAATCGGGGACAGCCAGGACTCCCTTCCATTAGGGATAACGTAGTGGTCTCCCAGGCCACTGTGGTCTGTTTACCCACCCAAATCAGTCTTAGTATCAATGCTTTGAGTTTTATTTTTAATAAATTAGGAATTAGTATAGGGAAATGGAGGAAGTGAAATAATATTTTGGGTAGAATTATAATCTTTGTAAGTGAAATTTTAGCAACCATTAATAACTGGATTCTCAACTAATTTTCAGTTTGTTTGCTCTTTGTTGCCTAAGGCCACTGCAAGGTTTTCGGCATGTATGGTATTTATATCTCTGGCTAGGTTGATCCTAAGGTACCTTCAGGTGCCAACAGAAACCCCATGAGCTGTTCACTTGGTGATGTTAGTCAGGGGGCACAGTTCAGTTGTGGACCAACTTATTTTCAGACAAGAGTATTTCCCAAATTCAATGACAGTGTGCACGATAGGGGTCAGGATGACCGTCGAGGATAATGTCATCTAAGGCATATATAGCACGCTTAGCACCCGCTGGCCTCAGTTCCGTTTTTCTGCGACAGCGATTTCTTTGAGTGAAAATCGGCGTGCCTCATCTTGTGTCGTCTTGTTAGAAAAAACCTTGATAATATGTCTTCTTCTTTGACATATCTGTCTGTGGTGCTTCGGGGAGGGCCACGATACCGCTGATTGTTCTAAGTGCCAAACCATGATGAGAAAAGCCTTGAGGGAACGGAAGGGGAAACTTAAGGTTGCAAAAATCCCTAAAAAATCACCTACCCGACCCGCTAGGCCTTCGACCGACAACCCGAAAGGCGACTTTCCTCAGAGGAAGAAGGCCAAGCCATCTAGGTTGAGGAGTGGTTCCCACCACTCTCTTTTGTCTTCGAAGAAATCGAAGAGAAGGCACCGAAGGTCGCCTTCGTCTGACCTCCCCCAAAAGGGTTGCATGCCCTACAAAGAAATCAACCGCGGCAGAATGGGAAGCCTTAAGGGCGGAAATTTAAAGATTTTTGAAAAACAAAGCCATGCCCCTACCGAGCCTTCGAAAGAAGCCGGAAAGGAAAGGTCTTGTCCAAAAAGCAGCGCGTCCTCGAGCCTGGGTTAAAAGGCCTGATCCGCATCGGGTGTCCTCGATCCGAAAAATCAAAGGATCATACGAGACATGAGGAGAAGTCGAGGTCGTCAACCACATCGACATCTTCAACGCCGGCGGTGCCTTCGACGACCGCCAGGCCATCAAGGCCGCCATCGACGCAAGCTGCGCCACACTTGCCAGCTACGCCGTCAATGCCAAGCGCCCCTCCAAAATCGGCACTGATTAAGAAAATATCGACGATTCCGTGATGTCGAAGCCTGCTAGTACAAAACCGGACAAAATATATGCTCCACTCCCAAAGAAAGAGTTCTTCAAGTACTTCAATTTTTGACGAGGAGGAGCATTCTGATAATGATGAAGCCCTATTTGGCTTACAGTACTGCACACCCAATGTACCAGAGAGCTTTATCTCTGAAGAATCCAGAATGCATGACCTGTATGAGAACTTGCAAACAGCAAGTGGGGTAGCTACCTCGCCAGAACTTGAGTTTGGAAAGCCAGAGGCAGGAGAACATGCAGACTCGCCTTATAGACAGGTCATGTCGAAAGTGGTTGAATACTTGGGTTGGAGTAGGCCCCCATTGCCCTATGACCAAGACGACCCCACAGACATTCTGGACAAGGGTCCACAAACGGATCCTATTTTGCCTTTTCATGTGGCACTGCAAAAACGGGTGGCCAGGAACTGGGAAACTCCGGAATCTAATCCGGCAGTCGACAAGAACTTGACAAAAAAAAACTGTCCCTCCAGTAGTGACCTGACTACCTGTTGAAACACCCCACTCCGGAGAGTCTGGTGGTGCAGGCAGCTACGGCTACTTCTAAACAGGCAGTGTACCCTACCATCCCTTCTGATAGGGATCAGAAGCACGTAGATGGATGGGTGAGGAAGGAATTTTCTGCAGGGAGCATGGCACTAAAATCTGCCAACTCCACTTGTGCCCTCGCAAAGTTTTCATATACTCTATGGGGCTGTATGTTGGCAGAGCACATTCCGAAGGGGATGAAAGGGACGGCTTCTTAGCTATTGTTAAGGACGGAAAAGAGGCCATGTGCGAGTCCCTTCAATCCGGATTGGATTCTGCAAATAGCATCAGCAGATCCATAGATTTTCAGCACCTTTGGGCACAGATTTGCATGGTTGAGGAAATCGGGTTTTGCACCTGATGTGCAGTCTAGGCTTCTCAACATGCCTTTTGATGGGTCTCACCTTTTTGGCAACAAGGCTAACGAGAGCCTTGAGAAGTTGCAGACCTCAAAGGCGGTAGCTAAATCCTTAGGCGCCACTATTGGGCAATGTTAGGCAGAATCCTGTGTAGTGCCCTTAGGGACCACTACACACAATTAAGACTTCAGGTGGCAATACAAGTTTTACCTTTGGTACTAGCCTGTACTACTATGTTAAAGTGGTAGCAGTAGCGGAGCAGCCAGGCTTATCTCAAGAGTATATGAGCAGTAGCAGCGATTACACAAAGAGACCACAATTACTGTGACTCAAGCAAACACTGACTCAAGGTTTCAGGTAAAAAATATAAGTGTATTTATTTTTAAACCATTTGTTATCAACATGACACTTCTATTAATTCAAAAACCACACGTAAAATACACTACAACTAACCAATTCACTTTGTACGGTATTAATCAAGGTAAGTACCCTGTGTTTGAATGGACCGGTGTTATGAAACAAGACACGTTACTGTGAATACGATTGCGATCACTTTTTGACAGTTCGGTCTACTAAATAAACGCCTATCTGCGGCAAGAAATGCTACTGGGGTAAAAACACACTTAGCACCTGAGCTACCCAGAGAGAGTTGGAGGCAAAAATCCTAGGCAATATGTTAGTTAAACAGACAGAATCGAAGAACACTCATAGACAGGAATTAAAGAGTCAAAGAGCCGGAGCCAGTGTCAAGTGGAACCGGGGCCTGTTGTCGAGGATCACATAGTCGGACAGTTCACGATTCAACGTAGCCAAGAGTACTTGCTGACTTCTGCAATCACTCCTTCGCCTCTGGAGTCTTCCCATCCCCTCTCAAGCACTCCCTTGTGCACCCCCTTCTTAAGAAACCCTCTTCCGACCCTTCCTGCCCAGCTAACTATCGCCCAATCTCTATCACTCCCTTCCTGGGCAAGCTCCTGGAGAAACTGGCCATCTCCCAGCTTAATCTCCATGCTGAATGTGTTGGTGTTCTTCATGACCATCAGTCTGGCTTCAGAGCTGCCAGAAGCACGGAAACTGCTCTCCTGAACATCCGTGAGGACCTGCTCTCGAACCTTGACTCTAACATTCCATCTGTTCTCATTTTGCTTGATCTCTCTTCTGCCTTTGATACTGTCAACCATACCATCCTGCTCAACCGTCTCCGTGATAACCTCGGTATCACTGGTCAGGCTCTGGCGTGGCTGACCTCTTTCCTCTCAAATCGACCCTCCCAGGTCCAACTGGGGTCTTTCCTCTCTGACATCTTCTTCTCTACCTGTGGTGTCCCCAGGGATCTAACCTCTCTCCCTGGCTGTTCAACCAGTATCTGGCATTTCTCGCCCACCACATCGCCGCTCTCTGCCCCTACTTTCAGTGCTATGCGGATGATACCCAGCTCATTTTCAGGCTACCCTCGGCCTCCTCTTCTCCTTCCCTCATCTCTGACTGTCTTTCTGCTATCCAGGAATGGTGTGCCGCCAACGACCTATGCCTTAATGCCAGTAAGACTGAGATTCTACTCATCGGCACTCCCACTCCCTCCTTCCCTGCTACTCTCTGGCCGGCCTCTCTGGGCCCTCTTCCTGCTCCTACCTGCAAGGCAAAAAACCTTGGGGTCATCTTCGACTCCACACTCTCCTTCTCTCCTCACATATCCGACGTATCTAAGAAGTCACACTACCAGCTACACCTCCTCAGAGGTATCCTTCCTTTCCTCTCCTTCCCCCAGAAGCTCACTGTCTCTAGAGCCCTGGTTCTCTCTAAGCTGGACTACTGTAACAGCCTCTATCTAAATCTGTCCGCCTCTACTTTCCGCCCTTTGCAACTCATCCAGAACAGGACTGCAAGACTTGTCCTTGGCCTCAAGCCCAGGGACCGTATCTCTCCAGGACTGAAATCACTACACTGGCTCCCAGTGACTGCGAGGATCAAGTTCAAAACCCTCTGCATTGTCCACAAGGCCGTCTGGGGCCTTGGGCCAAAATACCTTCAACTCTCTCTTCCTAAATATCTTCCTTCTCGAGCTCTTCGCTCATCCGCCTCCAACTCCCTCAGGGTCAGCCGCTTCTCCAAACAACGAGTTGGGGGCAGATCTCTTTCCACTGCAAGGGCCTCCCTCTGGAACAACCTCCCTGAAACTTGAGGAGAACCACCTCTGGTTCCGGAAGCACCTCAAAACCTTCCCTCTTTGCCTCCGCTTTCTCTCCCCCTCTCCCCTGCTAATACTACTGAAACTGCACTGAATCTGCAACTGGGCCATTCACCGTTCTCGGCCCAGCCACTCTCCCCTGCACTGCCTCCACGGCAACCCCTGCACTACGGGACTGTGTCTGTATCCATACAGCCCCCCCTTCCCAGCACTTGTCTGCACTTACCTCGCACTTGCCACCAGCTGGCCCTTGTTATTTATCCTGTATGCTGTATGCTAATAACCCTGTACTGCACTTTCCCCTCTCCCTTTCCCCCATTCACTTTTCCCTTCCCCTCTACCCTTGCACTCGTGCGATCTGAATGATGCCTGGCCTAGTAAGATCGTTGTCTGTCTCCCCTTGTCCCTCCCCCCCCCCCTGCCTCGTCGCGCCTTGAAACACTTGTGTATAGGCGCGTTACAAATGCCTTATCATAGCATATCATATATTGTCAATGTTTAGAAGCAAAAGTTATAAGAAGGAGGGAAGATCAAGGACTAGCCTTGGAGGAAGAGAAATAGGGATTCACCCAAATTCCTCAAGCAGGACACAGTACCTTTCTCAAATGATGAAGCTGGTCCCACGGCAATTGTTACTCATAGTTTCCTGCAGACCCACGATTCCTGGAGCTTCGACACGAAGGACGATGAGGGGGCTCTGCACCACGCAGGGAAGAGGCCGGCGACAGAGACGATGAATAAAAGGTGCGCTCCTTAAAAAGAACAAGAGAGGCTCTTCAGATGGCTATCCGGACCACTACAGGAGTGTGCAGCGATTTCGACCACGATGAGGATCCTCTGGCTGTAGAAGATGAGCTGGTTATCCCCACCAAGCTCAAGAGAAGACGACTCTGGACTGGATCTCCTCATGGCTTCACCGGTACGAGATAGTTGCAGCAGTCGACTTCTCCTCTGCTTCTCTTCAGTTCCTTGTAATTCCAGTGGCGACTCTCTGACTTCCAGCCCAAGAGACCTGCTTTCATGCGAAAATCCCCTATTCACACAGCCTGTCTGTCAATCAAAAACAGGGGGGTTGTCCAGCCCGGACAACCACCTCAGCCAATCATGAAAAAGTGTGACTTGGGTTTCCTAGGATACCCTGTGCAGGGGGTGACTACACCCCTCCCTCACATTCAGCCCACTTAGAACCCAGGCGCCTAGAGGAGGGCTTCTTGGCAGAAGACCGCCAAAAGAAAGTGAACAAAGAAGGCCAACCTGGTTTTCCGCGCAAAGTAAAACACAAGAAGGAGTTTAACAAAAAGAAATGGCGAAAAAACCGCACCGGAGCCAAAAGAAAAAGTATTTGGTCAAACAGGTTTAAGTTCGAAGCTAATAGAATAGCCTAAAACAATACCACGTTTTATATAGTATAATCGCGGTACAAAAGTTAGGGTAGATACCACTGCCACCAGCCAAGTCTAAATGTTAAAAGAGCGAAACAATGCACTAGGAGGTACAGATAAAAAGGGCTAAGGATTAACCCTTTCCAGTACTCCATGTAAGATGGGGTGTACTGGATCTGTGGTTAAATGACTAAGTAAAGTTAATGGCAACTTTACCCTTTTCTGGGGGACAGTAGTCCGCCTCAGAAATGGAGTCGGTGGGAAGTCTAAAAGACAACCCTGTGTCACGGCACTGAAGGTGTTGTGTAACACACAAAAGAAGAAAAAGAAGGGGGCTACTGAAGTGGTGTACTCCAGAGTCCACAATCACAAAAACAGATGAAATACACATGGCAAAACACAGGTAAGAGTGGGAAAAAGAGGTACACTCTTACCAAGTGGAAAAACAAACTCCAGAAATCCAGCAAAGCTGCTGGGGGACTCACTAGGTAAGGGAAATTAGCCATAGAATGAGAATTCTCCCTAACAGGCAACCTCAGTCTTTTCGTCCTAGTGGGCAACCTTGGAAGGGTAGATCCTTTCGCTAATACTCCACAATTGGAAGGGCGAGAGGAATGGCCAGTCAAAGAGGTCGTGGTGGACGAGGTAGAGGTGCCAAGCCAGCTCAAACAGCAGGCTGCTTACCATCGGTTTTTGCATCAGCTGCCACAAAACCACTCTGTGGTCTTCAATCACAGTTTACCTGTGGGGGGCGGACTGAGTCAGCATCTAGAAGAATGGCGAGACATTTCTTGGAATGCTTGGGCTCTGGAAACCGTAGCCCACGGTTACTGCCTTCCTTTTATAAAGGGACCTCACAATAATCCACTGGGTAACTGCTTTTTAATGTTTCTGGATCCGCTCCTTGTGCAGGAGATTTTAACCCTGCTAGAGAAAGGTGCTATGGAACCAGTGCCTGTAGCGTAGAGGAACAAGGGATGGTACTGCCCATATTTTTTGATACTTAAGAAGGACGGAGGACTGAGACCCATCTTGGACTTGAGGTACTTGAACAAATTCCTCAGGAAGGACAGGTTGAAGATGGTCACACTTTCTCAGATCCTTCAGGCCCTCCAACTCCAGGATTGGTTGGTGTCTTTGGACCTTCAGGATGCTTATTTTCATTTGCTAATCCATCTCAAGCACAGAAAATAGCTGAGGTTCGCAGTTGGCGGTTCTCATTATCAATTTCGAGTTCTGCCTTTCGGGCTGACCTCTGCCCGAGGGTTTGCACCAAACTGATGGCGGTGGTGGCAGCGAGTCTCACAAGAGGGGGAATTCACATCTACCCCTACCTGGACAATTACCTGATCAGGGCGCGTTCTCCCGAAAAAGCCTGGGATCATCTCCGCATCACCTGCCACTCTTCACAGACTGGGCTTCTCCCTCAATTACAAGAAGTCCCATATGACACCTTCCCAAAAGCTGAAATGTATTGATCAGTGCTAGATACATCCTTGAGAAAGAGCTCGCCACCCGAGGTGAGGGCTGAAGACATTCTTCAGATGGTGACTACATTTCAGAATGCCCACAGTCTACCGGCCTTCAATGTTCTAAGGTTGCTCTGCCTCATCGCGTACTGCATTTTTCTGGTGCCAGAGGCTCGACTGAGAATGAGATCACTTCAGTGAGCTCTAAGAACTCAATGGTCCCAGTTCTCAGGAAAGATGTCGGACTGACTTCAGATTACAAACAGGGTCTCACAGGATCTTCTATGGTGGGCCTGCGAGGACAATATTCTGAAGGGAGAACCCTTTTGGCAACCATGGCCGGCGATTACAGTAGTGACGGACGCCTCACTCAGGGGGTGGGGAGCCCATGCCAACGGGCATGCCAACTGGCAGTCAGCGGTCGTTGGTCTCCATCGGAATCCAAACTACATATCAATCTGTTGGAGCTGAGGGCAATCATACTAGCGCTTAAGGCCTTCCTGCCCTCTGTCCGGGGAAAGAATGACCTGATAATGACGGACAACACAGTGGCCATCCACTACCTCAACAAGAGATGAGGCGTAGGGTCACTACCACTGTGCAGATAGGCAAAGCTGCTCTGGTACTGGGCAATTCAAGAAGGAATCTCCCTATCGGCAGTTCACCAAGCCGGGGAGGAGAACACGGCAGCGGACGCTCTGAGCAGTCTCTCCCACGAGTGGGAACTAGCTCAGGAAGTCCTTCAAGAGATATTCACCCTTTGGGGAACCCCTCAAGTAGATCTGTTTGCGACTGAGGTAATCCGAAAGTGCGAAAGATATTGCTCGAGGGAATTTCCTCTGAGAGGAGCTCTAGGAGACGCGTTCGTAGTGGGCTGGGAGTTTCCACTCCTGTACGCGTTTCCTCCAGTCCCCGTCATTCCTCATGTAATCAGGAGGTTGAGAAGGTTCGGGAAACACATTAACCTAATTGTCCCGGATTGGGCCAGGAGGATGTGGTAGCCAGACCTTCTGGACATGTCCATCTGTCCTCCGATGCATCTACCACAAAGAGAGGACCTTCTCTCGCAAGAGGGAGGTCGGGTTCTCCATCTCGTGGTCAAGACCCTCAACCTTCATGCTTGGTATCTGAAAGGCTGAGATAGAAGGATTGGGACCAGCAACAAAGTCTTTGTACCGTTGCCGATGGAATAAGTTTTGCAACTGGTGCAAGGAAAATAATGTTGATCCTTTTCTATGTAAAACACTTGATGTTTTATCCTTTCTTCTATCCTTAGCTAATCTGGGCCTCCAGATTGGTACCATTAAAGGCTAAATTGGCAGCGCTGTCCATTTTTAAGCGCTCGTCGGAGGAATGGTCTGATTTCAAAATACCACTGGTGACTCAATTCCTAAAGGGGTTCACTAAGGTGTTCCTTCCATCTCCTTTCCAGGTTCCGGTTTGGGACCTTAAACTGGTTTTAAAATTCCTGATGTATGCTCCATTTGAACCTCTGCACACATGTCCATTAAGGTTATTAACCTTCAAAACATTCCTATTGGTAGCTCTAACATCAGCCCGTAGAGTGAGCGAGTTGCAGGCACTTTCATCCAAGCCACCCTTTACCATCTTCCACAAGGATATGGTTGTTGTAAGGGTCAAATCCCCCTTTTTGCACAAAATAATTTCGGACTTTCATTTAAGTCAGAAAATTGTTCTACCTTCCTTCTATCCCCCATCTCATCCTGGTGTTAGGGAGAATTCTCTTCTAAGGCTAATTTCCCTTACCTATAGAGTCCCCTAGCAGCTTTGCCGGATTTGAGGGGTTTATTTTTTTCTCCTGCTAAGAGTGAGACTCTTTTTTCCCCACTCTTAGACAGATTTCTGATGTGTGTTTTAGGCTATCCTGTGTGCTTATGGTCTATGGGTTTTTTCTCACCCTCATAGGAATCATCTTTTTAACATATGTGTTACACAGCACCCTCAGTGCAGTGACACTGGGGTGTCATAGTGACCCCCAAACATAGACTCCATAACCTGGGACTGACTACTGTCTCCCAGGGCATGTAAAGTCTCCATTGACTTTACTAGTCAATAATTATGAACTAAACCAGTACAACCCATTTTACTATGGAAGTACTGGCAAGGGTTAATAGTTTTTCCCTGGTATTCTTTTTCGAGAGGGTACCGTACAGTCCCTCTCTCCAAAGTTTCTGGCTGGTGGCAGTGGTTACTACCGTAAATATTCCCATTGTTCGAGGTTACCACTTTTACTGACAGCCTCTAACATACCGCCGGTTTATTTTAATATTAACTTTAATCCAGTGTTTTTTTTTTGCCAGAACTTTAATAATTTTCTTTCTTGTGTCCTTCTCTGAAATCCTAACCCAGGTCGGGGATCCTTTGTTCGTCCTTTTGGCGGGCTTCTGCACAGAAGCCCTCCTCTCGGCGCCACTGAGTCTGGGGTAGATAGGATGTGTGGGAGGGGGAATAGGCACCCTGGACAGGGTTGCCTACGCAACCCAAGTCACACTCTGCCCTGATAGGCTGGGGGGGTTCTCTCGCCAGGAGAGCCACCCCACTGTGTGAGTGACAGCTAGGCTGTATGAATGGGGGTATTGCTGCATAAAAGCAGGGTCCTGAGGACTGGAGGACAAGACGTTGCCTCTGGTACTAGAAACCCGAAGAGGAGAGAAGCTGAAGACATCCGCAACGACTGAACAACCGGTGAAGCTCTGCTGCAGATCCTCACCACTTTTCTCCAACGACTCGGGAAGATCTTCACCTGCAAGAGTCTTCTTCCCTTGAGGTGGTGGGGCCAACCAGTTCACTATTCGCCTTCCAGGACCTGCCTTGGTCGAATCACCAGTGCCCTGCACTCGGAGACCGGATAGCCAGGCAACAGTCCACCACGACCGTGATTTAAAGGAAGAGTACCTTTTTTTCATTTTGGCAGCACCGCGGCTGGCTTCATCCCTGGGCAGTGCAGTAACTCGAACCTTCCTCCACGACGCGAGCCTCTCTTCCTCTGCTGGATCTCCCAAACTGCAGGAACTACCGCCACCGCAGGAGCCTCTTCCACTTTAAAGGTACATTGTTCTGCCAGGCCTCCCGTTTCTTTGGGTATCGCTAAAGGTGTTTTAAATCCTTTACTTACCTACTGGGTTGGCCGCCCCTATCGTCTAACATTGTCTTTTACCTCCTGCAACCGCCTTTTCAATTCGTTAAACAAAAACTTGAATGCAGCTACTAGAACAGTTTGTTTCTGGGTGATTCTGGGAACATTGCATTGTACCATTGACTCTGGCACAGGCCTATTGACTCTGGCTAAATCTGTTACAACTGCCTTCGCTAGATTGCTTTTCACCTAGAAATGTGTTGGTGCACCTAACTCTTATAACCACCTTTTTTCCTTCCCCTTTTTAAAATTGTGAAGTGCCATTTTGCTCTGTTTTCACCTCAGTATTGCATATGCTAAAGTACTGCCTTGCCTAACTTGTTCACAATCTACTTGGGAAGTGTTGCTGGTGTGTTAAAGAGTCTAAACATATATAACTTGTCCTTTCACTCCCTTTTGAGAAATTGTTGGAGTTCCATTTCTGCTTGGTTTACACTGTGCCGTTTTGCTCAGTTTTCACTCTTTGTCAAACTTGTCTACAATTTAAGAAGGGAGTTGTGTATACTTTTCTTGACTGTTTTAGCTTACTTTAATAATAGTGATTTGTGTGTGAACATCAGAGTGTGTAAAATAAATATATATATTCTTTTTGATACAAAGCTTTGGTCAGTGTTTCCTTGTTCCATAGTATTGTAGTCCTATTGTGTAAACCCAGAATAGTGCGCATCTCCCTCATGAGATAAGTCTGACTGCTCAGCCACAGCTACCAACTAATCTGTGTGGTACAGACTGATAACAAAGGGGATTTATTGCATATACCTGTAGTCCTAATCTTCTGTAGTGCTCCCTAAGGGAACTGCATAGGATTCTGCCTAACACCTGGTAAGGAAGAGGAAAGACTTCATAGGTGAGACCCTCTGAGAGCGTTAAGCTTTTACATCTCCAGAATGTTTAAGTTGCGAATTGATGGCCAACTCTTCATCGGATATACAGGACACAAGCTAGGTCAGGCTGTTTCCAAACAGACATTGTCTATATGGATAATTCTGACAATATCAGAATGTTACAAGCTTGTAGGAAAAGACTCTCCTGAGGGTTGAAGAGTTAATTCCACCAGGGACATGGCTACATCTACAGCCCTTCAGAGCGGCAACGTGTTCTTCCATACACACATTCACTAAACATTATTCCCTGCATTACCACCTTGGCCAGGATGGTTCTTTTGGCAAGGCAGTCCTTCATTCTAGCCATGAAAATTTATGAATTCCAATTCTACTCCCTCCCCCAAAACTAACACTGCTTTGGGAGTATGTCAAAGATGAGGAATACGTGGGAGGACACAATCCATTCGAAGAATACGTTACCTACCCCTGGTAACGTTCTTTCGATTGGATGTTCCTCCAACGTATTCCTCATTGCCCTCCAATCCTACCCCTCAGTAGAATTTCCTGTGCTTTTACAGCTTCCGTTCCATCAAGGCGGAGTACGGTCACTCCCGTGTTTTACGTGTATCCCTGCTGCAAAAGGAGGAAAAACAGAACTGATGCCAACAGGCGCTCCACGTGCTATATATGCCTTTGATGACATCGACTTGACACCATCGACACACACTGCCCTCTAACAAAATGTTCTTCTGAAGCAGCTGAAGCTGACAACAAGTGTCAACGATAAGGAATACGTGGGAGGAACATCCAGTCGAAAGAACGTTACCAGGGGTAAGTAACTTGTTCTTCTATGGATTCTTCTGCCTCAGATTCCTCCTCGCCGTCTCAGCCTGCAAAGTGTTCTGGTCCTCGCTCTCATTTATCCCTTTCTTGTGGAGCGACTTTCAAAAGGTTGCTGACACTTTGTGTAAAAAAAGCAGATGCATTGCTTATGTTGCGGTACTGTCAGCCTTTGCGCCTACAGTATGACTCTCTGTTACTCACACCAAAAACATATTTATGACTTTTTCATTGTTGGATTCTTCCTCGTAACTGCTGAGCATGGGGGGGGGGGGGGGACTGAGGTGTGGGGACTTTGACCAATCTGGAGGTTTCACCCCTGGGGAGGGGAGCAACCCCCTTTGAGGCTACCGTGGCGAGCCCCCCTTAGAAAAACCCACCTAGGGGTTTGGGAAAGCAGGACATCATG
This sequence comes from Ambystoma mexicanum, assembly GCF_040938575.1. Classification (NCBI taxonomy): domain Eukaryota; kingdom Metazoa; phylum Chordata; class Amphibia; order Caudata; family Ambystomatidae; genus Ambystoma; species Ambystoma mexicanum. The sequence continues at coordinate 852,735,971 of NC_090936.1, read as the reverse complement.
GGGAGTGACTCCCCTGAAGGGGACAATGAGTCCCATTCCCATGGGGAACTCTATAACTAAAGACTTATATGCACACATGGGAATTCAAGAAACTGATTGTATATTCAACTGTGGGACTGAAGATAATACTGAAAGTGCCTTTGGATGTTTGGCTCAAGACACTGCTGGTGGGCTTCACAGCTGAACATAAGCAACATGCCCTTTTTTTGTCACAGAGTGAGAATAAAGGCATGATCACCCTTGAATAGAGGATAAGAAGCAAAATGCATAGGTGAGCCTCTGACGTGAGCATGTCACTGAGGGCTAGAGCCGCGCTGCACAGCAGAGTTGGCTGTGGTGTGGGTAGAGGCCGATGCAGAGGTGAGACTCTGCCGATCTGACACAGGAGAGTGAAGAGTTGGAGAGGCAAAGGCAGCTCAAGGCAAGCCTTATTTGAAGGCGTGACCAAACGTAGGACGTGATATGATATGGCATTTATAACGCGCCTATACACAAGTGTTTCAAGGCGTGACGAGGCAGGGAGGGGGAACAAAGGGAAGACAGAGTCAACTATCTTACTAGGCCAGGTGACATTGAGATTGTGTAAGTGCAGGGCAGGGTAAAAGTGTGAGGGTAAAGTGAAGGGGTCAGTGCAGTACATGGGATCAAACAATAAAAGAAGTGCGGCCAGCTGGTGCCAAGTGCAAGGTTAAGTGCAGACAGCAAGTGTCCAAAGTGCTGGTAGGGGCACTGTATGGATACAGATACAGACCCAAGTGCAAGGGTTACCAGGGGGGGCAGTGCAGGTGTGCAACTGGCGGGGAGGGGACATAGGCCTGAGATCGTCCCGGGAGGATAGCACAGCGGCAGCGTGCGCGTCTTGGAAGCAAGACGACACAAAGCAACAACAGGTTCGATCCCCGGGTCCGCGCTTAGAAACCTCCGAGTGTTTAAGCGCGTTATAAATACGTAACTAAGACAAAAGAAAAAAAATCTAATCTTAATTTGTGTTTCCTCTGTAACAGCGCCTCGATGCCTCATGGGCTGCAAGTGCGCTTAACAAATGCAAATAAAATAAAATAAAATAAATAAAATCAAAGGGTAGACAAGTGGCAACTTCAGTTTCAGCCAGGAATTCAGCACAGTAGAGGAAGAGAGATGGCAGAAGCAATGAGGAAGTTCTTGGGATGCTTCCGGAACCAGAGATGGTTCTCCTCAAGTTTCAGAGAGGCAAGCAGGCTGTTCCAGAGGGAGGCCCCAGCCGAAGAAAGAGATGTACCACCAATTTGTTCCTTGGAGAAGCGACTGACCCTGAGGGAGTTGGAGGCGGAGAAGCGAAGAGCTCGAGTAGGAAGATATTTACGAAGAAAGAGTTGAAGATATTGAGGGCCCAGGCCCCAGAAGGCCTTGTGGACAATGCGGAGGGTCTTGGACTTAATACTTGAAGCCACTGGGAGCCAGTGCAGAGATTTGAGTGCTGGAGAGATACAATCCCTGGGCTTCACACCAAGGACAAGTCTTGCAGTTCTGTTCTGGATGAGTTGCAGAGGGTGAAGAGTAGAAGCAGGCAGATTTAGAAAGAGCCTGTTGCAGTAGTCCAGCCTAGAGAGAACCAGAGCTCTGGAGACAGTGAGCTTCTGGGGGAAGGAGAGGAAAGGCAGAATACCTCTCAGGAGCTGCTGTTGGTAGTGTGACTTCTTAGAGACGTCAGAGATGTGAGGAGAAAAGGAAAGTGTGGAGTTGAAGATGACCCTGAGATTTTTAGTCTCAAAGGTGGGAGCAGGAAGAGGGCGAAGGGAGGCTGGCCAGAGAGTGACAAGAAAGGAGGGAGCAGGTGTGCTGATGAGGAGAAACTCTGTCTTACTGGCTTTAAGGCAGAGATCGTTGGCGGCACACCACTCCTGGATAGCAGACAGTCAGAGATGAGAGAAGAAGAGGTGGCAGAAGGGAGTGTCAATCACATAGCACTGGAAGTTGGGGCAGAGAGCGGCAATGCAATGGGCAAGAGGTGCCAGGTATTGGTTGAACATCCATGGAGAGAGGTTAGATCCTTGGGGAACACCACAGGTAGAGAGAGAGAGAGGAGAGGAAGGACCCTAGTTGGACCTGGGAGGGTCGATCCAAGAGGAAAGAGGTCAGCCAGGTCAGGGCCTGATCAGTGATACCCCTGTTATCACAGAGCCGGTTGAGCAGGATGGCATGGCTGACTGTGTCAAAGGCAGAAGAGAGATCAAGTAAGATGAGGACACAGGGGTTATTCGAATCAAGGTTGGGGAGCAGGTCTTCACAGATGTTCAGGAGAGCAGTTTATGTGCTTCTGGCTGCTCTGAAGCCACACTGATGGTCATGGAGACAACCAACAGATTCAGTATGAAAATTAAGCTGGGATATGGCCAGCTTTTCCAGGAGTTTGCCTAGGAAAGGAGTGATGACGATAGTTAGCCGGGCAGGAGGGGTTGGCAAAGGGTTTCTTGAGAAGAGGGTGCACAAAGGAGTGCTTCAGGCGGGAAGGGAAGGCTCCAGTGGTGAATGAGTGGTTGCAGAAGTCAGCCAGGGCAGGAGCAAGGGTGTCAATGTGGTCCTTGATGGTTTGGGAAGAACAGGGGAGAACCTGTTTTGACAAGACTTTTATAGATCAGACTTGTCTAGAAACCTCATCGGGGGAGAACAGCTGAAAGGCAGAGAAGGAGGCAGGAGGGGTGGCCACAGGGGGGTGCCAGAGGAAGAGCAGAGAGTAGAGGGAGGAGGGGGAGAAGAAGAGAGAGAGGACAGGATGTCCTGAGTTTTAGAGATGAAATGAGAAGCCAGGGCCATGCAGAGGGCCTGTGAGGGGACAGGAGAGGTAGATACTGCAGCAGGATTGGCCAGCTCCTTGCATATTTTAAAGAGTTCGGCGAGTTGTTGGATGCCGCAGAGACGCGGGTTTGGATGTGGTAGGCTTGGTGCCCACAAAACAACAACCGAAACCAGGGATAGAGAGACTAGCGAACCCTCCGCTCTCAACAAGGGAGCCCAAGAGCAGAGGCGCGCAGAAACTAGCAGAATTAAAAACCTGCTCCGTCCATGCTAGAAAACCTGCAGGCAGTGGGGCACGCCACTGTTAACCAAGAGATGTTACCTCACTAGAAGAAACCCAGTGTAACAGGAGGTGTCTAGGTTGTCCAGGGCAGAGAGAGGCAGAGAAAGGAGAGAATAAAAGGGGCGGAAGATAGAGATGCCATAAACACCTACAAGGGTCAGACCGTCCCGGAAAGAGAGAAGGAACAGAAGGGTTACGACAGAGCCCAAGAAACCAATATGCGCTTTCTTATCCTCTGTGGAGGTAGAATTCAAAGAGAATGGATTCCACTTCAGGTTTGAGTGCTTGATTGCTTCCCAAATAGATCTCATATTGTGTTGACAAATTGATCTAATAAGTGCGCAATTTACTTTATTATAGCTCAGAATCCGAGATCCTCTAACTCTCTTTCTGTATGTTTGCAGAATTCGTCTTTTCAAATAAAGGTACTGTGAGTTAGTTAGTTCTTTTTTTCAAGAATCTCAAGTCCCTATTTGTTTCTCGTTTTAAGATTTTGCACATAGGGTCGTATGAGTGAATAGTCAATTCTTGACGTGGCTTTTGCCTCGAAATAAGCTATAATACGGCTGTGCTCACAATATTTGAAACAATCAACTCCCTTTGTATAACAGGGTAGCTGGGATGAAAGATATACTCATCTATCTTATTCAACTCAGCGGTCACCCTACTTATGAGCGGTTTACAAATCCCAGAATTCCATCTAAAGGAGGTACTTAAACGATGAATTTCCAGCAATTGCAACAATTCTTCAACCAAGAGTGAAGATTGTGCAATGTCAATGGACAGCAGTAACGGGTTGTGGTCACTAACGCAAATCCCTTGGACAATCACTGGGTCTACTATGGATTCGAGTGATTGCGATACAGAAATAAAATCGATCATTGATCGCAGCGAACCGCGACTCCACGTATAATTCAGACATGTTTTGTCACATTCAGCAAAGCTCATCTCCCAATCATCAAAATATGCAATCAATCTTTTACCTCGCAATCTAGCTCTCTTAACTCCTTCGTTTTAATGTGCTTATACTACATCTGCCCTTGCACTACAAAATGAATTGAAATCACCACCAATAATAATTTCAAACTTAGACTCTTGCATAATTGCACTTTCTAAACATTTGTCAATTTCATCAAACATCTCATCAATGGTCAGTTTAAGTGGATTCCAATACAGCCTCACTAATAATAGAGGTTTATGTTGGTTTTTTGAAGGGTCAGTGCAACAGCTAAGTTATGTTCTGATTCATACATAAGCTCAGTGTGACAATAAAGGTTGTTATGAATAGCAAAAGCTATTCCACCAAATGGACGTCCTTCTTTTGCCTTCAGTGCATAAGAGCAGAAGGTTTGAAACCCCTGCAATACCATTGCATCAGTTTTCATTGTTTACTGAATCAACAATACATTCAGAATTTGGAGGGGAGAAAGGGAAAGCAACCACTTAGAGAGGTTATGATAGCCGCATGAGTTCCATGATACAATCGCGAAAGCCTGCTTCGCATATTGCTAGGTTGAGACCTTATCCGTTTTGGTGTTCAAAATGGCTCTCAATAAAGGCTCTACCCATGCCAGCTCCTTATAATTCCCCGCAACGGCCAACAATTGAGAGATGCACATTTTCTCCTCTGCAGTATTCCCATGCTCTCTTGTGGTTCCCACCACTAACATGCCCTGGCTAGGCAATTGGTGATGCAGGAATTCCTGCACAACTATCTCATCGTTAAATGTATGTAGGGTAAATCCTAGGTCCAGCAGCTCAGACCTGTGTGACCATATAAATGTAAGGATATTTACAGACTGTAAATAACAAATCATTATATAGTTATTCTGCTGTGCAAGTGAAAATCTTTCCAAATCAGTTGTGGTTAGTATTCGTTTTTTAACCAAACTTTATTTTCGTTTTTACAAACAAATAGGTTACCAATCAACAGAATATCACAAGCTCGATTCTCCCGACTTATCATACGATACCAACTTAAGCCGAGATTTGCGAATACGCGTACATTCTCAAAGTGCAACCATAATAATAACATTGATAACATTTACCCCCTCATTCCCCCTAACTGGAATGGTTCTGACATCAGCATCGATTGCTGCTCTTGCCCGTGGTTTGTTCGTATTTTCAAATACCCGATTACCTTGGTTTTGTCTATAGTGTCAGTCTTTACTTCACCCTTCTAAGAGATTTCAATCCAGGATTGCTCTCATTAGCTGGGGTCTGAAGTACCATGCTTCCCAGTATTGGATCAACCGTGCTTGTCTCCAGGTTTCCCAGAACCCGCCCCTCATGCCTGGGGTGAAATCTAGGTTTTGCGCCATTGGGGCAAAGGGCCTATGCCTGGCTTAATGTGACGTTTCTTGAGTGCTTTATCCCATTCCCTCAGTGCTACTCGAGTAGCTTCCAACAGCTGTCCATCGAATGGATTGTGTCCTCCAACGTATTCCACAAGTTTGAATGTAATGTCCACAGCAGTGCACTTAGGAAACATTTTCGGCAGAGGGCGTCCTGTGTCGATGGCGTCGGGCCTATGTCCCTCGAAGGCCTCCATCGAGGGCGACGTCACCAGATGTTATAAATAGGGCGCATGGTGCCTGTAGCCTCAGTTCCGTTTTTTTGCCGCAAGCGTTTTGCTTCGTGTTACTCGGCGCGTCTCGTGTGTTCATCATTACAATGTCTTTCTCTTCAACCCCACCGACTTTGTGGTCCGACTTCAAGACCTGCTGGGACTGCAAGTCCAAGATGTCGCTCACCGACCCGCAGCGCATTTGTTTGTGGTGCCTGGGCGAGTTTCACGACACAGACGACTGCTTGAAATGTCAGTCGCTGACTGCCAAGGCCTTGCGGGAGCAAGGGGGAAGCTTCAGGCAGGTAGGGGCTCTAAGTCTGTTAAGTCCCGAAAGTCCAAATCCAAGTCCAAGGGGGTTTCCACCGACGACTCAAGGGGTGACTCTCTGCATCAGAAGGAGTCCCAGGGATCTCGGTCCCGGAGTGGTTCCAGCCATTAGTCTTCCTCATCCTGGCACTCTAGGAAGCGCCGTCACCGGTCGCCTTCCCTGTCCTCCTCGGAGGCTGGTGCCTCTAGGAAGGTAGTGTGCCCAATCAAGTCCTTGACAGGGCACGGTTCCGGTCGCGCCTTCTGACGAAGCCGGCCAGGATCGGTCTCGTATGTGGCTCGCACGCCTTCGGGCTCGGGTCCACGACGCGACTCGCACCCGGAGCCTTCGAGGTCCCGTACGGACAAGGATTCGAAAAGTCACAAGAGACATGTCTCTAGGTCTCGGTCCTCGTCCCCAGCGAGACCGCAGCTACCTACTGAGGACTCGATGCCGGTGGCGACTCGGTCGGCGCTGAGTCTGTTCGACTCGGTCGTCAACGCTTTACCATCGTACCCATCCACGGCGCCATCGCCACCTGTGTCGATGCCAAGCCTAACACGCTCACGAGGTCGAGGTTGTCGACGCTATCGGCATTGAAGCCTTCGGCGCTCTCGGCACCATCAGGGATTTTTTCACAAAATTTGCCTTTGGAGTACCCTGATCTCGTGGATCCTCCAAGGAAGGCTACTGGAAAGTCTGTGCAGCCAGTTTTGGCCTTCAGACTCTCTTCTGTCCCCAGGCCTGGGTTTCATCCCCCTCTGGATGACATTTATGAAGAGGATGACAGGTCTGAGTGTGAGGACCCTGGTGAACTTGATGAGTCTCCTCTTTTTTTTCTGGAGACAGTCAGTTGGAGGAGTTGAGGCAGACCCTCCATGATGCGAGTGGGTTGGACACTTCTCCAGAAGTTGAATTAGGTGGGCCTGGGGCTCATGCAGAGTCTTCGTACAGGAGGCTCATGGCAAGGGTCTCGGAGTATCCGTGCTGGTACAGTCATCCTGAAGACTTTGTGCAGGATGATCTAACAGACATTTTATATCAAGGTCCGTCCTCTGACCCTGTTTTGCCATTTCATCTTACCTTGCAGAAAAGGGTGGGCAGCTGCTTGGCAGTCCCCGGAATCTCTTCCGGCTGTTAATAAGTCTTTGACTAAGAAATCCTGCCCTTCTGTTAGCAAACCCAGCTATTTATCTACTCACCCCACTCCCGAGATTTTGGTGGTTCAGGCGGCTATGGCCACCTCGAGGCAGGCGCCGTACCCTACCATCCCTCCGGATAGGGACGACAAGCGCTTCGACGGTTAGGCCCGGAAGGAATTTTCTGCCGGGAGCATGGCCTTGAAATCGGCCAACTCCACATGTGCCTTGGCAAGGTTTTCACACAGTCTGTGGAATTGTGTGTCTTTGGCGGCTGAGCATATTCCCGAGGGGGAAGAAAGGGATGGGTTCCTTGCTCTCGTGCAGGATGGCAAGGATGCCATGTGCGAATTCCTTAAGTCGGGTTTGGATACGGACAATAGTGTTAGCCGATCCATGGCTGCGAGCACCGTTATACGCAGATTTGCGCTGTTGCCGAAGTCGGGGTTTGCTCTGGATGTGCAGGCTCGTCTTTTGAACATGCCCTTTGATGGCGCACATTTGTTTGGCAGCAAGGCTGACGAGAACCTTAAGAGTTTGCAGACCTCGAAAGCTGCAGCTAAATCTTTAAGTGCCGCGGTGCGTCAACCTCCGCCTTTTCATCCTAGTGGACAGCAGTAGAGGGGAGGTTCTTTTCGTTACTACTCCTCTTTTGGTAGAACGAGAGGGGCCGCCAGTCAAAGGGTCCAGCGAAAAAGTACCCGTGGTGGTCGGGGAAATCGTGGGGCCAAAGCCACTGAAGCAGCTGCCTCTTTGCCTTCAGGCACTGCCGCAGCTGCTTCCAAACAGCCATGAGGCCATGTCCCATGGTTCGCCGGTTGGGGGCAGACTGTCTCAGCTTCTTGAAGAGTGGTGAGCCATTACTTCAGATGCGTGGGTTCTGGATACCACAGCCCACGGGTACTGCCTTCCCTTCCTTCAGCGGCCTAACGACAATCCACCGGGGAAACTCTCTTTGAGGCTTCTGGATCCGCTACTTGCACAGGAAATCTTGTCCCTGCTGGAGAAAGGCGCCCAAGAGATCCCAAAGAAAGTCAGGGGATTGAGACCCATCATGGACTTGCGTTGGTTGAACAAACTTCTCTGGAAGGACAAGTTCAAGATGGTCACTCTTTCTCAAGTCCTCCATTCCCTTCAACTTCATGATTGGTTGGTGTCTCTGGACCTCAAGGATGCTTACTTTCATGTGCCGATCCATCCCGCACACAGAAAGTACATGAGGTTTGCAGCTGGCGACTTGCACTTTAAGTTTTGGGTCCTGCCATTTAGATTGACCTCCGCCCGAGGGTCTTCACCAAGCTGATGTGGTGGTGGCAGCGTACCTCAGGCGAGGGGGGGATTCACGTCTAGCCTTACCTGGACGACTGGCTGATCTGGGCGCGCTCTCCCGAGCAAGCATTGGATAATCTTGGTCTCACCGGCCACTCCGTCCACAGGCTGGGCTTCACCCTGAATTTCAAGAAGTCGCATCTGACACCTTCCCAACAGCTCCAGTACATCAGGGCTATGTTAGACATGTCCTTGGGGAAGTATTTGCCTCCCAAGGTAAGGGCTCCTCACATTGTGCAGATGGTCGACAAGTTTCAACATGCCCAGAGTCTCCCGGCTTTCGAATTCTTAAGGTTGCTCCGCCTCATGGCATCCTGCATTTTTCTGGTGCCAGACGCCAGGCTGCGGATGAGATCCCTGCAGTGGGTCCACAAGATGCAGTGGTCACAGTTATCCGGCAAGATGTCGGATCCCGTTCAGATTCCACTCTCGGTCTCCCAGGATATTCTGTGGTGGGCCAACGAAGGGAACCTGATGAGGAGGGGAACTGTTTTGGCAACCGTGGCCGGAGGTGACTGTAGTGACAGATGCTTCCCTCACAGGATAGGGCACTCATGCTAACAAGTTGACAGCCAGCGGTCGTTGGTCTCCGTCGGAGTCCAAATTCCACATCAATCTGTTAGAGCTGAGGGCCATCAGGCCAGGCTTTTCTGCCTTCTGCATGGAGGAAGGGTGTCCAGATCATGACGGACAACACAGTGGCCATGCATTATCTCAACAAAAAAGTGGGGTAGGGTCACTCCCGTTGTGCAGAGAGGCAATGCAGCTCTAGCTCTGGGCCATCCGGCAGGAAATTTCGATCTTGGCAGTTCATCTGGCCGGAGAAGAAAATTTGGCGGCGGACGCTCTGAGCAGGAAGAGCACGATCTCTCATGAGTGGGAGTTGACTCAGGAAGTCCTTCAGGAGATCTTTGCCCTTTGGGGAACCCCGCAAGTGGATCTCTTCCCCACCAGTGTCAACAGGAAATGCGAGAGATTCTGCTCAAGGGAATTTCCTCCAAGAGGAGCCTTAGGAGACAAGTTTGTGGTGGATTGGTCATTCCCACTGTTGTACGCGTTTTCTCCAGTCCCCGTCATTCCTCAAGTGTTGCAAAGGTAGGGAGGTTCGGTTCCCACATGATCCTCATTGCTCCAGATTGGGCCAGGAGAGCGTGGTACCCGGACCTTCCGTCCATCTGCCCTGCACGCCGTCTTCCCTACCGCAAGGATCTGCTCTCGCGCAAGGGGGGGGGTCAGGTTCTCCATCCAGAGGTCAAGACTCTCAACCTTCACGCTTGGTATCTGAAAGGTTGAGGTATAAGGATTGGGACCTCCTGGATGACGTGATGGAGGTGTTGCTTTTGGCCAGGTAGCCTGCAACAAAATCCCTGTACCGTTGCAGTTGGTGTAAATTCTGCGACTGCTGCAGAGATCACAATGTTGATCCTTTTCAGTGCTCCATTCCTATGATTTTGTCTTTCTTACTTTCTTTGGCCAACAGGGGTCTTCAAGTGATTACCATTAAAGGTTACCTGGCAGCGCTGTCTATCTTTAAGCGCTCATCCGAAGAATGCTCTTACTTTAAGATTCCTTTGATTTCTCAGTTTCTTAAAGGACTGACTAATGTATTCCCGCCATCCCCTTTCCAGGTGCCGGTTTGGGATTAGAATTTGGTTTTGAAATTTTTCATTGGTGCTCCGTTTGAACCTTTGCACGCTTGTCCTCTGAGATTATTGACCTTTAAGACTGTGTTCTTGGTTGCGGTTACTTCCGCTCGCAGAGTGAGTGAATTGCAGGCACTTTTGTCTAAGCCACCCTTTGCTGTGTTTCACAAGGACAGGGTTGTACTGCGAGTACATCCCTCTTTTCTACCTAAGGTAGTATCTGAATATCATTTGAGTCAAAAGGTGGGTCTTCCATCTTTCTAGCCTCCTCCTCATCCTGGTAAGGAAGAGGAGCGGCTCCATCGGTCGGGTCCTAGGAGAGCTCTGAGATTTTACATTTCTAGGATGTCCAGGGTCAGAGTTGATGATCAACTCTTTGTGGGATATGCTGGACACTGATTGGGCCAGGCTGTTACCAAACAGACCTTGTCCAGGTGGATTATCCTCACCATTATGGAGTGTAACCTATTGGCGGGTAAGGACGCTCCTAAAGTGTTGCAAGCTCATTCCACTAGGGGCGTGGCTACTTCCACCTCCCTCTAGCGGGGTGTTCCTATTAGGAATAAAATTGTGATGCCGCTACATGGGCTTCAATCCACACCTTTGTTAAACATTATTCCCTGGATACAATCCATGGTCAGGATATGGCCTTTGGGAAGGCGGTTCTTTATTCCACAATCTAATTGGGTACTCTAAATTCTTTTCCCTCCTCTATTTACTGGTACTGCTTCGGGAGTCTGTCAAAGATGTGGAAAACGTCAGAGGACACAATCCATTCGAAGAACAAGTTACTTACCAACGGGTAACGTTCTTTCGAGTGGATGTTGTTAGGGAGAATTCTCTGTTAAGGCTAATTTCCCAAACCTAATGAGTCCCCCAGCAGCTTTGCTGGATTTTTGGGGTTTATTTTTTCCTCCTGCTAAGAGTGAGACTCTTTTTCTCCCACTCTTAGACATGATTTGAGATATCCTTTGACGTTGTAATGTGTTTTATGGGCTATGGGGTCTTTTACTCCATAGGGTTTCATGTGGTTTTTGGTAAGTGTATTACACAGCACCCTCAGTGCAGTAACACAGGGGTGTCATAGTGACCCCCAAACATAGACTCCATACCCTGGGACTGACTACTGTCTCCCAGGGCATGTAAAGTCACCATTGACTTTACTAGTCTTAAATTGGGAACAGAACCAGTACAAACCATCATATTGTGGAAGTAGGGGTAATTAGATTGCCCCAGGGTCTGTTTTTCGAGGGGGCACTGTGCAGTCCCCCCTCTTCGAGTTTCTGGCTGGTGGCAGTGGTTGCCACGCAAAATATTCCTTAAGAATATTTACTATGGGATTTTCCCATTCATTTTAAACGCACCACTTTTTGGTGCAATGTTAAAGATACTGCCGGGTTATTTATTTAATATTTATTCCCCGGTTGGGTCTTTTTGCCAGGACTCGGTTTTAAAATGGCGTTTGTGTTCGCCTCTGTAACTCCAACCCAAGTCGAGCCCTTCGTTCCACTTTTTGGCGGGCTTCTACACAGAAGCCTCCAAAAGTGGTGCCACTCTGTCTGGGTCTACAGGATGTGTGGGAGGGGGGTTTAGGCACCCCGGACTGAGTTGCCTCGGCAACTCAAGTCGCACTCTTGTGTGATTGGCCCAGGGGTGAGCCGCCCCGCTCACCACTTAGCATGTTTGAGTGACAGCTAGGACTGATGAATGGGGGTTTTCTGCATAAACGCAGGGCTTTGGGGACTGGAACTTCAGAGGTCGCCACAGGACCAAAGAATCCGAAAAGGGAGAAGCTGAGCTGACCTGCAACGACGACACCACCGGTGGAGCCCTGCTGAACCGCCTCACCACTTCTTCCAACGACAGAGGAGATCTTCATCCCGAAGAGTCTTCTTCCTTTGACTGGTGGGGATAACCAGTTTGCCCGCCTTTTCGCCTTCCCGGATCATCTCGTGGCCGCCTTGCCTGTGCAAAGCACCCCGGCAACCGGGATACCACGTTTTACCACTACCGCAAATAAAAGGGTAGTACCTTTTAACCGGAGAACTCCGCAGCTGGTTTCTTCCCTGGCAGTGCAACGACCTTCAGCTTTCCTCCACGTCGAGATCTTCTCTTCCTCTGGACGACGCTGCGACTTGCACCCGCTGCCAGGAACAACTGCCCCCGCTGGAGGATTCTCTCCACTTTCAAGGTACTGTGTCTGACTGGCCTCCCTCGCAACGGTCTGTGTGGGGTGTCCCTTAAATCCTCAACTTACCACTTGAGTTGGCCCTAGGCTGGCTAACTGAACTTTTCTGAGCTGAACTAATTCCTTTTTGAACTCTCTGCAAGACTTTTCAAGCCTCTTAAACTGTGTGATCTTGGGCACATTGGTGTTCTACTCTCTCTAAGAGGGAGCCTGGCCTCTGAACTTTTTGCTCACAAGTAGACTTTGACTTTCCTGCCTTGCTGGGTGCTTCTAAAGTATTGTGTTGTGTGCTCTCCTTATTTCTGCCTTTTCCCCTCCCTTTTTTGATAACTTATTGGAGTGCCATCTTTAGTTAAGCGCTCACCTCTGTCTGAAAATAAGTGGTGTTAACTAAGAATTGTGTAATAAGGAATAAGGGATGTATATATATTAATAGTGACTGTGTTTTGAGCTTGCTTACAATAATAGTGCTGGAGTGTTTCTAAGTGTGTCTTTAAATAAATAATTCTATACTTTGATACCAAAGCTCTGGTCAGTGTTTGCTTGTGCTACTTTATTTTGGTACCTATCTTGTATACTCTATATTCTGTCTAACTCTTCTTGAGAGAAGTCTGGATGCTCAGCCACAGCTACCAGGTAAATCTGGGTGGTACAGACTGCTACCAATTGGGTTTACTGCCAACACCTGTAGTCTTAAGCCTTTTTCAGTGGTCCCTAAGGGAACTGCACAGGTTTCTGCCTAACAGATGTTCCTCAAACGTATTCCACGTATCCCTTTTTGTATTCTAGTTTTTTTCCCCTGCCACACAAAGGCGACCGCTTCTTTTTGCAAAGCCTTGCTCATTTTAGGGGGAATTTCTGGGTGGGAACTAACCACGTACAAGAGACAGGGTATTAGCGTCATCTTGAGTGCAGCAATGCGTGCAAACCAGGACAGTTCCTGAGTGTCCCATCTGTGTAAGTCGCCTTTTAACTGCTTCCATAATGGCGTTATTTTTGCCCCATATAGGAGTTTGTATACTTTTGTTAGTAAGATGCCTAGGTATTCTATGGCTTTGGGTTCCCAGGTTAGTGGATATTGAGCATTTATAACTTCAGCCACCCTCTCTGCCTCTGTTACATTCAGGGTCTTTGATTTGGCGTAATTAATGGTGAACCCAGATGTGTTATTGAATTCTTGTAACCTCTCCAATGCCGTGTAGAGCGAAGTAATGGAATCTTTAAGGAACAGTAAGATATCATCGGCGTATAATGCAATTTTGTGTGCTGTTCCCCCTGCCACCACTCCCTTTACTTCCGGGTCCTGTCTTACCATTTCTGCTACTGGTTCCATTGCCATTGCAAAGATCAGGGGGGATAGTGGGCAATCCTGACGCGTACCCAAACGTATTTGTATCTTTGTTGTGGGTTTTCCATTGACCATAAAGGTTGTTGAGGGGAGCTGGAAGTTCGCTAGTACCATCCTAATAAAGGTGGGATCACAGCTATATTTTGCCAGGACCAGGTTTAGGTATGCCCAGTCCAGACTATCAAATGCCTGCCGTGCGTCTAGGGCTACTATAGAAAACTTCTGTTCTGTTCTACTCCCTAGATCTATGATATCCAACATTATCGTTGTCTTGGAAGTAGTTATTCAGCACTGCCTCGATATGTGCTCTAAGGGCAATGTCTCTAAGCATCGATTCATTCAACCTCCAGTTTTTACGGACTCAAGGTCTCTCTTCTATGGGGATAATTTGTAGGACTGCGGCATGGTCCGACAGGTATTGGACTCCTATTTGTACCTTGTCAATTTGGGATTTGTGTGGCTGAGACCAGAATCATATCTATTTGTGAGTATCCTCTATGGACTGCGGAGTAGTGGGCGAATTCTCTTTCTTCCTCGTGAATAAAAATCTCCACGGTTCCACCACTTCCAGGTCCCTAAACAACTTACCCAGTGCCTGCCTATTTCTTCTGTCAGCAGGGTTGGGAGGGAGGGAGGGAGGGTTTTGTCTAAAACCGGGTCCATTACACAATTGAAGTCTGTCCTGATTATGATTTGTCCTTCGCACCAACTCCCCAGTTTCTGCAAGATTTCACCCAGGAACAGGTCCTACCTCTCATTTGGGGCATATATCGTGATAAGTGTATAGGTTTGATCATTTAGAGCCCCGAGAGGAGCAAGAATCTACCCTCCGCGTCTCTGTATAAAGCCCGTTTTTTTAATTTTACACCAGCGCTTAGTAAGATCACTACCCCTTTAGTTTTCTCCCCCCCCTCAAGCAAACTATTGTTTGGGGAATTCTCTGTGGGCCAATCTTTTTTCGTCTATCGAGAATAGGTGGGTTTCTTGTAAGAAGGCTATTGCTGCTTGGAGCTCTTGTAATCGGTTCAAAATGGAATTCTGCTTCTCTGGTGAATTTAGTCCCTGTACATTTAGGGTTATGACGTTCAATTCAGTCATGGTCTCAGTATCAACTGTTCCTCATTGTGTGACATGTTTTCCCCCATAGCAGATACCACGCTTTCTCTTTTGATGTGAACCATACCTCGAACATTTCCCCCATAACCAAACGTCAACGTTAATAACTTCCAGAGTCTTGTCCCCCCTCCCATCCTCTGGGACCAAGGCTTTGTTGAGCCTTCTCCAAACTCGCCTCGGAGAATTGGATCCTGCATTCTCCTCTTTGTCTCCCGTGCCAGGACGTGTCTATATCCTGCAGGTGGGTTCCAAGATGTCCCCCCCGCCTGGGCTTACTTCTTCTGTCTCACCATCTTGTCTTTCATGATCTCCCCCTCTTGAACTCCAGCCTCGCCTTTCCTCCGGGTCTGTTGTTCAGCGATTCTTTATCACTGTTGATGTGCTCAAGTGACTTCCTTTGAGTGTTACTTTGGTCTGGGTCCCTTGAAGATGGGCTCTGTACCTCTCCTTCTATTATTTGAGGACTATTCCCATTGCTTGGGGCCTTCCTCTCTCTGAGTTTGTTTTGCCTCCTTACTCTGTCGGGGTTCCTCCTCTTCGATTTGTAGCAGGGACATTCCTTCCTCACAGGTGGAAATCCTCTGGTGCCTGCCTTCCCACATGAACTGTAAGCCAAAGGGGTATGCCCATCTGTAGGTGATCCGTTTATCCTTTAGTGTCCTTGTGATTGGCTGCAGTAGTCTCCTTTTGTGTAATGTGGAAAGTGCTAGGTCCTGGAACAATTGGACCTGGTTTCCATTAATAGTGACGGTTTGTTGTTTTTGTGCTGTGTTAGGGAGAATTCTCATTCTATGGCTAATTTCCCTTACCTATAGAATCCCCCAGCAGCCTTGCTGGATTTGAAGGGTTTGTTTCTTTTCTCCTGTTAAGAGTGAGACTCTCTTTCCCACTATTAGGGATTTTTGCTATGTGTGTTCTAGGGTCTTTTTGTTTTTAATGTCTATTGGATCTTTCTCACCTCCATAGGAACCATCTTTATTCACATGTGTTACACAGCACCCTCCGTGCAGTGACACAGGGGTGTCGTAGCAACCCCCAAACATACACCCCATACCCTGGGACTGACTACTGTCTCCCAGGGCATGTAAAGTCCCGATTGACTTTACTAGTCAATTTTTATAAACTAAACCAGTACAACCCATCTTACTATGGAGGTACTGGAAAGGGTTAATAGTTTTTCCCTTATGTTCATTTTCGAGAGGGTACCGTACAGTCCCTCTCTCAAAGGTTTCTGGCTGGTGGCAGTGGTTACTAGCATAAATATTCGACCGCAAATATTTTCCTATGGGATTTTCCCATTGTTCGAGGCTACCACATTTTCTGACAGCCTCTAACATACCGCCGGTTTATTTTTATATTAACTTTCCTCCGGTAGGTTTTATTTGCCAGAACTTTAATATAAATTCTTTCTCGTGTCTTTCTCTAAACTCCTAACCCAGGTCGGGGATCCTATGTAGCCCTCCTTTCGGCGCCACTGAGTCTGGGGTGGGTCCATTGTGTGGGAGGGGGAGTAGGACCCCTGGACAGGGTTGCCTCAGCAACCCATGTTGCTCTCTATCCTGATAGTCTGGAGGGTCTTCCGCCAAGGATGACCACTCCACTGTGTGAGTAACAGCTAGGCTGTATGAATGGGGCTCTTTTTGCATAAAAGCAGGGTCCTGAGGACTGGAAGAGCAAGACGTCGCCACTGGAACTAAGAAACCGAAGAGGAGAGGAGCCAAAGACATCTGCAACGACTGAACCATCGGTGAAGCCCTGCTGCAGCGTCTCACCACTTTCCTCCACACGACGAGAGAAGATCTTCATCTGCAAGAGCCTTCTCTTGAGCTGGTGGGGCTAACCAGTTTGCCAATTGCCTTCCTGGACCTCCCTTGGTCGAATCACCAGTACCCTGTACTCAGAGGCCGGATAGTCAGGCACCAGTCCACCCCGACCGCGATTTAAAGGAGCGTACCTTTTATTCATCGGGCAGCAGCGCGGCTGGTTTCATTCCTGGGTAGTGCTGTAACTCGAACCTTCCTCCACGACGAGAGCCTCTCTTCCTTTGCTGGATCCCCGGAACTGCAGGAACTACCAGGAACAACCGCCACCGCAAGAGCCACTTCTTCATTTAAAGGTACATTGTTCCGCCAGGCCGCCCTTTCTTCGCGGTAGAACTAAAGGTGTTTTAAATCCTTTACCTACCTGTTGGGTTGGCCGCCCCTCTCTCTTAACGTTGTCTTTCACATTCTGCATCCACCTTTTCAAAATTGTTAACCAAAGACTTGACTGCAGTAACAAGAAAATGTTGCTCCTAGGGCCCTTGCCCTGTACCACTGACTCTGGCACAGGCCTTTTGATTCTGGCTACATTTGTTAGAACTGCCTTCTTTAGATTGCTTCTCAACTAGAACTGTGTTGGTGCACCTGCTTCTTATAACCCCCTTTTTCTTCCCCTTTCTAAACCTTGTGAAGTGCCATTTTGCTCAGTTTTCATTTAAGTATTTTCTATACTGATGCACTGTCTTGCTTAAACTGGTTCACAAACTTAGAAGTGTTGCTAGTAAGAAGATATTGCTGTATAATTTGTGCTTTCCCTCCCTTGTGAGAAATTGCTAGAGTTCCCCTTGTGTGCAGTTTTCACTGTGCCGTTTTGCTCAGTTTTCACTCTGGCTCACTTGGCCTACAATTTAACTAGGGAGTGTGTATATTTTTCTTTGACTTATTTTAACTTGCTTCATGACGTTGATAAATGTGTTTTACTAGAAGTGTATAAAATAAATATATATCTACTTTTTAATACAAAGCTTTGGTCAGTGTTTTGTTGTGCCATAGTACTGTAGGCCTATTGTGTAAACCCTGAATACTGCTCCTCTCCCTCTTGAGATAAGTCTGACTGCTCAGCCACAGCTACCAAATAAATATCTTTGTGGTACACACTGATACCAAAGGGGATTTATTGCTCTCACATGTAGTCCTAATCTTCTGTAGTGCTCCCTAAGGGAACTGCACAGGATTCTCCCTAACACACTGTTTGTAATATCTCCGCCTTCATTGAGTATGAGGTCATTTCCATCAGGACATCAATTGGCCTGGTTCCAGATTTGTTTCTCTTGGGCCCCACTCTATGTATTCGTCGATAAGTATGTCTTCTGGTGGAGTGCCATTGAGCATGCTACTGAAGCACTGTTGCATTGTGTCCTTGAAGTCCTTATCCCCTATAGTTTCGTCCAGGCCTTTGACTCTTATATTAGACCTCCGCAATCTATTTTTGAGGTCTTCTGTTTGCAGTTCTAGATTGAGTTGCTCTAGCAATTTGCTCAAGGAGGATACTATTCTGTTCCGCAGTCTCCGAGAGCCCCCGTTCTATGACGTCCACTCTTTCCCCTAGCACCAAGATGTCCTTCCTCACCTCCTGCATGGAGGATCGTAGTTCCTCCCTTATTGTACTTGGTTGGTTTTGGAGGGATTCCATCATCCTAGTTTCCATGCTCTTTAGGCATTCTAGCAGTTCCTCCTTGTTTAGCGTCATATTTGTAGTTTCTTCTGTGTCCTCTTTGGAACTCGGTTCTTCTGTGTTTCTCTTGTGCCGACTTCTTTCCCCGTGTTGTTTCCAGCCTAGTTCAAGTTGTCCGCCCCTTGACCTGGCTGTATATTTGGTTCTTGCCGCGCTGGTCTTGGCTTTTGCTCCTGGCATCTGTGTCCCAGGCCTGCTCTTTTGGTCTCTTGAAGTCCTCACTGGGTGTCCCTGGGGGCTGGCTGTGTACCTTTATTCTGATTTCCTCTGTGAGGGGTAATTGTAGCGGTATGATTAGACTACCACTTGGTTGTGGGGGTTGTTGCTGGTCCTATGCGCTATGTATTTAGTTGCTCCTTTGCTTCAGGCCGCTATTGCCTCCCGGGGGTGGGAGCAGGTGCTAATTCCTGTATGGTTGCTCTGCCGGGAGACACCTAGATGCTGCTGTTGTATGGGGGCCCCCCAGGCAGTTCCGTGGGGGTCCTGTTGCTTGCAGGACGCTTAAAGATTGTCTGTAGGCTGGGCGTCCCCAGCCCAGAACGTTCCAGCCACCATTCCAAACCCCTGTTTATTTTCAGAGCCAGCTGTATTTATCTCCCCTCATGAAGAGATTACGCCGCCCGTTCGCCCACCAGAAGGGCTTTACGAGTTCAGGCCCGGTGGCTCTAATAAGGAACCCCAGGCTTCTAGGTCCGTATGACGCAGGGCAAATTACAGCATACTGGCCTCTAATTTTGCCTGTCTGGATCCCACAGCAGCAGACGTGTCGCGATGGCATCCCCGCCGGCCCCTCCCGGCTTCTTTCTTGGTTGTCACTTAGGAGAGGGGGAGACTACTTGTGCTTTCTCCCTTCCGGGTCGTGTGTTTTGGATCCTGATGCCTAACCACTCAGCGGGCGGGTAACAGGACCTTTAGCGCCGGGGTGCAGCTTTTCTCAAACTTCGGTTTCTGGCCTTGGTGCGTGCCGCACCTCCCGGTCTCCGCTGCAGGTCCGGGTCAGGCAGACGCGTTCATGGGCGAAGGTCCCGGCTTCGTTTCGCAGGGCCGGTGCGGTGCCGCGGCGGAACGTCTACCCACGTCCGCTCCTGTTTCAGTCGCTGCAGTGATTTCTCCCTTGGCTGTCCACGTTGCCTCAGGGCCGCTCTCCGGGGTCTATGCAGTTTTGGAGTCGCCCGAGTTTAATGTTTCTTCTGAACCAGATCAGACCTGTGAAGTCTTATGCCTAAGCGCTCACACGTGAAGGGGGTTTCAGGAGTTTTAGGCGCTTATACGCGGTTTTATTCACCTTTTGTTGGCCTGCCCGGAGCGCAGGTTCACACGACTTCACTGGGCGGCGGCCATCTTGAATCTGTGGTTAGTATTCTTAAGGAAGGTATACAGGAAATTCATTCAAGAAAATAATTGCGGTTTGCATCTCCCAATATAATCGCCTTCCCTTCGAGACCAATGATATTAAGAACACTATGACGTGATTGTCCAGCAATCAGGGGATTAGCGATTGATTCAACTGGAAGCATTGTTACATTCATTGGCCTATTGGCATGTTAGCCCTACTGGAGTCTCCCCTTCATTACATCTCCGTGGGACCGCTCCAGGCACCATATGGTCCTTTATTGCATACAATGGAGATCCTACTGCCCCTGGTTGCCTAGCAGTAAGTTGGGATTTCGCACCCTGGTAGATTTAATTCCTTTATTAGAGCCCTAGAGGTTATTAAACCGCCATCCAAGGCTTTTCTCAGAACACCTAATATGTGAGATTCAGTAGTGACAAGATTACTTGCTAACTGGGAATGTATTGCCCTGGAGGCACACGACCCCTGTGGAATCGTAAATGATTTACATTGTGTAGGCGATACAGGATTAGGAATGATGCAAAATTTTGGTCCGTTGGTAAGGGCTTGTGACTTGACTCCAATGCATAGCTTTGAAGTTAGACCATGTGCTGACTGCTCAACTAGTTGAGCTCTAGGTATTTCCATGAGCCACTTATTATAATAAAACGTTTACTGTCCAAAATAGAGGTTGCTGGTGATTGTGCATTTTCAGTGCAGCAAGCCTCAACATACGATCGACGTTTATCCTTGTGCACTACATTATCACTACTGGTATTGCGCATCTTACCACCCCCATTAGCAGAAGAAAGTCCTACGTTGCTCGAAATGGGAACAGTATGCGTACACTTCCTTCCTGCTATCGGGAAGTAGTTTACATTTTTTTGTCTTTTCTCATATTGTGTCATATGTTTGACAAGTGGTTATTCTTTGTTTTGCAATGTTTTTTTTTAAACAATTTTATTGGTTTTTACAACAATCAACATACAACGTAACCAGCAGTACTTGTCATTATACTTTAGCATCATGTACAAATCGTTAATCCTCTACCGCTTACCCTCCTCCCAACTCGAGCTTACTCCACTTCGCTTTCTGCTTTGTTTTCCTCCGGGAGAACCTCCCCTTCCGTGTTCTCGCAGGTTTCCTGATCGCTTAAGCAGTCCTGGGTGGAACCATTCAATGTGGCCACTACATGTTTCCAGGCCGTCAGGGTTCCTGCTTCCTCCTCCCCTCCCCTGCTCGCCGCTTCCTGCCATACTGCTGTTTCGGCTTCGGTCCTTTCAGGAGGTCGCTCCACCAGACCTCTATCCTCGGTCTATTGCATCGTTTCCACCCCATGGCTATTCTACGCTTGGCAAGTATATATGCCAAGTCCTTAAGTTTGCTCACATGTTTAAATTGGCGCGGTCTAGTGAACCCCCCCCTACTATGCATGCCCATATTGATCCTACGTTTAGCTTGATCCCGTTCTCATTCAATGTGTGCGCTACTTCTCCCCAGAGCTTCCCAATTTCAGGGCATGCCCAAAACATAGGTGTCATCCCGACGTTTTGTTCTCCACATTTGGGGCAAGTTTGTTGTTCAGCGTTCTTAAACTGGGCTATCCTCTGGGGGTTCATGCATGCCCTGTGGGTTACATATAGTTGTATTTGTTGTAGCCTTCGTTCCTCAACCAGCAACCATTCTAGCTGCGGATCCCTCGACGACGCACGTTTTTCTCGGCTTGCGGGACCTTTTTAGGCCCTCCTCAAGCCCAGGGGATCCTGACAGAAATTGATACATCAGGAACCCACGGCTTCCCCCAAGTGCAATTCTGCACCAACCATCCTGCAACTATCCAAGGATTGGCTTTGTACAGCATCACCACTGCTACCACAGCAGCAGATTTTACGGACAGCAAAACATTTGGTGTTTATCCTGACGAAGGCCAACACAAACCAGGCTACAATCCTGCCTTTCATGGCCGAAACACACCTGTGTCGATCCCCAGTGACACAACTATATAAACCCCTCTTTGTGTATGTCTTGTAGATCATGTGGTGTACACTCTGTGTTAACCATGCCCTGGACCACCCTCTGTCCCGGGTGCACTCTGTTCAAATATATGTTTTCCAAACTGTTTAAATATCACTGTGCTCATAGGTGGAGCTTTGTACCTCAATACCAAAGAGGTTGAGACTCACTTTGTATTTCCACCATATCCAATCACTCCTGTCCATTCCCCTGATCTTTCGTGCTTATCGAAAGCTGTGTAAACTAACTGAAGAATAATACTTGTGCTTTTGAAATAAACTCATATGTTCAGAACCACATTTTGTGTTTTGTAGGATCTCACATCCTGATTTTGTTGCTATTTGTGCCTTGCGTTCCTCGACACTTTTTTATGGTACCCCTGGGCCCGCTCCCATAGCCCGTCACTCATAAGTACCCCGGCTTCTTCTTCCCAATCTTGTCTTAATTGGGTCACTTCCTTTCCTACCCTGGACATCAATAGCTCATACATCTGAGAAACCTCATGCCCTCCCTCTGCTATATCATATATTGTTTCAATGGCCATGTCAGGTTGATCTCCCAGTGTTATTTTGGACCATGTCTTTCTGATCTGCCGTATCAATCTAGTATATGTCATATGCTGCCCTGTGTGTAAACCCGTTTCTTCCACCAGCATCCCGAATTCCTTTATTTCCCCTTCCTGTCATATATCTCCCACTGTTGCGATCCCCACTGGTTCCCTGTGCCTACAAATCGATTTTCTCAGCTGCACGTCTCCTCCAGTCAGCGCCACTAGCAGCACCTGGGGAGAACACAGGGTTGGGTTCTCCATAACTTGACAAGCCTTGTGCCATACTTTCCATCCCAATTCCCGCATTTCCGGGAACCCTTTTAGTTCAATTTTGGGCAGCCATATTACCTCTTTCAGAAAGAACGGGGCACACTCTTTTCTCAACAGTCTGGACTCTGATGTCGACTCTTCCGTTAACCATTTTGCCACGTATTGCAGGTCACTAGCCAGATAATACATCTCAAAATTAGGCAATTTTATACCCCCTTTATCATACGAATTTTGCAACTTCCATAAGGCAATTCTGTTCCTCATTCCATGCCAAATAAAGCCCTTGCATATGCTCTGGAGTTTGGCAAAAAAGCAATTCAGTATCATGTGTGGTATGTTCCCAAAGAAATGCAATAGCCTAGGCAATACAACCATCTTCAACAGCGGCCCCCTCCCCATCATGGCCAGGGGGAGCTTAGTCCAGAACCCAATCCTGTTTTCAATGTTCTGTACCGCTTTCTCAGTGTTGTCTTCATATTCTGCTTCCACCGTGTGATGGATGTCAATCCCCAGGTATCTCAACATGCTAATCTCCCATGGTATTTGTAGGACCGGCAGATGTTCCTCCGGGACCCCTATATACCTCCCCAGGGGGAATATACACGATTTCTTGGGGTTAACTGCAATGCCAGAGAGCCACGCAAATTGATCCATTACTTCTAGAATGTATTGAAGATTTTCCTCAGGGCATCTCAGGTACAGTAACATGTCATCTGCGTATAGTGAAATCAAGTGTGGTCCCTCTTTCGTGTGAATCCCTGCTTCCTCATATTGTTGTCGCAGGTATATTGCCAGGGGTTCCAATGCTAGGATGCACAGCATCGGGGACCAAGGGCATCCCTGTCTTGTACCCCTGCTTAATTGCCACCTCCGCGAGATGATCGCTCCGGTTTTAACTCTAGCTAGCGGTGTGCTGTATAACAAATTCACCCACCGAAGATACCCAGGTCTCATCCCATATTCTCTTAGAGCTGCCATCAGCCAAGGCCATCTCTAGTGATATAATTGCATTCTCATTTGTGTCTCCCACTGTGTGCTCTCTAACTCAGTTCCGTCGTCGTAGGTTGTCGGATATGCTTCTGCAAGGGACATATCCAGTCTGATCAGGGTTTATTAATCTACTTATGACCTCTCATTCTATTTGCCAGCACCGTCGTAAGTATCTTACTATCCTGATTCAGCATCGACAACGGTCTATACGACCCCAGTCCATGCTTGACTTGTTGGGTTTGGGGAGTGGTATAATGATCACCTCTCGAGGATTCTGGTAACGTCCATGTTTCGAAAGCTTCATTTAACATTTCGAGCAGCGAGGCGAGCACTTCTCTCCTGTACATCTTGTAAAGCTCACTGGGGAGTCCATATGCTCCCGGGGTCTTGCAGGTGGGTAGTTGCTCCGCCACTGTTTCTAATTCTTCCAATGTAATTGGGGCATCTAGGTGCTCACGTTCTTCAGCACTTATTTTTGGCAGGCCAATATCCTTTAATGTTTCTATTATCTCGCTACTTTCTCCCCCTCCTATGTCACTGTACAATCGTTTATAGAATTCAAGGAACTCTCGTTTCATGCCCCTTGGGTATCCACAATTTGCCCATCCTCTCCCATTACTGCTCTGATCATTGTTCTGGGTGTCTCGCTTTTATACAACCATGCTAGCAATCTCCCCGGCTTGTCTCCTCCTGCGTGTTGCATCTCTATATATTTCTTATAGTTTAGGTTACACAGTCTCTCCCAGTGCTCTGCGCATTCCTGCTGCAATTGTTTTATTGTTTCAGCATCCTCTCTGGAGTCCCCTCCTTTGCCCAGACCGCCTCTAGTTTTGCCACTGCTTTCTGCAATTCCCTTAGTATGCCCCCCTGCAGCCCTTTGGATTTGGCTATTGCTGATCCTCTCACCACCACCTTAAATGCTTCCCACAGGGCGCCAGCCGATTCAACACTCCCAGTGTTATTTTCAAAATATTCTATGATTTCTTCTCTCAAGTCCTCTCTAAACACTGTGCCTTTCAGTGCTTCAGCTCTGAGTCGCCACATCGGCATCCTAGCCCTCAGAGGTAGATATTGCCATGTTAAAACCAATGGCAAGTGGTCTGAAAGGACCCTCGCTTTGTACTCTGATCGCACTATTTCCACCGTCATCTCCCGTGACACGAACACATAGTCTAACCGTGTGTATAAGTACTGTGGGGCCGAGTAATGCGAATACTGTCTGTCGTGTGGGTGATGTAACCTCCACATATCCGCTATCCGGAGGTCTATCAACAGGGTCTTTAGGGTTTTAGCAGCAGGGGTGGGTTTGTCTGATTTCCTGTCTGACCTGTCTGCCCTTGGGTCTAACGTGCAGTTAAAATCGCCTCCCCATATCACTGCTCCCCCCAGGTACGGACTCATTGTGCTATATAGGGTCTTGAAATAGGCCACTGTGTCTTGATTTGGGGCATATTTATTAATAATGCATATCTCTCTATTTTCTATCAATCCTTTTATTGCCACCATCCTCCAGTCCGCCTCCACCATGGTCTGTAACAATTGGAAAGGGACATGAGGTGCTACCCAAGTGATCACCCCTCTGGCATAAGCCGAGTATGTTGCCCCATAAGGGTCCCCTTCCATTTCCTCCGTATCACCTCCTGGTTTTCTTTCGTGAGGTGTGTTTCTTGTATTAAGGCTATATCTATTTTCTGCCTTCTTAAATACATCATAATCTTGTTCCTCTACAGGTAATAGTTGAGGCCCCTGACAATCCAGGTAACTATCTTAAGGTCCCCCATATTTTAGCCAAACCCTGTCGCTTCCACTGTCCCTCCCTTCCATCCACCTCAAGCATCGACGCACATGTGTATAAACTCATTCCCTAACCCATAACACCACAACTCGCACAACTCCCCTACCCCCACCCTTCCCAACCCCAACTGTTGCCCAGCTCCATCCCTGGATCTCAGGCGATCCAGCATTTGGTCCTATCCTGGCTACGCCGGTGCCAGCAGGGGTTTACCGAACTATTGGTCACCCAACTAATCTAACTAATGGGGTAGAAGTGTGAGTACCTGTACCTCCTGCTTCTTTGTTGCATCATGCCCTGCTCGCCCTTATCCTGCATCACAGGTCTATAACCAAGTCACAGTGTATACAGCACCTCTGCTTCTGGGAACCATGCTTCACATCTCTGTGCCGCCCTCTTTTTGCTCGGCTGCTCCCGCCGGGCAATTCTGCATGTCCAGCCACTCCATCGCATCCTCAGGGGTCTCAAAAAATATTGCTCTGTTCCTGTGAAACACCTTCGGCTTTGCTGGGTACATCAACGTGTACTTGTAGCTTTTGTTGAGCAATCTCCTCTTCACTGTCCCGAAGTTTAGTCGTCGCCTTTGTACCTGGAGTGTATAGTCCGGATACGCCGTGATGGACGCTGATGCTCTTTGTATTGTCCCTCCTTTACGGAAGTATTCCAGGATTCTTTCTCTGTCTCTGTAATTTATTATCTTGGCGATGATTAGGCTTGGGGGGGTACCCGGAGGGGGTCTCCTCACGAGGGCTCTATGTGCTCTCTCCACCGCAAATCCTTGGGTGAGTGTCCCCCTTTCTATTTCTTGCAACAACATAGTTTCAATATAGTCTGTGGGGTTCGATCCTTCCTCTCCCTCCGGGAGTCCTACAATACGTATATTGTTCCTTCGTGCGCGTCCTTCTGCCTCCTCAGCCCTGTATTCCAGGTTGCTCCCTTGTTGCCTCAGCGTGTGAATCTACGAAGCGTGCGTCGCGCAGGTGGCCGTGTTCGATTTCACATCTTTCTCTAGTTCTCCTGTGCGTTCCGCAATTGCTCTCACATCTTGCCTTAATACGTTGACATCTACTTGTACTGCGTCAATTTTGGACTCAAGTGACTCTTTGAGGGTAGTGATTGCTGCAACCAGTTTTGCTCCCCATGCCACCTTCAAGTCTGCAATAGCTTCTAGAATCTGCTGATCACTTCGAGCCTGAGGTGTGTCCATCTGTGAGCTCCTCTCCTTGTTCCTGGCTCCCTCCGTTGTTTGTGGCGTTTTTGTGAAATCCTCCAATGTGGATTACTTCTTTTTTATCTTGGGTTGCTGGGCTGCCATCACAATATATCCAGGCGCTGCAGCCTGAAGCGGTCAGGGCCCAGTATCTTATATATGTACACTTGCCTGTTTGCCCGGTACAAGAGACCGTTGGGGGCTGTCCACTATGTTGGTCAGGGGGCAGGGGACATATTCTTGGGTGTGAGGTTCTTAAATGGTCCTTTTTTTCCCATATGCACTTCTCTTTCTCAGCTACCCCCAGGCACTCCTCTGCAGTCCTTGCCTGCTTCTTCGCACTTCAATTACACGTGCATTTCGGTGGGTCCCATATTTCGCCCGCTGTGGTGCCTGAAACGAGTGACCCTGCCAGTCTTCCACCTTCCTGCTCGTGCTTACGTTAGTTACAGTACTTCAGGGGCTCTGTATTCATGTTACTGCTACATTGTATTTGAGCGTTGTCTACTGCTGTGTATGCTCATGTTTAAAAAAAGTTGCAGTCACACTGAGAGCATGGGATTATCCCAGTTCATGGCAGAAGTTGTTACACTGTAGATGTGTCGGGCGCGTCCAGACCTAGTTCGTGTTATATGCTTCCACGCTACGTTCTCACTGCAGGCACCAGTAGCGTTAACCGTTCTGTGAGGATTTCTTTATCTGTACGTCCCTCGCCGCGCCGCCTTGAATTGCACTTTTCTCTCTCCGTCCACGCCCCCGCTTCCAAGAGGGACCGAGTACAGCCCCCTGGCTCACCTACGGACCGCCATAAGCAGGAGCCAGCCAATGTCACTTCCCAGGATGAAACTTTGCTCCGGCTCTCTGTGCACACCTCCCGTGGGGTGCGTCTTGCTTGTATATCAGTATTTTCTGACGGCAGCAACCACTGCAACTCGCTTGGAGAGTGTTTACTCCCTGTTGTCGCCCTTCTGCAATGTCATGAGCCAGCCACAAGCTCTGTGCGACCCAGTCTCCTCCACTTCGGCTCTGGCACTCCAAGCAATTCCTTTGTTCTGGCAATGACGCCATTTTGTTCGTGCTTCCGTGATGTTACTCAGCCCTTTCTTTCGCTAATATCTCTGCATTCACTGCAAACTCCTCCACGCCAGTGCCTTCTTCACGACCTGCATACGTTCCCATAGCAGTTGCGGCATTTTCTATCTAAAATGTGTCCGTTTTTGCATGCGTTCAGGGGAAGATCATGTAGGATCTGCAGGAGCCCCTCTGGGTCACGTCTTATTCCATGGCTGCTCGGCCACGCCCCCCCTATGTTTTGCAATGTTATGTGTGTTAGACACACCGTTTACTTGTGACCCAACAGTTGCAGCAGGGGCACTCGTCCACCCTTCTTGATTGGTAATGAAATTTGCACTTGCAGCTCGATCTGTTCCTTTACTTTAGTAGGCAGCAATAGGGCCTTGCTCTCAGCAGTGAGCTGCTCGACATCAATTGGATCTTCCTCATTGATGCCATTACTAGTCTTTGCTATTCGCTTTACTTTCTATGAGTTTACCAGTAGGTATATTTTTAGGTTTTTTTAAAAATTATTTTTATTACTAGCTTGATCAATGTCTACTTTTCTTCTCCTCTTAGCCCTTTTTTTTTTTTTTTAAACTTTAGTTTTTATTTGCATTTATTATGTGACAAACAACAAAGAAAGAACTGAATGACCCCTCCCCCCTCTCTTAGTAGCCCCCCCGAACCCCTCCCCCCCCCCCGTGTCCATTCCGGTTATTTGTCTTTGGGAGACTCCCTATGTGGCTCCGTCTCTTGAGCCTCAAGGTCGATGCGATTTGTGACCGCGTCTTTGGTTGGCTTAATGCCTCCGTACCCCCGGACGTGGGGACCCAGTCCGTATTGTTCTGTCTTGCTGGGCTAGACCCGTTCCTTTCTGGAGAAGCACCATCCCTTAAGTTCAGTGGACATCCCATCCCCAGGACTGCTGCACCCCGTACCAGTCTGTAAGGAATGAGCTGGTGTCATTATTCACCCTGGCGGTTAATTTGTCCATCAAGAACATGTTTTTTACTTTTTTCAGCCAGTCCTCCTTGGATGGGGGTTCGGGACTCTTCCATTTTTGGGCCAGGGCTACCCTGCCTGCTCTCAGCATGGTTTCCCACATCCTTGGGTATCGGTGGAGCTCCGTGTCCTCCGGGGGGAGGCCCAGCAACATCGTTAAGGGGTTTAGCGGCAGACTATCCTCCGTTACTTCCTCTATCCAGCCCCTCACCAACTCCCAGTAGGACTGTACTTTCGGGCAGTGCCACCACATGTGGCTTCTAGATCCCGTCTGACCGCAACCTCTCGGGCACCTCGGGGACACCCCGGAGAACATTTTGGACAGTTTTACCGGGTCTCTGTGCCACCCCTGTATTATCTTAAAGTTATGCTCCATGTCCGAGGTGAATAGGTTTCCATGGAATGCTATCTTAAATATTTTGGCCCAGGCGTCCTCGGAGATCTCCTCGCCCGCCAGGTCGTTCCAGAACCGGCGGAAGCTCCTTCTTCCTTTGAGGTTGTAGGTATTCAGTAGTTTATACACACTGGACACTGCCCCCTTCCTGGACGTCGCAGAGTCTAGCAGCTTCTCAAAAGGGGTCAACTGCCTACTCAGGTTTGGGCCCCATGTTTTGGCGCAAAGGATGCCCTTCAGGCGGAGGTACTCGAAGATGGAGAGTGATCCCTGTCCGAGGGCAGCTTTCAAGTCCTCATAAGGCAGAAATTCGCCTTCTCTGAACATCTGCCCTGCCCACTCCAGGCCCTTATCTGACCAAGTCTGAGAGTTCCTGAACCCCTGCCCTCCTAAGTTGATAGGGTGACCCCAAAGAGAGGACATTGGAGAGGGCCATGTAGTAAGATGAGCGGTGCTGGGGCCCTCTTTCCAGATGTCCCAGAGGACTCCCAGGGTCGGGTGTGATTTTAAGTGTTTCGGGATCGTTTTGCGTGGGGCCCATAGGAGGTCTCTGACCTTTAGGGGGTGAGCGTCCATGTCTTCCAGGTAGGACCAGTACGTTCCCAGCCCCTCTTTCATGTGCTCCAGGAGGACGCGCAGTTGGGCCGCGCAGAAGTATAGGTGAAAATCCGGTAGCCCAAATCCCCCCTCCTCCCTTGGCAGGGTCAGCGTAGCCCTTCCGGTTCTCTGGGTTTTCCCTTGCCATACAAAGTCTCGTACCCCGTTCTGCAAATCTCTGAAGCTCTGTGCTGGGACTCTAGTCGGGAGTGCAGTGAAGAGGTACAGGAGCCGAGGGAGTACGTTCATTTTGATTGCGGTCATTCGGCCGTACCAAGAGAGGATCATCTTCCCCCATCTCCTCAAATCTGAAGTGATCACCGCAATCATGGGGTTATAGTTGGCTGCTCCTAAATTCGCTAGATCCCTGGTGAGAAGTACCCCCAGATATTTTATGGCAACCTTACCCACCTTAATCCCGTGAAACCTAACCAAGGGGTCTAGCACTCGGTCTGTTGTTCTCATTGGTAGCATGACGGATTTCCCTGTGTTAATTTTTAGGCCTGAAAAGCGACCAAACGCAGAGATCAGGGCCAGGAAGGTGGGGAGTGAGGAGCCCGGGTCCACCAGGTAGGCCAGGACATCGTCCGCAAATAGGGAGAGCTTAAATTCCACCTCGCCCCTTTTGATACCTCTAATATCTGGGCTGGCTCTGACCGCTATTGCCAACGCCTCCATCGTAAGGACGTATATCAGGGGAGAGAGTGGGCATTCCTGCCTTGTCCCGCGGGAGAGGGGGAATGATTCAGACAATGTCCCGTTCACCTGTACCCTTGCCGTTGGGGCCCGATAGAGGGCGGTTATCCAAAGCATAATGTGAGTACCAAAACCCATCCTCCGGAGCAGGAGCTCCATGTAGCGCCACTCCACCCTATCAAAGGCCTTCTCGGAGTCCAGGGAAAGGACGCAGGCGTCCAAGTCCGATGATTGGGCGAAGTGGAGGAGGTCTATTGTTTTGCGGATGTTATCTGACCCCTGCCTTCCTCTAATGAAGCCCACCTGGTCCCCGTGTACTAATTTCGGCATGATACCTTCCATCCTCCTCCCCACCACCTTGGCCAAGATCTTGACGTCAATATTTAATAGTGATATGGGGCGATAGGAAGAGAAATCCGCTGGGTCCCTTCCCTCTTTGGGCAAGACTGCTATAATAGCTCCCATCATAGATTCTGGGAGGATGTCCCCCTCCAGCACCGCGTTGAAGACCCTTGCAAGGTAAGGGGCCAGAGTGGAGCGAAATCTCTTGTAAAAGAGGACGGAAAAGCCGTCCTCCCCCGGGGTAGTGCCCACCTTCATCCCACTAATCACCTTGTCCACCTCATCCTCGGTTATCGGGCCCTCCAACCCCTCGGATATTTCCCCGGAGAGGGACAGGATCTGTATGGAGTCCAGGAAGTTTTCTATCTGGGTGTCGTCCCCTTCGTATTCGGATGAATAGAGGGTTCTGTAGTATTGCCGGAAAGCCTCTCCTATGTGGGGAGAGTCACATCCCATGAGTCCCCGGGTGTCCCTCACTTCCTTTACCCTCCTGCTTTTCTGTACCTCCCTTAACTTCCAGGCGAGGATCCTGTCCGCCTTGTCCCCTTTCTCATAATATTTTTGCTTAACCATTTGAAGACTCCTCTCCGTTTTGTGTAGGAGGAGGTTTTTTAGCTGGAGCCTATAGTCCGCCAGTGCTGCCACCCGGTCGCGGTCTAGGGGTTGGGTCGGGGATCCCCCCGGTTGGAGACGGGCTATCTTTTCTCGCAGGGCTTTCTCCTGGGCCAATCTCTCCCTCTTCTTTAGGGCACCTATTTTTATGAGGACTCCTCTTAGGGTTGCCTTGAAGGCTCCCAGAGCGTGTGTGTGGTCACCTCCCCGTTGTCATTAAGCTCAAAGAACTCCGTTATGGAGTCCAGGACCTCCTGAGCAATGACCTCATCCTTTAGCAGGGCGTCATTACATTTCCAGCGCCCTTTGCTTTCCCTATTCCAGCCTATTGTGATGCTGATGCGGGCCATGTTGTGGTCCGACCAGGGGACTGGGTCTATCCTGAAGCCTGATACAAACGGGCAAAGACTGTCGTCTGTTAGGATGTAATCTATCCTGGAGAATGAATTATGTATGGCTGAGTGGTAAGTGAAAGAGGGGATCCCTGTCCTAGGGTTCGGGATAGTATCTATCAGGCCCAGGTCCTCATTTACTCTCCGGAAGCTCTGTGCCATGGCCTCTTCTATGGGCCTGGGGTTGAGGGGGCCCATCCGCCTCCTATCCAAGGTGGGATCCAGGACCATGTTGAAGTCACCTCCCACCACTAGTGGGCCCTGCATGAATAGCCTGAGCTTGTCCCTGGTTTCCTCCCAGAATTGGGCCTGGTTTTCGTTCGGGCCGTACACCACCGCCAGGGTGATGGAGGCCCCCTGTAGGGTGCCCCGTATCAGCAGATAACGGCCTTCAGGATCCTTCAAGATCGCCTCCTTCTCAAACCCTACGTTCCTTCCTATTAATATGGCCACCCCCCTTTTCTTAGACCTGTGGGAAGCGTGATAGACCTCCTCAATTCCACCCCCCTGCAGCCTGGGCTCCTTCCCCCTAGCCCAGTGTGTCTCTTGGACAAACAGTAAGTCTAGTTTCGCCCGCTTAAACTCTCTGCAGATCAGAGATCTTTTTGTGGGGGTGTTCAGCCCCCTCACGTTCAGGGTGCCCACTCCCAGGGCCGGATGGCTGTCAGCCATAGTCAATGTTTCCTGCCATACTGGTCAACAACTTCGCATCGGTTCTCCCTTTTCGCTCCCCTTGGTTCACCGGTTGGACGCTATTAAAATGAACCCCCAACAGCCCCTCTAACCCTCTCCCCAACAAACAAACCCCAACTTGGTCATAAACCCCCACACCCTCCCCCGGCGTCCAGCCAGATAGTTCCGCCACTACTGGCTTTTTGGCCGGACCACCAGCCTGCCCCTCTCAGCCAGGCAATCATTGTGGAATCTCTTTCGTGTGAGCCCCCCCCCTGATTTCTTTCCCGTAATTGCCCCCTTTTGTACTTGCTGTTTGGCCTGATTCTGGAACCGTTCTTGCCTTTCGGCGGTCCCCGGGTTACTGCCTTGTAGTTAGTCTGCTAACTCCGGTCATTCCGGGAGACCGCTCGCCGGGCCCGGGCCTGTTCGGGCCGATGCTCCTCTCCTACTCCACTCCCCGGGTCGGGCGCGTCTCCCACGCGGTCCCCGCCTTCTCCGTCGGCGGTCCTCACCCCCGGGTGGGTCCCACCGGTTCTCACTCTGCGTTGGCGCCGCGGGGGATGGGTGGTCACCGCGGCGTCGGAGGTCGGCTCTCCCTTGCCTGTCTCCAGTGCGATGGTCCTCGGCTCCGACTTTCGGCTACGCGCCGCCCGGGCCCTCTGACGCACCTCCGCTGCAGGTCCCGCGGCCTTGGATCCGCGACCCTGAATCTCCGCTTTTCCTGGGTCCTTTGACCCCGCTGTTTCGCTCCACGGGGGCACTAGGGGTTCACCCCGCTCTACCACCCGTTCTTTCGCCTCGGGGGGTTCTATGGGGGGGCTCAATCCCGATTCGGACCCGGCCGGTGGCGGAGCGCGGAAATCAGGCAGCCATTGCCTGTGCGCCCCCTGGTGGCCTCTATTCCTCTTAGCCCTTTTAACTGCTCTTTTAACTGCTGTCAACTGAAGTTTTTTAGTGCGTCTTGACATAAAGCCTACCTTTTCATTAGGAGACGCAGTCTCTCCTTCCTCATACTCCATTTGTTCAATCATTTTTGTGAGAGCAGAGGGACTATATTCCGGCTCATTCACCCGTTGAGGTGACTGAGTATTTAACTCAATTTTCGGTGGCAGAGTATTTAATCTTATTTCATCTATTGCAGTTTTCATAGCCTTAATATCTTCCACTATAAGTGCCATGCCATGCTGAGAGTTGCCAATATTATTTAGGGCAGAATCTAAAAGCGCTGAATCGCTCTGCCCTAAGCCTATATCAACTACCTCAGATAAAAGGCACTGAGTGCTTTTATCATAGCACTTGTTCACAGCTTTTGAGGTAGAGGACATCGCAGTTGTACTAGGGTCGTAGGGTGTCTGTTTACAAGGGTTATTGACAATCTCCCTTGCTGTTATAAAGCCCTCCAAACGATTAATCTTGGTAAGAATGTCATTCATTGATCCTTTAATTTCCCTTATCTCGCAGTGCTTAACATCGTGTCCTTTATCCAAAAGGTCCAGTATTCGTATGATTACAGGAAAAGTATACGGTCTTTCTGCGTCCATTGTTTGTGATAGATTGATGTTAGATGCTACTCCCTGCGAGAGATTATCATTGACTTCCTAGCTTACAAATTGAGAGTAACTTGGATAATTGCTTATTTTCCGTGGAATATATTTGCTGCACTTATTACCATACTTGCCATCAATAGAATTTTTCGATTGAGAGCAGCACATTGGAATATCCCCATGTTAAGCAGAATCCTATGCAGTGCCCCTAGGGACCACTACACAAGATTAAGTCTACAGGTGGTAGTATAATTTCACCTTTGGTACAAGCCTGTACTACACAGAGTGGTAGCAGTAGCGGAGCAGCCAGACGTATCTCAAGAGCAAATGAGCAGTAGTAGAGATTACACAAAGGACTATAGTTACTGTGACTCAAGCAAACACTGACTCAAGGTTTTTGGTTAAAAAGTAAGAGTACATTTATTTTAAACCATCTCAAAACACTTCACTTCTATTAAATTAAAACCACATGAAAAATACACTACACACAACCAATTCACTTAGTGCAGCACAACTAAAGGTAAGTACCTTTGGTTTTGACAGACCGGTGTTATGAAACAAAGACGTTACCAGGAATACATAAGCGATCACTTTTTGACAGTTATGACAGTTCGGTCTTAATAAAGATACGCGTACCCGTGGGAAGAAATGTTACCGGAGAAAAAACACATTTAGCACCTGGGTTACCACGAGAGAGTTGGGGGCAAAAATCATAGGCAATAATTTTGTCAAGGCAGACAGAATGAGAGGACTCTAATCAAAAGATAAAATTCAATAGGCCTGCGCCACTGTCAAATGGAACAGGGTTCCTGTTGTCGAGGATCACACAGGCAGATGGTTCACGATTCAAGGTTGCCAGGAGTACTTGGATATTGTCAACAGAGGAAGCAAAAGTTATAAGAGGGAAGAAAGACAAGGGCAAGCCTTGGATGAGGAGAAAAGGGGTTAACCCTAGTTCCTTGAAGCTGGACACAGTAGCTTATTCTTTGAAGAAGCTGGTGCCACAGCAGTTGTTCCTGGTAGTTTCTCACAGACTCACGGTTCCTGGGACTTCAGTCATGGAGACAAGAAGGACGACGTCTGGAGTGATCTGCACTACCCAGGGATGATGCCAGCAGCAGCGACGGTGAATAAAAGGAGAGGCTCTTCAGATGGCTATTCAGACCACTACAGCAGTGTGCAGCGATTTCGACCACGAAGAGGATCCTCTGGCTGTGGAAGATGAGCTGGTTGACCTCACCAGGCTCAAGGGAAGAAGACTCCAGACTGGATCTTCTCTGGTCGTTGAAGGGTAGATAGCTTAGGACTGCAGCATGGCTTCACCGGGGCTCGGGGTTGCAGCAGCCGTAATCTTCTCCGCTTCTCTTCGTTTCCTTGCAGTTCCAGTGGCGACTCTGACTTCCAGGCCAAGAGTCCTGCCTTTTATGCGAAAAATCCCCCATTCACACAGCCTGGCTGTCAATCACCCAGCAGGGGGGTTGTCCGGCCCGGACAACCACCTCAGCCAATTATGGCAAAGCGCGACTTGGGTTTCCTAGGATACCCTGTGCAGGAGGTGACTACACCCCTCCCTCACATATGCCCACCTAGACACCCAGGTGCCAAGAGGAGGGCTTCTTCGCAGAAGCCTGCCAAAAGACAGTGAACAAAGAAGGCAAACCTGGTTTGCCTCGCAAAGTAAAACACAAGAAGGATTTTAACAAAAAGAAATGGCGAATAAACCCGACCGGAGCCAAAAGAAAGATTATTTGGTCAAGCAGGTTTAGGTTCGAGTCTAATATAATAGCCTGGAACAATACCACGTTCATATAGTATAATTGCGGTAGAAAAGTTAGAGTAGATACCACTGCCACCAGCCAAGTCTAAATGTTAAGAGAAAAACAAAGCTCAGAGAGGCACAGACAAAAAGGGATAGGAACTAATCCTTTCCAGTACTCCATGTAAAATGGGGTGTACTGGGTCTGTAGTTTTAAAGTGACTATATAAAGTTAATGGCAACTTTACCTGTTTCTGGGGGACAGTAGTCAGCCCCAGAAAAATGGAGTCAGAGGGAAGCCTCAAAGAACATCCTGTGTTACTGCACTGAAGGTGCTGTGTAACACACATAAAAGTGGGTCTCATGGAGTGGTGTGCTCCAGAGCCCAAGATCACACAAACAGTAGAAATACACATGGCAAAACACATTTAAGTGTGGGAAAAAGGCTCACACTCTTACCAAGTGGAAAAAAATAAACTGCAGAAATCCAGCAAAGCTGCTGAGGGACTCACTAGGTGAGGGAAATTAGCCATAGAATGAGAATTCTCCCTAACACCGCACTACTCATATCAGGCACAGATACTTTTTTATCCACTGGATACCTATCCTCATTATCGCGTGAGCGTGGAATTAAAGGGGTTAACAAGCCAATGGATAGTCAAACCTGTTTATCCAATTCGCCCATAACCTCGGGTCCTATTTTGGATAAGTCGTTCAGGGAGTTGTTATTAGAGATTGAAGTATTTGGTGATCATGAGTCTGGCAATTGTGCTGGGTCAATTTCTACCCCCTCACGGCTTTCCATTGATTCCTTATCAATAATTCTTTGTCCAACGATAGAGGTGGAGGTAGATGCTTTGTTGGATATATCAGTTAAAGGTGAGTGTATCTGTGCGGTGTGTAAATTGAGTGTGCCAAGGGCTCGTACTGCTAGGTCATTGTTACTAGTTATAGCAACTATAGCAGTAGGAACACATTGCACATGCTCAGGAATTTCCATACAGCTGATGGCGTTTCCTAAATTGGGGTCTAGGTCCAAAGCCTTTATGCCAGAGTAGGTGTTATTACCTGGACACACCAAGAGATTGATGTTCATTTTATTGGGGTGTGTTAGATCAGCACAACGCCCACTCCGCAGTCCCCTTGCCATAGTCTTAGGCAAGTCAAGCCCCGCCACAAAGAACCTAGCGCTCCGCTCAGTCAAGGTAGTCAGTACACTAAACTACAATCGGTGCTCCAGAATATACGTGTGAGGAAATAAAATATCAAATATCCTACCTCACACCCTAATATCCAAACAGCACACTTGCACACACTTGGAATGCACGCACGGAATGCGCGTTTACACTACAAGTAGGGCTTTCTGGGTACACAGAGAGCAGGGTTTCGCCACGCCAAGGATCTAAGGGATGAAACAGAATGCAAGCGTAAGTTACGCTAATGACGCTTGCTTTGTGGGTGGGTGATTCAGCTGTATTAGACACAATAGCCCAGCCCACACATAGTTCAGCCTAGAATGCAGCACAACAATAGTCCCTCCAAATATTTACTTAGGGCTTTGCAGTCAATGAATGCAAGTCCTTAACAGCGTTTCGCCTGTGAGGCAAGGACTGCTCTTCCTCTTGTCCTTACAGCCTCTCTGCGAAAATATTCATCCAATTCTGGTCAAAAGTCTGTGGTCCCCAGCCAAACAGCACACTTGCACACACTTGGAATGCACGTACTGCTGTGTATTCGTTATTCGCAAGCATGTAAATCCATGCCAGAACCCATGCTGGAGAAGGTTTAAGTTACTTAACTGTAACTATTGTTCTCCAGCATGGGTCTCGCATGGATTCGCATGCGAACCCTCCCTCTGGCCCCTCTGCGGCACTTCTTGGCCATACTGCCACTTTACGTGCTCACCAAATCTGAAGATGGCTGCCGAGGCTGGGTTTAGGGAGAGGAATGTCATTAGAAGGGGGCAGTCTGACCCAGAGGACAGTGAATAGTTTAGAGGAGAAATATAGTGTTTTTTTTTTAACAAACTTTTCTTTAATCAGTTGGAGCAAGGAAGACAAGGAATGCAAAGCATCTGGATCATAAGATAGAAATGATGGCATTCAACTTAAATTTAAATTACATCATCCTGTGTGCGCTGATTGGATAGACAATGTACCAAAAAGAAAGCAAACTGTCCCCCCAAAATCCCTCTATATCCCTCTTCTTCTAAGGAGATAAATGCTACTCAGTTTCACCCGGATGTTAGAAGAGTTTCGCCAGGCAGGGTTTAAACGTCAACGCTGGATATTCACGATCATAGTCCAGCACGGGGCCCCAGATGGCTTGGAATTGGTGGACCTCTCCTTCCCTTGAGGCCGTAAACTTTTCTGCCACCAAAATGTCCCATACTTTAATGCACCATAGGGACAGCTCCAGCCCTTCTACGGCTTTCCAGTGGTGGGCAATTGTAAAGCGCGCCGCCAACACCAAATGTGTTAGTAACTTCGCCCGCACCCCAGATTTAGGCTATGTCTCCTCACTTGGGGCCCCCAAGAGAGGAGTTTCGGGACACAACGGAAGTTTGTTTCCAGTGATAGCTTCTATGATTGATTGTCACAATGCTGTCCCAGAAGGAATGAATCAGTGGACAATCCCACCACATGTGGTAGTATGGGCCAAGTACTCCACACTTACGCCAACAGGAGGGAGATATTGCAGCCTGGTAGTGGGGTATCTGTGCCAGAGGATAGTACCAACGAAATAAGAATTTTAAGGCACATTCATTGTTAGTCACACATCTAGAAGAGGAGTGGCCCCAGGCCCAAATATCTAACCATGGTTGATCCTCCAGCCGGTTGCCCAGATCCGCCTCGAAGCGGCTCATGTAGGCCGGGCGAGATGCCAGCAAGTCCTCCCTCAGGAGTTTGTATATCTTGGAGAGCCTGCCCGTCCCCAGATTCTCTGTTGCTGTTAACTCAATCGGACTAGAGTTTGCGTAGCCTTTTGCTTTGTCTCAGGGTGCGTAATCCAATGGCGTAACTGCACATATGAGAACCTGTCTGCATCCGAGAGTTGAAACGTTTTTTTGCAGTTCTCAAATGAGTATGGCTGACCTACTTTAAATAGCTGGCTAGAGTTTGAAGGCTGCCCGCTTCCAGCTCCCAAAGGCTTCCATCTGCATGCCCGGTGAGAAGGCAGGATTGCCAAAAATTGGGGATAGTGGGCCCAAGCCTCTGGAAATCTTTTTCATCTCAAAGCCTCATCCTATGACTTCACGGTGACCTTTGTTGATGAGAGCAAGTTCTGCCATTGCTTTCGTGTAGCGTGGGGGATAAAGGGTAAAAAACATAGGGGGAGCGAGAGTTTGGATTGTTCCATCTCAGCCCATTTCAGTGGGGGCATGCGGGGCATCCAGGTTATCAGGTGTGATATTTGTGTCACCTCTGCATATTTAGGCAGGTCAGGCACACCCAACCGGGAACCACCCATTATGACTCTTTTAGGGATCCTTGAATTTTTACCCCGCCAGATAAAACTCAGAACTTTATGTTGAAGGCGATCAAATACGTTGTTTGGGATTTCCACTGGGAGGGATGAGCATAGATGGAGGAGGCTGGGAAGTAAGTTCATTTTCACAGCCGTGATTCGACCCATTAATGACATTTCTTGGTTTGCCCATTTTACTAGATCCTTTTCTAATGTTTTGATGAGGGGGGAAAGTTAGCCGCGAAAAGATATTTTGGGGAAGTCGTGAGCTGAACCCCCAGGTATTCAACGGAATTGGTATCCCAACAGAGTGGACAGAGGGATTGAAAAGAGGAGACATCCTGTGGGGATAGCCCCACTCTCAATGCTACCGACTGCCCATAATTTATTTTGAATCCCGCTACTTGCCCAAAAGCTTAGAGTTCTTGAAGGGCTGCTTGTATGGCGGGCCGAATATTAGAAATAGAGAGTAATACATCATCAGCGTATAGAGATACGTTTTGGGGGGAGACCCTTGAACCATAACTCCTTCGATTGCTATGTTTCATACGTATGCGTTGTGCCAACGGTTCCATGATTAAGGCGATCAAAAGAGGGGGTGAACGTTCCCGGTTAACCTGGTGTAGAGTATTCGGAGAGGAATAGTTAGCCGAGATCATCTTCCTATACCATGGTCCTAAAACGAAAAGCCTCTAGGTTTAAGTGCTTAAAGGACCAGTCCACCTTTTCAAATGCCTTGGTGGCATCCAAGGGTAGAAGAGCTAATTTCCCTTGTACCATAGTGGTTGTTTCTATCAAATTCAGGGCTCTCCTTATGTTATCCCCTGTTTTTCTTCCCAAGTGAAAACCTGTTGGATCTGCATTGATCAACGTTTGGAGGAATCGGGCCAAGCAGTTCTCCAATACTTTCGAATATATGTTTGCAGCAGTATTAAACAAAGAGATTGGCTGATAGGAGGCGCAGTCTCAGGTCCTTACCTGGTTTTAATAGTAATATCGTAGTAGAGGTTTGCATGGAGGGAGTCGCCCTACATCCCTCTCTGAAGGAGTTAGAGAGCTGTCAGAGGCGGGAGCAGTTGGCTACTAAAACGTTTATAACATTTTGGTGAGAATCCATCGAGACCCGGTGCTCCGGACTTTAGGGCTTTAATTATAACCCCCTCCTGTGAATTGGGGCCTCCAATGCCTCTATGTCCTCCCAGGACAGGTGTGGCAAAGACGCTTCTTCTAAATGCCATTTTTGGGCTGCGCTTGATCTACTCAGAGCTGACCTTGTTTCTAGCAGGTGGGCTTTCGCTAATTGTAATTTAATCTGTTCCCCCTATTGAGTCTCCCCTTGTTGATCTTTAAGGCCTATGATTGTTTTCCGTTTTCTGGATTGGGACAGTTTTCTCGCTAGGAGTCTGTTGGCTTTATTGCCCTTCGCATAGTATCCCTGTTTAGTAGTCAGCAGAGATTGGGCGTATCTTCGGCATATAGGGCCTCTAATTTATTTCGGGCTATACACAGGACTTGGTGGCATTTAGGGTTCGCCCCTTGTATTCCCCCTCAATTTTCGAGATTTCTTGTTCAAGTTGGGCTCTGGTCTGGTTTTTCCATGTGTGATAGGCCGATGTGTGAGCAATTAAGACACTCCGGGGGACTGCTTTCATAGCGTCCCATGTCGTAGATGGGGACGTTAATTCTGTGGGGTTCGCCTGAAAATAATTTTGGATTGCTTTCGCTACCTCATCCCTCAGGCCATAACATTTAACATTGGATCATGCAGATGCCATTGCGGTCTGGGAGACAGGGCTGGATCCCAAGCTGCAAGAGGACCGGGGCATGATCTGAGAGAACCCTGGGGGCGAGGACCAC
This sequence comes from Ambystoma mexicanum, assembly GCF_040938575.1. NCBI lineage: Eukaryota > Metazoa > Chordata > Amphibia > Caudata > Ambystomatidae > Ambystoma > Ambystoma mexicanum. The sequence goes on along the minus strand of NC_090936.1, from coordinate 852,695,230 downwards.
CTTATCAATAAATGGCATACGCTTAGATGATACCAGGATCAGATCTATACAGGAGGAGAAGCTATGAACCTGTGAGAAAAAGGTGAAGTCCCGCTCTTCTGGATATAGAATTCTCCAAGCGTCCACCACATCCAAGGCTTTGAAAAAGTGAAGAATACTTGGGGCGATTTTTTTAAATCTTTGGAGGAGGGAGTATGTATTTTGTCTTTGTTGGGGTCAGGGACACCATAAAGGTCACCACCAATCACTATCTGGCCCTCTAAAACGGGAAGGAGAGATGATTCTAGTTCCTGCAGGAAGTTTTATTGCCCTTCGTTAGGGGCATAGACCATGATTCATTAATATAGTTTCCCCAGGAGCTTACCTTTTACTCCAATGTATCGGCCTACAGGGTCTCAATGGTGTTTAACTCTTCAAACTGGATGCCCTTTGCCATCGGAATTGCTGGCCCCCCTGTTTTTGTCCCTCCAGAGGCCAGGATTTGGTTGGGGAAGTCTCTACTCCGAAGGCGAGTGTAGTCCACCGGAAGGAGGTGAGTATCCTGCAGAAAAATTACTGATCCCTCTAAATCTTTCAACCACCTCAGGATCGATTTCCGTTTTACTGGAGAGGTCAAACCATTCACATTTAGCATAACAAAACTCAAGTTGAAGTGAGGTACTGCCGGGCTATCGACTTCCATGGCGGGTTGGGGGAGGGGGGGACTAGGTGAATTTCAGACGGCATCTAGGACATAGAAATATCTGAAATCCCGTTAAAACCAAGGTTTTAACTGAGTAAACAAATAATCACCAATAATAGTCCCAACAATATACTCCAAAACCTAAGGTTGCCAAAAACGTGAGGCAAAACTCCCCAGGGAACTTCAGGTGTCATCCCCCTTGAGGTCAGGCGTAGGCAGCATGAAACCCATCTTGAGCCTGCATTGCTCTGCACTTCCTCAGTGCCAATTGCCTAAACTGCGGAAATCGGCGAGAAAATAAGAGATCCTTAGCTGCAACATTTCTTTGGCTCAGGAGTGTGGCAGAGATTTCCCTGGGTTGTGGCCTTTCTGGACTCTTGACCAGGCGGAACGTCATGCTTTTGGTTGAAGGCCCTCAACTCCCTCGGGAGTGTCAGACGGAGAGGCACTGCCCCTTGTCTGGGTAGGTTGAGTTTGCGACCCCCTCTGCATCCTCCAGGCATGATATCGTCCGGGACACCCCCTTGAATGTTTACTGCACAGAGGTGGGAAATAGCCAGCAGAACCTGATCTTTAGGTCCCGTAAGAAGAGAGTTAATGTCCGCAGAGCTCAGCGTTTTTGTATTGTAGCAGTCGCCAGTGCCTGAAAAATCTGTAGGGGGGAGCAATGGAAACTTGGTTTGTCCCGGCTGCGACCCACCGCCAGGATCTCCTGCTTCGTTGTATAAAAGTGGACTCTGGTAATTACATCCGGCGGGTATTCCGAAGCAATCCCCCTGCCGGTACGCAGTCTGAGTGTGGTCCAACAAGAGCAGTGGTTTGTTGATATGTGGCAGGAGAGATTGAAAAAAGTTCCCTACATGCTCTCAGGTCTTCATCAGAGACAGATGGAGGCACTCCTCTAATCCGTAGATTATTTCTATGAGCCCTGTTCTCTGTGTCCTCTTATTGGTTTTCCAGAATCTCATTCCTGTCCTCCAGGGCTCGAATTTTCCATTGAATCTCCTGCATGGTTCTTGCGTGGTCTAGAGCTTGGTCCTCCACCCCCAGTCTTTGTTCGATCTCCACCACCTTCTGGCCGGTGCGCTCTAATTTGGTGGAGATTTCAGCCATGCAACTGCGGAATTCAGTTTTGATGTCGAGCATAAACGATTGAATGTCGTCCTTGGTGGCTAGTTGCCCAGATGGTCCTGCCGGAGCTTGAGGCAGAGATTGTGCCAGCTCCAATTTATTTCCTTTCTCTGCCGGTAACAACATAGAGGAAATGTCCACTTTTTTTTAGTCTTGGGATGTTTAGACCTGTTGGCAGCTGAGGACGGGGAGGGATCTCTCCCACAAGGAGTCACCCTTGCCCTTGCTCTGTTGCGGTTATCCGCTTGGATTGCCCTCTCTCGTGTGTCTCTGGGGATTGGGGTCTGTCCAGACACCACAAAGACCTGTGAGTGATTGGTTGCAGAGCTACACACAGCGTGCAGCGTGCTTCGTTGAGGGACAGTGGTTCCAAGAAAGAGCCCTTAAGTAGATTCCATGGAGTTATCCACCGCAGAGGAGCCCAGTGTATAGTGGTATCGGGGGGAGATGGGCGTCGTCCCCTACATCAGCAGGGAAGTAGTGCCAAGAAAGAGCCCTTAGGAGGATCCCATGGAGTTATCCACCCCAGAGGAGCCCATTGTATAATGTTATACGGGGGCGATGGGCACAGTTCCCTGCACCAGTGGGTCGGGAGCCAGTGAAGTCCAGCTGTCATTGTCCCTTGATGGGGGGACATAAGGGGGGAGGTAGATAATGCCCCTCCAAACTTCAACAGATCAGGTAAACTCCCCTACCTCAAGCGCCGTCGGTCCTTCCCGTGAGAGAGAGGGTATGTGTCCCTTATCTAATGCTGCTGCCTCACCGTAGTCCGGTCCGGTGATGGAGCGGATGATCAGGTAATCCTGCACTCGATGTTTCACATGCGTCTCCCCCTCCGGTCAACATTCAGACTGACTTGTGGTCGTTACACTATGTGAGACCTCGCTGGGCTCCGTGAAGGAAGCCGGGGCGCCATCTTAGAAATTTGCGATCCCGCCGCAGGGCCACAGCCCTCTGATTGTTCCGGCCCCGGGGTTGCTCCTTTCCCCAAACGCTGCAGAATCATGACGTACTCATTCCGTCTGCATTTCTGGGGGTCCGCACTGCCACAGCCAGTTGGAAGTGCCTTATGTTCCCCTTTAACAACGAGCTTCACACAGAGGCCATTAGCAAAGCATCTGCATCGACGGGGCTGCTGGCCACGCCCCTGAGAAATACCACTTTAAATTGAAAGTGAAACTGTTTTTTCTTTCACTGAGGATTCCCGCCCTGACGGGAAATATTCATGAGCATCCATGCCAGACCCATGCTGGCGAACAATAGTTACAGGTAAGTAACCCGTGCCAACCAAGGTGAGAGGGTCATAATCCATTCGGCCTCCGTGGTTAGGAAGGGGGTGTGGATATTCCCCCTCCGAGCCTGACGCAGTGATAGCAACACCACTAATTGCCAGATCCTGGTTGCTTCTCAATTTAGTCATCCATTGTTAGCGTCTTTAAATGTAAACATCATTGCTCCACCTATTATGCTATTTTTGTGTGTGTTCTTATTTAGACCTCTGGAATTGGATCTGACGACCAGCCTGCTAGGGAACAGGAACTTCAAAAAGAAAACCTGAGGTTGTCATCAGAAATTGTTGAGATACATTTTCAGCTGGAGCAGGCCAATAAGGATTTGCCAAGACTGAAGGTACTATAGTATTTTCTATTTAAAGACAATTGCTATTTAGAAAAATAGAAGTTAATGCTTCGTGATATTGTAGATTCATACCAGAACCTGTGGCAAATAATATGACTGGTAAAGATTGTGGGTGGGGCACCCATGGGTTGCTCAGCTTTAGAAATCAGTGTATCCTGTGTCATTTTGAAAATATATTCTGGCTTTTTTGTCCATTCTCTCTGGTTCAGTCATATGTGGTGATTGTATTTTACTCACATTTCCATTTACTGTTCGTTTTAAGAGTAGGAAACTGCACCCCATATTCCAAAAGCAGTCAGATTTGCAGGTGAAGGCAGCATTAGTTTGGGCTGTTTCTTGAATGCTATCAGAACATCTTTTTACTTTTTTAAATAATCTCTTCTATATCTGGAAACCTTTTACATAGTTTTGGTCCTGTATGGTGGAGATACTCAAGAGATTCACTGGTTTTAAAAAGAATTGCTGGAATTGATGTGCCTCAAGTATAATTCGTTCCACTCACGCATTCTATAATCTTTGCTTTGTTAGAAAACATTCATTTTTTCATGCACTTTGCATTGCCCCTAAGTTCTAAAATGTAAGTTTTACAATATTTGTTTCTATGGTGCATTGCATTTATGCATGTTGTTCGATAAGCAGGTTTCTCTCTGTTGCTCCATGACATCCCCCTGTTCTGCCTTACCCGCTATCGTCCAATTCATGGCTTCTCACCCTGCAGTCGTGCATTTTCTTATAGCGTGTGCACTTTTCCCGTTTCCCCACTGTTTAACCATGCTGACCCTTCTTCAACCTTGTCCTTAAACCATGTGTCCTTCTGCCCTTTTTAGTTCTGGTACATAGAAGGCATAATCTATCTAATGAGCCTAAAGTATAAATTCAGTTTTTTAGGGATAGCACAAGATGGCTTTAGGAGAAGCAGATTGCATGTGGAGGCACACACAGATACTTAAATTGCACTCCCAGCAAATCCACACCCATAGCTAATGCGATAGCACTGGGACCCCCCTACTCACTCTCCTTCTATTTTCCTCCAATCTCTACCCCAAAAAATCTATTGAGGGATTGTTTACCCTCTTGCCAATCATCATTCAATCAGAGTATCAACAAGCTTGTTTTTCAGAACACGCACTAGCCCTCAAGCTTTGTCAGCAGCCTGAAATGTTGCTGACTATTGCAGGTCTGTTAAGAGGTGCCTCTTTGGCATGATGGAGGGGAGACGAAAGTATGACTTACAGATGTATTTGTGCATTGCAAAATAATTATGAAATCAGTTTAACACAAACTTTGAACCAGGTCTACCATCCCTCCTTGCCACCCCCGGACAATCAGGGTAGATCTGTGTCTTGCTAGAGGATGAAAAAACAAGCATTGACGAAGGCAATAGTTTTGGCACTGTATAAGCATGTGCAGGTATTACCATCATATGCTCAGCTACTCGCACCTTTTGTCAGGTATTGGCCACGTATGTGGAAGTACTTGCATCATCACCATTTCAAACCTACAGGTGCACAAACCATTGGCAAGAAATGCCCAGGTACTCCCAATATTGGGGTGTGTGTAGTGTCTGTGTGTAGTATGGGTGTGCCTGGTGGACAGCATGTGTGTGCAGTGTGTGTGGGTGTGTGCATGCCTTGCATTTGGGCTGTATGTGGACATTGTGTGAATGAGCAGTGTGTATTTGTGTGCACTTTGTGTGTGAGGGCAGTACATATTGGGGAGATGTGTGTGTGGTGTGTTGTGCCAATTCGGCCAGTGTGCCTGGGTGTGGGAGCAATGTGCGTGGTGGGGCAGTGTGTGTTTGAGGCAGTGTGTATGTGGGGAGCAGTGTTTGTGTATGTGGAGAGGCGCAGTACTTATGGAACCGTGTTTGTGTGTGTGTGTGTGGGTGGGTGGAGCAATGTGGTGTATGTGGGGGGTAGGTCATGTGTGTGTTGGGGTACACTGTGTGTATGCAAGTAGAATTGGTTGTATTCTCATATTGTACGAGTCAAAACCTTTTACATGTGTAGTATTTGTAAGCAGGAATTCATAGTTCAGTTCAAATAGTTTACTTCAACAAAATTGTCATAAAAGCATACATCGCTAAAAGACAACACATGAAATTACATTGTGATACAAAGTTAAAATAGTCAGTTAGCAAGGGATCTCGGATAACATTTATAAGCGTAAACACCAATCTGAGAAAGTTACAGGTATACAAATACAGCCGAGGTATCAGTTGAATTTAGGCACGTCTTCATAGCCTCCTCTGTGGTTCTACAACCACGATTACGAAAAATAGGTCTAAGAAAACGCTTCCTCAGTGGCAGCGAAACTGGGCATAATAGTAAAAAGAAAAATGTAAATCCTCTGTGACACTGTTACACAGAGGACACATCGGCGATACAGCGTTCTGACAGCTATGTTTCAGTGAGGCTATTGGTTAAATACCTAGAGGAAATTTTAGATACAGTGCTCTTTTGTATTTTGCGAGTTTCACAGTTTAGATACTCCTTGTTAGGCGGAATTATATGCAGTGCCCTTTGCGAACACCACACACAATTAAGACTACAAGTGACAGTACAATTTCACCTTTGGTATAAGCCTGTACTACACAGTTAAAGTGGTAGCAGTAGCGGAGCAGCCAGACTTATCTCAAGAGTAAGTGAGCAGTATCAAATAGTTACAAAAAGGACAGCAATTACTATGATTCAGGCAAACACTGACTCAAGGTTTTCAAGTAAAAGAATATACATTTATTTCACTCTTCAGTTGTATAACATTACATTATATAAGCAGTCTAAAAATCACACCCTTAATACACCACACAACCCCCAATAAGTTCCAGACAAGTTAAGCTCACAAAATGAAGTGGGAGCAAAATGGCACTCCAGCAATTACAAAAGGGAGGGAAAAACAAAGTTAACTGAAATTGAATCACACCAACAGGTAAGTACTCGGGGCAATCGAACAAGAGGAACTAGAATGATAAAACCAGATAGAAAAGGCTTAGGGCCAAAGTCAATAGGTCAAAAGTCTTTTGCTCAAGATAATACAGTTCAGGGTAGTTTGCGGTAAATTTTGTGGCACGGTTTCCGGATGAGGTTGGTTGGTAGAAAAGGTAGTTAAAAGAGAAGCGAAGGACAAGCCCTCAGATTGGAGAAAGATTTCAAACACTTTTACCGCAGCTGAATGAAACGAACAACCGGATTTGCACAGTACCTTAAAACGGAGAGTGAGCTGTAGCTGAGGCAGACTTTCCTGGTAGTTCCTGCAGGCTCACGGTTCCTGAAGCGACTGTCAGACTTATCAGAAGTAGGAAGACTGGAGGGTCCTGCACTACCCAGGGAAGAAACCAGCAGCAGAGCAAAGCAACAAATAAAAGGTGCGCTCCTTAAAACCCAAGCAGGGTCCGGCCTTCCTCGCTATCCGGCCCGCTTTAGCTCTGTACAGCGAATTCGACCAGAGGAGTCGTCCTGGCTTGCAGTTTGGGCAAACTGGTTGGTCCCACCAGCTCAAGGGAAGAAGTTTCCTGGAGGATCTTCTCTGTTGTCGGATTCTGAAGATTTGGACCTGCAGAAGGGCTTCACCGGGCCGTTCAGTCGTTGTAGGGATCCTCTTGCGTCAGTTCCTCGTTGGTTCTTTCGTTCCAGTGGCGACTCTGCTGTTCCAGTCCCAGAGACCTGCTTTTTATGCAGTTTTCCCCCATTCATACAGGCTGGCTGTCAATCACACAGCACGGTGACTGTCCTGGCAAGGACAGTCACCCAGCCAATCAAACAGGAGTACGACTTGGGTTACTAAGGGAACCCATGGCAGGGATTCTAAAACCCCTCCCTCACATCCTGCCTACCCAGACTCTCAGGTGCCTAAAGGAGGGCTTCTGTGTGGAAGCCCGCGAAAAGGCGATGAACAAAGGGACCAAACCTGGTTTGGCGCGCAGAGAAAAACACGAGAAAGACATTTACAAAAAGAAATGCTGAATAAACCCAACCGGAACCGTAATAAAACATATATGTTCAAGCAGGTTTATGTTTGAGGCTACTATGATAGCCTAAAACAATACCATGGTTATTTAAGATAACCGCGGTATCAAAAATAGGGTAGATACCACTGCCACCAGCCAAGTTTTGATGTAAAGGGAGAGAAACAATGCTCCAAGAGGCACAGACAAAAAGGGATAATATTTAACCCTTTCTAATACTCCATGTAAGATGGGGTGTACTGGGTCTGTGGTAAAATTGACTAAATAAAGTTAATGGCAACTTTATCTTTTCTGGGGGACAGTAGTCAGCCCCAGAAAATGGAATCGGTGGGAAGTCTAAAAGACAACCCTGTGTCACTGCACTGAAGGTGCTGTGTAACACACATGGAAGAATATGGTGCCATGGAGTAGGTGAGGCTCCAGTGCCCAAGATCACACACAAAGTAGAAATACACATAGCAAAACACATGTAAGAGTGGGGAAAAAAAGGCTCACAGTCTTACCAGGTGAAAAAAATAAATCCTAGAAATCTAGCAAAGCTGCTGAGGGACTCGGTAGGTAAGGGAAATTAACCATTTATGAGAATTCTTCCTAACACTTCTCACATCCTGCCTTAGTTTGATGCTAATATAACATGCCAAAGGCGCTGAGCCAAAGGTTTTCTTGAGAACATCACACTGTGCTTTAGCAAGAGCAGCTTCTTTAACAATTCCCCTTTGACTTTGAGGTGATTCCATTAGGGTTGCTCCAGTATGAGCCAAGATCCAGTTCCCTCAAACAATCTTTTTTTTACATATTTTTATTGACGTTTTGGATATAACATTACATCCGAGAATCTCCCTTAACCCACCCTCCCTCACCCACCACGCTCTGGAAGGATCTGCGCTCATGTCCAATGTTCCAAATCTATCAATATTGCTCTATTTGAACATGTCCAGCAGTCTTATTTTATGAGGGCACCATTGTTCCATATAGTCACTCTGTAAATAGTCTAGTACCGAACCCCAGTCCGTTCTGAATTTCTGGCGCTCCCTTGAATTTTATATGTGATGCATTCCATCGTTGTGTCCACACTCTTTGTATCCAGTCTACCATCATAGGAGGAGACTTCTGCTTCCACCTTTCCGCTATTGCCAACCATGCAGCTATAAGGAGGCCCATAAAATTGCGTCTCTGTGTCTTTGTTAGGCGTTTCTCTCGAGGGACCCACAGCCCACACATCCATACCCCTTCCACCAGTCCCTCTGTACTCCCAAACATAGTTTGCATTTGTGATTTTATCTCGCCCCAGAACTGTTGGATGGCGGGCAATCCCACCAGATAGGTCTCCAATCCCCCTCAGCCCCGCATTCCCTCCAGCATTTATTTGGGGATGAATTGTACATCTTAATCTTTGACATGCACGGCCCACATCAGTGATGTACGCCCTTGCTGTGCCAAAACATCAATTGGAGCATCTCTATATTTAGCAAGTTTGGAATTTGACCAAAGGCGCACCCAGTAAAAAACTGGCTGGATCCAGCAGCTGGGTACTATCCCCTGCATGCCAGTCTCTAACAGCATTGGCACTGTCGGGGTGCTTGCAGGCAACCCAAAAACATTTTTCAGGAATTTATTTTCTACCACTGAATTCATACGAAATATCTAGGAAACTGGTTTACAGACCTTCCCTGCTACTTACCTTCTCCAGTGCCTTGTGGGGAGAGCATGCGTGATAGAGATCAAAACAGCTCATAGCTGTATATATCGGTCCTTGATCTATACAGTCCCCAGACATACACAAGAAATAACGGCCTATCAGTCCACAGAAATGCCCAACCAAACAAACCCAGCTCCACAAATGTAATCAACTAAAATACACAAATTATTTAAAAAAAAAAAGAACAACCGAGGCTGCACCTGCCAGTGCTGTCTTCCAGAGATGGATGGAGTTGTGCAGGGAACTTGGAGGTAACTGACCATGTTCCTGTTTCCCCTACTGCCAATCAGCTGCACTTCAATTGCTTGCTGATGAGCCTGTGAGACATTCAGGAGATAGACACTTGTTAAACGAGTCTGCAATGGGCGTAGTTTGGGTGGAGAGGGGCAGGGGGACTCACACAGGCCTTAGAATGATCATGGGCGTCACTGTGGAAGACACATAACCAAACAACATGTGCAGGCTGTATGTACCTCCTCACATTCCATCTCCCCTACATCTTCTGTTCCAAGGTCAATAGTTCTGGCTTTATTGGTGGTGTGTAGTCCTCTACATCTCTAAGTGATATTAGGTAATTTGATAAATGGGCATAGTGTACATTTGTGATACTGTATGTGACGGGCATATATATATGGATAGGGGGTTCTAGGCACCACTCTCCACCTGGCATAGGCAGTCTATCAGTGTAGAGCCAGAGCTAGTCCTATCCCATGGGTGGCATGAGGAGCTGAGAGGGACCCCAATCACTGCCTCCCTAGATTGCTTGAATGTGTGCAGGGATATTGATACCATTGTTCCTGCCTCAATGCCTATCAGCTTCTGTCCTGGCCAGGTTTCTTTTTTTTTTTTTAAGAACTCATGCGGGCCTCTGAACACCTAAGTCCTGAAAAGCCGGACCAGAATTCTGGAGGCAAGGCAACACAACAAAACAGTGGGAGACGAGAATCACCACTCCCAGAACTCATAAACGTTTGTAGAGAATCCTATGAAAAGTGAGCACCCTGAGCACATGGGTAGTGTGATTAATCTAGCAGTGTTGTCACTCCTTCCCTGGGGGGAGGGGGAGCTCCCCTCATGTGGCCAGGGAAAGGCAGGAGCTACCTCACTCTGACCCTGTGGGTAGCTATCTGAGGGAGGACCACATGAGGGGAGACAACCCTCATGGGATGGAAGTGGACTTGCTAGGTAGAGCCTGGTATCCCCCTTTACACTCAGAACATAACCCCCCACCCCCGGAACTACCATACTTTTATGGCTTATTGTGGTGTAGACCCAGTCAACCACCTTATACCAATGGTAGAACTCTTTCTGACAGCTTCTGTAACGACACTGAGACACGGAAGAGCACAGGAGCAATACAGAGCACGAAACTGGAGACATGCTCTAGTTGTTTGTGGAGTCCAGGAGGTGGCGCAATGTTTAAAAGCAGGAAGTGTCAAGATGTAAGGAGATTCACTTCACCCGACGTAGGCTGGGATGCAGAGAAGAAGCCAAGCAGTCAGCCGGGCAGTCGAGCACGGAAACATCAGAAAAGAGCAGAGAAATCTCCCTAGCTCAGGCTAGGAACCCAGAGAGTGGAGAGCAAGGCAGAGCCAAGGCACAGAGAGAAGGGAATTCTCTGTTGTGGGTGTGTGGTTTCGGTTGTGTGACACAATTCTTAAGCCATCCCTGACTGAAACTGGAATGAATGCAGTGCAGTGCACTGAAAGGCTGGGGAGTAGCCCCAATCCACATCCTGTGTTGTCAGTGTCTGGTTGAGAATGGCCTGAATGTCTGAGAGCCTGATTGATTGGGTGTTGCCTGCATGAGTGCACTTGTGTGTGATTGGCTGGCTGAGCCTGACTTGGCCTGAGTGAATGGACAGTGTTTTTTGCTGCTTTTCACCCAAAGTGTCCTGGAAGCCAGTCCTGTGTGCCTGCGGTCCAGAGAAGGATTCTTCACAGTACAGAAGAGGAGTGCATGGACATTTTGAAGCCAATAAATCCATCTGTGTTGCCCAGGGTGAGGAGGAGTGTTTGTGACCGATGGAAGCCAAGCTGCTGAGTATCGCCTGGGCAAGTGGGTTCCCTGGCATAGTACTGCCTGACACCCAGGGCTGGCAAAGTTCCAGCCATCCATATCTTCAAGGGACATCCCTGCCACAACATCTTTCCACTTTTCCATGTCAGAGAAGATCCAGGGTGGTTGCCTGCAGAGGAGGGTCCGCCAGTGTGTTTTCAACCAACAAATCCCAAAGATGTCCCGTGAGTCCAGACTTGGTGAGGGTGCGCAGTCCAGTCTAGTGGTCATGTCCAGGCCACCAGAAGCCATACTGAGGTCTGCAGCACCGAAGGACCGAAAGGCAGTAAACCACAAAATCCCGAAACCTACTTCTGCCACTGCACCAGTCACTAAGGGTCATATCTTCTTCAGCCAGAGCTACTTGATTTATTCCTCTTATATTTTGTTTGCCGACCATCTACATCATAGAATTAGATTATGTTCTTGATATTTCTTCAACATTTTATCTACATGTGTATGCCATTACTTACATCCATTTATGGTTATGTTTGGTAACTTTGTCTGATGCCCATGTCTTGGTTTACTGAACCACGTGACTATTTCTTCCATGACTATGTATAGATTTCATTGACTGATCAGCTTTGTCTAGCCGGCTTTATAACAGTATCTACTATGTTTTTCTTCTTTCATTTTCTATATATGTGACTCAACTATAGTCCTATTATGCTCTAGAAGAAGAGGGACACCCTCGAAACACGTCAGCCTACAATATTGGACTATTTGATGTTGTTTTTGCTTCGACAACTGTTCATGATTAAACCATTGATGTTTTCTTTTAAAATTACCAGTTGATGCGTTATATTTGAAGAAACAATGTACTTTGAAAACATGTATTGAATAACTACTGATTACTCAAGATCATTTAACGCCCTTGTGGCGTTTTTTATAAGTGTGCAGGGGACGGGAGGACCCCAAATATGGGTCCTTTGTTTTTTTCGTGTTTACTATAGGGTTTTGTGCCAAGACCTTTATTCCTCCCCCGCACCTTGAATCCATCAACACCAGGCTTTTGGTTTTTGTAAGATTATATCCTCATAATATTGATTAATAGTGGTGTGCACCCATCCTTCTCCTTTTTGCCTTCTTCTCGACACCTACATCCCAGCGAATCCTTCTTCCAAAGGGGGTCCATCCTCAGGGGGTCTTGTCGAGTAAACCCAAGAAACTCCATCACTTCTCCTTCCAAGGCACCCAAGGTGCTGTGACGAGGTAGAGCTTCTTTCTTCCTCAGGATTCATCCAGTGGACCCAGATTCATCTTGGATCCTGTTCTCCTATGGCTTCTCAGGTACTTTGGGGTAGTGGGATCTGTAGAAAGAGAAGCAGACCATTAATTAACTTATTTGGACTGGGCTCTAATATACAACATAAAGTACACCTTAGCCTTTCCTTACAGGTTGCCCAGGTTGGGGGGTGGGGAGGAATCCGCATACACTATTGCATTTGTATCCTAAAGAATGCCTATGTTCTAATAATTACCTGCCTTTCTACAGTAATGTTTTTTTTTTAACTTTCTTTATTGGCATTTCGTAGAACAAACAATCACCCTACCCACCCTCCACCCCCAGTACACACATAAGGGTTATACACTAGAACCAATGATGTTCTGGGCAGTGTGGAGGGCGCACCTCCCGTAGTGTTCTCAGTCCAGCCACCAAACCAACAACGTCACATAGTATAAAAAAAAAAAGTCCATTCCCTGGGTACGGTCCTAGGGGGCAGGTAGGGAGCGCCCCCCTGCGCTCTGCCGCGCAGACGAACCCGACCCCTACGGAGAACCTTGCCCCACCCCCCTCTGGTTGCCCCGAAAGGTACATTGTATATGCATCCCACATCTGACTCTCACTAAGACACTTCCCCCTCAGCACCTCCCATCTTGTTTCCATGTCACTACAATATCATACATCTCTGACCATTGGGCAACCGTCGGGCTCCGGGTGCCGCCCCACTCCATGGCCACCCGGCGTTTTGCCAGAATCAGAAGAAGATTTACCAGTTTCCTAGTTTCATTGGGTATCTGTTCCGGGAATCCTAACAAGGCCATCATGGGATCTGGCTCTAGCTGTTGACCCACGATATCCCTAATCACCTCAGACACCTGCCTCCAAAAATGCACCAATTCCCCACAATCCCATGCCACATGAAGAAATCCCGCCATCTCTAATCCACAACGGAGGCAAGCCCCTGACCTCTGGGGGAAATAATCTTTTATCTGGGCCGGAGAATAATAGCACTGGTGTAGAAATTTAAAGTGAATCAGTTTGAAGTTCGAATTGACAGCCCCCTTCCTGGTCACCTCACAGCAGTACCACCATGCCTTAGTCGGTATCTCGCGACCCAACGAACTCTCCCAAAGCCCCCTAGACGACCTCCACAATACCGGCCTCGCCTGCAGAGCCAACCCATACAAACCGGAGAGAACTCGCTGTCCAATGTCCCCCCCCCCCCACCACCTTATTAAGTAGTTCAGCTACCACCGGCGGCCTCGGAAAGGAAGGAAACAGTCGCTGCAGTTTCGCCCTCAACCTGTAGTACAGGAAAACATCTAACGCCGACAGATCTCCCCTAACCCTCATCTGAGCTATAGTGATAAATTCCGTCTGGAAACAGGTCTCCCAACCGAGCGACACCCAACCGCTTCATAGTAGTCACATAGCGCGCCTCGCTAGTTAGAGGAACAACGGGGATATATATCGGCGGGATGTCCGGCGAGTAGAGTACACCCCCTACCGACGCACGTTCCAAGTAGGACCAGGCCCAACGAGTAAGCTCCACCAAATTGCGCGGATGCCTCAAACGACTAGGAGCCGTCAGAATAACCGACCTTAGCAAAGCCGGTGACGCAATCGACCTTTCTATTTCTACATGCCTATGTTCCGCCGCCATCCCATACCAATACCTAAGGTAACTAGCCTGCGCCACAATGTAGGATAATTCGAAGTCGGGAAGCGCGAGACCCCCCCCTCCTGAACCAGCGCCGTGAGTTGCCCCCAAGAGACACAAGCCCTCTTGCCCGCCCAAATGAAGTTCGATATCACAGAGCGGAGTTCCGGGAAGTACCGCTGAGGGACCTTTATAGGCACATTCAAAAACACGTACAGTAATTTAGGAAGGATAGACATTTTCACCCCCGAAATTCTGCCATACAGATTGAGAGGGAGTGAGGCCCACCCCCCCATCAACCTCTTGACCAATTCTAAGGCCTCCACATAGTTTGCCGTGTACACCATCTCCTTCTCCCTAGCTACCGTGACCCCCAGATATCGAGTACTCTGTAGATCCCACCGGAATCCCCAAGTATCCTGAAAAGGAGAGGCCCCGTTGGTCAACGGGGAAATGACAGATTTGCTAGTATTTATTTGATGCCCCGATAGGTCACCAAACCGCTGCAGGTCAGTCATAATCTGTTCCAAATTGATCTCCGGATGACGGAGGAACAGGACCATGTCGTCCGCATACAACGAGATTATAACTTTGTGTGTACAACCGGACTCCCCTGTGAAGATGAAACTCCCTGACCCACTCAGCCAAAGGCTCTATCGCCAGGGCAAAGAGCAGAGGAGACAGCGGACAGCCCTGACGGGTCCCCCTCGCCAACGGCAGGGCCCTGGTGGTCTGCCAGTTTACTCTCACTCTAGCTACTGGGTCGGTGTATAGAAGGGATACCAAGAAAACAAAGAGATTACCCAAGCCCATCCTGTTCAGTACGGTAAATAAGAACACCCATTTCACCGAATCAAATGCCTTGGTGGCATCCAATAGAACCGCCACCGCTAAGTCCCTCCCCCGGCAGCGCCGCCATCAAGCCAAACATCCTCTGCAACCCAAACGAGGTCGAGCGTCCCGGGATAAACCCTGCCTGGTCAGCCCTCACCATGGATGACATTAACGGCGCAAGGCGTGCCGCCACTACCTTCGCCAGGATCTTATTACCCAAATTAATAAGTGAGATTGGGCGATATGACGAACAGTCACTTTCCGGCTTTCCTAGCTTCAGCAGTACCACTACTACTGCTTCTCTAAGGGAGTCGGGTAACCAGCCGTGGGACAACACTTCCTGATACACCCGCAACAGATAGGGCGCCAACTTTTCAGCGTAACACTTATGAAATTCGGCTGTAAAGCCGTCCGGCCCCAGGGATTTCCCACCAGGCAAAGATTTAATGGCATCCAGCACTTCCGCCTGCGAAACTGGCCTATTTAACCAGTCCCTCTGCTCATCCGAGCACCAGTACAGCCCCACGCCGTCAAGGAAGGCGTCAATCTCCACCTGCGCCGCCGACAGTTACGACGCATACAACTGGCCATAATATTCCTGAAATGCGTGAACAATCCCCCTATGCTCATAGTGGACGCCTCCCTTCTCGTCTGTAATCGTCGTCACCCTAGATGCCCGGCTCCCCAGACGAAGGGTTCTCGCAAGAGATCGCCCCGGAGCCTGCCCCTCTCTATATCGCAGAGGAGCCGCCCTGTCTCACATATACTTAACCTCCCGTAAAGCCAGGGTATGGAACTCCTGCAACTTCTGTTTTTTTTTCCCCTCTTGAGCCTATGATGGGACAGGTGCCCCACGGTGTCAGACTGTCATGATGCCTACCCCCGGGCATCAGGACCAAGGCCCTCAGCTCTGGGAGCAAACCTCAGCAGCCCCGGCTAGGGGCTGTCTGGGTTCAGTCCTGGCACCTTAGGCGCCAGGCTCATCAGAGAAATCAGTCCAGGCTCATAGACTTTACTTACCTGATAAAGACCATGCTGCAAAAGAGTCCAAGCCTACATGAGGCCTGGATGGGACTATTTTGTTACAGGGACTATTTTTTACTCGGGCGTTGCTCTAGGGAACTTCTTACCTCAAACTACTTTGGAGGCTATTTAAACCACACCCGAAAAGCAGCACATGCTTCGCGTTATTCTGCATCCAGCAGCGTGACGCTCACCGTGCTTGCAGCCAGCATCCAGTCTTCTGCCACGCCTGCGTGCCTGCAGCCAGCATCCAGTCTTCTGCCACGCCCGCCTCGAATCCAGAGCTCTTAGAATAAAGAAGAAGAAAAGGACAAGGTTAGAAAACAAACTTATTTCAAATTCCTCACCTAATTCCGGAACCATTTCATCTCCGGACCTGGAAAGTACATCAGTCCTGCACACGTCGCTTCGCCAGCTACAGCACGGCGCCATACTCACCAGTTCTCACAGCATCTTTCGATCTGGCACTGTCTCCATCATTTCTTCGCCGTAATCCGGCACCTAGGGGACACAAGAAAAAACAAGGTGAGCCAAGGGAATCAACAAATACAACCTCTTACCACCATAGACTTACCACCGGCGGTATTATTCCATAACTCTCCACATTTTCATATGCCGCATCTGTAAAGCGGGAGAAAAACAACACGTTAACGCATGCAATAGTTACCGGACAGCATTGGGTAACACAGATTCTTACCTGAACGCCAGCAGCAGCTACGAGACCTTCTTCTCACGAACTCAGTTGCAACTTAAGGAAGGAAGGGGACAAGAGTGAACATCGGTCACATTGAACTCTTTGAGCTTGATACTTACCAATCCCGCCAGGGACTTCAGAGTCAATACTTACCGGAACTCTCCCAACGCCTTCAAACCAGTGAAGTGACTGGTATCTACGCGCCCCTGCAAGACACGCAGGATGGAGAGCTCATCTTTTACGAACATAAGGAAAATACTTCTTCGGGTCCAGCAAACAAGACTAGGCGGGCCAGTCCAGACAGTCATCTCTGCACTACGCATAACGTTGAAGGAGACCGCAGCTGTCCGGGTCCGATCGACACCCCTGTGGGGTCCAGGTGAGCGTAACAAAGACTCGCAATTCTTCCTCCGTATCCGCCAGGTCTTTCCGTAGCTTCTTCAGAATCTCCAACTCCTTGGCCATACACTCCAGATCACACATTTGAATCCCTCCCACAAAGTTCCAGCAGACACCACCGACCCGTCATTAATCTCAAAGTATAAATCTATAGTTTCGCCAACTCTTCCCGAAACACTACGTCTGTGAGTGCCTCGCTCTTAAACCTCCAGGGTGGCCTTGTTTCGTCCCTCCCATCTAGACGGACAGATAGCAGAACAGGAGTGTGGTCCGATAAAGTCCGGGCGAGGATACCCACCCCCACCGACCGACCAATAACTGCACGAGACACCAGGAAGTAATCCAGCCTAGCCGCCGAGCCATGCGGGGTGGAGTAGTGCGTAAACTGACTGGACCCTGGATGTCGCACCCTCCAGACATCTTCAATATCCCATACCGGAAACATGCCTCGGATCTTGGAGGAGGCCCTACTACCGGGACGCACCGCAGCGCCCACCCTATCCAGATGGGTGTCCAGAATCATGTTGAAGTCCCCAGCCCAAATGATTTCCCCCTCCGGGAGCACCCCCAACTGTCTTTCTATCCAGTCAAGTAACTCCACTGTGTCCTGATTGGGGCCATAGTAGCATATCAACGTAGACAACCTCCCCTGAATAACCCCCTGCACCACCAAAACACTACCTTCCTGATCTTTCACAGTCTTGACTAGGCGGAACCCCACCGAGTTGTGCACCAAGATGCACACACCCCTAGAATAGGAAGAATATGATGAAAAATACCTGTGACATACCCAGCTTTTACTAAACTTAGATTCGGTGTCCGCAGTTAAGTGGGTCTCCTGAAGAAATGCCCCCCCCACTTTGTGTCGCTCCAAATAGTGCAACACTCTCTGGCACTTGGACCAGTTGTTAAGGCCCCTGACATTCCACGTTATATAATTTACTGTCGCCATTCCAAAGTCAGACAGGGCCATGATGCCAAACCCCTGCCCAGCTGTGCAAGTTCCCAATCCCCAGTGTGTACCACTAGAACCCCCTCCACCACCCTTCCTGCCCCATCCTACCGACAAACCCACAACCTGTCGGTGAAATCCCCCCTCCCACGCCCAACCCCAAACATCCCACAACCCAAACTCCCCTCCCCCGTGCTGGAGACCCCAACATGCCGGCCCCCCACCCCATTCAAGTTGCACACACACAGCTTTCGCATTAGGAGCAACTAGGAGCCCAACCCTCCCCACACCCTTCCAAGTGAGTTGTCTCCATACTCGGAGGCAGCCCCACTAACCACAATCGACTACTTCAACAGGACGACCATCTCTGCCTGAACTGATTCAATCACCATCAACCCGTGGTCTAGGCCACCACGGCAGCATGTCGAGAAAGGAGGGTGCCTCTTCCGGGGTTTGAAAAAAAATGGACTTGCCCTCGTATACAAGACGTAACTTAGCTGGGAACAATATTGCGCATTTCATGCCCTTTTCCCTCATCCTCCTCTTGTCGTCCAAAAAGGTTTTCCTGGCCACCTGTACCCTGTCGGAAAAGTGGAACAATCTGATGGCATCACCTTTATAAGACAAGGCACCCTTTTCCCTGGCCTTCCTGAGTGCCACGTCCCTGTCCCGGTAATTTAGTAAGCGGGCAATCAATGGCCAGGGCGGGGCTCCGGGAATCGGCTTCCGCCCACTCGGTATCCTATGAGCCCTTTCAACCACACAAATCTGAGAAAAGCCCTCCGAGCCCAACGTTTCCCGAAGTACATCCTCAACCAGCAACTCCATGTTTCCTTGGTTCACCGACTCCGAGAGGCCAACAATTCGAATATTATTTCGACGGGACCTCGATTCCAAACCTTCCTGCTTCTCCCTGAGTTCTTTTAAGGCTTTCCTGACCTCACACATCTCTCCCGAGACTGATGCCGCCGTCCCTTCCACGCCTGTGAGACGCCCTTCCGCTTCGTCCAGTCGCTCTCCATGTTTGTCTAAACGAACCTGCATGTGGTCCACTTTACATGTCAGGGTATCTAATTTACCATCTAGAGATTGAATGCCTGATTGTAACTGCATAAGCATGACCTTAATGTCCTGGAAGGTGGCAGCCGGGTCCGGCCCCGAGTCCGTGGCTTGTGGTACCGCATTTTCGATCGTAGCACCACAGTCTTTAGGCGGGGTGGGCACCTCAAAGGTCAACTTGCGTTGATTTCTGCCCCCCTTTTCGGACTTAGAAATGGCCAACACAGTGGAAAGGTCCCACGGCAAGATGCAGTAGTAAACGCAAAGTTCAGCAATGCCCCCCTGCCCGTGATCCCCCTGTTCCCAAAGAAGACAGGGTCAAGGCTTGCGCCAATTATCGGGGCGAGGGGCACCCAGCCCAAGCAACAGAGAAAACCTCCTCTCTAAAGCCTCTTTATCCCCAGATCCAAGGGGTGCCGGATGCGAGTCCACCGAAGGGCAAATAGTGGACCGGAGAGCTACCACCACAAGGCCTCGGAGGGAGTGGAACTTAAAAAAAATTATTCAGCCTTGCGACCGTCCACACCCCTGGCAATCCGAGCAGACAGCCAGGGGGGCCGCGGCCGAGAACCCCCGGCAAGTGGCTGTTATGCAGGACCCAAGGTGAACAGAGCCGGTCCCACACTGGCGCCGAAGATCCCAATGGTCCACCACTCTGGCCACGCGGCGCTACAATACCTCGAGGCAATCCACACCTCTGGGGCGAGGCAGTCCACAACACTAAGGATCCTCGTTGTTCGCTCCTCTCAGCAGAGGTAAACTGACTACCCGCGCTGCGTCCTCCCAACGCAGCGGCCCGCAGTCCACAACTGCAGCTCCTCCTATGCCGCCTCCTGACACCGGGCCAAGGCCAACGCTGCTCCCGGCCCGGCCGCCTGCATATCCCGCCAGTCCGTCCCGCAGTGCGCTGGCGGTGCTCTTCCGCAGGTGTCGGCGAGCTCGGCAGACCTTCCTGGGACAGCAAGGGACCGTCGCTCCACACTCCCGGCACCTCCCCTCCAGTGCCTCCCCACTCCAACGATGCTGCCGGCTCACCTGCCAAAGCTCCTCTCTTCCCCGGGACAGCCTCACTCCTCCACCGCTTCCAGCAGGTACGGGCAGCCAAGACACTCCCATCCGCAGGGAGGAAAACCACACGCCACCAGGTCTCTGCAGTATCACCGGCCCGGCGCCGAGGACAGAGGTGCCATGCCGGCCCCCCCCCCACACCGTCGCACCCGACCGCCGGCTGCCGCCTCGCCTCCACCGCCTACTCCTGCCCCAGCACTTTGTTTTATCCAGCCTGGGGCTTTCTCTTCGGCTCTCCGGACAAGCAGGCAGAGAGCTTCACACTTGGCTACCTCCTAACATCTCAGAGACCGCCGGATGAGATGCAGGATTTACGGGGTATAAGGGAGCTTCACGAGCTTGCGGCCATCTTGGTCGGGCCCGCGAGCGCCCCACCTTCTACAGTAATGTTTTATGAAGTAACTCTTGCCTAATAATGTAAATGCTTTTGAATACCTGTCAGCAGTGGGTGCATTACAATTGAATTTAAAGGTAACAGCGGTGCCACATATAACTGTACATATATATTAAGTTAAGTTACTGGTTTAGATTTCTAGTACAAAGTGAGTCTTATTTATTTGTGTATATCCATCTGACTTGTATCCTTTAATAAAAGGACTATGTTGTTGCCTAACATAGTGGGTAACAATTCCCTTATTGGGAAGCTTGAGGGATTCACTGCACTAAAGAACCAGCCTGCATCACCTCCTTTGTGTCTCACCGTTGGTTGCTCATCCATTAGAGAACCTTGGCTGGGGTGCTCTGTGCCTCTTCCCCAACTATATAGTGGGCAGAAGTACAAATACCCCCCTCCAGTCTTTGCAACGAGAAGGAATTTTCCTGGTATGATTCTCAATTTCTTGCAGTATTCTCACTCCTTTATTTCTACTGGGACGAGTATGAGCATTCCAATTAATATTCTCAGTTCCCCTCCTGAGTCTCCCGTTTTCCCTCTTACCTCTATTCCTCTGGGATAGCGTCACCGGGGCTTGCTTGCAACTGGGACCTCTTCTGTTCAGGTTGATCTCTTGTTCCTTCCTCGTTTTTTTGGACAGACTCTTTGTTTCTTCCTCGCTTCCGAACAGCTCCAGGGAAAATGGTATCAGCATCATGAAAGGACCTCTTGGTCCACAGCATTACATTAGCGGTCACACCACCACTCCTTTCTTGCTCGGGATAGCAAATGCTCCTTTCTGTCACTTGCTCGGCTTGCTTACTACTGTGCCAATTGTTGGGCTCTACACTCCTGCGCTGCTCCAGCCTCGGATGCTGAATGTCCAGTCTCTCTTCATCAGCTCTCAACCTGCTGATTTGAACGTCCCGGGCTTCTCTGCGTGAAGTCTCTGCCTCTTTGTTTTATGACGTTGCTGTGGGGCTTCCCTAGCATGCTGTCGAAGACCTTCTTCTCTGTTGGTCTCAGACTCTGTATTGCTCCCTGGGTTTTCTACTTCCCAGTACTACATGAATTTTTATTTACAGGTGTCAGTAATGGACTTGAATGACAATAGCAGGCTGAGGAATTTTTCATTCCTTTCTTCAGAAGTTGTCAGTAAGGGAGGATTAATGATGTGTGATTTAGGGAGTTCTTTATCAGAACAGGAGTCCTTGTCCCCAAAGGGGGAGTCTCTCCTGGTGAGGTCACCCTTGCCTCTACTCCTATGAAGGGTATTGCGTTGCGGGCTCACCTCCCTAGCCTCACAGGGAAAGGCCCACCCCTAAGGAGAAGTGACGGAATCCTCCGATTCGTCACAAGACCCACACTAGATCTCGACTGTGTAAACAGGTTTATTTGTTCCGAAACCTTTCGGATGTTCTCATTACAGAACACCGTCAGTCATCTACTGCATTTCAAAGCCTGGCCCCGTCGGCTGCA
This sequence comes from Ambystoma mexicanum, assembly GCF_040938575.1. Classification (NCBI taxonomy): domain Eukaryota; kingdom Metazoa; phylum Chordata; class Amphibia; order Caudata; family Ambystomatidae; genus Ambystoma; species Ambystoma mexicanum. The sequence goes on along the minus strand of NC_090936.1, from coordinate 852,673,292 downwards.
CACCTCTGGAAGTCTGGCATTCATGTTTACCCATATTTGGAATAATAGTTGTATCCATCCCTTTCACTAGCCCATAACCACACAAGGCCCGATGGACCTGCCTTCCTCATTGGGCTTCTCAACCAACTATGACAAATCCTTCATAACTCCCTACCCACAAATGTTATTCCTGGGAGCACAACTGGACAGCATCTCTTTCACCACTACCCCGTCAACCAACAGGGTCACAACGTTTTTACCCAATGTCCACACGCTCTCACAGCGACAAGATGCCTCAGTTCTACACTAAAGTCCCTACACTTATCCAGCATTGTCTGCTTTGCTCATGGCATATCCAGGAGTTCTTGGATGGCTCCCGGAATCAATTCTCCGGCCATGGGATATTCCTTATACATCTGTTCTACAATACCCTACTTTGGTGGTCAGACGTCACCTTTCTTAAGGAGAAATCTCCGGCCATGGGAAAAAAATATATTCCTCACACATCCGATTTGCAATGCCCCACATTGGTGACCATATGTCACCTTTCTTACAGTGGCTGCTCGGTTTGTAATCCCCGCTCACCAAGTGACAGAGACAACAGTCTCATCCATAGAGTGTGGGGGAGCGCACACTGCAAATCTTCACATCGAGGCACCTGGTTCTTGGCATAGATGTCACTGCACATCAGCATCCTTGAACTAAGGATGGTTTTCCGGTCTCTGAAGCCCTTCCTACCTCACCTACAGGGGGAAGTGGTTTGTGTGTTCATGGACAGCACAGCCACACTGTTTTATATTTGGAAACACGGTGGCAGCAGATAACTTATCCTGTCCACTGATGCACAATCCTTATGGATGTGAGCCATTTCTTACAGGATGTCCCTGTCTCATTTCCACCTGCCTGGTACCCACAATTCCATGGCAGATTCCCTCAGCAGGGAGCTCTGTTCATGCCACGAGTGGGAACTCCTCCACCTATTTTGGCCGCAGTGGACACTGTACATAGACCTTTTTTGTCAGCAAGGACAACTGTCGGTACCTTGCATTCGCAACCAGATTCCCACAACCAGACAGCCTTGAGGATGCCTTCACGTTTCCGTAGACTGACTAATTCCTATATGTTTTTCTCCCATTCCCACTCATACGGAGAGTCTTGCACTCTGCCAAACAGCAGCAGTGCGCACTGTTCCTTGTGCCCTGGATGGGCCAAGATATATTTTGGTTCTCAGAACTCTTGGCTCTTCCCACAGCCCTGTCCATCATGCTTCCGCCAGTATTCAACCTACTGTCCAGGGAGCAGTCCCTCATCACTACCTGGTGTCTCCCAATCTGACGTCCTGCTCCTGCATCCTAAGCGTTCAGCCATATTGACATGCCCCTAGACTGCAGAGACATCTTGGTGGTGGCTCGAGCGCCTGTTACATCCTCCTGCTACAACAGTAATTTGACATGCTTCACTAGTTGGTGCACTAATCACAAAATGGATGCTTTCCACTTTCAACCGCAACATGTTTTGCCAAACCTGCTCTCCTTGCTGCATAGCGGCCTGGCCCGTGACTCAGTCGAAGCTCACTTGGCCGAGGTATCCTGCTGCACACACACTGTAGCTATGCCCTCATTGAGATCTTATTGACTCATCAAAGAAATTCTTAAGGACCACTTCTGTGCCTATCTGCTAGTGCGCGCACTGGCCCCTGCTTGGAAATGAAACGTCCATCCTTTTGAGCCCCTGCACAGGGGTGACAGCAAGTTCCTTTCATAGAAAACTGCTTTCTTGTTAGCCATCACCTCGGCCAGGAGGGTTGGCGATCTCCGGGCGCTGTCCTCCAAACTGCTGTATCTGTTATTTCACAGATCCATGGTACTCTTGAGTATGAACTCTATGTTCATGCCTAAAGTGCCCTCATCATTTCACTTTGTTGAGCATTTGGCACTGCCAGTGCTCTTCAGCTTTCTTTCCACGCCTGGAAGGCGCTCCCTTCTCTCTTTGGATGCTATGCAAGTGCTGAAGTACTATGTTGCCCGTATCAAGCCATTCCGTAAGTCATCTCAGCTGTTGTGCTGCTACTATTGGCAAATCACTGACTAAGCCTTCCATCATCCAGTGGCTTTCTACTTGCTTTTACCTTTTGCCACCACCTTGCCAACAGGCCACTTACAGGTCAGCCTAAGGTGCATTGCACAAGGGCTGTCTCATCTATTGCTGCCTTCCTCTCTGGTGTTCCTCTGGTGGGAATCTGCATGAGGCTACATGGAGGTCCGTACATGCCTTCACCAATCAGCGGAGGAGTACGGAGTTGGGCAAGCTGTCCTTTCACATCTGTTTGCCTGATAGGGAACTTTGTCCTCCTGAAGATGAGCTTCATCTTCCTCCCAGTTTTTGCATTGTATGGAGGAATATGTGTATCTAGTGCAGTGTTCTCTTTTCAGACCACATGTGAATCTATGAAAGATCCAATGCTGGAGAAGGAATAAGTTGCTTACCTGTAACCTCCTGCTCTCCAACATTGATATCTTTCATAGTTTCACATGTAACCCTCCTGCCTGATCCGCCTGTGGTTCATCCTTACTCATCTTGGCACTTTCACATGCGTTATGCAAATCTGAAGATGTCCGCCAGGGTGGAGCTAAGGTAGGCACTGCCTATTGGTTGAAGGGTAAATGCCCTAAAACAACACTAAACTGACTGCAGTTTCTTCATTTGAAATTAAAATTGCTTTAAGTGTTGCAGAAGATTCCCAACCTAGCAACGGGGAATATTCAAACAGCATATGACTCTATGAATGATACCAATGCTGAAGAACAGGAGTTATAGGTAAGTAATCTATTCCTTATGTCTCCTGAGCTCACCCTATTGCTTCTCATCTTGACCATGTTACTTGTTCCTTAATCCCAAAGGTTTTTCATCATATTCTTGACCACCCTATTTAATACTTCCCTTTTTGCTTTCACTTTTCCAACTTATTTTAAGCATGCAGTTATTTTGCCTATCTTCAAGAAGCCTTCTCTTGATACTTCTACTCTTGTCATACTATTCCACTTCTTCCTTATTTGAAATTCTTGATTTTATTTGAAATTCTAGATTTTATAGTCTAAGCTCTAGTGTCTACCTAAATTGGCCATCCTTCCCTTCTTTCTCCATGTCAGTCTGAGTTTTGTCCTCTTCACTCCACTGAATTGCTCTTCTTGTAACTAATATGCTAATAAGAAGTGCACCGACTGCAACTCTACGATGTCTCTGACCAACCCGCATGGGTTCTGCGTGTGGTGTCTCAGCGCAGATCACTCCACCGATGATTGCATGTCGTGTCAGCAGATGAATCTGAAGTTGTTGCGGGAGCGTACGACACCACTGAAAGTGGCGCACCCCAGTTGAAATCACCTTCTCAGTTGACTACTCGGTCATTCGACCACATTACGGAGGACCCCACCCTGGAGAATGAGGACAGACATCACAAGAAGGCTTAAAACGAGGACCCTCCAGGTGCCATTCTTCGTCTTCCTCTTTTCACAAGAACAAGCGTTGCCATTTGCAAAGTTGTACATCCCGAAGTGAAGATCATTGTTCTTCGACACAATGCACTCAATTTCTGGACATAATGGGGACCAGGCTCTTGATTTTCAACCGGCTCTAGGAGGATCAGGCGACAAATGCTTTTTTTGATTAAGCTGACCTCTTCGGCTTGGCTGAAGGCCTACGCGATGCAGTGGCTTGGACACCTCCCCCGACCTTAACACGCAACAGGCCCAACCTTATGGCCAATGCAAATGCCCAGAATCGAAAGACGGTGGAGAGAGTGGTTGAGGCCTTGGGCTTGTGTGCCCCAACAAAACCGCTATCTGCTTTTGAGCTCACAGATATTCTTGACAAAGGCCCACCCTCTGAGCGAGCAATGCCTTTCAATGTGGCCATTTCACAGCCCATTGCCTCATTTGGCAAATTCCCTGCTCCACACCTCCAGTGAACTGGAAGTTGATAAAGGAATACAAACCTGCAAGGGGAGATCCCATATACGGCTCACCCTACCTGAGGGTTTAGTGCTCCAGGCAGCCACAGTAAATACTACGCCGTCCACGTCGACCTCCAATTTACCAACTGAGAGAGAGTTGAAGAAATACAATGCCTTAGCCAAGAAGTTATTTTCTTCTATTAGCATGGCTCACAAGACAGTAAATGCTTCGTGCATCTTTGCCAAGTATATGCGCGTCCTTTGGAGGGCTATTCAGGAAGCAGTAGCACACATTCCGGAAGCAGAAATGCAGAAAGGTTTTCCACACTCTGGAAGGTGCAGTGGTGCCTCTAGGGGCCAGCAGCAGCGGCAGGGCTGGCACCGACTGCAAAGCTGCTTTCAGTTATCCCCCCATGTTTCCCCAGTTGGAGGGAGGATTGGAGAGCATGTGCCACAATGACGAGAGAACTTCTGATGCCTGGACATTGTAGCTCATCCAATGGGGGTACAGTCTATCCTTCTTACGAAGGCCCCCAGACAGACCACCCACCACTCCCATACAACTGGAACAGGAGCTCTGGGAGGAACTGCAAGCCCTATTATTGAAGGGTACTGTGGAAGAGGTGCTTCCCGAACAGAGTGTTGTGTTGGTATTCCTGGTACCCAAGAAAGGGGGAGGGCTGTGTCCCATTTTGGACCAGAGGGCCTTGAACAAGTTCCTGAGGAAGGACAAGTTCAAAATGGTGACGCTATGAGAAGTGACCCAGGCTCTGCAGTCGCAGGAATGGCTGGTGTCATTAGTTTGAGGAACTCATGGTGGCAACAAGTCAGACAGACACAAGTGATCACAGTTCGAGTGTTTATTGAACAATGAATTCTGTATGCAGGTTGGAAAAATGCCTATTCTAAACCTAAATCTAAAATGGGAGCAAGCGCCGACCATCAAATGAAAAATAAGGCCGTCCTAGTGGCATTGTGTCAAATAAAAGGGCCTATACTAAGAAACCTATTGCCAAACCTTACAACTAATACAAGAAAAGGCGTGGGATAGTTCTCAAGAAAAGAAAGAAGTGTTCTCAAATAATATGCCAGGATGCGGTGGCCTGGGTTTCCCTTCAACACGTTTTCAGCACGGGGTAAGGTGGTATCTTGGAGCACAGTACAGTCTCTGGATTTTCCAGCATGAGACAACAGCTCTAATGGCAGCTTTCAAGACCGATGATGGCCAAGTCTTATTTCACTTGAAAATCTCTTGCCTTCGAGGACCTGATGTTATTCAACTAAGAAAAACAAAAAGTTCCTTCAACAAATTAAAGTTCATTCCCAATGTTCACTGGGTGATGGGTTCACCCCTGGATCCCCCTGTTCTAGGTGCTGACCCTTCTCAATGGTTTACCACAGTTTCACGTAGGGTGATAGCTTCACCCTTGGGTCCCCCTCTTCTGGGCGCTGACCCTTCTCTCCTCTCTTTAGCCGGATTCACTTCCCTTGTTTTCTCAATGTCTTTTCAAACAGTTCATAGTGGACATTCCTCTGCCGGGTTTTACGTCTGTCAACACTCTGTTTATTGGGACTATGGACTTTGCCCTTCTTGGGATTCGCTTCCCTGGTTTCCTCTCACTGTAGGATTCACTTCCCTTTCTTTCACTTAATTTGTAGATCAAAGTATTTTAATTGTGCAGGGATTTACCTAACCCTTGGTATGAGCACTTTGACCTATTCCGCTGGCTCTCTTGTGGCCTACTGGTACCTCCAGTTTCTCTCAGATGAGGATCGACCAGAGTCTCTTGAGTTAGCACCCACGTGGTACCGGTTTCCCTCTGCAGCTGGTCTCCCCTTAATACTTTACAGTTCTTTCACGGTTCCTCGAGCTCGTTTCAAAACTTGCCACTTAACACAGCCCAGTTCTTATCGTCTCTCCCCTCGACTCACTGGTTGTGATGAACTGCTTGGCTTTTTATTTATGTATTTGTTTATACCGCCCTGGAGCCCGCAGGCAACTGGACGCACAAAGACACACAGGACAACGAAAAGGTACAGGACATAGGCAGTCAAGGGGAAGATCAGGGAGGTCTAGGCGAAGAGAAAGGTTTTCAATGCTTTCTTAAATGAACACATGTTAGAATCTGATTGTAGCGATGCAGGGAGGTCATTCCAGGTTCTGGAGGCGCAGTTGGCAATCTGCCCAGTCATTTAGATTTCTTAAGGTGGGGGGAGCAACAAGATTGGTGTTGGTTGATCTTAGTGGAGGTAGAGATGCATAACGTGAAGCAGTTGACTTTAGGTAACTGGGAGATTTCCAGTAAATACACTTGTGAATTAAAGTCGCTGCTTTGAATTGACATCTGGCCATGACTGGAAGCCAGTGTAGTTCCTGTCTATTCTTCACAAAATAGTTGCCTGAGCGGTAGTAGCTGAGTTGTCCTTGGCGATGTTAGCCGAGTTGTCCTTGTTAAGTTATGGACAAATGTTCCTGAGTAGCTTTAGGTGGTACGAGCAGTTTTTGGCGACTAAATTTACATGATACTCTGCGCTCAGCATGCAATCGGTTTGTACACAAGTGTTTTAATTTTCTTATGAACAGAGATGCAGCAGTCCTTGATGGAAAAAGTCTGGTAGCAATTAGAGAGTTAGGCCCTGGCTTGTGAGGAGCCAAAACTAAGAAGCTCGGTCTTGCCCTTATTGAGACACATCCAGTTTTCTGCTATCCAAGAATCTACTTGATTATAAATATTTTGGAGAAGTAAGCTGTCGGCGTCATAGTCATCCAAGATCTCCAGGACCAATTGCTTGTCATCTGCGTAATTGGTCCAGAATACTCCTGATTCTTCTAGGAGGCTGTTTAGAGATAGGATGTATAGATTGAACAGTATAGGGGACATGTATGCTCCTTGTGGCACACCACAGGTGGAAAGAGAGGGATCCATGGTAGCCTCCGTCCAGCAGATTTTGGATTGTCTTCCAGTCAGGAAGGAGAGTATCCATATGCAGGTTAAGGCAGATCAGTGGCAAGTGTCCCTTAAGATATGTAGGAGTCGCTCTTGATCTAGTAAATCGAACGTGGCCGATAATGAGGGCTGTCGCTGTGCTATAGGCAGGATGACAACCCGACTGCCTCAATATAGGTCTGAACCTGGTGGGTAGCTACTTTATCTAAGATTTTCAGAAAGAAGTTGCAGTTTGTGATAGGTCTTAAGTTGGCTGCGTCACTGGGATCTAGTCAGAAGGGGAGTGACTGTGACATTTTTGATAATGTCCGGCACTACGTGAGTGCGAAAGGAGTCATTAATAAATCGAGCCAGGAAAGGGGCGAAAGTATCCCTATTTTCCAGTGTCAATGTAGAAAAATGGATACCTCTCATGATTGATGGCAAACGTATTTTGGTGGCCATGTGCCAACCGTCTCATGCACGATACGATAGAAATACAGGTTTCCGAGTTTACCAATGAACGGCCATTTTGATGTAACAAGAATCGCCATTTTGTTTTCTAACAATTGTTCATTGCTTTCTGTTCTTATTGCTTCGCAGCACATTTTCTGCTTACACTGCTGGACTGTTAATATTATTGTCTGAACGTGAAAGGACAAGGCCGCAGGGCCGCGAGGCTAATAAGAGTTCGTTGAAACACAACGTAGGCAGCGCCGGGAAGGAATGCCCGGCTCCCTTCCGAATGTAGCCTTGAAGCAGAGCCGCAGGGCATTTAATCATTTCACAGCTGCCAGCCAGTCTCGTTATATGGTAGAATATGTTAGAATAAAGCAGCTAAAGGCTTGAATTATGCTCTTCTTACGGCCCCCCTTTTCTGAGCCCTGTAGAGCGTGTCGGCTCCCAGGACACGAATAGCACTTCATAGATAGCAAGGTCTGGAATGTGACTCTTCCCCCATATGTAGCTCGCTTCTAAGAACAGAAGCACTGTGTTCTGTTCAACAACTAAAAGATGCCTCCTCACTTGCAAAATTGCATATTGTTACTAGAATAGATATTTGAAGGTGTCATAATAGTTGAAAGTGTCCATCATCACACCGAGTTCAAAGAAACCCAATAAAGGGGGGTGTTAAACATGTCATAGCTGATTGTATGATATGCATTTTGTATATATGTAACTGATGTACGTAATTCACTCTCTTGCGTCCCTCGAGGTCTAGAGATACACGTCGCAGGGCGTGAGACCGAGTTGGCCAACTGAGACTATTTGCTTTGCAATAAACCCTAGCTTTGGGAATACAACCTTGTGTCTGGCGTATCTATCGTGTGTGGTGACTTGCCTTGTTTCCATAGACATAAGGGACCCCTAGGGGCCCCTTTCAAGATGGCGCCCGAATAGGGACCCTCCCCCACTTGTTCCATCGTATACGTTGTAATTGAGTAAAGGCAGAGAACGCTGAGGACGGGACGATCGAGCCGGGATCAAGAGGTGTTCGGGACGCCCTGTAGAAGAGATGAGAGATTCCTTTGCAGATCTGCACACCTCTGATCCCTGATCGACGTACCCGGCTAGAGAACAAGGAGGCGAGGGTCCCAAAACGAAGCGGAAGCCAAGAAACGCAGACACGACGTCATTGGTTGCGTCAGTATACAGATGACTTGTGTCCTGAAGGACACATTTTTACGCTCACCTGGCTCCCACAGAGGCGTCTATCGGAACTGGACAGCTGCGGTCTCCACCAATGTGACGCGTAGGGCCGAGATGATGGACTGGACTGGCCCACCTAGCTTTGTTTGCTTGGCCCGTAGGAATATTCTTCTGCAAATGGAGAAAGGGAATTAACCACCCGTGGAGTTGAGCATAAATCCCCCTACCCCTGCTGTTCTCCCCACAGATCACCTTTGATGTTCCCTCTTATATTCTCACCTGATGGTTTGAAAAGATGAGCTCTCCATCCTGCATTGAGCGCAGGGGCGCGTTGATAACCAGTTGCTTCACTGGCTCGAAGGAATTGGTGAGTTCCAGAACAATATTGACTCCGAAAAGTATGCAGTTCGTAAGAGTTCACAAGTCTTGACTTTTCACTCTTGTCCGACTCCTTGCAGTTTGCAGCTTGACCCCAGCGAAGAGTTCCTTGTGGTAGCTGACGAAGTTCAGGTAAGGATTTGGCTTATCCTACACAGTTGAATAAAATAAGGCCAGAATGTAACCTGTGGCTTGCTCCCTTATTCAGGTGTGGAGAGAAAATATGAAGTTCGGGGAATAATGCCTCCGGCGGTAAAATTAGGTAAGTCTATTGTGGTGAGAAGAGTTCCCCTTGTTTGTCCTTTTCGTCTCACCTTGTTGTCCTTTTGTTCCCCTTAGAGGCCGGGGTACAGCGAGGATGCAATGGAGACTGCGCCGACCCGTGAAGAGCAATAGTACCCCCAGCGGTAATCAGGTAAGTCTATGGGGGTAGTTACTATTGCCTCTGTTTATTCCCTTGGCTCACCTTTGCTGTTCTTGGGTTCCCCTTAGGTGCCAGAGTGCGGCGGGAACGTGCAGAAGGATGCAGTGGATCGTGAGGATGCTGCGAAGGCCGACAAGTTCAGCGCGGCGCTGCAGCAGTCGAGGTGGCGTGGGTAAAATGCTGCTTTCTCCAGCATGGGGTCTGGCATGGATTCACATGCTCATGAATATTCCCCGTCGTCAGGCTGGGAATCCTCGGTAAAGAAAAAACCAGTATCAGTTTCGTTTCTGATCTGTCTTTCGTAGTAATAACCAATCACTGGTCTCTGCGTCATACTGACCACAGCCAATGACTGCCCTCTACCTAAGCACCGCCTCTGGCAGCCATCTTCAGATTTTTACCGCACGTTCATGTGTTGGGATCCTCGTGCTATTGCTCTCGAGCGTTAGTGCTATTTTTCGCGCTTTTTCACAAAAAACTTCGATTCTATCGGTCAAAAGAGCCTCAAGCTCCACCGATCCTACATCCGATCAACGGGGACCCGTGTCGGATTCATCTGTGCCCCTCAAGGGTGAAGATTTCGTCGAGCTACGCTTCGGAGGACTCCAGAAGCTTCTCAGGCCCGGTCTCGGAGATGGCCCAGGAGAAGGGAAGCTCGACGCCCGGAAAGCTGTTCAGGGTCTGCCCTGGATGCCAGCTGCAGAACGTCTTCAAGGAGGACGAACACTCTTTCTGCCTTTACTGCCTTCATGAGGACAAGACGCACGTGGAGAAGGACTGTGCGTTTTGCGGCAACATGTCGGAACGGACCATGAAGGACCGCCATCAACGTCTCGCCAACTGGCTGGAGGGTAAGAGCCCGTCTGGCGAGAAGAAGAAGAAATCCGAGCGGTCTTCTAAAACCTTTGAGGGCACCCCGGCGACGGGGGCCCAACATAAGGCCAAGCACCGCGAGTCCGCTGGCACCGGGAGCGCCGAACGGTCGGGCTCTACGGGCGCCAGGCAGGGCGCACCCTCCCCGGCACCATCAACCACGAGCCAACGCTCTGGGTCGGGTAAGAGGAAGGCCGAGCACCCGGCGAAGCTCCTGGAGAGGCCCCGGTCGAGCTCTAAGGCAGAGGAGGAGCGTGGCAGTGCCCCCTCCCTCAAGGATAAGGCGGTGAGCGCACCTAAGGTGGTGAAGGCCTTGATCCATCCGACCAAGCCCTCTATCGAAACGGTCGCGGCGGCCCTGGCTCAGCCTGTGGTGGCTACACCAGTGGTGGCGACCTCAGGGCCCAGAATCTCCCTGCCTCCGCGGAGGGAGTCTTCCTTTGTGCCCATCGATAGGACCCCCGTGAAACCCTCCGTGGGGAAGAAGAAGGGGGGGGCAGGGCGTCGTCGTAGATTCGCCCTCAACCTCAGAAGAGGAGCTGATCGAGGTCTTAAGCCACGGCCTAGGCGTGGAAGAAGGCCAGCCTGTCGGAATGGACCCCGACGCAGGTGACGACGACGACATCGTCGAGGATACCGACGGGGCCCCTGCTCGCCCGTCGGATTCCCCTCTGCCAGCGCCGCAAGACAACTCGGCGGCCATTTTGTTGGCCATACAGTCCTTATGCTCCGAGATAAGGACGAGGCTACCGTTACCGACGGAGGAACCTCTCCCGTCGGGGGATCCAGAACCGGGACCTTCTGGTGTTCCCCCTACCAAGAAAAGAAGGATCCATCCACCACCTCCTTTTCAACCGTCGCGCCCCGTCCAGCCCTCCTCCCCGTCCACCCGAGGGGATGATACGGGGACTGACACGGCAGCGACGGGTACGGACGACGAGGCATACGACGAGGATTTTCCGTCGTCGCCTCCCACCAGGGCTTCTCCGCCCGACGAGATCGGATCTTTCCACTCCATGATCTCCAGGGCTTCCGAGCTTTTCCAACTCTGCCCTGAGGAGAAGAAAAAGGAAGGCTTCCTTTATCAGCGGCGCGAGGCCAAGAGGAAGACGGTCCTCGCAGTGCCTCTGTTGGACGACATTTGGGATGAGGGCCTTTCCCTCCTCAAGAACCCTTCCTCAAGAACGACGCCAGCTAGAAGAGACCAGTACGAGAAAAAGTACCGGGTCCCGGACACGGCCCCCCTATGCCTCCGGGCGCAGCCTACCCCGGACTCCGTCGTCTCCGCGGCAGCCAGGAAGAAAGCGGGGGGGGGTGCGGCCTCCACATCGACTTCCCCGCCGGACGGCGAGGGAAAGAAATTGGATGCTATGGGACGTAGAGTCATCTCGTCGGCAGCGACGACGATTAAAGCGGCCAACGCCTTGGCTATCGTGGCCCGCTACGACAGGGAGCTCTGGTACAAGATAGCTCCCCTGCTGGATTTTCTGCCGGACGACAAGAGGGCGGAGGCCCTGGAGATCCTGCAGGAAGGTGAGGTGGCCTCGGACCACGCCATCACCGTGGCGACGGACATCGCCGACACTGGGTTCCGCCAGCTGGGCAACGGCGTTTGCCTTCGACGTCGTGGATGGCTCAAAGCTACGGACTTTCGGCAGGACGTCCAGACCAGAGTCCTGGACATGCCCTTCGACGGGAACAACCTGTTTGGGAAGACAGTGGACGATTCCCTTCAGGCCATCAAGGCGGATACTGAGACGGCCAGGGCCCTTGGAGTCCTGCAGCAACGACGAACGCCCTTTCGGAGCGGCGGAGGCAAGGGCGCCTCCAAAGGTTCCGGCGGCGGTTTCGCTTCCTACCGTCAAGCGGCCCGCTCGTCGTCGCAAGAGGCCTACAGAGGACGAGGCAAGTCTAGCGGACCCCGCCGTCGTCGCCAAGGAGGTCAAGGCGGCAAGGCCGCGTCCAAGCAGGATTGAACCGGCCGTGGGGTCGGGCCCCCACCGAAGCACCCCGGTGGGAGGCCGGCTGGCGGGCTTCGTCAGCGTGTGGGAGTCCATCTCCACCGACCGTTGGGTGCTGGACGCCCTGGCCCGGGGCCACGCGCTCGAGTTTCAAAGAAGGTGCCCGCGCGTCCCCCCCGTGGCCAGGAAAGAACTTCACGTCCCTCAACTTCTCCTGGAGGTAAAGGCGATGCTCAGAAAGGGCGCCATCGAACTCGTCCCAAAGAGGCTTCGGGGCTCCGGAGTCTACTCGCGATACTTCCTCGTGAAGAAGAAGACGGGAGGATGGCGCCCCATCCTAGACCTGCGACGTCTGAACAAGTTCATCAAGGCGCAGAAGTTCCGGATGGTCACCCTCCAGCACGTCCTGGGTCAGCTGGAGGAAGGAGACTTCCTATCGTCGTTGGATTTGGAGGATGCCTACTTCCATATTCCCATCCTAAAGGGGCACCGAAAATTCCTCAGATTCGTGGTCCAAGGGCGTCATTACCAGTTCAAAGCCCTTCCCTTCGGACTACGGTCGGCACCCAGGGTATTCACCAAGTGCCTCGCACCGGTGGCGGCGCAGCTGCGCCGCGAGGGGATTCACGTCTACCCCTCCCTGGACGACTGGCTCATCCGCGCCAAGACGAGGGAGCTCGCCGTGGTCCACACGGCAAGCACCGTCCAACTCCTCACGGACCTGGGATTCTCCGTGAACTACGCCAAATCCCACCTGGTGCCCGCGCAAGTCGCACTGTTTCTGGGAGCGAGGCTCGACACAGTGTCCCTTCTGGCCTCCCCGTCGGAGGAGAGGACCAGGACCATCTTGGGCAAGGTGCAACGGATGTTGGTGGCCGACGCGGCCAAGGTGAGGTCCATCAAGTCCCTCCTCGGGATGATGTCTTCCTGCATCTACCTCATTCCCATGTGCAGGCTCCGGATGCGCCCGTTGCAAGAATTCCTGGATGCGCGCTGGATCCAGACGACGGGCAGCTTCGAGGAAAGGATCAAGCTCGACGAGAGTTTCCGACGAGCGATACGGTGGTGGGGCACCCGCGCGCATCTGACGGCGGGCATGGACTTCCAGACCCCAGCCCACCAGGAGACTGTGACCACGGATGCCTCCCTGGAAGGGTGGGGAGCGCACACCGAAAATCTGCACGCAAGAGGACTCTGGCTCCCGACGGAGAAGTCCCTGCATATCAACGTCCTGGAGCTCCGTGCAGTGTTTTGGGCCCTCAGGTCCTTCCTTCCGTCCCTCAAGGGCAAGGTGGTGAGGATCTTCACCGACAACACCACCACCATGTTTTACATCAGGAAACAGGGCGGAACCAGGTCCCCAGCGCTGTCCAAGGAGGCGCAGGACCTGTGGCATTGGGCCGTCGCCCAAGGGATTTTTCTGGTGCCGTTTCATCTGGCAGGGATAAAAAACACCATCGCCGACTCACTCAGCAGGGAGTTGCGCTCGTGCCACGAGTGGGAACTACGGCAGGATCTGGTGGATCGCCTCTTCCGACGGTGGGGCTCACCCCAGATCGACCTGTTCGCGACGGCGACGAACACCAAGTGCCGGAGGTTCGCCAGCAGGTTTCCCCAGACGAGGAGCATGGGCGATGCTTTCTCGTTCCCCTGGGAGGGCCTGTTCCTCTACGCGTTCCCTCCCTTGCCTCTGCTAATCCGGCTCGTCAACCAGCTCAAGAGGTCACGGTGCAGGATGATCCTCGTCGCACCTGCGTGGCCGAGGCAGATATGGTTCCCGGACCTTCTGGACTTGTCAGCGTCCCCGCCGATCAAGCTGCCGGCGGACGCGGATCTACTCTCCAGGGAAGGAGGCGCCATCCTCCACCACGACCCGAAGTCGCTGAACTTGCAGGCCTGGCTCCTGCAGCGCTAGAGTTTGGAGGATACGACATACCGGCCGATTGCAGAGAGGTTCTTGCAAAGGCCAGGGCGTCCTCGACTCTTAAATGCTACGGACACAAATGGAAGAGGTTCTCTGTCTGGTGCCACGCACAGAAGATTAACCCTCTACGGATTACGGCTCCCCAAGTACTGCCGTACCTGCTGACGCTGGCCAAAGCTGGTCTGGCACACGCGTCCATCAAGATTCATCTTGCTGCGATCTCCCGATACACCAGAACCACGGGGCGGACGTCCTTGTGGTCTCATCGTCTGGTGAAGGAGTTCATGAAGGGACTGTTCAGATCGTTCCCGCCAGTGAAGGCTCCGGCCCCGGCGTGGGAGCTCAACGTGGTGCTGACCAAGCTCATGGGACCTCCGTTCGAGCCTCTGCACTCGGCCCCGTTGAAGTTTCTATCGTGGAAAACAGCTTTTCTTGTGGCCATCACCTCCGCACGACGAGTGGGAGAGATCCAGGCCCTTTCCTGCAAGGCCCCGTACTTGACTTTCCACGACACGAGGGTAGTGCTCAGGACGCACCCCTCCTTCATGCCCAAGGTGCCGTCGGACTTCCATCTCAACGAACCCTTGGTGTTGCCTGTGTTCTTCCCGTCGCCTTCGTCGCCGGCTGAGAGGACTTTGCACTCGCTGGATGTGGCTAGAGCGCTGAAGTTCTACGTAGACCGCACGAAGTGTTTTCGGAAGACGTCACAACTCTTTGTGAACTTTGGACCTGTCAATCAGGGGAAGGCTCTCTCGAAGGCTTCCATTTCCAGATGGCTCTCCGGCTGTATCATGTACTGTCACCGGTTGGCAAACCGACCGCTGCCTGGCCGTCCGAGAGCCCATTCCACCAGAGCGATCGCAGCTACCACGGCGTTCCTATCTGGTGTGCCCCTGCTGGACATATGCAGGGCTGCTACGTGGAGGTCGACGCACACCTTCACGAAATTCTACTGCGTCGACCGGGATTCCAGGGAGGAGTCCAGGGTCGGCCAAGCAGTGCTGCGCAACCTGTTCGCCTGAGGTGAGCCTGGTGAGGAGGTAAGATGCTTAATGTTGAGTTGATGTGATGCTTAATGTTGAGCCTTTGCCACCTCCCGTGGTTGTGCATGTGTGTACTGCTATGTATTCTTTATTCATGAGCATGTGAATCCATGCCAGACCCCATGCTGGAGAAGGAACAAGTTACTTACCTGTAACTGTTGTTCTCCAGCATGGGTCTGGCATGGATTCACATGCGAACCCTCCCGCCTACCCCTCTGCGGCTCTTCACTTGGTCATACTGCCACTTCACGTGCTTCCAAATCTGAAGATGGCTGCCAGAGGCGGTGCTTAGGTAGAGGGTAGTCATTGGCTGTGGTCAGTATGACGCAGAGACCAGTGATTGGTTATTACTACGAAAGACAGATCAGAAACGAAACTGATACTGGTTTTTTCTTTACCGAGGATTCCCAGCCTGACGACGGGGAATATTCATGAGCATGTGAATCCATGCCAGACCCATGCTGGAGAACAACAGTTACAGGTAAGTAACTTGTTCCTTCTTCCAGCTCGAAGGCGCGGTGGATCCGGAATTCAGGTAAGGATCGAAGGTTTTGCTTTTATTCTAACCTCTTCTTCTTCTGTTCCTCCCTTTTTCTAGGAGCTGCAGACTCGAGGCGGGCGTGGCAGAAGACTGGATGCAGGCTTCAAGACATGGTGAGCGTTACGCTGCTGGATGCAGAATAACGCGAAGCGTGTGCTGCTCTTCGGGCATGGTTTAAATAGCCTCCAAAGTAGTCCCATGTAAGTATTCCTCCCCAGCCCGATCCGAGTAAAAAAATAGTCCCTAGGTAAAATAGTCCCTTCCAAGCCTCCTTTGGCTTGGAGCTCTGCAGCATGGTCTACATCAGGTAAGCTTGCAGCATGGTCTGCATCAGGTAAGTCCTAGCCTATGAGCCTGGCGCCTATGGCGCCAGGACTGACTCTCCATATGAGCCCGGCGCCATAGGCGCCAGGACCGCACCCAAACAGCCCCTAGCAGGGGTTTTTGGGCTTTCTCAAAATAACTTGATGCCTGCTTCCGGGGTTGCTGGACCTGGTCTGGTTCCCCGGGGGTAGGCATCATGACACAAATTGATTTATCAGGTGAGTCATTCCCCGATTCAAAGTAATCCTGATATTGCTTGAGAGTTGACTTTGCAAAATCAAACGCCCTAGGGAAGGTTGATTAAAGAGGAGGAAGGTTGAAACATGCCTGGGGTATTGTCCACCCTAGAGGGGTTTTTCCGCTGTGGTAAACAATCTTTAGAAGATGGCCAAATTGCACCACCTGGGGGAACGCCGGCATATGAGATGTATGTGAAGTATGGAGCGGGTGCAATAATATTCTGTCAGACTTGGCATAGGCAAACCAGAAAGCAACAAGACCATCAGTGGCCGATTAATGGTAGTTTTGAGATAGCGAGAATAGATAACCTGGAAAGGGTGTTGATAAGAAAGAAAGCGCGTCCTGCAGCATTTGATATTGTTAAGGACTGGAGAAGGGAAGCAATGCTCGGACTTAGAAGTAGAGCGAAGCATGCGCGCAGGCATACATCGAAAGGTGAAGTAGCGGAGGAAAATGAGGAGGAGTGGACTGAGAGTCTAAAGAGGTCAGGTAGACGTGACCAGTTGAATATAGAAAAAATATACCCACAACGAGAATTGCACATAGCAGATGAATTGATAGAAAACATATTGATCCATACAAAACAAGGCCCAAGATCAGAAGCGAGGCAAAGCACGTCAGTAACTATTGCCTAAACCCCTCCCGAAGCCCAAACTCTCCCTCCCGTAGCTCAAGCCCTCCCACAGCCACAGACCGCGCATGTAACACTTCCTATTAGCCAACCAGGCCCACAGCAGACAGTCCCCGCTTCTGTTGTCCCATCTGCACCTCCCACCTTAGATAGACTGGGTACCGTCTGTCCCTCCCGGGGGTGAAATAGAAACCACGAGGGCGAGAGGCGGGACAGAACAAAGTAGATGCACGAGGGTAACTCGCAGTGCGATCAGCAAAGAAAGGAAGGTGGAATTACAGCAACAGGCAGAAATGTATATAGATGGGAATGATGGGATGACAACATTGGCTTCGATATATGACTTCCGAAAAAGCAACGAAAGACAGGTAGTGTTGGAATGTATGGGTGAATATTTGGTGGAGAGATGGAAAAGGTTAATTGGGAAATTACCACCACAGCGATTACTAGATTTGAATGCATTAGCACGCTGTAGAGAGAGAGATGAAGAAGTGAGAGAACATGTATATGGACTTTTTGAACTTAAAAATGAATTAGATAATGATTATGCTGAAATGTTTACTGCACCTGGGTACAGGGGTAAGGATATCGGGAGACATAGGAAGGAAGCGGTAGAGCCATATATACAATGATGACATTCAATGTCGTCCGTACAGAGGGGCGACAAATTGAAAGTATGTATACGAGAAGCGTTTAGATGGATGTAGGATCCCCAGAATCCCCACAATGGAGATAATGAGATATTTGATGAATATTCCATGCCCATGAAAAGAAAAGCACTGTAGTCGATGGCTGAACATCTACTAGACAAAGATATAAAAAACAAGGCCAGCCCACCCGAAATAATGGCAGTATATAAGAGAGCACTAGAGCGAGGGACAGGAGAGACAGCCCTATCGCTTGATCTGGGAATATTATTGCACATGAGAGAAGGGGGAGGGACAGTAAGTGCGGCATTTCCTAGGAGGGAGGTCCCACCTACCTTTGTGCCAAAAACAGAGGTTCCCGCAACGGGCAACGCAGCGGCACAGGTAACACCAGCCCATTATACCGCCCAATATGTGCATGTCCCCTTTTCCAGACAGGAGGTGAACAACATAAAGCAGACGATTCCCGATATAAGAAAGAATCCTGCAGGGTTTTACAAGGAAGTAGAGTTCTGCCTACAATCATCTGTGCTTACCATGGGTGACATAGACCTAATATTCCCAGTGATCCTGCCAACAGACATATGGAAGCAAATAAGAAAGGTGGATGACGTAACGACCTTTGGCGTCACATGGGCGGATCTGGTAATAAAAGACAGGAGGAACACCGGGAGCGAACCTGGTAGCATTACCAGCATGCATAGTACAGAAATTAAAAGAAATTGTCCCAGAGAAAAGAATTCAATGGGACAAATTGACTGCATGTGTACAAGGCAAGGATGAGTTAGCTACATATTATTTTAATAGGTTTGAAGAAGTATTTACAGACTTCAGTGTGCAGGATGTGAGCTCGGAAGCGGGGAAGAGGTTATTTGTTGACAAATATGTGAGGGTGTTAAGACTTCCAATCCAGAACCTAATAATGACATCAGAGAGTGCATGGCAAGCATAAACGCTGGGCGAAGTATTACACATGGCCCAATATTATGAGAACAGAGTGACTGCGGAGAAAGAAAAAGAGAAGGCTAGGGTAAATCTGAAGACACGGGTGGTACTGCAGCAAGTAGCAGGACATAATAGAGGGAGAGGGAATGCACAAGGAAGGAGTAATTTGAATATGCATGGGAGGCCATTGGGACCAAATCAGTGTGCGTACTGTAAGGAGGAAGGACACTGGCGAGCGCAATGTCCACATCTGCAGAATAGAAATGGGTCTGGTCAGAGAAGACAGCACAGAGGGCACCAAGGAGCGAATGGACCAAATAGGAATAGTATGCAGCAGCACCACAATAATGGAGGTAATCAAAACCAAGCCCAAAACCAAAGTGCTCCTAACCAGAGTCAGGGTCAACAAAACCAACAGTACAATGGAAACCAGAGTGGGGGAAATAGAGGGAAGAGTGGGAACGTTTTCGAAACACAGCCAAATACGTATTACAGTAATAATAATGATTACACATCAGACGATGTGCTATTTCCCCAATAGGACAGCCCAGGACAGGGGTCGGAACCAGTGTCTATTCCCGTGAATCAGAGAGGACCCTACATAGAAATGAGAGTCGGGAATGAGGAGCACCGCTTCCTTGTAGATACAGGAGCGCAAAAGTGTTCAATAGACCATCACCTGGTTCCGGATATACCACTGTCAGGGCAAAATAATGTTTCCGTAGGGTTCGCAGGTACACCAGTCATAAACCCAGTGTCCCAACCAGTCCCAGTTACCATAGGACCATTCACTGAACATTGTCCTTTCCTTTTAACAGAAAATTGTGGGGAGAACCTGTTGGGATTAAATTTGTTGAAAAAGTTAGGTGCCGTTATACATTGTACAGCAGACAGGGTGTTCCTGACGATTTGGCCACAAAATGCCCCTGTATCAGAATTCATGTCTGAAACTTTACCAGGAGAGCTAAGTAAAGTGCCAACCTGTATATGGGCAATGCATGACAACGATGTAGGATGCTTGAAAATAGAGCCAGTAAAGATCCTTTTGAAAGAGGGTGTTACACTACCACGAATTCCCCAATACAGAATTTCAGCTGAAGGTGAGAAAGGATTGAAGGGTATTGTTATAGATTTGGTGAAATTAGGGGTGATTGAAGAAATTGTAGGCAGTACATTTAACGGCCCGATTCTTCCAGTTTATAAAAAAGGAGGCAATGGAGTACCATATCGTTTCATAATTGATTTGCGCGCGCTAAACAGAGTAGTAGATCCACAATTTCCTTTAGTACCAGATGTCACTACAATATTGACAATGATAGCTGTCTCAGCAGCATACTTTAGTGTAGTTGATCTGAAAAATGCGTTCTTTAGCATTCCGGTGGACAAGGACAGCAGATATTTGTTCGCGTTCACATTAGGAGGACGATCATTTACATTTACGCGGATTCCGCAAGGATACACGGAAAGTCTCAGAGTATTTACAGTAGAGCATTGACAGAGCAGCTAGACATGCTAGAATTACCAGTGGGTTGCGTACCCTTGCAATACATAGATGATCTGTTGTTAGCTGCTAACACAGAAGAGATTTGTGAAGAAAGCACTGTATTATTACTGTCACACCTAGCGGCACATGGCCATAAAGCTAGTTTGAAGAAGTTTCAATATAATCGAAAGGAGGTAGCTTATTTGGGCTCCCTACTTTCGAAAGAGGGGAGAAGGCTAACGCCAGAACGCATAGAAAGTATTTCTTGTATGCCTATTCCAAAGACACAGAAAGGAGTCAGAGCCATAATAGGCATGGCTTCGTATTGCCGACAATTAATCGGTAATTTTGCGTTAATTGTGAAACCGATGGTGAATTTGACTATAAAGGATGCGGTTATGCCTTTACAGTGGGAAGAGGAATGTCAGAGAACGTTTGATCAATTGAAAACTGCATTATGTTCTGCTCCAGTTTTGGGCACACCAAATTATGAAAAGGTTTTTAGACTGTTTGTGTGTGAAAGTGAAGGATGTGCATTGGCGGTTTTGACACAGGAACAAGGTGGAAGAAATAGGCCGTGCGGCTATTTCTCTTCCGTGCTGGACCCTGTAGCTCGCGCACTACCACGATGTTTGCTATCTTTCGCGGTGGCTGCTGCGTCGGTGAAACAAACAGAAGGGATGGTATTGGGGCATACTTTAATTCTGATGGTGCCACATGCCATAGACGTTCTATTAAATAGGACACAGACGCAACACCTCACCTCTGCTAGATTGACAAGATATGAGATTATCTTGTTCGCGCCCCATATCCAAATTATGAGGTGTAACGCTTTGAATCCTGCAGAATTAACGCCACTGCCCATAAAAGAAATTGGTGACAACGAATCACCCTCCCCCCCCATGATTGCTTAATGGTCACTGAGGAAGAAACGAAGGGGAGAGTTGACTTAAGTGACACCCCACAGAAAGAGCCAGATGGAGAGTTATTTTGTGACGGCTCTTGTTTTAAATTACCTGATGGCACGCCAACTGCCGCATACGCTATCACTACCCTAGAGAGCGTTGTAGAAAGCAAAAGAATCCCCTATAATTCGGCACAAGCCGCAGAAATAATTGCATTGACCAGAGCCTGCGAGATTTCTGAAAATTTGAATGTGAATATATATACTGATAGTCAGTATGCTTTTGGGGTGGTTCATAACTTTGGTCGACTCTGGAAGGAGTGTCACGCTCACCTGATTCCCACGGAGGCGCAGGTTTGGCTTCGAGTGCTGATGCTTCTTCTATGGTGAAGCGCAGGACTCTGAAGATGGACTCACTGGCTCGCAGGAATATTCCCCTGTGCGTGAAAAGGGAGTATTACCTACTGACGGAATAATGCTCAAGCCTCCCACTCCCTTCCAGCCCTCCACGATACCCTTCCTCGATTCCCCGTGAAGTCTCACCTTAGGGTCTGGAAGGATGAGTTCTCCATCCTGCTTCTGATGCAGGGGCGCTTTGAAACCCAGTTACTTCACTGGATTGAGGTTTGATGGGAGTTCAAATAAGCTTGACTATTCAGGTAAGGCGCTGTAAGAGTTCTGTAGCAAGTTCAAAAGTTCAAGCCTTATAATAATGTTCATTGTCTTATTGCAGCAAGCGCTAATCGCTTATGTCTTTTTTCCCCTTAGGGGCCAGGGTTCGGAATGCCGGAGATATGGCGCCGACCTGAAGTGAAACGTGCAGTTCCAGTAAATGACAGGTAAGTTCTGGATGAGCGTTCGGGTAATGTCTTTGCATTCGCTCATTCAATGTCTTTGTCTTTTTTCCCCATAGGGGCCGGGGTCTGGAATGCCAGGAAGCGGCAGGACCCGAAATGAAATGGGGATGACCCAACAGGTAAGTCTTAGAAGGAAACTGAGCTTTTCCTATGCCCTTCCTTCTCTCACCTTGTGTTCTTGTCTTTTTCTCTCTAGGCTCTGGGAAGTGGCTGCGGATCCGGATGATCGCTGCTGAAGATGGAGGTGCCCAGGAAAAGTGAGTGAAATGCAGCGCTGCAGCGATCTAAGCAAAATGCTTTTAAAATGATGTCTTCCCTTTCAGGATCGTCGGTGTGAAGTCTCCGTGATGCAGCTTTAGCAGGTAAGGTCTTCTTTCTCTCCAATTCTCACTTAGCAGGTGACCCAGGATGCTGACAGGCATGGCTGAAGTCCAGATGCAGGAGCTGACACGGTGAGCGTCCAGCTGCGAGGAGCAGAACCACGCGAAGCGTGAGTTGCTGATCGGGCGTGGTTTAAATAGCTTTGGAAGAAGTTCCAGGTATGTATCCTTCCACCGATCAGGTATGTATCCTTCCCCAACCACACCCAGGGGAAAGTAGGTCCACAGGTAAAGTAGTCCATTCAGGCCTCAAGAGGGCCTGGATGTAGCAGCATGGTCTGCATCAGGTAAGTGCACCTTAAAACACTTGAACACATGTCTAGCTTTATGAGCCTGGCGCCTAAGGCGCCAGGACAGGGGTCCAACATGAGCCTGGCGCCTAAGGCACCAGGACTGCGTCCAAAGGGCCCCAGCTGGGGCCCGCTGGCACTTCCCTCGGGGAAATGATGCCTGCCTCTGGGGTTGCTGGGTCGGACCTGGCTCCTTGGAGGTAGGCATCATGACAGTACCCCCCCTCAAGGCCCCTCCCAAGGTTGTTCCCTCCGGGGGTTTTGGCTTGTTCGGAAATCTCCAGTGGAACCTTTGTATTAATCGAGGTGCGTGAACATGGTTACTAGGCTCCCACGATCTCTCCTGAGGTCCATATCCCTTCCAGTCAACAAGATAGAAGAGTTTGGACTTTAACACCTTGGAGTCTAAAATGTCTTTAACTTCGAATTCTAATTCCCCTTCAATTTGAACTGGGTCTGGAGGCTTGGACAGTCGGGTCCCTGGTTGTACTGGCTTCAAAAGTGATGCATGAAGAACTGGATGAATACGCATGTTAGACGGTAAATCCAGTTTAAAGGCCACCGGATTGATTATAGCCTTGATGGGATAAGGTCCTATGAATCTGGGATTGAAAGTTTGCGGGCCCTTGAGGGGTAAATGTTTCGTTGCTAGCCATACCTGATCTCCTACTTGGTAAGGAGGAGTTTTACTTCGGTGCAAATCAGCGTTTTCTTTATACTTTTTCTTGGCTTGCTGTAAATGAGTTGCAGCTTCTTTGAAGGCTTGGGTTATTGTGGAATGCAGATGATTTACTGCGGGCATTTCCAGGGTCAGAGGTGGATCTAGATCAGAGGTCCGAGGATGGTGACCATACAAAGTATAAAAAGGAGTTTGTCCGGTTCCAGAATGCACTGAATTGTTGTATGCATATTCTGCGATCCAAAGGATGTCTTTCCAATTTAACTCGGATTGGTGTAACATGCACCGAAGATATTGCTCGAGAGTCTGATTGGTTCTCTCGGTTTGTCCGTCGGTCTGGGGGTGGTGGCTGGTGGATAGCCGCACATCTATTTGTGCTAGTTGGCAACACTTCTTCCAAAAATGGGAGATAAATTGACTTCCACGATCCGAGACTAATATGGAAGGGAAACTATGTATGCGAACTATATTCTCCAGAAATTCCTTGGCCAAGGTGGAAGCTGAAGGCAAACCTTTTAAAGGGATAAAGTGGGCCATTTTGGAGAATAGATCCACAATTACAAGGATAGTGTTGTAACCAGCACAAGGAGGCAGGTCAGTAATAAAGTCCATTGACAAGGTGTGCCATGGTGCCGGTGGAATATCCAAGGGTTGAAGTAGGCCGGCTGGCCTTTTCTTTTGACCCTTGTTTTGGGCGCAAATTCCACAAGACAAAACAAAAGACTTTGTCTTTTCTCCAAGAAGGCAACCAGAAGTGGCGTTTGATTTTTTCCTCTGTTTTAGCGATACCAGGGTGTCCTTCCATTAATGATTCATGATGATGGGCAATAACAAGTTCTTGCAATTCTTTACTAGGCAGAAACAACCGCTCCTGGAAGTAGGGTAAGTCATCCTTAACGGTGTAATGGGGACCCTTTTGACTCCATTCCAGTAAGGCTGAAGAGTCTAGAAGTTGTTTTACTTGCGTTTCGATGTCCTCAATAGTTTGCAATGAAGTTAGGCCTAAGATTCTTTGTTCTGGTATGATTGGCACAGGTTCTAAACTCGAATTGGGTTCTTCCATGCCAATCCGGGATAAGGCGTCCGCTTTACCATTCTTGCAGCCAGGGCGATAGGTAATTACAAAATCAAATTCCGCAAAGAATAGAGCCCATCGGAGTTGTCGTGAAGATTGAGCCTTGGCCGTCTTTAAATACTGTAAATTTCTGTGGTCCGTAATTACGGTGATGGTGTGTCTTGCCCCGAGAAGGTAGTGACGCCAAGCCTTGAAAGCAGATTTAATAGCCAGTAACTCTTTGTCGGTAATTGCGTAGTTGATTTCAGCAGGAGAAAATTTCCTGGACCAAAAGGCCACAGGTTGTAGTTGGTTAGTTTCTGGGTCTCTTTGCGACAGGACAGCTCCCATGGCCGAACTGGATGCGTCGGTTTCCACAATGTAAGGGAGATCTGGGTGTGGGTGCTTCAATATAGGTGCAGAGGTGAATTTGGTTTTCAGGTCCTGAAAGGCTTGTTCGGCCTCAAGAGTCCATTCAAAGCGTTTGTTTTTCTTTAGGAGAGCTGTGATGGGTTGGACTGTTCGGGAAAATTCCGGGATGAATCGTCGATAGAAATTGGCGAAGCCGAGCATGCTCTGAACTCGCTTCACCGAGCTAGGAGATGGCCATTTGAGGATGGCGTCCACCTTTCGCGAGTCCATTCGGACTCCTTGAGGTGTCAGGATAAATCCGAGAAACTCCACTTCTGTGGTATGAAAAACGCATTTTTCGAGCTTTGCAGATAGTCTGTGCTGGCGCAATTTCTCAAGAACTGCCCTAACATGTTTTCTGTGATCGGATTCTGAAGAGGAGTACACCAGGATGTCGTCAATATGAACAATGACACGGACGTCGATAAGTTCCCGAAGAACATCATTCATAAAGTACTGAAAGGCGGCAGGTGCATTGCACAAACCGAAGGGCATCACCTGATATTCGAAGAGCCCAAATTTGGTACAGAATGCAGTCTTCCACTTGTCGCCTTCTTTTATACGCACCAGGTGATAAGCTCCTCGGAGATCTAACTTGGTGTACACACAAGCGTCTTTCACCTGGTCGATAAGCGGAGGGATCAGGGGCAGAGGATAACGATTCTTAATCGTTATTTGATTTAGGGCGCGATAGTCTATACATGTTCTAAGGTCGCCCTCTTTTTTCGGCACGAAGAACAGAGCTGAGGAGACAGGAGACTTGGACGAGCGAATAAAACCATTGGCTAGGTACTGATCTAAATACTGACGCAAATGTAGGTTCTCAGGTTCCGTAAGAGCATAAATCCTACTACAAGGTAGTTGAGCATTGGGTACCAGATTGATTTGGCAATCGTAAGACCGATGGGGAGGTAACGTGTTAGCCTGTTCCTTCTGAAAAACGTCTTGGAATTCTTGGTATTCAGACGGTAGCTGTACAGGGGTGGAAGTTGCTGAGGCTAGACCCATAACTGGATTTCTTGGGTAACAAGTTGATTCACAATCAGGAAAACCTATCTTCTTTGCTCGCCAGTCGATTCTGGGATTATGTGTTTCTAACCAAGGAATTCCAAGAATTACTTGAAATTGTGGGGCCTTGATCACATCAAACACGATTGCTTCCCGATGTCCATCCTGACCCACCAGTGTCATTTCAACAGTGGAATGCGTTAGAGGCCCTGAGGCAATTTCTGTTCCATCTACTGTAGTAATGACATCTTGGGTTACTTTCGGGCGGAGAGGGAGCTTAATCCTGGAAGCCAATTCACGGTCTATTTAATTTCCAATAGCTCCACTGTCGATGTATGCTTTTATAGCATGCAACAGCTGAGGCTGTTTTGGGTCCACTAGCACCATTGGCATGACAAAATGTGAGGTCAAAGAGTTTGTTTTCAAACTCGGCAAGCGGACCCCTACGCTTGTCGGGCTAGGTCGTTTCCCGAATCAGGTGTCAATAAATCGTTATCAGTGGCTCCAACCACCTTCTTCGGTGGTTTAACCGGACAATTTCGAAGAAAGTGACCGGAAGTCCCGCAATACAGGCAAAGTTGCATTTGCCGCCTTCTCTCTCGTTCCTTCTGTGTTAATGGTCCTTTAACACCGCCGATTTGCATAGGTTCGGATACGTCAGTACTCTTGGAGTTAGCGTGGGTTTTGATCGGTACTCGGGTTTCGTACTTGAACCGATCTGCTTTTCTATTTTGAAGTCTTTGATCAAGTTGAACCACCAAGTCGATGTAGTCTGCGCAGACCTTGGGTGGATCTACTATCTGAGCTAGAACATCCTTAAGCTCTCCGCGCAAGCCTCGATGAAACAATGTGATCCTTTTGTTTTCTGGCCATCCATTTTCCACAATCAGTCTATTAAAGGTGGCAACGTAGGACAGAAGATCCTGATTACCTTGTCGTAAGGATAGCAGTTCGTTATCAAGGGCCTGTCCTTGAGAGTGTCGAGCAAACAATCTTTCCATGCTGGCCTGGAAACCCTGAAAATTCTGGAGAATGGGATCATCCTGATTTACCAATGGAATAGACCAATCGGCAGCACTGCCACTGAGGTAAGATAGTATAAAGGCTACCTTGGTCTGGTCGTTAGGGAAGGCCCCGGGTCTGCATAGAAAGTGTAAACGACATTGGTACATAAAGACAGCATATTTCTTGGGATCCCCCGCAAAACGTTCAGGCGGGGCCAAAGGCATGTGTCCAGGTAGATTGATTTGTACCGGGTTATTCAAACCCATTGATCTGGAAGTATCTCCGGAATTAGGTAAAGGAGTGTGCCCTGCCTGGGCCTGCAATAACCTTTTGGCCAGGTCATCTGTTCTTTCCTTAGATAGGATCAGTTCTCTTTTGAGAGCGTTAGTCTCCTGGCAGGCTGAGTGCACTTCTGCCCGTAATTCCCCCAAAAGCTGGGCCAGCTGATCTGTCTCGGAAGTCTCCATAGCGCCCGGGTGGGAAATTATGGGTAGACTTTGCGTTCTGTCACGCTCACCTGATTCCCACGAAGGCGCAGGTCTGGCTTCGAGTGCTGATGCTTCTTCTATGGTGAAGCGCAGGACTCTGAAGATGGACTCACTGGCTCGCAGGAATATTCCCTTGTGCGTGAAAAGGGAGTATTACCTACTGACGGAATAATGCTCAAGCCTCCCACTCCCTTCCAGCCCTCCACGATACCCTTCCTCGATTCCCTGTGAAGTCTCACCTTAGGGTCTGGAAGGATGAGTTCTCCATCCTGCTTCTGATGCAGGGGCGCGTTGAAACCCAGTTACTTCACTGGATTGAGGTTTGATGGGAGTTCAAATAAGCTTGACTATTCAGGTAAGGCGCTGTAAGAGTTCTGTAGCAAGTTCAAAAGTTCAAGCCTTATAATAATGTTCATTGTCTTATTGCAGCAAGCGCTAATCGCTTATGTCTTTTTTCCCCTTAGGGGCCGGGGTCCGGAATGCCAGGAAGCGGCAGGACCCGAAATGAAATGGGAATGACCCAACAGGTAAGTCTTAGAAGGAAACTGAGCTTTTCCTATGCCCTTCCTTCTCTCACCTTGTGTTCTTGTCTTTTTCTCTCTAGGCTCTGGGAAGTGGCTGCGGATACGGATGATCGCTGCTGAAGATGGAGGTGCCCAGGAAAGGTGAGTGAAATGCAACGCTGCAGGGATCAAAGCGAAATGCTTTTAAAATGATGTCTTCCCTTTCAGGATTGTCGGTGTGAAGTCTCCGTGATGCAGCTTTAGCAGGTAAGGTCTTCTTTCTCTCCAATTCTCTCTTAGCAGGTGACCCAGGATGCTGACAGGCGTGGCTGAAGTCCAGATGCAGGAGCTGACACGGTGAGCGTCCAGCTGCGAGGAGCAGAACCACGCGAAGCGTGAGTTGCTGATCGGGCGTGGTTTAAATAGCTTTGGAAGAAGTTCCAGGTATGTATCCTTCCCCGACCACACCCTGGGGAAATTAGGTCCACAGGTAAAGTAGTTCCATTCAGGCCTCAAGAGGGCCTGGATGTAGCAGCATGGTCTGCATCAGGTAAGAGCACCTTAAAACACTTCAACACATGTCTAGCTTTATGAGCCTGGCGCCTAAGGCGCCAGGACAGGGGTCCAACATGAGCCTGGCGCCTAAGGCTCATGTTGGACCCTTTGGAAGTGCCAAAGGGCCCCAGCTTGGGCCCGCTGGCACTTCCCTGGGGGAAATGATGCCTGCCTCTGGGGTTGCTGGGTCGGACCTGGCTCCTTGGAGGTAGGCATCATGACAAGGAGAGAGGTTTCTTGACATCACATGGTGCCAGAATTCAACATGGCCCTTTGATTGTACGATTACTGTCTGCACTCACGTTTCCAAAGCGCCTAGCAATAGTGAAATGCGAGGCACATAAAAAAGTA
The DNA here is from genome assembly GCF_040938575.1 of Ambystoma mexicanum. Classification (NCBI taxonomy): domain Eukaryota; kingdom Metazoa; phylum Chordata; class Amphibia; order Caudata; family Ambystomatidae; genus Ambystoma; species Ambystoma mexicanum. The sequence continues at coordinate 852,644,885 of NC_090936.1, read as the reverse complement.
ACATGCAAAGTAGGAGAGGGAAATGCGTTTGCAGACAGAATTACGAAACAAACCTTCCACTGATTTAAATACTAAAATGATGACAGTCCAGACTGAGGAAGTACCCTGTATGATAGAAAATGGAATTGCCACTGTCAAAGAAATGCAGGCCGAAGCCACGGCCGATGAAATACAAGGGTGGGCAGAGGGCTCTGCTGAGTTAGATCTGGAGGGTTGTTGGGTGGACAAGGGAACTAGAAACTGGATGTTGCCAAATTCTTATGTGACTGCAATGGTCACAATGGCCCACAGCCCTACTCACATCTGTGCGAAAAAGATAATACAGCACCTATCTACAGTATGGCAGAATGTAAACATAAAGAAGAATGCAGAGAGCTTGGTGCGGAACTGTATCACGTATTTACAACACAATGTACGTAAGGGAACAGTGACTCCAATAGGCAGTTTTGGCCCGCCCTCTATGCCTTTTGAGGTAATCCATTTTGATTTCATAGAGATGCCAAAACTTGAAATATGTCTTAGTGGTGATCTGTGCATTCAGCAAGTGGGTGGAGGCATAGCCCTTAAAAGATTGCACAGCAATAAGCACAGCAAAAGTAATGCTTAAAGAATATTTTTCCTGTTTTGGCTTGCCCCGTGTCCTATGGTCAGATAATGGTCCACATTTTGTGGGCGCAGTGGTGTTACAGATATGTGCGGGTCTTCAGATTGATAAGAGATTTCATAGTCCAAGGCATCTGAGTTCGGCCGGTCTTGTGGAGAGGCACAACAGGATCCTCAAGTCAAAAATATGCAAGATATGTGCAGGAAGCAAGTTGAGTTGGGTGGATGCATTACCAATAGCGCTATTATGCATGCGTACGTCTGTACAGGCTAGAACTGGCTCTCCCCGTACGAAATCGTAATGGGGAGGCTGGCAAATGTTTGGTGCGCACCTCAGCCAAAACGACTTAGTGAAGTAGAACATCCTGTGCTTAGTACTTATTGTGGCCTTTTAATGCAGAAATTGCATTTTATTCATCAAAAGGTGCAGGAGGCTCTACCAGTGAGATACACCGGTCCGGGGCACGCGCTGGAGCCAGGCGACTGGGTGCTGCTAAAATTTTTTGAAAGAAAATCATTGTTAGCACCCAGGTGGCGCGGCCCCTATCAAGTACTCTTGGCAACGCAGACGGTGATACGGGTGGATGGACGGAAGTCGTGGATCCATGCCATCCATGCCAAAAAGATCCCAACTTCGCTGAAAGACTTGCCTGACCCAGACAACCAGAAAGAGACAGCGGTCCCAGAAACGAAAGAAACTGTTGCCAGTAAACTGGCACCAAATCTATCCGAGTGAGAAGTGAAACTCGAAATAAAGCCTAAAACGATTGCCAAAAAGGGGGAAGGGCAAAGAGTGCTGCAACGTTGCCCGACAGAATCTACATCACTGTTGGCTGACACACAATCTGCATTGCAAATACCGTCAGACACTAAACGTGTACCCCTTTGGCGCCCACCAGCACTTGGAAGCACGCCAAAGACCGAATCTGCATCACTAGCGCGGCGCACACCAGCACCTACTGTAGCACCACAGGCTGACTTTGAGCCTGGATCTGGAAGTGCACCGGCATTGTTCACGGATCACACAATACCAGGAGTGAGGCGATATGATTTACGTCCTCGAAAGACAGTGATGCACAGTTCTTTGGTGCCTATGTTAACCTCTGGTTCCGCTCAGGGACGGAGAAGGAACTAGAGGTGTAGAGGAGAGAAGTATGAGTATGAGAAAGGACAAGTGATCTTGCCTAAAAACAAATAAGTCAATCCAGGCTATAAAGGACTGGCAGAACTGAACTGTGACAATTCCGTTGAACTTATTGACATCAGAACAAGTGCAACAAAGAGAGATATCCACGACGAACTCTAATAAGGAAGGAGAAGGACGATGAGAAACATGTCGGGACCGGTTTCAGCCTCCTCCTGCACCGCAGCTGAGAACAAGTTGATTGTAAAGACTGTAAGCTTAAGGAAAACGCATGGTAAAAAGAGTTGTATGCTGGCACTGACAATAATCATGTGCTTCATGAGTGTGGTAGCACCAATAACGACAGCCTTAGTATTATGGTATGTGGAATCGATACACCCATTAGGAATGTTTTTACCAATAGTTAATATATCCACTACTGAAAGCCTAGTTCAGGTGATTACTTATACCTTGTCCCCGATGGAAGAGAGACACGGGGAAGGGTATGGGAACAATACGCTGTTATTGATTATGAATATGACACATGCAATTCTAAAAAAAAAAACAGATTGCTGGGTATGTGCCCATTTACCGCAGCATGCTGGTAAAGGAATAGGTTGGTATGTACAACCATGACCATTAAGTTCTGCATGTAGTGCATCTTTAGGTGCAATGTTCTATGGGAAATGGAATAAGAGTGGTACGGGTCAATTAGACAGAACAAACATAAATGAGTTTGAGGAAATAATTATGAGGCCTGTGGGTTGTTCCATATACCATAAAGCACAAGTGATGACCCCAGAACCTACAAGGAAAAGTACGCGAAAAATAACACGACAAAATAGACAAGATAGATTGTCCCCACTAGTTAAATCATCTGTGATGACGTTTCGTGTAAGATCAGACAGGAACAAAGATGGAGTTCCCCCTTCTTACATGGTGAATTATAACCCGAGAACTGTCCCTTTTTGTCTAAAAAAGAAAGGCTCCTGTTCAGTCGGAACATTTACTGAATGCATGAATACAGTGGTATTAAAATGGGAAATAGAACTAGTATATGTGGGAGATCCAGTTTATTTTTTATGTGGAGAGAAGGTATATCCTTGTTTGCCCAGAAACTGGGGAGGTACATGTTACCTAGGTCTACTGTTCCCAGGAGTCTTCCTCTTAGAAACAGCAGACATGGCCAGACTATCCAGATCTAGAACCAAAAGGAGTAGCAAAGGTGTTTTGATAGCGACTGACATAGCAGAATCATTCATTCCGTTCTTGTCCCAGATAGTGAACTCCTATAACATAAGGCAGCTGTCCAGAATACTAAAAGATACCATAAACACAACGACAGATATACTATTTAACATGACGTTGGAAGAGAAAGGAATTAGGTTAATGACACTGCAAAATAGAATGGCTCTCGATGTGATCCTGGTTGATCGTGGGGGAATTTGCAAGATTGTGGGATCAGCGTGCTGTGTATTTGTAGACGACTATTCCCCTACGATTTTTGAAGCAATAAAGAAAATGCATGTCCTAAGCTCCGAACTCCCTACTGGAGAAGGGGGCTGGGGAATAGAGTCCTGGTTTTGGGGAATATTGCTTTCTTGTGGATGGAAAGTGATCTCGATATTAGTAGTGGTGTTTGGAATATTCATAACGTGCTGTTGTTGCATACACTGCCTACCGTTAGTTTGCACTGAGGTAACTGAGGGATGTACGAAGGGATGTATGCATATGATAACAAGAAGAAAACAAACTTATGGCCGGGATGACAGAGACACAAATGAAATGAAAACAGTGAAAGAATTAATGGCTATAGATATTAATGACGATGATGATGCTTATAGTAGTATGCAAAACTCAGACATAAGTATTTTAGACTTATCGTCATCAGAGGAGGATACAATAAATTAATGAGACGTTTGGCAATGAACGGCCATTTTGATGTAACAAGAACCGCCATTTTGTTTTCTAACAATTGCTCATTGCTTTCTGTTCTTATTGCTTTGCAGCACATTTTCTGCTTACACTGCTCGACTGGTAATATTGTTGTCTGAACGTGAAAGGACAAGGCCGCAGGGCCGCGAGGCTAATACGAGTTTGTTGAAACACAACGTAGGCAGCGCCGGGAAGGAATGCCCGGCTCCCTGCCGAATGTAGCCTTGAAGCAGAGCCGCAGGGCATTTAATCATTTTACAGCTGCCAGCCAGTCTCGCTATATAATAGAATATGTTAGAATAAAGCAGCTAAATGCTTGAATTATGCTCTTCTTACGGCCCCCCTTAAAGGCTTGAATTATGCTCTTCTTACGGCCCCCCTTTACTGAGCCCTGTAGAGCGTGTCGGCTCCCAGGACACGAATAGCACCTCATAGATAACAAGGTCTGGAATGTGACTCTTCCCCCGTATGTAGCTCGCTTCCAAGAACAGAAGCACTGTGTTCTGTTCAACAACTAAAAGATGCCTCCGCACTTGCAAAATTGCATATTGTATATTGTTACTAGAATAGATATTTGAAGGTGTCATAATTGTCGAAAGTGTCCATCATCACACCGAGTAAAAAGAAACCCAATAAAGGGGGGTGTTAAACATATCATAGCTGATTGTATGATATGCATTTTGTATATATGTAACTGATGTACGTAATTCACTCTCTTGCGTCCCTCGAGGTCTAGAGATACACGTCGCGGGGCGTGAGACCGAGTTGGCCAACTGAGACTATTTGCTTTGTAATAAACCCTAGCTTTGGGAATACAACCTTGTGTCTGGCGTATCTATTGTGTGTGGTGACTTGCCTTGTTTCCATAGACGTAAGGGACCCCTAGGGGCCCCTTTCACCAGGATCATTTTTGGGCGGAATTCATTGTCGGGTCCGGCTGTCGGGCGCATAGTACTATAAGGTAGACCACAGGTCCAAACTAGTCACTTGTGAAAAGCTAAAGGACGTGCAGTCATCTGGAGATGCCGAGGATTGGGGTGGAGGAGCCAGTGGTCCCAGGGCGGGATGCGCTCGATATGTTTAGACGAGCATTCATCTGATTTTGGATTTTATCCCTGGCTTTAAGTATTTTTTCTTGGAAGGAATTCTGTATTGTAGTACAATCTGTATTGGTGGGTGTGAATGGAGTTTGTTGGGCTTTGGGCTTTTCAAGGAGCTTTAGAATTTTCAACAATTTCTTAGGTTTGTAATTGGCTTATGAGATTTGTTTGTTATAAAAGTTCTTTTTTGCGGCATTGCAGAAAGCTTTGCGTCCTACTATGCCGAACTCTATAGTGCCCCGACTGAGACGATAGACTCCACGGCATTGGATGCAGTTACTCTTCCATCATTAGATACCAATCAAAAAGCCATACTTGAAGAGAATATCACAGAAGAGGAACTACTGGCTGTTATCTCGCAACTACAAAATGGCAAAACCCTGGGCACAAATGGTCTCCCGATGGAAATCTGGAAAAAGCTGGATAGTGACAGCATTGCCCCACACCTGCTCAATATGTTTAAACACTCGAAGAAAAGGGGATACTCCTATTAGATTTGCGTAAGGCCACCATAATAGTAATACCAAAGGAAGGTAAACCAACATACGAATGCAGCTCTTACAGACCGATTTCCTTGATAAATAGCGAAACTAAAATCATGGCCAAAATACTCGCCAATAGATTCCAAAGGGTAATCGCGTCCCTGATCCACCCGGATCAATGCAGCTTTATGCCGAAGAGATCCACAAGGATGAATATCCGTAGACTCCACTTGGCGCTTGAAAGGACACCAGCCCTACAGGAGTCTCTAGCACTGTTGGCAATTGATTTCGAAAAAGCTTTTGTTTCTGTTTATTGGGAAGCACTGTGGGTAATAATGCGGAAAATGGGCTTTGGAGAACACTTCATAGGCTGGGTCCAGCTTTTATATAACTCCCCTGAGGCAGAAGTGAGATTGAACGGTTGGCCCTCTCGTAGTATCATGTTTGGAAAAGGAATAAGACAAGGATGCCCCTTGTCAGCTATGTTATTTGCACTGAAAATGGAGCCCCTGGCAATAATGCTGAGAAGCACACGGTCATGGTCGGGCTTCTGCTGGGCCCAGGATTGGGAAGATAGTCTCCCTATACGCTGATGATTTGCTGATCTAGCTGCAGCTGCCCCATAGTTGCACAGATATTGCTGGGGTATGGTAGGTTCATTGGTCTCAGAGTAAACTGGGATAAATCAATACTGTTTCCAATCAAAGGAATAGACTGCCTATCTCCTGACGGTTCCCGCTATGGAGTTGAATTAGAACAATTCTGATATTTATCACAGCTAAATTCGAAGACTACATGGCCAGAAACCTACGTCCCATTATGAGTAGATTTGCGCAAGATGTGAGCCACTGGGTGACGCTGCCACTGACCTTACTGGGAAAAGTAGCGCTTTTCAAGATGCTAGCTCTCCCTCGCTTCCTATACATCTTACAAAGTGCTCCAGTGCAAGTTCCCACAACTGAATTCCAGAAAATAGATAGGCCACTGCAGAAGTTGCTGTGGGGAGGTGGACATCCAAGAACAGCTCTATGCACACTCCAACACTCAGTGTGGGAAGGAGGGATCGGGCTCCCACATATGCAAACATACTACTGGGTGAGCCAGATGGCGGTTGTAAATGATATACTAAACAGTAGCTTAGATCTACTGCATACCCGAGCGGAAAAGAACACGAAGCATGGCATTTCCCAACTCGAAAACCTATTCCATGTCATGAGCCGCCCTCCTCCCCGCACAATGGCAGCCCACATAACACAGATCTGGGTGGAGGCACATTAACACATAGGATGGGGCAACAAAATCACTGCGATATAGCCACTATTTAGGAACACATTTCTTCCTGAACTCCATAAACTTCCGAGATGGCCAAACTGGGAAACGGCTGGTATATTGAAAATGAATGATGTGATAAAGGAAGGCAAACTTGTACCCTTTACTGACCTGTCGACCTGCTTTGGTCTCCCTGCCTCTGAGCAGTACCATCACACGCAGCTGTCCCACGCACTTAAGACACATATGCCAGACCTCTCCAACCTACCTGAAGGCACACCCATAGAGTGAATGGATAGTGTGAATGTTAAAACTACTTCCATCATACAATTTCCTCTTTTGCCACAGAAGAACTTTGTAGCTTAAAATTGAAATGGGAAAGGGATGTTGGCCGCTACTGCCTGAGGACTGGACCATGACTCTAACGTTTCCCCGGGAAACTGCAATATCGGCCAGAATCGGGCTAATACAACTAAAAGTGCTACACAGGGTATATTACCCGCGAGTGACACTCTATCGCTGGGGTAAGATCACGGACGCTAAATGCCTACGATGCAAGCAAGAGGAAGGTACCTTCTTCCACATTCTGTGGCAATGCCCGCCCATTCAACCTTTCTGGCAGAGTAGCTGTGATAGACTGTCGAGAGTATTGGTTCGACCAACTCCAAATGAACCTAAGCTGTTATTGTTAGGGATTGAAGAGGAAGGGAAAATGACCCGCTTAGAAAAACTCTTACTTTCAACAACTACTGGACTGACCAAAAGGAACATTGCATAATTATGGGGCTCAGAGATCTCCCCACAATATGATCAATGGGTAGCAGATGTGGATGCCTGTATAGCTAGAGGTTGCCCTGGAAAATCCCATAAAACAAAAGTGTGAACGGACTTTATAACAAGTAAACCATGTTTTGTAAGATACTGTTGTGTGCAAAGCGTTGGTGTGCTGCGTATCTCAAGTATTGACTTGTAATAAGCTGAGCCGCCAAATCAAATCATGTAGCAGACTGGAATACCTGTGTTGTATGTATGTGAGTTATTTCATATTGTATGTTGTTGTCAACCAATAAGAAAATGCAATAAAATGTGTTATTAAAAAAAAAGTTCTTTTTTGTTTCTATGATCAGATCCTTATAGGTTTTCTCGAGAGTCTTCCATGCATTTTTGTTGTCGGATGAGGGGCATTTAAGACAGCACGTCTCAGCCCTTCTCTTTTTGATTTTTAGGGATCTGACTTCCGGTGAGAACCACGATTGATGGTTGTGGTTATCCCGGATGGCTCTTAACTTGAAGGGGGTGAATTTATCCAAGAGTAGGGTACATTTTGTGTTAAAGGTCTCGATTAGTGTCTCAGGGGCATCTGTCTCCGAAGTTGACAACATGATGCTTGTGATGCATTTTTTGAGGTTGGAGGTTGAGACTTTCTTCATGTTTTGGTTTATAATAGTTTTGTAAGGGTTGGACAACTTAGGGAGGGGGCAGTTTGGATACAGATGTTAAAATTGATTAAGAAGTGATCTGACCAGCTACAAGGGGTGGTATTATTTATCTGGACTTTGAGATTATGTGTAACAATCCAATATAGCATGTTACCTTTGGCATTAGTTGGGTTTGAATTCAAGACATGATGGTCAATGTTATTTAAGCTGGATTCGAGCAGGATGGCATCTTTATCAGATGGATCCCCTCGCCAACGATTGAGGTCTCCCAGGAATAGGGTTGCTTTCCTCTTCATTGGAGTCAAGGCCGGTACCACGGTCACAGGAGCTTCCCTCGCTCCTGCTTATCAGCATAGGCTTGCCCCGTGTACCGTTGACATCTACTGCAAGACCCTTGTGCTATTGTTTGCGGTCTTAGCTTTCTTCCTCGAAGGTTCTGCGGGTCTGGGCCGAAAAGCGCAAGGTCACTTTTCTCCTTGCGACCCTCTAGATTCCTGACGTCTTTCTCCTTCGTTTGAATCGCCGCGCCTGATTAGCCGTTTTGTTGTGCTGTCTGCCGTGCTCGTACTGTCCTCTCTGGCTCCACTTATCCCTGTGGGGGAAGGGAAAGAGCCGTCGGGTATGTGTGATTAAGACTTTGCCAGACCCTTGTATTGGGACATGTCAGGTAAACGGCTCTGGTGTTAGTCTGTTGTCTTTTGTGTTGTGCTGTGCGAAAGGGTTTGTGTTGGAAAGGGGGCGGAGGGGGCATAGGTTTGGAATGTCTTGCGTGAGAGGATGGGGAAAAGGTGGGATACCGCATCTCACCTGTCGGTATCCCACTCCCTGAGGACACCCCATCCAGGTGATCCTCCCGCACTGGTCCACCCCAGGAACTAGATCCAATAGCGATGGATGTATCCTGGCCACCTGGATGACAGATCCCCGGGGACTAGCTAGGGAGACACCTTCAGGTTTCTCACAGCAGGATGCACATTTCAGGCACTACCAATTCAAAGTGCTCCCCTTTGGGTTGACCTCCGCTTTGTGGGTCTTCACCTAGATGATGAGATCTGGCGTTCATGTGTCTCCATACCTGGACGACTGGTTGATTTAGGGCCAAGCCGTCAGAGCAGGTTTTGTCTCAAAGGGCCTCATTACGAGAATGGAGGTAATGAAAAAAGGAAGGCAGAATGGTAATAGCAGCATCATTACGGGTCCGGGTCATTACGACCTGACAACCCGCCAATACCGGCACAGCCCATACCGTGCCCCCTCATACCGGCATGGGCACGTACATGCGCCCCTTTGGGGAGCAAATACCGGCATGCCGGTAATAGGAGGACATCACAACCCACGCGGGCATGCAAATACCGGCATCCCGAAGGCGGTAATCAGGGGCTGCACGATGGCGGCCATACAGGCATCGCGGACCACCCGTAAACAGCAATCAAGCCAACTGCCACAGGTGCACACAATCACCACAGGTGGACTCAATGGAGTCTGGCCCAGTATAAAAGGAGTACACCCACACACCACACCCCTTCCTACACCAAAATGATACCACTAGCTGTTGCAATCATGGCGCTGGAGGACATGCCTATAATGCTACAACTACAGCAACAACAGCAACTACTACAACAACAACTACAGCAGCAGCAACAACAGGCAGCACAGAGGAGATGCAGGAGGAGAAGGAGGGTGAGACCGGCCCAGCAATTACCACCAGTGCAGCCAGTAGTACCTTGTAGGCAGCCGCCAATCCCGCGCATCAGACCCAGTCCATTCAATCTAACCAGATCCAAACCCTGTACCGGTTGGACCGGGACACCATCACCACCATAGTGGACATGATAGGCAACGACATTGCCAGCCTCACAGAAATACGCACTGCCATCCCCCGCTACTAAAGGTGGTGTCTGTGCTCCACTTCCTGGCCACAGGCACCTACCAGCACACAGTGGGCCAGCTGCATGGCATTTCACAACCACTATTTTCACGCATGCTGACCCAAGTGCTGGATGCCCTCCTGAAGCACGCTAGCACCCACATATCCCTACCACGGACTGACCAGGAGATAGCCGACACCAAAGTAGGCTTCCATGCACTGGCAGGCATGCCCAATTGTGTTGGTACCCTGGACTGCACCCATGTAGAATTGGTAGTCCCCCATGCCGTAGAGGTGGTGTACTGCAATCGCAAGCAATACCACTCCATCAATGTGCAGATGGTATGTGACAACAGCAAGATCATCACACATTGCTGCGCCCGATTTCCCGGATCAACACATGCCATGGTGCTGCGTAACGCCAAGCTACCCCGTCACATGGAGCGACATGCTGTACCACGTGCCTGGCTGCTTGGTGAGTTGCCTGACTGGCCCATGGCAGCGCATCGGGGTAGTGATGTGTTGGGATGCATACCCCACCTGAGTGGGAATGGGGGGGATGCATACTCCAGCTGGGTGGGAATGGACGGTGAGTGGAGAATGCACTCAGAGCTAATGACACCTGACCTGAAGCTCCCAACACAACACCTCATCTGACCATTTACGTATATCAATGACCACATGTAAGACGAACAACCTTGCCGCCATGTATATTTCAAGCAACGAATGACTGAAAAGGATCGCAACTGTGCCAATGTGGCTAGTGTGACCATGCACAGTGTAGTATACACAGCATAAATGGGAGGCTAAACATTGTCGTACAACCACAGTACATCCGCCTCAGCATGCATTATTTCACCCTGCATCATTTATTCAACGCCATCCAGACTACCACACCTTATAGCAGTATAGAATGCATCTAGATAATGTTTGTGCATACGGACAGGGACATCTGCATGTCCACAGCAAATAGCTGCAGGCATGACTGTGAATCCTGAAGGTGGCAGCTCAGAGTGACACACACCTATTTGAATTTGCTTGCAGGTGATGGAGGATATCCCTTGAAGCCGTGGCTACTTACCCCTGTGCGGAACCCGCGAAACAGCCAGGAAGAGGAATACAATTGGGTTCGCACCCGTACCCGTGTTGTGATTGAGCAGACCTTTGGCCTGTTGAAGGTGCGGTTCCGCTGCCTAAGCAGGTCTGGTGGAGCACTCCTTTATAGGCCTGAGAAGGTGGCAAAGATCACCATGGCTTGTGTCATGCTGCACAACATGTGCGTCCGGAGAAATGTACCACTGCCACCTGACATTGACATGCATGTACCAGGTGAGGATGATGAGGATGGAGACGGAGGTGAAGCAGCACTCCTGCCAGTACGTGATGCACAGGATGGCCGTGCAGTACGCCAATCACTGATTCACGAATACTTCTGAACCACAGGGACTTTGATAGATATGTGTCAGTGACACACTGGGTCCATGTGGACATGCACACAGGGAATGTTAGGAGTTGGACACTAAACACCATCATACATTAAATGGATACACATGAAATGAACAATGTCCAGGCATTGAATGTTTTTTCACACAACGGGTGTATTGATTCAAACTGCAAAAATGTGACAACCCCTCCCCCAAACTCCCAGTGAACTCCCCAAACCCCTCAGTGAACTCCTCAAACCCCCCAGTGAACTCCCCAAACCCCCCAGTGAACTCCCAATACCCCGCAGTAAACTTCCCCCTAATGCTCCCATTCACCCCCAGCACCATCTGAGCCACTCCCATAGTTCTCCCACACTATTTGCGGGACTTCTTGCTGTCCGGTGGCAGCATTTCGTGTGCCTCGCACTCCTTCTCGTAGGACACACAGGGCTGGGGGGTCCAGAGGAATTGGGGTCAAAGTAAGCAGGTGTGGTGGATGGTGAGGAGTCGGTGGGGATTTCCACGCCTGCTGCAAGTCGTGGCCGCTGCATGTGCAGCAGGATGGATGTCAGGACCTGTGTGATGGCCCCCAGATAGTCTCATCAGCAATGCCGAGGCATTGACTGCGGCTATGTTGGCCGTTATGGCAGCTGTGGTCCCCGCTATGGCTGTGGCTATCTCCCGCCTGGTGTCCTCGCCATCCGCGATATATTGGCACAGCAGGTCCAACATTGACTCCTGTCTGGCCTCCACCCTCACCAGCTGTACCTCAAGCCTGTTGGTGGGAGCAGCAGTGGTCGAGGGTGCTGTCATGAGGCCTGCATTATCAGTGCTGTCCTCGGTGATGGGGCTCAGGTTGGAATCGTGCAGGCAGGGATCGGCACTGCTGTAGGTGGGTGAGGGTTGAGTTTGGGGTGGGGGGTGGACTCGTGGCTTGGGTTGTGTGGACATGCCACATGCGTCACTCCTTCCTGGTCCATATACTCCTCCACGTCATCTTCGGTGGTGGCCAGTGGTTCTAGGGCCTCGCCTTCCACTGGTGTAGGTGTGGGCAGCTGGGTGTCCACAGTGTCGGGCGCACTGAGTGTAGGTGTTGGCAGCTGGGTGTCCACAGTGTCAGGCGCACTGGGTGTAGGTGTAGGCTGCGAGGCTGCCCCGGAGTTGGTGGTGTCGGTTGCCATTTTCTGTGGCCGGGACGTGGATGCCCTTGTGGTGGTATCCTGGCTGGCATCTTCTCCATCGGTGCCTGGCAGAGTAGAAGAGATGCAGGGCATCAGTGATGGTGTTACATGCCAGATGCATTCTATGGTGCTGTGGAGTATTTCATTAATCATGCATTCATGTCTTACAGGTGTGTCACACAGGGTAGTATGAGGGGGCACTTTGGCATTTGCTGCATGGCAGGTGGCATGCCGTTGTATTGGGGTTTGTGTGATGTATTACATGGGCACGGTCGGTGTGTGTTGGTAATGGGATTGGCACTCAGCATGCATTTCAGTGTGGCAGGGTTTGGCCCTCCATCTGGACAAGAATATGTTCATGTGTGTGTTGGGACATGCATTGCCTTGCCTAGACTCTCTTCCACATCACTTGTGCTACGTCATGGTTTCCCCTACAGGGATCTGCAGGGTCACTCACCTCCATCTGCTGATGTTGCCGCACCCATCTCCATCTCCCCAAATCCCTCGATGGACTCCAGATTGATGAAGGTGCTTGCCGTCTCCTCCCAGGTGGTCAGTTTGGCAGGAGAATGGGGACCCCCCCCCCTTGCCTGTAGCCATGGCCTCCACCCTGTTGCTTGCAAGGATATTACGGACCCTGAGGCGGAGGTCATCCCACCTCTTTCAGTCCTTCACTGTCCGTGGGGTGGTTCCAACAGCGGAGACCTTGCGGGCTACCTCCTGACAGATCTCCTTCTTGCGGTGCTGCTCCTCACGCTTCAGGTTCTGATCTTTTATCACACCAGCATGTGCGGCAAGGGTGTCTGCAAGTATGTTCAATTCTGCATCAGAAAAGTGCTTTTTCTGCAGGCGGGGGGTAGTCTTCTAGGTTGCCTTGGACATGGTGTAAGTATTGCCACTGGTCTCTCCTGTAAACAACTGTTGGTTTGGGAGGATTGCAATGGATTGTGTTTTTAAAGATGGCCACCAGCGCATTTCCCGTTCCGACGCAATGATGTTACTTCCGGGTCCGGTATTATGAGCCCGGTATTAGCATGTTGTTATTACCGGGTCTGTATTAAGGGGTTCCTCCTAGGCGGAGGCGGTATTGGCGGGTCCCGTGATGGCGCTATTGGGGGGTTGGAGGGCCTTTAGCGGCATGCCGGTATGGCCATGACTGGCATGGGGGTTCGCACGTGCTCGTGCACTCGTAATCACCCGCTATTAGCGGCGTCATACGAGCACGGACCTGCTCGTACCTCCATGCCGGTAATGACCCCATTTTTACTGCGCTACTCGTAATGAGGCCCAAAGACACCTGTTCACTGCTGCACAGGCTTGGCTTCTCCCCTAAACCTTCAGAGGTCACACACAACACCAACCCAAAGGCTCCAGTTCATTGGAGCAGTCCTGGACACTCAGGAGGGTAAAGCTCCCCCCCCCCCCGAGGAGGGAGTCACCAGTGTCCGACAGATGGTCGAACGTTGCCAGAGCTGCACCAGCTTGCAGGCGGCCTCCCTCTTCTGCCTCTTAGGCCTCATAGTTTCCTGCATTTTTATAGTGCCAGGGGCAATCTCTGCAGTGACTACTGAGGGGTCAGTGGTCCCAGTATTTCGGCACCCTAAAGGATGTTCTCAGGGTTTCTTGGTCAGTGGCCAACAATCTCACTTGGTGGGCCTGCAGAGACAACATGATGGCAGGGGAACCTTTCTAGACCCGTTGTCCCAAGTCAGGGTGGTCACAGACGCATCTCAAAGGTTGGGGAGCTCACTGCAACGATCTGCCAATAAACAGCGTTTGGTCCACAATGGAGAACCAGTGGCATATTAACAGGCTGGAGCTGTGAGATATCAGGTTAGCCCTAAAAGCTTGTGCCCCCCTCTAAATGGGAAACACGTCCTGATCATGAAGGACAATGTAGTGGCCATGCACTACCTTTACAAGCAAGGAGGTGTATGGTCTCTTCCCTTTGCAGGGAGGCGATGCAGCTGTGGTTCTGGCTCTTAGAGAAGCAGATCTCTGCTGCGGCAGTCCATCTGGCGGGGACAGAGAAAGGACTGGTGGATGCCCTGAGCAGGCACAGCACATTCTCCCACGAGTGGGAGGTGTGCTAGCAGGAAGTTCTCGAGGAGATCTTCGCTCAGTGGGGTTACTCCAACAGTGGCTCTGTTTGCCACTGAGTCCAACAGGAAGTGAAGACAGTTCTGCTCAAGGAAATTCCCGGTGAGAGGCGCACAGGGGGATGCATTCCCAGTGCAGTGGGACTCTATGCCTTCCCGCTGATTCATGTCATCCCGTGGGTTCTCGGTAGGTTGAGGAGGTTCCAAGCGGCCATGATCTTGATCGTCCGGGATTGGGCGAGGAGAATGTGGTACTCAGAACTCCTGGACTTGACCATCTACCTGCCTCTCTGGCTACCTCGTCGCCTGGACCGCTTACCCCAGTCGGAGGGTCACCTCGGCGGGTCAGGTGTTGCACCCAAACCCGGAGTCCCTCAATCTACATGTGTGGCTATTGAGAGGATGAGATTTGATAACTGGGACCTCTCAGAGGAGGTGCTTGAGGTTCTGCTGGCTGTACGCAGACCATCAACAAGATTGCTGTATGCATGCAGGTGTGGAGAAGATTCGAGAGGTGGTGCAGGGAACATGAGATTGATCCGATCCCTTGCCCCACCGCTGCAGTGATGGATTTCCTTCTTTCACTGGCTTGTCAGGCCTTCAGGTTGCAATAGTCAAAGGATACTTGGTGGCTTTGTCTGTTTTCTGGTCTTCCTTTACGATCCTGGATGTGAACCAATTCCTGAATGGCCTTGTGAATATGGTTTTGTTTAGTTTAGTTTAATTTTTATAATGCGCTAACTTGCCCATAGGCCTCACAGCACACAGTATACAAGACAAATAGGCACACAAACAGTCCAGATGAAGCAATACCGATGTAATAGAAGGCTTAATATGGATCAACTTTAAAAAGAGGGTCTTAACTCAGGGAGGGAGTTCACCTTCCTTAAGTTGTTGGGAAGCTTTTTCCAGGCCAAAGGGGCTTGTACGTCAAACATAGTGCCACGAAAACTTGAGAGCTTTAACCTGGGCTGTGTCAGTTTGGTCGGATCATAGGGAGCCCAAGGAGTGTCCTAATAGTGTAGAGAACAGTCAATTTGATAAATACTGTGGCACATCAGCGTTACAGCATTTTGTAAGTTAGTGACAGGATCTTATGAGTGACACAGTGCTTTATAGGAAGCCAGGGAAGTTCTCGTCTGGCTTCAGGGACGTGATCCCTACGAAAAGACCAAAGACTGCTCTAACAGCATTGTTCTGTGTAGCTTATAGAACTTGGAGATTGGCTTTAGAAGTTCCGGCCAGTAAGCTATTACCATAATCAAGGCATGAGTTGACCAGGGCCGTAGCAAGAAATGACCTATTTTGTAAGGAAATATAAGGACATATGTGATTCAAATGTTTTGACACATGGCTACAAGAAGAGGATTTTATCGGAGCAACTTGGGGCTTTATAGGAAGCTCAGCATCCAAGGTAATATCTGTTTTTACAGATTTAGCAATATTTGTTTAGTGGCTATACAAAAACTCTCATAATCGGGACCCAGTTCTTTTATTTTATTTTATTTCCAGACGCAATGTTCATGAGTTCTGTTTTTTTCCACATTAATTGCGAGTGAGTTGGTAACCATCCAAGCCTGGATGGCCTGATATACGGAGTACACAGTGTTGGTACCCCTGGTATATAGCAACCTGATAATTCCATTTTGACCTGGATTCCGTCAGCATAGTTGGTAAATTGGACACCCAGGTCAACCAGGAGAGCAAGGAGAAGCATGAGATATATATATTTCTGAGGCTTGTGGAATCTGCTTAGATCACATGCTGTGCATAGGCCGACATCTACTGGAAGCTGCAGAGAAATACATTTGTTGTTTTCGAAACTCGAAAAAGGGATGTGGACAGGGTGTGCCAGTAATACTATCCCTAGTGTGACATCCTCTGTACCCGTGATCCCTCACACGTCGAGGTCCCTCAGATTGTTTTTTTCCGCCATTCTAGAGGCCATGGAGGTAGAAGGCGCCTTCAGCGATGGCAGCGGTGCTGCCATTTCAGACGTCGAGGGTGACTGGGTAGCTCAAGCTACCCAAACGCAGGCCCCCGACCCCAGAGGACATGCCGGCGGCCATGTTGTGGGGACTACACCCGGCGGTGGAAGCGCTACAAAGACGTACACCACTAAGCACATAAGCCTAGGTCGAGACTAGACACATGGGTCGAGTGATCAACAGCGTTTGACACCCAGGGAAGGTCCGCTGAGTCCCGGTCCTCTGGGCAATCTCGCTCGAGATCGCCACACGACAGGGCCCAACAGTCAAAAGACGGCAACGGTGTCGCTCGTAAAACTCCCTCCGAAGGTCGATCGTCCACAGACAAAGCCTCGGCCCTACCCTCATCCGAAAATCGACGCTCGGCATCAGATCAAGTAGTAGGTCCCAAAAAGGCAGTTAAACACACCTCTGGGCCCCGGGGGGGGGGGACATCACAAGAAATCCTCTAAAACACCTCATAGGGACAAAAGCCCTCCTAGGGATAAAAGCCATCAAAAGGAAAAACCTAGAGAATCCAGGCCCATAGAGAAACCTAGAGAATCTAGGCCTATATCTCACAAGGAAAAATCTAAGGTAGTACCTCCCATTGATGAGGACTTAGGACTATCCCCTCAACCTGTGGTTATCCCAAGTTCCAAAGAATGGTCTTCTCAAGACATAGACAGAGTGATGAGAAAAATGACCTTCATGGCCAATTTTTACGAGAAAAACCCTGACTACTTTCAGGGTTTACACTCCACTCCCCCCACCTTAGCTCCCTATGGTTTACAAGCCCTCTGCTCTACCTACTCAACCCCCTTCTAAGAGGTCTCATACTAATGTTCCATTACAGAGTACAGTCATAGATCTTTATGACCCAGAATCAGACCACGAAGAAGATCTCTCTTTTGTAGAGGCAACTGACCCTCAGTTTTGTGATGAGGAATACAGAAGACCCTTATTATGTAGATGACGAGGACCAAGAGGCTGACCAAGAAGCCAATACGTACGCTATAGACTCACCTCTTAACCAAGAGACTCCAGTTGTCGATTCTCCTATTGATAATCAATCCCTCAATGAGGTACTAGCCAAGGCGGCTGAGCACTTTCAGATTGACACCCAGGTGAGGTACCGGAGGATAAGGACTTTGCAGAACAAATCCTTGTGGACAGAAAGACTGTGGCCCAGTTTATCCCGCTACTGAAGTAAGTGCAGCGCAGAATACAACCATCTTTAGAGGCCCCTAATCTCACACGGGCTGTAAACCCACGTGTAGAGAAATGATTTAGACTTGCACCTCCAGACCCATTGTATATTAGAGGGCAACTGAAGCCAGACTCTTTAGTTGTGACTACAACTAGAAAAAGAGCAGCACACGCCTTGCTTCCTCTGAGGCGATAAGGAGAGCAAAAGGATTTACGCCATGGGTAGAAAGGTTGCATCCTCTGCGGCTTATCAAACCAGAATAATGAACAATGCAACACTTTTGGCCAGTTACAACTGCCACAAGTGGGAAGAAATGTCGGCTTTACTTTTGTCTGCCCCAGAGCCACTAAAGTTCCAACTAGCACATGTGGCTGCAGATGGGAGAGCAGTGTCTAGCTGTCTTCGTAAGACCAGCTTTGAGGCGGCGGACAATGCCGGAAGAGTCGTTGCGCAGGGGACTGCTATTGAAAGGCATGCATGGCTGCGCCAGTCAGGTTTTAGACCAGAAACGCAGGCCAACCTAATAAACATGCCTGTTGAACCTAACGTGGTCTTCGGTAAGGCCGTCGAAGACGCCCTTAAAACAGCAAAGGATTAGTATGACACACTTAAATCTTTGGGCCAACTCGCCTTCCGGACAGAGGGGTAATGGCAATTTTCGCCGTTTTCGAGGCCAAAACTCAACGAGGATCCACCTACAGTCGAGGTCAGGGTTCCTGCTGGGGAAATAATCAAGGCCAATCCTCCCAGGGCTATCCTAGAGGACAACGCAGAGGTCGTGGTTGGGTCAGAGGCCCTGCTCGAGGTGGCACACCACCTCAGAAGCAGTGACATTCCGCTTCAGGTCCCCTCCCATGCTTCTCCAGTAGGAGGACACATTTCAAGCTTCACCCACGCATGGGAGGGGATCACCTCAGACAGATGGGTGCCGTCCACAGTAGCAGGCGGAGGCGGATACTGTATAGAACTTCTCCAACGTCCCCACGACCACCCCCATGACAGAAAATCCACTCAGAAGAACACCAGCGTATACTTCTCGAAGAGATAGCCACACTTCTATTAAAGGACGCCATCGAAGTCATCCTGGCCAACCAGGTAAACAAAGGTATTTATTCAACTTACTTCCTTGTGCCAAAGAAAGATCTAACAATGCGCCCAGTATTAGATTTGCGCCCTGCAAACAAGTATGTCAAGCCACAAAAGTTCTGCATGACTATGCTACAAGAGGTAATCCCTCTACTAAAAAAGGGGGATTACATGACAACACTGGATATGAAAGATGCCTATTTTCATATTTCTATGTTCCTAACGCATAGAAGATTCTTGCGTTTCAAGATAGCGAACCAACGCTACCAATTCAAGGTGCTGCCCTTCGTTATAGCATCGGCTCCAAGGGTATTCACAAAGGTACTGGCGGAGGTGGCAGCGCATCTGCGCAGGAAGGCAATCCCAGTGTACCCTTACCTGGACGACTGGCTCATTACAGGGGAATCCCCCTGATTTGCAGACAAAACATTCAGAGAACAATCAACCTCCTCTTTCAATTGGGCTTCTCCATCAATGAGAAAAAGTCAAGCCTAGTGCCAAGCACTTCAAAACAGTTCCTAGGAGCTGTCTTAAACACAGAGGAGGGGTTGGTCTTTCCATCATAGGAAAGAGTACAATATTTGTTACTGCAAATACTACATTATCAGGCTGGCCACCAGATAAGGGTGCGCAAAGCTATGCGTTTAATAGGCATGATGGCATATTGCATTTACCTAGTTCCGCACGCGCGCCTGCGACCCATGCAGGAGTGGTTGGCAAAACAATGGTCTCAGGCAATTGGTCAGTGGGACGATCTAGTGGTCGTTTCGCCGACACTTGTACAAAATCTTCTCTGGTGGACAAGAGAAAATCTAATGAAAGGAAAACCCTTCTACAAGCCAGAGGTACAGGCGGTTGTCACAACGGACGCCTCACTGGCAGGCTGGGGGGCTCACTACCTTCACTACACAGCTCAGGGTCTGTGGTCTTACACTGTAGCTCAGAGCCACATCAATCTGTTGTAACTTTTGGCAGTATTCAAATCCCTCCAGGCATTCAAACCCCATTTAACAAACCTATCTGTGCAGATCCTAACAGACAGGGCTACAGCGATGTTTTATATCAACAAACAGGGGGGTACACGTTCTACAAATCTGTCCAGGCTTGCGCAGCAAATTTGGAAATGAGCACTCAAATGGAAGATGTTCCCATCGTCACATGTTCCAGGGGAACTCAACTCTCTAGCAGACTCATTGAGCAGAGATCCCCTACCAGAGGAACACGAGTGGTGTCTACACGAAGGAATGGTCGAACACCTTCTCTCAATGGGGTTTCCCCAATATAGACTTATTCGCCACAAGCGAAAACAGTCAATGCCCAGACTTCGCGTCCAGGTTCCCCCAGCCAGGCTCCAAGGGAAACACCCCATGGATGAACTGGTCAGGGAAATTTGCTTACGCAGCATGGCTCCTGAGGTCTTAGAGTTCGAACATCTCAACCTGCCACAAAGATGCATGGATATCTTGAAAGAATCAAGAAAGGTGACTGCATTTCTAAGAATGCCATCTCTAGGTGGATAGTCAGATGTATCCACCTATGCTATTCCTTATCAGATAAAACACTGCCTTTTACGCCCAGGGCTCACTCCACAAGAGGTACAGGGGCCACTCTGGCTTTCATTGCATGTGTCCCCTTAGACAGTATTTGCAAGGCAGCTACATGGAGCTCTGTACATACCTTTACTCAGCACTACTGCACTGACACTCATTCCAAGACAGATACATAAGTGGGACAAGTGGTTCTAAGACATTTATTCGCTCATGAACCTTCTCACATCCCACCTCCCTCTTCTTCCACTGCTCGCTAATCCATGCACAGCATGTGATCTAAGCAGATTCCACAAGCTTCAGAAGGGATACATTACTCACCGTAATCGTATTTCTGATGCTTGTATCTGCTTAGATTCACATGCGACCCACCCTTCCTTCCCCTCGGAGCGAAGGCGCCTGGATGCTTATGAGCTTGTCTGATACGTATCTGCTTGGATACAACTGTACTCATGCTACACCTCATGCTACCTCATGTCAGAAAAATAACAATCCGAGGGACCTCGACGCGTGAGGTATGATGGGTACAGGGGACGTCACACTAGGGATAGTATTACTGGCACGCCCCGTCGACGTCCCTTTTCGAATTATGAAAACAACAAATGTAATGCCCTGCAGCCTATATATATATATATAGCGGTAGCAGCCGTGTAGTTATGGTTAAGTCGCTAAATCCATAGGAAGACCTCTTTTTGGGCTGCTTATAACTCTGCTCCCCCTGGACGAATCCTCACCAAACTTTGCAACAAAATGATATGGCCCACTCTGAATTTATTTGAGGTTTCGTCAAGGGGGCGGGGGAGGGGGGGGTTATAGAGGGGGTCCCACATTTTTTTTTTCATAGACTGAATGGAGAAAATCTTTGCTCACGCTTACAGCCCGCTGGATGGATTTTCACTAAATTTGCGGCAGGAGCGGCGGCTTGATCCCGAAAGCGTGCTTTTGTAAATTTGGTGGAAATCCGTCCAGTAGTTTTTTAAAAAACAACCAAAAGGTAGGTCCAAAAAAATGAGTGATGTATGGGTTCTGTCCGCGGACCCATTTCCCTGTTCGGTCCGCGGACAGGGCTCTGATTGGCTTAGAAGGCAGCGTGATGTCAGCGGACATCGGACGCGCCCACTGATTGGATGGTGAAGTGCGTCAGATTTTTGGAAATGCCTGCCATCTTGGAACCGCGTACATCGGCTGGTGTCTGCGGACATTGTGGTAAAAACATATTAAAAAAACACAACATTGCACTTGACAAACTTATCAAATCATTTCTGGGGAGTTAAGGGGTGATGAAGATGGGATGCAATATGGTTCCAAGAAGCAACAAAACTGGTGTTTTTCGCCGTAAAGGTCCACGAGCAGTCATGTGAAGTTTGCAATACCTCTGCATTACAGGGTTGGTGAAAAGCATTCTTGGATGGCTCATAAATTTGGCGCCACTTAATGAAACTGCTTGAAATTTTGCAATTGTATTCTTGACCTGATTCCGAAAGAGTTTGCAATGTTTGGTGGGATTCTGTCAAGAGGGAGCAAAATTAGAGGGGCGAGATCCCAAAATAATGTTAAGGCTTATAAATGAGGTGCCATTTCACAAGTTTGGTGGGATTTTGTCAAGACAGGGCAAAATTAGAGGGGGGGTCCCAAAATATTGTAAAGGCTTATAAATGTGGTGCCATTTAACAAATCTACACAAAGGTTTGCAAAAAGATTATAGATCTAGATATAAATGTTTTTGCAAAGGCTGGTGGGATTCTGTCAAGAAGGGCCAAAATTAGAGGGGGGGATCCGAAAATATTGTAAAGGCTTATAAATGTGGTGCAATTTGACGAATCTACACAAAAGTTTGCAAAAAGATTTTAGATCTAGATATAAATGTTTTTGTAAAGTATAAATGGATTTTGTCAAGTGGGGGCTAAGTTATATGACGATTGTATGTGCATACATTTGACACTTTTGAAAAAATAAAACATGGGTGGATTTCCAGGCAACTTGTGTAAGGAGCATTGGCAAGGACCTTAAAGCATGGTTTTGTAAATGTGCCTGTGTTTTATTTTTTGACAAGTGTCATAATGTAGGTACAACAAATAGTGATATACCTTTGGTGACTGTTAGGCAGAAACCTGTGAAGTTCCCTTAGGGACCACTGCAAAAAGTTTAAGACCACAGGAGTAAGCAGTAAACCCAATTGGTAGCAGATGCACCACCCAGATTTACTTGGTAGCTGTGGCTGAGCAGTCAGACATCTTCAAGAAGAGTTAGGCAGTATATAGAATATACAAATAGGGCCAAAAATACAGTAGAACAAGCAAACACTGTCCAGAGCTTTGTTATTAAAAGTATATAATTATTTATTTAAAACACACTTATGAAAATACACTGGCACTAATATATCAAGCAAGTTCAAACACAGTCACTATAAGTATATACACTTCCCTAGTTAATTATTCGACAAGTCTAGGTTAAGACACCACTTATTAGCAAAACAGAGGTGAGCGCGTAACCTTAGATTGCACTTGAATAATTCGGTAAAAAGTGAGAGAAAAGGCAGAGTATGGAAATAAAACAGTACCAACACTTTTAAGAAACCACAGCAAGTCAAGAAAGGCAGGGTCTACTGTAGAGCCAAAGTTCATAGGCCAGGCCCACTCTTGGAGAGAGCAAGGCGGAATGTGCCCAAGATCACACAGTGGAAATGCACTCAAAGTCTTTGCAGAAAATGTCAAACGAGGTTGGATCAGTTCAGAAAGATAAAGTTAGACGGTTTGGAGGCCAACCCAGTTGGAAAGTCAAGGATTTACGGGACACCTTGGACAGTCCGTTGCAAGGGAGGCCAGGCGGGACACAGTACCGGAAATGGTGAGAAAGCTCCAGCGGGGGCAGTTGTTCTTGGCAGCGGGTGCAAGTCGTGGCTTCGACCAGAGGAAGAGATGATCTCGACGAGGAAGAAAGCTGAAGGTCGTTGCACTGCCAAGGAAGAAACCAGCCGCGGAGTTCCCGATTAAAAGGTATGACCCTTTTATTCACAGTCAGTGGTGAAGCGTGGCTATCCGGCCGCCGGGGTGCTTGGCGGGTGATTCGACCATGAGACGTCCTGGAAGGCGAAAAAGGCGAACTGGTTGGTCCCACCAGCTCGAAGGGAATAAGACTCTCCTGGAAGAAGATCTCCTCTGTCGTCGGGGAAGTGGTGAGTTCTTTACAGCAGGGCTCCACCGGTGGTGTCATCTTTGTAGATGGCCCAGCTTCTCCCCTCTTCGGATTCTTTAGGTCCTGCGCGACTTCTGAAGTTCCAGTCCCCAAAGCCCTGCTTTTATGCAGAAAAACCTCCATTGAACAGCCTAGCTGTCACTCAAACACTGGGCCAATCACACAAGAGTGCGACTTGAGGTGCCAAGGCAACTCAATCCAGGGTGCCTAATCCCCCTCCCACACATCCTGCAGACCCCAGACAGAGTGGCACCATTTGGAGGGCTTCTGTGCAGAAGCCCTCCAGAAAGTGGAACAAAGAGCTCGACTTGGGTTAGAGTTTCGGAGGCGAACACAAACGCCATTTTAAAACCGAGTCCTGGCAAAAAGACCCAACCCGGCGGTATCTTTAACATTGCACCAAAAAGTGGTGCGTTTAAAATCAATGGGAAAATCCCATAAGAAATATTACAGTGGAATATTTTGCGTGGTATCCACTGCCACCAGCCAGAAACCCGACAAGGGTGGACTGAACAGTGCCCCCTTGGAAAACAGACCCAGGGGCAATCAAATTAACCCTACCAGTACTTCCACAATATGATGGTTTGTACTGGTTCTGTTCACAATTTGAGACTCGTAAAGCCAATGGTGACTTTACATGCCCTGGGAGACAGTAGTCAGTCCCAGGGTATGGAGTCTATGTTTGGGGGAACTATGACACCCCTGTGTTACTGCACTGAGGGTGCTGTGTAACACACCAAAAACATACCAAAAACACATGAAGCCCTATGGAGTAAAAGACCCCATAGCCCATAAAACACATTCACAGTCCAAGGACATTCTCAAATCATGCCTAAGAGTGGGCGAAAAAGAGTCTCAGAAAAATAAACCCCAAAAATCCAGCAAAGCTGCTGGGGGACTCACTAGGTTTGGGAAATTAGCCTTAACAGAGAATTCTCCCTAACATTGACTGAGGTGTAGCCATGATCAGTGGCCATATTGTCTGGGTCATGGAATAAGGTCATGATCCGGACAATCTGGCTACTGGCCATGACCACGAGGGACAACACATGGGGTTAAAGTGGCCATGTCCACCTGGGACTGGCTTTGTGGTAAAGTTATTCGAAAGTGGGATAGCTTTGAAAGGGAAGAAAACTGTGCTTGTGGCAATATGGTCATAGGGTTATCTCTTCGCCTTCTGCAGGCTGCCATGTAAATCAAAGAGGGGCCCTGTATGGAACCCCGCCTTCCCTTTCCATGGAGAAAAATCTATTATTTTTTTAGCACCCCGTGTTCACGCTTTGGGAACCTGGGGTGCTAAGGGCCTTCATGCCCCATTGCAGGGGCTGGAATGGGGGGAATAATGGTCCGGAGACCTCATTATCTACCCTTGCTTCGCATGGGCTGTTAACTTGGGCTGCCGGGCTGGTATCCACTGTTTCAGTCCCTGGGGGATGAACACCACAATATTCCCATTAGCATAACACAACACGCTAATGGAAATGTTGGAAAATCTTATTGAGGCTATGTACTTAACTGAGAAATGTAAAGTAGATGGAGTCTAAGTTTTTTTTGTACTATTTTTTAACTGTGAAAGGTGGTTCCTGAAGAAACATTTCTTTTGTTGTTTTTTTTGATTATTTTTTTATGTCACACAGAAGTAGGCTGTGTGGTTACAGTATTGGTTGAGGAAGATGAGGTGGAGGAAGATAGCCTCCTACTTGCTAAGAAAGGAACAAGCTTTCTGGGAGCATTGCAGTCATTGGATTTGGCGTGGCAGAACATGGAGGTGGTCCCCTAGGAGTACTGTCTGGGGAGTCTGCAACTGAGTACAAAAGTGCATTTCACTTTTGCAGCTTTAGCCTTTGGTACATTCCCAACAGTGGTAAAGAACTGCCACCCCCATGATTCTCTCTGGGTGCTAAAGGTAGACACGTTATCTACCTCATCTTCTTGGTCCCCTGCATTGTCTTTGGAAGTACTGTGCTTTTTTTGTTGTGAAGGTCCTCTAGCTGGTGGTGGTGGCTCTTGTGGAGGAGGGATGGCAATAGGTGATGACATTTTTAAGATACATAGCAGTTTTACTGAAACTCTTCCAAGTATGTACTGTGTACTAGATTTTAATGGATACTGAGTAAGAATAGGTGTAGGAGCTGTGCAAGGGAAATTTGAAGTTGAAACTTCCTAGATCAGTAGAAAATGCAGTTCCAAACTGCCTGCGAAGCACGGATCTGATCGTGAAGTGCAGATGTGTTCACGGGCACGTCGTCATGCCGCGCGCCAGCGTACGGTCACGTGGCACGGTCCGGAATGTCCATGATGAAGTTAGATGTTCGGGGACGTCTACGGATGCAAAATCAGTTGAAAAAGTGTATAGAAGTGTTACATATGATGCTAGAAGGTGGGAAATTGCAGAGTTTTGAGGTGAAACTTTGTAAATTGCACACAAATGTTGCTATATTGGGTATTTATGATATTAGTAAGTTGTAGGAAAATAGCATGCACTGGTAAAAACCCATAAAATTCACTGAAAATACTTTGTTAAAGGGACATTATGGTTACAAGTAAAACCGAAAAACCTCATAAATTCGCCAGTTATGGTAAGCCAAGCAACCATAACTCGGGCCACCACTGTGCACTGCTAAGACTAACACCCAGGACATCAAAGATGACATCACAAATGCAATTGATGACATCATTAATGATATAACATATCTGGGACACTTGTTTTTGTTCACTGACATATATAGGCAAGGTGGTTTTGTTCACTGACAGAATATTAAAATTGAAAATACCTTTTTAAAATGTTCATTATGTGCGTCTCACACCTGTTTCCATTTCATTAATGGGTGCCTTAAAGCTTTCCTTCAGTTCGGTATTCAATGATATGTGTGCAGCGTTTCTGTACTTCAATATTCAATAACCGATGCTTCTTATTTAAGCTCCTTCACTTTAATGTTCAGCGTTTTGTTCGTAGTGTAAAAAAAAAAAAAATTGGGTTCACAATCACTTGTGTATCCATTTCCTTTCAACCGACATCGCTGTATATCTTCCAGGAGCGCCCCGGTACGAGGGATCCCTCTATTTCACTCACAGGTCCTCGACGGCTCCTCTGAGTGGTCTTTCTCCCTCTCTTTCTCCCTCTTCTCGTTTATGCGCACACTTTTCTGTGGGTCTACGAGCAGAACTCGCCTGCTCCGAATCCCACTGTGGATTTCCGGTAGCTCTGCCTCTCTTGTGGATGGCCCTCAGCACCTGTGAATCCACTGTGCCGCACAGCTCTGGCTGTGGGCACCAACAGTGAGGACCCTGTCAGCTCTGGTCCGTCGTCAAAACTTGACAGCACACACTGGTTTCCAGGCCTCCAGGCAGGACTCTCCTCAGAAGCCTTCTTTGCAGCAGGACTCCAACCCTCTCAGACTCGTTTCTCCCAGCTCGGCGTCTCTCCTGCTGGCCTCCCTTTCCTTGCAGTCGGCTGCACCTTCTATGCACCTGTAGCTCATTGACAGGTTGCAGGTGGGAGCCCTTGTGTGCAATTGCCCAACTACAAATACTGGTGTTCTTAGGACATGCCTGACCCTCACAATAGTTTCCAGGCCACTTCCTCATCTCAGAACTAGAGTGGTATGACTGAGGGGATAGAAAAGGAAGTGATTGGCAACAACCTATAAAGGTAGGGGGAGGGTAAAGTTTGCGCTCGCATGGGGAAGGGGTATACCATATCTCACCCGCAGACACTCTTTCTCCAAGGAACCTCCACCCAGGTGATCCTCCATCGCATCTCCATCGTCAGGGTCAGGATCCAAGAGCGATGGCCTTTCCCTGGCCACCTGAGAAGAGGATCCAAGGGGAGTAGTTGTGAGGATGCCCTCAGGTTTCTCACATATTCTTGAATTGAACCAGGGGAAGGGAGCCCAAACCTGCTCACAAGGAGTACTTTCTAAAAAATATAGGTTTGAACATTTGCACTGTTTTGTTGAACTGAAGATCGCCAAATATTGTGTTGCATGTATTAGTGTGAAGGTCGGATGCTTTTTGGATATTAAGTAATCTTTCTTTAGTTTTAGTTTGCTAGGTAGGGACATTCTCTTTGGGCTAGGGAAATCTACCCATTTATCTCAAACTTTTTATTTTAATAAAATGGCAAACATTGAGAAAACAAATACCTTTGTTTTCGTCCGTCCTGCATGTCTGACCCTTCACACTGTGTTCTACTCTCCTCCTTCCAAGGAAGAGGAGAGGTTGCACAGGTTGGACCCTAAGAGATCCCTTAGTTTCTACGTCGCAAGAATAGCAGAGTTCAGGAGGCTTAACCAGCTGTTTGTAGCTTTTTCCCTGTCAAGAAATGGTTTGGCAGTTTCTAAGCAGACCGTATCTAGGTGGATTACCCTCTGTATAGCAGAGTGCTACCAACACACAAGGAAAAATCTTCCGCTGGGCATCAGGAATCAACCACTAGGGTTGTGGCTGCTTCTTCAGCACTCCAGAGGTGCGTGCCGGTTAGAGAGATCTGTCGGCTGGCGACATGGCCATCTTGCACACCTTCACCAAACATTACTGTTTGGACGTGATGCTGATGCTTGCTTTAGAAGACCGGTGCTACAGAGCTTCCTGGTTTAGGGTCTTTGATCCCGCCGCCAGACTACATACTGCTTTGGGAGTCTATCTGATGCAGAATTTGCGGGAGAAGCAATCCAATGAAGGGGAACTTACTTAGCGGTAATGTTCTTTCTATAGATTCTTCTCCTTCAGATTCTTCATCACCTTCCCACCCAGCAATCCATGATGACTGACCCTCTCTTGGGAGAAGAGATGAGTGATCTCTTGTTGGGCTCCTAGGACTGTTATGCGTGTGTTCTTCTGCAACTACTTGCAGTTCTGTTCTTCATTCTAAGAAAAGAAAAGAAAAAATAATCATGGTAAATTTTTGTTTTTTATGGGAGTTCTGGCTGCTTTCTGCCGATTCCACTATCTTCCTCTGCACTAGCTGAGCTTGGGTGAAAAGACGGTGGGGAACTGAGATACAGGTCGTAGTGACGTAGTATATGTATGACTTCTGCATTTCGTCAAAATGATCCATGGTTGAGTCGAGGTGCACTACGCCTGTCGATAGGTTTTCCAAGCAGCTGACGCTGGAAGCGACGGACATCTACCTGAAGACTGCTTTCCGGCAGAAGAATCCATAGAAAGAACATTACTGTCAAGTCATTTCTCCCTCCTTTCCTTTCACACCACCAAACCTATTTCCAGACAGTTTTTTTTCTCAACTTGACTATTATTCTGCTCTGCTAATTGGCCTTTCTTCCTATCAACTGGCTCCCTTGCACTCTATTTGAAGCTCTGCTATTCGTACACTCTACTCTCCCTCCTCTCACACCTCCATTTCTGCTACTCGTCAATCCTTTTCCTGGTTTTGGTTTGAATCTTGTGTACATTTCCTTTTTCTCTGTATTGTCTGCTGAGCCTAGAGACCCAAGCTACTCCTCGCTGATGAGGCTGAAACATGACTGGGGCGCTTGTGGTTTTGTGCAGAAAGGGATGTGACAAGCAGTTTTGGCTGGACTGCCCTTTTGGGGGTGGGACCAAGCCTGATTTGCATGTAGTCTTTCCCCTTTCGTAACGGCTTGACAAGCAAAGAACGATGGTCTGAAGGGTTACACAGAGCAATGCCACAGGTTAAGATTTATTCTAAACCTTCCAGCCATCAGCTCTTTTCTTTTGCTTTGTCTTTAAATGCATACATACCTCTTCTGTTGCTTCTATCTATGTCTCCGCTCTCATTTTAGGTTTGCAAACTCTTTTTCTCTTGTCAGTTCCTAAGCCCCGCTGTTCATGATCTCATTGATAATCTTTTTCACTACTTGAGCATGCAAACCCTGTAACTCTATCCCTCTTGCTTTTAGACAGTTTCCTACGCTTTCCACATTCCGCTCTACTCTTAAAGCTCATCTTCTCTCTGTCTTTAATGTTATTCCATTATAGTCTCTATCCATGCATTCTTTTTTTACAGGTTTATTACACTTCAAGAATCAACAAATACAAATGCTACAAACCTCAACAGCCTTTTGTGGACAGTGATCAGCGATACTGTAGAGCAGCCATCAGTATTGTGGCAAACCACCATTTCATTATCTCTTCTCGCGTCTGTTGTTGTTTTTTGCAAAATTGGAGCATTAAATGTTTGCTAATCAACATTTTGAAGTAGACCTAGTTTAATTGTTTCTATGATTTACATGGGAAATAATTGACATACTTATTTTGTTCATTAGAATCAAATTGCTGACTTGAAAGATATGTGTGAATTTTTGAAGAAAGATAAACTAGAAGTTGAGCGCAAACTTGGTAATGTCAGAGGGGTAAGTTCATTGAATATTTGTTCTCTCATTTAAATATCTCACAAACATTGTTCTAGGGTACAGTGCGAATAATCAGTTTGAATATATTTTTAAAATGTGTTTTGTTAATATAAGTGTTTTACTGTAGCGTATTACTTTTCACTTATTAACAGCGGCTCTCGATTGAATGTTTGCCCACAGCATTACCTGAATAGCAGGCTGGTCTGCAACATGTACAGCAATGACACCATGCTGATCAAGGGAACCACAGAAACTTGCTGATCTTTTACGCTCCTATTCTCATCACTGCTTCGCTTCCCTTGTTAACATCTATTCTCTCCTGATCCAGGACAAGATGCCCCCTCCTAGCAGATGTGTCCACCAATGGGCCCATTCTTTGTTCTGAAGATCAACTATGCATGTTATCTGGTGGCCCAACTCTGTCACCCAATAGGCTACCACCTTGTACCTAGCATGAAACGTTTGCATAGGATACCTCGCTTTCTCCCATCAAGCCTGTCAAACATATACACATTTTCAATTTTGGGAAACTATAAACTTCAGATCATCCGCCAGCATCCATGATGTATTAGAAGACTATGATTCTAGGTCTTTATACTGCTCATTGGAAGCAGCTCTTACAAAAGATCATATTTTTAGACCGCCTCCAACAAATCAGATTTTACTTCCTTCATCAGGCTTCACCCCCTGAACTCCCCATGCCAAGTCCTGTTAAGATGGATTTTTAGTATCTGGCCTGGTGGACAGATTTTAGGAGTCCACCCTAGTTATATTGAAGAGGGAGCTCCAAGAGGTTAGCCAAAACCCAAACAGAGTGGAGACCGGTCAAGGCTGAGTGGGGTTAAGGGCCCTCAGTGAGTCCACACAATATTATACACAATAATTCAATTTAGACAGTCAGTTATAACAATACAGTTTATTTATTTAGGCCTTTAAAACACATTGAAAAATGAAACTATCAAGCATTACTATCACACAATACTCTATGATGTAATGTAATTCGTCATTTATTTAGTGCCTTTTTCCATTGATATGGCTTCAAAGCGCTGTAGGTGAACGACCTCGGGGAACTGAAGTCCAAGGTATGGGAAATTTGTTAGTGGAGTTTAGAATGCATGTGTGCATGTTATCCAATACGAAAGTCGGTAGGGGTGGCCAATTCCCTGTTAGCTACCCATGTTGCGCTGGCATGTGGCTGGTACTGTCAGGTAGTCTGGAGAGCATGCGAGTGCAGGAGACTCATTATATGTCCCGCTAGACCGAATTTGTGTTGTTGGGGATAGCTGCATTCCATGTATTGCCTTTCTCCCCCAGATTCCTCATCTGATAGATATCCTCATCTGAAAATTCTTTGACACTGGGCATAGCGGACCTCGACTCGGCCATCGATCGTCGATTCGTCTTGCTCAGTAAGCGATCGTCCGCTCCAGACATGACGTTGGGCGTCGTATATATATTTTTTGTTTTAAAAAATATATATTTTATTGTTTTTATTAATCGCAATGTAATTTACATACTTCTGTAAAACATTTACATAACAATATACACCCTGATCATGTCTGTGTGCCCTCTTCCCTCCCCCCTCTCCTTCCAGCTCCCCCCTCCTCCTCCAGTCTATCCTCTAGCTTGTGCTTCAATGTTACAATGACTGTTTCTTGCATATTTCCTGTAATCCGCCTCTCATGACGGGTTTACCATTCCTATCCTATTTCGGTACGTCTTGAGGCCATCAGTTCCTGAACCATGTGCTTCCATGAGCTAAGTCCGTATTTTGTTCCCCTTGGCCTCTACGAGCCGCTTCCTGCCACACTGCGCTTTCCGCCAGAGTCCATTTCTGAAGGTCACCCCACCACTGGCTTACATCCAGACCTTTATGCGTTTTCCACCCCATCACTATCCTTCGCTTTGCTAAGATGTACACCAGGTCTCTCAGCTTGGTCACATGTCTCGCTTGGGGCGCGCAAAAAGGCCAATCATATAGGCCTTAGGGGATCCCATGTCCATCCCGAAACCCGCCTTGGCTAAGACCTGGGCTATGTCATCCCAATACAGTGAAGGCGAGCGTCCCCCAGATAGCACGATCCTCCCCACAATGAGAGACAATAATGGACTCTCCCAGGATGGGAATAAGGCCAGGACAAAGTGCGGGTGAGCTTAAATGGGAGTTTATCAATCAGAATAGGGCATGCAAAGAACTCTGCAAACTCCGAGAGCGCTCTGTCTGACAAAAGCAAAGACAGGCGTATATATTTACAGAATGCATCATAAGAACCTACATGCTATAGGGGGCACAAGTTTGTGGGGATTGGGTGGCGACGACTAACTATAGGTGTTGCTGCGATGTGGTTTGCCGTGGCTGGAGGACGTCACTGGTTACCCTTGTGGGTTGGGCTGGTCCTGGCAGGTCAGCTGGGCTCATCCGGACGGGGTTGTTGGCCAGCCGTGACCATTGTCAGTGATGAATGTCTTTCCTGGCTTTCTGCCCTAGGGCCACGCACACCGCAGTCATTCAACATTGCAATATTATCTTCCCTGGTAAATCTTCCAATAGGTTATTCTACAGGTTAATGCAACACAGGAGGAATGCACCTAGAGTGGGGTCTTTTGGCAAAACATCAATACATGGTTACCATCGTCCTGTTGACCGGGTATCATAGGTCTCGAGGTTGGGTCTCAGGGCATGGGACAGGCGGTCCACGTTATCATGTCTCGTTAGAAGTCCTTATGGATGTGTTCCTGTAGTGTTGCCATAATATTGGGTGTCCTAATTTTACAGGGGCCATTAACCTGAGGTGAACCGGTGGGTCGTGGAGCCTAAGAAAGGGCGCCTTTGGATCTGTGTTTTAAGGCCGGGGTTTACTGCTGGGTTGTAAATAAATCAGGTGGCAGGCCGTGGCCTTGGGTGCTGCGGGGAATGTGAATGTTTGAAGCGGCTCCAGCCGAATTGGGGGAGGTGGAGCAGAGCAGCACAGGCCTCTGCTTTCCGTCTGGCAGGCTTCAATGGGGAGGAAGGGGGAATGGCCTTGGATATGCCCACAAAGGTATTTTCCTCGTGTGTTGCAGATTTAAGTGGAAGAGGCATAAACATTCATATAATATACAATACTTGTTGCGTCTGTTCAAAGTTTGTTTTCTAAATTGTTAGTGCCTTTTACATGGCCATTTCAACTGTGTTACCTATACGCTAAGTATTTAACAACCACAACATTTTATTACATTTCTATACATGTGCGGTAAGTGAGGTAGTAGTAAGGTTGGTGGAGCGCGCAGGAACAACCCGCCAATAAGACTGAGGCGGTGACACATAGTGAGCTTGGACATATATATGGTGCATTTTCATGCACCCCTTTCGTGAGCTCCCAATAGGGTTGCATTCGTCTTCCCTTGCACTCTAGCAGCATTAGTTCAGTTATGGCATAGGACCTTGGGGTGCGGTCTTCTTGGTAAAACACAAAACATGAAAAAGCCCCCGGGACACTTTTACTATTTGCGCATAGCTACAGGGATGTGTGTGCTTCATCCCGAATGTCATATAAGCACACATTCTGCCATCTTCATGGAGGTTACAGGTTTTTAGTCAGAGAGGTCATGGAGAGAAAACTTTCATCACAGGTGGTTTGCACATTAGTATTTGGGGACTCTGATTTTGTCAGGGGACCATTTTACAGTTCTTTTCCACCCCGGCCCTGCTGGCCGGGTCATACTGAAAAAAGCGATACACTGCGGAAGGTGAAATGTTACAGTGTTGGTATCTAACACTAGCTCATGTCCGTCTGTTCGTGGGAACGGGCTCTCAGCGGATCTGCCAGAGAGCTGCGGCCACAGGGATAATTGAAACTCTCCAAGGGTGGGGGCCGCGCTGCGGTGCACAGGGCTTAAACCATCTTTATTTCACAAAATGGTTTCCAGGGCCTAGCTAAATTCAGCAGGTTTGGTCAATGTCTTCAGCCAGTGGCCCACCCACCACCTGGGCCCTGGT
The DNA here is from genome assembly GCF_040938575.1 of Ambystoma mexicanum. Lineage (NCBI taxonomy): Eukaryota > Metazoa > Chordata > Amphibia > Caudata > Ambystomatidae > Ambystoma > Ambystoma mexicanum. The sequence goes on along the minus strand of NC_090936.1, from coordinate 852,611,044 downwards.
GGCAGGGGGAACCCCTGACGAACCATGGACTTCACCGGGGGGAGAGGATGCAGGGGAGGGGTGTCTCTTGGACCAATCCTCCCATACAACAGACAGATCCTACCACAGGCCCAGAATATATGTACCAAGTCTGCGTTGATTGCTACACATTTTAGGCACTTCTGTTCGGTGGCATTGTCAAATTTGGCTATTTCCACAGGGGTTAGGTAGGCCCTGCGTATTATGTACAATTGAATTAGCTGGAACTTTGCGTTCCTGGACACTTTTTTATGATAAGCCAGTGCCCTACCCCATTCTGCATCTGTAAATTTCTCTTGAAAGTCTGCCTCCCAGCAAAGCTAGTCTGTTCCAGCGTGTCCCCCGCCCGGGACATTAATAGCTCATATATCCTAGACGCAGCATGCCCCCCCCCCCTCTGAAATATCATATAAAGTTTCTATCTTGATGTCTTCCTGTAGTATCCCTTTTGTTCCCGGCCATTTCCGCTTCAGTGTAGTGATGAGCGAGGCATATATATGTTGTCACCATGTATGCTTGTCTCTGATGCCAATGCTTCAAAGTCAATCAGTTTACCTTCCCGTAACACATTGTTAGGCAGAAACCTGTGCAGTTCCCTTAGGGACCACTGCAAAAGATTTAAGACTACAGGTGTTTGGCAGTAAACCCACTTGGTAGCAGTCTGTACCACACAGATTCACTTGGTAGCTGTGGCTGATCAGTCAGACTTCCTATACACAATAGGTACAGAGATACAGTGGCACAAGCAAACACTGACCAGAGCTTTGGTGTAAAAGTATATAATTATTTATTTAAAGACACACTTGTAAATTACACTAGCAACAAAGAGGTAAGTAAATTCAGCACACAGTCACTATTATATATATACAACCCCAATTACTTATTAGACAAGTCTTAATGAGAAACACCACTTATTTTCAGACAGAGGTGAGCGCTTACCATAAGATGGCACTCTAATAAGTTATTAAAAAGGGAGGGAAAAAGGCAGAGTTATGGAAGCACACAAATTTCAATACTTTTAAAAGAACCACAGTAAGGCAGGATAGGCAGAGTTCTACTGGAGAGCACATAAATCAATTGCAAGGCCCACTCTTGGAGAGAGCAAGCAGAAGGGGTCCAGGTTCACACAGTGGGGTTATGCCCAAAGAGTCTTGTAGATAGTTTGCACACAAATAATGAAATTAAAGTCAGGAAAAGTTAGCTAAGTTGTCCAAGGCCAGCCCAGGTTAGAAAGTCGAGGCTTTACTGTCACCCCGAACGATCTGTCGCAAGGGAAGCCAGGCGGGACACAGTACCTTAAGTGTGAAGGAAGCTCCAGCGGGGGCAGTTGTTCCTGGCAACGGGTGCAAGTCGGTGTTTCGTCCAGAGGAAGAGGAGGTCTCGCCGTGGAGGAAAGATGAAGGCCTTTGCACTGCCAGGGAAGAAACCAGCCGCAGAGTTCTTCGGTTAAAAGGTACTACCCTTCTCTTCGCGGTAGTGGTAAATTGTGGTATTCGGGTTGCCGGGGTGCTTGGCATGGGCAAGGCGGCCACGAGATGCTCCAGGGAGGTGAAAAGAAGGCAAAACTGGTTATCCCCACCAGTCAAAGGAAGAAGACTCTCCGGACTGGAGATCTCCTCTGTCGTCGGGAAAAGTGGTGAGACGGTTCAGCAGGGCTCCACCGGTGGTGTCTTCGTTGCAGGTCGGCTCAGCTTCTCCCTCCTCGGATTATTAGGTCCTGTGGCGACTTCTGAAGTTCCAGTCCCCAAAGCCCTGCTTTTATGCAGCACACCCACATTCACTCAGCCTAGCTGTCAATTAAACATGCTAAGTGGTGAGCCGGCCGGCTCACCACTTGGGCCAATCACACAAGAGTGCGACTTGAGTTGCCTAGGCAACTCAGTCCAGGGTGCATAAACCCCCTCCCACACCCCCTGTGGTACCCAGACAGACTGGCACCACTTTTGGAGGCTTCTGTGGAGAAGCCCGCCAAAAAGCGGAACAAAGGGCTCGACTTGGGTTGGAGTCACAGAAGAGAACACAAACGCCATTTTAGTATCGAGTTCTGGCAAAAAATACCAACCGGTGAATTAATATTAAATAAATAAACCGGCGGTATGTTCGAGGCTATAGGAATTAAATTATTAAAGTTGGTAGCCTTGAACAATGGGAAAATCCCATAGAGATATATTCGTGGTCGCAGGGGTGTTGCTAGGTCTGGAACAGAACTGTCGGGACTGGGGGCTAGCTAGCCTTATGGTTGTAGCTCCTGAGATTCTATCCGGGGCTACAACCAAAAGACCAGGGGCTATAGCCCCCTCAGCCCCCCCCTAGCAACGCCTCTGCGTGGTCAGATATAAAAAGTGGTATCCACTGCCACCAGCCAAAACTCGATCACGGGGGACGGAGACGTGCCCCCTCGAACAACAGACCCCGGGGCAATCGAATTGCCCCGACCAGTATGTCCACAATATGATGGTTTGTACTGGTTTCTGTTCATAATTTGGGACTAGTAAAGCCAATGGTGACTTTACATGCCCTGGGAGACAGTAGTCAATCCCAGGGTATGGAGTCTATGTTTGGGGGTCGCTACGACACCTCTGGGTTACGGCACGGAGGGTGCTGTGTAACCCACATCAAAAACACATGAGACCCTATGGAGTAAAAGACCCCATAGCCCATAAAACACATAGAAAGACAAAGGAAGACCTCAAATCATGTCTAAGAGTGGGAGTAAAAGAGTCTCTCTCTTAGCAGGAGAAAAAAATAAACCCCAAAAATCCAGCAAAGCTGCTGGTGGACTCACTAGGTTTGGGAAATTAGCCTTTACAGAGAATTCTCCCTAACACACATCACTCACCATTATTACTCCCATGGGTTCCCAATTTATCCTCACATTTAATCTGAGTTGGGGGGTCTTCCTCTTTCAGAATGACTAATGTGATCTGGGGTGAGAAGGGTGTGAATCCCTTAAAAAAGCGTATCCCCCTCTGCCATATTGACTTCCCCAGTGTCAACAACAGTGGGGATTTCAGGACCTGCTGCACCGCCATCCATACTACCTCCTTTAAGAAGAATGGAGTGCATGCTGGCTGCAGCATTTGCATTTCTTGGGTCCGCTCGTCTGACTACCGACGTATGGCAAACTGCAGTTGGCACTCCAGGAAGTATGCCTCAAAATGAGGTACGTTAATACCACCCTGTTCATACGGCCTCTGCAATTTAGTCAATGCCATCCTGCATCTTGTGTTATGCCAGAGAAACCTACGGCATATTGTGTCCAGTTTCTTAAAAAAACCCTTGGGTATGTTGTACGGCATATAAGTAAAAGAATGTTAGAGCCTCGGGATTACTACCATCTTTAACAATGCTGCCCTACCCATCGCTGAGAGTGCTAACCTGGCCAAACAAATCATAGATTTCTCAATGTTGTCCACCGCTCTCATCGTATTCTGTGAATATTCTGCTTTGGGGTCATGCAAAATGTCCCCTCCCAGGTATCTGAATGAGTCCACTTCCCACTCAATAAATAACACTGGCATTTATTTCAGAGATTTACCTTTATACCCAGCCAGGGGGAACAAGCACATTTTTTGCGCTTTAATCGTGATGCCAGATAATTCTGAGTATCTCTCCAGTATGTCTAAAATATACAGCAAGTTGGTTTCAGGGTGCTGTACGTATAGCAACATATCATCTGCATATAACGAAATCAGGTTATCCGTGCGCCTTACCACTATACCCGCCTCCCGGTATTCTTTTCTGAGGTACGCTGCTAATGGTTCTAGGGCCAGAATAAATAACATAGGTGACCAAGGGCAACCCTGTCTCGTGCCTTTCTCCAACTGCCAATGTCTTAACCCTTGCTATTGGGCTGTTGTATAGCAGCTACACCCATCTTATGTATATGGGCCCCATGCCGAACCACCACCAGCAGCCATAGCCATCTGACCGAGTCAAATGCCTTGCCCGCATCCAACAAGGCCACCGCGTATGGCTCTGAACTGTGTTGCGTATAATCTATGATGCGGTGCAACCTACTCCGGCTGCATGTGATATTCCTGTCTGGAACATATCCCGACTGATCTGTATGTATTAGCTTAGCTATCGCTGGTTTATGCCTGTTGGCCATTAGGGCTGCAAGTATTTTCCCGTCCTGATTAAGCAACAACAGGGGTCTATATGATCCGCAATCTGTGGCAGATTTGTTGGCCTTCAACAGTGGGACAATAACTGACTCCCGCAACGACCTCGGCAGTGTTCCTTTTTCTAGTGCCTCGGTCAGCATTGCTAGCAAGGGGGTTACTACGTCTGCTTCAAATTCCTTATAAAAATCACTGAGTAATCCATCCGTCCCTGGTGCTTTACCTGTCCGTAGCCCTCCTATGGTAGATTCTAGTTCCTCCTTAGTTATGGGAGACTCCAGCTGACTTGCTCCCTCTGCATCTAATTGCGGAGGAACTCCAAAGCTTTGTCTATGCCCGAGGCTTGTGTTGCTACTGTCTCAGTGTATAATACCTTGTGGTACTCCGGAAAGCGCTTATTTATACTTTCCTGCGTCCTATAGACCACTGCATCATCCCCAGTGATCTCATTTATCATCTCCCGTTTATGTTCACTTTTGCATAGCCAGGCCAATAGACATCCCGGCTTGTCCCCCTGCGTATGCTGCCTTTCTACATATTTCCTATAGCTCAGCATGCCTAGTATTTCTCAATGCCTAAGCATTCCTGCTGCAATCGGGCTTGGTCCTTGGTCGGATTACCTGCATTATCCAATGCTTCTAATTTAGTTTGTTTCCCGTAGGTCCCTTTCAATCGCAGCCTGCATTCCCCTTGCCCTAGCTTATTGCATTCCCTCTGATCACTACTTTAAAAGCTCCCCACAGTGTGCCTGCTGATTCGACACTCCCTGTGTTGTTCTTGAAATAATCTTTCACTTCCTCTCTTAGGTGCCCCCGGAGCACTGGGTCCTTCAGGGATTCGCTTCTAAGCCTCCATGTCAGGATACCCGCTCTAGGGGATGAACTCTGCCATAAAACCACAAGGGTGGCCTGGTCTGATAATACCCATGCTTTGTATTCGGCTGTCTTAAATTCGCCCAGAGTCTCTTCCCCCACAAAGACATAGGGCCTCATTATAAGGCTGGCGCTCCCGTAATGAAGGGGGCCGGTATGGGACCGGCCCCCTTCATTACGGGAGCGCCGATTACGAGTTTCCCTTTGCGGGACCCGGATCAGACGTCTGGTAAAACCAGGCGTCTTTTCCGGGTCCCGCGAGGGGAAGAGGGAGGTAACAACGGGACACTTGTAATGTGCCCGTTGTTACCTCCCTCCCCATTCCCATTGAGCCCTATGGGGGCTCAAATGGGAATGGGGAATGGTTCCTGCAAGGAGGATTTACCGGGTCCTCCTATGTCGGAATGATCGGTAAGTCCCCATTGCAGGAACCCGGTATGGAGGCAGCCATGGAGCCATGGCTGCCTCCATACTCGTAATGAGGCCCATAGTCTAGTCTGGTGTGTAAATCTAGGGGGGCCGTGTAATGTGAATAGCCTTGTGCCAACTGGTGTAAGGTCCTCCATATGTCGGCCAAATTAAATGCTTGTAGTAGTGTATTTAAGGCTTTAGCCGCTGGGCTAGGGTGTTTCAGTTTGTCATCGGACCTATTCAATTCTGGGCACAGCGTACACTTAAAATCTCCACCCCACACTAATGTCTCATCTGTGTGTGTACCAATATGTGGATATAATGTTTGGAAATAGATTGCTGTATCATGATTTGATGCATAAGTGGTGATTATACTCACACTTTTTTGTTCCATGAGTCCCTGAACTACTATCATCCACCCCTCCCCATCTGCCGAAGTCTTAAGCACCTTAAACGGTACCGTCGGCGCAATCCAAATTAAAACCCCTCTTGCATATGCAGAGTACGATGAGCTCAGAGTTGTCCCTGTCATGACCCCAAGAAGTCCCAAGACCCCTGTGGGTAGCATTGGGAGAATGTGGTCAGAAAGACTGGCTGCCTGGCGCTGGAACCGGCTCCTGCCTGTATTTCAAGCAGACTGCCCCATTCAAGATGGCCCCCGGGCTGGGTCAGTCAACTGAATCCAACATGGCCCCTAAAGGGCCATTGTACAAACATCCCTGATGGTCTAGTGCTGCTGGGTGGGCCCAGGGCTATATAAACCCCGCCCTGGGCCACATCCAGCGCTTAGTGTTTTCTCCGGCTGAGGTGACAGCGTAACGCTCGCCTGCTCGGATCCAGTTCCTCCCCGACGTGTCAAGACTTCTTAAGGCTCCAGCTCTGCTCGGCGCTCCACGAATCCTGTGTCCCAGCGCTTCACAGCGGATCAAGACTGCACTACGGGTCAAGGCTTCCGGATCAGCTGCTTCCTGGAAATCATCTTGGCTCTCCGGGTCCGCTGCGAGCATCAAAGGAAAAGCTTTGTTCACCATGCGTCTTCTTCCAGACACTCCATGGCTCCTAAAAAATGCAAATAACACAGAGAGGGGGTAAGCGACGAATTTAGAGTGAACTACTAACTCTACCCATACCCCTCGCTCCTCCTGTACTCTACTTACCAGTGGTTGCCAGCCTCGAACTGCATAACACCTCCGCATCCACTCCAGACCCTGTGGAGCAAAGGACAAGGGTCAGACATTAATACTACAGTGCAGCCACACTTAACCCTGTGAAGTGCTAAAGAAGAGACTCTTTGACACACAGCAAGATTGTCCTTGCTCTATGAACAAACCGCAATAAAACTACCTTGCCTATCAATCTAGGAACTCCCAACGCGACCTGGTGTGCCACAGCAGGTCTGGGCCACAACCACCCCAGTGAGGGAACTGGGAAGACAGCTCAACCGCTTCAAGACCAGTGAAGTAACTGGAGACTTTACCCCAAGATACGCCTGGAAGAATTCCATAGACTTGTCCAAGCAAAGGCAAATCTGAACATCATTATCCAGGCCACTCCCGCCTCCCTGACCACTGGGTGTTTGAACCTGCAGTGAGCAGGGTGTAGAGAGTGTTTTGGGCTACAGCAAAGAGCAGAAGGTCATCGACAGACCGGACCAGAACCGACGACAGTCCGGACCGGGCACTCCTGCATGGCCCCAGAGGTAAGCGTTACAGTCCCCCTCTATTTTCTAGCTAGGACCATTCATTTCTCCGCTGTAAGATGCGTTTCCTGAAAAAGCGCTATATCTATTTTCTGGTGCTTTAAATAAGTAATTATCCTGAGTCGTTTAATATAACTATTTAGGCCCCTGACGTTCCACAAGGCTATTCTAAGTTTTCCCATCATGAATTTGGGTCCACTCTTGTCTCAACAGTTCAATGTGCTCCACTACCATTTGTTCTGTATTTCCATAGGCTAACTCCCCACTAACTACCCCAACTCCCCTACCCCTCCCCACCCAACAATTGCCCAACTCAATCCCTTGTGCTCAGGTATACCTGCTTTTCACCCTTACCCCAGTCGCCGGTACTGGTGTCTGGGTGCAGCAAGCAGATACGTAACTTTAGTATCCTCGAACAGTACCACTCTTGGGTAAAGAACACTTCCCCCCTGGTTGCTCCTGGATGAGTACTCCTCAGCTGTCTCCTGTTTTCCTTTGAATATTATGCCTGATTACATCAATAACTCAGTCTGCAGCATCTGGCAATGTTATAACTATGTGTCTGTGGTTTGTCCTTCTGTGCTTTCCTCTCTCGACATCCGGTCTCCCTCCCCGGTCGTCATATTCTCTATGTCCATCCATTTGCAGGGTTCTTCCGGGGTGTCAAAGAAAATGGCTCTCCCTTTGTTTATTATTTTTAGCTTTGCCGGGTACAATAGCATATATTTGAGGTTTGACGCTCTCAGCCTTCATTTCACCGACGTAAAGTTCATCCTTTGTCTTTGCACCTGTATAGTGTAATCAGGTATGCAGTAATGTTGGCTGATGCTCAGTTTATTGTGCCGCCTTTCCGGAAGTGTTCCAATATCTTTTGCCTGTCTTTGTAGTTTAAGATCCTGGCTATGATGTTCCATGGAGGGGCTCCCGGTTGTGGTTTCCTCAACAGGGATCTATGCGCTCTTCCCACCGTGAAACCCTGGGGAAGGTCACCTGGGCCAATTTCTTGTAGTAACATGGTTTCTATGAAGTTGGTGGGGTTTGTTCCCTCCTCTCCTTCCGGAAGTCCAATGATTCTGACATTATTGCGCCTGGCCCTTCCCTCCGCATCTTCCACCCTACCTTCCAGGTTCTTTACTTGTTGTTGCAACACTGATACATCCCTTGAGGTGTCTTTATGGATAGTGGTATTGGCCGCAACTTCCTTCTCTAGCGCCCAGATTTGCTCTGCGAGTGCCCAACATCTTGTCTCAGGAGGTTCACATCTGTGCTGATTGCATCCATTTTGGATTCTAGCGCCATCTTTAATGCTGCAAATGTGTCCAGTACTTGATGGCCTCCTTTCCCTTGAATATGCTCTCCTTGTGAAGGTGCGTTTGACGGAATGGTGGTTTCGGCTGCAGTCGCTGCAGTAAAACTGTTCAGTGTGGCTTGCTTGGATTTACCTTTCTGCGTTTTCGACGCCATGGTGCGAGTACCCTTTGCAGGCTCTTCCGCCCCGCTTAGTTCGGCTATACGCCATCGTCTGGACTGTGGCTTGTGCACTATTGTTAAACAGAGGTTGCCTTGTCTTCGGGCAGAGCAATATCGTCCCACCGTTGGTCGCCTTATGACCCGCCGGTGTGCGATACCCCTCAGCCTATTGTTGGCTTGCTTAGTTATTGATTCGGTAGGTGGGCTGCCACTCCCCTGTTATAATCAACTAAGAGAACAAGTGTAGCCTGCAGATGGCCATAGAGGTACGCTGTCCTTATGTACATTTACTAAGGCTGCTATCCACTTCTCGGCACCCGCACTTTACAATACTTGGTCAGGCCTCCACAGTGGGTCGTCCCTGGATCCCACTACTGCCCTATTCTCTCTGTAAATGAGCCACGCCGCTGTGTGGGATTCTCCGGCGGCACACGTCTACTTCTCGCCCCTGCAGTGTCTAGTGTGGACAGGTGTGTGTTCCACTAATATGGCCTCTTTTCCTCTTTTCCCAGCCATGACACATGCCTCTCAACGTGTGCATGTCCTGTACGCTCCCCCCCCCCGTCTGTGTATGGGGAGCCGGTGCCCGCTTCGGCAGTAAACTCCCACTGGCTGATGCGTTTCCTGGGTTCTGGCAGCCAGTCTTTCGTTTGTTCACAGCTGCTTATAGTCGTGCAGCCTTGTTGTGTCCCGTGTGCTCGTTACCTGGCCGGCTCATTCTGCCTCTGCTTGCATATTGAGGCCTCTGCTTCCCTTCCGACTTGCGAACATCGATCCCGCAAATGCCCCATGCCTGTAAGGCTGTGGATTACCCGGCGGGTGGGCCACTCGGCAGCGGTTTCTCTTTCCTGGCTCGGTTGTGAATTTGCTGCCACTGCGCCTACAGCCCCTCCTCTGGTGTTCGCATAGGGGTCATGGACTCCCCTGGCTGCCCTCTGCTTGTCACAGCCTGCACTCTGCGCTGGTGTGCAATCTCCTGGCTGCTGCACCGCAGGGCACACCCACCTTCATGCTCCGACCACAACTCGTCCCTCTCCGCCTCCAACGTGCTTCACCTGCGCCGGTATAGACCTCCTCCCTCCATCTCGTGGACCTGCACCACTGAAATGCTTAACCTAACCTCCTGCTGGCTCACCGTCCATGCCGGCAGTAGTCGGTTCGTACTCGAAACACCATTTTCGGTGCACAGAGCCCCACGGCCAAGGGAGTCAAGAGTCTCTGTGGGCACCGGACCCTTTGTGCTTAAAGTGTTTGCTACGCTATTGGGTTTCGCAGACACCTTTTCGCTCACTTGCCCTCATTTCCGTGAGGGGCAAGTGGCACAGGCAACTTCTCGCACAATCCCGCCCCCTCGTCCCTCACAGAGCCCATTTCGACCGGGGAGGGGCTGGAGGCGGCCAAGCCTATGAGTGTGCTCAGTGTTCCTTTGTCCTCCGGAGCGCTGCGGATCGCTTCATGCGACCGCCATTTTGTCTTTACACTGCTGTTCGGGTCTAACGCTTCGCAAGCCCATGCTTGACAAACAGCTCTTCGTTACTTCTCTGCTTTTGATACCATGTACCTGCACACTTCATGCAGCCATAGTTATGTTTACAGGAGATGTAACCCGCTATTATTATCCAAGTTCTCAGGCAGGATCATTCCGGATTCCCAGGAGCTGAAGGAAAACATGTCCTTGCAGCATGGCTGCTAGCCACGCCCCCCATCGGGCGTCGTATATATACCACGTCACTTTGCCCCAGACCTGTGTTCCTTTTTTCTGCATGCTGGACACGCTGCTCTGACAAGCACAGTGAATCAAGTCTTCTACTCTTTTTGACGTATTTTCATCAGATTTTCTTTTTTCATTCGACCGCGAGATGTCCATGCCTCGGGTTTTAAACAGTGTACCGACTGCCACTATAAGATGTCGGTGACAGACCAGCATGAGATATTCGCGTGATGCCTCGGCATGGGTCACAACACGGAGGGGTGTGCTTCGTGCGCTAAGAGGAACCTGAAATTTGTGCGCAAGCGGGCAGCTAAACCTTCGTGAGGCCGACCGCCTTCAAAGTCACCTGTGCAGTTGACTGTCAAGATCTCTGTGGCCGAGACCGAGGGACGTACCCCTGAAAAAGAAAAGAAACAGAAAAAAATTGGTGTAAGACAATGAAGCGGTCCCACTCGAGGAGCCACTCTTCCTCATCGTCACACAAGAAAAAAATGCACAACCAGCACCAACGAGATTCCGACTCTTCGTTGGAAAGAGGTAAGCCGTTGGCTGGGCCGACCACTCGGCAAGAGTAGGAAGAGTTTAAAGTCAAAATGCTGGAAATGTTTCAAAAACATGCTGCTGCAGGTGCGGTTGCGCTGCTCAAGCAGCAGGTCTTGGAGGCAGTAGCAGCGCTCAGTTCATCCAACCCCTCAAAAGCCATGTTGCTAGCGCCAGGGAAGCCTTCAGGGTCAACTGAAACACTAGATGCAGGGGCCTTCCCGCAAGCCACAGGTTTTGCGCGTCCCTGATGCCTCCTCATTGCCAAAACCCTGTTCGACGCTGATAGTCACCATGTCGGCACCGAAGGATAAGCCCTCAGTGCTGACGATCAGTAACAGATCTTTTTTTTCCCCACTCTCCCCGACCGATTTCTTTGGTTCCATGGCATCAATCTTTGGCGCTGATGGCGGAGATGATCAAGGGGACATCGATCCTGTGTACGCAGGGACGGGGGGCATCAACTATTTTGACGACCAAGCGGACCTTTTGGCGTTGGCACATGGGCTGCATGGCGCCAGCAGGCTGGACACATCCGGTGATGTGTAACTACAGCAAGCCCATCCTTGCACTCACACCCATGCCAAATGTCGCGCACTAGTAGATAGGCTGGTCGACACCTTATGGCTGTCTGCTGCGGCAGTGTCCAGTCCAAGGTTATGAATTGACCGACATCCTGAAAGAGGACCCAGTTACTGAAAAGACTATGCCACTGAACCCGGCAATCGCCAATCCAGTAGCCTCATTGTGGTAGCACCCCTGCTCCATTCCTCCGGTCAGCTCCACCATGACCAGGAAGTACAAGCCGGCAAGAGGAGACCCGCCATTTCTGTCTTTTCACCCTTCCCCGGGTAGGTCTTGTCATGCTGGCTGCCACAGTTTCCACCAGACCAGCATCTTCTACCTTGAATCTTCCTTCTGATAGGGAAGGTAAAAGAATATATGCAATGTCTAAGAAGGTATTTAGGTCTGGCAGCATGGCTCTAAAAGCTATTAACGTAGCCAGTGGGTTTGCCAAGATTTCTTCTGGCCTCTTGAAGGCAGTAGAACACGCAACTTAACACATCCCTGAGGGGGAGCTGCGACACAGCTTCATACAGCTGGTGGAAGATGGGAAGGAGGTGGCCAGTCAGTCGCTGCAAACGGGCCTGGACGTGGCCAACTTTGTGGGCCGTTCTATGGCATCAGCTGCAGCATTGAGGAGGCAGGCCTACTTTAGGTGAATTCCTTTTCGGCCAGAAGGCCGACTCCCCCTGTAAAAATGTAAGGAGTTTAAGATTGCTGCAAAATCGATGGGCCTAGCTGTGCAGTCGGCCAACCCTGCCTTCAGCTTCGCCTATAGGGGCAGCGGCTACCGGCGTTATGTGCAGGAAAGCACAGCTCCCACATGCCAGGCAAGGGCAGAAGTGTTTATCGCGCTCTGGAAGGGGGAGGGGGTCTTTCAGACGCCAGCATGCAGCGGCGGGGGTGGCTCTGCCCTCTAAGCCACTTACATTTTACCCTCCCACAACTTACCGGTTGGTGGACGGCTGTCAGAGCACTGGCCTCAATGTCAGAAGATTACCTCTGATGCCTGGGCCCTGGGGCTCGTGCAGTGGGGCTATTGTCTGCCCTTCTTAAGGAAACCACCCTTAGACACCCACCACCTACAAGCCAACCAGGACGGGAGCTCCAGGAAGAACTTTTGTTGAAGGGTGCAATAGACGAGGTACCTTTCGAGCAGTATTGGGCTGGTATTCCCGCTATTTCCTGGTGCCCAAGAAGGGAGGAGGTCTCCCTCCCATTTTGGACTTCAGGGTCTTGAACAAGTTCCTGAGGAAAGACAAATTCAAGATGGTGACATTAAGAGAAATTCTCCACGCTCTCGAGTTGCAGGACTGGCTGGTGTCAATAGATCTGCAGGACCCTTATTTCCATTTGCTGATACTTCGAAAGCACAAGAAGTTAATTGTCTTCCACATAGGGCACAAGTACCATCAGTTCAAGGTGCTTCTTTTTGTGTTGTCCTCCGCTCCAAGGGTCTTCACCAAGCTCATGACAGTAGTCGCAGCACACATCAGGCGATTCCGGAGTCCATGTATTCCCATACCCGGACGACTGGCTGGTCCTGTGGAAGTCGGTGGAGCGGATTTTGTCCCACCTGGAGGACACCTGCTTGCTACTCCAGAGGCTGGGCTTCTCCTCGAACTTGAAGAAGTCCCATGTGACACCAGTCCAGAGGCTCCAGTTCATGAGGCTAGTCCTAGACACCCGGGTGGGGAAGGCTTTATCCCCTGAGGAGAGAGTCAATGGAATTCCAGAGATGGTGAACCAGTTCTAGAACCACGCAGTCCTACCAGCTGCTTCCTTCCTCTGCCTCTTAGGCCTCATGGCCACCTGTATTTTCTGGACCCAGAGGCCAGGCTGAGCATGAGATCTCTTCAGTGGCTTCTACGAGGCCAGTGGTCCCAGTACCTCCAAACCCTCTCGGATTCCTTCAGGTTATCCAGGTCAGTAGTCGATGACCTTGGTTGGTGGGCCGACAGCAGCAATCTCATGGTGGGGAACCCTTCTGGCCTCTGTGGCTTCAGGCCAGAGGGGTCACAGATGCATCTCTAAGGGGTTGGGGCACTCACTGCGAGGACTTACCGATTAACTGACTTTGGTCAGCAATGGAAGCCAGGTGGCACATCAACAGGCTTGAATTGTGAGCCATCGGGCTCGCCCTGAGAGCGTTCCCTGCGTCTCTGAAGGGGAAGCATGTCCAGATTCTAACGGACAATACTGTGGTCATGCACTACCTGAACAAGCAAGGTGGTGTGTGCTCATCCCCCTCTGCAGAGGGGCGATGCAGCTGTGGTTCTGGCTATTGGAGAACCGGATCTCGGTCTCGGCAGTTCATCTGGCGGGAACAGAGAACAGTTTGGCGGATGCTCTGAGGAGGCAGAGCATGGTTTCACACAAGTGGGAAGTGTGGCAGAAAGTCCTAGAGGAGGTCTTCTCTCGCTGGGGTACCCCATCATTGGACCTGTTTACCATAGAGTCCAACAGTAAGTGGAGACAGTTTTGCTCCAGGGAATTCCCAGCGAACGGCACGCTATGGTGGATTGGACCTTCCCTCTCCACTATGCCTTCCCTCTGTTTCCCGTCATTCCTTGGGTTCTCAGGAGGCTGAAGCGGTTTCGAGCATCCTTTTATTTTAAAATGTTTTATTGGCATTTATAGTTAACATTTACATTTTGCATCGCAATTTGCCAACATTGTCTTGCATACATGTAGTGGTAGGTCAACAACTACTAATGGTATCATAACAACAAACAGTCTTCACCACTTAATTTGCTGCTTGGGGTACTCGTTATTTCATTTAAGGAGGCTCCAGGGGGAAGGGAATCACTGCTTCTACTAGGGGCTAGCGGGGGCCAATTCGGTTTTCCTCGCATTGACAACCTAGTTCTTATCGGGTCTTAGATAGCGCAAGCATGGTCTCTATTCTTTCATGGGGGCTTATCATCTGATGGGTGGAACGCGTCCCAGACCAGTGTTTTCCAGGCCTCATATGCCGGGCTCGAATCTTCCCCAGCTTTGGACACCCCATCTCCCCACTCTCTAGTTTCAGCTGTTGTCCAGTGTTCCAGTTCACTATGCAATCTAGCATATTGTGGTCCCCCCCCCCCCGCAGTCTTCCACGTCATTGCGATGGACTTTTTGGCCAGTATACATGCTATGTCCATGAATTTAACCACATGCCTAAATTTGCTTATTCTTGGGTAGGTTCCCAGGAGGTATTCTTTCGGTATCCATTCATACCTCCCCCAGCCTTTCTGCAATTCTGTTCTATTTTGGCCTAGAAGCACTGTACCTTCCGGGCACCCCCAAAACATATGTAACATTCCCACTCCCTCTGACCCACACCATGGGCATAGTGGGTGTGTTCTGTTACTGAATTTGGCTATCCTGCTTGGCGTCATGTAGGTCCTATACAAAATGTTTAATTGGATCAGCCTGAATCGGGCATTTCTGGACACTTCCAGAGGGTACAACAGGATCCTCTCCCATTCCTTCTCCATTATGCTGGTTCCCAGATCAGTTTCCCACCACTGCTTCAGCACTTCGCTTTTGGGGTTGGGCCTATCCACCAGTTGACTATAAAGCCTGGACACTGGCCTCCATCCTTCACCCAGGTTGTGGAGCAGCGTTAGTACAGGGTCTGCTATTGGCTCCTCTGGCCACCCGTTCAATTTCTTCCTTGCTATCTTACTGGTTTTCTGATACCATAGAAAATGGCCTTTGGGTAATCCCTCCTTCTCTCCCATGGCTTCAAATTCCCTGAAAACCCCTTCCTCGTATGTGTCCCCCCAGGTGTAAATGCTGCACCTTTCCCATTGTCTTACATTTACCAGGTCCGCTCTGATTGCACAGACATCAGCTGCGATCGGGGTCTCAGGTGAGTAGGGGTGTTCTTGTCCCAGCAGTTTTTCAGGGCCCTACCCCAGACCCTCCTGCCTAGTGTTACGATCATCGGGACACTGCCCAAGCACCCCAGTGGGAACCCACAGTGTTTCTTTTAGGTGTGCAGGTGCTTCTAGCTGTTTTATCAGCTTTGTATCCGAGGTAGACTCATCTGCAAGCCACTTGGCCACAAAGTTGATTTTCGCTGCCAAGTAATATTTCTCGAGATCTGGTAGTTGAACCCCTCCCTCCCGCCTTGTACGGTAGCATAAGTGTGGTTAGGGGACAGCCTGTGTCTGGCGGGACCCCAGAGAAGCTCCCGCAGTAATTTTTCCAGTAGGCGAAAGAAAGAGGCCGGGATATAGTAGTGGACATTATGGAAGAAATATAAGAACCTCGGTAGGACTATCATTTTGACAGTGGCGACCGTGCCCATCACTGACAGCGGCAGGTTAGACCAGAATTTCATGGACTTCCTGAAGCCGTTCACTGTCAGTTCAGTGTTACCCTCATGCATCAGTTTGGGCGTATGCCAGATGTTCACTCCTAGGTATCTGAATGATTTCAACTGCCACCTGAGCCCAACTCCCGGTAGGTCCCCCTCTGTTTTCCCTTCCAGTCCTGCCAGTGGAAATATGCAAGATTTTCCCCTATTAAAAGAGATCCCTGATACTCACGCAAAATTCTCCAACACTTCCAAAATTACTGGTACATTCAAATGTGGATCCCTTAAATACAACAGTACGTTGTCTGCATATACGGATACTACGTGATACATTCCTCCCACTCTAATTCCTGCATCAAAAAATTCCTCAGGTGTATCGCTATCGGCTCCACCCCCAAAACATAAAGCATTGGCGACAGTGGGCAGCCCTGTCTGGTACCCCTTTGGATGTCCCAGGTTGCTGACGCTATTCTTCCAGTTTTCACCCTAGCCACCGGCACTTCGTAGAGTAGTTTGATCCATCCAATGAAATATTCGCCTAGCCCGAATCCTCTCAATACAGCAATCAGCCATTCCCAACATATAGAATCACACGCTTTTATGGTGTCTAATGAGACTATTGCATATTGTTTTTGTGAGCCTGTCGTCTGCGCTGCGTCAGCACAGGTGCCATTTCCAGACGCTGGTCCTGCTCCAGTTTACCTCGACTTTTGCAGGGCGAACCGAACGGAAAATATTTATGAGCCATCCAGTTTAGATGACTTCACTTCTGGCTCTTTTGGCTCCTGCCCCCCTCCTACACTGGGCCCACCTCTTCAGTTACCTTCAGGTTCGTCACTTTCTGAATCCAGCCGGACCTTGCACTGATACCAGGGGACACATGCATGATCCCCACGGGCCGCCCGCCCATACGCCGGACACCTTCACAACCAACGCCCAATGTGGCGTCTCTTCTGCCCTACCATGAAACCTCTTGGGTTCATCTGCTCCCAGTCGTAGCACGACTAGTGAGTTTCCGGACTTTTTTGGCCCCAGAAGAAGGCTTCCATCTATTTCTGCCGAAAGGTCAGCAGCACATAGACCTATTATCTTCATGGATCGTATTTATTGCTGCACTCTTACTCCTAGACCAAATATGAGGTCAGACTTTAGCCGGGCATAGGAGACCTACTATCAACGTCTCCTCCATTCACACTTTCATCCTGTGTTTCCTGTACCCAATCATATGGGATATTTTACTCACAAGCAAGTTGACTGTTAAAATGAGTAAATTGATGTTTTACACCTTATGTCACCTGTAAATATGTTACACTGTATTTCCAACAGAACTATGTGTTTGTTTAACACAACGGTCATTTTGTACTGTTATGTATATACAAAAACTTAAAATACTTTGCAAAAAAAAGAAAAAGCATCAGCTAAAACTAATAAAAGCTGATACTTTCATACAAGTTTGAGATATGTGTTTGTCAGCAGCAAGCATGTTTTTTTCAATAACGGTTGCCCCAGTTGCATGGGCACCCAAAAGGGTTTACGAACTAGTGTGCACTTGATGGATTGTGTGCACTCCTTTGATTCATAGAGGGTAGGACAACCCCCTTGTTATAGTGTCTGCGCCATGATATGCTGCAGCCGTCGCAGGTTCAGTGCTGTGTTTCGGCCCGGTATAAACCCATTTTGGTCCTCATGTACTATGGTCCCTATGACCCTGGACAGCCGTTTGGCTAATATGGTAGTCAATATCGGTTTTGAGCATCCATGATCTTGGTCACCCCTGACTGGGCGAGGAGGACATGGTATTCGGACCTTCTGGATCTGACCGTCTGCCCATCTCTCCAGTTGCCTAGTCACCCGGATCTCCTAAACCAGTCGGGTGGTCGGGTGCTGAACCCGAACCTAGAATCCCTCAACCTAAATGCCATGACCATTTTCTGTCTGACTTGCTGCATGTTTTCTCAAACAATCTTCTCCCATTGAGAAGGTTGTTGTTGTTGTTAACCTGTTTTATAAGCTATTTAGCCTTTTTCTCTCACTATTTTCCTCTGCAGCGGTCAAGCTCTGGAAAAAAGGGTGAACTGGGGCATGGGTGTAGTGTGAGAAACCTAAGGGTGTCTCACCACTTAGTTCCTCTGGATCTGTCATCCAGGTGGCCAGGACACACCCATCGCTTTTGGATCCTGTTCCTGGGGTGGACCAGTGCGAGAGGATCGCCTGGGTGAGGGGTCCCTAGGGAGTAGGTGTGGGGCACCCAGAGTTGTTTCCCTGATTCCCCATCATATTAACCTAGGAACTTTACTCCCCTTTTTTTCTCTCTCTCTCTCTCTCTCTCTCACACATACGGAGCACTCTGGGAGAAGACAGACTCAACCACAGCTAGTCTGTTTTACATGTCCCGACAATGGAGTCAGGCACTTATATGCTCACATCTGAATCCCGTTATCCTTCGCCACTGGAATAAAGGGCAGAGCATGGGAGTACACAGCGAGCGAGGCGAAAGGCACGGAGGAGCAAAACTTCCATGGGGGCAGCAGTATCGCAAAAAAGTGGTGGCCGACCCGAACCGGGCAGTGAGAGGGGAGAGGCCCTTTGCCCCGTTGTATGGTGATCATATTTCTCTGAATGGTCGGAGAACAACACAAGGAAAACCTAGCAGGAATACTGATCAAAGCTTTGAAATCTGTGCACGATACCCGGGGCCCTCCTGCACTTCTGCTGGAGGCAGAGAGGAGTTGCAGCCGTCGGAGTATCATCCTTGGCTCGAGGAATGAAGCTGCTAATAACACAGCTTTGTGTAACCGGTGAGTTGGAGGGAACTGTGAGATACCGGTGTGCTTTGAAGCGAAGGCTGCGATCGGCAAGATTGTTGCATCGTGAACAGCTTTTTGAAAGGCCCATATTGAGAGATGCGAGTGAAGGCTAAGCGGCAAGAGGGAGTTGCCGAGATACAGAAAAAGACTCCAGGATAGGCTACTGCAGAGTGGTCTGGTACCTTCGGTGCCCAGTCGAAGGTTTCTGACGGGGTGTCTTTGTGTGAAAGTGCAGAATTGAATGAACTAAATTCGAAGTGGTCATGCAAAGGTTACAGCAAAACCCCTTTGCACAATCGAAAGTTAATTTTGAGACATTTGTGAGAAAGTACATGGACTTCAGCCTGGCTGAGGGAAGTCCACATCAAAAGGTAAAGAGAAAGGTCTGAGCCCACCGGAGAGAGACCTGAAGTATTTGTTGTTTATAATATTTAGCATGTTAACTGTACAGCAGGATTTCCCAGTGGAGACTCTTGATCGACACTGAAAGAGAGGCTTTGCTTAGGAAGACCCTGCATTGCGTAAAAGACAGCTTCCATGTTCCACGAGCTTCAAGTTTACTCCAAGCTCGACTCATGTTCTGCCTTGTCCCATGCTGAAACGTGGTGAATGGGCAGCTACAGTTCAGCAGTCCTGAACTACCGAACCCTTTCGACATTTTCATTTTGTTATACACTGTTTGTTATACATGTCCTCATCCCACACCCTTTTGTTATATAGAGTAAGGTTTGGCCATAGTTTTTTTTTTTTTTGTATAGGCCATCTTTGTTTTGACATGGCATGACTAGGACAGCGTTTTCTTTATTTTGATGGTCGTAGCTTGCTCCCATTGTTAGCAGTTAGGTTTAGAATAGGTGTTTTTCCAACCCATGCAACGTTCAATAAAAACTCTTCAACTATATTCCTTGTGTCTGTTGTGTTTCTGATACCATGCCTTCCTTACAGTAGGGACGTGGTGTATATATACAACGCCCAACATCATGTCCGGAGCAGACTATCGAGTACCGAGCAAGACCGATCGATGGTCGATTCAAGGTCCACTATGCCCCTTGTCAAAGACTTTTCCAAGCAGCAGAGCTGGATGAGGTTATCTATCAGATGTGGAATCTGATGGAAAAGAATCCATAGAAAGACCATTACGGTAAGTGATTTCTTCTTATGGCAGAGGTGTTATGCAATGTGTCGTCAAGTAGTGTATGATAGCAGTTGCGTGCGGGTGGCCGTGCCTTCTGCTTTCTTCCATAAGCACGGAGTGTGATATGTACTGTGTGTCCTGATTGGTTTCTTGGTTTAGTTGATATGGTGTGGTTTCTGTCCTGCGGTCTGCTGGAGTTTATTCTCTTCGTCGCTCAGTTAATTTTATGACGGGTTCATTGCTGCCCCAGCTTACCTGAGAGGTGGTTGAGTAACCCGAAGTGAGCCATGGGTTCATCCGAATGCGGAGAGGGAAATCCAGGTCTTGAGGCCCTTCCGGAAGGCAACGTGATCCTCTATGTGGCTGATGCAAAATGGGATAGTGTTCCAGATTGGGGGTGTTTGGACAGCGAAGGCGGTTTGCCCTATTCTTGTCGATTTCAAGGGAGGGATCACAAGGAGCAGTGTGGTGCCTGATCGCAGGTTTCTAGTGGGTTGGTAACTGGTGAGTGTCTGTTGAAGGTATTCTGGGCCTCTGTTGTGTATATACAAATATATACAATCGCCAGTATGTTCACTTATTATACTTCATCAAATAAACCAAACAATGCAGGTAAGCAATGCTGATGCATTAATATGATGGGAACCAATCCCAAGTACAATATCCTAACTTTATAAGTCCAAACCCTAAGATGAAGTGGGCCTTGTTCCCAATAGTCACAGGGTCCAACACAGTGTTTCTCAAAGGTATGAGTTCTCTTTAAAAAGGATGCAATGGGTTTCCAAAATGGCTGCCAGAATAAAGGTGGAAACAAAGCAAGCTGTATAAATGTTAAACAGCAGGAATGGATGGTGAGTAGCTTATATCAGAGGAATGAAAAGTTACAGCAATACCCCACCCCATGTTTGATACAGACCTTGCAGAGGTGAAAGTGGGAAATGCTGACTACAGGAACGGGAAGGGCCAGGACCGCCGTTCGGTAGAGAAGCGACATCCCCAGAACATCAGATAGCAGCTACCTAGTGGCAGAGGGTGGACGCCCGTGGTGAAGAGGGCTCGGCGAGGGGGAACACGGCAGTCTCGTAGTAAGAAGAGACAGCGGACCAGAAGCAAACTGCACTGGAAAGGTGAACCGAATGAGGGACACACTGGATGAGGAGAGTGAAGAGAGGTGGTGACACCCAGGAAGTAGACGTGGGCCAAATAAGTGCAGCAGTGAAGAAAGGAAAAGCGCGCAAGGCTTGGGGATCACAATTGGGGGGATGGGGGATCCCGCTGAGATAAGGAGGCCCGGGCGCCCCAGGCGCATGGTTGGGGATCATTAACTCTGGTCCCCAGGGGCAAAGCTGAAAATAAAACAAACACAGGGCAGCGATCCAAGTCATTCCCCCCCACCCCACTACCGGCCACAAGAGAAATAAGTGGATCCTGTTAAGTCTTACCCGATGGGGAAAGTAAACATAAAGGCAACATTCAGGAAGTCGGGCGGTGAGGCCCAGATACACATTCAGTCGGGCATAAAAAAGGCCACCCAGCAGAAGGAGTAACAGGGTGGTGTGCCAGACGCACAGAGACCGGGGCCAGCAGAAGAATTTCATAGGCCACAGTGAGCCCACAGAGGGGAGCAGCAATTTAACAGCCTCTAAAGTGGGCCGTGAGCCAACCAATTTAAGTAATAGCATACTTGACAGTACCTTGTGAAGCCCCTGGAAAGCGCCACTTGGGTGGTTAAAGCAGCAGAAGTACTGTCATGGGCCTCTGGCCATGCAGCAAGATCTCAAAGTGCTCTAGAGGATCTTTATTGTGCTCAGGTGCCAAGATCAAAAGGGAAACTGACACCAGCAGTACAGGGAACAAATAAGGGCACAAAAAGTGGCCAGCTGGAACGGTGCTGGCTGCAAAACCCAGTAGACAACCCAGCAAGCGAGACTGAAAAACAACACAAGAGAGGAGAGGGTCCCCAGGAAAACAGTGACATGGCACTCGGCGAGTAACGCATGGAGGAGAGGATGATGCTTCCTTTCAGGAGCAAATGGCGAGCCTGAAAGAAGAACTAAAAAGTTCCTTGAAAGAGATTAGGGAGGAAATCAACACCCTGGGAAACAGGGTAAACATTATGGAACAGGGTCTCCGAAATTTCCAACGATGTTCGGCAGAACCCAGATCTGTTGTAACAAATCGCCACTGCAGCGCGCAATTTGGAAATTCAGTCAGAAGACCTTGAGAACTGTTCTAGAAGGTCGAACATAAGAATCAAAGGCCTTGCGAAGACAAATACGGATACAGACCTAAAACTAATTGTGCAATGCTTCGCGACCCTCATGATGGAATCCTCTCTAGAGGACATTCATGTTGACCGTATTCACAGGGTGGGCCGCAGAAGGTCTGGACCGGGAGATGGACCAAGAAATGTGCTGGCAGCACTGGCCTCCTACGAAGAGAAGGAAAAAATGCTCTGTGCAGCCAGAGGACAGACATCTATCACGATAAACGGCTCACTAGTCCTTCTGTTTCAAGACGTGGCGGCGACTACACTACAGAAAAGAAGAGCAATGGGTCCAGTGACGAAGGCACTAAAAGATACAAAAATCCCCTACAAATGGACATTCCCTTTTGTCCTTCTGTTCTCTTGGGATGGGAAGCAACTGAAGGCTACTACATGCACCGAAGGACTCTCAATCCTAGGGATGGAGGAGGTGGAGGCAGACTCCTGTGAGAATAGGCAAGGAGCCTCACGGAAAAGGAGCAAACCATGGGACTTGTCTACCACAAGTGGGAGAAGCGGAGACGCACTAAAAGGCCCTCCTCCGAAACGGAGGGGGTACAAGGACCGATAAAGAGCTTAAACACAGGGATTCAGGAGAAATTACTCTTTGATGCACCGGGAACACATGGGGAAGCAAGGGGGCAGACGGGTAACACAAAAAGTGGGAAGAGGGGTGGAAGGGTAGAGTAACTCAGCTGGTTTAAACAGGCCGGACGAGGGGCAGTAATCAGGGTACCATGTGTAATCTTTAGCAGGTTAGCGCAACCTTAGTTTTTCTGGGATACAATGTGGGCCGGTTCCCAAGTCCCTTGGGATGACTCGCAGGATACTGAGCCTAGACCAGAAGTGGGATGGGGAGGGGGGTTGTTTTTGGGGCCTCGGAAGGGGGATAGTGGGGACAGGGAATAGGGGAACGCAGCGTTCGACTTCATGGAGACGTCGGGAGAACCTGATGCAAGGTGACAAAAAGAGAATACACAGTTGCCGTGACAATGCCATTAAAATTTCTTTCACATAACATACAGGGCCTGAACACCCCAGTAAAACAGAAAATAAAGGGAGCACAAACTAACAGAGGGGCGGCGGACACCATACTGCTTCAGGAGACACACATTAAAAAGGGAGACAGCCCCAGGCTACACATGCACCAGTTCTCACAAATATACCAGGCGAATGCAAAAAATAAAATGGCTGGTGTCCTGATAGGCCTTAGAAATACGTTGGGAGCCAAGGTACTCCACACTCAAGTTAACCCAAATAGTAGATGCATATTCCTCCAAATTCTCCTCGAGAACAGGGTATTAACTTTAGGACCCATATACACGCTACCAACTCGGGACAAGATGCTGGAAAGCTTTGCAGAAGTGCAGATACTCCTGACTAGGGATTTTAACCTATCCTGGGACCCAGGGAAAGATGGGAGCGGCCAAGTTCCCACCAGGGGTCAGGGCACGTCGAACACCATACGGAATGAGCTTACAGGTATGGCGCTGAAAGACCTCTGGGGAGCCAAAAAAGGGAATGAGGCAGGCTACACCTGTTTCTCCCATGTTCATCGTACATTCTCAAGGATAGACTATGCCTAGGGAACTCCAAGGGTTCTGGGGTCTTTGATGGAGATAGAGGTGGGCCCGATCTCCCTGTATGAGCATGCTCCCATAAGAGTTCAGTTAAGGGGGATGAAACCACGTAAACCGGTGTGGTCATGGAAGAAGCCTAGATAACTACTATACAGCACAGTAGTACAAGAAACAGAGATAAAATTAGAGATTATTTTGAAATAAATGACACACAAGGAGCTTCCCTGGACTATGTTTGGGACACCTTTAAGGCAGTGCTCGGGGGGGAAATAATCTTTCAACACTCAAAGGTCAAAAGAGGAAGAACAGGCTAGAAAAGGACATTGAGGCCAAACCGAGAGAAGCCCAAAGAGAATCTGCAGAAAAAAACAAGGAGAATTATAACAGGTTTAAAGACATCAATAGACAGTCAGAACTGCTACGGACATGCAAGGCAGAGAAATCATTACTCAGCATTATGCTTATCTTTCTTTATTACTGTCCAAACAGCAATTTCAAAGCTTAAACATTTCAACACTTTCTTAACTTAACACATTTTTTGTTTGTCCTGCGCCTCTTCGCAGACTGGAACTAAAAGGAGTTAATCTTAACTTAACATGTTCTTAAATTACAAAACCCCACAACTCTCTGCTATGTAGTCCAACTTCATCCTGTGTAACCCATCTGGGTCAGTCCAAGCCTATATGTAGCTCTCCTTGCTAGAACATTTCCTCTTTCTTTGGAAGCAAATATCCATACAATTTATAATCTTCACACTCCAACTTTCTTAACCAACGGAAACTGTGACGCTCTTCTCCGTCGTCCTATGGCTCCCACAAACTTTCCCCAACTGTAAATACGGTTGTGTATTCACTCCGCTCAAGATGCCTTCTGGTCCTCTCCTATAATCAATGGGGACACAATTAGAAAGGTGGGTTCTCACTTCCCATATGCGACAGAACACTTTACAACAGCATTTCGTATATCCCTGGGTGGGATATAATGCTCGCCTCCTTGTCTTTAATAGAATCAAGACTGTCCAGCGCTCTCAGCATGGGCAATCTTCATTCTATGTCGAGAGAGGAGGAGAGCATTATGCTTGTTCAAAGCTTTCAATCACTATTTGCTATCTGGGAGAAAGGTTTAAAATAAAAGGTTTTGAATGTGCATTCATTCGACCAATCAGCAGCTTTCATTATGTCTTGTAAAGGGACTCCTGCAGAACACGCCCTAGAAGCCACTGCGCCTCTCACTGAATGCGCCCCAAACAGTGATAGATCAATGCCATCCCAATGCATCACCTCTCTAACCCATCAGGCTATCGTGGCCATAGCTACAGCGTGGAAAGGCTTCCTGCGCGCTATTAGCAGCTAAGTGACCCCTCTTAGCCTAATGTCCACAGTCGCTGCTTCGTATTTTTTGATGCATTGCACCAAACACAGCTTACTATTATCGGGAAAATATGGGTAAGAGATAATCGTCGAATCTGACTTTTTCCTATTAGCCACATTAAACGCTACTCCTTCCGGGTAGAAAATCTTCCTATCAACTTCTAAAGCTTTTACATCAAAGACTCTCCTGCAAGCTATGAGGCCACAGTAGCATGGCCAGCTTCCCTGAAAGCTGTGATCGGGACAAGTCCCTATTCTCTGGCCAGGACAGAAACAAACAAAAAACTGCTTGCACGTCCCAAAGTTTAGAATACCTCGGTTTGGGAGGCTTCCGCATTTTTGTGCCTTTCAGAAGTCGTAAAATGGCAGGATGCCCTCTGTGATTGCGGACCTGTACACTCCTATCGTCCTGTAGGCGCCACCCTCTGAAAATCTTTCTGCGAGGAAGTTTATTATCTGCACTACAGGGGCTGAAATGGGATCCATGCTGACTCTTGCGCAGTATGTGTTCCAGCGTTTCCACGCGGCACTATAATTCCTGATTGTCGAAGGTGCCCATGAGTCTCTAATGCATTCGTCAGTGAGCTGCAAAATTAAATTCCTGGGAGCTGCCATCTCTGCCCGAAACTCTGCGCCTTTCCACTGCTGTAGAAATGCATCTGTACCCGCTGCTGCTGGGTTTATCCTCCAGCTGAAAAACTTGGGGATCTGTGCGTTCATCCTGTACGCAAATAGATCAGTGTCTAGGGGTCCCCACATGTCCTGCAATCGGCCAAAGATGTATGTCCTGAGTCTCCAGTCGCTGGAGTCCACCAAATATCGTAACTTCCAGTCCACCACTGTGTTCTGGGCGCCCGGCAAATACTCTGCCGATACTGATATATGTTGTTGCAGACAGTGATGCCAAAAATCTTTTGCTAATACCCTAGAGACGGTCCCCCCCAACTTGTTGATATATCAAACCGCTGAAATATTGCCCCTCCTGAGAAGGACACAACACTTGGCTTAGCATTTGGTGAAGGCTTGTACCGTGAATTACCCTGCCAGGAGCTCTAGGCAGTTTGTGAAGCGGCAACTCTTCCTCGGCCCATTTCCCTACTGTCTGAAGGAGGCCACATTGCGCTCCCCAGCCTGCTCTGCTCGTGTCGGACTCTATCACGACATCTGGGTTGTGCCATTCCAGGCTTCCATGTTTTGCAGCCACCAGTGAAGTTCTGTGATGGCTTCCTGATCTAAAGTCACTAACTGATGATACCCCAGGCCTCCTCTGAGGTGTCTTATTTTTAATCTCTGGAGGGCCCTGTAGTGCAGCGGCCAGGGTAAAATCACATGTATGGATACTGCTGGCAGACCCACTATCCGTGGAAGCCCACGGAGCAAAATAACTTTCTTCGCTACTACTGCTCTGAGTTCCTTCTTTATAGCCTTCAACTTTGCTACTTGAAGCTCTAGCAAGGCTTTTCTGGTATCCACTATAAATCCCAGGAACTCTATTCTCTGTGATGGGTGTAGGTCGGATTTCTCTCTGTTTATGACGAAGCAGAGCGAAGCCAAAAACTTGCACACACACAAGGCCTGAGCATGCAGGCTCTCTGCACACTGGCCTAGAATGAGGATGTCGTCTAGATATAAGATCATTCTTATTCCTCTTCCTCAAATGGCTGCCACAACTGGGCGCATAATCTTAGTGAACGCCCATGGTGCGGACACCAGGCCGAACGGACGACAAGTGAACCTCCATATCTCCGT
Source organism: Ambystoma mexicanum (assembly GCF_040938575.1). Lineage (NCBI taxonomy): Eukaryota > Metazoa > Chordata > Amphibia > Caudata > Ambystomatidae > Ambystoma > Ambystoma mexicanum. Next base: position 852,584,419 of record NC_090936.1, on the reverse strand, counting down.
CCCCCACCGACACCGTAGATATCTCTGATGCTGTGTCGCTATCGGGATGGTAAAATAGGCGTCCTTGAGATCTAATCTGACTAGCCAGTCTCCTGTCCTGGGCAGGTCTTGCAGAAGGTGTATACCCTCCATTTTGAAGTGACGGTACACTACCCATTCGTTTAAACTCTTCAATTGAATCACTGGTCTGACTTTCTCTCCCCTGTGAACCAGAAACATGTTGCTGAGGAAGCCTTCGTTTTCCTGTGTCTCTCTCTATCACGCCCTTGTCTGCCAGACTGCGCAGTTCGCTGAACAGCAGCTGCTGCTCTGCTAGGGGCATATGTATCGCTGCTGGTTCTCGCGCCTGCGCGGGGCGGCCCACAAACTCTAGCTCCATCCCTGAAACTGCTTGCAACACCCATGCATCGGTGGACAATTCTCGCCATGCATTCAAGAACCACAGCGTTCTTTTCCACCATCGGAGGAACTGCGCACTAGGTACTCGCCGCTTGCCGTGGTCGATTGTAGGCTCCCCTGCATCTGCGGTTCTTGGGGCAGCGGGTCCTGGACGCGAAGAAAATGTCCTATTGGCGACTTTCCCAGTATTGGGCTCTGCAGCCTTGAGATCTCATGTACTGGCCAAAGCGACCGGACGCCCGACCTCTCTGCCGTCCGGTCCCTGCAAAAACTCGTCCCGCAAAAATTCTCTGGATGGACGACTGTGCTTTTTCAAGCGCTGAGTAAGTCCCTACGAATTGGGACATCTCCTTGGTGAAGGTGTCTCCAAAAAACAGGCCCTTCGCTTCCCCGCCTGCCTCGTAGGCAGCCAGGTCGCTCAATTTACTATCAATTTTCAGCAATACCCTGCGTCTCCTCTCAGCTGAGAGCGCGCAGTTGCCATTACCCAACAGAGACACTGCGCGTTGAGCCTAGCTCCCAAGGGCCGTCGCGTCCACCGGCTCGCCTGGATCAGAGGCCTTTTCTGCCAAGTCCATTAATTTAGCGAGTGGGCCTGCCAGGTCTAATACTCTGTCCTGGCACCCTCGGCACGCCCTGTCGACCCCTTTCCTAATGTCCTTAGATGCTTTTGTGACAAAGGTTACCATCTTCGGGTCCAAATCTGGGGTCTCAGATACTTTTCCTGGTAGCAGCGGTCTGGGGCATACCGCCCTCATTTTAGCTCTGACTTCTTGTCGAGTGGCTTTCTCAGGTGTTGTGCCATGTATTGGGCCACTCTGGGCGATGGCACCCATTCGGAGGATCTGAGATGCACTATAGCCTCCGGGTCAAACATGTCCAGTAGACCCTCGTCTTCTCCTTGAGGCTTAATTATCTGTCTGGGTCGGGGATCCCAACCTCCTCCCCACCTTCATCGTCTGGCGAGTAGCCCGCATCATCGTCCTCCTCCTCCCCCTCATTGTTCACCCCTGGGGCAGGGGGTCGAGAGCATGGCACCGCCGCCCTTAATAAAAAGGCTTTATTCAGCCTGCTTACTGGGTCGGCTCGCTCTTGGGGCGTTAGATCCACCCCTTCCGTAGCGCTCAGGGGCGTCAAAGAGGTAGACCTCTTCCAAGCCTTTTTAACGGCTCTGGTCAACCCCAGAGTCAGGTGTCGTGTCGATGTTCCCTGTCCTGGGCTCATTGCCCTCTTCCTCCTGCCCTTCTCACTCTCTGCCTTCTGCTTATTCATCATGGCCTCAAGGTGGTCTAGTCTCTGGGCCAGGGGCATCATGCCTTCTGTCACTGCTTGTGACAGTGAATCACCCAACACTCTCTTGAAGCTGAGGGAGAGATTTTCCTCTTCTGCAGGCTGGTCTCTCCACTCTTCAGAGCTCCACTCTGGGGAAGTACTCTGGGAGACTCTGCGCTCCGTGTAATGTGACATTTTACCTTATCAGCGGCTAGGAACTGTTGGAGGGAACACGACTGTTGGAAAGTGTGGAGCGATTGTGTTCTCCCTTTGTCTTTTTCTTCTTTTTTTTTTAATTTGCTTTTCTTGTGCCACATAAGTCTGGAGCCAGGCGTTTTGTTCATCTGTTTGCAACGTGCGTACGAAATCTCTAACGGGACTCGTAGCGTGTTGCAGGTCGGCAGAAACCTCCCTACTCGCTGGCACCCGTGGGGTCCTAAAGACCTGCGGCTGCACGCGAGCGGTGATGTTAAATGCAGGAGGCTGGGCCGGCTGCCTAACGCGGGCGTGTTCGCCTTCGGCTCCAGCCCCGTCCTGCCACTAAACTGTGCGTCACCGGGCATCGGGAGAAACCTGAGAGGAACTCTCTAACGGTAAACGTTCACTTACGATCACGTTGCACTACGAACTCTTAAGCGTTCCAAGGAACTGGAAACAGGCGCTCACGCTTAGCAGCAGACGCGCGTTACTCTAAACATATTACGATCATACTATGAGCATTAGGTTCTCACTAGACTATCTCTTCCAGCCATGCCCAATAAGCATATAAACAGGAAGGTACTTATCTGAATGACAGCAACAAATAAAGAGGAAGGGTTCTAGCAAGGAGAGCTACATATAGGCTTGGACTGATTCGGGTGGATTACACAGGATGAAGATGGACTACAAGAAAGCAGAGAGTTGTGGGGTTTTGTAGTTTTTTAAGAACATTTTAAGTGAAGAACCTTAACCCCTTTTAGTTCCAGTCTGCGAAGAAGCACAGGACAAACAAAAAATGTGTTAAGTTAAGAGAGTGTTAAAATGTTTAAGATTTGAAATTTCTGTTTGGACAGTAATAAAGAAAGATGAGCATAATGCTCGCCTCCTGTCTCGCCATAGAATGGCTTTCGGAAAGCAAGGAAAAGGTCTGAGCCTGGATGGACAGGGAAGTAGCGGGATGCCCACTGGCAGGGTTAGTGTGGCTACCAGGGGAAAGATAGGCCCCAGAGCGCCAGACGTAGTGTGGTTCTCCGAACAACGTGTGACATTTGGGATAGATGACTAAAGAGGGGCCACCTGTCAACTTGCCCCTCCCCATTTACTCCCTTGTTTGGGAATCCCAGCTTCTCTCCAGGAATGGAAAAGGGCACATTTAGTCAATGGCGGAAACAAGAGTGCTTGAAGATTGGAGACATGGTGTGGGATGGAGATGTAGCAAAGTTTGAAGAATGTAAGACTCATATAGGGTTAAAAGAAACAGATCGATATGAATATTTCTGATGTTTGTTAATCTGCTTAGAATCACATGCTGTGCATAGTCCGACATCCAGTGGTCACTGGAGTATTCCATTTTGTTTTTCCTAGTCGAAAAGGGGACGTTGACAAGGCGTGTCTGTAACACTATCCTTATAGTGACGTGCAGTGTACCCACAATCCCTCACACGTCGAGGTCCCTCAGATTGTTTTTTTCCACCCAGATATTGGTCGCCTTACACGGAGCTCCTCGAGAGACATTGCAAATATTCACTTGACCATTTGGTCGTTATTTAGAAATACTCGCTCGACCTTTGGTCGCTATTTAACATTACGTTCCTCCTTAGACGAAGCTGTTCTCCGCCGACAACATCTTCGACGGCTGTGCCTTCGACGGAGGAGACACTTCGGCATCGCCGAACACGTGGCCTGGCCTCACCGGCCTCAAACAGTAGGGAGAGTGGGGTCGTGGGACATTTCTTGCTATCTCTTTAAGAATGCCTTTCTCTTTCCCCACCTTCTCCTTCAGGGTTGTTATCACGTCTGTCCGTTCCCTCAGCTATGGAGAGGACCCCACGCTGCAAGGGCAAATTCACCTGGAAAGACCAGCACAAACGGTGCAACCGTTGCTTGCCCCTCGACCACAAGGAAGATGGTTGTGCGGCCTGTAAGCTTCTTAAGCCGAAGACTTTAAAGGACCGCAGGGTCAAGAGGTGGGCAGCCTACGCCATGTCTAGGTCCGTTTCCTCACCCGCCGCCGCCGCAAGTGGAGAGGAAAGTGATAACCCGACCTCCGCATCAGAGGTTGTACACCCCCTTAGGGAGCGGTCACGCTCCTCGTCTGTCCCCGGGCCGGCAAGCTCGGCTCACGCCCTGCTTATGGGGATGAACACCCCGGCGACATAGACGCACACAAGCACTCACATAAGCCCACGGCTCTTCCTCGTCGAAGACGAAGAGAGCATTTGCACCATCGGAGACGCAGGTCCTACCGGCGGTCTTCACGGACTGTAAGGGCCCAAAGCCCCCCTCGCAACTGCAGATGCGACCAGCGACTGGGCTACCCTCAGATAAGGGCGCTATCACCAAACCGCCAGACGATGTGCCGCGCCAGCGAGCGCCCGTCGGCGTAGAGGACCCGACACCTGTGACTTCGAGGCCAGAGGAACCCTCAACAGACCATTTAGTCGTCGAGAGCCTGGCACGTATTGTTTCCAACGATAGCCAGAGACGGACGGCGAAAGAGACGCCGAATACCGCTCGCAAGGCCAGGGAAAAGCCGAAAGGGATGGAAGGAAGGCAGGAACCGCCCCCTCCATCGAAAGGGACTCCTAGCCTACTAGAAGGCTTTTCAGAAGGCGATGGGAGCTTATCCTCGACGTTATGGTATAGGTCAAAGCGTTTGCAGGCCGAAAGCCCCCCAGACCACTCTGGGCTACCACAAGGGACCTTAGAGAGACTCCAATTTTGCATGGATGTAGAGTTGTATGACCTCACTGAAGAGGACTCCCACTTTCATGAAGATGAGGCGTTCTTGGGTAACGAACAAGAACAAAACATAGACTAGGAAGGTTTCGAGGATGACCCAGACATGGGTGATGGAGGTTTTGAAGAAGACCCAGAAGAAGATGCTTCACAGCCCTGGCAATCCCCATCAGCGTCTACAGACTCCGACGCCCTAAACCTGCCCCCCCCTCAAAGACTCACCAATCAGGAATACATCACCTATTGACAATCAACCAACCTTTAATGCACTACTACGTAAAGCAACAGCGCATTTTGAAATTGAGACTGGGGACATTTCTCCTGACATAGACTTTGTTGAAAGAATTATCAAGGAGAAACCCCGTGTCAGTCAAACCATTCCCCTCCTTGAGTCAGTAAAGAGACGAATCATTCCTTCGCTTTATACACCCGCATTGGTCAGAGGGGTCAACCCAAGGATAGAAAAATTATTTAGTCCTTCTCCATCCGACCCGTTATACATCAGGGGCCACTCAGTACCGGACTCCCTAGTAGTAACTAATACAAGAAAGAGGGCAGTGGTGCCGCTGTCAACCAGCGAGGCACCTCCAGATAAAGAAGGTAAAAAGCTGTATGCCCTAGGTTAAAGAATTACAGCCTCAGCAGCCTTTTCCACTAGGATTGCTAACAACAACTCCTTACTGGCTAGTTATGCAGATGCCCAATGGAGCAAACTACGCAAAGACATTGAGGAGGTACCTGAACCCCTAAAAACTCGGCTTCTGACCACGGTTACCGAGGGAACCTTAGTCAACCAGAGCATCATTAAGAATACTCTAGATGCTGCAGAAACGGCTGGCCGGTCCCTAGTCCAAGGAATCCTCCTTAAACGTCATGTCTGGCTACGTAATTCGGGGTTTAAACCCGAAACACAAGCATCTCTCATTAACAAACCAATAGAGGTTGCCAACCTCTTTGGGAAGGCGGTGGATGACGCGCTAGAGACAGCAAAAAAGGAATTTGCCACTATTAAGACCCTAGATCAGATTTCAAGGCCTCCCAACAAGCGAGGTTATGGAAACAGGCGCTTTTTTCGAGGCCAACGCCAACAGCATCAGCAACAGCAGCAGTACCCTGCAGGCAACTGGTCCTCGAATCAGGGAACCAGTGGACAATACACCCAGAGAGGACAGCGTCGTGGAAAGGGAAGAGGTCGGGGCTCCACCCCTAGAGGTTCCCAAGCCACCAACACCAAATGACCCGAAGATTCGGGTCCCCTCCCATGCATCACCCGTCAGGGGCCGGCTAACATCCTTTCTTCCAGCATGGGAGGGAATAACATCAGACCGCTGGGTACTATCAACCATAGCCTGCGGCTACTGTATAGAATTCAACCGCTCCCCGACGTACAGACCCCCAAGGGGACGACGCCTGTCACCAGAACACCTCGCCATCCTTCTTCAAGACGTCGACCAGCTACTAGACTAGAAAAAGGAGCTACAGAGGTTGTGCCTCTATCACAGGTAACGGAAGGTATTTATTCAGTGTACTTCCTTGTACCCAAAAAGGATTTAACCATGCGCCCTGTACTAGATCTGCACCCAGCGAACACATGTGTAAAACCTCAAAATATTTCGTATGGTGACATTACAGGAAGTAATCCCCCTGTTATCGCAAGGGGATTACATGACAACACTGGAGATGAAAGATGCATACTTTCATATTTTAATGTTGCCATCACACAGAAAATACCTCAGGTTCATGATAGAGGGCAAACACTACCAGTTCAGAGTGCTACCCTTCGGCATAGCGTTAGTGCCGAGAGTATTCACTAAAGTACTGGCAGTGGGAGTAGCCCACCTGCGCAGGTTGTCCATCCCATTATACCCTTACCTCGACGATTGGCTCATAATAGGGGATTCTTACGAGACATGCTTCTCAAACACCCAAAAGACTGTAGACCTTTTGTTCAAACTGGGCTTCTCCATCAACGAGAAGTCCAGCCTAGAGCCCAGCCAAATCAAACAATTCCTAGGGGCTCTAATTCGAACAAAGGACGGCCTTGTCTTCCCCTCCAACGAGAGGGTCCAAAATATGCTGTTTCAGATTCCTCAATATGTGGCCGGTCGAGAGGTGACGGTGCGCAAAGCAATGCATTTGCTGGGAATGATGGCGTCATGTATATATTTGGTACCTCACGCGAGACTGCACATGTGTCCAATGCAAGAGTGGCTCAACAGCCAGTGGTGTCAGGCCAGCGGACAATGGGACAATCTAGTGGTGGTCTTGCAGGCCTTGGTTCTCTCGCTACGGTGGTGGTCGAAGGAAAACCTTGTCCTAGGGAAACCATTCGCCACCCTAGCAGTGGAGGCCACTCTAACCACATACGCATCCCTCACAGGATGGGGTGCTCACCTATCCCATCAGACTGCACACAGAGTTTGGACTCCGAGTGTAGCATCCAAACATATAAACTTGCTGGAACTGTTAGCGTTCTTCAAAGCACTGAAGGCTTTTCAGGCACACCTGCAAGGGAAGACAGTGATGGTCCTCACAGACAGCACCACAGCTATGTACTATCTGAACAAGCAAGGGGGCACTCACTCTCCAGGACTGTCCAAGCTGTCCCAGAACATCTGGAAGTGGGCTCTCAAACACAACATGTTCCTGTTGTCACAACATGTACCAGGGGAACTCAATCTGCTAGCAGACAAACTCAGCAGAGACTTCCCTCTACCCGGAGAATACGAATGGCGGTTACAAGAAGACACCGTCTTCGACGTCTTCACACAATGGGGATTCCCAGAAATAGATCTCTTCACAACTCTGGAGAACTCCCAATGCCAAGATTACGCCTCCAGGTACCCCCAGAACCAATCCATGGGGAACGGTCTATCGATACCATGGTCAGGGAAATTTGTTTATGCTTTTCCCCCTGACTCCCCTTCTCAACAAGATAGTGCACAAGATGCACCAGGAACCAGTCACCATGATACTAGTGGCCCCTATGTGGGCCCAGCAACCATGGTTCGCTCACCTGATGGAGATGTCTCTGTCTCCACCGGTGAAACTACCCTGCCCGTACAACATGCTGTCACAGGACAAAGGCAAGACACTACACCCATGCCCACAGACCATGAACTTAGCAGCATGGCTCCTGAGATCATAGAATTTGGTCATTTACAGCTCCCGCAAAGATGCATGGACATTCTCAAGGAAGCTAGACAGCCTAACACTCGTCACTGTTACTCTAGCAAGTGGAAGAGATTTGTCTTATGGTGTAGAAATAAGAGCATCAACCCGGTTGACTGCTCTCCCACACAAATTGTTATCTACCTGACTCACCTACTAGACTCAGGATTAGTGTTTAATTCTATTAAGGTTAATTTGGCTCACTTTCCGCTTACACCACTTCTCAACTTAAAGTGTCGTGGTGGAAAGTCCCAGTTATTAAGGCCTTCATGGAAGGGGTTAAAAGAATACACCCTCTCATAGCTAACCCAGCTCCCGGATGGGACTTAAATGTGGTACTAACCAGGCTCATGGGCTCACCCTTTGAACCCATGCACAAAGCAACGCTTAAGGACCTCACCCTTAAAACTGCTTTTCTAATAGCTATCACCTCCATCAGGAGAGTAAGTGAACTACAAGCGCTATCTATTCTAGAACCCTTTGTAACAGTTCACAGAGATAAGGTGGTTCTACTCACACACCCTAGGTTTGCACCCAAGTTCTAAGTTCCATGTGAACCAATCTATAGAACTACCAACGTACTTTCAAAACCCTTCAAACTTGGGAGAAAAAAGCCTGCATACACTGGATGTGCGCAGGGCTGTTATGTTTTATATGGAAAGAATTAGACCACTGAGAAAGACTAATCAGTTCTTTGTCTCAGTGGCAGCAGGAAGAGAGGGAGATGCAGTTTCAAAATCCACTATATCTAGATGGATCGTACAATGGATCACCCTCTGTTACACTCTGGCTAAGAGAGAACTACCCTTCAAGCCAAGAGCACACTCTGCTCGAGGCACTGGGGCTTCCATAGCATTCATTGCAAATGTCCCTCTTGAGTCCATTTGCAAAGCGGCAACCTGGAGTTCTGTACACACCTTTACAAAACACTACTCTCTAGATGCCCACTCTAGATCTGATTCACAGGTGGGACAAGCAGTATTAAGACACCTTTTCTCTACTGTTCCTTCTCACAACCCACCTCCAACTCCGGGTACTGCTCGCTAGTCTATGCACAGCATGTGATTCCAAGCAGATTAACAAACATCAGAAGACAATGCATTACTTACCGTAAAAGCATTTCTGATGGTTGTATCTGCTTAGATTCACATGCGCCCACCCTTCCTCCCCGCTCGGATGGAAGGAACATAGACATCCTTTTATCTCTCTCTCTCTCTTTTCTGTACTCACTCACGTCTATAAGGCTCCCTCAGGACCTCGACACGTGAGGAATTGGGGGTACACTGCACGTCACTATAGGGATAGTGTTACAGACAGGCCTTGTCGGCGTCCCCTTTTCGACTATGAAAAACAAAATGCAATACTCCGCAGTGACCACTGGATGTCGGACTATGCACAGCAGATACAACCATCAGAAATGCTTTTACGGTAAGTAATGCATTGTCATACAGCTGAGGCATTGGTTAAGGCAGCCGGAGATGCACTGCGCATCGACCAGACAACTGACGCAATTCGAAACGTATATAACCACACACTCCGGAGACAAGCAATTAAACTCAAACATATATCTCATTCTCCAGGAATATTCAGATCATAAGATCCGGCCATGTTAGGCAGAATCCTGTGCGGTGCCCTTAAGGACCACTACACACAATTAAGACTACAGGTGGCATTTCAAGTTTTACCTTTGGTACATGTCTCTACCACTATGTTATAGTGGTAGCAGTAGCAGAGCAGCCAGGCTTATCTCAAGAGTATATGAGCAGTAGCAGAGATTACACAAAGGGAACACAATTACTGTGACTCAAGCAAACACTGACTCAAGGTTTCAGGTAAAAAATATAAGTACATTTATTTTTAAACCGTTTGTTATAAACGCGACACTTCTATTAATTCAAAACCACACATAAAATATACTACAACTAACCAATTCACTTTGTACGGTATACTTCAAGGTAAGTACCCTGTGTTTTAGCAGACCGGTGTTATGAAACAAAACATGTTACTGGGAATACACTTGCGATCACTTTTTGACAGTAATGACAGTTCGGTCTTACTAAAGAAACGCGTATCTGCGGCAAGAAATGTTACCGGGGCAAAAATACACTTAGCACCTGAGAAACCCAGAGAGAGTTGGAGGCAGAAATTACAGGCAATACTTTTGTCAAGGCAGACAGAATCAGAGAACACTCTTAGGCAGAAATGCAAAAGTCAATAGGCCGGAGCCAGTGTCAAGTGGAACCGGGTTCCTGTTGTCGAGGATCACAGTCAGATAGTTCACGATTCGGCAGAGCCAGGAGTACTTAGATATTGTCAACAGAGGAAGCAAAAGTTATAAGAAGGAGGGAAGACATGGGCAAGCCTTGGAGGCGAAGAAAAGGGATTAACCCTAATTCCTCGAGCAGAACACAGTACCTTATTCAATGAAGAAGCTGATGCCACAGCAGTTGTTCCTGGTAGTTTCCTGCAGACCCACGGTTCCTGGAGCTTCGATACGAAGGAGGACGTCTGGAGGGGTCTGCACCACAAAGGGCTGAAGCCGGCAGCAGCGACAGTGAATAAAAGGTGTGCTCCTCAAAAACAGGAGAGGCTCTTCAGATGGCTATCCGGACCACTACAGCAGTATGCAGCAATTTCGACCACGAAGAGGATCCTCTGGCTGCAGAAGATGAGCTGGTTATCTACACCAGGCTTAAGGGAAGAAGACTCCGGACTGGATCTTCTCTGGTCGTCGAAGGGTAGATAGCTTAGGATTGGAGCAGGGCTTCACCAGGACGGGATAGTTGCAGCAGTCGACTTCTTCTCTGCTTCTCTTCGGTTACTTGTAGTTCCAGTGGCGACTCTCACTTCCAGCCCAAGAGTCCTGCCTTTTATGCGAATATCCCCCATTCACACAGTATGGTTGTCAATCACGCAGCAGGGGGGTTGTCCGGCTCGGACAACCACCTCAGCCAATCATGGCAAAGTGCGACTTGGGTTTCCTAGGATACCCTGTGCAGGGGGTGACTACACCCCTCCCTCACATTCAGCCCACCTAGACGCCCAGGCGCCTAGAGGAGGGATTCTTGGCAGAAGCCCGCCAAAAGACAGTGAACAAAGAAGGCAAACCTGGTTTGCCACGCAAAGTAAAACACAAGAAGGACTTTAACAAAAAGAAATGGCGAATAAACCCGACCGGAGGCAAAGGAGAGAGTATTTGGTCAAGCAGATTTAAGTTTGAGGCTAATATAATAGCCTACAACAATACCAGGTTTATATAGTATAATCGCGGTAGAAAAGTTATGGTAGATACCACTGCCACCAGCCAAGTTTAAATGTTAAAAGAGCGAAACAATGCTCTAGGAGTTTTATACTATATAAACGTGGTATTGTTGTATGCTATACTATTAGCCTTGAACTTCCTTTGTGTAATCTCTGCTACTGCTCATATACTCTTGAGATAAGCCTGGCTGCTCCGCTACTGCTACCACTTTAACATAGTAGTACAGGCTTGTACCAAAGGTAAAACGTGTATCACCACCTGTAGTCTTAATTGTGTGTAGTGGTCCCTAAGGGCACTGCACAGGATTCTGCCTAACAAACACCCTCTCTATGTTGTGTTGTACTGCGATAACTCTGTATCCAGCCGCTCATGCAATGTACATTGTATTTATAACTTTGTATCTCATGCACATATGTAACTAAGCTGAACGTATCCTTATTTCCTGCGCCCTGATGCCCCTGGGTGTGGAGCGCATTATAAATAAAATAAACAAACAGACGGTGACAGGCTGGCTACATAAACTCTGGGATATAGTGGCAATGGAGTGGGTCACATACCGGATACAAGGTGATGCAGAGAAATTTGCGAATGATTGGGGAGAGGTGATGGATTACCTGAAAAGTGAATACATGCAACAATGGTGCCCACAAAATCTTAGCATAATGGACTTATGGTGAACTTATATGGAAAGATATGGCCCCATAGAAGCACAAGAAAAGAATATGTTAGCCAGACTTCATTAGCCAGGCACTGCGTGACCCAAGGGGGAGGGAGGAGCAGGGAGAAAGGGGGACGTTTAATGGTGGTAAAAGTTGTAAAAATGCCAATAAAAATATTTTTATTTAATAAAAAGGATGCAATAGGCTTGTAGTGGTGATTAGTTTCAAACTTATACAAAGTTGAACAACAAATTGCCAGCAGATGGGTAGGTTTTCTCCTTTTTTCCAGACCCACGGCTAACCCAGATGCAGGACGCTAAGGTTCCGAGTTGAGTGGAAGGGAGATGGGAGACAAAGAGACTTGTTTCCTATGTTATCCTATGGAGGACAGGCGGGGACAGGCACAGGTATGCTTATGTACCCCCTTTACTCTGATTCTCCCAGATGTCTTTAATCGATTGGGGGTCGCAGGGGGCTTCATCTTCTGTCCTTTGTTCTGGTGAGAAGTGACCAGGGGTCCCAGGTTCGAGGATTCTTCTGGTCGGGTGCATTTGCAAGATACAATACCTGGTTCCCAGCCACCTCCTACCTTCATTCTTTGTCTCCTCCTCCTTCTAAACTCATATCCCAACCTCGGCCTTGACATACCCCATTGGCTTTGCTGACAACCTCCTGAATACATTTATCCTCCTTAAATCTCGGTCCACCCTCCTTCATAATATACTCTATAACACCCTCCTCCTCTGCTCTGTTTTCACTTACAACTTCCTTTTGGATACACTGCTCCTCCTCTCCCCTGAGGTCACCTCCATCCTCCTATTTAATACTGTCCTCCTCCTTCCCCTAGATTTCACCTCCTGCTTAACATACGTCTCTCTCCTCTCTGTACCTGTCAATCACCTCTGAACTTTTTCCTCATCCCATTCCTCCTCTAGCTCTCTGCCAACTGTGTTACTCCTTTTGTTCCTCCTCACCACCGCCTTATCTCCAACACTTCCTTACTTTCTGTTAACTGTCTTGTAGCAACTTCTCTCCATACTCTTTCCCCCTGCTCTAGCTCCTTTTGCTCTTGTCACCAGCCTTCTCCAAATCTTCTTCTCCACCTCTACAGCTCCAAAACTCCCTTCCACCTCTGTGCTAGAAGCCATCTATTATATAGGGATTGGCTGGAATGGATGCAGCCTGATTGGAGCAGTCACATGACTGGTCTGAGCATACTCCGTATCAGGGGGACACTGTAGACCTGCCCTCCATGTGAAAACTGGAGATTCCACCTTTCCCTCTGAGTATTAACTGGAGAGGAGGTACACGTTCCTCATGAAGGTCCTCTGTGATTTTTTTGGAAAGTACTCCTGTGCTGTACTCCGGTCTTCCTGATCTCAAACAAGTAAAGGCATTCTTTCGGTCTGTGTTCATCACCCATAGAAAAGGGGAATTGTGGGACTTGTATGCGTTATCTATGTGATTTGCCTGCCAGGTGTGCACAACTTGGATTTGAGTTCCTCTGTAGTCTTCCCCTGCCTGAGTCAGTGGGTGACTTTTCCCGATCTGCTATAGTTTTCCATGCGATCAAGATGTGTTGTCTGGGAGTCGTTCCTGGAGTTCGACTTTCTGTACTGGACTGGGTGATCTGGCGTGGGGAAACCACTGGTCGCAAGTACCTGGGGATGGCACCTCAAGGACCATGTGATGAAGAACATAAAGTAACTTCCTAACGCACTCAGAGTGTATCACACTATACTATAAAAGAAAAAATAAGGCTTTTATCCTAAACCATATTTCCATGGCCCGCAATAAAACCTCTGAGCACTTGAAGCTTTCCAAATAATTAAGCGCTCCTACTGAATCCTGCTCCACTAATCCCAGTTCTCAGTAGCTAATACTAGACTGTCTTGCAACATTATACCACCAGAAGATCAGCAAAAATCACCCAATACATTGCAGGTCATATGGTACAGACTGCCTCTCACTAGGTTGCTCTGCAATAGCACCCTTTTTCCTCTCAAACGGATCTCTCTAGATTACCTTACCGAGACGGTGATAAAAATGTATGCTCCCTTATGGCAAACTCTTTCCCAGCCACCAACGTCAAGGAGAGCATTACCAATCGGCTGTTGCTGCTTTCATCAAAAGCTCTCGATCACATGCTGTAGTCCCATAGAGTCTCAAGACTGCAGCCATCCCTCCATTTTCTTTTTTTTGTTTTTAAATACTGTATTTATTGATTTTGTATGTAACAAAAAATAAAATAAGGAGCAGACACCGAAACTACAGTTCAGTGGATTGCCTTTCTCCTGCAGATTCCTCCTCTGATAGATATGCTTATCCTGCTCTGTTGCTTTGGAAAAACTTCGACAGGGAGCGTGTAGTGCACCTCGACTTGCCCATCGATCGTCGATCCGTCTTACTCGATCGTCGGCTCCGGACGTGACATTGGGCGTCGTGTGTATATATACCACATCACTACGCCTCATACCTTAGTTCCTTTTTCCCCATGCGCTCAACACTCTGCTTTAGGAATACAGTGAATTGAGATTTTGACTCTTGTTTATGTATTTTCATCAGAATTGTATTTTTCTGTCGAGCGCGAGATGTCGGTGCCTCAGGTTTTGGGTTTCAAACAGTGTTCTGACTGCCACTCCTAAATGTTGGTTACCCTCTCGCATGAGATATGACTTTGGTCCCTCGGCACGTGTCACAAGTGTGTACGAGCAGGCTGCTAAACTCGTGTTGGGTTTACCGCCTTCAAAATCTCTGGTGCGGTCGACCATCCGGTCCTTGAGGCCGAGACCAAGATGCCTATCCCCGAGAAAGAGAAGCATTGGTGGAAAATGAAGACAAGGTCCCATTCTAGGAGCCACTCTTCCTCATCGGCGCCACCATTGAGATTCCGAATCTTCGATGGAAGGAGATAAGCCATCCGCTGGGCCTACCACTCGGCAAGAGTGGGAAGATTTCAAGGTCCAGATGCTAGAAATGTTTGAAAAGCATGCCACTGGAGGCGCGTGTGCCCCTCCCCCCCTGCCCTGCCCCAAAGCAGCAGGGCTTGGAGGCAGCAGCAGTGCTCGGTACAGCCAACCCCACACAAGTCCCAGTGCTATCGGCGTCAGGGAAGCCTTTGGGCTCAACGACAAAAAAGGCCCCTAAAGCTTCAATGACGGGGTCTTCCTGTGCACATCAAGGTTAGAGCATCCCCAACGTCATCTCGGCTTAGCCCCGATCAATGCCGACAGTCACCTTATCAGCGCCAAAGGATAAGCCCTCGGCTCCGATGCTCTGCGACAAATCCTTTACCCCACTCTCCCAGACCGAATTTTTCAGTACCATGTCATCCATTTTCGGTGTCAATGTCTCAGATGATCAGGGGGTTGTCGATCCTGTGTACATGGGAACAGGGGGTGTTGACTATTTCAACGACTATGCTGACCTTTTATACATTTGGCAGAGGGGCTTCACGATTCTCTATAGGCTACATGATACTGTTGGGTGACTTCAAAATAGCCTGGTACCAGGACTTAGACAGGGACACAAAGGGGTCAGCCCATAAAGGAGGGGTGGCGTCCAGGCTGCTGGAGGGACAAGTTTGACGCTCTGGGTTTTAGGGATGTCTGGAGAGGGTTGCACAAAGACAGTGAGGGCTTCACCTTTTTTTCCACAGTACACGGCTCACAATCTCTTATTGATTATATCTGGGTCTCGGCTCCCCTACTAGGACAGGTGACAGAGTAGAGGTGGGCCCTCTCGGCATAGCAGATCATGCAGTGGTCTCAATGGATCCCACCCTCACCGGGCGCAAGGTGGCGCTATGGCACTGGACAGTACCAGGGGAACTGCTGAGGCACCGAACTATAAGGGAAACCCTAGAAAATAAGATCAGGGACTATTTCGATTTAAATGCAGCGGCTGACACAGTGGAGAACACCTGATGGGATGTGTTTGAAGCAAGGCTCAGGGGTGAGCTCATCACAGCAAGGGACAAGCACCCGAGGGGGCTAGAGACACAACTGCAGGCTGAGGTAGACACAATCAAGAAGCACATGACAGGAGCGCCAACTAGATGGACCACGATGAAATATCGGCAGACAGTGGGTCAGCTCAATTTCCTTCGCACAAAGAAGTTGGAGAAATCCCGATTTGTACGCCAGCGATTTTATGCCAAAGTCAATAAGGCTGATAGGCTACTGGCACGGTTGCTAAGGGGGGCGTTAGCCAGCAACACTATAACGTCAATATTAGATGATATGGGGCTTCAGCACTCTCTCACGGAGGAGACTCAGGAAGTCTTTGTCCAATACTACGGAAACATATATCGTTCCCAGAGCCCGCCGGGGCTGCTGCAGGAGGACTTTCTGAACTGTGTCCAATTACCTAAAGTGGGAGCCGAGGCTAGGAAAGTCTTGGGGCACGAGATAACAGAGGAGGAAGAGGAGATAAGGAAGGTTATTTCAGCGCTCCACCACAATAAGTCGCCTTGGCCAGACAGGTATACCAACTCTACAAAACCTTTGGGCGTATCCTGCTCCCCCACCTAACAAGACTATATAATCACTTTCGGGAGTCAGTATCTTGGCTTCGAATGAAAAGGCGAAAATTATCCTTATTTCCAAACCTAACGTGGACCCCACTGTCATGATCTCTGCTTCCAAAAGGTCAGGGTTTTCCCAACTCCCTTGGAAGCAGATCCATAACCCAGGTTCCGAGTGCCAACCAGTCCCAATTGGGACCTTTTGGACCCAGTCCTGGCGCCAGTGGCACCAGGCTCATAAATATGCCCAGTCCCAGCGCTGGAAGCGCCAGGCTCATAATGCTTGGGTGGACTTACCTGCAGCAGACCATGCTGCTTACTTGCCTGCCAGTTGAGCCTCTGATCCTCTTCTGTTTGGAACTACTTTTCCTGTTGGGTGGGGCTGGAGCCACTCCCTAGATTCAGAACACTGGAACTCTTCTGGAAGGCAGGAACTCTTTTTTTACCAGGAACTCTTTTCTTACTTAGGCGTGGCTGTGGAAGGAGACACCTAAGCACTACAGGAGGCTATTTAAACCACACCCGGTGGATGAATCTTGCTTTGCGTTATTCTGCACCCTCTGCAGCAGAACGCTCATCGTGTCTTCTGCATCCGGTCCTGGGCCTAAGGAAAAAGGCTTACCATCCTGAATCCAGTCTTCAGCAACACCTATAAAGACAAGAAAGAACAGGTTAGCATTCCGGCATCTGAAAGGCAAAGGCTTACCTACTCTTCGTGCGCTCCGGAGGTCTTCACACTGCATTCCGGCATCTGAAAGACAAAAGCTTACCAACTCTTCGCACGCTCCGGAGGCCGTCGGCGCTGCATCTCGCATCTGAAAGACAAAACAAGGTGCGTTTAAAGACATTGGGGAACTTTAATACTCACGTGCCATTACTCCTTTCCACATCTAACCCAGTGGGTATCCCGGCACCCTGCAGCCGCTCTGAACTTGTACCTGCAAAATAAAAAGACAGTTAGAGCGCTTCGTGAAGCTGGCAACAAGCGCTTACTTACGTGCTTCCAGGCGCTTCTATTCATCACACGGGCTCCATCTTCAACTCACTTCAGCCCGTCATCCGCCATCGCCGGAACCCTGCAAAACAAGAGACATCATTATTAAAGACTTTAAAGACATTTGAGTTACTCGAAACTTACCGTTCGTGCAGTAAACGACGGACAGCAGTCCTCTGAAGTCAAGAGGCCTGCGCTACCTATCCAGTGAAGAAACTGGTTACAGCACCCTGCCCCGAGGCAGATGGAGAGCTTGGCATTCACTTACCTAAGGTGAGAGCGTTAACCTGTGGGGGTCTACAGGAGAGGAGAAGAGGAAAGAGATAGGGACACCCCAATAACCCCAGTTCATTAACCCCGTATTTTCTATCTGCAGACATCTTACTCTGCACGTCAGGCATACAGGGCACTGAGGTCCAGCCCAAAGAGCCAACCCGGTGCTGCACATCACCTTTGAAGATACGGTAGTCGCCCAGTCAAGACCGGCGCCTCTGCGAGAATCAGGTGAGCGTTACACCCACCAGGTGTAGCTCCTATGGGCCGATAGCATTCATTAATATAGATGCCAAAATCTATACCAAAATCCTAGCCAACAGACTGGTGGGGTAACGGGGGGTATCTCCCACACCTGATTCACTCAGATCAGTCGGGTTTCGTGATGGGGCGACAAACATTTGACAATAACATACGCAAAGCACACCTGGTGGAGAAGGCACACAAGACCACGCTTCCGTCGACACAGAGAAGGCCTTCGACTGTATGGAGTGGTCTTTTATTTTTGGGGTGATGGAGAGGATGGGTCTAGGTAGGGACTTCATCCGTATGGTTCAGGCAAATTATAATTCGCCATCGGTGCGTATTTCCATCAATGGGTCCTTAGGCAGGTGCTTCAATCTAAGCAGAGGGACCAAACAGGGCTGCCCCCTTTGCGCCCTGCTCTACGCCATATGCTTAGAGCCTTTCCTACAGTTTCTGCAGGAGTCTAACGAGGTGCCTGAGATACCTTTCGGAGGTGTCCAACATAAAGTTGCAGCATTTGCAGACGACATGCTATTTACACTCACGAAGCCTGGGGAGTCGGTGGAGGCTTGTAGGAGGGTGCTAGCTCCTGGGGTGGTATCAGGCCAACAACATGTCTATACTGACCTCCATAAAAGCAGACATTATTATTATTATTATTATTATTTTTTATTTAGTTGAATTGAATCAACTTTTAAAAACGAATCATTGTACAAAATTAAGTTGACTTATTATACAAGTCTAAAACAACAATAAAAAAAGAGAGAAACAAAACACCACATATTAACAATAACAATAAAAGCGCATCATATAGGGACGAGCCGGAGCATTATGAATTGTTAGTTGCAGCTACTGAAAAGCTTTTGCTGACTTACTTGCGGCTACTGAAAAGCTTTCGCTGAGTTATTGTGGAGGCAGAGTGCGGAGTCTGCTGGAGTCAAGTCTGCTTTCTGTGTCTATTGTTGGAGGAGGCAACAGAGAACTGTATAACTACCACACCTGGCCGCGGAGTGTGGAGGCAGAGTGTGGAGTCTGCTGGAGTCCGCGGGATCAGTGGATCGGAGGACACGACCCACTCAGGTAAGATCAGCCCTCTGAGCATATACAACTTGAAATATATGGTGCGCACATAAGCCCACGTGTTAAACGTGAAAATCGAACACTGATAGAAACTCTATTAGGTGAATCAATATAAATACAAGCTGAAATGAGAACACGTCCTTGTACTTTACACCAGCAAAAGTGTTAAAGAGTTCAGCTGACTGAGTATAACAGACGTTACCAGACAGTACCAGGGAAATTTAAGACCACGGAAGCCTGGTAAATCTGTGAAAAGCGCAGCGTGGGGGGACTGCGGGAACTGTCCTTTGACCCCCGCGCTGCAAAACTGAGGAAACCTCGAATACAATGCAGACGAGAAAAGAGCACCATAGTGTTTCCTTCGCACCTAGTTTTATTTATTTATTTGTATTTTTTTAAACAATTCGCTGTACAAAGCGAGTATTATAGATCTGACACCCAAGACACAGTGTGGATCGCATAACAGAAGGAGAACTGTGTGGGGGGACTGCGGGAGTAAGACCTTTGACCCCCAAACGTATAGAGAAACTACATTCATCCCCCGACGCTGACCTACCTAGTACTGAAACTGCCGAGAACATTCACGGCGCGGACGCGCCTCCGGGGAGAGCGAGCTCCTGTACCGAAGGAAAAACGAGGAACGCGAGCAGCGCCCGCGGCGCGCTGATGGCGTGTGCTGAACGCGGAGTGGCAGCAGCCAGAGGGAGAACGGAAAGTGAGAACGGCGAGAAACGGAGCAAGTAAAATCTGATCCAAGGAAAAACAAAGTGAATCACTGAAAAATGACGACCGTATCAGACGAAACAGACGCAACATTAACCCAACAATTGTCACGGAGAAATACAAGACAAAAAAATAAATTGATGTTAGAAAATCTGATGAAACAAGATGACAGCAATAGTAGCGTCATGGAAGAGGGGCACAACTTGAGCCAGTTGGAACTACCAGACAGCACACCACTTAAAGAGAAAAGACCCGCAAAGGGAGGAAACAACAATATAAATAGGAAAAACCATGATCTTTTGCTACCCTTAAAAGACAAACCAGGTGATACGCCGGAAGGAGAAACCATTCAACAAAATTGCGACCAACAGTGCAATAAATGGACAAACCTTAAAGCAACAAATGCCGAAGAAAAAATTAACCCTCAGAGGAAAGGGGAAAAGGATCAAGAGACAAAAACTGACAATAGACAAACCAAAGAACTGGAAACAGATATTGAACAAAAGCTCTGTTCCAAAACTATAACACAGGAAAGCGATACCAGTAAATATGATCACCGATTACTATCGCAGAAAGAAAAGGCCATTAAGGCAAAAGAACAATGGAAATTGTACTATCAAAGAGCGACCAAATCGGAAAGATTCATAAAAGAAACTGCTCCAATCAGTCAATGTCGAATGGAACGCCTATCGCTGGATTTAACAGAAATTGAAACACTGATGGAATTACAACAAATAAATAGGAAAAACAAAAAACAAGCTAATTTAGCTGAAAGAACATTGGAAACAAGCAATGAAACCAATAACTGGCAAAACTATGCTGACTCAAGCTATACAACTGTAAATAAGACGCAACTAGCAAACATGGAAACAAATGGCAAGAAAACAGCCCATAAATCAAAGGAAACTGTTGGCGACTGTCCACCTAAGCCAGGAAACAAACAGGAGTCAGGTGCTACATCAATGCTGGATCTACAGAATATGCTGATAGCTGTGACAATGCAAACAATGATACCCTACATAAAGCTACAAGAAGCAGGCAATGAAACAACGAAAGAACCTACTATGATACTTAATTCCATATTCGCCAAACAAAAGAATCTAGAACAACCGATACATAAAATACAAGAACGACTCAGCATAGAAGCAGAAAACAGTTATATATGGCAACAACGTCTTGCAGAGATAGCAAGACGGGACAGAATGGATAAAGCAACGCTCATGGAAGCCTTAATCTCGTTTACAAAGACATCTCTAACCACGAATAACATCGAAGGAAAAAACAAAAAGGAGAAAGAACAAATGTCTGGAGCATCAAAGGCAGGTCCCGCTAAGACAAGAGGGGACAGCGCACAGACTAGGAGGGTGAACCATCACAATGACGAAGCAGAGAGTCATAATGACATTCTCCTAATAGAACTAAGGAATAAAATAAGTAAAAAGCCTACAAACCGTATTGTGGAATTAACCACACATACTATAGATCCTCAGACTGAGACAACACAAGGGAATGTGAATTATAGCATATTCGAACAACAGACACAGAATAATTCAAATAAAACAAAAACGTTAGCGGCAAAAAAAAGACCAAAAAACAACAAAGAGGATCTAGAGCATTTCTTAGGAATCTAGCTCAAAGCGCTAAGGAGAACATCAAAAAATCACAGTCCCAAAAACACAAAGAAATGAGCACAGTAGACCCAGTAATAAAAGAAAGTGACACTGGAGTTAGAGGAATAGAAGAATCCACCCAAACCCAAGAAATAATAAGAGATGTCGATAACATCCAGTCCGTTAGTGCTTTAACAAGTGAAGAAGGAAACATTGAATCCCAGTTGAACCTTTCCACATATTCAATACACGAATCAGAGAATGCTCAAAACAAAGACAAAATAGGAAATGAGTAACAGGAACCACAACCAAATCCCGCATCTATGCTTGTGATCGACTGCTATGAGGAAACCATCACAGGATCATATATATCAATTGAACTATCCTGTGAGGAGATTTCAGATGGAGATCTGTATACAGGAAATAGCACCCTGAACACAACAAGACTAGAGAGATCAGAACAGCAACAACAGCCTGAAGTAACAAACAAAGACTGTTACGAACGATCTGAACGAAGAAAGAAACAAGTCAGGAATGAAGAAAGATCGCAGCTCGAACAACCGCAATTTGTAGACCCTTACTACAAAGAAAGTGTAATCAGACTAAAGCTGGATGGAAGATCAGAAAAAGAGGCTAACATTGTGATGAATAGAACCAATCTATTACGCCTCTTTAAGACAATTCCAAAATTGGAAAGGTTAAAATCGAAAGATCTGAAATTAATTGAATTAATTGAATTTAGAGATGAACAAAGATTGGAGAAAAACTGGATATACTGTTTCTCAAGGTAATGGCAGAGTTTAATATCATGTACTGATGAACTGGAAGCCAGAGGATTCAGAGTGTCAAATGACGATAAATTGGCCAATGAAACGAAAGAAATATCCATCATGACTCAGCAAGAGAGTAACAGAACATACTCTGACATCAGTAGTGTTGTAAGCAAGTCATACAATGAAAATAAAGGATGGAATAAAAAAGAGAAAGAAAGATGGTACAAGGATGAGCAAAAAAGAACAAATCCAAGACAATACAACGACAAAACACCTAACAGATGGAATTTTGAAAAATCACCCTTCTGGCGGGAAATTAGTATGGAAAAGAGTAGACACGAGGAAACAAAAAAACCGAGACAATAACAACGAACAGGAAACAACAAACAAACTGTAACACTATGCTCATGGAATACTAGGGGACACTTGCATATTTTCCAAATGGAACGACCTGAGCTGAACTCAGTAGAAGTGATATGCTTACAGGAGACATGGCTAACAGCTCCCGCAGTATGTGAAGGATTTCTTATATACATGAATCCTGCAATTAACAAAAATGGAGGCAGACCATTGGCAGGACTTATTACCTTAATCAGTCAAGACCTGGCAACAGAAATGATCGAATATCAGAACATAGGAAATTGGGCGCAAAACACCTTAGTCAAAATGCAAGCGATGACACAACCACAGAGCGGCACAACGTTTCTGGTAATTTAACCAATTCTTTTGATATGGAACCTCTCGATCAAAGGCATGTTTATGTTGATGATGCAAATGTGAATTTATGCCTGCCTTGGTTTGAAACAATGATAAGTGTGATGTATATGGTTCATGTGGCCAGCAGAAATGTTCATTGTTAATGATGAGGTGCTTGAGATGTTCTAACGATTTGTGCGTCCACCGTAGTCTAGTTCTCGCATTATTGACCACGACAATTGTGTTGTAAGAAGAGTCAATGGAGTGGACAGCGAGGGTAGGTGGCCAGCATATCGATAGAAGTTCGTGGTCACTGAAATCACGTTCCACGATTTAGAACTTTTTTATCTCTAAAAAAGTACGCACATTAACTAGTGCAAAGTCAATTGTTGAGGTTGAAGAGCCTCGGCGCCATGTATTGCGCGGAGGAATGTCACCCTCGCAAGCACCATTCAACATGATGAGATTGCGATATTCCATCAAGGACTTCCATTTACGAAAAGCCGGTGTAAATTTATTTTTAGAACTGGGAAGACAATCTAAGTTAAAGTCACTGACTATGAGTAAATGAGTGATTTGTGCATCCTGCATAATTATATCTAGGAGTGCTTCCAGTTCAGCAAAAAAAATGTGATCATTCATTGCTGCTGGGTTTCGATAAAGATTTATAAGAGCAATGGCTTCCCCAGCAAATCTAATTTGTACGAGTTGAAGATGGTGATTTGGGGCAAGCCAGGGACTAATTTGTAGCCCTAATCCACATCTTACAGCTACCAAGAGACCTGAGGTGGTACGACCCATTGATCCAGATTTGGCCGGGTTAAGGATTATATCATAACAGTTCCATACAGGCTTTTGCAATAGCCATGTTTCTTGAAATGCAATGATATTATGGTTTAGTATTACAGGATCAATTGATGTCATGAGATGAGAATGACCACGTGTGTTCCAGCTGCCAATTTGATGGTTAATCGAATTAGATTGCAATGGTGGTTATTTCTGATGATTCCAAAGTCGTGACTCAGTTTGATGATTCCCATTAAATATAGTGGTTGTGCGAGATTGCATTTGAGTCTTGGATGAAGAATATGATCTCAACTTTTTTGTTATAGGAGTTATAAAAGATGCGGTTGAAAGAGCCGTGTCAAAAGTTTCATCTTGATCGAGTGGATCAAGGGCCAGAAGGAAGCCCATCGAGAAGAGTTCCATCTTGGCTTTCCATAGTGCATTACGAACGAAAGAAGAGGATAGCCAGATGCAAACTATGGACCAGTCTTCTTCATCCAAAAACTCGACCTGAACAATATCTTGTGTAGAAATGTCACGTAGTGAATCAATATCACTCAATAATGCCAAGACACTCGACCTTGAAAGGTAATAAGCTGGATAAGGAGCAGCTCGACACTTGAGTATAAATCGGTGATATTTGTTAATTGGTAAAGCATACCTAGATTTCGACGGGGCGCTCAGGTTTTGTGAGCGCTCCTTTCTATTAGTACCTTGAGTCTTTTGTTATTGATGGAGTTTCAGGATTTCTTCAACCAATTTGGATCGATGACAAGGTAAAGGTCTAGAGTATGAGGATAAGGGCATCACTTGAGTTGGTAGAGTCAATCGATCAGAAGAAAGTTTAAAATTAAGATATTCGTCCATAGATCTTTTAATTTCTGCCCGAACATCTGACAAAATGATCTCAGTTTGTGATGGTCGTAACCGGGTTTTCCTTTGGAATAGAAGGTAAGGTAATTGATTGTAAAGCAAAAGCTGTTGGCATAAATGAGGAAGATGTAGAGGTTTAGTTAGAGGATGAGTCATTTATCGTAACAGTATTTGCTGTAGAAGAGTCAGATGTTGTTAGAGTTGTTGTTTGAGCAGAGATAGCGTGAATTAAGTCATTCAATGGCTCGTGATCATCATTTTGTGTCACAGTTTCAGCCCGATTTCGTTCCTTGGAACCAATATTATTTCTATGTTTAATTTGGATATTTTTATGAACATTCTGATTAAGATTTTGAGCAAATCGTATTCGTTTGACAAATTGTCTAATATTAGATCTTGAGCCCATTGATTGATCAGTCTGATTTTTTTTTTGTTGATTTTGTTTGGAAGAAGGTTCTATAATGGCACTTGGATGTGAGTAAGAACTAAATATATTGTACGTAGGAGCTTTCGTCTTTTCTTCTGCTGATTTAAGAGCAAAAGTAGCAGGATTAATGTCAATGGTGGAAGGAGAAAGACTTGTAGTTGGTGTGTGCGTGATATTGTCTGGGCAAATGACTTCTGAGGATAGGGACACCGGAATTGGATCAAAAGTGTTTGAAGTTAATGGATTTGGCGATTCGACTGGACAAATGACCTCGGGAAGCGAGGATAAAGGAGCGAAGGCAGAATTCATAGATCGCCTAGAATTCGGAGGCGTTCTAGTAGGATTCACAAGGAAACAACTAGAATTCGCTTCAAAAGGCGATAGGGGAAAATCAACTGTTTGGGAGCCTTGTGATCTCTTCTTTGTGTTAATTGTAGTTACAAGGATGTCCAGCTGTGTTGAGTGACGCTGGCTTCGACTTTCTAGATTTTCAAATAACTTAAGCATAGATATGACTGAGGAATTGATCACATTCAGTGTGATTTCCAATAGTGTATTTGACTGGGTGGAGGCCGCCCGACCTAGCAAAGGGAGAGCAGATTTAAGAGAAGGTTTTCGAGGAGTGGGATTGATAAAGGACACCGATAAGGCAATAGAGTTGTCATGTTCTGGTTCGAGTAAACTAGGAGAATGATATAAACTGTCATCATTATCCTTGGGAGTTTCTGGGTTAACAAATTAATGAGAAGCATTTTGCTTGGAGCCTAATTCAGCCAAAGGGGTGCAAGGAGGAGTTGAAGTAACAGGAACTGTAGTTTCGTTAGTTGGAAGAGCACCTGGAGCAGCCACTTCATCTTCTAAAGAATGAGGTGGTTGGTCACTAATAAAGACACTATTAATCATGATAGGCGCGATAGCATGAGTGTTATTAGCCACAAGGAGTGGCGTCAGATGTTCCAAGTGCTCCGATGGAATGGGATTAGCTTGATCGGAAACATGCGCAATTTGAGAGTCAGTGATTGAAACATTTAAAGAAGCTGACGTAGCACATGCAAGATCAACAAGCGGTATTAAAATATTATCCGCGCTTTCTGATGCATTTACCGTTATATGCTCACCTTCCAAGTTAAGCGACGAATCCTGGCATATTGAGTAAAAGTCACAGATGTCGCTAGACGCCAGTTTCTTGCTTACAGCAAGTAATGAATGGCCGCTTAATTTTCTTTTAAGGGCTATAGTGGGTGAGGGTTTCGAGGGAGTGGATTTCAAAAGCAGGGAAACACTTGATATAACGAGTTCAGTCGGCATTCCTGTTTTCAGGGTGTACATTAGGGTTTGTTAGATGTACAGAAGAGTAGTGCGAGCTATAAGGTCTGCACTTTCAAAAGTGGATAAAAGAGGTTATAGGGATCGATAAGAAACCAGGAACACGCTGGCATGCTGACACGTTTAACAGTGTAACAGCAGACTTAGTCAGCGACTTTGTGATGCGCGAGCGGTCGAGAAGCGCTGCGTTCACGTTGATGTAGAGGTTCCTGGGTAAAGGGGAGGAGTTTTCTTCTAATGAACTCCTCCAGTGGGCAAAACAAAACGAACAAGGAAAACAGCTGATTAGATTAGGCACTTCTGCTGTAATTAAGGTCGTAGCTCGCCGAGGCACTGGAGAAATCCTCATGCACCAGAGTCCACAAAGCAGCGTCCACAGCACGTAACAGCAGACTTAGTCAGCGACTTCGTGAATCGCGCGCTCGAGAAGCGCTGCATTCACGTTGATGTAGAGGTTCCTGGGTAAAGGGGAGGAGTTTTCTTCTAATGAACTCCAGAGTCCACAGCAAGTAACAGCAGACTTAGTCAGCGACATTACTAAATGGAAGAACTTAGGAATATCTTGAATGCTCTACCTCTTTCAGGCGCTGCCGGTGGTAGTACCCAACAGCTTCTTTCAGGACCTGGGGAAAATCACTGGCCAGTTTACCTGTGAAGGTAAGCGTCCACGGCTTAGTCACAGCTTTTTGATGTCCCCTAGGCTGGAGCGAGGACTGGCACTCTCCAACTTTCAGCAATACAATGAGGCGTCCCAGATCTGCATCATAAGGGAATGGCTTTCAGGAAGCGGGGGAAAATATTGGTAGCAATGGATCGTGTGCTAGCGAGAAGGAACCTGCGTGAAGTTCTGTGGCTCCCGCGCCTACATAGACCTCGGCATCTGCACCTAAGCACCATAATAAAAAATGTATGGCTGACACATGGGACAACTTAGCTAAGAAGTATGGAATTGCAAAGTTTCTGTCTCCGTTTACTCTGCTATAAAATAACCCTGACTTCTCTCCTGGGTTGGAGCCAGGGTCTTTCGCACAATGGCAAAAAGGGGGATACCACATAATCAGGGATATGTTTCAGGTCCTCAGTATAAGCAATGTTTTGGGGTGGGAGAAAATAAAAGGCTGCATTATTCCCATCTGGGGCATTGGCTGCTAGACCCCAGTATCAGGGAGGCAGCAATGCGCCCGTTTACGCAGTTTGTAAAATACCTAACACATGATGCTGAAAGGGGTCTTACCTCGAGACTCTACAAAGTATTGGTAGAGACCACCCCCGAGCAGCGTGGCCATATATGGGGCATTGGGAGAGGACGATCGGCAGGGAGCTGGAGAAGAACGACTGGGAAAGGCTGTGGTCACTGGTGCCAAAGGTGGTCAAGTCCTCTCAGCTACAGGAGTGTTGGTACAAACTGATCTTCAGGTGGCACTACACGCCGGTCCGTCTCCATAGTATATAGCCCTGTTCTTCAACGGCGTGTTGGAGTGGTTGTGGGGGAGATGGTTCCTTGTCCCACATATGGTGGAGATGCCCTAAAATGGAACCATTCTGGAGGGAGGTATGGGAGTCTCGCGAGGGAATATTCGGTGAGGATGCAAGGGTGCCCCCAGAGGAAGTTATACTAGGGGTGGATGGTGGGATGTGAGGGGAAGAATCCAGGGACCAGAGGAAGGCCAGAACAGTGCTCCCTTTGGTAGCACAGCATTGGAAGGTCGCAGAAAACCCCACAGTGTGACAATGGCTAAGGAAAATCTGGGAGTTTGTGGCACTCGAGTGGGCAACGTACGCAATGAACAGACTTCGCTACAGACTGGGGACAAATCCTTGCCTTCCTCAAGAATGGCTCTAGAGCCCAAGGGTGCCCTTGGCGCCTAAAATTACTAGACCTAACTTAAGGTGCTTGGAGGAACTTTCCTACTTTTCTTTAAGGTTGCATGTCTATCTACCTGTGGGAGGAGGAAGGGAGTGAGGGGAGGAAGGGACGGGGATGGGAATTAGCAAAGTTTTATAAAATTGAAGGGGGATATTTTTGAAGTGTATCTTTACTAATGAAAATTAATAAACAGGGGGGGCGCTGTTGCGCCGAAACAAGGTGGCCGCTTGAGTCTAAGACTCCGTACTACGAGGGCGAATACCATCCTTTTTATCTCCTTCCAAGTGCAGCTGGTTCACCTGACGCTGTAGCAACCCTGAAACCGAGCTGCAGACTACACCCGGGCAGACTTTGAGAGCCGAGAACCCCCTGTGTGGCCCACTTGTCATCACTTTCTGTGCGGCATGGCGTGCTGCTGGCCCGCCCGGTGCCGTAGCCCTGTGTGGTCTGGATTGCTGAAGCCACCCGACGCCCCGGCGCGGTCGGCCTGCGTGTGGGCGGGGCGCAGAGACGCGTGTGCCGGACCGCGTCTGCGCTGCTGGCCGAGCCGCCGGCGGTCTTTTACCCGCATCATCCTGTGCATACTGGCTGCAGAGTCCTGTGACTGCCTCTTCATGACTCGCGAGCGGGGCCCCTGGACAGGCACTGCCGCGGCTGACACCGCGCAGCGCTGTCGGACGCCTGTCCGTCTCCCCTGCTCCCCTTCCAGTGGCTCTGCGCTTGCAGCTGATCTAAGGTAGGAGGCCGGGGAACGGGGAGCGGGCTGATCTCCCCTGCTGCTGATACCCAACTGTTACGGCTGCGGTCTGCCATGGAGCCCTTTCTCCCCTGCTGAGGAGCGGTTCCTATTGCAGCGTTCGACCTCGGATTGAACATATCCTCCATGCGCCCCCTGCTGCTGCTCTAATTCTGAGGCCCACACCACCTGGAACACATTTGAGGCCTCCCCACCCCCCTCCCAACCTACCTCGTATATGGATGTCCTCCGGCAGTACCAACGTGGGAATCCATGGTTACGCTCTCCCCGCTCTCTCCAGAGTGCCCTAATCTCCCTGCTGCTACATTGACCCTGTGGTAGCCCTGCAGGGACCCCCCCCACGTGTTTTCACGGCTAGCAGGCCAGCTGACCTACCTTAAACACCTGCATGGACTATCTGCGCCACTCAGCTCGCTCGCTCGCGCGTGCCCGGCCCGCTGGGGTGCCGCCTGGGCCCAGCTCCCGCTCAACAACGCACCGATCCTGCTCTGACTGTGCTGCAGCCGCTCTTCGCCCCCATCATCTCCACCCCGCTGTTGTCACCACCTGCGATCCCTGTACGTCATGGCAGAATTGACATGCTTGTAGGTGGACGTGAAGCATACCCTGCCTGCAAATTACCCACGGCCCACTGATGCTGATGACCAGGCAACCATAAACTCGGGAACTCTTAGTTCGCTGCCACTATCTGGGGGGCTGCACTACCTTTAAACACCAAAATTTTGCCTAAGGCTCTCACACACATACCCAGGTCCCATAGTTCTTGCGCTCCCTGCGCTGCTGGAAGCCTTGTAAGCGGCAGAGAGCCCCTATTGTTGGTACTGTATTGAGGGAGCCCCCTATGTATTGGATATCCACCTTGTCATCTAACCCAACCTTGTTGAACTTCTACAGTGCTCCTCTTGGATCTTGCTATAAACCTAATGGGTGGGTGTGGGCCCTAACACCTGCTGTGTTATACTGAACCTGTGGCATCACCCCACTGATACCCTAAACCACGCCGACTCTCCCCTGGGAGGTGTACACTCATTTCAACCGTCGTGGAGGCGAGTCCTGCCCATCTGAGGACGCACAGATCACCTAAATTGCTGGTGCATAACTCGACCTGGGTGCAACTCGAATACCACCCTAAGGATTTAGGGCACTACATACAACATCCATAGGTGTCTCTGTACTGTGATTGGAATTGAGGGAATCCTTCCACTTTTGGATACCTACTTTTCTCCGAGACCCCGGCCCCCGTGCCCGACCTTCACCATGACCAAGGGTGCTGGAGCTGGGAAAAAACAATGCTCACTTAATATGTTTGCAAAAACACTGTCCAAGCCCACCCTTAGCGAACCCGAGGAGCAAACTGCCACTTCTGCTCCGCCGACTTCTGACGAATCGCAGAAGATGCTGGAATACATACGAGATGGCTTTACCACGCTTCACACTAAATTGGACGATATGAATCGGACAGTCTTCTCCATAAAAGCCCATATCGAAAAGACGGATGGGAGAGTCGCTGAGGTTGAAACCAGACTGGGAGCTGCTGAGGATGACCTGGGCTTGCTGCGGGCTGTGGTCTCCATGCTCACTAACCGGGTGGCAGCGGTTGAAAAGAAAAATGACGATCTCGAGTCCCGCTCGAGGCGGAACAACTTGCGCATTATTGGCATTCCCGAGGATAATATCACTGAACCTATGGAAGACTACGTGGAGCGCATTCTCATGACACTCCTGGATGCCCCTACACTCTCCTCACAGTTCGCTATTGAGAGGGCACACCTTGCCTTGACCGCAAAACCCAGGCCAGGTGCCCCACCGCGACCCATTATTGCCAGAATCCTAAATTTTCTTCTGCGGGCGGCCAGACTCAAGGGAGAACTTCTCCTTGGAGCAAACAGAATCCATCTTTATCCAGACTACTCTGTGGCAGTACAGCGAGAGTGCCATTGCTTCACGGCTGTGAAGAGGAGACTCTGTGTCCTGGGGGTCAAATACTCCATGCTATTCCCCGCAAAACTTCGTATTGAACATTCCAATAAAACTTTTTTTTTCATGATCCCGGAGGAGGCCTCCAAGTTCCTGGATGAGCACTTCCCTGGCTGACCCCGGGCAGCTGCAGACCTAGTCTGACATGATACCCAATATATTGCTGTTAATCATTGATGATCTGCTTCTAGCCCTATTCACAATACTTTCTTGACATATGAACCATATGAACCACCTGTGGTTATCCATCTTGTTCCTCTCCTCTTTGCTTGGATCCTCTGTCTTCCGGTCCTACTGCGGAGTGGGCTTTTCGCTATGTTTGCTTATTAGTAATACCTTGCAACCGCTCTGGTTTTGTGGGTTGCCCTGTTTTGGCCAGTTCTTCCCTGTTGAGAACTGGTGTAGATGGAATATCTATAATTGAGATGTCTTGGGGCTGGAAGCCACAAAAATGCATCAATATGATACTACAATCCACATGTCTCCACCATAATCCTTCACATGTGTAACCTGAAATGAATACACTTGTTACCCTTGCTGTATTCGCATTCTACATGCCCTCGTACAGTCCGTTGCGTCACGGCTAGGACTGCTAACAGGCCCCCAGGCGCTGATGCCGAATTGTTTGTTAAAGCTTGGTTATGGGTTGGGTTTCGTCCCTCTGTTTGGGGGAGGGATGTGGGGGAGGGTGGGGGGGGGGGTGCGTTTTGGTTAAAAAAAAGTCTTCACAGCTACCGGAGCGCCACATGCGCCATTCCATAACATCTTCCACTTGCAGACATGAGTTCACGTGCATTCAGACCGTACACTTTCCACTTACTGATAACCCCTTCACAGCAATTCATGCATTACCCTCTGAGCTATGGCTAGCACCGACTTGACCTTTATGAGCTGGAATGTCCGGGGGTTAGGCAACTACAAAAGAAAAAAGCGGCAGATTCAGCTCCATGCTGAGCATCACGGAGTTAAAATCCTATGTCTGCAGGAAACCCACGCTCGCTCTGAGCAATGCGAGCGCTTCGCTAAACAATGGGGACCCAGAGATACTATACCAACTATTCCACTCAAAGCCGTGGTGCCCTCACCCTAATTCACAAGAGTCTGAAATTCACCCTTCACCACTCCCACGTCGATCCACTTGGTAGGTACGTGTTGATCACTGGCATACTACAGCATCAGGAGGTGGTTATCCTGAATGTATATGGTTCCAATGTTGACGACCCTGACTTTTATCTACACTTGGCCACACTACTTGAAAGTTACCCCCTGACACCTATTTTATGGGGCGGGGATTTTAATACAATACTGGATGTTACCCTGGATAGATCGGGCTCTAGACCCCGCCAGCTGTCTAAGGCAGCATATGCCATCCTTACCACACTCCCCCGTCTGACATTGGTAGATGCCTGGCGTCTGATGTACCCTGATTCTCGTACATACTCCTTTTACTCCTCCGTACATGATTCCCATTCCAGAATAGACAGATGGCTCATTACAGACATGTTGGTCCGATGCCTATCTCACCTGGCTATACTCCCTAGGAGACACTCGATCACTCACTGGTACTTATCTCTTTAAACTGGGGACCGGATGTACATAAAACCAGGCAGTGGAGGATGGGCCCCCATTCGCTTCTTGACCAGGTCTTCGCATCCGAGCTGGAGTCCTCCATTGAGGAGTACTTTGAGATTAATACAAATTCTGTGACCACACAAGCTGTGCTCTGGGAAGCCTTCAAGGCACATACTAGAGGGATCGCCATCTCCAAAAGCTGTGGAATCCTGAAGGGCATCCGCGCCGATATTGCTGATAGCGAATCGGCCCTTGCTACCCACGAATCCCAATACGCCGCAGATCACTCCCCAGCCACTCTAGCAGCGCTGGGAGCTGAGTTGGACAGGTTCCACACCCTCGCTGAACGTGAGGTTAAGTTCCTGGACTCCCCCCAATCCACGAGGAGAAACGGGGAAGGGGAACGACCTGGTCGAATGCTAGCTAGATTACTATGCCGCGAACTTGGTGCCCCCAATATCCCGGCCATAACTAGACCTGATGGCTCACTCGCCACCTCCCCACAAGACATCAATTCCGAGTTCCTCTCGTTCTACACTTCCTTATACTCAGTGGCTGACGGCCCCCAGATCCCTGAAATTGACTCTTATTTAGATAGCCTTCCCATCTCAGTCTTCTTAGCCGATGCTGTCGGCTTCCTTGAGAGACCCTTTACTTTGGAGGAACTTGTTGAAGCCATTGAGTCACTATCATCCGGGAAGGCCCCCGGCCCTGATGGGCTCCCTATGGACTTCTACAAACAATACAAATCTCTCCTAGCACCACACCTACTAGCTCTGTGGGAGGAATCATGTGACAATGGAATACTACCCCTGTCTCGCCGTGAGGCACTGATCACAGTGCTTCTTAAACCTGGTAAACCCCCTACTCAGAGCGGCTCATACCGACCACTCTCACTGATTAACAGTGATGTTAAAATATATGCGAAACTGCTAGCCAACCGTCTTGCCCCATACATGCCCCACATCATCCATCCCGACCAGTCCGGTTTTGTCCCGGGAAGATCCACGTCCCTAAATCTGCTAAGGCTCTTCAATGTGATCAGTAGGATCGCCCCGTCTACACAGGCGGTTGCGGCCACGCTGGACATGCAGAAGGCATTTTACTCGGTCTCGTGGAAATATCTATGGCGAGTTCTCGAGAAATGCAAGTTCGGCCCCAACTGCCGATCCTGGATTAAGCTACTCTACACCGCCCCGTCGGCCAGAGTCCGCACGGAAGATAGATGCTCCGTCCCCTTCCAGATATCCAGAGGCACACGCCAAGGATGCCCCTTTTCCCCACTTATCTTTGCCATAGCCATGGAGCCCTTCGCCGACATGATGCGGAATTCACACTCGCACAGGGGATTGCACACTGCCGGCCAATCCGATATCGTTTCCCTCTATGCGGATGACGCCCTCCTATACATCCGCTCCCCTGAAACCAACCTTGCCCCCATACTGGCTGATGTGGCCCTTTTTGCTCGCATATCTGGTCTGATAGTAAATTGCTCCAAGTCCACCTTATTCCCGCTCACAGACTCAACACTTACCACCCCCTCTGGCCCCCCCTTGGTCTACATGGGTTCAGCGGGTCTCCGTCGGGTTTCACTTACCTGGGGGGTGGTGGTCTCCCGACACACGGCGCAGCTACGTGACGACAACTACCAAAGTTACCTTACTAACCTGGCGACAAAAACCTCTTACTGGACCAGGCTCCCCATCTCGCTAGCAGGCAGAATTGGAGTACTTAAAATGGTTGTATTACACCAATTGCTTTATCGATTTACCAATCTCCCTGTGTGGCCGGGTGATGCTTTTTTCCAAACACTGCGCTCCATCACCAACACCTTTCTCTGGCACTCGGGCGCGGTCCGCCTCAAACTGTCTACGCTGACCACCCCCAAGATGCTGGGTGGATTCAGCGCGCCGGACTTCATCGGGTACTGTGTGGCGGCCCAATCTCAATTTGCTTCATATTGGTTGAACACTACCGACCCCCCCCCCACATGTTCGCCTAGAGAAGCTGGCGGTCAGTGACCGAGTGATTGGTTCTCTGATCCTCAAGCCGATCCCCCCCCCCCCCGACTCAAACTCGGCAGACCCTGTCGCCAGCACATCTTTGCCATTAACCAAACTATGGCCAATGGTTCACACTTCTCAACCATTTCATGGGGATCTGCCATTATGGAACTTCCTTCCCGATATCCCACTCATTCCACGAGCAGTGGTAACCCACTGGGCGGACACCGGCTATCTGATGATTCGTGATGCATTCGAGCAGGGAAGCTTTGTTGAGTGGCCTGATCTCCCTCTTTTACTCAAAAGTCGGCCCTCGGTGTGGCTGCAATACTCTTCACTCCGGGAGAGTCTCAAATCCAGGTATCCCGATTTCCCTGCCTTGCCTTCAGACGAACCTATAGTCGCTGAGCTCTGTTCTTATCTCTACTTTAGGGGGAAGGTGTCAAGACTCTACTCCTTACTGCAGATTAGAGCAGCCTCCCACTTCACCAAGCTGAGACGCAGTTGGGAGGAGGATCTCGGGTTACTGATGAAAGATGGTCCCGAATGTGTGCTCGTACCCATGATGTGTCCTATAACACCAAATTTATACATATTCAATTCAAGGTTCTGCACAGGTTGCACAACACACCAATGAGACTTCACCGTATTTTTGGCACCGTCCCTCCCACTTGCCCTAGATGTGGCATGGATCAAGCTTCCTATATCCATATGCTATGGTATATGCTATGGTACTGTCCCTGCCTAACCCACTTCTCGCTGGACATCTGCTCCTCACTGTCTGACATTCTGGAACACACTATTGACCCCGCCCCACTGCACTGCTTGTTCCACGGCCTCCCTCAATTGCCCCGCGACTCTAAGAAACTAGCGGGCCTCTACATGCTCTTGGCAGTTCACTGCATATTACTGTGCTGGCTTCGCCCTAGGGCGCCTACCTATACACAGTGGCTCAGATCAGTCACATGGGCTCACGACACTGAGCAGTCCTGGAGCGCAATACAACACCCGCTTTCCAGGCCGAGGGATATTTGGCATAGATTCCGGCAATACATAACCGCCATGGCTTCTCCATCAACTTCCCTGCCTTCCTCTCCGGGGGGCTCCCCATAGATGCATACTCCTTTTTTATTCAACTTTTGGGGCTTTGAGGGTTGCCTGTTTTTTTTTCATGGTGTTTCATTCTGCTCAATATGTATTCCTAATATGCACATTGCTTGTGTTTTGATGCAGGCGCTGTGTGGCTCCCTATGTTTTCTGGTAAGCTGTCAATTCAAATAAAAAGAAGTTTAAAAAAAAAAGAAAATTAATAAACAAGAGTTTAAAAAAATGTTCACATTCCAAAACTGTAAACTCTTAGACATGCGCACACCCAATTTCAAAATTAACAAAAGTTATAATCCTATAACTGATGATGAAGTGTATTTAATAGAACATAAAATGTACTATGATAATTTAGTACATATTCAATTGGTGCATTAGTATATGGTGAATAGAACAAAATCACATGCTGTCAAGTAACAAATAAATATTGCCGACTGTATGGCCATCAAAAAGCAAAAGAGCAAAAAGGAGTCACGGAGGCTTGGAATTAAATAAACTGACAAGACAGCAGGAGAAAATCCAATGTTGTCCGATCCTAAAGGGTTTGTTGATATTTATAGAGCAACAAGGCGTCTCCGAATTTCCATGGAGACACTTGAATAGATTGTGCACAGAGGATGTTTGAATGAGACATGCACTGGTGTGGTGACAAGGGGCGTAAACTCAAAGTTGGCGTCTGCTGTTGTCAGCTTTAGGGGTGTGTGTCATGATTTACTGCCACCAGGGCACTTGAATTTAGAGAGATTGATCAACGGATAAGATTATCGCAAGATGGTGGTTTCCGACCCGTGCAGTTCGAAGGTAAGATGTATTGGAGAAAAAAAAGTGATTGATCGATTTATGCTCAAAATTACATGTCCTATCCATTGGGCCAATACAATTCCTGAGAGACCTTCTCCTTTAAAGGACCAGAAGCGTTTAAAGTGACAATGTGAGAAGCTCCTGCATGTGACATAGTGAGAGTTGCCAGGGGGCACCCTCAAACATGCCCCTGGCCTACCATCATGTGGCTTGTAATAGTACCCTTCCCCCATAGTGACCCTGCAATCCACTTGAAGGACCATTCAGGGGACTTCGTCATATGCTGCAAGAGGACAATAGGCTACTGTAAATCTCAGATAAGGGGCATCAGGAAAAAGTACCAGCTCTTAGTTGGTTACACTGGTGCTTGTGCAGACAAGGCTGTTACCAATCAGGCCCTTTTCAGGTGGATCGTTCTCTGTATTGCTGAGTGTTACTTTCTGGCAAGGAATGAAGTGCCTTAGCCTCAGGCCCCATTCTGCCAGAAGCTTTGCGGTTCCCTCTGCCTCGCAGAGGGTTTTCCCTGTTTTGGACATCAGTCAGATGTCTGTCCCAGACCGGCGCTGTGATGCTCCGCCTTCAGCCATTTAACTATCAACACGGGGCCCCTTTACCATGGCGCCGAATGGCCCTGCTGCTAACAAAATACATCTGGGATATGCCCCACTTTCTATGGGCAACTTCATATCAAAGAGGTCAGAAGTCTTTGACGAGGAAGGCGATACTATCCCGTTTGGGCTAGAACCAATTTGCCCCATAGAGGTGAGAAACTTCCTGCGGAAATTCTACAGCTAAAGAGAGGATTTTATGAAGCTGGCCTCCAACCTTCAAGAGACCAGCAGCCTCAACACTTTTCTCACATTTGTCAGCCTGACTCCCCGACTCTGGGGAGGTCTCCTGCTTCTTTCCAGAATAGGATGGCCAAAGTGATGGAAACACTGAGTGTGTCTGCGAGGGCCAGGCCTAAGGTCTAGTTCTGAGGAAGACCTTACTGCCCTTTAACCTGGCAGTGGAATCCCCAGTTTTGCAAGCCTGGGAGAAGCCAGTCACAGTCACTACGGCTGATCGGCGCCTCTCCAAGAAGCAGTAACATCTAATCCGGCTTTCTACCCACACCTCTCTGGAGAGCCTGGTGCTCAAAGTCATGACAGCCAACCTGAAGAAAACGTCCTTCCCCCTTCCCCACCCTGACAGGGAGACTAAGAAGTTGGACGCCTCAGTGTGCAAAGTGTTAGCCTCAGGCTGCCTTGCCCTGTGGGCATTTAATGTGTCATGACTACAATTCTTTTTGGTCTTGTCTGCAGCAACTGAAAATATCCTGGTTGGATCCTTGAGAGGGGGCTTCAATGCCATGGGACAAGATGGGAGGTGACCTGCCTGATCTTTCAGTCGCACCTTGATTCAGCTTACTATGTTGCACGTACTATGGCCCTGTTTACGGTCATTAGAATGCACTCTTGGATGAAGACATTTGGGTTTGCTCCAAAGGTTCAGGCAGAGCTTCTGGGCATGCCTAATGATGGGCGCACAATCTCTTTGGAGCCAAGACTGAATACTTTAAGCAACGGTTTCAGTCTTCGAAAGCAACAGCAAATTCCCTTGGGTTAGCTGTTCAGTAGCCCTCGGCTCCCACAGCACAAGGAAGAGGTTTTTACCCTTCTCCACTTATGTCCACTGTAGCAGGGGCCAGGTGAGTTCAGGCAAGCTGCAGCTGCACTGCCGCCCAACCAGGAAAAAGGTCAAGGAGCTAGGAGAGTGGGCATCACTGCATCTGGCAAAGACCTTGTGAAAAAGACTTCAATCAATGTATTGCTGTGGGTCAAGGGTCTCCCTATTCATCATGGAATTGTATCATGTCAGATCTGATACTTGGGCCTTCTAGGTTGAGATGCAGGGTTAATTCCTGCTCTTTGTATAAAGCCCTCTTCACCATTCTTCCATCAGCCCCTTTTTGCCTCTCCTCTTAGGGGAAATGCGTCAGCTTCTGATGAAGGCTGCCATAGAGATGGTGCCCTATTCAGAACAATGCTGGAGTTGGTATTCTCTTTACTTTCTGGTTCTGAAGATGTCTGGTTAAGCCCGAGCCAGTCAAGGGCGAGTTTCAGATCATAAGGACTGTTTCACTGTGCTGCGTGCTGCTGGTGAATTGCAGCATTTCTACATATTTACATTCTGAACCTTGAATCCTGAATCTGCGCGCCTGTGCCTGCACTAGGGAGTCCGTGTGTGCAGAGCCACGCACGCTCGTGAGAGCAAGTACTGGCCCCTTAAGTATCTCGAACCATGAGGCTCCGCCCACAGGAAGCAGAGCACAAAAGGAAAAGGTTGTTGCCCTTGCGGCGTTAAGCCCGAGCCAGTCAAGGGCGAGTTTCAGATCATAAGGACTGTTTCACTGTTTGCTGCTTTGCTGGGCGCTGGTCTTGTAACCAGAAGAGAAGTGGCCTAATCAAACGGCGGCAGCGTGTATAGTGGAGCATTTTCGCGGGGCAGAAGGCTTAAAGAAACAAAGCCCGGAAAGAACTAGGGGTGGAAGTGTCACCTGTTGCTGATTTACGGGAACGCAGGGACGCAGCGTTCCAACACTCAACGGGAAAATACAGATAAAGAAGAGACGGTAAGCCCTCATAAACAAAAACTTGCCGGAGCGCGAAAATGGTGATCGTACAGCTGGAAACTGTTTTTCTGTTGTGCTGGGGTGCCGGCCTGTAAATGAGCCAAACGCAGAAATATTCTGATAATCACGTTGCCCACTAAACAGAAGAAGGGTAAGAACACGTCTCTGAGTACGCTGTATGCCGTTATTGTTATTAATGCAATAAGTATTCAGAGCGAGCTGGAGACTGCAGGAGTAAACTCCTTTGATCCCGTTCGCCCCTCTAGTATAGAGACTCGGTGTGTTTACGGTGTAGAGGATCTTTAACTGCCTGATTGTGGGATAGTACGGGGTATAGATACAGTTTGTCATGAACCTCAAAAAACTGTCAGGTGCATCCAGGGGGAATTCCACAAGAAGTGACCAATTCAAAATCGTTCACTAAAACTCCAAACAGCGTTTTCACTCAGAAAGCTGAAATGAAACTACACAGTATGAAAGATATGGAGGGAGAAGGGGACTGGTCATACCTAAGTGGAAGCCATGAAACAGATACCTCTGTAAACCCACACATTCAGGGAAATCTAAACCTAAACACTCCCCAGCAAATCCAAGTACAAATACATGCAGAAGAAATACCTGGCCATTTGGTGGACAGCCACAAAGAGAAGAACCCAAGTACTGTAGTAACAAACAAATGGAAACGGGACTAGAGTACACAATGACAACAAAAAGAATTCAACATAAAATAGAAAACCACTTCGGGAAAAAACGACATAAAAGTCATAGTGATGCCAAAGGAGAATCACTTATTTTTTGGGAAAATCCGAGGCAACCTCAAACCCCATCCTCTAGCACAGAAATTTTCATATCACCAGCAAAACTAGAGAATGAAATCACCATATCAAATGAGGGGGAAAATGTGGTAGCACCAATTCATCAAAACACACAGTCACCTGAAAACACAGGACCAATTCCAGATGAACAAAGAGATGCAGTTCATCACAAAGACGCTAAAACAAAAACAGATCCAAACACAAACATTGAAAGCCTTAAGTTTTGTTCTCAATTGATTGGTTTCAGTCTTTGAAATGCTAAAAATGGATGTACAACCACAAAACGGGACCCTCTTGGAGATGACAAAAGAAATTGCACTCTGTGACTCATCCTTAGTCGGTCTGGTAGCTGCAACTAACACCAATTTGACCCTGCCGCTCCGGGATCTAAACCTGGAAATGGTAAAACACGGACTTAATATCTCCTCTATACAGCAAAGCCTGAAGTAAAAAAATGACATGGAAAAACAAAACAACAAACTACTGGGAGTCCTCACTTTATTGAAAGAAAATCGGAAATCAAATCCAGCAGAGGGAATTATAGAAAATATCCGAGAATACTCACTAGATGACACGCTGCTCTCGGATTTGGTGCTGGAAGAATTTCGAAGGCTCGCCAATGTAGTAGAAGGAGAATTGGAAATTGCAGAAGGGGCTCAAAAAATGCAGCCAGAAAAGGCAAACGGGGAGCAAATGGAGACAATCCCAGACTGGCAGCATCCCTGTGATCAGACCTCAAGAGGTAGGAGAAAAACGAGGAAACGTCTTGCACGAAGAGAGAGGTCAAAGACAGTACACCCTAAAACAAAGAAAAGCCGAAATAAAGGGCTGAAAGACAACAAAAATGGAAATACAAAGGAAAGAGCAAACCCTCAGATAAACCCTAAAACCTCTGGAAACAGCGATGAACATGAAAGCTCAATACGCAATATCAAAGGCCCACGAACTCCCTCGGGGGAAAAAACAAGATTAGCCAAGAGAAGAGTAATCGGAAGCAAACCAAAAAGAACCTTGAAAAGACCAAAATAGGAAATAGCAACAAAACAGAAGAAATTGTAGCAATCACAAAAGCAAGTATTGGTCTGCAAACCGAGGATGAGGTAGAGGCGAGTAATAAGTCGAGGACAAAAACAGAGGAGAATATTTTGAAAGATCAACCAAAGTCAGGGAAATCACAAGCTAGGAAAGAACTGGATGGTGCCCCTCAAAAAAGTGCAACAAAAGCAATAAAATGGGCCCCCATCTTTTTGAAAAAAGACCTTCAACCGGGAAAAAAAGAACAATCACTTGAACGACATTGCTATAGTACAGTGCAATCATAACATAAAAATTGCTCCCATCTTTGAAACCAAGAACCAGAAGACTGGTAAGGACTTCAGTGCATCATCGTTGAGTCCAACTACCGCCACAACCTTGAAGGAAACAAAACTATCTGTAACAAATGAAGACAAAGCTCAAAATGGCAAAGGAAAATCAGTCAAATTAAACAGCCCAGGAAATCAAGATCATGCCCGTTTGATAACGCAGATACCATCCAAAACTAGCAAATATCAGAAACAAAGTAAGCTAAAAAACTGCACCATCCAAAGAGTTTGGCTGAGATTGCGCTCCAACATAGGGTGTCATAAATCACTGAGTCGTGCAGTAATACTGGGCATAATGAAGAAAGTGAAAAATCTTCATTGTTTTTCATCGGAAGATATAGAGAGTGTTAAATTTCCAATGTCGCAAGACCCCTTCCTGGTTGAATTGGTATTCACCTCTGCGAACGCAAAAAATGTTATGTTGCAAGAGTCTATGGAGCTAGAATCTTATGGGTTGGAGGTCTCATGTAACGACTCAGAAAGAAGCACTACCATCAACCATCAGAACACCCCAATACCACAAAATAAGGGAAGGGAAAATCCAAATGAACTGATGAAAGGGGGAAACATAGAGATGGAACCAAAAATAAAAGAAAACTCCCTTACAGTTCTTCCAGAGATTCTCTCGCAAGTACTGCAGAAGCTAGGATTGGGCACGCAGCAACTTTAGAAAAGATGATTTAAATGTGTTCAGTTGGAATTCGCGGGGTTCCAGTTCTATAAGAGCAAAAGAAACACGGGCACATCTATTCAACCAAGGTGATGCTGTCTTACTACAAGAAACTTGGTTGGTGAACCCATTAAATATTGAAGGGTACACAGTTTTCTGCCTACCAGCATTACAAAAATCACTAGGGCGACCGTCAGGGGGTTTGCTGATAGCCCTCAAGAACCACATTTTCAAAAACATAATAGAAATTTGGAAAAACTCCTTAGGTATTCACGCATGCAGAGCAGAAATAAATCTGCAAGGGAAACCCTCAATTTGGGTCATGATAAACATATACTGGAACCCCGCCAGTTCAAAGCTGGACATTTTCTTAGAAGATCTGGGCCTATTACTGGAAGCAGTGAAAGTGAATTCAGCCTCTAGCAACATCATTTTGGCAGGAGATTTCAATACAAACTGCCTATATCCGCAAAAAGGTGAGGCAAAACACTCGAATGCTGGGAAGACAAGTAGGGGAAGAATGTGGCAGGATTTCATGGAACGATGGGACCTTAGAATGGTCAATAGCCAACAAGAGGGAGATCAAGGAACATACACAACATGGCGTAGAGGGAAATCATCCTCTGCTTTAGACTTTATTTGTGTTTCCAAGAATTTGCATGCATCACCATCCCTTCTTGTTTTAAAACGGGATGGAGGCAGTGATCATTGCAGACTCAAGCTTTCCAAAACAGAAAATCAGAGTCGTGAAACATAAAGATAGGGAATTTTCTTTTTTTTTTACTTTTATTTATTCAGCTCGGTAATACAGATACAGGTGAGTAACAATAAAGCATATGGAATCAAAACAATGCAAACGTCACAGATTCATATGGTACATATAAAAGAAATACATAAGGGAAAAGGAATCATCATATGCACATGGGGGACACATAGAAGGTCGATACGAAGGCAGGTGGAAAATAAATCAAGGACCAACTGGGGATGAGCTAGGAGAGAGAGCTGGGGATGCAGGATCTGAGTCGGTGTCAGTAGGGGACATAAATGAGCGAAACTTCAGCCAAATATCTCTAGGTCTGTAGCGGGCGGGCTGTTGTATCGCCCAGGACTCTTCGGTGTCGGAAGCCCATGTAACTGCCCTGAGCCACTGTGCGTGAGTAGGAGTGATAGGTCGAAGCCAGCAAAGTAAAATTGTACGCACAGCTAGTAGCATACAGAGGCCAGCCAGTTTCCTGGAATCACGGTGGAGCTTGGGGAAATCGTGAAATAGGCATTTCATTGGGGATGGGGAGATGGGGCATTCGAGGATGGATGACACGGTGGAACACACTGCGGTCCAGAATTGAGTGAGACGGGGACAGGACCAGATCATGTGGATATAATCAGCATCCTCATAGCCACATCGGGGTGTAGTGGTACCTGTGGAGCAACTTAAATTGAATTAATTTGAATCGGGAGTTGAAGGAGACCCCCTGGATACGTGCACACATATGGGTCCAACGATCATCGGACATTACGAGGCCAAGATCTGTCTCCCAGGAGCGCTTTAGTTTGGAGAATGCGGGGGGTGATCTGGTTTGAAGCAAGGTGTATAGTCTGGAAATTTTGCCCCTCATAGGGAAAGGTGAGGACAGTTCAGTGATTGCAGGGTCATCAGGCGGCAGTGCTGGGAAACACATGTACTTGTGTTTGAGTACTCTGCGGAGGGATGAATATTGAAGCCAAACGGAGGGTCTCCGTCTAAGGGGCACTGGGAGGTCAGGCCATTCTATGAAATTATCCTGTTCGAATATGTCACGCAGCACTTCATAACCCGCCTCAGCCCATGTACGAAGAACCGAGGGAGGGACTTGTGAGACCGCCGGAAGAAAATTCCAGATTGGGAAGTTACCGTGAAAAGGATGGACGGTGCCCAATATTTGCCAAGATTTGGATAAGGCCAAGGATGTGCATGTCGCTGGATCCAATGAGTCCGGTACCACTGGCATGGGTGTGATCACCAGAGATCGAATGTCGTGGTCACTGACCGATAGCTTTTCCAGTCTGACATGGGGAGGGGGGTCCGATATATTAAACCAGTGCGCAGTGTGTTGAAGTTGTGCCGCCAGCCAGTATTTGAGGAAGTCCGGTGCCCCAAAGCTGCCAGCCTCCATCGGGGCGGCAAGGGTCTTGAGCTTAAGGCGGACCGCACCCGAGTGCC
This sequence comes from Ambystoma mexicanum, assembly GCF_040938575.1. Taxonomy (NCBI): domain Eukaryota; kingdom Metazoa; phylum Chordata; class Amphibia; order Caudata; family Ambystomatidae; genus Ambystoma; species Ambystoma mexicanum. The sequence continues at coordinate 852,540,643 of NC_090936.1, read as the reverse complement.
AGAGGAAGGTGTTAAGGGTGCGTGTCAATGCCTGAAAGAAGTCGGCTCCCGGCCACTGCGGAACATTAGAAAATCTATACAAGAGTTGGGGAAGCACCACCATCTTCAGTACCCCTATCCTACCCGCCAGTGAAATCGGAAGTTTGTTCCAGCCCTGTATTTTTATCATAAGGTTTGTAAGGTATGCCTGAAAATTCTCCTCCAAGACCCGTTCAGTGTGATGAAACACCACTATGCCTAGATAAATAAATTTAGATTGGGCCCATGTGAATCCCATGGTATTAGGAGGGGGCGGGGGGGAGTGTGCTGGGAGTGAGCAGAAAGAGGGTTGATTTAGAGCAGTTCACTGTGAGACCAGAGATACGTCCAAAGAGAACAATATCCTCTAGTATTGGGGCCAGGTTAATTTCGGGGGAGCGAATAAAGAGGAGAACATCATCAGCATGCAGAGAGACTATATCCGAGGAACCGGCAGTACGTAGACCCCTTAGTGCGTGGTTTTGGCGGAGCATGTCCGCAAACGGCTCCATTGCCACAGCAAAGATTAAAGGCGAGAAGGGACAGCCCTGTCTAGTACCCCTAGCTATATGGAAGAGGGGGGAGCAACGGTCCTCAGTGCGGACTCTGGCAACGGGGTTGGAGTAAAGTAGCCTGACCCAGGAGACACAGGTGGGGCCAAATTTGCATTTGTCGAGTACCCGCCAGAGATACTTCCACGAGACCGAATCAAAAGCTTTTTGCATATCAAGTGTCGCGGCCACCGCGTGTACACCCGGGCCCACTCTACTTATAATGTTGAAAAGGCGTCTTAAATTCAAGGAGGTGGAGCGGCCCGGGATGAACCCCGCCTGGTCTGGGTGGATGATATGTGGCATGAAGGGGACAAGTCGTAGAGCGAGTAATTTTGCATAAATCTTGACGTCACAATTGATCAATGAGAGTGGGCGGTAATAGCCGCATTGAGTGGGGGGTTTGTTGGGTTTTAGTAGGACTGTTATGGTGGCTTCGTGGAGTGAGTGGGGGGGGAACTGGCCTACCTCCACCGACTCCTCCCAAAGAGCAGCCAGACGAGGGAGTAGAAGTGATTTGAAATGCCTATAAAACTCAACAGGTATACCGTCCGATCCTGGGTATTTGCCTGAAGAGAGGGAGTCTATAGCCTCCGAGTACTCCTCAGGGGTGAATGGATTCTCAAGGGATCCAATGGTATCGGGAGAAAGGACCGAGAGGGGAAGTTTATCAAGATAGACATCAATTTCTGCCATAGTGGCGTTCTCTGAGTGTGCATATAGGGATTGATAGAAGGAGAGGAATTCGGCATTGACATCTCCAGGCGAAGTGGCCAGGGATCCGTCAGATCTCTCAACTCCAGGAATGGGTGGGGCACCAAACTCACGGCGGAGAAGTCTAGCTAGGACACGGTTTGGGTGTTCACCCTCACCATACTTCCTTGCATGCCCGGGGTTATCAAGAAACCTCAGCTCTCGGTCCGCGAGCGTACGAAAGGTATCCAACTCCGTGCCAATTAACGCGAGGATTTCATGGGTTTGGACTAGAGTATACTGGGCCTCCAACGCAGATAATGTGGCCTCACTCTCGGCGATTCCCCCACGAATAGTTTTGAGGATTCCGTTTTCCTTGGAAAGGGCAATGCCTCTGATGTAGGCCTTAAAGGACTCCCAGAGAGTGGCCTGTGAAGACACGGAGTTGGTATTGATCTCGAAGAACTCTTCGATCGCCGACTCCATCTCCGAGCTGAAGACCGGATCGAGGAGAGAAAGTGGCTTCATTCTCCAGTGTCTGGTTCGGTCACGGTCTGGGCCCCAACATAGGGTGACAGTCACTGGGGAGTGGTCAGAGAGGGTCCTGGGAAGGATTGCCATGCCAGATACGCTCCTTATCAGTATATCAGATACCAACCATCTGTCAATCCGGGAGAAGGAATCGTGAAATGAGGAATAAAAGGAATAAGAGCGGGAGTCGGGGTAGAGAAGCCTCCATGCGTCAATCAGGGCCAAGCGGGGAAGGGAGGAGAGTGTAGTATATGCAGCTCTGGAGAGTTGACGGGGTCTGGAACCAGATCTGTCAAGATCCACTTCGAATATCGTGTTAAAATCGCCTCCCCAGAGAATCGGCATCATCGGGAAGCCATCCAAGAGAGTCATAAGGTGTGTGTAAAATTCGGGATCGTCGATGTTGGGACCGTAGATATTTAGCAGGACCACTTCCCTATTCTGCAGGGTACCATGGAGTAGCACGTATCTGCCCAGGGGATCAATTAACGTAGCAATGGGGTTGAATCTAAGGCTCCTGTGAATAAGGGTCATAACCCCGCGGCTCTGGGTAGAGTAGGTGGTAAAGTACCTTTGGGGACCCCATGTTTTAGCAAACTTTTCACAATACTCTGTGCATGCATGCGTCTCCTGAAGGAACAGGATTTTAGTCCCATGTCGCTCGGCCTGAAGCTGTAGTAGCCTCATTTTCTTGTAATTACCCAGCCCCCGTACATTCCAGCTCATAAATGTCAAAGTTCCTCACTCAACACTCCAGAGGTAGCCATAGAGGAATACGGGTGGATGGAAATGTGCCCCCCATGGATGGTACCCAGTGCGGTCAGATCTGTAACGCCATCGGGACCATGGTGTTCTGAACTCTACCTTCTCTGCGAATACCAAGCGTTTTTTAACGTATAATCCCATATCCCCCTCCCCCTCCCACAAACAGAGGGATGAACACCCCATAGCCAAACAACCAAATCCAAAACAATGGCATCGACGCCTGGGGGGCCTGCGAACTGGCCTGGCGGCGGTGCTCCGATCCATGAGGCAATTTTAGGATAAACATGATGCCCGACAATAATATCCATTCCCACCCAGGGGTGGTCCCATGGGGGAAGGGAAGGGGCGAGCATGGTCAACAGATAATGAACCAATATAACGGGATTGTAAGACGTAAATTCCCGATCAACTGGACCGAGATGGTGTATGGGCTCAGCCACAGATACTGAGAGAGTGCCATAGTGACAAAGGAGCACCCAGGGGGGGGGGCAGAACCAAGGAGAGCCCAGAAACGAGCAGGGGAGCCCAGGGGGAGATCAGACAACCCAACAGGGGACTGTCGAGTGTACGTCACAGCTGCCCAGAAGGGCCATCATGGTGCACAATCGGCTAGTGGGCTATGGCTGTCCAGTAGGGTCTCCCAATGAAAGGTGATCGCTTGCAACGACAATATCTCAATCAATACAATGGTGGTGGATAAATAACGTTGAGAGTAGTGCAGTTCGAAAAGACAGACAACACTGGGACCAAGGGGCTTCCCCGGACCTCCCGGGCAATCAAGAAAGCAGAGAGTACATGTAGCGAGTACCTGGGGTGCATCGATGGGGGAACAGACCGCACCATCGGCTGCCCAACAGTCTGACCATATTGTGGTATGTCAGTGAGTCAGTAAACAAAAACAACAGTGAGAACCAGCAGAGACAATAACATTATTTGTTGCAGGTGTGACCAAGTCGCCTCGTGGGAGCCACATCAGGTAATGACAGAATGTCATAAGTCCAGATAAGTACTGAAGCAGGTCACAACGGCCTCCATTCAACAATTAGTCTATGCTGTGGCAAGCCAATGACTCGTCGTGTGATCCGATGCAATAGGATGGGAAGACCCTGACGGTGCTTTTTGCAAGTATAGTTCAGCCGGGGAAGTGTTCATCTATGAACCTGGAGGTCTCCTCAGGCAGCGTGAAGAAGTACACTCGATTTGCATGCTCGATACGCAGTTTGGCGGGATATAGCATGGCATAATTAACCTGGAATTCGCGTAGTCTCCTCTTCACCGCCAGGAAGGTCTTGCGCTCACGCTGAACCGCCACCGAAAAATCTGGATATAGGTGGATCCTGGCTGCGCCCAAGAGAAGGTCTCCCTTGATTCCCGCCGCCCTGAGTAGGGCATCAGCGTCGTGAAAATTTAAGACCCTGGCTATAATAGGGCATGGAGGTGCTCCGGGTTTGGGCTTCGCTGTGAGTGCACGGTGGGCCCTCTCGATCGCAAACTGTGGGGAGAGTTTTGGGGAGTCTAGAAGTTGGAGTAGCATGCCCTCCACGTATTCTTCCATGGGCTCTTGTATACCATCCTGCGGTACCCTGATAATGCGGAGGTTGTTGCGCCTCGAGCGAGACTCAAGGTCCTCGTTTTTCTTCTCCACCTCAGTAACGCATGCGGCTAGCGTGGAGAACTCCGCGCGGAGGGAACCTAGGCCGTTCTCGGCAGTGCTCACCCGCGTCTCAATCTCGGCAACACGACCATCAGTTCTCTCCATATGTGCCTTAATAGAGGATATCGTGCCGTTGCTATCATCCAGTTTACTATGAATCGTGGTGAACCCCTCCCGGATGAACTCCATCCTTTTCTGGGAGTCGGATGGCTCCAGCGCCAATGAAGGGGAAGGTTCCTGTGCAGATGTCTCCGTCCCGGGGCCTCCCGAGGGCTTTGTGAACATATTGATAGAGGATTGCTTCTTGCCAGTTCGCGTCGACATGTTGCCGGTGGGGGGATGAACTTAAGTCCAGAAGACCAAACAGGGGAGTGGATAGGGCCCCAAGGGAAGGCACCAGGATCGTCTCAGGCGGCGTATGAGCAGAGGCCAAGCCGAGCACCAGGACAGAATATGGCGACTCCGTTCCAAATGGGGGGACCCAAAGGGGGGCCTCCCCGGCCAGCTAATCTATGTAGGAACCAGTGAACAGTAAGCGGCCCCAAGAAATTCTGTAGGGGGTCAGGGCCCAAGAAGCAATGTCCAGCAGGAGAGGCAGAAGGAGCCAGAGTCTTGGGTGTTGATGTACTGAGGTAGTGCAGGGGTACACCAATGTATGAGGCAGTAAGGTGGTCGGCACTCGGTCTAATAGGCGGAGGTCGTCAAGGGCAGATGGAGGGGCCCGGAGCCCTGGAACAGACGTAGCAATAGGTCCAACAGACGGGTGGTTCGGCAGGAGTAGGCTGTTCAGGTTGTCCCCGTATCAATTTATAAGGTAGTTAAACCACCTACCACAGTCAGAAGGTTTAGGGGGGAACTGGCTACAGGGTCCCAGCGGGGATCCCCCGTTGGTGTCAGAATGGAGCTGGTGGGTTCCGTGGCCGGGGGAGAGACCCACCGGGCGGCGACTCCGAGCCGGCACACCAGCACCAGCGGTTTTCAGGGAAGAAAGAGTGGGGTCGCCGTGACCAGCCAGTCCCGCGGGCAGTGCTCACAGCCAGCCACGAGGGCGGGGGTCCAGTGTGGAACGTGGGGCACCCCAGGACCCACCGTGTATCGGGGGGACCAAGCGTCACCCAAGGCTTCCAAAATCAAGAAGGTGTAGGACAGGGTCCGCTGCAGTGAGGCGGGCGCAGAGGAGGTCGGGGCCAGGACCACTCACCGCCCGGAGCCGGATCGATGTACACTCGATCCTGGTCAGCACACCGCCCAGGACGGGGCAGCGGAGCAGGTCGCTCTGGGATCCAGTGTAGGTCTCAGCACCAAATGCAGAGGAAGAGGTCGCAGCGCAGGCCAGTCCCCACTGGTGTAAGGCGGGAGAGAGCTGCCACGCAGGGCGAGTAGAGCGCCCCTCCCCCCCAGCAGGCTGCAAGCCGCGGGACCCAGGCGAGATTACCTGGAGCTAAGAGCGGGGCCGGAAAAGCGCCCGCCCCTGCCCCCCTCACAGCAAGCCGCAACTCTGCAGCAGGAGCGGCCCAGCGGGCGGCATTCGAGTGGTAGACGCCCGGTCCCACCAGTAATCCCAGTAATGGGTCGGTTGTTCGCAGACAGACGTTGGCAAACAGGAGAATTTCGGAAGAAAGGTGTCTCACGGGACGGAGCTGGGAATCAGACGGCTATCTTCGCTGAGCGCAACAGCGCCCCCCATGGGGAATTTAAACTCAACAAGCGGCTAAAAGAGATTCCTGAGTATGTCTGGAAATTAGAATGCGACCCGCACAGGTTTACCAAATTTCTCTGGGCAACACTAGCAGCCGGAGATTTAGCGGGGAGAGATAAACAAAAACATCTCCATGCCTTTGATGAAACCACGCAAAGGAGAAAAAGAGAGCATAGGAAAGCCCTGTGAGAAATTAAGAAAATAGGATATCCGGTAGAATAACTGAAAATAGAAATAAAAAGAGAGAAAACAAACTATAAATCTTGGTCAATCTCACAAAGGGAAATCCGGATGCAAATGGATGGGAAATATGTACTTAACACACTAAGAGAAGATAATAAAAGCTTGTGGGAAACAATGAACCAATTTGAGGGGGAAACAGGAAACTCTCTGTGCAATCTAGTGTCTGAAGATGGCTGGGTCGAATATCTAACAGAAATCTACAAGAGTCACAGCACCTGTCACTTTACGACCAAACCAGATATACACTGGCAACTCAATTTTAATGAGGAGGAAATGTATGAAATCATAATCAATTCTTTCGACATCTAAAGCTTCAGGCTTGAACGGTCTGACTTATCAGACACTCAAAAGTGAACCGGTAGTATGGTCGAAACTATTATACGGTCTCTTTGAGGAAATCCTTAAGAAACGGGCATTTCCAATTTCTTGGAAAACTGCTTTGGTAATACCCTTCTTTAAAAATGGGGATCGTCGGACAGCAGCAAATTATAGACCAATAGCGCTGCTCGACATTGAAAGCAAAATATTTATGAAACTCTTATTAAACCATGATTCAAAATGGGTAGAAGATTCTGACATCCTATCACGCTTCCAAACAGGATTCCGGAAGGTACACTCGACATCTGTCAAAGGTCTGATCCTAAATCTCTTGAACGAACAAACAGAGAGAAAAAAATCTCCCCCATTGTATGGAGCCTGGATCGACTTATCGAAAGCTTTCGATCAAGTAGAACGAGCATTACTCTGGCAAAAATTGCAAAGGTGGGGAATGCCAGAAACACTGTCCATCCTGGTGGAATTGCACAAACCTAAGAGTTTGGCTTGATGCAATGGGCCACCTCTCAAAACTAATAGAGGTTAACAGGGGGGTCAGACATTGGTGCCTAGGAGCGCCTCTTTTTTTCAATCTGTTTTTGGCAGACATGGGACCTTTCTTAGAATCGGCTGCATTGGCCAGTCCCACCATAAATGGGAGAAAGATCTGTTGGCTGGCCTACGCAGACGACATAGTACTTCTCGATAGAACACCAATTGGTCTCCGTCTGCTAACGCGGCTGAAAGAGTATGTTGGGATAAATAAACTAACAATCAACCCTGCTAAGTCAAACATCCTCATTTTCAAACATCCTCTGTCAAAAATTAAATACAAAAACTGGAAACTGGGGGACGAAGGTATAAGAGTTGTAGAAACCATAAAATATTTGGGTTATAATGTACACACCCATCCAGCGCAATATAAGGCAGAATCTGAGGTTATGGCCAAGGTAACACAAGCTGGATCAAAAGTGATTAAATTGAACTATAAATTCTGTAAATTTTCCATCGTTCCGCTAGTGAAGTATTATCTAGCAAAAGTGGTCCCAGTGATACTATATGGCCTGGAAGCTAAACCGGGGCTTTGGTCAGCAAACTGGGAAAGCTTTAAGGGTCGACTATGGAAAAAGGTCTTGGGACTTCCAAGCTGTACATCTATAAGAAGTCTGAGATTCGAGCTGGACCTAAAATCGTTGAGGTGTATGGCAGACTGGAAGCTGATTTCCCTGTTTAGAGAAATAATTACAGGTAGAGACCTCACTATACAGAGACCTCAGATCTCAGAGGCTGCAGGGCAAATCATCACTTTTGATCTCACTTGGGGAAAGGGTAACGAAGGCACTCATAAAAATAGATCTTGATGAGGAAACTGTGGTCCTAAACCCACTCAAAAATTTTTTAAAAACAAACTCTCAGACTGGATCGAAACAATAGAGAACGTTAGATCAGATCCAATCCAAAGTGCGTTCTTGAGGGGGGAAAAGGAACTTGGGTGTCTCTCACGCTACCTGTTAGGCAGAAACCTGTGCAGTTCCCTTAGGGACCACTGCAAAAGGCTTTGGACTACAGGTGTTGGCAGTAAACCCAATTGGTAGCAGTCTGTACCACCCAGATTTACCTGGTCGCTGTGGCTGAGCAGCCAGACTTCTCTCAAGAAGAGTTAGACAGTATATAAAGTATACAAGATAGGTACCAAAATACAGTAGTACAAGCAAACACTGACCGGAGCTTGGGTATAAAAGTATATAATTATTTATTTTAAAACACACTTTGTAAAATACACTAACACTAATATGGCAAGCAAGTTCAAACAGTCACTATTAATATATATACATTCCTGATTACTTATTGAACAAGTCTTAGTTAAAACACCACTTATTTTCAGACAGAGGTGAGCGCTTAACCTAAGATGGCACTCCAATAAGTTAATTAAAAAGGGAGGCAAAAAGGCAGAATTAGGAAAATACACAATACCAACACTTTAAGAGAACCAGAGCAAATCAGAAAAGGCAGTCTACTGAGGAGCAAGAAAGTCATAGGTCAGGCCCACTCTTGGAGAGAGCAAGGTGGAATGTGTCCAAGATCACACAGTTGAATAGTACTTTAAAAAGTCTTTGCAGATAGCTCAAAAAGGGTTGGATCAGTTCAGGAAAAGTTAGTTAGCAGGTCCCAAGTCACCCCAGGATAGAGTCAAGGATTTACGGGACAACTTGAACAGTCTGTTGCAAGGGAGACCAGGCGGGAAAAAGTACCTGAAATGGTGAGAAAGCTCCAGCGGGGGCAGTTGTTCCTGGCAGCGGGTGCAAGTCGGTGGAGGAAAGCTGGAGGTCGTTGCACTGCCAGGGAAGAAACCAGCCGCAGAGTTTCCCGGTTAAAAGGTACTACCCTTTTATTCGCGGTAGTGGTGAAGCATGCCTATCCGGCCGCCGGGGTGCTTGCCACGGGCGATTCGACCACGAGACGATCCAGGAAGGCGAAAAGGAAGGCAAACTGGTTATCCCCACCAGTTCAGGGGAAGAAGACTCTCCGGGATGAAGATCTTCTCTGTCGTTCTCTGTCGTTGGGAAGTGGTGAGACGGTTCAGCAGGGCTCCACCAGTGGTGTCATCGTTGCAGGTCGGCTCAGCTTCTCCCTCTTCGGATTCTTTGGTCCTGTGGCGACTTCTGAAGTTCCAGTCCTCAAAGCCCTGCTTTTATACAGAAAACCCCCATTCATCAGTACTAGCTGTCACTCAAACATGCTAAGTGGTGAACCGGGCGGCTCACCACTGGGCGAATCACACAAGAGTACGACTTGAGTTGCCGAGGCAACTCAGTCCAGGGTGCCTAAACCCACCTCCCACACATCCTGTAGACCGAGACAGAGTGGCACCACTTTTGGAGGCTTCCAAAAAAAAAGTGGAACAAAGGGCTCGACATGGGTTGGAGTTACAGAGGCGAACACAAACGCCATTTTAAAACCTAGTCCTGGCAAAAAGACCCAACCGGGGAATAAATAATAAATAAATAACCCGGCGGTATCTTTAACATTGCACCAAAAAAGTGGTGCGTTTAAAATGAATGGGAAAATCCCATAGGGAATATTCTGGTGGAATATTTCGCGTGGTAACCACTGCCACCAGCCACAAACTCGACGAGTGGGGACTGCACAGTGCCCCCTTGGAAAACAGACCCAGGGGCAATCTAATTACCCCTACCAGTACTTCCACGATATGATGGTTTGTACTGGTTCTGTTCACAATTTAAGACTAGTAAAGTCAATGGTGACTTTACATGCCCTGGGAGACAGTAGTCAGTCCCAGGGTATGGAGTCTATGTTTGGGGGTCACTGACACCCCTGTGTTACTTCACTGAGGGTGCTGTGTAACACACTTACCAAAAATACATGAAACCCTATGGAGTAAAAGACCCCATAGCCCATAAAACACATTTCAAAGTCAAAGGATAATCTCAAATCATGTCTAAGAGTGGGAGAAAAAGAGTCTCACTTTTAGCAGGAGAAGAAAATAAACCCCAACAAATCCAGCAAAGCTGCTGGGGGGACTCACTAGGTTTGGGAAATTAGCCTTAACAGAGAATTCTCCCTAACACTACCTAATGAAATTCCCAAACAGAAAGTTGCGTTCAAACTTCTTCAGAATGAGATTAAATCTTGTCCATTGCGGGGTAGTTTTGGAAAAGCGAAACCAAGGGGATAAGTCAAAAAAACTGTGTTTGATTTGCACAAACCCTGCCAAACAAACACTAAGGCATTTATTAATGGACTGTGAATGTTCATGGACACATCGGTCAAGACTATTCAGGAACTTTGTGCGTAGAGAGGAGGATATTATATCCGACTTTTTGTGGGACAGACTCATATCTGGCACCAACGCCGCGCTGACGTCAGCAGCCATCCAGGTGTTAACCAACTGTGAAATAATCATTTAACCTGTATAGACAAGGAAAATAGTCCACTAAAACATTCTGCACGCAGACGGCACGTGGAAAAGAACAAAATCGAAAAGAATAAATGCCTAGAAAAAGTGGCAGGGTTAGCATAAAGGGAAAACAATGTCCTATTTTTTAGACAAAATGTGTACATTTGTAAATAAATTTTGTAATTTGTTTGTTTTACCTGGTTCTTTTTGTAAAGGCTCATTGTGCTAAAAAAATAAAAAAATAAAAATACAAAAAAAAAAAGTCTGAGGAGCTTGCGTCCCATTCTGGATCTGAGGCTCTTGGACCTTTATCTGTGCATGAGCAAGTTAAAAATGCTCACTTTAGCCCAGAGCCTCCAAGCTCTATGCATGACTGGCAGTTATCCCTTCACCTTCAAGATGTTTACTTCCATGTGCTGATCCCTCTCAAGCACAGGAAGTAAACGAGGTTTGTGTTGTGGTCCTCCGACTATCAATTAAAATTCCTGCCAGTCAGCCTTTCTTTGGCACCCAGCACCTTCACCAAACTGGTGGTAATGGTTGCAGCCCGCCTCAGGAGGGAAAGCATGCATGCTTCCCCTACCCAGACGACTGGCTCGTCGGAGCTCGCTCCCCAGACAAGGCGTCTGCACATCTGTACAGCTCGTGCAGCCTGTTGCAGTTTGTGATTCTCCTTGAACTTAAGGAAGTCCCATGTTTTGCTGTCACAGTCCCTCTGATGTATTGGTGTGGTTCTAGACACTAGCTTTTGCACAGCATTCCCTTCTGAGAATCAGATGGCAAACATTGTCCACATGGTTAATGTCTTCAATCCCAGATGATGGTTCTGGCCTCAGCCTTTCTATGCCTACTCTATCTCATGGCTTCATGCATTCTTTTGGTGCCAGGTGCTCAGCTATGCATGAGGTTACCTGAGTGGATAACTCAGTTGTCAGTGGTCACAGTTTCAGCACAACATGTCAGGCCTCTTGCAAGTCCCGGACTGCATATAACAGGATTTTGGATGGTAGTCCCAGAGAGACGACCTTTTGAGAGGGTTGCTGCCCCGGCAACCTTGGCCCCAACTGACAGTGGTTCACTGGTGCATCCTTAGAGTGTTGGGGTGCTCACCTGTTAGACCTTACGGTGAGCAGACTTTGGTGTTGAATGGAAGCCATAGAACACATCAGTTTGCTTGAGCTATGGGCGATCAGGCTGGTCATGGTTGCCTTCCTCCCCTGAGTATCGGTCAAGTGCGGGTTGATCTAACAGATAACATGGTGCAGAGAAGCAATGCAACTGTGGTTCTCAGCTCTGGAGAAACGCGTCTGTAACAGCGGCCCATTTAGCTGGGTCTGAGAATGTCGCAGTGGATGCTTGAGCAGGCAGACTTCGGCCCCCATGAATGGGGGCTTTGCTAGGAAGTTCTTGAGGAGATCTTCTCCTTCTGGGCGACTCCTCAGGTGGACCTCTTTGTCTCTAATGTTCACAGAAAGTGCAGGGAGCTTTGGGCGACGCTCTGACGACTGAGTGGGACTTCGATCTTCTCTGTGTTTCCACTAGTTCTGAGGAGGCAGTGCCTGTTTGGGTCCTCGTTTTATTTTATTTTAATTGCTCTGGGCGTGGTAACCGGTACTTCTGGACATGACCATCTGCCGTCCCCTTCCCCTTCACCACCCGGTGCCTCCTGTCGAGAGTGGACCTGTTCTCCCAGTCAGAAGAACAAGTTACTCTCTTACCTGGTAACGTTCTTTCGATGGGATGGTCCGACGACGTATTCCATATCTATGATAGTAATAACCACAGCTGTGCTGCTTCGGAAAATCTTTCTGCGTCGATTTGCCGTCCTCGAGGACCTCCTCCTACGGCCGACGTCACCGGATGTTATAAGTCGGACGCACGACGCCCATAGCCTCAGTTGTAGTTTTTTTCCCCAGAACGTGTGGCACCAATCTTCTGCCAGTATGACCACAGAAAGCCTTGTGGAAACGTAAGCTGCAATCGCATAAGAAATTCTATAGTGGGATAGGCAGGGAGGGAGCAATATGGAATACGTCGTTGAACCATCCCATCGAAAGAACGTTACCAGGTAAGAGAGTAACTTCTTGTTCGAGGGGATTGGGTCCTCCGCCGTATTCCATATCTATGACAGACTCCCAAAGCAGTACCAACGTAAGGAGGTGGGAAAAGAATTTAGAATATACAAATTTAGAATGCCCAATCAAATTGCGGAGTAAAGGACCGCCTTGCCAAAGGCCAGATCCTGCCCACGGATAGAATCGAGGGAGTAGTGACGTACAAAAGTATGGACCGAAGCCCAGGTGGCTGCATCACAGATGTTACGAATAGGAACACCCCTCTGCAGGGCAGTAGAGGCAGCCATACCCCTGGTAGAATGGGCCCGTAAGCCTACCGGAGGGTCCTTACCCGCCAAGCGGTAACATTCAGAAATTGCCAAGATAATCCATCGAGACAAAGTCTGATTAATAACAGCTTGTCCCAAACGCCTTACAGCGTAACCAATAAAGAGTTGATCGTCCACTCTGACCCGATACATGCGTGAAATGTAGAAGCTTAAAGCTCTCCTAGGATCCAGCCTATGGAGCCTCTCCTCTTCCTTACCAAGATGTGGAGGAGGATAAAACGCCGGAAGAATAACCTTCTGGCTTAAATGAAATTCCGACACACCTTCGGAAGAAAGGAAGGACGAACTCTAAGGACAACCCTGTCCTTATGAAACACAGTGAAGGGTGGCTTAACTGAAAATGCCTGTAACTCACTCACTCTGCGAGTGGAAGTGACCGCAACTAAAAATACAGTTTTAAGGGTTAACAGTCTCAAAGGACAAGAATGCAAAGGCTTAAAGTGAGCACCCGTTAGAAACTTCAGAACAAGGTTCAGATCCCAACCGGGCACCTGGAAAGGTGACGGAGGGAACAAATTAGTGAGCCCTTTCAGAAACTGAGAAATTAAAGGGATTTTGAAATAAGAACACTCCTCAGACGAGCGCTTAAATATAGACAGCGCCGCCAGGTAACCTTTAATGGTACCCACTTGCAGGCCCTTGTGGGCCAAAGAAAGCAAAAAAGACAGAACGACAGGAATGTCACATGAAAAAGGATCCACATTTTGAACCCTGCACCAGTCGCAGAACTTTCTCCAACGGCAACGGTACAGGGACTTTGTTGCCGGCCGTCTGGCCGAAAGCAACACCTCCATCACGTCTTCAGGGAGGTCCCAATCCTTATACCTCAATCTTTCAGAAGCCAAGCGTGAAGGATGAGGGATCTGACCTCTGGATGGAGAACCTGACCCCCCACCCGTGAGAGCAGATCGTCTCGGTAGGGAAGACAACGTGGAGGGCAGATGGACAAGTTTAGAAGGTCCGGGTACCACGTCCTCCGGGCCCATGCCGGCGCAATGAGGATCATCTGGGAACCGAACCTCCGTAACCTCTGCAGCACTTGCGGAATGACAGAGACTGGAGGAAACGCGTACAGCAGTGGGAGAGACCGCTCCACCACGAACGCATCCCCTAAGGCTCCTCTCGGAGGAAATTCCCGCGAGCAGAACCTTTCGCACTTCCGGTTGACACTGGAGGCGAAGAGATCCACTTGAGGGGTCCCCCAAAGGGCAAAGACCTCCAGGAGAATCTCCTGAGCCAGCTCCAACTCGTGAGAGATTGTGCTCTGCCTGCTCAGAGCGTCCGCCGTCTCGTTTTCGTCTCTGGCCAGATGAACTGCCGAGATCGAAAATTTACTGCTGGATGGCCCAGAACCAGAGTTGCATCGCCTCCCTGCATAGAGGAAGTGACCCTGCCCCCCTTTTTGTTGAGGTAGTGCATGGCCACCGTGTTGTCCGTCAGAATCAGGACATTCTTTTCTCGCACAGTCGTCCGAAAAGCCTTCAGGGCAAGCCTGACGGTCCTCCGCTCCAACAGATTGATATGGAGTCTGGACTCTGACGGAGACCAACGACCACTGACTGTCAGCTAGTTGGCATGAGCTCCCCATCCTGTGAGGGATGCGTCCGCCACGATTGTCACCTCCGGCCAGGGTAGCCAAAACAGAGCCGCCCTCATCAGATTGCCTTCCACGGCCCACCATAGAAGGTCCTGGGCGACCGAGGGCGGCACCTGAACGGGGTCCAACATCCTGCCAGAGGACTGTGACCACTGAAGCTTGAGAGAGCCCATTGCAGAGATCTCATCCGCAACCTGGCCTCTGGCACCAGAAGAATGCAGGATGCCATGAGGCCGAGCAGCCTCAAGAACTCGAACGCTGGGAGACTCTGGGCATGTTGAAACTTGTGCACCATCTGCTGAATGTGGTGAGCCCTCACCTGGGGAGGAAAAGACTGCCCCAGGGACGTGTCGAGCACTATTCCGATGTACTGGAGCCGCTGAGTTGGTGTCAAGTGAGACTTCTTTAAGTTGAGGGAGAAGCCCAGCCTGTGAAGGGAGGGGCAGGTGACGGACAGATGATCCAGGACTTGCTTGGGACAGCATGCCCTGATTAACCAATCATCCAGGTAGGGGTAGACGTGAATCCCCCTTTCCTGAGATACGCTGCCACCACCACCAGGAGCTTGGTGAAAACCCTCAGGGCGGAGGTCAATCCGAATGGCAGGACCCAAAACTGAAAGTGCGAGTCACCAACCGCGAACCTCAGGTACTTCTTGTGCTTGGGATGGATCGGCACATGAAAATAAGCGTCCTTGAGGCCGAGAGACACCAACCAGTCCTGAAGTTGAATGGCCTGGAGGACTTGAGAGAGAGTAACCATCTTGAACATGTCCTTCCTGAGGAGTTTGTTCAAACCGCGCAAGTCCATGATGGGTCTCAATCCCCCGTCTTTCTTCGAAATCAAAAAATAAGGGGAATACCATCCCTTCCTCTCCGCTACAGGCACCAGTACTATGGCGCCCTTCTCCAGCAGGGCTTGTATTTCCTGCGCAAAGAGCGGATCCGGACTCTTCAAAGAGAGATTCCCTGATGGATTGTCGTGAGGACTCTGCCAAAAGGGAAGACAGTAGCCGTAGGCTATGATCTCCAGAACCCACACATCTGAAGTAATGGCACGGATGCTGTGCCAACCTTGTACCAACCGGCGAACCATGGGACATGTCCTCATGACTGAGCAGAAGCGGCTGCGGCGTTGCCTGAGGGCAAAGAGGCAACTGCTCGCGCAGTCTTGGCACCTAGAGTACCTTGTTTTCCACCTCTGGCACTTCTACGGTTGCCCCTTTCACTTGCAGCTCCTCTCGCTTTACTAAAGGATGAGTAATAACGAAAGGAACCTCCCCTCCATTGCTGTCCCCTAGGACGAAAAGGCAGAGTTTGGCGGACTGCAGCGCCCAACGACTTCGCTGCAGCTTTGGAGGTCTGCAACCTCTCAAGGCTCTTGTCAGCCTTGCTGCTAAAAAGATGTTCACCATCAAAGGGCATGTTGAGGAGCCTGGCTTGCACATCAGGAGCAAACCCTGACTTCCTCAACCACGCAAACCTGCGTATTACGGTGCTCGCCGCCATGGACCGGCTGACACAGTCTGCCATGTCCAAACCCGACTGAACAGACTCACACATGGCATCCTTGCCATCCTAAATAATAGCAAGAAAACCATCCCTTTCGTCCCTTTCACGAATATGTTCAGCCGCTAAGGAAATACAGTTCCACAGAGTGTGCATGAAATGTGCCAAGGCACATAGGGAGTTGGCCGCCTGAAGAGCCATACCCCCTGAAGAAAACACTTTCTTCGCCCAGCCATCAAAACGCTTGTCGTCCCTATCAGGAGGGATGGTAGGATACGACGCCTGCTTTGCTGGGGCCGTAGCCACCTGCACCACCAAACTCTCCTGAGTTGGGTGCGTGGTCAAGTAGCAGGGGTCATTACTGGCTGGACGGTATTTTCGCGGCTAAGACTTGCCCACTGCCGGGAGACTCTCCGGAGCAGTCCAAGCCGCTGCCACTCTTCTTTGCAGAGCCTTATGGAATGGCAGTACCGGGTCAGTTGGCGGACCTTGGTCGAGGATATCCGTCAGGTCATCCTGCACAAAATCAACTGGTGGCGCAGACCACCCAAAATAATCCATGACCCTCGACCTAAGGCGCCTGCTACGAGGACTCGGCATGGGTGCCAGGCTCAGGCCTACAGAACTCCACCTCCGGAGAGGTGTCCAGACCGCTGGCGTCATGCATTGACTGACGCAGGGCCTCAATCTGGCAATGACCAGAGATGATGTCGTCTGGCACTGTGTCAGGAAGCAACCCATCTTTAGAACCCTCATCCACCTCAGAAATGTAATCCAGAGGCTGGAATGTGGGCACAGAATAAGGGACAAAGACATTTTTTGCCTTGGCCAGAGCCTTTCTAGGGGGTTCCACCATGCCACGGGGAACCTCCGACAGAACAGCCTCGAAAGGCGTTGAGGGCATCGATGGAGTCGACGTCGAGTGCGGCGCCGACAGCATCGACGGCTTCGACACAGGCCTCGAGGCCGGAGCCTCGAGCGTGTCTCTCGACAGCCTAGGTGTCGATAACGTCGAAGACTTCCTCGGAGGCGGGGCCTCGAGAGAGTCCATCGACTACCTCGTCGCCGCAGGCGTCGATGTCTTGAAGACTTCACAGGTTCACGCAGACTCGAGGGCGTCGAGGACCGGGACCTGGAACGGACATGACTAGAACGATTCCTCTTGTCCGAGCGGGACCTCTCCCGCGAATCGTGCCAACCACCCGAGCCCGAAGGCGTACGAGCGGTCTCTCTAGTACGGTCACGGCCGACCCCTTTCGGAGGCGCGGACGGACCGGAGCCCTGTGACTCAAGAATTGGCAACATTTTCTTACTGAAGGAAGCCCATTCCTCCGGAGATGAACGCTTGGTGAGATAAGAGACCCGCCGACGGGCAGAGTCCTCGGATGAGGATGGGGAAGGCGACCGATGACGGCGCTTCCGGGAATGCCTCGAAGAGGCAGAGGAGTGGCAGTACCTACTCCGGGACTGAGACCCCCTAGACTTATGACGGCAATGCAGAGAGTCGCCCCTCGAATCATCCGTCAAAAGCCCAGTGGACCTTGACTTACGGGGCTTCGACACCTTACCGACCGTCAGCTTCTTCTTACGCTCCCGCAAGGCTTTGGACGTAAGCGACTGGCAGTCGACATAATCATCCGTGTCGTGGACCTCCCCGAGGCACCATAGACAGGCGTCGTGCGAGTCCGTCACCAACATCTTGGACCCGCAGTCCCCGCACGTCTTGAAGCCCGTATGCGGGGTGGAAGAAGAGGAAGACATCCCGATAAACTTCAAAAACGAACAGATTCGAAGAACCAAAAGAACAGAAACTCCAAAGAGTCGAGGCGCGCTGAGATCTCCGAAGCGAACACGTTCGCGGAAATAACGGAACTGAGGCTACGGGCGTCGTGCGTCCTACCTATAACATCCGGTGATGTCAGCCGTCTGAGGAGGTCCTCGAGGACGGCGTATCGACGTCATCGACGCAGGACGCAGACGCCGAAAGATTTTCCAAAGCAGCACAGCTGTGGTGAATAGTGTCATAGATATGGAATCTGTTGGAGGACCCAATCCCCTTGAAGGTAGGTCTTCTGCCTGACCCTCAACAGGTGGAATCTTCATGCTTGACTGCTGAGATACTGAGAAAGGAGGAGTGGGATTTGCCAGTTGACATCCTGGATATACTCCTTTCAACCCGGCGTGCAGCACTAAGTCCATGCATGCCTGCAGGTAGTGTAAATTCCCGGCTTGATGTTGGGAGGGGGATCTGGACCTCTTTACCTGTTCTCGTCCTTCATTTTGGATTCCTTTTTTTTATTGGTTCGGATGTGCCTACAAATCAATACTGCAAAGGGTTACCTAGCGGCCATATCTGTCTTTGAAAGGACCCCTGAGCAAGGCTTCGTGCTCCCCACTGTAATGCAATTTTTGCAGGGATTGTGCAACCAGTTTCTTAATGCCAAATTGTTGTTCCTGTGTGGAGCTTGAATTTAGTATTCTCTGTTAAATCTCCCTACTTGTTTTATCCAAGGAGAAGGTGACTTAGAGTGAGGTCGTCCTTTTTTGGTAAATAGGTTTTAGATGTCCATTTCCCTCAAAAGATCCATATATCCTGTACTTTTTTGTTCCTCCTCGCCCTTTCCAGGTTGAAGAGTAATTCCATTGGCTGTACCCAGTGCTGGCCCTCAGCTACTACATCACTCGTCGAGGGTATGGGGTCCAAGTCTCAGGAATTTTTCAAGCAGCTGCTTGGGCCTTGCTGCATATGTTTGCTAAACAACATCAAGAAGCTCAGCTCATCTCGAGCCCCCGGACCAGATGGTCTGACAAATGCCATTGTTAAAAAAAATCCTGAAGAATGGGCAGACTTTTGCTATCAACTTTTCAAGATCATACTAAATAATGGGAAAGTTCCCACAACATGGAAGCGTGCCATTATTGTCCCCATCTTTAAAAAAAAGGCTCAAGGCTTGAACCAAAGAACTATAGGCCAATAGCGTTACTCGATATAGTGGGGAAAGTCTTCGCTACTCAGCTATTAGGCCAACTAACAACATGGATCAAGCAAGCAGATGTCGCCGATATGAGACAAACTGGATTTGTAAAAGGCGTGGGCTGCAGTCTAAACTTATTTATTCTGAATGTCCTGAAAATGGAAGCAATAAGAAAGAAAATGCCGATATATGTTGCCTTGATTGATTTGGCCCACGCCTTTGATGGTGTAGACCGTGAGCTTCTATGGGCCAAAATGTCCAATCAAGGCTGTCCTCCGTGCTTAATTGCTGCCATAAAAGCGCTCTATTCTGAGACATCAGTACAAATCCGGCTAGACACAACAAGAAATGTAACCAGACCCATAATAACATCACGAGGAGTGAAGCAAGGGTGCCCATTGGGAGCAACGCTGTTTAATTGTTTCATCTCCGATGTAAGAAGAAGCGTAGAAGAAGCTCACTCCTTACCACCCAAAATCAACGGCAACCACATTAGCACAATGATATATGCTGATGATATTGTGCTCCTCGACACAACACCAATTGGGCTCCAAAGGAAAATTGATGCCTTAGGAAAATACATCGACCAAAATAGTCTCGAGATAAATGTAAAGAAATCAGAGATACTGGTGCTCAAAAATCTTCAAGGGATGAAAAAGAACACCAGAATAAAGAAGTTTAAATGGATGCTTGGAAAAGAGACCCTAAACATGGTCAAGGAAGCAAAATACCTGCAAATCACAATAAACTCAAATATCAATGACTAGCCTATGATGAAGAAAATCGCATCCAAATGCAACCAGTTGGCTGCACAAGCTGTTAGATTGCATACTAAATATGGCAAGTTCTCGCTGCTGCCTGTCATCCGCTTTTACAGGAACAAAATCGTTTGATTCCTGACCTATGGTTCTGAGACGCTGTTTGGTTGTCACTATGAAATCTGGACAAGGTGCGAACATGTTATTTGGAGAAGGATCCTAAATTTATCAAAAGGTATTCCAACAGCCTGCATGAGATATGAGGTTAGCCAATCATCTATGGCAGATGTAGTGATGTGGAATGCTCTGGTGTTATACCGAAAGGTGATTGGAGGAGATAACATCCCTTAATTTAAAATACTAAATGATGTGACAGCTACCGAGGTGGATAGCCTTCTAAATCAATGGAAAACTGCTTGTGAGAACATTCTAGAGCAGTTGAATACGGATAAGAAAGGGCTAATATGTAACCCATATGCAGTAAAAAAAAAAAGCAGGATGAGAAAGACTGGAGAATGAGAAACGCTCCGGTAGAAGCCAAAAAACTGTACGTGATACCGGAATATATGGTGAAGTTCCCTTGCAAGAACACAAGATCAACATTCTTAAAATGCAGATTGAATCACCTTGCCACACGTGATGTTAGATACTGCATGAAGGATCTGGAAATAAAACCCAGCCTAATGTAATCTCCATGAAGAATCCCTGAAACATCTAGTCCTTTTCTGCCCTATGATGAGAGAAGAAAGAACGCTTCATATGGGCTCCAAACTGGGTAAATATCCAGCTCGATGTACAGAGGACGGGTGGTGGATTCTACACGAGGGAACTAACAACAAAATAACGTTTGCACTCTCATCCTTTTTGGAAAAGCTGAAACAGAGCCTTGTGAAAGCAAATGTGCAAAAGGACTGAATGTAACCTGGGACGATGTGCAGGATATCTCATTCTTTGTTTTCTCCCCTACAAGATTTTTTTTTGTGAAACTGTAATTAATTTCTAAACAGAGCTTAAAAAAATACTCTTTTTAAAGGTTTGTAATAAACCAATAAAAAAGAAAACAAAAACATTTCTTCACGGATATCTTTTCTGTTCAGGACACTATTTTCGGGAAGGGAGGTCCTACAGAGTATCTTCTCGCTCTCCTCCCTCCTCGATTTATGTGCTATGGGAGTCTATCAAAGATTAGGAATCTGTGGGAGGAAGGAATCCATAAGTAAAACAAATGACTTACTTGTCAGTAATGTTCTTTCTCACGGATGTGCCTCCCACAGATTCCTCATCACTCTCCCAACATGTCCTTCTTGGAGGATAGCGTGTACACCTCATCTGCCCTCTGTGCCTCAAAGACTGAGTGCTGGGGAAAAAGGTGGAACTGAGGTCATAGGGGCATGGCCGCTCTAGCATACTGGTCCCGCCGTCACTCACTACTGGCACAGGGCAGGTAGAGGCACTCAGCGGGACCAACATCGAAGAGGCACTGCACCTTCTGATGGCAAAGAAGTTTCAAAAGACAGCTAGCGCTAGAGGTAGAATATCATAGACAATCCTTGGGAGGGATACCTATCAGAAAAAACATTACTAAGAGGTAAGTCATTTGTGCTTGTCAATGTTGACCTTTGTGCACTTTAGGTGAAGATCATGCACTGAAATGCAGTAATTTCTAGAAGAGGAGTAATTCTAATATGCAAGCAAAACCATTTAAAAAGTGACACTTTTTATTATTTGTTTCATAGAGCAAGTTTGAGCTTAGTACATTTAAACAAACTGCAAAGAATTTCACTGCTGCTAGCAGAATCATGTACTGTGACATCTACACATTTTTTCTTATTTATCTCATGTCATTTGAAAACATTGCAGTCTGGCAGAAGCGGAAAGACTGTGCCAGAGCTAGAAAAGACTATTGGTTTGATGAAAAAAGTTGTGGAAAAGGTTCAGAGAGAGAATGACGAACTGAAAAAAGCCCCAGGAGTTGTCTCCAATGAAAAACTGGCAGCCCTTGAAGAGGAAAACGAAAAGCTTAAGGTACTCTTGTTAAAATAATATATTGTGCTCGAACCACCAATTGGATCCCCACATTCTGTAAAGTTAACAGTGCAGCATATTTCTTCTAACAAGACCTTATTGGTACTTGCTTGTGTAAATGTCCCAATAGATCACACTAGAGGCCTTTGGTAAAATGTGCTGTAGAAATGTGGCTAATAACCAGTGTTTTAAATGGGCCGATCTTAGCCGGCACTTGTAATTTTCTATTGAAAGAGAGTATCGGTACTCAGGTATATAGCGCTAGAAAAATGAAAGCATTTCATAAAATGTTGTACCATTGCTCTTGCAACATCCACTGTGGGAAGCTGTGCTTGTTCCCCCACCTCTTGCTCCCACCCTCTGTGTCCCATCCCATACTGCTTCCTACCAACGCCTCTTGTCTGTTTTCTTAATGTCATTATTATGCCAGGTCTCACAAAAGCAGTTAGGCCATTGTAGAACAACTGACCAAGCCTTCACACAGGACCCCCTCTGTTCAGACCCCTTTCCATGCCTCTTTGTCCTTCCCAACCTTCCTTATGCCACTATACCCACCCTTGATAGATAATCTTTGTCATGAAACCTGAAAATAGCTTACTTACAAACTTAAATATAGTCTAGGGGACTATATTTAACAAATCTTCCACACGTAGCCTGGGACTAGTTTTTTTCAAGCATGCTCACTCTTTTGTTAATGGGCACATTATAACAACCACTAAATAAATAAAATTAACATTTGTGATTTCCTCTCACTAGTACAGTAAGTCTGGCTTCATTTCTATCAGTTAATTTCCGGAATGGCCATGTGATAACACTTTCGTCCCCACCTGTGATTCGTTCTACTTGAGTCATGTTCTTGATACTCTTCTGGCAGTAAATCAATAAATGATTTTCCGAATTTTCAAACTCATGATTTCTGTGCACTTTTCTGCAACTTGGCCATCTACAACAGTGCTTGCAATTGAAAATAAGAACTGCCGGTATTCACCAGTTTAGGTTTAAGTGGGTGGGATTTTGGTCCCAGCAGAATCCAAAAATGTCTCTCGTTCTTGGACCGACAGCTCTCCACTCCCCACTTCTATTAATCTCACTCTGTCTTCCTCTCTATTTGTGTATATCTCCATTTGGCTTTCTATGTGTACCTCATTTTGTCTCCGTTTTCATTTCACATTCTTCGTCACCCTCTCTGTGCCCCTTTCTAGTTGTCTGTATCAACCCTTCTCCCCCTGCCGCAGCCCCCTGCCCCAGCCGTGAATATCACCTGTTTTGCACAGCACCAAATATGTACACCTGGCAGTGGGCAAAAAACATTGCAAATTGCCCAGCAATGATGCATAATGACAGCAGTGGGTCATGATGGGTAACATCAATAACGTTATGTTATCCTGTGTTATACTGTGGTGATGGGTGCAGTCTTCTAGCGCCTGACCTCGTCCAAGAGGTGGCATATTGTGACCCCACCCTGGTACGTGGTTAAGAAATAAGTAGGTTGACTGTTGAGGTGAAAGAAAAGGAGGAGGATTAGACAGTGAACACAATTAAGTGAGGGGAAAACGATTGGGATGCGGGAAGGGATAGTGGTTATAGTATCACGAATGCATGGTTTTTAATTATGATTATTCAGCTTGAGGGAATATTTCTGTAATACACGGCAAGGGTTACTGTGAAGATAATGTCTAGACCAGCTGATACTAGATGTTGTTTTTCTTGAAATGTATTTGTATTCGTTTTCCATGAAAGACAACATTCCGGGACCCAATAACATAACCCCCCAACCCCTGCCCTGTCCTTTCCCCCCTCCTTCACTACCCCTCTAAGCCACAACCCACCCCCACCACTCCCTCTGCTGTCAAATGATGCTCTACCATGCCCTCGTACACATTGCATGTCACTCTGTGCTCTCCTGGTGGCCGATCAATCCTTTTTAGCATTCCATTATGTTTCACTCCCATCCACGACTCTCCTGTAATGATTTACAGGGTTTTCAAGTCCTGTGTGGAAGCCAAATTGTTCAATAATTGCCCCCAGTCCATTTCCAAATCATTCTCCCCCTCAGGGTCTCTATTTTTACACAAGTTCTCCACCTCTGCCAATCTTCACTTGTGCATGTCTTGCTACCAGTGCCTCAGCAGCGGGCCCTCCGCCCCTTTCCATGAGATGGCTATTCGGCTTTTGGCTAGTACTAATAGGAAACTGGCAATTTTATTTCTCACCTTATACCTCTTTTTCTCCAGTAGAAGGCCCCACAAACATAGCCTATGCACACATTCATAATTGCTCCTCAGCAGCGTATTAAGGCGTCCCACTACCTCCCCCCATTATCTGGGCAGCTCCAAACCATATGCCAGAAACCTGCGTGGCCCTACCCGCACTGTGGACACCAATGAGTCACTGATGGGTCTATGACTTGCATCTTTTCCGCTGTCATGTATGCCCTGTAAGTAATGAAATTGAGTGAGCTGGAAGTGTGCATTCCTAGATGTCTTTCTCATTTGCTCCTACATCTTTGCCCATGTTTTGTCCCCAATTGGCGACCTCACATCTCTCTCCCATTTCGCCTTCACCGCCAGTTCCTTATCCGCCCTTGCAGCCTGTAACGCTGCATACACCCTCCCTCTAACTCCTTCGAGCCCCAACAAGGTGTGCCCGAGTGGGTTCTCCTCCAGCTCCCCTGGTATGTCTTCCCACAGTTCCGCTAGCCGTTGTTCCACCCTGGCGTATGTGAGGAAGTGGCCACTTGCCACCCTTTACACCTGCCTCCATTTATTGAATGCCATCAGCTTTCCCCCCATGAAGAAATCCTCCACTGTGGTGCATTGTCTCTCCTTCAAGGTTGCCAACCCAATACTGCTCAGTGCTGTCCTGATAATTGTGTCGAATCCAGTAGGTATCCCCTCGTCATACAGGCCTTTGACTTTCAGCTTCCCTGAGAGCCATTTGCACACCTCCCTAAAGACATTAGTGTCTCCTTTCTACCCTATAGGGATCCACAACAGCTCCATGCCCTCCCTAACTTCCACAATCCCTCCCAATAGGCCTCTAATCACGGCTTGCAGGGCTGTATTCTAGAGTGCCACAGATTGTAATTGTGACGCCATAAAGTAGAATTCAAACTCTGGCATGTTAAGACCCTCGCGCCTGCGCCGTAATGCTACTCGCCATCTCCTGGTGTTCCATAGTAACTCCATTAATGTCCTGTCCAACCTTCTTAAAAACACTTTTTTGATAGCATACAAGATGTTTATGAAGAAATATAACATTCTCAGCACCACCACCATTTGAGCTGCCCTCCCTATCAACGAGAGTGGGAGCTTCCTCCAAAACTGCACTGCGACCCCTATGCCTGAGAGTGCCCCATATTGTACATAAATGTCTCTTCAATATCCCGGAAGATCTGAATTCGTACTGGATATAGTTGGTGTGGTTGCATGAGGGACTTGAGAGGTGCTCAAGCTGGCCCTAGTGGTGTGTAAGCTTTTCATAGATTATTTTGTAAAAAATAGTACCTGTATCATGCCAAGAACTGGGTTTGCCAAGCCAGCTGACAGAAATGTCAGCGCCAGTACATAGACGTGCATAAAAGTATGCATGGGGAATACATGGGGTAAGGATAAGAGGAGAAATGATGAGCTAGAGTCAAATTAATATTAGAGTCCAAGTAATATGGGCTATGTATCATTCACTGTGATTTAATACATTTGTTTATTTGGGTTTCAGCACACACAAAGAAATTCAGCACAGTATACAGGACTGCCAGTATCAATACATACATAAAACCAGGGAACATTGGACTACGTAACAACCATCCCCCCACCCTCTGGGAATACTGCCAACTACCCCAGGCCACCCCCCCCCCCCACCTCCATCTCCCCCTTCATAGGCATGTTGCCAACCTATTCCACCCTCTCTGGATGGGGGGTTTAAATCTGCAGAAAAGCATAGCTCATCAAGCAGCTGGCCCCATTCCACTGTCACCCCTTCTTCAAACTCCGGGTCCCTGGTTGTTTGTAAAATGTCCAACGCCATTCCCCAGCTTGGGATATCCTCCTTCCAATGTATCACAGACAGACGTTGGGGCTTCTTCCAAGCAATGGCTACCTGCCTTTTGGCTAGTATCAGCATGATTTGAGGCAATCGGTTTCTTATTTTATGTTGCTTCTCCCCACCCCCGGGAGTAATCCCCATAAACACACCTTCGGGCTGCACTCGAGACTGGAGCCAAGCAGTCCGTTAATCTTAGAAATCCGCGCTTGCCAGTAATTTGCAACAACTGAGCATCCTCAAAGCATGTGCCATATGCCTGCAGGTCCCGTCACACATCGGGGGCAGTCCTGACTTAGGTCACTTTTCATTGTATGTAGCTTGACCGGAGTCACATATATACCCGATGTAGGATGTTAAATTGGATGAGTTGGAACCTAGAATTCCTTTAAACCTTTACGCACTTGCTCCCAGATTTTAGTCCATTCCCCCACTGATATCGGACAGCCTATGTCCCTCTCCCATTTACTCTGAACAATCAGATCCTTTGAGGGGTATGCACTCCTCAATGCCTAGTAAATATGAGAGACCATCCCCCCCACCGTCCTGTGCAAGGAGCACCTGCAACATTGGGTTCAACTGTGGTTCCTCTGGGATTTGCGGCCATATGATAGTCAGTCGTCTGGTCATCATTCTGTATGTTAAAAAATGCCCCTTCGGGCACCCCATATCGAGCACTCCACTCCTCAAACGGCATTAGTCTCCCATCCTCAAACAGGTCACCCACTGTCCTATACCCCTTTTCCCCCAAGTTGGATACCCCATCCTCCTCAATACCAAGCAAAGCCGTTGGTCCACACCCCATGGCAGATCAGCACTATAAAGGCCGGTCACCCGCAGTTTCCTCAAAAGCTTCTTCCAGAGTGTCCTCACCACCTGAATTACATCCGTGGCCCCTTTCCCTCCCACCATATCCCACAACAGATCTATCCGCTTCCGATAAGCTGGAGAGGCTCCCAAAAGCCCCGCCAGCAGTTTGCAGTTTCTCCCTTGCATTCGTCCACATCAGATTCACCGATTTCTTTTTTTTAGGTGAATGAGCCATACAGAGAAGTATTTCAATGTCCTGATAAGGTCGGATTGGAATAAGGTCAGACAATTTATAAGAGCCCTGAATGGTAAGGTTTTGTGTTGATTGCACTAAAATTCTTTTTTACTTTTTATTGCATTTCAACAACCGTACAATAGGCATTCTACAGCAATGAAAGGAAAAACAAACAAGGAGAGCAGGAAGTAGGTAGCAAACATACTTCTTCTCTCAGTGCTCACGAGTGTCCGATCTCGGAGTATTTGGTAGGTGTTCATGTGATACTTATTGCCACTGCCCTCATGTACTTATTCCTGTCGCCCGCCTCCCGACCCTCACTGCCCCGCAGCCCAGTTGCTCTCAGCAATGTCTCATTCTTCCATTTCATAACTAAGCACAACCCAACTTGGCATGTTTACCATCCTGCCCCACCCACCCCAAACCCACCATTCAACCCCCCCATCCCTTCTCATCTGCCACTCCGGACTCTACTTTCTGCTACCCTGTTGAGCACAGGGTGGGTGGCCTGTCGTCTGGGGTTGCAAACATCATCTGAACTAGTGTGTTCCACGCTGTCACTTCATTACCGACCAGCAATGTGTACCCTGTACACCGCCTTATGCCACACCACTGTCTCGGCCTCCACCCATTTCTTTGTCTTCCCATCATGCCTCTATACAGGGACCCTCTGCTGACCTCCATGCTAGTGTAATCCTTTGTTTGGTCAAGGCACAGATGAGGTCTTTCATCTTTGTTAGATGTGCTTCCCCACGCCACAGTGGGACCATTCCTAGCAGGCATGCCCCAGGTGGCCTCTCCCACATGTCTATCCCTCTCCTTATGACTCTGGCCGCTATATTCTGGCAGAAGGCCCTGATCACCAGGCATGACCTAAACATGTGCAGCATCCCTGTCGTGTTGCTTGCGCATCTGGGGCTTCTGTGCACTTCTGCTCCCAGGAACTTGAAATGGCATATTGGGTTATATATGCTCTATGTGTGACTTGTAGTTGTATCTGCTTACACCTGGTGTTTGTAGACACTTTCCTCATTTATACCAGCAGTTTGGCCCATTCCCCATCTGTGAAAGGTCGCCCCAAGTCTCCCTCCCACTTGGCCCTCACCTTGAGTTCATGCTGACCAAGTGCATCTAGCATCATCTCGTACAGCCTCCAAATCGATTGTCCCCCTTTCGCAACATCCAACATAGTATCCCCCTCCACACCCGTCTTCAGCCCTGGCCATCTGTCCTGTTTTAATCAGTCTATGGTATGACAAAAACTGGCCATTTGGAATGTCATATTTCTCTGTCAGTTCAGGGAATCCCACCCATGCTCCCTCCTGGTATAAGTCTCCCAAGGTGATTATCCCATTTGATTCCCAGTGGAGCCAGAGGCTGCGGACCTCCCCTGGTTCCTCCTGCGAATTGCCATCAGGGGTATATTAGCAGAGTACGGGTCCCGTTTCCCCACCATCTTCCACAGTCAGCACCAAATTCTCTGTCCCAGAGCTGTGAGCGCTGGTATCTCCTGCAGACTGCTGTCCCCCCACCCAAAGGACCTCTTTCAGGTAGTAGGGTCTGACTTTGCCCCGCAACAACCCAGTATCCAGTGGGCCTTCATCTGCCCGCCAAGTCATGACGAACTGCAGTAGGCCAGCCAGGTAGTATGCCTCAAAATGTAGTAGTTTGATCCCCCCATCCCTATAATCTCTGCTCAATGTGCCCAGCGATATCTTGTACCTCTTAAGTCCCCAGATGAATCTCCTCACCAGCGAGTCCAGTTTTCGAAATAAAACTGCCCCGGGATATCATAGGGTATATTTACAAAATGGTATAGGAGGCGCAGCAGTACCACCATCTTTATTATCTCAGCTTGGCCCATCATAGACAAAGGCAGCCTCTGGTAGAATTCCATGGATCTTTCGACCCCCTCAAGCGCCCTCAGTGTGTTCATTTTGTGTTCCTTCCCAGGATCACAATAAATATCTATTCACAGGTACCTAAAGGGCTCCACCGCCCACTCAGCCCCAAATTCGGTGGGCACCTTTGCACTAGCCCTGCCAGGCTCGCCAATGGGAATAGCCTTGATTTTTCCTTGCTGATGGTTATGCCTGACAACCTTGCTAACCCATCCGGGACCTGTAGCATGTACGGCAGATTTTCCTCCGGGTTTTGTACTTATAGCAGCACATCATCCGCATACAGCGAGATCACATGTGTGTTGCCGCCCACTGGTATGCCCGCTTCTTTAAAAACGCCCTAAGCAGAGCCGCCAAGGGTTCAGCGCTAAGATGAACAGCATGGGGGAAAGTGGACACCCCTGTTTGGTTCCCCTGCCCAGTTCTCATGCCTCTGAAATGTGCTTTCCCATTCTCACCCTGGCCATCAGCCTCCTATATAGCAGGTGCACCCACTGTGAAAAACCCTGACCTACCCCAAAGCGCCTCAAAACCACATGCAACCATTCCCACTGCACCGAGTTTCCCAAATTCTAAGACACGCTTCTTCCTGGAACATAGCTCGTCTGGTGAGGATGCACCAAAGTGTTAATCGCCGTACGTAGCCTGTTTGCAAAGAGCACAGCCAGGACTTTGCAGTCCTGGTTTATCATGCCAATCAGTCTCTAGGTGCCGCAGTCGAGTGGCAATTCGCCAGGTTTATGTATCGACACAATAATTGACACTCAGAAACTTGCAGGCATCAAACCAACCTCAAATGCCTCTTCCATCATCTGTAAGCAGTGCAGCATCAGCTCACTCACATACTCCTTATAAAATTCTGCCAGGAGGCCATCGGCTCCCAGCATTTTGCCAGTAGGCAGCGAGAGTATAGCTACCCTCAATTCCTCCTCTGTCAGCGGTGCATCTAGCATCTCCGCTTGTTCTTGCTCCAAGCGTGGCAGCGCTAGGTCAGTCAGGGTCTCCTCTATTTCCACGGCGTTCCCTCTCCCATCTGCACTGTGTAACTGCTGATAGAATCTGCCAAAGGTTGCATTAATTCCACTTTGAAGCTGCCACTCCTCCCCACAATCATCCCTGATGAAGCTGATCATTCCCCTCTTCTCCTCTGCGCTACACAGCCAGGCCAATGCCCTCCCGGGCTTATCCCCAATTTTGTGGAGTCTTTCCAGGTACCTAGTGTAATCATGTTTTGCCAACTGCTCCCAGTGCGTAATACAAGTCTGCTGGAGTCCAGTGAGCTCCTCCTCACATCCCCCTGGTTGTTCCTGCCCCTCTACCAATGCCTCCATCTGCACCTCTATGCTGGCGATGCTGCGCAGCAGTTGTCTTCGTATGCCCCCCATTTCGCTAATCGACTCCCCTCTCGTTACCACCTTGAAGACTTCCCACAGGGTCCCTCTGCTGTCTACGCTCCCCAAATTATGGGCAAAAAACTGCTCCATCTTCTGCGCCATGTGTTCTCTGAACTGCTCATCCAGTAACACTTCTGCTCTCAGTCTCCACGTTGGGATTGGGGGCTTATTCGCGGCCCTTTGCCACGTCACAACTAGCGGTGCATGATCTGAAAGGACCCTTGCTTTGTATTTGGCTGTGATAAATTTGCCTAATGTTTAATTTCCCCTAAGGTTATAATCTATCTCTGTGTGCACCCCATGCAGACTCGAATAATAGGAGTAGCCCCTGCCTTCCCTGTGCAGCTGCCTCCATACGTCTCTCAATCCCAGTTCCCTCAATATGGTGCTCAATGCTTTTACCAGTGTTGCCCGTTTCTTGTGCCTGTTGTCAGATCTGTCTAATGTCTCAACCGAAGGGGGGCCACCCCCAGAGTGTCCATCCAAGTGTGCGCTCCCTCCAAACTGTCAAAAAGGTGAGAGGCGCTGTTATGTATGACCTTGAGCTTTGCAGGGTAAATCAACATATATTTGAAGCTGGCACTCCGCAGTCTCTCCTTGGTGGGGCCAAATGCACCACCAAGAATCCTCTGATGCATTGCATGGATTCCATCAGTGTAGGATCATAAGGTTCCGTGACGTCCTCAGTGGTAGGATGCCATGGTGGACTATTCTCTTTCGGAGTATGAATGGGTTGTTCACCTATGACTTAAATGTCAGAGTATTCTTCTTGCAGAATAATATCTGGTAGCTCCACCATCTCTTTAATTGGTGATAATTGTATTGTTGCAGGTTCTTCCTGTCCTCCCAAAGTGGAGGGAATTGTGTCTTTAGCCTTATTTGCACTCCTCCATGGACGGGGGTTTTGCCATCGACGGGTTTCTCATGGATGGCTTTTCTGGCTTCGTTTTTTCCACCAACGCGGGTGTTGGTGGCTTCGTCGACGACAAATGATGTATTGTCTTTGTCGACGAAGGTTTCGTCGACGAATGTTGTGGAATTGACTCAGTCAAAGAGAGTTTTGTGGATGAATGGTGTTTTTCCTTCGCCTTCGTTGATGATTCTTTCGTCAACAACGATTTGGATGAAGAGGAGGATTTGCTTGTCGATGTGGACGTTTGGAATGTGGTCGTAGACGGCTTTTCCTTCGTGGACGGTTTGGACGTCGACAAACACTTATTATTATTACCGCTCGTAGATGGTTGTTCCGTAGATGGCTGTTCCCAAGAAGTAGTCTCCTTACCTTTTGAAGCAGATTTTTCTTCTTTATGATGCTTTTTCTGTTCCACAGAGCTTAAGGAAGGTGTAAGGGATCTTTTCTCAACCTTTTTTGTGCTCTTGTGAGGAGGGGACAACTGAAGAGACCCTTCTTTTAGAAGTTTGTCTCTCAGTTGTCTTGTGAGATGTAACAGGGGCTGTTTTGGCAGATTCCTCATCCGAGGAGTGGCACTTGGACTCCAGATGTAACAGCAGCCTTCTGTGCCTGTCTTGTAAAGTCTTGCTGGTGAAAGGTTTACATATTTCACACTGATGAATATCATGAGGGTATAAACAGTAGATGCACTGTTCATGGGGAATAACTCATGTACACCAGCTTCTTTCTGCATCTGCTGCAATACTTAAACAAGGAGGGCTTTCCGAGCCCAGAAAGTCACAAATGATAGTCACTGACTAGATGAAAGATAAAAAATTAAATTCAAGTTGTAGTTTGAACAGCTAATGTTTAGAAAAACGATGAAAGCTCAGAGAGCTGAGAGGATTCCCCCTGTCTGGTAGACTTTGGTGAAAAATCTGAAGGTGGCTGCCTGGGGTGGAACTTAAGCCCTGACATCTCATTGGTTGGGGTCATAAAAGGACCAAAGTGAGGTGGAGGGACTACACAAGTGAATGTCTCATTAGACATAATGGACAACTCTCATTGCCTTTTTCTATGGGAAATAATGTATATAAATAATTATTTTTAAATCCCAGAGGTTTCCAGGTCTGACGGGGGTGAATAATCAAACATGTGAATCTATGAAAGATCCAATGCTGGAGAAATAGTATTCCTGCAGGAGAACCCACTTAATGGGTCAGTGTGAAAATGTATGGGCTGCACAGTGGGGATGCCATAAATACTATTCATCATACTCCTCAACTGCGGGAGGGGTGGCCATCTTGATCCACAGCTCTCTCAGGTTTCGCCTCTTTGATATTTCAAAAGACCAGGATGGTAGGGCGTTATTGTTGACCAGGTACATAGAAGGGTTGAAGGTTTTGCTGTTTAACACATATGCACTGAACACCGACGAACCAAGATTTCTTTGCTGGGTTATATACTTTTGTCCCCAACACCGGAGTCCCATGTTCTCTGGGGGATGGGGTACTTCAACACCACTTTGAATTAAGAGCTGGACAGGTCCACTAGTGAGATACACTGGCAGTCTAGGGACAGTCACAGGGTGTTAGATATTTGTGTTATATTTGACCTGGTAGATGTCTGGTGGGTGCAGTGCTCTACTTTACGGGACTACACATTCCATTCTTGGGTGCCTCACACGGCTTCCCGGATCTACCTCATTTTGGCCTCCAGGCAACTGAGAATACATCTGGGGTCTTGTGAGATCATGCCAAGGACGCTAACAGATCACTCTCCGGTGATGCTGGAATGCCTTATTCCCGGGGATGGTTATGAGAGGAGCAAACTGGCGGTTTAAATCAGATGCGCTCAGAGACCACGTTTTTCATGATGAGCTGTTTGCAGACTTGCAGGCCTTTTTTTCGCCACCAACAGCGGTCAAATCTCCCGGGGTACTATGGGAAACCTTCAAATGTTTTAAAAATATATTTCTGATGTTTGTTAATCTGCTTAGAATCACATGCTGTGCATAGGTCCGACATCCAGTGGTCACTGCGGAGTATTGCTTTTTGTTTTTCGTAGTCGAAAAGGGGACGTCGACAAGGCGTGTCTGTAACACTATCCCTATAGTGACGTGCGTTGTACCCACAATCCCTCACGCGTCGAGGTCCCTCAGATTGTTTTTTTCCGCACAGCTACTGGTCGCCTTTACGCGGAGCTCCTCGAGAGACATTGCAGATTTCATCTCCTCGACCTTTGGTCGTTTTCCTATATTAATATAGAACATATCGATCCCCCCCTCGACGCTGTTGTGAAGCTGTCTCCGCCGAGCAAGATCTTCGACGGAGGGGACGAGCGGAGGAGATCCTTCGGCGTTGCCGAACACGTGGCCTGGCCTCGCAGGCCAAATACAGTAGGGAGAGTGGGGGTCGTGGGACATCTCTAGTTCTTTTCCGAGAATGCCTTTCCTTTTCCCCTTCCTTTCCCTTGGGGTGGTTATCACGATTTATTGCCTCGGCTATGGAGAGGACACCCTTTAGGTTTTGCCCGCTTTGCAAGGGCAAGTTTACTTGGAAGGACAAGCATTCACGGTGTAACCGCTGCTTGCCCCTCGATCACAAAGAGGAAGGTTGCACGGCTTGTCGGCTTCTTAAGCCGAAGACTCTAAAAGACCGTAGGGTCAAGAGGTGGGCAGCCTACGCTATGTCGAAGGCCGACGCTCCACCCACCATTGCTACCTCCGACAGTGACGAGGAACGTGATACCACGACCTCCGCTACGGAAGTCGAAAACCCCCCTAGAGAGCGCACACGCGCTTCGTCGTCGTCTGTCCCCGGCCCCGACGGGCTCGGCTCACGCCCTGCTTATGGGGATGAACACCCCGGCGACATTGACGCACACAAGACCACACATAAGCACACAACCCATGGCTCTTCTTCGTCGAAGGCGAAGAGAGCATCAGCGCCCAAGGAGACGCAGGTTTCACCGGCGGCCTCCTCGGACCGTTCGGGTTCGAAGCCCCTCTCGCAACCGCAGCCGCGACCAGCGACTGGGCTTTCGGCAAATAAGGGCGCCGCCCCTAAATCATCGGCCGGCGCTCATCAGCAGAAAGCGCATGCCGCCGTAGAGCGATCGACACCCATAACGTCGAAACCACCGCCCTCCGCTGACAAACGAGTCGCTGAGAGCTTGGCGAGGATCGTGGTAGCCGACGCCCACAAGCGTATGCCGAAACACTCGTCGAGCGCTACGCAAAGGTCGAAAGACACGCCGAAAATGCCCGAAGAAAGGCAGGGACGATCTCCTTCAGTCGAAGGGATTCCCAACACACCTGAAGGCTTTTCGGAGGGCGACGGGACACTTTCCTCGACGTTGTGGGAGAGGTCGAGCCGTTTTCAGCTACAAGACACCAATTTTCCCCCGCTAGACCGCTCAGGGGTACCCCATGAAACCATGGAAAGGCTCCATCTCTGCATGGAAAGAATGGAGAGGTTTATGAATACCCAGAACCCTCCCACTCCCAAGAGAGTAAGAGAAGGGCCTCAGGAGGACCCCAGGGCCAAAATTCCGAGACTAGTCAATCCCCACCAGGACACAGCCTCAGACTTCCATAGTGTGTATGACCTCACTGGGGAAGAACATTATTTTGAGGAAGAGGATGATTTTATGGACGAGGAAGAGGGACGGAACCAGGAGGAAGGTCTGGAAGACAGCCCAGACTTGGTAGGAGAAGGCTTCGGAGAAAATCCAGAAGAAGGACCTTCTCACCCCTGGCAATCCCCATCAATATATTCCGACACTGATGTCCTGAACCTAAATCCTCCTGACAATTCACCTATTAGAAACACATCTCCCATTGACGATCAGCCCACATTTAATGCCCTGTTGCGCAGAGCAGCAGCACATTTCGAACTGGATACTGGGGAGCTCTCTCCTGAATTAGACTTTGTGGAAAGAGTAATTAAGGAGAAACCCCCGGTCAGTCAGACCATTCCCCTCCTCGCTTCGTTGAAGAGAAGAATCATTCCTTCGCTGTCCACACCCACACTAATCAGAGGGGTCAATCCTAGAATTGAAAAACTTTTCACTCCTTCACCCTCAGACCCGCTGTACATCAGGGGACATTCCATTCCGGATTCCCTGGTAGTAACCAACACAAGAAAGAGGGCAGGGGTACCACTTTCCACCAGTGAGGCACCACCTGACAAGGAGGGCAAGCGGTTATATGCCCTTGCAAAAAGAGTTACATCCTCGGCTGCCTTTTCGGCAAGAATTGCGAACAACAATTCTTTGCTCGCTAGCTATGCGGACGCGCAGTGGGCCAAACTGCGCAAAGACGCCGAAGAAGCGCCGGAACCATTACGTACACGCCTGCTTACAACTATTGGCGGAGGAACCCAGGTCAACCAGAGTATTGTAAAGAGCTCTCTGGATGCGGCAGAAACTGCGGGACGTTCCCTAGTTCAGGGAATAATCCTAAAACGCCACGTATGGCTGCGCAACTCAGGGTTCAAACCGGAGACACAGGCGTCTTTAATAAATAAACCTGTTGAAGACTCAAACCTCTTCGGGAAAGCGGTGGATGAGGCTCTGGAGATGGCTAAAAAAGAGTTCGATACTATCAAAACTCTTGACCAAATCTCTAAGCCCTCTACCAGGCGCGGTTATGGCAACAAACGTTTTTTTCGTGGCCAACGCCAACAACAAAACCAGCAGCAACAGTACCCTGCCACCAATTTCCAGACCAATGGTGGCCAGTATAGCCAAAGAGGCCAGCGCCGGGGCAAAGGAAGAGGCCAGGGTTCCACCCCCAGAGGCTCCCAAGCCCCCAATAACTCCAAGTGACGCGAAGATTCGCGTCCCCTCCCATGCAACACCGGTCGGGGGCCGGATAACATCCTTTCTTCCAGCATGGGAGGGTATAACGTCAGACTGCTGGGTACTTTCCACCGTAGCCCAAGGATACTGCATCGAATTCAACAGTTCCCCAACATACAAACCCCCGAGGGGACGTCGCATGACACCGGAACATCTTGCCATCCTTCTCCAAGAAGTACAACAACTGCTGGAAAAAGGAGCCATAGAGGTCGTACCTCTATCTCAGGTAACGGAAGGTATTTATTCAGTGTACTTCCTTGTACCCAAAAAGGATCTAACCATGCGCCCTGTATTAGATCTGCGCCCAGCGAACAAGTTTATCAAACCCCAAAAGTTTCGTATGGTGACCTTACAAGAAGTGATCCCACTGCTATCACAGGGAGATTACATGACAACATTGGACATGAAAGATGCATACTTTCATATTTTAATGTTGCTAGTGCACAGAAAATACCTCCGGTTCATGATAGAGGGCAAACACTACCAGTTCAGAGTGCTACCCTTCGGCATAGCATCTGCACCAAGGGTATTCACGAAGGTGCTGGCAGTGGCAGCGGCCCACCTGCGCAGGTTGTCCTTCCCAGTTTACCCTTACCTCGACGACTGGCTCATAACAGGGGATTCTTACGAAACATGCTTCTCCAATACCCAAAAGACTGTAGACCTTTTGTTCCAGTTGGGCTTCTCCATCAACGAAAAGAAGTCCAGCCTAGACCCCAGCCAAATCAAACAATTCCTAGGGGCTCTAATTCAAACAAAGGACGGCCTCGTCTTCCCCTCCAAAGAGAGGGTCCAAATCATGCTGTTTCAGATCCCTCAATATGTGACCGGTCGAGAGGTGACGGTACGCAAAGCAATGCGCTTGCTAGGCATGATGGCGTCGTGTATTTATTTGGTACCTCATGCGTGCCTGCGCATGCGCCCAATGCAAGAGTGGCTCAACAGCCAGTGGTGTCAGGCCAGCGGACTATGGGACGATCTAGTGGTGGTCTCACAGGCCTTAGTTCTCTTGCTACGGTGGTGGACAAAGGAAAACCTGGAAAAAGGGAAACCCTTTGCCACACCCGCGGCGGAAGCCACTCTAACCACAGACGCATCCCTCACAGGATGGGGGGCTCACCTATCCCATCAGACTGCTCACGGAGTGTGGACTCCGAACGTAGCATCCAAACACATCAATCTTCTGGAGCTACTAGCGGTGTTCAAGGCGCTAAAAGCCTTCCAGGAACACCTACAAGGCAGGACAGTGATGGTCCTCACAGACAGCACCACAGCCATGTATTACATCAACAAGCAGGGGGGAACCCACTCTCCAGGACTGTCCAAACAGGCCCAAAATATATGGAAGTGGGCTCTCAAACAAAATATGTTCCTACTGTCACAACATGTACCAGGGGAACTCAATCTGCTGGCAGACAAACTCAGCAGGGATTTTCCCCTGCCCGAAGAGTACGAATGGCGACTGCATGAAGACATCGTCTTCGACGTCTTCACGCAATGGGGATTCCCAGAAATAGACCTTTCGCAACCCTGGAGAACTCACAATGCCAAAGTTACGCCTCCAGGTACCCCCAGAACCAATCCAAGGGGAACGGTCTGTCGATTCAATGGTCAGGGAAATTTGTTTACGCTTTTCCCCCGACTCCCCTTCTCAACAAGGTGGTGCACAAAATGCACCAGGAACAAGTAACCATGATACTGGTGGCCCCAATGTGGGCCCGACAGCCATGGTTCGCTCACTTGATGGAGATGTCTCTATCTCCCCCAGTGAAACTCCCCTGCCCGTACAACATGCTGTCACAAGACAAGGGCAGGACTCTGCATCCATGCCCCCAGAACATGAACTTAGCAGCCTGGCTCCTGAGATCATAGAATTTGGACATCTACAGCTCCCGCAGAGATGCATGGACATCCTCAGGGAAGCCAGAAAACCTAACACTCGCCACTGCTATTCTAGCAAGTGGAAGAGATTTGTCATCTGGTGCAGAAGAAAGAGCATCAACCCAATTGACTGCTCTCCCACACATATTGTTCTATACCTGACCCATTTATTGGATTCAGGTCTAGTGTTCAATTCCATTAAAGTCCACCTAGCGGCACTTTCTGCATACACCACTTCCCAACTCAAAGTGTCGTGGTGGAAGATCCCTGTTATAAAGGCCTTCATGGAGTGAGTAAAGAGAATACACCCCCCGATAGCTGACCCAGCTCCCGGATGGGACCTTAACGTGGTACTTACCAGACTCATGGGCTCACCATTTGAACCCATTCACAAAGCATCTCTTAAAAACCTCACTCTTAAGACTGCTTTTCTAATAGCTATCACCTCCATCAGGAGAGTAAGTGAACTACAGGCTCTTTCTGTTCTAGACCCCTTCGTTACAGTTCACAGAGATAAGGTGGTTCTACGCACTCACCCAAGGTTTGCTCCAAAATTCATCTCAAAATTCCACGTAAACCAGTCTATAGAACTACCAGTGTTCTTTCAAAATCCTTCCAACTTGGGAGAAAGGACTCTGCACACACTAGATGTCCGCAGAGCGGTCATGTTCTACATGGAAAGAACCAGACCACTGAGGAAGACTAATCAGTTCTTCGTCTCGGTGGCAGCAGGAAGAGAAGGGGATGCAGTTTCAAAGTCCACTATTTCGAGGGGATTGGGTCCTCCGACGTATTCCATATCTATGACATGTAATCACCACAGCTGTGCTGCTTCGGAAACTTTTTTCTGCGTCCTGCGTCGATGACGTCGATGCGCCGTCGTCGAGGACCTCCTCCGACGTCCGACGTCATCCGATGTGATAAGTAGGACGCCCGTAGCCTCAGTTCCGTTTTTTCCGCGAACGTGTTGCTTCGTGTTTCTCGGTTTCAACGCCTCGACTCTTTGGAGTTCTGTTCTTCTCGGTTCTTCGAACCTGTTCGTTTTGTGAAAAATCCTTCAGAGGATGTCTTCTACTTCGTCTTCGACCCCGCGTTCGGGTTTCAAGAAGTGCGGGGAGTGTGGGTCCAAAATGTCGGTGACGGACTCGCACAACGCCTGCCTCTGGTGCCTCGGGGAGGCCCACGACACGGATGACTGTGTCGACTGCCAGTCGCTCACGTCCAAAGCCTTACGCGAACGTAAGAAGAAGTTGTCGGTAGGTCGGGTGTCCAAGCCCCGGAAGTCGAAGTCTGCGGGGCTTTCGACGGATGATTCGAGGGGTGACTCTCCGCGTCATCGTCGGAAGTCTCGTGTGTCTCCTTCTAGGAGTCGGTCTCGCCACTCCTCAGCCTCTTCGAGGCATTCTCGGAAGCGCCGACACCGGTCGTCTTCCAGGTCCTCTTCGGAGGGCTCTGCCCGGCACGTCGCTTACCCCTCCAGCCGTGCGACGCCGGAGGAATGGGCTTCTTTCGGGAAGAAGATGCTGGCAATTCTTGAGTCGCAGGGTACTCAGCCGTCCGTGCCCCCGAGTGGGGTCGGTCGTGTGAGGTCGAGAGACACCGCTCGCAAGAGTGGTCGGCACGAGTCACGGGAAAGGTCCCGTTCGGACAAGGGGACTCGTTCTCGACGTACCCGTTCCAGGTCCCGGTCCTCGACGCGTTCGAGACCGTGTGCACCTGTGAGGTCTTCGAAGAAGGCATCGACGTCTGTGGTGTCGAGGGCGTCGACAGGCTTTCTCGAGGCTCTGGCTCCGAGGAAGTCTTCGATGCCGTCGACGCTCAGGTCGTCGAGGGACACGCTCGGGGCTCCGCCCTCGAGGGCTGTGTCGACGCCGCCGATTCTGGAGGCGCTGCATCTGATGTCGACGCCGATTTCCTCGACGCCGATCCTCTCGGCGCCGATGCCGGTTCTCTCAACGCTGGCGCCGATTCGCTCGACGCCATCGACGCCTTTCGTGACGGAGGTACCCCAGGGCACGGGTGGACCCCCTAGGAAGGCTCTGGTTAAGAGCAAGCACTCTAGGGTGCCTTCTTTTCGCCGCCTGGACTATATTTCGGAGGCGGATGAGGATTCTGATGGCCTGGTTCCTAGTCAGGTTCCGGATGAAATTGTCTTGGGCCATAGTCAGTTTGACGAGTTGAGACAGTCCCTGCATGATGCCAGTGGACTGGACACCTCTCCGGAGGTGGAGTTTTGTAGGCCTGAGCCTGGCTCTCATGCTGATTCCTCGTACCGGCGCCTTATGGCTAGGGTTTCTGAGTACTTGGGATGGTCTTCTCCCCCAGGGGAGTTTGTGCAGGATGATCTGACGGACATCCTTGATGTTGGTCCCCCAACTGACCCGGTTCTGCCGTTCCATATGGCTTTACAGAGAACGGTGGCGGCGGCGGCTTGGACTGCTCCGGAGAGTCTCCCGGCGGTGGGCAGATCCTTGTCGCGAAAATACCGTCCAGCCAGTGGCGACCCCTGCTACTTGACCAGGCACCCCACTCCGGAGAGTTTGGTGGTGCAGGCGGCCACGGCCCCGGCGAAGCAGGCGTCGTACCCTACCATCCCTCCTGATAGGGACGACAAACGTTTTGATGGCTGGGCGAAGAAAGTGTTTTCTTCTGGTGGTATGGCGCTTCAGGCGGCCAACTCCATTTGTGCCTTGTCGCGTTTCACGCACACTCTGTGGAACTGTGTTGCGTTAGCGGCTGAACATATTCCCGAAGGGGACGAACGGGATGGTTTCCTTGCTATGGTCCAGGATGGTAAGGATGCCATATGTGAGTCCGTTCAGTCGGGTTTGGACTTAGCTGAATGCGTCAGTAGGTCCATGGCGGCGAGCACCGTGATACGCAGGTTTGCGTGGTTGCGGAAGTCGGGGTTTGCTCCTGATGTGCAGTCCCGGCTCCTCAACATGCCCATTGACGGTGAACACCTTTTTGGCAGCAAGGCTGACGAGAGCCTTGAGAGGTTGCAGACCTCAAAAGCTGCAGCGAAGTCGTTGGGCGCTGCAGTTCGCCAACCTCTGCCTTTTCGTCCTAGGGGACAGCAGTGGAGGGGTGGTTCCTTTCGCTATTACTCATCCTTCAGTAAAGCGAGAGGAGCTGGCAGTCAAAGAGGCCAACGCAGGGGTACCAGAGGTGGACGACAGGGTACCCGTGGTGCCAAGGCCGCTCGGGCAGTTGCCTCTTTGCCCTCAGGTAACACCGCAGCCGCTCCCACTCAGTCGTGAGGCCATGTCCCATGGTTCGCCGGTTGGGGGAAGGCTGGCGCAGCATCTTGTAGAGTGGCAAGCCATTACTTCAGATGTGTGGGTTCTGGAGATCATAACCCACGGCTACTGTCTTCCCTTTCGGCACAGGCCTCGCGACAATCCACCGGGGAACCTCTCTTTGCAGAGTCCGGATCCGCTCCTTGCGCAGGAAATTCAAGCCCTGCTGGAGAAAGGCGCCATAGAACTGGTGCCTGTAGCGGAGAGGAACAAGGGATGGTATTCCCCTTATTTTTTGATTTCGAAGAAAGACTGGGGATTGAGACCCATCATGGACTTGCGCGGTTTGAACAAACTCCTCAGGAAGGACAAGTTCAAGATGGTTACTCTCTCTCAAGTCCTCCAGGCCCTTCAGCTTCAGGACTGGTTGGTGTCACTCGACCTCAAGGATGCTTACTTCCATGTGCCGATCCATCCCAAGCACAGGAAGTACCTGAGGTTTGCGGTTGGCGACTCGCACTTTCAGTTTCGGGTCCTGCCGTTCGGATTGACCTCCGCCCCGAGGGTTTTCACCAAGCTCATGGTGGTGGTGGCAGCACATCTCAGGCAAGGGGGGATTCACGTCTACCCCTACCTGGACGATTGGTTGATCAGGGGGAGCTCTCCCGAGCAAGTCCTGGATCATCTATCGGTCACCTGTCGCTCCCTTCACAGGCTGGGCTTCTCCCTCAATTTAAAGAAGTCCCATTTGACGCCAACACAGCGGCTCCAGTACATCGGAGCAGTGCTCGACACTTCCCTGGGGCAGTGTTTTCCTCCCCAGGTGAGGGCTCTTCACATTCAGCAGATGGTGCACAAGTTTCAGCATGCCCAGACGCTCCCAGCGTTCGAGTTCTTGAGGTTGCTCGGCCTCATGGCATCCTGCATTCTTCTGGTGCCAGAGGCTCGCCTGCGGATGAGATCTTTGCAGTGGGCACTCAAGACGCAATGGTCGCAGTCCTCCGGCAGGATGTCAGACTCGATTCAGGTGCCGTCCTCGGTCGCCCGGGACCTTCTGTGGTGGGCCGTCGAAGGCAACTTGATGAAGGGGGCTCCATTTTGGCTTCCCTGGCCGGAGGTGACGATCGTGTCGGATGCATCCCTCACGGGATGGGGAGCTCATGCCAACGGGCTGACAGTCAGCGGTCGTTGGTCTCAGTCGGAGTCCAGACTCCATATCAATCTGTTGGAGCTGAGGGCCGTCAGGCTAGCCCTGAAGGCTTTTCTGCCGTCTGTGCGAGGGAAGAATGTCCTGATCCTGACGGACAACACAGTGGCCATGCACTACCTCAACAAAGAGGGGGGGGCAGGGTCACTTCCTCTGTGCAGGGAGGCGATGCAGTTCGAGTTCTGGGCCATCCAGCAGGAAGTTTCGATCTCGGCAGTTCATCTGGCCGGAGCCGAAAACGTGACGGCGGACGCTCTGAGCAGGCAGAGCGCGATCTCTCACGAGTGGGAGTTGGCTCAGGAGATTCTCCTGGAGATCTTCGCCCTTTGGGGGACCCCTCAAGTGGATCTCTTCGCCTCCAGTGTCAACCGGAAGTGCGAAAGGTTTTGCTTGCGGGAATTTCCTCCAAAAGGAGCCTTAGGAGACGCGTTCGTGGTGGAGTGGTCGTTCCCGCTGCTGTACGCGTTTCCTCCAGTCCCCGTCATCCCGCAAGTGCTGCGGAGGTTACGGAAGTTCGGTTCCCGGATGATCCTCATTGCTCCGGCGTGGGCTCGGAGGACGTGGTACCCGGACCTTCTCGACTTGTCCATCTGCCCTCCACGTCGTCTTCCCTACCGAGACGATCTGCTCTCACGGGAGGGGGGGGTCAGGTTCTCCATCCAGAGGTCAGATCCCTCAACCTTCACGCTTGGCTTCTGAGAGGTTGAGGTATAAGGATTGGGATCTCCCTGAAGACGTGATGGAGGTGTTGCTTTCGGCCCGAAGGCCAGCAACTAAGTCTCTGTACCGTTGCCGTTGGCGTAAGTTCTGCGACTGGTGCAGAGTTCAGAATGTGGATCCTTTTGCATGTGACATCCCCATGGTTCTGTCCTTTTTACTTTCTTTGGCCCACAGGGGCTTGCAAGTGGGTACCATTAAAGGTTACCTGGCGGCGCTGTCCATCTTTAAGCGCTCGTCTGAAGAGTGTTCTTACTTTAAAATCCCTTTAATTTCACAGTTTCTGAAAGGGCTCACTAATGTGTTCCCTCCGTCACCTTTCCTGGTGCCTGGTTGGGATTTAAACCTTGTTCTTAGGTTTCTTATGGGTGCTCCGTTTGAGCCTTTACATTCTTGCCCTTTGAGGCTGTTAACTCTGAAAACTGTGTTTTTAGTTGCGGTTACTTCCGCTCGCAGAGTGAGTGAGTTACAGGCACTTTCAGTTAAGCCTCCCTTCACTGTGTTTCACAAGGACAGGGTTGTCCTTCGTGTTCGTCCTTCTTTTCTTCCGAAGGTAGTGTCGGAATTTCATTTGGCCCAGAAGGTTGTTCTTCCGGCATTCTATCCTCCTCCGCATCCTGGTAAGGAAGAGGAGAGGCTCCATAGGCTTGATCCTAGGAGAGCTTTAAGCTTTTATGTTTCACGCATGCCCCGGGTCAGAGTGGACGATCAACTCTTTATTGGTTACGCTGGGAAGCGTTTGGGGCAAGCTGTGTCGAAACAGACTTTGTCTCGCTGGATTATTTTAGCCATCTCGGAGTGTTACCGTTTGGCGGGTAAGGACCCACCGGCTGGCTTGCGGGCCCATTCTACCAGGGGTGTGGCTGCATCTACTGCACTGCAGAGGGGTGTTCCTATTCGCAACATCTGTGATGCAGCCACCTGGGCTTCAGTACATACATTTGTACGTCACTATTCCCTCGATTCCATCCGAGGGCAGGATCTGGCCTTTGGCAAGGCGGTCCTTTGCTCTGCTATTTGATTGGCTATTCTAAATTTTGATTCTAAATTCTTTCCCTCCTCCTTGCTCTGGTACTGCTTTGGGAGTCTGTCATAGATATGGAATACGTCGGAGGACCCAATCCCCTCGAAGAACAAGTTACTTTCTTACCTGGTAACGTTCTTTCGATGGGATGGTCCGACGACGTATTCCATATCGCTCCCGCCCTGCCTTCCCCGCTGCAGAATTTCTTTTGCGATTTCAGCTTACGTTCCGCAAGGCTTTGTGTCTGACTGGCAGTTGACTTATGTCACACGTTCTGGGGGAAAAAACTACAACTGAGGCTACGGGCGTCGTGCGTCCTACTTATCACATCGGATGACGTCGGACGTCGGAGGAGGTCCTCGACGACGGCGCATCGATGTCATCGACGCAGGACGCAGACGCCGAAAAAAGTTTCCGAAGCAGCACAGCTGTGGTGATTACATGTCATAGATATGGAATACGTCGTCGGACCATCCCATCGAAAGAACGTTACCAGGTAAGAAAGTAACTTGTTCTTCTAGATGGATTGTTCAATGCATCACTCTCTGCTATACTCTTGCTAAGAGAGAACTGCCCTTTAGGCCAAGAGCACATTCTACTCGAGGCACGGGGGCGTCCATAGCATTCATTGCAAATGTTCCCCTTGAGTCCATCTGTAAAGCGAATACCTGGAGTTCTGTGCACACCTTTACAAAACACTACTGTCTAGATGCACACTCTAGATCTGACTCCCAGGTGGGACAGGCAGTATTAAGACATCTTTTCTCTACTGTTCCTTCTCATAACCCACCGCCAACTCCGGGTACTGCTCGCTAGTCTATGCACAGCATGTGATTCTAAGCAGATTAACAAACATCAGAAGACAATGCATTACTTACCGTAAAAGCATTTCTGATGGTTGTATCTGCTTAGATTCACATGCGCCCACCCTTCCTCCCCGCTCGGATGGAAGGAAGA
The DNA here is from genome assembly GCF_040938575.1 of Ambystoma mexicanum. Classification (NCBI taxonomy): domain Eukaryota; kingdom Metazoa; phylum Chordata; class Amphibia; order Caudata; family Ambystomatidae; genus Ambystoma; species Ambystoma mexicanum. The sequence continues at coordinate 852,495,827 of NC_090936.1, read as the reverse complement.
TCCTTTTCTATATTTCTCTCTTTTCTGTACTCACTCATGTCTAGAAGGCTCCCTCAGGGCAGGAAAATACAAACAGAGGGACCTCGACGCGTGAGGGATTGTGGGTACAACGCACGTCACTATAGGGAGAGTGTTACAGACACGCCTTGTCGACGTCCCCTTTTCGACTACGAAAAACAAAATGCAATACTCCGCAGTGACCACTGGATGTCGGACCTATGCACAGCATGTGAATCTAAGCAGATACAACCATCAGAAATGCTTTTACGGTAAGTAATGCATTGTCATTTGTATTCGTTTTCTAATAAAGACATATAGGTATACACATAGCATAATTTGCATAGCATCACAATACAGTGTCATTGGCAAATTGTATTCCACCTTTTGTATCTCTTAACATTCCCCCCCCCCAACCCACCATATTTCTCATGACCTGTTTCAACAACTTTCCGAGCTGCATATACTTCCCACTGGTCGCTGCGGCCATTACGAGTGACTTTTTAAGTTTTATCCTGTACTGAACAGGGTTAGTGTTAGCTCTGTCCAGCGTATCATGTCTTCACTAGGTTCTTGTCTCTGCCCACTAATCGCCTGTTTCCACACCCCCGTCTCCGCTGTTGCTCATTTTTTCAGGTCTTTCCAGCACTTTTCTACTAGCGGGCCTTTGCCCGATTTACATACCATTGCTATGGAGCATTTGGCCAGTACATATGCTAGGTCTTTCAATTTCCCCAGCGCTTTTCCATTCTTGCTCTTCGGAAAAAGCCCCAATAGACATGCCTCTGGGGATTGGTCGTCCAGTACTATGTGCCCCCTGCATAATCTCTGTGTCACATCTCCCCAGAATTTTGTTATAACAGTACATTCCCAGAACATGTGTAGCATCCATGCATTTTCCATCTTACATTTGGGGCACCTTTGGCTGCCCTCCCCTTTGAATCCAGCTATTGTCCCCGGTGTTAGGTACGCTCTCTGTGTTACATACATTTGCAATAGTTGGAATCTAGCGTTCCTAGAGACCCTTTGTGATATCCGTCCAGCCTCTGCCATTCCCTATCTGTGAAGGACTTGCCCAGGTCTGTTTCCCATTTCGCCCTGACATGCAATTCGCACCTTGAGTGGTTTTCTGAAAACACCTTGTATAACCTCGATATGGCATGCCCACCCTTGGATGTATTTATCATTGTTTCCACTACTTCACATTCTATCATGTCACCGCCTTTTGTTGGCCATCTTTTCTTGATGGAGTCCACCCTCCGTGTATACCTGTTGTCTTGGAAGTCATTAAAACTCACTAAGGAACCCTACTTCCACAGGTCTCCTACTGTTATGATCCCACAGGACTCCCAATTAAGTTGCACGTTGGCTCTTAGTCCCCTGTCAACTGACATTACCGCAGCCATGGGTATGTGCTGCGATAACGGGTCCTTGATCTTAAGCTTTTTACAGGTTCAACGCCATATCTGTATGCCCAATTGTACCAAGTGTGGATATATTTGTGGTTGTGTTGTGTTGACCCATAATACTTCTTTTAGGTGTAGATGTTGGATTCCTGGTTGTAGTAGTGCCATTTCCAATGAGGGATCGTCAGCTAGCCATTCGACCACATACTGCATTTGGCTTGCTAGGTAATTATAATTCGAAATTTGGGATTCTCAGCCCGCCCTTATCGTATGGTCTTTGTAGGGTGCGCAGCGCGACTGTCTGTCTCTTTACCATAGGAAGCTTCTGCACAATTGTTCTAGTTTTGGTAAGGAATGGTTTGGGTATGTTGTAGGGGATATTTCCAAAGCAATGTAGGATTCTGGGCAGCACCACCATTTTCAACAATGCTGTTCTCCCCATTATCGACAGTGGCAGCTTCCCCCAGAATTGAATTGAGTTTACCAGTCCCTCCAGCCCTTTCTCAGGGTTGAATGTGTGTTCCTGCTCAGGGGTGTGATATATATCTAGGCTTAGGTATCTGATGGTGTCTGTCTTCCACAGGAGGGTCAGTGTTGGCAGCCTTGCACTACCAGCTGTGACAAGTTTGGCCAGCGGGAATAGGCAGGATTTGTGTTTATTAATCGTAATTCCCGTCAATTCGCAAAAGTTATCTAGTACTTCTAATATGTGTTGGAGGATATCCTCTGGGATTTGCAGCTACAGTAAAGTGGTGTCTGCATACATGGAAACCACATGCCACCTCCCATCTATCCTGATTCCCGCCTCTTGGTATTCATGCCTAAGGAATGCCGCTACTGGTTCCATCACTATAATGTAGAGCATGGGGGACAGTGGTCATCCCTGTCTGGTTCCCCTCCACAATTCCCACCTCTCTGAGTAGGCGCCACCCGTTTTGACCCTCACCCTTGGTTTACTGTAAATCAATTTGATCCACTGGATGTACTTTATCCCCATACCTAGTTTCATCATTGTCGCGCATAGCCAATCCCAGTGGATTGAATCGAACGCTTTTGTTGCGTCTAATGAGGCCACCGCGCAGTACTCGTCCCAGTCTCTTGTGCTGCTGATCACGTGATGTTGTCTACGTAGGTTCCTGGAGATATTCCTTCCTCGCACATGACCCGTTTGATCAGGGTGTATTAATTTGTTTATTTCTCGCCTTAGCCTATTTGCCAGTAGTGCAGTGAGAATTTTACTATCCGAATTCTGTAGGGACAGTGGCCTGATGAACCACAGTCTGTGGTTTCTTTATTAGGTTTCGGGAGGAGTATTAATACGGCTTCTCTCATGCTACCTGGGAGAATCCCTGTTTCGAACGCTTCCATGTATACTTTCAGCAGGAGTGTTGCTAGACTGTCTGTGTATTCCTTGTAGAATTCACCCAGCAACCCATCCAGGCCAGATGTTTTCCCTGAGGGCAGCGTTCTAATTGCAGCCAGCACTTCCCTGGCCAGTATAGGATCTTCTAGAATCTGCGCCTTCTTTGGCTCTGGTTGTGGTAACATTATGAGGTTTATTGCTTCCTTTAGTTCGCTACTCCTCCCTTCCTTACCTTCTCAGTATAGCTCCCTGTAATATTCATAGAACATTTTGTTCACCTCACTTTGTGTATTTTGCACAGTACCCACTTTATTCTGTACGGAGTATATTAGTGTTTTCGTACTATCATTTTTGTGGAGCCATGCCAGCAGTTTACCTGGTTTGTTCCCCCCCTGCATGTGTTTTCCCTAAATGCTTTGCGTAACTGACTTGTGTTATGCACTCCTGCCTCAGTCTGGTTTCCTCTCCCTGATTCTCCTCACCCGTGCTGTTTCTTTTCTCAACTTCTGCTAGTTCAACTTCAATCCTGTTCAGTTCTGCTGTGATGGTTTTACGCACCCCACCTGCTTGGGCTATCATTTCTCCCCTACTCACAACTTTAAATGCTTCCCATACTTTTCCAATTGACCTGACGCTGCCCTCATTAATCTTTAAGAATTCCTCAGTGTGTTTCTTCATTTGCTCTCTGAACACGGTGTCTAGCAAGGTTTCGCTGCGTAGCCACCAGGTTGGTATGGCCAGTCTGGGTGCTGTTATTTCCCATTTGATTACTAATGGGGCATGATCTGATAATACCCTGGCTATTTTGCTTCCTCAAATTCTATCGCGTGTTCCTCGCCTGTGAATAAATAACCTAGCCTTATGTACACTTTGTGTGGGATGGAATGATGCAAATAGTCTCTCCCTAATGGGTGCAATGTCTTCCAATGTCTACTAAGCTAAAATAATGCAGGAGGTTGTTTAGGGCTTTTGCTGATGGCGCAGGCCTTCTGAACTTGTCATCCGACCTGTCCAGCTTGGGGTTGAGTGTACAATTGAAGTCCCCTCCCCACAATAACACTCAATTTCTATACGGGCCTATCCTTGCATAGAGTGAGCGAAAGAAAGACGTGGCGTTGTGATTCGACGCATAGGTGTTCACAATGCATATTTATCTGTTTTCTAAAGTGCCATAAATCAGAACCATCCTGCCCTTGTCGTCGGTCTTAGTGTGTAGTATCTTCAGCGGGACTGCGGGGGCCACCAAGATGAGAACACCTTTAGAGTAAGCCGATTACGTGGACCCCACTTTAACACCACCCCATTGTTGTGCTACTTGTCTTGTCCAGTTTTATTTAGGTGCGGCTCTCGTAATAAGGCCACTCCTATTTTGTTCAAACGCATATATGATATTGTTCTGTGTCTTTTCATGTAATTATTAAGGCCTGGATATTCCAGATCATTACTTTAATGCTACCCTCCTTCGTAACTGTGTCTAGGTGTTTCCAGTTGTTGCCACTCTTTTAAGTTGTTGTTCCTCAAGGTCATGTCTCTCGTTGCGACCTCCCTCTGGGTAATGCTATCTGGCTTCCCGTTTGTACCCAATAACAACTCCCCTCCAACCTTCTTATCCAACTGCCTAAACCACAATTTAAACCGTCCAGCTATGCTGGGCATGCTCGGACAATCCCGCTTTCGCTCCCTCCTCTCCTGGTCATATGACCAGGCTTTTTGTGCCCAACGGGTAGGTACTTTTATCGTACCCGAACAAATATGTATGGGGAGGTAGGGCGCCCCTTCTTCAGGCGACACCCTACCCTTAAAGACTGTGTTTACTCAACATATTCCCCTGCTCCACGGCTTCCGTTCAGTTATGGCTATAGTTATTTTGATCGCCAGAGCCTACTAGATTTAAGTCTAACATCCTCTGGTTGCCTCTCGGGATTTACATGCATAATTGGTTCTCTGTGTCTCTGGACAGCTCAAGCAGGCTTTCCGTATGACGTGTGCCAGCCTTAGCCCTGTTGTATCAATCACTGCTTAATGTTGGTGCTTTCACGCTGTGTAACCAGTCTTGTGCTTCCTCCGGGTAGTCGAAGAACAACGCCGTATGGTATACAGTATCTTCAGCTTGTCTGCGTAGATTAACATGTATTTCAACCCAGCCTTCCTCAGTCTTTCCTTAGTTGCAATGAAATGGGCTCTGCGTTTCTGGACTTGAAAGATGTAGTCTGGATATATTGCTAATTTGGCTGAGGCTCTCTGTATTGTTCCTCCCGTCCTTGAGAGTGCCAGGATTTACTCCCTGTCCTTATAGTTTAGGATTTTGATGATGATGGGCCCGGGGGGTGCTCCCGGTGGCGGTTTCCTGATTAAAAGATCTATGCGCGCGTTCTACCGTGAATTCTTGCGTAAGGTTCCCCAGACCCAGTTCCTGTAGCAGTAGGTTCTCTACATAGTTAATGGGGTTGGTGCCCCCCATGCCTTCAGGCAGTCCCAGGATCCTGATGTTCTTCCGTCTTGCCCATCCTTCTGCATCCTTAGCCCTGTCCTCGAGCAGTTTAACTTTTTTGCTGCAGTATCTTGACATCCGAAGTTGTTCCACATTTCGGGCTACCTTGGCCTTTGGTGAATGCTTCCATGGTGGTCTGTTACCCTTTTACCTTACCACCTTTGGACGCCATTTGCTGTGCAGGCCTGTCTGCCTCTGTGCAGCTTAATTACCTCCTGTCTGCTTAGATACTTGGAGTAGGCACTTTTAGCGGGGGTAACTACGATTTTGCTGTTGTCTTTGCCTTGCTCACTATTCAGCGTGTGGCTTCCCCCATTGTTGTCCTTCACGCAGTGGCTATAGATAGGGGCATTAGCTTGGCCCCTGCTGGCTTGCGCATATGCTGCGTATTTAGCCTGCTATTTTGCCAGGCCAGGTAGACATGTGCCTGTTGCGCGGCTCTGTCTGCGTTGCTTATCATGTTGGGGCGCCTTCTCATTCTGCCCGGCTTGTATACGCGCCTTGTTTTGGCCCTGGCTGGCTTGTGTGTGCACCTTTTGTTATCCCCCAGTTTGCAACCCGGGCAGACCGGCGCCCGCTGTGCGGTTCTGTCTATGTCGCCTGTTGCAGTGTGAGTCAATGCGCGTTCCTTCTCTGCCCAGCCCTTGTCCATACATGCCTGTTTTTATCCCTCCTTTCAGTGGTGTTTAATGGACCCAATTAGCTGTGTTAAGTGCACTTCCCTTGGCTTCCGCTCCGGTAGGTGTGCTGTGTCTGCTCCCTTATGACTGGGCCACTTTCTCCACTACCCCGCTTTTCTGCTTATTGCCTGGCACCCACTGGGTCTTGTGTTTTTGTGTTGTGTCTTCAGTTCACCTGGTGCCGCCGCCTTATACTGCCAGACACTGGACTCCGGTCCCTTAAGCCGGCGGGTCGTGGCTGCTCCACATACGCTCACCAAATCCATTTGGGTCCAAGTCGCTGTAGGGAGCGGCATTTGTCCTGCCGCCTCCTCACAGAGTCTTCTGCTTCAGAGCGCGCTCCTCTTTGTTGCCTCGGTCACCATTTTAGCCGCCTCAGCCTACTACCGTGACTCTGTGACTCTGGTGTTATTTCTATTCTGCGTAACTTGTAGCGTTGAGAGTGCGGCTGCACTGCGCTTAAGTTGATTTGCCCTTCTTGGATTCAAAATAACTTGTTTTGACTTTATTGCATGCCATAATCGGATCGTTGCAGGATCAGGCAGGAGCTCTGTGAGACACGTTTTCACAGCATGGCTGTCCGTCACGCCCCCCCCTCAAATCTTATGTCTGTGGGTTTTGTGTGGGTATGAAAGCAGGGATACGGAAATGGATAAGAGCCGAGTTAGAGGCCAATGAGAGGTCCGATTGAAAGATTTAGAACACTTGAACGATGAAACCGGGGATGAGGCTCCATAAGCGGATATTAGAAATGAGTTGGAGGCGTTCCAGGCAAATGCATTGAGAGAGTTTCGCTACCTGCATCAATCTACATTGGCCAGAAGACAGTGGCCTTTTTGGTGCTTCTCCTGATGGCCGGATGGCGACCCACTCAGGTGGACCGTATAAGGAACTCCAGAGGGGAATACATCTTTGAGACAGTTGTAAGGAAGGCATGGTATCAAACTAAGACAGACACAAGTGATCACAGTTCAAGGGTGTTTATTGAACTTTATCAGGGGTGTGAAAAACTACTACTGAAACCTAAATCTAAGATGATAAATAATAATAAATAATAAAGTCCTAGTGGAGTCTAGTCAAATAAAAAGGGCCTATATTAAAAAAAAACTATAGCCAGTCCTTACCGCTATGCTTCGAAATAGTGTGGGATAATGTTAAAAAAATAAAGAAATGTTCACAAAATGATAAGTCAGGATGTTAGGCCGTTGGTCTCCCTTCCCCACGTTTTTAGCACAGGACAAGGCAGGTCACAAACTCATGGGCTTTTTCGGCACAAGGTCACAGTTTCTTTTACCAACATCAGGGCCTTCTGTGCCCAAGTCTCTTTCATTCAAAGTCTCTTGCTTCAGAGGGCCTGATGCACCAAAACAACAAAGAAAAGTTCCTTTCCAAATATTCAAGTTGCACGCTTTACGTCACCCGGGATCCCCCTCAGCCAGGCTCAGATCCTTCTTTCACAGTTAGTCTCCCTCAGTCGGGTTCGGACCAACTTTAATTTGCAGGCTTCCCTCAGTCGGGCTCACATTTGTCACACCAGTATATTCACAGGTGAGTTTTACTGTTCACCCCGGATCCCTCTCTTCTGGGCTCAGACCAATTTCAGTTCGTAGGCATCCCTCAGTCGGGTTCACATTGCCACAACAATATCTTCACGGGTGAATTTTACTGTTCACCCCGTATCCCCCTCTTCCAGGCTCAGATCAGCTTTTAACAATGAGTGCCCCTCTTCTAGGCTCAGACCAATTTCAGTTTGTAGGCAATCAAAGTCTTTCGAATGTGCACAGGATTTTACTTAACACGCTGCAGAACCACTTCGATTTCACCATTCAGTATTTACACACTCTTGGAGGGGGGGGGGGTACCAAACAGACCATGGAGTGAGCACCCATGTGGCGCCAGACCACTTTGTAATCTGGTACCTAATGGGTTTCATAAGGTTCAATCACACACAAGTTCTTTGTTCATACAATGTTGCCGCTTGCAACCTTGAGCAAAACGCAGTTCAGTCAATCAGTTTCTCCCTAAATCACTGGCTATGCTGAACTCATTGGCGTTGCTTTGCTGTCGAAGTCAAGGTCGGTACCACAGTGGTAAATCTCTTCTCCCCGCCTTGACTATCAATGCGGGAGGGCCCTGTGTACCTTTGACACACGCTACACCGTTCGCCAGCTGGAATTCCTGGTCTTCTGTTTCTTTTCCTTGAAGCTTGTTGAAAGTCGCGATCCTTTTGAGAAAAGAACATAGGTAACTCCCTCCTTGTCTTCCTCTCTGGTCTTGCCACCTTTCTCCTCTGTTTAAACTGCCATCCCTGAATAGCTGCTTCCTCGTGCGTTTGGCCTTGCTCAGAGTGTGCTTTCGTGCTCCGCCTTTTATCCATGTGGGGAAGTGTGATGGAAGTCAGGTGTGTGTAATTATCAGTAATTGCCTGAGTCTGTCTGACCCTTGCATTGGGACATGCCAGGTATACGGCTCTGGTATTAGTCCCTTGTCGCTCATGGTGAACTGCTCATAAATAAGTGTTTGTGTCAGAAAAGGGGGTTGGGGGTTGAGTTTCTAGATACTCTACCTGGTAAGATGGGGAAAAGGTGTCATAAGGAAGGGGATACCTCGTCTCACCCTTCGGTGTCCCACTTCCTCTCCCCGAAGACCCCCAACCAGGTGATCCTCCGCACTGGTCCACCCCCATGAACTGGATCCAATAACGATGGCCATGTCCTGGCCACCTGGATGACAGATTTCCGGGGACTAGCATGTGAGAAATCTTGAGGTTTCTCACAAAGTCGACATCAGGGAGACGTTTCGGGAACATTACAGTGATCTGTACTTATTGAAGTTGGTGCAAGCTCAGGATAGTATACGGTAATACCTTAGGGAGGTGGAACTATATTGGTTGTCACCAGAACAGAGGGAATACTTGGACAGGGAGTTGACATTAGAAGAAATCAAGGGGGTGATTAAAGACTGCCTGGGGCCTAATCGCCAGGCCCAGACGGTCTTACTGGTGAATTTTATAAAGCCTACAGCCATTTTGTGGCTGCGTACTTGCTCCAGGTGTACCAGAAGGAAGTGCAGCGCAGCACCCTCCTGTCGATACTTGGGGAAATCACAAAAACGATCTCACACAAGGAGGGCAAACCGGTAGAGAACTGCTTCTCATATAGGCTTATATCCCTTATTATGGTTGCAGTGTGTTTTCGTGGACAAAGGAGTGAAGGACCTAAGCTGCATTTTTCTTTCCAATTGCCGGAAGTCTGCCAACTATTTCAACTAATTCTACTGGTCGCAGCCCGTAAAAACCCTATTCTAAAGCAAAGCGTGCAGTTTGCGCAGTGTGTTTTCATGGACAAAGGAGTGAAGGACCTAAGCTGCTGTCTGTTTTCCAATTGTTGGAAGTCTGCCAACTATTTCAACTAATTCTACTGGAGGCAGCCCTTAAAACCGTGTCCTAACGCAGAGTGTGTGGTGTGCGCACTATGTTTTCGTGGACAAAGGAATGAAGGACCTAAGCTTCGGTCTGTTTTCCAATTGCTGAAAGTCTGGCAACAATTTCAACTAATACGACTGGAGGCAGCCCTTAAAACCCTGTCCTAACGCGGAGTGCGCAGTGTGTTTTCGTGTTCTTGTGGGAAAATGGCTGACTGAACCTGAGGGCTTTACTTTTCTACACCGCTAGCTTCCCTCCCCTTAATCTTTCCCACGACTCCAATTAAAGTACTGTGCTTTTAAGTTGACTTAAACCTTCTTGCCACCTGGTCTGTGTAGCCTATTGTTTCAGTTTGGTGATTCCCATAGTTTCGACCGCCTATTTCTGTGCTATATTTTCTGGAAGCAGCATCTACGCGCTACTTGATTGATTGAGGTGGGAGTGTGGATACTTGTAATTGACTAGTACCATAGCCTGCCTTTTGGCTCCAATTGTAAGGGGTGTTTTGGGAGTGTGGTGTCTGTAAAGACTGTTATCCTCCAGTTCCATAGTCCGTCCCCCCCTCCCCCCACACCCCCCCCACACCTGGTGCCAGTTTAAGCACCTCTAGCTTTTTGTGCCGCTCTTAATCGTAACAAAGACATTATCCTTTGGCTAATTGGAGTAGATGATGCATCTGCGTAGTGGAGTCTCGGATCATGACATGCTATTGGCCGTCTCACTTCCGTTACCCGCATCTCTCATCATGTGTCCAAGTGAATCACTGATCCTTAATGAGAGTAGTGAAGGCTGTATTTCTATCCCTCTATTATACTCTAAAGAAGCCATCCATCAGAAAGGTTGTTGTCAGGCCACTGCGACAGCTGGTTTAAAGTCTACATCCACAGAGGGGAGAATAACTGCATTTTACAACGTGACAGAAAATACCTTTTTAAAACCGCTTAAATCTGCATTAATTCCATCAAGTAATGGCAGTAATATTACTACATTGAAGCCAATTTGCTGCATGGATGACTCAACTAGCATGTTGAACTCTCCACCCGAAATCTCTCCTGGATTGAGACATTCTTCAGACTCAAGACAGAGTGGGCAAAAAAGCCACTGCGACTTGCAGCACTTGCAACTGTAAATTAAGCTATGGGTATGTGGCAGCAGTTAATTGTTAAGGCGTGGTGGGTGCATTGCCCTGCACCCCACAGTAAAAAGCTTGCTTAGACAGTTGGCGCATAGATCAGACAAGATGTCTTGGTAAATATAATTTAGATATGGCCTCAAAAATTATATTCAACCGCAAATTTGTATGCGCCATAGATTTTGACCATGGCTCTGTGAATGCCTCCTTTGCTAACAGTGGTGTTATTTTTACTTTTTCTCTTTTTGGCTTTGAATTGCTTACATGCCACAACCTGAATTGGTAAAATATTTAAATTCTTTTCACTAAAATGTTGATTCAACGTATGAATTGTAATGGATTTTATGTAATGTGTTATTCATTAATACTCAGCCAGGATTGGATGTAATCTAAACATGTTGTGCAACCCCTAATGTTCCCTCGGTTTGGCCTATCTTAAATTTAAAATGGGAATGTATACAATTGTCTATATTTACTTTTAACCACAAACTAATATGATTTCAAATGTATCACCATCAGAAGAAGAGCCAAGCTCGAAACACGGGTCAGGCTGTACGGAATATGAATTAAAACTTTGTAAAACTGTACATCTTGAATCACACGTTGTGGCGCAGTGTAATTGTTTACAACTGTCTAAGCATTCTTCAGACTCCTCATTCTCTTCCTTCAATTCGACTCTTGCCCATAATGCCCTACAACGACTTTACGCTGTGTTTCAGAACTTAAAGTGGAATTTGTGTCCCCAGAACTGTGATGCATTATTGTAAATTAATCCTGTTTTAAGCGTTTTAGTTTCACTATACGAAGAGCTGAAACAAAGACACATTCCTTTATATTAGAATCACTGCTTTTTAAATTTGATAATGCCAAACTGTTTAACGTGGCTAAGCCTCTTAATGCTAATTATGTGTGTGATCAGGTAGAGCAAATCGAAGTAAGGGTCAATAGCGCAAACCATCATAAAGAGCCTGTCGATACACCCTTACACAGAGATCAAGTGACAGAAACTTGCCAGGATGAGGAGGTTTCTATTGTCTTAACATAATTTTCTGTTCCCACAGATCTTCTTACGGTACCTTGTATAGGTTCACAAAGGGATGCTAATTTGATTAACTTAACCCCGCATATCAGCCATGCATTGGTGGTAGATTTAACCTCTGATCCTCCTTTAACCTTAACGGTGGGTGAAGTTGACAAAGCCATTCTTGCCTTTTTTCAAACACCAAATGATACCGTGATAAGTGTCATTCCTCTAGAGGGTGTGGATCCCCAGGTGAAAGATATGAACATATAAAAAATCCCCCATCAGAAAAAAGCAAACAAAAATGCAAACCTGCTGATACATCAAAAGAATAGACTAACATCTAAATCCTTCTTTCGTTCTATCATAAGGAATCCCTTAATTAAAAAGTGTTTTAGTGAGACCGGAGCTCCACACCCCACCAGCATTGAAGACACTGCGGATATGTGGGCTCCCGGGAGGGGACAGCGAGTCTCCCAGGGACCTGGAGGCCAAACTGTCGGGGGCATTGAGGAAGCTCAGGGGCAAGGCCTAAGACAAGGAGATGAGCTTGGACCGGGTCCACCGTGGCGCTAGGGGAATAAAAGGGTCCCGCTCAGTTGTAGCAAAGTGCCACAACTACAGGGACAAGTAGGACATCCTAAAGAGGGCCCGAGAGGTGGGCGATATCGATTGAGAAGGGGCCACAGTGAGGATTTATCAGGACACGTCAAACTACATGCTAGAACAGAGGAGGAAGTGCAGACCCCCGAAACAATGGCTGCAGGAGGAGGGGGTGCGCTATCGCTGGCTATTCCCCTTTGTTCTCTCTTTTGAGCATGGAGGGGAGCAGTATGAGCTAAAGCAAGGGAAGGGAGCGACCCGGTTGTTGGAAGAGGGACTTTGCATGAGAAGGATGGCCAGCGCAGGCTGCGAGAGCGGTACATCAGTGCCTTTTCACAACCAAAGAGCAGTAGGATGGAATTGGCATCTAGGAGATCTAAGAAAGCAACCAGCTGAATAAGTGGGCTTGTGATAAGTGACTGAATGAAGGAAGGGGGTTGGGGGGTTTGTGTGGTTTACAAGGTACATGTTGAATGGGGTGACCGGTTCATTGTCACCCTAGTGACCTGGGGATGCCCATGTATCTCGGAGATATGGGGTTGGAAACCCCGGCTGGGTCCGGTTGCCCGCACATGTTTGAGGGGGATAACAAGTTGAAGGGTGGGTTCGAGGGGGGGGGGGAATACATGCATAGCACAGTCACAAAGGCTGAAGGAGGGAAGTGTCACCCCCAGGGTTCTAAGGAGGACTTCATTGCAGCCTGACAATGGTTAATTGGAAGGTGGCCACACTTATGTAAAGGGACTGAATTCCCTGAACAAGCAGTCATTAATGGCTGGTCTGTTGCCGCAAGACACAGCTGCAGTTACTTTTCCTGCAGGAAACTCACTACAAGCAAGGGGCGCCGAGGGCACTGAAAGGGGCAGATATTGGTCAGCTGTATTGGGCCTCTCACAGGGCTATAAAGAAGGAGGGAGTCGGCATTGTCTTTGCACGCTCCTCCCAGCTGACAGGTACAGGTTCAGAGATGTTTTGGGGGCGGTTTGTGGCAGTAGAGGCACCTCAACGGGACAATGATTACCCTGGCGTCTTTATATGCCCCCAATGTGCACTAATTGACCTTTCCTAGGAAAATCTTTTTAGTGTTGGAAGAGTGGGGGCAGGGACCGGCAATGGTGGGTGGCGATTTTAATGCCATAGTGGACCCTGCTGTGGATTGGTGGTCAGCATGGGGGGACTGAGTCAAATCGCTGGGGAGGGAACACAAGGCTCTGGCACAGCTCCTCCAAGACCACTTATGGGAGGATGTGTGGACCAATCTTACATGAGGATTTATTTTTTGCTGGTCCCCAAGGAGTAGGGGGGTATTGGTTGAGTCCCCGAAAGTGCAATCAGTGACTTGATCGGACCATAAGATGGTAGTAGTGGGATGGGGGTGGAGATGGGAGGTGGAAACAGGGTGGAAGATGAGGGGGCGGGGGTGGGGCAGGGAACCTCAAGGTGGAGATCTAATGGTCTTCTCAAAGACACGGTTTTCATGGAATATCTCTGGAAAGAGTTTAAGCACTTCTTTGAGACTAACGCCCGGGGGGAGGTGCAGTGGAAAATGGTATGGGAGGCGGCCAAGGCCACATTTAGGGGCCTCATTATACAGGAGGGTGCCCGGAAGAAGAGAGAGAGAGACGGCTGCTAGAGGGGAAGTTGAGGAGACACCTTGGAGGGATGAGGGTGCAGCTTACGTGACTGGGGGTGGACCGGGAGGGGTTCTGGCGTGGATGCGTGACAAACGATAGGAGCTGCATTCACTTTTGTTTGGGGAAGTATTAAAAAGAATTGTGCTATGCCAAACAGCAATATTATAAATAAGGTGATCGAGTAGAGATCCTACTAGCCAACAGAATAAAAGAGGGAAGAGTGACACGCATCCGTGCGCCAGAGGGGGATCTTTTGGGGGGCCCGAGTGACATTCCCGAATGCTTTGCCCAGTTTTACAAGGGCCTATATGAGCAGCCCCAGGGAGAAAAAGGGCGGGGCATACAGGAATACTTAGGGAGGCTCCCAATGCCGAGAATGACTGATAGGGGAAGGGCTACATTAGAGGCAGCTTTTTATCAACAGTTCCAGGAACTGCTAACGGGTCCCATGGCCAACCTCTTTAATTCAATCCAAGCTGCAGCAGATATTTCCCCCTCCTTTCTGTAAGCACCCATTGCAGTCATACCCAAACAAGGTAAGAACCCTACGTATTGTGGTCCGTACCGCCCCATCCCCCTGTTGAATACTGATGCCAAGATATCCGCTAGGATATTGGCATCTCGGCTGGAGGTACTCATGCCACGGCTGGTGCACGCTGACCAGTCAGGGTTCAATCGGAACAGGCAGGGCTTGGACAACATGCGCAAGTCTCCGAACATACTCCAGGCCCCAGAGGTGAGGAGAGAGGGGGCAGTGCTCCTCTCCTTAGATGCCGAAAAAGCCTTCGACTGGGTGAACTGGTCATTCATGAGGGGGGTACTGGGGAAGATTGGTTTGGGGGCCAGGTGGATGGGGTGGATCGAGGCCCTGTACTCTGCGCCACAGTCAAGAGTAGTGGTCAGTGGAGAGGTTTCAATGGCAATGCACCTGAGCCGGGGCACCAGACAGGTATGCCCTCTCTCCCCCCTGCTATATGTGTTAGTGATGGGACCCTGGGCAATTGAGGTGCAGAACAATTCTCAGGTGAGTGGAGTCCAGCTAGGGGGGGAAAAGAATATAAAGTAACTCTCTTTGCAGATGATGCACTCTTCTTTGTAACAGAACCAAGAACATCAATCCCTGTTCTCCAAACATATGGAGGGCTAAGGGGTACAAGGTCAACCATGAGAGGTCAGTGGTATTCCAGGTCGGGAACGGGACGGGGGAAGATGGGGACCTCCTGAGAGATATGGGGCTCATGGTAGAAAAAGAGGGATTCAGTTACTACGAAGTGGAAACCTGTAGGGAAATGGCAGATCTCTTTGCAATATAGAATGCAGGCATACAAGATAATCCATCGCTGGCAGTACTCGCCGGCACAGTTAGCAAAAATGTACATGGGGCGGACTTGAGATGGCGATGCAAGCAGGCCCCGGCTGACTAAATCCACATTTGGTGGGGATGTTCCTGTATGCAGAGGTATTGGAAGGAAGTGTTGTCGTGGCTTAAAAACCTGGATAGGATACAAAGGGAGATATCACTGAGTTTGCTACTGTTTGGGGTATAGGTGGTACACAAAGATGTGAGAGAAGAGGGTCATATGTTGCACACCTTGCTGGTGGCTGCACGCAGTTGTGTAGCCCAGCACTGGAAAAGGGGAGGGACCCCCTCGGAGAGAGAGTGTGTGCAGAAGGCGCAAACAATCTATGGCATGGAGTATCTTACGCACTTGCTGGATGAAACCCACACAGACATAGAAAGCGAGTGGCTCCCCTCTTTCACTAGGTATGGCCATTGAGCGTCTAGGAAACCAATGGGGGTTTACGGAGGTGCAAGGCAGATGCGACTGTGAAAGAGGTTGTTTCATTTTATTTGTTCTATTTCGGTTATGGACTATGCATGGGGAGAGTGTGGATAGAGGACATCTTGAACACTGAGACAAACCAAATGTTTTCTTAATGAAAGTGTAACAGAATAGTGGTGATTTTATGTGTTACAAAAATGACAACTAAATTTGATTTTCAAAAAAGAAAAACTGTTTAAAAAAAAAACAAATAATTGGACCCAACATATCCAATGATGTATTGCAGTCGAACAGTGTGGGCATTTCGGTCTCCAAACCCCATCAAGCAGGAATGTCTATTCATTCTACAACATGACAGGTATCTTTAACAGGTCTGTCAGCCGATTCTTCTTCACAGAAAGTTCAACCAGCTAGGAGTCCTCGACCAAGTGATCAACTTGATGTTGATTTACCTTGGGTGGGAATCGAATGGCCATAATGCACATATCCCCATCTCTGGTACTACGCCGGTGATGGCGAATCCTGTTATTGTGGCTAGAGACAACAATATTGTAAACCCCTCTATTGGCAGTAGCCTAGTGACACTGAATTTAGCTGCCATAGCTCCTGGTAATAGGACTCATGGGAATCTTCCCAGTTGTCCTAATATTCCCGATTGGACAACCCAATGGCTTCTACCATCGGGTACAAGTGAAGCCGCTACGAGGAATATACAAGAACTGGTACCTACATGCAAATTTCCTCGAATTCTGATTTTTCCAGATAACCAAGGCCAAATATAAAACACATTTTTTCCACAAGGCCAGTTTGACACCGAAAAGACCAAAATGACGAATGGCGATATTGGGCCTCGCATCTTAACAACAAAATCAGCTTGAAGTGCACTCTGGGGTCCTGCTGGAGGCCTACCATTATGATCCTTCCGCTTGGTCTGCTCCTACTGATAATCATGTCAAACTGCCATTTTCGACCTTTGATTAAACAAACTGTTCCCCAGCTGGGCTTTCAGCTGTTGGAAGGTCCCCTGCCTGTAACGCTCACCTGATTCCCGCAGAGGCGCCGGTCTTGACTGGGTGAATGCCGTATCTTCAAAGGTGATGTGTAACACACGGTTGGCTCTTTGGGCTGGACCTCTGTGCACTGTATGTCTGACTCGAAGAGTAAGATGTCTGCAGATAGAAAATATGGGATTAATGAACTGGGGTTATTGGGTGCCTCTCTCCTCTTCCCTTTCTCTTCTCCTGTAGAACCCCAAAGGTTAACGCCCTCACCTTAGGTAAGTGAACGCCGAGCTCTCCATCTGCCTCGGGGCAGGGTGCCGTAACCAGTTTCTTCACTGGATAAGGGTGCATGCCTCTTGACCTCAGAGGACTGCTGTCCGTCGTTAACTGCACAAACGGTAAGTTCTGGGCACTTCAAATGTCTTAAAAGTCCTTTGTAATGATATCTCTTGTTTTGCAGGGTTCCGGCGATGGCGGATGGCGGGCTGATGAGAGTTGAGGATCGAACCCGCGTGAGGAATAGAAGCGCCTGGAAGCACGTAAGTAAGCGCTTGTAGCCTGCTTCACGATGCGCACTAACTGTCCCTTTTATCTTGCAGGTACAAGTTCGGAGCTTTAGAGAAGCTGAAGGGTGCTGGAATACCCACTGGATTCGGCGTGGGAAGGAGTAATGGCACGTGAGTAATAAAGTTGCCCAATGTCTTTAAACGCACCTTCTTTTGTCTTTCAGATGCGGGATGCAGCGCCGAAGGCCTCCGGAGCGTGCGAAGAGCTGGAAAGCTTTTGTCTTTCAGATGCCGGAATGTAGTGCGGAGACCTCCGGAGCATGTGAAGAGTAGGTAAGCCTTTGTCTTTCAGATGCCGGAATGCAGCGCGAGGCGTTGGTGACAGCCGATGGACCAGGTAAGAGATGCGCTGCCACTGAAGACCGTAGTGCTAACCTGTTCTTTCTTTGTCTTTACAGGTGCTGCTGAAGACTGGATTCCAGGATGGTAAGCCTTTGTTCCCTTAGGCCCAGGATCAGAAGCAGAAGACAAGATGAGCGTTCTGCTGCAGAGAATGCAGAATAACGCAAAGCAAGATTCATCCATCGGGTGTGGTTTAAATAGCCTCCTGTAGTGCTTAGGTGTCTCCTTCCACAGCCTCGCCTAGGTGAGAAAAGAGTTCCTGCTTTCCAGAAGAGTTCCAGTGTTCTGAACCTAGGGAGTGGCTCCTGCCCCACCCAACAGGAAAAGTAGTCCCAAACAGAAGAGGATCAGGGGCTCAACTGGCAGGTAAGTAAGCAGCATGGTCTGCTGCAGGTAAGTCCACCCAAGCATTATGAGCCCGGCGCTTCCAGCGCTGGGACTGGGCATCTTTATGAGCCTGGTGCCACTGGCGCCAGGACAGGGTCCAAAAGGTCCCAATTGGGACTGGCTGGCACTCGGAACCGGGGTTATGGGTCTGCTTCCAAGGGAGTCGGGCAAGTCCTGATCTTTTGGAAGCAGAGATCATGACAGCACCCCCCCTCAAGGCCCCTCCCAAACCGGGCTTCTCCGAGGGTTTGGGCTTGTTAGGAAATGTTCGATGAAATCTTTTGATTAGACGAGGGGCGTGGACATATTCTGCAGGTTCCCAGGATCTTTCTTGGGGACCGTAGCCTTTCCAGTCAATCAGGTAAAATAGTTTAGATTTGGAGATCTTGGAATCCAGGATGCTTTTGACTTCAAACTCGAGTTCTCCATCAACTAGAATAGGTTTTGGAGATTTAGTTAGTCGGGTTTGAGGTTGCACGGGTTTTAATATAGAGACGTGGAAGACCGGATGTATCTTCATGTGAGGGGGCAAGTCCAACTTGACCGCTACTGGATTTACTATGGTAGTGATGGAATAGGGACCAAGGTATCTTGGGTTGAATGTGCGTGGTCCTTTTAGAGGTAGATATTTGGTGGATAACCAGACTTGATCTCCTACTTGATATTGGGGGGCTTCCTTCCGATGTTGGTCTGCTCCTTTCTTGTATTGTTCTTTAGCCCTTTGAAGGTGAGAAACGGCTTCCTTAAAGGCTTGGGTGATTGTAGAATGCAGGTGGTCTACTGCTGGTGTTCCAAGATCTTGGAGTGGATCCAACTCCGAGGTTCGAGGGTGACTACCGTATAAAAGAAAAAACGGAGTCTTCCCAGTTCCCGAGTGGACAGAGTTATTGTAGGCATATTCGGCTATCCAAAGGATATCTTTCCAAGTTTTTTCAGTTTGTTGTAGCATGCAGCGCAAATACTGTTCCAGAGTTTGATTGGTCCTCTCGGTTTGTCCGTCGGTTTGAGGGTGGTGGCTGGTTGAAAGTCTCACATCAATTTGAGCCGACCGACAGCAACTTCGCCAAAAATGAGAAATAAATTGACTACCTCGATCCGAAATGAGAACTGAAGGAAAACCGTGCAGTCGGACGATTTTTTCGAGAAATTCTCGGGCCAGAGTTGCTGCTGTTGGTAAGCCTTTGAGTGGAATGAAATGCGCCATCTTGGAGAATAGGTCCACGATTACTAGGATCGTATTGTATCCGGAGCATGGAGGTAGATCGGTGATGAAGTCCATAGAAAGCGTATGCCAAGGGCGAGGTGGGATGTCAATAGGGCGTAAGAGGCCGGCTGGTTTTTCCTTTTGACTCTTGTTTTGGGCGCATACTCCACAGGACATTATAAAGTCTCTGATATCTTTTTTCCAAGACGGCCACCAGAAGTAGCGCTTGATCTTTTCCGAGGTCTTGGTCATACCGGGATGTCCTTCCATTAAAGAATCGTGATAACAAGAGATTACCTTTTTCTGTAAATCTGTGCTAGGCAGGTATAACCGTTCTTGGAAATATAATAGGTTGTCCTTCACCGTAAAGTCCTTTCCCTGCAGATGCCAATTCTGTATGTCTGCTGGAGTTACCAGTAGCCTGGCTTTATCCTTAACTTCCTCTATGGATTGTGTGGCGATTACACCTAGAATTCTTTGTTCGGGAATGATAGGTACAGGTTTAGGATTGATCAAATGTTCTTCCACTCCCATCCGAGAAAGGGCATCAGCTTTACCGTTTTTTGTACCAGGTCGACAGGTAATTATGAAGTCAAACTCGGCAAAGAATAGTGCCTAACGGAGTTGCCTAGAGGATTGAGCTTTTGCGGTTTTCAAATATTGCAGGTTTCGGTGATCTGTAATCACAGTAACGGTGTGTCGGGCCCCCAGAAGATAATGCCGCCAAGCCTTAAAGGCGGACTTGATAGCTAGAAGTTCCTTATCAGTAATAGTGTAATTGATTTCAGGAGGCGAGAATTTGCGGGACCAAAATGCCACGGGATGCAACTGATTGGTTACTGGGTCCTTTTGTGATGGAACTGCCCCCATGGCAAGGCTCGAAGCATCAGTTTCAACGATGTAGGGGAGTTCTGGGCGAGGATGTTTTAAGATCGGTGCAGAGATAAATCTAGTCTTCAAATTCTGGAAAGCTTGTTCCGCCTCGGTAGACCATTCAAAACGTTTGTTTTTCTTTAACAAGGCGGTGATGGGCTGGACTATTCGAGAGAATTCGGGGATAAACCTGCTGTAAAAGTTAGCGAAGCCTAACATGCTTTGAACACCTTTTACGGAGGATGGCGATGGCCATTTGAGAATTGCATCGACCTTCTTTGAATCCATACGCACTCCGCTAGGTGATAATATGAATCCCAAGAATTCAACTTCAGTCACGTTGAAAACACATTTTTCCAATTTAGCGAAAAGTTTGTGTTGACGCAATCTCTCGAGGACCATTTTCACGTGTTTCCGATGTTCAGTTTCCGATGAAGAATAAACGAGGATGTCGTCAATGTAAACAACAACACACACATCTATGAGCTCTCTGAGGACATCGTTCATAATATATTGAAAGGCGGCCGGGGCATTGCAAAGTCCGAAGGGCATGACCTGATATTCAAATAGCCCATACTTGGTGCGGAAGGCCGTCTTCCATTCATCGCCCTCTTTTACTGGTACCAAGTGGTAGGCTCCTCTAAGATCCAGCTTTGTATATATGCATGCTTTTCTGACTTGGTCCAGGAGTTCAGGGATCAAAGGTAACGGATATCTATTCTTAACGGTGATCTGGTTCAGGGCGCGATAATCAATACAAGTTCTAAGGTCCCCTTCTTTTTTTGGAACGAAGAACAAAGCTGAGGAAGCAGGGGACTTGGAAGGACGAATAAACCCATTCGCTAGGTATTGATCCAGGTATTGTCGGAGGTGAAGATTCTCAGGCTCGGTGAGGGCATAAATTCTACTACAAGGAGGAGTAGATCCAGGTATCAGGTCTATCTGGCAGTCATAAGACCTATGAGGAGGTAGAGAGTTAGCCTGATCCTTCCGGAAAACATCTTGGAATTCTAGGTATTCAGGAGGTAACTGGGGAGCCTCCGAGGAAATTGCTGCCAGTGCAACACCAGGTCGAGGGTGACAAGTAGAGACACATTCTGGAAACTGAACCGTTCTTGCTCGCCAATCGATATGAGGATTGTGCTTCTCTAACCAAGGAATTCCTAGAATAATCTGGAACTGAGGGGCCTTGATCACATCGAACACGATCTTCTCATGGTGTCCATCTTGACTTACTAGCGTCACTTCTTGGGTGGTATGCGTTACTGGTCCGGAGGCTATCTCCGTACCATCCACTGTAGTAATGACGTCCTTTACAGCCTTTGGACAAAGAGTCAGATTCATCCTCAAAACCATTTCATGATCCACATAATTGCCGATGGCACCGCTGTCGACGTAAGCTTCAATCGCATGTAATCGATCCGGATGTTCAGGGCTAATGAGGACCATAGGTATCACAAAATGCGAGGTCACGGAACTGGTTTTAACGCTCGGCAAGAGGACCTCTATTCTTGTCGGGCGAGGTCGTTTCCCTGCTCAGAGTTTGTGACCCTGGTAACTGCAGCTCCTACTGCCTTCTTGGCTGGTTTCACCGGACAGTCTCGAAGAAAGTGCCCCGAGTTTCCGCAATAGAGGCATAATTGCAGCTGTTTTCTCCTTTCCCGCTCCTTTTGTGTTAGTGGTCCTTTCAGGCCCCCTATTTGCATGGGTTCCCCGGAGTCTACTCCTTTGGTAGGAGTTGGTGGTTTGGAAAATACTCGAGCATCAAACTTGGAACGATCGGCCTTCCTGTTCTGCAGTCTGTGGTCAATTTGAACGACTAAGTCAATATAGTCCGAACAGTCTTGCGGGGGATTCACTACTTGGGCTAACACATCTTTGAGCTCTCCACGTAGACCTCTATAAAACAGCGTAATCCTTTTGTCCTCAGGCCATCGAGTTTCCACTATCAGTCTGTTGAAAGACGCAATATAAGCCAAAAGGTCTTGATTACCCTGTCGCAATGAAAGGAGCTCATTGTCCAAGGCCTGCCCCTGTGAATGTCTTGCAAACAGTTTTTCCATACTGAGCTGAAAAGCTTGAAAATCATGGAGAACCGCATCATCTTGATTAACTAGAGGGATCGACCAGTCTGCCGCATTGCCACTAAGGTACGAAAGCACGAAAGCTACCTTAGCTTGATCAGTTGGAAAGGCTGCTGGCCGGCATAAGAAGTGCAACCGGCACTGATTAATAAATACTGCAAACCTCTTTGGGTCACCAGAAAATCGTTCGGGCGGAGCCAGAGGTACATTCCCAGGTAGGTTGATCTGCACTGGGTTCGTAGAGGATGTTGAAGGAAGATTTGCCCCTGATGCGGGTAACGGAGTTTGTCCGGCTTGTGACTGTAGCAATTGTCTAGCGAGATCGTCTGTTCACTCCTTGGAAATAATCAGTTCCCTTCTTAGAGCATTTGTTTCCTGACGGGCTGCATGCACTTCTGCTCTTAGTTCCCCAAGTAACTGGGCTAGCTGGTCGGTATCCGAGGTTTCCATAGCGCCTGGGTGGGAGTTTTGCGGTTGGCTTTGCGTTCTGTAATGCTCACCTGATTCCCGCAGAGGCGCCGGTCTTGACTGGGTGAATGCCGTATCTTCAAAGGTGATGTGTAACACACGGTTGGCTCTTTGGGCTGGACCTCTGTGCACTGTATGTCTGACTCGAAGAGTAAGATGTCTGCAGATAGAAAATATGGGATTAATGAACTGGGGTTATTGGGTGCCTCTCTCCTCTTCCCTTTCTCTTCTCCTGTAGAACCCCAAAGGTTAACGCCCTCACCTTAGGTAAGTGAACGCCGAGCTTTCCATCTGCCTCGGGGCAGGGTGCCGTAACCAGTTTCTTCACTGGATAAGGGTGCAGGCCTCTTGACCTCAGAGGACTGCTGTCCGTCGTTAACTGCACGAACGGTAAGTTCTGGGCACTTCAAATGTCTTAAAAGTCCTTTGTAATGATATCTCTTGTTTTGCAGGGTTCCGGCAATGGCGGTTGGCGGGCTGATGAGAGTTGAGGATCGAACCCGCGTGAGGAATAGAAGCGCCTGGAAGCACGTAAGTAAGCGCTTGTAGCCTGCTTCACGATGCGCACTAACTGTCCCTTTTATCTTGCAGGTACAAGTTCGGAGCTTTAGAGAAGCTGAAGGGTGCTGGAATACCCACTGGATTCGGCGTGGGAAGGAGTAATGGCACGTGAGTAATAAAGTTGCCCAATGTCTTTAAACGCACCTTCTTTTGTCTTTCAGATGCGGGATGCAGCGCCGAAGGCCTCCGGAGCGTGCGAAGAGCTGGTAAGCTTTTGTCTTTCAGATGCCGGAATGCAGCGCAAGGCGTTGGTGACAGCCGATGGACCAGGTAAGAGATGCGCTGCCACTGAAGACCGTAGTGCTAACCTGTTCTTTCTTTGTCTTTACAGGTGCTGCTGAAGACTGGATTCCAGGATGGTAAGCCTTTGTTCCCTTAGGCCCAGGATCAGAAGCAGAAGACACGATGAGCGTTCTGCTGCAGAGAATGCAGAATAACGCAAAGCAAGATTCATCCATCGGGTGTGGTTTAAATAGCCTCCTGTAGTGCTTAGGTGTCTCCTTCCACAGCCTCGCCTAGGTGAGAAAAGAGTTCCTGCTTTCCAGAAGAGTTCCAGTGTTCTGAAGCTAGGGAGTGGCTCCTGCCCCACCCTACAGGAAAAGTAGTCCCAAACAGAAGAGGATCAGGGGCTCAACTGGCAGGTAAGTAAGCAGCATGGTCTGCTGCAGGTAAGTCCACCCAAGCATTATGAGCCCGGCGCTTCCAGCACTGGGACTGGGCATCTTTATGAGCCTGGTGCCACTGGCGCCAGGACAGGGTCCAAAAGGTCCCAATTGGGACTGGCTGGCACTCGGAACCGGGGTTATGGGTCTGCTTCCAAGGGAGTCAAGCAAGTCCTGATCTTTTGGAAGCAGAGATCATGACACTGCCAGAAAACAGAAATGTTAATCAGAACCGCACCAACATTCGGAGACTATTCTGCCCAATTCTGTCACTAAATACTTTAATCAGTGAGGATATAGATCGAGTGGATTTTATCGACCACTCTCGAACGGACAGGGCTATCATATTTCTAAAATCAAATTATTTACAAGATTTATTAATGAACAAATGACAAGCTATTAGGACCTTTGGTTTTGACCTTTCTTATTACAATATCTGAAGGCTTTTGGGGTGGCAGTTGTCTGTTGGAGGTCAGACTGGGCGGTCTCCAAGAGGATTGATTGCCTCCCTGGCAAGAGACAATGAATACTCTATACCACAACCTGTGCTTATGAATTCTGGCCTTGGTTGTCAAGGGCACCCTCTATACCAGGGAATTTCAACTCAGGACAATTTCCCTAACCCGCAAGCTTCAGACATGGAGGTAACGTTGTTATCTTGGAACACTAGAGGGAATTCTTCCCTAAAGACAAATCCAATAGTTGGACAGTTGTTAAAAAATCATCATTTAATATCCCTTCAGGAAACATGTTTGACATCAAGTGGAGCTATATTTCTAATAAATGTGGACGAGACTGGCTCGTATTAATTATAGATACAGCCAATGAAATCTCCCCAAAAATTGAAATAGACATCAATAAAATCCAGGAAGAAATAAAAAAAATATGGATTTGAAGCTTTCAAAACCAAATTAGAACAACATCTAAAGGGTTTGATAGACTTTAAGAATGATACCACTCAGGATAGAGGGAAGAGAATGAAGAAGGATATATCTAACTTCAGCCACGAAAAGGCCTTCCCGTATATAGTGGAGGGACATAAATTTGGCACGTATAACCAGACCCCTAGTAACACCAGAAGGGTGAGATTCTGGGATACTTCCTATAGTTCTAGTGATGAAAGCACTACAGGTGATGGTGGAGACAACAATCCGAATATGACTCGGGGTAGAGGCAGAGGCCAAAGAGGTGCCAACCGTCAGAGACGACAAACGCCTTTTTTATGACATTGCCTGAACCGAGGAAATTGGGACAACCAGGTTCAGACACAGAGTATGTCAAGAAATCAATGGTAATGAATGTATCTACCTATATTTTGACCACTGCAGAAGACGATATTCTGAACAAAGGGCTGAACTATGTGATTACTAAAAGACATGACCCTTTTGAATTCTGGACTGTATTTTATGCTTTTATGCGTAAAGTCCGACTGAATGAATTTTTTAAAGATGGTAATGAATATGTTAACAACAACCTGGAGTGGTTTACGTAATCCTTTCACGTTTTGTGCCCCTACCTATTCTTACAGCCCCGAATCTTTAGTTTTTGAAAGACAGGTGTTGAAAGAGATACTGAACTTGGAGAGTAAAGATAAATCCTATAACTCTAACTTCAGTAGATCCCAACGCACTTTAATTTCCAAATTGGCTCAAGACAAAGATGTGATCATTAGACAAGCCGATAAGGGGGTAGCTATTGTCTTGCTAAACCGTATTGATTACGTGAATGAATGTGAGAGATTATTATCAGATGGCTACAGTTATACTCGTCTAGAGGGTGATCCTACTCCTGAGTTGTGCTCTAATATCAGAGAAAAGGTCACAAGAGCCTTCGAAACAAATGATTTCTAAACAAGAATGTGATTTCTTAATTCGGGATACGGGTAGAGTACCAGTGTTTTATATACTCCCTAAAGTTCACAAACATCCCACCAGTCCTCCGGGTAGACCGATTGTATCGGGGGTGAATTTGATTCTTGAACCGTTGTCTAAATTTGCAGACTTCTACCTTAGACCTTTTGTAATTAAAATGGCTGGTTATTTAAGAGACACCACAGATGCCATAAATAAGATAGAAAATCTGCCCTTTGAATCAGCGAAGACACTTCTCATTTGCTTAGACATTCAATCGTTGTACACCATGATTCCTCAGCGAGCCACTTTGGAAGTGATAGAGGAAATCCTTCAGAATAGAGAGGACGGACATCCAGTTAGCAACAGCGTTATCTTGTGGTGCACAGAATTCACTTTAACAAAAACAAAATTCAGTTTCAAGACACCTTTTACCAACAAACAGAGGGCACAGCGATGGGCGTGGCAATGGCTTCCAATCTAGCCAATTTGTACGTTGAGTTTTTTTTAAAAGAGCGTGATCTACTCTGCTGATAACCCTTACAGTTTGTGAGAAGGTGGCTGAGTTATATAGATAACATCTGCATTGTTTGGGATGGATCTATCCGACAAGCTAATGAATTTATTATCTGGCTTAACCTACACAACATGTTGTTGAAATTTACTGGAACCATACAGGAACATCAAATTGACTTTTTGGACATCACCATTTTTCACCACTTGGGGGTCCTTAAAGTCAAACCTTACAGCAAAAAGACTGACAAGAATGCAATGTTGCACTATAATAGTCACCATGCTAATCATCTTAAATCAAATTTGCCTTATGGACAGTTTCTGAGGCTTAAACGTAACAGCAGCCTAAAGGAAGACTTTGTTCTAAGTGCCAATACCTTGTCTCGTAAATTGTTGGATAAGGGTTATCCAGCAAAACTGGTAAAGACATCTTCCAAAAGGGCTTACAATAACAACAGAGAGGCAATTTTGGAAAAAACCAATAAAGAACGAAGAGAAGTGGACACTGTATTTGTTAACACCTTCTCGAATTTGTCGTACAAAATAAAGAACATCATCGGCAAAACATGGAAGAAAGTTTACAATAATAAAAAAAACACCTCCTCCTTTGGTAGCTTTCAAAAGAAGCCAGAATTTAAGAAATATACTAATCAGGAATTATGTCACCATTAAATCTAACATGCCTGTGAAACAAACCACCCTATGGGGTCTCCCCCCCCCTGTCCTGGGCCATTTTCCCTGTGGCCTTTGTGTTATGTGCGATTTCACCAAAACCACCAAGTCTGTACAGATCAATCCAGACGTGCTATGGACAATGAGCAGTATAACCAATTGCAACACACAGAATGTGATATATATGATTACATGTCCGTGTGGTCTTCATTATATTGGCAAAACAAATAGGAAATGCCGCACCAGACTTATTGAACATCATAGTTTTAAAAATAAGGTGCGTACAGCACCTATGGTTAAGCACTTTGTAGACATGAAACATGACCACACTAATTTTGAATGGGTGATCCTTAAGAGAGTTGAAGGCATGAATAAAGATGCAACTGACCAAAAATTGCTGAATTTTGAACAAAAACTGATATTTAAATTGCAAAGTCATGTGGTGGGTCTAAATGAGAATGTGGATTGGCACCAAGTTCACTTATGAGATATTTGTTGTATTTGTGACATTTGACCAATTATGAAAAACATATTTGCTGGTTCTTCTGTTGGTGTATGGTTGTCCAAAGAAACATGTAAAATGTAAAAGAAACATGCAAAAATGTGTATGAAGTTTTTGGGCTTTATACACATTGTGTATTTGAACTTGATGGGTCCTCCAATGGATGTAGATCTGTATCCAAAATAGTTCTGTGGACCACTAAAATTGTGCCGTTTTAAAAATTTCGTGGCGGACTAGTTTCTGCCTTTCTATGTTTTTCAAGTCTAGTAAATGTTCAAAATGATGTCCTAAACGTGATAAACTTGCTTGTGCCCTCCAGTAATTCCAGTGTTCATTCAATCTTGTGCACCATAGGGAGTCTGTCCAATGGGGGCCATTTTTTTAAACCAATATGATGCCATACATGCGTATATATAGGGCTTATTCTGAGTCCTTCTTTGCTTTCTCTGTCGCCTCGGACAATACGGAAGTGTATGTGCCTGAGTTCTATCGGCAGGTCTGAGATGCGAACGCAGCTCCGCCACTTTCGGGCTTAGGTGGTTTGCAAGTACGTTTGAAATTGGACGCTGGTATGTTTTATTGTTTCTAAAAATGCCGCGATTGTTCTCCTTAATGCCGTGTGCCCTCGTTTGTGACACCTCATCCTCCCGGGCTGCATGCTTTGATTCATTTTTGAAATACCATACTTTATGCAGGCAACAGTTCGGAACATGTTGTGCTCCTCGTTAGCTTATACACGCTGGTTTGTCGGTACTTGTGTGTTTATGGTGCCAATACGTATTGTTGATTTACAGTTCCTATTAAGGATCCCTGCATCTTTTGTCCCATGTGTTGGGGATATTAGTGACGGGGTTTGTTTCCCTTGTTGTTTCAGATTTATGAACACCTCCGTGTTCACCATTGTCAGCGAACCTACTGTGTATTGACGTCCTTCGGGACTGTGAACTACAACCAGTCATCTATGTGACCTCCATGTTGGATGGCGAATATTGAGTAGAGCCATTACACTGTTAGGTATTGTTCAGTTTTGTTTTGCCAAAACCTGTATCTCTGGTAATTTCTCTTTTCCGTACACTTGTGGTGATGGTGTGCTTTCTCTACTTACCTAAGGTGACTTATCCACCTTCTATATTACTTTGACCACACTTTTAGTGGTCAGGCAAACTATTGGAATGATTTGTCGCTCAGGAAGTGATTATTGATAATCCTCCGTTCTATGATTGTGAATCTTTGTTCACGTCGAGGGTGACTGTTTAGACTCTCGATAAATGTGGTCATGGTGACTGGTTTTCTAACCCTCTTTTTCATGTTAGAGGCTAGACCTCGGCATATGTAAAGATGGTGAATGTTATTGATTTAACTTTTTGTGATTACTGAGTACTTAGGTTTATGTGTCTCTTGTATCTTACAGCTGGTGTTAACTACATCCGTTGGTGGATGTGCTCAGGACCCCTACTGCACAATATTGAAGAATTTTAATTCTATAGGAAGGAAGTGTTTGTTTTCCCCTGAAGAGAGTTCAGCCATTGTATGGCAATAAGAACTGAAACGTGTTACATGTCGGGATTATATACATCGTTGGGAACACATTTGTTTTATGATATTGTGGTTTGCTGCTAATGTTGTGTTCATGTATGTGGTATAGATGTTTTATGAAGAATGTTTTTATGTGAATGGAGCAATCGTACTGTATTTTTTATGAACAGTTGTTGTGCTTAAGTGTGTGTCTTCTTTTTTTCTAATTTTTCTAAACCCTTCAATTTTGATGTATAATAAATGTATATATTTTTGTGTTTTTTGTACTCTATGCTCTCAAGATACAAGTACGCGATTTCTAGTTAGGAATACGTGTAGGGCCTTAGTTCTACACTTGTATTTTATTAGTTCTTTGTTCTATTTCTTTGTTTAAGTATAATATGATGACATGTCCTACATTGGATGGCTTCTTGTCCTCCTTTCAATCTGCAAAATAGGGCCAGTTTGCCGCCCATTGTGCGGTCTGCTTACATCGGCCCGCTCATGTCAGTATTTAACTCTAGTATCCTCTTTGAAAATCGAATTTGGTGTATTGGGAACCCATGTTAGATTATTTGTTGGCACTAGTATTGACATTTTGATTCTCAATATTTAATGGCACTCTGGCATGGGACTGTTACGCAGAATCCTGTGCAGTTCCCTTAGGGAGCACTACAGAAGATTAAGACTACAGGTATGACCAATAAATCCCCTTTGGTATCAGTCTGTACCACAAAGATTTAGTTGGTAGCTGTGGCAAAGCAGTCAGACGTATCTCAAGAGGGAGATGAGTAGTATTCAGGGTTTACACAATAGGACTACAATTCTATGGCACAAGGAAACACTGACCAAAGCTTTGTATTAAAAAGAATATATGTATTTATTTTACACACTTCTAGTTCAACACATTAATCACAGTTATTAAAGCAAGTTAAAATCAGTCAAGAAAAGTATATACGACTCCCTGATTAAATTGTAGACAAGTTTGAGCAAGAGTGAAAACTGAGCAAAACGGCACAGTGAAAACCAAACACAAATGGCACTCTAACAATTTCTCACAAGGGAGGGAAAGAACAAGTTATACATGAATATACTCTTAAACACCCTAGCAACACTTCCCAATAAGATTGTGAACAAGTTAGGCAAGGCAGTACTTTAGCATGTATAATACTGAGGTGAAAGCCGAGCAAAATGGCACTTCACAAGTTAAAGAAAGGGAAGGAAAAGGTAGTTATAAGAGGTGCACCAACACATTTCTAGGTGAGATGCAATCTAGAGAAGGCACTTGTAACAGATTTAGCCAGAGTCAATGGGCCTGTGCCAGAGTCAGTGGTACAGGGCAAAGTGCCTAGGAGCAAAATGTTCTTGTAGCTGCAGTCAAGTCTTTGTTAAATGATTCAAAAAGGCGGTTGCAGAAGGC
Organism: Ambystoma mexicanum; assembly: GCF_040938575.1. NCBI lineage: Eukaryota > Metazoa > Chordata > Amphibia > Caudata > Ambystomatidae > Ambystoma > Ambystoma mexicanum. The sequence continues at coordinate 852,465,672 of NC_090936.1, read as the reverse complement.
AAAAGACAATGTTAGATGATAGGGGCGGCCAACCCAGGAGGTAGGTAAAGGATTTCAAACACCTTTAGCAGTACCCCGCGAAACGGGAGGCCTGTGTCATGATGCCTGCCCCTGGAAGACCAGACCAGGCCCAGCAGCCCCGGAAGCAGGCATCATGCCACTTGGAGCATGCCCAAAAGCCCCAGTTAGGGGCTGTTTGGGTACAGGCCTGGCGCCTATGGCGCCAGGCTCATCAAGATAAAGTCAGTCCTGGCGCCATGGGCGCCAGGCTCATTATTGATAACTTACCTGAAGCAGACCATGCTGCATACTCACCTGAGGCAGACCATGCTGCATGAAGACTCAAGCCAAATGAGGCTTAGGAGGGGACTACTTTACTGAAGGGACTATTTTGTTACTTGGGTGGGGCTGTGGAAGAATACTTACCTGGATCTTCTTCCAAGGCAATTTAAACCACGCTCGGACAGCCACACGTGCTTCGCGTTATTCTGCTTGCTGCAGCGTAACGCTCACCGTGTTTTCAGCAGCTCCAGTCTTCAGCCACGCCCGCTTCAGTCCTGGGACTCCTGAAACAAGAAGAAAAGAAGGATAAAGGTTAGAACAGGAGTTTTAACTTTAATCCTTACCTGAATTCTGATCCATTTCGCCACGGAACTGAAAGACAGAAGTCTTTGAAGCATTGCTTCGCATTCCTACGGCGCCGCGCTGAACTCACCTGCTTGGCGGTACTTCAGCATTCCATCACGCTCTCTCCATCTCGCGGCCGCCCTCCGACACCTAAGGAGACAAAGACAGCAAGGTGAGCAAGGGGACTCTCTAAGGCTATACAAGCTACCCCCAAGTACTTACCTGATTTACCACGGGAGGTACTCACCTCATCTCGGGTCGGCATGAAACTCTGCTTCATCGCCGTACCCCGGCCCCTAAGGGGAAAACCACAATAGACTTACCTGAATCTTACCAAGTGCCATTTGGAAATCTTGAGTGGATTAATCGGCAACCTGCAAGGAATCGGACAGAGTGAAGAGCAGACATTTGAACTCTTATGAACAATTGGACTTTAGAGTCAATACTGGAACTCACCAATTCTTCTACGCCAGTGAAGTAACTGGTCATCAACGCGCCCCTGCGGTCGACGCAGGATGGAGAGCTCATCCTTCCAAACCATCAGGTGAGACTAAGGAGGGGACATCAAGAGTGATCTGTGGGAAGACAACGGGAGTGGGGAAGGTGGGTTGACACTCAATTCCACGGGTGGTTAATTCCTCTTCTCCTTTGCAGAAGAATATTCTTGCGAGCCAGACAAACTAGGCTTAGCGGGCCAGTCCAGTCAGTCATCTCGGCGCTACACGTCACGCTGGTGGAAATAACAGCGGCCCAGTTCCGGTCGACGCCCCCGTGGGAACCAGGTGAGCGTAACAGCCTGGCGGAACAATGTACCTGAAAAAGTGAAAGTGGCTCCTGCGGTGGCGGTGGTTCCTGGCAGTTCCTGCTGTCCAGCAGAGGAAGAGATGCTCTCCTTGTGGAGGAAGGTTCGAGTTACTGCACTGCCCAGGGAAGAATCCAGCCGCGGTGATACCAAAACAGATTAAAAGGTACGCTCCTTTAAATCGCGGTCGTGGTGGACGGGTGCCTGGCTATCCGGTCTCCGAGTGCAGGGCACTGGCGATTTGACCAAGGCAGGTCCTGGAAGGCAAACTGGTTGGCCCCACCAGCTCAAGGGAAGAAGGCTCTTGCAGATGATGATCTCCTCTCGTCGTGTGGAGAAAAGTGGTGAGACGCTGCAGTAGGGCTTCACCGGTAGTTCAGTCGTTGCATAGGTCTTTGGCTTCTCTCCTCTTTGGCTTCTTAGTTTCAGTGGCAACGTCTTGCTCTTCCAGTCCTCAGGACCCTGCTTTTATGCAGAAAGACCCCCATTTATATTGCATAGCTGTCACTCACACAGTGGAGTGGTCATTCTGGCGGGAGACCGTCCAGCCTATCAGGGCAGAGTGCAACTTGGGTTGCTGAGTCAACCCTGTCCAGGGGTCCTACTCCCCCTCCCACACAATGGGTCCACCCCAGACTCAGTGGCGCCGAAAGGAGGACTTCTTGGCAGAAGCCCGCCAAAAGGACGAACAAAGGATCCCCGACCTGGGTTATGATCTTAGAGAAAGACACAAGAAAGAATTTATATAAAAGTTCTGGCAAATAAAACCTACCGGAGTAAAGTTATTATAAACATAAACCGGCGGTATGTTAGAGGCTGCAAGTAAATGTGGTAGGCTCTAACAATGGGAAAATCCCATAGGGAAATATTTGCGGTCGAATATTTTTGGTGGTAACCACTGCCACCAGCCAGAAACTTTTGAGAGGGACTGTGCAGTACCCTCTCGAAAATGAACATAAGGGAAAAACTATTAACCCTTGCCAGCACCTCCACAGTAAGATGGTTTGTACTGGTTTAGTTCACAAAGATTGACTAGTAAAGTCAATGGGGACTTTACATGCCCTGGGAGACAGTAGTCAGTCCCAGGGTATGGAGTTTGTGTTTGGGTGTCACTATGACACCCCTGTGTTACTGCACGGAGGGTGCTGTGTAACACATGTGTATAAAGATGGTTCCTATGAGGGTGAGATAAACCCCATGGACATTAAACACAAAAAATAGCCTAGAACACACATAGCAAATATGCCTAAGAGTGGGAAAAAGAGTCTCACTCTTAGCAGGAGAAAAAAACAACCCCTTCAAATCCAGCAAAGCTGCTGGGGGACTCGATAGGTAAGGGAAATTCGCCATTGAATGAGAATTCTCCCTAACAGGGACTCTGTGGGAATATCAGCAGATGTCACTGAATGGCAGGTAATCCTAGTGGTCAAGTCATCACATCGGGAGACCTACATTCCTGTTGTCCATCTATCCAAGAGTTAATGGACCTCCCTCACCTGGTTGTAGGGAAAAAATATCATGGTCGGATCTGGAGGCATCCCTTGGAAGGTCGGGGTCTAACCATGTTGAACAACTCCATTACTGGCAGCGATCCAGGTAGACCTGGATAAATGGTACGGCCCAATCAACTCTGGATTACATCTTTGTTAGTATGTGCTTGTTTGACAGATGTAATCATCTTTTCATTGTCCCAAATATCTACAGTGATCATAGCTATTTGACAGCTGCTTTTGGTTTTATCTCACTGGTTAGTGAGCAGCAAATTTCTTCAGCGTCACAATTGTGAATGAATCTGGCAGGAAATCGTGTTAGCTGCAATAACGGCACTATAAGTAAGGTTATTGCAGGGGCCTCCACCTGTTTGACTCTTTCTGCACTGGATTGACAGTATTCCACCTTTATAACTGTGAGAAACCAAAGGGTGTCTCACCTACTAGTCCCCAGGGATCTTCTCTCAGGTGGCCAGGGCACAGTCATCGACTTTGGATCCAGACCGTGGGGGGGACCAGTGCGGGAAGATCACCTGGGTGAGGAGTGTTTGGGGAGTGGCGTTGAGACAGCTGATGTTGAGACACTTGCCCGTACCCATGACCCATCCTATTTTATAGGATCCTTCAATGTCCCAACTCCCCCTCCCCCCTTTTCTACACAAACACTGGCCTGAGGAAGAGGGCGACTGTGCGTAAAGGGGCTAACCCTTACATATTTCATTGGACATTTCCCGCTAATCAGGTCAGGCAAAGTCAGGCACTTGACTTTAATTACATACATCTGATACCCATTAGCACTCCCCATATGGATAAAAGGCGGTACATAGAGACACTCTGATCAAGGTGGAAAACGACAAGCAGCAGAAGTCAAACCTACTGGAGCAGAGCGACCGACAGGGAAACCCAGGAAATCCCTGCAGGAGGTTATTGCCTCTGAAGAGCCGTGAAAGATATGTGGAGAAGGCCAAATCCCAGACAAGAAGACTGCATTGTTTTTCAAGGGTGCCTGTGACCCTTGAAGGCGAGCGTCCCCCAGATAGCACGATCCTCCCCACAATGAGAGACAATAATGGACAATAAAGTGCGGATGAGTTTAAATGGGAGTTTATCAATCAGAATAGGGCATGCAAAGGACTCTGCAAACTCCGAGAGCGCTCTGTCTGACAATAGCAAAGACAGGCGTATATATTTACAAAAAGCGTCATAAGAACCTACATGCTATAGGGGGCACAAGTTTGTGGAGATTGGGTGGCGACGACTAACTATAGGTGCTGCTGCGATGTGGTTTGCCATGGTCGGTGGACGTCACTGGTTACCCTCGTGGGCTGGGCTGGGCCGGGCAGGTCAGCTGGGCTCATCCGGACGGTGTTGTTGTGCCAGCCGTGACCAGTGTCAGTGATGAACATCTTTCCTGACTTTCTGCCCTAAGGCCACGCACACCACAGTCATTCAACATTGCAATATTATCTTCTCCGATAGATCTTCCAATAGGTTATTCTACAGGTTAATGCAACACAGGAGGAATGCACCTAGAGTAGGGTCTTTTGGTGATACATCAATACATGGTTACCATCGTCCTGTTGACCGGGTATCATAGGTCGCGAGGTTGGGTCTCAGGGCATGGGACGGGCTGTCCGAGTTATGTCTCGTTAGAAGTCATTATGAATGCGTTCCTGTAGTGTTGCTATAATATTGGGGTGTCCTAATTTTACAGGGGCCATTAACCTAAGGTGAGCCGGTGGGTCGTGGAGCCTAAGAAAGGGCGCCTTTGGATCTGTGTTTTAAGTCCGGGGTTTACTGCTGGGTTGCAAATAATTCAGGTGGCAGGCCGTAGCCTTGGGTGCTGCGGGGGAATGTGGATGTTTGAAGCGGCTCCAGCCGAATTGGGGAGGTGGAGCAGAGCAGCACAGGCCTCTGCTTTTTCATCTGGCAGGCTTCAATGGGAGGAAGGGGGAATGTCCTTGCATATGCTCACAAAGGTATTTTCCTCGTGTGTTGCAGATTTAAGTGGAAGAGACATAAACATTGACATAATATACAATACTCATTGAGTCTTTTCAAAGCTTATGTTTTGACATTGTTAGTGCCTTTCACATGGCCATTTCAAACGCGTTACCTATACGCTAAGTATTTAACAACCACAACATTTTGTTACATTTCTATACATGTGCGGTAAGCGAGGTAGTAGTAAGGTTGGTGGAGCACGCAGGAACAACCCGCTAATAAGACTGACGGCAATGACACATAGTGAGCTTGGACGTACATATGGTGCATTTTCGTGCACCACTTACATGAGCTACCAATAGGGTTGTATTTGTCTTCCTTTGCACTCTAGCAGCATTAGTTCAGTTATGGCATGGGACCTTGGGGTGCAGTCTTCTCGGTGAAGCACATAACATGAAAACCCCCGCGACACTTTTACTATTTGCGCATAGCTACGGGGATGTGGGTACTTCATCCCGAATGTCATATAATTACACATTCTGCCATCTTCATGGAGGTTACAGGTTTTTAATCAGAAAGGTCATGGAGAGAAAAGTTTCATCACAGGTGGTTTGCTCATTAGTATTTGGGACTCTGCTTTTGTCAGGGGGCCATTTTACAGTTCTTTTCCACCCCGGCCCTGCTGGCCGGGTTGTTGAGCAGAAACCTGTGCAGTTCCCTCTGGGACCACTGCAAAAGATTTAAGACTACAGGTGTTGGCAGTAAACCCACTTGGTAGCAGTCTGTACCACACAGATTCACTGTGGTAGCTGTGGCTGAGCAGTCAGACTTCCCTCAAGAAGAGTTAGGCAGTATATAGAGGATACAGGATAGGTACAGAGGCACAGTAGTACAAGCAAACACTGACCAGAGCTAGGTGTAAAAGTATATACTTATTTATTTTAAAGGCACACTCATAAATTACACTAGCACAGAAAAAGGTAAGTAAGTCAAAACACAGTCACTATTACTTATATGTACACCCCTAGTCATTTGTTGGACAAGTCTAAGTTAACACCACTTATTTCCAAACAGAGGTGAGCGCTTAACGTCAGATGGCACTCCAACAAGTTATAAGAAAAGGGAGGGAAAAAGCAGAAGTAATGAAAGCAGCAAGGTAAAACACTTTTCGCATAAGGTTAGAAAAGGCAGTCAATTGTGGAACAAGGAGAATTGGTTCGTGGCCCGCTTTAGAGAGAGCCAGGCGAAAATATGCCCAAGATCACACAATGTCACAAGTCTTTGCAGGTGAGTAGAAAAGGTTTTCCTGAATTTAGAAAAAGTTTAGTTAGGGTGTCCCAGGCTTACCCAGGTTCGAGAGCCGAGGGCTAAATCTACCCCGTACAATCGGTGGCAAGGGAAGCCGGGCGGAACACAGTACCTTTAAAAGTGGAAAGGATCCTCCAGCGGTGGTAGTTGTTCCTGGTAGTGGGTGCAAGTCGTGGCGTTGTCCAGAGGAAGAGGTGATCTCGACGTGGAGGAAAGCTGAAGGTCGTTGCACTACCAGGGAAGAGACCAGCCATGGAGTTTTCCGGTCACAAAGGATTTTACCCCTCTTTCGCGGTTGAGGTAAAAAGTGGTATCCCGGTTGCCGGGGTGCTTGGCACAGCAAGGCGGCCACGAGATGCTTCGGGACGGCGAAAAGAAGGCAGCAACTGGTTGTCCCCACCAGTTAAGGGAAGGAGACTCTCCGGCGGGAGATCTCCTCTGTCGTCGGAAAAAGTGGTGAGACGGTTCCGCAGGGCTCCACCGGTGGTGTCGTCTTGGCAGGTTGGCTCGGCTTCTCCCTCTTCGGCTTCTTAGGTCCTGTGGCGACTTCTGAAGAACCAGTCCCAAAAACCCTGCTTTTATGCAGCAAACCCCCATTCATACAGCCTAGCTGTCACTCAAACATGCTAAGTGGTGAGCGGGGTGGCTCAACACTTGGGCCAGTCACACCAGAGTGCGACATGAGTTGGCAAGGCAACTCAGTCCAGGGTGCCTAAACCCCCTCCCACACCCCCTGTGGTACCCAGACAGAATGGCACCACTGTGGAGGGCTTCTGTGCAGAAGCCCGCCAAAAGTGGAACAAAGGCTCGACTCGGGTTCAGGGTTACTGAAGTGAACCTAGAGGCCATTTTGGCGGCGAGTTCTGGCAAAAAATCCCAACCGGTGAATTTATATTAAATAAATAAACCGGCGGTATCTTTAACATTGCACCAAAAAGTGGTGCATTAAAAACAATGGGAAATCCCATTGGGAAATATTCCGGTGGAATATTTCCATGGTATCCACTGCCACCAGCCAGAACTCGGCGAGGGGGGACGGGACAGTACCCCCTCGACAACAGACCCAGGGGCAATCTAATTGCCCCTACCAGTACTTCCACAGTAAGATGGTTTGTACTGGTTAAGTTCCTAAGTTAAGACTAGTAAAGTCAATGGTGACTTTACAGACCCAGGGAGACAGTAGTCAGTCCCAGGGTGTGGAGTCTATGTTTGGGGGTCTCTATGACACTCCTGTGTTACTGCACTGAGGGTGCTGTGTAACACACATTCAAAAACCAATGATAGCCTATGGGGAAAAAATACCCCCTAGCCCATAAGCACATAGCAAGTCACAGAAACACTCTCAAGTCATGTCCAAGAGTGAGGGTAAAAGAGTCTCACTCTTGGCAGGAGAAAAAATAAACCCCAAAAATCCAGCAAAGCTGCTGGGGGACTCACTAGGTTAGGAAATTCAGCCTAAACAGAGAATTCTCCCTAACACGGGTCATACTGGGAACAGCGATACACTGCAGAAGGTGAAATGTTAGTGTTGGTATCTAACACTAGCTCATGTCCGTCTGTTCGTGGGAAAGGGCTCTCAGTAGATCTGCCAGAGAGCTGCGGCCACAGGGATAAGTGAAACTCTCCAAGGGTGGGGGCCGCGCTGTGGTGCAGAGGACTCAAACCATCTTTATTTCACAAAATGGTTTCCAGGGCCTAGCTAAATACAGCATGTTTGGTCAATGTCTTCAGCCAGTGGCCCACCCACCACCTGGACCCTGGTGGCAGGGGGAACCCCTGACGAGCCATGGACTTCACAGGGGGGAGAGGATGCAGGGGAGGGGGGTCTCTTGGACCAATCCTCCCATACATTTCCCCCCTTTCGTTACTTAAGTAACAAATACTTTAAATCCTCCAACCTCTTGCATTCTTCCTCTTCAACTACAGCGTCATCCCATGCAGGGGTGCCTTTTATGGGCATCTATGCCCTGCACACTCCTCGCAGGCTTTCGCCTCTCCTAGCATATTCGTCCGGAGTGCAGGTCAGATATATACAACCACTGTCCCCTTCTAAGTCCACCCACACCTCCTCATACCATTCAAGTTTACGGGGCTCTTTAATTGTAGTGTGCCATAGCCTATCTACTATATCCCTGATGTGGTATATGGGCACCATCTGGAATCTGTTCCTGTTTGTACCTGTACTTCCTGCATGTTTTGTAATGTACCGCGGGCGTTGCCCATTGTCCCCATCATCATTGCACCATTTGGTACGGCGTTAGCACAACATCGTAGACCCACCTGGCACATGCAAAAAATAAAAAGGAGGAACACTACTGCCGGCATCAAAAATTTAACAGTCATTCCAAGCCACGATGGGACCCAGGAGAAGATGTTGTCGAACCATGTGCTTTCTTCTGCTCCACCTTCCATTTCCATTCTTTCTCCTAGGTTATGTACTGCTTCGATCCCATGGGACAAGGAACCATTATCCGCGTCTTCGGAAGGTACGAAAGTGCAGCAGGCACTTCCAATTTTTCGGCAAACACCTCCGTCCATTGCTGTCAACAGGTCCAAGACATACCTATTTTGCATGGTCATTAGCCGCAGTGCTCGCAATTCCACCTTTATTACGTTAAACCCTTCTTCAGTGTCATTCGCCAGCTGGATCAGCTCCCATCGTGTGATTTAGAGCCACTTTGCATTTGCTCGTGCCTGGATGCTAGGGATGAGTGAGGCAAAGAAAGTTTCTGCAGAGCTGAATAATCGATATCTATCCGGGATCTGTGTCAGCAGCTCTGATGATGATATGTAGTTCGATGATCGTTTGTTTCGTGACAGCACCTCCCCCTTGTTACCGGAAGACAGGACATATACTTGTGACTCTGCAGTTGGCTGGGCCTCATTCTGCTGAGGTCTTTCTCGCATTTTCTTGCTCCCATCAATGTGGCTTTCCGGTATCACCATTAGTGCGGAGTGTAGGGTGGCCAATGAGCAGCTGCCACCCCAGGATTGTGGGAGGTGCAGGTATGCCTGGTTGCCACATACCCAATAAGTGTCCATGAGGGCCGCTGTCCCCTTTCTCATATCTGGGATGGTGAGGGTCTTGTTGCAATTTTTGTTTACCCCCATGATGATTTTCCCGTCTCCCTTAAAAACGCAGTTCATAGTTTATTTCTTTCTGTAGCTTGAAGGGCTTTTCAATGGCCGTCACCCAAGTCAATTTTGAGATGTGGTCCTTCCAGACTGGTGTGCAAGTTTTTTCTATCCATTGCAGTTTCTCTGGTGCCACACCTCGCAGCGCTCCGGCTTTGCACATTATCTCTTCATCTTTCCACTTAATTTCTGAAAACAGTGTCCCTTGTATTATAAAAAATAGTTCCTCCAAACATATCACTCCTACCGCCTTTGGATAACATGTCTTCTCATTCTGCAGCATTTTGAAAGTTACCTCATGTGCCTGGAAGGTCTTCTTAATTCTGCACAACATGAGATGAAGGAGACACTGGTCATCGACAATAGGCAATTCTTTGGGCAGCAATACTTTGGGTGTACCTGAAGCATGGGGAATGAGGGAGCAGACATAACAGCTTTCGTTTGTTGTTTGCTTAGCGGTTGCACTCATATCCGCATACCATTTATTTGTCTGGTGGGGGTGTCGTGGGTCTTCCATTTTGTCCAATCCCAACCCGTAATATTTGTCATATTTTCTCCTTCCCGCCTCCCTTTTCCTTCTGTTATTTCTAAGATATTTTCCAGCTTCATGGGCGAGGAACAGTGTGGGCCCCCCTTTCTCCACTTCACCCCCCTTTTCCCAGTCATCATATAATGCTTCATATCTCACTGTCATTTTTTCATTCTCTCTCTTCATGTTATCTAGCAGTGTGTTTTCTGTTGCGGGAGTGGGCACGCTGGTGGGGGTGTTGTATAACCATGATATAACAGAGGGGTTCTGATCATTTAAACTATGGGCATTGTAATTGGATGCTTTTGGCGGGGAACTTGTGCTGTTTCGCATTTTTTCGTGCAATCTTTCATTTGGCGAGATAGCAACATTGGGTGGTGTCGTGTAATAACCCCATACCAGTTTAGATCCGTCCCATACCAAAAAATCACCTTCTTTAGTATTTACAATTGTTGTTTCATTTGTCACATTAATCCCGTTATTCCCTCCCCCCTCGTTCATCTCGATAGAGATGAACGCTATAAACCAATACGTAACCAGGCCAAACAGTATTGTAAAAAATAATGTATTGCATACAGACAATCCACACTCATACGAATATCTACATCTTTCAGCTAAAACTTCTCTATATCTAACAAATCTATCCGTTGCAGGCTGCCCGTTTGTTGCCATGGTAGTTCCTGTTTGAGATATAAAAGTGCATTAAGTTCGTGCATGTAAACATTTTTGTTGGCACTGTTTGTGCCAGGAGGTCGTGGAAGGGAGATGGATTGGGTAGGGGAGGAGGGAAGGTGGGAGAGAAGGGAGCAGACAATATACATATTTTTCACATCGTTATTTACACTTGAAAGTTTTTTTTTTGTTTTTTTTTTCATTTATCTCCATCGATAACCTGTAATATAATTTCTTTTGTTAATGTTTTTTGTCTATCAGTTACATTCCTCCACTCACTTGTTCACGTTCACTCATCATTTTCATTATTTTTGTTTGCTGTTGTCTGTGCCTCCTCATCCACCTCTTCCTGTACACTATTATATGCCTTTCGCACATCCGTCAAATGTATCCAGTATTTGAGCCCCTTTACTTTTACAGCTGTAGGGGTACAAAATACCACTTCGTACGGCCCATGGAACCTTATGGCATTCCACCAGCGCACAAAACTTCGGACATAAATGAACTCCCCTGGCATTAATTGTCCCTGTACTTCGTGTTCTGCATGGGACACTGTCGTGCTTCCCTCTTCCCTTGTGAATGGTGGTGAGAGCTGCTTTGAGATTGCACGCGCTGCCCTAGTTAGCTTCTTCAGGTATTCTGTGAACTCATCTCCCAATATCGTGGCGCTTCTGTGTGCATCTGAGTGTTGGCGTAGTGGGGAATGCGCAGTGTGCATCCGTCTCCCTGTCACAATTTTGTGCGGGGACAGATGATGGTCCTTGCTCGGCTGATTCCTCAGCTCAAACAGCGCAAGGGGTAAACAGTAGATCCAGTTTTTCTTTAACGAAAAACACAATTTAGACTGTCTCCCTTTTAACAGTCCGTTCATCTTTTCGACAACGCCATTACTTTGAGGATGATAAATCAAGCATAATTTATGTTTTATCCCCAATAACGTGGTCACTTCTTTGAAGAGCTCGTTCACAAAGTGAGTGCCGTTGTCTGAGCGAATTACGTCGCAAATTCCCCAACGCGGGAACACTTCCCTTACTAGGAACTTTGCAGCACTTTTAGCATCAGGTCGTGCACATGGGCCTGCTTCCACCCCCCTCGAAAATGGGCATACAACCACTATCATGTAGCGTGCCCCATTACACCTTTCCCCCATATCCGCGTAATCAATGTGCAGTTCTCTGAAGGGCCCTATGGGTTTTGGAATTGTCCCCCTGAGGGTCCGTAGCGTCATTCCAGAGTTATATATTTGGCACGTTGTGCACTCCATTGTCAATCTAGATATGTGCTCCTGGAGACATGGCACGAACCAGTCTTCTTGTATCTCTGCTGCAATGTGTTGTTTGGTGTTGTGCGCTGGAAAGTGTAATTGCTGAAATGCTATCTCTAACAGTTTGATGGGCATTACTACTTTTCCTGAGTTATTTTGGCGCCATAGTAAGTCTGTTGCTGATTGGCTGCACCCTCTTTTTTCCCACACTATCTTTTCATCACAACTGGCCCCTACCTGTAGCTCCAGTATTTGTGATATGCATGGCATTGTATCCTTCTGGAAGCTCTTCGCTCGTCTTGTGCTGTAATAGGTACTCACCTGCTCCATGTCTTTCAAAATATGAAGCTTCCTTGGCAGCAGCGTCTGCTGCCGCGTTCCCCAAAGATACAACGTCTGTGTTGGACGTATGTGCTTGGCACTTCACTATTGCTACCACTGTTGGATCTTTTAGGGCCTCAATCAGTTCTTTCAGTAGTTCAGGATGTTGCACTGGGGTCCCATCTGCCCTTCGAAACCCTCTCCGCCCCCACCTGGCTAGACCTCCATGTACTGTCATCGTCATGTAGGCTGAATCTGTATTTCTGAGGCTTGTGGAATCTGCTTAGATCACATGCTGTGCATAGGCCGACATCTAGTGGAAGCTGCGGAGTATTACAGTTTGTTTTTCGAAACTCGAAAATGGGCGTGCCAGTAATACTATCCCTAGTGTGTCATACTTTTGCTAAAATATTACATTATTTACATCCTTCCCCATCCCAACGTCGAACTTCGACGCCGGCTGGAGAAGAAATCGACCGTCGGCTGCTGCACGACGGATTTGGGCCTCGGAAGGCCTCTGGCGTCGGCCCGGGCCTTGGAAGGCCTCTGGCGTCGGCCCGGGCCTTGGAAGGCCTCTGGCCTCGGCCCTGCAAGTAGGGAGAGTGGGGGGTTGGACATACTCTGCACTCTTGGTATATAGGTACACCTTATACATTTCCTACAATTAACAGCCCGCTGCCTCAAGGTACGTATGGAGGGTACCCCTTTTCAATTCTGCCCCAAGTGCAATCGCAAATACCCTTGGGTCGACAGGTACGCCACGTGCAATCTCTGCTTGCCGAGGGACCACCCCGAAGCGAACTGCAGAGCATATAGTAGGTTTAAACCTAAGACACTTAAGGACCGTTCGACGAAGCGTTGGGCCCACCACGCCAGGCAGGCGGCCATGGCAGCGGAGGGTGCCTTCAGCGACGGCATCGACGCCGTACTTTCAGACAAGATCAGCGCGGCCCCACGCTCGAAGGACAGGGACTCTACCCCCGATCCTCGACGCCAGGCGTCGAAAACCTCCGGAGCCACAAAAGGACAGGGAAAACACTTTTCCACTCACGGGGAGGGGGGAAAACAGCAGAAGAAGCAGCCTTTGCACTCTTCCACACCTGTAAAACACGCCACTCCCCCTAAACAGACAGACAAGACCAGGTCTGCTGATATGTCTAAAACCAGCAACTCTACTCAAGATAAATCTCTGAGACTTGCTGAGAGAGTCATTCCCAGTTCCAAAAAGTGGTCGAGTGAAGACATAGATAGGGACAGGTCAAGGATGTCGTCTTTGGCTGACTTTTACGATAAAAATCTAGACCATTTCCTTTCGTATGATCCACAAGGGGCGACACCCTCAGGCTCTAATGATCCTATCCCCCCGAGTAAGAAGCCAAAGTTTGAACAACCAATGAGATCTACAGACCCCTTCGAGGTACAACCATACTCAAGACCATACTCACTGTATCAAGGAGAGGCTTCCTTTGGTGAAGACCAAGATTTTGGCATGGTAGAAGAGCAAACCGGGACGGGCTACTATGGGGATGATGAGGACCAGGAAGAGGAAGACCCTGAAACCTACAGAGTAGATTCCCCGGTAGAAAACGAAGCCCCGCTTACAGACTCCCCTGTCGATAACCAACCCCTCCTAAACAAGGTTCTCGCACGTGCAGCAGAACATTTCCATATTGACACCCACGGTGTCCAGGAGGAGAGGGACTTTGCCGAGGAGTTAGTGGGAGAAAGGAGGCCTGTTGCCCAGACGATCCCTATCCTTAAGTCCATTCAGCGAAGAATAGACCCATCCCTGGTGAACCCGAACCTCATCAGAGCAGTCAATCCCAGGGTTGAAAAACTTTTCAGGCCAGCCCAGTCTGACCCTCTCTATATAAGAGGATATCTGAAGCCAGACTCCCTAGTTGTCACTAACACTCGTAAGAGGGCTGGAACACCCTTGTCATCGTCCGAAGCTCCTCCAGACAAGGAGAGCAAAAAACTATATGGTTTCGGCGGGAAAGTAGCCTCAACGTCCGCCTATCAGGCAAGGATTCCAAACTCCACCACCCTGTTGGCCAGCTACAACTGCCATTAGTGGGAAGAAGTCGCGGCACTCATAGCCTCTGCTCCGGAACCTTTAAAGGGCCAGTTAGCTCGGATTTCCGCTGAGGGTAGAGCCATGTCTGGTTGCATTTTGAAAGCAACCTTTGACGCCGCGGACAACGCAGGCAGATTGATAGCAGAAGGCACTGTTATCAAGAGACATGCGTGGTTACGGCAGTCTGGTTTTAAGGCAGAAACCCAGGCATCATTGTTGGACAAACCGGTGGAAGCCGATGTGTTGTTTGGTAAAGCGGTCGAGGACGCACTGAAGAATGGCAAGGACGAATAGGAGACCCTCAAGTCCCTTGGCCAGTTAACCAATAAACCCCCTAACCAGAGAGGGAATAGTAATTTTCGTCGCCCACGCGGCCAAAATTCCCAGAGAGGATCGAACTATTCCCAGGGGCAGGGTACACAGTGGAACAACAGCCAACAGTCTACCCAGGGTTATGGCAGGGGTAATAGGAGAGGTCGTGATAAAGGCAGAGGCAGCCCCAGCAAAGGAGGTGGCACGCCTCCACCAAAGCAGTGATGCTCAGTTCAGGGTCCCTTCTCACGCAACCCCAGTAGGGGGACGCATTTCCAACTTCACCCAGGCTTGGGAAGGGATCACATCACATCAGACAGATGGGTGCTGTCAACAGTATCCACAGGGTACTGTATAGAACTACTGCAGCGTCCCCGGAACCATCTTCCACGACAGAGTACACTCTTTAGAACATCAGAAGATTCTCCTCGAGGAGATCGCCATTCTGCTAGAAAAGGACGCGATAGAACTCAGGTAAACAAGGGTATTTATTCAACTTACTTCCTTGTGCCAAAGAAAGATTTGACAATGCGCCCAGTATTGGAATTACAGCCTGCCAACAAGTATGTCAAGCCCCAAAAGTTTCGTATGACTACGCTACAAGAGGCAATCCCCCTCCTAAAAAAGGGGGATTACATGGCAACCTTGGATATGAAAGAGGCCTATTTTCATATCCCAACACACAGAAGGTACTTGCGCTTCAAGGTGGACAGTCGGCACTACCAATTCAAGGTACTGCCCTTTGGGATAGCTTCGGCACCAAGGGTATTCACCAAGGTACTGGCGGTGGCGGCTGCACACCTACACAGGGAGGCAATCCCGGTGTACCCTTATCTGGACGACTGGCTCATAACGGGGGAAACCACAGTAATTTGCAGGACAAACATTCAAAGGACTATCGACCTCCTCCATGAATTAAGCTTCTCAATCAACGAGAAAAAGTCAAGCCTGGTGCCAAGCACCTCCAAACAGTTCCTAGGAGCAATCCTAGATACTCAAGAGGGGTTGACATTTCCTTCAGAGGAAAGAATTCGGAATATACTACTGCAAATTCCGCAATATCAGTCCGGTCACCACATAACGGTACGCAAAGCAATGCGTTTACTGGGCATGATGGCGTCATGTATTTACCTGGTCCCCCACGCGCGCCTGCGCATACGTCCCATGCAGGAATGGTTGGCGAAACAGTGGTCTCAGGCAAGTGGTCAGTGGGACGATCTAGTGGTCGTTTCTCCAACACTAGTACAAAGCCTTCACTGGTGGACAAGAGAGAATCTTGCACAGGGAAAACCCTTTTACAATCCCAATGTACAGGCAGTAGTCACTACCGATGCATGTCTGACGGGGTGGGGAGCTCACCATCTCCACCACACAGCTCAGGGTCTCTGGTCTCCCTCAGTGGCCAAGAACCACATCAACCTGCTAGAGCTTCTGGCAGTATTCAGAGCGCTTCAAGCGTTCGAGCCCCACCTACTAAACCTGTCAGTGCAGATGCGGACGGACAGCACAACAGCCATGTTCTACCTGAACAAGCAAGGAGGGACTCGTTCGCCAAATCTGTCCAAGCTTGCCCAGAAAATCTGGATATGGGCACTCAGACGGAACATCTTCCTGTCATCACAACATGTTCCAAGGGAGCTCAATTCCCTAGCGGATGCTCTGAGCAGAGACTCCCTCCCAGAGGAACACAAATGGGTTCTACACAGAGAGGTCGTAGAAAATATCTTCTCTCAGTGGGGTTTCCCCACTATAGACTTATTCGCCACAAGCGAAAACAAACAATGCCCAGGATTTGCATCCAGGTTCCCCCAACCAGACTCCCAAGGGAACGCCCTGTGGATGAACTGGTCAGGGATGTTTGCGTACGCTTTTCCACCAACTCCTCATCAGGAAGGTGGTGAACAAGATGAACAGAGAGTCGATGACGCTCGTCCTAGTTGCTCCCATGTGGGCAAGACAACCGTGGTTCCCACACCTACGCAGGATGGCGGTGTACGAGCCCATCAAACGTCCAGCCTGGTGCAACCTACTGTCCCAGCACCAAGGTCAAACAGTGCATCAGCAACCCAACTCAATGAACCTGACAGCACGGCTCCTGAGGTCATAGAGTTTGGACATCTCAATTTACCACAGAGGTGTATGGACATCCTAAAGGAATCTAGGAAACCAAACACAAGGCACTGTTACTTTGACAAGTGGAAGAGATTTGTTATCTGGTGCCAGAGTAGACAAATCAACCCAGTTGATTGCACTCCTTCCACTATTGTTACATACATGCTCCACCTGCTAGACGCAGGATTGGTTTTTAACTCACTGAAAGTACACCTGGCAGCCCTGTCGGCATACACCACTTCCCATAACAAGGTCTCGTGGTGGAAAGTACCAGTAGTTAAAGCCTTCATGGAAGGAGTAAAGAGACTTCACCCTCCTATTTCAAACCCAGCACCAGCGTGGGACCTTAATGTGGTGCTATCTAAGCTCATGGGACCCCCTTTCGAGCCCATGCATAAAAGCAGTCTCAAACACCTGACTTATAAAACGGCCTTCTTAGTAGCTATTACTTCTATAAGAAGGGTCAGTGAAATTCAGGCTCTGTCAGTGCAGGATCCCTTCTTTACTGTCCATAAAGACAAACTGGTTTTACGCACACACCCTAGGTTCTCACCTAAGTTTATATCTAAATTCCACGTAAACCAGTCCATCGAGCTTCCGGCTTTCTTCGAGGACCCTCAAAGCTCGGCTGAGGTGAAACTACACACCCTAGATGTGCGTAGGGCGGTCCTCTACTATGTAAATAAGACCAGACCTCTAAGAAAAACAGATCAACTGTTTGTCTCCGTAGCTACAGGCAGAGAGGGGGATCGCGTCTCTAAAGGTGCCATCTCGAAGTGGATTATTAACTGTATCCAGCTGTGTTACTCACTCTCTGAAAGAACTCTGCCTTTCACTCCAAGAGCCCACTCTACTAGAGGCATTGGGGCCACTCTGGCTTTCATTGCAAATGTACCCCTTGACACCATTTGCAAAGCAGCTACTTGGAGCTCTATTCACACTTTTACTCAGCATTACTGCATTGACACCCATTCCAAGGCAGATACACAAGTGGGACAAGCGGTTCTAAGACACTTTTTTGCTCATGACCCTTCTCACATCCCACCTCCTTCTTCAGGCACTGCTCGCTAATCTATGCACAGCATGTGATCTAAGCAGATTCCACAAGCCTCAGAAGGGATACATTACACACCGTAATCGTATTTCTGATGCTTGTATCTGCTTAGATTCACATGCGACCCACCCTTCCTCCCCTCTGAGAGAAGGCGCATGGTTGCTTGTAGTCTTACCTTGCTATCTATCTGCTTGGATTATCTGTACTCAGGCTACTCCTCATGCTACCTCATGTCAGAAAAAATACAATCTGAGGATCCTAGACGCGTGAGGGATCTTGGGTACAGTGGACGTCACACTAGGGATAGTATTACTGGCACGCCCTGTGTCGACGCCCATTTTCGAGTTTCGAAAAACAAACTGTAATACTCTGCAGCTTCCACTAGATGTCGGCCTATGCACAGCATGTGAATCTAAGCAGATACAAGCATCAGAAATACGATTACGGTGAGTAATGTATCCCATATTGTTACTGCACAACCTTTAGCTGCATGTAATGCTTCTATTAGGGCAATAAGTTCTGCTGCTTGTGCTGAGAAATGTGATGGAAGGCGATACTGTACTAGTACTTCATACTCACCTTCTTCTAGCCTCACTACTGCCAATCCCAGATGTTTCTCTCCTGTGTCCATGTCAATCGATGCTGATCCAGCCACAAAGTACACCTCCCCTTCGCTCAGGGCGTTTTCACACACCACCGTGTCCTCCCCTGTTTCCCCTGTGTAAGTTGCACAATTGTGTTCTTGCATGTCCTCTAGTGTGCACGGTTCTGTGATGAATGTTGCCGGGTTTACTGTCCTGCACCGTACCACGTGAATATTGGCGCTGGACAATATTATTTCATAGGCAGTTGCTCGCTGTGTGGTCAGTGTACTTTTTGATCTTTCAAGTATTGCAAATAATGAGTGTTCCACGAACAACGTGACAGGGCACCCCATTACTATTGTGGCACTTTTCTCAATGGCGAACGCGGCAGCGGCGAGAGATTGCTCGCACGCGATGTGGCCTTGCATCACCGCATCCAATGTGCCACTATAGTAAGCCAATGGTTTGTGTCCTACTGAAGTCTTTTGTGTCAGCACAGCTGTCATAAGGGTTCCCTTACAATGTGAGAACAAGTAAACTTTGCGCTCATAATCAGGATTGGCGAGTACTGGAGCACTCGAAATCAGCTCTTTTAGTGACTTAAATGAGTCACTCATCTCTTCTGACCACTCTATTTTCCTGTTCTCTTGCTGGGCCTCCTTGAGTGCTTGCAGTAATGGCCTGGTGTAGGCTGCATAATCTAATATCCATGCTCTACAATAGTTACACATTCCCAAGAATGTCTGCATCTCCTTCACTGTTGTGGGTTCTCTCACTGCCCTTATTGCTTCCACTCTGTCAGGGATTATTCTTTTCCCGTCTCTTGATATCAGCTGTCCCAGGTACAGCACCTCTGTCTGACAGTATTGTAGCTTTCCCTTGTCCACCTTGTACCCTTTATTCGCCAACAGCGTCAAAAGCGTTACTGAGTCTTTTCTGCACGTCTCTTCGTTCTGTGCACAGACGAGCAAATTGTCTACGTACTGAATGATCGTGCTTTCAACTGATAAATTACCCAGGTCTTCGTGTAGTATACGGTTGAATATGCTTGGGCTTTCACAGTATCCCTGAGGTAATCTGCAATGCTCGGATCTCTTTCCCCCTAATGTGAATGCTGTCAGGTATCTGCTCTCTTCTGCCAAGGGGATGGAGAAGAATGCATTTTTCATATCAACCACTGTGAAATGTGATGCTGTTTTTGGGATGCTGCATAATATCGAAGCAGGGTTCGGAACTAAAGGGAACTCTTTCTGTATGATGTCATTTAGGGGGCGTAAATCCTGGATCATCCTCCAAGCCCCCTCCCTTTGCTTTTTTGATCGGGTAGATACAGGTGTTACATGGGGAGTTTGAAGGCACTATTATCCCCTGTGCTAACAATGCATTTATTGTCTCTTTTATCCCTTCCTCAGCTTCGCGGGACAATGGATATTGTTTCACTCGGGGCGAAATTGCCCCTTGTTTGAGCTTTATTACAACTGGTGTCACTCCATGTAACAACCCTACATCGTGGGGGCCTGTTGTCCACAAATTGTTTGGCACCAGTCGCATGTCATCGTCAAAAAAGGACGGTGACATTCCCACCACTGCCATCAACTGGACGGGAATTTGTCTAGTCTGAATCAAAATGTCACAGGGCATTGCTATTTCCATTATTATCTCGCCATCATTTTCCGCATCAGAAAAGAGATCCTCATCAGATAAGTCTCGTAGGGCAATATTAGCGTTGATGCACAGTACAGTGCGCCATTCACACCCATCTATGTCCATCCCAATCACTGCAATCCTCTTTGCTGATACCTGGACGGCATGCAGGTCTAAGGATACCACTGACCCTGGTGCTATGTCTGGGCGCACTATTGGGCGGAAGATGAATTCTGCGGGTATTTTCCACTCCAACTTTTTTAGCTCGGGGACTACTTGGGCCAGCTTTTTTAAGCCTTCGATGAACATTCTCTCGTCCACTGGCATGCCACGTATTTCCGGTGCCGTTGTCCGAGCCTGCACTACCAGCATTACGCGTAATGGGCATATTCCTGGTGTCGAGCACACTATCCCTCTTTCTGTAAATGTTATTGTCATGTTAAGCTTGCTAAGAAGGTTTCTTCCGAGCAGGTTTATTGGCGATTGTTCATAATACAGTATGGGTGTCTTTACCGTTTTACCCCCCACTGTCACATCCGAATCTTCTGTGTAAGGAACTTCAATTACAGCCCCAGAGAACCCCTGCGTCTCTAACTTCCGGTTAGATAACGGAAACAGGCCCTCCCGAATACATGATTTCTCCGCTCCCGAATCCACCATGAATATGAACTGCTTGTCTCCTATCTGCGCCCCTACCAATGGTTCCTCCGCTGCATCGTAGGTTGTAGATAGTACAGGACACGCAGGTGTTCTCTGTGGGCTGTCCTATGCTGGTGGTCTGATTGTCCCCCCCTGGTTGAACACACTTCCTGAAACTACTGATACACCACTATAGGGGGCTGGTGCTGGGGCTCCATTTGCATTCGTTGCGAAAGGGTTGCCTGGGGCATAGTGCATAGTGTCGTTGTTTTGTGGGTGATTCTGTGTTCTGTAGTGATGCCCTTGCCTTTGCTCTGGGTACCCCTGCTCTTGTTCCCTTTGTTGTTTCCCCATTGGGAGACCATATGGGCTTCCCGGGTGAGGGTGGCCATAGTGTTCTATCTCTGGAAATCCATTGTTTGTTCTACTCCTGCACTCTCTGGAAAAGTGCTCCCACAGTTCCAACAGCTTCCTTGCGCACCTCTGGGACCTTGCCATCCACTTCCTCCCATTTCCCCGTACCCCTGTCCACCCCCTCTACGACCCCTGTACCCACCTCGTCCCCCTCGAGGGGCCCACTCTTGCCACTGCGGACCTCCACTCTGCTCCTGCTCATTCCGTTGCCCTGCTCCTGCCCAATTCGTTGCCATCCTCCCCTGTATTGCTACCAGCCTCTCCTCCTCCTCTTCTTCTCCCTCCCTGCTGTGTGGGAGCGCAGCTACGGCTGCAGCAACCTTCACCAGCTTCGTTTGTACTAATTTTGTCTCATCTGCCAATCTTTTCTGTGCTACCTCCTTTTCCCTCTCTTTTATTCGTTTACAGTGGTGGACTATTATGCTCTGTATTTCGGGCCATCCTTTTGCTTCAATACCTGCGATTTTGTCAAGTGCTTTTTGTACCTCTTTAGGGAGCCCCCTCTTTATTATGAAGTAGAATAATGAGGTTGATTGATACCAGGGCGTGCCCGTTTCCGCTCTCCACATCTCTTGGACCCGGAAAATGTAATCCATAGCATCTTCCCCGTCATTCATTGTACATTGCATGACTGACTGCAAATCTGGGGTGTCTGGGAACGTCTCTCTTAAGGCGTCCCACACCCTGGCACGTACTGTGTTAAAAGAGGCGCCATCATGGCGATCGCAGTCTAAAGTTACTCCCGGGAAGCCAGCCTTTACCCATACTCTGTCAGCTTGATCCCCTACTGCTGATACTAGCAGACTCTTCACATCACCTATTGCCAGAGGTACCCCGGCTGTGTTTTTCTCGAATGCATATATCCACTTGCTTGCCCCTCCTGATAGCGGGGGCAATGACTTTAACAAATTGGCCTTATCCATCTGAGCCCAAGGTATGTAATTTGGCCACCCACCTCCCCGGTGTATAAGTGGGAGTTGCAACCTCCCCTTTGTTGTCGTATCTGCACTCACCTTCATTCTGTTTTTTCCTAGTGGTGCCATTTTCCCCAACCTATTCCTTAGTCGTCCTGCCCACTCTTCTTCCATGGTTCTCCCTGAATATGCGCCATCCAACCCCTCACTTCCTCCTCCCATTGCCATGCTTAATCTTTCACTTTCCTTTAAGTCTTCTCCTATATCACACAATAGCTCCTCTCTACCTCCTGTAGTCCTTGTCTCATCGTCAGTGCGCTCCTCCCTCCCCTCTAGTTCAATAATTCGGGCCGGTTCTTCTTGTATCCTAAACAATATCTCCCCCTTCTTCCACCCTTCTTCAATGGTTTTATTCTCACTCTGCGCTCTTGATGTGGGCTCTGACCTAGCAGCATTAATCGCAGTCTGTTCACATATACTTTTTATCCTCGAGAGCTCATCTTTTGCTATAGAGAGCCTGGACTCTAGGTCTTCTGTTAGTTTCTCTATATTCACTATTGGTGTGCTTACCTGGTCTCGCTCTCTATGACTCTCATACGGTGGGGGTGCTGTTGGCCCTTGAGTGGTAGTGGTTGTTGTTGGGGGTACATATGTTGGGTCACTGTATCCTTCTGCGGGTACTGGCTTATTTAGTATTGGGTACAACCTAGTTATCTCTACCGGTGGCTCCCCTTCTGGCAACACCTTGTCATCTTTTGGTATCAGTAATGGATTGTCAGTGGTAGATGGCAGATCAGTACCTAATTCCTTTTTCTTAGGCGGGGGTACCTCTTCAAACAATCTCCATAGGTCTAATATTTCTCTTTTATTATGTAGCTGCTTCCCCTTGTATTTCAAACAAATGCATGTAGCTACCATATCTAGGACACTCTTGTCAAATGATCCCCCTTCGGGCCATATTTGGGGTTATCCTTCCCCCTTCAGCTCTGTGATCCACTGATCGTGATATTTCTTAATGCGTTCAGCGTACCCAGGTAGATTCTTACAAATATGTGATAATGGTGTTTCTGCTCCCATAGTTCGTGGTTGCTCGATACTGATGTATATGTATATATATATCTTTAAATAGATATATCACCAGATGTATCCAAGTATTTGTGTATTACTGCGCGTGGGGACCTGCGTGTGTTTCCGCTACCTGTACAGTATAAGAATGGCCGCACACAGCCTCTATTCCGTATACTTTAGGGGGCACATACAAAAGCAAACTACCCTTTGTACACCATCAATATCTTCAGCAACCTAACCCAAAGAATCAAGAAATAAACAATCACTTTAGCGCATTGCGCTCTTCTGTGTAAAATTTCTTCTGGTCACACTTACCATAACCATACCATAATTATGCACTTATGACCACCTTTACACATTCATTGTAACAAACATGTTCCGGCACATACGATGCTTACACACCCATAGGCAACACTCTATTCATAGCTCAATTTGTAATCCCTTTCCTCCCTTGCCAGCTGTCCCTTTGCGTCTTAATCTGATATGAATTCGTCTTGTAGTTTTGATATAAACTCGTCTTTCTACTTAGATTATCTCTTTTTTTTTGTACTAACCCTGTTTTTCCCTGTAAACCCAGAGAGAAGAATAGAAAGAATAGCAGTCACTAATGTATTCATTGTGTCTTCCTTTACCAGACACCCTTATCTAATTTTCCACTTCCCATATACTGGGACTAGTATATTCCCAGTACTAGTCAAGATAGCACTATGCGGCGGCGCCGCCTTCTACCCCCTCGCGGAGCTAGGTTCCCGTCTCTTTATCTCTTTTCACCTCTTAATCCTAATGGCCATATGCAAAGAAAAAGTAAAGAAAGTCTAGAGTGGTTCCTAGTAGTCCCAAAGTGTCCCCTTTCAACCAGCCTCGTTCCCTGTCCTATTTTTCCTCCCCTACTCCCTTTATGGTCGCTCGCACTTAATAATCACGTGCCCGTCTTGAACCGAGAGTCTCCGAAACTGGGTCCGTCCAGGCAGTGTTGCCGTACGCTCAACGGTCAGCCCCGGCTCCGGTGAGCGGTACTCAAAGGGGATTTTTCAACCGGGATCCCGTACCCTCTCTCTGTTGAGTGCGCACTTCTGAGCGTACCGGTCGCCGTTGGCGGGCAGCCTTCTGGAGCCGGCGCACCGTGCGTATCCCTTTTCGACCGGAGATTTTCGTGCCAAAGGGGACGCTAGGGATATATATATGTTAGCAGAAAATAATAATCACGCTGTCGGGGTCACCACTGAAGGCGAGCGTCCCCCAGATAGCACGATCCTCCCCACAATGAGAGACAATAATGGACTCTCCCAAGATGGGAATAAGGCTAAGACAAAGTGCGGATGAGTTTAAATGGGAGTTTATCAATCAGAATAGGGCATGCAAAGGACTCTGCAAACTCCGAGAGCGCTCTGTCTGACAATAGCAAAGACAGGCGTATATATTTACAAAAAGCGTCATAAGAACCTACATGCTATAGGGGGCACAAGTTTGTGGGGATTGGGTGGCGACGACTAACTATAGGTGCTGCTGCGATGTGGTTTGCCGTGGTCGGTGGACGTCACTGGTTACCCTCGTGGGCTGGGCTGGGCCGGGCAGGTCAGCTGGGCTCATCCGGACGGTGGTGTTGTGCCAGCCGTGACCAGTGTCAGTGATGAACGTCTTTCCTGACTTTATGCCCTAAGGCCAGGCACACCGCAGTCATTCAACATTGCAATATTATCTTCTCCGATAAATCTTCCAATAGGTTAATGCAACACAGGAGGAATGCACCTAGAGTAGGGTCTTTTGGTGATACATCAATACATGGTTACCATCGTCCTGTTGACCAGGTATCATAGGTCGCGAGGTTGGGTCTCAGGGCATGGGACGGGCTGTCCGAGTTATCGTGTCTCGTTAGAAGTCATTATGAATGTGTTCCTGTAGTGTTGCTATAATATTGGGTGTCCTAATTTTACAGGGGTCATTAACCTAAGGTGAGCCGGTGGGTCGTGGAGCCTAAGAAAGGGCACCTTTGGATCTGTGTTTTAAGGCCGGGGTTTACTGCTGGGTTGTAAATAATTCAGGTGGCAGGCCGTGGCTTTGGGTGCTGTGGGGGAATGTGGATGTTTGAAGCGGCTCCAGCCGAATTGGGGGAGGTGGAGCAGAGCAGCACAGGCCTCTGCTTTTTCGTCTGGCAGGCTTTAATGGGAGGAAGGGGGAATGGCCTTGCATATGCTCACAAAGGTATTTTCCTCGTGTGTTGCAGATTTAAGTGGAAGAGACATAAACATTCACATAATATACAATACTCATTGAGTCTTTTCAAAGCTTATGTTTTGACATTGTTAGTGCCTTTCACATGGCCATTTCAAACGCATTACCTATACGCTAAGTATTTAACAACCACAACATTTTGTTACATTTCTATACATGTGCGGTAAGCGAGGTAGTAGTAAGGTTGGTGGAGCACGCAGGAACAACCCGCTAATAAGACTGACGGCAGTGACACATAGTGAGCTTGGACGTACATATGGTGCATTTTCGTGCACCACTTACATGAGCTCCCAATAGGGTTGTATTTGTCTTCCTTTGCACTCTAGCAGCATTAGTTCAGTTATGGCATGGGACCTTGGGGTGCAGTCTTCTCGGCGAAGACATACCATGAAAACCCCCGGGACACTTTTACTATTTGCGCATAGCTACGGGGATGTGGGTACTTCATCCCGAATGTCATATAAGCACACATTCTGCCATCTTCATGGAGGTTACAGGTTTTTAGTCAGAAAGGTCATGGAGAGAAAAGTTTCATCACAGGTGGTTTGCTCATTAGTATTTGGGGACTCTGCTTTTGTCAGGGGACCATTTTACAGTTCTTTTCCACCCTGGCCCTACTGGCCGGGTCATACTGGGAACAGCGATACACTGCGGAAGGTGAAATGTTACAGTGTTGGTATCTAACACTAGCTCATGTCCGTCTGTTCGTGGGAACGGGCTCTCAGCGGATCTGCCAGAGAGCTGCGGCCACAGGGATAAGTGAAACACTCCAAGGGTGGGGGCCACGCTGTGGTGCACAGGGCTCAAATCATCTTTATTTCACAAAATGGTTTCCAGGGCCTAGCTAAATACAGCATGTTTGGTCAATGTCTTCAGCCAGTGGCCCACCCACCACCTAGGCCCTGGTGGCAGGGGGAACCCCTTACGAGCCATAGACTTCACTGGGGGAGAGGATGCAGGGGAGGGGGGTCTCTTGGACCAATCCTCCCATACACCCTCCCGGGTGAACGACAGAGTTGGGGAGGCGAGACCAAGCCTGTGGTATCAACCTTGACTCTTGAATTAAAACTGCAAAGACAAGAAAGGAATGCACACAGCCGGTGTGTTGGAACCTCATGTGGGGTTAGGTAGAGCTGCGTATTATCGCCCTGCCTATTCAGTTCATATTTTAGTGACATTGGCAAATGCTTAAATTCTGCAGCCCTCGCCTCACCAAAGATTGATCACTTAAAATCAATCTGGCATGAATACGCGGCCGTTGAAATCTTTTTAATTTTTTTTTTATTTAACCCCTATTGGGCTACATCTTTCGTCTGCGTTTATCAAATTTGCACAGCTTCACAAATTGAAGATCAATCAAAAGAAAACAAAAATAATCCAATCTACAAGTAAACAAAGAACTAAATCTTTCTCTTGGCCAATAAATAGTGTCCCTGGCAAAAGTGCAGGGCTTTATTTATTTGGGACTCCCCATGTTCGTCAAACAAAACAACTGTCTCGTAAGAGAATGGCTGTACTCAAGTGGCTTGACCTTAATTAATCAATTGGTTCAGGTGGATACTAGATATGGCAAGTATTTGATTCTCCCCTCTTTGAAGTTCTAAATTAGCCCCCAATATACTTAATGGTATTAAGCTTTTGCCTCTTTGGGTTCTTGATTACTTCCTGGTATTGAGGCCAAGATGTGGCGGAGGGTTCTCCAACTATCGCATGGTACCCCTTTTCCTGCGATTCGCTACGAACTTGGTCTTTTGTCATTGAACTGTAGAGCACAATGGAAGTTTTTGATAATTTTATTACAAACTATTATGTCCTCCCAGCTTCCCATCATTATACTGGGAACTTTAGTGTCATGATTAAAAGAAATGTCACTTCTGTATGTGAAGTTGAAGATATTTGTAATCACCTACTTGTACATTTGGGTTTCCTTCCAGCTGATCTAAAAGAGAATCCTATGAGGGTTAAAAGATTACTGTATAGGCAAGATTGGGCACTCACAACAGATATGTTTCACTCCTATAATTCACTCAAACATTTGAGATTTGATTCTAAATCTGTGAGTGTTGATGCCCCATATCTTGCTGTATACCCTCACAGATAGGTAAGGCGTCTTTTTATTAGGTTCTGGTGGAACCAAGTTTTAACAAAGGAGACACTGATTTGCTTCAACAAGATGCCTGTTGAACAGGCTGAGTGTACGTTCTGTCAAGATGGTAATCATGTGGAATCCCTAGAACATCTTTTATCATCATGTTTTAAACATTAGAGTTAGAGAAACTTATTTTAGGAGATTTCTGCCAATGATGACTACAATGTCATGTGACGCTTTTATGCAATTTTGGTTGACGGGTCGAACAACTTTGCTGGTTATAGCAGTGAAAGGCCTTTTAAAATCAATGAAATTGGAATAATACTTTTTTGATGATGAATTGTTTTAACTAGTTTTATGTCTGTTTATAACTACCTGTTTGAGCCATAGTGACTTTGTTGTTTTAGCGTTATTGTACTTGAAATCTGTCTTCGTCTTGTTGAATAGTTTTTTTGTACAGCAACTTTATTTTTCTTTCTTTACTGAACCTGTTTTATTTGTTAAAGATTTTTTTAAACCATACAACAATAAAAAAATAAAAAGTATCCGTTATTTAGTTGCATTATAAAATCTTGGCCAAACTGCTAGCGAATAGGCTCCTTCCCTTTATGCGCAACTTAGTTTTGGCGGCTCAGTCAGGGTTTATCCCTGTGAGGGACACCACTTACGGGCTGCAAGGTATTTCTGTCCTTCTTGAAGGGGTGGACCAGGACGTGCCTGCGATTGCGGTCCTGTTATATGGCAGAAAAGGCATTTGGTGCGGTCGAATGGCCATTTATGTTTGGTATGCTTTGGCAAATGGGTTTGGGGTCACACGTTACTGGATTACCTAGCCTTGTTATATACTTCCCCCAAACCCCAGATATCCATTAAAGTAGAACAGGCAGCGCCCTTACAGATGGCGAGAGGGGTGCGCCAAGGCTGCTCTCTCTGGCCACTTTTATCTACGCTTCCTATCGAGCCTCTGGCTGCGGAGCTAAGGGTCATGCACTTACAGAGAGCTATTCAGTGGTAGTCCCACAAGGTTATTCTTTCACTGTATGCCAACTATATAGCTCTATTTCTGAAAATCTCAAAGAAAAACCTTAACCGGGTGATGAGACATAGAATACAATTTAGAGAAATGTCTGGGTTAAAAATAACTGATAAATCAGTGATACTTCCTCTCACTGCCGGAGTGGTGCCCTTTAGAGACGATCATGGGAACTCAACAACGCTAGATACTTGGGCATAGAAATACTGCGGGACGCAGATGTGCTTGTCTGGGAAAATTAAGGCAGGATGGTGGACAGGTTGCAGGAGCAGATGAGAAGGTGGACAGGTCTTGCCCTTATGGGTCACGTCGCGGTCATGAAGATAGTGGTGCTTCCTAAATTCCTTTACTTATTCCAAAATCTCCCCGTAATCCTTCCCAAATGCTTTTTTGAGAAACTACGAGGAATGCTATTAGGATTCTTAAGGGTGAGGAAATTCCTGAGAGTAAGATGGAAGGTGCTTATGCAATCTCATCAGGGGGGCGGGGGTCTAGCGCTCCCAGTTTCCGAACTTTACTACTGGGCGGCATAAGCCCACTTTTTTATCGTTTTGATATGAGACGAGGCCCAGTAGACCCCAAAACCAAATGGAGCGAACGATTGCGGCACTGCACCTTCTACAGGCAGAGCCCTGGGCTGGTTGCTGGCACATGCGTGGCATGGCGGAAGCTGGCAAATAAAGTAGTGGTGGCAATGCTGTATTCTCCGGCACTCCCAGTAAAGTATATCCAGGGATTGGGAATCACCAGTGAACAAGTATACGCTGCCTTAGTGGATAAACTGGGAATTACAACACTGGGGGACCTTTACATGATCAATGTCTGTCTGAGCTTAGAGGACTTTAAACGGAATGGGGTGACCTCTCTAGATATATTCCTCCCTACTTATACGTCCCGTCCCCTTTCTTCTATCCTTGTGGGCGTCCCCCAACATGGGGGTGGTACTGGAACCTTTGCCAGCAAAATATTCCCCTTTAACTTTAGTATAGTGTGCGGGGCGCGGCCTCAGGTGTGGGAGCGCTGCACAGAGTCCCCGCCTTACCTCAGTCCCTTTTTCCACTTTTCCACACTGACAGTGTCAGATCTGGCAGCCAGCTCTGGCAGATCTGGCAGCCAGCGCAGAGACTTTTTTAGCTTTCTGCTTGCTTCCTGTTTGTTTTTTTCAATTCTTATTTAATTTACCTTCAGTGCCTCGCCTCCCCCGGCGCATGTCGACCGCAGGAGGATTCATGAGATGTGCCTCATGCGACCGCTCGTTCCCGGCCTCAGTCCCCCATGCACTCTGTCTCAAGTGTTTTGTCCCCGACCACCTCTGGGACTCATGACGGCCTGCAGCGCTCTCGGTCACCGGGCATTGAAGAATTGTTTGTCGCGGTGGAGGGAGATCTTCCACATTTCTCCTCCTCCCCCCTTAAGGACTTTGTCAAGACAAGGTAGGCCCTCTGTTAAGCATGGCTCCACAGCGCGGCGACTCCTTCCCTGGGGTTCCCATGGATCAGGGTTCCCCGGATGCAGGTTCTCGGAGGTCCGAGGCCTCTAAGGCTACTGGCTCCCAAGCCGAGGAGCCCAGGGCTCTTCCTGGCACTCCAGAGACAGACCTGAGGCCGTCCTGGCTACTGGCTCCGAAGCGGAGGGACTCAGGGGCCTTACCAGGCTGTCCTCAGATGGGCGATCAAATTTGTCACCACCTTCTACCCCAGGGGGTAAGGGATCATCGAATACCACCTCCAAGAGTCTATCCTTGGCTAGATTCAGCACGGCTACCGGCACAGGTTCCGAGGGCGTCCAGCCTACCGTAGCTCGCTTTGAGGTAATGAGTCAGGGCGTTACGACTTCCGGACATCCGGCTGAGGGGTCAATGCCCACCAGGCACCAGGGGTCAACGCGGACCAGGCACCTCAGTGCTTTGACCAGGAGCGGAGGCCCAGCGCCCCAGAGGGCTGGGCCCCTAGGGACCCGGCAGCGTGTGAGGACTGCTTCTTCGAGTGCTTCCTCTTCCTCATGCGTTCCCCTCAGACGAAGGGGCTCCTGAAGGACATTGTGAAGGAGGCAATCCTGCAGGTGGCCTTGCCCCAGCCCCCTCCTCTGGGCACTTCTCATGTTCTTCCTGCACTCCCAGTGCCGGTCCCTCCATTGGTTGTTCTGACCCCTCCACCTCCTCCCGTACCACCAATGCCCCCTCCTCAACAGCCGTTGGACCTGTATGCAGCTCCGGACCTGGGGTGGGGGCCCTTGGACACCTATGTCCCAGGGCCAGAATCCCTTGGCCTGTGAAAAAAGGATGGGGGGATGATGACGTGCAGGACGATGAGCCGTTGGCATCCATTAAGGCCTTTCATGACCGCCTTAATGGCCTGGCAGAGTTCTTGGTGGTCCCTCTCTCTGGGGAAGCCCCCCAGGAGTCGGGTGTGCTAGCAGAGGTCTTGGGGAAATGCACCACTATCCGGTCTGGCATCCCCCTCCAGAAGAAAATCCTGCAGGTGGCGCGTAAGGTCTGGGAGAAGCCCCAAGGCCAACACCCAGATGTACAAGAAGGTGGACAGCAGGTTTAGGCTGACAGACAGGGAACCAATCCTCCTTGCCTCCTACCTGCAGCCCCATTCCTCTGTGATGGCTGCGGCCTTGTTGTATTCTAAACCATCGTCTTTGTCGTCTTCATCCTGGGAGCCACCTCCAGTTGCCTCTCCAAGGAGGATAAGTCCTTGAATGCTTGGGAAAGCGCTGTTATTCTGTTTCAGGACTGCATCTGCGGCAAGCCAACGCAGACTCCTTCTTGAATGCGGCTAACCAGAAGCTGTGGAGGCAGCTCAGAGAATTTCTGCCCGACGTCCCTTCAGACAAGCAAGCCTCCTTCAAGGCCGGTCTGCCAGATGCCCGAGCCATTGCGCAGGACCTCATGGAGTCTTCGGTCTCCCACAGAGGGCTGCGATTTGGGTCGAGATGAGAAGGATGACGAGGATGCATGCCACAAAGGTTTCATCTGACGGTTTCAAAACCTCCACTCAGACCACCCAGTCGTGGGCCATCCTGACAAAACCAGGTCAGAAATCCTTCACACTGTCCCAAGGCTGGACCGAGTTCAAGCCCCGCACTTTCTATGGCTTCCAGGGGTACCGGGACAGCAGTACACAGAGGCCTGGCAGGTCACCCAGCGACAACAGGAGGAAGCAGCAGAGGACATTTCATGGGTTTTTACGCTGCCTCCCTCTACCCCCGCCTCTGACGAAGAAGCAGCGACGTCAAGGTCAGGGAACACAGCTCGCCTGTGGGGGGGCCCTTTGGCTCTCTTCCAGAACACCTGGAAGCATCTTTTCAGCAACCTGTGGATCCTATCCATAATCTCCAAAGGCTTCAGTCTTACTCTTCCTTTGCATCTACCATCCACTCCTCTTCTTCATTAGATCGGGTCCCCGGCTTTTTTACGGGAGGTCCTTTCACTCTTGGGGATGCAGGCGATAGAATCGGTTCCTCTTGTAGACAGGGGCTTCGGTTACTATTCCAGGATTTTTGCGATACCCAAGAACAACGAGGCTGGCCTTAGGGTAGTCCTGGACCTGTCATTTTTAAATCTGTCTTTACCGCTGGAACGCTTCAAGATGATTACTCCTGCGCACATACCCGAGCCTCTGTATGTATGTGTTCCCTGCATGTGCCCATCTATCAAACGCATCGGAAGTTACTGCGGTTCGCGATTGTCGTACCACTTTCAGTACTAGGTGCTGCACTTTGGCCTGAACTCGTCCCCTCGTGTCTTCACGAAGTTGATGAACGCAGTGACAGGCCTTCTCAGCTTGGAAGTGGCATCATCTGTTCCATTATTTGGACGACTGACTGATGAGAGTGGGGTCACCTGAAGGGCTGGTGCACTCCTGCCAGAGATTTACGGATATACTTCATCGACTGCTGTTTTCCCTCAACCAGAGGAAATCACAGTTATGCCTGTCTCAGGAACTGGTCTTTCTAGGGGTGCGTTGGAACACTACCGTGCAGCAAGTGTTCCCCACGCCCGAGAAGCTTATGTTCCACCACAAGGTGGTGGGACACTTTCTGGCCAACTCGACCACCTCAGCGTGGTGGTTCCAGCACGTTCTGGGCATGGTGGCCTCCTGCGTGCTCCCTGTACAGCACGCTCGCCTAAAGACTCCACCTGTGGGCAATTTGGGATCAGGAGACGGGGTCTGTCGGACAGGATCCCAATACCACCGCTTCTGCTGCTCGATCTTCGCTGATGGCTGATGGAGGGCAATGTCTCAGTGGGAGCCTCCTTCACCTATCCAGAGCCTACCCTGGTGGAGACATCAGACTCCTCCCTCTCGGGTTGGAGGGCTACACTGGAGGGCTATGCGATTCATGGAGCATGGTCCAGGACTGAAGCCCTCTTGCATATCAATCTGCTCGAGCTCAAGGCAGTGGGCCCGGCCCTCAAGGCGTTCTTGCCCCTCATCAGGGACAGGTCTGTTCTGGTCAGGATGGACAATTCAGCTACAATGTTTTACCTGAACAAGCAGTGTGGCACCCGTTCCTCAGCCCCACCTCTGCATGAAAGCGGTTCCGATCTGCGAATGGGCCCTGACAGAGGGGTTTGGATTTCAGCAGTCCACCCAGGGGTCAGCAATACAGAGGTGGACCAGTTGAGTCGCTTGTGGTCCAACACATATGAGTGGGGGTTGCACGACGACTCCTGGTTGCCCCTGTTCCAGCGTTAGGGGTTTGTAGACCTATATTTGGTGGCATCGTCCCGCAATGCCAAGTGCCCCCAATTTTCTTCATGGGCAGGTCAGGGTTGGGGGTCACTGGGTGATACCGTCCAGATCTGTTGGCACGGTTGCAGGTGTTTTGCGTTCCCGCCCACCCCTCTGCTCCAACGAACCCTCTGCAAGTTCCGGTCCATCCTGGTTGCCCCCCACTGTCCTTCGAGACCCTGGTTTTCGGCTTCGGTCCATTTCTGGAGGTCACTCCACCAAACTTCTACCATCGGTCTGTTGCATGCTTTCCACCCCATGGCAATTCTGCACTTGGCAAGTATTTATGCCAAGTCCTTAAGCTTGCTCACATGTTTAAATTGGCGCGGTCTAGGGAACCCCTACCATGCATGCCCACACTGATTCAACGTTTAGCTTGATCCCTTTCTCATTTAATCGGTGGGCTACTTCTCCCCAGAACTTCCCGATTTCTGGACATGCCCAAAACGTGTGTCATCCCTGCGTTTTCTTCCCCACATTTGGGGCATGTTTGTCGTTCAGCGTTGTTAAACAGAGCTATCCTCTGGGGGGGGTCATGTATGCCCTGTGTGTTACATATAGCTGTACTTGTTGTAGCCTCGCGTTCCTAGACACTTTTTTATGGTACCCTTGCACCCGCTCCTATAACCCATCACTCATGAGTTCCCCGGCTTCTTCTTCCAAGTCTTGTCTTAATTGAGCCACTTCCTTTCCCACCCTGGACATCAGCTGCTCATAGATTCGAGAAACCTCATGCCCTCCCTCTGCTATATCATATATAATTTCTATGGCCGTGTCAGGTTGATCTTCCAGTATAATTTCAGACCATGTCTCTCTGATCCTCTGTACCATTCTGGTATAAGTAATATACTGCCCTATGTGTAAACCAGTTTCCTCTGCCAGCACCTCGAATTCCTTTACTTCCCCCTCCTGCCATATGTCTCCCACTGTTGCGATCCCCACCGGTTCCCAGTGCCTACGAATCGTCTTCCTCAGTTGCACGTCTCTTCCGGTCAATGCCACTAGTGGCACTTGCAGAGAACACAGAGTTGGGTTCTCCATGACCTGACAAGCTTTGCGCCATATCTTCCATCCCAATTCCAATATCCCCGGGTGCCCTTTTAGCTCAGGTTTGGGCAGCCATATCACTTCTTTCAGAAAAAACGGGGCACACTCCAATCTCAACAGTCTGGACTCTGATGTCGAGTCTTCTGTTAACCATTTGGCCAGGTATTGCAGTTGACTGGCTAAATAATAGATCTGGCAGTTAGGCAGTTTTATACCCCCTTTATCATACATGTTCTGTAACTTCCATAGGTCAATTCTGTTCCTAGTTCCATGCCAAATGAAGCCCCTGCATATGCTCTGGAGTTTGACAAAGAAACGTTTTGGTATCGTATATGGTATGTTCCCCAAAAATGTTAGTAGCCAAGGCAATATGACCATCTTCAACAATGCCCCTCACCCCATCATGGCCAAGGGGAGCTTAGTCCAGAACCTCATGCTATTTTCAATGTTCTCTACCGCTTTTTCGGTGTTGTGTTTATATTCTGCTTCCACTGTGTGATAAATGTCGATTCCCACGGTATTT
This sequence comes from Ambystoma mexicanum, assembly GCF_040938575.1. Lineage (NCBI taxonomy): Eukaryota > Metazoa > Chordata > Amphibia > Caudata > Ambystomatidae > Ambystoma > Ambystoma mexicanum. Next base: position 852,431,096 of record NC_090936.1, on the reverse strand, counting down.
GTAAGACTGGCAGTTGTTCCTGCAGGACCCCTATATACCTCCCCAAGGGGAATATACACGATTTCTTGGGATTAACTGCAATGCCAGAGAGCAACGCAAATCGCTCCATTGCTTCTAGAATTTTCCTCAGGGTATCTCAAGTATAGTAACATGTCATCTGCATATAACGAGATTAAATGTGGTCCTCCTTTTGTGTAAATCCTGACTTCCTCGTATTGTTGTCTCAAGTATATCACCAAGGGTTCCAATGCTAGGATATACAGCATCGGGGACCAAGGGCATCCCTGTCTGGTGCCCCTACTGAGTTGCCATCTCTCCGAAATGATCGCTTCCATTTTAACTCTGGCTAGCGGTGAACTGTATAGTAATTTCACCCACTTAAGTTACCCGGGTCCCATCCCATATTCTCTTAGAGCTGCCATCAGCCAAGGCCATTTGACGGAGTCAAAGGCCTTCACTGCATCTAGTGATATAATTGCATCTCGCTCGAGTTTCCTACTGTGTGCTCTATGACCCGGTGAAGTCGTCTGAGGTTGTCTGATTTGCTTCTGCACGGGACATATCCAGACTGATCAGGGTGTATTAATCTGCTTATGACCTGTCTCATTCTATTTACCAACACAGCCGTAAGTATCTTGCTGTCCTGGTTCAGCATCGACAACGGTCTGTACGACCCGCAGTCCGTGCTTGGCTTATTAGGTTTGGAGGGTGGGATAATGATCGCCTCTCTTAGGGATTCTGGTAATATCCCTGTTTCAAATGCTTCATTTAACATTGCGAGCAGCGAGGGGAGCACTTCTGTCCTCTACATTTAGTAAAACTCACTGGGGAGTCCATCCGCTCCCGGGGTCTTGCTAGTGGGTAGTTGCTCAACCACCGCTTCTAGTTCTTCCAATGTAATTGGGGCGTCTAGGTCCTCTCGCTCTTCAGCACTTATTTTTGGCAGACCAATATCCTCTGTTTCCATTATCTCGCTACCTTCACCCCCTCCTACGTCCCCGTACAATCGTTTATAGAATTCAAGGAACTCTCCGTTCACGCCCTCTTGCGTATCCAATATTTGTCCACTCTCCCCCCTTACTGCTCTGATTGTTGGCCTGGGGGGGTCTAACTTTTATACAACCATGCTAGCAATTGCCCCGGCTTGTCTCCCCCCGCGTGTTGTGCCTCTATGTATTTCTTATAGTTTAAATTGCACAATCTCTCCCAGTGCCCTGCGCATTCTTGCTGCAATTGGTTTATGGTTTCAGCATCCTCCCGGGAGTTACTTCCTTTACCCAAAACTGTCTCTAGTTTCGCCTCTGCCTTCTGCAGTTCTTTTAGTATGCTTCCCTGCAACCCTTTGGATTTGGCTATAGCTGATCCTCTCATCACCACCTTAAATGCTTCCCATACAGTGCCGGCTGATTCAAAACTCCCAGTGTTATTTTCAAAGTATTCTATAATCTCTTCTCTCAGGTCCTCCCTGAACACTGTGTCTTTCAATGCTTCAGCTCTGAGTCGCCACATTGGGATCACAGCTCTTGGAGGCAGATATTGCCATGTTAAGAACAATGGCAAGTGGTCCGAGAGGACCCTCGCTTTGTACTCTGATCGCACTATTTCCATCGTCATCTCCTGTGAGGCAAACATATAGTCTGTGTGTACAAGTTCTGTGGGGCAGAGTAATGTGAATACTGTCTATCGTGTGGGTGGTGTAACCTACACATATCTTCTAGCCATAGGTCTCCCAACAGGGTCTGTAGGGTTTTGGCAGCGGGGTTGGGTTTGTCTGATTTCCTGTCTAACCTGTCTACCCTTGGGTCTAATGTGCAGTTAAAGTCGCCTCCCCATATCACCGCACCCCCCCAAGTGCGGGCTCATTTTGCTATATAGGGTCTTGAAGTAAGCCACTGTCTTGATTTGGGGCATATGTATTGATAATGCATATTTCTCTATTTTCTATCAATCCCCTTATTGCCACCATCCTCCCATCCGCCTCCACTGTGGTCTGTAGCAGTTGGAAAGGGACATGTGGTGCTACCCAAGTGATCACCCCTCTGGCATAAACCGAGTACGTTGCACCTATGATGGTCCCCTTCCATTTCCTCTGTATCACCTCTTGTTTCTCTTTTTTCATGATATGTGTTTCCTGTATTAGGGCTATATCTATTTTCTGCCTTCTTAAGTACATCATAATCTTGTTCCTCTTCAGGTAACTGTTGAGCCCCCTGACATTCCAGGTAACTATCTTAAGGTCCCCCATATTTCGACCATACCCAGTCTCCTCCATTGTGTCTCCCCGTCATCCGCCTTAAGCATAACCGCGCATGTGTGTAAGCTCGTTCCCTAACATATAATGCTCCAAATCCCCCAACTCCCCTCCCTTCCCCAAACAATGAAAACCCCTTCAAACGCCCCCACTCCCTCCCTCCACCCCACCCTATCCAACCCCAACTGATGTCCCCCCTCCCTCCCCTCAACTTCCCTCATCCGTTGCCGAGCTCCATCCCTGGATCTCAGGCTACCCCGCATCTAGCCCTGATCTCGGTACAACCGATCCTCGGTTCTCCGCAGGGGGATACCGCCCTGCTGATATCCTAACCAAACTACCTCCGGGGAGGAATAGTAGCGTGTCTCCTGGTGCTGTGCCTCCTGCATTGCGCTAACAACATTTTGCCATGTGAGCCATATAGATTATCGTATCTGGTCCCTCTGCATTCTACTATAATCAAGTCCCAGTGTCATTATGTGTGCTGTACTTATCTCTCAATCGTCTCCTTATGCAACAATGCAGCACCAACATAGCGCTAGTTCACTTTTCTGTTTTGCTGTCTGTCTGGTCTTCCGCTTCCCTCGGGAAGCCTTGCAAGTCCAGCCATGCAGTCACATCTTTTGGTGTTTCGAAGAACAGCGCTTTATTCTTATGCAGCACCTTCACCTTTGCCGGATATAACAGCATGTATCTGTAACCTGCTACCCGTAGTCTCCTCTTTACTGCCACATAATTCAACCATTGCCTCTGCACCAAGAGGGTGTAGTAGTCCGGGTATGCAGTTATCGCCAACGCTCTGCTGATCGTTCCTCCTTTGCGGAAATGCTCCAAGACCGTCTCTCTGTCTTTACAGTTCAAAATCTTGGCAAGAATAGGCTGCGGTGGGGCCCCCGGTGGCGGCCTCCTCGTCAGGGCCCTATGCGCTCTTTCCACTGCGAATCCCTGGCTTAATATGCCACCCGGTATTTCTTGCAGTAGCATGTTTTCAACATAGTTCATCAGGTCTGATCCTTCTTCGTCTTCCGGAAGCCCCACAATGCGCACGTTAATCCTGCGGGCCCATCCTTCCGCTTCTTCGGCTCTAGTATCAAGATTGCGCATCTGTTGTTTCAACACATGGACTTCGTTCGCATTGGTCGTGCATGAGCTTGTGTGAGCTTTCACCTCCTTCTCTAGTATTCCTGTGCGCTCAGCCAACACTCGTACGTTCACTGCATCAATCCTGAAGTTCAGCGAGGTTCTCAGCTCCGAGATTGCAGTGCACATCTTACTTTCCCATGACACTTTCAGTTCAGCTATGGCTTCTAATATCTGTTGGTCGATGCATGCCATATTCTTGTTTCCTCGCGTGCCTTGACATTTTCCACTGGCTCCTTCTGTCACCCGCGGAGACTTGGCAAACTCATCTATGGTGGGCTGTTCTCCTTTGCTTTTGGGCAGCCTTGACATCATCCTAGCTTGCTTGCGGTTTTGCGCCTCTAAGGTTGTTTTCAGTCCCCCCTATAAAGGGGTCGGCCAGCCACTAGGGGGAGTCTCTCTTTCCTAGTCGTAGCTTTTAATGCTGTGGTGTATGCTCCAACACGCGTGTGGATTGGCACAGTGTCACAAGCAACACTGCATACTTCCTTGTTCCATATACACTGCAGTTCCCCCTTGTGTATGGCGAATTCGCCTGTGTTGTGCTGTCCTTTGTTTCCCTTGCATGCAGGGCTTCCCCGCGCTCCAATGATCATGTCAGTTTCATTGTTATGGAAGCCTGGGCTGTGTTCAGCTGCGGTTTGTGTACTGCAGATTTCTTCTGCTGGGGTCCGTTCCGTGAATCTTCCTAATTTTTAACATGCCTTCTCTGTGTATGTTCCATGTTTATCCCTCGACAGTGTTACCAGGTTTACAGCCGAATCCACACCAACCTTTCTTTGGTTCCACTGCGTGCGGCTTAATGCGTTGCCGCCTCCTATCTTCAATTCCGCTAGGTGCGCTACTCCCGTATTTCGCTTCAGTATCTACGGTGCCAGGGCAAGTTATACCGTGGTAATCATCCGTACAGCCGCTCTTAGATGCGTTCCCCTTCTGCTCAGATCCTCCCTGCAGTGGCTCCAATGTTGTTCAACGCTGCGAGGTCAGTCCTCCTCCTCCTGCTGTGTGTGAGTGTTGCGTTGCCCTCAGACTTCAAAGCATACTGCCACTATGTATCTCGGTGAACTGAACTCACTCGCACGTCCTCCGATTAAATCCTTTGTTCTGAGCCCAACGCCATTTTGTTACGGCTCCGTCGGGATGCTGCTGGTCTCCGTCGGGATGCTGCTGGTCTTTCTCTGCTTCTAATGCACCGGCAGTAGTACTGTTAATTGCATTAGTCAGTGCCTTTTGTTCCTCACATGTTCATAAAGCAGCTGTTCCAACTTCAAGCAAAATAGCTTACTTTAATCGCATCTTCGAGCCAGGATCATTCAGGATCAGCAGGAGCACCAAGAAAGCACCTCCTATCGCATGGCTCCATAGCCATGCCCCAACCCGGTAGTTAAGGCCCACCTTAAGGGGTTTTCTAGACTTTTTCCTCTGGTGCATAGGCCGCACCCAGTCTGGGACCTCAGTGTGGTTCTTGCAGCTTTGCAACACAAACCTTTTCGAGCCGGTGGCCTTTGGACATCCGCTTGGTGACGCTAAAGACTGTTTTATTGGTGGCTCTCACCTCTGCACGCAGGGTTAGTGAGCTGCAGGCATTGTCTTCATGCAAGCCCTTCACCGTGTTTCACAACAACAAGGTCATCTTGCGCACTCACCCAAACCTCTTGCCCAAACTGGTCTCTCCGTTTCATCTGAGTGAGAGATCCGCCTGCCGAAAGTTCTTCACGAACCCACAGTCGTAGGCAGAGAGGGACCTACATTGCTTGGACCTCAAGAGGGTTCTCAAGTTTTATCTCTCTCTGACAAAATCCTTCAGGAAGTCTGAGGCATTATTCATGACTTTAGGGGGCTCCTCCCCGGCTCTCAGGCTTCCAAGGCTTCCATCGCCCGTTGGATGGTTCAGGCCATTTCAGAGGCGTATACGGTCATGGGCAAACCTGTTCCTGAGGGAATTCATGCCCATCCGGTCAGAGCTAAGGCCACGGCCGTCGCGTTTCAGAGACATGCTTCTTGGTAAGTCATCAGCAAGGCAGCTACTTGGGCCACTCCGTCGGCCTTCTGTAAGCAGTACTCGCTGGACACCAGCTTCAGGCGCGATGCAGAGTTTGGTCCGGTCGTTCTGAAGAACCTTTTCGCTTCATCCTAAATATGAGGCAGGTCTCCACCCTATGTTCTTGTTCTGTGGAATCACCCACAAGGATGGAGGAAAGGGGACGGGACACATTAAAGTTACTCACCGTAGTGACCAGAGTACTCATATTACATAGTACCCTTTCCTCCATTCGTCCCACCCGTCTTACCCCACTAGTATGCCAGTGGCTTATAGGTGATGAGAGTAGCTAGGTATCTAAGAGTCTGATGTGTTCAAATGGGACTGAGGTGAGGCGCCAGAGGGCAGGGTCTCGGCGGGGCATTCCCACACCCGTGGCCAAGCCCCTGCGAGCTATTCAAAATTTAAAGGGGAAGCTTAATTTTGTGCTGCCAAAGGTTCCGGTACCCAAGTTAGTTGAGGCCCACAAGGATGGAGGAAAGGGCGTATGAGTCACTACTGTGAGTAACTTTAATTAATAGGATTAGGAATTAGTTCGGGGCCTTCTTCCCTACGTTCCCACAACAGCCACCTACCTTTCCACTACTACACGAGGTGATGGATATGCAGTATGAAGGGTGGTTGATCTCCCATATTTATGAGAAGATGAGGGCCGCAATTCCGCATGTAGGAGATAAAGCGAAGCTGAGGTGGTAGAGGGCGCTAGGAGTGGAGATTGAAGATGAGATCAGAGTTTGGGGCCCTCAACCAAAAGATCACTGCCAGTCATCTTCCTCATTGCAGTACTTGGCAAAGGAATTGGCTATGTCAGCCAGAAGAGAAACATAGAACAATGTCAACATAATTCATCTTCTTCGCGGCAGTACCTGTCAGTAATGTGAACCAGGGCTGCCATACTGAATATATGAAGAAGGGCCAGGGGAATGGAGCCATTCCCCCTGGTGGTGTGAACCATGAAGCAAAGTTTTGTGAACTGTAAAACTAAGTCTAAGAAAGACAAGGGGAAGGAAATCATTACCCCTGGTGTGGCGAATTGTGAGAACTAAGCCAAGGAAGCCGGGAGAAGGGAGGCATTCTCCTGGTAACCAAACTTGTAAGGAGGATCAAACTAGTGATCCATGGGGGGTGGGGTGGGGTCATTCTTCCTGGCGGAAAGAAAACAGTGAACGTTTTGATGCAAAGTATTAGGAGATCAACAATCTGTTTGTAATGTACTAAAACTAGGGCAAGAGAGTTTGCCTGGATGGTATAAAGCCTGACTGGTTCTGCCCTATTAAGTTTCGTAGCATGTGTGTTTAACAGTTTTCTAGAATCTTTGTGTATAGTTTTGCATCAAGGTTTATTAATGCAATGGGGCGATAGGTCCCTGGGAGTGTCTAATCTTTGCCGTGTTTGTGGAATACCATCAGTTTTGCTTAGTTCATTGATGAGTAATAGCTCCCTTAATCTTAAATGAATTAACCAATTTTGTAAGGATGGGTGTCAGAATTTCTCTATATTTTCTGTAGAAGGTTGCCGGTTATCCGTGCGCGGAGCCTTTAGTGGCGGGTATACAATGGCCTTTTTTACCTCCTCCTCCCTTATTTCTACTTCTAATAGTCCCCTATCTCCTTCTGATATCTGTGGAAGCGTAAGCTTTGTTAGATATTTCTCCTGCTCCTGTTCTGACAGGTTATCCGATGAATATAACGCTTGATAGTATTCCCTAAAGATTTCCCCTATATCCTCGTTTGTCGTCTTCACCTACCCTTTTTTATTTTAGTTTATGATTCAGCGTAGCCAAGAGTACTTTGATATTGTCAATGTTCGGAAGCAAAAGTTATAAGAAGGAGGGAAGACAAGGGCAAGCCTTGGAGATGAAGAAAAGGGATTCACCCAATTTCCTCGAGCAGCACACATTACCTTATTCCAATGGTGCAGCTGGTGCCCTGGCAGTTGTTCCTGTTGGTATCCCGCAGACCCACAATTCCTGGAGCTTCGGTGTGAAGGAGAACGTCTGAAGGGGGTCTGCTCCACACAGGGATGAAACCGGCAGCAGCGACAACGAATAAAAGGTGCGCTGCTTAAAAACAGGAGAGGCTCGTCAGGTGGCTATCCGGACCACTACAGCAGTGTGCAGCGATTTCGACCACGACGGAGACCTCTGTCTGAAGAAGATGAGCTGGTTATCCCCACCAGGCTCAAGGGAAGAAGACTCCGGACTGGATCTTCTCTTAGTCGTTGAAGGTTAGATAGCTCAGGACTGCAGCAGGGCTTCACCGGGACGGGGTAGTTGCAGCAGCCGTCATTCTCTCCGCTTCTCTTCGGTTCTTTGTAGTTCCATTGGAGACTCTGACTTCTAGCCCAAGAGACCTGCCTTTTATGCGCAAAATCCCCATTCACACAGCCTGGCTGTCAATCACGCAGCAGGGGGGGTTGTCCAGCCGGGACAACCACCTCAGCCAATCATGGCAAAGTGCGACTTGGGTTTCCTAGGATACCCTGTGCAGGGGGTGACTACACCCTTGCCTCACATTCAGTCTACCTAGACACCCAGGCGCCAAGAGGAGGGCTTCTCTGCAGAAGCCTGCCAAAAGACGGTGAACAAAGAAGGCGAACCTAGTTTGCCGCGCAAAGTAAAACACAAGAAGGACTTTAACAAAAAGAAATGGTGAATAAACCCAACCGGAGCCAAAAGAAAGACGATTTGGTCAAGCGGGTTTATGCTTAAGGCTGCAAAAATAGCCAAAAGGATTACCAGGTTTATCTACTATAATCGCGGTAGAAAAGTTAGGGTAGATACCACTGCCACCAGCCAAGTCTAAATGTTAAAAGAGCAGAACAATGCTCAGGGAGGTACAGACAGAAAAGGGGTACAGATTAGCCCTTTCCAGTACTCCATGTAAGATGGGATGTACTGGGTCTGTGGTAAAAGTGACTAGGTAAAGTAAATGGCAACTTTACCTTTCTCTGGGGGACAGTAGTCAGCCCTAGCGAAATGGGGTCAGAGGGCAGTCTTAAAGACAACCCTAGGTTACTGCACTGAAGGTGCTGTGTAACCCTTACAAGAACAGGGGCACCTGGAGTGGAGTGCTCCAGTGCCCAAGATCACACAATGATAAAAACACATAGGCCAAAACACATGTAAGAGTGGAAAAAGGATGTACACTCTTACCAGGTAGAAAAATAAACTCCAGAAATCCAGCAAAGCTGCTGGGGGGCTCACTAGGTGAGGGAAATTAGCCCTAGAAGGAGAATTCTATGTAACACTTAGTAGTAACCAATCACTGGTCTCTGGGTCATACTGCCCTCTCCCTAAGCCCCTCCCATGGCAGCCATCCTCAGATTTTTACCGCATGTTCAAGTGTTTGGAGTCCTCGTGCTATAGCTCTCGAGCTTTTACTGCATTCGGTCAATCGAGCCTCAAGCTCCACCGTTTCCACTTCCGATCAACGGGGACCCGTTTCGGAATTTTCTACGCCCCTCAAGGGCGAAGTTTCGTCGAGTTACGCTTATTGGAGGATTCCAGAAGATCTGAAGCCTACCTCGTGGACATGGCCCAGGAAAAGGGGAGCTCGACGCCCGGATCCAAGCTGTTCAGAAACTGCCCTGGATGCGGTTTACAGAATGTTTTCAAGGAGGATGAGCATTCGAGATGTCTCTACTGCCTTCACGAAGACAAAATGCACGTGGAGAAGGACTGTGTTTTGCAAGAACTTGTTGGAACGGACTATGAGGGATCGTCGGATCCGCCTCGCCAGCTGGCTGGAGAAGGGCCCAGCAGGTGAGAAGAAGTCTGAGCAGTCTTCTAAGTCCTGTGAGGGTGCCCCGGCGACGGGGGCCCAACAGAAGGCAAAGCACTGCGAGTCTGCGGGCACCGGGAGTGCCGAAGGGTCGGGCTCCTCGGCTGCCAGGCAGGGCGCACTTTCACCGATGCCATCAACCACGAGCCAACGCTCTGGCTCGGGGAAGAGAAAATCTGAGAACCCGAGTAAGCTTCTGGAGAGGTCCCGGTCGATCTCAAAGGAATCAGCCGAGGGGGAGCGAGGCGGTGACCCTCCCCTCAAGGTGAAGGCCTCAAGTGCGCCCAAGGTGGTGAAGGCCTTGATTCACCCGGCTAAGGCCTCTATCGAGGAAGTCATGGCAGCCCTGGCGAAGCCTGTGGAGGTTACCCCAGTGGAGGTGACCTCAGGGCCCAGAGTTTCCTTGCCACCGCGGAGGGAATCCTCTTTTCAGCCCAACGATAAGACTCTGTGAAGACCCCAGTGGAAAAAGGGGGGGGCCGTGGCCGTTACAGACACGGATACAGCCTCTGAGTAGGAGCTGTTGAAGTTGTGAAGGGCCTCAACAGGTTTGAGGAGGTCCAGTCCCACGGGAGGAATCCCGAGGAGGCGGACGAAGAGAGCGTCAGTGGCGGCGACAAGGCTCCCGTGGAGGAGGAGCAACCATCGCGTCCGTCGCAACCAGTGCCCGAGCCTCAGGACAACTCGGTGGCTATTTTGATGGCAATCCAAACCTTATGCACAGAGATGAGGACGAGGTTGCCTCTACCCCCAACAGACGAACCAGCAGAACCGGGCCTGTCGGGAAGCCCTCCAAACAAGCGAAGGATAGTTCATCCCCCCATGCCCTTCCAGCCCTTGCAGTACGCTCAGCCTTCATCTCCTTCCCCTGATCCTAGGGATGACACGGGAACAGATACAGCCACGACGGGGACGGATGACGACGGTGGTGACGACGGGATGGGCCTTCCATCACCACCCCCTCGGGCCTATCCGACCGACGAAATTGGCTCCTTCCACGCCATGATTGCCAGGGCATCCAAACTTTTCCAGCTCTGCTTCGAAAAACAGAAGAAGGAAGGCTTCCTCTATCAACGGCGCAAGGCCAAGAGGAAGACGTTGCTTGACGACATCTGGGACGAGGGACTTGCTCTCCTGAAAAACCCGTTCACGACGCCTGCCAAGAGGGATCGGTATGAGAAGAAGTACCGGGTCCTCGATTCCGCTCCTTTGTGTTTTAGGGCACAGCCGACCCCGGATTCGGTCGTCTCAGCGGCGGCCAAGAAGAAAGCGGCAGGGACGACAGCTTCAACTTCAACCTCCCTACTTGACGGCGAGGGAAAGAAACTGGATGCCATGGGATGACGAGTCATCTCGTCTGTGGCGACGACAATTAAGGCGGCCAAGGCCCTAGCGATTGTGGCCCGCTACGACAGGAAGTTGTGGTACAAGATCGCTCCCCTGCTGGACTTCCTACCGGACCACAAGAGGGGGGATGCCCTGGAGATCCTGCAGGAAGGTGAGGTGACGTCGGACCACGCCATAACGGTGGCCACGGACATCCCTGACACCGGGTTCCGTCAGTTGGGCAACGGTGTTTGCCTTCAACGGCAGGGATGGCTCAAGGCAAAAGATTTCCGCCAGGACGTGCAAACCAGAGTTTTGGACATGCCCTTCGACGAGAAAAACCTTTTTGGAAAGACAGTGGATGAGTCGCTTCAGGCCATCAAGACCGACACGGAGACGGCTCGGGCCTTGGGAGTTTTGCAGCAACGACGGCCGCCCTTTCGGAACTCGGGAGGCAAGCAAGGTGCCTCCAAAGGATTCAGCGGTGGCTCCTTTACGTACCGCCAGGCAGCCCGTTCCTCATTGCAAGAGGCCTACAGAGGGCGCGGCAAGTCAGGAGGATCTCATCGCCCGTCGCCAAGGAGGCCAGGGCTGCAAGGCCGCCTCCAAGCAGGACTGAACCGGCCGTAGCGTCGGGCCCCCACCTGAGCACCCCGGTGGGAGGCCGGCTGGCGAAGTTCATCAGCGTGTGGGAGTCCATCTCCACCGACCGTTGGGTGCTGGGTGCCCTGGCCCACGGGCACACTCTCGGCTTTCTAAAGAAGTGCCCCTGCATTCCTCCCGTGGCCAGGAAGGAAAATCGCATCCCGTTAGAAGTAAGGGCGATGCTCAAGAAAGGTGCCATTGAGCTTGTCCCGAAGAGGCTCCGGGGCTCCGGAGTATACTCTAGATACTTCCTCATCAGAAAGAAGACAGGAGGTTGGCGCCCCATCCTGGACCTGCGTCGGTTAAACAAATACATCAAGGCCCAGAAGTTCCGGATGGTCACCCTCCAGTACGTGCTGGGACAGCTGGAGGAAGGCGACTTCCTATCGTCGCTGAACTTGGAGTATGCCTACTTCCACTTCCCCATTCTAAAAGGACACCGAAAGTTTCTCAGATTCGTAGTCCAAGGACGGCACTACCAATTAAAGGCCCTGCCATTCGGATTGAAGTCGGCGCCCAGGGTATTTACCAAGTGCCTAGCACCAGTGGCGGCACGGCTGCGCCTGCAGGGGATCCACGTTTACCCCTACCTGGACGATTGGCTCATCCGAGCAAGGACAAGGGAACTCACCGTCGAGCACACAGCGAAGACCGTCCAACTGCTCACGGATCTGGGATTCTCCATCAACTTCCCCAAATCCCACCTGGTTCCGTCGCAGGTCGCATTGTTTCTGGAAGCTAAACTCGATACAGTGGCACGATTGGCTTCTCCGTCGAAGGAAAGGATGAAAGCCATCCTGGGCAAGGTGCAGTGCCTGCTGGCCACCGACGTGGGCAGGGTGAGGTCCATCAAGTCCCTTCTCGGCATGATGTCCTCTTGCATCTACCTGATGTGCCTATACAGACTGTGGATGCAAGCGGCGGGCAGTTTCGAAGACAAGATCTCGCTCAACGAGGTCTTCCGCCAAGCAATTCAGTAGTGGGGCATACGCGCGCATCTCGCGGCGGGCACAGACTTTCAGACCCCAGCACACCAGGAGACGGTGACGACGGATGCCTCCCTGGAGGGATGGGGAGCGCACACCGGAGATCTTCACGCGAGAGGCCTTTGGCTCCCGGAGGAGAGGTCATTCCACATCAACATCCTGGAGCTCCGAGCAGTGTTCTGGGCTCTCAGGTAGTTTCTCCCGTCCCTCAAGAGCAAGTTGGTGAGGATCTTCACCGACAACACCACCACGATGTTCTACATCCGGAAGCAGGGAGGAGCCAGGTCCCCGGCCCTATCCAAGGAGGCCCAGGATCTGTGGCATTGGGCCGTTGCCCAGGGGATGTTTCTGGTGCCCTTCCATCTAGCAGGGATAATAAACACCATCGTCGACTCGCTCATCAGGGAGCTGCGCTCGTGCCACGAGTGGGAACTGTGTCAGGACCAAGTGGATCAGCTATTCCGACGATGGGGCAAAGCCCAGATCGACCTGTTCGCGACGGCGGCGAACTCCAAGTGCCAGAGGTTCGCCAGCAGGTTTCCACAGCCGAGGAGCATGGGTGATGCTTTCTCGTTCCCCTGGGACGGCCTGTTCCTGTATGCGTTCCCCCCATTGCCGTTGCTACTGCGACTCGTCAACCAACTCAAGAGGTCCCGGTGCAGGATGATCCTCGTCGCACCGGCGTGGCCGAGACAGATCTGGTTCCCAGACCTTCTGGACTTGTCAGCGTCCCCCCCCAGTCAAACTATCAACGGACGCAGATCTTCTCTCCAGAGAAGGAGGTGCCATCCTCCATCACGACCCGGGGTTGCTGAACTTGCAGGCCTGGCTCGAGTTTGGAGGGTACGATGCAAGGAGGGGCTTGCAAAGGCCAGGGTGTCCTCAACTCTCAAGTGCTATGGACACAAATGGAAGAGGTTCTCTGTCTGGTGTCGTGCACAGAAGATTAACCCTCTGCGAATTACGCCCCCTCAAGTGCTGCCGTACCTGCTGTCGCTGGCCAAGGCGGGGCTGGTTCATGCCTCCATCAAAATACATCTAGCAGCGATCTCCCGCTACACCAGAACTACGGGCCGATCATCTCTGTGGTCCCATCACCTGGTGAAGGAGTTTATGAAGGGATTGTTCCGTTCATTCCCGCCGGTGAAGGCTCCGGCCTCGGAGTGGGAGCTCAACGTGGTGCTGACCAGGCTCATGGGGGCGCCTTTCGAGCCTCTGCATTCGGCACCATTGAAGTTCCTGTCGTGGAAAACAGCATTTCTTGTGGCCATCACCTCCGCACGACGAGTGGGAGAGATCCAGGCCCTATCCTGCAAGCCTCCATACTTGACTTTTCACGAGATTTGGGTGGTGCTGAGGACGCACCCCTCCTTCATGCCCAAGGTGCCGTCGGACTTCCATCTCAACGAGCCCTTGGTGTTACCAGTTTTCTTCCTGTTGCCTTCGTCGCCGGCCGAGAGGACTTTGCACTCGTTGGATGTAGTTAGAGCACCGAAGTTCTACTTGGACTGCACGAAGAGTTTTCGGATGACATCACAAGTGTTTGTGAACTTTGGACCTGTGAACCAAGGGAAGGCCCTCTTGAAGGCTTCCATTTCCAGATGGCTCTCCGGCTGCATCATGCACTGTCACCGGTTGGCAAACCGACTGCTACTCGGCCGTCCGAGAGCCCATTCGACCAGAGCGATCGCTGCTACCACGGCGTTCTTGTCTGGTGTACCCCTGCTGGACATCTGCAGGGCTGCTATGTGGAGGTCGATGCACACCTTCACGAGATTATACGGCGTCGACCGGGATTCCAGGGAGGAGTCCAGGGTCGGCCAAGCAGTGCTGCGCAACCTGTTTGCCTGAAGGTGGGCCTGGTGAGGAGGTAAGGGATGCTTAATGTTGAGTTTATGTAATGCTTAATGTTGAGCCTTGCCACCTCCCGTGGTTGTGCATGTGTGTACTGCTATGTATTCTTATATTCATGAGAATGTGAATCCATGCCGGACCCCATGCTGGAGAAGGAACAAGTTACTTACCTGTAACTGTTGTTCTCCAGCATGGGTCTGGCATGGATTCACATGCGAACCCTCCCTCCTTCTCCTCTGCGGCTCTTCACTTTGTCCTACTGCCACTTTACGTGCTACCAAATCTGAGGATGGCTGCCAGGGGAGGGGCTTAGGGCGAGGGAAGTCATTGGCTGGGGGCAGTATGACCCAAAGACCAGTGATTGGTTACTACTAAGAAAGACAGATCAGAAACAAAACTGATACTGATTTTTTCTTTACCGAGGATTCCCAGCCTGACGACGGGGAATATTCATGAGCATTTGTTCTCTGTCTCCATATCAACTACAGGGAATTATTTGTTGTCACTGGAATACCCCCAGCTTTTTCTTGTGTCTTTGCCTGTCCAGAATCACTAGTTCTTGCTGCTCCCGGCTTCCGCAGACTTTTTTTCTTATGATCTCCTCCTTTGCCTTAGGCCTATCCTCTGCTTATATTATTTTCAGGGCTATAGGTCTACTTCAGTTTACTGAGTCTCTGCTTCTGCAGGCTGGGGTTCCGTTATATATCGATTGGTTTCCATTTTCCTTTGCTTCCTCCGGGCCGCTTTATTAGTGTCCCTCTCTTTAGCCACTTTCCCCTTCTGTATAAGGTGCTGTAGATTGGGGTGGAGGGCGCTTCCTGTGCTTCCCTCTTTGTCTGTGCGCAGTGTCTCACCCTGCGCCCCCCGGTGCCTGACTCACTGTTATAGAGTGTTTCTTCTGCGTGTTTGGGAAGTAGCCTTCTACTTTCCCAGTGGGGAGGATGTCTCCTGCTATCTTGCGCCTGGCTTTTCCTTGCTTTATCTGCCCCTTCCTTCACTGGGTGTCGTGGTGGTTTTCAGGCCTCTCCGCTCTGCTCACATTGTGCGCCTAGTATGGCCCGCTGACCGCTGCTTCTTTTTTCCTCTTTGACTGCTTACCAGCTGATCTGGCGAAGTGTCAGCTGCTGTGTCCTGCAACGGCTGTTGTTAGGGAGAATTCTCATTCTATGGCTAATTTCCTTTACCTATAGAGTCCCCCAGCAGCTTTGCTGGATTTGAAGGGTTTGTTTCTTTTTCCTGTTAAGAGTGAGACTCTTTTTCCCACTCTTAGGCATTTTTGCTATGTGTGTTGTAGGCTATTTTTGTGTTTAATGTCTATGGGATTTTCTCACCCCCATATGAACCATCTTTATTCACATGTGTTACACAGCACCCTCAGTGCAGTGACACAGGGGCGTCATAGCGACCCCCAAACGTAGACTCCATACCTTGGGACTGAAAACTGTCTCCCAGGGCATATAAAGTCTCTACTGACTTTACTAGTCAATTTTTATGAACTCAGCCAGTACAACCCATTTTACAATGGAAGTTCTGGAAAGGGTTAATAGTTTTTCCCTTATGTTCATTTTCGAGGGGGTACCGTACAGTCCCTATCTCAAAAGTTTCTGGCTGGTGGCAGTCGTTACTACCATAAATATTCAACCGCAAATATTTTCCTATGGGATTTTCCCATTGTTCGAGGCACCACTTTTTCTGACAGCCTCTAACATACCGCTGGTGCATTTTAATATTAACTTGGCTCCGGTAGGTTTTATTTGCCAGAACTTTAATATAACTTCTTTCTCGTGTCTTTCTCTAAACCCAGGTCGGGGATCCTTTGTTCGTCCTTTTGGCGGGCTTCTGCCGTGAAGCCCTATTTTCGGCGCCACTGAGTCTGGGGTGGGTCCATTGTGTGGGAGGGGGAGTTAGGACTCCTGGACAGGGTTGCCACCGCAACCCATGTCGCACTCTCTCCTAATAGGCTGGAGGGTCTCCCTCCAAGATGACCACTCCACTGTGTGAGTGACAGCTAGGCTGTATGAATGGGGATCTTTTTGCATAAAAGCAGGGTCCTGAAGACTGGAAGAGCAAGACGTCCCCACTGGAACTAAGAAGCCGAAGAGGAGAGAAGCCAAAGACGTCTGCAACGACTGAACCACCAGTGAAGCCCTGCTGCAGCATCTCACCACTTCTCTCCACACGACGAGACAAGATCTTCATCTGCAAGAGCCTTCTTCCCTTGAGCTGGTGGGGCCAACCAGTTTGCCAATCGCCTTCCCGGACCTGCTTTGGTCGAATCTCCCGTAACCCGTACCCTGTACTCGGAGGCCAGATAGCAAGGCACCAATCCACCTGGACCGTGATTTAAAGGAGCGTACCTTTTATTCGTCGGGCAGCACCGCGGCTTGTTTCATCCCTGGGTAGTGCAGTACTCGAACCTTCGTCCACGACGAGAGCCTCTCTTCCTTTGCTGGATCACCCGAACTGCAGGAACTACCGGGAACAACCGCCACCGCAGGAGCCACTTCTTCATTTTAAGGGTACATTGTTCCGCCAGGTCGTCCTTTCTTTGCGGTAGCCCTAAAGGTGTTTTAAATAATTTACCTACCTGTTGGGTTACCTGCCCCTCTCTCTCAACATTGTCTTTCAACGTCTGCATCCACCTTTTCAAAATCGTTAACCAAAGACTTGACTGCAGCTACAAGAACATTTTGCTCCTGGGCCCTTGCCCTGTACCACTGACTTTGGCACAGGCCTACTGACTCTGGCTACATTTGTTAGACCTGCCTTCTTTAGATTGATTCTCAACTAGACTTGTGTTGATGCACCTACGTCTTATAACTACCCTTTTCTTCCCCTTTCTAAACCTTGTGAAATGCCACTTTGCTCAGTTTTCATTTAAGTATTGCCTATACTGATCCACTGTCTTGCTTAAATCTGGTTCACAAACTTGTGGGAAGTGTTGCTAGGGTGTGTAAGGAACTATTTCTATATAACTTGTGCTTTCCCTCCCTTGTGAGAAATTGCTAGAGTATCCCTTGTGTGTGGTTTCCACTGTGCCGTTTTGCCCAGTTTTCACTCTGGTTCACTTGGTCTACAATTTAACTAGGGAGTGTGTATATTTTTCCTTGACTTAATTTAACTTGCTTGATAACTGTGATAAATGTGTTTTTAGAAGTGTATAAAATAAATATATATATACTTTTTAATACAAAGCTTTGGTCGGTGTTTCCTTGTGCCATAGTATTGTAGGCCTATTGTGTAAACCCTGAATACTGTTCATCACCCTCTTGAGATAAGTCTGACTGCTCAGCCACAGCTACCAACTAAATCTTTGTGGTACAGACTGATACCAAAGGGGATTTATTGCCCTCACCTGTAGTCTTAATCTTCTGTAGTGCTCCCTAAGGGAACTGCACAGGATTCTGCCTAACATCTGTGTTGGCGGTGACTGCCCATTTGGAGTAGGCGACGGCCTATGACAGCCGATTGCCGTTCGGAATGCAGAGTTGGGAATGCTGGGTTGCTGGAATCACTTGAAGCCTCTTCGGAAGATTACTTTGGCTCAGAAGGCTGGCAGGTGGGGTGTTTCCCAAGCAGGCAAACTCTTTGTAATGGGCAGCAGATTTCCCTTTGTACTGCTCGTCTGATCGCGGGTGTATGTCGTGTGGTGGCAAATTGCTGTTCAGAAAGCCGGCGCTGCTAGTCTTGTGTGTGGCAGGCGGCCCGCTTAAAGTTCTGAGTGCAGGTAGAGCGGATCTGCGGATCTCGTTAGAGGATGCAAGTCTGTATCTTCAAAGTTGCAGAGATTGCAGCAAAGTTAACTTGTAGGGTCGACCTCACACCGTCGCATAGCCAGTGTTGCAAATGGGGAGTGGGCGTATGATGATGTGGCCACTTGCTTCTGTTCTGATGGGAGGAGATATTTATACCGCTCCATGTATCTTTATTGATCGATTGTAATGCGGCCTGGTGGGGAGAGACTCAGACCCGTCCTGCTCCGACGACCGCCATTTTGGAATCATAAGCCTTAATTTTGATAGCATCATTTAGTCCTCATATATTCCACGACACAGCTGAGATCAGTGAATGAGGTTGCCTGTCACTCCCATGGGTCCCGAGCCAACTGGCATTTGCAAAGTTGTGTCTATTGATTATAGAAACCATAAACTGCTGCACATCCTTGGTTATCCCATACTTGTAAGCCATGATGTAAGTGCTGTCTCTAAACAACTTAAATTGATTGTAGAACACAACCTTCCTTACCTCTTTCTCACTGACATTTGTGATGAGTCAGGAATGAAAGTTGGAACACAAGGTTGTCGAGTTTTGGTTAAAGACTTTTATCCAACAAAAAAAGGGTTGGGAAAAGTCCTCGTGATTTCCTCTAGATTTACAACTGCCTGTCATACTCCCCAGCTAGGGCTTCTTGTATTCATTTATGACTGCCTGGTTTATTCGCCCGCCAGGACTTCTTATTTTCAGAATTGGTTCTTCTTTCACCTCCACAATTGCATATACCGCTTTTGGTATATTATATCTCCTTGATTTCTCATTTGATTTGGATTCCCCTGTATTTGCATTCCATACACTCATATATGGCTGTGGTCCTTGTTTGTAATAATATTTCTTGATTTTCAATCAGTTTCCCTATTGTCTCTGTTTCTGAGACTTTCGTTGCTTTATTTTGCATTTGCACAGTCATCGAAACACCCTGGGGTCCCCACTATGCCTGGGTTAACTCACTGGCTCTGTGTGGTGTCATCGGTCCTGTTCGGTGACTGTCTCTGCTGCTTACTTCTCGCTTGGATTTCCATCCACTTCTGGGTTCTTGGGCATGGCTGTCTCTGCTGCTGTCTTCTCACTCGCCTCTCTGCCTGCGTCTGGGTTCTCCAGCCCAGCTGTCTCTTTTCTTAGTCAGGATATCGTTCCCCTGGCCACAAACAACCCAGAGGTTGGCCGGAAGGTTGCTTCGGGCAGCATTTCCCAGAGGCCCTCCTTCTAAGATCTTTCCTTCAGTCTCAGCGTTCTCGGTTTCACTGGACTCCTCCAGGCAGCGTCTCTCCCAGCCATGCCAGATGGGGTTTTTAAATGTCCCGGCACCTATCAAATGTTCATAACGACTAGAGCGCGTCTTGTGCTTTTCACATTCATGGATCTTCATTGCTCCATTCAGCCTCCTCTTGCCAGTGTTCCCATACATGTAGGAAGGACAGGGAGTTGTTGATGTTTTACTCACATGTGTGTAGTAGGTGTTGTGGGTAGTTCAATGGAACTATCACTGTAAGCCATAAAGGCTTGAGAAAATGCGAAAACACGGGTTATGTGTTCCTATCTGGCGATGCCGTGTCACCCCTCTGATGCTCGCTTCCGACTATGTGGTCCTCCCTCATATAGCCACTCCCAGGGTCAGGATCTGGTAGTGGCTTCCGTACCCTGGCCACATGGGGAGAGACTACCTCCGGGAACATAGTGACAACATGGTCAGATTCATCACCATGTGCAGTTTATTTCTCTTCCTTTAACTATAAGGAGCATTATTCTTATGCAGGCCTGCAGTTACTGTTTGTATTCTAGGTAGCAGCACTTAGTTATCAACTGAAAATGATATAAAACTTGGGAGGTCCCCAGTCAACGAATAAAGAGGGATGTTTTGGCATTCTCTTTGTGTTTTGGTACCCCTGGGAGTTTTAGGCCGTATCGTTGCAACAGCTCTGCAGTGAATCGCACCAGGCCGCCTAGTCACATTTAGCGCCCGCACGGGGAAGGTCAGCTAATCAATTCAACAAGACACACCCAGTAACAGGTTCTTCCCCCCCCCTCTTGTTCACTGCCATAGTGGGCCTGAGCTCCCATGCAGCACTGCGGTCCAAGGCGCTTGCTGTTCCACAGACCGCCACCAAACTGTTGGCCCAGGCAGCGCTAGGTTGGTCACCTCTGCCGCCCACATAAATCTTCATTTAGATCTCTCTTGGCAGGCAAGGGCCGGCACAGGAAAGTTCCTCCACGCCATATACACGACCTGCCTCTGGTCACCGATGTACTGGATCCAGGCTCCTCTGCACCACCATGCAGCAGTGCTCTCACTGTATCTTGACTTGATCACTCACTGTGTGGGGCTCGCCGAGTGCCTCCGGTTGCTCCTCGATGCCCTTCCAAGAATGCAGGACCCGACAGCTAACCTTATAGTATTTTTGGACTACTTCGCAGAATGATAATACTGGATTTCAGCGTTCCCTGTGTGGAGCTCAAGTTCTAGACCCTCCATCTTGCTTGCGATCTACTAGAACCCTTCACCTCATTAACTATCGCTCGATCTCCATCACTCCTTTCCTGGGCAAACTCCTGGAAAAGCTGGCCATCTCCCAGCTTAATCTTCACACTGAATCTGTTGGTTGTCTCCATGACCATCAGTCTGGCTTCAGAGCAGCCAGGAGCACGGAAACTGCTCTCCTGAACATCTGTGAAGACCTGCTCTCTAACCTTGATTCTAATCTCCCCCTGTCCTCAACTTACTCAATCTCTCTTCTGCCTTTGACACGGTCAACCATGCCATCCTGCTCAATCGTCTCTGTGATGACCTGGGTATCACCGATCAGGCCCTGGCCTGACTGACCTCATCCCTCTCTGATCGACCCTCCCATGTCCAACTCGGGACCTTCCTTTCCTCTATCTCACTCTCTACCTATTGTGTTCCTCAGGGGTCTAACCTCGTTCCCTGGCTGTTCAACCAATACCTGGCACCTCTCACCCACGCATTGCCCCTCTCTGCTCCAACTTTCAGCGCTATGCGGATAACACTCAGCTCATTTTCAGGCTCCCCTCTGCCACCCGTTCCCCTTCTCTCATCTCTGAATGTCTGCTATCCAGGAGTGGTGTGCCGCCAACGATATCTGCTTTAATGCCAGTAAGATGGAGATTCTCCTCATCTGCACACCTGCACCCTCCTTTCTTGTCACTCTCTGGCCGGCTTCCCTTTGCCCACTTCCTGCTCCCACCTGTGAGGCTAAGAACCTCAGCGTCATCTTCGACTCCACACTCTTTTTCTCCTCACAACTCTGACGTCTCTAAGAAGTCAAACTACCAATTACACCTCCTCAGAGGTATTCTTCCTTTCCTCTCCTTCCCCCAGAAGCTCACTGTCTCTAGGGCTCTGGTTCCCTCTAGGCTGGACTACTGCAACAGCCTCTTTCTAAATCTGCCTGCTTCTACTCTCCGCCCTCTGCAACTCATCCATAACAGGCCTACGAGACTTGTCCTTGGCCTCAAGCCCAGGGATCGTATCTCTCCAGCACTGAAATCTCTGCATTGGCTCCCAGTGGCTGCAATGATTAAGTTCAAGACCTTCTGCATTGTCCACAAGGCCTGTGGGCCTGGGTCCTCAATACTTCCAACTCTCTCTACGTAAATACCTTCCTACTCAAGCTCTTCGCTCCTCCACCTCCAACTACCTCAGGGTCAGTCGCTTCTCCAAGCAACGAGTTGGTAATAGATCTCTTTCTTCGGCTGGGGCCACCCTCTGCAACAGCCTCCCTGCCTCTCTGAAACTCAAGGAGAAACATCTCTAGTTCTGGAAGCACCTCAAGACCTTCCTCTTTGCCTCTGCCTTCTCTCTTCCTCTCCCCTGCTGATTTCCTGTCTGATACTGCACTGGTCACCTGGCTACCCTCTGATTTCAGACCCAGGTTCCTACCCGCCCAGTTGCAAACTCTCACTGCCTCCCAGCAACCCTTGCACGTGGGTCTGTATCTGTAACCCTACAGTCCCCCTATCTGCACTTTTAGACATATGCGGTCTGCACTTACCCTTGCACCTGCCACCTGCTGGCCGGACTTCTTGTTATTGTTTTGATCCCATGTACAGCACTGCCCCTCCCCTTTCCTGGCCCTTTTCCCCTCCCTCTTCCCTCCTCTGCCCTCCCTCCTCCCCCCTGCCTTGCACTTGCGCAATCTCAATGTCACTTGGCCTAGTAAGATCGCTGTCTCTCTCCTCCCTTTGTTCCCCCTTCCTTGCCTCATCGCACCTTGAAACACTTGTGTATAGGTGTGTTATAAATACCATATCATATAATATTCCTTTCAGCATATCACCCTTACAAATCACTGTTCAACCTGAGTTCAGAGACAGTTTGTTATTCATTAGATCAAAAACACTCCTTATTCCTTTGAGAAACTTGCTATTTCGATGAAATCTCCATAGTTCTCATCCTCCATTTGAATACAAAAGAAACATGAAATCTGTGGAGAGCAAATTGGGTTTACTTCCTCTGGAAATGTGAATCTGTTAGACCTTCTACATCACCTCTCTTCATCTTTGGTCTGTTTGTTTACCACGTTATGCACCTTTTAGCCATAGACAATGATGCATAGGCACATTCTCTCTCACTTCTTGTTGGGATTCATATACTCATCAATGGTTGGCCTTAAAGAAATGGGTGGCTATCAGAGGTGATGGTGCAGAGACAGCTTTTGAGGGTGTGGAGTTGTGAAGAGGATGAGATTTGGAAGTGTATTTGAGTGTCATCTGCATGTTGGTAGAATGTTGTGTTTGCTAAGGGTCTGTCCAAGGGATTATAGAGGTTAAAGAGGAGTGGATCCTTGTGACACCCTGTACTTGACTGGTGGTGGGGGTCTGATCGAAAGGCGGCATGGAGACAAAGTGTGTTCTGTCAGTGAGGAAGGGGGTAAACCTGTTGAGGACCGCTGTTTGCCCTTTCTGATGTTGTGGAGGGCATTGAGGATGTAAAGCGTAGCAGTCTCTGCTGTGTTCACGTCGAAAGCCAGATTGGAAGGGATTGAGGAGGTTGTTTGTTGTGATGTGTTAAGTAGTGAAGTAGCATTCCAGGATTCTGCCACTGTATGGCAGGATAGTAATGGGGCTGTCATTTTCGGGTTGCATAATGTTGAGAGATGGTTTCTTGAGGAGGGATGTGGTGTGTCCAGTTTGGTGTGCAGCTGGGGATAGTAAGAGAGAGGAGTTGATAATGTTGAACCAGTGCAGCAAGGTTGGTGATGTAATTGGATGCAGCTTACGGTGGGCACTCGTCATCCAGGAAGTGTGCAGGTTTTATTATGGCTGCAAGGAAGATGAGGGTGTCTGCGTTGATGGGATGGAAGGTGTCCCATGTGTTGGAATATTTTGGAATGGGGAGCAGAAGGAAGGGCTTCTCTTAATTTGTGTTTTTTTGAGTTGAAGAAGTCTGAGTGAGTTGTATACTGCAGTGGATGAGGGGGTGGATGGTAGTTTGGAGAGGGCTTTGAAGATGTTAAATAGTTTCTGTGTACAGTCAGTGGCGGTTTGGAGTTCGAGGTAGTTGTGGCTTTGGTATTGCGTATGGCAGTTTTGTATTTGTTGCAGCAGTGTTTGAGAGGTGTCCAGGTGGCGGCCCTGTTTTTCTTTTTGCCAGGCTCTTCCTAGAGCTTCCTGCTTGATAGAGAGGAGGGAACTGTTGAACCAGGGTTTTTGGTGGTAGGTGCGTGAATTTTGTGTTATTTTTTGGGAGGGGCAATTTTGTTCAGAGCTTGTGTGATGGTGTTGTAATTGTTAAGAAGAATGGAGGAACATGTGTGTGGGTAGGAGAAGAGTGATGAGTGGTGCTATGGCTGTGTTTATGTCAAAGGTATTTATATAGCGCACCGTCATCAACAGAGTTGGTCTCCAGGCGCTCAGGCGGATCTGTAAACAAAAGTCTGTAATTTGATTTGTCTAGCTTGGTGTGAGGGGGATTTGTGGCAGGTGGGGGGGATCCTGTTTGGTAGTGTGTGTGTTTGAAGGGGATCACAAATTGGTCCGACCATGAATCTCCGATTAGATTTTCCCTAGGGACTTGATGTTGGCTTGTGATCAAAAGGTCCAGTCCATTTCCAGCTCTGTGTGCGGGTAGGTGTTTGGTTGAGTGAGGTCATAGAGGGTGACTCTTTAGTATGTAATTGCTGTCTGGATGGTAACTACCAGTGTTTAAATCGACATGGTAGATAGAGGTGCAGGGGGAGCTGTGATTGTTAATTGTGAAGTCAATCCAGTCAGTGTGGAAGATGGGATTGTGTGTTGGGGGCATAAAATGAGGTGGATCAATGTGGGGTGTGGGTGTGATCAAGGGGAGCAAGTGAGAGGGATTCAAAGGAAGTATATGGTGGTGTGAGCAGTTGCAAAGACTGAGTGAATCTTTATATATGGTTGCAACACCACCACCTTGTTTGTGTGATGTCTGTGGTGGATAAGATAGTGTGGTGGGAGCATGTCAGGCGTAATTGGTGAGGTTTGAGCTATGTCTCTGTTAGAGTATGGCTGGGGGGTATGTGCTAATGAGCTCATTGATTTCCTGTGTGTGTGCTGGTGCAGAGTCGCAGTTAAGCAGAGTGCAGGTGTATGTAAATAGCTGTTTGGGTGGTGTGATGGGTTGCAGTTTGATTTGAATGTTGTTCAGTCATAGTTGTGAAAACCAGGGCTAACAGGGAATGAAGTAGAGAAAAGTTAATTGCGGGAGCCCTTAGCGCGGTCTGCCCAGGCAAACGGACGCCCCAAGGAAAATGCTTAAATTCCCAAAGTAACCTAGTAGTAGTTCAGCAGGATCAGATATAAACAGGAAATCTGTCCTCTTTTGACACTGAAAACCACAGCAGCAAGATCACAGGATGCAAGTCAGAAGTATGAGGGAGTGCTTCAAAATGGCAACCCAGGGTTATGGGGTGGGGGCTAGAATTTCCCTGTAGCTGCAGATATAAGAAATACAAAATGCAGTCAGTTACAGTCCTGGCACGAGTTCACAAGTTTAAAAAGCTATGCTGGCGCATGCGATTTGGAGGCAGGGGGTTCAGGCTGCAAAATGCCACTGCTAAGGAAGGGGGGGGGGGAGAATCTACTCATTACCTGCAAATAGAAGATAATATATTTATATATATATATATATATATATATATATATATATATATATATATATATATAAATGTATTGTATGTAATGACCCTCTTGTCAACCCACATTCTATTCTTTTGTCTTCTTTTCAAGTCGGAAATGGAGAAACTGAAGCAGCATGTTGGAGGTCAGCTGAGTACACGATATGAATCCAAAACAAAAGGCATTGAAAAAATTATTTCTGAAAATGAAAGGCTACAGAAAGAGTGGAAAAGGGTAATATGTTTGTGATGCAATTATTTAAGCATGATTCTACTTACCATTCAATATGTGTATAATTATAAGCTTTTCAGTATATTCAAGATATTTCCCGTTTAAACCTGGGATGAGTGCAGTGCTGCAAGGAGGCATAAAAATGAATTGGCAGTTTGGGCAAAACAGCGAGTGCATTAGGGACCACCATATCTGCCTGTAGGGCATTTGTCGGGCAGGTTGTAATCATTGTAGTCTACAAATCTTGTTTTGATGGCCATCAGTTTACAGTTCCCAGTTCCGTTGGATATGGCAGTGTAGATTGACATTTCCTTTTCTACCCTTTGAGGACTTAATCTCCCATCAAATACTCAGCGCTACAGCACTTCTATTAATCATCAATTAGCTTGATTCGAGAAATTTCCCTATTTTGTAGGTCTAGCTCGAAAGAGCTTTAGCTCTCTGCCATATTAGAGGAACCCTGTTGTCAATTGCTTTGGTATACCAAAAGAATGCATCATAGTCAAGGCTCTGCTATAGTGACAGCTGTATTTGTAGGAGTGAATGTAAATGTTTCAGTTGGGGAGAGATCTGTTGAATTCTGCCTTAAAGAACTTTTTGTTTTCATGCTGCTTGGTACTACATTGGTGCGATTTCCATGTGCTGCATTGTGTTATTACCTTTTTTACTTTTATTATTGTTGTATATGGAAACAAATGTTTGTGTGGTTAAAGAATATAACAATATTCTCTATTACAACGGCTGTCCCTAGCTGGAGACATTTTGTTTAGACAGTTTTTTCTCTATTTTTATAATGTCACCGAGTACAGATTGGGAGTCTCATCATTTAAAATGTTGCATTGCTCCCAATGAATTGTAATTGGTTTTATAAACATGTTCTACTAACTTGTCTTACACCGCGCGCCGTTACCATTGGCATGGTTTCGTGGTGCTCGTGGCTCTGCAAGAAAGAGGACGGGGTGGGTTAGTGAGGGAAGAGTGACATGATTGGTCCAGAACCAGGAGAAACTGGTGTCTGTGCGTTTTGGCTTGCTGATGAGTTGATTGCATGGACTGGCTTGTTGTATCCGTAAGGGTAAGGCCTACTGTCTGGATTGTTTGTTGTATGCAAATGTTTATGTTGGGTGTGTGTTTCGTGTGTAGTTTGGCTGGTAATTAGATCGTGCGCACTGTCTTGTTGTATCCGTAGGGGAAAGGTCCAGTGCATGGGTTGTTTGTTCTGGGTTTTCTTTAACTGTATTTATTGGGTTTTAACACAAAACAGAACATAACATTCAAAGTGTCTGCCCACCACGGAAAAAAGCGATCAAGGAGATATCTCCAGTCTGCCATTGTCTCAGGTCTCCATATGTTTTGCCCAGGTCTCAGTTCCGATTGGCTAGCACCTTCCCGGTGTCGCCACCCCCCCACCACCTGCATGCCCCATTGTTTGTTCTATGTGAGTGTTCATTATGTTGGGTGTATGTCTGTGTGTAGTTTGGCTAGCCCATAGAGTGTGTATAGTACTTGGTAGGTATGTTGGAGGGGAGCAGGAGCAGGGTGGTTACTACATTGGCTCCTCCCAAAGTTCTTCCAAGTATGTCCTCAGGACTTATCCAGCTGCAACACAATGGCACCCTCCAATTGCAGTACACTGGCCACCCCCACGACCCCTCCAAGCTCAACACACTAGCCAGTCCACAAATTCCAAGTGCAAATACATAAGCTGCTCCCACAAGCCCCCTCCGTGCACAGCAAGGATTACTAGACACAAAGTGTGCTTCTGAGTGCAGCAAGATTAAACAGCTAATGTGACGCATGGCTAATCTTCACAATTCTTCTAAATGTGACACATGGCTAATCTTCACAGTTCTTTCTAAATGTGACTCTTGGCTAATCTTCATAATTCTTCTAAATGGAACGCATTGCTAATATTCATAATTCTTCTAAATGGGATGCATTGCTAATCTTCACAATTCTTCTAAATGTGACACATGGCTAATCTTCACAATTCGTAGAGAAAAGATGGTCTTCTGTGGTCTATCTTCAGGCACTGATCGCATTTAACAAATGGCATTAGCATCACCTTTGGAGGTTGCTGGGGCTCAAGAGGACGTGGCTGCAAGGTCTATAAGTGTGTTTGTTAAATTCAATTTTTTGTTAATTATTAGTGTTTGTGAATACTCTAATTAATGCTTGGGTTCAACACCACTACCAACCAAAGATTGTCTTGGTGCTCTGAGGAAACTGATCATTGATTTTAAAATGAGTGTAACATTTTCCATGTAGGAAGGGCATATTGAGAGGCAACCTGGTGGGTATTCTCTGCCAAAGAAGCTATTTAAAAAGGACATTATTTGATTGCACTAATATTTTGCACAGGCTCTTTTAAAATGTTAGTGTTGGGGGCGTGGCCAAGATGCCGGCTGGGTGGACATGTCCGGCGAGGTCTCCCTTCCCGACGAGTGATATAGAGCCATTAAATCCATCTGGAATTGTGAAGAGTGTCGATTGCTATATGAGCGCAAGGTGTGCTGGTCTGCTGGAGGTGCCAGCAAGCTGGAGGAGCGGCCTGGGAGCAGCGCAATCAGAAAGTGACAGCAGTGATAGCGGAGGTGTGGCGCTGGCAGCATGGTGGCTGTGGTGACCTGCAAGCCCTGAACCCACTGAGAGACGAGGAGCGACGGGGATGCTAGGTGGGACGGTGTGGCCTGGAGTAGAGAGCAGGTGACTGCAGGAGGCGTTGAGATAAGTAGTGGAGGAGGAGCCAGTTGCAAGAAGGGAAAGGTGGGAGGCTCCGGTGAAAGAGCAGCAAAGCGACCTGGCAGCAGGAGGGAACGGGGGCACAGGGCGCTCCGACAACGTGGCAGCACAGCGCCCCTAGGACAAGGGAAGGCCGCAAACTGCTGATCCTGGCTAAACTTGCATAGTGAAGGAGAATCGGAGCGCTGCAGCTGAGCTGCCGGTTAACGGAGTGGCACAGGGCTCCCAGGTCTGCTGCTCCTGCTAAACCAGCTTTGTGCAGGGGTGTCTGTTAGGCAGAATTCTGTGCAGTGCCCTTACGGACCATTACACACAATTAAGACTACAGGTGGCAATACAAGTTTACCTTTGGTACAAGCCTGTACTACTATGTCAGAGTGGTAGCAGTGGCGGAGCAGCCAGGCTTATCTCAAGAGTATATGACCTGTAGCAGAGATTACAAAAAGGGACCACAATTACTGTTACTCAAGCAAACACTGACTCAAGGTTTCAGGTAAAAAATATAAGTACATTTATTTTTAAACCATCAGTTATAAACACAACACTTCGATTAAACTTTAAATAAAACCACACATAAAATATACTACAACTAACCAATTCTCTTTGTACAGTATGTCTCAAGGCAAGTACCCTGTGTTTGAATGAACCAGTATTATGAACAAAACACGATACCGCGAATACGGTTGCAATCACTTTTTGACAGTTCGGTCTACTAAATAAACATGTATCCGTGACATGAAATGCTACCGGGGCAAAAACACACTTAGCACCTGAGATACCCAGAGGGAGCTGGAGGCAAAAATCACAGGCAATATTTTGGTTAGGCAGACAGAATCGAGAAACACTCAGAAACAGGAGTTCAAAAGTCAAAGGGCCGGAGCCAAGTTCAAGTGACACCGGAGGCCTGTTGCCGAAGATCACACCGTTAGACAGTTCACGATTCAACGTAGCCAAGAGTACTTTGATA
The DNA here is from genome assembly GCF_040938575.1 of Ambystoma mexicanum. Classification (NCBI taxonomy): domain Eukaryota; kingdom Metazoa; phylum Chordata; class Amphibia; order Caudata; family Ambystomatidae; genus Ambystoma; species Ambystoma mexicanum. The sequence continues at coordinate 852,402,256 of NC_090936.1, read as the reverse complement.
TTGTCAATGTTCGGAAGCAAAAGTTATAAGAGGGAGGTAAGACAAGGGCAAGCCTTGAAGATGAAGAACAGGGATTCACCCAGTTTCCTCAAGCAGAACACAGTACCTTGTTCCAATGGTGCAGCTGGAGCCCTGGCAGTTGTTCATGTTGGTTTTCCGCAGACCCACGATTCCTGGTGCTTCGTTGTGAAGGACGACGTCTGAAGGGGGTCTGCACCACACAGGGATGAAGCCAGCAGCAGAGACAACGAATAAAAGGTGCGCTGCTTAAAAACAGGAAAGGCTCGTCAGGTGGTTATCCGGACCACTACAGCAGTGTGCAGCGATTTCGACCACCACGGCGACCTCTGGCTGAAGAAGATGAGCTGGTTATCCCCACCAAGCTCACGGGAAGAAGACTCCGGACTGGATCTTCTCTTAGTCGTTGAAGGGTAGATCGCTCAGGACTGCAGCAGGGCTTCACCGGGACGGGATAGTTGCAGCAGCCGTCATTCTCTCCGCTTCTCTTCAGTTCCTTGTAGTTCCAGTGGTGACTCTGACTTCTAGCCCAAGAGACCTGCCTTTTATGCGCAAAATCCCCATTCACACAGCCTGGCTGTCAATCACGCAGCAGGGGGGTTGTCGAGCCTGGACAACCACCTCAGCCAATCATGGCAAAGTGTGACTTGGGTTTCTAGGATACCCTGTGCAGCGGGTGACTACACCCCTTCCTCACATTGTCTACTTAGACACCCAGGCGCCAAGAGGAGGGCTTATCCGCAGAAGCCCAACAAAAGACAGTGAACAAAGAAGGCAAACCTAGTTTGCCGCGCAAAGTAAAACACAAGAAGTACTTTAACAAAAAGAAATGGTGAACAAACCCAGCCGGAGACAAAAGAAAGACAATTTGGTCAAGCAGGTTTATGCTTAAAGCTGCTAAAATAGCCAAAAGTATTACCACATTTATCTAATATAATCGCGGTAGAAAAGTCAGGGTAGAAACCACTGCCACCAGCCAAGTCTAAATGTTAAAAGAGCAAAACAATGCTCAGGGAGGTACAGACAGAAAAGGGGTACAGATTAGCCCTTTCCAGTACTCCATGAAAGATGGGGTGTACTGGGTCTGTGGTAAAAGTGACTATGTAAAGTAAATGGCAACTTTACCTATTACTGGGGGGCAGTAGTCAACCCCAGCGAAATGGAGTCAGAGGGAAGTCTTAAAGACACCCTGGGTTACTACACTGAAGGTGCTATGTAACCCATACAAGAACAGGGGCACCTGGAGTGGTGTGCTCCAGTGCCCAAGATCACACAATGCGTAAAACACATAGGCCAAACACATGTAAGAGTGGAAAAAGGATGTACTCTTACCAGGTGGAAAAAAATAAACTCCAGAAATCCAGCAAAGCTGCTTGGGGACTCACTAGGTGAGGGAAATTAGCCCTTGAAGGAGAATTCTCCCTAACAGTGTCTGACTTGCCCGCACCTAAGGTATGCCCCGGATGAAGGGGTGTGGCTGGTGAACTACTGAAGAGAGGAGTGCGCTGGAGATCTAGGAGTGGGAGGGGGCCCCCTGGGAGTCAGAAGTGCAAAGTAGCGGTAGATAACTGACGAATGAAGCTGACTGGCCCCCAAAGGACTGAAGACAAGGAGGCTTACAAGTGTTTGAACCCGGAGCAAAGAAGGGGGCAAGAGCACCTTGGAGGCAACAGAGGCGAAAGAAGAGAGTCGAGGTAAGTGAGGGGCCACCAGTCAGCTGCCTGACTGCGTGGCTTGGAGCCTCAAGTGATCCTAGGAGGTGACAGGCAGAGGGTGGTGGTACAACGCCTGGACCTAGATTGCGCCTAGTTGGGTAAGGAGGAGGAGAAGAAGGCAGACCACAGCGTGGTGAGAAGTTGTACCCGAAAGCTGCAAGCAGACATACACCATCTTACCCCGAAACCTTTAACACCAGTTGAGCGTACAGCATGTAAGTGGGACCAAAGAAGAGGGGGCTGGAGGGGCAGACAGGGAAGTCCAAAGGTCGTGCTGTGCAAGGAAAGACGAATACTACCACACAATCTACAATCCGGTTTGCAACCCTGGAGAAGAGGGGGGAGCTGGAGGAAATGCCACTAATGTATGAAGATTTAGACTCCGTTCTGGCTAAAATTGAAAGCGACATTACAGAAACAGTTTAAGTGGAGGTGGCGCGCATTAAAGAAGATCTGTCCCAAGCCATAGCGGCAGTCTGGAAGGACATTGAGGGTCTAGGAAAAAGAATACTGGAGATGGAGGGGCAATTAACAGAAATGGGGGAGAATGTCCTGGAATTTTCGCAGCGGGCGCAAACAGCGGCAGAGAGAATTCTGAAGCTTGAAGAGAAATGTGAAGATTTAACAAACCGGTTGAGAAGGGAGAACATTAGGATGAAAGACCTGAAGGAAGGAGCGGAGGGGAAGGATCTAGAAGAATGCGTTATGGAATTGTTTGAGAGTCTTGTGAATAATGGAAAGTGTAAGGGGTCAGAAATGTGAGACGGACACAAAGGTATATTTTTCTCAATGTTTCCCATTTATTAAATGGAAAGGGGTGGGATAAAAGCCTATATTTCCCTACCCTAACAAGGATAGCAACCTGAAACACTAAAACTAAAGAACGATGACCTAGTGTTATGTTGATTTATACCATGCACCAACCAAAAAGTCTTTGGTCTTCACACTAATACATACAACAAAAATATACAAAGACTATTTGGCTGTCTTGTGTTCACCAAAATAGTGTAACAGTTCAAACTGATAGGTTTCAGAAAGTACTCGTTGTGACCAGGGTTGGGGCTCCCTTCCCCTGGATCAATTCAGGAATACCCTTGGAAAAATTCTGATTCAATGAAGTTCTATTCATTTCAACATAAAATGTCTTTTCCCTCCACTGTGTCCTGCCACTTGATAAAGTAAATGTCTTGTTAAAAAATCAAAGCAATTGTTGTCTTCCACAATATCTTCTTGGTAAAGCAAATGTCTTTCTCACAAAACACAAGTTTGTAAATCAAGGCAGTTGTTCGCTCAGGATGTAAAGCAATTACTAGCATATCACACTTCTTTAATGGAATACTTTTCTCAGGATAGTAGCGCAGCTACTTCTGGTGATGCAACAGTTTGTCAAAATGATAATAGCTTTAATAAGTTCTTTCCACCACATCTTTTTGCCACAATCGCACTTTGTCAAACATCTTCTTTCCTGGTATACTCATCTGTAAGGCCTAACTAATATTGATCCTTTCGAATGGATTGTCCTCCCACATATTCCTCATCTTTGATATCACCAATATCCAGCTTCAGCTGCTTCTGAAAAAAGATTTTCATCAGAGGGTGCTGTGCATCTATGCATTTAACTCGATGTCCCTCGAGGGTCTCCTTCTCGAGGATGATATCATTGAAGGTATATATAGCATGCGCAGCGCCCGATGACTTCAGTTCCATTTTTCCGAATACATTTCTGCTTCTTGAACGTGCTTCATGTATTTCTTTGAGAATAATCAACAATGTCTTCGTCTTCGGCACCGACGAACCCGAAGACCGAGTTTAAAAAGTGCCAAGACTGGGTGGGCGCTGTTGCGTGGCTAAGAAGATGGCTGCCACCTGAAAAGCTCTGGCGACAGCACTAACATCCTCTACAATATCCTGTGATTGCGGGCCTGGTTACTCCCTGGAGCCGGTGCTGTGAATCCATGAGAGCGGGAGGAATCGCCCGAACACAGTATCAGCCCGGAGTGAAATCCCTGTGTGCCGCATTGAGAGAAGCGATGCACTCCTCCTCCGTCCCGGCCTCTGTGAGGCCTGCTGAGAGAGAGGACGACACAGACCAGAGTTTGCAGGGTGCCAGAGACCCTCTGCGGCGAACCGCTGTGGATGCCAGGACGGTCTGTCGGGGTGTGTGACCCCGTCCCCTTGAAGGCAGTGAGACCACGAAGCATCGAATCCTCGGGTACGGTGCGGCCGCAATGGGGAGACCCACTCCGCCTGAGGTGAGGAGGGGAGGGAAGCGGCTAACTGCGGAAAGCTGGTGCGATGCCGTAGCGGCTGGTCTAATCCGGAATACCAGGTGCAATTCCCCTCCACCCCCTGTCGCCATGCCCTTGTACACGGTTGAGTGGACCGCTGGTCTCCTTCGTTGGGTCAGGAGAGTAGCCCCTCATTGATGTGACGATCGGCATTGATGAGATGATTGCTCTGTGAGTGACTCTCTTGCTCCTCGCTCAAGTGCACCTGAGAGACGCTGTGCGGGGCAGTCGCCCACCAACCGCAATTTGCACTGAGCACTTGGTAATCAGCACTCTGCAACATCCCACCACAACATCACGCGGTTCCTAGTCAATAGAGAAACTGCGCTCTGAAATGGCCCCATTGCACAATTGGCTCTTCATGGTACCGGGGCTACCGGCTCAGTGCCTGCTTGTGTCCTCCACGGCCTGGAACCTCACTGGAAACGCATCAATCTCCTGATTGGGACCCCTGGTGACACCTATTGGGGTCACTGCAATGTGACTAAAGGAGCAGATATGGAGCAACATGATCCTGGGGGCAATGGACTGGGGGGCACTGCAGCTGGCATGGGGCTGCTGCATTGGGGGCTCGGCACTACAGACAGAACAAATCACATCCTGCACCCCCTATACATTTATGCTATAAAGTGTATACGTGGAGCTACAATTGAATCCGCACTAAGCCATACTACTATATCCAGGGCGGCGCTGCTGGCAATCAGCATTCTGCAACATCCCACCACAACATTGCACGATTCCCAGTTATTACAGAAACTGCGCTCTGAAACTGCCCCATTGCACAATTGGTTCCTCATGGTACCTGGGCTACTGGCCTAATACCTGCTTGTACTCTTCATGAGCTGGAATCTCACTGGAAACGTATAGATCGGCTGATCTGGACCCTTGATGATACCTATTGGGAGCGCTGCAATGTGACTAAAGGAACAGATACGGAGCAGCGGAATTCTGGGGGCAACAGACTGTGGGGGCACTGCAGCTGGTGAGGGCTGCTGCACTGGGGACCCTGCGCTACAGACAGAACAAATGGCATCTCACACCCCCATAAATAGATGCTATAAAGTGTATAACTCAGAGCTGCAATTGAACACGCACTGACCCATACTACCATATTCAGGGAGTCACTGCTGGCAATAGCAGTGGCACCACTCCAGCGGATGCTACAGTGAATCCACTACATGAGCCAGACACAATACACCCGTTGTACGGTAAGGGAGAGATCCCGTATAAGGCCCAACACAACCCCATGCCCGTAGCCATAACCCGGGCTGATATAGACTGCCATAACTGGAGTACTCAACCTGTGCGCTTCCATGACAACACTAGGCACTGCTGCGGCCTAGACTATCCTTTATACCAGCACATCACACAACCCATACAGCGATCTAAACAAGAAGTAAGTTGTGGAGTCGGTAATATAATGGTTAATCCTAAAAGAACAGGCAAAAATTGATCAATTTGCACAAGCAGATCAGCTGCAGTCCGCCCCTTCTCCGGAGCAGAGCCAAGCATCGGCCCACGTAGACGTGACGGCCATAAACCAGACTCTATTAGCCCTTAAGAGTAGTAACGACAAATCGATAAGTTATGCGGCCGAATAACAGAGGCAGAACAAAGGATAGGAGAAGGAGAAGACGAAGTGGCTACCCTACAGCGAGAAGTGGCCGACTTACAGCAATCCATCAAGAAAGTGATGGCGAAGAACGAAGGCCGCTCCAGGCGGAACAATTTCCATATCCTGGGAGTACCGGATTCCACACTGATTGATAACATGGAGAAGTTTTTGGGGAAGCTGTTAGTGGAGATCCTTAAGGATCCCCCACTCACGAACATGTACATGGTAGAGCGGGCACACCAATTGCTGGCTGTGAGACCCCTCCCTTACCCCCCCTGTGGGAACGCCCCATTATTGCTAGACTCTTCAGCTACCATGACAGGGACATCCTGCTCCGCTCTACCAGAGACCAGATGGAGTTGCGGTGGGGTCCTCCACAATTTGTCCCTTTCCAGACTTCAGCCCATCGGTTCAGGAACAACGTAAGACCTACCAGTCTGTAAAGAATATCCTGCGTAAAAAAGGAGTACATTACTCAATAATATACCCGGCTAAACTTAGGGTACAGCACAACGGCTCAACAACCTTCTGTACCTCACCGGAAACGGAGGAGCGCTTTGCTTCGAATCTCCCGGACCGGGGAGATCGCCTCAACATCCACCCTGATGGCACCTATATATCCTTTCCTGTTGGTGAATCACTTCATGGCTGCCTCATTAGCTTACATTGAAGGCTACGGGGTTGTTGTACGGGAACGCAGAACACCACACAGCAGCCGTTGCCACTAGGAGCATACTGGTCTCCTCAGCACCCCTATATCCGTAGACACTACCGTAATTGTTGAGGGTTTGGTAATGTGGGATGTTTTAGGAAGGGGGGGGAATAAGGGAGCCAGTAGGTTTTTGTTTCTGGTGTGGGTGAGAAAGGGTGGTTGCTGGGGTTGGTATAAGGGAAGTTCACCTATGTCAGTTGGTATAGGTAATAAAGGGGAAGGCTCAATGGTCTGCACATGGGAGGGATTCCTAACTCACAAGATGAACCATGGTAACACATTATCTGCAGTCTATTACACAGTCCAGTTAAGTAGGACCTATAACGCAAGGAACTCTGTCTCATTGGGTACACCTAACCTAGTGAATACATTGGATAACACATTGTCAATAATGTCATGGAACATACGAGGGTTCACTAACGAGAAGAAACCCTGTTTAATAGCAAATTACAGCAAGAATCGCAATATAAACATACTATGTCTGCAGGAGACACATCTAGCTCGGGAAGCAACCCTCTCTAGACTAAAGGGCTGGGGCATCAACAGGTATTGCTCCTCTTACACCACGCACTCCAGAGGGGTGGCGGTCTACATACAAGTTCCTTGGAGTTCGTTACATGAGCAGATTGGTGACGAAGAGGGGCAATATATCATATTAGCAGTGGAAATCCCTGGTTTAAAACTCCTGTTGATAAATATATATGCACCAAATACTGACTCCCCGAGTTCTTTCACCAATGTGCCAATCATATTCACAAATGTCTGGGGTATGATATTATCTGGGTGGATGATTTTAATATGGCCCTCACATTAGAACTGGATAGGTCCTCTACAGCACAACAATCGCTACCGCGCGCTGCCCAAGCATGGTCCGCTATTGCTAGATACCACGAACTGTACAATGTGTGGCGAGAAATGCACCCTACAGACATGAAATACACCTTTTTCTCCTGCGTTCTCGGCAGAACCTCGAGAATAGATTACATCGTGACCACTCCCTCTGTGGCTAGGTGTGTGTTAGAGGCTGGTATACTCCCCCGAACCCTCTCGGACCATTCTCTAGTCCTGACCCGGTTAGCTGGTCCGGCGGGACCCCCAAGACAACTACGCTGGTGGTTCAGAGCCACAGCTCTGGAGGACGGTGCGTTCCATGGGGAAATTGGCCAAGACATACAGACCTACTTTCAAACTAACGTGGGCTCGGAACCCGACGCGAGGCTGATCTGGGAGACATTTAAAGTATATGTAAGGGGATGCTGTATATCGAAAGAAGGGGGGGGTATTGAAAGCCCTACGTAGGTCCATGCAGGCATTGGAAGGGACCATTTAAGGAATTAGAGAATCAACAGGGGGCCCAAGATATGGTCGAAGTGCGCAAAGCCCTAAGAGCACATGGAGAAGACCTGCACCAACTAGCAATTAGAGAGGAGAGATTTCTTGGTGACCCGATTGCAGCGACAAGGTATGGGGAGGGTGACCGCCCCAGTAAAACACTAGCATGGGCCATTAAACAGGAACATCAGATAACGCCTATTATGGAGGTTGAGGACCGTAATGGACACCGCATCAAAGACCTTCAAGGGATCAACAACGTTTTTTGAGAGTACAATGATCAGTTGTTTACGTCCCGCTCCAGCATAAGGCATGGTACAATAATGCAATACCTAGATGAGATAGCCCTGGAAGGGTTAGACCCAGACCAAGGGGGTACTTTTAACGTTCCCATAACAGATAAAGATATTTGCAAGGCAATACTCTCCCTCTTTAATGGTAAGGCCCCGGGTCTTGATGGAATAACAGCTGAATTCTATACAACTTATTTGGACTAGTTGCTCCCAAGTCTGTGTGATATGTACGATGGCGCCTTGTCTATGGGCACCCTCCTAGACTCTACAAGAACAGTGCTGGTAACTGTGCTTCTTTAGTCAGAAAAAGATCCCCAAAAATGCACATCATACAGGCCATTGTGGTTAATCAATACCGACAATAAAATACTTGCTAAAATATTTCCCTATCGACTCCTGCCACATGTGCCTGCACCAGTCCTGCTGGATCAGCCAGGCTTCATCCCGGGTTGGTCGACCCAAAATAATCTGAGGCAGCTGTTTACAGTCATGCATAATGTGAACTCGGGAGTTCCTATTGCAGTGGCGGCGTTGGATGCAGAGAAGGCCTTTGACTCCATCCAATGGCCTTTTCTCTTTGAGGTCCTTCGCCGCTCTGGGTTCGACCTGACACTCATACGCTGGATCCTACTTGCTGTATGTATACTGCACCCAGGGCAGCAGTGTACACGAATGGGATGGCATCAGAAAACATTTACCCAACATGGGGCACAGGACAAGGGTGCCCCCTCTCACCGATCCTGTTTGCTCTTGCAAGTCTGCTTGATATGTACGATAGCACCTTGTCTACAGGCACCCTCCTGGACTCTACAAGAACAGTGCTGGTAACCGTGCTTCTTAAGCCAGAAAAAGATCCCCGAAAATGCACATCATACAGGCCTTTGTCGTTAATACCGACAATAAAATACTTGCTAAAATATTTCCCTTTCGGCTCCTGCCACATGTGACTGCACCAGTCCTGCTGGATCAGCCAGGCTTCATCCCGGGTTGGTCGACCCAAAATAATCTGAGGCAGCTGTTTACAGTCATGCATAATGTGAACTCGGGAGTTCCTATTGCAGTGGCGGCGTTGGATGCGGAGAAGGCCTTTTACTAAGTCGAATGGCCTTTTCTCTTTGAGGTCCTTCGCCGCTCCTGGTTCGGCCTGACACTCATACGCTGGATCTGCTTGCTGTATGTATACTGCACCCAAGGCAGCAGTGTACACGAATGGGATGGCGTCAGAATACATCTACCCAACGTGGGCCACACGACAAGGGTGCCCCCTCTCACCGATCCTGTTTGCTCTCGCTTGTCACATTTGAGAATTTCAGGCACACTGGGGCATACGAATACATTTGCATCTTACTTTTGTCTCATTATATATATTACTCTGTTAAACACCCCAGGCTGAACCTCCCCCCGCAGTCGCAAGAGATATGTAGAACTCTCAGGGTTGAGAATCAATTGGAATAAATTGGAAGTGCTGCCCCTGACCCCAGACGTGCAACAGGCGGACAAAGGGGTGGACCCCCGCTGGTGTTCCCAGGGCATGAGATTCCTGGTTGTCCTTGTGACTACGTCGATGGGAGATCTCTGTAGGGAAAACTGTGAGAACGCTGGAGCTACTGGAACACAGAGTAGACTTATGGATCCTCCTGCCCATCTCTCAGGCGGCACTCATTGCATTAGCTAAAATGGTTATCCTGCCCAAGTTGCTTTATATTTTTAATAACATGCCTATTTGGCCCTCTACACACTTCTGTACTCCAATCAAAAGCATAATGATACGGTTGGCCTGGGCTGGTAGGCAGGCCAGGAGATCCTATGGCACCCTCACACTGCCATATGAGCGAGGTGGGCTGGAATACCATGTTCTATATCTATATTTCCTAGCTGCACAGGCCAATACATAGCAGAATGGGGATCCCCCACTTATGACTCCCCTCACTCCCTTCTAGCGAAGGCGGTGGCAAGCCCAAATGACCTACTGGGAATGCTCTTGGGCACACAGGAAAAGGTGCCACGGGCTAAGGTCCAGTCTATAGCAGTGACATGTAGGGCCTGGGAACAGATCAGCTGGCTGACCGGTGCTATGACCTGCTACTCCCGGCCTTCCCAATACACAAAATATATGGGATCCCATTTGCACAAGAGAGAACTTTCCAGATTCACTTTCAGAAATTGAGGGGCCAGGTGTTGGGGGACTTAGTTCACGAGGAGCAGTTTATAAAATCGGAGTCCTTGCGAGCCAAGGGTGAATGGACCGCTGTGACCTTGCTCTTATATTTTAGGATTAGGGAGGTATTGAGATCCAAATGGCCTGTGTTCACCCAAGCGCCCACACCAAACCAATTCTTCAATATGTGCTTAATCCTCTATCCACCAGAAAACTGGTGTCAATCATTTACAAGATGACATGAGGGGGGAGGGGCCAAACATACAGAAATACCGCGGATGGAGCTCTGGGGACAGTTATAAATGAAGAGCATTGGAAACTCATCTGCATGCAGACACGTAACTTGTCTCTAAATAGTAGGTTTAGGCTAATGCATTACAAATTCCTGCACCAAGTCTATTACTCCCCTGCCAGGTTAGGCAGATTGTTCCGTGAGAGATCTCCCTCCTGTAGAAGATGCAATGAGAATGTTCATTTTTATCATGTAGCCTGGTCATGTTCATATATCAGATCCTTTTGGGGGAAGATCTAGGAGGCAATGTCTGCGATGTTACTGACAACATGGAACTATACACCAGAGCTATGGCTCTTGGCATTGATCGTGGAGGGGCTGCGTCCTGAGAGAAGGCTGTTGGGGATGGCCACAGTGACAGCTAGATTAATTAGGAGCTAGGACATGGGGGGAAATGTAATGCACCTTATTTTGCGAGATGGCTGGAGTTTATGAACACATGTGAACAAAGAGAATCTCGAAATGCATCAACACTTCCAACCAGTAGCTGTCATGACCGCTGCCTCCAAAGAGTCAGACCCAGCTCAACATCCTTGGAAGCAGGGTCACCACTTCCATTCCAGGCACCAGTCGGTCCCCACAGGGGCCTTTTGGACCTTGTCCTGGCGCCAGTGGCGCCAGGCTCATAAGGGAACCCAGTCCCGGCACAGGAAGCGCCAGGCTCATATTGAGAGGAATGGTGCTTGGGTGGACCTACCTGCTGCAGACCATGCTGCTCACTTACCTGTAGGATGATATCCTCATCCATTCCTGGCTGGAACTACTTTACCTTCTGGGTGTGGCCAGCACCACTCCCTGGGACTGGATACTGGAACTGTTCTGGAAGCTGGAACTTCTTTCTTGCCTGGGCGAGGCTGTGGAAGGAGACACCTAAGCACTCCAGTGGCCTATTTAAACCACACCCGATCAGTGCAACGTGCTTCGCGTTATTCTGCACTAGCAGCAGGACGCTCACCGTGTCAGCTCCAGAGAATCTTCAGCTTCTGCATCTGTGAACAAGAAATCTTCAGTCTTACCTCCCGGAAAACCAGTCTTCAGTCTTCAGCAGCGTCTGAAAGAGAACTAGGACACCAGGTTAGGACAAGGCAAAACCAGCGCTGCACTTGCCTCGTCCATCGGTGCATTCCGAGGCCGCGTACCGCACTCTTCATACTCCGGCAACCCTGCGGAAACAAAGAACATTGGTTAGTGAACCTCCGTGATAATTTTGCTTACCTGTGCCACCTACGCCTCGATCTCTGCCAAGCGCTGTTTAACCGCACCTGCAAAAACAAGAAGGACATCATTAAGGGCACTGTATGCCATCACTACTCACGTGCCTTTTAGCTGTAATCTGCTTGCCCATACTCCGGCACGTACCTCGGCGTCCATCTCCAACGCCGGCTGCTACGGCTACCTGAAAAAGGGAAAAGAGACATTAAGAAGTGCATTTAACTTCGAATAACATTCTTTTGCTTACGTGCCTTCACGAGCTCCGGCATTCTTCTCGCTTACCTTATCTGCATACCGGACCTGCAAAGGCAAGAGACATTTAAGGGGACATATAAATAAAACTCCATATTCAAGCAATTACCGTTCGTGTGGCTAACGACGGCCTTGCTCCCTGACTTCATCCTCTGCAATCAAGAGGCTGGGCTATTAACCAGTGAAGCAACTGGCATTAGCGCCCCTGCACAGACGCAGGATGGAGAGCTCCGCTTTCACCTATCTAAGGTGAGCACATTCAGTCTACGAGTAACGTGGGGAGTCCAGAAAGGGGAAAGTCAGATTGGCCAACCAGACATACATTAACCCCTTGTTCTCCTACTTGCAGACACCTCACCCTCCAGGTCAAAATTACGGTGAGGAGAGGGCCCATCCAGGGTGTTACCAGAAGCCTGCACGTGACCCTAGAAGACACTGAAATCTCCCCGCCCGGACCTGCGCCTCCGAGGGATTCAGGTGAGCGTTACAGTAGCCAACTGATTGATTGCTGGCCCCCTTTTCGGCAATACTTCTCAGATTTTAAACAAACATGCTGATAACTGGAGAAAACCTGTAATAAAAGGACCTAATTCAGAATGAGAAAGGTATCTCACTGTTGCCGAGATTGTTTAAGATGCCCGAGGGACATATAATAGGTCGGAAGATCCGCATAGACCAGCTGTGAACATTAGCAAACCTAGATAGTGATGCAGTGACATGCATAACAGGTGTACAAATTTAACAATACTGGATGAACTAATGTGAACAGTCAAGTATATGTAATACCATGTCTGCGGTACCAAGAGCCTGATAGTGTGGGGGTCTCACTAGTGGTATGGTTACAGTAGTTAATGTTTAATTGTTATGAAAATCAATAAAGAACGTTTTTATTTTTTTATTTTAAAATGCCAATACTGCGACGTGAAAATGTCCCACATCGGGTGTGGTTGTGGTGTCTCGGTGTGGAGCACAAGACCTCGACCTGTCAGAAGTGTCAGTCGATGGGAAATTGGCAGTAGGTAGAATTTCCCCAGAAATCCCCTTCAACTACCCCGTCGAAAAGACATTCTTCCGACGAAGCAAGAGACGACTCTCCTCGATGGAAGAAGACTAAAAGGTCCAGGTCACGGAGTGGCACCCACCACCACTCATTGTCGGCGTGGAAATTGAAGAAAGGGCATCACAAATCGCCTACTTCGTCTTCCTTGTCCGACTCCTCCCCAGAGAGGACTATATCTTGCCCCACTAAGGCCTCTACTCCAGCTAGATCTGAATCATTCAGGCAAGAAATGCTCAACATTTTTGAGAGCCAGAAACCCTCAAGGCAAGTAGGCCATGCTCCTACCGTGCCTTCTGAAGCCAGTAAGGAAAAGCCTTGAGACAAATCCTGCACGCCCTCGAGCCCAGGACGAAGGCCAAATTCTCCTCGAGAGCTGTTGAGGCTTCGACCTGATGATAAATCATCGAGGAATTCTTCGAGCCATCGAAGTCTGTCACAGACAAAGTCCACGGACAAGTCAAAGTCATCGACAACAGTGGTGCCTTTGAAACCATCGGTGCCATCGATGCCCAAGACGTCTTCATCGATGACATCAACGACTCCATCGGCATCTAGCTCGAAACCATCAAAGCCATTGACGCCTTTAGCAGTAATTCAGAAAACATTCACACCTTTGCCTAGAAAGGATTTTTTTAAATCGCTCACATCCATTTATGAAGACAATGAGCCTTCAGATGACAATGATCCACCTTTTGAATTGCAATATGGCATCCTAATGTCCCTGATAGCTTTTTCTTAGGGAGGAATCTAGGTTGCAGGATCTGCGTGAGAATGTACAGTCAGCCAGTGGGGTGGACACTTCACCAGAGTTGGATTATGGTGAGCCAGAACCAGATGATCACACATATGCATCTTACAGACAGCTGCTGACCAGGGTCACTGATTTGATGGGATGGCGCAGGCCTGCCCTCCTGTTCGAACAGGATGACCTCACGGATATCCTGGACAAAGGGCTTCAAAGGGATCCTATCCTACCTTTTCATGTCGCTCTACAAAAGCGAGTAAGTGCAATTTGGCAAGCACCGGAATGAAGTCCAGTAGTCAATACAAATTTGACAAAGAAAATGTAGGCCGTCAAGTAGTGACTCCAGCTACTTGTCAAAACATCCTACCCCAGAAAGTGGTGGTGCAAGCAGAAACTGCTACCTACCTCCAAGCAGGCTGTTTATTCGACCAACCCACCAGATTGGGATGATAAACATTTAGACGCCTGGTCAAGGAAAGTCTTTTCTGCTGTGAGCATGGCCCTCAAATCAACCAACTCTACATGTGCCCTTGCAAAATTCACCTACTTCCTATATGTCTGTGCATCCATGGCGGCTGAACATATTCCTGAAGGGGAAGAAAGAGACAGCTTCTTGGCCATTTTAAAAGAGGGCAAAGAAGCCATGAGTAAGTCTCTTCAGTTGGGTTTGGATTCTGCTGACAGCATTAGCAGAGCCATGGCAGCAAGCACTGTGATACACAGGTTTGAGTGTTTAAGGTAGTCTGGATTTTCACCAGACGTGCAGTCTAGACTCCTTATTATGCCCTTTGATGGGTCTCATCTTTTTGGCAGCAAGGCTGACAAAAGCCTTGAGAAGTTGCAGTCCTCGAAGGCGGCAGCCAAGTCTCTAGGTGCCACTATTAGGCAGCCCCAGCCCTTTCACCCCAGTGGACCGTCTTGGAGGGGTAGATCCTTTCGCTATTACTCCTCAGTTGGAAGAGCGAGCGGAATGGCTGGTCAAAGAGGGCAAACAATATTCTGTCGTGGTGTATGAGGGAGAGGTGCGACACCCAAGGTTACTGCCTCCCCTTCATTCAGAGACCTCAGAATCATCCACTGGGGAGCCATTCGTTAAAGTTTCCAGATCTGTTCCTTGTAAAGAAAATGTTGAGCCTGCTAGGGAAAGGTGCTATAGAGCCAGTACCTGTAACAGGGAGGAACAAAGGATGGTGTTCTCCATATTTCTTGCTCCCCAAGAAGGACGGAGGACTGAGACCCATCTTAGACTTGAGATACTTGACCAAGTTCCTTAGGAAGGACAAGTTAAAGATGGTCACACTTTCTCATTGGCCCTTCAGGATGCTTATTTTCATGTGCCAATCCATAGCAAGCGCAGAAAGTACCTGAGGTTTGCCGCTGGCGGTTCTCATTATCAGTTTCGATTTCTGCCGTTCGGGCTGACCTTCGCCCAAGGGTTTTCATCAAACTGATGGCAGTAGTGTCAGCGAGTCTCAGGAGAGAAGGATTCATGTCTACCCGTACCTGGAGGTTTGGCTGATAAGGTCGTAGGGTCACTACCACTGTGCAGAGAGGCAATGCAGCTCTGGTTCTGGGCAATTCAAGAAGGAATATCCCTGTCAGCAGTTCACCTAGCTGGAGAGGAGAACACAGCGGCGGATGCTATGAGCAGGCAGAGCACGGTCTCCCACGAGTGGGAACTAGCTCAGGAAGTCCTTCACCCTTTGGGGAACCACTCAAGTGAATCCGTTCATGACCAGTGCCAACCGGAAGTACGAACTGTTCTGCTCCAGGGAATTTCCCCCAAGAGAAGCTCTAAGGAACGCGTTCGTAGTGGACTGGGAGTTTCCACCTCTCTATGCATTTCATCCAGTCCCCGTCATTCCTCGCGTGATCATGAGGTTGAGAAAGTTCAGGAAATCCATGATCCTAATTGCCCCGGATTGGGCTAGGTACCCGGACCTTCTGGACATGACAATCTACCTTACAATAAGTCTTCCACAAAGGGAGGACCTTCTCTCTCTAGAGGAGGGTCAGGTTCTCCATTCAGAGGTCAAGACACTCAGCCTTCAGGCATGGTTTCTTGAGAGGTTGAGGTATAAGGATTGGGACCTCCCGGATGCCGTAATGGAGATGTTGCTTTTGGCTAGAAGGCCAGCAACAAAGTCTTTGTAACGCTGCCGTTGGAATACATTCTGCAGCTGGTACAGGGATAAGAATGTGGACCCTTTTCTATGCAAAACACCAGAGTTGTTATCTTTTCTGCTGTATTTGGCCCATCTGGGAATCCAGGTTGGGACCATTAAAGGTTATTTGGTGGTATGTTCCATCTTCAAGCGCTCCTCTGAGGAAACGTCATACTTGAAAATTCCTTTGGTGATACAATTTCTGAAGGGACTCACTAATGTGTTCCCTCTATCTCCTTTTCAGGTTCCGGTTTGGGATCTTAATCTTGTTTTAAAGTTTCTCATGTGTGCACCATTTGAACCACTACATTCATGTCCTTTAAGACTACTAACATTGAAAACCATCCTGGTAGTAGCGTTAACATCAGCCTGTAGGGTGATTGAGTTGCAGGCACTATCTTCTAAACCACCTTTTACGGTCTTTCATAAGGACAAGGTCGTCCTTGAGGTCAAACCTTCATTCCTACCTAAGATTATATCGGATTTTAATTTGGGACAAAAGATAGTATTAACTAATTTTTACCCTCCACCTCATCCTGGCAAGGAAGAGGGGAGGTTACACAGACTTCACTGATGAAGGGCTCTAAGTTTCTACATTTCAAGGATGTCAATTTCATTTAGATGACCCAATTTGTATAGGATACACGGGTCATAGACTAGGACAGGCTGTAACTAAGCAAACATTGTCCAAATTGATTATTTTGGCTATTACTGAATGCTATAGGCTGGCTGGGAAAGGTCACCTAGAAGGCCTGAGAGGCCATTCCACTAGGGGCATGGCTAATTATTCTGCTCTGCAATGAGGTGTTCCAATAAAAAACATTTGTGTGGCAGCCACTTGGTCTACAATTCACACTTGTACAAAGCATTATTGCCTTGATTCCACCCCTTTGTTATAGCTTCTCCAGCCCTCCAGTCCTTCCCGCTCCAGGGCAGCCTCTTTTCGTTTAACCTTGATTCCACCTTTAGTCAGGATGGAAGCTTTGGCAAAGCAGTCCTTCATTCGGTTCACAACAACCTTTGATGACAAAATGCATACTTCCTCCACCAAACTAATACTGCTTTGGGAGTCTATCAAAAATGAGGAATATGTGGGAGAACACAATCCATTTGAAGAACAAGTTTCTTACCCCTGGTGTGGAGACTCTTGGAACACATATTGCCACTAAGACCAATTGTAGTTGTGGGAGTTTACTTTCTGGCAGCCGAGTAAACCAGAAAAGAACAAACTACTTAACCCTGGTAACGTTCTTTCGACAGGATGTTCCTCCCACGTATTCCTCATTGCTCCTCCCAGCCTACTTCGCAGTAGAATTTCCATGTTGAACAGTTTTACGCTCCTTCGAAGTCTAGTGTGGTCTAAACCAGATTAATGCTAGTAGTTCTACTTTAAGGATACGTAAAAACAAAACTGAAGCCAACGGGCGCTGGGCGTGCTATATAATATACCTTAGTTGACATCATCTTCGAGACTGAGGCCCTTGAGGGACATTGAGTCGACCTCATTGGCGCACAGTGCCCTCTGCCGAAAAAGTTTTTTTTCCGAAGCAGCTGAAGCTGGATATTAATTAGAGATATCATAGATGTGGAATACATGGGAGGAACATCCAGTCGAAAGAACGTTACCAGGTGTAAGTCATTTGTTCTTTCCTGGTTTACTTGAGTGCAAGGAAGTAAACTCCTACAACTACAATTGGTCTTAGTGGCAATATGTGTTCCAAGAGTCTCCACACCAGTATCCCATGTGAGGAGGGCTGAAGAATAGCTGCCACTTTTTATAGTCTCTTCACTCTTGGCAATGTGGGTTACAGGTTTCCCCAAATTGGAAACTCATGAAAGGAGAATTGCGCCCACGTTGCCTCTTGACTGCTTCTTGATAGCGCTTTGGATGTTGGTTATGTGGGTTACAGGTTTCCCCAAGTTGGTATACCATAAAAGGCTAAGTGTGCCCTTGTTGCCTCTTTACATTATTTGTTCGGTATTCAGAAGTATTTGTTTCTGCCCAATGTCCTGCTCAGAGTGCCCCAGGGTCTCCTTTAACTTCAGGCCAATTCACTGGTCTTCTTTGGCGTCTCTGCTTAACATTCTGCTGCTGCAGCGGACCTTAGCTCCCGCATAACTTCAGTCGTCTGCACGGCTCTTTTCCGGAGCTCTGCCGGCTCTGTTTGACCTCTGCGTCCTCCCACACACCAAAGCACCACACGTCGGGTTGGGAGCATGTCTCCCCTACAGCTGGGCTTCTTCTCCCGTTGTCGTCCACGATGGCCCTTACTGCTGCGCGCACTCTGAAATTTCAGACATGCCTCTTCGTCTCACGTTGGCTTCAGCTGGCACTCTTGCTTCTGCAGCAATCTCAGAACTCTTGACTACTGCCTCTGCTACTCCTTCCGTGTCTCTCCTCAGCTGTAGCTCATACTTGGGTTTAAATGTTCCGATCAGGTGCCTTGCTGTACAACAACTGTACTGTGCATTATGTTGAATAGCACTTCTGATCCTTACTAACTCTGAGCCCTTCTTCCTCGTCCCAGTACCACAGGCATTATTGATCTTAAAGTCCATAGTGAGTTGCATAGCCGTTACATTGGTTTGCTGCACTTTACAATATACCATCAATGCTTCAGGAACAATAGGATTATCCTGAGTTAAAGAGGTCACCACTTCCCCCTTATGAGTCTCCTTCCATGTGATCCTCCCACATAATACCTCCCCGAGGGTCAGGATCAGGTTGCGGCTGCCTTCCTCTGGCCACATGAGAGGAGGCCCATACTGAGGTTTTATTGATGATCTCACTAGGTTCATCACAACAGGCACAAACTATGGAAATATAGAGGCTGCACCGTATGGGCAAAATGAGTAACGACCCGGGGGCACGCCCACGAGACATCCTGATGAAACTGCACAACTTTAAGGACAAGCAGAGGGTAATGCCGGGTGCCAGGAGGCTGGGTATGGTGCACATGAGAGGAAGCAAGGTCCAGTTGTTCGATACCCCGGCTCAAGTGACATTAGCCAAACGGAGGGCATTTGAACTCATCACAGAGGAGCTCACAAGAAAGAACCTGAAATATGGTTGGCTTCTCCTGACAAAGATGCAGGTCAGACTAGGGAATGAAGAAAAAATCTTTGACAGCGTGGAAGAGGGACTGAGGATGTTGGGGATGAGACACCAGGAGGAAGAGAATCCGAAGGAGGGAATACAGAGACGACCTGCATCGAGGCAAGAGTGGTGGACCACGAAGACTACGAGAAAGACATGATGCAGCATCCACCCAGTAGTGGTAGAGCAAGGTTAACAGAACTCTATACCTACAATTGGGTGGGTAAAGAGCTCTGGTTTGCAGAGCTATCAGTATTAATCCTAACAGCGGAATGTATGAAGTTAGTGTTAATTCATAGTTGTGAAATGTTGTATTGGGAGTCAAACGGGGACGGGGGCTTGTCGGATATGGAGGGATGGGGAGCAAAGCCGCTCTTAGTCCACAAATGGGGGACACGTCCAGAACCTGTATGGAAGCTCCAGGGACAATCATAACTACATTAAGGTAGTCCGGTCTAAAAGAGGGATAGATCAATATTCTGGGGAAAGTTCTGGTATAGCTTGGGGATGTGATGGTCATAAAAGGGGTTGCAGGGAGAGCACGGGACTAAGGTATAACAATGATTAAGTTGGAATCATGGAATGTTAGGGGACTAAACCACCCAAACAAGAGGCTGAGTATGCTGAGAGACATTACTAAAAGAGGGTTCAATATCATGTGCTGGCAGGAAACGCATTTAAAAAGGGAGGATGCGAGGCGGATTTACACCAAGGAATACCCCAATCAATTCCAGGCGCATGCTAAGGGCAAGCAGGCAAGGGTATTAATCTTTCTGCGTAGG
Source organism: Ambystoma mexicanum (assembly GCF_040938575.1). NCBI lineage: Eukaryota > Metazoa > Chordata > Amphibia > Caudata > Ambystomatidae > Ambystoma > Ambystoma mexicanum. The sequence continues at coordinate 852,382,520 of NC_090936.1, read as the reverse complement.
GAACTCAAATTGAAGGAGGTAAAAGTCAGAGGTGTGTGATGGTGAAGGGGAGAATAAAGTGACAGACATACACATTTGCTTCAGTGTACGTGCCCAACCAGGGAGGAATTCGGAGAGGGAGAGTGGGCGTTTGCTCAGGATTTGAACCTGACATTTGATTCAAGATGGGACAGGTCAGGATTAGTAAGGGGACATGCCAGAGGGGTTCTGTCGAATCACATGCGAGAAAGGCTTTCTGGGGTAGGATCGTTAGACATTTGGAGGGCAGATCACCCGCAGGAGAGGGACTACTCATTTTACTTTTCCATTCACAGGATATGGTCATTTCATAGAACACAGTCAAGGAGAACAGAGCTCTGTGGACAAGGTATGGTGATTTCACACCGGGACAACAATTATGGTATCCATGACGAGATGTAACCACTAAAACTCAGATCATATGATAGTGAATGTTCATTTATTGTCTAGCTTTGAAGAAGGCCATCGGCCGAAACACGTTTCGCATACAGGACACTTTCCCTTGCTATACTAGCATACTGGACACTTTCTATGACGAAACCATAATGAACCAGTAAATAAACCTATACAACTAAACTGGCGCAGATAGTGTGGTGGCATTATTTCAACATTGACCTAATTCGATAGTAATAGTGGGTTAACTCTCATGCCGCACGCTCTGTGACAGGCTCAACCTACTAGACTTCATAAATAAAGAGAACCATACAAACAGTGTGCGCTAAATCTACCTCCCCCACAACAGTTTTTCTATAGTCAATAATTGATTATTTATTTATTTTTGCATTTGTATAGCCCACAAACGGCCCTTTGGCATCGAGGCGCTGTTACTTGTGAGGAACTTAGTTACGTGGAAAGAGTACAGGTTATACATATACATTTATACATTATACATTTATATTTATTTATTTTTACATTTGTATAGCGCACAACCAGCCCTTGGGCATCGAGGCGCTGTTACTTGTGAGGATTACATACTAACAACTCAAGGAATAATGACAAGGGGCCATAAAGCGCAGATAGGGTCTATCACTATTTTGGATCACGCCCCGGTATCATTGGAATGGGAAGAGGGGGCTTTTAAGAGGGAACATAGCTTGGAGACCGGAAGATTATCTACTGAGGGGCCCGGGTGTTGCAGAGGTGGTGAGATGGGACAGATTTAAAGACCACATTAAAACTTAAATAATTAAGGTGGCAAAATAGCTGCGGAGGTGAGGAGGAGGACAGAAAAGGAGCTGGAGGAAGAAATAGCATGACTAGAGGCAACGCACACGGAGTCAGATACTGCTAATTTAGCTAGGCAACTTGCACCCATGAGGGGGCAACTAAGGTAATTGGTCAAATGGTCGGCGGAGAGCACCATATTAAAATGCAGGCAGTATTTTTATGAACACGGGAACAAAGTGGGAAACTTGCTAGCAAAGCAATTAAGAGCAAGGGAGCAGAGATGCTATATAGCAGGCCTAGAGACCAGAGAGAGCGTGTGGTAGTTGTTAGGAAAGATGTATCTTTACTGCACCTTTCCTTCCATCTTTATGGACCCGCCAAACCTTTGGCTTTTATTTTTTAATCTGACCTGTACTTTTTGCAGTGCAGTGATGCCTTAAGCTTCACTACACTGGCCTTTGCTCATATGTTATGGGGAAACTGATATGTCCTTCAGGCTGTCAGTACTGGGAAAAATTGGGCCTCATTACAAGTTCGGCGGTAACCCTGCCGGTGCTACTGGCGGGTTGCCGCCGGACTTGTAAGATTTGCTGCCGCCTTGTTTGCCGGTAATACCTGTGGATTACAACCCTGGCGTTCTGGAAAGTCAGGCGCCGGTAAATTGTAATTCCCCATTCCCAGTGAGTCCCATAGGACTCCTAGGACTCAATGGGAATGGGGAACACTGAAGCAGCGGCACCGTTAATAACGCTGCTGGTGCTTCCGTTACGGTCTGCTTACCGTGGCCGCTGTACCCAGAAGGGTCAGACCTGCTGGGCACAGCAACTCCGGCAGGCAGACCCGTAGTGTGCCGGTCTGGTAACAAGGGTGCCGGTAGGCTTACCGGCACTGTTGTAACTGGACCGGCACACTCTAGGGCAAAACAAAATGCACCTCATTGTACTGCAGTGTAAGCTGCTGTGCACAATGATAAAAAGTTACAAGTGATACAAAAGTAACCAAAAGTAGTAACATAGTAACACCACTAAGCTTACACTGCAGTACAATGAGGTGCATTTTTGTTTTGCCCTAGACTAACACTCAGAGGATTTTTGGTTACTCTAGGTGTGCTTAAAGGATAAGCTGGTGGCAGCAGTGACTTTTCCCCACTTTTTGGAGATTTTTCATTTTAGCTGTACCGCGTTTGGCGTGTTTGACTTCTAACAGTGGCTACTGGTCAAACATGGCCGTGCCACAAGATCTTTTGCCTGTTCTTTTGCCATCTTGTTCTTTAGCCTTTTTCCTCGCCTCAGAAGCCAGGAAAATCCTCATAAGGACTTCCAGTGCCTGGGAAAGCAGGAGCTTTTGGTGGGCTACTGGAGGCTGTGTGTGTTTGCTGACAGGATCTGGGTTGGATCAGTCGGACTCCAATCCACAAACTGGTTTCAGTGTGTCTGAGTGATGTGCATGAATGTTCCCGCCAGTCGTCCTGATTGGACCAATGCTGGGGTGTGTGTATGGGCTAGTCCTGCTATTGGCTAGTGGGAGTTGCAGCTCTTACCTGGCATTTAGGATAAGAAGAGGACCCCTGCACCCATTCTTCAGAGACCCTGGAGGAACCTGAAGGAGCCAAGTATCCTATCCAGCTGTGAGACCCACGAAGAGACCTGAAACCTGACTGAAGGAGGCCTGGCAATCAACTTCTGCTGCTATACTGGAGGAGCCCTGTCTTGCTCTTGATCTTTAGTAGTCCTGCGAAGGAGCTATGACCCTTGGAGTGGAGAGACCATCCATTCCCGACATCTGCTTGGTGCCCTGCCAAAGGAAGCCTTTGGAAATACCCTGGAACCGTCCTGACCAGGTTTGCTTTTTTGGGCTACCGTGCTGCTGGTGTCACTGTACTGAGTTTCGGCCTGAAACTTGGGGGATCCCCAGCTGGCCCTGCAAGACTTCATCCTGCGGAACTTCAGTGTCCTAGCATTAAGGGGACCCGAGATAGAAGGGAAAGTCCCACTGCGGCTGCTGAGTCCTTTTGCGTTGCTGTGCGCAGTGACCATCGTCCGAAAATTGCTTACCTGACCCGAGTCCAGTCCTGAGAGGGGTGCTGTATCGAGTATTTCTGCATTCTTCGGCCAAGAATCCTTGCAACAGTAAAAGACACCAATTGGAGATCAGCTCAAACCTGCAACCCCTGGAAATCAAGGACTGCGGCTTTTGGCAGGAAAAGCAACGTCGGACACTCGTCTTTGTTCTGCCAAGTCTGGGGAAGAATCGGAGTACGGGGGTAAGTTACAGAGTTTCTAACCTACCCCTATACTCCCATTGTTAGTCAATGGGCTTATAATAAAGCTTATTTCTAACACCTTTTGCTTTGCCATAGCTTGCTTCTGCAAGTGCAAGACATCTGACTGTTGGGGCTACTTTTGGGCATTAGTCGAAATTGAACCTTAAGAACCCTTCACCGGACCCCAGAAGCCCTACCTGCATTTTTTCCTGCATCCTAAGTTCTGTGGAACTGTATACTGAACCATTGGGCACAAGGCCTCAGGCAATTTAGGGCTGGACAATTTTAGATGGGGATCATCTTTGTGGACCTTTTTGTGCATAATACTTGTCTAACCTTTCCTTTGCAGGATCTTCTGATTTGTATTATGTCTTATAACCAAGTGAATGTATATATGTGTTTAGTTTGATAGGGTTGTTTGATAAGTCTACCTGCTTGTAGTCATTTTTCTATAGTGTGTTTTGGCCATAATTAAATTACTGTATTTTTATACATCCTGTCTAAGTGCAATCTGTGATTTCCATTGTGTGACCTCATTGTGGACCTTTTACAAGCTCACCCCCTCTGAAGAACTGAGCCTAGACCCATGTCACTGCTACCTAAACTGGTTTGGCTACAGCTTCCCAGAGTTGTTCCTGTCACAATATAGGTTGGCCTTCTATACATCTGTCCACCAGGCCATAGTATAGAAAATCAGTCCTAACAGTAGTGCAGGAGGGAGTGGGGGGCAAAAGAAGGTTAATGGTGAAATTTTTCACAAAATTGTATAGTGCAGAGCTGTTTGACACAAGAGAACAGGATACATATCTAGGGAATTGGGCAGGACCAAAGCTGTCCGGTGAGCAGAAGGGCTACCTAGAAGCACTGATAAGGAGGGAAGAGGTCCGGCGAGCTATAGGTAGACTCAAGCTGCATAAGAGCCTGGGGGACGATGGCCTCACAGTAATTTTCTACAAAACATTTAGCAAACACTAGTCGTCACATTGGCGGACTTGTTCAATGAGTTTTGAGACCAAGGCCAAATATCTGCATCTATGGAAATGGATCACATCACTCTGATTCACTCTTATTCCAAAACCAGGCAGAGAGCTGCAGATGTGCTCCTCCTATAGGCCATATCATAGATAAAGTTTCCAGGGTAGGAGCTACGGTCCCCATGTTTCTCTAGGCGCTTGATGCTGAGAAGGCATTTGATCGCATAGACTGGACCTATATGTAATTGCAAACGATGGGGGTGGGAACATATTTTCTGAGGATGGTGCAAGCTAATTATCAGAACCCAATAGGTAGGGTAAAGGTAAACGGTAGGCTCACTAGACCTTTACTATAACTAGGGGAACAAAATAGGGGTGTCCCTTGTCCCCCCCTTCTATTTGCCAGAGTGATGGAGCTATTGATGCAAACATTAAGAGAAGACCCAGCGGTCAGATGGGCCAGGTCACAGTATAAAATGGTTCTGTTACCAGCCGACGTAATGCTAATGGTAACCAACCCGTCGCAGTCCCTGCAAGAGGTCATGGAGGAAATTAATAGGTTCTCAACGGTCTCTGGGTTTAAGGTAAACCTTTCCAAATCTGAAATACTGAACTTGTCAGTGGGGCATGGGAAGAAGGAGCCCCTTAAAAGTCAAACACCTTTTCACTCAGTGGAAGGCTGAGTGCGATATCTGGGAGTGAAATTAACCCTGAAGTTGAAAACGCTTTTTAAAGCAAACTATCCCCCCTTAATTGGTCAGATCAAGAAGGATCTGATGGGATGGATAAGATGGAAAGGTCTGTATGTTTTATGGCTGGGGAGGATCGCGATCGTCAAGATGAACATTCTCATCAGACTTTTATACCTATTCTAGGCTCTTCCTATCCCAATAACAGGTACAGTGTTGAAGGAGGTCGAGGTCATGTGCTTCATGTGGAATGCGAAGAAGCCACGCATTGGGAGAAATGTCCTATACAAACCCAAAAGAGAAGGGGGAGTAGGGTGCCCAAACGTAGTGAAATATCTCCAGGCGGCACTACTGCAGGTATTAGCAGAATGGGGAAAGGAGGGCAATATGAAGCATTGGGTGGAGATTGGGCATGTGGTGGCAGGAGAGTACAAACGCAAAATACTGTGGTTGAAAAGAGGAGACGGATCCATGGGACTTGGGTAAAACCTCATAACGAGATGCACACTAGAGTTTTGGGATAAGGTAAATAGGACGTACAATCTGGCACTGTGGCCATCACCAAGAACACCCATTTTCAGGAATCCAGCTTTCCCGCCAGGTAGGGAACATAACAGATTTGCCCGATGGGTAGTAGGGAGCTTAGAAAGCTGTATGACGCAGCACGATTCAAGACATTTGATTAATGTTCCCTGGAATTTGGGCTAAATAAAAATGATCTTTTCAATTATCAGCAGCTCAAGCATTGAGCATACACCACAGCAATATCAGTATGCAAACTATATTTTCTTGGCGGTGAAAGACAAATGTTTTATCCTTGTGTTAATAAAGTCTTGGTGGAAAATAAATAAGAAATTACTGTGATAATTCTAATGATTGCTACCAGCATTTATTTTGGTTATAATATATAGGATAAAGTACCCCATTACGTGTGTTGTAAGGATAGTGCAAGTCACCCAAGAGTTTGTAATGAAGTAGAGTACTACTTTACCCAGTTTAATGAAATGTATTTAAAAATAGTTTTCTGGGATTTCAAGATGTTGGCCGGCGGAGCTGAATGTGTGTAAACAGCTCCGTCCCTGCCGGGCCGCACTAATATACAGACAATGAAACGAGCGTCTACCTTTTGATGGGACTTAATACAGTCGTCGTGGTGACGATTCAGCAACCCGTACTAGCAGCAAGATTGCGATCCTCCAAGTGGGTGGAAACGCAGGCGAATCGGGAAAGGCGTGCGTACAGGTGCAGAGAAGTGCAGAGGCAATTAAGGCTTTCCCGGTGTGTGGACCACAGAAGGCGTGGCAGAAGGGGCCTAGAAGCAAAGAAACACACGAATACAGAGGTGTGTACCCCCAAGCTCCCCCAGGGGACAAAAGGAGGGATAGAGGCTAGACTTTCTAACCGGGGATTCCCCCGACCCAAGATGGCGGCCATCGAGATCCAGTAACAGCTCTCCAGGAGCGAAGTAGAGGGAGATACTGAAGGAGTAGCCTCCGGAGCCAGAATGAAGGAGGAGGGATGAGAAGAGCTCCTGCTCATTCGCAGTTTAGCAAAGGCCTCCCCCAAGTATTGAAAGAAGTAAGAAGGGGCCCTTTAAGGGCGCCTCAAAAGCGTTTTTCAACCGAGGGGATTTAGCGATTGCACAAGAGGATGCAATCCCATCAGCTTTTTCTACCTTCCAGGTCCCGAAGTTACACAGAATGGATACAGGATTGTGCAATTCTGTGAATATCGGCCCGCCCCCCACCCCCATTGTAAGTTGCATCTTTCATTAAAAGTGGTTATATGGAGGTGACACAGTTGTTGGCATTTCCGGAGACCTGTTATCCAGATAACTCCCCGGACCTTTAGAAGTTGGCAACGGGAAAATTATAGCTGTGGATCTCTCGTGTAGCTCACTTTGTGCTCATTACAGGCCTGGCTGTTTGACGTGCATTTGGGGACTACTGGCCGACAAGGCCTCTGCACAGTAAAGATTGACACACCATTCTCATGGAGACTTCACCGTTGACCTCCACAGTGGAGGCAGAACGTAATATGAAGCAGATGACCAACATAGAGGCCGGCACCGTTGTTATGTGGAAAGAAGGTTACTAGCAGTGCTTTAAGGAATTCCAGGAACAATTTATGGCTACATTTTAATCTCATTTTATGTTGTGAAAAACAGAGCTGAAAGAATCATTACAGGAAGTGAGGGTGGAGGTTGCCAAACTGGAGGAGAGGGTGGACACATCAGAAAGGGCATTGTAGGACTTAGCAGATGATTCCAAAAAGAATGACGAAACACTGGAACACCTCTCCTGTATCACACATAACTTGAAACTCCAATGTGAGGACTTGGAGAACAACTCTCGGAGATCCAACATCCGAATTAGGAACTTATTGGAAACTATTGATGATAAAATCCTGAACGCGGCAGCAAAACATCTATTTGCAGACCTCCTATCCAGTGAGGATGAGGAAGATATTGTTATCGAACCAATACACAGGGGTGGCCCGAGACAAACTGAACCAGGTGCACACACTAGGGATGTGGTAGCAGCAATCGCTTTCTATGCTCAAAAGGAGGCGATACTAAGAAAAGCAAGATCCTCGGAACCGACAAACATCAATGAGTTAGAAGTGTAGCTATATTAAGATTTAGCCATATCAACATTACAAAAGGGGAGAGAAATGGGCCCATTGGTGAGGTTCCTGGCACAAAATCAAGTGAGATACAAATGGACGTTCCACTTCGCATTGCTGTTTAAATGGGAGGATCAGCAACATCGAATAACAACCTGCGATGAAGGACTACATTTTTTACAGCTGCAAGATGTAGAAATGGGGGATTCCGGTATCGCCAGAAAGACGGACAAGACGGAAAGAAGGGGTAGAATACTATGTGAATGGAGAAAGTCGTCTAAAAGAGACAATGTGAAATGAAAAAGGGCCGGTGTCTACGGCATCTTCATGACTAAGCTGATTTCTATATACCACTTGACATAAAGGGTTGATGGATCAATACAGACAGGGAAATGCCTAGTCCATCCTGAGATTCTTTGTGAGGTTACAGATGGAGAATAGCACGCACATCAAGTGAGATGCAGCCCCAGGGGGCGACGTGATAGTGGTCGGCTACTTGGAATCTTTGAGTGGGGTTTAGGACGACATTTCTCTGGATATTTTCGGGGCCAGTGGTGTCGGGCAATCCTACCCTGCAATCCTAGGACCCTTGGTCCACCTCAGGGAATGGTAGTAAAGTTGAGGGGGGAGGAGTGAAAGTGTTTGAGTTGGGATATGTTAAGTTGGGGGGGTGAAAGGGGAGGTTTAGGGGGTGGGATCGTATTGTACTACCAGAGAGAAGAACGCTACGGGCGCCAACCTGGGAAGGGGAAAGAAAGGTGAAGAGCATACAACGGGACATGGATTTAAAATGAGGGGTATTAAAGTTTTGTTGCACAATTTAAGAGGCATGAATTCCCCAGTTAATAAGGAGGACATTGAGGGTTATTTGAAAGGATAAAGGAAAGTTAAGAATGAGGGGTTACTCCCTTTGGTTCCAAGCCAATGCCATAGATAAAACAGCCGGGGTACTTATTGGTATAAAAGACAGATTGGCAATACAGGTCCTAGACCGTAAAATAGATCCGTCTGGGCATTTTCTTTTTCGAAATGTCAATCTAGGGTCATACACGTACACATTTGCAAAATTATATGCACCTAATACGGGACAGGGTGGCTTTTTGAGGGGAGTATTGTGACAACCTGAGAATTTTGCCAAGGGTGACATTATCCTGGCGGGAGATTTTAACATGGCATGGGTTCCTCAAGTTGATTGGAGCACATGTGCTACACATCACATTTTAGCGCCATCCAAGTCGCTGAAACAGAGCATCTCTATGTTGGCTCTTCACAACACTTGGTGAGCAATCTATGGCCAGTCCAAGGGGTACACATATTATTCCCACGTACCCTCTTGCTTTTCAAGAATTGACTATATATGGCTCTCCACATGTTTAGTGGGCAGGATTAGGGAGGTGGAATTGGGTGCTATTTCCCTCTCTGATCATGCCCCAAGTCATGCAGGTCGAGGTTGGGGGAGCTTTGGAAAGTACTTGGATATGGCATTTCCAGTTGTATCTATTGCAGGATCCGATCCTAGCTTACGTTATTTAAGATAAGATACCTATTTTGTTGATAACGATACCCATGGCATGGCCCCGTAAACAGTATGGGATGCTTTTAAGGCGGTCCTTAGAGATCATTTGATAGCAATGAAGGCAGAAAAAGACAGGCAAAGGCAGTTGGGTGAAGAGGAACTAGAAAAGAAATTAAGGGACACTGAGGTAGAGTTGGCAAAAGGTACTACTAGGAAATTGCTGACGGCAATGAAACACACTCGGGGCCAACTAGAAATACTTCACACAAAAAACGCAATAAAGGCATTGCTATTTACAAAACAACATTATTATGTGAAAACCAATAAAGCCGATTGGCTATTGGCCAGGCAGTAAAAAGAAAGAACGAGGGCCCAGACAATCCTGAAACTAAAGACTAAAGATGGGGGACATGAAACCTCCAGTGAGGGAATTCTGGGATATTTAGGGATTTTTACACTACCCTATACACTTCTGATAACCCCGAAGGAAAAAGGCAAGCAGAATATTTAGAGAGGGTCCCCCTACCATACATTACACAGGAAGACAAGGAAATGTTAGAGGGGGAAATCCAGGAGGGCGAGCTGATGAGTGATTCGAGCGTTACCCGAAAATAAGGCTTTGGGCCCGGATGGCTATCCGGTTAACTTTTAGAAACAATATCAAGACGCCCTAACACCTCACCTTACAAAGCTTTTTAATACTTTAAGAGTTAAGGGCACGGTCCCCAACACGATGAACAAAGCAAAGTTAGTAGTGTTTCCTAAGGCAGGTAAAGACCCGACGTCCCCTGGTTCATATCGACCCATAGCGTTAATCAATACAGATGCCAAAATATACACTAAAGTGTTGGGAACTGATCAGAGATTTTGCCGAAATGAATAGGCCCAGATCAGTCGGGGTTCATGCCACAGAGACAGACGCCTGATAACATTTGTAGAGTTTGCCATCTACTGGAAAAAACGTCTATAACACATACACCAGCGTTGTTGGTATCGCTAGACGCCCAAAAGGCTTTCGATAGAGTTGAATGGTCCTTTTTGTTTAGAACCATGGAGCGCATGGGGATGGTAATGGGGTTCCTTCAGATGGTTTGTGCTATCTACCATTCCCTGCAAATTAGAGTGACAGTAAATGGGGCTCTCTCTAGTAGTATAGCCATGAAACGGGCTACCAAACAATGATGCCCCCTAACCCCGCTATTGTCTGCAATATATTTAAAACCTTTGTTGGCCCAGCTTTGGGACTCAGATCAGGTTGAGGAATTGCAATGGCGGGTGAGTAACATAAAATAATGGCATTCACGGACGATATGCTTATAGCGATGGCAGAGCCAGAACGAAAGTTCATTACCCTCACTGATGGTGGAATTAGACGATTTTGGGGCTGTCTCTGGGCTGAAAACAAATATGTCAAAATCAGAAATTCTGAACGTCTCTGTGAATCCCGAGATTCTTGAACTCTTGCGTACTCTAACTGAGCTGAGAATGGTATTACTTTTTTGGGGGTGGTTTTAACTGAAACGTCAGAACAATTGTATGGGGCAAACTTCCCACAGCTACTTACCGGGGTGAAAAAAAAAACCTACAAAGATGGACCCACTTGTGACTTCCTGGTTAGGGAGATTGATGGTAGTTAAAATGGTACTTCTACCCAGAATTCTATATCAATTTCAAGCACTTTCTCTCTGTGTACCTAAATCCTTTTTTAGCTCACTTACGAAACTGATAACGGCATACATATGTCAAAATAAATGGTCCAGAATAGCTATGACTACTCTCACGGCTCCAAAGCCATAGGGAAGGCTTGGGTTTCCCACACTTTTATAGGTACTATGAAGCCACACAACTGCGGGTCATAAAGGAATGGTCTTCGGGGGTTGATAGCCGACAAGATAGGGCCTGCTCTGGCACTCCTCTTTCAGGTCTACTGTGGCTAGATCGGAACCACAGACCCCCGACTGTGAAGTGCAGTAAAATTGTGGGTTTGGCAGTTGAGGTTTGGGACTCAACAATTAAAGAGGGTGTATTGTCCATGTTCCCTTCCCTGTTTCTCCGGATGTTCCAGAACCCAGAGTTTCCTCCTGGCGTAGAACCCGGTGCCTTCAGGACCTGGAGGGAGGCGGGTTGTTCGAAAATATGTGATATGTTTCTTGGCCAGAATTTTTTAACTTTTGAGGAGTGTAAAAGGGATTCGGAGGTCGGAGAGGAGGACAGGTTCCGATACACTGAACTTAGTCATTGGCTAACAAGTCTGACGATTATAGCAGCGGCTATGAGACAACTGACACCTTTCGATAAAGTATATTACAACCCATACAGGCTAGAGAAAATTTATTTTCGAACGTATACAAATTACTAAACAAAGGTACGACATTGGTTCAATGGAACTATATTAAAAAGTGGGAGGCCACACTGGGCAACAGCACACCAAGAACACTGTGGGAACACATATGGGGAGTAATTCCGAAACTTACCTGCTCCATTCAGATTAGGGGAATGTGGTATAAAATGATGTTTTAATGGCACTATACCCCTGACCGGCTATGTACTCGACTTCATCTGATTTATGTTGGGGGTGCTGTCAAATTAACAGGGACTAGAGACGTATTTGGTGGGACTGCCCAATTATTAGACCATACTGGAATGAGGTTCAAAGTCAAATGGGTGGGATGTTTCCTGACATTGGTTCAATAGAATTAGCGGTGTGGCTGTGCAGGTGGTGCCCTCCAAAACAGAAAACATGTTCTAATAGACGGAAACGCAGCTTCATGGCTCTTCTTATTGCAGCATCAAGGCTCTCTGCGCCTTCAGCGCTTTTTGGGCGTCATGTGTCCGAGGAGTTTCCTGCAGCTTCCTCTATGTCTGGGAGGCCGGTATTGGGCTTCAAGCCCTCTTCTGTCAATTTGGCTGGCTTTTCCAAGTCTTTGCCTGACATTTTTGAAGAGGAGGAAAGATCGGACATTGACGATGATGCTCTGGGATTGTTGGGTGACAGTCCATTGGAGGAGTTGCAGCAGTCCCTACATGATGCCAGTGGCCTGGATACTTCTCCGGAAGTTGAGTTTGGTAGGCCTGAGCCGGGGGCTCATGCAGACTCTTCCTATAGACGGCTCATGTTTAGGGTTTGTGAATACCTGGGGTGGTCCAGTCCTCCTGAGGATTTTATTCAGGATGACCTTACTGACATCTTGGACCAAGGTCCCCCCCCTGACCCGGTATTGCTTTTCCATCTTACATTGCAAAAAAGGGTGTCATCGGCTTGGCAGGCCCCGGAATCGCTTCTGGCGGTCAATAAGAATTTGGCGAAAAAGTGCTGAGCAACTGTTAGCGACCGCAGCTATTTGTCTACTCACCCCACTCCTGAGAGTTTGGCGTTTCAGGTGGCTACAGCCACCTCGAGGCAGCAGGCGTACCCTACTATCCCTCCAGATAGGGACGACAATGGCTTCGACGGATGGGCTCGGAAGGTCTTTTTTTGTCAGGGAGCATGGCACTGAAAGCTGTCAACTCCACATGTGCCCTGGCAAGATTTACACACACTCTGTGGACCTGTATTTCCTATGCTACTGAGCATATTCCCAAGGAGGAGGAAAGGGATGGCTTCCTAGCCATCGTGCGTGATGGCAAGGATGCTATGTGTGAATTCCTTCAGTCGAGGATGGACACAGCAGACTGTGTCAGCCGGTCCATGGCTGCGAGCACCGTACTACACAGATTAGCGTGGTTATTGGCAGCAAGGCTGACGAGAGCCTTGAGAGGTTGCAGACCTCCAAAGCTGCAGCGAAGTCTTTAAGCGCTGCAGTACGTCAACCTCCGCCTTTTCGTCCTAGAGGACAGCAATGGTGGGGAGGTTCTTTCCGTTTATACTCCTCTCTTGGTAGATCGAGAGGAGCTGCAGTCAAAAGGGCCACTGTAAGAGTACCCGTGGTGGAAAACAGGGTACTCGGGGTGCCAAAGCCGCTCAGGCAGTTGCCTCTTTGCCCTCAGGCACTGCCACAGCCGCGTCAGCTCAGTCATTAGGCCATGTCCCATGGTTCGCCGGTTGGGGGCAGACTTGCGCAACATCTTGGAGAATGGCGTGCCATTACTTCGGATGTGTGGGTTCTGGATATCATAGCCCCCGCATACTGCCTTCCCTTCCTTCAGCAGCCTCAAAACAATCCACCGGGGAAGCTCTCTTTGAAGCGTCCAGATCCGCTCCTTGCGCAGGAAATCCTATCCCTGCTGGAGAAAGGCACCATAGAACTGGTGCCTGTAGCGGAGGGGAACAAGGGATGGTATTCCCCTTATTTTTTTATCCCAAAGAAAGACAGGGATTGAGACCCATCATGGACTTGCGTTGGTTGAACAAGCTTCTCAGGAAGGACAAGTTCAACATGGTCACTCTTTCTCAAGTCCTCCAGGCCCTTCAACTTCAGGATTGGTTGGTGTCTCTGGACCTCAAGGATGCTTACTTTCATGTGCCGATTCATCCCAAGCACAGGAAGTACCTGAGGTTCGCGGCTGGCGACTCGCACTTTCAGTTTCGGATCCTCTGATTGATCTCCGCCCGAGGGTCTTCACCAAGTTTATGGTGGTGGTGGCAGCATACCTCAGGAGAGGGGGGATTCACGTCTACCCCTACCTGGATGATTGGTTGATCAGGGCACGTTCTCCCGAGCAAGCCCTGGATCATCTGTCCGTCACCTGCCATTCCCTTCACAAGCTGGGCTTCTCCCTGAATTTAAAGAAGTTGCATTTGACACCTTCCTAGCAGCTCCAATACATCGGAACAGTGCTCGACACGTCCCTGGGGCAGTGTTCGCCTCCCCAGCTGAGGGCTCATCACATTCTGCAGATGGTGGACAAGTTTCAACATGCTCAGAGTCTCCCGGCGTTTGAGTTCTTAAGATTGCTCAGCCTCATGGCTTCCTGCATTTTTCTAGTGCCAGAGGCCAGACTGCAGATGAGATCCCTGCAGTGGGCTCTCAAGATGCAGTGGTCGCAGTTCTCTGACAAGATGTCGAATCCCGTTCAGATTCCGATCTCGGTCGCCCAGGATCTTCTATGGTGGCCCGACGAAGGAAATCTGATGAAGGGGGCACCGTTTTGGCAACCATGACCGGAGGTGACCATCGTGACGGATGCCTCCCTCATAGGATGGGGTGCTCATGCCAACGAGTTGACAGCCAGCAGCCGTTGGTCTCCGTCAGAGTCCAGACTCCACATCAATCTGTTAGAGCTGAGAGCCATCAGGCTGGCCCTGAAGGCTTTTCTACCGTCTGTGCGGGGGAACACTGTCCTGATTATAACAGACAACAGAGTGGGCATGTGTTACCTCAACAAAAAAGGGGGGGCAGGGTCACTCCCGTTGTGCAGGGAGGCGATGCAGCTCTGGTTCTGGGCCATCCAACAGGAAATCTCAGCAGTTCATCTGGCCGGAGACAGAAACACAGCGGCGCACGCTCTGAGCAGGCAGAGTACAGTCTCTCACGAGTGGGAGTTGGCTCAGGAAGTCCTTTTGGAGATCTTCGCCCTTTGGGGAACCACACAAGTGGATCTCTTCGCCACCAGTGTCAACCGGAAGTGCGAGAGATTATGCTCGCGGGAATTTCCACCAAGAGGAGCCTTAGGGGACACGTTCGTAGTGGAGTGGTCCTTCCCACTGCTGTACGCGTTTCCTCCAGTCCCTGTCATTCCTCAGGTGTTGCGGAGGTTCGGTTCCCAAATGATCCTCATTGCTCCGGATTGGGCCAGGAGAGCGTGGTACCCAGACCTTCTCGACATGTCCATCTGCCCTCCACGCTGTCTTCCCTACCGAGACGATCTGCTATCATGGGAGTTGGGTCAGGTTCTACATCCAGAGGTCAGGTCTCTCAACCTTCACGCTTGGTATCAGAAAGGTTGAGATACAAGGATTGGGACCTCCCGGATGACGTGATGGAGGTGTTGCTTTCAGCCAGGCGGCCTGCAACAAAATCCCTCTACCGTTGCCATTGGCAGAAGTTCTGCGACTGGTGCAGGGGTCAGAATGTGGATCCTTTCAAATGTTCCATTCCTATGGTGTTGTCTCTTTTGCTTTCTTTAGCCCACAAGGGCCTTCAAGTGGGTACCATTAAGGGTTACCTGGCGGCGATGTCTATATTTAAGCGCTCGTCTGAAGAGTGTTCTTACTTTAAGATTCCTTTGATTTCACAGTTTCTGACAGGACTGTCTAATGTGTTTCCACCGTCCCCTTTCCAGGTGCTGGGTTGGGATTTCAATTTGGTTTTAAAGTTCCTGATGGGAGCTCCGTTTGAGCCCTTACACACTTGTCCGCTGAGACTGTTGTCTTTTAAAACTGTGCTTTTAGTTGCGGTTGCTTCCGCACGCAGAGTGAGTGAATTGCAGGCACTTTCTGCGAAGCCACCTTTTACTGTTTTCCATAAGGACAGGGTTGTCCTGCGGATGCGACCTTCTTTTCTTCTGAAGGTTGTGTCTGAATTTCATTTCAGCCAGAAGGTGGTTCTTCGGGCTTTTTATCTTCCTCCGCATCCTGGTAAGGAAGAGGAGAGGCTCCTGTTAGGGAGAATTCTCATTCAATGGCTAATTTCCCTTACCTAGTGAGTCCCCCAGCAGCTTTGCAGGATTTCTGGGGTTTATTTTTTCCACTTGGTAAGAGTGTGAGCTTTTCCCCCACTCTTACCTATGTTTGCCATGTGTATTTCATCTGTGTTTGTGATTGTGGACTCTGGAGTACACCACTTCAGTAGCCCCCCTTCTTTTGCGTGTTACACAGCACCTTCAGTGCAGTTACACGGGATTGTCTTTTAGACTTCCCACCGACTCCATTTCTGGGGCTGACTACTGTCCCCCAGAAAAGGGTAAAGTTGCCATTAACTTTACATAGTCATTTAACCACAGATCCAGTACACCCCATCTTACATGGAGTATTGGAACGGGTTACTTCTTAGCCCTTTTTATGTGTACCTCCTAGAGCCTTGTTGCTCTTTTAATATTTAGACTTGGCTGGTGGCAGTGATATCTACCCTAACTTTTCTACCGCGATTATACTATATAAACGTGGTATTGTTTTAGGCTATTATATTAGCCTCGAACATAAACCCGCTTGACCAAATACTCTTTCTTTTGGCTCTGGTCGGGTATATTCGCCATTTCTTTTTGTTAAAGTCCTTCTTGTGTTTTACCAGGTTTGCCTTCTTTGTTGACTGTATTTTGGCGGGCTTCTGCCAAGAAGCCCTCCTCTAGGCACCTGGGTGTCTAGGTGGGCTGAATGTGAGGGAGGGGTTTAGTCACCCCTGCACATGGTATCCTAGGAAACCCAAGTCGCACTTTGCCATGATTGGCTGAGGTGGTTGTCTGGGCTGGACAACCCTCCTGCTGCGTAATTGACAGCCAGGCTGTGTGAATGGGGAATTTTCGCATAAAAGGCAGGACTCTTGGGCTGGAAGTCAGTCGCCACTAGAACTACAAGGAACCAAAGAGAAGCGGAGAAGAAGACGGCTGCTGCAACTACCCCGTCCCGGTGAAGCCCTGCTGCAGTCCTGAGCTATCTACCCTTCGACGACCAGAGAACATCCAGTCCGGAGTCTTCTTCCCTTGAGCTTCGTGGGGTCAACCAGCTCATCTTCCACAGCCAGAGGATCCTCTTCTTGGTCGAAATCGCTGAACACTGCTGTAGTGGTCTGGATAGCCATCTGAAGAGCCTCACCTGTTTTTAAGGAGCGCACCTTTTATTTCATCGTTGCTGCTGCTGGCTTCATCCCTGCGTAGTGCAGACCCCTCCAGGCGGCGTCCTTCTTGTCACCACGACCGAAGCACCAGGAACCATGGGTCTGCAGGAAACTACCAGGAACAACTGCTGTGGAACTAGCTTCTTCCTTGAATAAGGTACTGTGTTCTGCTTCGAGGAGCTAGGGTGAATCCCTGTTCTCTTCATCCAAGACTTGCCCTTATCTTCCCTCCTTCTTATAACTTTTTCTTCCTCTGTTGACAATATCTAAGTACTCCTGGCAACGTTGAATCTTGAACTGCCCGACTGTGTGATCCTCGACAACAGGAACCCGGTTCCACTTGACATTGGCTCTGGCCTATTGACTCTTGTATTTCTGTCTACGAGTGTTCTCTGATTCTGTCTGCCCTGACAAAAGTATTGCCTATGATTTTTGCCCCCAACTCACTCTGGTTAACTCAGGTGCTAAGTGTGTTTTTGCCCCGGTAACATGTCTTGCCGCGGATACGCGTATCTTTAGTAAGACCGAACTGTCATTGCTGTCAAAAAGTGATCGCATGGGATTCCAAGATGGCGGCTGGTGCGGAGTAGCTGCGTCGGCCGAGCTCTCCCTGCCGGCGAGTGGAAGTGAGGCGGTCCACCACCCCGCAGCGCCCCGCTAGCCGGTGAATCGGGGCGACAATCTGTGCGGCCCCCGCCGGTGGGCCTGGGGAGCCCGAAGAAAAGGAGTAGCTTTGCCCCGGGAGCCCTCGAGGCAAGCGATCGAGTGGAGGGGCCGTCCCCGGCGGCCCGTGCCCCAGCAGCGTTGAGAGGAATCAGGCGGACCCCTCGGCGGGGAAGAGGAGGAGGAGCGCGGCCGCTGGGTCTGGCCCAGCTGCGTGCGAGCGGAGAGGTCGTCCCCTGTGGCTCGCGCCCGGGGGAGGGAGGAGGAGCTGGGCTTCCCCCCTTGGAGTCGGGCTGACAGCGGGCGGCGGGAGCGGAGCCCCGGTGCTGGTGGGGCGCGGGGTTCGGCCGCCCTCTAGAAGCGCCGTGGTGCGGCCACGGACACAGGGGGAGGTGCCCCCCAGGAGATAGCTGGAGGCCGAGTTGGAGGCCATTGGGCGGAGAAGCCCAACGCTGAAGAAGGGGCCCCGGAGGTCATGGGGGCCCTGGTGGGAGCGGCCGTCTGGGCTCTGGGCCATACCTCCGGGGAGGAGAGACTTCTCGGGACTGGCGAGGCCCTGGAGGAGACACGTGCCATATCTTAGTGGCGAGAGGCGGCGGAGCTCTGAGCCACGGTGAGTGTGGCGCAAAGAGGAGGTGCGCAGGTACGGCGTGGTGTTAGCTGCCCACCTAGGGCACTGCACAGCCCGAAGGGGACAGGCCCGACAGGGGCCTGGATCTAGTGGGGCTTCACAGAGGGAACTGGGAAGGTGGTTGCTGGCCGCCCCCCCCACCTTGGGCTGTGGTGCAGTGTATAGGTGAACAGGCTAGGGGAGGCCTGAAGGCTCGGAGGGAGTCGGGGGGCCTGGATTTGGCGTTAAGACACCACGCTGGGCTTTTCACCGTTGCTGACCACCCCCCTATCCCTCTAACTTGGGGACACTTCGCCATACACCCCTTTGTCAACCCAGGGCTGATCCACTCGCAGCCGAATCAGAGTCTTCTTGTTGATGGCCACTCGCTCTAAGGGAAAGGGTGGAAGGGCGCAGCAGCCCCCAAGGGACTCTCAGAGTACACTCCAATCGCTGTGGCTCCTGCAGGACATGGGGGATAATACTGGGGATGGCAACGGGGGTCTGGAGAGGAACATTGCGAAAGACAGCACGCAGGAGCGACCCCAGTTGCCTGGCCACGATCTCATGGGGGAAATGCAGGCGCTCCACGCCAGCTTGGCCAAAACCTTTCAAGATCAGTTTCAGTTAATGCGCACTGATCTGAATGAAGCGATGGGGGAGATCAAGCGGGAAATGAAGCAGCTAGGGGACAGGACGGATCTCCTGGAGAGGGGTTTGCAGGAAGTCGAGAAAGAAACTACAGCTAATAGCGAGGCGTTGGAGCGCCTGGACATAGCGACCCGGAACCTGGAGTTACAGATGGAGGATGTGGAAAACAGATCCCGGAGGATTAACATAAGGGTGAGGCAGCTGCCGGAATCCGTCTTGGACAGAGACCTGAAACAGGAACTGCAGGGTTTGTTTGCGGACATCCTTGGGGAGGTGACCGCGGGTGATATTGAACTGGACCGGGTCCATAGAGTTGGGCGACCGACTAAGGGGCGTACCTCAAGGCTGCAGGATGTGCTTGCCGCCTTCTCCAGATACTCTCAGAAGGAGGCGGTGCTCCTCGCTGCGAGGAAAAAGGAACCGATTTTGTTTAGAGGCCAGAAGATAGCTCTTTTTCAGGACTTGGCTAATGCGACTCTGATAAAAAGAAGGAAGATGGCGCCAGTGTTGTCATGATCTCTGCTTCCAAAAGATCAGGACTTGCCCGACTCCCTTGGAAGCAGACCCATAACCCCGGTTCCGAGTGCCAGCCAGTCCCAATTGGGACCTTTTGGACCCTGTCCTGGCGCCAGTGGCACCAGGCTCATAAAGATGCCCAGTCCCAGCGCTGGAAGCGCCGGGCTCATAATGCTTGGGTGGACTTACCTGCAGCAGACCATGCTGCTTGCTTACTTGCCAGTTGAACCCCTGATCCTCTTCTGTTTGGGACTACATTTCCTGTTGGGTGGGGCAGGAGCCACTCCCTAGGTTCAGAACACTGGAACTCTTCTGGAAAGCAGGAACTCTTTTCTTACCTAGGCGTGGCTGTGGAAGGAGACACCTAAGCACTACAGGAGGCTATTTAAACCACACCCGATGGATGAATCTTGCTTTGCGTTATTCTGCATTCTCTGCAGCAGAACGCTCATCGTGTCTTCTGCTTCTGATCCTGGGCCTAAGGGAACAAAGGCTTACCATCCTGGAATCCAGTCTTCAGCAGCACCTGTAAAGACAAAGAAAGAACAGGTTAGCACTACGGTCTTCAGTGGCAGCGCATCTCTTACCTGGTCCATCGGCAGTCACCAACGCCTCGCGCTGCATTCCGGCATCTGAAAGACAAAGGCTTACCTACTCTTCGCATGCTCCGGAGGTCTTCGCACTGCATTCCGGCATCTGAAAGTCAAAAGCTTACCAGCTCTTTGCACGCTCCGGAGGCCTTCGGCGCTGCATCCCGCATCTGAAAGACAAAAGAAGGTGCGTTTAAAGACATTGGGCAACTTTATTACTCACGTGCCATTACTCCTTCCCACGCCGAATCCAGTGGGTATTCCAGCACCCTTCAGCTTCTCTAAAGCTCCGAACTTGTACCTGCAAGATAAAAGGGACAGTTAGTGCGCATCGTGAAGCAGGCTACAAGCGCTTACTTACGTGCTTCCAGGCGCTTCTATTCCTCACGCGGGTTCGATCCTCAATTCTCTTCAGCCCGCCATCCGCCATCGCCGGAACCCTGCAAAACAAGAGATATCATTACAAAAGACTTTTAAGACATTTGAAGTGCCCAGAACTTACCGTTCGTGCAGTTAACGACGGACAGCAGTCCTCTGAGGTCAAGAGGCCTGCACCCTTATCCAGTGAAGAAACTGGTTATGGCACCCTGCCCCGAGGCAGATGGAGAGCTCGGCGTTCACTTACCTAAGGTGAGGGCGTTAACCTTTGGGGTTCTACAGGAGAAGAGAAAGGGAAGAGGAGAGAGGCACCCAATAACCCCAGTTCATTAATCCCATATTTTCTATCTGCAGACATCTTACTCTTCGAGTCAGACATACAGTGCACAGAGGTCCAGCCCAAAGAGCCAACCGTGTGTTACACATCACCTTTGAAGATACGGCTTTCACCCAGTCAAGACCGGCGCCTCTGCGGGAATCAGGTGAGCGTTACAAGTGTTGAAGGCCCTACTTGAACGGGGGATACGTTATAGGTGGACATTTCCTTTTGGTCTGGTCTTTGATTGGGAAGGTTCTTTGAAGCGCATAACATCAGTTCAGGAGGGAGCAGACGTGTTGGGACTGGATCTGGAGGAGGGTTCTGGGAGCAGGGAAGGGAGAGGTGCGGGGAGTGGGCAGCGGGAGAGGCCCTGGGAGTGGTCCACAGTGGCAGATAAAAGGAGGGGACGGAGGGAGAATGGCGGCATGCAGGATGGGGGCGGAGGGTCCTCCCTGGAAGGGGGTAGTGGTGGGAGGGCTCAAGTGTAATCGGTACTCTAGGTGAACAAGGGGTGGTGGACCTTGAAAGTTGACATGGGAGCTCGGAGTCAGGGAGAGCAACATGTTGGGGTCAATAAGGGCTAGGTGGCCCGGGGGAAATAAGATGAAAACTGCGGTCGGGAGGAGTTTGTTAAGTTGGGGGGGAAGGGGGTGTTGTTTCCACTTTAAGTTGGGGTTATGGAGTGGTTGAGGGGTGGGGGGGGTTGGACCTGGGAGGGGGTTGTAGCACCAACTGTTAAGGAGTCAGTCCGGGGCTTGACAGGCGAGAGGCCGGGGAAAAAGAAGGGCAAGGGCCCATCCCACGTCTGGCTGGTGGGGTGGGGAGTTAAGAGGGAGGACCTAGTGGAGTGGAGGAGAGGGGTCCCTCGAGGAGCAATCTGGTACCAGTGTGGGGTTCAAATGGATGACGCATAACGTACGGGGATTGAACTCCCCGCTTAAACGGTCCAAATTGGAGCAATTCATAGGTTCTCACAAACCAGATGTTCTGGCTCTGCAAGAGACACATTTGCTGCGAAAGGATCAGCATAGGCTGAGGTTGAGGGGGTTCCCGCTAATTCTCTTCGCATCAGGCCCCTCCAAGAAAGGCGGAGTGGCGCTGGCATTTGGTAGGGGGTTTGATTTTCGGGTTGCAGACATTATTCGGGATAAGAATGGAAGGTACATCATGGTTCGGGGAGAGTATATGGGGTCGCACTTTACAATTGTGTCGGTGTACAGCCCAAATGTGGGGCAAGACCAGTTTCTGCGTGGGGTGGCGGGAACCCTACAAGACTTCGCTAGGGGACAGATCGTTCTGATGGGGGACTTGAATCTGGCGTGGGACGGTAGGAGGGATCGTTCGCAGCTGAGAGAAGGGGGGGTGCGGTTGCATCGCCTGCATTGAAGGAAAGGTGGGAGGAAGCGGGTTTGCGAGATGTGTGGAGAGTGTTTAAGGGGTAAGGAGGAGGGGTTTACGTTCCTCTCTGATGTTCACAGGTCCCAGTCGAGAATCGACTATATTTGGGTGTCCGCGAGCTTGATCGGGGGGCTTGGCTCCATAGAGATGGGCCCTGTGGGGATAGCGGATCACATGGTAGTCCAAATGCGGCTACGGTTGGGGCATAGGAGGCTGGGGCTATGGAGGTGGAAATTTCCGGAGGCGCTACTCAGAGACCAGGTGACGAGTGAGGAGATAGAGAGGAGGATCCGAGAATATTTTGAACAGAACAGTGATCTAGACACGAGCCTGGAGGTGCGATGGGATGCTTTCAAGGCCACGTTGAGGGGAGATATAATCGCCCTGCAGGCAGAGAGACATAGGCAGATGCGGCGGCTAGAGGAGCAGTTGGTAAAAGAGGTGGAGGTCGCTAAGGGGCGAGTGGGGGAAAATCTGTCTTCTAAAAAATTGTATAAGGAATATAGGGCGGTCGAGGGCCAATTGGGGATCCTCAGGAATAAAAAGGCGGAGGCAGCCATGCTCAGGGTTAGGCAGAAGTATTATGCAAAGGCTAATAAGGCCGACTCCCTACTGGCGCACTTACTGAGGGGTGAGAGGGAACGAAATGTAATCGGGGCTTTGAGAAGTAGAGATGGGGCGAGACTCACCAAGACAAAGGAGATTAAAGGGAGGCTAGCGGAATTTTACGAGGATCTATACTCCTCGCAGAATCCGTCGGGAGACGTTCAGAGGAGGTTCTTGGAGGGACTCGCGCTCCCGCGGCTTTCTGCTGAAGAAAGGGAAGAATTAAGCCGAGCTATCTCAGAGGATGAAGTGAGGGCGACTGTATTAGCCCTCCCTCGAGGCAAGGCCCCTGGCCCGGATGGCTACCCAGCAGCCTTCTATAAGCACTTCTCTCACCTCCTCGTTCTGCAACTGACGCAACTGTTTAACTCCTTCAGAGCCAGGGGTGTATCACCCTATCGATGGAGGAGGCTAAGATAACGCTTATACACAAGGCGGGTAAAGACCCTGAGGAGTGTACATCGTATCGCCCCATTGCCCTCATAAACACTGAGGCAAAAATCTACACCAAAATTCTAGCGAAGAGGCTGGAGAGGTACCTGCCTACGTTGATTCACCAGGACCAGTCGGGCTTTGTGGTAGGGAGACAGACAGCTGATAATATTAGAAGGGTGGCCCACATTGTTGAGAAGGCACGGAAGACGGCCACTCCGGCGATTCTTTTAGCGTTGGACGCGGAAAAAGCGGTTGATCGAGTGGAGTGGTCGTTCCTATTCCGGGTAATGGAGCGGATGGGGCTAGGGCCAGGTTTCATTAGCATGGTCGAGGCGAATTACAGGAACCCCAGGTCACGGATCCTGGTCAATGGCGAAACCTCCAACCCAATTGGGTTTAGGAGAGGTACGAAACAGGGCTGTCTCCTATCCCCCTTGCTATATGCGATTTACCTAGAACCCCTTTTATTGGCCATAAGAGGTTCCAACAGTATATGGGGTGTACCGTTCGGGGAGGTCCAACATAAAGTGGCAGCCTTTGCTGATGATATGCTGCTTATGTTGACACGGCCGCAGGAATCTATTAAGGCGTGTGAGGCACTGCTGACCGAATTCGGCGAGGCATCAGGTCTGCGCATTAATCTGCTAAAATCCGAACTGATGAATCTATCTCTGGGAGAGAGGGAGGCACAGGCACTCAGGCAGGTCTCCCCATTTCGGTGGAGCCCAGGTGGGATCCAGTATTTGGGTGTGTGGATTACCGCCTCACTAGGCGGGTGGTACAGCGCGAACTACACCCCTTTGCTTAAGGACATCAAGAGAGATTTAAGGCGTTGGGGTGCCCTTAGGATCTCCTGGTTGGGAAGGAGGGAAGCAGTTAAGATGGTGATTTTGCCTCGCATTTTATACTTCTTTCAAGCAATCCCCCTGGCGATCCTGCAGCGCTTTTTCAAGGAACTCAACCAGGTGGTTAGGGACTTCATATGGGAGGGGAAGAAGCCGCGCCTGTCCTGGCGCCTCCTTACGGCGTCCAGGGATGGAGGGGGTCTGGGACTGCCAGATTTCAGGCACTATCACGACGCCGCACTTCTCCGGGTAATTAGGGAATGGTTCGGAGACACCTATGTGAAGCACTGGGTACAAATGGATAGGGCAATTGCACGGCACCACCTGGGTGAAGTTCTATGGCTTCCGCGGAGATTGCGGCCGTCGCACATATATGGGAGCGACATAACAAAGGGGGTGGTGGCCGCTTGGGACCGGGTGGTGGAGAGTCGGGGGGTCTCGTCCTTTCTGTCCCCCTTCACCCCAGTTTTTGATAATGGAGACTTCACGCCGGGATTGGAGAGGGGGGCTTTCCGTGCGTGGGATGTGGGCGGCTGTAAGACACTGAGGGACATGTTTAGCAATGGCAAGATTAAAACATTCGGATAATGCAAGCAGGCATTTGGAGTAGGGGAGAGGCACAGGTACTTTCAGCTACGACATTGGGTAATGTCGACTGAGACGAGGAAAGGGGCCATGAGGGAGCTCACACATTTTGAACGTTTCCTATCGACACATGATGGTACCAGGGGTTTGATATCAGATCTGTATAAACTGGAGGGCGAGGGCCCGGCGGTCAGGTGGCCGTATATGGAGGTTTGGGAGCAGCAGAGGGGAGTGGGGATGGAGAGAAGAGATTGGGAGAGGTTATGGAGGTTGGTCCCTAAAGTGATTAGATCTCCCCGATTGCAGGAAGCCTGGTATAAGTACATTTTTGATTGGCACTATACTCCAGCCAAACTTCACGCGATGTTCCCCACTAACTCAAGTGATTGCTGGAGGGGCTGTGGGGAGATGGGCTCGGCGGTGCATATTTGGTGGGACTGTCCACTTATCAGACCTTTTTGGTGTGCAATTGCAGAAGCCCTGGCGCAGACTCAAGAGTCGGGGGAGCCTTGGAGCCCCAGTAAGACACTGTTGGGAATGGGTTGGGTGGAGGGGGGCGAGGGGGAGCGAGAACCCCCAAGGCACACATTGTTTCTGTCTTGGCAGCGATGGGATTGATTGGGACATTGTTTCCTTAGAGTGGGCCTCTTATGCAGTTGAGGGGAGGTTGGAGAACTTTGCAGCAGATTGGGGCGAGACTTTGGACTACCTGATAGGAGATCTCAGGGTGCAATGGTGCCCCCAAAGACAAACTGTTAGACATCTACAGCTGCTAGGCCGGTCTGGCTAATTTGAGTTTGGGTTGTTCTTATCAAGGTGCTACTTCCGGGTAAAGGGGGAGGGGGGTTGGGGGGGTCTAGGTTGTTGATTCTGTTTTGTTTTACTGGACTTGTGAAAATTAATAAACAGAAATTTAAAAAAAAAAAAGTGATCGCATATGTATTCGCGGTAACGTCTTTTGTTTTAAAACACCGGTTTGTTAAAACATGAGGTACTTACCTTGAGTTATACTGTACCAAGTGAATTGGTTGTGTGTAGTGTATTTTACGTGTGGTTTTGAATTTATAGAAGAGTTGTGTTTTATAACAGATGGTTTAAAAATAAATGTACTTATATTTTTTACCTGAAACCTTGAGTCACTGTTTGCTTGAGTCACAGTAATTGTGGCCCCTTTGTGTAATCTCTGCTACTGCTCATATACTCTTGAGATAAGCCTTGCTGCTCCGCTACTGCTACCACTTTAACATAGTAGCACAGGCTTGTACCAAAGGTGAACTTGTGTTACCACTTGTAGTCTTAATTTCGTGTAGTGGTCCCTAAATTCATTGCACAGGATTCTGCCTAACCGCTCCATAGGTTGGATCCTAGGAGAGCTTTGAGCTTTTATCTTTCACGGATGTCCCGGGTCAGAATGGATGATCAGCTCTTTGTAGGTTATGCTGGCCACCGCTTGGGTCAGGCTGTTTCCAAACAGACCTTGTCCAGATGGATTGTTTTGACTATCTCTGAATGCTACCGTTTGGCGGGAAAGGACCCTCCAGTAGGCTTACGGGCTCACTCTACTACGGGTGTGGCTGCCTCCACTGCTCTACAAAGTGGTGTTCCTATTCACAATATTTGTGAAGCAGCTACATGGGCCTCTGTCCATACTTTTGTTAGACACTATTGCCTGGACTCCATCCATGGGCAGGGTTTGGCCTTTGGTAAGGCAGTCCTCTATTTAGCCATTTGATTGGGCACTCTAAATTTCACATTCCAAATTCTTTCCCTCCTCCATAAGTGTGGTACTGCTTTGGGAGTCTGTCATAGATGTGGAATACATCGTAGGACACAATCCCTTCGAAGAACAAGTTACTTACCAAACATATAACGTTCTTTCGATGGGATGTTCCTCTGACGTATTCCACATCGCCCTCCCAGCCTGCCCCTCTGGAGAATTTCCTCTGTGATTGCAGCTTCCTTTCCACAAGGCTGTAGGTTGTTATACTGTCAGGAAACTGGTGTCACACGTTCTGAGGGAAAAAACTAAACTGAGGCAACGAGCGATGTGCGTCCTATATATAACATCCGGTGACGTCGACCCTCGACGGAGGCGCTCGAGCGACATGGGATCGACGCAAGACGCCCTCTGCTGAAAAGTTTCTGAAGTGCACAGCTGTGGGACACAACTGTCATAGATGTGGAATACGTCAGAGAAACATCCCATCGAAAGAACGTTACCAGTTTGGTAAGTAACTTGTTCTTCTGCATCCAACTCTACAAGCCGCCTTGTAATCTCTGCTCTGCCTCCTCGACTATCCTTGTGGTGCCATATGGTATATTTATAACACTGCCAGCTTCGGATGAGGTCTATTCAGGAGTTCCTCGACAGCGTCTGTAAGCATTTCTCTGGCCTATGGGATGACAAATTTCTCCTCACAGGCACCTTCTATGACGCCCTGCATTGAAGGTCGCTGCTCACCAACCTCTCACAGAGAGTGCTTTTTCACATGCCGGAGGTTCAGATAATGGTAATGACCAATGCATCCGTGGAGTGCTGGGGAACCCACACCGGCAGCTACCAAGCCAGTGGTCTTTATTTATTTATTTTTACATTTGTTAAGCGCACAAAACTCTCAGGCATCACGGCGCTGTGACAACCAGTTGCACTCAAATATGGTCAAAGGTCAGGAGCAGAAAAAACAAACAGGTTTTCAGTGCCTTTCTGAAGGTCCGGTAGGAAGGCTCTTCAATTGGGTGTGGCAGGAGGGAGTTCCATTGGTTAGTTGTCACTGATGGGAAGCTAGCGCATCCACTCTTTACCGTTTTGTATTTGGGTGGGATCAGCCTGTGGGTGTATGCTCTTTTAACAAGTCTGGTGGGTTGAGCTTTTTGGAATCTGTGCGAGGTTGGTTGGGGCAGAGTTAAATATGCACTTGTGGGCGATAGACAGAGATTTAAAGATAATTATTTCCTTAACTGGCAGCCATCTTTGGGCTAGGGACTGTCCAAGTCCTATGTCTCTCGATGGCTGTCTGCCTGCATTTACTATTGTCATCACATGGCTAAGAGGCTGCTCCCTAGTCATCCTACAGGCTGCTCCCTGCACTCTGTGAGGGCCATTTATTCCACTGCTTCCTTCCTCTCAGGTGTCCAGCTGTTGGTCATCTGCAGGGCTGCTACATGGAGATCTGTTTACACCTTTACAAGGTTATACTGTGTCAACAGAGATTCCATGGAGGAGCCCAGGGTCAGACAAGCAGTGCTTCACCATCTGTTCCCATAAGGTGTGCGTTTCCTGAAGGTGAGCCTATTTCCTTTAAACATTTTGCAATTTATCTGTATGTGTACACTGCTTATAATCTATTCAAACAGCCTGTGAATCTATAAAAGACCTGATTCTGGAGAACAAATAAGTTAATTACCTGTAACTCCTGTTCTCCAGCATAGATATCGTTCATAGATTCACTGCAATCCTCTCGCCTACTCTGCTTCTTGCTCTTCTTGGCTAATTTTGGCACTGTCACATATGCAATGTAAAACTGAAGATGGCGATCCAGGGATGGAGCTATAGAGGACTCTTCCTATTGGCTATGGGGCAAGATGATGCAAAACGACTCTAAGAGAACACTAAAGTGACTGCAGTTTCAAATCTAAATGAAATTCTTCTTTAATGGTACCAATGATTTCCAGCGTGACGATGGGCAATAGTCAAAGACCATGTGAATCTATGAAAGATGCCAATGCTGCGGAACAAGAGTTACAGGTAAGTAACTAATTCCATCTGTGATGTAATTCGGCACGAGAGTGTGCCACCTAGACTGCAGAACCCGATTGTCCATGTATAATTTGATGTCCAAGAATGTGACCGATTGTGAGCTCATTTCGCTGGTCAATTTAAGAGATGGATTTTTAGTGTTCAAACATATTAGAAACTCAGCAGCTAGGGTAGCCGACCCTTTCTCGACAATCAGTACATCATCAATGTAACATTTCCACATTAGGATATGATATATATTACTGATGTAGGGGTCACACACCATGAACAACGGAGATATTTATGGAACTGTTTGGTACAGGCAAAATAATACTTCAAAGTCTGCATAAAATCCAAGGTTTGTAGCAAGCATTTCGCTAGAGCAGAATGAGAACCAAGCATCTACCTCCCACTTGCTCTCTTTCCCCTTTTAAGATTTTACAGATTGATGAAATGAGACCTCTGTTAGTCTTGCTATCTGAGATTGTCCTCTCCCATTCTGTTATCGCTCTGGTCGCCTCTTCTCACATTGCTGGGGTGTATGCCCAATACCTGAGCTGCTAATAATTGAAAAGATCATTTTTTATTTAGCCCAAATTCCAGGGAACATTCATCATATGTCTTTAACCGTGTGGTGCCATGCAGATTAAGCTCACTCAGGCCCCCTACCAGCCATATATATGTATTTATATGTAACACAAGGAAGTCAAGGAACCACAAGAGTAGTTGAGGAGGCAGAGTTGAGATAAGAAGGCTTGTAGATTTGGATGGAGATGGATAGATGCAGTGGTACACTACAGTGGATAGATTTGTGAACTAGGAGAAAAAATGTAAATCTGGCACTGATTTGCTTCGTCAGCTATCCAGCCTGGTGACACTACGAGGAAGTAGGTGTGAAGTGATGTAGTTCAAAGAATATCCTGGTAGTGAAGTTAATAATCTTGTCGAGAGGACTGAAAGCATTGTTGGGGAGACCAAAGAGGATGCTGGCACAGTAGTCAAGTTTGGAGAAAACAAGAATGGTTAAGAGCTGCTTGGCGGTGTTGGAAGGAAGATGGCTGATTGTCCTAATGCTAGAAGGTTGAGGCGAGCCGTCATTGCAGTTTTGGAGATGAAACTAGAGGAGATGTGAGAGGCGTCTGTTGGGCAGAAACCTGTGCAGTTCCCTTAGGGACCACTGCAAAAGGCTCAATACTACAGGTGTTGGCAGTAAACCCAATTGGTAGCAGTCTGTACCACCCAGATTTACCTGGTAGCTGTGGCTGAGCAGCCAGACTTCTCTCAAGAAGAGTCAGACAGAATATATAGTATACAAGATAGGTACCAAAATACAGTAGCACAAGCAAACACTGACCAGAGCTTTGGTATCAAAGTATTTATTTTTATTTTTTTATTTTGTTTTCAACCTACAGAGGTTTTTACAAAAGAAGCTGAGAGTGACGAAAGAACAAAGGAGGCAAAGTTTCTCTATTGTCCCTCTGTCATTCGGAGACGTTCAAAGATACAGTCCAAAATGTTTGCTGTGGCCGTTACCCAAGATGTTTTCTTTCCTCGTATCAGACGAGACCACCAAAGATCTTCGTCGTGTATGTACGACGAGGCGAAGATTTTTTCCAAGTAGGGTCTTCTGATATGATCAACAGCTGGGCATAGTAATAGAAGGTGTCGGACGGTCTCCACTGCGGATTGATTTTTGCAGAATCTGCAAATGTTGAATTCCGACTGGCTTCTAATACATAAGATTTCATTAGTGGGAAGCAAGTTCAGTCGAGCCCTTAAAAATACATTTCGAAGTTTCTTGTTTGGATACTTTGCCAAGAAAGGCTGCGGCTCGTTAAGCTTCCACGCCTGTGTAGGTAAGTGAGCCTGCAATTTATATGCTGCTGCCGTGTCCAGGGTTTGGATAGAGTCTTGCTCATTTAAGCTTTTTTGTGTTTTTACAGGATTCTCTAGCAGTTCTTTTGGCAAGCTTTGGATCTCTTTCAGTTTTTCCTCCTGAGCTTTTGTCCAACGGTTTAAATGGGAGCATTGAGCACCAATTTGTTCTTCATACATAGCGTTGAGAAGTTTAGGACGGTCTTCTAAGAGAGTCTTTCTGTAGAGCATTAGGGTGTTTCGCTCTATTACTCCCTTCAATGACAACAAACTTAGTTCTCGTCTTATAAGCGAGATAGGAGTAGAAGTTGGAAGGTTGAGAACTTTTTCGCCAGAATTAACTTTCCAGTTCCGTCCATATCTGCTCCATAGGAGATGGCGGGAACAACCTTTGCTTTATAGAAATTGATGACATCGTCAGCGTAAAGCAGTCTAGAAATTTTGCTCTTGCCTAGTTGTGGAGGGAAGGATCCTACTTCATGTTCTGAATCTTTATAGTCTCCCATATATGACAGGAAAAGAGCTGGGGCCAAAGGGCAACCCTGTTTTACTCCCCGATTTGTCGGTATCGCTGCCGATAACAGCCCTTGGTTGTTAAGTCGTACTTGCATCGTGGTTTTTTTTGTGTAATGAAATAATTGGTTGCAGGATCTCTTCCGGGCATTTCCAAGCACGCAGTTTTTTCCACAGGGTCGGTCTGTCGACTTGGTCAAAAGCCTGGCTTAGATCTATAAAAGCCATATAAAGTCGATTTCCTTGCGCCATCGCCTTTCCCTTTAGAATACTGAGAGTCAAGATGTTTATTGTGGTGCCCATGTTCTTCTTAAAACCCGACTGGAAGGGGTCATCACATTCTGATCCTCGTGCCCAGTTTTGAAATCGCCCTAAAAGTAGAGAGCCGTAAACTTTGCCGATCACATCCAGTAAAGCGATAGGACGGAAATTTGAGGGGTTGTCTCTGTTGCCTTTTTTATATATCGGGACAACTACTGAGGACGTCCAGGAGACAGGAATACTCTCTGTTTCGGCGCATCGATCACGTACCAAACTGATAAAAAGACGACCATTCCTCCGGATGTTTTTTCAGTTCCATATTGGAAAGGCCGTCTGGTCCCGGCGCTCTGGAGTTTTTTAGTTTTTGAATTTTCTCCAAGATGTCCCTCCTATCATGGAGCTCTACCCATGGGATCTCTTTGCTGTGGGCTCCATGTTCGTTTTCTTGGATATGAGAGGCAGGGTCGTGAGATACTCCTTCAAATAGGTGCTTGAAATGGGTTATCCATATTTCTTCTGCTATAGAGACAGTTAGCACGTTGTTTAAATGGCGGTCATTTGACCAAATCAGTGACCAGAATTTACGGGCATTTTTCCCGCAGATCTGCATTAACATCTCTTCGGAATCATTTTGATAGAGGATAAGTCGATGGTTTTTTAGCCATGATTTGTAAATTCTTGATGCTGTCAAAAAAGCTTTTCTAGTGAATGAATTGTTGTCCCGGGCTAGCGCTCTTTTTGCTGATCTCACTTTTCTTCTTTCGGCTACCAAAATCTTGTCATATTTATGAGACCCAATTTCCTTGCTTGGCCAGTTTCGTGCCATCGCCTTTTTGTATAGAATAAGTAAAGGGCAGTAGTCTAACTTATTGCTTGTCTGGCTGGAACCTCCCAAAAGGGAGTAGTTAGCTACAAGGTTAGATATATTACTGGCACTTAACTTCAGGCGGTTTCTCCTGTTGTTCGTTTCTAGAGCAGAATCTATGGTTAGATGAAGTGGGCAATGTCCGGTCCATGTTGCCACCAGAAGATTATGGTCACTTACTGCGGTATGGACAACTTCGAAGGAAGTCATTGTCGGGATTAATGTACGTGAGGCAAAGATGTAATCAATTGTTGCTGCTGATTTTTTTCCTTCCGAAGTTGGCAGCCGACTTGTGTTTGCGAATAGACAATCTAGATTTACCAGTTCTCTTGAATCCATCAGGGTAAGCCAGTCTCGACCTCTATCTTCTGCCAAGGTGGACCGTGTAGAGGGATATTTTTTTGAACAGATTGCATTTAGGTCTCCACATATGACTAAGTGGGCTGCCTGATGCACGATGTATAATCAGTCTATTTCGTTCTCGAGCATTTTAAGAAAACTGGCATTTGAAATTGACTCCGGATTCCAATAAGTGTTGATAATAATTACTGGTACTGCTGTAGTCTGCCTGGTGTCCATATCTTGCTGGTTCCATGTAACAGACACCGTTAGTAAAAAAAAGAGATGCTGTGAGGGTGTCTTTCATAATGATACCATTTCCCAGCTGGACTGCCGTAATTAAGCCAGAAAAAGGACGTCCTCTAATGCCTTTGCCGGCCGCAGCGTGAGCGACTACATAACCATCTAAGGTTGGTTTCTCGATAAGCCATGTTTCCTGGAGGCACAAAATGTCAAATGTTGCCAGATTCACCTCGCCGGGCACCATCAGGTGGGCAAAGCCTCGGGTATTCCATGAGGCTAGTCTCATGGATTTTGTTTCTCCTTTTGCCGGTAGAGCCTGGTTAAATATCCGTGGTATCTGGGGTTGCTATTTCCGGTTTGATGACAGTGCCTTTGGAATCCAGGCCCAAAGCTGTTTTAACAAGTTTCGGTGTGTTTGTTCTTGTTCAACAGTTGACGGTGGAACTGGGACCTGGACCAATGTTCTTTTAATGGCTGTTAAGGGCTCTTTGGGCCATCCATCCCGCTTAAGTTGATCTGATGTCGGAAAAGGTGTATCGTATTTCTCGCTGTGTGGAGCTGTGGTTGGTGGGCTTACTGAGGTTCTTTGTTTTCTATCTCTCTTGGTTCTTTCAAAGCGATGCTGTTCAGGGGGTGAAAAAGATCGATGGCTTAGTTTCCGTTTGGAAGTTGTAAGATCTGAGCCTAATTTGAGTAATTTTTCCGATGCCTCTCGCAGCTTTTGTGTCACTCTCCTAGATGTCACATGAAGCAGAGTTGTTGCTTGTTTACCTTCATGTGATGGTTCCACCCGAATTAAATCTTCTGTTCTTATTGAGTTGAGCATAGATACAGATTTGAAGAGTTTTAAAACTGTTCTTCTATTTAGAATGACATATTCACGACTATCCCTCAGTTGTTCCAGCTTAAATGTAGGAAGCGT
Organism: Ambystoma mexicanum; assembly: GCF_040938575.1. NCBI lineage: Eukaryota > Metazoa > Chordata > Amphibia > Caudata > Ambystomatidae > Ambystoma > Ambystoma mexicanum. Next base: position 852,349,206 of record NC_090936.1, on the reverse strand, counting down.
CTTGCTTTGAACTGCCTCTCTACCTCTGCTTCGGGTTTCGTTGGTTTTGGTCCACCTACTTCTGCAAACTAAATACTCTTCCCTGTACCAATTATCACTTTCCTTCCGTGAGCGGTTGGGACTTCTGTTGTCTCTCGAAGTAGTACTGTCTGAGGACTTATGATATTTTGATGAAGTCGTTCTGGACTCACCATTCCGTTCGGAATCTTTTGGATGGTTCTCCTGCAATTTGAACAGTTGCCCAGTTGGTCTCTGTTCTTTGCTATTTAAGATCTTATTTCGTCTATCCTCTAAAGTATAGAAAGGTTTGTTGTCATTTTCATCTTCCGCCGAGCTTGTTTTTTGCAGAGCTGGCGACCCCAAACCTGAGTTGTTACAGAGGGTGAGAGCTGTATCCGTTTTGTCATTAGGTGAGTCGTTAAAATGTTGGCTTAGGTTCATTAGAGCTTCATCCTCTAGAGAATCCTCTATTGTTTTGGAAGATGCAGAGGGATTTTCTGCAGTAGTTAAATCTGCAAAAGGGTGACTTATTGAGGGCTTCAAGGAACTTTGAGGATTAGATTGCCGTGTTTCTGTATCTTTGGATGAAGAACATTTCTTAGTTGGTGACGGTGGCTTATTCCGATGAGTATTTTCTAATGAAGGCAAGCAGAAAACCAGTTGCTTTTTCCTTACTGCTTGATCTTTAACTGTTTTCTTTGACTGCCCAAAAATTGTGAAGTCTTTGATGTTTGGAGTCTCTGTCTCAAGTACAACAGGATTTTTACCCTGAATCGTTGTTAACACCGTCAATTTCTCTTTATTGACGCAGTTGTTTGGTATTAGCCGATTATTCTGAGTTCCCATCTTCTTTTTGCTGGTCGAGGAGCTGACGGATACAGTGTTTATGGCATGCTCTTTTGACTGGCTATCAATAGTGGTGTTTAAAACCAAACCTTCATGTGCTAGATTCAAAGTTTTAAGATCTGTTTCAAAGTCTTTTGATGTTTGGCAAGCTACTGATTGGAGTGTTATGTCCGTAGGTGGTTTACTGTGGGTGTTTGATCCCCAGGATGCCAAGTCAGTTTTTAATACTGTATTAGCTTCCAAAGCTGGGATGTACCCCTCTAAGTGTAGAAGTTTGGTGTGCATCATAGCTGTTAACGTACTGTGGTCCTTCAAAGTGTCGTTTATGGACTCGTAGAGTTTCATGAACGGCGCGAGTGCTACCGTGACTGAGGACATGATTGTAAAAATGTCCGGTTTCTTTTTCGGAGAGTTTGTGGTCGTTGTAGCATAGGCTTCACTCAGCCTTGGAGAACAATTTGACGTGGCTTGCATTTGCACATATGAGTCCTTTCTTGCTGATCATGTGTGGGGGCATGTTTGCCCTCTTTGACAAGTTGGTGTCTTTATGTTAGAGACTGTTTGAAGATCTACTTGAGATGTATCTAAGTCAATAGGCCCTTCGATTTTTGTGCCTTCATTAATTTGGCTCTAAGACCACCTCTCTCCTCTGTTGAGCATGCGTTAACCAAGACATTTTGATCTAAATATTGAATGAGAGATTTTTTTGACAGCACTCTGTAAGCGCTGTAATAGGTTCAGCGCTTACAGATGTTATTTCTCGCTCTGTCTCTATAGCTTTTGTGGTACATTGTTCTTTTGTTTTGTTTGTAGAATCTGTCGTCTCCAGCATCTCGTTTTCATTGAGTGAATCGTTTTGGATAAGAGGAGTTTGCAAATTTTGTGAGTCTGCATGAGGCAGTAATTGGGGGCTTGTCGGCCCAGTCTGATCAAAAGTTGATATAGCAAGTGGAAATTGCGTGGCAATAGTCTCTGGGTCCACAGCTTGTTGAATGTCTGGAGATTCAACGATGTGTATAATCTCTAACATTTCGCTGTCTGTGATTTTGTTAATTCTGTGGAATTTGCGTTTAAGCTGTTTGCCAAAGAAGTCATTTAGAGTGTGAGCGGAGTTGGATTTCCTTGTCTCCGCCATTGGCCCTTTGTGTAATTTGGTAGGTAGCTTTGTTTTCCGAGGAGTGAGGCCATTAGGATTCTTTTGAGGCCTCCCTTTATTTTGACATTTATTTTGCATTTTCCCCTCCACACACCCTTTCTTCGATTTGCCCCCAAGTCGTTTTTTAATGGGGCGCTGCGTTTTTTTCCATGCTTTTAGACCGGGGCCCTGCTCTCCCAAAGGCTTGGTTGGGTTCGGCCTTGGAGATAGTGAGTCCACAGAACAGCTGCTTAATCGTCCGGAATCCCTCCAGGCATTATTCTGGGCTGCGGTGTCATTCCTGTACAAATTACAATCCTGGTAGCGTGTGGGTGTCCGCTCCCCATCCCAGGGGGGGGCGTGCACCTGGGCAACGCCATTGTGAGTAACTCGTGGGCCTGGCACTCCCATCTCCAGCGGCTCTCTCTCGTCTCCACGTCGACCAACCAAAGCTCTTTGGGACGTCGTGTCAGCACCAGCAAGCCGGGAGAGAGGGGGGCCAAGCCGGCCAGACTCGGCCCCTCCTCCGACGGGCCCCAGTCCCCCCGACTGCGGGTCCCCTCCCCCCCAAGTCCCGCAGGGCGCCCTGACTCCGGCGCCCCTCTCCTGGAGATGGTGGCCGCTCCGCCACCTCAGCGTCTGCTCGCGGTCCGCCCCCAACGCTCGACACCCGCCGCCCTCCGACAGACAGGGTGGAGCTCTCGGTTGCGGGGAGAACTTCCGCCGGCAGAGCCTCGCCAGACGAGCACGGAGAGAGAAGGGGTAAGGCGCCTGGATTTGCATAGTCTTCCTCCGATTGCTGTTCTTTTTGTACAGATTCGAAGTCCGCTTGTGAGCTTTGCTCATTTCGTTCCTGGTGGTGGGTTTGTTCCACCGTAACAGGTGGATATTCGGTGTAGACACTATGCTTAGGAGCAGGTTGGGAGAGCGTTGAGGGCTCTCGCGTCTTTTTCTTCGAAGAATTATATGAGTAAATAAATTTTTCTCCCTCTGGGGTCTCAGGACTTTAGTCACTTTGTTGGCTCCTTGTTGGAAGATCCCCGTCAGGGCCATGGTCATATGTCTTGAAGTGATTTTGTCAGTTTTAGATTTTGAGCTTCTGAGCGAGCGTCCTTCTGTTTGAGGAGTCGGCAATGCAGCGTCTATGGCGTCCATGTCGGCCAGGACTGCCAAGACTGATACTCTGCCACCTGCTCCGCGGCTGTAAGGGGTTTTTGTTCGTGCTCCTCCCCAAGCTCACTGTAGAAAGGGTAGACAGACTGTCAGCCAAGAAACAGGATACAGGCAGCGTGGACTGCCAAGACTGCTACTCTGCCGCCTACTCTGCGGCCGCTCCGCGGCTGTAAGGGGTTTTTGTTCGTGCTCCTCCCCAAGCTCACTGTAGAAAGGGTAGAGAGAATGTCAGCCAAGAAACAAGATACAGGCAGCGTGGACTGCCAAGACTGCTACTCTGCCGCCTACTCCGCCGCCTAATGGAGCAAACGTTCCAGGAAACATGAATTAATAGAATCCCCGGGACCGAGGAACCAGCGTACCTGCGTCAGTGCGGACTTGCGCCGAGTTGATAGTCCCTGACGTGATACTTTGGTATCAAAGTATATAATTATGTATTTAAAGACACACTTAGAAACACTCCAGCACTATTATTGTAAGCAAGTTCAAAATAGTCACTATTAATATATATACATCCCTTATTACTTATTAGACAAGTCTAACACCACTTATTTTCAGACAGAGGTGAGCGCTTAACTAAAGATGGCACTCCAATAAGTTATCAAAAAAGGGAGGGAAAAGGCAGAAATTAGAAAAGCACACAACACAATACTTTAGAAGCACCCAGCAAGGCAGGAAAGTCCAAGTCTACTTGTGAGCAAAAAGTTCAGAGGCCCGGCTCCCTCTTAGAGAGAGTAGAACACCAATGCGCCCAAGGTCACACAGTTTAAAAGGCTTGAAAAGTTTTGCAGAGAGTTTAAAAAGGAATTAGTTCAGCTCAGAAAAGTTCAGTTAGCCAGCCTAGGGCCAACCCAAGTGGTAAGTTGAGGATTTACGAGACACCCCTCACAGACCGTTGCGAGGGAGGCCAGGCGGACACAGTACCTTGAAAGTGGAGAGAATCCTCCAGCGGTGGCAGTTGTTCCTGGCAGTGGGTGCAAGTTGCAGCGTCGTCCAGAGGAAGAAAAGATCTCGACGTGGAGGAGAGCTGAAGGTCGTTGCACTGCCAGGGAAGAAACCAGCCGCGGAGTTCTCCGGTTAAAAGGTAATACCCTTTTATTTGCGGTAGTGGTAAAACGTGGTATCCCGGTTGCTGGGGTGCTTGGCACAGGCAAGGCGCCCACGAGATGATCCGGGAAGGCGAAAAGGCAGGCAAACTGGTTATACCCACCAGTCAAAGGAAGAAGACTCTTCAGGATGAAGGTCTCCTCTATCGTTGGAAGAAGTGGTGAGTCGGTTCAGTAGGGCTCCACCGGTGGTGTCGTCGTTGCAGGTCGGCTCAGCTTCTCCCTCTTCGGATTCTTTGGTCCTGTGGCGACGTCTGAAGTTCCAGCCCCCAAAGCCCTGCTCTTATGCAGAAAACAACCCATTCATCAGTCCTAGCTGTCACTCAAACATGCTCAAACATGCTAAGTGGTGAGCCGGGCGGCTCACCACTGGGCCAATCACACAAGAGTGCGACTTGAGTTGCCGAGGCAACTCAGTCCAGGGTGCCTAAACCCCCTCCCACACATCCTGTAGACCCAGACAGAGTGGCACCACTTTTGGAGGCTTCTGTGTAGAAGCCCGCCAAAAAGTGGAACAAAGGGCTCGACTTGGGTTGGAGTCACAGAGGCGAACACAAACGCCATTTTAAAACCGAGTCCTGGCGAAAAGACCCAACCGGGGAATAGATATTAAATAAATAACCCGGCGGTATCTTTAACATTGCACCAAAAATGGTGCGTTTAAAATTAATGGGAAAATCCCATAGTAAATATTCTTAAGGAATATTTCACGTGGTAAGCTCTGCCACGAGCCAGAAACTCGACGAGGGGGGACTGCACAGTGCCCCCTCGAAAAACAGACCCAGGGGCAATCTAATTACCCGTACCAGTACTTCCACAATATGATGGTTTGTACTGGTTCTGTTCCCAATTTAAGACTAGTAAAGTCACTGGTGACTTTACATGCCCTGGGAGACAGTAGTCAGTCCCAGGGTATGGAGTCTATGTTTGGGGGTCACTATGACACCCCTGTGTTACTGCACTGAGGGTGCTGTGTAACACACTTAACAAAATCCACATGAAACCCTATGGAGTAAAAGACCCCATAGCCCATGAAACACACTACAAAGTCAAAGGATATCTCAAATCATGTCTAAGAGTGGGAGACAAAGAGTCTCACTCTTAGCAGGAGAACAAAATAAACCCCAAAAATCCAGCAAAGCTGCTGGGGGACTCACTAGGTTTGGGAAATTAGCCTTAACAGATAATTCTCCCTAACAGCATCCTAGATGACACAGAGGTGTCTAGCTATAGAGGAGTATTGGAGAGTGTCATGAGGGAACTGGAAAGTTTTGTCCGGGGAAAGGGGAAGAAGGCTTTTATAAAGGGTCTCAAAAGAAAGTTCTCATTCCAACTCTGGTTGGGAGTGTTTGCTTTCAAAGAGCCCAGAAACCACTGGATGGAAATACACTAAATTTGGGTGCGAAGTTAGCCACCGTGAAATCTTAACATGGTTGTTGACAAGCCAGTCTGCGTTTAAACAAAAGAAAAACAAGATGAAGTCTATGCCGTAAAAACAGAGATATAGTTGAGTTTGGGAACAGTCAGTACTTCTTTCAAATTCGAATGCAAGGCAGTAATTGTTGGACCGAGGCTGAAAAGTTTGGGTCTGTTAACCATGGTGGGTTTTGATCTTGGGTCCCAGCTCATGAACCTCTTGCTGCAAAAATTGTATAAATATGCATGAACCAGTTCCCATTTGCATGTCCTAACCTTGGGAAAGTTGAGAGCACCCCCCAGAGTAGCAGAATAATCCCCTTAAGTTAAATATAAATTTGCAACCAAGTTAGCACACATAGGCGGCTGGTTTACAAACCTATAGACTGAGCAGTGCACAATTTGTTAACCTCTGACAACCAAAGTGAAGTAGGTTCACAGGAAAGAACAATTTTGCGAGTCTTAGAGATTCAGCCCCAGTGAATAAGGATTATATGAAACTTCCCAAACATTATATACAACCCACTATCATATTTATTAGAAATGTTAGTCGAGATCCTTCCAAGGGAGTCGCACAGTTATAGTGTGGTGTTAAAAAAAATGTATTGTGGCTCTTTTGACCAGAACTGCATTAAACCACTTGAGCTGTATTAAACCTTCTAATAGTTGTACACAGCTCACTATGTTTATTTCTGGGTAGTTTATGAAGTTCGACTTGTCCACAATGTTACTGTGGTTGTGCAGTCAAAAGTAATTTCCCATACTAACTTGCAAGTGTAGGACAAAAAACACTGCATGATTTGAAACAAACTTGGAGGAGAAGTTGGAAGGCAGAGTTTCATGCCTGGGGGATCAGCAGGCAACTCGGAACACAGATGGGCTCATATTGGTCAGTGGCATAACGTGATTTAAAGTTGTAAAAGCCTCGAGTAAGGCTTTAACTCCTTTCAATCACGCCATGCCACATTTTCCTTCATTGCAATGGCAAAGAGGAGGGTGGAATACAACTTGCGTTTCCGCTGCCTCCTTTCCTCTCCACCATAAAAATGCTCCAGCATTTGCGCTGGTATGAATTGTCATGACATCACAAATGCTGGAGATACCTATGGGGTCCACCAGCTTTATGCAGCATAAAGCAGGCGGACCCCACAGGGATCCATTAAACACGCACCCTGTCAACATGTCGAGCAGGGTTTAATTCTAATAGTGTGCTTTGCTTGCAAGCATGGCAAGCAGCGCTCATCATTAAAAGTAAATGCTCACTAGATTTGCCTTGCACTTTTTCACTCCGAGCGCCAATAATGAAAATCCAGCGAGAGGGACCCGCCTATGTGTATGTGAACATGTAACGTCTCCCTGCCGCCAAATTACTAATTTGTACAAAATGAGCTCCAAAGTGCACGATTTAAGATGGTTTATATGTCAGGGTCAGGATAGACCGAAATTTGAATATAGGAAACTTGCTTTCCACTTCCTTCACTCTCTTTCATCTTCCCTCTACATCCTACTTGATTTTTTCAAGCACTCCTCTCCAACCCCCTCTCCCCCTCCTGGATATCTCGTCCCCTTGTTCTTCTCCAGATTTTCCTCTCCAACTTGCTCATTTCTCCTTCCTTACTTTGACTCCCTCTTCTCTTCCTTGTTTTTAAGCACCTCCTCTCCAACCTCCAGTATTCTTTCTTCTCTCGCCATCCACCCTGCTACCTTTTAATCCTGCTAACTTTCTCTGTGTCACCTCTCTCCTCTTTCTCCTTATACCGCTACACCACCTCCACTTTTTTTCTTCTCCGGATTGCCCTCCTTCTTGCGATCTTCGCACACCTCTTCATCTTAGAGATTCACCACATCTCTCTGTCTCTGTCGCTCTGTCTCTGTCGCTCTCTCTCTGTCTCTGTCTCTCTCTCTCTCTCTCTCTCTCTCTCTCTCTCTCTCTATCTCTCTCTCTCTCTCTCAAATATACCCAATCTGAGGTTTCCACTTCTCAGCATGGCATCACCCCACAACAAAATCCTGCTTTTAACATCTGCCCTTTCTTTTACATTGGGTCCCATACTAACCATTTGGGGCCATGCAGCATCAGGGCCAGTATCTCACTCAGCCAGTTAGAAGCCTGTCCATCCCTCCCACTATTCCCTATAAAATACTGAACATCTATTGGGAGGCAACCTGTTCAACTTGATATCCAAAGGTCCTATTTCGTGATTGAATTTGTGGTTGCCTTAACAAGTAAGGTCAGGAACTAAGACGCTCCTAGAGGCTGTCTGACCCACTACCCTTCTGAGAGTTGGCCTTGGTTGCTTGACTACAGCTACCACTAGGTAAGGAAAGGAAAGCAGAATTATTGTCTAGGTTTGGGAAGTTGGCACCACACTTAAACACAGCACTCGAATATTCCTCTAAGCAAAAGTATTGTTAGCTTTTAATGTAATTCTTGGAAAATATTACACGTTAGCATTCCTTGTATATTTTGTCTAAAATTGCAGTATCTCTTATTGAACAGGAAGCTGAAGCTGGAGAGAAACTACGAATTGCCAAAAACAACTTGGAGTTGATGAATGAAAAACTGATTGCTCAATTGGAAGTAACTGGTGAGAGGTTACACCTTGCTGAAAGTAGAGGTCCACAGCTTGAAGGAGCAGACAGCAAAGGCTGGAAATCAGTTGTTGTAACAAGGTGAGATGACGGGCATAACTAGAGTTTATTTGAAAATAGCTGTAGTCAAATATTAAATATAAAAATAGCCAAAATGTACTTGAATTTTATTTGGTGAAGTGTATCGTGTGTGTTTTTGAAAAATTGTTGAGTCTGCTTTATGTGGCCAAGTGTATTTTGTTATTTTGTTCTATTGTTTAACAGTCAAGTGCAGTTTAATCCACCTAACTGGTTATGGACATAGTTTTAAACATGGATACGGTTAGCACACTTTTGACTTTGCCAACATAACTGATAGTGGGGATCAACTCCATAAGCTCGTCTTAACGCAGATTTTGAAAATTAATTCATCTTTTATAATGCACTAATTACCGGAGACCAGTCTATAAGCGTTGGACCGGGATCCAACCCTGTTTTGCTCTGCATTGTCTTTTTTCCAAGACAAACGGCTTGCCCCTGAGCTATACCCACGGCCCAAAAACCATGAATAAAATTGGCACATAGTATCTTCCCATTACTATTATGAGTTCCCTAGCGTTGCTAATGTAAATGACTACATGTGCTACGTCTCAACAAGTGTTCACGTAGAGAAAGTCAGAGAGGGTAGAACTTGTCTAAACGTATATTTTTTTATAGTTTTTCATAAAGTAGATCACCTATGCCTGATTCTTTTTTTGACATAGAATATATTTGCACATTTAGACACTCATTGAAACAATCTGGTGCTATTCATACTTTAGTATTAATAACATAGGGCTCTAACAAAAACATAAAAGATATTAAGTAATAAAAACAATACAAATTCAAAAATCTAGATATAACCAATAACGTTCCCAAATCATTAGTGTGTATTTTGGTAATTGCAGGAATTTATTTCTAAGCCAATTTAAGCCTACAATAATGTTCATTGAAAGTTAATTAGGTAAAGTCCACTATAGTTCTGGAAGTTCAGGGTTTACTAAGTTCAACACCTTACTCCTCTTCTTGTGGATACATAACCGACTTTAAGCCGCATGGAGAATTGATTCCTTAATGAGTGTCCCTTTGGAATACCAGGGAATCTTTACCACAATGTATACTCCTTTATTTAATTTGAAATAAGGTAGTTAAACTGAAGATTTATTAAAGTCAACTTGGCTATGTAATTCAAAGGGCACCACGTAGCTCTCGCTGAACCAAGCAGAACAAGATACCTCATCTCCCCCCATGTTTTTTTTTAATTTTTAATTTGTGTATGATAAAATAACATTTACAAAAATGAGAACAAATAATCATTCCATAAAAAATTCATCACATTGTATATCAAATCATTTAATTATCATATGCACACGAATAAAACCATATTACAGATAAAACCACTATTTATAAAAAAGATTTAAAAAAAGATTTAAAACCACAATGAAAAGAAAGACCCATAATTTTCCACAATACAGCTGTAAGGATTTTGGAACCGCTATGTTCAAAGACAGCTCATAACTATTTAAAATCTTTGCCCAACACCAATCAGTATTAAACTTATCCTCATCACAGGCAAAGTGACAAAAAAAATGTGAACGAAACTCAGCCAAAGCAGTACTCCATCACGAGATGGCGCAGCGTTTCAACACAGCAAAAGCCGTGTCTACAATTACGCAGAGAACGTGCAATTCCTTGTATAGCTCACTAGACTTCCATGGTAGGCAATACATTCTATTTAAATCGCGTCATCTCCATTGTGTGCTTCCTAGATGGGTCCTATATGGGTCCAATTTAAGATATGGACACAAGTAATTGTACGCTCTCATTTTTATATTGAAGCAGTTGGAATAGATGATATTCCATCACCCTCACTCTATTCTTTATCCAATCTATTTCAAAGAGTTTTCTTGCTGTTATAAGACTGTGTCATAAGCTTCTGCAAGTCCAACCTATATTCGTCCAAAAGCATTAGGGAGACCTGCAACTACTCTGTTAAATAAATTATTCAACATTACATCTTAAATCTGCTAAAATACATTTTTCAGGTGGTTGTAAAAGTGAACTGCATCCTCTTACAATCTTCATGGGCCTGCATGGACACCAATCCAATCCAATCCAATCCTATCTGGTGCCTAATTACCGCCATAGGTGTCCCTTTTGGAAGAAGAAGCAACCTCTTCCATATCACTGACTCAACCCTTGCCAAATCATTAGCCAATAGACCAAATTCCACCCCATAGAGTAGTCTCAGAACCAGTTTTTGGTGCTAAAATGTAACCATTGGAGCTGCCGAGTACCTACCAAATTTCCTATCAAAGACCGCTATCTCAGCCATATTCATTCATGCTTTCTTTAGTATCTGTTCTGAGTCTATTTGTTCTGTTCTTTTTGGATTAATCTCTACCCCCAAATATATCAATGTCTGAACCACCTCCAAGCGTTTCTGTGCTTTATACCAGTTATAGGTTGATTTCTTTTTTTTTCATGTTATTTATCATTAACATTTTTGACTTATTCACGTTCAATTGCAAATCTATGGACGTGAAATACTAATTTGTAGCTGTCAATGCCCTTTGTAGGCGGATAGGCGTCAAATCAAATAGTTCTATGTCATCTGCATATGCTAAAAAAATGATTGGCAGGTCTCCCAATTTAGGCACGTTACTTATTTGACTACAAATTTCCCCAAATCATTAATATACTAGTTAGATAAAAATAGCGCCAAAACCCTCCCTTGGCGTAAACCACAAGAACTTTTTGTCCATCTAGTGTACTTTTCCTTTTGGTCCAAATGTACCCTCACCTTTGTTTCTGAGTGCAGGGCCATCAATATATTCACCAAGCAAGGTGGACATCCTCTCTCACCCAGCTTAGCCCAAAGATGAGCCCGAATTTACCTTATCAAAAGGCTCGGAGATATCAAGGGATGCACAATATAGTGCCTTCTTTGCTGTTTAGCCTGAATATGCAAATAATTAATTACAAAGCAATTGTGAATAGTGCTTAATCCGGGACGAAAGTCAGACTGAAATGTATCCAGGTTACCACTCAGCCCATGCACGCAGCCGCTTCAAAGTTATGGCCCCAAAAATCTTGCTTGATGCATCCTGAAGGGAGACCGGTCTATAATGTAACAGACTCAACCTGTCTCCCTTCTTATAGATAACTACAATATTTGCCCTCCCCATGAAGGTGGAAGGATATTTGGTCTCAGGATCTCCTGGAATAAGACAAATAAAATAGCGGCCCAGAGATCCAAATCAGACCTTAAAGTTATGTTTGGCAGGCCCTCTGGGTCTGGTGCATTCAAGGCCTTATTTTTTTTTAATGAGTTCCCTAATCTCCCATAGGTCTACTTGATCTGACCATGGAGATTCAAGCACAGGCTTCCCTTCTTCTGCCTTAGTTTCATTATACAAAGCCGAAAAAGTAGCTTCCCAGCCTTCAGAAGCAATTGGGTGGCATTGCAAAGAACATTGATCTATTGGTTCCTTGATCAACCTCCAGAAAGACGAGTTATTTTCCTGCATAATAGAGGAGGGCATTGCTTCAGCATCGGCCATATACAACAGGAATCAAACTCCTTAAGCCAGTTATTGTAGTGAGTTGTTAGTGCTTTTGCTTTTGTCTCGTAATCCTGTGAAACCTTCCTGAGCTGTCTCAGCGCTCTTTTATGTTCTTTCTTTTTTACTGAAAGAATACTGTCCTTATTATGTTTATGCCGCTGTCTCCTAACAAAACCCTTTTCCTGCCCAGTTTTAGGACTAAATGAACTTCCCAGGGTCCTTTGTATCGCTTTATCGTAGGTTAAAGGATTCAGTAACTCATCCTCTATAGCTCCCATATAGAAGATACATTACATACAGTGACGGGATGGTAGCTCTGGGGCAAAGTGCTCACCTTGGAAGCAAGACGACACGCCGGCCCCCTCACTTCAGGCCTGTAATCAGCCTCAGCTTTTCTTTCTTGCCAACACCTGGTCGAAGAGGATGCCTGATCCAGAAGCTGCACACTTCCCATGATGTCCTACGGATCTGTTGCCATGCCTCCTGAATTTCTTCACTTGCAGTACGCCCGCTTCATTCTCAGTGTTATTTAAATGATACCCATTTAAATGTAATGATTTTTATTGCAAAATAAGGAAAAGGAAGTGAAGCGCCTTATATCTGGTAAAGGTGTTTAAATTGCCCTGAGACTGCCGCCAGCTTGCCTTGAGCATTGCTCTGCCCACCATCTCACAAAAACAACGTCATAGGGGCAGTAGAGTGATCCCCTATTGTTTGTGCCCATTGTAGCCGGTCCATGCTGCAAATTCAATATGGCCGCCGCCTTCTCTGCACATTAGAAGGCCCCTTCCTTCTTCCTTCCTCCTCATTCCCTCCGCTCACCTGATTGGCTGTACCACCCTTCTTGTGGCCTATTGGCGGGACCGGCAGGCTTTAGCCTCCTCACTTAAGGCCCACATCGAAGGCCCTGTCTGCTCCTTGGTCAGCCTGGGGTCCCTCCCCTACATAGTGTCCTGGGATGAGACTGGAACCTACATGTACCAATGCCTGCTGGACTTTTCCTGAATGTTCAGTTGCTTGTGGGTTAGTCGTAACCTCACCTCCAACTCCAGACTTTGCTCCCTCTTTCCTTCTACATTGCGTTCTCCTGCTTTCGAATTGTGCTGTGCCAGTGACTACTGCTTTCCCATCTGCCTGGCCACCTTTCCAATTGTGCTGTGCCCAGTGACCTCTGTGCTTCCCCTGCTTTCTTTCCCACCTAGCCTTCTGTCTCCACACCCCTGTGTCTCCATTTCTCACTACCTCCCCAGATATTGTGCTCTCTGTCTCTCCTATATTTTCCAACTGTTTCTCTATCGACTATCCCTCCCTTCTCACTAAGTCTGGTAGGAAGAAGTTCAAAAAGGATATCCTGGTCTCCAACCCAGGCCCATCTATCTATCGCTGATACGTACACCATCGCTACCTACAGACAGACTCTCAACGACATTCTCTTTGTCGTTCCTTCGACAGATCCGATGGACTCTTCATATGGTCTCTGTGCTCTTGCCTTACTCCTCCTTTGCCTTAATGGTGGCCCCTGGTGGGAGGCCCTCCTTGCCTCCTTCCACTCCTCTAAGGTCATCATTAATGTTTACAGGAATGGCACTGTCTTGATCCAAGTCCCTCAGGCCAACCTCCTCCACTCTGATAGATGTTTCCCGTTCCTTATCAATTACCTTTCTGCTCCTGCTATCCCTTTCTCTCCCGTCTGCGGCTTCCTTGCGCCCACCCTTGTCACATCTCTTGCACCCTCTTCTTCCGCCTTGGCCACTCTGCCCTCTCCTCCTTCCTCCTCTGCCCTCCCTCAGGCTCCTCCTACACCTCTGCAATGATTTGTATCCCTCCCCGGAAGTCTTTCAAGGACGGCAAACCTTTCCACCTCGCCACTCTTAAATCTCGCTCAGCTGTCAAACACTCCTCTGACATCTGCCGTCTGCTAGAAGAGTATGACCTTGATGTACTTGGTCTCACCATGGCATGGTTCACGGCCGGCTCTGTTACAAGTTTTGACACACTCCTCCCTGATGTCTACAAGATCATCTCTGTGCCCAGAGCCAACTGCATCGGTGGTGGTGTAGCCTTGATCTTCCCTGAGTGGATTCCTGCCTCTATCATTCCCATGCAGGCCTACACCTCCTTTGAATGCCTGGTCTGTAGGCTTTCTCTCTCTCCTGACCACACTCTGACAGTGGCTACTATCTACCGGCCACCTGGTCAGATCACCTCCTTCCTCTCCGAGTGGACGCACCTCTCCTCCTCCCTTCTGGCCTCGACCACTCAACTCCTCCTCCTTGGAGACCGCAACATCCACCTGGATGCTTCCTGTCCCCCCCTCTGCACTCTTTTGCGACCTCTGCGACTCCCTCTTTCTCCAGCATGGGGTCTGGCATGGATTCACATGCTCATGAATATTCCCCGTCGTCAGGCTGGGAATCCTCGGTAAAGAAAAAAATCAGTTTGTTTCATTTTCTGAACTGTCTTTCTCCTAATTACCAATCACTGGTCTCTGGGTCATACTGCCCTCTCCCTAAGCCCCTCCCCGGGCAGCCATCCTCAGATTTTTACCACACGTTCAAGTGTTGGGAGTCCTTGTGCTATAGCTCTCAAGCTTTTACTGCGTTTTGTGATTTTTCAGAGAGTTTAATCAAATTTTTTCGATCAATCGAGCCTCAAGCTCCACCGTTTCTACTTCCAATCAACGAGGACCCGTTTTGGAATTTTCTACGCCCCTCAAGGGTGAGGTTCTCATCGAGTTAAGCTTTTGGAGGATTCCAGAAGACCTTGAGGCCTACCTCGTGGACATGGCCTAGGACAAAGGAGACTCAACGCCCGGGTCCCAGCTGTTCAGGAACTGCCCTGGATGCGGGTTGCAGAATGTATTCAAGGAGGACGAACCTTCTAGATGCCTCTACTGCCTGCACGAAGACAAAATGCACGTGGAGAAGGACTGTGCGTTTTGCAAGAGCTTGTCGGAACGGACCATGAGGGATGTGCGTATTCGCCTCACCAACTGGCTGGAAGGAGGTGAGAAGAGGAAGAGGTCCGAGCGGTCTTCTAAGTCCTTTGAGGGCGCGCCTGCGACGGGGCCCAACAAAAGGCTAAGCACTGTGAGTCCACGGGCACCGGGATCGCCGGTCGGGCTCCTCGGCTGCCAGACAGGGCGTGCTTTCACCAACGCCATCAACCAAGAGCCAACGCTCTGGCTCGGGAAAGAGGAAGTCTGAGAACCCAGGTAAGCTCCTGGAGAAGCCCCGGCCGATCCCGACAGAAACAGCCGAGGGGGAGCGAGGCGGTGACCCTCCCCTCCCAAGGTGAAGCCCTCAAGCGCGTCTAAAGTCGTGAAGGCCCTGATCCACCCGGCTAAGGCCTCGATCGAGGGAGTCGTGGCGGCCCTGGCGAAGCCTATGGATGCTACCCCAGAGGAGACGACCTCGGGGGCCTAGAGTTTCCCTGCCACCGCAGAGGGAATCCTTTTTTCAGCCCATCGATAAGACCCCATGAGAACCCCAGTGGAAAAAGAGGCGGGGGGGCCGGTGGCTATCACGGACACGGACACGGATTCTGGCTGGGGTCGTAAAAGTCCTCAACATGAAGTTCAAGGAGGTCCAGTCCCACGGGAGGGATCCCAACAAAGCGGACGAAGAGAGCGGCGGTGGGCACAACCGACCCCGGATTCGGTCGTCTCGGCAGAGGCAAGCGAAGAAGAGTTCATCCCCCCCGCCCTTCCAGCCTGCGCAGCCCTCGCAGCCTTCATCCCCTTCCCCTGATCCCAGGGAAGACGGGAGGGACCCTCCATCACCACGGCGGGAGCAACGGCTTCAACTTCAACCTCCCCGCCAGACGGCGAGGGGAAGAAACTAGATGCCATGGGTCAGCGAGTCATCTCGTCGGCGGCGACGACAATTAAAGCGGCCAACGCCCTAGCGATTGTGGCCCGGTACGACAGGGAACTTTGGTTTAAGATCGCTCCACTGCTGGACTTTCTTCCGGACGACAAGAGGGCAGATGCCCTGGAGATCCTGCAGGAAGGTGAGGTGGCGTCGGACCACGCCATAACATTGGCCACGGACATTGCTGACACAGGTTTTCCGCCAGTTGGGCAACAGCGTTTGTCTTTGACGGCGAGGGTGGCTCAAGGCGACCGATTTCCGCCAGGACGTGCAAACCAGAGTTTGGGACATGCCCTTCGACGGGAACAACCTCTTCGGCAAGACACTGGATGAGTCACTGCAGGCCATCAAGGCCCACATGGAGACGGCTCAGGCCTTGGGCGTTTTACAGCAATGACGGCTGCCCTTTCGGAACTCTGGAGGCAAGCAAGATGCCTCCAAAGGATTCGGCGGCGGCTCCTCGACGTACCGCCAAGCAGCCCGCTCCTCGTCGCAGGAGGCCTACAGAGGTCGTGGCAAGTCATGAGGATCTCGTCATTGTCGCCAAGGAAGCAAGGCCGCCACCAAGCAAGACTGAACCGGCCGTAGCGTCGGGCCCCCACCTGAGCACCCCTGTGGGAGGCTGGCTGGCGAGGTTCATCAGCGCGTGGGAGTCCATCTCCACCGACCAATGGGTGCTGGATGCCCTGGCCCGCGGGCACACTCTGGAGTTTCTAAAAAAGTGCCCCCGCATTCCACCCGTGGCCAGGAAGGAAAACCACGTCCCTCAACTGCTACTGGAAGTAAAGGCGATGCTGAAGAAAGGAGCCATCGAGCTCGCCCCAAAGAGGCTCTGGGGCTCCGGAGTATACTCATGATACTTCCTGGTAAGAAAGAAGACCGGCGGTTGGCGACCCATCTTGGACCTTTGTCGTTTAAACAAGTACATCAAGGCACAGAAGTTTGGGATGGTCACCCTCCAGCACGTGCTGGGGCAGCTGGAGGAAGGCGACTTCCTGTCGTTGCTGGACTTGGAGGATGCCTGCTTTCACATCCCCATTTCAAAAGGACATCGAAAGTTCCTGAGATTCGTAGTCCAAGGGCGGCACTACCAGTTCAAGGCCCTTCCCTTCGGATTGAAGTCAGCGCCCAGGGTGTTCACCAAGTGCCTAGCCCCGGTGGCGGTGCGGCTGCGACTGCAGGGGATTCACATCTACCCCTACATGGACGATTGGCTCATCCGAGCAAAGACAAGGGATCTCGCCATCGAGCACACAGCGAAGACCGTCCATCTGCTCATGGATCTGGGATTCTCCATCAACTTTGCCAAATCCCACCTGGTTCCGTCGCAGGCCGCACTGTTTCTGGGAGCCAGGCTCGACACAGTGGCGTAACTGGCCTCTCCGTCAGAGGAAAGGACGAAGGCCATCCTGGCAAAGGTACAGCGGCTGTTGGCCATGGACGTGCCCAAGGTGAGGTCCAACAAGTCCCTCCTCGGCATGATGTCCTCATGCATCTACCTAGTGCGCCTGTGCAGGTTGCGGATGCGTCCACTGCGAGTTCCTCGACGCCCGTTGGATGCAAGCGGCGGGCATCTTCGAAGACAGGATCTCTTTCAAAAGACCTTCCGCCAAGCTATCCGGTGGTGGGGCACCCGCGCGCATCTGACGGCGGGCACGGACTTCCAGACGCCGGCACATCAGGAGAGGGTGACGACGGATGCTTACCTGGAGGGGTGGGGAGCGCATACCGGAGATCTCCACGCAAGAGGCCTGTGGCTCCCGGAGGAGAGATCACTACATATGAACATCCTGGAGCTCCGAGCTGTGTTCTGGGCCCTCAGGTCGTTCCTTCCGTCTCTCAAGGGCAAGGTGGTAAGGATCTTCACCGACAACACCACCACGATGTTCTACATACGGAAGCAGGGAGACACCAGGTCACCAGCCCTATCCAAGGAGGCCCAGGATCTGTGGCACTGGGCCGTCGCCCAAGGGATGTTTCTGGTTCCGTTCCACCTGGCAGGAATAAAGAACACCATTGCCGACTCACTCAGCAGGGAGCTGTGCTTGTGCCACGAGTGGGAACTGCGGCAGGATCTAGTGGATTGGGTTCCAGCGATGGGGCAATCCCCAAATTGACCTATTCGCGACGGCAAAGAACACCAAGTGCCAGAGGTTCGCCAGCAGGTTTCCCCAGCCGGGGAGCATGGGAGATGCCTTCTCATTCCCCTGGGACGGCCTGTTCCTGTATGCGTTCCCGCCGTTGCTGCTGCGACTCATCAACCAACTCAAGCAGTCGCGGTGCAGGATGATCCTCGTCGCACCGGCATGGCCGAGACAGATCTGGTTCCCGGACCTTCTGGACTTGTCAGCGTCCCCCCCCACAATCAAGCTGCCGACGGAGGCGGATCTCCTCACCAGAGAAGGAGCCGCCATCCTCCATCAAGACCCAAAGTCGCTGAACTGCAGCACTAGAGTTTGGAGGGTACGATATCCTGGCGTACTGCAAAGAGGTACTTGCAAAGGCCAGGACTTCCTCAACTCTCAAGTGCTAAGGACATAAGTGGAAGAGGTTTTCTGTCTGGTGCAGCGCACAGAAGATTAACCCTCTGCGGATTACGGCCCCTCAAGTGCTGCCGTATTTATTGTTGTTGGTCAAGGCGGGGCTGGCCCATACCTCCATCAAAATCCATCTGGCGGCTATCTCACGCTACACCAGAACTCTGGGGCGCTCATCCCTGTGGTCCCATCGCCTGGTGAAGGAATTCATAAAGGGACTGTTCCGATGGTTCCCGCCATTGAAGGCTCCGGCGTGGGAGCTCAACGTGTTGCTGACCAGGCTCATGGTGCCGCCATTCGAGCCTCTGCATTCGGCACTGTTGAAGTTCCTGTCGTGGACGAGTGGGAGCGATCCAGGCCCTTTCCTGTAAACCTCCATACCTGACTTTCCACGAGACGAGGGTGCTGCTGAGGACGCACCCCTCCTTCATGCCCAAGGTGCCGTCGGACTTCCATCTCAACGAGCCCTTGGTGTTACCTGTTTTCTTCCTGTCACCGGCCGAGAGGACTTTGCACTCGCTGGATGTAGCTAGAGCGCTGAAGTCCTACGTGGACCGCACAAAGAGTTTTTGGAAGACATGACAGCTGTTTGTGAACTTTGGACCTGTGAACCAAGGGAAGGCCCTCTGGAAGGCTTCCATTTCCAGATGGCTCTCCGGCTGCATCATGCACTGTCACCGGTTGGCAAACCGACCGTTGCCCGGCCTTCTGAGAGCCCATTTGACTAGAGCGATCGCTGCTACCACGGCGTTCCTATCTGGTTTGCCCCTGCTGGACATCTGCAGGGCTGCTACGTGGAGGTCGACGCACACCTTCACGAGATTCTACTGCGTCGACCGGGATTCCACAGAGGAGTCCATAGTTGGCCAAGCAGTACTGCGCAACCTGTTCGCCTGAAGGTGGGCCTGGTGAGGAGGTAAGAGATGCTTAATGTTGAGTTGATGATATGCTTAATGTTGAGCTTTGCCACCTCCTGTGGTTGTGCAGGTTTGTACTGCTATGTATTCTTGTATTCATGAGCATGTGAATCCATGGCAGACCCCATGCTGGAGAAAGAGAGAGAGTTGCAAAAGAGTGCAGAGGGGGGGACAGGAAACATCCAGGTGGATGTTGAGGTCTCCAAGGAGGAGGAGTTGAGTGGTCGAGGCCAGGAGGGAGGAGGAGAGGTGCGTCCACTCGGAGAGGAAGGAGGTGATCTGACCAGGTGGCCGGTAGATAGTAGCCACTGTGAGAGTGTGGTCAGGAGAGAGAGAAAGCCTACAGACCAGGCATTCAAAGGAGGTGTAGGCCTGCATGGGAATGATAGAGGCAGGAATCCACTCAGGGAAGATCAAGGCTACACCACCACCGATACTTAGCTGTAACTGTTGTTCTCCAGCATGGGTCTGGCACGGATTCACATGCAAACCCTCCCTCCTTCCCCTCTGCGGCTCTTCACTTGGTCCCACTGCCACTTTACGTGCTACCAAATCTGAGGATGGCTGCCAGGGGAGGGGCTTAGGGAGAGGGCAGTCATTGGCTGGGGGCAGTATGACCCAGAAACCAGTGATAGGTTACTACTAAGAAAGACAGTTCAGAAACAAAACTGCAACTGATTTTTTCTTTACTGAGGATTCCCAGCCTGACGACAGGGAATATTCATGAGCATGTGAATCCATGCCAGACCCATGCTGGAGAACAACAGTTACAGGTAAGTAACTTGTTCCAACTGCAATGGTATATACAGTGTCCAGACACGTGCCCCTTACTATAATGTATCTGCCCCCTTTGTCCCTGATCGTACACTCTCCCCTACAGTGCACTGAATTTTTGAACGCCAAAGCCACACCTGCCGTTTTCGTGTTTACTGAAGCCTGACAAATGTGATCAAAGCCCCTGAGCCTCAACCTTCTTTGGTCTCTGAGCAGCAAATGTGTTTCCTCCAGGCCCAATATATCCGGTCTCTCCTTCCTCGTAAATCTCTCCCGCTTTTTCCTACTTAGGGGAGAGTTGAGCCACTCACGTTTTGGGTTATCCACTTGAATTACCTAATTTATGTCTAAGCCCAGTAAAGTCACCCATGCCTAGTGCTACTTCTCTTGGAGCTTATCTTCATTTGGCCCACTGCCCCTCACGCCCCGTCCATAACCTCAGATCCTTCCTCCATATGAACCATGTTGCCGCCCCTCTCGGACCCTGGAAAGCATCGTCCCCACCCCCCATGCCCATAACTCCCCCCTAGCCCCCAATTGGGGTATCCCCTCTCCCCTTGAACTCTCTAGGGTCACTTCCCCTCTTACCCACTCCAGGATGTTTGCTCCTCATCGCCCCATGCCCCATTGCTTCTGGGCCCACCACCCGTTAAAATCAGAATTTTATCATCAGGAACTAGATCCGCCGGCCGCTTCCCCCACTCTGTTTTGTTCTTCTCCGCCTTCCCCCCCTTTCAGGGGGACTTCTCGGGACAGGTTTCCTCCTCCTTTTTTCCCCTACCGTAGACCGTTCCCAATCCCTGAGCTTCTGGCGGTGAACTGCCCCTTGTGATCTTTCCACCCTCCCCCCTGGCTCTGCCTGATCTATATCCAATTGCAGCAGGTTCGCCCCTTCCTCGGGAGAGGTTATCCTCTTTTGTACTCCCTGCCAATCAAAGAGAAGGCCAAAGGGGAAGGTCCATTAATACTTGATCCCCTTGGCTCTGAGACTGTCAGGATGGGGTTCATTTGCCGTCTCTTCACCAAGGTGCTGCTGGCCAAATCTCGATATAGTTCTATTCTGTGGCTGTCATAACTGAGAGGTTCCATCTGCCTAGCTGCTCTCAAGACTGCCTCCTTCTGAGCGAATCTGGCAAAAGCCGCCAGGACATCCCTTGGTCTAGCATTTACTCCTTTATTAATGCAACCCACTCTGTGGACCCTGTCCAACTCGATGGATTCCGGGGGGGAATTGTCAAGCAGTCCCGCAAAGATGCTTTGCAGCGTGTCCTTCAAATCTCTGTCCTGAATTGCTTCCGGCAGCCATTTCAGCCGAATGTTGACTCTCCTGGACCTGTTCTCCAAATCCTCCATCCTCGGCTCCAAATTCCTTGTTGCAGTGTCCAGTCTTTCGATCGCCTCACTGTTCTCCGTAACCTCCTTGCTCACTTCCTGCATGCCCTTTTCTAGAATTTCCGTCCTCTCTCCTAACTGGCCCACCTCCTGCTTCATCTCAGTCATAGCCTGGCTAATATCCGATCTGAGCAGCTGGATTTGGTCCTGAAAAGTTTTGGCCAAATTATTCTGCAAAGTTAGCATCTCTCCATGAAGGTCCTGATGCGACATCGGGGCCGGCTGAGCCTCCGCCTCCTGGGGGCCCGCACTCTGACCCCTCCCATGAGCGTTTGCCTGCTTAGCACACTCTTCTCTATGCTGCCACAAAGTTGGAAGGGTACCTGAGTCTCCTCTTGGGGCAGGCCGCCCTTAGTCTGCCTCCCTTTGTTTTTTGAGGACATTCTCAGATTAGGGATGCTGAACTATCAATCCCGCTAGCCTGTAGGGGCACCAAGCCTATTGAGGCCGCTATGATCACAAAACAAGCACCCTCCTCCAGGGTCTTTCCTTCCCGTGCGACAAGGCTTTCTTATGGGGGTCACCCCTGGGTAGTGAGCAGGGGGGCGCTATACGCCGCCGGTGCCCTTCCTTTGTCTGGGCCCGCCCCCTTCCGGGACGCTCCTTTACCACCGTCCCGAAATGTAGCACCGCCTAAAATTCCGTGGCGTATACCTTGTGCAGTGCCAATTTGCACAATGCGGGGAATATGCCCACACTGCCACTAATGTCCAACTTGACCACAGTCCTCCCAGTGCGGTGCCCACTGCCTGTCTCTGTTTCTTTGTTTCATTTTACTTGTGGTGAAATAGCTGATAAAGAAGAAACGTATCCTATAGTGTCTCTTTGTGAAATGCAGATATCATCCAGACCGATAACTTGCTTGGGGGGCCATTCCCCTTATACCCCCTTCTCCCCCTCTCGCAGCCAATGGGTGGGAGGGGGGCCCACCCTGCACCCCGCTCTGACTTTGTGCCCCTCTATACCTTGTCTGCCGCAGCTCCACTGTTATTGAAGGCTTGGGAGTGGGGGGGTATTGGTCCGTTGTCAGCGCGGCCAGTCTCCGGCTCCTCCTCCACTTATTCCAATATTTTGTCGGGAGCATCCCCCTGCCGCCACCTGGTGATCGCGGCCAGGTACCTTGGATGGCCGCTGCGCCTTCCGAGGCAAGAGCCGCTGTCGGGAACTCCCGCTTAGTCTTTCCTGTGGCCGCGCCTTCCTTATACTGCCGCAGGGGGCCTGCCCCCCCTTCCGCTGGCCCGCTTGTCCCCCGGGCCAAATCACCCGGCGATTGTAGCGCCGTTAACGGGCCGCTGCTCCTCTATCCCCGGCGGACCTCTTCCACCGACGCTCGCGGCCTGGACGTCCCTCCGGGCTCCGAGGGAGCTTCACTTCTGGCGACTTCTTACAACCGCCTGTATCACGGGCCGTGCTCTCGCCCTCGTCCGCTCTATGTCCCCGGGGGCTTCTCACTGTCACATCTAATGAAACGGGGTGGTGGGGCCGGTTAACTCTGCTGGCGGGCTCCGGAGCGCCGTTGACACGTCTATCTCATGTCGGCGGCCAACTTGAAGTCCCCCCATATAAATCTTTTGACACCGGAAGAGGTTCAATGGAAGCCGGTCAACCGCATGCATCCAAGGATGTTGACGCTTGAGCGTCTCGATCCCGATTGACACCGACATCCACCATATCGACGTCGAGAGACAAACCCTTGACGGTTGTCGGGAAAACATTCACCCCACAACCCCGTTCCAAATTTTTTAATACTATGGTAGGTATCTTCGGCGGTAATGCCGCTGATGATCAGGGGGATGTCGACCCTATTTACTTGGGTTCAGGAGGGGTTAATTATTTTGACAACCAAAATCAGCTTTTGCAGCTGGCTCAAGGCCTCCATGACACTACCAGACTGGACACATCTACCGACCTCGAATTTCAGCAGTCCCAGCCCTATGTTCATAACACTTCTAAATTCAGGGCTTTATTAGAAAGGGTTGACACCCTGGGTTTGCATTAATCAGTGGCGCCCATGCAAGATTTATGAGCAAAAAAAGACCAAAATAAGTTGATTTCTTAGCAAAGAAAGCATCTACTTCAGGCAGTATGGCCACAAAAGCTACAAATCTGGCAAGCAGTTTTGCCAAGTACTCCCTTGGTCTATAGACAGCAGTTGAAAATGCTGCACATTATGCAGAAGGAGAAATGCATAGGGGCTTCCTACAGCTAGTGGAGGATGGGAAAGAGGTGGCCAGTGTGAGGAACTCATGGTGACAACAAGTAGGACAGGCACAAGTGATCACAGTTCAAGGGTGTTTATTGAACAATGAATGCGGTGTGCAGGTTGGAAAAACGCCTAATCTAAATCTAAGATTAAAAAAAAGCCAGTTCTAGTGGCGTTGTCAAAATAAAAAGTGCCTATACTAAGAAACCTATTGCCAAAGCTCTCAAATAATACAAAATGGGGTGTGGGATAGTTCTCAAGAAAAGAAAGAAGTGTTCTCAAATAATATGTCGGGATGCGTTTTGGACACGGGGTAAGATGGTAGATTGGAGCACAGTACAGTCTCTGGCTTCTCCAGCACGAGACAACAGTTCTATTGGCAGTTCTCAGGACACATCTCAAGCTTTCAGCTGTCAGGGCCGTCGATAGCCAAGTCTCGTTTCAGTTGAAAGTCTCTTGCTTTTTGAGGACCTGACGTCTTCAAATAATAAAATAAATTAAAAGTCTGTTTCCAATGTTTGTTGGGCTATGAGTTCACCCCTCGGCCCCCTTCTTCTGGACGCCGACTTTTCTTGTGTCGTATTCTACAAATCTTAATGTCTTTTTAAACAGTTCCAAACACACTGTTTCTTGGGACTTTGCCCCTCTTGGGATTCGCTTCCCTCGCTGCTTCTTACTGCGGGATTCACTTCCCATTCTTTCACTTAGTATTGTAGGTCAAAGTCTTTCGATTGTACGGGGATGTTGCGTGACCCCCTCTATGACCACTTCGACCTATTTCGCTGGCCCTCCTATGGCCTTCTGGTATATGTAGTTTCGCTCATATGGGGATCGACCAGAGTCTCTTGAGTTAGCACCCACGTGGTGCCGATTTCCTTCTGCAGCTGTTTTCCCCTTAACTCTCTTTACAGTTCTTTCATAGATCATCGCACTTGGTTCAGAACTTGCCACTTAGCGATTCTCCCTCAACACAGCCCGGTTCTAATTGGTTCCTTTTCCACTCACCGGGTGTGATGAACCACCTGGCTTTTCCTCTTCATCGGAGTCAAGGCCGGTACCACTGTCGCAGGAGCTTCCCTCGCTCCTACTTATCGGCATAGGCTTGTCCCGTCCACTGTTGACATATGCTACAAGACACTGTTGCTATTGTTCGTGGTCTTAGGCTCTCTTCCACAAAGGTCATGTGGGTCTGGGACGGAAAGGGAAAGGTCACTTCTCTCCTCGCCACCCTCTCGATTCATGCTGCCTTTCTCCTTTGCTTTAACTGCCGCGCCTGCTTAGCCGTCTCGTTGTGCTGTCTGCCGTGCTCGACTTGCTCGTACTGTGCTCTCTGGCTCCACCTTTATCGTTAAGGGGAAGGGATAGGGCCGTCGGGTGTATGTGATTCTGATCAATTGCCTGACTTTGCCTGGCCCTTGTATAGGGACATATCAGGTAAATGGCTCTGGTGTTAGTCCGTTGTCCTTTGTGTTGTGCGAAAAGTGTTAGTAAGTAAAGGTGGGGGCAATGGTTTGGAATTTCCTATGTGAGAGCATGGGGAAAAGTTGTGTAAGGAAGGGGGATACCACGTCTCACCCGGTCGGTGTGCCACTTCCTGAGGACCCCCATCCAGGTGACCCTCCCTCACTGGTCCACCCCTAGGAACTGTATCCAATAGCGATGGCTGTGTCCTGGCCACCTGGATGACAGATCCCCGGGGACTAGCTATGGAGACACCTTCAGGTTTCTCACACCAGGCAGTTGCTACAAACGGGATTGGACATCGCCGACTGTGTGGGCCAATCTATGGTGTCAGCCATAACAGTAAGAAGGCAGTCCTATTTAAAAACTTCTGGTTTTTCGCCTAATGTCCAAGTCAAGCTTCTGCACATGCCCTTCGAGGGCAATCTTCTATTCGACCAAAAAGCTGACGATTCCTTAGAAACATTTAAGGAATCCAAAATCACTACTAAGTCCTTGGGACTAGCTGCACAGCCGGCCAAACCTGCCTTTTAGTTTCGCCTCTAAGGCATGAGGCTACAGGAGATATGCTCCTTATGGCAGGAGAGCACAGCTCCCAGTGGGCAAGCAGGGGCAGAAGCGTTTCAATCACTCCGCAAGGGGCAGAGGGGCTTCTAGAGGCCAACAGGAAGCATCAGCGACGGGGGCGGTCCAGCCTCCAAGGCCACTTTGATTTTCCCCTCTCACAGCTTACCGGTTAGAGGACGGTTGACGGAGCATTTGCTCCAGTGGCAGGGAATTACTTTCCGATGCCTGGGCTCTTGAGCTCATTCAGTGGGGTTAATGTCTGCCATTTAGAAGAAGACCACGGGACATTCCGTCCTCACCCCCAATCCAACTGGGACAGGAGCTCCAGGAAGAACTGAGAGCCCTGTTGTTGAAGGATGCTGTTGAAGAGGTACACCCTGAGCAGAGAGGATCTGGTATTCCCGGTATTTCTTGGTACCCAAGAAGGGAGGAGGTCTCTGTCCCATTCTGGACCTCAGGGCCTTGAAAAAGTTCTTGAGGAAAGACAAATTCAGGATGTTGACGTGGAGAGAGATTCTCCACGCTCTCGAACTAAAGGACTGGCTGGTGTTGATAGACATACAGGATGCTTATTTCCATGTGCCAATCCATCGAAAGCACAGGAAGTTCCTAAGGTTCACCATAGGGGATATGCATTATCAGTTGAAGGTGCTTCCCTTTGGTCGAACCTCCACCCCAATGGTCTTCACCAAGCTCAGGCGTTAGTTGCGGCTCACCTCAGGAGATCTGGGGTCCACGTATTTCCATATCCGGGCAACTGGCTGATCTGAGGGAAGTCTGCAGTGCAGGTCTTGTCCCATTTAGAGCACAACTACTTGCTGCTGCACAAGCTGGGCTTCTCCCTAAATTTAAAGAAGTGCCACATGACACCAGTCCGGAGGCTCGAGTTCATCGGAGCAGTCCTAGATACCCGGGTGGGGAAGGAGAGAGTATTCCACTTGACACAAATGGTCGACTTGTTCCGGGACCATGCCACTCTACTAGTGGCTTCCTTTTTCTGCCATCAAGGTCTCATGGCCTCCTGCATTTTTCTAGTGCCAGAGGCCAGGTTGCTCCTGAGGGGTCAGTGATTTTAGTACCTCTGCACTCTCTCGGATCGCCTCAGGGTGTCCACATCAGTGGTCAATGACCAGTCCTGGTGGGCAGACGGCAACAGTCTCCTTGCGGGGAAAGCCTTCGGGCCTCCTTGGCCTCAGACCTAAGTGGTCACGGCTGTGTCTCTGAAGGGTTGGGGCCCTCACTGCAAGGATTTGCAAGTGAGCGGCCTCTGATCAGCAACGGAAGCCAGGTGGCATCTCAACAGCCGGAATTGCGAGCTATCAGGCTTGGCCTGAAAGCATTCACCCCGTCTCTGCAAGGGAAACCTATCCTCGTCCTGATGGACAGCACAGTGGCAATGCACTCAATGAAGAAGGTGGTGTGCACTTCCGCCCCCTCTGCACGGAGGCGATGATGCTTTAGTTCTGGTTGTTGGAGAACCGAATCTCAGTCTTGGCAGTTCACCTGGCGAGCACAGAGAACAACTTGGCAGATGCTCTGACTAGACAGAGCACGGTCTTGCATGAGTGTGAAGTGTGCCAGGAAGTCCTAGAAGAGTTCTTAGCTCTCTGGGGCCAGCAGTTAATCTGTTCACCAGAATCCAACAGGAAATGCAAACAGTTTTGCTTGAGGCAATTCCTAGCCAACGGTGCACTGGGGGACGCGTTTCTACTGGAGTGGTCCTTCCTTCTCCGTTACGCATTCCCTCTGATTCCCGTCGTTCCATGGGTTCTCTGGAGGTTGAAGAGGTTTTGAGTGACCATGATCTTGATTGCCCCGGACTGTGCGAGGAGAATGTGGTACTCCGACCTCTTGGATCTGTCCATCTGTCCACCTCACTGGTTGCCTCGGCGGACGGATATCCTGACCCAGTCGGAAGGTCGGATACTCCATCCGTCCCCGGAATCCCTCAAGCTACATGCCTCTTGAGAGGATGAGATATGATGATTGGGACCTCTCTGTGGAAATACTTGAGGTATTGCTGGCTGCACACAGAATATCTACAAGATCGTTGTATGTGTGCAGATGAGGAAGATTTGAGGCATGGTGCAGGGGACGCGAGAATGACCTCATCACTTGCCCCACCACTACAGTGATGGAGTTCCTTCTGTCACTGGCCTCTGCAGGCATTCAGGTCACCACAGTGAAAGGATATTTGGCGGCATTGTCTGTGTTTAAAAGATCCCCGGATCGAGGCTCATTATTTACGATCCCAGTAATGGCACAATTCCTTAAAGGCCTTGTAAATATGTTTCTGCCAACTCACTTTGTTGTCCTGGGACCTTAATCTGGTCCTGACATTTCTGATGGCAGCTCCCTTTGAGCCTATGCACTCTTGTCCCTTGTTGGGGAGAATTCTCTTTCTAGGGCTAATTTCCCTCACCTAGTGAGTCCCCCAGCAGCTTTGCTGGATTTCTGGAGTTTATTTTTTCCACCTGATAAGAGTGTACATCTTTTTTTCCACTCTTACATGTGTTTCGGCCTATGTGTTGTAACTCATTATGTGATCTTGGGCACTGGAGCACACCACTCCAAGTGCCCCTGTTCTTGTATGGGTTACACAGCACCTTTAGTGTGGTAACCCAGGGTTGTCTTTTAAACTTCCCTCTGACTCCATTTCGCTGGTGCCGACTACTGTCCCCCAGAGAAAGTTAAAGTTGCCATTTACTTTACATAGTTATTTTTACCACAGACCCAGTACACCCCATCTTACATGGAGTACTGGAAAGGGCTAATCTATATCCCTTTTCTGTCTGTACCTCCCTGAGCATTGTTTTGCTCTTTTAACATTTAGACTTGGCTGGTGGCAGTGTTATCTACCCTAACTTTTCTACCGTGATTATATTAGATAAACGTGGTACTGTTCTTGGCTATTATATTAGCCTCGAACATAAATCCGCTTGACCAAATCGTCTTTCTTTTGGCTCCTGTTGGGTTTATTCGCCATTTCTTTTTGTAAAAGTCCTTCTTGTGTTTTACTTTGCGCGGCAAACTAGGTTCGCCTTCTTTGTTCACCGTCTTTTGGCGGGCTTCTGCAGAGAAGCCCTCTTGGCGCCTGGGTGTCTAGGTAGACTGAATGTGGGGAAGGGGTGTAGTCACCCCCTGCACAGGGTATCCTAGGAAACCCAGTCGCACTTTGCCATGATTGGCTGAGGTGGTTGTCCCGGGTGGACAGCGCCCCTGCTGCGTGATTGACAGCCAGGCTGTGTGAATGGGGGTTTTTGCGCATAAAAGGCAGGTCTCTTGGGCTAGAAGTCAGAGTTGCCTCTGGAACTACAAGGAACCGAAGAGAAGCGTAAAGAACGAAGGCTGCTGCATCTAGCCGTCCTGGTGAAGCCCTGCTGCAGTCCTGAGCTATCTTCCCTTCGATGACTAAGAGGAGATCCAGTCCGGAGTCGTCTTCCCTTGAGCCTGGTGGAGATAACCAGCTCATCCTCTTCAGCCAGAGATCTCCGCCGTGGTCGAAATCTCTGCACACTGCTGTAGTGGTCCGGATAGCCACCTGCTGAGCCTCTCCTGTTTTTAAGGAGCACACCTTTGCATTGTCGCTGCTGCCGGCTTCATCCCTGTGTGGTGCAGACCCCCTTCAGACGTCCTCCTTCACAACGAAGCTCCAGGAATCGTGGGTCTGCGGGAAACCAACAGGAACAACCGTCAGGGCACCAGCTGCATCGTTGGAATAAGGTACTGTGTTCTACTCGAAGAAACTGGGTGAATCCCTTTTCTTCATCCTCAAGGCTCGTCCTTGTCTTCCCTCCTTCTTATAACTTTTGCTTCCGAACATTGACAATATCCAAGTACTTTTTGGCTAAACGGAATCGTGAACTGTCTAAGGGTGTGATCTTTGGCACAGGTCTCCGGTGTCACCTAAACCTGGCTCCGACCCTCTGACTTTTGAACTCCTGTTTCTGAGTGTTTCTCGATACTGTGTGCCTAACCTAAATATTGCCTGTGATTTTTGCCTCCAACTCCCTCTGGGTATCTCAGGTGCTAAGTGTGTTTTTGCCCCGGTAGCTTTTCATGTCACGGATATGCGTTTATTTAGTAGACCGAACTGTCAAAAAGTGATTGCAACTGTATCCGCGGTATCATGTTTTGTTCATAACACCGGTTCATTCAAACACAGGGTACTTACCTTGAGACTTGCTGTACAAAGTGAATTGGTTAGTTGTAGTATATTTAACGTGTGGTTTTGTTTAAAGTTTAATAGAGGTGTTGTGTTTATAAGTGATGGTTTAAAAATAAATGTACTTATATTTTTTACCTGAAACCTTGAGTCGGTGATTGCTTGAGTCAAATTAATTGTGGTCCCTTTTTGTAATCTCTGCCACTGCTCATATACTCTTGAGATAAGCCTGGCTGCTCTGCTACTGCTACCACTATAACTTAGTAGTACAGGCTTGTACCAAAGGTAAAAATTGTATTGCCACCTGTAGTCTTAATCAGGTGTAGTGGTCCCTAAGGGCACTGCACAGGATTCTGCCTAACATCCCTTGCGGCTTCTCTCTTTGAAAACTGCCTTTTTGGTGGCTGTTACATCCGTTAGACGGGTGAGTGAACTGCAATCCTTATGCTGCAGCCACCCTTCCTGTTTATATACCGGGAGAAAGTTTCACTCAGGGTAAGGCCTGGCTTCCTCCCCAAGGTTGTCTCAGAATTTCACCTGTCTCAGTTCATCGTTCTTCCGGTCTTCTACCCTCTTGCGCACCCTTCTAAGCAGGAGGAACGGTTACATCGCCTGGACCTGAAAAGGGCGCTGAGTTATTATATTTCAAGGATAGCTGATTACAGGAGAGCTGACCAGCTTTTCATCACCTTTTCCTTGGCCCATAAGGGCTTACCTATAACTAAGCAGACTTTATCCTGCTGGATAATTTTCTGTATAGCGGAAGGCTACCAGTCCGCTGGAAAAGAATTACCAGCAGGCATCAGGGCCCATTCGACAAGGGGAGTCTCAGCATCAACAGCATTTCAGAGGGGAGTCCATGTCCGGGAGATTTGTCACACTGCAACATGGTCATCCCTTTGTGCTTTTGCTAAGTACTATAGTGTGGATGTGGCTCGTACAGCTGATGCACGCTTTGGCAGGGCAGTGCTGCAAAATGTCTTAGTATATATTTCTGCCCTCCTCCTTCATCTACTGCTTTGGTAGTCTATCAGATGAGGAATCTGTGGAAGAAAGGCAATCTATTGAAGGAGAAATTACTTACCGTAATGTTCTTTTGATGGATTCTTCTCCCGCAGATTCCTCATCTACCCTCCCACCCAGCCCCGCTCAGAAAGTCGGCGGTTGGTGCACATCTTCTCTTTCACGTTGACTTGGTGATGGTCCTCTGTGTCTGTTTTCTGTGCTCCTGCCACAGGTTTTAAAAAGAAAAAAAGAATGTGTCTAAAGCTACTTGTAGTGTTTGTTGCAATTATTTCTCCTTCGCAGGTTTATAGTCATTTCATTTTTAATGGCTGATTAGCTTGTTTGTTCTCCTATGCAGCTGTTAGGGAGAATTCTCGATATATGGCTAATTCCCTCACCTAGTGAGTCCCCCAGCAACTTTGCTGGATTTCTGGATTTTATTATTTTCACTTGGTAAGAGTGTGAGCTTTGCACCCACTCTTACCCATGTTTTGCCATGTTTATTTCCTCTGTTTTTGTGATTGTGGACTCTGGAGCAAACCACTTCAGTAGCCCCCTTCTTTTGTGTGTTACACAGCACCTTCAGTGCAGTGACACAGGGTTGTCTTTAAGACTTCCCACCGACTCCATTTCTGAGGCGGACTACTGTCCCCCAGAAAAGGGTAAAGTTGCCATTAACTTTACATAGTCATTTAACCACAGATCCAGTACACCCCATCTTACATGGAGTATTGGAAAGGGTTAATTCTTAGCCCTTTTTATCCGTACCTCCTAGAGCATTGTTTTGCTCTTTTAACATTTAGACTTGGCTGGTGACAGTGGTATCTACCCTAACTTTTCTACCGCGATTATACTATGTACACGTGGTATTGTTTTAGGCTATTATATTAGCCTCAAACTTAAACCCTCTTGACCAAACACTTATTCTTTTGGCTCTGGTGGGGTTTATTCACCATTTCTTTTTGTTAAAGTCCTTCTTGTGTTTTACTTTGCGCAGCAAACTTTTCCTTCTTTGTTACTGTCTTTTGGCGGGCTTCTGCCAAGAAGCCCTCCTCTAGGCGCCTGGGTGTCTAGGTGGGCTGAATGTGAGGGAGGGGTGTAGTCACCCCCTGCACATGGTATCCTAGGAAACCCAAGTCGCACTTTGCCATGATTGGCTGAGGTGGTTGTCCGGGCCGGAGAACCCCCTGCTGCGTGATTGACAGCCTGGCTGTGTGAATGGGGGATTTTCGCATAAAAGGCAGGACTCTTGGGCTGGAAATCAGTCACCACTGGAACTTCAAGGAACCGAAGAGAAGCGGAGAAGAAGTTGGCTGCTGCAACTATCCCGTCCCGGTGAAGCCCTGCTGCAGTCCTGAGCTATCTACCCTTCGACGACCAGAGAAGATCCAGTCTGGAGTCTTCTTCCTTTGAGCCTGGTGGGGATAACCAGCTCATCTTCTACAGCCAGAGGATCCTCTTCGTGGTCGAAATCGCTGCACACTGCTGTAGTGGTCCGGATAGCCATCTGAAGAGCCTCTCCTGTTTTTAAGGCGCGCACCTTTTATTCACAGTCGCTGCTGCCGGCTTCAGCCCTGTGTGGTGCAGACCCCTCCAGACGTCGTCCTTCTTGCCGAAGCACCAGGAACCATGGGTCTGCAGGAAACTGCCAGGAACAACTGCTGTAGCACCAGCTTCTTCATTGAATAAGGTACTGTGTTCTGCTTGAGGAATTCGGGTGAATCCCTTTTCTCCTCCTACAAGGCTTGCCCTTATCTGCCCTCCTTCATATAACTGTTGCTTCCTCCATTGACAATATCTAAGTACTCCTGGCTACGTTAAATCTTTAACTGTCCGACTGTGTGATCCTCGACAACAGGAACCCGGTTCCACTTGACACTGGCTCCGGCCTATTGACCCTTGAATTTCTGTCCATGCTTGTTCTCTGATTCTGTCTGCCTTGACAAAAGTATTGCCTATGATTTTTGCCCCCAACTCTCTCTGGTTAATCCAGGTGCTAAGTGTGTTTTTTTCCCCGGTCACATTTCTTGCCGCGGATACGCGTTTCTTTAGTAAGACCAAACTGTCATTACTGTCAAAAAGTGATCGTATATGTATTCCCAGTAACGTCTTTTGTTTCACACACCGGCCCGCTAAAACATAGGGTACTTACCTTGAAGTTATACTGTACAAAGTGAATTGGTTGGTTGTAGTGTATTTTACGTGCGGTTTTGAATTAATAGAAGTGTTGTGTTTATAACAAACGGTTTAAAACTAAATGTACTCATATTTTTTACCTGAAACCTTGAGTCAGTGTTTGTTTGAGTCACAGTAATTGTGGTCCCTTTGTGTAATCTCTGCTACTACTCATATACTCTTGGAATAGGCCTGTCTGCTCTGCTACTGCTACCACTTTAACATAGTAGTACAGGCTTGTACCAAAGGTAAAACTTGTATTACCACCTGTAGTCTTAATTGTGTGTAGTGGTCCCTAAGGGCACTGCACAGGATTCTGCCTAACAGCAGCGTGTGGTGCTCGGATAGAAAGGGGGAAACTGAGGTTGTGGGTGTAGTGACGTCGTATTTATACGCCGCCTGACGTCATGTCTGGAGCCGACGACCAGACGATGAGCAAGACGCATCGACGGTCAATGGCCGGGTTGAGGTCCACTACGCCCCCTGTCAAAAAGTTTCCGAAGCAGCAGAGCTGGAGGGAATATTTTTTAAATGAGGAATCTGCGGGAGAAGAATCCATAGAAAGTATATTACTGTAAGTAATTTCTCCTTTGATAAAGCTGATTTTTTACTTACTTATTTGCACTTAATAATGAAGTTAAAGAAGTAAAGAAGACTAGCACTTGTCCATGAAACTGTCCCACATGGCATGTGTCGGTCCTAGCCCATCGGGCATTGCCCTGTTGGCTAAATAGGCCAGTCCAATCCCAAATTCAAGATATCTGCTGAATATCTCCATACATACATTTAAACTGGTTCACTGAAAAGAGACTAAAAGTATACATTTGATAGGTTTGAAGATATGATGTAATGTCAAGTGACAGAGCACCATTCTTATGCAGTTTCGGATATATAATAACTGCATTTGTAATGAATTGCGCCCACTTACTCATTCCTCGTCTTAGATACATTTCCCAACACACGCAGAGCTTCGTAAACTCTTCAGCCACCAGGAGGCGCAAAGCAGTTACACGGCCAGCTTCACTCAGTGTCAGCAACTCCAACTTCAGAGTCTTTGGCTCCGGAAGTGATGTGATGGGTAGTATATATTTATTGCCAGCAGGCCCCATGACCTCTGACCTCTGTTCCTTTAATTCCACATGGTCAGCATGCGGTTTCTGATGGATGGCTGCCTCCCATGGATTCCTCACCTTAAGCTATTCATTCAATAGTGCTGCTGGCGTTGGAAACCTTTGTAATCCAACAGGGGGCTTGTGTACCTCTGCGCAGAACCTGTTTACTCGTCTGTTCCTCAATCCCGGAAGTGACAATACCCCCAGCACAAACAGAGCACACAACTCCCTGTGAACCCAGTTCCTTTTTTCTGCATGCTCAGCATGCTGCTTCAGATCTTCTCCCTCACAAATGAATGTCTGTGACACAACAACTCATCTTCAAAAGCTTTCGTTTTCATCTGGCAGAGATGGGAGGAGGGCGGCTGAATGGTTCATGTTGGGGGCGGTGTATTGGGGACGTGTATTTTACCGAGAGATAGTTCCATTGAATAATTATATACTGCTTGGAAACCTTGAAATGATGCAACCAATCAAGTTTTGTGCATTAAAAATAAACAAAAATGTTTTGTAAAAAAAAAGAAAAAGCTTCAGGTTTCAAACATTGCAGAGGCTGCACTTCAAAGATTTCAATCACCAATCCCCATACGATTTGTGTATGGTGCTTGGCAACGGCATTATGGAGCTGGAGAGCTGAACTGTCAAAGGGAAATACCGTTTTGCTTAGACAATTTAGCTATCGAGCGCATTGGGGCTTTCATAGATTCACATGCTGTGTGAATATTCCCTCTCTAGAGGCTGGGAATACTCAATTACATTAAAGCAGTTTTCATTTGAATTTGAAACTGTCACTTTAGTGTTCCCTTAGAATAGTTTTGGGTCATATTGCCCACAGCCAATAGGCATAGTCTCCTTTAGCTCCACCCTTCAAAGCCATCTTCTGATTATTTTACCACACATATTCAAGTGGTGTGGCTGTCTGAATTTCTCTAAAATCATTCAAAGATCTACATACGTTTTTTCAATGATTTTCAACTTCTTTTTGACATTCCTGGAAAGGCTGAACTAAGGACTTGCTTATTTTGGTGGTTTAGGGAACGCCATATCCTTGGTGTTTCCCAGTTTGGCGTATCTCTGCCAGCTCAGGGTTTAGGATTTAAAACGTATCTCCTTTACCCACTATGGCTGATTTCAAGTTTAAGCAAAGCCATGTTCATCTCATGTTCCACCTGCCATTTGAAGAACATCCACATTGAGAACCAGCATGCTGAATGCCTATATTGCCTGTATCCAGACCATGATGTTAATTCATGTTTCATCTGCCACTCCTTGAACAAAAAATATGAGTAGATCAATCGACACACCTGATTTTTGTGTGTATATAATAAATGGATTTTATACAAGGGAATAATGCATTTTAAGGTGCGGAGGAGAAAGATGACAGCCCTGGCATATGGGCTGCAAAGACATAAAACAAAAGTCAAGTTCCCAAATCTGGAAACTCACGTCCTCTGCACTCTATGGGTGGCTCAATGATGAGTCCTATTATTAATTTTTTCTATAGAAGATTGGGTAATATATTCGATTGAGATTAACAGTTGAATGATCAATAATAATTGTTCAATTGCATATGTACAAATATACACAATGGCAAAACGTATATTAGTTCAAATCCAATGATTTATTTCGGAGCCCAACACGTTTCGTGAATTGGTTCACTTCTTCAGGGGCAATTTTCATAATTTTCAAAATTTTCAAACAATCTCTGAAAAAACATAACATTCAAATAAATCCACATTAGAACAAATCATCTCAATGCATACTATCTTATATACTATTACAAAGGTAATCAAGTCAGTCATATCATAACGCCTAATTTTGTGGATAAAGATCCAAAAAGAAACCCATATCAGTCTCATTCATTTGTTCCTTACTAATAGTCATAGACACACTGTGTCCTGGCTGTACAAAAAAACTGCATCAGAAGGTGAATCACATATAATGTCTATTTGGTATGTTGTGTTAAACCCAATAGTCAATAAAGTAATTGCTGTCACAAATGGGGCATGTCAATATTCCAAGAGAACATTTACCTATGGTTTAGATTATATCAGTCATCAAAAAGATAGTTTTGCATCATAGAGAAGGTGGGAAGTAGATACTCTGTCTATTCGCGTCAGAATATGCTGAGGTCCTATTTGAAGAACATGCAAAATAATTGTTGTAAAAAATGATTGGAATGGATAGGTAGGTAAGAAAAAGTAAGGATAGTAAAGGCTGTGGCATAGCTGTATCTTACCAGCAAGGGTCTCAACACAGTTAACGAGTAAATACTGAGGAGGGTTCCAGTTTGGTAGTGTGGTCAGCCATTTTGTTCAGCAATGAATGGGCCAGAGAAAACCCCTGATCTAAAAAAGAATCTGAAAAAAGGAGGGTAAAATGACCCTTGTGGGCTTAAAGTCAGACAAGTATCAAAGGTCGAAGTATACTCACGTTGGACGAAATAATGTAGAAGAAAAGAACAACACAGTCTTCCGGGGGGAGCTGTCTCCTGGCAGGATCCACTACAAAGGAGGTGACTGGAAGCGGTCCTTAAATACTCAGAAGTATAGTGATGCAAATCAACGTACTGCGTCGAGAGAACGTGTGACGTCACGGTGTAAACACTGTGACATCATCACGCGCATGCGCAGTTGCAGTCAACATCGAAGTAGATATGAAGAAACAAGGGTTGTAAGAGGATGTCCATGGCAATGTTCTTGTAGCTGCAGTCAAGTCTTTGGTTAACAAATTTGAAAAGGTGGTTGCAGAAGTTGAAAAGACAATGTTAAGAGAGGGGGGGGGCGTCCAACCCAACAGGTAGGTAAATGATATAAAACACCTTTAGCACTACTGCGAAGAAAGGGCAGCCTGGCGGAACAATGTACCTTAAAATGAAGAAGTGGCTCCTGCGGTGGCGGTTGTTCCTGGTAGTTCCTGCAGTTCGGGTGATCCAGCAGAGGAAGGGAGGCTCTCGTCGAGGAGGAAGGTTCATGTTACTGCACTACCCAGGGATGAAACCAGCGACGGTGCTGCCCGACGAATAAAAGGTACGCTCCTTTAAATCGCAGTCCAGATGGACTGGTGCCTAGCTATCCGGCCTCCGAGTACAGGGTGCAGGAGATTCGACCAAAGCAGGTCCGGGAAGGCGATTGGCAAACTGGTTGGCCCCACCAGCTCAAGGGAAGAAGACTCTTGCAGGTGAAGATCTTCTCTCGTCGTGTGGAGAAAAGTGGCGAGACGCTGCAGCAGGGCTTCACCGGTGGTTGTCGTTGCAGATGTCTTTGGCTTCTCTCCTTTTCGGCTTCTTAGTTCCAGTGGCAACGTCTTGCTCTTCCAGTCCTCAGGACCCTGCTTTTATGCAAAAAGATCCCCATTCATACAGCCTAGCTGTCACTCACACAGTGGAGTGGTCATCTTGGCGGGAGTCCCTCCAGCCTATCAGGATAGAGTGTGACATGGGTTGCTGAGGCAACCCTGTCCAGGGGTCCTACTCCCCTCCCACACAATGGACCCACCCCAGACTCGGTGGCGCCGAAAGGAGGGCTTCTTGGTGGAAACCTGCCAAACGGACGAACAAAGTATCCCCGACCTGGGTTAGGAGTTTAGAGAAAGACACGAGAAAGAAGTTATATTAAAGTTCTGGCAAATGAAACCTACCGGAGCAAAGTTAATATTAAAATGCACCGGCGGTATGTTAGAGGCTGTCAGAAAAAGTGGTAGCCTCGAACAATGGGAAATCCCATAGAGAAATATTCGCGGTCAAATATTTATGGTAGTAACCACTGCCACCAGCCTGAAACTTTCGAGAGAGGTACTGTAGGGTACACTCTCAAAAATGAACATAGGGGAAAAACTATTAACCCCTTCCAGTACCTCCATAGTAAGATGGGTTGTACTGTTTTAGTTCATAGGATTTGACTAGTAAAGTCAATGGGGACTTTACATGCCCTGGGAGACAGTAGTCAGTCCCAGGGTAAGGAGTCTGTTTGGGGGTCGCTACAACACCCCTGTGTTACTGCACTGAGGGTGCTGTGTAACACATGTGAATAAAAATGTTTCCTATGGGGTTGAGAAAGATCCCATAAGCATTAAACACAAAAATAGCCTAGAACACACATAGCAAAAATGCTTACGAGTGGGAAAAAGAGTCTCACTCTTAGCAGGTAAAAAGAAACAAACCCTTCAAATCCAGCAAAGCTGCTTGGGGACTCTTTAGGTAAGGGAAATTAACCATAAAATGAGAATTCTCCCTAACAACGGGCCTCCACTATCAGTTCAAGGCCTTATCCTTTGGGCCCCACATCGGCCCCAATGGTATTCACAAAATGCCTGCCTCCAGAGGCGGGTCAACTTGTATCTCAATGATTTGCTGGTCCTCGATACTTCTCTTTAACATAACATTGCATAACCGATGTATTTGTAGAGTGCATGTTCACCCCCAGAGTGGCCTCTTGGCGATATTGGCAGATAACAGATGTTTGTTACCCGAACTTAATGGTAATAATTTTATCGACCTTGGAAGGATGAAGGGTTGAGTGGACCTGCCTGGATTCAAACCTGTGACCATGAGGTCAAGCACAGGCCCCTGTAGTGGATGCATTAGTCCACAGAGCCATGGACCCGGATAATCTCGGGTCTCATCTGAAGCACATACCAGAGTAACGATCCATTGCTTATGCTCTGGGATTCCCCATCATTTACAACTAGTCATGCTTGACTCTTTCCCAGCAGATCCTATTACTGGGAGCACAGCTGAACATAGTTTCTTGCACCATGGAAACATGTCACGTCAGTCCGCACTCTGAAGTCTCTTCTGGAAATGATGTCCTCGGGTATCTTCCTTATACAACAATTTCAGTTTCGGATAAGGCCTTTGGCCACCCGCTGGGACAAAAAAGTGCACCTCACACGCACTTTCCAAGATGCCTTGCTGGTCTGTGCCCACCAATTTCACCCAGGGAGCACCCTTCTAGCCACCAGTCCACCACATCACAGTCACGACTGACACATCGTTAGAGGGCTGTTGAGCCTACACCTACAGGTTCCACGTCAGAGGCCTGTGGTCACAAGAAAAGAAATGGTTGCACATCAATATTCTAGAGTTGAGAGCAGTGTTACGGGCAATGAAGTCCTTTAGCCTCCATTTTCAAGGGAAGGTAGTTTGGTTGTTCACGCACAACATAACTGCTATGTTTTACATACACAAACATGATGGCACCTGATCGCCCTGCCTCTCAGCGGAAGCAGAGTCCTTCTGAAGATGAGCCCTGGCACACAGGATGTTCCTGTCTCCCTTTCATCATCATCAAACAAGCTTTATTCGGATATAAAAACCATCAAACCACTTATTACATCATAAAATAGGAACCATTCAGACATTAAAAATTCTTTAAAAATATTAAAAAAGAAGATAAGAATAATTGGATAAAAATCTAGATTGTTTTGTCAAGTGCATTAAGGACTCTCAATCTCTTTAGCCAGACCCTATACAAATGCTTTAGCAACATTCTAAATCTCAAAAGGATTTTTTCCTTTAAATGCAAAAATAAAGTACAAACACAGCCCTGCAGATATCTTGCAATCTGAATATAAATCAAATGTACTGTGATCTTGATACAGCATATTCAAGCCATAACAACAAGAAGTGAGAAGTCGACTCCAATAGGGCCTGCATATTAATTCTTTAGGAATGTTTAAAAAGACAATAGGAGCAAAT
The DNA here is from genome assembly GCF_040938575.1 of Ambystoma mexicanum. Classification (NCBI taxonomy): domain Eukaryota; kingdom Metazoa; phylum Chordata; class Amphibia; order Caudata; family Ambystomatidae; genus Ambystoma; species Ambystoma mexicanum. The sequence goes on along the minus strand of NC_090936.1, from coordinate 852,309,476 downwards.
GGATCAGGAACTATTTTATTTTGTCAAATTCATTAAGGCCACTCAATCTCTTTAACCAGGCCCTGTACAAATGCTTGGCAACATTCTGAATCTCAAGAGGATGTTTGCTTTCAGTGCAGAAACAAAGTGCATCCACAGCCCTTTGGATATCATGCAATCTAAACATAGGTAATGGGTACTGTGATCTTAATACAGCATATTGAGGGCATAACAGGAAGTGCGAAATCGACTCCACTAAGGGCCGCACATTAAGCAAGCAGCTGAACTTTGTGGGGACCAGTTCGCCATATATGCAGCTGTTTTCAAGATACCAGCTCTCAAATTCAAGAAGGGAGAACTCGCTTATGGTGGTTGTTCTCTGTCCAAGTATGGTTCAAAACAAAAACCTCCTTGCAACCCAAATATTGATGGCTGCATGAGAGTTTTAGACAAGATGGTATCATTAACTTCCTGCTCTCGTTCCCACTTGGTTCCTTAATCAGGCCCTGGTCATATCAAATGGCCTTTCCCAAAGGTCAGGCAAGATCAGCCTGCATAGACAGAACTTGACGTATCTTAACCACAGAATTGCGCCACTGCCTTCCAATGATAAGAACTCAGTCAAAATTGACCTAAAGATTTGTGTAACTATCTGATCCTGCTCACTTACTCTTGAGATAAGCCTGGCTGCTCAGCCATCGCTACCACGTTAACTGTGTAGTACAGGCGTGTACCAAAGATTAATTTGTACTGTGACTTGTAGTCTTAATTGTGTGTGGTGTTCCCAAAGGGTACTGCATATAATTCTGCCTAACACTATCGTTTTAGGATAGCCATTTCTAGGTGCTAAAATACATTGGCTACCTATGCTCTCTACCCAACTTATTTGGGAACATTATTGATGTACTTAAGAGCATTTCAAGGAGCATTTTTATCATTACCTCAAGACTGACACTCAATCTTTTATTTCTTGTCTGGCCTCTTAACCATGCAGCTGCAACTTCAGCAGTTGACAATAGGCAATACAGTTTTCCACTCTCTGTCCATCCGTGGTCACCAGCCCTAAGCAGATAATGGATGCAAGTAGGCATCAATTATGCTCATCTATCATATGTATTTCTCGGCATAATGATACATCTAGTTTCCTTACCCCAACTACACGGCTGTCAATCACCTGAGAATCCGGGAGCCTGTCAGTACTGGATCATTTGGTTCTGCTCTGGATTTGGGACAACATACAATGTACAATTCTGTTCTAAATTCTTCAGCTTTCCTTTAGCTGATTATAGGGCGCTCTAGGAATGGAAAGTACAAAAACACAACAGAAGCCGGGGATAAATGCACATCTAATGCCGCCCGTTAGCTTAGTCAATTATGTTTATCTATCATATACATTTCTAAGCACACAAATACGTCTGGTTTCCTTACCACAAATACGCAGATGTCAACCACCCGTAATTCCAGGAGCCTGTCGGTACCCGATGTGGTTTTGCTCTGAATTGGGGACCGCATGTAATACACAAATCTGTGTTTATATTTCTTCAGCCTGCCTTTAGCTAGTTATAGGGCGCCCCAGGGCTAAAGGAAACACAAACATAAAAGGAGAGCTGGGGATAAATGCACATATGGTGCCACCTGTGATGTATATTGCATCTTCTAATTACCTCTCTCACTATGGTTCACCCGTTTTAAAAGTTGCCGTTCTTTTCTTACCTGGGCGTTCTGTTGGGAATGGATCCCTATGGTGGTCGAACCGCCGACTCTCCAGCTTCCGTCAGGACAACGCTCTATCTACTACCGTCCAGTGGGTCCATCTATCGCCTAACTGGTTGCGTTTCTCTCTTTTTGTTCTCTTTTTGTTCTCTTTTTATTTTCTATTAGTACTCGGCTTCACGTGACCACATCATCACGTGATCGCCTCTACCCACCAATGTTTGTTTCTCTAGAGTGTGTAACCAGCCGTCACTGCCTTCGGCCCAAACCCAACTAGCCCGCTTCTAGAGTGGGCCAGCCCCGCGCGACCGAGCAAGGCATCTCATGTCACCGCCATCCACTCGTGCCCCAGCTCTCCCACACATGTGAGTCACTGGGCTACTCTGTCAAGTATAATTAAAACATGATAGTGCACCTGCGCGGCTAGCCCATAGACCGAGCCTAACTGCCTTAATGAGTCTTGTTGCCTTCTGTCCCGCGTCTCCAGTGGCCATGAAATCGACACTATAGTTTGTGATGAAATGGGGGCATCAGAAGCTCATGTCTTCAGAACGAGTTTTTTAATTTATTACCAAATTACATGGCCAAACATGCTACGCCACAGTTTTGTTCTCCATGTAGCATTGCCAATAGTTAGCTGTTATGCTACAATTAGCCATATGAACCCGCTGCATATACTTTCGAGCTTGAAAAAGAATCGCTTAGGTATCAGGTACGGTATATTCACAAAGACATGTAACAACCTAGGCAATACCACCATCTTTAGCAATGCCAGTCTCCCTGTCATGGTCAGCGGGAGTTTGGCCCAGAACCTCATACTGTTTTCAATATTAGCCACTGCCTTCACTTTGTTTTGTGTATATTCAGCTTCTATCGTATGATACACCTCAATCCCCAGATATCTGAAGGTCCTGGTTTCCCATTGTATTTGTAATACTGGAAGTTCCTCTCGTGGCAACCCTTTATATCTGCCGTGGGGGGAATATACAAGATTTCGTGGGGTTTACTGTTATACTTGACAGCTCCGCATATCTCTCCATTACTTCCAGAATATACTGTAGGTTTTCCTCCGGATATCTTAAATACAGCAGCATATCATCGGCATACAATGATATCGGGTGTTGCCCTCCTTTCGGACTTATAACCACCTCACCATATTGTTGCCTCAAGTATATCGCCAAGGGTTCCAGTGCTAAAATGAACAACATCGGGAACCATGAGCATCCCTGTCTAGTACCCCTACTAAGTTGCCAGCGATAGGACACAGTCGCTCCCGTCCTAACTCGGGCCAGTGGTGCACTGTACAACAGTTGTGCCCACCTCAAGTAGGTGGGCCCGATCCCATATTCTCTAAGGGCTGCCATCAACCATGGCCATTTGACCGAATCGAAGGCCTTCACTGTATCTAATGAAATTATTGCAACCTCCTCTGGGTCCCTTTCTGTCTGTTCTATGACGTGGTGTAGTCGGGATGTATACGTTTATTAATAACCGGTCTGAGCCTATTCGCCAACACTGCCGTAAGTATCTTGCTATCTTGATTAAGCATGGATAGCGGTCGATATGACCTGCAGTCCATGCATGGTTTGTTAGGCTTGAGGAGCGGAATAATGATTGCCGCCCTGGGATCCTTAGTAGTGGGCACTAGCTTGATCACCGCCTCTAATTCCTCTACCATAATTGGAGCCTCAAGGGTCTTCCTCTCCATGGTCCCTAATTCGGGAAGGCCATTGTCCACCAATGTTTCTATCACTTCATCTCTCTCACCCCCATCTACACTCTTATATAGTTGTTGGTAAAATTCTCAAAGCCTTGGTTAACCCCATCTTGGGTATCTAGTATTCGCCCATCCATGCCCCGTATTGCTCTAATCTTTGCCTCGGCACTCACTCTTATATAGCCAGGGTAATAACCTGCCCAGCTTGTCTCCTCCTGCGTGCTGTCTTTCCACATATTTTTTGTAATTCAGGTTGCATAGTCTCGCCCAATACTCCCTACAGTCTTGTTGCACCTGCCCAATAGTTCCAGTCTCTTCAGGGGAGTGTTTGCTCTTGCGCATAAGTGACTCTAATTTCCTCCCCGCTTCGTGTAGTGCATGTGTTATCCCAACCTGCAGACCCTTGGATTTAGATATTGCTGCTCCCCTCACCACTACCTTAAATACTTTTCATACTGTGCCAGCAGAGTATACGCTCCCCATGTTGTGCTCAAAATATCCTACAATTTCTTCTTCTTCTCTGAACGCTGTGTCTTTCAAGGCTTCGGCCCTGAGTTTCCATGTCGGAATCCGTGCTCTGGGTGGCAAGTATTGCCATGTTACGATCAGTGGTGCATGGTCAGAGAGGACTCTTGCTTTGTATTCTGACCGTACTAATTCCCCTGTGAACTCTGGTGCGATAAATATATAGTCTAGCCTCGTGTGTAGGTGATGTGGGGCACAGTAGTGGAAGTAGTGCCTGTCCTGTGGGTGGTGCATCCTCCACACATCTACCAGATTTAATTCTCTCAGTAGGGTCCTTACGGCCTTAGCTGCCAGGGTAGGTTTGTCCGACTTCATATCAGATCTGTCTACTCTGGGGTCTAGCGTGCAATTGAAGTCCCCTTCCCATATAACCGCCCCTCCACCCCCATGTATGGACTGATCACATTGTATAATTTCCTGAAATAGCTAGTAGCATCCTGGTTTGGGGTACACGTGTTGATAATGCCCAGCTCTCCGTTTTACACTAATCCTCTAATCAGCACCATCCTCCCATCTGGTTCTGCGGTGGTCTGCAATAGCTTAAAGGGGACATGCAGTGCTATCCAAGTAATAACCCCTCTGGCGTACACCAAATATGTTGCCCCTATGGTGATCCCTTTCCATTTCTTCCCCACCAATTCCTGTTCTCTTTCGTTAAATCGGTTTCATGTAATAGAGCAATGTCTATCCTCTGTATCATCAGGTACATCATGACCTTATTCCTTTTTAAATAGCTATTGAGTCCCCTGATGTTCCAAAGTCATTATCTTCAGATCCCCATCTTATCCGTACCCTACTCCGCCCTTCTCTCCTCTCGTGATGTATAGGCGTAAGCTCGCTCCCTAACTTGTAACAACCCTACAAACTCCCCAACACCCTCCCCACCCCCCAAATCCCAAGTGGTGCCCAGCTCCATTCCTAGATCTCTGGCTACCCCGCATCTAGTCCTTTCTTGGCTTCCGCCGGTACTCTGAACACAGCAGGGGGATACCACCCTATTGGTGTCTCAACCAACCTAACTACTGGGGATGAGAACTCACTTTCCCGCATCTCCCGCGTTAATGCCACAATATGCTGTGCACGCCTGACTTATAAATGTCTTTACTCATATGTATATTCAAGTCCAGAAAGTTCACCTGATAAGCGTACATTGCGGTCAACATTTACTTCCCTGCTTACATACCCAGTGTACCTCTTTGGGTTTTAGTGTTATCCCGCTACCATGCTAATAACATCTGCCCAGTCAATCAATAGTGTGACGTCGATTCACTTACCATGTCCATTCCGCTCCCGGCCATCCGCATCCTCCGGGCAGCCTTTAGCGTCCAACCAGCTCGCCACCTCTTCAGGTGTCTCGAAAAAGAAGGCCTTGCCCATGTGCAGGACCTTGAGTTTTGGGGGATACAATAGCATATATTTAAAGCCAGATGCCCTCAGCCGCCTTTTCACAGCCACATAGTTTAGCCATTGCCTTTGTACCAGCATGGTATAATCGGGGTATGCTGTGACCGTCGTTGATGCTCTATTTATCGTTCTGCCCTTGGGAAAATATTCCAGGATCTTTTCTCTGTCTTTATAGTTCAAAATCTTGGCAATAATTGCTCGGGGAGGAGCTCCTGGCTGGGGTCTCCTGATCAGGGCTTTATGCGCTCTTTCGACCGTGAACCCTTGGGTGAGCACACCTGCTCCTATCTCTTGAATCAGCATGTTCTCTATGTAATTCGTCGAGTCCAGGCCCTTTTCTCCCTCAGGAAGTCCCACCACTCTAATATTGTTGCATCTCGCTCGTCCTTCCGATTGTTCCGCTCGGCTTTCCAAGTTGCGCACCTGTTGCTGTAATATATGCACTTCCTTGGCGTTGGTCGTGCTGACGTCTGTGTTAGTTTTCACTGCACTTTCTAGGCCGCTTATGCGCTCTGCCAGTGCTCTTACGTCCTGTCTTAAGAGGTTTACATCTACCCCAACTGCATCGATTTTGAATTCCAGCGCTGCTTTTAGTTCTGCCATGGCTACATCAATCTTGCTCCCCCATGAGGATTTCAGCTCTGTTATGGTGTCTAGGCGGGGGGGTCGTCCCCTTGGTGTCCTCCTTTGCCTGTGCGGACATGGTTGGGGATTGTCGTGGCTTGGTAAAGATGTCCATTGTGGGCTGTTTCCCTTTAGCTTTGCTTTAGCTTTGCTGCTTTTGCGCGCCATCCCTCTCGTCGTGCCGCCGGCCTTGACTGTCTGCTTCATGGTGTTATATTGCTCCATTGCCGCCCAGATTCCTGTCTGTCGGTTGTCGTTGCTACCGGGGAGGAGCCTCTGGTAGGTTCCTTTTCTGCTTTTGCCCCCGGGTGCAGTGTCTCTTGGCACTGATCGATTTTCATGCCCTGCAGGGGGTCTGTCTATGGCAAGCCAAACTGGTGGTGCAACAGGCCGCCCTTCCTGTGCCTGCGCCTGTCCTCAGAAACACCTGTGCCGCTATGCCCGCGGGGTTCGTTCTAGCCCGTACTCCACGTTTCCCAGCTAGGAATATTTAATGTCACACTGGGGAGCCAGGGCCGTCATAATGAAGACGGCCACTGCCGGCTCCGTGATGCCACATAGTGTATCCCTACACACGGCCTGCGTACCGCAGTGTCTGTCTGTTGGAAGCTACAGCACAAGGGGGCTTACTTCCAGCCTCCGGGCTGCTTTAGTCTTATGGTGCCCTTTACGTGGCTAATCTGTGGGCTCTTCCATGGCCCGTGCCGGCATCACACAGTCATCATTTATGGGAAACCTGTGCTGCTTAATCTCTACTGGGTCGTCTCCTGGCGGTGTGCTTCACACTTGATCACTGACTTGCCCCTCTGATGTTCTCCGCCTGTGGGTTGGGCTGCATTGGTCTTCTGTAACTCTTTTCATGCCTCACTCAGCTTTTGGCATGCCCCACCCCTCCTTACAGTGTGCATGCCCTCCCTTTTGGTATGCATCATCTTGTCTCCCTCCTGGGATCTCCTTGTTGTGCCTCGCTGCCCGTGTCCTGGACCTACTCTGCTTCCTTAATATACGTGGGCGACAACACTCCCACAACCTGATGGTACCGAGATTCAATCTCAAAACAGCCGGAGGAGCTAGCTTCCCAGTACATGCCGCCAAATGCTGGAATTCCATTCCCACCCCCCTCAGACAGGAACCTTCCTTTCTCACCTTTAAAGCCAACATAAAAAATTGGCTGAGCAAGATGTCTCTCCACTAAGAGACCTCATCACGTAAACTTACCACTGCTTATTTATGATTTGCCACTCTTGTGTCTGTCATGATTTATGATCTGTTGATCATTTGTCTGTCATAACACACTCTATGCCTTTGATCTCATACCGGACCCACCTGTAACCAGGGTCGCCCTCTGTTTTTTATATTTAACTGTAACATTAATGTATTGCACTTCTCTGTATGTAACCACCAGGTTTCTCAAGCGCCCAGTTACCCCAGGGTTTGGTGCGCGATACAAATAATAAACAAATGCAAAAATACTCATTCCAATGTCAATTTCACTTTCGCTGTTCCACTAGGCCCGCTCCTCACCATTCCGCGCTGGCCACTATGTTGCTTTTCATTGTGTCTGTTGCACCGGAATCACTATAGCTTCTAAGGCTCCATTTCCGATCCGTCTGATCATGCGCACAACAGCTGTTGCAGGAAGAAGTTCCGATCGCAAACTTCAGCCTGGGGCTCCGTACATGCTTACAAACCTTTACTTCCACATCCCTATTTTCGGTCGGGTAACATCTCAGAGCTATGCACTTGTTCCTTTACGTTGCCACACACGGGTATGTCCATCCGGATCTCCAATTTCTTACCGGCACCATGCTGCATCTAGTCGGTACCCTCACGCACTGTTTCCTCACACCAGGGAGCTTTACACGCAGCCGCCGCCATGCTTTATGTTCCTCCGTTTCCTGAACCCTTTGAGCCAGCGGGTTAGGCTTCATTAGTCTTCAGCGAACTCTTCTCCCGGCGATTCAGCAGTCTCACAGTCCATCCCTTTGTTCTATGGTTGCCATCTTGTTTTTGTCTGTGACCAGAACTCTGCGGACTTCCACAGCTTGCCGTTTATTCCTCTTGCTGCGGGCTACACCGAACTTGCAACTGCTGCATTCCCTGTTTCTTCATGCTTCTATAGATAACATTTGGCACTTCACATCAGGTTCCAAACACCTTTCTTTGCACAGGATCAATGGCGGATCTGCAGTAGCACTCAGGAACCACGTCCTAATTCGTGGCCATGTAGCCACACCCCCATAGTTAATGCCATTAACAAGATTGCTCCCTTAAAAATACGAAAAGCCAAACCGTTCTTACATCTGAACACTCAGTTCACTCCACACCTCACAACCTTGCGTAAGGACAAAAGAGCTAAAGAAGCCTTATGGAAAAGCCTCCCATCCACATCTATCAAAGACAACTTCCTAATAACCTCTCAACTATAAAACAGCAATCTTCCAAGCCAAAAGTGACTCCTACAATGACCGGATCACTAAAGCTAAATCTAATACAAAAGAACTTTTCAGCATCCTCAAGGAGCTAGAATCCCCTACGACCCCACCTGTAACCTGTACCAAAGACCTCACATGGTGCAACAATATTCAGAAAGCTCTCTCCGACAAAATTGAGCTCCTACAATCCAAAATAGAGACCAAAATATCTAATCTGGCCACCAACACACCCCTTCTCGCAACTCCAGTACCCCCACCTGATAAAGATGACCCGTTTAAAGGAATGGTTCGGTCAGAAAATATTATTGTCCCTATGGTTCGGCCATGTGTTTTTAACCATAAGTCGATCGATGGTACAAACATTTCCTATGCATCTTACCCGAGTTTTCATCTCTTGAACACAAGCGAAATCAGGCAGCAGGGCGCAGCCATCTTGTGATAATCTTATCACTTGCCACATCGCCCTGGGTGACCTGCGTTTGCGGCACTAAATCATATCCCCCGCCCCTGACATCACCAAATCATTGATATTCTCCGCCTCTCTCCGTGACGTTACTGGGCAGCGTAGCCAAACACGCCCAGTCGTCACCTACGTGACTAGACGCGGAACACGGAAAACAACACATATCGTCTCACAGTACAGCGCGTCACAATTAGGAATATAAAACTGTACTTTAAAAGGAAACAGCAAGACTGTACAATTGGTAAAGTACATTTATTTCAAATTAAATTTTTCGATAACATTCGGCGTCTGACATATTCAATCAAAATGGGACTTTTTTTCTTTGCTCTCGATCCGCAAATGTTTATCGTGAGTCACGCGCTGTTCCTTTTTGGAAGACTTGGTGTTCGTTTTGTCTAAATGAAGCACTTCGGTCGCACGGTGAATTGCAAAGCTGGTGCATCAACTTGGCACTAGACCACTGTAAAGGTTGTTATGTTGCTCCTAATGGCTGGTACCACGTACGGGCATATTGAACCTTGTCTGTCGTCCCAAAAAATGGTTAAGTAGATCCATTGATTGACATGTAGCTGCAGCTGGCAATTGAAGAATCCATCGGTCGGGGGTCTGGAATAGATGACAATCGCAGAATGGCACGATGTACCTGTTAGCAAAACATAAAAATAGAAATGTGTCTCAGTAGCCGATCTTTATTACAATTAATCATTTTATTTATTAGAGGTGACACAATGTGAACCGAGATAATACAACGTGGAATATCAAAGTACTCCGCTATTTCCTTCCGAGGATAGTGCAATGGAGTATATTGAGCTCTAAACGTAATGCGTAAACTGGGGCAACAATTTGAGGTGCACAAACGATGTAATGATTTATTAGCGTAGAACCAGGGAGAAACCAGTGGTGGTCTACATGCGTCTCGATGCTGGCCTGTCCATGTGCCCGGAAATAGCCCAGCACACAAAGGTTGTACTATCACTTCATTGCAATATGCCACACAGAACAAACAAGTACAATGTGACCCAGCAATAACGGTCAGCTATTCTTATTTCAACTACTTCTGGTATAAAATCATCTAAAGAGAAACTTACATTATATTCGGCATTTCCATTCTCTAGGTGTAATGCAGACCGTAATGCAGACTCCTCCGTTCGTGTCAACGATTTTTCATGAACTGAACTTATATGTAACTAGGTCCAGTTTTGGAATGGACAACCTTATCATATCATACGTTATTAGACCCCCCCTTCAATTCAATCCCTTTCGGAATGGTCCCTGTGTCTCAAGGTAAAAAAAACAATAGAACCTTACACTGTGCGCGGGACGCGTGGGCCTCCCAGCTCCGAAGCAAAGCTGTTGACCTTCACTCACAATGTACATACTTTCTTACTTTGCAACATCCAATGTCAATGCATCCATGAGAACATGAATTTTGAAGCACGGGCACAGGATGAAAAAATTGAGGGCTGTCACTGCTCGTTGTTCGTGGTGCTGCTGAGGGGTAGGGGAAACTTGCCAATGACAGAATGCCCCCTACTCCCAAATTATAGTCGATGTAACACAAAAACTGAGTCAAAATGTGTCTTGTAATAAGCCCACCTCTGCTTATCTCATGGCCTCCTACCCCATGGCATATTTTCACAGTCAGTACTTCTTTTTTGCCTAGAATGTTTTGTAACCTAGGTCTAATCCCTTTTGTTTGACGAGCAGATATTCAGCTGTTTGGGGAACTTTATGGCAAGGCAACTGCCAAAACCCAAAGATTCTTACACACTGTTATCCATTGGTCATTAACACGAAAAATGAAGGTCCCACGTTAGCTCGACTAAACTGTGAAATTTGAAAGCAATCATAATAATTGTACTATTTTTTTAAGAAACGGACTAAGAGGATAGATTTCAAAAGACAAATTGCATACTTTATTTGGACACTTTATAAACACATTTTTAGCAAAAACAGATGGTAATCATTTGTACAGGGATTTGAACAATTCTCATATACTGGTTTGACAACCCATTTTTTGCTTCTTTTCGTAAAGGCCATAGTGTAGCAAAGCATCCCTAAGTTTCCAGCAGTCCTAGATTGTTCCCGGCCTACATTCTCGTTATGCTCTAATACCACTAGTAAAGTCCTAGATTTCATCCCTTGGATGCTGAAATGCAATCTCTTTGTCCTGTACTTTAGGCACATATTGTGGAACACCTCCAAATCTCCTTTGTGACAGAATTCTGTGAGTCCCTTCAGAACTCTTGATAGAGTTTTATCAAACACAATCTTCTCAAGGGCTTTGTGTGGAGGTGAAGATGGGATCAACCACTTCTTCTTCCGTGCCTGCTCTGGGGGCAAAGGGCCATGTTCACATTGATGGAAATGTTGGTTTTCTGTCCAGTGACGAACGTTGGAACAGTGGTGCCCTAGTGACAGCCATTTTTCCAGTAGAATTTCCACAGACCCATCACATGTTTTGGAGCTCGACCAAAGATGGTTGCTGAAAGACTGGGACCTTTGTGAAATACTTTCAAAACCTTTTTTTTCCCTGCCGCCGAGATTTCTTTATTGATTGATTTGGCAACATGCCATACATCAAATTGATGTTTAATATTTGAATACTGCTCACTCATTGTCTTGGCTATTGAAACGTGTCTGTCCGTGGCTATGAGGTCGATTTGCATTCCACTCGATTGTAGATCTTCCAGTGATTTTATAAAACCAAGTTTCTCCATGGCCACTGAGGATTTACATTGGGACACCTGCATGATTGTTATAGGTCATAGTTTAGTTTCGAATATTTTTGGTCAAATGCCAAAAGGATTGAGTCAATAGGACTGAAAAAAAAGGGTTGAAATTCTTATTTTATTTTTGGGAGGGGGGGTTCCCCCCCAAACCTCTGTTTTTCTTGTTACAAACACCTTTTCTATGTCAACCCTTTTGTTTTCGGGCCTATTGATTCGATCCTTTTGGCATTCGACCAAAGGGATTCGAAACTTTAACTGGACACCCTGCACGACCACCAAACTCACAATTTTCTTACTTTCCATGTCCTGAAAATGGTAGGTGCAGTACTTAGCAGAAAATCTGGGGCTGTCACACTGTCCATCGCCGGCTAGCCTGAACCGTTTGTCAGAGAATGTACTTTGAATAGCCAATTGTTCAATTTTCCAAGCTTCACTAATGGCAGGGAATAGATAATCACGTTGGTATTTGTAGTATTGCGTTTTAGAAAATGAAATGGAGTCCCACAAACTGAAAAAACTGGATAACTTCGTGAAACTAGAGCCATTGAAAAGTAAAGCTGCTTCACACAGTAGATTGCCAGCTGGAAGTTTCCCCAGCATCGGTTGAGCGGACCATGAAAATGTTTTATGTAACATTTCACAGGTGGCATGTATTCTGAGGTTACTGCCTTGTGTTAGACGAGTCACGTTCACCAATGGCTTCCCACATACTTCCCCTCCCACTGAATGCACACATTTCAGCATCTTTATAATCTCCATCAAGCTGCTGTCGAATACTATGTATTTGGCCTCTTTTATTAGACTGTCATTGGCAACACTGTTGTCTCGGACTGAACCGTTGTGGGCATTTCAGCCAAACTGGACATACTATAGTATATATCTTTGTCTAGTTCGTCGGTCAATAGTGCTGATGCGTCAGTCTCTGTCATTTCAACATCTGTTACTTAACCATGGATAGGAGAAAAAATCAATGTCGACTGTTTTTTGGGGGGCATTTTTTTGGCGGGTGTCGATTGCGTCAAGTGCTCATCGAGTAATGTAAAACTATCTTCTATAAATTCACTTTCACCTTCATCTGGCGGAGCAGGCGCATTGTATCAATGGTCCAAAATACTTTGCTGGATTCACCGGTCAAATTAAATTCATTTTCTGGCCATTGGACATAGGCATCTCGAGTGTGAACACGCCGCGCCTCAACTAATAGTTCCTCCATGGTGAAAACAGTTTGGCAGGCAGCATCTGTCATTTGTATCGCTGTCTGTGTATGCATAGTACGTACTCCATCGGGCAACTACAGGACAGATAGGAAAAGAGATGTTCAGTGTAAATCCAACATACAGTGCTGTAAAATGTACATAAAAAAGCATATAATGAAGGCCTCAGCACAAAACAATTGCCAAAAATATAAACTGTTTATAACTAACCTTATTTTTCTTTCTTTTCTTTGAAACCTTTTTTACTCTAACATCACCATCAGCAAGCTGGCGCACCGACTCAGATCTACGTGCCTCCCGTTCAATATACAGATCTTGTATACATCCCTACAAAAAAGAGTATCCATTTAAAATAAGTCATTTGCATTACACATATAATTAGACCGACTTTCTTTCATTAGAGGGTACTGTCAGTATGCATACCTCTGGCTCCGGATCAACTACAAGGTCTGGTTCCGGAACAACTGCAAGGTCTGGTTCCGGAACAACTACAAGGGATAATGTAATTGTAGAGGATGCTCCAGCATCTCCCTGAAACACAGTACTTGCATTAGTATGGATTAAAATATTGGAAACTTGACACACAATTTGGAAAGACGACAAAGGTACATATCAATATTAAAGTACGAATGAAACATTGTGTATAACAATTACACGATATGTAAATATGATCAGGTTATCTCGTCCAATTGAACTGTCAAGACCCATACTTCTTGCTCAGGATCTACTACGAGGGATGTTGTAATTGTAGTGGACGCTACAACATCTCCCTGAAACACAGTACTTGCATTAGTAAGGATTAAAATATTGGAAACTGGACACACAATTTGTTAAGACGACAAAGGTACATATCAATATCAAACCACGATAAACATTGTGTAAAGCAATGATACGTTACGAAAATATGATCACATTATCTAAAATTCCGTGCATAAACCAGTCTGGAACAGAATAGCTAGGTAAGATTACCTGATACGCGCTCGAAGTGGTTGATGACTCCAGGCAAGACATGGATGTTGAATCTTGTTGCTTCATATTCGGTGGATAGTCATGGAGTTGTAAAGGGAAAGTATTATTAGATTTAGAAATGCCAACATTAAAAAGTGGCATGTGAGGAGACTGAATACGAGAAAATTATGCTTATGTAAATGCATAAAGCATAGTTATCTGTGCCCATAAATCAATTTTTTATGAGGGTTCTCAAAAACAAGGACTGATCTTTACCAAAATAGTCATTATTTAACCAGCTATTCAATCATATAAATATCGAAAGTATTATAAGTGACATTTACATCGAAAATACAGGCGTAAAGCTAAATCCGTAAGCGTGACTCACCTGTGGCGGCATTTTCACGAATAATGTCGGAATAGCGTTTGGGAGAAATTTTCGAGTTGTCCTCAGTTGATTCCTCTTTGTGTAGAAGGATGTGTCGTACATATTCGGGGTAAAGTGCAGGCTGGGCTGCAGATGCGGTATTGATGACCCCTCTTGTCTTCCAAGACTTGTTTGACTCTACTTTCAAGCTCTTCCGGTGGATATCCGCATTATCTGACCCATTCTCTTATTCGATCAACAGTCTTAGGGAATACATGCATTGTAATGCCTTCAGATTTGTCATGGGTCTTCGAAGGGCAACCGAAAATAGAACATGCAGGTATTGTTGTAAATTCTGCAAAATAAAGGTCAACATTATTCGAAAATTATTTAGCATGAAAATGTGAGAAAGAAGGAATTGGACCATACATTGTTCATTGCACGCTTTCTTTTGGGCACCACAGCAAAAGCACTGCAGCCTGGACGGCTGTATTATAGGATAACTTTCACAAACAATTCATTGATATGTTGAAAATCAGAACATGTTACTCGTCCCTTGAATGTTCTATCGTGCATGAAAAGGAAACATGCTTATACTAAAGACACGGTCCGCGAAGAATGCAATTCGATGCCAATTGACACTGATAAAAATTGATATATCGATAACATAACAAAAGAAACTCTGAGTATGTTACTTCGAAATAGATATACATTTACAAATGAAGGAGATATGATTAGGATACATGCCCTTACCTTGACCAACAAATAGTTAGATTCAGCAAGCAGAATACTTAGTGGCAGGAGAACAGGGAGATGTTCACAGGTAGCACAATGACGAGTTCACTCGAAGCGGTCACAGAGTAACACGTTCACAAGTTGACTTGCAGTGCACAAAGATGTTCTCATGATAAATATCAAGTGGTTTATAAAGAATAACAAAAAGGGGTGTGATTGTGAATGAACGACGTGTATATGTCGTGGTATTATGTGTGTTGCAGGGGCGCGGCCTGCTTCAAGGAGAGCCTGCCTGGAGACACAGGGTCTGAGGAGGTCATGTGAACAATGGCCCCTGGGCGTAAGATAGGTTTTGAAGTGTACATGGTGTTTGGCACCTTGGCCGTTTGGGCCCTGACAGCACCCCTTGCCAGCGCACATCCACTGGTGCGAACTGCCTTTGATAGTGGAGGGGGGATCGATTGGCCTCGGGCGTGCAGACAAGGCACCGGAACACTGCTGAAAGGAAACACACTTGATTCACTTAAAAACTGGTACAACCATTGATAAAAAAGTATGTTGCGTTTTATTTGGTTTCTTATTTTAATGGCACAAAACTACTACACATTGTAAAGGTCTGGTTGCAGCACAGCAAGGGAAAATCCCCTATACTGACCGCTGTCGCTGGGGAAAGTTTCTCTAATGGCACCAACGACACAGGCGGGTATTACTCGTCGAACGCGGTGTCCAAGCCTCCCATGAAGCCATCATGTGTATGAACGATAGGCCTCCAGCCTGTACCACCTGTGAAAAAGAAAGATAGAAACTGTTTTTAAATGACCAAGATAAGTGTATTAAACCTTAGTTGTCAATGACAATTCTTGTATCCAATGGCATTTTTACCTGGACAAATGCTAACTAGACACTGCACAATATTGAACGATTTTTATGCGACTATTACTAGAAAATTGCAAGACTAAACTGATATGACAATGATATATTGCAGTTATGAGAATATAGGAGACGACCATGAAATAGTAGTGGCCTAACTGACATCACAACCAGACTATACTTACTCGTTACTTGGATTACGAGGGAGAACTGTTGCGCGAAGTTCATGCATAAGCACCATCAAAATGCTCAACACGGACCGTGTGGGGCAGGCTGCCCTGAAGTCTGGCAGCTCGGTAACGCATCACGGCTGTGGATTGCCTTGCGATATGTAGGACAAGCATCCCGAGTTTTCTCGGCAGCAGCAGTTCTCCTCCTCGGTTGGCATTAGCGCGCACCGATTGCAGGTACACCAGGTGGAAACACCGTCCATGCGACTAGGCCCAGGCTCTTCATCTGTTGAATCGTCCTCCCAACTGTCATCCGAAGCCCCATCGTTTCTGCATCTTTCTCTTTCCAGTAATTCCTCCTCGGAATACTCGGGCTCGTACAGTTAGGGCATTATTGTTGCCATTGTGTGGTAAACAAATGAAAATAATTTATAGCGATGGTACTGGTATCTGTTCACACGGGCTACAAGCAACGAAGGTAGCTGATCAGAGCACAGAAACGAGTCACAGAATACTCAAAGAAATACAGTGAGAGGAATGGAAAAGAAAATCTGCTGTTGTGTGTTGTGAAACGGTCTGTTTATACTTATTCAGGAAAGAGGCTTCCTGCCGTTTCCATGGCGACACGTCATTTGCTGAAGCGCAGAGAATATTTTTTAAAAAAACTTTATTTAGTACTGGCATTGACACATTACAGTAAACATTTGTTCAAATGGGGTATTACAGTTCACAGTTATGGCAAGATTCATCTTTAGACATATTATACATAGTGCAGCGGATGAACTGTTAGGAAGGGAGAGGGAAAGAGTGGGGAGGGGTAGGAAAGGAGGACACATCATACTGTGTTATACAGCTAAGTCTGATGTATTATCAGTTCCTTCTTCTTCTTCTGCCGCTAGTAAGTATGCCCTAAGGGGGGGCCATATGTCTTTAGGTCTAGACGTAGATTGGATCCCTCGTACATATGATTCTTCACTCTCTTGTGTATGGATTAGATCAAGTAACCAACTTTTATGAGTGGGGGGTTCCTTTGATTTCCATTTTGTAAGGATACTCCGTTTAGCCACTGCTCCCCCCACTGCAAATAATCTGCAGGTTTTAACCGAGGCTTTGCCGATATCTCCCAGGAGGTATTTCAGGGGTGTGGGAGGAATGTTCATATTTAAAATGTCTTCCATGGTGTCTTCTACTTCTGTCCAAAACTGTTTAATTGATGGGCATTCCCAGTACATGTGGATGGCTGTTGCTTCGGTTGTGTTACATTTAGGGCATGTCTGCGGTTTGGTTGGGTCGAACTTGGAGATTTGCTTGGGTGTAATGTGCAGTTGATTCAACATCTTAAATTGGATAAGTCTGAAATTAGCACATAGGGATATGGCTTTTGTGTATTTGCAGTAGTTTGCCCATTGTTGATCATTTATTTGAATGTTCAAGTCTTTTTCCCACTTGGCCCTCATTCCATTCTTGGATGGAGTATTGGATTGAGTGATTCTGTATAGGCTGGACACGCTGCCTGTGAAGCCTTCCTCTGTCAGGATTTCTGATAGAAATTTATGGACTGGTGGTACTACAGGAAAGGACGGCCATTTCTTTTTACAGGCGGCTTTTAATCTCTTGTAGTGTAGCGTTGTGGTCAGGTTGTTGCCTGCTCTGTTTTGGATCTGTGCCGCTGTGAGGAACCGGCCTTCCGGAAAGAGATTGCCGACTTTGGCTTGCTTTGTAGTGTCCAATAGTACTTGTATGGTACGGCCTGTTGTAGGTTCCAGTCCTGGGTAGTTTCATAGGGGTAGATGTGGCCAATATGGCACTTCACATCTTACTCTTTTTTTGAATCTGTGCCCATGCTCTGGCAGTTGATTCCATAGGGTCAGCCAGAGTTTTTTCTCTTGGTACTTTAGCGAATATCATACTTTGGAGGGCTAGTGGTGATGCTGCAAACTTTTCTGCATGTATGTGTGCAAATTACTCTGCAGTATTCGTCCAGTATTTTGCGAAGTGAGCTTGTGCCGAATAATAATATAATTGGAAATCTGGGGCCGCCAAACCACCCGTATCATAGTTCTTCCATAGATTAGGCCAGCTCAATCTGGGTATTTTCCCTCCCCAAACGAAGCGCATTGCCAGATTCTGGAGTGTGTTGAAAAATCTCTTGCCTGGCCAGATCGGGATACCGTTAAATAAATACAGTAGCTTTGGGACTACCACCATTTTCAGCAGTGATATTCGACCATACAAGGATAGTGGCAGTTTGGTCCAAGCATTAAGCTTAAGTTCAAGTTGTATCAGGTATGAGGCATAATTATTTGCATACAGGGTTTTTTTTGTCGGGTGCCATGATGATGCCCAGATAACTTGTGGAAGTGGGGGACCAGCGTAGCTCACTCATTGTTGCGGTCCGGTTTGTAGACTCGATCAGTGGTATTATTTCAGACTTGGTTTGATTGATTTTGTATCGGGAGTACTTGGTGAGTTTGGTAATGTCTCGTATGACCGGTGGCAGGTGTGTTTCTGGGTTTCTGATATACAGCATTGTGTCATCTGCATAGAGGGAGATGAATTGTGGAGATCCCATTATACGGATCCCTCTCCAGGTGTGGTTGTGTCGTAAGTATGCTGCCAATCCTTCTATTGTCAGGGTGAATATTAACAGGGGGAGGGGGCAGCCTTGCCTGGTGCCTCTCTGTAATGCAAAGGCGGTGGACAGCGTTTTGTTGGTCCGTACTCTAGCGGAGGGATTGTGATATAGTAGTTTTATGAAGCTGAGGAATCCTGGGCCAAATCCCATCTTCTCCAGTATTCCGTACATGTATTTCCACGAGATGGAGTCAACCACTTTCTCTGCGTCTAATGTGACAGCGACCGTTTGTGCCCGGCGATCCATTTGTGACGTGATGGCGAAGAAGCGTCTGAGGTTCAGGATGGTAGAACGGCCAGGTATGAAGCCAGTTTGATCTGGATGCACTAGTTTGGTCATGTATGGGTTTAGTTTGTTATTGCTTTTGCAAAGATTTTTGCGTCTACGTTAATGAGAGACAATGGTCTATATGAGGATGGGGAGTGTGCAGGTTTATTGGGTTTTAGCAGCACGGCTATGATGGCTTCTCTCATTGTCTGTGGGAGCATTCCAGTTTCTAAGGCTTCCTCCCATACCTCCAGAAGTCGTGGGGAGAGTTCATCTATGTAAATTTTGTAGAGATCTGCGGGGAGGCCGTCGGATCCTGGGGCTCTGCCCTCCTTTAGGTCCTTGATTGCTTGTTGTATGTCCTCAAGGGTTAGAGGTAGGTCTATCGTGGCGCTTTCCTCTCTGGAAAGTTTGGGGAGTGGGAAGGAGTCTAGATGCTCTCGGAGTTCCTCTGATGTCACTTGGTCAGCATTTGAGTATAGCTTGCTGTAGAAGTCCCGGAACACCCGGTTCACCTCCAGACGGTCTACGTGTGTTGTGCCTTGCTCGTCCATTATAGTGGTGATTTGCCTGTATCCTTGCTCCACCTTGATAAGGTTTGCTAGCATCTTGCCAGATGTATTGCCTTCACCGTATTTCCTGGCTTTGGTCGGTTCAAACATATACGTAACTTCTTAAATTTGTTCAAAGCGTTGTTGAGTGTGGATAGTGTTGCCGGCTCCGGAGTTTCTACATACATCGTCTCCACCTCCTTGATGTGGGTTTCAATTCGGGACAATTTGATGCGTATATCTTTCAAAGTGCCGTGAATCTTGGAGATCAGGTGCCCCCTGAGCCACACTTTGAAGGTTTCCCATACCGTATGGCTTGACTTCACCGAATTTCAGTTGCGGTAGAAGAAGTCCTATAACTCAGTCCTGAGTGGCTTGTGCAACGAGGTATCCCGCAGGAGATCTGGAGGCATTTTCAATATGTGTCATGATTTCTGCTTCCAAAAGATCAGGACTTGCCCGACTCCCTTGGAAGCAGACCCATAACCCCGGTTCCGAGTGCCAGCCAGTCCCAATTGGGACCTTTTGGACCCTGTCCTGGCACCAGTGGCACCAGGCTCATAAAGATGCCCAGTCCCAGCGCTGGAAGCGCCGGGCTCATAATGCTTGGGTGGACTTACCTGCAGCAGACCATGCTGCTTACTTACCTGCCAGTTGAGCCCCTGATCCTCTTCTGTTTGGGACTACTTTTCCTGTTGGGTGGGGCAGGAGCCACTCCCTAGGTTCAGAACACTGGAACTCTTCTGGAAAGCAGGAACTCTTTTCTCACCTAGGCGAGGCTGTGGAAGGAGACACTAAGCACTACAGGAGGCTATTTAAACCACACCCGATGGATGAATCTTGCTTTGCGTTATTCTGCATTCTCTGCAGCAGAACGCTCATCGTGTCTTCTGCTTCTGATCCTGGGCCTAAGGGAACAAAGGCTTACCATCCTGGAATCCAGTCTTCAGCAGCACCTGTAAAGACAAAGAAAGAACAGGTTAGCACTACGGTCTTCAGTGGCAGCGCATCTCTTACCTGGTCCATCGGCTGTCACCAACTCCTCGCGCTGCATTCCGGCATCTGAAAGACAAAGGCTTACCTACTCTTCGCATGCTCCGGAGGTCTTCGCACTGCATTCCGGCATCTGAAAGACAAAAGCTTACCAGCTCTTCGCACGCTCCGGAGGCCTTCGGCGCTGCATCCTGCATCTGAAAGACCAAAGAAGGTGCGTTTAAAGACATTGGGCAACTTTATTACTCACGTGCCATTACTCCTTCCCACGCCGAATCCAGTGGGTATTCCAGCACCCTTCAGCTTCTCTAAAGCTCCGAACTTGTACCTGCAAGATAAAAGGGACAGTTAGTGCGCATCGTGAAGCAGGCTACAAGCGCTTACTTACGTGCTTCCAGGCGCTTCTATTCCTCACGCGGGTTCGATCCTCAACTCTCATCAGCCCGCCATCCGCCATCGCCGGAACCCTTCAAAACAAGAGATATCATTACAAAAGACCTTTTAAGACATTTGAAGTGCCCAGAACTTACCGTTCGTGCAGTTAACGACGGACAGCAGTCCTCTGAGGTCAAGAGGCCAGCACCCTTATCCAGTGAAGAAACTGGTTACGGCACCCTGCCCCGAGGCAGATGGAGAGCTCGGCGTTCACTTACCTAAGGTGAGGGCGTTAACCTTTGGGGTTTTACAGGAGAAGAGAAAGGGAAGAGGAGAGAGGCACCCAATAACCCCAGTTCATTAATCCCATATTTTCTATCTGCAGACATCTTACTCTTCGAGTCAGACATACAGTGCACAGAGGTCCAGCCCAAAGAGCCAACCGTGTGTTACACATCACCTTTGAAGATACGGCATTCACCCAGTCAAGACCGGCGCCTCTGCGGGAATCAGGTGAGCGTTACAATATGTGATGCTCATGGTTGGACGATCCAATCTGGATTTCAAGCATTACTGGGGAGTGGTCTGAGAGTGTTCTGGGCAATGTAGTGCATTCTTTCAGGTCAGGGATACTGTCTGCAGAGCAGAGCCAGTAATCGATTCTGGAACTTGATCCGTGAACGTACGAGTGGAACGTATATTCTCTGGTGGTAGGGTGAGTTTTTTCGCCAGGCATCTGCCAACTGTAGGTCAGCCATAGCCTTCTTTATGACGGTTGCCACCTTGGAGTTTGCACGCTGGACCTGGGATGTTAATGATTATTAGTTCTTGACCTTGCACTATTCCCCAAATAATCACATTTCTGGCCTCCGTATCAATTTTTGTTTTGTGTACTTGAAGGCCGAGTCTATGGTGGACCAGTGTTAGGACTCCTCTTGATTGTGACGAATAGTTTGTCATATACATCTGTGGGCCCCAGACGCGACCAATTGCATTAGTCATGTGGGCCGTGGTATGAGTCTCTTCTAGTTGGAGAATGTCTGCTTTATGTCTATTGGCGTATGCTATTACTTTCCTGGTTTTGAATGGGTTAAGAAGACCTCTTATGTTCCAGGATAGGAGTCTAGTGTTTCTTATCAGTTGTTGAGGTGCCATGTATGCATCGCCGTTTGTGTCTTGCGTTTCAGCCGTATTTAGGAGATCCTTTACTTTTTGTGCCAGTGCCAGGTTTTCTTTGTCCAACAGCCAACTTTTATTAATAACACAAACTTTTTGGAGGTGCAGTTTATTATAACTTCTGCACCTTCTTCCTCTAAGCAGGCAACTGGCCTGTTCACTTCCCCGCCCCCCTCCCTCACCATCCCCCCAATCGGGCAGTGTGTCCCTTAAAACCAGTTGCATTATTGCAGTAGGAACCAAGTGGAGAGGGCGGCAGTGTGGCCCGTCTCTGCTCCAGGACTATAGCACTCATACATTTGTGGATCTGCCTGTTGGTGCTGTCACTGTAGTGCGGAGTAGGAGCTCTTATTTTAGTCTATTTTTTTAATCTGGATTCCGGAGGGTCTATTCTCAGTGGGTGTCTCTGGGATATGAATCTCTATGTATGACATTGCTGTATCCGGTGATTCAAAGAATTGTGTCTTGCCAGCATGTTGGATGCGGAGTTTGGCAGGGAACATCATGGCGTATGTAATTTTATGGTCTCTTAGTGTTCTTTTAACAGTATCAAAGGATCTCTGGGCAGTCTGTACCCCTGTGCCGAAGTCAGGATAGATGTGAATGCGATTAGAGTTGAATGTGAGGGGGCCTCGTTCACGAGACCGGCGAAGCACCAGGTCACAGTCACGGTAGTTGAGTAGCCTGGCTACGATGGTTCGTGGTGGTGCTCCAGGCTTAGGGGGTGCAGCTAGTGTTCTATGTGCCCTTTCAATCAAGAATTGCTTTGAGAACTGTGCTTCTAGAAATAGGGAGTGGAGCATGTCTTCGAGAAATTGTTCCATGGTAGTGTTGAGTTTATGTTCCGCCGCCCCTACCACCCTAATGTTGTTCAGACCTTCCAGGATTTTGCGGCATGAAATGTCAAATTTTGCGGCATGAAATGTCAAATATTGCGGCACAAGCCTTTATTTATTGCGCCATTTTCGCAGGACATTTTGTATTAACTGGAGGGTGTAAGATTGCCACATTGTAGGAAAGAGGCAGAGTGCAAGGCTACAAGAGAGCCAGGGTGTCATTATTATGTATCTTTTGTATTAATTTAATAGGAAGAGTCCATGATGTCTCTGGCTTGGCAGAACAGTTTTTGTTTTGGCTACATTTTTGGTTTAATGTGCATGCCTATTTAATAGCATTAACTAAATTGATCATTATCAATTGCAATGCTGGAACTATTCCCCTTCTATGTTCTCCAAGCCCCCAAACACACACACACCTCTTCACCAACACACATCACGCATCTCACCAACTCCCCATTACAACTTGCGTTCCTGAACCTCTCACTCTGTCATACAAATACTTAAGTACTATGTCACACTGTCAAGTCACAATTTGCACTCCCCCGCCCCTGCCAAACTCCAAATCATACTCCCAACTCACACCTTACACTCTACCATTCCTCCCACAATATACAGTCCTTCGTTCTTTTGTGCTACTTCTGCATCTTGCATCCTTTCTCCCATTCTATCGCACTCTTCACTCATCCTTTTTCCCAATCTGCAGCTCACTGCCTTTTTCCGGCCAATGGCTTCCTCTTTGCTTTCTGGCTCACTGCTCCCCCTGACCAAACATTCCCTCTACTTTCTGTACCTCTGCTCACTCTGATTTCTGGCCCACCACATCACTGCTCTTTTGTGCACTGCATCCTCCTCTGACCCACTTCTCTGCCTCTGCTTTCTTGCCTATCACGTCGCATCTCTCCCTCTCTCACCTTTGCCTCTCATAGTGTGAGCACTTTTTAAAAATGTAGTTTTTGACCATGATCCTCAAAAAATGGGGCATTTAAAAATAGAGCCAAGGATATGGTATTTTTAGATAACCCATTTTTGGAAATGAGCAGGTCACCTTATTCCCAAAGGTGACCTGTGCATTTCCACGGGGCTGAGCTGTAGTGCAAATTGTGTGCTGGCCAGCTGCCTTGAATAGTGTTCTGGGTTGTTTGACCGAAGTGTAATTATTTGTGGTGGAATTGACCATAGTCAATTTTGCCGCAAATAGATTTGCACTTCAGCCAAACAACCCAAAATGTACCTTTCACCACCACCCCACTCCCTCCCCCACTTAACTGCTTGGTCGCTGTCCCTCTAACGCAGGTCGGATCCGACGTTGCAGGGTTCCTTTTTAGTTTTTTTTTTTTGTTTTTGGACCCCCACCTCCAATTTTGAGGAAGCGGGGATACCCCTGCAACCCCAAAAATACTGAACCTGGGGAGCGGGTGAAAACCCCGCAACCCCCGCTCCACATGTTCAGTATGTATAAAATTCGATCGAATGGTACTGGTGAAATAGGTCAAATTGTACCATTTGATCGATTTTTGGCAGTCAAAATGTTCTGCAACCTCCCAGCGCCTTTTACAGTGACAGGCCCTTCAGGGGCCTACCACTGTAAAATACGACCCAAAAAATGCATTTCTGTCCTGTTTGAGAAACAGAAATGAAAGTGACATAGCAGCAGTTCAAAAAAATGCATGACCGGGTCAAGAAAGACCCAGGGCCTCATTACACGGTAGGCGATAGCCATGGCGCTATTAGCGCCATGGCTCCCCCTTATCGCATTCCGGGTCAGTGTTCCCGGAATGGGGACTTACCAGGTCATTCCGACCTTGGCGGGACCGGTAAGTCCCCATTCAGGGAACCATTCCCCAATCCCATTTGAGCCCCCATAGGGCTCAATGGGAATGGGGAAGGAGCTAATAACGGGCCCTTTATTAGCGGGCCAGGTATTAGCTCTGAAGTCCCTCCACGGTCCCTTCCTTAACGCCTGGTGAAACCAGGCGTTAAGGAAGGGACCCGCTAGGGGACCTCGTAGTAGGGCGGTAAGGGCTTACCGGCACCGGTGCCCTTACCGGTGCCGGTAATCCCTTACCGCCTACCGTGTAATGAGGCCCCCTGTCATGGAGTGGCACCCCCACCTCCTGTGCGCGTATGGTTGCCTACAATTTCTGCACATTTAAAAGTGCATCTTGCTTGGAAATTTAGGATGCGCTTTTAAATTGGCGGAAATGCCCCCTAATTTGCTCAAGGAGGTGAAAAAGGCCACCTGAATGGGCGCGCATATAAAATCCACAAGGGACTGCTGAATGGGCCCATTTTAATAAAATGGGCAAATTCAGGTGTCCCTTGTGAATTGGACTGCTCTTTTGTTGGGCGCAAGTGGTGAGATCTGTTGGCGCATTTAATTTCTTGGATTAAAATATTTTGAGAATCTGGCACCCTGTTTTTTTAATTTTAATTTTTTTTTAATGGTCGTTTTGCTGCTTTTTTGCAAAAACAGCCGTTTTTGCGCAAAACGGCCATTTTCGCTGCATTTTGCGCAAAACAGCAGTTTTCGTGGCATTTTGCGGGATCACAAAATCGCTAAAAGCTGGAGGGTCTGGTTGTTGCGCCCCTCTTTGACATATTGGACCGCTTGGGTGTCATCTACACCAACTACGCAGATGACACCCAAATACTGATCCCTTTAACAGGCGACTACTCCACCGACCTCACTGCTCTCAACAACATTTATTCCATTATCCAAGAATGGATGGCCAAGCATGGCCTATGCCTCAATGACGACAAGACCGAACTTCTTCTCCTAGGTTCCCAACCCAGACTTAATAAACTCGACAAACTCTATCAAGCATTCACTATAGACGGCAATAACATCATCGTCTCTAACAGCGTCAAAACCCTAGGAATCTACCTCGACTCCTCCCTCACACTGACAAGACAGATCAATTCCATATCATCAGCCACTGCTTACACCTGTAAACTCATCAATGCCAGCAGACCTTACCTCTCACCATCCAACTGCATCACCTTAGCCAGAGCGCTAGTCCTTTCCAAAGTTGACTACTGCAATGCGTTATACTTGGGAACCAGTCAGAAAAACATCAACAAACTACAAGTCATACAAAACAACGCCTTGCGAGCAGCCCTGAACATACCCAAACATGAACACATTTCGGACGCCAGACGCACCTGCCATTGGCTATCCATACCACAAAGAATTGAATATAAAACCATCTCACTCACACACAAATGCCTAGCTAACCAAGCACCCAGATACCTATCCGACAATCTCAATCACCACACCCCAGCGCGCCCTACCAGATCAGCTCAAACACATTGCTTAAATATCCCAAGATTTAAGCTCCAAAAAGCAGGTGGCTCCAGGTTCCCCGTGCTTGCCTCCAAACTTTGGAATTCACTTCCACTCGAGCTGAGATCAGAACCTTCCTTTCACAGATTTAGACACAACACCAAAATTTGGCTTCTATCCAAAGAAACGTAAACTGCCTAGCCCTACCTTACTAGCATGCACCAAGACTGTAAATTTGTAAATATGTAATCGGTTTGTACATTTCTGTTGTATTATTCTTGTTGTATTCATCGCAAGCGCCTGGATGCCCTAGGGCCAGGCGGCGCTATACAAATAATAAACTAAACTAAACTAAACTAAACTTGAACGGGATTCCAAGTCTTCACATTTGTGCTGTAGTATTTTGATGTCTGTTTGAATTTTCTCCATGGCTTTGCCTTGTGTGGTGGCCGTGTCTTCCAGGGTTGAGACCCTGCTTTCCGCTTCTGTGACTCTGGAGTTGACCTTTCTTACGTCTGCGCGGATTGAGGAAATGTTGTCCCCTATATCGTCTAGTTTAGTATTCATTGCTGCGAAGCCTCTTCCTTGGCGGCCATATAGTGGGTCATCTCTTGAGAGGGTGGATCAGACATAGGTAAATTGGAGGTTTCAGTGGGTTCAGTTCCCTGGTCTGAACTGGTGGAGTTTCCAAACGCGTCCATGGGGCCTCTTCTCTTGTCTTTGTTTTTGGTGCCCCCTACCATTGCTGTGACGTGGTATTAGGTTATTGCTTTGAAGCTGGAGAGTTGTATGCGTTGGCGAAGGAGGGGACAGTATGTCTCCTACACAATACTGTATTACCAGGCGTGGTGCTGTGTCAATTGTGTGCCAATTGTGGCTTTTGGGAGTTCTTCCAGCCGGTTCGAGTTGTAATGGAGGTCTGCAGTGCAGCCAGTATTTTATGTGAGTTCTCGTAATGGTTTAAGATGTTGCAAAGAATTTGTTGGCAGGATTGCTCTGTGAGGGCATGGGTAAGAGTTTTGCTGGGGTGTGGGTGCAGGGTATTGTCTCAAGCGCCCACGTCCCTTTGGTCACGCTCGAACCTCGCAATATGGGATGAGGTTGTCTGTCGCGGCCCCGGGGAGTGGGATAGTCTGAGGCCCGGCTTAAGGCTATGAAATCTTCACGCCCGCTTCACCCGGCTCCTATATGAGCTGGTCAGCTGCGGTCCGCGGGCCCGCAGGAGACGCAGTACTGGTGCCGGAGGAGGATGGTTGCTCTGCTCCAGGGGCGGCGGGTTAGTTAAAGTTATGCTGGCTGGGAGCGCTGACCCGCTGTATTGGGCTGTAGGTCGGGCGGATGGGGAGAGTTATGCCGGGTGTTGTTGCGGGCGCCCATGTACCTCAGAGCCAATGCGAACCCCACAGTTGTGGGCAGGGTTGTCCTTTACGACGTCGGGGAGCGGGATAGCCCGGGGCCGGACTCCAGGCCATGTTTTCTTCGCGCCCGCTGCTACCTGGCACCTGTGTGAGCCCGTCGGCTCTGAGGATTGTATTCCAGCGGTCCGCCAGTCAGCAGGAGGTGTAATGTTGGGGTGGGAGGGGTGGGTGCCTGCTCCGCTCCGGGGGACACACTGTGGACAAGCGTCTGGGGGCCATCAGCGGCGGCTTGATGTGAGGCTCCCTCTCGCCGACTGTCGCAGCCTCAGTGATTATGGTGCGAAGCAGTGCAGCCCAGCCGTTGGTAATGGCCGTTCCTCTTCACCACGGTGTTTCACGAATTCGGCTTGTCTGATTCGCCCCACAGTGGCACCGGATACCACAGGGGAGGTTCGGACACCCTCCTGAGCACTTTGTTTTGGGCGTAGTTGACTCGATCCACAGGATATTTTCATTCAGGACTTTGGTAGTCTCGGAGCTCCGAGATCAGGCGGCCATCTTGTTTGGCGCGTCACAGGGCCCCCCAAGCGCAGAGAATGTTGACACGGGACGTGCTTTGGCGTTGTGAAATGGGCGGTACGCGTCTAGTGATGACAGGCTCAGGGGCGGGAATATGATTAAGTGCTGCAAACACAGGTCACCCAGGGTGATGCGGCAAGTGATAAGATTATCACAAGATGGGCGTGCCCTGCTGCCTGATTTAGCTTGTGTTCAAGAGACGAAAACTCGGTTAAGGTGCATAGGAAATGTTTGCACGATCGATCGACTTATGGTTAAAAACACATGGCCGAACCATAGGGACAATAATATTTTCTGACCGAAACCATTCCTTTAAGTTCAACCCCCTCGCCACCGAGGATGTCGAGAACATAGTCATGAGCATGAAAGCATCTAGATGCCTGGGTGATGCCTGTGCAGCAACAATTATTAAAGAGACAGCAAAGGATCTTGCACCTTTTTATTACAACTTTAATCAATGCCTCCTTTGCTACCAGCACAGTACCAACTAACCTGAAGGACGCTTGGGTACTGCCACTCCTAAAGAAGCCATCACGCGACCCCAACATCCCGACGAATTATAGACCTATTATCACTGTGCCCTTCCTCCTTAAAATTCTGGACAGGGCTTCTTACCTACAGATTCAGCATCACCTGGAAAGCAAAAACTTACTAGGGCTCCGTCAATCAGGCTTCCGACCCAGATAAGGCACGGAGACAGCACTGTTAGTGTCATGATGCCTACCCCCGGGGACCCAGACCATGTCCAGCAACCCAGGAAGCAGACATCAAGTTATCCTGAGCAAGCCCAGCAACCCCTGCTAGGGGCTATTTGGGTCCAGTCCTGGCGCCTATGGCGCCAGGCTCATATGGTGAGTCAGTCCTGGCACCTATGGCTCATAGATTAAAACTTACCTGATGCAGACCATGCTGCAAACTTACCTGATGCAGACCGTGCTGCAAGAGCTCCAAGCCAAAAGAGGCTTGGAAGGGACTACTTTACTTGGGGACTATTTTTTTACTCGGGCGGGGCTGGGGAGGAATACTTACCTGAGACTACTTTGGAGGCTATTTAAACCACGCCCGAAGAGCAGCACACGCTTCGCGTTATTCTGCATCCAGCAGCGTAACGCTCTCCGTGCCTGCATCCAGCCTTCTGCCACGCCCACCTCGAGTTTGGAGCTCCTAGAAAAAGGGAGAAAGAAGGAGAAAAGGTTAGAACAAGAGCAAAACCTTTGATCCTTACCTGAATTCCCGATACATCGCGCCTTTGAGCTGGAAGAAAGAAGTTATTTTATGCGCGTCGCCTCGCCTGCTGCAGCGCCGCACTGAACTCGCCGGCTTTCGCAGCATCTTCACATTCCACCGCATCCTCCTGCATGTTCCCACCGCACTCCGACACCTAAGGAGAAGACAAGAAAAGCAAGGTGAGCCAAGGGAATACACAGAGGAATATTAGTTACCCCCCCATAGACTTACCTGATTTTACCACCGGGGTACTATTCCTCTTCACGGGTCGGTGCAGCTTCCACTGCATTTTCGCCGAACCCCGACTCCTAAGGGGAAACAAAAGGACAGCAAGGTGAAACAAAGGGACTAACAAGGGGAACCCTTCTCACCACAATAGACTTACCTGATTTTACCGCCGGAGGTATTATTCCCCGAGAGTTCATATTTTCTCTCAGCGCCTGAATAAGGGAGAAAGCAACAGGTTACATATTGACATTATTTTATCGAACTGTGTTGGAAAATACAATTCTCCAGCATTGGATCTTTCATGGATTCACATGCTTAGAATATTCCCCGTCGTCAGGCTGGGAATCCTCGGTAAATTATATAGACCTTTTCCATAGGAAAAATTTCGACACTTTTGTGTCCTATCTACTTCTTTTTGGGCCGCCTGCGCCACTAGGACGTAGAGGTATAAGTAGCCCCGCCCCCGCGGCTCCCTCAGATTTCAACGGTCTTCCAAAGTAGTGGGATTACCTCGAGCATCTGCTATTTTTGCTAGGTTGTGTGTTCTTTTTCTTCGACTTCCTTCGAAAATGTCTGGAAAGGCGTTGTTTCGTCTGTGTGCTACATGCGGTCTTAAGAAAGTGTATGAAGGTGATGGGCATATGGACTGTATTTACTGTCTTCACCCTCATCATTCGGCCGACACGTGTGAGATCTGTCAAGGCTTCTCCCAGAAGACCCTGAAGGACCGCAACAGACGCCTGGTGACTTGGCTCAATGACGCAGCGGGTGCGTACCCTGCATCGGAGGTAGGCTCTACTGCCTCGAGATCAAAATCTCCGGTGCCCCCTCGTCACTCTGCGTCGGCAGAGCCCCCGACGAAGAAACCACATTCATCGGAAAAAACCCCCTCTGATAAACATCCTGCAAGAGACTCTTCTTCAAAGAAACCGTCCTCTTCTTCCTCCTCATCTAAAAAGGAGAAGAAATTGAAATCCTCCTCGGGAGACCGCCATGGCTCTATGTCGAGTGTCGTCGGCCCACAACCCGAGTTAAAAAACGGCGAGTGCGCCACAAGTCTCTGCGCCAAAACCTTTGTCGTCGACGACAGTCAGATCGTCGCCGTCTTCTTTGCCATCGGTGCCTGCTCTTCCCGGGATCACTTCGACGGGTCAAACAGTGGTTATGGAGAAGATGTCGTCGTTGACGGTGGCACCTTCGGTGGGTTGGCTGCCGGAAGTTTTCGACCCGCTCTTGCCTGAGGTCTTGTTGCAACCAGAAGCGGCCCTTTCCATCTCGTCGGCGGAGGATGACCGTAGTCCGATCGTACAGCCAACTGATCTGGGGTTACGTGCAATCAGTTCGGGGGAACCCCCGAGTGGGAGTGCCATCCCAACCGCCTCTTCCTTGCTGAATCCCCAGTCTCTATTGTCCCTGGAGGTGTTGAACACGTTACAGAAGCTGTTACAGCATCTGGACACGTAGTTGCCTCACACTGGTGTCCCGACGGTACCGCAGGCTACGCCGGTCGTTGCCGAACCAGGCCCGGCTCCTCGCTCGACAACCAGAATACCTACAACTTGCCCAGTGGAGGAGGTTTGTTCTCGCCCACACTCGGAGGAGGGTGAACTGCCGGAGTCGGAGTCAGAGCGTGAAGGGTCCCTTTCAGATGTCTCATTGTCCCCCTCAAGGGACCCCACATGGGAGTCGGATGCGGAGATGGAAACTCCTAAGATCCCGGCGCAACCATCACCGCCGGATGACATTGGGGCCTTCCATGCAATGATGGGAAAAGCGTGTGCGGAATTTGGCCTGGCGCCGGAAGAAGTGAAGAAAGATTGCTTTCTCTTCGATCATATGGGAAAGAGAAGGAAATCGATGTTTGCTATCCCCATTTTGGACCATGTCTGGCAAGAGGCGTTGAGGACAATGCGTCATCCTTTCTCAGAACCGGCGATAAATTGTCAGCTAGAAAAGAAATTCAAGGCTCCGGAGTCAACCCTCAAATGCTTGACGTCTCATCCTTCGCCGGATTCGGTGGTGTCCGCTGCTGCGGCCAGAAAAGCGAGGTCGCAACACAAAATGTACGACCCCGCCGGACAACGATGCCAGGAGACCAGATGCGTTTGGAAAGAATGTATTGTCAGTCGGTGCGACTACAGTGAAAGCAGCCAACTCCCTGGCCATTATGGCACGGTATGATGGAGAGATGTGGCATTGTTTGGCTCCTATCTTAGACCATCTGCTAGAGGAACACAGGAAGTCCGCTATGCTACTAGTACGTGAAGGGGAAGAGGCTTGCAATCACTCCATAAATATCGCTGTCGACCTGGCGGAGGCCGGTTTTAAACAAATCAATAACGGCGTAGTGTTAAGGAGGCAAGCCTGGCTTAAGTGCACGACTTTTAGACCAGAGGTGCAATACAAAGTGCTGGACATGCCGTTCGAAGGGGAACTACTGTTTGGCGAGAAAGTGGCTGAAGCCTTGAAGGGCATGAAAGAAGACTCTGACACTGCTCGGTCACTCGGAGCCCTCCAAAGTGGCAGAAATTTTCGTTCCTTTCGTTCTTTCAGAGGTGCTTCCGGAAACTCCCGGTTTGATCACCTAGAGACCGAGGTTTCAGTCGGCCCTCCTACTCTTCCCAAGGCTACAGATGAGCAGCCCAAGCTACTCATAGAGGCAGAGTTTACCAGTCCTCAAGAAGGAGAGGCTCCTACTCATCGTCGGCGAAGGATCGACAGGTGAAAACCCAGCAATGACATGTTTCGAGACGTCCTGGGGGCAGAGTATCTTGTCGCGGTGACGAGTGGGAATGCATAACAACGGACCAATGGGTTTTGGACACAATACGACTGGGTCACTCCCTACAGTTGAAGGACAAGCCACCACACATTCCGCCAGTGTTCTCACCACAATCCCATCTTCAGATACTGGTGCAGGAAGTGACGCTTATGCTGCGAAAGGGGCTATAGAACTGGTCCCGGTGGCCGAAAGAGGAAAGGGAGTGTACTTGCGTTACTTCGTGGTCAAGAAACCCAATGGAAAATTGCGTCCCATTCTAGATCAACGGGCTCTCAACAAGCTGCTAAAGAATCTAAAGTTCAAAATGCTTACTCTGCAAGAGTTTATCCGATCGATACAACCGGGAGATTTTTTGTCGTCTCTAGACCTTCAAGACGCGTACTTTCATATCCCGATGCGTCGACGACACAAAAGATTTCTGCGGTTCGTCGTCGGGCGAACCCACTATCAGTTCAAGGTCCTCCCATTCGGCCTAAAATCGTCTCCCAGGACGTTCACGAAATGTTTGGCACCAGTGGCAGCCTGGTTACGGAAGGAAGGTCATCATGTTTACCCATATCTGGACGATTGGTTAGTAAGGGGACTATCTCTGGAAAGGGCACAGTAAAGTCTGAATGCCATCATGTCCCTCCTACAGCGCTTGGGATTCGCAATAAACTTCGGAAAGTCCTCCTTAACGCCATCAAGGACCTTGGTCTTTCTGGGGACGGAGTTCCAGACGCAGTCAGGTTTGGTAAAACCATCCGTCGAAAGAGTTCTGAAACTACGACACAAGGCATCGGGATGGTAAGTCGACACCAGAGTGTCGGTGAGAAGGTACATGTCCCTGCTGGGGACCATGGCGTCCTGTATACCCTTGATCAACAATTGTCGTCTCTTCATGAGACCCATTCAGGAATTCTTGACGGATCGATGGGCACAGAGTCAAGGTCGTTGGTCGGACAAATTGACCATCAACAGCAAGCTCGTGCACGCACTTCAGTGGTGGAGAATCTCCAAAAATCTAACAAGAGGAGTGCCCTTACTGGAACCTGTGTTCCAGATGACTGGTGAGAGATGCTTCTCTGACTGGATGGGGAGCTCATCTGGATTCCCTTCAAGTTCAAGGTCGGTGGTCATCGGAGAAGTCCAGCCTTCACATCAACGTGCTGGAGTTAAGGGCAGTGCGTTGGGCCCTGAAGTCCTTTCTGCCACGAATAAAGGGATCCGTTGTACGGATAATGACAGACAACACGACAACAATGTTTTACCTGAGAAAACAGGGGGGTACTTGCTCCAGGACTCTGTCGACCGAAGCCCAGGAGATCTGGCATTTGGCCCTCCGTCACAGGATATATCTATTGGCGTTCCACTTACCAGGAGTCAAAAATGTGCAAGCAGACTCTCTGAGCAGAGAGATGAATTGACTACACAAATAGGAATTGAACGACCAACAACGACACTGTGTCTTAGAAAAGTGGGGTCGTCCGGCTTTAGATCTCTTTGTGACGAGAGAGAACAGGAAGTGCTTACAATACGCGAGCAGGTGGCCACAGCAAGACACACTGGGGGAAGCGTTCTTCTTCCTGTGGACGGACAGGTTTTTGTATGCGTTCCCCCCGTTTCCGCTCATACGTCGGACTCTGCAATGGATTCACAGATATCCATGTCGGGTGATCCTGGTGGCCCCGTACTGGGCGAGACAAGTGTGGTTCTCCGATCTACTCCATCTTTCAGCAGCGGGGCCCATGAGGTTCCAGAGGATCCCGAACCTTCTGTCGCAGGACAATGGGGCGGTTTGGCATCACGACCCGGACAGCCTCAGTCTGACAGCCTGGCTCCTGATTTCTCTGAGTTTGGTTTGTTAGCAATTCCACCGGACTGTCGTCGCATTTTGCATGCTGCAAGGGCGCCGTCCACAAATGCTTCATATACATACAAATGGAAGAGATTCTGTATTTGGTGCGGGGATCAGCCAGGTTTACGTCCACTTCACATCACACCAGAGCAACTTCTACCATACTTGCTACTCCTGGCTCAAAAAGGTTTGTCTTTTTCATTGATAAAAGTGCATCTGGCGGCCATTTCGAGATTTACTCGGAAGAGACATTCAACTCCATTATTTAGTGACCGGTTGATTAAACATTTCATGAAAGGATTGTTCCGAACTTTTCCTCCAACAAAGAAGTTTCCTTCGATCTGGAGTCTTAACCTGGTTCTAGCAGCACTAATGAAGGCTCCTTTTGAGCCAATGTCATCGTCGTCATTGAAATTCCTATCATGGAAACTGGCTTTTCTGGTGGCTATTACTTCGGCTAGACGTCTGTCAGAAATACAAGCGTTAGTGATCGATCCACCATATTTGAGGTTTTTCAAAAATAGTCGTGTTGGCTACTAATCCTCATTTTATTCCCAAAGTCCCTACCATGTTCCATAAACACTCTTCTATGGTGCTACCGACGTTTTTTCCAACACCTTCATCTGCTGCAGAGAGGGCTCTCCGTACGTTGGACATGAGAAGGGCTCTGAAATTTTACCTCCATCGCACTCAAAATCTCAGGGACACAATACAGCTATTTGTGGCCTATGGCCCTTCGGCTAAAGGTAAAGCAATCTCAAAACAAGGACTGTCCCGCTGGGTGTCATCTACCATTTCTTTTTGCCACTCAAAAGCTGGGAAACCGCTGGAAAAACGTCCACGAGCCCATTCAACGAGATCTGCTTCGTCGTCGGCGGCATTGTGGTCCAGGATTCCGCTGGGAGATATATGTCAGGCGGCTTCCTGGTCGGTACCACATACGTTTACCCGGCATTATTGCCTCGAACAACAACATGCTGAGGATACACAGATGGGCCGTGCAGTCCTACGGCACCTGTTTGAATAAGGTAGGCCCCAATAAAGGGGGTATATCCTTCGGCTAATGTACTTTAAAATGTTGTTTTTTAGCTGTTCATGTACTATGATTTGAAGTTTAGCCATGGCAAATATGCATTCATGGTTATAGTGTTATTGGTTTGCATACACACCTCCAACTATGGGGGATACTGCTGTACAATCTATTCTAAGCATGTGAATCCATGAAAGATCCAATGCTGGAGAAGGGAATAGTTTCTTACCTGTAACTCCATTTCTCCAGCATTGGTATCTTTCATGGATTCACATGCGCCCACCGGCCTCCCCTGACATGCAAACCAGATGTCCCCCAATACTACTTTGGGGGTCGAAATCTGAGGGAGCCGCGGGGGTGGGGCTACTTATACCTCTACGTCCAATGGTGCAGGCGTACGCGGCCCAAAACGACGTAGATAGGACATAAAAGTGTCTAAATATTTACTATGGAAAAGGTCTATATAATTTACCGAGGATTCCCAGCCTGACGACGGGGAATATTCTAAGCATGTGAATCCATGAAAGATACCAATGCTGGAGAAATGGAGTTACAGGTAAGAAACTATTCCCATCCTTACCAGAATACTACCGGTTGCCACGAGGAACTCTTCATTAGGGTCAAGCTGCAACCTGCAAGGAATCGGACAAGAGTGAAAGTCAGGCATTTGAACTCTTACGAGCTTTATACTTGCGGCGTCTTGCCGGGAATCTCAGAGTCAATATTGTTCTGGAAATCACCAATTCCTTTGAGCCAGTGAAGCAACTGGTTATCAACGCGCCCCTGCGCTCAATGCAGGATGGAGAGCTCATTGTTTCAAACCATCAGGTGAGACTATAAGAAGGGACATCAAAGGTGATCTGTGGGGAGAACAGCGGGGGTGGGGGGATTTACGCTCAACTCCATGGGTGGTTAATTCCCTTTCTCCATTTGCAGAAGAATATTCCTACGGGCCAAGCAAACGAAGCTAGGTGGGCCAGTCCAATCCGTCATCTCGGCCCTACGCGTCACATTAGTGGAGACCGCAGCTGTCCAGTTCCGATCGACACCTCTGTGCGTGCCAGGTGAGCGTAACAGTTAGACCTAGTAACACAAATGGAGATCATAAAAGACAAAGGTAACTTAGCACTCCTCCTCTAACTAGATCTATCAGCAGCCTTTGACTTGGTGGACCACAAAATCCTTTGTAATCACCTCTCATCCGCAGCCCACTTCTCTGATGAAGCCACCCCCTGGATTCAGTCTTTCTTAAATAATAGAACTACTAGAGTATTTGCTCCTAGGGCGTCCGCTATACCAGTCCAGTCACCTGCGGAGTCCCCCAGGGTTCATGCGTCTCCCCCATTCTCTACAACATTTTCACTAAGCCCCTCTTCGACGACTTAGACTGCTTGGGTGTCTCCTATACAAACTACGCAGACGAGACCCAAATCATTATCCCAATCCCTGGCGACTACAATACAGACTCCAAACGCCTTAACGACATTTACCTAATCATCCAGGCTTGGATGGCCAAACATGGACTATGCCTCAATGATGAGACAGAGTCACCCAAGCCAGACTCAACAGACTGGACAAACAATTCAATGCATTTAACATTGACGGCAACAATATCATGGGTTCCAAAGACGTTAAAACTTTAGGCATAGAGATTTACAAGATGGCGGCCGGCACAGGAGGATGTACGTAAGGGTCTCTCCCGGCCGGGCCGTGCAACAAAAGCATTTCAAAATAGCACTTAGGTTGAGCGAGGTCCAGCAAAACGAGTAGTATGATCCCAAGCTCGGACCTGCATAAGCGGAGCACGAGCGGTGCGGCAGACAGTCACCGGTGCAAGGAAACCGCACTGGTGTGAGGACAGAAGCCGCGGGGGCGGGCATGAAAGGAAGTGCAGCCCGAACGGGTCGGGTGCCCAGCGGTCTCCAGCACACATCGGGCTCCCCGGGTTCAGCGAGGCCCCCAACAGGGCAGTGGAGCCCAAGAGAGTCAGCACCATCTGAGTAGATCTCGGAGAGTGGCGGCAGACCACAGGGACTCCCGGCGGCAGCGGTGACGGCCCCCTCCTCCTGGAGGCTCCAGGGAGAGAGACCTGACGAGAGCGGGTGTTTCGGTGCTGGAGGGCCCCCCAGCAGACGCCCGACCCCGGGGGGCGGAGCCAGAGGGCCGGGGCCTTTGGGAGCTCCATCGGAGCGAGGGTGCTGACACGGCCCCTCCCCCCCTAAGGGCCACCTCATCATTGGGCCCCCCCCCAGCAGCACATCACCTACAGAGCCGGGAAAACGGCCCTCAAGGAGGCAGGAAGAGCAGCAGAAAAGTGAGTGGGGGCTTGGGAGAGGGCCCCGGGGGTACAATCCCTCCCCCGCAGTGCACCACCAGCTGAACGCAGGGCAGAGGCCCGGAGGCTGCGCAGGGACCCAGGAGGAGAAAGGAGTCACGCAGGGGATGAGGAGGGGGGACCAGATCACCTCCTGGGGCTGTTTTTAGGCCCGTCCCCGGGACGAGGAATCGACACCAGCTTTCAAGGTCAGAGGGGCAAATATAGAGGGCCGGCAGGGGGTGCTCGGAACTAGTAAAGATATTAACGGCCCGGAGCCCATCCCGGGCGAGCGAAGGTCTGGGACATTGCACAACCCCAAAGCTGGGACGGCCACGTCCCCCCCTCCTATTCCAGCTTTCACCCGTCCCTACACCAGGGTAAAGGCTCCAGCAGTGGCCCGATGGAGTTCACCACGAGGTGGGCGTTGATGTCCAAATCGAGGACGAAGACCCCAACGCACTCCCCACCTCCGCAGAGACAAAACAGAAACCTCAAACAGTTGTGGTCCACACAGGCCCACCACAAACACAGCAATCAAGGAAGCGCTGTCTACAGCTCCCGAACCCAATCAAGAAGGCATGGCCGGGAATACGATGAATAGGACAGAAATGCGGGAGTGCTTCAAGAAGCTCCAAGCGCAACTGCTCAGCTCAGTACAAGCTCAGTTCAAACTGCTTAGGGACGAATTGAAGCTGTCTATCCAGGAAATTAAACAAGACCTAGCAAAGCTAGAGGAACGGACGGACACCGTGGAGAGACAAATGCAGCAGGTGAAGAAGACTCACATAAGACCACGAAACTCTCGACCGAATAGCTCAAGCCACCACCTACCTTGAAATCCAATGCGAAGATCTAGAAAATAGATCACGAAGGTCCAACATAAGGATTAAGAACTTACCTGAATCGGATCAGCAAGTGAAAATTGGTAGACTTCACAGAGTGGGTCCTAAAAGGATAGCTGAGCAGGGAGCTAGACCACGGGATGTCCTCGCTGCTATAACGTCCTATACCCAAAAAGAGCAGATACTCCGCACAGCTCGCAGGAAGTATATTTCTACCAAGATCTCGCTCCATCTACCCTGCTCAAGAGGCGGAAGATGGGTCCGGTGGTCCAGCATCTGATAAGCAACAAAGTAAAATATAGATGGACGTTCCCTTTTGGTCTCATCTTCAACTGGGACGGCTCACAACACAGAGTCACCACGTGCGAAGAGGGAGAAAAGATCCTGGGAATACAAAGTGAAACAACCAGAGCACAATCGCTCCCACAAAGAAAAGCGCGGGGTCCAAATAGACAAGAAGGCTGGACAACGGTGCAGAAGAAAGGCAAGGGGGGTAAACACAAATAAAGCAAACACACCCAGGAATCTGCGGACGGTTGGGAGGACAAAAAAAGGACAAAGCCCTAGCTCAATCCAGTAAGCTCAGTATAAGGAGACTCGACGGAAGGGACATTAGCAGGCCCGGACAAAGGGCGGAACACAAAGTCTGGAATCGTTAGTGGGGTTTAGGATCCTCCACGACCTTAACCTGAGGAGGAAAAGGGTCCGGGAGCTCTGGACAATTCGTCCATGGGCGTTTAGCTTCTCGGCCCCCCCTCTACGAACAGTTATGTTTGGGAAACGGATGGTGCGGGGGTTTTGGTGGTTTTGGTGGCGAAATGGGAACAGGTTAAGGGACTCACAGGAACAGAAAGGAATTGTTGTGTGGGCCCAGGGACAGTGGAGTATTGCACAACAGGATCCCCATGGAGCAAGTGATGATTCTTTCACAAAATATCCGAGGGATGAACACACCAGCGAAAAGAGCCAAGCTGGACAGACAGGCCAAGAGATGGAAGGCGGATATCCTTCTATATCAAGAGACTCACATAAAGAGAAGCGAGAGAGCAAAGATCAAATTAAGGGGTTACGCTACAATATATCAATCTAACGCTGTTGGGAAAAGGGCTGGAGTCCTTATAGCGGTGCGGGATACAATCGCCATGAAGATCCAAGATCACAGGGAAGATAAAGAGGGAAGATGTATCTTCCTGAACGCTCAACTAGGGGAAAGGCGTATCACCTTGGCGTCTGTATATGCCCCCAGCACGGGACAGGAAGGTTTCCTTAAAGGAACAT
This sequence comes from Ambystoma mexicanum, assembly GCF_040938575.1. Classification (NCBI taxonomy): domain Eukaryota; kingdom Metazoa; phylum Chordata; class Amphibia; order Caudata; family Ambystomatidae; genus Ambystoma; species Ambystoma mexicanum. The sequence goes on along the minus strand of NC_090936.1, from coordinate 852,269,983 downwards.
TGGTATTCCTAGAGGAGTTTGCGTTCGGAGATGTAATCCTTGGCGGCGACCTGAACCTGGCTTGGACTCCCAGTCTAGATAGAAGCGCCACTACTTGTTACGACACCAAGGCCCAGTCAAAGTCCCTGAGAAAAACATTTGAGACGTTGTCCCTACATGACCTATGGCGAGCCAAAAATGGAAACGAAAGGGGATACACATACTTCTCCCATGTTCACAATACACAATCTGGAATAGACTACATTTGGACATCAACTGGGTTAGTAGGGAGAACTAAAGAGATTCTACACGGCTAGATCTCTTTTTCGGATCATGCCCCTCTGATAACGACAATGACCCTGGGGTCTCGTGAGGCGCGTCTGTGGACCTGGAGGTTCCCCGAAGACGACCTCCAGGATGAGGTGGTGGTGGAGGGGATAGACGAGAAGATAAAAACTTATTTCAGAGAGAATGACACTGGGGAGATATCACAGGGAGTGTTAATGGACGCCTTTAAAGGTGGTCATGAGGGGAGAGCTGATAGCGCTCAAAGCAAGACGAGATAAACAACTATCACAATGGGAAGAGTACCTGGAGCAGAAATTAGAAGAAGCAAGGAGAGAGGTGTCGAACAACCCAAGCAGATCTTCGAAGAGAGCGTTGAAACACATACAGGGCCCACTTAACCTACTGCAAACCAGAAAGGCCGAGATGGCCCTGCTAAGAACAAAGCAAAAGTAATACATGTATGCCAACAAGGCCGACAAACTCCTGGCGCGGCAGCTCCGTGAAAAAACTCGCAAAGGGACTATACTTGCATTAAAAAACTCACAAGGAGACATGGTAACATCGAACGCAGAAATGGGGGAAATAATGAAGGACTATTATCAGATCGTATATAGTACAGCGAATCCAACTAGAGAGGCCCAGAAAGCGTATTTGGATCAGATAGCCCTGCCCAAACTGCTGTAAGAGACCAGATCTCTACTAGATAGAGAAATTGAATCGGATGAAGTCGCGGAGGCCATCAAGAAGCTTCCCAAAAATAAGGCCCGGGACCAGACGGCTACACGGACGCGTTCTATAAGAAATTCCAAACGGCCCTAATGCCTCGACTCATCGCCCTGTACAATACATTCAGGGCGCAAGGCGACCTAACACCATCCATGGATGAAGCAAAACGAATACTCTTTCCCAAGCCGGGTAAAGATCCAGCGCAGCCGGGCTCCTATCGCCCGATAGCTCTTTTCAACTTGGACGCTAAACTATACACTAAGATTCTGGCAAACAAGCTCTCCAAGCACCTCACAGCATTAGTGGACCCAGACCAAGCAAGCTTCATCCCCACACGGCAGACGGCAGACAATACATGGCGGGTGTGCACCTAATCGAGAAGGCCGAGCACTGAAACTCAAAGATACAAGCAACCCTCGTCGCTTTGGACGCCGAAAAAGCGTTCGATAGGGTGGAGTGGTCGCAGCTCTTCCTTACGATGGAACACATGGGTTTCGGGAAGAGGTTTATGCAAATGGTTAGGGCTAACTACAGGATCCCCACGATACGAATATACAAATATCACTAAACGGAACTCTGTCGTCTCAAGTGGCGCTGTCCAGAGGCACAAAGCAGGGCTGCCCCCTGTCGCCTCTTCTCTATGCCCTCTTCCTGGAGCCATTCTTTGCGAGAATACGGACGCACCAGCTCATCCGAAGGATCCCAATGGGCGACAAAGAACATAAAGCCATGGCCTTCGCGGATGACATGCCAATAGCTCTCACTAAACCAGAACAATCCCTTCCATTATTAATCCAGGAACTCGAGGAGTTTGGGAACGTCTCGGGTCTCAAAATAAACAAGAACAAATCAGAAATTTTAAACCGATCGGCTGACCCAGAGGTAGTCTCCACATTTTCCCAGACGTTGGGAATGAAAATAGCACAAGACTGCATTCCCTACTTGGGCATCAAATTGACCACTTCTACATCCAAACTCTATGCAGCAATCTTTCCGGCCCTGCTCACTCATCTTCAGCGTCTATTAGAAAAATGGAACCCACTCAACACGTTGTGGTGGGGGAGGATTTCCACGGTCAAGATGACCATATTACCAAAAATTCTCTACTACTTTCAAGCAATCCCGCGGACGCCGCCAAACTCCTTTTTCAGTACCTTAAATAGAATGATGTCCACCTACGTCTGGCAACGAAAGAAACCCAGAGTGGCCATGACTACGATGACTGCCCATACATGGGAGGGGGGGATGGCGCTGCCGCACTTTCGTAGATATTATGAAGCTTCACAATTGTGGGTCCTGAAGGAATGGGTGGTAAGCTCCCCACAGCAAATCTGGGCCAGGCAAGATATCGCAGTGGCGGGAGCCCCTCTCTCCAACCTCCTGTGGAACAAAAAGAGCCTTAGGCACCAAAATCAGTGTAGTCATGAGGGCAAGTCTAGAGGCCTGGGACTCAGCAGTCAGGAGAGGAAACATCACTACAATCCCATCGCCTTTCACTCTGCCGTTTGGAAACACGGACTTTCCCCCAGGTCTGTGTCCAAATGCATATGCCGCCTGGAAACAGGCGGGGTTCACCAAGATCAAAGACATGTTGGAAGGCCACACGTAAATTTGGCATACCTTCGAAAGAAAAATTTCAACACACGCAGCTGGTGCATTGGTTATCTACAGCACTGTACAAGGAAGCAGGAACGAGGCCACTAACAAAATTCAAGACGTTTCTGACAACGGATTCAGGAACCACTAAGCTGATATCGAATCTATACTCCCTCCTGAATGAACAAGGAGAGGGCTTCTGCTTGGTCTACATGAAAAGGTGGGAGTAAACACTAGGGAGAACGATACCAAGATCCCAGTGGTAAGAAGTATGGCGCGAGATGCCGAGACTCTCACGATCTATCCAGCTGCGGGAAATGTGGCAAAAATGTCTCCTGCAATGGCATCTTTCCCCAGCGAAACTGCAGACAATCTACCCGAACTCCGACGGATTATGTTGGCGAGGTTGTCAACAACGGAGGGATTGAATACATACCTGGTGTCAATGCCCGGCACTCTCAGCCTTTTGGACGGACATTAAATCACAAACTGAGAGAATGGTTCAAGGAGCGGAAGAACTGGAGGAGGGTGTGTGGTTAGCGGGGATATGGGACCAAGCGCAGCGATAGCATACCAGGCGTCAACGGAAAGGGTTGATGACCCTCATTATAGCGGCATGGTTGGCAATAGCTCAATGCTGGAAAAAGAGGAAGCCCCCCACCCAGTTCCAATGGCTCCAGAAGGTATAGAACTTTATCGAACTAGAATGGATGACAAGCAAAATACAGGGCACCCAAGATGACTTCCAGGAGATCTGGGGGGATATTTTGCAGTATCTCCAAAGTGACTACATGCTCCAATGGTGCCCACACAAGATCAGAATCCTGAACATCCTCTGAAACATTATGTTCATGACACTATAAATGCCAGTGTCCCAATTGCCACCAAAGGGGGAAGGGGAGGGAGTGGAAGGGGGGTGCGAAGGGGGAAGTTATGAGTTGATCTGTGTTGTATTCGAAAAATAATAAAAATTATTTGAAAAAAAAGAAAATACTTTAGGCATCTACATTGACTCCTCTATCTCACTGACAAGACAAATCAACGTGACCTCCTCCACCACTGCTTGCACATGCAAGTTAATAAGTGCCTGCACGCCATTTCTAACATCAGGCAACTAACTGCCTTATCTTAGCCAGGGCATTAGTCCTATCTAAGATAGACTATTATAACACCCTCTACCTAGGTACCAACCCATATAACCTAAAAAAAACGAAACCTTTTCCAGAATAACGCGCTCAGATCTGCGACCAACTACCCTAGATCACAGCATATTTTAGAGCTGGGACGTAGCGTTCACTGGCTCTCAATAAACCAAAGAATCAGACTTAAAACTCTATCACTCACCTTCAAATGCCTAAACAATTTAGCATCTAAGTACTTGTGTGACAAATTCAAACAAAAATCGTTGGATCGACCTGTTAGATCCTCTCAATCCAATTGCCTTATCTCTAGGTTCAAGCTCCAAAAGGCAGGAGGCAGTAGTTTCCCGGGGCTAGCAGCCAAAATTTGGAACTCCCTACCGGTAGCCATCAGAGCCTAGCCTTCCTTCTACACATTCAGAAATAATGTAAAAACCTGTTTCACACTGAATGAATCCTAAAAACGTACTAAAGACATTCCTCCTAAACTATTTTTGTTAGTATCCTGTACACTTTCCTTACCTGTATATCTTACTGTATTCTATTGTACACTTTGCCTTACTTTTACTTGCAAGTCAATTAGCAATTTTATTGTGAATCTCACTTTATACCTCTTAATTTGTATTCTCACCATGTAAATACCTACCCTTTGCCACTTGTAAATAGGTATTGTATGCAATTGTAAAATACCTGTTCTTTGTAACTGCAAGAAATGCGCCCAGATGCCTAAAGGCTTGGCGCGCTATATAAATAAAATACAAATACAAAATACCAAGGGGACTCGTTCAGTACATGGTCTCTGGTCCATGACCGACCAGCAAAACCACAACAATTTGCTGGAAATGATGGCCATTTGGCTCACACTCAAGGCATTCCTGCCTTTAATCAGGTGCAGCACGGTTTGCATTCGTTCAGACAACTCTACCTGCATGTATTACATAAACAAGCAGGGGGGCACCAGATCCCACCTCCTATGCAGACTGGCCCTCAGCATCTGGGATTGGGTGTTCGAGCAAGATATCTGGATCTCAGTGTTGCATCTTCCGGGAGAATGGAACTTCGAGCCGGCCAGACTCAGTCGGATGGGCTCCGACAATTACGAATGGCAGCTGAACACGAGAGTCCTTCAAGAGATTTTCAGCAAGTGGGGTCACCTGATCACAGACCTGTTTGCGACAGAGAGCAACCGCACTTGTCAGCAGTTTGCCTCCTGGGGGTGACGGAGGGGGTGGGGCTGGGGCGTGGCTCCCTCTGGGACGTGTTCCAGATCCCCTGGGATGGGACGTGTTCCAGATCCCCTGGGATGGGATGTGGGCATACGCTTTTCCTCCTACCCCGCTCATCCTGAAGGTTGTTTGCAAGATCAGAAAATTCCGGCAGTTGCGTCCCATCCTCATAGCGCCACAGTAGCCAGCTAGGCCTCGGTTCTCAGACCTATGGCAGCTTTCAGCACAACCAGAAGTCCCTCTCCCGCTCGGGGAGGGGCGGTGATTCACCCTTGCCCGCAGAGGCTAGCCCTAGCAGCCTGGTACCTTAGCAGGTGGCTCTGCAACACCTCCAGCTGTCGCAAAACAACCTAGAAATCTTCCAGGGAGCCATGAGCCAGGCTTCTCGAAAGCAGTACAGGAGCAAATAGGCAAGGTTCTGCTTCTGGTCCAAGGAAAACGGATTGGACCCGCTATCCTGCACTCTGGACCAGGTGTTGTCTTTCTCGCGTCCTTAGCCAGATCAGGGGTCCAGGTCGACACCTGCAGAACATGCCTAGTGACCATTGGCGCAAACAGGAACTCGGACAGTTTCACCCGCTCCTCGGCTATTCCAGTGGTGTAGAGGTATCTAGTGGGGTTGACCAGGCTTTACGCACCTGTCAGACACCTGCACCCAGTCTGGGATCTTAACATCGTTCTTAGCGCCCTTGCGCACAAACCATTCTAACCCTTGGCCACAGTGGACATCAAATTGGTCATGCTCAAACCAGCGCTACTAGTGGGTCTTACTTCAGCTTGCAGAGTTAGCAAGATTCAGGTTCTGGCGGCTTACGAGCCCTACACTACGTTTCATCGGGACAAGGTCGAGCTCCGCATGTACCCCAGGTTCCTACCAAAAGTGGTCTCCTCTTTCCACATTAACAAAGTGGTTGTGCTCCCCACTTTATTTCCAAATCTAAGAAAGATGCCGAAAAAAAGGCTCTCCACTGTTTAGATGTCAGCAGAACTTTAAAATTCTATCTCGACAGGACCAAGGTCTTTCACAAGACCAACACCTTATTTGTCACATTTGGAGGCTCAAGCCCTGGACAACAACCGTCCAAGGCATCAATAGCCAGATGGATGACTGCTGCCATCCAAGTGTTATACTAGACTCAGCGCAAGGAGTCTCCAAGGGGCATGCACGCTCACGCTATAAGAGCCAAAGCTGTGGTTGTTGCCTTCCAACGTCACGTCCCGTGGCAAGTAATTAGCAGAGCTGCGACATGGGCCACTCCATCGGCCTTCTACAAGCTCTTCTGTCTGGATACCAGCACCAGGGCTGATGCAGCATTTAGCCAGGCTGTCCTCCGTGATCTGTTTGCATAGAGTATCAAACTCTCCTCCCAGGACATTTTCATCAGTTGTAGTTGTCCATACAGTATGGTGTAAAGGGGATAGGACATAGGAGTAATTACGTGTTACTCACTGGAGTGACTTACATACTCCTTGTCCATAGTCCACTTTCCTCCATACGTCCCACCATCCTTCCCCCTAAAAAAGGAGCAGCCAGGTTGAGCAGTTCAATAGAGCCTATGCTTCAAAGAGGACTGAGGTGTGGCGCTGGTGGGCGGGGTCAGGGTAGTGCATGCTCCCAGGGCCGCGTCCCAGCATATGTATACATTTAAAGGTAAAGGGTTATTTTTCTAGTGAAAAAAGATTCTGTTCCCATCCCTAGCAAGGGACGCCCATACTGTATGCAGGAAAGGGGACTAGGAGTACATTAGTCACTCCAGTGAGTAACAATTTATATATGCCCATGGTGGCGGAAAGATTTCCAAAGAGCAGCTGTGGCAGAGGATACATATTGTAGATGAGGAGTAACGTTCATCAGAAAGAATATTCCTGAAAGGTATGTAATTTGTTGTTCTCTCTGTCCTTTTTCCCCGCTCCATCCACCTCCTTTTCCCTCACTCCTTCCAGCTCTTTTATCCTAATTCCTTCAACTTCCCTCCTTACACCACCATTCTCCTCTCTTCTTCCCACTCTTTCTACCTCTTTTCTCTAACACTCTGTGACAAATTCATCATCTCCTTTATGTCGACATCCAAGCTACACTGACTGTCATTCTTATAGGGACCTTTCCTGTTTGTTTATCTTAAAGTACTGGTATAGCTCTTCACATCTGTGTAGCTGCTGAGGCCCCAAAGATCTGGCAAAGGCCTCACTCCGATCTGCATGCCAACAGAAAACGTTTAGCTTAGATACATGCAACTGTCATCTGAACAACTCTAGCTCTTTGTCTATCCTCAGCCCAATTCTTCAGTAGTGGTGTTTGTCATCCTTTTTTTTAATACCATATTTCGTCTCACGGCAGTCCTTCACTGCCCATTCTAGTAGGTACGACAAGCTGACCGATGTATGGGGAAAAAGATATACTCCAACTCGGCTCCTCAGCGACGGCAGAGTAAGCCTTATGGCATGCTGGCTTCACCCAACCAAAGATTGTGGAGAAGGTGTTCAAAAATTCAAGGTTGTCTTTCAGTGAAGACAGTCCATCCTCATTGAAGCTTACCTCCTATCTGAAGACATGATGGTGACATCAGTCTACTACATAGACATGCAGCCAGGTGCATGTGCTTCAGGCTTAGGGACACTAAGTTAACCCAGGATGTTTAGGTAAGATTCTGGATTTGCCGTTTGATTGCTCTGATCTGTTTGACACCAGAACAGATGAGTTTCATACTAAATAAAAAACATCCACCCACACAGCCAAGTCTTTAACTGTATTCAAGTTCAACCCTAAGCCCTTTAAGTCTGCTCCCTGCATATGACAAATACTAGGTCCAGAAATGTGGGGGCTCCAGCGGCTTCTATGATCTGTGCAGAACGCAACCAGACCCTGCTGCCAGTGCATCGTGAAAAAAGCTGTGCATTTCCAATAAGGGTTTCTTTTTCCAGCCCTGCACCCATGAAGACAAATAAAAATACGTGTGGGTCCAAGTCCACAAATATTCTGTATGGCTAAGGCCCCTAATTTCTGGCAGACTTAAAAACTGACCTGGGGCTCCTGAATAATTTTGGTGGTTTCCTGGGAATATTGGCTCACCTTACCCCCACACCTTTTCTCTTTCCTGCTTTTCCCTCCTCCAGTTAGTCTTCCCCTCCCTCTTTTGTGAAGTTCCCATTCTAGAGCGAGGCCTGTGATTCTTCTCAGGTGTGTTCACCATGCCCCAGGAACCAGGCTGACCTTTACATGTTGCTATACCTCTTACCCCACCCACAACGTTTATCTTCCCACAGAAATGAAGATGAACGCGCCTGCTAACATTTGGTCATTCTTGTAATGTAATGTAACACAAATGTATAGAGCGCTACTAAGGCCCTTGGGCGTCTAGGCGCTAAACATAAGCATATATTAGGGGTAGGGGGTAGCATTGAGAAAGGCAGCCAGTTAGAAAATATGGGTTTTAAGTGCCTTGCGGAAAGGAAGGTACTCCTCAATGACCCCCACATATAGCAGGAGCTTATTCCATAAAGTAGGAGCCAGTACCGAGAAGGAGCAACCACCTGCCAGGGCTGTTTGATACGTTGTTACTCTGAGAAGCACTAAGGAAGATGAGCGAAGACATCTAGTAGGATGGTACTGCTCTATCTTCCTTTTCAGGTGACTGGCACCTACATCACGAAGAACCTGGGTGAGTAACACAGGCTGAGGGTTTAGGCCAGTGTCACAGGGTTTAGATTTGCTCAGTAGACCTGAAGGACGAATATCCACACATTCCTTTTTGGCAAAATGACATGAAATTTCTATGCTTGTCTGTGAAAAGAAAGCACTATCAATACCCTGTAGCTTCAGTCCTGTTTCCAGGGTCTTCATCAAACTCATATCAGTGGAAGTGGTGATGGCCGCCTATTTCCTCCTCCTTGGAATACAAATCTACTAATACTTGTATGACTGGCTCATTTGTGTCTCTTTGGTAAAAGCGGCCCACTCTTCCCTCCAATTTTTTCTCTCCTTTTTGTTCAACCTGGGGCTGTCTGTCAACCAGAAGTAATGTAATCAGAATACATTCCAAATCGGAGTATCCTCTTTTGAATACCTCTGATATTCTCAAAGGGTCATGGTCTTTCTCACATAAGAGAGACTGTGAAGTCCATTAAAGAGATGGTCCACCATTTTCTATCCAGGAACAGATGTCTGTAAGCGGCTCCAGGACCTTCTACCTTTGTGTGTCTTGGCAGTACCACTAGCCATAACTAAACAGGGAGTGTCCAGCTTCACGTACCCGATTCTTGGATCAGCTATAAGAGAGTCAGGTGGCAAAATGTATCATTCTGCCCTTTATCCTCAAAGTTCTCCACTGCTCGAGCGTGGTCACCAACCTCTTACACTGCACCTGTGTTTGAATTGATTTCTGCCCTTTAGGAGTACAAGGATGAGTAGTGGCTAACGTGCCTTCTCAGCCCTAACACTTCTACAAAACAAGAGTGAGCACAATCAGAAAGGTAAAACAGGCAGTTAAGAGATTTGCTTTTTGTGGTAGCACGGGCCGAGGTAAGGCTATACTCTCAAGAGAGGTGTGAATGTGAAACAGTAGCTACCCAAATAGCAAAGCAAAACATTCCAAAATAAAGGAATTTCCAGACAGGCTTCTATAAGAATATATATACTTTTAGTAAACACACCATATGCAAAACTACTAACTTAGAATATACTACAAAAGTCCAACTATATGTAAAGAACACAGACAATGCAAGAGATAGAAGGGCAATCATTAACCACAGTCTTCTTTGAAAAGGATATGTTCTTGTAGACAAAGGGGATTAAAGTGACTGGGAGAATTCTCATTATATGGCTAATTTCCCTTACCTATAGAGTCCCCCAGCAGCTTTGCTGGATTTGAAGGTTTTTTTTTTCTCCTGCTAAGAGTGTGACTCTCTTTCCCACTCTTTGCTGTGGGCCTCATTACGACCCTGGCGGAAAGTGACTGACCGGACCGCCACAGCGTAAATAGCGTTTCCGCCATTGCACGATGGAGCAAAGTGCGGCTCATTCCGACCCATCGGGCACGAGCACCACGCCATGGCGGAAGTGCAAAGTCCGCGATGGCGGAAATGACCCCAAAACGGCCCACACCGCCGCCGTACGTCGCCCTAAGTGCAATACCGCCACCCATCTCAGCGGACACCGCAGTGAGCGCCAACCGGAAAGTACGGTGACCGTAAATATACGGAAATGGAAGTAAAAGCATGGTCCCGGAACGGGAAACATCACGCCGTACACCTATAAAACCACAAAATCCACACAACCATTAAAAATACTACCCTGAGACACATCCCAACCCGTCATCCACCCTAGTGAAACCAAGAAAAATGGGAAAAGTAGCGAAGAAAGCGTGCGACCGCAAGCGGCAGGTCCACTTCTCCCGTGAGGAACTCACCATGCTCACAGAGACCCTCCAGGAGAATGCTGCCGCCGTCTTCTCCACGCAAATGACCAGGACGGCACTTGCGAACAAGAAGGCCATATGGGCCCTGGTGGCACAGCGGGTAAGTGCGGTGGGGACCGCACCCCGCAACCCACAGCAATGCAGAAAGCGATGGGACGACCTGCGGATACGCGTCCGTAGCATACTTTCTGCCAACCGCAACATTGCCACAGCCACCGGGGGAGGATCGGAATCACCCATCAAGTTGACCCCCTGGGAAGAAATCTGTGCCTCCACCATAGGAATGGAGAGCATAGAGGGAGTCGGAGGGATGGAGAAAGGAGTGCAGACATCCGAAGAATCAGGTAGGTGGCCCAAATAAAACAATGCCAAAACCACAATGTCCAATCATGTGAAGTACCACGTGCCCACATAGTGCAACAGTAACACATGTCCAGGAGAACGTCCACATACATAGGCCTGATAGCACACTTTAAAACTCACATCACATACATAAATAATTAAAAATCCTAAAAACACCCTCTACACGTGCAGCAGGCACACCCTAACTGCAGGCTGCCAAACAACTGCACCCTCACTCCACACACAAATGAAACCACCTCCAAGGCCCCGACCCAAATCACCCTCAGGTACCACCCCAATGCATGTGATACATTGCCATTCCAATTCCCACAGACCCACCACAGGGTCCGATCCAAACGACGAGCTCCAGGACACCCCTACCAGCACACCTGCAAAGAGGGCCAAGACCAACGGCCAAAGACCCTCCACCTCAGCTGCACGCATCACGACACGGAAGCAGCACAAATCAAGTGGCAGCACAGAGGAGGGAACTCCAACAGGCACCCCAGCAGCCAGCATGCCCACAACACCACCACCACAGGTCCCCCCAATGGATGCCACAGTAGGCACTGCTTCTGGTGGCAGCAGCACAATAGGTGACACTGCATTAATGGCAGCATGCTCCGACACAGAAAACGGGGATGTCGAAGTCAGATCCATCCATGACCTGTCCCAATCCCCCTGTCTGTTCCATCCCGTACACCATGAGGATACCACGCAGGGGCACCCACAAGACGACGACTGGCCATCCCCCACAAGCCCTGTGGCAGGGCAACATGAGGCGAACAGCCACTCTGTGACACCACCGCAAATGGCCATGGCCCAGCAGAGGCAACAGTCCCTCGACCAGTTAATTGTGCAACAGCAGCAACTGGCCACGCTCCTCAAGGACCATGCCGATGAATGTGGGGGCACTAAGGCAGACATAGAAACATCAACTGAGACACTTAGGGCAGAAATGGAGAGAAGTACAGAGACACTAAGAGCACAAATGGAGAGTAGCACCGAGAGCCTGAGAGTCCAAATGGAGAGTAGCACCGAGAGCCTGAGAGTCCAAATGGAGAGAAGCACCGAGAGCCTGAGGGGGGAACTGCATGCGACGTCCAAAGACATATGTGCCGAACTTGCCGCAGTGCGCCGTGTGCTCACTGAGCTCTCACAAACCCTTAGGGACATGCATGGACGTGAGCAGGCAGAGACATCATCCGTTGCAAGTTCCGTCCAGGGCAGCCCCCAACGTAGATCTGGGAGGAACCTGCGCTCCACAGGCAGGGGTGCCCCTGATACCCGCAGAGGGGGCTTGCAATAGCGACTGCCCACTGACAATGAGCATCTTTGGACACTGGTGTTCGGGGGGGAGGTAGGAGGGTGGAGGGGGTGTGTTGGGCTCACTTGGGTGGCGGGTCGATAGGGTGTTTGACATGATATCACATATGCCATAAACAATGCACGATCAACCAATGAGATGTGTGGACATTGATCTTTGTGTACGAGGCCATTATAGGCGTACAGTCCATATTGTGCATGTACCAGACACACACAGTGCCACGAGTCCCGTGTCCATGTATCAGCCACCAGGCGTGAGTGCTAGAAGCATGCATCTATGAGATGCTGACGAATGTCACGGCCCTCCTGTGCCTCGCAGACTCCTTGAGGTGCTGCCACATCCCCACCCTCATCATGACCATCTTCAGGTGCTTGCAGTTCTGCGTCAGGGGGCATGGGCACATTTCTACGTACGCACATGTTGTGTAGCATGACACATGCCATCACCATCTTTGCAACCTTCACATGGCGGTACAGGAGTGCCCCGCCAGACCTGCTGAGGCATCGGAAACGAGTCTTCAGTAGGCCGAATGCCTGTTCTATGACTACACGGGTACGTGAGTGGGCATGGTTGTAGTCCTCCTCATGCTGGTCCCGTGGGTTCCGGACTGGTGTGAGGAGCCATCTCTTCAGTGGATATCCGGCATCACCTGTATGTGGACGATAAACGAATTATGTGGAATGCCATTGCTACGTACGCACCCCCCCCCCCCCCTTCCTGCCAGGTCATTGCCGCATCACATACCCCACATCATCATGCATGAAATGAGACTCACAGAGTAGCCAGGATCTGTTCCCTGCGTGTCGCTCCATGTAGCGTGGTATTGTAGAGTTCCTCAAGACCATAAAATCATGGGTTGATCCAGGGAATCGGGCACAACAATGTGTAATGATCCTGTTGGAGTCACACACCATTTGTACATTCAGAGAATGAAATTGTTTTCGGTTGCAGTACTGGGCCTCCATGGCATGTGGGACGACCAATTCCACATGGGTGCAGTCGATGGCACCAATGCAACCCGGTATGCCGGCAAGTGCATGGAATCCCACTTTTGTGTTGGTAATTTCCTGCTCCGAGCGTGGTAGAGAGATGTAGTCGTCTGCGTGCTGCAGGAGGGCATCGAGCACTTGCAATAGTGTCCGTGAGAACAGTGGCTGTGAAATGCCATGCAACTGTCCGACTGTGTGCTGGTAGGTGCCTGTGGCCAGGAAGTGGAGTACAGACACCACCTTCAGTAGGGGTGGGATGGCGGTTGGGCTATCTATCATGCTGACAAGGTCAGCCTGTGTCATGTCCACAATGGCGGTTATGGTGTCCCGGTCCAAACGGTAGAGGGTGTGGATCTGCTCATCAGTGAGGTTGAACGGATGTGCTCGGAGGCGTGGGATTGCGGGCTGTCTGCGTGGTGGTAGTGGCTGTGCTGGCGGCCCTTGCTGGCCCTGCCTTGCCCTCCTCCTCCTCCTGCGTCTCCTCCGTGCGGCCGGTTGTAGTTGGTGTTCGTCTTCTTCCTGAAGTTGGAGTACTTGCAGTGCTATCAGGTCCCCCAGGGCCAACATAGCTAGTCCTGCCGGTAGCATTTCGGAGTGGGTGTGGTTGTGGGAGGAGACTGGGTGTGCAATTTATGTGTGTTCAGGCTGTATGGCCTCCACCTGTGGTGATTCATTCCACCTGTGCAAGCTGCTCTCCCCTTTGGGCGAGCACGTCCCGCACACAACGCTGCAATTCGACGCATGGCATCTTGCTATTACAATCATGTATTTGTACCCGATGGCAGTGTAACATTGGTTGATATGTTCATTCGGCTATGGTCCCATTGTTTCACATACAATCTTTGCAGTCGCGAACAGACTTGTGAAGGGTCAGTGGAACGTAGTACTCGAGTAACGGTGGACCCTCATGCATCACTGTACCGAGGTTCAACGACGGGCGGGGCGTCCCATTTGTGAGTGAAGGCAGTTGCCATTTTCACACACAGCCGCACTAGATGGATTAATTTGTGATTTCAAGCGGCCACAGATGCCTTTTCGACGTGATGTTGCAAATGAGGAATTCGAGGGCGGCGCTTTCGGTTTTCAGCTAGCGGCGAGGAGATGCCCACAGGTCTGACTGCAAATATAACGTTCTATTGTTCAATGTCCTTGGGACAGGGGCCATGGCGAGGATGCAATGATTGATATGAATAGTTTGGGATGCGCAATAGCGAAGTGGACGATGAGGCCGGACGTTCCCAAATACATGTTACTTCACAACACTGGAATTACGGGCTGGGGCACAGTGGATTTTGCAGGCTGCATGACGCACAGACTCAATGGAAATTTCACATGTTATGTGAGTATGGAAACAGGCGTTTTCATTACGGGATGAGGGAATGATGAATGGATGCATGGACAGATGATTTGATACAGAGTTTGCCATGTACAGGGCTTCTTGGAATCTGTCCGCCTCCCCTGCGCTATGTGATGCAGGGCTTCCATAGTGGGACCATCGTCTATCTGGCCTTGTTGAGCCCTCCCTGTCTCGACGCGCCTTCAGACACTTGTGTCTATGCACGTTACCAATCCCATCTGATGGATTCTGTTTTAACAGACGCATGCACAGGTACACTCGTTTGTGATGGTGTTTTCACCTCGATATAGTTAGTTATGATTCGCAAGTGGTTTTTGGGTGGTGATGATCCTTTGGAGTGGGCTAGCATGCATATTGCTGTGGATTTGGTGTGATCATTGAAGTGAGTAATTCAAATGTAGTTCTGATGGCCATACTATTCTTTTTCATTTCATTTGGTTGACAGGTATCTCCTCCCCTTTTGCCACTGCCATCTGTATGCCACTCCTGCAGATGGATTTTACTCCCGACACCTGCTGCTTCGTGTTAATCAGTGGAGCAGCATTACGATCTTATGGGACGATCGCCAATGGGCCACATGCCCTTACGCAGTACTAGTGGCTAGGAGCAACATTTCGGCCTTTCAGCTGGACTAGTGCCTCCCTATTGGGACGGCCCTGCGGTTCTAGGCGCTTCCATGTTGCCTTTTCGTACGAGAATGTAGCCCCTGTGTACCATGAAGGAACAGGGCGTCACACAAGAAGTAGCTGGTCATTTATTGCGGATGCAGCCCACAATGGTGAAATGTGTTTTGGAGTTCATGGCCTAATGGCTGTATGGGCTTGGTGAATTTGTTGTGCATTAAATTTCTATTCTGATATGAACCGTGTAGCGTTCTTCTTTGCAAGTGATGTGGCATATTCCTATTTGGGGAGCGATGTATTGTGAGGAGATCTGCATTGGGTTCCAGCTTCGGAGTATAGTTGCGAGGTACTGTGCTGGGCGCGTTTGCCTACAAAGCCCAGTGAGGTCAGGGATAAGGGCTGCCAATATGACTGTTTTAATGATGTCATGCTCAGGGGCGGGGGATTAGCTTTTGTGTAACAGATGCCGGTCAGCCAGGTGGATTGGTGGAATGATGTGATTTTCGGAATATTGCTGGTCACAGGTGCCTGTGTTTGCGTGCGTTTCTTGGTGGGAGACTGAGGTCATGTCCATTGGAATAGCTTCTGTATTCGTGCCATCTGTGCCCTGCAGCTCCCATTGGCCCCTCTTGAGATTCATTTGTTCGTTGGCAGGCATGGATGACTAGTACATTTCACTGGTTGCATTGTGTGACTTCATTGCACCTACGGGGAGTTGTACAATGTGGCCAGAGAGCGGTGTACAGGCACTCAGTGGGGCCGTTTACGGTTGGTTCGCGATGCCGTACTTCTCACCATGGCGGAATGGTACTTTCCGCCGTGCTTGATGGCGTTAGGTGCATGTCCGCTAGGGTCAGAATTCGCGTACCGTTGCGCCATGGTGGTAATTACGGTTTGGCATGGCGCGCGCGCGCGTACTTGGTGCAGTTAGCGTTGGCGTTCACTACGGTGTCGCTAATGGCATCGTACTTTGCGGTGACGGGTCATAATCGCACCGAGCGCTATTCGATGGCGGTATTGCATTTCCGCCATCGTTTTTCGATCTCCGCCAGGGTCGTATTGAGGGCCCGTGTGTGTTCTAGGCTATTTTTTGTGTTTAATGTCTATGGGGTTTATCTCACCCTCATAGGAACCATCCTTATACACATGTTACACAGCACCCTCAGTGCAGTGACACAGGGGTGTCGTAGCGACCCCCAAACATAGACTCCATACCCTGGGACTGACTACTGTCTCCCAGGGCATGTAAAGTCTCAATTGACTTTACTAGTCCATTTTTATGAACTAAACCAGTACAAACCATCTTACTATGGAGGTACTGGGAAGGGTTAATAGTTTTTCCCTGGTGTTCATTTTCGAGAGGGTACCGTACAGTCCCTCTCTCAAATGTTTCTGGCTGGTGGCAGTGGATACTAGCGTAAATATTCGACCGCAAACATTTTCCTGTGGGATTTTCCCCATTGTTAGAGGTTACCACTTTTACTGACAGCCTCTAACATACCGCTGGTTTATTTTATTACTAACTTTATTCCGGTAGGTTTTATTTGCCAGAACTTTAATATAAATTCTTTCTCGTGTCTTTCTCTAAACTCCTAACCCAGGTCGGGGATCCTTTGTTCGTCCTTTTGGTGGGCTTCTGCCAAGAAGCCCTCCTTTCGGCGCCACTGAGTCTGGGGTGGATCCGTTGTGTGGGAGGGGGAGTAGGACACCTGGACAGAGTTGCCGCAGCAACCCATGTCGCACTCTAACCTGATAGGCTGAAGGGTCTCCCGCCAAGATGACCACTCCACTGTGTGAGTGACAGCTAGGCTGTATAAATGGGGGTCTTTTTGCATAAAAGCAGGGTCCTGAGGACTGGAAAAGCAAGACGTTGCCACTGGAACTAAGGAACCGAAGAGGAGAGAAGCCAAAGACATCTGCAATGACTGAACCACCGGTGAAGCCCTGCTGCAGCGTCTCACCACTTTTCTCCACACGACGAGAGGAGATCTTCATTTGAAAGAACCTTCTTCCCTTGAGCTGGTGGGGCCAACCAGTGTGCCAATCGCCTGCCTGGACCTGCCTTGGTCGAATCGCCAGTGCCCTGCACTTGGAGGCTGGATAGCCAGGCAGCCATCCACCCGGACCGCGATTTAAAGGAGCGTACCTTTTATTTCGTTGCTCCCCAAGGGAACTGCACAGGATTCTGCCTAACAGTGACCTAGCGAGTCCCTAGGACCAATAACTGAAACTCAGGGGAAGTTATCAGTCAATTAATACTGTTGCTGTTCTTGGCGGTTCAACAACAGCAAACCATGCTCCTTGGCGCTGTGCAGACTGTTTGTTTGAGGCTCGAATGCAGCAGTTGTGTTAGTCCAGATGACAAGCAGATATTGAGTTGTGGGTGAACTGAAGGTCTCTGCATTTCGAAGCGATGCTCGAGAGCATGCAGATTGTGGAGGCCATCAGGTTTGGTTCATCAGTCGAGGTTTGACCGCGGGCGAGCTAATGACGGGATGCGCAGGGCAAGTTGGTTCAATGCTGTGCTTGAAGGTTGCAGTTCAGGAAGCAGACCAGGGTCGGTTCGACTATCGACTGGATTGGCAGCGAAAAGGCTAGCGGTTCGAATGCCGGTTTGAGCATTGTAGGTGCAGCAATGGTTCTTTGTTCGAGCCAAGACAACTACAAGCTCATCTGGTGCGATGGTGTTCAGCACCTTGGTGTGAGGCTTGTCCTTTTCGGATGAGTGTGCCCTTTGATTACTGTTTCTCCAACCAGCTCCTGTTGGGAGGCTGGCTCACTGGAGAGAGGTTTTACCCAACCTCACAAAGAATCAAAAGGAGAGGCATAACCATCCAGTCTCCTGCCCTGTCACTTGGCAGGGGCAAGCTGTCTGACCAGAATACACACATCCCTTCCACAGCTCACCAGCGCTCACAGTTCTGACACATGTATAGTATCAAATGTGATGTGACTGTAATTAGTATATGAGATGCTAGCCACCATACCCTAAAATCAGGTATGGCTTATATTTAACGTTTACAACTGCCAACCCGATAGTAACTCACAGTTTTGTAGTGTGGGAACAGAGGTACGTATTGTGAATTCAGCCCCTTTGCTGTAGTGACTTGGATGTCACTGCAGCTATGAAATGGGCACCTGTGTCGGTTCCATGTTCTTTTGCCAACATTAATTACTTCATGGTATTTTACCACAAAGTAATTACTTTGAATCTTTTAATCACATTTTTTTTCCTACCACAAACCACACCCTTTTTGCCTCTTAACCCACAATTCCCTAAATAATGTGATGAAAATTAGAAGTAATTACTTTGTAGTAAAGTACCACAAAGAAATTACTGTTGGCAAAAGAACACAATGCCCCTGTGTCCTATGAACCTGCTCTTTGCCATTCGTGAGCAGATGCTGCAAATCGGGGTAACGAGCCAGCAGGGCTCAGATGTACACTATGCTTTTGGCGTGGGGTTTATGAAAGTTTAGCAGATTAGCCTTTCTGTGGTGGAATTATCAACATAATTTTATACATTGAAAAAATAAAAAAGAGCCAGGGCTTCTACACCATTGACAAATGGCAGTTCCTCACAGTGGATCCAGTGATTATATTGAATAAAAAACAGAGAGGTATTTAATAACAAAAACATTTACAACAAAAAAATACAGAGTTTTTATTAAATATATATATGTCGTGGAGTGGGGTGGGGTAAGGGGTTAAAACTGGTGCGGAGGGGATTTGCGGTGGGGTTACAAACATAGGGAAACGGGGGGCTTGGGAGGGACTCTCAAATAAAAAAAAAAATCAGTATTTGGTTGTTGGTAAAAATCTCATTATAAAATACCTCTGTTTTTTGATACATTATAATCGCATAGGATCCCTCACAGTGCCCCTTTTGTGGACGCTCCTCGTTCTCCGATTTTGCTAATGGGCACACTGTTTTCATGGTGGAGTGTTACCCTTCAGGATATCTCAGGCGAATTGTTTGTAGCACATCAATATGTTGGAACTCTGCCATTTTCCTTGCCTTCATGGTCTTTGTTCAAGTGATTTTTGGGTACTGTAGTTCTCATACAGACAGACAATACAACTTGCATGTACTGTATAAACAAACCAGGCCAGCCATGAAAGGGAGATCCACCGTCTGGTCTACAAAGCAGCACTCAAAGGGATGTTGCAATTCTTATGGTGCCGCATTGGTGGGTGATATCAGTTCTCATACCATAGTGTTGCTTATTTGGGCCTATTTTTCTAGCACCGTTCCCAAAACTCTTGTCTCAAGGGGACAGAAAGGTTCTCCACCCCTCCCCTTAAGCCTTTAAATCAGATGCCTGTTTGCTGAGGACCTAACCCTGGGGCATCAATATGCCCATTATTCAAGCATTAAGAAAACTATCCACCAGGAAACAGTTCAGGAATAGTTACTAACTCTAACCCCTTGCCCTGTTCCTTGGGTAAGGTCCTGTCCTTCCCCTCTTTAGCCTCGTTGGGGATCAAGATCAATTCCTGGTGGGAACTGTCTTTGTGGCCACTGAGAAACACATCCTCCTTGTAGCCTGGCTGTCTGTGCCCCCTCTGTTTGACTTTTAATTTTGGCAGTTTTCCATTTCTGTGACAATGATAATTCAGTGTAACTGAGTTAAGGGTTTATTAGCAACTTCATTTATATTTCTGCAACAACATTTCAGGTGCAAGCTGTGCCATTGTCAGAGTAAGGAAGTCCAGTTAGCAATGCTAAAAAAATCCCACAAATGGCTATTTAATGATTTCCACAACCAGTCTGCATCTGGAACTATTTCAAAAGATGATGAATCTGTGGCAAGAATGTTGTATCCATAAGGCCTGTAATTTCTTATTCTCCAGCATGGTGTCTGGCATGGATTCACATGCTCATGAATATTCCCCGTCGTCATGCTGGGAATCCTCAGTAAAAGAATAATTAGTTTCACCTTCGCTTGAAAACTATTTTTCTCCTCTAATCCATTCACTGTCCTCTGGGTCATACTACCCTCATCCAATGATAGTCCTCTCCCTAAGCATCACCCCTGGTGGCCATCTTCAGATTTTTATCGCACGCTTCAGTGTTGGGAGTCCTCTTCTTGCTCTCTGAGCTATTTTTGTATTTTCGATAGTTCAACTGAAAGTATATTACCGGCAGCTGGGAGCTGCTGTCGGCGAAGAGAGCCTACATCGGATATCTCATCAAAGATCATCAAGGATCTTTCATCAAAGTTTCAACAAAGTCCGAGTTTAGGCCTACTTCGCAACTTTCCAACATGGCCGAGGAGAAGAGATGCCTCTTCAAACTCTGTGCGAAATGTGGATTGCAGAATGTGTTTGTGGAAGATCGTCACTGTAAATGCCTATATTGCCTGCATCCGGACCATGATGAAGACTGATGCAAGGTTTGCCATGGCTTTTGGAAAAGCCCAAGAAGGATGGCTATAGCAGGCTGACGGCATGGCTAAAACCGGGTAAGGCCTCTACCACAGCCTCTGGGCATGGTCATGCTTCTTCAAGGACAGGCCGGTCCCACGAGCGAACTCCCTCAGAGAAGATTTTGAGGTCCTTTGAGGACGCCCCACCCACGGGGGCCCAAAAGAAAGAGGAACCTGCTTGCATCAGATCCCACTGGGTTGGCCGCTACTGTGGGTCCCGATGTGTGGAAGGGCAAGATCGGCATCACTAGCCACATCCACGGGGAGCCTGCCGGCGGGGACCGCTCCCTCTAAGAGAAAGTCTTTGACCCCTTTGAAGCTCTGCTTGCCGTCGATGGACAAGACAACGGAGAGATCCAAGGTCAGCCCTTTACTGCCTCCCTCGGCGCAGGCATCAGCGTCTCAGTCAGCCAAGTAGGTGCCTTCAACATCTTCATCAAATACCATGCCTGGATCGATGACTATTGTTACCATCCTGTCAATGTCCTCGTCAGCTACCACTATTTTCGGCGTGGGGGCAGACTATGAATGTGGTGCCACAGTCGCAGCAGCGACTACTTTGCAGGTGGCCTTGCCAGCACGGCGTGAGGTGATCACTGGGATCGGGACAGCAGCCATTCCCCTCCAGAAGTCTCAAGATAGGGGAAGAGTGATTTACTATGATCCCTAGCTCGGGTGTGGAACAAGGTGTTGAGCCAAGTGTGCCAGTGCACAATTATGCTTGCTGCGAGGGGTATGAGGACCTACCCAAGGGCTTCTATTCGCACTACGAAGGAGGCCAGGGATAATTATAGGAATGTAATTGACCACAAGGCGAACATGATCGTTGGTCTCTCCAGAGGAGGCATACCGGCCTGGAGCCTCCCACTCTCACCCCTCCAACGCACCAGCCTAGGGACGTGTCGTTGGACATTCTGGTCACGCTGCACACATTGTTATCGGAAATCCAGCAGAGAATGTCACATACACCGGACCCTGCTCTGATAACAAGTCCTCCAAAACCGCTTACCAGAAGCCCTTCTAGGCACAGACGCAAGTGAAAGAACCCTGCTGGTCCAAGTGCCAGCCAAGACCGCTGCCCCACGGCGGGAACTAACACCAACGGGGGATCCGGCCACGCACACAGACATGGACACTGCTACGGACACCGATGAGGATGATGATTTTGTGACAGCAGATGAGGAACCGGCAGGCAAATTATCTACACAGGGCCTCTACTCTGGATGAGTTTGGTTCATCCATTCTATGATATCCAGGGCCTCTGAACTTTTCCAACTGATGCCTGAGGAGACGAAAACAAAGGAAGGGTTCCTTTATCAACGTTGTGAGTCCAGGAGGAAGACCATCATGTCGGTACCCTTGTTGGACGATATCTGGGATGAAGGCCTAGCGCTGCTGAAGAATCCGAGCACCACCCCACCAAAGCAGGACCGGCTTGAGGAAAAAATACAGAGTCCCGGACTCTGGACCCTGAGTGCCTTAGGTCCCAGCCTTCACCAGATTCCATGGTCTCTGCCGCGGCCAGGAAACGCGCAGCAAACCCGTAATCCGCAGCCATTTTGCCCCCGGACCAAGAAGGAAAGAAGCTAGACCCTATGGGAAAAAGGATTATATAGACTGATGCCAGCACTATTAAAGCTGCAAGTGCCCTGGCCCTTTTAGCCCGCTGTGACCAGGAACTATGGTACAATCTGGGCCCGATACTGGATTTCCTTCCTGACGACAAGAAGGCAGAAGCTCTCAAGCTCTTCCAGGAGTTGAAGTGGCCTCCGACCACACCATCACATTGGTGGTGGACGTTACGGGCACCAGATTCTGTCAGATGGGAGATGGAGTGTCTCTTTGTTGACAGGGATGGCTCAAAGCCACCAACTTCAGTCCGGACATTCAGTCTAAGGTGTTGGGCATGCCATTGAACGGGGAAACCCTGTTTGGCAAGGCGGTCAACGAGTCTCTTCAGATCATCAAGACTGAGACACAGACGGTGTTGGGAAAGATTTCCATTTATGTGCAATTTTCCCGCTAGTTGTGTACCCTCCAACTTTTTTGCTGCTGTTTAACACCATAGTCTGACTTTGCCTGGGGAGCCCAGCCTTCTGCTGCACTCCTCTGGGATTTCGCTCACTTTTTATGGGGAAACTGACATGCCCTTAAGACAGTCAGTACTGGGAGACTTTGTTTCCCTTTGTCCTTTTCCAATGTTGCAACTTTTCTGCAACCTGTACCAAGTGAACAATGTACCTTCCAGTACAGTACACTTGAGTCTCTTAGTCATTTCCAAAGGCCCTAGATACTCTCGAAGGATTTTTAGGAGATATGCAGTTGTGTCACAGACAGGGCTGGTGGCAGTTTATCTTTTCATGTCATTTTAACCCTTTCCTGCCAGGTAAACTGTGATTACCGCGTTTGGCACGAATAGATGGCCTTGTTCCAAAATGTCATAGAGAACAAGTTCCCCAAAAAGCTACCCTTTTATGTTGCACAAACTGTTGGAGACAGAAATTGACGGGAGGAGTGATTATACCATCTTTTCAAGCATATATCAAAGATGGCAGAGTTGGTCAGACAATATATAGAAATTTATTCAGTACAAATGTCAAAAAAACACCAAACAAATACTTAAAACATGTTAACAGCATACAGCCTAATGTTAGAGAATAATTTCTTTTGACTACTCAGAGTCATTTAGCTACAAGCAGAACCAAGGTGATGTTAGTAACCTAAGGGTGACTGTTTATAAATTAATTTTGATACAAAGAAGCCCCCAAATGATAGTGACATTTCGTTCCTCAAGGAGGGAAAGCCCTGCAGATCCCCCAAGGGCTACACCACCCCTAGGCGTACAGAGGCCGCTCACAGGCATACGGCAGCAGAGGACAACGTCGGCACCGCCCGCAAGGCAGAGCCCTGACACCGAAACAGGCCGTCGACTCCGGCCCCCACTTGTGCACCCCAGTGGGAGGCCGGCTGGCGACGTTCGTCAACATGTCGAAGAGCATCACCACAGACAGATAGGTGCTGGACGCTCTCGGACATGGGCAGACCTTGGAGTTCCAACGCGGGTGTCCTCATTTTTCCCCTGTGGCTCATCAAGAACAGCATGTGTCACAACTGCTACAGGAGGTCCACGCCATGGTAATAAAAGGGCGATAGTCTGTTCCCCAGCGCCTCTGTGGCTCCGGAGTTTATTTCAGATACTCTCTGGTCCGAATGAAAACAGGAGGTTGGAGGCCAATCCTGGACCTGCAACGCCTCAACAAGTACTTGAAGTCCCAGAAGTTCAGGATAGTCACGTTGCAGCACATGCTCGGCCAACTGGAGGAAGGACTTCCTGGCGTCTCTGGACCTCGAAGAAGCCTACTTCAGAAACGTCATTTCACCAAAATGCCAGGTGTAGCAGAAGTGACATCACATGACTCTTGACCTCTAATGACATCACAGGAAGTGTCATCTGACCCCACCCTGAAGTGACATCACAGGAAGCGATGGAACACAACCTTTCACCCCTTGACAAAACAGAAAGTGGCATCACATAGCATTGTTTCTAAGTACAATACGGACAATATGGTTACAATATCAATGTAAAGTGATATACCTTTCATACAAGAATGGATCACCATATGTATCATTAATATTAGCACGTATAGGCTCATATTACCAAATGACTGTGAAAGCAAGCAGACATCGAAGGCCAAATGATGATAATGTGGTGTTATGTAGCACTTATGCTTGAGCGCTTCATATGGAACAAATATGCATACAATATCACCCAACCTGTGTTGGTACTCATTTATCAACCTCAGCAGGATATAATATGATATGATATGATAGGTTGTTTATAACGTGCTTAATACCCAGAGGTTTCTGAGCGCAGACCCGGGGATCGAACCTGTGTTGCTCCGTGAAGTCTTGCTTCCAAGTGAGCACGTTGCCCTGTGCTATCCTCCCGATGGAAAGCTGAGTTGACCTTGCCGGAAGTCGAACCGGCAATCTGCATATCACACACACAGTGCAGCAGCCAGTGCTCAATCCACTGAGCTATTGTACTGGCTATGGCTATCAGAAAATTAGCCAATCCAGAAACAAAGGGCCATATTCCTTTAGCCACAGCCCAGGAGCCACAATAAAAAAAAAAAAAAACGTTTGTTTTCAAAATAAAACTATTTGTTTAGGGGTAGCAAGGCAGACCTTGCGACCCCTAAATGACGTCCCTGGCCTACTTCCACATCCCCATCAATTGGAAGCACTGAAAGTTCCTGCCGTTCATGTTCCAGGGGCAAGACTATCAGTTCCAGGCACTTCGCTTCAGCCTGAAATCGGCACGAGGGTCTTCACAAAGTGCTTGGCTCCGCTGACAGCACATCTTCATCTGAAAGCCATCCATGTCTACCCTTACCTGGACGATTGGCTGGTTTGATTCCGCTCCCATGCTCTGGCAAGCCAGCACATGGCGAGGACCGTGCGTCTGCTGACGTATCTGGGATTCTCCATAAATGATCCAAAGTCTTGCATGGAGCCATCGCAGAATGTCCTGTTTCTGGGAGCCCGACTCAACACGCAGACTTTCCTGGTGTGTCCCTCGGAAGAGTGGGTAGTAACCATTCTAGGGAAGGTGCAGTGCCTGTCTTCGGCACGGGCTGCTACTGTGCGAGCTGTCAGGATGCTGTTGGGCATGATGTTCTCCTGCATCAACCTCGTCCTCCTTTGCAGACTACAGATGAGGCCTCTCCAGGAGTTTCTAGATGCAAGGTGGCTACAAGTCTTGGGATCCTGGACGGACAAAATCGCCCTCAATGAGGAGTACCGATGAGCAATACAGTGGTGGGGTGTGCGCTCTCATCTCACGCAAGGGGCCCCATTCCAAGTCCCTCCTTGCCAGGACAACGTCACCACAAGCGCTTCTCTGGAAGGTTGGGGAGCTCACACTGTAAAGTTGCACGCAAAAGTCCTGGAGCTCTGGCCTTTCTTCTGGGCCCTCAAGTCTTTTCTGTCATCGCTGAGGGGCAACGTGGTGAGGATCTTGACGGACAATACCACTACCATGTTCTACATCCGGGAACAGGGCAGGACGTGCTCTCCAGGGAGGCCCAGGATCTGTGGCCCTGGGCCATTCATCAGAACATAATTCTCGTCCCTTTTCACCTGGCGGGCACTAAGAACACCATCGCAGACTGGCTCAGCAGGGCGCTACATTCTTGCCACGAGTGGGAATTTTGCCAGGATCAGGTGGATCTTCTATTCCACTAATGGGGTCAACCCCAGATCGACCTCTTTGCAACTGCGGCAAACTCCCAAGTGCTGGAGGTTCGTCAGCAGGTTCCCACAGCCGAGGAGCATGGGGGATACTTTCTCGTTCCTGTGGGAGGGACTTTTCCTGTATGCTTTCCCTCCACTCCCACTTCTACTACGAGTGATCAATATACCCAGACTATGTCACTGCAAGATGATACTTATCTCTCCGGCGTGGCCACGAGAGGGAGGGGCGATTCTACATCACGACCCGGTATTGCTCCTGCAGTCCTAGAATTTGGACATTACTCTATACCTGCGGAATGTATGGACATCCTGGCCAAGGCCAGAGCCTCTTCAACGTTGACTTGCTACGGCCATAAGTGGAAGTGTTTCTCTGAGTGGTGCCGAGCTCAGAAAAATAATCCTCTGCGTGTTACAGCCCCACAGCTCCTACAATACCTGCTTTCCTTGTCCAAGGCTGGTCTGGCTCACACATCCAACAAGTTTCACTTGACAGCCATATGCTGTTAAATCAGGACTCCTGGTAGGCCTTCCTCGCACAGACTCATCAATGAGTTCCTCAAGGGCCTCTCCAGGACTTTTCCTCCGTTGAAGACTACTGCCCCGGATTGGGAACTTAAACTTAATGTGGTCTTGGCTGGGCTCATGGGGGCTCCCTTGAGCTGTTCCCATCAGGCCCTGCTCAAGCTTCTCTCGTAGAAGACAGAATTCCTTGTGGCAATAACTTCAGCCTGGTGGGTCAGGAGATCCAGGCGCTGTCCTGCAAACAGCCATACTTGTCCTTCCACGCTACTAGGGTGGTACTGTGTACACACCCCACCTTCATGCCTAAGGTGCCGTCGGAGTTCCACCTCAACAAGCCTTTGGTGTTGCTCGTCTTCCTGAATCCGTCGTCATCAGCGGAAAGGACCTTGTATTCGCTGGACGTTGCTCGTGTTTTACATGGCACGTATGAAGAATTTCCAGAAGACTTCTCAGTTGTTTGTCGACTTTGGGCCTGTGAATCACAGAAAGACCTTGTCTCAGGCTTCCGTTTCCGGGTGGCTCTCTGGCTACATCATGTACTGCCATTGTCTGGCTAACCGACCTCTTCCAGGCCAGCCAAGAGCCCACTCTACCAGAGCCATTGCTGCAATGACAGTGTTTCTCTCTGGTGTGTCCCTGCTCGGCATCTGCAGGGCTGCTACATGGAGGTCCACGCACACCTTCACAAGGTTCACTGCGTCGACAGGGATTCCAGGGAGGAATCCCGGCTCGGCCAAGCAGTGTTACACAACATGTTCTCTTGAGATGAGCCTGTTCCAGGGGTAAATGTTGTTGGTTCTGTTGAGCCTTTCCACCTACCGTGGTTGTGTATTTGTACTGCTGTGTAATCTTTATTCATGAGCATGTGAATCCATGCCAGACCCCATGCTGGAGAAGGTTTAATTTACTTACCTCCAGCATGGGTCTGGGATGGATTCCCAATGCGAACCCTCCCTCCTTCCCCTCTGTGGCTCTTCTTAGTTCATACTGCCACGTTACGTGCTTACCAAATCTGAAGATGGCCACCAGGGGTGGAGCTTAGGGAGCGTACTGTCATTGGATGGGTGCAGTATGACCCAGAAGACAGTGATTGGTTTAGAGGAGAAATACAGTTTTCAAGCAAAAGTGAAACAGTTTTTTCTTTTACCGAGGATTCCCAGCCTGACGACGGGGACTATTAATGAGCATGTGAATCCATGCCAGACCCATGCTGGACAACAAGACTTATAGGTAAGTAACTTAAACTTTTAGCAACATTTTTCCAGAATAGGTTTGCCCAGCTGTATCGCTGAGTCTTCGGGTTCATATGTTTTACATTTTTAATATGTACATTTCTTTTTATTGTTTTGTTGCAAATTTGACTGGTCATTCTCTGCTTGTTGTGCTTCTGATGTGAATGTATGTGCAACACCTGGCTTTCTTCAGTCTTAGTCAGCTCAAGAATAAATCAATAAAGCATGTTGTGGTCCAAAAGATAGAGCTCACAATTAGTGCGTTGTGAAACACCATGTTTTTTCTTACATCAAACATTAACTGTCATGGCACAGCTTAAGGCCCTACTTATAGGTGGCATAAGCATTCCAAGAGATGGGAGCCGAGTCTTGCCTAGTAAACTAAACCGTTCACTGCAGGTAACCCTTCATAATGGCAAATATGGTACTTTTGCTAAACGTATAATCAGTGTTTTCTTATTGATGCCTGCTTTTTGTTGACAGGAAGTATGAAGCTAAGATAAAGGAAATGGAAACCGATCTGATGAAGAAAAATGAAAGCATAGCGGATCTGAAATTACTGTTAAGGAAATCCACAGAGCGTGAGAAGAAATTGGAGCTTAATTTGCAAGACTTAAAAGAGCAGGTATGTACAATTTTTAATGTGAGCTCTCTTGTTGTGTAGTAAACTACCTTGTTGCCTTTCTTCTGTCCAGTTATCACGTTCCACTCGTTCCACATCCATGATCCTGTTGATTTGTCACAGGGTAAGTTTAGCAACAAGGATATTACTAGGAGTGGGAGTTATAATATTGTGTTTGTATGACATTTTTTAATACAACTGCATTCAACTATTCACTGTTAAGTGTCACAGATGGCTTCAATATCTCGAGGACCCAAATATGAAGTTCTAATGGATTCCTTCCTCTCATGGATTCCGCATATATGATCACCTATCCACAGCGCTGCTGTTCTTTGGAAACTTTTCTGCTGCAAGGGGGCACAGCATGGCACTGGCATGGCTGTGCCGGATGCCTCTAGGCACCCCCTGTGCCGGACGTGACATCGGAGGCAGTATATATGGAGGCGCTGTGCCCCATGACCATAGCTCCTTTTTTCCGTGCTTTGAAGGCATCATGAAGAAGGACACAGACAACAGATTCCGAATTCAAAATAACCATGTTTATTATTTTAAATGTCAGGATGGAAAAAGGCCTAACTTACCATATTCTAAGTTGGGATTTCCCTACCTAAATAAAACTAAGGAAAGTCTAAGTGAAAGCGTTCAACTTAGGAATCTGTGTCTAAAACTTATGCTTGTCCTCGCAACTATAACTACACATTTGTAGGAATGTCAGCAACCAAAAAGAAAACGGTGCTCAACACAACATCCTGAGCTTCTTCCAGCTCGCAGCTCTCTTGCAGCTCCCTTCCCCAAGTGTAAAACAGTTCAACAAAGTAAAGTCTCAAAATTCCCTTTCTGAGAATTAAAATGTAATGGTCTCTTCAGGACTCTGGTTTCCCTTCCCCAAGTTCGAAATCACAAAATGTAAATGACGTTAAAATGAAAGGCCTCCAATCAGGACTCTGGGTTCCCTTCCCCAAGGTTCAAAAGCCACAATTCCAAAAGAAACTCAAAATGTCCCTGTCTTCTATAGTTTGATTTTGGTTTTCAAATGTATAGTTCAATAAGTGTGTAGCTTTCCCACCTTTTGAAAATGTCATTGTAAATCAGGCTTCAGTATCCTTTGTTTGCCTGTTCTTTTACCATATGTGATGTGGTGATTTGTATGGATTTCAACTTTCTTTCCTCCTTTGGATTTTTGTTTAGTAGCAAAGTCACAGTTCTGTTTAACCGCAAAGTCGTAAGTGAATTTGGTGTTCAATAATTAAACCTCTGTCTTAGGGTTCGTTTCCCCTTCTTATGGAGTTCAATAATTGTTAATTTCACTTAAATGCATAGTACAACATTCAGAGAGCTTCCAAAACGCGCTTCTTGCCACACGCAACAATTCCGATGCAAGATATTACCGTTTTATTTAATATTGAACAAATGTAACTCTTTTGGATAGTTCGATGTTGGGAGACTTCCGAAAAAAAATCTTTGTCACACACGACCACTCTGATACAAAGTATTTCCTTTTGTTGTATTGTTAACAGATATAGTTGTTTGTTTCCCTTTAATTGAGCAATTCAATGTTCGGAGACCTTCGAAAACGCGCTTCTTGCTACACGCGAACACTCCGATACAATGTAATTCAGGAAATACTTCAGTTCAAACACGCGCACTGGGTTTCTCAAGCACTAGAACCTCACTGGTCGCTTTGAATGCTTGTGCTTCAGTGCAGATCACACAGCCTTTTTCCTTGTGTGTCAGGGCTCCCGTTCCTGACCCTCAAACACTCGTACGGTGGTCCTCCACCACAGGGGAACAAGCATGTTGAATGGAAAGGAACAGGGCAGTCTTCCTGCATGGCTCCCTTCCTGCATGGCTCCCTTCAACTTTCCTAATCTGCTCCATGCGGTCCATACCTGTGCTGCCTGCACCCACCTCCTGGTCCTTCTCCTGTCGATTCCCTGTGCAACTGGGTTGGGCTCCATTCATGACAGGCTGCAGGTGTGGGTGATTATTCAGCCCTGCCTAACTCTCATTAAAGGGACATGCCTGACCTTCACTACCATTAGCAGGCATCTTCCTCTTCTCAGGACTAGTGTGATAAAAGAGCATAGTCTTCATTGCTTTAAGTTGCCTCTTCTTCATCCCAGTAGTGTCAAGTGTCAATTGTGGAGAAAGGAGGGGAAATGGCTTACAATAGCCAATGAAGATTGCTGAAGGGCTTGGTTGGTTGTCACTAGGGAAAGGGGGATATCGTGTCTCGCCCAAAGATACCTCACTCCCAGTTCCCAATGATCCTCCACCCAGGTCATCCTTCCTCGCTTCTCTGTGCCCAGGGTCGGGATCCAAAAGCAATGGCCTTTCCCTGGTCACCTGCGCAGAGGATCCAAGGGGTATAGGAGTGAGAATAACCTCAGGTTTCTCACAGCGCACTCTGTTCACTTCAGGAACACGCTGTCTGTTGCCATACTCAACCTTGCGAAGATCTCAGTGTTCAAACCACGCGCGGACTGAAGCTGACAAATGCCGGTTTTCGGATCCGCACCGGATATGTTTATACTGCTTGGGAGAGGAACACGACACCCAGGATTGAGTGTCGTGTCAGTGCGTGCACCTGAAGGCCCTCCGCAAACAGGTGGAAAAACCTTTTACCTTCGTCCACAAGACAAAAGGTGATGGTGAGGTCGTACAGAGCGTCGGTCCGAGATGAGGTCCCCTCCAAGTACCGAAAAAAAAAGCAGCAACACTGCATGAGATCCCAGCATACTTCTTCGTCCTCTTTCAAAAAGAGGAGCCACTGATCCAGAGGTTCTCCGGAGCCGAATAAGGCGCCTTTTCTACCCAATCATCCACCACAGAGGAATGGGAAACATTTTACCAAAAGATGATTCAGCACCTTCGGCTCCGGCAATGTTAACTTTGGTGCCAACTGGACCCACTGCGTCTTCCGCAATAGGTAGCGAGCCTGCTGTGGACCACTCTTGCATGAATGGTCATGAACAGGGAAGAGCTTTCCCTCCGCCCAACTCTGCCTTTGGGTGTCTAGATCTTGGGGTCAGCCCTGACTTAGTCTTTGACGTCATTGGTGCCAGTCAGCCCTGCGGGCTCCGAAGAACCTCTGGAATGTCATCCTCTTCTACTAAACCCCTACATGTTAAAGATGTGTTTTGCTTCTACGACCAGGAAGGGGGCCAGGTACCCTCTGGGTTTGAACCATTGGGTCTCCAGGGAAGAGAGGGACTTCCAGGAGGAATTCTATGAAGAGGGTGAGGACATTCAGGGCTGGCCTTGGACCTTAAAGAGGCCAGTTGTCTAGACAGAGGCTGATGTCAAAGGAGGCCGATACCCTGGGCTCTCAGCCCCGTCAAAGCCAAGCATTTGTTTAAATGAATGGTCATCCTGGATGAGGGTGCCAGGAAGGAAATACTACTTCCCTTCAGTGTGGCAGTAGACATCCTTGTACTGTAGGTATGGGGGAAGCCTGCTTCTGCATCAGCATTTGACAGGGAGCTAGCCAGGAAACATTGCACTGCTCCCTCTCACCAGCTTTTTTCTGTCCAATCATGCCTCCAGAGAGCTTGCTGGTGCAGGTCGCGACTGCCAATGTGACATCTTCCACATTACCCTCTCTTCTACCTGACAGGGAACGTTAGAGACTGGATGCTTGGGGGAAGAAGGTGTTTGCGTCAGCAGCCTCACCCTTTTGTACTGTAAACGCTTATTGCACTAGGGCGAAATTCTCTTTTGGCCTATGGTCCGTTGTGACGAATGCTGCTGAGCATATCTCTGAAGGGGAGATGAGGGACGCTTCCTGTCTATGGTGACAGACGACATAGAAGCTTCCCACTAGATTCTACAATTAGAACTGGAGATGGCCACAAGTACAGTGTTCAGGCGCACTCTTGGATGAGAACGTCTGGCTTTGCGCATGATGTCCAGTCTAAACATCTGGACATACCCTTTGATGAACAAAACCTGTTTGGGGCAAAGGCTGGTGACTCCCTCCTGAAATTTCAAGCATCAAAGGCCATGACGAAGTAGTTGGGCCTAGCCATGCAGCAGCCATCTGCATCTTCAGGAAGAGGCTGGGGTTTTCATCCCTCAGGCTACACCAGTGGGTTTGGGCCAGCCCACCCTGGGAAGACTGCAGGGGTAAAGATGCCCCACAGGAGCAGCGGCCGCAGCCACCGTCCCCTCTGCACCTCAATGTGCCAAACCTTTGTGAAGGTTTCTGCCACAGTTCCCCTTTGGGGGGGAAGACCTTCCCTGTTCAGCATGGAATTGGTCATGACCACGTCCAATGCTTGGGCGTTACAGGTAGTTCAACAGGGTTACTGTCTCCCATCCGTTTGGTGTCCTCGGGACCACGCCCCTTACACCAGCAACTTGCCTCCTCATCTTGGAGGAAAGCTGCCTGCTTCTCTCGGAGAGCATGCTAGAACTGGTACCACATTCAGAACGAGGCAAGCGCTGGTACTCCACCTATTTTCCGGTTTCAAAGGTCAGGGGCTTGCGTCCCTTTCCGGATCTATGGCTGTTGAATTTGTACCTGTGCAAGGACAAGTACAAGATAGTTACACTAGCCCAGATCCTGCAAGCCCTCGATCTGCAGGACTGGTTGGTATCACTGGACCTTCAGGATTCCTACTTCCATGAACCGATTCATTGTAAACACAGGGAGAACCTAAGGTTCGTGGTGGGCCAACATCACTACTAGTTCAGAGTCCTGCCGTTCAGCCTTTCTTCAGCTCCGAGGGCAGGGCATTCCTGTCTGAGGACCGAGTGGCGAACATCTTTCGGATGGTCAATGTCCACCAATCCCAGTAACAAATTCCGGCCTCAGCCTTTCTCCGCCTTCTGGACCTCATGGCCTCTGGCATCCTAGTGGTATTGGAGGTGAGGCTGCACATGAGATCGCTTCAGTGGCTTCTTGGATGTCAATGCTCACAGTTTCAGGGCCACATGTCAGACCTTTTCGGGTCTCGGACCAGGTGGCTCAGGATCTTGTGTGGTGAGCAGTGCAAGACAACTTACTGAGAGGTGCTTTGTTGCATCGACCTTGGGCCCCAGTGATGGACGCATCTCTGATTGGTTGGGGTGATCACCTGTTGGACCCGACAGTGAGCAGTCTGTGGTCTCCTGCGGAGTCTCTGGAACACACCAACTTGCTTGCCGGAGATCTTCTTTTGGGGAACTCTTCAAGTGGACTTCTTTACTTCCAATGGGAACGGAAAGTGCAAGGTCTGCTCCAATGAATTTCCTCGTCGGGGACCTCTGGAGTGAGTGGAGTGAGCTCTGGTGGACGCACTGACGGTTGAGTGGACTTTCAACCTCCTTTATGCGTTCCTAGCAATTCCTGTCATTCCGCTGGTTCTAAGGAGATTGAGCCTGTTCTGAACAACATTGATCCAGAACACTCAGGACTGGGCCCGGAGAAAGTGGTGTCCAGAGTTGCTGGAAATGTCCATATGCCCTGCCTGGCGCCTTCCGAGGTGAGTTAACTTTCTCTCCTAATCGGAGGAACATGTTCTCCACCCGAACATGAGCATCCTGAACCTTCATGCTTGGCTACTGAGAGGCTGAAATACAAGGAGTTTGACTTGTCGGATCACGCCCTTGATGTGCTCCTTAAAGCTGCGTGACCCACTACAAAGTCTGTTCATGCCTGCTGATGGAGTACATTTTCGGCGTGGTCCCGGGAGAGGTATCTGGACCCTTTATCCTGTCTGTTAACCCCCATTTGGGATTTTTTGCTTTCATTGGCCCAAGCAGTCCTGCAGATTGGCACCGTTAAGCGATACCTTACCTTGCTGCTATTTTGGTTTTCAAGATGTCCCCGGAACAGGATTTGTTCTTCCCAAACCCCACTGTCATGCAGTTCTTGCACGGTTTGTGTAAGCAGTTTCCTCCACACACATTTGTTGTCCTGGCATGCTATTGAAATTAAACATTCTTCATGGGTTCTCTGTTTTAGACCCTCCATTCATGTTATATAAGATTGCTCAACCGTGCGATCACTTCTCCAGCATGGGGTCTGGCATGGATTCACATGCTCATGAATATTCCCCGTCGTCAGGCCGGAAATCCTCGGTATAGAAAAAATCAGTATCAGTTTTGTTTCTGATCTGTCTTTCTTAGTAGTAACCAATCACTGGTCTCTGGGTCATACTGCCCCCAGCCAATGACTGCCCTCTCCCTAAGCCACACCTCTGGCAGCCAGCCTCAGATTTATACCGCACGTTCAAGTGTTGGGAGTCCTCGTGCTGTAGCTCTCAAGCTTTTGCTGCGTTTTCACGCTTTTTTGGGAGATTTTCGGTTAAATAGAGCCTCAAACTCCACCGTTTCAACATCCGATCAACGGGGACCCGTTTCAGAGTTTTCTACGCCCCTCAAGGGAGAAGATTTCGTCGAGTTACGCTTTTGGAGGATTCCAGAAGTTCCGAGGCCTACCCCGGACATGGCCAAGGAGAAAGGAAGCTCGACGCCCGGGAAGCTGTTCAGGACCTGCCCTGGATGCCAGCTTCAGAATGTGTTCAAGGAGGACAAGCATTTGTTATGCCTCTACTGTCTACATGAGGACAGGACGCACACGGAGAAGGACTGTGCGTTTTGTGGGAATATGTCGGAGCGGACCATGAAGGATCGCCACCTCCGTCTCGCCAACTGGCTGGAAGGGAAGAGCCCGTCAGGCGAGAAGAAGAAAAAGAAGTCTGAGCGGTCTTCTAAGTCCTGTGAGGGTGCCCCGGCGACGGGGGCCCAACAAAAGGCCAAGCACCGCGAGTCCGCAGGCACCGGGAGCGCTGAACGGTCGGGCTCCTTGGCTGCCAGGCAGGGCGCGTTCTCCCCGGTGCCATCAACCATGAGCCAACGCTCTGGCTCGGGTAAGAGGAAGTCCGAGAATCCGGCGAAGCTTCTGGAGAGGCCCCGGTCGATCTCAAAGATTCCGGCAGAGGGGGAGCGAGGCTCGGACCCTCCCCCCAAGGTGAAGGCCCCAGGCATACAGAAGGTGACGATGGCCTTAATTCACCCTGCTAAGACCTCGATTAAGGATGTTGCAGCGGCCCTGGCTCAGCCAGTGGAGGCTACGCCAGTGGAGGCGACCTCAGGATCCAGAGTCTCCCTGCCACCGTGGAGGGAGTCATCTTTCAGGCCCATTGAGAAGACCCCCACAAAGTCCTCGTTGGAAAAGGAGGGGGAGGGGCAGGTGGCCATCGTGGATACAGACACGACCTCTGAAGAGCTCATCGAAGTCGTGGAGGAGGCCCAGCCCATCGGGAGGGATCCCGACGAGGGCGACAGTGTCGCCGACGAGGTTCCTCAAGAGCCCTCGCGCCTGTCGTTTCCGGTGCCGCAGGACACTTCGGCGGCCATTTTGTCAGCGATTCAGTCCTTTTGCTCGGAAATAAGGACAAGGTTGCCCCTCCCCCCGACGGAGTTACCTGAGCCAGACCCGACGGGGGAACCAGACCCGGGACCTTCGGAAAGTCCACCGCATAAGAAGAGGAGGACGCATCCTCTGCCACCTCTCCCACCTCTGCGGCCTGCTCTGCCTTCCCCCCGGTCTACTACCCACGGGGATGATACAGGCACGGACACAGCTACGACGGGTACAGATGACGACGACGGGACGTGTCCCCCATCGCCCCCTGCTCGGGCGTCCCCGCCCGACGGGATTTGATCCTTCCATGCCATGATTTCCAGGGCATCCGAGCTCTTCCAGCTCTGCCCAGAAGAGAAGAAGAAGCAAGGGTTCCTTTACCAACGGACGAGGCTAAAAGGAAGACGGTCCTCGCCGTACCACTTCTTGAAGACATCTGAGATGAGGGGCTATCCCTCCTCAAGAACCCTGCCACGGCGCCTGCAAAGAGGGACCGGTACGAGAAGTAGTACCGGGTCCCCGACGCCGCCCCCTTGTGCCTTCGGGCGCAACCTACCCCGGATTCGGTCATCTCGGCGGCGGCAAAGAAGAATGCTGCGGGGGCATCGGCCTCGACATAAACTTCCCCGCCGGACGGCGAGGGCAGGAAGCTGGACACGATGGAACGACGGGT
Source organism: Ambystoma mexicanum (assembly GCF_040938575.1). NCBI lineage: Eukaryota > Metazoa > Chordata > Amphibia > Caudata > Ambystomatidae > Ambystoma > Ambystoma mexicanum. Next base: position 852,233,892 of record NC_090936.1, on the reverse strand, counting down.
CACCTCATCCGCAGCGACGACTATCAAGACGCCCAACACCCTGGCTATCGTAGCCCGCTACGACAGGGAGTTGTGGTTCAAAATCGCCCCTCTGTTGGACTTCCTTCCGGACGCCAAAAGGGCTGAGGCCCTTGAAATCTTACAGGAAGGTGAGATTGCTTCGGACCACGCCATCACGGTGGCGACGGACATCGCTGACACCGGTTTCCGTCAGTTGGGCAACGGCGTTTGCCTGAGACGACGAGGATGGCTCAAGGCGACGGATTTCTGCCAGGACGTACAAACCAAGGTTTTGGACATGCCCTTCAACGGGAACAGCCTGTTTGGGAAGCACAACCCTTCAGGCCATCAAGACAGACACAGAGACTGCCCAGGCACTGGGAGTGCTCCAACAACGACGGCCGTCCTTTTGGAGCTCCGGAGGCAGACAAGGTGCCTCCAAGGGATCCAGCAGTGGCTCCTCGACGTACCGCCAAGCGGCAAGATCTTCGTCTCAGGAAGCCTACAGGGATGCAGCAAGTCAGGTGGTGCCCGTCGTCGTCAATAGGGAGGTCAAGGAGGCAAGGCGGCCTCCAAACAAGATTGAACCGACCGTGGGGTCGGGCCCCCGCCGAAGCACCCCGGTGGGAGGCCGGCTGGCGAGGTTCGTCAGCGTGTCGGAGTCCATCTCCACCGACCGTTGGGTGCTGGACGCCCTGGCCCAAGGGCACGCCCTTGAGTTACAGAAGAAGTGCCCTCGCGTTCCACCAGTGGCCAGGAAGGAAAATCGCATCCCTCAACTACCGTTGGAAGTAAGGGCGATGCTCAAGAAAGGTACCATCGAGCTCGTCCCAAAGAGGCTTCGGGGCTCCGGAGTTTACTCAAGGTACTTCCTCGTAAAAAAGAAGACAGGAGGATGGCGTCCCATCCTGGACCTGCGACAACTGAACAAGTACATCAAGGCACAGAAGTTCCGGATGGTCACCCTCCAGCACGTGCTGGGACAGCTGGAGGAGGGCGATTTCCTGTCGTCGTTGGACTTGGAGGATGCGTACTTCCACATCCCCATTCTAAAAAGACACCGAAAGTTCCTCAGGTTCGTGGTCCAAGGGCGGCACTACCAGTTCAAGGCCCTCCCGTTAGGATTGAAGTCAGCACCCAGGGTGTTCACCAAGTGTCTGGCACCGGTGGCGGCGCGGCTGCGCCTGCAGGGGATCCACGTCTACCCCTACCTGGACGACTGGCTCATCCGGGCAAGGACAAGGGAGCTCGCCGTGGAGCACACTGCAAAGACCGTCCAGCTGCTCACGGACCTGGGGTTCTCCATCAACTTTCCAAAATCCCACCTGGTCCCGTCGCAAGTCGCCCTGTTTCTGGGAACCAAGCTCGACACAGTGGTGTGGCTGGCCTCGCCGTCGGAGGAAAGGACCAGGACCATCCTGGGCAAGGTGCAGCGTCTGCTGGCCACGGACATGGCCAGGGTAAGGTCTATCAAGTCCCTCCTCGGGATGATGTCCTCCTGCATTTATCTGGTGCGCCTTTGCAGGCTTCGGATGCGCCCCTTACAAGAGTTCCTCGACGCCCGCTGGGTCCAGTCGACAGGCAGCTTCGAGGACAGGATCCCACTCAACGAGATGTTCCGTCAGGCGATCCGGTGGCGAGGTACCCGCTCTCATCTGTCGGCGGGCACAGACTTTCAGACCCCAGCTCACCAGGTGACGGTGACAACGGATGCCTCCCTGGAAGGTTGGGGAGCGCACTCCGGAGAACTTCACGCGAGAGGCCTTTGGCTCCCGGAGGAGAAGTCACTCCACATCAACATCTTGGAGCTCCGCGCAGTGTTCTGGACCCTCAGGTCTTTTCTTCCGTCCCTCAAGGACAAGGTGGTGAGGATCTTCACCGACAACACCACCACGATGTTCTACATCCGGAAGCAGGGTGGAACCAGATCCCCTGCCCTATCCAAGGAAGCCCAGGATCTGTGGCATTGGGCCGTCGCCCAAGGGATGTTTCTGGTGCCTGTTCATCTGGCAGGAATAGAAAACACCATTGCCGACTCACTCAGCAGAGGGCTGCGCTCGTGCCACTAGTGGGAACTACGCCAGGATCAAGTGGATCGGCTCTTCCGACGATGGGGCAAACCCCAGATCGATCTCTTCGCGACGGCGATGAACACCAAGTGCCGGAGGTTCGCCAGCAGGTTCCCCCAGCCGAGGAGCATGGGCGATGCTTTCTCGTTCCCCTGGGACGGCCTATTTCTTTATGCGTTCCCTCCGCTGCCGTTGCTGCTCCGGCTCATCAACCAGCTCAAGAGGTCCCGGTGCAGGATGATCCTCGTCGCACCGGCGTGGCCGAGACAGATCTGGTTCCCGGACCTTCTGGACTTGTCAGCGTCCACACCAGTCAAGCTGCCGACGGACGCGGATCTTCTCTCCAGAGAAGGAGGCGCCATTCTTCACCACAACCCAGTCACTGAACTTGCAGGCCTGGCTCCTGCAGCACTATGGAGGGTACGACATCCCAGCCGACTGCAGAGAGGTTCTTGCAAAGGTCAAGGCGTCCTCAACTCTCAAGTGCTACGGACATAAATGTAAGAGGTTCTCTGTCTGGTGCCGTGCACAGAAGATTAACCCTCTGCGGATTACGGCCCCTCAAGTATTGCCATACCTACTGTCATTGGCCAAGGCTGGACTAGCTCACGCTTCCATCAAGATACATCTGGCCACCATCTCACGAAACACCAGAACTACGGGACGGGCGTCCTTGTGGTCTCATCGGCTGGTGAAGGAATTTATGAAAGGATTGTTCCGATCATTCCCGCCGGTGAAGGCCCCTGCCCTGGCGTGGGAGCTCAACGTGGTGCTGACCAGGCTCGTGGGGGCCCCATTTGAGCCTATGCATTCGGCACCGTTGAAGTTTCTGTCGTGGAAGACAGCATTTCTCGTGGCCATGTGTATACTGCTATGTATTCTTATATTCATGAGCATGTGAATCCATGCCAGACCCCATGCTGGAGAAGGAACAAGTTACTTACCTGTAACTGTTCTTCTCCAGCATGGGTCTGGCATGGATTCACATGCGAACCCTCCCGGCTACCCCTCTGCGGCTCTTCACTTGGTCATACTGCCACTTTACCTGCTACCAAATCTGAGGATGGCTGCCAGAGGCGTGGCTTAGGGAGAGGGCAGTCATTGGCTGGGGGCAGTATGACCCAGAGACCAGTGATTGGTTACTACTAAGAAAGACATATCAGAAACGAAACTGATACAGATTTTTTCTATGCCAAGGATTCCCGGCCTGACGACGGGCAATATTCATGAGCATGTGAATCCATGCCAGACCCATGCTGGAGAACAACAGTTACAGGTAAGTAACTTGTTCCTTCTGTGAGACAGGTGAATGAGCTCCAGGCATTGCCTGTTAAACCTGCCTACTTGGTTCTCTCCAAGGAGAAGGTGATTTTGATAGTGAGGCCCTCTTACCTTCCTAGAGTGGTCTCGGATTTTCATCTCTCTCAGAAGATCCATCTCACTGTGTTTTTTCCTCCGCCTCATCCTTCTATGCCAGAGGAGTGAGCCGATTGGCTGGACCCTGTGCGGGCCCTCAGCTGCTGCTACTTCGCTCGGACGAGAGAGGCTAGGAAAGATGGCCAGCTTTTTGTTGGTTACACAGGTATTTGTGCTAGCAGTGTTGTTACTAAACAGGTGGATCATTCTCTGCATCTCAGAATGCTTTAATCTGACTGGAAGGCATGTGCCAGAGTGTCTCTGAGCCCATTCTACCAGAGGAGTGGTGGCCACCTCGGCCCTGCAGACGGAAGTCCCCGTTCTGGACATCTGCCAGGCAGTGACATGGCCGTCTCTGCACACATCTGCAAAGCATTACTACTTGTACTCCTACGTCCCGTCCCCTTTCACCAAATCAATGGGGACAAAATGGTGTGCCATGAAAGTTGGGGGGGACAAACGCCCATATCCCCCCTAAAATTATGCCCATGGCTCCAATAACTGAGCCCACCGGCACCACTCTTCAGTCCTCCTTTTCTGCGTCGATGGGAACGGACCACTTTCACCAATGATTCTGGGTTTGGCCTCCGGCCTTGTAATTCCATGCGCTCTTCCCCGGAAGAGGTTATTTTGTTTTTCTTTTTTCTACTTCCAATTGTCAGGTACTGCTCTGTGCTCTGGTGCTCTGGCTCTTTTACCAGGCTCCAACCCGAGAGGCATCGCCCTACTACCGGACTTATGTCTGAGGGGCGCCTGTACGCAGCACTACCGGCACCATTGCCAAGGGCACCCCTCCTTCCAGGTCTCAACCTGAGGTGCAGGGAAGGTCTCAATCTTCGCTATTCGGCGTTCAGGTAGAGGCTGAGCCCAGCTCATCATCCACCATGCCTCAGGCACATGGCATGAAGCAGGACAAGATGGACGCTGCGCCAGACTCGGAAATCGGGCTGGGGAGCATGCATCCAGGTGGGATTGGACAACTACTTTTACCTGGTCCATGGCCTACCCCCACTGTTCGCAGGGTAGGTACGTATCCCTATATATGGTGAGACAAGGGCAGCCCAGGACACTGCAGCCTCAGGCTCCGGCACCTACTCCGTCAGCCGCCCCTGCTAGAGAGGACAGGTTCTTCGAGAAGTTCCTCACCCTCATGAGATCACCACAGATGGGCAACATCCTCTGGGACGTAAGCAGGGACATGCTCCCCCCCGGTACTGCCCCAGGCTCCAGCTGGTGTACTGGCCTTGGGTCCAGCTCAGCCACTGGCTCCCGCGCCCACTCCATTCATGACAACTCAGCCCCCAGCTGAACCCCCTCTGCAGCCTTCGGCACTGCCACTCATCACACCAGAGCTGACCACGCCCAGCACTCCTCCTGCCCCCATAGACGTGCAGGACACAGCGGCAGACACGGTGGAAGACCCGGAATACACCATCGTCAGCTAAAGCATTCTATCAGAGGCTGGCGGGTCTGGCGGAGTACCTAGGCATCCCCAACCACAGGCGGAACAGCCCGAGGTAGGGGTCCTGGTGGAAGTTCTTATGATGTGTGCCTCCACGGGGACCGACATCCCTCTCCAGAAGGATGTGGAATCCCTAGCCAAAAAATGCTGGATCAAGCCTCATTCCACCCAGCCTACCAATAAGCGTTTGGACGCTAAATACAGGCAGATGGAAGGGGTTCCCCTCTTATTGTTGGTGCACCCCCAGCCACATTCCTCTGTGATAGCAGCGGCCTCGCTGTATTGCAAGCTGTTGTCTACTTCAGCTGCATCTGCTTCCTCACTTCTGGGCAAGGAGGATGAAAGCTTCTGGAGTCCTCTGTAAAAAAGTTATACTCCAATGCCACGCTCCACCTGCGTCAGGCAAACGCTGATGCCATGTTGGCGGTTGTTAATCAAATCTTGTGGCGGGAGATCAGACTTTCTTCCAGAGCTTCCTACCCACAGCCAGGCACGGTTCAAGGCAGGGTTGGCGGAAGCCAAAATTGTGGCCCAAGACATAATTGAATCTACAGAGGCCCACACTGACACCTCCGGCAGAGCCATATACATCACCACCGACAGGAGGACGGCCTGGCTCAAGGTGACAAAGTTCAACCCAGATGTGCAGGAATGCATACTTTAATCTGCCATTTGAGTGGGGCGACTTGTTCCACTCTACAACAGACGAGGAATTAGACAAAAAAAAGAATAGCTCCCAGACAGCTAAATCCTTGCCGGTTCTAACAAATTCCACACCCAAGCCATGCAGCCAGTCACAACAGCACTCAGACAGTAATCGGGCCTTAAGGGGCTTCCAGGAGAGGCAATCCAGGCAACCGGACAGGTCCCTGAGCCAACATAGACACAAGCAGCCCAACACGTCTAACAAAGTCTCCTTCCAGCCCCCCTCCTCAGCACCAGTCTCAGAGGGAAAGAAGTTGTGACAGGTCCACCCGGATCCACGAGTCTCCAGTGGCGGGGCAGGCTTGGCCTATTCGCACATTCCTGGCAGACACGGTTCTCGGACCGGTGGATCCTCCCAGTAGTCTCCACGGGGTTCCGCATACCAATTCCTCTGTTACGTCCTTCCTTCCCTCCGGTCCTGCAGATTGGGACAGCAACTCTGTTGGCAGAAATCTATTTGCTTGTAGTGAGCCAGGCGGTAGAGGAAGTCCCAGCTTCTCAGCGAGGCAGGGGCTTCTATTCCCGGATCTTCATCATACACAAAAAGAACCAGGCTGGTCTGACAGTTATGTTGGACCTTTCTTCCTTGAACCTTTTGCTTCCTCTTCAAAAGTTGAAGATGGTTACCCCTGCCTTCATTGCGGAGACTTTGTGCGAGGGAGAATGGATGTGCTCCCAGGATCTGAAGCATGATTACCTGCACGTCCCGATTTGGGAACCCCATCAGTCCTTCAGGTTCATGATCATGGGTTTTCACTTTCGATACAGAGTTCTACCATTGGGCCTCAACTCGGCCCGAGGGTCTTTACAAGGCTATTGAATGTGGTGGCAGCCCTGCTCAGGGGGCAGGGCCACCACGTTTACCCGTACCTCAACGACTGGCTATTCAGGGCCAGATCGCTGGAGGCATTACGCCACACGCTTACCCCAAATAACCTGGCATTTTCCATCGATCTCAAAAAGTCACAGCTCCTGCCCACCCAGACTGACATTTCTGGGTCTTATATGGGACACAAGGGCAGAGAGGATCTTTCCCTCACCAGACAAGATTGCAGCAATCAAAAAAGCCACGGGTCATTTTCTCAGCAGGGCAGTAACCTCAGCTTGGTGGTACCCACACTTGCTGGGATACAAGAGTCAAGATGAGGAGGCTACAGCTTCATTTCGCAGCTTCCTGGAATCCGGGGAAGGGCTCTCAGGTGGAGCTAGTCAGCATATCTCACCATCTCCACCAAGACATAGTCTTGTGGGGGCAGGGACGCCAATCTGCAGGTAGGCAGGCCATTCCGGCAGCCGCCACTGCAGATTACCATTACCACAGACTTGTCCCTAGATGAGTGGGGAGCTACCCTGGACAACCACAGCATCCACGGAATCTGGCCTCATCAGGAGCAGCTGGAGCACATCAACTAGCTCGAGATTTTGGCTATCTGGCTTGCTCTCAGGGCTTTTCTCCCTATGATCACCAACAGATCAATCTGCATGCAAACAGACAGCTCAACCTGCATGTATTACATCAAAAAGCATGGGGGTACCAGGTCACTGCAGGCTTTCGATCGACATTTGGGAGAGGGCACTGTCGAACAACATTCACTTGTCAGTGGTGCACCTGCCCGGGGACTCCAACCTGGAAGCGGACAGGCTCCGCAGGCTGAGGATGGATAATTACGAGTGGTAGTTGAACGAAGAAGTCCTACAGGGGATCTTCAGCAGATGGGGCCACCCGCAGATGGATCTCTTTGCCACAAGCGACAACAGGAGATGCCCACAGTTTGCCTCATGGCAGGGGCAGGGCTCATTGGCTGACGCATTACAGCTTCTGTGGGACGGCATGAATGCGGATGCTTTTCCCCCCCCCACTCCTCTGATTCATAAGGTCATCGGCAGGGTCAGGGACTCTCGGAACCTTCAGCTCATCCTGATAGCGCCATTGTGGCCCGCAAGACCCTTGTTCTCGGAACTCCTCCATCTGGCAGATCTCCCGCGGGTACACCTCCCTGTGGGCCCTCCCCACCTACTCTCCCAGCAGGGGGGCACAGTGGTTCACCCTGCGCTGCAGAAGTTATCCCTCGCAACTCGGCTCCTGAACAGGTCGCGCTGAAACATCTTCACCTGTCAAGAGAGAACCTGGCTATCATACAGGGGGCTAGAAGTGACTTCACCAGGAGTCACTAGAAGAGCAAGTGGACTAGGTTTTGTCACTGGGTGGAAAAAAAAGAATGATCCACTGATATGCTCGCTGGACGATGTTATATCCTTCTCAGCGTATCTGGCCCATTCAGATGTGCAGGTGGACACATGCCACACCTATCTGGTGGCCATAGGAGCCTACAAGAACTCCAGCGACAATATCTTCTCATCCTCAAATCCGGTGGTTGAGAGACACCTGGCGGATCTAACCAGATTATATCTGTAAAGCAGCCACACCCGTCTGGGACCTTAACGTCACAAACCATTTGAGCCCATGGCGTCCGGGGACATCAGGCTTGTTACCATTAAGACGCCTTGCTGGTGGGCCTTATATCGGCACAACGTATCAGTGATATTCAAGCCCTGGTGACCTCAGAGCCCTATACAGCCTTTCACAAGGGACAAGGTGGTGCTTAGAACGCACCCTGCCTTTCTGCCTAAGGTCGCTTCCTCCTTTCATCTAAACAAGGAGATAGTGCTCCCCTCGTTCTTTGCAGACCCAAAGGATGAGGCTCAGAAGGTATTGCACTGCCGGGCGTGCTCTGAGATTCTACCTAGATAGGACTAAGAGCTTCCGTAAGTCGGATGCCTTGTTTAATCACATTCGGAGGCTCAAAACCAGGTTATCAAGCATCCAAGGCTTCCATAGCTAGGTGGATGGTTATGGCCATCAAGGAGGCATATGAGGGGCAGCATAAGCCTTTACGAGCAAACTTGCACATCCACACCATCAGAGCCCAGGCCACGGCGGTAGATTTTCATAGACATGTCCCATGGCAGACTATCAGCAAGGTGGCCACGTGGGCTACTCCCTCTGCCTTCTGCAGACACTACTGCTTGGATGCCAGCGCCAGGTTGGACGCAGCATTTGGCCAGGCAGTTCTGAACAATTTGTTTTCTTAAGAGGGGCAACTCTCCTCCTTGGGGCTGCATTCAGTTGTAATCCCCCATACAGTATCTAGGAAAGGGGACGGTACGTAGGAGTAATTATAAGTTACTCACTTTAATAACTAATGTACTCCTAGTCCATAGTCCCCTTTCCTCCATACGTCCCACCATCCTCCCCCTTAATAAAACCTGTGTCATTAGGCAATCTTAATATTATCGACGCGTCAAAGGGGACTGAGGAGTGTCGCTGGTGGGTGGAGTCAGGGGAGCGCTCCCACCACATCTAAATTTAAAGGGGATGACACATTTTTCTGGTGAAAAATTTTGTTTCCCATCCCTAGTGAGGCCCATACAGTATAGAGGAAAGAGGACTATGGACAAGGAGTATGTTTGTCACTACGGTGAGTAACTTAAAATTATTCCCTCTTTGGTCAGGATGCCCGCTTTGGTAGGGCAATTCTCTAGTTTTTTCTGGTCTCGGGAGGCTAGCTCAGGGGCAATGCGCTCGCTTTGGAAAACAGGATGACGCGGAGCGACACAGGTTCGATCCCCGGGTCCACGCTTAGAAACCTCTGGGTATTAAGCACGTTATAAATAACAAATTATAATTATAAGTGGTGTCCTTGCTCTCCTCTCTCGTCCACATTTTCATGTACTGCTTTGGGAGTCTATCATAGATGAGGATTCCGTGGGAGGAAGGAGTCCATTAGTAGAAGAAATTACTCAACTCTCTGTGTAATGTTTTTCTGATGGTTGTTCCTCCCATGGATTCCCCATTGCTGTCCCTAACTGCCCCTCTTGGCGGATAGCTAGTACACCATTGGTTCCTCAGTTCCTCAGCGTCAGAGTGCTAGGAAAAAAGGGTGGATCTAAGGTCACGGGGTGCAGCGCATCTATATATACTGACCCAATATGTCCTGTGCAGGGCACGTAGAGGCGTCGGGCAGAGCTGACACGTAGCTGCGGTGTGCCTTCTGACAACGGAATCCTTGGGAGGGACATTCATCAGAAAGGACATAACTGAGAGGTACGTAATTTGTTCTTTAGGTATTTTATTATCACATGTCAAAGGATCAACTGTTGAATGATGGTAGGAAGGCCAGACAAATGAGGTGCCTAGTCTCAACCTTGTTCTTCCATGTGCTCCCTTCATCCTCGTCCAGGCATCCCTCGTCCTTAACAGGATGTTCTGAAGGACTTGACAGGTAACCTCTATTGTCTGGTTCAAACCTAATCTTTAATGTGGGCTCAAAGATCGTAGCCTTATTTGCCTTACTCCCTCCGCCATGTCCTACGGGTTCCCTACTCTGATGGATCCTGAAGTGGGTTTCAGTGATGTTGGGATAGTGTTTCTACAGCCCTCCAATCTCTTTCTATTTCTCTGTCTCCTCTCCCTGATCTCCCCCCCATGCTCTGTGTTTCCTCCTTCCTTCTCTCTTTTGCTACTCCCTTCTCCCTTTCTCTCTTTCTCTCCTCTCCTCCAGATCTTCTCACACTCCTTCCTCACTCCCACATCCTTTCTCTCTCCACCACTCTTGCTACTGCTTCCTCCATCTTATTCCCCAACCTCCCCTATTATGCCTACTTTCCCTCTCTTACTACCCTTCTATCTCTTTCTCTCATGCTCATTTCCCATCACCTTTCATTCTGTAACACTCTGCCGTTTTAATATCTAACTTTACCGCACCTTCTACTCTCAAACTCCTCTCTCTCCTACACCCTTTGCTCCTTACACATTTGGGCACATACATCGCAATCCCTACATTCAGTCAAGCCTGGTACCACTCTCTCTCACACACCTTACCTGCACTCCCATCCAACTCTTCCACAAACCACTCCACTCCACCTACTGGTCTCACTAGCCTGGTTACTTTGTCCACCAATTCTCCTCTTGCCTTCACCCAGACACCCCTCATTCATGAAAAGTGCAGAGCTATTACAGCCCTACCTTTCCTAATGTTCACAACCTTCCCTTCACAAGGGTGCTTGGTGTCACCTGCCAGTGTTGGCCATTCTTTCCCGGTGCTATAGTCTGTGGCTGGGTTTTCACAGCAAATGTTTTAAAGTCTTTACTGGCCCCACCCCCTTTTGGTTCACTGGACTTTGTTTCATTTGGTGGGTTCGGTGATGCTTGGTTTTGCTGTGTTGGACACTCTCCCCTATCCTGGTGACGTCTGCAGCTTGACAACGTTATGGTGATCGTTGTTGGAGTGTGGCTCGCAGCCGATATTCTTTTTCTCCTTTTCAGCTCTTTCGGGTGTGGTCACTGTGAACTCAGGATGCTGGAGTTCTAAAAAGAAGGAAAAAGGACTTCAAGGGAAGATGGAAAATAGCATTGCAACACAAGGTCCGCTCGAGGATGTCCGGCACTGGGGTCACCCCAACTCCATCACCCCACCTCTAGGGTAGGATCTGTTCTAGCATACATCCTGGTAGGCTACCTACCCCATGTTGGGAGGGGTCCATGCTCCCCCTTTCCAGGGTCGAGACCTTGACCCTGTCAAATACCTCCACCCATTCTTTGAAGCCCCCCCTCCTCTTCCCTCTTTCTATCTTCCTGAGGTCTGGAGCTGGACAACCTTTTCCATGCAGAGTCTGGAGAGTCTTTAAGCATTGGTCGAATATAGAAATGTCTGCTCCCTCAGGCAATCTGAGCATTACAATCAGCATTACTTTAAGGGTTTTATCCAGTAATAGATTCTTTACTTGAGTTTGGGGGTAGAGGTCTATGTTCCCATGTGCACACACAAATCATCTGGTATAGTTGGCTAGGAGCTGGCTCTTACTGAAAGACCAGGTTTGTCTGTAAGGCAGTTTTTTAAATCCCTGAGCCCAATATAGGCACGTTACAAAGGCCATATCATATCAATAAGGCTATGGTGGCTCTCCCTTGAGCCCTTGCAGGGAGATCACATTTTTTGTCTCTCTCTCTCCTCAGGAACAGATGGCCCATGGTGGGGCTTTTGGGGGCTCTTGTTCGTCTGGGATCAGATCAGGGAGGTATTCTCTACCCATGGTACCTCTGTAGCCTCAGCGTCTGGGGTTGCTTCCAGGTGGTAGTATTCCAGATGTCCGATCGCCATAGTTTCCTTCCTCTTGTGGTCAGGACAAAATCGAACAATGTGTCCCAGTTTGCCACAGGCAAAACAATGGACTCCTGTCTTCTAGCCAAAGTACTGGTCGCAGTTGGCTCCTCTCATCGAATATCAGAGACTTGTTGTTGCTCTAGGTTTTCCTGGTTCGTATCGATTTCTTATGGAACTTGCTTCTCTTTTCTTTTATGTCACACAGACATATTTTTATAATACATTACCCTTTAATAAGTGCTGGCCGTTTTGATGGCTTCATCCAGAGAGTGCTTATGGCAATGGTCAACAACTTTCTGGAGGTAAGGAAGCAAAGAATCGAAACTGCTCCAAAATGAATACTTCCTTGGTCACCTCATAGGTTTTCTACCACGGCCACTTTGTCATGCGGTCTTGTACTCTGTAAAAACAATTGTTGCGTGGTGTCTCCCAGGTACAATCGAAGAAGTGCAAGCCTCAGCCGATAGTGCTTTTCGTCATGTCACATCATTTCCAGAATCCCCTTTTTTTTTGTCTTCGTAATGAGTGGTTCCTTCTGGATTGAAGGCCTGACTATCCTATTGGGCGTCTCCAGTGAGCAGGGGTGCTCTGTACTGGGCCCTTACTTGGCAATTGATTTGTAGCATGGAAAGGCTTAGTATGCGCTACATAGTACACATCCAGCGTGTGCAGTGTTCGCTCCGCTGGAGACGGTGTGCCATAGAATACGGACAGAACCACTTGTTGATTGAGATGGAAAGAGGACAGCACCTTAGACATAAAGGTTGGGTTAGTACGCAGAATAGCTTTGTCCTTGTGAAACGTCAAATAAGGCAGTTTGGAGGAAAACACCTGGATTTCTCCCAGTCCCACGGAATAATACAAACTTACAGGAGGCGTTACTTACAGGCACCCAAGTCCCGAGGGGCTGGTGGTCTGGGCCACGACTTTAAACCTGAGGCCTTCAACGTCAAATCTCTGCGGACAGGGTTTAAAAAAAGACAGATTTTCGCGTTCTAGAGGATGTCACTGAAGGCAGTTAATGCCTCTTGTGCTTTAGCGAAATATTCCCATCTTCTGTGTGTCCCAGTGGTGATGCCAGGCCTGACAGATGGCCGAAACTTGAGCTTCATTGGATAAAGAAGCAGAGATTTTCACCCCCAAGTCATTCACTACAGGGACTGCGGATGGAGCAGCACCAAACGTAAGCAGCCAAAAAGCCAGAGTCCAAAGAGTGGAAACGGAAGGGGCGGGGGGTCGCTCATCCAACGGCGAACATCCTCCAAGCATCTCCTAAGCTATGATGCCGTATTGGGCTGAGATGCATTTAGCTGTACAATAATTAGCCTATCATCAGCATAGGAGTAGCAAATGAAGCCGTGGGAGTGGATGAGCTTGACTAAAGGTTGTATATAGATTTTAAACAAAGGGGGAGACAAGGCTGAGCCCTGGGGGACCTCACAAGTAAGAGAAGCAGGGTATGAACAAAAAGGAGAGAGCGCGACTCAGTCCGATCTATCAAAAAGCAAATAAACCAAGCAAGGACCTGGCCAGATAGCCCAGCACAGGCGAGGCGATCGACCAAGATGGAGTGGTCAACGGCGTCAAATGCCGCTGATAGATCTAATAGCATCAGCGCGCCAACCCCACCCTGGTCAGAGAGTTGGGCAAGGTCATCCACAACGGACACCAGCATGGTTCTGTGCATCATCCCAGACGAAAGCCAGACTGCAAAGGGTCAAAGAAGACTGACTCTTCAAGAAAAACACTGATCAAAGGAAGGATTAGTGATTCAAGAAGCTTCATGAAAAATGGTAATGGCAAAATGGAGTGAAAATTGGCCGGAACAGTGGGATCTAAAGATGTTTTCTTAAGAAGGGGGGTCACAACGGCATGTTTAAGTTCAGCTAAAATAATTCCAGATGAGCCGGAATGATTAATTGCCTCGGCTACCCAGGGGGCAATGTCCAACATGACGTCTTTCAGAATAGCCAAGGGGATAGGAAACTAAAGGTGAAGATTTCAGTTTTCGAGTAGCCAGAATAATGTCATCAAGTGAAAACATAGGGAAGTTAGACCATAAATGAACAGACATAGCCCTCAGAGGGGCAGAAATCATTCTACTGTTTTTTAACCCAGATCTTGTGATTTGATCACGAATGACGCACATTTTTTTAAGTGAAGATTTTGTACAGTCACATAAACTTTGCGAGGGAAAATCTACCACTTCTGAGGAGGATGCAGATCATAAGGAACAGACAAGGCCAAACAACTCTTTGGATTGATTTAAAACCTTTTCTACTTTGTTGGTATAGAAGACATGCTTAGCCTTATGGATCGCATTATGATGTGCAGTAGTTTCAAGACGCCACAGAGCCCTATCTGACTGCCAGTAGATTTTTCTCCATAGGCGTTCAGCCCGCCTATGCATTAGTCAGAGTACTTTGAGATCTTCATTAAACCAAGGATCGGAGGGTCGACCGCACTGTTTACCTATGTGGTGAGAAGAAGAGCAGGAGGCGTTGATTGAGGCAGATATGTCGCCATCTGACATCTGACGCCACCTGCGTTTCATCACACTAGGCATTCTTTGAGAACTCGGGCAGGATGTTGTTTCCAACAGAAAAGAAATAATATGGTCTATCCATTCAAACTGAAGACCAGAAGAGGTTGTGGTGGCAGACTCAGAAACAACTATCATGTCAAGAGCATTCCCTAACGAATGGGTAGGCTCTTGAAGAAGATGGTCAAACCCCAAATCATTCATAGTGCCAGGAAATGAGTTACCGACAAATTCTTTGTGTCATTAAATTGCATGTTAAAATCACCAACCATCTGTAGGCGAGAAGACTTAACATTCAAGTCAGTGACTAATTCCAATAAGGGGTCAACAAATAATGCATCACTTTGCCTAGGTTTATCGTCCACTGCACAGGCCTTCTTGCACACGTTTACCACACACTTCTACCTGGATTCCCTTTTCTGACCAGGACGCCTGTTTTGGGCAGGCTTTGATTCAGAGTTTTTTGGTCTAGGTGGTGGTTCTTTCTATCCTCCCTTCTCCAGCTTTCCGTACTGCTGTGGGACTCTAGTGAAATCAGTGGGACTCTAGTGAAATCAGTGGGCGGAAGGAATCCATTAGAAGAACAAATGATCTACCTTTCAGTAATGTTCTTTTGGATAGGATTAGTCCTTCCTCCCACAGATTCCTCATCTCCCTCTCATCCTTTCCCTCATGATGTATAGTTTGTTCACCTCTAACTGTTCTGTGGTCCCTTAGTTACTGAGAACTAGGGAAGAATGCGCAACTGAGGCCATGGGGCACCGATAGGCCAATACATGCTTTCCCTGATGTCAAATCGATTGTCATGTTATGTTGATTTTATATTGTGCACCACTACCAACTAGAGGCAGTCTCCAGGTGCTCATGGCAAGCACTGGAATCTCTGATGTGGAGCTGTATGGTGCCCTTGGTGACTGAAAAGGTTTCTGAAGATGGCAGGCGCGGAAGATAAACATCTAAGATGAGGAATTTGTTGGAGGAAGGACTAATCCACCAGAAATAACATAACAAGATGATGCTTACTCTTTTTTTTATGTAACTTTTTATTGGCATTTTCATACAACAAAAATGTACTTTGAACCCCCGCTCCCTCATTCTCCTCGTGCACAATCTCCTCTGGCTTCTTTCTTTAGAAACCTCAGTAGTAGATCTCAGTCTGCCAAGAATACTTGATGGTCCCCTTGTATAGAGTATGAAACCCATTCAAACGCTGCAAAGTTCCACACCTTTCCCACCCATTCGTGTTCCGTGGGAAGTTCCTTTGATGTCCACTTTTGTGCCACCACCAATGCCCCCGCCATCATTAGAATCACATATACTTTGCGCTGTGCTTTCGTAGGTAATTCATCCAGTAATCCCCCTAGGCCCAAGACCGCAAGACCTCTATTGCCCCCTCCCTTTGCCCCCAGGGTTTCTTCTATTGCTTCCTGAATTATTCCCCAGAACGGTTGGATACACAGCCATTCCCACCAGACATGACTCCATGTTCCCTCCATTCCACATTCTCTCCAGCATGATTTGGGGACTGAGTGACAACATTTATGGAGCTTCACTGGCGTGAGATGCCATTGTAACATCAGCTTTACCCATATTTCCTGAAGTTGTAATGACCTCGTGAGTTTAGGAATGTTTGCCCACAGTTGTGTCCACCCTGTCTCCTTGATCTGGTGGCCTACTGAATTTTCCCAGCTCACCATATATCGCCTATTCCCTGGATCCTCTCCCTGTTTGGTGTTAGTAAATTGACCCCACTATATGCTTGTCCCCTGGTTCTACAACCAGACATTTCTCAGAAGGAGTTAGATCTCTCGTTGCTGCCTCCTTCAGAAGCAGATTCAGTAACCAATGTCTCAGTTGGGTGTAACAAAATCTCTCCCCCTCTTCCAACCCAAAGTCCACTTTACATTGAGTGAAGGATTTGATTTCGCCTCTAATGAACATATCCCGAATCTTGTGGCATCCGCCCTCTTACCATTTGCCAAACCCCAACCCCCCTCTCCACTGGGGAAAATTGCAGGTTACCAAATATCGGAGTGAATGGTGAAGGGAAAGTAGTGATACGTGCATCCCAAGTAACCTGTATGTATTATTCACTAACTGATGTACTGATGTATATGTAACCTATATTTCTAAGACTACTTTATGTTGGGTGGCCTTTCTGTAAACCTTAAATAAGCCTTCTTACGCTCCGTTTACAGCGCCTCGATGTCCATGGGCTGTAGTGCGCTCTACAAATGTAAAAAAAAAAAAAATACGTGCTAGTCTTATTAGCTCGTCCCATGACTACCCCACTAAGGACACTATTTTAATGCAATACATGTTGCGTGGTCTGTCCCCTTTTGGTTTCCAAAGTACCTCCGCTAGGGCCCCCTTACCACTGCCTTATCCATTTCTCTCCAGATCTTAACCCGGTCATCCCACAGCCAATCCCTAATCGATCCAGTTTGTGCCACCAGGAAGTATACCCTAAAGTCCGGCTCCCCCATTCCGCCTATGTTCCTTGCCATTGTCATTACCCTCTTCGCTGTTCTGGGCCTTTTATGATTCCATACAAATCTCCCAGTGTGTCTTTGGATAGCTCGAAAAAAGGATGTAGGTACCTGTGTTGGGAGAGTTGTAAAGTATTATAGAAGCTGTGGGAGAATAACCATCTTGAGCACATTGCTCCTTCCTATCCATGATATTGCTAACAAGCTCCAGTCGATTAGTTTATTCCTGATGGCCTCTAACAGAGGAGGGTAATTGGCTGAAAATAACGTCTCTGTCGTCTTTTTGTTGATTTTGACTCCTAGGTATTTTATGGAGGTAATGACCCACCTATACGGAAGCGCCTTCCTGAGTTCAAGTTCCCTCTCTTATGGCGTCGTCAGATTCAATACCTCCGATTTGTGTGTGTTTATTTTTAGACCGCCACTGACTCAAACTGTATCATCTGTCTGTCCATAGCTTTGGGGGAGCCTTCCAGTTCAGTAGTGTCAGTAGCATGTCGTCCGCAAATGCAGCCACCTTATGGTCCCTTCTTCCAAACGGAATTCATGCTATGTCCCTATTTGCTCTTACAGCTGACAGTAATGGCTACAGATGGATTGCATATAGCAACGGTGATAAAGGGCTGCCTTGTTTTGTACCCCTTGTTACCCGGATGGCCCCTGACAGCTGGCCTTTAATCTCCAGGCGTAGCAATGGGCTATAATAATTAACTTTGATCATCGCTAGGAATTTCACCCCAAAGCCCATCTTTTCCATAGTGAGAAACCAGAAATGCCATTCATCCCTGTCAAAAGCTTATTCAGCGTCCTAAGCAATGACCAGGGAATGGATGTTTTTCTTGTTGACTTTTTCTATAAGGTGTGTCTACCCGGATTAAGCCTGACTGGTCTGTGCTAATGAGGTTTGGGAGAATTTGGTCTAAGCTATTCGCCAATATCTTTGTGAACTCGTGTGGGCCCTTTAAGACCAGGTAACAGTATTTGAGATGGATAGGGATGCAGACCTTACTCATACATCAATAATCAGACCGACTCATGAAGTTTGGCAAAATCTCGGCTGTTTAATAACATTTGTTAAAACAGGTAGTACAACAGGCATCAATGGACGCTGCACAGCTCGCTCAACGAGTTCTCAAAAACATTTCATTAAAAAATGTCCTTTTTACTAAAAATTCATCATAAGTGATGTCATACTACGTGGCAAAATAAGAAAACCTACTAGGAGATGTGATAGGCTTAAAGGGAACATCTACATATACTTTCTATGGGTTACGTGGTTGTGATTGGGTCTCTAAAGTCAGTTGGACAACTAAGCCCACCCCAAGTCAAGTCATCTTCCATGTTGGACTAATACACGATGTCCTATTAACTTCTCAACTATAAGGCTCTTTGATACGTGGCCCTCTATAATTGGTTGGCACACTTGTACCCTTCTGGAATATTCCACTTGTTAGCAGCACGCAAGCTGGTACCCCAGGTGATGGATAAAAAACAGGGAGCACAACAGGAATCAACAGACGCTGCATAGCTCGCTCAACGAGTACTCGAAAACATTTCATTAAGAAATTAACTTTATACTAGAAATTCGGCATAAGTGACATCATACTACGTGGCAAAATAAGAAAACCTACTAGGGGATGTGATGGCTTAAAGGGAACATCTACATATACTTTCTATGGGGTATGGGGTTGTGATTGGGTCTGAGAATAAAAGAGTCAAGGCATGGCCTTATCTTCTGGTCTCAGTGTAGCTCACCCCAAAGTCTATTTTCATCTGACCATGTGACTTGAGATTGTGTTTTGAGCTCCTTTGTTGCATTTTATTTTTATTGAATGGAGAAAACCTAGCGCTTCTAGTGTTTTTCCATTACACCACAAACAGGAGCTGGGCTCACTTCTCACGTTATTGTATCCTTTCAAGTAAATAACTAAGCTCTCTGCAGCCCTGACTCTTGACACTGGGCCAGGCAAGCCTTCTCAAATCTTCCTGTGCTGTCAGCTATTCTATTCTGCTGCGCCACACTTTCAACCCTTTCATTCACGGGGTCCAAGTTTACTACAATGAGTCGTGGAACATCCAGATTCTATACATTCCTATATATATACATTGGCGCATCGCCTGCAATCTGTTTACTGCATAGCCAGCCTTATGAGTACTTTGTCTACTTGCGGTACTGCACCTGTACAATTTTAAAATGGTTTGACATTTTCTTCAGTGCTTCTCCGCACGTGCAATCTTCATTTCGCTCCCGAAATGTTGCTTAATTCGCTACTTCATCATCAGATTTTATGAAG
The DNA here is from genome assembly GCF_040938575.1 of Ambystoma mexicanum. Taxonomy (NCBI): domain Eukaryota; kingdom Metazoa; phylum Chordata; class Amphibia; order Caudata; family Ambystomatidae; genus Ambystoma; species Ambystoma mexicanum. The sequence goes on along the minus strand of NC_090936.1, from coordinate 852,214,751 downwards.
TCTATATTTTTTCTTCTTCGGCATCTCTTCTGGGTGCGTCACCTCTGCTTCATGTGACGTCACCAATCTTCTCTTTCATTTTCTCTCACACTTCTTCTGGAACTTCCTTCAGAAGACCATAATTTCTTTGTGGATACATATAGGATTTTCTCAATGGATACCTTGTTTCAAGGACTCTCCACGGTATAGGTACCATTACTGGCCTTGCGCATGTCGCAATTTCCAATTGCCAACATATGGGGGGATGGGGGACGGGACTTGCGGTAGGAGTACTTGGCTGCTCCTCTACACTCCCCCCTCTGGTTGATTTATCAACCACTCTCTCACCAGTCTCCACATTTAGATCTCCTCTTCTGAAGAAGTGCTTCTTTGGAGTCCATATCAGTATCACTACTTTCAGACATCCTGCTAATTTCACATGTTCATCAATACTCCAGGTCACCACACTACATTGTCTATTCGGTCTACAGTAGATCCATCTTCCCACATACTTATTGTGGTTCTGTCAGTTCTTTGGGTCCAAACCCAGACTCGATATCAGTCATGATCTTCATTTCTGTTGCTTTCTTTGCCGTCTTCTTGCACTATGTGATTATTATTCTGATCACACAGAATCCAAACATGATCATCACCAACAGGGCTCCAAGAAACTTGAAGATATTCGCCATTCTTTGCGTCGATCTTCTCATGGGTTCCACAAACTAGCTGTCATCAGCAATGTCTTCTACTTCATCTTCCATTTTGACGTGTACGTTCGTTAGCAGCGTTATGGCGTCTGTCAAGGTCCCATTCTCTTCATTGTGAGAAGGTATGAATGTGCAACATTATTCTCTGATATTGGCACAAACACCTCCATCCATAGCTGTAATCATATCCAAGACATATCTGTTCTGAAGAGTCATCAATCATATAGCTCTTAGCTCTTCCTTGATAGCATTGAATCCCTTTATTGTAGTGTTGAGAGTCTGCAGGATATCCCATCTGGTTATCTGTAACCATTTGGCATTTGCCATTGTCTGGAACCCGGGCATGAAGATTGTCGCAAACACTGCTAAAGTCTGGCTGAACAAACTGTGTTCATACGGAATAGAATTGAAGGCTTCTATAGATTTAGCAGAGAAATAGTTCTCCCTCTTTGTTCGATTGAGGAATCCACTTGATCTCCTCTTTCTTAAGTGAGCATCTGCTTTTGGAAACTCACCAATGTTTGGTCACTCTTTGGGATCAGTAATGCTGGAACATGAACAAGTACTATAGAACACAGTCCTCCCCAGTCTCGGGTAGCTTCATGAATGCTTTGGATCCACAGGCCCAGTAGTGGTCCATTATCACTACTGTCCCATCCTTCATTCCTGGTACATCGAAGATTCAACTGCACTGCTGATTTTCTCCAACTTTTCTTGTGCCATTATTTCTGAAGCATAGCTGTGCACTAGCCAGAGGCTCTATCTGCAACGGGCCTCCTTTGTTTTCAACCCATGTCAATAATTTCGCAAGCCTCCGCCATAGAGGTTTGCATCCTTTTTCCACATGATCTATAACTGGTTTGTGATGTCCTGTGACTGCCACAGCTCTACATACAAATATGCCTTCATCCCAGCCTTCTAGAGAAAGAACTGTTCCCCAGATCTGCATCTGTCCTCTCTCCTTGCATCTTCGTATTTCTTCATCGGTCATTCCTTGGCAATTGAGCTTTTTGTTTATCTCCCATTGGATTCCTGCTCCCTTCATACCAGGCTGTTCGTATCTTATCACATGATCTCTGGTATGTGTTCTTGTTTTTGTCTTCAAATCTTGAACACAATCATCTTCTGGCGCTGACCATTCCGTCACCCATACCAAGGAAAGGATGCTGTTGGACCCTGGAATTGACCTCTTGTATGGCAGAGCGCAAGGTGAGTTAAGCAATTAGCTGTCTGGACATCTATTTCTATAGCTATGAATATCTTGGACTTCCCCATAGCATAAGGTAGGAGAGCACATACTTCGCAATCCTCCTCAGAGGTCCTCTTTCCTACCTCCTTCATGTGTTGATACCACATGTTGTTCCCCAAATGTGCTGTACTATCTAGATAATAATTTAACTCATAATGGTCTCCCCTTGCACTTCTCTTGGGTCTCTTTCTTGCCAAAAGAATGTGTGCATAATGCTCATGGAGTAGATCAGCCATCATCCTTCCTACAGGGGTAATCATAGGAACACTTGTCAGAGAAATAGGTGACCTTAAATGTGTCACTGGTGTAGGGATAATCACATATGGCCTTGGGTTTCCTTGCAACATCTAATTCTGCATAGGTCACTGATGTGGGAAGAATCAAGGGGACTCCTATCTTTCTGGTACCAACAAGGTAAGCAGCATGCATTAGCAGAAACAGGAAAACAATAATAGATGCTGTACACACATATATATATATATATATATATATATATATATATATATATATATATATATATATATATATATATATATATATATATATATATATATATATATATATATATATATATATATTATGCACCATTACATGGGACCCCACCATTGATGTATTTCCACTCGTTGTTGAGTCTGCTCACTTTCTGGAACTGCATTACTTTCAATACTCCACATTGTGCCTGTGTACTATTTTTTAAGGAAGGAAAAATCCTTTTTAATCAGGCAGCCTTGTCAGATCCTCAGGTAGCTGCTGAATTTGCTTGATGATCTCCACAAGTAGCCGACTAACTGCAGGACGATTTATAGGGTCTCACAGAAACACATAAGTGTTAGTGTTACGACAAACAAGATAAGGATGGACATGAATTAGGTTAATAAAGACCATAATAAGTAGTCTGTGGGCATCGATGTTTGATAAGACCAGGAATCCTATCCAAAGACAAACTGCTCCCTCTTCCAATCATCAAATATCAAATCGAGATCAGGCATTATTTGCACACCAGCACTTCCTAAGGTCCCATAAAAGAAATTCCTGTGGCTCTGGAACAATTACTTTCTCACTCCTGCTAAAATATCTATAAAGTGTGTCCGGGGCAAGCCACAGTTCAAATGCACACTTGAATTTACTTAATCAGCAATCTTAGCGTCATCCTTCCTTGTCATCGATTGAGTCTGCACATGCTGAAGTACTTCTTTTTTCCTTTTCTGAATCGGGGGGGGGGTGTTCCGGCGGTCTCACCAGCATATTGTATTCAGGTGCATCTTATTTGAACTTTTACTGCTGGGGGAGTAATATTCTCGACGATGTATGGTCCACGGAAACTGGGCTCATGCCACTTCCTAGTGAAGTTGCGGATTAAAATGGGATCGCCAGCAAACAGTTTAGGTACAGGTAGTTCTTTAGGTCTGGTTGCTGAATGGTCTTCATCTGTATCCTGAGACAGACACCCCTTACGCTTGAGTTGATCTGAAATGACAGAGATACTAGTGATCATACATGTTAAATACGCACATAGCTCATTTCCAAACAATTCTGCTGTCTTCTGGGCATCACTTCTAATCCTTGATGGAGGAGTCAGAGGCATTCTCATCTGCCTCCATGTTACTAACTCATGGGGTGTGAGGTGTTGGTCCGACCCAGGCTGATTTCTTAATGCATACAATGCAAGGGACAGGCAGTACAGCCATCCCTTCTTCAGTGACGCTTTAAGTTTAGCAATTCTCTCTTTGAGAAGACCGGTGAGTCTCTCACATAGCCTGTTTGCTTGCGGGTGATAAGCAGAAGAAAATGTATGTTTTATGCTAGAATGATGTGTTTTATACACACCTAATTACTGCGCCAATGTAAAAGATAGGTTCCAGAATACTGATTCTTGTTGTGTTGATAGGTTTTATTGATGGCCCTTTATGATAACACGTGTTTCGGCATTATAAATGCCTTTTTCAAATCGTGGCATATCTCTATATCTGAAGTGATCAAAACGAGATACCAAACCATATATACACGCAAAACCAAACAATATATACACGCAATTGGGTAACAACAATTAAAAACATTATGTTAGCATCATATGATCAATGTCAAAAGAGGAAAAATGGGGGTGGTGCGGAGGGGTGCAGGAATGTAACACAAACATGTGGTTGTCAGGTAAATCATACATGATGTGTATCCAATTGCACAAAAAAATATATAAACAAAGAACCATAGTCAAACAGAAGTAGCATGGTATTGACACATATGAAAAATACAAATGGAAAAAGTTCAAAATGCAATAAAGTAACATGGAATAGAGTACAAAATAATATCCAATAAGTGAAAGAAGACCAAGATTGAGGATGGGGAGTCAGGAAGGTGAGTTAGGTATTGAAAAGAGAGAGGATTTCAAAGGATTTGTCCTTACCATTTGCAGTGGGTCATATATGCATAATAGCTGAGAGTTATGAGTAGTACCGGGCTAAATCCCGTCTGAAACAAGAAAAATGGAGAAGGGACCATATGAGCTGGTTATGCTACAAAAAGTCGACTGGAAAAAGTGCCCTTCCCCTAGGCGTGTATACAGAGATATGCCCTGATTTGAAAAAGGCATTTATAATGCCGAAACACGTGTTATCATAAAGGGCCATCAATAAAACATATTAACACAACAAGAATCAGTATTCTGGAACCTATATGTTTTACTTTGGCGCAGTAATTAGGTGTGCACAAAACACATCCTTCTACTTAAACAAACGGAGTAGGGGAACTCTTTGTCTCTGTTTTTTTGACACACCGATGCAACATCTTTAGAATTACAATCAAAATACTGGTTGCGGAGGTCATACAGTGATATTACTGGAAAGTTCCCTGATTTTTGTTTTATGCTAGGCAATAGGCTAATTTGTTCGAATACTTCATTAACAACATAGGGGCAATTGTCCGATCTCAGCACTTCCCATCTTAAGAAAGACTTCTCAAACTAAAAACTTTGCAGCGCAAGTGGCATCAGGGTGTGTACATGGACCAGCTTCAATCCATCTCGAAAAGGGGCACACCACCACTAATCGCATACCTATATCCACTACATACTTGCAGCATATCAACATAATCGATATGGAAATGCTGAAAGGACCATTCGGTCGAGGAGTCACTCCTCGGATTGTTTGCAATGTGTGCCCAGCAGTAAACCTTTGTATTCTAACAGGTTCGGTACAAACCAATCCTCCGCAGTAGGTGCTGTGAGGCTTTCCCTAGTTACATGTGCAGGGTAGTGGAGCTGTTCAAGCGCTACCCTTAATAAGGCTACAGGCATCACCGGCTTTCCAGTGCTGTCCTGTCCCCACAATGCTTCAGAGGGGGATATGAACACCCCCTTAGTTTCCATAGTTCTTGCTCTTTTTGATGAGCACTGCCTTGAATTTCCATTAACTGTGTTTTCGGTAAATGATTAAAACCTTCTTCCATTTTCATAGTCATAGTCACCCCCTCTCTTATATTAGGAGTATCAAAACTCGAGATATCTGAAGAAATTGCAACCATTTTGGCTTCTTCGTCTGCAGCTTTGTTTCCGCGTGTGAAAGCCAGTTCTCTTAGTATGTGCTGCACACTTAACTATTGCAATGGCCGCTGGGAGCTGTAGTTAATAAGCCTGTCCAATAATGTAGCGTTTTGCACTGGAGTGCCGTCCGCTCGGAGGTAGCCCTTCCTTTTCCAACGTGCTAGCCCTGCGTGTATTTGACGTCACGTAGGCAGAGTCACTGTACTCCGTCACTTCCTCCCCTTTGTATTTTTCAAGCGCGATAATAAGCACCACTAATTCTGCAGCCTGTCTTGTAAAATGAGATAGCAGCCTTATGCTCGCCACAATTTCAAATTCCCCATTAGCTGTGTGCCTTACCACAGCTGAACCTGAATGCCTTTCCCCATCAGTTTGATCAATTTATGATGACCCGTCAATTGAAAAGACCTCCCCTCCTACTAGAGCATTCTCCTTTTCCCTTGGGACCTCGTCATAAAATTCCTCGTAGATAGAGCAATCATGCATCTGCTCATTCGCTGTCACACGTTCTGCTACAAAAGTGGCACGGTACACTATTCTGCACCAGACTATTTTAATCGCTGAATTTGATCTACTACCTCATATGCAGAAGCCCTCTGAGATGTCAGTGTACCCTTAGGTTTCTCCAAAACAGCAAGCAATGCATGCTCAACAAATAAAGTCATGGAACACCCCATCACTATGCTCGTGGACTTCTCAATGACGAACGTTGCTGCTGCCATAACTGAATCGAAAATCCCACTATCATATTGCAGAGGTTTGTACCCTAGTGTAGTCCTCTGTGGGAGCACTGCTGTCATAACTGTCCCATTCGTGTGCGAAAACAGGTAGAGCTCCTCAGAATAATTGGGAATTCCTAAAACTGGAGCTGTACAAATTGCTTTTTTCAATTTCTCAAACCCTTCCTCCATTTCATCAGTCCATACTATTTTCTCCTTGTTCACTTGGGCTTTCTTCAAAGCCTGCAAAAGGGGTCTTGTGCATGAACTATAATCAAATACCCATGCTCTAACATAGTTGCACAATCCCAGGAACTGCTGCATTTGTTTTATCGTGTGTGGTTTAGGTGTTTTCGTAATCGCCTCAGCTCTTTCAGGTGTGACTTTGTTTCCTTCATGCGAGATTAACAGGCCTATGTACAACACCTCTTCCTGACAATGTTGCAATTTCTCTTGGTCTACTTTATATCCTTTGTCTACAAGGATAGTCATTAACGGAATTGAATCTTGTCTACAATCATCTTCTGTCGTGCTACAAACTAGAATGTCATCTACGTACTGCAGCACAACACTTATAAATCATTATTGCTCAGGTCCATCTGCAGGACTATGTTAAAGATCGATGGAGACTCACAATACCCCTGGAGCAAACTAGTACTTTTCAACTTAGTCTGACGAAACATAAATTACATAAGGTTTTGGGAGTCCTTATGCAACAGGATTGAGAAAAACACATTTTTCAAGTCAATCACCATAAAATATTGTGCCTCTGTTGGGGATACTACACAAAATCGGTGTATAATTTGGAACTAGAGGAATCTCTGCCTATACAATCTGGTTAATTGGCCTCATGTCCTGAATTAATCTCCACGACCCCACTTTCGATTTTTTTCACAGGGTACACACCAGTATTACACAGTGACTCTGACGTCACCAAGATACCCTGTTCCATCATAGCTAATATAGTCTTAAACATACCCTCATCTGCCTCTCAAGACATTGGGTACTGCTTTTCTCGAGGTCAAATTGCTCCTGGTTTAAGCTTAATTTTTACTTCTACCATCCCCCTCAATAGGCCTACGTCATAAGGGCCTGTAGTCCATAAAGAGGTTGGCACTTTATCCATGTCCTCATCAAAAAATGCTGGGCGTTGCCGCACTATCATCATTCACTGTGGGACCTCTCTTTTCTCTATCTTAATCCAATATGTAATACACATCTCGAATATCACTTCATCATCTGATGGATCATCTCTAAACATATATTCGTCAGTCAATCTATACCCTGCCTCAACGGCAATCAATGTTCTCCATGGCCTGCCTTCGTTATCCAATCCTTCAAGCATGGCCAATTCCCCTTGCACTATGGCTGGCTGTAGCTGTAAGGGAATAATCTGTCCCCCCACTTCGTCCATAGGTATCTGTGGCCTGAACAAAAACTCATTAGGTATTCTCATAGTCTTTTCCACTAAGCCGGGCATCCATGTTAACAGAATGCGTATCCCATAAAGAAAAACTACTGGCTCTAATGGCATCCCTCGCAGAGCTATTTTTCCTGTAAATGCCATGATAAATTTGCCCACATTTAAATAATGTATCCCTGGAGTGGAACACACTATGCCTTCATCAGTAAAAGAAATCGTCATATTTAGTTTTGTCATTAAATCTGGGCCCAGGATATTAACTGGTGTCTGTCGCGAATACAATAATGGAACAGACATGTCACACTCTAATTCATCAGTAAAAGGAAATCTACTTGTAGCTCCAGAGAAGCATTGAGCATTCATGGCATTTCCCGATAATGGATATTTTCCCTCTCGTATACGTGAGCGAGTTGCCCAAGTATCTACTAAAAAAGAAATAGATTTGCCTCCTATGGTAACATCAACATCGACCCTTTGTTCCTCTTGTGGATCTGGTGTCACTGATAGTACTGAACACATCAAGTCACCCTGTGAGCTGTCCTATTGTGGGTACATACGTATTCCTGTGCCTGTAAAAGGACTTCCTCCCACTACAGTGACACCCCCTACTCTAGGTGTCAAAAACTGTCCCGTGTTTGCACTCTGCTGTATCTGCATGGGTGCGTGCTGTGACTGCCCTTGCAGCGGATTCAATGGTGCTTGCTGTGGTTGCAAAGCCTGTTGCATTTGCATCGCTTGTGCTTGATACACTGTCTGATTTTGGGCAAACCCATCTCTATTTTGTGGTCTGTATGCTGGAGGATAAGCTGTCCACCCTCTTGAGAACTGCCCATTCTGTACATACCCATGACTTCCACATGTTTGTGCAATGTGCCCTGTCATGCCACATGTCCAACATACAGGAGGGACCCTTCTAATTTGCCCTCCTTGCATATTTTGATTATCATTGTGCATATTCTGGAACTTAGTTATTTTGAAAGCCACCCTGATTATTCTGAAAACCGCCTCTTCCTCTGAAACCCATTCCTCTGCCTCGCGGCACAAACCCATTCCCTCTTTGGTCTGATTGGCGTTGATTATTTGTCTGTGACATACCCACTGCTTGCTGCGTTCCCAACCCTTCTCCACTTGTCAACACCTCTTCTTCTATGGCGTATTTTGACAATTTCTTCTGCACTAGCTTAGCCTCCTAAAGTTTCCTAGCATCCTCCTTCTTATTTTTTTTCTCTTGCAGCAGCCTGTAATGATGCGTGATAGTCAACTGTATCTCTGCCCAAGGCTTTACTTCCATTCCCACTAGCTTCTCGTGCTGTCTCTGTACTTGCTCTGGCAATCCCTGACACAGAATGTGGTAAAATACTGGCACTGATTTCCCCTACAGCCCTTGAATTTCCAAAGTCCTGAATACTTTGAATGTAAGCAAGCAGATCTTCGTCATCTTTCATCTTACGTGCCATAATTGCACCCATATCCGACGCTTCAGGATACTGTACCCTGCACGCTTTCCAAACAGCCACCCTACAATTATTAAGTGGCTCTCTGTCATGTGCTGTATTCTGTGCCATGACACTTGAGTAACCTGCTCTCGTCCAAGTGTCATCAACCCTTTCCCCAAGAATGGCTGCTAAGAGACCCTTAATGTCCCCTTTAGCTAGAGTATTTCCTCCTGTCATCTTTTCTAGCTCATAAATCCATTTTCCCTCACCCGCCGTTAAACTAGGGAGTTTACACCTTAAATTATCCTTGTCAATCTGGGGCCCAAGGATATACTGCGCTCTGGCCCCTCCTTTCTCAAAAAGGGGGAACTGTGTGAACCCAAATCTGCAATCGCTCCCCATCGTCTGCCTATCCATAGTGGGGACAATGGTTCCTGATTGCCTTCTACCTGGTAATGACCTCAGTCTGTTTACATATGGCAGCGATTCCCCCCTCTCACTATGCGATCTTCCTTTAGGTCGCTCTGGGTACGCCATGGGGTCTGGCGTCCTATCTTTAGGTTGGTCTAAATCCGACCATCACACTTCCTTGTCTGTCTGCAGACATCCCTCAGGACCACATGCACTTTCTCCCTCCTTCCCCATGGAAGGTTTCTCTGTCTTCTTCTTACATATCTAGTTTGCAGCTAGTATGGCTTGCATCTTTCTCATCCTTACTTAAAGTCAGCCTGTCTAAAGACAAGTCTCTATTCTCGAGACTAAACAGAGTTCCTTCTTTGCCTCATAACCGGGCAACTGTAAATCTTCTTTTCCCCTTGCTCTCATCTGTTGATACGTTTTATCGATCCGATCTCCGATGCTTCCTATCTCAAAATTCTCATCTAGGTTTACCCTAGACAGTCCTGGCATTACTCCTTGCGACGGAAGAAACTCCACTATGTCGCCCCATGATATTACTGGACTTGGTTCCATCAGCTCTTTCGGAATTCGATCAATGTTGCATGCCCTCTAGCTCCTTTTTTGCTCCATTTCTTTTTCTAGTTCCCTTTGTTTCTTCGCTTCCCATCTAACCCTTTCCTTTCCTCTTGTCTTTTCTCTTCTCTGCTTTGTTTTGCCCTACACACCTCCTCGTCTTTGGATTCTTTTATCTCGTAATTTCTGTTCTTCTTCCTCTTCTCTTATTTTCTAATGTCCCATTCTTCGATTGCTCTCTGCCTATTGTCATACTTCCTTTGCTCCTTGTTAAGGAGAATTCTCATTCTATGGCTAATTTCCCTTATCTATAGAGTCCACCAGCAGCTTTGCTGGATTTGAAGGGTTTGTTTTTTTCTCCTGCTAAGAGTGAGACTCTTGTCCCTCTCTTGGGCATATTTGCTATGTGTGTTCTAGGCTAATTTTATGTGTTTAATGTCTATGAGGTTTATCTCACCCTCATAGGAACCATCTTTATACACAATTGTTACACAGCGCCCTCCGTGCAGTAACACGGGGTGTCATAGTGACCCCCAAACATAGACTCCATACCCTGGGACTGACTACTGTCCCCCAAGGCATGTAAAGTCCCCATTGACTTTACTAGTCAATCTTTATGAACTAAACCAGTACAAACCATCTTACTATGGAGGTGCTGGCAAGGGTTAATAGTTTTTCCCTTATGTTCATTTTCGAGACGGTACCGTACAGTCCCTCTTTGAAAAGTTTCTGGCTGGTGGCAGTGGTTACTACCAAAAATATTCGACCGCAAATATCTTCCTAAGGGATTTTCCCATTGTTCGAGGCTACCACATTCACTGACAGCCTCTAACATACCGCTGGTTTATTTTTATATTAACTTTACTCCGGTAGGTTTTATTTGCCAGAACTTTTATATACATTCTTTCTCGTGTTTTTCTCTAAGATCCTAACCCAGGTCGGGGATCCTTTGTTTGTCCTTTTGGCAGGCTTCTGCCAAGAAGCCCTCCTTTCGGCGCCACTGAGTCTGGGGTGGACCCATTGTGTGGGAGGAGGAGTAGGCCCCCTGGACAGGGTTACCGCAGCAACCCAAGTCGCACTCTGCCCTGATAGGCTGGAGGGTCTCCCGCCAGGATGACCACTCCACTGTGTGAGTGACAGCTAGGCTGTATGAATGGGGGTCTTTCTGCATAAAAGCAGGGTCCTGAGGACTGGAAGAGCAAGACGTCGCCACTGGAACTAAGAAGCCGAAGAGGAGAGAAGCCAAAGACATCTGCAACAACTGAACCACCGGTGAAGCCCTGCTGCAGCGTCTCGCCACTTTTCTCCACACAACGAGAGAAGATCTTCATCTGCAAGAGCCTTCTTCCCTTGAGCTGGTGGGGCCAACCAGTTTGCCAATCACCTTCCAGGACCTGCCTTGGTCGAATCGCCAGTCGGATAGCCAGGCTCCCGTCCACCACGACCGCGATTTAAAGGAGCGTACCTTTTAATCCGTTTCGGCATCACTGCGGCTGGCTTCTTCCCTGGGCAGTGCAGTAACTCGAACCTTCCTCCACGACGAGAGCCTCACTTCATCTGCTGGACAACACGAACGGCAGGAACTGCCAGGAACCACCGCCACCGCTGGAGCCGCTTCCACTTTTCAGGTACATTGTTCCGCCAGGCCTCCCGTTTCGAGGGGTATTGCTAAAGGTGTTTGCAATCCTTTACCTACCTCCTGGGTTGGCCACCCCTATCGACTAAACTTGTCTTTCACTTTCTGAAACCGCCTTTTCGAAATCGTTTAACAAAGACTTGACTGTAGCTACAAGAAGATTTTGCTCCTAGGCACTTTGCCCTGTACCACTGACTCTGGCACAGGCCTATTGACTCTGGCTAAATGTGTTATAACTGCCTTCTCTAGATTGCTTCTCACCTAGAAATGTGTTGGTGCACCTAACTCTTATAACTACCTTTTCCTTCCCTTTCTTTAAACTTTTGAAGTGCCATTTTGCTTGGTTTTCACCTCAGTATTATACATGCTAAAGTACTGCCTTGCCTAACTTCAATCTTATTGGGACGTGTTGCTAGGGTGTCTAAGAGTATATTCCTGTATAACTTGTTCTTTCCCTCCCTTGTGAGAAATTGTTAGAGCGCCATTTGTGTCTGGTTTTCACTGTGCCGTTTTGCTCCGTTTTCACTCTTGCTCAAACTTGTCTACAATTTAATCAGGGAGTTGTGTATACTTTTCTTGACTGATTTTAACTTGCTTTAATACTGGTGATTGATGTGTTGAACTAGAAGTGTTTAAAATAAATATATATATTATTTTTTAATACAAAGCTTTGGTCAGTGTTTCCTTGTGCCATAGTATGGTAGCCCTATTGTGTAAATCCTGAATACTGCTCATCTCCCTCTTGAGATAAGTCTGACTGCTTAGCCACAGCTACCAACTAAATCTTTGTGGTAGAGACTGATAGCAAAGGGGATTTATTGCTCATACCTGTAGTACTCCCTAAGGGAACTGCACAGGATTCTGCCTAACACTCCTCTGCCCTTTCTTCCCTTCGCAGCTGCTCCTCCTAACATAATTGTTCTCACCTTTGTCTATCCTTCCTTTTATGTTCATCCTCTTTCAATCGTTTCTCTCTTTCCCTGTTTTTTCTACCTTGTTCATCGTGATCTTCCCATTGCCTCACTTCCTCGATGCTCTTCCCATCAAGTTTGAGTAATATCTGTCCATCCATTTGTTCTGTACGATCGTAACCTCGTCAGCTTTATCCTCCTCTCCTATCCATCTCTTGATCTCTTGTTCTATATCTAAGGATACGTTTGGTCATTCGCTTTTCTCCTCCTTGTCTTGGAAGACCTTAAAGATCACCTCCTCTCCTTAGTCCTTTTCTGGGCTCTGGTCACTACTATAAGCAGGCGGTTCATGTATCCGATTACTATATCCTGTCGCCGCTTTTAGTTCCCTTAATGGACACAATCCTTCATCTTTTGTACTATCCCCATTTACTTTGGGCGCGGTAGGGGGAGCAGAAGGCTCAACACCTTCCTCCCTACATTGATTAAGCATCCAATCCTCAGGAGGCGGACCTTCCCGCTCCTCCTGGTACATTTTCCAGAGCTCTAAACTAGCTAACCTCTTTTTCAATTTCTTTCCTGTGCGTGCAGCATGCAAGTATGTGGTCATGTGTTGCAAAACTTTTAACAGCGATCCCCCTTGAGGCCATGGCATGAAAATGCTATATGCGGTACCCTTAGCCCATTCCGCACTATACTGTTTGAACTTAGGTGCGTGTTTTGGCAGTTGCTTGCAAATATGCATCAATGGAGTAACATGCCCCATTATGACTAGTCTCAATTGACTGTCGATAGTTACCGTTAATTCACACAAAATATGTTTCAGATGAATAACAAATATGAGTGCGCACCAACAGTCAACGCTCAAATCCTCTACTTCTCAATTTACTCCAATCTACCTGTTCAGTTGGCGCAGACAATGACTACAAAGATAGATATTAGTTTTTGATCTCTACTCAACACAGCCTATCTTTGTCGATCTTCGACGCTTCACTTTTCCAATATTTAACATACACATCAGACAAACTAGTCGACTTCAACATATATTTCCTCAGCGCTTTTCGCTGCTATTTCTTGCCCCTAAAATACCCCTGTAGGAGATTGAATCATTCCCTCTCACAGACCTTGTCTGTGTGCCGCCTAAGTACCCACTTTGTGTGTTTGACTCCTTGACTTCTTCTAGAAGCTCCTTGAGCTTAGGATTCTGGGCTCTATAGAGACGCTCCTCGTCATATATTAACCAAACAACCCTGTTACCTTATACTTTTACAGCAATCCTCGTTCCCATATCTTTTGCCAGTCCCCTCAATCTACTCACCATTCACCTTTCGGCTTTTGACACTCAGGAAGTGAAGTCATGGCCTTATCTTCTGGTCTTGGTGCGGTCTCCCCCTCCAAACGGCCACCGTCGCCATCGGTCCGCTCAGTGCCTGTGGAAACCAGGAGGGATTTTGTGAAAGAGGGACCCGTCCCACCTCTATCAGTCTTCTTGCAAGAGTTCTATATCGGCCGCTCTCCACAGGGAGCCTCACGATCCTCCAACTAAATGGCAGAGGATGGCCGATGTTCCAAAATCTCTAAAAGCCTACTAGTCGACGGATCTGAATCATCCTCTTTCTGCTACCAAGTGAACCTGTGTGGGCCCTTTAAGACGAGGTAACAGTATCTGAGATGGATGGGGATGCAGACTTTACTCATATATCAATAATCAGACCGACTTAGGAAGTTAGGCAAAATTTCGGGTGTTTTAATAACATTTGTTAAAATGGGGAGTACAACGGGCATCAATGGACGCCGCACAGCTTGCTCAACAAGTTCTCGAAAACATTTAATTCAAAAATTCACTTTATACTAAAAATGTATCATAAGTGACGTCATACTATGTGGCAAAATAAGAAAACCTACTAGGGGATGTGATAGGCTTAAAGGGAACTTCTACATATACTTTCTGTGGGGTATGGGGTTTTGATTGGGTCTCTAAAGTCAGGTGGACAACTAAGCCCACCCCAAGTGCAAATCATCTTCCGTGTTGGACTAATACACAATGTCCTATTGGCTTCTCAACCTATAGGGCTCTTTGATACGTAGCCCTCTATAATTGGTTGGCACACTTGTACCCTTCTGGAATATTCAACTCGTTAGCAGCACGCAAGCTGGTACCCCGGGTGCTGGGAGGTCGGCCAAGCCATGCCTCCCCACCCAATTAGCCCAACATTCATCATCACCCCTGCGGCGGCCATTCAATTACTATGTTTGAACTTGGCTGGGTGCAGGCTCTCTGTGCCTGAGAATAAAAGGGAGTGAAGGCATGGCCTTATCTTCTGGTCTTGGTGTAGCTCGCCCCAAAGTCTATTTTCATCTCACCATGTGACTTGAGACCATGCTTTGAGCTCCTTAAAACCTGGCGCTTCTAGTGTTTTTCCGTTACACCTTAAACAGGAGCTCGGCTCACTTCTCTTGTTATTGTATCCTTTTGAGTAAATGACCAGGCTCTCAGTGGCCCAACGCTTGCCACTGAGCCAGGCAAGCCTTCTCGAATCTTCCTTCGCCGTCAGCTATTCTATTCTGTTGCGCCACAGTTGCAATCCTTTCATTAACAGGGTTCAAGTTTACTACAATGCTTCGTGGAACATCCAAATTCTATACATTCCTATACATCGGCGCATCGCCTGCAATCTATTTACTACATAGCCAGCCTTATGATTACTTTGTCTATTTGTGTTACTGTGTCTGTACAATTGTAAAATGGTTTGACATTTTCTTCAGTGCTTCTCTGCACGTGAAATCTTCATTTTGCTCTTGAAATGTTGCTTAATTCATTACTTCATCATCAGATTTTATAAGGTCTATATTCTTTCTTTGTCGGCATCTCTTCTGGGTGCGTCACCTCTGCTTCATGTGACGTCACCCATCTTCTCTTTCATTTTCTTTCACTCTTCTTCCGGAACATCCTTCGGAAGACCATAATTTCTTCGTGAATACATATAGGGTTTTCTCAATGGATACCTTGTTTCGCGGTATAGGTACCATTACTGGCCTTGCGCATGTCTCAATATCCGGTAGCCAACATATAGGCAGAACGGTAGCGGGACCTCTGGTAGGAGTACTTGGCTGCTCCTCTACACTTGTGTATATCTTAGTTAATTAGTGCAATCAGTCTATACGAGCCAAATATGGCTGGATCTTTGCCCGGCTTTGGCAGTAGGAGTACTTTTGCCTCTTCCATAGACGGTGTGATTTTCCCCTCCCCCAACCCTCCTGCCCCCAAAGTTATTAAACAGGGGAACCAGATGGGGGATTAAAGTTTCCCTGAAAGTCCTATAGAAGTCTGACGTGCACCCATCCGATCCCTTGGAGTTGAGTAGTAGTGACACAATGGCCCTACGCACTTCTTCCTTTGTGATGTCTTGTTCCAGTGCCAGTCTTTCCTTCCCACTTAATACGGGTAGGTCGCACTTGTCTAAGTAGTCTAACAGGCTCTTCTCTGACGTGTCTTCCGACTTATATAGCTCAGTTTAATATTTATAGAATTCCCAGGAGATGTTGGCTATATTCGTGCTCTCTCCCCCCCTTCCATCCTTATTTTTGGTATGGCTTTGGCTTTTTCCTCTCTTATCAGCATCCTGGCAAGGAGCCTACCCATTTTGTCTGCTTTTATATAGTACTTTTGTTTGAGGTACAGTAGGGATCGCTATGCCGTCTTGGGCTGGATTATTTCCAATTGACCCCTTATGGCCCTATATTCCCTCCTTACCTCCTCACTCACTCCTATGCCCATCCTGCACATAACCTGTTTCAGTTTCTCCTCCAATTCGTTTTCTATGAGTCTGCTCTCTCTCTCTCTGCGGGCCTTGGTAGTGATGATCTTCCCTCATATTGTTGCTTTGAACGGGTCCCACCTCGCCTGCTCAGTCGTGGCCTCACTGTTGTTGTCCCGGAAAAAAATCCTCAATCCCCACCCCAGATCTACTTCCTCAGAATGTCATCCTTAAATATATGTGGGGTATCTCCATTTCCACAGCCCGGGAGGACCCATTTTCCTTCTGAATTTCAAGGTTATGTGTGCGTGATTTGACAAGACTATTGCCCCCACCGCTATGTCTGACACCCGTCCCAGCAGTGACCTTGACAACCATATGTAGTCGATTCTAGACTAGGTCCAATGGACTTGTGAGAAGAAGTTGCATCCCTCCTTATTCCCCTCCTTTTCCCTCCACACGTCTACCATTGCGAGTCTCAATTTTCTCAACCAATTCTTTCGAGGGCTTACCCTGGGTATGTGTTTCCCCCTGTTCCTATACACTCTTGGGTCACAGGCCATATTGAAGTCCCCCGCCAGTACTATCGATCCCTTTGCAAATCTTTCCGGTCTGGTCAACAACGTCTGGAGAAACCCATCTTGACCGGTATTGGGTGCATAAATAGTGGTTAACGTATATCCGTCCCTTGCAGAGTCCAGGCCACATATCTCCCTTGAGCGTCCTTCTCAGCAGCGGTGATTGTGAGGTCTAAGTTGTTTCAAAGAGAATTTAGCACCCCTCCCCTCTTGCCATTCTTGTTAGATTGATAGATTTGGTGGAATCCCTGTAGTCTGACTTTGTTTATCCCGGGCCAGCACATGTGTTTCCCGCAAGGTTACTATATCCAGCCCCTTCCTCCTTAAGAATCTTTCCAGTTTCTTCCTTTTCACGGGGAGTTTATCCCATTAATGTTCAAGGAGATGATGCTTAGCTGATCGTGCTTATCCATTGCATCCCCCCACCCCCAACAGCTGCCCTCTCCCCCTCACACCCCCCTACCCCCCTTCACTGGATGTGCTCAACCAGCCTCTACCTCTCCCCCCCTCCCCTGAATCACCCTGTCAAAAGATTGAACCCATTTTGAACCCCAGTGCGAACAAATGCAGGTTCACACAAACCCATTTCAGGTCCCAACTCCCACATCGCTATCCCCCCAGAACCTCTATTTCAGTGTAAGTTTACCACCCTCCCCAGGCTAGTCCATTATGTTTCTCCCTGTTCCTCATTTGTTCAATTCAAGTGGCGGTGCCTTTTGTCAGGGGGTTCCCCCTCTCCTCTGGCGTTCGGTCTGTGGGCCCCTTCAGGTAGGGTTGGAAGCCTTTCTCCTTGCTTTGCTTAGGTCTTGCCAATGTCCATTCCGAACTCTTAATTCTGTTCTGTCTTTTCGCTGACGGTTCCTTTGATCGTTGGTCCTCTTCCTCGATTCCTAGAATTCTTGCTCCTTCCTCATAGGATGCTATATGTTGTTGCTTCCCCTACCACTCAAAGACCAGGCCATATGGGAATGTCTAGTGGTATCGGATGTCTTTTTCCCAGAGCATGCTCAGTACCAGGCTCATTTGTTTCTTTTGATCAGCGTTGTTTGGGACAGATCTGGAAAGGTTGTATGTCTGAGTCATTATATGATAGCTGCCTCACTTTCCTCAACGTTGCCAAGATCTTTTCCTTCAGCAAGTAGTCGTGTAGGGCAGCCAGGATGTCCCTCAGCCTTGCCCCCCCAGTTCGTTCCTCCGTGGACCCACTCTATGCACTCTGTCAATTTTTATGTCTGCTGAGCTGTCTAACAAGTCTGCAAAAATGTTTCTAATCGCTGCCTCAAGGTCTTTATCTTGCACCTCTTCAGACAGGCACTTTATTCTAATGTTCAATCTTTTGGACCTAATTTCTAAGTCCTCGGCCTGTAGCTCAAAGTTGTGGGTTGCACTTGCCAATTGTTCCACCAAATCTTCTGTTTTCCTAGTGTCCTCAGCCAGGTCCTGATTTGCTCTCTCATTGGTGTCCACCCTTTCCTCCATCTTATTCACGTCTCCTATTATATCTTGTAGCGCCAATGCCAGGTCTTCCCTCATTTTGTCCATTTGTCGTTGGACCGTTTCTGCGATCCTGTCGCCAAAGTCGTTGACGTATTGCCAAAGGACTTCCAGTGTTACAGTCTGGTCCTGCCCGTAGTGATTTTGGGGCCCCTTGTGTTCTGCTTGATCCAAGCTCTGTTCTACAGCTGGGGAGTGGGGGCTAGGGGGGTACTCCGCCCCGACTCCACATCTTTTGAATATTACTCTCCCGGGGCTTCATTTGCCCCCTTAATGAGTTGTGGGTCTTCTTACCTCTGATTTTAGACATGGTCGCCCGTCCCCTCTGCGACAGTGTACCCTCAGAACCAGCCGAATCCCTACTCCCGAGCCCTCTTCCCTTCACCTGGCTCTTAGTTCGGCCAAGGCTCCCTCTAGTTGCTTCTTACACCTTCTGGGTGGGCCCCTCTTAAAGTTTCCCCTGGCTTTGGTTCTCCCATCGCTCCTCTGTGTTCTGAGCCAGCGATGTTGCACACACACCTTTCTTTCGTCGCAACGTACCCCTCTCGCTCACAGGGTGCCTACAGGGCTTGAGGCCAATCCAGTGCCTCACTACACACTGTCTCCAGCGCAGCTCCGTTCCTCCAGTCTCCTGCGCAGCTCCACACCGCGCTTACGAGCGGGCAAGGTGGATAATCTGTTTTTGTATTTTCTGGTGAATTCCGCCGTCGTGCTCTTACGGGGGAACGCTGATTAGATCCCAGCTGATGTGGGACCTTTATTTCTGAATTTCCAAATGCCTGGGGAGGGTGTTGAGTCTCAGAACTAGGTACTCTAGTCCCGGGCGGGCAGGAGAGCCCTGATTACGAAGGTCTCCTATCGGCAGCCATCTTGGAATCTCCATGATACTTACTCCTAACAGTAAAATTAGCCATTTTTTTCAGAAGTGTATATATGTCCTAAGGACAGTTAAAGGGTTGAAATATTTCTTCAGAACTACTGCACCTGTGAGCACTTTGGAAAACAGTGAAGGCACAGCAGACATAAATGTAGCCCACTTGAGAAGTGCTGCCTATCTGATACAAGGAGCTTCCATGGAAAGCATCCATCATAAATCTTATGCTAGGAGAAGTAATACCAGTACTAAATATCTTACTAGGTGACATAAAAACCATATATCAAAAAAGGTAGTAGGCGCTCGCTCCTGTCCAGAAAGAACATGGCATGATATCCTGTATTGAGATGAGAGTTTGCAGCACACGCTTTTTGCTCACTGTACCTTTCACAGATGAGGAATATCCATTTGTATATCAGTCTTTGTCCCGCCCACATGGGCAGTCCAGCACCGAAATGCTATGACAATTCCTGCGCGTGTGCTGCAAACTCTCCTCTCAGAACAGGTTATCATGCCATGTTCTTTCTGGAGAGGAGCGCCCGCTACCTTTTTTGAAATATTTGCAAGGAACTTGGGGTTGGTCACCCTGAGTTACCTGTGGGCAACCAGACGTGGACTCCCTGCTCACTGTGCTCAGAGAGGCACAGCTTCACCTCACTGATGAGGCCCAACAAATTATTTCTGGAGAGGAGCGCCTGCTACCTTTTTTGACATAAAAACCATAAATGTTCCTTTCACAATGAACATATCCTCACACCTCCTTTACCACAAAATAAAATGCCACCATAATTGTGGTAATAATATTTCAAGATGCATCGATTGTTTGGGACCCAACCCCCAATAAGGTCAGGGTGATACTCAAAATTCCAGTGGGCTCAGACATCTCAGGGATGTTCATGCACAAGGACTGTTCATGTGCCTGCCTGCTTCTGTGTGTGACAGACTAGTGCTTCTGTGTCAGGCTGTGACTGCTCGTGGCAGAGCTGTTCATGTGCCAGGCTGAGGTTGATCATATGTCAACCTGTGTCTGTTTGTTACAGCGCTAGTGCCGCTCGTGTGCCCCTCTGGGACTGAATTAGCTGACATGTTTTCTCACACGGCGGCCAAAGGCCCTGACTGCCTGCCTAAATTACGCTCAAAGTAATGTACATTGTTATTGTTACAGCTCACCAGTCCACTGACCATCCAATGACTATAACCCCTAAAATTGCCTGTCGGAACAGAAGATGAGGGTAAACACTAGAAATATTGTTGCCGGAACCAACATACTTCTGTTTCATTATTACTCAAAGCACTGGTTTTAGTGTGAACTTTAGAAGTGCAATCCGCTAGTGAAAAATGTCATTGACCATTTGTTTCAGGATTGTATGTTTATCATGCTTGCCCTTAGTTGTTTATTTTCTTTACCAAATTAGATTGAATTGCTGGAACACTTTCCTGAAGATGCAAAAACTGAGCAAGGTCTTGCAAGGGAGTTCCAACTTCTGAGGTAAGGGCAATGCTTGTGAGCTGAGGTGAAAATGTTGAAGATATTTAGCATTTACAGTGATTTGGGTGCGATTGATCAATGTCCTTTCCTAATTCTAAACCTCTGTGTTATCCCAATTCCAAACTATAATTAAGTCTGTGAACAAATGAATAACAGAAGTTATCTAGATATACCTGAGCTTTCCATTCAAACATATTTATATATGGTGACTGCTAGTAATTGATAAAAACATATTTTTTGTTCAGACTGGGGACTTCAGCTATTTTTGGAAAATAAGCAAATTCAGTTCTAAGTTACTAGGATGTAAACCAGTGACCACTTAGCTTAAGATCCACCTTTGGTCCCATTGATTGTTGTTCTAGAAGTGTGCAGACAATTATGTAGGCAGGAATTAGGCCTTAGCTTGCATTCAAAACATGCAGTAACTATTTCAGTATGCCTTCATTTGTTTGTCTTTTGGTTCACATTACTTGTATTGACCCAAATAGATTCATTTGCTGGAACACTTCCCTAAGATTTTCTATATTGTCTGTCCTTTTTAAGATCTTTGGTTGATTCTCATAATGGTGTATTGGAATTTTGATTTACTCTTTTTCAGAAAGGGGTCCCTTCGCTTCTTTCCCATTGTTCCATTTAGTTTCATAATGTTCATTAATAGGGTTCCATGTCTTTTATTCCCAAATTCATACTGGCTGAAAATGTCTCACCAAGTTTAATTGGTTTAAATGTATACCTTCACTTTGCTTTTATTTGTGTGTGGGGGGAGGTTACCCCACAAACAAGGATTGTACATGTTCTGCAGCATTGGATCGTTCATATATACACATGCTATTTGAATAGTCTCTGTCGTCAGGCTGAGACTCCTCGATAACATTAAAGCAGTTTTCATTTGAATTTGAAAAGCTGCAGTCAATTTGTTCTCTGTAGAGTAATTTTGGGTCACCTTACCCATTAGCCAATAGGCAGTGTCTCCCTTAGCTCCACCCCTGCAGGTCCTCTTCAGATTAACATAGCACATGTGAAAGAGCCAAGAAAAGCCATATGCAGGGTAGGCGGGAGCGTCACATGTGAATCTATGAAAAATACCAATGCTAGATAACAGGAGTTACAGGTATTGTATCTTTCATAGGTTCACGTGCTGTTTGAATAGGTTATGAAGCAGTATACACATACAAAATAGGCAAAGGAATAAGTCTAACCTTCAGGAAAAGCTCACCTTATGCCAATAGATGACGAAGCACTGCTTGGCCCACCCTGGACTCTTCCATGGAGTTTCTGTCAATGGAGTAGAATCCTGTGAAGGCGTGAAAATACCTTGAAGTAGCTGCCCTACGCATGTTCAAACAGCGGGACACCGGAGTGGAAGGCAGTGGTGGAAAAAACGGCCCTCGTGGAGTGCACCCTAGGTAGGCCAGGAAGTGACCTGTTGCCCAAGTGATGACAGTAGGAGTTGCAAGCAGACGGCCATCAGGAGATGGAGTACTTAGATAGCCCCTTGCCCACAGCCTTGGGGCCACATTCCACCAACAAGCGAAACAATTTTCAGAACTTATTGGTACAGGCAACATAATACTTCAGAGCCTCCATAACCTGTAAGGAAGGCAGCAAGCTTTTCGACAGACTAGACTGAGACTCAAAGAAGACAGGCAGGAACAACAGTTCATTGAGATGGAATGGCAAAGGTAAGTTAAGCATGAAGGTGGGATCTGTTTGTTTGTTGGAGTTGTGGAACGCAAAATATGGTGGCCTGCCTGACAAAGCCTGGATCTCCCCCACTCCTCTGGCATAGGTGATGTCAACCAAGAACGCAGTCATCCATGACAGAAACTTGATGCTCGCTTTGTATAAGTTTTCAAAGGAAGGCCCCATTAACTTGGAAAAACAACATTATACTCCCAAGAAGGAGCCAATGCCCACACTGGTGGAAAGCATGGAAGAGTCTTTTCAGGAATTCCTTAATACAACTGTGAGACCATAACAAGGGTGTGTTGGAGGTGCAAGTAAATCTTGAGATCGCGGATAGATGGACTTTAACAGAGGAATGTGCAAGAACACGGCAGGCCATTACAAATCGGTAAGGCAGGATATCTTGTACATAGAAGCTGAAGGAATCAACTTTATTGGTGTCATGAAATTCTTCCACTTGCTTTTAAGGCAAGAGACTTTAGAAGGCGCACAAGCCTTAGAAATAATGTCTCTGCAGTCCTGAGGCATGGGATGCGTCGGAATTCTAGGAAAACAGTAGCCAGGCTGTCAGATTGCGAGAGGCCAGATTGTGGTGCATGACCGCCACTTTTTCTCCAGAGAGAAGATTGAAGACTGGAGGCAGTCGGATGGGAGGTGCCGATGACAGATAGAGGAGTTCAGGAAACCAGAACTGGGCCACTAAAATCCCTTTGCCCTGATGTTGTCCAAAAGCATGTAGGACTCTTGGGATGAGCGAAACGGGGGAAAAACATCAAGAAACTTGTTGGTCCATGTGAACGTAAAGTCGCCTCCCAGACTTTTGACATGGGGGAATTTTCTGGCAAACGTATGGCACTTTGCGTTTTCCTTGGTGACGAAGATATTTATTTACAGAGCACCCCATGTGTGGAAGATGTGCAGAATTTGATCATGGAGGAGTTCCCACTCGTGGCAGAAGTATTGTTCCCTGCTGAGAGTCAACCACCGAATTGCTGTGTGCCACAGTCTATTTCCAGAGGGATTGTGCTTCCGCTGAGAAAATGGGTGATCTGGTGCGGCCCGGTTTCTGTATGTAAAATATCGTGGTTGTGTTGTCGGTTAGCACCCAAATAACCTTCCTTGGAGATGGAGGCAGAAGGGCTTCAGTTCCCGTAACACTGCTCTCAGTTCCAGGATATTGATGTGTAGCAATTTCCTGTCCTGTGACCAAAGGCCCCTTGCTGATAGCTGCTGGTGTGGGCCCCCCAGCCGTCCAAGGATGCATCAGTCGTGACTGATCTGATCGACCAGCGCTTGAAAAGGTGTCCCCTGAGTGAGATTGGTGAGCACTGACCACCAGAACAGGGTGTCGTGGAATGGGTGCGGGAGGAACACTCCCATTCACAGGAGGTCTTAACGGGTGTCTAAGAACTCATGAATAGGCCTCATCTGAAGCCGTCAGGGTTGTATGAGGAGAATGCAGGAGGATATCATCCCCAAGAGCGACTGCAGACTGCGGACTGATACGGCCAGCTTTCGTGAGAGCAGGTGGGTTTTTGGAAGAATGGACTTAACCCTGTCGGTTGATGCGGTAGCAAAACAGAGGTGGTGGCTGAAAGGTTTAGAATTCATCTTAAACCTCTGGCAATTGCTCTGGGCAATCCTCCAGATCATCTTTCTTCGCCTGCCAAGCCATTGAAGAAAGGGAAAAGACCACGTACAAATCAGGCTAGGTCCAACCCTTAAAGGGGCAGTCCAACCCGAACTGCTAGGTTACATCCCTTCTGCATGAGACCACAAGAATCCCCAGACATGTTTCATCCTCATTGGACGTCATCAGTGAGGAGCAGCTTGGGTCTCTATGCTCAGACGTGGGTCCCATGCCTGCTGGGCCTAGAGACCCAAGCTGCTCCTCACTGATGAGGCCCAATGAGGCCGAAAAATGTTTGGGGATGCTTGTGGTCTCGTGCAGAAGGGCTCTGACCAAGCAATTTGGGCTGGACTACCCCTTTGGAGTGGGACCAAGCCTGATTTGCATATGGTCTTTTCCCTTTTCTAGTGGCTTGGCAGGCGAAGAACCATGGTCTGGAGGGTTGCCCAGAGCAAAGGCAGACGTTAATATTAATTCTTAACTTTTCAGCCATCACCTCTTTTGTTTTGCGGATGAGGGGTTAGCGACGCAGGACACAGTGTTCAGTTGCGCTCTTAAGAACAGAATTTGCTGGGAATGAGTGCTGTAATTGATGGACAATCCCAGCGAGGATAAACAACTTATGGTTACCTCTGTGTGTTTGAGGGCCTGAGGAAGGAACGCTGGGCCCAAGTCATCAAACTCATCCGTGGTGGTGGTGGTGTGAGTGGATGACATGTCTTGAGAAATGTCGTCCTCTGATTCAGATTCGCAGAGCTCTGTAGGCAAAAGTGTGGCCGCCAGAGGGATTTAGGCAGAGCAGGGGGCAGATCCTGTAGAGGAGAAACGGTCGGGATGACTGGTACTCTGGACTGCAACCCCGAAACCAGTGTCTGCAAGGTAGACAAGATATCCATCGAGAGATAAAGCGCTTCCAGGTGACTGGGAGCAAGCATCGACTGAGGCGCAGTAGCTTCACAAGGTGGTTCGGGAAGTGGTTGAGTCGAAGACAATGATGAGAGGACTTCTTCCTCCTTTTCGTTGGAAAAAAAACCTCCTTTCGTGCTCTCAAAATTGGGTTCGATTAAGTTTCAAATTGCCCTCCGGAGGAATGTGGGAAGGAGCTGGAGAAGCAGGAGTTAGAGGATTCCCAGCTTGACAACAGGGAATATTCAAACACCAAGTGAATCTATGAAAGATACCAATGCTGGAGAATAGGAGATATCTCCATACTGTATGGGCGTCCCTTACTAGGGACGGGAGACAGAGCCTTTTTCATCAGAAAAAATCTTCTTCCCCTATAAATTTAGAGCGTGCCGGGACGCAGCCCTGGGAGCATGTGCTCCCTTGACTCCGCCCACCGGGGCCACGCTCCAGTCTTCTTTTCCATGTCCACGGGAACAGGTCGCTTTCACCAGCGCTCCTGGGTTTGGCTTCGGCCTTGTAATTCCACACGCTCTTCCCCGGATACTGTCTTTTTTTGTCTTTTGTCTTCTAATCTTTAATCAGGTATTCGTTCCTCTGGCGCCACGCTCCTCCCCGGCGCATGTCGATGTCCTTGGGCTTCAGCAGGTTTCCAGCCTACGAGGGGCTCTTCTTCATGTCCGACCCCCATGTTCTATGCCTCCGCTGCCTTGGCCCCGACCACGGCGGGCAAGGTTGTACAGCGTGTGACACGCTCACACCTAAAGCTCTGAAGAACAGGTTAGCCCGGTGGAGGTAACTCTTGGAAAAGACACCTCCATAGGACTTGAAGAACTTGGTCAGACACAAGTCAAGGCACAAGGTAGGGCAGCTTTATTCCATCGCACCCTGCAAGGGCGACTCCTTTCCTAGGAAACGTCTGAGTGGGAGGGACCGTTCAGGTTCTCACACCAGCACAGGTACTGAGGCTCATTCAGCTACAGGCCATCAGGCCAAGGGGTCGCTAGATCCTTCTGGAGACAGTGCCAAGGGACTGCAAGGTTTTTTTACCGGGTGTCCACAAGAGGGACTACGCCCTACTAACGGACAAATGTCTGAGGGGGCGCCTGTATGCAACAACACCGGTGACTCAGCCGAGGGCACCACGCCTACCAGGGCTCGTCCTGAGGTGCAGTGTAGGCCTCAAGCTCCACCGCCAAGAGTTCAGGGGGAGGCCATGCCCAACGAGCCAGGCACCACGACACGGCACGTGGCATGCAGCTTGACAAAATGGCGGCCATGCCAGAAAAGATGGCCGCTCGTCCAACACCATCCCTGTTTAAAGAGCAGGTAGGAGATGGAGTGTCCAGGTGGGACTGGTCTTCACCAGGTACGTGGCCTACAGCTTATCCTTCAGCGTCGCAGGGCAGATATCCCCTGCAACTAGCAAGGCAGAGTATGTGCAGGCCCCAGCAGCCACCCGCTACTCTGTCAATACCACCTGCCACCCCACCAGCCTGTGAGGACAGGTTTTTTGAGAAATTCCTCACGCTTATGAGGTCCCCTCAAATGAGCGCCATCCTGCGGGATGTTATCAGGGGCATGCTGCCGGTCCCTCCACCAGCGCCTATAGTCATTCCTGCTTTGGTTCCGGCTCCTCAGGGCCCTGTGCAGCCCCAGTTGCCCACGCTGAGTCCTTTGATTCCGGCTTCCCTGCCTCGTACAGTTCAGGCGGTTCCACACCAGCCTCTGGCTCTGGTCTCCACACCCCAGCCTTCGGCGCACAGCTCCCCTCCTCAGGCACCAGACCAGCCGGACACCCTGGTGGACACCAACGAGGAGGAGGACCCCGACACAGCTTCTGCAGCCAAGGCCTTCCATGAACGTCTTGCAGGTTTGGCAGAATACTTGGGGCTTCCACAACCCGAGGTTGAACAACGGAGGCGGGGGTACTCTTGCCAAGGTCCTCTCTCTATGCGGCTAGAACAGGGACTTCCGATGCAGAAGGACGTAGTTGCATTGGCAACTAAGGGATGGCTTAAGCCCCATTTGGCGCAGCCCACCCACAGGCGCCTTAACGTCAAATACAGGCAATTGGAGGGGGATACACTCTTGATGTCGGCACACCTTCAACCACAATCCTCAGTGATTGACGCAGCCTCTATCTTTTCGAAGCTGCAGTCTTCCTCTGCCACCTCGTCCTCTATGCTGCTAGGCAAGGAGGAGAAGATCTTGGAGGCGTATGGAAAGAAAATCTATTCCAAAGCCTCGCTGCACCTCTGTCAGTCTAATGCAGATGTCATGCTTACAGCTGTTAACCAGAGGCTTTGGTGGGAAATATCCAACTTCCTGCCGGAACACCGGTACACAGTCAAGCACGCTTCTAGGATGGGGCTGGCAGAAGCAAAGATGGTGGCCCAAGACATCATAGAGTCCACAGTGGCACATATCGACACCTCTGGCCGTGCCGTCTGTATAGCCACGGACATGAGAAGGACGTACAGGAACACATATTGGATCTTCCGTTCAAGGGTAGCGACCTTTTCCATTCCACCACGGATGAGGAACTGGATAAGAACCACCACAATTGCCAGACTTTATCCAGCCTCATGAAGTCTACGCCCAAGACCTACAATCAGACGCACCAGCGTTCCAGGGCCGGGCCTTCGGTGGGTTTTGGGCCTTCCAAGAACGACGATCCAGGCAGCCGAACTGATCTCAGAGTCAACACCACCGTAAACCGCACAAGGCGGGGAATAAGGGCTTCTTTCATTCCCCCTCCTCAGCTTCATAGGGGAAAAAGGCATGAATTTCGTAGGTTTGTGGACCCCTGGATCCTATCAGTAGTGTCCTTGGATTACCGCCTACTGGTACCTCTCTTCCTCCCTCCCCTCCCTCCTCTCTTCCACTCCCACAGATTGGGACGGCAACTCTATTGGCGGACATACAAGCGCTTGTACAGTGTCAGGCAGTGGAAGAAGTCCCAGCCTCCCAGTGGGGCATGGGCTTCTATTCCAGAATTTTCACCATACACAAAAACCAGGCTGGCCTGAGAGTTGTGCTGGACCTTTCACCCTGAACCTTTCCCTTCTGCTTCAAACGTTCAAGATGGTTACCCCAGCGCTTATTGCAGAGATTCTGTGTGAGACTGGATGTGCTGCCTGGTCCAGAAGGACGCATACCCGCACGTTCCAATTTGGCAGCCCCATCGATCCTTCCTGAGGTTCAGGATCATGGGCTTTCATTTCCAATACAAGGTTCTACCCTTTGGCCTCAATTCAGCCCCATGGTCTTTACCAGGCTTATGAATGCAGTAGTAGCCCTTCTCAGGGCCCAGGGTCCCCATATATATCCATACCCAGACGACTGGATTGTCAGGGCGGGATCACACGAGGCGGTCCAACACACCTCCTCCGCCCTCATGAGTACACTACACGAATTAGGATTCTCCATCAATCTCAAGAAGTCACAGCTGGAGCTGACACAGAGCCTGGCTTTCCTGGGACTCATCTGGGATACAAGGACCGAGAGAGTTTTTCCCTCGGAGGACAATATCGCAGTCTTCAAGAGAGCCACATGCCATTTTCTCAGCAGATAGGTGACCTCCGCTTCGTGGTACCAGCACATTCTAGATACCATGGCAGCATTTTTTCTGGCAGTGCCTTACACAAGGCTCAAATCGAGGAGATTGCAGTTGCACTTCGCAGCCTCATGGAATCAGGAGCAGGGTTCCCAAGCAGAACTCGTCAGCATTCCTCCGGCTCACCACCAGGACCTGTTCTGATGGAGCACGGACTGCAATCTGAGGATAGGCAGACGGTTCCGACTACCAGCCCCACAGGTTACCATCACCACAGACTCTTCCTTGGAGGGCTGGGGAGCTACCTTGGACAACCACAGCGTCCATTGATTTTGGTCTCTTCAGGAACAGGAGGCCCATATCAATTGGCTGGAGCTGAAGGCCATCTGGTTGACTCTCAGGGCCTTCTTACCGCTCAACAGTGGTTAAATGATCCTTATTCAGACGGACAACTCCACCAGCATGTATTACATCAACAAGCAGGGTGGCACCAGGTCTCCTCCGCTATGCACCCTGGCTGTCAGCATGTGGGAATGAGCCCTGGTGAACAACATACACTTGACAGCAATCCACTTCCCGGGGGAGTTGAACCTGGAGGCGGACAGGCTCAGCAGATTGGGTGCAGCCAATTACAAATGGCAATTGAACAATCAGGTCCTACAGGGGATCTTCAACAGATGGGGTCATCCACAGGTGGACCTGTTCGCCACATGGTACAAAAGGAAGTGCTCTCAGTTCGCATCCCGGCTGGGACGGGGTCCGGTTCTCTGGGAGATGCGTTTCAGATACAGTGGAACAGTATGAACGCATATGCGTTCCCTCCCACTCCCCTGGTACACAGGGTGATCTGCAAGATCAGCACCTCAGCATAATTCTGGTAGCTCCTTGGTGGCCAGCGAGACCATGATTCTCTGAGCTGCTCAGCCTGGTGGACAAACCTTTGAGGCACCTTCCACTGGGCCCAGCTCAGCTCTTGTCGCAGCAGGGGAGCACGTCATCCACCCTGCCCCTCAGAAGTTAGCACTTGCAACGTGGTTCCTGAACAGGTCACTTTGAAGCATTTGCGTCTTTCGCAGGCTAACCTAGACATCATACAGGGTGCTAGGAGCAATGCTACCAGGAGCCAGTACAAAAGCAAGTGGACTAGGTTTTGACACTGGGCAGACTCCAAGGGGGTCGATACTCTCACATGCTGTTTGGACAACGTGCTATCCTTCTCTGCACACCTCGTGTTAGGCAGAATCCTGTGCATTTCCCTTGGGGAACACTGCAAAAAGATTAAGACTACAGGAGTAAGCAGTAAACCCAATTGGTAGCAGTCCGCACCACCCAGAATTACCTGGTAGCTGTGGCTGAGCAGTCAGACCTCTCTCAAGAAGAGTAGGGCGGTATATAGAGTATACACAATAGGGCCAAAAACACAGTAGAGCAAACAAACACTGACCAGAGCTTTGTATCAAAAGTATATAATTATTTATTTAAAACACACTTTAGGCAATACACTAGCACTCTAAATCAAAAGAAAGTTAAAACACAGTCAGGTAAAGTATAGACACCTCCCTTGATAACTATTAGACAAGTCAGAGTTAAAACACCACTATTTGTTAAAACAGATGGGAGCGCGTAACCTAGATGGCATTCCAATAGTTAAGTTAAAGGGAGTGAAAAAGGCAGGGCATAAAAATAAACCAGTTCCCAACACTTTTATAAGTTCAAAGCAAGGGAATAAAGCCAGTATACACTGTAGAGCCAAAGTTCATAGGCCAGGCCCACTTTAAAAGGAGCAAAGCGAAATGTGCCTAAGATCACACAGTTTAAAATGCATTAAAAGTCTTTGCAGAATGTTCAAAAGAGGTTAGGGTGATTCAAAAGGTAAAGTTAGAAGGTCTGGGGCCAACCCAGTTGGAAAGCCAAGGATTTAAGGGTCACCTTTAGCAAACCGAAGAAAGTGGGACCAGGCAGAACACAGTACCTTAAAGAGAGAGGAAGCTCCAGCGGTGGCAGTTGTTCCTGGCAGTGGTTGCAGTTCATTGTTTCGACCAGGGGAAGAGAGGATCTCGTCGAGGAGGAAACTTGGAGTCGTTGCACTGCCCAGGGATGAAACCAGCCGCGGAGTTCGTCGGTTAAAAAGTGTGTTCCTTTTATTCGCGGTCAAAGTGATGAAGCTTGGCTATCCGGCCGCCAGGGTGCTTGGCACGGGCGATTAGACCAAGAGACGTCTTTGGAAGACGAAAGTGGCAAACTGGTTGATCCCACCAGCTCAAAGGAAGAAGATTCGTCTAGCAGAAGATCTTTTCTTGTCGTTGGGAAAGTGGTGAGTTTGTTGCAGCAGGGCTCCACCGGTGGTGTCGTTGTTGTAGATGGCTCAGCTTCTTCCCTCTTCGGATTGTTATGTCCTGTGATGACTTCTGAAGTTCCAGTCCCAAAGGCCCTGCTTTTATGCAGAAAAACCCCCATTCAACAGCCTAGCTGTCACTCAAACATGCTAGGTGGTGAGCCGGGCGGCTCATCACTGGGCCAATCAGAATAGAGTGCGACTTGGGTTACTAAGGCAACGCAGTCCAGGGTGCCGTTCCCCTACCCACACATCCTGTGGAACCCAGACAGAGTAGCACCATTTGGAGGGCTTCTGTGGAGAAGCCCGCCAAAAAGTGGAACAAAGGACTCGACCTTGGTTAGAGTTACAGAGACGGACACGAATGCCATTTTAGGAAAGAGTTCTGTTAAAAAGACCCAACCGTTGATTTAATATTAAATAATTAAACCGGCGGTATCTTTAACATTGCACCAAAAAGTGGTGCGTTTAAAATCAATGGGAAAATCCCATAGGAAATATTCCCGTGGAAAATGTTGCGTGGTAACCACTGCCACCAGCCAGAAATTCGACAAGGGGGGACTGGACAGTGCCCCCTTGGAAACAGACCCATGGGCAATCGAATTAACCCCTTCCAGTACTTCCACAATATGATGGTTTGTACTGGTTCTGTTCACAATTTTGGACTAGTAAAGTCAATGGTGACTTTACATGCCCTGGGAGACAGTAGTCAGTCCCAGGGTATGGAGTGGGTCACTACGACACCCCTGTGTTACTGCACTGAGGGTGCTGTGTAACACACATAAAAAATAGATGATACCCTATGGAGTAAAAGAGTCCATAGCCCATAAGCACACATAGAGTCAAAGACATACCTCAAGAGTGGGAGGAAAAGAGTCTCACTCTTAGCAGGAGAAAAAAACAAACCCCAAAAATCCAGCAAAGCTGCTGGGTTACTCACTAGGTTTGGCAAATTAGCCTTCTAAGAGAATTCTCCCTAACACCTCTCTCTCTCAGGAGTGCAAATAGACGCTCAGGAGTGCAAATAGACACGTGCTGCACCTATTTGGTGGCCATCGGAGCCTAACTGAATTCGTCAGAGGACGTTTTCTCATCCTCCAACCCAGTGGTTAAAAGGCATCTGGCAGACCTCACGCGGCTCTACCTGCCTATCAAGAGGCCACACCCTATGTGGGACCTTAATGTAGTGTTGGGCGCCTTGGCGCTCAAGCCTTTTGAGCCAAAGGTGTCCGCGGACATCAGGCTGCTCACTATCAAGACAGCCCTCTTGGTGGGTCTTGCGTCTGCCTGCAGGGTCATGGAATTTCAGGCACTAGTTGCTTCAGAACCTTACACAATCTTTCACAGAGACAAGGTGGTCCTTAGAACGCACCCCGCGTTCTAGCCTAAAGTCGTCTTTGTTTCATCTGAATGAGGAGATAGTGTTACCTACGTTCTTCACGGACCCTAAGGACGAGCCTCAGAGGGCTTTGCATTGTCTGGATGTCAGGCACGCCCTGAAATTCTATCTGGACAGGACCAAGAGCTTTCGCAAGTCAGAAGCTTTCTTCATCCCCTTCGGGGGTCAAGGCCAGGATATCAGGCATCTAAGGCCTCTATTTAGCAAGGTGGATGTTTTCGCCATCTAGGAGGCCTATGATGGGAGAAATATGGAATGCTGGGGCTCCCATCTTCGGATTCACAGTAAGCTATGGGCTAGAAGACCCTGGATCGAGATTTAAGTGTACCAGAGGTACTCGTAGTGCTCTCTGTTGGATCAAAGATAAGTGATCCCAGGCATGTCTGCTCTCAGGAACACAGTATTGTGTCCTGGGCAGAGCACTCGAACAATGTTAGCAGTATGAGATCCCCAGGACGGTGTGGTGTCATGGTAGTGTAGTGCCATTGGAAATGGAAGGCAGAAAGAAAGCATATATATGCACGATCACTGTGGGCATCAAGCCAGAAGCATTGGGGATCCAGTGCTGCCACCCCCTGGTCTCACTGCAGCCGCCCTCTAGCAGACCCCAGTCCTCTGGGAGCTGTAGCGAGGATTGGCCAGGCCACAGGAGTGGATCAGAGCATCCGTGCCACCAGCAGGGTGGATTGCTGTCACTACAACTCCTAATCACAGCCCTGATCGCCACTCGGTCGGTAACTGTCTGACGGCAGCCACAACGCATATCAGATTGTTGCAGGAGGGGATCAGAGGAATTGTACGATCGGACTGAAAAAAAAGGTCTGACTGTACAAAAATTCCGAAAATGCATACCACCAAAAGTCCGAACACCAAAAGTTTGAACCTTTGGTGGCATGCATTGTAGGTAAGTAAAAACATTTTTTTTAAAAAATGAAAACGGGCTGCGGAGGTGTTCCCCGCAACACCCTGCTCACTATACTGTGTGGTATAGTGAGCGGGGTGTTGCGGGGGACAGCCCCGCAGCACACCCGAGGGGAAGAAAAAAAAAGGGACCCTGCGGCACTGGTCCCCGATCACGGAAGTGAAAGGGAACTGGCGCCGCAGGGACACAGCGTGAAGAAAAGGTAACTAGGGTTTGTTTATGTTGGGGATGTGGGTGGGGAGTGTGTTGTGGGTGTGGATATGTAGTGATTTGCAGTGTTTGTTCGCATGGGAAATGTACAAACCCTTGGTGGTGTGTACATTTCCCATGCAAACCTTTACGTCAGACTTTTCCGTGACGGAAAAATCACGCAGATCGGTATCAGAGTGTTGCGCGGGAAGTGCATACACTGGTGTGTAGAATGGCAGGGACAAGGGGGCACTTCAACAAACGCTGCTGCTGTACCAGTCGAAAGATCAAAGGGCAGAAAAGGTGAATTGTGCAGGGAATCGCCTAACTAAGCCGCTCTGTTTCAGTAAAGCCCAGTGTTGCATAATCAAAATCTGGAAATAGGATATTCAGGAATATCAGTGTTAAACTCAAGCGGCCATCTTGGTTTGTGGCCCATTAGCTCCCCAAATAGGGTGAATAAATAATGGTAGACATAACCTTGAATATTTTTCTGTTTAAAAAAAAATATAAGATTGTATTAAGTGCTAGTCCCTTCTTGTTTTCACAAAAGAGCAAATCCAGGCATAAATTGCTTATAGTGGTGCTTGCTTTGGAATTATGTTCTATTTTAAAGCAAGCATACCAAGGAAACGTGGATGAATAAACTCTGGCATTTGGTTCATTGCATTTCCATTGTATACTTGTATCTTAAATAAAAATTTCACAAAAAGACAAGGTGGCTACAGTTTATGCATTTATAGAAGACAGTCATGTTGACTACTTTTATGCAAAACCTACTGTTCATTTTGTTTCAGATTAACCAATAATCGATTGGAGAAGGAAAAGGCTGAGCTACTTCACCAGATGGCTGTTTATAGGCAACAGCTTGGAGGCACCGGTGATGAAAGCAATAGGCCAGGCAAGTATTCAGACCATGTCTCCATATATCGCTAACTTGAGGAAATGCCAACCAGCATCTTTGAGAAAATGCTAATTTATTTAAAAAAAGGTTTGCTGTAAACTGCGTTTGTTTTATTCAGAAAATCATCTTGAAAGTGAATCAGATCATACACATTTAAAACATGGATCAAAAACAATCAAACTTCATGCACTCATGACATCTAGGATGCTCCAGCATTCACGCTCTCCCAGTGCTTGGCCTACCTCCCAGACCCTGCGGTCAGAGGGAGAGAGGTTCAAGAACTGGGCTGAGTTGGGGTAGCAAAGGGATGCAGCTTTCCACTCTCAAAGCTGCCTCCTTATAATGATGGATGAGCAAAGCATCACTGCTTCAGTTGCTGACATTGATAGAAAAATAGATCCTTTAAGGGGAATACCATTAAATAAAGATTAGAAGGGCAAGCTGAGAGCTTCAATGCCCTCCTCGGAGGAAAAGGGTTTGGCTCCAAAAGTGTTGGAAGTGGCCTCTTGCGTTACGGAGATTGAAGGTGCAGCTTGACATGGTGTGATGTGCTGGTATGTTGTTGGGAGGTCCTATCCTCTCTCACCGTCAGGGCAAACAGGCAAAAGGCATCAGCTTCAGCATCACCAACAGTGATACAGCATTGGGCTGGGCCCTGTGGGGCTTGGTCTCCGCTCCTTCGGGTGCAGACTGTAGGCGCTGTGGCCAGTGAAAGCACTCTGTGGAGGGCCACAGTGCCAGAGAATGTGGCTTCGAGTGCTGCTGGTGGCTGACGGAGAAACAGAGATGCGCACTGGTAACTAAGATTCAATGGATTGCCATTCTCCCGCAGATTCCTCATCTGATAGATCTCCTAATCCAGCTCTGCTGCTTGGAAAATTCTACGACAAGGGGCATGGTGGACCTCGCTCCGTTTTGCTCAATCGTGGGATACGGACATGACGTCGGGCATCGTATATATACCACATCACTACAACCTGTACCTCAGTTCCTTTTTCCGCACGCTCGACACGCTGCTCTTGAGGAATATAGTGTTGGTTATCGAATCTTCAAGTCTTTTCGACAAACTTCACCAGATTTTGTCTTTTTTTCTCGACTGCAAGATGTCCATGCCTCGGATTTCAGGATTTAAACGCTGGAGTGACTGCGACTCTAAGATGTTGGTGACCGACCCACAGTGCATCTGTGTGTGGCACGGGTCACAACACTTATGGGGTATGCGTTGTGTGGGAAAATGAATCCTTAGTCCCTGCGTGAGCGGGCAGCCAAGCTCCCAATGGGCTGACCATTGCCGTAATCACCTGCATGGTCAACCGTTAAGTCCTCTGAGGCCGAAACGGAGGGGCCTGCCCATGAATTGGAAAAAGAAGACATCAGCGCAAGACAAAGAAGCGGTCCCACTCACGGATCCACTCTTCCTCGTCATCTCATAAGAAGAAAAGGCGCCATTGACACGGACGCGATTCTGGCTCTTTGTCGGAGAGAGATAAGTCGTCAGCTGTGCCGACCACTCGACAGCAGTGGAAAGAATTTAAATTGCAGATGCTTGTGATGTTTGAAAAACAGGCAGCTGTAGGTATGGCTGTGCCACCCAAGCAGCAAGCACCAGTGGCTGCAGCGGTGCTCGGTGGTCCCGACCCCATGCAAACAACTTTACATCATCTCTGTCAGGCAGGCAAGCCTTCGGGCTCAGTGCTGAAAAAGGCACCAAAACCCTCAAACCTAGGGCCTTCCCGTGAGCCTCAGGGTTTAATTCAGCTCCATAGCATCGATCTCCGTCTCTCGTTGTTTTGAGTACTGGGTGCGAGCGCATTGTGTTTGGAAAGACGTTACGTTCCATTGACTTTTACATCACTCGAACTGGGCAGCACTGCGAGCCGTGCTCTTGCTGCGCCCCCTGCTTCCTGGAGGAGGCGGGGCTCTACACGGACACGTGACATGTCACGTGACTGTCTCAGCCCACAAATTGCTGCCGCAACCACCCTTGCGGCGTTAAGCCCTGGAGGCAGTAAGGACTGGAGCCGCTGTTGTGCTCTTTGGCTGTGACCTGTGAGTAAACTGTTCGAGGGTCCAAAGCTCATACCTTTTTTGCACTACCATCTCCAGTTCTCAGGGTTAGGGGTGGAGAGTTGGACTCTGGCAGCTCCATAAACTGTTGGGCGTGCCCTACCCTGAGACTGAGTGCACCATCTGGTTTTACTGATGAATGAAGCTACTTTTAAATCATTCTACTTGTCCTCGCAGGTTTAAAGGACATTCTTAACACAAGAAATCCTCTATATCGTATTTTTATTTAAAATTGCCTATCTGCCGGCCCTACTTCCATTTCTATCTGCATTTTCTATTTCAGTGCTTCTGGGGCAGTTTTAGATTTGTTTGATGCTGCTCTCTGTTTTCAGTGCAATATTTTAGATATTATTGTATACTATCTCAAAGACTGATTTATATGTTATTATTTTGTTTTCTTTATTTCAATCTCTACATATTGAAATTCAGTCTCTGAGTTTAGTCTACTTACTTTCATCTCTTAAGTTCCCCTACTTCCATTTAGGTTTTCGTTCTGTTTGAATGACACGTAAGGGACTTCGAAGCCAGGCAGCTATGGAGGCTTCTCTTGTTTCTACTCCTTCTGCTACAGGTGATCTCCCCTCTGCTTCGCCAGTCAGTACTTCACCAGGTAACTCCATTCCTGCTGTACTGGGTAAACCTCATCATGCTTCAGTAGATGTTTCCCTTGGCTCCTCTTTCTCGAAATCGCTGGCCCAGGCCCAAATTCATGCCAGAGATAGATCTGAGGTACTGAATGCCATGGGTATTATTCCACATACTCCAGCCTATAATAGTTGCATCTTTAATGGAAATCAAGACATTTCCATAGACACACAGGACAAGCGTCTAGCTTCTACTATAGCCTCTAATCTTGAGGTAGGCAGCAGTTTACCAAGGGCTAGGGGTTATATGGATCACGCTAACAACAATTTGGTGAACACTGTGCTCTCAACCCCTGCTCAATTACATCCTACGACGCCTATACTGCCTGTTTTGGTGGATGACTCTGCAGCTAATGCTACAGATTCTTCGGTGGTGATAAAAGAGGCTGTTGATTGCCTACCTTCTCACCCTGTGGTTAATAGGAATGGTGTCATTCCCCCCATTAAATTTTCGCCGAAGGTTTATTCCTCTGTTAGGGGTACAAACCATACTTCCTCTAGCCATGTCAATCTTTCTGCCAACCTTGCTGGAATTTCCAATACTCCTACAGTGAAATCCATTGTCTTTAAAACTCCACTTAATAAATATTCTAATCTCACTCCTAAAACAAAATCTAATTTGGGTACCCAAGGTAAACCTATCCAAGGGAAAAAAATCTCACATTTTTTGGGAAAGAGGACTGCAACTAGCACCCTTGTTAAATCTCTACATTCACTTCCAATAGTGGCCACTTTGGATCATACCCTACTGGATCATACCCATACCCATAGCTAAGAAATTAGAGATTGAAGATCCCCTAGCTCAGGACATTGACGACATTAGCATAATAGAATGTGCTGATAAGGCCATCGCTGAGCGCCATCTCGGTCTCCACTCTAATAATACAAATAATGTCACCCAGCAAATTTGTGATGATTCCTATGTGGGCTCTCCTTCTGATATCATCAATTCTATTGATGAGTATACAGAAAAACAAAATTGGTTGAGAGAAAGGGGTCTACTCCCAGACTTACAAAAGGATCATGGCAGCGAGTCTATCCTGCATCATACTCTTAAAGAGGCGGATGACAGAATCAAACTTTCTCAACCTACTCTCTCTGCACTGAATATGGTTTTGAGTTCTTTTGTGAGTCTGTATCATAACATATGGTCAGAGGTCAGATCACACTCTCTTCTCTCTGAAATCTATTCCAGGTTAGAGGGACTTGATAGATCCGAAAAATTATTAAGGAAGACCGCCCCTTAATGCCTAGACATGGCTCTGATCCCATCTTCTCTAACCAGCCAATTGCTGATATCCATCTGGTTAATAAAGTGCTCACTGGGAAAACGTCGAGTACACAAGGGGTAGTTTTAGATATGGGTCCGGGTACCACTGTCCCCTGATGCTTGGATCAGGATATTTGTGATCATCTTTCTACGATTCCTCTAATGACTTCTGAGGGTGTGCAAGACGTTATTGGCATGGAGGTAAAACTCCCTATCCCTCAAACTAATGTCATTATGGAATTAATGGAGGAGAAAGTCCACAAGGGGTTTATCGGCCATCCTCTCAACTTTATCCCTCAGGGTTTTCCCCCTGTAGGGATCACTTTAGAATTGGCCGATCCACTTAAGGGAGTTCACCCTGCCTCTTCTGTGGATCCTATATTTAGCATCCCTAACTTGTATTACTATGTGTATATGTTTTAGATGTGTATTTACTCTGGTATTGAGTTTTTTCTAGCTATTGGTCCTCCTGTTTGCTGATGATTATAATCGATCCGATTTTGACTCTTTGCATTGTGTAGAATGTGTTATTAATAGACATTTGCTATTTACACATTGCAATTATTTCTGGGTCACTGTGGGTTTCCCCGGTCGAGTGATCCCCTTCACTCATCTAGGGATACCCTCGAGTCATCCTTGTGTTTATCATCGGGATTTATTACGCTCGATTTATTTCCCGTTGATATCACCTCGAGGTTCACAATTGGCACTAGCACTTTACCGCAGTATGCACTTTATTTCTTTCTCTTTAATTGTACGATACAATTTCATGTATTGCACAAGTATTGTAGACTATTTAATCCCTTTTTAAACTTTTTGAAATAAATTTATAAGAAATTTAATAAACATGTTACCTTTTATCATGTGTTGATTGACGTATGGTGATCTGACTTATGACCAGCAGTGCTGTTTCTATCTCTTTAACGGTAGGACGATGTCCTTGAAGTGAATTAATATTTTGGTTTCCGCTGACTTGACTCTTGTTTACTACGATCCTATATTTATTCCCACTCCAGAGATTTTCAGGCCGATTCATGGAATCAACGTGTGCCGAAAAAACGGCGCACGCGTGCGAAAACGTGCGATTCGCAGCGAAATAGCGAAAATCGCAGTGCAAGTGCGATTATCGCACAGAAAACATCGCACATCTATTCATGGAAGTCCGTGCACGCGCAAAATGTGGGATGTGCGCTGAAAAAGTGCACGGCGCATGCTGGCGCACACTGGCGCACAGGTCAACGAACGCCGTGCGATAAGGCCACAGCGAATTCGCACATAGCGCGGCGCACATAACAAAAGTAGGCGTAACACGGGGCGTTACACGCAGAATGGGGAACAACTCGTGAAAATGTGGGCGTCACGGGGGAAGTACAGGAGGCAAGTGCGCAGAACGCCCACACGCTCGCCTACAACACGTATTCATGGAATCGAATAGGGAAAAACAGCGCACGGCCAAAGACGCGCACAGGCCCATACATGTCCGCCACACGAAAGCAGGCGTTAGCGTCCCTGCGCAGGAAAAAAATGTGCGCAAAAGTTCTACACACGCGAGAGAAGTTCCACACGCGATCGGGCCTGGGGGAGCGTGTGCGTGTATTTCAGAGGTGCGCGAGAAGTTTCACACGCGATCGGGCCTGGGGGAGCGTGTGCGTGTATTTCAGAGGTGCGCGAGAAGTTTCACACGCGATCGGGCCTGGGGGAGCATGTGCGTGTATTTCAGAGGTGCGCGAGAAGTTTCACACGCGATCGGGCCTGGGGAACGTGTGCGTGTATTTCAGAGGTGCGTGAGAAGTTTCACACGCGATTGGCCTGGGCGTGTGTATTTCAGGGGTGCGCAAGAAATTTCACACGCGATTGGCCTGGGCGCGTGTATTTCAGAGGTGCGCGAGAAGTTTGACACACGATTGGCCTGGGTGCGTGTATTTCAGGGGCTCGCGGGTGTTTTCACACGTGATCGGGCCTGGGGGAGCGGGGTATGTGTATTTCAGGGGCTCGCGGGTGGTTTTACACGCGATCGGGCCTGGGGGAGCAGGGTACCACTCACCGTCTGCCTTGCGTGTAGAAGAACGCGTGGCCAACACCCACCCGCTGTGAAGTAATAGCGTGTGAACCCCAACGCCTGCAAAACACACGCACCACCATAGCTCCATAGCCCAGCCCCAGGACCCAGTTGCCCACCCACTCCTGCCTCTGGGGTTGTCATGTCGGGCACTGCAACATCTGGCACCACTGACAACCCCCGGCCAGAGAGGCAGAGGGGCACCAGCTTCAGTGCCACCGAAGTTGGTGTCCTGGTGGAGCAAGTCCTGGGGCAGTATGATGCCCTCTTCGGAAGTTCCCGCGCCGACAAGGAAGGACGGACTTGGATCTGGACTGACATCGTGACTGCCATCAACGCGGAGGGGGTGGCAGTCCGCGACTTCCAACATGTCAAGAAGCGCTGGGAGGACTTCAGGTCCAGGACCCTGAACAAGGCCCGGCGCCTCTTGAAGGCAGCGGATGCCAAGGGGCGCCGGGGCCACTTGTCAGAAGATCAGATGAGGGTCCTGGAACGCATATCCCCAGCGCTCCACGTCCAGGTCTTTGAGAGGCAGACCCGTCTGGAGTCGAGCAGTAAGTGTACATGCATCCTGATTGTGAGCTGTGCGTGTGGTGATGTTTCAGTAGTGTGCAGGTTGCACATCTGTTTGTATGGGGTCGAGTATGGGTGGGGGTGTACAGGGCTGTGGGGGTAACACATGCGAGGGCTGTAATGTGTGAGACATGGATGGTGCTTGTGTGTGTGTAGGCTTGCATGCCAAATGCAGTTGTGTGGGCACACATGTTTGGATGAATGTGTATGTAAGTAGACATGTCCGTGATGTCACGCATGTATGTTGTTTTCAGCTGCATGTATCAGCACTGTGTACATGTGCATTTGACAAGGGTGCAACAGTGATGCAAGATGGATGCATGTGACAGCGGGATGTGGAAGCCTGATTGGCAGATGTGACATGGATGCCCATCTGAACACTGTGACACTTGGCAGAGGTGTACACATGCATGCAAGTGTGGTGGTGTGTGTACATGTGTGGTGCACTTCCTGTGTTGCATGTGATGTCTGGCTCAGCTTTGCCTGCTCATGCTGTTGTATGTGTATGGATGGTGCTGGCAGTTGCGATATGGCTGTGGTATGGCTCATGTGTGCGAGTTGAAATGACATGTGTGTTGGGGATTGTGATGGCATGTCTGAGGTTTGCCAATGCCACTCATGTACAACTGTCAAGTGTGTATGTGTCCATTGTACAGTGCCCTGATGCCTGTGTTTTATTTCTCCCTGTCTGCAGTGTCAACTGATGAAGAGGGCGGAGAAGGTGCTGTGGAGCACAGCGGCGGGGATCTCACCGCCAGCCGGAGGCACAAGGTCCGGCTCCCCTCCCATGTTGCCATCTCGTCGGGGAGTGAGGAGTCTGGTGCCGCGTCCCAGGCCGCAGCTGCCGGGGGGAGGTCCAAGAGGCAGAGATTGGAGTTGGACTCCTCGGCAGCAGAAGGGGCAGCTGGGACCCCACAGGGCCCAACGGGGGAGGATGGCACGGAGTCATCCAGGTTGGTGGGGGATTGGTGGAGGAGGAGGCCGTGCAAGCAACAGAGACGGGGTCTGGAGGTGGGGATCCCACTGGTGCTAGTGGTGCAGTGCAGGACCAGGGACAGGAGGCAGCACAGGCCGCCGCGGAGGTGCCTGTGTGCAATCCTGTCCCTGATCCTGTCCCTGCATCATCTTGCACCAGCAGGGATGCCTACGTCCAGACCCGTTTTCAGGCAGGGGATGAGCAAACGACAACTGGCCTTCCTCTGCCTGCGGACGTGGCTATCCGGGTCCGGGTTGAGCCTGTCCTGACTGGTGTGGCGTTGCGTCAACGGGCCATGCAAGGTGACCTGCAGTCTTTTCATGAGGAGACTGTACGTCATCTCGAATGGCTCGTTGACCACGTCAGCCTGCTGGGACAGGTCACCCAGGCCGGATTCCTCCGTTTGATGGGGCTTGCTACGACCCCCTCCTCAACTGAACCCCCTACGCGCCAGTCGTCCTCCGTGCCATCTTCCCACCCATCAGTCACCTGGGTGCCCTGTGGAACTGCCTCTGACGGTGCGGCCAGGCTGGTGGAGGAGGCATCTCTGCCACAGTCGGGAGTCGGATGTCCAGCAGGGGTGGCCACATCAACGACTGCACCCCAGCAGGCGGAGGATGTGCAGGAGGCAGTGCACGGGCAGAGGCACAGCAGCAGCAGCAGCAACGTGGTGGGAGCCATGAAGGCTAGGGGCCTTCAACATCGGAGGGGCAGGCATCGGCCGGAGGGCAGGAGGACCCAGGACAGAGAGTGTCTTCCGTGTGGCAGCGGTTGGGCCACGCCATAGATGCGGAGCAGCAGCGGGCGGAAGAGGCACGGCTCACAATGGTCAGGGCGGAGAACTCCATGCGGAGGGCCCTGAGGCGGGCCGAGTGCCTCGAGGCAATCCGCAGGGGGTTGGAGGTGGACACGTCGACGGCCCTGCGGACCCTCGGGCCATGGAGGAGGACCGCCTCCGGGACATTGAGCAGGAGTTCGATGATGCCCTGGGCCGGGACATCCAAAAGTGAGCCGTCCGACTAGCCCGCTGCCCTTGTACATAGTTATGTAGGTAGTGTTAGGTTTCCTTCGTTTTTTTATTTATTTTGGACCTTCTGGACATTGGCCACATTTTTGTATATAGTTTATTTTATTAGTTAGTGTTGTTAGATAGGTTTCATTTATTTTGTTGGGATAATGGACCCTGGCTTGTTCGTCTGTACATAGTTCACTGTTGGATTTTATTTTTCTTTCACTATTTACCCATGGAGCAATGGCGTTCAATTATTATTTCCCATTGGATTTTCTTTTGTGGACAGTGACTTTGGACACCATTACTTTGGATTATGATTTTTGGTTTTGCTTTCTTTCACGGACATGCTTCTTTTCATTTTTGTACATTCCCATTTCTGTTTCTTTATTTTTGAATCTATTTGTTTCCTTTAATACATATTTTTTTATCGAACTTCAATATGTAGTATCATCTCATTGGTTTCATGCAGATCATGATATGGGTTTTGAGATTCACTGACACCCATTGGGTGTATGTGAGGGACATGTGTTTGTTTCGAAACTTGCAATTGGTGTTCTGTCATGTAATTGCCATTTCTGAGTGGGTGGATGCAATACTCGGGTGGGTATTTTGCATTTGGAGGCTGACCATAGGGACCATGGATCTAGATTGTGATGACATGTTGGCTGGGGAACATGAGTTGGGGCCTGCTGGCAGGTGCCCCACAGTGCTGGGGGGTGGGGGTGGTGGGGAACATGAGTTGGACATGGGTGGGGGCCTGCTGGCAGGTGCCCCACAGTGCTGGGGGGTGGGGGTGGTGGAGAACATGAGTTGGACATGGGTGGGGGCCTGCTGGCAGGTGCCCCACAGTGCTGGGGGGTGGAGGTGGTGGGGAACATGAGTTGGTGATCATTAGTGCAAGGAGACATGTGCCTTTGCTGGGGGGGCATGCCCATGTTGGGTGGTCTGCCTGCGGGACATGACATGGGATGCAGGGTAGTCC
The DNA here is from genome assembly GCF_040938575.1 of Ambystoma mexicanum. Lineage (NCBI taxonomy): Eukaryota > Metazoa > Chordata > Amphibia > Caudata > Ambystomatidae > Ambystoma > Ambystoma mexicanum. The sequence goes on along the minus strand of NC_090936.1, from coordinate 852,170,881 downwards.
CCTGTGGTGTGGGCTGCCTGCAGCGGCCGTGGAGGGTGTACAAGGGAACACCTGGGAGGACCCACACTGCCAAATCACATGTAGGACTCCCTGGCACCCCTGAAATACACGTACCCTGCTGAAATTGCGTGTGAAACTTCTCGCGCACCCCTGAAATACACGCGCCCAGGCCAATCGCGTGTGAAACTTCCCGCGCACCCCTGAAATACCCGCACGCAGCCCAATCTCGTGTGAAACTTCTCGCGCACCTCGGAAATACACGCGCCCAGGCCAATCGCGTGTGGAACTTCTCGCGCACCTCTGAAATACACGCGCCCAGGCCATTCGCGTGTGGAACTTCTCGCGCACCCCTGAAATACACGCGCCCAGGCCATTCGCGTGTAGAACTTCTCGCGCACCCCTGAAATACACGCGCCCAGGCCAATCGCGTGTGGAACTTCTCGCGCACCCCTGAAATACACGCGCCCAGGCCAATCGCGTGTGAAACTTCCCGCGCACCCCTGAAATACCCACACACAGCCCAATCGCATGTGAAACTTCTCATGCACCTCTGAAATACACGCGCCCAGGCCAATCGCGTGTGAAACTTCCCACGCACCCCTGAAATACCCACACGCAGCCCAATCGCGTGTGAAACTTCTCGCGCACCCCTGAGATACACGCACACGCTCCCCCAGGCCAGATCGCGTGTGGAACTTCTCACGCACCTCTGAAATACACGCGCCCAGGCCAATCGCGTGTGATACTTCTCGCGCACCTCTGAAATACACGCGCCCAGGCCAACCGCGTGTGAAACTTCTCGCGCACCCCTGAGATACACGCACACGCTCCCCCAGGCCAGATCGCGTGTGGAACTTCTCGCGCACCCCTGAAATACACGCGCCCAGGCCAATCGCGTGTGAAACTTCCAGCGCACCCCTGAAATACCCGCACGCAGCCCAATCGCGTGTGAAACTTCTCGCGCACCTCTGAAATACTCGCGCCCAGGCCATTCGCGTGTAGAACTTCTCGCGCACCCCTGAAATACACGCGCCCAGGCCAATCGCGTGTGGAACTTCTCGCGCACCCCTGAAATACACGCGCCCAGGCCAATCGCGTGTGGAACTTCTCGCGCACCCCTGAAATACATGCGCCCAGGCCAATCGCGTGTGAAACTTCCCGCGCACCCCTGAAATAACCGCACGCAGCCCAATCGCGTGTGAAACTTCTCGCGCACCTCTGAAATACACGCGCCCAGGCCAATCATGTGTGAAACTTCCCGCGCACCCCTGAAATACCCGCACGCAGCCCAATCGCGTGTGAAACTTCTCGCGCACCACTGAGATACACGCACACGCTCCCCCAGGCCAGATCGCGTGTGGAACTTCTCGCGCACCTCTGAAATACACGCGCCCAGGCCAATCGCGTGTGGTACTTCTCGCGCACCTCTGAAATACACGCGCCCAGGCCAATCGCGTGTCAAACTTCTCGCGCACCCCTGAGATACACGCACATGCTCCCCCAGGTCAGATCGCGTGTGGAACTTCTCGCGCACCCCTGAAATACACGCGCCCAGGCCAATCGCGTGTGAAACTTCCCGCGTACCCCTGAAATACCCGCACGCAGCCCAATCGCGTGTGAAACTTCTCGCGCACCTCTGAAATACACGCGCCCAGGCCATTCGCGTGTAGAACTTCTCGCGCACCCCTGAAATACACGCGCCCAAGCCAATCGCGTGTGGAACTTCTCGCGCACCCCTGAAATACACGCACCCAGGCCATTGGCGTGTGGAACTTCTTGCGCACCTCTGAAATACACGCGCCCAGGCCAATTGCGTGTGAAACTTCTCGCGCACCCCTGAAATACACGCACACGCTCCCCCAGGTCAGATCGCGTGTGGAACTTCTCGCGCACCCCTGAAATACACGAGCCCAGGCCAATCGCGTGTGAAACTTCCCGCGCACCCCTGAAATACCCGCACGCAGCCCAATCGCGTGTGAAACTTCTCGCGCACCTCTGAAATACACGCGCCCAGGCCAATCGCGTGTGAAACTTCCCGCGCACCCCTGAAATACCCACACGCAGCCCAATCGCGTGTGAAACTTCTCGCGCACCCCTGAAATACCCGCACGCAGCCCAATCGCGTGTGAAACTTCTCGCGTACCTCTGAAATACACGCGCCCAGGCCATTCGCGTGTAGAACTTCTCGCGCACCCTTGAAATACACGCGCCCAAGCCAATCGCGTGTGAAACTTCCCGCGCACCCCTGAAATGCACGCACCTAGGCCATTCGCGTGTAGTACTTCTCGCGCACCCCTGAAATACACGCACACGCTCCCCCAGGCCCGATCGCGTGTGAATCTTCTCGCGCACCCGTGTTCCCGACACCCGTAATACGCGTTCCCCGCTTTGCGTTTGCTGTTTGCCATTCCGGTAAACTGGTACAGTGTTGGCGCAACCCTTTGCGATGGTTTTTGATGGCTTTTCCTTGCGCGAGGGCGTTCTTGGGCGTAACTGGCGCTGCTGCAGGGTCGCTGCGCCACTCTGCGCCACGTCTGCTTTTGGAGGCGAGAATCCATGAATACGCTGTGCGCGGGAATTGATTTTATCGCACGCGGCTGGCGCAGACATTCGCACGGGCACGCTGTGCGCCAGCCGCGTGCGACACTTTTGAGAGGAATTACATGAATCGGCCTGTTTATCTGATACTATTGATCTTACTAAAGAAATGATACATCAAAAAGGCGCTCTCTGCATAGGAAAGAAAAAAAAAACTAATCAGCAAATAAAGAAAACTAAAAATCAGAAGAATTTGAAAAATATTACCTCATTTACTAACCAATTTTTTAAAAATCTATTTTTGGCAAATACTTCAGCTCTTACAACCCCTTCTCTCGTTTCCAAGGGGACTGGGAACCCTGTTGAATCAGTGGTTCCTGTTCCTAATATGGTGGTCATTCTGGCCATAGTTAATTTGCTTCCCATTATACCAGTTCAATCTAGTTCACCTGACACTTTGGTAGAAGGTTCTATCACCATTAATACTGTTTCTCCAGTAGTGGGGCCTAGTGTTGTGGGGGTTGTGGACATTTTGGTCTCCTCCCCTCCAACAACAGTGTACACTCTACCAGAGCCGATTTCTACCAACGCTTCAGTTGAATCAACCACCAATACTGTTATCAAGCCGCAGGATTCCTCCCCAGCCGTAGTAACCCCAACTATTCCATGTAACTCTATATCTGGGGTGGATCCGCTCCATCCAGAGACCACTCTTCCTCCGATTATGGCAAACTTGATTAATATTGATATGGTTAAACCTTTATTCCAGGCGCTACTTGTTCCTAAATATGTTAATGGGGTAGAGTCCAATTCAATTACAATCCCTCCTCATGATGGGGCTCCAACTATTCCTTCTTTCTCTTTGGATCCCCTTCTTTTTTCCGTTTCTGAGGGTCATCCTGCCAATACCGAGCCTATAATGAGGGATTGTGGTATGGGAGCTCGATCAGCGGGGTTTCCTTTGCACCTAACGCTCTTAATTTAGTTCAGTCAAGTATGTCATGTGCTGGCCTGTTACGGGCCGTGAATGTGATCGTCCTGGGCCTGATTTCGCCCACTACAGCAATTATTTTGAATCATGTGAAAGATTCCATGTGGGTCCAAACGTAACCCAAAACGGGACTATATTAAGGGGTGCAAGAGGCACTGATTTGGAGGTTGACTCTTTAACTCAGTTTACTAAAAAGATTACTGATTCTCTACCTCGACCAGTAGTGGCAAAAGATCCTCTTGATATTTTGCAGCTTACTAGTCTCTGGGGTCAAGACATGTCAATTTGTCTTAACCGTGGTAATATATTAAAACATTTTCATCTATTACCCTCGCTTTCACTCATCTCTAGCTATGATATGGATACTATCTTTTTTCCTATTCAGGGTTGGGTAGATGGGAGTAATATCGTTCTTAAATCAAGAGTGGTACTGGACCTGATTATGGGGCATAGGGAAGGGTTAAAACAGCTTGATTTCGAAGCAAACCTACTAGACCCCACTCAGTTCTCCAGTAATAATGGAGGGGGGGGGGCGAAGAGTATAGGGGAAACCTCACCATGGTATATCATCCGGAAAGAGCTTCACAGCCCCAACAGAGGCAATTTACACCCAGATATAATGGAAACTCTCGAAACTGGGCCCAGGTTACCGCAGGTCTGTGGAAATGAGTTCCATCCGATTCAATCGGAATTTCCTATTAAGGTTCTCCCTTTGAATAGCTTTGTGTTTCTATCCTGGAACTCCAGTGGTAATTCCCATCTCTTTACGAATTCGGACACTGTAACTATGATTAGGGCTTCACACTGCTTTTTTTTGCAGGAAACCTGGATGCTCTCAATTCCCGTTCTAGATGGTTTTGACATCTTTGCTCAAAATGCTAAACCTAGTCTGGGAGGGAGGGCTTCTGGGGGACTTCTTATAGGAATTAGAACCTCCTTTGGCTTTAGGAATAAGGTTCTTCCGGATATGCCCTTTGGCATCTTGGCTCTGGAGGTTACTTCTCTTGATCTAATGGTTAGTCTCCTTCTGATTAATGTATAGTGGCACAAGGGCATTTCTGCACTTGAGCCGTTCCTGCAAAGGCTAACAGATACGCTTCTTTCTTGGAGATCTCTGCACCATAGGGGGAAATTGATTCTGGCTGGTGATCTCAACTCTGATTGTTCTATCTCTTCTGAATCCAAATATGATGATTTGGAATTGGTTATGGAGGATGACTCTCGCCTAGGCCTGAAATTTGTACGGGTCGTCTTTGGAATTCTGCTTTGGATTTTGTTGGTATAATTTGGCTCAATGGCTATTACGATGCCACTAACTCATCTGGTCCTACATGGCGCAGATCCTTGTCAACATCTACTTTAGACTATGTCTTTGTAGATCATTCCCTGACTCCTCTTTCATCCGAAGTTGAGGTCTTTTTCAACCCATGGAGTGACCATGGTATTCTGCGTGTTTCATTTCTCTGTCCTTTTCCCATGATATTTTTGTCTGCTGAGAGGCCTTGGCATTTACAAACTGTGGGTCAAGGGACAGGGGTACGTTGGTCTCCTACTAATATTAGTTTACTTAACCGTAAACTGATTTCTTCCTTTACTCATACCTCTTTCTCTTGGAAATTAGCAGTTTTCAATACAGTCCACTTTGACAGTTTTCTTAATGCTCTCCACAGCAGTATAGATGGCCTGCTCAGGAAGGGTGTTTTTAAAAAATCCCATCCTCATAGATTTGATCAAGAGCTGGCTAATGAAAAGGCCCACACTCGGAAACTTATTAGAGGTGTACAAGCTCTAGACACTGAGTGGGATGATAAACAAATAAAAATTAAAGCCACCCGCCAAAAATATAAAAATTACTATAAGTCAAGAAAAGCTACTATGCTACAAAATGATGCAGAGCATATGCTTGCAGTGCTTATAAAACGAGACCTGAGGGCATTCTGGGTCACTTTGTCCAGCCTAGATGATGTGGCGGTGGCCGACCAGTTGAATGCTATCCCAGAGGTTCAATGGGTCGAGCATTACACTGAATTGTTTGATACAGGGGGAGAGGGATTAGAATCTAGTCTTTCGAGGAAGTATGTGTTAAACGATTCCTGGAAGCCTGTAATTGACTTTGAGACAGTATTTATACTTATTTCTAAAGCTAAGAAATCTAGGGCTCCGGGGCCTTATGGCCTAACTAACAACACATTTAAAGCTGAACCAGAACTTTGGGCCAACCTCCTCTCCTTACTTTTCCAAGATGTTGTTAATTCTGGGAATGTACCCATTAGCTGGCAGACCGCTCACATTGTTCCCATTTTTAAGAGAGGTTTACATTCTTTGGTCAAAAATTATAGACCTTTCTCTCTTATTGATGCGGACTGCAAGCTTTTTTCTTCTATGCTTCTTTCCCATCTTAACGCTTGGATTAAGGAAAATCATATTCTCCCGAAACAACAAACAGGTTTCAGGGTGGGCCATTCAACTAATCTTCACGGCCTCATCATTACTGCCTTACAAAGTTCTACCTGGGATAAATATGATGGTTCTCTCTATGTTGCCTCAATCGATTTGTCAAACGCTTTCGATTTGGTAATAAGGTCAAGACTCTGGGAAAAGTTAACCAAATGGGGTATTCCGGCTGGTCTTCTAACTCTTATCATGGCAATGTATGAGAACTCGGGGGTCCATATTGGGATCGATTTGGCAGGTACTCTTTCCAGAAGGATAAGGACCCGTATTGGGGAGAGACCGGGTTGCTCTTTAGCTCCCTGTCTCTTTACCCTTTATATGGTAGATGTGGGTGATTTTTTGGGAAATACAGGCATGGTGAGTGCTAAACTGGGGGATCTCAGGCTCTCATGGTTGGCATATGCCGATGATTTTCTTCTCTTTGATCACACCAAAGTTGGCTTGCAGAGGCTCATCTGCAAATTTGAAGAATAACAAAGAATGGAAAATAGGCGGTGAAAATATCATCAGAGCACACAAAATCGCCTATCTGGGATTTCTTATTCTGGCCCAACCATCGGCGATTGAACTTAGACGATTTCTTAGACACAAACTGCTGCCCCTCATCTGCCAATCCATAAAATTAGATAACAAATATTGCATGTTCTCTCTCAAACCTGTAGTAGATTTTTTTAAGGGTAAGGTTACCCCAAAGCTACTCTATGGAATGGAACTTCACTATTCTGCACTTTCGAATTTTGGGACTCTCTCGAGGGTATCTATTGGAGGAAAATTTTGAAACTGCCGAATTCTATTCCTATAGCGGCCATAAGATATGAACTAGGGCTAGTCTCACTGCGAGCCAGGATTCTTTGGAGAGTCCTTACTCTTTTCTCAGCTTTGCTCTCTCCTAAACCTGATACCCTCTACGTTGATGTGGGTCAAACGATTCTTTCCCAGGAACCTTTGGATCGTAATTTATATCTCAATGCATTCAGTGATCTTTGTGACAAGACCCTGTCAGATATCTCCACTGATAGGGACACTTTGTTAACGAATCCCAATAAGGTTAAGGAGTGTCTATTTAGTCATGACTGGACTAATACAATTGAAAAACTGCATTCCTATCCCTCAGTGACCGACAATTTGACCACAAGAAAAGAGGCCTGTTGTCTTTTATTTTGACCCAATTCCCTAATCAATATTATCGTTCACTTCTCCTTAAACTCAGATGGATTCTCCTTCCCACCACGGAAGTCCTACATAAAAGGAAGGAGCTCTCTGACTTAGATCCTACCTGTCGCTTCTGTAAAATTATGGGGGTGATTGAGTCCTCACGGCATCTCTTTCTAGAATGCACCGCTTTGATAAGTCTAAGGGACAACTATCTAGCTAGATTTAACATAATGGGTCAAATAGGGGCTGATAATATTATCTGGTCACAGTGTCTTGCTATTACTAATATTAAGGATGGGCTTGCTGTGGCAGGCTTTATTAAAGCTCCAGATTTGTTCGCCCCCATTTCATGATTATGACTGTCTATATGACATTTTCTACTTCTGTCACTTCTCTGGTATAAGCTGTCTTTTAGCTATTTGAAGATGTACTGTGTATTTTATATTTCAATTTATTATGCTGAATCGCCATTGCACTGAATCTTTTAAAATGTGTCCCTTACTATCTGGAAATTGGATCTTTGCTTGTATATGTATTTTTCTTTATGTATGAACTTTAAAAAAAGAAACTGTCTGTATATACGAAATTTAGATGTAATGAATGTTTTCCTTTTTTTTAAACTTTTTTTTTTGTAAAGGTTTCTTTTGTAAACCATATACAATAAATAAAATAAAAATAAAAAATAGCATCGATCTCCGGCACTGATGGTGGTGACGATCAAAGAGATGTCGACCCTATCTATGCAGGGGCTAGCGTTGTCAACTATTTCGATGACCAGGCAGACCTCCATGCTTTGGCACAGGGGCTGCATGATACTAGCAGGCTGGATGCTTCCCCAGATGTAGAATTACAGCATGCTCAGCCTTACACCCATGCCCATGTCAAATTTAGATCGCTAGTGGACAGGGTGGTCGACACACTTGGGCTGAATGTTGCGGCAGTACAAGTGCAGGGGTACAAACTAACTGACATCTTGGACGAGGGTCCAGCTACTGAACGACATATGCCACTGAACCCAGCTACCGCTGATCCAGTTGCCTCCTTGTGGCAACACCCATGCTCCATCCCTCCGGTCAGCTCAGTTGCACTGTGACCAGTAAATACAGGCCTGCAAGAGGGCATCCATCCTTTTTGTACTCTCACCCTTCTCCGGAAGGTCTTGTTGTGCAGGCAGCCACGGTTTCAACTGGCCAGTTTCCTCTACCTCAAACCTGCCTCCTGACTGGGAGGGCAAGAGGCTGGATGAGATGGCAAAGAAGGTCTTCACATCTGGCAGCATGGCCTTGAAAGCAACTAATGTAGCCTGTGACCTCTGGAAGGTGGTAGAGTAAGCAACCCAATATATCCCAGAGGCGGAGCTGCAAGAAGGCTTCATACAGCTGGTGGAAGACAGAAAGGAGGTGGCCAGGCTGTTGCTGCAAACGGTCCTGGACGTGGCCGACTGCATTGGTCGTTCAATGGGATCGAATGTGGCACTGAGGAGACATGCCTACCTATGCTAATCAGACTTTTTGCCAAATGTCCAGAATAAGTTATTGGACATGCCATTTGAGAGCAAATTCCTTTTCAGTCTGACATCTGACGACTCCCTGGAAAAGTTCAAAGAGTCAAAGATTGCTGCAAAATCGCTGGACTTTCTTCAGCTTCGCCTATGTGGGCAGGGGCTACAGGTGTTATTTGCCTTATCGCAGGAAGGCGTAGCTCCTGCAAGCCAGGCAGGGCAGAAGCATTTCTCACGCTCCAGAATAGGTACGGGGCTTCCAGAGGCCAGCAGGCAGTGGCTGCAGCAGTGGGCGCAGCTCAGCTCTGTAAGCCACTTTGATTTTCCCTTCCCACTGCTTAGCGGTTGGTGGACAGCTGTCGGAGCATTCGCCCCAATTGTGGGAGATTACCTCCGACGCCTGGGCCCTGGAGTTCGGGCGGTGGGGTTATTGTCTGCCCTTCTTATTAAAACCCCCAGACAGACCCCACCACCTCCAAACCAACCGGAACAGGAGCTCTAGGAAGAATTGCGAGCCCTGTTGTTGAAGGGTGCCATGGAAGAGGTACCTCCCGAGCAGAGCGGGCGGGCTGGTATTTCCAGTATTTCCTGGTACCCAAGAAGGGAGGAGGTCTCTGTGCCATTTTGGGCCTCAGGGCCTTGAACAAGTTCCTGAGAAAAGACAAGTTCAAGATGGTGACGTTGAGAGACCTTCTTCATGCTCTCCATTTGCTGGGCTGGCTGGTGTCAATAGATCTGCAGGACCCTTATTTCCATGTGCCGATACAGCGCAAGCACATGAAGTTCCTGAGGTTTCTCAAAGGGTACAAGCACTACCAGTTCAAAGTACTTCCCTTTGGGTTGACCGCCACTCCAAGGGTCTTCACCAAGCTCACGACAGTAGTCGCTGCTCACCTGAGGAGATCCGGAGTCTGCATATTCCCGTACCTGAACGACTGGCTGATCCGAGGGAAGTTGGCGCAGCTGGTTTTGTCCAATCTAGAGGACACCTGCTCTCTACTCCACAGTAGAAGTACCATGTGACACCAGACCACAGGCTCCAATTCATCAGGGAAGTCCTAGACACCCGGGTAGGGAAGATTTCCCCCCCCAAGGAGAGAGTCAACAGCATTGTGCAGATGGTGAATCTGTTCCCGTAACCTCGCCACCTTACCAGCAGCTTCCTTCCTCTGCCTCTTAGTCCTCATGCTCTCCTATATTTTTCTAGTGTCAGAGGTCAGGGTGCAATTGAGATTGCTACAATTGCTTCTACGACACAAGTGGTCCTGGGACCTCAGAACCCTCACTGTTTCCCTCAGGGTGTCCAGGTCAGTAGTCAACGACTTGGGTTAGCGGGCCGACAGCAGCAATCTAATAGCAGGGAAACTCTTCTGGCCTCTGTAGCCTCAGACCTGAGTGGTCACGGATGCGTCTCTGAAAGGTTGTGGCACTCACTGCGAGGACCTGGAGGTGAACAGCCTTTGGTCAGAAATGGAAGCCAGGTGGCACATAAACGAGTTGCAAGCCATCCGGTTGGCCCTCAGGGCTTTCACCCAATCTCTGAAGGGGAAGCATTCACTGATCCTGATCGGCAATACGGTGGCCATGCACTACCTGAACAAGCAATGTGGCGAACGCTCCCTCCCCCTCTTCAGAGAGGCGATGCAGCTGTGGTTCTGGTTGCTGGAGAACCAGATCTCGGTCTCTGCAGTTCATCTGGCGGGGACAGAGAACAGTTTTGGCGGATGCTCTGAGCAGGCAGAGCATGGTCTCACACAAGTGGGAAGTGTGCCAGGAAGTCTTACAGGAGGTCCTCTCTCACTGGGGTACCCCAGCAGTAGACCTGCTTGCCACAGAGTTCAACAGGAAGTGTAGACAGTTTTGCTTGAGGGAATTCCGAGCAAACAGCGTGCTAAGGGACGTGTTTCTAGTGGCTTGGGCCATCCCTCTCCACTTCGTCTTCCCTCCAATTCCGGTCATCCGTTGAGTTATCAGGAGGTTGAAGAGGTTTCGAGCAATCATGATCTTGATCGCCCTGGACTGGGCGAAGAGGACATGGTACTCGGACCTTCTGGATTTGGCCATCTGACTACCTCTCTGGTTGCCTCGTTGCCCAGATCGCCTGACCCAGTCGGAAGGGCAAGTGCTTCACCCATACCTGGAATCCCTCAACCTACATGTGCAGCTCTTGAGAGGATGAGATATGCTGATTGGGACCTCTCTGAGGAGGTGCTTGAGGTGTTGCTGGCTGCACACAGACCATCTACAAGATCCCTGTATGTGTGCAGGTGGAGAAGATTTGAGGTGTGGTGCAGGGAACGAGAGATTGACCCCATCTCTTGCCCCACCACTACAGTGATGGAGTTTCTTCTCACTGGCGTCAGCAGGCCTTCAGGTCACCACAGTCAAAGGATATTTGGCGGCCTAGTCTGTATTCAAGAGGTCCCGGATCAATGTTCCTTTTTCACGATCCCGGTTATGGCCCAATTCCTGAAATGCCTTGAGTACGTTTTCGCCAACTCCCTTTGTTGTCCCAGATTGGGATTTAAATCTGGTTTTATCACCAGTTCTACTATAGAGTGATCACTATGCTTGGATTGCTGAGTCTTTAATGACACTGCCTGTGCAGCGTCAATTGGTCTGACAAAGTAGTAATCTAATGTAGCGCTTTTACCCACTGTCCGCCATCTGTAATTACCAGGCACGTTTCCAACCATGCGCTCGTTGAGCAAGCAAAAGCCCACATTTTCCAGTATCTCATCCATTTCTTACCTGCCTTGTTTGGAACTCTCTGTATCATCTCACTCATGGATTGTAAGAACCGGGTTGACTCGATCATTTGGTTATCAATTCAGTGGGCATTGAAATCCCCACCAATTATGATCATCCTGTCAATTGTCAACTGGCGGCAATAATTGAGAATGAATGATCTTGTATACTATCTGTGTTACTGCCACCGGGGATCATAGACATTAGCCAGCAATAATGTTTGCGAACCCCCAATGACGAGAATTTCAATTTCCACTACCTGTACATTTGCACTGTTTATTACGTTGTTTGATGAAATCTCAGCAGATATCCCAATTATCGGTCCACAATTTGATCACCCTCCTCACCTCCGCTAGCCATCAATTGAGTTATGCTATAGCTGTCCAAAGCCCACTGTTTATGCACTGCAACAACAACCTGACACTGGCGCACTACATCCGATAGCCTTCTGGTTCAAAACGTTTTCACCACCAGAAATAGACGACTCCCAATACTGATAAAGAGCTTTTAGCCCTTAAGGTTGTATTCAAAGAATGTACAGTTCTTGAAGTCCTCCCAAGCTCTTTCGGCATGCCAATTGTGCTGGACTCTCTTCTCCGGTTTTATTTTCGTTATCACTTACCAACCTGGTATCTGCAATGGCAAGACAGACACTCTGTCCAGAATTGGATTCTAATATAAACTTCAGACATGGGTGAAACAAGAACCGTAGCTCAGTCAAGAAGACATTCTACCGTACTACAACAAATGACTATACATTCTGTGAGACAGGCATGGTATCACGAGAGACAGACACAAAGGTAAGTTTCAAAACCTTTATTTAATGAAGTTCCGGGGTTGATGTAATACCTAACTGGTCCTAACTTTAAAGGAATTGTTCCCTCAACTGATGTTTGTTAGGGAGAATTCTCTGTTTAGGCTGAATTTCCTAACCTAGTGAGTCCCCCATCAGCTTTGCTGGATTTCTGGAGTTTGTTTTTTTTTCTCCTGCCAAGAGTGAGACCCTTTTTCTCACACTCTTGGACATGATTTGAGGGGTTCCTTTGACTGTTAATGTGTTTTATGGGCTATAGGGCCTTTTACTCCATAGGGTCTCATGTGTTTTTACTATGTGTGTTACACAGCACCCTCAGTGCAGTGACACAGGGGTGTCATAGTGACACCCCACCATAGACTCCATACCCTGGGACTGACTACTGTCTCGCAGGGCATGTAAAGTCACCATTGGCTTTATTAGTCCCAAATTACGAACAGAAACCAGTACAAACCATCATATTGTGGACGTACTGGGTGGGGCAATTCGATTGCCCCAGGGTCTGTTATTCGAGGGGGCACGTCTCCGTCCCCCCTGATCGAGTTTTGGCTGGTGGCAGTGGATACTACTTTTTATATTCGACTGCGAATATATCTCTATGGAATTTTCCCATTGTTCGAGGCTACCAACTTTAATTATTTAATTCCTATACCCTCGAACATACCGCCGGGTTATTTATTTAATATTAATTCACTGGTTGGTATTTTTTGCCAGAACTCGATTCTAAAATGCCGTTTGTGTTCTCTTCTGTGACTCCAACCCAAGTCGAGCCCTTTGTTCCACTTTTGGGTGGGCTTCTCCACAGAAGCCTCCAAAAGTGGTGCCACTCTGTCTGGGTACCACAGGTGCTGTGGGAGGGGGTTTAGGCACCCTGGACTGAGTTGCCGTGGCAACTCAAGTCGCACTCTTGTGTGATTGGCCCAAGTCGGCCAGCTCACCACTTAGCATGTTTGATTGACAGCTAGGCTGAATGAATGGGGGTTTCTTGCATAAAAGCAGGGCTTTTGGGACTGGAACTTCAGAAGTCGCCACAGGACCTGAGAATCCGAAGAGGGAGAAGCTGAGCCGACCTGAAACGACGACACCACCGGTGGAGCCCTGCTGAACCGTCTCACCACTTCCCGACGACTGAGGAGATCTTCTTGCCGGAGAGTCTCTTCCCCTTGAGCTGGTGGGGACAACCAGTTTGCTTTCTTTTTCACCTACCATGACGTCTAGTGGTCAAATTGCCCGTGCCAAGCACTCCGGCAACCGGATAGCCACTTACCACTGAACCGCAAAAGATAGGACCGCTCCTTTGAATCGAGAAACTCTGCGGCTGATTTCTTCCCTGGCAGCACAACGACCATCTGCTTTCCTCCCCGACAAGTCCTTCTCTTCCGCCGGAGGAAGCACCGACTCGCAACCGCTGCCAGGAACAACTGCCCCCGCTGGAGTGTTCTCACCATTTCAAGGTACTGTGTCCGCCTGGCCTCACTTTCTATAGATTGCTACAAGGTGACAGTAAATCCTTAACCTTCTAGACTGGGCTGGCTTCTTGACCATCTAACTGGTCCCTTTCTTTTGGTCCAACTTCTTTCTGAACCTTTTCGAGACTTTTGTGCACTTTTCAACTGGGTGACCTTGGACACATTTCGTTCTGATCATCTTAAAGTGGATCTGGCTTTCTGAACTCTAACTTCACGGTTTGATTCTACCTTCCTCTCTTGCTGTGTTCTTTTGAAAGTGTTGGGATCTGTTTCAATTTATGCTCTGCCTTTCTCTCCCTTTTAAACCGAATTATTAGAGTGCCATCTGCGTTAAGCGCTCACTGCTGTCTGAAAATAAGTGGTGCTTTACTTAAGAGTTGTCTAATATTCTTTTAAGGGAGTGTATATACTTTAGTGACTGTGTTTCTGAACTTGCTTGATATTAGTGCCAGTGTGTTTTCATAGATGTATTTTTAAATAAATAATTATATATCTTTTACACCAAAGCTCTGGTCAGAGTTTGCTTGTTCTACTGTGTTTACCTGCCCTATTGTGTATGCTCTGTATACTGCCTAACTCTTCTTGAGAGAAGTCTGACTGCTCAGCCACAGCTACCAGGTAAATCTGGGTGGTGCAGACTGCTACCAATTGGGTTTACTGCTAACTCCTGCAGTCCTAAACTTTTTGCAGTGGTCCCTAAGGGAACTGCACAGGTTTCTGCCTAACAATGTTTCTAAGGGCCGTCGATGTCTGAAAGTCCAAAACCAAAATCTGTCTGTGTCTAAACCTATGCTTGCCCTCACTCTTTGACAAAATGTGATAGGAAGTCTTCTTAATAAAAAATAGTGGTGCAAGAAAACGGAAATATAAACCACAGCTGGTTGCAGGTAGTCTTACCAATAGGTGTAGTTCTGCCAGTTCAAAATAGTTCAACTCAAAAGGGTTGCCCTTGGAACCTTCCACGTAGGGCTCCTGCAATAAATCAATAGAGTCTCAGTGTCTCTTGGAGTTCCCTTCCCCAAGCTTTGATCATTCCAGTTCTAAACAAAAACATGACACAGTTACTGTTAGGCCTCTCATGGTTCCCTTGCCCAAGTCTAGGCCTCTATTCACAAAGTTCAACAATGTGTATAGTGGGCCTCATAGGGTTCCCTTCCCCAAGCCTAGGCCCCTCTTTTCAAAGTTCAAGAAACAAATGTTCTTCTTAGGCTTCCCTTCCCCAAACATATGCCTCTCTGTTTCAAAATAAGTATTCAGCTTTGCTAGGTCATTTAGGGTTTCAAACACATGTTCAGCTTGTCAGGATGTACCTTTGACTGTACAGTTCTTTCATGGGTGTAGTATCAGAGACTTTCGAGAGCAGGTTCTTTGCTCCTCCCAGGTGCACCCACTCTGACCTCTAACCCCTCTCCTTAGTCTCTGGCACCTTTTCCTGTTCTGTGCCTCTTTTCTTCTGCCCTTTTCCACTTTCCTGTGCTTTTTCTGTCATGCACACTTGCACCTTATTTTCACCTTTCTGCGCCTCTTGTACACTTCTCCTTACTTTTCACCGTGCTCTCTTCTCTCTTGCACCTTCAGTTTCTCACAGTGCTCTCTTGCACCTTCATGATCTTGCACTCTGTATTTCTTTCAGGTCGCTTGCACCCTCTTTCTCACTTTTGGGTTGCTTGCACCCTCTCGACTGTTCGTTTTCCTTCTCACTGTCTCTTTGCTGTCTCTCTTGGTTTTGGGTCGCTTGAACCTCTCTCCTTACTTTCGGGTCTCTCTTGCACCCACTCTTGGCTGTTTCTGCGCCGCCAGCACACTTTGCTGTCTTTCATGATTTCTGTGCCTCTAGAGCACCTTTTCTGTCATTTCTCTTTGCTTTCATTCACGGCTTTCCAGCTGTCGCTTGCTTTGCTTTTACCTTTCTCTTGCTTTGCTTTCTTTCACGGCTTTCCAGCTTGCTTTGCTTTGCTTTTACCTTTCTCTTGCTTCACTGTGCTTTCTTTCACCACTTTCCAGCTTTCGCTTGCTTTCGTCCCGCTTTTGCTCACTGGGCTCTTCTTTCAACAATGCTCCTGCTCAAACACACGCTACCAAGTTTCTGTCTGTCTCATGAAACTCACCAACAGTAGTGCATTGCCAGCAAGCAGATCAAATAGGTTTGGGTCGAGGTCAGGGTCTCGCCACCTTCCCCTCAGACACCTTTGGGACTGGCATACGTCACAAGGGAACAAACATTTCCCTGAACACTGCCGGCAGGATACAAGCTGACTCGCACCGGCTGCCTAGAGACGTGGCTCCCTAGCCACACTGCAGCCCCTCACGAACAGCGGCCAGCGTCTCGGCACGCCGTTCTCCTGCGGGTCCTCCAGACTTCACTTCCTACAGCTCCCTGCTCCATGGCTCTTCTGGTCCAGTCAGCAGCCCCAGCTCGATCAATGCTTCTGGCAGAACCACCCTTTTATAGTGCAGGTGAGAATCAATTGGAGTCAGGTGTGCACAGTTGGAGTATTGCCTGACTCTATTAGTGGGATAACCTAGTGGTAGGTGGCAGCAGTCTTCTCTCTGTTTCTCAAAGTGTTTCTCATGGGTAATCCTCACTACTCTCGGCCACTTTTTCTTCTTCCCAGTATTAGTTGGAAATTTCGGAAGGGGAGTTGAATTGGGTATGGAGGTTATATCTATTTACTAGCATATTATTAGGGGATCAGCAGGGTAGATGGGGGAATCCTCTAGCCTTCTTTTTATTTAATGGAATGGTTTCCCCTTTTGGTAGAGTATTCCATATCCCTGATGTTCTGTTATAAAATCATGGGTCTTGTTATAGTCCCTGTGGCCTAGATTGGTAGAAGATGAATGGATATTAATATCAAGTCCTGCATTTGTCTTATTTGGTTTTTCTTCTCACCCAATTTTAGGTAACTAACTCTTTTCCTCCTCCTGCTTGGGTCATGGATAATTGGACTTGAATTAGCGATAATGAGACCTGGATCAGGGATGAGGGAATCAGCATATCGCATAAAGGCTTCCGGGACTTCCTCTCCTTCCCTTACCATCTTGTTGGGATACTGCGTCTCGCCCGTGGATACCTCACTCCCAATCCCCAAGGACCCTCCACACAGGTGATCCTCTCCCGGTTATCCACCCGCAGATTCTGAATCAAACAGCGATGGCCGTCCCCTGGCTACCTCAGAAGACGATCCAAGGGGAATAGGAGTGAGAATACCCTGAGGTTTCTCACAATTCCCACCAGCGAGCTGCGCACACACATATTATTAAGCCAGCATGTTGCTCTCTTAGCCAGTCACCAAGGTATAAAAAAATATTCACAAAATCCGACCGGGGTATTGGTGGCCCACCCTAGTTACACACCATGTTTCTGTTTGCATCACGTGTGTTCAAAGGAAAAGCCTGCATCAAAACCCTCAAGGATTATTATAGTCATTCCTAGTACCACCTACACTATGGCACACACTGTCCATGGATTTCATTACTACCCTACCACCTAGCCATGGCTTCAACACTATTTTGTTTGTAGTTGGCCTTTTGTCAAAGATGTCCCCTTTTATCCCTTTAAAAGAAGTGCCTGACACCAGCACTTTAGTGCAAGTGTTTCTGCAACAGAGAGTGAGGTTGCATGGAATACCCTCCGTTATCATCTCAGACAGAAAGTCCATTTCTATTCCGCTTTTGGTCAGCCAGTTACAAGGCTGCTCACATCAAGGTTTCTCTTACCATCCGCAAACGGATGGCCAAACCAAGAGAGTTCATCAGGTACTGGAGCAATATCTGCAATGTATGCTGGCCTAAACTGACCCTTAACTCTCGCTCTGCTGTCCAACACTCCTCTGACATCTGCCGCCTCCTGGAGGAATTTGACCTCAATGTCCTCGGTCTCACGAGAAATGGTTCACAGCCAGCTCTTTTGGTAGAGTATTCCATATCCCTGATCTGATATACAATCATGGGTCTTGATATAGTCCCTGTGGCCTAGATTGGTAGAAGATGAATGGATATTAATATCAAGTCCTGTCTTTGTCTTATTTGGTTTTTCTTCTCACCCAATTTTAGGTAACTAACTCTTTTCCTCCTCCTGCTTGGGTCATGGATAATTGGACTTGAATTAGGAATAATGAGACCTGGATCAGGGATGAGTGAATCAGCATATCGCATAAAGGCTTCCGGGACATCCTCTCCTTCCCTTACCATCTTGTTGGGATACTGCGTCTCGCCCGTGGATACCTCACTCCCAATCCCCAAGGACCCTCCACACAGGTGATCCTCTCCCGCTTGTCCACCCGCAGTTTCTGAATCAAACAGCGATGGCCGTCCCCTGGCCACCTCAGAAGACGATCCAAGGGGGAATAGGAGTGAGAATACCCTGAGGTTTCTCACAATTCCCACCAGCGAGCTGCGCACACACATATTATTAAGCCAGCATGTTGCTCTCTTAGCCAGTCACCAAGGTATAAAAAAATATTCACAAAATCCGAAGGGGTATTGGTGGCCCACCCTAGTTACACACCATGTTTCTGTTTGCATCACGTGTGTTCAAAGGAAAAGCCTGCATCAAAACCCTCAAGGATTATTATAGTCTTTCCTAGTACCACCTACACTATGGCACACACTGTCCAAGGATTTCATTACTGCCCTACCACCTAGCCATGGCGTCAACACTATTTTGTTTGTAGTTGGCCTTTTGTCAAAGATGTCCACTTTTATCCATTTAAAAGAAGTGCCTGACGCCAGCACTTTAGTGCAAGTGTTTCTGCAACAGAGAGTGAGGTTGCATGGAATACCCTCCGTTATCATCTCAGACAGAAAGTCCATTTCTATTCCGCTTTTGGTCAGCCAGTTACAAGGCTGCTCACATCAAGGTTTCTCTTACCATCCGCAAACGGATGGCCAAACCAAGAGAGTTCATCAGGTACTGGAGAAATTTCTGCAATGTATGCTGGCCTAAACTGACCCTTAACTCTCGCTCTGCTGTCCAACACTCCTCTGACATCTGCCACCTCCTGGAGGAATTTGACCTCAATGTCCTCGGTCTCACGAGACCTGGTTCACGGCCAGCTCCGTCACGAGCCTCGACACTCTCCTCCCTGAGGGCTACAAGATCCTCTCTGCGGCCAGGTCCAACCGTTCCGGAGTGGGTGTAGCCCTGGTCTTCCCCGAATGGATTCCTGCCTCTGTCATCCCTAGGCAGGCCTACTCCTCTTTTGAATGCCTCGTCTGCAGGCTCTCTCTCTCTCTCCTAGCCATTCACTTACTGTGGCTACTATCTATCGGCCACCTGGTCAGATCTCCTCCTTCCACTCTGAATGGGCAGACCTCTCCTCTTCCCTCCTGGTCCCGACCACTCAACTGCTCCTTCTTGGAGACTTTAACATCCACCTGGATACTCCTTGTCCTTCCGCCGGACTCTTTCGCGACCTCTGCAACTCTCTCTCACTCTCTATTCTCCCTTCCGGCCCAACTCTCTCTTCAGGGCACACTCTGGATGTTCTGATCTCTTCAGACCTTCCCCTTTCTATCCCTCTCACCACTCCTCTCTCCTGGAGTGATCACTTTCTCCTCTCCTCCCAGCTCACCCTCTCTACCCCTCATGCCAAGCCAACTACAGCACTGCCACCCACCTTCTCGGTCATCCGACCCATGAAGCGCGTGTCAGTTGAGGCTTTCACCGCCACTTTCTCAGCCCCCTCTCCCCTCTGGCTGTCTCGCACCCTGACACAGCCCTTTCCATGCTCCACTCTGCTATATCTGATACTCTCAATGGACTTGCCCCTGTCATGAGGATCAGCTTGAAGTCCAAAGCCAAGTGCAACTCCTGGTACGACTCAGACCTCGTCACCCTCAAACGCAAATGCAGGGTGGCTGAGAGGAAATGGCGTGCTTCTGGTTCATCCTCTGACAAACTTGCCTGCCGCCTGCTCCAAAGGCAATACCGGCTCTCTGGCCGCACCAAGAAGAGCGCTCACATCCAAGCCCTCGTCTCTGCAGCATCTAACAATTTGGCCGAACTCTTTTAAAATCTACAAGGAACTGGCCAATTCTGCTGCAGTCTCTACCTCTCCTGTCCCTTCCAAGGCCCTCGGCACGGCTCTGGCTTCTCATTTCATCTCTAAAACTCAGGATAACCTGTCCTCTCTCTCTTCCTCTCCCCCTCCTCCCTCGACTCCCTGCTCTTCCTCTGGCCCTTCTTCGGCCACCTCTTCTCCTCCCTCCTTCTCTGCCTTTCCCCTGTTATCACCGAACAAGGTTTCTAGACAAGTCCGATCTTTGAAAGTCTCGTCAAAACAGGTTCATCCCTGTTCCTCCAAAGCTATCAAGGACCATATTGACTCCCTGGCTCCTGCTCTGGCCGACTTCTGCAACCACTCCAATGCCACTGGAGTCTTCCCATCCCCCCTGAAGCACTCCCTTGTGCACCCTCTTCTTAAGAAACCCTCTGCTGACCCGTCCTGCTGGCTAACTATCGCCCAATCTCCATCGCTCCTTTCCTGGGCAAACTCCTGGAAAAGCTGGCCATCTCCCAGCTCAATCTCCACACTGAATCTATGGGTTGTCTTCATGATCATCAGACTGGCTTCAGAGCTGCCAGAGCACGGAAACTGCTCTCCTGAACATCTGTGAAGACCTGCTCTCCAACCTTGATTCCAACACCCCCTGTGTCCTCATCTTGCTTGATCTCTCCTCTGCCTTTGACACAGTCAACCACGCCATCCTGCTCAACAGTATCCATGATAACCTTGGTATCACCGGTCAGGCCCTGGCATGGCAGGCTTCTTTCCTCTGTGATCGTCCCTCCCAGGTCCATCTCGGGTCCTTCCTCTCCTCTATCTCTGTCTCTACCTGTGGTGTTTCCCAGGGGTCTAACCTCTCTTCCTGGCTGTTCAGCCAATACCTGGCACTTCTTGCCCACCGCATTGCTGCTCTCTGCCCCAACTTCCAGTGCTATGCGGACAACACTCAGCTCATTTTCAGGCTACCTTCAGCCATCTCTTCTCCTTCACTCATCTCTGTCTGTCTGCTATCCAGGAATGGTGTGCCGCCAATGATCTCTGCCTTAATGCCATTAAGACCTAATATTCTGCTCATTGGCACGCCTGTTCCCTCCTTTCCAGCCACTCTCTGGCCGGCCACTCTTGGCCCTCTTCCTGCTGCCACCTGTAAGGCTAAAAACCTTGTGGTCATCTTCGACTCCACATGCTCCTTCTATCCTCACATCTCTGACGTCTCTAAGAAGTCACACTACCAGCTGCACCTTCCTCTCCTTCCCCCAGAAGCTCACTGTCTCCAGAGCTCTGGTTCTCTCTAGGCAAGACTATTGCAACAGCCTCTTTCTAAATCTGCCTGCTTCTACTCTCTGCCATCTGCAACTCATCCAGAACTGGACTCCAAGCCCAGGGATCGTATCTCTCCAGGACTGAAATCTCTGCACTGGCTCCCAGTGGCTGCGAGGATTAAGTTCAAAACCCTCTGCATTGCCACAAGGCCTTCTGGGGCCTGGGGCCTCAATACCTTCAACTCTCTCTTCCTAAATATTTTCCTTCTAGAGCTCTTCGCTCATCAGCCTCCAACTTTCTCTGGGTCAGTCGCTTCTCCAAGTAACGAGTTGGTGGTAGATCTCTCTCTTCGGCTGGTGCCTCCCTCTGGAACAGTCTCCCTGCCTCCCTGAAACTTGAGGAGAACCATCTACGGTTCTCTTTGCTTCTGCTTTCTCTCCCCCTCTAGCCTGCTGAATTCCTGTCTGAAACTGCACTGCCTCCCTGGCAACCTGGAGACTGTTTTCTGTATCCCTGCAGTCCCCCTACCAGCACTTATGTCTGCACTTACCTTGCACTTGCCACCAGCTGGCCGTTTTTTAAATTGATCTTATTTATTGTACTATCCCATGTACTGCACTTTCCGCTCCCCCTTCCCTCACGCACTTTTCCATTTCCCCCTTCCCATGCACTTGTGCGATCTGAATGACACCTGGCCTAGTAAGATCGTTGTCTATCTTCCCTTTGTTCCCCCTCCCTTGCCTCGTCGCGCCTTGAAACACTTGTGTATAGGCGCGTTATAAATGCCATATCATATCATATATCAAGACTGGATGGACAGCCAAGTATGCTTATCACACAAATCACGCATCCACAGGATATTCATCATCATCATCATCAATCAAGTTTATTCGGATGTATAAAAACAACCATTAAATGCATTAATGCACAGATCCAATTTACAAATTCATAAAATTGCCTTACCATAAAAATACAATCAATAAACAATTCCTAAGAACAGTGTACAAAAACATTTGTTTGTTAAAAAATTACCTCAACAGGGGCTGTATTTGGAAAACATGGGTGAAGGATCATACCAAAAGCTATACACATACTTATTATCCCAAATGAATGCTATTATATTTTATTTACAGGCCTTCGTCACCTTGAAGTTTCATAATACAATTTCTGAAGTACATCGCTCTTTTCAGAAACGTCAAGAGAGCCCAAGCATTGAAAACTGTTTCAGCACTCAAAAGGAACACTAAAGCAGCCCTATGAGTACGGATCGCCGTCTTCTTGAGGGCAGAAATCAAAGTCAATTTACGTATGCCAACATATCCTGTGCAAAAGAACAGCAAATGGGCGAGATCCTCTCTATGATGACCACAAACCGGGCAGCTTGCTGTGTCGGGAAAACCCCTCCACTTATAAGTGTTACTGTTCAACCGAAGACAATTGAACCGTGCTTTGGAGATCAACCACCTGTCCTTTTTCAACACACTCCATAGCAAATACGGTTGGATTCCAGTTAAACAACTGTTGCTGGAGTGCAGTTCGCCATTACTATGGCCAAGCTCCAGCAGAATTATTTTACTTACTATAACTTCACCCAACATGGCTTTATAAACAGCCCCCTCACTCTTAGATATAAGTGAAACAGGCAGAAAAAGCGCACCCAAATTAGCTTCCCCCAAAAATGAAAAAACATATGCTAACCAAGGAATTTTTTTCCAGCCACTTTTGTCCATCACAGTACGTAGGATGGTTTGACACAGGGTGGCGTGCTCATTAGCCCAAAGCCTGACCCAGAATAACAAAGGGGCCAGTGCCCACTGATCTTCCCAATGCTCCACCCCCAATTCCCTATGGACCGCTATACCAGAAACACTGGGCGGAAGCCCGAGCAAATTTTTCAAAAATTTGCTCTCCTTTCTCTGTATTTCCACCGCATTCTGGTAACCCCAGATAGCTGTGCCATACAGACTCGAGGCCATGGTTTGGGTGCCATATATCTTGAGAATCACGTCCAATAGCTGACCCCTACACTTTGACATAAACCGTGAGATACCACCTAGCTGTTGGCTCATCTTAACAGATTGTTTTGCCACATGGTGTTTGCCATTTAGTGCCTCAGAGAACCGTATCGCAAGGTAGTCAAAGGACTTAACTCTGGGGATAATTTCTCCAACACAGAGCATGGGTTTCATTGGCGCAAAACGTTTTCTACCCACACACGCCATTACCGCAGATTTCTTGGAGTTAATTTTTAGACCCAAGTTGCCCATAAACGTGGAATAGGCATTAATCAGGGCCTGTAGCGCCCGAGGAGTTCTTGCCAAAAGGACAGTATCGTCAGCATAGGCCAATACTGGGAACCCCCTACCACCCAATGTTATTAATTTCTTTCTGTTACATGGGTGGCACAGGCGCAGTTCACTATATGAAAAAAGGGATTTGTCACTCAAACATCGGGGCACAAACAAGGGCACAGTGTATGACAGCTATAACAAGTTGCATATAAGTTTGTACATTTTTCAATTTTATCACAGTAAATTCCTGTTTTTTCAAAATAGCCAAGAAAGGCAAATTCACAAAGAGTAGTTTCAGAAAATCATATATTCATCAAATAGGGTAAACAAAAATAATAAACATTCAGCAATGTATTTCAAATATACATTCAGTCTATAAGTCTATTGGTCAAAACATAACTTACAACCATGCGTTTGAGGCAAAAAGGTTTTTAAAGGAAATAGAAATATCCTAAACTGAATAGATAACACAACTGTAATTCTATAATCCCATTGTAGTAGACAGATAACTGTATTTCATCTGTAGGATTGTCTTGATATCTTGATAGGAGATATTTGTCGTGAAGTGCCTTGGTCCAGCACAGAAGCAGCACAATCTCCTACCTCCCCTTGACGGTCTTGGCGGAGGGGACTTAATGCACACAGGGCACTGCGACCACCACAGGGAAAGAGGGTTATGGTCCACGGATTGGATGGGTATGGGGATGAAGAAACACCGGATAGAGGGTCAGGGAGAAGTTATGGATAGGTAGGGGGAATTGGGATAAACGTGCTCCTTGGCTCTTATTTGGTTGCTCCAGAGGTTGTTCACCAGGGCGTGGTTTCTCCAACGCCCTCACATTCAAACAGCACATACACTCGCACCCCACACCTGAGGTATTATCACTCAGTTGAATCAGCACTGAGTTGTTCCCCAAGGCGTGGTTGTCCACCACTAAATGAGAGCACAGTGCTTGGTCACCCGAGACAGATTCAGGAACCAACACCTGCTCCAGAACCTCAATGTGAGGCAACTTTTAAAGTACTTCACGCAGCATTGGTATTCACAATGGCTACAACAATGAAGATTTGCAATGCTGGATCATAATACACTGCGGTGCTGGTTTCATGCACCAGCTACCCTGTTACCTACAACATGCATAATGTTCAAAAGCTTAGCTTTCAATGTCAAAAGAAATAAAGCAGCACTTAGCTTTGGCGATCTGCTGTGGTTTTGCATTTGTCCCTGTGGTGTCTCGATGGCTGTAAGCAGCGTCTGCTAAAGGAGAAAGAGTTAGTATGCGTGTCACTGCATATCGCGTAGTTCTTACTTAATGCACTACATGCACATACATTCCCATGATATTCAGCTTAGCGCTGCGTGTGCTCCGTCGTTTGGTTTATTCCAGAGATGTTAGGTAGATTTCCCCATGCACTGCTCCGGTGCTATCTCGTGACTGGGTCCCCTCCCGTGCTTAATCCACTGTCTGTGGCATGCGGTTAGTAATGGCTGGCGTACTTGATTTTATAAAAGAGAGGGAAATAACTTATCTTTATGGCCGCGGGCCTGAAGCAACTGGTTATGGCGAGGGATGGCCCGCAATGGGTTCCGCCTAACCGGAGCTCCTCCAAATGCGTCCCCCATGGAGAAAGTCGAGCGTGAACAAGCGTTCGCTGTTTGCGCATGCGCAATCCGGGCTCGCACATGCGCACAAGGGCGCTGTCCTGGGCGTTGCCCAGCATGTTTACAGGCTCTGTGTGCCTGTTTCCTTACGCATAACCTCCAGGGCTGCCGGGGCTCACAGTTATGTGGCTGCCACGTGGTTTTCTTCTGTCCTTGTCCAGCAGATGCCAGTCTCCCCCATCTGTTGTGCCTGCAGGAGGCACAAAGGTGGCATCTGCTGGATAAATAAGCCCCTGAGAGAACACTAGCAACAGTCTGTTTTCTGGGTGCCTCTGGGGTTTTATGACACTATTGACGTTAAATGACAGATGTTGTTTGTCCACCTATCATGTACTACGCGTTTCGGGCCTCTAACCCTTCTTCAGGTATAAGATTTCCAGATTAATTCCTTCTGAAAATTTGATAAATAAGATAAGTATAAGTATGTTTAATAATTAGGACAATGTAAATATCAGGGTTATTAGAAGGGAACTTGGGAAAAAATTACCAAAAAGTAACAGAGTCACTGCCACACTCCTAAATTTAAGCTTATGGGGTAATTGGAAATACGATTCGGAACATCCAAATCAGATATCATAACGTAATTGGGAGTACATTGGTATATCTGTAAAACACAGATTTATAGGTCTGGAGCGGGAACAGTCCCTATAAAAAGTGCTGTGACCCGCTTGCCAGACCAGGAAGATTATTTAACAATCAAATGTATGCAGTGTTTATCAAAGGCACTCACCCTCTAACGTGGAAGCTACTAGTTCTGTCCAAACAGCTATGAAATGCATGGTTTTCGGTATTTAGTGCTTCTTAATGCAATCCTTAGCGAGCGAGTTCTTTGGAACAGATGGATTTCTGTTTTTAAACAAGGTGTGTCAAGACAGACGATGTTAAAAGATGTACTAAAAGATGAAACACAAAAATGTCAAAATGTCAAATGCGGGCTTGAGAGATCTTGTGCTAAAATATAGCATGTCCATTATTCTAGTAAGTGGCTCAGTGTCTTAACCTGACGGGCGCTTACCCATTTTGATTTGTGGGATATTCATAAAGGCTGTATGAGTATTCACGCTCAATATTGCTGTGTTTTCGCTCAGTTGGTCACGTAGCGATATATTCAGGAACGGCATTCTGTCGGAAAAAGAGACATGTGAGCTCACTTTCGTGGTGAGATTAAGTAAATAACTACACGAGTTTAGGTCGGCTCTAAAGGTAACGATTCCCGACTTACTTGGCGTTGATACTTGTGAAAACGCTGGGAAAGCACTTGCGGGTAACACAGCTCTGCGGTGTCTCCTCATTGTGTGCTGGCGTTGCTAAGCAACGATCGTCCAACAGATACTCAAATAAGAGTAGATGTGTAATTCTTGTTCACGCGTCCTCCATCTTGGAGTTGGGGGGGGAAATGGATGACTTACTAGAGCAAATCAGATGTGTGTATATGTGTTGGTGTAAGCACATAGAATTCAGAAAGACGATCTTTTTACATATTTGTCAAAAACAACAATCTCTCTACTCCTAACTATAATTTGTGAATATAATATCATTGCAGTTATGGTAAATGTATATTTTAACAAATTAGTCCATAGTTGTTCGCAATCTATACAACCAACCACAAAAGTGCATGTTATAAATCAGTGCCAACTCTTTGTCCCTCAAAGCGACATTTTATAATGTATTTCACAGTCATTTGTAACTCATACTTCCAAGATGATGCCATTGTTACATACATTTCACCTCTCATTTATATTGGCGTGTAAAGTGCTCCATACACTTCTGAAAGTAATTCTCGACAATGTTAGAACCTTTGTGAGAATACTGGTAGTCAGAATCAAAACAAAATGGCATTTTATCCCATAGACGACATTCTTTGTGTCGTAGGTGGAGGTGTGTTTAAGTGAAATCTTAGTGCCTTTATATAGGTGATTGATAGTCTCCCCTAATGACTTTATGACAGCAGTTGCAGTTGTTGCAAGGTAAGGTCCCTGTAAATACTGTGGAGGACGATCTCTTGTAGCTGAAATACAATTTAGTCAAATGGTCCTGCACAGACCTGCTCTTGTTTTAGGCAAACATTGGAGTGGTCGGGAAGAGAGTTGCCAATTGAGGGTCTAACGCCTGGGTATTCTAGTTTTTTTGGATGATTTTCTTGATCTGTCCACTCTGTTGGGAGTATGTGGTAATATAGACCAAGTCACTATTTCTCTTTTTGGTACTTGATTGTAATGCCTCTTGACAGGGTATATCCTTAACCTTTTTGCGTATGTGCTTCCATCTGAATTGGATCATAGCCCCTTTTCAAAAATGTTGTTGTTAGTTCATTTGCTAAATCTCTAACCAACATCGAGATAGACAGACATAGAAAGTACGAAGAAAGCTTTGTCCACATTCATTACCAAGGACGAGTTATCACAACTGGAAGATTATAAAGCTGATATTGAAACAAAAAAATCTGGATATTTTGACGAGATACCCTTGGTTACAAACTCGATATTGTTTATTCTTGGAAATAATATTACCAACAACAAGGCATGCAAAGAGGAGGATACCAACCATACAATAAGAAAAAAACAGACGTCAACACAACACCAACATCATCGGAAGCGTTGAGTACTGAAGTAGAACACCCACAAGAATCGATGGAATCAAACCAGGAGAGGAATAAAGATCCAAAGGAGACCACTCAAACACCTAGTACGTCTAAAGGGCCTGTGAACCCACCACCAGCCAGTTACTCTTTTAGACAGGATAAGATCAGAAGAGGCAAAAAGAAAAAATCCACAGCGAAAAGTAAATGTACCCTTCAAGAAGACTTAGTGGTAAATATCTCAAAATACAAACTAACTAACTTTGAACAATTGACACTTAAGAAAGGACTCTCCTTTGTACCACACTATACCAGCACCTTACTAAAGGAGAAAATTGATTTCTTCAAATTAATGCGGAAAATGAAATTGAAATAAAGGAAAACAGTAAAGAATCCGAATTCTTAGAAATGAGACCAAAGAGCACTTTCTCACCGTCAATTCAGAACTGTGTCCTCGAGACATTTCAGAAATTAGTTCTTAAGGACCTGAAGAAACTTAACTTCCAGAAAAGGAGGCAGACCAATTTGACTTCTCGTGAAAAACAAGTGCTCGATAAATTATGGGAGAATCCGGAAATTATAATCAAACCAGCTGACAAGGGGGGAGCCCTAGTAATTCTTGACACTATCAAATACAAGACAGAAATCGAGAGACAATTGTCAGATAGAGCCACATACCTGGAGGTACTGACAAACCCTACCAAACAAGTGAAAGAAATCATCAAAAAACCTTGGATGAAGCAGAATTGGAAGAAATCATCACCCATAAGACAAAAGGTTTCCTGACAAATCTACATCCCATCATGCCAGTAATTTACATTTTACTTAAAATTCATAAAAGCTTCCAAGATCCCTCAGGACGGCCTATAATAGCAGCACCAAACAGCTTATTGGAACCCCTTGCACAATATATTGATAAGATCATACAACCTCTTGCACAGAAAGCAACCACTTATATTAAAGATACAAACCACTTTTTGACCAAATTAGTAACTCTGTTACAACTCAACTGACCTACTGTTCACAATGGACGTAACCAGCCTTTACACAAATATTACACATCCAGCTGGATTAGAAGCAATTGAATGGGCCCTGTTAAATACAGAAAACAACATGAGGAGTGACAGACTATCATCAAATTACTTACCATTATACTCAATAACAATTTCTTTATGTTCGAGGATAAATATTTTATCCAGATATCAGGAACATCGATGGGAGCCGTAATGGCTCCCAGTTACGCCAATATTTACATGGCTTACCTTGAAGAAACTAAGGTGATTAGCAACCCGACCTGGAAGAACCAACTTAGATTCCTTGTGAGATATATCGACAACCTTTTTGGTGTATGGACTGGCTCTGAAACAGAAATTCTGTTGTTTTTTGAATTTATGAACACACTTGCACCCAGGATTAAATTCACATACAAAGAAAGTCCAACATTTCTGGAATTTCCTGACGTACTGGTTTACTCCAGAAACGACAAACTGGAAACAACAGTGTTCACTAAGAAAACTGACAGGAATATCCTACTCCTGGCTTCAAGTTTTCACTCAAAAAGAAATATAGAAAGCATACCATTAAGTCAACTAATGCGGTACAGAAGAATTGTTTCAGAACAAAGCAAGTTTGACAGAAAAGCAAATGAACTAACAACATTTTTGAAAAGGGGCTATGATCCAATTCAGATGCAAGCAGATACGGAAAAGGTTAAGAATATACTCCGCCAAGAGGCATTACAACCAAGTACCAACCTGACAACTACCAGATCCATAGAGTAGACAGACCCAATGCTAAAGGCGGTGGCCTAGCAATCATCGCGAAAACCACCTTGCCTATCAGACTCACCACCTCACCCCCCTGTGCTTCCTGCAAAGTACTCTCAGCAAAAATGCAACTCTCCAATAACCACACGCTAACCATTCACTTGATCTACAGGCCCCCAGGTCCCCTGGGAACCTTTGAAGATGACCTTACCACCCTCATAGCGAACAATACCCAAAATCATTCGCAAACGCTGCTGCTGGGCGACTTTAACATCGGCTTTAATGAGCCAGACAATGAAAACGCCCTCTCCATAACAGCTATCCTAAATGACCAAGGCCTTACCCAAAAAGTTCTCTCCCCCACACATGCTAAAGGCAGAACCCTTGACTGGGTATCAGAACTCAACTGCAACATAGTCATCACTGCCATCACCCCTCAACTATGGACTGACCACTTTCTAATAAACTTCACTGCCACACTTGACCTCCCCAGCCCTAAAACTATCAAAATGATACCACCACTCCCTACCAGAAGTAAAAAGACATTACTACTGAAAAACTCATCCCCCTCCTCCTGCCTACTATTAACGGTCTGAAGGACAACACTGACCCAGACATACTAGTAGACACCTTTAATAAAGCTATGTCTCACGCACTAGACACCATTGCACCTGCAAAACTACGTAAAGCTAA
The DNA here is from genome assembly GCF_040938575.1 of Ambystoma mexicanum. Taxonomy (NCBI): domain Eukaryota; kingdom Metazoa; phylum Chordata; class Amphibia; order Caudata; family Ambystomatidae; genus Ambystoma; species Ambystoma mexicanum. The sequence goes on along the minus strand of NC_090936.1, from coordinate 852,140,946 downwards.
GCAAGAAGCCCACCTCAATGCCTGGTTCACCCCCCAGTTTAAGGACCTTAGAAAGCAGAAACGAAAACTCCAAACTATCTGGCGTAATTCGCCTACCAACGACAACAAAGCTAAGCTAACCCAAGTTACCAAACATTACAAGTCAGAAATTATCAACACTAAAAAAAACATATTCAACGACAGAATTACCAATGCCAAATCGAATACCAAGGAACTTTTAGCCATCCTGCGGGAAATGGAATCCCCTATCCAACCAACTGACACGGTCCCCAAGGACAAGATATCGTGCACTAATATACAGAATGCCCCATTGAACAAAATCTCCACCCTCCAACTTAAAATAACGAATAAAAAAGACACCCTCTCTCCTACTGATCAACAAGTGGCTCTAGTAACTGAACCCATTACTATCCCCCCTTTTAGCTTTAAACCCATCTCCATCATCGACACTGAAAAGGCTATCCTCTCACTGAAGCCCTCCAACTGTAAGGGCGACAGCTGCCCAGCTCAAACAATAAAGGACGCTGCCAGAGATTTAGCCCCTTTCATCTCGAAGCTTATCAACTCATCCTTCAAATCCAACACAGTGCCAGCCAACTTAAAAGAATCCTGGGTCCTCCCCCTTCTCAAAAAACAAACCCTTGATCCATCTATCCCGACTAACTATAGGCCTATCACCACGGTACCCTTCCTACTGAAAATTATCGACAGAGTAGCCTATCTCCAAATTCAAGAGTACCTAGAAGCTAATCAGCTACTAGGCTCGCGCCAATCGGGCTTCCGCCCTCTCCATGGCACGGAAACAGCCCTGATAGTGTTCTCCTCTTCCACTTGTGCCGATCCCATCCAAATCACATGTGGAGTCCCACAGGGCTCCTGTGTCTCACCCACTATGTACAACATCTTCACCAAGCCAATGTTCGACAAGTTGGACAGACTGGGCGTCACCTACACTAACTACGCAGATGACACCCAGATCCTCATACCCCTTTCGGGCAACTATGAAGTGGACTTGGCTCTGGTGAATAAAATTTACATCCTCATTCAGGCATGGATGGCCACTCATGGCCTCTGCCTGAACGACGATAAAACTGAAATCCTGCTCCTCGGTTCAGACCACAACCTATCCAAACTCACCCCGGACTATGCCTCATTTAACATCGATAACAATACTATTAAGGTTATGCGCGAGGTCAAAACTTTAGGTTTTTACCTCGACTCAGCTCTCACCCTTAAAAAGCAAGTGAACTCCCTCGCCTCCTCAACCACTTACACGTGTAAATTCATCCGTGCCGCCAGACCCTTCCTGTCCAGTGCCAGCTGCCTCACCCTGGCCAATGCCCTTGTCATGTCCAGACTGGACTATTGCAACGCCTTATACTCAGGTGCAAATAAGTCGGTCACTGACAAACTCCAGAGATTACAAAATAACGCTCTTAGAGCAGCTCTGAACATCCCACGCAGAGAGCATATCTCCAGACACCGTACAGAAGCCCACTGGCTAAAGATAAAGGACAGAATCCTCCTTAAAACTACTTCCCTCACTTCTAAATGCCTCAACAATCAAGCACCCCCATACCTAGCGGAAAGAATCAATTGGAGACCCTCTAACCGACTGACGAGATCTACCAACACCTTCCTACTGGAAGTCCCTAGATTCAAACTTACCACGGCGGGCGGAGCGAGCTTCCCAGTTAGAGCTGCACAATCATGGAACACACTCCCATCTGACCTTAGACGCCCTTTACCTTACACTAGATTCAGATCCTACGCTCTCAAATGGCTGCACAACAACGATCCTCATCCTAGCGGAAACATTATAACCTGTTAAGATGTTATTCTTATGCGCTTAACCCTTGTTATTCTATATGTATTGTATCACCTTGTATCACCCATTATAAGCGACCACTGTTCTTTCTGTAATAGCCTGTGTCAGGCATTGTAACCAAGTCTCGAGTCTTCTTGTATTGTTGCGCCCAGATGCCCATGGGCTTGGAGCGCATTACCAAATAAATAAACAAACAAACAAACCAAAAAGAGAAATAATGACTTGGTCTATGTTACCACATACTGCCAACAGAGTGGACAGATCAAGAAAATCATCAAGAAACTGGAATACCCTGGCGTTAGACCCTCAATTGGCAACTCTCTACCCGACCAGTCCAATGTTTGCCTACAACAAGAGCAGGTCCATGCGGGACCATTCGATTAAATCGTATTTCAGCTACAAGAGACCGTCCTCCACAGTATTTAAAGGGACTTTACCTTGCAACAACTGCAACTGCTGTCATAATGTCATTAGGGGAAACTCTATCAATCCCCCTTATAAAGGCACTAAGATTTCACGTCGTCTATGGGATAAAATGCCTGTGTGGCCTTTACTACGTTGGATTGACAGGAAGGCAAGCCAAACAAAGATGGGGAGAGCATAAATCTAATGTTCGCTTGGGGTCTCTCAAATCGCCAGTTGCTCAACATTTCAAGGAACTCAAACATACAGTGGCACAGTTACAATATGTAATATTGGAACATGTCCAGCTACCAAGACATGGGGGGAATCTCCCTAAACTTTTCAACAAAGGGAAACCTTTTGGATAGAGAAATCGGACTATATGCACCCTAGAGGCATGAACCTTGAGTGGGATCTTTTGTGGTACCTGTAAATTAATGTAGTACATGGTTGAGTTATGCAATTGAATCAATTACCTATACGGTACTGGACTCCCCAAAACACTCCTTTTCAGCATTTCTGAAAAAAATGCTTTTCATTCTGACTACCAGTATTCTCACAAAGGTTCTAACACTGTCGAGAAATACTTTCAGAAGTGTATGGAGCATTTTACAAACCAATATAAATCAGAGGTGAAATGTATGTAACAATGGTATCATCTTGAAAGCATGAGTTACAAATGACTGAATTACATTTTAAAATGTCGCTTTGAGGGACATAGAGTTGGCACAGATTTATAACATGCACTTTTGGAGTTGGTTGTATAGTTTGAGAACAACTAAGGATTAATTTGTCAAAATATACATTTACCATAACTGCAATTATAATGTATTCACACATTTTAGTTAGGAGTAGAGAGATTGTTGGTTTTGACAAATCGGACAAATATGTAAAAAGATTGTCTTTCTGAATTCTATGTGCTTAAACCAACACATATACACACATCTGATTTGCTCTAGTAGGTCAGCCATTTTTCACTCAAGATGGAGGATGCGTGAACTAGAATTACACATCTACTCTTATTTGAGTATCTGTTGGACAATCGTTCGTTCGATCGTTGCTTAGCAATGCCAGCACACAACGAGCAGACACTTCAGAGCCGTGTTACCCGCAAGCGCTTTCCCAGTGTTTTCACAAGAATCAACCCCAAGTAAGTCAGGAATCGTTACCTTTAGACCCGACCTAAACTCGTGTAGTTATTTACTTAAGCTCGCCACGAAAAGTTCACATGTCTCTTTTTCCGACAGAATGCTGTTCCTCAATATATCGCTACGTGACAAACTGAGCGAGAACACTGCAATATTTTTTAAGCGTGACTACTCATACAGCCTTTATGAATATCCCACAAATCAAGATGGGTAAGCGCCCGTCATGTTAAGACACCGAGCCACTTACTAGAATCAATGGACATGCTATATTTTAGCACAAGATCTCTCGCCCGCATTTGACATTTTTGTGTTTCACCTTTTAGTGCATCTTTTGACATTTTCTGTCTCGACGCACCTTGATTAAAATCAGAAATCCATCTGTTGATTGACGCTCAGAAAGAACTCGCTCACTAAGGATTGCATTTAGAAGCACTACATACCGAAACCCTGCATTTCATAGCTGTTTGGACAGAACTAGTAGCTCCCACGTTAGAGGGTGAGTCCCTTTGATAAACATTGCAATTGATTGTTAAAGAATCTTCCTGGTATGGCAAGGGGGACACCTCGCTTTTTATAGCGACTGTTCCCGCCCCAGACCTATGAATCTGTGTTTTACAGACATACCAATGTACTCGCCAATTACGTTATGATATCTGATTTGGATGTTCCGAATCTTATTTCCAATTACCCCATAAGCTCAAATTTAGGAGTGTGGCAGTGACTCTGTTACTTTTTGGTAATTTATTCCCAAGTTCCCTTCTAATAACCCTGATACTTGCGTTGTCCTAATTTTTAAACATACTTATACTTACCTTATTTATCATATTTTCAGAAGGAATTAATCTGGATATTTTATACCTGAAGAAGGGTTAGAGGCCTGAAACGCGTAGTTCAAGATAGGTGGACAAACAACATCTGACATTTAACTTCAATATCTCCTATCAAGACAACCCTACAGATGAAATACAGTTATCGGTCTACTACAATGGGATTATAGAATTACAGTTGTGTTATCTAGTCAGTTTAGGATATTTCTATTTCCTTTAAAAACTTTTTTGCCTCAAACGCATGGTTGTAACTTAGGTTTGGGCCTGGATGGCCCAATGGACTTATAGACTGAATGAATATTTGAAATACATTGCTGAATGTTTATTTTTTTAATTAAAATGTATATGGTATATATCTTAAACCTTACATGTACATACATATATTGTATCATGAAACTACAAAAAATAAAAGATCGAAGCGTCTGTTATCTTCATTCATGGAGTTCAGGTCATATGTCCATTTCTTGTGTCACTGATGTATGTCCAGAAGCGTACAATTGTTACCATTTTCCTGTTGTTACCCATCAGTATTTGTGACCATTGTTCAGCGGCCTCTAATTCAGTCGGTGCACTAAAGTATTTACTACTGAAGGTAAGGCGTTTCTCATTTAGTGCTTGACATTCCAGTAGGACATGGAAGATCATTTCAGTTTCTTCTGTATTTTACAAAATCTACACGAGCAATCCTTCGATTGGGTCTGGCTTCGTATCGCTAAGATTTCTTGGGTGGGAATGATATTAAGTCTGAGTCTTAAGAAAGTATCTCAGATTAACCGCTCCTGTTCGCTCACCTGGTCTCTGCGGAGGTGTTGGGGCACGGTTGCAGCCCTCTCGGGGTTGAGGTCGCTCGGATCCGACTTCGCCCTCTGCGCTTATGTGGTGACTGGTGGTAATAGGTGATGCTGCTCGGGACTCCTCCTGTTAGTTTTGGCCAGCACTCCGTCCTGCTGCTTCTGGCAGGGGCGCTTGTATGATCTGGACCAAGTTCCTTCACTGGTCCCTTGCACATGTTAGTCCAGTCCTGCTGCGACTAAGCCACTATACCTCAGGTAAGTGTTCCTGTTTGCCTTTGTCTTTCCTCGTCTGTTTTTGCTGTAGTGTAAAATGTGTTGTTTTACATTGCTGTCCGTTCCACTTTTGATGTTGGCTCTTTTGATTTCTTTCCTTGCAGGTGATGTTGCCAGCCCGGCAGTAGCTGCAGAGCTCGAGGCGGCAGCCGGAGGGAATGAGGAACGAAGCAGCAGCGGTACAGTAGCTGATAAGTTGTTAACTAGGGGGCACACAGGGTTCAAATGTGACACGGCCCTAGGACAGATGTTCTAACCTTGTCTTTCTTCTTCACAGGGTCCGAGTTTGTGGATGCGGAGTGCGGTGCTGTGGCGTCGGGATTAGGATCACTGGATGTCAGGAGATTAGTCTGCAGATGAAGCACCGGTTTCCGGGAGGTGAGTATGCAGGAGAATGCCTGGTTTCAAAGGTAAGTAAACTTGTCCAAGGGGCCGTGAGCGTCACGTTGCACGCAAGTGCACAGTAACGCGAAGCACCAGCCTTAAGGATGGAGCTGCTTATATACCTGAGCTTCTGAAGCCACGCCTACCAGGTTCAGCCTACCTGCCACAGTCAACGAGTCAACACATGAAGACCAGGCCTAGGGAGCCACACCCGATGAGGATGTTCTCTGGAATAAAGGCTTTCAGCTCCTGGAAAGTTCTTGTGAAATAAAAGCACTCCTGCAGTGAAATAAAGTAAAAGCACTCTTGCACTGAAATAAAGTGTTCCTGCTCACATGAGTCCAGCCAGGGCCCCTGTGTTTATGGGTCCCAAAGGGACATAAGTGAGTCAAGTGACCCATTGCCCCCATCACTAGATGGTGTGGTTTTTGTGTTCTGGGGCCTGTGGCCATGACAGCTCCGGGAACAAATTCAGGTAGTGTGGAAGTTGGTTTAGAGCTCTGACTTCACCATCGCATGTTAGGTTAAGCTTGTATTGGTTCTTAAGAAGTTGTGTCAAGCTCCAGTCTAGCCTTGCAATGTGAATTTTGGCTTTTTGTGGCCTCTTTATTAGCTTTTCCATGGAGATGTCACTTTCTTTTCGTATGCTATTAATCGATTCTTTCCATGTTGTTAGAGCAGCATCATTGGCTTTGATGGTTTTCGATCTGATTATGTCCAGAGATGGTATTATGCCGTTGTTGTTCAGCTTCCTGAAGAGATCAAGTTTTTTCCACGTTACTATTGAGTGAAGGGATTGGAATGCAAGTTTGTACCTAATCCTCGATATCGATATTGATTGGGGGAGGGGGAGGCCCTTCCTCCAAAATAGGCCCTCTAATTTTTCCCAGATTGACTGATCGATGCTTATGCTAGTATGGCAGTCACCTTTTGTTTGTAGAATGATAATACAGGTTTTAACGAGAATGTTTCATACTTCTTATGTATGATGAGAGCTTTGCTTTGGATTTAAGTTGCAGGGACCAAGCTTGTTCCGTTTGAGATTGGTTAATCCATATCCCTAAATATTTAAACGTTTGGATTTGTTCAATTTTTTGTTTTTGAAGGTAAAATGAGTGGCACTTTTGCTTTTTCCCGTGCTGCTGAGTTAGTGTCATGATTAATCACATTTATAGCAAGTTCATTGATTGCCATGTATTCGTGGAGTTTGTCTAGGGCTATTTACAATCCTCAAGGAGTTTTTGTCAGGATGACAATGTTGTCCGCGTACATAAGGCAAGGTACGCTTGTTGCATTAAGTTTAGGAGGGTTCATCTGCGGAGTCTGCATGGTTTCTTCGAAATCCGAAGTGAAAAGATTAAAGAGGGCGGCTGCCAGTGGACACCCCTGTTTCAGTCCGTGCCATGTATGGATTGGTTTTATTTGGCCATCATTTGTCATACGAATCTGAACCTTGGTACTGGAGTATGGTAATTTGATGGGCTCTAGAATATCACTTGGGCAGCCCCATTTTTCCAGTTTTTCCCACAGTATATTACGGTTTATTTTGTGGAAAGCAAGATGTAGGTCGACAAATGCTGCGTATGTTTGAGTTTTTGTGTTCGTGGCTTCGTGTTTTAAAAGGTTCAAGATCAGTAAATTGACATTTGTCCCTACATGTTTGACAAAGCCAGTTTGTCTGACAGCTTGCCTCTTTCGTAGTGAGGCCCAAATATTTAGTTTCTTCAACAGTAGGTTGGCAAAGATTTTCCCTAAAGGATCTAACAGGGCAATTGGTCTATAGTTGGGTCAGGGTCGCCAGCTGCCAGGTGCGCCGAATTGACTTTGTACGTTCTATCAATTCAAAGATTGATGTGCAGAAGGCTGCCCAAATATCAGGGTTCTTTTTGATGGTGTAGTTTGAGAGCCCATCCGGGCCCGGCGCTCGAGAGACATTCCGTTTCTGGATGGCAGCGTTTATGTCATCAGAGTCCCATGAGAATGACCATTGTTTCTTGCTGATAGGGTCATTGGTTTCCCTTGTCGGAGGCCTTTTTTTTATACAAGTCCTCAAAATATGTTATCCAGTCAGATTCTTGGACGTCTACAATAATGTTCTCTTTCAGCGACTGTTGCAGGTTTAATAGGTCCCATAGGCACCTGGTATTGTGGGATTTCAGTACGGCTAGCATAGTTTCCGCATCATCTTGATATTGTGACATTTTGGCAGTTTTGAGCCAGTTTTTATACGTTTGTTTAGCTGCCCTTATTCTCAATGTTTTTCCCATGGACTGGTCGTGTTTTATTTGTTCAGAGCCATTTTCGATTCTTTTTCCCAGCTACGGTTTTACTATATACATAATTGGTGTTATGTTTTAGGATATGTCTGGGCATGGCTTTTTGGCTGAATTTCTTAAGAATCCATCCATAGTCGAGCTTCGGTAGGTCATCCATCTGTGTTTGTCTGAAGATTGTTGTAAGTTCGGCAAGGTTGTTGTGATTAATTCTGAGACGATTCATTCCCATATTCAGTTGCAATTGGGGGGTATTTATTCTTTGAGTATAGTCCACTCATTTGCCATGATCGCGATATGATGTAATGTTCGCTATATTGGGAGTATGTATTTTGATTCCATGTTACGTCGTTTTTTATGCCAATTGAGATGTGTATATATAGTCGAGTACAGTCTTATTTTCGCCATGTGACCATGTGGGAGTGGGGTTATTTGTTCCTGCGTTGTAGGCATCTATCAGTTCCATGTTCCGATCTTGCACCTCTATAGACCATCTCTGTGCACAATGTGCCAGCAGGTGCTCTTCTATTGCTACCCCATCTTGATTGTAAAGGTGGAAATTGAAATCGCAGCATATAATGAAGTCGACAGTGGTTTATTTTAAGGCAGACGTGTCAATAGCTGAGAATGTTGAGTCTATCACCTTTTTCTCTTTGAATTTCCGTGGGTTCCAGTAAATGTTTATAATTCCTAAATAAGATTTAGGAGTACTTAATTGCAAGCATTTTAGTTGTCCATCTGTTGTGAAGTTCTGAGCTAATATGGTAAACTGGGCCCATGAGTCTACATTATAGTACTCAATGACTTCAAACGGGGACCCCAATATAATCAGCGTTAACAGGCCTGCCGAGGGGTGGCCTTTACCGTTAATAATCGCAGGATTCATGTAGGTCGCATAGCCTTCATAGAGAGGTTGCTGGTGAAGCCAAGTCTCCTGTAAACAGATAATGTGTGGGTTTTTCAAGGTCAAACTTTCATGGGGGAACAGATGAAAGTAGCCTGAACATAACGTAGCAATTTCAGGTTCTATGTTTACAAGTGGTTATTGATGGTCTTCGTATGAACGTTATTGCATTTCCCTTCAAAAGGTGGGTCTGGAACTTTTGTGTGGGATTTGCGGTTGCTGGTCTGTCATATTTTGGTTTCCTCTATCGTCAGGATGGTGTTCCATATAGGTAGTTCTTGAATAGTTGCTTTCACATGTACTGATGTTTGAGTAATAAGATCCATTCTCTGCCTCACAATTGGAGTAACTTTGATTATGGTTGTATGTCTTTCCTTCACTTTCTTCGATTGTTATGGCAAAGCCAAGTTGTTGAATCTGGCGTGAACACTGTTCAATAGATTTCAGTATTATCTATCCAGTCCAGTCTTTTTGTTTTGTGAATTCAATTAATTTGATGTCTGTTCATTTCAAAAATTTCAAATTAGGTATCGCATGAAGAAGGTGCAAGGTGTTTGACCTGTTTAGAATAAGACCATCTTCAATGTGGGTCGTCCTTTCTAATTTCATCCTGTTTCGTTTGCTCGGTTTCAATGGGTCTATGAATTGTGGGAGTCTAAGTCTAGGTTCTGAATTTCTGTCGTGGTCGTCCAAGCGATCTTGATTCGTTGGCGTGTTTCCCTTGGTCTGCTGCTTCTGTTGGTGTAGCAGCTTAGGTCTGTGTGTGGAGGTTCCTTCGTTCTTGGTGTGGATCTCTTGGTGTATGTACTTCACTCTAGGTCTGAGATATCTTCACACGACATATCAACTCGGGTTTGGTGTTCTGATTAAGATTCCTCATAGCAATCTATTACTATTAGCGATGAGTCATTAATCTGGGTGTAATCTTGATTGATGGAGTAGGGAACATCTTGGTCATTAGCATCTGGATCTTCTATGGAGTAGGTCGATAGATTTGCTAATAGATCAATCATGGCAGGGTCGACTTCACCTTGTACCGGGGTGGATTCGGCTATAGTTTCCTTTACGAATCCTGTCTGGTCCTGTAATTCTTGAGGAGTATTTTCCAGAGTTGGTTGTCTTTGTTGAATTTTTTGATTAACTGTCTTTGGTTGTGGTAGTGACTTTGTTAGATTTCTGAGGAAAGCCCTTGAACCTTTTTGTTGTTTTTTTTTGCTTGATTCTTTATTATTTGGCTTGGATTGGGCAGCTTGGTGGTGGTGTTCAAATATCCTATATGTGTGCTGTGTTTTTTCTGTCAAGCCAACTTTGTTTACGTTTAGGTCATTTGTTTGAGGTTGTATTTCTTTGGCGTTATCTTGTTTGGAGGCGTTGACAGTCAAATCAATGAGTAGACCTTCTGGTATTGGTTTGGGGTCATTTGGTAGTAGTTTATCGTGTTGTAGGGTGGCTAAGGGCATTCCATCGCCATCCTTTCCAGAAAGTGTGAGTTTTATGCACATTATCATTGAGATTAAGGCACCCCTTAGGTGTGCTTTGTCAGTTCGATCTTGTCTGGCAATGTCTGCTAGACGTTGCTGCCAGGCTAGACTGGTTTCTGCCTCAACATTGAGCCGCTCTTGGATTTTTATCATCAGAACTTCGTGGATATTTTGTTTGGAATATATTGAGGCTAATATGGTTGCTTGTTCTCATGCTGCTTCAAGATTGACTTTCTGAAGTTTCATATAATGAATCATTGTCTGTGGTTACAGCAATCAACATATTCTGAAGGTCAACCATTGTTGTAGAGATGGATTCTTGGGCTATAGGACCCATAGGTTGGCATACGCATCGATTGTGATCCTGGATGGGGGGATGTTCCCTCCCCCTCATTGTGTCCTGATCTCTTTGTTGTGTTGTTCTCTGTAGAGATCATATTAATTGGAAATGGAATAGTAGATGTTTCTGTCGGTTTGGTATAGTTTGGTTCTTTTGTATGTCTTTTAAGTTTCCTGTTTGTTTCCTGCTGCTCCATCAAAGCATCTATTTTTCACACTGTGAACAGCTCCTTCTCGTTGTGACTGTCCTCCGCTTCGCTCACCGAGTTGTCTGCTGTATCGGTAAGGGTTCGTCCAGCGGATTTCCCTCTTCACTCTAATAAGCCCACCGGTGTTGGGAGCTGGCCTCTCCCACTCGGAGTGGACACTGGCAGTCGCCTTCCACTCCTGCAAAATGAGACACATGTTGAGTCGTTTGGTGCACTTTAACCCTGTGTGCCCCTCCTCCCCAGCAATTAATCACAGGTGCTCCTCTCCCTGGGCTCATTACAGCCGATGCTAAGTCCCCTCCTCCCTGCTCCATCCACGCAGAGTTGGCATTTGTTTTAACCCCTAACTGTGAGAAAATGGGGAAACGTGGATTTTCGCCTTCTTTCCCTACTTTCTTTTCCCCGTTGCTGGCTTTTATGTGGAGGATGCATCTGGTGAGGCATTCTGGGAGATGTAGTCCGGGTCTTGACTGTTTCAATTAGGTTTATCATTTTGTCTGCTGTTTTTGGTGACGTATGCCCCTCCCTGCTGTTCTGTTCCTTATCATTTTCCCTTAGCAGGTCTGCTACTACAGGTTCCCCATCACAAAGGGTTGCAGCAATTTTGGCATTTGGTACCGTTGGGGTGGATTGTTCCTGCTGTTTCAACATGGTATGTAGTGCAGATACGGGTGTTTCAGACTGCAAGTTATTTTCGCCATGTGTCACATGGTTTATGGCGGGGTCCTGCTTGATTGATTTTGCTTTAGTGCGTGTCACAGGGCCTGTAAGAGTCTCACGTTGTTTTGAGTGCCGACTTGTCGCCATCATATTATGTCGGCCTGGTCTAGAGATGACCACTGTTGGGGGCTGCTCCGGGTCACCGTGCAGCCCCATACTCGGGTCGGGTGGCACCCGACAAGACACACTGGTGCGGCGCCCACGCCGCATACTCATGGGGGGGGTCTCATCCCACCCGCTCCGGGGACACTGGAGCTCCACACGTGGCCGGGGGGCACCCGGCATACACCGGCCCCGGCTCTGGGGGCACCCAGGCCGGGGCCATCTCACTGGCCATGGTCACATGGCGGGGGGATCACCCCAGTATGGCGTTGCCCGGCAGGGGCACCATCCGGACAGCGTTGCCCGGCAGGGGCACTATCCTCGAGCTGGGCCCCGTCCTTGGGCCCAACGAACACGGTGCAGCGCCGGCCAGGCGCGTACAAGAAAAACACTGGAGTCAAGTTGTGGAGTGACTGACGAGCCGGAAGCGGTTCGCTTCTTTTATTATCTTGGTCACGTGGCTACTGCCACGTGACCCACTACAACATCCTGCGAGCTACCATGCTCCCAGGAGGGGTCACAATGCAACAACCACTGTACACTGGAATGTGATTCCGGTCGCCAGGCACCAATCCAAGAGGCTCCGCCCGCACAGATGCCACGCGTCGCAGCCCCGGCTGGCACGACCCACGCACAGGAAACACCCACCAGCGCGGCACAAACAGCACCCGCTAGGAGAGCCAACCGGGCAGCAAATCCAGACGGACCGGCGCCCAGTCGACGGCAGGCAAGACCACGCAGGTGAGTTTGCTCTGTAGGAGTATCCCAAGGTATAGGATGTATGAATGGGCAAGTTCTGGTCAATCAAAGGGGTGTTTGATTCAGACGAAGCAGGGTTTAAGCATGCAAGGATTCTTTGCCGTGTGCGTCAAAGGATTAAACCCGCAGTTCCACATGCTATGAAAGTTGTAACACGGCAAGACGCAGGATCAGCCCCTAGGTGGATCAAAGGATTAGTCCTGCAGGCTCCACACAAGGGGAAGAATTCCGGGTCGGTCGGTGCCGATTCTGTGAATTGATTAAGAGTGTACCAAATGAGAGGAACTTAGTCTGTGCTGTGGGGCTAAGATCGATGTATAATCAAGGAAGGACCAAGGTTACCTCAGGCTGGGTTTGAACGCTGCTCTGGGCATGAAGCTTGGTTATGCTGGTTCCGGTGTCAGCGCGGTCCTCGCAGGGACTGCAGTGACTGCTTCACTCGTCTGCTCACTTTATTATTTTTGTTTACCCTATTTGATATTTGATTAACATATGATTTTTTGAAAATACTATTTGGGAATTTGCCCTTTGTTGGTTATTTTGAAAAACCGAGGCATTTACAGTGATAAAATTGAGAAATTTAGAAACTTATTTGCAAATTGTTATAGTTGTCGTACACTGTGCCCTTGTTTGTGCCCCAATGTTTTGGAGTCGCCAATCCCTTTTTTCATTAGTACTGATCTGGTAGCACAGAACTAACAAGGTGCACGTGAAAATACTGTTCGAATTATTCAAATTGAAGAAAACAAAAGAATTGTGAATGTTAACTTGAGAACTGGTGTGCACCCTTACAACCCAATTCCTTCTTGCAGTTCAGTATATGACCAGGCAATTGCAAACCCTGTGCCCTCCGTCCAAACCCTTCATACTATCATAGATGGCACACTCGAACAAGCCACAGCAAACCTGTAAAGGACACTTAGAAGATTTTCGCTGAAAACCAGATGAGCTGCCCTGGTATACCTGATCGGGGCAGGGTGTGGGTAGCCACAAAGAATATGCACATGAAAGACCCTGTAAATTCCAACCAAGCTACCTAGGGCCATTCCCCATCACTGCCTGTTAGGGAGAATTCTCTGTTAAGGCTAATTTCCCAAACCTAGTGAGTCCCCTAGCAGCTTTGCTGGATTTTTGGGGTTTATTTTTTTCTCCTGCTAAGAGTGAGACTCTTTTTCTCCCACTCTTAGACATGATTTGAGATATCCTTTGACTTTGTAATGTGTTTTATGGGCTATGGGGTCTTTTACTCCATAGGGTTTCATGTATTTTTGGTAAGTGTGTTACACAGCACTATCAGTGCTTTAACACAGGGTGTCATAGTGACCCCCAAACATAGACTCCATACCCTGGGACTGACTACTGTCTCCCAGGGCATGTAAAGTCACCATTGACTTTACCAGTCTTAAATTGTGAACAGAACCAGTACTGGTCGGGGCAATTCGATTGCCCCGGGGTCTGATGTGCGAGGGGGCACTGTCCAGTCCCCCCGACCGAGCTTTGGCTGGTGTTAGTGGATACTACTTTTTATATTCGACCGCGAATATATTCCTATGGGATTTTCCCATTGTTCGAGGCTACCACTTTTAAAATAGCCTCGAACATACCGCCGGTTTATTAAATTGATATAAATTCACCGGTTGGTATTTTTTGCCGAAACTAGGTTCCAAAATGGCATTTGTGTTCGCTTCTGTGACTCCAACCCAAGTCGAGCCCTTTGTTCCACTTTTTGGCGGGCTTCTCCATAGAAGCCTCCAAAAGTGGTGCCACTCTTTCTGGGTACCACAGGGGGCGTGGGAGGGGGTTTAGGCACCCTGGACCGAGTTGCCTTGGCAACTCAAGTCGCACTCTTGTGTGATTGGCCCAAGTGGTGAGCCGCCCGGCTCACCACTTAGCATGTTTGAGTGACAGCTAGGCTGAATGAATGGGGGTTTTCTGCATAAAAGTAGGGCTTTGGGGACTGGAACTTCAGAAGTCGCCACAGGACCTAAAGAATCTGAGGAGGGAGAAGCCGAGCCGACCTGCAACGACGACACCACCGGTGGAGCCCTGCTGAACCGTCTCACCACTTTTCCCGACGACAGATGAGATCTCCAGCCCGGAGAGTCTTCTTCCTTTGACTGGTTGGGATAACCAGTTTGCTCGTCTTTTCGCCTTCCTGGACCATCTCATGGCTGCCTTGCCTGTGCCAAGCACCCCGGCAACCGGAATATCACGGTTTACCACTACCGCGAAGAAAAGGGTGGTACCTTGTAACCCGGAAACTCTGCAGCTGGTTTCTTCCCTGGCAGTGCAACGACCTTCAGCTTTCCTCCATGTCGAGACCTCCTCTTCCTCTGGACGAAACACCGACTTGCACCCGCTTCCAGGAACAACTGCCCCCGCTGGATCGTTCTTCCCATTTTCAGGTACTGTGTCCCGCCTGGCTTCCCTTGCGACAGATCGTTCGGGGTGACAGTAAATCCTCGACTTTCTAACCTGGGTTAGCATGGGGCCTGTTAACTAACTTTTCCTGACTTGATCGCAACCTTTTGTGAACTATTTACAAAGACTCTTTGAGCATAACCCCACTGTGTGATCCTGGACACATTTCGCTTGCTCTCTCTAAGAGTGGGCCTGGCATTTGAACTTCCTTGCTCTCCAGTAGACTTTGCCTAACCTGCCTCACTGTGGTTCTTTGAAAAGTATTGAGATTTGTGTGCTTTCATAACTCTGCCTTTTTCCCCCTTTTTAAATAACTTATTAGAGTGCCATCTTATGTTAAGCGCTCACCTCTGTCGGAAAATAAGTGGTGTTTCTCATTAAGACTTGTCTAATACGTAATCAGGGTTGTATATATATATAATAGTGACTGTGTGTTGAATTTACTTACCTCTTTTTGTGCTAGTGTAATTTAAAAGTGTGTCTTTAAATAAATAGTTATATACTTTTACACCAAAGCTCTGGTCAGTGTTTGCTTGTGCTACAGTATCTCTGTACCTATTGTGTATACTCTATATACTGCCTAACTCATTTTGAGAGAAGTCTAACTGCTCAGCCACAGCTACCAGGTAAATCTGGGTGGTACAGACTGCTACCAATTGGGTTTACTGCCAACCACCTGTAGTCATAAATCTTTTGCAGTGGTCCCTAAGGGAACTGCACAGGTTTCTGCCTAACACTGCCCTAGTAGGAGGTTCTACCGTGCATCTAGCGCTACCCTCATGGCTCTACATACACCCAGTCTTCCAGTTGTTCCTACTCACAACTAAGGACCCTGGATTGTGCCCCAGTGCAAAGTCCACCCAAACCCATAACGGTAGATGGAGAGCCTGAATGCAAGGTGAGAGCAATCATTTATTCTATAATCATAAGGGAACGTCTTTAATGGACTCGAAAGGATGCAGGGCAACAGTGTGTTCCTGGGAACCCGCTACTGGGTACACGCTCCACAGTGCCTCAAGAAATTCCATTAAGAAGACCAGGTTGGTGGTTGCTCTGTCTGGGCGAGGAGTACTGTCAGCATCACTGGGCTGGCACAGGTGCCCACAATTGGTCTCTGAAAGAAAATCCAGAGTCTACAATTTCAAAAATACCGTATTAAGAATTTTATTATACTTGATACCTTTTTTATTTTGTGAATTAAATCACGATTTAATCCATCAACAATTCAATTGTTATGCAAAAATTGTGCAAGACAATATACATGGCCACAGAAAGAGAGAAAACTGGGATTGAGGCCGCTTTTGAAGATCTCTGGGGCCCACCCTAACTGTTGACCACTTTCTGTCTGGGTGTGGCGTTTTCCATGTGAAATATTGGGGGATCCGGTAGTGGTAAACAAGATAGTCGAGGTTTTCGAGTTTAACCAGCCACAAATTATCTCAACAAATATGACGTTGGATGCATTCAAGGCAACGATGCGCGGGTTGAGGGGGGTTCTCATAGCTGAAATGGCGTATAGACGCAAGCAAAAAAATTGCCTTAGAAATAGAATTGGAGAAAGAGTTCAAACAAATAATAGGTAAAATGGAAACCAAAGTCATTCTGTCTATCCAGAGAGCGTATAGGGTGGCCGCTGGGAAACTAAACTTGTTACATGCCAAGAAAGCTGAAAAGTAATTACTGTACCTTAGACAAAAATATTATGTTAAAGCAAAATTGGTCAGACCATATGTTCGCCCAAATGTTACGCCAAAAATCTGCCTCCCAAACCATTCAGTCAATATCCATTACAGAAACATCCCAGATCATCACGCAATTTATGACTTTTACTCAAATCTGTATGGTCCAAATTTACAGATAGCGGGACACAAACGTATTTAGCATCAATTAATCTCCCTTGAATAACGCACGAAGAAAGAGAAAGTCTATAGGGCGAAATACCCTCTGAGGAAGTCTTACGGGTTATACATTTCTATTCCCACGAATAAATCTCTGGGCCCGGATGGTTTTTCCACCCAACTTTATAAAATATTTCGGAGGGTGCTGATTCCCATACTTGTAACTTTATTTAACTCATTCTCACAATCTGGGCATATCTCCTCGGCTTTGGAGGAGGCAAAAATAGTATTATTTTTAAAACCTGGAAAAGTTCAGCGCGGTTGTGGATCTTATTGCCCCATCGCTCTGATAAATTTAGATGCAAATATCTACTCAAAAATGTTGCCCAATAGAGAACTTACTCCCCTCGATTATACACCCAGATCAGTCTGGCTTTATAAAAAATATCCAGGCTCGTGATAATATACGATGTACTTGCCATTTTTTGGAAAAAGTTGTGAAGAAGGGCCCATCTACAGTCATTCTTTGTCTTGATGCCGAAAAAAGGCATCTGACCGAGTCGAGTGGTCTTTTCTCTTTTTAACGTTAACAAATACTTGGGTTTGGCCCACGTATTATAGAGAAAATAAAGGTAAACTATCAAAAGCCGTTGGCTCGCCTCTTGGTCAATGGACAACTAACCCAATCTATTTCCCTCCAAAGAGGGAATAAACAGGGATGCCCTATGTCACAGTTACTTTATGCCATCTCTATGGAGCCATTCCTTGCGAAATTTCATCAAATCACTGAAATAAAGGGGACAATGTTTGGTGGGATACAGCATAAAATGATGGCATATGCAGATGACATGCTGTTATTTATAAAAGACCTGGGTTCTTCATTGCTACTAATAGCTAATGAATTAAAACACTCTGGGGCTGGGGTACAAACCAATCATACCAAATCCGAAATTTTAAATCTATCTCTTACTCCGGAAGAGGTGCAGACACTTGAACCGCAAACACAATTTGGCTGGGCAAAGGACAGTATTAGACTTATCTGCATAATGGTAACTCCTAAATTAACAGGGTTGTACTTGGCTAACTACCGCCCACTGTTGGAAGAAGTAACAGGACAATTGAAGAAACAGGGTTCTTTGACAATATCCTTGCTCTTTCGGATCAATACAATAAAAATGGTAGTCCTCCCCAAATTCCTCTATTTCCTTCAAGCACTTCCTGCCCAGGTCCCAGCTTCTTATTTTCAGAAATTACAGAGCAGGATTTCGGCATTTATTTTGAATAATAAACATCCCAGGGTAGCATTTGATGTGCTTTCCACTCCGGCAAATAGAGGGGTATTGGGTCTTCCTAAAATGCAAAAATTCTACATAGCTTCCCAACTGCGCATAAAAAGGATTGGTGGGACAAAGACTCGGAGAAGAGGTGGGTACAAATGGAGCGGTCAATAGTTGTTTCCAGATTTTAGGCAGCCTGTGGCTGCCTAAAAGGGAACGTCCTCAAAATATTCATGAGTGAGATCACAAGCTTGGTGGAGGAGGTCTGGGATATTGCTGCTACAAAATATCAGATCACAACCTTCCCCTCCTCTTTAACCCCACTATTTACTATCTAACCCTCCGTTCACACCGGGTCAGGGCTCTCGTGCATTCACTAAATGGAAGCTTGTGGGCTGTATGAAACTTCTTGGCGCGTTTCAGGGCACGGATCCCAAACAGTTTACTACATGCAAAATAGAGCTAGGCCTGAACGAATCGGCCGTTTTCAATATTTCCAGGTCCAACACTGGATATTTGCTCCCCCAAATAAGCTGGCGGCGATCCGGGAGCTCACTATATTTGAGAAATCTTTCAGCACAAATCCAGGGAACAAGGCACTTATTTCTAATTTATATAAAATCATGCAGAAGTACCTCTCGCTTCCTCCTCACACTATAGATCTTGTTGGCAGCAAACCTTGGGGGATCAAATATCACAAATCGAATGGGAAGTACTGTGGAAAGATATCCCCAAGTACACTTGCTCGATTCAGATAAGGGAATGCTGGTATAAGCTGATGGTTCAGTGGCATTATACCCTGATACGTTTGCACAAAATGAAACCAATCATTTCTCGGCAGTGTGGTCTACCAGGGGAATGGGGGCATATCTGGTGGACGTGTCCGAAATTGAAGGGGTATTGGGTGGAAATTGAGGACTTCAAGGTGCAAATATTTGGGGCTGTCTGGCACACTACTATGAAGTGAAACCTTTTGTTGATCCCTAAGATAAAATTGAAACTGTTTTAAAACAAAAATGCAAATCATTCGTTTTTTTTTTTACAATTGGCTGCTCTTCTGTCTATAGCGCAAAAATGGAAATCTAAAGACCCAGCAGATATTGTGGCCTGGTTTTCTAAACTATGGAATGTTGTTGCACTTCAGTGGGTGACATACTCAATTCAAGGCGATCAAAGGAAATTTGCACAAGACTGGGCAGAGATGCTTAAATTCTTACACAGAGATGATAACATTCGATACTGCCCGCAGCCTATCCGAATCCTGGGTCTTAACTGAGTATGTCTTTTTGTTTGCTGATGTGACTTGTTTAATATGTATCATGCTGGAATAAGGGGGTAGGGGGTGGGGGAGTTAAGGGTGTTTATTAGAGGGGTTTTCTTTTTGGGGTTAAATTACAGTTTGTTGTATTCAAAATGCCAATAAAAGATTATTTTTAAAAAGAATGACATATTGTTGATATGGCTCCTCTTGAGGTATGGCTGGATCATAAGCCAGTTTAGCCAGAAATGTCTTGAATATTTGCCAGATCCTGTGAATAGAGCAGTTTCTTTCTCATTGGTTTACCCGCTGCTCACCTTGGCAGTTCTGCCTCTCACAGATGCTTTTCTCTCATCCATAACAGGTCTTGCTTTTTCTCTTTCATTTGCAATCATCTATGCTCCTGTTTCCTCCTCATTTAGTTCATCCTTAAAATATAGAACTTCTTCTGAAAGATTCTTTATCTTCTGAAATTGCATCAGGTGCCGTTTGGATCCGGAATTCCTTAAACTGCTCAATCAATTTTTCTATCATGCCTCCTTAGTTAAAACACTACTGGCTAAATCTTGAGTATCTCAACTCTTAGGTTTTCACCAGCATTTATAATATCTGCCTTTCCACAAAGGCCAACACATTTATTTGAATTGGCTCCCTTTACGGAATTCTTCGGTGCCTCGCTGCAGACTACAATGAAATTGATTTTTAACTTTATACAAAAACATTCAAGGGCTTCTGTGCATGATATGAATGTTAAGAAAGCTGATTTGGAGACGTGGTGGATGTAGAAGTATGGAGAGCATGGCTCACGGTAGGTTGGACACTTTTTTGTATGAGCAGACCACTCCAAATGACAATGACATGGAAGTGTAAAGTAGCAATGACTAACAGTACCTGAGTGAAAATAAAGGTAATTATTAATTTCTAAATAAACACCATGCTTAAAGTTCTTTGTTTCTGTGTGTTGTACTATTGCTCTCTTGTTTGCTAATTCTGTAAAAAGGCCAGTTAATAATTTCTCAGTTTCTCCATTTTATTTACATTTTGTAGGGCATGATGAGTTGCTAGAAAAAGGTAGAAGACATGACAAATTGATTACAGAATTAGTAGACCTTCAAACCTATCTGAAGACATCCAACCTGGAAAAAGATCACTTGAAGGTAATACTTTTTTCTGCTAACTACTATTTGATGCATTTCTCAAGTGTATTATTTCATAGACAGTATAAACTTAATCGCATGAAATGATATAAATACAAATTGTAGAACCCTTTGTTTTATTCTCTTGTGTATGGTTATGCTGATGGCTGTGGTAGTATTTACATTTGAGAAATATATTTTCTTCTTGGATGTGTTTAGTACTGTTAGTAGTTTTCCTCTGATTATCTTCTTTCAGAGATTCTTATTAAATAGCAAGAAAACATATTGTAACTGGTTGCTTACTATATGAAAACACAATTAAGAGCTTCACACAAATCTAATGTAAACATTTCTCCCACATATTGCTCATGTTTTGAAGTTCATCCCTTACACAGTCAGCTCTTCAAACTAGGTGTTGGCACTGCCCGGCTCTGTGCGTGGCCCCAAACTTTGCCGGAATTGATGCCACACTTATATTTCCTCAGGGCCTCTAGTATTTCCTCTTTTCTGCATGCCACAGCCATAAACATTATTTACAGGCGCCAGTTACTCAATGCTTTTCATTTTTCTGACATTACACCACAACCTTAATCGGGCTTCAAAGCCTACAGGGTTTGTGACGGCTCCATGTCCTAGACTGACTCGCATAAAGGTGCTGGTAGCAAAGTTACCGGCACCTTTTCTGGACCGGGTCACTCTGAGTCTGCCGGTAGGGGCACAGAACAGCCGGCATGCCTGACCTGCCAGTAGTTCAGGCCCCTACTGGCAGAAAAACCACTGAATCACTGACACCGTTAACAACGGTGCCAGTGCTTCAGTGTTCCCTTTCCCATGGAGTTGGGAATGGGAACTTACTGTACCGCCACTGTCTGTGATATCCCGGTAACACCGGGATGTCAGGCGGCGGTAACAGTAAGGCGAGGTTGCCGGTAACCCGCCGGTAGGTTACCTGCAACCTCGTAATGAGGCCCCTTGTGTCTGTTTTGCCTAGGAAAGGTCAATGGCATGGAGGAGTGCGCAGGCCCTTTAAGACAATGGGCCTCATTACAAGTGTTATGGTATTCCGGTTGCAAATCCACTGAAATACCACCAAACAGAATTATTGTTACTGCCACTTGTTCCCGCGGATTTGCTGTGGGATTACACGTGGTGGTAGGTGGTGTAAATCCCCATTTTTTGGAGTCCATTGGATTCCATGGGGATTTTGGTGGAATTACCATTGGCGATAATTCTGCCAGCAGTGAATCCACTGATTTTGCTAGTTTTTGGTGGTAAGGGGAAGGATTTACCTCTGTGTTTTTCTGGAGGAAGATCCTCCACCTTTCCACCAAAGTCGTAGTACGGTAGTGTGGTAATATGGCAGTAATGCGTTTTTCGACTGCAGTAACACTGTTTTTTCCTTTACTGCCATACTTGTAAGCAGGCCCAAATGACTCCTAAAGCAAAAAGGGAGAAAGTGGCAAGGCTTTTAATGGCCTCATCAAAATCTGCTTTATGATATGATATGGCATTTATAACGCGCCTATACACAAGTGTTTCAAGGCGCGATGAGGCAAGGGAGGGGGAACAAAGGGAGGACAGACAACGATCCTACTAGGCCAGGTATCATTCAGATTGCGCAAGTTCATGGGATGGGGGAAAGGGAAAGTGCAGAGGGTGGTGAGGGAGGGGACAGTGCAGTACAAGGGAATACGAAATCACAATATAAGTAACGGCCAGCAGGTGGCAAGTGCAAAGTAAGAGCAGAAGTCAGGTGGCGAGTGCTGGTGGTGGGACTGTAGGGATACAGGAACAGTCCCAAGTGTGGTGGTTGCCAGGCAGGCAGTGCAGGTGCATATGACTGGCGGGGAAGTGACCTGGGCCAGAGGGGTGGCCAGGTAACCAGTGCAATTTCAGCCAGGAGGTCAGCAGGGGAGCGGAGGAGAGCAAGCAGAGGCAAAGAGAAAGGTTTTGAGGTGCTTCCGAAACTGGAGGTGGTTCAAGGAGGCAGGGAGGGCTGTTCCAGAGGGATGCCCCAGCGGAGGAAAGAGATCTGCCACCAACTCGTTGCTTGGAGAAGCGACTTTCCCTGAGGGAGTTGGAGGCGGATGAGCGTAGAGCTCGAGAAGGAAGATCTTTAGGAAGCAAGAGTTGAAGGTATTGAGGCCCCAGGCACCGGAAGGCCTTATGGACAATGCAGAGGGTTTTGAACTTATTCCTCGCAGCCACTGGGAACCAGTGCAGAGATTTCAGTCCTGGAGAGATACGATCCCTGGGCTGAAGGCCAAGGATCAGTCTCGCAGTCCTGTTCTGGATGAGTCGCAGAGAGTGGAGGCAGGCAGATTTAGAAAGAGGCGGTTGCAGTAGTCTAGCCTAGAGAGAACCAGAGCTCTAGAGACAGTGAGCTTCTGGGGGAAGGTGAGCAAAGGAAGAATACCTCTGAGGAGCTGCAGCTGGTGGTAGTGTGACCTCTTAGAGACGTAAGAGATGTGAGGAGAGAAGGAGAGTGTGGAGTTGAAGATGACCCTGAGGTTTTTAGCCTCGAAGGTGTGAGTAGGAAGAGAGGCCGGCCAGAGAGAGACCGGAGAAGAGGGAGTGGGTGTGCCGATGAGGAGAATCTCAGTCTTACTGGCATTAAGGCAGAGGTCATTGGCAGCACACCACTCCTGGATAGCAGACAGTCAGTCAGTGATGAGAGATGGAGAAGAGGTGGCCGAAGGTAGCCTGAAAATGAGCTGAGTGTCATCCGCATAGCACTGAAAGTTGGGGCAGAGAGCGACAATGCAGTGGGCAAGAAGTGCCAGGTATTGGTTGAACAGCGAGTGATGGAGGTTAGACCCCTGGGGACACCACAGGTAGAGAAAAAGATAGCGGAGAGGAAGGACCCCAGTTGGAACTGGGAGGGTCGTCGGAGAGGAAAGAAGTCAGCCACGCCAGGGCCTGCTCTGTGATACCCAGGTTATCATGGAGACATTTGAGCAGGATGGCATGGTTGACCGTGTCAAAGGAGGCAGAGAGATCAAGCAAGATGAGGACACAGGGGTGTTGGAATTAAGGTTAGCGAGCAGGTCTTCATGGATGTTCAGAAGAGCAGTTTCCGTACTTCTGGCAGCTCTAAAGCCAGACTGATGGTCATGAAGACAACCAACAGATTCAGTGTGGCAATTAAGCTGGGAGATGGCCAGCTTTTCTAGGAGTTTGCCCAGGAAGGGAGTGATGGAAACTGGACGATAGTTAGCCAGGCAGGAGGGGTCCGCAGAAGGTTTCTTAAGAAGCTGGTGCACATGGGAGTGCTTCAGGGGGGATGGGAAGACTTCAGTGGTGAAGGAGTGGTTGCAGAAGTCAGCCAGGGCAAGAGCCAGGGAGTCAATGTGGTCCTTGATGGTTTTGGAGGAACAGGGGTGAACCTGTTTGGACAAGACTTTCATAGATCGGACTTGTCTAGAAACCTTGTCTGCAGTGAACAGGGGAAAGGCAGAGAAGGAGGGAGAAGAGGTGGCTGTCGAAGAGCCAGAGGAGGGGTAGGGGGGGAGGGGAGAGGAGGAGAGTGAGGACAGGATGTCCTGAGTTTTAGAGATGAAGTGAGAGGCCAGTGCCATGCAGACGGCCTGGGAGGGGACAGGAGAGGTAGAGACTGTGGCAGGATTGGCCAGTTCCTTGCAGATTTTAAACAGTTCAGCTGAGTTGTTAGATGCCGCAGAGACGGGGGTTTGGATACGCGGGTTCTTGGTGGGGACTGAGAGCCGGTATTGCCTTTGGAGCAGGCGGCAGGCCAGTTTGTCAGAGGATGTACATGAAGCGCGCCATTTCCTCTCAGCCTCCCTGCACTTACTTTTAAGGGTGAGGAGGTCTGAGTCGTACCAGGAGTTGCACTTGGCTTTGGGCTTCAGGCGGATTCCAATGACAGGGTCAAGAGTATCAGATAGAGCAGAGTGGAGCATGGACAGGGCTGTATCAGGGTGAGAGTCAGCCAAAGGGGGAGGCGGGAAGTGGCGGCGAAAGCCTCGACTGACACGCTTCATGGGTTGGATGACCGAGAAGGTGGGTGGCAGTGATGGAGGTGGCTTGGCCTGGGGGGTAGAGAGGGTGAGATGGGTGGAAAGGAGAAAGTGATCACTCCAGGAGAGAGGAGTGGTGAGAGGGACAGAAAGGGGGAAGGTCTGAGGAGATCAGAACATCCAGAGTGTGCCCTGCAGAGGGAGTCAGGCCTGAGGGGAGAATAGAGAGTGAGATTGAGTTGCAGAGGTCGCAAAAAGAGTCCAGTGGAAGGACATGAAGCATCCATGTGGATGTTGAAGTCTCTAAGAAGGAGGAGTTGAGTGGTCAAGACCAGGAGGGAAGAGGAGAGGTCCGCCCACTCAGAGAGGAAGGAGTAGATCTGAACAGGTGGCTGATTTCCTTCGAAAGAGGAGTAGGCCTGTGTATGGAATGACAGAGACAGGAATCTATTTGGGGAAGATGAGGGCTACAACCCCTCCGGAGCGGTTGGTCCTGTGCGCAGAGAGGATCTTGTAGCCGTCAGGCAGGAGAGTGTCAAAGCTTGTGACAGAGCTGGCCGTGAACCATGTTTCGGTGAGACCGAGGACATCGAGGTGAAGTTCCTCCAGAAGGCAGCAGATATCGGAGGAGTGTTTGACAGCTGAGCGAGAGTTGAGAGTGGCAATTTGGAGAAGGTTGCCGCCCTTGAAAGACTTCCGGGGAGTGGTACAGATCAGAGTTGTACGCCCTGCGGAGGTGAAGAAGGAGCCCGAGGGGGGGGGGGCAGAGGAGGAAGGAGAGGGCAAAGTAGCTGAGGAGGAGACAGCACGGGGAGGTGATGAAACATTGAGGGGAAGAGAGGGGACAGCAGGAGAGGAAAGGAAATTGATGAGGCGCGGGAAGCATCTATCGAAGAGGAGAAAGTTGGCCTGAGGGCCTTGGACCAGGACAGTGCCATTCACATAAACATTAATGATGACCTTAGAGGAGTGGAAGGAGGCGAGGAGGGCATCCCACCGGGTTCCACCATTAATGGGAGATGAGGAGAGTGGAGAGAGCACAGAGACCATATGTAGGGTCTGAAGGTCTGGCGAGGGAACATCAAAGAGGATGGCAGTGAAAGTTTGCCTGGAGGAGGCAATAGTATAGGTGTCGGCGATAGGGAGGCCTGGGTTGGAGACCAGGATGTCCTTTTTAAACTTCTTCATACCAGATTTGGTGAGGAGAGCAGGATAGTCGATAGAGAAGCAATTACAAAAGATAGGAGAGACGTAGAGCACCATAGAGTAGACGGGGAGAGGAGAGTGGGGGAGAGAGAGAAGGAAGGGGAGAGCACGAGAGAGGACACAGGTCAAGGTGCAAGCAGACAAGACAGTGAGAAGCGAGAAGGTTGAGCAGTTGGACAAGACAACGACACTTCGATTTCAAGAACGAACACACCTAAGTTTCAGAATCCTGAATAGTGGGAGAAAGGCCTAGGTTTCACAATGCATTTTTAAATGCTGAACAATGCGAGTTCTAAAACAGGAGGAGAAACGCACCTAAGTGTGAGAGTCTGCTAGGAAGACAGAGGTATGCAGGGGGGCACGCGGGACTAACGAGGATGTTGACTGGCAACTGGCGACCCCTGCGGACACCTGCAGACACAACCAGGAGCCTCCAATAAGGGAGCTGCCCTTTGCCAAGAGGCCCCTAGCCACAGAGGCTGCCGGGCAGAGGGCTGTCCTGGGAAGGTCGTGAAAAACAAGGAAAAGCCAATCAAGGGGGTGGGCAGGTTGGGAGGCGGGCGGGGGAGGAGGGGAAAGAGCGGAGGGGGAGCCGGGAACAGGGGACACGGGCCGCAGCAGGGAGAAGAGGGGACAACACTACGCAGCAGATAAAATTCAATTTGCCCATAGGGCACTCACCAGTGGATTCACCGGCGCTGCATTCACCCACTCAGTCTAGAAGGACTACATTGGAGAAATCCTCTCAGGAGATGGCATCTATGACTCCCCAATCCAAGCTTCAACACCTGAGGAGTTGAGAACATTTAGAGTAACTATGATGAAGGTCTTTGACTAGGCTCCCGAGGCTGACACTACTTAGTCCCTGCCGCTCCACTGGAGGATGCCTCTGGGAACTTAAAGCACAGCTCCCACCCAAACAGGAGTTCGTCTTTGGGCAGTGAGTCAAAAGGGTTGTCACCATCAGCGTCTTCGGCCCCACCAACATGCCACTCAGCCTCTCTTCCTCCAATGTTGCTTCAACGCATTGCTTTTCTAGGCACATGTGCAATTGGCACCAGAGTGAATGATGCCCATCTACTCTGCGCTGCTGTACTCTGAGCTGGCGACTCCGGCTTTGCCTGCTCGTTCCAAGCCGTTAGGTGCTCGACCCCAGTTACCACAAGGAGCATAGGTTGACCCAGTTGCAAAGATTCTGGGACTTATTTGCAATGGAAGAAAACGACTACCCGCATGCTTGCAGCTTGTAAGAGGCATAGCCCAGTATGAATGTTCTCAAGAACTGCTTGTTGTACAGTCAGACATTTCTTTCCTGCAACTGCAATGAGATCTTCAGGAGGCAGGTGGTTGGACACTTCACCGGGTTCGGCGATGGAGAGGGATCTCATCTCCGACCAGGGTCCCATATTTGTCTCCTTCCGGATGGTCTTAGATAGAGCAGCTGACACCATTGGTTTTGTGATGTCTTTTGAAGAGGTGCCTATTCACACTATTACTGTAAATGTGCAGTCCAAGACTCCAATGGTACTGTTTTTTTTCCACTAAAGGTACTTTAATGAGAGATTGCTAACTGTCTGGTTCAAACCCATTTTTATCCCTTCATTAGACAATGATCTAGCACAAAAACATAGAGCAGGCCATGAGGACCCAACATCTCACCCATCTCCAGAAAGCTTGGTTATTGAAGCGCCCATAGCTGAAGCAAAAGCAACAGCCTGTCCTACTATTCTTCCTGACAAGGAATCAAAACAATTCGACACGTGGGGCTGCAGAACATTTGCTTCACGTAGTCATGTGCTTAGAACACTCAATATGTCATGCTTCTTTTCCTGCCACTTGCAAGCCCTGTGGTAAGCAATGCAGTTAGCAGGAAGCTATTGACCACCACATATGCAGTGGCCCTACAAGCAGCTACTCCGGGATAGTAAAGATACTGCTAGGAACATCTTGGGCCTTTACTACACTAAATGCGTGGGCCACACCATGAGCACTGGGGCTGTTTTGAGTTGCCATTCTTAGACCAGAACATCAAATCGCACACATGAGGTGCAGCTGAAGTTGCTTGTTCTGACATTTGACAGATCCGATTTTTTTCAGCACAGTGCCGGACAAGGGACTGCAAACGTTTGATGGTTCTCGTCAGACTAAAAACTCTTTAAGGCTCTCTGAACCCTCATTTTCCTTCTCCTTCGGGAGAGGAAGCTTTAGACCTTAACACTTCCCGCTGAAAGTTTGACCATTCAACACCTGCAGCAACAGCAAAGGAGAAATGGCTAAATGTCTATCTTCAGAGGGGCAGAGGAGTGCCTAAGATTTCTGCATCCGTGCCCCCTGGTTCCTAGACACCAATCCCCTTGAGTTGTTCTCTTTGATATGCTGCATGAGTCTCCTGTGGGGTGCAGGATTTAAGAACATAAGAGGGTATGGCACGAAATAACTTTAGACAGATGGGTCTAACAAATGGTAGACCAAAGATACGGTCTGCTCTTTTTGACAAAACCCTCTCAAAATCCCCCTACTTTTCCCTCACCTCCTCCAGAACCACTCCTGTTACAGACCATTTTTCAGCTGTTGTTGAAAGGAGCGGTGGAGCTTGTTCGAGTAGAGAAAGTCTGGAAAGGCTGGTGTTCCCATTACTTCTTTGGGAAGGGATGTAGGGATGTCCACAACCAACAAAACAGTGTTCAACACAATGTGCAGAGCTTCATCCAGCTCGTAGCTTTCTTTCAGCTCCCTTCCCCAAGTATAAAACAGTTCCAAACAAAAGTCGCAAGATTGCCTTAAGTTCAGGATGGTATAGAGTTAACCAATACTCGAGGTTCCCTTCCCCAAGTTCCAAAACACAGTTCCAAACACAAAATATCTTGAGACAACTTCCTCAAGTCAATAAGTAGGTTAAACCTCAGGGTTCCCTTCCCCAAGATTCACTTTCAATGTTATAATGGTATTTTTCAGTTTTCTTAAAGTTCTGCGCCACACTTGCGCCTTCTGTATGTGGTTGGACCTTGTACAGAAATATCTTGACTGAGAATTGCAGTTCATTCAGCTTTCCAAGTATATTTTATTATTTACAATTTCTCCCACTCTGTTGTTGAATATACTTTCCTTTGGTTCGCTTGTTAAAGCTCATCTCCAAAGTTCCATTAACCCTGGAGTTCACCATATATTGGGTTCACTTGTATTGTTAAATTTAAATTAAAGGTTTTGTTCACTTGTAGGTTCAGCATATATGGCTCTTACTTGCATTAAAGTTTTATTCATTTTTGAGCTTGGCATATGGTAGTTGTATTTGAATTTTAAAGCTCCATTCGTTTGTAGTCTTCATAGGTAACAGTTCTGTTTATTAAGTTTTCTTTCAATTCGGTATTCAATAAGCATGAATATCTGTTTAAGCTTTTCATTCGGTTTGAAATTCAATAATCATTAAAGGTTTCAATTCAGTTCATCTTGTTGTTTTATATCTTAGTAGATTGATTTTTATAAAAAAAAACCAACACTCAGAGACTTTTGAAAACGTGCTTTCATGTACACACGACCACTCCGCTACAAAGTATTCTTAATTATTCAATAGTTAACAGGGCTTCAGATCGGATACCTTCAAAAGCGTATTTTATCATGCACGTGTTTTATCATGCACGCGACCACTCCAATATAAAATAACCTTCCACGTAATTGCAAACACTCACATACAGGGTTTCTGCTTTCATAGAAACTCATTGGTTGCTTCTTTGGGAGTTCCTGCAGCACAGATCTCTCTGCCTTCTGTTCTCCGCCTCAGGGCGCCACCTTCTGCCCCTCAGGCCCTCCGAGGTCGGCTTTTGTCCCCAGGAGAACAAACACTTCGAACACCAGAAAAAGGGACAGGCTCCCTGCACAGCTCCCGTGTCAGCTATTCATTTGGTTCCACCAAACCCCAGAACCCGGGCCACACTCTCATGAACCGTCCCTGTGTTGCACACATATAGCTCCTGCTGCTTCTCTTTGCATCTCTGTTGCTGCTTCACCATCATCATCACTTCTTCTTCGCTCACAACTTGATTGGGCTTCCTTTTATACACCTGCAGCCCTTTAACAGTCTGCAGGTGCAAATGTGCAATCAGCCCTACCTGACCTCTGCGACTTCCAGCAGGCATCTTTCTCGTCCCAGTAACAGGGTGGTAAAAGCACATAGTCTTCATTACTCCTGGTTGCCTCTTCTTCATCCCAGTACTGTTCGTGGTTATACATGAGGAAGTCAGGGGAGTTGACTCACAATAACCCACAAAGGCGAGGAAGGGTTGGTTGGGTCATTAGTAGGAAAAGGGGGATGCCATGTCTCTCCCAAGGGTATCCCACTCCCAGTCCCCAAAGACCCTCCGCCCAGGTGATCCTACCTCGCTCGTCCACCCCCAGGCTCCGTATCCAAGTGCAATGTCTTTTCCCTGGCTAACTGCGCAGAGGACCCATGGGGAATAGAAGTGACAATATCCTCGGGTTTCTCACAGTATCCACAACCAACCACTTTCTGAGGTCCACGTATTGGCAACACTGACCATCAGGCACCCTGGGATGCGAAGCACATCTGCAGGATCTTTCAATGAGCAGCCTATTGGAACGTCCTGTATAAGTCCTTAAACATCAACTTGGTGGAGCTCTGGGAACCTTGCATTTTTTTAACCTTTAATCAGATGTTCTACTGTGCAGGTGTTCATGGAGCAAGGTAGCTAAAAAATGGTGTGCTCACAATCGGTCTGCTGAAGGCAGAACTAGCAAAATACAGTACCGTTCAATTCTTCATAAAGAACAATCGATAATGACAATTTTAAGCAGTATAAAGTGGGTTTAATATAAAATTATTCAATTGCAGAAGAGAAACCAAATGAGAGGCCAATGCATTTCGGATCATCCAGTTCTTTCTTTGTGCCCAAACTGCAAGTAAATAGCACAGCACAAAGTAGGCAAACGGCAACCAAACAAAGGTAAAAGCTTGAGTCTCACATAGTTAAAGAAGTCAACCTGAGAAACCCTCGGCCCCCACAGTTGTGTGAAAATGTGAAAAAAAAATTGGAAAGCCACAAGAGAAGCTCTCACCAACACCAAGCAGTGCGAAGAATGCTATGACTACTGTGAGTCCCACAGAGACATAAAAGACATAATTAAAATATACCATTGCATTACGCAATTGAGAACCACCTGAGACTGACAACTGAAACCATCAATAGTATCTCACTGGGTAACTAGACAAGTAGTAAAGTGGATCGAAAGAGGGTGACTAGAAGATGCCCAAAAATTATACCTGTTTTAACAAACAACTGGGCCCTACAAGTAAGGTAGCCAAAAAACGGTTCTGTAAAACACACGAAAACCTACCAACAAATGGCAAGAAATAAAGATACAGAAGAATAAGGTGAAATCTAGCAATAGATAACCAAAATATAAAGTAAGGTTACAAAAACCAATAAAAAGTACAGAAAAGAAGACCAGCGCGTGCCGTGCTCTAGGCTGGAAGAAATGGATAGCTATTCACTAAATACAAGGTGCTTAGAGTGTCAGAGTTCCTGCTGGAATCGAACATAAATTTGAGAAAAACAAGTATGAGAGCAAAAAGCACAGCCCAAAGTGAAAGAGACATGAGAGAACTCACAGTATTGAAGTACTGAGGAGTGCAGCACTGAGGCTGTGGCACACTGCAAAGCAGATGGTGAAAGGAGGGAAAAAGCTTGCAGCAAGGGCCTAATAAAGTGACACATTGGTCTGTTTGTCAAGGAAACAAAACACGCTTGTCTCGGGAGGATAGCTCAGGGGAAACATGCTCGCCTTTGAAGCAAGACGACACAGAGCACTGTTAGGCAGAAAGCTGTGCAGTTCCCTTAGGGACCACTGCAAACGATTTAAGACTACAGGTGTTGGCAGTAAACCCACTTGGTAGCAGTCTGTACCACCCAGATTTACCTGGTAGCTGTGGCTGAGCAGTCAGACTTCCCTCAAGAAGAGTTAGGCAGTATGCAAAGTATACACAATAGGCACTCAGATACAATAATACAAGCAAACACTGACCAGAGCTTTGGTATCAAAGTATACAATTATTTATTTAAAAACACACAGTTGAAACACTCCAGCACTCTTATTGTAAAATATTCTAAACACAGTTACTATTGTAATATATACACCCCTTTTTCCTTATGTTACTATTGTAATATATACACCCCTTTTTCCTTATCAGATTAGTCATAGTAAACACCACTTATTTTCATACAGAGGTGAGCGCTTAACTAGATTGCACTCCAATAAGTTTGTGAGAAAGGGAGGGAAAAAAGACAGAATATGGAAAGGTACACCACTCTAAGATTCAGGAACACTGTTAGCAAGGCAGAAGAGCAAAAGTCACTGGTGAGCCAAAGTCCAAAGGCTGAGCCCACTCTTAGAGAGAGCAGAGCACAAATGCGCCCAAGATCACACAGTTACACTATGCTTAGAAAGTCTTGCAGAGGGTTCAGAAAGGGTTTAGAGAGGCTTTAAGAAAGTTTAGCCAGGGTGTCCCAGACTAACCCAGGTTCGAAAGCCGGGGGCTAAATCTACCCCGTACAGTCGGTAGCAAGGGAAGCCAGGCGGGACACGGTACCTTAAGTGGGGAGGATCCTCCAGCGGTGGCAGTTGCTCCTGGTAGTGGGTGCAAGTTGCGTCATCGTCCAGGGAAAGAGAAGATCTCGACTTGGAGGAAAGATGAAGGTCGTTGCACTACCAGGGAAGAAACCAGCCGCAGAGTCTTCCGGTTAAAGGTGGTACCTTTGTTTCGCGGTCGTGGTAAAACGTGGTATCCCGGTTGCCGGGGTGCTTGGCACGGGCAGGGCGGCCACGAGGTACGTCGGGAAAGCGAAAAGACGGTGAAACTAGTTATCTCCACCAGTCAAAGGAAGAAGACTCTCCGGCGGGAGATCTCCTCTGTCGTTGGGAAAAGTGGTGAGGCAGTCCAGCAGGGCTCCACCGGTGGTGGTGTCGTGGCAGGTCGGCTCAGCTTCTCCCTCGTCGGATTCTTAGGTCCTGTGGCGACTTCTGACGTTCCAGTCCCCAAAGCCCTGCTTTTATGCAGCAAACCCCCATTTACTCAGCCTAGCTGTCACTCAAACATGCTAGGTGGTGAACCGGCCGGTTCACCACTTGGGCCAATCAGGATGGAGTGCGTCTTGAGTTGCCTAGGCAACTCAGTCCAGGGTGCCTAAATTCCCCTCCACCCCTCCTAAGTAGCCCAGACAGAGTGGCACCACTTTGGAGGGCTTCTGTGGAGAAGCCCGCCAAAAAGTGGAACAAAGGGCTCGACTTGGGTTGGAGTTACAGAAGAGAACACAAACGCCATTTTAGAATCAAGTTTTGGCAAAAAATACCAACCGGAGAATTAATATTAATTAAATACACTGGCGGTATGTTCGAGGCTACCGTAAATAATTAAATAAAGATAGTAGCCTAAAACAAAGGGAAATCCCATAGGAAAATATTCGCGGTTGAATATAAAAAGTAGTATCCACTGCCACCAGCCAAAACTCGATCAGGGGGGACGGAGACGTGCCCCCTCGACTAACAGACCCTGGGGCAATCGTATTGCCCCAGCCAGTACGTCCACAATATGATGGTTTGTACTGGTTCTGTTCAGAATTTAAGACTAGTAAAGTCAATGGTGACTTTACATGGTCAGGCCCAGGGTATGGAGTCTATACTGGGGGGTCACTATGACACCCCTGTGTCACTGCACTGAGGGTGCTGTGTAACACACATCACAAAAACACATGAAGCCCTATGGAGTAAAATACCCCATAGCCCATTAAACACATCTAGGTTCAAAGAAACACACTCAAATCATGTCCAAGAGTGAGGGTAAAAGAGTCTCACTCTTGGCAGGAGAAAAAAATAAACCCCAAAAATCCAGCAAAGCTGCTGGGGGACTCACTAGGTTAGGAAATTCAGCCTAAACAGAGAATTCTCCGTAACAAGCACTACAGGTACAATCCCCGGGTCCACGCTTAGAAACCTCTGGGTATTAAGCGCGTTATAAATAACATATCATATCACATAGGTATGGAAAGTGAAACCTCTGAGATATTAGAGGAAAGAACCCATGAACAAGGTACAGAACGTGCAGGAAGCCAATCAGATTAGAGTCAGCTAAAGTCTGTTAAAAGTAACCGGTATGATGTCAACACAAACTGCCACAGAGAAATGATGGCTCACTAGATGTGGATTCTGATCTCCAAATGGTGACCTTTAAGATGGGTTTGTGAACTCTGACCTGGTGGACACTACACATAACTCCCAGTCAGGTGTATATATATTAAAAATACATGTACATTTATTTAAGACCTTTGAGTTTCAACACAGTAATACCTTTAAACAAACACAACACTACTATAACGCATATATACAATACCAAATGGCCTAAAGGGTTAAAAAGCACAGAATGGGTCCACAACCAAAAAGGGAAGGAAGCAGGGAGTGCAAATAGTCTTTAGGCATTTCTTCATTAAATTAACCCTAACTGAGAGGCAGTACAGTCCCTTCAAAGAGAGGAGCCTAGCGCTCAATGTACTTCAAATGCTCTTGCACGCGATAGTGGAGAAGGGCGAAAACAGGGTCTCTTGCAGCGGCTGTAACAGCTCAGAAAGGTGGGTGACACAATGAAGAATAAGTTCCCACTATCCGTGGAGGGTCTCCCCAAGAGGGCAGAACAGTTTCCAGGAGTGGGGAATGGGGCAGTAGCACAGGCTACCTGTAGAAAGGTGAGTGGCCTTCAGGGGACACTTGTGCGTAAAAAAGGGATGGATGCGCTATGGGCCACCAGTAAGGGTTGCTGTTACTCGCCGAACGCCGGCGCACTCCGGACCAAACTTCGGCAGACGAGTCCACTTTTGTTGCAGGTTTAAGTGTGGCATTTGTGCGGCGCTGCGGCTTTCAGCAGGAAGTTAGAGCGATGATTCCCAAATGGGACAGTGGTGATTTCTCCGCTCCTGGTGGATGGATCAGGCCAGTTTCACTGTAGAAGGCTTCAGGGCACAGAGGGCCACAGCAGCAAGGCACCTGTGAAAGTTCATCACCACGGCTGGGCAACACGGCTACCGTGTGTACTCTGGTTCGGGCGTTCTCTCTTCATTCCAGACCTAGGAATGCCAAGTGTACGAAATTCAGTGTGAGAGTGCCGTGAACACTGAGCTTGTGATGCACCCAGTTTCAAGGGTCTCCTTGAAACGGTGGCGGTGTCAGAGCAAAGGTCCTGCACAAGCTGGTCAGCCCACTGGTTGGCCCATGGACACTTCCGAGAAGGCTTACTTGCAGGGTTTGATGAAGATGCAGGATGTGTATTGGAACTAGACAGTCCAGTCCACATCCTGGAAGCACACACAAGGCATTC
Organism: Ambystoma mexicanum; assembly: GCF_040938575.1. Taxonomy (NCBI): domain Eukaryota; kingdom Metazoa; phylum Chordata; class Amphibia; order Caudata; family Ambystomatidae; genus Ambystoma; species Ambystoma mexicanum. The sequence goes on along the minus strand of NC_090936.1, from coordinate 852,106,014 downwards.
AGAAACCTGCAAAAGCTTGGTGTCTTGTGGGAGAATGCATGCCCAAATAGGGACTGACCCGGGTTGGCTCGACCTGGGGAAGGCAAAGGGGCAAGATGGCCAAAGCACAGAACAAAGAACCTTGTAGCATGGCCATTTTGGAGCCAGGCCCCCTTCCTATGCTAAACACAGTTTGCATGGTAGGGAAAGGGTTAAAATAAAGCGAAATGATAAGCTGCCACCCGCCCTGTCCAAGGCACAAGTCTAGGGCCTTTGAAAACGAAAGGGAAGACCCAACTGCCACTGTACTGTAAGGTACATTGTGCACTAGTAATATGTTGCAGAAAAGTTCCAACATTGAAAAGGACTAACGGAAACAAAGTCTCCCAGTACTGACTGTCTTTAAGGGCAAGTCGGTTTCCCCATAACAAAGTGAGCAAAAGCCCAGTGGAGTGCAGCTGAAGGATGTGTTTCACTGGCAAATTAAGACTAGGGTGTTTAAACAGCAGCAAAAAGTTGGGGGTACACAAATGGAGGGAAAACTTCACATAAATGGGAATCTTTCTTAACAGTGACAAGTAATACCAGCTAAACAAACACGCCCTGAAAATACTGCAAGAAAATCAGAAACAGAGTCACTAATGCAGACTAAGAGGAGAGAGTAAACAACCGTGGATCTAAAGTTAGCCTACAATAACGACCCCATGGAAGTATACTCTGACGCTACAGTGGAGTATGTACAGAAACAATAGTAAAGATATAAACCCAGGTACAGTCACCAAAGGGACAGTGGCACCTACTACCACCAGAAATAAACAAACTCCTGAATATTCAAATACGATTAAACACATGAGTATAGGAAGTAATGCTGAAACGCTGAATAACAACAAGTGCATTGAAAAATGTTATGCACACTGTCAATTGGAACACTAGTTAACTCAAAAATGGCTGCAAATGGTAATGCAAAGCTGTTAGCGGTGTTAATAATACGAACTGTCAGTGTGCTCTAAGAAACTACTATACAAAGAGCACACCTGGAGGAGTTCCATACCCAGTCTGTAAATGCTCTAAATATTAAGTGTAAAACATATTATCAATAGGAACACATGCTCATAACGCAAAGATGTCCTCCAGATGGCAATATGTAGCTATACGAATAATTCATCAATAAAGACCGTCACACTGAACTCCTGTACATATAGCCCAATAGGCGCTGTTCCTAAAACAGTTTGAAAAATGTTAAGTGTTAAATTTTACATGTGACAAACTAATCAAAAGCATGTATAAACACATGGCTAATGGCAATATGTCTGAACAGTCCTAATCCTTATACCACAAGAAATAGAAGAAAAGTTTGCTGTATGATGTAGTTTACAACTATAGTCAATCGGAGCAATCAAAACTGCCAAGGTATGACAATGTCCGATACCCTAGTCAATCAAGGCTATCAAAAACTGCCAAAGTTACATTCTAGAACAATAACATACTTGAAGTTAATCAAAATCGGCAAAGCTGAACCTACGACACAAGGCTTACTCTAATAAGTCTAAGCAGACCTAATAGTCTTGTACACAAACAGTACAGAAAAACAGTTAGCTGTGTAAGCTTATTCACAACCTTGGTCGATCAAACTGCCAAGGATATGGTCAGAGGGAATAAATACAGTACCAAACGTTCCTCATATGAAGAAAAAAACAAAAGTTCACAGTGTAACATTGTTCAAACCATAGTAGATCGAACTGCCAAGGATGTGATCAGAGGTGATACAGTGCCACAAGTTCCTCACATAAAGCATGTCGGGTCCATTTCCTTATTCATTCCTCCCAGGGTCAGTGAATCCAGATGGTGGATCCAGAATGCTTCTCTGTGGTTGAGTTTTCCAGCAGATCTTCGTGTGGATTCTCATGCATCACTTTAAGAATGTGGAAACGAGTTTGTGACATTTGATGTCTGTGCTCCTGAAAATGTTGAGCCACTGGAGAATGTAAATTGCCAGTTTGAATGTTCAAACAATGTTCGCTCCACCTTGTTTTGGCGGCTCTCTTGGATTGTCCTACATAAAAAAGTCCACAGGGATACTTGATAGCATAGATGATGCCAGTTATATCACAGGTTGCAAACTCTTTGATACAATGTTTGTGCCACGCTTGGGATGGTGAACTATGTTCCCCTTGATGATGTTATTACAATTGCTACAATATAAGCACAGATATGTGAAAGTAGGTTTAGTAGAGCCAATCTGACTTGACTTTCCTTTAGTATTAACCAAGATGTTCGTCAGGTTATTTCTGCGTCTATATGTGAAAGTAATGGGATCTGGAAAAAGCCTGCATAATCTGCTTTCTATCTGGATAATTTTCTAGTGACTATTGATATTATGTCTAATCCGATTACTCTTTACCAAGAATGTAGAAATGTAAGTTAAGTCAGGGCCTTTATTTATTGATTGGTTATTTGTAATGCACACTAGACAGCAAACATTGTGTTTCGAGGCACATCAAGACAAGGGGGGTTGGAAGGGGAAGTAGGTATAAAACAAAAACTTTCTTAAAAGGTCCTGAAACATTCGGAATGTGCAAGTGCTGAAGCATGAGAGCAGGTGAGAGGGGAGGTGGGGAAGTGCAGAGGAGGTAGAAGGGAGGAAGACAGACAAAACAAAAAGCTGTGACTAGGTCATGAGAGAATTTAGAACGTGCAAGTGCTAGACATCAAAAAGGGGGAGAGGGAGAGGAAGGGGAGTGCAGGAGGGAAGGAGAGTGAGAGGTAACCGTAAATGCAAAACAATTGCAGGACAAGTAGGCAAACTGCATTTAAGGAGAATGAAACATGCAATTACGACTAAGCAGGTAAGGGTGACTACTGTCTGAAAAAGCCTCGCCTCGTGGAATGAGGAGCTACATCAGGCATGCAGACAGTAATTGAGTCTAAGCAGGTAAGAGTGACTATGTTATGATATGGCCTTTGTAACGCGCCTATTCACAAGTGTTTCAAGGCACGACGAGGCAAGGAAGGGGGAACAGAGGGAGGACAGACAACGATCTTACTAGGCCAAGTAAGATTGAGATCGTGCAAGTGCAGGGGAGGGCAAAAGTGCCAGGGGAAAGGGGAGGGTGCAGTGCTGTACATGGGATCAAAACAATTACAAGAAGTGCCTCCCAGCAGGTGGAAGGTGCAAGAGTACATGCAGACAGCAGGTGTCCAAAAGTGCAGGTCGGGGACTGTAGGGTTACAGATACAGACCCAAGTGCAAGGGTTGCCAGTAGGCAGTGAGGGTGAGCGAACGGGGCGCGCAGGGACCCGGGCCCAAAATCAGAGGTTAGCCAGGTGATCAGTGCAGTATCACAAGAAATCAGCAGGGAAGTGGAAGAGAGAATGCAGAAGCAAAGTGGAAGGTCTTGAGGTGCTTCCAGAACCAAAGATGGTTCTCCTCAAGTTTCAGAGAGGCAGGGAGGCTGTTCCAAAGGGTGGCCCCAGTCAAAGAAAGAGATCTACCACCAACTTGTTGCGTGGAGAAGCGACTGACCCTGAGGGAGTTGGAGGTGGAGAAGCAAAGAGCTTGAGTAGGAAGGCATTTACAAAGAGAGAGTTGGAGGTATTGAAGCCCCAGGCCCCAGAAGGCCTTGTGGATGATGCAGAGGGTCTTGAACTTAATCCTTGCAGCCACTGGGAGCCAATGCAGAGATTTCAGTGCTGGAGAGATACGATCCCTGGGCTTGAGGCCAAGGACAAGTCTTGCAGGCCTGTTCTGGATGAGTTGCAGAGGGTGGAGAGTAGAATCAGGCAGATTTAGAAAGAGGCTTTTGCAGTAGTCCAGCCTAGAGAGAACCAGAGTTCTAGGGACAGTGGGCTTCTGGGGGACTGTTAGGCAGAATCCTGTGCAGTTCCCTTGCGGACCACTGCAAGAAGATTAAGACTACAGGAGTAAGCAGTAAACCCAATTGGTAGCAGTTTGTACCACCCAGATTTACCTGGTAGCTGTGGCTGAGCAGTCAGACTTCTCTCAAGAAGAGTGGGGCAGTATACAGAGGATACACAATAGGGCTAAAAACACAGTAGCACAAACAAACACTGACCAGAGCTTTGTATCAAAAGTATATAATTATTTAACACACACTTTAAGAAATACACTAGCACTATATGGCAAAGCATGTTCAAAACACAATCGGAAAAGTATACACAACTCCCTTAGTAATTATTAGACAAGTCTAAGGCAAAACACCACTATTTGTCAAAACAGATGTGAGCGCGTAACCTAGATGGCACTCCAATAATTCAGTTTAAAGGGAGAGAAAAAGGCAGGTCATGAAAATAAACAAGTCCCAACACTTTTATAAGACCACAGCAAGTTAGTGAAGGTAGAGTCTACTGTAGAGCCAAAGTTCATAGGCCAGGCCCACTTTAAATGGAGCAAAGCGAAATGTGCCCAAGATCACACAGTTTAAAATGCACTAAAAGTCTTTGCAGAATGTTCAAAAGAGGTTAGCGTGATTCAAAAGGTAAAGTTAGAAGGTCTGGAGCCAACCCAGTTGGAAAGCCAAGGATTTAAGGGTCACCTTTAGCAATCCATAGAAAGGGAGGCCAGGTGGAACACAGTACCTTAAAGAGAGAGGAAGCTCCAGCGGTGGCAGTTGCTCCTGGCAGTGGATGCAAGTCATGGCTTTGACCAGGGGAAGAGAAGATCTCGTGGAGGAGGAAAGTTGTAGTCGTTGCACTGCCCAGGGAAGAGACCAGCCGCGGAGTTAGTCGGTTAAAAGGTGCGTTCCTTTTATCCGCGGTCAAAGTGGTGAAGCTTGGCTATCCGGCCGCTGGGGTGCTTGGCATGGGCGATTCGACCAAGAGACGTATTTGGAAGGCGAAATGGCGAACTGGTTGATCCCACCAGCTCAGAGGGAGAAGACTCTTCCAGCAGAAGATCTCCTCTTGTCGTCGGGAAAGTGGTGAGGTCTTTGCAGCAGGGCTCCACCAGTGGTGTCGTCGTTGCAGATGGCTTCAGCTTTTCCCCTCTTCAGATTCCTAGGTCCTGTGGCGACTTCTGAAGTTCCAGTCCCAAAGGCCCTGCTTTTATGCAGAAAACCCCCCATTCAACAGCATAGCTGTCACTCACACATGCTAAGTGGTGAGCTGGGCGGCTCACCACTGGGCCAATCAGAATAGAGTGCGACTTGGGTTGCTAAGGCAACGCAGTCCAGGGTGCCAATTCCCCTCCCCACACATCCTGTGGAACCCAGACAGAGTGGCACCATTTGGAGGGCTTCTGTGGAGAAGCCCGCCAAAAAGTGGAACAAAGGGCTCGACCTTGGTTAGAGTTACAAAGACTGACACAAGCGCCATTTTAGAAGAGAGTTCTGGCGAAAAGACCCAACCGGGAATTTAATATTAAATAAATAAACCGGCGGTATCTTTAACATTTAACGTTTAAAATCAATGGGAAATCCCATAGGAAATATTCTGGGGGAATATTCTGCGTGGTAACCACTACCACCAGCCAGAAACTCGACAAGGGGGGACTGGACAGTGCCCCCTTGAAAACAGACCCAGGGGCAATCTAATTAACCCTTTGAAGTACTCCCCCCCCCCCCCAATATGATGGTTTGTACTGGTTCTGTTCACAATTTTGGACTAGTAAAGTCAATGGCGACTTTACATGCCCTGGGAGACAGTAGTCAGTCCCATGGTATGGAGTCTATGTTTGGGGGTCACTATGACACCCCTCTGTTACTGCACTGAGGGTGCTGTGTAGCACATACACTAAAACAGATGATACCCTATGGAGTAAAAAGAAACCCCATAGCCCATAAGCACATAACAAGTCAAAGACATACCTCAAATCATGCCTAAGAGTGGGAGTAAGAGAGTCTCACTCTTAGCAGGAGAAAAAAACAAACCCCAAAAATCCAGCAAAGCTGCTGGGGGACTCACTAGGTTTGGTAAATTAGCTTTATAGGAGAATTCTCCCTAACAGGGACGGAGAGGAAAGGAAGAATACTTCTGAGGAGGATGCAGTTGGTTGGTAGTTTGACTTCTTAGAGACGTCAGTGAAGTATGGGGGGAAAAAAAGTGTGGAGTCAAAGATGACCCTGAGGTTCTTAGCCTCAAAGGTGGGAGCAGGAAGGGGCCAAGGGAGGCCGGCCAGAGAGTGACAGGAAAGGAATGTGCAGAAGTGCCGATGAGAAGGATCTTTGTCTTACTGGCGTTGAGGCAGAGGTCATCGGCGGCCCACCACTGCTGGATTGCAGACAGTCAGAGATGAGGGAGGGAGAGGAGGTGGCCGAGGGTAGCCTGAAAACAAATGTGTCATCCGCATAGCACTGAAAGTTGGATCAGAGAGTAGCAATGAGGTGGGCGAGGGGTGCCAGGTATTAGTTGAAGAGCCAGGGAGAGAAGTTATACCCCTGGGGAACACCACAAGTGGAGAGTGAGATAGAGGACAGGAAGGACCCACGTTGGACCTGGGAGGGTCGGTCAGAGAGGAAAGAGGTCAGCCAAGCCAGGGCCTGATCAGCGATACCCAGGTTATCACAGAGGCAGTTAAGCAGGATGGCATGGTTGACTGTGTCAAAGGCAGATGAGAGATCGAGTAGGATGAGGACAGAGGTGAGATTAGAATCAAGGTTGGAGAGCAGGTCTTCACAGATGATCGAGATAGCAGTTTCTGTGCTCCTGGCTGCTCTGAAGCCAGACTGATGGTCATGAAGACAACCAACAGAATCACTGTGGAGGTTAAGCTGGGAGATGGCCAGCTTTTCCAAGAGTTTGCCCAAAAAGGGGGTGATCGAGATCGGACGGTAGTTTGCTGAAAGAGAGGGGTTGGCTGTTGGTCTCTTGGGAAGAGGGTGCATAAGAGAGTGCTTCAGAGGGGAGGGGAAGGCTCCAGTGGTGAAGCAATGATTGCAGAAGTCGGCCAGAGCAGGAGCTAAGGTGTCAATGTGGTCCTTGATGGTTTTAGATGGTAAGCGAAGAACCTGTTTTGACAAGACTTTCATAGATCGGACTTGTCTAGCAATCTCGTCAGGGGAGAATAGAGGAAAGGAATAGAAAGAGGGAGGAAAGGCGACTGTGGGGGGGCCTGAGGTAGTGGAGAGAGAAGTTAGAAGCGGCAAGAGGAGGCGAGGACGAGAGGGTGGACAGTATGTCCTGGGTTTTTGTGATGAAATGAGAAGCCAGGGCCATGCAGAGGGCCTGGGAAGGGACAGGAGAAGTATAGACTGCAGCAGGATTGGCCAGCTCCTTGCAGAGAGTTCGGCTGAATTGCTAGATGCGGCAGAGACACAGGCTTGGATGTGGGCTTGCTTCTTAATGCGGACAGAGAGCCGGTATTGTCTTTGGAGCAGGCGGCAGCCCAGTTTGTCAGAGGATGCACAAGAAGCCCGCCATTGCCTCTCAGCAATCCTACACTTACATTTCAAGGTGACGAGGTCAGAGTATTACCAACAGCTGCAGTTGGCTTTTGGCTTCAAGTGGATCCTCATGACAGGGGCAAGAACATCAAGAGTATCAGAGATGGAAGAGTGGAGCATGGAAAGGGCTGTGTCAGGATGTGAGTCAGCCAGAGGAGGAGGAGGGGGAGAGAAAGTGGCGGCGATAGCCTCAACTGACACACGCTTCATGGGTCGGAGTGGTGAGGGGTATAGAGAGGGGGAGGTCTGATGAGATCAGAACATCCAGAGTCTGCCCTACAGAATGAGTCGGGCCAGAGGGGAGAATAGAAACAGAGAGAGAGTCACAGAGGTCACAAAAGAGTCCAGAGGAGGGCCAGGAAGCATCCAGGTGGATGTTGAAGTCTCCAAGAAGGAGGAGTGGAGTGGTTAAGGCTAGGAGGGAGGAGGAGAGGTCTACCCAGTCAGTTTTGATGAGGATTGGTGGATGGAAACTGAGTCTGTGCAGAAAGTTGTTCCTATCTGTGTGTTGTCTGCACATTTTTGTGCATAAACCATTGGGTTCAGGTCTGATAAGAACGTCCAAAAAGTGTTTTGCTGGAGTGCCTATTTCCATAGTAAATATTTTTTTTGTTATTACTTTATTTAATTGTTAAAAAAAACAATTTTTACAAGATTCCTCTTTGACTATCCGTCACTCCGTTTGCAGTTGAGAGAGATTAGTCCTGTTCGTGCCAGCCTCTGTCCCTTCGGGGCGAGATTTGTTCGCCTCCAGTTGTGAGGTTTATTTGTTCAAATTCCAGGTGTTTCAATAGCCCTAGGTCTTCCTAAACTCCTGCCACCGCTATGGTCCATCTGGTGTTTTCGCCACTCATCAAGTTGTTCCATCTCTCTTCTTCGTCGAAACAGTAAGAATTGCTGAATAGGCAGCCCAAGTGGAGGGTGCGCGCCGCATCTACCCCCTTGCATCTTAGAAGCAAATGTTTAAGTGTTTCGATCGTATCTGGTTGAGAGCAGAATCGACAGAGGCTGGTGTTTACTTGTTTCCGCATGGCCAAAATTTAATTTGTGTGAAGAATGTTCAAGCGGATACGCAAAAAGTTTTCACAGAGCTTCCTAGATGGACACTTTAGTAGGTAGGCTCTTGTTCCATTGACTTTCGCTGGATTAACCGGCCCGTTCTTTGTGGATTTTACTAGTTGCGCTTCATCCAATGTTTGAATCTAATCTCTCTCCATCACTCGCCTCTTTACTTTTCCTGGGTTATTGATGAAGTCGTCTTGAGAGCTTCCTGTAGTAAATTGGATATGGGCATCAATAAGATTTAAATAACCCAGAAAATTAATTGTGGTCCTCTCCAAATTCCCAAGATGCCATTGATAAAACGACCCCAGTAGACAAGATATTTCTTCCATACTGGATGGTTCAAAATAAAATCTGTCTCGAATTTAAACATAAAGATGTTAGCGTAAGAGGGGGCCATGGTGACCACCCAGAGAGGTACAATTGGTTTTCAAAAAGAAACTATCTTGAAATCTAAAATAAATGTGAGAGATGAATATCAGCAAAATAAGCTGGGTTCTTTCCTCTAATGTCTGAGGCTTCCCTTTCGAGGGTACTAGGTTTCCTTGACAACCGCACCATTGTGTTGCTTTATTAGACCCTCGCTGCAAGCTTTTTCACTCCTTTGACCATCTGCTTTGCAGTGCGCCACGGCCTGTGCGCTGCCTTCCCCAGAACTTCTATGCCGTGAGTTCTCTCATGACGGTTGTCTCTTTCTCCATGGGCTGTACTTTTGCCTCTCATATTTGTATTTTCCAATTTTTGTTTAATGCCTGCAGCAACTCTGATGCGCTCAGCGTCTTGTATTTACTGAATAGCGATCCATTTCTACCAGCCTTGAGCGCGGCACGCGCTTGTCTTCTTTTCTTTGCGTATTTACCATTTTTCAGTAGGTTTTTGTGTGTTTTACAGAACCACTTTACAGAAACACTTTTTGTCTACCCTACTTTGTAGGGCTCCATTGTTCGTTGAAACAGGTATAATTTTTGGGCTCTTCACTTTACTACTTGCCTAATTACCCAGTGGGATACTATTGGTGGTTTCAGTTGTCTGTCTCTGTTAGGGAGAATTCTCATTCAATGGCTAATTTCCCTTACCTAGTGAGTCCCCCAGCAGCTTTGCTGGATTTCTGGAGTTAATTTTTTTCACTTGGTAAGAGTGTGAGCTTTCCCCCCACTCTTACCCATGTTTTGCCATGTGTATTTCATCTGTTTTTGTGATTGTGGACTCTGGAGTACACCACTTCAGTAGTCCCATTCTTTGTGTGTTACACAGCACCTTCAGTGCAGTGACACAGGGTTGTCTTTTAGACTTCCCACCGACTCCATTTCTGAGGCTGACTACTGTCCCCCAGAAAAGTGTAAAGTTGCCATTAACTTTACAAAGTCATTTAACCACAGATCCAGTACACCCCATCTTACATGGAGTATTGGAAAGGGTTACTTCTTAGCCCTTTTTATCTGTACCTCCTAGAGCCTTGTTTTGTTCTTTTAACATTTAGACTTGGCTGGTGGCAGTGGTATTTACCCTATATTTTCTACAGCGATTATACTATATAAACGTGGTACTGTTTTAGGCTGTTATATTAGCCTCGAAAATAAACCTGCTTGACCAAATACGCTTTCTTTTGGCTCCGGTCAGGTTTGCCATTTCTTTTTGTTAAAGTCCTTCTTGTGTTTTACTTTGCGCGGCAAACCAGGTTTGCCTTCTTTGTTCACCGTCTTTTGGCGGGCTTCTGCCAAGAAGCCCTCCTCTAGGCGCCTCGGCGGGCTGATTGTGAGGGAGGGATGTAGTCACCCCCTGCACAGGGTATCCTGGGAACCCCAAGTCACACTTTGCCATGATTGGCTGAGGTGGTTGTCCGGGCTGGAGAACCCCTCTGCTGCGTGATTGACAGCCAGGCTGTGTGAATGGGGGATTTTCGCATAAAAAGCAGGACTCTTGGGGTGGAAGTCAGAGTCGCCAATGGAACTACAAGGAACCGAAGAGAAGCGGAGAAGAAGACGGCTGCTGCAACTACCCCGTCCTGGTGAAGCCCTGCTGCAGTCCTGAGCCATCTACCCTTCGACGACCAGAGAAGATCCAGTCCGGAGTCGTCTTCCCTTGAGCTTGGTGGGGTCAACCAGCTCATCTTCCACAGCCAGAGGATCCTCTTCATGGTCGAAATCGCTGCAACTGCTGTAGTGGTTCGCTAGCCATCTGAAGAGCCTCTCCTGTTTTTAAGGAGCGCACCTTTTATTCACCGTCGCTGCTGCTGGCTTCATCCCTGCGTAGTGCCGACCCCTCCGGACGTCCTCCTTCTCGTCACCACAACCGAAGCACCAGGAACCGAGGGTCTGCAGGAAACTACCAGGAACAACTGCTGTGGCACCAGCTTCTTCCTTGAATAACGTACTGTGTTCTGCTTCAAGGAGCTAGAGTGAATCCCTGGTCTCTTCTTCCAAGGCTTGCCCTTATCTTCCCTCCTTCTTATAACTTTTGCTTCCTCTGTTGACAATATCCAAGTACTCCTGGCGACATTGAATCTTGAACTGTCCCACTGCGTGATCCTCGACAACAGGAACCCGGTTCCACTTGACACTGGCTCCGGCCTACTGACTCTTGTATTTCTGCCTACGAGTGTTCTCTGATTCTGTCTGCCCTGACAAAAGTATTGCCTATAGTTTATGCCCCCAACTCTGTCTGGTTAACTCAAGTGCTAAGTGTGTTTTTGCCCCGGTAACATTTCTTGCCGCGGATACGCGTATCTTTAAGACCAAACTGTCATTACTGTCAAAAGGTGATAGCATATGTATTCCCGGTAACGTCTTTTGTTTCACAACACTGGTCCTTTAAAACATAGGGTACTTACCTTTAGTTATACTGTACCAAGTGAAGTAGTTGTGTGTAGTGTATTTTACGTGTGGTTTTGAATTTAAAGAAGTGTTGTGTTTTATAACAGATGGTTTAAAAATAAATGTACTTATATTTTTACCTGAAACCTTAAGTCAGTGTTTGCTTGAGTCACAGTAATTGTGGTCCCTTTGTGTAATCTCTGCTACTGCTCATATATTCTTGAGATAAGCCTGGCTGCTCCGCTACTGCTACCTCTTTAACATATTAGTACAGGCTTGTACCAAAGGTGAACTTGTATTACCACTTGTAGTCTTAATTGTGTTTAGTGGTCCCTAAGGGCACTGCACAGGATTCTGCCTAACAGTCTCGGGTGGTTCTTAACTGCGTAGTGCAAGGGCCTATCTACATTTTGTGTTTTACGTCTGTTTGGGACTCACCGTAGTCATAGTATTCTCTGCATCCCTTTGCACCACTTTGTGTTGGTAAGAGCTTATCTTGTGTCTCATTCCAATTTTTTCATGCTATTGTGGGGGCTAGGGGTGTCTCCGGTTGACTTCCTTAACTCTGTGTAGGACTCATGTTTTTACCTTCGTTTGGTTGCTGTTTGTTTACTTTGTGCTGTGCTATTTACTTCTAGATGATTTGCCCCGAGCAAGGATCCGGACGATCCCAAATGCATTTGCCTCTCATTCTGTTTCTCTTCTGCAATTGAATAACTTTATAATAAAGCACACTTTATACTGCTTAAAACTGTCATGATCGATTGTTCTTAATGAAAAATGGAACGGTACTTTATATTGCTAGTTCTGCTTTCAGCAGACTGATTGTGAGCACACCATATTATAGCTACCTTGCTATAATCCTCTTGTGTAGATTGTGAACCCAGATTGTCACTGGGTTTTGTTAGCGCTCCTTTGAAATTTTGTCTGAATTCCGTCCTATTGTTTTTTAATGTGTTGAATTACTTAGTGGGGCCCACTCCATTCCTTGTGTTGTTCACAGACAGCAGTGCTGCCATGCACTACATCAACCAGATGGGTGAGGGACAATCAAGCCAACTCTGCAGGGAGACCATGCTCCTTTGATTTTGGGTAATCGAGAATGAGGTGAATGTGACAGTGTCTTATCTTGCCGTCGGTCTGAATAATCAAGCAGAGTCTGCACCCAAGGTGTTGCACTTGTAGCAGCTGAATAGGGAGAATGTGGAGGAGATCTTCTCTGTGGGTCTCCCCCAAATTGACCTGTTTGCGGCCAGCTCAAACATAAGTGGGACTTCTTCTTTTCTAGGGAGTTCCCTTCAGGGGAAAACCCTAAGGATTGCTCTAGGGACCTCTTGCGAGTTTGACCTGATACACACATTGCCACTGATTGCTTTGGTGCTGAGAAGGATGAAGTAGAGAAGAACCATCATGACCTTGATCACTCCAGAATGGGCACATAGAATCTGGTACCCAGGCATGCTGGACATGCTGCTGTGCCCCCTTTTCGAAGGTCAATTGGAGGGAAGATCTTGCTGGCTCAATCAGGTGGCAGTGTACTTCACCCCAATGCCAGGAATCTGAACCTTTGTGCCTGTCAATTAAGAGGTTGAGGCATGTCAAAGAGGCATCCTGGGATCCACAAACATTGTAAACTAGAATATAGAGTTTATGGTTTTTATTTACACTAAGGCACTTAAAGGCAAGAACACAGAAAAGTAATGGTAAACTAACTTGTTGCAGGCTTTCAAGGTACCCTACCCACGAATCTCTAATGCCAAGTCCTCTCTGTTGACCCAGCGCTGACTCTGCTTTTCCTACCATTCCTCTTAAAGTTGTCATTGTGCCTTTTCCAGTAACTTGGGGTATAGCTTAAGTTAGTGTTGAAGTCAGGAGTCCCACCACCCGTTTCTAGATCCCCAAACCCTTCCCCAATTTAAGGTTTGTGTCCATGGTCCACTTTGCCCCTTTTCCCATGAAACTGTTTGAAACCTGCCTGTCCTCATCTTGTGACCCGACGCACCATCTAGTCTTGCCTATGCTGACCTGGACCACCAGAACATTCTAGCCCTTATTAACTTGTCTTAACCTCTCTACTGCCTCCTTATCAAACTCTCCACCAAGTGCAACACCTCTTCCAGTTCTCAACTTCCTCCTCTGGATGTTACCACCTCTTGGCCCCTCCAGCCTCTTGAAATCCATCAACACCTCTGGCTGATGATGTCACCTCTCCCACTTACACAGCTCCCTTCTCAAAACGTTTGCCACCTTATCCAAAACGGATAACACTATTACCTCTGCCATTACTGGTGCTATCACTTTCTCTGAACTTCTACCACTTCCTCCTTTTATTTTCATTTCATCCAAAGTTCTACCGCCTCCACCTGATGTTACAGCTTCCTCAAATATTCTACCACATCATCCTTTTGTTGCCACTTCTGCTAATAATCTACCATCTACTCCTGGCTTTGTCTTCTCCTCTTGCTTCTAACAAGCTCCAGAGTCCTTCAATCCCCTGCCGCAACCTACTCAAGCAACCAACATCCACCAACTGTAGCTTGTTTTATTTATAGTTTGTCCCCCCTCTCGCTGGGTGGGTCATTTACTACAGAGTGCCTACATCTATATGGGGTTATTTTGGAAATGCTGGGATTGGCTGGTGTATTTGGTTTAGGTTGAAATAATCTAAAAAAAAAAGGTCGAAATGACCAAAAGTTCGAAAAATGCTGCCAACAAAGGATCGAACACCAAAGGTTCGATCCTTTGGTGGTAGCATTTAATAAAAACGGGGGCTGCAGGGGTGTCCCCCGCATTGCCCCGCTCACTATACTTTATGGTATAGTGAGCGGGGGCTGCGGGGACACCCCCGCAGCCATCCATGTAAAAAAAAAAAAAGCAAACGGGGCTGCGGGGGTGTCCCCCGCATTGCCCCGCTCACTATACTTTATGGTATAGTGAGGGGGGGCTGTGGGGGACACCCCCACAGCCGTCCGTGTAAAAAAAAAAAAAGAAACGGGCTGCGGGGGTGTCACTAAATTTTTATGGTATAGTGAGCGCGGGGGCTGCGGGGGACACCCCTGCAGCCGTCCGTGTAAAAAAAAAAAAAAGGGACCCTGCAGCGCCGGTTCACGATCACGGAAGTGAAAGGGAACTGGTGCTGCAGGAACCAGCGTGAAGAAGAAGGTAAGTGGGGTTTGTTTATGTTGGTGGTGTGCTGAGGGTGTGTGTGTGTGTGGGGGGGAGGGTGTGTGTGTGTGTGTGTGTGTGTGTGTGTGTGTGTGAGAATGTGTGTTTGTGTGTGTGTGTTTTTCGGAATTATCGGGTCTGAAATGACCGAAAACAAAGTGTTCGAACTATTGGTCATTCGAACACTTTGTTTTCGGTCATTTAATTTTTCGATAATTTGACATTCGGTCAAATCACTTGGATTCGGTGTATTTGTGTGACCTGGGGTTAATCAGCATTCAGGGGGTAGGAGCAAGTCTATATCTGGCTTGATCACAGTCTTGAATTTACACATTCTCCTTTCATGCTCTGGGCAGTTGTCTTATTTATTCATTTATTTTTTAAATTCTCTTTATTGGTTTTACAACATGTTAAACAAATCCAACATCGCTCTCACCCCTTGAGGCTCATTCTGATTCTGCTCTCCAATTAGGACCCACGGGTCATGCACACTCAGATGAGGTCCAGAAGTTTTACACATTGCAGGCACCATTGCGCCCTGTAGTCTTTCAGAAATGCCAATGTCTCCGCCCCCCGCCATTCTGTAGCGAATTGTCGCAGGTTGTTGTTCATTGCATATGTTGCCCACTCAAAGGGCTACCAGTTCCCAAACTTTTGGCAACCAGTCCTGCGCCGTGGGTATATTTGGCCCTTTCCAATTCCGGGCGATCAGTCATTGCTGCCAGTGTGAGGACCACTCTTTCCCTTTCCCACCCCCTGGCTTCATTTTCCTCCCTCTCCCCAGTCCATCCCACCAGAACCTGTTCCGGGGGTCTCTCCTCCCCTTTCCCATAGACTTGATTTTCTGCCTGCTGTACCTCCAACCAGAACAGGGCTATTTCTGGGCATTTCCACCATATATGGGCTGACGTACCCTCATGCCTGCATCCCCTCCAACAATCCCCTGAGACCCTTGGGTATATGCGGTGTAGGCAGGCGGCGGTATAATGCCACCCATAGATTCTCTTGTACCATGTTTCCTGTAGCTTGGATGCTTTAGCCAATTTGGGGATCTTTCTCCCCAACTTTTCCAAGTCTCCCTCGAGATGCCATGTCCCAACACCTGCTCCCATTGATTCATGTATTGCCATTCGGCGCTGGGGGTGGTGTTATCTAGGATACTATAAGATTAGATATCAGGCCTTTTGATCCATCGTGAGACAGAAGGAAGTTCTCGAACGAGAGGTTATCTGCCTATTGGCTGCTTCCTTAACTAATGGGCACAATAGCCAGTGCTTTAATTGTGTGTATCGGAGCCTCTCCCCTTCCACTACCCTGAACGCTTGTTTACAATCAACAAAGGACCGTATAGTCTGGCCCTGGAAAATATCCCAAATTACTCTACATCCCACCTCCCGCCACTGTCTGAATGCACCCGTTCCCTTCCTGGGGTGAATTCTGCATTATTGAAGATAAGGGTAAAGGGGGAGGGATACGACGTGATTGCGTTTCTCCCCACCAGTCGATCCCACAGATCTGCTACTAATTTGGTAATGGTGCTCCGGTACATATGTTGCCTCCTATGTTGTTTCAATAGCCATAGCACCTCCTTCAGGTCATGCTTTACTACTGCCCTATCCATTGACACCTACTGCTTACTCCCCGATTCGGAAAACCATTCTCTGATCACTCAGAGTTGTTGCCTCATAATATTGCTGGAGGTCAGGAAGTGCCATCCCCCCTCCCTCCTAGGGGCTGTTAAAATCAGCCTCCTGATTCTCGCCCCCTTCCCTTACCAGACAAACTAATTTACCATTTTCCTCAGGTATCGGAACAGGGCAACGGGTATTGCCACAGGGATTGCTTGGAATAGGTAGAGGAGGTGGGGTAGAACAACTATTTTTACTTTTGCTATCCTTCCCAACCAGGAAATCCTGAGGCCCCCCCCCCCACCTGTGAAGGTCCCTCGCAATTGCATTTACTATAGGCGGATAATTTGCTGCGTACCATCCTGCCAGGGCTGGAGTAATCTTCACTCCCAAGTATTTAATCCCCCTGGACTCTGTGCAAAGGGTGTTGCCTCCTCCCTGCCCTCTATTCCTCCCCCCGCCCCCATAAGGGTAATCATTTCTGATTTCTTGATGTTGATGTTTAGGCCTGATACCTCCCCAAACTTCCCCAACAGCTCCATGCTTGCCTGTACCGAGCTCCCTGATTTAGTCAATCATAGGAGCATATTGTCAGCAAAGGCCGTGACTTTGTTTGACACCCTCAAAGGGTATTCCATGTATCTTGTCTTCCTCCCATATAGCCTGCAGCAGAGGCTCCAAGTAGATTGCGTAAAGGAGAGGGGAGCGCAGGCATCCCCGTCTGGTCCCCCTGCTCAGGCGGATGGGACGCAACATAGACCTGTTCACTGACAGACAGATTACCGGGGCACAGTAGTTTGCTTTAACCGTTTTGAGGAAATCTCCCCCAAGCCCATTTCCTCCATTACGTGGAACAGGAATGACCACTCCACCCAGTCAAATGCTTTTTCTGCAACTAATGACAGAAGGTCCGCAGGGGTGTTCGTCTTCTGTGATTTCTCCACTAGGTGGGCCACCCTTCTGATATTGTCGGCTGTTTGCCTTCCCAGTACAAACCCCGATTGGTCCAGATGGATCAGGGATGGTAGGCTCCCCTCCAGCCTATTCGCCAGTATCTTAGTATACATTTTTGCCTTCACATTAATGAGCGCTATGGGCCTGGAAGAGGGGCACTCTGCTGGATCCTTATTGAGGTTTGGTAAGAGGGTTATTTTTGCCTCTTCCATGGAAGGGGCGACACGCCCATGTGTCTTGAAGGTATTGAAGAGGCGTGTCATGTGTGGTGTTACCGCTTCCGAGAATGTTTTATAGAAGGCAGCTGTATACCTATCTGGGCCCGGAGCCTTATTCGTGGGTAGCTTTGTTATCACCCTCCTAACTTCTTCTGTGATTTCCCTTTCAAGCATGGCCAGAGTATCTCTCCCTATCCTCGGCAAGTGGACCTTCTTGAGGAAGTCCATCTGCCGTTTATGTGGGGGGTCCTGTGTAGAATATAGGATTTCATGAAACCTTGCCAGGCATTCCTGTGTGTCTTCCATGCAAGTGTGTCACTCTCCCTTCTCGTCTTTTATAGCTGTGATCGCTTTCCTCTCCCCCGCCCCCTTCAGCAATTTTGCTAGAAGTGCCTCTGCCTTGGTGGCTTTCGCATAATATTTCTGCCTCACGAAAAGGAGTGCTGCTTCTGCTTTTTTTGTTCGAAGTATACCAAGTTGCCCAACCGCCATAGTGGGTGCCATCCCCACCATTTTCCTGGCCTCCTCCACCTCTTCCTCAAGTTGCGTCTCTAGTACCCTCATATGCCTTTCCCTTTGTGCCCTTGCCGCTATGAGTTCTCACGCCTCATGATAGCTTTGAACGCGTCCCACCTGGTACTCTCAATCGTTTGCGTGCTCCCATTAAATTTGAAGAATCCCTTAATCTTACCCTCCAGTTCTTCCCGCATAACCGGGTCCCTCAGCAGCCCCACCGGCATTCTCCACGTCCACACCCCCACTTGTTCGTCGCTGCAGCTTCATTCTCATGGTTACTACCTTGTGGTCTGCTATCCCCAGCGGGCCCTCCTCTACTTCTTCCACCCCGCCTCGTAATGTCACTGGTACCCATCTATAATCTATTCTTGACCGTGTGCTGTGTACACCTGATAGGAATGTATATCCCTCCCACCCCCTCAGACCTGACCACACATCCCACAGTCCCACCATTTGATCCATCCTTTCTTGTAGTTGCATTGAGTCTACTGCTCCGCCTCCCTGTCCTCCCCTTCGCCGATCTGTCCCTTGCCCTGTGCCATGTCATATTGAGATCTCCCATTAATATGTTATATCCCTTTGCAATTGCTTCCAGTGTTCCTAGAAAGTTTCTCACAAAGGGTTCCTGTCCCACGTTGGGGGCGCAGATGGATGCCACCTTGTAGGAGACCCCTGCGCATTCCCCTTTATCGCTACGTATCTTCCTCCCCTGTCCCTTTTGATCTCTGCCACCCCAAAGTTCAGGGTATTCCTGAGTACCAGCACCACCCCCCTGCTTTAGTCGGGCCCGAAGCAAAACATATTTGGTCGAACTCCCTTAATTTCAGTCGCCCCTGATCCTTCTGTAGGTGGTGTGTTTCCTTCAGTGCCAAAACATCCGGGACTAGCTTTTTAGTGAGTTTCTATAACTTCTTCCTTTTCAGCGGGGTGTTAAGCCCTCTCACGTTATGTGTCTGCCATTTCAATTTGATGTAGGACGAGTTTTGATTCTTGACCATCTTCCTCTCCCCTCCCTCCGACGCCCCCCGCCCCCTTCTGAGTTCCGCCACCCACACCTTTCTTCCCTGGGCCTGTCCTCATGTCTCTCCTTGAGTCTACCCCATGAGCCTTTTCCCCCCCTCAGCCTCGTCCCTTTCCCCTCCCTTCCCCCTTCCCCCTCTCCATCCCATTCCCCAACTTCGGGATGTAACGCTCTTTCACCCTACCCCTTCCCTTCTCCCCGGGCTTGCCCGCCCTTACAGGTTCCAACATGTTTGTGCTCCCTATGCCCCATTACCCCTGCTCAACCCTACTTGTCCATCACCCCTTACTTTAGTTTCCGTGGGCCCCGCGCCACCTCTATCATCCATTGATCCCTTTGTTGCCTTTAGCCCCCTCTCCCCTTTTCAGTCCTGGACCTCTGTGTTGCTCTCCTCCGATGCCTTGTGCCCGCTGTTGTCCACTCCCATGGCCTGGGCCTTATTCTGCTCTCCGTTGGGGAGGGCCCTTTTCCCATCTGATCCTGACCCATATCCAGGTGTATTAAGTCCGCTGCCTCTTGCTGGATAAATACCCTCTTTTGTACTCCTTCCCATTCAAACAGCAGACCGAAGGGGAATGTCCACTTCTATCGTATTCCTCTTTTGCTGAGCTCCCCGACTATTGGGCTCATTTAGTAGCGTTTAATCAGCATACTATTCGCCAGGTCTTGGAAGAGTGAGACTTGTTGTCCCTTGTGGAGCACTGGCTCCCGCATCCTGGCTGCCCTCAGGACCACTTCTTTCTGCCCATACATGGCAAAAGCCACCAGGACATCCCATGGTCTTGCATTAGGTCCCTTATTTTGCCGACCCACTCGGTGGACCTGGTCCAGCTCCACTTTCGTTGGGTCTACTTCTTTTAGTAGTTCTGCAAAGAGCCCCTGGACCTCCTCCTTGAGGTCCTTATCCTGTATTGAGTCCGGGAGCTGTTTGTCTGATATTTATTCTCCTCAATTTATTTTCCATATCCTCCATCTGTATTTCGAGATTCCGTATGGCGTCATTTAAACTTTCAATGGCCTTGCTGTTTGCTGTAACCTCTTTATCAATCTCTTGCAACCCCCCTTTCGAGCAGATCTATCTTTCCCCCAGCTGGCCCACCTCCTGCCTCATGTCCGCCACCGTGGAGTTTAGGTCTGATCGCAACAACTGAAACTGCTCCTGAAACGTATTGGCCAAAGTTTCTTAGAGGGACTGCATTTCACCCCGAAAGTCCTGTTTTGTCACAGGTGCCATTGACTCTCCTGCCATTGGGTGCTTTCGCTCTTGCTCTCGGTCCAGGTTATTCCCCTCCCCCCGGGTCCCTTGTCTCCAGGGCTGGCCACATTGTGTGGAAGGTGCTCGGGGCCTCCCCCACTGTGGGTGTTGTTTTCGGGGCCCTGCCCTTGGGTTTAGTAGACATCTGTGTCCCCGGGCTCTTCCTCTCCCTCTGTCTCCTTTTACGCTGGTCGTAGTCCTTCGGTGTTGTTTTAGCCCCCGGGGGTGTGTAGGTCTCCTCCCTACAATGGACCCCCGCCTTCCACTCCCTCTCTAGGCCCCCTCTGGGGCTGTCCTCTGGTGCCCTGGCCTTGTGGATGAAATTGGCTAGTTCCCGGGGAGGGGGGGCTGTCGGCTCCTCTCCAGGTATGTCCCTCTCCTCCCTCTTAGATTCTTAGATGCCAGGGGGGTGGGGGGTTCCTGTCACCTCTCTTGCTGCTTTTGCTTATGTGTGGGTGGCTGGCCCGAGGTTCCAGGGCCCGGCCCGCTGGTTCTTCCAGGACCGTGGACCAATCCCAGGGGGCTAGATCCGACCCCAATCCGGGCCTCCAGTCGGGGTCTGTAAATGGGGATCCGGGCCTGACTCCGACCCTGATCCCTAAAGTCTTTTCTGGGTCCACCCCCATGCTTCCATTTCCTCGTGGTTTGCTGATCGTAGGCCCTCTGTACTGTGAGCACCCTGGGGAGATCAATGCATCAGGGCCATCGCCCGGGCCGGGGCCTGGTCTCCCATGAAGGACTCATCTCCCGTGTGGTCTTGTCCTCCGGGCCTCTCCTCTAGCTGGCCAGGTCCGCATGACCTGGTCGTGACGGTGCATCCAATCCTCTGGGGCCTTCCTCACTCCGATCTGGTCCCTTGAGGGCCACCTGCTGTTTCTGCTTCCCCAATGCATGCCCCCCAGCTTTCCCTGTGGGCTGCTTGATTCTGGTGACCTCCTTCTCCCCGGGGTAACTCCGCTGGGGCCCTCTTGTTTGTGTTTTGGATATTTGGCAAGTGTGAACGCCCACACCTGTCTTTAAAAAATGTCCATAGTAACTTACAAATGTCTTCCCTCTCATCACTACCCTGATGTGATCCTTAGGAATGTTCATTCTTTTCATTATAATAGGGAATCCCCATGATAATGTTACATCTTGTGATCAAGATATAGCGGTTAAAAAAGTCTTATTGGTCTACTGTGAGTAAATTTCATCAGGATCTCCATGCAAACGTTTAGCTTTGGGAGCATCATGATGGATAGGAGAAATGCTTTAGGTAGCTGGCTGTCTGCCACTGCCTTGATTGTGGAAACGTAAATGGGTCCTGCCCTATTGCTTTTCACATGGTATATATTTATTGTATGGTATTGTATTTGTCATTTATATTGCGCCCTTTCCCCATTTGTATGGCCTCAATGCGCTTTGTGGTTGGAACCCCCTTGGTGACCGCAGTCCATGTGTGGGAGCTTCTAAGAGTTAAATTAAAGTTGCATGTTTTGTCGCTGTTTATAATGCAGTGGGAGTTCCTTTCCCCCGAAGCAAGGTGGCACACAATAAAGCACCTTTATTTTAGGTTCAGTTTGGTGAGGCCTCCAACCCGTCTCTCACCCAACCCCAACACATACCCTGTGTCACCAATGGACTAGGAACCAGGCCAGTGTATAGTAAGAATATATATTTATTTAATCAAGGTTTGACAAACAGACTAGCATCAGCCACCAATGCTGTGGCAACACCCAATATCGCACATATAAGTCTATTCTTCAAACAAAACAGATGGAATTTTGAAACCTGCAATAACAACTTACAACAGATTTGATTTCACTTTAACCTATAAAAACATTGCAATACACTACAAATTTCACAGAAACGGCTTAATTTGAAACAATACTTTTCTCCCAACAACCCCCACCCTCCACGCCTCAATTTATTATGACCCCTTTTAATGAAAGGCAAGGTGCAGGGGGTGAGGAAACAATGGAAAAATCGTTTTGAAACATTGATCTAAAAGGCAAGGTTGGGAAAAAGGAACTCAAATGAAAATCGTTTTTCAACACACATGAAAATAAAAGGCAGGACTTGATAGTTTGAGGTCAGAGGAAAATGAAAACAAAAGAAAAATGTTGTTTTGCAACACACATAGATGAGATACAATACTTTGTAATTCTGGTTTACAATGAATGTGGAGTTTCGTTTTACACCCTCCACTCTGACTTGAAAGGTGGTGTTTTATGGATTACCTCTTTTTGGGATTATGCCCCCTAACCCTCTTTCTATGTGGAAGCCAGGGATTTCAGAAACAGTCAACCACGTCTTTATGGGCTACACCGGCTACAACACACTGGGCATGAGCTTTTGTTAGTTTCGATTTCTAACAACTCTCGTCCCGTGATTTTCTATATCGGAATTCATTGATTTACTTTAATCAAATGTGCTAAGGATCTACACAGCTCCCCCCTCTCCACACTTTAATGGAAAGGATTAAGGCTGGCTGCTCCCAACACAATGCAATTTCAACAGAGGGGTGGTTTTCTATGGGGAAATACGTTTTGAGTACAATTTAATAAATTATGCAAAGGGCCTACCCAGTTTCACCCCCCCTACCCACTAATGGAAAGGGAAAAGTCAGGTGCCCCCCCCCCCCCTATACCCCAATTGATGGCTTTTGGATGGGTCTACTTACATGGGAGGCTTTGGTAAGGGAAAACAGCAGGGCTCCTCTGAGAACAGCACAGGTCTGGTCAAGGGCTTTCAGTCAAAGGTTTCCTCCTGGTTTGGGTCCCAGCTAGTTTCTCTATTTCCAAGTCACTGTCTCTAATGCAAGGATTGAGGCCTCTCTGCTAGTTGTTCTTGCAAGAGTCCAGCAGCAGCTGCCTCCTGGAATATTTTTTTAAAAAGCCCAGTTCTGATGCAAACTGTTCTTTTAATAGCATGGATGACACTGCAATAAGGTCATAATTCCTGAGGTCGGGATTTGCTAGTTGGCTCCATTCACCTCTCCCACCACACCCCTGCCTGTTGATAGGACCAGGAGTTGAGAGATGGGTATAATGTAGGCTGAGAGAGGAGAATAGCTATCTCATTTCAAATTGACAAGGATTAGTGTGTCTTTTGTTCTGAAAAATCTCATACGGAAATAACTCCCTAGGCTTCCAAATAACCCCATGATGATATATATCTAGGAGTTCTATATTTTATGGCAAATCGGATCATACTAATTTTACTTTGGCATGCCCTTCCAGAGTGGAGCAACCATTTTGTTTGCAGTTTTCTGCTGCCCAAAATAGCTAAAATTGGGACAGTTCCCCATTTAAACCTGACTTTCATGATCTACCCCTGTGCCAACTCTCCCATTGCTCATGGTTATCTAAATGGCAAAAATCATACTTTTCCACATAACTTAAATTAGGTACCTCACAAACATTTTGTTTTTACACGGTCTGGATGGGCTTCTTCTACTGTTTAATCTGAAGCCGGTGTGGGCTCTATGGGACATAGGCTGCTCCTTTAATGAAGGAAAAACTGTATTCAATGATAAATCCATGGCAGGCCATGGCAATTTACTGCTTTAGTAAATTAAATTTCTTCTTCAGACATGCAACCAGCCATCTGGTTTATCCATGTTTATCTTAACATTTCTCCTGCTTGGCTTCAAAGCCTTGCTCTGTGCTTAATGTACAGTTTTATGTGAAGCTTGACCCCAAGGTTACTTCTGCAGGACATGTTATCAGCAACTAATTGACAACCAGATATTCTTCTTGGTAGGCCCAGCTCCAAAAAGCCTGGAGTTCAGATTTCAAAGGGTCTTTGTTCAGAGTTAAATGCACTTTTTATGGGGAACCTGACCTCACAGGTCGTGTCTGTTGGCTGTGTTATCAACAATTCAGCACAAATTTGATCTCTAGCTTTTTAGTATTTCTTTCTGTTTTACTGAATTTACAGGCCGGTGGTCTTGGTGAACCCAGCCCGCAAAGGTCAGGGTCACAATTCCAGATACCCAGCAGCTCACTGGAGTAAAAGAATAGCAGTCAGTTACCTGCATGGTCCTAAAGGAATACGATTTCCTATTGGCACTGTATGTTCCACATGTTGCATTTCAGATTACATTTAGGCCTGATGTTCATACATCCAGCCTTTTCTTTATATAATATTAACAGAAATGAGTTCCCTCTATCCCTACAGACAGTCCATAGTTACATAAGGAAACAGATTTCAAATCTGCACCAACCGAAATAGGTCCTTCTTTGTCCATGCTGTCATTTTATATGATTACACCAGGTCTCTTCCCTGCTGATGAATGTAATCTGTCCTTCACTTAATATCTGGATTGCAAGTACATTGTTTCTCCTTTTTAGGTTTCAATTTGACCACTATTTCTTTTCCTCCCATGCATTCTGCCGCAGTTTTTATTCTGTCCTTGTGTAATGTCTTTCTTTACTAGAACAGTTGAAATAACATGAATATCACCTTGCTCCAAGTAGGCCTTTCTCCACTTGTACACTTGTCCATTTTAGTAGAGTGTAACTAAGCTCTTTTCTTTACAAGTCACTTGGCCTTAAGTCAGCAACAGAAGTATTTTGGGACTGGCCTGCATTTTCCAGTGGGGTAGCGCCAGTCAGCTTCACTCTCAGATACTGGCCTGTTCTTTGTATTTCTGACATTCAGGGGCTATATTTTACCCCACAGAGTGCATTTTGCTAGCTTCAGTAAGCAGCCCGGAGGTCAGACATGTGGGTGGGTGCTGGTGGAGGTTTAGTATAGAGTGCTAGTGCCGGAGATTTGATGTGTGCCCAGCTAGACTGACATTTTTCATAGGTTGTTGTTGTATACTAATGGCAGAGGTCTTGAGGTATGTCTGGGATTTCAGTGTGGACAGCTAGTCAGAATCCGCAGGTAAGATATTTTATTTTACTGGGAATTCTTGGCTCTTCCGTGGTGCTACCTGTAGCTGTAATTTGGGATTAATGGAGGTAACCTGCTTGAAACTAAATTGTTGTATATTTGTAATTGCAGGAAATTATGTGCACCTTCATTTTAACCAAGATACCTTCATTGGTTTGAGATAGGAAAAATCTTTTGTTCCTGCTTAGGACAAAAATAATAATACAAAATGATGTCCAGAAAGACGCATCAAAAGGTGATTTTTAGAATATTTCTAAAAAGAAACTGCATCTGAAGAAAATATCAAATTGCAGTTGAATAAGAACAAAGCTAGAAAGGTGTTTTGGGTCAGGTAGAGGATATGGAAGATAGAGTGATGTGTAGTGTGAGAAGAGAATAAAACATAGCTCAGGTAACAAAAGTATGATTACATAAACAGACTTTATACACTGAGAGATAGCGTAGCTCAATGACAACACACAACCCAAGAAAAGTGGCTAGAGTCCATTCATCTGTTAGTACTAAAAGGACCATAAGATGCGTGATGTTGGTGGAAATGCGTTCGAAATGAGATTGTTGACATTTACTTAATGCAAATCTCCTAACATCACATCGCAAAGTCAGTACGTTTATTTTTGCTGAATCCAACCTTTAATTATCAGGTATATTGTAACATCACTCAGAATCTGCAACTTTTGGTCTGCGTTTGTGGACACTGAAGATCAATTAGCTCATAGCACCTAATCGTAAAATCACTTTGTCTTGTTTCACCCTCCATCTATTTGTTAAATATGATTGAAGGGTATAGTTTGTCTTCTAAGCCTTTGCCATGACAGTACTTAGGAAATACTTGCATATTAGCTAGCCAGCATGAAGGTGCCACCTTGCCATGTATTACCAGTCTACATCCTTGTTAAATTTCTCATCCGCATAGCTACTGCATGTTTCAGTTAAATATTTTTTTAACATTTGTTTGTTTCTGAATCAATCTATTTTAGGATGAGGTCAAAAGGCTAAAAAAAGAGCTTGAACATTTTGATCCCTCCTTCTTTGAAGAAATTGAAGATTTAAAATACAACTATAATGAAGAAGTGAAAAAGAATATTATTTTGGAGGAGAAGCTAAAAAGGCTTTCTGAGCAGTTTGGCATCCATGTTGATATTCCTGCCAATGTTTCAATGGACTGATGTGTAAATAACTCAAGTTGTTTGGTGGAGTTATATGTGTTTGTGTTTTATACATGCTGCAGTTACCCAAAAGGACTCAACGTTCTCAGTAGAGAAAACCATGTATCTTTTTTATATACAGCACACTGTACATTTTTATTGTCCATTAAAGAAATATAGGACAAACTTGTTCTATATATCTGGCTAGACAGCATGTATCACCATTATTTTAATGTATCCTGCTGGTGTACTTTTAGCAATAAAATCGGTACATGTGTGAGTTATACTGCCAGAATCAATCAACAGTGCCCTGATAAAGTGATTTGTGCACTGACGAAGTGATTTGTAAAAAAACATATTTGCGACTTCCTAGTCTTCTGGAAGGGATTCTAGCCTCATTCATTCGCTTGGGAAAATTCCCTGTCAGGAGACCAGATCGCCAAACACTTTTCAAAACAAGAAT
This sequence comes from Ambystoma mexicanum, assembly GCF_040938575.1. Classification (NCBI taxonomy): domain Eukaryota; kingdom Metazoa; phylum Chordata; class Amphibia; order Caudata; family Ambystomatidae; genus Ambystoma; species Ambystoma mexicanum. Next base: position 852,079,517 of record NC_090936.1, on the reverse strand, counting down.
CCTTCCCTTAAATGTTCTTTTAAAGATACAACTAAAAAAAACGAAATGTAGGAATCCTCAGACAGAAATCATGATTATGCCCCTGCTAATTTTAGAGCAATGTTCTTAAGATCCTGGAATGCTCACCAAGCAGGGTTCAGTTTCCCTTCTCCACTTTCATCAGAGCAGAATCTTTGCATTATGTCAATAACTTTGTTCTACCTTTTCAGAGTGTTTTCATGTTGGTTGATCTTTCCAATATTTTTCTATCCTCGTCTATTTTATTGCTGTTTTCCCTTTACAATAAGACAGGAAGGGCTAATGGTGGTTTTTCAGCACATGAATGCTCTTGGGAGAAGAGGACATTCAAGGGTGTCGTATATTGCGCTATAGAAGTAAATACAAATAAAAAGCACCAGGTTTGGTGATTGGTACGAAGCGTCATAGGGAGACTCGTTTGTCCTTATTATTAAATGGTGTGGATGTGGAGCCTTTTCTGTATCGGACCACTTCACTAACAACTAACTGGTCTCCGTTAGAAGCGTATCCCATTTTCACTTGGGACTCATTGTGCTCTATGGTTGAGGCTGACACGCTCTGTACCGATGGATGAAGGTGAGACTCTGTGCTGACAACAGAAGGGTGAATTGTTTCTGTGGCAAGGTGACAAGGAGGCTTGTCCATCATGCCAGTATGCACTCCAAGATAAAAAATATAGACGCTGACCTCACCTTAGCCTCTTGGTGCCACACTTGAAGGTGATGTTCCAGAGTAGCCTGTTCTTATAGCACTAACTCTTTATTAAGCCTGACATGGATCATGCTGTCTGCAGCAACTAATTTTTACTTTTTATTGACTAGTCCTCAGTGGCACTGTAAAGATAGCCCCCAGCCTTAAAGGGTTTCCGACCCAATTGAGAAATGGTGATAAAACTGACTAGGTGATCCTGGTGCAAATTATACTTAACATTTGTTGATGTTTTGCATCCTTGAATGCGTTTCCTCTTTGAAAGGAGCCATGCCATCTCAGGTCTTCTCTGTGAATCTGCCATTTTGTTAGTGTAGCTTTTTCATGCCTGCATTAAAAAGACAGGGTGTGACGTGATGTTTTTTAATCTTTACTTTTCTTTATGGCTAAGGGCCACGCTGCCTCAGAAACTCTCTCCACTCCCTCCCGTATCATCTATACACCTTCCAATTGTTTCAGGTGCTGTTTTTACATTTTATATAAGAAAGTCACAATGTCACCATAAACTGTACCATTATAGGCTGTTATTTACACACTGAGCATGTTTTAGAACCCTTAACCAATCCAGCTTTGCCTCCATCCCATCCACCTCCACACCCACTGCTCTTCACCTCATCCTTCATCCCCTATCCAAGTAAATGTGGTCATTTGCTATCTCACTATGTATTATGCTTGTCTAAAGTACTTGCGATCTACACTGGGTTATTGATTGCTTTTTAAATCAACCTTTCATTATTGTGCCAAACCCTTCGTCTAGACTTGTTTATTACAGGGAATTTTTAGTTCTTGAATTTGAATTGCAGTGGCAGATTCTACTGTTTTCATCACTCCTTTGAAGCCATACTGTCCAATGGTCAAATGATTCCTGATCATTTGATAATTTGCGTCCATGCTGCCAATCTAATAATTGGGTTTCTCTCATAGAAGGTATCTGTCAATCATTTGCTTAATGGCCTTGAGTACACATTGGGAGACTTGTGGTTTAAACTTTGTCATAAAAGTCATTGCCACATGTTCATATTTATTGCAGACACCAGCAAGCTTGTAGCTGTCACTCTAGAATCTGCAACATTGGCTTATTAAAGGTTGACAAGTTTATGGATAGTATGCTTCTTGTCTCTCATCCGCCTAGAAAAAGGCCTTCCACTTTGATACCTCCTTCCACATCATACACTGGTTCCCCTATGTGCTGCTTTGTGAACACCAATTCATAAGAATAGAGGACATAGGACTATGGAGTCCAGTCGTTCCTACCTTGAGCAACTTTACCTTAGTAGCAAGATCACCATTCTTATAGGCGGTAGTCCCTTTGCTTTAGTTGCTCTAAATCCTTACAGTAATTCTGTCTGTAATTCTGCTAATCCCCAAACCATCCTCCTTCCTGAAGTTTCTGATCAGCGATAATTTCTTCCTTTCAAGACACAAATAAATGCATGTTACTAGGAATGCGCATATGAGCGGCACAGAGGAGTTTACTTAAGTTAATATATTTCTGATAGCACAATAATCCAATCTGAGCTGGTTTTAATTGTATTAGTAAGACCATTCCCAAGATAACGTATAGTTTAATGCCATTATGATGCATCAGTGTATTTTAAGGGGACTTAGGACCTACAACACACTTTCTACTATATACATTGTTCCCACAGATTTCCCATCCTATGAACTACTCTCCAGACACAGTCTGCTTTGGAAAGTTTTTAAGAGCCACCAAGTGGTGCCATGCAGCTTCAAGACCGGCATTGTCACAACTCCTTTGCATTGCCTTGTGACGGAAGTGACATCACACACATACTTGAAACAGCCAGTGTTTTCTTTAGTTACTTTTTTCTCCATTTGTTGGAACTTGTTTCGCGTCACAAGAAAATTCTTCACATTTTTCAAAAGATTATCATCCAAATCAGAATTTAAAGCTTGTATTAAATGCCATAGCTTGATCTCTGTAGTCTTGGAAAAGACAATGACACTGAAGAATGTGAGTCGTATCAATCGCTTTTCCTGAAAGTGGAGAGAGATTAAACAGAAATGTTTATGATTAGACTCTTCACAGTCTACAGACCCCTAAGAATCACAGAACTGCATATTAGACAACTAAGTCAGAGCTTCATTCCCAAAGTGAGGAATTAAAGGAGGAGAAAATGAGGCACTATCACTCCCAGAGAGGTTCCCCGTACGTTCACATCCGTTTCTTCTCTCTTACGTATTTCTCATCTCCAAAGTGGCACCACAGATCTCTACATTGATCAGAATATAAGAGTGTACCTAGATTAGTGCAACTAAGTAGACCTATGCTCCCTTCATTCTCCTTCACCCCAGAGGATTGGTTAACTTTACACCAGGCGATGAGGGTTTTTTAGAGGCCCCTGTGGATTTGGGTGCTCTGTGTCATCTTCTCTCGCCAAGGACAGCTGTAGGTCCTGCACCCACTACTCCCACATAACTAAGGGCTTGCCCATATAACGCACCGGGAGAACTGGCATTATCAGCACCTTCTGCCACTGTATGCCAGCTAGGTAAATCTCCAGCTCTGATATCAAAGCGTCCTAGCCACCAGCCCCATTGGGTCCAGTCCTGTCGGAGCTGGTCCTTCGGAGGATGTCTTTGCAGTCATGTTTTCATTTCTGGAATCTGTGACACCTATCCATAAGGATCTCCCAAAGGCTTTTCTTTTTCAGGAATCGCCCTAGCTGTGAGCCAAAGTATGTACAGACAAATAAAGTTTCCAGGACAACGTTGACATACCCTTCTCTTTTTGGATGGGTACCTCCCAAAGAGACTTGGAACCTCAAGAGGAACTGCAAATTGAGGATCTTTAGAAGAAGCCCTGCTTCAGCTTCAAACAGATGTGCATAATACAAGTGGGCTGGACAGATTTGGAGATTGCGGTTGCTCTTCTACAGACCTCAGGACCAACTTTTCCTTAATTTAGGGCTATGATATTGCAGGCGATTGATACACTGGACTTCGTATATCTGTGCAAAGAGTTAAGAATGCCAAATGTGGCCATGGTTCCATTGCTTTCCTTTAGCAGAGACCTTACTAATAGGCTGTAATCTCTATGGAATAGACCTGCCTCCATTCCTGACCCTACACAAGAGAGCTGTGTGGTCCAGGCTGCCTCGGTGGCCTACTGCAATCCCTGGAGCACTCCTGGGTATGAAATGAAAGAAGCTTAGTATAGAAACGTTTATGCCTCAGGAACCCTGACGTACTGCACTCTCAAAGTCTCATACACACTTAACTATCTGTGTGCCCTTTGGGTGGCCTCCCAAGTAGCTCAAGGCATTCCCCCCCCAACATGCATGCTTTTTTCCAAGAGCTGGTAGCTGATGGGAAAGACCCTGCAAGGTGCTTTTGTTAATCTGAACTAAATACAACTGACTGCATTGGGAGGCCTACGGCTATGGGGAATGGACACTCCTGGTTAAGATTGTCTAATTTTGCAGCAGATTTCCAGGTGAAATTAGTGGACATGCCATGTTACGGTTCCTCCCTTTTTGGGTTAAGGCCAATGAATGTCTCAAAGTGTATTCCTTTCCTGCTAAGGACACAGGACTCTATTGGATTGCATCCTCCCACAGATTTCTCATTTTAGATATTTTCCTGGTGGAAGCTGGATTTCAGAGTTTTTTTTCCACCAGGGGGCACAGCACGACTCAGTGCTGGCACTGCTCAGCATCGTCTGCTCTATGGCTCTGGAAGTAACACAACACTCTGTATATAGAGCACGACACAGACCTCTAAGCTCAGTTAATATTTCTAATGTGTTTTGTCACCCTGGAGATTCCACAAATTGGATATCCTCGACAGCGTCAGCTGATTCACTGAAAACTGAAAACCTTATCTGAGAAGGGGATGCAGTGTAACCTCTGCCTCAAGGTCCTGACCAATAATTGTTTCTGGTGTTTGGGAATGGAGCTTTATGCTAGGGAGTGTGGTTCATGTCGATCTATAACCTCGAAGGCCCTCAGAGCGAGTACAGCGGAATTGGCCTTAGGTCGATCCTATTCCATGTCAACCGGAAGTTCACCCTTGACACCTAAATCTTCATGGGGTAGGACCTCAGAGACTGCTGAGAGAAGTGCTGAGAAAGATGGATCTTCAGGCTGGGAGTCTAAGGATGACCGCAAAAGCACAGATAGTGTTCTCATTCGGGGAGTGAGTCCCACCTTTCCTCATCATCCTCCAGGAAAAAGTCAAGTCCTTGTATAAAGGGAACCTCTTCGGAATCTTCACCCAAAAGAGAGCAGGAAAAGTTTCCAACTAAATTGTCCTCTGCCGAGCAGGGGGAGAAATTTCAGAGTTAGATGTTAGAAAAGATTGTCAAAAGAAAGGATGCCAACGGTGAAAGTGCTGACATCGAAGATGCAAACAGGTCCCATCATGCCTTCCAGGGTTGCCACAAAAACAGATACCTGCACACAAAAGAGTTTGGGAGAGGTGTTGAGAATAACTTCTGCTCGGGTCAAATCAACACCGCTCGTTGAGCCCTAACTTTCGACTTTGACACTCCGCGTCAGGTCCTCAACCTGTAAGGTTGGGCCATTGAGCTGGATAGACACCTTGCCTGACCTTAACATCATTCAAGTGTCCCCCTATGGACATTGAACGCTGCCTATCGGCATACCATAACAAAGGTGATAGTCTCTTGGGTAGAGTGCTGCAACAAGTACCATTATGCAGCATGATCTTGCTGACATCTTTGATAAAGGACCTCCTTAGGTGCCAGTCTTATAATTTAATCACGCTCCACTCTCATGTTTGCAGAGTAGCCATGCAAATGGAAGAGGCGTACCAATCGGAGCCTCACTTCCATTTCTATGGTGGCCATGTTAGGTTTGTGTTTCTTTCAAACCAAGGGTTACACGCTTGCTGCAAATTGTTCTTTACAAAAAAATGCCTATTAGCACCCCAGGACGTAAACCTTAGGTGCTAATAGCCATAATGAAGAGTTCCAAGGGCCGCACCATATGCCCTTGGAACTCATCATTATAGCTATAATAATGGCCTCCATCCCCTTCTCATCATGCCAGGAGTAGTTTGTGGACATTTGTATTTACATCTAGTAAAGAAGTTTCATGATACTATTCATCCTATAGTATTAGAACATGCTTCAACAAGGACATTTCTTTGTGTGGTACTGTCAAGGTTTTGGTATCTCATTTAAGACCATGCACGTGTGATGTGAAGGTTTGTTTTACCTGGGTAAATACATTTCTAATGACCATCACTTTCTCCACACAATAGTGATGCAATACAACTTTATCATGCAGACATATTTTTCTGACTCAAACAAACAAAAGGTGTGTTGAGAACATACTCTTCTTCTTGAAGTAAGCTCTGAATATCATCTGTCCTACTGTAAGTCTTCATAGCTATGTTTCAAATGAAATATCACCTACTGCACAAGCAATACTCGAGCATAAATTGGAAAAACGTCTCTCAGGTTCTCTAGGGGGTTTGGCTGCAACATTTGGTTTGTTACATTGTAGAAGTTAAATGGGGTTGTTCTGGACCATTTCACTTGAGATGAATGTAATCTGAATAGTGCTCTTATGGATTTACTCATCTGTTTGTCATCTATGGGGTATGAACACGTACTGTGAAAGTGTTTATATACAATTACAAGCCTGCAAAAAAAATTCAAATGGGACGGGCATCCTCAGACTTATATACAACTATGCCTTTTGATGCACCCATCCTTCCAGTTTTCAGTCTCTTGTAGGCTTTTTAGAATTGGGCAGAGGGGCCTTGCTGAAAAAGAAAATGCTGCCAACCGTACACAATAGTTATTTGTTAGAAAATGTATTTGCAAAGTTAATACACAAACTTCCCTGCATTCTTATGTTCTGGTGGCATAACTTGCTCATGTGGACTACAAGATTAACTGAAATGGAATTCTGGTTGACAAGCATTTTGGGAGTTCTCAAAGACATCTGGTTTGCAAAATGTTAAATGGACAATGTCATCTTTTTGGTGTGAGGAGTTAACTTTTTATTTGAATTGGTTGATGTTTCAAACAGAAGGAATATATTTAAAAAATGTTGAAGCATCTAACCTTGCAACAGATATCTCATCTAACCTTATGAACCTGTGTAGATACCCTTGCTGGAGAAGTTAAACTTCTGTGTAAAGTGATGCAAATTCTCAGAAAACTGAACTACATTTTTATTTTTTTTAGTTGGCACCTCTCTGTTTGTTTTTATAATATTTTATGAATTAGATGTGTTTTGAAATATGTAACATTATATGGAAAACTCAAATGTATTTTTTTAGATTTTGTAATTGTAGATGTATTTTTGTAACTGCTAAACTGGTAAATAAAAATCATGTGATATTGGAAAAACTGCGGTATGTTTTTATATCTGTACCCTACGTTGCACCCAAGCACACCTCCAGATGGGGTGTGGTTTTGTGTGCAACCATTTAAAGCTGGATCAGAGTACACTGTTTACAGGTTTACTTTGTTAGTGTAACACACATAGAGGTCATTTTCTAATGGATTCCTTCCTTTATCAGATTTCTCATCTTAGATCTATATTTTGCAGCGGCAGCAGTCTTCAGGAACTTTTTTCAGCCATTCAGCCACCAGGGTCATCATGTGGTCTCTGCTTGAAACCGATGGATGCCCCTGATGCCAGTTACGTAAAGAGCAATAAGTATGGAGTCATGGCTCGCCATGACCTCAGCTCATTTTTCCACACCGTCAGTACACTGCTTAGAAAGACCTTACCCTTTTCTATTTTTAGCTGCTTCATGCCCAATTCCAGCTGTCTGTCTTTACTGCCTGGGGGGAAGAACATGATATGGTAGACTGTTGTTCGTGCAAGTCCATGCATGGTGGGCCCGCCAGGATTTTGCCGCTAAACTGTACACCTTCCTCCACAAGGGCAGGAAGTGCATCCTCTCCGAGTCTCCTGAGGTGGAGCACCGCTCAAGGGAGCAAAAAACACAGAGGTTTCTGGTTGACATAATGGTGACCAAAAAGGGAGTCTCACTCCCCAAGCAGACTGTCTCTTCCACCTCATCCTCCTAAAAGAAAAGTCGACAATCCCTTACAAGGGATGAAGAAGATTCTTCTGAGGGATCACTGTTTCATTCAAAAATGACCACTGACTATTCTGATGGATTGGTGAACAATGTATTTGTAAAAAGCAAGCAACGGTACAACAAAAAATCAGCAACGTGCGAGACTTCGACACAAGGGAGAAGCCCACCCTCCCTCCAAGCACGGCTCTCTTGTACCCAAAGGAACACATACATTTCAATGGAAGGAGAGGACCAGAGAAAGCAAGGTATCCTACTGAAACAATGCTTCAAACAAGGAACAAAGCCCATCTATCCAAGTATTTGAAACCAGCTGCGTTCTTAAATGTTAAGACTGTATTAACAGGAATGACAGCATAAAGTCATACATTTAGAGGAGATGCATATACTACTCAAAGGTTCACACATAATCTGAGCAAGGCGAGCATGCTTAAAGTATGATGATTTCCGCCTACTAAGGCTGCTTTTCCTAAGAAAGCAGGGACCTAAAACACGCTTAAATATGCCAAAAAGGAAACGCTTCAGAATCGAGAGATATGAAGTCTTGCATAGCCACACACTAGGCAAAGAACCTTCATCGCAACGACATGAGCAGTGAAGCCTAAGCCTCACCTTGCACAAGCAAGAAACAGTTGTTTAAACATGGTAGTTTACAGTATGATACAATATGATATGATTGGTTATTCATAACGTGCTTAATACCCAGAGGTTTCTAAGCGCGGACCCGGGGATCGAACCTGTGTTGCTCTGTGTCGTCTTGCTTCCAAGGCGAGCACGTTGTCCCTGTGCTATCCTCCCAAGTACCTTCTCAATATTATAATGCAGCAGTATGCTAGGGGAGTACATAACATTTTCAATTCCAGACTTTCCCCCCACACTATCTATGAAGGAACAGTACCTCACTAGCTCTCTAATCCGAAGCAGTATGTGAAAATTAGGCAACAGATGCTACACCTCTTTGCCACAGTCTCAGAGCCAGTGTCTCTGTCCAAGGTCTGATGGTGGAGCCTGGGTCTACCGCCCTTGCACAAGCTGACAGGGGTACTTCTTTGGAGGCAAAGAAAGGAGTCTCAATCTAGAGAGACCTGCGTCCCCTGTACACCATTTAATGGGAAAGAACCAGTTGTAACTCAATTTAGGTAATATTAGGTTCAATTTAGATAATGTTAGAGTCCTCTAGAGGATTTTATTGATGGTTGTTCCCATTTGGATTTATATGCTCACCTAGATTATGTTTTCTATATTTTACTTTGAACTATTTCTGATATGTGGCTACTTCAGTAGAAAACAACAGGTATTTTTGTTGAACTTTACACTTTCTCAAGTGAACTTTTATGTGATCACGGGTTTAATTTATACTTTCCTCAACATTTTGGAAATGGAAGTAATTACCACATATTTCCTTATGTATCTTCAAAGTATGCATTTACAAATGATCTTTACGTTTGAATTGTACTAGTTGAAGTTTTAAGTTTAAAAACTCTCCCTGAAGAATATCATTCTCTCTCTTTCTCTAGTCCACAACAGATAACACTGCTCTTCTGATGAAGGGAACGGTTTGGGTCTATTTGACCTAAAACATTTGACCTTATCACATTTGATTGAATTTATTTGACCTTTTTTCAGTCTAGAATGCGGGGGGAGACCCCCCCTGCAACACCCTCCACTTCCCATTAACCTAATCTATACCCTTACCCACCCCATATATATATTTCATTAAATTTGACCAAAGACATTTGGTCAAATGTTTTTAGGTCAATTATGCTAATACCAAAGGGAACATGTTAAGCTTTTAGTGAATACATTTGGATACAAACTACATTATGCTTGAGTTGAAGTTTCTTGTAAATGATGCATGTAATTTCTATTGTGCTAATTTTGAATTCCCTTTTCTTTTAATATGTTAATTAACTTAATATTGCCTAAATTCAGATACACCTGGTTCTTTAAAGTTACATGATGTTTAGGGGACCTCTGCCACTAAGTTCTGGAAGATATCTTTGCCCTTTGGGGGACCCTCAAGTAGACCTCTACACCTCCAGTGTCAGCACAAAGCACAGGTTCTGCTTCAGGGACATTACCCTGCGGGGATCTCTGAGGGACACATTTATTGTTGTGTGGAACCTAGCTCTTCATTATGCATTCCTCCTAATTCCTATTATTCTCCAGCATGGGGTCTGGCATGGATTCCCATGCTCATGAATATTCCCTGTCGTCATGCTGGGAATCCTCAGTAAATAAGAGAAGCAGTTTCACCTTAGCCTGAAAACTGCATTTCCCCTATATAACCAATCACTGTCCTTTGGGTCATACTGCCCCATCCAATGACAGTCGTCTCCCTAAGCTCAACCCCTGGGGGCCATCTTCAGATTTTTAGTGCACATTTCAGTGTTGGGAGTCCTCTTGTCTTTCTCTTCGAGTATTTGCTATTTTCTCAATTTTTTGGGAAAAAAGTGTTATTTTTTTTCTCGACCCGTTGTCAACGAACACTACCTTCATTGTCAGATCTTCTCTTCGAGTTTTGGAATGCTCAGGCCAGGGCCTAATTCGCATCTCCACAATGTCAGAGGAAAAGAGGAGTCTCTTCAAACTCTGCTTGAAATTTGTCTAAGGAATGTCTACATCAAGGATCGGCACCTCAAGTGCCTATTTTGCCTGCATCCACACCATGACGAGGACGGGTGCGAGATTTGCTTCAAATTCCTGATGGGACACTATCGAAGGTTGGGGGCGTGGCTCAAAGAGGGGGAAGGCCTCTGACTCAGCCCCTGGGCGCAGTCATGCCTCGTCCAGGACCGGCTGGTCCCACTAGCGTGCTCCCTCTAATAAAAATAAGTCGAGGTCCTTTGAGGAGACCCCTTCCCAGGGGATCCAAAAGAAGGTAAAACACTGCGCTGGTGATCCCGCTATGGTCGCCGTGGCGTTTGGGTAGGACGCGTTACCTGCCTCCACCTCTGTCCATGCTGAGCCTACCAGTTGGGGGGGTTCCTTCTGCGAGGAAGACTTTGACCCCTTTGAAGCACAGATCTTCATCCAAAGGCAAGTCTACGGAGGAAATGTCTTCAGGTGGGCCATCGAAAGCCCCATCAACATCACCTTAGGCAACCAAGACCACAACCTTGTTGACGACTACTTCGTCTTCCAGTATGCCATCCACGACAACAGTTGCCCCCATTGAGGGGTCTCCTCAGATGGAGCCTGATCTACCATTTGACCCATCAAAGCACATCAGCCTGGAACCATTGCCAGCAGCTCCATTCGTACCTCACCCGGTGCCCAGGAGTATGTCACTGGACATACTGACTACCCGCCACACCTTGGTGTCCAAAATACAGCAGAGGTTGCCCGCACCCCTGTGCCTGGCCCAGTCCACAGCCCTGTGAGACCACCAGCTCGAAGTCTTCCCAGGCTGAGTCCTCCAAGACTGAAGCGGCGGCCTAGCCCTGCAGGTTCCAAAGTGCTGGCCGGTGCCACCACAGCCAACACTGGCCCAGATGCCTTCAACTCCAGTGGTGGAGGAGCCACCACGCACCGACACAGGTACCTACACAGACACTACAGCAACACAGACGGAGGAGTATGATGACTATGTCTAAGTGGTCAGGGAACAACTTGGTACAGATGAGTCCACCTGGGTGTTGGCCGGGGTTGAGGTTGGTTTTTTTCATGCCATGATCGAGGGCAATTGCTCTTTCCAATCTGGTGCCTGGGGAGAAGTGGAAGGAAGGTTTCCTTTTTCAACATCGAGAGGCTTCACGGAAGACCGTCATGTCGGTCCCTTTGCTGGACGATGTCTGGGAGGCGAGTTTGGCCCTGATGAAGATGCCAAGTATGGCCCCTCCCAAAAGGGATGGGCTGGAGAAGAAATACAGGGCACCGGACTCGGCCCCAGTTGCTTGAGATCGCAACCTTCTCCAGACTCTGTGGTGCCTCCTGCAACCAGGAAGTGCTTGGCGAACCCATCATCCTCATCCATTGTGCCTCCAGAACAGGAGGGGAAGAAGCTTGATGCCATGGGGAAACGCATCATTTACACCGCAGCCTCCACCATCAATGCCGTCAATGCCCTGTCCATCTTGTCCAGCTACGACCGGGAGCTCTGATATAAGCTCAGGCAGATCTTGGACTTCTTGCCGGACGACAAGAAGGCTGATGCCTGGCTCTGTTCCAGGAGGGCGGTTGGCATTGAATATTGCGGACTCTGGCTTCTGCCAGATTGGCAGTGGGGTGGCCTTTCAATGCCAAGATTAGCTGAAGGTTACGGACTTATGTACAGTCCAAAGTGGTCAACATGCCTATCGATGGGGACAATTTGTTTGGAAATGCTGTGGACAAAACGCTCCAATAGAAGGCACTTTCTCTTGGGACACTGAGACAGAGGAGATCATCGTCCTTTTGTTCCTCAAGAGGGAAGTCAGGCAGGGCCTCCAAGGGGGTACTCTGCACCCTATTGTCAAACCTCACGCTCTACCACCCAGGAAGCCTACAGGGGGCGATCGCAAGCCTTCCATAGTGGAAGACAGTGCCAGGATGCAGACACCCAAACAGGCCTGAACCGATGTGGATCCAGGCCCCCACTTTTGCACCCTTTGTCATCAAGTGGAAGTCCATCACCACGGACAAAAAGGTGTTGGACATTCTTCATTCGGGCAAACCTTGGAATTCCAACACAGGTTGCATTCCATCTGTAGTGCGTCAGGAACTACACATGGCCCAACTGCTGCAAGAGGTTCAGGCAATGTTATAAAAGGGGGGCGATAGAGCTCGTCCCTTAGCGGCTCCAGGGCTCCGCCGTGTACTCCAGATTATTTCCGTTCTCCAGCATGGGGTCTGGCATGGATTCACATGCTCATGAATATTCCCCGTCGTCAGGCCGGGAATCCTCGGTATAGAAAAAAATCAGTATCAGTTTTGTTTCTGAATTGTCTTTCTTAGCAGTAACCAATCACTGGTCTCTGGGTCATACTGCCCCCAGCCAATGACTGCCCTCCCTAATCCCCGCCTCTGGCAGCCATCCTCAGATTTTTACCGCACGTTCAAGTGTTGGGAGTCCTCGTGCTGTATCTCTCGAGCTTTTGCTGCGTTTTCGCGCTTTTTCAGGAGATTTTTCTCATTTTTCGGTTAAATAGAGCCTCAAGCTCCACCGTTTCTACATCCGATCAACGGGGATCCGTTGTCATGATCACTGCTTCCAAGGAGCTAGGACCAGCCCAACGTCCTTGGAAGCAGGCCCCTAACCTTCATCCTAGGCACCAGCCGGTCCCCACTGGGACCTTTTGGACCTTGTCCTGGCGCCGGTGGCACCAGGCTCATCAAAGTCACTGGTCCCGGCACTGGAAGCGCCGGGCTCATAATTTGTATGAAGATGCTTGGGTGGACTTACCTGCAGCAGACCATGCTGCTTACTTACCAGCCACATAGGAATCCTCTGTGAGCCGGGACTACTTTCTTACCTGGGTGGGGCAAGCTCCACTCCCTGGATACAACACTGGAACTCTTCTGGAACAGGAACTCTTTTCTTACCTAGGCGAGGCCGTGGAGGAAGACGCCTCATCACTCCAAGGCTATTTAAACCACACCCGATTGATGAAACGTGCTTCGCGTTATTCTGCATCTGCAGCAGAACGCTCACCGTGTCTGTTCCAGTTTTCTTCTTTCCGATCCTGAACCTGCAAGAACAAACGCTTACCATTCCTGTATCCAGCCTTCGGTAGCACCTGCAAAGACAAGAAACAACAGGTTAGCACGGCAACCTTCACGCGCAGCGCTTTCCTCACCTGATCCATCGGCAGCTACCATCTCTTCACGCTGCTCCTCCGCCTGTGAAGACAAAAGCATAGTTATTCCTGTGTGGAATTACTTACCGGCACTCCGCGAATTCCGTTTTTCTTCAGCTCTGCAATCCTGCACCTGAAAGACAAAAGAAGAGACATTAGACAGGTATTTTACTTACGCGCCATCGCGCCCGCCACAATAGGGCGCCTGCAAATACTCCGGCGTTTCCAGCGTCTCTTCAACACCCGAACTCACAACTGCAAGGGAAAAGAGACAGTTAGAGAGCTTTTGAAAAGCAGGCAACCGGCATTTACTTACGCATTTCCAAGCGCTTCATTCCAAGACTCTGGCTCGAACTTCGGCTTTCTTCACACCATCTTCTACCTCAAGAGCCCTGCAAGACAAATAGAAAAAGCATTATACAGAGCCCTGTTCCACATTAACGTGCCCACGCGCCTAAAGACTGTAAGGACTTAAAAGGTGTCCGGAAACTCACCGTTCGTGCAGTTAACGACGGTAGCAACCCTCTGATGTCAAGAGGCCTACGTTTCACCCAGTGAAGGAACTGGCAACGGCACCCTGCACCAGACGCAGATGGAGAGTCCAGCATTCACCTATCTAAGGTGAGCACGTTGACCTTGGGGCTCCACGGAAAAGCGAGGAAGGGAAAGGGAGAGAGATACCCGACAACCCCAGATCATTAACCCCATATTCTTTCACCTGCAGATATCTCACTCTTCGAGTTAGACACACAGTGCGAAGAGGCTCAGCCCCGGAAGCCAATCGAGTCCTGCACTTCACTTTTCGAGTCACAGACACCATCCTGCCAAGACCGGCGCCTCCGCGGGAATTAGGTGAGCGTTACATCCGTGTTGGAGTTTTCTACGCCCCTCAAGGGTGAAGATTTCGTCGAGTTTTGCTTTTGGAGGATTGCAGAAGTTCTGAGGCCTACCCTGGGTATGGCCCAGGAGAAAGGAAGCTCGACGCCCGGGAATCTGTTCAGGACCTGCCCTGGATGCCAGCTTCAGAATGTTTTCAAGGAGGATGAGCATTCGTTATGCCTCTACTGTCTCCATGAGGACAAGACGCACACGGAGAAGGACTGTGCGTTTGTGGGAACATGTCGGAGCGGACCATGAAGGATCGCCACCTCCGTCTCGCCAACTGGCTGGAAGGGAAGAGCCCGTCAGGCGAGAAGAAGAAAAAGAAGTCAGAGCGGTCTTCTAAGTCCTGTGAGGGCGCCCCGGCGATGGGGGCCCAACAAAAGGCCAAGCACCACGAGTCTGCAGGCGCCGGGAGCGCCGAACGGTCAGGCTCCTTGGCTGCCAGGCAGGGCGCATCCTCCGCGGCGCCATCAACCACGAGCCAACGCTCTGGCTCGGGTAAGAGGAAGTCCGAGAACCCGGCGAAGCTTCTGGAGAGGACCCGGTCGATCTCGAAGATTCCGGCAGAGGGGGAGCGAGGCTCGGACCCTCCCCCCAAGGTGACGGCCCCAGGCGTACAGAAGGTGACGATGGCCTTAATTCACCCTGCTAAGACCTCGATTGAGGATGTTGCAGCGGCCCTGGCTCAGCCTGTGGAGGCTACGCCAGTGGAGGCGACCTCAGGACCCAGAGTCTCCCTGCCACCGCGGAGGGAGTTGTCTTTCAGGCCCATTGAGAAGACCCCCACAAAGTCCTTGTTGGAAAAGGTGGGGGAGGGGTAGGTGGCCATCGTGGATACGGACACGACCTCTGAAGAAGAGCTCATCGAAGTCGTGGAAGAGACTCAGCCCATCGGGAGGGATCCCGACGAGGGCGACGAGACGCCGACGAGGTTCCTCAAGAGCCCTCGCGCCCGTCGTTTACGGTGCCGCAGGACACTTCGGTGGCCATTTTGTCAGCTATTCAGTCCTTATGCTCAGAGATAAGGACAAGGTTGCCCCCCCCCCCGCCGGAGGTACCTGAGCCAGACCCGATGGGGGAACCGGAGCCAGGACCTTCGGAAAGTCCACCGCATAAGAGGAGGAGGACGCATCCTACGCCACCTCTCCCACATCTGCGGCCTGCTCTGCCTTCCCCCCGGTCTACTACCCACGGGGATGATACAGGCACGGACACGGCTACGACAGGTACAGATGATGACGGAGGCAACGACGACGGGACGTGTCCCCCTTCGCCCCCTGCTTGGGCGTCCCCGCCCGACGAGATTGGATCCTTTCATGCCATGATTTCCAGGGCATCCGAGCTCTTCCAGCTCTGCCCAGAAGAGAAGAAAAAGGAAGGGTTCCTTTACCAACGGCGCGAGGCTAAAAGGAAGACGGTCCTCGCCGTACCACTTCTTGATGACATCTGGGATGAGGGGCTCGCCCTCCTCATGAACCCTGCCACGGCGCCGGCAAAGAGGGACCGGTACGAGAAGAAGTACCGGGTCCCGACGCTGCCCCCTTGTGCTTTCGGGTGCAGCCTGCCCCGGATTCGGTCGTCGCGGCGGCAAAGAAGAAAGCTGGGAGGGCATCGGCCTCGACATCAACTTCCCCGCCGGACGGGGAGGGCAGGAAGCTGGACACGATGGGACGACGGGTCATCTCATCCGCAGCAACGACTATCAAGGCGGCCAACGCCTTGGTATCGTAGCCTGCTACGACAGGGAGTTGTGGTTCAAAATCGCCCCTCTGTTGCACTTCCTTCCGGACGCGAAAAGGGCTGAGGCCCTTGAAATCCTACGGGAAGGTGAGATTGCTTCGGACCACGCCATCACGGTGGCAACAGACATCGCCGACATCAGTTGGGCAACAGCGTTTGCCTGAGACGTTGAGGATGGCTCAAGGCGACGGATTTCCGCCAGGATGTACGAACCAAGGTTTTGGACATGCCCTTCGACCGGAACAACCTGTTTGGGAAGGCGGTTGATGAGTCTCTTCAGGCCATCAAAACCGACACGGAGACGGCCCGGGCACTGGGAGTGCTCCAACAACGCCGGCCGTCCTTTTGGAGCTCTGGAGGCAGACAAGGTGCCTCCAAGGGATCCGGCAGTGGCTCCTCCACGTACCGCCAAGCGGCCAGATCTTCGTCCCAGGAAGCCTACAGGGGACGCGGGAAGTCAGGTGGTGCCCGTCGTCGTCGACAGGGAGGCCAAGGAGGCAAGGCGGCCTCCAAACAAGATTGAACCGACCGTGGGGTCGGGCCCCCGCCGAAGCACCCCGGTGGGAGGCCGGCTGGTGAGGTTAGTCAGCGTGTGGGAGTCCATCTCCACCGACCGTTGGGTGCTGGACGCCCTGGCCCAAGGGCACGCCCTCGAGTTTCAGAAGAAGTGCCCTCGCGTTCCACCCGTGGCCCGGAAGGAAAATCACGTCCCTCAACTACTGTTGGAAGTAAGGGCGATGCTCAAGAAGGGTGCCATCGAGCTCGTCCCAAAGAGGCTTCGGGGCTCCGGAGTTTACTCAAGGTACTTCCTCGTAAAAAAGAAGACAGGAGGATGGCGCCCCATCCTGGACCTGCGACGACTGAACAAGTACATCAAGGCACAGAAGTTCTGGATGGTCACCCTCCAGCACGTGCTGGGACAGCTGGAGGAGGGCGATTTCCTGTCGTCGTTGGACTTGGAGGATGCGTACTTCCACATCCCCATTCTAAAAAGACACCGAAAGTTCCTCAGGTTCGTGGTCCAAGGGCGGCACTACCAGTTCAAGGCCCTCCCGTTAGGATTGCAGTCGGCACCCAGGGTTTTCACCAAGTGCCTCGCACCGGTGGCGGCGCGGCTGCGCCTACAGGGGATCCACGTCTACCCCTACCTGGATGACTGGCTCATCCGGGAAAGGACAAGGGAGCTCGCCGTGGAGCACACTGCGAAGACCGTCCAGCTGCTCAAGGACCTGGGATTCTCCATCAACTTTCCAAAATCCCACCTGATTCCGTCGCAAGTCGCCCTGTTTCTGGGAGCCAAGCTCGACGCAGTGGCGCGGCTGGCCTCACCGTCGGAGGAAAGGACCAGGACCATTCTGGGCAAGGTGCAGTGTCTGCTGGCCACGGACATGGCCAGGGTAAGATCTATCAAGTCCCTCCTCGGGATGATGTCCTCCTGCATTTATCTGGTGAGCCTTTGCAGGCTTTGGATGCGCCCCTTACAAGAGTTCCTCGACGCCTGCTTGGTCCAGTCGTCGGGCAGCTTCGAGGACAGGATCCCTCTCAACGAGACGTTCTGTCAGGCGAACCGGTGGTGGGGTACCCGCTCTCATCTGTCGGCTGGCACGGACTTTCAGACCCCAGCTCACCAGGTGACTGTGACGACGGACGCCTCCCTGGAAGGTTGGGGAGCGCACTCCGGAGATCTTCACGCGAGAGGCCTTTGGCTCCCGGAGGAGAAGTCAATCCACATCAACATCTTGGAGCTCCGCGCAGTGTTCTGGGCCCTCAGGTCCTTTCTTCCGTCCCTCAAAGTCAAGGTGGTGAGGATCTTCACCGACAACACCACCACGATGTTCTACATCCGGAAGCAGGACGGAACCAGATCCCCGGCCCTATCCAAGGAATTCCAGGATCTGTGGCATTGGGCCGTCACCTAAGGGATTTTTCTGGTGCCTCTTCATCTGGCAGGAATAAAAAACACGATCACCGACTCACTCAGCAGAGAGCTGCGCTCGTGCCACGAGTGGGAACTATGCCAGGATCAAGTGGATCGACTCTTCTGACGTTGGGGCGAACCCCAAATCGATCCCTTCACGACGGCGATGAATTCCAAGTGCCGGAGGTTCGCCAGCAGGTTCCCCCAGCCGAGGAGCATGGGCGATGCTTTCTCGTTCCCCTGGGACGGCCTATCTCTTTATGCGTTCCCTCCGCTGCCGTTGCTGCTCCGGCTCATCAACCAGCTCAAGAGGTCCCGGTGCAGGATGATCCTCGTCGCACCGGCGTGGCCGAGACAGATCTGGTTCCCGGACCTTCTGGACTTGTCAACGTCCACACCAGTCAAGCTGCCGATGGACGCAGACCTTCTCTCCAGAGAAGGAGGCGCCATTCTTCACCACAACCCGGAGTCGCTGAACTTGCAGGCCTGGCTCCTGCAGCACTAGAGTTTGGAGGGTACGACATCCCGGCCGACTGCAGAGAGGTTCTTGCAAAGGCCAGGGCGTCCTCAACTCTCAAGTGCTACGGACATAAATGGAAGAGGTTCTCTGTCTGGTGCCGTGCACAGAAGATTAACCCTCTGCGGATTACGGCCCCCCCAAGTATTGCCGTACCTACTGTCATTGGCCAAGGCTGGACTAGCTCACGCTTCCATCAAGATACATCTGGCCGCCATCTCACGATACACCAGAACTACGGGACGGGCGTCCTTGTGGTCTCATCGACTGGTGAAGGAATTTATGAAAGAATTGTTCTGATCATTCCCGCCGGTGAAGGCCCCTGCCCCGGCGTGGGAGCTCAACGTGGTGCTGACCAGGCTCATTGGGCCCCCATTTGAGCCTATGCATTCGGCACCGTTGAAGTTTCTGTCGTGGAAGACAGCGTTTCTCGTGGCCATCACCTCCGCACAATGAATGGGAGAGATCCAGGCCCTATCTTGCAAGCCGCCATACTTGACGTTTCACGACAGGAGGGTGGTGCTGAGGACGCACCCCTCCTTCATGCCCAAGGTGCCATCGGACTTCCACCTCAACGAACCCCTGGTGTTGCCAGTTTTCTTCCCGTCTCCTTGGTCGCCGGCTGAAAGGACTCTGCACTCGCTGGATGTAGCTAGAGCGCTGAAGTGCTACGTGGACCGCACGAAGAGTTTTCGGAAGACATCACAGCTGTTTGTGAACTTTGGGACTGTGAATCAAGGGAAGGCTCTCTCGAAGACTTCCATTTCCAGATGGCTCTCCGGCTGCATCATGCACTGTCACCGGTTGGCAAACCGACCGCTGCCTGGCCGTCCGAGAGCCCATTCGACCAGAGTGATCGCTGCTATCACGGCGTTCCTGTCTGGTGTGCCCCTGCTGGACATCTGCAGGGCTGCTCCGTGGAGGTCGACGCACACCTTCACAAGATTCTACTGCATCGATCGGGACTCCACGGAGGAGTCCAGGGACGGCCAAGCAGTGCTGCGCAACCTGTTCGCTTAAGGTGAGCCTGGTGAGGAGGTAAGAGATGCTTAGTGTTGAGTTGTTGTATTGCTTAATGTTGAGCCTGTTGCCACCTCCCGTGGTTGTGCATGTGTGTACTGCTATGTATTCTCTTATTCATGAGGATGTGAATCCATCCCAGACCCCATGCTGGAGAACGAACAAGTTACTTACCTGTAACTGTTGTTCTCCAGTGTGGGTCTGGCATGGATTCACATGCGAACCCTCCCGCCTACCCCTTTGTGGCTCTTCACTTGGTCATACTGCCACTTTACGTGCTACCAAATCTGAGGATGGCTGCCAGAGGCGGGGATTAGGGAGAGGGCAGTCATTGGCTGGGGGCAGTATGACCCAGAGACCAGTGATTGGTTACTACTAAGAAAGACAGATCAGAAACGAAACTGATACAGATTTTTTTCCTATACTGAGGATTCCCGGCCTGACGACGGGGAATATTTATGAGCATGTCAATCCATGCCAGACCCATGCTGGAGAACAACAGTTACAGGTAAGTAACTTGTTCCTTTCAGAAAAAGTCAGGACGGTGGCGACCGAACCTAGACTTCAGGTCCCATAACAAGTGTTCGAAATCCCGGAAGTTCAGGATGGTCTTGTTGCAGCATGTGCTCAACCACCGGGAGGACAGGGATTTCCTGGCAACCTGGAGGACGTCTACTTTCACATTCCCATTCATCCAAAGCATCGAAAGTTCCTGCAGTTTGTGGTCGAGGGACAGCACTATCAGTTTAAAGCCCTGCCCTTCGGCTGGAAATCAGCACCAAGGGTGTTCACAAAGTGCTTGGCTCCGGTGGGAGCACATCTACGTCTCAAGGGCATTCACATCTACCCTTATCTGGACAACTGGCTCATCTGCTCCCGCTCTCACGCGGTGACAATCCAGCACACAGGCTGGGACCATTTGCCTTCTCATGGAGCTCGGATTCTCCAACTATCTGAAGTCCTGTGCGGAGCCATCATAGAACGCTCTGTTCCTGGGCGCTCATCTCAACATGGTCGCATGCCTGGTGACCCCCTTGGCGGAGAGGGTGATGGCCATCCTGCGGAAGGTACAGCACCTATCGTTGGCGCAATCTACGACAGTGCGAGACATCAAGTCGCTGTTGGTTTCGATATCCTCCTGCATTCGCATTGTTCCATTCTGCAGGCTCCAGATGAGACTTCAAGAGTTTCTGGATGTGCAGTTTTTCTGGATGTGCGGTGGCTGCAAGTCACGGGCACTTGGACGGACAAGATCGCCCTCATCCAGGAGTTTTGACCAGCTCTACGATGGTGGGGAGTGCGCCCATATCTGATGCAAAGGAACTCACTTACAGGACCCACTGTACCAGGCCACGGTCACCACGGATGCCTCTCTGAAAGTGTGGCGGGGCCACACTGGACAGTCGCATGCCAAAGGCCTCTGGCTCCCAGAGGAACATGACCTTCACATGAACGCTGTGGAACTCTGGGCAGTCTTCTGGGCCATGAAATCATTCCTGCTGCAACTGCGGGGGAAGGTGAGGAGGAGCTTCACGGATACCACCACCATTTTCTACATCCGAAAGCAAGGGGGGGAAGCGCTCCCCGGCAGGAAGCTCGGTCCCTGTGGCTCTGGGACATTATTCAGGAGATGTTACTTGTCCCTTTTCACTTGGTAGGCACCAAGAACATTATCAAAGACTCGCTCAGTAGGGAGCAGCGGCCCTGCCACATTTGGGAGCTTTGTCTGCAGCACATATCCTTTCTCTTCAGCAAGTGGGGTCAACCCCAAATTGACCTTTTCACGACGGCGGCCAGCTCCAAGAGACAGAGGTTTGCCAGCAGGTTCCCTCAGCCCGAGGGATGCCTTCTCGTTCCCGTAGGAAGGGCTTTTCTTGTACGCCTTCCCTCCGATCCCGCTATGTGTGATCAACACACTCAGACAATGTCATTGCAGGATGGTACTCATTGATCAGGCCACACTCTCTTCTTGTGTCACAGTGCAGGGACCTGGCTCGTCCTCATTCTGGCTCCGCAGTCGCCGTGTTCTGGATCAATCCCATATAACTATCTATTGTCTGTCGTTACGGTGCAGGCTCGCCGAATTTCGATTGATCACACAGGAAGAGAGTGTGGCTCGGTGCGGTTTGGAGACTGTTGACCATGCGAGTGCCCACAGATCTGGGTACCAGATCTGGTACCCAGACCTGCTCTGTCTGTCTGTCGGTGGCCCCGTTCATCAGGCTGCCTCCACTCCCCGATCTCTCCAGAGAAAACTGAAACATACTGCACCATGACCCAGTGTCTCTGAGCCTCACAGCCTGGGTCCTGCAGCCCTAGAGTTTGGACATGATTCCCTGCCGCTGGAATGCAAGAAGATGCTGGCCAAGGCCAGAGCTTCCTCTACGCTATGGTGCTACAGTCACAAGTGGAAACGCTTCTCAGTGTGGTGCAGGACTCAGACGATTACGTCGCTGCGAGTCACAGCTCTGCATCTCCTTCTGTATCTGCTTTCCCTAGCCAAGGCTTGACTGGCGCATGTCTCGATCAGGGTACATCTGGCTGCAATATCCCCTTACACCAGGGCATCGGGTAAGCCATCTCTTTGGTCACACAGGCTCATAAAGGAGTTCCTCAAAGGCCTCTTCAGGACTTTTACACCAGTGAAGGCTCCTGCTCCAGCTTGGGAGATCAACGTTATTTTGGCTAAGCTTGTGGGGCCCATTTTGAGCCAATGCATCAGGCCCCTTTGAGGTTTCTCTCATGGAAGACTGCTTTCTTAGTGGCCATCGCCTCGGCCAGGCGGGTCGGGGAGATCAGGCCCTCTCTTGCAAGCAGCCATACTTGTTCCACGCTACGAGGGTGGTGCTGCAGAATCACCCCACCTTTATGCCGAAGGTTACTTCAGAATTTCATCTCAACAAGCCTTTGCTTCTGCCAGTCTTCTTCCTGAATCCTTCTTCGCTGACAGAAAGGACGTTGCATTCACTGGACTTTGTTTGTGCCTTGAAGTTTTATGTGGCACGCACAAGGGACTTTCGTTAGACATCTCAACTCCTTAAACAGTTTGGACCTATGAATCACGGGAAGGCTTGTCTAAGGCTTTCATATCCAGGTAGCTCCGGCTGCATCATGCACTGTCATTGTCTGGCTAACAGACCTCTTCCAGGCTGGCCAAGAGCCCATTTCATCAGGGCCAGCACAGCAACAACAGTGTTTCTCTCTGGTGTTCCCCTGCTTGACATCTGCAGGGCTGCTACGTGGAGGTCCTGCTACACCTTCACAAGATTCCACTGCGTCGACAAGGATTCCAGGGAGGAGTCCTGTGTCGGCTAAGCCCTGCTATGCAACCTGTTTATTTGAGGTGAGTCTGTTCTTGGGGCTAAGTGTTTTGCTTCTATTGAGTTTTGCCACCTCCAGTGGTTGTGTATTTGTACTGCTGTGTAATCGTATTCATGAGAATGTGAATCCATGCCAGACCCCATGCTGGAGAAGGAACAAGTTACTTACCTGTACAGGTAACTCCTGTTCTCCAGCATGGGTCTGGCTTTAATTCACATGCAAACCATCCCTCCTTCCCCTCTGTGGCTCTTCTTGGTTCATATTACCACTTTAGATGCTCTACACAATTCAGAAGATGGCCACCAGGGGTGGAGCTTAGGGAGACAACCGCCTTTGGATGGGGGCAGTATGACCCAAAGGGCAGTGATTGGTTATATGGGGAAATGCAATTTTCAGGCTAAAGCAAAATTGCTTTTCTTTTTGACCGAAGATTCCCTGCCTGACGACAGGGAATATTCTTGAGCATGCAAGTCCATGCCAAACCCATACTGGAGAACAGGAGTTACAGGTAAGTAACTGCTAGTTCTAAAGAGGCTGCAGAAGCTAGAGCCTACCATGATCCGGATTGCTCTGGAATGGCCCCAGAGAACATGACATCCAGAACCTCTGTACATGTCCATCTGTCCTCCTTGGTGCCTTCTGACGAGGGTGGGCATGCTATCCCAAATTGGGGGTTGGGTCCTCCACCTGAACTTTAGCAGTCTGATTTTTCATGTGTGGCTGCTGAGATGCTGAGGGATGTGAGGGGTCAGAAATGAGAGACGGACACAAATTTGTACTTTTCTCAACATTTGGCATGTTTATTAAAAAATAAAAGGGGTTGAGATAAAGGCCTATATGTCCCTATCCTAACAAGGATGTCCCTGCCTAACAAACTAAAACTAAAGAAAATCGAGGGGGTGTGGCTAACAAGCCATGCGATAGGCTGTGTTATCCGAGATCTCCCGCGGATCCGTAACTATCCTGGAATGCTCATAGAAGGAAGAAAGCACCCATAATTAGTGTAGGCATGGAAGCGGCATGCTGCGCACTGAGCTGTAGCTCAATCTGATGCACCTGATGCGAGATACGAGCCATCTAAGCATGACGGAGTCCCGAGACACGGGGGCAAGATGGCCGCCCTCTAATAACAAAGGAATCGAAATTCGGCGAGCCTGCACCGTAACGACAGACAATAGATAGTTATATGGGATTGATCCAGAACACGGCGACTGCGGAGCCAGAATGAGGACGAGCCAGGTCCCTGCACTGTGACACAAGAAGAGAGTGTGGCTCGGTGCGGTTTGGAGACTGTTGACCATGCGCGTGCCCACAGGGACGGGAGCCAGGTGAGGATATGTGCCGAGCCGAGGTTACAGGGAGAGGAGCAGGAGGCAGCTCTTCCTCGCCAGAAGATCACATTGGGACGTAGGTAACTGTGATACGAGTTACTGTAACAAGCCTAAACAAAAACTGCGTGGCAGGTCCCGTGGGACTGCAACTGGTGCTGGAAAAAAGAGGAGGAAAAAAAAAAGAAAACCAAAAGCCCGGCGCTTGTGGAGCCCCCAGCAGCACTGACACATACGGGAAGGGGTGTCTCAGAAGCGGAGACTACAGCGGTAGAACTGGAGGCATAGAAGCGAAAGTTCTCATTCTGCGTGCTGAAGCTTAATATGGAGATTGGCCCTGGGTGATTCAGCTGACCGTGCGCACAGCGGCAACATTACTCTGTTGCCCAGACACTGGGATTCCTGCGCCACAACAATGCACAAAGGTCCAGTAACTGGTGGGGCAATATATTCAGGATTGGTGCAGTCCCCAAAAGACGGAAGCAGCAGGATAGAAGGTGGGTACCCGAAACGCACTGACCTACGCTAAATACACAGAAATATCAAGCATATGGAGGCCAGGTTCCGCTGAGCAGGGAGTTCATAACCCAGATTGCGTGCCCTGAGAGCCCCGAAGGCACCAGAAAGGGGGAGAGTTTTCTCTGGGCAAAACAAGATAAGCAATAAACAAGGTTAATGCAGACAACCTACAGCTAAGTGAACTGGCACTGCATGCACACGGCAGTGCAATACTCTTTATGAGGGACACATCAGTGGCTATTGTTGAGGTAATACAAGACAGAATCCTGCATGTGTGGAACCCATGGACACAAAAGACACGCTGCAGGGCACATCAGTAACAAATATATGGTAGCACAAACAGGGACCCCGAACACTATGGTTGTGTAACTGGAGTGCAGAGGATCCTGAGACATAGTGGGAACAAGACGGGCGAACACACCGTACAAAGGCGAGAGCCACAGGCTGAGGAGACACAAAACCCCAAGCTGCGGAGGAACCAGCAACCTATGAGAATCACGCGATTAGGGCGCCTGGTACTACGGTGCACGTTGGAAGAAGAGACGCGAGGCGCTCGTTCTGAAGATACATAACCGTGGATTTCAAACGAAATTGAGGGATGGTACCAGATTACACAGGTATTATCCGGGTTGTATTAGCAACATGCAGCTCGGGCGGACCCTCATTGGTACACTGACAGCTCCCAAACAGAACCAAGGAACAGATGAGCCGGGACAGGCGGAAGGGCCTGAAAGGCTAGCTCCAATTACTTTGAACTGATACACAAAGCGGCACCAAGAATGTGTCCAAGTTACCCAAAACAAAAGGGAAATGTTATGCTCACCTGGCTCCCACAGAGGCGTCGATCTGGACTGGACTGCTGCGACCTCCACCAATGTGTCGCGTAGGGCCAAGATGACAGACTGGACTGGCCCACCTAGCTTTGTTTGCTTGGCCCGTAGGAATATTCTTCTGCAAATGGAGAAAGGGAATTAACCACCCGTGGAGTTGATCGTAAATCCCCCCACCCCGCTGTTCTCCCCACTGATCACCTTGGATGTCCCCTCTTATAGTCTCACCTGATGATTTGAAAAGATGAGCTCTCCATCCTGCATTGAGTGCAGGGGTGCGTAGATAACCAGTTACTTCACTAGCTCGAAGGAATTGGTGAGTTCCAGGACAATATTGACTCCGATATTCCCGGCAAGACGCCGTAAGTATGTAGTTCGTAAGAGTTCAAATGCCTGACTTTCACTCTTGTCTGATTCCTTGCAGGTTGCAGCTTGACCCTACTGATGAGTTCCTCGTGGCAACCGGTAATGTTCTGGTAAGGATTTGTATTATCCAACACAGTTCGAAAAAATAATGTCCATATGTAACCTGTTGCTTTCTCCCTTATTCAGGCACTGAGAGAAAGTATGAAGTCTCGGGAATAATGCCTCTGGCGGTAAAATCAGGTAAGTCTTTTGTGGTGAGGAGGGTTCCCCTTGTTAGTCCCTTGTTTCACCTTGCTGTCCTTTTGTTTCCCCTTAGGGGCCGGGGTTCGGCTAGGATGCAGTGGAAGCTGCGCAGACCCGTGAAGAAGAATAATACCCCCGGTGGTAAAATCAGGTAAGTCTATAGGGGGTATTCCTCTGTGTATTCCCTTGGCTCACCTTGCTGTTCTTGTCTTCTCCTTAGGTGCCGGAGTGCGGCGGGAACATGCAGGAGGATGCGGTGAAATGTGAAGATGCAGCAAAGGCCAGTGAGTTCAGCGTGGCGCTGCAGCAGGTGAGGCGGCGCGCATAAAATAACTTCTTTCTTCCAGCTTGAAGGCGCGATGGATCGGGAATTCAGGTAAGGATCAAAGGTATTGCTCTTGTTCTAACCTTTTCTCCTTCTTTCTCCCTTTTTCTAGGAGCTCCAAACTCGAGGCGGGCAGAAGACTGGATGCGGACTTGCAGGCACGGTGAGCGTTACGCTGCTGGATGCAAAATAACGCAAAGCGTGTGCTGGTCTTCGGGAGTGGTTTAAATAGCCTCCATAGTAGTCCCAGGTAAGTATTCCTCCTCAGCCCCACCCGAGTAAAAAAATAGTCCCTAGGTAAAATAGTCCCTTCCAAGCCTCGTTTTGGCTTGGAGCTCACCAGCATGGTCTGCATCAGGTAAGTTTGCAGCATGGTCTGCATCAGGTAAGTTTTAATCTATGAGCCTGGCACCTATGGTGCCAGGACTGACTCTCCATATGAGCCTGGCGCCATAGGCGCCAGGACTGCAGCCAGATAGCCCCTAGTGGGGGTTGTTGGGCTTGCTTGGGGTAACTTGATGCCTGCTTCCGGGGTTGCTGGATTTGGTCTGGGTCCCGGGGGTAGGCATCATGACAGGAAACAATCAACAATGGACGAATTTACCAAAACACCTCAGTCAACAGAGGGGGCCAGGAATAGGGAAAAGAGCCAGCAAACGGACAATGCACCAGCACGCAACGATCAACAGATCCTAGACGCTATTGCGGACCTGAAAATTGCATGGGAAACCAAGTTGGAGGCAGCCATGGTTGAACTTAAAACATCACTGGATCTTAAAATTGGAGCAGTACAAAAAGATGTAAACTTGCTGAGACAAGATGTAAAGAAAGTCGCTGAATGCATCGGCGAACTGGAGAAGGAAGCAAGCTCAAACACAGCTGCCTGCACGTCACATGCCTCGGAGATCCACATACTGCGACAACAAGTGTGCAACCTGGAAAACAGAGCGGAGGAAGCTGAAGGACGGGCCCACAGAAACAACATATGCATTGTGGGGTTCCGGGAAGGAGAGGAAGAACCAAACCCCACGGACTACATTGAGACCATGCTGCTGCGAGAAATTGAAGGAGGGGCACTAACCCAGGGGTTCGTGATGGAGATAGCGCACAGAGCCCTAATAAGGAAACCGCCGCCAGGAGACCCCCCCACGAGACCGATAATTGCCAAAATCTTGAATTATTGAGACAGAGAGAAGATCCTGGAATTCTTCCGAAAAGGGGTTACAATACAGAGGGCAGCCGCGACCATAACGGCGTACCCAGACTATACACTCCTGGTGCAGAGGAAGCGACTGAACTATGGGACATGCTGATGTACCCGGCGAAACTGAAAGTGTTTCACTGGAACAGAGCCCTCTTTTTCGAAACCCCAGAGGAGGCGACAGAATGGCCGGATGGACAGAATTGCCCGTCAGGGACATACACACAGGAGGAGGACGGAACAGAGAGCTCCAGGGGGTGAGGTGCTGTGTAAACTAAGACACTGGGACTTGAATATATGATAGAGTAAACGTAAGCTGAGAAATGGGCTAGGTTTTTAAGAAGAAGAATATTAGCGCGCATAACATAATGAGCTCAAGTGCGGGAGATACAACTGACCCACTATCACACCCCAATAGTTAGTTTAGATAGGTTACCGGTAGTGTGGTAACCTCCTGCTGAGTTCCTAGTACCAGCAAGCCGAGATAGGACTAAATGCGGGATCGCCTGAGATCCAGGGATGGAGCTGGGCAACAGTTGGGGGAGGGAGGGGAGTTGGGGGGAATTGCAGTGTTTTTAGTTGGGGAACGAGCTTACACACATGCGTGCCTGGACTTGAAGCATGACGAGGAGGGACAATGGAGGGGACTGGGTATGATTGAAATATGGGGGACCTTAAGATAGTTACCTGGAATGTCAGGGGCCTCAACAATTACCTGAAGAGGAACAAGATTATGACGTATCTAAGAAGGCAGAAAATAGGTATAGCCCGAATACACAAAGCACATCTCACGAAAGAGAAACAAGAGGTGATACAGCAGAAATGGAAGGGGACCGTCATAGGTGCAACGTACTCCGCTTATGCTAGAGGGGTGATTACTTGGGTAGCACCACATGTCCCTTTCCAACTGCTACAGACCACAGTGGAGGCGGATGGGAGGATGGTGGCAATAAGGGGATTGATAGAAAATAGAGAAATATGCATTATCAATATATATGTCCTGAATCAAGACACAGTGGCTTACTTCAAGACCCTATATAGCAAAATGAGCCCATACCTGGGAGGTGCAGTGATATGGGGAGGCGACTTTAACTGCACGTTAAACCCCAAGGGTAGACAGGTCAGACAGGAAATCAGACAAACCCACCCCCGCTGCCAAAACCTTACATACCCTGTTGGTAGACCACCTACTAGAGGATATGGGGAGGTTACACCACCCACACGATAGACAGTATTCGCATTACTCTGCCCCACAGAACTTGTACACAAGACTAGACTATATGTTTTCCTCAAAGGAGATGACGGTGGAAATAGTCCGATCAGAGTACAAAGCGAGGGTCCTCTCGGACCACTCGCCATTAGTTTTAACATGGCTATATCTGCCTCCAAGAGCTAGGATCCCAACATGGCAACTTAGAGCTGAAGCATTGAAAGACAGTGTTCAGGGAGGACCTGAGAGAAGAAATTATCGAATACTTTGAAAATAACACTGGGAGTGTTGAATCGGCCGGCACTCTATGGGAAGCATTTAAGGTGGTGGTGAGAGGATCGGCTATAGCCAAATCTAAAGGGCTGCAGGGAGGCTTACTAAGGGAACTGCAGAGGCAAAACTAGAAACAGTTTTGGGTAAAGGAGGTAACTCCCGGGAGGACGCTGAAACCATAAACCAATTGCAGCAGGAATGCGCAGGGCACTGGGAGAGATTGTGTAATCTAAACTATAAGAAATACATAGAGAGAAGACACGCGGGGGGAGACAAGCCAGGGAAATTGCTAGCATGGTTGTATAAAAGCGAGACCCCCAGACCAACGATCAGAGCAGTAATGGGGGAGAGTGGGCAAATATTGGATACCCAAGAGGGCGTGAACGGAGAGTTCCTTGAATTCTATAAACGATTGTACAGGGACGTAGGAGGGGGCGAAAGTAGCGAGATAAGGGAAACATTAGAGGATATTGGCCTGCCAAAAATAAGTGCTGAAGAGCGTGAGAACCTAGATGCCCCAATTACAATGGAAGAATTAGAAGCGGTGGTGGAGCAACTACCCACCAGCAAGAACCCGGGAGCGGATGGACTCTCCAGTGAGTTTTACAAAATGTATAGGAAAGAAGTGCTCCCCTCGCTGCTCGCGATGTTAATCAAAGCATTTGAAACAGGGACACTACCAAAATTCTTGAGAGAGGCGATCATTATCCTACTCCCCAAACCGAATAAGCCAAGCACGGACTGTGGGTCGTATAGACCGTTGTCAATGCTGAACCAGGACAGCAAGATACTCACGGCTGTGTTGGCAAACAGAATGAGACAGGTCATAAGCAGATTAATACACCATGATCAGTCTGGATATGTCCCATGCAGAAGCATATCCGACAACCTCAGATGACTTCACCGGGTCATAGAGCACACAGTAGGAGACTCGAGCGAGATTGCAATCATATCACTAGATGCAGTGAAGGCCTTTGACTCTGTCAAATGGCCTTGGCTGATGGCAGCTCTAAGAGAATATGGGATAGGACCCGGGTACCTTAAGTGGGTGAATTTATTATAATGTGCACTGCTAGCCAGAGTAAAAATGGGAGTGATCATCTTGGAGAAGTGGCAACTCAGTAGGTGCACCAGACAGGGATGCCCTTGGTCCTTGATGCTTTACATCCTAGCATTGGAACCCCAGGCAATATGCTTGAGACAACAATATGAGGAAGTCGGGATTTATACAAAAGGGGAACCACACTTAATTTCATTATATGCAGATGACATGTTACTATACTTGAGATACCCTGAGGAAAATCTTCAATACATTCTAGAAGCAGTGGAGCGATTTGCGTTGCTCTCTGGCTTTGCAGTTAATCCCAAGAAATCGTGCATATTCCCCCTGGGGAGGTATATAGGGGTCCCGCTGGAACAACTGCCAGTCTTACAGATACCGTGGGAGACCAGCAGAGTTGATACGGTGGAAGCAGAATATAAACACAACACACCAAAAAAGCGGTAGTGAAAATGGAAAATAGCATGAGGTTCTGGACTAAGCTCCCCTTGGCCATGATGGGGAAGGGGGCGCTGTTGCAGATGGTGGTATTGCCATGGCTACTACATTTTTTTGGGAACATACCATATATGATACCAAAGCGTTTATTTGTTAAACTCCAGAACATATGCAGAGGCTTTATTTGGCATGGAACTAGGAACAGAATTGACCTATGGAAGTTACAGAACACGTATGATAAAGGGGGTATAAAACGGCCTAATTTTGAGATCTATTTGGCCAGTCAACTGCAATACGTGGCAAAATGGTTAACGGAAGACCCGACATCAGAGTCCAGACTGTTGAGATCGGAGTGTGCCCCGTTCTTTCTGAAAGTAGTAATATGGCTGCCCAAAACCGAGCTAAGAGGGCGCCCTGGGATTTTGGAATTGGGTTGGAAGATATGGCGCAGAGCTTGTCAGGTCATGGACAACCCAACCCTGTGTTCTCCGCAAGTTTGTCATAAACAGAAGATGTTATGTAAATATGATGTGTAGTGATATTATGTCCAGGATCTTTGCCCATGACAGAATCATTAGAATTAGGCAACGTCGCATGTGACTCATTGATTCCTAAGGATTAAAAACATATTCTGTTTAGGTGGTTTCTCATATAATTTTCTTTGGTTTTTAACATTGGAGGGACTTGGGCCGTGACAGCATGCCATTTGGTATTTGGGAATTATATGATCTCTTTATCCTCACAAAAGGAATAATAATGTATCTCTCCTAAGGGAGTCACCACTTCTCCCGACAGCCATCTCCTCCCATTTGATCATCCCTCATAATGCCACCCCCAGAGTCAGGATCAGGTACGGCTGCCTTCCCCATGCCACATGGTTGGAGATTTTAGGCTGGGGATCAGTCATGACTATGCAGGATTCATCTTGGGGATAAGGCGCAGGATTTGGCAGACAACATCCTAGCTATTTATTCATGCAGAGGGTGTACATTTTCTTCTTGGTGCAAGGGCAAATATTTGGATCTCTTGAGTTGTCATACAACTGTTGTCCTGGATTTTCAGATCTAATTAGTCTGGCTGAGCCTGCCGCTTTCTTGGTGTTTAAGAGGCTAATTTCTGTAATGCCCACTGTTATGAAACTCTTGCAGGGATAGGGTAACCAGTTTCCTACAGGGCCATTTGTTATTCCGGTGTGGGACTTAAATCTTGTGTTGACTTTATTGATGGCTCCTCTGTTTGAGCCTCTTCATTCTTGTTCCATGTGAATGCTCACCATTAAGGTGTTCTTCCTGACTACGATTACTTCTACTGGGTGTGCGAGTAAGTTCCAAGCTCTTTCTGTAAAACTCTGCTGTTCTCTGAGGAGAGTGACCTTGAGCTTATGGCTGACCTTCACGAGGTTGTGTCAGATTTTCATCTAACTCAGTTGTCTGATCTGAACGAACAAGATCTTTGGACCCATCCTGAGCTTTTTAATAAAGCCACATTAATTAGGGTCAAGAAAACCATTGCTTTCCGTACAAGAGAAATTATGATCAATGACTGCCACAAACTGAGGTTGGGAGACGCATACCTAGAGAGTAAGTTTGAAATCGGTTTTGAGGCATACCTAGATCACATTGAACTATCTTATGCGACAACCTTATATGTCGACTTCCATTTGGGTACACTGGGGCTAGTCTCGTATATGAAATCATGGGGCCCAAATAAAACGGATGTATGCCCCTTCTGTAACTTGGATGCTGAGACTGTCATTTTCTGTTCTTTTGCATTAGCCTCAGGAGTTTGAGGTTTCTTTATATAAGCCCATCCTAGGTGAGGTAGGTGTAATGACTGTCACTGACACACTCGGCTATCAAACATCCACCCAAGACCTCATGTCGTTGCATCACTGGCTAAGTTCATTCATCGGGCATGGTACAAAAGACCTAAGATTTGATGTATTGGTACTGCATTAAATGGACTCTTTCTGCTTACATCATTATAGCTGTGATCCTAATGGAAAAACCATCCCATATAGGATAGGGTTTACAAGCCCATACCCTGGTAAGTGAAAGATCTAAAACTATGTAAAGGGCTGCGAGATACCTCCCCCTGTGTCGCAAAATTTTATATCAACTCACACACCCCTAGCTCTGTAAATGAAAGATCCTAAATTATCTAAACGAAAGACCTAAAATATATGAAGGGCTGAAATATATCTCTCACTGTGTTGATACACTTCATACTAGCTCACACAACCCTAACCTTGTAAATGAAAGATTCTAAATGATGTAAAGGACTCTGAGATATCTCTCCATGTGTTGAAAGAGTTCATATTAGCGCCTCATATTTACTTTTCCATAAGTGTAAAGGGGCTACGACTGATTTTAAAAGCTGGCATAGTAAGCCTTGGGCTTGATATTTTAGCATACCCTTATCCTACATTTAAATGTTCATGATTTATTGTTCCTATTGATCTCTTTTAATCCGATCTCTAATGCTTTTAATCGGATATTTGTGTGAACATTTTCTTGTTTGTCTGTATAATTATGTGATGATCATTCGTGGTTTTACACCGAATAAAGAACTTTTGATGATGATAAAGATTCTAGGAGTTTTGTTTAATCTTTCATGTAACCCAAGCTTTGTCAGTACAGCACCCACACAGATTGTTTTCAGATCCATAGTTTTTGAATAGTCATGCACTTTCTCCAGCAATGGATTTTTCATGGATTCACATGCTTTAAGAAAAATGTAAAAAAACACTTTGAGTTTCGTTTTCAACCTGTTAGCAAACAAAACTTGCATGCATGCAACAGACGGGTTACCACACAATATAAACAGCATCTTGGAGCACAGTCCAGGTTGTCACCATTTGAACCGAGTTCACAGTCCCTCGAGGATCTTGGGGGCACTGTTTGAGGGGTAGGGGTCACGAGTATCTTAGGGGCCCACTTCATTGGGGGAAGGGGACTGGGGCGAGGCTTCATATGCTAATCAGCAGCTGTGAACACACCAGGGTGACCCATACACTTCCGCTCACAGCCCCAGTGAATTCTGTGACTTTGTCTATTACACCCTAAGATTGCTCCGGTCCGACATTGTTTGGATCATGGTATTCCAGGCATCAATTTGTACGCTGCTTTCCTGCATACCCTTCTGTGATGCAGTGTGCCATGCTGCTGATTCTGCCCACCATGCTTCTATGTTTGGGCCTGTGATGGATTTCCAGGCCATCGCGATTCTGCGTTTTGCCAAGATACACATCCGGTCTTTCATCTTGGCCAAGTGTACTGACTGCTTGCTACCCCTCGGGAAGAGTTCAGGTGGCCAAGTATGCAGTTGGAGGCTGCCAGTGGCCGCTCTGGCTCTGATCTGTTCCCAAAATTGCACAATACTTGGCATGACCAGAACATATGTATCATGTTTGCGTTTACTGTGGAGCAACGTGGACCTGTCTGCTCCTCCCTGCCTCCCATTTTTGGATAGCATGTACGGGGTTAGGTACGCCCTCTGTGTTACGTACAGCTGTGTTACTTGAAATCTAGCATTTCTGGAAACCTTTTTGATATACAGCACGGCCCTTGCCATTTCGTGTCGATTGGTGCCCTCCCGAACTCATGTTCCCATCTGGCACGCGCGGGAAGTGCTGCAGTGTTATAGTTTTGCAGGAGCAGTTCATACAGTCTCAACACTGTGTATCCACCTTCTGCCACATCGAACCATGTGTCCAGCACTTCATTTGTATCCTCTCCCATGCTTAGCCCTGCCCATCTTTTATTTAATGTTCTTATTATGCCTTTGTATGCTATGAATTGGCCCCTGTGTATGTCGTAGGGCCTCATTACGAGTCGGCCGTGCCGGAATCTGATGATTCCGTGACAACGGTTACTCCACTTCCGCGACCGCAAGGTTGCGGAAAGAAGGGCCGATTACGGCACTTGGGTCGCGCGCAACACACCGAGGCAGAAACGGAGTCAGCGCCGTCATGTAAACACCCACGCACATGGACTTTACGCCACAGAAAACAGTGCTAAACCCGTGTCCGCCCCCGCCGACACAGAAACACCGGAAGCGGAAACACCATGACCGTGGGAAAAAAACGGAAACAGAGAGGCGGCCGTTATATAAAGCACAATACACTGCCATCCTCAGACACAACAGGTCAGATTACCTCCCTGAGACTGACAACTCATCGAATGGCATCCAGGATACCAGCCCTGAGGCTGAGCTCACAGTTCTGGTGGACCACATTGTTGAGCATGCGGAAATGCTCTTTAGTGCAGACCTTCTGCGAGCTACTCAGCAACGGCGCAAGGAGGTGTGGGCGGAGGCAGCACGCAAGTGCACAGCTGTCGGTGTGACCACACGCTCTGTGAAGGATTGCCATAAGAGGTGGGATGACCTCAGGCTCAGGGTGCGCAACCTCATGACTGCACACCGCCAACACAGCACTGGCACTGGTGGAGGCCCTGCATCCCCTCTCAAGTTGCAACCGTGGGAGGAGCGCTGCAGCAGTGTCATGCACCTCGAAGGCATCCACGGCATAGGAGAGGCAGAGGCAGGAGTGAGCCCACCTGCACATGCTGGTAAGTGCACATAGTACAAAGCCATAAGTGTGAATGGGAGTGACCCTATGGACCCACTGACAATGCCCCCCCCCCAACAGGGCAGGAGTGGCCCAATGGACCCACTCACAATGCCCCCCCCCCCCAAACAGGGCAGGAGTGACCCAATGGACCCACTGACTGGCCAGATGACAAGTAACACATCCCCAAAGCATGAACCCTGGAAATGCACACAGTGCGTGCCTGACTGGAAGCAGACACACACACACCTGAGTGCATCAATAGTCACAAGTGTGTACATGCAAGTGGTCATGGATTATCATGTTGGATGCATGTGATGGACACATCTAGTAACATCACACAACTAACAGCATGCCCTCTGTATCCCCACAGTCGAGACAAGTGACAGCGACGGCCAAGAGGCAACACAGCGGCCACCTGCACGTGCCCAACTCAGCACTTCTGCCCAGGAGGATGATGCTAGCTGCTCCAGCACACAAGCACCGGCTGCATCAGGCACACCGGCTACATCAGGCACACCGGCTACATCAGGCACACCGGCTGCATCAGGCACACCAGCATACGCCACCATCCCCATGCAGGCACCCACCCTAGCCCTGGATGATGATTTGCAGCCCATCTGCACAGCTGAGGAGGCTGAATCAAGTGATGGAAGTGCCCCGGCCATGCAGGCCGAAGCAGTACAACAGGGTGAGGGGGACAACATGGATGAGGTGTCACCCATCCATGGCCTACAGTTCAGCCCCCAAGAACTGCACAGCCCCATGCGCTCCCCAACTCCCTCCATGGCTGAGCTCAGTACACGCTTGCAGCACTTTGAGCAACAACAGGCCACCCTGACGCAGCTGGTGGAAAGTCAGCTGGAGGAGGCCAGGCTGCAGCGTGAGGAGGCCGTGCATCAGCGGAAGGAGGCCAGGCTGCAGCGTTAGAGCAATGCTACGTCGGTGCGGCGGCTCTCCAGGTCGATTGGACGATTTGCGGCCACCATTGTCACCCTGGCACGCCATGTCAGGGAAGGGAACAGTGTGCAATCCAGCATTGCTGAGTCAATGTTGGTAGCCCAGCAGGCGTTTCAAGGGCGCTTGCCCACAGTCACACCGACAGTCACCTCAGCCAGCACCACCCCATCCAGCTCTGCCACTGCCAGGACACGGAGGCCTTCTAGTCGGCTGACTTTGAGCCGCCAGCAAGGACACGGCACCGCATAAGCGCCCCGCAAATAGTGGCATGTGGGGATGCCAGTCAACATGACATTTGGGGACACCATGGGTGTAGGGGGGTGGGTACGTTTGGGTGGTGGGGGAGGTCCATTAGGGGGTTAGTTGTTTGGGGCCTGGTTGGGGGGTGTGTACGTTTGGGTGGTGGGTGGGCACAGGTGTACAGCTTACCTACCCAATGCACTTTCTTTCCTGGTTTATTGAAAATACAACACCTTTGAAAAGTACCATAATGAGTGGACATCAGTCATTTCATATGCAGTACAATTAAAGGGTATTTCCGGTCCTACATTTTTATTGTCCCTACGGGTCGGCCATGTGTTTTTAAACATTAATCGGTCGATCGTAGTAAAATTTGCTATGGACCTTACCCGATCTTTCGTCCACTAAACAAACGATAAATCACACTTTTACATAAATAGACAATTATCTCCATATTTATGGTTCTCTAGGGCTGCAAAGCACGCTGACAATATACAAAGATGGAGTGTAAAATTCAAGTTCTCAGGGATGGCTTTACACAGAATGTTGCAAAGTAAGAATGTATGCACGTTCACAGTGAAGGTCAGCTGCTTCGATTTATTGCTCGCGGGCCGGAGTGGCCCACGACTCGCAGTATAAGGTTCTATTGTTTTTTGACCTTGACAGACAGGCACCGTGCCTAAAGACTTCTTTTGAAGGAGGGTGCAATAACGTAAGAGAAGATAAGGATGAAATTTTAGAAACTAGACCGATTTTCTTGTTTGTTCACTATAAGTAAGATCGTTGGCACAGACGGAGTGGTATTTAGGGACTGCATTACGCCTAGACAACGGAAAATGCAAATCTAATGTAAGTAACCCTTTAGATGATTTTATACCGGAATATATTAACAATAGCGTAGCGTTGTTAGGGAGAATTCTCTGTAAAGGCTAATTTCCCAAACCTAGTGAATCCCCCAGCAGCTTTGCTGGATTTTTGGGGTTTATTTTTTTCTCTTGCTAAGAGTGAGTCTCTTTTTACTCCCACTCTTAGACATGATTTGAGGTGTGCCTTTATCTTTCCATGTGTTTTATGGGCTATGGGATCTTTTACTCCATAGGGTCTCATGTGTTTTTGATGTGGTTTACACAGCACCCTCCGTGCCGTAACCCAGGGGTGTCGTAGCGACCCCCCAACGTAGACTCCATACCCTGGGACTGTCTACTGTCTCCCAGGGCATGTAAAGTCACCATTGGCTTTACTAGTCCCAAATTATGAACAGAAACCAGTACAAACCTTCATATTGTGGACGTACTGGTCGGGGCAATTCGATTGGCCCGGGGTCTGTTGTTCGAGGGGGCACGTCTCCGTCCCCCCTGATCGAGTTTTGGCTGGTGGCAGTGGATACTACTTTTTATATTCGACCGCGAATATATCCCTATGGGATTTTCCCATTGTTCGAGGCTACCAACTTTAATTATTTCATTCTTATAGCCTCGAACATACCGCCGGTTTATTTATTTAATATTAATTCACCGGTTGGTATTTTTTGCCAGAACTCGATTCTAAAATGGCGTTTGTGTTCTCTTCTGTGACTCCAACCCAAGTCGAGCCCTTTGTTCCACTTTTTGGCGGGCTTCTCCACAGAAGCCTCCAAAAGTGGTTTCACTCTGTCTGGGTAGCACAGGGGGTGTGGGAGGGGGTTTAGGCACCCTGGACTGAGTTGCCTTAGCAACTCAAGTCGCACTCTTGTGTGATTGGCCCAAGTGGTGAGCCGGCCGGCTCACCACTTAGCATGTTTGATTGACAGCTAGGCTGAATGAATGGGGGTTTGCTGCATAAAAGCAGGGCTTTGGGGACTGGAACTTCAGAAGTCGCCACAGGACCTAAGAATCCGAGGAGGGAGAAGCTGAGCCGACCTGCAACGACGACGCCACCGGTGGAGCCCTGCTGAACCGTCTCACCACTTTTCCCGATGACAGAGGAGATCTCCAGTCCGGAGAGTCTTCTTCCTTTGACTGGTGGGGATAACCAGTTTTGCCTTCTTTTCACCTTCCTGGAGCATCTCATGGCCGCCTTGCCCGTGCCAAGCACCCCGGCAACCGGAATACCATGGCTTACCATTACCGTGAAGAGAAGGGTAGTACCTTTTAACCAAACCAACTCCACGGCTGGTTTCTTCCCTGGCAGTGCAACAACCTTCATCTTTCCTCCACGGCAAGACCTCCTCTTCCTCTGGACGAAACACCGACTTGCACCTGCTGCCAGGAACAACTGCCCCCACTCGAGCTTCCTTCACACTTAAGGTACTGTGTCTCGCCTGGCTTCCCTTGCGACAGATCGTTCGGGGCGACAGTAAAGGCTTGACTTTCTAACCTGGGCTGGCCTGGGACAACCTAGCTAACTTCTCCTGACTTTAATTTCATCCTTTGTGTGCAAGCTATCTACAAGACTCTTTGGGCATAACCCCACTGTGTGAACCTGGACCCCTTCTGCTTGCTCTCTCCAAGAGCTGGGCCTTGCAATTGACTTCCTTGCTCTCCAGTAGAACTCTGCCTATCCCATAACTCTGCCTTTTTCCCTCCCTTTTTAATAACTTATTAGAGTGCCATCTTATGTTAAGTGCTCACCTCTGTCTGAAAATAAGTGGTGTTTCTCACTAACACTTGTCTAATAAGTAATTAGGGTTGTATATATACAATAGTGACTGTGTGCTCAATTTACTTACCTCTTTGTGCTAGTGTAATTTACAAGTGTGTCTTTAAAATAAATAATTATATACTTTTACACCCAAGCTCTGGTCAGTATTTGCTTGTGCTACTGTATCTCTGTACCTATTGTGTATACTCTACATACTGCCTAACTCTTCTTGAGGGAAGTCTGACTGCTCAGCCACAGCTACCAAGTGAATCTGTGTGGTACAGACTGCTACCAAGTGGGTTTACTGCC
Source organism: Ambystoma mexicanum (assembly GCF_040938575.1). Taxonomy (NCBI): domain Eukaryota; kingdom Metazoa; phylum Chordata; class Amphibia; order Caudata; family Ambystomatidae; genus Ambystoma; species Ambystoma mexicanum. Next base: position 852,040,078 of record NC_090936.1, on the reverse strand, counting down.
AAACACCTGTAGTCTTAAATCTTTTGCAGTGGTCCCTAAGCGAACTGCACAGGTTTCTGCCTAACAAACGTTAAAGCCTGGTTAAGTTGTACTTGTTCGTTCAATGTGGCATTTTGTACCGCGCACTATCAACGCCGAAGTGGTCCCCTGGCGCTCAGGCGGCTCTGAAAAAGGCAGAGGAGAGGGGTGGGTTAGTGGGAATAACGTAACATACTCTGTTGCACTATCCTCGCTAGCAAATAGTTTCAGGCCCAATAAATAAAATGAATAATTTTAATGAAGATCGGCTGGAGAGACTAATTTATGTTTTTAATACAGGTACATCCTTCCCTACTGCCAATGCCATCATTTCCAGACCCCGGCCGACGGGTTCTTCAGCTGCCAGGTGCAGCTCCATGTCAACAACTGACCATTTTATGGGACGATCGGCAAGGACCAATATGCCCTTACGCGGTACTAGCGGTACTAGCAGCTAGAAGCAACATACCAACCGTTACGGTGGTGTAGTGCCTCGTTGTTGGAACAGCCTTGCGATTATCAGTGCGACCATAGTGCTTCTTTTATCGTAAACCAACACCCTGTGTACCACAAAGGAACAGCGCGTGACCCAAGATGAACTTTTGCGGATCGAGAGCAAAGACAAATGCGAATCGTTGAATATTCTCTAAACATTTGACGTCAAATAAATGTACTTTACCAATTGTACAATCTTGCTGTTTGCTTTTAAACCACAGTTTCATATTTCAAATTGTGGCGCGCTGTGTTGTGAGATGATCTGTGTTGTTTTACGGGTTCTGTGTGAAGTCACGTAGAAGTCGACTGTGCGCGTTTGGCTATGCAGCCCAGTAACGTCACGGAGAGAGGCGGGGAATATGAATGCTTTGTTGATGTCAGGCTCAGGGGCGGGGGATAGGATTTAGTGCCGCAAAAGCAGGTCAGCCAGGCCGATGGGGCAAGTGATAGGATTATCACATAATGTCGGCGCACAGCAGCCTGATTTATCGTTTGTTTAGTGGACGAAAAGTCGGGTAAGGTCCATAGGAAATTTTTCTACGATCGACGGATCCATGCCTGAAAACACATGGCCGACCCTTAGGGACAATTAGAATTTGGTCACGGAAATACCCTTTATTCATTTAGTGGCATCACCATATCCCTGAAATGCTGTGGATGTGCTCTCTCTCAAAAGTAAATGCGAATCAGTGCATCCCGTACTTGTTGGCCATCTAGTGCACCCCCAGGAGGTGGTTGTGCCATCCCATCCCCATCTCCGTCTGGGGGCATTGTTCCTGCGCAGGCACAGATTGTGCAGCATGGCACAAACAAGCGTAATTTTACCCGTCTTCACTGGGCTGTACAGCAGTGATCCGCCAGATCTGCTTAAACAGCGGAACCGGGCCTTCAGTAGTCCAAATGTCCTCTCAATCATGCCACGTGTGCGGACATGTGCCCTGTTGTACGCATCCTCATGCCTGTTCGTTGGCCTCCGTACAGGCGTCATCAGCCATGGCGTGAGTGCATATCCGGCATCTCCTACATGGGATGTAGATGGGGGAGACATGTCAGTGTTGGTAGTATCATGTCTTCATCAGATGCAGTGCAATCTTGTGTCATTGTTCATTCATGCGTATGTGTCATGCAGTGTTTTCACTGATGGGTGTTAATCTTCTATGGCCATCATAGTGGGGGTTGGCAGCTGGACATTGACCAATGCATTGGTGTGCATGTGGCTTGTGAGTATGGCATTGTGCAGTGATGTGCACACATGGCAGGGTCACTCCACAGTGATGATATAGTAGATGCAGGACGTCTCATGTACAGCCATCATGTGCATTGTGAGTGCTGTGTTGCATATTATGGGGGGGGGTTGCTGTGGCTCCAGGTGTGTGTGCCAGCGGGAGTTCAGGCTGTGTGTGTCAGGTGGCAGGGTGTGTACGGCCACACTGTGGCTACCTGTCATGTGTTGCTTTGTGAAGTTTGGATTCTGCTGTCTATTCAGTGGATGGGCGGGGGGTGATGCATGTGCAGTCTCAGCAGCCCACTCACGTAGCTCATTGCCCTGGTCACACACACACCCCCCACTTACACAGGTCCGGAGCATTGGCAGCTGTACTCACCCAATAGCCATGTGCTTTGTCCAGCAAAGCGTTCCATGTACCGTGGCAATGTTGAATTCCGCAGTACCATTGAGTCATGGGTTGAGCCTGGGAAACGTGCGCAGCAATGTGTAATCACTTGCGTCGCATCACATACCATCTGTACATTCAGTGAGTGGTACTGTTTTCTATTGCGGAACACCATTTCAATTGCACGTGGTTGCTGTCAGCTCAATGTGGGTGCAGTCGACTGCACCTATGCAATTTGGCATGCCTGCTATGGCATGGAAGGCCAACTTGGTGGCAATCACCTAGGGGAGGGTACGGGGTAGGGCAATCTGTTGAGAAACATGGCACAACAGGGCATCCAGTACCTGAACCAGGATTATTGAGAAACAGGGTTGTGATAGGCCGTGCAGCTCACCGACTGTGTGTTGATAGGTACCGGTGCCAAGAAAGTGCAGTACAGGCACGACCTTCAGGAGGGGGGGATGGTGGTGGGGGTGTCTATGTGGCTGCTGATGTCGTCCTCTATCAGGCCAGTGATGTACAGGATTGTTGGACGGTCCAGCCGGTATAATGTGTGGATCTGTCCTGGGTTGAGGTTCCAGGGTGAGGCCCTGATGCGTGGTATTGCAGGCTGCCTGCGGGGTGCTGCCGGCTAGACAATGGGGTTTGCCATGGGTACAGGGTTAGCTGGTTGCCGCCTACGCCTCCTCCTCCTCTGCAACATTACTGCCATCATGTGCAGTGCTGCCTGTTGGTTGAGTAGGCCCAGTCCCAATGCTACTAGAGCTGCTGCCTGCATGGTTCTGTTTTGAGTTGGCCTGGGTGTGGCCCTTTTGTACGCTCCCAGTGGCCTGCTGGGTCCAGCTGGGCTGATTTGGTGCACCTGTGGCCTGATTAAGGACAACAGGGACAGTTTAACATCATGTTCGCTGTGGCGGCGGTACCGCCACCGTGATTACGGTTTTACCGCCATTTTGTTGTCGGTGTTTCCATGTCTGCGCTACTTGTGATGCTCGCGGTGTTTCGTATTGCCGGCAATGGAGGGGTTTCCGTGCAGGCAGAGTTTACGGGAGCTTTAACTCCGCTGTGGCGGTTGGAGGTGGTGCTATTTCCGGGTTCGCAGGTCACGATTAGGCGGACGCGGAAACGGTGCCGGTATGGTTATACCGGCAGCGTTAATTCCGGACCGGAGCACTTGTAATGAGGCCCATAGTCTTCCATAAGCCTCTGAAACTCTATCCACTGTCCATCCTCCCGCAATTCCCCTACATGTGCAATTCCCTTGGTTTCCCATTGCCTAGGAAATGTGTCTAGTGTACCCTGTTGGCTATCAATGAGTCCTGCCAGGGGAATATGTATAGAGCAAGGGTCCGGGGTTTTTAGGATCTTCCACGCTCTCTGCCACAGGGCAAGGCCCAGTGTGACAAGAAAGGGGGTTTCTTTTTTTTTAAACATATTTTTATTGAGAGAGTAGGTCAGCAGCAAGACACAATATAATAAACATATCAAAACATAGCTTCATTATTTTACAGCCTTCAATTTAAGGGAGGAGTAGTAGACATTGCAAATCAAGGCGAGGACCCGGGTGTTGCATCAGGTCGCAGAGGTAAAAGCGTAGCAATGACCAAATATCTTTGGAGCAACATGGTGACGGAACCGACAATACAAATAGTTCCTCATCGTCATTTACCATACAAAGGTCTTTTAAGAAAGTGGCTCTGGTTGGGCGGTGGAGGACTTCCAACATTTAAGAATACAGCGTTTGGCAATAATGCAAGAGATGTTAAATAATCACCTTGTGGTTTCCTTTACTTTGCCTATATCGCCCAACAAGTATTTCAGGGGGGAGAGAGTCGCCGGGATGGCCGTGATATCTTCAAGGAGCCTCGCGACTGCCTTCCAGAACTCCACAATTAACGGACATGACCAGTACATATGATAAGGCCCCGCATTGGGGGCGTCACATTTGGGGCAGGCACCTGTGCAATTTTCCACAAATTTAGCTAATCTGGCAGGGGAATAGTGTAATTGGTTTAAAACTTTGAACTGAATCAGCCGGAGCCCAGCATTCATGGACACTGATCGAGTAAGCTGACAATCCCGGGCCCAGAGGCCCTCTTCTATCTGAGTGCCCACATCTCGCTCCCAGATTTCTCTCATCGTGTTGCGCAATGGGGAATTGGTCTGCACCAATGAATATAGCATAGAGACCCCCTTGCCGTGACCGTCCATGGACACTATTGACCTAATGCATGCATGGGACTGGGGTTCCTGCGGAAATGTCGGCCACTTCGCCGAGAAGGCAGCCCTCATCCGGTAATATTGAAGGCGTTTAAGCTGGCCCCTCCCCACCTCTTCAGTAAAGCCCGTGAGGTCACAGAACTCACCATCTGGGAACATGTTGCGTAGTGTGAAAAGCTTGTTAGGGTCCCAGGATTGCTGGAGGGCTCGATCAAATGTGGGGGAAATGCTGTAGAAATCCCACAGGGGGACTTCCGGGTCGTAGGGGGATTCCAGTCCTAGCCTCTTGTAAATTCTGGCCCAAGCATGAGTGGTCGTGTATACCGGATCGAACGGGCATATGTCCCCATAGCTTGGGTTAAGAAGGACTGAGCGTATGTTGTTTGGGCGAACAGAGTGCTTTTCAATCAATATGTGTGGGGGCAGTGTCCTCTGGGTCGAACCAATGCTTTGCAAATTGCGCTTGCACGCATAAATAGTAAAGCTTGAAGTCTGGTGCCGCGATGCCTCCCTGCACGAAAGGCTTAACCATCTTATCCCAACCCATCCTGGCAGTTTTCCCATTCCAGATAAACGAGGAGGCGAGTGATTTAAGTTTCGAGAAGAAGGGTTTACCAGGCCAAAGTGGGATGTTATTGAAGTAATATAGGAGCTTGGGGAGGACCACCATTTTGAGTAGCGCAACTCTGCCATACAGGGATAGTGGAAGGCTAGCCCACATCTGAAATTTGGTCGAAAGGGTTGACAACAGTTCCCCATGATTGTGCGTATAAAGCAGGGTTTCATCTCTGGTGACCATTATCCCTAGGTAACGTACCTTTGTGGGGGCAGGTCTAAATCCCTCTATTTCAGCTAGGTCTCCCGTGCCGTCAGTAAGGGGAAATATTTCTGACTTCGGTACATTAATTCTAGAACCCGAGTGTTCTGAGAATTCATGTATGTCGGACATGATGTGTTGCACATTTTCTTTGGGGTCACGGACATATAGTAAAGTGTTGTCAGCGTAAAGTGATATTATCTGAGGGGGGCCGTCATCCTAAGACCCCTGTGTGAGTGGTTCTGACGTATGAATTCCGCCATTGGTTCAATGGTCAGAGCGAAAAGTATGGGTGAGAAGGGACATTCCCGCCTGGTCCCCCTGTGTAGGTGGAATGACGGGGAGAGAGTGGTGTTAGTCAGGACCTTAGCTGTCGGTTGTGTATATAATAATCGGACACAGTTGATATAGTACTGGCCGAGACCAAACCGCTCCAGCACCAGAAAGAGGTATGCCCAGGAAACAGAGTCAAAAGCCTTCTCAGCATCTAATGCGACCACGGCCGCCTTGGCATCTGGGTCTATCTGTGCCATAACATTAAATAGGCGTCTCAGGTTGAAAGCCGTGGATCGGGCTGGTATAAAGCCGGCCTGGTCAGGATGAACCAGGATCGCCATGTATGGCAGGAGTCTGGTGGCCAGCACTTTTGCAAAGATTTTTGCGTCAGTGTTGATTAAAGACAGGGGTCGATAGGACGCCATGTCTTGTGGCAGTCTACGGGGTTTCAAAAGGACAGTGATGATTGCTTCTCGCATCGATTCCGGGAGAACCCGCAGGCTCATTGCCTCTTCCCACACTTTCAGCAGTATCGGGGCCAATTCACTAGAGAATTCTTTGTATAGTTCCACTGGAAGGCCATCCGAGCCAGGGGAACGGCCGCTCGATAGAGCTTTTATGGCCTCTGTAATCTCCTCTGATGTGATTGGCCTGTCTAGTATATTACGGGTTTCGGCCGTTAATGTGGGAACGTCATGATTATCTAGATATTGAAACGTGTCCTCTTTGGTTTTTTTATAGTGGTTGGAATAGAGGGAGGAGTAGAACTCAGTAAAAGCGGAGTTAATGTCTTGGTCTCTGTTTACCGTCCCTCCAGTCGATGTCTGTATGCTCGGGATCGGGTTATGGTGCCTATCAGTTCTAAGCATGTTGGCCAGGAATCTCCCAGCCTTATTGCTTTCACCGTATCGTCGGGCTTTGGCTGGTGCAGCCATATAAAGAACTTCTCTATGGGCCAACTTGTGGAATTCTTTTAGCGTGGTATGTATTTGCGACAGGGTTCCCTTATCCTGTGTGATGCTGTACTCAGTCTGTAACAGGTCAATTTTTGTCTCACCCACCCCCAATTCCTCACGTACCGACTTCAACATACCAGTCGACTTGCCCAGGATGGCTCCCCGGACCCAGGCCTTGAATGCATCCCATAGTGTGGCATAAGTGGCAACCAAACCCTCGTTTAGTTCTAGGAACTCCGCAATCTCTGCATGCAACGATTCGCATATGTTGGGGTCTCTTAGGATTGCAGGGGGCATCCTCCATCTTCTCGCCGGGGGGGAGACATCACTAAAGTTAATGTCAAGCGATACCGGCGAGTGATCCGAAAGGGTACGGGGATGTATATCACATTGGGAGATCGCCCCAGATAGGGACTGACTAACGATCCAATAGTCGGTGCGCGAATGAGAATCGTGCACCGACGATTAAAAGGTGTATTTCTTCTCGCTTAGGTGTAATGCACGCCATGCGCCTACCATACCCATCTGTTCCATTAATTGTGTTAGTACCAGTGCGGCCTTGGAAGGGGTTCTGGGGACAGTCGATGAGCGATCCAGGGATTGGTCCAATATCATGTTGAAATCGCCACCCCAGAGTATTTGTGTCTCCCCAGATGATGATAGCATATCCAGTATGGTGCAATAAAACTGTGGGTCATCTAAATTGGGACCATAGGTATTAATCAGAAGCACTTGGTGCCCCGCCAATTCCCCCCACACCAGTACGTATCTACCCTGTGGGTCTATTTTGCTGGACTGATATTTAAAACACAATTTGGGTTGTATGAGAGTCAACACTCCCCTGGATTGTGCTGAGTATTCTGTATAGTACCTGTGCGACCCCCACCTCGGTAAAAGTTTAGTATTGACCTGCCCAAGCGCATGCGTCTCTTGTATAAAAAGAATGTGAGGGTTGTGGCGTGTGATGTATGCTGTGATCTTCCTTGCCTTAATCGGGTTATTTAACCCCCGGATATTCCAGGAAAGGAGCTTAACATTCAAGCCCTTATTGACCTGTGTCATGGTCGTACCTGAGACTAGGCATACGTCCATACTCCCGCCCCTGTCGCAGAGAGAATGGGTATCCCGCTGCAAAACCGCTCTCTATTTTAACCGCTATAACAACCCGAAACATGGGTTCCCCCAACAAGCCTGGCATTTCACACGGCAACACCATATCCCTATTCCACTCCCAACCCCCTCCCGCATCATCAACCCCAACTGGACGATGTACCCCTAAAACCATAACCTAGGAACACTCCTGGGGGTATGAGCTGCACTCATACGACCGTTGACCCAGGAAGCCTGCACGGCTCCATTCCAACAAACATTTACATTCAGGGCCACCCTGCGGCCTTCAATTTAAAACATTATAGCAGTGTGGCATCAAAAAAACATATCACCCCGCGGGGTCGTCGGGCTCCACCGCACCCCGGGGCGGCAGATTCTGGTTCCCGGCCCGTTCCCGAGTCGGTAGAGGGATGGAGACTTCAAAGTAGAGCATGGCTCCGGTTGGATTTTCAAAAATGTGAGCCCTGCCTCCATGCTGAATTCTCATTTTCGCTGGGTAGACAAGGGAGTACGGGACCTGGCGGAGTCTCAGTTGTCTCTTGACGGGCTCATAGGATCTCCTAAGTGATTGCACATTGGTGGAAAAGTCAGGATATATGTGGATTCTGTTGTTTTCATGGATTAGGGTGCCCTTATCCCTGGATATCCGCAGGGTAGCGTCCCTATACCTATAATTGAGAAGGTGGGCAATTATTGTACGAGGTGGAGCTCCAGGCCTGGGCGGAGGCGCCGATGTACGGTGTGCTCGCTCCACAAGGAAATGGTCCGAAAAGGAGTCGGAACCCAGGAGTTCCTTCAGAAGGGCCTCTACCTGGCGTTCCATAGACCCTTTGCCAAAGGTTTCAGCCACCCCAACCGGACGGATATTGTTCCTCCTGGAACGGGATTCCAAATCCTCGCATTTGTCAAGGGTTTTCCGGAGGTCCCCTTTCAACTGGGCAATATCGCACCCATGTTGTAGTATCGAGTCTTCATTGATAGCGATCCTGCCTTCGGCCTCAGTAATCCGTGTGCTTTCCTTGTCCACCCTCGCCTTCAAGGAGCTGATTGTTGCCCCTATGTCATCCAATTTAGTGTTCACAGCTAGGAAGCCGTTCTGAACCATAGCCATCAATCGGTCCACCCTCTCCTCCATTGGCAACTCGGGTTGACTGTCCACTTGCTGCAACGGGGCGCCGTGGACCCGCTGGGCTGGGATTTGGCAAAGGAGTCCATTGGGCCTGTTTTCTTGGGGCGTGCTCCCTTCTGCTCGTATCGGCCCATGTGTAGATTCAAGTAGACCGCGTCTTCCAGCGCCCCCAGCCCCGTTGCCCCAACGTATGGTACGGCCTCTATACAGGATTGGTAGTGAGCTTAGACCCAGTTATCGTGCAGGAGAGGTGTGTAAAGGTTATCGCCCAGGGAGGGCTGTAGCCGGATAAAATGCCCCCTCCTCGGCAGATCCTGTTCGGGGTGTCCACCCTCCTCATGGGTTGCCCCACCTGTTCTTACTTGTTTTAACGTCCGTCCACATGTGGAGGGGCACTCCACCAGCAGAAGATATCAGGGGAGCCAAGGGCAGCTCCGCAGGCACGGGAGTCGGATCAACAGTGGCCCGCGTAGCACGGCGGCTGCACACCACGCGGCCGTTGGCGGGGGACCACCGTGTTCGCCGTGCCTAGTATGCGGCGGCGATATATACCGACGTGGCACCCTCACATTAGCCGGCAGCGATGGTCCGATCACCTCCAGGAGTTTGGTCGAAGCGCGGCCTCTTCGACTTGACCCGACCCCTCCCCCCGCGGCTCCAGGGAAGATCGCCCGGAACTCGCGGGCGGCCAATGTCCCAACCTCCGTCCGCAGGATCTTCAGGACAGTGTATCTTCAACACGGTCCGGCGTAGCGGCCCAAATTTTTCCCAGTATGTGCCCACAGCCTTACGCCACAGATCGACGCACTTCGTTTGTTCCGTGGGCGGCCCTGAGAGAGGATGCGTATCTTGAAGGATTTATAGAAGCCGGAGCTCTGGAACTAGACGGCCATCTTAGATGTGCGCAACAGCGCCCCCCAAGTAACGGGGTTTCTAAGTCAAGGTTTTACCCGTCCACAGTATTTCTTTCAGATAACGGTGGCTAAGCGCAGGCTGCAAAAGCAGAATGTCCAGGGAGGACTCATCCCCTAGCCAGTGAGCAACAAACTGTAGTTGACCTGTGTTATGCTTGAGCTAAAACATGGCGCTGGTGCACAGTGTGTTCTGGGGGCACTCAGAGCCATAATGGATATTTAATCCATGCCTCAGTGAAAAGATGTACTTACTTTGCTGAGAGCTGAATTTACTTTGCTGAAAAAAACATGCTTTCCAAACCTGGTATGCAGTCAAGGACATTCTGCTGGGAAAGCTGGTTTTGTTATGTCTTGTTATGAGTTATGGGACTGTTTTCCGTGGCGTTTGTTCTTAGGAGAGGGAAGCGCTTTGCTCCTTGAGGTTACTGTCGGTTGACCCAGCTGGCAACCAACGGTTGCCCATCAATGCGCAAGTGCATTGCCAGAAGGTTTGAGAAATGACCACCCCTTTTTGAGGAGTGCATATATGCAGAACCCCTCAATGGTCAGACGGGACAAGTACAAAGACCTCAGTCGGAAGGGGGACGCCTTTGTCCGGCATACCTGTGGGCTGTTGTGCTCTCGGCCTGGCTGTTACCGGGGTCTTCCAGCCGCTTCTGGCGAGATGAGGGATTCAGTTACTCCCACGGTGACGTATTTTCTTTTGAATTCTCTGTCTTTTCTGTGATTTATTTCTGTGTTATCACTTGTTGCTTCCAAGCTTTGAATAAATAGCCGTATAAGTGCTCATTATTTTCTAAGCGTGCGTGTGGTTGTAAGTCATTGCGTCGTCTACCTGCGTTCAAAGTATTGGCTCTGAAATTGCGCTGGTGATTAATGACTGTCCGTGCACTCTGGGCGAGCAATACAACCTGCTAAGTAGTATAGTTCAAAGGGCGGTAGTTTGATCCCCCCTGGCTGTAGTCTCTCTGCACTGTGCCCAGGGCCACCTTGTTCCTGCCTCCTCCCCACAAGAATTCTCTAATGACTGTGTTCAGCTGGTGAAAGAAAATCCCAGGTATGTTATGGGGGATATTGGTGAAATTATATAATAGACTGGGGGGCACTTTCATTTTTAGTAACGCCGCCATGCCCAGGAGCCCTAGGGGCAATGTCCCCCACAATTTCATGGAGGTCTGGATTTGCTTAAGCGCCACCATGGTGGTGTTGCGATTCAATGCCTCAGGGTCATGGCGTATATTAATTCCCAGGTAGTGGAAGGTGGTGCACGCCCATTTTCGGTCCAGTACTGGTAGCTGTTGTGTCCTCAATTCCTTTAACGCTGCCAGGGGAGACAGGCAGGACTTCTCGATATTGATGCGTATGCTTGACACTATGGCGAACTCAGCTATAATGTCCAGCAAGTGCTGCATGTTTTCTTCCGGCTTATTGACATATAGGAGTATGTCGTCCGCTTAAAGGGAGATTAGGTGAGTTGTTTTACCTATACGTATCCCTGCGTCCGCATATTCCTTCCTGAGGAATGCCGTCAAGGGTTCCTGCACCAATATCTAGTGCATAGGCGACAGTGGGCAGCCCTGTTTCGTACCTTTTTGGATCTCCCATTCTGCCGAGACCTGTCTCTCTGTTTTGACCCTGGCTTTGGGTTCAGTATAGATCAACTTGATCCATTTCAGAAATCCTGGCCATAGTCCAAAATGCTCCAGCACTTGCAGCAGCCAGTCCCAGCGTACCGAGTCGAAAGCTTTTACTGCGTCTACGGAGGCCACTGCACTGTATCCTGGCGCCTGGTTGGTCTGATCAATGACATGATGGAGTCTTCTCAGATTCCATGTGGTCTTGTGGCCTGGGCCCTTTAATCGGTTGGCGAGAACCGCTGTTAGGATTTTACTATCTTGATTGATCATGGGGAGGGGCCTATATGAACCGCAGTCCAGTGACTGCTTCCCAGGTTTCATTATCAGTATGATTAAGGATTCTCGCATGAAGTCAGGTAGCCTGCTGCGCTCATATCCTTCCTCATAAACTTTCAGTAATGTGGTTGCCAGCATTTCTTTGAATTTTTTGTAGAACTCCCCCGTGAGTCCGTCGGGCCCCAGAGTTTTACGTCGGGAGATCATTAGTAACTGCCTCCAATTCATCTAATGTTAATGGAGCATCTAGGGCTGCGGCTTGCTCCACGGTCAGTTTTGTTACATCAATTTGGGCTAGGGCCTCAGGCACATCCTTCTCTTCTGTGCTCTGGGCTAGTGAGTCAGATTTTTTAAGCATTCTGAAAAGACCTCATTGATACCAGTTTGGGTCCTAATAATCTCACCTCCCTGATTCCTTATCTCGCTTATTGCATCTTTCTAAGTTTCCCATTTGGTGAGCAAGGCAAGCAGCCTGCCAGGCTTGTCGCCCCCTCTGTGTGTAGCTTTTGCATATATTTTGTGTGGTCTAGCTTCCCTAGCTCTTCCCAGTTGCTCATACATTTTAGTCTGTGTTAGTAATTCTTCTGATTCCACCCCACCAGTCCCGCTATTCTCTCTTCTCTTGCTATGTTTTCTTCTATGTCCGATAGTTCTCTCATCACATCCCTTCGGAGGCCTTCTGTTTTCCCAATTGCTGTGCCCGAACCACCACCTTAAAAGCGTCCCAGAGTGTGCTTGCCTTGTCTACACTCCACGTGTTGAGCTGGAAATATTCCTCCATCACGTCTGACATGTGGGCAAGAAATTCCCCATCTAGTAGGGCCTCTGCCCGCAGACGCCATGTCAGTATGGGTGCTCTCGCAGTGGTATGTGCCCATCTCGCTATCAAGGGGGCATGGCCGAAAGTGTCATTGTCTTGAATTCCATCTCTGTGAATTTGCCCAGGGTCTCCGATCCAGTAAATATGTAGTCTTTCCGTGTGTGTGTGCTGAAAAATGGGAGTATCCGCGGTCCTCCCCGTGCTTTTCCCTCCAAACGTCTGCTAGGCTGAGGTGGTTTAGGAGGATTTTCAATGATTTAGCTGGTGGGGCTGACTTCCTGAATTTGGTGTCAGACCCGTCTAATAACTGGTTAAGTGTGCAATTGAAGTCCCCCACCCAAATGTATGTCACACCTCTGTATGTGGTCATTTGGGGGCCTAATGATCTGAAGAACCCAGTAGCGTCGTGATTGGGGGCATATGTATTTATCAGGCACACTTCCCTGTTTTCAAGTAGGTAATGCACCATCACCAACCATCCTTCCTTGTCCTTTTTTTACTTCTATGTGTTGGAAGGGACATTACGGGCTACCCATGTCAGCACTCCTCTCGCATAGGTGGAATACGTTGAGCCATATACCGTGCCCCCCATTTCCTTGCGAATGTGGATTGCTTATTATCTACAGTCCCAATCTTACCCTTTCACGTGGCCATACAAAATAGGGTGGCCAAAAATTGGGAATCCCCGGATTCTATCCCTGCAGTGAGTAAATCCCTCACGAGAAAAAGCTGCCTTCCAGTAGCGACCCCGGCTATCTGTCCAAACACCCCAATCCTGAGAGTCTGGTGGTCCAGGCAGCCACAGCTACATCTAATAAAGCGGCATACCCTTTCATCCCTCCGGATAGGGACGACAAGCGTGTGGATGGATGGGCACAAAAGGTAATTTCAGCTGGAAGTATGGCCCTTAAGTCTGCCAACTCCACATGTGCCTTAGCCAAATTTTCATACTCTATGGGAGTGCATATCAATGGCAGCGGAGCACATACCCGAAGGGGAGGAAAGGGAAGGTTTCCTAGCGACAGTTAAGGATGGCAAAGAAGCCATGCAGGAATCCCTTCAATCTGGATTGGATACTGCAGATAGTGTCAGCAGGTCCATGGCTACAAGCACGGTTATGCACAGGTTTGCATGGATGCGGAAGTGGGGTTTTGTACCAGATGTGCAGGCCCGTCTTCTAAACATGCCATTTGACGGGTCTCACCTTTTTGGCAACAAGGCTGACGAGAGCCTTGAGAGGTTGCAGACCTCAAAGGTGGCTGCCGAATCTTTAGGGGCTACTGTTAGGCAACCTAAGCCTTTTCGTTCTTCAGGACAAGCATGGAGGGGGCGATCCTATCATTACTACTCCTCATTTGGAAAGGCGAGAGGAATGGCCAGTCAAAGAGGCCAAAGAAACACTCGTGGTGGATGAGGAAAAAGTGCAAAGCCAGCTCCAGCTTCCTTGCCATCGACAGCTGCAGCAACCACTTCAAAACCACTTTGAGAGCTTGCGTCGCAAAACACTGGTGGGAGGCAGACTATCTCAGCATCTCGAAGATTGGCGACCCATTACTTCAGATGCTTGGGCTCTGGAGACAATAGCCCAAGCTTGCTGCCTTCTGTTTATATCGCAGCCTCACAACAATCCACCGGAGAAACACTCTTTGAGGATTCCAGATCCGCTCCCTGTGCAGGAAATAATAACCCTGCTAGAGAAAGGTGCTATAGAACCAGTGCCTGTAGCTGAGAGGAACAAGTGTTGGTATTCCCCATATTTTTTGATCCCCAAAAAGGACGGGGCACTGAGACCCATCTTGGACTTGAGATACTTGAACAAGTTCCTTAGGAAGGACAAATTCAAGATGGTCACACTTTCTCAGATCCTTCAGGCCGTCCAGTTACAGGATTGGTTGGTGTCATTGGACCTTCAGGATGCTTATTTTCATGTGCCAATCCATTTCAACCACAGAAAATCCCTAAGGTTCGCCGTTGGAGGCTCGCACTATCAGTTTCGAGTACTACCATTCGGGTTGACCTCCACCCCGAGGCTCTTCACGAAACTGATGGTGGTGGTGGCAGCGCATCTCAGGAGAGGGGGGATTCATATCTACCCCTACCTGGATGATTGGCTGATCAGGGCACGTTCTCCCGAACAAGCTGTGGATCATCTCAAAGTCACCTACCACTCCCTTCAGACTGGACTTCTCCCTCAATTACAAGAAGTCACAGATGACACCTTCCCAACAACTCCTGTATATCAGGGCTGTACTAGACACATCCCTGGGAAAGAGTTCGCCACCCAAGGCAAGGGCTCAAGACATTCTTCAGATGGTTACCAAATTCCAAACTTCCCAGAATCTTCCGGCCTCGATTTCTTGAGGTATCTCGGTCTCATGGCATCCTGCATTTTTCTGGTGCCAGAAACCCGCCTGAGAATGAGATCCCTTGAATGGGCTCTAAGAACACAATGGTCCCAATTCTCAGGAAAAAGGTCGGACCTACTTCAGGTTCCAAGCACGGTCGCACAGGATCTTCTGTGGTAGGCCTACGAGGACAATATCCTGAAGGGAGAACATTTTTGGCAGCCATGGCTGGAGATTACAGTAGTGACGGACGCCTCACTCACAGGGTGGGGAGCCCATGCCAACGGTCTGACAATCAGCAGTCGTTGGTCTCCATCCGTGTCCAAACTACACATCAACCTTTTGGAGCTGAGGGCGATGAGACTAGCGCTGAAGTCCTTCTTGCCCTCGGTCAGGGGAAAAAATGTCCTGATTATGATGCACAACGCAGTGGCCATGCATTACCTCAACAAGAAAGGGGTGTAAGGTCACTAGCACTGTGCAGAGAGGCAATGCAGCTCTGGTACTGGGCAATTCAAGAAGGAATCTCCTTATCAGCAGTCCACCTAGCCGGAGAGGAAAACACGACGGCGGATGCTCTGAGCAGGCAGGGCAGTCTCCCACGAGTGGGAACTAGCTCAGGAAGTCCTTAAAGAGATCTTTGCCCTTTGGGGAACCCCTCAAGTAGACCTGTTTGCGACCGTAGTCAACCGGAAGTGTAAAAGGTATTGCTCAAGGGAATTTTGTCCAAGAGGAGCTCTAGGAGACTTGTTCATGGTGGATTGGGAATTCACACTACTTTGCGCGTTTCCACCGATCCCCGTCATTCCTCAAGTAATCAGGAAGTTGAGACGGTTCGGAAGCCGCATGATCCTAATTGCCCCATATTGGGCCAGATGAACGTGATTCGTCTTCCGATAGGGAGGGACAGGCTCTCCATCCAGAGGTCAAACTCTCAACCTTCATGCTTGTTTTCTGAAAGGCTGAGATACAAAGATTGGGACCTCCCAGATGATGTCATGGAGGTGTTGCATTCGGCATTTTCTATGTTCAGCTCCAGAGGTGTATCTTTCCTCTTCTCATTGGCACACAGAGGTCTCAATGTTGGTACCATTAAGGGTTACCTGGCAGCGCTCTCCATTTTCAAGCGCTCTTCAGAGGAATGCTCCTACGGGTGATTCAATTTCTGAAAGGGCTCACAAACGTATTCCCACCTTCTTCTTTACAAGTCCCAGTTTGGGATCTTAATCTGATTTTAAAGTTTTTAATTTGTGCCCCATTTGAACCCTTGCACACATGTCCATTGTGGTCGTTGGCCTTCAAAATCATATTGTTGATTCCATTGACATCTGCACGTAGAGTGAGCGAGTTGCAGGCACTTTCCTCTAGGCCACCTTATACTGTATTCCATAAGGACAGGGTTGTGTTAAGGGTAAAACCCTCCTTCCTCCCTAAGGTTGTATCTGATTTCCATCTAAATCAGAAGATTGTTCTGCCGGCATTCTACCCCCCGGCGTGTCCCGTAAAGAGGAAGAAAGGCTCCATAGGTTGGACCCTAGAAGAGCTTTAAGCTTTTATATATCTAGGCTCTCCAAACTCATATTGGATGATAAACTCTTTATTGGATACACCAGAAGGAAATTGGGTCAAGCTGTTTCAAAACAGACATTATCACAGTGAATTATTCTTGGCATCTCAGAATGTTAAAAATTGGCAGGCTAGGATCCGCCAGAAGTCTCGAGAGCTCATTCTACCAGAGGTATAGCCTCTTCTGCAGGCCTTCAAAGGTGCGTACCTATTAAATCTATCAGTGATGTGGAAACTTGGTAATTGCTGCATACTTTCACAAAGCATTACTGTTCAGATGCTTCCCACTCTCAAGATGTTGCCTTTGTTAAGGCGGTACTGTATTCGGCCTAATCAAATTCCGACAATTTCAAATTCTACTCCCTCCACCAAAATTCTGCATACTGCTTCGGGAGTCTATCAAAGATGAGGAATACGCTGGCGGACACAATCCATTCGAAGACCAAGTTACTTACCAACTGGTAACTTTCTTTCTACTGGCTGTTCCTCCAATGTATTCCTCATCGCCCTCCCAGCCTACCCCACTGTAAAATGTCCTATGCTATTGCAGCTTCCGTTCTCACAGGGCTAACTACTGCTTGCCTAAGCTGACAGCACAACACGAACAGGAGGGAAAAACATAACTGAGGCCATCGGGCGCCGTGAATGCTTCTTGTACTCCGATGATATCACCCTCGATGGAGGCCTTAGAGGGACATTGAATCAACGGCATCGACGCATGGCGCCCTCTGCCGAGAAAAAACATAATAAATACATTTCCGAAAGCAGCCGAAGCTGGACGAGATATCAAAGATGAGGAATACGTTGGAGGAACATCCAGTCGAAAGAACGTTACCAGTTGGTTAGTAACTTGTTCTTCTGTGCGCTAGCGCTCTTACATCCTGGCGTAACAGGCCCACGTCCACCATCACTGCATCAATTTTTTGCCCCAGCGCAGATTTTAGTGCTGCAATCGCCTCTAAGATAGGACCATCCTCTTGGCGCTGCACTAGCGGGTCCGGTCGCATGGCATTAGCGTCTTGAGAAAGCTATGGGTCGCTATTTTCCTTACAAGCGTAGGATTCCATCACTGTCTGTTTGGCATTTCCACTGCACTGTTTTTCAGGCATTTTGCCATTTCTTGTGAGGTGCTGTGGTGGCTCAGCCTGCAATTTTCCACGAGGGCCTCCAAGACCCACTCTGCACCCGAGGCTTACGTGGGGCTCCTGATTGCTTGGCTCTGCGTGTGGTGGCTATTGTTGTGGGGCTGATTTGTATCAGCCAGTATATCACTGTCACACTCACCTGATTCCCACGGAGGCGCAGGTCTGGCTTCGAGTGCTGATGCTTCTTCAATGGTGAAGCGCAGGACTCTGAAGATGGACAGGTAGGGCCCCTCTACTCTGGCTTCTCTGGCTCGTAGGAATATACCCTGTGTGTGAAAAGGGAGTATTACCTACTGACGGAATAATGCTCAAGCCTCCCACTTCCTTCCAACCCTCCACGATACCCTTCCACGATTCCCCGTGAAGTCTCACCTTAGGGTCTGGAAGGATGAGTTCTCCATCCTGCTTCTGATGCAGGGGCGCGTTGAAACCCAGTTACTTCACTGGATTGAGTTTTGATGGAAGTTCAAATAAGCTTGACTATTCAGGTAAGGCGCTGTAAGAGTTCTGTTGCAAGTTCAACAGTTCAAGCTTAATAATAATGTTCATAGTCTTATTGCAGCAAGCACTAACGCTTATGTCTTTTTCCCCATAGGGGCCGGGGTCCGGAATGCCAGGAAGCGGCAGGACCCGAAATTAAATGGGAATGACCCAACTGGTAAGTCTTAGAAGGAAACTGAGCTTTTCCTATTCCCTTCCTTCTCTCACCTTGTGTTCTTGTCTTTTTCTCTCTAGGCACTGGGAAGTGGTTGCGGATCCGGATGATCGCTGCTGAAGATGGAGGTGCCCAGGAAAGGTGAGTGAAATGCAGCGCTGCAGCGATCGAAACGAAATGCTTTTAAAAATGATGTCTTCCCTTTCAGGATCGTTGGTGTGATGTCTCCGTGGTACAGCTTTAGCAGGTAAGGTCTTCTTTCTCCCCAATTCTCTCTTATCTCCCTTTGCAGGTGACCCAGGATGCTGACAGGCGTGGCTGAAGTCCAGATACAGGAGCTGACACAGTGAGCGTCCAGCTGAGAGGAGCAGAACAACGCGAAGCATGAGTTGCCGATCGGGCGTGGTTTAAATAGCTTTGGAAGAAGTTCCAGGTATGTATCCTTCCACCGATCAGGTATGTATCCTCCCCTGACCACCCCCAGGTGGAAAGTAGTCCCACAGGTAAAGTAGTTCCATTCAGGCCTCAAGAGGGCCTGGATGTAGCAGCATGGTCTGCATCAGGTAAGTTCACATTGAAACACTTGAACACATGTCTAGCTTTATGAGCCTGGCGCCTAAGGCGCCAGGACAGGGGTCCAACATGAGCCTGGCGCCAGGACTGTGTCCAAAGGGCCCCAGCTTGGGCCCGCTGGCACTTCCCTGGGGGGAATGATGCCTGCCTCTGGGGTTGTTGGGTCGGACTCTGCTCCTTGGAGGTAGGCATCATGATAGTACCCCCCCCCCCCCCCCCCTCAAGGCCCCTCCCAAGGTTGTTCCCTCCGGGGGTCTTGGCTTGTTCGGAAATCTCCGGTGGAACCTTTGTATTAATCGAGGTGCGTGAACATGGTTACTAGGCTCCCACAATCTCTCCTGAGGTCCATATCCCTTCCAGTCAACAAGATAGAAGAGTTTTGACTTTAACACCTTGGAGTCTAAAATATCTTTAACTTCGAATTCTAATTCCCCTCCAATTTGAACTGGGTCTGGAGGCTTGGACAGTCGGGTCCCTGGTTGTACTGGCTTCAAAAGTGATGCATGAAAAACTGGATGAATACGCATGTTGGACGGTAAATCCAGTTTAAAGGCCACGGGATTGATTATAGCCTTGATGGGATAAGGTCCTATGTATCTGAGATTGAAGGTTCGCGGGCCCTTGAGGGGTAAATGTTTCGTTGCTAGCCATACCTGGTCTCCTACTTGGTAAGGAGGAGTTTTACTTCGGTGCAAATCAGCATTTTCTTTATACTTTTTCTTGGCTTGCTGTAAATGAGTTGCAGCTTCTTTGAAGGCTCAGGTTATTGTGGAATGCAAATGATTTACTGCGGGCATTTCCAGGGTCAGAGGTGGATCTAGGTCAGAGGTCCGAGGATGGTGACCATACAAAGTATAAAAAGGAGTTTGTCCGGTTCCAGAATGCACTGAATTGTTGTATGCACATTCTGCGATCCAAAGGATGTCTTTCCAATTTAACTCGGATTGGTGTAACATGCACCGAAGATATTGCTCGAGAGTCTGATTGGTTCTCTCGGTTTGTCCGTCGGTCTGGGGGTGGTGGCTGGTGGATAACCGCACATCTATTTGTGCTAGTTGGCAACACTTCTTCCAAAAATGGGAGATAAATTGACTTCCACGATCCGAGACTAATATGGAAGGGAAACCATGTATGCAAACTATATTCTCCAGAAATTCCTTGGCCAAGGTGGAAGCTGAAGGCAAACCTTTTAAAGGGATAAAGTGGGCCATTTTGGAGAATAGATCCACAATTACAAGAATAGTGTTGTAACCAGCACAAGGAGGCAGGTCAGTTATAAAGTCCATTGACAAGGTGTGCCATGGTGCCGGTGGAATATCCAAGGGTTGAAGTAGGCCGGCTGGCCTTTTCTTTTGACCCTTGTTTTGGGTGCAAATTCCGCAAGACAATACAAAAGACTTTGTCTTTTCTCCAAGAAGGCCACCAGAAGTGGCGTTTGATTTTTTCCTCTGTTTTAGTGATACCAGGGTGTCCTTCCATTAATGATTCATGATGATGGGCAATAACAAGTTCTTGCAATTCTTTACTTGGCAGAAACAACCGCTCCTGGAAGTAGGGTAAATCATCCTTAACGGTGTAATGAGGACCCTTCTGACTCCATTCCAGTAATGCTGAAGAGTCTAGAAGTTGTTTTACTTGCGTTTGGATGTCCTCAATAGTTTGCAATGAAGTTAGGCCTAAGATTCTTTGTTCCGGTATGATTGGCACAGGTTCTAAACTCGAATTGGGTTCTTCCATGCCTATCCGGGATAAGGCATCTGCCTTACCATTCTTGCAGCCAGGGCGATAGGTAATTACAAAATCAAATTCCGCAAAGAATAAAGCCCATCGGAGTTGTCGCGAAGATTGAGCTTTGGCCGTCTTTAAATACTGCAAATTTCTGTGGTCCGTAATTACGGTGATGGTGTGTCTTGCACCGAGAAGATAGTGACGCCAAGCCTTGAAAGCTGATTTAATAGCCAGTAGTTCTTTGTCGGTAATTGCGTAATTGAGTTCAGGTGGAGAGAATTTTCTGGACCAAAAGGCTACAGGGTGTAGTTGGTTAGTTTCTGGGTCTCTTTGCGACAGGACAGCTCCCATGGCCGAACTGGATGCATCGGTTTCCACGATGTAAGGGAGATCTGGGCGCGGGTGCTTCAATACAGGTGCAGAGGTGAATTTGGTTTTCAGGTCCTGAAAGGCTTGTTCAGCCTCAAGAGTCCATTCAAAGCGTTTATTTTTCTTTAGGAGAGCTGTGATGGGTTGAACAGTTCGAGAAAATTCCGGGATGAACCTTCGATAGAAATTGGCAAAGCCAAGCATGCTTTGCACTCCCTTCACAGAGCTAG
The DNA here is from genome assembly GCF_040938575.1 of Ambystoma mexicanum. Lineage (NCBI taxonomy): Eukaryota > Metazoa > Chordata > Amphibia > Caudata > Ambystomatidae > Ambystoma > Ambystoma mexicanum. Next base: position 852,019,186 of record NC_090936.1, on the reverse strand, counting down.
GAGATGGCCATTTGAGAATGGCGTCCACTTTCCGCGAGTCCATTCGGATTCCTTGAGGTGTCAGGATGAATCCGAGAAACTCCACTTCTGTGGTATGAAAAACGCATTTTTCGAGCTTGGCAAATAATTTGTGCTGGCGCAATTTCTCAAGAACTGCCCTAACATGGTTTCTGTGATCAGATTCTGAGGAGGAATACACCAGGATGTCGTCAATATAAACGATGACACAAACATCGATAAGTTCCCGAAGAACATCATTCATGAAGTACTGAAAGGCGGCAGGTGCGTTGCACAAACCGAAGGGCATTACTTGATATTCGAAGAGCCCAAATTTGGTGCGGAATGCAGTCTTCCACTCGTCGCCCTCTTTTATACGTACCAGGTGGTAAGCTCCTCGGAGATCTAGCTTGGTGTACACACGAGCATCTTTTACTTGGTCGATAAGCTCAGGTATCAGGGGCAAAGGGATTCTTAATCGTTATCTGATTTAGGGCGCGGTAGTCAATACAGGCCCTAAGGTCTCCTTCCTTTTTAGGTACGAAGAACAAAGCGGAAGAGACTGGTGACTTTGATGGGCGAATGAAGCCATTGGCCAGGTATTGATCCAAATACTGGCGCAAATGCAGGTTCTCAGGTTCAGTAAGAGCATAAATCCTACTACAAGGTAGTTGTGCATTGGGTACCAAGTCGATTTGGCAATCGTAAGATCGATGGGGAGGTAAGGTGTTAGCCTGCTCTTTCTGAAAAACGTCTTGGAATTCTTGGTATTCAGATGGTAGCTGTACAGGGGTGGAAGTTACAGAGGCTAGACCCATAGCTGGATTCCTTGGGTAACAGGTTGGTTCACAATCAGGAAAAGTTATCTTCTTTGCTCGCCAGTCTATTCTCGGATTATGTGTTTCTAACCAAGGGATACCAAGAAGTACTTGAAATTGTGGGGCCTTGATCACATCAAACACGATTGCTTCCCGATGTCCGTCCTGACCCACCAGAGTGATTTCAACTGTGGAATGCGTTACAGGCCCTGAGGCTATTTCGGTTCCATCAACTGTAGTAATTACATCTTGGGTTACTTTCGGGCGGAGAGGAAGCTTAATCCTGGAAGCCAATTCACGGTCTATGTAATTTCCAATAGCTCCACTGTCTATGTATGCTTTTATAGCATGCAACTGCTAAGGCTGTTTTGGGTTCACAAGCACCATTGGCATGACAAAATGCGAGGTCAAAGAGTTTGTTTTCAAGCTCGGCAAGCGGACCCCTACGCTTGTCGGGCTAGGTCGTTTCCCGAACCAGGTGTCAATAACTCGTCATCAGTGGCTCCAACCACCTTCTTGGGTGGTTTAACTGGACAACTTTGAAGAAAGTGACCGGAAGTTCTGCAATACAGACAAAGTTGCATTTGTCGCCTTCTCTCTCGTTCCTTCTGCGTTAATGGTCCTTTAACACTGCCAATTTGCATAGGTTCGGAAACGTCAGTACTTGTAACGCTCACCTGATTCTCGCAGAGGCGCCGGTCTCGACTGGGCGACTACCGTATCTTCAAAGGTGATGTGTAGCACCCGGTTGGCTCTTTGGGCTGGACCTCTGTGCACTGTATGCCTGACGTGCAGAGTAAGATGTCTGCAGATAGAAAATATGGGGTTAATGAACTGGGGTTATTGGGGTGTCCCTATCTCTTTCCTCTTCTCCTCTCCTGTAGACCCCCAAAGGTTAACGCTCTCACCTTAGGTAAGTGAATGCCGAGCTCTGCATCTGCCTCGGGGCAGGGTGCTGTAACCAGTTTCTTCACTGGATAGGTAGCGCAGGCCTCTTGACTTCAGGGGACTGCTGTCCGTCGTTTACTGCACGAACGGTAAGTTTCGAGTCATTCAAATGTCTTTAAAGTCTTTAGTAATGATGTCTCTTGTTTTGCAGGGTTCCGGCGATGGCGGATGACGGGCTGAAGTGAGTTGAAGATGGAGCCCGTGTGATGAATAGAAGCGCCTGGAAGCACGTAAGTAAGCGCTTGTTGCCTGCTTCACTATGCGCTCTAACTGTCTTTTTATTTTGCAGGTACGAGTTCGGAGCGGCTGCAGGGTGCCGGAATACCCACTGGATTAGATGTGGAAAGGAGTAATGGCACGTGAGTATTAAAGTTCCCCAATGTCTTTAAACGCACCTTGTTTTGTCTTTCAGATGCGGGATGCAGCGCCGAAGGCCTCCGGAGCGTGCGAAGAGTTGGTAAACTTTTGTCTTTCAGATGCCGGAATGCAGTGTGAAGACCTCCGGAGCGCACGAAGAGTAGGTAAGCCTTTGCCTTTCAGATGCCGGAATGCTAACCTGTTCTTTCTTGTCTTTATAGGTGTTGCTGAAGACTGGATTCAGGATGGTAAGCCTTTGCCTTTCAGATGCCGGAATGCTAACCTGTTCTTTCTTGTCTTTATAGGTGTTGCTGAAGACTGGATTCAGGATGGTAAGCCTTTTTCCTTAGGCCCAGGACCGGATGCAGAAGACACGATGAGCGTTCTGCTGCAGAGGTTGCAGAATAACGCAAAGCAAGATTCATCCACCGGGTGTGGTTTAAATAGCCTCCTGTAGTGCTTAGGTGTCTCCTTCCACAGCCACGCCTAAGTAAGAAAAGAGTTCCTGGTAAGAAAAGAGTTCCTGCCTTCCAGAAGAGTTCCAGTTTTCTGAATCTAGGGAGTGGCTCCAGCCCCACCCAACAGGAAAAGTAGTTCCAAACAGAAGAGGATCAGAGGCTCAACTGGCAGGCAAGTAAGCAGCATGGTCTGCTGAAGGTAAGTCCACCCAAGCATTATGAGCCCGGCGCTTCCAGCGCTGGGACTGGGCATATTTATGAGCCTGGTGCCACTGGCGCCAGGACTGGGTCCAAAAGGTCCCAATTGGGACTGGTTGGCACTCGGAACCTGGGTTATGGATCTGCTTCCAAGGGAGTTGGGAAAACCCTGACCTTTTGGAAGCAGAGATCATGACAGTACCCCCCCTCCCAAACCGGGCTTCTCCGGGGGTTTTGGCTTGTCAGGAAATGTTCGGTGAAATCTTTTGATTAGGCGAGGAGCGTGGACATATTCAGCAGGTTCCCAGGATCTCTCTTGGGGGCCGTAGCCTTTCCAGTCAATTAGGTAGAATAGTTTAGATTTGGAGATCTTGGAGTCCAGAATGCTTTTGACTTCAAACTCGAGTTCTCCATCCACTAGGATAGGTTTTGGAGATTTGGTTAGTCGGGTTTGAGGTTGCACGGGTTTTAATAGAGAGACGTGGAAGACCGGATGTATCTTCATGTGCGGGGGCAAGTCCAACTTGACCGCTACTGGGTTTACTATGGTAGTGATGGAATAGGGACCAAGGTATCTTGGGTTGAATGTGCGTGGCCCTTTTAGAGATAGATATTTGGTGGATAACCAGACTTGATCCCCTACTTGATAGTGAGGGGCTTCCTTCCGATGTTGATCTGCTCCTTTCTTGTATTGTTCTTTAGCCCTTTGAAGGTGAGAAACAGCTTCCTTAAAGGCTTGGGTGATTGTAGAATGCAGGTAGTCTACTGCTGGTGTTTCAAGATCTTGGAGGGGATCCAACTCCGAGGTTCGAGGGTGACTGCCGTACAAAAGAAAAAACGGGGTTTTCCCAGTTCCCGAATGGACAGAGTTATTGTAGGCATACTCGGCTATCCAAAGGATATCTTTCCAAGTTTTTTCAGTTTGTTGCAGCATGCAGCGTAAATACTGTTCCAGAGTTTGATTGGTCCTCTCGGTTTGTCCGTCGGTCTGAGGGTGGTGACTGGTCGATAGTCTCACATCAATTTGAGCCGACCGACAGCAACTTCGCCAAAAATGAGAAATAAATTGACTACCTCGATCCGAAATTAGAACCGAAGAAAAACCGTGCAGTCGGACGATGTTTTCGAGAAATTCTCGGGCCAGAGTTGCTGCTGTTGGCAAGCCTTTGAGCGGAATGAAATGCGCCATCTTGGAGAATAAGTCCACGATTACTAGAATCGTATTGTATCCGGAGCATGGAGGTAGATCGGTGATGAAGTCCATAGAAAGCGTATGCCAAGGGCGAGGTGGGATGTCAATAGGGCGTAAGAGGCCTGCTGGTCTTTCCTTTTGACTCTTGTTTTGGGCGCATACTCCACAGGACATTATAAAGTCTCTGATATCTTTTTTCCAAGACGGCCACCAGAAGTAGCGCTTGATCTTTTCTGAGGTCTTGGCTATACCGGGATGACCTTCCATTAAAGAGTCGTGATAACAAGAGATTACTTTTTTCTGTAAATCTGTGCTGGGTAGGTATAATCGTTCTTGGAAATACAATAAGTTGTCCTTTACTGCAAAGTCCTTTCCCTGCAGATGCCAATTCTGTATGTCTGCTGGAGCTACAAGTTGCCTGGCTTTATCCTTAACTTCCTCTATGGATTCTGTGGCGATTACACCCAGAATTCTTTGTTCGGGAATGATTGGTACAGGTTTAGGGTTGACCAAGTGTTCTTCCACTCCCATCCGAGAAAGGGCATCGGCTTTACCGTTCTTTGTACCAGGTCGATAGGTAATTATGAAGTCAAACTCGGCAAAGAATAATGCCCAACGGAGTTGTCTAGAGGATTGGGCTTTTGCGGTCTTCAAATATTGCAGGTTTCGGTGATCCGTAATCACAGTAACGGTGTGTCGGGCCCCCAGCAGATAATGCCGCCAAGCCTTAAAGGCAGACTTGATAGCCAGAAGTTCCTTGTCAGTAATCGTGTAATTGATTTCAGGAGGCGAGAATTTGCAGGACCAAAATGCCACGGGATGCAACTGATTGGTTACCGGGTCCTTTTGTGATAGAACTGCCCCCATGGCAAGGCTTGAAGCATCAGTTTCCATGATGTAGGGGAGTTCGGGGCGAGGGTGTTTTAAGATTGGTGCAGAGATAAATTTAGTCTTCAAATCCTGGAAAGCTTGTTCCGCCTCGGTAGACCATTCAAAACGTTTGTTTTTCTTTAACAAGGCAGTGATGGGCTGGACTATTTGAGAGAATTCGGGGATAAACCTGCGGTAAAAGTTAGCGAAACCTAACATGCTTTGCACACCTTTTACGGAGGATGGTGATGGCCATTTGAGAACTGCATCGACCTTCTTTGAATCCATACGCACTCCGCCAGGTGATAATATGAATCCCAAGAATTCAACTTCAGTCACGTTGAAAACACATTTTTCCAACTTAGCGAAAAGTTTGTGTTGACGCAATCTTTCGAGGACCATTTTCACGTGTTTCCGATGTTTAGATTCCGATGAAGAATAAACGAGGATGTCGTCAATGTAAACAACAACACATACATCTATGAGCTCTCTGAGGACATCGTTCATAAAATATTGAAAGGCGGCCGGGGCATTGCAAAGTCCGAAGGGCATGACCTGATATTCAAATAGCCCATACCTGGTGCGGAAGGCCGTCTTCCATTCATCGCCCTCTTTTACTCGTACCAAGTGGTAAGCTCCTCTAAGATCCAGCTTTGTATATATGCATGCTTTTCTGACTTGGTCCAGGAGTTCAGGGATCAAAGGTAACGGATATCTATTCTTAACGGTGATCTGGTTCAGGGAGCGATAATCGATACAAGTTCTAAGGTCTCCTTCCTTTTTTGGAACGAAGAACAAAGCTGAAGAAGCAGGGGACTTGGAAGGACGAATAAACCCATTTGCCAGGTATTGATCCAGGTATTGTCGAAGGTGAAGGTTCTCGGGCTCGGTGAGGGCATAAATTCTACTACAAGGAGGAGTAGATCCAGGTATCAGGTCTATCTGGCAGTCATAAGACCTATGAGGAGGTAGAGAGTTAGCCTGATCCTTCCGGAAAACATCTTGGTATTCTAGGTATTCGGGAGGTAACTGGGGAGTCTCTGAAGAAATTGCGGCCAGTGCAACACCAGGTGGAGGGTGACAAGTAGAGACACATTCTGGAAACTGGACCGTTCTTGCTCGCCAATCGATCAGAGGATTGTGTTTCTCTAACCAAGGTATTCCTAGAATAATCTGAAACTGAGGGGCCTTGATCACATCGAACACAATCTTCTCATGGTGTCCATCTTGACTTACTAGCGTCACCACTTGAGTGGTATGCGTTACTGGCCCGGAGGCTATCTCCGTACCATCCACCGTAGTAATGACGTCCTTTACAGCCTTGGGACAAAGAGTCAGATTCATCCTCAAAACCATTTCATGATCCACATAATTGCCGATGGCACCGCTGTCGACGTAAGCTTCAATTGCATGTAATCGATCCGGATTATCAGGGCTAATGAGGACCATAGGTATCACGAAATGCGAGGTCACGGAACTGGTTTTCACGCTCTGCAAGAGGACCTCTATTCTTGTCGGGCGAGGTCGTTTCCCTGCTCAGAGTTTGTAACTTTGGTAACTGCAGCTCCTACTGCCTTCTTGGCAGGTTTCACCGGACAGTCTCGAAGAAAGTGCCCTGAGTTTCCGCAATATAGGCATAATTGCAACTGTTTCCTCCTTTCCCGCTCCCTTTGTGTTAGAGGACCTTTCAGACCCCCTATTTGCATGGGTTCCCCGGAGTCTACTCCTTTGGAAGGAGTTGGCGGTTTGGAAAATACTCGAGCATCAAACTTGGAACGATCGGCCTTCCTGTTCTGCAGCCTGTGATCTATTTGAACGACCAAGTCTATATAATCCGAACAGTCTTGTGGGGGATTCACTACTTGGGCTAAAACGTCTTTGAGCTCTCCACGTAGACCTCTATAAAACAGCGTAATCCTTTTGTCCTCAGGCCATTGAGTTTCCACTATTAGTCTATTGAAAGATGCAATATAAGCCAAAAGGTCTTGATTACCCTGTCGCAACGAAAGAAGCTCATTGTCCAAGGCCTGCCCCTGTGAATGTCTTGCGAACAGTTTTTCCATACTAAGCTGAAAGGCTTGAAAATCATGGAGAACCGGATCATCTTGATTAACTAGAGGGATCGACCAGTCTGCCGCATTGCCACTAAGGTACGAAAGTACAAAAGCTACTTTTGCTTGATCAGTTGGAAAGGCTGCTGGCCGGCATAAGAAGTGCAACCGGCACTGATTGATAAATACTGCAAACCTCTTTGGGTCACCAGAAAATCGTTCGGGCGGAGCCAGAGGTACATTCCCAGGTAGGTTGATCTGCACTGGATTCATAGAGGATGTTGAAGGAAGATTTGCCCCTGATGCGGGTAACGGGGTCTGTCCGGCTTGTGACTGTAGCACTTGTCTAGCAAGATTGTCTGTTCTCTCCTTGGAAATAATTAGTTCCCTTCTTAGAGCATTTGTTTCCTGACGAGCTGCATGCACTTCTGCCCTTAGTTCCCCAAGTAACCGGGCTAGGGGGTCAGTATCCGAGGTTTCCATAGCGCCTGGGCGAGAGTTTTGCGGTAGGCTTTGCGTTCTGTAACGCTCACCTGATTCTCGCAGAGGCGCCGGTCTTGACTGGGCGACTACCGTATCTTCAAAGGTGATGTGTAGCACCCGGTTGGCTCTTTGGGCTGGACCTCTGTGCACTGTATGCCTGACGTGCAGAGTAAGATGTCTGCAGATAGAAAATATGGGGTTAATGAACTGGGGTTATTGGGGTGTCCCTATCTCTTTCCTCTTCTCCTCTCCTGTAGACCCCCAAAGGTTAACGCTCTCACCTTAGGTAAGTGAATGCCGAGCTCTCCATCTGCCTCGGGGCAGGGTGCTGTAACCAGTTTCTTCACTGGATAGGTAGCGCAGGCCTCTTGACTTCAGGGGACTGCTGTCCGTCGTTTACTGCACGAACGGTAAGTTTCGAGTCATTCAAATGTCTTTAAAGTCTTTAGTAATGATGTCTCTTGTTTTGCAGGGTTCCGGCGATGGCGGATGACGGGCTGAAGTGAGTTGAAGATGGAGCCCGTGTGATGAATAGAAGCGCCTGGAAGCACGTAAGTAAGCGCTTGTTGCCCGCTTCACTATGCGCTCTAACTGTCTTTTTATTTTGCAGGTACGAGTTCGGAGCGGCTGCAGGGTGCCGGAATACCCACTGGATTAGATGTGGAAAGGAGTAATGGCACGTGAGTATTAAAGTTCCCCAATGTCTTTAAACGCACCTTGTTTTGTCTTTCAGATGCGGGATGCAGCGCCGAAGGCCTCCGGAGCGTGCGAAGAGTTGGTAAACTTTTGTCTTTCAGATGCCGGAATGCAGTGTGAAGACCTCCGGAGCGCACGAAGAGTAGGTAAGCCTTTGCCTTTCAGATGCCGGAATGCTAACCTGTTCTTTCTTGTCTTTATAGGTGTTGCTGAAGACTGGATTCAGGATGGTAAGCCTTTTTCCTTAGGCCCAGGACCGGATGCAGAAGACACGATGAGCGTTCTGCTGCAGAGGTTGCAGAATAACGCAAAGCAAGATTCATCCACCGGGTGTGGTTTAAATAGCCTCCTGTAGTGCTTAGGTGTCTCCTTCCACAGCCACGCCTAAGTAAGAAAAGAGTTCCTGGTAAGAAAAGAGTTCCTGCCTTCCAGAAGAGTTCCAGTGTTCTGAATCTAGGGAGTGGCTCCAGCCCCACCCAACAGGAAAAGTAGTTCCAAACAGAAGAGGATCAGAGGCTCAACTGGCAGGCAAGTAAGCAGCATGGTCTGCTGAAGGTAAGTCCACCCAAGCATTATGAGCCCGGCGCTTCCAGCGCTGGGACTGGGCATATTTATGAGCCTGGTGCCACTGGCGCCAGGACTGGGTCCAAAAGGTCCCAATTGGGACTGGTTGGCACTCGGAACCTGGGTTATGGATCTGCTTCCAAGGGAGTTGGGAAAACCCTGACCTTTTGGAAGCAGAGATCATGACAGTACTCTTGGAGTTAACGTGGGTCTTGATAGGTACTCTGGTTTCATACTTGAGCCGATCTGCTTTTCTATTTTGAAGTCTGTGATCAAGTTGAACCACTAAGTCTATGTAGTCTACGCAGGCCTGGGGTGGATCTACTATCTGAGCTATAACATCTTTAAGCTCTCCGCGCAGGCCTCGATGAAACAATGTGATACGTTTATTTTCAGGCCATCCGGTTTCCACAACTAGTCTATTAAAGGTGGCGATATAGGATAAAAGATCCTGATTACCTTGTCGTAAGGATAGCAGTTCGTTGTCAAGGGCCTGTCCCTGCGAGTGTCGAGCGAACAATCTTTCCATGCTGGCCTGGAAGCCCTGGAAATCCCGGAGATTGGGATCATCCTGATTTACCAATGGAATAGACCAATCGGCAGCACAGCCACTGAGGTAAGATAGTACAAAGGCTACTTTGGTCTGGTCGTTGGGGAAGGCCCCGGGCCTGCATAAAAAGTGTAAACGGCATTGGTTCATAAAAACGGCATATTTCTTGGGATCCCCCGCAAAACGTTCCGGCGGGGCCAAAGGCATGTGTCCAGGTAGATTGATTTGTACCGGGTTATTCGAACCCATTGTTGTAGAAATATCTCCAGAAACAGGTAAAGAAGTGTGCTCTGCCTGGCCCTGCAATAACCTTTTGGCCAGATCATCAGTTCTTTCCTTGGATAGGATTAGTTCCCTTCTGAGAGCATTAGTCTCCTGGCGGGCTGAGTGCACTTCTGCCCGTAATTCCCCTAAAAGATGGGCCAGCTGATCTATCGCGGAAGTCTCCATAGCGCCCAGGTGGGAAATTGTGGTAAGGCTTCGCGTTCTGTAACGCGCACCTGGTTCCCACGGAGGCGCGGCGTCGAAGGCGCAGAACTCTGAAGATGGACAGGAAGGGCCCCTCTATTCTGGCTTCCCTGGCTCGTTGGATACCCTCCTTAGGGTTTGGAAGGATGAGCTCTCCATCCTGCTTCTGATGCAGGGGCGCGTTGAAACCCAGTTACTTCACTGGTTTGAGGATTGATGGGAGTTCAGGTAAGCTTGACTGTTCAGGTAAGGCGCTGTAAAAGTTCTGTTCAAAAGTTCAAGCTTAATAATAATGTTCGTTGTCTAATTGCAGCAAGCGCTAATGCTTATGTCTTTTTCCCCTTAGGGGCCGGGGTTCGGAGTGCCGGAGATATGGCGCCGACCCGAAGTGAAACAGTTCTGGATGAGCGCTCAGGTAATGTCTTTGCATTCGCTCATTCAATGTCTTTGTCTTTTTTCCCCATAGGGGCCGGGGTCCGGAGATGCCAGGAAGCGGCAGGACCCGAAATGCAGTGGGAATAATCCAACAGGTAAGACTTAAAAGGAAACTGAGCTTTCCTTATTCCTTTTCTCCCTCTCACCTTTGTTCTTGTCTTTTTTCCTCTAGGCGCCGGGGCGTAGCTGAATCCGGAAGATCGCTGCTGAAGATGGAAGCGCCTTGCAAAGGTGAGTAAAATGCAGCGCTGCAGCGATCGAAACAAAATGCCTTTAAAATGATGTCTTCCTTTTCAGGGCCGTTGGAGAAATGACTCCGGGATGCAGATTTAGCAGGTAAGGGCTTTTATTCTCCTATTCTCTTCCTTTCTCCCCTTGCAGGTGTTCCAGGGTGCTGGCAGGCGTGGCTGAAGTCAGGATGCAGGAGCCGACACGGTGAGCGTCCAGCTGCTAGGTGCAGAACAACGCGAAGCACGTGTGGCTGTTCGGGTGGGGTTTAAATAGCCTTGGAAGAAGTTCCTGGTATGTATCCTTCCACCAATCAGGTATGTATCCTTCCCCGACCACACCGTGGTGGTGAAGTAGTCCTACAGGTAAAGTAGTCCCATTCAGGCCTCAAGAGGGCCTGGATGAAGCAGCAAGGTCTGCATCAGGTAAGTGTGCACCCAAGCACTTAAACACATATCCTCTTCTATGAGCCTGGCGCCCGCTATGAGCCTGGCGCCTAAGGCGCCAGGACTGAGTCCAAAGGGCCCCGACTTGGGCCCGCTGAGACTTCCCTGGGGAAAATGATGTCTGCCTCTGGGGTTGCTGGGCCTGGCCTGGCTCCTTGGAGGTAGGCATCATGACAGCAGGTTCTCAGGTTCCGTAAGAGCATAAATCCTACTACAAGGTAGTTGAGCATTGGTAACCAGATCGATTTGGCAATCATAAGACCGATGGGGAGGTAACGTGTTAGCCTGTTCCTTCTGAAAAATGTCTTGGAATTCTTGGTATTCTGACGGTAGCTGTACAGGGGTGGAAGTTGCTGAGGCTAGACCCATAACTGGATTTCTTGGATAACAAGTTGGTTCACAATCAAGAAAACTTATCTTCTTTGCTCGCCAGTCAATTCTGGGATTATCTGTTTCTAACCAAGGAATTCCAAGAATTACTTGAAATTGTGGGGCCTTGATCACATCAAACACGATTGTTTCCCTATGTCCATCCTGACCCACCAGTGTCATTTCAACAGTGGAATGCATTACAGGCCCTGAGGCTATTTCGGTTCCATCTACTGTAGTAATGACATCTTGGGTTACTTTCGAGCGGAGAGGGAGCTTAATCCTGGAAGCCAATTCATGGTCTATGTAATTTCCAATAGCTCCACTGTCGATGTATGCTTTTATAGCATGCAACTGCTGAGGCTGTTTTGGGTCCACGAGCACCATTGGCATGACAAAATGCGAGGTCAAAGAATCTGTTTTCAAGCTCGGCAAGCGGACCCCTACGCTTGTCGGGCTAGGTCGTTTCCCGAATCAGGTGTCAATAAATCGTTATCAGTGGCTCCAACCACCTTCTTAGGTGGCTTAACCGGACAATTTCGAAGAAAGTGACCGGAAGTCCCGCAATACAGACAAAGTTGCATTTGCCGTCTTCTCTCTCGTTCCTTCTGCGTTAATGGTCCTTTAACACCGCCGATTTGCATAGGTTCGGATACGTCGGTACTCGAAGTTGGCGTGGGTTTTGATCGGTACTCGGGTTTCGTACTTGAACCGATCTGCTTTTATATTTTGAAGTCTGTGATCAAGTTGAACCACCAAGTCTATGTAGTCTGCGCAGACCTGGGGTGGATCTACTATCTGAGCTAGAACATCCTTAAGCTCTCCGCGCAGGCCTCGATGAAACAATGTGATCCTTTTGTTTTCTGGCCATCCAGTTTCCACAACCAGTCTATTAAAGGTGGCAACGTAGGACAGGAGATCCTGATTACCTTGTCGTAAGGATAGCAGTTTGTTATCAAGGGCCTGTCCTTGAGAGTGTCGAGCAAACAATCTTTCCATGCTGGCCTGGGAACCCTGAAAATTCTGGAGAATGGGATCATCCTGATTTACCAATGGAATAGACCAATCGGCAGCACTGCCACTGAGGTAAGATAGTATAAAGGCTACCTTGGTCTGGTCGTTAGGGAAGGCCCCAGGTCTGCATAGAAAGTGTAAACGACATTGGTTCATAAAGACGGCATATTTCTTGGGATCCCCCGCAAAACGTTCAGGCGGGGCCAAAGGCATGTGTCCAGGTAGATTGATTTGTACCGGGTTATTCAAACCCATTGATGTGGAAGTACCTCCGGAATTAGGTAAAGGAGTGTGCCCTGCCTGGGCCTGCAATAACCTTTTGGCCAGGTCATCTGTTCTTTCCTTGGATAGGATCAGTTCTCTTTTGAGAGCGTTAGTCTCCTGGCGGGCTGAGTGCACTTCTGCCCGTAATTCTCCCAAAAGCTGGGCCAGCTGATCCGTCTCGGAAGTCTCCATAGCGCCCGGGTGGGAAATTGTGGGTAGGCTTCGCGTTCTGTCACGCTCACCTGATTCCCACGGAGGCGCAGGTCTGGCTTCGAGTGCTGATGCTTCTTCAATGGTGAAGCGCAGGACTCTGAAGATGGACAGGTAGGGCCCCTCTACTCTGGCTCGTAGGAATATTCCCGTGTGCGTGAAAAGGGAGTATTACCTACCGACGGAATAATGCTCAAGCCTCCCACTTCCTTCCAACCCTCCACGATACCCTTCCACGATTCCCCGTGAAGTCTCACCTTAGGGTCTGGAAGGATGAGTTCTCCATCCTGCTTCTGATGCAGGGGCACGTTGAAACCCAGTTACTTCACTGGATTGAGTTTTTATGGAAGTTCAAATAAGCTTCACTATTCAGGTAAGGCGATGTAAGAGTTCTGTTGCAAGTTCAAAAGTTCAAGCTTAATAATAATGTTCATAGTCTTATTGCAGCAAGCACTAACGCTTATGTCTTTTTCCCCTTAGGGGCCGGGGTTCGGAATGCCGGAGATATGGCGCCGACCCGAAGTGAAACGTGCAGTTCCAATAAATGACAGGTAAGTTCTGGATGAGCGTTCGGGTAATGTCTTTGCATTCGCTCATTCAATGTCTGTCTTTTTTCCCCATAGGGGCCGGGGTCCGGAATGCCAGGAAGCGGCAGGACCCGAAATGAAATGGGAATGACCCAACTGGTAAGTCTTAGAAGGAAACTGAGCTTTTCCTATTCCCTTCCTTCTCTCACCTTGTGTTCTTGTCTTTTTCTCTCTAGGCACTGGGAAGTGGCTGTGGATCCGGATGATCGCTGCTGAAGATGGAGGTGCCCAGGAAAGGTGAGTGAAATGCAGCGCTGCAACGATCGAAACGAAATGCTTTTAAAAATGATGTCTTCCCTTTCAGGATCGTTGGTGTGATGTCTCCGTGGTACAGCTTTAGCAGGTAAGGTCTTCTTTCTCCCCAATTCTCTCTAATCTCCCTTTGCAGGTGACCCAGGATGCTGACAGGCGTGGCTGAAGTCCAGATGCAGGAGCTGACACGGTGAGCGTCCAGCTGCGAGGAGCAGAACAACGCGAAGCATGAGTTGCTGATCGGGCGTGGTTTAAATAGCTTTGGAAGAAGTTCCAGGTATGTATCCTTCCACCGATCAGGTATGTATCCTTCCCTGACCACACCCAGGTGGAAAGTAGTCCCACAGGTAAAGTAGTTCCATTCAGGCCTCAAGAGGGCCTGGATGTGGGGGGGGCGCTGTTGCGCTCGACGAAGATGGCCGCCTGCTGATTAGCTCCGAGCCGCGAGGCGCTCCTTCAGCCGAAATCCTCCCGTTTGCCTTGGCGCTTCAACACGGAATTGACGGAGGGGGAAGCTGATGTGTCTGGGATCCTGTTAGCCTCGTCCCGCCCTCCTAACTCCATTTGCTGCGGAGCTGTTGGCCCCTGCGTGAGTGCCGGGAGCGGGTGCTTCCTCCGATCCCCCACAGGGCTCCGGGGGATCGCGGCCGTGTTCCGTGGCTTACGGCCTTCCTTGGGGGGAGGGGCGTCCTTCCCGCCCTGCGCGCCCGCTCTCTACAGCCTTCGTGAGGAGCGGCTGACGGAATCCGAGAGCGTTTCGCTCCGCTGCCCCGTCCTAGGCGGCGTGCTGATTTTAAATCGAGCCCCCAGACCGTGGCTCCGAGCGGTGAGTGGGGCCCCTGATCCCCGCGGGACGTACCGCTTGGTTGGTGGCCCTGGACGGGGTGAAATCGCGCTTGGGGCACAGTGGTATCCCTCGCATGGTTTTGGACGCGGCGACTTGGCCATGTGACATTCGACACACTCCGCCTGCATCCTGATACTCTGTGGGGGGGGGGCCGGTTCCTCCGGAGCCCATCTCCCGGCAAATCCCACCTTCCCTGGACCCGTGGAAGCGGCGCGAGACTTCGCCCCCCCCCCCCCACTTGCCTTGTGCTGCGCACTTTACTGGGCCTGTTCTGCTGTATGGAGGCATCACCGATTTGGCCCATACCCGCCTTATTGCTCTACTAATCTAATCACCTGTTCCATCTCATCCTCGGCCACGCCGCTCCCTGGGCCCATAGGAGCGGCACGAGGCGGCGACTCCTTCCCGCTTACCTGATACTGTTCATGCTCTGTGCCGCTGAATGCTTTGACCCCTGAATCCACTGTACGGAGGCACCACTGATTTGGACCATACCCACCTTATTGTTTACTAGAGTGCTGACCACCTGGCTATCCCATCTCATCGCAATAGCTACGCGAGGCTCCTCTTGTTTCTCTTACTGGTTGCTGTCTCCTTGGCGCCTGTCTCCTCAGGTTATCGGGGGAGTACGTGTGCTTCACTGACCACCACATACATCGGCTGCCCTGGCGACCCAACATAGATTGGTCTCCCCTACCTGAATTTGGAACACCGCATCTCGTTTGCCAGTCGGCTGTGGCCTCACGCGTACCTGGCACTTTCTCTTGGCGTCCCCCTCGTCCCCCTGTCCTCCGATCCACCGGACTTGTCTTCACCTTTTACTGTCACCATGTCAACGAGGATGGGAAAGAAGCAATCCTCTATCAACATGTTTGCGAAGCCTCCGGGTGGATCTGGCGCGGAGACACCTGTACAGGAACCATCCACTGCACAAGAACTGGAACCTTCCGAATCTCAGAAAATGATGGAATACATTCGTGAGGGGTTCACTGCGATCCATAGTAAACTAGACGACATGAATGGCACGATATCCTTCATTAAGGCACACATGGAGAGGACTGATGGACGCGTGACTGAGGTTGAGTCACGTGTGAGCACCGCTGAAGACGGCCTGGGCTTCCTTCGGGCAGAGGTTTCCACACTATCCGCACGCGTAGCAGAGGTGGAGAAGAA
The DNA here is from genome assembly GCF_040938575.1 of Ambystoma mexicanum. Taxonomy (NCBI): domain Eukaryota; kingdom Metazoa; phylum Chordata; class Amphibia; order Caudata; family Ambystomatidae; genus Ambystoma; species Ambystoma mexicanum. The sequence continues at coordinate 852,003,711 of NC_090936.1, read as the reverse complement.
AAATGAGGATCTGGAGTCTCGCTCAAGACGCAACAACCTCCGCATAATCGGGGTACCAGAGGATGGCATACAAGAACCCATGGAGGACTACGTGGAGAGCTTGCTACTTCGACTCCTTGATTCCCCAAAACTCTCCTCACAATTTGCAATCGAGAGAGCCCACCGTGCACTCACGGCAAAGCCTAGGCCTGGCGCTCCCCCTCGCCCGATTATAGCCAGGATCCTTAATTACCGCGACCGAGATGCCCTGCTCAGGGCGGCGAGAGTCAAGGGAGACCTCTTGTTGGGCGCGGCCAGAATCCATCTATACCCGGACTTCTCGATGGCGGTCCAGCGTGAGCGTAAATCCTTCCTGGCGGTGAAGAGGCGATTGCGCGAGCTTCAGGTTAAATACGCTATGCTTTACCCCGCCAAACTCCGGATCGAACACGCGAATCGAGTATACTTCTTCACGTGTCATGATCTCTGCTTCCAAAAGGCGCCAGTGGCACCATGCTCATAAATATGCCCAGTCCCAGCGCTGGAAGCGCCGGGCTCATAATGCTTGGGTGGACTTACCTTCAGCAGACCATGCTGCTTACTTGCCTGCCAGTTGAGCCTCTGATCCTCTTCTGTTTGGAACTACTTTTCCTGTTGGGTGGGGCTGGAGCCACTCCCTAGATTCAGAACACTGGAACTCTTCTGGAAGGCAGGAACTCTTTTCTTACCAGGAACTCTTTTCTTACTTAGACGTGGCTGTGGAAGGAGACACCTAAGCACTACAGGAGGCTATTTAAACCACACCCGGTGGATGAATCTTGCTTTGCGTTATTCTGCAACCTCTGCAGCAGAACGCTCATCGTGTCTTCTGCATCCGGTCCTGGGCCTAAGGAAAAAGGCTTACCATCCTGAATCCAGTCTTCAGCAACACCTATAAAGACAAGAAAGAACAGGTTAGCATTCCGGCATCTGAAAGGCAAAGGCTTACCATCCTGAATCCAGTCTTCAGCAACACCTATAAAGACAAGAAAGAACAGGTTAGCATTCCGGCATCTGAAAGGCAAAGGCTTACCTACTCTTTGTGCGCTCCGGAGGTCTTCACACTGCATTCCGGCATCTGAAAGACAAAACAAGGTGCGTTTAAAGACATTGGGGAACTTTAATACTCACGTGCCATTACTCCTTTCCACATCTAATCCAGTGGGTATTCCGGCACCCTGCAGCCGCTCCGAACTCGTACCTGCAAAATAAAAAGACAGAGCGCATAGTGAAGCAGGCAACAAGCGCTTACTTACGTGCTTCCAGGCGCTTCTATTCATCACACGGGCTCCATCTTCAACTCACTTAAGCCCGTCATCCGCCATCGCCGGAACCCTGCAAAACAAGAGACATCATTACTAAAGACTTTAAAGACATTTGAATGACTCGAAACTTACCGTTCGTGCAGTAAACGACGGACAGCAGTCCTCTGAAGTCAAGAGGCCTGCGCTACCTATCCAGTGAAGAAACTGGTTACAGCACCCTGCCCCGAGGCAGATGGAGAGCTCGGCATTCACTTACCTAAGGTGAGAGCGTTAACCTTTGGGGGTCTACGGGAGAGGAGAAGAGGAAAGAGATAGGGACACCCCAATAACCCCAGTTCATTAACCCCATATTTTCTATCTGCAGACATCTTACTCTACACGTCAGGCATACAGTGCACAGAGGTCCAGCCCAAAGAGCCAACCGGGTGCTGCACATCACCTTTGAAGATACGGTAGTCGCCCAGTCAAGACCGGCGCCTCTGCGAGAATCAGGTGAGCGTTACAGAACGCAAAGCCTACCGCAAAACTCTCGCCCAGGCGCTATGGAAACCTCGGATACTGACCCCCTAGCCCGGGTACTTGGGGAACTAAGGGCAGAAGTGCATGCAGCTCGTCAGGAAACGAATGCTCTAAGAAGGGAACTAATTATTTCCAAGGAGAGAACAGACAATCTTGCTAGACAAGTGCTACAGTCACAAGCCGGACAGACCCCGTTACCCGCATCAGGGGCAAATCTTCCTTCAACATCCTCTATGAATCCAGTGCAGATCAACCTACCTGGGAATGTACCTCTGGCTCCGCCCGAACGATTTTCTGGTGACCCAAAGAGGTTTGCAGTATTTATCAATCAGTGCCGGTTGCACTTCTTATGCCGGCCAGCAGCCTTTCCAACTGATCAAGCAAAAGTAGCTTTTGTACTTTCGTACCTTAGTGGCAATGCGGCAGACTGGTCGATCCCTCTAGTTAATCAAGATGATCCGGTTCTCCATGATTTTCAAGCCTTTCAGCTTAGTATGGAAAAACTGTTCGCAAGACATTCACAGGGGCAGGCCTTGGACAATGAGCTTCTTTCGTTGCGACAGGGTAATCAAGACCTTTTGGCTTATATTGCATCTTTCAATAGACTAATAGTGGAAACTCAATGGCCTGAGGACAAAAGGATTACGCTGTTTTATAGAGGTCTACGTGGAGAGCTCAAAGACGTTTTAGCCCAAGTAGTGAATCCCCCACAAGACTGTTCGGATTATATAGACTTGGTCGTTCAAATAGATCACAGGCTGCAGAACAGGAAGGCCGATCGTTCCAAGTTTGATGCTCGAGTATTTTCCAAACCGCCAACTCCTTCCAAAGGAGTAGACTCCGGGGAACCCATGCAAATAGGGGGTCTGAAAGGTCCTCTAACACAAAGGGAGCGGGAAAGGAGGAAACAGTTGCAATTATGCCTATATTGCGGAAACTCAGGGCACTTTCTTCGAGACTGTCCGGTGAAACCTGCCAAGAAGGCAGTAGGAGCTGCAGTTACCAAAGTTACAAACTCTGAGCAGGGAAACGACCTCGCCCGACAAGAATAGAGGTCCTCTTGCCGAGCGTGAAAACCAGTTCCGTGACCTCGCATTTCGTGATACCTATGGTCCTCATTAGCCCTGATAATCCGGATCGATTACATGCAATTGAAGCTTACGTCGACAGCGGTGCCATCGGCAATTATGTGGATCATGAAATGGTTTTGAGGATGAATCTAACTCTTTGTCCCAAGGCTGTAAAGGACGTCATTACTACGGTGGATGGTACGGAGATAGCCTCCGGGCCAGTAACGCATACCACTCAAGAGGTGACGCTAGTAAGTCAAGATGGACACCATGAGAAGATCGTGTTCGATGTGATCAAGGCCCCTCAGTTTCAGATTATTCTAGGAATACCTTGGTTAGAGAAACACAATCCTCTGATCGATTGGCGAGCAAGAACGGTCCAGTTTCCAGAATGTGTCTCTACTTGTCACCCTCCACCTGGTGTTGCACTGGCCGCAATTTCTTCAGAGACTCCCCAGTTACCTCCCGAATACCTAGAATACCAAGATGTTTTCCGGAAGGATCAGGCTAACTCTCTACCTCCTCATAGGTTTTATGACTGCCAGATAGACCTGATACCTGGATCTACTCCTCCTTGTAGTAGAATTTATGCCCTCACCGAGCCTGAGAACCGTCACCTTCGACAATACCTGGATCAATACCTGGCAAATGGGTTTATTCGTCCTTCCAAGTCCCCTGCTTCTTCAGCTTTGTTCTTCGTTCCAAAAAAGGAAGGAGACCTTAGAACTTGTATCGATTATCGCTCCCTGAACCAGATCACCGTTAAGAATAGATATCCGTTACCTTTGATCCCTGAACTCCTGGACCAAGTCAGAAAAGCATGCATATATACAAAGCTGGATCTTAGAGGAGCTTACCACTTGGTACGAGTAAAAGAGGGCGATGAATGGAAGACGGCCTTCCGCACCAAGTATGGGCTATTTGAATATCAGGTCATGCCCTTCGGACTTTGCAATGCCCCGGCCGCCTTTCAATATTTTATGAACGATGTCCTCAGAGAGCTCATAGATGTATGTGTTGTTGTTTACATTGACGACATCCTCGTTTATTCTTCATCGGAATCTGAACATCGGAAACACGTGAAAATGGTCCTCGAAAGATTGCGCCAACACAAACTTTTCGCTAAATTGGAAAAATGTGTTTTCAACGTGACTGAAGTTGAATTCTTGGGATTCATATTATCACCTGGCGGAGTGCGTATGGATTCAAAGAAGGTCGATGCAGTTCTCAAATGGCCATCACCATCCTCCGTAAAAGGTGTGCAAAGCATGTTAGGCTTCGCTAACTTTTACCGCAGGTTTATCCCCGAATTCTCTCGAATAGTCCAGCCCATCACTGCCTTGTTAAAGAAAAACAAACGTTTTGAATGGTCTACCGAGGCGGAACAAGCTTTCCAGGATTTGAAGACTAAATTTATCTCTGCACCAATCTTAAAACACCCTCGCCCCGAACTCCCCTACATCGTGGAAACTGATGCTTCAAGCCTTGCCATGGGGGCAGTTCTATCACAAAAGGACCCGGTAACCAATCAGTTGCATCCCGTGGCATTTTGGTCCCGCAAATTCTCGCCTCCTGAAATCAATTACACGATTACTGACAAGGAACTTCTGGCTATCAAGTCTGCCTTTAAGGCTTGGCGGCATTATCTGCTGGGGGCCCGACACACCGTTACTGTGATTACGGATCACCGAAACCTGCAATATTTGAAGACCGCAAAAGCCCAATCCTCTAGACAACTTCGTTGGGCATTATTCTTTGCCGAGTTTGACTTCATAATTACCTATCGACCTGGTACAAAGAACGGTAAAGCCGATGCCCTTTCTCGGATGGGAGTGGAAGAACACTTGGTCAACCCTAAACCTGTACCAATCATTCCCGAACAAAGAATTCTGGGTGTAATCGCCACAGAATCCATAGAGGAAGTTAAGGATAAAGCCAGGCAACTTGTAACTCCAGCAGACATACAGAATTGGCATCTGCAGGGAAAGGACTTTGCAGTAAAGGACAACTTATTGTATTTCCAAGAACGATTATACCTACCCAGCACAGATTTACAGAAAAAAGTAATCTCTTGTTATCACGACTCTTTAATGGAAGGTCATCCCGGTATAGCCAAGACCTCAGAAAAGATCAAGCGCTACTTCTGGTGGCCGTCTTGGAAAAAAGATATCAGAGACTTTATAATGTCCTGTGGAGTATGCGCCCAAAACAAGAGTCAAAAGGAAAGACCAGCAGGCCTCTTACGCCCTATTGACATCCCACCTCGCCCTTGGCATACGCTTTCTATGGACTTCATCACCGATCTACCTCCATGCTCCGGATACAATACGATTCTCGTAATCGTGGACTTATTCTCCAAGATGGCGCATTTCATTCCGCTCAAAGGCTTGCCAACAGCAGCAACTCTGGCCCGAGAATTTCTCGAAAACATCGTCCGACTGCACGGTTTTCCTTCGGTTCTAATTTCGGATCGAGGTAGTCAATTTATTTCTCATTTTTGGCGAAGTTGCTGTCGGTCGGCTCAAATTGATGTGAGACTATCGACCAGTCACCACCCTCAGACCGACGGACAAACCGAGAGGACCAATCAAACTCTGGAACAGTATTTACGCTGCATGCTGCAACAAACTGAAAAAACTTGGAAAGATATCCTTTGGATAGCCGAGTATGCCTACAATAACTCTGTCCATTCGGGAACTGGGAAAACCCCATTTTTTCTTTTGTACGGCAGTCACCCTCGAACCTCGGAGTTGGATCCCCTCCAAGATCTTGAAACACCAGCAGTAGACTACCTGCATTCTACAATCACCCAAGCCTTTAAGGAAGCTGTTTCTCACCTTCAAAGGGCTAAAGAACAATACAAGAAAGGAGCAGATCAACATCGGAAGGAAGCCCCTCACTATCAAGTAGGGGATCAAGTCTGGTTATCCACCAAATATCTATCTCTAAAAGGGCCATGCACATTCAACCCAAGATACCTTGGTCCCTATTCCATCACTACCATAGTAAACCCAGTAGCGGTCAAGTTGGACTTGCCCCCGCACATGAAGATACATCCGGTCTTCCACGTCTCTCTATTAAAACCTGTGCAACCTCAAACCCGACTAACCAAATCTCCAAAACCTATCCTAGTGGATGGAGAACTCGAGTTTGAAGTCAAAAGCATTCTGGACTCCAAGATCTCCAAATCTAAACTATTCAACCTAATTGACTGGAAAGGCTACGGCCCCCAAGAGAGATCCTGGGAACCTGCTGAATATGTCCACGCTCCTCGCCTAATCAAAAGATTTCACCGAACATTTCCTGACAAGCCAAAACCCCCGGAGAAGCCCGGTTTGGGAGGGGCCTTGAGGGGGGGTACTGTCATGATCTCTGCTTCCAAAAGGCGCCAGTGGCACCAGGCTCATAAATATGCCCAGTCCCAGCGCTGGAAGCGCCGGGCTCATAATGCTTGGGTGGACTTACCTTCAGCCGACCATGCTGCTTACTTGCCTGCCAGTTGAGCCTCTGATCCTCTTCTGTTTGGAACTACTTTTCCTGTTGGGTGGGGCTGGAGCCACTCCCTAGATTCAGAACACTGGAACTCTTCTGGAAGGCAGGAACTCTTTTCTTACCAGGAACTCTTTTCTTACTTAGACGTGGCTGTGGAAGGAGACACCTAAGCACTACAGGAGGCTATTTAAACCACACCCGGTGGATGAATCTTGCTTTGCGTTATTCTGCAACCTCTGCAGCAGAACGCTCATCGTGTCTTCTGCATCCGGTCCTGGGCCTAAGGAAAAAGGCTTACCATCCTGAATCCAGTCTTCAGCAACACCTATAAAGACAAGAAAGAACAGGTTAGCATTCCGGCATCTGAAAGGCAAAGGCTTACCATCCTGAATCCAGTCTTCAGCAACACCTATAAAGACAAGAAAGAACAGGTTAGCATTCCGGCATCTGAAAGGCAAAGGCTTACCTACTCTTTGTGCGCTCCGGAGGTCTTCACACTGCATTCCGGCATCTGAAAGACAAAACAAGGTGCGTTTAAAGACATTGGGGAACTTTAATACTCACGTGCCATTACTCCTTTCCACATCTAATCCAGTGGGTATTCCGGCACCCTGCAGCCGCTCCGAACTCGTACCTGCAAAATAAAAAGACAGAGCGCATAGTGAAGCAGGCAACAAGCGCTTACTTACGTGCTTCCAGGCGCTTCTATTCATCACACGGGCTCCATCTTCAACTCACTTAAGCCCGTCATCCGCCATCGCCGGAACCCTGCAAAACAAGAGACATCATTACTAAAGACTTTAAAGACATTTGAATGACTCGAAACTTACCGTTCGTGCAGTAAACGACGGACAGCAGTCCTCTGAAGTCAAGAGGCCTGCGCTACCTATCCAGTGAAGAAACTGGTTACAGCACCCTGCCCCGAGGCAGATGGAGAGCTCGGCATTCACTTACCTAAGGTGAGAGCGTTAACCTTTGGGGGTCTACGGGAGAGGAGAAGAGGAAAGAGATAGGGACACCCCAATAACCCCAGTTCATTAACCCCATATTTTCTATCTGCAGACATCTTACTCTACACGTCAGGCATACAGTGCACAGAGGTCCAGCCCAAAGAGCCAACCGGGTGCTGCACATCACCTTTGAAGATACGGTAGTCGCCCAGTCAAGACCGGCGCCTCTGCGAGAATCAGGTGAGCGTTACATCACGCTACCGGAGGAAGCCTCTAAGTTTATAGATGAACATTTCCCAGGCTGAACAATACTTACATCGATATCTTCCATTGCTTATGCCTTGCTCCAGTGGTCCACACGCTGTACTTTTGTTCTACCACAACATGCTCTTATTGCGGGATAGCCACCATTGAGCCCTAACCCAGAACTGAGGCGGTCTCACGGCGTCCCGCCTTTCTGGTTGCGGCACTTCGTGGACTCCTGGGCCGGAGGGTTGCTGCACATTTCGTCCTGTTGACGTTATGATTATGAATGTTTATGTCACTGTTTTTTTTAAGCGATGCATCTGTGGGTGTTGGGTTGTGATGCAGAGGGAACTGACTGCTGATCTGAGGGCGTCACTGACTTCACCGTCAATGAGTCCCAGCTATCCGCCACAGTACACCCATTGCCCGCTCGATTATCCTGAAACACTGTGGTAACCCCTAGTTACTGATATTTGGTCTGAACACATACACCATCCCATTCTAGCTGTTCGGATGGTTGCCCCATATTATTTTGCTATATTGGTCATTATTGATGGTCGTGCCTTCCCCCCCGCCCCCCACCGCGGGCTCATCCCCGTATGGGACTTGCTCTCATTGCCAGGCATTAAGTTTATCCTCAAATTGCCTCAAGGTTCGGAGCATCGCCGCCAGGCCGACGTACAGGCCCCCCAGGCGTTGATGCCAGTGTTTTTGACTTTATTGGTTGTATTTGGGTTGTTCATCTCTCTGATTGGGGGAGGGATGTGGGAGGGGGCGGGGGGGTAGGGGAGTTAACGTTAAAAAAGGCTTGGTAACTGCAGAAAAGGTAGAGTTCGGGGAACCAGGGTCTCTAGGCCATTGCAAGTCTGTCGGCAATGGGGCCCGCTTATGGGGAGCACTGTTCCATCCACCGGTGTATTTCTATGTCTGCTTTGAGTGTGTCGAGTGAGGAAACCCTTACATTCCTGAGTTGGAACGTGCGGGGGCTGGGGAACTTCAAGAAAATGAGATTGCTACAGCTCCAGGCTGAACGGCATGGGACTAAGATCCTGTTTCTCCAGGAGACACATGCGGTAACTGATCACTGTGAGAAGTTTGCTAAAACATGGGGACCACAGAGATACTATACTTCCTACTCCACACAAAGCCGCGGGGTTATGACCCTTATTCACAAGAGTATTAGATTCATCCCCATTGCCACGACAATAGACCCTCTGGGCAGATATGTCTTACTCCATGGCATCCTACAGAATAGGGAAGTGGTCCTACTAAATATCTACGGTCCCAACATCGATGATCCTGAATTTTTCACACATCTCACGTCCCTCCTAGATGGCTTCCCGCTGATACCTATTCTCTGGGGAGGCGATTTTAATACAATATTCGATGTGGATCTCGATAGATCTGGTTCTCGTCCCCGTCACCTCACTAGGGCTGCATATTCTACACTATCTTCACTCCCTCGCCTGGCCCTGTTTGACGCATGGAGGCTTCTCTACCCTGACTCCCGCACCTTTTCCTTCTATTCCTCGGTACATGATTCCTTCTCTCGGATTGATAGATGGCTAGTCTCTGACACACTCATAGGGCACATCTCAAGCTTGTCGATTCTCCCCAGGACTCTCTCCGATCATTCACCAGTAACTATTACCCTATCCTGGGGCTCAGATCACGATCGTTCTAGACACTGGAGGATGAAACCACTCTCCCTCCTTGACCCGGTCTTCGGTTCGGAACTGGAATCGGCAATTGAGGAATTCTTTGAGATCAATACCGGCTCCGTCTCATCACAAGCCTCCCTCTGGGAAACTTTTAAAGCCTACATCAGAGGCATCGCCCTCTCTAAAGAAAATGGCATCCTTAGAACCATCCGAAGAGAAATTGCTGAGAGCGAGGCCACGCTATCCGTGCTGGAGGCCCAATATGCATCAAATCATACTCCTGATACTCTTGCATTGATCGGCACGGAGCTGGACACCTTCCGCGCTCTTGCGGACCGAGAGCAGAGGTTTCTTGACAACCCCGGGCTAGCGAGGAGATACGGTGAGGGTGAGCGCCCTTCTCGTCTTCTGGCTAGGCTTCTTCGCCGTGAGTTTGGCGCTCCTCTCATTCCTGGCGTTGAGAGACCTGATGGATCCCTAGCTACTTCCCCCGGCGATATCAATTCAGAATTCCTCTCCTTCTATCAATCCCTTTATGCTAATGCGGATAATGCCACTATAGCAGAAATAGACGTCTTTCTGGACAAGCTCCCTCTGTCGGTTCTTTCCCCCGATACCATCGGTGCCCTTGAGAGTCCATTCACGCTCTCGGAACTCTCGGAGGCCATAGACTCCCTCTCATCTGGCAAATCCCCGGGATCGGACGGTATACCGGTTGAGTTCTATAAGCGCTACAAGTCTCTTCTACTTCCTCACCTGGTCGCGCTTTGGGAAGAATCGTTGGAGGTGGGCCAGCTCCCTCCTACGCTCCGCGAAGCCATCATAACTGTCCTGTTAAAACCTGGTAAATCCCCCACGCAATGCGGTTCTTACCGTCCACTCTCGCTAATCAATTGCGACGTCAAAATTTATGCTAAGCTACTCGCTTTACGTCTGGCCCCCTTCATGCAACATATCATTCATCCAGACCAGGCGGGGTTTATTCCGGGACGCTCTACCTCCCTGAATCTCAGGCGTCTCTTCAATATTATAAGCAGGGTGAGCCCGGACGTTCACGCTGTTGCCGCCACGCTCGATATGAAAAAAGCTTTTGATTCCGTCTCTTGGAGGTATCTTTGGCGGGTACTTAATAAATGTAAATTCGGCCCCACATTTCTCTCCTGGGTCAAGCTGCTATACTCAAGCCCCGTGGCCAGAGTCCGTACCGGGGACCGGTGCTCTTCCCTCTTCCAAATAGCTAGAGGTACTAGACAAGGTTGTCCCTTTTCACCATTAATCTTCGCTGTAGCGCTGCAGCCGTTCGCGGATATGCTTCGTCAATCTCATTCCCATAGAGGTCTACGCACTGCCGGGGTCTCAGATATAGTTTCCCTATATGCTGACGATGCTCTGCTCTTTATTCGCTCTCCTGAAATCAATCTTGCCCCAATCCTGGAGGATGTTGTTCTTTTTGGCCGTATGTCTGGTCTGACGGTAAACTGCGCTAAATCAACTCTCTTCCCACTCACCCCCGTCACTCTCCCTCCTCCCGATACTCTTGGATTCACTTGGGCCCAAGCTGAGTTCACCTACTTGGGTATAGTGGTGTCGCGACATATCGATTTGGTTTTCGAGAAGAACTATCAAGTATACCTCACAAACCTCATGCAAAAAATTCAGGGTTGGGACAAACTCCCGGTTTCACTGGCAGGTAGGGTGGGAATACTAAAGATGGTGGTACTCCCCCAGCTATTGTATAGGTTTATTAATATCCCGCAATGGCCGGGTGCTGTGTTCTTTCAGACACTGACACGCACCCTCAATACTTTTCTCTGGCACTCTGGTGCAGTCCGCCTCAAGTTAGAGACCCTCGCTTCTCCGATGGAAATGGGTGGCTTCGGTGCACCCGACTTTCTCAAGTACTGGCTGGCAGCCCAGCTTCAACACATCGCACACTGGTTCAACACATCTGACCCCCCTCCCCATGTCAGACTAGAGAAGTTATCGGTTGGTGACCGAGATATCAGATCCCTGGTGATCGCACCTATGCCAATGGAATCGGGCTCATTAGACCCGTTGAGATGCACATCCCTGGCTTTACTCAAAACATGGCAATTACTGGGCACCACCCATCCCTTCCATGGTAACTTCCCGATCTGGAACTTTCTCCCGGGAATCCCGCAGGTCCCCCCATCGGTTGTTCGCACATGGGCTGAGGCAGGATTTGAATTGCTTCGAGACATATTTGTAGATGGTAATTTCACGGAATGGCCTGACCTTCCGCCGTCCCTCAGACAGCGTCCCTCAGTGTGGCTTCAATACTCATCCCTCCGTAGAGTCCTCAAACATAAGTATCCATGCTTCCCAGCTTTACCGCCGGATGAGCCGGCGATCACTGAACTGACCTCTCCTTTCCCTATGAGGGGGAAAACTTCCAGACTATACACCCTGGTACAATCCAGATCGCCCCCTTCTTTTTCTAAATTAAAGCTCGCCTGGGAGTCTGATCTCGGAGTGGAAATGACCGAAGACCGTTGGTCCCAAATGTGCTCACGTATCCAGAGGGTCTCCTTCAACTCCCGTTTCAAGTTAATTCAATTTAAACTACTCCACAGATACCATTACACCCCAATCAGACTGCACCGTATTTCTAATAGCCTCTCCCCTAGATGCGGCCACGACGGTGCTGACTACTTCCACATGATCTGGTCATGTCCCCGCCTTACCCAATTTTGGGACACTGTTTGCTCCACCATCTCATCTATTCTGGACCACCCTATTTCCCCTACCCCAATGAAATGCTTATTCCATGACTTCCCTGATCCCCATGACTTTCCTGATCTGCACCGAGATTCTAGGAGACTGGCCGGCCTCTGCATGCTTCTGGCTGTGCGGGCAATACTTCTTTGTTGGCTCAGGCCTACCACCCCGACCCACGCACAGTGGCTCAGAGCAGTCACTTGGGCCTCCGATACTGAGGAATCATGGGCGGTACAACAGCCCACCTGCTCTAGACCCAGGAACATCTGGCTCAAGTTCCGAATATTTATGTCCCCCTCTGACACCGACTCGGGTCCTACATCCCCAGCAGACTCTTCTCGTCAATCCCCTGCAGCCCTTTGAACGGCCCTCCACCGGGTCTTGCGTTGTCCTGCTACTCTCCATTGCCCGCGGGGCATGCCCCGCTACTTGCTATGTGATTATGTGATGGTTTAATTGTTTGATGTTATATGCTCTGTTTGTTGCTCGCCTGTTTCTGTGCTACCAAGCTGTAAAAAATAAAAGTTTAAAAAAAAAAAGAGGGCCTGGATGTAGCAGCATGGTCTGCATCAGGTAAGTGCACATTGAAACACTTGAACACATGTCTAGCTTTATGAGCCTGGCGCCTAAGGCGCCAGGACAGGGGTCCAACATGAGCCTGGCGCCTAAGGCGCCAGGACTGTGTCCAAAGGGCCCCAGCTTGGGCCCGCTGGCACTTCCCTGGGGGGAATGATGCCTGCCTCTGGGGTTGCTGGGTCGGACTCGGCTCCTTGGAGGTAGGCATCATGACAATCACTTATGCCCAGATGATGATGTGGTGCTTCTCACCTGTCGCTGCCCCATGGGCTCCAATTTCTCGCTGTCCAGGCGGCTTTCAAAGTCGCTTTTCGGGCTACTGTCTTCACCACAGGCGAGGCGCACCTACTGCCGCCATCTTATTTTCGCACTGTCACGCTACGAGCACTGCTCCTTCTGATTTATGCTCGAACGCTGCACTAAGGCACCGCAGCGCTCGGGTTCTGCTATTCTTCAGGTGTTCTGACGCAGGATTTTGCAAGTTGCTTCTTAAAACGGACCAATCTTAGGATCTTGATTTCGGATCTAGCGGGAGCTCTTGTATCTGCTGCCTTACTGCATGACTGCTGGCCACGCCCATGGATTCACGTGCTTATTGAATATCCCCCTCGTCAGCCTTGGAATCCTCAGTAATATTAAAACAGTTTAACTTTGAAGCTTAAAACTGCTTGTCACTTTTGTAGTCTATCAGTGTCACCTTGGATCATACTTCCCAAGCCAGTGACATAGGTCCTCCTTAGCTCCACCCCTGGTGGCCATATTCAGATTTTTACTGCACGTTTAAGTGTTGGGAGTCCTAGATTTATACAACTCTTCGTTTTTTGTCCGATTTTTGAGTAAAATGTCATCCATTTCTTTAAGTTTAGTGCCTCACCGCTTCCCGACTACGGTGATCTGTTGCCGGTGAAGTTTCGACCATCAACGGAGCTCCAGTCTGACTGGGGCCTTTTTTGTCTATCAGAGCATGGCAGACACAAGGAAGAAAAACCTTTTTAAGGCTTGTGCCAAATATTACCTCAAGAATGTGTATATTGAAGATCTCCATGCGAATTGTTTGTACTGCCTGCATTCTGATCACAACATCAACGGCTGTCCCATCGGCCAATCCTTTTAATCAAAAACACGCAAAGATCGCCATTGCAGGTTGTTGACATGGTTAGATGAAGGGACCAGGGTCTCTGACTTCACCACAGTCCGCAGTCATGCCTCCGCCAGACACAGCAGATGCTTGGAACGCACTCCCACTTCTAAGAGGTTGTGGTCCTACAAGGAACCTTCCCTGGGAAAGAAACTCAAAAAGGGACACGGGTCGCATCACGCTGTTCCACCGTCAACCACCTCATCGACGACTGCCCAGCTCCACCATCAACCACTTTCTTTACTCCCATGACTGTCTCATCAGCATTTGCGGTGCCGTGACAGTCAACCACTATGTCCAGGGGGGGCGTGGCTAAGTAGCCATGAGATAGGACGTGTTGTGTGCTGTCTCCTGCCGATCCTACAAGATCCTGGGGCATGCATTTGCCTAAACTGACACACGAGCCATAAGAAGATACGTGGAGCAGTGTGAAATAAGGAACAGCTGAAAGGCCTCTTTGCTGAAGACCGGACTGTGGTAACAAAGTTACGATATGGAATTTAACAAGCACGGACTGCAGTGACTTCTGAAGAAAATGGCGGCCTTCTTCACACAAAGAACAAGGAACCCTGCTGATTCATGCAGGGACTGACCGCAGCGTGAGCATTGCAGAGGAATCCAGCTAGTGAAAATAGTATGGTGCACATCGCAGGACCAGTGGCATCATACACCCTTGCAGACACTGAGCAGACACATATTACAGAGAAGTAGCAGTGGGACTGTTTGCAGAGCCCCGGCAGTGGAATGCACACTTCATTGGAACGAAACAGGCTTCTCACAGCGAGACGTCCGTGAAGAGGCTGGTAGGAAGCAACGGGACGGACCCCTGCGAAGCGACTGTTCCCCGATGTGGCGTGGACGACTGCGGGGATGCGCTGGGTGGACTCGGACAAGCAGGGATATGGGTGTGCAGTGAAGTCGCACAGTGCTGCAGCACAAAGACGGAGAGAACTGTGCAGATAGAATGCACACCGTGTGCAAAGTAATGGCCTGTCGGATCCCCACAGCAACATGGGGAGTAGCGCATTGCCTCAGCTGCTCTAACAGGAGATTAAACCCGTGACAGCTGCTGTGTGAGAGGCTGCCTACGAGAGTTCTGATTGCTGGAAGTAAACGTATCGGAGCGGGATCCTTAAAGGAAACGGGACACGGCAGCTACGGCGGAGATACACTGCTCGGGCCAAGCTAAATGCATCAACCAGAATACACTTCCACCTTAGGCACGCGACTGGCACAGGCAACGCTCATTGTGTGTGGGTCCTGAAGTTGCCACATATACAGGAAACCAGTGAGAACAAGGACTCTAAAAGACCAGAACGGGCAAGTGCCAGACAATGCCAATAGAAGAGTGTGAGACCCTTACCCATGCAAAACTGGAAAGCATTGCAGCATACAATGGTGGCAACTGCTGAGGGCAAGGACTGAACGCAGGCTCGACCAGGACCTCGTAGCAGACACCAGTCCCAGAGGCCAGCACGCAGGAGGACATCCGACTGGACTCCCAGACTGGCAACAGGTGGGGGTAAGGACAGTACACAGGACCGGCCAAGACTGTGTAGCAGACATTAGACTCTGAGGTCGGCAAGCAGGTTGACATCTGATCATCAGACCAGAGAGGACTCCCAGACCGATCAGCAGAACACAGTGAGGTGGCAAATAGAGAACTGACCTTGCCAAAGAACTGAAGGAGCTCCCCCGGTTGATCAAAGGTCCACCATGCTCATGGGCGCGCCTAAAGACTAGAGAGTGAGCACAGCCAGGCACAAGCAGGAATGAAAACTGCAATGAACGACGCCACGCAGCATACATCTTAACAGCAACCTAAGCAGTTAAGGCAGGTCAACCCCGCCGGACTGAGGAGGCATAGGGGCCACGACCACGCTTGGGAAGTGCAATAAGAGATCTCTGACACCAAACCCATGCATCTACTCAGTGCACCTCAATATGCACTAATAGCTACAGACACACCCCACACCGCAAGCGCAGCTGGCAGTCCCTTATTCAAAATCACAAGCACCAGGCGAGCCGGGGCAAGACGGAGAATCCGTGGACTGGCCCCAATTACTGTGAATTGATACACTAGGCGGCACCGGGATGGCATCCAAGCTGCCCAAAACGAAGGGGAAGCAATCAACAATGGAAGAATTTACAAAAACACCACAGCCAACGGCAGGTGCCAGAAATAGGGAAAGGAATCCGCCAACAGACTCTGCACCAGCACACAATGATCAACAGATCCTGGACGCGATTGCGGACCTGAAAATAGCATGGGAAAACAAACTGGAGGCAGCCATGGTTGAACTCAAACATCACTGGATCTTAAAATTGGGGCAGTGCAAGAGGATATAAACCTACGGAGACAAGACGTTAAGAAAATATTAGAACGGACAGGCGAACTAGAGAAAGAAGCAAACTCCAACACAGTGGCTTGCACGTCACAAGCTTCAGAGATCCATATACTGAGGCAACAAGTGAGCAACCTGCAAAATAGAGCAGAGGAGGCGGAAGGACGGGTCCGCAGAAACAACATATGCATCGTGGAGCTCCCGGAAGGAGAAGGACTGAACCCCACAGATTACATCGAGACCATGCTGCTGCAAGAAATTGAGGGAGGAGCGCTTACCCAAGGGTTCTCGGTGGAGAGAGCACACAGGGCCCTGACAAGGAAACCGCCACCAGGAGCCCCCCTGAGACCGATAATTGCCAAAATATTGAACTATCGCGATAGGGAGAAGATCCTTGAATTTTTCCTGAAAGGGGGTACAATAGAAAGGCCAACCGCGCCCATCGCGGCGTACCCAGACTATACACTCCTGGTGCAGAGGCGGCGACTGAACTATGCGACTGGGAAGAAGAGACTACGGGAAGCGGGCCTTAAGTACATGTTGATGTACCCGGCAAAATTGAAAGTGTTTAACAAGAACAGGGCACTGTTTTTCGAAACCCCAAAAGAAGCAACGGAGTGGCCGGATGCACAGAACTGCCCATCGGGGACGAGCAAACAGGAGTAGGACGGAACAGAGAAGTGAAGCAGCAAGCCCAGAGCTCGAGGTGCTGTATAAACTGTGACTTTGGGACTTGAATATAAGATAGAGCGAATAAAAGCTGGGACACAAGCTAGACGTTAAGTAGAAGAATGCGGGCAGTCATAGTATATTGTGGCATGATTGGGAGAGATACCGCAGACTCTATCTCATACACCTATAGATAGTTTAGATAGGTTACCAATAGTATGGTAGCATCCTGCTGAGTTCCTAGTGCCGGCAAGCCGAGAAAGGACTAAATGCGGGACCGCCTGAGATCCAGTGATGGAGCTGGGCAACAGTTGGGGAAGGGAGGGGAGAGGGAAGGGATTTGGGGGATTTGCTGTGTTATTAGGGAACGATCTTACGCACACGCGCTGCCATGCTAGCAGCGGAAGAGGAGGAGGGTCAGAGGTGGGACTGGATACGGTTGAAATATGGGTGATTTTAGGATAGTAGCTTGGAATGTCAGGGGGCTCAACAGTTACTTGAAGAGAAACAAGATCATGATGTACCTCAGGAGACAGAAAATAGATATTGTCCTAATACAGGAAACACACCTTACAAAAGAAAAACAAGAGGTGATGAGAAAAAATGGAAGGGGACCTTTATAGGTGCAACATATTCGTCTTATGCCAGAGGGGTGATCACTTGGGAAGCACCACATGTCCCCTTCCTGTTGCTACAGTCCACGGTGGAGCCTGACTGGAGGATGGTAGCAATGCGGGGATTGATTGAAAATAGAGAAATATGCATCATTTATACATACGCCCCAAACCAAGATACAGTGGCCTACTTTAAGACCCTATATAAAAAGAAGGGTAGATAGGTCAGACAGGAAATAGGATAAACCCACCCCCACCGCCAGGGCCCTAGGGACCCTGCTGGGAGACCTTCGGCTGGAGGACATGTGGAGACTACACCACCCACATAATAGACATTACTTGCATTACTCGGCCCCACAAAATTTGCACACGCGGCTGGACTATATGTTCCCCCTCACAGGAGCTGACGGGAGAAATAGTGCGATCAGAATACAAAGTGAGGGTCCTCTTGGACCACTCGCCACTGGTAGTAACATGGCAATACGTAACTCCAAGAGCTAGGATCCCAACATGGTGGCTTAGAGCTGAAGCATTGAAAGATACAGTGTTCAGGGAGGATTTAAGAGAAGAAATCGTAGAATACTTTGGAAATAACACTGGGAGTGTAGATTCAGCCGGTACTCTATGGGAAGCATTTAAGGTGGTGGTGAGAGGATCAGCTATAGCCAAATCTAAAGGGCTGCAGGGAGGCATACTATGGAAGTTGCAGAAGGCGGAGGCGGAGGCGGAACTAGAGTCAGTCCTGGGTAGAGGAGTTAACTCCCGGGAGGAGGCTGAAAACATAAACCAATTGCAGAAGGAATGTGCAGGGCACTGGGAGAGATTATGCAACCTAAACTATAAGAAATGCATAGAAAGACAGCACGTTGGGAGAGACAAGCCGGGGAGATTGCTGGCATGGCTGTTTAAAAGCGAGACCCCTAGACCAACGATTAGAGCAATAATGGGGGAGAAAGGACAAACACTACATACCCAAGAGGGCGTGAATGGAGAGTTCCTTGAATTCTACAAACGATTGTATGAGGACGCGGGAGGAGGTGAAGGAAGCGAGATAGCGGAAATACTAGAGGATATTGGTTTACCAAAATTAAGTGCTGAAGAGCGGGAAAACGTACATGCCCCTGATTACATTGGAAGAACTAGAAGCGGTGGTTGAGCAATACCTTCCAGTAAGACCCCGGGAGCGGATGGATTCCCCAGTGAGTTTTACAAGACGTACAGTAGGGAAGAGCTCCCCCACAAATGGCAATGTTAAATGAAGCATTCGAGACAGGGATACTGCCAGAATCCCTGAGAGAGGCGATTATTATCCCACTCCTCAAACCAAATAAACCTAACACAGATTGTGGGTCGTATAGACCGATCTCGATGCTAAACCAGGACAGCAAGATACTCACGGCTATGTTGGCAAATAGAATGAAACAGATCATAAGCAAGCTAATACATCCCGATGAGACCGGATATGTCCCGCACAGACGCATATCCGACCACCTTAGACGGCTACACCATGTCATAGAGCAAACAGAGGGAGACAAGCATGAGCTGGCAATTGTATCGCTGGACGCTGGATGCAGTAAAGGCCTTTGACTCTGTCAAATGGCCTTGGCTGATGGCAGCCCCTAAATGAATATGGGATGGGACCCAGGTACCTGAAGTGGATGAAATTACTATATAGCTCACCGTTAGCCAGAGTCAAGACAGGAGCGACCATCTCAGAAAGGTGGCAACTCAATAGGGGCACAAGACAAGGCTGTTGTAACGCTCACCTGATTCCCGCAGAGGCGCCGGTCTAAATGGGTGAATGCCGTATCTTCAAAGGTGATGTGTAACACACGGTTGGCTCTTTGGGCTGGACCTCTGTGCACTGTATGTCTGACTCGAAGAGTAAGATGTTTAGGTAAGTGAACGCCGAGCTCTCCATCTGCCTCGGGGCAGGGTGCCGTAACCAGTTTCTTCACTGGATAAGGGTGCAGGCCTCTTGACCTCTGAGGACTGCTGTCCGTCGTTAACTGCACGAACGGTAAGTT
The DNA here is from genome assembly GCF_040938575.1 of Ambystoma mexicanum. Taxonomy (NCBI): domain Eukaryota; kingdom Metazoa; phylum Chordata; class Amphibia; order Caudata; family Ambystomatidae; genus Ambystoma; species Ambystoma mexicanum. The sequence goes on along the minus strand of NC_090936.1, from coordinate 851,984,382 downwards.
CTGGGCACTTCAAATGTCTTAAAAGTCTTTTGTAATGATATCTCTTGTTTTGCAGGGTTCCGGCGATGGCGGATGGCGGGCTGCTGAGAGTTGAGGATCGAACCCACGTGAGGAATAGAAGCGCCTGGAAGCACGTAAGTAAGCGCTTGTAGCCTGCTTCACGATGCGCACTAACTGTCCCTTTTATCTTGCAGGTACAAGTTCGGAGCTTTAGAGAAGCTGAAGGGTGCTGGAATACCCACTGGATTCGGCGTGGGAAGGAGTAATGGTACGTGAGTAATAAAGTTGCCCAATGTCTTTAAACGCACGTTCTTTTGTCTTTCAGATGCGGGATGCAGCGCCGAAGGCCTCCGGAGCGTGCAAAGAGCTGGTAAGCTTTTGTCTTTCAGATGCCGGAATGCAGTGCGAAGACCTCCGGAGCATGCGAAGAGTAGGTAAGCCTTTGTCTTTCAGATGCCGGAATGCAGCGCGAGGCGTTGGTGACAGCCGATGGACCAGGTAAGAGATGCGCTGCCACTGAAGACCGTAGTGCTAACCTGTTCTTTCTTTGTCTTTACAGGTGCTGCTGAAGACTGGATTCCAGGATGGTAAGCCTTTGTTCCCTTAGGCCCAGGATCAGAAGCAGAAGACACGATGAGCGTTCTGCTGCAGAGAATGCAGAATAACACAAAGCAAGATTCATCCATCGGGTGTGGTTTAAATAGCCTCCTGTAGTGCTTAGGTGTCTCCTTCCACAGCCACGCCTAGGTAAGAAAAGAGTTCCTGCTTTCCAGAAGAGTTCCAGTGTTCTGAACCTAGGGAGTGGCTCCTGCCCCACCCAACAGGAAAAGTAGTCCCAAACAGAAGAGGATCAGGGGTTCAACTGGCAGGTAAGTAAGCAGCATGGTCTGCTGCAGGTAAGTCCACCCAAGCATTATGAGCCCGGCGCTTACAGTGCTGGGACTGGGCATCTTTATGAGCCTGGTGCCACTGGCGCCAGGACAGGGTCCAAAAGGTCCCAATTGGGACTGGAAGGCACTCGGAACCAGGGTTATGGGTCTGCTTCCAAGGGAGTCGGGCAAGTCCTGATCTTTTGGAAGCAGAGATCATGACAGCACCCCCCCTCAAGGCCCCTCCCAAACCGGGCTTCTCCGGGGGTTTGGGCTTGTTAGGAAATGTTCGGTGAAATCTTTTGATTAGACGAGGCGCGTGGACATATTCTGCAGGTTCCCAGGATCTTTCTTGCTGACCGTAGCCTTTCCAGTCAATCAGGTAAAATAGTTTAGATTTGGAGATCTTGGAATCCAGGATGCTTTTGACTTCAAACTCGAGTTCTCCATCAACTAGAATAGGTTTTGGAGATGTAGTTAGTCGGGTTTGAGGTTGCACGGGTTTTAATAGAGAGACGTGGAAGACCGGATGTATCTTCATGTGAGGGGGCAAGTCCAACTTGACCGCTACTGGATTTACTATGGTAGTGATGGAATAGGGACCAAGGTATCTTGGGTTGAATGTGCGTGGTCCTTTTAGAGGTAGATATTTGGTGGATAACCAGACTTGATCTCCTACTTGATATTGGGGGGCTTCCTTCCGATGTTGGTCTGCTCCTTTCTTGTATTGTTCTTTAGCCCTTTGAAGGTGAGAAACGGCTTCCTTAAAGGCTTGGGTGATTGTAGAATGCAGGTGGTCTACTGCTGGTGTTCCAAGATCTTGGAGTGGATCCAACTCCGAGGTTCGAGGTTGACTACCGTATAAAAGAAAAAACGGGGTCTTCCCAGTTCCCGAGTGGACAGAGTTATTGTAGGCATATTCGGCTATCCAAAGGATATCTTTCCAAGTTTTTTCAGTTTGTTGTAGCATGCAGCGCAAATACTGTTCCAGAGTTTGATTGGTCCTCTCGGTTTGTCCGTCGGTTTGAGGGTGGTGGCTGGTCGAAAGTCTCACATCAATTTGAGCCGACCAACAGCAACTTCGCCAAAAATGAGAAATAAATTGACTACCTCGATCCGAAATTAGAACTGAAGGAAAACCGTGCAGTCGGACGATGTTTTCGAGAAATTCTCGGGCCAGAGTTGCTGCTGTTGGTAAGCCTTTGAGTGGAATGAAATGCGCCATCTTGGAGAATAGGTCCACGATTACTAGGATCGTATTGTATCCGGAGCATGGAGGTAGATCGGTGATGAAGTCCATAGAAAGCGTATGCCAAGGGCGAGGCGGGATGTCAATAGGGCGTAAGAGGCCGGCTGGTTTTTCCTTTTGACTCTTGTTTTGGGCGCATACTCCACAGGACATTATAAAGTCTCTGATATCTTTTTTCCAAGACGGCCACCAGAAGTAGCGCTTGATCTTTTCCGAGGTCTTGGTCATACCGGGATGTCCTTCCATTAAAGAATCGTGATAACAAGAGATTACCTTTTTCTGTAAATCTGTGCTGGGCAGGTATAACCGTTCTTGGAAATATAATAGGTTGCCCTTCACCGTAAAGTCCTTTCCCTGCAGATGCCAATTCTGTATGTCTGCTGGAGTTACCAGTAGCCTGGCTTTATCCTTAACTTCCTCTATGGATTGTGTGGCGATTACACCTAGAATTCTTTGTTCGGGAATGATAGGTACAGGTTTAGGATTGATCAAATGTTCTTCCACTCCCATCCGAGAAAGGGCATCAGCTTTACCGTTTTTTGTACCAGGTCGATAGGTAATTATGAAGTCAAACTCGGCAAAGAATAGTGCCCAACGGAGTTGCCTAGAGGATTGAGCTTTTGCGGTTTTCAAATATTGCAGGTTTCGGTGATCTGTAATCACAGTAACGGTGTGTCGGGCCCCCAGAAGATAATGCCGCCAAGCCTTAAAGGCGGACTTGATAGCTAGAAGTTCCTTATCAGTAATAGTGTAATTGATTTCAGGAGGCGAGAATTTGCGGGACCAAAATGCCACGGGATGCAACTGATTGGTTACTGGGTCCTTTTGTGATAGAACTGCCCCCATGGCAAGGCTCGAAGCATCAGTTTCAATGATGTAGGGGCGTTCTGGGCGAGGATGTTTTAAGATCGGTGCAGAGATAAATCTAGTCTTCAAATTCTGGAAAGCTTGTTCCGCCTCGGTAGACCATTCAAAACGTTTGTTTTTCTTTAACAAGGCGGTGATGGGCTGGACTATTCGAGAGAATTCGGGGATAAACCTGCGGTAAAAGTTAGCGAAGCCTAACATGCTTTGAACACCTTTTACGGAGGATGGCGATGGCCATTTGAGAATTGCATCGACCTTCTTTGAATCCATACGCACTCCGCTAGGTGATAATATGAATCCCAAGAATTCAACTTCAGTCACGTTGAAAACACATTTTTCCAACTTAGCGAAAAGTTTGTGTTGACGCAATCTCTCGAGGACCATTTTCACGTGTTTCCGATGTTCAGTTTCCGATGAAGAATAAACGAGGATGTCGTCAATGTAAACAACAACACACACATCTATGAGCTCTCTGAAGACATCGTTCATAAAATATTGAAAGGCGGCCGGGGCATTGCAAAATCCGAAGGGCATGACCTGATATTCAAATAGCCCATACTTGGTGCGGAAGGCCGTCTTCCATTCATCGCCCTCTTTTACTCGTACCAAGTGGTAGGCTCCTCTAAGATCCAGCTTTGTATATATGCATGCTTTTCTGACTTGGTCCAGGAGTTCAGGGATCAAAGGTAACGGATATCTATTCTTAACGGTGATCTGGTTCAGGGCGCGATAATCGATACAAGTTCTAAGGTCCCCTTCTTTTTTTGGAACGAAGAACAAAGCTGAGGAAGCAGGGGACTTGGAAGGACGAATAAACCCATTCGCTAGCTATTGATCCAGGTATTGTCGGAGGTGAAGATTCTCAGGCTCGGTGAGGGCATAAATTCTACTACAAGGAGGAGTAGATCCAGGTATCAGGTCTATCTGGCAGTCATAAGACCTATGAGGAGGTAGAGAGTTAGCCTGATCCTTCCGGAAAACATCTTGGAATTCTAGGTATTCAGGAGGTAACTGAGGAGCCTCCGAGGAAATTGCTGCCAGTGCAACACCAGGTCGAGGGTGACAAGTAGAGACACATTCTGGAAACTGAACCGTTCTTGCTCGCCAATCGATCTGAGGATTGTGCTTCTCTAACCAAGGAATTCCTAGAATAATCTGGAACTGAGGGGCCTTGATCACATCGAACACGATCTTCTCATGGTGTCCATCTTGACTTACTAGCGTCACTTCTTGGGTGGTATGCGTTACTGGTCCGGAGGCTATCTCCGTACCATCCACCGTAGTAATGACGTCCTTTACAGCCTTTGGACAAAGAGTCAGATTCATCCTCAAAACCATTTCATGATCCACATAATTGCCGATGGCACTGCTGTCGACGTAAGCTTTAATTGCATGTAATCGATCCGGATGTTCAGGGCTAATGAGGACCATACGTATCACGAAATGCGAGGTCACGGAACTGGTTTTAACGCTCGGCAAGAGGACCTCTATTCTTGTCGGGCAAGGTCGTTTCCCTGCTCAGAGTTTGTGACCCTGGTAACTGCAGCTCCTACTGCCTTCTTGGCTGGTTTCACCGGACAGTCTCGAAGAAAGTGCCCCGAGTTTCCGCAATAGAGGCATAATTGCAGCTGTTTTCTCCTTTCCCGCTCCTTTTGTGTTAGTGGTCCTGTCAGGCCCCCTATTTGCATGGGTTCCCCGGAGTCTACTCCTTTGGTAGGAGTTGGTGGTTTGGAAAATACTCGAGCATCAAACTTGGAACGATCGGCCTTCCTGTTCTGCAGTCTGTGGTCAATTTGAACGACTAAGTCAATATAGTCCGAACAGTCTTGCGGGGGATTCACTACTTGGGCTAACACATCTTTGAGCTCTCCACGTAGACCTCTATAAAACAGCGTAATACTTTTGTCCTCAGGCCATCGAGTTTCCACTATCAGTCTGTTGAAAGACGCAATATAAACCAAAAGGTCTGGATTACCCTGTCGCAATGAAAGGAGCTCATTGTCCAAGGCCTGCCCCTGTGAATGTCTTGCAAACAGTTTTTCCATACTGAGCTGAAAAGCTTGAAAATCATGGAGAACCGGATCCTCTTGATTAACTAGAGGGATCGACCAGTCTGCCGCATAGCCACTAAGGTACGAAAGCACGAAAGCTACCTTAGCTTGATCAGTTGGAAAGGCTGCTGGCCGGCATAAGAAGTGCAACCGGCACTGATTAATAAATACTGCAAACCTCTTTGGGTCACCAGAAAATCGTTCGGGCGGAGCCAGAGGTACATTCCCAGGTAGGTTGATCTGCACTGGGTTCGTAGAGGATGTTGAAGGAAGATTTGCCCCTGATGCGGGTAATGGAGTTTGTCCGGCTTGTGACTGTAGCAATTGTCTAGCAAGATCGTCTGTTCGCTCCCTGGAAATAATCAGTTCCCTTCTTAGAGCATTCGTTTCCCGACGGGCTGCATGCACTTCTGCTCTTAGTTCCCCAAGTAACTGGGCTAGCTGGTCGGTATCTGAGGTTTCCATAGCGCCTGGGTGGGAGTTTTGCGATAGGCTTTGCGTTCTGTAACGCTCACCTGATTCCCGCAGAGGCGCCGGTCTTGACTGGGTGAATGCCGTATCTTCAAAGGTGATGTGTAACACACGGTTGGCTCTTTGGGCTGGGCCTCTGTGCACTGTATGTCTGACTCGAAGAGTAAGATGTCTTAGGTAAGTGAACGCCGAGCTCTCCATCTGCCTCGGGGCAGGGTGCCGTAACCAGTTTCTTCACTGGATAAGGGTGCAGGCCTCTTGACCTCAGAGGACTGCTGTCCGTCGTTAACTGCACGAACGGTAAGTTCTGGGCACTTCAAATGTCTTAAAAGTCTTTTGTAATGATATCTCTTGTTTTGCAGGGTTCCGGCGATGGCGGATGGCGGGCTGATGAGAGTTGAGGATCGAACCCACGTGAGGAATAGAAGCGCCTGGAAGCAGTAAGCGCTTGTAGCCTGCTTCACGATGCGCACTAACTGTCCCTTTTATCTTGCAGGTACAAGTTCGGAGCTTTAGAGAAGCTGAAGGGTGCTGGAATACCCACTGGATTCGGCGTGGGAAGGAGTAATGGCACGTGAGTAATAAAGTTGCCCAATGTCTTTAAACGCACCTTCTTTTGTCTTTCAGATGCGGGATGCAGCGCCGAAGGCCTCCGGAGCGTGCGAAGAGCTGGTAAACTTTTGTCTTTCAGATGCCGGAATGCAGTGCAAAGACCTCCGGAGCATGCGAAGAGTAGGTAAGCCTTTGTCTTTCAGATGCCGGAATGCAGCGCGAGGCGTTGGTGACAGCCGATGGACCAGGTAAGAGATGCGCTGCCACTGAAGACCGTAGTGCTAACCTGTTCTTGCTTTGTCTTTACAGGTGCTGCTGAAGACTGGATTCCAGGATGGTAAGCCTTTGTTCCCTTAGGCCCAGGATCAGAAGCAGAAGACATGATGAGCGTTCTGCTGCAGAGAATGCAGAATAACGCAAAGCAAGATTCATCCATCGGGTGTGGTTTAAATAGCCTCCTGTAGTGCTTAGGTGTCTCCTTCCACAGCCACGCCTAGGTAAGAAAAGAGTTCCTGCTTTCCAGAAGAGTTCCAGTGTTCTGAACCTAGGGAGTGGCTCCTGCCCCACCCAACAGGAAAAGTAGTCCCAAACAGAAGAGGATCAGGGGTTCAACTGGCAGGTAAGTAAGCAGCATGGTCTGCTGCAGGTAAGTCCACCCAAGCATTATGAGCCCGGCGCTTACAGCGCTGGGACTGGGCATCTTTATGAGCCTGGTGCCACTGGCGCCAGGACAGGGTCCAAAAGGTCCCAATTGGGACTGGCTGGCACACGGAACCGGGGTAATGGGTCTGCTTCCAAGGGAGTCGGGCAAGTCCTGATCTTTTGGAAGCAGAGATCACGACAGCTGTCCTTGGTCCCCGATGCTATACATCCTGGCATTAGAACCCTTAGCGATATACCTGAGACAACAATACGAGGAAGTGGGGATCTATACAAAAGGGGTACCACACTTAATATTGTTATACGCAGATGACATGCTGTTATACCTAAAGTACCCCAGGAAATTCTGCAATACATTTTAGAAGTAATGGAGCGATTTGCGTTGCTCTCCGACATCGCCGTCAACCCTAGGAAGTCGTGCATATTCCCCCTGGGGAGGTATATAGTGGTCCCGCGGAAACAACTGCCAGTACTGCAAATACCTTGGGAGACCAGCACCTTTAGATACCTGGGGATTGACATCTATCATATAGTGGAAGTAGAATATAAACATAACACTGAGAAAGCGGTAGCAAACATCGTGAATAGCATGAGGTTCTGGACTAGGTTCCCCTTAGCCATGATGGGGAGGGGGGCGCTGTTGAAGATGGTCGTACTACCCAGGCTACTACACCTTTTGGGGAATATACCATACATGATACCCAAGCAATTCTTTGTTAAACTTCAGAGTATATGCAGGGGCTTTATCTGGCATGGAACTAGGAACAGGATAGCCCTATGGAAGCTACAGAACACGTATGACAAAGGGGGGATAAAATGACCTAATTTTGAGATCTATCATTTGGCTAGTCAACTACAATACGTGGCCAAGTGGTTAGCAGAAGACTCAACATCAGAGTCCAGACTGTTGAGATCTGAATGTGCCCCGTTTTTCTTGAAAGAGTGGATATGGCTGCCTAAGTAAGAGATAAAAGGGCGCCCAGCAATGTTGGAACTGGGATGGAAAATATGGCGTAAGGCTTGCCAGGCCATAGAGAACCCGACCCCGTGTTCTCCGCAAGGGCTGTTAGTGGCACTGATCTGAGGAGATGTGCAATTGAGGAAGATGATCCGTAGGCACTGGGAACCTGTGGGAATTGCAAAAATGGGAGACATATGGCAAGAAGGAGAAGTGAAAGAATTTAATGTGCTGGTAGAAGAAACGGGTTTACACCCAGGGCAGTATACCACTTATACCAGATTAGTGCAGCGGGTGAGAGAGACATGGTCTGAAATAATGCTGGAAGATCAACCCGATAGGGCCATTGAAACAATGTATGATGTTGCAGAGGGAGGACACGAGGTCTCCCGAATCTATTAATTGCCGATGTCCAGAGTGGGTAAGGAAACGACTCCGCTGAGACGAGATTGGGAGGAGGAATGAGGGGAACTCATGACAGATGGGTTGTGGGAGCGGGTCCAAGGGTATGATAAAAAAGTGTCTAGAAATGCAAGACTACAACAAATACAGCTATATGTAACCCACAGAGCATACATGACCCCCCAGAGGATAGCCCGATTCAAAAGCACAGAACGACAAATATGCCCCAAATGCGGGGAAGAAAATGCAGGAATGATACACATCTTTTGGGCATGTCCGGAAATTGGTAAGTTCTGGGTAGAAGTAGCCCTCAAATTAGATGAGAAAGGGATCAAGCTAAACGTGGAATCAGTGTGGGCATGCATGGTAGGGGGGTTTCCTAGACCACGACAACTGAAACATGCGAGAAAACTCAAGGACTTGGCATATATACTTGCCAAGCGCAGAATTGCCATGGGGTGGAAAGCATGTAATAGACCTAAGGTAGAGGTCTGGTGGAACGATCTCCAGAAATGGACCGAAGCAGAAACGACAGTATGGAATGAAGCGCCCAGTAGAGGGGGGGAGGAAGCGGAAACTCTGACGGCCTGGAAACACTTAGTGGCCGCACTAACGAGGTCCACTCAGGACGGTTCAAGCGTTGATACCTCCGAGAATACTGATGGGGAGGCACCCCTAGAAGGAAAAATGGCAGAGGGCGAAGTGAAATAAGCTTAAGGGGTGGGTTGGGGGTGAGCAGTAGATATTTAACGATTTTCTATGATGTTTAAAAGGTTAGGCCAAGTACTGCTGGGGTTGTTTAATGTTGATTATTTGTTGTAAAAAACCAATAAAAATTGTTTAAAAAAAAAACACTATGTCCATGACTACGACTCCATCGATGACTCAGTGTCGCACAAAGTCACCGTTGATGACCTCGTCAACGACCCATATGCATCCAAGACCGCCTTCTTCGATGACACGCCCATCCTTGTTGATGACTGCCTCGTAGATAACCGCTTCATCGACAATCTCATCGGAGATTCTGTCTACTGCTACGTCCACGACTACCGTCACTGCAAGCAAGACTATTACTACTCCGTCAACCAGTTCTTCTATGTTCAATATATCCCTGCCACCCAGACCGTCATCAGCACCACTGGTTACACAGTGTTACTCCTACCTTGTCTCTGCGGGAGTGCCTGGAGCCTCGGTGGGTCTGGTCTCAACTGGGGAGTAGAGTGGGTATGGTTCACCTCCCGGAATCACTCATAGCGTGAACAGAACAGGAATTAGTTTACAATAGGCATATAGGCATGCCCCACCTAGCTCCTCCCTCCTCAATGTATGTATTATGCTCCCTGGATTCTGCTCACCTTGTGAATGATGTGGATGAGCTCTCCGTCCTGCTTCCAATGTCTCTGTAGTCTTGTGATGCTTTGTCAGTTGTTGCACTGAGTCCTAGGTCCAGTGCTACTGTGACTCAGGATGCCTCTGTGTTTGCTTGTTCAGGGCTGCAGGGTTGTACTGCGCTCACAACGCTTGATGTAAATATCCCTATGAAGCTGCTCTGTTCTTTCCCTGATGTAATTAGTTCTTCTTGCTGCTGTGGGCGTAGTGGGCAGCTAGCTTGTCTGCCTACATGTGTTTAGCTCCATACACGTGTGATTTTCGGTGCATGTGCACTTGTAGCTGGGTTCTGCAGGGTATGGTGCTAGTTCATCTGCAGTATGCCAGGTAAGTTCAGCCGAGTACCTATGTTGCTTCACACAATCTGGTCGTTTTGCATATATCTTGACTTTCCACTAATGCGCCGCAGTATGACGGTTAAATGTCCAGAGCTGTGTGCGTGTGCTTCTTGTTATAACTCACTTGCCATTTCCCAATGTTTTTCCTTTCATGCTTTCAGGTGTCCGTGTTGAGGAAAGCTGGTTCTGGGACAGCTGCAGTGCGCCGAGAGTCCCAAACGTGGATCCCGACCGGGGCACCGAAGTGCGGATACAGAGAACGAAGGAGCTTCTTCCATCGGCGATGGAAATGATGATCAGATGTTTCTTTCCTCTGCAGGTCGGGTCAGAGCAACGGTAGCGTTACGCTGCCAACAGTAGCAGAAACAATGGGAAGCAGGGGCTGGCTGCCTGGGCGTGGCTTATATAGCCAACCACTTCCAGAAACATGACAGCCCCTGGCAATGAACATTATGGCCCAACCCACCTCCATCTTGGGAGAACTAGGAAATACCTACTCTCATACTGTACCCTGCCTTAAAGACTAATGGGAATGGTGCCAAGCTTGGGCCCAGCTAGTTTTCTTCCTCATCTTCTGTGGTTCATGCCTAACACCCTTACATGCATGGTTTTGGGGGGGTCTAACAGCCCAGGGATGATGTTGGAACTGAGGAATACCTGTTTGTGGGAGCAAGCCGATGGTTGTGACACACAGGTCCAAGGACCCGTACTAGTCACATTTCCAAGAGGAATTAGTGTCAACAGGGACATGTCATTTGCTTTGGAGTTTCTGCCAAGACCCACGTGGGCTCGGCCATTGTTCTCTCTGGCCCCTTATGTTCCGCCCATGACTACCTATCAACCCACTACTCCACCTCAGCAATTGCTTCAGCAGGGTGGATTTTCAGATGATGAGCCTCTGGAGGCTCTTCTCTGACCATGAGGACGTGCATGAAGAGCCTGCCCCTTTTCCCAATATGCCTTTACCACTCCCTCATAAACAAACCCTCTACCATTTGAAAGGGTGCTGACGGAGGAGACTGACACACAGGTGGCATGCTTGTTGGCATAAACATTTATTTAGTAAACATAAAGAGGAAAACTATCTCTCCCTAACTCTGAGGGGTTTCCCTGCCTCAACTAAGGAACTAAAGATTCTGTCAGTATGTCCAAGTCAATGAAAATAGCCCACCGTCGTGTGTGAAAATGCCTTTGTCTGTCTCTCATAATTGTAACCGATACTAAAGACGTAGTGCAGCTGCTTGGTCCTGAGCTATGGCTTCCTTCTTCTGAACAACGCACTATAATTCCCATTGCAGGTTAGAACTTCGCCTGAGAGAATGACTCCCTTCCCCAGGTCCCAGTTCCTTTCCAAGATGCATAACAAAGTTCCAGCTTGTGATGTTGTAGAGTTCTCAGTTCAAAATAAAAAGGGAAAGTACCAACTCAAACATCATTCCTTATTGCCCATATTTGTCTTCACTATTGGATCCCTGGAAAATGCCTCTCTTTTCCAAGTATCTTGTCTTCAAAACCTTCACAGTGCCTGGGGAATGATTCTCTTCCCCTGGCCTTCCTTGGCTTTGCTTCACGGTACACACGATCAGGGGGTATGGCTTCCTTCCCCTGATCTTTCTTGGCTTCGAAGGTACACAACACCAGAGGGTATGGCATCCTTCCCCATGGCTCTCTCAGGCTCTTTACCATATTTCATGAAGCCTCGGGGATTGACTCCCTTTCCCAGGCCCTTCCCAAGCTCTTTATCACAATTCACGACGGTTGGGGGAATGACTTCCTTCGCCAGGCCCTTCTCAGGCTCTTTATCAAAGTTCAGAGGCTGGTGGATTGATCCCCTTCCCCAGGCCTTCCTCAGGCTTTCTGAGGCAGTTTGCAAAACCAGGGGGAATGACTCCCTTCCCCCTGCTTTGGTGTACCAAGAAGATGTCTCCATTCTCTTCATACTGTATTCTCACAGTTCTACTCCACCAGGGCGTATGCTACTCTTCCCTTGGTCTTCCTTTCACCTTGTTTTACTGTCTGTAAGTGTGGTTCCTAGGATTCTGCTGCTTCCCTTTTGCATACCCGGTTCACTTTCCTGCCAGGTGCTGCGCCGAATAAGAGGATTTGGGATGCTCTTCTCAAGTGAGTGTGGGTCCCTGACCTCTACTTCTTTCTCTAGTTGCTCTTGCCGGCCTGGTTCACCCCTTGGCCAGGTACTGTGCAGAAGAAGAGGATTTGTGATGCTCTCCTCAATTGGGTGGAGGTTCCAGACCTGTGTTTCTCTCTCTGATTTCTCTGGTCAGCCTGGTTCACCCCTCTGCCTGGTACTGTGCTGAAGAAAATGGCTCCTGTGCTCTTTCTTGTGTTTTTGGTGCCTGACCTGTATTTCATTACCAAGTGGCAGACCTGGCTTGCTAGTCTGCCTGCCAGGTTCTGCGACTATGAGGAGGACTAAAGTAGTATTCTTCTTGCAGTTGTGGGTCCCGACCTGTATTTTATTTTTAACGGCTTTCACACAGTCTCTCATCTGGGCTGTTCCACAAGCCCTTTTTCCCAGGGTCTCTCTACCCTTCAGCACTGGCGTCTTATCCCTTCTTCTGTGCCTGCCAGTCATTCCGGAGGAGCCCCTATGTCCAGGGAGCCTTTTCTTTGGCTTCTGCCGGTCCAGGAATTCGGTTTCAGTCCACTTATAGTGACTCTGCAGCTCTTGTTACCATCTGGTCTGCCTTTCTGATGTGGACAGTGCCGTCCCCGCTTTCTTGTCAGGTCTTGCAGCCTGTTTCCAGTTGGGAAAAGTGTCCAAGGGTCCTTCGTCTTCTGTGACCCAGTCTGCATGCTTCCTCTTCTCCCCATATATGTTGGTTCACCTGGCTTCTCTTCTCTGTAAGTCTGATCTGCTCACGGTTCCTCGAGGGAGGGTCGAACTCCGACTTGAGTCCTTCATCTCTTTTTACGTTAGATTTGCCTGTACATGGTGCATATATACAGATCTGCTGCCAAGAGATTCACCTGCAGATGAAATAGGCTTGTTTCAAGCCCGCATGACACGTGCAGCCAAACTGTTCGACCTTATACTGGAAGAACAAAGGTAGAAAGGTAGCAAGGTGTTCTTTCAATTAATTACTTTTCTCTTGCAGATTCCTCATCAGATAGCTATGCCTTCCAGCGTCAGCTGCTCTGAAAACTTTTAGACAGAAGCGTAGTGTATGTCGACGGATGTGGTGTCAGTTGTCATACATATACTGGATCATTGCACCCCTTTACCAACTCTCTCTCGGAGAATAATTTTTCAGCCAAAGAATTTACCATCTTTTTTGACGAGGTTATGGCAGAATGTCAGCTCCTAAGGTGTTGGGCTTCAAACGCTGCAAGGACTTTAGTCTTAAGATGTCCCTTACGGAAACACACAGCGTCTGCGTGTGGTGCCTCGGTGTTGGTCACGTCGCTGAGGTCTGCGGTTCTTGCATGAAAATGAACCGAAGTCACTGCGGGAGAGGGCTGCGATACTCGCGGTACGTCGGCCCCCTCCTAAATCTCCAGCCCGCTCAGTCAGCTGTCAGAGCACGATGCGAAGGGGCCCACTCCGGCATCGCCCTATACATGCAAACTCATCACCGCCTGCAGACCGTTTCTGAACCCTCATAACTGCATTACCCTTGCTAGAACACTCATGTCCAAAATCGACTACTGCAGTGCCCTCTACTTAGGGACCAGTCAGTCTAACCTCAATAAACTGCAAACTATCCAAAATATTGCCATAAGGGCAGCTCTCAATATCCCCAGATGGTCCCATATCTCCATCGTCAGATCTGACTTACGTTGGCTCCCGGTAAAACAAAGAATTGCCTTGAAAACACTAGCCTTGACTCATAAATGCCTGAACAACAATACCCCACCTTACCTCTCCTCTCGTCTTACACTCCACACCTCCTCCCGACCCACCAGATCAGCCCAAACTCACAGCCTAACCCTGCCCTACCCTTTAAACTCAAAAAAGCAGGTGATGTGAGCTTCTGTGTCCTAGCTTCCAAACTCTGGAACACTCAGCCGACCTCCATCAGAACTGAACCTTCGTTCCTAACTTTCAAGAACAACGCCAAATCTTGGCTGTTCACTCAGAACCTATGAAGTTCCTCATTCAAGTTTTGCTTCCTACTTGTAATATATCTCATTTGTGTATATACGCTATACTGTACTTGTATTATAACTTGTAAATTTGTATTCTGTGTATAACTTGTAAATTGGTATTCTGTGTATACTTTTAATGTAACCTGTGTCTAAGATTATGCGCGCAGTTGCCCATGGGCCTGACTGCGCTTTGCAAATAAACTAAACTTCAAACTTAAAAAAAAACAAGAAGCATTCACATTCACCGAGCCATTCGCCCTCTTCTTCACATAAAAAGAAGCAGCAGTATCGACGCAGAGAGTATTACAGCACTTCTGAAGAACGCTGTAAGTTGGCATCTAGAGCCGAGTGTGTGGCCTTTAAAGAGCAGATGTTCGACATGTTTAAAAAAAGCAGCTGCGGGTATGGTTGACACCTCGAAGCAGCAAGCTCCCGATGTGTCGGTAGACCCCAGCGACAAGGAGACTGTGTCAGCACTGATGCCTTTAATCTCGTTGCCGACTGTCACCAGGACGGCCTTGTCATCAAAGCCGTTATCTGCGCTGTCATGCATGGGTCCGCCGATGCCCGACTGATTATACATCCCCCAATCTCGAACATAGTTTTTCGACACAATGGCAACAATTTCCGGTGACGATGATGACCAAGAGTCGTTTATTCAGGCTCTAGAGGCCTGGACACTTCTCCTGATGCAGAGAATCAACAACCCTACCCTTATGGTCATGCAAGTGGCAAATATTGCTCCACAGTTGACAGGGTAGTGGATGCCCTAGGTTGGAGTGCTGCTCCAGCCAGACCTCTATCAGGATATGATCTGACATCATTCTGGATGAGGGGGGGACCCTAAAGAAACAAATAGAGCCTGGCAAGGGGAGATCCAGATTACCTTTCCACTCATCCTAAGCCCGAGGGGCTGGTGGTCCAGGCAGCCACGGTCAATACTAGGCCGCCACATCACCTTCCATTCTCCCTATACCTTTGGGCTGTGGAAAGAAGCTTCTCAGTACATTCCCGAAGGGTAAATGCGAGAAGACTTTTTAAGGATTGTGGATGATGGGCAAGAGGTGGCCCGGCAGTCCTTGCAGATGGCCCTGGACGTCGTTGACTGCGTCGGACGATCAATGGGATCAGCTACTGTTTTGAGGAGACAGGTGTATCACCACAATTAAGGTTTTTCATCTATTGTGTGGAATAAGTTGCTGGATGTTGCCTCTGTTTGGGCCAAAGGTCGACAAGTCTTTGAAATGTTTAAGGACTTAAAGCTTGCTGCAAAATCACTGGGCCTAGCTGTGCAGCAGCCGGCTAAACCTGAATTTGGTTTTGCGTCTAGAGGACTGGGGCACAGACGTTAAGTCTCCTTTGGCAGGAAAGCACAGCTCCTGCAGGCCAGGCAAGCGCCAGGGCATTTCCCATGCTCCGGAAGGGGAGTCTCTAGGGGTTAGCAGACGGCGGCTGCAGCGACTGTAGCGGCAACGCTCTCAAAGCCGCTTTTGAGTTCTCCCCCATGTTTCACCAGCTGGAGGACGGATAGGCGAGCACTGACCCCAATGGCGGGAGATTACTTCTGATGCCTGGGCCCTTCAGCTCGTCCGATGGGGGTACTGTCTGCATTTCCTAAAGAGGCCATCTAACAGACCACTTTCACCTCCTCAACAACTGGAACAGGAGCTCCAGGAATAACTGCAATCCCTGCTTTTGAAGGGTGCAATGGAAGAGTTACCTCCCGAGCAGAGCGGATTGAGCTGGTATTCCCGGTATTTCCTGGTACCCAAGTAATGGGGAGGACTTTGGCCCATCTTGGACCTCAGGCCCTTGAACAAGTTCCTGAGGAAAGACAAGTTCAAGATGGTGACATTGAGAGAAATTCTCCACGCTCTCAGACTTCAGGATTGGCTGGTGTAGTTAGAACTCCAGGATGCATATTTCCACGTTCCGATCCACCAAAAGCACATGCAATTCCTGAGATTCCTCATAGGGGACAAGCACTACAAGTTCAAGGTGCTCCCCTTTGGGTTGACGTCCACTCCAAGGGTTTTCACCAAGCTAATGGTGGTAGTCACGGCCCACCTCCACGGGATCCGGCGTCCATGTGTTCTCATACCTGGACGATTGGTTGATCCGAGGGAAGTCGGCGGAGCAAGTTTCTTCCCATCTTGAGGACACTTGCTCTCGCTACTCCACAGGCTATGCTTCTCTCTGAACTTACAAAAGTCCCACACGACACCAACACAAAGCTGTTCTGGACATTAGGGTGGGGGTAAGTCCTCTTCCACCGAGGAGAGAGTCATCATTGTCAGACAGATGGTTCATTTGTTCTAGAGCCATGCCACCTTGCCGGAAGTCTCCTTCCTCCGCTTTTTAGGTCTAATGGTTTCCTGTATTTTTCTAGTGCCAGAGGCCAGGCTGTGAATGCGGTCTCTGCAGTGGGTACTAAGAGGTCAGCGGTGCCATTATTTCTGCACCTTGAAAGATGTTCTAAGTGTATTCGCGTCAGTAGCCAACAATCTCGGTGGGCCACTAGTACCAACATGATGGCGGGAGAAACTTTTTGGTCCCTGTGGCCCCAGGTCTGAGTGGTCACAGATGCGTCTCTGAAAGATTGGGGGGCTCATTGCAAGGATATGCACGGTCTTTGGTCCCCAATGGAGATCCGGTGGCACATCAACAGGTAGGAGCTGTGAGCAACCAGGCTAGTACACTCCTTCTCGAAGGAACGCATGTCCTGATCATTGTTAGGCAGAATCCTGGGCAGTGCCCTTAGGGACCATTACACACAATTAAGACTACAGGTGGCAATACAAGTTTTACCTTTGGTACAAGCCTGTACTACTATGTCAGAGTGGTAGCAGTGGCGGAGCAGCCAGGCTTATCGCAAGAGTATATGAGCAGTAGTAGAGATTACACAAAGGTACCACAAGTACTGTGACTCAAGCAAACACTGACTCAAGGTTTCAGGTAAAATATATAAGTACATTTATTTTTAAACCATTCGTTATAAACGCAACACTTCTATTAAACTCAAATAAAAACCACACATTAAATATACTACAAATAACCAATTCACTTTGTACACTAAGTCTCAAGGTAAGTTGAATGAACCGGTGTTACGAAGAAACAGCGTTACCCCAAATACGATTGCGATCACTTTTTGACAGTTTGGTCTACTAAATAAATGCGTATCCGTGACATGAAATGCTACCGGGGCAAAAACACACTTAGCACGTGAGATACCCAGAGGGAGTTGGAGGCAAAAATCACAGGCAATATTTTGGTTAGGCAGGCAGAATCAAGAAACACTCAGAGACAGGAGTTCAAAAGTCAAAGGGCCGGAGCCAGGGTCGAAAGACAGCGGGGCCTGTTGCCGAAGGTCACACAGTCAGACAGTTCACGATTCCTTGTAGCCAAAAGTACTTCGATATTGTCAATGTTCGGAAGCAAAAGTAATAAGAAGGAGGGAAGAAAACGGCAAGCCTTGGAAATGAAGAAAAGGTATTCACCCAGTTTCCTCAATTAGAACACAGTACCTTGTTCCAATGGTGCAGCTGGTGCCCTGGCAGTTGTTCCTGTTGGTTTCCCGCAGACCCACGATTCCTGGAGCTTCGTTGTGAAGGAGGACGTCTGAAGGGGGTCTGCACTACACAGGGATGAAGCCGGCATTAGCGACAAGGAATAAAAGGTGCGCACCTTAAAAACAGGAGAGGCTCTTCAGGTGGCTATCCGGATCACTACAGCAGCGTGCAGCAATTTCGACCAAGGAAGAGGATCCTCTGCCTGTGGAAGATGAGCTGGTTATCCCCACCAAGCTCAAGGGAAGAAGATTCCGGACTGGAGTCGTTGAAGGGAAGATAGCTCAGGACTGCAGCAGGGCTTCACCAGGACGGGGTAGTTGCAGCAGCCGTCGTTCTCTCTGCTTCTCTTCGGTTCCTTGTAGTTCCAGTGTTGACTCTCTGATTTTATAGCCCAAGACACCTGCCTTTTAATGTGGAAAAACCCCACTCACACAGCCTGGCTGTCAATCACCCAGCAGGGGGGTTGTCCAGCCCGGACAACTACCCTGGCCAATCATGACAAAGTGTGACTTGGGTTTCCTATGATACCCTGTGCAGGGGGTGACTACACCCCTCCCTCACATTCAGCCCACCAAAGGACAGTGAACAAAGAATTCGAACCTAGTTTGCCACGCAAAGTAAAACACAAGAAGGACTTTAACAAAAAGAAATGGCAAATAAACCCAATCGGAGCCAAAAGAAAGACTATTTGGTCAAGTGGGTTTATGTTCGAGGCTAATATAATAGCCAAGAACAGTACCACGTTTATTTAATATAATCGCGGTAGAAAGGTTAGGGTAGATACCACTGCCACCAGCCAAGTCTAAATGTTAAAAGAGCGAAACAATGCTCTAGGAGGTACAGATAAAAAGGGATACGACGTAACCCTTTTCAGTACTCCATGGAAGATGGGGTGTACTGGATAAGTGGTAGATTGACTAAGTAAAGTTAATGGTAACTTTACCCTTTTCTGGGGGATGGTAGTCGCCTCAGAAATGGAGTTGAGGGAAGTCTCAAAGACAACCCTGTGCCACGGCACTGAAGGTGCTGTGTGACACACAAAAGACAAGGGCTACTGAAGTGGTGTACTTCAGCGTCCACAATCACAAAAATAGGTAGAAACACATAGAAAAACACAAGTAAGAGTGGGGAAAAAGCTCTCACTCTTACCAAGTGGAAACAAATAAACTCCAGAAGTCCAGCAAAGCTGCTCGGGGACTCACTAGGCTAGGGAAATCAGCCATAGATGAGAATTCTCCCTAACAATCATGACAGACAATACAGTGGCCATGTACTACCTGCACAAGTAGGGAGGTCTACGGTCTCTTCCCCTCAGGAGGGATGCAATGCAGCTGTCGTTTTGGCTTTTGGGGAAACAGGTCTCTGTCTCAGCAGTTCATCTGGTGGGGACAGAGAACAGATTGAGTCTCTGAGCAGGCAGAGCACGGTCTCACATTAGTGGGAATTGTGTCAGTTGTCCTCGAGGGGATCTTCACTCAGTGGGGTACCCTGGTGGTGGACCTGTTTGCCACGGAGTCCAACAAGAAGTGCAGACAGTTTGGCTCGAAGGAATTCCCAGTGAGAGGCGCACTAGGGGATGCATTCCTAGTGGAGTGGGACTTGAACCTCCACTATGCCTTCCCTCCGATTACCGTCATTCTGTGGGTTCTCAGGAGGTTGAGGAGGCTTCAAGCATCCTTGATCTTGATAGCCCCAGACTGGGCGAGGAAAACATGATACTCGGACCTCCTGGACTTGGCCATTGCCCACGTCTCCAGTTGCCTCGACGGCCGGATCTCCTTTCTCAGCTGGAAGGTCGGGTACTACACCCGAACCCGGAGTCCCTCAATCTACATGTTTGGCTCTTGAGAGGATGAGATATGACAGGGACCTCTGAGAGGAGGTACTTGAGGTGCTCTGTCTGCACGCAGATCTTCAAAAAGATTGCTGTATGTCGGCAGGTGGAGAAGAATCGAGGCATGGTGTGGGGAATGTGAGATCGACCGTATCTCTTGCCCCACCACTTCTGTGATGGAGTTCCTTCTTTTACTGGCCTTGTCAGGCCTTCAGGTTGCAACAGTCAAAGGATACTTGGCGGCTTTGTCTGTTTTCAAGCGGTCTCTGGATCAAGACTTATTTACGATTCTGGTTATTGACTAATTCCTGAAGGGCCTTGTAAATAGATTTCCGCCTACCACCTTAGTGGTTCCTGTTGCACCTGGAAAAGGGACACAGCCCCTTTAAGGCGCCCACACACAGCAGGGCGGGAAGAGGACTGAAGGGGAGGGACAAGGGAGGGAAAAGTTAGTTCGAATGTTGAGAGGAATAAAGAAGGTTAGATCAAACAATGTCTCTGTGTTTAATACGCAGTGTTGGCATAATTAGGTGAGGGACCTGAAGCCACCGAACAACTGGCGATGAAGCCGCCGTCCCAGGCGTGAAGCAGAGGAGGATTGTCAACCAACTGGTCGAGGAAGCAGTGAAGATACGTCGCGGTCACCCGACCGCAGCAGAGGAGGACCGCCGCCCGCAGCGTGTGGCCCAGCAGCACAGGAAGTCGCAGCAGGAGCAGAGGCCTCAGCAGCAGCAGGTCGTTGCTAGATAGAGCATCTGCAGCAGCAGGAGAATCGCCGGTGGACCACGGGCCAAACAGCGGCAGGAGACCGTGTGCCCAGCAGTGAGGAAAAGCGCCGGTGGACCAGGAGCCCAGCAGCGCCAGGAAACCGTGAGCCCAGTAGTGAAGTGAAACGCCGGTGGACCAGGAGCCCAGCAGTGGAGGGAGAGCGCCGTCGGAACATGGCAACTGGAAGGGACACCAAGGCAGAGGAGCTGCGAGACGAAATAATACGACAAAGACAACAGGTACAACGTCGCGCCCCCAGATAGCAAACACACGAAAGAAAGGGACTGCCGACCATACCCCAGAGCATCAGAAAGCCTTGCCCGTACCCAGCTACCACCATACGCTTGAGTGTATTACGAACATCCAGCACCACATGTGAGCCCCGCCGTCAACACACGTGTATGCACAACCTAAAACGCTCACGCTGCTCTGACTTCTCTTATAGCGGATCCCTTTGACCCTTTGTATTCCTGCTCCATTTGTTTGCTTACTCTGAAGACCGCTTTTTTGCTGGCCATTACGTCAGCCAAATGGTTCAGTGAGATGCAGGCCCTATCGTGCAAGCCACCATAACTTTTTCAGGGAGAACGTTTCTCTTAAGGTAGGACCGGGGTTTTTACCCAAGCTTGTTTCAAAGTTCCATCTGTCCCAGGCTATCAACCTGCTCATTTTCTACCTGCCCTCTCATCCCTCCAAGTAGGAGGTTCCAGAGGCTAGACCAGAAGAGGGCTCTTAGCTTTTATGTTGCAACAATGGCAGAATTTAAAAAACGGACCAACTGTTTGTAGCCTTCTCATTGGCAGGAAAGGGTTTGACTGTCTCCAAGCAATCCATCTCTAGGTGTATTACACTCTGCATTTCAGAATGTTATCACAATGCAGGAAAGGAATTACCTCTGGGCACCAGAGCCCGCTCCGCTAGGGGTGTGACAGCCTCTTCGGCTCTACAAAGGGGTGTGCCAGTGAGAGACATCTGACGAGACATCTGCCGAGCGGCGACTAGGTCCTCACTGCATACCTTTACACAACACTACTGCCTGGATGTAGCCTATGGAGATGTCGCTCGTTTTGGGAGAGCGATTTTGCATAGTTTTCTGGTATGAGGACTTTCATCCTGCCTTCTTGATACATACTGCCTGGGGCAGTCTATCTGAAAAGGAATCTGCAGGAGAAAAGTAACCCATTGAAGGAGAAATTGTGCATCAGTGTGTTTTGTGGAGGCAACAAGGCTACAAGTATTTTTCTAATGGTGTCTGGCAGTGGAGGCTTTTTTCACTTTCTTTGGAGCCAGCAGGAGGAGGAGCCCTTAAAAACGTATACACCGCGTGGAGCACAGACTTGTGCATCAGTGTGTTTGGTGTGCGGGGCAGTGAGCAGTGGCAAGACTTTGAGTGCTTGGAGGTAAAAGCTGCATGACTTTTAGTACAGTTTGTACTGACATTACATATAGGCTTTGCCTTCGTTTCTCAGTTATCAATTGTACTCTTTAGTTCCACTCCGTTACCCACCTGCCCCATGCACCCCAACGTTTGGTTGGTTTATGGCCCTTTGACAGACACGTGCTTTCTGAACTGTCATCTAGCAAGTTGAGTTTTCTGGTTTAAAGTATTGTTGCCGGGAGTCGCCTCTTAAGGAGAACTATCTTTGCTGCTGTTGGACTGATCATCTTGTAATTCAGTTCCTCATGTTTACTTTTACTGACTGGAAAACTGCTGGGGTTAGGTGACTGCGGCTTAATACCTTTTGAACCGCCCGAGCTGAGTAACGTGTGTTTAGTAGTATAACCGGTTCTTTTCCATACAGGTAATGGTGGCTGTATTGCGGAGTAAAGCGAATCTCCCTCAAGGCGATTTTGGGGTAATCCCTGTAACTAACCTGGTCACAGATATGGAACAAGGGCCCAATGAAGCAGAAACTGGTATACCCGCTAACGCAATTGTGCCACAGGAGGTAAAGGTGGTAATTGTGTGGAGGACAGGGCCTGATGGTAGTGTGCTTAAACCCCACTCTAGTGTAGTGGGAGAAGACTGTGATGGGGACCCTAAAAAATTGTCTTTGACAAGGGGGGGTGATACTGACACTAACAATAATATGAGCGCTCCACAGCTATTGACTGCAGCTATTGACTAATGTTTTACATTGTAACAAGTCACCGGTCAGCATACCTCAGTCAGAGTTTACCCCATGAGATGGGCCACACCTTGTATGTGGAGGTAGCAAATTAAATAGACTTGGTATCAGATGTCTTAATTCTTGCCCCAATAATTTCATATGAACTGGGGAAGCGAGTGCGCCTTTCTTTGGATTTTAAAGCAAACCAATGGCTCGTACCAGAGACTATTACTGTTGAAGATGATTTGACTGAAATCTTACTACACTGACCCTTGGAAGCAGCTTTGCTGGACACAGTGATTGTGTCCCCCAAAAGAAATGTTTCATTACTGTCCTCTGGTTTGAAAGGCCCCAGTGATCTAGAGAATGTCACTCACAATGCGTTAAGACAGCACAGTGAGAACTTGTCTAATGTGGTGATGGGGACACCCCCTGAGAGGTTTGACTTTGAAGGTGGGCAAGTAGCAACTGCTATCGTCAAGCTGTCCGTTCCGGTGTTGGTTTGCCTATTTGATACTATGGACAAGAATGTATGATATCCTACATTTTGAAATGAGGGAGGTTCACTCAACATTAAAAGAAATGTGTATACGCTAATGGAGTTACCTGACGTTGGACGTGGCGGGAGATAGAAATCACGGCCAGGACTTCAAGATGGCCGTCGGACCGTGAGGGTGTTTGTCGTGGTGCTCTGTCCCGAGCCACGACAGTAGGGGAATTCAGCAGCAAACAAACACACATGCTGTGTGATATTCCCAGCCATGATCGGAGGAGGACTTTGAGAACGTCTTCTAACCCCCCCCCGCCCACCGCTGTGATAACACGGTGCAGACTGGTTCGGAGACCCGCCTCCGGAGGAAAAGATCAACGGCACCACACCCGGCTGGGCAGGTGACATAACGGCTGCGGACCGCCTGCTTTGGAATAGAGATCCGAGGGCGCCCGGTGGAGCTAAAGGAGACCACAACAAACCTGTGAGGGGTCCCATACATCCGCCAAACGGTGGTAAATATCACTGACACACTGTGGCAGCCAGGAGGGAGAACCAGAGCACCAGTCGGCTGCGCTTCCGGAGAGAGCAACAGTGTAGACATGCTGTGATGCCTGGCCTCTGCACAGAATGACACTTCAAAAGGTGATCTGCAGTGCAAACAAGCTGTTCCCCGCGGTGGACAGGGAGTTGGACCGCAGCAGCAGATGCACCCCTGGAAGGGGCTGCAGTGAAGAGGCAGCTCAGCACCCGCCATCCGTATAGCACGGCGGAACAGAAGGTGAGCCAGAACAGACAATCGTCCAGCCCGCTACCATAGCTGAAGCGGACCCCCTGCGGGGTTGGCACGGAGAGGAGGCGTGGGACACATTATAAGCAGCAGCTGGTAGGACTTCCTGAGGTTTCTGCCACAACACGCAAACAAGGGGTTATACACGTTAAGCCCCACCATAAAACGTATTGAAAGCGCCGAAAAGAAGGTGCACCCAACACACATGAGCAGCAAAGAGACATACAAGGTTAGTGGGGGGGCGAGAAGACGCGGCACACAACAAAAGGTGCTGCACAACTAAATGAACAGCAAGAAAGGGTGATCCCCAAATCATCAACACGATGTATCACAGCAGACCGTGAAATCTGCTCATCAATTCAAAATAGACACAGAGAAACACCAGAAGTCCACCTGGGGGCGTGTGGAAGAGGAGAAAATTGGAAGGCCCTTTCCATACCTAGCCCCACAGTTTAGAAGTAGGACCTGCCTGGGGTTACTGAAGGCTACAGAAAGCTACTGAAGGCTAGCAAAAGCCACCAATGGCTTAAATTGAAGGATCAAACTACCCACAAGGACAGCAACTAAGCCCATAGGGATCGCCACAGAGCCCCCGGGTACTATATAATCACTGCCAGACCGGTAACCCAACAAATAAAAGTTCCCCCCACCCACCCGAAAGAAATCGAAGTACCATTACACACAGTGTGAAGGGTAACAGTGTCATATACCTAGAGGAGAAACAAAGCATAAAGAAAGCTCTCGGATGCCAGGGGCAAAACCTAAGAGTACCCCAGCAAGAGCTAAAGGGACATTAACCTCAGAAGGCGGACAGCTGGAGTGTTCTTGGAGACAACAAGAGGACACCCAGACATTGGCGCCGGAGCATCAAGCCGAGGAAAGTGGGACTGAGAGCCACCCCACCCCAAGATGGGGTTAAGTAAGGAAGAACTACAGTATTGCCTGGGAGGAATGGAGACAAGAATGATGGAATCACTCCAGGGGCAGTTTGGGAACTTGAAGGAGGAGCTCAAATCCTCACTACAAGAAGTGAGAAAAGAAATAAATGAGCTGGGGAATAGAGTAGATCTCACAGAGGAGTGTCTGACGGAAGTGACAGAAGAAATCAAACAAAAGAGCGTACTACTGGAACAGGTGGTCCCGGGCCCCCCACAACTTAGAGATCCAAGCAGAGGACCTCGAGAACCACTCTAGACGTTCCAACATCAGGATCAAGGGCCTGGTCTTAGACCAAGATTTAAAAGAGACCATGCAACAATGCTTCAGCAGCCTTGTGAAAGGTACTCAGCCCGAGGACATAAGGATCGACAGAGTGCATAGGGTGGGCCCGAAGAAGAGGGACCCAGGTGCTAGACCCCGGGATGTCCTGGTAGCCTTGACCTCTTATGTCATGAAGGAGCAGATACTTATGGAGGCATGACCACACCAAAACCTATCCATAAATGGCTCTCAGGTTCATCTATTCCAAGACCTGGTCCTCTCCACGTTACGAAAAAGCAGAGCGATGCAACCAATCACGAAAATACTGGTAGCCAAAAATATCACCTACAAATTGACCTTTCCCTTTGGTCTGCTGTTTTTGTGGGAAGGAAAGCCGCATCGGGTCACCACATGTGAAGAGGGAATGTCAATGATGCAAATTGAAAACGAGGAGGATCTCTCCGAGCAACAGGCAACTCAGTCCTCCTTAGAGGACATTCCAGATCATGGTCAGGGACTACTGTCCGAAACAGGAGCCGATAGAGAGAAGCGAAATTAACAGGCCCGTGATCCAAATCAACCAACAAATGAAAGGGGGCTCACGACAATTCAATACCACAAGACGTGGGAGGAAAATGTAAGAAATTTGCTATGGTAAGGTGAAGTGACCCCGGGCAGAGGAGCAGACAATGGACTATCTTGGAGTCTGACACAAGACTCAGAGTACCCTGTCCATATCCCATCCCAGAGTTGTACAAGGCCCAATGCCCTAGAGTTCTGCCTGTGGGGGTTTGTGAGAACCCAGGCCAAGAAGGGGTAAAGGGATGGGCGACGGGAAGGGGAGTGGCAGGGGGAAATGGGGAAAGTTATTGTTGAGGTTTTGAGAGTTTGGGAAAAGTTTTATGTATGGTATACATCCGATGCACGTTTTAAAGATACGGGGAAACAGAAGCAGCAACAATAATAAAGAGTCAGATAGATTCTCCGTACATGGCTGATATGAACATTGTAACTCTAAATGTGCAGGGCCTGAACTTGCCGGCAAAACGCCACTCCATACTCAGGAGGCTTTTGGAGCTTCAGACATCCATAGCGTTTCTACAGAAAACACATTTACTTCATAAGGATGAGAAAAGACTGTTGCATAAAGCATTCCCCAAACAATACTATGCCCCAAGTGGGACAAAAACAAAAGGAGTGGCAATCCTGATTGGCGCCAGCCTATCATTTACAAAACGATTTTTGTATATAAAGACCCAGAGGGAAGGTTTCTAGTACTCAAGGGCATACTGGAGGGCCAGATGTACACGCTGCTGGCAATATATGGGCCTAATGAAAAGCAGGGCATTTTTCTAGCGAAAACGCTTCAACAGATAGGAAGCTGGTGTGAAGGGCAGGTGATTGCGGGGGGTAGATTCTAATTGTGTAATGGGCCCCGCACTAGATAAAACACTCCCACCATCCTAGGCAGATGGCAAGAACAGGCAAGCACTGGGGAAGCTATTCCGAGATCTGGGGGTAATAGAGGCATGGAGATTTGTCCACGACTAGGAGAGAGACTACACGCATTACTCAGCAGTACCCAAACGCTACTCAAGAATAGACATGATCTTGGTCTCCGCAATAATAATCCCCCAGGTGATAAAGATAGAAATCAGAGTCAAATACCTATCCGACCACGCCCCAGTGATAATACAAATTGAAAGGCCCAAAGTAAACCCTGTAAACTGCAAACGCTGGAGATTGAACTTCTGATTAATAAAACCTGTGTCAGACTATTAAGATCTAGCAATAAGAACTTTTGAACTATTCCAAGATGTAGAACTGTGAAGGTCTTTGCAATTGCCCCGAAGGCTTGGAATGATCTCCCTTTAGAGCTACGATGCACTGAGTCAACAGAAATATTCAAAAAGAAGTTAAAGACTCACCTGTTCGCCTGATTAAAGAGACCATAATTGCCTTAGGAATTTGCTTCATGACTGCCTCTGTGAACTTAGCCCAAGGGTCAATGGCTGCACATAACACATTTATTAAAGTAAAGTTGAATGAGCTGATTCAAGGAGACATAGCACTGAGAGCACATATGGAGGGGGTGATTGGTAACTACTTTAAAGAAAATGAGGATGGGAAAACCGATTGGAGAATAGTCTGGGATGTGTCTAAAGCAGTGGTGCGGGGGAAATTTATATCCCAATCAATAATATTTACTAAAGGTAGAGAAGCGATTAGGAAGAAACTGGAGGGGGAGGTTGAGGAAGCAGAAGCCCAACATTAAACCCTGCAGACCACAATATCAGAGCACAAGTGGAAGCCCACATAGCAGACCGCACGGCGGGAGTGTTAATAAACACTAAACAAACATACTATGTGCAGGGAGGGGAAGCCAACCGATTTTTTGCAGCAAAACTTAGACAGCAAAAAGCCCAGAATTATATAGCCCAACTGCACGATGAGGGTTGTAGATTATTCTCAGCAGAAGCAGATAAGCTTAGGATCATGGAACAGTTCCATGCTGCTCTGTCAAAACAAGAAGGGCTAGACCCACAGCTCCAGACTAAGTATATGGAATCCCTACATCTACACCAAATATCCAGAGAAGATAGTGAAACCCTAGAAGCACCCATCCCGTCACAAGAAGTTAGCGATGCAATTACTTCGCTACCTAGCAATAAAACGCTGGGCCCTGATGGCCTAGGGAACAGCTTCTATAAAACCTTTAGGGCCCAACGGATCACACCATTAACTACATTTTTAAATCACATAAGAAAACACAGGGTGATCACCGATGATATGGGGAAGTTCAACACAGTTCTCATCCTAAAACCGGGCAAAGATTCTCTGGACTGCGCCAGTTACCGCCCCATTGCTCTACTAAATAGCGACGCTAAGAAATATGTCAAGATTTTAGCTGCCAGACTAATGAAAGTCCTCCCGGGTATAATTCACGAAGATCAGGCGGGCTTCATAGTAGGGAGACACACACAGGATAATGTTAGAAGAGCCATATATATAATAGACTTAGGCACCAAAACTGGGCAACGATTCTCAATAGCAGCACTAGATGCACAGCAGGCTTTTGACAGCCTGGATTGGGGGTATCTGCGATTGGTTCTTTCGTTGTTTGGTTGTGGACCGGAATTCACCAGGATGATTATGGCAAACTTCCAAATACCTTCAACAACCTTCCTACTTAATGGGCAAACTTCGGCACAGATTAATATACGCCGAGGTACACCCCAGGGGTGCCCCTTACCCCATTGGTTTTTGCCATGGCTACGGAGCCACTCGCGTTTGCAATCAGACGGGACCAAAGAATTCAGGGGATAACGAGCAGAAACGAGATACATAAAATAGCGTTGTACGCAGACAATATACTTTTATTTCTGAAGAACACAAACAGATCCCTGTCCGGAGTGATGGAGAAGCTGCAAGAATTTGCAGCAATCTCTGGGTTTACCATAAATTACACAAAATCCAAAGCCTTAAATATAACTGAGGACTGACATGAAATACGCAGTTTAAACAAAGACCACCCCTTGATATGGGAAGAGAACAGCATAGAATACCTGGGGATACAAATAACAAGAGAATACAAAGGACTATATGGGGCAAATATAACCCCATTATGGAAACTCCTGAAGGAAGACTTACATAGATGGGAAGTCCGGGAACTCTCCTGGTTTGCACGAATAGCGGCAGTAAAAATGACTGTTCTGCCCAGTCTACTGTACATAGTGAACTTGCTCCCAGTAGAGATACCAACCCGCATGTGTAAGACATTACAGTCTGTAATTGTAGCCTTTATATGGCAGGGAAAGAAACCTAGAGAACAACAGAGAGTCCTGACACGCATGCCACTCTTGCCACCCAGCACTCCTCCTCCTGCGCCGGACCAGCCAGATGCTCAGGTGGACACAGACGAGGGAGAAGAACCTGACACACCATCATCAGCCAAGGCCTCCCATGAATGATTTACAGGTCTGGCTGAGTACCTGGGCCTTCCTCAGCCCGAAGTCGAACAACCAGGGGCAGGGGTACCTGCTGAGAGCCTCACTCTATGCCCCTCGGCTAGGACGGGGATCCTGATGCAAAAGGATGTTCTCACCTTGTCCAAAAAGGGGTGGCTCAACCCCCACTCGGCCCAGCCAGTCAATCGATGACTGGATGCCAAGTACAGGCAAATCGAGGGGGATACACTCTTGCTGTCGGCCCACCCTCAACCACACTCTTCTGTGATTGCAGCAGCGTCACTCTACTCAAAGCCTCAGTCGTCCTCGGTCACCTCGTCCTCTGGGCTGCTAGGCAAGGAGGAGAAGATCTGTGAGCGTACGGGAAGAAGCTTTATTCCAACGCTTTTCTGCATTGTAGTCAAGCCAACGCGGATGCCACGCTGGCAGCCGTTAACCAGAGGCTTGGGCGGGAAATAGCCAACTTCCTTCCAGAAGTTCCGGTGCAGAGCCAGTCCTGTTTCAAGGCGGGACTGGCAGAGGCTAAAATGGTGGAGAACAAAAAGGGCTTCAACCACAGATGTAACTCTTAACACTATCCTAATGTCGGAGTGTCTGCATGATTCTATTGTCAATTATTTTAAAGTGGGGTTTCAAATAGTAAACCAAGTATCCTTTACATGCATTATCAGATCACCATATATGGCAGAAAGAGGCACAAATCCCTCATTCTTAGTCATTATTCAATTTGAGTTAACCATTGTTCAAGTTATTCTTCTTTATTTATTTTAACCAAAAAGTCATAAGCCATAACTGGCTGGTTTGTAAGTAGAAAAACAGACAAAAATACAATATGGGGAACAATATTTTCACAGTGAATATTTTCGCTTTTCAATAGTCACATAGTGAGTGGGCTAGTATCAATTAAGTGCACAAAAGACATTTGTGTATAATAAGAAAACAAAAAAGATGTTTGCATTTATAACTATGAATTGTTCAATATTGATACAGAACCAATAGGGGGAGCATACCGGCCAATTGTTTGGTCCCCCAGTTTCAACGAGGGCTGGCTAGAGCCCCTGTTTAGGGCTGGGTGTCTAAGCAGTCAGGTATAGAGGGTCGACTTGAATTTAGTCAAATCAGAGCCGAGTTACATTGACCCAAAAATGCGTATTAGCAGTACACAACGAAAACAGGGGAAACAGATAGTAGCGAAACACCTGATTTGCCAGTCCACAAGTAACGCAAGGTGCATAAATCGCCCCGCTAAACTTAGAGGTACTGAGAGGTCAAATAAGGGTATGAATTAAATTACAAATACAGAGGACCAAAACCATCGGTCTACGCCAGGGGGAGGGGCCCCCTATCTAGTTGGTAAGGACAATACAGCACATGGGGTGTTTGGCCTTTGGGCGTTTCGGCTGGAAATTAGAACGCCTTCGTCTGGGCCTCCGGTATGGAGATCTCTGTAGTATGAGAGAAAGGAGAAAGAAAAAGGAAAGGAGGGTGAGATCTACATGTGATTGCATTGCCTATTGAAAGCACCAAGGAGCTAAAAATAAGAAAGCATTGCTGCCTAGCATACAATCTAAGTAAAAGATACTTATTAGAGTAACACCAAAAATATCAGCTATAGTCTGATATGTTAAAAACATAATGGAGTTGCGAAGAGGCCAACCTGTAGGGTGGGAACCGCTAATCTTCACTGTAAGGGGGGGCGGAAACCTGTGATCACTGAATCCAGACATAAAGTTGCTGGCTAAGGACCCCGCGTGATGGAAACCACTTCAGGAAAGTTTAATCCAGTAAGTGAAGGGACAGGTCATCTCAAAGATTAAGAATCTGGAAAACAAATGTTAAAATAGCACTGTGGAATCAGAATATGTATGTGAGGGCCTCAAAATAAAACAAAAGGGGGCAAGAACAAGTACATTGCTTGCTATGGAATTTGAGGTTAAAGCGAACTGTACCTTTGTAAGATGTCATAATAAGAGGAGTAAAAAAGGGTGAAGAAGTGCAGTCGTGCTGAGGAGCTCCAGGATACTGTTCTCTGGTAGCACGTTGTATAAACCCCAGGGGTAATGCTGACAGGAGTTAACAAAAAGAAAAGCGGGGTCAACATGGTCGAGGTACTCGAGTGGTAACAAACTAAACGAAATAGGGGCTGGTAAAAAGAGCCTCTCGAGCGCTCAAGTGCTTACCTAGAGACAAATCAAGCCAGTGATTTGTGTTGCGTCTGTACCGCGGGGCTCTCCTGCACCCGCGGGGAAGCTGTACCATTGAATGGTGCACTGCGCATGCACCCGGGACTAGTGTCATATAGTCCCGCTCATGCGTGGGGTGAAGGTAACAACATGTAGTCATGGCGACGTTGTTGGGGGATGTATCGTATAGTCCTGCGCATGCGCTGGGTGCGGGTGTCACCACGTAGTCATGGCGACGTTGTGGGAAAATAAGGTCGCCGTATCTGGGGCCTTTAAGATATAAAGGCCGAGGAGTGATTTTGTTTTTAGCATGAAATGTGCCTTAGTGGTGTGGCCGACCGCTGGTGAAAGAAGTTCACCAGTGTGTTAACTGACTGCAGACAAGGTGGAGTAAATGCTGGTCAAGACGGGCTGTACATATAAAAGAACTATTAAAAAGCATAGAGCTGCGAGCGGCTCATCTTATATGGCATAATACATCTAGTGATGGCTCAAGTTGTACAGTGTGAGCCAAGTGGATCCTAGGGATTACGTGTTTG
Organism: Ambystoma mexicanum; assembly: GCF_040938575.1. Taxonomy (NCBI): domain Eukaryota; kingdom Metazoa; phylum Chordata; class Amphibia; order Caudata; family Ambystomatidae; genus Ambystoma; species Ambystoma mexicanum. Next base: position 851,953,017 of record NC_090936.1, on the reverse strand, counting down.
TATAAGTGGGTCATATTAGAGAGATGACGGCAATTCCAACGATCATAATGTCGTACGAATGATCATTAACAAGTGATCTAATCTCAATCCAGTGTTGCGTTGGACAATTCAGTGCTCTAATAGACTGCACAGAAATGTGCATCTTCTACAGTCAGCAAATCGGTCGATTGACCAATCGAGGATGGTCTTGTATATGTGTAGCGGTACAGTAATCGCTACAAAGGTGGAGATATGTCATAGCAAATAATGCACAGGAGTACATGGATCGTGCTCGTATCAAGGGCCTCCTTACATCAATCAATGACTAGATGCCAAGTACAGGCAAATCGAGGGGGATACACTCTTGCTGTCGGCCCACCCTCAACCACACTCTTCGGTCATTGCAGCAGCGTCACTCTACTCAAAGCCTCAGTCGTCCTCGGTCACCTCGTCCTCTGCGCTGCTAGGCAAGGAGGAGAAGATCTGTGAGCGTACGGGAAGAAGATTTATTCCAACGCTTTTCTGCATTGTAGTCAAGCCAACGCGGATGCCATGCTGGCAGCCGTTAACCAGAGGCTTTGGCGGGAAATAGCCAAATTCTTTCCAGAAGTTCCGGTGCAGAGCCAGTCCTATTTCAAGGCGGGACTGGCAGAGGCTAAAATGGTGACGCAAGACATCATGAAGTCCACTGTGGCCCACATCAACACCTCTGGCCGGGCCATATGCCTCGCTACGAGCATGAGAGGGACGGCCTGGCTCCAGGCTACTAAATTCAATCCTGATGTCTAGGAACGCATATTGGACCTTCCGTTCGAGGGTGGCAACCTCTTTCACTCCACCACCGACGAGGAGCTAGATAAAAAGAAAAACAGCTTGCAAACTGCAAAGTCTTTATCCTTACGAAGGCCACGCCCAGTCACATCAATGCTCCAACAAGGGACAGACATTGGGAGGGCTCCGCGGCTTCCAAGAACGGAGGTCGAGGCAGCATGACCGTTCACTCAGTCAACACCTGTGCTATCAACAAAGGGGGGGGAGTAAGGGCTTTTTCCAGTCCCCCTCCTTAGCAACAGCCTCAGAGGGAAATATAGGCATGACGCGCCCCTTCAGGTCATGTGTCTCCGGTGGGGGGCACACTTGCCCTTCACACACAGTTCTGGTGCCAGTATTTTGCGGACCCTTGGATCCTCTGTAGTATCCACGGGTTACTGCCTACCGATCCCTTTCTCACCTCCCTCCCCCCCTCCACTCCCACAGATTGGGACAGTAACTCTGTTGGCGGAGATTCAGTTGCTCGTGGAGAGCCAGGCAATGAAAGAAGTCCCAGCCTCCCACCGAGGATTGGGATTCTATTCCAGGATTTTTGCCATACAGAAGAAGAACCAGGCTGGCCTGAGAGTTGTGTTGGACCTTTCCACCCTCAACCTCTCTCTCCCCTTCAAAAATTCAAGATGGTTACGCCAGCACTCATAGCAGAGACATTGTGCAGGGGAGACTGAATGTGCTCCCTGGATCTGAAGGACGCATAACATGTCCCAATTTGGCAGCAGCATCGTTCCTTCCTATGGTTCAGGATCATGGGCTGCCATTTCCAATACAAGGTGCTACCCTTTGGCCTCAACTCAGCTCCCAGGGTGTTTACCAGACTCATGAATACGGTGGCGTCCCTCCTCAGGGCCCAGAGCCACATCTACCCATACCTTGATGACTGGCTCGTCAGGGTGACATCGCCGGAGGCAGTGCCCCACACTTCTTTTGCTCTTATGAGCACACTCCACGACCTGGGATTATCGCTCAACCTCAACAAGTCTCAGCAGCCCATGCAGAGACTTACTTTCCTGGGCCTCATCTGGGACACATGCTCCAAGTGAGTTTTACCCTCAGAGGACAAGATCACGGCCATCAAGAGTGCTACGGCTCACTTCCTCACCTGAGAAGTGACTTCGGCCTAGTAGTACCAACACTTATTGGGACTCATGGCAGCGCTCCCCCTGGCCGTCCCCCACACGAGACTCAGGATGAGGAGACTGCAGCTGCACTTTGCAGCCTCATGGAATCAGGAGCAGGGCTCAGCATTCCTCATTCTCTCTACTCGGACCTCACATGGTGATCCAGGGACTGCAACCTGCGGACGGGCAAGCCCTTCAGGCTTCCAGCCCGCAGGTCATCAACACTACAGACTCCTCTCTTGAGGGCGCACTCTGGACAGCCACAGCGTCCATGGAGTATGGACCCAGCAGGAGTCTTATATCAACTGGCTGCAACTGAAGGCCATCTGGCTAGCGCTCAGAGCTTTTCTTCCAGACATTGGGGGCAAAGTTGTCCTCATCCAGACAGACAATTTCCCCAGCATGTACTATGTCAACCAGCAGGGGGGTACCAGGTCCCCTCCACTGTGAAGACTAGCCGTCAGCATGTGGGAATTGGCCCTGGAGAACAACATCTACCTAGCGGCTGTCCACCTTCTGGGGGAGTCCAACTTGGAGGCGGACAGGCTCAGCAGGCTGGGAGCGGACAATATTGAATGGCAATTGAAAGACCAGGTGCTGCAGGAGATCTTCGGCAGATGGGGACACCCTTGGTGGATCTCTTTGCCTCCTGGGACAACAAGAAGTGCCAGCAGTGTGCGTCCTGGCAGGGGCACGGCCCCAGCTCCCTGGGCGACGCATTGCAGATTCAGTGGAATGGCATCATGACAGCATATGCCTTCCTACCCACACCACTGGTCCACAGGGTGATATGATCCATGGTGGCCGTCGAGACCATGGTTCTCGGAGCGGCTCAGCCTCTCGGACAGGCCACCTATCCACCTTCCAACAGGCCCATCACATCTGTTGGCGCAACAGGGGGGCAGGGTTGACAACCTCGCGCCACAGAAATTAGCCCTCGCAGTGTGGTTCCTGAGCAGGTCACGCTAAAGCACCTCAACCTCTTACAGACTAACCTATACATCATTCAGGGTGCGAGGGGCAAGGCTACCAGGAGCCAGTACAAGAGTAAGTGGACTAGGTTCTGTCACTGGGCCGACTCTAAGGAGATTGACCCCCTTACGTGCAAGTTGGACGATGTGCTCGCCTTTCGGCGCACCTTGCACACTCAGACGTGCAGGTGGACACATGCGGCATGTATTTGGCAGCCATAGGGGCCTACAGAAACTCGGAGGAGGAGGTCATCTCCTCTTCCAACCCGATAGTCAAGAGGCATTTGACCGGCCTCGCCAGACTTTACACACCCATCAAAAAGCCACACCCCGTTTGGGACTTCAATGTAGTGTTGGGCGCCGTAGCGCACAAGCCGTTTGAGCGAATGGCGTCCGTGGACATCAGGCTGGTCACCATTAAGACACTGCTGCTAGTGGGCCTCACTTCGGTTCGCAGAGATTGCGAGATCCAGGCTCTGGTGGCGTCCTAGCCATATACTACTTTTCACAAGGATAAAGTAGTCCTACGGACACACCCAGCGTTACTACCAAAGGTACCCTCTGCTTTCCATCTAAACAAGGAAATATTCTTACCTACGTTCTTTGGCAAGCCTAAGGACAAGGCTTAGAGGGTTCTGCACTGTCTGGATGTTAGACGTGCTCTGAAATTCTACTTGGACAGGGCCAAGGGCTTCCTCAAGTCGGACGCACTGTTTGTCACCTTCGGCGGGTCAAGGCCCGGGTATCAGGCATCCAAGGCCTCAATAGAACAGTGGATGGTTTCGGCCATCAAGGAGGCCTATGAGGGGCAGCACAAGCCAATTACAGCTAACATGCATGCCCATGCGGTCAGAGCCAAGGCCTCGCCCATTGCATTCCAACGGCAGGTCCCGTGGCAGGTCATAAGCAGGGCCACCCCTTCAGCTTTCTGCAAGCATTACTGTTTGGACGCCGGCTCTAGATCAGACATGGCTTTCGGACAGGCGGTTCTAAGAAACCTATTTGCTTGACGACGGTCTTCTCCACCCTGGGGCTACATTCAGTTGTAATCGCCCATGCAGTATGGAGGAAAGGGGACAGGACGTAAGAGTTAAAGTTACTCACCATAGTGACTAGCGTACTTTTAGTCCTTAGTCAACTTTCCTCTATACGTCCCACCATTCTCCCCCGTGATAAAACTGGTGTCATAAGGCAATGTTAATATATTGTCGACGCATCCATGGGGACTGTGGTGTGGCGCCGGATGACGCAGTCAGAGGAGCGCATGCTCCCAGGGCCGCACCCCGCGCTCCACTAAATTTGAAGGGGAAGATGGTTTTTTTCTGGTATAAAAGGTTCCGTTCCTAGGAAGGGACACCCATGCAGTACGGAGGAAAGGGGACCAAGAGTACGTTAGTCACTATGGTGAGTAACTTATAATTTATTGACCTTGTTGAAATGGGTTGACCCGGATTCAAAGACATGGCAAAAATGTTTACTCTTTAATATGTATTTTAATACGTATAGTGCTAGTTTAGATGCATTTTTAGCAGATTTCTTTTTTAATGCTTGGTGAGACTCCTGAAGATGGTGCACACACAATGTAGTGGGAGACTTTAATGCCGAATGTTTGAGCAATGAATGGTACCTGAAACCTGATGGTCTTTTGATCACTCATGAATTAGCAGCATGCAATTTGGTTGCTCTAAATGGTATAACTCAGGGGCACATCCCTCCAAATATTTCATGGTTCAACAAGCAATGGAGGTCGACCCTGGATTATATTTTTGCTTCGTTGTCTTTGCAAGTGGAAGGTGGTGCCCTGAGGATTTTGAACTCGTGTATAAGCGACCACTCGATGGTAACATATGCAGTGCCAATAAAGACATGTGCGTAAATGCCAGTAGCAACTCCAGAGACCATAGTGTGAGATGGTGCAACAGAATTGCTGCACCATTTAATGTTTTAATTGAGAGCCAATATAACAGCCGGAAGGTTATATGTGAACCGTTGATGTGAACCGTTGAAATTTGAGCATGTTATTCAGGTAACCCTGGGTGAGTTGACATCCTCAAGGTAAGTGTTAAAGGGGGCTTAACAATGTCACACACACGCCTTTGATGTGGAGGGTCAAAATCGCAAGAAAGCATTGCGTAAGAGTACAAGAATGTTGCAGAAAAAAAGGGCCCAAGTTTTGCTGAGATAAATAGCTTGAAACTGAAATTTAAAAATTGGCTAGACGGTCATAAATGGCTAAAGCTTATCAAAGACGCAGGGAGATTCGTTGTGCTGCCTTTCGAGGAATTGTCCGGACATGTTCGGGAACTTGATTGAAGCAAAGGGAGTAGAAGCCTCTCTGCAGATCAAGCCAATAGCAGAAGGAACGGGGTCTCATTTTGTGGATTTGCATACTGTAATTGAAGTGGGTAACACACTCGCTTATGAGGGGTCAAACTGGTTTGGTGCATTAAATTGGGTACTGGACGATATTGTAGCCCTGATAAATCGGAGTAAAAAATCAAATGCTCCTGGGTCAGACGAGCTTTCTGCAATGACACTAAAATCAGATGCTCCCCTATGGGGTAAAATTCTATCAGGGTTGTTTTACAACATTTTATCCACCCGTATGATTCCCCCGTCTTGGAAGCTGGCAACAGTGACTTTGGTCTTCAAGGGGGAGGCAGATTTTTTAAATCAGATCTTTGCGAGAATACTCCTTGGTGAAGTCCACAGCTGTGATAGGGAATCCGGTAATATGGATCCTTATCAAGCTGGTTTAAAAAAGGGGTGGGGAGACAGGCATTAATAATTTTGTGGTCTCACTGTTGGAGACCCAAGCAAGGGCTCAGAAAACAAAATTGTATCTTGCATTCTTGATGTGAGTAAAGCGTTTGATTGTGTGGATCACACAACTCTTTGGAAAGAGCCAACTAATTGTGGTTGCTCGGCCCCCTTGGTTGGTATTTTGGTGGCTTTACACAGGGGCATAAAAATAAGGGTGCAGTTGGACACCCATGGATCGAATCAAATCAGGGGCTTTGCCAAGGTTGCGTCTTGACCCCCTTTTTATTTAATTTTTACATTAGGGGAATAGGTGTCTGTTGGAACACCAAACGCACTTACCCTCCCAAATTTGGGTGCAGAAAGATTCAATATTTGAATTGTGCAGATGATACCATTATCTTTTGATTTTGACACCTATTGACCTGCAACGAGCACTAGATGGATTTAATGCCTAGCTAATGAAATTAAAGCTCAATATAAATATTGCAAAATCAAAAATATTGATATTGAATCCGGGGAAGTCCAAGAGTAAACCCTGTAAGTGGAGTATTTTAAATGAAAACCTGGAGCTGGTGAATGATTTTAAATATTTGGGCAGCTATATTTATGCAGGCGAATCAAAATTGTCTTTGTATAAAGAGAAAAAGGGGATAGTTTTAGCAGCCGCTTCCCAGTTTGACACAGTGTGATTATGAATTTGGTTTGTATTCAGCTTTGCCAATGATTAAATTCTATAGGTAGAAGCTGGAACCTAAACTAATCTTTGGAAGAGAGACTACTACTGGGGAAATTCCCTGGTCCAATCTTGAGTCTCTTCTCTGGAGAAAGGTGCTTTGGTTGCCCAATTTAGTGCCAATGGCAGGTATTAGCTATGAACTGAGCTTACTGCCTTTGGGTACATTTCTTGAATGGAAGAGGTTACAACTTTATGCTTCAGTGGTGTCTCCACCGCTGTCCTCCATCTATGTGAAATTGGGAATTGAAATGGACAGAGGTATATGCAAGACCCTGGTTACCTGGAAAAACGAGTGTGAAGGTGTCATGCCACTCACCTGGGGACCGGGGTGCGTACGCCAAGCCTGGCGCGCCCCATCATGGCGGATTTATCTGTGGTTTAGGTTGGGGGGCTGCGGTCCCCCGCAGCCTTCCTTTCTTCCGGGATCCCCGTTCGGGTGGGTTCGCGCATGCATGGGTGGCCATGTCCTGCCCTCCGTGCATGCGCAGTCCACCCTGCACTCAGACCAACACAGGCTTGCGTTGCTGGCCTCGCTCTGGGAACGTCAGCGTCCCCAGACAGTTGCAAGCCTCTCTTTGTAGGCTGCCCTTCATAAGGGCTCTGATCACGGGAGCTACCCGCGTCTCAGCGCAGTTTGCTCCCTGATTGCGAGCTTCGCCAGGATTGTTTTCCTCAGTCCTGTCTCCAGCCTTGTGTATCTTGGTTTCCTGACCCTTGCTCCCTAGTTTCCAGCTCCTTGACTTCTTGCCTTCTGGCTTCTTTGTCTTCACCCTCCTTGTACCCCTGTGGCACTCCAGCTCTTAGGGCCTCCTGATGGTTCGTGCATCCTGGGTTCCCCGGATCCTTGGGGTGGGATCTTTCTTGCGTCTTGTTTTCTCTTATCTCCTGGGTTCCCAGTTGCCCCTTTGGGTTTGGCTTCCCTCACCCGGGTCCTGACCTGTTTGCTCACCCAGTACTGTTGTTCTATCCTGGGTTGTGGTGCCTGGCCTCCAGCCTCTGCTTGGGTACTCAGCCACAGCTGCTGCGCCTGGTACACCTTCGCCTGAAGATCCTACAGAGTTTTGGTCTCTGCTCCAGCAAGGACTTGCCTTCCCGGTCAGTGCTTGCACTGTCCTGACACCACGCTAATCAGGGAAGTGCCCACTCATGGCGTTGGGAGCTGGTTCACCTCTGACTCTGTGCTCTCACAGGCGGGTGTTGGACTGGTTTCTAGCATCACCTATTCTTCACCTGTTTCTTGGACAGCCTGGTTACCTCACCGCGACAGTCATCTGGAAGTTCAGGTACTCAGCGCCCCCGTGACGCTTTCCCCAACAGAAGGTTGGCTAGAGAAATTAGATTTGTCTGCTGAAGAACTTAGCATGAACCCAAACAAGGTGAAGTTAAGACTGTATAGATATAAATGGATTACACATGTTTTAGTGATAATTAATTGGAATGCTAAGCATTTTAATGGTTTTGCTCCCTACTTGTCCAAACATCCATCAAAAGAATTTCAAACTAAAATGCTAATTTCAAACTAAAATGCTAAGATTCAAACTGAATTTGCTACCACCCCTTGAGGTTGTGGGAATGGGGCAGAGGTTCCTGATGGATCAAAGGTTATGCTGCCACGGTAGTCTGGATATTGAGCCCTTAAGACACTTGTTTATGGAGTGGCTTGCTCATGAGGACCTTAGGCAGGTCAAGCTGTGTAGATGTATGCACTAGTGGGACCTAATGAGGGTTAGCCAGTTTTATGTCCAGATTTTAAATACAAATGAAATCTTACTATCAATTGCTATTTTTGATTTTGTAGAAATAGCTTTCATCAATTTTAATATAGGATCTTAAACTGGATTGTAATGTGGTTCTTAATATGTTCAAGAATTGTTTTGTAGGATTTGTGGGTTTTAGTTGTTCAGGTTTTAGCTTGGTTTGCCATATGGTTAATGTTTTAAATGTCCCTGTTTAATTGTTTTTTAATGTGTGCTTCAAATGCAATCCAATCCAATAAACACAATAAAATAAATAAAATTAAAGAAGAAATGACTTACCGGTAATGTTCTTTCTATGGATTCTTCTCACACAGATTCCTCATTTCCCTCCCATCCAACCCCGCTACGAAATTGCCTGCAGTTCGATGAATGACTTATTTAGTGTGAAAAGGAGGCAAGCTCTCTTTTCAAAGGTCTACCGTACAAGGTTATTTGTGTTTTCTGAAATATCTTACAGTTCCGTTCTTCACCAAAAAACAAAACCTTCATAGTTGTGGCTGTTTCAGCCGAATCCTTAGATTCTTCCTCTGCAGCACATAAGCTTAAGGGGGGGAAAGGTGGGGAACTGAGGTACAGAGGTACAGAGGCGTAGTGACACAGTATATGTATGACAACCAACATCACTTCCGGAGTCGATGGTTCGCTGCATTGAGTCAAAAGGGATCGACGGCTGAGTCGAGGTGCACTACACCGCCTGTCGAAAAGTTTTCCGAGCAGCTTACGCTGGAAGTGATATCTGTCTGGTGAGGAATCTGCAGGAGGAGAATCCATAAAACATTACCAGTAAGTAATTTCTCCTTTCAAAGAAGGGAAGCCTCAAGAAAATCTGTACTGTCTATTCCCTTGTTGGAAGATATCTGGGAGGATGGTCTTCTGGTCATGAAAAACCCCTTTTCAGCACCTATGAGAGACCGGCTGGATAAAAGGTATAGGGTACCAGATTCAGCTCCAAAGTGCCTTCACACTGAACCCTGCCCAGATTCTGTAGTCTCAGCAGTAGAGCGGAAATGGTCCGCCAGCCCTTCCTCCCCCTGCATGGTGCTCCTGGACAAGGAGGGTAAGCAACTCAATGCCTTCGGGAAGATGGTTTTATCCACAGCCGCAACTTCCATCAAGGCGGCTAACTCATTGGCGATCCTCTCCCATTATGATCGCGAGCTTTGGTACAAGATGGGTCCCATCCTGGAATTTTTTCCCAGATGATAAGCGGGACGAGGCTCTCTCACTATTACATAAAGGGGAGGCTGCTTTAGACTATGCCCTCACCATGGTGTTTGTCATCGCCGATACAGGTTTTCGGCAGATGGAAAACCGGGCTGTTCTGCGGCACCAAGAATGGCTGAAGGCCACCAAATTCCAGCCAGAAGTTCAAACAAAGGTGGTCCATATGCCCTTTGACAGGGTAGACCTTTTTTTGAGGAAAAGGGACCAAACCCTGCACACCATAAAAGGAGACACGGACACAGGCCATTCCCTGGGCACCCTGCAACAACACTGCCAGTCCTTTCGATCTGGGAAACCAAGATTCCCAAGGACGTCAAGGGAGTACAGGTCCTCCTATTGCCTGCAGACATCCCGCACAGGCTACCAGCAGGGTTACAAAGGAAGCTTCCAGGTGTACAGTGAAAACCAGTGTTGAGGCAGTGTTTCTTCTAGTGCCCCAGCCGCTAAACAGCCATGACCAGCCCCACTGTCCTACACCCCCTCTGCCACACCGCAGTATGGGGTTGGTTGTCCAACTTTGTCACTCAGTGAGAAAATATCACCACAGACAAATGGCTGCTCAAAATCATTCGTCAGGGTCACACCCTGGAATTCATGGGGAAATGCCCTTCCATTCCTCCCATGCGAAAAAAGGAACACCACCAATCTTTCCTCCTGCAGGAGGTTCAGGGCCTTTTAAAAAAGGGGGCTATAGAAGACGTCCCATTGCTCCTCTAGGGCTCCTGAGTGTACGCCAGATACTTCCTAGTCAGAAAAAAAGTCTGGAGGATGGAGACCCATTCTATCTCTCGGAAAGCTCAACAAGATCGTAAAGGCCCAAACGTTTTGTATGGTCACTCTAGAACACATTTTGGACCAGCTGAAACAATGAGACTTACATTCCTCTCTGTACTTGGAGGACACGTATTTCCACATCCCTAAACATCAATGACACAGACACTTCCTCTGCTTCGTAGTGCAAGGCAAGCACAATCAATTCAAAGCGCTACCCTTCGGCCTAAAGTCAGCACCACTGTTGTTCACAAAATGCTTAGTTCCAGTGGCAGGCCAACTCAGGCACTCAGGCATCTACATCTACCCTCTTAGACAGAATCCTGTGCAGTTCCCTTAGGGAGCACTACAGAAGATTAAGACTACAGGTGAGAGCAATAAATCCCCTTTGGTATCAGTCTGTACCACAAAGATTTAGTTGGTAGCCATGGCTGAGAAGTCAGACTTATCTCAAAAGGGAGATGAGCAGTATTCAGGGTTTACGCAATAGGCCTACAGCACTATGGCACAAGGAAACACTGACCAAAGCTTTGTATTAAAAAGTACATATACATATTTTATACACTTCTAATAAAACACATGTATCACAGTCATCAAGCAAGCTAAATTAAGTCAAAGGAAAAATATACACACTCCCAAGTTAAATTGTAGACCAAGTGAACCAGAGTGAAAACTGAGCAAAACGGCACAGTGAAAACCACACACAAGGGATACTCTATCAATTTCTCACAAGGGAGGGAAAGCACAAGTTATATAGAAATAGTTTCTTACACACCCTAGCAACCCTTCCCATAAATGTGTGAACCAGTTTAAGCAAGACAGTGCATCTGTATAGGCAATACTTAAATGAAAACTGAGCAAAATGGCATTTCACAAGGTTTAGAAAGGGGAAGAAAAGGGTAGTTATAAGAAGTGCGTGCACCAACACAGTTCTAAGTGAGAATCAATCTAAACGAGGCAGTTCTAACAAATGTAGCCAGAGTCAGTAGGCCTGTGCCAGAGTCAGTGGTACAGGGCAAGGGCCCAGGAGCAAAATGTTCTTGTAGCTCCAGTCAAGTCTTTGGTTAACGATTTTGAAAAGGTGGATGCAGAAGTTGAAAAGACAATGTTAAGAGAGAGGGGCAGCCAACCCAACAGGTAGATAAAGGATTTAAAACACCTCTAGTGCTACCGAGAAGAAAGGGCGGCCTGGCGGAACAATGTACCTTTAAATGAAGAAGTGGCTCCTGCGGTGGCGGTTGTCCCTGGTAGTTCCTGCAGTTCGGGTGATCCAGCAGAGGAAGAGAGGCTCTCGTCGTGGTGGAAGGTTCGAGTTACTGCACTACCCAGGGATGAAACCAGCCGCGGTGCTGCCTGACGAATAAAAGGTATGCTCCTTTAAATCGCGGTCCGGGTGGACTGGTGCCTGGCTATCCAGCCTCCGAGTACAGGGTACGGGAGATTCAACCAACGCAAGTCCGGAAGGCGATTGGCAAACTGGTTGGCCCCACCAGCTCAAGGGAAGAAGGCTCTTGCAGATGAAGATCTTCTTTCGTCGTGTGGAGAAAAGTGGTGAGACGCTGCAGCAGGGCTTCACCGGTGGTTCAGTCGTTGCAGATGTCTTTGGCTTCTCTCCTCTTCGGCTTCTTAGTTCCAGTAGCGATGTCTTGCTCTTCCAGTCCTCAGGACCATGCTTTTATGCAAAAAGATCCCCATTCATACAGCTTAGCTGTCACTCACACAGTGGAGTGGTCATCTTGGCGGGAGACCCTCCAGCCTATCAGGATAGAGTGCGATGTGGGTTGCTGAGGCAACCCTTCCAGGGGTCCAACTACCCCTCCCACACAATGGACCCACCCCAGACTCAGTGGCACCGAAAGGAGGGCTTCTTGGCAGAAGCCCGCCAAAAGGACGAACAAAGGATCCCCGACCTGGGTTAGGAGTTTAGAGAAAGACATGAGAAAGAAGTTATATTTAAAGTTCTGGTAAATAAAACCTACCAGAGTAAAGTTAATATTAAAATACACCGGCGGTATGTTAGAGGCTGTCAGAAAAAGTGGTAGCCTCAAACAATGGGAAAATCCCATAGGGAAATATTTGCGGTCGAATATTAATGGTAGTAACCACTGCCACCAGCCAGAAACTTTTGAGAGAGGGACTGTACGGTACCCTCTCGAAAATGAACATAAGGGAAAAACTATTAACCCTTTCAAGTACCTCCATAGTAAGATGGGTTCTACTGGTTTAGTTCATAGGAATTGACAAGTAAAGTCAATTGGGACTTTACATGCCCTGGGAGACAGTAGTCAGTCCCAGGGTATGGAGTCTATGTTTGGGGGTCGCTACGACACCCCTGTGTCACTGCACTGAGGGTGCTGTGTAACACATGTGAATAAAGATGGTTCCTATGGGGTTGAGAAAATCCCATAGGCATTTTTGCTATGTGTGTTCTAGGCTATTTTTGTGTTATTGTCTATGAGTGGGAAAACGAGTCTCACTCTTAGCAGGAAAAAAGAAACAAACCCTTCAAATCCAGCAAAGCTGCTGGGGGACTCTATAGGTAAGGGAAATTAGCCATAAAATGTTACGCTCACCTGATATCCACAGGGACGCCACCCAGCCGGGTTACTCGCTGGTATACTTCTCAGCTTTGCCCAGGTGTGGTCAGCGGGGAAGGTTCTGCCTTGTGGAAGAGTTAGGCGTGCTCTCCGTCCTGCCTTCTTTGCAGCGGCGCGTTGTCTTTCGTGGGCGTGTGCGGTCCAGTTACTTCACTGACGCCGGCCCGTTTGATATTGTTCGTATTATTGCTGTTCTTTAGTATTGTTGCTATCCTGCATGCCTTTCTTTGTTTGAAATGTATCTTGTTCTCCCTTAGGTATGCAGAGCTTCAGCGTGGCGAACTGGCTTGGTTGAGCCCCGCTGGTAAATGATGGCGCATTAAGAGCGCTATGATGCGGTAAGTAAGCACTATGCGCAGTGCTGCGAAGTCTTGCCTTTGCTAACCTGTGTTTTCCTTCCTTGTAGGTCGCAGTGTTCTTCAGCACGAGTGGAATGTCCGGAGTGGTGCCAGCCGAGAGGCAACCAGCCAAGTAAGCCTTTTGAGCAGTTCGTAATTGGCAAATGTCTCTACTGCTTTCTTTAATGTTGCCTCTATCTTCCTCTTTCAGGTCGTTCTGTCCGGGAGGTGTGCAGATTCGAGGAAGCTGTTCTCAGGAGCTGCAAGTGGCTAAAGATGAAGACTGCAGGTAAGATGCTGCTGCTAATGATGTTCCTTTTGTCTCCTTGCAGGTTCTGCTGCTCCGTGGTTCGGGGGGAATAGCTGGACACGGTGAGCGTCACGTTGCAAGCTGCAAAGTAACGCAAAGCGTGTTGTCTTGCTCGGGTGTGGTTTAAATAGCCCCAGCAAAATAGTCCAGGTAAAGTAGTCCCTAGGCTACCACACCCAAAACACTAGACCGCATAGCTTGGTTCCTAGGAACCAAGCTATGTGGATGCCTCCATGTTGGCTGACAGTACAATAAAGTAGTTCCCAAGCACATTGTTTTTCATGATGTATGAGCCTGGCGCCATAGGCGCCAGGACTGGCCCCATGAGGACTTTTGGAGAGGATGCCAGGCTCTAGGGGCCTGAGTCCTGACTCCACCTGGCCAATGGGTTTGCCAGAGGGGGTTTTGGGCAAGGGTTGTGACATAAAATGAGAATTCTCCCTAACATACCCTTACCTGAACTATTGACTAGTGTGCGCTCCATCCTTGGCACTAGCAACACAGCACACTGACCAGACCATCCAGTGTCCAGCATCTCGGGAATTCTACATCAATTTTCTGAAATCCTGCATACAGCCTGTTCAAAGTTCTCTGTTCCTAGGCTCACGCCTCAATACTTTAGCATGTCTTGCCACCCCCACAGTGGACAGGGTGAAATCCATTCTGCACAAGGGCCAGCAACTGTGCAAATGAATAATAGCGTCACTCTGCTCCATCAAGTCTCTACTAGGGATGATGTCCTCATGCATCCCTTTGGTCCCACACTGCAGGTTCTACATGAGGCCTTTTCAGGAATTCTGCAACGCTACCTGGCAACAAGTGTCAGGGTCCTGGGAAGACCAGCTTCTCCTCACACCACCTTTCCACAAAGCGCTCCAGTGGTGGAGTCATTGCAATAACCTCATACAGGGCACTCCCTTTCACCTTCCAATACACCAGGCTACAGTTACCACGGATGCCTCCCTAGAAGGGTGGGGCGCCCACACAGGACAGTACCACGCCAGGGGGATATGGCAACCCAAAGACAAAGCGCTCCACATCAACATGCTTGAATGATAAGCCGTGTTCTGGGCTCTAAAGTTGTTCAAGCCACAACTTCAGGGCAAGGTAGTGTGCATCTTCACGGAAAACACTACCATCATGTTCTACATCCGGAAATAGGGTGTTACCCGCTCTTGTCCACAAAGGCACAGGCGCTATGGTACTGGCCATAGCGCACAACATGTTTCTTATCCCTTTCCACCTACTGGGAATCCACAATACCATTACAGACTCCCTCAGCACTGAGCTCCAGTCCTGCCACTAGTGGGAACTTCATCATGAATAGGTTTTACGTCTCTTCTCTCAGTGGGTGCGCCCACATATCGAATTGTTCGCCACAGCGACCAACACCAAGTGCACCCAGTTTGCCAGTCGATTTCCCCAGACGAGGAGTTTAGGGGACGCTTTCTCATTACCATGGTAGGGACTTTTCCTCTATACCTTTCCACCAATTTCACGAATCCCTTGAGTTCTAAATACACTCAAACAGAGCTCCTGCAAAATGATTCTGGTAGCCACGCCAAATTTGGTGCTCTGACCTGCTCCACCTGTCAGTGGCCCCTTACATCAAACTGCCTCCACTTCCCGACCTGCTTTCCAGAGACAGCGGGTCAGTCCTACACCATGATCCAGCATCCCTCAACTTGATGGCTTGGCTCCTGCCGCACTAGAATTCAGGCATATACCATAGCACCCGTAATGCAAACAAATTCTTGCCAGGGCTAGAGCCTCCTCTTTGCTGACATGTTGTAAGCACAAATAGAAGCGTTTTACAACTTGGTGTGCATCCCAGCAGCTGCACCTGCTCCAGATCCTGTCTCTGGCTAAAGTGGATCTGGCACACTTGTCCATCAAAGTACATTTAGCAGCCATTTCCTGCTACACACGTACCGCAGACCAACATTCTGTATGGTCACAACGACTCATCAAAGAGCTCCTCAAGGGACTGTTCCAAGTGAGCGTTCCCCCTGTACTAGCCCCGGTGCAGGTTTGGCAACTAAATGTGGTCTTCTCCAAGTTAATGGGGCCTCCATTTGAGCCTCAACATGGTACTCAATTAACATTCCTCTCCTGGAAGACCGCATTCCTAGTCGCCATCACTTCAGCCAGGCGAATAGGGGAATCGCAAGCCTTTCCCTGCATACCACCATACCTGACTTTTCACCACTCCAAGGTTGCTCTCCAACCAAACGCTTCATTCATGCCAAAGGTCCCTTCAGTCTTTCGCCTGAATGAACCACTGCTGCTGCTTGTGTTCTTTGACTCTCGCTCTACTCCAGCAGAACAGGCCTTGCGTTCTCTTGATGTTGCACGTGCCCTCAAGTTTGATATGACCCGCACCAAGGAGTTCCGCCAGTCATCGCAGCTGTGTGTGGCATTCGGACCTGTGGGCAAGGGCAAAGCCCTCGCAAAGTCTTCCATTTCCAGATGGATATCTGAGTGCATCTCACATTGCCATTGACAGGACAAAATGCCCCTGCCAGGAAGACCAAGAGCACACTCGACCAGAGCTGTGGCTTCTGCTATGGCCTTCCTGTCCGGTGTCCCCCTGCTCGACATCTGCAGCCATGTGGAGGTCTGTCCACACCTTCACAAGGTTCTACTGCATCAATAAGGATTCCAGGGAGGAGTCCTGTGTCGGCCAAGCAGTGCTCCTCAACCGGTTTGTTTGAGGGGAGTGTTCCAGAGGTGAGTTCAATTGCTTCTGTAGAGCTGTGCCGCCTCCCATTGGTTGTGTATATGTGCTGCTGCATAATCATATTCAATATCACAAAAACACAAGGTAGGAAAGCTCATAAACCCTCATTTCCTGGTTGAAATGCATATCACTCTAACAACAAGAAGGAAGTGAGGGTCAAGTCCAATACGAGAAAATGATCAATATATGTCATTTTTAATAATTCCATGTAGCGGCAAACTGCTGGCTTTGACACATACACGTTAAAACAACAAATGAATGAGGGTCATTTTGTATTTTTACTTTTTGCTCCCTGTTCTAACACATTTCCATATTTCTTTGCACATTATTCCTTCTCTTTCTTTTGTGTCTTGATATTTTGTGATACATTGGTTTTGTGCATTTCATCTGTTGTTTTAACGTGTATGTGTCAAAGCCAGCAGTTTGCGGCTACATGGAATTATTTAAAATTATATATATTGATAATGTTCTCGTATTGGACTTGACCCTCACTTCCCTTTTGCTGTGGAGTAATCATATTCAATAAACATGTGAATCCATGAAAGATCCAATGCTAAAGAAGCAACAAGTTACTTACCTGTAACTCCTGTTCTCCAGCATTGGTATCTTTCATAGATTCACATGTGACCTTCCCGCCTCCCCTTCTGGCTCTTCTTGGTTCCTACTGCTACATTACTTGCGCTTCCAACTCTTAAGCTGGCCACCAGGGGTGGAGCTAATGAGGACCTTTGTCATTGGCTTGGGCAGTATGACCCAAAGTGACACTTACAGACTACAAAAGTGGCAAACAGCTTTAAGCTTTAAAGCTAAACTGCTTTAATATTACTGAGGATTTCCAGCCTGACTGAAGGGAATATTCAATAAGCATGTGAATCAATGACAGATAACAATGCTGGAGAACAGGAGTTACTAACTTGTTCCTTCTCCCATATGTAATGCAACTCTGTGTTTGTGCAAAGTGTTTTCTGTCAGTTAGCATTAATCCTGCAGAGACCACTCTGCTCTTTCTAAATGTGCCTAGAAGTGTTGATTTTCAAACATTATGCTTTTTTAAAGTGTTATGCCCAGGGAATGGACTTTATCAGGCTAGTGGCCTGTCACCCACACACATAATCTGTGGCACGGATTCCGGACAAGGTTGGTTGATCGAAAAGTTAGTTCAAAGAAAAGAGAAGGACAAGCCCTCGGATTGGAGAAAGAATTCAAACACTTTCACTGCGGTTGAACGAAACAAGCAACCAGATTTGCACAGTACCTTAAAACGGAGAGGAAGCTGTAGCTGAGGCGAATGATCCTGGTAGTTCCTGCAGGCTCACGGTTCCTGAAGCGACTGTCGGACTGACAAGAAGTAGGAAGACTGGAGGTTCATGCACTACCCAGGGATGAAACCAACAGCAGAGCAAAGCAACAAATAAAAGGTGCGCTCCTTAAAACCCAAGCAGGGTCCGACCTTCCTGGCTATCCGGCCCACTGTAGCTCTACAGAGCAAATATGACCAGATGAGGGGTCCTGGCTTGCAGTTTGGGTGAACTGGTTGGTCCCACCAGCTCAAGGGAAGAAGTTTCCTGGAGGATCTTCTCTGTCGTCGGATTCTGAAGATTCGGACCTGCAGCAGGGCTTCACTGGGCGGTTCAGTCATTGTAGGGGTCCTTTTCCATCAGCTCCTCATTCGTTCTTTTGTTCCAGTGGCGACTCTGCCTTTCTAGTCCCAGAGACCTGCTTTCTATGTAGTTTTCCCCCATTCATACAACCTGGCTGACAGTCCCCTCAGCCAATAAAACAGGAGTGTGACTTGGGTTACCAAGGGAACCCATGGCAGGGGTCCAAAGATCCCTGCCTCACATCCTGCCTACCTAGACTTTCAGGCGCCTTAAGGAGGGCTTCTGTGCAGAAGCCTGTAAAAAAGACGGCGAACAAAGGAATGAACCCCGGTTTGGCGCACAGAGAAAAACACAAGAAAGACTTTAACAAAAAGAAATGGCGAATAAACCTAGCCAGAGCCAAAATAAAATGTATTTAGTGAAGCGGGTTTATGTTTGAGGCTAATATAATAGCCTGAAACAATACTATGATTATATAAGATAACAGCGGTAGAAAAGTTAGGGTAGTTACCACTGCCACCAGCCAAGTCTTGATGTAAAGGGAGCGAAACAAGACTCCAAGAGATACAGACAAAAAGGGATACAAATTAACCCTTTCCAATAATCCATGTAAGATGGGGTGTACTGGGTCTGTGGTTTAAAGTTACTAATAATGAAGTTAATGGCAACTTTACCTTTTCTGGGGAACAGTAGTCAGCCCCAGAAAATGGAGTCAGTGGGAAGTCTCAAATGCAACCCTGTGTCACTGCACTGAAGGTGCTGTGTAACACGCATGAAAAATATGAGGCCAGGGAGTAGGTGAGGCTCCAGTGCTCAAGATCACACAAAAAGGGAAAACATACACAGCAAAACACATGTAAGAGCGGGAAAAAGGCTCACACTCTTACCAGGTGAGAAAAATAAATCCTAGAAATCCAGCAAAGCTGCTTAGGGACTCATTAGGTAAGGGAAATCAGCCATTTATGAGAATTCTCCCTATCACCCCCACCCCCAGACTAAGGGACAGGAGGATTTAATCCACTCCTGGATGAATCTCTACCTCTAGTCGGTTAAAAACATCCTAGAGAGACCATCAGCATTTTGGTGGTGACATCCTGCTCTGTGCCCAATGGTGAAATCAAACCCATGCAGGCTGATTGACCATCTTAGAAGTTTTGGGTTCTCCCCTTTCATTTTTTTTTTTTTTACTTGAATTTTAATTAAAAAATAAATTTTCAATTTTTACAAGGGTTTTTCCCAACTTAAGGAGTCCCGAAGTGCGGAGATGAACTATTGACTCTGGAGTCCTTTGATCCCGTCTGGTTATATTCCGTTTTTTTTTTTATTATTATTTTTTGTTTTGTTTAGCTGCAGGAAGCATTAACCATCTCAAGGGTTGGTGTGTTAGGCAGAATCTTGTGCAGTGCCCTTAGGGACCACTACACACAATTAAGACCACAGGTGACAATACAAGTTTTACCTTTGGTACAAGCCCGTACTACTATGTTATAATGGTAGCAGTAGCAGAGCAGCCAGGCTTATCTCAAGAGTATATGAGCAGTAGCAGAGATTACACAAAGGGACCACAATTACTGTGATGCAAGCAAACACTGACTCGGTTTCAGGTAAAAAATATAAGTACATTTATTTTTAAACCATTTGTTATAAACACAACACTTCTATTAATTCAAAAACCACACGTAAAATACACCAGGACTAACTAATTCACTTTGTACGGTATACTTCAAGGTAAGTACCCTGTGTTTTAGGGGACCGGTGTTGTGAAACAAAAGACGTTACCAGGAATACACTTGCGATCACTTTTTGACAGTAATGACAGTTCGGTCTTACTAAAGAAACGCGTATCCGCTGCAAGAAATGTTTGCCCACAACCTTGAAGGGTCCTATCCATTTGTCCTGCAAGACCCTCTGCCTTGTTGGCACCATAACTAGTACAAGCTGGTCTTGAGTAAACTCAACCATGCTGGCCTTCTGGTCGTGCCAATGTTTGACCAGAGCCTGAACTGCTTTTAAGTTATCACTTGCTTCTGCCATCATGTGTGACATTCTCCTCCGGAGACCTATCACCTAGTCAGTCACTCTGACTGGCTTGGGGGAAGGAGCACTCTCCAATCCCTCCTTGATCAGGGCCAATGGACCTCTGACTGGATGGCCATAGAGAAGTTCAAAGGGACTGTAACCAGCTCCCTCCTGAGGGACTCATGTATATGCAAAGAGAAGGCATGGCAGTAGAAGGTCCCACTTTATCTATCATGCTCTTCATAGTATGATTAAACCTCTCTACCAGTCCATTTGTCTGTGGATGGTAGGCTGTAGAGAACTTGTAAATGACACCACAGTTTTTCCACATGTCTTGCATGTAGTGGGACATAAAATTGGATTGGCTTCTGGGTACCTTGTAGCATGGTCTACTACAACCAGGATAAACCTGTTCCCTGAAGATGTGGGATGGTCAAGGGGACCAACAATGTCAATGCCCACCCTCTCAAAAGGAACTCCCACCACTGGGAGAGGCACCAGGGGTGCCACATTCTTGACTCCACACTTGCCCGAGGTTTGGCAAGTGTGACAGCTCCTACAGAATTTGTCAACTTCTGAACCCATTTTAGGCCAGTAGAAGTAGAGAGAGAGCCTTTCCTTGGTCTTCTTGAAACTCAAGTGACCAGCCAAAGGTATTTCGTGGGCTAACTGTAGGAACTGGAGTCTGTTGGCAAGGGGCACTACAATTCTTTTGCAGTCCCGAGGGATAGACTCAGTTGGTTCACTGTAGAAGAGGCCATCTTCCCAGCTCAACCTGTGCTTTCCAACTTCTTGCCCATCAAGTTGGTTAGCAGCCTGTTTTCGAAGACCTTCAAGAGTAGGACACTCTCTCTGTCGTTTGCTAAAGTCTGCCCTGTTGGGTTCACCTTCTGCCAGTAAAGACTGCAGCTCAGGATGGTCAACAGGGTCAAGATCTCCAACTAAGACAGTGTCTTCTTCCCGATCTGATTCTTCAGATATTGGTTGAACCACACAAGGTTGCACCTCACACTCTGACTCAGCAGGTGTAGGAGTCACAGGTGTTACTTTGGACAATCTTGGGGATATCCTTGTTGGTAGCACAGGGGTGCTTTCTGACTTTTTCCTGGAGGTCGTGGGTTTCCCCTTTGCCTCTGTTTTCTTAGAAATGGCAGTGAGCAACTCATGTGGAGTGGGAGTGATGGTTTCCTCTATCAACTCCTCTGGAGAGCCCCTCAAGGTTCTCTCCCTTGCAGACCTAGTGAGCTCCTGTTTCCATTTACTGGGAGGCCTGGGGGTGCTTGACACAACTCCAAGAGTTTTTAGGTCATTACTCAACAGGACTCTCCCAGGCACTTCACTCTGTACACTAACAGGTATTTTGACAATCATATCATTACACTGGATGAGAGCTGGTAACTGGGGAAGCATTTGCACAGGGCGTCCAGCTAACTTGGTGAGGCGTGTGGGTGCTTTAGCAACATCCTCCACCTTGAAAAATGATTCATCCACCACAGTTATGCTGGCTCCAGTGTCTCTGATGGCAGGGGTTTCCTGACCATTCACAAGAATACTATATTTATAATACTCTTTAGTATTATCTGGGATGGAATTATAGACATCTAAATTATGTTCCCGCAAGCCCAGGGACACTAAAGAAACACTAGCTGAGACTCTCATGGGTTCATCAGCCAGTAGGTGAAAGTTTCCTCTGGTCATACGTACTTCTTCCTCTGGGGAGAAGGCTAAGGAGACAGTGTGGACCCCTGAAGGTTTACCCTTGCATCTGGGATCCCCTTTCACATAGTCAGTTGACCCACAAACATAACATTTCCCAAATGTTTTGATGAATTGGGGTTTGTTCTGACCTCCGTCTGGTTTGGGTCCAGATGGTACACTAGCCTGATTTGGTTTCCCTTGTGGTTTACCCATATGTTGTTGTTTGTGGCCCTTTTTGGATTGGAGGTTTTAGAATTCTCTTTGTTATCTTTCTTTGGCTGTTTCCCCTCATCCTTTTTCTGAGTAGCCCCAGAATCCTTGTGAGTAGCCCTGTTGGCAACCCACAAGTCAGCAGCCTTAGCAAGCTTCTTTGGATCTATCTCCTTAGAATCAGCCAAGTGCTGTCTGAGCTCAGGAGAACAGACATCAAAAATAGACTCCAACATAACAAGATTTCTCATTCCTTCATAAGTGTTTACTCTGTAACACTTAATCCAACCATCTAGGTTTTTCAAACATTCACATACCCAGGTGGCCCAAGGGGTACCATCATGCTTTTTGAGGGTCCTAAACCTCCTAAGGTACTGGGAAGGGGTCATCCCAAATATAGCAATTAAAGCTAGCTTCAAACACTCATAATCCATCCTATCCACCTCCCCCAACTCCATCACAACATCAGATGCAACAGTGGGTAGCTGTAACGCTCACCTGGTATCTTAAGGGACGCCACCTGACTTGGCTGGATTGCTTCAGACTTGGATTCACCTCCCCCGGGTACTCGTTCTGCCGAGGATCTATTCTGGAAGACAGGAGTTCTGTTTTATCCACAATCTCCCCCTCTCGGGGCCCACCTCCCAAATGTCCCCCAGCAACCCCCTTAGTGTCTTCCTCACCTTGTGTTTTGAAAAGATGTGCTCTCCGTCCTGCTGTTCTGTGCAAGGGCGCATTGTGGCTGGGCACCTTGCTGCCAAGTTACTTCACTGGGGTAGGCCCTGGAGTCCAGTCCTGCTGCGACTCCGCTCTTGAAGTAAGTCTATAGTTCTTAAAGAGTGTGTGTCCGTAATAGTAGTTGCCCCGTTAATCTTCTCCTTCTCTCATAGGTGAAGAAGGGATGATCTAGTAAAAAATTGTATTTAAAAAATAGATAGGCAACATAAAAAAAAAATACTAGCATTCTCTGTTTTAAAACTTCCTATGTAAAATTTTGAGCTATTCAAGCTCAAAATTCGCAAAAGCAAGCACATGGGCGCATCCATTTTGTGAAATGGAGGCCCTCCTGTGCTGGCTTTTGCGGCACTAATGAAGGAAAAGCCAGCCAGCTGTAGTAAACAAAATAAAACCGCAGCTTTAAAAACGTTGTATTTATGTTTGCGGTCGCTTTTGAAGCGACCGCAAACATGAATACAACGTTATTGTGTTGGAAAACGCTGCAGTTTTTCTTTCCAAGTTTCTCAGGCTCCTCCAGTATCGGAGGATAGCTCAAAATTTTACATAGGAAGTTTTAAAACAGAGAATGCTAGTATTTTTTTTTTATGTTGCCTATCTATTTTTTAAATACAAATTTTTACTAGACCATCCCTTTAAGATGGTAAGTGAATGCGCGGAGCGCAGCACTATGAGCATTTTTATAATTGGGCAAACCTGTATTGTTCTTCCCTTACAGGTCGCCGAGAAGTTCCTGGATGAAGTGCGATCGGATAGAAGTGGAACGTAGAGTGGAAGATGTCCAGACCGCTGTTGAATACCAGGAGAGCTTTGCTAGCTAAGTGCGAGTCTGAAAGGTGTTAGAAACGGAAGACGAACGCTTACTAAGATTGTCCTCTTCTCTCTTCTCCCTAGGATGTTGCTTGCAGGTGAGAACGGACTCCAGAGAAGACACCGGAGTGATCGAGGAGCTGGATTGCTGAACAGGTAAGGAGGACTATTGGCGTTCTTCTTCTCCCCTCTGTAGATGCAGGCCTGGAATGCTGCGGACAAGTCACGGTGAACGTCACGCTGCGAGTGCAGAGCAACATGAAGCGTGTGCTTCAGCTCGGGCGTGGCTTAAATAGCCTACAGGTATCCCAGGTGCCTCCAGGGTGGACCACGCCCTAGATGCTAAACTGCATGGTTCATTTTCCAAATTTAAGGGTGTGGAGGCAGCCATGTTGGTCCATTCCCCAATGGACACTCCATCTGCCATATGAGCCTGGTGCCAAAGGCACCAGGATTGGCTCCAGGAAAGCCGAGAGGGGCATAATTGGGCCCTTGGGGCCTTGCAGGAACACTGTGGTGAGGCCCAGAGACCCCGAGTCCCAAATCCAGGAGCTATGGCCGTGACAGCACTCTCCCCTAAGGCCCCACTCAAGGTGGTTCTTCTGTCTGGTCCCTGCT
This sequence comes from Ambystoma mexicanum, assembly GCF_040938575.1. Classification (NCBI taxonomy): domain Eukaryota; kingdom Metazoa; phylum Chordata; class Amphibia; order Caudata; family Ambystomatidae; genus Ambystoma; species Ambystoma mexicanum. Next base: position 851,929,191 of record NC_090936.1, on the reverse strand, counting down.
TGGTGAGATACTCCTGATGGAAGCGTCGTATTAGACGTGGTGCATGAATGTGATCACTGGGTTCCCATGTTCTGTCCTGTGGGCCATATCTTTTCCAGTCTACTAGATAGTATAGTTTTGTTCTAACGTACTTTAAGTCTAGAATGTCCTTGACTTCAAACTCCGGCTCTCCGTGGATCATCACAGGTCCCGGTGGAGTGGTTACTTGAGTCCCAGGCTGAACTGGTTTCAAGAGGGATACATGAACCATGGGGTGTATCCGCATGTTGGGTGGTAATGTCAGTTTAACCGCAGCTAGGTTTATGATGGACTCAATGGGAAACGGCCCTAGGAATCATGGGCGGAATGTCTGGGTTCCTTTTAGAGGCACATGCTTGAATGCTAGCCACACCCTGTCCCCTACTTGGTAGTCGGGGGCCTTTTCACGATGCAGGTCTGCGTATTTCTTCTGGCGAACTTTGGCTTGACGCAAATGTTCAATGGCTTTTGTGAAAGCCTGTGAAATGGTAGCATGTAGGGTCTTGTTGGCTGGCATTTCCAGAGTCGTAGGAACGTCCAGTTCTGGCGTGCGTGGGTGTCTGCCATACAAAGTAAAAAATTGAGTCTGCCCGGTACTGCTGTGTAGTGAATTGTTATAGGCATACTCGGCGATCCACAATAAGTCTTTCCCATCCCCTTCCACTTGGTGAAGCATACAGCACAAGTATTGTTTGAGCATCTGGTTCGTCCTCTCAGTTTGACCATCCGTTTGGGGGTGATGGCTAGTGCATAGTCGAATGTCTATTTGGGCCATTGAACAACATTTCCTCCAGAAGTTGGATACAAATTGGGTACCCCGATCCGAGATCAAGACTGACGGGAACCCATGGAGCCTTACCACGTGTTCAAGGAAGGTTTTAGCCAGGCTGGATGCATTTTGTAGTCCTTTAAACGTTAAGAAGTGGGCCATCTTGGAGAACAGGTCTACGATCACTAGGATGGTGTTGTAACCTTGACAAGGGGGTAGATCGGTGATGAAGTCAAGAGACAACGTGTGCCACGGAGCCGGTAGGTTGTCCAGTGGTCACAGGAGCCCAGCTGATCTTTGTTTTGACGATTTATTTTGAGCACAAATACCACAAGAGGTGATAAATTCAATAACGTCTCTGCGCCACGTCGGCCACCAGTAACTCCGTTTCACCTTGGCCAGTGTTTTAGCAATTCACGGGTGACTTTCCATGAGGGAGTCATGATACTCCGAGATAACCTGTTCTTGAAGCTCTTTTTTAGGCACGAATAGCCGATCCCTGTAGTAAGGTAATTGGTCCTTAACCCTATTATGTTCTCCTCTCGAATTCCATTCATGTAGTTGTTCCCGAGTTATTCCTTGTTGGATTTCTTGCAGCAACTCGTCTTGAGTCATGGTGGTTGTAATGCCTAAGAGTCTGTCACTCGGAATGATGGCCACGGGTTCAGGGGGTGTATACACCAGCTCATCGGTGCCCATGCGTGAAAGGGCATCAGCTTTGCCATTTCTGACTCCAGGCTGGAACTTGATCACACAGTTGTACTCCACGAAGAAAAGGGCCCAGCGTAGTTGCCGAGAGGATTGAGCCTTCGCACTCTTCAGGTATTGTAGATTTCGGTGGTCGGTTATCACAGTGATAGTGTGTCTGGCTCCCAGTAGAGAATGTCGCCAGGCCTTGAAGGCTGCTTTTATGGCCAGGAGCTCTTTATCAGTGATGGCATAATTGAGCTCAGGTGGCGAGAATGTACGTGACCAGAAGGCCACAGGACGTAGTCGGCTGGTGTGTGGGTCTTTTTGCGATAGCACAGCACCCATAGCCATGCTGGAAGCGTCCGTCTCTACCACATACGGAAGGTCTGGGCGAGGATGTCGTAAGATTGGAGCAGAAGTGAATTTCGCCTTGAGTTCTTGAAAGGCCTTATCAGCCTCTTCTGTCCACTGGAATGTCTTGTTGCACTTCCTTAACAACGAGGTGATCGGGTGTACTATTTGAGAGAATCCTGGGATGAATCGGTGGTAAAAGTTTGCAAAACCTAGCATGCTCTGGACTCCTTTGAATGAACTTGGGGCTGGCCAATTGAGGATGGCGTCGACCTTGTGCATATCCATTCGGATTCCTTTTGGAGTGAGGATAAACCCCAGGAACTCTACTTCCGTAACGTGGAATGAACATTTTTCAAGTTTGGCGTAGAGATGATGTTGACGGAGCTTGGTAAGGACGGACCGCACATGCTTAACATGATCTTGCTCTGAGGCTGAATATACTAGGATGTCATCTATATAGACTAAGGCGCAGACCTCAATCAGCTCCCTCAGAACATCGTTCATGAAATATTGAAATGCGGCGGGGGCATTGCACAGGCCAAATGGAATTACTTGGTATTCATATAAGCCATATTTGGTACAAAATACTGTTTTCCATTCATCCGCTTTTTTAATGCGCACAAGATGGTAGGCCCCTCTAAGGTCCAATTTCGTGTAGATTTGGGCATCTTTGACCTGGTCTAACCATTCCGGGATCAGGGGTAGGGGGGTAGCAATTCTTGACGTTGACTTGGTTCAATGCAGGTCCTCAATTCTCCTTCCTTCTTCAGCACGAAGAATAAGGGAGACGCTGCTGGTGACTTTGAGGGGCGGATGAAACCGTTGGCCAGATATTGTTCCAGGTATGACTTCAAATGTTGGTTCTCGGGTTCAGTGAGCGCGTAGATACGGCCAAAAGGAATTTGGGCACCAGGTATCAGATCAATCTGGAAATCATAGGGTCTGTGGGGCGGCAAACATTGGCTTGTTCTTTTTGAAACACGTCTTGAAAGTCCTGATATCGGATTGGCAGGGTATCAACCACACCTAAGGCACTTGTCTCCCCTTCTTGAACAGATGAGCCAGTATTTTTACTCTTCCTTCCTTTGTGATAGCAGGTGTGTGTGCAGTCCTGGGAAAAAAACAATTCTCGGACATGCCAGTTGATCCGTAGATTATGCGCGACCAGCCACGGCATCCCTAGAATTAGTCGGAACTGCAGTGCTTTGATGAGGTTAAAAGTGATTGATTCTCGATGACCATCCTGACACAAAAGGGTGAGAACAGTGGTAAACTCAGACATGTGACCGGAGGCAATTTCGGTGCCATCTACAGTGGTTACAGTCTCTCTAGTGGGCTTAGAGCAGAGTGGGAGCCCCATCTTTGCTGCAAGATCCTGGTCCATGTAATTCCCCACAGCTCCGCTATCAATGTAAGCTTCTAACAAATGCATCTTTGATGGCTGTTGGTGGTTGATCAGGATCACAGGTAAGGCATAATGGGAGGTCTGTAATTGGGTTTCTTCGCTCAACAAATGGACCCCTACAATTGCCGGGCTTGGTAGTTTTCTGACTCCTCACTTGGTTTCTCCTTGTCTGTTTCTCCTACGGTTCTTCTTGGTAGTTTTACTGGAATTCTTTGAGAAAATGGCCTGCCTTTCTGCTGTACAGGCATCACTGCTGTTCCCTCCTCTTGTCCCTTTCTGCTTTGGTTAGAGGAGGTCTAACCCCTCCTAGTTGCATTGGTTCTATGGAACTTTCTGTTCCCCGCTGGACATGATCTTTGGAGCGCACAAACATGGGGCGTGCATCTGGTTTACTTCGATCCGTTCTCCGATCCTGCATGCTATGGTCAAATTGAACTACCAGATTAATGAACTCGGCACAGTCCTTGGGTGAGTCCACTACTTGGGCAAGTACATCCTTTAACTCCCCTTGCAAGCCCCAGTGGAACAAGGTGGTTCTTTTGTCCTCTGGCCATTCTGCTTCGACCACAAGCCTATTAAAGGTAGCTATGTATGTCAACAGATCTTGATTTCCTTGACGGAGGGACAAGAGCTCATTGTCTAAGGCCTGTCCATAAGAACGACAGGCGAAGAGCTTTTCCAGCTCCAGTCGAAAGCCCCCAAAATCGTTGAACAGTGGATCATCCCGGCTAATGAACGGTACTGACCAGTCTGCAGCACTGCCACTCAAGTAGGACAACACAAAGGCCACTCGCGACTGGTCATTGGGAAACACCCCAGGTCTGCACAAAAAGTGGAGGTGACACTGATTCATAAAGGTCGTGTATCTTCGAGGATCCCCCAAGAAACGCTCTGGGGGAGCTAGTGGGACTGCTCCAGGAAGGGTAATCTGCACCGGATTGCTCGTGGGGGTTGGCATTGATGGGCTAATTCCAAGCAAAGGGGCTTGTCCGGCCTGTGATTGAAGGAGTTGTCTGCCGAGATCATCAGTACGTTCTGTGGCCACAATTAGTTCTCTCCGCAAGGAATTGGTTTCTTGTCGGGCTGAATGTGCCTCCACGCGTAACTGCCCCAACAACTGAGCCAACTGGTCGGTTTCCAAGGTTTCCATGCTGGGTGCCTGGGTGGATTATAATGTTTGGGCTTCGCGTTCTGTAACGCTCACCTTGTATCCACAGGGACGCCACCCGACTTGGCTGGATTGTTTCTGACTTGGATTCACCTCCCCCGGGTACTCGTTCTGCCGAGGAACTATTCTGGAAGACAGGAGTTCTGTTTTAGCCACAATCTCCTCTCGGGGCCCACCTCCCAAGTGCCCCCCAGCGACCCAGAGTCTTCCTCACCTTGTGTTTTGAAAAGATGCGCTCTCCGTCCTGCTGTTCTGTGCAGGGGTGCGTCGTGGCTGGGTACCTTGCTGCCAAGTTACTTCACTGGCGTGGGCCCTGGAGTCCAGTCCTGCTGCGACTCCGCTCTTGAGGTAAGTCTATAGTTCTTAAAGAGTGTGTGTCCGTAATAGTAGTTTCCCTGTTAATCTCCTCCTTCTCTCATAGGTGAAGAAGGGATGATGAAGACGTCGAGCTGATGGAGAGGGTGGTGCTCGAGATGGTAAGTGAATGCGCGGAGCGCGGCGCTCTGAGCGTTTTTGTAATTGGGATAACCTGTATTGTTCTTCCCTTACAGGACGCTGAGAAGTTCCTGGATGAAGTGCGATCGGATGGACGCGGAACGTAGAGTGGAAGATGTCCAGACCGCCGACGAATACCAGGAGAGCTTTGCTAGGTAAGCACAAGTCTGAAAGGTGTTGGAAACGGAAGACGAACGCTTACTAAAATTGTCCTCTAATCTCTTCTCCCTAGGATGTTGCTTGCAGGCGAGACCGGGCTCCAGAGAAGACACCAGAGCGATCGAGGAGCTGGATTGCTGAACAGGTAAGGAGGACTAATGATGTTCTTCTTCTCCCACACATATACAATCAAAAGATTGAGGGGAAATTATTCACTGGCCCCGGGATTCATCCCCCCTAAAAAGGGCTGGCGCAAACTAACAAACTCAAGAATCATGTTACCTTTATGCTGTGCCCCATAGGCGGGACAAGGAACACTACTGAGCACAATACCTCGACTTATTACCAAAAATACACTCCACCACTAGAGAACTTGCATACTACAAAACATCATTTGTATTAAGATAATAGATTAAAAATGTATTAAACAGTTCATGTACACAATCCATAAGCATAAAAAACATTACATTTACAAATGGTTACCTAAAATTCATACCACACACTACGAAGCTTACAAAGTGAAAAAGTGCTTCTTTTCTACTCACACACCTCACATACAGATGTTAGTCCACACTCCCCTCACCATACATTGTTGTTCAGACACCTGTCGAATACACAAAACAGAGAGCTCACAAATTCTGAATTGCTCCCTCCAGACCATTCATGTCCTTATTAAACGAATCCTATTAATACAAGCTTCTCATTAATTTAATTAATCATTAAATAACATTGCCTTCCAATGAGGCAACCGCAATGCCCGACATGTTTCGTTCTTCTCACAATGTTAGACAAATGAAAGAACTTCTTCAGGGGAAATTCGACAAACAGATTTTCATGGTCTTCTCAACATTTGTGTGACAGTGCTCCTCTATGACCCTATGGGGGACAGCATAAAAACCAGCTATAAGTTAAGCTGTTACTTAATCACATCTAATACCAACATTGGAGTGTTTTAGTCTCCTATGGTTGACTCACCGTGGTAGATTTACTGAATTAGTTTATCCGTGGGCTCGTAGGCGCGTTCTCAAAGTAAAACGACCCACCGTAGTAGTCAACACCACGCACGATGATGCCACCGTCTTTTAGCGGCTCTGGAAAAACAAACAACCCTTAAGTGCCAAACAGCAACCTCCAAGCTTCAAACTCTGCTCTTTTTTTACTCCCAAAACATTGAGTATTGCCCACATGGCATTCTACCCCTGGGCGGTGTTAATGGTAAAGACCATTTAAAATATGACTCCACAGAAGGAGGTGAGTAATTCCTCCTATGCCCAACTCCACAAATGAACAAAGCCATTTCAAAAACGTGCCTCCTGTTCCCCTTCAACATTTTACCATGGCACCTTTTTCCTTCCAACCTGGCTCTATTCAAAGGTTCAAAATGTTAACCAAGCTGTGTTCCAGACAAACAGGTAACACAACAAAAACAAATACGTTGTGATTCAAGGAAAAAAAGCCATCTAAGTGACAACACTTACATCAGCAGAAGAAAAACCAGTCGTGCCAGCAGTTTGACTGGTTACACTTCATCTTGTAAGCAGGACCGCCTGTTAAATTGGTCCATTCAGTTATTCACGGGATGAAACTCCGCTCGATAGGCTCTCCTTAAAACGGCTGCAAAAAGAAAACATGCCGGTTAGTTCCGCATGCCTCAATAAAAGCAGATGGGTTGTACAGCCCTTGCCTACAGGCACACAGACAACACTAAGGTGCTGTGTTTCACACTGCACGGGGCAGTGATAACAACAGCGACCGTCAGCGTTTCCCAAGAGGGTTCAATTAGCACTTACTTGCAGTATGCTAAACGTCCTGTGTCTCTTCCTCCGTGTTTGCGTGCAAGCTACCTTGGTCACCTGATGCTGGAAAAGGCACTTCCCAGTCCTTAAGTAGGGCAAAATAAGCGCACCAGTGTCGCCAATTAGCGGAATCTAATACGGAGGAAAGGCAGCACCATGGGTGTGAAGTTGCCGGCGGCAATGTAAAAAAACGTTTTCAATTAAAGACAGCTCAAACAAGCATCCCGCAACACAAGTGTTGGTTGCTACTTCTACTGCCAATGTGTTGCATATTAACAACATGGACCAGCATGAATTCAGGTGAGCGGAATCAGCATTTCACAAAATTCGAATGTTAACGAATATTTTGTGTTGATGCTACACCGACGGATTCCTGAAGGCAACATAACACTGTCAAACATCTAACCCTTAGAGTGACTCGCCTAACCCAAAAAGGATATTGCCTTAATGCTCGAGCGTTATTAGGATTTCTGAGTGTATTGTAAATCAATTAGTATGTTACATGACACAATTCCAATCTACATCTTCATTCAAACCCGTGACAGCTGTTTTACACAGAAAAATGAGCCATTGCTCTTTTGCCTGTAACCTTGTAGATATACTTGCTTCATTACCTGTTGCAATATGAAGTAGTACTGTCTACTTGAAGTCGTTTGGACCATGGTCCATCATCATAAAATGATTGACCATAGGAGCTGTGGTGACCTTATTCTTAATACAACTCCTATGTTCAGAAATCCGAAATTTGATTTTCTTTTTGGTCATGCCAATATACAGCTTACCGCATTGGCACCATATTGCGTACACAACATTACTTGTATTGCAATTACTAAAAGACACTTGGGCCCAAGGTTTGTCCAAACCTAGGTCTACCTGAGTCGTACTGCAAGTCTGATTACAGTTGATGCATTGGCCGCATGGTGCATGGCCTAGTGTCTTTGGAAGTCCCCATATTTCAGTAAGACTCATTTGCTTTGCTGGTTTTTTAGAGATATCATTTTTTGTGAGCAGGTGCTTCAAATTCGGGCCTCTCTTAAAAGCACACAAAGGGAGATCAAGAGGGCATTCCCCTCCCATCAAGATACACCAATGTTTCTTAATGATCTTAATGACCTGGTTTGTTTGAGGGGTATATGTACTTACAAATGCTAGCCCTTCTTGCTCTTTCGCTCTAACATTATATTCTAACAGGCTCGCACGATCATTATTTTGGATCTTTTGAGTGCACGACGCACTAACGTGATGGGATATTTTGTAGCGGCCAGTTTGGAGCTTAAAGAGTTAGCTTCCATTAAAAAAAAGTCTTTTGTGGAGCTATTGCGTTTGAGGCGAAAAAATTGCCCCACAGGAAGGTTCTCCCTTGTATGTCGAGGGTGACAACCGCCAAACTCTAAAATCGAGTTACGGTCAGTTGGTTTATGGTATGGGCTGACCTGTAAGATGTTCCGGCTGGTGTCAACCCAGATTGTAATATCCAGAAAATCTATTTTAAGATTGTTCTGTGTGGAAGTAAATTTCAAATAAGAATTTTGGCAATTGATCCATAACATAAATTATTTGAACTCGTAAGTAGAACCGCCCCAAACTAACAGTATGTCGTCTATATAACGACGCCACAAACCCAACTTAGAACAGTATGGGTTGGTGGGACTGTAGATGACCTTGCGTTCGAAACTAATAAATTTGCTGCTGAAGGAGCTACTGAAGAACCCATTGCTGTACCATGAGTTTGACGGAACAGTTGTCCATTGAAACTAAAATAATTCTCAGTAAGTGACATTTCTGCACACCACATGATAAAGCTGTTAGGTGTGTTCCCCTCTGTTCTTTTAGTGAGGAGTACCTCTTCCAACACCTGTAAAGTTTCCTGTTGTGGGATACAAGTGTAATGTGACACTATATCTAAACTTACGAGCAGTTGTGTATTTGGGTCAAATTGCATCTCTTCCACTATATTAATGATCTCCGTGGTATCTTGTACAAAGGAGTACATATAATGTACAAAGGGTTTCAAATACCTGTCGGCAAATTTTGCTAATGGTTCCAGGATGGCACCAGTCCCAGAAACAATAGGACAGCCTGGCGGGTTGATCAAAGTCTTATGAATTTTAGGCAAGATGTAAAATTTTGGAACGGTTGGATTCTTGACTACAAGAAACTCGCTTTCCTGTGGACAAATCCAGCCCCTGGCACAAGCTTTCTCTACTTTGTGATTGATCAAAGTTGCAAGTCTATTAGTAGGATCAGTCTCGATCGGTTGATAAAACTGCCGGTCTTGCAATTGCCGCTCACATTCAGTTATATATGCCTCTCGATTAACCATGACAATTGCCCCGCCCTTATCTGCTTTCCGCAGAATGATGTCTGGATTTGTAGCCAGACTTTGAAGAGCTGCTTTTTCCAATCTGGAGATGTTTTGGAAAGGGTGTTTCAAACCCTGACTCTCCAGTTGATGTAAGTCATGCCACACTCTCTTAGCAAAGACAACTGCTTCAGTAGTATAACTACTGGTTGGCGTATTAAAGGAAGATTTATTTGCGAAAACCACTTTCATTTTTCTCGATATCGAAGTTCTGGTTGGCAAAGAATTGTCGTAGGTGGATTTTGCGCAGTAACTGCTCTATCTCTGCGTGCGTTGGAAATTTATCATAGCTGACCGTCGGAACGAAGCCGAAACATCTATTGATCAATTCCACTTCTTCTACACTCGGTAGGTATGAGGAAAGATTCACTAATAGGGTCGGCTGCTGTGTAACTGTCTCGGTTCGTCCCAAATGTCGGGTGTTTGGCGTGGATCTAAAAAAGGTTGTAGTTGTTGTTGTTGTATACCTCCGCCTGTGATGCCCTGGTTTCCCACATTATAATTTCTTCTGTTACATGATGTCCTGTTCTGTCGGCCTTGATTCCTACCTCGATGACGAGGCCCTCTGTACTCCCTTTGATTGGAGGAATTACCGCCATTTGAGCTACCTGAACTAAAAGAAGTGTTCCCGAAACTCACTTGTCGGCCTTGATTTAGACCACCCTGTTGTTTTCAGGGCTCTATAGATGCAGGCCTGGAATGCTGCAGACAAGTCACGGTGAACGCCACACTGCGAGTGCAGAGCAACGCGAAGCGTGTGCTTCAGCTCGGGCGTGGCTTAAATAGCCTACAGGTATCCCAGGTGCCTCCAGTGCCGACCACGCCCTAGATGCTAGACTGGATGGTTCAGTTCCGAACTGAACCTTGTGGGGACAGCCATGTTGATCCATTTCCCAATGGAAACTCCATCTGCCATATGAGCTTGGCGCCAAAGACGCCAGGATTGGCTCCAGGAAAGCCGAGAGGGGCATGATTGGGCCCTTGGGGACTTGCAGGAACACTGTGGTGAGGCCCAGAGACCCCGAGTGCCAATGCCAGGGGCTATGGCCGTGACAGTAGCCTAGAGAAGAGCCAGGGAAGCAATTGATTCCCTGTAAGACCCTGAATAACATGGTTATATTCAAACATTGCTAACCAATCCAAAATATCAAGCTTAACCTCATACATACCCACAATTTCTTTAGGCATACAGGGTCTCTTAGGACTGGAAGACCTGGAAGACTCTGGGAGAGAAGCATTTTCAAGAGACAATCTTTTCATTTCTAGTTCATGATTCAACTCAATTTCTCCGAGTTTAAGTTCTTGGTGTTTGTGTTCAGTTTGAGCATTTAAACGTTTGAATTCCAGTTCAAGCCTCATTTTCTCTAGAGCAATGAATTCAGGACTGAGTGTAGGACCTGTGTGGGTCCCAGTGGACAAGGGTTGAGGTTGCGGAGCAGGCAAGGGGCAGAGAGGCTTACATTCATAGACACATCTACCTCTTCCAACTCATCATTGACAGACATATTATCATCCTCAATACTTTCCACATTTGTTAGAGAGTCAGGCATTTCAGACCCCCTCCTCAGACTTTGGTTCTTTAACAACTTTTCAACTACTTCAATCTTTTTGCCTTTGGCAGAGAGTTTCCTTTCTTTACACATGTTTCTTAAATAATCAGCAGTGTAACTCAGGAGGGTCTCCTGACTGTGGCTTTCCATATCAGACATGGTATGTTATGTTATTTGGCATTTATATAGCGCCTTATATATCATTGGTATACATCTCAAAGCGCTGGTAGGTTGAACGCCCTCGGGAACCGCAGTTCAGACAGTAGAGAGAGAGAGAGTGTGGTATGGTGTTTGGGTGCACCGGATATGTGTACAGCTGGTGTGGTTGTTGCATGATAGCTGCATCTTAGCGGTAGGTGTGGTGCTGAGGAAATCAGTTGGATGTGTTCAGTCCAGAGGGTGGACACCCAGACTGAGTTCTGCCTGCGTTAGGCCTGAGGAGATGCTTAAGCTACCCATAAAGTGCTCAGCTAGCTGTGTTTTATTAGGATGATGTCGAGTTCGTGGGGTCATGTCATTATGAGCACAGCTAGACCGAATGTGCCATAGTACAGCTGTGTTCTAGTTGAATGATGGTTTATAAGGGAGAGTAAGCATAGTAGTGTGATATGGTGGTTATCAGTAAATCACCTGCGATCAAGCACGAGAGCAGAACGGGGGTGTACATTAGGCACAATTTCTAAGTTCAACAATAAGTGTGAGACATGATATCATTCACAAGTCTATCTAAGTGCGGCATATACTATCATTCACAATTCCAACTAAGTGAGGGTTATGCTACAATCATAATTCTATTTAGATGAGGCACATGCTATCATTTACAATTCCATCTAAGAGTGGCACATGCTATCATTTATAATTCCAACTAATTGTGGGATAATGCTACCGCTCATAATTTTATCTAGATGAGGTACATGCTATCATTCACCATTCCATCTAAGTGTGGCGCATGCTACCATTCACAATTCTATTCAAGTGTGGGACATGATATCATTCACAATTCTAACTAAGTGAGTGATAAGCTACAATCATATTCTATCTAGATGAGGCACAATGCTATCATTAACAATTCTATCTAAAAGTGGCACATGCTATCATTTACAATTCCAACTAATTCCAACTAATTGTGGGATAATGCTACCAGTCATAATCCTATATAGATGAGGCACATGCTATAATTTTCAATTTCATCTAAATGTGGCACATACTACCATTCGCAATTCCATCTAAGTGTGACACATGCTATCATTTACAATTCCAACTAAGTGAGCTATATGCTACTCATCATAATTCTAACTAGATGAGGCACATGATATCATTTGCAATTTCATGTAAGTGTGGTTCATGCTATCATTCTCAACTCAATCAAAGTGTGGTGCATGCTATCATTCACAATTCCTTTCAGGTGTGGCACATGCTATCATTTACAATTCCATCTAAGTGTGGCACATGCTGCCATTCGCAATTCTATCTAAGTGTGGCACATGCTATCATTTACAATTCTATCCATATTCTACCAATCATAATTCTGTCTAGATGAGGTACATGCTATCATTTACAATTCCATTTAAGTGTGGCACATGCTACCATTCGCAAGTCTATCTAAGTGCGGGATATGCTATCATTCACAATTCAAACTACGTGAGGGTTATGCTACAATTCTAATTCTATCTAGATGAGGCACATGCTATCATTCACAATTCTATCTAAGTGAGCTATATGCTACCAGTCATAATTCTGTCTAGATGAGGTACATGCTATCATTTACAATTCCATCAAAGTGTGGCACATGCTACCATTCGCAATTCCATCTAAGTGTGGGACATGCTATCATTTACAATTAGAACTAAGTGAGCTATATGCTACCAGTCATAATTCTGTCTAGATGAGGTACATGCTATCGTTTACTATTCAATCTAAGTGTGGTTCATGCTATCATTCACAATTCCATCTAAGTGCAGGATATGCTATCATTCACAATTCTATCTATCATTTACAGTACCAACTAAGTTAGCTATATGCTACCAGTCATAATTCTGTCTAGATGATGTACATGCTATCATTTACAATTCAATCTAAGGGCCTCATTACACGGTAGGCGGTAGCCATGGCGCTACTAGCGCCATGGCTACCCCCATACCGCATTCCGGGTCCGTGTTGCCGGAATAGGGACTTACCAGGTCATTCCGACCTTGGAGGACCTGGTAAGTCCCCATTCCGCGAACCATTCCCCATTCCCATTTGGGCCCCCATAGGGTTCAATGGGAATGAAGATGGAGCTAATAACGGGCCCGTTATCAACGGGCCCGTTATTAGCGCTGAAGTCCCTCAACGGGTCCCTTCCATAACGCCTGGTAAAACCAGGCGTTAGGGACGGGACCCGCTAAGGGACCTCGTAGTAGGGCAGTAAGGGATTACTGGCACTGGTGCCAGTAATCCCTTACCGCCTACCGTGTAATGAGGCCCTAAGTGTGGTTCATGCTACCATTCACAATTCCATCTAAGTGCGGGATATGCTATCATTCACAATTCTATCTATCATTTACAGCACCAACTAAGTGAGCTATATACTACCAGTCATAATTCTGTCTAGATGAGGTACATTCTATCATTTACAATTCAATCTAAGTGTGGTTCAGCTACCATTGGCAATTCCATCTAAGTGTGGCTCTTGGTAACATTGTTGCACCTGTCTTAGTGTGAGGCTGGCTAATCTTCATCATTGTCTCTGGGAGTGGCACAAGTTAACATTGGTAAGTATGTTAGTATGTTATGCAGGACAACATTTACAGTCCAGCCTTGAATGGATTTAGCTTGGTGGTCAAAACTCTCTAGGTGTGCATGGTGTGAGTCTATGGCAGTTTACGTTATGGTAAGGTAGAGTGTCAGGGGCTTTCTTGCTCTACACCCCACCCATGCCACACTTACAGTTTTGTTGGTGTCTGTTCACTGCTGGCTTCACTGGCTTCCCCTGCTGAAACCTGCAGACACTTTCTGGAGCCGCCATTGCGGGAGCCGCCCTTTGCCTTGGGGTCCTTAGCCCCAGGTGCTGCCGGGCAGAGTGCTGTCCTGAGAAGGTCAGTTATGACCCGGTGAATGTACCAATCAGGTTGGTTTGGAGGGGGTAGAGTGGGACTGGGAAAAGGCCAGACACAAACAAAGGACTACACCCTACAGACTGCACCCTTTGGATGCAGCCCAGCACAGAAAAACGGCCTCAGAAGCCAAAACAAACACTAGACAGACACCAGATTAGCACATAGTGCTCACCAAAAAATATAAATACATAAATGGTTAAGTAAGTAAATAAATAAATAAATAATAAAAATTTGACGGGAAAAAAAAGTATTATAATTTGAAGAAAACTCACACCACTCCAAAAGAGTGCATAAAGCAGGCCACACACGGATTACAATCATTGTGAAACTACTCACTCACAATCAATCAGCACCTGCGGTTGATTAAAGACTGGTGTCCCTGCCACATCCTTCCACATGGCTCTCCACAAAGCATATTGTTTTTTTGTGATGTTATCCTTGTGGTTAGTTGATCCAAGGTAATAGCAGCACTCCAAGTGTAATTACTATACTTTGATCCTCACCGCTGTACACCAGTGTTAGGCAGAATTACATGCAGTACCCTTTGGGAACACCACACACAATTAAGACTACAAGTGACAGTACAAATTCACCTTTGGTACAAGCCTGTACTACGCAGTTAAAGTGGTAGCTTGCGGTAAAGTTCGTGGCACGGATTCCGGACGAGGTTGGTTGATAGAAAAGGTAGTTCAAAGAGAAGAGAAGGACAAGCCCTCGGATTGGAGAAAGATTTCAAACACTTTCACCGCGGTTGAACGAAACGAGCAACCGGATTTGCACTGTACCTTAAAACGGAGAGGAAGCTGTAGCTGAGGCGGACATTCCTGGTAGTTCCTGCAGGCTCACGGTTCCTGAAGCGACTGTCAGACTGACATGAAGTATGAAGACTGGAGGGCCCTGCACTACCCAGAGAAGAAACCAGCAGCAGAGCAAAGCAAAGCAACAAATAAAAGTTGCGCTCCTTAAAACCCAAGCAGGGTCTGACCTTCCTGGCTATCCGGCCCACTGAAACTCTATACAGCGAATTTGACCAGAGTAGGGGTCCTGGCTTGCAGTTTGGGCAAACTGGTTGGTCATCCCAACAGCTCAAGGGAAGAAGTTTCATGGAGGATCTTCTCGCTCGTCGGATTCTGAAGATTCGGACCTGCAGCAGGGCTTCACCGGGTGGTTCAGTTGTTGTAGGGGTCCTCTTCCATTAGCTACTCATTGGTTCTTTCGTTCCAGTGGCGACTCTGCCTTTCCAGTCCCAGAGACCTGCTTTTTATGCAGTTTTCCCCCATTCTTACAGCCTGGCTGTCAATCACACAGCAGGGGGGCTGTCCTGGCAAGGGCAGCCCCCTCAGCCAATCAAACAGGAGTTGCGACTTGGATTACCAAGGGAACCCATGGCAGGGGTCCGAAGATCCCTCCCTCACATCCTGCCTACCTAGACTTTCAGGCACCCTAAGGAGGGCTTCTGTGCAGAAGCCTGCGAAAAGACAGCGAACAAAGGAATCATCCCCGGTTTGGCACGCAGAGAAAAACACAAGAAAGTCTTTAACAAAAAGAAATGGCGAATAAACTTAGCCGGAGCCAAAATAAAATGTATTTGGTCAAGCGGGTTTATGTTCGAGGCTAATATAATAGCCTGAAACAATACCATGGTTATATAAGATAACCGCAGTAGAAAAGTTAGGGTAGTTACCACTGCCACCAGCCAAGTCTTGATGTAAAGGGAGCAAAAACAAGGCTCCAAGAGACACAGACAAAAAGACCTTAGAATTAACCCTTTCCAATACTCCATGTAAGATGGGGTGTACTGTGTCTGTGGTTTAAAGTGACTAATAATAAAGTTAATGACAACTTTACCTTTTCTGGGGGACAGTAGTTGGCCCCAGAAAATGGGGTCAGTGGGAAGTCTCAAATACAACCCCGTGTCACTGCACTGAAGGTGCTGTGGAACACACATGAAAAATATGAGGCCAGGGAGTAGGTGAGGCTCCAGTGCTCAGGATCACACAAAAAGTGAAAACGCACACAGCAAAACACATGTAAGAAAGTGGGAAAAAGGCTCACACTCTTACCAGGTCAAAACAATAAATCCTAGAAATCCAGCAAAGCTGCTGAGGGACTCATTAGGTAAGGGAAATCAGCCATTTATGAGTATTCTCCCTAACACTCTTCAGCACCGAAGTGCCTCCGAGGGTTGCCATGGTGACAGATGAGCAAAGCCTGTGATTGGCAACCGTGTGGGATTTTCAGGCCTACCAGGAGCCGGCAGGTGAGAAAGCCGGCCGGCCCCCAGCATCAAAACCCACGACTAAGGCCCCTGTTTGGCCCTGTCCCGAGCTGGAAGGTGCCCCCCTCCATGCTACCGCCCCTGCAACTTTCCCCAGCCCACGCAACACACAGAACAAACCCACTGTATCCCTGCATTTCGGGACGATAAACAATGGGCCACTACTCTGCACCGGTAAGCACATCAGATCACCTGCCCCTGGTACACAACCCTCTATCTGGTTGCCTACTGTCTCCTGCCTCTCTTGTCTCACAGCCTGACTGCAAACTAACATGTGTCTTCACTGTGCCTCTCACTTATAGCATGCTTTCTGCTGCCTACGAGAGCCAAACCCAAATTTCCTCATTAAGAGCACCTTAAACATCTTTACCCTCCATTGTGTGCTGTATTAGTGCTGTTTGGCAAAATCCAATCTAGGTGTGCTTTGTAAATTGTTGGTGTTTGCATTACCTTGGAGCTTCGTTTTGCAGTTTGAACTCTACCCTGCTACTCACAGCATTGCGAGCTGCAGATAGCTCTTGCTGTGGCCCCTTCTGCTTCCTGGAGGAGGCGGAGCCACGCTGCATCACGTGACGGATCACGTGACTTATCCGGACCTTTTATTCAGCCGTGAGTCAGCTGAGCGGTGTGTTTGCATTACCTTGGAGCTTCGTTTTGCAGTTTGAACTCTACCCTGCTATTCACAGCATTGCGAGCTGCAGATAGCTCTTGGTGTGGCCCCTTCTGCTTCCTGGAGGAGGCGGAGCCACGCTGCATCACGTGACGGATCACGTGACTTATCCGGACCTTTTATTCAGCCGTGAGTCAGCTGAGCGGTGTGTTTGCATTACCTTGGAGCTTCGTTTTGCAGTTTGAACTCTACCCTGCTATTCACAGCATTGCGAGCTGCAGATAGCTCTTGCTGTGGCCCCTTCTGCTTCCTGGAGGAGGCGGAGCCACGCTGCATCACGTGACGGATCACGTGACTTATCCAGACCTTTTATTCAGCCGTGAGTCAGCTGAGCGGTGTGTTTGCATTACCTTGGAGCTTCGTTTTGCAGTTTGAACTCTACCCTGCTATTCACAGCATTGCGAGCTGCAGATAGCTCTTGCTGTGGCCCCTTCTGCTTCCTGGAGGAGGCGGAGCCACGCTGCATCACGTGACGGATCACGTGACTTATCCGGACCTTTTATTCAGCCGTGAGTCACTCTCGCGGCGTTAAGCCCGGCGGGGAAAAACCCATCAGCTGTTGTGCGGCTGTGAGGCGCTGGTGGTGCCAGATTCACTCGGGAAGTGCTCCTATGTGCAGACAGTGGCAGGGAGACAAGAAGGCAGCAAGGTAACTGCAAGATCTATTTATTCTGAAAAGACCTGTATATCAACCTGGTACTTCTGAAATCTTAGTAATTCGGCCTGGTCTTACTGACTAACTGTTCACAATGGCGGACTCACCGGTCTCAAAGCTCTCGCCATATAGGACAGGGGTGGGCTGCTACCCCGAGGTAGCCATTACATGCAGCACTGCCTCATTCGAAAATATTTTACAAACAAATGTGGAAACGGCTGAGGAGGTGGTGAACGGATCAAGTATAGGAGAACGGGAAGGCTCCCACACAGAGCTTCACCTACAGCCCCAACAGTCTTCCAAGACCCCGGATACATCAGTGCCCCCCATAGAAATTGAAAATCGGGGACTTTTTAATAGCACGGTGGTCATTGACGATAGGGGCCAGAACGCGAAACCACAAATAGGACTGTCCCCCAAGGCCACAGTGTGGGAGGTTTCGCCCAATTCGATTCCCTTAAATTCTACTCTCTCCTCCCAAAAGGACTTGGGCACAACTTATGATGATGAGACGGGTTCTCTAAGGCCAACCGCACCTCCTGTTGTGAACCCCTTTGTCTTCGGTTCCTTAAATGGGAACAAAAGAGATCAGCCTCCAGCAAAAAAATCGGACAACGGTTGGAAACCCTTCGGGATTTCCTTACTGAACACCGATTTCCACACAAACTATTCAAGTACGAACCAGCAAAACAGGGTGACTATTCGAGAGTGTCTTCTGGACCCCTCTACGCCACGGTCTAGATCCCAACAAATGACCACCCCAGGGTCGTACACATTTATCACTGAGCGTAAGGGGTCATCACCAAATAAATGGGGGGGTCTCTTGCCTCAGTCAACAAAACTTTACCTCAGGGACCCCCACAAAGATTCCATAAAGGAGTATTCCCCCAGCAAGCGCCGTTTCCAAGTAAACGGCAAAGTAGACAACCCTCTCCCACAGACGAGGATCTCTTGTCCGTCTTGGAATCAACTCAAGGAGATGCTCCTTCTAAAAAGGATCCCCAAATCGATCCTGGAATGATCACAGCTTTTGCTCTTGTAATGGCCCCCTTTATGAAACTTATTGAGTCGCAAAATGATCAGCTTCGGGACCATACGACAACAATCGCAATGATGTTTTCTAAAATGATCTTTATAGAAGGCTTTGTTTCGGCAATTCAGTCGAAACTCGAAAAAAATGACGAACATACGACAAACATTTTGAAAAGTATCATCGAGCCAATCATAAAAGAAAAAGAAATAAGAAGATCGGAAAGGACAAGTCTCAGGTTAGGGAGTGCAGGTGGCCCGAGAGTGTGGTCCGACTTCCCTGGAACAGACTCATAACCAGCAGGTGGTTCTGTCTACAAAGAGTACTTTTGAGGAACTTTCCACTACTAAATACAAGGACAGTTCTACCAACACGGACCCTGCTGTGCGGGCAATTAGCCCAGTAATGAAGGAGGGTAGGCTAGCACCGAAGGAAGGATGTTCAGCATCTTCCATTGCAACTAATACTCTGCCCCTGGTTACACGGGATCAGCTCGTGGCTCCAGTGCCAACTAGCAACATCAAATTATTTGACTTATTTAAGAAACCAAAATCAGGTGTATCCCCAATGAAGGAAGGTCTACTTAAAGTAAACAAGAAAGGCGACAAAAACTATGGGAAAATAGTCATACCAACGGACAAACCTATAGGACAGAGACCTTTGCCTACAAGAAAACCCACATTGAGATCTAAAATTGCAACTGGTCTATCCCTTCCAAGGAACTTGGCACTTCCCTGCAAACTGCCAACTCATGAGAGACCAGTAATAAAAAAAACAGAAATTGCTCCTGCTGCCTGCCTAAAAGTAACTCCTGATGAGTCCCCTCGCCCAGTGGACATCACGTCGACAAATGACAACATGGACATCTCTCTCATGGACTTATCTGTTTATTCAGACATAAACACCACATGGGAGGGGGAGTCAGGATCGAATACCTCCGGAACAGAAAGTGGTATCGAGGAAGAAGATCCAGAAATATACAGCAAGATAAAAGAAGTCGACCTTAAAGGGGAGACGAAGGCCCAGACGATTAAAGACAGGGCGGTGCGGCTAGTGTCCTTCAAAAAGCCCTCAATGCCCACGTTATCGATTCCGAATTCTCGGTCTTCGATAAAAAACTCAAGTGGAAAACTAGAGTGCACTCCGGTAGAAAAATATCGGCCAGCCCCACAGAAAAAGAGAGGGCAGACATACACCCATCTAATGCCTTGGTTTACACAACACTGGAAGACAGACGGAACTTTCTTGTCCAGAGATCCCTGGAAACTACCAGTAATAAAGGAGTCAGCCCTGACGCGTCAAAGGAAACAAAAAGAACAGTGTCATGGGCAGAAACGATTGAGAGAAAACCAACATGTGGGCCCAACAATCACAATGCCCACAATGGACCGGGGGCAAGAAATGCCAAGGAACACTACAGAATACTATTGGAAAGAACTCTAGGCTACGAAGACAACTTAATTATGAATCGGGCTAACGTTATGAGGCTCTTACAATCCCTGGATCTTCTGAAGAAATTAAAATCGAGGGATTTAGACTGGATCGAATTTCATAATGAACAGCGACACGACAGTGTGATTCTTCACACAACTGATCAAAACACTAAAAATTTACTCTTAGAGTTGGGCCCAAAACTTAACTTATGTGGATTCGTGCTTAGGGAGTTGGAGGAGGAAAACAGATCCGACCGTGTAGCTACTCGGAAACATCTACTACACAACCACCGAAGTACCACTACCAAACCCTATAAGGATCATCCGATGAAAGCAGGAAATAGTGGTAGAGGGACCCGAGAGGTTGATAGTGGAGGAGACCAAGTGCATATTCAATCAGAAAAAGCAGGACTAAACTTGGTGAATAGTCAAGACGACTGGAGTTGGCTGGCTGGGGTCCTATCTGCTAAGTCATAACGCCAACACCCATCTACGAGTGCCCACTCCAACTCCAAACCAAAAGGGATAAAGATCATGAGTTGGAACACAAGGGGTTATGTGCATTTACTTGGCAATTCAGCAACACACCTGTCCTCTTACGACCTATTTTGCTTGCAAGAAACCTGGTTGTGTGATCTACCTCTTCTGGACAGGTTTGAGCTATATCTAAACCCCGCAACAAAGGGCTCAAAAGGCAGACCGAGCTCGGGTTTACTGTTGGGGGTAAAGCGCACCAGTGGCATAAAAGTGCTCTCTTCTCTAAACAAAAACCCTTGGATCCAACTTACTAGGATTTCATCCACATCAGAACCAGCTTCACTTACTTCAGACTGGCAGTTGCTTATATGCAACGTATACTGGGGCCCGACAGCCCAAGATGAGGACAAACTTATGGAAGTCCTACTGGAAGCCATAGACGACGCCAGGATTGAATGCCCACTACTTGAAATTCTGCTATGTGGTGACTTGAACATGGAATGTTACGACAAGAAGCAGAGGAAAATAGAGTTCCTGCCTTTGAACGCCTCAAAAAAAATAACGAGAGGCGTGGTCATGGAGAAGGAACTACTAGCCAGAAATATATACATGGTAAACGGTAACTTGGCGGGCGACAAACCAGCCGCCCGCACATGGAAACGGGGTGCCCAAACAAGTACACTGGACTATATGTTTGCATCAGAAAATCTCTTTGGCAAATTAATATCGTTGGAAGTGATCCCCACGATCCAGAGTGATCACAACATCCTGGAACTCAAATCTGAGGCCTGGAACAAGCTCTCATCTGTACCAGGCAAACATCTACCAAACCAGTTTCTTGAGTCAACTCCTGGTGGCAATAGACTATGCATGGGAAGAAAAGAGATGGCCCTGGTGCTGGATTCCTTAAACAAGGACCAAGGTCCAAACCTGATAGAATATGCTGAAACACAGAAGATCTTTCGCCCAAAAGTAGTCGCCAAGGAAATTCACCAATGCAAGCGGCACCACTATGATCACCAAGTAGTGACAAAAAAAAAACTGGTTAAAAAAGCCAGGAGATTATATGTTAAAACTAGAGCACCAGCTGACTTAGTCCTGTATACTAAAGCTAGAAACACCTACAGGAACTGGCTTAAGCAACACAAACATCAAATAATGCAACAAGACAGTGAGAAGATGCTTCACCTACTATCTACTAAAAACATCACTGGTATTTGGAAGTTGATCAATGAAATAAACATCCCTTCCGACTCAAAAATGGTAAATCCAATAGCCTCAGAAGTTTGGGAAACTCACTTTCGGAACCTTTACTCTATGGGCAAAATCTGTGGTCCTGCCCCATTCTTCCCATCGAATGAGCCCTGGGACTTTAAATTTGGAAAACAAGATATTCTAGACCTTATTAAACAGTCCAATTCTTCAAGGGCTGCAGGACCTGATGGTCTCACTAACTACATCCTCAAAAGGGACCCGGAAAAATGGGCTTTGTTCATGCTGGATTTGTATAACAACATAACAAGACTAAAAAAGTTACCTAAATCTTGGACGACGTCCATAATTGTGCCAATCTTTAAGAAGGGAGATAGGTCCGTGCCCACTAACTACAGACCGATTGCCCTTTTGGATGTCGTAGGCAAAATATTTGCAGCACTAATCTTGAAACATCTAAATGATTGGAGTCGGCTGGCAGACCATCTGAACCCTTGGCAATCAGGCTTTCGAAAGGGCATTGGAACATCCTTAAATGTGCTACTCATCAACATAATCAAATGCATGGTTAAGGCCAAGAAATATAAGAACATCTATATCGCGTCAATAGACTTGGAACAGGCATTCGATTCTGTTGATCGCGGAATGCTATGGCACAAATTAGGGAAATGGGGATGTCCGACCAACCTGAGAGAACCTCTCGAAGCACTACACACGGGGACAACCCTCAGAGTAAGGTTGGACAGACAGGGCAACCTCTCAAACAATGTGGTGGCCATGCACGGTCTGAAACAGGGCTGTCGGTTGGCTCCTGCTGTTTTTTGCCTTTTTATATCCGACATGCAGGAAGCTTTCGAAGCAGTGAGGTGTTTCCCCCCAAAAATCGCGGAGACCGTCGTGGGAAGGCTGTTATTTGCGGACGATCTTCTGTTGCTAGACCAAACGGCCATCGGACTTCAGCGGTAACTAAAAGCACTCGAGTCATACACATAAGTAAACGGCCTCCGTATAAATCCAAAAAAATCCAAGATCTTGAGGCTAGGACCTATCATCGGCATGAAAAATCTAAGGTGGTACCTCTCCGGGGAAGAAGTACCAGTGGTTTCGTCCATGATATACCTTGGAGTAACTTTAAACAACAGCATCCAAGATGGTCCAGGTATCTGCAGGCTTAGAAGTAAAGTTACGAACTTAGCTTCGCAAGCCTTGTTAATCAAGCGACGATACTGTTCTTTTTCCCTTCGTCCTCTGATAGATTTCTACAAACTGAAAGTTGTGCCAATTCTCACTTACGCAGCAGAGGCGAATTTCTTCATCAATTCAGATGTTTGGAAACTGTTGGAGGGCCTATTCGGGAAAAGAGTATTGGGCTTACCGACATCAACTCCAATGGAAAGTGTGCGTAAGGAACTAGGCCTATCGTCCCTTTACATATCTACGGTCTGGAAATCCCTGACACTCCTCTGCAAATGTCTGCACCCCCAGGAAAGAAGTGGATTTGTGGCAATTAACGAAGCAATCAAAAGACAATTGATTCCGGTCCTAACCAAGTGGCAATTAATTTGTTTAGAAATCCTGAATACCATAGCACTAAAACCAGACAATCTCATGTTAAATCCGCTCATGGTAAAGAGAAAACTCTTGGACTGGGACTGGATAGCCACCCTGGACAGGCTCAGTGCTTCGCTATCAATCACCCAAGGCATGGACGAGCACTATTGCAGAGGCACCGTCCACCCTTACTTGGATAAATTTCCCTCAAATACGGAAAGACAGCGGTTCTTAAAATTCAGACTAAACCTCTTCCACACAAGAGAAGTCTTAGGGAGAAGAACCAAAAAAGAGGAAAAACCCAGTCTGCTGCGTCGTGGCTGTGGGCAAGAGGCTGAAACCTTACAGCATCTAGTGATGAATTGTGTTACCTTAACTAAGTTCAGAGAGAAATGGTTGGGGACGCACTTTTCAAATTTAAGCACTTTAACCTTGCAGGACAGGTGGCTAATTCTGAGAAGGGGGGAAAAAGTATTTACGACCCTGGCTCTGTTGAACTTTATGAGAGAAACCTTTACAATTTTGGACATTTAGTTATTTTTCTCGAGTTATACTGTTTCCCCCCCTATATATATATATAATTGATGTAACTGTGTTTTTTTTTTTTTTTTTTTTTTTATCTCCACAATGCATTTAAAGTTTCCTTTGGTAACTAATTGATGCAATAAAATAAAAAATAAATAAAATAAAAATTGTTGCATCGTCCATTTTGTGCTGTATTAGTGCTCTTTGGCAAAATCAAAACTGTGTGCTTTTAAATTGTTGCATCCTCCATTTTGTGCTGTATTAGTGCTCTCTGGCAAAATCAAATCTAGTTGTGCTTTTTAAATTGTGGCATTCTTCGTGTTGTGCTGGATTAGTGCTCTTTGGCAAAATAAAATCTAGGTGTGCTTTTAAAATTGTTGCAGCCTCCATTTTGTGCTGTATTAGTGCCTTTTGGAGAAATTTGAATCTAGCAGGGTTTTTCAATCGGTGCACTGACTGTTTCCCTTGCACACCTCCTCCACTGTGCCTGCCTGGCTGCTAGGACACCTGGTTAGCTCCAGTGCACTGTGCAGCTCTCTTGCCTATCTCTCTCTCTCCCCGTCTATTCCCATGGTACTCTCCATCTCTCCTATCTATTCCAACTGCTATTCTATCACCTATCCTTCCTCTCTCACAAAGTCTGGAAGAAAAAAGCTCTCTTGGACTCCAACCCAGGCCTTCTCATCGCTGACAATTACGTCAACACCACTTCCAGGCAGACGTTCATGGACATCTCTTCACTGTCCCCTCTCCTGATCCATGGACCCTGCATCTGGTCTCCACCCTTTCACTTTTCTCCTCTTCACCCATTAAGGGTGGCACTAAATGGGAAGTACTTGCATACTTCTCATCCTCTAGGTGCATCATTAATGTCTATCACAATTCCACTATTATGGCCCAAGATTCTCGCCCAGCACCTCAGTTCTCTCATAAACCTCCTCCCCTCTCCACCACCTTCTCCACCACCACCAGTGGAGTACCACGTCCCTGTACATGCCTCGAAAAACATTCAAAGGTGGAAACCAGCTTCACTTAGCTACTATGAATGCTCGCTCTGCTGTCAAACACTTCTCTACAACCAAAAAAGTGATGAGTGGAAGGTTTTGAATTTATTTATGTATTTATTTAAATTTTTGTATACCGCGCCACATGCCCGCGGGCTTCAGGGCGCACACAAAGACAGCAGACAGAATGGACTCAGATAAGTAACACAAAAGTTCGGGTCAGGTTGCATAGGAGGAGACAGCATTAAGCCCAATACTAATCAGGCGAACGGTTAAAGAGAAGAGTCTTTAATCCTTTTTTTAAATCAATTGACGTAGAAGTGGTTCTTTGTCACGACCATAGCCCAGGGCCTTGGAACTTGGGGTCTTTGGCCCTCGCCACAGTATTCCTGCAAGCCCCAAGGGCCCAATCATGCCTCCCTCGACTGTCTTGGAGCCAGTCGTAGCGTCTTTGGCGCCAAGCTCATATGGCAGGTGGAGTTTCCATTGGGGAATGGACCAACATGGCTGCCCCCACAAGGTTCGGCGTGGAACTGCACCATGCAGTCTAGCATCCAGGGCATGGTCCGCCCTGAAGGCACCTGGGATACCTTCTGGCTATTTAAGGCACGCCCAAGCTGAGGCACGTGCTTCGCGTTGTTCTGCACTTGCAGTGTGACGTTCACCGAGACCTGCTCGCAGCATCCTTGGCCTGCATCTGCGAGGGAGAAGAAGAACACCACCATTATTCCTCCTTACCTGTTTAGCAACCAGCTCCTCAATCGCTCCGGAGTCATCCCTGGAGCTCGTCCTCATCCGCAAGCAACATCCTAGAGAGGAGAGAAAAGAAGAGGACAATTAGTAAGCGTTCGTCTTCCGATTCCAAGGTCTTCCATCCGCCGCTTACCTACCGAAGCTCTCCTGGAATTCAACAACGGTCCGGACATCTTCCACGCTACGTTCCACTTCCATCTGGCCGCATTTCTTCCAGGAACTTCTCGGCGACCTGCAAGGAAGAATAGCACAGGTTAGCCCGATTCAAAGGACACTCATAGTGCCGCGCTTTGCGCATTCTCTTACCTTCTCGAGCATCGCCCTCTCCATCAGCTCGACGTCTTCATCAACCCTTCTGCATCTACGAGAGAAGGAGAAGGTTAACAGGGCAACAATGATTGCGTGCATATACTCTTTAGAAGTAAAGACTTACCTCAAGAGCGAAGTAGCAGCTGGTCTGGACTCCCGGGCCCACGCCAGTGAAGTAACTCGGCCGAAGGTGCCCAGCCATGACGCGCCCCCGCACAGAACAGCAGGACGGAGAGCGCACCTTATCGAAATACAAGGTGAGGAAGACTCGAAGGGGGCTGCTAGGGGAACGCTTGGGAGGCGGGCCCTGAGAGAAGGTGATTGTGGCTAAAACTGAATTCCTGTCTTCAGGAATAGACCCACGGCGGTGCGAGTCCCTGGGGGAGGAGAACCCAGCCCAGAAGAGATCCAGCCAAGTTGAGGGGCGTCCCTGTGGATACAAGGTGAGCGTTACAGAACGCAAAGCCCAAACAATATAGTCCACCCGGGCACCTAGTATGGAAACCTCGGAAACCGACCAGTTGGGGCAGTTACGCGCTGAGGCACATTCAGCCCGACAAGAAACCAACGCCTTGCGGAGAGAACTAATTGTGGCCAAAGAACGAACTGATGATCTTGGCAGGCAACTCCTTCAATCGCAGGCTGGACAAGCCCCGTTGCCTGGAATTAGCTCATCAATGCCTACCCCCACAAGTAATCGGGTGCAGATCAACCTACCTGGGGCAGTTCCACTAGCACCACCAGAGCATTTCTCGGGGGATCCCCGAAGGTACGCAACCTTTATGAATCAGTGTTGCCTCCACTTTTTTTGCAGACCTGGGGCGTTTCCCAATGACCAGTCGCAGGTGGCCTTTGTTTTGTCCTACTTGAGTGGTAGTGCAGCAGACTGGTCGGTCCCGTTCATTAGCCGGGACGATCCGCTGTTGCACGATTTTGGGGGCTTTCAACGGGAGCTGGAAAAACTCTTCGCCCGTCGCTCTCATGGTCAGGCCTTGGACAACGAACTTTTGTCCCTCCGTCAAGAAAACCAAGATCTGTTGACATACATAGCCACCTTCAATAGACTTGTGGTCGAAGCAGAATGGCCAGAGGACAAGAGAACCACTTTGTTCCACCGGGGCTTGCGAGGGGAGTTAAAGGATGTTCTGGCCCAAGAAGTGGACCCACCCAAGGACTGTGCCGAGTTCATTAATCTGGTAGCACAGTTAGACCATCAGTTGCAAGATCGAAGAACAGACCGAAGTAAACCGCATGCACGCCCCATGTTCTTGCGCCCCAAAGACCATACTCAACGGGGATCAGAAAGTTCTGCAGAACCTATGCTACTAGGAGGATCTAGACCCCCTTTAACCAAGGCAGAACGGGACAAGAGGAGGGAACAGCAGTTATGCCTGTACTGCGGAAAGGCAGGCCATTTCCTCACAGTGTGTCTGGTAAAACCACCAAAAAGAACTGTAGGAGCCACAGACAAGGAAAAACCAAGTGAGGAGTCGGAAAACTACCAAGCCCGGCAATTGTAGGGGTCCAATTGTCGAGCGAAGAAATCCAATTAGAGACCTCCCATTTTGCTTTACCTGTGAACCTAATCACCCATCAACAGCCATCAAAGATGCATTCGTTAGAAGCTTACATTGATAGCAGAGCCGTGGGGAATTACATGGACCAGGATCTTGCAGCAAAGATGGGGATCCCACTCTGCTCTAAGCCCACCACCGAGACAGTAACCACTGTAGATGGCACCGAAATCGCCTCTGGTCACGTGTCCGAATGTACCACTGACCTCACCTCTTATGCAAGGATGGCCATCGAGAATCCATCACTTTTTGACCTCATCAAAGCACTGCAGTTCCGATTGATCCTAGGGATGCCTTGGTTGGTCCCACATAACCCACGAATCAACTGGCATGCCCGAGAGTTGGTCTTCTCCCATGACTGCACACATACCTGCTATCCCAAAGGAAGGAAGGGTAAGCATGCCGGCTCATCCGTTCAGGAAGGTGCGATAAGTGTCTTTTGTGTGGTTGCTACCCTACCAACTCAATACCAGGACTTTCAAGATGTGTTCCAAAAAGAACAAGCAAATACTTTGCCGCCCCACAGGCCCTATGATTGCCAGATCGCTCTGATACCAGGTGCCCGAATTCCTTGTGGCCGTATCTACGCAGTCACTGAACCCGAGAACCAACATCTAAAGACATATCTGAAACAATATCTGGCCAATGGTTTAATCCACCCCTCAAAGTCATCAGCAGCGTCTCCCTTATTCCTCGTGCTGAAGAGGGAAGGAGAATTGAGGGCCTGCATCGACTATCGTGCATTGAACCAAGTCACCGTCAAGAACCGCTACCCCCTACCTCTGATTCCGGAATTGCTAGACCAAGTCAAAGACGCCCAAATCTACACAAAATTGGACCTTAGAGGGGTGTACCATTTTGTGCACATTAAAGAAGGGGACGAGTGGAAAACGGCGTTCCGTACCAAATATGGCCTATATGAATATCAATTGATGCCGTTCCGCCTGTGCAATGCCCCGGCCGCATTCCAATATTTCATGAACAATGTTCTAAGAGAGCTGATTGACGTCTGCGCCTTAGTCTACATAGACGACATCCTGATATATTCGGCTTCAGAACAAGAGCATGTTGAGCATGTACGGTCCGTCCTTACCAAGCTCCGTCAACATCATCTCTACGCCAAGCTTGAGAAATGTTCCTTTCACGTTACAGAAGTAGAGTTCCTGGGTTTTATCCTCACTCCAAAAGGAATTCAAATGGATATGCACAAGGTCGATGCCATCCTCAATTGGCCAGCACCAAGTTCATTCAAGGGAGTCCAGAGCATGGTAGGTTTTGCAAACTTTTACCGCCGATTCATCCCAGGGTTCTCGCAAATAGTACACCCGATCACTTCACTGTTAAGGAAGTGTAACAAAACATTCCACTGGACAGAAGAGGCCGAAAAAGCCTTTCAAGAACTCAAGGCAAAATCCACTACCGCTCCAATCTTATGACATCCACGCCCAGACCTTCCGTATATGGTGAAGACAGACACTTCCAGTATGGCGATGGGTGCTGTATTATCACAAAGGGACCCACACACCGGTCAGCTACACCATGTGGCCTTCTGGTTACGTGAATTCTCGCCACCTGAACTCAACTATGCCATTACAGATAAGGAGCTGCTGGCCATAAAAACTGCCTTCAAGGCCTGGCGACATTATCTGTTGGGAGCCAGACACACCATCACTGTGATAACGGACCACCAAAACCTACAATACCTGAAGAGTGCAAAGGCTCAATCCTCTCGACAACTACGCTGGGCCCTTTTTTTTGCGGAGTACGACTATGCGATCACGTACCGGCCAGGAGTAAAAAATGGCAAAGCTGATGTCCTTTCATGCATG
Source organism: Ambystoma mexicanum (assembly GCF_040938575.1). Lineage (NCBI taxonomy): Eukaryota > Metazoa > Chordata > Amphibia > Caudata > Ambystomatidae > Ambystoma > Ambystoma mexicanum. The sequence goes on along the minus strand of NC_090936.1, from coordinate 851,900,027 downwards.
GGCACCAATGAGATGGCGTATACACCTCCTGACCCCGTGGCCATCATTCCGGGTGATAGACTCTTAGGTATTACAACCACCATGACTCAAGACGAGCTGCTGTATGAAGTCCGACAAGTATTGACCCAGGAGCAACTGCAAGAATGGGATTCAAGAGGAGAACACTTTAGCGTTAAGAATCAATTACCTTACTACAGGAATCGACTATTCGTGCCTGTAAAAGAAATTCAGGAACAAGTTATCTCGGAATACCATGACTCCCTCATGGAAGGCCACCCAGGAAATGCTAAAACCCCAGCCAAGGTGAAACGAAGTTACTGGTGGCCAAGGTGGCGCAAAGATGTTATCCGATTCATTACCTCTTGCGGTATCTGTGCTCAAAATAAATCATCAAAACAAAGACCAACTGGTCTCCTGCAACCACTGGACATCCCGCCGGGTCCGTGGCATACGTTGTCTCTTGACTTCATCACCGACTTCCCCATCCTGTCAAGGTTACAACACCATCCTAGTGATCGTAGACCTGTTCTCCAAGATGGCCCATTTCTTTCCATTTAAAGGTTTACCAAACGCATGTGGTCTAGCCAAAACCTTCCTTGAACATGTGGTACGGCTGCACGGGTTCCCTTCAGTCTTAATCTCAGATCGGGGTACCCAATTTGTGTCTAACTTCTGGAGGAAGTGTTGCTCGATGGCCCAAATAGACATCCGATTATCCACTAGCCATCACCCCCAAACGGATGCTCAAACTGAGAGGACGAACCAGACGCTCGAACAATACCTGCATTGCATGCTTCACCAAGTGGAGAGGAGTTAGACGGATTTATTGTGGATCGCTGAGTATGCCTATAACAATTCATTGCACAGCAGTACCGGGCAGACTCCATTCTTTACTGTGTATGGCAGACACCCATGCACATCAGAGTTGGACATTCCTACAACTCTGGAAATGCCAGCCATCAAGAATCTACACATGACCATTTCCCAGGCTTTCACAAGAGCCATCGAACATTTGTGCCAAGCCAAAGTAAGCCAGAAGAAATACGCGGACCAACATCGCGAAAAGGCCCCCGACTACCAGATAGGGGACAAGGTGTGGTTAGCATCTAAGCATGTGCCTCTAAAGGGAACCCGGACATTCCGCCCACAGTTTTTAGGGCCATTCCCCATCGAGTGCATCATAAACCCAGCCACGGTAAAGCTGACTTTGCCAACCCACATGCGGATACACCCGGTGTTTCATGTATCCCTTCTGAAACCAGTTCAGCCTGGAACTCGAGTGACTACCCCACCAGGACCTGTGATAATTCACGGAGAGCCAGAAATCGAAGTAAAGGACATCCTAGATTCAAAGTACGTTAGAACGAAACTTTACTATCTAGTAGACTGGAAAGGATATGGCCTGCAGGACAGAACATGGGAGCCCAGTGACTACATTCATGCCCCACGTCTGATACAATGCTTCCATCAGGAGTACCCCACCAAGCCGGGAACAGACAGAAGAACCACCTTCAGAGGGGCCTTAGGGGGAAGTGCTGTCACGACCATAGCCCCTGGCCTTGGAACTCGGGGTCTCTGGCCCTCGCCACAGTATTCCTGCAAGGCCCCAAGGGCCCAATCATGCCTCCCTCGACTGTTCTGGAGCCGGTCCTGGCACCTTTGGCGCCAAGCTCATATGGCAGGTAGAGTTTCCATTGGGGAATGGACCAACATGGCTGCCCCCACAAGGTTCGGCGTAGAACTGCACCATGCAGTCTAGCATCCAGGGCGTGGTCCGCCAGGAAAGCCCCTGGGATACCAGCTGGCTATTTAAGCCACGCCTGAGCTGAGGCACGCGCTTCGCGTTGTTCTGCACTCGCAGCGTGACATTCACCGAGACCTGCTCGCAGCATCCTTGGCCTGCATCTGCGAGGGAGAAGAAGAAGAACACCATTATTCCTCCTTACCTGTTTAGCAACCAGCTCCTTAATCGCTCAGGAGTCATCCCTGGAGCTCGTCCTCATCCGCAAGCAACATCCTAGAGAGGAGAGAAAAGAAGCGGACAATTAGTAAGCGTTCGTCCTCCGATTCCAACGCCTTCCATCCTCCGCTTACCTACCGAAGCTCTCCTGGAATTCAACAACAGTCTGGACATCTTCCATGCTACATTCCGCTTCCATCTGGCCGCATTTCTTCCAGGAACCTCTCGGCGACCTGCAAGGAAGAATAGCACAGGTTAGCCCGATTCAAAGGACACTCATAGCGCCGCGCTTTGCGCATTCTCTTACCTTCTCGAACATCGCCCTCTCCATCAGCTCGATGTCTTCATCAACCCTTCTGCATCTACAAAAGAAGGAGAAGGTTACCAGGGCAACAACTATTGCAAACATATACTCTTTAGAACTAAAGACTTACCTCAGGAGCAGAGTCGCAGCCGGTCTGGACTCCCGTGCCCACGCCATTGAAGTAACTCAGCCGATGGTGCCCAACCACGAAGGGCCCCTGCACAGAACAGCAGGACGGAGAGCGCACCTTATCGAAATACAAGGTGAGGAAGACTCGAAGGGGGTCGCCAGGGGAACGCTTGGGAGGCGGGCCCCGAGAGAAGGTGATTGTGGCTAAAACTGAACTCCTGTCTTCCAGAATAGACCCACGGCGGCGCAAGCCCCCAGAGGAGGTGAACCCAGCCCAGAAGCAATCCAGCCAAGTCGAGGGGCGTCCCTGTGGATACAAGGTGAGCGTTACATTCTAAGGGTAATCAGGAGTAAATTCCAAGCAGTAGGGCTAAGTACATCAAAGCTATGACCACCTGCTTTTACCAGTCTGAACCAGGGCTGAGGGTACATGATGGAGTGTAGTGTTGGAGGCGAGCAGATAGATATTTGGGAGCTGTGTTAAGGATACATTTATGAGTCACGTTGAGGAGCTTATGAGTCACTCTATGCTTAACAGGAAGCCAATGTAGATCTCGTCTTGGGGCTGTAATATGAGCATGTTTAGAGAGCCCAGTAATAGCATGAACCACGCCATTCTTGGTAACCTGGAGAGAGGATAGGATGGACTGAGAGCAGCCACTCAGGAGACTATTACAATAATCCAGGCAAGAGTCTACCAGAGCCGTAGCCAGGACGGCGGCGTTCTCGTGCATCACAAAAGGCCAGATATTACAGAGCAATTTATTAACAAGGCCACAGGAGCTCCGAACCTGTGCAACATGCTGCTTCATTGTTAGCTCAGAATCAAGAATGACGCTGAGAGATTTCACCTTGTCTGCCACAGGGGTGACAGCATTAAGAATGGTAAAGCTGTCATACTCCCGGGGTAGAGTTTTGAGCTTGGGGGCAGTGGCCACAATGAGAAGTTCAGTCTTCTTTGTGTTTAGTGCTAGAGAGTTAGTGATCATCCACTCATGGATAGTGCTGTAGATTTGATTGAGATCGGCTTGGTGCGCAGCATAATTCCCGGTGAGTTTCAAAACGACCTGGGTATCCGCGTAGTTGGTGTACTGGACACCCAGGTCATCTAACAATATCAGAAAGGGAATAATTATTTTTTTTAATTATTTTTTTAATTGATTTAGCTGAACATTGTCATCTTCACAATACATCATACGAAAAATTGTCTAAAATAATGACTAACATCAGAAAAAATATACAATAACACACTTTAAGATTAATGGGTTTTTTCTTTCAATTTCAAACTTCATCAATCGTTGAATCAAGTCAAGCAAGCGTGGACTCAAAAATTAATCATGCTTAAAACTGATTTCCATTCAATTTCAATTCATGTAAAAAAACAATTGCCCCAATTCTCAATTTAGTTAGGAAACCAAAGTGAATAATTTTCCACATGGTATCATAAGTCAATTCTCGGTACTCTTCAGAGGGGATTTCAAATATTTTAGTCGGATGTTCATCAAGGCTCCACACTCAACTAGTATATGTTTCAAAGTTTCTCTTTGAGAAGATTTATTACAATATCAACAGACCTTATCCAATTTCTGAATTATTTTGTGCTTAGCTAACACATCTCTGGTTAACCAGAGATTGAGGCGTATTCAGAAAAAATCACCTCTATGAACCATTGAGGGATATTTGTTTATATAGCTCTCAGGAATGGAGTGGCTTTTCAATTTGAAGGGATTTCCACCAAAATCTCTACAATTTACATTTATTTCCATCAAAATCTCTATACAATTTACATTTATTTCTATTGGAACTCCAGAAAGGCAATAATGTAAATGTTAAACAGGGAGGGTGATCGTCTCCCGTGTTCTTTTGGAACCAATTAAAGAGCATGATGACCAAACTTATCTGAGCCGGGAAACAACCTCGCATTTCACTAGACATACTATGCCGACTGTGCTCCCAGGGAGGATTAGACGTCCCTGACCTCTTTCTATAGTACTTGGTGGCCCAGGTTCAGTATCCCGTCTGGTGGTGGTCCCCCACAGGCAACCTCCCTCATTCGCGCCTTGAGAAGGCTATTACCCAACCTGGTGACCTCAGGGATCTCCTGTGGGCTACGCGGGAATGCCACTTGAGGGCAGAAATACAACCCTTGGATATCACTCTCAGAGCCTGGAACTGCCTGGCGAAATGGGCCGGGCTGGGTCAATGGTACTCCCCATCCATGACTATATACCACGTCCGAGGCATACCACTCACACATGAGGCTATCTTCATTCAACACTTCACTAACCTACAGATCCACACAATGGGAGATATTGCCCCTGAAGGCAAATTCATATCATGGGAAGACCTCAAGTCCAGGGGTATATGGACCCACTTCACGCAGCTTTTGTATTTCCGGCTACTGGAGGTATTGAGGGCCAGATGGCCGGACTTTCCAAACACGCCTCACACATCTCCATTGCTGATGTATGCTACTACGCCGACATCCACCATCCCCTCTTACCCTACACAAATTGTTCCCACTCAGATCCCCAAATTGTAAGAGGTGCCACCAGGCCCCAGCTGACTTTTACCACGTCGCCTGGCTCTGCCGTCAGGTTCAATCTCTTTGGTCAGGCATAGCAGAGGCAATGGCGAGTATGGTTGATAACCCCATTCCACTTACCCCTGAGATTTGGCTGCTGGCCCTAGTTGCGTCTGACTCCCGTTGCGAGAAACGACTAGTTGGCATGGCCTCCGTGTTCGCCAGATCCTTGGTGGCGCATACGTGGGCGGCTACCAGAGCACCTTCATTTCAACACTGGCTCAATCTTATGTCGAGTTGTGAACAGAGGGAGACACAGTACAATCTGACGCTCCCGCCTAACAGCAAACCTAAGGACTATTTTGCAGTCTTTAGGAGTTACATGGCCAGGGAGGTTGATCATGAAACCGACCTCAATGTACAGAGGCCCCATGACCCTCCGGATAGTCTCCCCGCCCCTCTCTCCCTGGGTCGCATTTCCTGTGATCATTCACGAATGAGGTCTCTGAGTGATTAAAGCTGGGATCACAATCCATGGACAACTGGCTAATTTCAACGGTGCTGTGTGCCTCACAAAGACTGTGGTAATTTTGTGTGCAATTCAATATTGTTTGTAAACGATGGAAGAAGTTGGGGGGTTGGGAGGAAGGCATGTTGCCCCTTTGTTAGTATCAGTATGTACTGTTTAACATGCAAAAAGTTAATAAAAACTGTAAAAAAAACCAAAAAAACAGGGAGGGTGAAATACACGACCCCTGAGGAATGCCACATGATATAAGAGCAGGCCTAAACTGGGCTTCCCCACTAAAAACTCTAGCCGATCGTGGCCCAAGAAAAGAAGAAATCCATTGTGAGGCCAGACTGGAGCAACCCACTAGGGTTTGTAATCGTTCCACCAGAATGGTATCATCCACAAGATCGAAGGGGGAACAGAGGTCCAAGAGCATTAGAATTTCAGGTTGGACCTGGTCCATGATGTTAAGTAAATTAGCCTTGAGATCAAGCATGCCCATCTCCGTGCCATGACAGGCTATGAAGCCAGATTGGTGAGTCCACAGGATGTCATTCTGTTCTAAGAAACACTTTTATTGTGAGTAAGCTACTTTATCGAGAATCTTAAGAAGAAACGAGACATTGGTAATAGGGCAGTAATTTTCTGTCACTAGGTGGTCAAGACCTTCCTTCTTCAAGAGAGGGGTGACCCAATCCTCTTTGAGAATAGGGGGAGAACGGATCCCTGTGCAAATGAAAAATTGACAACTTTGGTGACTCAGGGACAGAGTACATCGTAACTGATAAAAAGGTCGGAAGGACAGACGTCGCCCCAACAGGTGTACTAGGAGAAAAGGCAAAAATAGGAGACTCAGAAATTATGGGAGAAGCTAATTCAAAAGAGACCAGTGAGGGCTTTTTAGCATAGTTAAAAGAGGTCTCGGAGGACTGAATGGCATTCTGACGAGATGTAACCTTATTAGTAAAGGCATTGTGAATGGTTTGACACCAATCAGCATTCTTTACTGGACCGGGGGCTGTACCAGGCTTACTCTTAAATTCATTAAGGATGGTGAATGATTCTTTAGAGCTGGACTTAACTTGGAGAATCCTATCATTGTACACAGCAGATTTATCCTCTATGATAGCAACTTTGTATTGCTTAATTAAATGTTTATAAGTAGCCAGAGTGGATGAAGAGGGGTTATTGGCTCCAGCAACGTTCAGCAGACTGTTTCTTTTGTCTAAAAGAAGAATTAATCTGAACCACTGGCACTGCCCTGGCCAACCTTCCATACCACAGTTCTTAAGCCTGTCAGCGCCATTGCAAAAGGGCGCAAATCAGTCAGGTTCAGGAAACATATTTGGGGATGCTTGTGATCTCGTGCAGAAGGGATGTGACCTAGCAGTTTGGGCTGGACTGCCCCTTTTGGGGCGGGTACAAGCCTGATTTGCATATGGTCTTTCCCCTTCTGTAGTGGCTTGGCAGGTGAAGAACGATGGTCTGTAGGGTTTCCCAGGGCAATGTCAGAGGTTAAGATTCATTCTAAACTTCCAGGCATCACCTCTTTATTTTTGCTTTGTCACCCCGAGTGAAACGGGTATGCCCAGATGTGGGTCCCGTGCCTGCTTGACCTAGAGACCCAAGGTACTCCTCACTGATGAGGCCCAACAAGGCTGAACCATGGTTAGGGATGCTTGTGGTCTCGTGCAAAAGGGATGTGACTTAGAAGTTCAGGCTGAACTGCCTCTTTTGGGGTGGGACCAAGCCTGCTTTGCAAAAGGTCTTTCCCCTTCTGTAATGGCTTGTCTGATGAAGAATGATGGTCTGTAGGGTTGCCCAGAGCAATGCCATAGGTTAAGATTCATTCTAAACCTTCAAGCCATCACCTCTCTGTTTTTGCTTTGTCTAACACTCCTCTGACATCTGCCTCCTTCTCGAATACCTTGACTTGGATGTCCTCTCTCTTACCTAGATGCAGTTCAATGCCAACTCTGTCACTGCTCTTGACACTCTCCTTCCTGAGGGCTGCCAAATCCTCTCCAAACCCAGACCCAACAGGACTGGAGGTGGAGTGGCCGTTATCTTCCCTGAGTGGGTCCATGCTGCCATCATTCCTACTTAATCCTACTCCTCTTTTGAATACCTTGCCTGTAGACTGGGGTCTCTCCAACTTTCTCCCTCACCCTTGCCACTATCTATAGACCCCCTGGCCCTTTCTCCCTCTTACTCTCTGAATGGGAAGTCCTCGCCTCATCTCTTTGAACCTCTTCTTTTAAACTCATCCTCCTTGGTGATGTCAACATCCACCTCGACTCTCTTGATTCAAGCACCTCTTAGTTCTGGGTCCTCTGTGACTCCCTCTCACTCACTGTTCTTCCTTCCGGCCTGGCTCGCTCTACTGGCCACCTTTTTGATGCCCTCATCTCTGGTGACATCTCTATCTCTAATCCAGTCACCATCCCCCTCTCCTGGTCTGACCACTCTCTCCTTTCCTCCTATCTGCGGCCCCTTCGCCCTCTATCCGAGCCACCCCCTGCACTGCCGGCCTCCTTCACCATCATTCGACCAATGAAGCGACTGCCCGTTGCTGTTTTTGCCTCCACCTTCATCCCCCCTCCCACCCCTGCTCCTGACTCTCCCTCTGACTCTGTCTTTGCTAATCTGCATCTTGTCTTCTCCAACACTCTTGACATCCTTGTGTAGAGAGCGGTAGGCACTATCCTGCCAGTCCTTGTCCCCTCACCACCGTCATATTGGAACACTCGGAGAAGAGCTATAGATGGGACCCTATGTATCATTCCTATACTACATCGAGCGTATGAGAGATGCTATGCACTCAGACAGCCCTACAGAATGTACCCTCGAAATCAAAGTGTGGCAGATTTTCAGCTGGAAGAAAGCTATGTGAAAGGATGTTGTTTGCCAATATGTCAGAATGCATTGGTGAATATCATGGATGGACGTTAATGAAATCTGATGAGGACGAAGTGATGTCACAAAGAAGATATATGAACCTATGTTAAAACGATATGTAACGATAAGTAACAATGTAACTGAAGCATTAAGAGTAACAGGAACCTAAAACTAAAATAATCATGGATCTAAAGAAAATGAAGTAACTTACTGACCAATAACTGTAAATACGCAATAATGCAAGGCAGAAAGAAAACGTATAGAAGCTTGCTATAGAGAAATATATAACGTGGCAAGGACGTCCATATCAGGAAAAATGGAAGACAGTTCACGTTGAATGTAACCGAGCTACTTCAGAAACAGGCCTACACTGTAAGAATCAAGAGGCGTGGAAAGACAACCCCCGTGAGCAGATCCGGCGCTGAGTCAAGGTTGGCTCAGAGTGAAGATGCTAGTTTGGGGGTTAAGCTCTGAATGTCGGACATTCTTTATAGATGGAAGAAGACGAAAACATCTGTGAGAACTAAACTGCTGGTCAATTAAAAACATACGAAGTTCATATGAGATAGAGTGAGCAAGTCTCTAGAGGCTAGGAGGAGCAACAGCACCTTGCATAATTAAATCAAATAGTAGTAAATGGAAGGCTGAAAAGGACAAATTTGCGGTCCACTCACATGTGACTCAGAAGTTGAAAACAAAGACTATTTAGAGCCTTAAGCTAAGATAGTGGTGTGATCACACTCCCTTGAATGTCCCAGAACAGTGAGCAGCAACAAGGTCAACTACAAATGAAAGACTTTGGCTGATGGCCTACCGATGACAGATGATGGACTAATTGGGAAAATGGGGAGTAGTCTGATGGGATTCAAACACCTAGGTTTCGTTTCACGTACGTGTTGCTAAAGAGCTAAAAGTCCAAGGTTGGGATAGAATGCCAACCAATCAGTGGCGTTGGGGGGCAACCTAACATACAAAGTTGTAGGAGCCAATTCACTAATGTTTTGTTCCCAATAACCAGTACTTTGTGTTTTGAGGTAGTTCAAGGCGTGCCCTACAGACAAAGGGTAGCCAATGAAGCACTGATCCTTATTTATTCTATAAATAGATATGTCCCTTCACCAACCCCTTCCCTCGATAGGTTTTGCATTTTGCCATGTAGAATGACTTCATAGATGACCTCTATGTAATCAGGCTGCTATGTGAGTGTAAATGCATCAGTCTGACGTTTGTCATGTCTCCCCACTTTATTAAACTGAGACTAAAGATTGCCATAATCTTTGAGTCTGTCTGATTATTTGGTCTAAGATCTATTAATGTAATTCCATCTAGCAGAAAAAGACGCTTCAATGTGCTAGAGCACACTTGCCTCTGCCATGAAGATCCGTCTAAAACCTGCCACCAAGAACCACAACTGGTACGATTCCGATCTAGCATCTCTGAAACGCAAGTTATGTTATTTGGCGTTTATATAGCGCTCTATATATCATTGGTATAACCTCAAAGCGCTGGTAGGTTGAACGCCCTCGGGGACCGTAGTCCAGGTCAGTTGAGAGAGTAAGGCGTCATAGGGTGCTTGGGTGCACCAGTTAAGTGTGCAGCTGATATAATGCCTGATGGTAGCTGCATCCTAGCATTAGGTGTGGTGGTATTGATATCAGTTGAATGTGTGAAGTTTGTAGGGTGGCCACCAAGACTGGGTTCTGGCTGCGTTAGGCCTGTGTAGGACACTTATGTGTGCAGGTAGGCCAGTTTGTCATGGGTTGTAGCTGCGTTTTATTAGAATGATGAGGTGTTCATAGGGTAATGTTCGTATGTGAGCAGCTAGGCCAAAATTGATTGAGGGATGTAACTGCACTCTAATTGTTTGTTTGTTTGTTTATTATTTATAGCGCACACCAAACCCGAGGGTAACCGGGCGCGTTGTTCAAGGATACTTTAAACTTTACAGGTTACGCATGCTTACAAGTGGTACATCGTAGAAATTACATAATGCAGGACAGTAGGGAGAATATACATTGAGTATAGTATAAGCATATAACATAATATATACAGGAAATATGCAGTAGGAGATGGAGAGTATATAATTATGTGCATAGTACGTCGGTAGAACAGTAGTTGTGTTGGTGTAGGGCAGGACTATTGGTCATTTTCTTTGATCCAGTTAATACAGTTAGATCTGAAGAGAGCGTAGGATTGGGTAGATCTCAGGCCGGGCGGGAGGGAGTTCCAAAGCTGGGCAGCTTTGACCGGGAAGCTGTTTCCTCCGGCCGTACTTAGTTTAAATGGGGGTATCACTAGCTGGTTGGAATATGCTTCTCTGGTGTGTCTAGTGGAGATTTTTCTGTTGAATCTAGCAGCTAGGTATTTGGGTGCTAGATGGTTGATACTTTTGAAGGTAAGAGAAGCTGTCTTGAGTTTGATTTTGTCCGCTGTGGAGAGCCAATTGGATTGTCTTCTAGCCTCTGAAATATGCTCCCTTCTTGGAATTCCTAAGGCAGCTCTAAGAGCATTGTTCTGTAGTGTTTGAATCTTTTGCAACGTATGTTTATTGGCCCCTAAGTATAGAGCGAACAATCTTTGTCTCAATGCCATTGTGTGATGCAAGTGCAGAGTTGCTGAATGGAAGTGGCATACCTTAGGCTCATCCACTGACAAACTGACCTGCCGCCGTTCTAAAAGGCAATATCGCTACTCTATCGGCTCTAAAAAGAAGGCCCACATCCAAGCCTGTATTACTGGAGCCCCGAACAACATGGAAAAACTTTTCAAAATCTTCAGGGAACTTGCCAATCCACTTGCAGTCTCCACCTCTCTCCTTCCTTCCCAGGCCCTTTGCACTGCCTTGTCCTCCCACTTCACATCCAAAACTCAGGACATCCTGTCCTCACTCTCCTCCACCACATCTCCCCTCACTCGCCCCCCTCCTGCCCATAACATCGGACACAGTCTCTAAAGTGGTTTGCTCTATGAAGGCCTCCTACAAACAGGTGCTCCCCTGCTCTTCCAGAACCATTAAGGACAACATCTCATCTCTCACCCGGCCCTTGAAGACCTCTATAACCACTTCTTCAACCATGCTTGCAAATCTTGATTCCGATTCTCCTGCTGTTCTCATTCTCCTCGATCTCTCCTCCGCCTTTGACATGGTCAACCATTCCATCCTCATAAAATGACTCTGTGACACCCTTGGCATCACTGACCGGGCACTGGACTGGCTTACCTCTTTCCTCACTAACCACCCTTCCCAGCTGCAATTGGGCCCTTTCTCCTCCTCCACTACCCTTTTTACCTGTGGTGTCCCCCAGGTATCGCCTTGGCTCTTCAATATCTATCTTGCCCCTCTTGCTCATCTGATCTCCTCCTTCTATCCTCATTTCCAGTGCTATGCTGATGACACACAACTTTCCTTCAAATTTACATTTACTTCCCTCTCTTCCTCCTCTCTCATCCCCCACTGTCTGTCCACCATTCAGGCATGGTGTTCAGCGAACAATCTTTGTCTCAATGCCATTAAGACAGAGATCCTCCTCATCCGAAAATCTGTGCCCTCTTTTCCTCCTACCCTTTGGCCACCTCTCTTGGGCCCTCTACCCCCACCAAATTGTGAGGCCAAAAACCTTGGGGTCATCTTCGACTCCACTCTCTCCTTCACCCCTCACATCACCTTTACCAAATAGTCCCACTTCCAGCTCCTCCTCCTCAGAGGTATACTTCCTTTTCTCACCTTCCCCCAGAAGCTCAATGTCTCCATAGCTCTGGTCCTTTCCAGGCTGGACTACTGCAACAGCCTCTTTCTCAATCTCCTTCTCTCCTCTCTTCAGCCCATCCAGCTAATTCAGAATAAGGCTGCTAGGCGTATGCTTGGCCTCAAGCCCAGGGACTGTATCTCGCCAGCCCTAAAATCTCTCCACTGGCTCTCAGTGGCTGCAAGGGTCAAATTCAAGACCCTCTGCATCATCCACAAGGCCTTCTGGGGCCAGAGACCATGCTATCTCTAACTTTCCCTCCATAAATACTCCCCTGCTCGAGCCCTATGATCCTCTAATTCCAACTCTGGCTGTCAAACGTTTCTCTAAGCAGAGAGTGGGGGCAGATCGCTCTCTGCAGCTGGTACCTCTCTTTGGAACAGGCTCCCTGCCCATCTCAGATTTGAGCCGCACCTCCATAGGTTCTGGAAATGGCTCAAAACTCTGCTTTTTTCTACCTCTTACCCTCCCTTGCAAATCACTGCATTGCCGCTGTGACCGGTGGCCTGATCCTCATGAACCTCACAGATCTCAGGCCCTTCCTCCCCATCATTACCATCAGCCCCCCATTGCATTGCCCCATGGGGCCCTGCCTAGTGGCTCTACACATACCCCCCATGAAAGACGCTTGTACTAGCACTTAGCCTGAGATGCTCCTCCTGGCTCCCCTTAGCACTTCCCTCTTGGGCCCTCCACCAGCACTTGTTCACTCTTTTGCTCTCCCTTTCGATCCCCCTCCCAGGCACTTCTCATCAATGCACTTGCACGGCCAAATGCCACAAGGCCTAGTAGGACTGCGACTGTATATATATTATTATTGCTTTCGTTTCTTACCACTGGTATCTCCCCTGTTCCCTTCCCGTTTAGCTTTGTGGTGCTTTGTAACACAATTCTGTTGTATAAAGTGCCTTACAAATCAATAAATAAATGAATAAATATTGGGAGGGGATTTTAATGTGGTGTTAGACGGTGGGATAGACGGGTCCATTTTGTCAAGGGGGTTGAATATTGCTGTGTCGGAATCCCTTCGACAAGTGATGATAGATTTACAATTGGTAGCCATTTGGAGACTGCAACACCCCCTAGAAAGGGACTAGACCTCCCAGATTGATTTCTTTCTAGTCTCCCAGTCATTGGTCCCAGAAGTGGCTCACACAGTTATAGGGTTGGCAATAGCTTCTGATCACGCTCCAATTATGCTTCGGATGCATCTGCTTTGGGGGCAAGGAGAACTGCTTTATAGAAAATAAATGACTCCTTACTTGATGATGTAGCCTATAGCACTGCCATCTCAGAGAGCATTGCTTTATATTTTCAGGAAAATCTCACGAGTGATGTACCAATTGTGACTGTTTAGGATGCTCTTAAGACCACTTTGTGTGGTGAGTTTATAACTTGTCCTCCGCTAGTAGGCGGCTGTTGGTGTACCAACGGGAGGAAGTGGAGAAACGAGTGTCGGAATGAAATTTGCAATGTAAGAGGGGAGGTGCGAGGAGGGTCTATAGGCAGCTTCAGATAGCCAGATCTGCACTTAAAGCGCTTTGGGCATCAAATGTCTCCCATAAGCTACTCCAAGCCAAGCAATTTTACTTTAGTACTTCCAATAAAGCCTCACGCTTCCTTGCATACAAGTTTAAGGCCCAAAGAGCTAAGAATACCATTGCTAAATTACAGGATGGTAATGATCACCTAAGCCAAAACAAAGCACGATTCACAGAGGCAGCAGAAGTTTACAAAAATACTTTTCACAAATCCAAAGCCACTACCTATAACGTGAGGATTACTGAAGCTGCTTCAAACACCCCGAGAGCTGTTCTCCATCTTAAGAGAACTAGAATCCCCATCACCCCACTCCAACGTCACATAAAATGCCATTTGGTGAAACAAAATACAAGAAACCCTAACAAATGAAGTCACACAACTCCAGGATAAAATTAAAGCCAAACTCGACAGCTAGTCTTCAAAATGGTTAGGTCATAACCAGAACAACCCGACTCCCACCGGCCAACCTTTTGAATTAAAACCTATTTCAGAGCCTGAATTAGCTACCATTATTGCAGGCCTTAAGCCATCCCGCTGCATGGGTGATATCTGCCCCGCCACTCTGGTAAAGGAATGTGCAGTCCCGCTGATCCTTCTCATCACCGCCATTGTCAACTCTTCATTCAAATCCTGTACCATCCCGACCTGTCTTAAAGAGTTGTGGATCACCCCCCTCCTCCAAAAAATCTCTCTGGACCCCTCTATCCACACCAACTAATAGACCCATCACTAAAAGTACCCTTCCTCCTGAAAATCATTGACAGAGTAGCCTACACCCAAAGCCAAGCCTTCCTGGAAACTTACCACATCCTCAGCCCTCACCAGTCTGCCTTCCGCCCCTCCATGGGACTGAAACAGCACCCCTTGACTTGGAGAATCAGCTTGATGAGGCCAATTACGCAGGAAAACTATCTTTCCTTCTCCTCCTGGACCTATCAGCATCCTTCGACTTAGTCAACCACCAAATCCTCTGCAGCCACCTCACTAAGGTTGCAGGCTTCTCCCCTGAGCCGTCCAACTGGATTGCATCCTTCCTTGCCAACAGAACCTCCATAGTCTTCTCTGATGAAGCATCTGCCACCCCCACTCCTATATCCTGTGGTGTGCCCCAAGGCTCCTATGTCTCCCCCACATTGTACAACATTTACAGCAAACAGTTATTTGACCACCTTGACGCCCTCTGTATTACCTTCACAAACTATGCCGGCGACTCCCAGGTCCTCACCCCCCTTTCAGGTGACTACAACCAGGACTCTGAGGGTGTAAACAAAATCTACAAATTAATTCAACACTGGATGGCCCAACATAATCTATGTCTGAATGACGAAAAGACGGAGCTCCTCTTAGTTGGAACACCATCCAGTCTAGCACATCTCGACCTAGCCTTCAGACTCTTCTTTATTGATGGCCATAAAATCCCAGTCTCACAAGCAGTAAAGACCCTGGGAGTCTACCTTGATGCCTTGCTAAGCATGTCATGCCAGATCAACCATATCACCTCTTCTGCAGCGTATGTCACCAAATTGATATGAGCCAGCAAACCATTCCTATCATCTGACAACCGCCTCACCATCACCCGAGCCCTTGTAGGCTCAACGTTGGATTATTGTAATGCCTTGCTCTGCTGTTCATCTGACAAAACAATAAACAAAATCCAAGTCACACAAAACAATGCTCTCCGGGCAGCACTGGATCTAAGGACAACTGACCACATCTCCGAAGCTCGAAAATCGGTACACTGGCTCTCAGTCAGAGAAAGTATTACTTTCACAATCCTTTCAACTACGCATGAATGTCTACCCAACAATGCCCCACCCAACCCAACCCAGGAAATTACTCTGTATACATCATATAGCCGACCAGATTCACTGTCTGGTCAAACCTAGATTCAGATGAAAAAGAGCCTGTGGCTCCAGCTTCCCGACCATGGCAGCCAACCTCGGGAACAATTTACACCTGCCCCTATGCTCTGAGATATCTTATCTCAGGTTCCGGAAATGCCTAAAGACCCATCTTTTCAACTCATTTCTATGCAACTGTACTGAATATGTCTATAACCAGGGCCTAGATGCCCCAGGGCTTTGTTCCCTTTATAAGTGAAAAAATAAATACATATAAATAAATAAGAGATGGCGAAGCCTCTAAAATGCACATTCTGGTGTGGTTCTATGTCTTTGTTTAGCGCAGATAGCTGGGACACTGCGGCCCAGAAGGACTTTATTACGGAGGCAAATTTACCTTCAATGTCTGAGCAGGACCGACAGAGTCTTGAAAGCCCGATCACACTTTAGGAAGTAACTGGAGCCATCCGGTCCCTGCCTAATAATAAAGCTCCTGAGCCTGATGGTTATCCGACTTTATTTTATAAGAAATGTGCAGAACTCCTTTGCCCCTATTTGGCGACTTTATTTAATAGCTTTGCCGACAGTGGGGCAATTAAACCTACAATGGGCAAATCCCTACTATCATCACTTGGCAAGCCTGATAAAGACCCCACCCTTAGCACATAATACAGACCCATTGCGGTCTTAAAGTATGACTCTCAAATCTATTCAAAGGTCCTAGTGGCCCGTTTAGAGGATATTCTTCTGAGCATTGTCCAAATGAACCAAACAGGTTTCATCACAGGACGTCAGGCTTTTGATGATGTTCGCAGGACCCTGAACGTAATTAAGTATGCAATGAGGCATGATCAGGAATTTGCTGTGCTATCTATAGATGCAGAAAATGAATTTGATACCGTTGATTGGGTGTGTCTCTTTGAAGTGTTGGGCAGTTTGGGGTTTGGTCCCACTTTTATTAGGCGAATACAGGCTAATACTGTCCACTCGACCCCTCAAGTAAATTTGAACAGGGCTTTGTCTGATCCACTTGCCTTGTCTAGAGGGACCTGTCGGGGATGCCCGTTATCCCCTCTCCTGTTTGCATTGTTGATGGAGCCCTTGGCAAGTACATTTCGTCTGACGGACAATATACGTGGGATTGATATAGCCGGGTATCAGCATAAGGTTTGCACTCTACGCTGATGACCTTATCTTTTTTATGCACCACTCTCAGACAACCCTACCCCATGTGGCTTCTCTACTGGAATCATTCCATCAGGTCTCTGGCTTTAATATTAATTATACATATTTTAATGTTTCTGTGAAGCCTGAGGCGGTGCAAGCACTTCAGGTGGTGTTTGCATTTCAGTGGACTGGGACCTCATTGAAATATTTGGGGGTTCAGTCGTTCAGACCACACCTTCTCACTCAACCCCATGCTAGTAATATCCCTGGCCTCTTTTCCTCAGCCAAAGCAGGCTTGCTTCGTGGACGCAATTAGTTATTCATGGCTTGGAAGGGTGGCAGCTTTTTTTTGTAAATTTGGTTTTATTAGTTTTACAAATACAAGTTATGCAGATAAAGTATACGATAGGTACATAGATAAGAGTTGCACTATAATAAAATAAATCCCCACAGAATTCCATATTTTGCATCTGTCATTTGTAGGTTTTCTGCATAGATAATGTTCGTGCTACAACATAACTTTTCCCCATGTTCTCAATTCCCACCCCCCTCCCCCCTGGTCTGAGCCTTTACCACAGTTCATGCAGCATACATTGTGTAATGATCTGAAGCATTGTTTTGTTTGCTGTCGGATTCTCGATATTCATAACAGTGTCCGTCTGAGAGATTAACTTTAGACCTCATTTAGATAGTACCTTGCTCCTCTGCCATCAAGGCAATAGCTGTGTTAGGGGATAGGCCGTCTGGTAGATATTTGCTTTTGTATTCCATCCACAGTGATTCGGTCTGTGACAGTTTACCATGTAGTGCTGCTGTTATGTGCTCCATTACACAAATGTTAGTGGATATGTGGATCCATTCGTTTTTCGTGGGGCTTGTGGGATTTTTCCATCTCATGACTAGTGTTGCCCTAGCCGCAAGGAGCAGTAGTGGAGCTATATCTTTGATTTTGACCCATTCGTCTTCATATTTCTCAAGGCCAAACAGTATGAGGTAGGGAGTAGGTGTTCTGGCGATGTCATCGACTTCTTTGATCCAGCCTAAAACTTCTGACCAAAACACCTGTATCCGTGGACAATCCCACCACATATGCCAGTAATTGGCCTTTTGCCCGCACCCTTGCCAGCAGTCTGGGCTCGTGGTCTGAAACATTTTTAGATAATCTGACAGGGTCATATTACCATCTATGTAGTAATTTGATAGCGTGAAGTTTGTACTGATTTGAGATGGATATCTGTGTGGCTGATTGGCATATAGTGTCCCAAAGTTCGGTTGTGAACTGTTCGGAGACGTCCTTTTCCCATCTGTTTTTAAGCGCATCAGTGTTTACCCCCTCTCCCTCTATCAGAGCTCCGTACATATCCAATATCAAACCCTTCATTATAATTCTTGAGTCCAGTATTTTCTCAAAAGGGGTGAGTTCTCTGACCAATTTGGGTCTCCACATGTTTCTTGTTAGAATCCCTTTGAGTTGTAGGTACTGAAATGTGGATAGTGGGCCTATTCTGAGGGCTTCGGTGAGCTCAGGGAGTGTGATGAATGCGTCTTTTCTCTGTAATTGGCCTACTCTCTCCAAACCAGCCTCGTACCAGCTTTGGTACCTTCCTACATCTGGGATATGGTCGTTGATTCCCGGTGACCACAAGTGACTCAAGGGGCTCGGCCAGGTGGTGATGCCTTGCATGTTCATGCCCTGTTTCCAGATATCCCAGATGGTCGTTAGTATCGGGTGAGCCTTAATTTTCCGAAATATCCGTTGCTTGGGTGCCCAGAGCCATTCAGAAACAGTGGCTGGCGAAAAGTAATGGTTATCCATTTTAACCCACTGAATGTTTGTCTGATCACGCAGGTGTGGGATCAGCACTCTAAGTTGGGAAGCTTCATAATATTTTTGGAGATTGGGTAGACCCACCCCTCCCTTGTCTTTGGGAAGAATTAGAGTCTTATATGGGATCCTCACCTTCTTTCCCTGCCATAGGAAGTGGAGCATGGCCTTTTTGATTTCAGTGAAGAAGCTTTCCGGGATCTTAATCGGTATTGTTTGGAAGGGATATAGAAAGCGGGGAAGTGATACCATTTTTAGTGCGTTTAGCCGACCTAGCCAGAAAATCGCCAGTTTGTCCCACCTTGCCAGATCTACCTTGAATTGTTTCATTAGAGGGGGAAAGTTAGCTTCAAATAGGTCCTCCAGCTTTCTCGTAATGTGTATTCCCAGGTAGTGTAGTTTTGAATACTCTATGTGTAGGCCAAGTGAAGAGAATTTGGTGATATTGTCGTCTTCTCGGCCTTGGAGAGGAAATAGAGTCGACTTTGTTCTATTTATTTTGAACCCAGAGAGTTTGCCGTATTCTTCTATCAAGGATAGGGCCTGGGGGACGGAAGAGGAGGGGTTTGTGACATGGAGAAGGATGTCATCAGCATAGAGTGCGATTTTGTATTCTGTTGTCCCCAGTCGAATACCTTCAAGCATGGGATCCGTTCTCATCGTTATCGCCAGGGGTTCAAGGGAGAGGGCGAAAAGGATCGCCGAGAGGGGACAGCCCTGTCGGGTCCCATGTTGAAGCTGGAACCACCGTGAATATTCACTGTTCACAAATATAGACGCTTTAGGGTCAGTATACACCGCATGTATTGCTTGTCTGAATTTATCGCCCAGTCCCACCTTTTGGAGTACCGCCATTAGGAACCCCCACTCCACCCTGTCAAAAGCCTTTTCAGCATCGATAGAGAGTAAGATCGGGTCATTCTCCATAGACTGGGACGCATGTATTAAATGGAGGGTTTTGCGGATTGTGTCTGCCCCCTGTCTTCCCAATATGAACCCAACTTGGTCAGAATGTATGAGTTGAGGGACAAGGGATTCTAGTCTTGCGGCCAATACTCTGGTGTATATCTTTGCATCAATGTTGAGCAGCGAGATGGGGCGGTATGAAGCACAATTCGTGGGGTCTCTTCCAGTCTTGGGGATGACCGTAACCAGTGCCCTGGTGAATGAGTCAGGGGGCTTCCCTGTGTCCATTATGTCATTGAAAAGGAGTGTTAGAAAGGGAGCTAATATAGTTGTAAAGGTTTTGTAAAAGCCGGCGATATAGCTGTCCTCGCCCGGGGACTTGCCTAGGGTCAGTCTCTTTATAGCAGCCTGGACCTCCTGTTCTGTAATGGGAGATTCTAGGGAGTCAACGTCTATGGCAGGTATGCGGGGTACCTCTATTGAGGATAGGTAAGACTCAATCCCAGCTGGGTCTGGGTCCGCATCGGATGAATATAATGTTTCATAAAAATTGGCGAAGGATTCTGGAATAGTGGCGTGGGTATGTGTTGTAGGGGATAGGTCGTCTTTAATCTCTATTACTCTACGTTCAGCCCTTTGCTCACGCAACCTGGCAGCCAGGAGTGCATCGGCCTTGTCGCCCTTTTCGTAAAATTTCTGTTTTAGCATTCTCAATTTGCGCTCAACCTGTTCATACTCAAGGAGTTTCAATTCACTTCTCTTCTCTTTGGCCTTATTTAATTTTTGCGAGTCTAATGTTTCCCCCACTTTGGATTTGCTCTCTAACTGGCAGATTTCAGCTCGCAGTCTTTGTTCAATGAGGGCGCGTTCCCTTTTTTTCGATGCCCCCTCCCTTATCAGGATCCCTCTCCAAGTGGCCTTCCCCGCCTCCCACACCGTTTGTCTGGATACTTCACCATTGTCATTTGCTTTGAAGAATTTGGAGATCTCTGTCTCCATTTCTGCTCTAAAGACAACATCTCTCCACAGGCTCTCATTACAACGCCATTTACAATTCTTTTTTGGCAAGTCGTCCCACTGGATGTCTGTGATGACCATGTCATGGTCAGACCAGGTGATCAGCGTTATCTGTGCCCCTGATATTACCTCGGAGAGTTCTCTGGAGAGGTATATATAATCGATATGGGTGAGCGTATTGTGGGGGGCTGAGTAGAAGGTATAGCCCTGTTCTTCCGGGTGGCAGACCCTCCATGCATCTAACATGTCGTGCAGCTCCATCATATGAGCCATCTCAGACAGTTCAGACCTGTCTTGCCTCACTATCTCGGGGTTCACAGGCTTTCGATCTTTCACAGGATTCGGCCATTGGTTGAAATCACCTCCCAGGATAATGTGCCCTGTGGCTTCAAGTATTATCTTAGGGATCGTTCTGGAAAGGAATCTCGATTGGGCCATGTTCAGAGAATACAGGGTGGCTATGGTGACATTTAGCTTACCCAATTGACCATTTACCAATATTGCACGGCCTTCTACATCCGACCATGACTTGGTTAGTGTGAAACCTATACCTTTCCTGATGAGGATTCCAACCCCCCCTCGTCTGAACGGGCCCGACCCCCAAAACTCCAACCCAACTTGTTTCCCAAGAATGCATCGTTCTTCTCCTCTCAAGTATTTTGTTTCCTGCAGCAGTAGGATGTCCAGGCAACTCCTGTGGAATTCCCTGGCCACAAGGGACCTTTTCGTTGGCGAGTTAAGCCCCTTGACGTTGAGTGTCCCGACTCTTAGGGAGGTAGGCTCCCTTATGCTACTGTTTGCCATGTGATCGATATCGTTCTTTCATCTCAGATTGTAAGCTGCATCGATTGTTCTGATGTACATTTGACATTGCTCTGACCCTTTTCCCTTCTTTCAACCCCTCCCGACCCTCCCCCCTCCCTTCCCCTTTCCCTTGTTGAAGGCATCCGATTAAACTCGGTTGACTGCACCGAGTTATCATCGAACCACCAGTGGGGGTCGTTACTTCACGCCCCTCATTCACGTGCTACTCCTCTTAACTGAGTTGAGCCCTTCCTTGGTATCCCCCTAATGCTCTTCGTCCTCATCTTGGAACTATGTATATGATAACGTTTCATTGTAGTATTGGCAGATGAGATACATACATTTGTCTTACCAAAGTCGACCATTTTCAATCACCCCCTTCCGGAGAGAGGTTTCCTCTACGGAATTTCCGAGATCCTTTTACTTTCTTCCTCCTGGGTCCCTGGATCAGCCATTCACGATCTCCTTTTTTCACCTCGGCCTGGCTTTCACCGTCTGGCCAGGGCCCAAGAAGATCTGAGATGCATTTCTGTATTTCTTTTTCAGACCGCAATTTAAATTTGGTTCCCTCATATTCAAACGAGAGAGAGAAGGGGTAACCCCATCTGTACCGAACATTCTTCTCTTTGAGTTTCCTTGTGAGAGGGCCGCACATTTTCCTGAGGGCCAGTGTTAAAGAGGAGAGGTCCTGGTATATCGAGATCCGAGCTCCTCCCAACGTAATCTCATCACTTGCTCTCACTTTCTCGAGTATTCGGGTTTTGTCTCTGAACCGGTGGAACCGGGCTAGGACTGATCGTGGCCCTCCTGGGGGGCCGCCGGCCCTATGGATTCTCTCCGTCATGGGTGCGTCAACCACGTCGTCGGCCACAAGAAGTTTGATAATATTATGGCGAGTTTCCCTGAGATACGCCTCTGTTTCGCCTTCTCTTTCCGGAATTCCAAAAATGCGAAGATTATTGCGGCGCTCCCTATTTTCCAAATCATCAAGTTTGAGTTTAAACTCCTCTTCCTTATGCTCCAAGTCTGACAGTCTCAGCTCGAGTTGGACCTCAAGAGCGTCGATGGAGGTCTGATTGTTCTCTACGCCCTCAAGCCTATCCTCCATATTGTCCAGTCTTTGGGTGATTTTATCTATCTTGCCCCCTATGTTGGCACCCAGGTTTTTGATTTCACCTAGTAAGGCAGCAATATATCCTTTTGTGGCTGCAGTCAAGTCATTCGTCGTGGTAACGTTATTCGCCATCATAGACCCTGTTGACGTGTGTGGAGTGGCGGTGTAGGCAAAAGGAGCCAATTTATGCTTAATGTCCATATGATCTTCTATCAATATGATCAGCTCAG
The DNA here is from genome assembly GCF_040938575.1 of Ambystoma mexicanum. Lineage (NCBI taxonomy): Eukaryota > Metazoa > Chordata > Amphibia > Caudata > Ambystomatidae > Ambystoma > Ambystoma mexicanum. Next base: position 851,877,509 of record NC_090936.1, on the reverse strand, counting down.
CAGTTGTGATGGTTAGGGTCTTCAATTCCTTGAACCCACTGGCAAGGTAGAGGAGGCACATGCCCCTGTGTCGGGGGCCTTACCCTCTGTGCCAGCCCGTCGCGAGGTCTTGTTGACTTGTATCTCCTTGGCGGTAGAGAAATCACTACAGTCCCAGGTTACAGTATCGGGGATGTACCGCCGAATTGTGGAAGGTAGTAGAGACTTCAGTCCGTGTGGCCGGAGGAGGCACTCGCCCTGTTTTCAGGGGCCATACCCTTCGTTCAATATGTGTTCTTGTTCACCAGGTAGGAGGCCAGTGGCTTCACAGGGGCCAAAGCATTGTGTGCGTGGTCTAGTGTTATACAGCGTCATTCAGTTCGTGGTGTGCCACCTGTGATGGGCGGGCATTCACCACCTGGTCTTCCTCCAATATTGTGGGAGCGTGTAATGACAAGGTGTCTCTAGAGAGAGACCTTAATTGAGACTGCAGTGGGGGATCTCTGATATGCTTTGGGAACCGTTGTCGTGTAGGTAGCCTCTACTGATGGGCTACCGAGTTGTGGAGGAAGGTCTCCATGGCCTTATAGATTCCTCCTGTATTGGTCCGTGGGAGGGGGCGCAGGGGGGTCCACTGCTCTCCCAACTTCTGCGGGCCCGCTCTGCTATTTCTTACAGGGGCCCGCGTATAATACGCAGATGTCTGCCACGTAGCACTGCACACCGAGTTTCCGCACGAGGGGCCTCCTCTGGATATGGCGTAGCGTCCTCCGCGCCCCACCGCGGCTCCCCCCCCCACACCCGGGGCTCCGAGCCGAACTCCGGGACAAGATCTCAGGAAACCATGCAGCCGGGACGAGCCGCGTGAGCGTGTCGGTGTCCGGGTCGGGCCCGGCCCCAATGATGTCCGGGGGGCCGCGTGGGGTGTCTCCGTGCAGCTTCTCACCTTGTTGTATTATACGTGTGGCGGGGAGCGGGGCCGCAGCAAGGCGCATGTAGCGGCCTGCTCGTCTCCGTAACAGGGCTCGACGCTGCTCCGCGGGGCTTCTCCACGCTCTTCCTAGTTTCGCATGCCGAGGGAAGGGGAGGTCTCCAAACATGGGCCGTCTCACAACGAAAGGGGGCCGTTTTTCTCAGAATTTTCGACCAGACGGTGGGGGGCTGTGTCACATCGCCGTGCTCCAGTTTACATACCCGGGGTGGTCCAAAAAGTGGGGGCTCAACTCACTTCTTTGGGCTATGTAACGGGAGCTCACACGGAGAGCTTCCACATCCGTGCGCCCCCTGGTGGCCGATAGGGTGGCAGCTTTTAAGATTACTTTCTTACCACGGTTACTATATGAATATATATAGAACTATCAGTCCTATTCTATGCTCACCTATCCGCATATGCACTAGCCCCACAACGATTTAGGACCGCCGCCTTTTGCATTTGTGCACACCTGCCAGCATTTGTATGGTCCCTTACGGACCTTACTCTCTTTCAACTAGCATCACCTCGTGAACTGCACTACTGCAATTTGCGCCTCGCTCACCCATCATACTCCGTTTGAACCAATCACTGTGCAAAGTTGTATTTCTCATGTTTGTCACTGGGCACCTGTAACTAATGTAACTTGCACGTTGCTTGCCCTTCATGATCGAGTGAACTGAATTACAGCATAAAGATTGCTTGCGCACAGATCTGCCTGCCACTCGCCAACTGAGACTTGACGTGTGTAACCCCGGCCTATTGTGATTACTGTGACTTGTCTGCTGCCTGCCCTTCCCATTCGAATCAACAATTACACTGCAAATTGCTTGCGCCACCCATATGCTAGCCGCTCGCAACCCTAACTTACTGTGATTTGTTCACCATTGCCCCTCACATCACAAGTGAATCAAGCACACCTTGCAGTTGCCTGTGTAATTGCTATGCATGCCACTTGCTTATTACAAATAATACACTTTGCTTTCACGCTTTGAGTGATTTACTCTCACTACAAAGTTGCACATCTTAAAATGACAGCTATGCCTAACTGTTGCCACATTTCACCCACTGCATTGTAAACTAATACCTCTCATGCGCTTAACTGTTGCCACTTCCCACCTAGACAGTAGTGCCTAACTTCGGCCAGGTCCCGCCAGCAATTTTTACACCCTATCTAGACCACATGTGCCTTTCTGATTTTGCACTTTACTTAGACTCTTGTGCTTGACACCCACCACACCCTACCTAGACCACAGCGCCCTCTCCAAATTCTACACCGGCCACACCTATGGCAGCCTTTCACAGAGCTACCCTCACCATGGCCTCAATCCTCCCACTCATCCACTCCATTACTCCCACCAACTTCCTCCCACCACTCCAAGCCTTTAACGGCCTTACCACCACCACCACTAAACCACAATAAATTAACATCTCTGCTAACCTACTCTGCCCACAGGAATGGATACAGTGGTATGAAACTCCCCCCACACCTCTGATCCCATGCCCTGTTAACATTAGGAACTGGAGACTACGATCACGTTTTACCACCCACGTTCATCCCCCTAGGATGCCGCCCCATTCTGCAAAAGTCACCCCTATATCTGGAGTGCGCACTCCAGCCACCACCCAAACAAGGACACTGTCATTTGCCATTACTCCTAAACTGCACAAGCCAAACACTGTATCACAGACTCCCACCATCAGAGGGGCTCTGATCAATGCATGCTCCTTAGTTGCGCATGCCACAAACATTGCAGACCTTACCTCTAAACAACCTCGATTTCTTATCCATCACAGAAACCTGGCTCCGCCAAGCGGCAGGCCCCGTCCTCGCCTTAGCCCTCCCAGAAGGATACCCAATTATCAGATCAGACAGAACCTCTGACAGAGGGGGAAGCCTCGCATTATAGCTAGAACCTCGCTGGGCCTTAGAGATACCACCAGTGTTAGCCTACCCTCAGCTGAACTTCTCTCTGCTAAAATCCCACTAACAGCCACTCAAACAATCCTCCTACGTCTAGCCTACAGACCACCAGGTCCCATCTCTTCCTTCGAGGAAGACATCACTAGTCTTCTCTCCTCCAACACAAAACCAGGCTCCCGCATCATATTCCTCGGAGACCTCAACCTAGGGTTCCAAGATTCAAGTGATGCCAATGCCCTCGCTCTCGAAAAATCACTATCCCAACTCGACTTCAAGCATCACATTTTTGAGCCTACCCATGCCAAGGGTCGCACCCTGGACTGGATTTCTGACTTGAACTGCTACATAAACATTCTTCAGAACGAAGCTATTGCCTGGACAGACCACCACTTCATATCCTTTACTATTCAAGGATCAGCACCTCACACCCTGCTATCGCTCCCCCCTCATTTTCCAGGAACACTCACAATATAACACTACCTAATCTAACCCCACTAATCAACAATATTCTGGACGATACCATCTACAAGAATTTAGACCCTACTGAATTGGTTGATCTCTATAATACAACACTGAATTCCGCATTGGACATTATCGCCCCTGTTAATCTAAAAAAAGCCAAAGCTGCTGCCCACCTCAACAATTGGTTCACCCCAGAACTTAAATCATTGAGAAACCTAAAAAGAACAGCAGAAACTAACTGACACAAAGATCCCTCCATTCATAACAAGGCTCTGTTTTCCAATGCAGCTACTACCTACAAATCAACCGTTATCTCTACCAAAAAGGAAATCTATAACACTAAAATACTCAACGCCAAATCCAAGACTAAGGAACTCTTCAATATACTAACAGAGCTAGAATCCCCAGCACCACCCTCCTCAGACTGCACTAAAGATGCCGTCTGGTGCTCCAAAATTCAACAAGCCCTAGCAGACAAACTAGCCTCCCTCCAAACTAAAATAGAAGCAAAAAAGAACAGCCTTGCAAACAGCTCATCAGACAATGCCCCTCCGAAACCTCAACACCATCAGTGCCCACCATTCTCATTCGCTATGGTCACACCCAGCGAAGTGGAAAACATCATCAAAGACCTTAAGCCTTCAAGATGCCAAGGTGACACTTGTCCAGCCCCCGTTATCAATGACTGTGCCAAGGAATTATCTCCTTTCATTGCCACTATAATAAACGCCTCATTTAAGACTAATCTATTACCAAAAAACCTCGAAGAGGCATGGGTAATGCCTCTCCTAAAAAAGCCCACTCTAGACCCAAACACACCTACAATCTACAGACCAATCACCACTGTCCCCATCCTCTTAAAAATTCTGGACCGAGCTGCCTACTTACAAATCCAGAAACATCTGGAGGACAACAACCTACTTGGTTTACCCCAATCAGGCTTTCGGCCTAGGCATGGCACTGAGACCGCACTCCTGGATCTGAAAATACAAATGGACGAGATGAGAGACAAAGACAAGCTGGCCATGCTCCTCTTGCTAGACCTCTCAGCCGCATTTGATCTGGTCGACCACCAAATCCTCACCGATCACTTAACCTCTGCTGCAGCCTTTTCCACCAATGCCTCCTCCTGGATGAAATCTTTCCTTTCCGAACATACCACCAGAGTCTTCTCTCCCTCTGCCTCTGCAGATCCTATCCCCATCCTCTGTGGGGTGCCACAGGGTTCCTGTACATCCCCAACTCTATACATCTTTACAAAGCTTCAATTCGACCGCCTTGACAAATCTACACAAAATATGCTGATGACACCCAGGTCCTCTTCACTCTGTCAGGACACTACGCCAACGACACCAAATTAATTAACAACATCTATTTGGAAATCCAGGCCTGGATGGCAACACATAGCCTATGCCTTAATGACGAAAAAACCGAGCTCCTGATCGTAGGCACCCAAGCTCGTCTGAACAAACTTGACCCTCAGTACTCGTCCTTCATCATTGATGGTAATACAATCAAAGTTTCAAAAGAAATAAAGACGCTTGGCGTCCACCTCGACTCCACCTTATCTCTAAAAAAAACAAGTGAGTGCTATCGCCTCATCAACTGCTTACACTAACAAGCTAATCAATGCCTGTAAGTCCTACCTATCCCTTACCAGCTGCCTGCCATTAGCCAGAGCTCTAGCTCTATCCAAAATGGATTACTGCAACACGCTCTTCTCAGGTACCTCTGAAATGAATCTCAATAGACTCCGGGTCTTACAAAATGACTCCTTAAGATCCGCCCTAAACTTCCCACGATCCAGCCACATCTCCAGCCACAGAAAAAATTCTAACTGGCTCCCAATGCACGACAGAATCTCACTCCGCACCCTGACAATCACCCACAAATGTATCTCTCACACCACTCCCAAATACCTCAGACAAGTTCTCCCTAGATCACGTCACCTGCCCTACCAGATCATCCCACACTTACCGTCTCACAGTCCCCAGATTCAACCTCAAAACCGCAGGAGGAGCAAGCTTCCCTGTTCAAGCGGCCAACCTTTGGAACTCGCTACCCCCTTCCATCAGTCTAGAACCATCCTTAAATGCCTTCAAAACTAACGTCAAACTCTGGCTGACTAATAAGCCTTCCAACTACTGAGCCCAAACAATCCTGCACCACTATGATCCAGTATCACATCCCTTTGCTTGGCCTAAGTATCTCGCGGCTCCCCACCTCACCCGTACCTGCCTTAAATGGTCAGACTAATATGTAACCTAGTCGACCTGTCACTCTTATTGTATATATCTATACTTATTTTGAAGGTGCGACCAAAATGTAAATCGGAACCTGTGTAGACCCTTCCGCCATTACTGTACCTATCCGTTATGTAAATATGTATGTACCGTTGATCTCTGCCTATATCATGTTAAGTTTTCCAGCGCCCAGTTACCTCAGGGTTAGGTGCGTGATACAAATAATAAACAAATACAAATACAAATGTCTTATAAGCCCTTCCGATCTGGATCCCCAAGCAGACCCTCAAAGATTTACAATCCTCTTTTTAATTTGATTTGGACTAAACAAATCCCTGACAGTCTCCCGATGTACATTGATGACAGCAAAAGATAAGGGTGGCTTGGGTGTTCCAGATAATGAGTCATCTCTACGCTGCGCAGCTTGCCCCCCTATTTGATAGTATGGATGCGGCCCAGAATCCTAGGCACTGGATCAATATCGAACAGTCAGTGCTACGGATTCCCCTGCATGATTGGTGCTGGAGGTCACCTGGGATTCAGGAGTTTCGTCTCCTCCTGGCGACCTGGGTTCTGATGGAATATTGAGACAAAGCGGGTCGTAAGTACCTGGGGACTACGTTCCTTTCCCCTCTTATACAAATCTGGAATACACCCGAATTCCCCCCCCCCAGCTGTCAACAGGTTAGATTTACTCTGTGGATTAATCCAGCTATTTGAATCTGTAAAGCCACTGACCTTCGAAAAGTGCAAACAAGTCTTTGTGGTTCTGGACATTGATAAGTATACTTACATACAACTTTGTCATTGGGTATCCGGTACAAAGGTGTCCCAGCACGCTCAGCATGAAACCACTACATTTGAAGATCTCTTTTTTGGGATCCTCCCTCTCAGAAGGTTTCCTCTCTGTATCGAGTTCTTAACGCTTGCTGTTTTAAGCACCTGCATGCCTATATGTTAAAATGGGAGGAGGATTTGAACATCCCAGTGGGGGACCTTACATGGCACAATGTGTGGACTAGGGCCGGTATATCCTACAGGTGTGTGCTCCTGAAAGAGAGTAGTTATACATTGTTATTCCAGTAGTAAATCACCCCTGTAAGACTCCAGAAGATGGACTTCACTATTTCGGACCGATGCTGGAGGTGTGCGCAGGCCCTGGTGACTCTCTTCCATATATGGTGGTTGTGTATACTGATCCAACCCTATTGGAAAGAAATGGTAGCTCACATCAAGAGGATTAGTGGAATAGAGCTTCCGTTGGAACCCTTAGTGATATTGTTAGGGGATGAGAACCTGGAAGGGCGATATAAGCTAGCAGGAAAATCGGCTAGATTGCTTACGCATTTCCTGGTTGCTGCCAGAATAGTTCTGCACGTAATTGTAAATCCCCAACCGCCCATGACATAAAGGAAAGGTGGGGTCAAACTGTGGTTGCTATGTGCAAGATAACGGCCAATCTTAAAGGTGAAATGCCCCAATGCCTCGCGGAATGGGAACCTTCAATTCAGTTTGTGACCCAGAATGATAACCCCGGATTACATGATAAACCATACAATGGGATATATTTACGTTAGTGTGATGTTTTACGATGTTTTATGTCAATTCGCTAATGATGTAATTGGTTTGTTAATCACCAGTGCTGCGAAATTTGTATTATTCAGATTGCTAATTTAGTGTTTTCCTCCTTTTGTTTTTGGATTTTTCTTATGTCTTATTTTATTCTGTCCTGTGATGTAAAAGGCTGAATTTCTATGGTCATGTTCAAACAACACCGGATGATGGAGCTGTGTAATTGCCTAATAGTAATATGCATTAGCCCAGTGTATGTGTCTGGATATTGCTCCGTGTTCTTTTTTCTCAATAAAATTGAATGATTAAAAAAAATGTGCATGTATACCAGATAATAAATAGAGCTATATTTAAACTAGAAAAAGGCTGTTTTTTGGAACGATTAGAAGAAAGTGAGTTTTAGATTGAAAAAGTATTCAACATCTATCCTTCAATAGCAGAATGATTGCAGGCAGTGGATGTACTGTAGACAAGTTCTTTCCTTCTAAACCTGGGTATCATATGCCTACTGTCCAATGACAATTCTATGCAGATTTTCAACAGCTCATGTGTATGCGATCAGCATGAGAGATCGGCTTGAGCCATGACAACCCCAATAAGGAATTGCTAGGGAACAGGACCTAAATACCTCCATTTCGAGTATGCTTCAATGAATAATTAGAGTAATAGCATGCTTCTGCCCTCTTGCTCATCACTGTTATATCCCTCCCTTCCCTCCCCTCCCCCCAGAGGGGGTCTCAATGAATGGGCCTCAGCCTTCGAACTTGTGTCCTTCAACTAAACATGTTGAGAATGCTTGTTTTAGGTGGCCACCATTGTTCCATATAGTCTTCCTGTAAGTAGTTCAGGGTTGTATCCCAGTCTGTCCTACACTTCTGACGGTCTCCTTGAACAATGTAGGTGATTCGTTCCATTGCAATGTGTGTCCACACCCTCTGCAGCCATTCATATATTGTCGGTGGGGCTTTCTGTTTCCATTTTTGGGCTATCTTCAACCAAGCTGCTATCAGTAGCCCCATGAAGTTCAGTTTCTGTCACTTTGACATTGCTTTCTCTCGGGGGTCCCAGAGCCCACATAGCCACACTTCTTCCCCTATTCCACTCACCCTCTCAAACATCTCCTGCATTTGGGATTTGACTTTGCCCCAAAACTGTTGTATAGCCGGACAGTCCCGCCAGGTGTGTCTCCAATCCCCTACTCCCCCACATTCCCTCCAGCATTTATTCGTTGTATTTTTGTACATGGTGTGGAGCCTCTCTGGGGTGTAGTGCCATTGTACTCAAATCTTTGTCCACATCTCCCTGGTCTGTATTGCTATCGCGAATGTGGGTATTGCCTCCCATACATGTTCCCACTACAGAAGAGTCCACCCCAAGGTTTTCTCCCATCTTTGCATATACCGCCATGTGATTTCTTCCGCCGGGGCGTTACGAAAATGTATAGGTTATCGAGACAAATTTCTTCGTACATGTATGAGTCGTGATGTAGGTTTCGAATGGGGTCAGTTCCCTTGTCACTGCCTGTTTGATCTGTGAGGTTTGTAGCCAATGGTGTAGCTGTTTGTATTTATATCTATCTTTAGGGGATAGTTCTAGCCGTGTTGTGCACTCTTCAAATGACCTAATTTCCTGGGTTTGACACATGTCTCCTATTTTGTCACAGCTCGGTTCTTCCCATTTCTGATATGCATTCTTTACCATGCCCGGAGGGAATTCTGGGTTATTAAACATCAGCAGAAATGGGGCCGGGTCCTTAGTTAACGTCCCTTCTTTCGTGGTGTTGTCCCATATATTTAATGACGCTGTCATTACGGTGCTGATCTGTAAGTTAAGGTGTCTATATTGTTTCCCCCCCACAAGACCTGACGGAGATGTGTTGTTGCCACCGCTCTTGGGCCACCCATATTTTCTGTGACGTTTCTGGGATCCATTCTTTCAGCACCCAGAGATGAGCCACTTCATAATATTTACAGAAGTGCGGGAGTGCGCATCTGCTGTTCCGTCTCTGTGCCGTGAGGATTGTCCTGGACACTCTAGGGGTCTTTTTTTTCCAAATGTAAGCCATTATTATTTTGGTCAGGGCTTTAAAGAACGAGGCAGGGACTTTGATTGGTAGTGCCTGGAACAGGTAGAAGGCTCGGGTAGGACAGTCATTTTGACCGCAGTGATGCGGCCCCACCATGAAGTTGACATGGGTTTCCATCTCTCCACATTTCGTTTAACCCTTTCTAGCAGTTGGGGGTAATTTTCCCAGTATAGTTTGTCTATCCCTCCTGTTAGCGTGACTCCCAAATATTTGACCCCTTTATCTGCTACCTTCAAGTGTATTGCATTGGCCAGATGATGTATGAGGTCCCTGTACCCTGCTAATATTAGAATATCTGATTTTTGTCTGTTAATTATTAGCCCTGAGATAGCCCCGAATGTTTCTTTCTCTTATATTAGAGGTGGAAGAGTCTTTTCCGGGTCTCTCAGTACCACTAACATAACGTCCGCATATGTCGCTATTTTGTGGGAGTGGCCTACCATGTCTATGCCTATTATATCTGTTTTTTCTCTTATTAACGCTCAAAGGGGTTCCAGGAAGATTGCATATAGAAGTGGGGATAGGGGGCACCCCTGCTTGGTCCCTCTCTCTATTCAGATTATTTCGGAAAGTTCTCCATTCACTGCTATTCGAGCACTTGGAGTATTATAGTTGGACCGGATCATGTCTATGAAGGCTGTCCCCATGCCCTTTTTTCCCAGAATTCGGAAGAGAAGGGACCACTCAATGTGGTCAAACGCTTTTTCCGCATCGAGGGCTAACAGTATTGCCGGTGTGTGGGTTATCCCTGTCTTTTCTATCAGATGAGTTAATCTCCGAATATTATCATGGGTCTGCCTGTTGGGGATAAACCCTGACTGATCTTGATGGATCAGTTTCGGGAGGACATGTGACAGTCTATTGGCCAGAATTTTCGTAAACAATTTAATTAGCGCTATCGGGCGATATGAGCTAGGTAGCACCAGGTTCTTCCCCTGTTTTTGAAACACTAACATTTTTGCCTCATTCATGGATTGGGTTATGTTGCCTTTTCCTTTGGAAGTGTTGAACAGCTCTGTTAGGACAGGGGACAAGACCTCTATATATGTTTTGTAGAATAGCGCGGTGTAACCGTCCGAGCCCGGGGCTTTGTTCATGGGTAGTTTGCGGATTCCTTTCTTAACCTCCTCCTCCATTATTGCCTCAGCTAAGTATTGTTTTTCTTCCGCTGAGATTGTCGGGAGGGAGATATCATCTAGATGTGTGTCTTGAGCCTCCTCATTGGGGTGGTCAGAGGTGTATAGCTTCTGGTAAAAATTGTTTAAAGATGTTCCATATGTCCGCTGTTTGGGTCTCTGTTTGCCCTTTGTCATCTATGAGGACTTTCCTTTGAGTTGCCTGGCCAAGAGGTTGTCTGCTTTGTTCGCTTTTACGTAATACCAATCTCTCAAATGTAGCAAGTTTCTCTCTGCCCTTTTGGTGTGGAAGGCCTCTAGCTGGCCTTGGACATGTCTCAAAGCTTTCTTTAATTTTGACGAGCATTTCTGGACCATTTCATTTTGTATCCTGGTCAAGTTCCCCTCTAACTCTGCTTCCCATTGGCGGTCTAGCTTGTCCCTCTTTGCTTTAAGTGCTATTAGATGCCCCCTCGTCACGACCTTGAACGCCTCCCACAGTGTCTCCCTAGAAGTCTCAGGAAGGTTGTTGCTGGTGAAATATTCTATTATGTTTTCCCTGACTGACTTACCCATGACCAGGTCTTGGATTATTTCTGCAGGGAGACACCTCCTCCAGAGTCCTAACTGCCGTTGAGAAAGTGAGTGTTCGACCCATAGCGGGACGTGATCAGAGAGTGAAATCGCTCCAACCTCCATGTGCTGGATCCTTCCCAGGAGCCCTGTAGAAACCCAGGCACAGTCTATTCTAAGCAAAGGGTAAGACATTGGGCCTCATTAGAAGTTTGGCGGTAACCTTGCTGGTAAACCCGGCAGGCTGCCGCCAAACTTCCGCAAATTTCCGGCACCCGCGAATGAGCAATTATCGGGTCATTACGGGCCTCCCTGTCGCAGTAATTGCCCTTTCATGGCCGCTGGAATGGAATGCTCCCCATTCCCATTTGAACTCCATAGGGCTCAATGTGAATGGGGAGGTCGGATGCACCGGCACCGTTATAAACGGTGCCGGTGCATCTGACATGCACTGCTCGCGGGTGCCTTTACGGCCGCCAGGCCAGTGCTGGTGGCCAAAATGGCACCCGCAAGCAGAACTCGTAGTTTTCTGGTTAGGGAACTACGGTACCGACATGCTTACCGGTACCGTAGTTCCCGGACCGGCAAACTTATAATGAGGCCCATTGTATTTTGAATGTGTGAAAAGTACGTGTAGCCTGGTTGAGACCCTTTGGTGCTCCGCCAAGCATCTTCTAGTGCTTGGTCTCCAATTTTAGCCTGTAGTTCTTTGGAAGGGGTGCCCTGTCTGTGTGGTCTGATACCCGATCTATCCAGAGTGGGGTTCCATGCTATATTAAATCCCCCCCCTATAACCACCTTCCCCGCGGTTAACCTTTCAAGCTTATCCAGTGTGTCCCTTATGAAGCCATCCTGTCTCGTGTTAGGGGCATATATTGTCACCCACGTCAGGGAGTGTCCCTCTAGCTTGGTGTTCACGATGAGGTATCTCCCTTGTTTATCTGCGTGTATGTTCTGATTTTGGATGTTTAGGGAGTTATGAATTGCAATTAGGACCCCCACTTTTTCCTCTTGCCCATTTGCCTGAATGATTTGGTTGTATCCTTTCAGGCGCACCTTCCCTTTTTCCTTGTCCTTAATATGTGCTTCTTGAAGCATTCTGATGTCATATTTCCCTTTGTGGAGGAAGTGTTCCACCTTCTTCCTCTTTACAGGAAAGTTTAAACCTCTAGTATTATATGTTAATACCTTTACCCCCATCCTGCCCAATTGTAGTAATTCTCTGCTTGTGTGCCCGGGCCTCTTCATAGTAGATTCTGCTGCCTTCCAGATCCCCTCATGTTTCCACCCTCCCTGATCTGCACAACCCCCAACTTGCAGTAACCCCCCCATTACTGCCCAGAGGAGGGCTCTGGTGCCTATGTCCGCTCAGGCGTACAGCCCTTTGCGCCATACCCTCTTTGTACTCAGGGAAATCCTTGTGGGGAGTCCTAAACCCCACTTGGATTCCTCCAAAGGCGTCGGGGATGGGTCTTCCCCACCCCGCCCATCACCTGGAGTGGTGGATTCTCGCTCCATAGATGTCTTGCCATGTCCAGGGTACCAGGGGCATGCCGGTATTCCTTTCTGCCCGCCTAGGGTCCGGAATGTCTTACTTCTTTTTACTTGGGCGTCGTGACCATCTGTTCATTGTCTGCCATTGCCATGGGTTTTGTCCCTTGGTCGAATCTTCTCTGCAGCGATCCGGGGGATCATCATCCGGGTCTTGGATGTTCAGTATCTGTATCCCCTCCTCACATGTTATTCTTTGTTGCTTCCCCTCCCACGAGAAGAGGAGACCGAAGGGAAAAGGTCCACTTATATGTTATTTGTTTGGCTATCAATTCATTTATTACTGGACCCATTTCTCGCCTTTTGTGTAGCGTTGAACATGCCAAGTCCCGGTATAAGTAAATGTCCAATCCCTTCATCCGGATATGGTCCATTGTTCTGTCTTTCCGAAGGATCATCTCCTTTTGGGAGTAGGATGTGAGGGCCACCACGACCTCGCAAGGGCAGGATCCTGGCTCTTCCGTTTTCCGTGGCCCCACCCAGTGCATTCTGTCTATTGGGACCTCTGTATCTTTCTCTGAAGCTAAGATGTCTTTGAAGACTTGTTCAATCGCATCCCTGAGATCTTTATCATCTACCGTTTCCGCCATGTTTTTTATTCTAATGTTCGATCTCCGTGTTCTTGCGTCTCCGCGCTTTGCTGTGTCTCCTCCTCAATATTTTCTCCAGGGTGTCCGTTCTTTCCCCAGGTGCACCACTCCGGCTTTCAGTTCATGAACGGCCGTTTTCATTTCACTTTTCATTGTTTGAAACTGAATGTGCATCGAGTCCATGAACTTCATCTTGAGTTCTCTGTGCCAAGCCTTGTTATCCTCCTTTGTGGCTATCTCCGCCGGGTTATCGTTTGTGTCTGTGCTTGCAGTTGGGGCTCTGTGTGCTTTCACCTTTGCTAGTGTCCCAGGATCCGCCCACCAGAGCTGTACTAAGTTGGGCTCCTGCCTTGATTGTGGTGTCTGCGGCAGCGGTTGTTGTTGTTGTCTTCCTTTGGATTTTGACATGTGTGCTGGCCTCGTGGGTTCCGCTAGCCACAGGGGAGACCCTCTGCGTGCACCTGTTCTTCTGTATGGGCCCCTGCGGGTGGGTGTGGTCGCTTTCCCCTTTATGTATCAGCCGTCCTTAGTCCTGGCCGGATTGTGCCTCTGGGGGGTGTCCCCTTTCTTGTCTCAGATATGTTCTCTGTGCCTCTCCGGCCCCCCAATGGGCCCTAATTGCCTTGTAGACCTAGGACTGTGGCCTGCTAGGCGCTGTTCTTTTCCTCGGTGGTGATCCCGTTCCTGTGGACACTCTCGTCCACACTATTTGCCTGTGTGGATTGTGGGGAAGCTTGGATCCTGGAGGTACTGATTATTCCTTCCTAAAAATGACCTCCTCCCTCGAGGAGACGCCCCTACCTTGTTCCCTGGGCCCTTTTCGCATCTTATTTCTTTTCCTTAGGTGCCTCTTAGGTTCATGCATTTCCTCCCTTTTCGTTTTGTAGATTTATCATGGGGGAGTCCCCCCCAGACGGTCCCTCGTGTTATCTCCTCCCGTGGGGTGGCTGAATATTGTAGGTGGCCACAGGGTTTAGTTCTCGTGGTTCCTGGTAACTGCCCCCGTTGTATTTAGCTCTTCGATATCGCCTGGTTCACTGTTCCACTTTGCTATCATGGTGGGTGTGGTCGCTATCCGTTGGAGGCTCTTACCCTCCACGACGTACTTTCAGCCTGCTGGTGTTAGGGAGAATTCTCATTTATGGCTAATTTTCATCACCTAGTGAGAACCCCAGCAGCTTTGCTGGACTTCTGGAGTTTATTATTTTCCACTTGGTAAGCGTGTGAGCTTTTTCCCACTCTTACCTGTGTTTTGCCATGTGTATTTCTCTGTTTTTTTGATTGTGGACTCTGAAGTACACCACTTCAGCAGGCCCCTCCTTTTGTGTGTCACCCAGCACCTTCAGTGCCATGGCACAGGGTTGTCTTTGAGACTTACCCGGACTCCATTTCTGAGGCTGACTACAGTCCCCCAGAAAAGCGTAAAGTTGCCATTAACTTTACTTAGTCAATCTACCACAGATCCAGTACACCCCACCTTCCATGGAGTACTGGAAAGGGTTCATTCGTATCCCTTTTTATCTGTACCTCCTAGAGCATTGTTTTGCTCTTTTAACATTTAGACTTGGCTGGTGGCAGTGGTATCTACCCTAACTTTTCTACCGCGATTATATTAGATAAACGTGGTATTGTTTTTGGCTATTATATTAGCCTCGAACATAAACCCGCTTGACCAAATTGTCTTTCTTTTGGCTCAGGTTGGGTTTATTCGCCATTTCTTTTTGTTAAAGTCCTTCTTGTGTTTTACTTTGCACGGCAAACTAGGTTCGCCTTCTTTGTTCACCATCTTTTGGCGGGCTTCTGCTCAGAAGCCCTCCACCAGGCACCTGGGTGTCTAGGTGGGCTGAAAGTGAGGAAGGGGTGTAGTCGCCCCCTGCACAGGGTATCCTAGGAAACCCAAGTCGCACTTTGCCATGATTGGCTGAGGTGGTTGTCCAGGCTGGACAACCCCCCTGCTGGGGGATTGACAGCCAGGCTGTGTGAATGGGGGTTTTGCGCATAAAAGGCAGGTCTCTTGGGCTAGAAGTCAGAGAGTCGCCACTGGAACTACAAGGAACCGAAGAGAAGTGGAGAGAACGACGACTGCTGCAACTACCCCGTCCCGGTGAAGCCCTGCTGCAGTCCTGAGCTATCTACCCTTCAATGACTAAGAGAAGATCCAGTCCGGAGTCTTCTTCCCTTGAGCCTGGTGGGGATAACCAGCTCATCTTCCACAGCCAGAGGATCCTCTTCCTTGGTTGCAATCGCTGCACACTGCTGTAGTGGTCTGGATAGCCATTTGAAGAGCCTCTCCTGTTTTTAAGGAGTGCACCTTTTATTCATTGTCGCTGCTGCCGGCTTCATCCCTGTGTGGTGCAGACCCCCTTCATACGTCCTCCTTCACAACGAAGCTCCAGGAATCGTGGGTCTGTGGGAAACCAACAGGAACAACTGCCAGGGCACCAGCTGCACCATTGGAATAAGGTACTGTGTTCTGCTTGAGGAAACTGGGTGAACCCCTTTTCTTCATCTCTAAGGCTTGCCCTTGTCTTCCCTCCTTCTTATAACTTTTGCTTCTGAACATTGACAATATCGAAGTACTCTTGGCTACGTTGAATCATGAACTATCTGACTGTGTGATCTTCGGCAACAGGCCCCCGGTGTCACTTGACCCTGGCTCCGGCCCTTTGACTCTTGAACTCCTGTCTCTGAGTGTTTCTCGATTCTGTCTGCCTAACCAAAATATTGCCTGTGATTTTTGCCTCCAACTCCCTCTGGGTATCTCAGGTGCTAAGTGTGTTTTTGCCCTGGTAGCATTTCATGTCACGGATACGCGTTTATTTAGTAGACCGAACTGTCAAAAAAGTGATCGCAATCGTATTCGCGGTAACGTGTTTTGTTCGTAACACTGGTTCATCCAAACACAGGGTACTTGAGACATACTGTACAAAGTGAATTGGTTAGTTGTAGTATATTTGGCGTGTGATTTGTGTTTAAGTTTAATAGAAGTGTTGTGTTTATAACGAATGGTTTAAAAATAAATGTACTTATATTTTTCTACCTGAAACCTTGAGTCAGTGTTTGCTTGAGTCACAGTAATTGTGGTCCCTTTGTGTAATCTCTGCTACTGCTCATATACTCTTGAGATAAGCCTGGCTGCTCCGCCACTGCTACCACTCTGACATAGTAGCACAGGCTTGTACCAAAGGTAAAACTTGTATTGCCACCTGCAGTCTTAATTGTGTGTAGTGGTCCCTAAGGGCACTGCACAGGATTCTGCCTAACAGCCGGTCCCGCTCTGCTGGTGCGGTCTGTCCTCCCCTTCTTTGCCTCTATGTTTGCTTCGAGAGTGGTACCTGGATGTCCTCCCTGACCGCCTCCTCACCGTACGAGGATCCGCTTGCTCCCGCTGTCCGTTGGGGCTACGTAGTTCCGCACCCACCGCTTGTCCGTGCTATGGCGTACTTTGGAGAATTATCTGCTGGGAACTTCCCTTACATTCCCCCGGCAGCTGTTTTGTGTCTGGTTGTGATTTGCTGTGTAGGTTCCCTACGCGGCCTCGAGCCGGGGCTCTGGACTCGCCTGGTGCACCCTGGGGGTGTTGTAGATTGTGTTCTCTGGTTAGTCCGGGCACCCCGCCTGGGGAGTGCTCCCCCTCTTCCTGTGCCCCGGTTGCTTTCGCCCGTCTGCTTCTGTGCCGTGTGTGATGTGTCTGATGGGGCTGGACCTGATGGTTTGCGGATTACTCCCAGCGCGGAGGGTATCTCCTCTCGGTCCTTCGCTTGGGTCCGACGGGTTGCACCTCTGCGTTCTGCCTGTGGATGTGGCAGCCCGCTTCTTTCCGTTCCTCCGTTGGCGGTACGGGCCAGCGGCCGCTTCTCCCTGCTTTTCCACTGAGTACCCGGCTGTGTTATTAGCCTGTGGAGCCCGAAATCCGCTTCATTGGACTGCTCATTTTGGCGCGGCCAGGAGGGGAGACAGAGCTGCACTCATGCATGTCTTCCCCTGGCGGCTGCCATCTTGAAATCCCCAAATTAATGGTTTCTGAATTTAGCAATGTCGGATATATAAAGGACTGAGTCCGGATTCCAAGATATGATTGTATGTTGTTCACCAATGTCAGATCTGAGCATTTACCTAATTGAGCTGTTGCCAGCAAAGAACATAGTCTATGTAGACATGAGCATGCCCAAGATGTTTGGCAAATACTTGTGAGAACCATGTCAAATGCATATGAGAAGTCCGAATAAATGACTCCCTATCATCCAGCATATGGAGGGAGTTATCAGCAACATGAGCATTTAATGTGGCAACATTGGCCAATGCCAGATTGAAAATTGTCCAATGTAATTTAATGGATTGCATTCTCCCACAGATTCCTCATCCTAACAGATATTCATCCAGCATCAGCTGCTGGGAAATCTTTTCATGGTGGCAACAAGTAAGACTGACACAAGTGATCACAGTTCAAGGGTGTTTATTGAACAATGAATGTTTTATTTTTTATTTAAAATATTTTATTTGCTTTTTCCAACAACAGTACAACATGTACATACATAGTCTATTAACTACCCGTTACCCACCCTCTCCCTCTGACTTTTTCTACCTTAATCATTCTAAGTTCCGGACAAGAATCTCGTCCTCTCTATCTTTCGCATCACTGAGTATCTGTCTTATTGTCCTATTGTTTGTTCCTTACTGGTCTGAACGTGAGCAAGGTCTGTGTCAGTTCGACCCAGGATGTGAGATTGTCAGAGTCTTCCCCATTTCTACCCCTGGCCGCCTGCAGCCTTACTGTTGAATCCGCCATTATCAATTTTTCTAAGTTATTCCACCACGCCTCCATTGCAGGTGCTTCCCTTGATTTCCAAGCCATGGCCAGCCTTCGTTTTGCCAATGTGTATAATAGGTCTTTCAGTTTCCTTGTAGATTCTTTCCTCGTAGTGTGTGGGTAGTGCCATAGTAGACAGGTACTTGGTGACTGTAACTCTAATGTGATATCTCCTCCGGCCATTATGTTTGCCATGTCCTCCCAATATTGTCGTACCTTCGGGCAAGACCATAACAAGTGGAGCATCCCAGCATCCCCATCCCCACATTTCAAACAGCTCTGCTTTTCCACTCCATTAATTGGTGAGACCTTTCTTGGGCTCAGATAGGCCCCGTGCGTAATGTAAAGCTGTATCAACTGTAATTTTGCATTCCTGGAAACCTTTTTTATGGTATCCCAACACTCCACTCCACTCCCTATTTACGCATACTTTCCCCATGTCCATCACCCATTTCTGCCTGATGGTTAATACCCTGCGTGTGCCCTTGGTAAGTAATAGCTCATATAGCCATGACGTTGTGTGTCTTCCCTCAGCTATATCATACATTGTGGCTATCGCCTCTTGCTTTCCTATCTGCTCAACCAGTGCAGGCCATCTGAGCTCAATCCTATATCTTGTTGCACGGTACAGCAAGAATTTTCCCTCATGTATGCCTGTGTTTTCTGCTAGAGTTTTAAAGTCTGCTAGGTCGTCCCCTCGCATCAGGTCCCCAATGGTCACCACCCCAACCAGTTCCCAATGTCTCGTGACGCCTGCTTTCCACTGTTCCTTGTCAGCCATTACTGCAGCCTGCAGGATCTGTGGTGAAATCGGATCTGTAATTCCCAAAGTTTTACAGTCTCTATGCTATATCTGTATGTCTAACGTTATTAGCCAGGAATGGCTTCTGATGTACGAGTCCATAACACTTCTTTTAAAAATAGTTGTTTTATTGTTGGTTGTAATAAATGTGTATGAACAAATGAGTGTACCCTTACTGACAATGGTTCGAACCAAAAATGTATTTGGGTGGACAGATACAGAAATTTAGGTCTGTCCGCAAAGTTTAAAGTGTGGTCTCCTAAATTAGAGATCCAGAGAATAAATCCCAAAATAATAACCACCCACTGTATCAATGTACTGAGTGCTAGAAAACATGTGTTTATTCTATTCAGCAAAAGGTCATATAAAATATCTGTATAGACAATTGTGACCAGAGCTCCAGATAAGATTTTGTGGTGGGAGTATTTTACGCACTATTTTTCAAATTAGAGAGTAAATGCAATTTCAAGAGAGTAAAAATGAGTTTTCTCCTCTGAAAGAGAGTAAAAACGTATCCAACATACACCCAATGCATACATAAAATCAGACCTGTAGACCAAAAGAGTTGTAGATCAAAGATGTCTGGCTTGCCTTTAACCATTTTATTAAACTTGTGGAAAATATTCTGCCATAATAACTTGTAAGTACATGCAGCATACACAGCTTCATTTTCAAAATTCTGGACCCTAGAAACTCTATTAAGAACTACTATAGATAGAGACTAATGTATTGCTTGCAGAGGGAGTGTGTCTAAGCAAGTGTTACCATATGATTTATTTACAGGAACTTGCACACATAATCTCAGCAACTGTCACAACCTGCTAAGCTACCTTCCCTGCTGTCTGCTGCAGGAAATTAATGTGGATCCCCACATTGTGTACAAAACCAAAAACATGATTCTGGCAATTACAGTTGGGAAGAAATGCAGACAAGTCCATAAGTTGCAGACTGGTCCAAAATCCCTGATTCAACACTAAAGTGTGTGATCCTGGGCAACTTATTTTGCCGCTGTGCCTTTTTAGTAAAAACACAAATTTCTATAACAAGTGATTTATTGCCAACTAGTTACTACTCACAAAAGCCTGACTGACCCCGTTTCCACTGTTTGAACTATGCCATTAATAGTAGTGACCATTTATATAATCCACATGACAAAGGGCCTAATTCATTGAGCATTTTCCAATGGGGTGTTGCCATTATAAAAGGTTTCTGTGAATTAGGCCCAAAGTGTATATGTCTCGCGGCTTACTCCTTGCTGCTTCTTTAATATAAATTCACATGAACTCCTCGAGTATTAAAAACTCACCTGTTCCTGCCCCCATCTTGCACTTCCATCATAGGTGAGCAGTCTTGCTTGCCCGATAGGTTTCTTCCAAGATAGTCAAGAATCTGCATATCTGGCATGACACGCATCACAGCCAATTTAGCCCGTAATCGCTAATCACAACAGGGGGATTAAAGAGTGGTGCAAGTGGAAAAAAGGAACTACTGGTACTCTGGCTGCATCCAAAAAGGGAGTGGGGTGGCCAGACAGATGGGGCGGGTAGGCAAGGGGGTGTGCGGGACGGTACCAGGATCACAAACCTTGCCTGAACTGTGAAGCAGGGATTTTAATCCACTCTGCAAATTTGACCACATCGCTTCCAAGCTTTACTTGGTACAAATAGTTTGGATTTCAAGGCCAACAGTAATGATGTCTTATAGAGTTTACTTACAAAAAACACAAATTGCATAATAACGCCACATGCCAACATGTAAATCCTTACAGCTATGTGTTAAGCCAAAAGAATATCATTGTGGCTTTAATGTTCGTCCTGAATGGTATACTGTAAGTCCCAGAATGCAAGATAATGTCAACCTGAAAGATCTAGTTAACCCCACAGTACTTTCAGTGATTTAAGACATGTAATAAAATATGATGTATAATAAATTCAGATATGGAGATTCTTTGCAACAGACCTCCATCTCATTGTTATTCATGATGTTGAAAACATTTGATTAGTGACTTAAAGCAACTTTACTTTTTTTTGCGAGTCAAGCTAGTAGACATCATAGATATATAAAGCGCCCATTTAATGTTGTGTTAATATAAACACATAATTAAATGGGCGCTTTGGGTTGCTCACTTTAACTATCATGCATTTGAAAGGCTCTGCCACTGACAAAAGAAATGTGTTTGCAACCTGAGCACTTAACAACCTGCAGAGCCGTGTGTCTGCCTAGTGAGACCTGGTAAACTGTCAGCTGCGAGCCCAAGGCTACTCTTCCTATGAAAGTATGCGGCAGTACTGTGGAGTGAAGGACACTTGCGCAGGAAATGTCTTGCTGAGGGGAGGAGGTGAGGGCGAGCCCTGGTTACATGTCTCAGAGAGACCAGGAAGGGAAGGAGCGAGCGGGTCAGAGCAATGCACTTATTATGCCACATGCTGCACATGCGTTAACTCTGCAAGAAGGCCCAGGGTGTGGAGATGCGTTCACAACTTGACACAGCATGATTGGTAGTGAGGCTGGTTTCACCTTGTACTTTAAGTTCAAGGCTTCCCTTCTCAGTGGTTGTCCAGACTGCTATTCACTGTTCACTTTGCTATTTAATGTTTGCCTCCACGTCCCTGGCTTACTCTGGCCAATCAAATCAATAAAGGCTCCTCCTCCTCGGGCCCTTGAGCAAGCAAAGGCATAAATGCCTTCCCCACAGATGATTACTGTTCTTATGAAATGGGTGAATTCTTTGTTTCCGTTTTTCTAGTTTTTACTCCTCTCATGAGGAGCTCCTGGCCCGCATGGGAATCTTCCCAGAAGTCAGGGAATGCATCAAAACATTCCCTGGAGATAATCCCTGGAGGACACCTATGGCCTGTATTTTACTTTTATGGGCTTGTTCCATAAACTCCAAGACACAGCACGGCACACTAGTGCAGATCCAAGACACCTTCTGCACTCTAGTGCCATCTAGTGGAGAAAAGTATGCTTTTTAATGAAAATAAATACAGCGTAAACGGTATGCAGAAGAAAATGAAATGCTCCGTAATGGCCATAATTACATGCGTAAAATGGAGCAATACGCACCTTATCTGGAGGGCTGATTGTGACATAAGTAATATCTAAACAAACAATAATGACTAATTACAATAACATCATAAAAAAACAGTAGTACAACATTACATGGTGTACGTAGTTATGTGCAGGTATCAATTCTACTTCATTGACACAAATGATTAAATGGGAATTTTAAAAGAAGAGAAAAGTGCCTGTTAATTCAAACACTATTTTAACAATTCTGGCTCAGGTGCAAACTGATGGTTCAATGGATCCACTGCACTGTTGAGCTGAAGGGATTTCAAAGTTGCCCTTGGAGGAAAAAATATAATTTCAAATGAACAATAAATGTTCCAGGGTCATGGGGTAAAAGATATCGTAATAAATGTGTGTCAATGGTAGGTTCATCCGCCAACCAGCCGACTACAAATTGCAATTGGCTCGCTATATAATAACCCTCAAATGTTGGTATTTTAATACTTCCTTCATCATAGGATCTCTGGAGAAAACTTAACACAATTCCATTGGGTTTGTTTTGCCACAGGAGGTTCCTGCACAACGTTTCCAACTTCTTGGAGAAGAGTCTCGGGAGGTCATATGGGATGTAGTGATCCTACCATCTTCACTAGTGCAGCCCTCCCCATTAGTGTCAGTGGCAGCTTACTCCTATTTTATTCTGCAATCTGTTTGCCAGTATTGCCGTCAATATCTTACTATCCTGGTTCAATAGGCATAAGGGGCCTGTATGACCCGCATTCCTCTTTAGGTCTGTTGGGTTTAAGCAACAGGACTATTACCGCTTCTCTGAGGCTATTTGGTAATGTCCCCCTCTTGTACGCCTCGGCAAACATATTTAAATTTGCCAGTGCCAGATCTTCTGCCTATTCTTTATAGAATTTGCTCGGAAGTCTGTCTAATCGCGGTGTCTTACCAGTGGGCAATGATCTAACCGTGGCCAATATCTCCTCAACTGTAATGGGGCTCTCCATTGTTTCTGCCTCTTCCTCCTTTAGACGCGGCAGTGGGATTAAATCTAGAGCCTCCTGTATGTGTTCACTTCCTCCTGTGTATTGCATAAGTGGCCTTGTCCGTTAGTGACGAGCAGTTGACCTCTTGAATCCTATCACTTTTATATAACGATGCTAGGAGTTTTCCGGGCTTGTCTCCTTCTGCATGTTGTCTTTTCACATGTCGCGCATAGTTTAATTTCACAAGCCTGCACTCCTGTTTTAGTTCTACCTCCCTACCTCGATCCATACCTGCTTTCCCATTTAGTTTTTCTAAGTCTTCCAGTTCATTTTCAGCTTTAAGTTCCCTAGTCAATTTCGCCTGTATTCCCCCTGACTTAGTTATGGCTACACCTCTGACCACCACTTTAAACGCCTCCTATATCGTACTCAGGGACTAATCTAGTATGAACATCGTGTGGGGCTGAATAATGCGAACCGTCTCGACCGTCTGGGTGTAGGTGTCGCCATACTATCAGTGCAAAAGAATGCAGCAACGTTCTAAGCAATTTTGTTTTTTGCCGGCAGGGATGGATTTTACATAGACCTAAAAAAGATGGCTGCTTTGTGATTTGGTGCATAGGTGTTCACAATGCATAACTGTCTATTTTCAAGTTTGCCTTGTATATTTACCATCCTACCCTCCGTGTCTGTTTCTGTATGCTCTATTTGAAGAGGCAACATTTGGTTTAGAGGAGAAATACAGTTTGTAAGTGAAAATGAAACCGTTTTTTCTTTTACTGAGGATTCTCACCCTGACAACAGGGAATATTCATGAGCATGTGAATCCATGCCAGACCCCATGCTGAAGAAATCCAATATGCCTAACATTGCCTTAAAACCCGAATTCTGTCTCCTTTTCTAGGTAATGGATATTGGATAGCTGTGAACTTGACGTCGGATATTTTATCTCCTTCATTATTTTGCATTCAATGTCTAGCCAATGGTTTCATCTTTACTTGGTTCAAAATTGCCCTTAGATTTTTCTATTTTCTGTTTTAAAGGCCTGATGATGCTACCAATGTATGCCTTGTTGCAGCTGCAGAAAATTACAGATGACTTTGGTGGCAGTTCTCAAACTCTGTCAACTTATATTTGAAGTTATGCTTGGTGTCTAGTTCAGTTAGCTTGTTCGGTGCATGGGGGCACACTTTACAAGCCCCCCAATTGTGACAATCTATTTACCTTTTCTGAGTAGCCATGTCACATGTGTTTACTTTTTTCTATGTGGGGGGAAAAAAGGCATGAACTGTCTTCAATAGTTGCTGCTCTTCTGTAGATAATATTGGGTGTTCTGGGCGTTTCTCTAATGTATCAGTCACTGGCTTTCTTCCTTCTTTCTCATATTGTGTATTGTTGGGCAGTTTTGTTTGGCCCTTAGGAATTCCCCTAGTGGAATATTCTGAATCACTGATCTTTGATGGCCCTGGCTGGGTGGAGTGTTTTGTTAAATTTGGTGCATTTGCGGCATAGACTACTGCATGGGCGATTCTTTGTATTTCAAACTCCTTATCAACAAAGGACATTATTTCTTGGCTATTATTTACGGCTAGCTGAATTTTAAGCTCCTTTTCATGTAGTTTGTTGTAATTTTCCAATAGTTCGGGATCTCTCCCTTTCCACACTAGTATGATGTTATCCATGTACAGCTTTATAATATCGTTTGGTGAAGAGTAGTCCCTCAACGCACACCATAAGAAATGCAACCCACTAGGGAAAAAGGTCAAGCACACCTCTGGCAAAGAGAACAAGGATTTTTCTCACAATAATACAAGATTGTGCCAGCAAAGAACTCTGCTGCCACGGAGCGCTCTGACAAAAACAGCATAAGCAATGGGTTTTTAAGGTACGCAGCGTCACAAGTGACGTACATCACATATTTTACAAATCCAGGTAGCTGGTTGGTGCAACCCTATACACATATAGCCTGCTCCATACGCCAGGCGATTGGTCCCAGCATCTCCTGTCTATCTGTTTCTATGTGAAGATCTTCTTTCGTCACCAAGTAAGAAGACTCTAATTGGCAATTTGGTTACACAATTCATTATTTCATAGCTCTACAGTGTACCTAGTACCAAGGACATGAGCAAAGTGGCTACTTTCGAGGTCATACTAACTTCTCAGAGAGAACCCCCACTCCTTCCCAGACACACCGGCGCCTCCACAACTATCCCACCCGCAGCCAAAATTCTTACCTTCTCCCCTGGCACCTCGCAGCACAAATCACATGAACCGATAGTGGGGGAAGCCCATCCCTGCTTTCTGATCGCCCTGATCGATTGGCCATTTTACAGACTTTCGGCCAGGGGTCTTGGGCTGGCCAGGACCTTCATATGTTTGTGTCGTGGGCTCGGGGGTCCTGAGTCCCTATAACTTAGAGATCTGGACTGGCAAAGGCCTAAATTCCCCACCCCCTTCTCGTGGGATAGTTCTGCAAAGGTCCTTTCCGGCCCTCTCTTGGTGTTGCAGGGCACATTCCTTCTGGATTACATTCACTAACGATAAGACACAAGAAAGAACTGTGTGTTCTGAGAAACCTAAAGGTGTCTCACCCGCTAGTTGTTAGGGAGAATTCTCATAAATTGTTAATTTCCCTTACCTACTGAGTCTCTCAGCAGCTTTGCTGGATTTCTAGGATTTATTTTTTCACCTGGTGAGAGTGTGAGCCTTTTTTCCCACTCTTACATGTGTTTTGCTATGTGTATTTCTACTTTTTGTGTGATCTTGGGCACTGGGGCCTCACCTACTCCATGGAACCATATTCTTTCATGTGTGTTACACAGCACCTTCAGTGCAGTGACACAGGGTTGTCTTCTAGACTTCCCACCAACTCCATTTTCTGGGGCTGACTACTGTCCCCCAGAAAAGATAAAGTTTCCATTAACTTTATGTAGTCACTTTTACCACAGACCCAGTACACCCCATCTTACATGGAGTATTGGAAAGGGTTAAATCTTAACTCTTTTTGTCTGTGTCTCTTGGAGCATTATTTCGCTCCCTTTACATCAAGACTTGGCTAGTGGCAGGGGTATATACCCTATTTTTAATACTGCGGTTATCTTAAATAACCATGGTATTGTTTTAGGCTATAATATTAGCCTCAAACATAAACCCGCTTGACCATATATATGTTATTACGGTTCTGGCTGGGTTTATTCGCCATTTCTTTTTGTAAATGTCTTTCTCGTGTTTTACTCTGAGCGCCAAACAAGGTTTGGTCCCTTTGTTCATTGCCTTTTTGCAGGCTTCCACACAGAAGCCCTTCTTTAGGCGCCTGAGAGTCTGGGTAGGCAGGATGTGAGGGGGGGGTTTTAGGACCCCTGCCATGGGTTCCCTTGGTAACCCAAGTCGCACTCCTGTTTGATTGGCTGGGTGACTGTCCTTGCCAGGACAGCCACCCTGCTGTGTGATTGACAGCCAGGCTGTATGAATGGGGGGAAACTGCATAAAAAGCAGGTCTCTGGGACTGGAAGAGCAGAGTCGCAACTGGAACAAAAGAACCAATGAGGAACTGATGGAAGAGGACCCCTACAATGAGTGAACCGCCTGGTGAAGCCCTGCTGCAGGTCAGAATCTTCAGAATCCGACGACAGAGAACATCCTCCAGGAAACATCTTCTCCAAACTGCAAGACAGGACCCCTCCTCTGGTCCAATTCGTTGTACAGAGCTACAGTGGGCCGGATAGCCAGGAAGGACGGACCATGCTTGGGTTTTAAGGAGCGCACCTTTTATTTGTTGATTTGCTATGCTGCTGGTTTCTTCCCTGGGTTGTGCAGGACCTTCCAATCTTCCTACTTCTGATTAGTCCCACAGTCGCTTCAGGAACCGTGAGCCTGCAGGAACTACCAGAAATGTCTGCCTCAGCTACAGCTCCCTCTCCGTTTTAAGGTACTGTGCAAATCCGGTTGTTCGTTTTGTTCAGCCACGGTGAAAGTGTTTGAAATCTTTCTCCAGTCTCTCTTGTTCGATTGCCCTGAGTACTTACCTGTTGGTGTAATTCAATTTCAGTTAACTTTGTCTTTCCCTCCCTTTTTAATTGCTGGAGTGCCATTTTGCTCACACTTCATTTTGTGAGCTTAACTTGTCTGGAACTTATTGGGAGTTGTGTGGTGTATTAAAAGTGTGATTTTTAAACTGCTTAGAATAGTTAAATTGTTATACAACTGAAGAGTGAAGTAAATGTATATTATTTTACTTGAAAACCTTGAGTCAGTGTTTGCTTGAATCATAGTAATTGTTGTTCTTTGTGTAACTATTTGATACTGCTCACTTACTCTTGAGAAACGTCTGGCTGCTCAGCCACTGCTACAACTTTAACTGTGTAGTACAGGCTTGTACCCATTGTGAAATTGTACTGTCACTTGTAGTCTTAATTGTGTGTGGTGTTCCCAAAGGGTACTGCATAAAATTCTGCCTAACACTAGTCCCCGGGGTTCTGCCATCCAGGTGGCAGGACACGGCCATCGCTTTTGGATCCAGTTCCTGGGGGGACCAGTGTGGGAGGATTACCTGGATGAGGGGTCCTCAGGGAGTAGAAGTGGGACACCAGAGGGTGAGACACGGTATCCCCTTCCTTGTAACACCTTTTCCCCATCCTACTAGGTAGGATACATAGGAACTCAAACCCCCCCACCCCCCACTTTTCCAACACAAACACTTTCTCGTGGACAGTTCACTGTGAGCGGCAACAGACTAACACCAGAACCGTATACCTGACATGTCCCAACACCCTGGCCAGGCAAGGTCAGGCAATTATGGATCATTACACACACCTGACTTCCATCACACTTCCCCACACGGGTAAAAGGCGGAGCATGAAAGCACACTGAGCAAAGAACTCAGGAACTCAGGCGACACGCCCAGAGACCGAATCAACTACAGTGTTGTGGAATTGCCGAGATATTGGCAACTAGCACACAACCTGTTGACATTGGCAGGTGCACTGGCCACAGGAGTATGAAGGGAGGACAGGTGGGGCTATGAGAGCGCCTGGTAGACGCGGGGACAAGAGGAGTAAGGAACCTTGAATGTCAGAGGGACCCAGATCAGGACAGGCACATCAGGCGAGACTACACAAGCCCAGACCCTCAATTCAGGATAAAGATGCTAATTAACCAAATCCACTAACAATTTCCCCTCTCCATACACCTCTCACATTCCAAACCAACACAACCAAAACCTACAGCACAACAAACCGCACAAACTTCACTACACTGCAACAACAAAAAAAAGACACATAGACTCGCACAACAGTACACAACGTCTACCGGCCGCAAACACCCAGGCCCAGCCAAAAGACCCACCGGGCTGAGGCCGGCAACAGCACATCACTGCTCTCTTGCACTTTTCCTGCTTCTTACCACTAACCCAACCTCCCCCCCTCTTTCAGACCCGCCAGAGCGCCAGGGGACCACTCCGGTGGTGATAGTGCGCGGTAAAAATGTCCTTTAACATTAACAAAGCAAAACAAACGAGGAAACAGCAGTTTCAAGATGGCAGTTCAATACAAGGAGAAAGACAGCGAGACCAGAGAGGGTTGCGAGGAGGGAAGAACCCTTGACCTATAAAGACCATTACTTGAACCTTGGAAAGTAAGAAACCGAAGACCAGGAACTAAGGCTGAACAAACCTGCACAGTGTGTCGGAGGTACCCAGGGCTCTCCAAAGCGGCATCCGAAAAGAAAGTACAGCCGGTGAGTCGGAGAGACTGATACCAAACCAGCTTGTGTTTTGAACCAAGGTTGCAAGCAGCAACATTGCATAAAGAGAACAGTGTGTGAAGCATTTAGGATAAATGACGCAAATACAACTGAAAGCTAAAAGAGACAGTTGAACTTTGTAACTGAACTTTGGGAAACCAAGGAAAGATACCATACACAGAGTTGTCCAGCACCACGCAGCTGCTCATACGGAAGTCTCTGTCAGGTATCCAGCTGATGCTGAGTGGGAGAGAAGAACAAGTTACTTTCTTACCTGGTAACGTTCTTTCGATGGGATGGTCCGAAGACGTATTCCATATCTATGACAGGTAATGTCCACAGCTGTCCTGCTTCGGAAAATCTTCGGCGTCTGCGTCCTGCGTCGATGACGTCGATGCGCCGTCCCCAAGGACCTCCTCCGACGGCCGACGTCACCCAATGTGATAAGTAGGACGCACAAAGCCCGTAGCCTCAGTTGTAGTTTTTTCCCCCAAGAACGTGTGCCACCAGTTTTCTGCCAGTCAGACACACAAGGCCTTGCGGAACGCTAGCTGCAATCGCAAAAGAAATTCTGCAGCGGGGAAGGTAGGGAGGGAGCGATATGGAATACGTCGTCAGACCATCCCATCGAAAGAACGTTACCCGGTAAGAAAGTAACTTGTTCTTCGAGGGGATTGGGTCCTCAGACGTATTCCATATCTATGACAGACTCCCAAAGCAGTACCAAGCAAGGAGGTGGGAAAAGAATTTAGAACACAAATTTAGCATGCCCAATCAAATTGCGGAATAAAGGACTGCCTTGCCAAAGGCCAGATCCTGCCCTCTGATGGAATCGAGGGAGTAGTGACGTACAAAAGTATGTACTGAAGCCAGGGTGGCTGCATCACAGATGTGACGAATAGGAACACCCCTCTGCAGGGCAGTAGACGCAGCCACTCCCCTGGTAGAATGGGCCCGCAAGCCAGCGGAGGGTCCTTACCTGCCAAGCGGTAACACTCGAGATAGCTAAAATAATCCAACGAGACAAAGTCTGTTTCATCGCAGCTTGTCCCAAATGCTTTCCAGCGTAACCAATGAAAAGTTGATCATCCACTCTGACACGGGACATGCGCGAAATATAAAAGCTCAACGCTCTCCTAGGATCAAGCCTATGGAGCCTCTCCTCTTCCTTACCAGGATGTGGAGGAGGATAGAACGCCGGAAGAACAACCTTCTGGCTCAAATGAAATTCCGAAACCACCTTCGGAAGAAAGGAAGGACGAACTCTAAGGACACCCCTGTCCTTATGAAGCACAGTGAAGGGTGGCTTAACTGAAAGTGCCTGTAACTCACTCACTCTGCGAGCGGAAATAACCACAACCAAAAACACAGTTTTCAGAGTTAACAGTCTCAAAGGGCAAGAATGCAAAGGCTCAAACGGAGCACCCATAAGAAACTTAAGAACAAGGTTCAAATCCCAACCGGGCACCAGAAAAGGTGACGGAGGAAACACATTAGTGAGCCCTTTCAAAAACTGAGAAATTAAAGGAATCTTAAAATAGGAACATTCTTCAGACGAGCGCTTAAAGATGGACAGCGCCGCCAGGTAACCTTTAATGGTCCCCACTTGCAAGCCCTTGTGGGCCAAGGAAAGCAAAAAAGACAGAACCATGGGAATGTCACACTCAAAAGGATCCACATTCTTAACTCTGCACCAGTCGCAGAACTTTCTCCAAAAGCAACGGTACAGAGACTTTGTTGCCGGCCGCCTGGCCGAGAGCAACACCTCCATCACGTCTTCAGGGAGGTCCCAATCCTTATACCTCAACCTTTCAGAAGCCAAGCGTGAAGGTTGAGGGATCTGACCTCTGGATGGAGAACCTGACCCCCCGTCCCGTGAGAGCAGATCGTCTCGGTAGGGAAGACGACGTGGAGGGTAGATGGACAAGTCGAGAAGGTCTGGGTACCACGTCCTCCGGGGCCACGCCGGAGCAATGAGGATCATCCGAGAACCGAACCTCCGTAACCTCTGCAGTACTTGCGGGATGACGGAGACTGGAGGAAACGCGTACAGCAGTGGGAATGACCACTCCACCACGAACGCGTCTCCTAAGGCTCCTTTTGGAGGAAATTCCAGCGAGCAGAACCTTTCGCACTTCGGTTGACACTGGAGGCGAAGAGATCCACTTGAGGGGTCCCCCAAAGGGTGAAGATCTCCAGGAGAATCTCCTGAGCCAGCTCCCACTCGTGAGAGATCGTGCTCTGCCTGCTCAGAGCGTCTGCCGTCTCGCTGTCGTCTCCGGCCAAATGAACAGCCGAGATCGAAACTTCTTGATGGATGGCCCACAGCTCGAGCTGCATCGCCTCCCTGCACAGAGGAAGTGACCCTGCCCCCCCCTTTTTATTGAGGTAGTGCATGGCCACCGTGTTGTCTGTTAGAATCAGGACACTCTTTCCTCGCACAGTCGGCAGAAAAGCCTTCAGGGCAAGCCTGACGGCCCTCAGCTCCAACAGATTGATATGGAGTCTGTCCATCACGATCGTCACCTCCGGCCAAGGCAGCCAAAATGGGGCCCCCTTCATCAGATTGCCTTCGACGGCCCACCACAGAAGGTCCTGGGCGACCGAGGGCGGCACCTGAACAGGGTCCGACAGCCTGCCGGAGGACTGAGACCACTGGAGCTTGAGTGCCCACTGCAAAGATCTCATCCGCAGACGAGCCTCTGGCACCAGAAGAATGCAGGATGCCATGAGGCCGAGCAGTCTCAAGAACTCGGATGCTGGGAGATTCTGGGCAAGTTGAAACTTGTGCACCATCTGCTGAATGTGAAGAGCCCTCACCTTGGGAGGAAAACACTGCCCCAGGGATGTGTCGAGCACTGCTCCGATGTACTGGAGCTGCTGTGTTGGTGTCAAATGGGACTTCTTTAAATTGAGGGAGAAGCCCAGCTTGTGAAGGGAGTGGCAGGTGACGGACAGATGATCCAGGACTTGCTCAGGAGAGCTCCCCCTGATCAACCAATCGTCCAGGTAGGGGTAGACGTGAATCCCCCCTTTCCTGAGATGCGCTTCCACCACCACCATGAGCTTGGTGAAAACCCTCGGGGCGGAGGTCAATCCGAACGGCAGGACCCGAAACTGAAAGTGCGAGTCTCCAACCATAAACCTCAGGTAGTTCTTGTGCTTGGGATGGATCGGCACATGGAAGTAAGCATCCTTGAGGTCGAGAGACACCAACCAGTCCTGAAGTTGAAGGGCCTGGAGGACTTGAGAAAGAGTAACCATCTTGAACTTGTCCTTCCTGAGGAGTTTGTTCAAACCGCGCAAGTCCATGATGGGTCTCAATTCTCCGTCTTTCTTTGAAATCAAAAAATAAGGGGAATACCATCCCTTGTTTCTCTCCGCTACAGGCACCGGTTCTATGGCACCTTTCTCCAGCAGGGCTTGAATTTCCTGCGCAAGGAGCGGATCCAGACTCTTCAAAGAGAGGTTCCCAGGTGGATTGTCGTGAGGCCTCTGCCGAAAAGGAAGACAGTAGCCGTGGGTTATGATCTCCAGAACCCACACATCTGAAGTAATGGCTCACCACTCTACAAGATGCTGCACCAGCCTTCCCCCAACCGGCGAACCATGGGACCTGGCCTCATGACTGAGTGGTAGCGGCTGCGGCGTTGCCTGAGGGCAAAGAGGCAACTGCCCGAGCGGCCTTGGCACCTTGAGTACCCTTGTTTCCACATCTCTTACTCTTACGGTGGCCTCTTTGACTGCTAGCTCCTCTCGCTTTACTGAAGCACGAGTAATAGCGAAAGGAACCTCCCCTCTATTGCTGTCCCCTAGGACAAAAAGGCAGAGGTTGTCGAACTGCAGCGCCCAAAAACTTCGCTGCAGCTTTGGAGGTCTGCAACCTCTCAAGGCGCTCGTCAGCCTTGCTGCCAAAAAGATGTTCACCGTCAAAGGGCATGTTCAGCAGCCGGGAGTGCACATCAGGAGCGAACCCAGACTTCCGCAACCACGCAAACCTGCGTATTACGGTGCTCGCCACCATGGACCGGCTGACACAATCTGCCATGTCCAAACCCGACTGAGCGGCCTCACACATGGCATCCTTGCCATCCTGAACCATAGCAAGGAAACCATCCCGTTCGTCCCCTTCGGGAATATGTTCAGCCGCTAATGCAACACAGTTCCACAGGGTGTGTGTGAAACGAGACAAGGCACATATGGAGTTGGCCGCCTGAAGCGCCATACCCCCTGAAGAAAACACTTTCTTCGCCCAGCTGTCAAAACGTTTGTAGCCGCCTGCACCACCAAACTCTCTGGAGTGGGGTGCCTGGACAAGTAGCAGGGGTCGCTACTGGCTGGACGGTATTTTCGCGACAAAGACTTGCCCACTGCCGGGAGACTCTCCAGAGCAGTCCAAGCCGCTGCCACCCTTCTCTGCAGAGCCATATGAAACGGCAATACCGGGTCAGTGGGGGGACCAAGATCAACGATGTCCGTGAGATCATCCTGAACGAACTCCCCTGGGGGAGCCGACCAACCCAAGTACTCGGTGACCCGAGACATATGGCGCCGATATGAAGAATCGGCATGAGTGCCAGGCTCCGGCCTACAAAACTCCACCTCATGCAATGACTGCCTCAGGTCATCAAACTGGCTATGGCCCGAGATAAGCTCATCTGGTACTGTAACCGGAAACAAGCCTTCATCAGAGCCTTCATCGCCCTCTGAAATGTACTCAAGGCAGTGAGAGGAAGACATCTGGGGACCAAAGCTGTGCCTGACCTTAGCCAGAGCCTTTCTAGGGGATAACCCTGTGCCACAAGGCCCCTCCGACACCACCGCCTCGAAAGGCGTCGAGGGCACCGAACGAGTCAGCGCCGACATCAAGCAAATCGGCGTCGGCGTCAACTGCAGCGCCGCCAGCATCGACGGCGTCGACACAGGCCTCGAAGCCGGAGCTCCGAGCGTGTCTCTCGATGACCTAGGCACCAACAGCGTCGACGACCCTCTCGGAGGTGGAGCCTCGAGAGAAATCGTCGACGACCTCGGCGCCACAGGCGTCGACGTCTTCTTTGAAGACGGCACAGGATCACGCGGTCTCGAGCGCGTCGAGGAGCGGGACCTGGAACGGGCATGGCGAGAACGGCTACCCTTGTCCGAGCGGGACCTCTCCCGCGAGGCGTGCCGACCACCCGAGCCCGAAGGCATACGAGCGGTGTCTCTCGACTGGTGCCGCTTGACCCCACTCGGAGGCGCGGACAGACCGGTGCCCTGCGATTCAAGAATCGCTAGCATCTGCTTCCCGAAGGAAGCCCATTCCTCTGGTGTCGCTTGCATGGTGGGATAAGCGACCCACCGACGGGCGCAGTCCTCAGAAGAGGATGGGGAAGGTGCCCGATGCCGGTGCTTCCCGGGAATGCCTCGAAGAGGCGGAGGAGTGGCGAGACCGACTCCTGGAAGGAGACCCACTGGACTTCCGACGATGATGCAGAGAGACGCCTCTCGAGTCATCCGTCGAAAGCCCCGTAGACCTCGGCTTCCGGGGCTTAGACACCCAACCTACCGACAGCTTCTTCTTGCGTTCCCGCAAGGCCTTGGCGGTGAGCGACTGGCAGTCGACACAGTCGTCCGTATCGTGGGCCTCCCCGAGGCACCAGAGGCAGGCGTTGTGCGAGTCCGTGACCGACATCTTGGACCCACAGTCCCCGCATTTCTTGAAGCCCGGACGCTGGGTTGAAGACGAAGTAGACATCGCCACAAACAGGTCTTCACAAAAAACCAAACAGGTTCAAAGAACCGAGTAGAAAACGGCAAACTCCAAAGAGTCAAGGCGTACCGAGATTCACGAAGCGAACACGTTCGCCGAAAAAACGGAACTGAGGCTACGGGCGTCGTGCGTCCTACTTATCACATCGGGTGACGTCGGCCGTCGGAGGAGGTCCTCGGGGATGGCGCATCGACGTCATAAACGCAGGACGCAGACGCTGAAGATTTTCCGAAGCAGCACAGCTGTGGACATTACCTGTCATAGATATGGAATACGTCGGAGGACCCAATCTCCTCGAAATATTCAGATCAAAGTGGTTATGCAACGGTTCAAGCTAAACCCTGTGCAGATTCGAAAGTCTTTGACAGTTTAAAGTAAATCCAAATTGGTCAGAGCCCGGTTAATGGAGACTAATTGAACCTTGTTTATGAAAAGGATCTGAGCCCGGCGGAGGGAGATCCAGGGTGAACACTCAAGTTGAATATAGAAGAGAACATTTATGTGTTGTTTCTGGTACAGCAGGCCATCTGCGTCAAGAGAACTAAGAACTGTAGCCTTGTGCCACAGAAGCCAGAGGGTGTGCTTTGCTCGAGTGACCCACCTTGCCCTGTGCTGAAAACACAGCCCGAGAATGAGAAGGGCGAGTGTCGTTTTACTACGACTGTTTGGAGTTTGCTGCTTTCCTGCTGACCGGTGGGCGCTTCAGTGCAGCTGAGCCCACCCTCGAGCCCAAAAACTGCTAGTGGGTTCATGACGCGGTCTGCGGAAAGTCCCCAGACCCGGAGGAAGACGCTTCACAATCGTAGAATGGCAAACCCATGGACTGCATTGAAATCCACCTCGGACGGGGGTGGCAAGGTAAGCAAAAGTGCTCACTGGCCCACCTCTGTACCCTCTGCCACACCCCCTCCGAAAATGCCTATTATTGCATTGACAAATACTCACTTGTTAAAGGACTGGTCTATTGTGCATGACGATGGCGACTGCCTCTGCACCACCCACATTCAAAGTCTGCCATCCTACCATGCAAATTTAGACATAAACAAATGCATGGATAGTCACATCCATGACCAATTTCAAAACAACAGTATTCACGCCTTCCAGGCTCGACAACAACTGGCTGCCGAAGCAAGTGCAATCCAGAAGGAAGTAACAATAAATATACCTGGTACTGCGAATATGCAGGCGACGCTACTCCCTCCATCTTTGATACCCACCATACAAACTGCAGCGTCTGATTTGCCCAATTCACATGTAAAGATGACCATGATAATGAATAGTGACCTTGGCGACCTGTCTCACAACCTCAATTCTTCTTTGTCTGCTATCGAGGTTACCAACGCCGAGCTAATCAGTGCTGCCAATGTTCCGAATGTGGATCAACAAACAGCCTTTAATGATATTCAAGAACAGGCGGAAGGTGCCACTCTAAAAAGCACCTCTAACGAAAATGAAAACCAGACAGCACAAACATTAATTAAAAATGCCTCTGTTTTTCCAATACAACTATGTCTGCATGCTCGTCAAGGAGCCACAAACCGTACCATCAATAATAATACGAACATAGTGTTGTCAGCACTCAATGAACGAGTTGACAAAACACACAATGACGCTCAACTACTATGTAATGGGAACAATTCACCTGCACCTAAAATTAACTTCGCTGGAAGTTCAACTCATAAAAACATGGATAGACGAAAATCAGGTAAAGGAAAGCGCAAATCAAAGCGCATATGCATGCCAAGCCCCTGATGACTTAGGGAAAAACAAATTGCCTATTCAGGCAGCGATCCTGTGGAATCAGACCAAGGACTACCTTGTCCAACACCCAGGTTGGCAAGCATGGATTCAAGCTCCATTGCAAGAGTTCGCCGCCGCCTCCAGCGAATCATCAAATTGAAATTAAAATTAAATCAGTCGGCCTTCGACGAGCCTGTATCATTACCAACAAATGTGAGTACTCCATGTACCAAAAACCATAACAGCTCCAGCCAGGAAAATGCTAAAAAAGTACAAAACTCTTCACTTCAGGATGATCAGTTTGACATGGAACACTTGCAACAATCATCAAATGGAAACAACTCATCTGTGCAACAAGTGATTTTATCTGTTGATACCTTAACCCAACTTCACAACAATGTGGTAGCTGCCTCTTCAATTGTCCTATTACCTTTTACCAAATTATATGAATCCTTGAATGGGACAATAAGTGATCTAGGAGCGATGCTCACAAATCTAACAAACAAAATGGAAAAACTTGAACTCTTCACAGGCTTCCTACAAAAACAAACTGAACTACAGGCAGATCTGTCTGTTCGTTGGCAGGAACGTTTATGTGATTTAGCTGCAAGACATCACTGCCAAAATGATAATCTAATCGAAAGTTTGCTGGAAGCAGTGAAATGGATGCGTCACCAGTCTGGAGAGGCAGAAAAGAAAATCCAGACGTGTGACTCCCTCTTGACACGAAACAATCTGCCAAAACTGACCCCTCTACAAAGTGGAAACAAGATCTTAAAGGTTCAGGGGCATTGCTTGGCAACCACGTCATCAACGGTTGAAAGCTCACGGCCACTGGCAACGCCTCCTCACGACATTCAACCCCTGCCTCCGATAATAACCCTGAGTTTCAGGCAAGGTCTCAGCCTCTTTCGCAGACAAAATTGACATCAGGATACCGGAAACAAATAACCAACAAACTATTGAGGTTACCACAAATGCAAATAACATCTTGCAAAGTGACGCTGGAAAGTTACTGCTCGCACCCGTGGCACATACGCTCCCAGCCTCAACGAACATCTCGGAGAATATGACATCAATAATGCCTTTCAATATTACAAAGAGCTCATTTGACATATTCAATGGGTCATCTAAAACCATTTTGATGACCGAAAAGCACGCTAGAATGGCAAGGAAAGAAAACAATGCATTACTTCAAGAAAATAAAAAAAGACAAACAAAGCCAAAACATCCAAACGTGAAAAAATTCATAAGGAATCTCACAACGTCAACAAAACCATGCTTGTTTGACCGCACAACGGGAACAAGCAAGCAGACGACAAACGACGTGCTTGACCAAGACCTAGACAAAGGAAACGATCATGCGCCACACAAAAAGTCAACAAAACGTCGGTGTCTCGACTCTGATGAATTGAGTAATGGCAGTTCTACGGGGGCCTCGGCAATAGATCTATGCAATTTCTCAACATACTCGGCAGAAGTTGACGACCTAGATGAGCCAACAAATATAGGCCATCCCAAAGAAAGTGTGGGTACTCGAAAGACATTGTCTGCTGAAAACTGGAAACAACAAAAAACACTGGCCGGAAAAAAATCAACCGGGACTGGCCTACAAAAAGAGACAGCAAAATCGATCGAGAGACCATAGTCACTACTAGCATCTAAGCTAAATCCAAAACTGACGTATAATCAAAGAAATACTAAAACCCGATATACATCCAGGGTGCACTCAGGCAAAAAACAAACATCCAATAATCGACTCTGGAAATTACGACTTCAAAACATCCAATCTGACGACAATGATGTCAACATAAACAGAGCAAATATCATGAAATTATTTGCATGCATCCCAGTTCTACGGACAATATCGTCGGACGACATAAAGATCGTAGAATATCCAACCGAGATAACTTCTGATCAAGTATTACTGCACATTGGCTCTTCAGCGGTGAAAAACATGCTATTGCGAGCAACAGAAGAACTACTTGCATTCGGTTTCGATTTAACTCTGGAATCTGAACATGAATCTCAACACGACACCTTGGAGCATGACGTTCGTGCAAAGGCGGAAGGAATGGACATTCAACGTGCTACCCTGCGGAAATCATTAGCTTATTCTGTTGTAAAATACAATGAAAGCAAGACGCGTGGTTCTCCCTCTCGAACACGGCCAGGAAACCGGCTCTCAAATGGTAAACACCAATAACAATGATTGAAGATGAACAACTCGGCCCAAATCGTGATATCCTGGAACACCCGAGGATTCATCCACCTATTTAACAACTTCGAGATGCCTATGGATAATATCCTCGCCGTATGTCTACAGGAAACATGGCTACGCGAGTCACCGACCCAAGACGGCTTTACTACATTCCTAAATCCTGCTGGGAAAAACTCTACTGGTCGTCCATTCTCTGGTCTGGTCACCTTATTGAAGATCCAAAATTGGCTGACACCGCTGGAATCCCAAAATCCAAATCCTTTTGTCCAAGGCACTCTGGTACAAATAACATCTACAACAACGTTGGTGAAACAATATCTACTCCTAATAAATGGATATTGGAATCTTGCCAAGATTTTCTCAAATAGTTTCATCAGAACCGTAACAACCTTAATTGACGAGACATCACTGAAATACAATAATTTAACCATAATGGTATGTGGTGACCTAAACTGTAGTTGGTACAAATATGATAAAACTACAAAGACAAACACGCTGAAGAAGCCCAACGAGGTTGAATATAGAGGAAAGCTTTGGTTCGATGCACTAGCAATAAGAAACTGCATTATGGTCAATGGGAAAACCAAAGTGGATCAGCCCTGTAATCCAACATGGCAAGGCCCATATATAGTCGAAACACACTGGACTACATTTGGGTTTCCCGAAATCTTTTTGACCAAGTGGATTCCCTAAATGTAATACCTATGTCTCATAGCGATCATGATCTACTCCGCCTAGTTTTGGAGACGGATTGGGGGAACCTCCTGGTATATATGACTTACAAGTCATATCAAATGCGGCAGGAAATCGCCTGAGGATCAATCGGTCGCAAATTGGGAAACGTACAACTGACCTAACCAACGAGAACAAGGTGGACTATGTCCCCTTGTAGTCAGACCGCCAGCTGCAAATTGTAAATTCTAGAGTAATTGGTCACTCAGATAAACATCTGTTCAGCAATGTCATCGCAAAAGCAAAAAGGGAATTAAGGAAAGACTTGCGGCAGATTAAGAAAATGAAGTCACCACCAGGAAAAATTGCAATCAAAGTAAAAGCAAGACGTCAAGAATAACGACATTGGCTAAAGGCGCACTCAGTGATGATAGAACAAAATCACGCTGAGTTGATGCTTCAATTGCTGATTACAAAAAACACGCGCAATATTTGGGCAATCCTAAATAAAGGTAACACAAAAGTTGCACCGACAATCTCCAATCCAATTGATGGTACGAAATGGGCAGAGTACTTCGAGAAAGTGTATATACAACCCACGGAAGACATTCAAGTTCGAGAAAGTGTCTCAGCACTACACTACCGTGGGATATAAATCCTCAAAGTGATGAAATAGAACTAGTAATACAGAAGTTAAAAAACTCAAGAGCAGTGTGTCCTGACCAAATTTCAAACATCATGCTGAAGAGAAACAAAGGACATGGGGCCAAGTTCATGGAATCTCTGTTCAGAATAGTGTCGGAAAATAAGAGAATTCCTGAGTCATGGTCTAAAGCGATTGTGGTACCGATCTATAAGAAGGGCAATAGAAACGATCCGACGAATTATCGTCCCATCGCCCTCCTTGACACAATCGGGAAAGTCTTCGGTTCCTTCCTTCGAAAGAGACTTGCTTCATAGGCCTCCAAGTCAGGAATACACGCATTCGACAAACAGGCTTCACCGAGGGGGTTGGAGTTCATGTAAACCTACTCTTATTGAACATTCTAAAACTCGAAGCTCTTCGTGCAAGGAGGAAAATCTTCTTTGCATTTATAGATTTGAGGCAAGCCTTCGATACGATAAACCGGGAGTAACTATGGTCTAAGCTAAAAAAGTGGGAATGTCCTTCAACAATCTTGGAACCACTAAAAGCACTTCATTCTAACACCACGATACAGATCAGGTTAAATCAACAAGGCGAGTTGAGCTTACCGGTAACAACCCATAAAGGTGTCAAGCAAGGATGCCCGTTGGCAGCTGAATTATTCAAAATCTTCATAGCTGACCTGCCGGAATGGTTAAACTCTGTATCATGCTTCTCGCCCAAGATCAATCACACCCAAATCAAATACATTATCTACGCAGATGATGTAGTACTAACTGATTACACACATATCGGCTTACAGCGCCTACTGACACGATTGAATGAGTATATGATATCAAATGAGCTGCTGATAAATACCGAAAAAACAAAAATCACGAGTATCACCCATACGCTCAACAGGGCAGATAAAAAATTCAAATGGCAAATTGCTAATGACAAACCCAGCATCGTAACATCCATAAGATACTTGGCCGTGATGTTTAACAACTCTGTTTGCGAAACAGCATGGATTAATGATCTGACCAGTAGAACAATTAAACTCGGTCTACAAGGAGCAAAAATTAATCATGACTATGGGAAATTTACTATTGCGCCAAGGTCATTCCGACCATTGTGTTTGGTGCTGAAGCAGGTTGGAACTTGAATTACCGTTTATGGCAAAGATTGGAAGGCATCTTCTGGAAACGTGCATTGAGGCTTCCTCATTATATTCCGATATCGGCGTTGAGACACGAACTGGCACTCAATTCACTCTATACGACAGTTATTTGGAAATCTTTCTCCACCATGAGGAAAATGTACTGTGGCCAAAAGATACCAGCATATAAAATCTTCATGATCGGAAACGACGATATGCAATCCAAATTAATCCAAATTTGGAAACAAAAACTAGACGCCGTTATGGAAGCTGCAAATATAAGCCGACTCGAGCTAATCAATCGCCCCCAACACGCCAAAAAAAAACTAGAAGAATGGGATTGGATTCAAAACATCGAAAAACGCATGAACCTAAAAACTGCCCTTCCATCAGGCCCAGGAGAAATCAAACTGCACAAGCCACCGAAACACCTTCACGCTACCATAGGAACAGGTTCCTAAAATTTAGGCTAAATGCCTTAAATAATCGAGAAATGCTTTGGATAAGACGAAACAAAGACACCACAGATAATAAATGCAGATTTTTAGTATAGGCCCTTTTAATTTGGCAAGACTCTAGGACTGCATTATTATTATTTGATGGTCGTAGCTTTCTCCCATCTGTATATATTTGTTTTTAAACATCTTTTTATTGTTTTTATAGCACAGTACAGGTGATTAAAACTTTTGCATACATCAGATTTGCTCAGTATAGCCGTTGAGGCCATTCATTCGAATGAGTTCTGAGAACTACTTTCACCCGTCCCAACATTGCCCCCCTCCCTTATCCCGGTTCAGCTACCCCCCTACCCCCACCCCAAAACTGTGTGTGTGCTCCTCTAGTATCTAAGTCACTATGAGTTGGTGCATGATGTGGTCAGTGTCTCTCTAGACGGTCCTTACTTGCTTCCTTGTTTAGTAGTGGAACCTTCCCAATTGTTACACTCACCTGGTCTCTGTGGGGGCTTTGGGACACGATTGGAGCCTTCGCTCTACTTGGCTCCCCTGGCTCCCCCTTCCCCAACTGCTGTATTGTGGACTGCTCTAGCTGCTGGCACTGCCCCTGAGAGAAGACAAGAGGTAATAAGAATGCTGCAGATGAATGGTGATTCCCCTCGAACTCTTCGTTCCATCAGGTGAGCATGCGTTTACCCATATAGTCTCATCTGTTTTCTTGTGAGGATGAGCTCTCCGTCCTGCTTCTCTTCAGCAGGGGCGCTGTTGATGGACCTAGTTGCTTCACTGGTCCGTGTGTGTGGCGGCCCAGACCGGCTGTGACCGAACCACCTTGAAGGTAAGTGTTTGTAACATTGATTATTGTCCGTATCCTTTTGCAATGTCTTTGCTCAATAATTATTGTCTGTATCCTTTTGCAATGTCTTTGCTCAATGATTATTGTCTGTATCCTTTTGCAATGTCTTTGCTCAATGATTATTGCCTGTATCCTTTTGCGATGTCTTTGCTCAATGATTATTGTCTGTAACCCTTTTGCAATGTCTTTTCTATCCCCAATAGGTGTGAAGATGGCCAGGCAAAGTCACAGTGTTGGAAGCGAGTCTGAATGGTGCCAGAGGGCGTTGCGCAGTCCCCACTTAGATGGTAAAGTAGTGTTTCAAGGTTGTACGCAAGGTTTATATGTTGCATGACCAAGCATAAGGTATTTATACAGATTCTAACCTTGTGTGCTCCTTTTCTCTTGCAGGGATGGCCTGGCGGCGCCTGATGGGGAGCGATGATCCGAAGACCTGCTGGCGATTACTGGATGGATGGATCCATGAGGATGCTGGGCAAGAAGAAGGCTCTTGAGTAGCTGGACGCTCGGAACAGGTGAGGATGCGCTCCGACTCCGATGACAAGGGAATCAGGTAAGATGAGATGCGCTGCTGGCGATGGTATTGCAGAGACAGGTAAAACTTGCATCCGGCGATGGAGTTGCTGGAGTCAGGTAAGCTGCGCATCGAGCAATGGTATTTGTGGAGGCAGGAAAGATGTGCAATGAAGATGCAGTGTTGGAATCAGGTAAGCTGCGCTTCAAGTGATGGTGTGGCTGGAGTCAGGTAGATGCACGCTGAAGAAGTAGTTCAGGAACCTGATGAGTCGCGTGCAGAGATGAGCTCGAAACAGGTAAGGGTGCTTCGACGGCGGTAAGCGTTATGCTGCAGAAAGCAGACTAACGCAAAGCGCTTGCATGCGGGTGGAGCTGGCTTAAATAGCCTGGCCCCAGCCACTCCCCTTAGTCCTGCGTTGTGGCTCCACCTTGCTCTTCCCACAGACTCCTGCACGTGCCCTCCAATGTCTTTTAATGGCCACGCAGGGCCTGGATGCACGTGCCCTAGACACAAAGTGTGCAGAGCACACTTTCTTATTAGCCTGGCGCCAAAGGCACCAGGACTGGGTCCATTTGGACCCTTTGGGTGATAAAGGTTGTGGCTCTTGGCTAGTGGCCATGACAGCACTCCCCCTCAAGGCTCCTCTCACGGGCATTCCTCTCCCGGGCCCCGGTTTGGCGGGATTGTCCCGATTGAATTGTTGGATTAGTCGTGGGGCATGGACAAATTCAATGGGTTACCATGTGCGGTCTTGCGGTCAATAACCCTCCCAGTCGATCAGGTAGTACAGTTTTGATCGCACAATCTTGGAGTCCAAAATGCCTCGACTTCATATTCTGGTTCTCTTTCAATGATCTCGGGCTCAGGTGGAGTTGCGATCCAAGTGTCTGGTCTCATTGGTTTCCGGATGGATTTGCATATTGGCTGGTAAATCCAATTTCATGGCAGCAGGGTTAATGATGGCTTTGATGGGATAAGGTCCGAGGTATCTTGGACGGAAGGCCGAGGTCCCTTCAATGGGATATTCTTGGATGCCAACCATACTTTATCTCTGACTTGTATGGGGCCTCTCTTCTATATCCGTCTGCAAACCTTTTCTGTTGTTCCTTGACTCGGGTCAAGTTCTCGCTAGCTTCTTTAAGGGATTGAGTAATGGTCTTGTGCAAAGAGGTGATTGCTGGCATTTCCAATTCGTGAAGTGGGTCAAAGGAGGATGTCCGAGGATGCTGACCGTTTATTGTGTAGAATGGGGTCTGTCCTGTGCTAGTTTGGATAGAGTTATTGTAGGCAAATTCGGTTAACCAGAGAATGCTTTTCTAGGACCCTTCCGTCTGCTGCAACATACACCTCAGGTATTGTTCCAGAGTCTGATTGGTCCTTTCCGTTTGACCATCGGTTTGAGGATGGTGACTAGTAGATAAGCAAAGGTCGATTTGGGCTATCTTACAATACCTGAATTGAGTTCCCCAGTCCGAGATCAATACAGACGGGAAACCGTGCAGTTTGACAATTTTCTCCAAAAATATTGTGGCCAGTGCAGCAGCAGTGGGAAGAACCTTTAGCAGAATAAATTGTGCCATCTTGGAGAATAGGTCAACCACGACAAGGATTGTATTAAACCCATCGCAGGGTGGAAGATAGGTAATAAAGTCCATAGACAGTGTATGCCATGGTGCTGGTGGTACCATTAATGGATGCAACAACCCTGCAGGACTTAACTTCTGGGATTTGTGTTTCGTGCAAACACCACAAGTTGCAATAAACTGGGCCACATCTTTTCTCCAAGTAGGCCACCAATGTTCTTTTGGAATTTGGCTCGAGTCTTGGTGGAAGCACATCCTGGAATTGCTAACGACTCGTGGTAGTTGGCTATTATTTGGTTTTGTACTTCCATGTCCTGGATATACAGAAGCCGATTCATGGAATAATTAGCGCGGCGCAAGTGGGCAAAAACGTGCGAATCGCAGTGGAATAGCGAAAATCGCAGTGCAAGTGCGAAAATCGCACGAAAAGCAGCGCACATCGATTCATGGAAGGCCATGCGCGAGAAAACCATCGGATGTGCGATAAAAAAGTGCGCGGCGCACGTTGGCGCACAGGCCATCTAACTGCGTGCGCCAGGTCACAGCGAAAATCGCACAGGCCACAGCGAAAATCGCACATAGCGCGGCGCACGCAACAAAAGTAGGCAGAACACGGGGCGTAACACTCGGAATGGGGAACAACTTGCCAAAACGTGGGCGTCACGGG
Source organism: Ambystoma mexicanum (assembly GCF_040938575.1). Classification (NCBI taxonomy): domain Eukaryota; kingdom Metazoa; phylum Chordata; class Amphibia; order Caudata; family Ambystomatidae; genus Ambystoma; species Ambystoma mexicanum. Next base: position 851,832,845 of record NC_090936.1, on the reverse strand, counting down.
GGAAGTACAGGGTACAAGTGCGCGGAATGCCCACACGCTCGCCTACAACACGTATTCATGGAATAGAATAGGGCATAAAAACGCACGCTCAAACCAGCGCACAGGCACAAACACGACCGCCACAAGAAAGCAGGCGGTAGCGTCTCTGCGCCTGGAAGAAATGTGCGCCAAAAGGTGCGCCAACAAATAGCACCTATATACAGCCATGATGAATGTCCTATACTGTGGCCCTCCAGGACAAATGACGTGCAAAGGGGTACCCACAAACACGGACACCCGCAGACAAAAAATACGTGTGCGTGTATACCGGGGTGCGCGGGAAGTCTCACACGCGATTTCGGCAGGGTACGTGTATTTCAGGGGTGCGCGGGAAGTTCCACACGCGATTGGCCCAGTGCGAGCAGGGTACGTGTATTCCATGGGTGCGCGGGAAGTTCCACACGCGATTACGGCAGGGTACGTGTATTTCAGGGGTGCGCGGGAAGTTCCACACGCAATTGGCCCAGTGCGAGCAGGGTACGTGTATTCCATGGGTGCGCGGGAAGTTCACACGCGATTTCAGCAGGGTACGTGTATTTCAGGGGTGCGCGGGAAGTTCCACACATGATTTCAGCAGGGTATGTGTATTCCAGGGGTGCGCGGGAAGTTCCACACGTGATTTCAGCAGGGTACGTGTATTTCAGGGGTGCGCGGGAAGTTCCACACGCGATTGGCCCAGTGCGAGCAGGGTACGTGTATTTCAGGGGTGCGCGGGAAGTTCCACACGCGATTTCAGCAGGGTACGTGTATTTCAGGGGTGCGCGGGAAGTTCCACACGCGATTTCAGCAGGGTACGTGTATTTCAGGGGTGCGCGGGAAGTTCCACACGCGATTTCAGCAGGGTATGTGTAGTTCAGGGGTTCTGGGGAGTACTACACGTGAATTGGCCATGTGGGTCCTCCCAGGTGTACGCTCCACAACCTCCACGGCCCCTGCAGGCAGCCCACACCACGGGGGACTACCCTGCACCCCTGCTCATGTCCCGCAGGCAGCCCATCCACCATGGGCATGCCCCCCAGCCAACCCACATGTCACCTTGCACTACTGATCAACAATGCATGTCTCCCACCACCCCCACCCCCCAGCCACCATGGCCAGCCCCCACCAGGCCCCCACTCATGTCTCCCACCACCCCCACCCCCCAGCAGTGCAGGGGCACACTCCACCAGGCCCCCACTCATGTCTCCCACCACCCCCACCCCCCAGCAGTGCAGGGGCACCCTCCACCAGGCCCCCACCCATGTCTCCCACCACCCCCACCCCCCAGCAACCAGGGGCACCCTCCACCAGGCCCCCACTCATGTCCCCCTGCACCCCCACCCCCCAGCCACCAGGGGCACCCTCCACCAGGCCCCCACTCATGTCCCCCACCACCCCCACCCCCCAGCAGTGCAGGGGCACCCTCCACCAGGCCCCCACCCATGTCTCCCACCACCCCCACCCCCCAGCCACCAGGGGCACCCTCCACCAGGCCCCCACTCATGTCCCCCTGCACCCCCACCCCCCAGCATCCAGGGGCACCCTCCACCAGGCCCCCACTCATGTCTCCCACCACCCCCACCCCCCAGCAGTGCAGGGGCACCCTCCACCAGGCCCCCACTCATGTCTACCACCACCCCCACCCCCCAGCCACCAGGGGCACCCTCCACCAGGCCCCCACCCATGTCTCCCACCTCCCCCACCCCCCAGCCACCATGGCCAGCCCCCACCAGGCCCCCACTCATGTCTCCCACCACCCCCACCCCCCAGCAGTGCAGAGGCACCCTCCACCAGGCCCCCACTCATGTCTCCCACCACCCCCACCCCCCAGCCACCATGGGCAGCCCCCACCTGGCCCCCACTCATGTCTCCCACCACCCCCACCCCCCAGCAGTGCAGGGGCCGCCTCCACCAGACCCCCACTCATGTCTCCCACCACCCCCACCCCCCAGCAGTGCAGGGGCCGCCTCCACCAGGCCCCCACTCATGTCCCCCTGCACCCCCACCCCCCAGCCACCAGGGGCACCCTCCACCAGGCCCCCACTCATGTCTCCCACCACCCCCACCCCCCAGCAGTGCAGGGGCACCCTCCACCAGGCCCCCAACCATGTCTCCCACCACCCCCACCCCCTAGCCACCAGGGGCACCCTCCACCAGGCCCCCACTCATGTCCCCCTGCACCCCCATCCCCCAGCATCCAGGGGCACCCTCCACCAGGCCCCCACTCATGTCTCCCACCACCCCCACCCCCCAGCAGTGCAGGGGCACCCTCCACCAGGCCCCCACTCATGTCTACCACCAACCCCACCCCCCAGCCACCAGGGGCACCCTCCACCAGGCCCCCACCCATGTCTCCCACCACCCCCACCCCCCAGCCACCATGGCCAGCCCCCACCAGGCCCCCACTCATGTCTCCCACCACCCCCACCCCCCAGCAGTGCAGGGGCACCCTCCACCAGGCCCCCACTCATGTCTCCCACCACCCCCACCCCCCAGCCACCATGGGCAGCCCCCACCTGGCCCCCACTCATGTCTCCCACCACCCCCACCCCCCAGCAGTGCAGGGGCCGCCTCCACCAGACCCCCACTCATGTCTCCCACCACCCCCACCCCCCAGCAGTGCAGGGGCCGCCTCCACCAGGCCCCCACTCATGTCTCCCACCACCCCCACCCCCCCGCAGTGCAGGGGCACCCTCCACCAGGCCCCCACTCATGTCTCCCACCACCCCCACCCCCCAGCAGTGCAGGGGCACCCTCCACCAGGCCCCCACTCATGTCTACCACCACCCCCACCCCCCAGCCACCAGGGGCACCCTCCACCAGGCCCCCACCCATGTCTCCCACCACCCCTACCCCCCAGCCACCATGGCCAGCCCCCACCAGGCCTCCACTCATGTCTACCACCACCACCACCCCCCAGCAGTGCAGGGGCACCCTCCACCAGGCCCCCACCCATGTCTCCCACCACCCCCACCCCCCAGCCACCAGGGGCACCCTCCACCAGGCCCCCACTCATGTCCCCCTGCACCCCCACCCCCCAGCATCCAGGGGCACCCTCCACCAGGCCCCCACTCATGTCTCCCACCACCCCCACCCCCCAGCAGTGCAGGGGCACCCTCCACCAGGCCCCCACTCATGTCTACCACCACCCCCACCCCCCAGCCACCAGGGGCACCCTCCACCAGGCCCCCACCCATGTCTCCCACCACCACCACCCCCCAGCAGTGCAGGGGCACCCTCCACCAGGCCCCCACCCATGTCTCCCACCACCCCCACCCCCCAGCCACCAGGGGCACCCTCCACCAGGCCCCCACTTATGTCCCCCTGCACCCCCACCCCCCAGCATCCAGGGTCACCCTCCACCAGGCCCCCACTCATGTCTCCCACCACCCCCACCCCCCAGCAGTGCAGGGGCACCCTCCACCAGGCCCCCACTCATGTCTACCACCACCCCCACCCCCCAGCCACCATGGCCAGCCCCCACCAGGCCCCCACTCATGTCTCCCACCACCCCCACCCCCCGGCAGTGCAGGGGCACCCTCCACCAGGCCCCCACTCATGTCTCCCACCACCCCCACCCCCCAGCCACCATGGGCAGCCCCCACCAGGCCCCCACTCATGTCTCCCACCACCCCCACCCCCCAGCAGTGCAGGGGCAGCCTCCACCAGGCACCCACTCATGTCTCCCACCACCCCCACCCCCCAGCAGTGCAGGGGCAGCCTCCACCAGGCCCCCACTCATGTCTCCCACCACCCCCACCCCCCCAGCAGTGCAGGGGCACCCCCCCACCAGGCCCCCACTCATGTCTCCCACCACCCCCACCCCCCAGCAGTGCAGGGGCACCCTCCACCAGGCCCCCACTGTAACGCTCACCTGATTCCCACGGAGGCGCGGGTCTTGGCAGGAAGGTGTCTGTAACACGAAACGTGATGTGCAGGATTCGGTTGGCTTCTGGGGTCGAACCTCTCCGCACTGTGTGTCGGACTCGTAGGGTGAGGTTTCTGCAGGTGAAATAATATGGGGGTTAAAGGTCTGGGTTGTGAATGTCCCTATCTCTCTCCTCCCAGCCTGACTGTTGAGCCCCCCTCCCAGGTCAACGTGCTCACCTTAGATAGGTGAATGCTGGGCTCTCCATCTGCGTCTAGTGCAGGGTGCCGTTGCCAGTTCCTTCACTGGTGAAACGTTGGCCTCTTGACTTCAGAGGATGGGTACCGTCGTTGTCTGCACGACCGGTAAGTTTCTGGACACCTTTAGTCTTTATAGTCTTTTTATGCGTGGCGGTGAAGCGCCTGGAATTGCGTAAGTATGGCAAGCGCTCTTACTGTCTCTTTCTTTGTCTTTGCAGGCGACGATGCAGAATGAAGAAATCCAGAATTCGCTGCGTGCCGGTAAGTGTAACTCTGCTGTTGTCTATGAAGATGCAGCGTGAAGAATCCGGAATGCACAGCGTGCCGGTAAGTAGAATAATGCTGTTTATCTTTGCAGGTGAAGATGCAGCGTGAAGAGGCCGGAATGCACAGCGTGCCAGTAAGTATGATAATGCTGTTTATCTTTGCAGGTGAAGATGCAGCGTGAAGAAGCCGGAATGCACAGCGTGCCAGTAAGTATGATAATGCTGTTTATCTTTGCCGGCGAAGGTGCAGCGTGAGACACGGCCGCTGCCGATGGATCAGGTAAGTAAGCACTGCGTGTTAAAGTTCGTTCTGCTAACCTGTTGTTTCTGGTCTTTTGCAGGTGCTGATGTTGATCGGGTACAGGAATGGTAAGTATAATTCTTGCAGGTTCAGGATCCAAAGAAGAAAGGCTGGAACAGACTCGGTGAGCGTTCTGCTGCAGATGCAGAATAACGCGAAGCACGTTTCATCAATCGGGTGTGGTTTAAATAGCCTAGGAGTGATGAGGCGTCTCCTTCCACGGCCCCGCCTAGGTAGGAAAAGAGTTCCTGCTTCCAGAAGAGTTCCAGTGCTGTATCCAGGGAGTGGAGCTGCCCCACCCAGGTAAGAAAGGAGTCCCAGTTCACCGAGGACTTCTAAGAGTCTGGTAAGTAAGCAGCATGGTCTGCCGCAGGTAAGTCCACCCAAGCACCTTCACACCAATGATGAGCCCGGCGCTTCCAGTGCCGGGACCTATGCTTCTGATGAGCCTGGTGCCACCGGCGCCAGGACAAGGTCCAAAAGGTCCCTGTGGGGACCGGCTGGTGCCTAGGATCAGGGTTAGGGGCCTGCTTCCAAGGACGTTGGGCTGGTCCTGACTCCTTGGAAGCAGTGATCATGACACCCACTCATGTCTCCCACCACCCCCACCCCCCAGCAGTGCAGGGGCACCCTCCACCAGGCCCCCACTCATGTCTCCCACCACCCCCAGCCACCATGGGCAGCCCCCACCAGGCCCCCACTCATGTCTCCCACCACCCCCACCCCCCAGCAGTGCAGGGGCACCCTCCACCAGGCCCCCACTCATGTCTACCACCACCCCCACCCCCCACCCCCCAGGGGCACCACCAGGCCCCCACCCATGTCTCCCACCACCCCCACCCCCCAGCCACCATGGCCAGCCCCCACCAGGCCCCCACTCATGTCTCCCACCACCCCCACCCCCCAGCAGTGCAGGGGCACCCTCCACCAGGCCCCCAATCATGTCTCCCACCACCCCCACCCCCCAGCCACCATGGGCAGCCCCCACCAGGCCCCCACTCATGTCTCAAACCACCCCCACCCCCCAGCAGTGCAGGGGCAGCCTCCACCAGGCCCCCACTCATGTCTCCCACCACCCCCACCCCCCAGCAGTGCAGGGGCACCCTCCACCAGGCCCCCACTCATGTCTCCCACCACCCCCACCCCCCAGCAGTGCAGGGGCACCCTCCACCAGGCCCCCACTCATGTCTCCCACCACCCCCACCCCCCAGCAGTGCAGGGGCAGCCTCCACCAGGCCCCCACTCATGTCTCCCACCACCCCCACCCCCCAGCAGTGCAGGGGCACCCTCCACCAGGCCCCCACCCATGTCTCCCACCACCCCCACCCCCCAGCCACCAGCGGCACCCTCCACCAGGCCCCCACTCATGTCCCCCTCTCATGTCCCCCTGCACCCCCACCCCCCAGCCACCAGGGGCACCCTCCACCAGGCCCCCACTCATGTCTCCCACCACCCCCACCCCCCAGCAGTGCAGGGGCACCCTCCACCAGGCCCCCACCCATGTCTCCCACCACCCCCACCCCCCAGCAGTGCAGGGGCACCCTCCACCAGGCCCCCACTCATGTCTCCCACCACCCCCACCCCCCAGCAGTGCAGGGGCACCCTCCACCAGGCCCCCACCCATGTCTCCCACCACCCCCACCCCCCAGCAGTGCAGGGGCACCCTCCACCAGGCCCCCACCCATGTCTCCCACCACCGCCGCCCCCCAGCCACCAGGGGCACCCTCCACTAGGCCCCCACTCATGTCCCCCTGCACCCCCACCCCCCAGCATCCAGGGGCACCCTCCACCAGGCCCCCACTCATGTCTCCCACCACCCCCACCCCCCAGCAGTGCAGGGGCACCCTCCACCAGGCCCCCACTCATGTCTCCCACCACCCCCACCCCCCAGCTGTGCAGGGGCACCCTCCACCAGGCCCCCACCCATGTCTCCCACCACCCCCACCCCCCAGCCACCAGGGGCACCCTCCACCAGGCCCCCACTCATGTCCCCCTGCACCCCCACCCCCCAGCATCCAGGGGCACCCTCCACCAGGCCCCCACTCATGTCTCCCACCACCCCCACCCCCCAGCAGTGCAGGGGCACCCTCCACCAGGCCCCCACTCATGTCTACCACCACCCCCACCCCCCAGCCACCAGGGGCACCCTCCACCAGGCCCCCACTCATGTCTCCCACCACCCCCACCCCCAGCAGTGCAGGGGCACCCTCCACCAGGCCCCCACTCATGTCTACCACCACCCCCACCCCCCAGCCACCATGGGCACCCTCCACCAGGCCCCCACCCATGTCTCCCACCACCCCCACCCCCCAGCCACCAGGGGCACCCTCCACCACGCCCCCACTCATGTCCCCCTGCACCCCCACCCCCCAGCATCCAGGGGCACCCTCCACCAGGTCCTCACAATCGCCAATCATGTGCGTTATGGTCAGCCTCCACAGCCAAAAAGCCCTACCAAGTAACCCATTCACCCACATGGAAATGGAAATTACATGTTACACCCCCAATGTTCATGAAGCTAATGAACCCATGTCCGTCACACACAATGGTTGCAATTGAATGGGAAAACACCCAACATGACATGCATGAAACCAATGAGATGATACCACACAGTGAAGTATGAAAACAAAATTGTATTGAAAAAAAGAAAGAATGCTAAAGAAATGAAACAAACTACAATGGGAATGAGAAAAAATAAGCTGCATGTCCGTATAAAAAAAAAAAAGCAAATCCGAATCCAAAAAAATGTTGTCCAAAGTCAAATGTAAAAAAATATCTATCCAATTAAGAAACATGTAAAAAACTTCCAAGGGTCCATGAGCCCAACTGAACAAAGGAAACCTACAAAAAAACCTAACTAAAATGCAACTATATACAAAAAGTGGAGCAGTGTCCGTCGACTCCAAATCATAATAAGAAAGAAAGGAAACCTAAAACTAAAGAACTATATACAAAGGCGGCGGGCAAGTCCAGCGGCTCACTCCGTGGTGTTCCGGGCCAGGGCATCATCGAACTCCTGTTCGATGTCCCGGAGGCGGTCCAGTTCCATGGCCCGAGGGTCCGCAGGGACGACGCCGTGTCCTCCTCCAACCCCCTGCGGATTGCCTCGAGGCACTCGGCCCGCCTCAGGGCCCTCCGCATGGAGTTCTCCGCCCTGACCATTGTGAGTCGCGCCTCTTCCGCCCGCCGCCGCTCCGCACCTATGGCGTGGCCCAACCGCTGCCACACGGAAGACACTCTCTGTCCTGGGTCCTCCTGCCTTCCGGCCGATGCCTGCCCCTCCGATGTCGAAGGCCCCGAGCCTTCATGGCTCCCACCATGTTGCTGCTGCTGCTCTGCCTCTGCCCGTGCACTGCCTCCTGCTGCCTGCACATCCTCCGCTGGCTGGGGTGCAGTTGTTGATGTGGCCACCCCTGCTGGACCTCCGACTCCTGACTGTGGCAGGGATGCCTCCTCCACCAGCCTGGCCGCACCGTCAGAGGCAGCTCCACAGGGCACCCAGGTGACTGATGGGTGGGAAGATGGCACAGAGGATGACTGGCGCGTAGGGGGTCCAGTTGAGGAGGGGGTCGGAGCAAGCCCCATCAGACAGAGGAATCCGGCCTGGGTGACCTGTCCCAGCAGGCTGACGTGGTCAACGAGCCATTCGAGATGACGTGCAGTCTCTCCATGAAAAGACTGCAGGTCACCTCGCATGGCCCGTTGACGCAACGCCACACCAGCCAGGACAGGCTCAACCCGGACCTGGATAGCCACGTCCGCAGGCAGAGGAAGGCCAGTTGACGTCAGCTCATCCCCTGCCTGAAAACGGGTCTGGACGTAGGTATCCCTGCTGGTGCAAGATGATGCAGGGACAGGATCGGGGACAGGATTGCACACAGGCACCTCCGCGGCGGCCTGTGCTGCCTCCTGTCCTTGGTCCTGTACTGCACCACTAGCACCAGTGGGATCCCCACCTCCAGACCCCGTCTCTGGTGCTTGCATGGCCTCCTCCTCCACCAAACCCCCCACCAACCTGGATGATTCCGTGCCATCTTCCCCTGTTGGGCCCTGTGGGGTCCCAGCTGCCCCTTCTGCTGCCGAGGAGTCCAACTCCAACCTCCGCCTCTTGGACCTCCCCCCGGCAGCTGCGGCCTGGGACGCGGCACCGGACTCCTCACTCCCCGACGAGATGACAACACGGGAGGGGAGCCGGGCCTTGCATCTCCGCCTGGCGGTGGGATCCCCGCCGCTGTGCTCCACAGCACCTTCTCCGCCCTCTTCATCAGTTGACGCTGCAGACAGGGAGAAACAAAACACAGGCATCAGGGCACTGTTCAATGGACACATACACACATGACAGTTGCACATGAGTGGCATTGGCAAACCTCAGACATGTCATCACAATCCCCAACACACATGTCATTGCAACTCGCACACATGAGCCATACCACAGCCATATCGCAACTGCCACCACCATCCATACACATACAACAGCATGAGCAGCCAAAGGTGAGCCAGACATCACATGCAACACAGGAAGTGCACCACACATGTACACACACCACCACACTTGCATGCATGTGTACACCTCTGCCAAGTGTCGCACTGTTCAGATGGGCATTCATGTCACATCTGCCAATCAGGCTTCCACATACCGCTGTCACATGCATCCATGTTGCATCACTGTTGCACCCTTGTCAAATACACACACATGCACATGTACACAGTGCTCATACATGCAGCCGAAAACAACATACATGCGTGACATCACGGACATGTCTACTTACATACACATTCATCCAAACATGTGTGCACGCACAACAGCATTTGGCATGCAAGCCTACACACACAAGCACCATCCATGTCTCACACATTACAGCCCTCGCATGTGTCAGCCCCACGGCCCTGTACACCCCCACCCATACTCGACCCCATACAAACAGATGTGCAACCTGCACACTACCGAATAATCACCACACGCACTGCTCACAATCAGGATGCATGTACACTCACCGCTCGACTCCAGACGGGTCTGCTTCTCCAGGACCTGGACGTGGAGCGCTGGGGATATGCGCTCCAGGACCCTCATCTGTTCTTCCGACAAGTGGCCCAGGCGCCCCTTGGCATCCGCTGCCTTCAAGAGGCGCCGGGCCTTGTTCAGGGTCCTGGACCTGAAGTCCTCCCAGTGCTTCCTGACATGTTGTAAGTCCCGGACTGCCACCCCCTCCGCGTTGATGGCAGTCACGATGTCAGTCCAGATCCGAGTCCGTCCTTCCTTGTCGGCGCGGGAACTTCCGAAGAGGGCATCATACTGCCCCAGGACTTGCTCCACCAGGACACCAACTTCGGTGGCACTGAAGCTGGTGCCCCTCTGCCTCTCTGGCCGGGGGTTGTCAGTGGTCACAGATGGTGTTTGCCCCGACATGACAACCCCAGAGGCAGGAGTGGGTGGGCAACTGGGTCCTGCGGCTGGGCTGTGGAGCGATGGAATCCCAGTCGGGAGTCTTCAGTTCCAGCAGGGGTGGTCACAGCAACAGCACCCCTGGCTGATGTGCAGGCAGCAAATGGCAGTGCACGCGGGCAGCAGGCAGTCAGGCAGCAGCAGATGGCAGGTGGGAGCGTGCTCGGGGCTCTGGGGGGCAGTAGTTCGGCCTTCTGGGCAGGAGCGTGGTCTTCCGTGTGCTTACGCGTGGCCAGCTTGGTACGGAGTGATTTGGCACGTGAAAATCCTGCACGTCAGCGTGAAAATCGAGGAAAGGCCCTTAGCGCGTAAGCGCGTCAGCACGCATACGCGATTCTATTGGACCAAAGGCCCTCAGCGCGTAAACGCGTCAGCACGCATACGTGATTCTATTGGACCAAAGGCCCTCAGTGCGTAAGCGCGTCTGTGAAGTGACCCGCACGGGTGTTTCCCACACAGCACGTGATGACAGAGCACACGTGGAAAGACTGCACGTCAGAGTGTCATCGCGTGTAATTGGACAGCACGTCAGAGTGTCATCGCGTGTAATTGGTGGGAATGGGCCTAGCGCGTACACGCGGCAGTGACAAAGCGTGTAATTGGTGGAAATGGCCCTACACGCAGAAGTGACAAAGCGTGTAATTGGTGGAAATGGCCCTACACGCAGAAGTGACAAAGCGTGTAATTGGTGGAAATGGCCCTAGCGCGTACACGCCGCGTAAGTGACGCTGGACGTGTGGGCCTGTATAAAAGGTACGTGTAGAACACCATTTCCTTGTACGTGCTTTTCGTGGAGAGCGAGTGGGTGAATTCTGTACTTCTTGTCGTTTCACATGCGATTTACTTCACGGCGTTTCAAGTTCGTATTCCCTGTTACCTCTGACAGCTTTTTCTCTTTCTTCTCTTTGACTGGTTTACCTGGGCCTGTTCCCTCAAACAGTGTTCCCTTCTACTGTTGTCCTGTCTCCTCAGACAGCGTACAAATCTTCTTTTGGCGGGGGTGTTGCCAACCAAACGCGCTCCTTTTTCACGCTCTTTTACCTGGCAGACGGTGAGTCACGCACGTATCTAACATCTGTGCTTGCCCCGTGTGTAGCCTACCCCTTCAGAGGTCATTCTAGGCTGCGTGTGACACGCATACGTTCATTCTTGTGTTACTGGGTGCCACAGCGTAGTGCAGCTTTTTCTTTCTGCACACGTGGTCTAGGAGGGGTTGCGTGCACGTCATCTCCCTTTTTTGGGGCTCCTGTGCGTAGCGTGACCCGTCATCTTTCCCCAGGGGTTACATTCAGCCTTGCAAGAGCACTAGGGTACAATTACCATCTGGTACCCAACACCTTTGACCCCCAATTGCCCAGGACAATAGTTTACAGCCACTCCCATACGCACATTTACATCAGTGCCATGGCTGGGAGGCGAGGATTCCGTAAGGGTGGCAAAGGTGGAAGAGCCACAAGTGGTGGCCGTGGTGGATCCGGTAGGGGACGTGGTTGTTACTTGCAGGGTGAGCCTGTCCCCCCATGTGTGGAGGACCAGTCAAGGGCACCCATAATCCCCCCCCCTCCCGTTGAGGCTGATGTGGCTGACACCATCCATGCTCAGCCCTTGTTGGACCAGCCCATTGTGGCACCAGACCTGGCTGACTCCATGGCTGACTTCCAGGTCAGCAGGCCTATGACACGTGCGCTGGTGCACGTTGATGTCACCATGCCACGTGCATCTGGGGCAGCAAGGTCATCTGCTGCCCCAAGTAGGCAGGGCGGAGAGGCTGCAGGGGCAGCTGCGGCTCCATCCACCCCAGCCCTCACACACCCAGCCAGGACAGTGTCGGTCCTAGTCCATCCTGCTGACATTCCCCCTGACACCATCACACTTGAGCCAATGCCTGCACCAACTCCCATGCTGAGTGTGCAATCCCACACTCCTGATACAGAGTCCACCAGGGCTCCTGCCCCTAGTGTCCAGAGCGGCGCAGGACACTCAGGATCACCACCACCTTCCAAGCGGAAGAGGAAGAGTGCTTGTCCGGCACAGGCTGATGCCCCAGACACGGCTACACAGTCCGGCCCGTCGAGGAAGCCCAGCTTCACGGATGACGAACTGAATGCACTTGTCGAGTATGTGTCCGCACATGACAATGAGATGGTCATTGTTGCAGGATCCAAGACCACACCTGCACAACGCCAGGCACATTGGCAGACCGTTGCGGACATCGTAAGTGCCCTTGGAATCGTGAGGCGCACAGCCAATGATTGCTATAAGCGCTGGAATGACCTAAAGCGCAGGGCAAAGAGTAAGCTGGCCTCAAGTCATGCCGCAACTCTAGTGACTGGAGGTGGGTCTCCAGTAGTAGACATGGAACTCACTCCACATGAGTCAGTCGCTGGGACCTACGTCACGGAGGAACAGATCCAAGGCGTGGGAGATCTGCCTGATTACGAGGCATTGTCCGGTGAGTGCACATGCATGTGTGTGTCATCCATGTGCATGGTGTGTGTGAGGGCTTCTGTTTGTGTGCCAGGTGAGAGTGTGTGCGCCTGAGTCGTATGGGTCAGCCATGTGCTTCATGCAATACATCCTGCGCAGCTGCATTTGGCCATAGCAGTATCCCTTCTGCCAACAGTAGACAACTAGCCCAACTGCACGCCAGTTGCCCTTGAAGTGTCACCTTGCCACAACATTGTTGCTTATTTTTCACTGTTCATTCAGTCAGATTGTTTGCATTCCACCACTTTTACTAGGCATGTCGCAGTCCTCTAGTCACATGTCTGACATGGCTATGGTAAAGTGGAGTGACTTTGTTACCTGGATATCATTTGTTCACAAATGTCCCTGTGCAATTGGACCATTTCGGACTGGCAGCTCCAGGTGAAAAATCTGACCTGTTTGAATTAGAAGAGCTATTACATGCGGGAACTGGACTGAATGAATAGGTGCTGCCCTCCTCTCCATCTTCACTCAATAGCAATGGTACATGCCATCTGTGTGATGGCATGTGTGTTTCACCTGGCAATCACAGGCCAATGTGTGATGCCACTGCCAGGCAGCATGCAGAAAATGTGTTCATCTTCCATCTTGGTGTCATCAGTGTGTGCCATTTGCCTGCCCTTCATATGCAGTGAGGGTGCATGCATGGGAGGGTTTTAGTCATGTGGGACATGTGTCAATCAAGTACTGGTTCTCTTGCTTCTCAGCCCTCATTGTGTGCCATGGTGCTAATGCCTGTTTCCATTTCTTTGTTTTTATGTCTTTGCAGGGGAAGACGCACCTGATACTGCTGGGGTTGTGGAGATGGTGCAGACCCAGGAGGGGTCCGAGGGCCGACCAACCACCAGTAAGGGACGTGGTGTGGTGGTGGGTGAGAACCCACAACTGCTGCAGGTCATGCTCTCAAGGGGTGTCTCTGGCTGCACCTCCCCCGAGCTGTACTCAGGTGTTGATTCGGATGAGACCTACGTGCCGTTGCAGGTGAGTGTTCCAGGGAGGGATTCTGTTCTGTCCCACCCACCTGCACCAGGGTCAGAACCCTCAATGGGGATGTCAGTGTTCGCAGCTACGCCTTTGGTGGTTACGGATGCAGGGTCACACTCCGCGACATCTGATCCTGATCCTGGGCCAGCAGATCAGAGGGGGAATGCAGTCCTGCAGCCTCAGGCAGTGCCGGCACAGCAAGGCGCAGTTCGCCTTGCCCCAGACAGGTGTGGTGCCCGCCGACGTGGTGGCCGTACGCCACCTGGCAATACCGCATGGGAGCAATCCATTTACGGTATGGCAACCCAACAGGCAGCCTCATCCGAGATGATGGCTCAAGCCATGGATAGGGTGGCCACTTCCATTGTCCCCCCTGAAAGGCTGATGGAGCGACTACAGCAGGCAACCGACTCCATCTGCCAGTCACACAGGGAGGACATGTTGGGGTCCAACAGGGACAGGCGGGCGGCACTGGCGACTCTGCAGGAGGCCATCTCCATTGAGTCCCAGGGCCACAGGGAAGCCCTGATGCAGGAGCTCCTTCACCTCAGGACGACTCTTGTTGAGCTTGAGGCTTCAACACACCAAAGGACAGAACAGCAGCTGGAGCGTCTCACCCGTACGCGCTCAGCTGAGATGCAGGCAACGAGCGCGGAGGTCCGGGCATCCCGTGAGTTGTTGCATGGGGACCTCCGCACACTCATCCTCCAGAACCAGACCTACCACACCCGCATGCTTGCAGCCATGGAGGAGCAGACTAGGGCCTTGCGTGGGCTGCCTCCCATAGTGCAACCACCTCCGGATGCAGCTGCACAGGGTGATAATAGCGACAGCAGTGATACTCCCACAATAGGGTAGCCGTGTGGGCCATGAGCCCATGGAGGTGTTTTTTTTTCCCAGGATCCACACAGGTGGGTTCTGGTGTGCACCCTGTCCTCGGACCTCCTGGGTGGCCTCCCCAACCCCCCCGGGCCCATCACTGGCCATTTTTTATTTTTTTTTATTTTTATTTTTATTTTTAATTATTTTTTTCCCAATTTTCTTGGGACAATTTGTTGGCTTCCGTGGTTTCTGTGGGCATACGCTGCATTGTGGCTGGGCACATGCAGGCTTGTCATGTATTTGGTTCAGATGCTTGGGTTTGAGTCACACACACCCCTCCTGCTTCCCGTTTCCATGGGCTTGCAAAGGGTGTGCCCAAGTGACATTGACGTACATGGTGACATTGGACTCCCACTACATGTGTGGGTAGTCTAGTCAATACTGTGTATACATTCCTAGTGCATATTGCTGTTGTGTTGTACACTGCATGTTGCATTGATGTGTAACTCATCATCTGTGTCTACCTCCCAATTTGCAGGTCCCTTCCTCATGTCTACACAAGGCCCTCTAGTCTGGAGATGGGGTCCATGTTGGCAGCAGTGCACCTACAACTCTACATGGCGCCAACACTGCACAGTTGGTAGTGGTGGGAGTGCAGGCATTTCCAGGTGGCGAGACTACTAATATATAACATTTGTGATGTCATGTTAATGGTAGTACCTGCTCAAGTTTGTTGTTGGTCCTGCATTACTGTGAGCATTTCAGGTGTTGCAAGTTTCAATTAGGGACACTCTACATTGTGACACTAGTGTCATGTTGTGGGGATTACTTTGTTTACCTGCAAATAGCATGACATGGCACGGTGTGTCGTGTGGCGGTGCTGGGGATGGGTTGGCTGACATGGCACTGTCCTCTTGTTGCATTTTGCAAGTGGGTATTCATTTTAGCTGCTTGAATGTGTTACTTCACAAAACTGCATTGGTGGTGTCTGTGTGGGTAGGGATGCACACATTGTGACACTTCCAGGTTAACAATCTCAGGCTGATATGGTTTTCACGGTTGATTCTCCAGACATTCAGGATCAGTGTCAGGTTGAGTCATCATTGATTGTCAGATGGAATGTGCCAGGGCAGTGTGCCCTCCACATGGGTGTGATTTCTATGTGAAGTAATTAGCCACTAGCTGTGTACGGGCTGCCTCCCCCCGTGCCCTTTCCCCTCCCATGCGCAGCGGCTGTGCATGTGGTTGGGGATGTGGGGCCACCACCATGTCCACGGCCAGGCCCCGGCGTGTTGCAACGTTGTGCAGGACACATGCTGCCACTATGATCCTGCACACTACTGGGGGAGCGTACAACAGCTGCCCGCCAGAACGTTCAAGGGAGCGAAAGCGTGACTTTAGCACTCCGAATGTGCGCTCCACTATGCCCCGGGTTGTAATGTGGGCTGTGTTATATCTTACCTGGGGTGGCGTGGTGGAGTTCCGAATTGGCGTCATCATGTGGGGGCTGAGAGGGTAGGCACTGTCCCCTGTGGAGGTGGTGATTGGTATCATTGGTGGGGTTGTGAGCTTGCTCAGTATCTGACATGCATGCATGTGCAGTGGCATTCATACTCACCAAGCAGCCATGTATCGCCATGCCGCCCAGCTTCTAGGTCCCGGCTTAGGGTGGACATTCGGTAAATGAAGCTGTCGTGGGTTGACCCGGGATAGTTGGCATATACTGAGGTGATGATTCCCTTGGCATTACATACTACCTGCACATTGATGGAATGCCAGTGCTTGCGGTTCCTATAGATGTGCTCTGATGCCCTGGGGGGACGTAGAGCCACATGGGTGCAGTCGATGGCACCTAGCACTTTGGGGAATCGTGCCACACCGTAAAAATCCAGGGCGGCAGCATGCCTTTCTGCAGGTGTTCTGGGCAGGTATATGTGCCTGCGGACTGATGGGCGTGCAGTGATGATGTTCAAGACCTGGTGTAGGCAGCGTGACTGGGTGGCCTGTGATACACCACCCACAATGGCACTTGTCCGCTGAAATGATCCAGTGGCTAAGAAGTGCAGTACATTGAGGACCTTCTCCAGGGGGCTGAGTGCTTGGGAGCACAGGGTGGGTGATGTGAGGACATCCTCCCACTCACTCACCAGGTCCAGTATAATGTGTGGTGGAAACCTGTACCTTCCATGCACCTGGTCATCAGGCATCCCGAAAAGGCTGGTTCTGGGTGTGAATATTCTGGCCCTGACTATCCTCCTCCTCCTCCTTTGGTAGCCCACGCCCACTGCTGCTAGGAACGGTATGTTCATCCTGGGTCTGAGCTTGTTATTTTGTTAGCGCGCAAATTTATGCGTTGCGTGTGTTGTAGGCGAGCGTGTGACCCGCGCACCCCTGAAATCCAGTACCCAGTCCAATAGCGTGTGGAAATTCCCGCGCACCCCGGGATACAGGTGTGCTGACGTACTTGCGTGTGTAAGTGCCCGCGCACCCCTGATATACACGTACATAGGCCAATCGCGTGTACGCGCACTTTTGTCCAATTACACGCGATGACACTCTGACGTGCTGTCCAATTACACGCGATGACACTCTGACGTGCAGTCTTTCCACGTGTGCTCTGTCATCACGTGCTGTGTGGGAAACACCCGTGCGGGTCACGTCACAGACGTGCTTACGGGCTGAGGGCCTTTGGTCCAATAGAATCGCGTATGCGTGCTGACGCGTTTACGCGCTGGGGGCCTTTGGTCCAATAGAATCGCGTATACGTGCTGACGCGCTTACGCGCTAAGGGCCTTTCCTCGATTTTCACGCTGACGTGCAGGATTTTCACGTGCCAAATCACTCCGTACCAAGCTGGCCACGCGTAAGCACACGGAAGACCACGCTCCTGCCCAGAAGGCCGAACTACTGCCCCCCAGAGCCCCGAGCACGCTCCCACCTGCCATCTGCTGCTGCCTGACTGCCTGCTGCCCACGTGCACTGCCATTTGCTGCCTGCACATCAGCCAGGGGTGCTGTTGCTGTGACCACCCCTGCTGGAACTGAAGACTCCCGAATGGGATTCCATCGCTCCACAGCCCAGCCCCAGGACCCAGTTGCCCACCCACTCCTACCTCTGGGGTTGTCATGTCGGGGCAAACACCATCTGTGACCACTGACAACCCCCGGCCAGAGAGGCAGAGGGGCACCAGCTTCAGTGCCACCGAAGTTGGTGTCCTGGTGGAGCAAGTCCTGGGGCAGTATGATGCCCTCTTCGGAAGTTCCCGCGCCGACAAGGAAGGACGGACTCGGATCTGGACTGACATCGTGACTGCCATCAACGCGGAGGGGGTGGCAGTCCGCGACTTACAACATGTCAGGAAGCGCTGGGAGGACTTCAGGTCCAGGACCCTGAACAAGGCCCAGCGCCTCTTGAAGGCAGCGGATGCGAAGGGGCGCCGGGGCCACTTGTCGGAAGAACAGATGAGGGTCCTGGAACGCATATCCCCAGCGCTCCACGTCCAGGTCCTGAAAAAGCAGACCCGTCTGGAGTCGAGCGGTGAGTGTACATGCATCCTGATTGTGAGCAGTGCGTGTGGTGATTATTCGGTAGTGTGCAGGTTGCACATCTGTTTGTATGGGGTCGAGTATGGGTGGGGGTGTACAGGGCCGTGGGGCTGACACATGCGAGGGCTGTAATGTGTGAGACATGGATGGTGCTTGTGTGTGTAGGCTTGCATGCCAAATGCTGTTGTGCGTGCACACATGTTTGGATGAATGTGTATGTAAGTAGACATGTCCGTGATGTCACGCATGTATGTTGTTTTTGGCTGCATGTATGAGCACTGTGTACATGTGCATGTGTGTGTATTTGACAAGGGTGCAACAGTGATGCAACATGGATGCATGTGACAGCGGTATGTGGAAGCCTGATTGGCAGATGTGACATGGATGCCCGTCTGAACAGTGCGACACTTGGCAGAGGTGTACACATGCATGCAAGTGTGGTGGTGTGTGTACATGTGTGGTGCACTTCCTGTGTTGCATGTGATGTCTGGCTCCCCTTTGGCTGCTCATGCTGTTGTATGTGTAGGGATGGTGGTGGCAGTTGCGATATGGCTGTGGTATGGCTCATGTGTGCGAGTTGCAATGACATGTGTGTTGGGGATTGTGATGACATGTCTGAGGTTTGCCAATGCCACTCATGTGCAACTGTCATGTGTGTATGTGTCCATTGTACAGTGCCCTGATGCCTGTGTTTTGTTTCTCCCTGTCTGCAGCGTCAACTGATGAAGAGGGCGGAGAAGGTGCTGTGGAGCACAGCGGCGGGGATCCCACCGCCAGCCAGAGACGCAAGGCCCGGCTCCCCTCCCGTGTTGTCATCTCGTCGGGGAGTGAGGAGTCCGGTGCCGCGTCCCAGGCCGCAGCTGCCGGGGGGAGGTCCAAGAGGCAGAGGTTGGAGTTGGACTCCTCGGCAGCAGAAGGGGCAGCTGGGACCCCACAGGGCCCAACAGGGGAAGATGGCACGGAATCATCCAGGTTGGTGGGGGGTTTGGTGGAGGAGGAGGCCGTGCAAGCACCAGAGATGGGGTCTGGAGGTGGGGATCCCACTGGTGCTAGTGGTGCAGTACAGGACCAAGGACAGGAGGCAGCACAGGCCGCCGCGGAGGTGCCTGTGTGCAATCCTGTCCCCGATCCTGTCCCTGCATCATCTTGCACCAGCAGGGATGCCTACGTCCAGACCCGTTTTCAGGCAGGGGATGAGCTGACGTCAACTGGCCTTCCTCTGCCTGCGGACGTGGCTATCCAGGTCCGGGTTGAGCCTGTCCTGGCTGGTGTGGCGTTGCGTCAACGGGCCATGCGAGGTGACCTGCAGTCTTTTCATGGAGAGACTGCACGTCATCTCGAATGGCTCGTTGACCACGTCAGCCTGCTGGGACAGGTCACCCAGGCCGGATTCCTCCGTCTGATGGGGCTTGCTCCGACCCCCTCCTCAACTGGACCCCCTACGCGCCAGTCGTCCTCTGTGCCATCTTCCCACCCATCAGTCACCTGGGTGCCCTGTGGAGCTGCCTCTGACGGTGCGGCCAGGGTGGTGGAGGAGGCATCCCTGCCACAGTCAGGAGTCGGAGGTCCAGCAGGGGTGGCCACATCAACAACTGCACCCCAGCCGGCGGAGGATGTGCAGGCAGCAGGAGGCAGTGCACGGGCAGAGGCAGAGCAGCAGCAGCAACATGGTGGGAGCCATGAAGGCTCGGGGCCTTCGACATCGGAGGGGCAGGCATCGGCCGGAGGGCAGGAGGACCCAGGACAGAGAGTGTCTTCCGTGTGGCAGCGGTTGGGCCACGCCATAGGTGCGGAGCGGCGGCGGGCGGAAGAGGCGCGGCTCACAATGGTCAGGGCGGAGAACTCCATGCGGAGGGCCCTGAGGCGGGCCGAGTGCCTCGAGGCAATCCGCAGGGGGTTGGAGGAGGACACGGCGTCGTCCCTGCGGACCCTCGGGGCCATGGAACAGGACCGCCTCCGGGACATCGAACAGGAGTTCGATGATGCCCTGGCCCGGAACACCACGGAGTGAGCCGCTGGATTTGCCCGCCGCCTTTGTATATAGTTCTTTAGTTTTAGGTTTCCTTTCTTTCTTATTATGATTTGGAGTCAACGGACACTGCTCCACTTTTTGTATATAGTTGCATTTTAGTTAGGTTTTTTTGTAGGTTTCCTTTGTTCAGTTGGGCTCATGGACCCTTGGATGTTTTGTACATAGTTCTCCATTGGATTGATTTCATTTTTGATGTGACTTTGGACGACATTTTTTTGGATTTGTATTAGTAGTTTTTTTTTTTAGACGGACATGCAGCTTCTCTTTTTTTCTTTGCCATTGTAGTTTGTTTGATTTCATTTCCATTCTTTTTTTTTTAATACAATTTTGTTTTCATACTTCGTGTGGTATCATCTCATTGGTTTCATGCATTTCATGTTGGGTGTTTTCCCATTCTATTGCAACCATTGTGTGTGACGGACATGGGTTCATTTGCTTTATGAACATTGGGGGTGTAACATGCAATTTCTATTTCCATGTGGGTGAATGGGTTACTTGGTAGGGCTTTTTGGCTGTGGAGGCTGACCATAAAGCACATGATTGGGGATTGTGAGGACCTGGTGGAGGCTGCCCATGGTGGCTGGGGGGTGGGGGTGGTGGGAGACATGAGTGGTGGCCTGGTGGAGGGTGCCCCTGGTGGCTGGGGGGTGGGGGTGGTGGGAGACATGAGTGGGGGCCTGGTGGAGGATGCCCATGGAGGCTGGGGGGTGGGGGTGGTGGGAGACATGAGTGGGGGCCTGGTGGAGGGTGCCCCTGCACTGCTGGGGGGTGGGGGTGGTGGGAGACATGAGTGGGGGCCTGGTGGAGGCTGCCCCTGCACTGCTGGGGGGTGGGGGTGGTGGGAGACATGAGTGGGGGCCTGGTGGAGGGTGCCCCTGCACTGCTGGGGGTGGGGGTGGTGGGAGACATGAGTGGGGGCCTGGTGGAGGGTGCCCATGGTGGCTGGGGGTGGGTGGGAGACATGAGTGGGGGCCTGGTGGAGGGTGCCCCTGGTGGCTGGGGGGTGGGGGTGGTGGGAGACATGAGTGGGGGCCTGGTGGGGGCTGGCCATGGTGGCTGGGGGGTGGGGGTGGTGGGACACATGAGTGGGGGCCTGGTGGAGGGTGCCCATGGTGGCTGGGGGGTGGTGGGAGACATGAGTGGGGGCCTGGTGGAGGGTGCCCCTGCACTGCTGGGGGGTGGGGGTGGTGGGAGACATGAGTGGGGGCCTGGTGGAGGGTGCCCATGGTGGTCTGGGGGGTGGGGGTGGTGGGAGACATGAGTGGGGGCCTGGTGGAGGGTGCCCCTGCACTGCTGGGGGGTGGGGGTGGTGGGAGACATGAGTGGGGGCCTGGTGGAGGCTGCCCCTGCACTGCTGGGGGGTGGGGGTGATGGGAGACATGAGTGGGGGCCTGGTGGAGGCTGCCCCTGCACTGCTGGGGGGTGGGGGTGGTGGGAGACATGAGTGGGGGCCTGGTGGAGGGTGCCCCTGCACTGCTGGGGGGTGGGGGTGGTGGGAGACATGAGTGGGGGCCTGGTGGAGGCTGCCCCTGGTGGCTGGGGGGTGGTGGTGATAGGGGACATGAGTGGGGGCCTGGTGGAGGGTGCCCCTGCACTGCTGGGGGGTGGGGGTGGTGGGAGACATGAGTGGGGGCCTGGTGGAGGGTGCCCCTGCACTGCTGGGGGTGGGGTGGTGGGAGACATGAGTGGGGGCCTGGTGGAGGCTGCCCCTGGTGGCTGGGGGGTGGTGGTGATAGGGGACATGAGTGGGGGCCTGGTGGAGGGTGCCCCTGCACTGCTGGGGGGTGGGGGTGGTGGGAGACATGAGTGGGGGCCTGGTGGAGGGTGCCCATGGTGGCTGGGGGGTGGGTGGGAGACATGAGTGGGGGCCTGGTGGAGGGTGCCCCTGCACTGCTGGGGGGTGGGGGTGGTGGGAGACATGAGTGGGGGCCTGGTGGAGGGTGCCCATGGTGGCTGGGGGGTGGGTGGGAGACATGAGTGGGGGCCTGGTGGAGGGTGCCCCTACACTGCTGGGGGGTGGGGGTGGTGGGAGACATGAGTGGGGGCCTGGTGGAGGGTGCCCCTGCACTGCTGCGGGTGGGGGGAGACATGAGTGGGGGCCTGGTGGAGGGTGCCCCTGCACTGCTGGGGGGTGGGGGTGGTGGGAGACATGAGTGGGGGCCTGGTGGAGGGTGCCCCTGCACTGCTGGGGGGTGGGGTGGTGGGAGACATGAGTGGGGGCCTGGTGGAGGGTGCCCCTGCACTGCTGGGGGGTGGGAGACATGAGTGGGGGCCTGGTGGAGGCTGCCCCTGGGTGCTGGGGGGGGGTGGTGATAGGGGACATGAGTGGGGGCCTGGTGGAGGGTGCCCATGGTGGCTGGGGGGTGGGTGGGAGACATGAGTGGGGGCCTGGTGGAGGGTGCCCCTGCACTGCTGGGGGGGTGGGAGACATGAGTGGGGGCCTGGTGGAGGCTGCCCCTGGTTGCTGGGGGGGGGGGGTGGTGATAGGGGACATGAGTGGGGGCCTGGTGGAGGGTGCCCATGGTGGCTGGGGGTGGGTGGGAGACGTGAGTGGGGGCCTGGTGGAGGGTGCCCCTGCACTGCTGGGGGGTGGAGGTGGTGGGAGACATGAGTGGGGGCCTGGTGGAGGGTGCCCATAGTGGCTGGGGGGTGGTGGTGATAGGGGACATGAGTGGGGGCCTGGTGGAGGGTGCCCCTGCACTGGTGGGGGTGGTGGGAGACATGAGTGGGGGCCTGGTGGAGGGTGCCCATGGTGGCTGGGGGGTGGGGGTGGGTGGGAGACATGAGTGGGGGCCTGGTGGAGGCTGCCCCTGGTGGCTGGGGGGTGGTGGTGATAGGGGACATGAGTGGGGGCCTGGTGGAGGGTGCCCCTGCACTGCTGGGGGGTGGGGGTGGTGGGAGACATGAGTGGGGGCCTGGTGGAGGGTGCCCATGGTGGCTGGGGGGTGGGTGGGAGACATGAGTGGGGGCCTGGTGGAGGGTGCCCCTGCACTGCTGGGGGGTGGGAGACATGAGTGGGGGCCTGGTGGAGGGTGCCCATGGTGGCTGGGGGTGGGTGGGAGACATGAGTGGGGGCCTGGTGGAGGGTGCCCCTGCACTGCTGTGGGGTGGGGGTGGTGGGAGACATGCGTGGGGGCCTGGTGGAGGGTGCCCCTGCACTGCTGGGGGGTGGGTGGGAGACATGAGTGGGGGCCTGGTGGAGGGTGCCCCTGCACTGCTGGGGGGGTGGGGGTGGTGGGAGACATGAGTGGGGGCCTGGTGGAGGGTGCCGCTGCACTGCTGGGGGGTGGTGGGAGACATGAGTGGGGGCCTGGTGGAGGGTGCCCCTGCACTGCTGGGGGGTGGGGGTGGTGGGAGACATGAGTGGGGGCCTGGTGGAGGGTGCCCCTGCACTGGTGGGGGTGGTGGGAGACATGAGTGGGGGCCTGATGGAGGGTGCCCA
Organism: Ambystoma mexicanum; assembly: GCF_040938575.1. Classification (NCBI taxonomy): domain Eukaryota; kingdom Metazoa; phylum Chordata; class Amphibia; order Caudata; family Ambystomatidae; genus Ambystoma; species Ambystoma mexicanum. The sequence goes on along the minus strand of NC_090936.1, from coordinate 851,809,377 downwards.
TGGTGGCTGGGAGGTGGGGTGGGTGGGAGACATGAGTGGGGGCCTGGTGGAGGGTGCCCCTGCACTGCTGGGGGGTGGGGGTGGTGGGAGACATGAGTGGGGGCCTGGTGGAGGCTGCCCCTGGTTGCTGGGGGGTGGTGGTGATAGGGGACATGAGTGGGGGCCTGGTGGAGGGTGCCCATGGTGGCTGGGGGTGGGTGGGAGACATGAGTGGGGGCCTGGTGGAGGGTGCCCCTGCACTGCTGGGGCTGGAGGTGGTGGGAGACATGAGTGGGGGCCTGGTGGAGGGTGCCCATGGTGGCTGGGGGGTGGGTGGGAGACATGAGTGGGGGCCTGGTGGAGGGTGCCCCTGCACTGCTGGGGCGTGGGGGGGTGGGAGACATGAGTGGGGGCCTGGTGGAGGGTGCCCCTGCACTGCTGGGGTATGGGGGTGGGTGGGAGACATGAGTGGGGGCCTGGTGGAGGGTGCTGTCATGACCACTGCTTCCAAGGAGTCAGGACCTACCCAACATCCATGGAAGCAGGCTCATAACATATACTATCGGCACCAGCAAGTCCCAATAGGGACCTTTTGGACCTTGTCCTGGCACCGGTGGTGCCAGGCTCATAGCATGGACCTGTCCCGGCACAGGAAGCGCCGGGCTCATAACAAGTGTGAAAGTGCTTGGGTGAACCTACCTGCAGCAGACCATGCTGCTTACTTACCAGCAAGATGATGTTTCACTCTCTTCTGGCAGGGACTACTTTTCCTTCTGGGTGGGGCAGGCACCACTCCCTGGATCATTGATGCTGGACCCCTTCTGGAAGCAGGAACTCTTTTGCCTGGGCGAGGCTGTGGAAGAAGACACCTAAGCACTCCTATGGACTATTTAAACCACACCTGATTGGTGCAATGTGCTTCGCGTTATTCTGCATCTGCAGCAGGACGCTCACCGTGTCAGCTCCAGCGAATCTTCAGTTACGGATCCTGTGAATACGAAAATTACCTGCTGGGAACCAATCCTCAGTCTTCAGCAGCTCCTGCAAAACAAAAGGCACAGGTTAGGCAAAGGGAAAGTTAGCGGTTCAACTTACCCGATCCATCGGCAGCATTCAAGAACATTGGTTAGTAACGCTTAGTTACAAAACGGCTTACCTGTGTTACGCTCGCTCCAACTCTGCTCGCGCTGCATTCCGGCACCTGTAAAGACAAAAGAGACATTAAGGTGCATTCTACAGCCCTAGAGCAACCTTTCTACTTACGTGCCTTCGTATTCACCATCTTCTTGTTACGCTCTCTGCCACGGACCTGGGGGGAGCATCTTCTTCGGCACCGACAGCATCTGAAAGGGAAAAGACATAGACATTAAGGAGATAAGACATTTGAAGAGAGCAATCTAAAGGGAACTTTAATACTTACAAGTCACGCTCGTGCAGCACACAGCGGCATCGCTCTCAACTTACCCTCTGCAATTCCTTCCAGCCACTAATACCTTGATTTTCCACTTGCAGACACCTCACCCTTCAGGTCAAACTTTCGGTGAGAAAGGGGCCAAATCCGGGAGCCAAACAAATCCTACGCCTGACGTTGAAGACGGTTTCTCCGCCCAGTCAAGACCCGCGCCTCCGAGGGAACCATGTGAGCGTTACAGAACGCGAAGCCTTACCACATATTTCCCGCCCAGGCGCAATGGAAACTTCAGACACAGACCAATTGGCCCAGTTGCTCGGGGAGTTGAGAGCAGAAGTACACGCAGCGCGCCAGGAAACAAATGCCCTAAGGAGGGAGTTAGTGGTTTCTAAGGAACGAACAGACGATTTGGCTAGACAATTGTTGCAAGCCCAAGCGGGACAAACTCCTCTGCCTACCCCTGGGGGGAGCCATGCTCCAACGACTTCCTCTAATCCGGTGCAAATTAATCTACCAGGAAATGTACCTTTGGCCCCGCCCGAACGCTTTTCAGGTGATCCGAAAAGATATGCTGTGTTCATCAATCAGTGTCGTTTGCACTTTTTGTGTAGACCTGCCGCTTTTCCAACGGACCAGGCTAATGTGGCCTTCGTGCTCTCATATCTTAGTGGCAGTGCCGCAGATTGGTCTATTCCTTTAGTGACTCAGGATAACCCAATTCTTTACAATTTCCAGGACTTCCAAGCTAGTATGGAAAGATTGTTCGCAAGACATTCTCAGGGACAGGCCCTGGACAATGAAATTCTTTCACTACGACAGGGCAATCAAGATCTTCTGGCCTACATTGCATCATTTAACAGACTAGTGGTTGAAACCGGATGGCCTGAGGATAAGAGGATCACCCTTTTCTACAGAGGCCTGCGTGGAGAACTCAAAGACGTTCTGGCTCAGGTGGTGAATCCTCCACAAGACTGTTCCGAATACATCGATCTGGTGGTTCAATTGGATCATAGAATACAAAATCGAAAAGCCGATCGTTCCAGAATTGAGACTCAAACTTTTTCAAGACCACAGAGTTCCGCTAAAGGAAATGATACCGTGGAACCCATGCAGATTGGGGTTGTGAAAGGACCTCTAACCCAAAAGGAAAGGGAAAGGAGAAGACAACTGCAATTGTGCCTCTATTGCGGAAACTCAGGGCATTTCCTTCAAGATTGCCCAGTGAAACCAAGGAAGAAGATAGTAGGAGCTTCCGATAAAGGTGCCAAAGGTTCAGAGTCGGAAAACAACCTTGCCCGACAAGTGTAGAGGTCCGCTTGCCGAGCGTTAAAACCAGTTCTTTGACCTCGCATTTCATCATGCCCATGGTCCTCGAGAGTCCAGAACAACCCAATCGTATGCATGCCATTAAAGCATACATTGATAGTGGCGCAATCGGCAATTACGTGGACTGTGAATTGGCCGCCAGGATGAATCTATCTCTTTGTCCTAAGACGGTGAAAGACGTCATCACCACCGTGGATGGTACGGAAATAGCTTCCGGACCAGTAACTCACACCACCATGGAAGTGACGTTGGTAAGCCAAGATGGACATCAAGAGAAGATCGTGTTTGATGTGATCAAGGCTCCGCAGTTTCAAGTTATCCTGGGAATCCCTTGGTTGGAGAAACACAATCCCCAAATCGATTGGCGAGCAAAGACAATCCGGTTTCCAGAATGCGCTCCTACCGGTTATCCTCAGCCTACCACTAAGCTAGTAGCAACTACTTCTGAGAGTCATCACCTGCCTCCTGAATACCGGGAATTTCAGGATGTCTTTCGGAAAGATCAAGCTAATTCGCTGCCTCCTCACAGATCATACGACTGCCAGATAGACTTGGTTCCTGGACCCACTCCTCCGTGCAGTCGAATTTATGCCCTCACAGAACCTGAAAATCTTCACCTGAGGCATTATTTGGACCAGTACCTGGCTAATGGATTTATCCGTCCTTTGAAGTCCCCAGCCTCTTCAGCTTTGTTCTTCGTTCCAAAAAAAGAAGGAGACCTGAGAACATGTATAGATTACCGTGCCCTGAACCAGATTACGATTAAGAACAGTTATCCGTTACCATTGATCCCTGAACTTCTTGACCAAGTTAAAAGTGCCTGTATCTACACAAAGATGGACCTCAGAGGAGCTTACCATTTAGTACGAATAAAAGAGGGCGACGAATGGAAGACGGCCTTTCGTACTAAATATGGACTGTTCGAGTATCAAGTAATGCCCTTTGGGTTATGCAACGCACCGGCTGCTTTTCAGTATTTTATGAATGACGTCCTCAGAGAGCTCATCGACGTATGTGTAGTTGTCTATATTGATGACATTCTGGTCTACTCGTCCTCTGAGGCGGATCATCGAAAACACGTCACAGCAGTACTGGGGAGGCTCCGAAAACACAGACTTTTTCCAAAACTGGAGAAATGCGTTTTTCATGTCACGGAGGTCGAATTTTTGGGATTTATTTTGTCACCTAATGGAGTCCACATGGACTCAAGAAAAGTGGACGCTATCATTAAGTGGCCCTCGCCAACGTCTGTGAAAGGAGTTCAAAGCATGTTGGGCTTCGCCAACTTTTATCGTAGATTTATTCCTGATTTTTCTCAAGTAGTCCAACCCATTGCTGCCCTTCTCAGAAAGAATAAACGTTTTGAGTGGTCTACGGAGGCTGAACAAGCTTTTCAGGAACTAAAAACAAAATTCACCTCGGCTCCAGTTTTAAAACATCCTCGCACGGAACTTCCTTATATCGTGGAGACTGATGCTTCCAGTCTCGCAATGGGAGCAGTGCTCTCGCAAAGAGACCCAGAAACAAACCAGTTACACCCAGTAGCATTTTGGTCCCGCAAATTTTCGGCTCCCGAAATCAACTATACCATTACAGATAAGGAACTTTTGGCTATTAAGTCCGCCTTTAAAGCCTGGCGGCATTATCTCCTGGTAGCCCGACACACAGACACTGTCATCACGGATCATCGTAATTTACAGTACCTTAAATCAGCCAAAGCTCAATCCTCTAGACAACTTCGCTGGGCATTATTTTTTGCCGAATTCGACTTTGTGATAACTTACCGACCAGGCAACAAGAATGGTAAAGCTGATGCTCTCTCCCGAATTGGAGTAGATGAACTCACGACCAATCCTGAACCAGTACCCATAATTCCGGAAAAGAGAATCCTGGGTTTGATAAGTGCACAATCCATTGAAGACATTGAAGCTAAAGTTAAAGAACTTCTGACTCCAGCAGAAGTGCAAGACTGGCAACTCAAGGGAAAAGATTTCACAATGGATAAGAACTTACTATACTTTCGAGGAAGATTATATCTACCATGTACCGATTTACAAAGACAGGTGATCTCTTGTTACCATGACTCCTTAATGGAAGGACATCCCGGCATTGCCAAAACGTCGGAAAAGATAAAAAGGCATTTCTGGTGGCCGTCTTGGAGAAAGGACATTAAGGATTTCATAAATTCCTGTGGTGTGTGCGCTCAAAGCAAAAGCCAGAAGGAGAAGCCAGCAGGTCTCTTACATCCAATAGGCAGGTCTCTTACATCCAATAGACATTCCTCCACACCCATGGCATACTCTCTCCATGGACTTCATCACGGATTTACCACCATGCTCCGGATTGAATACAATCTTAGTGATTGTGGACCTATTCTCGAAGATGGCTCATTTTATCCCATTGAAAGGGTTACCTACAGCTTCAATTCTGGCCCGAGAGTTCCTCGAAAACATCGTTCGGTTGCACGGCTTTCTTTCAGTTTTAATCTCAGATAGAGGAAGTCAATTTATTTCCCACTTCTGGCGGAGTTGTTGTCGCCTAGCCCAAATTGATGCAAGGCTTTCAACCAGCCATCATCCCCAGACCGACGGGCAGACCGAGAGGACCAACCAAACCCTGGAACAGTATCTGCGCTGCATGTTACAACAGTCGGAGGGCACTTGGAAAGACATTCTCTGGATTGCGGAGTACGCTTATAATAATTCAGTCCATGCCGGAACCGGAAAAACTCCTTTTTTTCTTTTATATGGACTCCACCCTCGCACTTCAAATCTTGATCCACCTCAAAATCTTGGGACACCCGCTGTAGATCATCTGCATTCTACAATCACTCAAGCCTTTAAAGAGGCCACGTCTCACCTTAAGCGGGCCAAGGAACAATACAAGAAGTGTGCGGACATACATCGAAAGGAAGCTCCTCAATATCTTGTGGGAGATCAAGTCTGTCTATCCACCAAACATTTACCTCTAAAAGGACCGCGTACTTTCAATACGCGATACCTGGGACCTTACCCAATCACTGCCATAATTAATCCAGTGGCAGTTAAATTGGACCTACCTGCCCATATGAAAATACATCCAGTTTTCCACGTTTCTCTACTGAAACCCTTGCAACCTGGAACCCGTTTGACGAAATCTCCAGACCCTATTCTTGTGGACGGAGAACTGGAATTCGAAATACAAGACATCTTAGACTCCAAGATTTCCAAATCAAAATTATACTATCTGATTGACTGGAAAGGTTATGGCCCCCAGGAACGATCTTGGGAACCGTCGGAACATGTTCATGCACCCCGTCTGGTTAAGAAGTTTCATCGAACTTTTCCTGATAAACCGAAACCCCCGGAGAAGATGAATTTGGGAGGGGCCTTGAGGGGGGGTGCTGTCATGACCACTGCTTCCAAGGAGTCAGGACCTACCCAACATCCTTGGAAGCAGGCTCATAACATATACTATCGGCACCAGCAAGTCCCAATAGGGACCTTTTGGACCTTGTCCTGGCACCGGTGGTGCCAGGCTCATAGCATGGACCCGTCCCGGCACAGGAAGCGCCGGGCTCATAACAAGTGTGAAAGTGCTTGGGTGGACCTACCTGCAGCAGACCATGCTGCTTACTTACCAGCAAGATGATGTTTCACTCTCTTCTGGCAGGGACTACTTTTCCTTCTGGGTGGGGCAGGCACCACTCCCTGGATCATTGATGCTGGACCCCTTCTGGAAGCAGGAACTCTTTTGCCTGGGCGAGGCTGTGGAAGAAGACACCTAAGCAATCCTATGGACTATTTAAACCACACACGATTGGTGCAATGTGCTTCGCGTTATTCTGCATCTGCAGCAGGACGCTCACCGTGTCAGCTCCAGCGAATCTTCAGTTCCGGATCCTGTGAATACGAAAATTACCTGCTGGGAACCAATCCTCAGTCTTCAGCAGCTCCTGCAAAACAAAAGGCACAGGTTAGGCAAAGGCAAAGTTAGCGGTTCAACTTACCCGATCCATCGGCAGCATTCAAGGCGTTTTTTCTGCATATCTCGTCCGGCATCGGGCCTGCAAAGACAAAGAACATTGGTTAGTAATGCTTAGTTACAAAACGGCTTACCTGTGTTACGCTCGCTCCAACTCTGCTCGCGCTGCATTCCGGCACCTGTAAAGACAAAAGAGACATTAAGGTGCATTCTACAGCCCTAGAGCAGCCTTTCTACTTACGTGCCTTCGTATTCAACATCTTCTTGTTACGCTCTCTGCCACGAACCTGGGGGGAGCATCTTCTTCGGCACCGACAGCATCTGAAAGGGAAAAGACATAGACATTAAGGAGATAAGACATTTGAAGAGAGCAATCTAAAGGGAACTTTAATACTTACAAGTCACGCTCGTGCAGCACACGGCGGCATCGCTCTCAACTTACCCTCTGCAATTAAGAGGCTGAACTCATATCCAGTGAAGTAACTGGACCCAGCGCCCCTGCATGAGACGCAGGATGGAGAGCCCAGCATTCACCTATTTAAGGTTGCACAACAATCAACCGAGTACCACGGGGAGAGAGGGAGAGAGGGGCTTGGAACTTCTCCCAACCTTCCAGCCACTAATACCTTGATTTTCCACTTGCAGACACCTCACCCTTCAGGTCAAACTTTCGGTGAGAAAGGGGCCAAATCCGGGAGCCAAACGAATCCTACGCCTGACGTTGAAGACGGTTTCTCCGCCCAGTCAAGACCCGCGCCTCCGAGGGAACCAGGCGAGCGTTACAGGTGCCCCTGCACTGCTGGGGGGTGGGGTGGTGGGAGACATGAGTGGGGGCCTGGTGGAGGGTGCCCATGGTGGCTGGGGCGTGGGGGTGGGTGGGAGACATGAGTGGGGGCCTGGTGGAGGGTGCCCCTGCACTGCTGGGGGTTGGGGGTGGTGGGAGACATGAGTGGGGGCCTGGTGGAGGCTGGCCATGGTGGCTGGGGGTGGGGGTGGTGGGAGACATGAGTGGGGGCCTGGTGGAGGGTGCCCCTGCACTGCTGGGGGGTGGGGGTGGTGGGAGACATGTGGGGGCCTGGTGGAGGGTGCCCCTGGTGGCTGGGGGGGTGGGGGTGGTGGTAGACATGAGTGGGGCCTGGTGGAGGCTGCCCCTGGTGGCTGGGGGGTGGTGGGAGACATGAGTGGGGGCCTGGTGGAGGCTGCCCATGCACTCCTGGGGGGTGGGGGGGGTGGGAGACATGCATAGTTGATCAGTAGTGCAAGGTGACATGTGGGTTGGCTGGGGGGCATGCCCATGGTGGATGGGCTGCCTGCGGGACATGAGCAGGGGTGCAGGGTAGTCCCCCGTGGTGTGGGCTGCCTGCAGGGGCCGTGGAGGTTGTGGAGCGTATAACTGGGAGGACCCACACGGCCAATTCACATGTAGTACTCCCCAGAACCACTGAAATACACATACCCTGCTGAAATCGCGTGTGCAACTTCCCGCGCACCCCTGAAATACACGTACCCTGCTGAATTCGCGTGTGGAACTTCCCGCGCACCCCTGGAATACACGTACCCTGCTGAATTCGCGTGTGGAACTTCCCGCGCACCCCTTGAATACACATACCCAGCTGAAATCGTGTGTGGAACTTCCCGCGCACCCCTGAAATACACGTACCCTGCTGAAATCGCGTGTGGAACTTCCCGCGCACCCATGGAATACACGTACCCTGCTCGCACTGGGCCAATCGCGTGTGGAACTTCCCGCGCACCCCTGAAATACATGTACCCTGCCGAAATCGCGTGTGGAACTTCCCGCGCACCCATGGAATACACGTACCCTGCTCGCACTGGGCCAATCGCGTGTGGAACTTCCCGCGCACCCCTGAAATACACGTACCCTGCTTGCACGGGGCCAATCGCGTGTGCAACTTCCCGCACACCCCTGAAATACACGTACCCTGCTGAATTTGCGTGTGGAACTTCCCGCGCACCCCTGGAATACACGTACCCTGCTGAATTCGCGTGTGGAACTTCCCGCGCACCCCTGAAATACACGTACCCTGCTTGCACGGGGCCAATCGCATGTGGAACTTCCCGCGCACCCCTGATATACACGTACCCTGTTCGCACTGGGACAATCGCGTGTGGAACTTCCCGCGCACCCCTGAAATACACGTACCCTGCTGAAATCGCGTGTGGAACTTCCCGCGCACCCCTGAAATACACGTACCCTGCTTGCACGGGGCCAATCGCATGTGGAACTTCCCGCGCACCCCTGAAATACACGTTCCCCGCTTGGCGTTTGCTGTTTGCCAGCCCGGTGAACTGGTCCAGGGTTAGCGCAGCCCTTTGCGATGATTTAGCGATTTTGATGGCTTTTCCTTGCGCGAGGGCGTTCTTGGGGGCGTTACTGGCGCTGCTGCAGGGTTGCTGCGATTCTCTGCGCCACGGCTGGTTTGGGAGCCTAAAATCCATGAATACGCTGTGCGCGGAAATCGGTTTTAGCGCACGTGCCTGGCGCAGTCAATCGCACGCGGACATTCTGCGCCAGCCGCTTGCGACACTTTTCTGCGAAATTCTATGAATTACCCTGACAGTCTTCCCTGAAAATAGGGTAAGTTATCTTTGATGGAGTACTGGTCTCCCTTACTCAACCAGTCTTGTTGGGCTGTCTGGTCCATTCGAGATTAGAGATCGGTCTTCAAGTCTTCCCAGCAAGCGGTTACAGCAATCTGGTTTTGGATCCGTTCTTCGGGAATAATGGCTACTGGTTCAGATGGTGTGAAGGCGTCTTTGTCCTCTTCCATGCGTGATAGGGCGTCTGCTTTCCGTTACGCACTCCTGGTCTGTGAGTAATAATGAAATCGTATTCTGCAAAGAAAAGAGCCCAGCGAAGCTGACGCGAAGATTGGGCCTTAGCAGATTTCAAATATGGCAGATTACGGTGATCTGTGATAACGTTGACCATGTGTCTTGCCCCTAGAAGGTAGTGTCTCCAGGTTTTGAGGGCTCCCTTAATTGCTAGTAGTTCCTTTTCAGTGATTGCATAGTTCATTTCTGGTGCAGAAAATGTACGGAACCAAAATGCTATGGGATGTAGCTGCCCCGTCTCTGGGTCTTTTTGCGATAATAATGCCCCCATGGCCACCCTGGAGGCGTCTGTTTCCACTACATAAGGCAGATCAGGTCGGGGATGCCGAAGAACGGGTGCTGAGGTTAAGGCACGTTTTAATTCCTGGAAGGCGTTTTCTGCCTCGAAAGACCAGAAGAATTTCTTATTCTTTTTCAGAAGAGATGTGATTGGGTGGACGATTTGCAAATATTTTGGGATAAGCCGTCTGTAAAAATTGGAAAATCCAAGCACACTTTGCACTCCTTTGGTAGTCGTTGGAGATGGTCACTAAAGAATAGCATCCACCTTGCGTGTGTCCATATGAACTCCTCGTGGAGTAAGCATGAAGCCCAAAAATTCAACTTCCGTAACATGGAAGAAGCATTTTTCCAATTTGGCAAACAGCCGATGCTGACAAATGTTTTCCAGAACTGCCCTTACATGGCCAACATGGTCTTCCTTGGATGTTGAGTAAATAAGAATATCGTCGATGTAAACGAGGACGCAGACGTCCAGCAATTCGTGAAGCACATTGTTCATGAAGAACTGGAATGCCGCTGGAGCGTTACATAACCCAAAGGGCATAACCTGATATTCAAAAATCCCATATTTAGTTTGGAATACTGTCTTCCACTCGTCACCCCTTTTAACTCTCACAAGGTGATAGGCTCCTCGTAGGTCTAGTTTTGTGTAGATTCAAGTATTTTTCACCTGATCAAGCAGCTCGGGATGAGTGGTAGAGGATATCTGTTCTTAACTGTGATTTGATTCAGTGCCCTATAATCTATATATGTTCTGAGGTCGCCCTCCTTCTTGGGTACGAAGAAGAGAGCCGAGGAGGCAGGGGACTTAGACGGGCAGATGAATCCGTTAGCTAGGTACTGATCTAGGTAAATCCTCAGATGTTGGTTTTCTTGCTCAGTTAAAGCGTAAATTCGACTGCAAGGAATTTGTGCTTCAGGGACCAGATCGATTTGGCAGTCGTAAGGCCTATGTGGAGGCAGGGTGTTAGCCTGCTCCTTTTGGAACACATCCTTATAGCCCAGGTATTCAGGGGTTAGGGCACCTGAGAGTCCCAGGATAGGTTTCGTCTTGACCTTCAGGCTCTTCACGCCTTTGTGGTAGCAACCGTTGGTGCATTCTTGAGGAAAGGCCAGCACTCGTGCTCGCCAGTCAATCCTGGGATTATGAGTTTCTAGCTACGGCATTCCTAGGATCATTTGGAACTGGGGAGCCCAAAGAAGATCGAAAGAAATGTCTTATCGATGACCACCCTGACACATCAGCAACACTTTGTCGGTATGTTGCGTCACTGGGCCGGATGACAACTGGGAGCCATCCACTGCGGTGACGTTTTCCGATTGTAGCTTCTGCTGGAGGGGAAGACCTATCCGTGCGACCAGATCCTGATTGATATAATTTCCCACCGCTCCCCTATCAATATACGCTTCCAAGGCATGTACCTTTGATGGCTGTTGGTGCTGGACCAAGAGTACCGGAATGACCAGGTGTGAGGTACAACTTTCTTCATTTCGCTCAACAAGTGGACACCTAAGCTTGTCGGGTGTTGGAGTTTTATGGGGTTTGTTCTTTCTCATCGTTGCCGTTGTCTGTTGCACCTACAATTTTCTTGGGAGGTTTTATTAGGCAATCCCAGAGGAAATGTCCTGCCCTGCCGCAGTATAAACAAAGTTGTTGTTGTCTCCTTTTTTCTCTCTCAGCTTTGGAGATAGAGTCCGTAATCCCCCAATCTGCATGGGTTCGGTGGGCTCATGAGCTTTGACCTGGTTGTCCTGGGGTCACCTATAAACTGATCTCCCTTCCGTTCTTGTGCGGTCCATTTTTCAGTCCTGTAACCTATGATCCAATTGTACCATCAGATTGATGTACTCTGCACAACATTCGGGAGGGGGGTAAGGGGGGGGGGGGTTGACCACTTGGGCTAGCACATCCTTTAGTTCCCCATGCAATCCGTGATAAAACAGTGTGGTCCTTTTTTCTTCGGGCCCATTGGTCTGTGCTACAAGACGACTAAAGGTGGCAATATAAGTCAACAGATCATGGTTTCCCTGTCTGAGGGACAACAGTTGGTTATCTAGGGCTTGTCCTTGGGTGTGCCTGGCAAACAACTTTCCCAATTCCCGTTGGAATTCCCCAAAATTTCGAAGTAGTGGATCATCCTGATTTACTAATGGTATGGACCAATCCGCTGCGCTGCCTCCCAAATATGAAAGTACAAAGCAACTCTTGCAGTATCGTTAAGGAAGGTCCCTGGGTGACACAATAAGTGGAGACGTTATTGGTTCATGAAGATAGCATATTTGTTAGGATCGCCGGTGAAACGTTCATGCGGGCCCAATGGCACAGCCCCCGGGAGTACCACTTGGACTGGTGGTGATGGCTGCGGCAAAGGAGTTGGAGCGATTCCGGGTAATGGAACCTGCCCTGCATGAGTCTGAAGCATCTGTCTCGCCAGATCATCCGTTCGTTCTCGGGCGACAATAAGTTCTCTTCTCAGGGCATTAGTCTCTTGTCTGGAGGCATGTACTTCGGGCCATAGTTCCCTCAGTAATTGGGCCAACTCGTCAGTTTCCGAGGTGTCCATAACGCCCAGGCAGAGGTTCAGAGAGGCTTTGCGTTCTCTTACGCTCACCTGGTCTCTGCAGGGGCGTTGGGGCACAGTTGGAGCCCTCCCTGGACTTGGCTCCCCTGGGTCAGCCTCTTTCCCCAGCTGCTGTAGTGTGGACTGCTCTAGCTGCTGGCACTGCCCCTGAGAGAAGACCAGAGGCAGTGAGAATGCTGCGGATGAATGGCGATTCCCCTCAAACCCTTCGTTCCAGAATGAGGTGAGCATGCGTTTACCCATATAGTCTCACCTGTTTTCTTGTGAGGATGAGCTCTCCGTCCTGCTTCTCTTCAGCAGGGGTGCCGTTGATGGACCTAGTTGGTTCACTGGTCCGTGTGTGTGGCGGCCCAGACCGGCTGTGACCAAACCACCTTCAAGGTAAGTATTCGTAACAATGTCTTTGCTTAATGATTATTGTCTGTATCCTTTTGCAATATCATTGCTCAATGATTATTGTCCCTATCCTTTTGCAATGTCTTTGCTCAATGATTATTGTCCGTAACCCTTTTGCAATGTCTTTTCTCTCCCCAATAGGTGTGAAGATGGCCACGCGGAGTTGCGGTGCTGGAAGCGAGTCTGAATGGTGCCAGAGGGGGTTGCGCAGTCCCCACTTAGATGGTAAATAGGGCTTCAAGGTTGTACGCAAGGTTTATATGTTGCGTGACCAAGAGTAAGGTATTTATACAGTTTATAACCTTGTGTGCTCCTTTTCTCTTGCAGGGATGGCCTGGCGGCGCCTGATGGGGAGCGACGATCCGAAGACCTGCCGACGATTGCTGGATGGATGGATCCGTGAGGGTGCTGCACAAGAAGAAGGCTCTTGCATAGCTGGATGCTCGGAACAGGTGAGATGCGCTACAACTCCGATGACAAAGCAATCAGGTAAAATGAGATGCGCTGCTGGTGATGGTATTGCAGAAACAGGTAAGACACGCATCCGGCAATGGAGTTGCTGGAGTCGGGTAAGCTGCGTGTCGAGCGATGGTCATCCTTAGGTGGCATCATGTCCATGTCAGGGGGCAGGGGTACCTTGCGCCGGATGCACATGTTGTGTAGCATGGCATATACGAACACAATTTTTCCCACCGTCTCCGGCCCGTAAATGAGTGCCCCACCCGACCTGCGGAGGCAGCGAAACCGGGCCTTCAACAGCCCAAATATCTGCTCAATGGTGACACAAGTGCATGCATGTGCACGGTTGTAGTCCTCTTCATGCCTGTTGACTGGTTGCCTGATGGGGGTCAGGAGACATGGCCTCAGGGGGTACCCAGCATCACCTGCATGGCAGCAATAGTAAGGGTACTTCTGATTAATTAGGTAATTACTTGTTAGCACTGCGTGTACAGTGTCCATGATTAAATGCAACAAAATATTCATAACTGCATGACTTGTTCCTTAGGCAAAGACCCAGGTAAGTGCACTTAGGGATGGTCAATGGTTGGGTCGGGGATGGGTGCTGTTGACGTCCCAAGGAACATTCAATCTGAACCTGCACTCTCACAAATGAAGTCCAATAATCCATGATTTCCTTGCATCTAATTGATGTGTTACCAATGGAAATGGCTTATGCATATACAGTGCATATTCACACATTTGCCTGATGTGCTTCATGAAACACAGTGGTTTCCACATTATGCATTCGACTAATTGATAACACCATGTACATGTCCATCAACACCTTCCCCCATATGACCAAGGCATATTCACATTGGTGGTATGCGTCATGGGTGAAGGGTTATGTTTCTGTGATACGGCTGGGTGGGGACTGGCATGGTGGGAATAAAATACTTTGGATGAGTCCTGCTCCTCTCAGTCATATGTTGGTGGTGGTAAATGTTTGATGATTGCAATCATTTCTATACTTGACCCATTGTTCTTGGAGGTGTCCCTTTAGGTGACAAGAAAGGAATACTGATCTGCGGTGTACCTGTGGACTGAGTGCAGTTACTGAGATTTCTATGTGTGGCAGTTGGATTTAGCGCAGGCATGGCAGCATGACTCGTAATTTACTTTGCTGTGATCATGTATTTCATGCATTGTGACTGCAGGGTGGTGCATTGTGGTACCTGTGGTTCATGTCTTATGTACCAGATGCATGTGTTGGTGTGAGCACTGTGTATATTGCTTGCATGTACGCACAGCTGTGTAGGCATGCCACATCTGCATCCATTGGCTGTGTTCCACATTGTGTTGGATCTACTAGGGTCACAGTTTTAGGCACCCAGGACGCTGTGTGTAGTCTTGTTCCATTCTGTGTGTGTGATTTCTTATTGTGCAGGTTGGGCATGTAGAGGTATCTAGGTCTGATTCCTCATGCGACCTTCCCTTCTATTGCCCGACACAGTCTATCTGCACTTCATTGCATTCTTAGTAATGCTTATGCCTATTTTCAGGAGTGATTATGGATTTATGCATGTGGTGTGCACTTGTGCTCCTCATGCATGCAATCCTGTGCTATGTTCCAACACCCCTCATGGCCCAGCCGGCAGGCCCGTTGCCTATGCTTGTGATCCCCCCCCCCACCATCAACACCCCCCATGACCCTGTGGTTAGACTCACCCAGCAGCCAGGTACGTTGTGCAGCATGTTGTGCCATGTAGCGGGGAAGCGTGAAGTTGCGCAGCACCATGGCATCATGTGTGGAGCCAGGGAATCTTGCACAGCAATGCGTGATGATTTTGCGTGCATCACACACCATCTGCACATTCAGGGAATGGTAGAGCTTCATGTTGCGGTACACTACCTCCACAGCATGCCAGACTACCAGCTCCACATGGGTCGGATCGAGGGCACCAATTACATTTGGCATGCCTGCCAGTGCATAGAATGCTATTTTGGTTGCATTCTCCTCCTCCACAGTCAGTGGTAACTTGATTTATTTAAAAATTTGTTTATTGGCATTTATAGTTACAAATCACTATTCAGATTGACCGACTTGGTCACTGAAATTCTGTCTTTGCAAATAAAAAACAACATTTACATAACAAGAACATCAAAACATTAACTATCTCCGGTCTGGGGGCAAGTGATGGCTGATTGGGTCACAAGCGGGGGGAGTGGCCGAGCGCCACGGACGTGGGTATGGGCTTTCCAAGAATGTTAATGCTGGAGGGGTCTGATTTCGAGTGTCTTGGTCGACCATTTAGGTAATGTGATAAGGCCGGCGGATTGTTCAGGGGGGTTTATCATCGGAGGAATGAACAGTCTGGACATGGTGTCTTTCCATGCAGCAAGGGCCGTACTCGACTCGTCCGTGGATCTAGCCACGCTGTCCTCCCAAGCTCTTGTTTCGGTGGTCGCCCATCTTTCAAATTCTTTGCGCCATGCTCTGTGATTCGGCCCTGCCGGCCGTTTCCATGCCATGGCGATGGTCCTCTTGGCTGTTATGCATAGCAAGTCCATCAGCTTAACCGCATATTTGAGTTTGGCCAATCTGGGGTAGCAGCCTAGGAGGCATTCAGCTGGGGTCCACTTATACCTAGTGACTTCTGCCTCTTCACAGGTTCTTTTCACCATTGACCAGAGGCTACGTGTTTTGGTGCAGTTCCATAGCATGTGGATTAGATATGCTCCCTCTGTCCCACACCAGGTGCACTGTGTCTGGGCGGTTTTATTGAACTTCGCAATCCTGCTCGGGGTTAAGTATGTGCGATAAAGTATATTTAATTGGATTAGCCGAAATCTCTGGTTTCTAGAGACCTCTTTCGGAAAGGACAGCGCTCTACTCCATTCTTCTTCGGACAGCTCTTGTCCCATGTCTGATTCCTAGCGGGTCTTTAGTGTATCACTGCGGGGATTGGGGATGTCAACGAGAAGACTATAGATTTGAGATATTGCCCTTCCCCCTTCACTCAGGCTGTATAATAGTGACAGAAAGGGGGTTGCCTTCGGCTCCTCTGGCCAGGTGTCCCATTTCGTGCATGCTATCTTGCGGATCTTTTTGTACCACAGGAATTGGCCAGCGTGAATGCCCTCTCCCTTCTACAACTCAGTGAAGGCCCTGAATATGCCTTCGGAGTATAGATCCCCCCAAGTGTATACACCTTTGTCCTCCCAGAGCCTAATGGTGTGGAGGGTGGTGACAGATTTATCGAGTCCCGAAAGTATTGGTACTTCTTGGAAGTATGGTTGCTTCCAGTGTAATGTCATCTCAGTTCTGAGCCATATTTTCCTGCCCAGGGTTGCCAGAAAAGGCTGATCGTGTAGCAAAGTTTGAGGGGCCCAGACCAATTCCTTCAGACGGATTGGGGAGATCATGGCCTGTAGCAGGGGGGGGGTCTCTGAAGTAGTCCCGTCTGCTAACCATTTGGTTACATAACTTAACTGGGCTGCAAGGTAGTACTTCTCAAGGCTCGGTAATTGGATCCCTCCTTGTCTGTGTGGTAATACTAAGGTAGATAGTGCCACCCGATGTCTGCCTTTCCCCCATAGAAACTCCTTAATTATTGTGTCCAAAAGCTGGAAGAAGGGTTTGGTGATATAAAAGTGCACATTCTGGAACCCGTACAGGAATCTAGGTAGAATGATCATCTTGGTTATTGAGGCCCTGTCCAGCATGGATAGTGGAAGCTTAGACCAGAAACTTATGGACTTGCGCAGTTTGGGTATCGCAGCTTTCGTGTTTTGCATGTGCATTTGTTATGGGGTGTGCATTATCTGGATCCCAAGGTAATGGAAAGATTCAGTCTCCCACTTTATGCCCACTGAGGGAAGCTCTTCTGTGGTTTTATTTTTCAGGGCTGCTAATGGGAACATGCAGGATTTCATTTTGCTGAATTGTATGCCCGAGACTTTGGCGTAGTTATCAAGGACCTCCAGTATTGCCGGAACATTGAGATGAGGGTTGTTAACGTATATCAGTACATCGTCTGCATGTAGTGAGACAATGTGATCTATCCTGCCCAGCCTAATTCCTGCATCGAAAAATTGCTGCCTGAGGAAGATTGCAATGGGTTCTAGACCCAGGATGTAGAGCATGGGGGAAAGTGGGCAGCCCGGCCTGGTGCCCCTGCGGATATCCGATGCGTCTGACACATACTTCCCAGATTTTAGCCTGGCCTTTGGTTCATTATACAGGATCAGTACCCATCTGATAAATCGTTGGCCAACTCCAAAACCCTCCAAAACCGCTACCAGCCACTCCCAATAAATGGAATCAAATGCTTTAATAGCATCTAGGGATAGTAATGCGAGTTGTTTTTCGCTTGTATTGGTTTCAGCTATAGTGTGCTGAAGCCTGCGTAAGTTTAGGGACGTGTTACGCCCAGGTACAAAACCATTCTAGTCTTCGTGCACTATGTCACCTATCACTCTAGATAGTCGCTTTGCCAGTATCTTCGTCAATATTTTAACATCATAGTTAAGCATGGCGAGCGGGCGATAGGAGTCGCATTTATCGGAGGGTTTATTGGGTTTGAGCATCGTGACCAATAAGGTTTCCCTCATACTGTCAGGTAGGATACCAGTTTCAAATGTCTCAGAAAAGACCTGGTGTAATAAGGGCATCAGGGTGGGTTCATATGCCTTGTAGAATTCTGGGAGGAGCCCGTCGCACCCTGGGGCCTTACAAGTAGCGAGGGACCTGATAGCCTCTGTTATGTCTTCCGGTGTGATGTCGGAGTCTAGGGTTTCGGACTGTGTTGGCAACAATTTGGGCAGGCCGATTTCTTCCAGGGTATCTAGTATCTGATCTTGTGGGACCCTGTGTGCGTGGGAGTATAGTTGTGCGTAAAAGCGCTGAAAGGTGTTGTTTATGCTCTGCTGGGTTCTATGCCTTGTTCATCCTGTAGTGCTGTAGTTGCATGCCTAGGGTGTTCTTTTTTACAGAGTCATGCTAGTAGCCGACCCGGCCTATCGGCCTCTGCATGTGCTCGGTTAGTTCTAACGCTAAAATCGAACTTAGCCAGTCTGTCCCATGCTTTAGAGCAATCCTCTCTGAGAGAACTTAGTTCTTCCTCCCTCCCCGATGTGTCGATAGGGGTGGACTCTAGTCGCTGGACTTCCAACTCTTTCTGGTTCAATTCCTCCCGTAGTGTTCTCCTGATGCCCCCTGCTTTTGCAATTGCTTCTCCCCGTATCCCCACCTTTAGGGCTTCCCATAGCATACTTATTTGGTCTACACTGCCTGAGGTTTCCGCTACATAATCCTCTATGGACTCTTGGAGCTCCTCCCTGAAGGTCAGATTTTTCAGGGCCTCGGCAGACATTCTCCACATTAGGGATGGGCGGTCTAGGACTGTTGTGTTGCCAGTCTAACAGGAGTGGGGAGTGGTCGGAGATGGTCCTTCCTAGATATTGCATACTACCTATCTGAGGCATGTGTTCTCTGCTTATGAAAAAATAATCCAACCTCGTGTGAAGTTTTTTGTGGGGATGAGTAATATGAGTATGTCCTTTCGCCCGGGTGAAGGTCCCGCCAAGCATCAATCAGATCTAGTTCATCGATCATAACATTCAGGGATGAGGTGGCGGCGGGAAAGCCGCTTACCGGTGGATAAGACCTATCTAATTCAGGATTGTGGACGCAGTTGAAATCACCTCCCCATAAGAAGAAACTGTCCCGATATTGTGACATCTGGGTGCTAAGTACCCTTAAAAGGGCTGGGATATTGTTGTTGGGGAAGTATGAGTTTACTATACATATTTCTCTTTGTTCTACAGTTCCCCATATGATCAGATATCTACCTTCAGGGTCCTTCACCATCTTACGTAGGAGAAATGGTACATGGGGGTTGAACCAGATGAACACTCCTCTGGCGAATTTAGAGTAGGGGGCTCTGTAGCCTTGTCCCCCCCAGTGTTCTCTGAGTCTCTCGTCAGCTTCAACGGTGCAGTGAGTCTCTTGTAGGAGAGCAATGTCCACTCTCTTTCTGTGTAGGTAAGATTTAATCCTGTTCCTACGGAGGTAGGTGCCCGGGCCCCTTACATTCCAAGTCAATAGTCTAATGTGCGTAGCCATCTCGGTTTCGCAAAACGCTTAGGGAACCCCTTCTTCCAACGGAAGTGCAGATGGTGACATCCGGTGCCGCCAATTCGGCACTGTTTTGCAAGGTCCAGCCCATCTCGGCCCTCAAGCCAGCCCCCTATCTCGCCAGTTGTGTTATTGCCTTTGGAGATTTACCAACTTGAACAACTTCCATCCCGTGGAATGGATCAACGAAAAAAGTAAACTGCCCCCAGCAGTCGATACAAACTCACAACGCTCGGGGGCTCCCGGGCCTTCCAGTCCTCTCCAGGTCTTCCGGCTCGGGTGGTGTGCAGGCATTTTACCTGCACCACTTCGGTTGGGGTGGGTCATCGGTAGTTTTGCACATGGGCCTTCGAGCTCCTGCCCGATTTCGTCGCCTTCCTGGTGTGGCGATGCGGTTCATCCCAGGGTTGTAACCGTAGTTGATGTGTCATTCAGCTTCTCGTGTGGTCATTGTCCTTGCCCTGGTGTTTATTGCTTCTCGCCATTCCTTCCGCATCCTCAGCCAGGTTGTTGTGTTCAAGCCATAGATTTGCCGCCGCCGGGGTTTCCAGAAAGATTGCCTTCCCGTTGTGAAGCACTTTGAGTCTCTCTGGATATAGCAGCATGTATTTAAGATTGAGTTTCCTTAGAGTGGCCTTTACTGGTATGAAAGAGTTTCTTGCTCGTTGTACCACAGGGGTATAATCGGGATACATGACTATTGAGGCCCCACCTCTTCTGATCTCTCCGCCTTCTCTCGAGAACCACAGTATGGCCTCCCAATCCCTGAAGTTTAGGATTTTTGCTATTATTTGTCTCGGATGTGAACCGGGGGGTGGCCGCTTTTGAAGGGATCGGTGAGCTCGCTCCACGGAAAACCCCTGGGTGAGTTTGCCTGCCCCGATTTCCTGCAGGAACAGCGATTCAATGTATTCGGTAGGGTCGGGGCCCTCTGAATCTTCCGGTATCCCTAGTATTCGGACATTATTGCGGCGGGCTCGGCCTTCTGCATCTTCTGAGCGCGTTTCCAGTCGAGCTACTGTAGATTCCAGCTCTTTGACTTTCGCTTTAAGTTCCAGTGTGGTCTCCGCAGTGTCCTGCAGGGAGGCTTCCGCGGTGACCATCCTGTTCGTTAGGTTTCGCGCATCTTGTCTCATCAGTTGAATGTCCGATTTTATTTCGCCAATCTTGTCTTCCATGGATGTTCTCAGTGCTGCCATCACCTGTAGGATTTGAGAGTCTCGAGGATTGACTGCCTGAGTCGGAAATTCTTCGGCAGCGCTTGTCTCCTGTGGCATCTGTTGTTTTCGGTCTGACTGAGGTGAAGGAATCCATTGTGACAAGTTTGGGTTTTTGCCTTGGAGGTGACATTCTTTCTAAAGAGGGTTTTTGGTGAGATGCTATGTGATGTCCGCTTCAAGCTCGTGATCGGTGTGAAGTAACCGTGGAACCCTGTGGGTCGCCCGTTCACCAGGGCTTACGGCTGAGTATTCCGAGAAGTATGTGCAGTGCCGTTGTTGCCTATGGTAGTAGCGTGTTCGTTGGGCCTTCCTCTTGAGTCGTTTGTGCGGCTGTTGCCCCTGTTACTTGTTGCTGTTTGGGCCGGACTATTGTGAGGGAGTCCTTGATGCGGCTTTCAGTTTGCCTTTGGGAGTGGACTTCCCCTGCTACTGGGTTTCCTGTTCCTCGCTCCGCCTCGGGACTCACTCGCGTGCTCTCATGCTATAGGGCCGGTGGCTGTCTTTGCTGGATCCCGCAGTGATGTGGCCCCTTCCAACGGCCTTATTCTCCTGCACCAGTGGTACTGGGGCATTGGTGGCTTCCGTTTTTTGGGTGGTTAGGCAGTCGTGATGTTGGCCTCCCGCTGGTGTGGTCCCGGCCGTGGTGGGTGTGGGGCACTGTAGCCGGTGTGCCTTCCCCTCTTCCGGACCCGTGGCGTCTCTTGGGCGTCCCGTTGACACTGCACCTTACTTTCCGCAGCACTTCTTTTCTCGGGACCTCTATTTGTCAGGTATATGGGAGCCTATGTCTATCCTAGGGCCGTCGTAGATTGGTAGTCTTGTGGCCTGATGGCTACTCAGGCCGTTTCCGGTGATTGCTTGTGCCCTGGGAGGCGTTCCGCTCTGCAGCCCCTCAGCTGTTTTGTGTGGGAGGGTGCAGTTCACTGGTTTGTTACGGGCGCCGCCATTTTGCGTGCACTAAGGGGCCCCACCTCACTCACCTCGTTTTTATGATATATTGATCCGGTTATTACCGAAGGGTAGTTCCCCCTCTCGGTGCTGTAGGATCTATGGTGCTGTGCTGTTTTCCCCCATTATGTGTGTATCATTCAGGCAGGAGGTGGGGGAGTGTTCGCAGGAGTAAAGCCTCTCTTGACCATTGGTGCGGGGTGTTTCTCGTGCTGGGGCCAGGCACTCCAGCTCTGTGTAAGTGTCGGTCCTCTGGCTGCGCTGTGTGGGTAGGCCGTGTGATGGCCCCTGCCGCGGGGCTCGTAGGATTATGTTGCGGTTTGGATGGATCCAGGTGTCCCGGGGGGCTCATGTCTCGCAGGGTCGTCTGCACCGGGTCGTGTGTGCAGGCCGTATGGCGGTCGCTGCTTGCAGGGCCCGCCGGTGTCTGTTAGGGCTTAGTGGTGGTCCGCGGTGCCCGGGTCAGAGCGCCGCGGACCGAATTGTCCACCGAGGATGAAGATTGCCTGGCGGCAAAGTCCTCCAGCCGCTGGGTCCCAAGAAGGGCCTTGGTGTCCCGGAAGGCTTAATGCGCCTCTCCGTGCAGCGCTCCCTGTTCACTTAGGGGCCCGCAGCGGCCCGGGCCTCCAGCCCCCGCCTTCTCCTCATCACCTCTCAGTGGCGGTGCGCCCCGGGCGGCAGGCGCCTCGCGATAGTCTTGGCACAGGGATGGGGGGCGCAGATGTCCGAGCGCCGTCAGTGGCGCAGGTGGTCAGCGACTCTGCACCCTCCGGAGCCGCGGGTGCCGCCTCCCTCAGTTGTCGGGCTCTCCTCGTCTGCGGGCTCAAGACGGAGTCGCGGACGCCATCTTGGATTCCTGGGGACCGAAGCGCGGAGGTCGCGTTTTAAATGTTGCCGGCTCCGTTTTCCTCTAAGTTCACCTTCGAGTGGTGCAGGATCGGGTGAGGCAGCTGGACATATAATTATTCTCATCCTCGGATCAGGCTGGAAGTTCTTTTAAGGATCAGTCTCAGGATCGGGGCAGGAGCTCGGGAGAAGTACGTCCTCAGTCCATGGATCTAGGCCACGCCCCCGTCAGTGGTAACTTGATGTGGTTCCTGGTGTGTTTCAGGAGTGCATCTGCCACCTGGTTGAGCACACAGGAGAAACAGGGTTGTGAGATTCCATGCAACTTACCCACTGTGTGCTGGTAAGTGCCTGTGGCAAGGAAGTGTAGCACAGACACTACCTTCAGCAGGGGTGGGGGGGGGGGTGGCTGTCTGGATATTGATTTGATGAGGCTCACCAGGTCATCATGAATGAGGTCCACTATTGTGTAGATGGTGTCCCTGTCCTGTCCAGCCGGTACCGGGTGTGGATCTGTGCAGGGGTTAGGCCAAATGGACTGGCCCTTAGGCGAGGGATTGGTGGCTGCCTGCGGGGTACAATTGCCTGCACTATTGGTATGTACTGGCCCAGTCTCGCCCTCCTCCTCCTGCGCCTCCGCTGCATTCTCTGGATCACTGCGTGCTCAAAGAGTAGCAGTGCAGGCATGTCCTCCAGCTCCAGTACTGCAAGTGCTAATGGTAGCATTGTGGATTTAGGATGGGGGTGGTGTGTGGTGTGAGGGAGTGCCCCTTTTGTGCTATGCCAGACTCCATTGCCTACACCTGTACTGATTGTGTGCACCTGTGGCAGGTTTCTACACAGCAGATTCCTATTAACGTCTGCACCGCGATGCCAGTGTTAACAGCATCGTTGTATACGTTATTACTGGCATCTCTATGCTAGTAATTGCATGTCTGTGCACCTCTTAATGTGCACTTAACTGCAGCATGCGGGTGTCACTGCCATGGCTGCTGAATATCGACGCTCATACCGGCAAGGAAGAGCCCGGTCACAGCGGGTCCCTGCCGATGCAGGCGGAACCAGTGTTAGGCAAAGTTTGTATGCAGTACCCTCTGGGAACACTACAAAAAACTCTGAGTACAGGTATAGGAAACCCAACCTTTGGTATAAGCTTGTACTACATAGTTTTGGTAGCGTATTGAACAGCTAGGCTTATCTCAAGAGGGTTCAATGTGAGCTGTAGTGGAGTTACACAGAGATTCTACAGTTACAAGTATTCAAATAAACTCTTACACTCAAGGCTTCTTGAATAAACAATTATTAATGTATTAATAAGTCAGTTAGAATAAGCCTTCTTCAGAAGGGAGCAATATAATAGTAACACTCAAATACACTTCATGAAATACACACCCTTAATATCTCTAAATCAGTAGATACCCTTTTTGGATGGCCCACCGACACTACCTACACCCTCAGGTGACTTCAATTGCTAGGCTGCTTGGGACATTAATATATCACTGTTGCATTTATGATCATGGAGTAAGAAGTCAAAAGAAAAGATTATTTAGAACAAACAAGAGACCACAAATATTCTTAAGCAGGCAAATACTTTCAGATCCCCCCACTGAGAGTCATTCAGTGGAAGAGGCTAAGCCAAAGTCAGTAGGCAAAAGTCTATGTAAGCTGAAGCACTTCTTTGTAGGTAAGTCTTTGCACAATGTTTTTAGAAGTCTTTGAAGAAAAGAAGAATCAAATGTAGGGCCACAAGCTGATTAGACTTGTGAGTAGTAGAAGATGCAAGCAACTCTACAGCAAGAGGTAAGTTCTCTCAGACTTTGTCTTTGAAATGAAGAAAAGATCCAGTAGATGACTTCTGTTCCTGTGCAGCCCTGCAGATCTCTCTGTTCCTGGGCCTCAGTCATGGGGACAAGAGGGAGGACATCGGGGGACTCCTGCAATGCAAACTGGCAAACTTCACTTTCAGTGGCTGTTCAGTGTTTCAACTCCTCACGTCTACCGCAAAAAGCAACACCGCAGTTCCTGGCTGTCGAGATGGACTTTCCTTGATTCTGGGGTTCTGCACTCTATTGAGGGGGCTCAGGCTCGGTCAGTCCTGCTTCCTGGGAGTCCGGAGGATCTTCCGGGAGCTCTAGGCCAGCTTAAAAGTGACGCACACAATCTGGTGTTCCTCTCCCTGGATATACGGTTTACAGCAGCAACTCTGTGGAAATTCAACCAGCTCTGAGATGGATGTCCAGGTGGCTTACTTTGGAGTTGATTGGTCCCACCAACTCAAGGGGAGATGTTGTCCTTGCAGGGGCTTCTCTGTCGATGCAAACTTGGCGTTTCGGCACTCCAGCAGGGCTTCACCAGGCAAACCAACAGTCCAGGAGTTGCAGCAGGCATCCTCTTCAAGTTCTTCTTCGGTTCCTTCGCCCAGTGGTCGACTGCCTTCCAAGCCAAAAGACTCCCCTTTTATTCAGTTCTCTCCCATTAATTTCAGACTAGCTGTCAATCATCCAGCAGGGTGGCTGTCGTTGCCAGACAGTCAGCCAGCCAATCATCACCTAGTGCATTTGGGTCTCCTAGGAGAATAAACACAGTGAGTTTCGGGCACCTCCCTCACTTCCTGCCTACCCCAGAGCCAGAGGCAGGTTTCACCTGTGAATCCCGCCAAAGGCAAAACGAACAATGGGACCAAACCTGGTTTGGCGCGCAGAGTAAATCTCAAAAAAGACCTTTCCACAAAGAAATGGTGAAAAAAGAAGACCGGGCCATTTTTACAAAAATGGCACCCTGGGGTGCTTTACTGCAGTTGCGAACGCAGCCCGCGGTAAATGCAAACTATGATGGTTAAAACAAAACCACTGCCACCAGCCATTCAGTGAGAAAAGGGTAATATAAAAAATGTTACATGAGAAGATAGACAAAGGGGATACTAGGTAACCCCTCCAGGACCCTATTGTAAGATAGTGTGTGCTGGGTCTAGAAAGTTACAAATCTAAGTAAAGTCAATTTCACTTTACTGCTCTTGGAAACAGTAATTTAACCAAGAGAAGGTATTTAAACCTTTGGGAAATCTGAAAGACTTCCCTGTGGCACTGCACTGAAGATGCTATGTGGCACAATGTAAAAGATGATACCTATGGAGTTTGTCAGACTCCACAACCAAAAGAAACACAGCGTACAAAATCACATTAAAATCCATGAGAGTGGGAAAAAGGTTCTCGCTCTCTCCAGGTTAAAAAAAATCAAGTCCTTAAAATCCTGCAGTTTCTGGGGGTCTCTAAGGTGGAGGGAATTAGCACATTTCTGAGAATTCTCCCTAACAACCGGCATCGCTGCTCGTAATACTCCGGTCCGGTAAATGCTGCTGGTACGGTAATACCGGCATCGATTTTACCGGACCACCAACCTTGTAATGAGGCCCTTGGTCTCTGTACTGAGAACACCAGATATGTACGGCTCATCTTGCAAGTCTAAAGTTGCTTCTTTACCTGTTCTTTACCTGTTCTGAGAGCTGAGCTGGGGGCCTCCAGCCCTCTTCTCCTCCCCTAGTCATGGCAGTTGTAGTAAAGGTATCAATGTTGCGTTCTGTACTTTATCAATCTTCTCTCTGCCTCTCCCCATCCCCTTCTTATGCCTTCACAGTGGCATGGTCACCTTCCTCGGAAGCACCAAGATGCCGGATAACCCTGTCCTTGAGTGCTGCTGTTCTCTACTTTGATATGATGCAGACACATTATTTATTGTATCTTAGTTCCCCTTGTGCACAAGGATGGAGTGGCATTCTGATCTCTTCAATTGGATCTCCAACCCTATGTGGCTGCCAATCTGCTGCAGTGCCACCTGCTAAGTACTTTGTCTCCAGTCCTCAAGATGTGTGCTGCCACGCTAACCAAGCCCAAGGTTAGGAAGACTAACTTTGAAAGCCCCGCACCCCCACCCCACACGGTTATATGCCAGCTTGTCACAAACCAGCAGATGCTTGGAGGCAAGCCAACTGCCACTTCTTTTCCACAGGCCTGCTCAGCGAGATTGATTTTTCATAGAGAATTTGTATCATCGAGAAGAAGGAAAGCATTAACAAGTGTGGCCCTCTGGTCCCAGGCATCTCTGCACCTTGCTCCGCAAGTAACTGATGGACAGGTTGCACACAAACTCCTTACTGGCTCTCTACAAACCTCCACGTCCTTGGATTCCCCTCTTGTTTGGTGGTGAGCATGTCCTGACTAGTCTAGATTGCCCAGCCCATGGTCAATCCACAAACCCAGGGAAAGGGTTCCTTCGATCGTTTGCACCCGCAATACGTTTTTCCCTCCTTCTTTGCCAGCTCATCATCCTCTTGGGGACTGATTCCACACACTACGCTGGTTCTCATCTGCTTGTGCCTCAATGAAGCTGCTCTCAGCTCAACCAACATCTTGGAGTCAGACAGTTCTGCCACTGGCAGCATGCTATTCTCTCTTCTTCCTTTCAGGTGCCCTAGAGCAATCAGCACACTGAGCATCCGTAGCTTTGTTCTTAGTCTGAGCTCTGCCCCAAAGTATGCCCATCAGGATACGGAGTGGGGATGGTGGGGTATGCATTGACAACCATGCTCTGATGGTAATGTTCATACTTTAATCTGTCTGAATGATGTTTTGCTGCTCTGAAGAGACTATCCCCTGGTTAGCCTTCCTGAAGTTCAGGATATCTCAAAATATTTGGGGGATCAGAAAGGAGCTCACTTGGGCCACATCTTCAACATCTGGGTGTAGGTCAGACACAACCACCCTGAGCTCAGGGCTTCCAGTGGAGGACCCAGAAACACATCAGATTTCTTTGTAGTTTCTGCCACTACACTCTCCATGCAGAACTTAATTATATCCCTTACCTAGTTGATGATCCTGGTATAAATTGTGTGCAATTGTGTTATAGTGCTGAACTGCCATATCAATCGCCTTGACACAGTAAATTGGCTAGGAGTTCTGCAGACCGCAGTCTGAACATACATGATGAACCGTACATTGCAGTACACATTTTATTTTGGTGTTTTGTAAGACGCAAACTTGCAGGAGTACCGCTTCATAGCACCAGGGCTACAGACAAAATCAGTACAAAACATAGGTAAAGGATATACACAAAACCCTTAACAGCCAAGACGTCATACATTGGCATGGGGAAGGCCACAGGCTGATGGGGTCACTGGTTTTGATAAGGCAGGGATACACAGAGGGGAAAACATGCATTTTCCTATTTCTTTGCTACATAAATAACAACGTTTTAGTTGTGATAACATTTCACCCATTACTAAACATTAGGAGATAAAACAGTTACAAATAAGAGGACTTTTCGTGGGATCAAAGTGAAATTATTTGAGGTTAAAATAAATGGTTTGAGCCAACTGGAAGCTGTAGTAACAGTGCTATTTCTTGTAAAGTTAAATACGGAGGATCGTGTGGGTCATAGCGAGCAGAGCAAAACCACACTGCCATAGTGGATGGTCTACTGCTTAGGGTTTGCAGTTGAGTGTTTCGGATATTTCTTATATCTTTTGGGGGTTGTGTTCTTTTTTTGGTTGAGAGATGTGCCTATGTTCAGGGTACAAAAACTGAAAGGGACCCCCCCCCCCCCATGTCTCATTCTCTTGCGACTGCATACTATTAGATAATTGCTACTAGGCTCAGACTTAAACAATACATCCTTAGAATGTTTAAGAGTTTTGATATTTTAGTCCGCAATTGCCCAACAGCCGAAAAATAAGGCAGAGGACTTTGGGCCTCATTACGAGTGTGTAGGTATTTCGGAAGTCAATCCTGTGAGATACCACCAAACGGATTTACAGTTACCACGTCGTGGACACGTGGATTTACCACGGGATTACAAGTGGTGTTAGATTGTGTAAATCCCCATTTTCTGGAGTCTATAGGACTCCATTGGGGATTTTTGGCGTAATTACCATTTGTGGAATTACGAGTATTAATTTTACAGATTTCTTGGAGGAAAAGTGAAGGATTCACCCCCAGCATCATGCTGGAGGTACATCCTACACCTTTCCTCCAGAAATTGCTGGAATTACCACTTGTATTTCCACCAGTGGTAATTCTGCCAAAACTTGTAATTTGGTGGTGCAGGAAAAATTGAGGTAACAGAATTACCTCCACTTTTCACTGCACCACCAACCTTGTAATGAGGCCCTTTGTGTAGAGTTCAGTTCTCCACTGGGTGCCAATTGAAGGCTTTGAAGCCTGGTGAGATATGAACTAACATATTGCTAATTTTGTCTAACCCCCAATAGGTGGTATTTCAGTAGTAGAGGTGCAAGAGGAAGAGTCCTCTGGTATGTTTAATTCTAGGATTTGAGTAAAGGGTAGGGCACAAACCTCCTAAGGATGTGGAGTTAGAACTGGGAGTTTTGTGCCAATGACTCAAATTTAAGGCTGTGGTGAAAGTTTGTCAAACATTAGCAGTAGGTTTTTAGCTTGGTCTGGGGAAGGGATTGGTCCCATGAGAGCTTGCATTTTGAATCAGACTCAAGTGTGGGTGGGTAAACCGAAGGAGATAATCTTGGTCTTTGATGCATTGAGACAAGAGATTCTCATCTATGGTCCAAATTTGGTAATATGTAGGTTGTGCTTTTAGACTCAAAGTTCAAAAGGACCTATGAATCGTCTATGCATAGATAGGATGGATCATTGAGTACACCGGCACCTGCATGATTTAGAATCTTCTATATTGACCTTTGAGGCACGGGCTTCAAGATACTTTGTAATCATGTCCACCACTGTTCCTTCAATTTCCATGTGAGTTTTTATTTTTACTTTATTACATTATTAAAGAGAAACACAGTATACAGACATATAACTTTCGCTTGACACGGATACACAACAATTAACCAACCAAGTACATGATGCATCTCTCACCCTAATACCTAGTCCCTCACGCCACTACCCCTGTAACTCCACCTCCCATCTTGTAACATCTAAATGGCATTTACATGTTCATTCTAATTTAACTATCTTTTCTGTGGATTCCTTATTTTCACCAAAAAATGTCAATACCCAATTAAGTACCATATTCCCTTCATACGGTATTCTCCTTGCGTCGGCTCTGTCCCCAATCTCAGGTCTCCAGGAGAATGTATTTACGATAAAAGTCTGACCATTGCATTTCAACAAATCCAGGGTCCTCATGGATCCCTGCAGTTAAACGCTCCATTGTATACAAATTACAAGCTGTATTAATCCATTCTCTCTTTCCGGGCGGCCGCACCCTTTTCCATTGTGTCGCCAAATATGCCCTTCCCGCCAGGAGCAGGCCGTGGACCCTTTTTGGTAGCCTAGTATATTATTCCTCCTGTTCCTGTAAACCAAACAGTACCAGCATCAGGGTTTTCCCTCTAGTGTCATGTTCTACAGTATGTCAGTGGTTCCATTAATTGTTTTTTTCTAACACCCTGGACAGTTTCCTAATATTGCATGAGTTTATTGCCTGTCCCCAGAAAGGTATAACAGATTTTACTATGTCTCCAAAAATTTGCCCAGCAGTATCATCTCGTTGTGGCCGAGATCTAGATATTTTTGCTATTTCAGAAGTTTTGGCGAGGAATACACCAGATAATAATATCCCCAAGTAACAGGTACCTTCCCAGTTTCTAGGTAACCATGGAAAAGCTTGATCTCCACACACAAAATAGACAGACCCTCCAATATATAATGTTTTTTCTTTGTGCTCAAGTACAGATGTATTCATGCATCTAGTAAATGTTCCCACCGGGTGGGAACCTTTTTTCCGTAAGGAAGAGTGTAAGAAAGCACATAGGCTGGGGTATTCATAGTGGGAGCATTGACAGTTGTCAATAGGGTGTTCCCGGGATGCATAGTTGCCAAGTACCAAAACATTGGTATTAGTGTAGATACAATACAGATAGATATAACGACCACAAGCAGGCTAGTCTTTGTAGACCAAGTCTTTCTTGGAACAGATTGGATGTCAGTGTCTATTGCTCTATCAACGGCAGCATCAGTGCAGGCGGCAGCATGAGCGAATACAGGCATGATCTATAAAGCTTATTTCAAGAAAGGTTTCTCAGCGTCTGTCGGAAAAGTTCTTCACGGCAACACACGTGTAGTCAGCAAAGTTCAAACAAGTTGAGTTCAGCCTGCTTAAGAAGGCAGCAAGCTGGTGTTTACCTCAAGAGCTCCAAAAAGGCAGGAGCAAGTATCAATATAAATTTGTCATAGTGCCGGTACCTTTTGCCCCCGCTTGTTCACGCTAGGTTGCAAAGCCCTTCACTTTCAAAGATAGCACCGGGAAATTGCGTGTCAGAGCTCTCATCCGATACAGCTCATATGCTCCCTTTCCCTAAGCCTCCGTTTCCAGCTTTGTCCGTGAGCTAGAAACGAAGGCTGCTGATTACTTCTGATTTCGTGAACACAGATTGTACCTTAAAGCTCCAAGTAGTGTCATCGATAAACAAAGCACTGTCGTCGTTTGCACCAGATGCCGAAACAATGCCAACCGGTGATACAATCAGTGATGATGATTCAGCAGACGAGCAAAGTTGAGGTAAAACTGATGTTTCAATTTTTGTTACAATCTCCCCTGGCCCCTTCTCGTGCTTAGGAAGTAGTTCCGTCTGAATTTCGGTGATGTCTTTGTGATCGATCAGGGCTGGTTTTCTATGCACGTCAGGATTATCAGTCTCTTTCTCATGTGTCAAAGGAAACGGGATTTGCTTTGTGTGGGCTGCGTGGATCCAGTGTTTTCGACTGTTCACTCGGACTGCAGTCTGCGTTGCCAGAAGCACCTGGTACGGTCCCTTGCAACGCGGTGCAAGCGAAGATTTTCTGTCAAAGTTTTTCACAAGGGCCCAACCTACCAGTTGCAGACTATGTCCTGGGCCCGTATATCTGACAGGAAGAGCCTCCTGCACCTGCTGATGAATCAAACGCAAGTTTTGAGTCAACTGTCTACAATAGTCAGTGAGTAACGGGTATTCAACATCCTTCAGTTTTCTCGGACGTGGCACATTCCAGACATTGGCTGGTCTCCCCATAACTATTTCATATGGTGAGAGACCAGTCCTTGCCTGCACAGACGTGCGCATACACAACAAAGCTAGTGGTAATGCATCGGGCCATTTCAAATTGCTTTTGGCACATATCTTGGCCAACTTATTTTTCAAGATACCGTTTTGGCGTTCTACCAGACCAACACTCATCTGGTGTCTAGCTGAATGGAATTGTTTGTCGAGTCGGAGGCCTGCACAAATCTGTAATATCACGGCCGCTATACAATGTCGACCATTATCTGACCATATGACACGGGGTAGCCCAAACATGGAAAAATACGCCTTTAACATGGATTTCGCTGTTGACATAGTTGAACAATCTTTCAGGGGGTAGGCCTCCACCCATTTACTAAATGCACAGACCACTACAAGGACATATTTATAGTTGTGGCATCTCTCCATTTCTATGAAGTCAAAATGGATGACCTCAAATGGTATAGAGGGAAGACCAAAACTTCCTACTGGTGTCACTGTCCCTTTTCCAATGTTATGTTGTAAGCAAGTCATGCAATTCTGAACCAATCTCTCGGCAGTTTTCTTAATGTTGCCATTGTACCATACAGAATCAAGGTGCTGAGACATCTTTTTCGCACATATATGTGTTGGACTATGGGTCATGGTAACCATTGCCACAACATATGCATTTGGCAACATCCATCTATTATTTTCTTGGTCTACCCAACAACCCTCGGGATCTAATTCTGCTGGACCCTAGGTCCATTTTTTTATTTCCCCAGGAGTGGCTTCTGCTTGTAACTCTTTAACTGTCTCAATTCCATCCCCTATCATGCACCCTCTCTGTTGTTTCAACATACATGTTTGTGTGCAAATCAGTGGCATTTTTTTTCGCGATTTGGTCTGGAAATGCGTTTCCCTTTCCTACATTACACGTTATCTTTTTATGTGTGTCGCATTTCATTATTACTAACCGCTTGGGAAGCGCAAGTGCTGACAACAGTCTCACTATCAAAGTGGCATGTTGAATCTTAGTTCCATGTGACGTCAGAAAGCCACTTTCAGCCCATTATCGGCCAAAACTGTGGACTACCCCAAAAGCATATTGACTGTCAGTGTATATGTTTACACTAAGGTTTTCTGAAATTTCACATGCTCTGGCTAACGCTATTATTTCAGCAGCTTGAACTGAGTTATATGGGATTCGTTTGCTCTCTACAATAGTTTTCAGTGTAGTAATGGCATAAGCAGCAGTTGATAAGCCATTTGGCAATTTAAAACACAAAACAGTTCTCCATCTGGCTCTTTCAGGGGTGTATCGGTTAAATCAATTCTTCCTTTTGTCTCTTTCTCAGTAATAATTAAGCAATCATGTGATAATCGTTTCTCACTCCCTTTTTCACTGGGAGGAGGCAATAACTCAGCCGGATTTAAAGCGCAACATCTCTTAATTTGAATATGCAGTGCAAATAGGATAATTTCATACCTCGTTTGTCGGACGGATGTGAAATGTTGCGTCTGCGTTCTATTTAAGAGAATGTCTACTGAATGGGGTACCATCAGTATACCGTGTTGTTTTGTACCACCTGCAAGCCAGTAAGGTCATGTTTGGAGATGCCAAGCAGAAGGCTCGAGCAATAATCCAATTTGGCTCCTATAATTACCCGGGCAACTGGGGCGCAGTTTGCGGGGGAAAGAAAGGGCTGTAGCTGAGCCAGCAATTTAAGATGCTAGCAAGTACTAGCCACAAGACTATTAACCTGTCCTTTCATGGATAGTTCTTGATCCAAGATAGCCCCAAGTGTCTTAACCGTGGGCTGTGTGGGAATGTTACAATCTGCAATTTTAATGGAAAGATACTCTGAGCTGAGCTTCTGGTACTGTCTAGCGGTACCCAGCATCATGAGTTCTGTCTTTGAGCTGTTGAGGGCAAGCTTGTTAGCTTGCATCCATGTTTGGAAGTACTCATAGGTGGAGCTCAGAGTAGACGAGTCAGTGATGATAGCTGTTTCCAAGGACCTATGATAGGCAGTGGACAGTTCCTCGGCCAGATGCAGGTTGGCCAGATTGTCAATAGTTGGTAGAATGTACGGTGCCATAGCTGTGGGGGTAAGTTTGCGTAAGCTTCTATAGGAGACACAACATTTCTCTACTATGGTTTTAGTAGCAGAGGGAATGGACATAATCCAATCCAGAAGATGGTGACCGGACCATGGCATTGGCTATTATGTATGTTCTCAATGATGATATTCTGTGATAGAATTCAGTCCAAGATGTTTCCCTTGACATGAGTGGGCAGGGTAATATGCTTGGTAAACCCAAGATCAGGTAGCTTAGTCTTACCTGACATGACTAAGGTGTCAGACTCGTTGAGAAACCCCAAATTAAAGTCACCCAGAATGAGAGTTCTTGCATTAGGTTTCGGAGTGGGGGCCAGAAGGTCTTGTCACATTGGTTAGGAATTCTGCTGTACTATGTGGGGGTCAATAGATCACAAATACATTAATTGTGGTATTGGGATTCACTTGAAACTTGGCCCAGATCACTTCACATTCTGGAATCGATATGTTATCAATTTTACAGATGTTTAGTGCTTGGTTATAAAGTAAGGCTATACCACCGCTTTTGGCATTTAGTCAATCAGTCCTTATAATGTTACAGCCAGCAGGCACAGCCAAAGTAAGGGCGGATCCTGCGGTGTCATGCAGCCAAGATTCAGTGATAGCACAGAGGTCGATTTTCTGAGTAGTCAGATGATCCGCGAGGTGTGTAAAGTGCTTAATGAGAGACCTAGTGTTCCTCAACATACATCTCAGTTCCCTAGAACAACTGATGACTGATCTTTTAGTACTAGTAGATGTATAGTCATTAGACAGTCTAATAAAGGTGCCTGAAATGGGTAGTACAGCTACGTGGGTCTGGCCTGGACCAAGAGACCCATTGCCTCCAAACCCTTGGTCAGAGGGCATGGGGTCTTTCCACAGTGACTCATTAGACCTCCACTCAGAATTCCTGGGGCACAGGCCACTCCATTCAAGGTCAACTGATACCATGTCATGGTCCAACCAAATAACTGGGTGAATCCCTGATCCCTGTGCCAGGTCCCCAGAGATCCCTTGAGATATAAAGTTAATATAGTCTTGTTGACGTTCCGTGTTTGGGCGGAATAGAAGGTGAACCCCCTTTCTTGTGGGTGGAATAAACGCCATATGTCCCTTAGCCTGTATAGTTCCACAGCTGCCTAGAACTCCCTGCAACCCTGTTTCAGGGATTCCCGCCCCCCCCCCCGGAATGCATAGTCTGTCTGTCCAAGTTGACATCCATCCATACACTAAGGCCCCGCCCTCCCAGACTATCAGGTGCCCCGTTCCCTCATATATCACTTTCACCAGGGTTCTCTGTAGGAATCTCATCTGGCTCTGATTTGGGGCATACATTGTGGCAAACGTGAATCTGATCTTCCTAATTAAACCAGAGATCAAAAAGGCCCTTCCATCCGTGTCTGACCACACTTTGGCAACCTCCATTCTGAGTCCTTTGGGGACCAAAATCCTGACTCCCACTTTTCTCGCTATCCCCGACTCCAGTACTCACAACCGATAAGGCCACAGGGAATCTTACGTTCCTCGCCCCTCAGGTACTTTGTCTCTTGGAGGAAAAGGGCATCAATTTCAAATCTCCTGAACTCTCTAGCAACCATAGACCTTTTAGTCGGGGCGTTGAGGTCCTTTATATTCAGTGTGTACACATGTAAATTATCTCCCTTAGACCACTCTCATTGTACTGCCATAATGAGCTCCGTCACCAAAAAAACGCTTTTTTGATTCAGCATTAACCCACTAAGAGTATAAAGAACACTACCACATTTAAACATTGCAAACACCTGAGCACAAGTTCTGGCTCCCCTTCTTTCCCCCTGTGTATCTCCCCCCTCCACCTCCCCTCCCCACCCAGTCCCTCCTAATTAGCATAACTAGACGAGTGCTGAACCACCAAAAAAGCCTGACATCCAAGCCCCAGCCATAGTCACCTCAGTCTTCAGAGTCCCCACTGTTACACCCGTAGATAATGGATTAGCCACAACTAGCTTCAAAACCCTTGAGTCCCAACTGTCCCAACATTAAACAGTAGCCTTGCTCATTTCCATTCAGGATCTCCCCTTAGTGTCGTGATGGTAAACTCAATCATGACCAAAACTGCCAGTGTCACCCACAGATCCCCCTCCGGAGGTGTATTCGGGGTGTGTTGGTCTGGGGAGTGTTCAGTTTCCTAAATGTCTTTGCTCAGGGGGTTCTTCTATCTGGACTCTTGATATGCCATTGTGTGTCTCCTTTGTTTTCCCCTTGTAGGTCGGAGGGCGATTCATCGCTCCCATAAGTTCTCCTTAAAGTTTGTTTATGTCCTCCTCTGTAAACAGCCTGTACTTATGCTCTTCAAACTCAAAAGCGATTGAGAACAGGAATCCCCCCCACCACCATCTGTATCAGACTCCCTTTCCATTTAGCCATTTCGTCAAGGGCCAGCACATCGTCCACTTCATGAGGGTGAGGGAGGACAGATCTTGAAAAACAGTGATTCACGCCGTGCCAAGCATCACCGGACCCTTTGCCCTTGCCTTCTCCAATATCTTAAGCTTGTCAGGATAATTGTGGAATCGGGCAAGCACAGATCTTGTTCCTCTGGCCGAGCCGGCAGCCCTATGGATTCTTTCAGGTTTCGCTTCATCAATCGACTGGTCCCCAAAGAGAAGTTTTGCCACTTCATGTATGCTTCTCCTGAGGTCTCTTTCAGTCTTCCCTTCCTTCTCCGGCATCCCAAAGAACCTGAGGTTATTTCTCTGCTCCCGATTTTCAAAGTCTTCAATTTTTAGGACAATCTTTGCTTCTCTCCTCTTCATTTTGCTCATCCGTACATCCCTTGGAGTCTGCAACGTGTCCAGTGAGGACTGGTTATTTTTTTTTTTATTGATATAGTTGAATTTTACAACTTTTCAATATAAATGAATTAAAATATACAATTTGAAAAAAAGAAGTGAATGAAAGAACAAACAAAATTGTTTTAAGATTGTTTCAAAAAGAATGGAAAACGAACCTTAGGCAAGGGGAGACTATTGAAGCTAAGTAACATCAGACACAAAGCAGAACAACACAACCACAAAAAAAAAAAAACAAGTACATCTTTGTGACGGGTCAAACATTTGCCTGAAATCAGTTTTTGTTCAGTTGCTATAGTTACCATACTACTAATCTGCTTTGATTTGTTCAAGCTTCAGTTCCTTTAAAAAGGCTACTGCCCCAATTGACACAGCTGTTGAGATGCCAGAGTATATAGTTCTCCATAGTGCGTCAGATGTTATACACCAAAAGGTTCGGTTAGATGTTTAAAGAATTTGACACGAGAGTTTACAAGGGATTCGCATTCAGTAAGTAAGTGATTCACTGGTATCTTGGTGTTCACAATATCTGCAAAACGCTTGCTCTTTGTTAATAAGCTTGCGGCGGGCCATCACCTGCCTCGTCGGCCATAGGTTGAGTCTTAGTAGCTCATTGCAATGTTTTGCAGATGGAGATTTAATCAGATAGCGTTCCGGAAAAGAATGCTTCTTGAATGTGAAGGTTGTGGGATCATGATCACAATATTTTGTGCATTTGGTTCTGGTGTTATTCCAATCCATTGCAAAAAGTCTTGCTTTAATGTGATCTGGATTTTGAAGTAAGCTGGAAAGAGAAACATCAACCAACGCCAACGTGTCAATGACTAAATTTCGCCATTTTTTTATGAAGCTGTCTTTAGAATCAAAAATGTAATTAGCCAATATTCCCAGGACCTTGTTGCTTTCCACGCCAGTAAGCATTTTCGGAACAACGCTATTACTAGCCAAATGTATCTGGAGTATAGGGAAATCAGTCCCAGCTCATGTCTAATGATGACTAGTGGAGTTGATGATGGCAGCTGAAGGACACTACGCCAGAACTTCTATTCCAAGGTGTTCCAAAATTTTTCGGTCATTACCAGTCTCGATTCTGATGAGTATAACAAAATTGGTGAGACTTTTTGATTGTAGAACGATAGAGCCGGAGCCAGTGTGAACTTTCCGTATTTCCTTAGAATTATTTTGGATTGTTGAATGAAAGTAGTCACCTTATCTTGTTGTTGTTGTTTATATGCCACAGCTTGATTTTTTGTAAATATTTGAGCACCCAAATAGGTATAATGACTTACTATTTGGAGGTTCTCTCCCTCAATGTTCCAATTGAGCATGGCTCTAGATGTTTTGCGATTGACATTGAAGGTCATCACCTTTGTTTTCTCATGGTTAATGCTTAAATGATTCGCATTTGTGTAGTTAATGATTGCATCCAAAGCCTTTTGGAGGCCTTTCAGTGTTTTGGACATAATCACGAGATCATCAGCATACATTAAGAAAGGAATGGCCTTGTTGTTTAATTTTGGTGGATCAATGAGTGTGTTTTTAAAAGACTCACCCACATCAGAAATAAAAAAGTTGAAAAGAGCTGATGCAAGGGTACAACCTTGTCTCAATCCTCGAAATGTTTTGATCGGTTGAGATAATTTCCTCTCATGTGTGAGACGGATTTGTATTGTGTTATTTGTATGCAAATCTTCAATGAGATGTATGATATAATTCGGACATCCTAATCGAGTTAACTTTTGAACTAGTAACTCGCGTGAAACAGAGTCAAAGGCGGCTCGCAAATCTATATGGATGAAATATAATGGTTGTTTAATTATTTTATGGTGCTCAATGATGGCTGTTAATGTGAGTAAATTAATAGAAGTTCCCATACCGGCTACAAAACCGGTCTGAAAGGGATCTCTAACATCTGACTCGAATGTCCATTTGTTGAAGTCTCTTAATATGAATTTTGAGAGCAACTTGCCAGAGGCATCAAGTAGGGAAATGGGCCTATAGTTCTTTGGTAATGAGCGGTCTCCTTTTTTGAAGATTGGTATGATGATTGCTGTTTTCCACGAAGCTGGTATAATGACATTGTTGATGATTTGATTGAATATTAGCGTCAAGATCTTAGACCATTGTATCGGAGCTTGTTTGAACATGTAGTTGCTCATACCATCCGCTCCGGGTGCACATGAATTTGAGAGCTTGTTTATGTAGAAGAGTACATCCTCTTCTTCAATTTTGAGGCCTACATAATTGGAATTCTGTCTAATGATATTACTTAGTGGGCAAGGCTCTTTCTGGTACATGTTGGTGAAATAATTGATCCATTGATCTTCGCTCACTCCATTTAATTGAGCTGCCTTTTGTGTGGAATTCGAGGAGTCATTGATTAAAGCTCACATTTGACCCGCATTTTTATTAATACTATTATGCAACATAGATTCCCCGTCTTTTTGGTACATAAGAATACGATGGCCTCTCAGCCAGTTAGTAAACTGACAGCTGAGTGATTTTAACTTCTGGTGTTTATCGATACAATTTGAAAGTAAAATTGTTTTTCTATTTTTTTCTTAAAGTTGTTTTTTTGTTGTACAAGCACATCGAATTCATGCCTAGGTTTTGCAAAGTCAAGTTTGCGGTTTTTATAAACAACTTGAAAAAGATGGAGATATGCTGTATAGTCACGATGCCTGTTCGCTTCAATAGTTGTGCAGTAGTCCTCCAACTTCCTCCCATTCCATACCAGCCTTGAACCGGCATTATTGATTGACACTATACATTCAAATTTTTGATTATCATTTTGAAAATTAATTTCGACATTCCATTTTAAGTTCAAGACGTTATGATCAACTACTGATTTGTGGAAGAATCTGAAAACTGACCGCCATATTAAAAGGAAGGGAGTCCAAAAAAACAATCGATTATTGAGGACACTGTTCCTCTACTCCAAGTAGTATTGGGGATAAGGTCACCAGGGAACGAACCATTGCACATGACCAGTTTCTGAGTTTTCATTAGGGTCTTCAGTCTTACACAAGTGAGATTATATTTCAAGTTGTGTTTAGGTAGAAGCTGCAAGTTTAGATCTCCTGCTACAATGATTGAGGTGATGTTCGGTTCATCTGAGATTATGTTCAAAAGGAGTTCCAACTCCAGAAAAAAAATCTTCGTCCCCAATGCCTTTCGGATTGCGATAGACGTTGAGTAGTGCGATTGCACCGTCTCCCATGTTCAGTCTGACCAATTGCAAATAAGGATTTGGGGAGGCCCAATCAGAGAGACTCCAGTTCTTATGGTTCTTAGTGATTATCATCAGCCCTGAAGAGGGTCTTCCAGACTGCCTTGAGATTGCTGGATTTAGCAAAACGGTGTGATCTTCCCACGTAGGGCTCTTGATTAGCCATGTTTCTTGCAACAATATGATATCATGAGGTAGTAAGACAGCTGCACTGGGGCCTAGTAGATGGATGTGGCCACATGTGTTCCAGCTGATTAAGGATACTGTACGTAATTCATTTCTTTGTTATGATTTTAGTTCTTCCTCATTAGCTGATGTTTGTAAATTTCTTGCTGTGTTTATGGCGGTATTATCTGTAGAATGGGTATAGTTTCCCTGGTCATGTTCTTCCGTATAATTACTTTTTGATTCTAACGTTATGTTTCCTTGCGCATCTAAACACATGGGATCTCTGGCTAACACAAATCCCAAGGCAAATAGTTCCATTCGGGCTTGCCATAACGCATTTCTTGTCAAGCTCGAAGGTAACCAAAGTCTCACCATAGAGTGATCATGATCTTTGATGAATTCTACCTGTGCGATGTCAATTGAGGCGATGTCATGTAGAGCATCAATATCGTCACAGATTGCTAGAATACTCGTTCAATTGAGTACATAATCCGGATATGGAGCAGGTCGACATTTGAGGATCAGCCTATGATGAGTATTCCATTTTTGTTTATTTTTAGTCTCATTACCTCTCATGGTGCTATTCTCTTTCTGTTTAACCGGTTCCTGTCTTTTTCTAAGTTCTTGCTGTTTACTCATTATTTGGTCTCGGTCCACTTCTGTTGTGGATTTATTGGACTGTATCCGTTTGTTCATATTCAGAATAAAATAATTTTCAATTGCTTTTGCTATTTGCGTGTCAATATCAGCTGCTTTTGAATGCTGTTTCTCTCATGTGTCAGATTGTTGACTTTCACAATCAACTTGGACATAAGGACTATTAAACCTAGCAGTAATCTCATGTTGAATGATAGACTCTTGAGAGTGTAACTGGTTTTTTCTCTTGTCATGTGTGTCAGACTTTAGAGAAGGATTTATGTTGGAACTTGGTAGCAACTGCTGCACTGCCTGATGATACAAGGCAAGTTGAGACTGTTGAGTAACTTGGACTTGTTGAGGCTGTTGAGTAACTTGGACTTGTTGTGGTGTTTGAGATTTCACATTGGTAGAGCTTATAGCAGATATTGGCATGTTCAGCCGATTATCTTGTTACTGTAATGTGCTTTTCATCGATTGTTGCAGCTCAAGATAGTTCTTTATGGAATTCTCAATCTGAGATCTAATGTCAGCCAGTATTGAAAAATGTTCTCCATCTTATTTGGCACTGTTCGATACATCTCGTTTTGAGCAACTACCCTGCGTTAGGCCAGTGACCACCTGTGTTATAGTGGTTGCGTCGCTGGGGTTCGTCACCTGGGTGAGACCTACTTGCTGAGTTATTAAAGATTGAACTTGTACATCTTGATTCGCAGATTGGACCGCCACTGCATCGATTAGTTCATCCTTTTTTGTTTTTGCATTGGTCAAATCGTTGCCTTCTATAGTGGCAATCAGTTGGTTCAAGGGTGCATAGTCTTTGACAGAATGGTCCGAGGTTTCAGATGTTAAGCCAGCTTTTTTGCTTTTCAGGTTTTTGGAGGCCTTATTGAAAGTCGTCTTTAGGTTCTCTTTCATTTTCAGAATTAACCGTTTGATTAGGTGTTTGATGTTGGCTCTCGAGCGTACTGCTAGTCGTTCCTGTTTTTTTTTTTTTTTCGATTCGAACCAAGGTCTTTAGTTTTGTCTTTCATTTGGTTGGGATTTTGAAACAGAGTATGCGTTATTGTTTTGAGAATCTCTAAAGACTTCTTTTCTTTTGTAGCAGAAGTTGACTTAAGGTTGCTCTTTTGCGTGTGCACATTGGAGGTCAAATGATCCTTTTGCTGAGATGGAATAAAGACAACATTCTGAATCTTATCTTTCGGTTGTTCGGCCATGTTTTCAATAATCAGAACGGATTTGTTTGAAATCTCTTGAGGAAGTCTTCTTCGATGACATGATCAATTTCCGGTAGAACGGAATACACCTTTGCTTTAGACGCATCAATGGAAATGAGTTTATCAGGACTCCTAGGCACAAGACCTGCTTTAGTCGTCAAACTATTCATCCAGGTGACTAGTTGGTCAAGTTGTTTAGCTTGTATTGATAATTTGGAGTCCAAAGTTTCAAAGAGCTTCATCAATGTGACTATAGTCATGTGCATTGAGTTGAGGGTGATTTCCAACATATTGAATTGTGATTGTGGTTCCTGAGCTGACCCAGCACAAGGTGACTTGTTGTTATCATGAGTGGGAGGCAATTTTCCTTCATTTACTAATCCGGCCAAAGACATGTGTAGAGTGTTTTCAGTATTGTCATATAGACTTGGCAATTTGTACAAACTGTTGTTCTGGTCCGGA
Source organism: Ambystoma mexicanum (assembly GCF_040938575.1). Taxonomy (NCBI): domain Eukaryota; kingdom Metazoa; phylum Chordata; class Amphibia; order Caudata; family Ambystomatidae; genus Ambystoma; species Ambystoma mexicanum. Next base: position 851,767,351 of record NC_090936.1, on the reverse strand, counting down.
ATCATAGATGACGATGCTATGACTGACAGTTCTTCCAGATTTAAACTCGACCCTTCTTCTCTATCTTCTAGGTCGATGTCAGCTGGGCCAGTTGGTATGATTTTTCCTTCGTCACACGGACACTCAGGATTTAACCTCGACCCTTGTTCTCCATGTTGTAGAATAATGTTAGTTGATACTGGTGGGATGATCTTTTTTCCCCTCGTCTTGTGAACAGACGAGATCATTGTCAGATTTCAACTTAGAGTTGTTGAGTGAATTTAATACAATTTCCTTTGCAGTGTCAGAATGAACCTGATCTTCAATCAAGATAACTGACACCTCTACAGGAATTGGATTTGAACATACTTCCAGTGACAAAGTTTGAATGACTTCAGATGTCTCAGAATGGTATTGGGGTATACGGGCCACCGTCTGGTTTACGGGCACGTTTTCTATAGCTGTTGCTAATTGCTCCGCAGCCGTCCTCAGTTGTGTGTCCGTTATGGAAGTATCGTGGATGTCAATAGGTTTCTCACTGTTACACTTCACTGATGAAATAGCATTAGAGAAAGTATGAGGACACATAGCACCTGCAATATCGGTCAAAACACTGTCACTGGACTTAAATTTGCAGAAGTCACGAATGTCTCCTTCGCATGGTTTCTTAGTGACAATGTCTAAAGATTGATTGCGTACTTTTCTCTTCAGATTGTTAACTTTCGAGATCTTATTAGGTGCAGATTTCAGAGTGAGGGACGTACTTGATATTTTCAAGTTTTTAGACATCTTTGATCGCAAGAAATATCCACCGGTTTGCATCCAACAGCCACACCTTTTAAGCGCCTTTTATCAGGTGGCGGATGCGCTGTTGCCTTACTATGAAGTTTCTTTGAGTCGTAGCGCATCCGTTCCAGGGCCAAGCCCCACAGGCACGAAATAAAGCCGTTTAAAGGGCAACGCCCCGCAGTCACGGCTAAGTCTCGTGGAAGTGGCCGTTAATTCTGTACGGAGGCCGTTCAAAGGGCATAGCCCCGCAGTCACAGCCACATGACTAATAGGGTGCACTGGGACATATGAACCAATTTGTAGAACGCCTGAAAGTACGCGTGCCACGGGAGAGTATATGCTCCAAAATAGGATTCCCACAAGCTTAATTAGTTCTTACCTGCAATATATTGCAGACTGACCCGCTATGTTTTCCAAACGCCGGCGTCAACAGTCCGAACTCGGTCTCCCCACGTCCCGCCGCTACCCAAGCAACACAAACAAAACACTCGCCGCACTCCGTGACGCTCCGCGTGTCTCTGGTGTTTTTAAGCAAAAGGTCCGCCTCCTGGAAGGTAGACAGTGTAAAGAGACTGGTCGCTGCAGCTCCTCTGAGTGACAAACACAAACAACACACTCGCCGCACTCCGCCAGGACTGGTTATGTTCAACCTCTTATAACCTGTTAGGCAGAAACCTGTGCAGTTCCCTTAGGGACCACTGCAAAATATTTAAGACTACAGGTGTTTGGCAGTAAACCCACTTGGTAGCAGTCTGTACCACACAGATTCACTTGGTAGCTGTGGCTGAGCAGTCAGACTTCTCTCAAGAAGAGTTAGGCAGTATGCAGAGTATACACAATAGGTACAGAGACACAGTAGTACAAACAAACACTGACCAGAGCTTTGGTGTAAAAGTATATAATTATTTATTTAAAAACACACTTGTAAATCACACTAGCAAAAAAAAGTGGCAAGTAATTTCAGCACACAGTCACTATCATATATATACAACCCTATTCACATATTAGACAAGTCTTAGTGAGAAACACCACTTATTTTCAGACAGAGGTGAGCGCTTAACATAAGATGACACTCTAATAAGTTGTAAAGAAAGGGAGGGAAAAAGGCAGAGTTAAAGAAGCACACAAGTTTCAATACTTTCTCAAAGAACCAAAGTAAGGCACGATAGGCAGCGTTCTACTGGAGAGCAAGGAAGTCAATTGCAAGGCCCACTCTTGGAGAGAGCAAGCAGAAGGGGTCCAGGTTCACCAGTGGGGTTATGCCCAAAGAGTCTTTGTAGATAGTTCGCACAAAAGGGATGAAAATAAAGTCAGGAAAAGTTAGCTAGGTTGTCCCAGGCCAGCCCAGGTTAGAAAGTCGAGGCTTTACTGTCACCCCGAACGATCTGTCGCAAGGGAAGCCAGGTGGGATACAGTACCTTAAGTGTGAAGGAAGCTCCAGCGGGGGCAGTTGTTTCTGGCAGCAGGTGCAAGTCGGTGTTTCGTCCAGAGGAAGAAGAGGTCTCGCCGTGGAGGAAAGATGAAGGTTGTTGCACTGCCAGGGAAGAAACCAGCTGCGGAGTTCTCCGGTTAAAAGGCACTACCCTTCTCTTCGCGGTAGTGGTAAACCGTGGTATTCCGGTTGCCGGGGTGCTTGGCACGGGCAAGCCGGCCACAAGATGCTGCAGGAAGGTGAAAAGAAGGCGAAACTGGTTATCCCCACCAGTCAAAGGAAGAAGACTCTCCGAACTGGAGATCTCCTCTGTTGTCGGGAAAAGTGGTGAGACGGTTCAGCAGGGCTCCACCGGTGGTGTCGTCGTTGTAGGTCGGCTCAGCTTCTCCCTCCTCGGATTCTTAGGTCCTGTGGCGACTTCTGAAGTTCCAGTCCCCAAAGCCCTGCTTTTATGCAGCAAACCCCCATTCACTCAGCCTAGCTGTCAATCAAACATTCTAAGTGGTGAGCCGGCCGGCTCACCACTTGGGCCAATCACACAAGAGTGCGACTTGAGTTACCAAGGTAACTCAGTCCAGGGTGCCTAAACCCCCTCCGACACCCCCTGTGGTACCCAGACAGAGTGGCACCACTTTTGGAGGCTTCTGTGGAGAAGCCCGCCAAAAAGCGGAACAAAGAGCTCGACTCGGGTTGGAGTCACAGAAGAGAACACAAACGCCATTTTAGAATCGAGTTCTGGCAAAAAATAGCAACCGGTGAATTAATATTAAATAAATAAACCGGTGGTATGTTCAAGGCTATAAGAATTAAATAATTAAAGTTGGTCACCTCGAACAATGGGAAGATCCCATAGAGATATATTTGCGGTTGAATATAGAAAGTAGTATCCACTGCCACCAGCCAAAACTCCATCAGGGGGGACGGAGACGTGCCCCCCTCGAACAACAGACCCCAGGGCAATCGAATTGCCCCGACCAGTACGTCCACAATATGATGTTTTGTACTGGTTTCTGTTCATAATTTGGGACTAGTAAAGCCAATGGTGACTTTACATGCCCTGGGAGACAGTAGTCAGTCCCAGGGTATGGAGTCTATGTTGGGGGGTCGCTACGACACACCTGGGTTACGGCACGGAGGGTGCTGTGTAACCCACATAAAAAAAACACATGAGACCCTATGGAGTAAAAGACCCCATAGCCCATAAAACACGTCGAAGTGAAAGGAACACCTCAAATCATGTCTAAGAGTGGGAGCAAAAGAATCTCACTCTTAGCAGGAGAGAAAAAAATAAACCCCAAAAAATCCAGCAAAGCTGCTGGGGGACTCACTAGGTTTCGGAAATTAGCCTTACAGAGAATTATCCCTAACATAACCTCTCCTCCATTGTATCCAGCCTAGTTTTGATCTTGTCCACTTTACCACCGATGTCAGCTCTCATGCTCCTGATCTCTTCAAGTAGTAAGGCGACATCCTTCTTGGTTGCCATTGAGTCCTACCCTGTAGTCGCCATTTTCTCCCCAGTGGTGTTGTCCGCTGAGTCAGGTCTTCCCCTGTATACAAATTCAGCAAGCTTCAATCTAGACTCCATATAATACTGGGCCACATTGAGTCAGTCACAGGCAACAGTTTGCATCAGGGTCCCCCTTCATCAGGAGGGGTGGCCATGTTATGGCTCTCTTGAGACAACCAGGCTCACATCATGCAGGGAGTTCGAAGCGACACAAATTTAACAAAACTGATGCTCACCAGAGTCTAACCTAATGGGTTATTTCCCGGCCTGCCGATATCCCCCCCCAGGTCCGCAGGCCGATGTACCACATCCTCAGTCATCACCTCCTGCTCCCCAGGCTGAGTCTATCAGGCCACCATACATTTTAAAACTCTGAGAAGCCGGGTTATGGGGAGGCGGGCACACGCCCCAGTACTGGGGGCCCACACCGCCTGAGAATAACTCCTCTCGCGACCTCACGGGAGCCTTGCCACAAGGACCGTGGCCTGCAGGTCGTACTTCCTCCAGGTTCCCCTTTCAGCACGTTGCCAGCACTCTAGAATCCCAGCCCCGAAGGCACCTTTCAGCCTCAATATCTCTGGTATGCCTGCCAGTATGTTTTAACAGGGTGAGATCTCACCAGAAAAGCAAGACACTCTGTGGCCTATCTCACCCTTCAGGGAGAGCCAAGCCCGTCAGTCATGAAGCGGGTCTGCTCCACAAATGAGACAGCGCTGCATGGTCCGGACCTCTCACAGGGCGAATTCAAAGCCCTGAGCCAAGTCTCACAGCCGATGCTCAGCTGTCTGGGCAATGATCGAGGGTCCCAACTGCAGCACTCTGACCTTCGCTCCAGGATGGGGGTCCGATCTCACAGGTGTCACGGGACCGTCCTGATGCAACCTCCAGTGCCCCCAAGCCATTGACCAAAGTCTCTGCAACGGTCTGCGCAGCGGGGAGATCACTTTCACACTGTACTTTTCAGCAAGTCGGATCTCTGCCGTTCTGTGTCCAAATTTGTCAGGTTTTGGGGTGAAATGTGGTCTTCCAATGAATGGCTTCAGTCTTTCCGTTCCCAGGGGTTCATAAGTGGGGGCTCACTTAGTTTCTGGGGCTCTGGGTATCGGAGGGCACGGTTAGGAAGCTTCCATCTGCATGCCCCTTGGTGGCCCTTCTTCCATTTGAGTTTTGAATCTTTGTATTAGTGTGCTGACTATCATTCACAGCTGATAATTCGATGAGGGGGCTGCTGGGCATGTTACTGTCAAGCAATTTCAGAATTGATTTTTTCAAGAATGGCAGGCTTGTTTCCACACTCATGTTTATGTGTAAACCTGATTGGGTTTCATGCAATAGCCAGTTTTCTTTGTTCCCGTAAGTGAGTTGGGTAGTCATAATTTATTTTCCAGAATTTCAGCAATAAAAGGGACGCTTGCAATTGTTCCAAGTTTAATTTTTTAAATCCATGGTTCAGTGTAGAATTTAAACAGAGGAGTAGTAGCAATTGTTTTAAGGGAGGCATGTGTGGCAAGCCAGAAGTAGGACCCGAATGCTGAGACCTAATGTTCACAGATCTTTATTGTCTTTTCTTACAGTTAGTCTGACCTCATGTCCAGCTTCAAAGTAAATAAACAAAAATAATGAAAAATAACACTAAGAGTTATGTTCCCGATTCTGAAACCCAAAAGTTCCTAGCCCAAATCCTAAACTAGTCTTCTACTTTTCTAGAAATACTAACACACATGGGTCTAAAGGATTTAACAACTAAAAATATGATTGAATGCTTCTGATCCAGGTTTACTGCCACTCTGGTTCCACTGGATATAATGTTTCTTCAGGTACCAGCATATAGCCAAGTGTTCCAAAGAAAGTGTTACTTGGGTTATTCCAGTCTCTCTTTCTGGCCACCTCTGGGTGCCATTTTCACTGGTTTACCCCACTCAGGTGTTTCTTTTCCACTATAGGACTTTTCACTCTCTTTCGGCCCACTCTGGGTATTTCTCCCTTGTTTATATATGGTATCCCTGTTCCAAGGTGTCTTCACTCTCTCCCTCGCCCCCTCTCTTGGGCTATCTTCACTCTCGTCCCAGCTTTACTCTTGTCCCCTCTCTTGGGGTATCGTTACTCTCGGCCCCTCTCATGGGGTATCATCACTCTCGCCAGCTCTCGTAGAGCATCTTCACTAGAAGCAAGGGGGTGAGTCTCTTATGCGCCTCCTTTGAACTTGGCTCACCCCTTCTCACCTTTTCCCCTCCAGGAGTAGTCAGGAGTCCCACAGTCCCTCCTTCAGTGGGGAATTTCCGGTTGTCTAGTTCCTCTTCTCCTCTGGGTTCAGCCGGCGCTTTCAAGTTTCCCTCTTCAGCACAGCAGGATAGCCACTAGGCACAAGGCAGCCTTCCTTTCCCCGCTTCAGGCTTCTTCGCCAAGGTTTTCCCTAAACCAGCGAGAAAGGGAACCAGTCCCCAGCTTAGACGGTATCCATTTAAAATAACAACAAAAAAAAAATGACTGGTAGAATTGATCAAATTTCGGCTGTACCAACATTTCTTACAGCCGAACATTTTGAACAATTCTACCATTCGTGCCCATTATATCGAACAAGGGAAGCAGGGCTGGGGGGGGGGGGGTTGTCCTCCGCACCCTTTTTTGCTATAATGGCATCAGAGGGTGTCCTTGTTTGCAAAACAACAATGTTTTGCAAAAAGAAAAAAAAAAGGACCCTGCAACGCTGGTTCCAATGCACACAGTGTGCCGCTAAAAGGAGGAAGTAGTGCTTACACCATAGGCCACCCAGGGTAGTTCATCCCCTATTGGTCAGTTTGAATATTGGTTCAGTCAATTAAGATGTCATCAGTGATGTCATCAATGACATTTGTGATGTCATCTTTCATGTCCTGGGTGTTAGTCTTAGCAATGCACAGTGGTGGCGCGAGTTATGGTTGCTTAGCTTACCATAACTGGCGAATTTCAGGAGTTTTCTGGTTTTACTTGGAACCATAACGTCCCTTTAACAAAGATTTTTTACTGAATTTCATAGGTTTTTAGTAGCGCAACTTAACCATAACATCCCTTTAACAAAGTTTCTTTACAGAATTTCATATGTTTTTAATAGCGCAACTGGACCATAACCTTCCTTTATCAATTTTGTATTTTATTCAATATCCATATTCATATTGTGAATTTGATAGATGTTTACTAGGATTCCCTGACTTTATATACATGTAACATAGAACATACTGAACCCCCAGCTAATGATTTTGATGTCCGCGGACTCTGCGTATGTCTGCGGACGGATGCAGACAACATCAACACTACCCAAAAACTCAGGGGGTATCTCAAATTGTTCTATCAAGTCATATAAACACTGCACAAGTTCAGAAAGCAGCATATAAACACATTATATGTAATAATAAATAAGAAGTGGAACCTATATATGTAACACATCAACCATCCATTTAAATACCATATGAACTAAAATGGAATATACCAAAACCAAAAAGATATGCCTCCAACATAATTACCTCACAGAAACTGCACAGCTAGGAGCAACAGCAGACCTACAGAACAGTAAGAACACAATTTACCAGAAGCTAGTAAGTAAACTTCATTTTTCCTATACATTTCTAACCTTTCTGTATTAGTTACACTAAAAGTAATATATATATATATATTTTTTACACAGAAATGGCCAGTACTTTGGAATGGTTTGAGGAAAATGTTTCACGTGAGGAAATGACTGAAGATAGTGATACTAATGGTAGACACTTCTCTATAAAATCAAATTAATAATACACCAAAAGACACATTGGAAAAGACTCTGAAACGCATGGAACAGAAAATGGACATGCTCAAGGAAAATTTTAATGTTTTGAATCAGTTTGTGGAGGACCACATAAAAGAAAAAATTAAATACCATTGTCCCACATGTACCTGTTCCCCCCCCCCCACTCCATGTCCCAGTCAACTATCCCCAAACCTTCCCCAACAAGAAAAACGTTACGGTGAGGCATCTATCCCTTCACCTTCTCCTATCCATCCTCTCCAAACCCCCAATTCCCCTGTGTTTGTGTTAGTTTCTGCTTCCCCCTCTCTTGCATAAATGTTATATCTGTATATAATTAAAAAAAATATTAGATGTGTTTTAATTCAGTCCTTTGTGTCTTATTTCTTTTTAAAAGGCAGTTGGGATGTCCGCGAACAGCGCGGGTGTCCGGAATGTCTGTAATTAACCAAAATGGGGGTGTTCTAAGGACACTATGCCTGTCCGTAATGTCCGCAGGCAGGTTGAAACTGATCTAAGAACATGCGCGGTGTCTGGTTTGTCTGTAATTAACCAAAATGGGGGGTGTTCTAAGGACACTATGCCTATCCGTACTGCCTGTAGAAAATCTACGCACATGCACACCACACCCATAAATCCTATGAACATCGCGCCTGTCCGTAACTGTCCGTCTCACTTGTGTCGCACTTTCTATTAGTTTCAGGACCCGAACACTGTCCGTAGAACACCCGCGCGCACGCGTACAGCCGTTCCTGTACATTTGGTGTCCTGCTTATACACAATCCCTTCGCGGACGCGTACGCGACGTCATCATGTGACCGCACCCACGCTGATCGTGTGTCCTGAATTGCGGACACTGTCCGGGTCCCCGAACATTTTAAAAGTACTTTTTCAGGCAATCCAAAGTATTTTATAGTAAACAATTTGCCATAACATGTCCCAGACAATGACCCTGACTTTCTACATACTTTTTGGAACTTTTTGAGCCTGTCCGGGTTGTCCATAATTAACCAAAATGGAGGTGTCCTAAGGACACTATACCCGTCCGTACTGTCGGCAAGCAAGATGGAACTGTTCTCAGAACACATTTGGTGTCCTGAATGTCCGCAATAAACCAAAATGGAGGTGTCCTAAGGACACTATGCCTGTCCGTAATGTCCGCAGGCAAGTTGAAACTGTTCTAAGAACATGGCAGTGTCTGGGTTGTCCGCAATTAGCCAAAATGGAGGTATCCTAAGGACACTATGCCTGTCCGTACTGCCTGTAGAACATCTACGCACATGCGCACCACACCCACAAGTTCTACGAACATTGCGCCTGTCCGCAACTGTCCGTCTCACTTGTGTTGCACTTTTAGTTTCAGGACCCGCACACTGTGCATAGAACACCTGCGCGCATGCGCACAGCCGCTCCTGTACATTTGGTGTCCTGCAGACACCCGTTCCCTTCGCGGACGTGTTCGCGACATCATCATGTGACCGCACCCACGCGGAGCGTGTGTCCTGCATTGCGGACACTGTCCGGGTCCCTGAACATTTTAAAAGTTTTTTTTCGGGCAATCCAAAGTATTTTATAGTAACAATTCACCATGGCACATGTCCCAGACAATGACCCTGACTTTCTACATACTTTTTGGAACTTTTTTAGCCTTTTTAGGGTGTTCGATCTGTCCGCGAACAGCGCGGGTGTCCGCGAAGCGCGCACCCGCACCCCTATAAAAGGCCACACCCCAGAGCTCATCCTCATTGTGCTTCTGGCTATCTGACAGAGCATTGTCTACTTTGCATTGCAATCTTCCAGATTTTGCTGCCTTTGCTGAAACCTGATGGCATCCATGGCTGCTGTTCTTCCACCTGGTGCTACATCTGCCTCAGCACCACCCCCCCCCCCCCACCACCACCACCTCCCCAAGGGCCTGAAGAGGGGAACAGGAGTGAGGATGTAGAGGAGGATGAAGAGGATGAGGTAGTGGAAGTCCCTACTACCAGCACTCACTGTGAGTCTTGGGTGTGGCGGTTATTTGCCATTCATGGTGACGTACCAAAAGCATGTGCAAACAAGGTCACCTGCAACCAGTGCAAAATGGTGCTGAGTCGTGGGAGGCCTGGTTCGTACAGCTTTGGTATGACATCTATGCAGCGACACCTAAGGTCGTTCCACGGTGGGGCCATTCGCAAGGTTGTACCTTGTGATCAACGTAGTAGGTTGAGTTCCTCTACCACATCCTCCGTTTCCGCTCCTGTCACCACAAGAGACACTCCTGTGGGACAGCTGCCTCACAGGCCATCCATGATGCTGATGACCCTTACCTTTCGAGGGTCACAGTTTTGTGTATGTACTGCGACGCAGTACTCTGCAGGGGGGAGAGACTTCGAAGTGCTTTCGAGACTGCGGCCAAGGAGCACGAGAAGACCTGCGCACTACCCAAGTAAGGCCCACCCTACATCTTCCTCTCTCCACCTGCCCCTCTCCTAGTGTGTCATGTGTAAAAAACCCAAAAAAATATAGAACATCAAAAAAAAAAAATAAAGGCTCTTTTCAGAGCAGCCTTTCACAGTATAAAAATAGAAGTGACAAATAAATGAAGCAGGGCCCTGTGCGTTTTTTAGAAGTCTGCAGACAGTTCACGGACATCTAAAATTTTGGGGTGCTGCCCTATCAAAACCATTGCACTTTTCTGTGGGAGGAAGTGGTGGCTCTGAAAAGAGCCTTTTGGTGGTGTTTTTTTACCAGCATAAGTAAGATGAACTCCATCTCTGCGAAAAATGTATGTGCTACGAAACAATATTTTCATTGTGGAAAGAGGACATGCCAATATCTCTTACACCTCCAACAAATGTATCCATGAGTCTCCCAAAATCCAGATAATCTGTTTTCTGAAACACACAGCCATAGCTAACTGTTGTTCTCTCAGGAAAAAGACTTTCTGACAAACTCTCTCCTTACACAACACACCCAGTAAACTTTACTGACCAATCCCTTGCTCTGCTCATTCTCATTTGCATGCCTCTCCACCCCAAAATCCCCATATGTAATACGCGATGTCCGTGGACTACCGCCATGTCCGCTGACATATCGTAACTTGGACAGCCCTTCTACCATTTCCACTTCACTCACTGTGCCATTCCCTCATTGGATACAGCTAACCAGTCACACAACCATCCACCAATCACATCCAAGACCTCTACATCTAACTCCATCAGAGTTCACCACTGCCAATGTACTGTTGATCACTCTGAGTACAAGTCTCATATCTTTGGAAAGCACCTACTACAAAAACTACTCTACAAGTCTCCAAGATTTCTACTTGTAGCTGCATGCATATCCACATGCATGAATACAAACTACAGGTATGCATATGTTCTGCACAGTACATGTACAACTCTTATAAATGCATATAAACAGAGTAACTGCCACTTAACCTGTATAACCTTTAAAATGAACTTACTGTCATTTTTCCCATCTGCTATAATCAACTGTCACTTCCAAACCGGTCTGCTATCTAATTTTCTTTTTACACACACACACCTATCTAAAAGATTATAATATTAGAAGATGGGAGAAATAACAATATAATTGTGGAAAAACACTTAGTAGTGTATTATAAAATTACACACAGCCAGTAAAAGGTCATGCATCTTCGTACACACACACACATAGACACTATCATTGAAAAGCTCCCAGCTGCAATAACACCATTACCTGTAAATCACATCCTTCTGCTTTATTACCCACACCTTCACAAATGCATACATTCCATGCTTTCTATACAGTTTCTGCTATTTACCTTATAAAAATTGCAAAATAAAAATATCATTATTTCTTCTTTCTCCTAACATCCTATAACACAGTTTTAAAAAACCAAGTTAGTTTCATACAGTTAATATTCTACTCATTTGCAAAACATGTTGAACTAAAATATTGTAAATAAAATATAAATGCTGCACAGTGTATGCATGCAGTTTCATTTGACTTTGTTCAGATATCAAACAAGAATACTACTACAAAAACATAAAAATCAACGTCTCAATTAACATCAGTACTATAAACAAAAAAAATTACTAACTTCTTTCTTTTACAATTGCAGTGAAGACCACTCTCCTGGAAAACAGCAGCATCTGAACTCCAAAGAAATCTGCTAATTCCACAAAAAAAGAGTAAGTACAATACAACCTTAATTTCTCTGCCTAGTCTTTAAATCTCTCCACGGCCTTGCTCCCCCTTATCTCTCCTCCCTCCTCTCTTTCTACACTCCCACCCACTCCCTTCGCTCTGCTGACCACTTCCTTCTCACTGTTCCTCCTTCCCCTTGTGCCACATCCTGTTTCCGCTCCTTACATCTCCTAGCCCCCCTGCACTGGTACTCCTTACCTCGCTCACTCTGCTCTATTTCTACCTTTTCCTCATTCCACACTTCCCTCAAATCTCTCCTTCTCCATTCCCTGCCATGAAACCCCTCCCCCTTTCTGTGCCCCTCCCCCTCGTCTTATCTCCTCGATCATCTCCTCCCCCCCATTCTCACCCTTCACCCCATCCGTTTCCCTTCTCTCTCTCTGTCTCTCTCCCTCTCTCTTATACTTTCTGTTTTGTTGCGCGGTTGATTCATGTAATATGTGCACCAAAGAAAATTAAGATTTGTGCACCTTTCTGCCCACAAATCACCATTAATTAAACAGGGATTAGCAGGCAGAATGACATACAAATCCCCGTTCTTCGGAACACAAATAACATAACTCAGCCCCTAGAATGTTAGTATTACAAACAAATAACTGTTTTAATTTTATACCATTAGATTTACTATTAGTGCTTCTCCTCACCACTAGCTCACTTTCTACTGTCATCTGACCCACAGTATAGTAACACCCAAATAGAAGAATAGCCTTCCCAACCAACTGTAGCTGCCCAATGCACAATTACACACCACCACATACATCTTTACCATCATACTCCGACACTCATGCATACAGCACACATACATTGCACAACAGCCCAACCCATACCTTCTTTTTTTGTTTCAACAGACCCCACAGAATGCCTACCAGAAAGCAAGTCCGTAGAAAGCAACGGAGAAATAGAGCAAATGAAAATAAGTGTCCAAAATAAGCATCCATCTCTAGCAGAGTTTGTAAAAAAAGTTCAAACAAAAAAGCTAATACAGTCATTTAGCAAAACAAAACAATCTTCCAGTACAGAAACTTTGCCTCTTCTATCAAAACGTAACAGAAATCAGAAAATGATTAACAAGAATGCAGCTATCACTATTGCTAAATCTGCTCCTATAAATCTTGATATAGTGGCAAGTAACCATACCAAAAAAAGTATTTTAGCAAAAATGTTCCACCACAGAGTCCTTCAGAAGCTTATAAAAACAGGAGACAAATCATGCACAACCCTTAAAACCTACCGTAGAAAATTAATCTTAGAAGCTTTTATAGACAGTGCAATCCTTCTCAAAAGAAAGTTATTTATTTTAGTGTTAAACAGAATGAAACAACTAACAAAACCAACTACTAAATTACAAAAAGACTTCTCAATAAACAGAATGTCAACAAAAATAACCTCTTAAATATCTGTGGAGGTGAATGGAGTCACACCACAAAACCATATTTTAATGAAGAAGCATACAAACAAAATCAAACAAACACTATTGCCATACATAGCAGTGGACGAGGTTATGAAAAACTTAATACCATAATGCAACAAGAAATACTGCTTACACAAATATCCCCAGAAAACTCAGTATCAACTCTCCATTCGACTGAACCAGAACGTCCAGTATACAAATGGTCATGCACGTCAATGTGTAACATTGCCAAAACATCTTTCAAATCTTTACGCCAGTTCCTCAATCAATATGTGAAAGGCAAAGACAAAATCAAAATGAAACTGCTGCAAAATATGGATACCTGTCTACCGCGCAAATACACAGGACTACAAGGACATTAATTGGCCTGCATTTCAGGACCTATTTGCAAAAGCACCTTCCATCATATCAAAATGATATCAACACATCATTCAACTATAAGAAATCTAGTCTATAAACTATACTATGCTAAAAGTCCTGCTTTAGCACTAGCCAATTTAAATAACAATCTTCTACATGGTACAGCCAAAGATCTACTGGAAGAAATACAGCATATCCAGAAAAAATATTTTGGAAGTGAAAGCCACTTACAAAATACAGTAGCTGTACAACAGACTAGCAACAATTGTACAGATGGCAATCTTCTACAACACACAAACAAAAAAGAAATTCTAAAATTGAAAAGTACATCCGCTGAAGTACCAAACCGTGTGTGCGTGTGTTGCGCAGAATTTATTATAAAAGTAACACAAAAACTATTGACTTAACATACAAAATAGAAAACAATGAAGATTCCAAATGGTTTGAATTAGCTCTCTACCTTATAGCAGAAAACAAATACGAAATAACTGACCCCTTAATACTTTGCAGTTATTGCACTACAAAAGTTGACAACAATCTAACTCCTTCACATGCTATCACAAATAATTTGGAATTATTCCCACTACCAAAACCCCTGCAACAACTCAATTTATATGAGAGCATCATAATTCAACAGTGCACCCGTTTCAAGCAATAATACGCCTTCAACCAAAAACAGCAAAATTACCTCCCTCAGAATTGGTGAAAGGCATTCTTGGCAAAGTAGTTTATTTACCATTAGGTCTAAAAGAAAATGTGCACACTCTGGGAGTGCAACGTCCAATAAAGCAATCTTTAATTGTCTCAGTAAATGGTTTACCTACAAAAGACAAAATAATTTGGCAACAACTCGTAGACTTACATAAAGTTAGACAAGCCTTGCAATATCTAAAAGACAATAATGAATACTACAAAGAAATAAATATTGAAGAAAACTTAAGGGAAACAACTGAAATAATTCAGGAGTCACCAGAAACTGGTCAATTTGAACTTCTAGATCCTGCAACAGTATCCAATATTTTAGACCATTATACAATTCATCCATTACACTCTAATGACACCACAGATAATGCACTAGAAGCGTACCAAATGCGACAAACCAAAGGACCACCAATCAGCATATGGGAAAAAAAGTATAGAAGCACGTGCTTTTCCTCTACTCTTTCCTACTGGCAAAGGAGGAAGGTACGATAATAGACCTATTCAGATAACAGCATCAGAATATCGCTTGTTACGAATGTATTCTGAAGATCCCAGATTTAGACAAAATGTGGAATATATATTCCACCTACTCTTTGAAAGTGAACTAGCAACTCTATGTTACGGAGTTGCACACCCATTAAAATCAGGAATCCACTTTCAATATATGTCAGCTACGCAATTACTACAAAAAGTGCAAGAAAAAGATGAGGTTTTACAATCAAGCATTACAAATCTCTTGGCAAACATGCGTCGTACTAAAGAGTATTGGTTCCGACGTCACGGAGATGAACGTTGTATGATAAGAAACCTTGGCCCACCCACTTGGTTTATTACATTAAGTTGTGCAGACTATGCATGGGAAGATTTACATGATTTCGTAGGCATATCAAACAAAAACAAAACAAACTTAGATTTACTAACACCTGGAGAACTTTGCTCTCTAGATCCTGTTAATGTTTTAAGATATTTCTATCATCGCTTCATTGCTATGCTACACTTTATTTGTAATAAAACTGTTCCTCCCCTCGGAGAAGTGCAACACTTCATTTGGAGAAAAGAATACCAAGCCAGAGGAGCACCACATATCCACATGCTTTTATGGATTAAGGATGCTCCTAAATTTGGTCAAGACAGTGATGCCACTGTTTTACAGTTTATTGAAAAATATGTCACTTGTGAAATTCCATCAGAAGCAACAAATAGTGATCTTCATGCACAAATTGCACAATTTCAAAGACACAAATGTGGGAAATATTGTTGTCGCAAATACAAAATCAAAGGGAAATACTACACCAAATGCCGTTTTGGTTTCCCTAGACCGGTTACAGAAACAGGTGAAGTGAACAACTTCATGTCTTCAGTTAGACATAGTGTTAAAGGTAAATCACCTAAAAACACATTACATAAAAAGAACAGAAGAGGCAAAATATATCAATGATTACAATGCAATCATTGTCCTATTATTGAATGCAACGATAGATTTGCAGTACATTGCAGACAATTCCACTGCAGTTGCACGATATGTTACAGCCTACTTAACCAAAGCAGAAAAAACAAAGCTTCAAGACCTCTGGAATGACCTATCATCAGACAAAACACTGTCTCAGAAATTGTACAGCTTGGACATAAAAATGCTCTCCCACAGAGAATGTGGCTGCTAGGAAGCTGAAGATCGTTTAACCAGTACTGCTTTGTATGGAAAATCTGAAAATATAGTATGGCTAAGTCTTGGTCCTGCTAAATCTAGAAAAAGAGTTCTCAAATCATACGACATATAAACAATAGCCAAAAATTATCCCAACAGCCAAGACATTTTGAAAAACAATTTACTAGACACATACTACCCAAACAGAAGTACCACTTTGGAAACCATGTGTCTATACCACATAGCCCAACATTTTACATACAAACATAGTATAAAACCAGATGAAAAAAAAGGTAGATAGAGAGTGACAAATTGTGAAGGCAGCTTAGTAAAACTTACCAAACCAAGTTTAATTAATCATATCAAATTGTCATTAAAAACTCCTCAACATAAAGAACTATATTACATGTCCCTGATACAACTCTTTAAACCATGGCAAAAAGAAGAAGATATACTAGATAAGTATGACTCCTATGAAGACGCTTTCAAAGCAAATGAAAGCACTATAACCGATGTAAACTTTACACAGTACATAACAATGTTGCACAATGAACAGCAACACGAAGAAGAACTCCAGGCCCAACTAGATAAGGATACTCCCGACAGTAGTCAACCTTCTGAAACAGGAAGCCAAGAGCCACTAATAGCAAATGAGGCAGAATTAGCTATGACAGAAGTAGAAAACACCATGTGTCACTATGAAGATACAGAAGACTTAACTGTACTACAATCAAAACTGAACAATGTGCAGCATAGCATTTTTCAAGAAGTAACAAAAGAAATCGCACATGGTGTACAGCATGAAAATAAAGAATGTACCTGCCAAAATTACAAACCTATACTACTATACGTCAGTGGTGAAGCTGGTTCAGTCAAACAATTCTTAATCAAAATCATCAGCAAGTTCCTTCAACAACTGACAAACAACAAACTGTCAGGTGTTGTAACTGCCCCCACAGGTTTAGCTGCCTACAACATAGGCGGTGTCACTTTACACTGATTACTACTCCTTCCAGTAGAACACCAAAACAAATTAGAATATTACAAACTTTCTACAGAAGCTGCAATGGAACTACGCAGAGTGTTAAAACAAATGAAAATGCTACTAATAGATGAAATGAGCATGGTCTCCAACCTAATGTTGGCTTTGATTCACCTCAGATTACAAGAAGTACTCAAAACAAACTACGAAGAGCTCTTTGGAGGAAAACACATTGTTTTTGTAGATCTTCAATTGACACCAGTGAAAGGTGAACCTATTTTTAAAACCTTAGGACACAAACTCTGCCATAAAACTGTTGGCAGCATAGGAAATGTCAACCTTTGGCAACATTTCCAATACAGAGAATTAACAGAAAACATGCACCAGTCTGCAGACCTCACCTACGCCAACATTTTAAAAAGTATTAGAATTGGTGTACTATCTCAAGAAGCACAAGCAATATTAAAAACCTGGCACATCCATGCACTTTATGGCCATAACTCATGTGCTACTGATGTCATGGAACAATTAGCGCACAAAAACGTCAATTGTATGTCCTTGATGACAACTCTTGCAAGCTGTTCCAAATTCAATGAAACAATGTTGAAAAAAGAAATACAACCAATAATTGAAATTTCCTCCACAGACAAACTGGACTTACATGGTATGACAATACCCATGTGTCAACAAGCCACAACAAGACTAAATACCTTAGAAAATTCTATCTCCAACACAGCTGGTTTGGAGAAAATATTAAAATGATCTTTAAACTGTAGGGTAATGCTTAAACGTAACCTTGACGTGGAGCAAGGACTAGTTAATGGAGCACTGGGTACAGTTGTTGGCTTTCAAACATACCCACGTGACAACAACATTCAGTTTGTCAATATTCTCTTTGACAAACTTTCAGAAGTAAAAAGGATAGGACGCTCAACAGCTCGATTCCTTCTCTTCAGAGACATGTATGTACGCAGAGAACAATTTTCTCTAACTCTAGCATACGCAGTCACCATTCACAAATCACAAGGTCTTACCCTAGATAAAGCATTGATAGATATTGGGAACAGAGTCTTTAAAGAAGGCATGAGCTACCTAGCACTATCACGCTTACGCACACTTGACGGTCTATTTCTAATCAATTTTGATGCAAGTAAAGTAAACGCTGATATTCCTTGCATTTTAGAATACAATAGACTACGTTTACTATACACCCCCCATCTAAAAATATTTCCTGTTCCACAAAAAGGAAAACGTTGTAAAAGAAAACTAATTCAAACAGAAATGCAACAGGATCTCACTGCAAATCCTCCAAAGAGAGTAAAAGAAGCTAATACTTTATCAATTACCTCAACCAAAGAAGAACCTATTACTCAAAGTAACTCAGGTTCTTCTTCAAAGAAGCAACACACACTCCGAAAAAATGACTTGGACACAGAACTATCTGGTCCATTCAAATTTTTAAATATAACTCGTGTAAGTTGCTACGCAAATGTAGCAATCAATATTCTATTTCAATTGCCACCAATTGTTGACAACATTTACTTACACAGTACAGACCAATTGTGTTTGCAAATGTTAGTCCTTCATAGAAACGCAACAAACAATCCTGACAACACATATAGTGTTCACAGAATAAGACAATAATTGGACTACTGTGCTGGAATGGTGAAATTCACTATAAACTCACAAGAAGGTATAATGTACTTTCTACAAGTACTGGAAAACAAAAACATACCTATAAATGAAATCTTCCAGATTTCATACATGTGGAAACATACATGCACTCTGTGCAACAATATGCACTATGAACAAATCTCTAATGAACGTTTTGTGTATGTATCCATACCTAACTGTGAATCCGTTCCATTTCCGCAACTTGTACAAAATGCAAACCATGGCAGATTATGTACTACCTGCAATTCAAATAATCGCTCCACTTTACTAATACAAGCACATAGTAAATACGTAATACTAATGCTTCTATGTTACAATGCCAATGGTACTAAAAACAACTGCAAGCTGACTGGATTCACACATGGTCAAGTATCACTTGGTAAGAAAACCTTCACAACCATAGGTATAATCTACCATGCAGGAACCACAACCAATGCAGGTCACTACACTGCATATATAAAAAAGAATTGTGGATGGTTCGAATGTAATGATAGTACCATTAGTTTAAAGCAAAGATTACCAGCAAATCTTATAAACGCTTATTTAATATCCTTAAAACCAAAATTTAATAACTAATCTGTGCATAAACATTAATACAACTTAAATTAGAAAACTATAAACCGTTAGAATACACCAACAGGTATCTAACTGCCCCAAGATTTTGCAACAACCAAACAGATAGATTAACAACTTAAGAATATAAATAAAAAGTATAATCAGTTACAATTCAACAATAAGTATCTAACAATCTGCAACAAGCCAACATTAGCCAGAAACACCAAGTAAACACTGAAAACACAAAAATAAATGTACTGTACCAAAACAAAAAAAAAAGGTTTTTTTTAATCCAACATGGATTGTTTTTCCCACAGACCCAATGATTTAACAACAAACACAGAAATTGAGCAAATTGCACAGTACACTGGTTTGTAAACTAATAAATATGAGGGTAGAAAAAAAGCTGAAATGTCTATTTTGCAATGTAATAAGTCCTTATAAACCAGCAACACTAATATGATCTTTTCTTTTATCACAGAAATTGACAAAGAGTATATGTGCTCCAGTTACCAAACCAAACAGTTAGTATATTATAAGTACAACTCATAAATACTGCTCCATAACACAACCATTGAAGCAAACATGTAACCGTACACCACAATGCAAAATGTTTACTTCCATGGCTATGTTACAATGCAGTGCTTGTTACCAAACTCTACAATCTTAATGACATGACGTAGCCAAAACTTCATACAAACTATACAAATCAAACAGTACATAAACTGTAGATTTGCAAATATTTGATAGATATTCAATTCTATGGATGTGATCTATGGGTATGATAGAAATAAGACAGACTGGGGGTCGTGAGTAGCCAGTGCGCTGGTTGATACCAAAATTAGAGCAAGTTTGATGGCCTGCTGCTCTGATAATCTTCCACTGATGTCCCCTAGTAAACACCAATACAGGTAAACATAGGAAAAAACAGAAGGTGTAATCAGTGCATAGATCCCAAAATTCCAATTGTGGAGTCCATAAAGCTTAATACAGAAATTGCTTACGGACATCCCGGACACCGCGCCTGTTCTTAGAACAGTTTTAACTTGCCTGCGGACAGTATGGACAGGAATAGTGTCCTTAGGACAAATCCATTTTGGATAATTGCGGACATTCCGGACACCGCGCCTGTTCTTAGAACAGTTTCAACTTGCCTGCGGACACTACGGACAGGAATAGTGTCCTTAGGACACATCCATTTGGATAATAGTGGATATTCCAGACACCACACCTGTTCTTAGAACAATTTCAACTTGCCTGTGGACAGTACGGATAGGAATAGTGTCCTTAGGGCAGGAATAGTGTCCTTATGACATCCCGATTTTGCCAATTACGGACATCCCGGACAGCACGGTTGTCCACGGATAAGACGAACAAAACAGGGGTGCCTGCCACCTAAATAAATACAGCATTTGACCCATGTCTTACTCCCTCACCCTCCCCAAACTCTCTTACACACCAACACACTTGCCAAAGTTATATTTCTCCACCATTTGTCACCGCGCTGTCCGCGGATCCAAGATGGCAGGCGTTTCCAAAAATCTGACGCACTTCATGCTCTTGCCCATCCAATCAGCGGACATAGATATCATTAATTTGTTGTGACCTACTTTTCAGTCTTTTAAAAAAAACTACTGGATGGATTTTCACCAAATTTACAAAAGCACGTTTTCGGGACCAAGCCGCTGCTCCTGCCACAAATTTGGTGAAAATCCATCCAGCGGATTGGGCTGTAGGCGTGAGCAACGTTTTTTTCCCCATTCAGTCTATGGGAAAAAGAAGTTTTGGGATCCCCCTCCCCTATAACTTTGCCCCCCCCGGACCAAACCTCACCAAACTTTGCAAAATAAATACTTTTTTTTTGTGCAAAGTTTGGTGAGGATTCGTCCAGAGGGAGCGAAATTATAAGCCACCCAAAAAGTGCTCTTCCTATGGGATTAGCAATTTAACCATAACTACACAGCCACTAATGTGGCTGTGTAATTATATATATATATATATATATATATATATATATATATATATATATATATATATATATATATATATATATATATATATAATATTTATTTATTTTATTATTTAGTGTGTTAGAGTTTATCGTACACTTTTCAGACATATTAAATCAGAAACAAATATCATTCACAGTTAAAACATTAAATCATCATTAGATAACAATTTCAAAAATCTCATTGCAGAAATGCACAGCAAAGTTTTTGAATCACACATCAATCGGTGCCATGTAAGTGTTGGAGCTATTTCATGGCAAGTCAAGTTAAACACATAAAAACATTTGTATGAATTTCAACAAATTTGTTACAGTCAGAAAATAAATGCTCCAATGTTTCCACTGCATGTTTGCAAAAGTGACGAAGTCTATCTTGTGTAGGATTTTTTTGTCTAGCACTCCAACATCTTTGGTTGGGAATAAGTTTAACTTCAACCTCAGCATCATATGTCTGAGTCTTTTAGAGGGGTATTTGGCTACAAATGACTGTAAAACATTAAAAGGTTTAATATACTCAAAGTGCTTACAAATCTTAAAATTAGATAAAACCTCTCTGTTATTGATCCAATCGTAATTAAAAAGTGTTTTCTTAGTGCAAAGCGGGCAAAATATCAGCTCTTCCTCTGTTGACCCAATATCCCGCAAGATGGATAAGCATGTTTCACTCAATAAATCTGATGCAGTACAAGTTTCGCTTTTTAGTACGCCAATGAATTACCTATATAAGGAGTCAGCCGGAGGGGCTAATAAGCTTCTATATAATTGTAATATGCTCCAGTCCACCTGAGAGCGAAGAGACAAAAAGCCTAATACGTGTCTAATTGCATGTAGGGGAATCCCCTGTGGTAGGCACAAAACCTTTTTCCAAATGTTAGCCTCCATCTTATTCCAATCGCCGGATGCTAATGCAGTCTCTGCACCATACAATCATTTTTTAGTTATTTTCCGCTGATAATATTTAAGAACTGGAATTAAAGAGAGATGCCCATATTTGCGATCCACTTGACGCAACTGAACTATAGATGACCCTTTAAAAAAATGTATTAGTGCATTAGCGCAAACAAACCAGATATGATCATTACATCTTCACACCTTGTGTGATTCACTATCAAGTTTTCCCCCAACATTTTCTCCCACCTTCAACCTCTAGCCAACCCCCCCTTCCACATGTGGCCCTAGGGTGAGCATGTCAGGTGTCTCATTGGAGCCCTCTATTCAAGCTCCTTCAATCACTTGTTCCAATAGATGACCCTTTTAATGCCTTAGAAGATGAGGATAAAATATGTTTTGTATTGTTTGCAGTAAGCAACACCCCCAAATATGTGAAGCTCTCAACCTTCTCCAAAGCCTGTCCGTGTATAAACCACGTATAACCATTTGTTCTTGACTCTTTTTTTTCATCCTGCTATTCAAGATCATCATTTTAGATTGCTCCATGTTCAGGAGCAGGTCCAATACCTTACTTTAGTCGTAGACAGCTGTTAGTGACGGTTGTAACCCTATTGGTGTGTATTCAAATAACACACCGTCATCTGCATATAGCAGATAGTGGATGACAACAGTGCCTAATTTAGGAGGATATGCACCAATATAGTTTAAAGCCGTTCTCAAATCTGGCATATATAAACTAAAAAAAACAGGGACAAGAACACAGCATTGACGCATGCCCCTATTGGTACTTTCCCAGTCTGTAAATGATCCCCTCTGGTCTAATCCTATTTTTAATCTCGTATTTGTACATCAATCTTTCAACCTATTTAAAAGAGCCCCTGGACACCCACATTTTGAAATGTTTCCCCACAGGGTTAATCTCTTTGTGCAAACAAAGGCTTTTGAGAGATCTAAGAAAGTGATATTTCATGTAGCATATACAAACCATTTATAAAAGCCATGATTGGCGATGGGGGGTATAAATTGTTAGTCTCCTCTGGATATGCAAAGATAATCCCAGCTTCTTTTATTAATCCCTTTTGTGGTAATTTATAGCCCAAAGGTAAAATTGAATAGATGGTTGTTTGTGAACCATGTTTCTAGGATTCCTATATACTGGCAGATTGTTGGGGTGTTTAATGGTCAATCTGATGTTGATTGCACTGATATAGATCTGTATAGAGTGCTCTGTATTTCTGTATTAGCCAGGTGTTTTAGTGTTAAGATTGTGGGAAGATATCCAAATTTGGGCAACGTAAAGGGAGATCTGCCTTCCCTGGTGCTATGGGGTCCCGATTGCTTATGTTGATGCCCAGGATTACTATCATTCCTGGAATGGGATCACCCAACAGTGTTGTGGACCATTGAGGGTGGGTGATGGTCTCAATTGATTGTCATTGAATGTTCTAGTGGGTCAAGTTTCCATTTGCGATTAGCATTACCCATAGATATTTTAATGAGTTTAGGAAGGAAGATGTGAAGGGTTGTCAACTTAAGGGTTTTATTTGTCTGAAATATGATGGTTCATTTTGAGTTTGTCATTTTTCTTTGTGGTTATTTTAGTGTGCGACAGGAACAAGCATTATTAGGTGTTTTAGACCTAAGGTCAAAGAAGGTTTTTAGGGTTGTCTCCTACTGTCTGAGGTGGTTGGTGAAGAACATATTTGTGTGCCATACCTTATTCTTTCTACCCCTATAGCAGTCTGCATAAGGGGTATCTGAATTAATTTGAAGGCAATTTTTTTTTAATGTTTCCTTCCATTCTTTGAAATGGTAGAGTGTAGGAAATACAGTGTAGGAGGGTAGTTGCAATGCTTAAGGGTGTTGTGACAGATAACCTTATTACAAGCGCACTGATGTGATGAACAGGTAGCTTTGAAAGTATAACTGGTTTTGGAGGAATACTAGTAGGGTGCTCTCTGTTAGCAGGGGTATGGAATATCTGGGTTATCTTAGCATGTGCCAAGTTTTAGTTATGCGTAGACAATTAGCGAGGTTGTAAATGCGTCTATTATGAGCTAGATCATCACCCGAATGATGCTACAATTTTCCTTGTTGGAGTATTAGGATGTTGTCTAGGATGACAATGTTTGTAGTAACATTTATATGAGAATACAGGGCCTTATGGGCTGGGTGCAAATTTATAAGCACAAAAAGTACAGGGCCAAACAGGCCAGATGTACCCTTTAAGGGAGCAAGGAACACAGATGTAACTTCTGAATGCAGACAATAATGCAGGATCCTATGTGCCAGATATAGCTTCTTAAGGAGCACAGAAAAACAGGGATGTAGATTTTGACAACACAAACAATATAGTTGTAACTAAAACACATTAAAAAAATACAGGGCCTTATCGGCCAGATGTACCGTTTAAATGCAAATGAAATACAGGGTAACTATTTTCATTTATCTATTTATATCACGCCGATAGCCTACAGGCAACAGGGCGCACAGTTACACAAGTGAAACAACTAAAAAAAGACAGGACAATCAAGAACCTAGAGGGCACAAAGATGCAGCGATGGGCGATTACTTAAAGAGGAAGGTTTTTAGAGCCCTGCGGAAAGCCCTTGTATTTCCTTCTTGTCTTAGGCTCAATGGGAATCCATTCCAGAATTTGGCAGCATAAACTGGAAATAATCTTCCTAGTACATTGGAGCGTTTATATACAGGGCAGCAGACCTGTGCCAGATTGGATGAGCGTAAGGATCTGGTTGGGATGTAGCAAGAGACTAGAGATTTTAAGTCATGTAAAGGCAACAGTGTACAAGAGTGCCTATTTTAAAGTTGATGCGCTCCCGCAACAGAAGCCAGTGGAGGTCTTTCCTATGATTTAGAGATGTGATCTCTCTTTGGAATTCTCCTGATGATGCATAAAGCATCATTCTGGATGATTTGTCATTTCTGCAAACATGAGATGTTTGCACCGGACAGTACGGCGCTCCGATAGTCTAACCTCAACAGTATTGTTGCTCGAGCTATGGTTGCACATTTCTTTTTTGTAAGGAAGGGCTGGGTGTTTTTTAGCAGGAGAAGGTAGTATGAACAGTTCTTCCTGACCTGGCTGACGTAGGTTTCGTCATTCATGGAAGATTCCAGATAGGTACCCAAAGTTTTTACTTCGCTAAGAACTGGACTAGTGCAGTTCTGGATTTTGAGACTTTTGGAGTCGGGGTTCAGTTTGCATCGTACCTGCGAGGAGCCGAAGATCAATAGCTTGGTTTTGCTTCCATTGAGACACATTCAATTGCTGGTTATCCACGACTCAATAAGACAATAATTGTGGTGGAGGTTGAATGAATCGCATTCATAATCACCGCTGATTTCCAGAATTAACTGTGTGTCGCCTGCATAGTTGGAAAAGAAAATGCCTGTTTCTTTAAGGAGAGAACAGTGTTCTCATATAAAGATTGAATATAACTGGGGACATGCAGGCTCCCTGGGACACACTGCAGTGAATGGGAGCTGTGGATGAAAAGGCCCCACCCCAGTGAACTCTGGACACTCAGAGAGACAGGAAGGACTGGACCCATTTGATGGCTTCCTTAGAGCAACTGCCCAAATGACCCAGTGTGTGAAGAAGGCGGTCGTGGTCGAGGAGGTTGAACGTCACCGAAAGATCGAGTAGAACTAGTAGGCCAGCCTTTACTTTGTCTATGGTGCTCAACATGTGAGTTTGGAGATCAATGAGTGCCGTCTCAGTGCTATGTGCAGGTCCAAAACCTGATTGCCTGGTGTGAAGAGAACCGGTCATTTCTACAAAGGCTTAAAAGGCTTGAAGCTGTGATGTGGCTATTTTGTCCAGTATTTTCAAGCGGAAATTTAAGTTTGTGATGGTTCCTTAGGATCCATTCCAGGTTTCTTGACCAGAGGGATGACCGTAAACACCTAGATTGATAGCCACAGAAGGACGAGTTAATGAGGCGGGTGAGTAAAGGGGCCAATAACTTTTCATGCTCTAGGATCATTTCTGGAGGAAGCATGTTTTCCGGACAGGTCGTGGGGCGCATAGAGGAAAGCATTTTTCCCATATCAGTACTGATAATAGGTGTCAGTGTGAAGTTAAGGTGTTCTTGGTTCATGGCTGATGTGACCACTAGATTTCCAGGAGGACTGTTAGCCAGGTTGTTTTTAATTTTATCCTGCGTTTTCATTATTTTTGCTTCGAAAGCAGCCTGTCGTTCAGCACAGTCCTCAGCCGTTGCAGAGATTGACATAGCTTGGGCTTTTGGGTTTTTCATCGATTTGAGCATCTCAAATAGTTTTCTAGTGCTATTTGTGGCTTCATCAATCCGGGCATTACAGACATTTTTCTTAATTTCCACTATATTTAGTTCATAGCGTTTTTCCTGATCTTTCCAACCCTTTTTATTATCGTGTGAGGGGCATTTAAGC
This sequence comes from Ambystoma mexicanum, assembly GCF_040938575.1. Lineage (NCBI taxonomy): Eukaryota > Metazoa > Chordata > Amphibia > Caudata > Ambystomatidae > Ambystoma > Ambystoma mexicanum. The sequence continues at coordinate 851,741,046 of NC_090936.1, read as the reverse complement.
CACTGAGCTTCTAGTTTTCCTTTGGCCCTTTTAGAGTACTGAGCTCTTGAGTAAACCATTTTTGGTGCCCTACATTGGCCCTGACGGATTTAGACCAGAGCAGAGTTATCCTGTCAAACATATCCAAAAAAAGGTGGAGTTAGGAGGTCACTAGGTGCTCTGCTGAATCAGTGTCCGCTGTACATGCCATGAGCTCTTCCAAGCAAACCTGAATGTCCGAGAGATGTACCTTGTTGAATTTATGACAGGTGACTTTTTTAAATATTGTTAGAGGATTTCAGGGGTGGGGTCCTGTAGCTGGGTATGAAAATCAACAGCATAGTGATCGGACCATATCAATATACACCATTAGATTTCGAGCCACAACCCAATCTAGCAGGTTATCTTTGGCTGTGAGGGGCCACTATTAAGTATTTGGTGATTGATATTATTGAGAGCCAATTCCAAATCAATGGCCTACTTGACAGCTGGATTACCCCGCCAGCAGTTAAGATCCCCTAAGAAGAGGGTAGCATAATTTGGTCCACTGAATTTTCTTAGTAACTGAATAATCTCCTCATTGAAGCCAGGCTTTACTGAGGGAGCCCGGTAAATTAAGATAAAGTTCATACAGCTGTGGGTGGTCGGTGTCATTTTAATACAGAAGATGTCACAATCCAGGCAGTGGCATGGAGAGGTGAAAAATGTAAACTTTCTTTAGGCGATAAAGGCCATCCCCCCTCCATGGCCCTGTGCCTGGTTTTTGCAGAAAATAAGTAACCCTCTGGGACGTCCAAATCTATCATAGGAACAATGGCATCAGTAGTCCACATTTCCATCAGACACATTATGTCTAGCTTCCTATCAAAGATGAAATCGTGGATGTCACGAGTGTGACTATTGAGGGACCCAGTATTCAGTATAGCCATTTTAAGTCTTCTGCATGCTCTTGTAGCTGGAGGCGCTATCTCTCTAACCTCCTCAATCCGGTTGTGGGAGTGAGGTGGAAAACCATCACCAACAGTTCTTGCTAGGACTGGGCCCTGGCTAGTGGAGGAGGGGTAGGACATGGAGGTGGCATTGGAGCACGGAAAGTTGGGGGCATCAATAGATGACAGGGACTTGCCTGATTTTGGAAAGGTCTGGGATCGTGGGCTAGAGAGTGGGATTTCTGTGGCTAAAAGATTGCCAATCGTTACACACTGCACGATTAAGGCTTCTTCAATAGGATTAGGTCGGGCTTGTTGCACCCCTTTATTAGTGTTGGGCTGGGGACAGTTGTGATTCTGATGTTCAGGAGACTGATCCTGAAGGTCGGATAGTTTTGGTTTCATGTATTTGTCTACAATAGCAAGACGATTCGCCCTTTGGTCTGCCAAGAGCAGGTTCAGTTTTTAAGGATAGCCCACTTTGCAAGGCTAAATATCACTGAAGAACAGGGAACCAGTTATCCCATTCCTAGGGCTCCGGCAACCACTGGGATTGTGCACGAGGTTCAAAGGGAGCTGATGTATGCCTATATGCCTGAACCCCAGAATGGTATCGACGTAAGTAATATAAGGTAGAGACCCTGTATATACCGGGATTAGGGCCCTAAGCATGTGTGTCTATTAGAACTAACTCACACGCAGTTTACAGGGCCTTAGGGGCCATATGTAACTTTTGAAAGAACGGGAAATGTGAATTGCTTACACTCAAAAGGCCAGAGTCAATTATTTAATTGGACCAGGTATTTAAGGGCCCTAGTATGTAACATAACGTGTCAATAGGTTAATTATTGGTGCAGAAAGGTGTGTGCATTCCTTTGCTGACCAACATTCACAGTAAATGTCTATTGGTTATCAACTTTTCCAGCAACAACAACTTGCATAGTGAGTGGTGGAGAATGGCAGTCCTGCAGCTCGTAACTCTGTGTGACTGTGTTTCGGCAAGAAGAATTCAGTCTGCCTACGGTTTCTACTTGCTCTCACCTGTGGGCGTACTCCTCATAAACCCATTCTATCCACGGAGTGGCGGAGAGTGGCAGTCCTGCAGCCCATAACTCTATAACTCTGTGTGACTGTTTCAACAAGAAGAATTCAGTCTGCCTAGAGTCTGTATACTGTTTCTACTTGCTCTCACCTGTGGGCGGACTCCTCATAAACCCTTTCTATCCACAGAGCCGGGGAGAGAGGCAGTCCTGCAGCTCGTAACTCTGTGTGACTGTTTCAGCAAGAAGAATTCATTCTGCCTACAGTTTTTCTGTTTCTACTTGCTCTCACCTGTGGGCAGACTCCTCATAAACCCATTCTATCCACGGAGCGGCGCGGAGGGGTGGGGATTGGCAGTCCTGCAGTCCCGCAGCCAGTCGATTGGTGAGCGCTCTATCTTATCCACCACATCTTGATTTATATTCTACTTCTTGTCCGCAACTTCAAGATGTCTGATGCCAATTTCCCTCCCATTGCCCTTGCATTAAACGATGAACAGCTGTCTGAACAAAGTCAAACCTTTACTTCCTTTGAAGTTTTGCCCCGGCACTCCTTGTCAGCATCTGATATATCGTCCACGGAAACCGCAGACTTAGATGATTCCATTCTAAATTCTGTACAAGATCTGACATCTTCGTTCAGCCCAATCTCCACTCAGATTGGTTTGCAAACCCAGATGAAACGCTTCCTGCCTCTTAATGTTGATGCAAATATCGTGGCAACAACCTCTTCTCACATCAACACGCTACAACCCCCTTTGACAACAACATTGGCTGAAAAATCGGCAACAGTTTCTGAGAAGCGCTTACTTAGTACGCCGAACACACCCGACGCCACTAATAATGGCGGCAACCCGATTAACATGAAATGCACGCTGAGTTCGGCCTAGGTAATTCGCTTGTAAATTCACCTTTGAGTCACGTGAGTCTGTGGCCAGACGGGGGTGAGAGTGCGCCCATGGCTACCAGTCTGTCGGCCGGCAAGGATCCAGTTGGGGGCTCGGTTGAAGCTGAGTTCGGGGCGGGGTGTGTTGCAATTACATGCATCCTCTGTTCCCTAGGGGAGGGTGAATCGTACCAAGACAAGCGCATGGTTACATGCACCTGTCGCAATGCGGAGAAACCGGATGCATTTCAAGCTGACCAACACGCCCCACATTGCATCAAACACAATCAACTCCAACCACATACTCAAACACATGATCAACGCTCTTTTTGTCTGTGTTCTGTGCCCCCATTAGCCACTTTTGATTCCATTGAAGCGCACGCAGACAATACAAAACAACTTGCAACAAAATAACCTGTAACCTTATTACTTAAAAGAAAACATGAAATATCTTTTCACGAACAACGGGTGGCCAAATTCTTTGCAAAACGAGCCCATATAGGCAACACAAGAACAATATGGAAGCCCATGTCTCTCAAGCCCCAAACTAATACATTCAATCTTCAGCTAGCTAGCCATGCAAATCGTACATGGCAGAAATCGAATAGAGCTGCAAAAAGGACCGATCAACTGCCTCATTTGCAGCCCCACGAGGTAATAACAAATATTCAAACAAAAGACTTGGAAATTCCAGACAAACTCTTATTAGAAAAGTCAAAATTAATGGAGACTGATGTAGCTCGGGATTGCTACGCTGCACTAAATAAAAATCTTTTGTGCAGTCATAATTCAAAATCTGTTACAAGTTGGAGCTGGACACCATCTGAACGTAGACTGTCTGTCAGCCCCAACTTATCTGACAAAAACATACTTCTGGGCACACAAGCAGGATCTTCTCTTAACCAACCATTGGTCAACGATCACTTGCTGATAAACAAACATCAGAAGATTGCTAATATCAACAATGCAACTCAAACTGATGTTCATACCTCTGACAAAAACAACCAAGCAAATATTTCCAATAATCGCGAATTCCTATTGATTTCAACCTTAACAGCAATATTATCTCCTTTCATGAAGCTATACAAACAAATGCGCAAGCAATTGAAAGGCCAGACCACAGTTCTCGCCATGCTTCATTTCAAAACGATGTTTAAGGTTTTGTAACAGAAGTACAACATAATTTAGAGTCAAATGAAGCGAAAGTATCAAGCACGCTGGTTATCGCGTTCATTTGACCCAGTAGATCCCATTGTGCAACCTGTTATGTCAAAGAAGCAGTTGTCTTCAATTGCAATCCAAACCGATTTGGGAGGCAAACCAGATATTCTTGCAGTAAACAACGTCATTAGCATGCTGGCAGCCAACACGCCCCACAGTGACTATATCCAACAAAATGGTATATCTACTGAACATACATCCAGATTTAATGTACCTTGTTTAACAAATAATCAACAAGTAGATTCACCAGCTATTGCTGCTGCACAGACCCGTCAATGTAGTACTGATCCAGTTGTGATCACACAAGAACAAACATTTTCCACACAGGACCACACAACATCTGTACCAGCCACTATAGCGAAAATAATGTGTCCATTCTGCTTTGCCCGCGATAGTTGACAATAACCTAAAGGATAAAAACTGGAAAGCCAAAAAAAAAAAAACATAGCTGGGTCGATTACACAGATGAAAAAAGAAATTAATCTGCACTAAGAAGCGAAATTCATAAGCAAGTAAGGTCTTCATCTAAAACTTATCACTGCTCGACCCTTCTCAATCAACTATAATAACAATGGTGCCCAACAAAATTCAAAATCCTCAAATAATACCTGCTCCGATGACAGAAACTACACAAGTAGCTGACATTTCAATCAACGAATTAGCAGATCTTTCAACATACTCAATAACGTCAGAGAACCTCGAATCGGACCAAAACAATGACGAAGAATCAACGTGTGCACCTGACTCCCCAGAATCTGATGACGACGAATCTTGCAAACCAAGATGGAACAAGGTACCAGTAGGCCTGCGGCGCATACGGCGTCAAGCACAGGCAGAGCTAACAACCAAGACTAGGGGCTAAGTGGTGGATTTAAATCCAACATCAGTTCCAATGAACACTATGTCCTGTGCAATACATAATGAATCTGAACCTGAAATGCCCCGGGTCACCATAGCCCCTTCTTCGTTGCAAATAAAGTATGCATTTCGAGCAGGCGCAAACACATTGAAAGCTGAAATACCTCTGAAACCATCGACCATTACACAAGAGGAAGCAGAATCAATACATCTGATTGAATACCGAAGGGTTGTGCACTCTGAACTAGTGGCTTTGTCCAGCCCTTTAAGATGAGTAGCGGTACCCTGGAAATAGGTGGGGATGCAGATTTTATTCATACATCAATAATCAAGATGACACAAATGGTTTGGCAAAAGTTTGTCTGTTTTAATATCAAGTATCTAAAACAGGGAGTACAACGAACATCAGCAATTGCTCTATACTCTGACTCCAACTACTTCATAAAAAAGCTGGGTTCTTATACCCATAACTGGCCATCATCGATGTTTTGACCTGCGTCATTACCAAAGTTATCCTACGTGGCAAACTACAAAAACCTTTCGGGAAGTGGGATTGGTTCTAAGTGAATAACTAAGCATAGGTTCTATATCTGTAGGGAGAAACGGAAAGAGGTAATTGCATAGTTAACATCAAGTAGGGCGACTAAGCCCTCCCTTCAAAATGGCCACTATGAACGTCACTAAATGTACGACGTCCCATTGGCTACTCACATTTCTCATAAAGGCTTAAACATGCCTCAGTCCAAGGTTAATAAACCTTTCTACCTTTTCTTGTTATCAAGGCTTAAGCATGACTTAGTCCAAAGTCAATAAGCTACTGTGGCTTTAAGAATGCAGATCTTCTTTTACTCTGCAACTAAGATTCACAGAATGTTCGAATGTGTCCTTTTACCCTTTTATTTATAGCTCAAAAGGGAGTGTCCATAATCAACCCACAGTCCACTAGAGGGTTCTCCACGCTTTCCACTTGTCAGGTTATGCGTCCTTCTTCCTCCTCAGAGATCTCGTCTGCACGTGCACGTGCTGTGGTTCTTCCCCGATGATTGTAGCTTCTTTCGCAGAGGGGTGTAGACAGAGGAGTTACTCCAGAGTAGATCTTGATTTTCCCCAGGAAGATCCAAGCGCGCCTACCCTGCAATTTGACAGCAGATGGCGTGACATCCTCAACGATAAAAGGAACGTTGAAACTGGGCTTGTCCCCCTCCTTGTGTGGTTACGAACTAAGACTGCATCTTTGGGAAGTTGAAATTCAGCAGGTTGGGTTGTTGATGCATCTCCTTCTGTGTTCTGTACTGCCTTACACCCTCGTCTCTGAAACTGTCCTGACATTACAGATAAACTGGAAGTCATACAGTTCAAATAGTTTTGCAATTCAAGTCCTAAAACTTCTGACATTGGCTGAGCATCACATCTAACCCGGGATGGAGGCATTAAGGGTGTTCTCATTTGCCGTCCTGTCACGATTTTGTGCAGGGTAAGATGGTTGTAAGAACCTGGTTGGTTCCTTAGTCCATATAATGCCAGTGGTGGCAATGTAACCACCCTTGTTTCAGAGTAAGCTTCAACTTGGCTATTCTTTCTTTTAACAGGCCATTGAGCTTTACACAGATCCCATTTCCTTGCGGATGAGAAGCCGAAGAAAACTTGTGCTTTATACCAAGCAACAAGCTGATCTGCTCGAAAACTGTATTAACAAAATGAGTTCCATTATCCGATCTGATTACCTCGCACACTCCCCATCTAGTAAACACTTACCGCACAAAAAATTTAGCTGCGCATGTAGAGTCTGGGTGTGTGCATGGACCTGCCTCTAGCCATCTACAAAAAGGACACACTACAACAAGCCAATATCGGTATCCATTGCAAACTTGTATCATGTCGACATAGTTGATATGCAAGTGCTGAAAAGGGCCATTGGGTCTTGGGATGACTCCCCTCACTATGCGCAGTGTATGCCCAGCCGTGAATTGTTGGTAAACAATTTAATTTACCATAAAAAATGCAACATGTTCCATTAGGTTCGGCACAAACCAATCTCAGCAATAGTTACAGCAAGTTTCTCCCTAGTTGTATGCAAGGGTAGCGTAACTGTTCTAGCGCTACCCTTAATAAGGCTATAGGCCACACTGGTTTACCAGTGCTGTCTTGCCGCCAAAATGCTTCGGAGGGGTTTAATCCGGTGCCTCCCCTTGGAGCTCCACTATCTGTGTTTTTGGCATATGATTATATCCCTCACCCACAATCATCATCACATTCATTCTTCCATTCACATCAACGGTTTCAATATTCATCATCCCTGTATCTGTATTTGCTGTGCACTTGGCTTCAGTGTTCAATCTGTCCCTTTCGTGTGATCTGCGCATTTAATGACTGCTATGCCCACTGGGAGTTGTAGTGCCTTAATAAGCCTATCTAATAAGGCTGCGTGCTGCATTGGCGTGCCGTCCGCTCGGAGGTAGCCCCTCCTCTTCCAGCGTGCTAGCCCTGCGCGCACCGTCGATATCACGTAGACGGAGTCGCTGTACACTGTTACTTCCTGGTCTGTGTGATTCGCAATCGTGAGTATTAACGCCAATAATTCTGCAGCTTGCGCTGAATAATGAGATAGCAATTGAGTACTTACGAGCACTCAAAATTATCCATTTGCCAAATGCTTCACTACAGCGGCACCTGTATATTTTTGCCCATCATTTTGATCGATTCTTGAGGACCCGTCAATGAAAACAACCCCTCCCCCCACGGCGAGTGCATTCTCCTTTACTCTAGGGAGCTCATCATAAAACTCTTCATAGTTTGTGCAATCGTGCATGGGCTCTCCTTCTGTGATTGGCTCAGCTATAAACATAGCTGGGTTCACTATTTTGTATCGAAACTATTTTAATCGCTGGATTCAATAGGACTACCTCATAGGCAGAAGCCCTTTGAGAAGTCAACATGCCTTTCGGTTTTTCCAAAATGGCAAATAGGACAAGTTCAACAAATAACGTCATACAACATCCCATCACTATGCTTGTAGCTTTCTCTATGGCGAACGTGGTGGCTGCCAAACTTTGTTCGCATGAAGAAAGTGACTTCTCATTACAGGGTCCAAAATTCCACTGTAATATGCAAGGGGCTTGTACCCCAATGTGGTTCTGTGTGCGAGTACTGCTGTCATAAAAGAACCATCTGCGAGAATAAAAATAATTCCTCTGCATAATTGGGGATCCCTAGAACTGGGGCTGTGCAAATCAAACCTTTCTTCCATTGCCTCAATCCACACGATTTTTTCTTGCGTTGCTTGTGCTTTCTTTAAGGCCTGTAAGAGAGGCTGTGTATACGAATTGTAGTCAAAGACCCATGCCCTGACATAATTGCATAATCCCAGAAAACTCTGCATCTGTTTTATGGTGTGTGGCTTGGCTGTTTTTAAAATGGCCTCAGCTCTTTCAGGGGTAATGTTCTTTCCCTCATGTGAAATCAATTGGCTTATGTACAACACTTCTTGTTGACAATATTGTAACTTTTCCTTGTCAACCTTATATCCATTGTCAGCAAGTATAATCATCAGTTGAACAGAATCGCGTCTGCACTCTTCCTCTGTGGTGCTGCAAACTAAAATGTCATCTACGTATTGCAGCACAACGCTTTCTAAAGCAATATTGCTCAAGTCCATCTGGAGGACTGTGTTGAAAATTGATGGGGACTCACAGTACACCTGGGAAAGGCTTGTGCTTTTTAATCGCACTTATCTAAAAGTAAACAATGTCAAATCTTGTGAGTCCTTGTGCAATGGGATTGAGAAAAACACATTTTTCAAGTCAATCACCGTGAAACAGCGTGCATCAACAGGTATATTACATAGAATTGTAGATGAGTTCGGGACTAAAGGGAACTCGGCCTCTACAATTTGGTTTATTGGGCGAAGGTCTTTTATTGAACACCACAACCCCCCCAATAGATTCTTTGATAGGATAAACTGACTTATTACATGGTGACTCTGACGTCACTAGGATACCTTGGTCCATCATGGCAGAAATCGTCTTGAAAATGCCTTCATCTGCCTCTTGAGACATGGGATATTGCCATGCTCGAGGTAAAATTGCTCCTGGTTTCAATTTAATCTTCATCTTCCCCAATCCCCTTCAGTAAGCCTACGTCATAGGGGCCAGTGGTCCATAATGAAACTGGCACTTTCGCCATATCTTCATCAAAATATTCAGGGTTTTTCTTTGCTAGCATCATTCTTTGCAGAACTTCTCTCTTAATTGCCTTTATCAAATAAGTAATGCATATTTCAAATATCACAAAATCATCAGATAGGTCATCTCCAAACAATTCCTCATCTGTGACGTCAGTCACTCTGCAGCCTTCCTCAATGGCAGTTATTGTGCTCCATCGTCTACCTTTATCATCAGTTGCATCAAGCAAAGCCATATTTCCTCGGACTATAGCTGATTCTATGTGTAAGGGAAATATTCACCCATATATCTGTACGGAGTAACAGAAAGAGGTAATTGGACAGTTATCAGGTGGGGCGACTAAGCCCTCCCTTCAAAATGGCCACTATCAACGTCACTAAATGTACGACGTCCCATTGGCTACTCACACTATAGGATTCCCAACTACGTGGTCCCCTACAATTGGTTGGTTTCTAAGCCCCATCAGTACTTTCCTATCTACGTTAGCAGCACGCAGACTGAACAGCAGGTGCGGGTGAGCTCGTCTTAGCACCAGCTTCCCACCAATTAAAACATCATTCATCATCACCTCAATGGTCCAGTGTCAATTAGTGCTTTGAAGTTGGCCTTGAGTTTGTACTGTTCTCTGAGAATTTTTAAGGAGTATGGTCACTAGCCGTCTTCCTTGCGTAGGTGTGAGCATCTCGCTCGTCCAACTTTCTTCTATCACATGACTGGACACCATGAAATTGAGCCTTTTCGTGTGTTTGATTTTATTTACAATAGTCCTCTGACGTCTTTTTTTGCTTGACCTCTCTGTTCTTTCACATTAATTGTATCCAATGTCAGCCAATTCCAGTTTGAGAAGACCTTGGCTTTCTTGGCTCAGTGAACTCCTTCGCTGAACTTTTATTCTGTTTAATTAAATTGCTTTTCTCAACTGTGACACTAAAATGAGGCCTTCTTGCTTCGTTCAGTACTGCTTATGTACGTAGTGGAAACATTCATCCTTTACTTGTCCATATGTATCTTTTGAGGTATATATCTATATGTTGGCACTTGCCGCGGTCTAATCTATTTAAAAGCATGTGGCCAGCTTCATGATTGCTTTGCTGCTTGTGTTTCATTGCATCTGTATACGTTTAAACTAACTAAGTATCTTCATCAGGTCTGTGGCATTAGTCTCTTCATCTTGATCCCAAGATGTCACTTATCCATGGCACCTTCTTGTACTTTATAAATCGTCTGCCTCTCTGGTCCGGTTATCTTTCTATATGGGTGTCGATTCAACTTTGTATGACGTCACCATTCATCTTTGTCCTTTATTTTTTTTTTCTTCAGGAATCTCGTTCAAATGGCCATCATATTGTCTTGGATGCAAGGATGGTTTCCTCAATGGGTACTTTACCTCTGATATTCTCTTAGCTATAGGTATGCTTATGGGTACTGCACAGAGTCCACACTCTTCTCTTTGCGGGATTAACTGTTCAGTATTTGTCACATAATTCGGTTCATGTGTTTCAGGTAATGTAGGCGGGGCAGTTGGAGTGGGGGTACTTGGCTCCTCCTCTACAGCTCCTTTGTGCCAAGTGAAGGACACAATACAAACATGGCAACAAACCAAGTACAACAAATGTTGCCCACTGAAGTTAACTTTGTGATATCCCCCTTCGAATAATGCAAATAAAATACATCCAAGAGGCGCTTTATCCACCTCCAACTGGTGAGCCCATATCTGCAACCACAGCAAAACGAGTTGAGCCAACATATTGTGTCCTGCTTGAACGCATCATCTCAGATGATGATGATGGGCTAACCTTAAATCGTGCCAATGTCATCAGATTATTTCACCATCTACCAGCACTAAGGCTATTATCTACTCATGATTTAACAACCTTTTAATTTCCTGAACATAGAACTGATAAAGTGATTGTTCACTTAACAAGTGTTCTAATCAAACACGTCTTGCTGGGAGAGGCGCTGAAGTTAAGACCACTCGGATTCGATTTATTGGAACTAAATGACACGTTCCGAGCAGTCAATTTATCAGCAAAACAGAAGTATACTCCAAAACAGCAGTAAAAAGTATCATGGAACCCCATTGACAAAAGGGAGTGCTTTAGCTCAAAGGATTTACCACAAAAACTAGCTGAAGAACGAGTTCAACCGCCCAAATTTTGGGACACGGCACCAGAGTCACAAATAATAGAACAAGGTACAACGGAGAATTGGAGATGGCTTGCTAGCTTGTTTGCTGCCAAAATGAACAACTCATAGAATTTACAATCCAATATCAAATTTACCTGAAAGTGGCCATTTGGAATATAAGTGGCTTTACACATCTGACAACAAACAATAGCTTGGTGGGATTAACTCAAGATATCATCTGCCTACAGGAAACTTGGCTACAATCCCTACCAACCATTGATGGATACTCTGTATTTTTGAATCTAGCTGCTAAAGGCCCCAGTGGCAGGCCAAAATTGGGCCTTCTTATTGCCATTAAAAAACACGTTACAGTTGAGCTATTAGAAACAAACCATTCAAACTGACACATTCAATATGTAGTGGGAAATATTTCTCTCAAATCCATCGACCACCCAATAACTCTAATCGTTCTAAACTTATATTGGAATCCTGCAATAAAGTCTTTGAGCGACTTCCCGGATAAAGTTACATAGTATCTGGACAAATTTGGAGAACAATTTTGAAACCCACATATTGTCATCTGTGGGGATTTAAATGCCATCTGTTGGTATGCTGACGGTTATGAAACCGACGACGACCCTGTAACTCTAAAACCGGCAAGAGAGAGTGGCATAACCTGTAGAAGAGCGATGATACAAAGAAACATCTGCCTCTTCACAGACCATCCTTCAGGCGACAAACCAGAGTCAGCAACATGGAGGGGAAAGAAATATAAGCAATCTCTGATTATATTTGTATTTCAGAGAATATAACAAGATTCTTGATCTCGATGCAAGTAATCGAAAAACTTCATAGCGATCATAATCTTTTGGAGATGACCTGGTATTGCCAAACTGAAGTCACAATGAATCAACATAATGCTCAAATAGAAGTAATGCCAGGACGCAATCGATTAAGAATAACATACGCACAGTTAACTTAGTTGCACACCAACTTTCAAGCGTCGATCGAATTAACCGCCCAATCCAGGCCCAGCAACACAATGCAATTTACAGCACTACTGAAATTGATCGAAACCAAACAGGGAAGTTCCACAAAAGCAAGATTGGTACCTCAGCACTGCTTTGATCCTACACTTGCAGTGAAAAAAAACAAATGAACAGGGAACTTCGTGCCCTGAATAACGAAGAGCTTGCCATCCGACAAATTTATGCGAAAAAAATTAAGCAAAAATATCGTTATTGGGGAAAAGCTCATTATAGACTGACCACTCAATATGATGCCGAACGAATGCTATACAACATTAAATCAAAAAAATGTTGCACAAAATTGGTTGCTGATTAACAATTTAGACACTCCTCAAGATGCTGTAAGATTGAACTCAATTACATCCACCACCTGGATCAATCATTTTTCGAAATTCTATGACTCAACCTCAAATTCTTTAATGAATCACAATGAAGATCAGTCAACTTGGGACATATTCGAAATAAATGTCAATTCAATAAGAAATGCAATAAATAAATTGAATAGATCCAGAGTGCCCAGACCTGTCGGCCTCACGAACGCCCACCTCAAAGAACATCCTGACCAATTGGCTGAAATTATGTCGCTGCTATTCTCACAGGTAATCATAAACCAGGAAATTCCAACATCATGGAAAGAAGCAATTAGAATTCCAATTCCAATTTTTAAAAAAGGACCAAGAAATATAGCATCTAACTACATGCCGATCGCCTTACTCGACGTGGTTGGCAAGAAGTTTGCTTCTTTTTTAGTGAAACTGGGCAAATGGAGTGTGGAATCTGGCCATCGCAACCCTTGGCAAAGTGGCTTTGTTAAAGGCATCAGCACTTCATTAAATCTCTTCATAATCAACATCTTAAAGTCTCAAACTGAACGATGTAAAGACAAAAAAATCTTTGCAGCATTCATCGATCTCACTGAAGCATTATACTCAGTTGATAGACCTAAACTGTGGTGCTGGTGTGCATGCGTTTAGGCTGGATGTGTGCCGGTTGTCATGGTAACGCGGCACAGTGTACCCGCTATGGTTTGGAGGCATATGGAACAAGGATCAGGCATACAAAAATGATTGAAGTATGATGCGTGCTTCTAATGAAGCAAAGTGCTGTCATAAAGAGCGATGTAAAGAAGAGGCGCGGGCAGGGCTCGCCTGATGCATTCTATGAGGTATCTTAGGAATTGTGGTGAGCATGCCACTGGGGTGCATCCCTGGTATCAGGGGAGAGGCGTGGTTTAATTCAGCACCCTCGCTCAGGGTGGCTGGGCACTTTCCTATATTTGTAAGGTGCATGCTTGTAGATGCTGTGTCAGTAGGGGGAGTGTTGGGGAAACATCCCTCTTAAAAGTCTACTGCCCTAATTGTGGGAAGCCTTGCTAGAACATGTATGAAGATAATAGATGAAGCTGTGCTGTTCAGTTGCAGGAGAACATTCCTATCAGGCACAGTTGACACATTGCAGTTGTATAAGTTCACATATATTGTCAAAAGCTGTAGTCCCCAATTATACATCTCTTGCCAAAGAAGGTTAGAGCCAGGCTCACAAACATGTATAAAGGCAGAAAATAGAAACTGTGCTGTTAGATAAGGGACCGATAGAGTTGGCCTAGCAGACAGTGTTGTCGCATTAGGTATGAATGGAAATACATACATTGTCAAGTATTCAATCTTGTTTTATCTGCAAACAAACATATTTTGTATTTACATTGTATTTACATTCATATGTAGTAGTCTGTATAGTTGTGAGACAGATGATGATGTATGTATGTGTTAAGTGCTCAAGAGACTGGGTACCACCGAGCGCATGCGCACTTGTTGTCTAGTGAACAGCTCCTCCGGATCACAGACGCCGACTCTCGCGGCACTAATGCACACTGCTTCCTTCGTTCTCGCAGGATTCAAAGCCTCTGCCTAAGGTAACCAGCCTGATCATGACTACATGGCCCCACTACGAGCGGGCCCCTACTTCCCTCTACCACGCTGCACCTGACAAAGAGCAGAACCATTTCTGCATCTGCAGCAGCTCTGATCTCCTCGTGTGCTTTCCTTTTACAGCCACCACATGGAGGTGTTTCAACACACGGAGCAGGATTTGCCCGCACACCACACACACTGGGGACCTTGAGGAATTCCAACTGTTCATTTACACCACGAATAGTCCAGTCCAGATACTAAGTTGCGCCTATCTGGTCCTGCTGTCCTACTTACCTATATAACTTAATGATTGCCTTGAGTTATAGCACAGCACTTTTAGCCCCTCAAAAATACACACAACAGATATATTTATTTTTTCTTACAGACTGGTGACTAGTGCCCGTCTGGCACACGCGTATCCGACGTTTGCCCACTTCCCAAGAATTCAACATCATCTCAACCAGGGACTAGACCAACCACATGACGTGCAAGAGTATGCCCCCCCCAGCTTGCCCCAGCAGATCCCCTCCAGGTCAGTACCTGATTTGTCCTAACAAATCTAATAAAACATCGTTTGTCACAAACTACATAACGCCCCCCTTGGCTTGCAGAGTTTCTTTACTCGCAGCAGTTGTCTGTTTTAAAATGATTTCAACATCACTGCAAGAGTCTTAGCTTTCTCTTCCTTTCTTCCCTCTCTTCATATGTCTAACTTGGTTGTAAATTAAAGTGGACATACAAGTAGCAATGTACTGTCATGAATTTACCATGTCGTAGGAGCAACCCCCCTGTGTTTCATGTTAGCGTTCACACACAGTTATAAGGGCATTGGGAGCATGTGCCCTTATTCAGGTACTTTCACCTGATGATTACCTCTTAGTGTGCTTTTTTTCTTTTTTCTTGCATGAGTTCTTTAGGAATGTTGTATACAGTGTGCGAGGGTTTCAGACATGTTGGGGTGGTTGACTATCCGCACTGAGGGGACAAGTAAAGACCATTGGTGTCTGTATCATCCAGTGTCTGATAGCTTGGTCGTGGGCAGGGAGTCACTGAATCAATGAGATTGCGGTCTTGGTTGGAAGAGGAAGAGCGTGCTATCTAAATTGGCGTATCTCAAAGCCGTCATTGCTTTACTCCAGGAACCCCATCTCTTATAGTGAGATTGGCCAAGACTCCTTGCTAAATGGTTTCTCCATCAATACTTTGTGCCACTTCCTCACAAAAGAAAGTCGGGATTGCGATTTTACTAGCTAAATCCCCCCATTTCGAGAGGATGAAGATTACAAGACATCCAGTTTAGACACTTGGGTCGCCACATATGGATCAGAGGGAAGGACTCATCTCTGGTTTCTATTTATGGCCTGTATCAACAGCATGACCTGTTTTATGTCCAGGTCATTCCCCGTATTGCTCAGTTCCAACGGGGAGAACTTCTGATGGGAGGGTATTTCAATGTAGTGCTAGACGCAGGGGTAGATAGATCGGGTCCAGGCGTCCAATCTGATCTGTCGAAAGCTGTCTCCCATGCATCTAGCCACACATCTCCATCCTCAGACTCATGACTATTTTCACTATTTGCATATATACACTGCAGTTATTCTAGAATGGAGTATTTTCTGATGTCTCTACCATTCCTTCAAGAAATTAGTTCTGCTACTACAGAAGTTACACTGGTGTCCAATCACTCACCCATCACGTTGCAGATAGACGCCCTGGGACTGGGTGGTAGGAAATCCCACATATAGAAGCTAAATGATTCTCGTCTAGTAGATATGGCTTGTTGTGCGACCATCTCTGACAGGATCACTCACTATTTTCGGGGGATGTCCCTGCGGCAACAGTATCAGATGCTTTTAAACCTACATTATGGGGCAAACTGATTAGCTTAGCTTCAGCAAGTAAGAAGGTCTTGCTGGCCCAACGCATGTAGGTTGAGGAGAGAGTCCACGACTGGGAAGCCTGCTATAAACGCAATGGTTCCAGGAAGACCTATACACAGCTACAGGTAGAAAGATGAGAGCTAAAAGAGCTATGGGCAGATGACATATCCCATAAACTTAAAACTAAAATCTTGTATTACTGCACGTTTAACAAATCACCACATCTCCTGGCCTCAAACTTAAGGCTAAGAGAAACAGCAACGCCATTGGGGGTTTAAGAGATGCAGCAGCTAACCTGCATGATGATGAGCCTGTCAAAATGCCTATATTAACACAGTATTACTCGACATTGTTCACAGCGGACCCCTTAATGCGGCTCAGCAGGGCACATTTATCCAGGATGCGCATCTCCCCCAGATGACAGAAGATAGTAAACAAAGGCTAAATTTGCCTATAACATCAGAGGAAGTCTCAGATAATTTTCACTCTTGCTGTTAATAAAGAACCAGATACATTTACAGCCCTCGTCTGTAAGAAAATGTGCAGCTATACTATCTCCAAAATTGGCTGGCTTTTTTAATTCTTTCGCAGATACGGGTCCATTACACCTTCCATCGACACTTCCATTAATAGCTAAACAAGGCAAAGATCACACCCTATGCTCCTCCTTCAGGCCTATTGCGGCCCTTAATTACGATTCCCACATCTACTCCAAAATCCTCGCTGCACGCTTAGCTACAGTGTTCCTCGGGGTGGTGGACAGAGACCAAAACAGGTTTGTTCAAGGGAGACAAACTTTTAATATTCGCCACACTGTTGATGTCCTGGCATGGGCATCACCGCACAAACGTGAGATGGCCCTCCTCACTATCAACGCGAAAAAAGCTTTTGATCGAGTGGATTGGATATACCTGTCAAAAGTATTGGTACGGTGTGGTTTTGGCTCCACTTTTCTTAAACAGATATGAGCCAATTTCGTGATCCCATGCACTCTGATCAAGTAAATGGTGTACTATCAGATCCAATAGCATTGCAAAGGGGTACCCGGGCAGGGCATCCCGCTTTCCCCCGCTTTTGTTTGCCTTGGAGACCTTGGTGTGCCAGGTCCAAGCATCCAGAGATATTCATGGCCTGGAGATTGCCTGCTACCAGCATAAAATGGTGCTACATGCTGATGATCTTTTCTACATGTGACTCCTGCAGCTCACTGCCCCATATAGTCTCCCTGTTGGAACAATTCCATGACGCCTCTGGGTTCAAGATCAATTATACAAAGTCCACCATTCTTAATGTCTTCGAAACACCAGAGACGGTTGCTAGATTGAGGGCCGCTTTTCCGTTCTCATGGGCCCTTGGTTCTTTGAAATATCTGGGTGTTTACTTAACCGCACAATACAATGACTTATACGCAGCCAATATTCCAGCGCTCTTGCTTTGGCTAAGCAGGAACGGACACATCGGGGAGCTCTGAAATATCTTGGTTGGGAAGAGGAACGGCAGTCAAGGTGACTTTGCTGCCTAGGCTGCTTAACACGCTCCAGTCAAAGACCTCCAATCTCATAATTTTTGATTAATTTGGGCACGAAATTCCCCAGGGTGGCTAGGCGCACACTTATGGTGGCAAAGGAAAAAGGAGGTCTAGCGGTTTTAGACATTGAAAGCTCTTTATTCGTTGGTCAATTTACACACTTTTGGCGAGTCAAGAGGCTACACACAATCCTAAATACTGGGTGGATTTTGAACAGGATAGTCTTGCGGCCCCTTTACACTAATGGTGCTGGCATTCTCTGGGGATGAGGAAACAAGAAGGACGAGCACTCCCATCAACCAGTGCTAAGCTCAATTACTGGGAGAAGGCTGCCCGTAGATATGCAATAAAACTTTCCCCTCCCCCAAGACAGGTATCTGGGATAACCAAGAATTCCCCCGGGACAGGATACTGGGTGTCTCGGTCGGTGGATTGAAGGAGGTCTCCTTAGATTGAGTTAGTTGTTTGTTGATCAGCACCCACTTACCTTTGAGCAATGCAAACAGGCCTTTATGGTAGAAGACGCCAACAGATATGGCTATATACATCTCAGACACTGGCTTGCTAACAAGTAAATAGCGGTGCAGGCAGAGAGCGAAACTTACCAATTGTAGGATCTCTTTATCGACGATCCCCCAGCTGGCAAGGTCTATTCTTTACATAAAGTGTTACATTCTAATAGGTTTAAACCCCCTCATGGGTATATGGTTAAGTGGGAGGAGGATATTGGGCCACCTCTAGATGATCTAGTGTGGTACAATATCTGGACAAGAGCTAGTAAATCGTTCAAATTGGTTTAAATCAGGGAGAACAGTTTTAAACTGATGTGTGGATGGTACCTCACCCCAGAGCGCCTGCACAAAATGAACCATATACTGTCCCCCATGTGTTGGAGATGTACAATCGCTCTAGGTACCTTTTTCCATATGTGGTGGACATGTCCCCTCATACAAGTGTTTTGGAAGGAGGTTTTGGCCCAGATAAAAAGGATGTGTGGCATAAACCTAGTATTGGACCCACAAGCGATGCTGTTGTGCAATGAGGACACGCTGGGATTATAGGTTGGGAGATAAAACATCCAAGTTGATAACTCACTTTCTGGTGTCTGCCCTATTGGTTGTGGCAAACAAATGGAAGTCTGCAGTGGTCCCAGATACGTAGGAATGGTGGGTTCGAATGGGGATTGTGGTCACCATGTGCAAAACTGATGCAGCACTGACTGGGGGGAATGCGCAATTCCTAGTGGGGTAGGGATCGCTAATATAGTTTGTGAGTATTAATGATAACCCCGGCATCCATCATAAGCACCATGAGATGGCCTCCTTTTCATTGCTGTGGGATCTAACGTTGGCAAATTGAGCGATAGGGACTGCTGCACTGTATTTTGTAATCTGCATTTTGTGTTCAATTATGATTATGCTTTACTGTTGGGAATTAGTTTTTTGTTTGATACACTTTATTTTGAGCCTCATGTACCAACTGTAGTATATATGATCCTTTTTTTAAACTAACGTATATTGCTGTAATGGATTACTGTTGCAGAGAGTGCACGTGGCAGTAAATGAAGCAGATATATGTTTCATGTTCATTTTTTAATAAAGTTTCAATTGTAAACAAACAAAAATGAACACTGAACACCCATTAAAGTAAACCTGAATGGATTCTACTCTGAAGGTCAATTAAAAAAGGTTAAAAAAAAACTATTGGTTTCATATGAGACAGACTAAGCAGTTGCATAATGTGAAGCATAGGTCCAATCAATGTCAATTATTTGTACATTTATAGGTTTTTCCAGCAGTATTGAGGAAACTGTGTCAAAGTCCAAAAGAATTCAGGAGATATATTTAAACTGGCAACAACACTTTGAAGACAGTTAGGAGATGGCAAGCTGTAATATTCCCTTAATTTCAGCTTCTGAATGTTGCTTAAAACACTGCAAATCAGTTTCTTTGAGTGGCATTGATGCAATCATCTGAAAGGAGACCAACACCAAGTGGCAGCACTCTAAAAAATGCGACTGCAGAATTAGAACATATTTTACCATCTTTTGCCAATTAATTCACATTTTAAACACCTTGTGGCCTGCAACATGTCTAAGCATGTTGGTTTTTGTTAACATTTGACGTGCACTTTATACACCATCCAATATGATGTCTTTGAGCTTCTCCATCCTTTGGCCCAACATGCAAGAAAGAACGGCAAACAGAGATTTTGGCTGAAAGTCACATTCATATTTAGCCAAGTCAACATTGATAACTGCTGGTTGAGAACCTAAGTGGGTTTCTGGAAGGGGCCAGATCAAACCAAGATGATGGCGATGAAGCTGCAGAAGGAGATAACAAAAAAAGAAATCAGCTCAGCATTAACAACCAAAGTAACTCATTTACTGCCAACGAAAGTCCTGCTTTATGAATAACATTTATGATATTCAGCCAAAACATAGGAGATCCAGATGCATACTTCTGAACACACTAGTGCCAGCTTGATAACTCATTCACGCTATTAGAATAGCCGCTACAAGGCACTGAATGTGGTTTAGTTAGAATTTAGTAGGTGCTGGTCTGCATAGGTTTAAGACAAACATCCCCAAAAACATGCAAGATATCCCACTCAGACTGTTTTAAAAACAGAAGTCTAATTCATTAAAAGTGAATAAGTGTACTTAATGGGTTGGACCAGTTTCTCTTTAGTATTAATGCATCGCTACATTTCGATAAGCATATCACAATACCTTTAGGCATGCTAGTGCATTCCATTCAAAGTGTATTAGGATTAAGCATCCATCAAATACAAACATCAAATACACATTAAAAAAATGAGTTAACAATAGCCATTACATCACGTGTTAAATAAATAGCATTAACATTGTCAAGACCCTTCACAGATATGTTAAAACCAACATTTTCTATTCCCTTAAAATACCCTTTCTCAGATACACAGCTCTTTCAATTAAAATAGGACAAAAGAACCCAAGCAGTCAACTCACATTCTGCCGTTAGAAGGAAGAGTAATGCCAGCCTATGAAGGCGGATGTTAGTGAACTTGACAAGCTGCAAAATGGTGGACCTTCTAATATCCCCATACGCCGGACAGAATAGTAAAACATGCTTCAGGTCTTCCCTTGCCGTCCCCCACGCTGGGCAGCTTGGATTAAGGGGAGGCCGGGCCCCTTTCCGTGTTGCTCCTTAACTGTAGGCAATCAAACCTTGCCCGTGTTATGAGCCATCTATCCTTTTTCGAGCCCCACAAAAGGTAAGACTGGATATCAGACACTCTACTCATCAGCACATGTTGACTTTCAGAGTATGTTGCCTATTCCATATTCCTCCACCTTTCACGTGACCCCCAATACAGTGCATGCTTGTTGTCTCTCAGCTGCATGGGTGATAACACTGCATCTGGGAAGAACCAGACTTGGATATTGCTGGAGCACAGGGACTCCTTCACGTATAGCAGCCATGGGATTTTGCGCCAGCTTTCCCTAACCATAATACTCCTGATGAAGTGGCATAAAGATGCATGGTCATTTGCAGATAGGTGTAGCCAGAAAATACTTGGAGCAGCTGCCCATTGATCCTCCCAAAACTCCATCCCCAATTCCCTGTGGACAGAGGCACAAAGGGTTGCGCCTGGAAGGCCCAGAAGCTTTTTAAGGAACTTATTTTCTTTCATCTGTAGTTCCGCAGCCTTCTTGTGGCCCCCACAATGGAGCTCCAGATAAAGTGGCTGCCTTTGTTTGGGCAGCGTAGACCTTCAAGTCTGGTTTGAGGGGCTAGCCCTTGCACCTACTTAGAAAACAGGAAATTCCTGCGGTGTGCTGGCTCATTTTCAGAGACTGTTTTTTAATGTGAGCGTTTCCCGTAACTGCTTCTTAAAATCTAACCCCCCCCCCCCAAGTAGTCAAATTCTTTGACTCTTTGGATGATTTACCCGTTACAAACCACAGGGTGCATCTTAGCAGGCCTCTTCCTTCCTACACATCCCATCACCGCTGACTTGGTGGAATTGATTTTTTAGCCCCAGACCGTTCATGAAAGTTGCGTAGGTGGCAATCACAGCCTATATGGCCCTTGGGATTCTGGCCATAAGAACTGCATCGTCGGCATAGGCCAGAACCAGAAAGGCCCTATCACCCATACTCAAAGTCCGTGCTCGTACCCACCAGGGCCATCAAGAGCCCATTAATGTATAGCTTGAACAGTATTGGTCCTAGCACACACCCCTGCCAGACCCCAAGCCCGACATCAAAGCACTCTGTGCGCTGCCCCCCTCCCGGACCAATGCAAACACAGGCCTTATTTTCCTTATGAATCTCTCGCAGCACACCCAATATTTCTTCAGGGCACCTCAGCGACCCTAGCACGGCCCACAACTTTGGTCCATCTACTTTGTCAAAGGGCATGCTTGCGTCCATGAAGGCGAGATAAACTGCCTCTCCCTTACAGAACACAAAATTGGAGATAAGCAGGTACAAATTAAGGCCCTGTTCCATGGTTCCTAACCCCAGGGGAAATCCAAACTGAATGTCAGACAGGACCGACCCTTACGAGTGCCAGGACACTATGTGACCCAACAGGACTCTTCCGAAGATTTTTAACAAAGTGTCTAAGAGGGATATGGGACGCTAAGACATCGGGCTGGTGTGGTCCCCTTTTTTGAAGATTGGGAAAATGATGAGATTTCCAGAATGGTGGAAATTGGCCGGACATTTGTAGGCAATATATGCTAGGGTCAACACTGGTGCCCATAAGTCAATCTGGTCCAGAAATAAGTGTGCGGGTACCGCATCTGGTCCAGGGGCTCGATAACTGGTGTATGCCCTAATTGCTAGTGCAACACATAGGGTTGAACTTCTATTCACCCCCTCCTCTGGTGCACCTCTGGCTCCAAAGGGAGAAGCAAAATGCAACAACCTGGCTTCCACTGCTACATGGGTCCCCCGCCCTCTGTTGGGTTGTAAACCTGCCCCCCCTTTACAAATTCCCAAAATATTTTGGAGTCATTGGTCCTGGTGGCCTCAAGAAAACCTCTCCACGCCTCTTCCTCAAGTTCCATTTTTCTTTTCTCTATCATGGAGCGTGGATAATCTTTCCTCTTTCGATAGGCGGAAGTTTTAGAGCATTTAAGGGGGTTTGTTTAGTGGTCTTGCAGGCTAGATCAAACCATCCCCTCCTTTTAACATTACCTTTGAGATTGTACTCAACCACAAAACTCCCGGTAAATGCGTCTAGGATGCCCTTAAAGTGTTCCACCACCTGCACTGGGTTGGCCGTTTTCTCAAGAATGCCATTGAGTTCCGGAATCATCCCAGCCATAATGCTCAGATGCAGTCCTGAATCCCGAATTCTCCCCATGTTACTCTTCTTTTGGAAACTGCTTCTGTTTCAACCTGGCAGATTGCACTGTCGGGCGATCCTCCCCCCCTAAACATCCTGCTTAATTTCAGAACTAAGGGGTTGTGGTCACTATTAGCATCTGCCACTACTTCAGAACTTACTATATCACTCCACAGATCTAAGGAAATCCAAAAGTAATCGACTGTAGAGGAGGCCAGATGGTTATGAAAAGTTATTTTCCCCGGGATATCAGGCTCAATGTGACCATTAACCGATCTCATTTCCCATTCAATCAGTCAAGCACTTAACTGTAAGCCCTTCACACATGCCCTAGAACACCCATCACAGTCCTCAAGCAGGTTAAAACTCTGGGTGTCCACTTAGATGCCAATCTAACAATAACTAAACACGTCAAAGCGCTCTCATCAGCCACCTCCTATACGTCCAAACGTATAGCCTTAAGCCGTCAATTTGACCCCACAAAAGTGCATAACTCTGGCCTGTGCTCTTATTTTGTCCAAACTAGATTATTGCAAAGTTCTTCTGTTAGGATCTTCAAATGCAAATCTGGCTAAACTCCAACTTCTGCAAAATAAAGCGCTGCGAGCAGCTCTTGGTCTAACAAAATTTGACCATATTTCCAACAAAAGGAGAGAAGCTCATTGGCTACCCATTAAAACTAGAATTATCCTCAAAACTATGTTACCCATAAATGTATTTCCAAAAAGGCTCCCACCTACCTCAACAATGAGATCACCCCTAACAAGGCCACAAGAGTATTTAGATCCAATAATAGTACTCAACTCTTTGTCCCACGGTTCAAATGTACGAGGGCAGGAGGAAGTAGCTTTCCAGTTCTAGCTCCTAAAATCTGGAACTCTCTCCCGTCTCATCAGAAACGAGCCCTCCCACCAACATTTCAAGAAGACACTAAAAACTAGGCTGTTCAACAAATTCTGAAATTCAACTCATTCTCTTGACTGCCCATCAATACAACCCCTAGCCATGTGTTAGGCAGAAACCTGCACAGTTCCCTTAAGGACCACTGCAAAAAGTTTAAGACCACAGGAGTAAGCAGTAAACCCAATTGGTAGCAGTCTGCACCACCCAGATTTACCTGGTAGCTGTGGCTGTGCAGTCAGACTTCTCTCAAGAAGAGTTAGGCAGTATATAGAGTATACACAATAGGGCTAAAAATACATTAGAACAAGCAAACACTGACCAGAGCTTTGGTATTAAAAGTATATCATTATTCATTTAAAACACACTTATGAAAATACACTGGCACTAATATATCAAGCAAGTTCAAACACAGTCACTATAAGTATATACACCTCCCTATTTAATTATTCGACAAGTCTAGGTTAAGACACCACGTATTAGCAAAACAGAGGTGAGCGCGTAACTATAGATGGCACTCCAATAATTAGTTAAAAAGGGAGAGAAAAGGCAAAGTATGGAAATAACACAGTACCAACACTTTTAAGAAATCACAGCAAGTCAAGAAAGGCAGGGTCTACTGTAGAGCCAAAAGTTCATAGGCCAGGCCCACTCTTGGAGAGAGCAAGGCAAAATGTGCCCAAGATCACACAGTGGAAATGCACTCAAAGTCTTTGCAGAAAATGTCAAAAGAGTTTGGGTCAGTTCAGAAAGGCAAAGTTAGCAGGTCTGAGGTCAACCCAGTTGGAAGGTCAAGGATTTACGGGACCCCTTTGGAAAATCCGTTGCAAGGGAGACCTGGCGGGACACAGTACCTGAAATGGTGAGAAAGCTCCAGCGGTGGCAGTTGTTCCTGGTAGCAGGTGCAAGTCGTGGCTTCGACCAGAGGAAGAGTTGATCTCGACGAGGAAGAAAGCTGGAGGTCGTTGCACTGCCAGGGAAGAAACCAGCCGCGGAGTTCCCGATTAAAAGGTACAACCCTTTTATTCACGGTTAGTGGTGAAGCGTGGCTATCTGGCCACCGGGGTGCTTGGCACAGCGATTCGACCACGAGACGTCCAGGAAGGCGAAAAAGGCGAACTGGTTGATCCCACCAGCTCAAAGGGAAGAAGACTCTCCTGGAAGAAGATCTCCTCTGTCGTTGGGGAAGTGGTGAGTTCATACAGCAGGGCTCCATCGGTGGAGTTGTTGTAGATGGCTCAGCTTCTCCCCTCTTCGGATTCTTTAGGTCCTGTGGCGACTTCTGAAGTTCCAGTCCCCAAAGCCCTGCTTTTATGCAGAAAACCCCCCATTCAACAGCCTAGCTGTCACTCAAACATGCAAAGTGGTGAGCCGGGCGGCTCACCACTGAGCCAATCACACAAGAGTGCGACTTGAGTTGCCAAGGCAACTCAGTCCAGGGTGCCTAATCCCCCTCCCACACATCCTGTAGACCCCAGACAGAGTGGCACTATTTGGAGGGCTTCTGTGCAGAAGCCTGCCAAAAAGTGGAACAAAGGGCTCAACTTGGGTAAGAGTTTCAGAGACGAACACAAACGCCATTTTAAAACCGAGTCCTGGCAAAAAGACCCAACCGGGGAATAAATATTAAATAAATAACCCGGCAGTATCTTTAACATTGCACCAAAAAGTGGTGCGTTTAAAGTCAAAGGGAAAATCCCATAAGAAATATTCCGGTGGAATATTTTGCGTGGTATCCACTGCCACCAGCCAGAAACTCGACAAGGGGGGATTGGACAGTGCCCCCTTGGAAAACAGACCCAGGGGCAATCGAATTACCCTTACCAGTACTTCCACAATATGATGGTTTGTACTGGTTCTGTTCACGATTTGAGACTAGTAAAGCCAATGGTGACTTTACATGCCCTGGGAGACAGTAGTCAGTCCCAGGGTATGGAGTCTATGTTTGGGGGTCACTATGACACCCATGTGTTACTGCACTGAGGGTGCTGTGTAACACACATACCAAAAACACATGAAGCCCTATGGAGTAAAAGACCCCATAGCCCATATAACACATTCACAGTCAAAGGACATAATCAAATCATGCCTAAGAGTGGGAGAAAAAGAGTCTCACTCTTAGCAGGAGAAAAAAATAAACCCCAAAAATCCAGCAAAGCTGCTGGGGGACTCACTAGGTTTGGGAAATTAGCCTTAACAGAGAATTCTCCCTAACACCATGCTAGAGTCACCCCCTCTTTACTCCAACCATACTCCTACAACTGTACCTGGGTTTATACAAATCAGTATGAACTGAAACTACTCCTCCCACTGTAAATAGTGACTCAAGCTTACTGTTACTTTGCTATGGTCTCAAATGCATTGTTTTGTCTGTGACACCTCCAGGTTTGGGTGTATAACAAATGCAATAAATAAATAAATAAATAAATAAGAGTAGCTAATTAATTGTTAGGTCAGCTCACCGCAGATGACGAGCACAGCAGCATCCACGTGAATAGAGATGGACAGATTAAAATGGACCA
Organism: Ambystoma mexicanum; assembly: GCF_040938575.1. Lineage (NCBI taxonomy): Eukaryota > Metazoa > Chordata > Amphibia > Caudata > Ambystomatidae > Ambystoma > Ambystoma mexicanum. The sequence goes on along the minus strand of NC_090936.1, from coordinate 851,714,721 downwards.
ATGGCCTGGCATCCCATATGGATCAGGCCCTACATCTATAGGCCTCCGCCAATCCATATTGTAGAATTGTACTGTGTAGTATGACGTCATTAGTGACGCATTTTGTGCTTATAACATACTGCACATGCCAACGGCCCTCAGAACATTTGCTGATGCATTCCTATTTTTGTAGAAATAAATACTTGTTAACTCTGCAAGAGTATCTTGGGACTTTTTCCCTAGCGGGCTGTATTTTTTCTGGTGTGAGCTTGCAGGGGCATGCCTTCACTCCCCGGATCTGGTGTTGGAGCACCTACTCCATCCATGCACTGTTTTGCACAGCTTGGGCTTTTCCCTGCACCTCAAAAGGTTTCTGTTTTTTCACAGACCCAGTATTTCTGATTCATCGGGGCAGCCTTGGACACTCACCTGGGCAGGGCTTTTCCGCTGAGGATCAAGTAGCAGACGTCCGGATGGTTAATGTCCTCCAGTCAAGGTCAAGTCCCGGCCTCTGCTTTCCTGTGCCTTCTGACCCATATGGCCTAATGCATCCTTGTGGTTCCAGAGGCAAGGCTGTGCACAAGATGGGCCTCAGTGGCTTTTTCAGTGCCAGTGGTCTCAGTTTCAGGTCCACATGTTGGACATTCTACGGGTTTCGAACCAGGTGGCTCATGATCTTGTGTGGTGAACCGTGCAAGACAACTTGCTGAGAGACTTGTTGTTTTGCCAACCTTGGCCCCATGCGACAGTGGTCACGGACATATCTCTGATTGGATGGGGGGCTCATTGTCAGACCTAACAGTAAGTGGACTGTGGTCTCGGCAGAGTCTTGGGAGCACATCAACTTGCTGTAGTTGATGTCTATCAGGCTGGCCCTGGTTGCGTTTCTCCTCTCTGTGAAACACAAGACTCTCTGCTGATCCTGAAGGACAACACCCTAGCCATGCACTACCTCAACAAACGAGGTGGTGTGGGGCCCTTGCCTCTGTGCAGAGAAGCAATGAGGTTGTGGTTCTGGGCTCTGGAGAATAGTGTCTCTCTGACTGCATCTCATTTGGCCAGAAGAAAGAATGTCACAGCGGATGCGTCCCAGGAGTGGGACCTCTGCTAGGAAGTTCTGTAGGAGATCTTCTCCTTTTGGGGGGCAAGGGGGACTCCTCAAGTGAACCTCTTCGCTTACGGTGTCAACAGGAATTGCGAGTTGTTCTGCTCCAGGGAATTTCCTTGCCAGGAAGCTCTGGGGCACGCACTGATGGTCGAATGGACTTTCGACCTCCTTTATACATTCCCGCAGATCCCGGTCAATCTGCTCGGTCTCAGGAGGTTGCTCCTGTTCGGAACCACAATGATCCTGATCTCTTCGGATTGGGCCCAGAGAACGTGGTATCCGGAGTTGCTGGACATGTGCATCTGCCCTTCCTGGTGCCTTCCCGGTAGAGTCGACTTGCTTTCCCAAAAGGGGGAGCATGTCCTCCACTCAAACCTCCACAGCCTTATACTTCATGCTTGGCTACTGAGCGGCTGAGATACAACTAGAGGAACTTGTTGGACAACGGCCTTGGTGACGTTGAACGTGAGACCCTCCTTTCTGGCGTAGGTGGTCTTGGATGTCCATCTCTCTAAGAAGATCCATCTTGTGTTTTTTCTTCCGCCTCACCCTTCTAAGGCAGAAGAGCGATTCGATCGCTCGACACAGTACAGGCCCTCAAGTTCGGCGTCTCTTGTACAAGAGATTCTAGGAAAGATTACCAGCTTTTTTCTGGTTATGCTAGTGCTCGTGCTGGCAGGGCTGTGACCAAACAGACCCTGTCCACGTTGATCATTATCTGCATCTCAGAATCCTACAATCTGGCTGGGAATGATGTGCGTGAGGGTCTCAGAGCTCATTCTACCAGAGCAGTGGCTGCCACCTCTGTCCTGCAGAGGGGAGACCCTGTCCTGGACATTTACCAGGTGGCAACGTGGGAATCGTTGCACAAGTTTGCTAAACATTACTACTTTGATTCTCTTGTGAGCCAAGATGCCCATTTTGGTAAGGCAGTCCTCTAGAGTTTTTTGGTTTAGGTGGTGTCCTTGCTTCCTCCCTCCTTCAGATTACATACTGCTTTAGGAGTCTATCAAAGATGAGGAATTCATGGCAGGAAAGAATCTATTAGAAACAAATTTGCCTCTCAGTAATTATCTTTCTGATCGATGTTCCTCTTACAGGTTCCTCATCGGCCTCCATATCTGCCCCTCTTTGCGGGAAGCTAGTGCACCATCGAGTCTACGCTCCCTCAGCTTCAGAATGCTAGGGAAAAAGGTTGAAACTGAGGTCATGGGGGCAGTGCCGCTATATATATATGGCACCAATGTTATATCCGGGTCAGGGCGCGTAGAGGCGTCTGACGGGCATCGTAGAGCTGTGCTGCGCCCCCTGGCGGCAGAAAGGCTTCCAGAAAACAGCTGCGCTGGGATAGTGATATCCCAGATGAGGAATCCATGGGAGGATCATCCACCAGAAAATACATTACCGAGAGGTAAGCAATTTGTTCTTCATTGGGCAAAGTCTAATATTGTGCCCTCAGAAGGAAGTATATGTTAATTCAGGCCGATCGAATATCTCCCTTAACGGCAGTGACGAATCCTTGAGAGCTGCCCAGTAAGGGATGTGACCCAAGCCAACACACGAGTGTTAAGAAAACCCACCTTCGCTCTGCTGGTAGGAAAGACAGTCTGGTGAAAGGAAAAGGTCACTAAGTAGGCATCCAAGAGTAGGTAATGAAACTGTATCCCGATTGACAAGGGCTTGGCGCAGATAGGAAATTTGCCTTTAAATTCTACACCTCCACAGTAACTCCCAGAACAGCTATGCCCCATTATTAGATGTGATCCATCTTTTCTTTTTGGTTAAGGCGTCGCAATCTGTCAGCTCCCGCCTTATCTTACTGATGATCGATGTTTGTAGCAATAGGCGTCGCTCCACCTGACCAGCCGCCAGGACCTTATGGTATGGTAACAAGGTCGTGGTCCTGTCCCGGGGGCGTAGACTCAGGAGGCAGTGGTGAAAAAACAAGATTGGAGGACAAAAAACATGACAGATGTTTTCAAAGTCTTTCTGACGGAAGAGTAGATACTTTAGTAGAAAGGCTTGCAAGGGTTGAGGAGGAGAAAACAGAATGCAACAGAGAATCAGGAGCTTGGCAGAGGAGGTAGAAAATAGGATGCATGGAGCACGGACTGCAAAAGGCAACCAGGAGAGGAGGTAAGCCAGGAGCGGAGTAGGTAGCAGTAAGGTAAGAGAAACACAGCATTGTAGCAAAACGGTATTTTGCAACACACTGACTTACTGAGCGATCCGGTATATATGCAGTACTTCGGATCATTCTGCTCATCCGCGGCTTCCTGATTGACGTGCAGCCATGTGTACTTTGCATCAAGATGTTTTGGATGCCATTGTGCTTTGGGATGCTATAGCCTCGACTGATGCCAGAACAACCAGGACCCTGGGCCACGGTGATGATTCCTGACACAATGGCCTTCATTATGAGTTGGCCCTCTACGGAATGAACATGCCAGTTTTACCATATACCAGCACGTTTCATCTCCGGCCAACTATAAGTTGGCCAGTGAGGTGGCTGGAATACCTCTAGCTAAAAGCTGGAGGTCATTCCCTCACCTTATTGGCAAAACCGCCAGTATTAAAGGCACCGCTAAGACAGGCGCCTGCCCATGGCGTCCATTGGGATTTACCACCGGCACTTGGAATCCGGTGGACATTCCACCAGACTGAATGCCGGTAACGGTATTAGTTTGCCAGTATCCTGGCAGAATTACCCCCAGGATACCGTCAAACTCATAATGGAGGGCCAATGTCTTGCCTGTCAGAGTACAGATCACAGCACTGTGATTGAGGAAGCCCACTTAAGGTGTTTCTCTGCCACAAAGTAATGACCATGCAATTCAATTCCCATACTGTGTCAGCCCTGTAGGGGGATACAATTCCAAAATGTATCCATGGTTTGGAGGGGATCACCACAAGTGGATATTTGCTGCACTACTGTATCTTGCTGGTTGTGAAACAACCCCACAATCTATCACCACAGCATCTGTGTCTACCCTCCAAACAGCTCTAGCTCCTTTGGGCAGAAGTGAGTACTTTTCTGCAAATGGGGGCCGCTGAGGAGGTACCATGTCAAGAGGGAAACACATCCATGTACTCGGTGCATTTTCTGCATCCAAAACAATCTATTATTGAAACCTGTATTGGATCAAAAGGCCAGCAAACCAGTTTGTCAAGTCTCAAAGTTCAGAATTGCCACATTGCATGAGGGTGATAACATTGTTAAAGCAAGGGGTCGTGCCTTGAAACACTTGTGTATAGGCGCGTTAGAAATGCCATATCATATCATGTATGGCATGTTCACAGATCATCGCTGTTACTCACAAGTTCAAGGTAGACAAACAACATATTCAATTTAAGCTCCACCCTTTTGGGATTGCATTAGCATTGCGTGTGTTCACAAAGATGCTAGATGTTGTCGTCACACCCCTGCTCTGACAGGTAATCCAAGTTTACCCTTGTCTACACAGTTGACTCATAACAGGGAACCGTGCCTCTCGTTGTCCTCTAAACACACCGACTACAATCAACATTCTTCATCATCTAGGCTTCTCAATAAATATGGAGTCAAATCCAACTTCCAGTCACATCATGCTCAACATTACCCAAAGCCAAATTGATGCCTTAACAATTGCAGGAAAGACTACACGTTTTCCAGGTACTAATTCCTTTTCATCAGCCCCTTTTCTTTTGAAAATAATTGATAAGATAGCAACAGCCCAATTACAGGAACACCTGGAAAGTGCACAGGTCTTTCACTGGAGGCAATCTGGTTTTAGAGCTCACCACAGCACGGAAAGTGCCTTGTTGGACCTACAGACAGAAATGCTTCTGCTAATGGACAAAGGCAGGGCAGGGCTGCTGATGGTAGTGGATCTATCAGCAGCCTTTGACCTTGTGGACCACGTGAAGCTGGTCAGTAGGATGAAAATGGTAGGATATTGTTCAGATGAAGCAGCCGACTGGATCGCATCGTTTTTAGAAAATAGGTCATCCAGGATTGTATGGGGCAGGGCCTGTTTGATCCATGAAGTGTTGAAGTGTGGCGCCCCACAAGGCACATGCCTCTCACCATCCCTGTTCAATGTAAACTACCAACCGCTGTGTGTCCTCCTGGAGGATCTGGGAGTTTGCTTTACCAACTATGCTCACGAAACACACCTCGACATCGAGCTGTGTGGAGTATACAAGAAAGACAAAGAGTATGACTGGTTTACAACCTGATACAGAATTAGATGACATGCAATGATATGTGTCTGAATCCCTCCAAGACAGGGCTGCTACTTTTTGGTTCATCCCAGTCTAGAGGGAAGCTAGAGAACTTGTATGCTGGATTCACCATTGACGATCACTTTATCCCCATAGCTTCCAAGGTGAAGACTCTGGGAGTTAAGCTCGAAGCGCCTCTTAGTTCAGAAGCTCACATCCAAAATGTTGTCAATAAAACTCAGTACCACCTTAGATTGCTGGGAACGGTGAAACCCTATGTATCAGAAACCAACTGCATGTCTCTGGTCCGAGCATTAATCATGCCAAGGATCGTCTATTGCAACGCTTTACACGTACACATCAGCGCCAGTAAGGCCAGCCTCAGCTGTTTGCAGGTCCTGCAAATTGATGCTGTGCGCCTGGTAAAAATCGTGCGTAGATATGAGCCCATCTCGTAACATAGAAGAAACCTCCACTGGCTCTTGGTGAAGGCCAGGACCTGTTTCAAGACACTTACTATTGGACATAAATGTTGCTACGGGCAAGCCCCAGAATACTTAAAGAAGTGCATGAAGGTGCTTGTCCCCAAAAGAGCCACTAGATCAAGTGATGAAATGTGTTTGATGGTCCCTATCAAAAAACGGGTCAGAGGATATGGCAGATCCTTCCCTGTACAGGCATCTACGGCCCGGAACAAACTGCTGAAAGAACTGCGCGCCAAACCAAATCTTCTAAACTTAAGAAAACATTTAAAAACGCTCCTTTTTGAATAGCCATGGACTCTTGTGACCTGACTCCGGCTCCTGAAATTTGTCTTCTTTCTCTTTTTCCACGCCCTGATGCCTGCGGGCTCTGACGCTATATAAACAGATACATAACTAAACAAACCGGGCCATGGCAATGCGCACAGTGATGGTACTCCTATAGATGATGGCGGCTTGCAATGACCTCATACAATTTGCACAATTCCACATAGAACCCCTCCAAGAGGGTCTCACAAATAAGTGGTCACAAGCAAATGCAACTGGGAAGATCTATTTGTCATTTTGCAAAAGGTGGTACATACAGGCTCTAAGGTGCTGATCTCCCGCAAACATGTTAAAGGGTTCTTCTTTTAAGAATATGGCTACGGAAGTCACACGATGTTGGATTGGGAATCTTATTGCTAGGCACTCACAGCCCAGGGCAAATGGACCCCTCAACAATCACGCAAATAAATGTCCTGGAGTTACAAACTGTCAAGAAATCCCTACGCAGTTTCCAAACATGCCTCCAACGCGTTCTCAGATAACATAACAGCCATGATTTACATAAACCAATAAGAACACTCTCCAACATCTAAAATCACTGAGCAAATTTGGCTTTGGCGCATAAAGGAGTACATTTATATTCAGCCTCGACATGCCCTGGGAAGACAACACATGGCAGAAAACCCTGAGCTAGTTGGTGGTGCAAGAATGGGAACTAAAACACAAGAACACTCAAACACATCGTCAAAACATGGGGCATACAAACATATTTATGTCAAATAAAAGGGCAAAAAGCCTGTCCTTTCTGTTTAAATACCCACAACCAGGGCCCCTCTGCAACGCTCCATGCATGAGTTAGCCAGGTATACTTGATTATGCTGTTCCCCAAATTACCCTCCTCTATAGAGTAGTTGACTATTTACTCCAGGGAAAACTCGCAATACTACTTCTGGGCAAGGCAAGTGTTCATAAAGTGTTAACACAACAGAATCAACAGATAAAGATTCTCAATCCACAAGCTATGAATTTGGCAGCTTGGCTCCTAATGTCATGGAATTATTATCACCATTATTTCATAGTATAAGGATTAGTCTACAATTCCCTCAGTGTCCATTTATCCGCTCTAGCAGCATATACCACCTCTTAATATAAGGTGTCTTGCTGGAGGGTACCTGTGTTTAAAGCCTTTTATGGAAGGGGTAAAATGCTTACACCCAATAAGCAATCTGAGGTGTCTAGACACAGCAAAACATGGGCGCCTGTACACGTAGAGCATGGATAGTGCAATTCCCAGGTTAACTTTAACCTCTATATGTAACTGCTTGGCTCATTCCTAGATGACCCCATCATGGCAATACACCAATAACAAATTATCTTTAGATACAACCGTTTATCAAGGTCCCAAAAGATATTGCTTGCCTCACTCATGCAAGGTGGCTGGATGAAATTCGCTTGGACAGGTTCAGCCCTCACTCATTCAGTAAAATCCCTAGTCTTCATTGTGGATAGCAATCCCTTCTTCAAACACATTGCAAAAAAATGTCCAAACCACTTGGTATCAGATCTTTATTCTGCAGGATCAAGCCCTTCTTCCTTCTCCAGGACTTCTAAAAGGCAGTGTACGCCTTAGTGTTCTCACTTATAGATGGTGGTAACGCCTCCCTCTCAGGGTTCCCAGCGGCTCACCTGTCCCCCTTAAAGCAGTCAACCATGCTGTGGCTCTCCTCGTCTCGTCACTGGCTCTTGGAAGTTTGACCACATCACCCCACCTAGCGTGAGTTACACTTGCTCTCCAACCTGGCTAGTATCTGGTTCAAAACACATACCTCACCTTTAAGACAACCACCGCTGGTGCGCCTGCCTACCTGACAGCCTAATACATCGGGCGACATGGTTTTCACGCAGCAAGATCACTTGTTTGAAACTAGATTGGCTCGCATAGAGACAACTAGAAAACAGTCCTTCTCATGCTTTGCTAACGCCCTCTGGAACTCCATCTTGGTGGTAATCTGGACTGCTCCGAGTATCCTTCAGTTTTGGAAAGAACTAAAGCCCTGGCTCTCCCAACAACACTGTGTAAGGAACAAGTTACTTACCTGTAACTGTTGTTCTCCAGCATGGGTCTGGCATGGATTCACATGCTCATGAATATTCCCCGTCATCAGGCTGGGAATCCTCGGTAAAGAAAAAACCAGTATCAGTTTCGTTTCTGATCTGTCTTTCGTAGTAGTAACCAATCACTGGTCTCTGCGTCATACTGACCACAGCCAATGACTGCCCTCTACCTAAGCACCGCCTCTGGCAGCCATCTTCAGATTTGGTAGCACGTGAAGTGGCAGTATGACCAAGCGAAGTGCCGCAGAGGGGTAGGCGGGAGGGTTCGCATGTGAATCCATGCCAGACCCATGCTGGAGAACAACAGTTACAGGTAAGTAACTTGTTCCTTCTCCAGCATGGGGTCTGGCATGGATTCACATGCTCATGAATAAAGAATACATAGCAGTACACACATGCACAACCACGGGCGGTGGCAAAGGCTCAACATTAAGCATCACATCAAACTCAACATTAAGCATCTTACCTCCTCACCAGGCTCACCTCAGGCGAACAGGTTGCGCAGCACTGCTTGGCCGACCCTGGACTCCTCACTGGAATCCCGATCGACGCAGTAGAATTTCGTGAAGGTGTGCGTCGGCCTCCACGTAGCAGCCCTACATATGTCCAGCAGGGGCACACCAGAAAGGAACGCCGTGGTAGCTGCGATCGCTCTGGTGGAATGGGCTCTCGGACGGCCAGGCAGCGGTCGGTTTGCCAACCGGTGACAGTACATGATACAGCCGGAGAGCCATCTGGAAATGGAAGCCTTCGAGAGAACATTCCCCTGATTGACAGGTCCAAAGTTCACAAAGAGTTGTGACGTCTTCCGAAAACACTTCGTGCGGTCCACGTAGAACTTCAGCGCTCTAGCCACATCCAGCGAGTGCAAAGTCCTCTCAGCCGGCGACGAAGGTGACGGGAAGAACACAGGCAACACCAAGGGTTCGTTGAGATGGAAGTCCGACGGTACCTTGGGCATGAAGGAGGGGTGCGTCCTGAGCACTACCCTCGTGTCGTGAAAAGTCAAGTACGGGGCCTTGCAGGAAAGGGCCTGGATCTCTCCCACCCGTCGTGCGGAGGTGATGGCCACAAGAAACGCTGTTTTCCACGACAGAAACTTCAACGGGGCCGAGTGCAGAGGCTCGAACGGAGGTCCCATGAGCTTGGTCAGCACCACGTTGAGCTCCCACGCCAGGGCCGGAGCCTTCACCGGCGGGAACGATCTGAACAGTCCCTTCATGAACTCTTTCACCAGACGATGAGACCACAAGGACGTCCGCCCCGTGGTTCTGGTGTATCGGGAGATCGCAGCAAGATGAATCTTGATGGACGCGTGTGCCAGTCCAGCTTTGGCCAGCGTCAGCAGGTACGGCAGTACCTGGGGAGCCGTAATCTGTAGAGGGTTAATCTTCTGTGTGTGGCACCAGACAGAGAACCTCTTCCATTTGTGTCCGTAGCATTTAAGAGTCGAGGACGCCCTGGCCTTTGCAAGAACCTCTCTGCAGTCGGCCGGTATGTCGTATCCTCCAAACTCTAGCGCTGCAGGAGCCAGGCCTGCAAGTTCAGCGATTTCGGATCGTGGTGGAGGATGGCGCCTCCTTCCCTGGAGAGTAGATCCGCGTCCACCGGCAGCTTGATTGGCGGGGACGTTGACAAGTCCAGAAGGTCCGGGAACCATATCTGCCTCGGCCACGCAGGTGCGACGAGGATCATCCTGTACCGTGACCTCTTGAGCTGGTTGACGAGCCGGATCAGCAGTGGCAAAGGAGGGAACGCGTAGAGGAACAGGCCCTCCCAGGGGAACGAGAAAGCATCGCCCATGCTCCTCGCCTGGGGAAACCTGCTGGCGAACCTCCGGCACTTGGAGTTCGTCGCCGTCGCGAACAGGTCGATCTGAGGTGTGCCCCACCGTCGGAAGAGGCGATCCACTAGATCCTGCCGTAGTTCCCACTCGTGGCACGAGCGCAGCTCCCTGCTGAGTGAGTCGGCGATGGTGTTTTTTATCCCTGCCAGATGAAACGGCACCAGAAACATCCTTTGGGCGACGGCCCAATGCCACAGGTCCTGCGCCTCCTTGGACAGTGCTGGGGACCTGGTTCCGCCCTGTTTCCTGATGTAAAACATGGTGGTGGTGTTGTCGGTGAAGATCCTCGCCACCCTGCCCTTGAGGGACGGAAGGAAGGACCTGAGGGCCCAGAACACTGCACGGAGCTCCAGGACGTTGATATGGAGGGACTTCTCCGTCGGGAGCCAAAGGCCTCTCGCGTGCAGATTTTCGGTGTGTGCTCCCCACCCTTCCAGGGAGGCATCTGTGGTCACTGTCTCCTGGTGGTCTGGAAGTCCGTGCCCGCCGTCAGATGCGCGCGGGTGCCCCACCACCGGACCGCTCGGCGGAAACTCTCGTCGAGTGTGATCCTCTCCTCGAAGCCGCCCGTCGTTTGGATCCAGCGCGCGTCCAGGAACTCCTGCAACGGGCGCATCCGGAGCCTGCACATGGGAATGAGGTAGATGCAAGAAGACATCATTCCGAGGAGGGACTTGATGGACCTCACCTTGGCCGCGTCGGAAGCCAACATCCGCTGTACCTTGCCCAGGATGGACCTGGTCCTTTCCTCCGAAGGGGAGGCCAGAAGGGACACTGTGTCGAGCTTCGCTCCCAGAAACAGTGCGTTTTGCGCGGGTACCAGGTGGGACTTGGCGTAGTTCACGGAGAATCCCAGGTCCGTGAGAAGTTGGACGGTCCTTGCCGTGTGCTCCACGGCGAGCTCCCTCGTCTTGGCTCGGATGAGCCAGTCGTCCAGGTAGGGGTAGACGTGGATCCCCTTGCGGCGCAGCTGCGCCGCCACCGGTGCAAGGCACTTGGTGAATACCCTGGGTGCCGACCGTAGTCCGAAGGGGAGGGCTTTGAACTGGTAGTGACGCCCTTGGACCACAAACCTGAGGAATTTTCGGTGCCCCTTTAGGATGGGAATATGGAAGTAGGCATCCTCCAAATCCAACGACGACAGGAAGTCTCCTTCCTCCAGCTGACCCAGGACGTGCTGGAGGGTGACCATCCGGAACTTCTGCGCCTTGATGAATTTGTTCAGACGTCGCAGGTCTAGGATGGGGCGCCATCCTCCCGTCTTCTTCTTCACGAGGAAGTATCTCGAGTAAACTCCGGAGCCCCGAAGCCTCTTTGGGACGAGTTCGATGGCGCCCTTCCTGAGCATCGCCCTTACCTCCAGGAGAAGCTGAGGGACGTGAAGCTCTTTCCTGGCCACGGGGGGGACGCGCGGGCACCTTCTTTGAAACTCGAGCGCGTGGCCCCGGGCTAAGGCGTCCAGCACCCAACGGTCGGTGGAGATGGACTCCCACACGCTGACGAAGCTCGCCAGCCGGCCTCCCACCGGGGTGCATCGGTGGGGGCCCGACCCCACGGTCGGTTCAATCCTGTTTCGACGAGGCTTTGCCGCCTTGACCTCCTTGGCGACGACGGCGGGGTCCGCCGGACTTGCCTCGTCCTCTGTAGGCCTCTTGAGACGACGAGCGGGCCGCTTGACGGTAGGTGGAGAAACCGCCGCCGGAACCTTTGGAGGCGCCCTTGCCTCCGCTGCTCCGAAAGGGCGTCCGTCGTTGCTGCAGAACCCCAAGGGCCCGGGCCGTCTCAGTGTCCGCGTTAATGGCCTGAAGGGAATCGTCCACTGTTTTCCCAAACAGGTTGTTCCCATCGAACGGCATGTCCAGGACTCTGGTCTGTACGTCTTGACGGAAGTCCGTAGCCTTGAGCCATCCACGCCGCCTAAGGCACACGCCGTTGCCCAACTGGCGAAACCCAGTGTCGGCGATGTCCGTCGCAATAGTGATGGCGTGGTCCGACGCCACCTCACCTTCCTGTAGGATCTCCAGGGCATCCGCCCTCTTGTCGTCCGGTAGGAAGTCCAGCAGGGGAGCCAGTTTGTACCATAGCTCCCTGTCGTAGCGGGCCACGATAGCCAAGGCGTTGGCCGCTTTAATCGTCGTCGCTGCAGACGAGATGACCCTGCGTCCCATAGTGTCCAATTTCTTTCCCTCGCCGTCCGGTGGGGAAGTCGATGTGGAGGCCACCCCCCCCCCCCGCTTTCTTCCTGGCCGCCGCGGAGACGACGGAGTCCGGGGTAGGCTGCACCCGGAGGCACAGGGGGGCCGCGTCCCGGACCCGGTACTTCTTCTCGTACCGGTCTCTTCTAGCTGGCGTAGTGGAAGGGTTCTTGAGGAGGGCGAAGCCCTCATCCCAAATGTCGTCCAGTAGAGGCACCGCGAGGACCGTCTTCCTCTTGGCCTCGCGCCGTTGATAAAGGAATCCTTCCTTTTTCTTCTCCTCAGGGCAGAGTTGGAAAAGCTCGGATGCCCTGGCGATCATGGAGTGGAACGAACCAATCTCGTCGGGCGGAGAAGCCCTGGTGGGAGGTGACGACGGTAGATCCTCGTCGTATACCTCGTCGTCCGTACCCGTCGCTGCCGTGTCAGTCCCCGTATCATCCCCTCGGGTGGACGGGGAGGAGGGCTGGACGGTGCGCGACGGCTGAAAAGGAGGTGGAGGGTGAATCCTTCTTTTCTTGGGTGGGGGAATGCCAGAAGGTCCCGGTTCAGGCTCCCCCGACGGGAGAGGTTCCTCCGTCGGCAACGGTAGTCTCGTCCTTATCTCGGAGCATAAGGACTGTATAGCCAACAAAATGGCCGCCGAGTTGTCCTGTGGCGCTGGCAGAGGGGAATCCGACGGGCGATCAGGGGCCCCGTCGGCACCCTCGACGATGTCGTCGTCACCTGCGTCGGGATCCATCCCGACGGGCCGGTCTTCTTCCACGCCAAGGCCGTGGCTTAAGACCTCGATCAGCTCTTCCTCCGAGGTTGAAGCCGAATCTACGACGACGCCCTGCCCCCCCTTCTTTCCCGCCGGGGATTTCACGGGGGTCCTATCGATGGGCACAAAAGAGGACTCCCTCCGAGGTGGCAGGGAGACTCTGAGCCCCGAGGTCGCCACCACTGGTGTAGCCTCCACAGGCTGAGCCAGGGTCGCCGCAACAGTATCGATAGAGGGCTTGGCCGGATGTATTAAGGCCTTCACCACCTTAGGTGCGCTCACCGCCTTATCCTTGAGGGGGGGGACACTGCCTCGCTCCCCCTCCGATGGGGCCTTCGAGCTCGACCGGGGCCTCTCCAGAAGCTTTGCCGGGTGCTCGCCCTTCCTCTTACCCGACCCAGAGCGTTGGCTCGTGGTTGATGGTGCCGGGGAGGGTGCGCCCTGCCTGGCGCCCGTAGAGCCCGACCGTTCGGCGCTCCCGGTGCCAGCGGACTCGCTGTGCTTGGCCTTGTGTTGGACCCCCGTCGCCGGGGCGTCCTCAAAGGTCTTAGAAGACCGCTCGGATTTCTTCCTCTTCTTCTCGCCTGACGGGCTCTTCCCTTCCAGCCAGTTGGCGAGACGTTGATGGCGGTCCTTCATGGTCCGCTCCGACATATTGCCGCAAAACGCACAGTCCTTCTCCACGTGCGTCTTGTCCTCATGTAAGCAGTAGAGACAAAAGGAGTGCTCGTCCTCCTTAAAGACGTTCTGCAGCTGGCATCCAGGGCAGACCCTGAACAGCTTTCCGGGCGTCGAGCTTCCCTTCTCCTGGGCCATGTCCGGGCCTGAGAAGCTTCTGGAGTCCTCCAAAGCGTAGCTCGACGAAATCTTCACCCTTGAGGGGCGCAGACGAATCCGACACGGGTCCCCGTTGATCGGATAGAGAGTCGGTGGAGCTTGAGGCTCTTTTGACCGAAAAAACGAAGTTTTTGAGCAAAAAACGTGAAAAAATAGCACTAACGCTCGAGAGCAATAGCACGAGGATCCCAACACATGAACGTGCGATAAAAATCTGAAGATGGCTGCCAGAGGCGGTGCTTAGGTAGAGGGCAGTCATTGGCTGTGGTCAGTATGACGCAGAGACCAGTGATTGGTTACTACTACGAAAGACAGATCAGAAACGAAACTGATACTGGTTTTTTCTTTACCGAGGATTCCCAGCCTGACGACGGGGAATATTCATGAGCATGTGAATCCATGCCAGACCCCATGCTGGAGAACCTAGATTCTGGCTATCTTATGCAAACCCCATCCGTATATTGTACTGCATTAGTAATGTTTACTTGATAACATGTTTCATTCTAGCAACCAATATTTTGCTCCATGACCTGTACAGTGCACTGTTGCTCCTGAGCTACATTCATGCCATAAAGATATTTAACTTTGGAAGTAAACAACTTGTCATACTCAGCCAGACCAGCCAGTCGATGGAGGTCTATGCAAAGCGTGTTACTCTAAAATGATACAAGCCACAGATGACTATCAGTAGCGATCCTGTAGTTATGGTTAACCTTTCCCAAAGGAAGAGCAGTTTTTGCAAAGTTTATAACTTTAGTGCTGTTTGAAACCTAGTAAAAAGAAATATAGGCCTGATTCTATATTGTTATGCAAAGTTTGGTGCAGTATCGTCAAGGGGGGGGATCCCAAAATGTGTTAAGTGACTGGATAAACCTGAATGGGAAGAGGGTTTTGCTCATGGCTATGGCCTGAACCGCTGGACCGATTTGCATCAAACTTGTGTGAAGAGCGGCGACCAGGTCCTGAAAGTGTGCTTTTGTAAATTTGGTGTTAATCAGGCCAGCATTATATTTTTTAAACGTGGAAAGAATAGGTACAAAAAAGGAGTGCTATCTCGGTCTGGTCAGCGGGCACACTTCCTGAGTGGGTGTCCGCAGACGCCTCTGGATCAATCAGAGAGTCACGTAATGTCTGCAGAGACCGTACAAGGGTGGTCAACCAACGAATGTGAGGTGCGTTCAAATATTTTCAGACGGGTGCTATGTCGGGTTTGCAATCTAAGTAGTTTGTTCACATACACAGCGGTAGAAAAATGGGAAATAAAAAGAAATAATCCCACTCATTTTTGTTAATCATGAAGGGGCCCCCGAGGTGGTTAGGGACGAAGAAGCAGAATATATGCCAATATGGCCAAAAAGAGAGCTTGATGTGTTCTGCTGTGTTCACGGTATCGGTTTGATGGTTGTAGACATCCTAATACACCAAGAACTATTTTGCTGTATGTGGACACCACCGCATTAACTATGGAGGGAATCTGATGCCACACTTATGGTGGTTTAGTTAATGTATATTGATTGCATGTATGTTGGGCTAGGTTTTATGTTACAGATAGGGAATCATGATTGGGGTTGTACTTTTGTCAAGCGTTTGCTGGTTTGTGGCTATGGCTAATGGTCACATTAAGTTGGGCTGTGGTCATGACCAGTGGCCAGATATTTCGGACATGGGCTAGTGGTCAGATTTGGCCATGCCTCGAACAATCATGAAGGATGATTTATGTTGGATCTGTTTGTCAGGGTAGTCATGGAGGATAATGTATATTAATTGTATGTTGGGGTGGGTTTTATTGTGTTACAGGTGGGGAAAAGTGACTGAGCCCTAGATTTGTTAAGTGGGTGCAAAGTTACCTTTTGGACTTGGCCGGTAGTGAGATTGTTTGGGATATGCGCTGAACAATGTGGACACTGGTCATGGGTATGAGGGATGATATATGGGAATGATGTTAGTGGTGGGCCCGGTCTGTTTCAAGTGTGCTTTGAGATGATTAGTGGGGTGTGCAATATAGTCTCTATATATTGGGTTATGGTTGGCAGTGTGACTGACCTGCTGCATTGGTAATGTTGATTTTGAGATGTCAGGTGGGCTTTGAAAAATGGCTGAATGCTGTGTCCCATAGATTCTGGACAGTAGGCATGTTTGTAAGCTAGCCACTGTGATGGGGAGACTGTTCACAGGTGCAAAATGTGGTAAATGGTCTGTGTGTTATGGTTAGGGAAAAGTGAATGTGTGCACTAGTTTTGTTGTAGGGGCAAAGTTGCCTTCTGGACTTGGCAGTAGTCAGATTGTTTGGGGTATGGGAAGTGGGTGCTGAGTTGGGCTGTGAGTGTGTTGGCTGTTGCGCTTGAACCATGGCCAGTGGCCAGGTTGGTCGAGGCACGGCCCCCAGCCATTCTCTGAACAATCTGGTCACTGGCTATGTGGAATGATGTGGAATTGACGTTGGCAGTGGGCCTGCCCTGTTGAAAGAGCCATTGTGTAGTTTGAGATGATTAGTGGGTTACCAGTTTATAGGGTTAAAGTTGTCAATGGAATTGGGCTGCTGAATTGGCAATGTGTCATTTTGAGATGGTTAGTGGGGTTTGCAAAATGGCTGAAGACCATGCCCCAGGGATATTGGAGAGTGGGAATATCTGTAAGTTGTTTCAGACTGATAACTGGGACAGGTCATATAATGTTTGTTTGTCTGCAAAGGAAAGAAAATACAATTAGTGGTAGATCATGATATGGAAAATATTCCTACATTAGCCCTTTTTTGTTGTCGGTACCCTTGTGTAGTATATTGAATGTACTATTGTTTGTACAACATGTTTGTGTAGTACACTGTTCTAATCATGGGTCATGGTTGGGGGAAATCTGAGGTAGACAAATAGCTCTTATTTGTTTGGTACATTTTTTTTTATAATGTTGACTTTTATTATGAACTTTCATATTCAGTGTGTGTTTTTGCACAAGCACTACTACCACTTTGTTCAACTTGTTCTGCTTTCCTTTTCCAGTCTGCGATGTTCACGGAAAGGGTAGAGACAGGGGATAGTTATCAAGTGATTTTATCAAGTGATCCTATCAATTTTCTTCTATTAATGTTCAAACCGGTTCTGCACCTGAAGAGGACAAAGTACTGCAATCATGGCAGCAGTGATGATTGTTTCTTTCCTTCATTGGCCACTAACGCCTCCAGAACCATGACATGGGGGTCATGGAGGTGGGAATAATGAGCACAGTCGGGCAAATCATAGTGTTTGTTTTAGGATTTATAAGAGGTCATGGAAAGTTTACACATTATGTGAGAAATTACAAACAATTATCACTAATATTTGCACAGTATTTGTGTGTATTTCACTTTTGTTGAATTAACATATTTCTAATCATTGGATCATGGAGAAAGAAAACAAGATGGGTTGAAACAAAACATATTTTAATGTGCATTTTAGCACATCTATTGATAATACTCACTAAACAAGTTTTACTATGGTGTGTTGCGTGTGGTAAGCCTGTAGCCCATTCGATGCATGGGTGGAGACCTTGCACCGATAACTATGTGTCCTGGTTGAAAGTGAGTTTGACCTTGTTGCCTTGTGTGTGTGGTTCATCAGCATTGCATATATTGTTGGTTCCATGGGAGTGGTGATTGTTAGAAAATCCTACAGTTTGTAGTCCATGGCTGCAGGTAATGGAGTGAACAGTCCTGCAGTATGTGCACTGGGTGCAGTGTTGAAGTACTGTGTGCATAGAAGTGGATAGGGTTGAACTGCATATTTTATCGGCTTGTAGTGTCCATTGCGCGGTGTACTGTACAGCACTATGCAGTATTGGTTTTGTGCACTTAATAGAGTGCTGGGAGCACAGCCACTGTTGTGAAGATTTTGTGGGCTGGTTGGCAGTAATATAATGCCATGTGAATGGGAGTGGGTAGGGTGCCGGACACTGTGGTAGGTTTGTGGATTCTGCTAATTGTTACATGTTTGCATGCATCGCTGTATTATGGTGCGGGGTTGGGTAGAAGTGCTGCTGCCTATGTGATGTTTGTGGATTGTGGTACCTGGCCAAATGTTTGCCTGCATGGCTCGGTTATGTTGTGCTGGGTGTATGCAAGGCTGTAGGCCATAGGCCATGCACCCAAGAGGCTATGCCTTGACGACAACCACCACTTAATATTGCAGCCATGGAGTTTTTACTGTGCATTTCTCTGAGGGTGGTTCACCTTTAAAGAATAGTTGTAGAGGACATTTTACACTTGGTAGAACACCTGAATTACCAGGTTACTCACCGTAGTGACCACCTTACTCCAAATCCAGAGTCCCCTTTCCTCCATACTTATGGGACATCTCTCCGTCCTGTGGGACGGGACAGGAGCACTTTGTAAAACGCATCCAAATTTTTTCCAAAAATGTGTCCTTCCTCTCTTTCTTGCGCGGGGCCCGGCACGCGGCCGTAACCCCGCCCGTCTTGGCTCCGCCCCACGCATCATTCCTTTTCTATCGCCAGGTCAAAGACCCATTAGCAATAACAGAGGAACCTTATTAGAGGGCACGGCGGGCGGGCGTATGGAGGAAAGGGGACTATGGACTAGGAGTAAGGTGGTCACTACGGTGAGTAACCTGGAAATACCCTACGTCCCGTCCCCTTTGCTCCATACTTATGAGAGATTCCCAAGCACTCCTTACAGGAACTACGGGTGGATGGAAATACCCCTCACTGAAAGAGGTTCTTCAGGACAGCCTGACCAAACTGAGCGTCAGCCCTTGAGCTCATGTCGAGACAATAATGCTTACAGAAAGCAGATGGGGAGGCCCAAGTAGCTGCCCTAGCGATGGACTCCCAGGGGACATATTTCTGAAAAGCAACCGCGGATGCCTTGCCCCACACCAGGTGTGTATGAATAGCCTTAGGAGGTTTCAGCCCTTGGACGGTGAAAAACTCTGTGATGCAGGCGGCGATCCACTGAGAAATAGTTGCCTTAGACGCCTGCTTGCCCTGAGGGTTACCGAAGTTCACAAAAAGTTGAGAAGAACTCCTAAGCTCGGAAGTCCCGTCCAGGTAGAACTTAAGAGCTCTTCGGTCATCAAGACAGTGTAGAACCCTCTGAGCCTCAGAGGCAGGGTTCGGAAAAAAGACTGGTAGGAAAATCGACTGATTCAGATGGAATTCGGTCACAACCTTCGGCAGAAAGGCCGGATTTGTCCAAAGGACTACCTTGTCCTTGTGAAAGACCATGAAAGGATGCTCCACCGACAATGCCTGGAGCTCACTCACTCTCCTTGCTGACGTAATGGCAACCAAAAAGGACACTTTCCAGGACAAGTACTTGAGGTCTACAGTAGCCATTGGTTCAAAGGGTTTATGGCACAGCGCCGTCAGGACCACATTTAGGTCCCATGGCGGGTGCGGATTACGAACCGGTGGGTAGAGGCGTGTCAAGCCAGAAAAATGCCTCTTCACCACTGGGTTAGTCAGGGAATAAGAACACTGGTCTGTAGAAAGATAAGCGGAAACCGCTGAGAGAGAAGTCCTGCATGACAGAACATGAACCCCCGACTCTGCTAGGAAGGACACGAAGGACAGCACCGTGTCAACCGTGGCCACCCTTGGATCCAACTTCTTCTCCAAACACCAATCACAGAACCTGAGCCATTTACTCTTGTACTGAGATCTGGTCGAGGGTTTCCTGGCTGCCTGGATAATACGCATGTTATCCATAGACAAATTCAGATGCTCTAAAGACTTGAACTCAGGCACCATGCCACCAAGCTGAGCGATTGAGGGTAGGGGTGCCAGAGCTGCTGTTCCCCTTGGTGAAGAAGATCAGGAGTTACTGGTAACCTGATTGGCGGATACACCGACAGGTGTTGAAGCTCTGAGAACCAAAACCTGGCCGGCCACCACGGGGCTATGAGTAGAAGGGAACAATTCACCGAATTCTTCAACTTCCAAATTGCCCGGTGAACTAGAGGCAGAGGCGGGAAGGCGTAAGCTCTCATGTTGTGCCATGGAATCTCGAGAGCATCCCCCAGAGAGGAGGCTCCCAGCCCACGTCTGGAGGCATACTGAGGAAGCTTCTTGTTTACTGCAGTAGCGAAGAGGTCCACCTCTGGTGTGCCTCAACGCAAGAACATCCATGGGAGGACCTCTGCCTTCAACTCCCACTCGTAGCTGACCACTGTCCGCCGGCTGAGGGCTGTGACATTCAGCTGGCCCGGGATGTGTACTGCAAGCAGCCAGACACCATGAAGCACGGCCCACTCCCATATCTGGATAGACAGGTCCACGAGGGGGCGGGGGGGGACTTCGTTCCCCCTTGCTTGTTGATGTAATACATTGACACCACATTGTCCGTGCGTATGCGGACCACCTTGTTGGCAATGAGCGGTCTGAACGCCTTGTGCACCAGAAAGATCGCCAGAAGCTCCAAATGATCTTTGCGCAGGAGCTTGTCCTGAGGCGACCAGAGGTCCGAGACCTGAAGATCTAACCTCGCACCCCACCCCAGAAGGGAGGAGTCCATCGTGATCGTCACCGTGGGGGCTGGGTCCCGAAACCCTGCACCCACCGACAGGTTGCTGAGAGATGACCACCAGTCCAGGTCCACTCTCATGGAATCCGGAATCATTATCCGCTTGGAATCCGGGTCCATAGCCTGACGCCAGGAACTCCGAAGAGCCATCTGGGTCCGTCTCATCTTGAGACGAGCAAGATGGCTCGTCTCAAGAGCCATCTTGACGAGTCATCTTGACGAGCAAGATGAGGAAGAGCGTGTTTTCTCCCTGCACCTCTGTACCCTCTCATCCCACAAACTCTCCACTCAAGGTGTTATTTGCGGTGCCTGTCGTGCTTTCTCTTCACCATCATCCTCAAACTCATTCACTGTACTCCACCCATCCTCACCCTGATCGCCACCTAGGCCTCTTTCGGATCTTACAGTTCCGTACCCTGTGCTACGTGCTTGTTTGTCTTCTTTCTTCTCTATATGCACATCTTTTATTGCTGTGCTGTCTAATCTGAACAAGATGTCGCCCGCTCTCCATTCGGCTAGGCCACTCCCCTTTGCCTCACTCTGTGCTGTTTGCAGCCGCTCTAGCTCTGCTCATGCTGACTCTAGCGCCTCTTCCAACTCTTTCTGTCGTGCACACTCTTGCGGTGGAGCTGTTGCTGAAATGGGGCTATATGAGGGCGGTGGGATCGTGGCCCATGTGGACACATAGGTCGGGTTACTATACCGTGTCGCTGGAAGCTCTGCTAGCAGATATACTCCCTTGTATTTTGGTCGTGTCCCACCACTTCTGCCCGCTTGCCCCCTTCATGGGTGTCCAGTGCCCCTCCCTCATTAGAGTCTTCCATGCCCTCAATCATCTTCCATATATCCAGAATTTCATTTCTGTTCTGCAACAGTTTGCCTTTACGGTTCGCTGCTAAAAATGTAGTCATGTGATCCAGTATTCCCTTATTATGGGTCCCTTCCTCTGGCCAGGAACGTGGCATTCCTCCTCTTGTGAAAACCTCTGGGACATACGCGTTTTTTGGGACTGGTCGCTGCAGGTGGGTGCGGCCCCTCGGGAGAAGCAGCCTTTAAGCCTCTGTCAGTGTGGGGGTCGCTGGGATCAACTCGGGTCACCAAATGCAGGCACGCCCCTACACGCTCACATCCAGAAAAAATACAGCCTGCTAGGGAAAAAGGATTCAGCTAAAATGACCGAATCCAATTTATCTACCCCACCAAAAGACCTAATGTACATACCACAAAAAGTTCGAACTACCAAAAGTTCAAACTTTTTGTGGAATGTATATTAGGTTTTTTGGTGGGGTAGGTAAAAAAAGAAACACAAAGGCTGCGGGGATGTGTGCCGCAACACCCTGCTCACTATACTATAGCGTATAGTGAGCAGGGGTTGCAGTGACACCCCTGAAGCTGACCTGCTCAAAAGAAAAGAAAAAAAAGAGCATGGGCTGCAGGATGTCCCCCGCAACACCACACTCACTATACTATACTGTATACTGTATACTGTATAGTATAGTGAGCAGGGTGTTGCGGGGACACCCCTGCAGCTGACCGAGTTAAAAAATAAAAATTCTAAAAAAGGTCCCTACAGCGCCGGTTCCCGATCATGGAAGTGAAAGGGAACTGGCGTTGCATGGACCAGCAAGACTGAAGGAAAGATAAGTAGGGGGTTGGGGATGTGGGTGGCGGTTGCGGGTTAGGGTTTTAGATTTGGGGTTGTTTTACCTTGAATGACTGAATGGGAAATGTACAAACATTTTTGCATTACGTTATGATTATGATGATGATGATGTTATGTTATGATAGGTTATTTATAACGCGCTTAATACCCAGAGGTTTCTAAGCGCGGACCCGGGGATGGAACCCATGTTGCTCCGTGTCATCTTGCTTCCAAGGCAAGCACGTTGCCGTTGAGCTATCCTCCCGAGTACATTTCTCATTCGGTATCCCCGGCGCTGTTATTTCTACAGCGGTAAAACAACCCCAATTCGGGAAAAAGGCGCAAGACACTCTTGCAAGGATAACAAGTACATATTTCTACAAAAATGGGAATGCATCAGCAAAGGACTCTGCTGCCACGCAACGTTCTTGGGTCCGTTGGCATGAGCAGTATGTTACAATCACAAAAAGCGTCACTAATTACATTATACTATACAGTACAATTCTACAATATGGATTGGAAGAGGCCTATGGATGTAGGGCCTGCTCCATATGGGATGCCAGGCCATTGGTCCATCTTCATCTGTCCATCTCTGTTCACATGGGTACTGTTGGGCTTGTCATCCACGGTGAGCTGACCTAACAATTAATTAGCTACTCTAACACAGAATGTTATTCTTACAATTGTATCAATGCACCCGATAGATACAGGGATGGGCTTGGGGGAGAACCAACGTCACACTGACCCATACACACTTCACTCGTTCCAAGACAGATCAGCAACTCCCAAGGTCCCCCACCTTAGGTTTGAGCTATAATTCTGATGCCACCCTGCATCTTGCTGCACAAATCACGTCACCCATTCCTGAAGGCACGGTAGCCTTGCCTTCTGATCTTAATGATCGATCGAGGGGTGTAAAAGTTTTATGGTCGGTGGTCTGGGTTTGGATGCGGGGGTCATGGGATGAAAGCATTGCACGGCTGTATTTGTCATGTGGGGATCGTTGGAGGCAGGAGGGCCTTGCTATCTGCTTCGTGGGATCAACTGCCAAGAGGCGCTCTGCTCCAGTCTCATGACCTTGCAGGGCGCATTCTTCCCAGGGGGCGGGGACCTGTAAATCTTCGAACAATGGAGGAGGTTGTGGATTTCTGAGACCTGGTTGTGGATTTCTGAGACCTGACCAGGATGGGGGTAGTGTTCACGCTCATGCAACAGGTCTAATATTAATACACAAAGTGCTGAATTTATCTGGAACAGGATGATGAATGGTTGATTCAAGCCCCTAATCTTCTCATTGGCTAGACTATTGAAAACAGTCGACCTGGAATTCGCTTTGTTTAACTGAATGTGGTAAATGAAATATTATCAGCATTACATAGTAAGAGATGAAACATGTAAAAATCATGAAATTTGGATTCCAAGATGGCCGCCGGACTGTAAGGACGCACTCCTCAAGTCCTCTGTGCAGGCCGAGTAAAAGGTGAATATAGCGGCATACGAAAGCCCCTGAGCAACCGAAGGGGAAGCACAGCGGGACGGGGAACGTTCACCCACACGACATACGCCTGAACATAGTGTCCGACGCGGGCGACGGAGCTCCCTACACCCGGGCGCACACCCAGCAGCGTGGGCGAGCTGGTCCCTCTGGAGGCCCCGGAGAGGAGCAGGAAGACCCGAGGCGGCAGCAACCGGCAGATCCACACGCTCGTTCGCGGAGGACCCGCGGAGATACCCCCACCCCCCCAAGCAACAAAGCCGCGACCCCCGTTAGGAGCCAACCTGAGGCGGCTAAAGGGAAAAGAAGATCGGTGTTGGAGGTTCCCCTCCTCCCACCCTGCAACACATCTAGGCAGGGCGGAGAAGCCCGCGAGCTGCCTGCCGGTGGCCTAGGGAGGAGACAGCAGCGGACGTCCAGAAAAGACTCCCCCGCCCCCAAGCAACGAAGCTCCGAGCCCGGCCACACCAGGAGCAGCGAGGGAAGATCGGAGGTAGGAGCTCCCCTCCCCTTGCCCCTCACCATGCCTCAGCGGTGCGGCGCAGCCTGCGAAGTGCCAGCGGGAGACCTCGGAGGGAGGCGAGAGGTCCTGAGACACCAGTTACAGGCAGCCCCACGTGCTCGGTCTCCCCCGCCTCCAGACAACAAAGCCCAGAGGCAGCGAAAGTTGATCGGGGCTGGGTGTTCGCCTCCCCCGCCCTTCAGCACGCCTCACCAGTGCAGAGAAGCCCATTGGGGGTTCCCTTCCTCCCCCTGCCCATCAACGCACCTCGGTGGTGTGGAGGAGCCCGCGAGGTGCCGGCGGCCCCTGGAAAAGGAGCTCCAGCAGACCCATACAGCAGGGTGAGTGACCAGAGGGAAAGACAGCGGTGTGCATGGAGGGAGGAGCGGCGGGCGCTGAGGGAAGGCCTGGGATACAGAAGCAGTGAGCTGCGGTGGTGGGGGAGAGGGAGTCGCTGCTGAGGTTGGGACCCTCCCCCCCCCCACCCTCACGGAAGCAAAGGAGCAGACACCGGGCACATCCAACGCCCCATGTTCTAGAAGATTCCCAGCTGAGCACGACCTGGCGCCCCCCCCCCCCCCTAGGTTGCTGACACCCCTGAAGCCGTGGGTAAGCGAATGCTCGCCCGGAGGAGCGGTGAGATATAGGAGGTCGAATTCGGACCAGAGGGGGTAGCACATCACGAGGCGCCGGGCAGTGGGTGACCCCCATCCATGATATTACATGTTGTGTTTGGGCTGGAGGTGGTGCTGTGAGCAGAGCATGCTTAGAAGTACTTAAAGGTTCCCCCCTAAATCTGCGCTACGCTAGCAGCCCAGTAACGGGCCACTAGAACCCTGAGAGGCACAGAAGATTCCGCCTAGGTGCCCAAAATGAACTGTGATCCAGACCCATGATCCACAATCCCGCAAGGGACACCTAAAACGGAAGAAGGCAACAGCTGCAACCCCGAAACTCGCACTGCCTCAGGCAAACTAACTGTCGACAATAGCTGCCTGCCTCAGATGCCAGGTACCAAATCCAAAACGGGCCCATCAAGAGCACGGACCCCGGCCAGGCCCCAGGAGGGACAGCTTGAGAAGTGCTGGCGACAAAGAGGCCGTACGCAGGCGGACTCGCCCTCTCCTCCCCCAGCGCCACTCACTGAAGCACAGGCCCACCAACTAGCAATATGGCAACCAACAAAGACGAACTGTTAAATTGCTTGAAAGGTATGGAGGCCAGAATGACAAAAGCCTTCCATACTCAAATGGAACAACTTAGGGAGGACCTGAAATCATCCCTCCAGGAGGTTAACAAGGAAATGGCGGAGATGGGTGAAAGTGTAGACATAGTGGAAAGAGGCCTCTCGAACATCACGGAGGAGACTAATCAATATAGCCTGCCTCTAGACCAGTTGGCAACCGCAACGCACAATTTGGAACTCCAGGCGGAGGATCTAGAAATCCGCTCGAGAAGATCCAATATCAGGGTTAAGGGCCTGGCAGAATCAGTACTGGACAAGGACTTAAGAGACACTATGCAACTCTGCTTTAGCAGCCTACTAGCCGATGCCCAACCTGAAACAATAGGCTTCGACAGGATTCATCGAGTGGGGCCGATACGCAACGAACCGGGGTCACGACCCAGAGATGTCTTAATAGCAATGACATTGTATGGTCTGAAGGAAGAGGTGCTACACGCGGCAAGGATGAACGGGGACCTCATGATCAACGGGTCCCGCATACAGCTATACCAAGACCTCGTCCGAATCACCCTTTTTAAAAGGCGGCTAATGCAACCAGTCACGAAAGCCCTTCGGACACACCAAATCAGATATAGATGGTTGCACCCGTTCGGCCTTTCATTCACATGGGAAGGCAAACCGAGGAAGATCGGGAACTGTGCAGAGGGTTTAGCTCTCCTACACTTGAGGACGAACAGCAGGAGGCACCGGAGCGCCCTCGGCCAAACGCATCTGGCCAGTCAAGCAAACCATGGGAATGGTCGACGGGGAGAAGGCAAAGACGAGGAAGAATGGGTAGAACTGGCAGCACCCAACCGGTTCAGGTTTGTGAACCCAAAAGCCCACCAGATCCGAAGGCAGCCAAACACACAGACAATGAGTGAAGCGCCACCTAAAAATGAGAAGACCGCAAAATGACTGAAGCGCCTGCACGGAGGTAGGAGGTCATTCATCTTGGAAGCAGGGTCAGAGTAAATCTACTCCTGACCATTGTGAACTGGGGGGACCCTAGAGGCCTTACATCCGTTGGTTCAGCGGAGGAGCCCATTAGGGGCCCAGGCCTCATACTCTCCCAGGATGGGGGTGATGGGGGGGTGATGGGAAGGGTGGGGGGAGCGTTCGGAGATTGGGAAAGCAAGGAACCAAAAAACTATGAGCAAAGATGAGCCACCTCCACAACTGGGTTTAACAGAAAGACAACAGACAGTTGGAAAATTCTGTAGTAGGATACAAGACCCAATATGCCGAACCCCATCTCCTAGAGAGCAATGGTAGAAGTGAACATAATCTCGCTTAACGTCCAGCGACTGAATTCCCCTGCTAAAAGACGATCGATTCTGAGTAGGCTGGAAACCATGCAAACGAAAATAGCGATCCTACAGGCGACACACCTGCTCCAGCAAGATGAAAGAAGGATGCGTAGTAGATCCTTCCCTCTCCAGTTTTTTGCCTCAAGCCAGTCTAAAACGAAAGGGGTGGCAATCCTTTGTAGCAGGGACTTAGACTTCCACAAACAACATGTCATGAAGGATCGGGAAGGCAGATACTTGGGGGTGAAGGGTACCATCAATGACCAAATGTACACAATTATAGCAGTATATGTCCCCAATGAAAAACAGGACCAGTATATCCTCAAACTACTCCAGAAGATCGGGAGCTGGTGTGAGGGCAGAGTGATAATAGGTGGAGACTTCAACTGCGTAATGGACCCAAAAATAGATAAAACACTCCCCCCGACAGCTGCAGACCAGCGAAATAGACAGGCCCTGGGAAAACTCTTCAGAGACTTGGAGGTGATAGAGATGTGGCGGTTCTTCCACCCAGAAAGCAGGGAATATGCACATTACTCGGCGGTACACAGGGGATATTCTAGAATTGACATGATCCTAGTGTCGTCCACCCTGATCCCCTATATCAAGAAAATAGAAATCGAGGTCCAATACCTCTCAGATCACGCCCCAGTGGTAACCTGCATGAAAATGCAGAAAATAACGAATAGGCCCCGCCCACAATGGAGGCTAAATGAAACAATCCTGAGGGACACAGCGCTCAGAGCACATATGGAGGAAGTCATAAGTAATTTCTCCCTGGAAAATGACAATGGAGAGGTGGACTGGCGGGTAGTATGGGATGCGGGGAAAGCAGTTATTAGAGGGGAATTCATAGCTCAAGCAACGCAATACTACAGAGAGAAAGCCCTTACAATGCAGAAATTAGAAGAAGAGGTACGAAATGCTGAAAAGCTCCATAAGACCCGTCAGACCCCAGAACCTGGCGAGATCTAAAAAAAGCTAGATCCAAATTAGAAAACCACATGGCGGACAGAACAGCGCAAATACTGCTAAGGAACAAGTTACTTACCTGTAACTGTTGTTCTCCAGCATGGGTCTGGCATGGATTCACATGCTCATGAATATTCCCCGTCGTCAGGCTGGGAATCCTCGGTAAAGAAAAAACCAGTATCAGTTTCGTTTCTGATCTGTCTTTCGTAGTAATAACCAATCACTGGTCTCTGCGTCATACTGACCACAGCCAATGACTGCCCTCTACCTAAGCCCCGCCTCTGGCAGCCATCTTCAGATTTGGAAGCACGTGAAGTGGCAGTATGACCAAGTGAAGAGCCGCAGAGGGGTAGGCGGGAGGGTTCGCATGTGAATCCATGCCAGACCCATGCTGGAGAACAACAGTTACAGGTAAGTAACTTGTTCCTTCTCCAGCATGGGGTCTGGCATGGATTCACATGCTCATGAATAAAGAATACATAGCAGTACACACATGCACAACCACGGGAGGTGGCAAAGGCTCAACATTAAGCATTACATCAAACTCAACATTAAGCATCTTACCTCCTCACCAGGCTCACCTCAGGCGAACAGGTTGCGCAGCACTGCTTGGCCGACCCTGGACTCCTCCCTGGAATCCCGATCGACGCAGTAGAATTTCGTGAAGGTGTGCGTCGACCTCCACGTAGCAGCCCTGCATATGTCCAGCAGGGGCACACCAGAAAGGAACGCCATGGTAGCTGCGATCGCTCTGGTGGAATGGGCTCTCGGACGGCCAGGCAGCGGTCGGTTTGCCAACAGATGACAGTACATGATACAGCCGGAGAACCATCTGGAAATGGAAGCCTTCGAGAGTGCCTTCCCCTGATTGACAGGTCCAAATTCATAAAGAGTTGTGACGTCTTCCGAAAACACTTCGTGCGGTCCACGTAGAACTTTAGCGCTCTAGCCACATCCAGCGAGTGCAAAGTCCTCTCAGCCGGCGACGAAGGCGACGGGAAGAACACATGCAACACCAAGGGTTCGTTGAGGTGGAAGTCCGACGGCACCTTGGGCATGAAGGAGGGATGCGTCCTGAGCACTACCCTCGTGTCGTGAAAAGTCAAGTACGGGGCCTTGCAGGAAAGGGCCTGGATCTCTCCCACTCGTCGTGTTGAGGTGATGGCCACAAGAAACACTGTTTTCCACGACAAACTTCAATGGGGCCGAATGCAGAGGCTCGAACGGAGGTCCCATGAGCTTGGTCAGCACCACGTTGAGCTCCCACGCCGGGGCCGGAGCCTTCACCGGGGGGAACGATCTGAACAGTCCCTTCATGAACTCTTTCACCAGACGATGAGACCACAAGGACGTCCGCCCCGTGGTTCTGGTGTATCGGGAGATCGCAGCAAGATGAATCTTGATGGACGCGTGTGCCAGTCCAGCTTTGGCCAGCGTCAGCAGGTACGGCAGTACTTGGGGAGCCGTAATCCGTAGAGGGTTAATCTTCTGTGCGTGGCACCAGACAGAGAACCTCTTCCATTTGTGTCCGTAGCATTTCAGAGTCGAGGACGCCCTGGCCTTTGCAAGAACCTCTCTGCAGTCGGCCGGTATGTCGTATCCTCCAAACTCTCGCGCTGCAGGAGCCAGGCCTGCAAGTTCATCGATTTTGGGTCGTGGTGGAGGATGGCGCCTCCTTCCCTGGAGAGTAGATCCGCGTCCACCGGCAGCTTGATTGACAAGTCCAGAAGGTCCGGGAACCATATCTGCCTCGGCCACGCAGGTGCGACGAGGATCATCCTGCACCATGACCTCTTGAGCTGGTTGATGAGCCGGATCAGCAGTGGCAATGGAGGGAACGCGTAAAGGAACAGGCCCTCCCAGGGGAACGAGAAAGCATCGCCCATGCTCCTCGCCTGGGGAAACCTGCTGGCGAACCTCCGGCACTTGGAGTTCGTCGCCGTCGCGAACAGGTCGATCTGGGGTGTGCCCCACCGTCGGAAGAGGGGATCCACTAGATCCTGCCGTAGTTCCCACTCGTGGCACGAGCGCAGCTCCCTGCTGAGTGAGTCGGCGATGGTGTTTTTTATCCCTGCCAGATGAAACGGCACCAGAAATATCCTTTGGGCGACGGCCCAATGCCACAGGTCCTGCGCCTCCTTGGACAGTGCTGGGGACCTGGTTCCGCCCTGTTTCCTGATGTAAAACATGGTGGTGGTGTTGTCGGTGAAGATCCTCACCACCTTGCCCTTGAGGGACGGAAGGAAGGACCTGAGGGCCCAAAAACACTGCACGGAGCTCCAGGACGTTGATATGTAGTGATTTCTCCGTCGGGAGCCAAAGGCCTCTTGCGTGCAGATTTTCGGTGTGCGCTCCCCACCCTTCCAGGGAGGCATCCGTGGTCACTGTCTCCTGGTGGGCTGGGGTCTGGAAGTCCATGCCCGCCGTCAGATGCGTGCGGGTGCCCCACCACCGGATCGCTCGTCGGAAAATCTCATCGAGTGTGATCCTTTCCTCGAAGCTGCCCGTCGTTTGGATCCAGCGCGCGTCCAGGAACTCTTGGAACGGGCGCATCCGGAGCCTGCACAGGGGAATGAGGTAGATGCAGGAAGACATCATTCCGAGGAGGGACTTGATGGACCTCACCTTGGCCGCGTCGGCCACCAACATCCGTTGTACCTTGCCCAGGATGGCCCTGGTCCTCTCCTCCGACGGGGAGGCCAGAAGGGACACTGTGTCGAGCCTCGCTCCCAGAAACAGTGCGTCTTGCACGGGTACCAGGTGGGATTTGGCGTAGTTCACGGAGAATCCCAGGTCCGTGAGAAGCTGGACGGTCCTTGCCGTGTGGTCCACGGCGAGCTCCCTCGTCTTGGCTCGGATGAGCCAGTCGTCCAGGTAGGGGTAGACGTGGATCCCCTCTCGGCGCAGCTGCGCCGCCACCGGTGCAAGGCACTTGGTGAAAACCCTGGGTGCCGACCGTAGTCCGAAGGGGAGGGCTTTGAACTGGTAGTGACGCCCTTGGACCACAAACCTGAGAAATTTTCGGTGCCCCCTTAGGATGGGAATATGGAAGTAGGCATCCTCCAAATCCAACGACGACAGGAAGTCTCCTTCCTCCAGCTGACCCAGGACGTGCTGGAGGGTGACCATCCGGAACTTCTGAGCCTTGATGAACTTGTTCAGACGTCACAGGTCTAGGATGGGGCGCCATCCTCCAGTCTTCTTCACGAGGAAGTATCTCGAGTATACTCCGGAGCCCCGAAGCCTCTTTGGGACGAGTTCGATGGCGCCCTTCCTGAGCATCGCCTTTACCTCCAGGAGAAGCTGCGGGACGTGAAGCTCTTTCCTGGCCACGGGGGGGGACGCGCGGGCACCTTCTTTGAAACTCGAGCGCGTGGCCCCGGGCTAAGGCGTCCAGCACCCAACGGTCGGTGGAGATGGACTCCCACACGCTGACGAAGCTCGCCAGCCGGCCTCCCACCGGGGTGCTTCGGTGGGGGCCCGACCCCACGGCCGGTTCAATCCTATTTCGACGAGGCTTTGCCGCCTTGACCTCCTTGGCGACGACGGCGGGGTCCGCCCGACTTGCCTCGTCCCCTATAGGCCTCCTGAGACGACGAGCGGTCCGCTTGACGATAGGTGGAGAAACCGCCGCCGGAACCTTTGGAGGCGCCCTTGCCTCTGCTGCTCCGAAAGGGCGGCCGTCGTTGTTGCAGAACCCCAAGGGCCCGGGCCGTCTCCGCTTTAATGGCCTGAAGGGAATCGTCCACTGTTTTCCCAAACAGGTTGTTCCCATCGAACGGCATGTCCAGGACTCTGGTCTGTACGTCTTGACGGAAGTCCGTAGCCTTGAGCCATCCACGCCGCCTAAGGCACACGCCGTTGCCCAACTGGCAAAATCCCGTATCGGCGATGTCCGTCGCAATAGTGATGGCGTGGTCCGACGCCACCTCACCTTCCTGTAGGATCTCCAGGGCATCCGCCCTCTTGCCCTCTTGTCGTCCGGTAGGAAGTCCAGCAGAGGAGCCAGTTTGTACCATAGCTCCCTGTCGTAGCGGGCCATGATAGCCAAGGCGTTGGCCGCCTTAATCGTCGTCGCTGCAGACGAGATGACCCTGCGTCCCATAGAGTCCAATTTCTTTCCCTCGCCATCCGGCGGGGAAGTCGATGTGGAGGCCGCACGCCCTCCCTGCTTTCTTACTGGCTGCCGCGGAGACGACGGAGTCCGGGGTAGGCTGCGCCCGGAGGCACAGGGGGGCCGCGTCCGGGACCCGGTACTTCTTTTCGTACCGGTCTCTTCTCGCTGGCGTCGTGGAAGGGTTCTTGAGGAGGGCGAGGCCCTCATCCCAAATGTCGTCCAGTAGAGGCACCGCGAGGACCGTCTTCCTCTTGGCCTCGCGCCGTTGATAAAGGAATCCTTCCTTTTTCTTCTCCTCAGGGCAGAGTTGGAAAAGATCGGATGCCCTGGCGATCATGGAGTGGAACGATCCAATCTCGTCGGGCGGAGAAGCCCTGGTGGGAGGTGAGGACGGAAGATCCTCGTCGTAGACCTCGTCGTCCGTACCCGTCGCGGCCGTGTCAGTCCCCGTATCATCCCCTCGAGTCGTGGACGGGGAGGAGGGCTGGACGGGGCGCGACGGCTGAAAAGGAGGTGGAGGGTGAATCCTTCTTTTCTTGGGAGGAGGAACGCCAGAAGGTCCCGGTTCTGGGTCCCCCGACGGGAGTGGTTCCTCCGCTGGCAACGGTAGTGTCGTCCTTATCTCCGTGCATAAGGACTGTATAGCCAACAAAATGACCGCCGAGTTGTCTTGCGGCGCTGGCAGAGGGGAATCCGACGGGCGATCAGGGGCCCCGTCGGCGCCCTCGGCGATGTCGTCGTCACCCGCGTCGGGATCCATCCCGACGGGCCGGTCTTCTTCCAGGCCGTGGCTTAAGACCTCGATCAGCTCTTCCTCCGAGGTCGAAGCCGAGTCTACGACGACACCCTGCCCCCCCCTTTTTCTTCTCCGCCGGAGATTTCACGGGGGTCCTATCGATGGGCATAAAAGAGGACTCCCTCCTAGGTGGCAGGGAGACTCTGAGCCCCGAGGTCGCCACCACTGGCGTAGCCTCCACAGTCTGAGCCAGGGCCGCCGCGACAGTCTCGATACAGGCCTTGGCCGGATGGATTAAGGCCTTCACCACATTAGGTGCGCTCACCGCGTTATCCTTGAGGGGGGGGGGGGACACTGCCTCGCTCCCCCTCCGATGGGGCCTTCGAGCTCGACCGGGGCCTCTCCAGGAGCTTCGCCGGGTGCTCGGCCTTCCTCTTACCCGACCCAGAGCGTTGGCTCGTGGTTGATGGTACCGGGGAGGGTGCGCCCTGCCTGGCACCCGTAGAGCCCGACCGTTCGGCGCTCCCGGTGCCAGCGGACTCGCGGTGCTTGGCCTTGTGTTGGACCCCCGTTGCCGGGGCGTCCTCAAAGGTCTTAGAAGACCGCTCGGATTTCTTCCTCTTCTTCTCGCCGGACGGGCTCTTCCCTTCCAGCCAGTTGGCGAGACGTTGATGGCGGTCCTTCATGGTCCGCTCCGACATGTTGCCGCAAAACGCACAGTCCTTCTCCACGTGCGTCTTGTCCTCATGTAAGCAGTAAAGACAAAAGGAGTGTTCGTCCTCCTTAAAGACGTTCTGCAGCTGGCATCCAGGGCAGACCCTGAACAGCTTTCCGGGCGTCGAGCTTCCCTTCTCCTGGGCCATGTCCGGGGCGGGCCCGAGAAAACTTCTGGAGTCCTCCAAAAGCGTAGCTCGACGAAATCTTCACCCTTGAGGGGCGCAGACGAATCCGACACGGGTCCCCGTTGAGCGGATGGAGAGTCGGTAGAGCTTGAGGCTCTTTTGACCGAAAAAAATGAAGTTTTGAGAAAAAACGTGAAAAAAATAGCACTAACGCTCGAGAGCAATAGCACGAGGATCCCAACACATGAACGTGCGGTAAAAATCTGAAGATGGCTGCCAGAGGCGGGGCTTAGGTAGAGGGCAGTCATTGGCTGTGGTCAGTATGACGCAGAGACCAGTGATTGGTTATTACTACGAAAGACAGATCAGAAACGAAACTGATACTGGTTTTTTCTTTACCGAGGATTCCCAGCCTGACGACGGGGAATATTCATGAGCATGTGAATCCATGCCAGACCCCATGCTGGAGAAACACTAAACAATCATATTACATACACGGGGGGAAAGCGGCAAATTCTTGGCAGCCACATTACGCAAACAGAAGGCTTGCAACCACATTACCCGGTTAAGAAATAGTAGTGGGGATTTGCAAACGGGAGATAATGAGAAACTAGAAACGATGGTCCACTTTCACAAAAACCAAATGTCTAGTGGGAACCTGAACGCGGCAGAACAAGTGTCCTATCTGTCAGCCATAAAACGGCACAGATTTCCGAACAGCAAAATGAACAATTAGGAGCCCCTTTCACAACACAAGAAGTGAGTGGCGTGATTGCAGCGCTACCTAGAGGAAAGGCACCCGGCCCAAATGGTTTAGGGAACGGGTTTTACAAAGTATTCCTGACGCAGCTGACAACCCCCCTCACTCGCCTTTTCAACTTAATTAGGGATAAGGGAGCGGTCTCAAAGGATATGGTACACTCAGTCACAATCCTTCCCCTAAAGCCGGGGAAAGACCCGGTAGAATGCTCCAGTTACCGCCCCATAGCCCTCCTCAATACTGACGCAAAACTATATGCAAAAATACTCGCAAATCGGTTGGCGACAGTATTGCCTGGGATAATACATACAGACCAGGCGGGCTTCGTACGGGGAAGACACACTCAGGATAATGTCAGGCGGGTAATTGACATTATAGACTGGGGCACCAGAGGCATCCAGAAATTCGCCATCGCTGCACTCGATGCCACACGAGCATTCGACAGCATAGACTGGGAGTACGTAAGTCTGGTTCTAGACATTTACTAAGATGGTTCTGGCTAATAACCAGCATTCTTCTACGCACCTAACTATAAATGGCTACACATCAGAAAGACTCAATATCCGGAGAGGTACAGGGGTGCCCCCTCTCCCCTCTTATATTTGCCTTGGCAATGGAGCCATTTGCCCACAGGATTAGGGAGGACCCAGGTATTAGAGGGGTGCGCACAGGGGAAACTCAACATAAAATTGCCCTATATGCAGACGATTTATGCTTTACATGGCAGATCCAAAGCACACGTTACCCAGAATAATCAAAGAACTGCAGAAATTCGAAAAAATATCAGGGTTCACAATAAATTACACCAAATCCAAAGCACTGAATGTAACCGAGGGTAGAGAGAATATAACTTACCTAGAGGAACGCTACCCCCTCCAGTGGGAAAAACGGTCCATGGAATACCTAGGAATCCAAATCACTAGGATCCACAAAAAACCTGCTCAAAGCGAATATCACTCCTCTATGGAAGCACCTGCAAGGAGACTTGCAGAGATAGGATGTCCAGGAATTAGCATGGTTTGCTAGGATAGCGGCTATAAAATAGACCTTGTTACCCAGACTACTGTATGTGGTAAGTTCCACCCCCAGTGGTTATCCCCCCGGCAATGATCCAGCAACTCCAAAAAGTAGTGTTTAAATTCATCTGGGGGAATAGGAAGCCGAGAATCCAAAAAAAGATCATGATGCGCCCAACACTAATGGGGGGGCTAGGTGTGCCGGATATAGGGAGATATGTATTAGCAGCCCAATTGGCGCCAGCACTGAAATGGGCAGGTAGGGACCCCCTCCCAGGGTGGGGGGAAATGGAACAGTCTGCGACGGACACCCCACTATGTATGCTACCATTCCTCAAGCCAAAAGCACGAGAGAGAGGAGGTATCCTATTGGAAGCGACAAAAACAACACTTCACACCTGGGACACGGCGATCCACAGTAGAGGGATCAAACTAGGCCTGGGTCCAATGTCCCCTATAGTACATAATCCTGATTTTATGCCCGGGCTTCAACAAAAGTTCTGGGACGGTTGGCAGGGAGCAGATACAGTGTCCTTATGAGACTTGTACCAGGATGATGCCCCACTTTCCTTTGAGCTATGCAAACAAAGATTTGGCATCACCGAGCATCACAGATTTAAATATATACAAGTGCGTCACTGGATCTCACACTCAGAGGTAAAACAGGCTGGATTACGCCCCCCAGTAGGTCTAGAACTCACGATACGGGAGGGGACACAGGGAAAAGGGATCACTAGACAGTACAAGTTACTTGATAAATCGCAAGCAGAAGAAACCCTCCAATATATGAAAGACTGGGAGCGGGACATAGGGGAGGAAATCACACAGGAAGAATGGAGTCAAATTTGGAGAAGGGCTCACAAACTAGCCAAATCCACGTCAATCAAAGAATCAGCATATAAGATAAGCTACCGATGGTATCTGCCCACAAGTAGAATACATAAAATGAACCCCACGTATCCCTCAGACTGTTGGCGCCAGTGTGGAGAAAGAGGTGACCTTTTCCATATGTGGTGGTCGTGCCCAAGGATAAAAGTGTATTGGAAAGAAATACTGAGTCTAATCAAAGACATAACAGGCGCAGACCTACCACAATCCCCTAAGGTCATTCTGTTGGGGGCAGTGTCAGAAGGAATATACGTAGCTTCAGGGAACAGAGCGTCTCTCATCACCCACCTACTGTCGGCAGCAAGGATGACAGTGGCCCAACGATGGAAGACAGTGGAAGGTCCTACAACCCCATGGTGGTGGATGAAAGTGTGGGGAGTTATGGCAATGGAGAACATTTGCGCCACAAAATCAGGGACATACCTGAAATTCTTAGCCATATGGGATCCACTTCAAGACTATGTGGGGGAAAGGGAGGCTCAATTCTTTAAACCCAGGACTCTAAGAAACATTCATATCAGATAGAGACAGCAGTAGACGGAGGAGCGATGAGCTCAGGAAACAGCTTTGCTTTGGTTATAACCTTGATTCAGTTTGGTTCAGATAACTCTAAGGGAAAGGGGAGGGACGGGTGGGCAAGGGTGGGGATACTCGGGGGGGGGGGGGGAGTTGGAAGACAATAACAGTCTCGATGCCAAAGTTCAAGTAGGTTAAATAATTGCTTTCACAGATGATAATGGTTGTAATACTGCTGTAACCAAAGGCTAACTGTTGTTTTTCGTTTAAAAAAAAAAAAAAGAACACAATGAAAATAAAGTTGGTTAAAAAAAAAACATGAAATTCATATTGCATGAAAGGTGAAGTTCAAAATATTTATTTTTGTTTGTTTATATATATTGTAAAGTAATGATTGTATAATTGTATAGAATGTTTTTAAATTTGATCTGCTACATATTAAACATTTGATGTATGTTTAAAATTTTGTAAAGGCTTTTTGTTAGCCACATACAATAAAACAATTTTTTTTAAAAATACACAAAGTGCTGTTCGCCATGCCTGGGCCTAAGATGGCTACCACTTGCCAAGATGACGTTCACACCCGCATCTACCCTATAGCTTATAATACTTACACTAAGGTGATCGTGCACCGTTCTGTTTCTGCATCCCCCCATGCTCCCTGGATGTGCTTGATTAGCGTCTAGTTCCAGTTCGGTATCGCCTAGGGGGTGGGAAGACCCTCTCTCCTTCAGGTATGGAAAGACATGAATGCCCTCCATCCAGAGGTAAGCCGCTATAACTGCCAGCAGCTTGGTGAAAACCGTGGGAGCCGAGGAAACACTGAACGGCAGGACCGTGAACTGGTAATGGTGTTGGCCCACCATGAACCGTGGGTACCTCCTGTGCTTTCGATGAATCAGCGAATAGAGTAGGCATCCTGAAGGTCTAGGGAAACCAGCCAGTCCTGCAGATCGAAGGCTTGCAGGATCTGGGCTAGAGTAACCATCTTGAACTTGTCCCTGCATAAGAACAAGTTCTGCAGCCGCAGATCCAGAATGGGGCATAGGCCTCCATCCTTTGGCACCAGAAAACAGGTGTACCGCCACTCACTTCCTCGTTCTGAGCAAGGAAAGCGCTCGATCGCCCCATTTGACAAGTGCCGACGGACCCCCTCCAGGAGGAAGGGGTCCGGAGGCCATGGAGTGGCCAGAGGGCCGTGGTTGCTAAAGGAATTGGAGGCAATATCTTTGTTGGATGACCTGTAAAGCCCAAGCGTCGGACGTGGGCTTCGACCATTCCGGCCTGAACAAGGAAAGCCTCACTCCACCTGTGAAAAGTGGCAAAGCCTGTCACTGAGGTATGGCGCCCAGGGGTGCGGCGCGGGGAGCGGCTGCTGTAAAGCCACCCTGCTGGGTACCCCTTCCTCTGACTCTCGGGAAGCGGCTGCTTTGTTCTATTCCCGGGGCAGACTGACCAAGACTCCTAGGGGGTAAGGAGGAAAAGGGACAAAATACCTTGCCCCAAAATGACGGCTGTGCGGAAGGCTGCTGCACCGCTAGCCCCAAGGACTTAGCAGTTGCCTTAGACGACTGGGCCTTCTGTAGGGCAGCGTCAGCCTTAGCTCCAGAAAGATTTTGGCCATCTAAAAGGCATGTCCAACAGCCTGGTCTAGACATTGGCTGCAAACCCTAATGTCTTCAGCTACGAGTGGTGCCTGACCACTGTGCTAGTGGCCATGGACCTGCCCACACAGTCCCGATTGTAACATCTGGCGTGTTGCCTCCTTGCTAACAGAACAGAAAGATGGGTTAGGGCGGCACAACCGTGTTGTTCAGTTTTAAGGTTATTATTATGGCACAGTTTAAGTGATTCATAAATGTAAAGAATTGCTTCAGGTGCAATATGGAAAAGTCTCGAGGCCACTCGAGACGAAAGAAACTACACAAAACACAACCAGTTGTCACCAATCGGTAACCCTATAATGCACTCCTCAGAGGATTTAAAGTCCCAAATATCTTGAGGCCTAAAATTGGTGAATACCCAAACTGGGTTTCTCCTAATAGACCAATGATGTATCTGGTTCGAATGATGTATCTGGTGTAGAAATATAACTATCAGAAATCTAAACATTTCAGAAATACTCATTTTTTCAGAAACATACATTTTGAAGAACAATATTAAGATAAGAGGCAGTTCTTATACGTAACCAATTTTATATAGACATAAATTACTAAAAGACGTCAAACAAGCAAGGAGAAGGCAGAAATGGTAATCTTCCAATGAGTACCATCAGTCCTTATTAAGTTTCGAGATTGTAATCAAAATCAAAATAGTGGTAACATGCATCAACATTTTATATCCATCTCAATGCCTATGCATAAAGTGAATCAGTTTAAATCCAAAACTTTCATCAAATGAAAATGAGTGTAACATAAAACACACAGTTCAACGGTATAACATATAGCCATTAGCTGGAATTGTCTAATGAGCTCCTCTTAAGTACACATTTGCCAATGCTTTTCGGATTCTAATAAATCCATCCTCAGGGCTAGGGTGATCATAGTATTCCAAAATGTTACAAATTGTAGCTTTGCATAATGTTACAAATTGTAGCTTTACTATTCTTGTTTTCACCTAAGGGATAGCAAGTAGACTTGCTTAGTCCTATCACCTCTAAATGATTTAAAACAAGGGTTCATCCATTTCATAACCATAAATTACTAACCTTCAAACCCCACGGTCTAGGGGCAAAGGTTGTGGCAGAGTCTTACCTATTTTAGAAAGACAGATGTCACTAAGTATCAATGAAAAAGCTCCAAAACTCTGCAAAGTGATAGAATTCAATACGCTAAGGAACAACAAACTACTTACTCGGCTGCGGTGGAATCAACAACCGCTGGGCAGCGAGTATGTAGTCCGGTCGCTAAGAGCACTGTATTCTCTAATAAAGATAAGGAGAAATAAAGGTATAAGGGCAGTGTATATAGATACATAAATGATTTGAAAAGATTTCAGTCTGTAGCAACTTTAGCGAGCTACCCTGGTTTTCAGAATAGTATCTATATTTTGTTTGGCTTATTTGTTTGCTGCATGTGGAGCTGGAAACATTGCGACTGACCAATGTAAGTAATAATATGTAACATACAAACACCAAAGACGCTCCGCTTTGCGCTCCAAATTGTATATAGTGTTCAAAAACTTTTTAGAATTGCTCCATTTTTGTTTAATTTTCTGATTTTTATTTTTTGTTTGAAAATTGTATAGACAATTTCATTTTCATGTCTTACTGTAGTTTGCAAAACATTTCTTCTTAGTACACATTGTGCTGATTATTGCATTTCTATTGCATTTTTACTTTCTGGCACCCTCTGGTACCTTCTCAAAACAATTCTTCTTGGTACACTTTGTGCTGATTGTTGTATGTCTATTGCATATTTTCTTGCTGGTGTTAGGCAGAAACGTGTGCAGTTCCCTTGGGGACCACTGCAAAAGATTTAGGACTACAGGTGTTGGCAGTAAACCCACTTGGTAGCAGTCTGTACCACCCAGATTTACCTGGTAGCTGTGGCTGAGCAGTCAGACTTCCCTCAAGAAGAGTTAGGCAGTATGCAAAGTATGCACAATAGGCACTCAGATAAAATAGC
The DNA here is from genome assembly GCF_040938575.1 of Ambystoma mexicanum. NCBI lineage: Eukaryota > Metazoa > Chordata > Amphibia > Caudata > Ambystomatidae > Ambystoma > Ambystoma mexicanum. The sequence goes on along the minus strand of NC_090936.1, from coordinate 851,674,768 downwards.
ACAAGCAAACACTGACCAGAGCTTTGGTATCAAGGTATATAATTATTTATTTAAAAACACACTTATTGAAACTCTCCAGCACTATTATTGTAATTCACTCTAAACACAGTTACTATTATTATATATACACTCCTTATTCCTTATCAGACAAGTCTTTAGTTAACACCACTTATTTCCAGATAGAGGTGAGCGCTTAACTATAGATGGCACTCCAATAAGTTAACGAACAAGGGAGGGACAAAGGCAGAATGTAGAAAAATACACCACACTAATACTTAGGAACTCTTAAGCAAGGCAGGAAAGTCAAAAGTTACTTGTGAGCCAAAGTCCATAGGCCGGGCCCACTCTTGGAGAGAGCAGGGCACAAATGCACCCAAGATCACACAATGACAACAGGCTTAAAAGTCTTGCAGGGAGTTCAGAAAGGTTTTAGTTAGGCTGTACGGGGTAGATTAAGCCCCCGGCTTTCGACCCTGGGTTAGCCTGGGACACCCTGGCTAAACTTTTCTGAGCCTAACTAAAACCTTTCTGAACCCCCTGCAAGACTTTTTAAGCCTGTTGTCATTGTGTGATCTTGGGTGGATTTGTGCCCTGCTCTCTCCAAGAGTGGGCCCGGCCTATGGACTTTGGCTCACAAGTAACTTTTGACTTTCCTGCCTTGCTTAAGAGTTCCTAAGTATTATTTTGGTGTATTTTTCTACATTCTGCCTTTGTCCCTCCCTTGTTCGTTAACTTATTGGAGTGCCATCTATAGTTAAGCGCTCACCTCTGTCTGGAAATAAGCGGTGTTAACTAAAGACTTGTCTGATAAGGAATAAGGAGTGTATATATAATAATAGTAACTGTGTTTAGAGTGAATTACAATAATAGTGCTGGAGTGTTTCAATAAGTGTGTTTTTAAATAAATAATTATATACCTTGATACCAAAGCTCTGGTCAGTGTTTGCTTGTGCTATTGTATCTGAGTGCCTATTGTGTATACTTTGCATACTGCCTAACGCTTCTTGAGGGAAGTCTGACTGCTCAGCCACAGCTACCAGGTACATCTGGGTGGTACGGACTACTACCAAGTGGGTTTACTGCTAACACCTGTAGTCCTAAATCTTTTGCAGTGGTCCCCAAGGGAACTGCACAGGTTTCTGCCTAACACTGGTGTACCGCGGTGGGATTTGTATGGAATATGCCCTTTAGAGTGCTTTAAGAGACCTTAGTGCAACTAACCACAAAGCTTAGCACCGAAAAAGTAATCTTTCTAACATGTCAACTATGGAAAATTATAGTCAAGAGTTCCTTGCTACAAAAACTGCTGATTGTTTAAGAGTTCTCTTTAAGCATAAGATCTCCGGACTAAAGGCAAGAAAATGGAATTGATAGAAAGGTTGTTAGATAACCAAAGTCTGGATGTTGGTTCAGAGGAACCTACCATGCCAGAAACAGTAGATAACAGTATAGAGATTGATGTTGATCAAAAAAAATGTTGATAATATTGAGGAAGAGTCAGAAGAGGAGGGTGAGGCTGCTGTGACTGTCCCCCCTAGGCCTCTGTCTGCTCTACCAGCTGTACCTACTGTACCTTTACCAGGTCCCACACTTAGTCCTCAATATCTTGAGCTAGAGAAAATGAAACTTGAATTAGAATTCAAGAGACTGAATACTCAGGCTGAACAAAGACACCAGGAACTGAATCAAGAACTCAGGCTAAGGGAAATGGACCTCAAGCATGAGCTAGAAATGAAGAAATTATCTGTAGACAATGCTTCTCTCTCTGACTCCTCTAGAAGTTCCAGTCCAAAAAGACCCCGGGTGCCTAAGGAATTGATTGGTATGTATGAGCCTAAGCTGGATGTGTTGGATTGGTTGTCTGTTTGACTATAATCATGGGCTCCAAAACATCACAGGAAATGACTTACTCACCTGGTTGTTCTGGCTGTTGCAACTGATGTGGTAATGGAAATGGGGGAGGAGGATACGAAGGATTACAAATGTATGAAACTAGCTTTGATAGCTAGATTTGGGAAGACCCCTTACCAGTATCTTAAGAGGTTTAGAACCCTCAAAAAGCATGATGGTACCCCTTGGGCTACCTGGGTGAGTGAAGGGTTGAAAAACTTAGAGGGATGGATTAAGGGTTACAAAGTGAACACTTATGAAGGTATGAGAAATTTGTTTATGTTGGAGTCAATTTATGATGCCTGCTCTCCTGAGCTCAGACAGCACTTGGCTGATTCAAAGGCATTAGATTCCAGAAAACTAGCTAAGGCTGCTGACTTGTGGGTTGCCAACCGGGCCACTCACAAGGATTCTGGGGTAACTCAGAAAAAGGATGAGGGGAGACAGCCTAAAAAGGACTCCAAAGAGAATTCCAATACTGCAAATTCCAAAGAGGGCCCCAAACAAAACCATAAGGGTAAGCCACAAGGGAAACCAAATCAGGCTAGTGTACCTTCTGGTCCCAGACCAGAAGGAGGTCAGAACAAGCCTCCATTCCAGAGAGCCTTTGGCTCTTGTTATGTTTGTAAGGCCACTGACCCTGTGAAAAGAGATCCCAGATGTAAGGGTAAACCTTCAGGGATCCAACTTGCCTCCTTAGCCTTCGCTCAAGAAGAGGAAGTCCCAATGGCAAGTGGAAACTTTCTACTGCTGGCTGATGAACCCATGGGAGTCTCAGCCAGTGTTTCTTTAGTCTCTATGGGGTTATGGGAACAACATAATTTAGATGTATATAAGTCTATCCCAGATAATACTAAAGAGTATTATAAGGACAGTGTCCAAGTGAATGGTCAGGAGACTCCTGCCATTAGGGACACTGGGGCCAGCATAACTGTGGTGGATGAATCATTTTTCAAGGCAGAAGATGTTGCTAAGGCACCCAAATGCCTCACCAAGTTAGCTGGAGGGCCTGTGCAGATGTGTCCCCAGTTACCACTTCTCATCCAGTGCAATGATATGACTGTAAAGATACCCGTCAGTGTACAATGCGAGGTGCCAGGAAGGGTTCTGTTGTGTAATGCCCTGAAAGCTCTTGGAGTTGTGTCACATACCCCCAGACCTCCTAGTAAAAGGTTACAGGAGCTCACTAAACCTGCAAGGGAGAAAACCTTGAGAGGTTCTTCTCAGGAGATGATGAAGAAAGATATCACTCCTCCTCCACTGGAGCAAACTACTGCAGTCTCAACCAGATCAGGAGCCAAGGGGCAACCCAAGACTCCAAGGAAAAAGCCAGCAGCAAGCACTCCAGTGCTCCCAACAAGGACTTCCCCTAGGATGTCCAAAGTTACACCAGTAACTCCCCCTCCAGCTGAGGCTGAGAGGGTGGTTGAACCCTGTGTGGTTGAACTAGACTCTGAAGAAGAGCTAGTAGGAGGCCAAGACCTTATTGAAGATTTAGATCCAGCTGACCATCCTGAGCTGCAGTCTTTACTGGCAGAAGGTGGACCCAGATGATCAGTTTTCCGTAAGGGCCAAAGAGAATGTGCAACTCTGGAAGGTCTCCGCCAACAGGCAACTTCTCAGGCTGATGGGCAAGAGCCTGGGAAGTGCAGGTTACACTGGGAAGATGGCCTCTTCTACAGTGAACCAACTGAGTCTGAACCTGGAGACTACAAGCGTCTTGTAGTACCTCAAGAAAACAGACAACAGTTCTTACAACTTGCCCATGAGATACCTTTGGCTGGTTGCTTGAGTTTTAAGAAGACCAAGGAAAGGCTCGCTCTCTACTTTTATTGGCCAAAGATGGGGGCTGAAGTAGATAAGTACTGTAAGAGCTGCCATACCTGCCAGACTTCTGGTAAGGTTGGTTCCAAGAATGTGGCACCTTTAGTGCCTCTCCCAGTTGTGGGTGTCCCATTTGAGAGGGTAGGGATTGACATTGTTGGTCCCCTTGATCCCCCAACCTCCTCAGGCAACAGGTTTATCCTTGTTGTAGTAGACCATGCTACTAGGTACCCTGAGGCAATTCCTATGAGGACTGTTACAGCTCCGGCTGTGGCTAAAGCCCTCCTTGGTATTTTTACCAGGGTTGGGTTTCCTAAGGAAGTAATCTCTGACAGGGGTCAAATTTTATGTCCCACTACATGAAAGCCATGAGGAAAACCTGCAGAGTTACTTACAAGTTCTTAACAGCCTACCACCCTCAGACAAATGGATTGGTAGAAAGGTTTAACAGAACCATGAAGAGCATGATAGGTGCTTTAGAGGAACCCCTTAAACGAAAGTGGGACCTTCTACTGCCATGCCTTCTCTTTGCTTATAGAGAAGTCCCTCAGGAGGGAGTAGGTTATTCTCCCTTTGAGCTTCTTTATGGCCATCCGGTCAGAGGTCCATTGGCCCTGATCAAGGAGGGGTTGGAGAGTGCTCCTTCCTCTTAGCCAGTCAGAGTGACTGACTATGTGATACGTCTCCGACGGAGAATGCCCCACATGATGGCAGAAGCAAGTGACAACTTGAAAGCTGGACAAGCTCTGGTGAAGCATTGGCATGATCAGAAGGCTAACATGGTTGAGTTCACCCAAGACCAGCTAGTTCTCGTTATGCTCCCAACAAGGCAGAGGGCCTTGCAAGATAAATGGATGGGACCCTTCAAGGTTGTGGGAAAACTTGGAGAGGTCAACTATCTGGTGGATCTGGGCAAACCCAGGGAAGCTCCCAGAGTCTTCCACGCCAACCGCCTCAAAGCCTATGTCTCTAGACTTGAAGTAGGAGCCTTGCTCCTAGCTTCATCGGAAGAGGAGGAGGAGAGGGAAGCGCTACCTGACCTCCTTAGAGGCTTATCTTTGGACGAAAAGGTTGAAGGAGTTAATCTCTCTTCAGATCTGACACCTAAGCAACAAGAGGAGTGCAAATCTATGTTAAATCAGTTTGCCTCCCTGTTCTCACTTTCACCAGGCTTGACCCCTTGGGGCGAGCACGATATTCTCACTGGTGACTGTCTGCCAGTCAAAAGCAGAGGGTACAGAATGTCAGAACCCACATCAAAGGTGAGGTCAAGAAGATGCTTGATCTCGGGGTAATAGAGCCCTCTACTAGTCCATGGTCTAGCCCAATTGTGTTAGTACCAAAGGCTGGATCCAAAGAGTTGAGATTCTGTGTGGACTATAGAGCTCTTAATGCAGTCACCAAGACTGATGCCCACCCTTTGCCAAGGACAGATGAGTTGGTGGATAGGCCTGGTGCAGCCAAGTACCTCAGCTCATTTGACCTTACGTCAGGCTATTGGCAAATAGCCCTGACAGACCATGCCAAAGAGAAAACTGCATTATCTACCCCAGTCGCCTTATACCAACTCAAGGTTATGCCTTTTGGACTGAAAAATGCACCTGCTACATTTCAAAGGATGGTAAACCAAGTTCTAGCTGGGATGGAGGACTTCTGTATGGCATACTTGGATGACATTGCAGTCTTCAGCCACTCCTGGGAGGAACATGTGAACCACCTGGGACATGTTTTGCAGGTTCTTGAGCAGGCCCATCTGACCATAAAGGCAAGTAAATGCCAAATTGGACAGAGTAAAGTGGTCTACCTTGGGCATGAGGTAGGGGGTGGAGAAATAAGGCCTCTGCTCAGCAAGATTGAAGCTGTGCAGAATTGGACAACACCTACTACTCAAACCCAGGTGAGAGCCTTCCTAGGCCTCACTGGGTATTACAGGAATTTCATAGAGAACTATGGGACCATAGCTTCTCCACTGAATGTAATCTCCTCTCCAAAATTCCCTAAATTTTTTTTTTTTTTTCAGGTTTTCAGGGGCCTGATTCCCTAGTGTTTCAATAAGTGTGTTTAGGCAGAAACCTGTGCAGTTCCCTTGGGGACCACTGCAAACGATTTAGGACTACAGGTGTTGGCAGTAAACCCACTTGATAGCAGTCTGTACCACCCAGATTTACCTGGTAGCTGTGGCTGAGCAGTCAGACTTCCCTCAAGAAGAGTTAGGCAGTATGCAAAGTATACACAATAGGCACTCAGATACAATAGCACAAGCAAACACTGACCAGAGCTTTGGTATCAAGGTATATAATTATTTATTTTAAAACACACTTATTGAAACACTCCAGCACTATTATTGTAATTCACTCTAAACACAGTTACTATTATTATATATACACTGCTTATACCTTATCAGACAAGTCTTTAGTTAACACCACTTATTTCCAGACAGAGGTGAGCGCTTAACTATAGATGGCACTCCAATAAGTTAACGAACAAGGGAGGGACAAAGGCAGAATGTAGAAAAATACACCACAATAATACTTAGGAACTCTTAAGCAAGGCAGGAAAGTCAAAAGTTATTTGTGAGCCAAAGTCCATAGGCCGGGCCCACTCTTGGAGAGAGCAGGGCACAAATGCACCCAAGATCACACAATGACAAGAGGCTTAAAAAGTCTTGCAGGGAGTTCAGAAAGGGTTTTAGTTAGGCTCAGAAAAGTTTAGCCAGGGTGTCCCAGGCTAACCCAGGGTCGAAAGCCGGGGGCTAAATCTACCCTGTACAGTCGGTTGCAAGGGAAGCCAGGCGGAACACGGTACCTTATGTGAAAAGGATCCTCCAGCAGGGGCAGTTGTTCCTGGCAGCGGGTGCAAGTCACGGCGTTGTCCGGAGGAAGAGAAGATCTCGACGTGGAGCAAAGATGAAGGTCGTTGCACTGCCAGGGAAGAAACCAGCCGGGGAGTTTTCCGGTTAAAGGTACCACCCTTTGATTCACGGTAGTGGTAAAACGTGGTATCCCGGTTGCCGGGGTGCTTGGCACAGGCAAGGCAGCCACGAGATGCTCCAGGAAGCGAAAAAGGAAGCAGACTGGTTATCCCCACCAGTCGAAGGAAGAAGACTCTCCGGGCTGGCGATCTCCTTTGTCGTTGGGAAAAGTGGTGAGACGGTTCAGCAGGGCTCCACTGGTGGTGTCGTCGTAGCAGGTCGGCTCAGCTTCTCCCTCGTCGGATTCTTAGGTCCTGTGGCGACTTCTGAAGTTCCAGTCCCCAAAGCCCTGCTTTTATGCAGAAAACCCCCATTCACTCAGCCTAGCTGTCACTCAAACATGCTAAGTGGTGAGCCGGCCGGCTCACCACTTGGGCCAATCAGGACGGAGTGCGACTTGAGTTGCCTAGGCAGCTCAGTCCATGGTGCCTAAATCCCCCTACACCCCTCCTAAGTACCCCAGACAGAGTGGCACCACTCTGGAGGGCTTCTGTGGAGAAGCCCGCCAAAATAGTGGAACAAAGGGCTCAACTTGGGTTGGAGTCACAGAAGCGAACACAAACGGCATTTTAGAACCGAGTTCTGGCAAAAAATACCAACCGGAGAATTAATATTAAATAAATAAACCGGCGGTATGTTCGAGGCTATAGGAATTAAATAATTAAAGTTGGTAGCCTCGAACAATGGGAAATCCCATAGGGATATATTCGCGGTCGAATATAAAAAGTAGTATCCACTGCCACCAGCCAAAACTCGATCAGGGGGGACGGAGACGTGCCCCCTCGACTAACAGACCCCGGGGCAATCGAATTGCCCTGGCCAGTACGTCAAGAATATGATGATTGTACTGGTTCTGTTCAGAATTTGAGACTAGTAAAGTCAATGGTGACTTTACATGCCCTGGGAGACAGTAGTCAGTCCCAGGGTATGGAGTCTGTACTGGGGGGTCACTATGACACCCCTGTGTTACTGCACTGCGGGTGCTGTGTAACACACATCACAAAAACACATGAAGCCCTATGGAGTAAAAGACCCCATAGCCCATTAAACACATCTAGAATCAAAGAGACACACTCAAATCATGTCCAAGAGTGAGGGTAAAAGAGTCTCACTCTTGGCAGGAGAAAAAAATAAACCCCAAAAATCCAGCAAAGCTGCTGGGGGACTCACTAGGTTAGGAAATTCAGCCTAAACAGAGAATTCTGCCTAACAGCTGGCACCCTCGAATATCTTCTGATACCCTCTACACGTGTTTCCACATGCTTGGATTGGGCATGGTTCCTCAGGAGGGAATTGTAGTGAGGAGCTGTTTTAGTTATAGATCATGCAATTTGACTGTGGGAGAGAAAGGGAACAAGAGAAATGTCCTTAATACACGTAAGCCCTTGAGTGCCCATTGTCAATTTATAGTATGATTTACCAAAGACACTTACTTTGTGGTATTACTTCATAGGGGATTCTCATGGCATTCAAAGTCGCGTGTTGTGGCTATTAGTTTGCAATATGCTAAACGGTCTCTGAAAGAAAAAGGACCGTTCTTAGTTACAGTTTAGCTTTTAGCTTCCTCTATTGTTAAGCTACAATCTAAAGTTCATTCAGTGGCAGTATTGGGCTTACCTGTGATTTTTCCATTCATCCGCTCATGGCTCCAATTTCACAGAGATGCATCGGATACGAGTGTCCGATGCATCTCTGGAAATGGCCGCCATTTGTATTGCGTCTGCGACGTCGCTACATGACGTTGTGACGTCACCGCGCGTAACGGCCCGATCGCCATTTTGTATCGGGCTGTTTTTTTGGGGGATTGCGGGGAATTTTCTTGCCCTTAATATCTTTGGGCTATACTCTATAGTAGTAGTGTGTGGAAGCTTTAGCCCTGGATATTGTAAGTTAAGATAAAGGGTAAGATGGAGACATTACTATTTATCATTGCCTGACTATGCCAATTGATGACTTAACAGTATGAGCTGCCACTAGTTGCCGTAAGTTGCACGGCTCACAGAATGTCACTATATCTGCGCTTTCCAATTTTAGCTAATGTTTATACCAAAGTTTGCTGCATTGTTTGTTTACAAAAAGTTAATGGTCAACATTAGTTACTTCGGTTCGTTAGTATACACAATTAACACAGTAACAAACCTTAGGGTCCACACAAGAGGACGTAGCAAGAAACACGGTTTCATAATCAACAATCCATGTCAGGCAAGGATTAGACTGAAGTGACATGATGTGATGTCGTTCTAAATTTAAATAAGTTAGAGTTTATAGCTCCAGGATTACATTCCCTATGTGCATTTGAGTGTTCATGGATATTATATTCTAATGTGGTGTGTCCCGCACTTGCCAATATGACAGCTAGAGCCAGCTGGGTGTTCCGAACAAAGTGACAGATCCTGCAATTCGGGAACACAAGTAAGATCAGTGGTGTGTATATATATATATATATATATATATATATATATATATATATATATATATATATATACGCGCCGGTGCCATGTAACTTAGTCACCATCTTGGTATGGGTCTCAAGGGCCGATGTTATTGCCAACAGAAACCACGGACAGGAAACCATCCCTCATCTCTCCCTCCGCGTACTCAGCCGCATTAGCCACTGCTTCCGAAGGCCAAAGGAAAACGTTGCCATGGTGCAAAAGGCATTCACGCCCTTAGTGGAAGACTGTTCGACGCAAACACCTTCTTGACCCATGCGCCAAACCTCTTACTCCCCCTGTCCGGTGGAAGGGACAGGAAAGTAGAAGTCTTCAGGCTAGCCACCATGGCCTGAACCACCAAGCTTTCAGGGGAAGCATGGGAGGAAAAAAAGACTGAGTCCGTCAAAGTGGGACAGTGTTTCCTCATCAGATTCCGGTCAACTTCCAGAACAGAGGCAGTTTTCTCCCACACCTCCAATACAGGGGCCTCCACTGCCACATTGAAGGGCAGGAGCGTCTTTTTTGGGGCATTGTCCAGAATATCACAAAGTTTGTACTAAACCTTGGACCTGGAACTGGACGGAGAAGATAGCCCCAGAGTACTGGTCAACTTAGCCATGAAACGCTGGAAGGCGGCTTCAGGCTTTCCTGGGCTGTCAGAGGGCAAAATGGACATCTCTGGGGAAGTGACAAGGCCACCAGCCCCTCGCAGGTCCTCTGACAGGAGCAGCACATCTGTATTTTGCCTGTAGAATTCTTCTGGGAAGTCACTCGCCTCCCTAGAACCCATGGGTACAAGCCCAAAGGGGACGTGGTTGCCCTCTTTATCATCAATGTCGTACATCTTTGATATGAAGGCGTCCCTAGGGCATGGGATGTATTCCAGGAGCCCACGACTCTGGTCAGCGCTGACGACTAAGACGGCGCAGCAGTTCCCGAAAGTGGTGCCAAGAGTCCTCATTGTCTGTCTGGTCCAGGCCTGAGTCCTTAGGTGTGCGGGAGTTGTCCCCAGAGGGTACCCTGCCGCTCGCAACAGACACAGTGGGATGCTGCAGCACCGTAGCAGAAGGGGCCGTCACCTGTGCCATAGGAGCCGAAACCGCCACCGCCGCCGACGACTTGGCAAAGATATCCAACATCTTCAGGTGGAAGTTCTCCCATTACTCCAGCGTGGAGGATTGGGTCTGAAAAGGTACCTGCGGCAGACTATCGGGTGACTCCCTGGAGCGGTGGCTCTTCTTTCAAGCGGAAGACTAATTTCCGTGTGAGGACTCACTCGGGGAGCAGGACCTTTTCTGATGCTGCTGCTTCTTTTCTTTTTGTGGCGCAACTTCCACTTCGGCGCGTCGTCCAGCGTGGTGCGAGCTTGAACTAGGAGCCTCAACCTTCGCCTTGTGGAAGAACGTGAAGATCTTCGGTGCCCTTTCCCGGAGTGCCTTCGGGTGCATGAACTGGCATGACCAGCAATCTTGGGTGTCTTGTCCTCACTTAAGCAGAATAGACAAATCTGGGGCAGATCCAAAATGGACATCTGCCGGCCGCAATCCACACACGTCTTTAAGCCTGAGGCCTTCGAGGAAGTAGTTATGGCGTAGTTTCAGAAAATAGAAGCTCAACAAGCATGTTCCCCAAGTAGCGAGTGCAAGGAAAAAAAAACGAAGGTCATGCTATATATACTGACCCCTGACGTGAAGTCCAGCGCTGGGCACGTAGAGGCATTCGGTGCCCCATGGCGGCAGAAAGGTTTCCAGAAAACAGCTGCGCGGGCATAGGGATATCATATATGAAGAATCCATGGGAGGAACAAATCCATTCGAAACATGGACATTCTATCATACTTGATGAAAATGGCCTGGCCCAAAGAGGCTTGTTTCACATTGTATCGTCACAGACTAAACAATCAACTCAAGGAGGAGCTAGCTTGAGTGCCACGCCGGACCTCCCAGACCTCCCTTGAAAACCTGTTAAAAATCATGATACAAAACTACTTTGCCTTTAGAAAAGGAGATTGGAAAAGAAAAAAGGGGTCGTCGTCTGAGGTTTCTCCTCTCAGGCAGTGTCCACCACAGCCAGAGGCCCCAGAACCTATGCGGATAGGAGCAGCCCGGGCCCCTTATCGGAATGAAATGGGTAGTATAGCTCAGTGGCAACACGCTCATCTTGGAAGCAAGACAACGCAGAGCAACATGGGTTTCAGTATTAAGCGCGTTCTTAGAAAAACACAACTATAATAATGAGAAAGGACGCGACAAAGGAATTAAGGGTTTTGTATGTACTGTGAGTCAGCCAAACACTTGTTGAGAACATGCCCATTGGCCCAGCCTAGAAAGATGGGAAAGGAACCAGTTACTTACCTGTCACTCCTGTTCTTCAGTATGGATCTGGCAAGGATTCACATGCTCATGAATATTCCCTGTCGTCAGGCTGGAAATCCTTGGTAAAAAAGAAAAGCAGTTTCGCTTTAGTCTGAAAACTGCATTTCTCCCCTATAACCAATCACAGTCCTTTGGGTCATACAGCGCCCATCCAATGGCAGTGGTCTCCCTAAGCTCGACCCCTGGTGGCCATGTTCAGATTTTGCAGAGCCTGTAAAGCGGTAGTATGAACCAAGAAGGGCCACAGGGGGGGGGAGTAGGGAGGATTTGCATGCGATTCCATACCAGAACCATGCAGGAGAAGAGGAGTTACAAGAAAGTTACTTGTTCCTTCTCCAGCATGGTGTCTGGCATGGATTCACACACTCAACACGGGAGGTTGCAAGGCTTAACAGAAGCAATACACTTACCCCTGAAACAGACCTCAAACAGGTTCCATAGCACCGCTTCACCGACCCAGGAATTCTCCCTCGAATCCCTGTCGACGCAGTACAATCTCGTGAAGGTGTGGGTGGACCTCCACGTAGCAGCCCTGCATATGCCAAGCAGGGAAACACCAGAGAGAAACACTGTTGTTGCTGCGAAAGCGCTGGTGGAATGGGCTCTCAGCCGGCCTGGAAGAGGTCTGTTAGCCAGACGATGACAGCGCATGATGTAGTCGGAGAGCCACCTAGATATGGAAGCCTTAGACAAGGGCTTCTCTCAATTCACAGGTCCAAAATTCACAAAAAGAGTTGAGATGTCTTTGGAAAGTCCTTTGTGCGTGACACATAAAGCTTCAAGGCACAAGCAACGTCCAGTGAATGCAATGTCCTTTCCGCCAGCGTAGAAGGATTTGGGAAGAAGACTGGCAGAACCAACGGCTTGTTGAGGTGGAATTCTGAATTAACTAAGGGCATAAAGTTGGGATGAGTCTGCAGAACCACCCTTGTAGCATGGAAAGAGGAGTACAGCAGCTTGCAAGAGAGGGCCTGGATCTCCCCGATCCACCTGGCTGAGGTGGACACCAAGAAAGCCATCTTCCGCGAGATAAACTTCAAAGGGAATTGATGCATTAGCTCAAATGGGGCCCCAAGGAGCTTAGTCAAAACGATAGTTAGCTCCCAAGCTGGAGCAGGAGCCTTCACTGGTGGAAAAGTCCTGAAGAGGCATTTGAGGATCTCCTTGAGGGATGGCCTACCCGGTGTTCTGGTGTAACAGGTTATGGCAGCCAAATGCACCTTGATCGAGGCGTGCGCCTGGCCAGCCCAGGCCAAGGAAAGCAGATACGAAAGGAGCTGCAGAGCTGTGACTGGCATCAGCATAACTTTCTGAGTCCTGGACCACACTGAGAAGAGTTTCCACTTGTGGCTGTAGCCTGACAACATAGAGGAAGCTCTAGCCTTGGCCAGGATCTGCTTGCATTCCAGCAGATGGGAATAATGCCCAAACTCAGGGGCTGCAGGCGCCAGGCCGTGAGGTTCAGCGATGCTGGGTTGTCGCGTAGTATTTTTCCGTTTTCTCTGGAGAGAAGTTCAGGAAGTGGAGGCAGCCGGATGAACGGAGCCAGTTACAGACAAAGCAGGGCTGGGTACCATATCTGCTGTGGCCACGCCGGAGCGATGAATACCATCCTGCAATGACATTGTCTGAGTGTGTTTATTTATTTATTTAGTTACTTATTTGCATCGTGCATAAAGCCCAAAAGGCAGCTAGGCACTATAAGTCTCTTAAGGAACAAGTTACTTACCTGTAACTACTGTTCTCCAGCATGGGTCTGGCATGGATTCACATGCTCATGAATATTCCCCGTCGTCAGGCTGGGAATCCTTGGTAAAGAAAAAATCCATATCGGTTTCGTTTCTGATCTGTCTTTCTTAGTAGTAACCAATCACTGGTCTTTGGGTCATACTGCCCCCAGCCAATGACTGCCCTCTCCCTAAGCCCCGCCCCTGGCAGCCATCCTCGGATTTGGTAGCACGTAAAGTGGCAGTATGACCAAGTGAAGAGCCGCAGAGGGGTAGGAGGGAGGGTTTGCATGTGAATCCATGCCAGACCCATGCTGGAGAACAACAGTTACAGGTAAGTAACTTGTTCCTTCTCCAGCATGGGGTCTGGCATGGATTCACATGCTCATGAATATAAGAATAAATAGCAGCACACACATGCACAACCACGGGAGGTGGCAAGGCTCAACATTAAGCATTACATAAAAACTCAACATTAAGCATCTCTTACCTCCTCACCAGGCTCACCTTAAGCGAACAGGTTGCGCAGCACTGCCTGGCCGACTCTGGACTCCTCCCTGGAATCCTGGTCGACGTAGTAGAATCTCGTGAAGGTGTGCGTCGACCTCCATGTAGCAGCCCTGCAGATGTCCAGCAGGGGCACCCCAGACAAGAATGCCGTGGTGGCAGCGATCGCTCTGGTCGAATGGGCTCTAGGATGGCCGGGCAACGGTCGTTTTGCCAACCGATGACAGTGCATGATGCAGCCGGAGAGCTATCTGGAAATGGAAGCCTTCGAGAGAGCCTTCCCTTTGTTCACAGGTCCAAAGTTCACAAACAGCTGTGATGTCTTCCGAAAACTCTTTGTTTGGTCCACGTAGAACTTCATTGCTCTAGCTACATCCAGCAAGTGCAAAGTCCTCTCGGCCGGCGACAAAGGCGACGGGAAAAAGACTGGTAACACCAAGGGCTCGTTGAGATGTAAGTCCGACGGCACCTTGGGTATGAAGGAGGGGTGCGTCCTCAGCACCACCCTCGTCTCGTGGACAGTCAACTATGGAGACTTGCAGGAAAGGGCCTGAATCTCTCCCACGCGTCGTGCAGAGGTGATGGCCACAAGGAACGCCGTCTTCCACGACAGGAACTTGAACGGAGACGAATGCAAGGGCACGAATGGCGGGCCCATGAGCCTGGTCAGCACCACGTTGAGCTCCCACGCCGGGGCTGGAGCCTTCACCGGCGGGAACAAACGGAACTGTCCTTTCATAAACTCCTTCACCAGGCGATGAGACCACAGGGACGACCGTCCTGCAGTTCTGGTGTATCGGGAAATCGCTGCCAGATGTATCTTGATTGAAGCGTGAGCTAGTCCAGCTTTGGCCAGCGCCAGTAAGTATGGTAGCACTTGCAGGGCTGTAATCCGTAGAATGTTAATCTTCTGTGCACGGCACCAGACAGAGAACCTCTTCCACTTGTGTCCGTAGCACTTGAGAGTTGAGGACGCTCTGGCCTTTGCAAGAACCTCTCTGCAGTCAGCCGGGATATCGTACCCTCCAAACTCTAGTGCTGCAGGAGCCAGGCCTGCAAGTTCAGCGACTCCAGGTCTTGATGAAGAATGGCGCCTCCTTCTCTGGAGAGAAGATCTGTGTCCGTCGACAGTTTGACTGGTGGGGACGCTGACAAGTCCAGAAGGTCCGGGAACCATATCTGTCTCGGCCACCTCGGTGCGACGAGGATCATCCTGCACCGGGACCTCTTGAGTTGGTTGATGAGCCTCAGCATCAACGGCGGGAACGCATACAGGAACAGGCCGTCCCAGGGGAACGAGAAAGCATCGCCCATGCTCCTCGGCTGGGGGAACCTGCTGGCGAACCTCTGGCACTTGGAGTTCGTCACCGTCGCAAACAGGTCAATTTGGGGTTTGCCCCATCGCCGGAAGAGATGATCCACTTGATCCTGGCGTAGTTCCCACTCGTGGCACGAGCGCAGCTCCCTGCTGAGTGAGTCGGCGATGGTGTTTTTTATCCCTGCTAGATGAAAAGGCACTAGAAACATCCCCTGGGCAACAGCCCAGTGCCACAGATCCTGGGCTTCCTTGGACAGGGCTGGGGATCTGGTTCCTCCCTGCTTTCGGATGTAGAACATTGTGGTGGTGTTGTCGGTGAAGATCCTCACCACCTTGCCCTTGAGGGACGGGAGAAATTACTTGAGGGCCCAGAACACTGTTCGGAGCTCCAGTATGTTGATGTGGAGCGGCCTCTCCTCCGGGAGCCACAGGCCTCTCGCGTGAAGATCTCTGCTGTGCGCTCCCCACCCCTCCAGGGAGGCATCCGTCTTCACTGTCACTTGATATGCTGGAGTCTGAAAGTCTGCCCCACCATCGAATTGCATGGCGGAATGCTTCGTTGAGCGAGATCTTGTCCTCGAAGCTGTCCGTCGCTTGCGTCCAACGAACGTCGAGGAACTCCTGCAGAGGACGCATCCGAAGCCTGCACAGGCGCACCAGATAGATGCAAGAGGACATCTTTCCCGGGAAGGGACTTGATGGACCTCACTCTGGCCACGTCCGTGGCCAGCAGACGCCGTACCTTGCCCAGGACGGCCTGTGTTCTTTCCTCCGACGACGAGGCCAACTGCGCTACTGTATCGAGCTTGGCTCCCAGAAACAGCGCGACCTGCGACGGAACCAGGTGGGATTTGGGGGAAGTTGATGGAGAATCCCAGGTCCGTGAGCAGCCGGACGGTCTTTGCTGTGTGTTCTAGGGCGAGTTCCCTTGTCCCTGCTCGGATGAGCCAGTCGTCCAGGTAGGGGTAGACGTGGATCCCCTGCAGGTGCAGCCACGCCGCCACTGGTGCCAGGCACTTGGTGAACAACCTGGGCGCTGACTTCAATCCAAATGGGAGGGCCTTGAACTGGTAGTGCCGCCCTTGCACTACGAACCTGAGAAACTTCGGTGTCCTTTTAGGATGGAGATGTGAAAGTACGCATCCTCCAAATCCAACGACGATAGGAAGTCGCCTTCCTCCAGCTGGCCCAGCACGTGATGGAGGGTGACCATCCGGAACTTCTGTGCCTTGATGTATTTGTTTAGCCGACGCAAGTCCAGGATGGGACGCCAAACTCCTGTCTTCTTTCTCACAAGGAAGTATCTTGAATATACTCCGGAGCCCCGGAGCCTCTTTGGGACGAGCTTGATGGCTCCTTTCTTGAGCATCGCCCTTATCTCTAACAGTAGTTGAGGGACGTGGTTTTCCTTCCTGGCCACGGGAGGAATTCAGGGACACTTCTTTAGAAATTCCAGAGTGTGCCTGTGGGCCAGGGCATCCAGCACCCAACGGTCGGTGGAGATGGACTTCCACATGCTGACGAACCTTGTCAGCCGGCCTCCCACTGGGGTGCTTCGGTGGGGGCCCGACGCGACGGCCGGTTCAGTCTTGCTTGGAAGCAGCCTTGCCGCCTTGGCGACGACGGCGATATCCACTGGACTTGCTTCGTCCCCTGTAGGCTTCTTGCGACGAGGAGTGGACCGCTTGATGGTAGGTCGAGGAGCCGCCACCGAATCCTTTGGAGGCACCTTGCTTGCCTCCGGAGTTCCGAAAGGGCGGCCGCCGCTGCTGCAGAACTCCCAAGGCCCGAGCCGTCTGTGTCGGTCTTGATGGCCTGCAGCGACTCATCCACAGTCTTTCCAAACAGATTGTTCCCGTCGAAGGGCATGTCCAAAACCTTGGCTTGCACGTCCTGGCGGAAATCCGTCGCCTTGAGCCACCCTGGCTGTCGAAGGCAAATGCCGATGCCCAACTGGTGGAAAACGGTGTCGGCAATGTCCGTGGCCACAGTTATGGCGTGGTCCGACGCCACCTCACCCTCCTGTAGGATCGCCAGGGCCTCTGCCCTCTTGTCGTCCAGGAGGAAGTCCAACAGGGGGGCTATCTTGTACCACAATTCCCTGTCATAGCGGACCAGAATCGCTAGGGCGTTGGCCGCCTTAATCGTCATCGCCGCCGACAAGATGACTCATCGTCCCACGGCGTCCAGCTTCTTTCCCTCGCCGTCCGGTGGGGAAGTTCAGGATGAAGCCGGCTGTCATGATTCCTGCCCCTCATGTCCCCAGCCCTCCAAGATGTCAGGCTGGAGCCAGGCCACAATCACCTACATGGCCCTCAAGGGCCTCTCCATCCCTCCAAAGACCCACTTGGAGTAAGACTTGGCGCTTGTGGCACCAGACTCACTCCCTCCCATAGGATAACATTGGGGGGGACTTGTAGTGCATTGATGGGGACAAGATGGATGTCCCCACAAATTTCGGTTCCCAAAACTGCATGTGCGGTCTAGTCTTTTGGGTGTGGTTCAGCCCAGAGACACCTGGGATATCCAGAGACTATTAAAGCCACACCCAGGCTGAGAAACATGCTTTGCGTTTTCTGCACCTGCAGCGTGACATTCACCGTGTTCGGATCGGTCTCCAGTAGGCCTGCATCTTTCTTCTGCGTTCAGCTCCTGCAAGAACAAGAACACCGTTAGGAACAGCCTTACCTTGCGGCGCTTCTGCCCATCATTCATCGCTCCTTCTGTTCTGCGGGCTTCTTCGGCGGTGTCATCCCCATCCCGGCATGCCGCTTCCTAAGGAAAAGAGAAAAGAACAGAAAAAAGGCATTAGTAAGCATTCTGCAAATCTTCGCTTATTTTTAAATACTGTATGAGATTCAAACGCTTACCTGAATCCCAGCCGCTCTGGGGGAACTCTGTCTCCGGAACTTCTCATCCATCTGCAAGAGGGAAAAGACACTCCAGGTTAGCGTGGAACCATCTAGAGGCGCCGCATACCGGGCTTACCCACCGCATTTGTTCTTCATAACCGGCATCCACGCTGAAAACGTCGCAACACCTAAAATACACAGAAAAATAACTCAGTTCAATGCAAATACAAAAGGGGTGCATCGCGCTCTCACTCACCTTCAGCGCTACTCATCTCAGCAGCACGCCGCCATCCCCGGACGCCAGCCATCATCTAAGGAAGGAAAGGAACGAAGTTGGAGAACTGTTCAAAAGACTCATTATACTTACCTGCCGGACTCTTGCCAGTGAAGTAACTAGGCAGCAACGAGCCCGCATCAATCAACGCGCCCCTGCGCTGAAAGCAGGACGGAGAGCACACTATCCAAGAAAACAAGGTGAGCTGTGGATCAAAGGGAAGTGTTGGACCCCTGGGAAGAAGGGGTTCAAGCACACAGAGACAATAGGGAGTTAAACTCTACCAATCCTGTGTTTCAGGCCCAGTCTCCAGTCGAATAGCCTCCAGGGAAGGGTTCGAGGTCATAAGAGGTCAGAACAGGCTGAGTGACGTCCCCGTGGATACCAGGTGAGCGTTACACCGATGCCCCCCCGCTTTCTTCTTGGCCGCCGCTGAGACGACCGAATCTGGGGTCGGCTGCGCCCTAAGGCACAACGGGGCGGCGTCTGGGGCCCGGTACTTCTTGTACCGGTCCCTCTTGGCAGGTGTCATGGACGGGTTCTTGAGGAGGGCAAGTCCCTCGTCCCAGATGTCATCCAGCAATGGCACCACGAAGACCATCTTCCTTTTGGCCTTGCGCTGTTGGTAGAGGAAGCCTTCCTTCTTTGCCTGAGGGCAGAGTTGAAAAAGCTCGGATGCCCTGGCAATCATGGCGTGGAAGGAGCCAATCTCGTTGGGCGGGGATGCCCGAGGAATTGGAGACGGGAGGCCAGTCCCGTCGTCACCGCTGTCCTCATCCGTCCCCATTCGTGGCTGTGTCCGTTCCCGTGTCGTCCCTCGGGATCGAGGAAGGCGACAAAGGCCGAGAAGGCCGTGAGGGCCGAAGAGGCACTGGATGAATTCTCCTCCTCTTGTTCGAAGGGCTTTCCGATGGACCCGGTACAGCTGGGTCATCCGTCGGGGGTAGATGCAGTCTCGTCCTTATCTCCATGCATAAGGCTTGGATTGCCCTCAAAATGGCCACCGAGTTGTCCTGAGGCTCGAGTTGCGACAGGCGTGCCAGGAGCGACGGTTGTTCCTCTACGGGAATCTCGTCGTCGTTGCCACACTGGCTCTCGTCGTCCCCCTCCTCGGGATTCCTCCCGTGGGGCTGGGCCTCTTCCAAATTCTCGGTCAGTTCCTCCTCGGAGGTTGTGTCTGTCGGCCACCGGCCCCCCACCCCCTCTTTTTCCAGTGGGGTCTTCTCGATGGGCCTAAAAGAGGATTCCCTCCGCGGAGGCAGGGAAACTCTGGGCCCCGAGGTCGCCTCCACTGGGATAGCCTCCGCAGGCTTCGCCAGGGCTGCAGCAACTCCCTCGATAGAGGCCTTAGCCAGGTGAATCATGGCCTTCACCACCTTGGGTGTGCTTGAGGCCTTCACCTTAGGGGGAGGGTCACCACCTCACTCCCCCTCGGCCGGTTCCTCAGAGATCGACCGGGGCCTCTCCAGAATCTTAGCCGGGTTCTCGGATTTTCTCTTCCGCGAGCCAGAGCTTTGGCTCGCAGTTGTTGGCATCGGTGAAGGTGCGCCCTGCATGTCAGCCGAGGAGCCCCACCGTTCGGCGCTCCCCGTGCCCGCGGACTCACGGTGCTTTGCCATCTGTTGCGCCGCCGTCGCCAGGGTGCCCTCACAGGACTTAGAAGACCGCTCAGACTTCTTCTTCTTCTCACCTGCTGGGCTCTTGCCTTCCAGCCAGTTGGAGAGACGGGTCCGGCGATCCCTCATCGTCCGATCCGACATGTTAGAGCAAAAACGCAGTCCTTCTCCACGTACGTTTTGTCCTCGTGGAGGCAGTAAAGGCATTTGAATGCTCGTCCTCCTTGAACACATTTTGTAGGTTGCATCCAGGGCAGTTTGCCGGGAGTCTACCTTCCCTTCTCCTGGGCCATGTTCTTCTCGTCCACGAGGTAGGCCTCAGAAACTTCTGGAATCCTCCAAGAAGCATAACTCGACAAAACCTTCACCCTTGAGGGGCGTAGATAAATCCGAAATGGGTCCCCGTTGATCGGAAGTAGAAACGGTGGAGCTTGAGACTCGATTAAACCGAAAAATTAGATAAATCTCTTTAAAAGCGCAAAACGCAGTAAAAGCTCGAGAGCTATAGCACGAGGACTCCCAACACTTGAGCGTGCGGTAAACATCTGAGGATGGCTGCCAGGGGCGGGGCTTAGGGAGAGGGCAGTCATTGGCTGGGGGCAGTATGACCCAGAGACCAGTGATTGGTTACTACTAAGAAAGACAGATCAGAAACGAAACTTATACTGATTTTTACTTTACCGAGGATTCCCAGCCTGACGACAGGGAATATTCATGAGCATGTGACTCCATGCCAGACCCCATGCTGGAGAAGGATACGGTTGCAAGAAGTTATAAAATAAACACTTAGTTATATTTTACATGAGTGATATGACATTGAATTCTTTTTACGAATTTAGTTATAGCAGTTGTTACACAATTTACACATTTACACATTATTACATTTCCCCTTTGCATTGTGAATTCTAGTTGTAGGATTGAGAAGGGTGGTCCGTCATAAAGAGTAACGTTTTTAGGTTTTTTCGGAAAGACCAGAAGGATGCGTCATTTCTTAGTTGGGTAGGGAGGGCATTCCACAAGTTAGGTGCCATTACTGGACGCTTGACCCTCCTGCTTTCTGTCTTCTAAACCTAGGGACAGTAAGCTGGTTTGTGCAGGCAGACCGGGTAGGTCTATTAGATTGAGATTGCTAAGGTATTAGGGCGCTTTATTCATGATGCATTTGTGGACTATTGTCAAAATTTTAAAAGCAATCCTGTCCTGAACCGGAAGCCAATAGATACTCCTTCCAGTCGAAGAGATGTCTTCGTTCTTAGGTATATTTAGGGCTGCTCTTATGGCATTGTTCTGTACTACTTGCAGTTATTTTAATGTTTCTAGTGCTTGTTCCTGCAAAGAGTGAATTGCAGTAATTGATCCTGGATAATATCAAGGCTCTGACCAGGGTGATGGAGTTGTTTTAGGAAAGGATGCGTCTGCTCACTCTTATCAATTTGGATGTATAAGCTGCTGAGGAGACAACAGCGTTGACCTGTCTGTTTAGAGTGAGAGAGGAATCTATATAGATCCCTAGGGTTTTTATTTTGTTGCCTACCGATATGGTATTGCCATAGATGATAAATGCTTTGTATAGTGTTGGGAGGTTACAGGGTTTGGTTTTGTTTCCAATGATGATATGCTCAGTCTTATCATCGTTGAGGCATAGTTCATTAATAGCCATCCAGGCTTGAATTGCAGTGTAGATTTTGTTTAGGTTTTTAGAGTCTGTGTCATAACATCCAGTGATCGGAATAAGTATTTGGGTATCGTTGACATCATTTGTATACAAGATGCCCATTTTCTATCAAGTTTGTCGAAACAGAAGCTTAGTGAAAGCATTGTATAGTCTGGGGGACACACAAAAACCTTGTGGAACACCACATGTCACAGGAATAGGGGGGCTGCTGATGTGTCAGAGAAGACCCTCAGTCAGATTAGATGAAAATGATTTAATCCATTTGATGGAGTCTTGGGGAATTGGGCAGCAGTTTCAAGGTGTTGGCATACAATATCATGA
This sequence comes from Ambystoma mexicanum, assembly GCF_040938575.1. Taxonomy (NCBI): domain Eukaryota; kingdom Metazoa; phylum Chordata; class Amphibia; order Caudata; family Ambystomatidae; genus Ambystoma; species Ambystoma mexicanum. Next base: position 851,652,983 of record NC_090936.1, on the reverse strand, counting down.
TTGACCAAATCAAAAGCTGCTGAAAGATCAAGCAGGAGGAGAATACACTATTTTTTAATTTTGTTTTAATTGTTTGGTTGATAAATCAACTTTTCAATTTAAAACACATTACATACACAATTCACCTTTATCATTGAATTGGTCCATTTGTGTTTTCAGGTCGAGTAGGGCAGTCTCAGTACCATGACCAGGTCTGAAGCCTGATTGTCTTAGGCCCAGAAGGTGGTTAACTTCAAGGAACTTTGGGATCTGCAAATATGCTGCATGATCGAGTATTTTAAGTAGGAAATGTACTGTGGTGATGGGGCGAAAATTAGTAGGGATATTGGGATCTAATGTAGGAGCAGGGAAAGAACTGTTTTTAGATCTTTCAGGACTGTATTGGTGGCAAAGGAGTTATTGATGAGACTGGTAATAAATGGTGCCAGTTCAGTCCCACATTCTTTTACTAAAGGTTGTAGGACAGATGTCCCCTTTGCATGTGGAGGGTTTTAGACTTTTGATGATATTGATGATATCTGAGGTGGAGAGTGGGGTGAATGAGAATTTGGGACCATCAAAGGTCTCTCATGTAGAGGGTGTATTTAGAGAGGTTTGGTTAAGGCTGAGTTTGGATTCTTTTAGTTCTATTTTTTGTTGCAATAGTGAAATTTTGTCAACTAAGGCATTTTGAATGTTAGAGCACCATAATTTGTCTTTAACAGTGTGATCTAGTGAGGGTGCAGGACATTCCAATTCACGCAAAATAGAGAATAGTTCTCTGGTGTTTGATTGGGCATTAGAGATTCTCTGGTTGTAGACTTTGCTTTTAGATTTGATGATCTCTTTCTTGTAATTAGTAGCTAAGGTTTGGAATACATTTTTGTTTGCTAGAGTTGGCGATTTTAACCATTTGTTTTCAGCCAATCTTTAAAACTTGCAGGGCTTTGAGTTCCAGGGTTAATCATGGGTTGATGTGTGCTGCAGGTTTGGCTTTTTAAATTTTTAGTGGGGCAATTTTATCAATCGCTTCAGTCATGATTTCATTGTATTGTTTAGCGTTACAGGGTCGATATTTAAATAAGTTGATTGTAGGATCGGGGTGAGGAGGGGTAGTATGTTGTCTCTAGTGATATTTTTGGAATTTCTGGAGGGAACCGAGGGAGTTATGGACGGCTGATTCAAGTTTTTGGTGCTAATAGGTGTTATAAATAGTGATATTGTGATCCAACCAAGGTGACAAGGTATTAGATTGGCTAGCTGACACTAACTGTACTACCAAAATCCAATCTAAAGTGCATCCTTTTTCATGCGTGGGTGCAAAGATCCTGTGTGTGAATTCTTGGGCCTCCATAGAATTGGTTAAGAGGCCTGCATGTATATCTAGTGGGACGTTCAGGCCAAGATTGAAATCCCCCATAATGATCACTTTGGTGTGGGGTTTCATATTATGTGCTAGAAGTGTGGTGATGTTGTTTTCGAAGGCGTTGATCACACGTAGCAGGAGCGGAGGTAAGGCGTACAGGAAGAGTCCCTCCCACGGAACGAGAAGGCATCCCCCAGGATCCTTCGCTGAGGAAACCTGCTGGCGAACCTCCGGCACATTGAGTTGGCTGCTGTCGCGAAGAGAGGTCGATCCAGGGTTGACCCCCCTTGTGGAAGAGAAGGGATACCTGATCCTGAGAAGCTCCCACTTGTGGCAGGACCGCAGTTCCCTGCTGAGCGAGTCCACAATGGTGTTCTTGGTGCCTGTCAGGTAAAATGGGACAAGGAACATGTCCGGAAGCATGGGCCAGTACCACAGGGACTGGGCTTGCAGGAAGATTGCTGGAGAGCACTCCCCACCCTGCTTCCGGATGTAGAACATGGTGGTGTTGTCTGAGAAGATCCTCACCACTTTCCCCTGCAGTTGCAGCAGGAATGGCCTGAGGGTCCAGAAGACTGCCCACAGTTCCAGGACGTTTATGTGAAGGTCTTTCTCCTCTGGGAGCCAGAGGCCTCTGGCGTGCGACTGCCCAGTGTGGGCTTCTCACCCTCCCAGGGAGGCATCCATGGTGACCATGGCCTGGTACAGTGGGGTCTGATCTGCGTCAGATGTGGGCGCACTGTCCACCACTGTAGAGCTTGCCGGAAATACTGGTTGAGGGCGATCTTGTCTGTCCAAGAGCCAGTGACGTGCGTGCAGCCACCGCACATCCAGGAACTCTTGAAGAGGTCTCATCTTGAGCCTGCAAAATGGAACGAGGTGGGTGCAGGAGGACATCATGCCCAACAGGCGCTGCACCTTCCCCAGGATGGCCAACACCCTCTCCTCCGAGGGTGTAGCCAGGCATGCGACTGTGTTGAGACAGGCGTCCGGGAACAGAGCGTTCTGCAATGACTCCACACAGGACTTCGGATAGTTGGAGAATCCGAGCTCTGTCAGAAGGCGACTGGTCTCCACAGTGTCCTGGATTGCCAGCGTGTGAGAGCAGGAGTGGGTGAGCCAGTCCAGGTAAGTGTAGACGTGAATGCCCTTGAGATGTAGATGCGCCGCCACCGGAAGAAAGCACTTTGTGATCACCCTTTGTGCTGATTTCAGGCTGAAGGGCAGGGCCATGAGCCGATAATGCTGTCCCTGAACCACAAACCGCAGGAACTTTCATGATTTGGATGAATGGGGGATGTGAATTTAGGAGTCCTCCAGTTCCAAGGTCGCCAGGAAATTCCCCTCCTCCAGCTGGTCGAGCACGTGTTGCATCATTACCATCCTGAACGTTTGGTATTTCAAGTACTTGTTGAGGCGCCTTAAGTCTAGATTGGCCGCCACCCTCCTGAAATTTTCTGTACCAGAAACTATCTGAAGTACACTCTGGAGCCCAGGAAACGCAGAGGAACGGTTGTCCCCTTTCTTAACATAGCCTCAACCTCCTGCAGCAGTTGCGCCATGTGTAGTTCTTGACGCGCCACAGGAGGAATGAAAGGCCATCTGCAGTTTCCAGGGTGTGCTTCTGATGAAGAAAGTTCAGCACACATTTGTCCATGGTTTGTCCAGGGTGATAGAGCTCGACTTGACGACAAAGTTTGCTAGCCTGTCGCCCACTGGGTTGTGAAAGTGGGGGCCGAATCCACAGCCAGTTCAGGCCTGCTTGGCCGTCTTGGTCCTGGCCTGTGGGTGACGACGACGACGATGTCCTCCACTGTTGTAGGCCTGTGAATGGCCTCTGTAGGCCTCTTGGGCCATGGAACGTGAGGGTCAACGATAGGGGATGTTGTAGACCTTGGAGGACCTGCTGGACTTCCCTCTCGAGGACCGAAAGGAAGACGACCTCCTCAGCTGCAGCGTCCTCAGCAAGCACGCTGTTTCTGTATCTGTCTTATTGGTTTGGAGCGAATCGTCCACAGCCTTGCCAAACAGATTGTCCACACCAAAGGGTATGGTCCACTACCTTGGGCTCGACGTCTACCCTGAAATTAATGGCCTCCAGCCAGCCCTGGTGTCAGAGGGCCACCCCATTGTCCTTCTGGCAGAACCCAGAATCTGCAAAGTCCAGCGCCACCGTGATGGTGTGGTCCGAGGCTACCTCACCTTCCTGGAACAGGGCCAGGGGCTCAACCTTCTTGTCCTCCGGCAGGAAGTCTAAAATGGGTCCGAGCTTATACCAGAGCTCCCTGTCGTAGCAAGACATGGTGGGCCGGGCACTGGCAGCCTTGACGGTGGAGGCCACGGTGTAAATGAAGCGCTTGCCCACCGCTTCAAGCTTCTTCCCCTCCTGGTGCGGGGGCACCATGAAAGATGATGACTGATTCGGTGAGCGCTTCCAGGAGGTGGCGGACACCACAGAGAATGGAGAAGGCTGGGATTTTAAGCAACTGGGAGTCGAGTCTGGGACTCTGTACTTCTTCACAACCTTTGTGGAACACTCCCGTCCCCTGTTCCACAAAGGTTGTGGACACCTGCTGTTTTCACATAATTTGATACAACCTAGTGTCAGGGTTGATATTCTCCTCTGCACCCCACTAAGTATCGTAATACTCTCACCTCACTTAAATTAGAAGGTGTGCACTAGGCCAACTTGTTTGAACACTGTACTTCTTCTCCAGCCGGTCTCTCTTGGAGGGTGCGGTACTTGGCGTCTTCCATCAGGGTCAAAACCTTCCTCCGAGACATCGTCCAGCAGAGGGATCTACATGACAGTCTTCCGTGAAACCTCTCTTTCCTTTTCTCCTCCGGCACCAAATTGAAGAGAGCGGAGTCCCTCGAAATCATGATTTGAAAAGAGCCAACCTCATCCGGTTGCAAGGCCATGGTGGGCTCGTCGGCACCCATTGACTCCCCATATGCCAGGACACAGTCGTCATACTCGTCGATACGAGTTGCAATAGTGTCCACATCCGTACTGATGTCGGAGCATGGTGGTTCCTCCACTGTGATATAAGTAATTTATAACGCACCCGTACCCAAGCGTTTCTAGGCGCGACAAGACAAGGAAGGGGAAGACAAAGGGGAACAAAAAAGACCAATCTTACTAGGCCTTGTGTCAATCAGATCGTGTAAGGGAGAGGAGAAGTGCCAGGGAGAGGGGAAAAGGAGGAGGAAAGCAAAGCTCAAGCAAGTGCTGCGGCATGGCCGGTCCTAAGTGCAGGAGACAGGGGACTGTAGGGTTGCAAATACAGTCCCCAGTGCGCTGTAGGCCCGGAGGCAGTGCATGGGGCTACTAGTCGTGAAGAAGCCTGGTCCCCATAAGGTTCAGAGGGAGGCCAGGTAAACAGTTAGTGCAGCGGACAAGAACATCAGCAGGGGAGAGAGAGAAAAGGAAGGTCTTCAGTTGCTTCCGCAACCTGAGGTGGTCGTGCTCCAGTTTGAGAGAGGTACAGAGGCTGTTCGAGGGGGAAGGCACCAGCCAAGGTGAGAAATCTACACGCCCCTCTTTGCCTGGAGAAGCGTCAGACCCTCAGGGAGTTGGAGGTGGATGAGTGGAGGGATCAAGAAGGAAAGTGCTTAGGAAGAGAGTTGGATGTGGTATGGCCGCCAGCCCCAGAAAGCCTTGTGGACAATGCAGAGGGTCTTGAACTTGATCCTTGCAGCCACCGGGAGCCATTGGAGAGATTTCAGGGCTGGAGAGATACAATCCCTGGGCTGGAGGTCAAGGACAAGTCTCGCAGTCCTGTTCTGGATTAGTTACAGAGGGCGAAGAGTAGAGGAAGGCAGATTTAGAAATAGGCTGTTGCAGTAGTCCAGCCTAGCGAAAACCAGGGCTCTGGAGACAGTAAGCTTCTGGGGGAAAAGTGAGAACAAGCAGAATACCTATGAGGATTTGCAGCTGGTAGTGGGACTTCTTAGAGACGTCCGTGATGTGAGGAGAGGGTGAAACCGAAGATGATACCAAGGTTTTTGCTTCGCAGGAAAGTGCAGGTAGAGGGCCTAAGGAGGGCAGCAGAGTGAAAGAGGGAATCAGGAGTCCCAATGAGAAGGATCTACTGGAGTCAAAAGCTGTTGGTGCGGCTGCAGTGACATTGGCTGTTGCTTCAGTCCTGAAGGATCCTTCGGCCCTGCAGGACTCAACTTACGCCTTGGCCTAGGTGGGCTCGGCCTGGGAGGATTTCTTGCCGGAGGCCTATGGACAGGGCTAGGCACCAGAGTAGCTGGTAGTCTCTGCTGCATCTCCGACACCAAGGTGTGGAGGGTCGTAAGAACGTGCAGACATGTCCCTAGGCCCCGGCTGGGGTGCAAGAAGAACAGCTGTTCACGGATCCGGACAGAAACACCTTGGAGGGGCAGATGGCTGATCCTCCTGGGACATAGGGCTGAGGCCTCCTTCGGGATCAGGGTAGTAGTCCTCAGGCAAGTGCTGGTCATCCGTCAGAGCTCATATAAATGTGAGGGGATCTCCACAGAAACCCCACTGGCACCCCTTGGGACAGCCTCACAGGCCTATGCAGAAAGTCCATTGGTGGTAGCAGCTCCCTCAATCTACCCAAATCCTTGCTGAAGGATGTGACAATGGGTCTCTGCGCCGTGGGAGGCACCTCTGTGGTAGTTGGCCGCGGAGGCAGAGCCACCACAGGACCACAAACTCTTTACCTCACATACCAACATACTAAAACATGGCTTTTTAGTCAAGACACCAAACAGAATAACCGTCATCTGTAAGTAACCTGACTTCTGTAATGGACTGACCGTAGTTACCTTCCACTAAACTCTATTGCCCCACCACTACGTGCTCTGCACTGGATTACAACAAGCTATCTGCCCCCCTCACTGCACCCATAACATTCCTATCTATGAAAATGCAACTGCCTCCTCACTCTGTTCTGTATAACTCCCACACACTTTAGACTTAATCGGTATATCTAAGTATTACCTGTAACAACAGCCCCTAGTTTGTAACACTTGCAACCACTTTCTTTGTCTGCATGACCTGTAACCATTTTCGTAAGACTGTATGCCTGTAACCGCATTCTCTAAGTATGCATAACTGTAACCTATCTCTTAAGCTTGTACTACTTGGAACCATAGTCTTACTACTTGCAACCACATTCTTTAAGTATGCACATCTGTAACCAATCCCTTAAACTAGTACTACTTGTAACCATATTCGTAAGATTTGCACCGAGATGCCCGCGGGCTAGGCGCGCAATACAAATGTAATAATAAAATAAAATAAATACATACCAGCTCAATACTCTTCAACCTACTTTATAGACCACCTGGACCCATAGGCTCCTTCGAGGATGACCTAACTCACCTCCTCAATGCCAACCTCAAACCAACATTTAAAATCATTCTCCTAGGTGACCTGAACCTGGACCTGAACCGGAACGACCCCACAGACCGTAGAGCCGCTTCACTAGCGAGTGCGTTAAAAGGATTAGGCTTCACACTTCGGAAAAACCCACCCACACACACACACCAAAGGCTGCACCTTGAACTGGCTGCGAGATTTAAACTGCATGGTTAACATCACAGATGGCTCTCCTTGCCCCTGGTCAGACCATTACGTAGAGAGTACTGGCATCCCATTACCCTGGGACAATCGACCCGGCGGCATCTTGGTGCCCCCCACCTGGGTCAGAAGTGCCCTAAAAATCTCCAGAGATAGTATCTCGCCAACCTCCACACAGACCACTGTATACTCTGGGCAGATAACCCAGAAGCGCGGGCTGACCTCTACCAAAAGACACTAGAAAGCGCTGTGGACATAGCGCTCTCCCATGCTAACACCTGGTTCACAGGTGACCTCCAAAATCTGAGAGCTAAGAAGCAGCAGGCGGAAGCTTTCTTGGAAGAAACACCAAACACACTCCCATAAGGATATGTTTTTTTTTCAAACCAACATTTTATTAGGCATTTCACAAGCTTTGACACAAACATCAGAATAGCATAATATAGGTATACAGTACACCAAAATAGGGCATTCAAAGGACATTCAAAGGGGGGACTCTCTCACTGGGGAACAGTCCTGGGGCACTCGAATCCTGTCCGGGGGATTAGGGCTTTGTGGTAGCCTTTTCCACCTCCCCCACCATTCCATTGTAGCCAGCAGGTTAGTGGAGGCCTTCGGGTAAGTCCCAGGAACTTTTATGCATAGTCCATAAACGGGCCCCACGTGTTTCGAATGGAGTTCAGATTTCCTGAACGGATTGCTGTGACCTTTTCTGCCACAACAGTGTCCCAACATTTCGACCACCATAATTGGATTGAGGGGCCCTCTGGGTTTTTCCAAAGTCTGGCCAGGGCAATCTTGGCTGCCGCCAGGAGGCGAGTGCACAAGTGCGCTATTTCCATAAGGCTGTGTTTAAGTCCGTAGCCAAGTCCTACAGACTAGCCATCACCCAGGTCAAGGCCACCTCCTACAAGGAAAGAATTGCAAGAGCTAACTCAAACAGGAAGGAGCTCTTCTCCATCCTTAAGGAACTGGAACCCAGAGCATCTACCCCCCCATCCCCCATGTACTTTCAAAGACTACACCTAGTGTGCTAATATCCAAGAGGCCCTCCTAACAAAAGTAGCCACACTTCATAAACAAATTGCAATCAAACAGGCTTCCATCAAAACCCAGCCGCCCACATTGCCACAACCGAACACGTGAACCAATACACCTTCAACTTCCGCCAGGTATCTGAAAACGGAGTGCGTTCCATCCTCAAAGTCTAAAACCATCAAGATGTAAAGGAGACATTTGCCCACCTCTGTCATTAAAGAGTGCGCTGGAATGCTTATCCCTTTCATCACCAATTTCATCAATGCATCCTTCTCCTCAAGTACAGTTCCCACCTCACTGAAGGAAGCCTGACCTTCCCACTTAAAAAAAACACTTGCTTGACCCGGCCATGCCGAATAACTACCGTCCCATCATGACAGTCCCATTCCTGCTTAAGATCTTAGACCGAGATGCCCATCTTCAAATCCAGCACTACCTAGAAATCAACCAGTTAGTTGGATTACACCAATCGGGCTTCAGACCAGGTCATGGGATTGAATCAGCCCTGTTAGAACTAATAAATCAACTGGACACCATCAGAGATGAAGGTAAGCCTGCACTCCTTCTCCTATTAGATCTCTCCGCTGCCTTGGACCTGGTCGACCACAATATTCTCTGCCAGCACCTGACCTTAGCAGCCACCTTTTTGGACAAAACCATGTCATAGGTAGCCTCCTCCTTGACTGATAGGACAATATGAGTCTTCTTTGAAACCACCTGCACTTCCCCATCTCCTGCGGAGTAACTCCAGGCTCCCGTGTTTCTGCTACACTCTACAACATATTTACAAAACCCCTATTCGACCTCCTGGATTCCTTCGGCATCTCCTACACTAATTATGCCAATGATATGCAAATTCTCCTACCCCTCACTGGACACTACCTAAATGACTCCCCATTACCTCAACTCAATCTACACTGTGATACAGGCTTGGATGGCGACCAATGTCCTTTGTCTAAACGATGATGAGACTGAGATCTTAATGGTCGGGCCACCTTCAGTCCTAAGAACCCCTCCCTCCACCCAATATGCTAACTTCAACATAGACAATCTCCAGATACCAGTCACCACCTCGGTAAAGACCCTATGATTTTACCTAGATTCCTCACACTCCCTGACTCACCAGGTCAACGCCATCGCAACATCAGCTGCCTAAACGACGAAGATCATCAATGCGGATAGACCATTCCTCCCCCCTGCCAACTGCCTCACCATCGCACAAGCTGTAGTGGGAGCCAGACTGAATTATTGTAATGCCCTCTTTGCTGGTACTCCCTCAGACAACATTCGCAAATTACAAGTGATCCAGAATAACGCCATCCGGGCGGCTCTCAACATCCCTAAAAGAGCACATTTCTGAAGCAAGAAGGAATGCCCACTGGCTCCCAATCAAGGAAAGGATTATCTTTAAAACACTGTCGATCACACACTGATGCCCATCGAACTCAGCCCCACCGTACCTTGCCCAAAGATTTGTTAAAGCCCAGTCTGCCAGAACCATCAGAAGAGCTTACATTGACAGACTTCAATGGAACTCTCTCCCTCCATAGCAGTATTGAGCCATCAGAGTTGAAAACTTGGCTCTTCAACTAGTGCCGTAGACACTTATCGATCAGTTACATTGTCTATTCTTTCCCTCCCGAATATTATGTAAGAATACCTGGTTGTAACAGCGCCTTGATGCCCCTGGGTTTTGTGCGCTTAATAAATGTAAAGATAATAATAATAATAATAATAGGAGTCGCTGTCGAAGTGATCATAGAAACCACAGTCGTCGCATGGGCCCTCTTTGCTGCAGTTATTATGATCATCGTCAGAGTCGTCGACGGGACTGTCATCCAAGCGGGCACAGACTAGGTTTTTGGATGGGTCGTGGTCGTCGACGGGGCCACCGCTGACAAAGCAGTCGTCTTGGAAGACGAGGCAGTCATCAACGAAGACAAGGTCTTGGATGACAAAGCAGTTGTCGACAGGGTCCTGAGCCTCTCCTTCGCAGTTTTGTCCTTGGAGAAGGACCCGTGCTTGGAAGGGGTAAGGAAGGGGTAAGGGTATCTTTGCGGACAGTACCCACCCCCCCAACTGGAAGGTTCACCATGGACAGAGATGGGGACGAGAAACGGGTCCTTCCTGAACTATGTCCCACACCCCTGGCAACACAAGCAGGATAAGCAGCATGGTGCTTGGCCTTCTTTTGGATCCCCTGGGAAGAGGCCTCCTCAAAGGATCTCAACCTCTTCTCAGAGAGAGCACGTTCATGGGACTGGCCGGTCCTGGACAAGGCATTATTGCGCCCAGAGGCCGAGTCAGAGGCCTTCCCCAACTTGAGCCATGCTGCCAACCTGCGAGAACAGACCTTCTTCGTCTTTGTTGGAAATACGCTGGAAATCTCGCATCCATCCTCGTTGTGGTCTGGATGCAGGCAATAAAGGCACCAGAGGTGCTGATCCTCCTGGGCCTTCCAAAACCTGAAGTGAAGCACTTGCGATGAAAACAGATCTTCCCCACTGCCAGTGTCGACGATGAAAAAAAAAAAAAAATAATAATAATGTATCCGAAAAAACTCTTAAATAGCAAAATACTTTAAGAGCAAGATGAGAGGACCTCAAACACTGAAACGTGCGGTAAAAATCTGCAGATGGCCACCAGGGGTAGAGCTTACCGAGACGAATGCCACTGGATGGGGCAGCATGACCCAAAGACAATGATTGGTTATAGAGGAGAAAAACAAGTTACTTGCCAACTGTAGCGTTATTTCGACTGGATGTTCCTCCCACGTATTCCTCATCTTAGATATTTGGTCTGCTAGCTTTGCTGCTTCGGAAAAAATGTTTCGCCAGAGGGCGCTGTGCTCGAGGCCACGGAGTCCAGGTCCCTCGACGGTTACCGCCACGTCATCTGCTGTATAAAGGGCTCGAGCCGCGCACGTTGGTCTCAGTTCTGTTTTTTCTGTGTTAGTGGTCGCATCAGTTGCATCAGGCATTGGAGGATGTCAGGCTCTTAAGGAAGTTCAAGTGCAAGAAGCGTAAGAACTGTACGGAGGGAAAGGCTGGGAGGGTCGATGAGGAATACGTGGGAGGAACATCCAGTCGAAAGAACGTTACAGTTGGTAAGTAACTTGTTCTTCAAATGGATTGTGTCCTCCCATGTATTCCTCATCTTAGATAGACTCCCACAGCAGTTGGAATTTGGAGGAGGGAGTACCAGAGTATTTAGTCATGGACTGAATGAAGGACGGCCTTTGCAAAAAGGCCTCCTTGGTAAGAAGTAGAGTCTAAAGAGTAATGTTTTACAAATGTGTGCATCGATGACCAGGTGGCCGCTGCACAAATGTCTTGCACCGGAACACCCCTCTGAAAAGCTGTAGTAGTTGCTATGCCCCTGGTTGAATGAGCCCTTAGTCCATCTGGAGGCTCCTTCCCAGCCAATCTGTAACACTCAGATATTGCCAGAATTATCCATCTGGATACAGTTTGTTTGGACACTCCAAGGCCCAATTGGTGTCCAGTGTAACTGACAAACAGTTGGTCAGTTCGTCGAAATCTTTCTAGTCTAGAGATATAGATGCTGAGAGCCCTTTTAGGGTCTAGCCTGTGGAATCTTTCCTCCTCTTTACTAACGTGCGGAGGAGGGTAAAAGGAAGGTAGAGTAATTTTTTGTGACAGGTGGAAATTTGAAACTATTTTAGGTAAGAAAGAAGGCTTGACTTTCAGAATGACCTTATCCCTGTGGAAAATGGTGTGAGGAGGCCTGCAAGAGAGCGCCTGCAACTCACTCACCCTGCGGGTCGATGTTAAAGCCACTAGAAAAATAGTTTTCCAATTTAAGAGTCTTGGAGGACAAGAATGCAAAGGCTCAAAGGGAGCACATATGAGAAATGTTTAAAATAAATTTAAGTCCCAGATAGGAACTTGAAAAGGTGTTGGAGGAAACACATTCGTTAGCCCTTTAAGAAATTGAACAACTAAAAGGCATTTTAAAATAAGAAACTTCTTCGGAGGAGCGCTTGAAGATAGATAGCGCTGCTAAATATCCTTTAATAGTGCCAACTTGGAGCCCCGAGTTGGCCAGATGTAACAGAAAGGAAAGCACCATAGGAGTGCCACATTGAAAAGGATCCACATCCTTATCCCTGCACCAGTTACTGAATTTCTTCCGACACGACACCGGTACAAGGATTTTGTTGCTGGCGTTGTCCGGTAGGTACCAATCCTTATACCTCAGCCTCGCAGAAGCCATGCATGAAGGCTGAGAGTTTTGACCTCTGGATGGAGAACCCAACCTTTCTCTTGTGAGAGAAGATCTTCTCTTTGTGGAAGACGAATTGGAAGGCAGATGGACATGTCCAGAAGGTCCGGTTACCACGTTCTCCTGGCCCAATCCGGGGCAATGAGGATCATGGCTTTCCTGAACTTTCTCAACCTCCCGATTACTTGAGGAATCACAGGGACTTTAGGAAATGCATACATGAGTGGAAATACCCAGTCCACTACAAACGCGTCCCCTAAAGCTCCTCTTGAGGGAAATTCCCTTGAGCAGTATAGTTCGCACTTCCGGTTGGTCCCGGTCGCGAACAGGTCCACTTGAGGGGTTCCCCAAAGGGACGAAGATCTCTAGAAGGACTTACTGAGCTAGTTCCCACTCGTGGGAGACTGTACCCTGCCTGCTCAGAGCACCCGCCGCCGTGTTTTTCTCTCAGGCTAGGTGAACTGCCGATAGAGAGATTCCTTTTTGCATTGCCTAGAACCAGAGCTGCATTGCCTCTCTGCACAGTGGAAGTGCTCCTAGGCCTGCTCTTTTGATGAGGTAGTACATGGCCACTGTGTTGTCAGTCATTATCAGGACATTCTTTCCTCGTACAGAGGGCAGAAAGGCCTTCAGCGCTAGTTTCATTGCCCTGAGCTTCAAAAGGTTGATGTGTAGTTTTGACTCCGGTGGAAACCAATGACCGCTGATTGTCAGATCGTTGGTGTGGGCTCCCCACCCCGTGAGTGAGGAGTCCGTCACTAACGTTCTCTCCGGCCATGATTGCCAAAAAGGTTCTCCCTTGAGGATGTTTTCCTTGCAAGCCCACCATAGAAGATCTTGTGCCACTCTGGCCTGGACTTGCAGAAGATCTGACATCTCCCCCGCAAATTGGGACCATTGAGTACTGAGTGCCCATTGAAGGGATCCCATCCTCAATCTGGCCTCTGGCACCAAAAAAATGCAGGGTGCCATGAGGCCTAGCAACCTTAGAAAATCGAAGGCCGGCAGATGTTGGGCATCTTGAAATTTTGTTACCATCTGCGGAATGTGGTGAGCTCTCTCCTCGGGAGGCGAGGCTTTCCCTGAGGTCGTATCCAGGACAGCACCAATGAATTGGAGTCTTTGGCTTGGAATCATTTGTGACTTCTTGTAAATGAGGGAGAAGTCCAACTTGTGTACGAAGCGACAGGTCATGGCTAGATGTTTCCGGGCTGGTCTGGATGAACTTGCCCTAATCAGCCAATCGACCCGGTAAGGGTAGAAGTGAATTCCCTCCCTCCTGAGACTCGCTGCCACTACCGCTATCAGCTTGGTGAAAACCTTTGGGGCGGAGATCAGCCCAAATGGCAGAACTCGAAACTGATAGTGAGATCTCCCAACTGCGAACCTCAGGTACTTTCTGTGCTTGAGATGGATCGGCACATGGAAGTAAGCATCCTGAAGGTCCAATGAAACCAGCCAGTCCTGAAGTGGAAGAGCCTGAAGGATCTGAGAAAGGGTCACCATCTTGAACTTGTCCTTCCGGAGGAATTTGTTCAAATTTCTTAAGTCCAAGATGGGTCTCAATCCTCTGTCCTTTTTGGGGATGAGAAAATGAGGGGAGTACCAACCCTTGTTCCTCTCTGCTACAGGTACACGTTCTATTGCACCTTTCTCCAGCAGGGTTGAAATCTCCTGCACAAGGAGCGGGTCTGGAATTTTGACAGAGGTGGCTCATGGTGGATGATCTTGAGGTCTTTGATGAAAAGGAAGGCAGTAATCATGGGTCACTATCTCTAGCGCCCAGGCATCTTATGTAATGCCCCGCCATTTGTTCAGATACCGAGTGATCCTGCCTCCCACGGGGTCTTGTGGGTGAAGACCTCAGAGTGGCTTTGCAGCGGCTGCAGAAGCAGATGAGGAGGAAATAGCCGCTGCTGAGGCTGATCTAGCACCTTTCCCTCTTCCACCACGAGGGGGGTCTTCTCTGTTGACCTCTTTGACTGGCCTGCCCCTTCCCTCTTCCAAAAGAGAAGTAGAAACGAAAGGGACGGTTCCTCCAGAAAGATGACCCCGAGTAGGAATGTTGTTAAGGCTGTTTTATAGCGGTGCTGAGTGATTTAGCTGCTGCTTTCGTGGTCGGCAGCTTCTCCAAACTCTCGTCCGCCTTGCTGCCGAACAGCCTCAAGCCGTAAAAGGGCATACTGAGTAACCTGGAAGGCACATCAGATGCAAAACCAGATTTCCTCAGCCAAGCAAATCTGTGTAGGACCGTGCTAGACGTCATGGACCTGCTCACGCCATCAGCAGTGCCCAGTCCTGACTGGAGGCACTCCTCCATAGCCTCCTTTCCATCTTTTACTATCACCAGGAAACCATCACATGTGTTACACAGCACCCTCAGTGCAGTGATACAGGGGTGTCGTAGCGACCCCCAAACATAGACTCCATACCCTGGGACTGACTACTGTCTCCCAGGGCATGTAAAGTCCCCATTGACTTTACTAGTCGAACCCTACGAACTAAACCAGTACAACCCATCTTACTATGGAGGTACTGGAAGGGGTTAATAGTTTTTCCCTTATGTTCATTTTCGAGAGGGTACCCTACAGTCCCTCTCTCAAAAGTTTCTGGCTGGTAGCAGTGGTTACTACCATAAATATTCAACCGTGAATATTTCCCTATGGGATTTTCCCATTGTTCGAGGCTACCACTTTTTCTGACAACCTCCAACATACCGCCAGTACATTTTAATATTAACTTTGCTCTGGTAGGTTTTATTTGTCAGAACTTTAATATAACTTCTTTCTCGTGTCTTTCTCTACACTCCTAACCCATGTCGGGGATCCTTTGTTCGTCCGTTTGGCGGGCTTCCACCAAGAATCCCTCCTTTCGGCGCCACGGAGTCTGGGGTGGGTCCATTGTGTGGGAGGGGGAGTAAGACCCCGGGACAGGGTTGCCTCAGCAACCCATGTTGCACTCTATCCTGATAGGCTGGAGGGTCTCCCGCCAAGATGACCACACCACTGTGTGAGTGACAGCTAGGCTGTATGAATGGGGATCTTTTTGCATAAAAGCAGGGTCCTGAGGACTGGAAGAGCAAGACGTCACCACTGGAACTAAGAAGCCGAAGATGAGAGAAGCCAAAGACATCTGCAATGACTGAACCACCGGTGAAACCCTGCTGCAGCATCTCACTACTTTTATCCACACGATGAGAGAAGATCTTCACTTGCAAGAGCGTTCTTCCCTTGATCTGGTGGGGCCAACCAGTTTGCCAATCGCCTTTCCGGACCTCCCTTGGTCGAATCTCCCACACCCTGTACTCGGAGGCCGGATAGCCAGGCACCAGTCCACCCGGACCGCGATTTAAGGGAGCGTACCTTTTATTCGTCGGGCAGCACCGCGGCTGGTTTCCTCCCTGGGTGGTGCAGTAACTTGAACCTTCCTCCATGACGAGAGCCTCTCTTCCTCTGCTGGATCACCCGAACTGCAGGAACTACCAGGAACCACCGCCACTGCAGGAGCCACTTCTTCATTTAAATGTACATTGTTCCGCCAGGCCGCCCTTTCTTCGCGGTAGCACTAAAGGTGTTTTAAATCCTTTCCCTACCTGTTGGGTTGGCCACCCCTCTCTCTTAACATTGTCTTTTCAACTTCTGCAACCACCTTTTTCCAAATTCGTTGACCAAAGACTTGACTGCAGCTACAATAACATGTTGCTCCTGGGCCCTTGCCCTGTACCACAGGCCTACTGACTCTGGTCACATTTGTTAGATCTGCTTTCTTTAGATTGATTCTCGCTGAGAACTGTGTTGGTGCACGTATTTCTTTTAACTACACTTTCCTTCCCATTCTTAAACATTGTGAAATGCCATTTTGCTCAGTTTTCATTTTAAGTATTGCCTATACTGATGCACTGTCTTGCTGAACTGGTTCACAACCTGATGGGAAGTGTTGCTAGGGTGTATAAGAAACTATTTCTAGATAATTTGTGTTTCCCCTCCCTTGTGAGGAATTGTTAGAGTACCCCTTGTGTGTACTTGTCACTGTGCCGTTTTGCTCAGTTTTCACTCTGGTTCACTTGGTCTACAATTTAACTTGGGAGAGTGTATATTTTTCCTTTGACTTAATTTAACTTGCTTGATGACTGCGATACATGTGTTTTCTTAAAAGTGTATAAAATAAATATAGAACTACTTTTGAATACAAAGCGTTGGTCAGTGTTTCTTTGTTCCATAGTCTAATGGGCCTATTGTGTAAACCCTGAATACTGCTCATCTCCCTCTTGAGATAAATCTGACTGCTCAGCCACAGCTACCAACTAAATCTCTGTGGTACAGACCGATACCAAAAGGGATTTATTGCTCGCACCTGTAGTCCTAATCTGGTGTAGTGCTCCCGAAGGGAACTGCACTGGATTCTGCCTAACAGTGGCATGGAAGGATAAGCTGATTGCCTAGAGGAGGTTGCAGTTTGAATCACCAAGCTCTCAGGTGAGGGATGCTTAGACCGATATTCCGGATCTGAAGATGAAGGTCTATACTTTCCCACAAATGTTTTATTCACTGCTGGCCCAGAATCTGGCGTTTCCCAATTTGACATTACCCTTTTCTGTAGTGCTTTGTGGAAAGGAAGGATAGGGTCCCTCTGTGGCCCTTCATTAATAACATCAGTCATGTCGCCCTGGTCGTAACTAGGGGACGCTGTCTTCCACCCCAAGAAGTCGATGACCCTTCCCATGAGGTTCATATACCCAGGTTCTGCATGATCTGCAGGGTCTGGTCTTTCAAATTCTACCTCAGGGTAGGTATCCAGACCACTGGCCGACTGAAGGCAGTCATAAAGGTCAGCCATCTTGGTATTTGGATCTATTAATTCCTTAGGAACCTCTCTGGTTCCAAATATAACACCAGCTGATATCCTCATCAGAGGAGTGTTCCTCGAAGATAGAGGACATGGATATAAAAAATTCCTGCCTGGGCTGAGGATGGAACATTTTATCTGGTAAAGCCGGCGGTATTGACCTAGGTTTAGCCATAGGTATCGCTGTAGGTATTGGGATTAAAGATTTCTTCGACAAAGGCGTCGATGGGATAGGCGCTAGCTTCGACGTTTTTGAAGGAGTCTTCAAAGTCGTTGAGGAAGCCTTCGGCACTGTAGCCGAAGGTAACAATGCCATCTTGGGTAGTGGCTTCGACGTAGTCGTCGAAGGATGCGTTGAGTCGATGTTCGACTTCGATTTCGACGTCGACACCATTTTGTTCTCTGACAACCTCGATTTATGCACCCGAAGTTTTTGTTTTCTTTCATGAGGCGTCGGGGAATCTTCCTCCGAGGATGCCCTCGACTTTTTTGTCGGATTTTGCGTGTTTAGTTTTAGATCTCCCTCTGTCACTGTTGGAGTGGACAGGAGCATGCTCTTCATGCAACTTTTTTGAGGGGGTCGGGCCGCCTTCTCAAAAATGTTTAGCATAGAAGCCCTAAAGGCCTCCCATTTTTTAGGGGAATCATGCTTAGAAGGATATGAAATAAACCTTCTCTCAGGCGAGGAGGCAGAAGATCTGTGACATTGCATCTTTGATTTTTTAGATGAAGAGGAGGATTTCCTCGAGCGACTCTTCGACCTCGACCACCTCGACCCGTGTTGAGATTTTCCACTCGACCCTCCAGAGACTCTGTCTTTTCAAAGACTTCTAAGTCCTCGCCCACCGCTAGCTTACCTTGGCATTCCGTAAGAGCCTTATTCGACATCTCCTGACAGGAACCACACTCATTGACCCGATGGTCAGGGCTGAGGCACCAAAGGCAGTTGCGGTGAGGGTCGGTAATGGACATCTTCCTTCCACACTTCAGACATGTCTTAAAACCTGTCTTGGCTGTGGTAGGTGTCGAAGACGAAGACATTTTTAAGTAGAAAGAACTGAAGCGCCGTTTCGAAACACGAAGCAGAAGTGCAGAAAAACCAGAACTGAGACCAACCGGCGCAGCTGGAGCCCTTTATACGGCAGATGACGTCGGCAGTCGACCGCAACTCTCAAGGGACCTGGATTCTGTGGCCTCGAGCACAGCGCCCCCTGGCAAAAACATTTTTTCCGAAGCAGCAAAGCTGCCAGACCAAATATCTAAAATGAGGAATACGTTGGAGGACACAATCCATTCGAAATGCAGTTTTCAGGATAAAGCAAAACTGCTTTATTTTTTTACAGAGGATTCCCAGCCTGACAGGGAATATTCATGAGCATGTGAATCCATGCCAGAACCCATGCTGGAAAGTGCCAGCTCCCGAACCTCACAGGGACATTGGTCAGGGAGAAATGTAACTGTCCCTTACCAGCCTCCAGGTGTGCCTTTAAATCGGAGGAGACTTTGCTATTGGTCCAGATTCTTGCAGGGTTTAAACCCTTCTGTTAGTCAATTCAGACGCTGCCAGCCTATGTATGGATCACACCTGAGCCAAACAGATGGGTATTCCCATCCATGCGAAAGAGACGGCTAAACCAGTGGAAGGAGCAGATGGACGACCATTAGCCAGCGGACACATCACACTAAACACTGCCCCATTGCAGATGTACATTAGTCAATATAGTGAGGTGTTAACCTTTTATTTAATCCAATCAGCCCACTTATCCGTGGCATGCCCTGGTAGGTTAGACAATCTCTGCATCAATTGGAAAGCCTGCAGTCTATTCTTGGATTCTGAATATTGTTTCACCAATGACATTATAAAAGTCGAAACGCTATCCACATTGGTTACTCTCAATGCTGCAGTTCCACTGTTGTGCATCGTTTCCGTAAGGTATCACTCCTTCCAACAAGTGGTTTCCACCAAACAGGAAAGGGTGCTTTCACCCCATAAGCCAGATAATTGTGCCATCGACTTTCTACCTAATACTGAAGCTCCATTCAACCGGATGTTCATTCTGTTCCCTGCTGAAAAAAGTAGGTAATTGACACAGGCAGAATTACCTTTGTCACCTTGGCAGAAGATAACCACAGATTTTATTGTGGCCCTTCTAACAGCCATACTGTGATTTTGGTTACAGTTGATGAGTTCACCCAGATGGCTAAATTCACCCCTTTGAAAAAGACCTCCACGGACAATGAAATGAGTGGCATATTTTTGAAGGACACTTTTCGTTTACATGGGCTGCCTCAAACCATTACATCCAATCGGGCACCCCAGTACACTTTGAAATTCTTTGTGTAAAGACTTGGGAATCTGCAGTCAACTCTCATCCGGATACCATTCAGAAACAAACCGCCTCACAGAGAGAACAAGTCAGACCTTCAAAACATATTTAAGATGTTTTGTTATAGTCCCATGCGACAAGTGGTATGCACTACTTCCCACTGCAGAATTTAATAACACACTTTTTAAAGATGAGCCCTTTTTTTGTTCTTACGGGTGCCACCTCCATTGGATACCTGGAAACTCTCCTGCACTAAGGTGCCTGCGGTGGAAGGTATCTCCCGACACTTGCACAAGACACAACAATTGGCCTGGAAACACCTAAGAGCCCAGGAAGACATCAAGCGACATGCAGAGTGCAGACTTCAATTAAGGAGATCCGGTTTGGTTGTCTGCCCGACATTTACCCACACGTCTTTCTCAAACTAAGTGCTCACCCAAGTACTTTGCACCCTTTCGGATTACTAAGAAAATCAACCCTGTTGCATATAAGCTACAACTTCTAGCCAGCTGGCAAAGAATCTATCCTGTGTTTCATTCCTCTCTTGACGCTGTATGTCACGGCTCATCTCTTACACAAAATGAAGGCTCTCAACCCTCTTGCGCTCCATGGTTCGGCAATAGTATATGAAGAAGATTGCATCTGTGAATGCAGATATCATCAGGGAAGAGGAAGTGTTGAGTATCGTCCCCACTCTAGTTGCCCCCTCCCATTGCCTATTGAGTTCACACCCAAGTATGTGACGTATGAATAATAGTTGAATCAGCAAAGAGCAGCATATGGGCTCTGCCCAGTACCTATCAGTATGACAGTACCTATTAATATACCGACACCTAAGAAAACCTGGACAGTAAGGTATCCATTAAAAAAGCCATACTTACATTCTAAACAATATGACGGTTGTTTGAATAAAATACCTGAAGAAGCAAAGAAGATAATGAAGGAAGATGAATGGTGACGTCATAAGAAATCGGACTGACGCACATATAGAAGATATAATCACTTGAGAACACTGACAAGAGACGAAATATAGAGAAGATACCAAGTGACATCTTGAGGCCAAGGTGAAGAAGTTGATTTCTAGATGAAGAAACTTATGCCACATACATGATGAAGATACTTAGTTTAAATGTGTACAGATGCAAGTAACTGCAAGAGGCAAAGAAATTGTGAAGCTAGCTTATGCTTACTAGTCAATAGATTACGGCAAGCGCCAACGTTTACAAGTATTTTCCTCAAGAAGCACTGAATGCAAGTCCACTATGCATATTAGCAGAATTAAACAAAGGTTACAAAAGGCCTCAAATGAAGTGTGTTGCAGCAAAAAAATCGAGAATCAACACAGAGCAAAACTCAGCTAAGGATGACTATTCCAAGAAGCCAAGGTCCTATCTGGCTGGAATAAGCCGACATTGGATACAATTAAGGAGAAAAGAGAACAGAGGATACTGTTCAGAAAGGTCAAAGTAAGCCACAGATGTCAGAGAACTGGTAGGATTAAATCAAATATACGAAAAGACACAGAGAAAAGCAGATTTCACGGTGTCCAGTCACATGACAATGGCAGGCTGGAAGAAACTATCACACCTACGCATGGATCCCCGCCATGCCCATAGTCCTTAAAAGTTCTCAGAGCACAGAGCAGACTCAAGGCCAAACTACAAAGAAGTAATTGACACATTACTACTGAGGTGATGATTGATTCTAGCATTATTGATGGGAAGCTGGGGTGCAGACTAGTTTCTCTGCACCTAGATGTTCTTTCTGCATGCTGCTAGACGTAGGTGGAAAAGTATGAGTGGGGTTGATGCTAACCCAATCAGTGGATCGTGTAATCTAGGGTCCTATAGTGAATAGAGCCAATGGGACGTCATACTTTTAGTGACGTTCATAGTGGCCATTTTGAAGGGAGGGCTTAGTTGCCCCACCCGACATTGATTTTCCAATCCCCTCTATCCGTTACCATATACAGATATAGTACCTATGTTAAGTTACCTTCCTATTACCAATCACGTTGCATGTTAGGTTTTTAAGATTGCCACGTAGAATGACGTTAGTACGTGCGCAGGTTGTACGTCAGCAATGACGAATCTTTGTTATAAATAGTGTTTTTTCTGACAGTAAAGAGAGCTAGAAGATCGAGCGATTGCTGATGATCATTGTACTCCCTGTTTTATGAACCTGTCATTAAACAGACTCACTTTGCCAAACTATTGAGTTGTCTTAATTATTTGATGCGCAAGTATGAATCTGCATCCCCATCTATCTCGAGGGTACTGCTACTCATCTTAAATGGCTGTTTGGAGATCATCCAGTCCAGGGGTGTTCGACAATACCTTATAAAATGGCTTGGGGGCGGGTAGTGCATGATGTCAGGAATCACTGCCAAGGCCCAATGTCCTGGTCTATGGCAACATTTGTGGCTATCGCGACCAAAAGCAAGATTGCGCCTGAAAACATCTTGACGCAACGTACACACTGTCGCACATCCATGACGTAAATCAGGAAGCCACGGATGAGCAGAACGATCTGAAGTACCAAATATACACCGGAGTGCTCGGTAAGTCGGTGCATCACAAGCCATCCGTTTGCTATGACGATGTGTTTCTCTTACTTTACCACTACCTACTTCTCTCCTCGATTCCTTTCTCACCTGGTTTGCTTGCAGCTCTTGCTCCGCGCATCCTATTTTTTGCCTGTTCTGCCAAGCTCCTCATTCTCTGTTGCATTCTGCTTTCTTCTCCTTAACCATTGCGAGCATTAAGCACCACTGGTCCCACTAATGCTTTTTGCAGTTGTTGTGAATACCTCCTGGATCCTTTCTACGGACGAATCTACTCATCTGCCACAAAGACATGGGAAACATCTGGCAGGTTTCTTCGTCCTATCTTGGTCTTTTTTTCCCTGCCTTCTGGGTCTACGCCTCTGCGACAGGACCAAGACATTTTTACCATAACAGAAGGACACGGTGGCTGGCGAGGGGGAGACGTCTGTTGCTACAAACATCTCTCAGCAGTAAGGTAAGGCAGGATGCCGACACATTGATTGTCCCCCAGTTGCACTGTTGCCCCAACTTCCAAAGGTTTGCTGTGTGAATGGTGGTGTAGCATAAGAGTGGGATATTGTCCATGAAAAAGGCTGCAAGCAGATGTTGCTCTGCACCTTTTATATTGTAAACCTGAGACTTTACCCTAACGTTTTCAGTGTCATTTTCTTCCTTTTCAAAGGCCTCTTTGACGTTTTGCCAAAAAGGAGAGAGTATTCGAAGGGTTTGTTAATGTGTGGCCTGCGTTTGAGGGCAAAACCGTATACCAGTTTGCCAAGCAAGCCTCGTTATAAGAATTGCCAATTGCAACTAGGTGCCTTGCCATCTCTGTGGTATCTTCAGCACTCTTGATTAAGAGATTAGCTGAGAGTCGACCCACATCGACAAATGTCTGATCCCCTTTCCTGTAAAGAGGCTGGCATGCCCTTGATGAGGAAGTTCAGGTCGTCCCAACGTACTATATTCCATCTACCCATTAATGCTGTCGCTTTATGTTGGATTATGTTTCCATATTGTATATACTGCGGATGGATCCTCAACAGTTACTTCATGACCTTGAAGTACAAACAAAAAAGGAGTTTCATAAGTTTTATAAATTGTTGCAAATCGAGTTCATGCTTCATTTCCATTGGATGTTCGTTCCAGATTTTAGGTATAACTAGAGAGAAACATCAAGAGGAGAGATCGATATGGACTGTATAAGGTGTTGGTAATACTTACACTGTAGGCGGCTGAGTATGCTCAGTTTGCTGTGTAAGGCATAACATTTCTTTTTTTTTAGACTTTCCCTGTCTGTAGTATTTATGAATATATTGGGGCAGTACCTCTTTCTTGCTGTAGTGACTAATAGGAAATCTGGAGAGGGGTGCTCCTGAATAACCTGGGCCTGATGATTCTATTTTATTCTATCCTCATATTAACCACCCTTGTGGAAGCTATTTTCTGAAGGACATGTACATCTGTGTTTCTACTGAATTTAAAAGAGTAACACAGTGAGCAATTAATGTCTGCTCCATTAGGATGTCCTCTATAAAATATGTCTCTTCCTCAGCTACTCAAATCTTTATAGAGAAGCTGGTTGCAGCTCTTTTCAACAGACTAATTCTCAATTTGGGAATTAGCGATGGGAGGCTTAATGTTCTGTTGGGGCACCATTGGATAAGTGGGTTTTCCCTTTTGTTATTGCCACTTGTGCACGTATGGAGGCAAGGAAGGAGCACCACCATCCTCTGTTTCCTCTTGCATACCCTCCTCTTAATGAGTATCATGATCTTAAGTCTCTAAATTTGCACTTGCTACTAGCCAATTGTGAATGAAAAATGACAGTTGACGAGTAAGAAATGGTGTATGATGTGCATACAGAGAAAATGAGGGGGCGAGTGCATTTTTATGTCAAGCTCTAAGCTTGCAACTTGACATTGTTAACCCATATAATATGCTTCAGAGGGTAAAAACGAGCGTAACCCTTTTTCCTAAAGCACTCAAGTAAGGGTGTGTAGAGACTGTACAGACTGCAATATCATAGGCTGTAACTTTAGAGCCAACGCTACTGGCAATTTAAAGGTATGGATGTGTGACGTGGTGTGCAAGGGGGTGGGCTTCAATTTGCTCCTTGAGAAATATACACCCCTGGGGTCAAATGTTTAGCACTTGTATCTGCTGAACATGTAACCTGTTGATGTGTTTAAGGCATTTAAGGTGTGTGTAGTGGACAAGCGCAATTTGCCCGGCCTTACCCTTCAATCTTTAAAGGACTTGGGTTTGAATTATTATTATTTTTTTTTTTTTTTTTTTTTTTTTTTTTTTAATCGGACGAGCACTTATCCTTGGTTTGGCCTCTTGGAAGGTAATGGTGCCACACCCTATGGGGGCCCCTTGTAAGGGAATTTAGAATTATATTTGGGGCATCATTTAAAAGGTGCGTTTGTCCACTAGGTGAGCGCAACCTAGGACAACCAACACATGTAAAAGTATGGGGATGTCAAGTCATTCTTAATGTCGTGTATGAGGAGACCCCTCCTCCACACTGCACTATTGTATGGTGAGCGCAGGGCGAAGTCTGACCGAGTTGAATCATCTTTCGATGCTGATTATGGGTGTCGTTCTTTCTTTCTTTCCAATTATCGAATGCGTGGGCAGACCCACGCAGGAGCTTCCCCATCCAAAAGGATGATGTGCACCTACCCCACCAATCTTACACACAGCCCTCACATTCTCATAACTCCTCCCACCGCCCCGTCTGCCCCACATAATCTAGCAACACACTGCTCCTCTCCCTGCCTCTCACCCCGACTCTCCCAGCAAAGCCTTCCCACTCAGTTCAGCCACTCCCAGCGCAGACAACCGAACCCTCATCAACTCTCTCTCCTCAACATGCCTCTCACACGCAAGCAAAAATGTCCCACAGTGTCAGGCGCCACACACACCGCACAGTCCCTCGACTCACGCTTCCCCACTCGAAACAGACTGTCATTCAACCCCACATACCCTATCCTCAACCGGTTCAGCATCACCTCCTCCCTCCTCCTCCATTGCAGGTTAGTGCTAATGTGACAAGAAGGCCCCTATAGACACAATTTTACTTTGTATGTAAAGAGCGTTCAATACTCTGGACCAACCACTAGATGGTGGCCAATGCAAAGCAAGCACGTCTCAACAGATTAACAAGCTTCAGAAACGGTTCAACTTGTTTTGAAAGACTCATTTCAGTCTGTATTTTGTTCGTGCACTTTTTGTAGACCTGAATTGGACCATTACTTTTTTGCTGTTGTGTGCTACCCCAATACGACCCCCGTACTTCACAACCCCAGCCCCTGCATACACATATATGTGTATATTTACATGGTCGATTCGACCAATTCCGAACAAACAAAATTCAAACTTTCCATTGAAAGTCTTTTAAAACACGCATTATATTGGGAAACATATGTATACATGCCAAAGGAATAAATATGTCATTTTTACACACACAAATGTAAAGAATAAATACTATCGAGCCAACAATTGTAAATCATTGCAATGTTTTTGTTGCATTTTATACCAAATTGTATAATACAGACATCTCTTACCTTCACTAACCCACCATTCTTGCAATGCCATACTATTCCTTCAATCCTGGCCTCTTTGCAGCTTTCAAACCATGAAAGGAGGTCACTATGTCTTAGCTTCGGTAGATTCTTTATTGGAAATATTCCGTGTGGTACCAGAAAGTGCACAGGATATTTTTTACTTCCTAAACCTTAATTTAAAAACGACATATGTTAAGGGAATAAGATTTTGAATATAAATATACAGTATTGGAAACAATTATAGGAAACCTCGTAATTGCGAGTACTTTCCGTCAGTTGCAGAGAAAGGTTTCTGGATATCTGCACGCCAGTTTTCCAATTGGGAGACTGGGGAGTCGATACACAACTTTGGCAAGAGGAGGCAAGGGCAGGAACCTAACAAGGTTTATATTGAAGGCTTTATCACAATAGTCAATACAAAATAAGGCTTTCAAAACATGAATTAACGACAGACTAAATACCTTGCAATGCATGCATAAGAACTGCTAGATGGGGAGAAGGGACCAAAAATTAACCACATAAAACAACTTTCAAAAGGTGCAGAACAGGGATGCCCCAACTTGACAAGTATATCAAAAAAGGTAGCAGGCGCTCCTCTCCAGAAAGAACATGGCATGATAACCTGTTCTGAGATGAGAGTTTGCAGCAACTTGACAAGGCCTAAAATCTGGGATTGAGCATCAAGGTCTTTAGTTAAAAGCAAATAAAATGGTAACAAAGTAGGCTATATTGGGTCTTATACATTTCACATGAAGCAAACAGTGCCATTGACTGCATAAGGCCACGAGCGTTGGCCTACTGAGTATTAGGCCTCTTGACTCTGACAAGGGATTTGACTAATTGAAGTGGCGCTTTGTGTGACCTTGAGAGAATCGATTTCGGGCTGGCATAACGTAGGCTTCTCATCAAACCACCACTTTTAACTCTCCTCTTTGTGCTAGAGTGCCTGTATGAGAAGGATATGGAGGAAGCCGCTGGTGGAAGGGTTTTGTTAGCCATGGCGTAAAGGGTTTCCATATTGTTCTATTCGGATCTCTTGTTATACGAGAGATCTCCAATTCTCATTGAGGGCCGAGTGTGATGGATTGAATCAGGGAAGCAAGTTTAAAATGAAGTGGGTCAAATGGAGACAATTTCCAGTGATGATTGAAAATAGAGCCATTAGAAGTAGAACTCCTTTGGTAGTTCAGCAACATACTTTTAGGTGTTTGGGGCTGCAGGTTGGGAGAGATGACCAGACCTTCCAAGAGACCAATCTGATTCCAGCCTTCAGGTGGTTTGCATCAGATGCCACACAGCAGGAACTACACCCCCCAAAGCTAACTAGGAAAGTTGCACAATACAAGATTGTATCCTTTTCAAGGTTTCCGAACATGGTTTTAGCTCCCCAGGGAAAACAAGGTTGGAGGAATTTAAAAGGATGGATGGGTTAATATGGTAGCGGATCTGGCAAGACATGCTCTGGATGTTGCCATCATGAAATTAAATGAAATGGTATTTAATTTATATCGCGATCATACACAAGTGTTTCAGAGTGCGACCAGGCAAAGGGAGGGGAACAGGGTAGGACAAAACAACGATCTTACTAGACCCAGTGACATTCAGAGTGTGCAAGTGCATGGGAAAGGGAAAGGGGAAAGTGCAGGAAGGGGGTGATGTGGAAAGTGCAGAGGAGAGAACAGAATAAATAAGAATAAGTAAAATAAATAAATAAGCGATAAACAGTGGTAGTGCAGCCAGCAAGTGGCAAATGCTAGGATAGTGCAGAGGAAAAGTGTGTGGGGGACTGTATGGGTACAGATACAGACCCCAGTGCAAGTGGTGGACCCCAAGGCAATGCATGGGGGTGGCAGGGTGAGCAGGTACATGGGCCTGAAGGACAGAGGGTGGCCAGGTACACAGTGCCAAGAGAGAACAGATCAGCAGGGGAGAAGAGGGGAAACGGCAGAGCCGAAGAGGAAGGTCTTGAGGTGCTTCCGGAAACAGAGATGGTTCTCATCAAGTTTCAAGGTGGCAGGGAGGTTGTTCCAAAGGGAGTCCCCAGCCGAAGACGGATCTACCCCCGGCATGTTTCTTTGAAAAGCGACGGACCCTAAGGGAGTTAGAAGTAGAGGAGCGAAGGACTAGAGAGGGACCGTATTTACGGAGGGAGAGTTGAAGGTATTTTGGACCCAGGCCCCAGAAAGCCTTGTGGACAATGCAGAGGGTTTTAAATGTAATCCTTGCATCCACTGGGAGCCAATGGAGAGATTTCAGAGCTGGAGAGATACGATCCCAGGGCTGTAGGCCAAGGAAATGTCTTGAAGTCCTGTTCTGGATCAGTTGTAAAGGTCAGAGAGTGGAGGTAGGTAGATTTAAAAAAAAGAGGCTGTTAGAGTAGACCAATCTAGAGAGAACCAGAGATTGGGAGATCATGGCACTGTAGAACTCAGTATGTGAGGGTCGTCTAGGGCTGCCCAACATTCGTTGTGTCTTGGGGCAGTCTAGGAATGGGAATTCGAGAGTGTGACTCACAATGTGGTACTACTCAAATTGAATGTTTTTTGAAAAACGGGGACACAGAGGATGCTATATTGAAATAGGAGCAAAACAGACTCTATAGGGAACAAAGGCAGTGGGTGACACCTGTGTTGTGATGTGCTTTCTAACTGCTCGATCTTGCCTGCCTCTATGCATGATGTCATGAGAGTTCTGTGTGTGTCAAATGCTGTGCGAGTGGCCTATTGAGTGTTCAATGTATGACAGTTGGAGAAAGGATGGCTGAGTGAGAGGATGTGCCAGTTGATATACCTTTACATAACTTGCGTGAGTGTTTCTACTTACCTGCACCGTACCCAGTACTTCTAACTGCAAGAACAAAAGACCGCTCCTTTTGTATTTGAGGCTCCTGGCTTCCTTAGATGATGGCCTATCTTAACACAGGCGATAAGGTGAACCAGCAACTGCCTATGCTGTGCTGATGGGGGAGAGTGAGTGCCATCCAAACCTCCCCTAACCTAACATCTACCCCCTCCTGCTACATGAGTGCCAGCCTCCTGGGAGTGTAGCTGTCATCCTGCTGCCCATGCATGTCCGACAGCCTGCCTACCAGCTAGTCTGCATAGATTTGGCATGACCGGTTCCCTTAATGCAATCAATGCTGCTGGGGTATCCGCAAATGCTGCGTCTGCTATTCTACCAAGCGTGTTAGTTGGCTCCGAGTATGACCGTTCTTTCTGCTTGACCTGCCCAGTTGATGAATTAGCTCTGTGGTGACTGGCACCATGCAGCATAAGCACCCTGCAGCTTTGCTGGGTTAGGTGCAGGTATGTACCTGCTCCACCACTGCTTGCTCCTACAGTGTTGAGAGCCCATTTGTTTTTGTAGCCACCATGGAGTGTTAAGCGACTTCAATTCAGTACTCCAACTAAGTCAGTGCCTAGTCTGGGATGCCCAATGAAAGCCCTTATTTATATATTTTTATGGCAAGTTCATAGATCTGGATGATAAACCCTTGTATAACACCCCTCTCTTTGAATCCCCCTGACCTCACTGAGCCAATAATTAGGTTTGTTTTGCAAATTAAAAGATTTATTGAAAAATTAAACAAGATATATGTCACACTTTTATGAATAAATTAATATTCGATAGCACACTTATGAATATGACAGTGATCAACAATGGATAATATTACACTAGCACACTTTTGTAATCACTTAAGAGTTGGTATACAGAGGATAAAGTAGCTGAGAATTCTTTTATGGGTTCAAGGAAATGCAATGATGGAAAAGAATGCAGAACAGAAATAACTGAGATGGTTTCCACAAGAGATAATATGATCATGATCACTTTTTCTTTTGACAATTCCCTCCCCCCTATGCAATATAAGGAGATGGAAGGAGAACACACAAATTTCAGGAATACAATCGAATGCAATACCAATTCCGTTCCCCCCTAGCAAGCTTAGAGCCGGTATGCTTTTAAAACATGCAGAAATACTTTTAATGTGATTTACAATGAAGTGAAAATATGCTAAAAATGATTTTAATTCCCTATAGGAGATTCAGGGCAGGTGATAGCTACTTAGGATTGGTTCAGGTCAACACTATCAGTGATTCATGAGGGATTATCAGGTTGAAAACGGATTTCAGCAGTTGCAAGCAAAAGACAGCGATTTTTGACAGGTGGAGAAATTTGATTCAAATTGCAATTCGCGGCACTTTTTCCGAGTCCGTCGAGCGCGATTACGGGAAAACTATGTATAAAGTTAAATCTCGTTCCTAGCACACGCGGTTTAAAAGATACAGACAATATAGTGGAGGTAGATTCTCAAAAATAAAGTACAGCTCAGAATGACAAATGACACTTTCACAGGTTTGAAATCACAGAATGGACACACGATTTCTATGAGGCAGTTTTAAATAGGTGCAAATGGTTTGAATTAGATTATTTTAAACTAAGAGATGACTATGCACAGTTCTGTGGATACCCACACTATAAATTTGAAATAGGCCGTCAAGACCTGGTCATGTTTGGGCTTCACTCGCCACGGACGGTCTCTGGTACCGGTTCTGCTCACAGCGATCTGGTCTGGGTCTCTGGTTTTGCCAAAAGTTCTGGCGCTACACAGCGGTCTGGTAAGGGTCTGGTCTGCAGTTCTGGCAAAAGTTCTTGGCACAGGGTTCTAGCCAGAATCACACAGCTCGCCCAGCTGTTGAATGGTTTGGTTAGGTTGCTGGATTCCGAGGCCTCGGAAGGATTCAGCTTGTGGACTATGCCTCTCTGCTACAAGTTCTGAAGTCTGGATTCTAAGTTCTGGTTCTGGAGTCTTCTGGATCTGAAGGCTGGATTCTAAGTTCTGGTTCCGGAGGCTTCTGGCAAAGCGCTTTGCAGGAAATCAGTTTGAAGTGGGAAGTGAGCGTCTCTACCTGGGTCTCAGTGGCTCTTTTTATGTATTTTGAACGTGGGTGGTAAGGCTGACTTTCTATGCCCAACCCTCTGAAGATCCTGATAGGTTAGCGGATTTTCTGTGCTCTCACTGGAGAACAGAGTTGTGAGTCATCCGGTGTCATTTTTATGGCATACAGAAAGAACACTCCCCTTGTCACTTTGCACACAAATCTATTTTTGATCCAAATGCGTATTATTTATGTACAATTTTTCTAATATTATATGTCCAGTTAACATATTTTGTGTAGCACCAAACCATCCGATCCCCGTCTTTGTAAGATGCTGTGTTCACTTCTGACAGAATTCTGCCCTTTTCATCCAGAACACAACCTCGAAACTTTTCCAGAATGTACACAAATGTGCCCAAGGAATATGGGCATCAGATGATGAAGGGTCAGATTTTTAACATACATACATTTGGAGTAATACCCTATTTTCCGCTACTACTCCCCAGAACATACCACAGAGTCCTAACACCTCTTAAAATGTGCACAGAAATAATGATACCATTTACATAATTTTGACACTTCCGTACTATGAATTATCCATCTTTTTAAAATTATGCTCTGGCTCAGATGGGTGTGGTTTAGGTTCCAAAGCACATGGGGGAATTTCTGTCTGTCCCTGCCTCCAGCTCAGGTGGCTCCCAGAGGCAGCGCCCCTCCCATTTCCTTCCAAGAGGAAGCCATTTACGACCCCCTGATTTAGCATTTGCCTGAGCCAAGGTTCATTGTTCTGTTTCCTGCAGTCCCAGGTAATCCTCCCCTAATTCAATCAAAGAGGTGTGATCTCCTTTTGGTGGGAACAGCAGAAGGCAGCCAAGCCTGTGAATGCAGTTGCTGGGCAAGTTTCAACTCCTGTCGGGGGGTAGTTGCCGGGCAGAATTCAATCTCTTTAAGCCAGGCTTCAGCCAAATGTCACTTTTGTTCCAGTTTTTCTTCATTCAAATCAAACTTACAATTTTGACACATGCAGCTAGAACGCTGATTCTAAGTTCAAAACTATGACATTTAAACAGTTGCAACCTATGTGACACTCCAAAGTAAATCACTCATTTATTTCAACATTTTGATTTTAGTGTCTTTAAGTCCAATTTCACTTAAGCTGCTGACATCCACAGCTCAGCATTTGTTATGAACATTATTTTAGGCTCCTCATCTTTCCAGATTTGGTATGCACACAAGACTTCATTCTACCAGACGTCTGCTGGTGTTCAATAAGATTTTTGAATATCTTAGAATGTTTGAAATAGGCATTTTGAGCTTGCATTTCAGAGAAACAAATGTGATTTCAAAGCGCTTTTTGAGCTAACAGGCACTGCTGTTTTTCCTTTGGCACCACGTTTCACTCATGGCGCTTCTGGCCCATCACGCTCGCACTGGTGGGTGGCAGGCCAGGCGACCATTTTGGTGTGCGCAAAACTGCGCGGTTTTCCTGGATTCTGGCGCAAATGTGGGCTTTTCGGCCATCTTGGATTTTCTAAGCCCACAGCACCAAATGTTGTAGCATAATAATTCAAACGTGGGTCAAGACACCTGACAGGAGCCTGGGGGCCCGTGGCTTCAGTGGAACGTGCAGAGCAGTTGATGGCTTTCGGAGATCTGTACTGGACGCTGGTCCCTCTTGCAATGAGTCTGCTACGGCTTCACTGTGCGCTACCTTGTTAGACGTTTTCGGAAATGTTGTGCGCACATATTCGTGCGTGTAGAGTTCAGGCACACCACACATGTTACTTGGGGCATGCACCCAATTGTGGCAAGGAGCAGTGCTCGCCTTGGGAATCTATGGTAATGTCAGCACTTCAGGCAGGAATTAGAAGGCGCGGTATGAACCCACACCTTACCTTCTGGAATCAGGGATACTAGCGAAAGAGGCACTTTGCAAGCTGTTCCAGTGCTTATCTGTAACATTACCGGAACACCCCATTGTGGCCAACTTTGGTCAAATGATGCAGGTACTTTAAGGGAATAGACTGAGCGGACAGATTGTTCTTCATTATGGGGCATCTAACGCATCGCTGCCACAAGAGATTCTTGAGACATTTAGAAAATGCATACCCTCCTGCACTGATACAACACAGGTTTATTCATGGTGCACATTTAGGGTTTTGATGAGTTTTGGTGCATATATAGTGATATTCCTGTGGAACTCGGGGCAGCAGAGCACTTGATCCATTTATTGCATCTCTAACATGCACAGTTTAGTTGTGATGCACAGCCCATATCTTGATATTATGTGTGCATGTGTATGCATGTCGTGGCCTCTGTTCTTGTATGGTATATGCATATGTTTTGCCTATCTTGCATTATATTTTTACCACGGGTTGAGGCCCACTGGCAGATGTGAGGTACTTGAAAATTGCCCTTACTAGCAACTACTATTAGCATTAACAGTTACCTATGTCTATTTGAACTTACTGATTGCCTTGTGGGTTGGTGGACCTGCACTGGGACTTATATTTAAGTTTTGCTTTACTGGATCCACGCCTAGCAAACCATGGGACCAGGGATGGGATGGCATTAGTGTTTATGTTTTATGCGTAGTTTGCTGCTAGTATGTTGCAATGTTTATGCTTTGGACACTGCTACTTATGTTGCCTCCTCATGTTCTATTGTGCGTCGGTGTTGACACTATTTGGCATTCCACCTGCTTCGGAGGGAGTTGCGCATGGTGACTGGTTCACATGGGATGCGTGCATGCTTTTGCTTGATGCTTTAGGTGCTGTGTGTGCACTCCTTGTTTTGTGAATGGGTGTCCCCACTGTAAATGGGTTGCACCCGTGCAGAGTCGGCTTAGTGCATTGAGGTTTCCGTTGTGTGTTTTGTTGAACTTACTGTCCATTGGTAGGTTACTAGAGAGGTGCTTTAGACAGATTCCAAACAGTGTGGTATGATTTGACTCTGAATGTGCAGCCCTCAACACCCTGTACTCATTTTTGCTTTGGCACTGTGGGTTGCAGCATGTATTGGGAGATCTTCCCTGTGTCTTGTGGGGCTAGTGTTCTGTATGATTCACGAGGAAGTCTTAAATGTGCAGCCTGGGAATGCATGATCGTCTGGTTGAAGCCTGCTTCCTTTTGGCTGTAAAGTTGTTAAACTCCTTTGTGAGAGTTGCATGAGTGTGTGCCGCACAATTGTGGAGGTAGATGAGGGATCTATTGATTTATGTCAAAGTGTTGGTTAGTTTTGATTGTTGGTTTGTGTGCTTGGGATTCTACTTTCCTTGCACCCTTATTCTCTTGCAAGTCCCTTTTTTAGTGCACTTTCTTTTCTGATGTTTTTTCATAAGGTGAGACGTGTTGTGGTCTGCTTTCTACCTGCTCTGCCTTCCCTGCCTGCTTGTATGATGTGGTGATTGTGGAATGTTGTGTGAAGACCTGCTGAATATTCTATGTATGACAGTTTTAGAGGCTGGCTCAGTGAGAGGTTATGCTGGTAGATGTCCCCCACATACCTTGTGTCAAGTGCGCATATGTACCTGCTGGGGCCTGTACTATGGATACTACCTGTTACTCAAGAATGAAGACTGTTCCTTTTGCACCCAACTTCGCTACATGACAACCTACCTTAACAACAAGCCACAATCAGACTGGGAGGGAAAACCCGTCTACGCATGTTCCAATACAAGCCTAAATAAACTAAAAATGCTGAAATACAAAGTATAGTCCATTTCTTCCTTTATATTCCGATTGCATATATTTTTTTTAGTGGGTAGTTTGACACCCGTTGCAATTTCTCATTTTACATCTCTCATAGCCAGATATACATGTCAACCTTAAAAACGTCTGTATTTCGGGCCAGTTTGTTTTATGTCTACATTATGGGCCCAATTACGGGTCTAGCGGTAACCGTCCCGGTGCTACCGGTGGGTTGCGACCGGACCCGTAATAAATCACCGGCGCCTTACTTCCCGGTAGCACCAGGCTATTCCGGCGGCCGGGAAGTCAGGTGTTGGTAATTTTGTTAATCCCCATTCCCATAGAGTCCCACAGGACTCTATGGGAGTGGGGAGACGGAAACACTGGCCCCGTTTACGGTTCTGGTGCTTCCGTGACAGCTACACCTGGCGTGACTGCTGTGCCCAGCAGGGTCAGATTTGTCGGGCACAGCGGCTCTGGCAGGCAAACCGGTAGTTTGCCGGTCCGGAAACAACAGTGCTGGTAAGCTTACTAAACCGTTGTTTTCGGACCGGCAAATTTAGAATGAGGCCCTATGATTCAATACCAACCTTACTTCTAGACCATAGTCCCCTTTCCTCTACACTTATAGGGTGTCCGTCCAAGGAGCCTTTTACACAGCAAAAAATTAATCTTACCCTTTACATTTGTTGTGCAACTTGGCACAGCAGAGGAAGTGTGGCTTGCCCTGCTTACTCCGCCCACCGGCAACATTAGCCAGTCCCTTCCATCCACATATCAGGCAAAAGCATGTACACATTTTAGGGGGATGGAGGGTGGGACATATGGAGAAAAAGGACAATGCACTCAAAAAATATAATAGTCAATATTGCAAGTAACTTTCTGACTACTAGGTCTACTCCCCTTTCCTCCATACCAATTTGGGAGATTGAATTGTATAAATGCCCCAAGGAGGAGGATTAAAGACCTACCCAAATAGGTTCTGAACGAGTGACTATCCAAACTTCTAGGGAGCTTGCACCCTTGTAGGAATGTCTGCAGAATGCTGACGAAGAACCCCTTTTCCTGATCTAATCCCATGGCATATTTCTCTAACTCCACAGCGGTAGCTTTAGCTCTTTCTGCTCGAGTGTGAGGATTCTTCTGAGGGCCCTCGCCCTGCAGGTTTGTAATCTTCCAGAATACAAGCCACAATCCACTGTGCAATCATCATTGGCCGTTTGGTGAAAGATTAGTATCGATGAGCAGTTATGGCTAACTGGAAATGAGCACAGTATGCTGTGAATGAAGGGAGGACAAACTTAATGGGACTTTTAGTCCCAGGGAATCGGCAAACCATCTCTCAGATAGCCTGAACCACTGACCAGTCCACAAGGTAGGGAAATGACACTTCCAGTCGCATAGAACAACTAATGCCCCGAATTTCCACTCACGGCTGGAATGTGACCGATGGCTGAGCCGGTCAGCTTCCACATTGAGCTCCTCTCCCAAATGAACTGCCTGAATCAAGATTTATTTCAAGAGAACTTATTCCCAAATGTGAACTGCAAGGGAGAAGTGAGGAGGAATCTTTGTTCCCCCATTTGTTGGTATAAAACACGCCCTGTGTTAAGGGTAGGAATGCCATCAGCACTTATTGCACAGCAATTAACTCCAGAAAGCTGTAAATATGAGCTGCCCTCCTGATTGTGCCAAGCATGACCTTTGAAGTTCTCCAGAATAGCCTTCCACCTAGAGAAGGAGGAGTCAGAGTGATGATGTGCTAGAGGGGTAGGCCTAGAAGGGAAATCCCAGAATACAATTGCAGTTGTAATACTGCCATTTCAGATCCAACTTGACTCTTAGTGAAATAGCTACCTTGTCCAATTGTCTGCACAATTCCCGATTGCAAATGGAGAAGAGGTCAAACTAGAGCCTCTTCCTCTTCAATTGGCCGGAGGATTCGCTAGTATGCAGGAGGTGATATGATAAGATCCACTAGACATTTATACCACCAGTCTGCAGTCTGATGATGCGAAAGAAACAAATTAACTGTAGCCTTTATATAATTTTATGTCAAGACCGGAGGCTCACACTATGCTTCTCTTCCTTTATTATTACATATAAGGAAAAGCTCAGCAGCAAGATATTTTGTGCACCTTATACATTAAACAGACTCATAATGAAGGGGCATCAAACATAACAAAACACCATAAAAATGTATCCCAAAGTCCATAACAGTGACAAAAAAACTCAATTTCCCATGATGCTCCCCAAAGGTCATCTAGTGTTCATAGCCATGTGACACCAGTCCTCTAACGGGCGTATAGTTATCCCCATAAACAGTCCTGAACAAGAAGTAACTTCCTCTTTCTTTGCTGCTCACAGCAAGAGAGAAGTTCACTTCTTGTTCAATTCTGTTTATGCAGTAGTTTGGAGTATATTTAATGACTTAATTGTTATCTGATTATACCCTTATTTATATTGTAATTGGCGCTTAACCGTTAGCACGTAGCGTTTTGTCTGCAATTGACTTGTTTTGTCTTGTTAGGAGAGTTTTCCTTGTTCTCCCGACGCCAGCTACTTCCTGCTGGCGTCGGAGACTGGATTTATAGCAAACCTTTTGTTTGTGTATTCCCGCTTGCAGCGTTCTTGCTTACACGCTGCAGCGGGTACCGCTGTGACTGCGCTGCCTTCCCCGGCCCAGGGGTGTGTCCCACGGGCTCCTGAGAAGACAGCGCAGCGCCGCTTGCAAGCCACCAGGGGGAGCTCTGCTCTCCCTGGTCCATTTCTTCAGGCTCTGGCGCTCGCGTAGCATTTTCGTTCGAAAATAACGGTTGATGCCAGCGCGAGCGCCGGAGTCATTTACTCACCTTTGTTCCTGAATTTAGAGGAATATAAAAAAAAAAAAGAGGAAAGATGAAGGGATTCTTCTAATTGTATGCTGCTCCAGACTGATTAAGGAGCACATATAGGAAAGGAGTAAGAATACAGGAGTGAAATCAAATACTCCTACTACAAAAAAAAAATATATAATATATATTATTTGATTAACAACTACTGACTGATAGAGAAGGCGGTCAGTGAGCCCAGTTTGAAAAAAACAACAAAAAAAGCAGTAGATAAAGGCTCTGATAATCATGGCAGCGCAGCACTACCCCCCCCCCCAATCAGATCAGGCTTGGTCTGAAGGTGAGGAGGATTCATGTTTTATTGATGAAGTGGCTATTTAGAAAAGCCTTAAAAAAGGTGCTAGGATCTACTGTTGAGATCAGTATTAAGAAGGCTGCGACAGGCAAGCTTCTGCCGATACAACAATGCCTGCAAAATATGGAGGAGCGCATGCGAGGGGCATCTCCAACACGGAGAAAAAAGACCCAGAAGAGGTAGCACCTTACACATGCTGAAAAAAGCCTTTATGAGTAGGAAGGTAACACCTTCCTTGGAAGCACCCTCTAACCCAGAGGAGGAAAACAGGGGTACTAGACCCTCGAGCCCGGAGGGAGAAGAACAGGGCATGGAAGATGAGCAAAGTGCAAGATTATAGGATGATGATCTATCACACTCTTCCTCAGATGAAGATATTCAGATATGGGGTTCGAAACCCTCAACCTCAGGAATTGTGGCAGCCCCCATCCCCAGGAAAAGCATCGGGGAACAGCCACCTGAAAAGGGGATGTTCGCTCCCAAAGATTTAATACACCCCAGATCCACCGACTGGGAGCCATCAGCCAGAACGGCCGATTACATTTTTAGTAGGCTGCGCAAGCCTCTCGACAAAGAGATCAGAGCAAGACTCCGGGCAGAATGCCCACGTCTAGAGTTACCAGACAGAGTGGCTCTGACTCCGGAACTCGATTAAAAAATGATCACATTCTTGGGCAAGCACGTGAAAGATCCTAGGAAAGGCATCGATCGAGCCTGGCCCCGTTTACAGTTCTGGCCAGGATAAGCTTCTGGACGTCACCGGTCCTCTTGCAAAGATCTTAGATCTGGCGGTAGAAGCCTCCAACTCTTCAGACCCTATTGACCCAGTGACCCTCTCCGGCTGGGCGCAGAGAGCAATCTGTCTACTAGGCAATGCAGGCTGCGCCAATTCTACCGAGCATCGTAAGGGCATCCTCTTTAAGATTTACTCGAAGCTAACGGAACTGGCAAACGCAGAGTCTGGTGCTGCCGCTCAAGGCTTACTCTTTGGGGATCCTTTCATGAAGGTAATGTCCAAGTTTGTCAGTACCTTTACCGCATTGGACAAAGCCCAAGCCTCCATCAAAAGAGTCTTTGCATCAAAGATTTTCTCAAGGGCCGGTCGAGGACGCTCTTCCGGCCGCTATTCCTTCGATAGAAGACCTCAACACCAGCAGGAGCAACACCTGGCAGGAGCGCACCGATACCTTCTTTCCGTCAAGAGGACGAGGCAGAGGGCGCTTCTGGAGGAGAGCCGCTAAGAACGCAGCCCAGCATCAACCCGCAGGTCAGTCTACTCATACCAGCGCCAGATATACCCATTGGGGGGAGGCTAGTGCTCTTTACAAATGCTTGGGATGTCTTATCAGGGGACGCCTGGGTCAGGGACGCAGCGCGCGTCCTGCGCCTAGAGTTTTTCGCGCAGCCCGTTTAGGTCAGTCGTCCCGCCCCTATAGTGATGTCCAAAATAGATCGGAGGGCACTAGATGGCAAAATTCACAACCTATATCAAAAGCAGGCGATTTGCCTCTGCTCGAGTCCGGGTGGTTTCTTCAGCCCAATTTTTCTAGTGCGCAGGAAGGAAAAGATGAGACCTGTAATAAATCTGAGAGCACTCAACGATTTTATAATATACCATCATTTCAAGTTGGAAAGCATTCACATGCTCAGGGACATCTTGAGACCCAACGATTGGCTTATGCGCCTGGACCTAAAGGATGCCTATCTCACAGTGCCCATTCATCAGGCACATGTGAGTTACCTAAGATTCTCTTAGGGGCTAACAGACTGGGAATTCACGAGTCTACCCTTCGGACTCTCTTCAGCACCCTGGGCGTTTACCAAGCTGTTGGGACCAGTGGTGGCTCATCTCAGATCAAGGCGTCCGGCTGATAGTCTACCTGGACGACATTATTCTTATGGTTCAATCTCAGGAGCTAGTACAAGCCAAACTGGCCATAGATCTACTGCACAGTCTCGGTTTTATCATCAATTGGGAGGAGTCAAATCTTTGTCCTTCCAGGAACCTAGAATTTCTGGGGTTCATAGTGGACACACAAAACACACAACTTTGTCTCCCTGCTGGCAAAATACATTCCACCAAACGGGAGATTTGAAGGCTTCTACAGAGGGACTTAAGCTCTCTGTGGGAACTAGCGAGAGTAATAGGACTTCTATCCTCATCTGTCCAATCAATATTTCCCGGCCCCCTTCATTACCGAGAACTGCAAAGACTGAAAGGTCAACACCTAAGGCGCAGTCTCTCTTACTCTCAACGCCTGACTCTGCCCCCCCAAACGAGAACAGAACTCAATTGGTGGCTCACACACATGGAGGCCTGAAACAGCAGAGCTATCTTCGGTTCCACCCCGGACATCATCATCGAATCAGACGCCAGTTGTTCCGGTTGGGAAGCGAGATGTGACTCAGTAGCCACAGGGGGTGGGGGGAACTTGGTCCCCACATGAGTTGGAGATGCATATGAACTGGAGCTTCTTGCGGGCTCATTCGCAGTTCGCTCCTTTGCCAGGAACAAAGTTAGCTGCTGTATCTTGCTGAAGATGGACAACATATCTGCAATAAGATACATCAATCATGTGGGTGGTACCAAATCACGTCCACTAGCAGAGCTAGCCAAAGACTTTTGGCATTTCTGCCTGGATCACCGGATTTCCGTCAAGGCGGAATATCTTCCAGGTCTCAGGAACGTAATAGCGGACTGGCATTCTCGCCATTACGCTGATTCCAGTGACTGGAGACTGAACAGAGACATTTTTCTCTGCCTGCAACAGATCTGGGGTCCAATATCCAAGGATCTCTTTGCCTCCTGTCTAAACACTCAGCTTCCAGTGTTCTACAGCTGGAGACCCGACCCAACAGCCTCGGCAACAGATGCATTCTTACAGCTCTGGACAGAGGGAGTTCACTACGCGTTTCCTCCCTTTTTCATGATAGGGAGGACCCTGGCGAAGACCCGTCAGGGCCAATCAGAACTAGTTCTCATAGCCCAAGTCTGGACTTCTCAGACCTCGTATCCAGTTCTTCTGGAACTTTGTACGGATTCTCCAATCCTTCTACCCCACTCTCCGGATCTTCTATTGAATCCGTGGAGACAAGCTCACCCCCCGCTCCTCTACAGGTCCCTGACTTTGGCGGCTTGGAGGATTTCAGGGCAAGATGGAGGACTCCGGGAATGTCTCTCAAAGCAGTCCATCTCATTGAAGAGAGCTGGGCCCCCACAACCCTCAAGAGGTATTCCAATTCCTGGAGCGCCTGGTTTTCACCCAGTTTCAGCACCTTTAGGGGAGCCATGGCCTTTTCTCTCCCACCCCGCAAGGGCACTAGGGTTACCATTCGCATGAAGTAATTATGGTTCTGTATTTTTTTCTCTTGACGGCGTCTACAGACAAGTCCGTTTAATACACAGCTCGACGCCTCTTCTGGTTCACCGCAGTTGTGTTTCTACTTATCATTCACGGACAACCAAGTTCGCAGCCTCAAAAGAGGAAGTTACCTCTTGTTCAGGACTGTTTATGGGGATAACTATACGCACATTGGAGAACTGGTGTCACATGGCTATGGACACTAGATGACCTTTGGGGAGCATCATGGGAAATTGAGTTTTTTGTCACTATGGAAATGTTATGGACTTTAGGATACATTTTCATGGCGTTTTGTTATAGGTTTGATGCACCTTCATTATGAGCATGTTTAATGTATAAGGTGCACAAAATATTGTGATGCTGAGCTTTTCCTTATATGTAATAATAAAGGAAGAGAAGCATAATGCTCGTCTCCGTGTCTTTAATAGAATTAAGACTTTCTAGTAAGTTATTATGGAAAATCTTTATTCTGCCCGAATCAGCCAATCATCTAAACATGAATTGATGCGCATGCCTTTCAGGTGCAGATGGGCTAGCACTGGAGTCATCACATTGGTGAAAATTTGGTTAGCGGTACCTAGACCAAAAGTGAGAACTCAATATTGAAAGTGTGTCTTTTGCAGTGAAGACTGGAGGAATTGTCAGTGCATTTTTGAAATGGGATGAGCAGATAGGCATTTGTTGAATCCACAGCGCATATCTAATCTCCCTGGTAAAGGGACGTCCATTTGAAGGGGTGACAATCTTGAATTTTTCAAGGGAAGGAAAAAAATAATACAAA
Source organism: Ambystoma mexicanum (assembly GCF_040938575.1). Lineage (NCBI taxonomy): Eukaryota > Metazoa > Chordata > Amphibia > Caudata > Ambystomatidae > Ambystoma > Ambystoma mexicanum. The sequence continues at coordinate 851,611,614 of NC_090936.1, read as the reverse complement.
TAATACTCAGGGAGGTGAAGACCAACACTTTTCAGGCTAACCTTGTTTTTCTTAGGAGCAGTGAAAAAGCGTAAATAAAAACCAGCTTTCACCTGCTTCCACGCTCTGTAAGGGGAACCTCCTGTGATGCACGGATCTGGAGAAGGTCGCTGACCTCCCGACAGAACTATACTTGACCAATCTAAATCAAAGGAGGTGAAACGGGGTAAAGGGGGGGATAGACAGGTGGTGACCTGAAGCAGTGACCAATAGCACCTAGGAATCTTCTGAAATGGAACACCATTCTAAAATGTATACATTTTTTTTTTTTTATAATTGGTTAATGCGCTTAATAACGAAGAGGTTTCTAAGCGCGGCCCCGACATTCGAACCAGTGTTGCTCTGCGTCATCTTGCTTCCAAGCCCAGCACCTTGCCACTGAGCTATACTACCCGTGCCAACATAGCCATTAACTCAGAATCTGTGGATATGGAGAACAAATGTATTGCTTCTGCGGATCTGAAGAAATTGAATGAGCAGTGGAGGATCGGCTTGTTATTATGCATTAAGTGCTGCTTACTGCTTTGTAAGTGAGGTGACCTTTAGAGCTGCCTGTTGTGACCACCACAACCATAGAACAATGTGGTTGAGGATGTGAGTATAATAAGCATGTTTTCACTGATGACAGTTGTCAGCATCAATGACCTGCTTACTAATCGCCTGGATCAAAGGAGGGTTTCTTATGCAGCTTCAAAAAATGTGTCAAGTGCGCCCCTCTATGAAAATGAACACAGCAAAAATGACCTGTTCTATGGGATGGTACCCACTCTAGAGTCCGCAGCCACTTTTTAGCTCAATGTCCCATCTGTGAAAGGTACATTGAGCTAAAAAGTGGCTGCGGACTCTCGAGTGGGTACCCTCCCAAAGAACAGGTGAATGGGCTGTGTTTGTTCTCGCAGAGGGGCACCTATGGACTATTTTTTGATTATTTTCTAGCTTGCCTGCCCTGGTAGGGATACCTTTGGAGACCATGCCTGATCTTTTTGACCCTTTGAGGGAATGAACCCTTGCCAGAGTGCCCGGATCTGCAGTAACCTCCTCTAGTGTTTGAAGAGAAAATCTCTGCCATGCCCCACATCCTGTCATGGAAGGTCTTAGATGATGGGGGGGGGGGTTATTGGTCAGTCAGGTTTGTGGTCATCGTCCATGTCAGATAAGACATGGTCAGCCCGGACAGGTAGATCACACCCTATGGGATCAGAGAGAAACTGGAAAAGACAACTGAAGATTCTCCTGTTCACTGCTGACTTTGTACATATAATAGGCAAAATCCTGCCAATCCTGTCAAGAGGTACCCTGGGTTGCAAAGAACCTTTGATACGGGACAGCTGAGGAGGAAGGAGTAGGGGGGCAGAGTGGGTCGCAGAGACAATAGCTGCAACGCCAGATGATGCAGAGTACTGCATCTCAAAGAAGAAGGTGGCACTGGGTAATAAGTGGGCCAAGTGGTTGACATAGGAAGTCAATCCACACCAATAAAAACATCCTTGCTGACCGTAGGGTAGGGAAAAAGGAGCCTCACTAAGACGAGCTGATCTTGAAGGCACCTCCAAGTGCTAGCATTCTGGCAACAATATTGCCGAAATGGACCCTGCTGTCCATATCACAAAGGCAGAGGATTCTCTGCCTTTTTTAGCATTTGTTGCTACCATTCTATGACACTTTGAGAGGTGTGAGGAGCCCAATACTAAGTGTAGAGTCTGGTCTGGGAAAACGGCTGTTTGTTCATACCTTGAGCGAGTCACAAGAGACTTGGTGCTCTGAGCAGAGGACCCTGGTGGACCCACAGGGCGATCCCTGGCAATAGATGCAGAATCCTCAGGAAAAGCCCTTTTAGAAGATAGACAGCCCTCCAGCTAAGGGAGTCCAGTGACAGGATGCTCAGGCATCACCTTGGGTCCCTTGGACCAGATTACAGACCAGTGGAGCCCCTCTGCGCAAGTGCTCGTAACAGCTGCATAGGCCTCTGGTATGTTGGAAGTTCCTCTTGCTAGACTGCCCTCAGAAAAAGTTACCAAAACGTGTATTTTATTGGACGACCTACACTAGATGTGATTGGGAGGAGGTCTATGGAAGATCTCCCCACGCACTGAAGCCTCCTGCACTAGACTAGTAGAGAAAACAGGTGGATGGCCGTGCAGTTGACCCACTGGTTTTCTGGGCCTATCCACTCTAGGCAGATCATGAGCGAGATTGCTGCTGTGGAATGCTCTCAGCAGAACCTGCACACAGAAGAACAAGTTACTTTCTTACCTGGTAACGTTCTTTCGATGGGATGTTCCTCCGACGTATTCCACATCTATGACAGGTAATCACCACAGCTGTGCTGCTTCGGAAAAATTTCCTGCGTCGATACGCTGTCCCTCGAGGGCCTCCATCGAGCCGACGTCACCGGATGTTATAAGTAGGACGCACAAAGCTTCCAGCCTGTAGTTTTTTTCCCAGAACGTGTGGCACCAATCTTCTGCCAGTATGACTACAGAAAGCCTTGAGGAAACGTAAGCTGCAATCGCATAAGAAATTCTGTAGCGGGGCAGGCTGGGAGGGAGCGATGTGGAATAGGTTGTAGGAACATCCCATCGAGAGAACGTTACCAGTTAAGAAAGTAACTTGTTCTTCGAGGGGATTGTGTCCTCCGACGTATTCCACATCTATGACAGACTCCCAAAGCAGTACCAACGTATGGAGGTGGGAAAAGAATTCAGAATTTTAGAATGCCCAATCAAATTGCAGAATAGAGGACCGCCTTACCAAAGGCTACATCTTGCCCATGGATAGAATCCAAGGGTAGTGTTTTACAAAAGTATGGACAGAGGCCCATGTGGCTGCTTCACAGATATTACGAATAGGAACACCACTCTGCAGAGCAGTAGAGGCAGCCACACCCCTAGTAGAATGGGCCCGTAAGCCTACTGGAGGGTCCTTAGCAGCCAGACGGTAGCATTCAGATATTGTCAAGATGATCCAACGGGACATGGTCTGCTTAGTAACAGCTTGACCCAAACTCCTTCCAGCGTATCCTACAAAGAGCTGGTCGTCCACTCTGACCCGGGACAGGCGTGAGATGTAGAAACTTAAAGCTCTCCTAGGATCCAACTTATGGAGCCTCTTCTCTTCCTTACCAGGATGCAGAGGAGGATAGAACGCCGGAAGAATGACCTTCTGGCTCAAATGAAACTCCGACACAACCTTCAGAAGAAAAGAAGGACGAACCATAAGGACAACCCTGTCCTTATGGAACACCGTGAAAGGTGGCTTGGCGGATAGTGCCTGCAACTCACTCACTCTGCGAGCGGAAGTAACCGCAACCAAAAATACAGTTTTAAAGGTCAACAGTCTCAAAAGACAAGAATGTAAGGGCTCAAACGGAGCTCCCATTAGGAATTTCAGAACTAAGTTTAAATCCCAACCTGCCACCTGGAAAGGTGATGGTGGAAACACATTAGTTAGTCCTTTCAGAAACTGAGAAATTAAAGGAATCTTAAAATAAGAACACTCCTCAGACTTGTGCTTAAATATGGACAGCGCCGCCAGGTAACCCTTAATGGTACCCACTTGCAGGCCCTTGTGGGCTAACAAAAGCAAAAAAGGCAGAATCACAGGAATGGCACATGAAAAAGGATCCACATTCTTTACCCTGCACCAGTCGCAAGAACTTTCTCCAATGGCAACGGTACAGGACTTTGTTGCGGGCCTTCTGGCCGGAAGCAACACCTCCATCACATCTTCAGGGAAGTCCCAATCCTTGTACCTCAACCTTTCAGAAACCAAGCATGAAAGTTGAGAGACTTGACCTCTGGATGGAGAACCCGACCCGCCTCCCGTGAGAGCAGATTGTCTCGGTAGGGAAGACGGAGTGGAGGGCAGATGGACATGTCGAGAAGGTCCGGGTACCATGCTCTCCTGGCCCATGCCGGAGCAATGAGGATCATTCGGGAACCGAAACTCCGCAACCTCCGCAGCACTTGTGGAATGACGGGGACTGGAGGAAACGCGTACAGCAGTGGGAAAGACCACTCCACTACGAATGCGCCCCCTACGGCTCCTCTTGGAGGAAATTCCCGCAAGCAAAATCTTTCGAGCTTCCGGTTGACACTGGTAGCGAAGAGATCCACTTGGGGGGGGTCCCCCAAAGGGCAGAGATCTCCAGGAGAATTTCCTGAGCCAGTTCCCAGAGACCGTGCTCTGCCTGCTCAAGAGCATCCGCCGCCTCATTTTCGCCTCCGACCAGATGAACTGCCGAGATCGAAATTTCCTGCTGGATGGCCCAGAACCAGAGCTGCATCGCCTCTCTCCACAGTGGGAGATACCCTGCCCCCCCCCCCCCTTTTTGTTGAAGGTAGTGCATGGCCACTGTATTGTCCGTCAGAATCAGGACATTCTTCCCCCGCACAGACGGCAGAAAAGCCTTCAGAGCTAGCCTGATGGCCCTCAGCTCCAACAGACTGATATGGAGTCTGGACTCCGACGGAGACCAACGACCGCTGACTGTCAACTCGTTGGCATGAGCTCCCCATCCCATGAGGGATGCGTCCGTCACGATCGTTACCTCCGGCCAGGGTAGCCAAAATGGAGCTCCCTTCATCAGATTTACCAGGTTACTCACCGTAGTAACCACCTTACTCCTAGTCCATAGTCCCCTTTCCTCCATACTTATGGGACATCTCTCCGTCCTGGGGGACGGGACCGGAGCACTTTGTAAAAAGCATCAACATTTTTTTCAAAAATTTGTCCCTCCTCTCTTTCCCGCGCGGGGCCCGGCACGTGGCCGTAACCCCACCCACCTTGGTTCCGCCCCGCGCATCGCCCATCAGTCCTTTTCTATCGCAGGGTCAAAGACCCATTAGCAATAACAGAGGAACCTTATTAGAAGGGACGGCGGGCGGGCGTATGGAGGAAAGGGGCTATGGACTAGGAGTAAGGTGGTCACTACGGTGAGTAACCTGGTAATACTCCTACGTCCCGTCCCCTTTCCTCCATACTTATGGGAGATTCCCATGCATTCCTTACAGGAACTATGGGTGGATGTGAATACCCCTTACTAAAACAGGTTCTTCAGCACAGCCTGGCCAAACTGAGCGTCAGCTCTAGAGCTCATATCGAGGCAGTAATGCTTACAGAAAGCAGATGGGGAGGCCCAAGTAGCCGCTTTAGCGATGGACTCCCAGGGAACATACTTCTGAAAAGCAACCGCGGCTGCCTTGCCCCGCACCAGGTGTGCATGGATACCTTTAGGAGGTTTCAGCTTTTGGACGGTGAAAGATTCCGTGATACAGGCGGCAATCCATCTGGAAATAGATGCCTTAGACGCCGGCCTGCCCTGAGGGTTACCGAAGGTCACAAAAAGTTGGGAAGAACTCCGAAGCTCGGAAGTGCTGTCCAGGTAGAACTTAAGAGCTCTTCGGACATCCAGGCAGTGTAGAACCCTTTCCGCCTCCGAGGCAGGGTTCGGAAAAAAGACCGGAAGGGAAATCGACTGATTCAGATGGAATTCGGTCACTACCTTTGGTAGGAAAGCTGGGTTTGTCCGAAGGTCTACCTTGTCCTTGTGAAAGACCAAGAAAGGATGCTCCACCGACAATGCCTGGAGCTCACTCACTCTCCTCGCTGACGTAACGGCGACCAGAAAGGACACTTTCCAGGACACGTACTTGAGGTCAACCGTAGCCATTGGCTCAAAGGGTTTATGGCAAGGCGCCGTCAGGACTACATTTAGATCCCAAGGCGTGTGCGGATTACGAACCAGAGGGTAGATGCGTGTCAAGCCAGCAAAATGTCTCTTCACCACCGGGTTAGTTAAAGAATAAGAACACCGGTCTGTAGAGAGGTAAGCGGAAACTGCTGAGAGATAAGTCCTGCAAGACAGAACATGAACCCCTGACTCTGCTAGGGAGGATACGAAGGACAGTACCGTGTCAATTGTTGCCACCCTCGGGTCCAATTCTATCTCCAACCACCAATGACAGAACCTGAGCCATTTACTCTTGTATTCGGATCTGGTCGAGGGTTTCCTGGCTGCCTGGATAATGCGCATGTTATCCGCAGACAAACCCAAACGCTCTAGAGACGTGAACTCAGGCACCATGCCGCCAAGTTGAGCGATTGTGGGGAGGCGTGCCACATCTGCTGTTCCCCTTGGTGAAGAAGATCGGGAGTTATTGGTAACCTGATCGGCGGACACACCGACAGGTGTTGAAGTTCTGAAAACCAAAACCTGGCCGGCCACCACGGAGCTATCAGTAGAAGAGAACAGTTGACAGAGCTCTTCAACTTCCAATTTGCTCGATGAACTAGGGGAAGAGGCAGGAAGGCGTAAGCTCTCATGTTGTGCCATGGAATCTCAAGAGCGTCCCCCAGAGAGGAGGCTCCCAGCCCCCCTCTGGAGGCGTACTGAGGAAGCTTCTTGTTTACCGCCGTGGCGAAGAGGTCCACCTGCGGTGTGCCCCAACGCGAGAAAATCCATGAGAGGATCTCCGCCTTCAACTCCCACTCGTAGCTGACCACTGTCCAGCTGACATTCAGCTGGCCCGGGATGTGCACTGCAAGCAGCCAGACCCCATGAAGCACAGCCCACTCCCAATGCTGGATGGATAGGTCCACGAGAGGGGAGACTTTGTTCCCCCTTGCTTGTTTATGTAATACATTGATACCACATTGTCCGTTCGTATGCGGACCACCTTGCTGACAATGAGCGGTCTGAATGCCTTGAGCGCCAGAAAGATCGCCAGAAGCTCCAAATGATTTATGTGCAGGAGCTTGTCCTGAGGCGAACAGAGGTCCGAGACCTGAAGAAGATCTAACGTCGCACCCCACCCCAAAAGGGAGGAGTCTGTTGTGATCGTCACCATGGGGGCTGGGTCTTGAAACCCCGCGCCCACTGACAGGTTGCTGAGAGATGACCACCAGTCCAGGTCCACTCTCATGGAATCCGGAATCATTATCCGCTTGGAATCCGGGTCTACAGCCTGACGCCAGGAACTCCGAAGAGCCATCTGGGTCCATCTCATTTTGAGACGAGCAAGAGGAAGAGCCAGTACACACAAGGCCATGAGGCCCAGAAGCCTCTGGAACCACCAGGCCGACATGCTCTCCGACTGCGCAAACATCTGACACGTGGCCAACAGATCCGCCATTCTGTCCCCGGTCAGATACACTCGGCAGTTGATCATGTTCCAACGCAAACCCAGGAAAGTCAGGTCCTGTGAGACCGTCATGGAGGATTTCCGCCAGTTCACCGACAGCCCAAGATGGAACAGGAGCTGAAGGAGAGACTGGAGGTTGCCCGCTGCTGCCAACGGACAAGGGCTGCGTAGGAGCCAGTCTTCCAAATAGGGATACACATGGATATCCTGGAGACGAAGATAGGCCGCAATCACCGACATCATCTTCGTGAAGACACGTGGCGCCGAACTGAGGCCAAAAGGAAGCACCTGAAACTGGAAGTGCTCCTCTCCCAAAGAGAAGCGGAGGTACCTCCTGTGTGGATTCCAAATCGGGATATGCATGTACGCATCCTGAAGATCCACCACACTGAGCCAATCGGCCATCTGCAAAGAGGAGCGAATCTGGCCGGGCGTGATCATCTTGAATTTCTCTTGGAGTATGAAAAGATTGAACTGGGAAAGGTCTAGGATGGTGCGCAGGCCAGCCTGGTTGGGTTTGGGCACCGTAAACAGCCGGGAGTAAAAACCCTCCCCTCGCTCCCCAAGGGGAACGGGTTCCACAGCTCTGAGGTGCAGAAGTTTCTGAACCTCAGCCTTCAGGGAGGGTGAGCCCGACAGCTGAAAAGGAGGGTTGAGGGGTGGGGTAGGGGGTAAAGGTAAGCGGAAGCCCGCTCGAGCGACTGGCAAGACCCATCTGTCTTCTGTGATGGTCTATATATCGAAAGCTTGTGTACTGCCTTATTATTAGCAATACATAAAATCACTGTCACTTGAATTGTACTAACCCACTGAAATATGTACAAAGTATTGTGATCTATATACAATATCTTTGTGCCCAGGACGGCATATGTCGTTGTTTTAAATATTCTTTTATCGGATATGAACTAATAAATTGCAGAACTTAACTGTCTATCTTTTTCTGAAAGAGCATATTGATTTACGCTATCTAAAGCTCCACTGCACCCTTTTAGATAAACCACCTTAGTATCACTGACAAGGGTAGCCTTTGACTCCATTTTCTTTCGATATATTTGCCTTAACCCTCCGGAGTCAGGCCCCCATCAAAAAAGAGGGTTCTTTTGCCCTTACTGTACACTTCTGTGATGGTCTGCCACGCCTCCCAATGAGACGCAATGCGTCCTCCCACCAGGGTCTCGTGCGAGCGCGGAAAACCCTCATTTGCCAGGCTTATCGGTGGCGGTGCCACCTGAACCTGATGAGGAGGCTGAGGAGCGGGAGAAAAAACGCATACGCTGTTGTCTACGGCGGTTATTCCCCACAGGAGTATCCACTCTGCGAGATTTGCGGTCGAGGAAGCCCCTAAAACCAGAGGAAGGTCGACTTTGCGACAACGGTCTTTGAGACTTGAAGGGAGCTTTAACCAGAACAGACAATGATTTAACCGTCTGAGTGCCATCTTTGGTTTTGGTGAGCTCTACATCAGTAGAAGAGTGAAAAAGCTCCTTACCATCGAATGGAAGGTCCAGAACCTTGTCTTGCACTTCATTCGAAAACTTAGTGCATGCAGCCACACTTGCCGCTAGGTATCAACCCCAAGCATCAGACCCTGAGCCGAGGTGTCTATGTGATGAGCCGCAGCCTCCAGGCGATCCTGGGCCAAGACCCTGGCATCGGAAAGGCCCCCTCTGAAATCTTCCAACCTCTCAACCGGAATGTGCTCCTCAAACTCCGACAGACCTCTCCACATCCGCATGTTAGCTCCCACCAAAATCAATTCTGTATTGGCCTGCCTGAGCTGTAAGGCCGAATTGGCAAAGATTTTCCTCCCTAGGGAGTCCAGGAGCTTGTCCTACTTTCCCAAGACCTGAGTAGCCGTCACGGAGGAGGATGCTGCAGCCACCACTGTGGAGGAGGGAGGCGGACAAGATGACAAGGCCACTTCTTCCGACGAATGCAGCCTATACCTCGCGTCAATCTTTTTATTGACAAAAAAGTCCTGAGTGCGGCTTTTCCCAAACTCTTTGGACCTCGGCCAGAATGTCCTTCTGCAAGAACAGGCCGGTACGCTTCAAAGGAGACAAGGTGAACCCCCAGAAAGCACGCCCTCCTGCGGAGCGGGTGCCTTGGGCACCGGAACGTCTAAGAAACTCATCATGTCCAGCACCCGGTCATGGAAAGCTCTGATAGAGCGGGGGAGGTCCTCGTTGTCCTGATCGCCTTGAGGGTCATCTGACAGGTCAGGATCCTGCTGAGCCATGTCAGGCACTGCCTTGTCCACTGGGGACAATGGTGGCAAAGGCGGAAACGCAGGGGAAGGCACCACGGGCAAGGGAGGTGCCGGCGGGACCACCAGCGGAACGGGTGGAGCCGGAGGCGCAGGTGGACATATCTCCTTCAAAAGCCCTTTGAAATATTCCCTCATGGGGTCGGTGCGCATAAGCGCTTGAAATTTACCAAAAAAGGCGTCCTCAGGAGATTGTTTCGGAACCTGAGGAGGCCTCTCATGAGGTGGACAAATCCAGGGACGTAACGGGGAAGGGTGCCACACCGGCCCCTCCACCGACGTATCCACATTAATCAAGGGAGCCGCCCCCGCGGGCAACGAAACATTGTGCGGAAGAGGCATCCGGGCGTTCCAATCATAAACCGGCCGGTAAGGATGCGCACAAGGGACCGATGGCGTAGATGTAGGGGTAGTACCTAAAATGGCTGCCGTGGTCGTGGCGGGAACGGCCGGCATTTTGTCCTCATCTGAGGGGAACTGCGGCACGTGAGGAAGTGAGGCAGGGGTCCCCGTCGATGGGTCAGGGGTCTTAACTTTAGCCTTAACGTAAGGAACCTCGGCAGAGCCAGTACTATGAGGCCTGGAATGTTTCTGCAACATACCAACCGCCAACTGAGCCTTCGAAGGAAGGGCCTCGGCACTGCCGCTAAAAGAAGAAACTTTCTTCTTTGCCCCCTCAACAGATCTGGTGTCACCACAAGAGCGGGAACAGTGAGCAACCGCTTTCACCGACAGGGCAATGCCCGGCCCCTCAAAACTGTTGGTATCCTTAGCCTCTGTACAAGGGACCTCGGACCTAGGCCCGGTAGAAGCCTTATCGGCACGGGCCTCGAACATCCGTTCGGTAACCTCTAGCCCAGCCAAGACCTCGGAGCGCACCCCGGTTTTGTTTTTGAGGGAAGCCGAAAGAGCGGCCTCAGAGCAAGCTCTGGTACCCCACGACTCAGTAGAACTGGGTCTACAAACAGCCCCCACAGGAGGGGCCTCGGAGCGTACTCCGGTGAACACAGGCCCCTTACAGAGACCCTCGGAGAAAACTCCGGTAGAATTATTAGGCCCGACAGGCACCTCAGGGCGAACCCCGGTAACAGAGCGATCAACGCCCCTCCTGGCCCGAGAGGAACCCGGAAAGGTATCCCCTGGCTGGGGTGCTCTGAAAAGTAAAGAATTTACCGGGCGTTTCTTCTTCTCGTCGATGAACGCCTGAAAATGCGAAGGAGGAGTTTGTCCGAACACCTCCTCACGCCGCTCCAACCGACGTTGAAGTGCCCGGACCGAAAGGGAGTCACAGTAAAAACAGGAGTCCCAACGGTGTTCCGGACCCAAACACTCTAAACAAAGAGGATGGGGATCCACCCTCCCGAAGCGACGGTGACACGATGAACAGTCTGGAAAATCTAGTTTAAAAGACAGACAGACTAGTGAACAAACGCTAGCAAGAGCCAGAGAGGAAAACAGGGAAGAAAGTCTTCCGAGGATGCAAGTGTGTCCGGCCCCGATCGTGCGGAGAAAAGGACTGATGTGCGGTGCGTGGGTCGGACCCAAGGTGGGCAGGGTTACGGCCGCGTGCCAGGCCCCGCGCAGGAAAGAGGAGGGACACATTTTTGAAAAAAATGTGGATGCTTTTTACAAAGTGCTCCGGTCCCGTCCCGCAGGACGGAGAGATGTCCCATAAGTATGGAGGAAAGGGGACGGGACGTAGGAGTATGCCTTCGACAGCCCATCACAGAAGATCCTGGCCGACCGAGGGCAGCACCTGAACGGGATCTGACATCCTGCCAGAGGACTGCGACCACAGCATCTTGAGAGCCCATTGCAGAGATCTCATCTGCAACCTGTCCTCTGGCACCAGTAGAATGCAGGATGCAATGAGGCCGAGCAACCTCAAGAACTCGAACACCGGGAGACTCTGGGCACGTTGAAACTTGTTCACCATTTGCAGAATGTGATGAGCCCTCACCTGGGGAGGCGAACACAGCCCCAGGGATGTGTCGAGCCCTGCTCCGATGTACTGGAGCCGCTGGGTAGGTGTCAAGTGGGACTTCTTTAAGTTGAGAGAGAAGCACAGTCTGTGAAGGGAGTGGCAGGTGACTGACAGATGGATCCAGGACTTGCTCGGGAGAGCGAGCCCTGATCAATCAATCGTTCAGGTAGGGGTAGGCATGAATGCCCCCTTTCCTGAGATACGCTGCCACCACCACCATTAGCTTGTTGAAGACCCTCGGGGCAGAGGTCAATCCGAACGGCAGGACCTGAAACTGAAAATGCGAGTCGCCAACCGCGAATCTCAGGTACTTCCTGTGCTTGGGATGAATCGCACATGAAAGTAAGCATCCTTGAGGTCCAGAGACACCAACCAGTCCTGAAGTTGAAGGGCCTGGAGGACTTAAGAGTAACCATCTTGAACTTGTCCTTCCTGAGGAGCTTGTTCAAACCATGCAAGTTCATGATGGGTCTCAATCCCCTGTCCTTTTTCAGGATAAAAAAAATATGGGGAATACCATCTCTTGTTCCTCTCCACTACAGGCACCAGTTCTATGGCGCCTTTCTCCAGCAGGGATTTGATTTCCTGCACAAGGAGCGGATCCAGACTCTTCAAAGAGCTTCCCTGGTGGATTGTCGTGAGACCTCAGCCGGAAAGGAAGACAGTAGCCGTGGGCTATGATCTCCAGAGCCCACACATCTGAAATAATGGCACACCATTCTACAAGATGTTGCGCCAGCCTTCCCCCAATCGGCGAACCATGGGACATGGCCTCATGACTGTGCTGAAGCAGCTGCGGCAGTGCCTGAGGGCAAAGAGGCAACTGCCCGAGTGGCTTTGACACCTCGAGTACCTTGTTTTCCACCTCTGGTACTCATACGTTGGCCGTTTGACTGGCAGCTCCCCTAGAGAGGCAACTGCCCGAGTGGCTTTGACACCTCGAGTACCTTGTTTTCCACCTCTGGTACTCCTACGTTGGCCGTTTGAATGGCAGCTCCCCTAGATCTACCAAAGGACGAGTAGTATCAAAAGGAAGCTCCCCTCCATTGCTGTCCACTAGGACGAAAAGGCAGAGGTTGGCAAACTGCAGCGCTCAACGACTTCGCTGCAGCTTTGGCGGTCTGTGAACTATCAAGGCTCTCGTCAGCCTTGCTGCCAAAAAGATGGTCACTATCAAAGGGCATGTTGAGAAGTCGGGACTGTACATCAGGAGCAAACCCCGACCTCCGCAACCACGCAAACCGGCGCAGACTGTGTCAGCCGGTTCATGGCGCATCACAGTGCTCGCCGCCATGAACCGGCTGACACAGTCTGCCACGTCCAGACCCGACTGAACGGATTCACACATGGCATCCTTGCCATCCTGAACGAGGGCAAGAAAACCATCCCGTTCCTCCCCTTTGGGAATATGTTCAGCCGCTAAAGATACACAATTCCACAAACTGTGAGTGAATCTTGCCAAGGCACAAACGGAGTTGGCTGCCTTTAAAGCCATACCCCAGATGAAAACACTTTCTTCGCCCAACCGTCGAAGCGCTTGTCGTCCCTATCAGGAGGGATGGTAGGGTACGCCGCCTGCTTCGCTGGAGCCGTTACCGCCTGCACCACCAAACTCTCCGCAGTGGGGTGCAAAGACAAGTAGCCGGGGTCGCAACTGGCTGGACGGTATTTTTTCAGCAACGATTTATTGACTGCCGGGAGACTCTCCGGAGCAGTCCAAGCCGCTGCCACCCTTCTTTGTAAGGCCATATGAAATAGCAGCACTGGGTCAGTGGGTGGACCTTGGTCCAAAATATCTGTCAGGTCATCCTGCAGAAAACCCACAGGTGGAGCAGACTCCCCCCTCCCCCCCCCCCCCCCCCAAGTACTCAGTCACCCTCGACATGAGACGCCTGCACAAAGACTCGGCGTGTGTACCAGGCTCAGGCCTGCCAAATTCAACCTCCGGAGAGATGTCCAGACCACTGGCGTCATGCAAGGATTGACGCAGGTCTTCCATCTGGCTATGACCAGACAACAGTTCGTCAGGTACCTCAGGAGGGCCAAACCCTTCCACATCCGACCCTTCATCCACCTCTGAGATATAATCCAAAGGCTGGAATAAATCCCTGGATGAGGGCACAGAGAAAGGCTGAAACATAGGCCTCACTGACTTACTCAGGGCCTTCCTCTGGGTTTCCACCGGTCTCCGGGGCACTTCCAATACAGCCTCCACAAAAGGCGTCGACGTCAAACGAGGCGCCTACGTCTTCGACAACGGCTTCGAGGCCGGAGCCTCGAGTGTGTACTTAGACGGCCTCGGCACCGATGAAGCCGATGACATCCTGGGAGCCGGAGCCTCGAGACGTCTTTTTAGAAGACCTCACAGGCTCCGATGGTCTCGAGGGCGGTGAGGACCGGGACATGGAGTGGGCATGGCTAGATGGATCCACCTTGTCCGATCGGGACCTCGACGGCTCCCGATGATCGCGCCGACCGCCTGAGCCCAAAGGAGTGCGAGCGGTGGCCCTAGCGCGTTCCTTGCCGGCTTCTCGCGAAGGCTCGGATGGAACGGAGCCCTGCGATTCAAAAATCGCCATCATCTCCTTGCGAAATTTGACCCATTCTGCCGGAGATGAATGCTTGTTGAGACAAGCTACCCGCCGTCTGGCGGAGTCCTCGGATGAGGACGGGGAAGGCGACCGGTGACGGTGCTTCCGAGAGTGCCTAGAAGAGGCAGAGGAATGGCGGGAACCACTCCGGGATCGAGACCCCCTGGACTTAAGCCGACGCAAAGAGTCGCTCCTTGAATCGTCGGTCGAAAGCCCTGCGGATTTCGACTTTCGGGGTTTGGAAACCCTACCTACAGTCAACTTCTTCTTTTGCTCCCGCAAGGCCTTCGACGTCAAAGACTGGCATTCATCGCAGTCATCGGTGGCATGGTCCTCGCCGAGGCACCAGAGGCAGACTTTGTGCGGGTCCATAAGCGACATCTTGGAACCGCAGCCCCGACACTTCTTGAAACCCGACCGCGGGGTAGATGAAGACCAAGACATGACACTTCACAAACAACCAAGTTCGAAGAACCGATTCAATCAGGAGAAGAACCGAGGCGCACTGAGATTCTGAACCTAACACGTTCGCGGAAAAAACGGAACTGAGGCTGGAGGTGTGGTGCGTCCTACATCCGGTGACGTCGGCTCGACGGAGGCCCTCGAGGGAGAACGTATCGACGTCATTGACGCAGGAAATGTTTCCGAAGCAGTACAGCTGTGGTGATTACCTGTCACAGATGTGGAATACGTCGGAGGACACAATCCCCTTGAAAACCTGGCTAAGTCAGACAGAAAACAGAATAAGGTAAAGGAATTAAATGAAAAATGTGGCGAACCAAAGTAAATGGATACAAATAAAAAAATAATGCTGCAAAGCCTCCGGCTCAATGTGGTCAAAAAAGGGACTGGCGTGTATTGCCAGTGGGCAAAGTAAGAGGGCTAGCCAAACTCTCGCCAAAATGTCCACTTACCACATTTAAAGGGATACATTATTTTTTTGCTGTGCAAAAAGCTCCTGTCCTGTACCCATTAGATCTACACTCCATAAGTATGGAGGAGAAAGGACGTAGCGTATGGGGCAGAGAAGACATTCCAAAATCTCAGAAAAGAGCTCAAAGTAGCGTGGGAAGTTTTTAAAAGTATCTACAGTGAAAACATGCTCTGATCACACAGATGGGAACTGGCCAGGACCACCTAAAAAACTCCCCATTTGTTTGCAATGTACTAGACCAGAGGTCTTCAAACTGTGGGGCACGGCCACATCCCCGGGGGGTACGTGAGAGCCCAGCATGAAATATAAAGTAAAAAAAAAAAAAGACCTTTTTTAGATTGGAGGAAATGGGCTGGGGCAGCTCACATGGTCGGACAGGAGCGTACAACTGTCTCAGGCACCAATAAACAAGTGCAAATGGATATTCATTCCTTTAGTCACAGACTGAATAGTACCTAATGTAGTGTTTTCTGTTAAAATATAAGCAAGTTGTGATATTTAAAGAATATTTATTCAGCAACAATGGTGAAAACGTCTACCTTCATAGTGAAGTAACGCAAAAAGTGGCCCATTTTGACTGGCCCACACTATGTTTTGGTACGGGAATTGCCTATAGGCCAGTCCGAGTAGGCTGCTCATCCATAATGGGCGAGGGGGTGTCCAGCCGGTGGCCCCCCTCACCCATTTTAGAGGAGCTGAAGAGGCAAGCCCAGTGAAACACTGAGCACTCCCTCAGCTGATTTTTCTAGCTGAGGGGGTGCTCCTGGGCTGGCTGAACTGTTAAAGGTAAACCATGTTTCCCTTTGACAGTTCAGTTCCCCAGCTGTACATGCTCACTGAGACATGGAAGGCTGAGGGTGTTTTGCTTCGCCAGCTCTGCATAGCTCATTGGAAATGCTGGCTGGGGCACTGCATGTCTGTCTGTGCGAGGGGGAGCTCCTGCGCCTCCTCGCACATATGGTAGAGCAGCCTGGTGCAGGGCGTTTCAACACCCGTGCGCAGACCCCTGCTGAATGTACGTTTATGCTAATTTATTTTTTATTTAAATGTGCATGGATGCGTGTATGCTTGTGTTGTGTGAGTGTATGGTGATAGATGCTCATGTGAAAGATAGAGTGATTGCTGTGTGTGTGTGTGTGCGCGCGCGTGTGTGTTTGTTTTGGTTCATTGTGCTGATTTCTACGAGTGCAGGGTAGAAAGGGGAAGGAGGGTTGCACAACCCCCCTACCTACCTGCCAAAATCAGCTCTCCTTCTAAGGCGCTGTAGAGCCCATGGGACAGAGGATGGTATTTTTTTTACTGAATATCTATCATAGATTTCCAGTCAAAAATACCATGCTTTCCCCCTTGGCCAACCAGCCCCTTGCAAACTGTTTGGCTTTTTACCCATTTTTTTGTTTAAAATATGCTCTAAAATGCCCTATTTTAACCCATTATTTAAACAGAATTCACGGGGGAACCCGATAAGCCCCTCTTGATTGGTTCGGGCTCCGTCGCTGCGCTCAGTCGCTTTGTCATATCTGGTTGAAATATTTATGCCCCTCCACTTAAAAAAATTCACCAGCCACCATTGGCCCTGGGACTGTGCTGGGAGCAGGGTGGGGGAGCCCAGGAACTGTGGTGGGAGCAGGATGGGCGGGATCCAATAGATACTGGTGGGAGCAGGGTTTGGAGAGTTCAGGGTCTGTGGTGGGGTGGGGAGGGGAGGGGAGGGGAGGGGAGAGCACAGGGACTGGGCTAGGAGTGGGATGAGGGAGGCCAGAGACCTGTGATGGGAGCTGGGAGAGCTCAGCGACTATACTGGGAGTAGGATGCGGTGACGGCACGCGATAGTTCATAACCATTTGGATTTACTGTCCATTTGACATTTTTTGGGGGGCCTGGCCTGCCCACATTTTGCTCGGGGGGTTGAAGGCCTAAAATGTTTGAAGACCACTGTACTAGAGAGTCAGATACAAACGACTAACTACCCTTTATAAGGCCTTTATTACAAATCTGCGGAAGAACCTGAGGTACAAGTGGATGAGCAATGTAGAGGACCTCCGATAACAAATGGATAAAGGGTGCAGTCCCAAAACTGCGCAAGATCCCATAGAAATATCTTCACAAGAGATATTACTCTGATAACAGGTTCTTTAATACAGGAAAAAGTAGAGATGAAATTAGCCCAATGTTGGGATGCAAGTCCAACGCCCCAAACGTGAGAGAGAAAGTACTGGTTGACGAAGTTCCCATAGTAAGGAGAGTGGGCCATCTTATAGGGTCAGCAATTCCGTCTTTGTGCATGGCTACTCTGCTAAGAATTAGCTGTGTCAGGTGCACATACATTTTTTAGAGCAATTCTATGAAGAAATGTAGGGCAGTGACATGCAGTATGCATCATATGTAGAGGGCAGGCAAGGTGGGATTATGGGACAGTTTTGTGGCAAAGTAGCAGCCTATTAGAACAAATGTAGATTTTGCAGGTAGAGAGACGTGCAAGAGGCACCTCTGGTAGTTGAAAGGCTGTTATGTAGTGTGACAGGCAAGTAGGGGTAGATTGCTTTAAGAATGTATAAGGAAACCTATAGATGTGTTAACAGCAAGCAGAGGTTCTTTCCCACGTGGAATAGGTCATGTTGGAAATTTCATAGGACTAGGCCATAGAGGTTATGAGTACTCAGAGTTTTCTGCAGTGAATTAGGTTTCATTCTTGTGTGTTTTTGCTGGTGTTACATACAGGGCCAGCGTCCTTGGAGGTGGAGTGAAATGCTGCACAGCGATTGATTGAGGGTGCAGGCCGAAGAAGGATCCCAGGCGTCAAACAATGGCTGATCTAGCAAGTAATGTTTCAAACCCATAGCTAGCATTCCAGAAGCCAAAGGACACAGGTTGATGAGAAGGCAGTAATGTTGAAGTGCAACCAGAGGAAGCTTTATAGGGTGTAACCCTACTGCCCCCACTGAAGGAATGGCCACTCAATTGGTACTGCCAAAACAAAGGTAAACAGAGCTCATAAATTCAGGGAAATATCCTCATCCGAGTGGTGTCCGAGTAGTGTTTTTTTAGAAGGTGGCTTGTTCGCATGGTAAGAGCTCTTGAAAGGCAACATGTTTCCAAACAGAAGTCGCAATATAAGCGGTCAAGTGTACAGCTACAAGGGTCAGAACCATTAGGTAGTGCCAAGAATTCCGGTCAAATGGGAAAAGGATGAGGTATTTGATTGTGTTGCCACACTGTCTACAAGTCTCAAACGGAATAGTTAAATCTCAGGGGTGAAGTACACCATGAGACCCTGTGGTCAGGTCCTAAAGAGGGGGTACTCTCAGGTCTGAGACTTTAGTCAGGTTCTGTTTTAGAGTGATTTTAGAACATTAGTTGGGTGCCTTGGGTTTTATTTTAAGAATGGGAATTCTAATTTTGTTGGGCTCAGTTGGGGTTGGCCTTCACTAATCTGTTTTCAGAAGGAATGTTTCCCAAACCATCATGGCTGTGATGGATCAGGAAGCTGATTGGAGATGACAGGTCCAGGGAGCTGTTTGGTGGATGATGAGAACTTTGAACCAGAACTTTTTAATTTTCTTCCTCAAGCAGGAAGGTCCCGTTTTAGTGAAGTGTTCAGATTTTAGGCCTTCACAGGAAAAGTGGAACTACAGAACCAGGAAGAGGACTTCAGTTAACCTTGAGCAGCGTGGGACTAGAAAACCAATACCATTGTGGGAGCGCAGCGTAGCATTTGTTCAGAAAATACTTTTTTCTTGAAGAAAATAAATATGTGATAAATCAGTTAATTGATAAAGGTTATTCAAAATTCGTTTAGGTATTTAGTTAGATAATTAGTAGTAACAGTTACGGTCTATAAATTCAGCTTGAAAGCCTCGTACGCTTCGTGTAACTGTAAAAGGAAGCTTGTGTCAAGAAACAGAGATACACTTCATTGCATGCTTATTTGTAGCCATCCCAACAAAAAACAAGTTCACTCTGAGAGCAGCGTATTCAATTAAATAAGGTAAGTGTTCGTTGAGCAGCGCAGGCATAAACTTGAGAATGATAAGCCTCGCACAGGCAGGTTGAAACTCTATTTTATGTGCGCTGAGACTCCGGTGCAGCATTTCCTTTTCTGTCCAGTGTAACGCGGCGGCAACTGAAGGAGAGCAGTGGATTATCCTTCAGATGCGTTTCACCGCCTGACGGAGAGTAGTATTCTCCTGATTTGCGCATGCGCAAAGGAACTCGTGTCATCTGATATTCGTTTGTGCTTTAACATTAGGAAGGGGCCTTTTTCTGGGGAATAAAGCACAACAAGTTTTTTCCTTCCATTACTTCTTTCTTTCTGGAACAATTCGAATATAAAATTTTAGCACAATCAGTTTTTTTTTTCAAATATATTATTACTGGTGAATTTGCATTGTTACAACATACTCAATATTCCAAACATACATTCACCCTATAGGTTTTCTGTTTCCTCCCTCCTCCCCGCCCAACAAGAAACTAAACACCCCTACCCCTCCCACCCCACATCCCTCCTTCTATCCCTTTTATCGTCAGGTCCTTCGTGGCTCCAGGGCTGCCACTTCTGTGTTTTCTCTGGTCATCGTGTTCCAGTTTGTCCTATTGCTTTTTACTCTCAGACAAAAACAGTCCCTACTACGCACTCTTGGGGTGTCCGTTTCATCATCCGGGTCCAGATTGGGGCACTACCTTTGTGTACTCACCCCTGTCCCTTCATGGGCACTGCCGTCGTTTCGCCTCACCAGATCTCCCATGTTTTTACTGGGCCCTCAAATTTCCCTGTCATGTGCCAGACTTCTCCCTCTTTCTGTTTTCCCTCCCGCCTTTTGGCTATGGTTTCTCAGGGTCATATTTTGCCAGAAAAGCCACCCATACTATAGCCTTTGTTGGGGGTCTGGTCATGTAGTTGTCTGCGAGTTCCTCCATTCTGTATAGGTCCAATGCCTTCGAAGCCCATTCCCTTTCTTTTGGGAGCTCCTCTCTCTTCCAGTCCCCAACCAGATATGCTCTGGCTGCCAACAGCAGGCAGTGTGGCATGTGCAGAAGTTTAGCCAATTCCCCCTCTATTGTTTCCATACCAAACATTACCAGTAAGGGCTCTATCCCCTCCAGTGCCTTTATCCATCCTAGCACCTACTTCCAGTACTTCTGCACCCTGTCGCATCCCCACCATACATGCCAATCGTCTGCCATTTGCCCACATATCCCCTCCGGGCAGTGAGGATCCGTCCCCAGGCACATCTTTGATATCCGCACTGGGTCCCATTGCCACCTGTACAGGAGTTTGAGCATGTGTAGTTTATATTGACTAGACACTGATGTACGGTGTGCATTAAGACAATCGCTTCCACTGTTCAAGGTCCATTTCCAGCCCCATATCACTGTCCCATTTCTTCTTAAGTGTGGTAATGTCTTCCCCCTTTGCTTCCAACAATGCTTGATACATTCTGGATATGTCCATGTCCCCTTCTCCGTATCCAACAACCTTTCTGTTCGCGTCAGTTCCCTCTGTAACCCCTCCTTCCACTCTTCTGACATTAACACCCCCTTAAGTTGTAGGTACTTAAATACTGAGATGTTCTCTATCCCCAGGGATTCCTCCAGGTCTGCTATCTCCACAGATGTGTCTGTCTTTCAGACCTGTCCTACCCGTTCCAACCCTGCTTCAAACCAGTCCTGAAATCTTTAGTGTTCCAGTATGCTGTCATGTATCGAGGGGAGGGGGGGCATATGTGGCTCAATTGTGAAGGCCACATCGTGACCCTTCTCATCTCTCGCTTGATCCTCCACAACCTCCAAAGTGGGTCCAGGATCCTATGCTGATGAACCCTAACCGGGGCTGCCCTAGCCGACGCCCAGAGCCATTCTCCCAGGGTGACCGGTCGGCACAGGAAGTTTTCTCTATCTACCCATTGCTTATCTCCGTCCATCCATAGGTTGGGAATAAGGGCCCTGAATTGGGCAGCTCTGTAATATGTGCGCATCTCGGGTAACCCCACTCCTCCTTTTTCTTTGGGTTGGACCAGCAGCTTGTAGGCTACCATTTGTTTTTCCCTTGCCACAGGAACCATACTATCCTCTTTGTAAGTTCTACAAAGTGTGAATCAGGGAGTTCTATTGCCAATGCCTGGTATAAGTATAGCACTCTGGGGAGGAGCATCATTTTGATCGCGTTCAGTCTACCCAGCCATGAGATTGTTAGTTTCAACCACACTTGTAGCTTGCCGAACAGTTTGTGCATTAGCCCAGGGAAGTTGCGCTCATATAAGTTATCCAGGTCTTTGGGTATTATCACTCCTAGGTACTTTATACTGTCTTTTTTATCAACGGAATGCCCAGCTTCGCCCACACCTCCACTTGCTGCTCTGAGAAATCCCCCAGAGGGAGGAGGATTGATTTGTTAGTGTTTACCTTAAAACCCAATACTTGCCCATATTCTTTAAGTATCCTAAGCACCCTCTGAACTGTACCGGTTATATCCGTTAGGTATAACAGTATATCGTTTGCATACATGCTCACCATATAATTTTGGTCCCCCACATGTTTGCCTAGTGGTTCTATAGTCAGTGCAAATAGCAGAGGCGACAGGGGGCAACCCTGCCTTGTGCCTCTGCTTAGGTGGATCACAGGAATTCTTGTCCCATTCACTATAACCCTTGCCCTGAGCCCCGAATAGATTGCTTCGATCGCCCTACACATTCTGTCGCCCACCCCCATCTTCCACAGTACAGCAAAAGGAAGCCGCACTCCACCCTATCAAAGGCCTTCTCGGCATCAAGGCCCAGCAGTGCCCGCTCTCGCATCTCCCCCTTAGCATGTTCCATGAGGTCTAGTGTTTTCCGAATTGCATCTGGGCCCTGTGTTCCGCTATGTATCCCAGTTGATCTGAGTGCACTATGCGGGGAAATTTCCCTTCGAAACGTGTCGCCAGTATTCTCTTAAATATCTTCTCATCCACATTTAGTAGCGAGATTGGGTGGTATGAGGCGCAGTGGGTCGTGTCCCTCCACTATTTCAGAATCACCGATATTAAGGCATTGCTAAATGTCCCTGGGGCCTCTCTCCTGTGTCCAAAATGTGATTATAAAGTTTTACCATATGTTGTGCTAGGACTCCTGCATGCTTTTTTATAAAAACCCTATTGTATAGCCATCTTCTCCCGGTGCCTTTCCATTAGGGAGGCACGCAATTGCATCCTGCACTTCCTCAACCGTGATTGGACTTTCTAGGTGCTCCACCTCTTGGCGTGCGAGTTTGGTCATCTTTACTTTTCTTAGATATTTCCCCACTGTGTTTTCCTTACTGTGTGCTTCAGATTTGTATAATTTCTCGTAATACTGTGCGAAGCCCTCAGCAATATCTTTGGGCAAGACCCGCTCTTTCTCTAGGGGGCCTCCCACCTTGGACACCCATCTCAGCCCTCTGCACGCAAAGCCTAGCTGTCAACAGAGCATCTGCCTTGTCTCCCTTTTAGATATATTAGTTTCGAAAGGGTTTCTCCCATTCCCAATGCCTTTAATTCTGTTCTCTTTGACAACAATTCTTCCCTAATTTCATCTACATTCTCTTCTGCCGCATGCATCCTCCTTTCCCCGGCCAATATTTATTTTCAAAGTCGTTCTTCCCTCAATCCTCTCTCCCTTTTCCTCCTAACCCCTTCTCTGATCAGGAGGCCTCTCCAGGTTTCTTTTCCTGCATCCCAGACCACCTAAGTATCCACTTCTCTGGTGTCATTGAGTTCAAAATATTCTGTTATTGCCTCAGCCAATTGAACTGAAAATATAGGGTCCCCCAAAGTGTTTCATTACAGCACCACATCCACTTCGTTCTGTGCAGCCCCTGTACATCCAGGGTAGCAATCACCATATCGTGGTCCGTCCATCCCACTGGCCTAATACTGCTAGCTATCCAGCACTCTTGTGCCCTGTTCCTCATTTATAAGCAGGTAGTCAATCCGGGTGAATGTTATGTATGATACCGAGAAGAAAGTGTAGCCCTCCTCCAGTGGGTGCTGACTCCTACATATATCTACCAAGCGTCGCTGCTCCAATGCCTACCCCAGGTGTCCCAATCTATCTACCCTGTTGTCCGATCCCATTCCCCTCGCCTTCCTATCCCACGTTTCGTGCGCCCATGAGTTCAGATTCCCACCTATGATGTATAGGTCAGTTTCCAGCACTTGTATTTTATCAAATGCTTCCCATAGGAAGTTCTCTTGTCCCTCGTTAGGGGTGTATATTGCTGCCAGTGCCACTCTTGCCCGCTCCAGGTTGCCCTGTATTATTAACAGTTGTTAGGGAGAATTCTCAAGAATGTGCTAATTTCCCTTAACTTTTTAGACCCCCAGCAACTTTGCTGGAATTCTAGAATTGAACAAGTTACTTTCTTACCTGGCAACGTTCTTTCGATGGGATGGTCCGACGACGTATTCCATATCTATGACAGGTAATGTCCATAGCCGTGCTGCTTCGGAAAATCTTTGGCGTCTGCGTCCTGCGTCGATGCACCGTCCCCGAGGACCTCCTCCGACGGCCGACATCACCCGATGTGATAAGTAGGACGCACAACGCCCATAGCCTCAGTTATAGTTTTTTCCCAGAACGTGTGCCACCAGTTTTCTGCCAGTCAGACACACAAGGCCTTGCGGAACGCAAGCTGCAATCGCAAAAGAAATTCTGCAGCGGGGAAGGCAGGGAGGGCGCGATATGGAATACGTCGTCAGACCATCCCATCGAAAGAACGTTACCAGTTAAGAAAGTAACTTGTTCTTCGAGGGGATTGGGTCCTCCGACATATTCCATATCTATGACAGACTTCCAAAGCAGTACCAAGCAAGGAGGTGGGAAAAAAATTAGAATACAAATTTAGCATGCCCAATCAAATTGCGGAATATGGAACTGCCTTGCCAAAGGCCAGATCTTGCCCTCTGATGGAATCAAGGGAATAGTGACGTACAAAAGTATGTACGGAAGCCCAGGTGGCTGCATCACAGATGTGACGAATAGGAACTCCCCTCTGCAGGGCAGTAGGCGCAGCCACTCCTCTGGTAGAATGGGCCCGCAAGCCAGCCGGAGGGTCCTTACCCGCCAAGCGGTAACACTCGGAGATAGCTAAAATAATCCAACGAGACAAAGTCTGTTTCGTCACAGCTTGTCCCAAACGCTTTCCAGCGTAACCAATGAAAAGTTGATTGTCCACTCTGACCCAGGACATGCGTGAAATATAAAAGCTAAACGCTCTCTGAGGATCAAGCCTATGGAGCCTCTCCTCTTCCTTACCAGAATGTGGAGGAGGATAGAACGCCGGAAGAACAACCTTCTGGATGAAATGAAATTCCGAAACCACCTTCTGAAGAAAAGGACGAACCCTAAGGACAACCCTGTCCTTATGAAACACAGTGAAGGGTGGCTTAACTGAAAGTGCCTGTAACTCACTCACTCACTCACTCTGCGGGCGGAAGTAACCGCAACCAAAAACACAGTTTTCAGAGTCAACAGACTCGAAGAGCAAGAATATAAAGGCTCAAACGGAGCCCCCATAGGAAACTTAAGAACAAGGTTCAAATCCCAACCTGGCACCAAAAAAGGTGACAGAGGGAACACATTAGTGAGCCCTTTCAAAAACTGCGAAATTAAAGGAATCTTAAAATAGGAACACTCTTCAGACGAGCGCTTAAATATGGACAGCGCCGCCAGGTAACCTTTAATGGTCCCCACTTGCAAGCCCCTGTGGGCCAAAGAAAGCAAAAAAAAAAACAGAACCATGGGAATGCCACATTCAAAAGGATCCACATTCTGAACTCTGCACCAGTCGCAGAACTTTCTCCAACGGCAACGGTACAGAGACTTAGTTGCCGGCCGCCTGGCCGAGAGCAACACCTCCATCACGTCTTCAGGGAGGTCCCAATCCTTATACCTCAACCTTTCAGAAGCCAAGCGTGAAGATTGAGGGATCTGACCTCTGGATGGAGAACCTGACCCCCCTCCCGTGAGAGCAGATCGTCTTGGTAGGGAAGACGACGTGGAGGGCAGATGGACAAGTCTAGAAGGTACCACGTCCTTGAGGCCCACGTCGGAGCAATGAGGATCATCCGGGAACCGAACCTCCGTAACACTTGCGGCATGACAGGGACTGAAGGAAACGCGTACAGCAGTGGAAATGACCACTCCACCACGAACGCATCTCCTAAGGCTCCTTTTGGAGGAAATTCCCGCGAGCAAAACCTTTCGCACTTCCAGTTGACACTGGAGGCGAAGAGATCCACTTGAGGGGTCCCCCAAAGGTCGAAGATCTCCAGGAGAATCTCCTGAGCCAGCTCCCACTCGTGAGAGATCGTGCTCTGCCTGCTCAGAGCGTCCGCCGTCTCATTGTCGTCTCCGGCCAGATGAACCGCCGAGATCGAAACTTCCTGCTGGATGGCCCAGAACTCGAGCTGCATCGCCTCCCTGCACAGCGGAAGTGACCCTGTCCCTCCCTTTTTGTTGAGGTAGTGCATGGTCACCGTGTTGTCCGTTAGAATCAGGACACTCTCTCCACGCACAGTCGGCAGAAAAGCCTTCAGGGCTAGCCTGACGGCCCTCAGCTCCAACAGATTGATATGGAGTCTGGACTCCGACGGAGACCAACGACCGCTGACTGTCAACTCGTTGGCATGAGCTCCCCATCCCGTGAGGGATGCGTCCGTCACAATCGTCACCTCCGGCCAGGGCAGCCAAAATGGGGCCCCCTTCATCAGATTGCCCTCGACGGCCCACCGCAGAAGGTCCCGGGCTACCAAGGGCGGCACCTGAACAGGGTCCGACAGCCTGCCGGAGGACTGAGACCACTGGAGCTTGCGTGCCCACTGCAAAGATCTCATCCGCAGACGAGCCTATGGCACCAGAAGAGTGCAGGATGCCATGAGGCCGAGCAGTCTCAAGAATTCGGACGCTGGGAGATTCTGGGCAAGCTGAAACTTGTGCACCATCTGCTGAATGTGAAGAGCCCTCACCTGAGGAGGAAAACACTGCCCTAGGGACGTGTCGGGCACTGCTCCGATGTACTGGAGCCGCTGCGTTGGTGTCAAATGGGACTTCTTTAAATTGAGGGAGAAGCCCAGCCTGTGAAGGGAGTGGCAGGTGACAGACAGATAATCCAGGACTTGCTCGGGAGAGCTCCCCCTGATCAACCAATCGTCCAGGTAGGGGTAGACGTGAATCCCCTCTTTCTTGAGATGCGCTGCCACCACCACCATGAGCTTGGTGAAAACCCTCAGGGCGGAGGTCAATCCGAACGGCAGGACCCGAAACTGAAAGTGCGAGTCGTCAACCGCGAACCTCAGGTACTTCTTGTGCTTGGGATGGATCGGCACATGGAAGTAAGCATCCTTGATGTCGAGAGACACCAACCAGTCCTGAAGTTGAAGGGCCTGGAGGACTTGAGAAAGAGTCACCATCTTGAACTTGTCCTTCCTGAGGAGTTTGTTCAAACCGTGCAAGTCCATGATGGGTCTCAATCCCCCGTCTTTCTTCGAAATAAAAAAAAATGGGGAATACCATCCCTTGTTCCTCTCCGCTACAGGCACCAGTTCTATGGCGCCTTTCTCCAGCAGGGCTTGAATTTCCTGCGCAAGGAGCGGATCCGGACACTTCAAAGAGAGGTTCCCTGGTGGATTGTCGTGAGGCCTCTGCCGAAAAGGAAGACAGTAGCCGTGGGTTATGATCTCCAGAACCCACACATCCAAAGTAATGGCTTGCCACTCTACAAGATGCTGCGCCAGCCTTCCCCCAACCGGCGAACCATGGGACCTGGCCTCATGACTGAGTGGTAGCGGCTGCGGCGTTGCCTGAGGGCAAAGAGGCAACTGCCCGAGCGGCCTTGGCACCTCGAGTACCTTTGTTTCCACCTCTGGCACTCTTACGATGGCCTCTGACTGCTAGCTCCCCTCGCTTTACTGAAGGACAAGTAATAGCGAAAGGAACCTCCCCTCCATTGCTGTCCCCTAGGACGAAAAGGCGGAGGTTGGCGAACTGCAGCGCCCAACGACTTCGCTGCAGCTTTGGAGGTCTGCAACCTCTCAAGGCTCTCGTCAGCCTTGCTCCCAAAAAGGTGTTCATCGTCAAAAGGCATGTTGAGGAGCCGGGGACTGCACATCAGGAGCGAACCCAGACTTCCGCAACCACGCAAACCTGCGCATTACGGTGCTCGCCGCCATGGACCGGCTGACACAATCTGCCAAGTCCAAACCCGAATGAACGGTCTCACACATAGCATCCTTGCCATCCTGAACCATAGCAAGGAAACCATCCCATTCGTCCCCTTCGGGAATATGATCAGCCGCTAATGCAACACAGTTCCACAGAGTGTGTGTGAAACGAGACAAGGCACATATGGAGTTGGCCGCCTGAAGTGCCATACCCCCCGAAGAAAACACTTTCTTCGCCGAGCCGTCAAAACGTTTGTCGTCCCTATCCTGAGGGATGGTAGGATACGACGCCTGCTTTGCCGGGGCTTTAGCCGCCTGCACCACCAAACTCTCCGGGGTGGGGTGCCTGGACAAGTAGCAGGGGTCGCTACTGGCTGGACGGTATTTTCGCGAAAAAGACTTGCCCACTGCCGGGAGACTCTCCGGAGCAGTCCAAGCCACCGCCACCCTTCTCTGCAGAGCCATATCAAAAGGCAAAACCGGGTCAGTGGGTGGACCGAGATCAAGGATGTCCGTGAGATCATCCTGAACGAACTCCCCTGGGGGAGCTGACCAACCCAAGTACTCGGTAACCCGAGACATAAGGCGCCGATATGAAGAATCGGCATGAGTGCCAGGCTCCGGCCGACAAAACCCCAGCTCCGGAGAGGTGTCCAGTCCGCTGGCATCATGCAGGTCATCAAACTGGCTATGGCCCGAGATAAGGTAATCTGGAACCGTAACCGGAACCAGGCCGCCATCAGAGCCTTCATCTCCCTCCGAAATGTACTCCAGGTGGGGAGAGGAAGACCTCTGTGGACCAAAGCAGTGCCGGACCTTAGCCATAGCCTTTCTAGGGGCAAACCCCATGCCATAGGGCCCCTCCGACAGCACCGCCTCGAAAGGCGTCGAGGGCGCCGAACGAGTTGGCGCCGGCGTCGAGCGAATCGGCGTCGACGTCAGCTGCAGCGCCGCCAGCATCGGCGGCGTCGACATAGTTCTCAAAGCCGGAGCTCCGAGCGTGTCTCTCGACAACCTCGGAGGGGGAGCCTCAAGAGAAATAGTCGACGACCTCGGCGCCACAGGACCACACGG
Organism: Ambystoma mexicanum; assembly: GCF_040938575.1. Taxonomy (NCBI): domain Eukaryota; kingdom Metazoa; phylum Chordata; class Amphibia; order Caudata; family Ambystomatidae; genus Ambystoma; species Ambystoma mexicanum. The sequence continues at coordinate 851,583,409 of NC_090936.1, read as the reverse complement.
TCTCGAGCGCATCGAGGACCGGGACCTGGCACTGGCATGGCGAGAACGGCTACCCTTGTCCGAGCGGGACCTCTCCCGCGAGCCATGCCGACCACTCGAGCCCAAAGGCGTACGAGCGGTGTCTCTCGACCGGTGCCGACCGACCACACTCGGAGGCGCGGATGGACTGGTGCCCTGCAATTCCAGAATCGCTAGCATCTGCTTCCCGAAGGAAGCCCATTCCTCCGGTGTCGCTTGCATGGAGGGATAAGCGACCCGCCGACGGGTGGAGTCCTCGGAAGAGGACGGGGAAGGCGACCTATGCCAGCGCTTCCTGTAATGCCTCGAAGAGGCCGAGGAGTGGCGAGACCGACTCCTGGAAGGAGACCCACCAGACTTCCGACGATGACGCGGAGAGTCGCCCCTCGAGTCATCCGTCGAAAGCCCCGCAGACCTCGACTTCCGGGGCTTAGACACCCGGCCTACCGACAGCTTCTTTTTGCGTTCCCGCAAGGCCTTTGCAGTGAGCGACTGGCAGTCGACACAGTCGTCTGTATTGTGGGCCTCCCTGAGGCACCAGAGGCAGGCGTCGTGCGAGTCCGTGACCGACATCTTGGACCCACAGTCCCTGCAGTTCTTGAAGCCTGGACGTGGGGTCGAAGACGAGAAAGACATCCCCACGAACAGGTCTTCACAACAAACCGAACAGGTTCAACGAACCGAGAATAGAAAGCAGCAAACTCCAACGAGTCGAGGCGTACCGAGATTCACGAAGCGAACACGTTCACGGAAAAAACGGAACTGGGGCTATGGGCGTTGTGCGTCCTACTTATCACATCGGGTGACGTCGGCCGTCAGAGGAGGTCCTCGGGGACGGCGCATCGACGTAGGACGCAGACGCCAAAGATTTTCCGAAGCAGCACAGCTGTGGACATTACCTGTCATAGATATGGAATACGTCGGAGGACCCAATCCCCTCGAATATATTTTTACCTGGAAAGAGTGAGCATTTTATTCCCACTCTTTCATGTATTTTTGATGCGTGTTTCACTTTTGTGTTCCTTGGATATGGAGTTTTAAAACAACTCCATAGGCATCATCTTTTTCTGGTGTGTTACACAGCACCTTCAGTGCAGTGGCACAGGGATGTCTTTCAGACTTCCCAAGGTTTAAATACCTTCTCTGGGACTGACCACTGTCGCCCAGAGCATGCAAAGTTAAATTGACTTTACTAGTCTTTTTAAATTTACAGACCAGGCACACACTATCTTCCTATAGAGAGCTGGAGGGGTTGCCTAGCATCCCCGGAGTCTAACCACTCATGGAACAGTCAAATGTTACCCTTTTCTACTTGAAATGGCTGGTGGCAGTGGTTTTTAACAAACTACCATGATTGTTCCCGACCGCGTACACCGGTAGCTAAAAATCGGGTCAGCCATGTTTTTCAATATGGTGCCCAAGACCCATCTGTAAAAACAGACCCCGGTCGACTTTTTTGGCCGTTTCTGTTAGTAAAGGTCCTTCTTGTGTTTAACTGCGCGCTAAACCAGGTTTGGTCACTTTGTTCGTTGGCCTTTGGCGGGCTTAAGTGCTGAAGCCCTCCTCTGGCGTCTGAGTGTCTGGGGTGGACAGGATCTGAGGGAGGTGCCCGACACTCCCTCTGCTTAGTCTCCTAGATGACCTGAAGGCACTCTGGCATGATTGGCTGGCTGGCTGTCTGTCCAGAAAGGACAGCCACCCTACTGCCCGATTGACAGCCAGGCTGGAATGAATGGGGGAAAACTGTTTAAAAGCAGGTCTCTGGCACTCAGAAAGCAGAGTCGACCACTGGAACGAAAGAACCGAAGACGAGCTGAAGGAAGACTACTGCTGCAACTCCTCGTCCACCGGTGAAGCCCTGCTGCAGGTCCGAATTGCCTAAATCTTCATCGACAGAGAAGCCCTTCAAAGTTAACTTCTTCCCTTGAGTTTGGTGGGAACAACCAACTCGTTAGCCACCTGGACACCATCCCCAACCTGGTCAAATTTTCTTCAGAGTGCTGTTGAAAACCGGATAGCCAGGGGGAAGGAAACCAGCTCGTGAACTTTAAGGCACTCACACCTTAAACCGATGTTTTGCCAAGCTTGTGGCCTCTTCCCTGGGCAGTGCAGGAACCTCCCAGCGTCCTCCTTTTTGTCCCCACGACTGAAGCTCAGGAACAGCGAGATCTACAGGAACTGCCAGGAACAACTGCCTCAGCTACAGCTCTTCTTCATTTAAAAGGTACTGTGGAAGTGCAGTCAATGTTCGGCCGCAGTGAAAGTTTGTGAAACCTTCCAAATTTTGAAGGCTTGTCCTTCCCTAAACTAACATCTAACTTTTCGTCTGACCAACTACTTCTAAAAATCGTGGCAAAGACTTAACCATTTACTACCAGAACTGTGCTATCGTATCCAAGAACCATTGACTTTGGCCCAGGCCTATTGAATTGAATTGCTGGTTGTAGTGAACTGAAACTATTTGCCCTCCCTCTGAAAGTATTTGTGCTTTTGATTCTTTTAGTCTTGTCTTTTTACCCCTTATTAAAGTAACTGAAGTGCCATTTTGCTCCTACTTCAAGGGAGCTGAACTTGTTCAGAAACTGATTGGTTGTGTATTGTAGTATATTAGATTGTGATATTGAGCTGCTCTTGCTAGTGGAATGTTTTCCAACTGACTGTAAATAAATGTATATTCTTTTACCAAGAAACCTTGAGCAAGTGTTTGTTTAATTCACTGTTATTGCTAGTCCTTTGTGTAACCTCTTGTACTGCTCATTTTACTCTTGATATAAGTCTGGCTGCTCAGCCACTGCTACCACATTACTGTGTAGTACAGGCTTGTACCAAAGGTGAAATTGTACTGACACTTGTAGTTTTAATTGTGTTTAGTGTTCCCAAAGGGTACTGCATGTGATTCTGCCTAACAATCTTCCTTCCAGCAGGGACGTGGCCACACAGTCACGCAATCTGCACTGTCTATGGATGACTAGGCCCACCCCTCCCCTCTTGGTGCTTCCAATCCCCAGTGGACTTGTCCTATCCCACCCCCCCCCCCTCTCAGCGCTCGCTCCTCCCAGTTTTAGTTGTGTTTCTTCCAAAAAAAGAATATCTACTGAGGCTTTTCAGAATTCTCTTACAACTGGTGACCTCTTTGTAGGGAGGTTTAGCCCCTTCACATTGATTGTGCCCACAACCAGACCCTTTCCAGCATCCTTTTCCCATTGTGTGTGCTCCCCCCTTCCCTCCACTTTTATTTTGGCATGGTCATGGGACTTTCGCTTGCAGCAATTTCCGTAGCATGGAGCTCTTTCACAATTTAACCAAGGCGTGCCCTCCTGGAGCCGATCCCTTCATCATTATACAAACAACTTCTTAACCATTCTGAACTCAAACTCATTGTTTTGATTACTACGTGTCTCGGAGACGTCCTCTCTCTCTCACAGTGGGCCACTTTGGAGAGGAGCTTTCTGCCTCCCTCTAGCAAATCTGCTACAATTCTTTAGGTTTACACCCGCTCTCTGATTCCATTTCGTCTTTCACACTTTCCGTTCCCCAGGGTCTTGCTCCGGCCGCTGCTCCTGAATAACGGGCGACTTACGGGGTGAGGGTCCATTGAGCTGCATATACTTCCTTCCTGTTTGACCACCACTCCTCCTTTGTGTGCCCGGCACAGGCCCAGACCTTTCCCCACTAGTGGATGGAGCCAGTGGGATTCTTGACAAGGCTTCAATGTCTGCACTGTAAGGTGGCCCAGGGCCTGTTCTGCCTCCTCTGCCGATGTTATGCAGCAGTCCACCCCTTCCACCTCGAATTGCAATGAGAACGGATAGCCCCACCTATATCTGATTTCTTTGTCACACAGCCATGTTGTGAGGGGTCTGCAGGCTCTGCGCCTGGCTAGCCTGAGATTTGAGAGGTCCCGATATATCGCAACCTTGGAGCCCCCGAATTCCACTTCTCATAACTGCTTGGTCCTATTCAAAACTTCTGTTCTATCCTTGTAACTGAGAAATTTGGCCACGATGGACCGATGGCCATTCCTGCCATTCTGTGCGCTCTTTCAAGCTGTACGGTCTTACCCCATTCCGCTTCAAAAAAGTTGATGCACTAATGCCTGAACCTTTTCTTCAACCTGCCTCTGGGTTTCTCTTGCCGACTCTTTTAGTCAGAGTATCCTTATGTTATTGCGTCTTTCTCCATTTTCCCAGTCTTCCATTTTAAGCATTACTTCCTCTTCCGAAGCTCTAACTCCGTCATCCTTGCATCCAGTCTGATTTCGACCATATCTGCATTCATTTGGTTGTGTTCAAGGCCTTCGACTTTATTTTCCACTGTGATCATTCTGCCTGCCAAGTCTGCTAGGGAGGCCTGGATGTCCCCTCTGAGGGCCTTTATTTCTGCCAGGATGTGTCCTGTGTCTTCCTTTGTCGAGAATGTCTGTTGCTGTGGACATCTCCTTTTAAGTATCTCTGACTTTCTTTGCCATTGCCCCTTGCTCCTCTGAAGGTCACTCTGCGTCGTGTTCAACATCACACTACGAACTGCAGTCTCTTTTGGATGTTTCGCAGCCCAGGATCTCCTATGTCTAAACTCTAGTCTCTTTCCTGTTGCTACCCTTTGTCGCCACCTCAGGCAGGACTCGTTAGTCTTCCTTCTCACCCAGGGGTCACTTCTGTTTCCTAGACCTCACCTACCCCTCTGCGTGAGGCATGACTTTCACCCCTGTCTTCAACTTCACTTTGGGGGGCTGTCCCCTGCTCATCTTGTGCACACCAAGACTGAGGCCTGTATCCCCCCGCCCGAGTGTGCTCACCTTACCACACTTCCGTGCTTCTCTTTGTAGTGTGGCAGGGCATCCAGTGATTGTCTTTACTGTACCCTCAGACTTTCTCCGTTTGTGGCTTTCCCTTCCCAGGCGCTTCGTTGGATGGACACTGCCGGGGTAGTAACCGCACCTCTAGGGCTTACTCCGTTGATCAGTGGATTGGCAGGAAACATGCCAGTGACTGCGGCCATGGCCGGGGCGTTCTCTCTCCTCTGTCGTGTTCCTCTCGTGGCCCGTGCTTCTTGCTTACGGCTACGGGGCTGCTCCTCTTCTTCCAGCAGTGCTTGCGCGGGCCGCTTTCCTCCTCCAGTGTGGCAGGCGGACTGCGAGCACCTCTGCAGCTCCGGGTCGGCTCCACTGCTAGTCACCCTCGCCCTCCACTCCACCGGGGTCGCCCCACCGGTTCTCCACAGGCGCGCCTCCGTCTTGTGGCAACTTGTGAGGACATGCCTGTCTAGTCCAGCACAGAACCCAGGGGGTCTTGTTGTCTTTTCTGGTATGCTCTGTCCGTCCTCCCTTCATCAAGTGCGGGACTCCACTCCGGTGTGCAGTTCCACCGACTGGCGGCCCAGGCCCTCACTTCAACGTAATGTGTTGCTGAGCACTGTTGTCTCCTTGCTCCGGCCTTCCGCGTTCTCAGACATTTTTTCAATTCCTTTCCCAACTCAATCAGCTTTCGTTGTCATCCTCTCTAGACGGATGCGTTCGGATTCAATTTTCCCAGGTGTCATTGCTCAATCTCATCTCTATTTTGCTGGAGGGAGCGGGAGCTGCAAACCTATGCGGCCATCTCCTCCCCTTCCCCCTAGTCAGCACAATCAGTTTTAAACGAACGAAAAAATAAAACAGAGTCAACAGAAGAAGTTTCTAGCATTTATTGTGGAGTTTGTTCAGTGAAGTTTATGCTTTCTTTTTTCTTTTGGTGAACTTCCAATTAGTTTTTTGGGCAAGTTAAGTCAAGTAAGAATTCACACTTTCTGGAGGTTCATTTATTTGAACACCCTCTGCGAACTAAAGGAGTCACTGTAACCAATCAGAATTCATATTTCCTCCCAGCAGTAGATTGGGGTTTAGGGCGTTATGTAAGGTGGGACAGAGACATTTTGCTAATGTTAATCTTGCTTATATTTTCTCGCTCTCCGGAGATAACCGTTTGACAGAAGACTGGAATCCGTTATTTATTATTTTCTCCACTTCCGCTTTACCTTCGAGATGTTTGTATTTAAGCTGTTAAAATACTGTATCTGTTGACCAAACACCTTATGGGGTCTGTGGGGTTCAGTGGCTTCTGCGGACAAGATCAAACGGGACCGGACTGAATGAAAGGCCCAATCGGAGAGGTGTCTGAACAAAGTGAACCCAAGGCCACTGGCTACTCGGGAGGAAGAACTCCAGTTGAACCTGACATAAGGTCACTATTAGAGAGATGGGACTGGTCTGGTCACAGGGGAAGGATTGAGCCAATGGGGCTAACAAATGTATGGTTTACTGCAGGGGATTATTAGCATCAACCAATACAATTGCAATGTTTTTATTATATGTCTCGAAACAATGTCAACTCTTACCTCATTAGTCAGGCTATATATATATACTGCCATTCAATGACGATGCAGTGAATGAAGCTTGTCTTTTTTCCCGGCTGAGATTGCATGTAATAAATTGTGTGTGTGTTTTTTTTATTGTAACATTTAGTTTGTACAAACTTTTATTACAAATCACAACAAAATTAATAAGATTCCAATCCTTCCAAACATTCACTTCCAATTCCAAATCTCACATTTACTCGTCATTCTCAAAGACATTTCTTTTTCTTTTTTTTTTAAACTCTTTATTAGTGGCCACAAAGATACACAGCACAATGACATTGTTTCCACAGTACAGGAGAATCACATAATTTACATATCATCGAGGTGCCAAGGGTTACATAGTTTCTTCATCATCCGGAACTATGTCACACAAGTACATTCTGAAGGGTCCCCATATATCTTTAGGTCTGCTTGCCGCTGAGGACAAATTGCTCTTCAGCTTCATTTACATATGTCAGTTCCCGAAGGATATGTTTCATGCTAGGTGGGCCAGTACCTTTCCACTGTTGTAAAATGCATTTTTTGGCGACTGCGCATGAAACATTGAACAGTCTCCTGACCTTTTTTAGGTTTGGGGACTTGCCTATGTCCTATTTCTTGCCTATGGCCTATTTCTGCGGGGCTAGTGCAGTGGGAACTTGTGTGATTTCTTCTAGCATATCCGCCACCTCTTTCCAAAAACTCACCACTATCGGGCACCCCCAGTACATGTGGAACGCGCCAGCCCGACTTGCTTTGCATTTGGGACACTCTCCGAATCCATCTGGCGCAAACTTGGCTATTTTGGCTATTTTGAGTGTAATGTAGTCTGTTTACAATTTTAAACTGGATCAGGCGTAGTCCAGCATTCAAGGAAACCCTTTTGGTGAGCGAACAGTATCTGTCCCAGGTTTTATCATCTATGGAGACCTGTAGATCCCTCTCCCATTTAACATTAACCAGGTTAGTCGAGGGGGAATATGCTTGGACTGCAGCATATAATCTGGAGATCCCCAGACTGTCCCTGGAAGTCACCAGCTGTATACATGGATTAGTAGGGGGTTCCTCAGGGAAGGGTGCCCAGTGTTTCTGAAAGGCTGATCTCATGCGATAGTATTGGAGTACCCTAAGTGGACCCCCGCCAAATGCCCCAGTGACTTCCTGTAGGGTCGCAAATTTCCTGTTAATGGACATGTCCCCCAGTTTCATCTCCTCATTGGGATCCCAGGCCTCACACAAGCTGCTGTCATGCGTTGGCGGTATGTCAAGGTAATTCCAGAGGGGAACCTCTGGGTTATAGGGGGACACAACTCCCAATCTTTTAAAGGCATGGTCTAGTAAAAATTTTTATTGTCCCTACGGGTCGGCCATGTTTTTTTAAGCCTAAGTGGCTCGATTTTAGAAAACTTTCCTATGGACCTTACCTGAGTTTTTGTCCATTGAACGCACGCGAAAACAAGCACCAGGGAGCCGCCATTTTCTGATAATCCTATCTTTTCCCCGATCGCCCTGGCTGACCTGCTTTTGCGGCACTAAATCAATTCCCCTGCCCCTGATCGTGACATTATCAAAACATTCATATTCCCCGCCTCTCCCCGTGACGTTACTGTGCTGCGTAGGCAAACGCGCCCAGTCGTCTTCTGCGCAACTCCACACAGAACCCAGAAACCAACACAGATCAACTCACAACACAGCGCGCCACAATTCGGAATATGAAACTGCACTTTAAAATGAAACAGCAACACGGTACTTTTGGTAAAGTACATTTATTTGACATTAAATGTTTAGAGAATATTCAGCAATTGACATATGAACTCCGGAAGCCATTTATTTTCTTTTATCTGTATCCGCAATAACGGTTCCGTTTCATCTTGAGTCACGCGCTGTTCCTTTATGGTACACAGGGTGTTCATTTTCGTAAAAAGAATCACTTTGGAAGCACGGTGAACCGCAAGGCTGTTCCATCAACTAGGCACTAGTCCAGCCTAAAGGTTGATATGTTGCTTCTAGCCACTAGTACAGCGTAAGGGCATGTGGGCCCTTGGCGATCGTCCCATAATATGGTGATCGTGCTCCAGTTGTTGACACAAAGCTGCAGGTGTCTGCTGAAGAATCCATCCGCCGGTGTCTCAGACAGGTGGCAGTGGCAGAAAGGGATGAAATACCTGTTATGAAAACAAAAAAATGATAATTAGTATCGCTAGCCGAACTTCATTAATATTACTCATTTTATTTATTACGGCCGATCAGAAACTATTTGCTTGCAAGGATAGTTCAATGGAGTATGTTCGTCTCTAAAATCAATGCGAAAAGTAACGAGATAAATCGAGGCCAACACACAATGATAAACGACAGTCTACATGCGTGAGGAATGATATGATATACGATATGCCATTTGTAACGCGCCTATACTGAAGTGTTTCTAGGCGTGACGAGGCAGGTGGGGAACAAGGGCAGACAGACAACGATCCTACTAGGCCAGGTGTCTTTCTAATCGCACATGGGGAAAGGCTGAACATGGTTAGTTGAATACAAATTAAATAATAGGGCCAGCTGGTGGCAAGTGCAAGGTAAATGCCGGAAGAAGTGGCTGAAGGATACAGAGACAGTCCCGTAGTGCAGGGAAAAGTGGCTGGGCCAAGGACTGAGATCGGTGAGACCAGTGGACCTGCATGCCCATGTGCCCACTACGAACAGTTTTACTTGCTTTTCCTAGCTCTTCATTCATTCATTTATTCATGCATCCATTCATTAAATCTTCATTCCGGTATAAAAGCGTGTAAAGATTTACTTACATTATATTTGAAATTTCCATTGTGTCTCTTCGTAATGCAGTCTGTAAAACGGACCGTGCTCTTGACAATGATTTTTCGTATACTGACCTAAAACTGAAACTCGGTCTAGTTTCTGAATTTTCTGCCTTATCGTCTCTTACGTTATTGCGCACTCCCTTCAAATGTAGTTCTTTCGGCATGGTCCCTGTCTCAAGGTCAAAAAACAAGAGACCCTTATACTTCCAGTGCGACTTGTGGGCCTCATCTGGGCGCTGTCCTTCGCATTCTTTATTTGCAACATCACGTAGTATAGGCATCTGTGAGAACTTGAAGTTTAGAATCCGTCTATGTAGTGCGCCTCAATGTGCAAATGCGAACTGGCTTCTCTCCCAAATGCCACGGGCCGCTTGGCTGGCACGTTCTAAGTGCCCCAATTTTGTCCCCGTTGTCTGCGAGCTTTGCAGCCCAAATTGAGACATTTAATTTTTGGCGGAAGGTCAGGGAAAGTATAAAGTACCACAGGAGTTGAGTTAAAAGTGAGATTTGTTTGTTTGTTTTATTATTTGCAATAGGCAAGCCTCCACTCCGTTAACAGTGCGCAGCATTTACATTTACATGAGATGAGACATGAGAAAAATATATACATACACATATATGAGGTGAATAGAGAGAATTCAAAGATGACACCCAGCTTGTTCGCCACCCATGATGGTGAAGGTAGGGGTTAGGGTTACAGGTACACTGTACAATAACATTTATTTACAAAAAGACAATCGTATTGCAATTATTTAAACCGGGATTTGTACTTCACAATCAGCTGTGCTTCGGGTGGGCATGGCACAGTCGCAATGTTCGGTGGCAATGGATCACTGCTCTGCACAGAAACGTCCAAAATTCCATATCTGAGCTTCTCTAACACAGCAACAATAAGGCCTTTCACAAAGTCGAACTGCATTTCATCATAGACTGGTTTGATCACCCATTGCTTACTTCGTTTTGAAAACACCTTAGTGTAGCGAGGCATCCTTACTTTACCCCTAGTCCTAGATTGTTCACGTCCGACATTGCTGTTATGGGCCAAGACCGCTAGTAGAGTGCGATGTTTCATGCCCCGAAAGCTAAAATGCAAGCGCTTTGGCCTGTACTTTAGGCACATATTGTGGAACACCTCCAAATCTCCTGTGTGACAGAATTCTGTCAGTCCTCTCAAATCTCTTGATAGAGTTTTGTTGAAAACAATCTTCTCAATGGCTTTGTGTGTCGGTAAAGATGGATTCCACCTCTTCTTCTTCCGTGCCTCCTCTGGGGACAAAGGGCCATGTTCACATTGGTGGAAATGTTCATTTGCTGTCCAGCGGTGAATGTTGGTACAGTGGTGCATCAGTGACCGCCATTTTTCAAGTAGTATTTCCACTGACCCCTCACAAGTTTTTGAGCTCCACCAAAGATGGTTGGTGATAGAATGTGACCACTGCAAAATACTTTCAAAACCTTTTTTTTTTCCCTGCAGCCGAGATTTTCTTATTGATTGATTTAGCAGGATGCCATACGTCAAACTGATGTTTAATATGTGGGAACTGCTCTCTCGTTGTCTTGGCAATTGAAACGTGTCTATCCGTGGCTATGAGGTCGATGTGCATTCCCCTCGATTGTAGATATTCCACTGATTTTATAAAACCTAGTTTCTCCATGGCCACTGAGGATGTATATTGTGTTACCTGCATGACCACCGAACTCACAATTTTCTTACTATCCATGTCCTGAAAGTGGTAGGTGCAGTACTTGGCAGAAAATCCAGGGCTGTTGCACTGTCCATCGCCTGCTAGCCTGAATCGTTTGCCTTCGAATGTACTTGCTAGAGACAATTGTTCAATTTTCCAAGCATCACTAATGGCCGGAAACAGATAATCACGTTGGTATGTGTAGTACAGCGCTTTAGAAATGAAATGGAGTCCCACAAACTGAAAGAAAGCCTCTAACTTTCTAAAACTGGAGCCACTAAAGTGATGCAGCTGCACACAGTAGATTGCCTGCTGGCAGTTTCCCCAGCATCGGTTGTGCAGACCATGACAACCTATGATTTAATCTACAGGCGGCATTTATTTTGACGTTACTGCCTTTTATTCGACGAGTCACATTAATCAATGGCTTCCCACAAACTTTCCCTCTAATGGCATGCACACATTTCAGCATACTTATAAGAACCATCAAACAACTGTCGAATACAATGTATTTGCTCTCTTTTATTAGACTGTCATCCTGCGTCAACTTTGTTTCGGCCTTTGACGTTGTGGAGATTTCAACACATTGGTAAATAATATCGCTGATATCAAGTTCTGATGCGTCTATGGATGCTGCGGCTGGTTCATTCTCTGTCATTTCAACATCTATTACTTCGACATTGATGGGAGAACACAACAATGTCGACAGGTTTTTTGGTGGCAAATTTTTGGCGGGTGTAGATTGTGTAAATTGATCTGCAACTACTTCAGAGCTATCTTCAATACATTCAATAACATCTTCTTGTGGTGGTGCGGTCGCACTGTAGCTATGGTCCAATGCAACTTTGCTGTAGTCTCCAAACACAATTAATTCATGTTCTGGCCATTGGACATGAGCATCTCAAGCCTGAACACGCCTCGCCTGAATTAATAGTTCCTCCATAGTGTACACGGTCTGGCAAGCCACATCTCTCATTCGCTTCACTGTCTGTGTGTGTATAGTTCTGACACCCACGGGTAACTGGAGGAGAGATTGAAAAAGGGATGTTCAGTTTAAACACAAGATGGAGTGTAGTAGAATTGACTGGAAAAAAACATAAAATAGTCCCTAGCACAAACATTTTTTTAAAGTTATGAACTGTTTGTAACTAACCTTTTTTTGTTTTTTTTTCTTTGCAACTTTTTTGACTGGACCTTCAACATCTGCACGCTGTAGCTCCGATTCATTTCTGCATGTCCTCCCTTCCTCTTGCGCAGCAAAGACTATATTTTCTGTATCCGCATAGACAGCACGGAATGAGGCTCCATCGTCTCCCTGAAACATAGTACTTTCATTACTTTGTATCAAAATATTGTTAGCATAAAACACACGTGAGGACGAACACACAGGTACATCTCAATAGCCAAATATGATTTAAACATTGTGTGCAACAATCAAACGACAAGTATTCGACCAGTGATGATCTATTTCGATGAACGGTCAGTATCCATACCTCTGGCTCTGCATGGACTGCCATGAATGGTTGTATTGGAGAGGAGGCATCCGCATCTCCCTGAAACATAGTACTTGCATTAGTATGCTTTTCAATATTGGAAACACAACACACACTTGGGGTCGACGGCACAGGTACATATAAAGAGATAACCGCAAATAATGCATTGTCCAAAAGAATCAAGGAAAATCCAAATATGATCACATTACATAGACTTATTTCAACGATTCCTTTACATCTGCATCATCTAAATGAGATGTGATTGTGGTGGAAGCTCCGTCGTCTCCCTGAAACACAGCACTTGCGTTAATAGGGAAGAAAGTATAGCAAATGGAATCACGTTATATGATCACGCATGATGGCGCTGTCATTATCCATACCGCGTGCTGCTGAAGAATATCTATGGATGTTGCAAATGTAGTGCGCACTTCCGAAAGCTGTTGCGCCGATTCGTATACTTGAATGTCAGGCTCTGCATCAAGTGCAGGGGTTGACGCTCAATCAACTGCCTGAAACATAGTACTTGCATTAGTGAGGATTACAATTGTGAAAACATAACACACACCTGGGGTCGACAGCACAGGTACATATCAACGGCTAACCACGAATGAAACAAACTGATCCAAGCAATTTGCTGCTACTCCTGTGCACAGGGAAGTCGTCAACCCGCTACGTTTATCATTATTTTGTATCCAACTCCACAATCTCCCTTTTTTCTTTGCTAGTTGTGGGTAGGACATCACTGTTTGCCATTTTATTCCGGCACAATCTAAAATGTTCTTTATTTTATTTGCCCAACTCAACAAAATACCGGAGTGAGGATTTAAGGTTGTTGGTGCCAGAATACGATATGATGGAGCAGGGTCAGTTATATACATTTTCCTTACAACGGAAATTGATCTCCATAACACAGTACCATATAATGAATCGAAACCAAGTTTGTGTCATAGCTTTTATTGAGATGTTAGTCTGAGAACTCGTCTCCAAAAGAGCCCTTCTAGAGATGACTAAGTTTGATAGTTCAGGTTCCATCCTGCCTCTGCTCCAAAAGTGATCGAAGGTACCACTTTCTGCTTATAAAATGTCAAAACGGGATTTAATCTAAATTTGCCCTATTCGGCATGTAGCTTTGCTCCTTGCAACGAGAAGATTGTCATTCCTTATTTCAAATCAATTGCCCAATCCCACTCTCTAACTGATTTGTTGAATAGTACATAGATAACGAATGGCTGAGACTGTTTCAATGATCTCCCCTGCAACAGTCCACTTGAATCTTTTGTCTTTCATTTTCCCTGTCGCTACAATAGTCAAGACCTTCGTCTTCTTTTCATTTATTACAAGGTCGTTCTCTTCCAAATAGATTTGTAATCTCGCTAAAAACCTTTGAAGACCAATTTGCATTGAGTCCACCAGGATGAGCGTAAATGGCCCAGCTTATCTGCTGGTCATTTACTTTCGGTGGGAAACAGTGAACTTTTAATGCAACAGAGATATCGGAAATGAATAACTTGAACAGAAACGCAGCTAGGGGGCAGCCTCGTTGCACCCCTTTAGTCGTCTCTATTTACTCCATCAAGTTGCCGCGTTGATTGGTCCGCAAACGGATGGTTATATTTGCATGCAAAGCCATCAACGGATGAAGTAGTGATGGTGGACAAGGCCACTCAGACAGCTTTGCCCATCATCTCTCCCGGTTTAATGTGTCGAATGCTTGTCACATATCGACAAAGGCCGGGAACATCTTGTTCTTTTTGATGGTCTCTAATTTCAGTAAGTTTAATAATATCAAATTTACTTCGGTTCCCACTCCTTTTGTAAAACCGGTTTGCTGGCAATCCATTAAACCGGCTTTACTGGCCCACGTTATCAACTTGTGCTGCAGGAAGGTGGCGAATATCTTGCCGACAGTATCAAGAAGGGCAATCGGGTGTCATGATCTCTGCTTCCAAAAGGTCAGGGTTTTCCCAACTCCCTTGGAAGCAGATTCATAACCCAGGTTCCGAGTGCCAACCAGTCCCAATTGGGACCTTTTGGACCCAGTCCTGGCGCCAGTGGCACCAGGCTCATAAATATGCCCAGTCCCAGCGCTGGAAGCGCCGGGCTCATAATGCTTGGGTGGACTTACCTGCAGCAGACCATGCTGCTTACTTGCCTGCCAGTTGAGCCTCTGATCCTCTTCTGTTTGGAACTACTTTTCCTGTTGGGTGGGGCAGGAGCCACTCCCTAGGTTCAGAACACTGGAACTCTTCTGGAAAGCAGGAACTCTTTTCTTACCTAGGCGTGGCTGTGGAAGGAGACACCTAAGCACTACAGGAGGCTATTTAAACCACACCCGATGGATGAATCTTGCTTTGCATTATTCTGCATCCTCTGCAGCAGAACGCTCATCGTGTCTTCTGCATCTGATCCTGGGCCTAAGGAAAAAGGCTTACCATCCTGAATCCAGTCTTCAGCAACACCTATAAAGACAAGAAAGAACAGGTTAGCATTACGGTCTTCAGTGACAGCTCTTCACTTACCTGGGCCATCGGCTGTCACCAACGCCTCGCGCTGCATTCTGAAAGACAAAGGCTTACCTACTCTTCGTGCGCTCAGGAGGTCTTCACACTGCATTCCGGCATCTGAAAGACAAAAGCTTACCAACTCTTCGCACGCTCCGGAGGCCTTCGGCGCTGCATCCCGCATCTGAAAGACAAAACAAGGTGCGTTTAAAGACATTGGGGAACTTTAATACTCACGTGCCATTACTCCTTTCCACATCTAACCCAGTGGGTATTCCGGCACCCTGCAGCCGCTCCGAACTTGTACCTGCAAAATAAAAAGACAGTTAGAGCGCATCGTGAAGCAGGCAACAAGCGCTTACTTACGTGCTTCCTGGCGCTTCTATTCATCACACGGGCTCCATCTTCAACTCACTTCAGCCCGTCATCCACCATCGCCGGAACCCTGCAAAACAAGAGACATCATTACTAAAGACTTTAAAGACATTAGAATTACTCGAAACTTACCGTTCGTGCAGTAAACGACGGACAGCAGTCCTCTGAAGTCAAGAGGCCTGCTCCCCTTATCCAGTGAAGAAACTGGTTACAGCACCCTGCCCCGAGGCAGATGGAGAGCACGGTGTTCACTTACCTAAGACATCTTACCCTTCGAGTCAAACATACAGTGCACAGAGGTCCAGCCCAAAGAGCCAGCCGTGTGTTACACATCACCTTTGAAGATACGGTATACGCCCAGTCAAGACCGGCGCCTCTACGGGAATCAGGTGAGCGTTACATCGGGCGATAGTTTGCAGGATCGTCCCGACTGCCCTTCTTGAATATCGGAACTATTATCGCCGTTTGCCATGAGTGTGGTAATTGCTTTGATGACGAAATCAGGTTGAATAGCTCCTCAATTAATTTTGACCATGGATCTTTTTTTGCCTTCAGCATCACATTTGTTAGGCTATCCGAGCCTGCTGCATAAGAGTTTTTTAGCCGTTGAATTACAAACGCGATGTCCTCTGTTGATCCCTTTCTATTCAAATTCTCTGTGCACATTACTGCAGATTTATTTTGCAGT
This sequence comes from Ambystoma mexicanum, assembly GCF_040938575.1. NCBI lineage: Eukaryota > Metazoa > Chordata > Amphibia > Caudata > Ambystomatidae > Ambystoma > Ambystoma mexicanum. The sequence continues at coordinate 851,567,467 of NC_090936.1, read as the reverse complement.
GGTCTTGTGTTGTTAAACACATTTCTAAAGTGTTGTTCCCATTTGGCGCTTGATATGCGATATGGGAGCCTTGCCTCTTCATTGAAGGTGCCTTTGTTTAAAATTCCCCATATTTCTCTTCACTTATGTGAGGTAATCAACTTCAGGATTTGTTCCGCATGTTCTTGATCTCTAATCAGAGAAAATGATTTGAGCCAATTTCGATATTTCAATTTTCGACTTCGGATGGCTTGCTCGGCATTAGGACCCAGTGACTTTTTCAACAGCCTAATGTCTCTATGCAGAATTTGTTTCCCGATTCACTGAAGCGCTAAACACACGTGTCCTTAGTTGGGAACAATTCTTCACCTGTGATGAAACTGTTTTGAATTACGAAAGTAATGGTGCATAGTTTATTTTACTTGTTGGAGACAGGTTTCCTACCACTATGCTTTCTCTTAGCATATTGATTTGTGCAGTGTTTATTCTCAATCTATTGGCGCCTTGATTGACCTCCAGCGAGAATATATGACTTGCACCTGGAAACACGCAATGCATGTACCACGACATTTCTAATACGCCGTGGTCACTAATTGTTGTGTTCCGTATTTTCAGGTCTTCTATTTAAAACATTTCGCAATTACGGGCTTCCAGCGCTGATTTCCAATGCTGTCCTCTGCAAAATGTATTCTCTGGAATCGTTGTTCCCATATTGACATCTTCAGTCGTGCCGTTGAACCAAGAAAAGTTCAGATCTCCACATATCACAGAGAGATTGATAAATTTGATCAGGCAGGCATCAATTATCATCGGTATTGAAGTTATGTATTGATCTGTTGATATCATTCTAGGGTTCCAATATGTGTTAAGCGAAAGCAACTGTTTATGTTTATTGTTATTGAGTTGCAATTGAAGCACTGTTCCTTGCACAAAAAGATTTGGGTTATATGTATGTATTATTACCCATCCATTGCCATTGCTCACCGTTGTTAATAGGCCAGAATATGGATGGCCTAACCTAATTTTCCCTGCTGGATTTAGCAGAATTGAATACCCATCTCTGACGGGGGTCTCGCGCAGCCATGTTTCCTGTAGGCATATTGCAGTTATTTTCCAATGAGAAGGGATATTCTTGGAATAAGTGCTTAAAACCTCTAGTGTTCCATGAGATCAACACACATAAAACTTCACTGTGCATATGTTCTAGTTATTTCTGAGGAGGTCTTTGCTGCCTGTTATTCATAGAGTTGCCTGGTCGCATCGATTGATGTATTTCTTCCATTGTCTCTGCCGAGTTTATTTTAAACAGATATTTCAGGGTGTCTCGTTTTATTTCATTGGCTAATCTAGTATCACCTTCCGACGTTGAGCTGTCATCTCGCGGGGATTGGCGTTCCTTTTCTACAGAAAGATCAAAACCATATGAAAGAAGTTCGTCCTTTGCTGCCAAAGGGGTTTTTCCACAGCCTGAGACCTAATATGTAAGAATACTTGATCAGAGCATTCTTCTGTTATGTATTCGACTATTAGGATGTCTTCAGAGGTGATTGCTCTCAGTGGAGGAATAATGTTCGCTAAACGTATCGCATTCCCTCTGTTTAAGTTTACCTTATTTCCATCTGGGAAGATATTTTTGATCTGAACCTTCCAATTCCTGGAGTGACTCCTTTTTTCTTTCAGTCCAATCAATCATTTTTTTTGCTTTTTGTTTTTGCCATTGGGCTGTCGGCATTTTTGGATTTAAGTTTGTTGATGATTTTTTCATTGTGCTTTCCTTTAAGGCTATGGTTCTTCGTGGACTTTTACTTGATCTTGCACTCTTTAAGGCATTACTCTGGTTCGTCACAGATTTTTCCTTGCTTACCGGCATGTCCACATGTGCCTTTAGGTCAGTGGCTTTATGAGTTGATTTTGGTAACATTTTTGCTGAGCAAGCTGGTGCAGAGTCCACTTGGCAGTCAGACAACATCATGTCTTCATGTGTAACAATTGAATAGGTCGACCACTCACATAGGTCGACCGAGCCTTCGTGGGAACCACTGAATTCAACTTCCGAATCAAGCCTCACATGTTTTTGGGGATTACTGCTCTTTCAGTTCAGAGTTATTATCGTTTTTTTCACACAGAGGTGGCTGGTCTGTTGATTTGGTCACAGTGCTACGCTGTGGTGTTGTTACATTTCATACAAATAGTTTTGTTTTGGCCGGGTGTCTCTTAGTGTTTCCCTTCTTGGTGGTCTCTAATTTCTGATATTTTTAGGGATTTCGACGGTCTTGATGGTTGTGATTTTGTCACCAGTATTTTTGCAGACCCAGCAAAAATTCCAAAGGTATTCATCTGAGCTTTTGTCACTTGACCATCCTGTTTTAGAGTTATATCCTTTGTCTTTTCCAAGCCAGAATCCAACATAGTTGTTTTTTGTGAATTACTGGTTATACGTTCAGATTTTTGTTTGCCCAATGTTTTGTTGTTCTGCTCCCATTGTATGTCGTCATTGTATTGCACTGGCGGTGGGACAGCTGATTGATGGCAGGATGCCTGCTTTGCGATGTTTGCATTTGGATCCAGGCAACTCTTATCGAGATGTCGAAACCATTTCATGCATTCAAGAATTGCATCCAATAAGTCTGCCTTAAGAGTATCGTATCATTTTACAAATGGAATAAGCGCAAGAGATGTTGCTGCCAGCACATTGTTATGGATTTGAATTCCTGCGGCCACAGAGAAGTTGGTTTTGTTATTGTATTCCTGTTCGCTCTCATAGCAATGCTTAGTTCTATTTCGAGGATGACCATTTGCATCTGCCGTCAAATTCTTTTTCTGTTGTGATTTTTCAAATGCGGCGTACTTGTGCGATCATAACATTTCTTCTGTATTGAGGGGGGTATCAATCTAGCCATCTCGTCATCCACTTGTGTGTCTGTTTCTTGGGATAACGTCTTGGGCCCTGCAGAAGATGCAAAGCCATTGATCAGCTTGTTCTTGATTAGCAAGTAATCCACCTTCAAGCGTTCCGTTAAAACGTGCTTCACGCACGGCCAGATGAACTCCTAGTGTTTCCAAAATAGATAATGATGTGTTTTGGCTTGCATCTATATTTCAAACCGCCGGATTCGCCAATTCAGCTGGGGCAATTGTTATTTCTTTGTGCGTTTCCTCATCCTTATTCGAATGTGAAACTTTGTTTGACCACTGCTATCATGGCTGTCATCAGTACGTTGGTGTGGTCTTAAGTTTATGCTGCCTACTGTCCATTTAGTGGCGCTGGCACGACTCGTGCTATTTACTAACTGTGATCCCATTTGAAAGTTAGTCACTTTTGCGGTTGAGGTTTCCAACTAAACGTGCCTTATTGGAGGGACTAGCCGTGCAGTCAGTGTTCTTTTTTATCAAATTCGGCTCCTGGCCGCTGGTTGAAAGAATGTCATTTTGTTCAAAATTGAACATTGAAGCCACATGCCCATTGATTGTTACTTGATGAAGGTCTGAATCGCGGGCGTCAAAGATTTCTACGGCTGTTATGGGCGGAACGAAATACAGGTCACTTCGCTCAAAAGTTCCAAATGGAACATGTATTTCTAGCAGTTCGGTATCAGTGACATCAAAGGGTGACTGGAATAAGGTAGTATCAACTTCGACACTATCGACGTTGTTACAATTATTGACCATTATTTCTGTCTTCAGTATCAGCCAATCTTAAAGGCACTGTTAAAGCACCAATGTTCATTTTTTTTGTCAGCACGGACCGTCAAACATTCTGTTTCATTGTATGGCAGAGCGTTAATGCGGCTCGCATTATTAGCGCACGCCCTCGCTAGCGCCGACAAAGAAGGAACACACCGGGTCTGTGTTAACCTGTTATGATTTCATTCAGATGCTAGTTTCTCGCCGCTTACCTCGAGAGTTATGATTCCGCCGTGAAGCTTCTCCACTCTGTTTTGGTGGCGTCCATATAGCTTATTTTGGCACATCTGGTGGCCATGGGCTGCCATTAGCAAGTTTCCCTTCGCTCCTCGCCCCTTGTTCCGAGGCGGACTGGGGCAGACTGGGACTCTCACGGGACTCTGCGCGGTGCTCCACGCCGCCAAAAACCTTTAAAGGTGGAGCCAGGTGGAGTTAAAGGGCCAGCAAAAAAAGCAGGAGAATCAAATCACCGTTGCTGCAGCTTGTCGCACAAAGTGTTCTGGGCAGACTGGGACTCTCACGGGACTCTGTTTTTACTGCTTTTTGTGCACTCATTTTTGCTCTCCTGACGCATAGCCTGGCTGTGCCGCTTACCTGCAAAGACCAATACCTGTGCACACAACAAAGAGGCAAACAGGCACCTGCGTTAATTAAAAGCCTGCCTGATCGCTGGAGTTGAGCACTGCGCCCAACTGTGCTGGTTTTAAGGGGGACACTGCATTGGAGGACGGTGGAAGAACACTCAGGAGTGCACCTTTTATGGGAACGACAAATGGGGGTATGATTGCTGGGATATGGATGGGAAGAGTATGGTGAAGTGAACAATGTGGTGCGTATTCTTTCTTTTCCAGCAGCAAAGAAAAAGGAGGGCTCCTCCAGAGAGGAGCAGTGACGCAACAATGGTAGTTATATAGAGTCAAAAGAAGCGGACATCCCCTCTAAGAAGAGGGAAGGCAGCGCTGCGTATTAAAAAGGTGAGAGTCCTGTAGTGGAAAAGACTGAAATCTCTGGTTCGAGGAGGAAAAATAAACCATTGTGCAAATAAGTGTTCTTTTGGAATGGTGCATAAACATACATTTGTGAAGTGGGGTAGCCTGGTGTGGAGTGTGGGGAATGGAATTGTGGTAGGGGAACAATTTGTGTTGGAGAACACTGTTTTGGGTGAGGGGTTGGTCTGGGGTTGTTGTGCGAAGACGCATTGAGATTTATTGTAGCGTCAGAGCAGGGGGGCCAGAAGGGCAGCCCCTGGAGGTTGTTAGTGGTAATCGTTGTTGTGACAATTTTGTTTTGGTCATTGTGTCAGTAAAAAGGTGCACGCTGATTAAGCACATGTCCAAGGTGCTGCCACAGTAGAAGAAGATTTTGAAGTACCACAATGAATGGCTACAGGGAACAGAAGGCAAGAGGTTTACAGAGTGGCCCGCGGAGGGCACATACAATAAGCGTATCCTAGAGTTGTGGAAAATACATGAAGACGAAGTACACAACGATAGTGGAAAGGAAGGGGTTAAGGCACCTGTGCAGGCCACAGCCCGTCCCTCTCAAGAGGATAGCCCCAACCAGGCAAAGGCACAGACACCAGTGGCACGACCCATACCCGGAACATACCCACTACAACCTGCAGCAAGGTACACAAATCCATGGCATGAGCCCAAGAGAGACCCCAAACCAATCGCAACCAGGGATAACAAACAGAACACAAGACCCACTCATAATGGAGATGGAGAACAGAGCGTGCAGGGACTTAGAAGCAGCATTACAGAAGACAGAGGAGGAGCTAGCAAGAGTAAGGCAGGGAAACACAGGGGGAGAGCAGTGTCCAGTGCTAGACACAGATACATGGAAGTCGGGCCATGTACTTCTCAAAATGGACAGCGCAGCCATTACAGATGTTAAGATCGAGAGAGATGAGGGAGTCCGTGTTGCAAGGGGAAGTCAGGAGAGCAGGCCACACAGGGAAGAGGGGCACCAGAGCATGAACTACGATACTGTCTTCTCCGAAGGAAAGGAGGACCAGGAGGTGAAGCAGCGGGAGAAAGACCAGGAACAGAGAAATTACGCTATGGGGTGCGCAACTTCCACCACGAGCCAGGCGGATGGCAGTAGCAAAAGGGAGTAACGGCAGGGAGGCAGTTTTTCCTGTTACAGAAGGGATTAGGGAGGGCACATTATGCACCCTTGTCCCATGTGGATGGGAAGAACTTAATGAAGGCATTGCCCTTACTTACAGCGGGAGCTGGGAGATGGATATATGCCCTGGAGAAACAAATGGCAGGAGTAAAATTTGCAGTGGGATCCATGAAGAGCTTGCTTGCTTCAATATTAGGAGAGCAGGGATGGGTGTGGAAGATGGGCGACCAATGTAAAGGGGAACCAGCAAGGCTTCTGCCGCGCCCAAAATAATCCCGATTATCTCTGGATTGCACGATTCCCATCAGTGTGCAGAGTTGAGGGCTGCCTTGAATTCGCAGTGGGGATGGTGCTTTCTGACAGAAGCCAGCAGATGAAGTAAAGGCACGAAGAGACCCAGCGACAGTGTCGCTGACATCAGCAGAACGCTCCTGTGGGCACCTTCAGAGCTGCAAGCCTACCGCAAAAGTGGCTCGGGCAGTGCCCGGTATCCATGCTATTGAGCCTTGGGAAGGCCGTCGCCTGCAAGCATTGATGCACATCCAGGTGCAGACCTGGTGCCTAAGAAGAACCTCCGACATGGTGGCCGTGGAGGCCATGGATGCCGAGACCCCCAGCACCTAACTACCAGAGGAGGCACGCCCCTTCTAACAGCAGGGGGCAAGGAGACCCTGGCACCTAGGCAGTGGTGCTAGCTGAGTGTCCACGGCAGCTCACAGATCCGACTGCCCAGGGGCCCGCATCCCTGTTCCTGCGGTGTGAGGGGGAGCTGGAGACAGCACACAATTGCTGGCAGCGTGGAGAGCCTGACAGTTCCATCCCGCAAGCAGGCTGTCAAGTCATTTGGCAGCAGAAATCAAATGCTGCTTCCCACACACACAGCTTGCCATCCGCAGTGTCGGGGAGCCCCATAACGGCTGTGTGAGGTATCCTGAACATCAAGGCTGAGCTGGGGCTAGGCAGCGCAGTACAAGCTGCACTTAGAGTCACTGCCCAAAGCCCGAATGAGGAACCTGGAGCGTGAGCAGCACGCCAGATACCCCCTGCAGGTACCCAGGGACAGTATCTCATGCGTTGTGTCCTTGATTGCTCTAAGCTTCTAGCTACTACCCTCTTACTCAGATGGCTGAGACGGCTAGTTCAGCTGTTATACTGTACATTTGCCTAAGCTAACACAAGTCTTTGCTGCAGCGCCTGACTGATGGGCGCCCATCAAGCTGCCCACATTTAGACACATGCCACGGTTGATGAGACAGGTCACTGCCATCGCACAGCAATGCAATCAGTGGGACTCCCGCTAAGACCTTCTCAACCCTGCCATACCTTCTCCCAAATGCTAATGGAGAAACCATGTGATCTTGATATCCTTTCCAGGCAGAGGCTGGGAATGAAAACAGCAGCTAAGTAAAGACTGGGGTTGGAGCAGTGGAACGCGGGGAAGACCGCCCCACGCGACAGGAGGTTATAATCTATAGTCCCAGCATGAGGAGGTCAGGGAGCAACCTGTCCTATGGGTCCACGACAGTCGGGACACGGGAGACCCCCACAGCATGCACAGGCGACAGGAGGGCAGCTGGGGATGCCAGGGGCCTGGACAGCCTGAGACTGCCCATTTGGAATTGCCTGGAATGGACCATCAGGCAGGCACAGGCAGGAGAGAGCCCCCAATACATATACAAACGCTGGGCTTCGGCTTGAGGCACCGATAAACGTGCTGGGGGCCTACTGCCTTTGAGACACTGGCTCTTGTTTAACCTTGACGCAGGAGTTTCATCAGGGACTGGCCAGGCAACTGCGGTTTTACTCCCACAAGACTGAGGAGGACAACGCACAAGCAGCCCTAACAGGGAGTCGGCCTGAGGTAAGGCAAGCACGTGTGTGGACAGGCCATGATGGGGGGGGGGGGGGGAGAGAGCAGACATCCTAAGATTGACAAATATGCAACCCTGATTTGGCAGCTGCCACCACCCAGAGCATTGCCACCCCTCGCCCCCTAAACTGCAGGAACTTCTGCCATCTCATTTGGAGGGGAGAAATGTGGAGGTCCTGCAGGCGGTGCCCTGGAACTCAGGATCGGCACCACCGGGGAGGAACTGAACCTCATTAGAGCGGACATACAAAAATCAGCAGAGACCGAAGGCCACTGACCGGAGGGTCACGACAACAGAGGCCAAGGTACAGACGTTTAAGAAGCAAGTGGCTACACTCCTTCAGACAACCATGGCCCTGGAAGGAGGCCAGAGCGGAGGACGAAGAGGGCCAATTGAGAAGGAATAATTTGCAGATAGTCGGTCTCCCTGAATCTGCAGTGGGAGACTCAATGCAATTGTTCCTGGAGAAGTGGCTGCCGGAACACTTGTGGGAGAAAGGTTTATCACAATGGTTTGCTGTGAAACAAGCCCACAGAGTCCCCTGCACAGAGACCAGCAACGGGGGCGAGACCGAGAACGATTGTGGCCAGGATATTAATTACCAGGATTGTGCTGTTCTCTTACAAGCAGCCAGGAGACGGGGTCCGATTGGATTCTCTAACTCGTCAATCATTGTATTCCCGGATTACACGAGGAGAGTACAACAGCAGCAGCAGATCTTTGAGGAAATAAAGCAGGTTTTGGAGGAACAACAACATAGGTTACATGCTGCTGTATCCAGGAAGACTCAAGGTCATTAAAGGGGTCTGCCAGTGGATCTCCAACTCCCGGAAAGAGGCGTTGGAATGGTAAGTTGTCCTTACTTACCACTCGTTCGTTGAACAAACATGCAATTAATGTTCACGACTACATACAGTAAAAACATATCATGTGTATAATGGAAACCTGGCTCATGGTTTCTAGCGGCCCTAATGTAAGTCTAGCTATCCCATCTGTATTTAGCTTTTACGGTAAAAAACATGAATATGGAAAAGGCGGAGGAGTGGCTCTCCTAGCTAAGTCAGACCTGCACCTCTTTGAGGCACCCATTGCCTACCCAGGCTGTGAGATCATCCATCTTAAACGTCTTCCTAATGCTAACTTCTGCGTTAACTTCATTCTGGTATATCGACCTACAGTTAAGATTTCAGAGTTTAATGAAGATGAACAAGTTACTTCTTACCTTGTAACGTTCTTTCGATGGGATGTTCCTCCGACGTATTCCTTATCTTAGATATCTCTTTCCAGCTTTGCTGGCCTCGGACAATTTTTTCTCTAGAGGGCGCTGCGCATCGACGTCCGCCGAGTCGATGTCCCTCGACAGCCGCCGTATCGACGTCGACGTCATCCTGCCTATAAAGGCCGCGCGCAGCGTCCGTTGCTCAGCTCCGTTTTGTAGCCCACAATAATTCTTTCTGGACTAGGCTAATCACCCTGAAGGAGCGTAAGCTGCAACAACAAGGGAAGTAGTACTGCAGGGATGGATGGGAGGGTCGATAATGAATACGTCGGAGGAACATCCCATCGAAAGAACGTTACAAGGTAAGAAGTAACTTGTTCTTCGAAGGGATTGTGTCCTCCGACGTATTCCTTATCTTAGATAGGCTCCCATAGCAGTATTCTGTTATTGGAGGTGGGAGTACTGACTTCATGCTTCCTTTTATTGATGAATAGAGTGCAATACTGCCCTTCCAAACCTAGTCTCTTGACTGGAGGAGGAATCCAAGTTGTAAAACCGTGTAAAGGTATGGACGGACGACCATGTGGCAGCCGCACATATGTCTCTAACCGGCACTCCTCTTGAGGGCCGATGAAGCTGCGATACCTCTGGTCGAATGAGCCCTAAGATTTTGAGGGGGCTCTTTTCCTGCCAGTTTATAACATTCCAAAATGGCTAGAATGATTCATCTGGAAATGGTCTGCTTAGTTATCGGTAACCCCAGCGTTTGACCTGCGTAACCTACAAACAGCTGGTCTGCTTGTCTTATCCTAGCCAGTCTACTGATGTAAAAACTTAAAGCCCTTCTTGGGTCTAGCCTGTGTAACCTCTCTTCCTCTTTCCCTGAATGAGGAGGAGGATAGAAAGATGGAAGGGTAATCTTCTGAGTGATATGAAATTCAGAAACCACCTTTGGGAGGAAATTAGGCTTCACTTGCAGAACAAGTTTGTCTTTGTGAAAGATTGTATGAGGGGGTTTACAAGAAAGAGCTTGTAACTCGCTCACCCTTCTAGCAGATGTAAGTGCTATTAATAAAACAGTCTTAAGGGTAAGAAATCTTAACGAACAAGAGTGGAGTGGTTCGAAAGGTGTGCCCATCAGGAAAGTTAGGACTAAGTTCAAATCCCATAGGGGTACCTGGAATGGTCTTGGGGGATAAATGTTAGTTAACCCCTTTAGAAACTGTATTACCAAGGGTAACTTGAAATAGGATGGTTCTTCCGCAGTGCGCTTAAAGATGGATAGCGCTGCGAGATAGCCCTTGATGGTGCCAACTTGAAGGCCTGAATTTGCTAAATAGAGTAGGAAGGACAAAACCATTGGTGTACCACATGAAAAGGGGTCGATATTCTTTTCTCTACACCAGCTGCAAAATCTGTTCCAACGGCAGCGGTATAAAGATTTTGTTGCTGGCCTCCTTGCCGAAAGCAACACCTCCATAACATCATCAGGGAGATCCCAATCCTTGTACCTCAGCCTTTCAGAAGCCAAGCGTGAAGGTTGAGGGTTTTGATGTCTGGAAGGAGAACCTGACCTCCCTTCTGTGAGAGCAGATTCTCTCTGAGTGGAAGTCGAATTGGAGGGCAGATGGACAAGTCTAGAAGGTCCGGGTACCACGTTCTCCTGGCCCAATCCGGGGCAATTAGGATCATGGTTTTCCAGAATCTTCTCAACCTCCTGATCATTTGAGAAATGACAGGGATCGGTGGGAACGCGTACAGAAGCGGAAACTCCCAGTCCACTATGAACGCGTCTCCCAGAGCTCCTCTCGGGGGAAATTCCCTTGAACAGAATAGATCGCACTTCCTGTTGACACTGGTGGCGAACAGATCTACCTGAGGGGTTCCCCAAAGGGCAAAGATCTCTTGAAGGACTTCCTGAGCTAGTTCCCACTCGTGGGAGAATGTGCTCTGCCTGCTCAGAGCGTCCGCTGTCAAGTTCTTCTCTCCGGCTAGGTGAACTGCCGATAGAGATTCCTTCTTGGATTGCCCAAAACCAGAGCTGCATCGCCTCTCTGCACAGAGGTAGTGATCCTACGCCTCCTCTTTTGTTGAGGTAATGCATGGCCACTGTGTTGTCCGTCATTATCAGGACAGTCTTTCCTTGTACAGATGGCAGGAACGCCTTCAGCGCAAGTCTGATGGCCCTCAGTTCTAACAGGTTGATATGTAGTCTGGACTCCGATGGAGACCAACGACCGCTGATGGTCAAGTCGTTGGCGTGGGCTCCCCACCCCGTGAGTGAGGCATCCCTGACTACTGTTATCTCCGGCCAGGGTTGCCAAAACTGTTCTCCTTTCAGAATGTTCTCCTGACAGGCCCACCACTGAAGGTCTCGAGCCACCCTGTCGGGAGCCTGAAGAAGATCTGTCATTCTCCCTGAAAATTGTGACCACGGAGTTCTCAGTGCCCACTGGAGGGATCTCATTCTCAGGCGAGCCTCTGGCACTAGGAAAATGCAGGATGCCATGAGGCCTAGCAACCTCAAAAAGTCGAAGGCTGGGAGACGTTGGGCATTTTGGAACTTGGTAACCATCTGTAGAATATCTTGAGCCCTCACCTCTGGTGGCGAGGCTTTTCCCAGGGAAGTGTCCAGGATCGCTCCGATGAACTGGAGTCTCTGCGATGGTATCATTTGTGACTTCTTTAAATTGAGGGAGAAGCCCAGTCTGTGAAGGGAGTGGCAAACGTGATTTAGCTGGATCTGAGCTTGTTCCGAAGATACAGCCCTGATCAACCAATAGTCCAGGTACGGGTAGACGTGAATCCCTTCCCTCCTTAGACTTGCAGCCACTACCGACATTAACTTGGTGAAGACCCTTGGGGCGGAGGTCAGCCCAAATGGCAGCACTCGAAATTGATAATGAGAGTTGCCAATTGCGAACCTCAGGTATTTCCTGTGTTTGAGATGGATAGGCACATGGAAATAAGCGTCCTGAAGGTCCAGAGATACCAACCAGTCCTGGAACTGAAGGATCTGAGAAAGAGTTATCTTGAATTTGTCTTTCCTGAGGAATTTGTTCAATTCTCGCAAGTCCAAGATGGGTCTCAGTCCTCCGTCTTTCTTTGGAATGAGAAAGTAAGGGGAGTACCAGCCCTTGTTCCTCTCCGATACAGGTACCGGTTCTATGGCACCTTTCTCTAGCAGGTCTAAAATTTCCTGCAAGAGGAGCGGATCTGGAGCTTTTTGAGAGCTGATCCCCGGTGGATGACTCTGAGGTATGCGTAGGAGAGGCAGGCAGTAACCTTGTGCAACTGTCTCCAATGCCCAAGCATCTGACGCGATAGCCTGCCATTCTGCCAGATGTTGAGTTAACCTGCCTCCTACAGGTGTCTTGTGAGGGAAGTCCTCAGAGTGGTTTTGGGGCGGCTGATGCAGATGCCGATGGTAAAGAGGCACCTGCTGTTGCTGCGGCTTTTGAATATCTACCCCGTCCACCTCGGGTAGTTCTTCTTTGTCCCCTTTGAGCCGGTCGTCCTCCACCTCTTCCGAATGCGCAGTAGAAGCGAAAGGACTTGCCTCTCGCAGAGGATCCTGTGGAACGAAAAGGTGTCTGACGGATTGCAGCGCCTAGGGATTTTGAAACTGCCTTTGATGTTTGCAGTTTTTCTAAACTGTCATCCGCCTTTTTCCCAAACAAAGAGCCATCGAATGGCATGTTCAAGAGCCTGGCTTGCACATCTGGGGCAAAACCAGACTTTCTCAACCAAGCGAATCTCCTGGTTTTTGTACTTGCCGCCATTGCTCTGCTGATACTGTCAGCCGAATCAATGCCCGTCTGGAGGGATTCGCACATAGCGTCTTTACCGTCCCGTATGATATTTAGGAACGCCTCCCTTTCTTCTCCCTCCGGGATGCAGTCAGCCGCTGTAGAAGCACACGCCCAAAGTGTATGGCTGAATCTAGCAAAGGTGCTAGTAGCATTAATAGATTTTAACGCCATGCTACATGCCGAAAAAACTTTCTTTGCCATAGCATCATATTTTTTATCGTCCCTGTCCTGTGGGACGGTAGGGTAAGTAGTCTTGATGTCAGTAGAAGATGCTGCCTGTACCACCAGACTTTCTGGGGATGGGTGTTTGGACAAAAACTCCGGGTCTGCAGAAGATACCCTGTATTTAGTAGACAGTTTTTTATTTACTGCTGGGACGACATCTGGGGTTTCCCAGTTCGTCATGGTTTTCCTTTGAAGAGCTTTATGAAAAGGCACTACAAGATCCTCCTGTGGACCTTTATCAGGAATATCCGTGAGGTCATCTTGTTGGAAAGCCTGTGAAGGTGTTGACCACCCCATAAATTCTGTGATCCTGGCCATTAAGGCTCTATAGGGGGTTTCAGCATGCTCCCCCGGGTCTGGCCTAGAGAACTCCACCTCAGGGGAAGTGTCTAACCCACTTGCCTCATGTAAGGAATCATGGAGTTCCTTTAATCTGCGTTCCTCTGAGGATAACTCCTCTTGAACTGGGGTTGCAGATCCCTGCAACTCAAATGTCTCTTCTTGGTCAGATAGTTCTCCCTCTTCCATAATTGAGGACATAGTTCTCAATTGGTCTGAACTCACAAAGGGTGTGAAACCCATCTCCAAGGCAGAGGGTGCCAAACTTGTAATCGGCCTCGAAAACGTTGATGTCGTCGACGCCGACGTCGAAGGCTTCGAATGTGGCGTCGAAAACAAAGGCGGAGGCCTCAAGGTCCTCGATAGAATTGGGATTCTGCTTGAGGATGTCGACAATCTCAACGCCATTGTCATCGAAGACCTGGGGATAGCCACTGGGTGCGCCGCAACCGTGACTTTCCTTGGCATCGACGCCGGTGTCGAAAATGGCGTCGAGTCTACAGACCCGTGTGTCGAAGGTCCCTTCGACAACGGCGTCAAAGACACCGACCTTGGCGTCGACGGCACCTTCGAAGAAGGGTTCGAGGTCATAGCTTTACTCGAGGGTTCGTGATGCGCTCGAGAAGCTTCCTTTGCCGGGTACTGCGACTCGCGGTGTTTTAAACCTTCGGGTCTTTCGACCAGAGCATCGCTCTCGGCAGACTTCGAGGGGGTCGAGGCCGCTTTCTCGAAGACGCTCATCATATTTTTGCGGAATTCCTCCCATTCAGCCCGGGAACTATGTTTCGTGGGGCAAGGGATTCTCTTAGGAGAAACAGAGGAAGAGGAGGACGAAGAAGGGGATCTTCGACGTCTCCTCTTCGAGTGCTTCGATCTCGAGGAGTGATGGGACCCGCTTCGAGACCTGGAGCGCGAATGGCGACGAGGAGACGAATGTCTCGACTTCGTCGAGGAAGAAGAAGCTTTTGAAGTCTTACCTTTTTCCAGCTTCCCCCTACGCTCCTTCAGGGCCTTAGCTGTCATGGACATACAGTCTTCGCACTCCGAACAATGGTGTTCAGCTCCCAAACACCACAGACAAACTCTGTGAGGGTCAGTCAGAGACATCTTTTTCCCACAGTCTCTGCATTTTTTAAAGCCGGACCGAGGGGTCATCGGTTCCGACGAGGAAGCCATTGAGTATGGATTGAATATCTCGAGGAAATTGGATTAATTCTCTACGAAAACTGAGCAACGATATTCCGAGGCACTGAGTAAGCGCGGAAAAACGGAACTGAGCAACGGACGCTGCGCGCGGCCTTTATAGGCAGGATGTGGCAGGGCGGCTGTCGAGGGGCATCGTCTCGGCGGACGTTGACGCGCAGCGCCCTCTAGAGAAAATGTTTTCCGAGGCCAGCAAAGCTGGAAAGAGATATCTAAGATAAGGAATACGTCGGAGGACACAATCCCTTCGAAATACTCCATACCCTAGAACCTCTCAATAAACCTAATAGTGCAACCATTCTGCTAGGAGACTTGAATAGATAGTTGGCCAATTCTGGAGACAAGGATGCTAAATAATTGGCGAGACATCTGAAAAATCAAAACTTTAACATCCTAAAAAGAGAACCCACACTTGTAGGGGGAAACATCTTGAATTGGATGGCTAGTAGGAACATCACTTTGAACATTACCACAACTAGACCATGTGCTTGGTATGATCACTGTTTCATAGAAGGACTCATTCGATACCCAAACAACTCCAGAAAGACCCACAACCTACCTAAAACAGTCACCAATAGGAATTTGAAAAAGATTGTCTCAGACTATCTGCTTCAATGTTTAGCACGGGTAATGGAAATGACCTCGGACTTAGACCACCGCAGAAGCATTAGCAAATACATACAATAAACGACTAACCACCTTCTAGACAGAGATGCCCCGATGAAAACCAAGATAGTCAGGGACAATAACTGCAAGCAAGTTTGGTTTTCAAAGGATTTGGTAACATTGAATAGGAAAAAAGGCAGAGCAGAGCGCTTTTGGGCAAAAAATCAAACGGAAGAAAGTAAAACGTCTTGGAAAACTCTACAATCTATAAAAAGAACATTCTAGAGGCAAAATAGACCTTTTACAATAAAGAAACAGAAAAAGCAGAGAATGAATTTCAAAAACTGTTTAAAATATATCACAACCTGGAAAAACCACTACTTCAACCAAAGGCATATACACCGTCTAGGGAAGATTGCATCAAGGTGCAAGGGATAACATTTCTGAGATACCAGAGAATGAGACGGGTAGTGACCATAAGCCAGCAAAAAAAGAGGAACCTGTGGGCTCCTTTCATTCCCAACCAATAACAAGCACCAATATGTGCGCCTTCTTTGGAGCTATGCGCCCTACCCACTGCCATGGAGAAATTCTGCCTCCTAAACTCATCTTAAGCTTCCCTAACATTTTGTTCCTTTTTTGGTTCGCTTTGTTAACTCCTGCTTTTACCACAGTTTGGCCCCAGACTCAATCAAACGTCCTATTACAAAATCAATTTTTCTCCAGAAGGTGATTGTCAAAGTGGCTTCTGCCCAATTCCAACAACACTTGGAACAGCTGGGTATCCTACACCATATGCAATCAGGTTTTCGTTCTGATCATGGTATGGAAAGTGACCTATTAGACCTGCAGTCCCATATGCTCAACTACTTGGAAACAGGCAAAGTTGGTCTTCTAGTACTTTTAGACTCGCCAGCCGCATTCGAATTGCTTGATCATTATCGCTTATTGGATACCTTGATCACAACTGGGAAATGCTCTAAAGAGGCCAGACTGGATTCACTCTTTCTTGAATAACAGGGAATCACGAATAAGCTGGGGCAGAGCCTGCTCGACTCAGAAAATGCTATATGGTGTCCCACAGGGAGCGTGTCTATCACCTGCTCTTTTCAACCTATATGAAATCATTCTGCGACTGGCTATCCAGCATGGGCATGTATTTTGCCAATTATGCCGATGACAACCAGCTCATGATCGAGCTATATGGTGATCACAAGAGCGATTCAGATCGGCTCAACTCCATCTATGACTCAATAAAAGGAGTGGATGTGCAGGAAGTGGATGTGCCTCAATCCCACAAAAACTGAGCTCATGATCTTTGGATCTGAGCAGGCAATGGCTAAATTAAGTCCTAAATACAAATCCATGACTCTGGAGGGAAACTGTATAGACATCCTCGGGAACGCTGGGTGTTTATAATTAAGTCTCCCTCCGTTCTAAGGGACACGTGTATGGAGTCTTTAGCAACTCACACTATCACCTTAGAGTGCTAAGACTCGCCAAATCTTTTACATCACCAAAAAATTCTGAAGTATTGGTTCGAGCCATTATTAAGCCCTGGCTGGACTACTGTAACGCTCTTCTTTTAGGAGCGAATAAACAATGTAAAACCAAGCGCCAGATGATTCAAAATGAAGCAGTGCGGATCATTTTTGATATTCCTAAGAGGCAACATATATCTGGAGCCAGAAGGATATTAAACTGGCTACCAGTGTCAGTCAGAGCAAGTTTCAGGGCCCTTTCTGTGGCACATCAATGCCTACATGGAAAAGCTCCCAGCTATCTTAAGAAAATGCATAGCCCCATACATCCAGGCACCTACGATCAGATACCCAAGGACAACTGGAAGTACCACGTGCTAAAAAAGAAAAAGGACTTGGGTGTTCTTTTGACGTTCTTACGCCTCAAGCATGGAATACACTCCCTAAAATGATGTGCCTAGAGAAATGCCACTTGGCTTTTAGGAAGCAACTAAAGAACTGGCTGTTCGAATAATTTCTATTCCCTAGCCTGTTTTACCCTTTCGTCCTGTCTGATCCTTGGGATCTTTTGTCTGTGTGTTTATGTTGACTGTGCCCTGATGCCTGCAGGCTTTGGCACTATATAAATAAACAACAAAAAGGCAGTTGGTCGGCGAACCCGCAAGGAGGAAGGTAGGGCAGATGCTCTGGCAGACGAGGGTAAACCCAAACGCTGGAGAAAGTAGGGGACTGTATCTCGAACTCTCAGACCGAGTCAAACAGGGTCACAGTGGTGGAAGATGGGACTCTTCGGCTACAGGGCGAGGGTGAGCAGTTGGCTGGAGCATCGACTGAGACTCCGGACGAAAGTGGCCAGTGAGCAGGGAGGAATGCCCTAGCCCTGGATTCTCCATAAGAATAGTATAGTAGGGTGCACTGAAGGTGGTGACGAGATCAGTTGCAACACAGACATGGGGTACCTGGGAGCCTGGTCCCCATAGATCCTTACGACCAGGAATCTGGACACATACAATCACCCCGCCACTTTGCAGGACAGTGCTTAGCTGTGCGCCCCCTGGCACACGCATAGAGTCTGACTCTCCTGATGGTGGGTTGATGCAGAGTACCCATATTTCAGGTATTCTATTATGGATGTTGATGAACTATTCTGGTTCCTTGTTGATGTTTTTGTTATGTGGGGTGGAGGGGAGGTGTGTGAGAAGGGGTCATGGGGGAGGGAGGTGGTGGGATAGTCCAGCTCATAGCCAATGCCATGTTGGGTACCGGGAAGCACTGAATGCTGCAAAGTAGGGGGGAAGGGAATCGCAGGCAGCACAATGGGATTTTGTTTGGTTCTCACGTGGAACGTGAGGGGGCTGGGACGGCCAGCCAAACATAGGGAGGAAATGGGGTTCCTGACGCGGTGAGGAGTGCAGATAGCATTTCTCCAAGAAACACACCTCAACAGATTTGAGCTCGAGAAGTTGAGGCACACTCCAGGGCCATGGTTGTCTGAAGAATGAGGTACATGGCATGAGCTGCTCCTCCTATTCTAGAAGGGTTTTGACCTGGACTACGGGTGGGGTGCCCTTCCAGGTGACCAAAGTTCTCTGTGATGAGGAGGGAAGAACTCTCATCCTTTTGGGAGTGTTAGACGGGAGGGACGTGCTTAACCAACTTGTCTGCTCCCGACATAGACAATGGTACCTACTTCCGGGGGTAGTGGGGATGATGGGGGGACATAGGCATAGAGAACAAATACGGGGGTAGCGGAGAGATTTCAACTACTCCTATTCCCACCCACATGGCACATACTCGCACCTGCATTATATGTTTGTGGTGAGGGAGCAGTACCTTCAATTTTGGGCAATCGAATACATGGGAAGGATGCTGTCAGACCATGCCCCGAAGAGCCAACATGGCCTGGGGGTGGAGGAGGAGGGTGTCTCCAATGTGGAGGCTGCGAGCCGAAGCACTGACAGATGGGGCATATGTCGAGGAGATTAGGCGAGCAATGGGGGACAATTTCGACCTCAATGATGGCTCAGTGACTGATTACAGGTACTGTGGGAGTTATTTAAAGCAACAATCAGGGGCAAATGCATAGCAGCCACCCACAGTGTTTTCTTCAACGTTATTGTCCACTCTGAAGGGCTTGGAGGACCGGATTAAAATACTGGAGAGGGAAATGGCGACTGGATAGCCATGTGGGGCTGAGTTCCTCTGGGGCAAGGTGCACCAACAACAGGCGCAAGAGCGCCTGGGGAAACCTGATTATGCACACTATCTAGCAAGGATTCACATGAAGGGGGACAAAGCAGGGTGACTCCTGGCCTGGCTCCTCAGGTGGAAACAGCCGAGGAGCTTGATCACCCAGACTGAAGCGGAGGGCAGGCACCTGGTCACTACGCAGGAAGGCATTAATGCAGCCTTCCAAAGGTACTACGAGCAGTTGTATGGTAGTAGGGGGCCTGTGCACACAGAGGACATGGAGGATGTACTGGAGCAGGCCCCCCCTCTCGCAGAGGAGTGCAGAGGTACCGGCTAAGCTAGAAAATCCCCTGTTGGAGGATGAGATCAAAATAGTCATAGTATCACTGGGGAATGGGAAAAGTCTGGGAACGACGGCCTCCTGGGTGAATTTTATAAGATGTACTCTGATTAATTGGTCACATGACTCAGACGACTTTATAATTCGGCCTTCCAGGAGGTGAGACTCCCTGCATCCATAAGGGAGGCTATCATTGTGCTATTTAAGCCAGGGAGGGAACCAAGGCACAGCGGGTGCTATCGCTCCATCTCGCTGATTAATTTAGACACTAAAATACTAGGCAATTAGCGGCGAGGCTCCTTAAAGAGGCCTCCCAATTGATCCACTGTGACAAATGAAGATGTGTATGGGGCAGGAACACCACAATGAACCTTTGGATGCTTTAATATGTCATAGAAAAGGTACAGGGGCTGGAGGAGGAACTGGTGGTGGTGTCCCTGGATGCAGTTAAATCCTTTGACTCCATCAACTCGGAGTGGCTTTTCCGCATTCTAGAGAGGAATTGGCTGGGCCCAAACATGATGAAGTGGATTTGATTACTGTACCAGGAACCTCTAGCAAGGGTAAAGACAGGCAAAGTTTCGCACAGTTGGCAACTGGGGTGGGGCACATGCCAGGGTTGCCCACTATTGTCCATTCTATTCGCCCTAGTACTGAAGCCCATGGCAAGAATCATCAGGGCACAATTCCACGATGCAGGGATAGCGGTAGCAGATCAGCGGCACGTCATTTCCCTATATGCCAATGCTGTCCTGATTTATGTGGATAGCCTGGGGGTTCACATCCCTTATACAATGAAGGTACTACAGTATCTAGAGGCATTCACTGTTTTTCAGGTAAACATGGACAAATCACTGGTGTTCCCACTAGGCTCACTCGTGGGCAGAGCCTTACAGGACTTACCGGAGGATGGGCTCCGCTCGGTGGATGACTCATTTCGCTATCTGGGTATCCAAATTCACCACGCCACGGCAGACCCCTTCCAATATAATGTGGGGGTGGCCTCACAGGGATAGAAGACAAGATTGCATTCTGGAACCGATTACCTCTGTCCCTAATGGGCGAGATAGTGATTTGCAAGATGTTGATACTCACCAGACTACTCCATTTATTCACCAATATCCCACACATGGCACAGGTTCCCGTCTAGGTTTTTGTTTGGACACTAAGAACTTTGGAATTACTATGAGGGGGGAAGTTACATAGGGTTTCATTGACCAAGGAGGCTCCAGGAAGGGGGACCGGCTCTCCCAGATTTTAAACTATACTTCCAGGTGGTCTAGCTGCAACATGCTACCAGGTGGGACGCCACAGCAGTGAGGTGGGGGTGGTTGGACTGGCAGTTAATAGGGGTACTTAGGAGGCACTACACATGGATGGAGCTACTTTGGAGGGAACCAGGAGACAGAATAGTCCTGCCCGAGTAAGGTGGTTTGGCAAGCATTGAAAAGGACACAGGCCAAGCTACAGCTAGGGGAAGGTTACAGCCCAGACATGACCCTAAGGGCCGACACCAGGGTGGCAAGGATCATGAGGACATAGGAGACACCAAATGCACTCAGGAAGGGTGCCGGCAATTTGTTGAGGGGAGGGCGCTAATGGAATTCAGCCAATGGGCAGAAAATTACTGGATGCCCAAGGGTCAGTTTTTGAATCATGCCAGGCTAACTAACGCATGTGCAAGCGAGTGCGGCACAATACCAGAGGAACCCCCAACTACCCAGTGTCAGGTCTATCAAGTCTAGCAGTTGGCCAGTGTTAACACATTGGGTCAGTGGGTGCTTTGTACATAGACACAAAGTGAGGTGTTAGAAAGGTTCAGATTCTGTTATCCCTTCATTATAATCAGTGTAGATCTCCCAAGCTAAGATGGAGGAATAGTGTACATATCTGATCGGTTGGGAGAACAATGGAAGAAGTGTCAAGGGTGACTCCAGGTTTCTATAACTGCCTTTCATCTTTAGTACTTTTCATGGCAGGTAGTATTTATGTTAAGCTCCTTAACTAAGGTCTAAACTAGAGTTCTGAAGAGCAGTAGCAGCAGAAGCAAGAAGATCTAAGCAATAACCTTTGTGGTATAAGAAGGTCTCAGGTGGGAGCGCAGCAAATTGAGAGACATTATGTTATGTATTGACCGTCACTGAAGGCAGCGAACGCAGCGTGTACCAGAAGATTTATAAATACTAAGTTCTTAGGAAAAAAAACGTTATGCACATTGCTTTAATTGGTCTGATAAAAGTATTCTGAAAGACTGACTGTTGTGAGGAATCAAGCTTCTTACCATTAAGCTTCAATGTTATGTGGTGTGCGTGTGACACACAACACAGAATCACTCGTGCAAGTGAGTGTCAGACAGTTGGAGGCGCGCACATTAGCGGAACTAGTGGGCTGCAGCATCCATTGATCCTAAGGACATTTGAAGTACGGGCTGATAGATTCGCAGCGCGTAGCATCCCAGCCATTTCTAATGGGCTCGGCGGCGCAGCAACTTCTTCTTCTTCTAAATTACTGAATGCGTGGGCGGACCCACGCAGGCGCTTCCCCATCCAATAGGATGATGTGCACCTACCCCCACCACTCATACACATTGCCCTCACAATCTCATAACTCCTCCCACCGCCCCGTCTGCCTCACAAAATCCAACAACACACTGCTCCTCCTCCTGCCTCTCACCCCGTCACCTCCCAGCATAGCCTTCCCACTCAGCTCAGCCACACCCAGTGCAGACATCCGAACTCTCCTCAATTCTCTCTCCTCAACATGTCTCTCACACCCAAGCAGAAAATGTCCCACAGTCTCAGGCACCCCACACACTGCACAGTCCCTCGACTCACGCTTCCCCACTCTATATAGACAGTCATTCAGCCCCACATGTCCTATTCTCAACCGATTCATCATCACCTCCTCCCGCCTCCTCCATTCCAGACTCCCCGCATCCACCTTCACTGACACTTTCCCACGGACACCAAACATCCACCTGCCCTTCACCCCACTCCCCCACCTCTCCTGACACTCATCCATGACCCGTCTCACCACCACAGCCTTCACCTCATCCACACTCAAAGGCAACCTCACATCAACCGCTCCCCTCCTCATACCTTCACCCGCCGCCAGATCCACCAACTCATTACCCAAAATGAACGAGGACAGGAAGTGAATCTAACACAAGAAGGGAAAATAAAGGCAGAGTAAATGTGCATGCGCATTACAGCAAAAGAAAATCAAAAGACTTTAAACCTAGTGCACATCTGAAAGAGTCTTTCAGGAAGTAACGAACATCAGGCAGCATTTTAAACTGGGCCCAGGAAGCTTCTATCACAAATTAAAAGACTGCAATCTGAAAATAAAACCTCAGCAGTAGCAACAAAGGAAAATTCAGTATATAAGCAAAGGAGAAAAAAGACGTAAAATAAATTGGTGTATAAAAGTTATAAGAGAAAACATAGTTAGGAATAGTAGATAGATTACAGTAAAAATAGCAAAGACATAGGAACAAGAAGAAGTAAAAGGAATGACACAACTCACCTCTCAGCAATATGCAGAGGTAGACAGGTAAAACTAAAATACATGGTATAAGAAATATTGAGGTCAACCATTTAGTACAGTTTAATAACTAACCAAGTGCCTTTATTTTGCTGCAGATGCCAGATTCCAGGAGAGCAGCGTCTGTCATTTGTTATTTTATCCATTACCCTTTTCCCTTTCCTGGGGTTTCTGACTCAGCTGTAAAGTCTGGGGTTGAGAAGGAAACATCCAGTGAGGGTCTGTGGGATCAGCATCAGCTCCTGCGGATTCCAGTTAACCTGTCCTGACACCGACATTCTACATGCGATCCTCACTTTTGGGAATGAAGGGCATGTCATACTGGGTTATATACCGCCCATATGGAGACGTTGGAGTAATCAGAGTGGGGCAAAATATGTATGTGAGTCAGTAAAGTGTCTAGGAACGGCTGTTTTAAGTTGAACCAGTTAATTTTCTGCATCAGGTCTATCTGACGACCCCAGAAATTGCCTGTCGAGAGGTGATGAGAGTAAATGCTTTGCTAGGGGGCCAGTTTGACTGTTCCTCCAAAATATGCTTATTGGGGGTTGTACCCGTGATGAGTCGAGGGGAATCAGAGGAAGAAGATGGCAGTCTTGTTGTTATTCCTAGCGAAACACAGGCTGGCAATTTCGTTGAAATGCCCAAAGGTCCCCGTGTTGGCACAATGGCTGGCCGATACGCAGCGGTGGGTGGCCGCAGAGCAGCAAATAATGCAAGAACTGGGGTGAAAGGAAGGGAATGCCGACAAGGGACTTGCATGGACCATTCTCCTAAATAACTTTCAAACCTCTCAGATGGTCTTCCGCTTGAGATGCAGGAAGCTGCCAATGGAGGGCCGGAATCTGACAATGGGAGCGGATCATCGGTCACTGGTATGGCGCAGATCATGCGACTTAAGGCAGACATGGGTGGGAAGATGGCCATCTCAGGACTATTTTTACAGGATTGGACTGGACAGGGAGGGGAAGGAGATGTTTTTGTTTATGTCTGGAAAAATGTAATGAACCGATAAAAAAATAAAAATAAGCAACAACCCCTGCAATACCAAACATCGAACACAGTGCAGACCCACATGCAGTAAGCACCTGCTTAAGCTAACATGTCCCCACGCGAACAAATTGCTTTACCACGCGGTACAGTGACCCACTTTATGGGAGTAAGTGTCCTGGGGCTAACCCATTCCTGCTACCAGGGACGTATACGTATCCACAATAGGACAGCCCACAGCAAGCTCTGACGTGCCCAGTCCTGTCCGTCAACGCTGATCCGCAAGAGGAACCCCAGGTGAGAGTGACGATAGGACAAAGCATGTTCACCTTTATGGTGGACATGGGGGCCACCAAATCCTGTATCAGGGAAGGGAGGTTTCCATTGACCAACACAATTATGGGCACACAGATTACCTGGAGCAGGTGCCATAGTTCCATTCCCTGAAGTTACCCATCACTGTAGGTGCACACAAAATATCCTTACTTTATTGCAAAGAAAGCCCAGTCGAGCTGTTGGGTAGAGATATGTTAAGCAACTTAAACATCTCATTCTCGGACAAAGGGAGAGTGTGCTCAACAAAAGGCATGCATTACACAAGGGTAGCTGCAGTTCTCCAAGCATACTGTGGCACAAGAACTGTGCAAGGAGTGCCCATACATGAGCAGCTGTTCCTGTATAGAGTAACTGTCTTGATAGGATGGCTACCCGGACTCCAGAACATATTTCTGCATACCTCTGAAATTCCTGTTTAGACCAGCTGTCCCACAGAAAAAGGTACCAGGCACCATTTTCACCTTACACATAGAAGCAATGATTACCAGAAAAGATGCAGGTATCTGAGCAGGAACAGACAAGGAGAGGTGGAGTGGTGCGCTATCCTTTGCATAGATCCCACAATACCACTAAGAGAAGTGTCAGATGAAAGGTTGTTCGAGGACATAGAAGAGTAAGGAAACATGGGGGTTGAATACACTGTCGCATAGTGATACAACACAGAAAAGTGCTGGACACTATTAGTTGCCAAGCTACCACCATCACTTTTGTGTGAATACATAGCACAAGTGCCCAGCTGCCTGTGGACTAGCAACCCTCATGATGCAGGAGTACAAAAGAGAATAGGAGCAGTACTTTATCAGACTCAAACCAGGTGCAATACTGCCTTGAGTGACGCAATACTCATTGCCCAGGGAGGCTGATAAAGGACTGTATGACACCATTGCTGCATTATTTAAACAATACATTATAATGCCATCCACAACCCCATGTAACACAGTCATTTAGCCTGTGAAAAAAAGCAAAAGGCTCCTCTTGGAGGATGATACAAGACCTCTGCCCTTTAAATAACATTGTTGAGGCAGAGTTCCCAGGAGTACCCAATCTAGTCAACATGCTATGTAACATACCCACAGAAGCGACTCACCTCACCGTGTTCGATCTCAAGAATGCATTTTTCTCAATCCCACTGCACCCAGACTCCCAGTATCTCACTGCGTTCACTTGTCGTGGTCAGAGATTCCAACATGCTTGCTTGTCTGAGGGGTATTGAGAGTGCCCAAGCATATTCAACAATCCAAATAGATTCAGGCAACATTCAGGTACAAAGCACAGTAATCCAATAGGTAGACAATCTCTTGGTGTGTAGCACGCCAAAAGAACAGTGCAGAAAGGATTCAATACAGCTTTTGAAATTACTGGCAGATAAGGGGTTCAAAGTTGACAAGGAAAAACGACAGTACTGCCAGAACATGTAGCATACCTGGGACAAATATCTTCTGAAGTGAGGAAAGTTACCACAGATAGGGCAGCAGCAGTCCGCAATACACCTGAGCCAACTACAGTGAAAGAGTTGCTGCAGTTTCTGGGGTTGAGTAATTATTTAAGATCATGTATCTTTGATTACACAACCTACACCAAGCCCCTACTCCAGGCACTGAAAAAGGCACAGAAAACCAAGGGACCCCTTGAGTGCACAGATGAAATGACAGACTGCTTTATTAACCTCAAACTAGCAATTACCAATGCTCCATTATTGGTAACACCAAATTAAAACAAACCATTCTATTTATTCTCACATTCAGATGGCCAGGATTATTTTTGGCTTTATGGAAACATGGCCCCCACCCTTATGGAATGGTCTGTACTCACTGGTCACATTACATTCACCAGTCCAGATCGTCCCCGAAAAACACCTTTCAGAGTCCACTCAAAAAGCCCAGTCTCCACCGCAGCCCCTTACTAATGAACAGACAGAAAGATCAGAAACTCAGACTCACAAGCAAAGTACTAATCATTATTCTCAGGAATCTACAGACACTCTTAACAAAATACCCAGGTACCGGCTCTTCACAAAAACAGACTTTCTTCACCTCATTGTTAACCCCTGGAATTCAGACAGCCACGAAGGCTGAGTGGATCCAAATCGTGTGCAGGGATTCGGTCCAACTGGCAAATTCTACTGAAAACGGACTCAATGCTGTACAAGAGGAGCTACGAGCACTCTGAGTAATGACACTTAAGAATAGATTTATGTTGGACCTTCTAACGGCCATGGAAGGTGGAGTCTGCAAGACCAGGGCCACCTGTTGTACCAACATACCACACAAAAACTCCAACAATGGTTTATTCAGCATCACAATAAAGGCCCTCCATAATTTACAAACTGACATGGAACAAGAAAGATGGGTCATTGATGAACAAGACTGGTTATCAACAATATTTGCATGGATGCCCAAATGGTTGACTATCACATGCAGAGTAATGTTTCCTATAGCTGTCTTTCTAATATTACTTTTCAGTACCTACAAAATAATAACTGCCTTCTGTGTGCCCCATGGAGGAGGAGTAAGAGTACTTTTAGTAAGAACAGGTAATGCCACTTCTCTTTGCAAACATGTACATACACATACAGATAAAGGGAATGAGGAGAATGAGCCATGCACCATACGTAGAGGGAAGGCCAGGTGGGATTATGGGACAGTTTTGCGGCAAAGTAGCAGCCTATTACAACAAGTGTAGATTTTGCAGATAGAGGGAAGTGCAAGAGGCACCTCTTGTAGTTTAAAGTCTTTTATGTAGTGTGACAGGCAAGTAGGGGTAGATTGCTTAAATAATGTATAAGGAAACCTATAGCGATATGTGTTAACAACAAGCAGAGGTTCTTTCTAACGTGGAATAAGTCATGTTTGAGATTGCAGATGACTAGGCCACAGAGTTTTCTGCAGCGAACAGGTTTCATTCTGTGTGTTTTAGCTGGTGTACAGACTGGGAAAGCGTCCTTGGAGGTGGTGTGAAATGCTGTGCAGAGATTGGTTGATCGTGCCAGGCAAAGTGGGATCTCGGGCTGATCTAGCAAGTAATGTTTCAAACCCATAGCCAGCATTCTAGAAGGCGAAGGACACGGGTTGATGAGAATGCAGTAATGTTCAAGTGCAACCAGGGGAAGCTTTATAGGGAATAGCCACTCAGTTGGTACTGCAGAAACTAAGGGAAACAGAGCTCAAACATTCAGGGAAATATACTCATCCGAGTTGTGTCCCAGTAGGGTTTTTTTATAAGGTTGCTTCTTCCCATGGTAAGAAAAGCTCTAAAAAAGTAACAGGTTTTCAAACATAAGCCGCAATATAAGCTGTCAGGTGCACAGCTACAAGGGTGAGAACCTTCAGGGAGTGCCAAGCGTTTTGGTCGCAGGATGAAGTATTTGATTTTGTTGCCACACTCTCTACACCTCACAAGGGGATTGGTTAAATATGACTCGAGGGTGGGTTGACCAATCGGAGAGAGGTCTGAAAGTAACAAAGTGAACATAAGGCCACTGGCCAATGGGGATGTCTCCCTCTGGGACCACTGCAAAAGATTTAAGACTACAGGTGTTTGGCAGTAAACCTACTTGGTAGCAGTCTGTACCACACAGATTCACTTGGTAGCTGTGGCTGAGCAGTCAGACTTCCCTCAAGAAGAGTTAGGCATTATACAGAGTATTCACAATAGGTCAAAAGAACATAGTAGAACAAGTAAACACTGACCAGGGCTTGGTGTAAAAGAGATATAATTATTTATTTAAAACCACATCTAGTAAAACACACAGGCACTAATGTTAAGCAATTCAAAAACACGGTCACTAAAAGATATACACTCCCTTAGAAGAATATTAGACAATTCTTAAGTAAAGCCCCACTTATTTTCAGACAGCGGTGAGCGCTTAACGCAGATGGCATTCTAATAATTCGTTTTAAAAAGGGAGAGAAGAGTATAATTTGAAACAGATCCCAACACTTCACAAGAACACAACAAGAGAGGAAGGCAAAGTAAAACCGTGAAGTTAGAGTTCAGAAGGCCGGATCCACTTTAAGAGGATCAGAACGAAATGTGTCCAAGGTCACATGGTTGAAGTGCACAAAAGTCTTGAAAAGGTTCAGAAAGAGTTGGACTAAAGAAAGAGACCAGTTAGATGTTCAAGGCGGCCAGCCCAGTCCAGAAGGTTAAGGGATTATTATTACCTTGTAGCAATCTTTAGAAAGGGAGGCCTGGTGGACACTGTACCTTAAAGTGGTGAGAATACTCCAGCGGGGGCAGTTGTTCCTGGCAGCGGATGCAAGTCGGTGCTTCGTCCGGGGGAAGAGGATCTCGTCGGGGAGGAAGATAGGAGTCCGTTGCACTGCCAGGGAAGAAACCAGCCGTGGAGTTCTCAGGTAAAAGGAGCGGTCCTTTTATTCGCGGTCCAGTGGTAAGTGGCTATCCGGTTGCCGGGGTGCTTGGCACGGGCAATTCGACCACAAGACGTCCTGGGATGCGAGGGAAAGAAGGTAAACTGGTTGTGCCCAACAGTCAGGGGAAGAAGCCTCTACAGTCGGGAGATCTTCTCTGCTGTCGGGAAGTGGCGAGTCGGTTCCGCAGGGCTCCACCGGTGGCGTCGTCGTGGTAGGTCAGCTCAGCTTCTCCCTCGTCGGATTCTCAGGTCCTGTGGCGACTTCTGAAGTTCCAGTCCCCAAAGCCCTGCTTTTATGAGGCACACCCCCATTCACTCAGCCTAGCTGTCAATCAAACATGCTAAGTGGTGAGCCGGCCGGCTCACCACTTGGGCCAATCACACAAGAGTGCGACTTGAGTTACCAAGGTAACTCTGTCCATGGTGCCTAAACCCCCTCCCACGCCCCCTGTGGTACCCAGACAGAGTGGCACCACTTTTGGAGGCTTCTGTGGAGAAGCCCGCCAAAAAGTGGAACAAAGGGCTCGACTTGGGTTGGAGTCACAGAAGAGAACACAAACGCCATTTTAGAATCGAGTCCTGGCAAAAAATACCAACCGGCGAATTAATATTAATTAAATAAACCGGCGAACCGGCGGTATGTTCGAGGCTATGATAATTAAATAATTAAAGTTGGTAGTCTCAAACAATGGGAAAATCCCATAGGGATATATTCGCGGTCGAATATAAAAAGTAGTATCCACTGCCACCAGCCAAAACTCGATCAGGGGGGACGTAGACGTGCCCTCTCGACTAACAGAACCCGGGGAAATCGAATTGCCCCGACCAGTACGTCCACAATATGATGTTTTTTACCGGGTTCTGGCAATAATTTGGGACTAGTAAAGCCAATGGTGACTTTACATGCCCTGTGAGACAGTGGTCAGTCCCAGGGTATGGAGTCTATGGTGGGGTGTCACTATGACACCCCTGTGTCACTGCATGGAGGGTGCTGTGTAACACACATAGTAAAAACACATGAGGCCCTATGAAGTAAAGGACCCCATAGCCCATAAAACACATTAACAGTCAAAGGAACACCATAAATCATGTCCAAGAGTGGGATAAAAAGAGTCTCACTCTTGGCAGGAGAAAAAGAACAAACTCCAGAAATCCAGCAAAGCTGCTGGGGGACTCACTAGGTTAGGAAATACAGCCTAAAGAGAGAATTCTCCCTAACAGGATGAAGAACTCAAATTGAGCCTGACATTAGGTCACTATTCGAGGGATGGTACTGCTCTGGTCACGAGGAAAGGTTTGAGCCAATAGTGCTAACAAACGTAGGGCTTTCTGTAGGTGATTATTAGCATCACCAATAAGATTGCAATGTTTTTGTTATACGTCTCGAAACAATGTCAACTCTTTCCTCATTAGTCAGCCTATATATACACACACACACACACACACACGCCTATTTAATGATGCATTGAATGAAGCTGGTCTTTTTCCCAGCCGAGATTGCATTTAATCAAATTTGTTTTTACTGCAATTCGTACACTCATTTTTGCTCCTTGATTGATTTTGCTTGTTTCAGTTTTTGGGCCTATCTTACACTGAGGTGCAAGAGAAACAAGGGGGATTCTTTCAACAGGGTTTGGGGTTGTGTGGTATTGAGAAAATATTTGGATGAGGTACTTCAGGCCCTCTCTGATGTAGTGGGGTGGAGAGAGAAACCCTGATCATAGGATGGTTCCGGATGGGGTTTGTGACCTCACTGCTGCGCTTACCATTCGAACATATTATGATCATTCATTTGTCGTCTCACAGGTTGGACTAATACATGTTATATGTCATCCTTTGTGAGCGCCTACCACGCTTGCTTATCTATATAGTTGATTCTCGGGTGATATATTTTATCATAGGTTTTTAATAATTCGAATTTAGTCAATGTTGTGTCTTAGCAATGAGATTTTAATCATGTTGCCCTTCTGTCAACACGTGTTTCAACCATTTGAACCTTATCACGACAGGGCTAATGTCATATATATTAGAAACGTAAAATATCATCACATTTCCATAATTAACCAAAAACAAATAAGAGAAAAAACCCATAAGGTGTAAGAAATTAAATGATCCATTTTATCATTACACCATGGTACCCAATGCATGGGTCAAATTAATAGACAGAAATTAAGGGGCTGGTATGAGGAGGATCAGTAGGGGAGAGAAAAGATACATATATTCACGTTAGTTATGACACGCTGATGTATTACCTAGTGATAAATATATCAGTGCGTCCTTCACCAGCTGATAATATATGTCACCACAGTGATACACTTCTTACTAATATTAAATCCTGATAGTTGTCCGACTAAGATTCATATAGTCCGTTCTGTAGAACAGTTGCATATTATTGATTCTACTGTTGATATTATCAATCACCCATTGTGTGTCTCTTGCACCTTACCCAAAACATTTCTCCTCATTCAAATGCATGTATTCACCAATCTTGTATTGTGAGATTACACTCGCCACATCTCGGCTTACCTTTAAAATCTTTCATAAGTGTAGCCTATCTCCACCAATCTCATTTGTTGGGAATAGTCCCTTTATTAGCGGTTGCTTAATTTCATCCTGAAAATCCGAAATGTCCATTAGCCATTATTATATATTTTCATTGTAATCCCCCAAATTCTATCGAGTGTGCCAGTTATTTCATATCTATTACCAGATGCCCATGCAATTTATTCTGTACTTCATATTGAAAAGTTAGCTAAACCATATTAAATCCACCCATTCAAATGATTTATTCACTCTAGCATTATACATCCAGATTGTCAGATATTTATGCATGTTGGCGCATAGCTCTACAGTTTCTTCTATTATTTAATAAAGATGTACCCTATATTACCCCCACCCATTTAAACACTTTATCTTCTCTAGCAAAGTGCTCAGGGTGAGTAGCTTCCTTACCTCGAGTAGCCCTTGTTTTACTGTAGGGCAAACTCTGCCAGGGTCATGCGTGTCCGGTATTTTTTATATTATTTTTTTTATTTGCTTGTTTTAATTGATTTACAATTTTTACAAGACAACTTCTACTAAAGAACGTCCTCCTTTACTTTGTTAAAATCGTATTAAGTTTACTAGGTGTGTATTATAGTCAGTTACCTGGGCATTTCCTTCCTTTGTCGTCCTCTGACGTGTGGTGTTCTTAACATTGATGTCATTGTATAATCCGCTATAATGCTTTATCATGTTTTCCCTTTTCACAGTGCAATGTTTTCAAAAATGATGCCACTGCTATCACCAAGTTTGTTTTTTCCCGCTCATCAAACAGGTCCACCAATTCTTCCTTGTAGGCTTAAAAATCTGAGAATAAGTGGCCCAAATAAGTTGCCCTTGATTTATTCAGGCCCACGCAGGAAAACAGCAGATGTCTGATCGTTTCCGTTTGATCCAGTGTTTCACAGTAGCAGCAAATTGTTCGAGGTTGACAGACCTCCGATTGCCTGGACCTCATTGGTAGCCAAAAGATTCAGACAAATCCTCAAAGGTATTTCGAAAGGCCCTGTTCGGGAATGTTTCCACTTATCCCAAGAGCTGATTTATGCTTTTTGTGTTTATTGGAAGCTCTGCTGTTAATTTGCTTTTGGCCGCTGTTGCAAGTGTCTCAATCCAATCGCGTTCTGAAAGCTTCTTTTTTACTTTGTCGGGTTTCGCCACAGCTCTTCCGAGCTGCCGTTTTTCTAAGAATGTCTATTTTATTTTTGGCTGACCAGGTCGTCAAGGAGGTGTTTTTGCCAGCAGAAAGTTTGTTGTAGATTACGAAAATCTTCAGGCGGGAAGGTGATAGTATCTTCCTGTACAGCATCAAGGCATTCCGGTCGATTGTGGCTTGCAGTGACATCAGGCTTAGTTCCCGTCAGATAGAACCCATTGGGGTGGAGGCTGGTAAACGCAGGACTTGCCACCAAAAATATCCTTCCAGCCTCAACCAGGTCTTGGTAGGGATATCTGGCATTGCTTCCATGCCACAAGTCAATGACGGCAGAACATTTGCCTTGTAGAAATTCAGTGTCGGGATGATGGAGAAGCGACCACATTTCTTGTCTACTGCTTTTGTCTGAGCCGTTAGGCTTTTTCTCTTTTCAAATGAATTTTTTTGCATTTGGAGCTCGACTGAACTGTTATTCAGAGTTACACCAAGGTATTTGAATTCCTTTACTCTTTCGATCCTCACTCCATCTAGGTACCATTGCAGATTTTCAGATATCCTAGTAGATTTTGCAAATACCAGGACTTTAGTTTTATCCTCTTTAATCTCCAGGTTGTTTTCTTTTATATAGTCCGATAAGTTGTTTAGTTGCTGGAGGACGACTGCTGTCTGGTCCAGTAGGATCATGTCATCTGCGTACAGGAGGCGAGTTATCCTCTCTCCTCCTAGTGATGGAGGGAAGGATCTGATTTTTCCTTCTGAAAATCCCCTAAATAGCTTGAGTTGAGTTGAACAGGGCAGGGGCAAGTGGTCATCCCTGCTTTACTTCTCTTGATGTCACGATTTCCTCAGATAGAAGCCTCAGACGGTTCAGTTTTACCCTCATTGAAGTGTCAGTATAAAAGGGCTTGTATCGGCTCCAATATAGTCTTTGGGCATTCCCAGGCTTCCAGTGTTTGCCAAAGAATTTATCGGTTGACCTGGTCCAAAGCTTGGACCAGATCTATAAAGGCGATGAATATTCTGTGGCTTCCATCTTTGATCTTAACCTTTAGGGAGCTTAAAACCAGTATGTTAGCGGTTGTTCCCATCTCCTTTACAAACCCCGCCTGAAACGGGTCTGCACATGTAGCTGTTTTTGCCCATGACTGGAAGTGGTCTGAAGTCAAGGATCCGAACACCTTGCTGATGACGTCCAATAACACTATTGGACGGTACTCCCTTGGGCACTCTTTTGGTCCTTTTTTATATATCGGAACTACCGTTGCAGTTTTCCATGATTTCAGGATTGATTTTGTCAGTACACATCTTGTGAAGACCTCGTGGATAAAGGAGGCTCAATCCTTAGGATGTTCTTTAAGGTCTATGTTCCTGGTTCCGTCGGGCCCAGGTGCTCTTGGGGTGTTTAGTCTGGTTATTTTCCCCAGTATTGATTCTTCATCATATAGAATGATCCAGGGAACAGATGAATCAGTCTCCACAATTCGACTTTCCTTTGATGTTTTTTAAAAAAGTTTTGTAAAATGGGTCACCCATGCTTCCTGACCTATGTTGTTTTGTAGGGAGTCGTCGGTTGTAGATGTTGTGGACTTAATTAGGGACCAGAAGTTTCTCGATTTCTGCCCACATATTATCTGTAGCATATTCTAGCAATCTGATTGGTACATTTTCCGTCTATGGCATATGAGCCAATTTGTATATGCCTTTGTCATGAGATTTGCCTTTTCTACATTTTCTAAGGAATCTGACTTGACTGCTAGACGTTTTGCTCGCCTCAGGTCCTTTCTTCTTGCAACGAGTAGCGTATCGTATTTATGGGTGTTCTGTCCTGTATTACTCTTAAGGTTTTTCCTTTTCAGGCGATGAAGAGTAAGTAGGGGTTGATAATCAACCACTGCTGCATCTGTAGCCTTGTCTCCTTGTTCTTTGTTCTCCAAGTATCTTTTGGTTAGAGTACTTATAGTTTTTGCCATGAGTCTTAAGAGTGTTTCACTATTGCATTATTCTACTTGAACTGACATTTTAGGTCTTAATTTGCTCACTGTCTTCCATGCTGTCAACAGCAAGTTGTGATCGCTACTTTTGGTTCTTGTAATTTTGAAGGAGTTAATGAGAGGCAGAAATTCTCTGGATACAAATAAGTAGTCTATTATTGCACTTTGCCCTTCTCGTTCCCACGTCGGTGTCTGCGGCTTATCTAAGCCGAGTAACAGGTGTAAGTTGTAGAGATCTCTTGAACCCATCAGCTTTGACCATGCGGCTCCTCTATCACTTGAAGTTGGAACATTTACTGATCATTTTGCTTTTCCGCTAGATGTTATGCAGGTTGCATTTAGGTCACTGCATACGATTATGTATTTTACTTGGTGGTCAATATGCGCCTCATGGATGACTTTCTCTACAATCCCAAAAATGTTTCCATTATTCTGGGTGTTCGGATTCCAGTACACATTAATTACTACATTATTTTTCTTTCCTTCGTCTTATGAAATACCTTGTTGGTGCCAGTTTATCAGAGCCACTTGAACAAATATGTTTGAGATGACGGATTTAATAACTGCCAGGCCACTTCCCGATCTTACTGCTGTAATTAAGCCTGAAGTAGGGCTTCCTTTCGTGCCTTTTCCAGCTGGACAGATAGAACTTTAATAGCCGTTTTAGTAGGGTTTGTCCGTTAGCCACATCTCTTGGAGACAAAGGATGTCAAAGGACCTCATTACAAGTATGCCGTTCCGGAGAGATCGTTGCCGGTATAAAGGTACTGGCATCCTTTAGCGGACCGGAGTAGTCTGAGTCGCGATGACAGTGTCACCGGCATCGGCTCGCCATGGCCAGCCCCACTGTTGCCGGTATCAGTGTTGACACGCAGCAGCCGTGCCAGTGACACTGGCATGCCGCTAGTAAGTCCACATTAAGAAGCGCACGGACATGCAACCACCGGCATGGAGATGCCGGTAATAACGGATAAAATGATGCCGGAAACACTGGCATCGCGGATCAGGCGTTAATAGGAATCTGGTGTGTAGAAACCTGCCACAGGTGCACACAATCAGCACAGGTGGAGGCAATGGACTGTGGCACAGCACAAAAGGACCACTCCCACACACCACACCCCTTTCAATTCCACAATGTAACCATTAGCACTAGCAGTACTGAAGCTGGAGGACATGCCTGCAAAGCTACTCATTGAGGAGGCAGTGAGCCAGAGGATGCAGTGGAGGCGGAGGAGGGCCATCATGGGCCAGCAGAAACCCAATGTGCAGGCGGTTGTACCCCGCAGGCAGCCACCAATCCCTCGCCACCCCTTTCAATCTCACCCCAACTCAGATCTACACCTTGTACCGGCTGGATAGGGACACCATTACCACTATAGTTGACCTCATACATGAAGACCTGGTGAGCCTAATCAATATCCGGACAGCCATCTCCCCCCTTGCTGAAGGTAGCGTGTGTTCTACACCTCCTTGCCACAGGGACTTCTCAGCACACAGTGGGTCAGCTGCATGGAATCTCCCAACCCTGTTTCTTCTGTGTGCTCGCCCAGGTTATAGATTCATTCCTTTCCCACGTACGTGACATTAGCTTACCAGGGACTGCGTAGGAGATTAATGCAAACAAAATAGCATTCCATGCACTTGCAGGCATGCCTAATGTAATAGGTGCGCTCGGCTGTACACATGTGGAGCTGGTTGTCCGGCATGCTGTGGAGGTAGTGTACTGCCACAGGAAGCTGTACCATTCCCTCAATGTACAGGTGGTGTGCGATGCCCGCAAAATAATCACACATGGTTGTGCAAGATTCCAGGCTCCACACATGACTCCATGGTGCTGCTCAACTCCACGCTGCCCTGCTACATGGCACGACACGCTGGACAACGTACCTGGCTGTTGGGTGAGTCTAATCACAGGGCCATGAGGGGTGTTGAATTGGGGGGGCAGTTAACAGCATAGGCAACCTGTCTGCTGGGTGAGTCCAACCACAGGGCTATGAGGGGTGTCCAAACATACCATGGCATGAAGAGCAGATGTGCACACTAAAGCATGAACCCATCATCACACCTGCAAATTCCCCTACCCATTACCAAGTATCCATTGATGTGCACAGAGACTGGATAGGTCAATAGAAGGCGAAGGTTGATGAGGAATTACACCAAGCAACCTCATCATTCCCAACCTGCACAACACCAAACCTCACACATTGAATGGAATAAGACCAGACACAGTGTACTGGTGCCTTGAACTAGGACGTATGTAGATTTACCAGGATGTGCAACACAGTGAATGCATGCCAAAGTGCAAGGCCTTCCCAGCCGTGTCTTCATGCATTTAACAGACACAGTGCTCACATCAGCACATGTATTAGGATCATAATAAAACAGAAACCACATGTACCACGATGCACCACTCTGTAGTGACAATGCATGAAATATATGAACACAGTTGTCCCGTGAGGATAGCTTAGCGGCAACGTGTTCACCTTGGAAGCAAGACGACACGAAGCAACACAGGTTCGATCCCCGGGTCCGCGCTTAGAAACCTCTGGGTATTTAGGCACGTTATAAATACGCAACTAAGACAAAAAAAAAAACAATTACGCAACAAAATAAAAACAATTCCTGTGACAGCGCCTCGATGCCCGCGGGCTGTGTGAGCGCTTTAAAAATGCAAATAAATAAATAAAAACAGTAAAGCAATGCACAAGTCATGAAGCTCAGCCAGAGACAAAATCATCTGCCACACTGAAAATAATAGTGACTGCACTCACAGTCCACAGGTACACCGAAGGTCAGTACGCCTGTCATGTCACCTTAAGGGGCACCTTCAAGTTGAACGTGTCAAGTCTGAAATTCAAAAATGCCACAAATCTTGACTCCCACCAATACATGATTGAGAGGTGCCGGCCTAAACCAATGTAGCTTCATTCCATCATGCAAACACCCACCCAGCCGTATTCTTGTAACGTAACCCTTCACCCGTGACACATACTACCAATGGATATCTCACCTAATCATATGGGTGATGGTGTCGGTGGAAATGTACATGAAGATCTGAATATGTTGAATGCATACCAGGAAGACCACTGTATTACAAAGGCAAATTAGTCAAATGTGTACGTTGCCACTGTATAGACACAGTTCATTTCCATTGGTGACACATCAATGAGAACTAAGGCCATTGTCAGATGTACTTGATTTGTGAGAGTGCAGGTTCACAGTGGATGGGCCATGTGACAGCAACTGCACCCATTCCCCCCCCACCCATGGATCAGTCCTAAGTTCACTTACCGGGTTCATAGCCAATGACACATTCCATCTACAGTCATGAATTCCTGTGCTAAATTGACTTTTCAAATGTACTCTGTACAGCAAGTGCCAACATGGAATGGACCAAATAAATCACAAGTACCCTTTCTCTTGCTGCCATGCAGGTGATGCCGGTTATCCCCTGCAGGCATGGCTCATGGCCCCCATCAGGCAACCACGCAACAGGCACGAAGAGGCCTACCACCGTGCACATGTACGCACTCGCTGCACCATCGAGCAGACGTTGGGCCTGTTGAAGGCCAGGTTCCGCTGCCTCAGCAGGTCGGGTAGAGCCCTCATTTATGGGCCAGGGAAGGTGCGCAAAATCGTGCTGGTATGTGCCATGCTACACAACATGTGCATCCGGCGCAACATCCCCCTGCCCCCTGACATGGACATGATGCCACGAGAGGATGAGGATAAAGAAGATGTAGCAAATGCTCCGCACCACAATGGAAATGATGGACGTGCCACACGGCAAGAATAATTTGAACATTACTTTCGATGGACTGTTGAGGAGACAGCACTGGGCATGGGTCACACTGGGCACTGAAAACTGTACATGATTGAATAGACTCACACTGAATGAGCAAAGTTCAGTCATGTTTGTTCGAAACACCAGGTGTATTGCATAAGGATAAACTATGTACAGATGTGAAATACATTGCCTAACACTACTATCCCATTGTACTGACCCACCGCCCCCTCACCAATTAACCCACACACCCTCCCCCACACCCTCCCTTACTCCCACTCCCCTTCCCCTTCCACCACAACCCCTTCCCAACTACTCCTTCCCCACCTGCACAAGAACCTTGGCCTATTTACGACCCCTTTTTGGTGGATGAGGGGGAGCCACTGGTGGGCGATTGAGTCACTGTGACTGACGCACAGGGCTACTTTGAATGGAACTGGTTGGTGTTGTGCTTGAGGATGGGCCAAGAGGGGTGGTGGTGTGGCGTTGTTCTGCTATAGCATTGACCAACAGGTTGATTAACTCTGCCATTCCAGACATTACTCCATTTCCCTCCCTCACAAGCCTCGCCAGGTGGTACGCCCCCTCCGTGGCTCTGCCCAGCATCCTTGCCGTGTTACGCGAGGTGTCCTGCATGGTCTGCCATGTCAGTTGTGCCTCAGTAAGGTACTGCGTGACCAAGATGTGCATTGCCTGCTGCCTTTTCTCCATCCTGGTGAGGCGTCCCTCAATGTCTCGTATGTGACCGAGTCCAGGTAGTGGCATGGGTGGTGGGCTCTGAGGGCCTGGGGGAGTGAACACTGATTCACCCTCACAGCTAGCATTGGTCAGTGTGTCGTGTTCACTGGCCTCGACAATCCTGTGTGTTCATGACCCTTGTGTTGGTGTTGCAGGTTCATCCGGCTGGCTGGGTGGTGGGGAAACAGGCTCTTCCTGCTGCCTGGGGTCTGGGGATACATGCTCTTCCTGCTGACAGGCCTGCTTGGCAGCAGGTGTTGGTGGCTGCTGGGGCTGCTTGGAAGCAGGTGCCGGTGGATCCTGGGGCTGCTTGGCAGCAGGTGCTGGTGGCTGCCGGGGCTGCTTGGCAGCAGGTGCTGGTAGCTGCCGGGGCTGCTGGGAAGGAGGTGCTGTTGGCTGCCGGGGCTGCAGGGCAGGAGGTGCTGGTGGCTGCCGGGGCTGCTGGGAAGGAGGTGCTGGTGGCTGCCGGGGCTGCAGGGCAGGAGGTGCTGGTGGCTGCCGGGGCTGCTGGGCAGCAGGTGCTGGTGGCTGCCGGGGCTGCTGGGCAGCAGGTGCTGGTGGCTGCCGGGGCTGCAGGTGTTTCCTGCTGGCGGGGGGGGGCTGGGCCAATGGTATGGCACGCGCCGATCTTGCGGTGGATGTGCATGGCTCCTGGCTCGATGTGGTCGATTTCCTGCGGCGACGTGCCCCAGTGGAATTGGGTGTGGTAGCATGTTCCCCTTTGCTGTCAGATCTGCCTGTGGAGAACAGTGAGGCAGGGCATCGGCAATGGGTGTGGATCCATCCGACAGACATCAATGCTAGTACATTCGGAGTCCTGTGCATTGTCATGGACATGATGGAGGGCATGGCATGGTGCACACATGAATGTGTGGGGGATACAGTGTGGGAGCATGTTTGTAGTGCGGCCATGGAGTGCACAGTGTCTGTTGCCAGGGGTACTGGTGTTTAGTGGTTTGGGTGTTGTGGGCATGCCACAGGAGCTGTGTGACATGTACAGTTCGATTGTGGAATGGATGCGTTTCTCTTGTGGACGTTGCTGCATTGATGTTAACTCTGCGGGAAGGTACATGATGGGTGTGTCAAGTGTGCGACGAGCGTCATTGATGTGTGCATCTTGGCATGAGGTGGCTTTGGCCATGTGGTGGCGCGGCGATGACGACAGCAGTTGTACATTGCCTGGGTGATGTGTGTCTGTGTGCATGCAGATGCTACTTATGTGGCCAATTATAGGTGACATTTGGGGTGTATCAGTGGGGTTTTAATTTGGTCTTGCAGCTAAGTACATGTACTTGTGTGGAAGGAGTTTGTCGGTGGGTGGTATGGCAGCAGGGATCTGGCGCCACATACTTGATATTCAGACATGACCATTGGCATTGGGGCTACAAGGTGCGTCATGTGACTTTGGGGAAACTTTCACTACTCCCTCTATAGCCTCCATGTGCAGGACAATGCTGCACGTCTCCTCCCACACCTGCAGTTTGATGGGGGATGGTGCTCCACCTCCTGTGGCCAGGCCCTGGCTGCGCTCTGTGGCAAGGAGGTTGGGGACACAGACGTAGGTCGTCCCACCTCTTCCTACAGTCTCAGACGGTCCGGGATGTTGTCCCCACCTCTGAGACGTTGTGGGCCACGCCCCCTCAATGGCCTTTTTCCGTATTTGGGCTTGGCGCTGCAGATCTGCACAGAATACCTAATCTGGGTGCTCCACAAGGGTGTCTGCCAGCATGTTCAGTTCCTGTTCACTGAACCGGGGATTGCGGCGGCGTACGACAGGCTGCCTTGAAGACATGTTCCTCTATGTGGGTAGGTGCTCAGATTTTGAGAAACACTCCTGTGGAATGAGGATTGCAAATGATAGTTTTTAAAGATGGCCGCGGCTGCATTTCCTGTTCCGGTGCAATGTTGTTATTTCCAGTGATGGTAATACCGGTACCAGTAATTACGGGCTCCTCAGTGCCGGAGTCAGTGGCTGCGGCACCAACAATGCCAGTATCGGGGGTTTTGGGGCCGTTACAGGCATGCCGGTGCTACTGTTTCCAGCATTTCTACTGGAAATTTTGGCAGCAGTGCTACACGGACACGGTAGCACCGGCATTCCAGTAATTTTCTTTTTTTACCGGCAAACTCGTAATGAGGCCCACAGTCTCCCAAGTTGACATCGCTAGGGATGGTCAAATGGTTAATCCCTCTGTTAGGGAGAATTCTCTTACAAGGCTAATTTCCCAAACCTGGTGAGTCCCCCAGCAGCTTTGCTGGATTTTTGGGGTTTGTTTTTTTCTCCTGCTAAGAGTGAGACTCTTTTGCTCCCACTCTTAGACATGATTGGAGGTTTGTCTCTGACTTTGTGTGATTTTGGGCTATGGGGTCTTTTACTCCATAGGGTATCATCTGTTTTTTGTGTATGTGTTACACAGCACTCAGTGCAGTAACAAAGGGGTGTCATAGTGACCCCCATACATAGACTCCATACCCTGGGACTGACTACTGTCTCCCAGAGCATGTAAAGTCACCATTGACTTTAATAGCCTTAAAAATTATGAACAGAACCAGTACAAACCATCATATTGTGGAAGTACTGCAAGGGGTTAATTATATTGCCCCTGGGTCTGTTTTCAAGGGGGGCACTGTCTAGTCCCCCACTTGTCGAGTTTCTGGCTGGTGGCGGTGGTTACCACGCAAAATATTCCACCGGAATATTCTCTATGGGATTTTCCCATTGATTTTAAATGCACCATTTTTTGGTGCAATGTTAAAGATACCGCTGGTTTATTTATTTAATATTAAATTCACGGTTGGGTCTTTTTGCCAGAACTCTCTTCTAAAATGGCGTTTGTGTCCGTCTCTGTTACTCTGACCAAGGTCGAGCCCTTTGTTCCACTTTTTGGCGGGCTTCTCCACAGAAGCCCTCCAAATGGTGCCACTCTGTCTGCGTTACACAGGATGGGTGGGTGTTATGCTTGTTATGCTTGAACTAAAATGGCGCTGGTGCGCAGTGTATTATGGGAGCGCTCGGAGCCATGATGGATATTTACTTCATGCCGCAGGAAATAGCTTCACACATTTTGCTGAGTGTTAGATTCACGGTGCTGAGGAAAACATGCTTTCCAAACCTGGTATGCGGTCAAGGACATTTCTGCTGGGAAAGCTAACTTTGTTATGGTTTGTTACTGTTCTCCATGGAGCGTGTTTTTAGAGAAGGGAGACACTCTGCTCCTTGAGGGTAGCTCTCGATTGACCCAGCTGGCAACCGATCAACTGCGCATGTGCCATTTCCAGAAGGTTTGAAAACTGAATATATGCGGAAGCCCGGAGGTGGTCAGGTGAGACTTCAGCCGGAGAAGGACGCTTACGTCCGGCACTGTGGTGCTCTCGGCCTGGCTGTTCCCGGGGTCTTCCAGCCGCTTCTGGGCGAGATGAGGAATTCTGTTACGCTCACGGTGATGTATTTCGTTTTGAATTCTTTGCGTCTTCTGTGATTTATGTCTATATTCCTTCTGTGAGTTATTCCTTTGTTATTATTGGTTGCTTCTAGCTTTGAATAAATAGCCGTATAAGAGCTGATTATCTTCTAAGAGTGTGTGGTTGTGAGTTATTGCGTCTGTCTACGTTTAAAGTATTTGCTCTGTAATTGCATTGGTGATTTATGTTTTTCCGTGCACTTTGGCGAGAGCAATACAGTGGGGAGGGGAATTGGCACCCTGGACTGCGTTGCCTTAGCACTTCAAGTCGCACTCTGTTCTGATTGGGCCAGTGGTGAGCCGCCTGGCTCACCACTTAGCATGTTTGAGTGACAGCCAGGCTGTTGAATAAAAGCAGGGCCTTTGGGACTGCAACTTCAGAAGTCGCCACAAGACCCAAGAATCCAAAGAGGGAAGAAGCTGAGCTATCTGCAACGATGACACCACCGGTGGAGCCCTGCTGCAACAACCTCACCACTTTCCCGACGACAAGAGGAGATCTTCTGCTGGAAGAGTCTTCTCCCTCTGAGCTGGTGGGATCAACCAGTTCACCCCTTTCGCCTTCCAAAGACGTCTCTTGGTCGAATCGCCCATGCCAAACACCCCGGCGGCCGGATAGCCAAGCTTCACCACTTTGACCGCGAATAAAAGGAACGCACCTTTTACCGACGAACTCCGCGGCTGGTTTCATCCCTGTCCTCGATGAGATCCTCTCTTCCCCTGGTCGAAACAACGAACTGCAACCACTGCCAGGAACAACTGCCACCGCTGGAGCTTCCTCTCTTTTTAAGGTACTGTGTCCTGCCCGGCCTCCCTTTCTTCGGTTTGCCCAAGGTGACCCTTAAATCCTTGGCTTGCCAACTGGGTTGGCCCCAGACCTTCTAGAATCACCCAAACCTCTTTTTGAACCTTCTGCAAAGACTTTTAGTGCATTTTAAACCGTGTGATCCTGGGCACATTTCACTTTGCTCCCTTTAAAGTGGGCCTGGCCTATGAACTCTACAGTCTATACTGCCTTTATTCCCTTGCTGAAAACTCCTAAAAGT
Organism: Ambystoma mexicanum; assembly: GCF_040938575.1. NCBI lineage: Eukaryota > Metazoa > Chordata > Amphibia > Caudata > Ambystomatidae > Ambystoma > Ambystoma mexicanum. Next base: position 851,524,430 of record NC_090936.1, on the reverse strand, counting down.
GTTGGGACCGGTTTTATTTCTATGCTCTGCCTTTTTCTCTCCCTTTAACTGAACTATTGGAGTGCCATCAGGTTATGCGCTCACATCTGTTTAACAATTTGTGGTGTTTTAATTCTGACTTGTCTAATAGTTATTAAGGGAGGAGTGTATACTTTACCTGACTGTGTTTTAACTTGTTTTTTATTTAGAGTGCATATTGCCAAAAGTGTGTTTTAAATAAATAAATTATATGGGATACATTACTCACCGTAATCGTATTTCTGATGCTTGTATCTGCTTAGATTCACATGCTGTGCATAGGCCGACATCTAGTGGAATGTGTGCAGTATTACAGTTTTTTGAAACTCGAAAATGGGCGTCAACACAGGGCGTGCCAGTAATACTATCCCTAGTGTGACGTCCACTGTACCCATGATCCCTCACGCGTGTAGGACCCTCAGATTGTATTTTTTCTGACATGAGGTAGCATGAGGAGTAGCGAGAGTACAGATAATCCAAGCAGATAGAAAGAAAGGTAAGACTACAAGCATCCATGCGCCTTCTCTCAGAGGGGAGGAAGGGTGGGTCGCATGTGAATCTAAGCAGATACAAGCATCAGAAATACGATTACGGTGAGTAATGTATCCCTTCTGAGGCTTGTGGAATCTGCTTTTAGATCACATGCTGTGCATAGATTAGCGAGCAGTACTTTAAGGAGGAGGTGGGATGTGAGAAGGGTCATGAGCAAATAAATGTCTTAGATCCGCTTGTCCCACTTGTGTATCTGTCTTGGAATGTGCGTCAATGCAGTAGTGCTGAGTAAAAGTGTGAATAGAGCTCCAAGTAGCTGCTTTGCAAATGGTGTCAAGAGGTACATTTGCAATGAAAGCCAGAGTGGCCCCAATGCCTCTTGTAGAGTGGGCTCTTGGCGTGAAAGGCAGAGTTTTTTCAGAAAGGGAGTAATACAGCTGGATACAGTTAATAATCCACTTAGAGATGGCACCTTTAGAGACGTGATCCCCCTCTCTGCCTGTAGCTACGGAGACAAACAGTTGGTCTGTTTTCCTTAGCGGTCTGGTCTTGTTTACATAGTAGACGACCCCCCTACGCACATCTAGGGTGTGTAGTTTCACCTCAGCCGAGCTTTGTGGGTTTCGGAAGAAAGCCGGAAGCTCGATGGACTGGTTCACGTGGAATTTGGAAATAAACTTAGGTGAGAACCTAGGGTGTGTACGCAAAACCAGTTTATCCCTGTGAACTGTAAAGAAAGGATCTTGCACTGACAGAGCCTGAATTTCACCAACCCTTCTTATGGATTTAATAGCTACTAAGAAGGCTGTCTTATAAGTCAGGTGTTTGAGACTGCTTTTATGCATGGGTTTGAATGGGGGGCCCATGAGTTTAGCTAGCACCACATTAAGGTCCCACCCTGGTGGTGGGTTTGAATAGGAGGGTGAAGTCTCTTTACTCCTTCCATGAAGGCTTTAACCACTGGAACCTTCCACCACGACACCATGTTATGGGAGGCGGGGTATGCTGACAGAGCTGCCAGATGCACCTTCAGTGAGTTAAAAACCAGTCCTGCATCCAGCAGGTGGAGCATATATGTAACAATAGTTGAAGGAGTGCAATCAACTGGGTTGATTTGTCTATTCTGGCACCAGATAACGAATCTCTTCCACTTGTCAAAGTAGCAGTGCCTTGTGTTAGGCTTCCTAGATTCTTTTAGGATGTCCATACATCTTTGAGGTAAATTTAGATGTCCAAACTCTATGACCTCAGGAGCCATGCTGTTAGGTTCATTGAGCTGGGTAGAGGATGTACTGTTTGACCTTGATGCTGGGACAGTAGGTTGTACCAGCCCGGGAGTTTGATGGGGTCGCACGTTGCTAGTCTGCGTAAGTGTGGGAACCACGGTTGTCTCGCCCACATGGGAGCAACTAGGACGAGCGTCATCGATTCCCTGTTCATCTTGTTCACCACCTTCCTGATGAGGAGTTGGTGGAAAAGCGTATGCAAACATTCCTGACCAGTTCATCCACAGGACGTTCCCCTGGGATCCTGGTTGTGGGAATCTGGACGCAAATCTTGGGCATTGTCTGTTTTCGCTTGTGGCGAATAGGTCTATGGTGGGGGAACCCCACTGAGAGAAGAGATCTTCTACGATTTCTCTGTGTAGACACCATTGGTGGTCCTCTGGGAGGGGATCTCTGCTTAGTGCATCTGCTAGAGAATTGAGATCCCCTAGAACATGTTGCGATGACAGGAAGATGTTCCGTTTGAGTGCCCATGTCCAAATTTTCTGGGCAAGTTTGGACAGATTTGGCAAACGAGTCCCTCCCTGCTTGTTTATGTAAAATATGGCTGTAGTGCGGTCTGTCCGGATCTGCACTGACTGATTCAGCAGGTAGGGTTCGAACGCTTGAAGCGCTCTGAATACTGCCAGAAGCTCTAGCAGGTTGATGTGATTCTTGGCCACTGAGTGAGACCAGAGCCCCTGAGCTGTGTGGTGGAGGAGGTGAGCTCCCCACCCTGTCAGGCATGCATCGGTTGTGACTACCGCCTGTATCTCGGGATCGTAAAAGGGTTTCCCCTTGGACAGATTTTCCCTTGTCCACCAGTGAAGGCTTTGTATCAGTGTTGGCGAAACGACCACTAGATCGTCCCACTGACCACTTGCCTGAGACCACTGTTTCGCCAACCATTCCTGCATGGGACACATGCACAGGCGCGCGTGGGGGACCAGGTAAATGCATGCCATCATGCCTAGCAAACGCATTGCTTTGCGAACCGTTATCTGACGACCAGCCTGATATTGAGGAATTTGCAGTAGTATATTCCAAATTCTCTCCTCTGATGGAAAGGTCAACCCCTCTTGTGTGTCTAGGATAGCTCCTAGGAACTGTTTGGAGGTGCTCGGCACCAGACTTGACTTTTTCTTGTTTATTGAGAAACCCAATTCGAAGTGGAGGTCGATTGTTCTTTGAATGTTCGTTCTGCAAATCGCTGGGGTTTCCCCCGTGATGAGCCAGTCGTCCAGGTAAGGGTACACCGGGATTGCCTCCATGCGTAGGTGTGCTGCCGCCACCGCCAGTACCTTGGTGAATACCCTTGGAGCCGAGGCTATTCCGAAGGGCAGTACCTTGAACTGGTAGTGCCGACTGTCCACCTTGAAGCGCAAGTACTTTCTGTGCGCTGGGAACCTGGAAATATGAAAATAGGCATCTTTCATGTCCAATGTTGCCATGTAGTCCCCCTTTTTTAGGAGGGGGGATTATCTCTTGGAGAGTAGTAATGCGAAACTTTTGGGTCTTGACATATTTGTTTGCCGGCCGTAAGTCTAATACAGAGCGCATTGTTAAATCTTTCTTTGGTACAAGGCAGTAAGTTGAATAAATACCCTTGTTTACCTGGTGTCCCGGGACGAGTTCGATTGTGTCCTTTGCTAGCAGATTGACGATCTCTTTCCGAGGAGGATTCTTTGGTGGTCTAAAGAATGTGTTCTTTGTCATGGAGGATGGTTTCGGGGACGCTCTAAGAGTTCTATGCAGTATCCTACGGACACTGTGGACAGCACCCATCTGTCTGATGTGATCCCTTCCCAAGTTTGGGTGAAGTTGGAAATGCGTCCTCCTACTGGGGATGTGTGAGAAGGGACCCTGAATGGAAGGTCACTGTTTTGGTGGAGGCGTGCCGCAGCCTCTACTGGGGTTGCCTCTACCTTTACCCTGTCCTCTCTTATTCCCTCTACTATAACCTTGGGTAGACTGTTAGTTATTGTTCCACTGCGTACCCGGGCCCTGGGAATAGTTTGACCCTCTTTGGTAATTGCCATTACCCCTTTGATTAGGGGGTTTGGTGGTTAGTTGACCTAGGGACTTGAGTGTTTCATACTCGTACTTGGCATTTCTCAGCGCGTCCTCGACCGCCTTACCGAACAATAGATCTGGCTCCACCGGTTTGTCTAACAATGATGCTTGTGTTTCGGCCTTGAATCCAGACTGCCGTAACCAAGCGTGTCTCTTGATAACAGTACCCTCTGCTATCAATCTACCGGCATTATCTTCAGCATCAAAGGTTGCCTTTAAAATGCAACCGGATACGGCTCTGCCTTCCGCTGAGACTCGTGCCAATTGGCTCTTTTGGGGCGGAAATCTATGAGTGCCGCGACTTCCTCCCACTGGTGGCAGTTATAACTAGCCAGTAGGGTGGTGGAGTTGGCGATTCTTGCTTGGTAGGTGGAAGTGGAGGTAACCTTTCTGCCGAACCCATAGATTTTCTTGCTCTCCTTGTCGGGAGGAGCTTCTGATGATGACAAGGGTGTTCCTGCCCTCTTGCGGGTTTTTGTAACGACTAGGGAGTCCGGTTTCAGATGCCCTCTTATATACAGTGGGTCTGATTGACTGCCCTGGTGAGATTGGGGTTTACCAGTGAAGGGTCTATTCTTCTTTGGATGGACTTAAGGATAGGGATGGCCTGCGCAACAGGTCTCCTTTCTCCCACCAACTCTTTGGCAAAATCTCTTTCCTCTTAAGCACCCTGGGTGTCAATGTGGAAGTGGTTTGCTGCTCTAGATAGGACCTCATTTAGGAGGGGCTGGTTGTCGATAGGGGAGTCGGTAACCGTGTTTCTTTATCTACCGGGGAATCTATCCTGTATATTTCTGGGTCGTCCTCTTCCTCCTCTTGTTCCTCATCATCCCCATAGTAGCCTGTCCCAGTCTGTTCTTCCAACATGCCCAAATCTGTATCCTCACAAAGGGAAGGATCTTCTTGTTCCTGAGAATAAGGGTGCATGTGGAAGGGATCTGAAGACCGTGCTGTTTCGAACCGGGACTTTTTACTTGGGGGGATAGGATCCTTGGAGCCTGAGGGTGCTGACCCGTCGGGGTTATAAGTGAGAAAATGTTTGGGATTTTTAGAATAGAAATCTGCCAATGATGACATTCTTGACATGACTATCTATGTCCTCACTGGACCACTCTCTTGAACTGGGAATGACTTTGCCTGGGGGAAGGTTCCCTGACTCATCTATAATAGAGGTGTGAAACCTGTCTGTCTGAGTGGAGTGGAATGTTTCTGCGGTGTGGAAGTAGGCCGAGACTGCTTCCTCTGTTGTTTTCCCCCCTACCTGTGGCTGGAGGAGTGTTTGTCCTGCTTCTTTGGGCCTTCAGAGCTTTTCGACGCCTGGCGTCGAGCTTCGGTCGTGGTGGTACAATCCTTCGACCATGTAGGTTGGGTTTCGGGAATGGGTGTTACTTGTACTGACGCCGACTCCTGGAGTGCGGTCTGGGGATAGAGGTCGCTTTCATCTTCCGACGATCGAACCTCGGTTACCTTGGGGAGCGAGGCACTTTTGGCAATAGTGGATGACTGCCAGGCGTCATGCGGCGATCTAGATCGTGAACGCCCAGAGGATGCCGATTCGGACCGTTCCCTATGTGCCTCTTTCCGAGAGCTCGACGTGCGCGTCGAGTCTCGGTGGGATTACGTGTGTTTGGAAGTGCTGTGGGTTGCACTTACGTCGCCGGGGGTCTTCCCCATAGCCGCCCTGCCGGACGACCTTCCAAGGTCGGGGACCTGCGCCTGGCTGTCTTTCGACGCCGTGTTGCCCTCGCTGTCCGAAAGTACAGCGTCGCTGCCGTCGCTGAAGGCACCCTCCGCGACCATGGCCTCTTGACGCCTGGCGTGGTGGGCCCAACGCTTGGTGGAACGGTCTTTTAGTGTTTTAGGTTTGAACCTACTACACGCTCTGCAATTTGCCTCGGGGTGATCCCTTGGCAAGCAGAGATTGCACGTGGCGTGTCTGTCAACCTAAGGATACTTGCGGTTGCACTTTGGGCAAAATTGGAAAGGGGTACCCTCCATACGCACCTTCAGACAGCGGGCTGGTAAGTGTAGGAATATATATAAGAGAATATATAAGAGTGTAGAGTATGTCCACCCCCCACTCTCCCTACTTGTAGGGCCGAGGCCAGAGGCCTTCCGAGGCCCGGGCCGAGGCTAGAGGCCTTCCTAGGCCCACTCCGTCGTGAAGCTCTCGACGGTCGCCTTCTTCTCTGGTTCGGCGTCGAGTGTCGAAAAAAGGGGGAAATATAACAATATTTTTCAAAGTATGGCTAATGCCAGGGAACTCCGCTCAATGCTTCCGACCAGTATGGTGGAAAAAAACAATCTGAGGGTCCTACACGCGTGAGTGATCATGGGTACAGTGGATGTCACACTAGGGATAGTATTACTGGCACGCCCTGTCGACGCCCATTTTCGAGTTTCGAAAAACAAACTAATACTCTGCAACTTCCACTAGATGTCGGCCTATGCACAGCATGTGATCTAAGCAGATTCCACAAGCCTCAGAAACTTTTATACAAAGCTCTGGTCAGCGTTTGTTTGCTCTACTGTGTTTTTGGCCCTATTGTGTATACTTTATATACTGCCCTACTCTTCTTGAGAGATGTCCGACTGCTCAGCCACAGCTACCAGGTAAATCTGGATGGTGCAGACCGCTACCAATTGGGTTTACTGCTTACTCCTGTAGTCTTTATCTTTTTGCAGCGTTCCCTAAGGGAACTGCACAGGATTCTGCCCAACACCCTCTTGTGTTCCACAAACGCATTATTAAAGTTTCCGAAGCCAATAGATGGGTTGTCAGGCTGCTCTCCTGCAGGTGCTTTTCGGATGGCTATCTTTTTTTACTGAGTCGCGAGAGTTGCCAGGAGCCAGGCCCAGTTTTGACGTTCCTGTTCTTTTGTGGCCTTTGCACAACTGTTTATTTGGTTTTCTTGATGGGACACAGACAGATCTTTTTCAAAAGTCACTTTTAATTTCGGCAGATGGCCACTGGATCTCCTACCTACACGCAGAGGATCTTTATAGGTTTCTGCTTCTGGGGTCTGCGTTGTTAGCGTGCCAACTTCTGCGTTGCGTGTTAAAACACTATCTTGATCCGTTGCTACTCGGTTCCGGCTATACTGATGCAAACTATTTTTATTGTAAAAATGTCCTCCTCTTGTTTTTTTCTTTTTGGCTCATCCCATCCTCGATGTGCATATCTAAACCAGTGCGGGACGATGAGTGTGCTTTCAATCCCCTTTCCTTATCACTCTGGTCTCGTGAGTCTTCAAGGTCGGTTTTAATTTTGGTAAGGTCAAATCCTAGCATCAATACGCTCTCAATTGCGTCTGACAGCATGCTTTTCACTATTGGTGATGCTATGTGAAGGTAGGAGCAGTCTAAATGCCCAACTTCTCCAAATTCAATTATCTTCAGGTGTTCTGAGTGGAGTTGTTTTAAGTTGGGGATACAGTAAAACAGAGCCAGGATTGTTTTTCTATTAAGAATAACGTCTTCCGCTTTCTCATAAATTCTTTCCAATTTGAACGTGCGATTCCTTTTGTTCTTTTCCCTCAGGGTACGACGCTCTGCGTTGTGATAGGTTTTCCTCCCTTGGTCTAAACAGGATTTGGCCTTTTTCTTTGGACTTTCTCCCTGCCCCCATCTTCTCTTGTTGCTCCTAGATTTTTGGTGCGATGGATTACGGCGGAAGACAGTTGGGCTTCTTCTTGAGGACCTCTCATTTGATGGACTCCTAGTAGTTCTGCTTGTGTTGCTCCGCTTAGTGGTCGGATAGGGTTTATTCTTTGGCCTTTCCTTCAAAACAGATCCATCGTGGGACTTGTTTTCTTGAATTTGCCTTGGAGTGGGCCATTTTTCCTGCTTTTTAGTCAATGTTAAGAAAGGCAGCAAGACTGTTTCTTTAGTTTGTCGCTTCTTCTCTGTGGTAGGGCCCAGAGGGCTTCACCAAGTTGTTACAAGTCTTTGTTTAGTCAGTTCATATTCCGACTCCATGACTGAGTATTGACTCAAGCCCATCAAATCAATGCTAGTTTCTGACTTATCAAAATGTATTGGTGGATTGATTTTCTCCTTTTGCTTTCCGTGTAGTGCAGAATTGGGGGCTTTCTTTTTGTTTGTTTTATTATTTATATTGCGCACCAGACCCGAGGGTATTAGGGCGCAAAGGCATAAAGAGGGTTGTTAAACTTATGTTACATTGGTACACAGGATAAGAAGCAGCTATGGTTATGTTGTGTGCATGATCAATTGTCAGAGCGAAATTTATACAGAGGTAAGTATGTTCTGCTGTAGGACAAATATATACAGTAAATGCAATGAGGTACTGAAGACACATATATACAATAAATGCAGTGGGTGCTAAGGAGGTTGCATGAGATGTAAGTTCAGATATTGTGTTCCTTAAGCCAGTGGATAAGATTGGATCTGAATTGTAGATAGGATAAGTCTTCCCTTAGGGGAGGGAGTTCCAGTATTGTGCCGCTTTGATCGGGAAGCTGCTCCCGCCGGACTTAGTGCGTTTATATCTAGGTACTAATAGAAGGTTGGAATTTACTTTTCTTAGAGGTTGAGTGGCAACTTGTCTAGTAAATATAGCTGTGAGGTACTGTGGGGCAGACTGGTGGAGACATTTGTGTGTCAATGATGCAGTTTTGAGGAGAATCTTGTCTTTCGTAGAGAGCCAGTTGACAGATCTCCTAAGGTCAGATATGTGAGCATTTTTTGGGAAGCTTAGGGTAGCTCTTAAGGCATTGGTTTTGGAGGGTCTGAATCTTGGACGTAATGTATTTGTTGCTGCCTACATAGAGGGCGTTGCAATAGTCCAACTTGGACAGGATCAGGGCTCTCGCTAAAGTAATACAATTGTTGGGTGAGAGGAAGGGCTTTGCTGCTCTGATTAGCTTGCAGGTGTAGGAGGTGGCCGAGGCCATAGCATTTACTTGTTTTCTGAAGGTTAGCGTAGAATCCATGTAGAAGCCAAGGGTTTTGACTGCCTTAGCCACAGTAATGTTGTTGTTGTCAATTTTGAAGGAGGAGGAGTCCTGGCCTAATCTATTAATGTTGGATGGGGTGCCTAGAATGAGGAGTTCCGTTTTGTCATCATTCAGGCATAGACCGTGAGAGGCCATCCATGCCTGGATGATTAGGTATACTCTGTTCACAAAGGCCAAATTCTTGCCATAATTCCCCGTCAACGGGATGTGGATCTGTGTATCATCGCGTTATTCATGTAGGTGATACCCAGACCATCTAGATCATCGAAAAGGGGCTTTGTGAAGATGTTGTACAGAGTGGGAGATACACAGGAGCCCTGAGGCACACCGCAAGAGATGGGTGAAGGGTCAGCAGCTGCTACAGGAGAATAAACTCGCATTGTCCTGTTATCGAGGAAGGACTGGATCCAATCGACTGCCTCTTGGGAGAAGTGAGCCGCGGAATCCAGATGGTTGCAGAGAATCTTGTGATCAACCAAATCAAAAGCAGCTGAAAGATCAAGGAGTAGCAGGAGTGCCGTCTTGCCTTTGCCTCTTAGTGCATCATTTTGTGCCTTGAGGTCTATGAGCGCAGTCTCAGTACCGTGTTGAGGTCTGAAGCCAGACTGTCGAACCCCTAGAAGGTGGTTTTGTTCCAGATGATGCTGGATTTGCAAATACGCTATTTTATCTAAGATTTTGAGTAGGAATGGCACTGTGGTGATAGGGCGGTAATTAGTGGCATGGATGGGTCAAGGTTTTGTTTTTTGAGGAAGGGGAGGACCCAGGAGTGTTTCAAGTTGTTGGGTATGGTAACTGATGTGAAGGACGCGTTTATAAGTTTGGTGATGAAACGGGAAAGTTCACGGGCAGCATCTTTTATGATTTCAGCTAGGCATGGGTCACGGTTTGAGGGTGAGGATAACTTTTTCAACTTCTTTGGTAGATACTTTGTGAAAGTAGAAGCAGGGAGTCGGTGGTGTGGGTGGGGCCGGGATTGTCTGAGGTGCTGGTGTGGCATTATTGCAAGTCAGTGAGAGTGTCTTTTTTATTGTTAATCTTGGCCTGAAAAGTTATTATCTTATTGGCCAGGGAATGTTGAATATTCGTGCACCAATTTGTGTCCTTGAGACAAGAATCTGGGGCTTGAATTGGTGATTCTACCTCTTTGAGAATAGCGAACAGTTCTTTAGTATTTGATTTAGCTTGGGAGATTCGGAGGTTGTAAGATGTTTGTTTGGCTAGGATGATTTATTTTTTGTAGAGAGTGGCTAGTTTATTCAAGTTGTTCTTGTTGAGATCTGAGGGGTCTGATCTCCAGGTTTTTTCACTTCAGCGTTTTTCTTGTCTAATTGCTTTCAGATGGGGCGAGAAAGATGTGTTTAAATGTTGTCAGGGTTTACTCTTTCTGATTTTCAATGGTGCTATAGTGTCAAGAGATGAAAGAATCACTTTATTGTACATTTCTACCATGGTAGATGGGTTGGTCTGATTTGGGATGGAGTTCAGTGTGGGAAGTATGAGGGGGATATGTTTTTCGGGAGTAATATTTCTTTTATTTCTAGTCGGAGCAGCGGGTGCTATGATACTGATATTTATGGGAGATGTGGCCTCTAGCGTAAAGGAGATCAGGAAATGGTCAGACCAGGGCTGAGGCATTATAGAGGTAACAGCAGTTGGGCAATTATGTTCAGCAATCCAGTCAAGGGTCCTTCCTTTAATGTGAGTGGCCCCTGTGACCTTTTGGGTGAATCCTAGTTCCTCTAAAGAGTTGTTAATCTGTGTGGCATTAGGATCTATGGGGTCACTGAAACAGAGGTTAAAGTCTCCTAAAATGAGGCATTGTGATGAGTTTTTGAGGTTGTCCGATAGTATGTTCGATAGGTCTTCCTCAAAGGAACCTAGAGGGCCTGGCGGTCAGTATATCAGGTGAATGGTGATGGTCTGAGTATTAGCAGTGGTAAGTTTGGCGGTGAGGGATTCACAGGACTTTGTATTATGGAGTGTGGAGCGTCTCAGGGTTAGATTGTTCTTAACAATTATGGCAAGACCTCCACCTCTAGAGGTAGTACGATCTAATCTTATAAGAGTGTAATTGTCAGGGATAGCCAGCATAATTGCGGGGCCTGCTGCAGAGTGAAGCCATGATTCAGTAATGGCCAGGAGGTCGATATTTTCATTGTGGATTAGGTCAGATATATCTGTGGGGTGGGCTACCATGGAGCGGGCGTTTATTAGTGCGCCTTTTATGCCAGTTTGAGTAGGTTGGGCAGATGGTGGCTGGGCCTTGTGATGGCATTTCAGAGGGGTGGTAGGATCTCTGAAGAGTCGGCTATTGAGCTGACGTGGGTGTTGGCCGTTGGTATCTTTGTAGGAGGAAGTATTGGTAGTGGACTGAGCGTACCTTGGAAGTTTAGTGTTGAGGTGGGCATGAGGAGGTGATGTTTTAGTTAGTGGATCATAAATTCTTGGGAGTCTAGCACAGAGTTTGAAGTTTCTCTGTTGGAGGCTGCAGGATTTGGTGGTCATGTCTGTCTGAATGGGAAGTGCAGTAGGGCACCTAATTGCATTGTATATGCGTAAATGGTCTAGAGTGGGCTGCAAATGCTAGCAATAGGTGACACAGTGGCTACATATGGGCAACACAAGGCTATATATTCTGAGCATAGGCAATGTGTATAGGTTGAGTGCAACCCACCCATGGTTAAGTTAAATACTTGTGTGGTACAGTGCGCAGGTGATGAGGGGAAGCTTAGTGACAGACTTAGAGTTATGAACAACAGGTAGTTTCCCAGTTTACAGCGTGGGTCACTATAGGCGATAGTCTTATGGCGGCGCTCCAAGGTAATATGAGGGACAGGATGCAGGGCTAAATGCAGGTGGTATCCACGTGGGAGACATCAATAGACAATAGGGAAGATTGCGGGGCTTTCCGTTCACAGAACCTTAAAGGGGGCGACATCCGGAAGATGGTGGGTCCTTTGTGCGGAGATGCAGCGTTCCTGGCAGGCGGCAGGGACTGGCAAGGGACAGGCTTGGACAGGTGTAAGCCTTAGATCAATGGCCTTTGAGAAAATGGCCGGCTCACGCCTCCCGGCGACTGATTGACTAGCTTGTAGAAGCTGCTAACCAATGATGTTGCAGGTAAAGGCAAGGTGGGGGAACAGGCATGGAGTGGAGCCTAGTGCAGCTGGGCATCCATATTGGAGTGGATGACTGCGTGCAGCCCTGTATGGGAAAACGGCAGTAAGGGGCACACAAAGGTAGAATTACTGCTTAGCGATGATTATTTAAAAGTGCTGTGGAAGCAGTAAACGTAGGGGCGCATTAAGCAGCACTTTCCCTTGGAAATGCAGCGGCAGCGGGACATCATTGTTGGCAGGGTCCTGGGCTTTCCTTGATGAGGGAAGCTCCAGCTTCGCCTCATCAAGAGGTGCACTGCTCCGGCAGTGTAGATGGGAGCTCCTGCTCCTTGGATGGAATCCGATCGAGTGTGGCCACTTTCTGTTGTTGTCCATGAAATGCTTTTCGAGGCACAGGTATTTGGGGTTGCAATGAGTTCTTTGTTTGATGCTCTGATTCTCGTTGATATGGGATTTACTCGTGGTTCTTCTTCTATAATGCAGTTTGATTCGTCAAGTTTATTTCTTGAATGGGCAAAAATAGCAAAATCCTTGTTTAGGACTTCAGTAGTGATATTACTGTTTTATGACTGCAGAACTTCAGTTTGGGATTTTTTGTTGTTTCGAGGCTGGTTGCAGACTTCCAGTACTGTGCATCCATTTATCCTCGTTTTTAGTTGTTCGCCGCCAACGTCTGTGACAGTCGTCGTCGTTGTGTCTGGTCTTTCTTTTTACGTCACAACCTTTTTCTCGTGAGCCATAGCTCTGGTGGTTTCCGCAGTTGCTTTCTTTATCCTATGCGAGGAGCCCACTGTGTCTGTACTCCGGTCCACCTGTTCAAAGCTGTTTGTGGTCCGTGGATTAACAGGTAGTTCGCTTTCTAGTCCTATTTGTATGACTATAGTAGGTAGACTTTGGGCGTCGGACCCTATGAATGGGGTCGGGTTGATCTTTCATTGATGAATTTGTTGAATAACTTTGATCTCTCATGTCCGGTTTTCGCGCTTCAATTGCGGTAATATATCCCTCTAAATAAATTACCTTGGTGTGCATGACGGCAATCAGAGTGATATGATCCTTTAATTTATCGTTTAAAGCTTCATAGAGCTAACTGAACAGAGCTAGCTCTGTAGTTACTGTAGACAAGACAGTTTTTTTTATCTGGAGCTTCTTTTCCGCTTTTGTGCGTGGTCCCTCTTGATGATCTGTTTTGGGTCGACAGATTTAAGGGGGATTGTGCCATGAGTGGAGAGCGGATGCTTTTCTCTACAGGATACAGGAAAACTCTTCGGCCCTTCATCTTGCACAGTCGGTATTTCTTCCATTGGAGGATGTCCATATCTCTTATTGGGTGTCCTAGCCAATGAGAGAGGGAACTTTGTTAATTCCTCTGTAGGTTTTGGATGGTTTAAGTGGAGGTGAATAGACCTGCCTCCCAAAAGAAGCGGGCTTGCTTCCCAAGTAGGTAGATTTGAAGTGCTGGTTCCTTCTGCAGACTGTTAAGGGTAGTGTTTCTTCATCCCCCATTCTAGATTTTATATGTACGAGGACGGGTTGCCTCTCACACCCATACCCGAAGCATTGGTTTCTCTTGTATTTCCAAAGTAATTAACTGAATTCAGGGTCACTACCTGGTTTCCATTGAGTTGAGTGGCCGTCGAAATAAATTCTGTGATAGGTGGACGACTGAAATGCCAGTTTCTAGTGGCTGGTGGTTGAACACTTGGTAGTAGGAAGCCCCGTTTTGGGGACTCGTTTGGTTCCTCGACTGGTTTCTCCAACTCTATATCATCTAATGTGTGATCTTGGACACCTTCTAAAATTTCTGCATCAGAAAATTTGCTTGTGTTAGCGTTTGGTGTCCTACTATGTTTGTGAAAGAAGACATTTGCTAAAGAGTTGGAGTGAAGTGGTCTAATTTGAGTTATTTTCTGGTAAGTACGTGTCTTTGTTTTAGATGGTTTAAGTACATGTTGATGGTGTTTCTTCAGGGTGATTTTGCTTGCATGGGAAGTTTGGGCACTGAGGTTGCTTTTTCTATCGCTTTTGGAGTCTCTGGTGCGGCTGTTCCCTTACCACCATGGCGAAAACTTGGATGTACCCTGCTGCCTCCCTTTATGTTTTTCTTGCTCTTCTAATTAGCTTTTGATTGATGCTTTTCAGCCCTACTAGTTAATGGGGATTAAGAGAGGGGGCCTCCGCTTGTTCTTCCTCATTTCTCTCACTTATGTCTGATACAGTGGAGATCTCAAGCTGAGCGTTCCCAGTTGGCAGGCTCTTTAAATCCTCTGCTTGAGTTAGCGGGTGAATTTCAATTTGCACCACGAGCAGAGACGTGGCTCAACCCAGGTGCAAGTCCACTCCTCCTTGCAACACTCTCGGCGCCCCCTCCAGTATGTCTGCGTTGTCCTGCCTGTTCAGCAAGTCGGACGCGTCAGACGTGGCATTTACATAGTCAGAAGGGATAGTTGTAGGTAAGTCTGTGGGTGCACCAAGAGCTTCACGTTGGGAATCCCCTACACCATTCTAGTCCGATCTCGGCTCAACTCAGTCATTGGTTTGCGAGTCGTAAGGAGTGCTTGTGTTCTGCACGTGTGCACCGGGCATTACACGGGAGGGGGCATTGTCAACGGAATGCGAATTTTCAATTTCATTTTTACGTTCAGTCTTCATGTTACACAAGACAATCTGTTTGGTACCTGTAACTCTCGGTTCCGTTGTCGTAGCCGAAGATGTTTTTAGTCGGGGTATATCCAGAGGAGAAGATATCGCACGAGACACGCTCCGTTCTTACAACTCACCAAGGTCCTCTGAATGAGGTTGCGAGCTTCGGAGGCAACTGCTCGCGCCTCCAACGTTTTTCCTTTTTGCCACAGATTGCAAAGACTGCTCAACTCCGTGGCCGCACGTAGCAGCTTCTCCTTTCAGGAAAAAAATAGTGGACAGACTTCCACAGCAGGGTCACAGACAAAGCGATCTATGGTGGACTGCAAATATTGCTGTCTGGTATTTGGTCGCGGGCACATTCTGGATTCTATATTTAAAGCAGTGTTTACATTGTGACATCATAAGATCGTTTTGTTTTAGCAATGCTCCGGATAGGATACAGGTTTAGTTTATATAACCTTAAATCTATTAGCAGCATCCTTTTGTATTTTCGGAGGGCATCACATTATTCCATGTGCTTTCAAACCAGTTCTTGCACATTACTAAAGCTTGTTCATCATTATAAAACTTTAAATATAAACACTTCCATTATGTATAAGCAGCACGAAGCACAACCCGAATAGACGAGGAAATCATTACTGTTTGTTTAATAAACATTTCTATATTTAGGCTACTGTTTACATTGTTACGTCACACGTGTTACGTGCGACGCCACACATTTTTGGCAGGCCATTTTATCTAATCTTACAGATTCCAGTTGATTTCAAATAACTTTCATTATTCAGAATGGAATGCAAAGTTCCTTAAAATAACCATACATTGGGCCTCATTTCGAGGCTGGCGGTAGCCGTGCCTTTAATACAGGCACGGCTGCCGCCAGTACTCATTTTTTCCGGCGCCCAGAAATGGGCAATTACAGGATCATTATGGCCTTGCCGGACCCGGTATTTGGCCATTCCTGGGCGCCGGAAAAAATTCTTCCCCATTCCCATTTGAGACCCATAGGGCTCAATGGGAATGGGGAAGCCGGAGGCGTCGGCTCCGTTATCAACGGTGCCGGTGCATCCGACATGCTCTGCTTGTGGGTGCAATTACGGCCGCCAGGCCAGACATGGCGGCCGCAATGGCACTCGCGAGCAGAACTTATAATGAGGCCGCTTGATTTATAACATCTTTTTATATGTGTTTGTGCCTCACATCATTTCTGGTGCTTTTGTGCTGTTTCGTCGTTATTTTCATGGGTTTCTTTGCATAGCTCTAAACTCACCTGATTATGGCAGGTGTCACCCGCCAAAATCATCCACACACCTGCCCACCCGTCTGCTCCTTTGTTTCACCCGCTTCCCACACCTCTTGAGAGTGTGTGCTGAAGCGATGTGTAAAGCACTAGTAAGTGTGTTAGGGAGAATTCTCAAAATGTGCTAATTTCCCTTACCTTTTGAGACCCCCAGCAACTTTTGCTGGATTTCTAGGATTTGATGTTTTACCTGGGAAGTGTGAGAGCCATTTTTCCCCACTCTTCCATGTATTTTGATGTGTGTTTTAATTTTGTGTTCTTTGGTTATGGAGTTTTAAAACAACTCCATTGCCATAATCTTTTTTTCTGTGCGTCACACAGCACCTTCAGCGCAGTGGCACATGGGTGTCTTTCAGACTCCCCAACGTATAAATACATTCCCTGGGACTGACTACCGTCTCCCAGAGCATGTAAAGTTAAATTGGCTTTACTAGTCTTTTTAAATGTACTGACCCAGCACACACTATCTTCCTATAGAGTGCTGGAGGGGTTGACTAGCTTCCCCTGAGTCAAAACAATCACGTAACATTCAAATGTTACCTTTTCCTACTTTAACTGGCTGGTGGCAGTGGTTTAGATCAACTACTGTGATTTTTCCTTACCGCTAACAACGGTAGCTAAAAATCGGGTCAGCAATGATTTTCAATATGGCGCCCAAGACCTATCTGTAAAAACAGACTCCAGTCATCTTTTTTCGCCAATTCTTTTAGGAAAAAGTGCTTCTTGCGTTTGTCTCTGCGCGCCAAACCAGGTTTGGTCCCTTAGTTCGTTGGCCTTTGGCGGGCTTCAGTGCTGAAGCCCTCCTCTGGCACCTGAGTGTCTGGGGTGGACAGGATGTGAGGGAGGTGCCCGGAACACCCTGTGCTTAGTCTCCTAGGAGACCTGAATGCACTCTGGCGTGATTGGCCGCCTGACTGTCCGGCAAGGACAGCCACCCTGCTGTGTGAGTGACAGCTGGGCTGGAATGAATGGGGGAAAACTGTTTAAAAGCATGGCACTGGGACTTGGAAAGCAGAGTTGACCGCTGGAACGAAAGAACCGAAGACGAGCTGAAGGAAGAGAACTTTGTTATGGAGAATTCTCTGTTAAGGCTAATTTCCCAAACCTAGTGAGTCCCCCAGCAGCTTTGCTGGATTTTTGGGGTTTATTTCTTTCTCCTGCTAAGAGTGAGACTCTTTTTTCTCCCACTCTTAGACATGATTTGAGATATCCTTTGACTTTGTAATGTGTTTTATGGGCAATGGGGTCTTTTACTCCATAGGGTTTCATGTGTTTTTGGTAAGTGTGTTACACAGCACCCTCACTGCAGTAACACAGGGGTGTCATAGTGACCCCCAAACAGACTCCATACCCTGGGACTGACTACTGTCTCCCAGGGCATGTAAAGTCACCATTGACTTTACTAGTCTTAAATTGTGAACAGAACCAGTACAAACCATCATATTGTGGAAGTACTGGTAGGGGTAATTAGATTGCCCCTGGGTCTGTTTTTTGCGGGGGCACTGTGTAGTCCCCCCTCGTCGAGTTTCTGGCTGGTGGCAGTGGTTTCCACGTGAAATATTCCACCGGAATATTTCCTATGGGATTTTCCCATTCATTTTAAACGCACCACTTTTTTGGTGCAATGTTAAAGATAACGCCGGGTTATTTATTTAATATTTATTCCCCGGTTGGGTGTTTTTGCCAGGACTCGGTTTTAAAATGGCGTTTGTGTTCACCTCTGTAACTCCAACCCAAGTTGAGCCCTTTGTTCCACTTTTTGGCGGGCTTCTGCACAGAAGCCGCCAAAAGTGGTGCCACTCTGTCTGGGTCTACAGGATGTGTGGGAGGGGGGTTTAGGCACCCTGGACTGAGTAGCCTCGGCAACTCAAGTCGCACTCTTGTGTGATTGGCCCAGTGGTGAGCTGCCCGGCTCACCACTTAGCATGTTTGAGTGACAGCAAGGACTGATGAATGGGGGTTTTCTGCATAAAAGCAGGGCTTTGGGGACTGGAACTGCAGAAGTCACCACAGGACCAAAGAATCCAAAGAGGGAGAAGCTGAGCCGACCTGCAACGACAACACCACCGGTGGAGCCCTGCTGAACCACCTCACCACTTCCCGACGACAGAGAAGATCTTCATCCCGGAGAGTCTTCTTCCTCTGAACTGGTGGGGATAACCAGTTTGCCCTCTTTTCGCCTTCCTGGATCGTCTTGTGGTCGAATCGCCCGTGCCAAGCACCCCGGCGGCCGGATAGCCACGCTTCACCACTACCGCGAATAAAAGTGTAGTACCTTTTAACCGGGAAACTCTGCGGCTGGTTTCTTCCCTGGCAGTGCAACGACCTCCAGCTTTCCTCCACATCGAGATCTTCTCTTCCCCTGGACGAAGCACCGACTTGCACCCGCGGCCAGGAACAACTGCCCCCGCTGGAGCTTTCTCACCATTTCAGGTACTGAGTCCCGCCTGGTCTCCCTAGCAACAGACTTTTCAAGGTGTCCCGTAAATCCTTGACTTTCTATCCTGGGGTGACCTGGGACCTGTTAACTAAATTTCTCAGAACTGAGCCAACTCTTTTCGAACTTTCTGCAAGGACTTTTAAAGTATAATTCAACTGTGTGATCTTGGACACATTCTGTCTTGCTCTCTCCAAGAGTGGGCCTGGCCTATGAACTTTCTTGCTCTAACAGTAGACTCTGCCTTTTCTGAATTGCTGTGGTTCTTTTTAAAGTGTTGGTGTTGTGTACTTTCCAAAATCTGCCTTTTCCCTCTCATTTTAACTAATCTTAGGTTAAGCGCTCACCTATGTCTGCAAATAAGTGGTGTTTTAACTTGTCCAATAAGTCATTAGGGATGTATATATATTGATAGTGACAGTGTTTGAACTTGCTTGCCATATTAGTGTTAGTGTATTTTACAAGTGTGTTTTTAAATATTTATATACTTTTATACCAAAGCTCTGGTCAGTGTTTGCTTGTGTTACTGGATCTCTGTACCTACTTTGTATACTCTATACTGTCTAAATCTTCTTGAGAGAAGTCTGGCTGCTCAGCCACAGCTACCAGGTAAATCTGGGTGGTACAGACTGCTACCAATTGGGTTTACTGCCAACACCTGTAATCCTAAGCCTTTTGCAGTGGTCCCTAAGGGAACTGCACAGGTTTCTGCCTAACACTGGTGTACAGCGGTGGGATTTGTATTGAGTATACATTTTAGTGTGCTTACAGTGCAACTAACCACAAAGCTTAGCACAAAAAAGTTTATTTTCTAACCTGTCAACTATGGAAAGTTGTAGTCAAGAGTCCCTTGCTACAAAAACTGCAGATTGTTTAAGAGTTCTCTGTAAGCATAAGAATCTCCTGACTAAAGGCAAGAAAATGGAGCTAATAGAAAGGTTGTTAGCAAACCAAAGTCTGGATGGTGGTTCAGAGGAACCTACCACTCCAGCAAATGTAGATAACAGTAATGATATTGATATTGATCCAAGTATTGATAATCTTGAGTCAGAACCATAAGAGGAGGGTGAGGATGATGTAGTTGTCCCCCCTAGGCCTCTATCTGCTCTGCCAGCTGTACCTACTGGACCTTTGCCAGGTCCCACATTTAGTCCTGAATATCTGGAACTAGAGAAAATGAAACTTGAATTGGAGTTTAAGAAACTTAATACTCAAGCAGAACAAAGACACCAAGAACTGAATCAAGAACTAAGGCTCAGGGAAGCATGAGCTAGAGATGAAGAAATTGTCTGTTGAAAATGCTTCTCTCTCCGGCTCCTCTAGGAGTTCCAGTCCCAAAAGACCCCGGACGCCTAAAGAGCTTGTGGGTATGTATGAGCCTAAGTTGGATGTGTTGGA
Source organism: Ambystoma mexicanum (assembly GCF_040938575.1). Taxonomy (NCBI): domain Eukaryota; kingdom Metazoa; phylum Chordata; class Amphibia; order Caudata; family Ambystomatidae; genus Ambystoma; species Ambystoma mexicanum. Next base: position 851,504,703 of record NC_090936.1, on the reverse strand, counting down.
TTGGTTGAGTCTGAGTATAATCATGGGCTCCGGAACATCACAGGAAATGAGTTACTTTCCTGGTTGTTCTCTAGGCTCCCCCCCCTGTTGCAACTGATGTGGTAATGGAGTTGGGGGAGGAGGATAAGAAGGATTATGAATGTGTGAAGCTAGCTTTGATAGCTAGATTTGGGAAGACCCCTTCCCAGTACCTTAAGAGGTTTAGGACCCTCAAAAAGCATGATGGTACCCCTTGGGCTACCTGGGTGAGTGAAAATTTGAAGAACTTAGAGGGATGGAATAAGGGTTACAAGGTGAACACTTATGAGGGAATGAAGAATCTTGTGATGTTGGAGTCAATTTATGATGCCTGCTCTCCTGTGCTCAGACAGCACTTGGCTGATTCAAAGGAATTAGATTCCAGAAAACTAGCTAAGGCTGCTGACTTGTGGGTTGCCAGCAGGGCTACTCACAAGGACTCTGGGGTAACTCAGAAAAAGCAGGAGGGGAAACAGCCAAAAAAGGACTCCAAAGAGAATTCTAATAATTCCAATCCCAAAGAGGGCCCCAAAAAAAACAATAAGGGTAAGCCACAAGGGAAACCGAATCAGGCCAGTGTACCTTCTGGTGCCAAACCAGAAGGAGGTCAGAGCAAGCCACCATTCCAGAAAGCATTTGGAAAATGCTATGTTTGTAGCTCGCCTGACCATGTGTAAGGGGATCCCAGATGTAAGGGTAAACCTTCAGGGGTCCACACTGTCTCCTTAGCCTTCGCTCCAGAGGAGGAAGTACAGATGGTCAGTGGAAACTCTGTTACAAGCTGTTGAACCCATTGGAGTCTCAACTAGTGTTTCTTTAGTGTCTCTGGAGTTGTGGGAACAACAGAAGTTAGATGTATATAATTCTATGCCGGATAATACTAAAGAGTATTATAAGGACAGTGTCCAGGTGAATGGTCAGGAGACTCCTGCCATTAGGGACACTGGGGCCAGCATAACTGTGGTGGAGAAATCATTTTTTCAGGCAGAGGATGTTGCTAAGGCACCCAAACGCCTCACCAAGTTAGCTGGAGGGCCTGTGCAGATGCTTCCCCAGTTACCAGTTCTCATCCACTGTAATGACTTGACTGTGAAGACACATGTTAGCATACAAAGTGAGGTACCAGGAAGGGTTCTGCTGGGAAATGACCAGAAGACTCTTGGAGTAGTGTCACATACCCCCAGACCTCCTAGTAAAAGGTTACAGGAGCTCACCAGACCTGCAAGGGAGAGGACCATGCGAGGTACTCCCAAGGAGATGATGAAGAAGGATATCACTCCTACTCCACTGGAGTTACAACTTGCTATCTCTGAACAACAAGAAGCAAAGGGGAAACCCAAGACTTCTAGGAAACAGCCAGCAGCAAGCACTCCCGTGCTTCCAACAAGGAATTCCCCTAGGTTGTCCAAAGTTACACCTGTAACTCCACCTCCAGCTGAGGCTGCAAGGGAGGTACAACCCTGTGTGGTTGAGCTAGACTCTGAAGAGGAGCTAGTGGAAGGCCAAGAACTCTTTGGAGATCTGGATCCTGTTGACCATCCTGAGCTGCAGTCTTTACTGGCAGAAGGTGGACCCAACAGGGCAGACTTCAGTAAGGGACAGAGAGAATGTCCAACTCTGGAAGGGCTTCGCCAACAGGCAGCTTCTCAGGCAGATGGGCAAGAGCCTGGGAAGTATAGGTTGCACTGGGAAGATGGCCTCTTCTACAGTGAACCAACTGAGTCTGCACCTAGAGACTACAAGCGGCTTGTAGTACCTCAAGAAAACAGACAACAGTTCTTGCAACTAGCCCATGAGATTCCTTTGGCTGGTCACTTGAGTTTCAAGAAGACCAAGGAAAGGATCTCACTCTACTTTTATTGGCCAAAGATGGGGGCTGAGGTAGATCAGTTTTGCAAGAGCTGCCACACCTGCCAAACTTCTGGTAAGGTTGGTTCCAAGAATGTGGCACCTTTAGTGCCTTTCCCAGTAGTGGGAGTCCCTTTTGAGAGGGTAGGGATTGACATTGTTGGTCCCCTTGATCCTCCAACCTGCTCAGGCAACAGGTTTATCCTTGTAGTAGACCATGATACTAGATACCCTGAGGCAATTCCTATGAGGACTGTTACAACTCAGGCTGTGGCTAAGGCACTCCTTGGTATTTTTACCAGGGTTGGGTTTCCTAAGGAAGTAATCTCTGGCAGGGGGTCAAATTTTATGTCCCACTACATGAAAGCCATATGGAAAACCTGTGGAGTTACTTAGAAGTTCTCAACCACATACCACCCTCAGACAAACGGATTGGGAGAAAGGTTCAACAGAACCATGAAGAGCATGATAGGTGCTTTGGAAGATCCCCTTAAAAGAAAGTGGGACCTCCTACTGCCATGCCTTCTGTTTGCTTATAGAGAAGTCCCTCAGGAGGGAGTAGGCTATTCTCCCTTTGAAATTTCTTTATGGCCATCCAGTCAGAGGTCCATTGGCCCTGATTAAGGAGGGGTTGGAGAGTGCTCCTTCCCCCAAGCCAGTCAGAGTGACTATGTGATAGGTCTCCGGAGGAGAATGTCACACATGATGGCAGAAGCTAGTGATAACCTGAAAGCTGGGCAAGCTTTGGTGAAGCATTGGCATGATCAAAAGGCTAACATGGTTGAGTTCACTCAAGACCAGCTAGTTCTAGTTATGATCCCAACAAGGCAGAGGTCCTTGCAAGATAAACGGATGGGACCCTTCAAGGTTGTGGGTAAACTTGGAGAGGTGAACTATCTGGTGGACTTGGGCAATCCCAAGGAGGCTCCCAGAGACTTCCACACCAACTGACTAAAGGCGTATGTCTCCAGGCCTGAAGTAGGAGCCTTGCTTCTAGCTTCAACAGAAGAAGAAGAGAGTGAAGCTCTCCCTGATCTCCTCAGAGGCTTACCCTTGGATGAAAAGATTGAAGGAGTAAATCTCTCTTCAGATCTGACACCTGAGCAACAAGAGGAGTGCAAATCTATGTTAAATCAGTTTGCCTCCCTGTTCTCACTTTCACATGGCTTGACCCCTTGGGGCCAGCATGATATACTCACTGGTGACTGTCTGCCAGTCAAAAGCAGAGGATATAGAATGTCAGAAAATGTAAGGACCCACATCAAAGGGGAGGTCAAGAAGATGCTTGATCTCGGGGTAATAGAGCCCTCTACTAGTCCATGGTCTAGCCCAGTTGTGTTAGTACCAAAGGCAGGATCCAAAGAATTGAGATTCTGTGTGGATTATTGAGCTCTTAATGCAGTCACCAAGACTGATGCCCACCCTTTGCCAAGGACAGATGAGTTGGTGGATAGACTTGGTTCAGCCAAGTTCCTCAGCACATTTGACCTTACGTCAGGCTATTGCCAAATAGCCCTGACAGACCATGCTAAGGAGAAAACTGCATTTTCTACCCTAGTTGGCTTATACCAATTTAAGGTTATGCCTTCTGGACTGAAAAATGCACCTGCAACATTCCAAAAGATGGTAAATCAGGTTCTGGCTGGGATGGAGGACTTCTGCATGGCATACTTGGATGACATTGCAGTATTCAGCCAATCCTGGGAAGAGCATGTTAACCACCTAGGACATGTTTTGCAGGCTCTTGGACAGGCCAATCTGACCATAAAGGCAAGTAAATGCCAGATTGGTCAGAGTAAGGTGGTCTACCTTGGGCATGAGGTACGAGGTGGAAAAATAAGGCCTTTGCTCAGTAAGATTGAAGCTGTGCAAAATAGGACAACATCTACTACTCAAACCCAGGTGAGAGCCTTCCTAGGCCTCACTGGGTATTACAGGAATTTCATAGAGAACTATGGGACCATAGCTTCTTCACTGAATGTAATCTACTCTCCAAAATTCCCTAAAAAGGTCAAATGGAATGAGGAGTGCAATCAGGCCTTTGAAAACCTGAAGAAAGCAGAGTCGGTGAAGAGTCAAAGGAGCAGCTGGTGCGGAGAGCTGTTCCCTTAGCAGTCTGTTTACTCTACCTTTCACAATTGTGGGCATACCTGCGTGCCTACAAAGACTCGATTCCCCCGCGGAGCGGGCGCGGAGTCGGTGAAGAGTCGAAGGAGTCCAAGGAAGTCCGAGGGAGCTCGAGGGGGCTGTACGGTCTTGTGCGGCAATGAAAGACGTTTATCCCACTAAAACACGCGCACAGCGGAGACTGGAAGCGGCGCTGTTAGACAAACCAGCAATTCCAGCGACTGCAATCCTTGTTAACCGTTACGTCCCATTCCGCACAGACTCTGTCACCAGCAACGGGCCGGTCCCTCCATCAGCCATTTCAGCACTCCTGGACGATCCTCAAGTAAGTGACTGTATGGTGAGAGTTACTGGGAGCTGTATGAACGATTGTACAGTGGTTAACAGCGACGAAAAAATGACATTAACAAGCACACTGCGCTGGTATACTCCCATGAGCACCATCCGGTGGCAATTAACGATGCGACCATGGGTTGCGTACCGGCTAGGGAGGACCGTATAGGAGCGAGTAGGAGTAATGTGGGTGCCGATGTGGCAAGGGTCGACCTTAGCATCAGTAATGCTACAACAACGTTGGATACTTGTCAGGTGTCGACGGAGAGCAACACTGCTGTTGCACACAATCCTCATGCGACAGTGAGTGACCCGATCCAAACGATCACGGCGTCTGGAAACCTGGGGCGGTCTCAAAGTGTGGCAGCAATAATTGTTTTTCGCGAAGTCCAAACCAACACTTACGTCCAGTGGAGAGCTACCTCACGGCCGCTTTTTCAGTGCGGTGTCCTCAATAGGCTCCGTAGGTGAATCCACACACAGAGTTTCATTGTGCTTCCAATTGTGGCTCGAATTGTGAAGACGAAGATGCGCTCTTTACACGCCCAGACGACGAGGTGGTAAGACAGCGAGGAAATCCAGCAGACGACCTCTGGACCCCAATGACAAGGGAGCACGATTCTGCCTCGGCCAATGCCATTGTAGTTGGCATGGACCGGAGAAATTCACTCGAAGTTGTGAACAAACTGCTGGCCGATCTAACACGCATCAATAAACAAAGAACGACGAAAGGCGACACAGGAACAACGATGGACGGCCAGCTGCCCACAGATCCGCCTACGAGGTTGCCCTACGAAGAAAGGTCGTCCTCGCCAAACTCTGTGCAACAGAAAATTCATCGAGTCAGCTGCCTCGTTAAACGGAGAAGAATGGACGAAAGTATTTCACCCAGCCTCAGATGCTCACAAAATAAAAAGGTGAAAAGTTCTTACCACAATTCACTACTGAACGCAACCTACCCAACAGAAGCTCTGCAAATAGAACAAAGTGGGAGCGCAATACTTTTGACAGTAAGTGAGGACGATTTAGAGCAAGTGTCATCTGATTCCTCACTTATGGAGCGACCATTTCCGAAAATTAGAGACTGTGTCATTCGCAAAAAAAGAAGTGCGCGCCGCGGAGAGCCTGAGCAGGCGGTACTAGGAAATGTACAAAACTCACAAGATCTACAGGCCTTGATAATGTCATCAATGTGTATGTCCACTGCCCCGTTTCTCAAAATGTACAAGCAACTTAATGACACCATGAAAGATTTGGCTTCGGGAGTACACATGTTGACAAACAATGTGTGTAAGATTGAACAAGAATCTACCGACCGCAAGGCGGCTTTGCAAGAGATGAACAAGAAGATGGATGCGACATTTGCAGCCTTGTTAGACAATGTAAGAAGCGCCAACATTGACAAAAAACTGTTGGCGGAGGTCGCAAAAGAAGCCTTGAATATCTTTCAAAAAGATACAACATCGAATGGATTGGCAACTGTTGCTAAGTGCCAGAGGCGCAATCCTGCTACAGTATTGGACACTGGTGTTTCTTGTTCTAGACTTGAAAATAGCTATCTAACAACCCGGCATGCGTGGCAGCATTGCCTGAGAAAAATGTGGAACTTATGAAAAGTATAATTGGCGTACAGGTTTCAGCAGTAGTTCCTCTGGAACCGGTAAGGTCTGTTGACCTAACTGATATTGATGAGCATAGTTTGCCTGTCACTATCCCATCTAGGGATCTTTGTTCCACCATAGTAAATGGGTTTGAGAAAGTTGTAAAAGAGGCCCAAGACGTTGCCAATTTAGCCTTACAAAACCCACAAATGCCTTCGACATCTGCAAGCCGCATACACCAGGCGACTGTGCCCGAGGGACCACCTAAAGCGATGGCGGATGCAGCCAAAAAGTCAGCTGTTATGTACGATATCTTTACGATCCCAACTGACACACATAAAACAAACAAAAGTGACGAAAATGTACTAAGTTGCCCCTGTAAGAAAACTAAAAATTTACCAACAAGAAAAGCGAAGAGAGGAGCCAACAATTCACGAAAATGTCTACGTAACATTAAAACCATGAATGTTACGGTTAATGGACTGCTATCAAAAAGTAAATCATTGGAAAGAAAGCAGTCGGTTAAAGCTTCCAAGGAGACGGCAACAGATTTGGAAGCCTCGTACACGTGCATTAGTGACGTCTCCGACGCGCTGATGAATGTATCGATTTACGAGGATGAAGAGCCGAATAGCAAGGCCACAAATCCACCGACCGCTCAAGTGCCTTGTCTGCCGGCACCGGCTATATCGGCTCATGAGGTACCATCTGGGAACTCATTGGAGCATGGGATAACTAAGAAGGTCGTCACTGGCCTGATGCACATACCTAAAGTGGTGTCAGTAGTAGAAACTGTCCTAGATACAGAGGCCAGGCTGATGCAAGCCTTCCTACCCCTACGCCACGGCGAGACCAACAATGGCAAATACCTTGGTTCTTGACAATGCCATGAAGCCACTCACTCCTGCAGTGTGCCCTATAAATGAAGGGCTAAAGGAAGCAGACGACAAAAGAAAACCGACAAGACTATGCCAATTGATTCAACCTTCGCGTCCTCGTTCCCCAGAAAAAGCGGACCAGATCTTACATTTTCTAACTTTGGCTGATAAATGCAAACTGGTGGAAGCAAAGTATAATAATCCATCTGTAGCGCAAGGATCCGTTGCTGCCAAACTTAAACCGGAAGGCAAGAGTTTGCTGTCCGGGAACGATGAGCCAGTGTTGCCCCGTTTGACGGGCCCTTCACGGGCCGACAAATTGGACAGCAAACCGTCTGACTTTACATCGCAGCCTAAATATCATCATAATAGACAAAAATCAGCTAAAATAAGTAACTGCATGGGTGAGAAGGAGGAAACCTTACGGAGCAAATGTCAGCAAGGTCTACACCGCCTTCTACTTGAGCGTATCGTATCCTCGGATGACTTAATTCTAAACCGCCATAACGTAATTTGGCTGTGCCACTTGATTCCAAGTTTAAGAGCAATTGCTTCCGAGGATCTCACGATTGTAGAATTCTTTAATGAAAACAAAAACGATGCTGTAATTCTACATCTTCAGTCGAAACTGATAGCTGACGCCCTACTTAATGCTGGTCCTGTACTGATGTCATTAGGGTTTGACATAACTAGAGTGGACCAAAGTGCGTGGCTGCCATCAATAAAAAGAGATAACAGCACTATAACAGAGTGAGAGTAATCAAGGTCGATCTCAAGAGCAGGAATCAAGAACAACTGACGCAATGATAAAGGCTCCAACAATGGCTTTACCTTTGTCTGTGGACTGTGCGGCGTTACCACACAAGGATGACCTGATAAAGATTACAATCAACGGAGCCCGGAGTCCAGCAATGCCAACGCCCAACGGCTCGACAGCATCTAACTCTACCCATAGTTTGTCCGATTGGTCTTGGCTTGCGGCCACCCTAAATAAGGTGTCAAACACCTAACGCCAGGAAGTGGAGCCCAGAAGTACTTGCACAGTGGCTTTGTGGAGCACTAGAGGCTTTAGCCACTTGTTTAAAACCTCATGGGCAAAGAATCTGGATCTTATTTGCCTACAAGAAACATGGCTAAGTGAAAGTCCTCTACTTGAAGGATTTGAAATTGCATTTAACCCTGCGATATATCAATCTAAGGGAAGACCGATGGCTGGCCTACTGACGGCAGTTAGAAAGGCCTCAGGGTTTAGGATAATTGAATCCTATAACGTGTCGCCCTATATCCAGATAACTACAATAAGTGTCATACAGTCTGTGAACCTCAAGAGTGGCCACTTATACATCATTAATGTCTATTGGAATCATCAGGCAAAAGATGCAAAGGCATTTGCAGATACAGTGACAACAGTGATTGATGAGCTACTTGAAAAGACACAGCCGCTGGACCCGACTCTATGTGGGGACTTAAATATTATCTGTCTAAATGAGAAAAAAAAAAAAATCACATGATGCCAAAAGCGACCCAATTGTGCACAGAAACGAAGGCTCGTGGAATGTATATGCTGAATGGTAACACTGTGGGCGACATGCCAGCTCAGCCCACATGGAGAAGGCTGAAGCAAACCTCAGTGCTTGACTATATATTTGTCAGCGAAAACATTTACAAGAAAGTGCTGCACCTAGACGTTCATAAAATGACTCATAGTGACCACGTAATGGTGCAGCTCACCCTTGAAAAACAGAATAAACATGTTCGTTCAGATTGGCCACTCTCTGTAAATACTGGGTCTAGCAGGATCCGTTTAAACCTTCTCGTTACCGAAGTAGAGGAGATAACAGCTAACTTTATGGAAAATACAGAGGGCCTCGAATATCAACACTTGTTGTCTAATTTTGAAGAACGTAAACACAACCTAAATCAAGTCGAATTACGACCAAAACACAAATTCGATGTGACCGTTCTGCAACGAAAACGACTGGTGAGACAAGAAATAAGGAAGATTAAGGGGCCTGTGAACGAAAATACAAAACAGAGGAGAAGGAAACTTAAACAAAACTACAAGAACTGGCTCAAGTCCCATGCGGCAATCATGTTGCAAAATGACACTGAGAATATGCTATCTAAAATGGCGGGGAAAAAAAATCAGCAGAGTTCTGGAAACTGATAAATAGCAATTTAGCGCCTCAACATGCTCTTCAGGCTATTGCAGTGACTGAAAAGTATGGGTAGAGTATTACTCAGCCCTATTTAGCAAAGGAGTACCATCGATAGCTTGTGATCCACCGACTGCGACTGAATGGGACCTAGAATTTGAGAGAACAGACATCCTACTCGCAATTAAAAGTGTGCGAGAATCCAGAGCCCCAGGTCCGGATGGCCTTACAAACCATACGATTAAGCGTAATCCGGATTTATGGGCAGATTTTTGTGTTACCTTATTCAATCGGATTGTTTTGAATCGCGCAACCCCTAGTTCTTGGAAAAGTGCCGTTGTGGTGCCAATATTCAAGAAGGGAGATCGATCGAACCCGAAAAATTACAGACCCATAGCAATTCTTGATGTCTTGGGTAAGATATATGCAACACTGCTCCAACGGAAACTCTTGAAGTGGGCTAAAGACTTCAACCACATTGACCCTAGACACGCTGGGTTTGTAAGGGGGGGGTTGGCTGTCGCCTAAATCTACTTATACTGAATATCCTAAAGATGGAAACAATCAGACTAAACACCAAGCTGTACCTGGCAATGATGGACCTTTCGCAAGCATTTGACTGTATAAACAGAGAGTTGTTGTGGAAAAAACTAGCCAAGTGGGACTGCCCACGAGCTTAGTGAGTGCAATTCGTGAATTGCACATGGAAACCTCCATTAAGATAAGTCTAGATATGACAGGCACACTGTCTGCTAAAATCAATACACACAAAGGCGTAAAACAGGGATGCCCTCTGGCAGCAACAATATTTATCCTGTTTATATCAGATATACAAGACGTTTTTTCTAGTGCAAACACGTTTCCTCCAAAAATACATGGTGCGCCTATTGACTACCTGGTATATGCCGATGACCTTGTGCTGATAGATCAGACCCCAATAGGGCTCCAACGCAAAATGACTCTTATAGACTCATACATAACGTCAAATGGTCTGTCTATCAATAACCAAAAATGTGAAATTCTGATCGTAGAAAAACTACAAGGCTCTAGTGGAAGGGGCAGGAAATTATCCTGGCACATTGCCAAGGACAAAATTCAGCTTGTAAAACACTCGACATACCTGGGCATGAGAATTCGTGCGAGCCGAAACAACGGACCCTGGGTAGAAGCAACCAAAAATAAGTGTCATCAGCTAGCATCCCAAGCCTCATTGATCAATAACAGATATGGGAAATTGTCATTAAAACCAATCATTATGTTTTACCAACAGAAAGTGGTACCTATTCTGATCTACGGAGGGGAAAATGCATTTGGTTCCTCGTACGAGCTTTGGAACACACTAGAAAACCTCTTCTGGTCTCGAGTGCTGAAATTAGCAAAGGGTACATCAACTGTTTGTATACGGTATGAACTGGGGCTGATTTCGATGCACGTTAGAGTTGAATGGAATCTACTAAGTTTATACCGCAAAACAATGTTGAAGGACCCGGTACCCCAATTTGGCATTTTACACAGCCTGATCTGGAAAATGCGAATACCATTCTAGCGAAATGGAATCGCCTGTCTCAAGACTTACTGGAAGAATACGATATCACTCCTATTCTGTTATTGGAAAATCCGGAGGCAGCTAAGAAGAAGCTCTGGAGACTGGACTGGATTAAAACCTGCGATCGAAGAGCAAGCTCGACAACAATGCTTGAAGTACCGAGCGAGGCTAAAGCATACGAACAACGCTTTCATTATCTAGTGCGCCTTCCAAATCAGCACGCAAGGGCATTATATATGCGATTCAGACTAAATGCCTTTCCGACAAAAGACCGTATAGGAACATGGTCCAAACACATTAATTTCAACCTTAATTGCCAATTCTGCAATGAGGCCAAAGAAACTTTGAAACATCTGATCATATCTTGTCCGACTCTGGAGCTACAAAGGGGCCTTAGCTTTGCCCCTGTGATTAATACACACTGTATAAAGAGCACTGAAGAGTGGTGGAAAGTTCTCTTTGAAGGACTTAACAGAACAGCACTGTTTGCTCTAACAAACTTTTTACAAGTCCTTAAAAACCCGGCTGGAAGAACAAGAAATAAACTTATAAGGGACAGAATCAAGTACTGCATGAGATGAAAGGAAGGCCCCCTTTCTTTTGTTTTAAAGATGTTAAGTCACAAGGAGGACGGGAGGGAGGAAAGGGATATTCGTAATGGAGTGATTTGGGTGCAGTTATGTCTTTTTGTTTTTTAAAGGTTGAATAAACCAATAAAAAAAATAAAAAAAAGAAAGCTCTTTGCCAAGCACCAGTATTGAGAGCTCCTGACTATCAACAAACTTTCATTGTGCAGACAGATGCTTCTAATGTAGGTATAGGTGCAGTCCTTAGCCAACTGGATGAGAAAGGTAGGGAGCACCCCATTTGCTTCATCAGCAGAAAGCTGAAGGATCCTGAGACAAGGTGGGCAACAATTGAAAGAATGTTTTGCTATTGTGTGGGCACTGAAGAAGTTTAGGCCATACTTGTATGGTTCTACTTTTGTCATTCAGACTGACCACCAACCCTTGAGATGGTTGATGCAAATGAAGGGGAAAAACCCAAAACTATTGAGATTGTCAATCTGCCTTCAAGGGTTTGATTTCACCATTGAGCACAGGTCAGGATGTCACCACCAAAATGCTGATGGTCTCTCTAGGTATGAGATTCACCCAGGAGTGGATTAAATCCTCCTGTCTGTCCCTTAGTCTGGGGGGTGTGGGGGGCGAGTGTTAGGGGAGAATTCTCTGTTAAGGCTAATTTCCCAAACCTAGTGTGTCCCCCAGTAGCTTTGCTGGATTTTTGGGGTTTATTTTTTTCTCCTGCTAAGAGCGAGACTCTTTTTTCTCCCACTCTTAGACATGATTTGAGATATCCTTTGACTTTGTAATGTGTTTTATGGGCTATGGGGTATTTTACTCCATAGGGCTTCATGTGTTTTTGGTAAGTGTGTTACACAGCACCCTCAGTGCAGTAACACAGGGGTGTCATAGTAAACCCCAAACAGACTCCATACCCTGGGACTGACTACTGTCTCCCAGGGCATGTAAAGTCACCATTGACTTTACTAGTCTTAAATTGTGAACAGAACCAGTACAAACCATCATATTGTGGAAGTACTGGTAGGGGTAATTAGATTGCCCCTGGGTCTGTTTTTCAAGGGGGCACTGTTCAGTCCCCCCTCGTCGAGTTTCTGGCTGGTGGCAGTGGTTACCACGCAAAACATTTAACCGGAATATTTCCTATGGGATTTTCCCATTCATTTTAAACGCACCACTTTTTTGGTTTAATGTTAAAGATACCGCCGGGTTATTTATTTAATATTTATTCCCCGGTTGGCTCTTTTTGGCAGGACTCGGTTTTAAAATGGTGTTTGTGTTCGCCTCTGTAACTCCAACCCAAGTCGAGCCCTTTGTTCTACTTTTTGGCGGGCTTCTGCACCGAAGCCTCCAAAAGTGGTGCCACTCTGTCTGGGTCTACAGGATCTGTGGGAGGGGGGGTTTAGGCAACCTGGACCGAGTTGCCTCGGCAACTCAAGTCGCACTCTTGTGTGATTGGCCCAGTGGTGAACCACCCGGCTCACCACTTAGCATGTTTGAGTGACAGCTAGGACTGATGAATGGGGGTTTTCTGCTTAAAAGCGGGGCTTTGGGGCCTGGAACTGCAGAAGCCACCAGAGGACCAAAGAATCCGAAGAGGGAGAAGCTGAGCCGACCTGCAATGACGACACCACCCATGGAGCCCTGCTGAACCGCCTCACCACTTCCCGACGACAGAGAAGATCTTCATCCCGGAGAGTTTTCTTCCTCTGAACTGGTGGGGATAACCAGTTCGCCCTCTTTTCGCCTTCCTGGATCGTCTCGTGGTCGAATCGCCCGTGCCAAGCACCCCGGCGGCCGGCTAGCCAAGCTTCACCACTACTGCGAATAAAAGGGTAGTACCTTTTAACCGGGAAACTCAGTGGATGGTTTCTTCCCTGGCAGTGCAATGACCTCCAGCTTTCCTCCACGTCGAGATCTTCTCTTCCCCTGGACGAAGCACCGACTTGCACCCGCTGCCAGGAACAACTGCCCACGCTGGAGCTTTATCACCATTTCAAGTCCTGAGTCCCGCCTGGTCTCCCTTGCAACAGACTGTTCAAGGTGTCAAGTAAATCCTTGACTTTCTATCCTGGGGTGACCGGGGTCCTGTTAACTAACTTTCTCTGAACTGATCCAACTCTTTTCGAACTTTCTGCAAAGACTTTTCAAGTATAATTCAACTGTTTGATCTTGGACACATTCCGCCTTGCTCTCTCCAAGAGTGGGTCTGGCCTATGAACTTTCTTGCTCTAACAGTAGACTCTGCCTTTTCTGAATTGCTGTGGTTCTTTTTAAAGTGTTGGTGTTGTGTACTTTTCAAATTCTGCCTTTTCCCTCCCTTTTTAACTAACTTATTGGAGTGCCATCTTAGGTTAAGCGCTCACCTCTGTCTGCAAATAAGTGGTGTTTTAACTAAGACTTGTTCAATAAGTAATTAGGGATGTATATATATTGATAGCGACAGTGTTTGAACTTGCTTGCCATATTAGTGTTAGTGTATTTTACAAGGGTATTTTTAAATAAATAATTATATACTTTTATACCCAAGCTCTGGTTAGTGTTTGCTTGTGCTACTGTATCTCTGTACCTACTTTGTATACTCTATATACTGTCAAACTCTTCTTGAGAGAAGTCTGGCTGCTCAGCCACAGCAACCAGGTAAATCTGGGTGGTACAGACTGCTACCAATTGGGTTTACTGCCAACACCTGTAGTCCTAAGCCTTTTGCAGTGGTCCCTAAGGGAACTGCACATGTTTCTGCCTAACAGACTTCTGCAACTCCTGGACGACCGGTGAAGCCCTGCTGCAGGTCCGAATTGCCTGAAACTCAAATCGACAGAGAAGCCCTTCAAGGTTAACTTCTTCCCTTGAGTTTGGTGAGAACAACCAACTCGTAAGCCACCTGGACACCGTTCCCATCTGGTCGAATTTTCATCAGAGTGCTGTTGAAAACCGGATAGCCAAAGGGAAGGAAACCAGCTTGTGGACTTTAAGGCACTCGCACCTTAAACCAACGTCTTGCTAAGCTTTTGGCCTCATCCCTGGCCAGTGCAGGAACTTCCTGACGTTCTCCTTGTCCCCACGACTGAAGCTCAGAAACAGCTAAATCTGTTCTAACTGCCAGGAACAACTGCCTCAGCTACAGCTTTTCTTCAATAACAAGGTACTGTGCAAACGCGGTCCGGAAATCTTTTCAGCCATCGAGAAAGTGCGTGAAACTTTCCTCAACTTCGAAGGCTTGTCCTTCCCTAAATATTCGTCAAACTTTTCGTCTGGCCAAATTCTTCTAAACTCTGTGGCAAAGAATTTACCGTTAATACCAGAACTGTGCTATCCAATACAAAGACTCTGAACCATGGACTTTGGCCCAGGACTATGAAATGAATTGCTGGTTGTAGTTACTGAAAACCTTTGCCCTGCCTATGAATCATTTGTGCTGCCGATTCTTATAACCATGTCTTTTTACCCCTTTCAAAAGTACATGAAGTGCCATTTTGCTCCCACTTCAGGAGAGCTAAACTTGTTCATTTACTTACCGGTTGTTTATTTGTGGTTTATTAGTGTGTGATATTGAGCTACTGTTACTAGTGTAATGTTTTCGAACTGACTGAGTAAATACATGTACATTCTTTTACCAAGAAACCTTGAGTAAGTGTTTGTTTGAATGACTGTATTATTTGGTCCTTTGTGTAACTTGTTCTACTGCTCACAAACCATTGAGATAAGCCTGGCTGCTCAGCCATCGCTACCACTTTACTGTGTAGTACAGGCTTGTACCAAAGGTGAAATTGTGCTTACACTTGTAGTCTTAATTGCTTGTAGTGTTCCCAAAGTTTACTGCAGGTGATTCTGCCTAACAATGTGAACGGCCATGCGCCTTCATTGTCATATCGGGGTAAATGTCTTCCTCATCTTTAGAAAGCAGTTGCAACAAGTGTGTTTCTGACCAGGGTTTCTGCACAAGCGCTGGCGTACTATGGACCTGCGCTGTGCCCAATGTTTATTCTCAAAATCTGTGACATTCCACCCACCTGGATATTTCACGCATTTCTGCAGTATTTTTATGGTGATGCGGTCCCCCATAATCCCCATTTCACTCCCCTCTCAACCCATTATTCCGAAGGAAAAAAAAAACATGAAGTCCTCTGAGCAAAGGGTAGCTGCGTTTGGTGAGGACAGAGGATATGTACCAATCAAAAGCTCAGATATGGAATACGGAACAAGTTACTTACCTGTAACTGTTCTCTAGCATGGGTCTGGCATGGATTCACATGCTCATGAATATTCCCTGTCGTCAGGCTGGGAATCCTCTGTAAATAAAAAATCAGTATTAGTTTCGTTTCTGATCTGTCTTTCTTAGTAGTAACCAATCACTGATCTCTGGGTCATACTGCCCCCAGCCAATGACTGCCCTCTCCCTAAGCCCCGCCTCTGGCAGCCATCCTCAGATTTGGTAGCACGCCAAGTGGCAGTATGACCAAGTGAAGAGCCGCAGAGGGGTAGCCGAGAGGGTTCGCATGTGAATCCATGTCAGACCCATGCTGGAGAACAATAGTTACAGGTAAGTAACTAGTTCCTTCTCCAGCATGGGGTCTGGCATGGATTCACATGCTCATGAATAAAAGAATACATAGCAGTATACACATGCGCAACCACGGGAGGTAGCAACATGCTCAACATTAAGCAATACAACAACTCAACATTAAGCATCTCTTACCTCCTCACCAGGCTCACCTTAAGCGAAAGGTTGCGCAGCACTGCTTGGCCGATCCTGGACTCCTCCCTGGAGTCCCGATCGACGCAGTAGAATCTTGTGAAGGTGTGCGTCGACCTCCACGTAGCAGCCCTGTAGTTGTCCAGCAGGGGCACCCCAGACAGGAACGCCGTGGTAGCAGCGATCGCTCTGGTCGAATGGGCTCTCGGACAGCCGGACAGCGGTCGGTTTGCCAACCGGTGACAATGCATGATGCAGCCGGAGAGCCATCTGGAAATGGAAGTCTTCGAGAGAGCCTTCCCTTGATTCACAGACTCAAAGATCACAAACAGTTGTGACGTCTTCCGAATACTTCAGTGCTCTAGCTACATCCAGAGAGTGCAAAGTACTCTCGGCCGGCGCCGAAGGCGACGGAAAGAAAACTGGTAACACCAAGGGCTCGTTGTGGTGGAAGTCCGACGGCACCTTGGTCATGAAGGAGGGGTGTGTCCTCAGCACCACCCTTGTGTCATGAAAAGTAAGGTATGGAGGCTTGCAAGATAGGGCCTGAATCTCTCCCACTCGTCGTGCAGAGGTGATGGCCACGAGGAACGCTGTCTTCCATGACAGGAACTTCAAAGGCGCCGAATGCATAAGCTTGAATGGGGCCCCCATGAGCCTGGTCAGCACCACATTAAGCTCCAACGCCGGGGCAGGAACCTTCACCGGCGGGAATGGTCGGAATAGTCCCTTCATAAATTCCTTCACCAGGCGATGAGACCACAAGGACACCCGTCCCGTCGTCCTGGTATATCGGGAGATGGCAGCCAAATGTATTTTTATGGAGGCGTGAGCCAGTCCAGCCTTGGCCAGCGACAACAGGTACGGCAGCACTTGAGGGGCCGTAATTCGCAGAGGGTCAATCTTCTGTGCACGGCACCAGACAGAGAACCTCTTCCATTTAAGACCGTAACACTTGAGAGTTGAGGACGCCCTGTCCTTTGCAAGAACCTCTCTGCAATCAGCCGGGATATCGTACCCTCCAAACTCTAGTGCTGCAGGAGCCAGGCCTGCAAGTTCAGCGACTGTGGGTCGTGGTGGAGAATGGCGCCTCCTTCTCTGGAGAGAAGATCCGCGTCCGCCGGCAGCCTGACTGGCGGGGACGTTGACAAGTCCAGAAGGTCCGGGAACCAGACCTGCCTCGGCCACGCCGGTGCGACGAGGATCATCCTGCACCTGGACTTCTTGAGCTGGTTGATGAGGCGGAGCAGCAACGGCAATGGAGGAAACGCGTATAGAAACAGGCCGTCCCAAGGGAACGAGAAAGCATCGCCCATGCTCCTCGGCTGTGGGAACCTGCTGGCGAACCTCTGGCACTTGGAGTTCGTCGCCGTCGCGAACAGGTCGATCTGGGGTTTGCCCCATCGTTGGAAGAGTCGACCCACCTGATCCTGGCGCAGTTCCCACTCGTGGCACGAGCGCAGCTCCCTGCTGAGCAAGTCGGCAATGGTGTTTTTTATTCCTGCCAGGTGGAAGGGAACCAGAAACATCCCCTGGGCGACAGCCCAGTGCCACAGATCCTGGGCCTCCTTGGATAGGGCTGGGGATCTGGTGCCCCCCTGCTTCCGTATGTAGAACATCGTGGTGGTATTGTCTGTGAAGATCCTCACCACTTTGTCCTTGAGGGATGGGAGGAACGACTTGAGCGCCCAGAACACTGCTCGGAGCTCCAAGATGTTGATGCGAAGAGACCTCTCCTCCGGGAGCCAAAGGCCTCTTGCGTGGAGATCTCTGGTGTGGGCCCCCCAACCCTCCAGAGAGGCGTCCGTAGTCACCGTCTCTTGTAACACTGGGGTTTGAAAGTCCGTGCCCGTCGTGAGGTGAGCCCAGGTGCCCCACCATAGGATCGCCCGACGGAACTCCTCGTCGAGGGGGATCCTGTCCTCGAAGCAACCCCTCGCCTGAAACCAGTGGGCGTCAAGGAACTCCTGTAGCGGACGCATCTGAAGTCTGCACAGGGGCACAAGGTAGATGCATGAGGACATCATCCCGAGAAGGGACTTGATGGACCTCACCCTGGCCACGTCCATAGCTAACAGGCGCCGCATCTTGCCCAGGATGGTCTTGGTCCTCTCCTCTGAAGGGCAGGCCAATTGCTCCACTGTATCGAGCTTCGCCCCCAAAAACAGAGCTACTTGCGATGGAACCAGGTGGGATTTGGGGTAGTTGATGGCGAACCCCAGCTCCGTGAGCAACCGGACGGTCCTCGCCGTATGATCTACGCCGAGTTCCCTTGATCTTGCCAGGATTAGCCAGTCGTCCAGGTAGGGGTAGACGTGGATCCCCTGCAGGCGCAGCCGCGCCGCCACCGGTGCCAGGCACTTGGTGAAAACCCTGGGTGCCGACTTTAATCTGAACGGTAGGGCTCTGAATTGGTAGTGGCGTCCCTGAACCACGAACCTTCCACATCCCCATTCTTTTCAGAATGGGGATGTGGAAGGAAGCATCCTCCAGGTCCAATGACGATAGGAAGTCGCCTTCCTCCAGTTGTCCCAGCACATGTTGGAGGGTGACCATCCTGAATTTCTGCGCCTTGATGTATTTGTTTAACCGACGCAGGTCCAGGATGGGGCGCCAACCGCCTGTCTTCTTTCTGACGAGGAAGTACCTTGAGTACACTCCGGAGCCCTGGAGCCCCCTGGGGACGAGCTCGATGGCACCTTTTTTGAGCATCGCCTTTACTTCCAACAGCAGTTGAGGGACGTGATTCTCCTTCCTGGCCACGGGAGGAATGCGAGGGCACTTCTTTTGGAATTCCAGCGAGTGCCCGTTGGCCAGGGTGTCCAGCACCCAACAGTCGGTGGAGATGGACTCCCACACGCTGACGAACTTCGTCAGCCGGCCTCCCACCGGGGTGCTTCGGTGGGGGCCCGACGACACGGCCGGGTCAGTCTTGTTTGCAGGAGGCCTTGCCGCCTTGGCCTCCTTGACGACGACGGCGGGATCCCCCTTGCTTGCCGCGACTTCTGTAGGCCTCCTGGGAAGAGGAGCGGGCCGCCTGGCGGTAAGCGGAGGAGCCACCGCTGGATCCTTTGGAGGCACCCTGTCTGCCTCCGGGGCTCCGAAAGGGCCGTCGCTGCTGAAGCACCCCAAGGGCCCGGGCCATCTCCGAGTTGGTCTTGATGGCCTGTAGAGACTCATCCACCGCCTTACCAAAGAGGTTGTTGCCGTCGAACGTCATGTCCAACACCCTGGTCTGGACGTCCTGGCGAAAGTCTGTCTCCTTGAACCATCCCCGTCGTCGGAGGCAAACTGTGTTGCCCAGTTGGCGAAATCCAGTATCAGTGATGTCCGTCGCCACCGTTATGGCATGAGCCGACGCCACCTCGCCCTCCTGCAGAATTTCTAGGGCCTCCGCCCTTTTGTCATCAGGCAGGAAATCTAGCAGGGGGAGCCATCTTGAACCAGAACTCCCGGTCGTAACGGGCCACGATCGCTAAGGCATTGGCCACCTTAATCGTCGTCGCCGCCAACGAGATGACTCGTCCCATAGAGTCCAACTTCTTGCCCTCGCTGTCCGGCGGGGAAGTGGAAGTTGAAGCCGCCGTGCCCGCTGCCTTCTTAGCCGCTGCCGTGACGACTGAGTCCGGCGTGGGCTGGGCCCTGAGGCAAAAGGGGGAGGCATCGGGGACTTGGTACTTCTTCTCGTACCTGTCCCTCTTGGCGGGTGTCGTGGCAGATGTCGTCGAGTAAAGGCACCGCGAGGACCGTCTTCCTCTTAGCCTCTCGTCGTTGGTGGTTCTTCAGGGCAGAGCTGGAAGAGCTAGGATGCCCTGGTTATCATGGTGTGACGCTCGCTTGGGGGGGGGGGGAGGAGGGGGGAGGAGGGGGGGAGGGGGAGGGTGATTGTCTGCTGTGTCATCGCCGCCGTCATCGTCCGTCCCCGTATCCGTCGCTGTATCCTCTCCCGGCGAGGGGGATGAGGGGTCCACCGGTCTCGCAGGCACGAAGGGCGGAGCGAGGTGGACTCTCCTCCGCTTGTTCGGAGGGCTTACCGACGGGCCTGGTTCTGGCTCCTCCGTCGGGGTGTGTGGTGTTAGGCAGAAACCTGTGCAGGCAGAAACCTGTGCAGTTCCCTCTTGGACCACTGCCAAAGATATAAGACTACAGGTGTTTGGCAGTAAACCCACTTGGTAGCAGTCTGTACCACACAGATTCACTTGGTAGCTGTGGCTGAGCAGTCAGACTTCCCTCAAGAAGAGTTAGGCAGTATACAGAGTATGCACAATAGGTCAAGAGAACAAAACAGAACAAGTAAACACTGACCAGGGCTAGGTGTAAAAGAGAGAATTATTTATTTAAAACCACATCTAGAAAAACACACAGGCAATAATAGTAAGCAATTCAAAAACACGGTCACTAAAAGATATACACTTCCTTAAAAGAATATTAGACAAGTCTTAAGTAAAGCCCCACTTATTTTCAGACAGCGGTGAGCGCTTAACGTAGATGGCACTCTAATAATTTGTTTTTAAAAAGGGAGAGAAAAGCAGGGAATACATTGAAACAGATCCCACCACTTTTTCACAAACACAACAAGAGAGGAAGGCAAAGTAACACTGTGAATTCAGAGTCAGTAGGCCGGATCCGCTTTAAGAGGATCGAAACGAAATGTGTCCGAGGTCACATGGTTGCAGTGCACAAATAGTCTTGTAGAGGTTCAAAAAGGAGTTGGACCAAAAAAAGGGACCAGTTAGAGGGACAAGGCCAGCCCAGTCCAGAAGGTTAAGGGGTTATTGTTACCTTGTAGAAATCTTTAGAAAGGGAGGCCTGGCGGACACGGTACCTTAAAGTGGTGAGAACACTCCAGCGGGGGCAGTTGTTCCTGGCAGCGGATGCAAGTCGGTGCTTCGTCCGGGGGAAGAGAGGATCTCGTCCGTTGCACTGCCAGGGAAGAAACGAGCCGCGAGTTTCTC
Source organism: Ambystoma mexicanum (assembly GCF_040938575.1). Classification (NCBI taxonomy): domain Eukaryota; kingdom Metazoa; phylum Chordata; class Amphibia; order Caudata; family Ambystomatidae; genus Ambystoma; species Ambystoma mexicanum. The sequence goes on along the minus strand of NC_090936.1, from coordinate 851,483,964 downwards.
AGGTACAAGGCGCGGTCCGTTGATTCGCGGTTCAGTTGTAAGTGGCTATCCGGTGGCCGGGGTGCTTGGCACGGGCAGTTCGACCACAAACCGGTCTGGGGTGGGAAGAAAAGAAGATAAACTGGTTGTGCCCACTAGTCAGGGGAAGAAGCCTCTCCAGCCGGGAGATCTTCTCTGTCGTCGGGAAGTGGTGAGACGGTTCCGCAGGGCTCCAGCGGTGGTGTCGTCGTGGTAGGCCGGCTCAGCTTCTCCCTCGTCGGATTCTCCGGTCCTGTGGCGACTTCTGAAGTTCCAGTCCCAAAAGCCCTGCTTTTATGCAGCATACCCCCATTCACTCAGCCTAGCTGTCAATCAAACATGCTAAGTGGTGGGCCAATCACACAAGAGTGCGACTTGGGTTACCAAGGTAACTCAGTGCAGGCTGCCTAAACCCCCTCCCACACCCCCTGTGGTACCCAGACAGAGTGGCACCACTTTTGGAGGCTTCTGTGGAGAAGCCTGCCAAAAAGTGGAACAAAGGGCTCGACTTGGGTTCACAGAAGAGAACACAAATGCCATTTTAGAATCGAGTCCTGACAAAAATATCAACCGGCGAATTAATATTAAATAAATAAACCGGCTGTATGTTCGAGGCTATGAGAATTAAATAATTAAAGTTGGTAGCCTCGAACAATGGGAAAATCCCATAGGGATATATTTGCGGTCGAATATAAAAAGTAGTTTACACTGCCACCAGCCAAAACTCGATCAGGGGGGACGGAGACGTGCCCCCTCGACTAACAGACCGCGGGGCAATCGAATTGCCCCGACCAGTGCGTCCACAATATGATGGTGTGTACTGGTTTCTGTTAATAATTTGGGACTAGTAAAGCCAATGGTGACTTTACATGCCCTGGGAGACAGTAGTCAGTCCCAGGGTATGGAGTCTATGGTGGGGTGTCACTATGACACCTCTGTGTTACGGCACGGAGGGTGCTGTGTAACACACATAGTAAAAACACATGAGACCCTATGGAGTAAAGGACCCCATAGCCCATAAAACACATTAACAGTCAAAGGAACACCGTAAATCATGTCCAAGAGTGGGAGAAAGAGTCTCACTCTTGGCAGGAGAAAAAAAACAAACTCCAGAAATCCAGCAAAGCTGCTGGGGGACTCACTAGGTTAGGAAATTAAGCCTAAAGAGAAAATTCTCCCTAACACGTGGTAATCTCGTCCTTATCTCGATACATAAGGATTGGATTGCCAACAAAATGGCCGCTGAGCTATCTTGGGGCTCGGGCAATGGCTGCGACGGACGGGATGGCCGCTCCATTGGGCCCCGTTCGTCATCGCTATCTTCGATCGCGTCAGCAGGGACCGTCCCCTGGGATCGAACCTTCTCAAACCTCTCGTTGAGGTTTCTGAACCTCTCGTTGAGGCCTATGGACCTTTCGTTGAGGCCCTTCTCGGTCTCCACCAGTTCCTCCTCAAAGGCTGATTCCGAGTCTGTAATGGTCACCGCCCCCCACCTCTTTTTCAGCCGGGGGCTTCACGGGGGTCTTAGCGATGGGCTGGAAAGAGGATTCCCTCCGCGGCGGCAGGGATACTCTGGGCCCAGAGGCCATTTCCATTGGCGGTCTCAGCCGGCTCCGCCAGGGTTGCAGCGACCACTTCGGTAGAGGCCTTAGCCGGGTGGATCAAAGCCCTCGCCTTGGGACTTCCTCTTCCCCGAACCAGAGTGCTGGCTCGTGGTTGAACGTGCCGGGGAAGTAGCAGCCTGCTTGGCAACCGAAGAGCCCGGCCTTTCCACGCTCCCGGAGCCCGCGGACTCGCGGTGCTTGGCCTTCTGTTGTTGTCCCCGTCGCTGGGGCGCCCTCAAAGGACTTAGAAGCCCGCTCAGACTTCTTCTTCGCCTTCTCACTTGCTGTGCCCTTCTCCAGCCAGGTGGCGAGGCGGGAATGACGATCTTGTTTGGTCCGTTCCGAAAAGGTTCTTGCAGAACGCACAGTCCTTCTCCACGTGTGTCTTGTCCCCATGGAGGCAGTAGAGGCATCGCGAATGCTCGTCCTCCTTGAAAACGTTATATAATCCACATCCAGGGCAGTTCCTGAACAGCTTCGATCCGGGCGTCGAGCTCCCATTGTCCTGGGCCATGTCCGTTGAGGTAGGCCGCAGGTTTTCCGGAATCCTCCAAGAAGTGTAAACTCGACGAAAACTTCACCCTTGAGGGGCGTAGAAGAATTCCGAAACGGGTCCCCGTTATCGGAAGTAGAAACGGTGGAGCTTGAGGCTTGATTAAACCAAAAAAATGAGAAATTCTCCTGAAAAAACGTGAAAACGCAGTAAAAAACTCGAGAGCTAAACACGAGGACTCCCAACACTTGAGCGTGCGGTAAAAATCTGAGGATGGCTGCCAGAGGCGGGGCTTAGGGAGAGGGCAGTCATTGGCTGGGGGCAGTATGACACAGAGATCAGTGATGGGTTACTACTAAGAAAGACAGATCAGAAACGAAACTGATACTGATTTTTTCTTTACCGAGAATTCCCATCCTGACGACGGGGAATATTCATGAGCATGTGAATCCATGCAAGACCCCATGCTGGAGAAATTTCTCACCGTAATCGTATTTCTGATGCTTGTATCTGCTTAGATGCACATGCTAGTGTAGAGTATTACAGTTGTTGTTTTCTAAACTCGAAAAAGGGATGTCGACAGGGTGTGCCAGTAATACTATCCATAGTGTGAGGTCCACTGTACCCATGGTGCTTCACGCGTCGAGGTCCCTCAGATCCTTTTTTTCTGCCATCATTGTCGGACGCTAAACGCAGAGTTCCTCTCACACTGTGCTCAGCCCCTCCTCCTTTTCCATTCCATTGCTAAACTTCCTACCTGCACAGTATTCCCTTCTGAAGATGCTTAGGCTTTACACCATGCATACCCATCGACAAAAACTTTTGGCAGGTGTCTCCCGCAATGGATAAAGGCCTCTTATGGCCAGTCATTTACTCGTCCCTAGGCTTCAATGGGATACCACCCCCCCCTGGTAATTCAAAAGGTTGGGAGGTATGCTTTGTTCCAAGTTGATTTGTGTTGCAAATTGGGAAGACTCCTAGGCCAACTGGTATGTCAAACTGTTATCAAAGACTGGCTTTATAATTGCAAAGCTAAACATAGCGATTTATCGGGGTAGGATACTCCCTCCCAAGTGGTCCGGTTGAGGTTAAGGAATTTATAAAGTGATGCTATGGCAGGAGGTGTTTAAAAAAAAAAATGAGATACGTGTATAAGTATGTGAAAGTATGGAGACTAGAAGTGCTCAAACATCCCACAATGTGCCCTATGGGAACGTTTTTCCTGCGTAGGCTCGACCAGCAGAGCGGTAGTCTGCCAGATTTGGCAAGGGTCGAATCATGCTGTAAGTCTCATTGTGGAATCCAAGTGAGACTCGAGTGGGGAGTTCACCTAGCCTATTGGAGGGGCCAAGCAATTCTAAAACGGAATTGTGCTCCTCCCCCCTACTTTCTTCTTACTTCCTTGGTGGGTTTTGTTTGGCTATCGGGTTAGGAGTGGACAGGATAGGCTCACAAATTGTTAGTGCCTGCTGGAAAGTCAGTCCACATCTACAGTAGGTAAGAGACTAGATTTCTGACCAGTGCTGCAAGTATAATGCATGATCACAACAATAAACAATTGAAAATAAGAACTTACCATATGGATTTGAATTAATATTGGTTCCAATGAGCTCCAGTGTCTGTTCTAGCAGATCACATAATTGTACAAGGCTAACTTCTGAAATGTCAGTATCCTCAGCTTGTGGTCTTAGCACAAGAGCAACTCCAGCTTCATAGTTTATCACAGAAGAGTGCCAACAATATTGTTTGTTTCCCTTCTCAACTGGCACCCAACCTGGAAAAAAAGTGCACAATCATGTAAGCTGAGTGAATTAACAAACAGTGTTTGTACAAAGTGACACAGAGTAGAGAGACACCTCACATTTAGTTACAATAACAGTAAAAATGGTTCTAACAGCACATGCTCGCTTTAAGCAGTGCACTCATTAGACAGCAGTTGCAAGTCAAACATACTACATGGCACACAAAGAATTTGATGGTGAAGAAAAAGCTAATTAAACCACATTTATGACAAGTTGTAGGACAGTGCTATAAAACGTTTCTACATATTACACTTCCAAAAATGTATTGCCTGTTAGTATTCCATCACATTACAGGTATCAAAACAAAGAGCTGACGAGCAAGATCTAAAAGCAGCTCGTAGACCTGGATTAAAAAAGAGCTACACCTGGTGAATGAGGATCTGCCATGATGAACAACTTCTCTTGTAAACCTCTGATTTACTTTTGTAAATCGATCTGCTGCTTATTAGCTAGGTTTGATTATAGAAATACCATACATACATAGAATGCCACAAATTGAACTTCCACATGACATGCAAACTGACCTATTGTCCATCATGTAGGGATGATTTAAACATCCTCGAGATGTGTCCTAATGGAACTTTACAGGCATTCACAAACACAGATTTTTGTTTTTAGCATACTCGATTTCTTTTTATCAAATTTAATAAAAATAACAACACTGAACAAAATGTATAAACACTATGAAAATATTTAAGACAGTCTGGAATAATACACATGTGGAATGGTCTAGGGGCAGATTGAAATAACTGTATAAAGTTTACAAATCAGGCCTTGCAAATTCTTAAAAATCTCACTATCTGCAGAGCATGCTCCTTAGTTTACATACTCGACCTAAGAGAAATGCACTCGCCCCATGCTAAAATATTTACCAGTGCTTTCTGTAAAAATGGTGCTCGTCACCATAAGCACACTTCATAGTTGGTGCAATGCTGCCACTAAAAGGCCTGCAATGCACAGTGAAACGAATGTCTGCTATTTACTGAAAAAAAAGCAATGAAAGTCAAATGGTATGTATGGTTTTGTTTATTTATATAGCGCTTATACACCGGCAAGTGTTTTATAGCACTCAAGAGGGGTGGGAAGACAGGGGGTCGGGGGGAGAGGGGGGAACAACAGTCACTCAGAGCCCGACAATCTGAGACGATAATAGTCTGCACGGGCAGAGTAAGTGCATAAAATACATTTAAAAGTATGGGATATAGCAAATAGACCTGACAGCGATTCTGCAATTTTAACAGTACAATTAGGGGTGAAGACAGGGGAGAAACAGACAGACGATCTTCAGGCATGGTGCGTACGGATCGTGCAAGTGCACAGAGGTCCCAAAGGGGGGGGGGGATCAAGTGCACCTGGTCAGTTGAGACTGGATTAGTGCAGAGAGAGACACTCTTTGGTTTCTTTCTCGGTGCAGTGTGGGTGGGGTGTAGGGCCCTGAGGCAAGTGCGAGAGTGGAATGGCGGGGGTGCCGGAGACCAGTGAGACTGAGGTATAACAGGCGGCCAGTCGGCATGCTGTAAGGCATAGGAGGGAGAGAGGGAAAGGACAGAGAACTGGGTTAGCAGGGTAGCAGGAGAGAGAAGGAGGAGAAGAAGAGGAATGTCTTGAGGGGTTTCCAGAATTTCAGGAGATCCGGCTCAAGACAGTGCAGCAGGTAGGCTATTCCAGAGGGAGGCACCTGTGAGGATAAGGATCTCCCACCAAATCTCTGCTTGGAGAACCGGCTCACTCGCAGAAGGTTGGAGGAAGATGAGCGCAGGGCTCATGAGGGACAGTATTTAGGCAGGCAGCGTTGAAGTTAGGAGGGTCCCCAGCCCCAGAAATCCTTGTGAACAATGCAAAGCGTCTTGAATCTGATCCTTACAGCCACGGGGAGCCAGTGGAGGGATTTCAGCACCGGAGAGATGCGGTCCCTGAGCTTGAGGCCAAGAATAAGTCTTGCGGTTCTGTTCTGGATGAGTTGCAGAGGGGGCAGGGTATAAGAAGGGAGGTTGAGGAAGAGGCTGTTGCAATAATCCAGCCTGGAGAGAACCAGGGCTCTGGAGACAGTGAGCCTCTGGGGGAAAGTGAGAAAGGGTAGAGTACCTCTGAGGAGGTGTAGCTGATAGACTTTTTACAGATGTCTGAAATGTGAGAAGAGAAGGAGAGAGTGTAATCAAAAATGACCGAAAGGTTTCTTGCTTTGCAGGTGGGAGGCCGGCCAGAGTGAAAGTGGGAAAGCAGGAGCAGGGGCCCCAATGCGGACGACTCAGTCTTAGTGGCGTTGAGACAGAGGTTGTTTGCAGCACACCATGACTGAATAGCGGACAGTCAGATATGAGCGAGGAGGAGGAGGCGGCGGCTGAGGGTAGCCTGAAAGATAGTTGCATGTCATCCACATAGCACTGGAAGTTAGAGGTGAAAGTGGCAATCACCTGTGCCAAGGCAGCCATATAGACTTTGAAGAACCAGGGGATAGGTTAGATCCCTGGGGAATGCCACAGGTTGAGAGAGTGATAGTCGAGTGAAAGGCTCAGAGTTCCACCTGGGATGGGCAGTCGGGAAGGAAGGAGGTTAACCACGCCAGAACCTGGCCTGTGATTCCCAGGGTGTCACAGAGAAGTGCGATCAGTAGTCTGTGGTTAACCTTGCCGAAGGCAGAGGAGAGGTCAAGGAGAATGAGGATAGATGGGGTGTTAGTGTCAAGACTTGATAGCAGGTCTTCACAGGTGTTTATAAGAACAGTTTCTGTGCCTCTGGATGCCCTAAAGCCAGATTGATGGTCATGGCAGCCACCACTAGATTCAGCGTGTAGGGTCATCTGAGAGATAGCCAGTTTCTCCAGGCGTTTGCCCAGGAAAGGAGTGATGGAGATAGGGCGGTAGTTTGCTGGAAAGCCGGGGGTCGGCAGATGTTTCTTTTTAGCAGAGGGTACGCAAGGGAGTGCTTCAGTGCAGTTGGGAAAACTCCAGTGAAGGAGAGATTGCAGAGATCAGCCAAGGCTGGGGGCGAGGGAGTTGATATTGTCTTTAGTGTTTTTTGAGGGGCAGGGGTCCACCTGATGAAGCCTTCATAGATCGGACCGGTCTGGTAGCCTCATCGATGTGACAGGTGAGAGAGAAGAGAGGGTAAGTGGAGGGGGGGGGACCAAGGGAGGCTCCAGTGTTTGTGTATGCTGTGGTTTGGAAGGGATGGTGGAAATGAGGTCTTGGGTTTTTGTGGTGAAGTGTGCAGCCAGGGCCGAGAAAGGGTCCTGGGTGGGTGTGATAGAAGAAGATGCAGCTGCAGGATTGGCCAGCTCCTTGCAGACTTTGAAGAGTTTGGCTGTGTTGTTTGATGCCGCGGAGATGCAGGCTTGAATAAAGACACTTTTCTTGGTGCAGATGCAGAGTCGATAGTGCCTTTGAAGGAGGTAGCAGGCCAGTTTGTCAGATGGTTCGTATGACGCATTCCATTTCCGCTCAGCTGCACTACACTTGCGTTTAAGGGCAGCCGTCAGAGTTGTACCAAGAGTTGCACTTTTTGGAAGGCTTCAGTCGGACCCTCGTGACAGGGGCAAGAGTGTCAAGGGTGTTGGAGATAGAGAGATTGAGGCTAGCAAGGGCTGTGTCAGGGTGGGAGTCATCCGAGGGAGTAGGTGGAGGAGAGTAGGAAGAGGCAAAAGCAGCCACTGTCACTTTTTTAACGGGTCTGGTAACTTTGAAGCCCAGTGGCTGTGTCAGATGTATTGCTGCAAGAGGAGAGAGCGAGCTTAAGGTGTGTAGAGAGAAGAGAGTGGTCCGTCCAAAAAAGGGTGGTAGTGAGAGGGATAGAGAGAGGGATGTCAGTAGAGATGAGAGCATCAAAGGTGTGACCCGCGGTGTGCGTGGGGCCAGAGGGAAGGATAGAAGGGCGAGAGAGTCGCAAAGGTTGCGGAAAGGACCTGAGGATTCAGGAGAGTTCAGATGGATATTCAGATCACCCATCAGGAGGAGTTGAGGGGAGGAGGAAAGTAGGGAGGAGACCAGGTCAGCCTATTCCGAGAGGAAGAGAGTGGACTGACCTGGTGGCCGATAGAATGTGGCCATAATGAGAGAAGATTTTGGGGATAGTGAGAGTCTGCAAACTAGGCACTCTAAGGAGGAGTAGGCCCGAGTAGGGATGATGGACACATGTATCCATTCTGGGAAGATAAGTGCCACTCCCCCACTTGTCTTCTTAGGCCTGGGCGCATAGAGGATTTTGTAGCCTTCAGGGAGGAGTGTGTCAAAGCTTGTGACGGAGCTCTCCTTGAACCACATCTCAGTGATGGCGAGCACATCAAGATCCATGAGTTTGACGAGGTTGCATATGTCTGTTGAGTGTTTGACGGCAGAGCGAGTGTTGAGAGTGGCAATGTGGAGCAGCTTGCCATCTTTGAGGGTCTTCCTCAGGGGGGCACAGGGGACGGTGGTCCCCCCCAGAGTGCAAGAGGGCCAGGGGGATAGTGGAGGATGACGAAGGAGTCAAGGCTGACAGGGGAGCCGGCACACTACGACAAGGCAGGGTCGCCTGTGCAGAGGAGGAGGAAGGCACAGGCAAGGGAGCCTGGACGGAGGGAGAGGTGAGGTTAGAGAGGCGAGGGAGGAGCCTGTCGAAGAGAAGAAGGTTGAGTTGAGAACCCTGAACTATGATGGTTCAATTGAGATAAACATTAATGATGACTCTGGAAATGGCGGAGAGGTCAAGGAGAACCTCCCACCATTAATGGGAGAAGAGGCGATAGGAGAGAGAAAGCCGGCCATGTAGAGAGTCCATAGGTGAGGTGAGTTGATGAAGAAGAGGAGGTCAGTGATAGTCTCTCTGGCGGAAGCCGTGACATAGGTGTCTGCAATAGGAAGACCTAGGTTAGAGGCCAGAGTGTCTTAAGTTTCGTCCGGCCAGATTTAGTGATAGGAGAAGGATAGGAGATAGTGAAGCAGTTTGAAAGGATAGGAGATATAGTGACATGGAGAAGGAGAGAGTGTAATCAAAAATGACCGAAAGGTTTCTTGCTTTGCAGGTGGGAGGCCGGCCAGAGTGAAAGTGGGAAAGCAGGAGCAGGGGCCCCAATGCGGACGACTCAGTCTTAGTGGCGTTGAGACAGAGGTTGTTTGCAGCACACCATGACTGAATAGCGGACAGTCAGATATGAGCGAGGAGGAGGAGGCGGCGGCTGAGGGTAGCCTGAAAGATAGTTGCATGTCATCCACATAGCACTGGAAGTTAGAGGTGAAAGTGGCAATCACCTGTGCCAAGGCAGCCATATAGACTTTGAAGAACCAGGGGATAGGTTAGATCCCTGGGGAATGCCACAGGTTGAGAGAGTGATAGTCGAGTGAAAGGCTCAGAGTTCCACCTGGGATGGGCAGTCGGGAAGGAAGGAGGTTAACCACGCCAGAACCTGGCCTGTGATTCCCAGGGTGTCACAGAGAAGTGCGATCAGTAGTCTGTGGTTAACCTTGCCGAAGGCAGAGGAGAGGTCAAGGAGAATGAGGATAGATGGGGTGTTAGTGTCAAGACTTGATAGCAGGTCTTCACAGGTGTTTATAAGAACAGTTTCTGTGCCTCTGGATGCCCTAAAGCCAGATTGATGGTCATGGCAGCCACCACTAGATTCAGCGTGTAGGGTCATCTGAGAGATAGCCAGTTTCTCCAGGCGTTTGCCCAGGAAAGGAGTGATGGAGATAGGGCGGTAGTTTGCTGGAAAGCCGGGGGTCGGCAGATGTTTCTTTTTAGCAGAGGGTACGCAAGGGAGTGCTTCAGTGCAGTTGGGAAAACTCCAGTGAAGGAGAGATTGCAGAGATCAGCCAAGGCTGGGGGCGAGGGAGTTGATATTGTCTTTAGTGTTTTTTGAGGGGCAGGGGTCCACCTGATGAAGCCTTCATAGATCGGACCGGTCTGGTAGCCTCATCGATGTGACAGGTGAGAGAGAAGAGAGGGTAAGTGGAGGGGGGGGGACCAAGGGAGGCTCCAGTGTTTGTGTATGCTGTGGTTTGGAAGGGATGGTGGAAATGAGGTCTTGGGTTTTTGTGGTGAAGTGTGCAGCCAGGGCCGAGAAAGGGTCCTGGGTGGGTGTGATAGAAGAAGATGCAGCTGCAGGATTGGCCAGCTCCTTGCAGACTTTGAAGAGTTTGGCTGTGTTGTTTGATGCCGCGGAGATGCAGGCTTGAATAAAGACACTTTTCTTGGTGCAGATGCAGAGTCGATAGTGCCTTTGAAGGAGGTAGCAGGCCAGTTTGTCAGATGGTTCGTATGACGCATTCCATTTCCGCTCAGCTGCACTACACTTGCGTTTAAGGGCAGCCGTCAGAGTTGTACCAAGAGTTGCACTTTTTGGAAGGCTTCAGTCGGACCCTCGTGACAGGGGCAAGAGTGTCAAGGGTGTTGGAGATAGAGAGATTGAGGCTAGCAAGGGCTGTGTCAGGGTGGGAGTCATCCGAGGGAGTAGGTGGAGGAGAGTAGGAAGAGGCAAAAGCAGCCACTGTCACTTTTTTAACGGGTCTGGTAACTTTGAAGCCCAGTGGCTGTGTCAGATGTATTGCTGCAAGAGGAGAGAGCGAGCTTAAGGTGTGTAGAGAGAAGAGAGTGGTCCGTCCAAAAAAGGGTGGTAGTGAGAGGGATAGAGAGAGGGATGTCAGTAGAGATGAGAGCATCAAAGGTGTGACCCGCGGTGTGCGTGGGGCCAGAGGGAAGGATAGAAGGGCGAGAGAGTCGCAAAGGTTGCGGAAAGGACCTGAGGATTCAGGAGAGTTCAGATGGATATTCAGATCACCCATCAGGAGGAGTTGAGGGGAGGAGGAAAGTAGGGAGGAGACCAGGTCAGCCTATTCCGAGAGGAAGAGAGTGGACTGACCTGGTGGCCGATAGAATGTGGCCATAATGAGAGAAGATTTTGGGGATAGTGAGAGTCTGCAAACTAGGCACTCTAAGGAGGAGTAGGCCCGAGTAGGGATGATGGACACATGTATCCATTCTGGGAAGATAAGTGCCACTCCCCCACTTGTCTTCTTAGGCCTGGGCGCATAGAGGATTTTGTAGCCTTCAGGGAGGAGTGTGTCAAAGCTTGTGACGGAGCTCTCCTTGAACCACATCTCAGTGATGGCGAGCACATCAAGATCCATGAGTTTGACGAGGTTGCATATGTCTGTTGAGTGTTTGACGGCAGAGCGAGTGTTGAGAGTGGCAATGTGGAGCAGCTTGCCATCTTTGAGGGTCTTCCTCAGGGGGGCACAGGGGACGGTGGTCCCCCCCAGAGTGCAAGAGGGCCAGGGGGATAGTGGAGGATGACGAAGGAGTCAAGGCTGACAGGGGAGCCGGCACACTACGACAAGGCAGGGTCGCCTGTGCAGAGGAGGAGGAAGGCACAGGCAAGGGAGCCTGGACGGAGGGAGAGGTGAGGTTAGAGAGGCGAGGGAGGAGCCTGTCGAAGAGAAGAAGGTTGAGTTGAGAACCCTGAACTATGATGGTTCAATTGAGATAAACATTAATGATGACTCTGGAAATGGCGGAGAGGTCAAGGAGAACCTCCCACCATTAATGGGAGAAGAGGCGATAGGAGAGAGAAAGCCGGCCATGTAGAGAGTCCATAGGTGAGGTGAGTTGATGAAGAAGAGGAGGTCAGTGATAGTCTCTCTGGCGGAAGCCGTGACATAGGTGTCTGCAATAGGAAGACCTAGGTTAGAGGCCAGAGTGTCTTAAGTTTCGTCCGGCCAGATTTAGTGATAGGAGAAGGATAGGAGATAGTGAAGCAGTTTGAAAGGATAGGAGATATAGTGACATGGATGGCTGCAGTGAAAAAGGGGGGGGGTGCACTTACCAGTCAGAAGCACAGATGCACTTGGAGGTAAGGAAAGGTGGACAGCGCAAAGGGGGTTGGGGGAGTGGGAGGGGATAGATAGAGGGGAAACGTGCCAGCTAGTAGGAGCACAGCACTACAAGGCACCACTAAAATCGATTTTCAGCAGGACAGTAGAAATACATGCAGCAACTGGGCAGACTAAAAACGATTTTCAGTGGGACAGTAAAAATACATGCAGCAGCTGGGCAGGCTAAGTTAGTGGAAGTCCAGATGAGGTGAAGTGAGGGTTGAAAAGTTCCATGTGTGAAGGAAGGGATCGAGAGGATAGACAGGGAACTGACCTTCAAGAAATGATAGGATGTCCATTGTTATTGTGTCCAAAGCACATGGAGTTTTCCTCAGCCTCCATGTGCACGTTGGGGTGGGGGAAAGGACCCACAGACCCCATCAGGCAACGGACAGGGGAACAGACAGGGCCTTAGAAAGTGGCCCTTGGAAGGGGTGGGCCGGCTAAAAGTCAGCCGGTCCATTTTAGGCCTATCAAATGTTCAAACAGCCCCCATACGCGCCAGGAAGGTCGATTGACTACCCCCTGACCCGTTAGGGGGCAAGGAATCTCCCAAGTCCGGGTTTTACTCCACTTCCCTTTATCACAGAATCCCCCGAGTGTTTGGGCTATATGGGAGTGGAGCAGTACAATAATGTACAGTGGTGGCATTATTGATTGATACAGACTTTTATTAAAGAAATGAGGGTTGGGAAAACGCCTACCTATCCTTAATACTAAAAGGGGTTTCCCTGCTTCAAAGGAATCTAAGGGGTCCATCAGGATGTCAACTAAAATCCAGTCCACCAATGTGTCCAAAAACCTACTTCTAACCCTCACTAATAACTAAGAATGAGGTGAAAAGGGGATTTGTTTGTAGTTTGAGATTCGGCATAATAACCAAGTTCCAAAATTAATGTGCACAAAAGAAGAGCCAAAACCAAAGTTCAGGAGTATCTCCCTGTCAAAACCTGGACAGTTCTTACTACAATCCCCTCTTAGCCTGGAGCTAATTTGCAACCAGACTTTCCTCACAAGAGCGCAGTCTGTAGGAGTACAATAATCCTGACAGACCAGGGGCTCGAGTGAAAAGGCAGGAGCAGCAGCAACAGAGCTAGAGGAAACAACAACAGCAGTTCAGGACTTTGATCGAGGATACCAACCCTGCCAGCCACCACCTTCTATTTCCCACTCTTACCTGCTCCGTGAAGAATAAGACCCAAAACCTACTTGGCCACAAAGGACGTAGTAGAATGAAAACAAGGTACCAAAATCCTAGAAGAAGTCCTGTGATCCCAATGGAACAATTCCATGACAGTCTTTATCTTTCTGCACAGCGTCCCGATGTTAGTGGGAGGAGTGACCAACGAAGAAAACAGGAGAGCATCCACAGTAGTCACCCTTAAATCCAAAAAGAATGATCATGGAATTTCAGCAAATCGTCCCAATGTGTAGGTAAGTAAGTCTGTGTATGGGTGTGTGGAGAAGGGGTAAAAGCCAGGATAGAAGGCAAAGGAAAGGAGATTTAAAGAGGGGAAAACAAAAGGTAGTCAAAAAAGGGTCCAATCGGAATTGGGGAAGTACTTGACCAGGTTTCAGGAGTACAGGGATCCGAAATAGCGACGTAACTAGACAATAAGCAAAGAGAAATCCAGGTAAACAATGCAGCGTCAGGGGTATCGGGAGACAATCCAAAGGAACCGGGCACCAGAACTCAAGGGGAATCCAAAAACCTAGTCCGTAGTAACAGGCCAAGAAGTCGAAGACAGGATTCAAGACAGAAATATCAGGATACAAACGCTACGAAACTGGCAATAATGCTCAGTTAAGGAGCACCCGATCCGTGTGTGAAGTCAGAATAAATAGACTACTCGCGTACGGACGTGAGAAAACAGTCCGTGCTTGTCACGTGACCATAGTGTCCGACTCGACCACTAATGCGGAATGCTGGAAGCTGTAGTCCGCACGGAAACGCCGTGCTTTCGGCGTTGATCAAGACGCCAAGGGATTTTCCAGGTGATTGAAGGGGTGCTCGCACGCTGTTGTGGCCGTATATGGTGTCGGAGCATGACACTCCCTCTAGACAGTTCTCAAAGTCTGAATCAAATTACCACACCAGTCTTCCTTAGGCACACAACACAGTTTAGCTATTTGTATGGAAATGTCTCCCTTTCTTAACTGGCTCTCCCGGCTTCTCCTCTCCCTTTGGGATCCCCGACCTGGTTTGCTCCTACCGGGCACGGCAACGAAGAAGAGTGTTTTAGATAATTTTATTTTTTATTTTGTTACTGCCTTTTATATAAACAGTTCACAGGTTAAACACTTACTGTATAGCATCTCACTTTCAACATTTCCAACCGTATTCTCCTCCCACTTCCCTAGCCCTGTAACTAGCCATGATATAGTTCTATTTCTTACGGTCTCCTTGTCCTGCACACATCTTCACCATTGCTTTTCCTCCCAAGGCGCTTTAGTCTTCACTTTCTCTACTGCTTTCGTTAAATATAGTTAGTGTGAGGACAGTCCATTGCAGCATACCTTTGTCTGGGTCTTGCTTTTGCTCCCTTATCGCCTGTTTCCACACTCCCCTTTCTGCTATTGACCATTTTCAAAAATTATGCCACCATTTCTCAACACTCGGCCCCCTCTCTGCTTTCCAGCTCATGGATATGCTGCGTTTGGCCAACACATATTTTAGATCTTCAATCTTACTGAGCGCTTTCTCTTTCGTTCTCCTTCGGAAGAGACCCAGCATACATGCCTCTGGGGTTTCGATATTTAAATGCATGCCTGCTTTGGCAACCTTAGTTGCGATCTCCCTCCAGAATGTCCGTATATAGTTACGTTCCCAAAACATAGGTACCATTCTGGCTTTTTCCATTTTGCATTTTGGACAACCCTGTCTGCCGTCTCCCTTCAATTTGGCCATTACTTCTGGGGTCAGATAAGCTCTCTGTATTACATAGAATTGTATTAGTTGCAATCTTGTATTCCTGGAGACCTACTTATAATAGTCAGCCACCTAACGCCAATCCTCATCTCCGAAGGGCTTCCATCTCCCCTTGTTTTTCAACTCCACCCTGGAGTGGTGCTCTAGCAGCACATTGTATAGTCTTGATTTGGTGTGCCCTCCATCTGAGATATCTATTATTGTTTCTATTTCTTCACTGCCTATTGTCTCCTCCCCAATGGTTGGCCATCTGTGCTTGATCATGTTTATCATGGAACTGTGTAGTAAGAATTCCACTCTGTGTATGCCTGTCGTTTCCTGTAATTCTTGGAAGTCAGATAGTTTTATTTTCTCCCCTCGTGTCCCCTATGGTGATGATCCCACAAGTCTCCCAGTGTGTACGCACACTAGCCCATAGCCCCATACCGTCTGTCATTACTGCTGATAGGGGTGTCTGTGGTGATACTGGGTCTTTAATTTCCAGTGTTTTGCAGGCCCTCCGCCATATTTGCATACCCAGTTTCACTAATTGCGGGTATCCTTGCAGTTCTGGCTGGGCAACCCAAATTAGGTCTTTCAAGTGGAAATGTTTTGTTGCTCGTTGTAGGAGTGCTGTGTCTGCAGTGGGGTCGTCTACAAGCCAGCTCACCAGATATTGCATCTGGCATGCTAGGTAGTACAGTTCGAAGTTCGCAATCCTCAACCTCCCTTTTTCATAATGTCTTTGTAGGGTATTAAGTGCCACCCTGTGTCTCTCGCCCTGCCAATAGAAGCTTCTGCACTCTGTTTCAAGTTTAATGAAGAATTGTTTTGGTATTTTGATTGGTATATTACCGAAACAATGTAGCAGTCTCGGCTATGCCACCATTTTTAATAACGTTGCTCTCCCCATTAATCGATAGAGGCAACTTCCCCCAGAATAGCATTGACTTTACTAGCCCTTCCATTATCTTTATGGTATTGTATGTGTGCTCGTGTTTCAGGTCGTGATACATGTCTAGTCCTAGGTATCTAAAGGAGTTTTTTTTTCCACAGTAGAATCAGTTTTGGCAACTCTGCTTTGTTACCCTCAGCTAATTTTGCCAGCGGGAATAAACAGGATTTATTCCTGTTCATTACAATCCCAGACAAAGTGTGAAAATTGTCTAGCAAGTCTAATACATATTGTAAGTTCTCTACCGGGTTGTGTAGGTATAATAGCATATCGTCTCCGTACATTGACACAGTGTGTCTCACCCCATCTATTGCTATTCCTGTCTCCTTGTATTCCTGTCTCAGGAATGCCACCATTGACTCCATTGCAAGAATGTACAGCATTGGAGACAGTGGGCAGCTTTGTCTGGTGTCTTTTTGCAATTCCCATCTTTCAGAGAAAATGCTTCCTGTTTTAACTCTCGCCATAAATTTTATATAAATCGATTTTACCCATCTGTAACAAAAAACATAGAGGAAGCTCTGGCCTTGGCCAGGATCTTCTTGCACTACAGGGGCAGGGAAATCTAGGGCTGCAGGAGCCTGGCCGTGAGGCTCAGTGACACGGGTCGTGCTGCAGTATTGTTCCGTTTTCTTAGGAGGGAAGGTCCGGAAGTGGAGGCAGACGGATGGACGGAGCCACGGACAGATGGAGCAGGTCCGGGTACCATATCTGCTGCAGCCACGCCGGCGTGACCAGCATCCTCATGCAACGGCAATTTCCGAGTGTGTTGATCACGCATTGCAGGAGCAGAATCGGAGGAAGGCGTACAGCGAGAGCCTCTCCCACGGGAATGAGAAAGTGTCCCCCAGACTCCTCGGCTAAGAGTACCTGCTGTCAAACCTCTGGCACTGGAGTTGGCAGCTTTTGTCGATCTGGGGAAGAACCGACTTGCTGAAGAGTTGAGACAGAAGTTCCCACTTGTATCAGACCGCAGCTCCCTGCTGAGCTAGTCTGCAATGGTGTTCTTGATGCCTGCCAGATGAAAGGGAAGGAACATGTCCTGCAGAATGGCCTAGCGCTGCAGGGACTGGGCTTCCAGGTTGAGAGCGGGTGGGGGGTGCGTCCCACTCTGTTTCTGGATATAAAACATGGTGGTGGTGTTGTCTGTGAAGATCTGCACCACCTTCCCCTGTAGTTGAGGCTGGATGACTTGAGGGCCCAGAACACCGCCCTGAGCTCCAGGACTTTTATGTGCAGGTCCTTTTCTGCCAGGAGCCAGAAGCCTCTGGCGTTTGATTGCCCTGTGTGGGCTCCCCAATGCTCTAGGGAGGCGTCTGTGGTGACTGTGACCTGCTATGGTGGAATACGAAAAGGGGCTCCCCGAGTGAAATGCGGACGCACCTCCCACCACAGCACAACCTGCAGGAATATCTGAGGCCAATTTTGTCCAGCCAACCGCCTGTGACCTGCTGCCGCCCGGCGTCTAGGAACTCCTGGAGAGGCTGCATCTGGAGCCTGCAAAAGGGGACCAGATGGATGCAGGAAGACACCATCCCCAACAGAGACTGGATGGACCGGACTGTTGCGATGGACACCGCTGACAGCCACCAAAATATCCCTAAAATGGCCCTCACTAGGCCGAGTGGGTCGCCAGACATGCGACAATGTTGAGACAGGTGCCCAGGAACAGAGCATTCTGCGATGGCTCCACGCAGGACTTTGGATAGTTGATGGAGCATCTGAGCAAAGTCAGAAGGCATATGGTTTCCGCTGTGTGCTGGGTAGCCAGCGCATGAGAGCAGGAGGGAATGAGCAAGTCGTGCAGAGAAGGGTTGACATGTATCCCCTTGTGGCATAGATGCGCAGCCACTGGGGCCAAACATTTTGTGAGTACTCTTGGGGCTGAGTTCAGGTCAAAGGGCAGGGCCCTGAACTGGTAGTGCCGCCCTTGTACCACAAAACACAAGAATTTCCAATGCTTTTGATGACAGAAAATCCACTTCCTGCGGCTGTTCGAGCTCATGCTGCAACGTGACCTTCCCGAACTTTTGGGACTTTAAGTACTTGTTGAGGTGTCTTAAGTCTAGTATCAGCTGTCACCATCCTGACATCTTTCGTACCAGAAAGTATCTGGCGTACACTCCGGAGCCCCGGAGTCGCTGAGGCACTGGCTCTATTGCCACTTTTCTTAACATTGCTTGGACCTCCTGTAGCAGTTGGGCAATGTGCAGTTCCTGATGCACTACAGGAGGAATGCAAGGGCACCCGTGTTGAGATTCCAAGGCGTGCTCTTGCCGAAGAACTTCCAGCACCCAATTTTTCTGGGGTGATGTTTTTCCACAGTTTGACAAAGTTTGATAGCCGGCCTCCCACTGGGGTGCGAAAGTGGGGGCACGGGTCCACGGCCGGTTCAGGCCTGCTTAGGCGTCTGCGTCCTGGCATGTGGACGACATCAACGCTGGCCCCCGCTGCAGTAGGCCTGTGAGCAACCGATGTAGACCGCCTGGGTGGTGGAGCAGGAGGGCTGATGTTAAGCGGTAGTGTACCCTTTGGAGGACCTAGAGACTCTTCCCCGTGGGTAATGAAAGGACGACCTCCTCTGCTGCAGGGTACCCAAAGAGCGAGCCGTCTCTGTGTCAGTCTTGATAGCCTGAAGCATCTCATCCACTGCCTTCCCAAACAGGCTGGCCCCATCAAAAGGCATGTCCACAATCCTGGACTGGACTGGACGCCTCCCTGTCGTCAAAGGGCCACACCATTATCCATCTCGCAGAACCAGAGTCCGCTATGTCCATTGCCACCAAGATGACGTGATTTGAAGCTGCACCTCCTGGAACAGGGCCATAGCCTTAGACTTCTTGCTGGCAAGAAATCCAACAACGGTCAGAGCTTGTACCAAAGCTCCTTGTCATAATGGGACAGGATGGCAAGAGCACTGATGGCCTTGACGGTAGAAGCTGCGGTGTAAATTGTGCATTTGCCTGCCGCATCCAGCTTCTTGCCATCCTGGTCTGGGGGAACCAAGGAAGAGGCACCAGGCTGAAGAGTTTGGACGACCTTGGCGTAGAAGGAGCCAAGCTCATCCGGTGGCGAAGCCCTGGCAGATTCGTCAGTACCCAGAGGCTCCCCGTCAGCAGGGACATAGTCTTCAAACTCATTCATATGAGTAGCCATGGTGTCTGTGTCCGTGCCGGTAAACAGCGGCTCTTCCTCCACTAGGGTCAAAGCCCTATGGGGTGGCACCGGCTGATGCTTTAGGACTGAGAGGACTTGGCCTGAGGGGACGCCTGGTCGGAGGCCTGGGAGGACTGTGGGCTGGCCCAGGCACCAGAGCAGCAGGCAGCCCCTACTGAATTTCAGCAGTTAAGGTATGCAGGGGGTGAGAATGTCCAGCGACATGTCCCAGAGTTCAGGTCTGGGTGCAAATGGTGCATCCGGGTATGGATTTGGGCTAAATCCCCTTTTTTTGGGACAAACGGCAAGCATGGTTCCTGGCGTGAAAACCCTTCATGGCCTTAGCAAAAAATCCTCAGGCAGATGCTCATCCTCTGAGCTACTGTAGATATGAGGAGATTTCCCGAGAGATCCCACTGAAGCTGGCGGAGACACCTTCACGGGTCTCAACAGAAAGTCTAACAGAGGCAGAAACTCCCTCACCCTACCAGATTTTTTCAGGAACGAGGCGATGATAGGGGTTTGGCGTCGCCGTCAACGAGGTCGTGGTCGGTATAGCAGCCTAGGGCCATGGAGGTAAAGACACCCTGGGCGTTGCTGTCATCGTGTATGTGGACACGACGGTCATCATCGACGAGGTGGTCGCTGATAGTGTCATGGTCGTCGACAAAGAAGCCGTTGACAAGGTGGTGGTCTTGGTAGACGAAGAAATTGACGGCGCCCTTAGAGCCAAAAGGTGCTGAAGACGAGGGAACCGCTGATGGGCATCCCACAGGTCTCTCCTTTAATGGCTTATCCTTAGAAGTCAACTTGTGTTTGGATGGGTTAAAGACTTCCTTGCAGAAGGCAATCCACCAACAGATAGGCTCACTGTCGAAGGTGTCGGGGAGCAACCCCTTCCTGGACCAGATCCCGCGACTCAGGAACCTTTGTGTGCAGAAGCGTGATGCTTGGCCTTTTGGATCTTCTCAGAAGGAGCATCCTCAAAGGACCTCAGCTCTTTTTCTCAAAGATAGCACGCTCAATGGACCTGCCGATCCTCGACGAGGCATGACTGAGCACGGAGGCCATATCAGAGGCCTTCTTCTACTTGATCCAAGCCACCATCCTGCTATAACTATCCATCTTGGTCTTCGCCGGCAAGTTACGGCAGATCTTGCACCCGTCTTCGTTGTGGAGACAATAAAAGGCACTTGAGTTACGAATCCTCGATGTACACGTTCTTTAGGACAAAGGACTCACAGGCTCTGAAGAGACTCCTCTTGGCCACGTCTGACATCGTTGAGGTGAGATGTAGGCCCAAGCCTGGGCCTGCCAAAACTCAGAGAGAAGGTTCAACAATGGGATACGATTGTTGCCGACAACGGGTCCCCACTGTTGGTAGTTCAGGTTTAACAGCCGAAGAAGGTTGTAGAAACTATGGAAAACTATCCAAAAACAGCAGAAAATGTCACAATTCACAAGGAGAAAAGCGAGAGGACTCCCAAACACTGAAACGTGGGGTAAACATCTGAAGATGGCCACAAGGCATTCATGTGTTTTCAAGAATCGATTAGCAGAGTTTGCTAATTAAAATGTTCTGGATTGGCAAACAAACCTATTTGATTAGCAATGTTGTACTAATATATCATCATCAGAAGTAATTTGTACCCAAGACATAAAATGAGCAAACATACAGCAGTGTTGTGCACTGCTGAAATAAGACCTTCATTAGTGAGAGGAGTCAGGCCTTGCAAATTCTTTTAAAATGCTGCTAGCCCTGCAGTTTGAGTAACTTAGTTTACCTACTCAAGCTAAGAGAAATGCAGTCAGCGCATCTCAACGGATGTCAACAAATTTAAAGTTGCTTTCTGTAACCCACTTTGTTTGGCACACTGCTGCCACCCACAGGCTAGCCATGCACAGTGGAATCTTTATTTGATATTTACTGCACACAAAGTAAATGTTAAATAAAAGTTTCACACATCCCCAGCAAACGTGACTTGCCATTTATAAAATCTACTTGACTATGCAAGTGGGTTAAAAGACTTTGCGAGCCCTGGTTGAGTGTCTATAAAATGTTAAATGTTAGCTGCATGAATGGACAGAAATGAACAGATATGTAAAAAAAAAGGCTCTGAAATTGTTTTGCTCGTTCCCTCCTGCAGGTACTAATATATAATTAAATCAGAGAAAAGTGAGATCTGGAAGCACTGAGGTGTATGGTAGTGCAGTAGATCTGTAGATGTACAGACTGGCTGGATCACTACTTTGCGTAAACATCTAGTTAGCTCTGTGCATTAATTATGCAAGAGGAAAGGAAGTAAGAGACTAAGCAGCGTGGTTGGAGTAGCAGGCAGAGAACTAGATAAACTAGGGGGAATATTGTAGGTTGCGAGCCATCTGACTTTCAGGTTAGATGGTATAAAAGGTGATAAGATAGAATGTCATGGAGTATGAGATCAGCTCATGGGTTGAGCACCGGTTCCACAGATATATGCAACCAGCAAGTTACAGAACTAGGTTTGCCATCAAAAGCATTTGGCTGTGTAATCATGTACATTTTCCAAAGTGTTCACTCGTCAATATGATGCATCTTCCCCAATATAGTTTAAACTATGAGATTTAGGCATAATTAACTAAACCTTACTGCAAAGCATGGAGAAGATGCAGTGTTTTAGGGGATGAATACCATAATCATGCATTATGTAACAACTTACATTTTTGCAATGGAATTGCATGCATGTCAAGTTAACACATACTGGTCTTTGACAGACAGGATATAGTTAGCTTAATAAAAGTATCATTACGATTACTTCTGGTTTGCAATTATTTGAAAAACAAAAAGAAATTATGGCCTAGCACTCCCAAACAGGACACTTCGTGGAGGAGATGATTACTGCTGCACTCTCTCTCTCCATTAGTGCCTTTGAACTTGCAGTGAACAGAGAAAAGAGGGCGAAGAGAGGCTTGCAGATAGGAGGAATGCAGGGCAAGCTGTGATTTCATTCAACAGGGTAGCTTAAATAGCTAACCTGCTACAGAACTGGTAATTTGAGTAGCAAACCTACAGAATTGCATAGCAAATCGCTATGCAACATTGCTTACATTTAAGCCTTGTGGCCACCAGGGATGGAGCTTAGGAGGACACGTGTTAGTGACTGGGGGCAGTATGACCCAAAGGACAATTATTGGTTATAGAGGAGACAAGCAGTTTTCAGTCTAAGCGAAACTTTTTTCTTTTTTACCGAGGATTCCCAGCCTGACAACTGGGAATATTCATGAGCATGTGAATCCATGCAAGACCCCATGCTGGAGAAGGGGAACTATTTGCTCCAAGCATGGAGAAGGAGGATTAGAAGTTTAACATGATGTGTCGTTCTCTAATAAAGGTCATTCAAACATGACCTGCTCGGTAAGCAGGGGTACAAGATGTAGTCAGGACATTCGTGGTTGCTATGAGCTAGATTATGGAAGATATTCCCATTTTTAGACTGTGATTATAGGCAGGCATTTATGAAATATCAGGCAATCTGTTGCATGTGAACTTTGAATTACCACATGTCCTTGTGGTGGCCTTAATCTTGTTTATGGGTGCCACCTTCCCTTCTAGGTTCTTATATCGGTAGGAACTTTGCATCCTGTATACAGCCGTATGTGGAATATTGTTCACCTTCAGGGATTGTATATTTTGCACTTTTAGAATGCTGTTGACTGGTCCTATATGCTGGATTTTTAAGATTGAAACGGTTTGCCTATTGTGCACAGTATCTACAGAGGTACTTTATGAACAATTTGAATAAGTTGCACTTTATTTGTATGCTGATTTCTTAATTGATTGTATCGGACATGTTTTTTACTGTGTATTGTATGGCTTTTAGGACTTAATGGTCGAAATAAAGCAAGGAAACAAAAAAATAAAAGTCCACCATCTGACCTCTAACTCTGCCCTTACACTTATTACTAAACTAGAAGGTTGAGCACCTGTTCTTTGTCCAGGAGAATGACTCTCTTATCCTGGATGAGGCAGCAGCATTCTGATTGCAAGTTCTTACCAGGGGTAATGACTCCCTTCCCCTGGCCAAAAGTGTCCACCAAACTCCTATCCAGTTCTCAATGGTTTTCTCCAAGTTAAAACGTGCCCATAATTATACTCCAATGTTCTAAAACTTGGTATCCAAAAGTTCACCAAAGATGCCAGTGGGAATGACTCCCTTCCCCTGGTTGAAGACTTTGTGGTTGGCTTCCTTTTTAGCCAAGAGACGGACTCCCTTTGCTTGGCTCAGGGTTTTCCCTAGCCTGGGGGAATGTCTCCCTTCTCAAGTGCAACGTTACCAGGAGAATGACTCCCTTCACCTGGTATCCTGGATTTCACAGTCGACTGTGCCCAGAGGAATGACTCCCTTCTCCTGGCCTCCTTGATCCACCTTTAGATATCTTAATAACACAGTTCACATAGAATTAGGGTCCCCAGACACAAATGTCTTCACTTCTTGAATGTGGTCCACTTGGAAGAGAACATATCTTTCTCCTGGTTTGTGTGTGGGTCCCAGACCCATATTTCTCTGCTCTTGTCATTTGGCAGATATGGTTCACTCTCTTGGCAAGTACTGCCACGAGGAAGATGACTCATACTTCTCTCTGTGTTTGGGTGTGGCTCCCGAACCAGAGTTTCTCTAGTACTTTGGCAGACCTGGTTCACTCTCCTGTCAGATACTCCCCCAAAGAAGATGATATACAAAGTCCTTCTCCTGGATTTGGTTCACCAGATGGTTTCCAATATGCATTAGCCATTATCATCATCATCACAACTTTATTTCGGCTTAGAGCCATAAATGTTTACAAAGAAAAACATCATCATTAAATACAAATGAAATACAAATGATAACGCCCCATACAAATTTCCCAGAGACGCCAACCATTGGTTTGGGGAGACGGAATAAAATCTCTTAGGGGCCAAGTTCATTACCAGACAGTTTTGGGGTATGCACAATGGAATCTCACGGGTTCTAGTAAACTATAAAACTTGGAATTCCAGGCCTGGGGGGCAAATTGGGTAGCCTGTTTCCTAACAGAGCTAT
This sequence comes from Ambystoma mexicanum, assembly GCF_040938575.1. Lineage (NCBI taxonomy): Eukaryota > Metazoa > Chordata > Amphibia > Caudata > Ambystomatidae > Ambystoma > Ambystoma mexicanum. The sequence continues at coordinate 851,460,124 of NC_090936.1, read as the reverse complement.
GTTTGCACCCGAAAGTATGGACCTCTGTGACGGGTTATTGCAGGGCTGGAGGCTTAATTATATTTGAGAGTTTGGTGAGGGTTGGCACCTCTTGATAAAGTTCAATAAGCCCTTAACCAAACCATAGTCTCTAAAATCTATTCAGATTGTATCATGTGCAACAGTTTCCAGGCTATAGATCCAAGTATATCGTGATATTTGCTCCCTTGTGATGAACAGGCACCCCCTCACTACCCGGATCCAGCAAATAGGCTTGTTCGGAAGGGCGTCGCGGGGCTCATGATGCGAGGCTGTAAAGACCAGGGGAGGTGGGGGGGGTCTGTACTTCTGCTCTCTATATGGTAGAGGAGAGACACAGAGACCCCCGCCAAGATTCTCTAGTATTGGTAGTTGTGGTCGAGCAATCAAGGCCTAGCTTCTCGGGAGGTGATGCAAGCTGGTTCTTAAGTACAGTGTAGTCCCCGAGCACCCACGAAGGAATGTCCACACACTGTATCGGTTAAAACACAGTCTTTATGCAATTAATATTCAAAGTCATATACACGATCACAATAACTTCATTTTGTACTCCGAAAATCCACAATGGTAAATATGTACAATTCTAACGTGGTACCACTAACGTTATTAGATCTCATTAAAGTGCATACGGTCAGAATGACACACAGATCAAAATAAAGAGGAAACCAGCAGTAGAGAGGAAGGGAAGAAAGATGGTTGAGCAATTGGCAGAATATTGGTAACTACCGTTAACAGTTCAGTGTGGAGATCCCCCACCTGAGCAACCTGTAGAAGATACAAGCCCAGTCCATATATTGTTCCCACTAGACTTTCCAATAGTTCTGCAACCCCAAAGTACCTTGGCGTAGCGTTCCTCGCCGGGGAAATAGACAACCCTTCTTGAGTGCCCTCCCTTTAAGGCAGGAGTCACGGGTCGAACGTCTGACGGAGAACAGTTCGAGCTATGACGGTGAAGTGACCACGTTGTTCCTAGCGGTGCTCGTTGACTAGGAAGCGTAAACATCCTGAAAGGAAGAGGCTTGCGGGGCACCTCGATGTCAGTTCTGGACCGCAAAGAGTTGAAGAACTGTGGCCCAGCAAGGGCGTCGAGTCATCGGCGTCTCTGTGGTCTTTGGGTGGCGGGAAACCCACCGGTGGATGCTCCTCGGCGCGTCGACGGTCAGGCCTGCTCTGGCAGGATACAGCAGCGACGATGCGGACGAGAGCGTCCTTGGATCAATGAAGTTCTTAGGCAACGGGAGCTTGGCGGCTCCAGTCGGCAACGGCGGTCGGCAACAGTGGTGGACAACAGTCCGGGCGCTTCTCCTGGAGTTCCGCAGCAGTCCCTGTATCGGGTCGGCAGCCTGTCGAAGGTCTGTCTACCAGGGAGCGTAGGCAAAGATCAGCTGCGCATGATGGTCCCTCGTAGCTCGGGAAGAGGGTGCCTTACCAGGTCCTCCCTGGGTCAGTTCTTGAAGCACAGCAGCTTTCAGATTGCGAAGGAGAGCAACAGCAATTCTTCTCGTCCAGCAGGGCTTCAGGATCAAGCTTCAGTTACTCCAGTTACTCGTCGTAGTGGACTTCAGCTTCTGAACACGATTCCTAGCAGTGAGAGGTCCCCAGATATACGGTTGATCTCCCATTCATTCCGCTGGGTCATACTCGAGCATCCAATCACGACTACGGGCATTCAGGCAGGCAGGCAGCCAATCAGGCACATGAGGTATTCAGGTCATTCACTTCTCTCCAGACACTCGCAACAAGTTATGTGTATTGGGACAAGTACCGAGCCATTCAACACTCCAAGCTGCATTCATACCGGTTTCGGGCAGGGCTGTCTCAACCATTGTGTCAAACACCAGACAGTCACCACACAGAATGCGTATTCGTCACACACTCCATTCACCCAGGTCCCACCCACAGGCGTACCCATAACATACAGTCGTTGAGAAGGCTCCAGCCAGTCTGGTCGGCACTTTCCCACACTACCATATCCAGAACGTCCACCCAACAGCCAGTCAGGGGGAAGGGACAGAGACAGGGCTTCCCGGGACTTCGGGAAGATCAAGGTAACAGGTGATGGAAGGTAAGAGGCCATGGGGGCCATTTTGTCTCCATCGGGAATCTACCGATTCCAATGACAGGGCCTGGGCATCCCAAAATGGAGGACGCTCAGGGCACCAGTCGTTTCAGCACGGAGCTGCCACCAGCCCGTACCCTGCTCTGTGGGTCACACACAGGTGCCCAGAAACATACACTAGGGGCCCAGGGTTGTACCCCTACCCCAGGGTGCCATAAGAGTATCCCATGGTCTGTTCACCAAACCAAAAGAGAGAGCTGCACCGCCAGGAGCCCCACATGAACTCCTGCACGGAAAACACGACAGAACACACGATTAAAAGCAGTAAAGGACAAGGATACGGAAGCCCTGTCCCGCTGATGCATTTCCAGCATCACAGAGGCCAGCTTGGGAATCCAATGTAGATATAACGACCCCACCGTGCCTAGTAGACCATAGGTATTTTATCATTGGCAGATGACGGTCGGGGGCAACCCAACCCGGTAGTCCTTTCATGTACAATGCAAGCCATTGCTTCCTTAGGGCCCAAGACATTCATCGACTGATGTATTGGAAGGGCAATGGAAATTAGCAGCAGTAACACATATTGGAGTCTGGCTTAGTCAGTCTCTTCTTGCCCACCAGTTTGGTTGTTGGGGGTATGCCAAAATCATAATTACTAGGGCCGATGCCACTCTGGTTTGGGGTGATACTATTTAGTTCTGCTTTGTGCAAGTGTAGGCCAGGTTGCTCCATTCTGTCTCAGTCCATACTCATTTAACACCATCCCAACCCATGTCCATCTTCAGGCTTGCCCCGGTCCCTACCCATCAATACTATAAGATGGGTAAATAGCTTCCTAAGGGACGAAAGTTCAGCGAGCACCATACTGCAATGACAGGCACTGGGTACTAATCCACACCCCACTGGGGAAATCGATGCACCGGTGACCGCCTGCTCACAGGGTAAAAAGGGGCTCCATATACATTTGCAAGATTTGGGGGCTCTAAATTCCCTCTCCAGTGCAGCATGTGACCCGACTTCTGCCACCCCTTTGGCCTCTTTGTCATCAGTCTTGGCTATTTCTTCACATACGGGTGACCTGTTTGGAGACATACTTAGGCTGGTGTTTGGCTTGATCAAGATAACTGAGCACATGCACTCCTTGGGGGCAGACTTATTCAGACGCAATGTAAACCTCTTGCTCGAAGGTGTTCTGTTACAAGGGCAATCTGATCCTGAATGGTCTTCAACTCAAGAACGCTAGGGGCCCAGACAGGTCGGTCCACAGTGATCATAGGCATAGAGCAGTTACTAGTTTGGACTAAGAATCAAGTTTGGTGAGCTCTGCTGGGGCGGCAGTAATAGAATTAAGCAACAGCACTGAGCCCCCTGTTGCCAGCCCACCTATGACTGGACAAGGGCACCCATTGCATTCATTGTAGTTAAGGTTCTTGGGGACAATAGCACCTTGAGCAGCAGCCCCCTTGCCCATGGATCAAAACTAAGGGGAGGGCCCATGAGCCCAGAAATGTATTGATTTTGTTTATAAGAAAACCAACGTTATCCGAAGGCCTCGTCACTTTAGCAGAATTTGACTCAGCGCGGCTTGCAGTTAGCGGTAATGCTGGGATTTTCCTTTTGACTTTTTCGGTGGGACGACCAACACTGGGTTATGATTGTGGGCATGATTCATTATCACAGTGATGGTATCCTGAGCCTCAGAGAGTGACAATCAAATGGACACCGGGTTTTCAGAGTGCAGAGTACAGAAAGGTTAGAATTAGCCACCTGTGCGAGGCTATAAGCTCAAGTCAATAAGGGCAGTGAATAGAGTTAGCCTGTGCTGGCTCTCACTTTGATTCCTCTGACTGCTTGCACACACTTGATTTCCCAGGGACTACGTCAGATTTCTCGACAGGCGTTCCGCCAACCAGCAGATATCAGCACAAACCATGTAAAGAAGAACTGCTCAAAGATGCTTGGGGTCGGGAACAAAACTCAGACATTAGCAGCTCGCAAACACCCATGCCCTTACCCCCGATGGGCTGTTATGAATGGAGTCGGACCAGCCATATGCATTAGCACTGTACCAGGCTTCTCTTGGGTTTGTGTTGGCCTAGTCTTGGCCAAAGCTCAAAGAGCATCTCCCTCTGATATTCAGCTTCTCGAGGTTCGGGTCCCAGACCCTTCTCAGTATCTCTTCTAGGTTGGGCGCATTTGGTTTAGTCTTTGACCAAATATTGCCTCTAGTAAGATAACTCCTGATGCTTCTCGTGGCTTTTACACAGGACTCACTCTTATACCAAGCATTGCGAGGAGGGAGCGGGTTCCCAAAGTTATGACCACATTGAACATGCCATTGACAAGTAGTTAACCCCCAATCGATCTCTGCACAGCTCCAGTTACCTTGAATCTTCACAGGATGCTTTTCCGGTTCCTCCAGAGGACAGGCTTCTGCATTGTTTGGGTAGTATTTCAGACTACCCAATCCAATATGTGACAGATATTTCCTTGTTCATGTAATATACATATTTATCATGTTCACCCTCCCCCACCACTCGGCCACTTGGTGTGCTATTTGTGGTAAGTCAGACTCAGGAGACTGTCCAGAAGACATAGTTTTAACCTTATTTTTATTAAAGGAAATAATGCCTTTCCTGTCCTTGCTGTTATGATGCTGGTTTGCCTCATTTTCAAAAAGAAATCTAAAACTAGTGCTCCTTAGGGTGCCTTACATAAATTCCATTCTCCGTCCAAACCTAAGCTAACCTATTGTCTGTCCCTATCACTAATGGAAAAACATCAACTTGGCCCAGGTAAGATTGATCGTCCTTTGATTGGCTAGTGGTGGCTGATTTCTGACCCCATTTAAAGGGGTTTTGGTTTTCTCTCAGGCCACCAGCCTACTGATGCAGCTAAAACCTTTCTTTTAGTCTTAGGAAGTAAGGCTCTGAGCGCTAGCCAGATGGCCTTTAGTTCCAGCCAATTGATGTGGTACTCCTGCTCCTGCCGGGTCCAGGTGTCATGTATGCAGTGGTTGTCCTCGAGAGAGGAGTCCGTAGTGATGGTGACCTGTGGGGTAGGTTGCCTGAAGGGCTTGCCCGTCCGCAGATTGTAGTCAGTGGACGACCATGTGAGATCCGGGTGGAGAGAAGGAGGAACGTTTATCATCTCCGCCTGAGAGCCCCGTTCCTGGTTCCATGATGCTGCGAAGTGCAGCTGTATCCTCCTCATCCTGAGTCTCGTATGGGGGACGGCCAATACGGCCGCTGCCATGAGACCAAGTAGGTTTTGGTACCACCAGGTAGATGTCACCTCTCTGCTGAGGAAGTGCGCAGTGGCCCTCCTGATAGCCGTGATCTTGTCCTCCGAAGGAAAAACACTTGGAGCATGTGTCCCAGATGAGCCCCAAGAAAGTCAGTCTCTGCGTAGGCTGCAGCTGTGACTTCTTGAGATTGAGCGAAAAGCCCAGATTGTGTAGTGTGTTCATAAGAGCGTGGGAAGTGAGGTGTAAAGCTTCCGGAGCTGTCGCCCTGACGAGCCAGTCGTCCAGGTACGGGTAGATGTGGTGGCCCTGGGCCCTGAGGAAGGCCGCCACAGAGTTCAGTCTGGTAAAGACCCTGGGGGCCGAGTTGAGGCCAAAGGGAAGCACCTTGTATTGGAAATGGTAGCCCAAGATTCTAAATCTTAGAAAAGAACGATGAGGCTGCAAAATAGGGACGTGGAGGTACACGTCCTTCCGATCCAAGGAGCCCATCCAGTCCTCCCTGCACAGTGTCTCCGCTATGAGCGCTGGCGTAACCATCTTGAATTTTTGTAGAGGCAGGGAGAGGTTGAGGGTGGAAAGGTCCAGCACAATTCTCAGGCCCGCCCAGTTCTTTTTCTGAATGGCAAAAATCCTGCAGTAGAAGCTCAAGCCTCGCTGGGAGGCTGGCACTTCCTCCACTACCTGGCTCGCGACGAGTATTCGGATCTCCGCAAAAGAGTTGCTGTCCCAACCTGTAGGAGCAGAGGGGAAGAGGGAGGGAAGGCAGGGATAGGTAGACAGTACCCCGTGGAAACTACGGAGAGGATACAGGGGTCTGCAAAATTCTGGCACCAGAAGTGTGCATGGAGAGCAAGCCTGCCCCCCACTGGAGACACGTGGAGCCGGAGGGGCGTGTCATGCCTTCTTTCCCTCTGGGGCTGTTGCAGAGGAGGGGGACGGGGAAAAAGCCCTTACTCCCCTCTAGCCCCCTTTTTGTTTCTTGCGCCGATGTTGGGTTGGCGAACGGTCTGGCTGCCTGGACCTCCGCTCTTGGAAGCCGCGGAACCCTCCGTATGTACTCCCCTTGTCAGTGCACTGCTGTGACTAAGTGTACGCTTTTTGGCGTGGTCTTTGTAAGGATGGATAAAGACTGCACTGTTTGCGAGCTGTTCTTTTTATCCAGCTCCTCGTCTGTCAGGGCACAGAGCATGGGAGTGTGTGTGCAGGGGGTGGGAATGGGATGGCAGGGTTCCTTGGTAGGCTGCAGGCAGAAAAGAACATAAGACAAAACAAAACAGGAGACAACGAAAAGAGGTTCCAGCCTTATAGAAAGCTTCTTTGCCCTCTTTGCAGGCACAGAGACCTACAGACTACACTTCCCAGCAACCTCCGGGCCAGGAACTACTTCAATACACCCACGCTGGGTGTGGCATGTGCACGCGCAAGAACAAAAGCACAGGCTTGTGCTTAAGAACTCGACTGAAGCAGACGCATCGGCTGGAGCTCGAGCAAGGTCATATTGGTTGCATGTACCCAGCACTAATCTGCCTTGGGGGAGCCACCAGACTTAGTTGCATTAACAGTTGTATGCTCTGGGTGACACGTGCAAGTAGCACGCAGATCACCAATTTCAGCTCTCTTTGCAGCATTTGAACTGCTCCAGAGAGTGCGCAGGCAGGAGGCCAGCACTCACAACCAGAGCCAAGTGCTTTTCTGGTTATCTTGTATACTGATGTAGTGTGGGGCATACGCATTGTGTGTGTGTGCGTGTGCATTTAATACTGTTATTAAAAATATCCTGTGTCCCCCTACCGATCCACTTCCCCTCTCCTAACCCTCTTACCGGTTACCCTCAACAACTGTACCTGTCCAACCAACAAAATCCTAACCCTCTTTCCCTGCTGGGGTCTCGGAGGCTTGTGTAAGCTTAGTCTTGCAGGCACCAAGACCGCAGTGGGGGTAGTTGGTTCGTGCCACTCCTGCGCCTGGAAGATGAAACTGACATCGTCCGTGGTGGAGTGGAAGAGGTCACCCCCTACCAACTGCAGGTCCAAAATGCGCTCCTGGACATCCGGGTTGAAATTAGTAGCACAGAGCCAGGCCGTTCTTCTCATGTTATGTTATGTTAAAGGTACTTATATAGCACATCATCACCAACGGAATTGGTCCCCAGGCGTTCTGGCGGATCTGTAAACAGGAAGGACGGGTACGGTTAGTCTGGAGGAGGGGAGCAGGAGAGTGGGAGAAGTGATGTGCTGTTGGCAGCTTCAGCTCGGTATACACCGAGTGCTGGGCTTTGGTGCTAGTATCGGATCGGGCAAGACCTCGAGTGCTGTAGGTGATGTTTATGTGTTGTTGATGAGGTGTGGTAAAGTGCGTGCGGATTGCTGGGCGAGAGATGGTTGTGTGGTTTAAGTATGCAGAAGATTGAGTGTTGGGTTAGTAGGGTCTGTGTCCTCATTCAGGTACTTTCTGATTCCTTATCGGTTTGGTTGATGCCGGTTCCTCATGGGCCGACTCAATTTGTTGGTGCTGCGCTGACCCTGCTGTATCATAGTACTGTTTGGATTGATAGGTGCGTCGAAAACTTTCTTAGGGTGTGGGACTAGGTTGGTAATATCTCTATTTTCTTGTTATCTGGTGTGACACTGGTCAGTTGAGGTTTTGAAATGGTTCAGGGTGGGAGTGGTGTTGATGTGGCGTTCTAATGCTTCGGTCTTGGTGAGCCTGTGTATTCAGTCATTCGTTTCCTCCTGTCGTGAATGTCTTTTCGTTGGTTCATCAATTTCTGTGGGGTGGGCATCCTTGGGGATGTTGTTAGTTGTAGTCTGTGTGATGGGGCTAGTGTGCTTCCCGATGCGAGGTAGGTGGACAGTGTGTAATGATGAAACATTCTATTTCTTACCTACTCGATTGGGGCTCGTGGCGAGGTCCTTCCTTTCCCTCTCTGTCTGTTGTCCTTAGGTCTGTTGGGAATGGCTATAGTTTAATGTCATGGTCCGCTTGGTGATTCGTCCTAGTGTTTCTGTCTTTGTCTTGTAATGTATATGGTCTTTGGTCGCATTGTGGCTGTCTCTCGTTTAGTCGTTTAGTATGTTGTGGAATATTTTCCTGAGGGTTTTTCCCCCCCTTGATTGCTTGGTGTGAATCCAGGTCTCTCTACGTTCATAGATGTTTTGGTTGTGTGCGTGCTCCTGTGGCTGGTCTTTCTAGTTACAACGTGAAGAGTCAGGTTTTGAGTAGTTTTCTGAATAGTAGGTGGTTTCTTGTTTTACATATGTACTTCGGAAGGTTGTTCCAGGTTTTGGGGGCTTGGTGAGAGAAGGAGGATCCTCCAAGTTTTCTTTTGTTGTAGGGTTTCGGTTCCAGGCGGATGTCAATGCTTGATCTGAGCGTTCGTGTGGGTTGATGTAGACACAGTTTGTCTCTCAGGAACTCAGTGCCTTTGTTGTGTACTGCTCTGTGCGTGATGCACACTGTTTTGAATTTATTTGTTGTTTTATTGGTAGCCAATGTAGTACTTTCAGCGCTGGTGTGGTGGGTTCTCTTCGGGGTAGTTTCAGAAGGAGTCTGCCTGCCACGTTTTGAATGCGTTGTTTTTTCAGTAGTCGTTCGGCATGCCCAAGTAAAGGCGTAGTCTAGTCCGGACATGACTAGGGCGATGATGGTGGTTGTTTTGTTGCCGAACGATAGAAATGGTAGGATCCTCTTTGCCTCTTTTGCAAGAGGAACAAGCTTTTCTTGAGAAGTGCGTTTACTTGTGGCTCTGGTGTGAGATTATTGTCCATCAGTACTCCCAGGTTTTTCACAATCGGCGAAGGTGCTGGGGTTGTCCCGAGTTCCCTTGGCCAAGGGATGAAGTGGTTTTTTCCTCCATTTTATGCGACAATCGTTATTTCCGTTTTGCCTGGGTTGATTTTGCGCAGCTGGAGTTCATCCAGAGGAATACATCCCAGGGGCAGTTTTCTACCGTCAAGTTTATTTCCGTGTTGTCTTGTATTTGGAGATTATTTGTGGATCCTCAGCGTAGTTGTAGCAGGTGAGGCCGTGGCTTTTGATGATTCTGATGAGTAGATACAGGTAGATGTTGAATAGTAGCGGGGAGAAGGACGATCCTTGTGGTACTCAACAGGTCGAAACTCTCGGGCTAGATTTGAAGGGTTTCATCCATACGGTTTCCGTTCTGTTTGTTAGGAAGGATTTGATCCATAGTAAGGCGGTGTCTGTTAGTCCCAGTCCTTCTAATCTCAATATGAGGGTGTCATGGTTAACTGTGTTGAATGCTACTGATAGGTCTAGGAGTATCAAGGCAATGCTGTTTCCGAGTCTGCGTTCATTTTTAGATTGTCCCATATTGAGAGCAGTGCTGATTCCATTCCTCTCATTGGTCTGAAGCCAACTTGTGCTTGGTCTAGTAGGCCGTGCTCTTCTATGAAGTCTTGGGTCGTTTTGTATATGTATGTTTCGAGCAGTTTGGCTGTGTATGGGATGTTGGAGAGGTCCTCTACGTTTCCCACTGTATCTTTGAGTAGTGGCCTGATGTATGCAGTTTTGAAGGCTTGTGGCACTTTCCCAGTTGCGATGGAAAGGTTGAGGACGGTCCTGTGATATTGCAGGGGCGTTCCTTCTTTAAGAATCGATTTGTATATATCTGGTGGGCAGGGGTCTTCAGGAGACCCCGAGTTGTTGCTTTCATTCACCAGTTTGACAAATGTCTCCACTGATATTTCTGGAAAGCCTCAGTTTGTTTGGATGTTCCTCCTGGGTGTAGGTGGGGATCGTGGTCAGATCAGGCAGTCTGCTTTGTATGGTTTGTTGGATGCTGGTGATTTTGTTTTTGAAGTGGTCAGCAAGGTCATTGCATAGTTTCGTGGACAGAGTTGGTGTGTTACATCCCGGAGGGTTTTTGATTTAGTTTATGATTTTGAAGAGTTCTTTTTGGGTGTTTGGCGCTTCGAAGATTCGGTTGTCGTAGTGTTTCCTCTTTGCTTTTTGTATTTCCTTTTTGTACGCGCGGCTGTGTTGTAGGAATTTCAGTTTTTTCGCATCGTCGTTTTGTTTTCTGCCATCAAGTTCTAGTCTTTGGTTTTTCCTTTTCATGGTGCTAAGTAGTGGTGTGAACCATTTTGCCATTGTGCGTTTATGGGAAGGAGTGAAGGGTTTTTCTTTGGCAATATTGTCTATAGTAGTTATAATCCAGGAATGCAGATGGGGTACTTTTTTCTCCAGGTCATCTTCTTCCATGAATGTTTGGTGTGGTTTGCTAAGCTCCAAGAGTTCAATTAAGTTGGAGTTTTTGATGGTTCTCCCATTTATTTTCATGGTGTTCGGTGTTTTGTCCGGTTGACTGTTGTGGTGGTCATTTTGATTACGAAAGGGATGAGGAGATGGTCGCTCCAGGGTATTTGAATTGGGGGTGCCGTGATGAGGAGTAGTTTGTTTGCGAATATTGTGTCAAGTGTGTGCCCTGCCGAGTGAGTTGCTCCTTTTACTAGTTGTTGCAGATTCATTGCTGCTAGTTGGCTGGTTAGCGATTTTTGTATGGTCGTGGTTTCTTCTTCAAACGAGATGTTGAAGTCTCCGAGGACTATCAGGTGATTGTGATTGATGGCTAGGACGGTGATTGCTTCTGTGAAGGCGTCTACGAAGGTTGCATCATAGGTTGGTGGTCTATATATTAGTATGAATTCCAGGTTTGTTTTGGGGCTTCCTGTTAGACGTATGATTAGGGATTTGCATTTATAAATGTTTAGTGGGTCTTCCAAGTTGATAACCAGGTGTTCCTTGTGAATGATTGCCAGCCCCCCTCCTCTTTTGGTTTTTCCATTGGCTTGGACACATTTGAAGTATTCAGGCAGGCAGTTGTTGAGTATGATCTTGTAGCCGTCATATAGCCATGTTTCTGTTACAAACAGGATGTTGATCCCTCCGTCGCAGAGCAGATCGTATATCTCAGTGGCATGTTTGGACATTGACCTTGCATTGAGGAGGTTGCAGTGGATCTTTTTGGTGTGGTTTTGCTTGTTAGTTGTTCCTTGTTTTGGTTTGTGGTCGTTGGGTTGCGGTGCATCTTTATTGGCATTGATTGGGGGTGGATGAGGATCAGCGAAGGCTGCATCTTCATTGTACGGTGGCGGATGCAGATCAGCCAAGGCTGCATCTTCATTGACGCGGTCTGTTAGATTGAAAGCTTGACTGTTCAATGGCGGTGTTTCTCCATTTATGCCGTTTAGGTGAAGGTCCGTGGAAGCTTCTTCTTCATTGAATCGGTCAGTTAGGTTGATGTTTAGGTTGTTGGATGTTAGATCTTCGTTTTGTCCGGTGTGGTGTGGGTGTTGAGGGTGTCCTGTTCTTGTGTGTATGGGGTGATGGGGTCGGAGTTTATCCACACTCTTCTTGGGTCTTGCCGTCGTTTTTCTGGTTTCCCGGGTTGTTCTTTGTATGTCTTGATGTCTGTCATTGGGGTGTCCTGGTTCAGGGGTTGTTGCGAGGTAGGGTGTGAGATATAAGGATTTCTCCCTTTGGAAGATTGTTCTGGTCGTTTCGGTTTTTGACGTTGTGTTTCCTCTATTATCAGTTGTTGCTTTGGTGGTCAGTTGGGTTTGTGCATCTGTGTCCTGTGCAGCCTTGTCTTGTGCCCTTTCTCGGCGTCCCTTCCTGGTCCGGGGCATTTTGGTACTCTTGCGGAGGTGCCGGTTGAGTGTTTGGTTGCGGTGTCTTGGAATGGCAGTACTGGAGTTTCTTCTTGTGTTGGTAGGCTAGAGCGCTTTTTGTGCTGTCTGTTCTCCAGGTGGGTTGGTTTGTGTCTCCTCAGAGCGGTGTCCTGGTGTGCAGGGGTGGGGGGGCTTGGGGTGCAGGGCGTACAGTTGTCAGGGGTGTAGAACAAAGTTCAGTGGCTGTCTATGTAGGTCTCTCGGAAAGGTGAGGGCGGTTGAAACTATACTACCACGGTCTGGTCCTCACTAGGAGTATGTTAAGGTGCTTAAGGCTAGGTTTGTGCTTTAGACTAAGTCTAACTATGTTCTAGAGTCTCGTATGGAAGGGGGGGCTCTAAGGAGTATTGTAATCCTTATAGTGCGGATTTTGGGAACAGAACCCCTGCTAAATTTGAGAGACCTGTATAGTGGGAGAGAAGCCTATCAAATGCAATCTGAATATCATATAATGCAATATGTGGACCTAACCATTGCTAAATTTCGGAAACCTGTATAGTGGGAGAGAGGCCTATCAATGCAATCTGAATATCATACAATGCAATATGGGGACCGAACCCCTGCTAAATTTCAGAGACCTGTATAGTGGGAGAGAGGCCTATCATTGCAATCTGAATATCATATAATGCAATTTGGGAACAGAACCCTGGTGAATTTGAGAGATCTGTATTGAGAGATCTGTATAGTGGGAGAGAGGCCTATCAGTGCAATCTGAATGTCATACAATGCAATTTGGGAAAAGAACCCCTGCCAGGTTTGAGAGACCCGTATAGTGGGAGAGAGGACTATTAATGCAATCTGAATATCATACAATGCAATATGGGGTCCTAACCCCTGCTAAATTTCGGAGACCTGTATAGTGGGAGAGAGGCCTATAAATGCAATCTGAATATCATACAATGCAATATGGGAACAGAACAGAACCCCTGCTAAGTTTCAGCAATGTCCGTGGCAATGCAAATGGCCCGGCCAGAGGTGTCAATGTGGGCCACAGTGGACTCCATGATGTCTTGTGCCACCATTCTGGCCTCTGCCAGCCCCACCTTGAATCCCGATTGGCTCTGCACCGGAAGCTCTGGGAGGAAGTCCGCAATTTCCGCCAAAGCCTCCGGATAACAGCTGCCAGCATGGCATCCGCGTTGGCTTGATGAAGATGCAGTGAAGCTTTGGAATAAAGCTTCTTCCCGTACGCCCCCAAGATCTTCTCCTTGCCTAGCAGTGCTGCTGACGAGGAGGCTGAGGATGACGGAGGCTTGGAGTAGAGTGATGCTGCAGCAATCACCAAAGAGTGTGGCAGAGGACGGGCCGATTGCAAGGGTGTATCCTCCTCCATTTGCCTGTACTTGGTGTCCAGGCGTCGATTGACCGGCTGGACAGAGTGGGGCTTGAGCCACCCCATTTTGGCCCAGGTGATAACGTCTTTCTGAATCTGGATCCCCGTTCTAGCCGTGGGGCGTAGCGTGAGGACCTTGGCAACCACCCCCTCTGTTGGTTGCTCAACTTTGGGTTGAGGAAGGCCCAAGTGCTCTGCCAGCCCTGTAAGACGTTCGTGGAAGGCCTTGGCTGACAACAGTGTGTAGGGGTCCTCTTCCTCATCCATGTCCCCCTGGGGATCTAGAGGGTCCAGCCTGGTGGAGGGGTGCTGGGAGCCGATGGCTGGGTTGTGGAGACTGGAGCTGGAGGCTGCGGCGGAGGCTGGTACAGAACCGCCTGCACTATCGGTTGGGGGGCCGGAGCGGGGGCTGCACTGGGGCCTGAAGCGCCTGTATTGGGGCCTGCGGAGCCGTTGGCGGGAGCAGGTCCCTGATGGCATCCCTGAGGATGACCCCCATCCGGGGAGATTTCATGAACCTGAGGAACCTCTCCAAGAACCTGTACTCGCAGGCCGGAGGGGTGGTAGGCGATATTGACGGAGTAGCGGGAGGCTGCAGGAGCCGTTGCATGCCCTGCCCATACGGACGCAGCAGGAACCTACCCTGCGCAAATGAAGGATAGGCTATAGGCCACGTACCTGGTTGACACCAGTCCCACCTTGACACTCGTTCCTCCAACTGCTCCCTTCCTTGGTGCGGTATTGGATGGGTGCCCATAATGTCTGGCACGGCGGCCATCTTGTTGAGCTGCCTTCCACGTGCCTGCGTCGTGTTGCTTGGCTCACTGGGCCCAGCCTTGTCCAGGACTCTTGAGTGTGGATCATGAGGCGTACCCTGAACCTCAGATCGAGACCTGGTAAGCGTATCGCCCTCGGCAGAGTTGCCGGTATTGCCGCATATAGGCGCCCCTTCGGACATGTTGCCAGTACTAGGGCGTGGCCCCTTGGGTGAAGACACAGAAAAAGAACCTTCCGGTCCCTCAGCACTGTCACCGGGAGGATCGACTAACCCCTCGGCCGATAGCTGGATTAGCCTCAGTACTTGTGCTGGTATGAGAACCTAAGAGGTTCCTCCTGTGCGGGTGAGTCCTTGGAAAGTAGTCTCCCTAGCGGGGTGCACTGGAAAAGAGTGGCCCTACCTTGGGCCTGGATCGATGTTTGATGAAGTCCTTCAGGTCCTCTGGAGGCAACCTATGGAAGAGCTCCCTCCACCTGGCTAGTCTGTTCTTCAGGGACCTCGAAGAGAGCACGTTGCACACGGTACAAGCTTGCCAGCCATAGTTGGGCCAAGGCAACAGAGGCAGAGAGCATGGGGGCTTGAAGTCGAAAAGAGAATGGACTCCTGCTGAACTCTGTTGAAGTCAAAATGTCACGGGGAGGAGCGTGACGCCGGAGGACCGAGCACCTGAATGAAAAAAGACAGACAGAAGAAGAAGAAGACGTATCCGTGCGTGGAATTACATGGCTGAAGCCAAACCCAGGAGCGCTGGTGAATTTGGCTCGTTCCCGCCGACGTGGAAAAGGGGACTGGTGTGTGGCACCGGAGGGCAGAGTCAGGGCAGTGCATGCTCCGAGGGCCGCACCCCCGCGTGCCTCATTTAAAGGGGAATACGTTTTTTTTCTGGTGAAAAAGGCTCTGCCTTCTGTCCCTAGGAAGGGACCCCTATGCAGTATGGAGGAATGGGGACGGGACGTAACAGTATTATTAGTTACTATCAGGCTGAGAGAAATCCTGTGTCCGCGGAAGCTGCTGAACCCCCGACAATCCCCCTGAAATGTAATCCTCAGAACCAGATTATACTCGGCTCCGTTAACTACACCCCAAAGGGAAAGGGGGAAGTGGATAACATAAGAAACACCAGGCTGGCGATGTCTAGGCTAGCTGATGCAGAACCTGGTTCTTCTAAGGATCTTAGAGAAGAGTGGAGTAATTGCTGATAAAATCTTTCTACCTATATTTTGCTTTGAAGGTCTTGAAGATAACAGAAATTCCTTTCAGATATGTAGCCTTAAGAACCTTGACTCTTGCCTTTAAAAAACTGTATATTGTTCCAGTTATGATGGGCTTAAATGAATCCTGTTCTTTCTTTAAAAAATGTATTTTAAACCAACACACGCGAAAATAAAGTACATAGTCTCTAAGAACTTGCAAACTTGTCCATAGTTCGTAGAAACCTTTTCGCGCACACGCACAAAAATGTACACGCGCAGAACACGCGCTGAAGAAAATACACGCAGGAGAAAACACGTGCTAAAAACACACGTGCTATGAAAACACGCGCTGTAGAAATCACAAAGCAGTCTTTTCTCACGCTCGCGTACACGCGCAATGAACACCCGCGGTACGAACACAAGCGGCTGTAGAATTCACGTAGCAGTCTTTTCTCGCGCTCGCGTACATGCGCTATGAATACACACGCTATGAACACCCACGCTGTGAACACACGTGCTGT
Organism: Ambystoma mexicanum; assembly: GCF_040938575.1. Classification (NCBI taxonomy): domain Eukaryota; kingdom Metazoa; phylum Chordata; class Amphibia; order Caudata; family Ambystomatidae; genus Ambystoma; species Ambystoma mexicanum. The sequence goes on along the minus strand of NC_090936.1, from coordinate 851,444,280 downwards.
AGAAATCACTTAACAGTCTTCCGTAGCTCGCGCATGTTTAAGAATTAAACAATGAACTATTAACAGTTTAACATCACAGTTCCACTTATGAATTTACATTAACTTTCGCCAAATGGGGGGCGTGGCCAGCTAGCCATGCTGTAGGACGTGTCTCACGGAGCTGCTCCTATGGATCCGTGATCGATCCGTTGAAACACATGCTTCAGATAACTAACGGTGCCCAGAAATGGAGGCGAGGGCATCCGAGCGTATGCCCTGCAATACTTGGACACTATAAGCTGGGAGGAAGCTTAATTGCTGCAAAAAGTAACATCATTCGGCCGCGGCCGCTCTGGAAGACGGTGGCACAAGATGGTGGCGACAAAGGACTCGAGCCTAATGACCTGAGTGTTGGCCGGTGAGGACTCGAGGCAGGGATCGTGCAAAGCGCTCCCGGCTGCAAGTGAAGACACGCTCGCATTGCAGAGCCTGCAGCCTTGAAGAATATTAACACACTGCACACAACGATCGTGGAGCGGAGGGGCTGTGAGCGGCGGCAGCGGGCAACCACTGGAAACAAGGATACCGAATACAAGAGGGACTTCATTTTTGCTGAAATTGACGTGATCGCGCTGCTCCCAGCTAAGACACAGCTGGGCTGGAGCAGAAGCGGAGGTAACTTTGTTGCACCCCTCCATGCACAGCTTAGGAGGGGAGGCTTTGCCCACATGAACAGAGGACAGATAATATGTGCAGAAAGCGAGTTGGACATAAATAATAAGCGGATTACTCGCATAGAAAGGAAATAACAAATGCCCTCGGTGTGCAGAGACTTGAAACTTTAACTGGCATACAGCTTCCACTAAATGATAGCTAGGTGCTGTGTCCCTGTGGGAAGGTGAGACACCTTGGCACCTGGAGTACGCCGGACGCCTGCCCTGCACTGTGAGGGGGCCTGGGCACCATATCACTAAAGAGGGCAGGGAGAGCGCCCATAACCTGTATGAGGGGGTGGATAGAACACCCAGGCACCGCCACGAAAAGAGGTTAAAACAGAAGGGCAGTGCTCCAAGAGCGGAAGCTCGGGGGCACAAGAGTGGAACTGCGCTGAGAGGCAGATAAGTTAATTGGCACGTGGGAGGACATAACCCACTCGAGGTGATCTCTCAGCGCGCAGGACTCCAGGAGTGCACCCTAAACTCATATCCGGAACTAGGAGTAATCAGCAGACAATACAGTGAAATAGAGTGACGGGCTTGCTGTGCCAAGTGTGAAGCGATAAGGGACACTTGCCCTTGGCCAACAGGATGACTGGGAGAGTGATCAAGGGCAAGAGCAAACTACGATGGAGGCGTTCACCAAGACGCAGCGGTCCCCAGCCGCATCGGCGCTGGTGGGCGCAAGTGGGCCTGCGGGTAGCCAAACTGGAACTGAAAACCATCAGATCTTGGCGGCTATAACAGAACTAAAGGACTCCTGGGGGATAGCAATGGTGGACTTAAGGACCTCCTTGGAGGCTAAGATTGACGCGGTGGGGATACATGTCAACTTGCTACAACAAGATGTCAGGGCGCTGGCAAATAGAACAAGTAGCCTGGAAAGTGCTGTTAAAACCAACACGACCACCAGCACAGACAACGCAAAGGAGGTCCACATACTAAAACAGCAAGTGGCCAACTTGGAGAACCGTGCGGAGGAGGCGGAAGGGAGAGCGAGAAGGAACAGCATTCGAGTGGTCGGTCTGCCCGAAGGAGAAGAAGGCAGAGACCCCACAGACTATGTGGAGAACATGATCCTGCAGGAAATATGAGCTGACAAACTCTCGCAAGGATTCACGATTGAGCGTGCACACAGAGCCCTCGCAAGAAAACCGAAGCCCGGAGCGCCCCCCCGCGCAATAATTGCCAAGATTCTGAATTATAAAGACCGTGAAAAGATCTTGGAGTACTTCAGGAAAGGGGGAACGATAGACAGAGCCTCGGCTACCATCACAGCTTAACCGGATTATACAATGCTGGTCCAGAGGCAGAGATATAGCTATGTGGCGGTGAAAAAATGGCTGCGTGCGGCCGGTATGAAATATATGCTCCTGTATCCTGCGAGATTGAAAGTGCTACATAAGAGTCAAATGTTTTTCTTTGACACCCCAGAGGAGGCTGCCGCATGGGTGGACCTACAGGGATGTCCGGAACAGGATGCTGCACGGGCCCAAGGAGAAACAGATATGTGACTGAGGCAATTCATGTGGACTGGTATGCCACGCCGTGAGGTATCCCAGCAGAGGCCCGACAGGAACTTAAAAAGACGAGAAGAGATGGGTGGGGCGGAGGCTGGGATTGGGTATCCTTGGTTCCATTGAGTGGCATTGGACTGGAATATAGAGCTTTGATTACATAGGCAGATAATAGCATGTTATTGAATTGTGACAAACAGGAGCGGCAGAATACAGGCATCCTACCCCCAAATAGAAGTAGAAGTAGGATAGCCATTAGGGCCACCTCACCCTGCTGAGCTTCGAGTACAGGCTATCGCCAGAAAGTGCTAGTTGCGGGGATGCCTGAGATCCAGGGATGGAGCTGGGCAACTGTTGGGGGGGTTGAAGTTGGGGAAGGGAAGGGTGGTGGAAGGGAGGGGTGTTTGGGGTGTTTGTAGTTAGGGGAAGTTTGTATTGGGAGGTGGAGGGGTTTGTTGTGTTTATAGTTAGAGGGAGTTCAAGTTGGGGTATGAGCCTACATTTAAGTTCAAACATGAGTCTGCATGGAAGAGCCAGAGGGTTGTATCTGTATTGCGTGGGCGGGGGGGGATTGGCTGGAGGTAAGTGAGGAAAGTATTAACGAGCCATGGGAGATCTTAAGATAATAATGTGGAATGTCAGGGGACTTAACAGCTATTTGAAGAGGAATAAGGCCATGCTGTATCTGAAAAGGCAAAAGATAGATATTGCACTGCTGCAGGAGAAGCATTTGACATGGGAGAAGATGGAGCTGGTTGGGAAAAAATGGAAAGGGATTGTGGTGGGTTCTTCATACTCTGCCTACGCTAGAGGAGTGCTTGTCTGGGTGGCGCCGCAAGTCCCGTTCCAGCTAATACAGGAAGTGGTTAAGACGGATGGGAGGATGGTCATATCGAGGGGGCTGGTGGCGAATAAAGAGGTATGCATTGTAAATATTTATGCCCCCAATCAAAACACTGCGGCATACATCAGAACTCTGTGCACTAACCTTAGTATGTGTGTGGGTAGCGCAGTGATTTGGGGCGGGGATTTTAATTGTGTGATGAACCCCAAAGTAGACAGATCTGATGGCAGGATTGATAGGCCCACCCCAGCGGCTAAAGCATTGCAGACGCTGCTAGATGATTTTGGTTTGGCAGATGTGTGGAGAACAAAACATCCTAAAGGGAAGCAATATTCGCACTACTCAGCCCCGCAGCAGCTGCACACAAGACTTGATTATGTCTTTGCCACGCCAGATGTAATGACAGAGATTATTCAAATAGAATATAAGGCGAGGGTCATCTCGGATCACTCGCCCCTGGTCCTCGGGTGGCAATACTGCCCCCCCGAGGGCGCGGATTCCGACATGGTGCCTCCGAGCAGAGGCGCTCAAAGATCCAGTCTTTAGAGAGGATATAAGAGATGAGATTACTAACTATTTCGAGGTGAATACTGGTAGCGTTGACTCGGCGGGTACGCTGTGGGAAGCCTTTAAGGTAGTGATGCGGGGGGGTTGCCATAGCTAAGTCAAAGGGCCTGCAAGGCGGGGTCCTGGCTGACCTGCAAAGAGCAGAAGATGAGCTAGAAAGAGCATTAAAAAGTGGAAGTGTGGACACGTAGCTAATCCTTAAACTACAACAGCAATGTGCAGAACACTGGGAAAGGCTCTGCAACCTTAACTATAAAAAGTATATAGAGAGACAGCATGCGGGAGGGGATAAAACGCGCCGGCTCTTAGCGTGGCTATACAAGAGCGAAACCCATAGGCCCCGATTAGAATGATAACCAGAGAAGACGGGGAGGTAGCGGACACCCAAGAAGGAGTTAACAAGGAGTTTGCGGATTATTACAGGGTGCTATACGGGGACAGGGAGGGAGGCAGCCAAGAAGAGATAATCGAAACACTAGAAGATATAGGACTGCCCAAGATAAGTGAAGAGGAAAGAGGAGCTCGATGCACCAATTACCCTGGAGGAGTTAGGAGAAGTGGTGAGACAGTTGCCCACCAGTAAGACCCCAGGAGAAGATGGGTTCCCTAGTGAATTTTATAAAATATATAGGGGGTCATTCCGAGGTTGGAGGTAAGGGATTACCAGCGCCTGTAAGGGCACCGATGGCGGTAATCCCTTACCTCCGTATTCCGAGTTCCCTTTGCGGGTCCCTCTTTACCTCCTGCTTTTAGCAGGAGTAAATTACGGGACCCGCAAAGTGACCTTGGAGTAAATTACGGCACCGTAATTTACGGTGCCGTAATTACCTCCTTCCCCATTCCCATTGAGCCCTATGGGGGCAGAAATGGGGATGGGGAAGGGCTATGGTGAATGGGAAATTACCGGTCCATCCAACCTTGGAATGGACCGGAAATTACTCCATTCACCATGCCGGTATTCCATGGAGTAAATAGCTCCATGGTTGCCAACCATGGAGCTATTTACTCCATGGTGTAGTCCTAACTCGGAATGAGGGCCATAGAGAGGAAGTGCTCACCCCAATGCTAGAAATGCTTAATGAAACGTTTGAGGTGGGACGGTTGCCGGAGTCGCTCCGAGAAGCGATTATAATACCGCTACCCAAACCCAACAAACCAGGGCATAGCTGTGGCTCCTATAGACCTTTGTCGATGCTGAACCAGGACAGCAAGATATTGACGGCTGTCCTGACGAACAGACTGCGAAGAGTAATCAGCAAATTAATACATCCAGACCAAACGGGCTATGTCCCGAATAGAAATATAACTCACAAACACAGGCAACTCCACCGGGTGGTCGAATGGGGTGGTAGGAATGAAGGCGAAATGGCGATTGTGTCTTTAGATGCAGTAAAAGCTTTTGACTCGGTTAAGTGGCCATGGCTGTTGGCGGCCCTGGGAGGGTACGGAGTGGAGTCCGGTTACATCAGGTGAGCAAAGATGCTGTACAGTGAGCCGCTAGCCAGAGTTCGAACAGGATCAGTGATATCTGAGAGATAGCAACATAGTAGAGGCACCAGGCAGGGGTGCCTCTGGTCTCCGATGCTTTACATTCTAGCCCTGGAGCCCCTGGCAATATACCTCAGGCAACAATATGATACGATAGGTATTGAGATAGGGGGGGAACGATACCTAATATCCTTATACGCGGACGATCTGTTATTATATTTGAAATACCCGGAAGAAAATTTCCACTATATCCTGGAAGTGATGGAGAGGTATGCGGGGCTGTCCGGCATAGCAGTGAATCCTCAATAATCTAGCATATTCCCGTTAGGTAGCTATAAGGGAACCCCTGTGGAAAGGTTACCGGTGCTACAAATACCATGGGTGGTTAGTTCTTTCCGTTACCTTGGAATAGACGTGTACCACATGGCAGAAGAGGAACATAGGCACAACACCGAGATAGCCATTGAAAAAAATAAATAAATAAATAAATAAAATCGGGAAATGCATGAGGTTTTGGGTGAAGTTGCCCCTAGCAATGATGGGACGAGGGGCAATGCTTAAGATGGTGGTCCTACCTAGGCTCCTACATTATTTTAGTAATATTCCACATATGATACCCAAGAAGTTTTTTGCTAAACTGAAAAGTATGTGTAGGGGACTTCCTGTGGCATGGTACCCGGAACAGAGTGGCGCTATGGAAGCTGCAGAACTTCTATGAAAAGGGGTGCATCAAACTGCCTAATTTTGAGGTTTATTATGTAGCGAGTCAACTACAATATGTGGCCAAGTGGCTTTCCGATGAAGCAACCCCTGAACTTAGGTTGTTTGGGCAGGATTGTACCCCGTTTTACTTGAGGGAAATGATCTGGTTGCCTGAGTCAGAAATGAAGGAGCGCTCTGGGATGATGATGCTTGGCTGGAAAATGTGGCGTCGAGCATGCCGGATTATGGGGGACCCATTCCCATGCTCCCCGCAGGTACCGCTGGTTACTTTGGCAGGGGGAGATAAGCAGCTGAGGGTGATTATCAGGATCTACTGGGAATCGGTGGGGCTGGTAACGTTAGGGGATCATTAGGGATTTTGAAGGACTTGGGGAAGAGGCGGGATTACATACGGGCCAATATGTTACGTATCATAGGATGGTGCAGAAAATTCGGAAAACGTGGCCTGAGACAGTATTGGCAGAGGAACCAGATGCTATTATGGGGGCAATATATGACATATCGGAGGGGGGGGGCATGACATCTTTAGGTTGTATGAGATGGTGATGACTAAGGTTGGGAAGGAATTGACACAATTAAGACTGGATTGGGAAGCGGAGGTAGGAGCCCCGATAGAGGATGGGATGTGGGAACGTGCCCTGGGATACCACAAGAAGGTGTCAAGAAATGCTAGACTAAAACAAATACAGCTGTATATAACACAGAGCATACATGACTCCTCTGCGGATATCGAAGTTCGGAAACGCTGGCCGACAGGCGTGTCCCAAATGCGACAAGGAAAACACTGATATGACACACATGTTTTGGTCATGCCCAGTAACTGAGCGTTTCTGGGGTGAAGTGGCACAAAAACTAGCAGAGAAGGGGGTCACGCTCGTTATAGACACGGCCTGGGCCTGCTTGCTGGGAGGGTTCCCCAGATCACGGAAACTTAAACATTTTGGGAAACTAAAAGATTTGGCATATGTGCTTGCAAAATGGAGGATTGCCATGGGATGGAAGACGTGTCACAAGCCTAGGGTGGAGGTATGGTGGAAGGAGTTGCAGAGATGGGCAGAGGCTGAAACGATTGTATGGCAAGAGGCGAGCAGCATGAGGGGGGAGGAAGAAGTGGGTACCCTGATGGCATAGAAATCATTAATAGCAGAACTGTTTGGAGCAATATCATATCCAACAGAATCCAGGGAAGTGAGACCCTGCCACATGTAGAAGATAGGGAATGCGAAGAACAAATAGGCTCATAAATGGAGGTGGGATTGGGGGAGCAGTGACCAAAGACTAAATGGTGATTATTGGAACTGTTGTAAATTGCACTGCATGTTTGGTTTGTATTCTTGTTTGGTTTGAATAAAATTAATAAAATCTTTTTTTTTTTTAAAAAGAAAAATGTCACTAATTAATTTGAGCAAAAGATTTACATATCGAAATAAAGTCACTTAGCTTAAGAATGTTATTTCCAAAAGAACTTCCGAAAACTCTCCTGTGAACCTGGATACTCTCCTGAAACAACCCCGAAAAAAGTAGCCGCTCCACTGCCAGGATTTGAAAGTTCAAATCCACTAGGCCCAAGAATAAAGCAGGAGCAGCTACAAACACGTCCTCTCAGCTGGGGTTACGACGATGAAAGGCAGAGAGTGACAGTTTAGAATGTTGATTGTTATCCTGCAGATCTCTCTTAGCCAATCAAAGCTTCTATTGTAAAGCTCCATCTTGCCTTGGGACAGAGCCAGGAATCTGTATTGAAAAATCAAGGCCAAACCAACTATAGTATAAAACCTCTAACCTACACAGAAATAAAAAGGGAAATGTTAGAGGAAACCTGACAGTTACTCACCGTAGTGACTAATGTACTCCTAGTCCATTATCCCCTTTCCTACATACTGTATAAGTAAACCTCGTTAGGGACGGAGACGGAACTTTTTTCACCAGAAAAATGATCTTCCCCTTTAAATTTAGATGCGCGTGGGGGCGCGGCCCTGGGAGAATGTGCTCCACTGACTCCGCCCACCGGCGCCACTTCTCAGTCCCCTTTGATGCGTCAACAATATTATATTACCATTGCCTAATGATACCAGTTTTATTAGTGGGAGGATGGTGGGACGTATGGAGGAAAGGGGACTATGGTCTAGGAGTACGTTAGTCACTACGGTGAATCATTTATAAATACTCCTACCTCCCATCCCCTTTCCTCATAATGTATGGCCAATTACAACTGTATGTAGCCCCAGGGTGGAGAGGTGCTCTCTTAAGGAAACAAGTTCCTTAACACTGCCTGACCAAATGCAGCGTCCAACCTGGAGCTGGCATCCAAGCAGTAGTGCTTTCAGAAGGCCAAGGGTTTAGCCCATGTAGCCGCCAGTTAACCTGCTATGGGACGTACATCTGGAAGGCCACCACTGTGGCCTGTGCACTGATCGTGTGGGCATGCATATTTGCTGGGAGAGGTTTGTGCTGCCCTGTAACGCTCACCTGATTCCCGTAGAGGCGCCGGTCTTGACTGGCCGTATACCGTATCTTCAAAGGTGATGTGTAACACACGGCTGGCTCTTTGGGCTGGACCTCTGTGCACTGTATGTCTGGCTCGAAGGGTAAGATGTCTGCAGATAGAAAATGTGGGATTAATGAACTGGGTTATTGAATGTCTCTCTCTTCTTCCCTTTCTCTTCTCCTGTAGAACCCCAAAGGTTAACGCTCTCACCTTAGGTAAGTGAACGCCGTGCTCTCCATCTGCCTCGAGGCAGGGTGCTGTAACCAGTTTCTTCACTGGATAAGGGGAGCAGGCCTCTTGACTTCAGAGGACTGCTGTCCGTCGTTTACTGCACGAACGGTAAGTTTCGAGTAATTCTAATGTCTTTAAAGTCTTTAGTAATGATGTCTCTTGTTTTGCAGGGTTCCGGCGATGGCGGATGGCGGGCTGAAGTGAGTTGAAGATGGAGCCCGTGTGATGAATAGAAGCGCCTGGAAGCACGTAAGTAAGCGCTTGTTGCCTGCTTCACGATGCGCTCCAACTGTCTTTTTATTTTGCAGGTACAAGTTCGGGGCGGCTGCAGGGTGCCGGAATACCCACTGGGTTAGATGTGGAAAGGAGTAATGGCACGTGAGTATTAAAGTTCCCCAATGTCTTTAAACGCACCTTGTTTTGTCTTTCAGATGCGGGATGCAGCGCCGAAGGCCTCCGGAGCGTGCGAAGAGTTGGTAAGCTTTTGTCTTTCAGATGCCAGAATGCAGTGTGAAGACCTCCGGCGCGCACGAAGAGTAGGTAAGCCTTTGTCTTTCAGATGCCGGAATGCAGCGCGAGGCGTTGGTGACAGCCGATGGACCAGGTAAGTGAAGAGCTGTCACTGAAGACCGTAATGCTAACCTGTTCTTTCTTGTCTTTATAGGTGTTGCTGAAGACTGGATTCAGAATGGTAAGCCTTTTTCCTTAGGCCCAGGATCAGATGCAGAAGACACGATGAGCGTTCTGCTGCTGAGGATGCAGAATAACGCAAAGCAAGATTCATCCATCGGGTGTGGTTTAAATAGCCTCCTGTAGTGCCTAGGTGTCTCCTTCCACAGCCACGCCTAGGTAAGAAAAGAGTTCCTGCTTTCCAGAAGAGTTCCAGTGTTCTGAATCTAGGGAGTGGCTCCTGCCCCACCCAACAGGAAAAGTAGTTCCAAACAGAAGAGGATCAGAGGCTCAACTGGCAGGCAAGTAAGCAGCATGGTCTGCTGCAGGTAAGTCCACCCAAGCATTATGAGCCCGGCGCTTCCAGCGCTGGGACTGGGCATATTTATGAGCCTGGTGCCACTGGCGCCAGGACTGGGTCCAAAAGGTCCCAATTGGGATTGGTTGGCACTCGGAACCTGGGTTATGGATCTGCTTCCAAAGGAGTTGGGAAAACCCTGACCTTTTGGAAGCAGAGATCATGACATGCCCCTCGTACGCCTCCTTGATGGTCGTAACCATCCACCTTGCTATGGAAGCCTTGGAGGCCCGACAGCCAGGATTTGACTCGCCAAAGGTGACAAAGAGTGCCTGTTTTGCAGAAGCTCTTTGTCCTGTCCAGTTAGTATGTCAGGGCACGCCTGATGGCCAGACAGTGCAATAACCTCTGAGCGTAATCCGTAGGGTTCACGAAGAATGTTGGTAGCACCATCTCCTCATTTAGGTGAAACAAGGATACAACCTTAGGTAAGAATGCAGGGTGAGTTCCAAGCATCACCTTGTCCTTATGAAAAGTAATACAAGGCTCTGAAGCCACCAGCGCCTGGATTTCACAGATCTGGCGTGCTGAGGTAAGGCACGCAGGCAGGGCCGTTTAAATGGTGACTAGCCTGATGTCCGCGTACGCCATAGGTTGGAATGGTTTATGCGCCGGGGCACCCAAGACCATGCTGAGGTCTCACACTGGGTGTGGTTGCTTGATGGGCAGATCAAGACTGGTCAGGTCCGCCATGTGTCTTTTAACCACCGGATTAGAGGATGAAAATGCCTCCTCCTCAGAGTTCCTGTAGGCACCAATTGCCGCCACATAGGTGCAGCATGGCTCTACCTGCACCCTCAAGTGTGTGAGGTGCGCAGAGAAGGATAGCATGTCGTCCAACGTGCAGGTCAACGGATCGACCTCCTTAGATTCTGCCCAGCGACAAAACCTAGTCCACTTGCTTTTGTACTGGCTCCTCTTAGCATCGCTCCTAGCCCCTTGTGTAATGTTCAGGTTAGCCTAAGGCCTAACCCAGGAGCGCTAAAGAAAGCAGTCCGTTCCAGTCGACACAGAAAAGAGGACTGGGGAGTGGCGCCGGTGGGTGGAGTCAGGGGAGGGCATGCTCCAAGGGCTGCGCTCCTGCACGCATATAAATTTAAAGGGGAAGATGATTTTTCTGGTGAAAAAGGTTCCATCTCCCGTTCCTAGCGAGGGACGCCCATACAGTATTGAGGAAAGGGGAAGGGACGTAGGAGTATATGCTGCTGCAGGAGCTATCGGAGGGATTCGCTGTAGAACGGGCCCATTGGTCTCACCAAGAAACCCCCGGCAAGGGCATCACTGTGACCGGTGATAGCGAAAATACTGAATTACAGAGATAAACTATCCTAGCATTTTCCAGACGAGGAGGAGTCATCAAAAGGGGGTTGGCCAAGATAGCAGTATACCCAGACTACACACTCAAAGTGAGGAGGCAGAGAGCAGAGTTTGGCGATTTAACCTGCTAAACTCAAAGTCATACATAAGGGAGAAACTCATTTTTTCGACAACACGGCGGATGCGCACACTTGGATGGAAGTAGTGCCGCTCCTGGGGAGAAGCAACAGAGACTTGAGATGATGAAAGATATGGAGATTCTGGCCTCGAAGAGACATGGGGCAGGGAAGTACGAGTACTATGAATGGCGGGAGGGGGAGCACAGATGTTGAGTGGGAGGTTAACTACAGAGAGGGTAGAGAGAGGTCACGCAGTAATCACTGTATTTCCCACTTTAACCTTGAGTTCTTAGGGGTGCCATTTGGAGGCACCCAGCCGCTGCACATGAGACCGGTGGATGGGGAGGTAACGACTGTGGAGTGCAAAAGGCGGCCGAGCCTGAACGAACCAAGGGTCATTGGGCAATTGTTACAATGTTGGGGCATTGGAGGGTGGTTACAGTTCAGTTCAAAGTTGAGTTGCGATGCATGCTAACCCGATGGGAGGTCCACTCTACCGCACTACCACATAGGACACATAAGAGGGGGTTGGGGGGAGGAACATTGTGGGAAGCGGGTGTCAAAGCCTGACAAGTGATGGGAGATGAGAGAAAAAGGGCAAGGCGAGTGAGGCGCGAGGGAGATGAAGCCAGAAATGAGCGCGGTCACGGTAGTCACTTGGAATATTAGGAGACTGTCAAAAGGAACAGGGTGCATACATACTTGAATGCGAAAGGGATACATATAGCCCTTTTGCAGGCGGCCAGACAAGCAAAGATCACCAAGAAGTGGGCAGGACAGATGTATGGTTCAACTTACTCCGCGTATGCAGGGGGGGGGGGGATTACATGGGTGGTTCCCTCAGTAACCTTCAGTTCAAACTGATGGAATGCACGTGCGACAATGAGGGCAGGATGGCAGTATTGCACAGGTTCCTGGAGCAGAGGGAGATCTGCATTATTAATACCTATGCCCCCAATCACAATGCCACAGCTTTTATCAGGGCACTGGGCCCCAGGCTGGCACAGTATAGGGTGCCATATGGATATGGGGGGCGCTTCAAGTGTACACTGAACCCAGCCTTGGATAGATCAGACGACCGGTACAAGAAAGAACATGGGCGGGTTCGAGAGATCTATGGAATTCTGGCAGAAGCTGCTGCTGTCTATGATGGGCCGAGCCGCAATAATGAAGATGGTGGTACTGCCGCGTTTGTTGTACCATTTTGTCAATATACCGTGTGATAAACTGAACTGAATCCATTGGCGAGGGGTTCATCTGGGGTGGAGGGAGGTGCAAGAGCTTGCTGGGCACACTGAGCAAGGATTACAGGGATGGGGGATCAGACTGCCTAATTTTGATGCATACGACCTGGCAGGTCAGCAGCAGTGTGTCATGACCTGGCTAGCGGACAAGGGTTCATTGGACACTGGGTTGGTGAGTGAGGAAGCCGGACCATATTACTTGAAGGAGGTACTGTGGTTGGGAGACGCAAATCTACAGGAGACACCAGTGCTTACAACTCTGGGGAGGAGAATTTGGTGCAGGTTTTGGAGTATGGTGGGGAAGCGGGTCCCATATTCCAGTAATATACCTTTGACAGCCACTGCGGGAGGAGCCTGGGAGAGTTGCGCAGCCTCAAATTCACTGGGAATCAAACAGAATAATTACATGGGGAGACCTATACAAGGAGGTGGTGTGGGTTAGCTTCCCCAAACTGACGGAGAAATATGACATCCCTAAAGGACACTTTTTTGGCGTACCACAGGCTGAAAAAGATAGTGAAGACAGATGGCTGGGGCTGAAAACAGGTGGGGAGGGGGACACCATGCTGGATGTGCTGTATGATGTAGCAGAAGGGGGACACATAATTGAAGCTTTAAGAGATTGTACTGGAAGCACTAGGCCAGTGGAACTAGAACTGGAGAAGACCTTCACAGATGGGGAATGGGTCAGAGTGCTGGTATATACAAGGATGGTGTCTTGGAACACCAGATTTAAGCAGATACAGCTACAAGTCACACACAGGGCATACACGACCCCACAAGCCATTTCGCAGTTCCCAGGAGCAGAGCTGCAAAGATGCCCCAGATGCGCAAACTCGGCAGGAATGATACACATGTTTTGTTCATGCCCAGTGATCGGGATCTTCTGCCAGAACAGTGGGAAGAGTCAGAGGAGACGGTATAGATAATCAGGAGTGGTCACTCGGGGCATGCCTACTAGGACTGTTCCGACGGTGGAGAGGTGAAGCACATATGACAAAGATGAAAGATCTCATATGCATCTTGGCCAAAAAGATGAATTGCACTGGCTTGGCAGTTGGTGCAGGGCCTGCACATAGAAGCATGGTGGGCAGACACAGAAATGGGAAGAAGCTGAGACGGTGGTGTGGCATAGGGCGGTATGCAGGTGACAACGGAAGGTCAGAAGTGACGTGACAGCGTGGAACAGATTGGTGCAGATGTTTGCACCCCCGGGCAAAAGGTCCCCCTTGAAATAACAGGGCAGTTGCGCAGAAAGACTTATGTGGCAGACAGGAAGAGGTACAGGGGTGGTGGACGAGTGGGGATGGGTAGGAGGTGCTGGAAGGGAAGCATGCAAAGTTGGGGTTGTGTTTAGTTAAGGACATGGACTAGAAATGAGACGTAGCAGGGGCTGCCGGGCTGTAATGCAGTAGGAGTGGAGATGCGGGTGGTGGGAGCAAGGACTGGAAGGTAGAAGTGACATTGGCCAAACACACAGGACTTGGACATCGCCGAGCGCACAGAAACAAATTAAGCCTGTTATTGCTTTGTAATGTATTTGTTGTTCCATTTAATGCAGGTCTACCGTTTGGTTGCCTAAATACAATAAAAAAGTCTAAAAAAAGAAAAGAAAATCTGGACCAAAGCAATAGCCTCCAATCTTGGGTTTTGCTCAGGCCACCTACACGGATCTCTTAACAAAAGAATTTTTTTTTTTTTTAAGTTTGATTTCTCAAAATGCATCTTCCAGACTCTCTGCAGGCTTTGAACGTCAATCTTCATCCCCTTCTTTACATGGAAAAAGGGTCTGCTTAATGCAATGCCACCATCTCTGACTTGGTGGTGTTTGATTATGCTCCTTTTTTGGGTTCGAGCATGTGAACCCTCCAGGTCCTCTCTGTTCCCAGTCTTGCTTTATATGTTCCAGATTCCCAGGGCTCCCCAAAGCCCTTTGGTCCTTCGGTCCTTCGGTTAGGCGTATGCCAGTATCCAGTGTTTGGGTTTTCCCGACTAAAAAAAAACAAAGCACTTTAGTCCTCATATACGCCTGCTTTAGAGGGGCCTCTGCCCGTTGAGATTTTCCTGCCTCCCGTAACCTTTTTGACTTTCTGTATCTTGAACACGGCTGGTCGCCCCGCTCAGCAGCGTTACCTCTTTGGGAGCATTTGCTTCCGTTGCTCGGCAGGTGGTGCACTTCTTGGGGATCCAATCTCTCCACTGCAGTGTGGTCTCAGTGTCTGTTAATAGGCCCCAGGCCCACCACAGCTTCTGTGTGGTCATACCACCAGACGAGAAGGTCTCTACACAGTCTCCTTCTCTTGACTTTGGCTTTGTTACAGTCCAGGACACCAGCCTTCCAGCATCTTGCTAGCAATCAGCTTGCTCCTCTCGCTACCACCAACTATGGGGCCTAGCGTGGCTCTGCCCCTCCAGGACGTCTTCCCATCAGAGGCTCGCTTCTGCCTAGGATTCTCTCTCCTCCATTCCAAGTTCTTTGCTATTTTATGTACGTCATCACAAACAAAAGGGGTGTGTCGCTCGTCTTTTATTAGAGTTTAGGCGAGGTCCAGCATTACTTGATGCCTAAAGTGATTGAATAAATGTCACTTTTTGGAGAGTCCAAAACAGAAGTAACAGTTTTTCCGATTCCCAACTAGGCAGACAATGTGTTCTGGACAGGGAGTTATTTACAGGAATGGGAGTCCTTGTCCCCAAGAGGGGTGTCAATCCCAGTGAGGTCTTGCTTAGCAGGCTCACCTCCCTAGCCTCAAAGGGGGTGGCTGCCATCTGGGGAGAAGGGACAAATAGTCCAGATTTATCACAGGTGATACAGATGGACAATCAATACGCTTTACAAGTAGATCTTACACAAATACCTCCTCTCAGTTAACTGCATTCTCCAGAATACCTATGATGCAGATATTGTTGCGGCAAGATCACGATTCCAAAGAGTTACATTTCGCTTTAATTTGTAAGAGGTGTTTAGTGAGGCGAATCATCAGTTTTATTTGATCAATTGCATCCTCAGCGTTGATGGGCCTTGCTCCTTCCATCTTGAGTTTTGTGTGGAGGGAGTGGATGCTTGCTCCGATATCATCCAGCTTCGAGTTCACTGAGGATAATCTCTCCTGCATGCTAGTAAGGATTTGTTGTAAATATGAAGGCTCCCTTGAACCAGTTGAGACATCCCCTCCATTGTTAGACCCACCCTCCTCAACAACCTTGGGGATCAACTTTGTTAAAAAGTTCAATGCTGCCCATTTGCTTCTATGACCCCCTATTCATAACTGCAGAGTAGCAGCAGTATAAGTGGTCAATAAGTTCTTCCTTTTGTGCCTTTGCAGTTTCGGGCATTGGTAGTCACTGCCTGAATTATGGGTGCCTTAAGACTATTGCAATGGGATTTACCTGGCCAACCAGACCTTTTGTTCCAGCGTCTTCAACTTCAAGTCCTTCAAAATGCTGCTGCGCGTGGCGCTTAATGCACCATTTCGGTCCTCGGCTTGCATTTGCTGGTCAAGCTTCATTGGCATCCAGTTAGGAGCTGGATTAAGTTCAAGACACTTTGTACTGTTCATCATGCTTTTTTCCATGTAGGACCCTCTTTCCTTCAAGCTAAATTGATTCCCTGTTGTCCGGGGCGCCTCCTCTGTTCCTCTTCTGGTAATCTGCTGGAAGTCCCTCAGTTCTGTAAAGCCCGAGCTGGAGGACGCTTCTTCTCAGTGCTCGCCCCAGTCATACTAATCATGAAGTACATAAAACCATTGCTATGCAAAGGTGGCATCTGTCCAGCAAGCATCATCAAAGACTGTGCTATAGCACTAGCTCCCTTCATTACAGCCTTTATTAATGCATTGTTCACCTCGGGCACGGTACCCACTTCCCTCAAGGAAGCATGGGTCCAGCCTCTGCTAAAAAAGCCCAGACTGGACCCTGACTCCCCAAACAAATATAGGCCTATTGTTAAGCTGAATTATATGCAGTACCCTTTGGGAACACCACACACAATTAAGACTACAAGTGACAGTACAATTTCACCTTTGGTACAAACCTTTACTACACAGTTAAAGTGGTAGCAGTAGCAGAGCAGCCAGACTTATCTCAAGAGTAAGTGAGCAGTATCAAATAGTTACACAAAGGGCATCAATTACTATGATTCAGGCAAACACTGACTCAAGGTTTTCAAGTAAAAGAATATACATTTATTTCACTCTTCAGTTGTATAACATTACACTATTATAAGCAGTCTAAAAAAAATCACCCTCTTAATATACCACACCACTTCCCTTAAATTCCAGACAAGTTAAGCTCACAAAATGAAGTGGGGCCAAAATGGCACTCCAGCAATTTAAAAGGGAGGTAAAGACAAATGTTAACAGAAATGGATCCACACCAACAAGTAAGTACTAAGAGCAAGCGAACAAGAGAGACTACAATGATAAAATCAGATAGAAAAGGCTTAGGGCCAAAGTCAATGGTTCAAAGTCTTTTGCTCAAGATAATACAGTTCAGGGTAGTTCGCGGTAAAGTTTGTGGCACAGTTTCCGGACGAGGTTGGTTGGTAGAAAAGTTAGTTCAAAGAGAATAGAAGGACAAGCCCTTGGATTGGAGAAAGATTTCAAACACTTTCACCGCGGCTGAACGAAACGCATAACCGGATTTGCACAGTACCTTGAAACGGAGATGGGGATGTAGCTGAGGCAGACGTTCCTGGTAGTTCCTGCAGGCTCACAGTTCCTGAAGTGACTGTCGGACTGATCAGAAGTAGGAAGACTGGAGGGTCCTGCACTACCCAGGGAAGAAACCAGCAGAAGCGCCAAACAACGAATAAAAGGTGCGCTCCTTAAAACCCAAGCAGGGTCTGACCTTCCTGGCTATCCGGCCCACTGTAGCTCTGTACAGCGAATTCGACCAGAGGAGGGGTCCTCGCTTGCAGTTTGTGTGAACTGGTTGGTCCCACCAGCTCAAGGGAAGAAGTTTCCTGGAGGATCTTCTCCGTCGTCGCATTCTGGAGATTCGGACATGCAGCAGGGCTTCACTGGGTGGTTCAGTCGTTGTAGGGGTCCTCTTCTTCCAGTTCCTCGTTGGTTCTTTCATTACAGTGGTGACTCTCCTCTTCCAGTCCCAGAGACCTGCTTTTTATGCAGTTTTCCCCCATTCATACAGCCTGGCTGTCAATCACACAGCAGGGTGGCTGGCCTGGCAAGGCCAGTCCCCTTAGCCAATCAGATAGGAGTGTGACTTGGGTTACCAAGGGAACCCATGGCAGGGGTCCTAAAATCCCTCCCTCACATCCTGCCTACCCAGACTCTCAGGCGCCTAAAGGAGGGCTTCTGTGCAGAAGCCCGCAAAAAAAGCGATGAACAAAGGGACCAAACCTGGTTTGGCGCGCAGAGTAAAACACGAGAAATACTTTAACAAATAAAATGGCGAATAAACCCGGCCAGAGCCAAAATAAAATGTATTTGGTAAAGCGGGTTTATGTTTGAGGCTTATATAATAGCTTAAAACATTACCACGTTTATATAATATAATCGTGGTAGAAAAGGTAGGGTAGATACCACTGCCACCAGTCAAGTCTTAACGTAAAGGGAGCGAAACACTGCCCCAAGAGGCACAGACAAAAAGGGATAAGAATTAACCCTTTCCAATACTGCATGGAAGATGGGGTGTACTGGGTCTGTGGTTTAAAGTGACTAAGGTAACGTTAATGGCAACTTTACCCTTTTCTGAGGGACTGTAGTCAGTCCCAGAAAATGGAGTCGGTGGGAAGTCTAAAAGACAACCCTGTGTCACTGCACTGAAGGTGCTGTGTAACACACATGAAAAATATGGTGCCCTGGAGTAGGTGAGGCTCCGGTGACCAAGATCACACAAAAAGTAGAAACACACATAGCAAAACATGTAAGAGTGGGGAAAAAAGGCTCACACTCTTACCAGGTGAAAAAAATAAATCCTAGAAATCCAGCAAAGCTGCTGAGGGACTCAGTAGGTAAGGTAAATCAACCATTTATGAGAATTCTCCCTACCACCTATCACCACTGTGCCATTCCTGTTGAAAATGCTGAACAAGGCTGCATACTTGCAAATCCAGTCCTACCTGGAATTGCACAACATCTTGGGAAAGAGGCTATCTGGTTTTCATCCTGGGCATGGCACTCAGTCAGCCCTGCTTGACTTAAAAATCAGCTACTAGAAAACATGGACAAAGGCAAATCTGTGCTTCTTCTGCTCCTCGACCTGTTGGCAGCGTTCGACTTGGTTGACCACAAGATTTTAGGGAAACACCTCACAGACTTTGCCCACTTCTCCCATGAGGCCACCACATGGATAACATCCTTCCTGGAGGGCCGAGCTAGGAGGATCTTCTCAAACCAGGCATCAGCCGCTCCAT
This sequence comes from Ambystoma mexicanum, assembly GCF_040938575.1. NCBI lineage: Eukaryota > Metazoa > Chordata > Amphibia > Caudata > Ambystomatidae > Ambystoma > Ambystoma mexicanum. Next base: position 851,425,644 of record NC_090936.1, on the reverse strand, counting down.
CCCCCATTGGTTGTGGTGTACCACAAGGTTCATGCACCTTCCCTACCCTCTATTACCTCTTCACTCTACCACTTTGAATCACCTAGAAGTATTCGGCATAACATTCACCAATTATGCCGACGACACCCAAACTCTTCTCCCATTATCTGGTGACTACGAGCAGGACCTCAAAACCCTACAACACACATATGCTATCATCCAAGCATGCATGGCAGCCAATGGCCTCTGTCTCAATGGGGACAAAGAGACCCTAAAAAAAACTAGACAGCAACTACTGCAACTTCAAAATAGAGAACACTAATCACAGTCTCGGCTGCTGTAAAAACTCTGGGAGTTTTCCTAGACTCAACCTTGTCTATGGATAGACAAGTTACCTATATCTCCTCCTCAGCAGCACTTACAACTAAAATTATCAATGCGGTAAAACCCCACCTCTCTGCCAAAAATTGCCTCAACATTAATAGGGCTGCCATAGGCGCAAAATCGGACTACTATAATGTAAAACATTAACAGATTACAAATTGCACAAAACAATGCGCTTAGAGCAGCTCTCAGGATCCCAAGGAGAGAGCCCATCTCTCAGGCAAGACAAGAGGCCCACTGGCTCCCGATCAAAGATCGCATACTGTTCAAGACACTCACAATCACTCACAGATGCCTATCTCAATCAGCACCCCCCTATTTAGTGTAAAGAATACACCAAGTTCAAACACTCAGACCTAAACGTGACATATACTCGCACCAACTCACAATTCCCGCCTTTAACAGAGCCAAAGCCGGAGGGTCCAGTTTTGAAGTATTAGCACCAAAATCCTGGAACTCACTCACTACCACTCAAACTTAGAACAGAAACGTCTCTCATGGCTTTCAGAAAGGCACTGAAAACCAAACTATTCAAGTAGACCGCACCCGCTCTGCTGTTCCCTTGTGACCATGGAACATGAGCACTGTATGTGCCTTAACTATTGAACCTGCACCTAAAATACTGTACCTATGTTTAACCTGTATCCAAGTGAATATTCTGTAACAGCGACTCGATGCCCGAGGGCAGTTTGAGCGCTTTATAAATGGAAATAAATAAAGCTCATTGTACTCAACTCTCAACTAGGTGCATCAAATTCTCCATAAAAAAGAAATCTCAGTCTAATCCTTAACTTTGTGGGAATTTTTGCCGGTTTTGAAGGGTGCACTGATTTGGCAACAGGACATTTCCTCACACTCAGCCTATCTATATCTGATGTAATAGAATATGCACTAGGGCAGAATATTAATTATCCCAGTGGGGAGTGCTCAGAGATCAATGGTAGAAGGCAGACACATCAACAAAGTTCCCTCAATCAAGGAGCGTCTTGATATCAGCGGTGTAGCTGATGGCTAGAATGTTTTCACTCTTGACAAATTTCTTGTCAGTGTACAATCATTGCTCCAGATAGGATTTTGACGTGAGAGTATTTTACTCCCAATTTTTAAAATTGGAGAGTAAATCCAAGAGAGTAAAAATTAGTTTCCTCCTTCGCAAGAGAGTAAAAAAGTGTCTTACAACTATCCAATTTGTGTGTAAAATTAAAACTGTGTTCGAAAACACGAGCGTTAAACAACTTGTCAATGCGTACTGCCCAGCTTCATCGTCATAATACTTGGACACTAGAAGTCTGTTAAGAACTACTATAGGTGGCAGCTAGTTACATCATAAATCTAGTTACATCATAAATCAAGTCCCTCGCTCTACCAGCATCACTTCTCTGTCTCTTGGGCCTACTGTTGCTGCCTGGCTACCTGCTTGACAGCTACTCCATGTTTTTGCTTCATCTCGCCTTCCCTTTGCTACTCTGTTTCCCCTGTCTCTCACTTTCTGATGCTCTGCCTCTCACCCTTAAGTGTTGCCTCTCTGCATTCTATTATTGCTGTTCCCTCTTAATTCTTGTGTATCGGTTGATATAACTCCTCGTCCTTTCTCATGTCATTACTCTGGCTAGATCTGTTTTTTTTTGTTTTTTTAATCAAAATCTTTTTTATTGAAACATCAAAGCATAAATTCATCCGTAAACAAGTCAGTGGCAAGGTTGATTGGTTAAAACAATACATTGATCAGCCGCCCCCTTGGCGCCTGTCCCTGGAAACCCTTCCTGCCACTCATAAGGCTTCCTAGAGGTCGGAATTGTCATTGTTCATACAGCTTCAATTAATTTAATTTGTCACAATGCATTAACGTTTCATTTTAACATCTATATAATTCATAGTATTAAACTGCTTCATGGATGACGTTTGGGGTATAATATAGCTGCTTTACATTCTACAATGCATTTGGTTGGAAGGGAGAGAAGAGAGAAAAAAAAAAAAAAAAAACAACATTTTACAGTACCACTTTTCTCATAGTCACCGTTAAATTCATTCAAATTCAATTCCCATCAACCCTTTCTTCATTTTTCCCAGTTTCCAAATATCCTCAATGTCCTTCGGGATTTCTGTCCTTTGTCTCCAATCAGTGGATCTTCCCTTTATTCCCAGGCTGTTCAGGGTTGAAGAAGGAGTTTAATCAGTCTCGGTTGGAAGAACACATGTTCTTTTTCTTCAACGTATTCTAGAAGTGGACCCCAGGTGTTCTGAAATGTATTCAGTCGGTTTTCCATGGTGGCTGTTAATTTCTCTACTCCCAGAATGTCCCAGACTTTAACCCAACAGTGCGTAATGTGGGGTCCTTCTCGCTCTTTCCAGAATCGGGCGCGCGTGAGGCGTGCCGCCATTAACAGCTGAGTGATTAACCGCGCTCTGGGACCCAATTGGGGGTATGATCCGTCCTTTGGGGTGTCGCCCAGTACCATTATTAGTGGATCCAAGGGGAGAAGGGTGCCGCAGATATCCTTGATTTTGGACCTGATCTCCAGCCAGGAGGATTGAATGGTCGGGCAATGCCACCACATGTGTCCCAAGTCCCCTTTGGCCCCACATCCGTGCCAGCAGTCATCTGGATACTCTATGTTTATTGCATGCAGCCTCTGTGGCCTGAAGTACCATCTATAACAAATCTTAAGAGCACACTCTCTGGTAGTTGTACATCTGGAGGACCTGTGGGCCCTTTCCCATATTCTTCGCCATGATTCTGGGGTTATCTCTCTCCCTATATCCCTTTCCCATGCTGTCGTATAAGACAATTTTTCTTCTTCAGGGACATGTTCTAGGAGGCGGTAGCAGGTTGCCACCTTGTGTGTTCGCTGCCCTTCCGCCACCGTTAGTTCTAGACCCATAGGCTGCATGGAAGCCGCTTTCTTCACATTCGGGTTGGTGATCCAGTGTCCAAGTTGTATGTATCTAAATCTCTCCGTCTCCGGGAGGTTACATTTTTCTTTACATTGGATAAATGTCAAGGGGTCATTATCAACATAAAGCTCCTGTAGCCTCAGGGTCCCCGTTCCCGCCCAGTTGTTGTAAGATCTATGTTGGAGCTATGGGTGAACATTGGGTTCTGCGTGATCGGGGTCAGGGGGCCCACACCGGGGGGGGTCAATCCTCTCAGGGTTATCTGCCGGTCCCAGCATCGGAGCGTGGAGCGCGTGGTAGGGAGAAGGGGTCCCCGGGAACCCCGTGCCCCCCCTGGTAGAAAGGGGAGGTGAGAAAGGGGCGCCCCTGCGAACATCTGTTCAATATCTTGCCATTTGGGGGGGTGGGATCAACTGGAATTGCCCAGCCCAGGATGGGGGCAATTTGTGTAGCTCTATAGTACCTTAAGATCAATGGGAGTCCTAGGCCTCCTAATTGTCTGCTTCTAGTTAGGATCCAGCACTGGATTCTGGGTGTTTTGCGCTGCCAGATACATTTACAGATTATGCAAGTCTCGCTCCGAGATGTGGATTGGGAGCGCCTGAAGTGTGTAAAGCATTCGGGGTAGTAGGGTCATCTTGATGGCTGTTACTCGTCCTAGCCAAGATATCTCCTGAGGAGCCCATTTTACTAGGGAGTCCTTTGCCTCTTTTAATAAAGAGGGGATATTGGCTCTTACTAATACTGCGTATGTTGGGGTTAGGTGTACGCCTAGGTATGTTATTTTGGAATCTACCCATCTAAGAGAGTAGGTGTCCTGTAGGGCTTTTAGCACCCCAGGCTTTTCACAGATTTAAGCCTTTTGACTTTGCCTTATTGATTGTGAAGGCCGCTATTCGCGCAAACCTTCCTAGCAAGCTCATGAGTGGGGGGATCGAAGTCTGGGCCTCTCTTAAAAAACAGAGCACGTCATCTGCGTATAGCGCCACTTTGTGGGTTTGGGTTCCCACCTTGAACTCTTGAATATCAGGGTGCAGGCGAATGTGTTGGGCTAAAGGTTCCATAGCCAGAGCGAAAACCAGAGGTGATAGGGGACAACCCTGCCTGGTCCCTTTACCCAATTTTATCTGTGATGTCCATTGGGCGTTGACCCGTATTCGAGTAGTGGGAGTCTGAAAGTTGGCCAGGACCAATTTAGAGAAGTGTGGGCTAAAACCAAACCCCTCCAGAACTTGGCGCAGGTAATCCCAAGCCATGCTAGCAAAGCCCCGCTGGGCGTCTAAAGAGAGCATTGAAAAAGGGCCAGGTATAGAGGGGGCTAGGGCTATTAAATCTATTGCTCTTCGGATGTTATCATGGTCCGATCTTCCCAAAATAAATCCCGTCTGGTCCCTGTTTATTAGTGTAGGTAATATATCTCCTAATCGCCGAGCTATGATTTTGCTGAACAGTTTGGCGTCTGTATTGAGCAAGGCTATGGGTCGGTAGGAAGCACAATCTGCTGGGTCTTTTCCGGGCTTTAGAATTAAGATTGTGGTGGATTCAGCCATAGATTGGGTGACTGCTCCCGTTTCCCATAGGATGTTGAATAGTTTTGTGAGGTGTGGTATTAGTTCTTTCGCAAATGTTTTATAGTATTTGTTTGTGTATCCATCTGGACCCGGCACATTGCCCAGAGGGAGGAATTTGATGGCCAATTCAACTTCCTCTGTCAGTATTGGGGCATCTAGGAGTTCTGAAGAGGATTGGGGCAGTTGCGGGAGGTCTGCCTTGGATATAAAATCTTTAACCGCTTGTGGCTCCCCCTTATGTGAGGTTGTGTGCTCCCTGAAGAAATCTTCTATGATGCGGCATTTGCTCTCCTCAGAATATGTGTCTTTGCCTGATTTATCCCGCAGAAAGTCAATTCTGTTTTGTTTCAGTTGTTTACCTAATTTAGCTACCAATAGTTTGTTGGCTTTGTTTCCTTTAGTGTAAAAAAATTCTTTGGTGCGCATCATGCTGTATGCCGCCTTTCCCATATGAGGCGCTTCTAAGGCCTTCCTCGCGACTCTCAGGTCCCTTAATAAGCGCCGGGAGGGTTTTTCCTTGTGGGCCCCTTCGAGTCTGAGTACTTCCCCCCTCTAATTGCTCTCTCAGGAGTCTCTTAGCTCTCCCTCGTTGTGTTGCCTGTTCTATCAGGTGGCCCCTGAGTACTGCCTTACTTGCATCCCAAATCGTTCCCCAGCCCACCTCTCCTGTGTCATTTTCGTTAAAATAGGCTTCGATAGTTTCTCTGATGTTAGCGCGGGTTAGTGGATCGTCTAACAGGAAATCATTTAGCTTCCAGGCAGGCTTCCTTGATGAAACCGGTCCAAGGGGGGCTGTCGCCAGCAGGACCGGAGAGTGGTCTGCAAGCGCTTCAGGACGTATGTCTACCATTTGGACATATTGAATCAGTGAGTCAGATATCATAAACATGTTTAACCTTGAAAATCCCCCATGGACCACCGAGAAATATGTGTAGTCCCTTTCTTCCTGATGGCAGTATCTCCATACCTCAATCAGGGAGTGGTCTTTCAGTAGAGAGGTGAGGGCCCTAAAGTTGTTTCTATCATTAGCTGTGGGGGGGTAGGGTTTTGTCAACTAGGGGATTGACCACAGCATTGAAGTCCCCCCCCCCCATAATCACTTCTCCCTCAGCGTGGTCAAATATCGCTTTTGACAATTTCAGGAAGAATTGACTTTGGTCACTATTGGGGGCATAGATGGAGATCAAAGTGACCTTACGGCTATCTAATATGGCGATGATCAATAGGAACCTCCCCTCCTCGTCACGGACCACTCCCTGAGTTTTAAATGAGATCCCTTTGCGCACCAGGATGGCAATCCCTCGCTTTTTCATCCCGCTAGAGGCAAAACAATTGGTGGGGTAGTGCTCATCATTGAGGCAGAATTCATCAGCCGGTAGCAAGTGGGTCTCCTGAAGGAGTAAGAATGAGGCATCTAGGGATTTCAATCTATGGAAGAGGGCTTTGCGTTTCAGGGGGGAGTTTAGTCCCTGGATATTGAGCGAGATGAATTTATAGCCAGGGGTTGCCATGGTGTTTTCGCAAGGTGTAACTTTTGGGATTGAGCTTTACAGTGCAAGTGCAGCGCGGCTGAGTGTTGTGGTAAAACAAAACATAATAACCCCTCCCCGGTTGCCCGATGGGGGTAAACATAAAATAATTAAAAAAGGAATTATAATAAGAGTAGGTCGTAACTAATGAGCATGTTACCTTCCTTAAGAGTTGCATTATCTTTAGTCCCCCAGGTAATTTAAACCTCATACAAAACATGTCGGGCGTCTTCCATTCCGACGCCCAGATCAACTTTCAAACAGAAATTTTCAGAACTTTCAAGCCCGGACTCGAGACAGTCTAACCATGAGCTCCAGTGGGGAGGGTGCATAAACGCCCAAGGTTCTCTCGGCTTGTTATTGTATTGAGTAGCCTCACACCATTGCTTCGCATGCAAGCCGTCTAAGCTTCCTGTAGTTCCCAGATGTTCCTCCGCACCATTGCGAAGTTTCCAATACTTCCGGTGTTCCCCTTCCCACGGCGCCCGCCTCTTCAACTGGGAGTATAATTAGGCCCAACCGGGGTCCTGAACAATAAACCACTTTCTGCAGGGGGGAGGCCGTTTCCGGGGGTTCGGGTGTTTTCCCCGGGTCTGGTCCACGGATTGGGGTCGTGGAGCGGTGCGGTCGGCGTCGTGACCTTCCCAGTCTTGGTTTCGGTAGGGTGTCTGGGGTGGATTTCTTATCTTCCTGAGATCGTGGCTTGAGGGCATCATCTGCGGGTGGTGTCTCGCCTATTATGTCTCTCGCTTCCTCCTCCGAAATGATTACGTGCTGTTGATTATGAAGTTCAAAGATCAGCTTACATGGGAATCCCCAGCGGTAGCGGATTTTCCGGTCTCTCAACCAGGATGTCACTTTCAGTAGTCGCCGTCTGCGCGCTAATGTGTAAGGGGCTAGGTCTTGGAACAGTCAGACCTCTGTGCCCTGAAACCGAATTGAGTCTGAGTCTCTGGCAGTGGCCATGATTTCCTCCTTTTGGGGATAGAAGTGGACTTGAGTGAGTACATCTGGGGTTAGGTTTTTCTTCATCTGGGCCGATGAGTACACTCGATGGGTTCTGTCCAACTTAAGGTCCTCGTTTGGAGGTAGTTCCAGGTGGGCTCAGAAGAATGTCTCCACGTAGTCAGCTAGTTCCCGATCAGGTATCTTCCTGGGGATCCCTCGCAGGCGCACATTGTTTCTCCTGGATCTGTTTTCTAAATCGGCTTGTTTAGGCCAGACCTCCTCCAGGTGTTCAATTGCTTTCACTCTACCCGCCAGTACATCACTATCATGAGATTGACTGCAGGTTATATTCTCCAGATCACCACCGTGGATCCCCGGCGGATTTCGCGCTGAATCGTGCAGAGTAGACCAGGTCCGGCGCAGGGCTCTAAGCCTCAGGGGCGGCTCTGGGTGGCACGCGCCGCCATTTTGTGGATCCCTCCCCGGCTTGCTTTATCAGTCAAAATAAGGCTCTGGGTTGGGCGTTCAGGGGGAATAAATGCAGCGGAGGATACATCACCTTCTTATGATCATTTCCCTGTGGTTTTCGGGCGAAAGTTGAGCGTTAAGATGATAAATTCCGCCGATCTGGGCGCCGTGACATGGAGCTTACGGGAAGCACGACCGCATGGCACGCTTCCTAGCCACGCCCCCCGCTAGATCTGTTTTTTCATTTTCTCTGTTGTGGTTGCTACTCCTTTTGATTATATTTCTTGCACTGCCTCTTATGGTATTGGCCTGCCTTTCTCTAGTCTGGATTTTCAATTTCCAGCTCTCCCAGTCTGCTGTTGATATGTTTTTTTTTTATTTTATGGTCTCTATATGTCTCTTTTGCATCACACCAGCTCAGGAGGATGGTGGGAAGGATCAACATGAAAATACCAATTATTTTACTGTGAGGTTGAAAATCATGCATATAAAACAATACATTTTCTGTATTTTTATTTTTAATATCACATTTTATTGATTTTGCTTTAAACATCTAACAGACCCTGTAGGAGTCTGAATCTTATCAACAAACAAGAGACATCAGATTTGAGTAGGTCACTCAAGTTACATGCATCTCAACATTTTCTGCTTTGACAATTTTAGATGACACCCTGAACAATATCTAGGTCAGAAGGCTCATACTGCATCCCCCCACCGTTGCAAGATTTTGCCAGCTTTATCTGGGTATCCACGTGCCCTGTATACTTCCATAGCAACACATATCTGTTCATCTGTGATCCATTGTTCAACTGTTGGCAACTCTGCAGCACCCCATAATTTTGCAATGTTCCTCTTAATCACTGCGGTGGTGGTGGTCGAAAAGCAGTTTTTCCTACCGGGACATGCCCCCTTCACCTTCCTTTCCTAGCAACAACTTTTTGGGATCTCTGGGGATTGTTTGACCCAAAACCTTTGACAGTATATCACAGCATTGTTGTCAAACGTGCCGTATGAGCGGGCAATCCCATAATATATGGAAGAACGTGCCTTCCTCATTCTGGCAGCGCAGACAATTGGGTTCTGCCACCTTGCCCCAGCGGTACAGTGCCACTCTCGGATAATACACCCTATGCAGTATTTTTAGCTGTATCAGTCGTAGTCTATCCAAGATGGCCGTTTCACGTGGGTACATTAGGGCCTTGGTCCAGTCTTCTGGCATAATTTCTCCCACCTCCCTTTCCCAGTTAGTTTTCAGACTCAACAGTTCAGGTGTAGCAAAGGAGGTGATAGCAGCATACATAACCGTGGTGACTTTAGTATTGATTCGTTCCACGACTATGTTTCTTTCCATAGGGGTACATTCTGGAATTTTGGACAGGGCAGGTAGGTGTTGCTGCAACGCGTTTCGGAGTTGTGTGTAGTGATACCTTTCGGTTGCTGGGAGATGAATATCGGCATTAAGTCCTCAAAGGGCCTAATAGTCCCTTCGTCTATCACATCCCCTACTTTTACTATACCACACGCCACCCAGATTGCCCACTATGGCAGTTTATTCACCTCAGGAATGTTCCCATTTTCCCACAGTGGTTGCAGTAGTGTGACTCTTTTCCCAGCCTATGAAGGCATGTGTCTCTGCCCAGGTTCGGGGTGTCTCCGTCTTCATATTCCGAGGAAGTGGTGAGGGTGATTTTGAGTACAATTTCATAGCAGGTGATGCCCTCACATGTGGCAACGTCCCATCAGCATGCAGTGCAACATTGACTACTGACATCTGGCTAGCCCAGTAGTATGTCTGTAGCCATGGTAGACCAATCCCACCATCCCATATAGATCTTTGAAGTGTCCGAAGTGCTATCCTCGGGTGCCCACCGCTCCATAGGGGTTTCCTAATTGTGCAATCTATTTTCTGGAATGTCTTCGTTTGTAGGTGTAATGGGGCATTTTGTAAAACGTATAGAAAACGGGGGAGCGCAAGCATCTTAAATAGGGCCGCCCGTCCCAACAGAGTCAGAGGCAGAGACATCCAGTGCTGCACATCTCTCGCAAGTCTTTCCATATTGGGAGTAAGTTGTCGGGCGTGTAATCGTCTAGATCTCTCGTGACTCGGACACCCAGATACCGGAAGTGGTCTCTTACGACTCTAAGGACAGGACTCATGGATCTCCTCCTCTAATCCATTGATCGGAAACAGAGTTGATTTAGTCCAGTTTACCCTTAGGCCGGTAAAGGCCCTGTATTTTTCCAATAGTCGTGTCACCGCAGTGCATGCCGCTGCTGGATTTTTAAGATATAACAGTAGGTCGTCCGCATACAAGGAGACTGTCTTCCCACCCCAACTAATTCTGGAATCCCCCCCATGCTCGAGTTTCCCTTAGCAGCACAGCTAGCTGCTCTATTGCTAATGCAAAAAGGAGCACCCACAGGGGGCAGTCTTGCCTTGTCCCTTTTCCCAGCCCAAAGGACCTTGACAACCAACCATTCACCTTAATTTCAGCCATCGGGGAAACAAAGCAGTTGGACCCAATTTAAGAATTGTTCACCAAACCCCATCCGACGCATAATCTCCCAGAGTGCTTCCCAATAGACCGAATCAAATGCCTTTTCAAAATCAATTGCCAGTAATGCTAATGGGACATCTAGGGTCTGGGTGCGCTCTATTGCCAGATGTAGTCTTCGTATATTCTTTCTTGTGGATCTGCCAGGCATAAAGCCACATTGATCTGGGTGAATCAAGGATGTTATGACGCGCTGCAGTCACACTGCCAAGACTTTGGCTAGGATTTTCGCCTCGCTATTAATGAGAGAAATTGGCCTGTATGAGCTGCACTTGTCCGGTTGTTTGTCGGCTTTGGGTAACACTATTATGGTGGCCTTTCCCAGTTCTGCCGGAAGGCTGCCTAGTTCTCTAGCCTTGCGGTAAATATTTAGAAGGTTTGGGGCCACCTCGTTGTTAGGCAGAAACCTGTGCAGTTCCCTCTGGGACCACTACAAAAGATTTAGGACTACAGGTGTTTGGCAGTAAACCCACTTGGTAGCAGTCTGTACCACACAGATTCACTTGGTAGCCTTGGCTGAGCAGTCAGACTTCCCTCAAGAAGAGTTAGGCAGTATACCGAGTATTCACAATAGGTTAAAAGAACATAGTAGAACAAGTAAACACTGACCAGAGCTTGGTGTAAAAGAGATATCATTATTTATTTAAAACCACATCTAGAAAAACACACAGGCACTAATAGTAAGCAATTCAAAAACACGGTCACTAAAAGATATACACTCCCTTGGAAGAATATTAGACAAGTCTTAAGTAAAGCCCCACTTATTTTCAGACATCGGTGAGCGCTTAACGCAGATGGCACTCTAATAATTTGTTTTAAAAAGGGAGAGAAAAGCAGAGTATAATATGAAACAGACCCCAACACTTTCATAAGAACAAAACAAGAGAGGGAGGCAAGTAAAACCGTGAAGTTAGAATTCAGTAGGCCGGATCCACTTTAAGAGGATCTGAACGAAATGTGTCCAAGGTCACATGGTTGAAGTGCACAAGAGTCTTGCAAAGGTTCAAAAAGAGTTGGACCAAAAGAAAGGGACCAGTTTGAGGGTCAAGGCGGCCAGCCCAGTCCAGAAGGTTAAGGGGTTATTATTACCTTGTAGCAATCTTTAGAAAGGGAGGCCTGGCGGACACGGTACCTTAAAGTGGTGAGAAACTCCAGTGGGGGCAGTTGTTCCTGGTAGCGGATGCAAGTCGGTGCTTCGCCCGGGGGAAGAGAGGATCTCGTCGGGGAGGAAGACAGGAGTCCGTTGCACTGCCAGGGAAGAAACCAGCCACGGAGTTCTCAGGTAAAAGGAGCGGTCCTTTTATTCGCGGTCCAGTGGTAAGTGGCTATCCGGTTGCCGGGGTGCTTGGCACGGGCAATTCGACCACAAGACGGTGCGAAGAGAAGAAGGTAAACTGGTCGTGCCCACCAGTCAGGGGAAGAAGCCTCTCCAGCCGGGAGATCTTCTCTGTTCTCGGGAAGTGGCGAGTCGGTTCCGCAGGGCTCCACTGGTGGTGTCGTCGTGGTAGGTCGGCTCAGCTTCTCTCTCGTCAGGTTCTCAGGTCCTGTGGCGACTTCTGAAGTTCCAGTCCCCAAAGCCCTGCTTTTATGCAGCACACCCCCATTCACTCAGCCTAGCTGTCAATCAAACATGCTAAGTGGTGAGCCGGCCAGCTCACTACTTGGGCCAATCGCACAAGAGTGCGACTTGAGTTACCAAGGTAACTCAGTCCAGGGTCCCTAAAGCCCCTCCCACGCCCCCTGTGGTACCCAGACAGAGTGGCACCACTTTTGGAGGCTTCTGTGGAGAAGCCCGCCAAAAAGTGGAACAAAGGGCTCGACTTGGGTTGGAGTCACAGAAGAGAACACAAACACATTTTTAGAATCGAGTCCTGGCAAAAAATACCAACTGGCGAATTAATATTAAATAAATAAACCGGCATATGTTCGAGGCTATGAGAATTAAATAATTAAAGTTGGTAGCCTCGAACAATGGGAAAATCCCATAGGGATATATTCGCGGTCGAATATAAAAAGTAGTATCCACTGCCACCAGCCAAAACTCGATCAGGGGGGACGGAGACGTGCCCCCTCGACTAACAGACCCCGGGGCAATCGAATTGCCCCGACCAGTACGTCCACAATATGATGGTTTGTACGGGTTTCTGTTCATAATTTGGGACTAGTAAAGCCAATGGTGACTTTACATGCCCTGGGAGACAGTAGTCAGTCCCAGGGTATGGAGTCTATGGTGGGGTGTCGCTATGACACCCCTGTGTTACTGCACGGAGGGTGCTGTGTAACACACATAGTAAAAACACATGAGACCCTATGGAGTAAAGGACCCCATAGCCCATAAAACACATTAACAGTCAAAGGAACACCATAAATCATGTCCAAGAGTGGGAGAAAAAGAGTCTCCCTCTTGGCAGGAGAAAAAACAAACTCCAGCAATCCAGCAAAGCTGCTGGGGGACTCACTAGGTTAGGAAATTCAGCCTAAAGAGAGAATTCTCCCTAACACTCGTTACCTCCCATCTTCCTCCAGGTCTCAACGGGGAAGCGGTTTGTCCTGGCGTTTTCCCCGATTGGAGCTGTGCCATCGCCGACAGCACTTCCGTAATTTCTGCCTCTAAGAGAGTATTTTGTTCAGTGCTCAGCGAGGGAAGGGTGATCTCATCCAGTATGGAAGTCGAAGGAGGGACACCAGGGGCTTGGTATAGTTCTTTGTAGTATTTTGCAAACCCTTCTGCTATCTCTGCGTCCGTTAGGAGTAGGTCAGCATTATCTGGTTTAATTACCCTCACCCGACTATGGCCCTCATCCCTACGTTCTAACCATGCTAATATCTTCCCCGCTTTATCTCCAGTTTCATAGATTCTGGCCTTCATTGCGTTGTGGGGCTGCCTAGCGTTATCTAAGGCTACGTTTTGCAATTTCTTTTGGGCCAGGATCAAGGTACTCTGCGTGTCTGACTGATCCCGGGCAAGATGGGCCTCCTCCGCCTGATTAACTTTTCCCTCTGCTTCTTCCATTGCCTTTAGTTGTGCTTTTTTGTGTGCCGTGGTCCAGGAGATCACCTCTCCCCGGAGCACTGGTTTATAAGCTTCCTAGAGCATTATGGGGGGACTCCACTGACCCTACATCCAGCTCAAAACATGTCTTACCCATCGCTTGCATGCGTTCAGTTAGCTCCGGAAAACCCAGATAATAGCTATTCAGTCGCCACAATGGCGGAGGTGATGGCTTTGAAGTTTCAATCATCATGAACAGGGGGGGAGTGATCTGAGATGCCCCTCGGGAGAAACCCTGCCTGCATTGCCATATGTATCGTGGGTGCTGGTAGAAAAAAAATAGTCCAGACGTGACAATGAAGCATGTAGCCCGGAGTGATGGGAGTGTTCTCTACCTCCTGGGTGTAGGTCGCGGCACACATCCTGAAGTCCAAACGCTTCGGCGAATGCGGCTAGTTTAGTATGGGTAATGGGGTCTCTGCCACGTAGGTGTGTGCGGTCTTGTGTTACGTCAACCACCTTGATGAAGTCCCCCCCAGGATCAGGATCTCCGACGTATTATTAATCAGCAGTGGTGATATGTTGTGTATCAGTGTGACCAGTAATGTAGGTGATATGATATGGCATTTGTAACGCGCCTATACACAAGTGTTTTAAGGTGCGTAGGTGGAGAGTATATCGCCATCAGTGAGATTGTTTCATCCCAAAATGTGCCCGTGACATATGTGAACCTACCCCCAGTATCATGTATTACCTTAGGTAGGGTAAAAGGGAGCCTCTTGTGTATTAGTATGAGCACCCCTCTTGAGCCCATTGTGAAGCACGCCTGTATTGCCGTACGGTAGCTGGTGTGTTTAAAGAGGGTATTGTTTGTGCCGGCCAGGTGGGTTTCAGTTAGGAAGACCACAACCGGAGCATGTCTGCTTAGAAAATGTAGTACAAATCTCCTTTTTATACTATTCCCCAGCGCGTTCACGTTCCAGGTCAGAAGTTTTAGGGCTCGGGCCGCAGTGTTACATGAGGTCATTTGGTGTTTGTAAGCATGAGTGTTATATGTATCGTGTAAGGTAGTTGCCATCTGTCTGAGCCATTGTTCGATGCAGAGTTGTGGCTAATATGCATAGATAAAGCTCCACTCGGATCCATGACTGTCTCAGTGAATCTCCCGGGTCTTCCCGTCTGTCAACCCGCATATCAAAATTTGAAACAAACTTGCCCTTCCCCCACCCCCACCCAATACTCCGTTCCAACTCGAAGCATCTATTGCCCGAACAGTAGTCGGAAGACAACCATCTACTTGCTCCCGACTATGAACATTACATTATTAACACCCTTTTGACGCACTTTCGCTACAGTTCTTTCTAACAGAGGCGCTTCTGCACAACAAAACTGGGCTATAAACAACTAACTCTGTGGGGGGCCGCCGTTTTCTCAGCCGTTCCAATTCTCCTCATTGGTATCCAATGTTGTGAGTACAGTTTCTAGCATGCTGTCAGACAACTGGGTGGTGTCCTGCATGGTAGAGGGGAATTCAGGTCACAATGTACAGTTGAGGCCGATATTCATTCTCCCGCCGCACCAGGGCAGTCTACGTCCATTGGTTGTGGTGGTAGCAGTCTTTGATCTGGACGGGCAAGCCGATTCCCGCTTCTGTTTCACGCTGCTTTCCAGTCTCCCTCAATGTGAAGCTCTGCCCATTTCCAGGCCTCTTTTGGGTCAGTGAAATGGACGGGCGTACCCTTGTGGTAGATTTTAAGCTGGGCAGGGAATAGCAGACCGTACTCGACGTTGAGTCCTTGCAGTTGCCTCTTAAGCTGGTCGAACAATTGTCTGTCTTTCTGTACTTCCCGTGTGTAATCAAGGAAGAAGGCAATCTTAGAGCCGTTGTAGGTTAGCGTACCCTTCGCTCGTGCCCATAATAACAGCGCGTCCCAATACCTTTAAATAAGGAGTTTCGCAATTACGGTGTGCAGTGGAGCCCCAGGGATCGGTTTGCCCGTGGGCATACGATGAGCTCATTCAATAGAGAAGAATTTCGAGAAGGAGTCTGGTTCGAAAATGTCCGTGATCCATTGCTCCAGAAAAAGTTCCATGCTTGGACCTTCTGTGTTCTCTGGTAAGCCTAGGATCCTGACGTTGTTACGTCTCGAGTGTCCCTCTCCTTCATCCACCCTATCTTCCATGGTTTTCAGCTTCACTTTAACACCCACCATTTGTTGTCGTAGTTCCTGTATCGCATCTTCTGCCCCAGAGATGCGCTGCTCGGCCTCCCCCATGCGGGATGTCAGTTTCTAAAGATCTTCCATAATATCAAAAAACGAATGAGCACCTTGTGTGGGTGGTCACAGAATTCTCATGAAACTGTTCTTCTGCACAAAAGGGTTTTATTTTGAAGTGCAGTGGTGTAGTAATACACTGGTATTTTTCAAAAAACAAAGGACATTCACATTTGAGGACATACAAAGTGTAGTACCTAAGTACAAATGATCAATAGTTTGGTTAGGTTGCTGGATTCGGAGGCCTGCTGAGAAGGATTCAGCTTGTGGACTAGGCCTCTCTGCTACAAGTTCTGGATTCTAAGTTCTGGTCTCTGGATATTGTCTGGATTTGAAGTCGTCCGGCAAAGTGCTGTGCAAGAAACTGGAAAGAGCAGTCCCTATCTGGGTTTCAGTGGTTCTTTTTATGACTTTTGAAAGTGGGTGGGAAAGCTGACTTTCTATGCCCAACCCTCTGAGGATCCTGATAGGTTAGAGGATTTTCTGTGCCCTGACTGGAGAATGGAGTTGTGAGTCATCCTGTGTCATCAGGTATCATTTTTATGGCTTTAAGGAAAGAACACTCCCCTTTGGTTTCTTATAGGAAATCAATTTTACCCAATACACAAAATTCCCAGATACACAAGTTATTGAAATTACATGTACACATCATAGATTGCTTAAGGTACACTTCAGTTCAAGGCACATGTTTCTACGAGCTTGGGTTCAGAAACGACAACATTTTGCGCTTTTAGTGGGTTTCGCCATATTGTTTTTTTTTATCAAATCTTCCACGGAGGTACCCACCCTCTCTGGGCACATCACAGTAGGTTTTCAATTCTCTAGTGTAATCCCAGTGTCTGCAATATTAATAATGCTGGGGTTTGGTCTCAGAACATCGTACGGAGTTGAGCTTGGTCTCAAATTGTGGGTGCATTTTTCATATTAAGAATCCCCAAATTGTACATTTCTGTCAGCTTGATACAATATTTTATAAGCAATTTAATAAAATATACATTTGCCTCCCCTTCAGTACACCTATTTGTTTGTCCCCGCCTCCAGGAACTTGGTTCTGACTCAGAGATCAGATGTCTTGCCTACCCCCAGAGCAGTTGTTCAGGCACACCCAAATTAGCATATTCTGTTTAACTGAAAGAGTCTATTGTCTTGACTGAGGTCAGCAGACCAGGGTGCCACTCTCCATTTGATTAAAAGAAACTTGTGATTTCCTGCCTTCTTGTGTGGAGTTCTGAGGTGTGAAGACTTCCCGGGGACAAGCAAGGCTTTGAAGTCCCAGCTAACTCAGGTTCCTTTTCAGCTCCTGGAATACAGGTCTCCTGTCAGAGTTTAGATCACCAGCGCCGGTCAGTGGCAAACACCGGTATTGCACCCATTTTTGGCAGCTGTCTTGAATGAATACATTTCAAAAAGGGGATTTTACTTGATGGCATATGATCCTTGCTAACATTGTATTGATTTGGATTCTGCAGTAGAGTAATGTAGAACACCCAACCAGAAGTTGGATTTTTTGTTTGGTGGTTTCGTGCCCATGATTTTAGCAATTTGACATCAATTAAAACGGATTTTGAACAGCACCATATTCCTTTGCACTGGTTTTGCTCTGTGTGGAGCCAAAGGATAGGGTCTGGCAATGGTCTCCTGTATTAACATTGACAGAGGCAAAAATGGATGGCAACCTATATTTCATGTTTTCCCTGTGCATTTTTGGATGATTTCTGACAAGCAGCATGTTTTCCGGCGGCCATTATGATGTTTCCGCTGCCAGTAATGCACAATTATGTTGTAGGGCTTGGATGCAGGGGTGAAACATCCCACAAGCCCCCCCCCCCTGTTGCAATGGCCAGTCTGACCTTTCATTGATGGAACTCGCAAGATCTGGGATGTTCGCATCATCTTCTAATTCCGCCGATGGCAAAGTTCAGCATCTTTTCCTCCATCAGGGTGGATCGATCGGTTCTCCTCGCCGGTCCTGATGGGAGTATTGGGCGGTACCCCAGGCCCCTCGGATCTTTGCTCCCAGTCCCTGGGTCGTCCTCAGTCAGTCTCCATGGTTTATCTCTGCTAGGATGACAAAGCAAAAGCGGCAGAAACATATTCGTAGACATTTCGCCACCACTATTAATGCGGTGGGGCGAACATATACATTTTTTAAAATAAGGAGACATTTGCATTCTTATCATAATATTTTAGAGACTATATGTGGAATATATTAGGGTTGGAAATGTATTAATCTGGAGCGGCCCCTCTGGGATTGCAGAGGACTCCTCCAGTTGCTGCAAAGTGTGCCTGGGATGGCAACATTTTAGCTGATTAATATGGACCCACTTGTCTTCCCCTTCCGCCAAACTGCCTTTGGGGATGCGGATCTTGTAGGCGACTGGTGAGATCTTGTCTACAATTTCAAAAGGTCCCTTCCATGTAGGCAGACATTTCCGCTGTTTGGCCTGGTTCCTTTGGAAATTGTATAGATAGACCCGGTCTCCCACATTGTATTCTTTCCTAGTAGTCTTCAAATCATAGTGAGTCTTCATGCTATCTGCTGATCTTTCTAGGTTTCGCTGAGCATGGGCAAAAGCATGTTGGAGGTGTTTCCTTAAATTTTCCACATACTCATGAGTTGTGGAGGCATTGATCAATGTTTGCTCTTGGGTCCTGTAGAGCAAATGCTGGGGAAGCACCATCCTACGTCCAGTATCAGCTCAAACGGTGACCTTTTAGTTGCAGATGAAGGGTTAGATCTGATGGCCATTAGGACAAGAGGTAATCGGATATCCCAACTTGGCCCAGAATCTGCCACAAATATTTTTAAGATGCTCACAATGGTTTTGTTGTAACATTCTACTGCAGCAGAAGAGGCTGGCCGGTAAGTAATGTGTAGCTTCCTTTTAACCCCCAGTATCTCCCACATCTTGGTCATTACTTCGCTGGTAAAATGGCTACCTCTGTCTGACTCAATCCCTTGGGGTAGTCCAAAACGCAAAAAGATGTAGTTTATCATCAGGGCAGCTGCTGTTTCTGCCTTGCAGTATGGGGCCGGGAGACATTCCACCCATTTAGTAAATAACCATGTCACTGTCAACATGTACTTATTTTCCCCTAGAGGAGCGAATCACGGGCCCTATGTAGTCGACTTGCAAATCTGACCATGGCAGTGTCATCCCCCTCTTTTGGAGAGGCGCACGGAGTGTGAGGGATGTTGGCTGAAATTGTGCACACACAAGACACCCCTTCAAGTATTGGTCGAGGTCCTGCCCCATGTGAAGCCAGTATGCAACCTCTCTAAAGATCTCAGTGTTGTCTGAAACCCCCTATGACCGGCGGTGGCCGCATTATGGGCGTGACTTAACATCAGGCTTCGGAATGAGGTAGGAACTACCCACTGATCATGGCCAGCTTGGGATTTGCTTACCAACAACCCGTCTTGGATTCAGAACATTTTTGGACATTTCATCAACACTCCAAGGTCCTCTTTCCCAATGTAATCGGTATCCGCCAGGGGAAAGTTCACAGTGTCCTCAATGTGTTGGTAAAACTTACCAATTATTTGATTCCCCCCTTCTGAGCCGTAATCAAATCAGCATCTGGGGTCTCCTTCCTCCATTGTGCAGTTGAAAGATCATTGTGAGCATTTGTCTAGGACCTAGTGATAGCAGTGACCTGGATTTCCCCCAACAGGGACTCAATCTCTATTAGATTCCCTTGGATGGCCCCGGTTTTGGCCAGCTGATCAGCTAAGTCATTTCCAGTTTTGTCTGGCCCCTCTACTTTGGAATGACCCTTGATCTTTTTCCAGTAGATGGTCATCCCGTTCGAGGTGACCAGATCATCAATGTTTTGGATTAACTTCCCATGTTTCAAGGGTTTGTTATTAGCACATAACATGCCTCTGGTTTTCCAATTAACCAGGTGCTCCACGAACCCGTTCCGTACATAATCCGAAATCTGTGATTATGACCAGTTCGTGGAGTTGATGTTGGACAGCAGTGAGGATGGCTTGATGCACAGCAAGTCAGCCGGACCTTCTGCGAGGGGACTCTTCTTGTTTTGGCCATATCTGACCTCCACAGGAAAGCCTTGCATTGACAGAATCCAGGAAGTAATTCGGGATTTACTGACTTTTCTGGACCGGATTCTGTCACTTTGGAGATATTGCAGAGGCTGGTGTGGAGTCTCCACTATGATGTGTTCCCCCTGGATAAACGGGCGGTAATTCTTCAACGCCCACACCGTTGCCAGGAGTGCCTTCTCAAAATCGTTGAATTTTTCCTCCACAGAGGATAACGTTTTGCTCGCATAGGAGATTACTTTATTGACCTTGTCATGCTTTTGATATAATACTGCAGTCAAGCATGCATTAGAGAACCCTGTCTCCAAGAAAAACTCATTGTTTCTGACAGGGTAAGCTAGGCAAGGCGCTTGTGAGAGGCTTGGTGATCTCTGCATAGCCCTCAATGAACTTTCTGCTGTAATTAGTCAGTCCAAGGAGGCTCCTTAGTTCCCGCAGAGTTGTGGGGTCTTTCAGTTTCTGGAGTGCTTCCACTTTCTTTTCCTGGGGACAGAGACCCTGAGGAGTAATCTCATGCCCCAAGAAATGAACACAGGTTCTACACCACTGTGATTTCTGAAAGGAAAGTGTTGCTCCAGCGGCCCTCAACTGGGTCAGAACATAACAGATCTCCGCTATGTGTTCCTCCACAGATGCACTTTTGATGAGGACATCATCTACATAAGCCAGGTTACCCCTTGCACCCAGGTCGGGCATGGCCTTGTGTAGGAAAATGTTGAATTCATTGCCGGAGTTGAGGTATCCGAAGGGTGTCCGGGTCCATGTGTACTGCTGGTCCCCAAAGGTAAAAGCAAGTTTGTATTGGTCCTCCCTACGGACAGGCACAGTCCAGTATCCATTGGTCAGGTCTATTGCAGTGAATACCTGTGACCCCTGGATCTGGGCCAGCCCTTAGTCAATGTAGGGAAGAGGCCATCGGGAAGTATGGACCCGTTTGTTGAGCTCCCTAAGGTCGGCGCAGAGTCTCCACTGGCCGTTTGCCTTCAATATTCCCAGCACCGGGTTATTGGAGGTGCTGTGAACTGGACAGATTATCACCCAGGACTCAAGGTTCTTAATTATTTCAATAAGGGACTCCATGGATGCGAGAGGCAAGTGATATTGCTTCACAAACACTAGAGCCATGCCAGGAACCGTGGGAATTGTTGTGTGGATGTCGGTGCGACCACAGTCATATGAGTCCACCGCAAAGAGATCTTGGAAATCCAAGAAAACTTGTTTCAACTTTTGCATCTGCTCCAGTGACACAGGCATCAGCTAGGTTGACTCTCTCTTCAACCATCTGCCTGAAGCCTGGAAAGACTTCTGGTTTTGCTATCTCAGCAGCCTCCTCCAGCTGGGTGGAGAAGTCCCTGGTCAGAGTGCTGATTTGGACTGGAGGCGTCAGGTGGGAAAGGCAGCCCTCATGGACCTGGAAAATCACCTCATCCCCTCTGAAGTCACATCTTCCTTACCATAAGGGCAAGAAGTGTACACCAGGAAGTTCCCCCCCATGCCGGGTAAAGCTCCTGTCTGGTGTTGTATCGTCATCACTGTCACTGTCAAAACAGTGCTTGGGCATTGGTCCTAACAGTTAATTTCCTAAATCAATGGAAAAATGTCGGTCATCAACCGCCAATCCAATAATGGTGCCTGCGGCTAGAGGAATACTCTTTAAGTCGCTGTTATCCACCTCTATTGGAATGGTGTCCTGTTCTATGTTGACTAATGGTGTTGGGTTTACCCCCAACCCTTGCTGTTGGAGAGAAGTGTTTTTCAATTTCTGTCCTCTTTTAACTTCACTTCCAGGGAGAATTGTCGGGTCCTTTCTGGGATGGTGACTTCCTCTTTAATCTGAATTTCCAATGCATAAGGTAGCAATTGAGCTGACCTAAATGCTTTTTCTGGATCATCAAAGCCCATGGGATTATCCGCTAACCGGTTCCAAGCTTTGAAGTTTATTAGGTCCAAACTAATGGCAAAGCGATTGAGAATGTCACTGCCTAAGTAAAAGGCGGCAGTGACGTCTCGCACAACCCAACAATTATGGACTATGCTCTTGTTGCCAATGGAGATTTTGAGCATACACCTGCTTGGCAGGAGATGTTTGGAATTGGGTGTTTCCAGATCCATTTCCCATTTGTCTATCAGTTTGAATGTGGGAATGGCTGGATCTTTTGGGAGTTGGCGGAACATGGCTTCGCTGATGAAGCTCTTACCATTGTTCACACACACTTGGGCGAGAACAGAGTCCTTCCCATCATTTAACTGAACAGGGATGAACAACTGCTCTCCAATTTGCTGAATATCAGCCAGGCTCTGAGCTGATTTCACATATTTCTGGACTATTGGAGTGGGAATGTCTGATTGTGGATTATTAAAGTATTTCAGAGTGTTTCCTTCCAATGTGGAATACCACCTTAAACTGGAAGGAAGGTTGATTTTCAGAAATAGAGAGGACCCCCCATCACCAGTCTGTTGTCCTACTCTATTACTGTCACGTCTGGAATTTGGTTGTTCTGGAAGTGAAATTCTACTTGGTCAGATTTTTGTTCAACCATGTGGCATGTGCCGTTTAAACTAACATGGTTGACACTCTGTTTTAATTTTATTGGCCGGCTAGTGTGGGTCCAGAGGACCTTGTTTACGCAATCTATTAGGGGTGACAACTTTCTCAGGAGGTCAATCCTAGTAAACAAGGGGTGCCCTCTGGAGTCACTACTATGACCGGGGTGTCTCACCTTGTGTCGCCCAATTTTAATGTCCAAATCCGCCGTCCCCTCGACAGGAATTTCCTTCCCGTCAAAGTTCTGAAGTTGTCCAGGAAGAGAGCTGGGAGGAATACGGTAATTCTCCCCCTTCCTGCATTTAGTTTGTCAAAGGCCCTTCTAGACAGAAGGGTAGCTTGGGATCCAGTGTCCACCAGTGCCAAAATTGTACCCTGTCCCTGTACTTGTACCAGGGCATTGTATCTTCCCTCCTTCTCAAAGGGGCACAGATAATGCACATTTTTGGACAACTGGTGGGCTAATTTTCTGGTTTTGGACAAGGAAAGAGAAGAGATTTGGGCTGAATTCTGTGGAGTCTCTTGGGAATCTGAAAGAAACAGTTGGCAACTGGAGATAGGAGACATTTTGAGTTCCCCAAATTCCGGTTCTGGGCCGCCCCCCACTGTTTGGAGGCAGTCACCAGGATGGCTTTGAATCAGGGGTTCTTCATGCTGTTGGTTCTGGGATGAGATGAGGGGCAGCGCTAGCTCAGTCCCCACATCTACCCAGTCTGGATGTGGATCCCTTGGGACCCATTTTTCTTTGGGAGGAGTTCCCCCATCTCTGAAGGAGAAGATCCTTTTCCCAGGATCCACCGAGGATCCCTCTCCCTCAAATTGGTAGATCTGTACCTCATCCTCAAAGTGGGTCTGTTAGGGTCCTTGGTTTCTCCTACCTCCTCTATGCTCTTTGGGTGGCAGACTTTCAGGGGTAGGAGATTTTGTTTCCGGTTCCTGGGTATCCAGGGGCTGTTTACAAGTGGGGAAGGATGCTTCCTCCAAGGCTTTACACCTCCCTTCCCCTTGTGCCTCCTCCCTGGGAACCGGTGGGTATCGGGGTGCTGCCCCCATCATTGTTCTGGAGCACCAGGCCCAGAGTTTGGGGCATTCTGTGCCGGCATGCTCATCTGGGGGTTCTGCTGAGCCCTCAGCATGCGACCCAGATCCTGTGCCATATTTTGGACCTGGCGCTCTAACTGTGAAACCCTTTCAGGCTGATACGGGGTTCTGTTTTCTCCCCTGGGCTGATCCCGGGAAGGGTAGCTATCCCTTCTCTGGTACTACCCCAGGTTGGGAAGATTTGGGTACCCCTCCACCCTTGGCCTCCCCTCTCCCGGATTAGGTGGTCTGGGCTCAGGGAAGTGGGGAAAGAAGGATGGATGATTTTGGGGTTGGAAACTTTGTGGATACCTGGGAAAAAAGTTCTGCCAAGGGTTTGGTGAATTTCTGCCCTTCTCGGGGAGGTTACCTCCTTGACTCCCTGTCTGTGACTGGCCCGAGGGCCTTCTGGGCTTAGAATTATTCTGCGCAGGCAAGTTTTTAGGCCCCCCCCCCCATCTCCAAATCTAAAACGGGGGCAACCTTTACCTCTGCCACCTTTACCTCTGCCACCTTGGCAGGGGTGCTGGTCGGTTTGGGGCTTTTCTGAGCATTATTTTTATTTTCTATGGGCTTCTGCACCTCATAGATTCAGGTGGCCTGTTCAATGACCCAGTCTAGTGACCTTTTCTCATGAAAATCTCTCACTAGCTGGGTCATGATATATTTGGGCAAGGCATGGAAAAAAGTGTTAAATTCTTTGCTATCCGTGCGCACCCTTTTGGTAGTCTGCGCAAAGGCACGCTTCAATTCCTGCATAAATTCTTGTGGGGCCTGATCCTCCCCACATTGCAAATTGTAGGCTGCCTTGCGAGCCTCTTGGGGATTCCGGTGAACAGAAAAATGTTTCAAGATGGCAGCCCTATATGTGGACCATCTTGAATGATTCTGGTCCTCCAGCACCGCAAAGAAACTGGAGTATTCTGGGGAGACTGTCCATTTCACGTACTGCATGAAGCTACTGCTGTCTTTCAAATGGAAAGTCTCCATCATTTGCTCAAAGAGCTCCTAGTGTTCCCACACAGAATACTTGGTGTTCTTGTGATAAGGCATGATGACACTCCCGATTGCCTTAGTCTGTTTTAAGGGGTCCTTAAGCAAGGCCCTTTTTGCCTTATTGGCCTTCTTGGTTTGGGTAACCCTGGTCCATTCATCCTCTGACTCAGAAGCACTGCTCTCAGAGGTGCCCGTCTGATCTTCCAGGTTTTCCCGGATTCTGAAAGTGTGGGAATGGCCGGCAGAATGTGGGTACCTACTCTCTTGTGTCCTGGGACGCACGGAGGAGTCTTCAGATTCCTCTTTGCTGCCCGGATTTGATGGGTACCCCCCCCCCCCCACTGACCTAACTGGGCAGAGGTTTTCAGAATGCCCTTAGAGGGCCTACTCTCCCGGGGTTCCCCACTAAATTGCGCTGTACTTGGGTGTCCATACCCGGATGCCCGCCCATCCATTCCTGGGAGGTACTGACCTATGAGCCCCAGACATTTGGCTGGATAGTAATCTGCCATCCCCGTGGCCCTGGGCTCATGTGCGCCATGGGACATGGGGGTGGCAGAGTCCAAGGACTGGGAGAGATGAAGGCCTCTAGTACTAGGGCTCCTGAGGTTATGCTCAGGTGTTTCCCTTTCCCAGCGAACCTCATCTCTGTCAGCCCCTGCTCCCTGTTGCCACGCCAGGGCCTGTGCTTTCAGTTCCTCAATCAAGGCCTTACTAGACTCCATCAGTCTATCCTGCATGGCTATCTGTTGCTGGAGCCTATCATTGTGCTGGCAGAGAGCCTCATTCTCTCTCTGTGCTTCTTGATTAGTCTTGGAGTACTGGGCCAGTCTTTGCTGCAGGAGGGTTACCTCCTGGGTACCGTCCCTACTGGCCTGCTCCTTTCTTGCCAGAGCATCTTCCACCCTCCTGGTGTGCTCTAACAAGTTCTGACGCTCTTTTTGGAGGTCAGTCCCCGGAGGGCCAGGTGATTTTCTTCCATTTTCTTTTTTAAGTGGCAGACTTCCTGGCCTAAGGTATCCCTTTCCTGAGTAAGAGCTTGCATCTGTGCCGCCAGGTCGTCCCTCTGCCTTTGAAGGGCACCAGCTTTCTGGTGCTCCTCATCAAACTCTGCCTGGGTATCCAGGTCCTTCAAAATCAGTTTGTTGCTCTCTGCCTTTTCCCTATCTAGGTGGCTTTGCAGGGTGACTACCTGCTCTGCGCATGCCCGGTTGAAGTCCAGTTGTTGCATCAACCTTTTCTGGCTCTGCAGTAGGGAGTCCAAACCTTCTTGGTACTCCTTCTGCAAGGCCATAAATCCGGTATCCTGGTCTGCCTTTTCCTGTTGCAGGATACCCATATCCTCTTTTATTTTAATGAGATACTGTCTATCATTTTCAGACTCCTGGCTCCTGTGCAGCCTCTGCTCAGAAGAGTCCAGGTCAGATTGGGCCTTCTCTAATGCCATCAGTTGCCTATTTGCCAGCTCTTGGCCTTCAGCACATTTGTCCTGTATGGCTCCCATATAGAAATATGCTGCTATCCTGGCAATCTTGTCGTGCTCATCTTTGGCTTTAGAGGCCATATATAGTTCACTCAGGGCCACATGAAAGGGACCCTGATCTCTCCATATATCTGACCCTGTTGCAGTGCTCTGGGCTGCGATTGCCTGCAACGACCCCGTCTGGTCCTGCTGAGTCCACTCACCTCTCACAAATAGCTTATGTAAGAGGTGCTCTCTCGCTATTTTGAGATCTACCAGTGTCGTCATTCTGGAAATTGAATTCCTTCCTGACTTACAGAAGTTAGTATTTTATTTTGCAAAACAGACCGTTTCCTTAGAGCGTTCCTTTGAGGAGTGCTTTTACAGCGTAACACAGCGTGGTGATCCAACAGGGTTTATGTATCCTGTCAGTTGGCACACTGTATTAAGCTGCACAAGTGGTAGTTCTAATCCAGACGTCCCGTTACGAGCCCCCACTCTGTAAGTGACTTCAATTCAGCACTCCAACTAAGTCAATGCCTAGTCTGGGATGCCCAATGGAAGCCCTTATTTATATATTTTTATGACAAGTTCATAAATCTGGATGAACCCTTATATAACGCCCCTCTCTTTGAATCCCCCTGACCTCACTGAGCCAAGAAGTAGGTTTGTTTAGCAAATTAAAAGATTTTTTTTAAAAATTAAACAATATATATATCACACTTAATATTTGATAGCACTCTTATGAATATGGAAGTGATCAACAATGGATAATATTATAGTAGCACAATTCTTTGATTACTTAGGAGTTGGTATAGAAAGGATAAGGTATCAGAGAATACTTTTATGGTTTCAAGGAAAAGCAATGATAGAAGAATGCAGCACAGAAATAAACTGATATGGTTTCAACAAGAGATAATATGATCACTTTTCCTCGTGACAATTCACTCCCCCCTTATGCAATGTGAAGAGATGGAAATGAGAGCACACTGGTTTTCAGGAATACAATCAAAATGCAGTTCAAATTCCAGTTCCTCCCTAGCAAGCTTAGAGAAACCGGTATGCTTTTATTTTATTAAGTGTATTTGGTTTATTACATACCTTTCACCATCAGTAAAACATTTCATCTTACAAAGAGATCTGTCACAGCCAGTCAACATCAAGCAGATATCAAGTCATAATCAGCTTACAATAACTAGTATATCCTATATAGGCTAGACTAAATCCAAGAAGCCATTTTCTTTCAAATTGGTTACTTAAGATAAGTTTTGTCTCTCCCGAGATCGTAAAGTTAAAAAAAAGTTACAAAAATTGGATTGATTCACAATAAAATGTTCAATAAAATATTTACAACAACACTGCACGGTGAGTCCTTTTAACCAATTCAGTTCAGTTTTTTTAAATTATTTTAATTCCCTATAGGAGATTCAGGGTAGGTGATAGCTACTTTGAATTAGTTCAGGTCAACACTAGTAATGATTCAGGAATGATTATCAGAGTGAAAACGAAGTTCAGCAGTGGAAAGCAAGAAGCAGCTATTTTACAAGTGGTGAAATTGAGTCAAATTGCAATTCGCGGCACTTTTTCCAAGTGCCACTATCGCGATTACGGAAAAACTATAAGGAATGTCTTGGGTCTGGGTATTGGGTTTGTTGGAAAGCTTAGGTTCTTAGCTTTAAAATGACAGTTAATTCTCGCTTCTAGGACATACGGTTCAAAAGATACAGACGGTTTTGTGGAGGAAGATTTTCAGAAATGAAGTCAAGATTTCAGAATGACAGATGCGCTGTGGAAGGTTTTGAATCAACAGGATGGACACACAATTCTGTGATGCAGTTCTGGACAGGTTAAAATGGTTTGAATAGGATTATTTTAGACTAAGAGATTGGTTCTGTACAGTTCTGGCTGGATACTCGCTCCTAGTTTTGGACCGGAATGGGCCTTGGACTGCACTCTCGCCACGGGACGGTCTCTGCCACTGGTTCTGCTCACAGCGTGGCCTCTGGTCTGGGTCTGGCACTGCACAGCGGTCTGGTCTGGTATCAGCACTGCACAGTGGTCTGGTCGACCTCTTGAACTGGACCCAACAGTTCTGGATACAGCTGTGCTTTCTCTGGATCTCGGTTCTTGCCCGGGTTCTGGGCCAGAAGCGAACAGCACAGCCCGGCTGTTGAATAGTTTGGTTAGGTTGCTGGATTCTAAGGCCATCTGAGAAGGATTCAGCTTGTGGACTAGGCCTCTCTACTACAAGTTCTGGAGTCTGGATTCTAAGTTCTGGTCTCTGGATATTGTCTGGATTTGAAGTCGTCCAGCAAAGTGCTGCACAAGAAACTGGAAAGAGCAGTCCCTATCTGGATTTCAGTGGTTCTTTTTATGCCTTTTGAAAGTGGGTGGGAAGGCTGACTTTCTATGCCCAACCCTCTGAGGATCCTGATAGGTTAGAGGATTTTCTGTGCCCTGACTGGAGAATGGAGTTGTGAGTCATCCTGTGCCATCAGGTATCATTTTTATGGCTTTAAGTAAAGAACACTCCCCTTTGGTTTCTTATAGGAAATCAATTTTACCCAAAACATATATTTCCCAGATACACAAGTTGTTGAAATTACATGTACACATCATAGATTGCTTAAGGTACAGTTCAGTTCAAGGCACATGTTTCTACGAGCTTGGGTTCAGAAACGACAACATTTTGTGCTTTTAGTGGGTTTCGCCATATTGGTTTTTCATGAAATCTTCCACGGAGGTATCCACCCTCTCTGGTCACATCACAGTAAGTTTTGAATTCTCTAGTGTAATCCCAGTGTTTGCAATATTAATAATTATGGGGTTTTGGTCTCAGAACATCGTACAGGGTTGAGCTTAGTCTCAAATTGTGGGTGCATTTTTCATATTAAGAATCCCCAAATTGTACATTTCTATCAGCTTGATACAATATTTTATAAGCAATTTAATAAAATATACATTTGCCTCCCCTTCAGTACAACCATTTGTTTGTCCCCGCCTCCAGGAACTTGGTTCTGACTCAGAGAGATCAGATGTCTTGCCTCCCCCCAGAGCAGTTGCTCAGGCACACCCAAATTAGCATATTCTGTTTAACTGAAAGTGTCTATTGTCTTGACTGAGGTCAGCAGACCAGGGTGCCACTCTCCATTTGATTAACAGAAACTTGTGATTTCCTGCCTTCTTGTGTGGAGTTCTGAGATGTGAAGACTTCCCGGTGACAAGCAAGGCTTTGAAGTCCCAGCTAACTCAGGTTCCTTTTCAGCTCCTGGAATACAGGTCTCCTGTCAGAGTTTAGATCACCAGTGCTGGCCAGTGGCAAACACCGGTATTGCACCCATTTTAGGCAGCTGTCTTGAATTAATACATTTCAAAAAGGGGATTTTACTTGATGGCATATGATCCTTGCTAACATTGTATTGATGTGGATTCTGCAGTAGAGTAATGTAGAACATCCAACCAGAAGTTGGATTTTTTGTTTGGTAGTTTCGTGCCCATGATTTTAGCAATTTTTGACATCTATTAAAACGGATTTTGAACTGCACCATATTCCTTTGCACTGGTTTTGCTCTGTGTGCAGCCAAAGGATAGGGTCTGGCAATGGTCTCCTGTATTAACATTGACAGAGGCAAAAATGGATGGCAACCTATTTTTCATGTTTTCCCTGTGCATTTTTGGATGATTTCTGGCAAGCAGCATGCTTTCCGGCGGCCATTATGATTTTTCCGCTGCCAGTAATGCACAATTATGTTGTAGGACTTGGATGCGTCGGTGAAACATCCCACATACGTTTATGCTCCGTTGGCTCTGGTTTCTTGTAGCCAATGTCAGTGCCCCAGGAAGGCCCTGCCGTTTCACAGGGGCGAGGTCAGCATTATTAAGTACCCCAGCGTTCAACCTCGCCTTTCACGGTGTACCCCCACCACTGTGGTAAATAATGGCGTGTGCGCCGCGGGCACCCCACACCTCCACCAGCCCTAGGGACTGCCAGCAGCGCGCTGTACCTCCAGATCCGTGGACCAGGTGTCTCTCCCGGCCGCTTTGGCTTTCCTTCAGGGCGGGATGGAGCAGCAGTTTGTTGTTAATGCGGGTGGTGTCCTCTCTCCGTGCTGAGCCGCACGGGTGCTGCAGGGGAGTCCGGGCTGATCTCCCCCCCCCCTTCGCGTCAGACCTCCGCGCAATGGCTTCCACCGCTGACAGCTCAGAGGTCAGGGCGCCCACAGCAGGTTTATGGCCGCAGTCTCCCACTCCCCTGCGTCTTGCTGTTTCTTCCCAGAGACGGGGTGACCAGTGTACGCCCCACCCCAGCACACTCCTGTCGGGCCAGCAACTTTGGCTGCTCCCAACAGAGCAATCGCAGGCTCCGACGCATCACACGCGTGGTTCACGCATAGGCACACCGCTGTTCCAGTAGAGAGCATAGATCGAGACACACACACACACACACACACACACACACACACACACACACACACCCCCCCCCACCCCCCCCCCCCCCCCCCACCCCCCCCCCCCCTGCGGGGCCCACAGGTCCACTCTCTCCTGGGCCAGAAGCTGACATTGCGCAGCCGCTCGGTCGGGTTTTGCCGGGGGGGGGGGGGGAGGCACACGCAGGATAAGCCCCAACTCTGCGGTCAGGCAGCAGGTCACCGCTCAACAGTCATTCGCCGGCAGTGTCAGCTCGCTGTTGGTGAGTGCTACAATCTCAGGGAATGGGGAATCACATGGCGGCCATCTTAGATTCTTCCCCACCTTCAGTTTCCGACTCACCAACGGACGGCCCGGCAATCTCCCACAGCTGAAAAAATTCCTAGAATTATGCTCCAGGTGTCCTTCTCACAGTACGACAGCTTATATATCCGATATCATGCAGGATTCAGGCAAGATATTACAGGATTATTTGGTGGCCCACAGAGCTATATGGGCTCACGTTCGCATCGCCTCGTCGTTGGCCACGCCCCTGTCATTTTCTGTATTTTTAATGTGGGGAAGAACCTCCAGCACCCACACTTCTTCCATCTGCACCACATCCCCCCCCACTATATTAAATACCCCTATGCAACTGCCCTTCTGTTTTTGGGGAGAAATTACTTGTTTTCCATGCAAGGTTTTCTACCTTGCAGTAATGTTATTCAATATTTTGTAGTGATATCGGTGGTAAAAGCTCAGACACTGTTCTTGCTCAGTACTTTACCTCGCTGCAGAAAATGCCAACACATGTTCGTGCTTTGTCAGTACAGCAGCTCTGTTAAATAATTCAGGTACTGTCCCAAAATATAGCAGTCCTGCTAAGAAATGTGGGCACGATGCAATCATCCCGGCTGTGAATAATTGGCATTGTGCCATGACATGAATATAGCAGCTAGGCTGATAAATTATGCTACTTTGCCTGAATATACAGCAGTCCTGTTGAGAGGTACCGGTACAATCTGTGCCACTGAAAATATATACAGCACTACTTCTATCAGCATCCATGATACTGGCCTGTGTTGGGTAGGTGGTCAGAAAGGGAGTTAAAGTAAAGTTCAGACCACATGTCCAGCTATTCCTTGCTCTCTAAGACAACAAACTAAGTACAGTTCCCTTTCATGCAGGTGCCTGCACGCAAACACATGCAATCTTAAGACTTAAAAAACACATCCTTCTCACAAATGCCAAACAACTGCTTGCTGGGAGGCTCTCCTAAAACTTCGACATCAAGAATCCCAAGCCATTAAATGCAATTGGCGTGCTTCTGTGATGAAAAGAAAAAGTATGAAATACCCATGCTGCTGCAACTTCGCTGTCTCTAGTAAAGCTGATTAAAACAGAGGAAAATGAAGCAAAAATGCAGCCCTAGTTTAACAAATGTTTATTTTATACAATATTACATGTGTCCTAAAAAAATGTGAAAAGCATGTTCATGATTCACAATGCTTTAACACTGTAACCTACAAAATGCAGGCAGTTGAACAAAGTGAACGAAACACAATTTCCCTTCTACATTACTCAGAAAGTATTATCTTGATAGAATTATTAACAGAGGACAGTATTTAAAAATGCTTTGAAATTTAGGTTGGGCGCCTAGTTGAAGTCGATTTGCAGCATAGCTCGGGCTCCATTGACGGTGACCTACATAAGAAGGAAGCCACTAATTTCAGGATACACACCCTCGGATGAAGCAGCTGGATCAGTAAGTAAGCAAATTAGAATATAAACATGCCACAAAATGGCGCCTATGTGAACAAGGCCAAAAAAAATCCCCAAAAAAACACAACGTAAAACTGTACCCATCTGGCACTTCTGCTAATTACACAAAAGGACAAATTTAAACCAGTTTTAGATGTCTCAGGATTATTTCAAAAACTCACTCTGTAGGACCCTATTTCAATCATCAGATCACAATAAGCACATTAGCACAGTATTGCGTCCTTTCCCCGGTACCTGTTTTTACGACAGGTGTTTTGCCGCTGGAGTTTTTACGAAAAACAACATAGACACTACTAATTGAGAACAGTGGAGGCTAAACTGCAAGATTGTAACCTGTGGCTAACTTGGATTAGCATTCCTGATTTCTCACCTGGAATGTGTCCAGCTTCATCAGGCAGGGGACTCCCGTTGCATTGGTGAATTTCTTTAGCAGGAATCCAATTGTCAGGGACTGGTTTAAAATCATCTTCAACGTTCCAAACAAAGTCTTGAAAAGAAAAGCATTTAATGTCTATTATTTGGGTGTTACAAAAAAGAAATGCTAGATGACAACCTCAACATGCAACCTTGCAGGTTCAATTTTGTAGAGAATTACAATTATGGCAAACTTTCATTTCATAAGCATATTGGTATAGTTACCATAGATTGTATTAACAATCATTAGCAAATTCTTCCAAGATGTATGTCACAGATCTGGCTGTGACCCTTCTGTGTATTATTTTACATGGCAGATTAGCGGTTGATCCGTTACTGTAACATGTCCACGTCCATCCCACCAACAAAGATTTTCTGGAGGCTGATGCTTAACATGCAGATACTGCACGAGGTAAAGGCCTAATCTTGCAGAGGTCCTTAGATCTCTGCATGCACCAACAATCAAAGCGTGTGAAGATCTGAGGGAGTCGCAAAGTGGGTCTTAGATGAATGTGCGAGAAATTGCTTGCACCAAACTTTCGCACTGCCACACGTGCACGCTTAAAGTTCAGCAACGTGTGCACATTGCTAAAGTTCATTAAAAAAAAACAAAACACCCTTATCCAGGAAACCCAAATTGATGGCATCTCCCTTGTTACTGCTTTTTTAAAATGAACTGAGCCATGCAAAATATACAATTATTTTAATCTTACTTGGAAAAGAGTGTTTTACAAATGTAGCAGCAACAAAGATTCTCACAAACACCCAACAATGGGAGAACAAATGTTTTGACTCTATGGCCTCGTGAATGGGTTTTGTAACAGTGACAACATTTTAAATGTGTTTGACGTAAAGGTCCCTCTATCAGTACACCTTGATGGTTCACATCGACTGATTCGCAGATTACAAGACACGCTTGCAGGCACATGTGGAAGATAAGCCGTGCAAAAGGGGGCCAGGGCTACCTGTCCTCTCTGCAGAGCATACCCAAAGTGAGATAACATACCAAGTCAAGCAGTAAGCACTTCTTGCTAGCATCAGGGATATTATTTTATCATCATCAAGTGAACCCTATAGGTGTGTATGGTCTGGAACAGCCACTTAGTTCTACTTGGGTTTAGCATGGACTCGCCATCTGAAGGTCATGTGAAGGCATCATGAGGCAAGACACCAGAGTTAAAGTTTAAAAATGTAAAACTCTGTCCGTGTCCCAAAACCTATCACTGTCCTCACAACTAAAGCTAAACCATGTGAAGGGATGTCAATACAAATAAAAAGAAATGGTGATTAACAAAGTTCTGAGCTTCTTCCAGCTACTAGCTTCCTCTTCAGCTCCCCTTCCCCAAGTTCAAGAAAGTTCAAAAAATTCTTGAGGTTCCCTTACTCAAGTTAAAGACAATACAGCTCCACACGCTCCTCAGGGTTCCCTTCCCCAAGTTTAAGTTAACACAATTCAAATGAAAAGGGTCTTGAGGCTCTGCCCTCAAGACAGCATTGCAGTTCATAAAGTCTCAGGGTTCCCTTCCCCAAGACTTCAACGTAGAAACTTACACTTGTCTCAGTCTTTTAATGTCTTTTGTCTCAGTCTTCCATCCTCATAAAACGGCTCCATGATACCCTTAGTATCTTGGAGAGTGCACTGGACAGGCTGACCTCCTTTCTCACTGACTGTCCGACTCCCTCCCAGGTCCTCCTGGGCTCCTTCTCCTCTCCTACCTCGATCTCCTCCTGTGGCGTTCCCCAGGGCTCTAACCTCTCACCCTTGCTCTTTTACATCTATCTCGCTCATCTTGTTCATTGTCATGATCTCTGCTTCCAAAAGATCAGGACTTGCCCGACTCCCTTGGAAGCAGACCCATAACCCCGGTTCCGAGTGCCAGCCAGTCCCAATTGGGACCTTTTGGACCCTATCCTGGCGCCAGTGGCAGCAGGCTCATAAAGATGCCCAGTCCCAGCGCTGGAAGCGCCGGGCTCATAATGCTTGGGTGGACTTACCTGCAGCAGACCATGCTGCTTACTTACCTGCCAGTTGAACCCCTGATCCTCTTCTGTTTGGGACTACTTTTCCTGTTGGGTGGGGCAGGAGCCACTCCCTAGGTTCAGAACACTGGAACTCTTCTGGAAAGCAGGAACTCTTTTCTTACCTAGGCGTGGCTGTGGAGGGAGACACCTAAGCACTACAGGAGGCTATTTAAACCACACCCGATGGATGAATCTTGCTTTGTGTTATTCTGCATTCTCTGCAGCAGAACGCTCATCGTGTCTTCTGCTTCTGATCCTGGGCCTAAGGGAACAAAGGCTTACCATCCTGGAATCCAGTCTTCAGCAGCACCTGTAAAGACAAAGAAAGAACAGGTTAGCACTACGGTCTTCAGTGGCAGCACATCTCTTACCTGGTCCATCGGCTGTCACCAACGCCTCGCGCTGCATTCCGGCATCTGAAAGACAAAGGCTTACCTACTCTTCGCATGCTCCGGAGGTCTTCGCACTGCATTCCGGCATCTGAAAGACAAAAGCTTACCAGCTCTTCGCACGCTCCGGAGACCTTCGGCGCTGCATCCCGCATCTGAAAGACAAAAGAAGGTGCGTTTAAAGACATTGGGCAACTTTATTACTCACGTGCCATTCCTCCTTCCCACGCCGAATCCAGTGGGTATTCCAGCACCCTTCAGCTTCTCTAAAGCTCCGAACTTGTACCTGCAAGATAAAAGGGACAGTTAGTGCGCATCGTGAAGCAGGCTACAAGTGCTTACTTACGTGCTCCCAGGCGCTTCTATTCCTCACGCGGGTTCGATCCTCAACTCTCATCAGCCCGCCATCCTCCATCGCCGGAACCCTGCAAAACAAGAGATATCATTACAAAAGACTTTTAAGACATTTGAAGTGCCCAGAACTTACCGTTCGTGCAGTTAACGACGGACAGCAGTCCTCTGAGGTCAAGAGGCCTGCACCCTTATCCAGTGAAGAAACTGGTTACGGCACCCTGCCCCGAGGCAGATGGAGAGCTCGGCGTTCACTTACCTAAGGTGAGGGCGTTAACCTTTGGGGTTCTACAGGAGAAGAGAAAGGGAAGAGGAGAGAGGCACCCAATAACCCCAGTTCATTAATCCCATATTTATATCTGCAGACATCTTACTCTTCGAGTCAGACATACAGTGCACAGAGGTCCAGCCCAAAGAGCCAACCGTGTGTTACACATCACCTTTGAAGATACGGCATTCACCCAGTCAAGACCGGCGCCTCTGTGGGAATCAGGTGAACGTTACATTCATCTTATCTCCACTCTCTCCCCTCGCTTCCAGTGTTATGCAGATGACATCCAAACTTCCCTCTGATGCTCCAATTCTCTACTTCCTCTACCATTCCCGACTGCCTATCTGCTATACAGTTCTAATGTGCCTCCAATGATCTCTGCCTCAATGCCAGCAAGACTGAGATCCTTCCTTTTGGTACTCCCACTCCCTCTTTCCTCCATTTACTCTGGCCACCATCTATGGGCTCTCCCCCTTTTCCTGCATCTGAAGCATATATATATATATATATATATATATCTCTCACACTCTCACACTCTCTCTCCTCCCTCACATCTTGGATCTTGCCAAGAAGGCCGATTTTCAACTCCGCCTCCTCAGAGGTATCCTCCCTTTCCTCACTCTTCCCCAGAAGCTCAATATCTCTAATGCTCTGATATTGTCTAGGGTGGACTACTGCAACAGCCTCT
This sequence comes from Ambystoma mexicanum, assembly GCF_040938575.1. NCBI lineage: Eukaryota > Metazoa > Chordata > Amphibia > Caudata > Ambystomatidae > Ambystoma > Ambystoma mexicanum. The sequence goes on along the minus strand of NC_090936.1, from coordinate 851,389,574 downwards.
CCTTTAATCTACCCTCTTCGACTCTCCACCCCCTCCAGCTTGTCCAGAATAGGGCTTCAAAACGAATCCTTGGCCTCAGGCCCAGGGACCGCATTTCTCCAGCCCTAAAAACTCTCCACTGGCTCCCGGTTGCTGCAAGGATCACATTCAAATACCTCTGCATCATCGATAAGGCTCTCTGGGGCCGAGGACCAATCTATCTACAACTTGCTCTCACCAAATACCTTCCTTCTAGATCTTTACGCTCCTCTGGCTCCAACTCTCTGCGTGTCAGGTGCTTCTCTAAGCAGCGAGCTGGTGGCAGATCGCTCTTCTCGGCTGGCTCCCTCCTCTGGAACAGCCTCCCCCCTTTTCCCTCTGTCTTGAGCCGGATCTTCTCAAATTCCAGAAGCTCCTCAAGACTTTCCTCTTCACCTCCTCCTTCCCCCTCTCACTCCCGTGCCGATTCCCCACAGTCACTGAGATTGGGGGTCTGGGACCTTATGTATCCTTCTGGGTCCCAGCCTCTCTGCCCATTCACCCTCAGCCTTCTGCCCCATCCCAGGACTTGCCTTCGGGCACCCACAGGCTTGTGTTCTCACAGGCCTGCACTTATTATTGGTAGGTGATCACTCTGTACCCCTGCTGGTCTTCCCCACACAATCTTCCCTGTTGCTGGTCTCCCTGCTGCTCTCTTGATCTCCTCTTATACACCTGCAACAACTTGACAGGTTGCAGGTGTGAGCCCTTAATTGGACTTTCTTAACTATATTTAGAGGGACATGCCTCAACCTTCACAGTACACTGCAGGCATCTTTCTCGTCCCAGTACTAGAGTGGTGAAAAGAGTTACTGGTGTTCACTACTCCTAGTCACTTCTTCCTTGTCCCAGTGCTGTCTAGGAAACATGTGGGGTAATGGGGGGAGATGTTTGACAATAGCCCATAAAGGCCAAGGGAGAATTTGTTTTCTTTTCAATAGGGAAAGGGTGATACCATGTCTCGCCTGTGGGTACCCCCACTCTCAATCCCCAAGGACCCTCCACCCAGGTGATCCTCCCTCGTTTCTCCAACCGCAGTGTCAGGATCCAAAAGCGATGGCTTTTCCCTGGCCACCTGAGAAGAAGATCCAGAGGGAGTAGGAGCGAGGATACCCTGAGGTTTCTCAGGGTCAATAGAAGTAATTCCTTGTAACACAGTTGGTCCTTCCCATGATCCCATTGATAATGCAGCTCCAGAACAGTAACACTATCAGTTAACTTGCCTACAGCAGGACAACAAAGTGATGCAGCAGGAGTTTATAGAACAGATAAAGCTGCAATTGCTTATGAACATTATCCCCTAGCTTCTAGCACACCCAAACCGAACTTCAGAACCCCACTAGCGTTCTAGACCTGCAGCAGCCATGCGCAGATTCCAACATCTTAACCTGCTCACCACGTAACCTGCTTCTGAACTTCTTGCCAGCCTCCACAGTCCTACTGCCTTTCACAGTGGGCTCAAGGCAGCTGGTTGAATTGTTGAATGAAGGGATAAATTTAGCACAGATTTGACATTTTCCACCTCAGAGGAACAGAGAGGGGAGGAGCATGTTAGAGGGGGACAAAGCAAGCATTTAGCCTAAATCATGAAGTCTCATGCTTGAGGTAAGGAATGGGATTTGGATGACCCTAGAGGCCCGAGTCTGCTTCTCGCTCCATGATGCACGCACAAGAGGATGAATATGGCAGATCCCCCAACCCATCTCATGGCTTGTATGACTAGCTAATCCTGTGCTCCCTAGAAATCCTGGGAGCATGGGGAGATGTCATTTTATGGGAAGCCTAACAGGAATTGGGAGACGGACCAATGTTTGAGGATGCCAGAGGGGACATCCACAAGTCCCACTGAGGATTGGTTCATGGAAAGAGAAAGGCTTGCAATTCCTACCTGCTCAACGGACTCCAGACTCTACCTACTGCCTGCTGACCCCGTAATGTCAGAGGTTTTAGACTCCCACAGAAACATTTTAGAGGGGAAGGTGAGCGGGTCCATGGAGGAAAGGGGACTATGGACTAGGAGTAAGGTAGTCACTACAGTGGGTAACTTTGTTATACTTCTACGTCCTGTCCCCTTTCCTCCATACTTTTGGGAGATTCCCAAGCATTGACCCATGAAATGGGTGGATGGAGATAGTTCACAGAAAAAGGGTTTTGAGCACTACCTGGCCAAACTGGGCATCAGCCTGGGAACTGAGATCAAGGCAGTAGTGCTTACAGAAAGCCAAAGGTGAAGACCATGTAGCTGCTTTGGCAATGGTCCCCGATGGCACATATTTTTGAAAAGCAACAGCCGCTGCTTTCCCTCGCAATAGCTGTGCATGGATGCCTTTCGGATCTTGCAGGCCTTGTACCGTGTAAGCTTCCAAGATAAACAAAGCAACCCAACGTGAGATGGAAGCCTTGGAGGCAGGACTTCCTTTTGGATTCCCAAAGGTAACAGAGTTGAAAAGAGCCTCTGAGGTTGCTTGTTCTCTGGAGGTAAAACTTCATTGGCCTTCTAACGTCCAAGTTATGGAGGACTCTTTCTGTATCTGAAGCCGGGTTTGGAAAGAAGACCGACACTGAAATTGGATGGTTGTATGGAACTCAGGAAGCAAGGAAAGATGGATGTGTACAGAGCACCATCTTGTCCTTATGAAAAACCAAGAAAGGATACTCAGAGAGGGTTTGAAGCACACTTATTCTTCTGCCAATGTAAGCGCCATCAAGAAGGCCACTTTCCAGGTGAGGCACTTGAGTTCTACAGTGGCTAGTGGCTCAAAGGGTTTGTGACGGAGCGGTGAGGACCACATTGGGATCATATTTAGGATGAGGTGGCTTGACCGGAGGAAAAAGATGAAGAAGCTGTAAGGACCTCATGGTGGCAACAGTAAAGACAGACACAAGTGATCACAGTTCAAGGGTGTTTATCAAACTGTATGCAGGTTGGGATAATGCCTAAATCTAAGATGGGAGCAAGCGTCGATCATCAAATAAAAATAAGGCAGTCCTAGTGGTGTTGTGTCAAATAAAAGGGTCTATACTAAGAAACCTATTGGCAAACCTTACAACTAACACAAAAATGGTGTGGGATAGTTCTCAAGAAAAGAAAAAAGTTTCTTCAAATAATATGTCAGGATAAAGTAGCGTGGGACTCCCTTGCCCACGTTTTGAGCCAAGGGCAAGGTGGGATCTTGGAGCACAGTACAGTCTCGAGTTTCCCCAGCACGATACGACAGTTCCACTGGCAGCTATCAGGACCAGCGATGGCCAAGTCTTGTTTCTCCTGAAAGTATCTTGCCTTCGAGGACCAGAGGTATTCAAATAACAAAACAAAAGTACCTTCATTAAAATGAAAGTTTGTTTCCTGGTTATACTTGGGTGGAGGCTGTGGCGTAGAGCGTGCCAGATGATGAAGAACCCATCCCCATGTTCCCCGCAAGTACCACTAGTTGCATTGGCCGGGGGAGATAAGCAACTGAGGACAATAATCAGAAACCACTGGGAACCGGTTGGGTTAGCAACAATGGGTGATATTTGGCAAGAGGGAACTATCATAGATTTTGAGATGCTGGGAGAGGAAACTGGGTTACACACGGGCCAGTATATCACATATCATAGAATGGTGCAGAGAATTAAGAGAACATGGCCTGAAGTGGTACTGGCGGAAGAACCTGATGTTACTGTAGACATGATATAGCGGAGGGGGGACATGAGATATCCAGAATATACGACATGATGATGTCTAAAGTTGATAAGGAGGTAGTACAATTGAGACTAGACTGGGAGGCGGAAGTGGGAACCCTGATGGATGATGGGTTGTGGGAAAGAGTCCAAGGGTATCACAAGAAGGTCTTGAGGAATGCGAGATTAAAACAGATACAGTTGTATATCACGCATAGGGCGTATATGCCACCCCAGAGGATATCGAGGTTTAAAAATGCGGGACGGCAAGCATGCCCCAAGTGTGATGAAGAGAATGCGGGCATGGTGCATATGTTTTGGTCATGCCGGTCATCGAGCGCTTCTGGAGCGAAGTGGCACAAAAGCTAGCGGAAAGGGGGGTCAAGGATTGTGGTGGATACAGTGTGGGCCTGTTTGTTGGGGGTGTTCCCCAGACCAAGGGAACTTCAGCATGTGAGGAAACTAAAAGACCTGGCATATGCGCTCGCAAAGAGGAGAATTGCTATGGGGTGGAAGACATGCCACAGGCTTCGATTAGAGGTGTGATGGAGGGATTTGCAGAAATGGGCGGAGGCAGAAACCATGGTATGGCTGGAAGCGAGAAGTGCCGGGGGGAGGAAGAAGCAGAGACCCTGATGGCCTGGAAATTATTAATAGCAGAGTTTTTTGGATCAATACAAGACCCAACGGAACCCGTAGAAGGGGAGACCCCACTATAGGATGTAGGAACAGAATGCAAGAAGTAGCAGGCTCTGAACGGAGGGGGAGGGATAAGGGGAGCAGTGAACATTACTAAACAAAATATTGTGGAAATGTTGTTAAATATACTGCAAGTTTGGTTTGTATTGTTTGAATAAACTAATAAAAAATGGTTTAAAAAAAAAGTTTGTTTCCTGGTTTTACTTAGGGTGAGGATTCTTCACCCCTGGGGCCCTCCTCTTCCGGGCGCTGACCCCTATTCCTCATGGAGTTGGGTGATACTTTTTTACCCCCTGGATCTCCCGCTTCCGGGCTTGGATTCTAAATAGTTTTTATCAATATCAAGGCCTTCAGTGGTTATGGTTTCCTGGTCCCGAGGGCCCGATAGATTTTACCAAGGACAAAAGAACAAAGAAACACAAAGATCTGATTCACATATTTTTCGGGTGATTACTTCACCCCTGGGTCCCCCTCTTCCAGGTGTAGACCCTACCTTGTTTTCAGCCTCCCTCCTCTGGGTCCACTATGCTTGGCTTTTCTCGTGTGGGGGGTTAGCCCTTTGGTCCCCCTCTTCCGTGGGCTGACCCTTCTCTTACTTTGAGCCTCCCTCTAACGGGTTCATTATGGCTTTTCTTTCACGATCCTCAATGTCTTTTTTAAACATTTCAAGTGGACATCCCTCCGCCAGGTTCCCTTTAACACTTTTACAGTTCTTCGAACTTAGTTCAACTTGCCACTTTGTGACGTTCATTCACCACAGCCCGGCTCTTATCGGCTCTCCCTTCGACTCACTGGCTATGATGAACTGCTTGGCTTTCCTCATAACTGGAGTCAAGGCTGGTACCATGGTAGCAGGAGTTTCCTTCGCTCACGCTTATCAACGTCGACACGTTCGGGGGGGCGTGGCTTGGCAGCCATGGAGTAGGCTGCATCTCTACTGAGCTCTGTGATCCGGCAACAGATCCTGAGAAGCGCGAGCTGCCTGGCGGCTGATCACGACATCAAAACAGCACCATGGATGCATAAAGGTGTCCAGAATAATAAGAAAACATCCGCAAGCAAATCAACCCAGGTGAACGTGAGATCTGATACTTTGTTGCACGAACCGAGAGTGGCAACAATAAGGACAAGATGGCGGCGTATTCGATACAAAGGGACCCGTGCAGATGTAAAGAGCGAAAGTGAAACGGGCTGCTAAAGGAAGCAAGATACATCAGTAAACGAAAGGAGACGTGCGCCGTGAAATAAAAGCATATCCGCACTGGCCTGCATTCATAAGAAGACAGAAAGTGCGGTACTCAGAAGCGAGCAGAGACCGCTGAAGAATACATGACACGGCAGGCAAGGCGCGTAGTGGCGGGCAGCCGTGCGCAAATAAGAACGGCGGTCCCGGCCCCCCGCGAACACTAAGAGACACAAGGTGGCCCCATGAAGTAGGAACAGTAGCGCGAATAAGCGCATGTAGTTAATGGCTGGCACGAGGACACCCGCAGTTACAGCAGCGTGTTGAGGCTTGCGGTCTGCGAGCCGTGGAAGTAGTGCTGGAAAGGAGGAGGACGCCGCGGGACGCACAGCTTACTATAACGGGAGAAAACCGTGGAGAGTAAGAAGCGGAGGGCAGGCGACCTGGAACATTCCCCCAAGAACAATGGTACATCACGAAGGACCATGCTACGTTTTGGGGAGCGTTGGCCTGGGTGGGCAAGGCTGGAAAAGTATATCATAAGGAACCCTGCATATCACATAAGCAGCAACAGGTGGCAGCCAAGCCCAAGCACAGAGAGCAAGAGGGACACAACATAAAGGTAGTAGCGCGGGGCTGCCTGCACCACACAGAGGCTTGGAGATAAGCCAACAAGTAAGAAGGGGAGTGTGATTGCTGGGGGTCGGGTGCAGACGGTTGTGGCCCCCCCCCCCACCCCCCTAAAGATTGGCAAGTAAGGAGAACTCCTGAAAGGGATGGCAGAGCGGTGCATGCCCCCCCCTGAGAAGTTGCGCATAGTGGAGTGATTAAGTATAACGCTCCATAACAGATGTAATAGACATCGGAGCGAATAAGCCTGTAATCAGCACATGACAGAAAAACTGGAGTAACAGGCGAGCTGTGGGGCAGGTGAAGGCATGGCATAAAACAAACTGAGGCCATAGTAAAAAGAAATTGCAGCTGCTGACAAAGCGCTGAGATACAGCCTGGGACAACAATCACTGGGGAGCATTGGAACTTATACTATTGGATGGAAGCACATGATAAGGTATAGCAATCGGCCCCCAGCGAGGACAGGCCCTAGGGCACGGACAGAGTGGAGCAATGTCTGTAAGGGGCCGAAAAGTCAAAAGCAAGCAACCCATGATAGACATCTTTGCAAAGTCACAACAATCTCCCACCACCCTAGCGCAAGGTACGGCAACTGTACCGACAGATGTAGGCACACCTCGCGATGATAGCACAATCCTAACAGCCATAACAGAACTGAAAACCTCATGGGGGGCAGCGATGGCAGACATGAGAACTGCACTGGAAAATAAAATAGATGCAGTGGGAATGGAGGTGAACTTGTTGAGACAGGATGTGAGAGCTCTGGCGGAACGAACGAGTGGTCTAGAAAGTGTGGTGAAGATTAACACGGAAACTAGCGCGAATAATGCCAAAGTCGTCCACGCATTGAAGCAACAGGTGGCTAACTTGGAAAATCGAGCAGAGGAGGCAGAAGGATGGGCGAGACGTAACAACGTACGAGTGGTCGGGCTCCCGGAGGGGGAAGATGGGCAAGAACCCACAAATTATATGGAGAACATGTTATTGGAGGAGATAGGAGCTGGTGAGCTCTCCCAAGGGTTTGCAATTGAGCGTGCACACAGGGCGCCGATGAGAAGACCACAACCTGGGGCCCCTCCCAGAGCAATTATAGCAAAAATGTTGAACTACAGAGACCGAGAGAAGATATTGGAATTCTTCCGGAAAGGAGGGATGATAAAAAGAGGATCTGCGACCATCACTGCGTATCCCAATTACACCATGCAGGTGCAAAGATAGCAGTATAGCTACGTGGCGATCAAGAGGAGACTGCGCGCAGCTGGATACAAATACATGCTGCTGTATCCCGCAAAGCTCAACATTTTCCGCAAAGGCAAAGCAATGTTTTTTGATACCCCAGAGGAGGTGGCAACATGGCTGGACACAAACGGCTGTCCGGAACGAGGCGAGGAGCAAGATCAGCAAAAACACGATTAATGATTACAATGCTATGTAGGGTGGTAGGAGGGAGGAGGGAGCAAGTAAAGTGGCAACAGAATTGGGAAACAGAATAGGGTTGTGAGATGTTAAACAAATGACATTTGGACATGCTGGACTAGAATATAACCCGTGAAATGCAAGACAGGCAGCGATAGAGGGGCTTAGATTGATCTATTAAGGTGGAGCTATAAGCTGGAGAAGGCTTACCCCCAAGTAATAGAATAGTTGGATCAACATTAGGGTGATATTTCCCTGCTGAGCCGTAAGTACGGCATTTGATGGAAAGGGGCTAGATGCGGGGGTGCCTGAGATCCAGGGATGGAGCTGGGCAACCGTTGGGGGAGGGCGGGGGGGAGGGATTGCAGTGGAAGTTGGGGCGGGGAGGGGAGGGGGATGGAGTTGGGGATGTTGAGGTGTTTGAAGTTGGGGAGAGTTGGGGAGGGGGGAAGCTGAGAAAGTTGGGGTGCAAGCCTACACTCCGGAAAGACGATATAAGTCATGGGAGACCTTAAAATAGTTACTTGGAACGTTAGGGGGCTCAATAGCTATTTAAAAAGGAAGGTTATGAGGTACCTGCTGAGGCAGAACATCGACATAGCCTTGCTACAGGTGACTCATTTAACGCAGGAGAAGCCGGAAGTGATACGAAAGAAGTGGAGGGGGACTGTTGTGGGGGCAGCATACTCAGCCTATGCCAGAGGGGTAATTATTTGGGTGGCACCGCATGTCCCATTCCAGCTGTTGCAATCTACAGCGGAGCCGGACGGGAGCATGGTTGTAATGAAGGGGCTGGTGGAAAACAGAGATATGTATTGTAAACACATACGCCCCAAATCACGACACGGCGGCATACTTCAGAACCCTATATGGCAAACTCAGTGGGAGCGTTCGGGGGGCAATGATCTGGGGAGGAGACTTTAATTGTGTATTAAACCCGAAAATGGATAGATCGGACACCAAGATAGATAGACCCACCCCAGCTGTGAGGACATTGCAGTCATTGTTAGCAGATTTTGGGTTGGGGGACGCATGGAGATCACATCATCCGCAGGATAGACACTATTCGCACTATGCAGCCCCTCAGAACCTACATACTAGATTAGACTATGTGTTTGTTACACATGAACTAGTAACAGAAATGGTACAAGCAGAGTATAAGGCGAGGGTCCTTTACGACTACTCGCCGTTGATGCTAGTATGGCAATACCGGCACCTGAGAGCAAAGATACCGATATAGTGCCTGCGAGCAGAGGCGTTGAGAGACAATGTATTTAGGGAGGACATGCGGGAGGAAGTAATAAGTTATTTTGAGATAAACACTGGCAGTGTAAAGACAGCGGGCACACTCTGGGAAGCCTTCAAGGTGGTGATGAGGGGGATAGCCATAGCTAAGTCCAAAGGACTACAAGGTGGGATCTTGACTAAATTGCAAGAAGCGGAAACGGAACTAGAAATAGCGGTGAAGAGGGGAGGTAATGCCAAAGAAGATACTGAAGTAGTACTTGAACTGCAACAGAAATGCACGGGATACTGGCAAAGATTATGCAACCTCAACTACAAAAAGTATATAGAAAGACAGCATGCAGGAGGGGATAAACCAGGGAGAGTTCTGGCATGGCTATATAAAAAAAAGAGATCCCAAGACTCACAATTAGAACGATAGGGAAGGAAGATGGGAGCATAGTAGATACTCAAGAGGGGGTTAATTAGGAATTTGTAGATTATTACAGGCATCTGTACAGAGACGAGGAAGGAAGCAACAGCAAAGAAATAGGAGAAACGTTAGAGGATATTGGATTACCACAGATTAGTGCAGAAGAGAGAGAGGAGCTGGACGCATTGATTACCCTAGAGGAATTGGAGGAGGTAGTGTGGCAGCTACCCACTAGCAAGACCACGGGTACTGATGGACTCCCGAGCTAATTCTATAAAACGTACAAAAATGAGGTACTCCCCCCGCTCTTAGAGATGCTAAATGAAGCATATGAAGTAGGGAAACTACCGGAGTCCCTACGAGAGGCGGTTATCATACCGCTCCCCAAACCCAATAAGCCTGGCCGTGTCTGCGGCTCTTACAGGCCCTTGTCAATGCTGATGTCAACAAGAAGAAATTGTCCCCTTTCCCATGTATCTAATTCTTAGACACCCTCCTCTTCTATGGGGGGGGGGGCATAAACTTGTTCCTACCTTGTCACGTATAAATTAACCATTAGTTGTAAGACAAGGGGACTACTGAGGGACTCATCACATGACTCTGCATGCAGTTGTGGTCATTATCTTAACCTGTAATGACCATAGAGGTCGTTATTCCAAAATAGGGGGGCTTTCTATTTGCAGACAGGAAGAAAGACCATATGCGAACAATTCTAATGAAAAAAAAGAAATTTATGTGATAAAAAGAACCAAATTATATAAAACAGGTGTGCATTAAACATTTTATAGTGACATGTATTTAAAGGTAAAGCAAAAGTGAGATAACGTATAACCATGTTGCACTTTAAATCCTCAGTGCTAAACATCTGGTGTGCAGTAAAAATATATTTTGTGTGACATAACATCAAGCAATACAATTACTGAATATGTGTAAGTTGTCACATGAATTGTGAAGCTCAGTTGCCTCCAGAATTAGTACATTAGAGCAAAGTGTTCATAGTCATTCACACAACTTCAGTGCTCTTGATTGACTTTCTTGGGTCTGTACAGTTTGGACTTGAAGGATATCTCTATGTTCAGTGTCAATGCTGAATCAGGACAGTAAAATATTAACGCCGGTTTTGGCAAACAGAATGAGAAGGGTCATCAAGTTAATACACCCTGATCAGACTGGCTATGTCCCCAATAGGAATATATCCAACAACCTCAGGCGTCTTCACCGAGTCATTGAATATGCAAACGGAGACGCGGGTGAGATAGCGATAGTATTGCTAGATGCAATAAAGACCTTTGACTCGGTCAGATGGCCCTGGCTAATGGCGGCCCTGGCCAATTATGGCATAGGACCGGGATATCTCAAATGGGGTAAGCTATTATACAGCGCACCGATAGCCAGGGTCAAGACAGGAGCTATAATATCAGCTAGATGGCAACTCAGTAGAGGCACTAGGCAGGGATGCCCATGGTCCCTCAAGCTGTATATGCTGGCCCTAGAGCCCCTGGCAATATATCTGAGGCAGCAGTATGACGTAATAGGCATCACCATAAAAGGGGAGCCGCATCTAATTTCCTTGTACGCGGATGACATGTTGTTGTACTTACGCTTTCCAGAAGAGAACATCCAATACATATTAGAAGTGATGGAGCGATTTGCAAAACTCTCAGGCATAGCTGTGAACCCTGGAAAGTCCTGTGTATTTCCATTGGGCAGGTACAGAGGGATCCCGTTAGAGCAGTTGCTGACCCTGCAGATGCCATGGGAGGTCAACACATTTAGATACCTTGGGGTAGACGTATATCATACGGTAGAAGCAGAACATAAACGCAATACGGAAGAAACAGTTAAGAAAATTGAGAATAGCATGAAGTTTTGGGTGAGGCTCCGCTTGGCGATGATGGGATGGGGGGCAATGCTTAAAATAGTGGTATTGCCCAGACTGTTTCACTGCTTTGCGAACATTCCATATTTGATACCTAGAAGATTCTTTGCCAGGTTAGACAGCGTATGTAGAGAATTTCTATGGCACGGGACGAGGAACAGGGTGGCCCTATGGAAGCTACAGAATGCACATGAGAATGAGAATGCATTATTATTATTATTATTATTAAACTACCAAACTACGAAATTTATTATATAGCAAGTCAATTACAATATGTGGCTAAATGGCTCTCCGAGGAGCCGACCTTAGAATCCAGATTGTTTCAGATGGACTGCGACCCATTCTTCTTAAAAGAGGCAATATGGTTATCCAGGTCAGAGATGGAAGGACGCCCGAGGATGATGATGCTCGGGTGGTAGATATGGCGAAGAGCCTGTCAGTTAATGGAGAATCCATCCCCGTGCTCCCTGCAGATCCCATTAGTCGCTTTGGCGGGAAAAGAAAAGCAACTTAGACTAATGATTAGGAAGCACTGGGAACCGGTTGGGACAGCAACGATGGGCGATGTGTGGCAAGAGGGGAATATACGAGATTTTGAAGGGCTGGTGGAGGAAACTGGGTTGCATGCGGGGCAGTATATCGCATATCATGGGGTGGTGCAGCAAATTAAAGAGACCTGGTCTGAAATAGTACTAGCAGATGAACCAGACGCCACCATAGACACTATATATGATATAGCAGAGGGGGGACATGAAACATCCAGATTATATGAGATAATGACCGCAGTGGGGAAGGAGGTGGTGCAACTTAGACTGGACTGGGAAGAGGAAGTGGGGGCCCCGATGAGTGATGGGATGTGGGAGCGAGCCCACGGGTATCATAAAAAAGTGTCAAGAAACGCCAGACTACAACAGATACAATTATAGATCACTCATAGGGCATATATGACACCCCAAAGGATAGCCCAATTCAAAAATGCAGGACGACAATCATGCCCCAAATGTAATGAAGAAAATGCTGGAATGGGACATGTTTTGGTCATGTCTGATAATGGAGAGATTTTGGGGAGAAATAGCGCAAAAGATGGAAGAAAAAGGGATCAAATTAGGAGGTGGATACAGTGTGGGCTTGCCTGATAGGAGGGTTTCCTAGACCATGTAAATTCAAGCATGTGAGTAAACTGAAAGATATAGCGTATGTTCTAGCAAAGAGAAGAATTACTATGAGGTGGAAGGCATGTCATAGACCAAGACTGAAGACATGGTGGGAAGATCTACAAAAATGGGCAGAGGCAGAATCTATGGTGTGGCAGGAAGCGCGCAGTGGTGGAGGGGAGGAAGAGGCTGGAACCTTACTAGGTTGGCGGCAACTGATAGCTGAATTATTTGGACCCACGCATGAAGAGTCAAATGACCAGGACCCAACAAGTATTGCTGGAGAGGAATCCCGCAGGATGTAGCAACAGGAAATGAGGGGGGAGTAGGCTTGGTGGGGGGGTGGGAACGGGAGAAACCGTGGACTTGGATGCAGCAATGTATATTCAATTATTGTTTGGACTGTAAGTTTGGTTTGTATTGTTTGTGGAAATAAAATCAATAAAATTAAAAATAAATAAATCAGTGTCGACACGCTTCGTGTACCGTTGACATCTGTTTCAGCATACTTGAGCTAAGGTCACCTATCTTACGATTCCCACAGCAGAGGGTTCGCCGGTCTGCTTTGAAAAGGGCAAGGCTGTGTCTCTCTTCGTCAGCCTCTCGATGTTTGCTGCCTTTCTCCTCCTCTTGAACTGCCGGATCGGGATAGCAGTCTCGTCGTGCGGTCTGCCTTGCTCATACTGTGCTCTCTTGCTGCACCTTTTATCCCTGTGGGGAAAGGAAAAGGCTGTCCGGTGTGTGCGTTTGTGGTCAATTGCCTAACTTTGCCTGACCCTTGAGTTGGGACAGGTCAGGTAAACAGGTTGCATATTATTTTGTTGTCTTTCATGGGGTTAAACAGTGTTCATGTCGGAAAAGGAAGGGGTTTGAATGTCAGATTGTCCTACGGGTTAGGATGCAAAAACGGTGCTATGTGGAGTTCCCATCCTCGTTTCAGAAGGTTTTTTGGCGATCTCGCAAGGGTGAGTTTTGGAGGGGTGTTGAAATACGTAGGAGGGTTTGTGAGGCAAACTGGAGTGACCTGAATTATTAGTATGAAGAAAACAAGGGTAATTGGGGGAACAGTAATGTTTTGTCTGAGCAGATTGAGAGTGCAGAAAATAGTGACTAGAAGGGCGTGGAAAAGAATGACAGGAGTATGTGGGTAAGACACAGGAAAACAATGGTTTTGGGAGAGAGGTTTTGGATATCACAGGGTGTTGGATCCTAGGGGATTGGTTCGGTAAGGAGGGATCATTGGATCCTGGCAGGAGAGATTTAAATAGAGGAAGCAGGGCAGATATATTATAGCCTATGAAGACCTCGATGACATCGTTCATCTCCCCTTCTTTCTCGGCATAGTACCACATCTCACCTGGGGCACTGGCCTGAGCATAACCCCGAGTTCCATCAACCAGGTGATCCTCTCTTGCTTGTTCACCCTAAGGGTTGGGAAAAACAAGGGCCCGTTCTTCCATGGCAACCTGAATAAGGGGCTCCCAGGATCTACTTGGGAGAACACCCTCAGGTTTCTCACAAAACCCAGCAAAATGTCTCTTTATAACCGGATTTCCCAAAGTGAAAGAGGAATTATCTGTGCTAAGGTAGGCCCCAATGGCAGACAAATAAATTCTGCATGATAAAATGTGGATGCATGTGGCCGCTAGATGTGAAATGAACGACAGGACACAGTCAATAGAAGCCTGACGAGGGTCAAGCTGTTTGGCAAGGCACCAGTGACAAAGCCATTTTCTCCTGTACTGGGCTCTTGTCGAAGGTTTGCGTGCTGCCTGAATTATAGGCACATGGTCTTCTGAGAGACTACACTGCGCTAAGGATTTTAACTCAGGAACCATCCTGCTAAGCTGAAGGATTGTGGGGAGGGATGCCACACTTGTTGAATGTTCAGGTGCAGAAGTTCAGGGATCGGCAGCGATCTGATCGTATTGCGTATGGACAGGTGCTGAAGTTCCGAGAACCAGAACCTGGCTCGCCACCAAGGAGCTATTAACAGCAGAGTGCAATTGTTGGCACTCCTGAGTTTCCAAAGCAATCAATGAATCAATGGCAGAGGACAGAAGTCATATGCTAGCATGTTGTCCCCGGAATCTCGAGTGCATCCCCCCAAGGAAGACGCACCACGTCTGTCCCTGGAGGCATAGCAGAGAAGCTTTATGTTGGCTGATGTCGCTAACAGGTCCACTGCCTGAGTGCCCCACTGCGAGAAAAAGTGGACAAGAACGTTCTTGTAAATCTCCCACTCGTGGTTCGCTATAGACTGGCGGCTGAGGTAATCCACTGCAATATTGTTCTGCCCTGGCATGTGAACTGCCTGTAGCCAGATATTGTTCTGCGCTGCCCATTCCCAAATCTGGATGGCTAGATTAACAAGTGGGGGAGCTCTGGTGCCTCCCTGTTTTTTCACATAGAACATAGCCACCGAATTGTCTGTGCATATTCTCACTACTTTGCTGACAATGGAAGGCCGAAAAGCTTTCAACACCAGAAACACTGCCAAGAGCTTGTGGTAATTGACATGAGACATCCTGTCCGGAGGTGTCCATAGGTCACAAACCTTCAGAGGATTCAAGGTAGCTTCCCAGCCCAGATGGAAGGAGTCAGTTGTTATTGTGACTTGCATGAAGGCTCCTGAAAGGAGGCTCCACCGAGAGATTGACAGGAGTTGACCACCAACGCAGATCAGCCAGCATAGATGAAGGGATTGCTATCATTTGGTGTTAGGAAAGATTTCCATTTATGTGTAATTTTCCCTCCAGTTGTGAACCCCCACCAACTGTTTTGTACCTTACAGTACAGTGCGCTGGGGTCTTCCTTTCATTTTTAAGGCCCTAGACACCCTCAAAGGATTTTTTGGTACAAGTTGGACAGAGCTTGTGGCAGCTGTTAATTTTCACATATTTTTAACCCTTTTGTGTGGTCAATACCGTGTTTGGCCCAGGACTGTGGCTTGGCCCCAAAATGGCCATTCCACAAGGTTCTTTGTTTTATCCTTTGGCCATCTTGTCCCTTTGCCTTCCCCAGGTCAAGCAGACCTGGGAAAAGCCTTATTTGGTCATGCAAATCCCAGCATAAACCGAAGCTTTTGTGGGCTTCTGCATGCCTTGCGTGTGTGCTCCCAGGATGTGGGCTGGACTGTCTACTTCCAAAACACACCCTGGGTGCCAGGATGTCTGGTGTGCTGGGAATGACTGGGACCACCGTGGTCCGTGATTGGTCCACATCTGGGATGGCTGTATGTGATCAGATTTCTCATTGGGTCCTCTTCGTTTTGGCGCGAAGGAGATTCTGGATAAGAGAAGGCCCCTTATACCCATACCAGGTCGATTTCTTGAGTTCTCACCAAACCTAGAATAAGAGCCAAGTATCCTGAAACCAAGAAGGAGGTCCGAGGAACCACTGGTGACCCACTGGAAGGTTTGGCACCCTGAGCCTGCTGTCGTCCCGTTGAACCCCCTGTTTCTGATCAAATTGAGAAGGTTTGCAACGGCGCTTCGACCCATTGGAATAGTGGGACTAACTATTTTCGCATCTCCACCTTAACCTGTAAGCGAGCCTTTTCGGAAGTGTTTCTGGAACGCCCAGTGAACTGACCAGCTTGCACGGGACCTTTACCCTGGAACTACCGCTGTCTCGAGTTGACAATTGAGCATTTGGAGACTCTAAACTCTGGGTATAAGGCACTCTCCCGCCGGGTTTTGTACACCTAGCATTCATAGGTCTGGAATTAGGAGAGTACACCTGACCCCGAGCATACGTGGTCGCCCCAATGTGGTGATGAACTTAGTGGGTGCCTTGCTGCTGTGCCCCCCTGTGCCCTGAGATCGGCTGCAGTGGAAGTGGCCTGATCCCTTCATCAGCATCAGAGAAATCGTCACTGACCCGCCACAGCATCGTCCCTGGAACGCAGCCCTTGAAAGCTGTAGAACCGCACAACTACAGGATTCGTACCCACAACCGAAGTGCACTCGACTGACGAAGTTTGGTCCGGAGTGCGCAGAGAGTCAGTGAGTACTTGCAACCCTTACCGGTGGCCCCTGGCGCATCCATCCATTTTTACGCACGAGTGTCCTCTGAGGGCCACTCTCCTTTATCAAGATAGCCTGTGCTACCAAGTTATTCCCAACTCCTTGATCCTTCTGCCCTCTTGGGGAGACCCTCCTCGAATAGTGGGAACTCATTCTTCACTGCCTCAACCGCCTACCTGAGCTGCTACAGCCCCTGCAAGTGACCCCATTTTGGCTCAACCACATGCATCAGCACCGAAAGTACTTTTGAGCACAAGGCTCCACTCATCGTAGGGACTGGACTGCCTCTTAGTTAGGGTTTGATGAGTGAAGGACTGCCTAAACGTTACTTGCACGGTTTGCTCCCTTTCTTCACAGGTTGTGGACCCTTACTGTGCACTATCCCTTTAGGCCATTGGTAACTGTATATATGTTTAATAGTAGTGTTGTGTTGGTTTAGTTATTACTGCTGATATTTGCTTTGTGTTTGATTTAAAAGGCCTTTAATAAATGTATATGTATTTTTGATATATACACCTGACAAGAGTAATTTGTAGTCTTGTTTACTGTGTGTGCTCATTGTGGGCTTTCGATCACTCTCACCCTTCCTGAGATCTAGTCTTGACCACCGCCAATGCTAACTTGATTGGTCATTTGGGAGTTTGGGTCTGAAGCTTGAGACCCATTGCTCTGTAGAGTTAGTGCGCCTCATCTTTAGCCTCGCCAGAGGAAGAGCCAGAACACATGAGGCCCAGAAGCCTTTGAAACCACTAGGCTGACCTGTGGGAAGAGCTAAGAAACAATTGACAAGTGACTGACAAGTCCGTAATCCTGTCCTCTGTTAGAAAGATTCTGGCTTTGATGGTATCCCAGTGAAAACCTAGGAAAATCAGGTTCTGAGAAATCGTCACAGGACTTCCGCCAGTTTACGACAGCCCAAGTCGGAACAGTAGTTGGAGAAGGGACTGAAGATGGTTCGGTGCAGTCTGTTGACAGTGACTTCGAAGCAGCCAGTTTTCTAAATATGGATAGATGTGGATTCCCTGGAGCCTGAGGAGCGCTGCAATGGCCTCCATCATCTTCATCTTCGAAAAAACCTGTGGTGCTGAACTGAGACGAAAGGGGAGGACTCGACATGGAACAAGTTACTTACCTGTAACTATTGTTCTCCAGCATGGGTCTGGCATGGATTCACATGCTCATGAATATTCCCCGTTGTCTGGCCGGGAATTCTTGGTAAAAGAAAAAACAGTTTCACTTTCACTTACAAACCGCACCACGTTGCGCAAACGTGTCAACTGTGCCCGTAGCATTTCAGAGTGAACGAAACTCTGGCCCTGGCAAGGACCTCCCTGCAGTCCGCCGGCAGCTCGTACCACCCAAACTCTAAGGCTGCAGGAGCCAAGCCTTCAGGTTCAGCGATCCTGGGTTATGATGTGGGATTGCACCTCCTTCTCTGGCGAGCAGATTCGCGATTACCGGCAGCTTGACTGGGGGCGACGTTGACAGGCTGAGAAGATCCGGGTACCAAATCTGCCTCAGCCACACCGGGGCCACGAGGATCATCCTGCATCGGCACCCTTTGAGTTAATTAATGACTCGCAGCAGGAGAGGCAACAGAGGGAACGCATGCGCATGCGTTCCCCATGCTTCCCGGCTGGTGGAACATGCTGGTGAATCTCTGGCATTTGGAATTTGTCGCTGTCGCAAACAGATTGATCTGGGGTCTGCCCCATCTGAGGAAGAGGCTGTCCACTTGATCCTGTCCAAGTGCCCACTCGTGGGAAGAGCGCAACTCCCTGCTGAGGGAGTCAGCAATGGTGTTCATGACTCCTGCCAGGTGAAAGGGAATGAGGAACATCTCTTGGGCGACGGCCCAATGCCACAAGCCCTGAGCCTCTCTGGAGAGCGCTGGGGATCTGGTTCCCCCCTGCTTCCTGATGTTGAACATTGTGGTGGTATTGTCCATGAAGACCCTCACCACCTTGCCCTTGTGGGACGGAAGGAAGGACTTGAGGGCCCAGAACACTTCCTGCAGCTCCAGGACATTGATGTTGAGATACCTCTCCTCCGGTAGCCACAGGCCTCTGGCATGGAGACGTCCGGTGTGGGCTCCCCAGACCTCCAGGGAAGCGTCCGTGGTGACTGTCTCCTGGTACGGAGGGCTCTGGAAATCATTGCCCCCGGTGATGTTGGAGCGCATGCCCCACCACCTTATCGCTCAACGGAACTCCTAGTCGAGAACAATCTTGTCTGCTAAGCTTCCGGACACCTGGATCCACAGAGTGTCCAGGAATTCCTGAAGTAGCCACATCAGCAACCTGCAGAGTCGGATCAGGTAAATGCACGACATCATGCAGAGCACGACTTGATGGTTCGCACCGTGACGGTCTTCAGTGCCAACAGTCGTTGCCCAGCATGGCTGCTATCCTCTCTTCTGAGGGGGCTGCCAGGCAGGAGACAGTGTTCAGCCTGGCCCCCAGGAAAAGCAATTTCTGCGATGGTATCAAGCAGGATTTTGGATAATTGACACACAACCCGAGATCTGTCAGCAGCCGGATGGTCCTCTCCATGTGTTTGATGGCTAAATCCCTTGACTTGGCAGGGATGAGCCAGTCATCGAGGTACGGGTATCCCCTGTAGACGCATATGGGCCGCACTGGCGCCAGGCACTTCATGAACACCCTGGGCGCTGACTTCAGTCCGAAGGGAAGTGCCTTGAACTGGTAGTGCTTTCTTTGTACTAAGAAGCGCAGGAACCTGGGATGCATGTATGCGTCCCCCAGATCCAGCGACGTCAAGAAGTCTCCTTCCTCCAGTTGGCCGAGCACGTGCTGCAACGTGACCATCCTGAATTTTTGGGACTTGTGGTATTTGTTGAGACACCGCAGGTCTAGAATGGACCTACAGCCTCCGGTCTCCTCCTTTACCAAGAAGGTATCTGGAGTAGACACTGCAGCCCCGAAGCCGACTACTGTCCCCCAGAAAAGGGTAAAGTTGCCAATAACTTTACATAGTCATTTAACCACAGATCCAGTACACCCCATTTTACATGGAGTATTGGAAAGGGTTAATCCTTAGCCCTTTTTATCTGTACCTTTTGGAGTATTGTTTCGCTCCCTTAACGTTAAGACTTGGCTGGTGGCAGTGGTACCTACCCTAATTTTCCTACCGCGATTATATTACATAACGTGGTATTGTTTTAGGCTATTTTAGTAGCCTCGAACTTTAAACCCGCTTGCCCAAATACTTTTTATTTTGGCTCCGGTTGGGTTTAATCGCCATTTCTTTTTGTTAACATCCTTCTTGGGTCTTTCTTTGCGCGGCAAGTTTGCCTCCTTTGTTTGCCGTCCTTTGGCGGGCTTCTGACCAGAAGCCCTCATTTGGCATCTGGGTGTCTAGGTGGGCTGAATGTAAGGGGGGGGTGTAGTCACCCCCTGCACAGGGTCACCTTAGAGACCCAAGTCACACTTTGTGTTGATTGGCTAAGGTGGTTGTCTGGGCTGGACAACCCCCCTGCTGAGTGATTGACAGCCAGGCTGTGTGAATGGGGGATTTAGGCATAAAAGGCAGGACTCTTGGGCTAGAAGTCAAACTGCAAGGAACCGAAGAGATGCAGAGAAGAAGACGGCTGCTGCAACCCAGAGTCCCGGTGAAGCCCTGCTGCAGTCCTGAGCCATCTACCCTTCAACGACAAGAGTAGATCCAGTCCGGAGTCTTCTTCCCTTGAGCCTGGTGGGATCAACCAGCTCGTCTTTTCTTCAGTCAGATAATCCTCTGCTGGGTCGAGATCACTGCTGTGCTGTAGTGGTCCGGATAGCCATCAGCAGAGCCCTCTCCTGATTCAAAGGAGCGCACCTTTTATTCATTGTTGTCTTTTTTGCTACTGCTGGCCTCATCCCTGGGTAGTGCAGATCGCTACAGACGTCCTCCTTGTCCCCATGACTGAAGCTGCAGGAACCGTGAGTCTGCAGGAACAACTGCCGTGGCACCAACGGAATAAGGTACTGTGCACATTTGGTCGGTCTCTCCGTCTGAGCAGCCGGAATCGGGGCAAACCCTTTTCCTCCACGAAGATTTGTTCTTTCTTCCCTCCCTCTTATAACTTTTCCTTCCATTTGACAATCTTTACGAACTCTTGGCATCTCGAATCTCGAACTGTTCAACGTGTGATCCTCGGCAACTAAGCATCTGCTCCATTGACACTGGCGCAGGCCTATTGGCTTTAATCTGTATCTTTGAACACGTCCTCGAGTCCCCTTGCCTTGAAAAAGTATTGCCTATGATTTTTATTCACTTTTCCCTTGCTTGAAATTCTTAAGTACAAAGTGTGGGCATTTCTTTCCGCGGGTACGCATTAGTATCGCAACACGGGTCTGTCAAATCCTAATGTACTTACCTTGAATTTACTGGAACAAGTGGAATTGGTTGTGTGTAGTGTATTTTACGTGTGGTTTCAAACTTATAGCAGTGAAGTGTTTTATAACAGATGGTTTAAAATAAATGTACTTGTATTTTATACCTGAAAGAAACCTTGAGTCAGTGTTTGCATGAGTCACAGTAATTGTGGTCCTTTGTGTAATCTCTACTACTGCTCATTTACTCTTGAGATAAGTCTGGCTGCTCCGCTACTGCTACCACTTTAACAGTGTAGTACAGGCTTGTACCAAAGGTGAACTTGTATTACCACTTGTAGTCTTAATTGTGTGTAGTGGTCCCTAAGGGCACTGCACAGGACTCTGCCTAACACTCCTGGAAGGCCACTGGTGGTATCCGCTAACACTTCTGCTGGAACTCTATAGTGTGTCCGTGGGCGAGAGCATCCAACACCCATCGGTCGGTGGAGATCTTTTCCCACTCGCTGATGAAGCCCCCCAGCAGGCCTCCCACTTGGGTGCATGGGTGGGGGCCCGACATCCTGGCCGGTTCAATCCTGTTTCGGGGCCTGCATGCCGCCTTAGGAGCGACGTCCACCGAAAGCCTTGGGAACGGCCTCTGTATGCCTCTTGGGTCGTGGATCGGGAGGGTTGACGGTATGAAGAGGATCCTCCGCCTTTTCCCCCGGAGGCATGAAAGGATGGGCGATGCTACCGAAGAATGCCCAGGGCACAGGCCGTCTCCGTGTCCGTCTTAATGGCCTGCAACGACTCGTCGGCGGTGTTAGGAATCACCGACCCAGATCCTGGAAACTCTGGCACAAATGGAGATTACAGTGATTCTCTCATCCTTCACCTCCCCCAAGATGGCTGCTGGATTCAGCTGTGCAAAATTCATGCAGCAACTGCCTAGCTCTCCTACAGGAGGAGCCACAGCATAAAACGCCGCTTGAACTCGACTCGCTGCGTTGCTACTACTTTGGAACCGTTACTTCTACATTCTACTCGCAATTGCTGCTTTGGATTTCCTGCTACCCCAAACCCGGTAACGCTTTCCCGCTTTTTGTATCTGCTCACCACTTTCTTTATTGGCTGCTATCTCTCGCGCCCCTCGCGTACTCCCACTCTTTTCTTACCCTTCTTTTCCTGCTGAACTCCAGCTGCTGTCCCCTTGCCTTTGCTGCGTTACCGTTATTTGTCCTTTCAAGGCGCAGCCCTGCGCTGCGCTGCTCCTACATCTACCTCTGGGCACCATCTTGCGCTCCTCGCATTGCTCGTGCTCCTCGCATATGCCAAAGCATAATCCCATGCCCACACTACGGACCGCCTCCAGCGCTAGATAGAGGGTCTCTGCGGTGCTTGCTTGTTCGTTCGTTTCACGCACTACCCTCATTCCCAGCAGGTGGCTTAATCCCATGCCCACGCTGCAGTACGCCCTTGTTGCACTGCAACAGGTTTCTGCCATGGCTGCCTCACTGCATCAGCGCTCCTCGCCTTCCAGCTTTTCACACCCTCCCAGCTGACAATTACTACAGTCTTAACAACCTTTTCCTCGGACAAATCCCACAAACGCCAAATACCTCCTGCGAAGACAGAATAACACAGCTTCTCCTCTACTGTCTTACTGATCAGCAGGAAAGAAACTACTCATCCCTGGGGGTTTTTCCCAGTCATTCAAGGTTTTCCCCATTTCTGCACGACCTTCTGTTTTAACTTCAGAGGTCAGACAGAAACAGGGATTGACTCACACTCCTCCCTAACAGACTGCCTTTCCAAAGAGGTTGTCGCCATCGAAGGGCATGTCCAGCACCCTCGTCTGGACCTCTTGATGGAAGTTGGTGGCTTTCAACCAGCCACGACAACAGAGGCAGACACCGTTCCCCATCTGTCGGAACCCTTTGTCTGCGATTGTCCACGACCACAGTGATGGAATGGTCCGATGCCACCTCGCCCTCCTGGAAGATCTAAAGCGCCTCGACTTGCTTGTCATCGGGTAGAAACTCAACAGCGGTTCCATCTTATACCACAGCTCCTTGTCGTATCTGGCCAGGATTGCAAGTGCGTTAGCTGCCTTGACTGTCGTCGCCGCCGAGTAGATCACTGTCCTACCCGTGGCATCCAACTTCTTCCCTTCACTGTCCGGGGGAACGGAGGCTGAAGATTAGGGGTTGGATGACTTCTTTCTCGCTGCCGCCGAGACCACCGAGTCCGGGAAGGCTGCGAACATACTCAGGCACCCAGTACTTTTTCTCCAGCCTACACCTTGTCGTTCAGGGCCGAGGCTGGGTTTCTCATCAGCAACCAGGCCTTCGTCCCAAACGCCGTCTAGGAGAGGCATCGTCAGAATGGTCTAACTTTTGGCCTCCCGCCGTTGATATAGGAAGCCTTCCTTCTTCGTCTCTTCTGGCGTCAAGTGAAAGAGCTCAGACGCTCTGGCGACCATGGCATGGAACAACCTACCTCGTCTGAGAAGGCCTTGACAGCGGAGAGATGCTGCCGTCGTCGTCCATGTCCGTAGTCGTTGTGTCCGTCCCCATATCCCTAGGCAGGGAGGGCATGTGCGGAAGTTGATGAAGAGAAAATAGCACCCTATACCACTGCTTCACCGGCGGCGGCAGGCCCATTGCTACCGGGGCCGGAGGAGCGGTCAGCATCCTCGTCTGGATTTCCGAGACACCAGGTCCTCCTCATCCGAGGAAGAAATATCCGTGCCCTGGAGCATGGTTGAGGCCTCCCCTCCCCCCCTTCTTCGCATCCTGAGGGGCCGGCCTCAGGTTTAGGGATGGCATCCTCCACTCCTCCACTGGTTTGCCGAAGCCTCCCGTGTCGGGGTGTCCCTTAGACCGGTACAGCCCCTCTCGAGAGGGCGTCCGCCACCAGCTCGATCGTCGAGGATGACTTTGCCTGTACCACCTGGGCCTTCAGGGGCAGGTCGGACACCCTGCCCTGCGCCTTTTCTCTGGCTTCTCCCGCAGCTTTCCTGGGTTAGCCGATTTCCTCTTCGAGGAGGAGCTGGAGCGATGACTGGAGATGGAGGCAGATGGCGAAGATGATCGTGCCCTGCCCGTTGCGGGACTCGCTTGCCCGGCGACCCCGACGGAAATGGACACAGTGCTTGGCCTTGTCTTCGGCCCCCACGGATGGAGCACCCTCAAAGGACTTAGAAGCCCGCTCCTCGGACCGGCCGGACCTGGGTGAGGCATGCCCCTGCTTGCCGCACGGGGTAGAGGCCTTGGGGTTGAGTCACGCCACCAACCTACTGTGACCATCCTTGGCGGTTCACTTGGAGAACCCAGGGCAGATTTCACAATCTGCTTCCCTGTGGTCTGGATGGAGACAGTAGAGGCACTGGGAGTGTTTGTCCTCCACAAACGTTCCTCAATCCGCAGCTGGAGCAGAGCTTGAGGAGGGAGCCTCCCTCCTTCTCCTCTGACATGGTCCGGCGTGCGGTGTAGGCCCGATGGCCTTCTAGAATCTTAGATGAAACGTTGATGATTCTTGCCCTTGAGGGGCATTGAAAGACAAACGGATCCCTGCTTGCCAGTCAAAGGAGCGAAAGAGCGCACAGGCTCTATTGATCAAAAATAGAACTTTTGAATCACACAGAGCATAACACGATGACTCCCAACACTGAACGTGCTGTAAAAATCTGAAGATGGCTGCCAAAGGAGGGGCTTAGGGAGAGGGCAGTCATTGGCTGGGGGCAGTATGACCCAGAGTTCAGCGATTGGTTTAAAGGAGAAAGACAGGTTGTAAGTGGAAGTGAAACTGTTTTTCTTTTACAGTGGATTTCCCGCCTGACAATGGGGAATATTCATGAGCACGTGAATCCATCCCAGACCCCAAGGTGGGGAATGAAAATGTTCCATCCCTACCGAGAGGCAAAGGAATTTGCGGTGCTGAGACCATATTAGGATATGCATGCAAGTATCCTGGAGATCCACCCCGTTGAGCCAGTCGCCTTTCCGAAGAGACGACCTGATCTGGTTGGGCGTGATTATCTTGAATTTCTCTTGGGGCAAGGGAAAGGTTGAAGTTGGACAGGTCTAGGATAGTGCGCAGGCCAGCCTAGTTGGGTTTGGGCACTGAACAGAAGGAAATAAAATCTCTCCCCTTGTTCCGATGGAGGCATATGCTCCACTGCCCTCAGGTCCAAGAGTTTCTGCACCTCGGCCCTTAAAGAAGGAGACCCTGTCTGATGTAAAGCGTGGTGAGGAGTTTGAGTATCTGAAAGGGGTAGCCGAAAGCCCGACCAGGCGACAGACAAAACTGACAAAACCCACTGTTCGTCTGTTGTGGTCCTCCGTGCCTCCTGATGAGACCAAATCCTTCATCCCACATGTGACTTGTGTAGACTTATCGGAGGCAAGGGCTCTTGTAGCTGAAGAGGAGGCTGAGGACCAGGAGATAACCGGCTACCTTGTCTCTGCTGTTTGCGCTGAGGCCCACTGGAGGAACGATCGGCCTGGCGTGCACTTTGATCTTGAAACCCTCTGAAGCCTGAAAAGGATCTAGATCAGGATTCAGATTTCTGAGTATAGGTTTTAGACAAAGCAGGTTTTGCTAAAACAGCTGTTAGCGTACTCGCTTTGGTTTTGTTAAGTTCCTCATCAGTGGAGGAATGGAAAAGCTCTTTTTCCTCAAAAGGAAGTACAAGCAGCTTTTCTTGGACCTCCCTTGAAAACATAGCGTGAAGCCACACCTGGCGGGAAACATCAACCTCGATCATCAGGCCCTGGGCTGAAGTGTCCACGTGACTAGCTGCAGACTCGAGCAGATCCTGAGCCAACACTCTGGCATCAGACAGGCCCTCTTTGAAGTCTTCCAGCTTGTCTTGAGGAATACAGTCTTGGAATTCTGACAATTCCTTCCATAACTTGAGGTTGGCTGCCGCAAGTATGACCTCAGTATTTGCCTAATGTAGCTGAAGCCCTGCATAGGCAAACACTCCCCCCCCCCCCACCAAACCCCCCCCCGCCCGATACTATTGAGGACCTTGTCCTATTTAAGCAATACCTGTGAGACAGCAATGGAGGAGGAGGAGGAAGGTTTAGACTGACGCATAGCCGCCACCACTACAGTAGATGAAGTAAGTGGACAGGGAGCTAAAAGGAATGTCTTCTGATGACTGTAGCTTGTAGCAAGATTCAACTTTTTTGTTGATGTGATGCCCGGTATGGGGTTCCTCTTAAATTTTGGGAGCTTCAGCAAACACGTCCTTTTGAAGAAATAGACCAGAGCGCTCTTGTGACTTTAAGGTCAGGGCTGCCGAGAGAGCACCGTCCTGCACGGTTGGAGGATCCAGAGTTGGAATTTCTAGCAACGCCATAACATCCAACACCTTGTCCTGAAACACTCAGATGGAATGGGGCGGGTCCCCATTATCTTCGTCCATCTGCCCCTCGTCTTTTTTGCTGGGGAACTGAAGACTGTTCCGAAAGACGTGGTGTATCAGGCCCCTTTAAAAAAAAAAACACTCCAGCGAACAAGGAAAAAAATACAGGACTATCGCCACTGCTTACAAAAAAAAAAGCCATCACTAGGACAAAAAAGGAAATCTATAATGAAAGAATCCAGAATGCTAAATCTAGCACCAAGGAACTTTTAACCATCCTGAAAGAACTAGAATCCCCTGCCCCCATCATCGACGACTGTTCTAAAAAGGAGACCCGGTGTGCGAACATCCAAAAGGCCCTCTCAGACAATAGCTCTGCTACAATCCAAAATCAACACCAAAAAAAAATAACCTACCCCCTAACACGCACTCCTTCAAAGACTCTCAGCATAATACTCCATAATACTCCACCATGTCCCCCCCTTCCAATTCTCTCAAGTCTCCATTAAAGATGTGGAAAACATTATCTCAGGAATTAAACCTAACTGTAAGGGCGACATATGCCCCGCTACAGTCATCAAGGACAATGCAAGAGAATTAGCCCCATTTATCACCACTCTGATAAATGCTTCATTTAAAAACTGTGCAATACCCAACAATCTCAAGGAAGCCTGTGTCATGCCCCTGTTAAAAAAGCCTAATTTAGACCCCAATGTGCCCCCAAACTATAGGCCCATCACAACAGTCCCGTTTCTTCTTAAGATCCTGGACCGCGCAGCCTATTTACAAATACAAAAACACCTTGAAGACAACAACTTACTAGGCCTTCATCAATCCGGATTTAGACCCAGACATGATACAGAGACGGCACTGCTAGATTTCAAGATTCAGATGGATGAGCTTAAAGACAGGAAAGATTGTCATTCTCCTGCTTTTGGATCCATCAGCTGCATTTGACTTGGTAGACCATGAAATCCTCACTCAAAACCTAAAATCAGCTGCCGCCTTCTCACCGAACGCAGCCAGTTCCAACAGAACCACCAGGGTCTTTTCACCCACAGCTTCAGCACCACCAGTGCCCATTACCTGTGGTGTGCCCCAGGGCTCTTGTATGTCGCCCACACTCTACAATATTTTTACCAAACTCCTATTCGACTGCCTCGATAATCTGTGTGTCACGTATACCAACTATGAAGACGACGGTCAGATCCTCGTCACACTCACTGGATGTCACTCTCAAGACACCAAACTGAGTAACGACATCTATCTAGAGATCCAAGCTGGATGGCCACTCATAGCCTCTGTTTATATGATGATAAAACGGAACTACTTATCATTGGTTCTCAAACTCGTTTAAACAAATTAGACTCATGCTAGGAGTCTTAACATTGACTTGAATATCATTAAAGTCTCGAGGGAAGTTAAAACGTTGGGTATTTACCTTGACTCCTCATTGACACTAAATAGACAAGTTAACTCCTTAGCCTCCACCACAGCCTATACTAACAAACTGATCAACGCTTGCAAGCCATTCTTATCTACCACCAGCTGTACCACACTAGCAAGAGCACTCATTCTCTCCAAGCTCGACTATTGCAACACACTATTCATCGGGACCTCTGTACGGAACTTAAACAAAGTCCAAGTGTGCAAAACAATGCCCTTAGATCAGCCCTCAATATCCCGAGATTGAGTCATAAATCCGCCCTCAGAAGAGAAGCTCATTGGCTACCCATCTGGGATAGAATCACTCTCTGCACTCTGCTCATCACTCATAAGTGCCTAGCCAATACAGCTCCTGCGTACCCGACAGCCAAATTCACAAGACAACAAACCAACAAACCAATCAGATCCAACTACCTCAACCAACTTACTATCCCCAAATTCAACCTAAATACAGCAGAGGGGGGGGGGCAGTTTCCCAGTGCTAGCAGCCAAATGCTGGAACACACTCCCTCCTGACATCAGAGCAGTCCCCGCTTTCTGGACTTTTGAGCCAAAACCAAAGGCTGGCTCCTCAGTCCAAACGACTCCTAAGTTTGTCATGTCCTTCCCGATAACCACATGCTCTCTGGTTGTGAGGTCCCTCTGATGGGTTGTTCATAAATTTGCTATTGCTCCAATCCTATGTAAATGTATGTATAAATGTAACTAATAATGATGTATAATTGTAACCAATAATATTTCGCCTCTGCCCTTGTTCTGATCTACTGCTTTTTGACTCTGACTTTAAGGTGATCTGTAACACACCTCAAGTATCCATTTCTGAAAAAAGGTGAACTGTAACCCTTCCCCGTCTGGCGGGATTTGTAATTGATGTATGTAACATTATGTCTAAGTCTAAGCGCCCAGTTACCCCTGGGTGAGGTGCGCTATATAAGAAAATAAACTAAACTAAGCTAAGCATCTTCCCAGATCAAGTTGGTACAAATATGTGTTGAAGTTTAGTTTGAATACTCAAATGTATACATATTACTTTAAAAATGCACAAGTAGGGGGGGTGGGAAAAAAGAGGGTGCAGCCAATCGGCAACAGACCTATTATGGCGCCAAAATAACTCAGGAAAAGTAGTAATGCCCATCAAACTGTTGGAGATAGCATTTCAGCAATTACACTTTCCAGCACACAACACCAAACAACACATTGCAGCAGAGCTACAAGAATACTGGTTCGTGCCCTGTCTCCAGGACCACATATCCAGATTGACAATGGAGTGCACAACGTGCCAGATATACAACTCTGGAATGACGCTAAAAACCCTCAGGGGAACAATTCCAAACCCCTAGGGCCCTTCAGAGAACTGCACATTGACTACGCAGATATGGGGGAAAGGTGTAATGGGGCACGCTACATTATAGTGTTTGAATGCCCTTTTTCAAGGCGGGTGGAAGCAGGCCCATGTGCACGACCTGATGCTAAAAGCGCTGCAAAGTTCCGAGTAAGAGAAGTGTTCCCGCGTTAGGGAATTTGCGACGTAATTCGCTCAGACAACGGCACTCACTTTGTGAACGAGCTCTTCAAAGAAGTTACCACATTATTAGGGATAAAACATAAACTGTGCTCGATTTATCATCCTAAAAGTAATGCGATTGTCGAAAAGATGAACGGACTGTTAAAAGGGAGACTGTCCAAATTGTGTTTTTCGTTAAAGAAAAACTGGATCTACTGTTTGCCCCTTGCGCTGTTTGAGCTGAGCAATCAGACGAGCAAGGACCACCATCTGTCCCCGCACGGAATTGTGACAGGGAGACGGATGCACACTGCACATTTCCCACTACGCCAACACTCGGACGCGCACAGAAGTGCCACAATATTGGGAGACGAGTTCACAGAATACCTGAAGAAGCTAACTAGGGCAGCGCGCGCAACTTCAAAGCAGCTCTCACCACCATTCACAAGGGAAGAGGGAAGCACGACAGTGTCCCATGCAGAACACGAAGTACAGGGACAATTAATGCCAGGAGAGTTCGTTTTTGGCCGGAGTTTTGTGCGCCGGTGGAATGCCCCACGGTTCCAAGGACCATACGAAGTGGTATTTTGTACCCCTACAGCTGTAAAAGTAAAGGGGCTCAAATACTGGATACATTTGACAGATGTGCGAAAGGCGTATAATAGTGTACAGGAAGAGGTGGATGAGGAGGCACAGACAACAGCAAACAAAAATAATGAGAATGATGAGTGAACGTGAACAAGTGAATAGAGGAATGTAACTGACAGATAAAAACGTTAACGAAAGACATTATATCACAGGTTATCGATCGAGACAAAATGATTAAAAAAAAAAAAAGGTGTGTTCAAGTGTAAATAACAATGTGAAAAAAATGTATATAGCATGCTCCCTTCTCTGTATATTTTTCTACCTTTCCCCTCCCCTACCCAACCCAACCCATCTCCCTTCCATGACCTCCTGGCACAAACAGTGCCAACAAAAATGTTTACATGCACGCACTTAATGCACTTTTATATCTCAAACAGGAACTACCATGGCAACAAACGGACAGCCTGCAACGGATAGATTTGTTAGATATAGAGAAATTTTAGCTGAAAGATGTAGATATTCGTAAGAGTGTGGATTGTCTGTATGCATTACATTATTTTTTACAATACTGTTTGGCCTGGTTACGTATTGGTTTATAGCGTTCATCTCTATCGAGATGAACGAGGGGGGAGGGAATAATGGGATTAATGTGACAAATGAAACAGCAATTGTAAATACTAAAGAAGGTGATTTTTTGGTATGGGACGGATCTAAATTGGTATGGGGGTATTACACAACACCATCTTATGTTGCTATCTCGCCAAATGAAAGATTGCAGGAAAAAATGCAAAACAGCACAACTTCCCGCCAAAAGCATCTGATTACAATGCCCATAGTTTAAATGATCGTAACCCCTCTGTTATATCATGGTTATACAACATCCCCACCAGCGTGCCCACTCCCGCAACAGAAAACACACTGTAAGATAGCACGAAGAAAGAGAATGAAAAAATGACAGCAAGATATGAAGCATTATATGATGACTGGGAAAAGGGGGGCGAAGGGAACAAAGGGGGGCCCACACTGTTCCTCGCTCATAAAGCTGGGAAATATCTTAGAAATAACAGAAGGAAAAGGGAGGCGGGGAGGAGGAAATATGACGAATATTATGGGTTGGGATTGGACAAAATGGAAGACCCACGACATCCCCACCAGATAAATAAATGGTATGCAGACATGAGTGCATCGGCTAAACAAACAACAAATGAGAGCTGTTAAGTCTGCTCCCTGTTTCCCCATGCTTCAGGTACACCCAAAGTATTGCTACCCAAAGAATTGCCTATTGTCGATGCCCAATGTCTCCTTCATCTCACGTTGTGCAGAATTAAGAACACCTTCCAAGCACATGAGGTAACTTTTAAAATGCTGCAGACTGAGAAGACGTGTTATCCAAAGGCGGTAGGAGTGATATGTTTGGAGGAACCATTTTTTATAATACAAGGGACACGGTTTTCAGAAAATAAGTGGAAATATGAAGAGATAATGTGCAAAGCAGAAGCGCTGCGAGGTGTGGCACCAGAGAAACTGCAATGGATAGAAGAAACTTGCACACCAGTCTGGAAGGAGCACATCTCAAAATTGACTTGGGTGACGGCCATTGAAAAACCCTTCAAGCTACAGAAAAAAATAAACTATGAACTGTGTTTCAAGGGAGAGGGGAAAAACATCATGGGGGTAAACAAAAATTGCAACAAGACCCTCACCATCCCAGACATGAGGAAGGGGACAGCGGCCCTCATGGACACTTATTGGGTATGTGGCAACCAGGCATACCTGCACCTCCCAAAATCCTGGGGTGGCAGCTGCTCATTGGCCACCCTACACTCCGCACTAATGGTGATACCGGAAAGCCACATTGATGGGAGCAAGAGAATGCGAGAAAGACTTCAGCAGAATGAGGCCCAGCCAACTGCAGAGTCGCAAGTATATGTCCTGTCTTCCGGTAACAAGGAGGAGGTGCTGTCACGAAACAAACAATCATCGAACTACATATCAAAAGCATCATCAGAGCTGCTGGCACAGATCCCGGATAGAGATCGATTATTTAGCTCTGCAGAAACTTTCTTTGCCTCACTCATCCCTAGCGTCCAGGCACGAGCCAATGCAAAGTGGCTCCAAATCACACGCTGGGAGCTGATCCAGCTGGCGAATGACACTGAAGAAGGGTTTAACGTAATAAAGGTGGAAGTGCGAGCACTGCGGCTGATGACCATGCAAAATAGGTATGTCTTGGACCTGTTGACAGCAATGGACGGAGGGGTTTGCCGAAAAATTGGAAGCGCCTGCTGCACTTTCGTACCTTCCGAAGACGCGGATAATGGTTCCTTGTCCCATGTGATCGAAGCAGTACATAACCTCGGAGAAAGAATGAAAATGGAAGGTGGAGCAGAAGAAAGCACATAGTTCGACAACATCTTCTCCTGGGTCCCATCGTGGTTAGGAATGACTGTTAACTTTTTGATGCCGGCAGTAGTGTTCCTCCTTTTTATTTTTTGCATGTGCCAGGTGGGTCTTCGATGTTGTGCTAACGCAGTACCAAATGGTGCAATGATGATGGTGACAATGGGCAACGCCCGCGGTACGATACAAACCATGCAGGAAGTACAGGTACAAACAGGAGCAGATTACACTTCAAGATTCCAGATGGTGCCCATATACCACGACAAGGATATAGTAGATAAGCTATGGCACACTACAATTAAAGATCCCCGTATACCTGAATGGTATGAGGAGGTGTGGGTGGACTTAGAAGGTGCAGTAGTTGTATATATTTGACCTGCACCCCGGACGAATATGCTAGGAGAGGAGAAAGCCTGCGGGGAGTGTGCAGGGCATGGATGCCCATAAAAGGCACTCCTGCATGGGATGACGCTATAGCTGAAGAGGAAGAATGCAAGAGGTTGGAGGATTTAAAGTATTCGTTACGTAACGAAAGGGGGGAAATGTATGGGAGGATTGGTCCAAGAGACCCCCGTCCCCTGCATCCTCTCCCCCTTGTGAAGTCCATGGCTCGTCAGGGGTTCCCCCTGCCACCAGGGCCCAGGTGGTGGGTGGGCCACTGGCTGAAGACATTGACAAAACATGCTGAATTTAGCTAGGCTCTGGAAACCATTTTGTGAAATAAAGATGGCTTGAGCCCTGTGCACCGCAGCGCGGCCCCCACCCTCGTAGAGTTTCACTTATCCCTGTGGCCGCAGTCTCTGGCAGATCCGCTGAGAGCCCGTTCCCACGAACAGACGGACATGAGCTAGTGTTAGATACCAACACTAACATTTCACCTTCCGCAGTGTATCGCTGTTTCCAGTATGACCCGGCCAGCAGGGCCGGGGTGGAAAAGAACTATAAAATGGTCCCCGGACAAAAACAGAGTCCCCAAATACTAATGAGCAAACCACCTGTGATGAAACCTTTCTCTCCACGACCTTTCTGACTAAAAACCTGTAACCACCATGAAGATGGCAGAATGTGTGCTTATATGATATTCGGGATGAAGTACCCACATCCCCGTAGCTGTGCGCAAATAGTAAAAGTGTCCCGGGGTTTTTTTCATGTTGTATGTTTCGCCGAGAAGACTGCACCCCCAGGTCCCATGCCATAACCAAACTAATGCTGCTGGAGCACAAAGGAAGACAAATGCAACCCTATTGGGAGCTCATGCAAGGGGTGCACGAAAATGCACCATATGTATGTCCAAGCTCACTATGTGTCACTGCCGTCAGTCTTACTGGCGGGTTGCTCCTGCGTGCTCCACCAACCTTACTACTACCTCACTTACCGCACATGTATAGAAATGTAACAAAATGTTGTGGTTGTTAAATACTTAACGTATAGGTAACGTGTTTGAAACGGCCATGTGAAAGGCATTAACAATGTCAAAAACATAAGCTTTGAAAAGACTGAATGAGTATTGTACATTATGTGAATGATTATGTTTCTTCCACTTAAAACTGCAACACACGAGGAAAATACCTTTGTGAACACATGCAAGGCCATTCCCCCTTCCTCCCAGTGAAGCCTGCCAGACGAAAAAGCAGAGGCCTGTGCTGCTCTGCTCCACCTCCCCCAATTTGGCTGGAGCGCTTCAAACATTCACATTCCCCCCGCAGCACCCAAGGCCACGGCCTGCCACCTGAATTATTTACAACCCAGCAGTAAACCCCGGCCTTAAAACACAGATCCAAAGGCGCCCTTTCTTAGGCTCCACGACCCACCGGCTCACCCTAGGTTAATGGCCCCTGTAAAAGTAGGACACCCAATATTATGGCAACACTGCAGGAACACATTCATAATGACTTCTAACGAGACATAACACGGACAGGCCGTCCCATGCCCTGAGACCCAACCTCGCGACCTATGATACCCGGTCAACAGGACGATGGTAACCATGTATTGATGTATCACCAAAAGACCCCACTCTAGGTGCATTCCTCCTGTGTTGCATTAACCTGTAGAATAATCTATTGGAAGATTTACCGGAGAAGATAATATTGCAATGTTGAAGGACTGCGGTGTGCGTGGCCTTAGGGCAGAAAGCCAGGAAAGACGTTCATCACTGACACTGGTCACGGCTGACACAACACTGTCCGGATGAGCCCGGCTGACCTGCCAGGCCCAGCCCAACCCACGAGGGTAACCAGTGACGTCCTCCAACCACGGCAAACCACATTGCAACAACACCTATAGTTATTTGTTGCCACCCAATCCCCACGAACTTGTGCCCCCTCTAGCATGTAGGTTCTTGTGACGCTTTTTGTAAATATATACGCCTGTCTTTGCTATTGTCAGGCAGAGCGCTCTCGGAGTTTGCAGAGTCCTTTGCATGCCCTATTCTGATTGATAAACTCCCATTTTAGCTCACCCGCACTTTGCCCTAGTCTTATTCCCATCTTGCGAGAGTCCATTACTGTCTCTCATTGTGGGGAGGATCGTGCTTTCTGGGGGACGCTCGCCTTCAATATCTAGAAAATAACACAAAAGAGGAGTATTTCCTATAATGTTGCTAGTAAAGTATAAAATGGGCATATCTTTTAAACCTATAGCAGCATTTAAATATTACCTTCAGAGTGCAGAGGTGGATTTAACAGTCGGACGTGGGACACATGGCCATGGTTGCCCCGCTGTGCCCCTCTCCCCTCAAAGACAAATAGCCAAAGCAGCACAGGCCCTCCCAGGGAGGTATTATCGTTTGAATGGGCTTTAGCAGCAGGTTATTTACAACAGGAAGTGATTAGAGATGGGAAAAGGTAGTTTACTATTGTTGTGGAACTTTTTTCTTAAAATTATGCAAGATTTTAATAAGCTCTTTAAGTTTGTTGGGCGATTAGAAATTAGGGGGTACAGAACAAGCTGTGTGAAACAATGACCTTGACATGCATTTCAGTTCACTTTGTGTCTGTATCAGATTTTTTTGCATGCTGGAACATGTAGGTTTTCATTCAGGATGGATAAAATAAAGCTACAATCATAGGGGGTCATTTTCCAAGTCAAGCGGAGTGGAAAAGGTGATGCTAAAAGATTTACTGACACTTTATGTGGTGAAGGATTTTGTATGAATTGGGCAGACGATTTTTTTTTCTTTTTTCCACTTTGTATTTATTGAACTTTTCAATAGCAACAGTAACATCAGAAAGCATCTGATGAAAATCGAAGAACATTCCCAACCGAGATGACATTTAATATCCCTTACCCCCGCCCAATCCTCCCAATACTCCTGCCCCCCCCCCAAACAATGAGCTACACAGGGTTCAACAAGATAAAAGAAACAAAAAGTGCACGAGAGTTAGAGCCAAGGCATAAAACCAGGTAAGCCTTCTCAGCAACCCCTCTCTACCGGTAAGGTCCCAGCAAGACACTAAAATTTAGGTGATACATTCAAATGCCAGCCACGACCTCCCATCCTCAAGCCCCATTCCGAGTCCAAGATTTTAGAGCGTCAAGGCTTCACAGTCCACACTGTGAAGAGAAAAACAACCGGTGGGGGGTGTCTGTACTTCTGCTCTCTATATGATAGAGGAGAGGCACAGAGGACCCCGGCCAAGATTCTCTAATACGGTAGCAATGGACGAGCAATCCAGGCCTAGCTTCTCAGGAGGTGATGCAGGCTGGTTCTTAAGTACAGTGTACCCCAAGCCCCCACAAAGGAATGTCCACACACTGTATTGGTTAGAACACAGTCTTTATATAATCAATAGTCAAGGTTAGGTACACTTATCACAATAACTCACTTTGTACTCCGGAAAATCAACAATGGCAAATATATACAATTCTAAAGTGGTACCACCCCTTGTACTAGATCTTCTTAAAGTGCATCAACAATACTGTAACAATGTCACACAGATCAATAGAGTGAAACCAGCAATAGAGAGAGGAGAGAAAATAAGATGGTTGAGCAATAGGCAGAATACTGGCCCCTACCACTAGGCACAGTTCTGTGTGGAGATCCCCCCCCACCTGGGCAACCTGTAAAATAAAGATATAGCACAAGCCCAGTCCATATATTGTTCTGCAAGTCTTATTCCCTCCTATAATGTTTTTACCCCCCCAATGTACCTGGTGGAGTCGAGTTCTTCGAAGAGGCGTCGACAGATCCTTCTTGAGCGACCCCCTTTCAAGCGGGAGTCACGGATCGTCGAGAGGTGTCGAGAAACGTCGAGGAACTCGGTGTTCGGCGATGGGGAATCGACGGCCCTTCTTGAATGCCTTCCCTTTCAAGCGGGAGGCACGGGGCGTCGAACGTCCGTCGACAAACAAGGTAGAACGGCGTCGATGAGGCGGCAGCTTCGTCCGAGCGGTGCTCGTCGGCGTCGGAGCGTCGGCGTCCTGCAAGGCAGAGGCGTGCGGGGCACCTCGGTGACAATAGTTCTGGACCGCAAAGATTGTGGAGACGGAGGCCCAGCAAGGGCGTCGAGTCGTTCGAGTCTTTGTGGTCTTCGGGTGGCGGGAAACCCACCGGCAGGTTTCTCCTCGGCGCGTTGGTCGTCCTCGACTTTCTCCGGCAGGACAAAGCGGTCGACGGTGCGGACGAGGTAGTCCTTCGATTCGAATGTTCTTAGGCAAAGGAGCGGACGGCTCCGGTCGTCGGCGGCACGGCGTCAAGTGGTTCCCACGGCTGGGCAACACAACTTCGACGGGCCTCCAGCGGTTACACAAACCTGCGAACCCTGGTCGACGGCAATGGACTTCGACGGCGGCGATGTCCGGGTGCTTCACTTCGATCTCCTCGGCGATCCTGTCTCGGGTCGGCAGCCTTTCGAGGGTCTGTCTTCCAGGGCGCTTCGGCGAAGATGGAGCGGTGCTCGATGGTCCCTCGGAGCACGGGAAGAGGGCGCCTTACCAGGTCCTCTCTCGGGTCAGTCTTCGACGATTTCGGCAGCCTTCGGATCGGTCGAAGCAAATGCCACAGCAAGTAGTCTTCCAGCTGGACGTCGAGGATCAGCAGTTCCAGTTACTCTTAGAGTGGAGACTCAACTCCAGAACGCTTCTGAACGCTTCTGAACGTTCCTGAACACTGAACAGTGGTGAGAGGTCCCCAGATATACTATTCTGTCTCTCATCCACACTGCTGGCACACACTCAGCAGCCAATCATACAGAGGGGCATTCATGCAGTCAGTCAGCCAATCAGGCACACAGTGCATTCAGGCCACACTCCTCCCTTTCAGACACTCACAACAAGGAATGTGGATTGGGACAAGTACCCAGCCATTCAACACTACACACTGCATTCAGGCCAGTTTCGGGCAGGGCTGTCTCAGTCTTTGTCTCTCATGCCAGAAACCAGACAACCACAACAAGGAGTGTATATTGGTCACACACTCCATTCACCCAGGTCCCACCCACAGGAGGTACCCACAACATACAGTCTCTGGGAAGGCTCCAGTCAGTCTAGCTGGGCCTTCACAACAACACCATATATGGAACTTCCACCCAACAGCCAGTCAGGGGGAAGGGACAGAGTCAGGGCTTCCCAGGACTTTGGGAAAACAACAGGCAATAGAAAGCAAGAGGCCACAGGGGCCATCTTGTTTCCTATCAGGAATCAACTGATCCCAATGGTAGGGCCTGGGCATCCCAAAATGGAGGACACTCAGAGCACCTGTCAAAGTCAGCATGGAGCTGCCACCAGCCCATACCCTGCTCTGTGGGCCACCCACAGGTGCCCAAAAACATACACTAGGGGCACAGGGTTGTACCCCTACCCATGGGTGCCATAAGGGTATCCCAGGGGTCTGTTCACCAAACCAAAAGAGAGAGCTGCACTGCCAGGAGTCCCACATGGACTCCTGGGCAGAAAATATGACAGAACACACGATAAAAAGCAGTAAAGGACAAGGATTCAGAGGCCCTGTCCCTCTGATGCATTTCCAGCATCACACACACTTAATAGCACAATAGTCCAATCCTGCAAGAAAGAGAACATGTTATCATTGGCAATAGCTGCAAGTTTCTCATATGTAAAAATTGCCAAGAGTTTATTAAACCATTGCGCTTTCGTTGGGGCCTGGGGACTTTTCCACTTCTGGGCTAGGACCATTCTCCCAGCCCTCCACATTGCTCCCATCACCCTGGAAAAAGGCAATTCCTCACTCTCTGGCCTGGGGGTACCCAAGAGGATCTCCATGGGGTGTAGGGAGGGACAAGTTCCCAGGATGTCCTTAATCCAGCTTAGCAACTCCGCCCAATAAACCCCCCAGAAATCCACCGAAGATAAAGGGTCGCTCGCAACTAAAGAAGACCTCCAGGCTTTCATGACCGACATTAAGTCGGAATTCAGGTCCTGCATGGCCAAACTAACGACCAAACTGGAGCAAACAGAACAACGAGTTAGCAACATCGAACATAGGTTGGGGGGAGTCCGAGGAGCTGGCTACGGATCACAATGCATTTACGGAGGTCCAGCGTTCCATCCAGGCACTAATGGACAGAACCGAAATCCTTGAGTTTAAACAGGAGGATTTGGAGAATCGCTCCCGGTGCAATAACCTCTGCATTCGCGGGGTCCCCTCTGCAATCACAGATAAGGAGCTTCTCGGATACATAAGCCTCTTTTTTCAATCCCTGCTGCCAGACCTGGATGAGACTCATCTCCTGCTTGACCGCCTCATCGGTTGCGCCCCCGCCAAGGATTGGATACGGATCCCCCTCCGGGCGTCATCACAAGAGTGCACTTCTACACTACCAAGGAGGCCATCTCAGCTATAGGCCGCTCAAAGGATGAACTCTCCTTCCAGGGCTCCCCATTACAGATTTTCAAGGATCTCTCCCCCTTAACTCTTCAGAAGCGCAGGCTGCTGTGCCCTCTCTTGCTCTTCCTGTGAGACCAACAGATCCACTATCGCTGGTTGTTCCCCGCAGCACTACAATTTTCGTATAAGGGCACTCCCCGTACCATTAGTCACCTGGACGACGCAGCATCCATCCTCTGCCCGGACTCCCCTGGGACTATAGAACCACACTCTTCGAGCCAGACAAGTTCTGAACAGGTCGCCGCCTCGCCCAAGCCAAGGCGGACCCCGTGGTCAAGGGTGCAGAGAAACCGTAAACCTAGATAACTGGGGCTGGTAGCTCCGAAGCATACATAGCGCAGGCACCACCAGGATTCCCGCAAGCTCGCCGCGGACCCAATGCAGTCCACACCCTCCTCCAGGGTGGATGTCATCTTTTTTACACTTGGAGGGACTCATGGAGAGACTCTCAACTATGTTGGAGATGTCACTTTGTGACATCCGGAGTGGCCGGGGGAGCCTCTGATTGATCAAATCAAAATCGACCCCCCCCCGGTCACAGTTTGGCTCTCCCGTTGGAGGCCGCCGTTGGAAGTTCTTATCTCCCGAGACCATTTCTAAAAAAAAAACTCAGCCACAGGAGACCCCAATGCAGCGTATTCCTCACAGCTATGGCCGACCTAATCCGTTCCCATTACCCCCCCCACAGAAATTGGACTTGGAGCACCAGCCCCCACACGTAAAATTAAAGTTCACCACCTTAAACGTCAGAGGCTTGAATTCCCCCCCGAAGAAGAAATCCATCCTCCAAAGACTGCACGATGAGGGGACCTCAATTGCTTTTTTACAAGAAACGCACCTACTCCCAGCAGACTTCTCTCGCTTACGAAGTACACTCTATCCTCTCCAATTCCTAGCCTCCAATGGAACCAAGAAGGGAGGCATCGCTATTTTTTTCGCTAAGGACTTACGGCCCCAGATCCTGCACTCGCTGAGTTGCCCCGAGGGCCGCTGTGCTCTGTCCTCGGCCAACTTTACACCCTAGTCTCGGCCTACGCCCCGAATGAGCACCAGGTGGGATTCTATCAGGACTTGGAGGACCCCCTTCTTCGATTTATTGAAGGGCAAGTGGTGGTCGGCGGTGACTTCAATGGGGTCCCGGACCCCCTCAGGGATAGATCTCACCCCCCAACGGCCAGGGACCTGAACTTGGCAACAGCCCTGCTCCGCTTATTCCGGGCCCTGAACGTCGTTGACTCCTGGAGAGTGCTAACTCCGGAGGAGAAAGACTTTACCTTCTATTCATACGTCCACCGTACCTTCTCCAGAATAGACTTATTACTGGTCTCCCCTCAGATCCTGACCTTTACGGACAATGTCACAATTGGCTCCCGGATCCTCAGACCACGCTCCGGTCTCGCTGACCCTGCGGGCATACGACCCGGATTCCCCCTCCCCGCCGCCAATGGGCCTTGTACGACCCTATCTTGGGGAACATGGCGACGAGAGACACGATCGCCAGAACCATCAGAAACTTATTTGCGGAAAACCCCGACGAGGACACCTCCCCGGCTAATACCTGGGACGCCATGAAGGCGGTGCTTAGAGGAGAGCAGATAGCCCAAGGAGCCGCGTACCACAAACAGATGAGGGCAACTCATGCCACTTTGGAAACTGAGGTTCATGAGGCCGAAGCTACCCATAAACGTAAGGGCTGGTCCCCGAAATCCTTTAGGGTCCTACAAATGGCAATGAAAAGACTTGAGGCGTACTACGCCGATGCTACAGCTAACCTGCTGACCAGAACCAAACAGTGGTACTATACTCATAACAATAAAGCTAATAAACTACTGGTCAGCAAGCTGGCCAAGGAAAAGAGCAGAAACTCCATCCTGGGTCTCCACGACGCACAAGGGAAGATCCATCACACGGAGGGTGAAAAACTAAGGCTGGTGGTCACCCACCAATCAGAAATAATGACGGCGGTCCCGCGGGACCCATAGGAGCAGCACTCCTACATTCAGGAGGCGTTGCTACTGCTTTTGAAACCAGAGGCGAGAGAGGAACTAGAGACACCTATCACCAATGAGGAAGTGGAGGAGGATATTAAGAGTCTAAAGCCGAGGGCCCCTGGCCCGGATGGGTTCTCCTCACGCTTTTATAAACTCTTCCGGCCTCAACTGGTGGCTCCTCTGACCCCGCCTATTCAACTCGTTTGTGGCCTCTGGCACAGTCACCCAATCAATGCAGAAGTCCATCACGGTGTTGGTTCTCAAGCCTGGAAAGGACCCCCAAGAAAATAGCTCGTACAGGCCCATCTCCCTGTTGAACTTGGACGCCAACATCTACTCCAAGGTCCTGGCCAACCGCCTTGCTCCTGTTCTCCCAAGCATAATAGACCCGGATCAGACAGGGTTTATCTTCCACAGATCAACGAAGGACAACATTCGCAGGCCACTAAGGACTCCCAGCAGCTAGCCATGATTGCGCTAGACGCCACTAAGGACTTCTATAAGGTGGACTGGCCCTATCTGTCTCTCGCCCTAGCGGCCTTCCGCTTTGGACCTACCTTCATGAGGATGGCACTGGCGACCTACCAGGCCCCGAGGACCCGACTAAGAGTCAATGGCCGCCTGTCGGACCCGATCCCTCTCACGTATCCCTCCTGCTTTTCGCTTTGGCCATGGAGCCGCTGGCCCAGCGAGTTCGCCGGGATCCCCCGATTTCTGGCCTGAGGATCGGCACGACCCACCACAAAATTGCTCTCTATGCGGACGATGTACTGCTGACCATCACAAACATCAGAAATTCCATGAGGGCAACCCTGGCTGAATTCCGGGCCTTCGGGAGAGTCATAGGTTTCGCTATCAATTTCCACAAATCGATTGCACTCGGAGTGGGCCTGCCCCCGGGCGAAAGGGAAGCCCTGGAGAACCACAACCTGTTCTAGTGGAGCACCCAAGCGATCCCATACCTAGGGGTCCAGATTCCCACCGACCCAACAAAGGTCTACAAGGTCAACTTCCCCCCCACTTTTCGCGGAATTGGAAAAGGACCTAGCCCGCTGGCAAACCCAAGAGATCTCACTGCTGGGGCGCATAACGACGAGCAAAATGAATATCCTTCCTCGCTTTCTCTCTATGTGCGCTGCCCTCCCAACCACAATTCCCCTCCCTCCTTTGCAACGGCTTCAAAGGAAAATCAGTGACTTCATCTGGAAGGGCAAGAAACCACGGATCCCTCGGAAAACGTTGATGGCCAGCACGAGATTGGGGGGACTCGGGGTGCCGGACCTTCGAAAATACTATATCGCAGCGCAACTGGCCCACTTCCAAGCATGGGACCTCGCCTCCGGACACCCGAAATGGGTAGAGATTGAACAAACCCGCCTCCCTCTCCCGCTCCGCTTCCTCCCGTTCATTCCTACCACGCTATGCTGCACCTGGCCAGATGTGCTGACCGCCACAAAGCAACTGATAAAGGCATGGGAGTGGGCCCGCAAACGGGGAGACATCCCAGGAGGCCTCAGCGCATCCTCCCCCATTTTCCTCAACCCCGCCTTCGCCCCGGTGGCCCGCCCACAGAATTTTAGGAACTGGGTAGCGGGAGGTCTCGAAACACTGGGGCAACTCTTTGAAGGGGATGCCCCCCTCACCTTCGAACGCTGTAAATCAACCTTCCAGCTGACGGAGGCAGACAGATTTACCTATGCTCAACTGAGGCACTGGTGCTCCCAACCCCAGACCCGGGCAGCCGCAACAAAACCCCTGGCCCCGCTGGAGCTCACAATGAAGGACCTGCCAGCCCGGGGAAAGATCTCGGCCCTCTACAAACTATTGCTGGAAGACCCCCTCCGTGTCAGGCCCTCCTATATGGGCCACTGGGAAGCAGACCTGGGCCATGCGATTGAGGACCACACATGGGTGGATGTCTGGACCAGAACACGTACGGCATCCCGCTGCGTCACCAACCGGGAATGCGCCCACAAACTCCTGTTGCGTTGGTATTACCCTCCCCTACGGCTCCACCACTTTCAGAGCGCCTTGGACCCCCACTGCTGGCGCCTCTGCGGCAACCCAGGCTCCTACTTCCACATGTGGTGGTCTTGCCCTAGAGTGAAGGAATTTTGGACCCAGTGTCTGGCCACCATTCGGGAAATCACCCAGGTCGTAATCCCCTCGATGCCCGAGCAGGTCTTCCTGGGAATCCTACTCCCGGGCGTATACCCGAGAACAGGGAGGAGGGTGGCGCCGATATCCGAACTTCTTTTGGCCGCCAAAATCACGATGGCCCGCACCTCGAAGTCTGCGGACGGTCCACTGATGACCCTATTGTGGCTTAAATTATGGGACATACCGATAGCAGAAAAGGTCACGGCAGACAAAGCGGGTCTGCTCTACCGATTTACTGACTCTTGGGCCCCGGTCCTGGACTATGACCAGAACTACCCGGCTCTGAACTTCAAACCACGCTTGATCGCGAGAGCCCTCCACACGGTAGGGGAGGACTCGCCGCCTGCCCAGGCCGAATGAGACACAGATCACTGCCTTCCGGGATTTTGGGGGTGGGGGACGGGACACTATGGTCTGATATGCCCTGTGAGATGTAAGCTTTGTTAATGCTCTGTTATCCAGTGTGTTGAACTATAAATAAACAAGTTAAAAAAAAGGGGCATTCCCGCGCATGCACCCCAGAGAGCCTGGACGGAATACTCGTGTGTGTGTGTCATACTGTGGGGGGCTGGGGGCTACCGTGATTCAAGGCTGCGTGACCCTATAACAATGGCGACGAGGCGGTCGCTCACACGTACCCACGTGCTGGATCAGCTGAGCTGACAGACAAAGGGGAACGATCGATCGGCATAGCAGCTGTGTCAGCACATGAGGGGGAAGGTGAGACACGCCCTATAACGCCGGCAAGAAAGATTACGGCTTCTCAACCAGAGAAGTGCAAGTGCGCCTCTGGAACTATTTTTTGTGCACATGAGGGCGCACTTTGCCCCCCATTTTTTTTTCTCTTTATCTCCCGACATGGAATGGGAGGTTTGCAAGTTTTTCTTTGTCCCCTCCCCGTAAATTTTTGAATACTTTGTACCTGCCTTAGGCGGTCACACCGAGTTGCGGCCCTCTGTTCACGGGGGGTGGGGATGTGCAGAGGGGTTCCTGTGCGCACAGTGTGACGTTGCTGAGTGGGGTGCTATGCCAGCATGGCGGATGGCCAAGTGGTAGACAAAGGTGCTCTGGCGATGGTCCATGTACACCATCAACAAGGGGCACTGGCTCCCATGCCAGAATTCGATGTATCTGGGGCGCCAGCGGCTCTGGGCCCCAGATGGAACTTCGGTTGGGGAGGTGAATGATCAGGCGATGAGAATCACCCCTTCTGTACGCTGTGGGCCAGTG
Organism: Ambystoma mexicanum; assembly: GCF_040938575.1. Classification (NCBI taxonomy): domain Eukaryota; kingdom Metazoa; phylum Chordata; class Amphibia; order Caudata; family Ambystomatidae; genus Ambystoma; species Ambystoma mexicanum. The sequence continues at coordinate 851,345,391 of NC_090936.1, read as the reverse complement.
GTGTTGAAAATCTTTGAGACATTGCAGCCTGTGGATGACTCCTACGGGGCAGCATAGGACTCTCCGAAAAAACATTTCATTCAGTTGGTGAACGTCGATTTTGAGAGGTTTGTGATGTGCGCAGCCAAACAGAGGGACGATGAGTCGCTAGACTATTTCCACAGCAGGCTGAGGCAGATGGCGGCCATGTGAGCTTAGAACAATGAGAAGGAGATGGTCAACCAGTTAATTCAGGAGTGTACCTCAGGAAAGATGCGGGGACAGGCCCTGAGGAAACCGGGGCTCACCCTTGTGCAGATTCTAGAATTTGGGTGATCCTAGGAGCTAGAGGACACAAGGGCTTCCAGAATGGACGAAGCCATGAAGATGGTGAAGCTGGAGGATGTCTGTGCGATGGTTCTATGTTATTTAATCGCAGACTTTTCATCGCAAATTTTTTCTCAAAAAAAAACCCATCTAATTTTTTTTTTCCTTTTGGGGGGGGGGGGTACCCCCCGTAAATTTTTTTTTATTCCCTTACACATTTTTTTTATTTTTTAACCCCCCCCAAAAAAACAAATTTGCAGTAAAAAACCCAGCGATGAAAAGTCCTGCGATCAAAGGATGGTATACCCTGTGCGATAGGGCACCAGGGGCAGTCGGTGTGGAATGGGCCCTAGAGGCGGCAGGGGACCGGAGATGCCGACTCACTGCACACTGTGCGAATACAACCTCCTGCATGTGGTCGAATGTCCTGCAAAAGGGCGAGTGTGTGGGAGATGTGGGGCAGCCAATCACTTTGCACGCATGTGCAAGGCCCCGGGGCCTGTAGTCACACCAAGAGGCCCTGCCAAGATAGGCATGTCTTCTTAGAGATGCTTCCTGAGGTTGGCCCAGGTGGATCAAGATGAGCACCAGCCAAATCTTGATCCTGACCCAGATGATGAGAAGACGATTTATTCTTCATCTCCAGTCTCAGTGATATCAAGAGAAAGAAGAAGAGTCAACTGAGATGTGCAGTGACTGTGGATGGATGTGAGATCCTGGTACTGATAGACACAGGAGCATCTGTGAGTGTAATGGCCTTAGAACATTATGAGGTGTTGCCAGGCCCGCAGGCTCTGGCCCAAGCAAAAGTGAGGATTTTCACCTTCGTTGGTAAACAGCCGCTGCCGTTGATAGGAGCATTCGTCTCGACAGTGGGTCATGGGCCAAGCACCATCAAGGTGAGATTTTGCGTCACCAATGTCAGCAAAGACACTCTGCTAAGCTATGCCATGGCCGACACCCTCAAGATTGTAAGCTTCGCATATGGGGTCTACGTGGAAGACACTCACGAGGTGCTGCTGAAGTTCGAAGATGTGTTTGTGGGCATAGGTAAACCGGTAGGGGTGCCAGTGAGACTACATATTGATAAATCCATCTGTCCTGTGGCCCTTAAGCACAGGAGGGTCCCATTTCATCTGAGGGACCAGGTGGACAAGGAGCTAGAACGCCTGGTGGAGATGGATATCATTGACACAATAGAGGGGCCGACCCCGTGGGTGTCACCGATAGTGGTGGCCCGGAAGCCGAGACAGACGGAGTGACATCATTGCAGAAGTACAAGGAGCAAGGTTTTTCTCCAAACTGGACCCGAGGGCAGACTATCATCAGGTGGTCCTGCACCCCGAGTCTTGGTACATTATGACTTTCACAACTCACAAGGGCTAATACAGATATAAGCAACTCCCTTTTGGCAACTATTCTGCCGCAGAGGTTTTCCAGAACATTATACGTGGAGTGCTGGCCGACCTGGCCGGGGTTATTAACATCAGTGATGACATTTTGGTGTTCGCCGGGACAGAGACTCAACACTGGAGAGGCTGGAGAAGATACTTGAGAGAATTCAGTCACGGAGTCTCACCCTCCACAAGGAGAAATGTGAATTCTTCAAGGATAAGATTGTGTTTTTCGGGTTTGTGTTTCAGCAGGGCGGCGTATCGCTGGATCCCAGGAAAGTGAGAGATATCAAAGAGGCAAAACCAGCAGAATGAGTCACGGAGGTGAGAAGCTTCCTCGGTATGGTAACATACTGTGGGTCATACATCCGGAATCTGGCGACGTTGTCTGAGCCACTGCGAAATCTGACAAGAGTGTGCTTGCTAGTGGACCCTACTGGAACAGAGTGCGTTTGAAGAGATCAAGATGTCCCTAACGGCCGACAGCACTATGGCATTTTTCAATCCAGCTGTAGCATCAGAAATTGTGGTGGACGCAAGCTCTTTTGGGCTTGGAGCAGTGCTGACCTGCAAAACTCTATGGGTGATGTGCAGCCTGTGGCGTTTGCGAGCAGAGCCTTCACTGATACTGAGCAGCACTATTCCCAGATTGAACGGGAGGACTGGCTGTGCTCTGGGGGTGCACACATTTCAGGCTCTATGTGTTGGGGAGACCAGTGATGGTTGTGACCAACCATAGGCAGTTGTTACCAATCATGGCTGGATCGTCAGAGGCCACCGGCTCGGATTGAGCATTGGATGCTGGCCTTGTTGGAATACGATGTCTGTTTGGTGTACTGGCCAGGGACGAATAATGTCACTGATTATCTGTCCAGACATCCAGGGAAGTCTGGAGCGGAGGCTGGGAATGGAGAGAAGGAAGTTGAGGAATGTGTCAGGCTGGTGGTGGAGTCCAACACTCCGACCACCATGTCAGTGCAAGAAATGGTGAATAGCTCGGCCAGAGACTAATGTTTCTGCATGCTCCGGGAGGCCCTCAACAAAGGAGAGTGGAAGTAGGCTCTGATGGGGCTGGACAAACGCACACAGGAATCGAAGGCATCACATTTTCCTTTACAGGATCGGGGCTGCTGTTGAGAGGTCAGAGGATGGTTGTGCCGTCAGCGCTGTGATAACACTAGTGCATCAGGGGCATGTCAAGACCAAGTAATGATTAAGGATGAAGGTGTGGTTCCCAACTTGGAGCTACCGGTGGAAGAGTTTGTGAGGAACGGTGTGTCTTTTCAGGCTGCTGCCTCTGTGCGCAGAGAACCCCAAATCGAGTAGCTGCCCAGGGGTACCGGACTGTGGGAGGTGGTGCACATGTGGGTCGATAGGGAGGGACGTGCACTTTCTAGTGGCCATTGATGAATGGAGCAGATATCCAGAGGTGGAGTTTGTGGAATCCACATCATTTGAGAACATTGTACCGGTGGTGGAGAAGGTTTTTGCATCTCACGGGTTCCCGGAAGAAGCATGCACCGACAATAGACCGCCATTTCACAGAGAGAGCTTTGCACATTTCTTGAAGGAGTGCGGAGTCAAGCACAGGAAGACATCTCAGTTGTAGCCCAGATATGGGGAGGCTATGCGTTTCATGCAGACCATGAACAAAGTGGTCAGGATCGTTCATTGGCAGGGGCGGTTCCTGCATCGAACGCTCTATCAGTTCCTGAGGGAATAAAAGGCCACTCCGCACTGCTCCACAGGAGTTGCACCTGCCAAAGCCCTGTTCAGAAGGTGCCTGTGTGGGCTCTTGCCAGGCAGTGAGGACAGAGCACTGGGAGTGATTGACTAAGAGCAGGTGGCCAAGGAGCGAAGGATGCGCAATGAGAAAGAGCACATCAGGAGGAAACTGCGACCACCATACATATCCCTTGGTGATGAGGTGCTGGTCAGGAACTGACACCGGAAGGCAAGATCTCGCTGCCCTATGACCCAAAACCGCTGTACGTGGTCTGAGTAAATGGGTCCATGGTGACTGCATCTGATGGAAGGACGACGATGACCAGGAACTCTAGTTTCTTCAAGAGACTAAGTGGCAGAAATCCAGTCGCCCTAAACCCAGTGCGGAGTGAGGCTGACCAAAATACTGGTCAAGCGTGGAGCCAGTCAGAACAGACAGATCCTGGCCCAGGGGTAGAAGAAGAGTCCAGAGGGAGCACAGGTAGGAGTTACCCCCAACGGGAGTTCAGGTGCCGTCCGTCAGGTTTGAAGGACTACGTGATGGACGATTAATATGCTGCTGATGTTGCCCCGGGAGGCAACAGACACTGGTGTGGTGTGTTTTTGAGTTTAACTATATTGCTGTTATGGGTTTAAGGCGTTGACAGTGTTAGTATGCATATTATGTTCATTGTTATGAAAAAGGAGGAATGTAGTGACGTGGTCACGTTAAGCCCGTGTCGGAGTGATGCAACTACGTCGCAAGGAATAAAAGGGGCATTCCCGTGCTTGCACCCCAGAGTGCAGGCTGGAGTTCAGATGGAATATCTACCTCGAGTGTCATTCTGTGGGCGGCCCAGGGGCTACCCTGATGCAAGGCTGTGTGGCCTTATAACAATTTGTACTAAAATCTTTTCCCGTTATAGGTTGTGTTCACTTCCTCCAGAACTACCCCTGCACCAGGCCCGTGCACCAAAATGATGCCAAACGTTTGAATGAATGTAACCCCTCCACCTTGACACCCACCCAACTTTGTTTTCTGATTGTCCGCATTGCATTCCCTCCCCAGTTCAGGTGAAAGATGCTTACCGCCTGGCTGCCTAGCAGTTGTCAACCTCCAGGAAACGTACACACCAACAGCCACCCACCCCCAACAGGGGGGCTGACCCTGAACATGCCCACTTATTTGCATAGCCAGACCAAACACTGACAGAGGTCATATCCAAAGCAAGAGCAGGTGAAGGGACTTGTCCAGAATCACATGGTGCGTTTTTCTAGTGGCGCAGCCGGGATTAGAAGAATGGAGAAACTGCCAAAGCCTCCGACAACATCCCCACCCATAATTGGGCAGTCAGCGTACCAGACTCTCCCAGACTAGTGTAGAAAACTTGCAAGAGCATGCTGAAGCTCCATCTAGCATGCTATGAGATCTGGATACAAGAGCATCAACATAGGAAAAATACAACATATTGCAACTCAACAGATTAAGACGCCATGTTGGTGGCTAAAACAGACAGAACACTCTGATAAAACAACACTTGAATCCATCACTTTGTATTGCAACCAACAATATTTGCAGTCAAAAACAGCCCATCACTGTGCTCCCAAGTGTCGCCGTCTTTTACGTGTGGGTGCGCGTAGGACAGGACAAGTCTTACACATCAAAGTTTACAAAGCCAGACCAATTAGATTTCCCAGTGCTGGTTGTTTTTAGCTAGGGGTGGTTGTTGCTCAGAATCACTCACCAATACCCGCAGGTGCCAAACATGGTGTTTCCTGGTCCGGAGGCGGGACTTTCTCAGGACCTCCCCTGTTTCATCTCATGGGTCCAATCTCTTGGGTCATCTCCTTTGTATAAGGAAACAATGCAAACTTCTGTTCATTTTTTGACCTGCTCCAAGGACCAAATTTGCAAGATTGTGGCAAATATGAAACCCACCTCTTGTATGAGGGACAGTTGTCCTTCCAGCCTCTTTAAAGCCTGTATTGACACTTTGGCCTTTTGGGTGACCCACAGGTTAATCTCTCTTTCGAAGAAGCAATTGTACCCGCGGCTCTTAAAGAGGCAATGGTTACATGCTAGCTAAAAAAAAAAAAGTACCTTAGATCCGCTCATTGCTAAAAACTACCCACCTACTACTAATGTGAAGTTTTTACTGAAAATATTAGACTGTCCATCATGCCTACAACTGCAGGACTTTCTGGCAAGTAACAATCTTCTTAATCCCAAGCAATCTGGCTTTAGGCCAAAACACAGTACTGAAATTTACTCAACCTGAAATTGAGCATTGCAGGCATTGTCGACAAAGGTAAACCAGCACTTCTTATGCTGCTCGACTTGTCTGCAGCATTTGATTTGGTAGATCACTCCCGGCTGGTGGCTAGGTTAGTAGATCCAAGTGCTCTGTTCTTGTGCCGCGGATCAGTGGACCGCATCTTTCCATGGACCCAGATATGCCAGAGTGGCCATGGACAATGTTCGCTCTACTCATGCTCTAGTCACCTCTGGGTGTACCCCAGGGCTCTTGTAGTTCACCAACATTGTTCAACATATATATCATTCCTCTTCTCGCTCTCCTGGATATCCAATTTACCAGCTATGCTGACAACACCCAGGTCATAATGGAATTATCAGGGTGCTATACCAAGGACACCAATACTGTTAACTATATCAGGCCATCCAGGCTTGCATGGTTACCAACTCGTTTGAACTTAATGCTGAAAAAAACGGAACTCATTGCGTCTGGAAACAAAATCAAAAAATTGGGTCCAGACTAAAGCCACAAAACAAAATTAAAGTTGTTAAATCTGTAAAAATGCTAGGTATTACTCTGGATGCAGAGCTTACTATGAGGCCTCAAGTTGCTCAGATAAAAGCATTCTGTAGCTGTGTCCGAACTTCTGAATCACATACGTCCCCATATCTCCTTACAAAATAGGTCATTGCTTGCTACGGCCCTGGTCAATTCACGCCTTGAATGTGGCAACAGCCTACTGCCCGGAACTTCCAAAGTCAATCTTCAAGTTCTGCAAGTTATACAGAACAATGCTGTTAGAGCAGTTTTTGGTCTCTCTCGAAGGGATCATATGTTCGAAGCCAGACGAAAACTTCACTGGCTATCTGTAAAACACTGTTACACATAAGATCTCGTCATTAACTTATAAATGCTGTAACACTGACGCCCCACAATGTATTTATCAAATCGGTTGTCTCCTACTTTATGAGGACACTCCATGCGCTCCTATGATCCCGCCAAACTGGGTTTTCGTGGCACTATGTTTGATGTGCAAGCCTCTGTGGCCTGGATTAAGCTCCCTAATCACTTAAGAAAGGCAAACTTCCTACCCGACTTTAAGAAGGGAGTTGAGACTCACTTTTTTAATCTCAATCCAGATTAACCTTCCTATTATATCTATCATCTGATCTGGACCGCTTTTGTTTTTGTCCATCTTGTTATGTTAACAGTGTGCTCGGAGGCCCTTATGAAAATTAAACTAAACTAAACCAATGAGTTTAATGAGTTTCGTGCCGCCTGCCAATAGAAACTCAGCACTGGTATCCCAATGATAGTTACTAAAGCAGGGCTTGCTCCTTACAGGCAGCAAGTGAATCAGCAACAGCTTCTCTGTTAAACAAAGGAACGGGGCAGGTAAGCAGACAGCACTCACAAGGGACTATCCAATGCGCGCCGGTGCCAAAGATATGGCGTTTCCGGGTTGGAGGTAGGACTTTCTCAGGAACAACCAATGAATTGAATGAGTTTCTTGCCGCCTGCCAATAGAAACTCAGCACTGGTATCCCGGCAGCAGCGCTGTTAAGAGATCACTCCAAAGCATTGGTGCATACAACTTTGGAGCGCCACGCAGCTCCCCAGCAACAGCAGAAGGCCAGCAGACGTGAGCGAGAGGGTGAAGGCCCAGCTGGTGCTTCGGCCATTTCATCGCGAGCGTAAACGTTGCCATGACAATGCCATACACAGTTCCTGAATTCCCCTTTCTTTACAGTAACAATGTTTTGGCATATTTGTGGCTTGCGCCACTAAGCGCCCACTCCTTCGCCCCCAGCACATCAAAATATCCATGTCTGTGTTCAGCAGAATCAGTCTGGTACAGCTGGTGCTCCAGCCTCAGTTAGCAGGAACTGAGCATTCGGTCCCCAGACATTTGGAGGACGGCATTTAACTAAGTTTTCAAATATAAGCCAAATCAAAATCAAGACAATAGGCAATATCCTCTAACCATTGTTTTTTCTTTGGCCCTGGACCCTGCCACCATGTCATAGCCATTCTTCTTTGGGCTAGAATCAGCAATAAACCTGCCAGTCGCCTATACGGCCGAGCCAGACCCATGGTCGGGCTTAACAGGGCCCTCAGGTGGTCCACCACAAAGGTTTCGTTAATTGGTGTGCAATAGGTCTGGTGTACGTAATTAAAGTGTATTTGTTTATATTGTGTATTAAGTGACACATTACAAGTTTGGGCGCCAATGTAGTTCCATGTCTCGGCTTCAATCTCCACTCCTAGCACCCTCTACCACCTCTCCTTCACTTTATCTCCTACAGGAACTCCAGCGCTCATCTTCTCATTAATCTAGGAGAACAGCTTCCCCTCAACCCACGCCTCCATCACTGTAGTTGTGGAAAGGCTGTTGTGGGAACGCAGGGAAGATGGCCTAGAACTAATTCCTAATCCTAAAACAGAGGAATTCTTCGAGAGAGGTTTAAAGTCCTATAAGCTCAGGAAGATGTAGTTTGTGTAGAAATCCTCCAGCGTCGCACTTCACAGTTTATCCTCGAAGGCCGTATATACTCGTTCATTGGCGATTCCCAGGCCCTTGATGTACAGGGAGTGCCGGAGAGTACAACACCGCCACCCCTACTTTATCTACCAACTTCCGCAATGCTAGCTAGCAAACACCCCAGTGCCTCTTCTTCTCTGGCTAGTCTTACCCGGAATCTCTGCCCGTAGAAGGTGTGGCACCACAATCGATTTCTCAATTTGGACGTGGGGCCTACTGGGTTTCATCTCATACCAGACTGATAAAAAGTGGGCTTGTGCTGCCCAGTAATAAAGTTCAGAATCCGGGACCATTACACATGCCCTCCCCCCCAGGCCCTGGTAAAATCGCATAAGCACCTCCCATCTTACCCTCAGGACTTTCCCTGCCCATAAGAACCCCAACAGCATTCCTTGTAGTTTTTTTTAAAAAGCATTTGGGAAGAATTATTGGGAGATTTTGGAATAAAAAGAATTTAGGTAGCACCACCATTTTGATGACCAGAACACGACCCATTATGGAAAAGGGAAGACCCGTCCCACTGCCAATTTGCTCCTGCAACCTTTCCACCGCTGTGCCATAATTTTCCCTGAATAGTACATCTGGGTCCCGCAATATTTCTATGCTCAGGATCTAGCGTTGACGAGTTCCCATCTGGACTCATAGTCATCTCCAAAGGCCACCATCCCGGCAGGGAGCGGGAATATCAACGATTAACATAGTTCATATTAAACCCTGACATTTCTCTGAATTGAATTATCTGCCTCATCACCAGGTTAAGGTTTTCTCTTGGGTTTTTCAAAAATAGAGCCATCTCATCTGTATAAAGTGAAAGAATAACCCTGTCTGAGTACAAATGAATACCTCTCTGTAAGTGCCGTTCCCTCAGCGCTGCAGCTAGCAGATCGATAGCAAGTGCAAATAAAAGCAGCGGGAGAGGACAAGCCATGGAGCGTCCCTCTCGCCAACTGCAGTGTCAACTCCCAGTCCAAGTATTCCTTCTGTTCTGGTGACAACCAATGTAGTTCCACCTCCCCCAAGGTATTGCCATATACTATCCTCAAAGTGCGTCCCTTTGGACGAGTACAGAGCCCTGTAAAATTCACGGAATGTCTCCACAATGCCAACTGTCTCAAAGACGTATTCCCCTCTGGAATTCCTTATATGTTTGACCCGAGTTGGTCGCTGCTCAGCCTTCAGGAGCCGTGCCAAAAAGGCCCCAGTCTTCTGGCCCTCTGCATTCTGTCTAATCAATATAAAGTCGATGCAGGAAGCAGACCTCCCTCTATGCGTTCGCCTGTAACGCATCCGGCTCCTTTCTAATTTCCGCCAGCACAGCCGCATTCCCAGTCTCTTGATACAAGCGTTCTAAATCTTTCAATCTGACCTCACTGGCCTCTAACTCGGCTCTAATCAAGTTCAGTATCCCTGCCTCCTCCCCCCCCAAAAATCTCAAGCACATAACATTTGAAGATTTCCCATAGTAGCCCGGGAGATTCGACCGTGCTGCTTTTGGTGGCGAAAAAGGCATGTCTGCAAGCGGCACATCATGAAAAACTGTGTCTTTTTTGCACTTCTGACTTAAAACGCCAGTTTGCTCCTCTCACAACCACCCCGGGAATACGGCATTCCAGCGTCACCAGAGAATGGTCCTACAGTGTCCTTGGCAAGATATCACAAGACCCCAGATGTATTCTCGATTGCCTAGAGGCCAGATTGAGGTCAATCCAGGAAGCCGTGTGGTGTACCCCAGAATGGAATGTGTAATCCCATTAAGTAGCGTGTTGCACCCTCCACACATCTACCAGGTCATATATAGAGCAGACATCCAACAACCTCCAACTGGCCCATGATTGCCGGTGTACCCCACTAGCGGACATGCCCAGCTCCTCATTCAAAGTGGTGTTGAAGTTGCCCCCAGAGAAAAAGGGAATTGGGTGTCGAGAACAAATGGAATGTAATCCAGTCGAAAAATCTCAGCTCGGTGTTCGGAGCGTATGTGTTAAGAAGCAAAACCTTCAACCCTTATATGTATCAGGTCAACAACGCCCTGCCTTCCTGGTCTTTTGAAATCTCTACTAGGCGGAGCCTGAGAGAGCTGTGATCAAGATGGCCACACCTCTAGCATATGAGGTGCAAGATGAAGAGTATCTATGGGACCCCCACTGTGCCACCCATTTATTTTCAAATGGACCCGTTTCATGGTTCTCCTGAAGAAATGCTATTTTTATATCATGTCGCCTCATATACAGAAGGAGCTTCCGGACCTTATCTGGGCGGCTACCCCGCCTACCTACCCCCCCGTATATTCCAAGTGATTATTTTAAAGCTTTTCATCCCATTCGGCCCACCACTACCAGCAGCCATTGAGGACACTGTTCACATAAATCCAGGCCCTCATAGAAAGGCTGATCCAACGCCCAAGGACCATACTGGAGGTTGCCTAATAAAGGACACTCTGAACAACATGAACAATCCCACAAAACCTTACTTCCCCATCTCCCGCACGCCCCCGCCCCCTCCCTGCCAAACAATACCCGCAACTAGTTTGGAAATCCCCTGATGCAGCCTCCCTTCCATCCCCCAACCAACATTGGTGGAGCACACACAGTGTCCTTGAGTCTCCACCAAACCTCAACCCTTAATCAAGTAGCTTCAGTTCCCAGCTACATGCAGTCCCCCTGAATGGACCTTAACGCTATGCCCCAGTTAGATCAGTAATAATAACGGACAAGGTTTCCCTCTCCCACATTTCTGGACAGCCACTCCTGGACTAGACTGTTCACCCGTGGCAAACAGTATGGTGGGCCAACAGTTTTTCAGCCAGACACAGGGGAAAGTGAAATAAAGGCTGGTACCAGAAAATGCAATGACCCCAACCAGACCGGCCCAGTGACAGGGCTCCCCATCAGAGCCGTCCTCTTCATATACTTCCCAAAATGTATCCGATTGCCAACCCCCACTCCCCTATTGTCCAGTGTCGGGTCTGACTTTGAGATGACCCAGCGGATTCTTGGTCTGGACTGCGAGGTGATCGGCTTCTGCTGGGCCCCTTCCTGGGGATTCTGTCCAAGAACATACTGCCTCTTCTGGTGTGACAAAAAAGTTTGCCTTCCGAGCATATTGGATCCAGAGCTTGGCTGCAAACTGCATGGCGTATCGCATGTCGAAATTTCCAGAGCCAGAATTTCACTCCCGTAAAAGGTCTCCTCGCCGCTTGCACTGATGCAGAGAAATCCGTGAATATCTGCATGTTCTCTCCATCAAAGACCAGATTGCTTTTTTCCTTGGATACCTAAAGGATTGTGTCCCGATCCCTGTAGTTAAGGATTCTTGCAATTATGGGGTGCGGAGGGGCCCCGGAATGGGGGATGGTGCTGGAATTCTGTGAGCCTGCTCCACAATGAACACTGGTAAGAGCTTCTCTTTACCGAAGAGTGTTGTACACAATTTTTCCACAAAGTCCTCCATGCAGCCTGTTGTTCTGAGACCCCAACCAGGCCTATGTTGTTACATCTTGCACGCCCCTCAAAATCTTCATTTTTGGCCATAATTACTTTGACAGCCGTTACGAGGGCCGCCAGCTAGATCGGGACCGTTACTGCTGCATCTTCAAGCCCGGAAATTCTGTTCTCTGCCACCTCGAGTCCGGGAACCATGTGTATCCAGCTGCAGTTGCACGAGTTCTGCCTTGGTATCAAGGGTGTCCAATTTAGTGTCCAATTTCCCTACACCGGCATTGCAGTGCAGCAGGATTTCCCTCAAGTCCAAGTCAGTATCCTCCGGTGTCTCAGTTGCACCCTTAAACATACCAGGGGTGATAGAAGGCTCTCGTGAGGCCTTGGAGCTATTCTCGGCTTCCTGTCCCTCAAAGGATAGGGTGCGTTGGTTTTCGCCCCCTTTAACTATCCAGCTCTCCACCCAGGCCAGTCCAGCTACTCGGGGAGGACCTTCGGGATATCCTACTGCCCTGCTCCAACCATGTGTGTAGAAATATAGGCTTTATTCAGTTGGCCCAAGGTCTCCCACAGCGCTGCTTCCTTCAGCAGGGCCCCAATTAGCCTGTGCTCAGCTCTCCACTTGACCCATAACTGGGTGCCCCTCCAATAGATACTCTTCTGGCCTTGATCTCTCTGTCCCAGACTGCAGGCCCCATTCCCTGGCTTAGCATGTACTTTCCTTTCCAATGCGCTTTCTTACCTTGCAATGTGTTCCACGCATCCACCAGGCTCCCCTTTCTCCAGGGTAGCAGTACTCCATTTCTTCACTCCCACTACTATTTTCTTGCACTTCTCTAGCATCACCTGCTTTTTCCTCCTAGGTGAACGCTTGGGGACACCTGCAACTACTTTCACCGACAGGATGTATTGGGCCATGGCTCTGTTCTCATGATTTGCTTTTCCCCAATAGGCCTTTCTCCTCTTCTCTAGGTTCCCCCACTCTGGCTCCCAGCTCTCCCCCTAGGGTGAGCTGAGCCGGCTCCAACTGTTGGTACTCATTGCCTGTGCTTTTCTGTTGTTCACTGTACTCTGTTGTAGAATGGTTACCCTACTGTAACCAGTTCTAGAATGGTTATCCTACTGTAAGCTACTATTCTTAGCCTGTTCTCTGTACTTGTGTATCCCTGTGTTCTCTCTTCTCCCTTCGCGCACACATCGTACCCATCCATTGCATCTCAGTTGCTCAGCCTTGCGAAGTGCCTCTTCCACCCCCTCCCCCACCCACTATGTGCGCCCTATTTCCCCCATCTTCTCTAATTGCTTCTTTATCTCCTATCCTTCTCCTCTCACTAACTCTGGTAGGAAGAAGCTTAAGAAGGACACACTGGTCTCCAACTCAAGCGTTCCCATCGCTGACACCTATGTCAGTGCTTCTGTCAAAGAAACTCTCACCAACATACTCTTTGCTGTTCCTTCACCCGACCTAAGGACCCTGCATATGGTCGCTCTGATATCTCCTTACTCTTCCACACCCATTAATGTGGCAGATGTTGGGAGGTCCTCTTAGCCACTTTCCATTCCTCCAAAGTCATCATTAATGCCCATCTCAATGGTAACATCCTGGTACAAGGAGCTCAGCCCAACCTTTTACTTTGCAATAGGTGCCTCCCTCGCCTCATCAACTTCCTTCCTTTTTCCACCACGGCTACCTCTGCTCGGCCACCTTCTTCCACCACTTTGGCTCCCTTGTCATTGTCCTCCCTGGCTCCCTTGCCACCCACCTCCATGGCTCCCTTGCCACCCCGCCCTCTGCTACTCTGGCTCCCTTGCCACCCACCTCCATGGCTCCCTTGCCACCCCCTACCTCCTTTACTCTGGCTACCATGCCACCCCCTACCTCCGCTATTCTGGCTCCCTTGCCATTTACATCCATGGCTCCCTTGCCACCCCCTTGCTCCGCTACTCTGGTTCCCTTGCCAGCCTTGGCTCTCCTAACTCCCTTACCGCTCTCGTCTCCCAGCTTCTCCTCCTTGGGGATTTAATCCACCTGGACTCTCCTGACTCCTCAGGGCTTTTTTTTCCACAACCTTTGCGACTCTCTTTCATTTCTACCCTCTGGTCCGACCCACTCTGTCGGACACACCTTGGATGCTCTCATCACCTCTGACATCCCTGGCTCTAACCCTCTCACTACTCCTCTGTCCTGGACTGATCACTTTCTTCTCTCTTGAAGCTTCCTGTTCCACTGGCAATGGCCCACCCAGCACCGACACCCTGCTTCATGGTCATCCGACCCATGAAGAGAGTGTCAGTGGCAGCCTTTGCCTCCACGTACTCCTGCGGCTGACTCACATCCTGACACAGCCCTTTCTAACTTTCACCTTTCCATCTCTAACACTATTGACATCCTTGCCCCTGTCATGAGGATCCACCTGAAGCCTTCCAAAAAGTGCAATTCTTGGTACGACTCCGACCTGGCCGCCCTAAAACACAAGTGCAGAGCAGCTGAACGGAAATGGGGAGCTCCAGGTTCACCCTCTGACAAACTGGCCTGCCGCCTACTTCTCCTGCTTTTCCCCTTTCACTCTGGACGGCCTCCCTCTAAATTCAAGCCCACATCTCTGCGGCATCTAACAATATGGCAGAACATTTTAAAATCTGCAAGAAGTAGGCCAATCCTACTGCAGTATCTTCCTCTAGTACACCCACCCAGGCCCTCCGATCGGCACTTGCCTCTCATTCCAGCACAAAAACTCAGGACATCCTGTCCCCACTCATCTTCTTCCCTCCCTCCCTCACTCACTCCTTCCCTTCCACTCACAGGCCCTCCTTAGCCTCCTTTTCTCCTCCCCTCGCCACCCTCTCTCCTGTCACACCTGATGAGGTTTCCAGATAAGTCTGGTCTACGAAAGTCTCATCCGAACAGGGGTCTCCCTACCCCCTCCAGAACCATCAAGGACAACATTGACTCTCCTTCAGCCTTGGCCGATCTCTGCAACCACACCTTTGCCTATTGGAGTTTTCTCCTCTCCTCTTAAGCACTCCCTTGTGCACCCCCTGCTTAAAATGCCTTCTGCTGACCCCTCCATCTTGGCAAACTATCGCACAATTTCTATTACTCCTTTCCTGAGCAAACTCCTGGAGAAATTGTCTATCTCCCAACTAACCTGCCACACAGAATCCGTTGGTCTGGCTTCAGAGCAGCCAGAGGCACAGCAACTGCTCTCTAGGACACCCGTGAAGACTTATCATCAAACCTCGACTAACTCTCCCTCTGTCCTCATCCTCCTTGACCTTTCTTCTACCACGTGCATGGTGAACCACAACATCCTGATCACCCGTCTCTGAGATACCCTGGGCATCATGGATCAGGCTATGGCGTGGCTATCCTCTTTCCTCTTGGACCAACCTTCCCAGGTTGAACTTGGGTCCTTCCTCTCCTCCATCACACTCTCTACATGTGGTGTTCCCTAGGGATCTATCCTCTTGCCCTGGTTTTTCAATGTCTGTCTGGCTCCCTTGGCACAACTGATCTCTACTTTTTCCTTGAACTTTGTGTTATGCGGATGGCACGCAGCTCTCCTTCAGGCTACTCTCACCATCCTTATCCTCGCTCATCCTTGACTGTCTTTCTGCTATTCAGGCATGGTGCGCCTCTAATGATCTCTGCCTTTAATGCCAGTAAGACAGATCCTTCTCATTGGGACCCCTGCTCCTGCTTTTCCCCCCCTTCACTCTGGACGGCCTCCCTTGGCCCTTTGCCCTCAACCTCTTGCGAGGCAAAAAACCTTGGGGTCATCTTCGACTCCATGCTCTCCTTCTCTCCACATATTACAGACGTCTCTAAAAAGTCCCATTTCCAACTGCACCTCCTCAGAGGTATTCTACCTTTTCTCACCTTTCCCCAGGAGCTCACTGTCTCCAGAGCCCTGTTTCTCCCTAGGATGGACTATTGCAACAGCCTCTTTCTTAATCTACTTAACTCTATACTCCACCCTCTGCAACTCATCAAAAACAAGACTCCAAGACTTATCCTTGGCATCAAGCCCGGGGACCGCATCTCTGGCTCTGAAATCCCTACACTGGCTCCTGGTAGCTGTTAGGATCAAGTTCAAGACCCTTTGAATTGTCCACAAGGACTTCTGAGACCGGGTCGCAAACTATCTCCAACGCCCTCTTCCTAAGTACCTTCCTTTCAGAGCCCTCCACTCGTCTACCTCCAATTCTCTACGGGTGAGTCGCTTCTCCTAGCAGACTGGGTGGTAGATCTCTTTCCTCTGCAGGTGCCTCCCTCTGGAATGGCTTCCTTGCCACTCTCTGCCTTGAGCCAGACCTCCTTAAGTTCCGGATGCTCCTCAAACCCTTCCTTTCCTGCTCCTCCTTCTCTCTGCCTCTCCCATGCTAACCTTTCCCCACCTCCCTTTTCTCTCTGCCTTCCCTCTGCTATCCTTGCCTTCCTCTCGCTGTTACGATGACTGACTGCCTGGTGCTCTCTGTCATATAGGACACCTGTCCCCCCCAGCCCAGTCCCTAGCACTTGCCTGCGGGCCCTCCTGCACTGCCTCCTGGCCCTCCTTGCACTTCCTGGGCGTGTTCCCCTCTGAGGCCCTGCCTTGCGGCACTTAACCCAGGCACTGTTCCACTGGGTGCACTTCTCCCCCCTCCCCTGCACTTCTTGTATGTGCACTTGCACGATCTGAATGATACTAGGCCTAGTAAGATCACTTGTCTTGTTATGCACTGTTTCCCCCTCCCTTGCCTGGTTGTGCCTTGAAACACTTGTGTATAGGCGCATTATAAATAACCTAACAATCAAGCACTGCCACAGTCTCCGCACTGGCAGCTGCCCACTGCTCCCTCTTCTCATGTGTGGCGCACACTGAGATCGCTGTGACTGACTTGTCTCCGGGTCTTCCCTTACAGGGCACTGCTCATGGTTCTCGCTCCTCCGGGGCCGTAATCCTGGCTGCAGTCAACCAGTCCTTGGCCAGGCTGTGCGCACCGCAGCATCAGTTTACGCAGCTTTGACACCTTGCAGGCTCCCCCCCTTCTTGGGGCAACCGAATCCGCAACGGCGTCTCTGCCCCAAGCCGATACTCGTAGCCCATCCTCAGTGGCCACTGGAAGATATTCCATGTCATTATGGCTCCTTTCCTACGGCCTGAAGGGCAGTTCGGCACCACCATACCACGTAAACCCATTAGTCTCGGCGGCCAACTGCGTTTCTTCGGGCTGGGTCTGCTGCCAGTCAACCACGCCACCACCAGTGTTCGTTACCAGTAATAGCCCGGTCTGTGTGGGCCACAACGCGGTCCGAGCGTTCACCAAACGAAGCAGAGTAAACGCCAACAATTACGGGGCTGCTCGCACACAGGATATTCTTCAGGATGTCTGGGTCGAAAGAGGAGCTCACATCAGAGCTGCCATACTGCTTGGGCTCTTGAGGCCCTCCTGCCCGACCCCAACGGAGCACATGTTTAACGTCCCATGTAGCGCATCATTAGGTCTCCTTTTAAAAGGCATTGAAAGTAGTGCCAGTTTCTCAAGGAGCCAATGCAAAAGGGGGAGGCAGACTGGCAGAACAGTGGAGTGAAACAGGCTAGAGGAAAGGCCACCAGGGGGCGCACAGGCTATGGCAGCCTGAGACTGGAGCTCCCGCCAAAGCTGGGCTAATTTGTGGGATTGAGCCCCCCCGGGAGTCCCTCCATCGGGATAACTCAAGTCCGGAGAGGCGGGGAACCCCCGGGGCTCCCCGGCCGAAGGAGTGACGTCTGCAGTCCTCCGGTCTGCGGAGAACGGGACCCGATACCCTGTGAGGGAGTCTGCGCGGGCTGGAACAAGTCCGGGAGGGTCCGCGGTACGGCTCCCCCACCCCTCTGGATTGCGGCTGCCCCCCCTAGCGGCTCTTGGTGGAAAGTGGATCCCGTGGTCGAAGGGGGAGAACAAAGTGGGGAGGCCCGGACTCCGAGTAGGTGGTGGCCCCGGGCTTGGCTCTCAGGGTGTGTGCCCGCCTACTGACAATCAAGGTGAAGCCTAATCAACCGGAAAAGCCCGGGGGGGGGGGGGGCGAGACGGTAGGGCTCCCTGGAGCGGACACTCCGGGGCTCTGCTCACGTGGCCTCGGCGACCGTACCATCCCCCCCGTGAGTGCAGGAAGGACCCGGAGGGATACAGGGAGAACGGCCAGGGTGTGAGGCCTCGGCCTGAGGCTGGTGGGGCATGTGCCAGCCCAGAGGTGGTTACGCCCTCCCCTGTCAGGTTTTGCGCGGACAGTGGGGGGGGGGGGGGGGCTGGGGGGGGATACCAGGAAGCAAGTAGTGAAAATTGTGGTCTGGCCCGAGGAAGTGGAATGGCCCAGAAGGAGTCGCCGTCCCCGTCCGCCACAGTGATGGAAAAAGGCTTCGCCACAGTCCTGCAAGAAATCGGGGATATGCGAGCGGAAATCGCGCAGAAGTTAGAAAAAATTGACCAATGCGTGGACAAGGTTGAGGACAGATTATTACAACTAGAGACCCACCAGTCCTCCTCAGCGACCCAAGAGATACAAACGGACTTGAGGCTGTCGGCCCTGGAGAAAAGGGATGAGGAAAGGGCCAGGCAAATGGATGATTTTGAAAATAGGGAATGGAGGAACAACCTCAGATTTTTTGGGGTCCCGGAGATGGAGGGGGAAACAGAGAGAGATCTGGTCCGGGTGGTGAGAGAGATTATCGCCCTCCTTTTCGCAGACGAGATGACAACTGAAACAACGTTTGATCGGGTGCACAGGGCGGGAGGTAGAGCGGGGGGGTCCCCGGTCGGTCCTGGTACGATTTCACTAATTCACGGAAAAGGCGAAGGTGCTGGAAGAGGCCAGGAAGGCGCGGGAGATCGCGTACAACAATGCCCAGGTTTCCATCTTCCAGGATCTCCCTTCGTACACTCTGGCCAAACGCAGAATGTGTCGTCCCCTAACGCAGATATTAAAGGGGTTGGGAGTGCGCTACAGATGGGGCTACCCCTTCTCTCTCGCGTTTGAGTACATGGGCCAGCAGTTGACCCTGGTCATGGAGGTAGACATACGGGGAGCCATCCGAGACTATGTGACTGATCCGACCCCCCGTGGGAGCCCTGCAGGGAAGGCCGTGGTTGGTGCTGGGGGCCATGTGTTCCAGGGAGACAGGAGAAGGAAGACTGGCTCCAGGAAATTCAAAATTTTGAACACACCGTCGCAGACGAAGGACAGAGCGCCATGACCCTGTATGAG
This sequence comes from Ambystoma mexicanum, assembly GCF_040938575.1. Classification (NCBI taxonomy): domain Eukaryota; kingdom Metazoa; phylum Chordata; class Amphibia; order Caudata; family Ambystomatidae; genus Ambystoma; species Ambystoma mexicanum. The sequence continues at coordinate 851,326,525 of NC_090936.1, read as the reverse complement.
GAGGTCCGGGTCACTTTGGCCCACAGGGGTGTGGGAGTTGGAAATTTGGGGGTCCAGTTGCGGGTATAGTCCCCATGATCAGCAAGTATAAGGTGTTTTCTAGGGGGGCGATCTGTTGTGGGGGGGGGCTCAAAGAGGAGTGCATATCGATAATGGCCCGGCAAGGGCAGCTAGCTAGTGGTCCGGCCAATTGCCAGTAATGGTGGAACTACTTGGCTGGATGCCGGAGTGGGGGGGGGGGGAGATAAAGAGTCTCTTCCTACAAGAGACTCACTGGGAGCGGAGGAGAGAGCCCAAAATGCGGGGGGGGGGGAATCTGAGAGGTATTCAGTGCATCACACATGACGGAAAAAAGGGGGGTGGCCATATTGCTGTCAAGGGATGTTGGTTGTGAGAAGGAGGCCATCCTGAAGGATTTGGAGGACCGATATTTGCTAGTGAAGGGCTCCTTGCAGGGCTCTCCTCTTACTCTTGCGGTGGTGTATAGCCCGAACGAAGGCCAAGCTCAATTCTGGGAGGAAATAAGGGACAGGTTGAAACTTTTTGCCCATGGTGCAATGGTGGTGATTTCAATATGGTCCTGGACCCAGTTATGGATAGGAAACGCTGAGGACCCCAGCCCACTAGGGCCGCGGACGAAGCCTTAGCACGTAACTTTCAGAAGGTCAACGTGGAACTGGGCCTGGTAGACACTATCCTTAATGCCAGGACGGGAGAGCCCTCATTTACATTCTACTCTGCAATCCATGCTTCCTATTCTCTGGTCTGACCATGATTTGGTCCGGGCTACCATAGCAGGGGGATGGCGGGGGGAGTCGCAGAGGGCGGTGGAAATGTAATGATTCTCTGCTGAAAGATGAGGCCAATGCAAAGGAGGTTTTGGGTACCATAACAGAGTATTTCGACCTGAATGACAATGGTGAGGTTGGCACACACATTCTGTGGGACGATTTTAAGGCGACCATGCGAGGTGTTCTTATTAAAATGGGAGCCCAGAAAAAAAGGGGGAGGGAAGCCCAGGAGAGGGTCCTGCGGGAGGAAAATAGCCCAATTCCAACCGGGAGGTCACCCAGAGGAGCCCCTAGAACGAGAGCGGATGTCCGCCTTGGAGGGCTACAGGCTTCAATTGAAGGACCTTCTGCTGCATAGGACCAAGAGGGGTCTGCAGCTGGTGAAACAAAAATACTACGAGAAGGGGGATAGAGCGGACAGAATTCTAGCCTGGAGATTGAGGGAGGTTCAGAGAAGTAGGATGGTGAAGGCTTTGAGGGTTGAACGGGGGCGGGTGAGGTATGATATAGGAGCGGCCTTCTGTCGATACTATGAACAGTTGTACTCGTCAGAATACGACGGGGACGACGCCCAGATTGAGGGCTTTCTGCATTCCATTCAATTTCCGGCCCTGGCTAGAGAAATGGCGGAAGGTTTGGAGGGTCCGGTGACGGAAGATGAGGTGGAGCAGGCGATTAGTGGAATGAAAGTGGGGACGTCCCCCAGTGAGGACGGCTTCTCTGTATATTTTTACAAAAGGTTTCGCTCCGCCCTCGCTCCCCACCTGGTGAGGGTGTTCAATGCGGTGTTGGAGGGGGGGACCCTTCCGGAATCTATGATGGGGGCTATAATAGTAGTGTTGCCCAAGGAGGGTAAGGACCCGATGGAATGCTCCTCCTACTGCTCTTCTCAACATGGATGTCAAGATTCTAGCCAAGGTAGTGGGAAGGCGAATGGAAGGGATAATGGCAAGCCTGGTACACGGGGATCAGGTGGGTTTCATAAGGGGAAGGCAAGGCTCGGATAATATCCGCAAGACGATAGACCTGGTGCATTATGCTCAAAAGTCAGATCTTGAGGCATCCCTGCTTTCTCTGGACTCCGAGAAAGCTTTTCACATGGTCGAGTGGAGATACATGGAACTCCTCCTTCAGAAAATAGGTTTCGGAGTCCACATTAGGAATTGGGTGTCCGCGCTTTACAGAGCCCCAACAGCTAGGGCGCAGGTGAATGGAGTTGTCAGAATCTTTTTCCCTCTCTCGGGGGACAAGGCAGGGTTGCCCCCTCTCCCTCTTGTTATATGTTTTTACGATGGAAACCTGCTAGGGAGAATTCTCTGTTAAGGCTAATTTCCCAAACCTAGTGAGTCCCCCAGCAGCTTTGCTGGATTTTTGGGGTTTATTTTTTTCTCCTGCTAAGAGTGAGACTCTTTTTCTCCCACTCTTAGACATGATTTGAGAATGTCCTTCGACTGTGAATGTGTTCTATGGGCTCCTTTACTCCATAGGGCTTCATGTGTTTTTGGTATGTGTGTTACACAGCACCCTCAGTGCAGTAACACAGGGGTGTCATAGTGATCCCCAAACATAGACTCCATACCCTGGGACTGACTACTGTCTCCAGGGCATGTAAAGTCACCATTGGCTTTACTAGTCTCAAATTGTGAACAGAACAAGTACAAACCATCATATTGTGGAAGTACTGGTAGGGGTAATTCGATTGCCCCTGGGTCTGTTTTCCAAGGGGGCACTGTCCAGTCCCCCCTTGTCGAGTTTCTGGCTGGTGGCAGTGGATACCACGCAAAATATTCCACCAGAATATTTTTTATAGAATTTTCCCATTGATTTTAAACGCACCACTTTTTGGTGCAATGTTAAAGATACCGGCGGGTTATTTATTTGATATTTATTCCCCGGTTGGGTCTTTTTGCCAGGACTCGGTTTTAAAATGACGTTTGTGTTCGCCTCTGAAACTCTAACCCAAGTCGAGCCCTTTGTTCCACTTTTTGGCGGGCTTCTGCACAGAAGCCCTCCAAATGGTGCCACTCTGTCTGGGGTCTACAGGATGTGTGGGAGGGGGATTAGGCACCCTGGACTGAGTTACCTTAGCAACTCAAGTCGCACTCTTGTGTGACTGGCCCAGTGGTGAGCCGACCGGCTCATCACTTAGCATGTTTGAGTGACAGCTAGGCTGTTGAATGGGGGTTTTTCTGCATAAAAGCAGGGCTTTTGGGACTGGAACTTCAGAAGTCGTCACAGGACCTAAAGAATCTGAAGAGGGCAGAAGCAGAGCCATCTACAACGATGACACCACCGGTGGAGCGCTGTTGTACGAACTCACCACTTCCCCGACGACAGAGGAGATCTTCTTCCAGGAGAGTCTTCTTCCCTTTGAGCTGGTGGGACCAACCAGTTCGCCTTTTTCGCCTTCCAGGACGTCTCGTGGTCGAATCGCCCGTGCCAAGCACCCCGGCGGTCTGATAGCCACGCTTCACCACTGACCGCGAATAAAAGGGTTGTACCTTTTAATCGGGAACTCCACGGCTGGTTTCTTCCCTGGCAGTGCAATGACCTCCAGCTTTCTCTCTCGTCGAGATCATTTCTTCCTCTGGTCAAAGCCACGACTTGCACCTGCTGCCAGGAACAACTGCCCCCGCTGGAGCTTTCTCACCATTTCAGGTACTGTGTCCCGCCTGGTCTCCCTTGCAACGGACTGTCCAAGGTGTCCCGTAAATCCTTGACTTTCCAACTGGGTTGTCCTCCCAACCTGCTAACTTTGCCTTTCTGAACTGATCCAACCGCTTTTGACATTTTCTGCAAAGACTGAGTGAATTTCCACTGTGTGATCTTGGGCACATTCCGCCTTGCTCTCTCCAAGAGTGGGCCTGGCCTATGAACTTTGTCTCTACAGTAGACCCTGCCATTCTTGACTTGCTGTAGTTTCTTAAAAATTTGTATGGCAGGGGAGGACCCCCGAGGATAGGGAGAGCTATGCCAACTCTTCCCAAGGAGGAGGGGGGCTTTGGGTTTCCGGATTTTCTTCTTTATTTCCGGGTGGCCCAATTGCGCGTTCTATTAGAGCATATGAAAGAGGGGTTGGGAACTTACTGGTCCTACTTGGAGGATATGGATGCCCATCCGCTGAAGGTACGTGACCTCTTGTGGACACCAGGTAAGCTTATCCCGAGAAGATTGAAGGTCCATCCTACCTTGGAGTTCCTCTAGGCGATTTGGAAAGGGGGGCCCCTCAACCGCACACCTCACTTCATGGCCATCCCCGATGTCCTCGCTCTGGGGTCGCCCTATTGTTCTTGGTGGTAGGGGGTTCAGGAATGCCCAGTCTTGGTCGGACAGGGGAATGGAATGGAATGGGCGGGACAAATGTTTAAAGAGGGCGAGTTACTCTCGTATGAGGTAATGAGGGAGGCTCTTGGGCGGGGTTCCCTTTCTGTTTTCGATTATCTTCGCCTAAAGGGCGTTCTCTGTGACCAGACTTGGGGTCAGAACCTGAGGAGACAGCTGACCCCCTTTGAAAAATTCCTGGACACAGCGGCAACGAGGAAGGGGTCAGTGTCCAAGATGTAAAGAATATTGAACACCAATAATTTAGAGGCGAGGAGGGGATTCCGCAAGCTCTGGGATGAGCTGGCAGGGGAGGTTCTCTCAGAGGAGGCCTGGTCCAGGATATTCAAAATAGCATTTCACGGGAACTTATTTACGTCAGATATGGAGCACAATTTCAAGATCTTGCAGGGGTGGCATAGGGACCCTTTGAAACTGTAAAAGATGTTCCCAGGGGTGTCCCCTAGATGTCCAAGAGGCTGCGGCCAGGTGGGAACGAGGGGTCACATGTGGTGGCACTGTCCTAAGGCTCAGGAGTTTTGGGAGAGACTGAGGGGATGGATCGCGGAAATTACTGAAGAATTACTCCTGCCAAATCCACCAACGATGTTGTTGGGCCTCCCCCCGGAGGAGACGGAAATATACAGGTACCCAAGAATGTGGGAAACAATGTTGAGGCCGGGTAGGGTGGCTCTGGCAAAGAAATGGAAGAGCGCTGTGACCCCCTTCCCAGGAGGATTGGTTGAAAAAGCTAAAGAACATGTTCCTCATGGACAAACTGACTGCTTTGGTAAATAATGACTCCGGTTCTTTCTTAGCGAATTGGTATGGTGTGCAACAGGCATGGGGTTGGGACGCCCATTGACTCCAGTGCTACCACTCTGGCTCGAAGAGGGAGTGGAAGGGAATGTGTGGGTCCTATGGTGGGTTGGGTGGCATACGGCCCAGGGGACAGCAGATGTAACTTAACTAACACTGAAATCAGCGACCAGTTCAGCTTCCAGGCACTGACATGAAGGGGTCACTTGGAAGTTTTTCGTGGTTATATCCCTGTTTGGTCATGCTATTGAGGGGGATGGAAGGAGTTGGGGTGGGGGGGTTGGGGGTGAGGCAGGTGCTAGGTTCTAGGGTTTGATGGAGGCGTTTATTGTGATCTAACAGTGAACCTGTTTGTTTTATTAAGAAAATGCGAATAAAACTAAAGTTTAAAAAAGAAACAGGCTAGAGTGCTGTGTGTATAAGCAGGTTGCAAAATTTCAAGTTGCATGCTACTAGCCAGCCACAAAAAGTCACTAGCCAACTTAATTCTATACACGGACAGAACACCATTTCTTACTCACCAAGAGTCAAGATTTACGAGCCAAGGAAGTACATTTTGCGCCCTGTATAAGCAAACACGATGGGAGGGAGGAATGGATTTCAGAGTGCATCCACATGTTGAGCTTGTCCAATTAGTTACCCCAAATTATCCACATGGATCCTCCCAGACAGAGGCTGACAGTAGCTTCTCAATTGGAAGGGTATATAGGAATGCTAGATAATTAAACAAATCTGGAGTGAGAGTTGCCAGACAAAAGCACATTAGTAGGGCAGGGAGTGAAGGTCGGACTTATACTAAATACTGCATGAACAGGCTGATGAGTCAGAATTAAGGCAATGGTTGGGGGACTAGCATTTCCCCTGAAAAGTCTAACCTTGACAATAGGATTCTATGACAAGACAGGAGGCTCGCATTATGCTTTACTTTCTTTTAACTCTGCCATATCAGCACTTCAAAACTTGACTAACTTTTTTTTTATTTTTTCGGTATCTCATCAGAAAAACAAAAGAACCAAATCAAAGTTACAAGTTCCATTTTCTTAAACAACTTGAAATGATTTCCAGAAACTACAACTCCCATCCACCTGAGGCCTTCTGTAGTCATGACCTCTGTCCTTGCAGCAATCAGTGCCCAGGTCGGGGTATAAACTGTCTCACCCCTAGGTACATTCCTCTTTCTTTTTGCTCCCATACAAAAGATGAGTACTTATGTCTGTTGATGTTTGGAGATTTATGTGCGCCCACAGGGTGTATAGACATTCGTAGATATCCTTTGATGTTACGTTAATATAGAATGCATTAACGAAGTAGCTCTGTTGGCGGCGCGCCCGTGTATAAGTTTATTTTGCCGTATCTGAAGAGGTTGTCAGAACGTAGCTCGGAGTAGAGGCGGAGTGGAGCGGCGGGCAAAGCCGCTCGCTATAGGCAGCCGCCCCGTTCTCCTCAGAGTCGCATACCCGTTTCGCGCCAACGGGCCCAGTAGTCCTCGGTCCCGGCGGCACTCCGTCCCTACGTGCATGTGCAGGGACGTCTCGCGCCTCCGAACACGGTGAGTGCTGAGACCCAGCAGAACAGCGCCGCGGAGCCTTCCCGGCATGCACGTTTCCCAACGCTCGTTTTCGCATTGAATATTAGCGAAACGGAGCGGCGTGACGTGCGGGCACTTGTGGAATAGTTAGTCCACTACTCCACAGTGGAGTGAACAAGAGTGAGAGGAGGAGCCCACCTGGCAAGATTCGGATTTATCCCTCTGCTTCAAGAGGGTACTGGGTGATTCGCTGTCTCAGGCAGTCTCTCAGGGGGTGCAACCTCTGACGCAGAGGTTAGAGATGCTGGAGGCATACATGGCTGAGCAGAAAGAACGGCTCACAGCAAGAAAAAGACGGGCAGACAGCCCTGGGGAAGGGACATCGGCTGGACACCCTCACAAGAGGGTTGAAATTCAGGGGTGTAAGAAGGCCCGGAAGAGTGCAGACCCTTTGACCCCCTCGGGCGCAAAGGATAGGGTTAACACTGTTCCCCAAGACCAGAGCGACCCTGTCGCCAGACTGAAAGACGCCTTTCTAGCTAACTTGGCTGACAGCCTCAACAGACCCCCTGCCCCAGGGGTGGACAATTCAGGGGATTATGGACAGGGATACGCCCCCGACGATGAAGGCGGCGAAGAGGAGGAAGAAGAAATTCTTCAACCCATCCAACACATTCCACAAGAAGTTCCCGAAGAGGAAGACAACATACTTGATACGTTTGATCCGGAGACCATTAGGCACCCGAGGTCTTCCGAATGGGTACCCTCCCTTAGAGTGGCACTGTATATGGCTCAACACATCCGGAAGCCACTGGACAGGGAAGTTAGATCCCGCATGCGGGCAGAATGTCCAAGACCCGAGCTGCCTGGCAAGCTGGCAGACACTCCAGCGAAAGACATCCGGAAGGGTGTCGATCGCGCCTGGAAAGGGTGCCAGGATAAACTTCTGGACCTAGCAGGTCCATTAGCCAAAATAATGGACTTGGTTGAAAAGTCAAAGATCACAGGTATCCCAGTTGATAATCAAGCCCTAGGGAACTGGGCGCAAAGAGCAATTTGTCTGCTTTGTAACGTTAACTGCGCCCTCTCTTCGGAGAGGAGGAGGGGTGTCCTCCTGAAAATTGACAGTAAACTTAGTGACCTGGCCACATATGAAGCGGGAGAGGGCGCCAAGGGCTTTCTTTTCGGAGATGCCTTCGCGAAGGAGATGGCCCAATTTGTAGGTACATATACAGCTCTTGAAAAAGCCCAGAACTCTATAAAAAAGATTTTCCCTGGGCGTGTTTTTGCTGGGACCGGACATTTCAGAGGTCGCTCGTCCGGTCGCTATAACTATCAGAGAATACCTCAAGGTCCACGCGCGCAGTATTGGGAAGGCCGTCAACAGGACACCTTTTTCCCAGCCAGAGGAAGACACGCAAGGGGCCGCAGAGGAAGATGTTCATTCCGTCAGCCCAGTACAACAGGCGATGAGTACACCAGAGATTCCTATCGGAGGGAGAACCCTCCATTTTCTGAAAGAGTGGCAAGCTTTATCAAGCGATGTTTGGGTTTTAAGGGCGATAGTGGGTCTTCACCTAGACTTCATAGGCGTACCAAAGCAGGACGCAGAACCGGCCGCCATTTACATGTCGCAGAACGAAAAGACACTATTGCACAGCGAGTTGAGCAAATTAGTGGAAAAGAAAGCGATAGAGCGAGAGGTCACAGAAGGACAGATTTTCCTCAGCAACATGTTTCTTGTGCACAGAGGGGAAAAGATTCGCCCAGTCATAAACCTAAAAGAATTGAATGGCTGGTTGGAGTACAATCATTTCAAGATGGAGGTTATACACCTCCTCAGATACCTATTGCGTGCAGGAGAAGTTAGCGCGACCAGACCTCAAAGACGCGTACCTAGCAATTCCGATAGCAGCAGCCTTTCGGAAATCTCTGCAGTTCCGATGGAAAGGGGAGATCTGGCGGTTTGCGTGCCTACCATTCGGGATGGCCTCAGCACCCTGGGCCTTCACGAAGGTGATGAAGCCGGTGACGGCAGCTATCAGGGAAAGAGGCATTCAGATGATTATCTATCTGGACGATATTCTATTGATGGGATCCAGCAAAGAGTCTCGCGAGAGAAGTTCAGTGGATATTCAAGCTCCTATCATCTCTGGGATTCTTGGTAAATTTGGAGAAGTCCCATTTAGCTCGGGTGCAGAGGTTAGAGTTGTTAGGCTTCACAGTGGGCACAGTGAAAGCGATTCTAGAGCTCCCAGGACACAAAGTAAGAGCTATAAAGAAGGAGCTCAGAGCAGTGATAGCGAAACGATCTATTTCGCTTCGGAATCTAGCCAGGATAGTGGGCCTATTAGCAGCTTCCATTCAGGCTATTTTCCCTGGGCCATTGCATTACCGTGCATTGCAGAGACTGAAAATCAAACATCTTCAAGGAGGCTTGAAGTACCATCAGCAGGTGGACTTAGATCAAGAAGCCATGTCAGAGCTACATTGGTGGCTAGAGAACATGGAGGCCTGCAACGGTCGAGCGATCTTCGGGGATGTCCCAGAACTGATCATAGAATCAGATGCAAGCAGGTCAGGTTGGGGAGCGAGATGTGAATACATTCAGACAGGAGGGAGATGGTCCGACAAAGAGTTGCATCTCCATATAAACTGCCTCGAGCTTCTAGCAGGCTCCTTCGCAGTTCAAGCTTTCATGAAGGACAAAGTAAGATGTTGCATTCTGCTCAAAATGGACAACATCTTAGCTGTCCGCTACATCAACAAGTTAGGGGGAACAAAATCCAGAATGTTAGCGGAACTCGCAAAGGACTTCTGGCATTATTGCCTCCAGAACAACATTGCAGTGACCCCGGAATACCTTCCAGGGAGCCAGAACTGCATAGCAGACTGTAATTCTCAATATCTTGTAGACTCCAGTGACTGGAAGCTACATCCCCTAATATTCCAGTGCATCCAGCAGACTTGGGGACCCTTAGATATAGATCTATTTGCGTCCAGACTGAATGCGCAGACACAGAAGTACTTCAGTTGGTGGATAGACCCGGGAGCAGCGGGTACAGAAGCCTTCCTGCACCCGTGGCACAGAGCAGTGCACTATGCCTTTCCGCCATTTGCAATGATCACGAGAGCTCTGGCGAAAGTCCGCAGGGACAAAGCAGAGGTGGTAATGGTATTACCCTGTTGGAGGACGCAGGCTTGGATTCCAGTAGCAATGGAACTTTCTACGGATTTTCCGAGGATAGTTCCGAGCATCCCAGACCTTCTACTCGACCCGTATGGCCGGATTGACCCGCTGGTAGAAGCGGGCTCCTTGCAGCTGATTGTCTGCAGGGTTTCAGGAGGAGATGGAACTTGCTAGGAATTTCAGAACTCGCTGCAGATTGTATCCGAGATTCCTGGGCGCCTTCCAGGAGCTATAACACAGCTTGGAACAGTTGGGCGCAATGGTGTGCAGAACACAGTTTGGATCCCATTTCAGCGCCTCTAGTGAGCATCCTCAATTTTTTTGTTTCAAAGTTTCAGGATGGGGTGCTTATAGGACTATCGGAGTCTACAGATCCGCTATTTCAGCAGGACACAGCAGAGTGGAAGGGAATCCAGTAGGTGAGCACCCAGCAGTACTGCGTCTCCTCAAAGGTATGAAACTGAGGAGGCCGCCAGAGCCGAAATACGCAGTCTTATGGGACGTCAGGGACGTTTTCCAATTATTCCTCAGGTGGCCAGAGAATTACGTCCTGTCCTGTTCAAAATTGTCAGGCAAATTGGCGATGCTTCTATGTTTGATAGCATGTCGGAGAGTCTCAGACGTGAAAGCGTTAGAGATTGATAGAAAAATGTTCTATCCGGAGGGAGTGGCGTTTACTATCTCTAAAAGGACTAAAACGGATTCCAGAGTAATTTCCTACCCATATTTTACTGAGAATAAGAAGTTATGCGTTGTGCAGTGTATCAAAGATTATGAAGCAGCGACAGCTCAGCTTAGACCGCGTGGCGTGACCCAGTTACTTATAGCGCGTAGGAAGCCTCACCATGCAGTAGCGACAGCAACCATTGCGAGATGGGTGAGGGAAGTCATGCAATGGGCAGGTATAGATTTATCCTTGTTTGGGGCCCATTCCACTAGAGGGGCAATGGCTTCTAGAGCTTTTGCGACAGCACAGTTGATGAAGTAGCTTGGACACGTTCTGGATGCTAATGGGATTGAGTGATTATGGACAAAAGAAAGAGGAAAGTACCTAGGGGTGAGAGAGTTTATACCCCGACCTGGGCACTGATTGGTGCAAGGACAGAGGTCAGGACTACAGAAGGCCTCCGGTGGATGGGAGTTGCAGTTTCTGGAACTCTTTTCAAGTTGTTTAAGAAAATGGAACTTGTAACTTTGATTTGGTTCTTTTGTTTTTCTGATGAGATACCGAAAAAAAAGAAAAAAAAAAGTTTGTTACGTTTTGACGTGCTGATATGGCAGAATGAAAAGAAAGTAAAGCATAATGCTCGTCTCCTTGTCTTTAATAGAATCAAGACTTTCCTTAGCAGTCAGCGTTGGCAATCTTTATTAGTGCCGATTCACATAAAATGTAAAGTTGGGATGGAGTTTAACCTAGGCAGGCAAACCCCTTTGTTACTCTTTCACCTATCAATATTATCATAACTAGGATTTACTGAGCTTGTTTGCCACCACTAAAACGGTCCATTCATAATCGATGAGGTGTAAGAAGAAAGCAAATAAAGCTGCGGTTCCATATTGCAGTTTTTTTCCAATAAAAAGGTGAACGAGTATTTTGTATTAGGGTAAATTCAGACTATTTTAAAATTAATCTACAACAAAAAAACTGTTGTATTCATTTATATGGTAAACATTGTAAAGTAGCAGCACAGCAGAACCCATTATTGATACGAGATGTGGAGTAGTTGAGTAATGGAAACGTAAACGACTGCCACCACGCTGGGCTCCTCTCCCAAGATCACCTTTATTTTTATCAAAATTAAGTTTTAACAACTTATCGAACATTTTAGCTAAGCTTTACAAATAAAAATATTTGAAACATTGCATACATTACTAAAAACAAAAATGAAACCAACCTTTTTCTTGCTTTGAATGGACACATTTTTTAAACCTTTTTTCAGCTTGCTTGTTAGGTTTCCGATCCAGGCGGGCCCACAGATATGGTTGCCCTACAATAGAAATGAAAGTTAGAAAGGATGTCCTATGAAACAATGACTCAAAATAGAATAGAATTACTTTGATGTTCACATTCCTGCCCGTTCTGGAAAGACTGCCAAAGCAGTAATTCAATTGATTTTTTAGATCAATTGTTCTTCCTGTGATTACCGACATTTTATCTTAATGGTATGCAAATCTGAGGAGAACCCACCTAAGGTTCCTTCCAATGCTGCCTTGTTCTGAGACATGCAAAGTGTTTCTTTAAATTGGCAAAAATGTGGGGACACTTCCACCGAGAATGAACACGGCCAAATAACCCGTTCTATGGGAAGGACGCTCTACATATCAGTCTGGTTCCATCAAATACACTTTTTTGGGTGTATTTTCTTTTAGTGTAGCCTGCTCAAATCAAATACACATTTAACAAAACAAAAACACATGGAAGGGAATACACCCAACCGAATCTCCCACTGCAGTGGGATTTCTTGTCCTCTTCTGTTTAGCACCAGTGGAGCAATATAATATACAAAGGCAATTTAACAGAACAATCCTATTTTGCAATATTTCACCCCAATTTATGTAATCATGTCCTAGAGGCTTAATAAAGTAGGCTTCAAAAAGAAACCCCAATTTCAAACAAAAATAACTAATCACAACAGAGTTGGATTGCAAGTATGATAATCCCAATACACCACAATTATTATTATGAACGTTTCTAAAATAGCATATTAAAACTAATAGCGTGTAACCATTTTGGCAACGTTTAAACCTATCTTCCGTAGCGTTTGCTACAGGCTCTTGGGGAAAGGGACCAGAGTATGTACCTTTTAAGAAACAAGTGCGGTGTGCACGTGAACACCTACATCAGGATGCGATGCAGATTATCTACATATGGGGGTATTCAGCTGGGCCTGGTGGTGGTGGGCCAGGAGAGGGTTTCGGATTTGGACGACTCCTTGTGCCAGCAGCAGGATCCGTAAAGCAGCTGTGAACCAATTACATCGGTTTGCCAAGCAATTATATTAAATAGGAAACCTTCACCATCCGCAGCCAGTACTGGTACGTTATAGAATAAACAATCACATGTGACCCATCTGCCCCAGGGTCCACACAGTTAAGGCAGGAAGGAACCACTAGTATGTCATTTCAAAAAAGACCTCACAAACAGAGTGCAAAGAAGAAAGAAAACATTGAATGACGACGGGTAGGTGAAATCACAAACAAAGTAAACTGGGGCATACCCTCCCGGCTTTGCCGGAAGGGGGCTGGCTTTGTGCCACTGGTCTGAAGGATGACAGTTTCCATTTAAAACCTTTAGAAAGCAGGCAGACATGTTGCAATTGACATTGTACAATTCACTTTTCACAGCAAGTTTAGAAACATTGTATTGATATAATTACTTATTTTTTGGGGAGGATTGAAGAAAAGGAGCAAAAGAATCTGGGAAACAATATAAGTACGACAGGGGTGCATCCACCTGGGCCACCCTTTAATATGCCTCCTCAATCTTCTCTCTTGCGTGTACATGGGAGCGTGTACATAGGAGGTAATCAACAAAGGGCCCCCAAATGTTTTCGGTCACCCCGAGGATATGACTCAAGTACCCTTCTTCCTTTTCATTAACATAGGTTAAATATTTAAGCCATTCACTGTACGTGGGAAACCCTTTAGATTTCCAGTATTTCAATATGCATTTTTTCGAGATAACACAACCAAGGTTAAAGAACCTTCGTGCAATTATGGATATCTTCCCTATGTCCCCCAACAGATATTTGAGCAGTGATAACGGAATGTCCACAATCTCGTCTAGCACATCAGCCACCTCCTGCCAAAACCGCCCCAGCCCTGGGTAATCCCATAAAATATGATAAGAGTCTAGCCCCCCCCCTTCCACATTTTGGACACTCATCGCTCATTGCTGACGAAAACCTGGCGATCCTCGTCTGTGTGTAATACAATTGGTTGAGAACCTTAAACTGTATGAGTCGAAATCGCGCATTAAGTCAGACTTCCTTTGTCAGAAGAGCGTATTTCTGCCATTGTGGGTCTTGTATTTCCACCTCCAGGTCCCGTTCCCATTTACTGCACGCCGTGTTCCCTGAGGCTGTCTTGAACCAACCTACATAACTTCGAAATTAATGTTCTGGTGCCCCCACCGACAGCACTGCCTCAATACAATTTTGGGAATCTGGCTAGAGCGGGAATGATGGCCATCTACGTCGGACAGCCGCCATCATCCGAAAATATTGTAAAGTTTTAATGGGAGTATTGCCCAATTTCACCACAAACTCCTCAACGTCATGAATCTTCGGCATGCATATAGATCCCCCAGAACATAAAACTCTTTTTGAAGCCTCACAGAAAGTTCCCAGAGATTTTTCTGAGGGCGTCTATTACCAGTTCAGATGTTAGTCATTCAACAACAATTCAGTAAAAACCTGTGTCTACCAAGCTAATGATCTTCGTGGCCATGGTCCTCAAATGCCATGGCATAAACTATTACCCCTACCTGGATAACAGGCTGGTGAGCTCGCTATTCTCATTCTCTATGCTTCTGCTATCTGGACTTCCAGTCAATCACCTAGTCAAAATACGTTTCCTTCATTAGTGCAAATCTTAATATAAGACTAAGAACAGCTTTCCCTCTCACTGAGATGATTGAGTCTCTTTATATTGTGCATACAAATGGTTCTTGTAGGCCCTATCCGAATGCACATGATCCAGTTAAACCCGTTCTCCTATTGGTACCAGATATGAGAGAAAGTCTGAGCATTTGCTGCGGTGGCCCTTCCAATCAAAACGAATCACCATTGGTTCATCCAGATTCACAGCTGAATGCCAACACAGATTCTTCAATGTATGGGTCTGGTGCTACTCTGTGTTCTTTGAAGATACATGGCCTCAAGCACCCAAAGGCTGAGTGCTCTTTGCAAAGGACCAAAACAGGAAGGATATTGCTTGCTAGGTGGTCCTTCCCTCCATTGCTTCAGGGTCAAAGAGACCGTATCCAGACAGGCAAGTTCACTGCATTTTATGAGAACACAATGTTCTCAGGTTAGGGGTAGAGTCTGCAGCTGCTGATGGAGAGAAAACTCTCATGGTTCTCTCGCTCAGGAATAATTCTCAATCACTCACCATCCACTTGCAATACCCATTTGTCAGATGTCATTGGTTTTCAACGGTGTAGATGTTGGCTTATCAGCCCTCGCACAGGGGTGCTATGTGGGTGGCGCTGTACTCTCGTGTCAATTCTTTTTAGTCTGGGCATTGACCTGGCCTGACCCTTCCTGCCTCTGAGTGGTATTTCATAGTAGATTGCTGGTATCTAATGCCCGTCTGGTAAGAAGTGGAGGACAATCCTTGTGTGTGAAAGGGTCTGCAGTATCCCTTGTATCTTGTGGTGGAACCGTAAAAGGAAAGATATGAATGTCGATCTTTATTTTTATCCCTGAGCAAGCTTATAGCTCTTGCCGTATCGGTATCTGATTTGATACCCTTTAGGTGGTCGTCCATTTTTTTACTGAACAGGCACGTTACCCATCGAATGGCATGTCTAGTATTTGGGCATATACTTCGGGCCTGAAATTGGTGGCCTTCATCTGTGCTGGTCTTCTAAGCACTGTACCATGAGCCATTTGTCTGAAACCACATTGAGCCATGTCTACTGCGGTGTCTATAATATGGTCTGATGTGGCTTCCCCATTCGCAACAATGGCTTTTGCCTCCTCCTGGAACTCCACAGGTAGGTGAAATTTTGAGGCATATCTCCCTGTCAAACCTAACTGTCATTGCTAGCACATTGCTTGCTGACTGCGAGTGATGCTGCGCAGGACACGTTGCTGCCTAAAGCCTCAAGCTTCCGCCCTTCCTTATCCGCAGAAGCTGTTAAGGGTTAGGCTGGGTTTGGTTTGGCTTTTTTTTTTAGATGCCACTGTTATTACAGAGTCTGGTTTCGTATGTCCTCTCAGATACAATGGTGCAGTATCTGGCGATTTATACTTCTTCTAAGGGTGAGCAAGAAGAGCCAGAGTAGATAGAGGAGCTGCCGAGATCTTCTCCCCTGCCTCCCATATTGTAGCGAGGATTGGGATGGTTGTTAACATACGCTTGCGCTTGTCTCTATGCTCGTAGAGCACAGATTTCTTCTCTTCGCTAGACACCTCAATTTGAAATGGCGCCACCGATTTGGCTATTATGATATGAAAAGACACGGTTGTCAGGTGGAGATGCACCCCATGGAGAGGCATGCTTCTCTTTTTCGATTATGTGGGTGATCCACTCCTCTGCGTCCTGATCTGGAGTATCTCTGGGAAGTTCTCCTTCTGGCTCGCCATCTGGAGTGTCTGGGTCTGAGAAGTCCCTAAAAGGGTCATCTCTAGTGTTTGGATCATACAGGTCTTCCTGCCAGTCTGGTATAGACACTGTGGACAGAGCTATATAGTCCCAGGTCCTTGGTGGTGGTGATGAGGACCTTGATGGTGACAGAGACCGTCTCTGGTTTTGAGGTCTACTGGTTTGGATCACCTGGTCTACTGGTTGGAGATGTGTGTCTCTGCCTTGCTGGCGATATACTGCAGGCTGACCAGGTGATCTATGTGGGAATATTGAAGGTGATCTTCTCCGTGAAGATCGGGGAGGCATAGTGAATGCTCCGAGGTGACCTGCCCCACTGTGGCAAATCTTCCCTTACTGTTGTGGGTGATCTACTCCTATGCCAAGGAGGAACACTTTCTATTCTTGGAGACGGTGGAGCTGCCAATCGAGCGCTCTGTCATCTTTGAAATGTGTCTATGATTCTCTGCATTGAATGCATGAGGGTACAGTCAAATGGATCTGAGGAATCCTCCATGGTAGGTTGCCAGTGAGGGCTTTGCTCCTTTGGCAAAGGTGGGTCTACTTTTTTCCTCATTATTGATTGTTTATTTATTATGCGCTAAGACATAAGTGTTTCAAAGCGCAACCATGCATGGGAGGGAAAGACATAGGGAGCACTATACAAACAATCTTACTAGGCATGGTACATTCAGATTATGCAGTTGAACAGAAACAGGAAGTGCATAGGGATTTGGGGGGGCAACAGGGACCAAGTGCGCCCAGTCCCAACAGAACCTGGGTTAAGTGCAGAGAGATACCGCTCTCATGGGTCGTAACCGAAGTGCAGTAGTGCTGCGGCAAGTGCAAGGGCCGGGGGCAAGTGCAGGAGACTGGCGAGGAAGCTTGGGACCTGTGAGGCTCTGAAGGTGCACCAGGCAGCCATTCGGCGAATCTGAGCAGAAGTAGAGAAGAGAGAGCGAGAGAGCAGAAAGAGGTGGTTAGCAGGGGAGGGGGAGAGAGAAAGAGGCGAAGAGGAAAGTCTTGAGGCATTTCCAGAATTTAAGGGGATCCTGCCCAAGACAGAGAGAGGCAGGGAGGCTGTTCCAGAGGGAGGCACCTGCAGTGGATAAAGATCTCCCCCTCCCTCTCTCCCCCCCCGCCCCCCCCCCCCCCCCCCCAAGTCTCTGCTTGGAGAAGCGGCTCCCACGCAGAGAGTTTAAGGAAGACGAGCGGAGGGCTCAGGAAGGTGAGTATTTAGGAATACAGCGTTGCAGATAGAGCGGGTCCAGGCCCCAGAAAGCCTTGTGGACAATGCAAAGGGATGCTAGTGCTTAATCCTTGCAGCCACGGGGAGCCAGCGAAGGGATTTCAGCGCCAGAGGGATGCGGTCCCTGGGCTTGAGGCTAAGAATAAGTCTTGCGGTTCTGTTCTGGATGAGTTGAAAAGGACGGAAGGTAGAAGAGGGCATGTTGAGAAAGAGGTTGTTGCGGTACTCCAGCCTAGAAAGGACCAAAGCTCTGGAGATGGTGAGCCACTGGGGTAAGGTGAGAAAAGGTAGAATACCTCTGAGAAGGTGCAGTTGGTAGTAGGACATTTTAGAGATGCCCATGATGTGAGACGAGCAGGATAGAGTGGAGTCAAAGATGACCCCCAGATATTTTGCCTCGTTGGTAGGTGGAGGCGCAGGGCCAAGGGAGGTCGGCCACAGAGAAAGAGGGAAGGTAGGAGCAGGGGTCCCGATGAGGACAATTTCTGTCTTACTGGCATTGAGGTAGAGGTACTTTGGAGCACACCACGACTGAATTGCTGACAGTCAGGTATGAGTGAGGAAGAGGCTGAGGGTAGCCTGAAGGAGATCTGCGTGTCATCTGCGTAACAATGAAAGTTGTCAGTGAATGTGGCTATCATACAGGGCAAGGGGGCCATGTAGCCATCGAAAAAACAGGGGGATATGTTAGATCCCTGGAGGACACAGCACGTAGAGAGACTAATAGGGGTGTGGAAGGACCCCCATTCCACCTGGCTTGGGCGGTCGGAGAGAAAGGAGGTTAGCAATGCCAAAGCCTGATCTGTGATGCCCAGGGTATCACGGAGATATGCAATCAGAGTGTTGTGGTTCACTGTATCGAAGGCAGAGGAGACGTCTAGTAGAATGAGGATAGAGGTAGAGTTAGAATCAAGGTTTGAGAGCAGATCTTCGCAGGTGTCCAGAAGAGCAGTTCTGTGCCTCTGGATGCTATAAAGCCAAACTGGTGATCGTGGAAGCAACCAACAGGTTCAGTGTGGAGGGTAAGCTGAGAAATGGCCAACTTCTCCGGGAGTTTGCCCAGGAAAGGAGTGATAGAGATTGGATGAAAGTTTGCCGGAGTGGAAGGGTCGGCAGAAGGTTTTTTGAGGTTAGGGTGCACAAGCAAGTACTTAAGAGCCGTGGGGAAAACTCCACTGGCAAAGGAGAGGTTTCAGAGGTCGGCCAAGGCCGCGGTGAGAGAGACAATGTTGTCGGTGATGGTTTTGGAGGCACAGGGGTCCACCTGTTTGGAGGAGGCAGAGAATGCCTCTTGAAGAATGAGATCAGGAAGCTCAGTCAGTTCTATAATTGACGATACATTTCCAGCTGCTGCTGGGCTGATTAGAATTGGTGTGCGCTTCTCTTGACCGCCTGTTTTATCTTGTCCACCTGCTGTGTACGTAATAGATGTGCCACTGGCTACTTGTTTTAGATGTTTTATTTTCCCCACGGACAGTGTGGTTATCGTCGACGAGCTGTCCATGGGCGTCTTCATTGACAGGATGTCCTTGGGCGCCTTTTCCATCGGTGGTGTACCCATCATTGAGGACTTTGTGGACGTGCAATGCTTCGTGGATGATGAATGTTTAGCCGTTGATGAGTCCTTTGTGGACGAAGCCTCAGTCGTCGAAGAGGTTCGGATCGCTGTTGTCGAGTAGCTTTCCGGGGATGCGCCCAGCGTTGACAGGCAGATTTTGGTGGCAGATGCCTACTCGAGGATGGTGCTGAGGTTACGCTTGTAGGCAGTGTCCCAGTTGATGGACGCTCCGTCGACAAAGGTTTAAGGAGAGTATTGATTTTTGGGGCCGTGGAAGCCCTCCTATCACCCCTCTTCTTTATTTTATGGGGTACAGAGTCTACCCTCTCCACTGAAGCTCTTTTTGCAGCTTGCTTCTCAGCACGTTTGTGTGAAGTTGAAGGAACTAATTTGGAGTACTCTTTATCTGAAGACATTCCCCGCTTTCCATGTGCAGCAGGAGCCTCCTGTGACTGCCCTGGAAAGTCTTTTGTGTAAAAGACCGGCAGATCTGGCATGCCTGGATGTCATGAGAGTATAGGGTATGGCATGAGAGTATAGGTAGTAGATGAAGTATTCATGCAGATGCCTTATGAAGATGAGGAGAGAGTGCCCGAACCCAGGAAAACTCTGAGAAGTAAAACAACCTTCCTGTAGTGAAAACATTCCCAAAAGGATTTAAAATTGTAAGATCTTTGTGTAAAATTCAAAGAACGCTCAGAGAGCTAAGGAGAATTCCCTTATCTAACTGACTGCTGTGAAACATTTGAAGATGGCTGTCTGGGATGGAGCTTAAACCCTGCTGCCTCATTGGTTAGGGTCAAAAAAGGAAAAAAAAGATGAGGTGGAGGGACTGCACAAGTGAATGCCTCTGGAGGCATTATCACCATTCTGCATTCATTTCCTATGGGAAAAATGGTATACATAATTATTTTAAATTATTAAGGATTCCCAGTCTGACGACAGGGAATATTCAAGCATGTGAATCTATAAAAGATCCAATGCTGGAGAAGTGGCATTTCAAGAGCAATACTAGCAGCCCAGGGTACTTGTGCTAGCATAGGTAACTGGATACATTATGAAAATAGCAGTCACAAGGTATACAGGGCTACAGTATAGATGCAGGGTAGATATTAGGTTTGAAATAGGCACACATGCCCCAGCATTATAACAGAAATTAGACTAGCAGCCTCATTTAATGTTAAAGTGCTCAAGGAACCAGGAGCCAGATTAGAAGCAACCAAAAATGTACCACTACCTTAGCACGGATAGAGACTGAATAAAAAGGTACGAGGAAAGTGCATGCATCCGAACATAAGACTAGGATTAGAAGAAGGCCATGGTTTTTAAGTGGTGTAGCTATTTCTGAGCAAAGAAACAAATGACTGAGGTGTGCAGTATATCAATAGTCTCTATTCTGTGAAGCAACAACATAGCCAGTTAAACCACGAGTGTGGCTGTTTTGAAGAGCATACCATGAGAACTAAACACTCTTAGGGGCTGACAATTTGGAAATATTGATGGACAGGCAATTTTGATAGGGTGAGCAACATGGAACTAAATGAGTTGGCAGGATCACCCACTTCTGTTAGGAGGTAGGAAAATAAATATGCATGCATAATGCTCCTATCCATGCATCTACAGACAACACAGCAGAAGTTAAACAAAAAAAAAACGATTATTTGTCTCACTGTGCAACGTTTCTTTCTAAATGCACACAGCTCTGAGAGCTTTCTGACTGCTTTGGCTTCTCTATGGCATGCAATTTCATCCAGGGAAATAAAAATCAAGATCCTCTGGTTTCGGTCAAGTGACCTGACCTTTGCACTGCCATGTTCTCACTTCTCAACTAGTGCATAAATGATACGCAATATTTTAATGCGTAAAAAGGCCTAGTACGACCCTTATCTGGAGGCCTGCACAAACCTCCACCAAAACACAACTTCCAGGTAGTTGATAATAACCTGGTGCACTGTGGTCATCTACAAGGCAGCTGCAGACAGAAGGGATACAACCACATGGTCCAGTACCATAACAATGGTCTAAATTCTCAAATATGATAGTGGATGTCAGATTTCACGAGGCCAAACCGGTATAAAACACAATTACTCCATGCTACCCTATAGTTGAATCTTTTACTGGTGAAGATGAACAACTAATTCACGTTTTTAGGTTAAAAAAAACAAATGTTTTAAGGAAGTAGCTGCCCTACCAGAGGAGGAAGAAGTTGAAGGAAAAGACTGAAAAAACATCCTTCGAGGAATTGGAACAGTGAACTACTCATGCCAGTAGAATCAGATTTATCATACAAGTCACTTATTAAAGTTTCTCAGTGCCCTTAATCTCCAACTGAACTGTCTGCATTAAAATCAGATAACCACATGGATATTGTTGATCTGAAATCACTGCACTTAAATGTTGTTGCTGCAAGGGTCCAGATCCATAGCTGTCAAGGGGGCACACGTACCAGTTACTGTAGTAAAATTGTGACGTAGAAGTGACGTGGTGGGTGATGTCGGGAATGGTGACGCTATGGCACATGGTGCAGGTAGTACAGATATAGTTTGTGAAGACACAGGAGCTGCCGCAGCACAAGGAGTCACATTGAGGGGTGGTAAAAATGCAAGTTCAGCGCGGTAAAGAGGCACAAATTGATCAGCTATGGGATTAACCCATTAAAAAGGGAAGGCAGAGACCACCAGGAGGCGCAGATGAAGATAGCCGCTTGAGTGTGGAGCTTTGCGCTCAGCCAGGTGTTAAAGTTATAAAATTACCCGTGTGAGCGAGACAAAGCTACTGATATCAAGGCGGATAGCAGTGGGCACGTGACCCTCACACTGGTGCAAGTCCCGGAGGGCCAGTGGAGACCAGCAGACCCAGACCCAGTTAACGCCAACAAAGTGGCTTGCGGCGCCAGCGCCATCTCCAGCGTGCAGTGAACTGGAGAAGGTAAACTGTTGAAACAGATCCTGCTGAGATCGGAGAGCAGGAGAGCCCCGCCAACATATGCAAGTAAGGCGCCAGTCTCCCCTCCGCTACCCCCCCCCCTCGCACAGAAACAGCAGGGAACCACCAGCACCGTTATGAAGACTGCAAGGCAGCAAACCGGAGGCCCTTCCACCAACGTGACAATGCAGCTTCACAGAAACGGTGAGCAGTTATTTCCGGCTCACTTCAACACAGCAGGGCATTACCCCCCCCCCCGACACCACACACTGCATAGAAATCATAGTGGGGAAGCACTGGCAACGTTACAAGGAGGGAGAGAGAACTGTGAACCGGCAAGGCAGACGCCCCTCCCCCAGCCTTACTCCACTGCTGGCACAAACCTGCAGAAGCAAGCAAGGAGTCAAGCATAGAGCTGGACAGTGGGTTGTGGATACCCCTAGGAAAGACAAGAAGATCCCGGGCCCCGCTAGGGAGGCAGGTGGGACCCCTGCCTACAAGAGCTTCCAGGCATACCTAGAGGTGCCGCAGCACCACACGTGCTTAGGGGGGACAGGATCACAATACAGGCCCTGCCACCACAGACTGGGGCCAAGGAGGGGCCCCCGATGTCCAGCGCAAACAGAAAGATTTGCGCATAGTGCTGAAGAGGGAGCATTACAGCGGAGAAAACAGGAGGTGCACAACGGATAGGAGAAGCTGGAGTGGATAGTGCAACCTGGGGGGCTTACAGCGGGACATACACATTGTATTATCAGAACTACGTGCATTTGGGGTGGAGGTCCAAGGCTCGTTGGGTGCGCTCACTGAGAGAGTCACGAAGGTGGAGGACCGAGTGGAAGCCCTGGAGCACTCACACCGCGTCGCAGACATAGGTGACAGAGGCAGAGATGTGGCTGAAGGAGCTTGAGCATTGGGACCGAGAGGTGCGGTCTAAAGTGGACGATATTGGAAAGAGAGAAGAGGAATAATTTTCGCGCCAGGGGGCTCACAGGCCGAGAGACAAACACCACAGGAACTGGAAAAGTTCCTACTGCGCCTACTGTGTGACCTGCTGGAGGCCTCTCCAGAGAGGGGCATTAAATTTGATACGGTTCACAGGGGTGCAGGGACCTGTGAGGGACCACGCTCGGTGGTTGCTAAGTGCCACTACTATACAACAAAGAGGAAATCCTACAGAGAGCAAGGGAACGTGGCATGATTGAATGGGAAGGAGCGGAGATCAGGATTTTCCAAGACTTATCCACCTACACCCTGGACCAAAGTCGCAAATGTAGGCCCCTGGCGAAATGGCTTCAAGATAAGATAAGGGAGTGAGGTACCGTTGCAGCTTCCCCTTTGCCCTCAAGGGGAAAATTATGTCCTGCATCAGGGTGAAAATGCAGACAATCTCCTAAAAGAATTACAGAGCGATGAGGCGCAACCAGAGAGAGAGTGTCAGCGACAGCTGAGGGAGCGCTTCAAGGGTGCATTTGCCCAACCCAGAGGAACTAAAAGAGACAGGAGCTCTAGGCGCTTGAGAAAGCCAAGGGCCCGGCATTCACCACCCCCGAAGTGATCCGTTGTTGCAATAACCTGTCGGAGGACTGGGGGTGATTGAGACAGTATCCCGCCAGACATGGGGCCACTCAATGGGGAAAGGACAGCCAGGCTGACCGTTAATCTCCACACACCCTGGTGACCTGGTGAAACCCAGGTGTCTCTACCAAGTTGGGCTTTATGCTCCATTTCTTGGGGGTTTGAGGTTGAGATTAATGTTGTGGGTTAGGGAGAGAATGGAGGGGGAGGGGGTAAATCGGCATGCTGTTGGGTGTCATGACCCACGTTTGGACTATTATGCTGCAACATTTGGTGCTGTGGGCTTAGGAAATCCAAGAGGGCGGAAAAGCCCACATTTGCGGCAGAATCCTGGAGAACCGTGCAGTTTTGCGCACAGCAAAATGGTCCTCTGACCTGCCACCCACCAGTGCAAAGAAAGATGGTTCTGTTCAAAACCCATTTTTATTAATCTCAAAAATTGCTAAGATCATGGGCCCGGAACCACCAAACAAAAATCCAACTATGGTTGAGTGTTTTACTTTACTCTACTACAGATCCACATCAATGCCATGTCAAGCAAGGATCATATACTATCAAGTGAAATCCTTTCTTTTGGAAATGTATTAATTCAAGACAGATCCCAAAAATAATGCAGTACCGGCATTTTCCACAAACTGACGCTAGCGGTCTAAACTCTGACTGGGAACCTGTATTGCAGAAGCTAAACAGCATCCTGAGCTAGCTGGGACTTCAAAGGTTTGTTCCCAACAGTTCAAAGGGCCTCTGTGTCATGATACCTGCCCCCGGAGCACCAGGACCGGCCCAGCACCCCCGGAAGCAGGCATCATGCCCTCGGGAGGAGTCTCAGCAGCCCCAAGTAGGGGCCCTGTGGACTCAGTCCTGGCGCCTTTGGCGCCAGGCTCATATTGGACAACAGTCCTGGCGCCGAAGGTGCCAGGCTCATAAAAGATGACTTTGTGTTTAAAGGTGCTTGGTGTAAACTTACCTGATGCAGACCATGCTGCAACAGCCGGGCCATCTTGAGGCCAGAACTACTTTTCCTGTGGGACTCTTTTACCACCGGGTGTGGTCGGGGAAGGATACATACCTGATTGGAGGAAGGACAC
This sequence comes from Ambystoma mexicanum, assembly GCF_040938575.1. Lineage (NCBI taxonomy): Eukaryota > Metazoa > Chordata > Amphibia > Caudata > Ambystomatidae > Ambystoma > Ambystoma mexicanum. The sequence continues at coordinate 851,302,169 of NC_090936.1, read as the reverse complement.
ATTCCAGGAACTTCTTCCAAGGCTATTTAAACCACACCCGATCAGCCACACGTGCTTCGCGTTGTTCTGCATCTAGCAGCTGGACGCTCACCGTGTCTGCTCCTGCATCTTGACTTCTTCCACGCCTGCCAGCATCCTGATCACCTGCAGAGGAATAGAACAAGAGAACAGAAGAAGGAAAAGACCTTACCTGTTAAATCTGCAACCTGGAGACATTTCGCCAACCATCCTGAAAAGGAAGACATTTATTTTAAAAACTCATCGCATTGACTGCTGCAGCGCTGCATTTACTCACCTTTACAGGGCGCCTCCATCAGCAGCGACCATCCGGATCCACAGTCGCTCCCCAGCACCTAGGGAGAAAAAGACAAGAACAAAGGTGAGAGAAAGAAGGGAGAAGGGAAGCTAAGACTCCATGTTAAGACTTACCTGTTGGGTCATTCCCTTTTCATTTCGGGTCCGCGCCGCATTCAGGCAGTTCCAGACCCCGGCCCCTAAGGGGAAAAAGACATCAGCGTTAATGGGCAAATGAAAAGACATTATCAAAACGCTCATTAAAGACTTACCTGATTTCCACAAGGATTTCACCTTTCATCTCGGGTCGGTGCCTGTTCCCCGGCATTCCGTACCCCGGCCCCTATGGGGAAAAAGACATTAGCGTTAGAACATTAACGCATGGACACAAGGGGAACCATTAATCAAAAAACTTACCTGGAAGCCAAGCAAGTTTGCTTCTCACCAATCCGAAAATCCAGTGAAGCAACTGGATATCTACGCGCCCCTGCATCAGAGGCAGGATGGAGAGCTCGCCCTTCCAGACCCTAAGGTGAGCTGTTGCGCTGAATCACAGAGGGGTGTCAAGGAGAGTGAGAGGGGAAAGAGGGAGATCGATTACTTACCCCGCACACCATTAATCCCCTATTTTCGCCTACAGAAGGGTACTTCAGCGAGCCAGGCAAGCAAGAGTTGGGGGGCCTGGTCCAGTCCATCTTCCGAGTCCTGCGCACCACCCTGGAAGAGGCCACCGCAGCGCAAACCAGGCCGGCGCCTCCGTGGGAGTCAGGTGAGCGTTACACTCTGTCCATGGGAAGCATTCACACCAGCCCTTACCAGCAATAGCCCAGGAGATCACATGGTCATGCTAACCAAATGCAAAGTGGCCCCCTGGTCTGCTGACCTCAGTCAACACAATAGACTCTTTCAATTGAATGGAGTATGCTGATTTGGGTGTGGACTGTAAACGGAGCTCTGCCTGGAAGAAGAGACATGTGATCTCTGATTCACCAAGCTTCTGGGGGCGGACCCAGACACTTTTTGTGAATTGAAGGCAAATATATGTTTTATAAAAACACTGATAACTAATTGTAACCAGATGACTGGAATGTACAATTTAGAGATCCTTAAAATGGAATATGTACCTACAATTTGAGTCTAAACTCAATTCCGTACGATGTTCTGGGACCAAATCCCATGAATTATGGAGATTGCAGACACAGGGTTCACGCTAGAAAAATGAAAATTTACTGGAATATGTGTAGAAAGGCGGTGTACATTTGTGCCATTTTTGGTAAACGTCCGATATTGGTAAACCAACTAAAAACGAAAATAAGTTGTCATTTTTTAATGAAAGCTCTTAGGAAGATCAGAGTTGAACAAGAATGTACCTTAGGTCATCTGCAATCTGTACATGTAATGTCAACCACTTGTGTATCTGGGAAGTATGTTTAGTTATGAAAAGGATTTTCTAAGGTAAAAGCAAAGGGGCGTTTCTTCAATAGACTGTAAGACTCTGACTCACTGCTCCCTTCTCAAATCAAGTCAAAGAGAAATCCTTGACCTATCAAATCGCGAGTGGGTTGGGCAAAGAAAGTTAGCATCCACACCCATTTTCAAAAGACATAAAAAGAGCCACTGAAAGCCAGACAGGGTTTTTTTTCACTTTCCACTTTCTTGCGGGACGCTTTGCCGGGAGACTCCAGACTTCAAATCCATCAATCACCAGAGATCCAGAGAGACCAGAGATCCAGAGAGACCAGAGATCCAGAGAGACCAGAGATCCAGAGAGACCAGAGATCCAGAGATCCAGAGAGACCAGAGATCGCTGTGCAGTGCTGAGAGCTGACCCAGATCGCTGTGTGCAGAACCAGTACCCAGTGGCGAGAGAACTGCAGCCAATCCTGACCCGATCCGTGACGAAGTCGTATTCCTGTCCAAAATATAGTGTGAGTATTCAGCCAGCACTGTGCAAAACCAATCTTTTAGTTTAAAATAATCTAATTCAAACTATTTTAACCTATTGAGAACTGCATCATAGAAATCGTGTCCGTCCTGTTGATTCAAAGCTGCAAAACTGTCATCTGTCATTCTGAGCTTTACTTTTATTTTGAGAATCTACCTTCACAAAATCGTCCGTATCTCTTGACCCGTTTGTGATAGAAGCGCGATTTAACTTTTATTTTAAAGCTGAGATTCTAAGCTTTCCAACAAACTCTAAACCGACTTATACTTCCTCCGTAATTGCGCTCGACGCACGCGACTAAATTGCCACGATTTGACATTTTGTTTCATTTCAGCCACGTGTAAAAATATTTGTCTTTCGCTTCCATTGCGGAATTCCGTTTTCAACCTGGTAACCATCCCTGAATCATTGATAGGGCTGGCCTGAACTGATTTAAAGTATCTCTCCCTCACCCTGAACCTCTAGAGGTAATTAAAATCATTTTTAGCCTATTTTTCCCTTCTTTGCATACCACATTTAAAGTACTTTGCCTGTGTTTAAAATCATCCCTGTGATCTAGACTGCTAGGGGGGAACTGAATTCGGATTGTACTGTGATTGTATTCCTGAAGACTGTGGGTGTTCCTTCCATCTCCTTACATTGCATAAGAGGGGGGGGGGGGGGGGGAGTGAATTGTCAGAGAAAAGTAAATCGTATTATCTTTTGCTGAAATCATATAAAATTATTTCTGTGTTGCATTCTGTCCCACCTTGCATTTCCTTGAACCATATAAAGCATTCTCTGCTACCTTAGTCCTCTGTTCTTATTCATAAGAAACCAAGAACTGTGCCACTGTAGGATTACCTATTGCTGATTACTGCTCATATTCCCAAGTGTGTTATCAATTTATTTCTAAAAGTGTGATATATATTATATATATATATATATATATATAGTTTCATTATTCAATAAATCTTTTAAATTGCAAAACAAACCTACTTCTTAGCTCAGTGAGGTCAGGGGAATTCAAAGAGAGGGGCGTTATATAAGGGTTTATCATCCAGAGTATAACGTGTCATAAAAATATATAAATAAGGGCTTCCCTTGAGCAATCCCAGACAAGGCACTGACCTAGTGGGAATGCTTGATTGGAGTCATTAACAGAGTGGGGGCTCGTAGCCGGGGATTCTGGATTAGCAGATTAATACAGTGTGCTGACAGGATATAAATTCTGTTGCATCACCACACCGTGTTACACTGTAAAAACACCCCTCAAAGGAACGCTCTAAGGAAACGGTCTGTTTTGGAAAAAGAAAACACAAACTTCTGTAAGTCAGGAAGGACATCAAGTTCCAGAATGACAACCTTGGTAGATATCAAAATAGCCAGAGAACACCTCTTACATAAGCTATTTGTGAGAGGTGAGTGGGCTCATCAGGACCACGCGGTCTGGTTGCAGGCAATCGCACCCCAGATCACTGAAACAGGGTCAGATATATGGAGAGATCAGGGTCCCTTACATGTGGCCGTGAGTGAACTATATATGGCCCCTAAGGCCAAGGATGAGCCCAACAAGATTGCCAGGGTATCGGCATATTTATATTATATTTACATATGGGAGCCATACAGGACAAATGTGCTGAAGGCCAAGATCTGGCAAATAGGCAACTGATGGCATTAGAGAAGGCCCAATCTGACCTGGTCTCTTCTGAGCAGAGGCTGCAGAGGAGCCAGGAGTCAGAAAATGATAGTAGGCAGTATATTATTAAAATAAAGGAGGAAATGGATATCCTGCAACAGGAAAAGTCTGACCAGGATAACAGATTTCTGGCCTTGCAGAAGGAGTACCAAGAAGGTTTGGACGCCCTACTGCAGAGCCAGAAAAAGCTGGAGCAACAACTGGACTTCAATAGGGCATGCACAGAGCAGGTAGTCACCCTGCAAAGCCACCTAGATAGGGAGAAAGAGGAAAGCAATAAATTGATTTTGAAAGACCTGGATACCCAGGCAGAGTTTGATCAAGAACGCCAGAAAGATGGTGCCTTTCAAAGGCAGAGGGACAGCCTGGCGGCACAGATGCAGGCTCTTAGTCAGGAAAGGGACACCTTAGGCCAGGAAGTCTGCCACCTAAAAAGAAAAATTCAAGAAAATCACTTGGCCCTCCAGGGGCTGGGTGACCTCCAAAAAGAGCATCAGAACTTGTTTGAGCACACCAGGAAGGTGGATGATGCTCTGGCAAGAAAGGAGCAGGCCAGTAGGGATGGGACTCAGGAGGTAACCCTCCTGCAGCAAAGACTGGCCCAGTATTCCAGGACCAATCAGGAGGCACAGAGAGAGTTAGGCTCTCTGTCAGCACAATGATAGGCTCCAGCAACAGGTAGCCAGATAGAGTCTAGTAAGGCCTTAACTGAGGAACTGAAAGCGCAGGCTCTTGCATTGCAACAGGGAGCAGGGGCTGATAGAGATGAAGTTCACTGGGAAAGGGAAACACCTGAGCATAACCTCAGGAGCCCTAGTACCAGAGGCCTTCATTTCTCCCAGTCCTTGGACTCTGCCACCCCCATTCCCCTGGCGCACATGAGCACAGGGAGGGCAGATTACTATCTGGCCAAAAGCATGGGGTTCATAGGCCAGTACCTCCCAGGAATGGATGGGCGGGCATCCGGGTATGGGCACCCAAGCACAGTGCAATTTAGTGGGGAACCCCAGGAAAGTAGACCCACTAAGGGCATCCTAAAAACCTCTGCCCAGTTAGGTCAGTGGGGGGAGGTGGGGTACCCATAAAATCCTGGCAGCAAGGAGGGATCTGAAGACTTCTCTGAGAGGCCCAGGACACAGGAGACCAGGTCCCCACATTCTGCCAGCCATTCCCAGGCTCGCAGAATCCGTGAGAGCCTGGAAGATCAGACAGGCACCTCTGGGTGCAGTGCTTCTGAATCAGAGGAGGAATGGACCAGGGTTACCCGAACCAAAAAGGCCAATAAGGCAAAAAGGGCCTTGCTTAAGGACCCCTTAAAGCAGATCAAGGCCATCAGGAGTGTCATTACGCCTTATCACAAGAACGCCAAGTATTCTGTTTGGGAACACTTGGAGCTCTATGAGCAAATGATGGAGACTTTCCATTTGAAGGACAGCAGTAGCTGCATTCAGTATGTCAAATGGATATTTGCCCCAGAATACTCCAGTTTCTTTGCGGGGCTGGAGGACCAAAACCATTCAAGATGGTCCACATATAGGGCGGCCATCTTGAAACATTTTTCTGTTCACCGGAATCCCCAAGAGGCTCGCAAGGCAGCCTACAATTTGCAATGTGGGGAGGATCAGGCCCCACAAGAATTTGTGCAAGAATTGAAGCGTGCCTTTGCGCAGACCACCAGAAGGGTGCGCACGGACAGCAGAGAATTCATCAACACATTTTTCCATGCACTCCCCAAATACATAATGACCCAGCTTGTGAGAGATTTTCACGAGAAAAGATCTTTAGACTGGGTCATTGAGCAAGCCAACCGCATCTATGAGGTGCAGAAACCGGTGGAAAATAAGAATCAGCCCAAACAGACCCATTTTGTGGAGGAGGTACAGGTCTTCCAATTTGAGGGAGAGGGATCCCAAGAGGATCCTGGGGAAAGGATCTTCTCCTTCAGAGATGGGGTAACTCCTCCCAAGGAAAAATGGGTCCCAAGGGATTCCAATCCAGACTGGGTAGATGTGGGGATTGAGCTGTCGCCGCCCATCATTCTATCCCAGAACCAACAATACCAAAATCCCATGGGTCAAACCCATCCTGAGGACTGACTCCAAAAAGGGGGCGGCCCAGAACCGGAACCAGGGGAACCCAAAACCATTTCAAGTTGCCAACTTTTTCTTGCAGATTCCCATGACTCTCCACAGAATTATGCCCAAATCTCTTCTCACGCAATGTCCAAAACCAGAAAATTTGCCCGCCAGTTGTCCAAAAATGTGCATTATCTGTGCCCCCTTGAGGAGAAGGAGGGAAGATACTATGCCCTGGTACAAGTACAGGGGCAGGGTACGATTTCGGCACTGGTGGACACTAGATCCCAAGCTACCCTTCTGTCAAAAAGGGCCTTTGATGAACTAAATGCAGGAAGGGGGGAGAATTACCGTATTCCTCTCACTTCTCTTCCTGGACAACTCCAGAACTTTGACGGGAAGGAAATTCCTTTGGAGGGGACTGCAGATTTGGACATCAAAATTGGGCGACACAAGGTGAAACACCCGGTCATAGTAGTGACTCCAGAGGGCACCCCTTGTTTACTAGGGAATTACCTCCTGAGAAGGTTGTCACCCCTAATAGATTGCGTAAACAAGGTCCTCTGGACCCAGACTAGCCGACCAATAAAATTAAAACAGAGTGTCAACCATATTAGTTTAAACGGCACCTGCCACATGGTTGAACAACAATCTTACCAAGTAGAATTTCATTTCCAGAACAACCAAATTCCAGACGTGACAGTAATAGCAGTAGGACAACAGACTGGTGGTGGGGGGCCTCTTTATTTCTGAAAATCAACCTTCCTTCCAGTTTAAGGTGGTATTCCACACTGGAAGGAAATACTCTGAAATTCTTTACCAATCCACATTCAGACATTCCCACTCCGATAGTCCAGAAAGGTGTGAAATCAGGTCAGAGCCTGGCTGATATTCAGCAAATTGGAGAGCAGTTGTTCATCCCTGTTCAGTTAAATGATGGGAAGGACTCTGTTCTCGCCCGAGTATGTGTGAACAACGGTAAGAGCTTCATCAGCGAAGCCATGTTCCGCCAACTCCCAAAAGATCCAGCCATTCCCGCATTCAAACTGATAGACAAATGGGAAATGGACCTGAAAGCACCTAATTCCAAACATCTCCTGCCAAGCAGGTGTATGCTGAAAATCTCCATTGGCAACAAGAGCATAGTCCATAATTGTTGGGTCGTGCGAGACGTCACTGCCGCCTTTTACTTAGGCAGTGACATTCTCAATCGCTTTGCCATTAGTTTGGACCTAATAAACTTCAAAGCTTGGTACCGGTTAGCGGATAATCCCATGGGCTTTGATGATCCAGAAAAAGCATTTAGGTCAGCTCAATTGCTACGTTATGCAGTCGAAATTCAGATTAAAGAGGAAGTCACCATCCCAGAAAGGACCTGACAATTCTCCCTGGAAGTGAAAGTTAAAAGAGGACAAAAATTGAAAAACCCTGATGCTTATATTCATCTAAATGCTTCTATCCAACAGCAAGGGTTGGGGGTAAACGCAACACCATTAGTCAACATAGAACATGACACCATTCCAATAGAGGTGGAGAACAGCGATTTACAGAGTATTACTCTAGACGCAGGCACCATTATTGGAATGGCGGTTGATGACCAAAATTTCTCCATTGATTTAGGAAATGAACTGTTAGGACCGATCCCCAAGGACTGTTTTTGACAGTGACAGTGATGACAATACAACACCAGACAGGATCTTTACCCGGCACGGGGGGGGAACTTCCTGGTGTACACTTCTTGCCCTTATGGTAAGGAAGATGTGACTTGTGACTTCAGAGGGGATGAGGTGATTTTCCAGGTCCATGAGGGCTGCCTTTCCCACCTGAAGCCTCCGGTCCAAATCAGCACTCTGACCAGGGACTTCTCCACCCAGCTGGAGGAGGCCTCTGAGAGAGCAAAACCAGAAGTCTTTCCAGGCTTCCGGCAGATGGTGGAAGAAAGAGTCAACCTAGCTGATGCCTGTGTGACTCTGGAACAGAAGCAAAAGTTTAAACAAGTTTTCTTGGATTTCCAAGATCTCTTTGCGGTAGACTCATATGACTGTGGTCGCACCGACATCCACACAACAATTCCCACGGACCCTGGCATGACTCCAGTGTTTGTGAAGCAATATCGCTTGCCTCTCGCATCAATGGAGTCCCTTACTGAAATAATTAAGAACCTTGAGTCCCGGGGAATAATCCGTCCAGTACACAGCACCTTCAATAATCCGGTGCTGGGAATATTGAAGCCAAACGGCCAGTGGAGACTCTGTGCCAACCTTAGGGAGCTCAACAAACGGGTCCATACTTCCCGATGGCCTCTGCCCTACATTGACCAAGGGCTGGCCCAGATTCAGGGGTCACAGGTATTCACTGCAATAGACCTGACCAATGGATACTGGACCGTGCCTGTCAGTAGGGAGGTCCAATACAAACTGGCTTTTACCTTTGGGGGCCAGCAGTACACATGGACCCGGACTCCCTTCGGATACCTCAACTCCGGCAATGAATTCAACATTTTCCTACACAAGGCCATGCCCGACCTGGGTGCGAGGGGTAACCTGGCTTATGTAGATGATGTCCTCATTAAAAGCTCAACTGTTGAGGAACACACAGCGGAGATCCGTTATGTCCTGACCCAGTTGAGGGCCGCCGGAGCAAAACTTTCCTTCCAAAAAGCACAGTGGTGTAGAACACGTGTTAATTTCTTGGGGCATGAGATTACTCCTCAGGGTCTCTGTCCCCAGGAAAAGAAAGTGGAAGCACTCCAGAAACGAAAGGATCCCACAACTCTGCGGGAACTAAGGAGCCTCTTTGGACTGACTAATTACAGCAGAAAGTTCATTGAGGGCTACGCAGAGATCACCAGACCCCTGATTCATCTTTTGAAGGGGGTGGGGGGGGGTCAAGTGGGAATGGGGTCCAGAACAATCCGAGGCAGTAAGACAACTCAAAAGAAGCCTCTCACAAGCGCCTTGCCTAGCTTACCCTGTCAGAAACAAGGAGTTTTTCCTGGAGACCGGGTTCTCTAATACATGCTTGACGGCAGTATTATACCAAAAGCATGACAAGGTCAATAAAGTAATCTCCTATGCGAGCAAAACGTTATCCTCTGTGGAGGAAAAATTCAACGATTGTGAGAAGGCACTCCTGGCAACGGTGTGGGCATTGAAGAATTACCGCCCGTTGTTGGGGAGAATTCTCTGTTTAGGCTGAATTTCCTAACCTAGTGAGTCCCCCAGCAGCTTTGCTGGATTTTTGGGGTTTATTTTTTTCTCCTGCCAAGAGTGAGACTCTTTTACCCTCACTCTTGGACATGATTTGAGTGTGTTTCTTTGGATCTAGAAGTGTTTAATGGGCTATGGGGCCTTTTACTCCATAGGGTTTCATGTGTTTTTGTGATATGTGTTACACAGCACCCTCAGTGCAGTAACACAGGGGTGTCATAGTGACCCCCCAGTATAGACTCCATACCTTGGGACTGACTACTATCTCCCAGGGAATGTAAAGTCACCATTGACTTTACTAGTCTCAAATTCTGAGCAGAACCAGTACCAACCATCATATTGTGGACGTACTAGCTGGGGCAATTCGATTGCCCCAGGGTCGGTTAGTCGAGGGGACACGTCTCCGTCCCCCCTGATCGAGTTTTGGCTGGTGGCAGTGGATACTACTTTTTATATTCAACCGCGAATATTTTCCTATGGGATTTCCCATTGTTTTAGGCTACTATCTTTATTTAATTATTTACGGTAGCCTCGAACATACCGCCGGTTTATTTAATTAATATTAATTCTCCGGTTGGTATTTTTTGCCAAAACTTGATTCTAAAATGGCGTTTGTGTTCTCTTCTGTGACTCCAACCCAAGTCGAGCCCTTTGTTCCACTTTTTGGCGGGCTTCTCCACAGAAGCCCTCCAAAGTGGTGCCACTATGTCTGGGGTACTTAGGAGGGGTGGAGGGGGATTTAGGCACCCTGGACTGAGTTGCCTAGGCAACTCAAGTCGCACTCCGTCCTGATTGGCCCAAGTGGTGAGCTGGCCGGCTCACCACTTAGCATGTTTGAGTGACAGCTAGGCTGAGTGAATGGGGGTTTGCTGCATAAAAGCAGGGCTTTGGGGACTGGAACTTCAGAAGTCGCCACAGGACTTAAGAATCCGACGAGGGAGAAGCTGAGCCGACCTGCCATGACACCACCACCGGTGGAGCCCTGCTGGACTGCCTCACCACTTTTCCCAATGACAGAGGAGATCTCCCGCCGGAGAGTCTTCTTCCTTTGACTGGTGGGGATAACCAGTTTCACCGTCTTTTCGCTTTCCCGACGTATCTCGTGGCCACCTTGCCCGTGCCAAGCAACCCAGCAACCGGGATACCACGTTTTACCACGACCGCGAGACAAAGGTACCACCTTTAACCGAAAAACTCTGCGGCTGGTTTCTGCCCTGGTAGAGCAACGACCTTCATCTTTCCTCCAAGTCGAGATCTTCTCTTCCCCTGGACGACGACGCAACTTGCACCCACTACCAGGAACAACTGCCACTGCTGGAGGATCCTTCCCACTTAAGGTACCGTGTCCCGCCTGGCTTCCCTTGCTACCGACTGTACGGGGTAGATTTAGCCCCCGGCTTTCGAACCTGGGTTAGCCTGAGACACCTTGGCTAAACTTTTCGAAGCCTCTCTAAAAACGTTTCTGAACCCTCTGCAAGACTTTCTAAGCTTAGTGTAACTGTGTGATCTTGGGCGCATTTGTGCTCTGCTCTCTCTAAGAGTGGGCCCAGCCTTTGGACTTTGGCTCACCAGTGACTTTTTGCTCTCTGCCTTGCCAACAGTGTTCTGGAATCGTAGAGTGGTGTACCTTTTCATATTCTGTCTTTTTCCCCCCCCTTTTCACAAACTTATTAGAGTGCAATCTAGTTAAGCGCTCACCTCTGTATGAAAATAAGTGGTGTTTTACTGTGATTTTCTAATTGGGAAAAAGGGGAGTATATATCATAATAGTAACTGTGTTTAGAATATTTTACAATAAGAGTGCTGGTGTGTTTCAACTGTGTGTTTTTAAATAAATAATTATATACTTTGATACCAAAGCTCTGGTCAGTGTTTGCTTGTATTATTGTATCCGAGTGCCTATTGAGTATACGTTGCATACTCTCTAACTCTTCTTGAGGGAAGTCTGACTGCTCAGCCACAGCTACCAGGTAAATCTGGGTGGTACAGACTGCTACCAAGTGGGTTTACTGCCAACACCTGTAGTCTTAAATCTTTTGCAGTAGTCCCTAAGGGAACTGCACAGATTTCTGCCTAACACCCGTTCATCCTGGGGGGAACACATCATAGTGGAGACTCCACACCAGCCTCTGCAATACCTCCAAAGTGTCAGAATCCGGGCCGGAAATGTGAGTAATTCCCGAATTACTTCCTGGATTCTGTCAATGCAAGGCTTTCCTGTGGAGGTCAGATATGGCCATAACAAGAAGAGTCCCCTCGCGCAAGGTCTGGCTGACTTGCATGATTGTGCCAGAGAAAACTGTCTCGAGGACGAAAGTCTAAAAATCAAGGACAACATGGAGGCATACCTTAATTCCCCAAACAAAGTCTTTGAAGAAGACAAGTGTGAGGGAATGCCCACTGTCTATGTGGATGGATGCTCTTACCATGTTGACAACAACAACGGGGAAAAAGAACTGGTGGCCGGCGTAGGGAATTCATGGGTGAATGAGTCCCCAGAACCCTCCGCTGGGTACAAAATTGGTCCCCAAAGTAGTCAGGTAGCAGAGTTGATGGCTGTGCATCAAGCCATCCTCACTGCTGTCCAACATCAACTCCACAAACTGGTCATAATCACGGATTCGGATTATGTACGGAAATGGTTCGTGGAGCACCTGGTTAATTGGAAAACCAGAGGCATGTTATGTGCTAATAACAAACCCCTGAAACATGGGAAGTTAATCCAAAATATTGATGATCTGGTCACATCGAATGGGATGACCATCTACTGGAAGAAGATCAAAGGTCATTCCAAAGTAGAGGGACCAGACAAAACTGGAAACGACTTAGCTGATCAGCTGACCAAAACCGGGGCCATCCAAGGGGATCTAATAGAGATTGAGTCCCTGTTGGGGGAAATCCAGGTCACGGCTATCACTAGGTCCCAGAAAAATGCTCACCACGATCTTTCAACTGCACAATGGAGTAAGGAGACCCCTGATGCTGATTTAATTACGGCTCAGTAAGGGGATCCAATAATTGGTAAGTTTTACCAACACATTGAGGACCCTGAGAACTTTCCCCTGATGGATACCGACTACGTTGGGAAAGAGGACCTAAGAGTGTTGATGAAATGTCCAAAAATGTTTCGAATCCAAGACAGTTGGTTGGTAAGGAAATCCCAAGCTGGCCATGATCAGTGGGTGGTTCCTACCTCATTCCGAAGCCTGATGTTAAGTCATGCCCATGATGCGGCCACAGCCGGTCATAGGGGTTTCACACAACACTGGAGATCAAGAGAGGTTGCATACTGGCCACACATGGGGCAGGACCTCGACCAATACTTGAAGGGGTGTCTTGTGTGTGCACAATTTCAGCCATCAACCCTCACACACCGCGCGCCTCTCCAAAAGAGGGGGATGACACTGCCATGGTCAGATTTGCAAATCGACTTCGTAGGCCCTGTGATTCGCTCGTCTAGAGGAAACAAGTACATGTTGATGGTCACATGCTTGTTTACCAAGTGGGTGGAATGTCTCTCGGCCCCAAACTGCAAGGCAGAAAGAAGCAGCTGCCCTGATGATTAACCACATCTTTTCCCGTTTTGGTCTACCTCAAAGGATTGAGTCAGACAGAGGTTGCCACTTCACTAGTGAAGTGATGACAAAGATGTGGGAGATACTGGGGCTCAAAAGGAAGCTACATATTGCTTACCGGCCAGCGTCTTCTGGGGCAATAGAACGATACAACCGGACCATTGTGAGCATATTAAAAAAAGATTGTGGCAGATTCTGGGCCAAGTTGGGATATCCGATTACCTCTGGTCCTAATGGCTATCAGATCTACCCCTTCATCTGCAACCAAAATGTCACCGTTTGAGCTGATGACTGGATGCAAGATGGTGCTTCCCCAGTGTTAGGCAGAAACCTGTGCAGTTCCCTTAGGGAACACTGCAAAAGATTTAGGACTACAGGTGTTAGCAGTAAACCCACTTGGTAGCAGTCTGTACCACCCAGATTTACCTGGTAGCTGTGGCTGAGCAGTCAGACTTCTCTCAAGAAGAGTTAGGCAGTATGCAAAGTATACACAATAGGCGCTCAGACACACCAATACAAGCAAACACTGACCAGAGCTTTGGTATCAAAGTATATAATTATTTATTTAAAAACACACCGTTTGAAACACTCCAGCACTCTTGTTGTAAAATATTCTAAACACAGTTACTATTGTAATATATACACCCCTTGTTCCTTATCAGATAAGTCTTAGTAAAACACCACTTATTTTCATACAGAGTTGAGCGCTTGACTCGATAGCACACCAATAAGTTTGTGAAAAAGGGAGTGAAAAATACAGAATATAGAAAGGTACACCACTCTAAGATTCAGGAACACTGTTAGCAAGGCAGAAGAGCAAAAGTCACTGGTGAGCCAAAGTCCAAAGGCTGGGCCCACTCTTAGAGAGAGCAGAGCACAAATGTGCCCAAGATCACACAGTTACACTAGGCTTAGAAAGTCTTGCAGGGAGTTCAAAAAGAGTTAAGAGAGGCTCAGGAAAGTTTAGCCAGGGTGTCCCAGGACAACCCAGGTTCGAAAGCCGGGGGCTAAATCTACCCCGTACAGTCGGTGGCAAGGGAAGCCAGGCGGGACACGGTACCTTAAGTGGGAAGGATCCTCCAGCGGTGGCAGTTGTTCCTGGCAGTGGGTGCAAGTCGCGTCGTCGTCCAGGGGAAGAGAAGATCTCGACTTGGAGGAAAGATGAAGGTCGTTGCACTGCCAGGGAAGAAACCAGCCATGGAGTTTTCCGGTTAAAGGTGGTACCTTGGTTTCGCGGTCGTGGTAAAATGTGGTATCCCGGTTGCCGGGGTGCTTGGCACAGGCAAAGCGGCCACGAGGTACGTCGGGAAGGCGAAAAGACCAGTCAAAGGAAGAAGACTCTCCGGCGGGAGATCTCCTCTGTCGTTGGGAAAAGTGGCGAGACGGTCCAGCAGGGCTCCACCGGTGGTGTCGTCGTGGCAGGTCGGCTCAGCTTCTCCCTTGTCGGATTCTTAGGTCCTGTAGCGACTTCTCAAGTTCCAGTCCCCAAAGCCCTGCTTTTATGCAGAAAACCCCCATTCACCCAGCCTAGCTGTCACTCAAACATGCTAAGTGGGCCAATCAGGACGGAGTGCGACTTGAGTTGCCTAGGCAGCTCAGTCCAGGGTGCCTAAATCCCCCTCCACCCCTCCTAAGTACCCCAGACATAGTGGCACCACTTTGGAGGGCTTCTGTGGAGAAGCCCGCCAAAAAGTGGAACAAAGGGCTCGACTTGGGTTGGAGTCACAGAAGAGAACACAAACGCCATTTTAGAATCCAGTTTTGGCAAAAAATACCAACCGGAGAATTAATATTAATTAAATAAACCGGTGGTATGTTCGAGGCTACCGTAAATAATTAAATAAAGATAGTAGCCTAAAACAATGGAAAATCCCAAAGGAAAATATTTGCGGTTGAATGTAAAAAGTAGTATCCACTGCCACCAGCCAAAACTCGATCAGGGGGACGGAGACGTGCCTCCTCGACTAACCAGCCCCGGGGCAATTGAATTGCCCCAGCCAGTACATCCACAATATGATGTTTTGTACTGGTTCTGTTCAGAATTTAAAGACTAGTAAAGTCAATGGTGACTTTACATGCCCTGGGAGACAGTAGTCAGTCCCAGGGTATGGAGTCTATACTGGGAGGTCACTATGACACCCCTGCGTTACTGCACTGAGGGTGGTGTGTAACACATCACAAAAACACATGAAGCCCTATGGGGTAAAAGACCCCATAGCCCATTAAACACATCTAGATTCAAAGAAACACACTCAAATCATGTGCAAGAGTGAGGGTAAGAGAGTCTCACTCTTGGCAGGAGAAAAAAATAAACCCCAAAAATCCAGCAAAGCTCCTGGGGGACTGAGTAGGTTAGGAAATTCAGCCTAAACAGAGAATTCTCCCTAACACCCAGCATTTGCTCTACCGGACCCAAGAGCAGACGTTGATCAATGCCTCCACAACTTATGAGTAGGTGGAGAATTTGAGGAAACACCTCCAACATGCTTTTGCCTATGCTCAGCGGAATCTAGAAAGATCAGCTGATAGCATGAAAACTCACTATGATTTGAAAACCACCAGGAAGGAATATAATGTGGGAGACCGGGTCGATCTATACAATTTCCAAAGAAACCAGGCCAAACAGCAAAAATGTTTGCCTACATGGAAGGGACCTTTTGAAATTATAGACAAGATCTCCACAGTAGCTTATAAGATCCGCATCCCCAAAGGTAGTCTGGCGGAAGGGGAAGACAAGTGGGTACATATAAATCAGCTAAAGGGTTGCCATCCCAGGCACACTCTGCAGCAACTGGAGGAATCCTCTGGAATCCCAGAGGGGGCCGCTCCAGAGTAATTCAGTTCCAACCCTAAAATATCCTGCATATAGTCTCTAAAATATCATGATTCTGGTATGAAAATGTTTCCTGTTATATCTTGTTTTTTAAAATAAGACTGCAAAATGTATCCGGATGTATAAAATGTATATGTTCGCCACACCATTAATAGTGGTGGAAAAATGTCTAGGAATGTGCATTGCCGCTTTGCTTTATCATCCTAGGAGAGATGAAACCATGGAGACTGACCAAGGAGAACGACCCAGGGACCGGGAGCAAAGATCTGAGGGGGCCCGGGGTACCGCCCCAATATTCCCATCAGGACAGACGAGGAGAACCAATCGATCCAACCGGATGGAGGAAAAGATGCTGAACTGTGCCATCTGCGGAATTGGAAGAAGATGATGCGGACATACCAGCGCATGGATCAAAACATCCTTTCCACCCGACTCCCCCTCGACTCGAAATCAAAGCGCAGTCGGGCGGGGGGGCTTGTTGGGTGTCATGACCCACGTTTGGACTATTATGCTGCAACATTTGGTGCTGTGGGTTTAGGAAATCCAAGAGGGCGGAAAAGCCCACATTTGCGCCAGAATCCTGGAGAACCGTGCAGTTTTGCGCACAGCAAAATGGTCCCCTGACCTGCCACCCACCAGTGCCAAGAAAGATGGTTTTGTTCAAAACCCGTTTTTATTAATGTCAAAAATTGCTAAGATCGTGGGCCCGAACCACCAAACAAAAAATCAACTATGGTTGAGTGTTTTACTTTACTCTACTACAGATCCACATCAATGCCATGTCAAGCAAGGATCATATACTATCAAGTAAAATCCTTTCTTTTGGAAATGTATTAATTCAAGACAGATCCCAACAATAGGTGCAGTACCAGCATTTTCCACAAACCGGCGCTAGCGGTCTAAACTCTGACTGGGGACCTGTATTGCAGAAGCTAAACAGCATCCTGAGTGTTACGCTCACCTGGTTCCCACGGGGGCGTCGACCGGAACTGGGCCGCTGTTATTTCCACCAGCGTGACGTGTAGCGCCGAGATGACTGACTGGACTGGCCCGCTCAGCCTAGTTTCTCTGGCTCACAAGAATATTCTTCTGCAAAGGAGAAGAGGAATTAACCACCCGTGGAATTGAGTGTCAACCCACCTTCCCCACTCCCGTTGTCTTCCCACAGATCACTCTTGATGTCCCCTCCTTAGTCTCACCTGATGGTTTGGAAGGATGAGCTCTCCATCCTGCGTCGACCGCAGGGGCGCGTTGATGACCAGTTACTTCACTGGCGTAGAGGAATTGGTGAGTTCCAGTATTGACTCTAAAGTCCAATTGTTCATAAGAGTTCAAATGTCTGCTCTTCACTCTGTCCGATTCCTTGCAGGTTGCCGATTAATCCACTCGAAGATTTCCTAATGGCACTCAGTAAGATTCAGTTAAGTCTATTGTGGTTTTCCCCTTAGGGGCCGGGGTACGGCGATGAAGCAGAGTTGACTGTGCCGACCCGAGAGGAGGCGAGACCCCCGTGGTAAATCAGGTAAGTTTTGTGGGGGGGTAACTGGTATTGTCTTTGCTTTCTCCACTTAGGGGCCGGGGTACGGCGATGAAGCAGAGTTGACTGCGCCGACCCGAGATGAGGCGAGTACCTCCCGTGGTAAATCAGGTAAGTCCTTGGGGGTAGCTTGTATAGCCTTAGAGAGTCCCCTTGCTCACCTTGCTGTCTTTGTCTCCTTAGGTGTCGGAGGGCGGCCGCGAGATGGAGAGAGCGTGATGGAATGCTGAAGTACCGCCAAGCAGGTGAGTTCAGCGTGGCGCCGTAGGAATGCGAAGAGATGCTTCAAAGACTTCTGTCTTTCAGTTCCGTGGCGAAATGGATCAGGATTCAGGTAAGGATTAAAGTTAAAACTCCTGTTCTAACCTTTATCCTCCTTTTCTTCTTGTTTCAGGAGTCCCAGGACTGAAGCGGGCGTGGCTGAAGACTGGAGCTGCTGAAAACACGGTGAGCGTTACGCTGCAGCAAGCAGAATAACGCAAAGCACGTGTGGCTGTCCGGGCGTGGTTTAAATAGCCTTGGAAGAAGATCCAGGTAAGTATTCTTCCACAGCCCCACCCAAGTAACAAAATAGTCCCTTCAGTAAAATAGTCCCTCCTAAGCCTCATTTGGCTTGAGTCTTCATGCAGCATGGTCTGCCTCAGGTGAGTATGCAGCATGGTCTGCTGCAGGTAAGTTATCAATAATGAGCCTGGCGCCCATGGCGCCAGGACTGTCTTTATCTTTATGAGCCTGGCGACATAGGCGCCAGGACTGTACTCAAACAGCCCCTAACTGGGGCTTTTGGGCATGCTCCAAGTGGCATGATGCCTGCTTCCGGGGCTGCTAGGCCTGGTCTGGTCTTCCGGGGGCAGGCATCATGACACTGAGCTAGCTGGGACTTCAATGGTTTGTTCCCAGGAGGCAGTCTGATTCAATTAAAACAGTTCTAAGGGCCTCTGTCCATGGGAAGCATTCACACCAGCCCTTACCAGCAACAGCCCAGGAGATCACATGGTCATGCTAACCAAATGCAGAGTGGCCCCCTGGTCTGCTGACCTCAGTCAACACAATAGACTCTTTCAATTGAATGGAGTATGCTGATTTGGGTGTGGACTGTAAACAGAGCTCTGCCTGGAAGAAGAGACATGTGATCTCTGACTCACCAAGCTTCTGGGGGTGGACCCAGACACTTTTTGTGAATTGAAGGCAAATATATGTTTTATAAAAACACTGATAACTAATTGTAACCAGATGACAGGAATGTACAATTTGGAGATCCTTAAAATGGAAAATGTACCTACAATTTGAGTCTAAACTCAATTCCGTACGATGTTCTGGGACCGAACCCCATGACTTATGGAAATTGCAGACACAGGGTTCATGCTAGAAAAATGAAAAATTACTGGAATATGTGTAGAAAGGCGGTGTGCATTTGTGTCATTTTTGGTAAACATCCGATATTGATAAACCAACTAAAAACGAAAATAAGTTGTCATTTTTGAATGAAAGCTCTTAGGAAGATCAGAGTTGAACAAGAATGTACCTTAAGTCATCTGCAATCTGTACATGTCATGTCAACCACTTGTGTATCTGGGAAGTATGTTTAGTTATGAAAAGGATTTTCTAAGGTAAAAGCAAAGGGGCGTTTCTTCAATAGACTGTAAGACTCTGAGTCACTGCTCCCTTCTCAAATCAGGTCAAAGAGAAATCCTTGACCTATCAAATCGTGAGTGGGTTGGGCAAAGAAAGTTAGCATCCACACCCATTTTCAAAAGACATAAAAAGAGCCACTGGAAGCCAGACAGGGTTTTTTTTTCACTTTCCACTTTCTTGTGGGACGCTTTGCCGGGAGACTCCAGACTTCAAATCCATCAATCTCCAGAGACCAGAGATCCAGAGAGACCAGATCGCTGTGCGCAGAACCAGTACCCAGTGGCGAGAGAACCGCAGCCAATCCTGACCCGATCCGTGACGAAGTTGCATTCCTGTCCAAAATATAGTGGGAGTACTCAGCCAGAACTGTGTAAAACCAATCTCTTGGTTTAAAATAATCTAATGCAAACTATTTTAACCTATTGAGAACTGCATCACAGAAATCGTGTCCCTCCTGTTGATTCAAAGCTGCAAAACTCATCTGTCATTCTGAGCTTTACTTTTATTTTGAGAATCTACCTTCACAAAATTGTCCGTATCTCTTGAACCGTTTGTGATAGAAGCGTGATTTTAAAGCTGAGATTCTAAGCTTTCCAACAAGCTCTAAACTGAGTTATACTTCCTCCGTAATTGCGCTCGACGCACGCGACTAAATTGCCGCAAATTGACATTTTGTTTCATTTCAGCCACGTGTAAAAATATTTTTGCTTCCATTACGGAATTCCGTTTTCAACCTGGTAACCATCCCTGACTCATTGATAGGGCTGGTCTGAACTGATTTAAATTATCTCTCCCTCACCCTGAACCTCTAGAGGGAATTAAAATCATTTTTAGCCTATTTTTCCCTTCTTTGCATACCACATTTAAAGTACTTTGCCTGTGTTTAAAATCATCCCTGTGATCTAAGCTGCTAGGGGGGAACTGAATTCGGATTGTACTGCGATTGTATTCCTGAAGACTGTGTGTGTTACTTCCATCTCCTTACATTGCATGGGGGGGGGGGGGGGAGTGAATCGTCAGAGAAAAGTAATCGTATTATCTTTTTCTGAAATCATAACAAATTATTACTGTGTTGGATTCTGTCCCACCTTGCATTTCCTTGAACCATATAAAGCATTCTCTGCTACCTTAGTTCTCTGTTCTTATTCATAAGTAACCAAGAACTGTGCCACTGTAGGATTACCTATTGCTGATTACTGCTCATATTCCCAAGTGTGTTATCAATTTATTTCTAAAAGTGTGATACATATTGTTTAATTATTCAATAAATCTTTTGCAAAAGAAACCTACTTCGTGGCTCAATGAGGTCAGGGGAATTCAAAGAGAGGGGCGTTATATAAGGGTTTATCATCCAGAGTATAACATGTCATAAAATATATAAATAAGGGCTTTCCTTGAGCAATCCCAGACAAGGCACTGACCTAGTGGGAATGCTTGATTGGAGTCATTAACAATGCACATGGAAGGGGCTTCTGTGACAAACGAAAGGGCAATGACCCCAGGTGCAGGGGAATTTCCCAGACAGGGATATGGTTGATCTGAAGGTTGGGACCCTCAACCTCAAGGGGCTGAACTCCCCAAATAAACGGTCCCTGACCTACAATATGTTCCGGTCCCTCAAGCTATCTGCCTTTTTCTTGCAGGAAACACACTTCAGACAGTGGATGGAGCGTCCCCCACGGAAAGGGGCAGTGGGACAAATGTTCTGGGCTTCTAACATGGATCACAAAAAGTAAGGGGTAGGAATTGTCCTGGCAAGGCCCTTTTTCATGAACAGGCTTCAAATCAAGTGGGGCTTTGGAGGGAGATTCCTGGAACTCAAGGGTCACATGGATGGAGGTCCTGTTCACCATGGCCACGGTGTACGCACCCAACATTGGCCAGATTCACTTTATTAGGAGGGTCTTCGCAGCACTGGAGGAATGGGGAGAGGGACATGTACTAGTAGGTGGCAACTTCAACCTGGTGGCAGACCCGGGTTTATACTGGTGGTCAGCGAGAGGGAGAGCAACTAAGCAGATGGGAAAGGGGAACAGGGAATTTGCTGCCCTCCTCGAGGATCATATTTGGGCAGATGTGTGGAGGGTTAGACCTGCTATTGATCCGCCGGTAACAAGTGAAGGACATTACATTCCCTACAGTGGAAACAGTCCTGTGGTCAGATCACAAAAAAGTGACGGTGTCATGGCAGTTTGAAGCAAAGAGAAGGGTTACCCCAGGGTGGCCTGTAATGTCTTACTTCGGGACCCGGTTTTCTTTTAGGGAATATCTGGGGAATGAAATACGATCCTTTTTTGTTAAGCCAATGAGACAGGGGAGGTCCACCCCAACATTGTCTGCGATGTTGCTAAGGCCACAATACAGGGACTGTTAATAGTGGAGGGGGCCCACAGAAAAAACAGGCGAGATGGCTCATCAAGAGTATGTTAGGGGAAGAAATCTGGGGGCTCAAGAGACAAAGGAGGAGGCATGGTCGGCGCACAAGACGGGATACCCAGTTGTTTTGCCGAATACTATGACAAGCTATATAGGGGGGCACCAGAGCCAGGGGACCAGGCCATCAAGACATACCTGGAAAGCTTGTAAATATCAATGCTCCTCCCTCCCCCACCCAGGAACTTGGTGGTCCTGGATGCCGAGGTCACAGCAAAAGAGATAGTGGCCACCATAGGGAGTCTGAATGCTAGTAAAGCCCCGGGGGAGGATGGGTACACCACAGACATCCTCAAACAACTCCAGGAGTTGCTGGCAGCTCCATTGGCAAGGGTTTTCAATGCCTCCAGCGAAATAGGCAAAGTTTCCCCACCTTCTTGGAGGCAAGAATAGTGGTGCAACCCAAACCAGGGTAGGACCCTACGTACTGTCAGGCGTACAGGACATTCTCGCTTTTGAATGCGGACGCTAGGCTTTTTGCGAGGTTCTGGCCACCAGGCTTCAGAAGGTTAGCCCTAGATTACTCCACCCAGATCAGACAGGCTTTATCAAGAATCGGCAAGGGGCGGACAATCTATGCAAGACCCTCCATGTGCTACACTCACCCATGGTCAAAGAAAGGGGAGCCTTGATGCTATCCTTAGAAGGCTTTCGACCACGTAAGCTAGTTGTTGTTAAAAGGGGTACTAGTGTCGGTAGGGATGGGAGAGAAATGGGACAGTTGGATAGCAGCCCTGTACTGCAGTCCCAGGGCAAGAGTGGTGGTGAACAGGGAACAGTCACGTCCTTACGGGTTGCAAAGGGGAACCAGGCAGGGGTGTCCCCTGTCGCTGCTCCTATATGCGCTGGTCATGTAGCCATGGGCAATAGATATCAGGGCTGACAGCCAAATCCGAGGGGTGCAGATGGGGAGCAAGTATATAAATCAAGTCTATTCGCGGATGATACCCTCCTATACATATCTCACCCCCAGGCCTCCCTCCAGACACTATTGGAAAGGCTCGAGGTATATGGGCAAATGTCAGGTTTCAAGGTAAACCTTGGCAATTCCATGGCATACGCGCTAGACCCCAAGAAAACCCAGATTGGGGAATACGTGAAGGGACTTGGTTTCTGGGTGCAGGGAGATGGATTCTGTTACTTAGGCGTGGAGATCCCGGGAGACCTTGGCGACCTATTTGACAGGAACCTCCCCCCGTTATGGGAGAAAAAGGAGCGATCTTGACCTATGGGCCAGGCTCAACCTGTCATGGATGGCGACACTCAACTCTATCAAAGTGGTCATCCTTCACAAATTCCTGTTCCTGTTTCAGATGCTCCCAGTGGTTGTCCCTGCGCCCTTCCTAGATATGGTCAAACGCAGATTACTGAAATTCCTATGGGCGGGTAAGAAGCCCAGGGTAGCATATGGGACTCTCATTCTCCCAAGGGAGGAGTGTGTGGGGTGGGTCTCCCAGACCTGGGGCCATATTACAGGGCAACTCAGTTGCATGTGTTAGTAGACCAGCTGGAGTCACAATGGGTTGCAATGGACAACCCAATCCTTTCCCTGGGCAAGTGGGTGTGGGTCCCACAATGGGAGATACCACGTAAGGTCCTCCAAAACCCTCTATTGGAAGTGTTGTGTTGTGGTCAATCTGGAAGGAGGGAAGTGACATGAGATGGCTCAGTTCTGGAAGCAGAACAAAGCCCAAAGGAAAGGGAATGGCTAGAGAAGGTCAAAACGATCCATGAGATGGAATACTTGACATATTCTCAATGAATCCAGGGTCAAAGTTGGAGAAATATTGTTACCGTGTTTTGCAAAATATGGTGCATAGCCTGAGGGGTATCGAATGCAGGAGCACACAATTACCTCTGAAAGTTGTTTGAGTGGTTTTAAGGGCTACATGCCGGGGGAGGGAAGGGGAGTGATGGGGAGGTAAAGAACACATAGGGGGTCATTATGACCCTGGTGCTAAGGGGTTAACGGCGCCGTAAAAGGCTGCAGCGCCGTTAACCCCTTAGTGCCTAATTACGAGGTCCCTTTGCGGGACCCGACCTGAACGGCTGGTCTGGACCAGCTGTTAAAGTAGGGACCCGCAAAGGGACCTTCGAGGTAATTACGGTACCGCAATTTGCGGTACCGTAATTACCTCCTTCCCCAGTCCCATTGAGCCCTATGGGGCAAAAATGGGAATGGGGAAGGGCCAATGTTCAATGGGGAATTACTGCCCCGCCAACCTTGGAATGGGGTGGTAATTCCCCATTGAACATTGGCGGACTCGTTACAACACCGGCAGCAACCATGGTGCTAATAGCGCCATGGGTTACCGCCAGTGTTGTAATGAGGGCCATAGTAAGGACAACAGGATTATTCGTTTTTGCAAATTATGTTTATTCTTTTTGTTCAAGTGCCTTAACATCTTGTTACAAAATGCTAATAAAATTTGATTTAAAAAAAAAAAAAAAAGGGGGGGGAAGGGGGCTTCATGGATAGCCACAGTATTCTATGCACTACGTTGAAGAATGCCCTAAATAAGATTCAAGAAAATAGCATATAGACTATAAAAAGTGTGTTACAGGTAAGTATACATATACATTACACCAAGGCACTGTAAAAGAGCATTCACATTTTATTAACTTGCTTAGTAGCTGCAGAGACTGCAAATTACAAATTCCCAGGATTACAAACACAAACAGCCTTTGATACTTTCGAGGTTGGGAAACAAAGCTCATGGGTGCCGGGGAAAGGCAGTGAATGCACAAACATTTTATAATTCGGCATATTAATTTAATGAAACTGGTCTAACGACAGTTTCAAACTGCCCCATGGCGGTTTCAAATTGCCCCTTAGCACATCTCAGCCGGGGAAGAGGTTCGAAGAGTTCCTAAAATGCAACATTAAAACGGCACCTTATTAATGATTCAAGGCTCTTGCAGTGTCATGATCAGTTATGTTCCCATGAAAAACAGAAGGAGATAACCGGCGGCAGATGAATTAAGATCGGCTGATCATCTCAAATGTCTCAATGTTTTGGCACTATAATGTGGGAATTGTGGGCTGGACTGTGACGTCACAGAGGGGGTCACGGGTGGTGTGGTAAGGTTTGTGGGACCCAATCTTTTCAAGATAATGTATGTGCTTCTATGGGGGAATTACACTACCATGCCAATCAGCTTTGCATGGGGGATTATCCTAATGTTGCAATATGTTTTGATGCTAATTAGTTTGTATGATTATAAAAGCTTTTGTCTTTGGGGGGTGTATCTTTGACAGCGCTTTTCATGCAGTTCTGTCACACATTGTTTGAATTTCACTTTCCCAGCTGTGTCTGAGCCCAGAATAAATTGCGTTACTTCTTGCCTGGTGTATACTCTATACTACTTTTGTAATTTTTACTGTTGAGTTCGGAGGCGACCCGCAGTACAGATGAATAGACAAGTGTGTGTAATTTGTTTAGTAATGGGGTAGCAGGTGTAGCCTGGGCTTAAGGGTGGAGGTCAGAGGGGCTTTATGGGGTATTGTGGCAGAGGGATTTTTTGAACGATATGTGAATATTAGAGAAGCAATGTTTTGTAGGCCCATGTTAGGAAAGCATGGTTTGCAGACAGCTCATAATAAAAGGCTGTAGGCTTTTTGCTAGCAGGGTTCATTTTTGAATACTCAGCAGAAACAGTGCACAGTAAAGTTGCACGACTGAAGTTTTCCAGGAGAATGTATTCCTCTTGAAGTCTCTTCAGGAGATGCTTTCGAGGCCACAGAGCTAGGCAACTGGGTGTCAAAGAGACTTGCCAGGGAAAATGTAATCAAATACAGTTAATTAAAATAGATTCAGTGTTGGGTAGGGTTTTTAGAAGCACGCCTGGCAGCGAGGCGTGAGCTGGGGGCTAGAGCGAATGGTTAGGGATTGAGCGGTGCACGACATGGAATCAATCAGTGGAGAGAGGTTTTGGTGTTCCGAGGGTACAACATTGTAAAATTCATTGTTCAGATTCAGTGAGAAGAAGGTCTCACCCAAAGCCATCCCAAGATGCGATACCAAATCAGTACACAGCAGGCTACCCTTTTGTATATTGGGCTGTGCCAATCAATTACAATTGAGTGTTTTTGACCGATTAGTACAATAACATAATTGCGGGGCAGAGTTGGAAGGGTTGTGACATCACGAGGGGTGTTGATGTGATTTCGCACCAAGAAATATTTTACCCGATAGAGGTCATCAAAGGTAAAGAATACTATATGGGTCAGACCTATGTCCACCAATCTGCTTCTATGACCTGCCCCAAAAATGTAACTAAAATGTTGTATGGTAATTTTGTAATTAGTGTATAAAAAGTATAGCTGCAGTGGGTGGCGTTGAGAGCTCATTTCATTCAATTCGGTTTCACAGAACTGTGTGAACTGTGTCTCTCAGCGGTATGGGTCCAATAAATCTGCATTACTTCTTGCTTGGTGTACGCTCCATTTTGATTCTTTTTTCTTCACTGGAATTATTTTTGACAGAGGTCCCCTGGCACATTGTGGAGGCCCCAGCGAGATCCTCAGTCCCCTCAGCGAGTTGAGGGTATTCTTGCCGCACTCCTGGAGAGTGCGGGGCAGGCGGCCTGAGATCAGTCGAAGTCCAGTTATACAAACAAGGAACTGACCTCATCCCATCAAAAATATTTATCTTATTACACACACTGTTTTTTCCATGTGGTGCTCTACGAACAGAAGGCTTAAGACTAATTCGCCTATAAAACAATGAATGTTGAACCCAAATACTCTGGATATCTAATTAATTTGATATCGCAGGCTACCCCGAAGCATCGAGTGTTGCTGCCTTGGAGCAAAAGACAATATATAAAGAAAATTACTGTGATAGCTTAATGGCTATTTATTAATTGTACAGTTGTTGTCTAGCAAATAGACATGATCTCCCAAAGGAGCATTTACAAAAAATTGTACTTTCAGAAACAGAAACCATGATCATTAAAGTGCACAGTGAATTGCATCGAATAGTATGGAACTTACACTCTGGTATTTGGCAAGAAATAAACATTTTCAAACAAAAACCATCCACAAGATGTGTAGCTGGATACACAGTCTATATAATGAGTTAAAAAGACAAAGTGAAGAGAAGGAAACAACAAAAAGCAGAACCCCAACATGTCCTGGTTGTGTGTGATAGGGCAAAGCAACCAAATGCGACCCCCATCAGAGTCTGATGTATTAGTGGCCAAGGCCAAAGAACCAAATGTCAAGTCCTAGGGTTTGGAGCCCAGGGCAAACGTGGTTCCAAACCAATGCCAGAGGTCAGGTCCTCCTGGTAACTTGGAGGATCAGCTGTTGGGAGTTTATCAAGAGACCAATCCTAGGTCAAGTCCAGAGCCGAAGTCCAGACATCGCCAAGTTCGCAAAAGGTCTGCCTGGTCCTGAGCGCCACTCGCACTCAAAGGGAGGTGTAGGCCGTGGCAGAAGACTCAGCGCCGAGAGGACTCAAGGATCTCTGGAGCATGTGTGTGCACCCTTGCGCGCAGTGCCGTGGTTGCATGTACGCGCTGGGTGTTTTATGGTGCATAGGACACACCTTACAGGGAGAAGGACGATCGGCCGTAGTAGTTGTAGATGTTCCACCCATGCAGTAGAGTAGGGAGAGGGTGCGTGGCGAGCACATCTATCAAAGAATAGATGATTGCGTAGACAGTGGCACACTTCATTAAAATGGTGTGGTGCGTAGTGCAGGCGATTTTATAGTTGCGTCATTTTTCCTTTTCTATGCGGATTGAGGTAAGAGATTATTGAGGAGAGAATAAGCGCTGGTTATTGTTGAGTGCGTGCAGTAGAAAAGGAATATTGTGGCCAGAGGTGGAAGGACTGGCATAAGATTGTTGCTGTAAATAGTAGTGCATGGTGGTTGTATAGTTTGGTGGCCAAGGAGGATGGGCCCGGTAGTGGTACAGTAAGGTATATTGGGCTGTAAAAAGAATTGTGTGGGCCTATGGAGGTGGCCAGAGTTTTTTGTTTTTGTGTGATTGAAAGTGGGTTGAAGGTGTGGATGTGGGGAGAGACATATGTGAGAAACCAGAAGGTGTCTCACCCAGTAGTCCCTGGGGATCTGACATCCAGGTAGCCAGGACACGGCCATCGCTTTTGGAACCAGTGCCAGAGGATAACCTGGGTGAGTATCCCCTTCCCTGTAACCCCTTAACCCCATCCTACAAGAAAGGATATTTAGGAACTCAACCCCCCCCCCCCACCTTTTACAACACAAACACTTTCTCACAGACAGCTCGCTATGAGAGAAAACGGACAAACACCCGAGCTGTATACCTGACGTGTCCCAATACAATGGTCAGACAAGGTCAGGCAATTACTGACCATCACACACCCATCACACACACACACCTGACTTCCATTACACTTCCCCACACAGATAAAAGGTGGAGCACGAGAGCACACTTTGAGCGAGGCAAAGCACATGAGAAAACAGCAGTTCCAAGATGGCAGTTTAACACGAGGAGAAAGACGGCGAAACAGAAGGGGATCGGAAGGAGGGACATTCCCTTGACCTTTTTGACAAGAACTCTTACTTTCACGAAGTATCGAGAATAGGAAGCATAAGACCAGTAAACCAGGTTGAAGAATCCTGCATTGTGTGTCGGAGGTACCCGGGGCCCTCCCGCATCGATAATCAAGGCGGGGAGATCACCAGCTGCCATGGTACTGTCCTCTGCTCCAACAACAAAGCAGCATCAGTGAAATCAACACAGCCAGTGAGTTGGGGAGACCGATACCAGACTGGTCTGTTTTGAAGCTAAGCTTGCAAGCAGCAAAATTGTATGGTGAGCGTTGGAGAGAACAGAGTATGCAACGCATGTGAAAACCAACACGAGTAAAGTTGAACTGCAGATGAGTGACTGAACTTTGAAACCAAGATACGATACCTTTGACAGAACGGTCCGGCACCACCTGTGTGCGCATTCAAAGGTCTCTGTAAGGTCCCCAACTGAGAGCTGACAAAAGTGAAAGAATGGCAAAGAATTGTGATTCAAAGTGGTCCAGCGACGGGTGAAGCAAAATCCTGTGCACAATCGAAAGTCTTCGATGTTGTTACAATAAAGAAGGTTGATGGCAAAGTAGATCAAGTTGGTCTGAGCCTGGCAGAGGGAAACTGATTGAAGATTTTGTGTCAGACCGGATCGGAGACCGGCAAAGGGGCTTCCGGGGTGAACCTTGAATCACAAAAGAAATTAGATACGTGAAAATCATGACAACATTGTGTTAAAGTGGATCTGAGCCGGCAGAGGGGGATCAGAGGTGAATAGTAAACCACCTAAGAAAATGGTGTATATGTGAAATACTAAAAGGAAAGGAACTTTGTTGCATCAGGCCCTCTGAAAGAAGAGACTTTCAATGGCAAACAGACTTTGGCACAGAAGGCCATGATGTTGAAGTTTTGAACTGCACTCTCGTGCTAGAGAAGACAGAGACTGTGATAAGCATCTAATATGCCGCCTTGCCCTGTGCTGAAAACGTGGAGAAGGGAAGCCAACAGCTTGAATATCCTGACATATCATTTCTTGAACACTTTTTCTTTTTTTTAACATGGTTTCTCACACTATTTGTATTTAGAGGTACGGGTTGGCAATAGGTTTATTAGTATAGGCCCTTTTATTTTGACAAGACACCCCTAGGAGTGCATTATTATTTCATGGTCGTAGCTTGCTCCCATCTTTAGATTTAGGATTAGATAGGTGTTTTTCAAACTCAATTGAAATTCAATAAACACCCTTGAACTGTGGTCACTTGTGTCTGTATTACCGTTGATACCATGCCTTCCTTACATGTAGTGGCTATGAGGGAAGAGTGGAGTGTGTGTTCTAAAGAGTGGGGTGTTGATTGAGTATATATGGTTCTTGTATAATGTTATTTTTTGTTAATAATTTTGAAGACTTGTACAAGTGAAACAATTGTGATTTGCATGTTTGGTAAATTGGGAGGGAAGCTAAATTGCTGACGAGGGAAAGAGGGAGGTACTCATGACTGTGGTAAGTAAGTCAGAGTGGACAAAAGGGATTGATTGGAATTATGGAAACACCCTGAGCACCTTTGTGCTAAATTGCCCTAATATAGAGATAAAAACAGTTAAATATCATTTTCAATGGGTGCAGGACACAGCAGGGCAGTGTTTGCAAGAATGGCCAGGAGCAGGAACATTTGATAGTGACACATTAGAAAATATGTTTGCATATTTATTGGCGACATATACAGGTACCAAACCGAATGCAAAACAAGGACTCCAGGCGGCCGATTAAACACCAGGTCACACTGGCAAGCATGCAGCACACGCATTGCTAAATCTATCAGGAATTGACTCCCCCAAAACTCAACACACCGTCAACTAGCTACGATAACTAGATGGACCTCCAGAACTGAGCTGAATCGCAGCACATGAAACGCATTTAATGTATAGATGCTCCAGCATTACAGAAACTCTCATGATCCCATGTAAATCATGTTAGGTCACATAAGGAATGCATAAGTGTGAATGGCTCTGGAAAATTGTTCAGTTTGATATATAACTAAACTGTCTTGACAAACCCTGGATGAGCGAAACTATTGGCCACAGGAGTCAGTAACAACAATATATGTTGATAAGAAATTGCAGTACTATGTGGAAGTCACCTAATACATTCTTACTGAAAATTGCATAAGCGTTTGTGAAAATCAATTGGAACTAGTTTTTGGTTTATGCCTAAAATAAAATGTACACTAAAGCTACATGCTCACTATATACTTTCTTTTCTGAAGCGCATGCATAGGGATGAACCTTCGAAAACTAGACTATTATTACAGTAACACATGGTTGAGTGTTACCCCTCCCTTCATCGAGCAGCATCAGACACACATTAAAAAATTAACTAAGATTACACATTCAGATAAGTGCGACTATATGGTTTGTCAATCAACCTTCCCCCTTGTAAAACCAAACTGAAGAGTAGGCAAAACATTTTAGGATTATGGAAGCTGTATGAAGAGAATAAAAGAGGAACCCACCAGAGATGATGAAAGGTAGTGACACACCACCCCCTCCGTATGGGCTGTACCCCACGCTGAAGCCTGCAACACGGTACACAAACCCACGACTTGTGTACCCAGGGACAAGACAGGAATAGGGAAGGAAAAGTCAGAGGCTACAACCACTACTGCCGAGAACAGCAGCAAGTAACAAGAAGCAATTAGCCGACATAGAAAAATTGTGCAGCAACAGTTAGAAACCGTGTTCAAGGCAGCAGAGAATGGATAGAGTGGGCAGTCCAAAAAAAAGGAGGAGCAGCGAGGGACGGCGGGAACACCAGGTGACTAGAGGTCCGGAAAAATAAACTTCAAATTAGATAAAAGACCTCAGAAGAAGAGGAAGAGGCTTTTGCGGGGTCTAAAGCTGGCGCGGAAGATACAGGCGAAGACGAAGGAGCAGGGGGTGAGAAAGGAAGCATGTGGGACAAAGAGGAATCGGACGAAGACAGAGAATTGGAAAGGGAGGAGGAAAAAGAAGGAGGAGAGAGAGGGAGATAGAGAAGGAGAAATAAAGAGAGAGTGGGGAGGTAATAGGGACTGGTCCCAGACCCTCAGAAATAGGACAGGACGAATTGCGGTAGCCAGCACTGCAAAGGGAGGGGCCACCCCAGTGCAGAGGACACAGCTGCGATATGAAGAGCCTATTCGCAGCTTTATTAAGCGAGCAGGGGGAAAAAATATGGGAACAAGCAGGATACGACACAGTTAAATTGAGCAGGCACATTCATGGCAGTGCGCCCTTCAGTAACTGCCACACACAAGTGGATAGTATTGAGGACTATGTAACCAGACATCAGATATGCAGGCCATTTTGGCACGCAAAATGAAACCAGAAGAAGACCCCCACACAATACATTCAACAGATACAGGAGATGGGGACATTGGAGACACGACAAGCATGGGATGTGAACATACCTATATTCTAACACATATTGCTCAAGGGTCTCCCCACGGATGTGCAAGCATCCTTAGCAAAGGTGGTTGGGATTGAAGCAAGGGGGTGGCCAAAGAGACAGACCCACATTGTACATTTTTGCAAGAGGAACAGCAAATATGGAAAGACACAGCAGAGCTTGCCGCTCTTTTTTCCGTACTTAAGGAGCCCTCCAGTATCTTTTCATTTGGAGCTGGGGAGCAGGTTTAAGTGGATCTAGGTCACCTGGCCTAAGCACCACCCACCTTATTAGCCCCGACTCTTCCTTCCTGCTCTTAACTCTTAGATCAAGGGCGTCTCTCACCCGGGCGTCCAAATTGAAGGGCAGTCAAAGAAAAGGGCAATTCCTGTTTGGACCAGGAGGATCCAGGGACCGCCCCCTTGCTAAAACAGCAGGCAAGCATGCACCAACACGTGTTTACACCCTCTGTCCCCACAGGCCATCCCCACCCTCTCTGGTCCGCCTGTGTTGTTCCCTTGTGCCCCCCGCCCCTTCCCGCACACAGGAGTCTTTCCTGATACATTCTGGTTTCACCATCACCGTCTTGTGGCCAATGCTGGATTTGACTTTTATGGACTTCATTGATTCACGGTGCGGCACCCTTTCTCAACTCTCATGCTGGACTTCCTTTGCATCTTGTACTGATGGTGGCCCTGAATCATGCTGTTCCCATCTTCATCTTGTATCCTGGCTTGCAACATTATGTGTTACTACCGACTTCTGCAATTGTATTTGCTCTCCCCTCTTGCTTACCACTCTTTTTGACAGCTTACTTTCTGTTCTCTCCTGCCCTCCCCTCTCCCTTTTCCTATCTCTTCCCCTTACTTTCTTCTATGCACTTACTCTATCAGAATTGTCCCTGGACCAAGTATGACAGCAACCTCGTCTGTCACTCCCGCATCCCCTTACTGCCCCCCCCTTCCTCCAGCACTATCTGAAACATTGTCAGGACTAGTACGATAGTCGCTTGTTTTGTTCCTCCCCTCCCTTTCTGCACCCCTCTCCCTCACCTTTTGTTTTTCTCCGGCTCTATCAGAAATGTCGTCAGGCCTAGTACCGTAGTCGCCTGTCTGTTTCCATTTGCTTCCCACTCTCCCCCTCCCTTCCTTCCTTCTCTATGTCTTAGCTCTTGCACTATATGAAATGTCGTCAAGCCGAGTACAATAGTTAATTTCACAACCTTACAGTTCATGGCCTGTAAGAATGTCATTGTATTTTCTCTTGTTCCCTCCCTTGCCTTGAAGCGCTTTGAAACACATTGTGTATAGGGGATATATAAATAAACATATATCATATCATAATGCAGTAACAGCAGATGTAAAGTTGGTGCAAAAGAGATTAGCAAAAATATCCATGGAAGGGGCTGTACATACAAACATTATTCCAGGGCAGCTTGAAGCAGCTTGCGCCCAACAAGGGGGTTAAACCACAGGGAGCGTGCCACTGAGAGGAGTGTATCCACAGCAAGGAGGAGGGTTCCAGCAGCAGGGAGAGTATCAACCGCAAGGGTATTATCAACAAGGGGGTATTACCCACAGACGGGATATTATCAACAGGGCAGGGGATATTTGCAGAGAGCGAGGGGGTACAGATATGGAGGAGCAGGCCCAGATTCAGAGGACCATGTTTTATGTGTGGGCAAAGGGCACACTTTGCAAGGATGTGCCAACAAGGACAACAGCCACAGTATGGCAAAGAGGGGTATATGTGCAACTCACGCAAGCACAGATGCAACCACTGCAAGCAAAACCACAGCAGGTGCAGGTGCCCGTTACCCAGATCGTTCAACCCGCAGTGCCCATGGTTGCCCAGAAACCACAGGCAAACACTCAGCTGCAAGCAACAGCAACACAGAATACCTTACAGGCTCAAGCACTCATGTACACACCGGGGACTGCGCATGGTTAGCTCAGAACACAGTGCCACATAACACGGGAGTGGTCCCTCTGCGTCAGGTTCAGATCTCTCACAAAGAAGTTCACATAGGTTCCCCGCGGTCGGGCTCGGACCTTTCACATCACAGGCCAAAAAGACTTAAGGGGGCTCCCTTGCCCAAACTTATCACACTTTGGGTCTCCCTCAGTCAGGCTCTGAACGCTTTCGGATGTTGAAGACTTTCGAATGTGCGTGGCTTTCTTTACAGACCTCCGCAGGACCACTTCGACTAAAATTTCAAGATTCAACTTTCACTCTCCCCTTCTCTCGTAGCTAATTTTGCTTCCTTCGCTTTTGCAGTTAATTTGCTTTATCATTACAAACAATGCACCTTTCACAGAGACTCGAGTAGGCTACTTCCTTTCGCTGGACCACTCCGTTAGTCAGTATTGCTGATTTCACAACGGCTCTTCAAAGTTTATTCACAGGTCTGTCTTTTTTCGCGTCTCATCCACTTCACTTGTGATATAATGTTGCCACTTCAATCTTTAACACACACGGGCTCTCAGGTCGCTTGCCAACTCACTAGCTGTGTGCGTTTCTTTCCTGGTTTTTACAATTTCCAATTCACAAGTCAAGGTTAGAACCACAGGCTTGGCCTCGCCTCCTCAACTTTGCCGTTCACCCGGGAAGGTCGCTGGCGTCCTTGAAACACAATGCAGCCTTCTGATGTGGGATCTGGCCTTCTCCACATGCCTTTCGCGGCCTGTCTGAGGCAACGACCTCCAGTAGGGAACTCTTGGGGTTTTCGACCGCTGCTCTGGTCCCTTGGTCTGTTGCTCTGCTCCAGTAGGTTTGCCTTTGTCTCAGACGTGCTGCTCGTACTCGTGTTCCACCTTGCTCAGAATGTGTCTCTAGGTTCTGCCTTTTATCCGTGTGAGGAGAGCTAATTGGTATAAATTGTATGCACTTAAAGTCAATTTCCTGACTTTGCCTGACCTGACTAATTGGACATTTCCTGTATGATGTATGAGAGTTAGTCTTGTTACTCTCAGTCAACCTCTTCCTTTGCCCAGTGTTTGTGTAAAAGGTGTGGGGGTTGAGGGTTTGGGACCTCAGAGAATCCTAAAAATAGGACGGCTTAGTTGAACAAAAAAGGGGGGGGGAATACCGCATCTCACCATCAGCTGCCTCACCCCCACACCCCGAAGACCCCTCACCCAGGTGATCCTCTCGTACTGGTCCACCCCCAGGGTCTGGTTGCAAAAGCAATGGCCGTGCCCTGGCCACCGGAGAGAGAGATTCCGGGGGACTAGCATAGCAGATGAGATACCCTCTGGTTTCTCACAATACCCAGAATGAAAGACAATGTATTTCGATTGGCCACAGAGTTGTTTTTTAGACCAGCAGTACACAAAGAAATAGTACCAAAAACGAAACTCAGAATACAATCAGCACTCACAAGGAAGGACATGGTAATTTTATATGGGACAGACGAGGAGGGTACAGAGTGACGCAACGTCCTATGTATTGACCCAACATTAATAATAACAGACTTGACAGACAAAAAACTGTTTTCATAGGACGAAGAGGAGGGGAGATGGCATTTCAGAGAAGCGTTAGGTGACTATAGGTGAGAGAGAGGTTCCCCAGAGGATGCAGATAGTGGGTACCAGAGGTACTATGGACAAGTGGGCCCCATGACGTAGGATTATTGCAGGGATCAGGGGTGGTATGCATTAAAATTAGTGACCACAAAAGTGATGGGTGGAAGGTTTCGAATGAATCTGAACCACTGGCAATTGCTCTGGGCAACCTTCCACACCACCGTTTTTTAGCCCTTCTGCGCCATTGCAAAAGGGGTCCAGCCGAAACATGTCTGGGGTTGCTTGGTTTTCTGTGCAGAGGGGACCGGGCCTAGCAGTTCGTGCTGGGCGCTACCATTGGTGGCGGCAGCTGACTGATTTGCACATGGCTGGACCCCTTTTGCAATGGCGCAGACGGGCTAAAAAAATGGTGGTGTGGAAGGTTGCCCAGAGCAATTGCCAGTGGTTCAGATTCATTTGAAACCTTCCACCCATCACTTTTGTGGTCACACGTGCATTAAAATGAAGCAAGGGGCACTGTTGTCCGGGTTAGACAATACCCACTGTGAAGAAAAGCAGACACAGGCATATATGACACGCTCCATGCATTATAGCGACAGGCAATAATAAAAATGTTAGAATCCCCAGGCAACACAGGCATTTACCCTGTGAAGAAATCAAAAGACGGGGCTTAGAGATTTATTCATGATCTCCGCCCCTTGAACAATATAGTGAAAGCGGAGTTCCCAGTAGTACCAAATCCAGCCACCATATTGTCTAACATGCCTAAAGAAGCGACATGCTTCATAGTTATTGATTTGAAGAATGCGTTCTTCTCCATCCCATTGCACCCAGACTCACATTATCTCACTTCATTCACGTATCGCAGGATTAGGTTCTAAAAACACCCGTTTACCAAAGGTTATTGCGAGTCACCTAGTGTGTTCAACAATGTAATCCAGATGGACCCAAGTAACTTGCAAATGCTCACCAGAGTCATCCAGTACCAGGATGACCTACTGGTGTGCAGCATAACAGAAGGGCAGTGCAGAAAAGATTCAGTCACATCCCTGACATTACTCTGGGCAGAGAAGGGGTAGAGGGTGGACAAGGAACAATTACATTACTGCCAAAGGGAAGTAGTGTCGTAGGACAGATAATATCAGTAGAAGTCAGGAGGATCATACCAGAAAGGGCAGAAGCCATACACGGCACACCACAGCCCTGCATGGTCAAACAGATGCAGCAGTTCTTAGGCCTGTGCAACTATTGCAGGGCATATTCCACATTCGACTAGTCCACATTTAGCCCGTTCCTTCAGGGGTTAAAAGAGGCACAGAAAATAAAAGGCCCCATCGTATGAAAGATTGACTAATTTGTAGAGCTCAAGGAAGCGTTAGCACATACGCCAGTTTTTAGCAACCCCGGATTACAAGAAAACATTCCATTTGTTTTCACATTCTGATGGTACGGTGATGAAGACTCTCCTCAGTCAAAAGAAACCAAGGGCACAGGCCCCAGGCATATTACAGTAGTCTTCCAGACCCAGTAGTGCAAGGTCACTTCCCATGTGAACAGGCACTCACCACAGCAGTATTTACCATTGAGAAATCTGCAATAATAACTATGGGCTGTGCAGTCACGCTCTATACAGAGTAATCGCTTTTTGCGATACTCAGAAAAAAGGCCTCACTGTCAACTCAGAGATCAGTGGACGAGGTGATATTGTCCAATCCATCAATTGAAGTAGTGAGGTGTCAGGTTTTCAATCCAGCAACATTGATCGAGCAGTCAGTGGAGGTAGGGGAGTGTGCACGATTGTGCCTCATACATGCACACCATTGAGCGTGGCACTACAGTGCAGGAAGATCCCATAGGAGTAGAAATGCTCTTCATTGACGACTCGTCAACAATAGATTCGAACACTGGTTGCCGACATATGGGTGCGGCTGTGGTTTGTCATCAGGGAGGAGAGTTTAAGATGTGGGCTCAGGTAAGGGTGCCACTGCACTGTTCAGCACAGGCGACTGAGTAGACAGCTCTGATAATGACCATAGACATATCAGTAGGACAAACTGTCACTTTATTCTCAGATTCACCTAAGTCACATCAGCAGTGCACTTAGGATTGGTCCTATGGAAAAAGAGGGTCGATTCCAGAGGAGCGATGGCACCTCCGTGCAACATGCAGTTATTATCCCGGTTAATGGACGTACTACATCTCCCACCATCACTGCCGGCGGTAAAATGCGCCGCCCATATGAATGGCAACAATTTAATTCTCAGGGTAACGACAGTGCTGATCTACAGCAAAAGAAGCAGCATATTTGCCACTTACAAAATACTGTACAATCCCTTTAAAAAGGATGAAATGCCCTTGATTGCATTATAGCAAAGGCAGCACTCCACGGTCGCTGCATTACTTAGTGCCCAAGTGATAGAGTTACAGGGGGATGCACTCCAGCAAGAGCATGAGTTGTGAAGAAGGAGGGGCTGCTCACTGTCGCCCACAGATTTGGTGTGGAAATATAACAGTACAGGGAAACCGGTAAAGTGTGAGGGGCTGCTTAAAATGGCACTGGATCAGTTGCATTACCCAACACATGTCTCAAAGGAGCATGTTGCTGCTGTGATTAATACAGAATGGTTTGTGCCAAATTTAAAGGAACTGGTAATTGAGTTTGCAAATAACTAACTGACATGCCCGCGATTCACAGCTGGTCACACAATAAAAACTGTGAAAGCCACATTGCCACACCCAGAGGGGCCCTTCCGGCATTTGCATATTGATTACGTTGATATGCAGGACACATATGATTGTAGTTGCATGTCCTTTTTCACTTAGGCGTGAGGCTGGAGCTTGTGCCCATAATGATGCCAAATCGGCAGCCACATTTTTAGTAAGCAAAGTATTCTCCAGTTGAGGAGTAAGCGAAGCGTTGAGGTCCGACAATAGACAATACTTTGCCAATTACCTTTTTAAGCAGATCACCTCCTTACTGGGCATTAAGCACAACCTGTGCTCTGCATACCATCTCCAAGTCAACAGACCTGTAGTGCACCTCAACGGCCTGCTAAAAGAGAGTACTGCCATGCTGTCAGACACATTTGGCAAGAATTGGCTCTATTGTTTGCCTCTTGCTTTGTTTGCACTGCATAATTCCCCCGGCGTGGATCACCATTTGACTCTGCACTGAATTGGCACAGGAAGGAGAATGCATGCACCCCTCACTCATGCATGTACAATTTCACCATATTGATGACTGGGGGTGGCAGTGACCTGGGCGCAATGTTGCAATGTCATATGTATCGAGTATAGCTAATTATGGATGGGATTTGTTACTTTTAGTGTCACTGTTTGTCAAGAATTGATGCATATTAGATTGGCACGTGCGCAGAAAGACACAAGGTTAAAACCGCAAATGTAACATGAACACGATCTGCACACAGGGTGCTCTGAAGTACGTGGAAACTTGGAGACGGAGGGCTTCAATGCGCATACAGAGTGCGGCCTGTCCTGAGATCCCGTGGTAAAGTAGGAATAATATTTATAAAACATACCCAGAGAAAAATATATAAAAAGGAGTTTAATGAGGAGTTTATATAAATCTGCATGTAGTGGGGTTTGGAGAGTTTATTCACACTTTGCAGTTAACAGCTGGACGATGAATTTTAGGTAGCTGAGAGATTCTGGCTTTTTCGGGCTTGGAGGGTTGACAGAGGAAGAATGAGTCATCCAGTAGAAGATCAGCCATCGAGCAGGACGTATGTTTATGGCTTAACAGTTCTACAAGGTAGAGATGTAATATTGCTCATTGCATTGAAGTTGCGTAGATGGGGTTGACCATTTGTTTTGGGCCGCCACTAATGATGGGGCCTTAGGCCAGGGTTTCCGGTGTTCAATTGGGTTTCTAAGGGTGAAATTAGAGGCTGTTTGTGTTGGAGTAGCGGTCGCATAAATTAGATTGTCTTAAGAGGAGCCAGGAGTCATTCAAAGAGAACCCGTTTGTTCAGCCCTTCCTCGTATTGCTAAAATATCTGAGCTGACCATGTGGCCAGTTGATACTAAGTAATTAATGATGTTATACGTGAATGTTTCATTGTACCATGATGTCACGACCTACCATGGACCAATCCCCAGCAAAGGCAGACTTCGAACACAATCAGAAGATTGCAGTAAAGATTGTCGATGACCAATGAAGAGAATAAATTGGAAAAATATGGAACTTCTTTGTAAATGTTTTGTCCGATCATGTTTGAGTGGTGGGTGGTAATAAAATATCTGGGAGTGTTTTAACTGTTGCAAAAATGTATAAAGATGTACCAATTGATGTAATTCGCTGAGACTTGAGCTGGTTTGGTCCCACTGTACTATCCAACAGCTCCCCAAATGATTTGTGCAATAAACCTTGGTTTGTGTACAAAACGTGCACTCGTTCCTCAGGTGGTGGACCGGGTTTGTGCCGATACAATTAGGGCTCTGCACCTATACCTGCCATCCTGTTATCAAGCACAGATAACCCATCAGCACAAGAGACTGAGAACTTTGCAGCACAGCTCCCACTCTATCTAGCCGAGAAGGTATTAATCCGGAACTTCACAATGTCTTGGAAGAAGCTGCGATTAACTGAGAAATATACAGTGAGGTACGAGGGGTGTGGCTAGAGAGCCATGTAACAGGATGTGTTCTAGCTGAGGCTCCTGCTGATCCTGACTACATCCGAAAAAAAACCCACATGAAGACAGACCCTAGAGCCATTATTGCTGGAGAAAGGAGTGTGTGAAGCTCTAGGGTGTAATTGGCTACATTAATGCACCCGGCAGATAGCTCAGTAGAACAGTCTAAAGAAGTCCGGGGAAGATAGAGTGCGGCAGTATAAAGATGGCGGCTGCCTAAGAACAAAGGGATCGAATCAGCAACGGCTGAATCAGACTCCGGAGGATCGCGTGTCCGTCAACACAAAGGTCGCAGCGCACATTTCAATGGCGGCACTCTTGACGTGAACCATGGCAGTGACACAATAAAATAACGTCCTGGAGGACTAATGGAAGAAATCAGAGGCGAGCACCCAGTGCAGGGAACAAGACGACAGCTGACCGCAAGAGATTGCTTGCAAGTCCTGTGGAACGCCCATCGGCTGGGTTCAGGAGGGGGCCCGACTGAAAGACACAACCGCGCAGAGGCGAAGCCGGGCCCGTGAATGTGTATACAGCAACTGTATCACTGGATTGGTGTGAGCGGACTGAACAGCAATGCTCCAGAACCCGCGGAGCGGGCAAGCCGAAAAAGCAGAGGGGATACAAAGTATCAAGGACAACACGGACCGAGCAGAGCTGGGACAGTGGAGGGGGGGCCCGGCAGGCAGCAGAGCGTGGCGGACCTTACGCGAGCAGTGATACGAGGCACAGACATGAGGCGCTTCATCACGGAAGTAGTGAACAATGTGGAAAGCGCTTGCACAGGATGTTAAAGGCTTGGAACTAGATGGCGGCACTCTGTAATTTAGCCCAAAATTGACAGAAATGCTTGAGCATCTGTGGCATACACTCAGGGAGCCATGGAGCAGAGGTGAGGCCATGCAACGCTGCTGAGAGTGCATTCCGTAGGGCCGCCAAACTGCGCCGGTGTTCGCATAGACAAGGAGGAAAATGGCAGCCGGATTCCAAAGTGTCCAGAGACAAGTGAGATGAAGACGGGAACTGTGCCCGCTCATTGGAGCCTCTGACAGAGACGGTTGATCGGCTGAATGGACAGCCCTGCAGCCCTGGACTGGGTGTAGCAGGAGACATTTGCCATTAACCAGAGTGCGGCGGTGCGTGGTGGCAGGCGGAGGTGCGTAATACAGTGCCATGCATGTAACGAAGGATGGCCGGAGGCAGTGAGCAACTCCCCTGCCAGTGACACTGGTGGGCCTGCGGAGGCGCGGCTGGAGGAAAGCGGAGGGCCCGAGCGGAGAGTGGAAAGCGGGTGGCTACTTGCGCGCACAAAGACCATAAATGAGCCGACGCCGGTGATCGAGGGGGAACAGGCTCATCGTAGAAGAAGCAGCGGAAGCGCCCAATCATTCCCCCAGCTGAGACCGGGCATAGCACTAAAGACACGGAGACGGTGGGGGATGAGAGGAAACCAGAGTGAGCGGTAAGGAGAGGAGGGGGAGGCCGCGCAGGACTGGATAATAAGGCGGCATAGACCCAGGGCACGTTCTGCCACCCAGCATTCCTAAATATCGCCGAGTCCAGATGCCAGCTGCACCTGGGTGATGGCAGACTAGATGTGTGCTGCTGGAAAAGGCAGCAAAACCCTACCAGGACCAATGGTGAGCGAAGGGCACAGGCACTAAAAGTGGAGCGAATAGATAGCAGCAGCCGACAAGTGAAAAATCACAACAAGCACACAGAGGGAATCCCGGGCACACAGAGGGAATCCTGGAAGGGGGACCATAGCTGGCCCTCAAATGAAGTGCGAGCCGCAGTAATAGGAAGGCTGTGGGTTGATAAGGACATAATAACAAAAGGAGCCCCGCTGCAGTAGAGGCTAGTCTCCCACTGGAGTGGGGCAATCGACTGAAAAGGGGAGCAGTGGCTTGTAAGGCGGCCAGACCCCAGTGTAACAGCGCTGCCAAGGGAGCATTGGACTAACACAACACGGGAAAGGGCCAGGCGACGGACCGTCTAGAGAGACCTGACTGAACAAGACACCACACGGTACACAACCCACTCGTGAAACAACACAAACAGAATACGAGGACTTCTACCACAGCCTCCCTCAGGCATCATAGTTGGTTATAGACTAGCCCCGAAGTGCCGGAGACCACACTTCTGAGAGCCTAAATTGAAGCATACGATAACACTGAGATGGCGAACAAACAGACCAAGGCAAAGGGCAAAGAACCCACGCTGGAATAATATGCAAGAACACTGCAGTCGGCAGAAGGGGCTAGGAGCAAGGAGAAGACCCCCGCCAGGGACACCGCCCTGGCGAGCAAAGACCAGCAGATCCTGGAAGCAATCATGGATTTGAAACTACTGTGGGAAACTAAACTGGAATCGGCCATGGTTGAATTGAAGGCGGCACTGGAACTTAAAGTTAGCGCTGTAGAGGAAGAGGTGAATCTCTTCAGACAAGATGTTAGAGCACTAGCAGATTGCACAGGCGAACTGGAAAAGGAAGTGACCCCGATTACAGCTGCATGTGCGTCTCACACATCGGAAATTCACATCCTGGAACAACATGTGAGCAATTTGGAAAATAGGGCAAAAGAAGCAGAGGGACGCACCCAGAGAAACAACATATGCATCGTGGGACTACCGGAAGAAGCAGAGGGATCAAACCCAACAGACTACGTTGAGACGATGCTGCTGCAAGAAATAGGAGGAGGGGCGCTCAAGCCAAGGATTTGCGGTGGAACAAGCACACAGAGCCCCGACAAGGAGCCCCCCCCCCCCCCAAGACCAATAATCGCCAACACCCTGAACTATCGAGACAGGGAAAAAAATCCTATAACGCTTCCGGAAGAGAGGCACGATACAAAGGGCGTCGGCGAATATCACGGTATACCGAGACTACACACTGTTGGTGCAAAGACGCCGTATGAACTATGGGTCAGTGAAGAGAAGATTGAGGGAAACAGGCTACAAATACATGGTAATGTACCCGGCCAAAATGAAGGTGTACCACAAAAACAGAGCACTGTTCTTCGACACCCCAGAGGATGCGTCAGAGTGGCTGGACACACAGAACTGCCCTTCGGAAACTGACAACCAGAAAGAAGACGGTGCAGATAAGTAAAATAGAGACTGCGGTACCTACGGTGCTGCAGAATCAGACACTGGGACTAGAATATAAGACAGGGCGAAGCCAATTGGGATAGATGCAACACAGGCTGCATAAATCCGAATGCTCAAGTACGGCCATATAGTGCAAATTTGTAGGAGCCTCAAGGGACTCGCTCTCATACCCCCAAGAATAGATTAGTTAGGTTACCGATAGATCGGTAACACCCTGCTGGGTTCCTGATTTTGGCACACCGAGATAGGACCAAATGCGGGGGAGCCTGAGATCAAGGGATGGAGCTGGGCATCTGTTGGGGACGGGCAGGAAGGGGGGGGGGGGGAGGGGAGGGATTGTGTGTAGTGGACCTAGTTGGGGAGTGTGGGGGGTTAGTTTTGGAGTTAAATGTTGAAAAAGGGACTGGGAACGAGCCCACATTCATGCCAAGCAAAATCGGAGAGAAGAACGAGGAGGGAGAAGGGATAAAATATGGATGACAATGGGAGGTCTTAGAATAGTAACTTGGAATGTGAGAGGCCTCAACAGTTACCTGAAGAGGAACAAAGTAATGATGTATTTGAGAAGGCAAAAAGTGGACATAGCATTACTGCAAGAAACCCACCTTCCCAAAGAGAAACTAGAGGTGGTCAAGAAAAAGTGGAGAGGGACCACCATGGGAGCAACATACTCATTTTACGCCAGGGGGGTGGTAACCTGGGTGGCACCTCATGTGCCATTCCAGATGCTTCAGGCCACGGCACAGCCGGATGGGAGGAAGATAGTGATGCAGGGGCTGCTGGAGAATAGAGAATCATAAATACATACGCCCCCAATCAAGATACGGCAGCCTACTTCAGGACACTATACAGCAAAATCAGCCCCGATATGGGAGGCGCGATCATATGGGGAGGGAACTTTAACTACACGCTATAGCCTAAGATGGACAGGTCAGACACGAAACTAGATAAACCCACTCCCGCCGCGAAAGCACTACAGGCCCTGCTGTGAGACTTCGGGCTAGAGGATATCTGTAGGCAGCAACACCCGAATGATAGGCGCTACTCGCACTACGCCGCCTCGCACAACCTGTATACGAGGCTGGATTATATGTTTGTCGCCTCAGAACTTGTAGGGGAAATGATGGGCTCACACTATAAGGCAAGAGTACTATTGGATCACTCCCCTCTGGTCCTGGAGTGGAGACATCAGCCCCCCAGAGCAAGAATCTAGAAATGGCGGCTTAGATCTGAGGCCCTGCAGGATTTGGTATTTTGAGAGGACCGAAGGGAGGAGATCATTGGTTACTTCGATACTAACACAGGGAGCGCAGAGTCAGAGGGAACCCTATCGGAGGCATTTAAGGTGGTGGTCATGGGAGCAACCATATCCAAATCCAGAGGGCTCCAAGGGGGCATGAAGCGGGAGCTACAAGAGACATAGAAGAAACTAGAAGAAATAATGAATAGGGGAAGATACCTCAAAGGAGGACGCCGAACAAGTGAGCCAACTACACCAAGTTAGCGGGGGGCTTTGGGAGAGGCTATGTAATCTGAACTACAAAAAATACATTGAAAGGCAACATGCAGCGGGCGATAAACTGGGGCGGCTGCTAGCATGGCTATATAAAAACGAGACACCAAGACTAGCAATCAGGGAGACAACGGGAGAAGAAGGCCAGATCTGGAACACCCAGGAGAGGGTGAACGAGGGGTTCCTCAGATTCTAAAAACGTCTGTATGAAGACACAGGGGAGATCACAGAATGGGAGACTCAGAACACACTGGAAGACACAGGATTACCTAAATTAAACGAGGAAGAAAGGGAGAACCTGGAGGGCCCCAATCGCAATAGAGGAATTAGAGACAGTGGTACTGCACCTACCCACGAGCAAAGCCCCAGGGTCAGATGGGCTCCCCAGTGAATTTTATAAAACATAGACAAGAAGTGCTCCCCCTGCTGCTGGCTATGCTAAATGAGGAGTTCGAGAGGGGAAGATT
This sequence comes from Ambystoma mexicanum, assembly GCF_040938575.1. NCBI lineage: Eukaryota > Metazoa > Chordata > Amphibia > Caudata > Ambystomatidae > Ambystoma > Ambystoma mexicanum. Next base: position 851,257,749 of record NC_090936.1, on the reverse strand, counting down.
GCCGGAATCCCTGAGGGAGGCAGCAATTATTCAGCTTCTCAAACCTGATGAGCCGAGCACGGAATGCGGGTCGTACAGACCCCTATCCATGTTAAACCAGGACAGCAAAACTCTCACGGCCGTGTTAGCGAACCGACTCAAAAGGGTAATAAACAAACTCATACACCCCGATCAAACTGGTAATGTCCCAAGCAGGAATATATCCGGTAACCACAGGAGACTCCACCATATCATAGAACAGACAGAGGGCGACCCTAGCGAAATGGCAATAGTCTCGCTGGATAAAGTAAAAGCCTTTGAATCTGTGAGGTGGCCTTGGATAATGGCGGCCTTGAAAGAATACGAGATAGGACCAGGGTACCTGAGGTCGGTGAAGATGGTGTATAGCTCTCCAACAGCTAGGGTCGAAACGGGAGCGATAATTTCAGACAAATGGCAACTTAGCAGGGGCACGAGACAGGGCTGCCCCTGGTCCCCCCATGCTGTATATCCTTGCATTAGAACCACTAGCGATACGTCTCAGACAGCAGCACGGAGAGATAGGGATCCATACGAAGGGGGGACCGGACTTGATATCATTATACGCAGATGATATGCTGCTATACCTGCGCTTCCCAGAAGAAAACTTGCAGTATGTCCTGGAAGTGATGGAGCACTATGCGACCCTTTCGGGCATAGCATAAACCGTAAGAAGTCATGCATGTTCCCCCTGGGGAGATAAAGGGGAGTCCCACAGGGGAACCTACCTATAATGCCGATACCCTGGCAGACCAGAACATTCAGATACTTGGAGATCAATATATACCACACAATTGTAGACGAATATAAATATAACACGGAAAGAGTAGTGGAAGGCATCAAAAACAGCATGGGGTTCTGGGCGAAACTCCCCCTGGCCATGGTGGGTAGGGCGGCCTTGCTCAAGATGGTAGTCCTGCCTAGGCTACTACACTTCTTCATGAATATCCCATATATGCTCCCCAAACGCTTTTGTATGAAACTCCAGAACTTATGCAAGGGCTTTATATGGCATAACACTAGAAACAGGGTGGCTCTATGGAAATTGCAGAACACGTGTGATAGAGGGGGCATAAACCTGCCGAATTTTGAGATATACCACCTGGCAGGGCAGCTACAGGACGTGGCCAGATGGTTGTCCGAAGACGAAACAGCAGAAGCTAGATTGCTGAGGAGGGTCTGTGACCCATTCTTCTTAAAAGAACTGATATGGCTACCTAAACTAGAACTGCAAGGGCGAGCGAGATTGCTGGAACTAGGCTGGAAAACATCGCGCAAAGCGTGCCAAGTAGTGGGAAACCCGAACCCATGCTCCCCGCAGGCGCCACTCGTGGCACTATGCAGAGAGGATGAGCACTTGATGAAAGGGATCCATACATTCTGGTAACCGGTGGGCCTCGCGACCCCAGGAGATATATGGCAAGAGGGGGAGGCACTAGACTTCCAAAAGATAATGAAAGAAACCGGAGTACACAAGGGACAATACATTACGTATACGAGAATCATTAAACGAGTGGGTGAAAAGTGGCCTGAGGCAGTACTAGCAGAACAACCCGATACTGTCATTGAAACGATGTATGATATCTCAGACGGTGGGCACGAAATATCCCGAATTTACAAACTATTGATGTCTCGAGTGGCTAAGGAGTTGCTCCAACTGAGGCGGGAGTGGGAAGGAAGCAGGAGAACCTATGTGGGATGGGCAATGGGAAAGAGCCCAGAGATATCATAAGGTGTCCAGGAATGCAAGGCTGCAGCAAATTCAGTTATATGTCACCCCCATGGCATACATTACCGCCAGTAAAATAGACAGGTTCGGAAGCACAGCAGTACAGAAATGCCCCAAGTGCGGGGAGGTGGGCGCCGGGATGATTCACATGTTCTGGGCGTGCCCGCAGGTGGAAGATTCTGGGTGGAAGTTAAACAACGCCTGTCCCAAAAGGGGATTGAGCTAGAGGTGGAATCAGTATGGGCATGCATGTTGGGGGGGATTTACCAGACCACGTAACCTAAAGCATATCAGTAAACTGAAAGATCTGGCCTACATCTTGGCCAAACGGAGAATTGCTATGGGCTGGAAAGCAGCCCAAAGACCTAGATTAGAGGTGTGGTGGAATGATCTCCTGAAATGGGCAGATGCTGAGACAGCGGCATGGTACGAAGCAGTTAGTAGGGGAGGGGAGGAGGAAGCGGGACCCCTGATAGTATGGAGACAAATGGTGGCTAAGATGTCGGGACTCTCCCATGTCAAACCCAGTGAATATGATACGTCTGAGAACAGTGAAGGGGATTAACCCAAAAGAAATAAAATCCGAGGCATCGAAGTAGGAGCGCGAGTTAATGGGGAGGGAGGGGGAAGGGAGGACTGTAATGTGTAACATGTAAATGTAAGCTAAGAAGCTAGCAAACAGAAATGTCTGATGCGTTGGTAAAGTTTGATGTGTTAAAAAATAATTAAAAAAAAAAAAAAAGTTACCAAATGACCAGTGTCTTGAAAAAAGAATATATATACAGTGACATATTTCACCCCAACAGCAGTGAAGATAGCCGAGAGGCATCCATGGATACATCTAAATGATGTCCGCTGGGACAAGGCTGGCGTTCCGCTTGCAGGAAAAAAAAGGAACAAGTTGCTTACTTGTAACTATTGCTCTCCAGCACGGGTCTGGCATGGATTCACATGCTCATGAATATTCCTCCGTCGTCAGTCCGGGAATCCTCGGTAAAAGAAAAAACAGTTTCACTTTCACTAACAAACTGTCTTTCTCCTATAAACCAATCACTGAGCTCTGAGTCATACTGCCCCCAGCCAATGACTGCCCTCTCCCTAAGCCCCTCCTCTGGCAGCCATCTTCAGATTGGTAGCCCGTAAAGTGGCAGTATGACCAAGAAGAGCTGCAGAGGGGCAGGAGGGAGGGTTTGCAGACAACTGGGCAGAGGTCTGTTTGCCAACCGGTGACAGTGTGTGATGCAGCTGGAGAGCCACCTGGAGATGGAAGCATTCGACAAGGCCTTTCCATGGTTCACAGGACCAAAGTTCACATACAGTTGAGATTCCTTCCGGAAACTCTTTGTGCGTGCCACATAAAACTTCAGCGCACAAGCCACATCCAGCAAGTGCAAAGTCCTTTCAGCCGGCGACAAAGGTTTTGGAAAAAACACAGGCAACTCCAAAGGCACGTTGAGGTGGAATTCCGACTGAACCTTTGGCACGAAGGAGGGGTGCGTCCGCAGCAGCACCCTCGTGTCGTAAAAAGTCCGATATGGCTTTTTCAGAAAAGGCCTGGATCTCACCTACGCTCCTAGCAGAGGTGATAGCCACGAGAAAAGCCATCCTCCACTGTTAGGGAGAATTCTCTTTTAAGGCTAATTTCCCAAACCTAGTGAGTCCCCCAGCAGCTTTGCTGGATTTTTGGGGTTTATTTTCTTCTCCTGCTAAGAGTGAGACTCTTTTTCTCCCACTCCTAGACATGATATGAGAATGTCCTTTGACTGTGAATGTGTTTTATGGGCTATAGGGTCTTTTACTCCATAGGGATTCATGTGTTTTGGTATGTGTGTTACACAGCACCCTCAGTGCAGTAACACAGGGGTGTCATAGTGATCCCCAAACATAGACTCCATACCCTGGGACTGACTACTGTCTCCCAGGGCATGTAAAGTCACCATTGGCTTTACTAGTCTCAAATTGTGAACAGAACCAGTACAAACCATCATATTGTGGAAGTGCTGGTAGGGGTAATTCGATTGCCCCTGGGTCTGTTTTCCAAGGGGGCACTGTCCAGTCCCCCCTTGTCGAGTTTCTGGCTGGTGGCAGTGGATACCGGAATATTTCTTATGGGATTTTCCCAGTGATTTTAAACACACCACTTTTTGGTGCAATGTTAAAGATACCGCTGGGTTATTTATTTAATATTAATTCCCCGGTTGGGTCTTTTTGCAAGGACTCAGTTTTAAAATGGCGTTTGTGTTTGCCTCTGAAACTCTAACCCAAGTCGAGCCCTTTGTTCCACTTTTTGGCGGCCTTCTGCACAGAAGCCCTCCAAATGGTGCCACTCTGTCTGGGGTCTACAGGATGTGTGGGAGGGGGATTAGGCACCCTGGACTGAGTTGCACTCTTGTGTGATTGGCCCAGTGGTGAGCTGCCCAGCTCACCACCTAGCATGGTTGAGTGACAGCTAGGCTGTTGAATGGGGGTTTTTCTGCATAAAAGCAGGGCTTTGGGGACTGGAACTTCAGAAGTCACCACAGGACCTAAAGAATCCGAAGAGGGGAGAAGCTGAGCCATCTACAACGACGACACCACCGGTGGAGCCCTGCTGTACGAACTCACCACTTCCGACGACAGAGGAGATGATCTTCCAGGAGAGTCTTATTCCCTTTGAGATGGTGGGACCAACCAGTTCGCCTTTTTCGCCTTCCAGGACGTCTCATGGTCGAATCGCCTGTGTCTGTGTCTTTTAATGTTGTCTTTCTTCTGTCTGCTTTCTCACCACAGGTGAAGTTGCGGCCCAGCATGGCAGCTCAGCTCTCTTCCGAGGGGGCTGCCAGGCAGGAGATTGTGTTGAGCCTTGCCCCCAGGAAATGCGCATTCTGCGATGGTATCAAGCTGGATTTTGGATAGTTGACAGAGAAACCCAGATCCGTCAGCAGCCATTTGACGGCTAATTCCCTGGACTTGGTACAGATGAGCCCGTTTTTGAGGTACAGGTGCACATGTATCCCTTGTAGACGCAGATGGGCCGCCACTCACGCCAGGCACTTCGTGAACACCCTGGGTGCCAACTTCAATCCGAAGGGAAGGGCCTTGAACTGGTAGTGCCATCCCTGTACCACGAAGTGCAGGAACTTCCGATGCTTCTCGCTAATGGGGACGTGGAAGTATGTGTCCTCCAGATCCAGTGACGACAAGACGTCTACTTCCTCCAGTCGACCGAGCACATGCTGCAACGGGACCAGCCTGAATTTTTGGGACTTGGTGTTTGTTGAGGCCACCAGGTCTAGAATGGGCCTCCAAGCCCTCTGTCTTCTTTTTTACCAAGAAGTATCTGGAGTAGATTGTGAAGCCCCAGAGTCGCTTTGGAACCAGCTCTATCGCCCCCTTTTTTAGCGCGGCCCATACTTCATGCAGGAGCTGAGGGATGTGCTACTCATGCCGGGCCACCGGTGATATCCACGGATACTTCTGCTGGAACTCTAGATTGTGTCTGTGGGCGAGAGCGTCCAGCACCCATCGGTCGGTGGCGATCTTATCCCACTCGCTGACGAAGCCCGCCAATCGGGCTCCAACCGTGGTGCATGGTTGGAGGTCCGACGTCCTGGTCGGTTCAATCTTGCCTCAGGGCCTGCGTGCTGCCTTGTGAGTGACAACAACGTCGGCTACCTCCACCGAAAGCCATGCAGTGGCCCCTGTAGGTCTCTTGGGTCATAGACCGGGAGGGTTGACAGTACAAGGAGGACCCTCCAACGATCTGCCTGATTTTCTGCCAGAGGCAAGAAAGGATGGACAATGCTGCTGAAGAGTGCCCAGGGTACAGGCCGTCTCCGTCTTGATGGCCTGCAACGATTCGTTGATGGATTTCCCAGAGAGGTTGTCCCTGTCAAAGGGCATGTCCAGCACCCTTGTCTGGACCTCTTGACAGAAGTTGGCGGCCTTGGTGGCCTTCAACCAGCCACGACGACTGAGGCGACATGTCCCTGGGAGGGGATTATACAGGCTTGCTGGGCCGAGCACCCACGTCGTCGTCGGCATTCCTGCCGTCACCGTCCCCCTCAGCGTTTCCGGCGTAGTCGTCCTCCTCAGCGTTCCCGTCGTCATTGTTCCACACGTCCTCTGGGACCGTGTGACCGGACACCAGGTCCTCGCCATCCGAGGAAGAACTATCCGTGCACTGGAGCATGATTGAGGCCTCCACTCCCCCCCCCCCCCTTTTCTTTTGCATCCTGAGGGGTCAGTCTCGGGCATAGGGTTGGCATCCTCTTCTGAGGCGTTTTCTCCACTGGCTTGGCCGAGGCCTCCTGCCTTGTGGGCAGGGCCATTCTGGGTGCCACCGGGGTCCCCTGGACTGGGTGAGCCCCTTTCGCCTTCGAGAGGGCGGCTGCCAGCCGCTCGATGGTGGAGGATGACTTTGTCTCAAACACCTGGGCCTTCCAGAGTAGGTCGGACACCTTTCCCTGCGCTTTGGTCTTCGCCGGCTTCTCCCGCAGCTTGCCTGGGTTAGGCGATTTCCTCTTCGAGGAGGAGCTGGAGCGATGATTGCAGATGGAGGCAGACAGCGAAGATAAACGCACCATGCCCGTCGCTGCACCTGGTTGCGCGGCAATCCCGATGGAAACAGACTTGCGGTGCTTGGCCTTGTCTTGGGCTTTCGCGGAAGGAGCGCCCTCAAAGGACTTAGAAGCATGCTGCTCGGACCGGCCAGTCCTGGGTGAGGCGTGCCCCTGCCTGCCGCACAGGGTAGAGGCCTTGGCATTGAGACACGCCGCCAACCTACTAGGACAATCCTTGACGGTGCGCTTGGAGAACCCAAGGCAGATTTCACAATCCACTTCCCTGTGGTCTGGATGGAGACCGTAGAGGCACTGGGAGTGTTTGTCCTACACAAACATGTTCCTCAATCTGCAGCTGGAGCAGAGCTTGAAGAGGGAGCCTCCCTCCTTCTCCTCCGACATGGTCCGGCATGCGGTGTAGGCCCGATAGCCTTCTGGAATCTTGGATGAAACTCTCGACGATTCTTGCCCCTGAGGGGCATTGAAAGACACTGACAAACAGATCCCTGTTTGACGGTCAAAGAAACAAAAGAGCACACAGGCTCTATTTGACAAAAATAGAAACTTTTTTTATCGAAAAAGTGTGAAAACGTAGAAAAGCTCTCGGAGCAAAACACGAGGACTCCCAACACATTAACATGCTGTAAAAATCTGAAGATGGCTGCCAGAGGAGGGGCTTAGGGATAGGGCAGTCATTGGCTGGGGGCAGTATGATCCAGAGCTAAGTGATTAGTTTATAGGAGAAAGACAGTTTGTAAAAGAAAAAACAGTTTCACTTTCACTTACAGAGGATTCCTGGCCTGACGGAGTGGGGGGGGGGGAATATTCATGAGCATGTGAATCCATGCCACACACCATGCTGGAGGAGGGTGCAACTGATGGGAAATATTACCCAATTGAAGATTATATTTTTGTCTTCATTTCGCCTTTACAGAAGATCAGTGAACGGTCCGAAGAAGTTGCAGCAAGTTGAAGTAGCAAGAACGAAGCGTAGTACAAGCTATGCTTTTGTAATATCAGTATTTTTGTGTTTTGTTTTTATCTTTATTTGGTTTTTAGCTGGGAGGGGAAAGTTTGTCCTTGTTAGCAGCAATAACATGAAGAACTGTGAAATAAAAGAGAAGTCTTTCATTCTGAATTGTTCGAAGATGGCATTCGGGGCAGACATGGCAATGAGTATGGCAACGTATAGTATGACCATATGGAAACGGTTAGTCAAGAGAGGGCCAATGGCACGTTATATGTGCTCACTCATTCCACACTTTACAGGGTCACCCAAGCTCTTTCTCCCTCAAGACGTATCAGTTAGGCTGGTGGGCTGTTTGATGTATCTAGCGTTGTGCAAAACAAGGGGGCTGTTCCAGGTACACACAGTTACAGTCCACTGAATAGATGAGGGAGAGGAAGTGTACGCTGATAATTATATGCAAATTACAAAGATGGCAAATGCAGAGGCCACCAAACACATAATATTGGAATAGATCACAAAGGGGGAACAACTGTTTACAATCCACTACAGACTAGCGGGCTACAATGCCACTGTGCATATTATATCATGGTGCTATACCAGACCATTAATTCAGGGGTCAGTTTTCCATAACGACGGGTGGGTATAGGGAATGCTGCAAGGTAGGGCAGAAGGACTGGTAGGGTTTGAGGAAGACGTGGTGATAGTCATCGGATAATTTAGAACAAGCATGTCCAGGCTTTAACATGGATAGATTTTTTATTTAATTTATTTATTGGTTATTTATAATGCACACTATACAGCAGAATTTTGTTTCAAGGTGCATTAAAACAAAAAGGAGGCAGGGAATGGGATGAAGAAGTAAAAAAAAAACAATACAGAACAAACGTACTAGGTCTTGAGGCATTTGGAACGTGCAAGTGCTAAACAAGAAGAGGGGAGAGGAGGAGGAAGGAAGGTGCAGGAGGGGGAGGAAGGAAAGGTACAAAAAGTGCAAAACAGCTTTAGCACAGGCCGTTGTGAGACACAGCACTTCAGAGAACAGAATAAAGGGTTACAGTAAGTACATGGAAAATAGGCAAGTCAAACATTGGACTGCATCAGCTTCAGGTGCAAGGTCAAAAACGGTAAGGCGTTCAAAAGCAAAGGTGTAGCATTAGGGAAAAAACAGCAGGTCTGGAGGCAAGGGAGACAAAGTGGGAGTGAAAAGATATAAATAACTCGAGATGCAACATGCTGGTAAGCAGGTGAAAATAGTGAGGCGCGATGAATAAGTGTATGCAGAGGCCAGATGAGCAATTAAATTATGCCGCAAGGGGACTAGGTAGGAGCTCAGCGCTCGAGCGGGAGGATATTCGGGAGAGTCCTGAAGGTTTGGCATAGCAAAACAAGGTGAGAAACAAGCAGCAATACAGTTTAGAGGGTGAACAAGAGAAGGTAAACGCCAGAACTGCCTGCAGGGTGGGGTTGCAGGGTGGGAATACCAGGAAGAAGTAGAAGGGAGTAACACAGATGTTGTAGTAAAAAGTCAATGCGCCAGGTGTTAACGGCAAGGTCCAAAGTTTCAGGAAGATGTCTGCAAGTTAATGCAACCACCTTTACTTATAAGGGAACTCGCACAATATTCTTTATGTTTCATATGCAGTGGCTCGATCCACCTGGGGAACAACAGGGGGTACCAAGAGGTGATGATGTTGCCGACATTGAGGAGCGGGACTGTAGCACGAATACATTTCTGGTGGGCATGTTGTACCCAGGCATACGTCCAGCTTCCCCAGGACTAGGGAGTTACTTGCTCCATAGTGACACGGCAGAGCACCTCCCTCATGGAACCCCGCTCACAATTATTTAATTTTTTTTATCACCCTGCACCATTGAATAAAGACTTACATAAGAATAAAGCATTAAGGGTTGCAAACATGACCGGCCCGATCTTTGAACTTGCGTAGAATTTGCAGAGACAACACCTATTGATCCCAAAAATCATCGGATAGACTGCCTGCCATTCCACCAGAGTTTTGCCTTTTCAGCAAGGCGTCAACATTTTTCTCGTCACTTTTGCTTCATGGGGTCCAAGCAGCAGCAAACCCCAAATGGATACAACCAGCTACGAAGTACTATAGTTGGCCAATTTGATTGAGAAAGGGCTGAACACAGTGAGGGAGAAACAAAGGCCTTTAAACCTGGTTGCGCTTCAGAACTAGCACATTCGCAATATTAACAGCAATGGAGGGTAGTGTGTGCAAGAAAATAGGCAGCAGCTGCTGTACCTTTTTTCACCAGCAAACGATGCAGCCAATGGAACTTTGTCCGAGGTTATTGAAGAATTGCACGCAGAGGTTATTGAAGAATTGCACGCACTCCATGAGATTATGACCACAGAAGTTGCCCAGCAACACCCAACAACTGGCGCAATAACCTTCTTTCCTGGGTCCTCACATGGTTGTCATTTTTTAAGATAACTGTCCCAAACCTTGTTTTGGTACTCAAAATTTGTGTGCATGTCTAGTAGTAGGGCTAGGATGATTATGTAATGGAAACAGGGGAGGAGGGACATATATGATGCCCCCGAATGTTGATGGAGTAAGGGAAGCGACACCCTGCATACACCACATACAAATACAAAAAAAGAAATGCCTGAATGTGCCCCCCCGGATGTTTACAATGCCAACCCTGGATATAGACAACTATGAGGCCTTCTGGGCAAATTGTTCGGCTGAGGAGGCGGCTTGTTTGATATTGGATTGCTCCGCAGAAGAGTATGAGGCACAATGGGGGGGAACTTGCGCAGGGTAACAAGGGTATGGATACCAAAGGACAAAAGCAGCGAGCTGATAGCAAAAGATGTGTTGATTGATAAATCGATCAAATAGGGGTAATGTTGTAAGTGTCCGGATCCAACGCTGTCAAGGGGGGCACACGTACCAGTTACACAAGCAACGTGGTGATGTAAAAGTGATGGGTGACGTTGGGAGTAGTCACGCCATGGTGCACAGCGCAGGTAGTATGGATATAGTTTGTGAAGACACACAAGCTGGTGCAGCGCAAAAAGTCATATGGAAGAATGGACAGGAGTGTGTGTAACTTGTTTAGTAATGGGGTAGCAGGTGTAGCACAGGTATAAGGGTGGGAGTACAAGGAGCCTTATGGGGTATTGTGGTAGGGGGCATTTTTTTAAACAATATGTGACCATTAGAGAATCCATGTTTTGAAGGTCCATGTTCGGCAAGCATTTTTTGTAGACACCTCATAATAAAAGGCTGTAGGCTTTTTGATAGCAAGGATAGTTTTTGAAGACCCAGCAGAAACAGTGCACAGTAATGTTGCAAGGCTGAAGTTTCCCAGGAGAGTGCAGTCCTATCAAATTCTCTCTATGAGATACTTTTAAGGCCACAGAGCTAAGCACCTGGGTGTCCAAAGGGAATTGGGAGGGAAAATTAAATCAAATACAGTTAATTAAAAAAATATTCACAGTATTGGGTAGGGTTTTTAGTATCACGCCTGGCAGCGAGGCGCAAGAACGGAGCTGGGGGTTAAGGCAAGAGTGTGGGGATTGAAGTGCGCACGACAGGGAACCAATCAGCAGAGAGAGGGTTTGGTGTTCCGAGGGTACCACATTGTATAGTGTCCTTGATGATGTCCACAGGGCACATAATTGGTCAGATGCGGTGAGAAGGTCTTGCGCCGTGCCATTCCAAGATGCCATACCCAATCAGTACGCAGCCAGTTATCCATTTGTATATGGGACAATGGCAACCAATTACAATTAAGTGTGTTTGACTGATCAGCACAATAAAGTAATTGCAGGGTGGTGTGGTAAGGGTTGGGAAGTCACAAGGGATGTTGATGTTATTTCACTCCAAGAAATTCTTTTTACCCAATAGAGGTAATCGAAGGTAAAGAATACTATATGGGGCTGACATATGTCCACCAATGAGCTCCTGTGACCTCCCCCAAAAATGTAATGAACATTTTGTATGGTCAATGTGTAATATGTGTATAAAAAGGATAGCCACAACGTGTCTCCCAGCTGTTTGGGTTCAATACATCTGCATTACTTCTTGCTTGGTGTATGCACCTTCTTGATTACTTTTTCTCCCCAGGGATTATTTTTGACAGATGTCCCCTAGTATACTGTGAACCCTAGATTGCGTACGTTTTGTGGTACGAGACTGTCAGAGCCTAAAAGGGCCTCATTTCTGTTACAAAAGGGCCCCATATGCACCTATACTTGGTTAGAGAGCCCGAAAAGGTGGCAGTAATCTTCTCCATGGCGCAAATATGCCAGATCTTTGCCCACCATATGTTAAGGGAGGGAGCCAACTTCTTTCTCCAATATTGAGCAAGAGTTCGCTTAGCTGCTGTAAGCATATGAGTGGATAGCACTGAATGGGGGCACCCAATGGTGAAGACTTCTTGATCAGGCATGTCCCCGAATAGAACCACTAAGGGATCCAAGGGAAGCTGAATACCCACAATTTGCTAGATCAAGATGATGACCCGGTGCCAGTAGTGAGGGACGGGTGGGGAGCCGATATTTATGATTCACCCTGTCCCAGTGTGTTTACATGGTCAGTGTGAAAGACAAAAAGGAGCGCTTAGAGGGTTGGCAATTTGATGAGAGCGAGGGCAGAGGGGTTAAGTTAACACCAAGATTTGCCTGCTCAAATTCCATCCAGCACTTAGTTAGCTGAGCTTTAGAGAGGATGAGTATAACTGATATTTGGGCTGCTAGCAGGTACTGGTGCATATTGGGCACCGCTATACCATCCTGTTGCTTTGGAGGAGCAAGGACTCTTCTAGACACACAGGGAGGCTTCTCCTGCCAAACAAAATCCCAGAGCTTAGATTGCAGGGTTTTAAGAGTGTCTGAGGAGAGCAACACCAGGAGAGCCTGAAAAGTGTAGTGTAATTGGGGCAGTACGTTCATTGAAATAGCCGTACATCTACCAAAGCAGGATATCTCGGTATGCTTTCATCGCTCCAGATCTTGGTACAGCTCACGGAGGAGAGACAGAAAATTATGATAAAAGAGGGCATCATGAGAACGGGTAATGTAAATTCCCATGTATTGATCTTCCTCCCACCTGAATAAATAGGCACTTTGTAATGGAAGAAGGTCCGCTCGGTGCATAGAAATGTTGAGAGGCTGATTTTGCGTAGTTAATGGCGTATCCGGAGACCCCACAGAAAACATGTAGTCCTGCGGTAATCGCAGGGAAAGTGGACACTGGGTTGGTTATCTGCTGAAAGAGATAATTTATGTGTAGTCCCACCAGTACCTATCCCAGCAATTAACAGGTTACCTTGCACACTTATAGCCAAGGGTTCAAGTGCTATGGCAAAAGGAAGTGGAGATAGGGTGCAACCCAGGGGTGTGCCATGAGAAATAGGGATTGGAATGGAGAGTCTCTGGGTCATTATAATGGACGCAGATAGACAAGCAAAATTTGCCAGGATCAATTTGCTGAAGTTGGGGCCAAAACCAAAAGCTTTTAAAACTACGGTTAGATAGGACCAGTTCATGCTTTCGAAAGCCTTAATCGAGTCAAGTGACAGGAGAGCCATCAGAATCTTCTTGGTACACCAATTCACAGCATTAATGCAAACTGCAATTTCAATTTCTTCTGTTGGATCAGAGAGAAATCTCTTTTAATAACCAATCTAAAAGGTCAGTTGGATCATAACATTCCTATTTTAGACAATAAACTGCTACTAGGTGAAAATCAGGACTCTCAGCCATGCTGCAGATGCCCTCTTATACCATAAATCCTGGCCCGCTCAGCAAAATTAACATTTATGAACGGGTGACCAGTGGATAAATGGCAAACCATGATACAAACCAAAAACTCAAAATATAAAAACAATAAATTACGTGTTACCTTTATATGGAGCAACATAGCAGCAGGTTCCATCCACTTTTTCAGTAGGAATGGCATTGTGTAAATCAGCCTCACATACTTTAGGATTTATACTTTCCATTGCCAAAACCCTAAATGGCTGAAAAGATTAAAAAGGGTTTTAATGCCCACGTTCCATGCATTCATATCAAACTACATTATACTATAGAATTACCAAAATGAGTGCCTAAAAAATGGGCGGGGGAATATTTAAGTTTACTTAAATTAAACATGCACCAATATCCACATTTTGTAAGAACTATAATTTTTTAGAACAAGCTACAGGCAAGGTAAAACATCCTAATTCTCTTGAGGCTTCTTCAAAAAGCGACATGAACTGAATAACTAATAAACTGCGTTTTTATTTATCAAAGCTTTATGTTAACAAAAAGCAATTGGCCGCAAAGCCAATTTTGCCACGGCCATAACTGCCCCATTTGAATACCCCCCCCTCCCCCCCATGCCTCCATCCCCTACTTACCTTTTCACTGCCAGGTCCTTTTCTGACCCTGCAGCGTTGGATCTGTCCCTCCTACGCGGGTCCGATCCGACGCCACAGGGTCCCCTTTTATTTGATTTTGTACTGTCCCCTGCCTCATACCTCTGGAAGAGGGGGGAGACCCCCGCTAACCCCAAAGGCAATCACTGCCAAACATGGAGAGCTGGGGACACCCACGCAAAACCCGCTCCACATGTTTGGCAGTGATTACCCAAATTGGTCGAAACTACCAAATGGTACTGGCCGTATTCGACCAATTGTACCATTCGGTCAATTCGAAACGGCTAATTTGAGTAATACCGCCCATTTATGTACAGAAACAGCTCCATATACAATGAAAACGGGAATTCATTGCCAGCAGATCAGCAAAATCAACAATCATGATAGAACTCCTGGACAAAAGAAGAACCGAGTCTATCCTGGGTTTTGTACATAGAAGTGGCTTTCTTTAGGGTCATTTACTCCTATATTGTGCATTAGCATAGTCACGTTTTAAAATGTTATTCTGCAATAAATGTGGCCCCCATCCGCCATTATAAAGGCTTTCGGGAAGGCCTGTTCCACTTTTTGACCTAAACTGCAAGTACTTCTACAACTCCATACAAAAAAGGACAAGCAATTCCAAAACCGCGTTGTTGCCTTCCCTCCCCTGCAGCAGGACTGAAAACACGATTAGAAATGTTGAGCTTTATTTAAGCATTTAGCAAAATCCATTGAATTATTAAAAAGACAACACTTTTTTTAACCAGCTTTATTTAAGTTTGGCTGCACATTAATGACATAGTGATACGATAGGTTATTTATAACACGCTTAATACCCAGAGGTTTCTAAGCACAGACCTGGGGATCGAACCTGTGTTGCTCCATTTCGTCTTGCTTCCAAGACGAGCACGTTGCCCCCGAGATATCCTCCCGAGTAACGGCGCTAATGCACCAGATACATTCATGGTAAGCTCATTGTACATCATTAACGTTTCCACCCTCCACACCATTTTCCCCCTCCCTCCTCCCAGTCCCCAAAAGAACAGGTAAGCATCATATTTATTAACAGCCTTGCAGGAACTGTGCCACTTGACATGTCTTCACGCTTATGCAGGACAGCGTAAGTCATATTCCAGTATTGGAGGCTAGCCCTCTAAACTGATGTAGCACCCCCCCCTTTTGCAGCTGCAACTTTTTCTGTCCCAAATCTGTGTCCGCCACGGGGGATGAGAGGGCCCTCAGCGGTCTTCTAGGCCTGGGCAATTGTAATCAGACGCTGCCAATGGGAGATGGGCAATTAGTCGACCATCACCCCTGAACTTGTATTTACCAGGGATTGGCACCGCTAGCAATGGCACTTCGGACTCCAATAAGAGCTGGACTTGGGCTATCGTCTCTATTGTAGAAAGTATGCACTCGTGGAGTTTCCCACCACATGTAAATATATGACCCTGTGCCCCACAGTTACACCAACAAGACGGGTCCAAAGATTTCTTGATATTATGTAACCTGACTGGAGGCTACAACAGTAAGTCAGTTTGAAAGCGCATTCCTTGTTGGTTACACATTTCGAGGAGGAGTAATTCCTTGACCATATGTCCACCCATTTCTGGTCTGCCATGGGGTGACCTAGATCTGCCTCACATTTCGCCATGTATTGAGGTCCAAGTGTCTACATATCTACCTGTAGGTGTTTGTATAGCTTGGATATGTTCCCCCCACATGGCCTCCCTGACGTGTCCCGCGAATAGTTGAAGCCCTGGGGAAGCTACTCTGTTGACTATGACCTTGGTTCTTGTGTTTTGATACAGCGCCATGGCTCCTGTGAGCCATCTGGGGCCAAGGTCTGATTTCCTTGATGCTTGTTCCATGAATTTGCTTTCAAACCTGTCAAAGGGCTTTTTGGGTGTTGACAGATAACACAGGGTCTTCTGTTGTGTTTGTTATCCCAGCAATGATGTTTAGAGTCTTGCGGATATTGTGTGCCCCCTGCCTGCCTATGATGTAGCCCACCTGATCATTATGAATGAGTTTCAGGCGAACTCTTTTTTTAGCCTTTCGGCAAAGGAACTGGCATATATTTTTCTGTCCAAATTTATTAACGATATGGGTCTATAGGACCCATAGTCCAGTGTGTCTCTTCCCTCCTTTGGGAGACCTATGATCCGCGCTTGTGTGAACGAGATGGGGGGCCCTCCCACCATCTAATATACTTTTAAACTGCTTAACCAATAAGTAAGGGCCCATGCCTTTTATAGAAGGCCAGTGTATATCAATCTTGACCAGGCGCTGAGCCCGCTCTTCGTTTAGAAATAGCATTGAGAATTTCTTTACGACTTATGGGAGACTCGAGGGTTGCTCTGTCTCCGTTTTTAGCATGGGGAGGGCGCAGCCCACCAAGGTAATCTTGGGTTTCCTTCTCAACACGTGCACTTTGTGGTGTACAGTCGAGAGTAGCATTTGCCAAAATGCTGTGTGATGTCCTCTGGTTTATTATATATTGTTCCCCTCTCCTCTCTGATTTTGTAGACCGATCTTTCTGCTCTTTGGCATCTAAGATGGGCTGCTAGTATAGTATGGGCTTTGTCAGGTATAGTATGCTAGTATAGTATGGGCTAAAGCCAGGAGCATTACTACCCAGGGGTCAAGCAGTACCCACTGCCCAGAGAGGACGAAGGGATCCAGGAGACACTAAGTGCACTACTTTAGCAAGGGATAATAGTACCCTCAAATTCACCATGAAACGCGGCTGTGTATCCGATTAAGAAAGCGACAAGGGGGTCGTGGCGTATGATCCAGGACCTTCGCCCACTTAATGATCAAGTCCAAAAGGAGATCCCTCTCGTCCCAAATCCCGCTTCCATTTGGTGTAGCATCCCAAAACAGGCCACTCATTTTACTGTGGTCGATTTAAAAAGTGCCTTCTACTCAGTGCCCCTGGATCCAAGCTCATAATATCTCACAGCATTTGCACTGGGTAGGAGGAGATATGAACACCATCAACTGCCCCAGGGGTACTGCTAGAGCCCCAGCATATTTAACAGGATATTGCACGAAGATCTCAGCAACATTCAAGTTCCAAGCACCATCATTCAGTATGTAGATGACCTTCTAGTCTGCAGCGAGCGTGAAGAAAATTGTCTAAGAGACTATTGCCCTTGTCCAGTTACTCGCCCAAAAAGGGTGTAAAGTAGACAAGAAAAAAACTGCAGTACTGTCTGACTGAGGTTCTGTACTTGGGCCAATTGATTTCAAAAGATGGTAAAAGAATAATACCCGTCAGGGCGGCGACAGTACACGCTTCAGCCAGACCACACACTGTTAAGGATATGCAGAAGTTCCTTGGAATATGCAACTAGTGTAGGGCTTGGATATTAGATTATGCAGCCTACACAAGGCCCCTCTTGCAAGGTCTAAAAGAAGCACAGAAAGACAAGACACATAAACTGGACAGCAGAAATGCAGACTGCATTCAACAGTTTGAAGGAATTGCTTAGCATGGCCCCTGTCCTAACCACACCTGACTACGAGCAGGAATTTTACCTGTTCTCACACTCCAATGGGACCCTAATGACAGCCATGTTGACACAAAAAACATCTATGGGTCACAAACCACTGGCATATTTCAGTGGCACACTTGATTCAGTAATGCATGGTCAGTTCGCTTGCGAACAGGGCCTTGCAGCTGCCGCCTTTGCTATTGAGAAGAGCTCAACAATTGTCATGGGGTGCTCTGTCACTCTGTACGTTGAACACTCCCTGTTCGCCATACTTGAAAGGTCCAAATCCACTCTCACCACACAAAGGGCATCAGCCTACGAGATAATACTCTCGAGCCCCAATATTCATGTGCTACGCTGTAAAACAGTAAATCCAGCCAAGTTCCTTACAGAGCCATGCACAGTGAAAGATATGCAAGAACATGATTGTGCCACCTATGTGGGAGAAGGAGAGGACATTCCTAAGGCTAGGGAAAATGCACTGCAGGAAGGAGAAGTGTTCTTCGTAGATGGATCAGCATCCATTTGCCAAGAAACAGTTGAAAAACATGTTAGAGCAGTAGTAGCGTGACTGGAAGATGGGGAATAAGAGGTACTGGTTAAGAAACGTTTGCCCATGTATTATTCCGCCCAAGCCGCAGAGCTAGTGGCATTGAATGAAGCACACCATGCAGCAAAAGGGTGTGCAGTGACAATATGTTCAGATTCAGCATACGTGATCACTATGGTAGATGCCGGACTATCTAGATGGAGAAAGAGGGGGTTCGGGAGGGCTGATGGGTCCCCAGTACAACATGCAGAGTTACTGAATAAATTGATTGAAGCACTTGTAGAACCCTCAGTAGTAGCCCTGGTAAAATGCCAAGCCCATACCCATAATGACAATGAGATATCTCTGGGGAATGTAGCCGCAGAGCAGCTGCCAAAGAAGCAGCATATCTGCTCATACCAATGAACACATAATGCCTATTAGTAAGCAAACAGGAAGAAGCCAAAGCAGAAAGATTTAACTCATTACCTATTGCCCAAGTCATAGAGTTCCAGAAGAGAGCCCCATCCACAGAACAAGAGTTGTGGCCCAAACAAGGGTGCACACAGTCACCCACTGATCTATTGTTGAGACAAAACATAACCGGGAAAGTAGTTATGCCCATAGAACTGTTGTGTGTGGCATTCAAACAATTGAGCTTTCCAGCACATACTTCCAAACAGCACATTGATGCTGATCTCCAGGAAGATTGCTTCATCCCAAACCTCGAGAAGTACCTCAACAAAATGGTGATCAAATGTACGACATGCCAAGTATTTAATTCAGGAATGACTCTCAGAAAACTCAGAGGGACATTACCCCGCCCTTCCGTGAGCTGCATATAGATTCCGCAGACATGATGTAATGGAGCCAGATATTTGATTCTGGTGGTGTGTCCCGTTTCAAGATGGGTGGAAGCAGGTCCTTGTGCCTACCCAGACGCGAAATGCGCAGCCAAGTTCCTCGTCAGAAAGGTGTTCCCCCAATGGGAACGCATTTCGTAAACGATTTGTTCAAAGAAGTCACATTATTGCTAGGAATAAAACACAAAATGTGCTCGATTTACCACCCACAAGCAAGAAAATCAACAGTCTCCTTAAAAGTAGGTTATCAAAACGATGCCACTCCCTAAAAAAGAACTGGATGTACTGCTTGCCATTGGCCCTTTCCCAGCTGTGTACACAACCCAGAAAGGTCCACCACCTGTCCCCCCACGAAATAGCAACTGGTCGATTCATGCAGACGCCATTGTCACCAGTGAGGAGTGTCTGATGGGCATAGAACAGCAACTGTTCCAGGGGAAGAGTTTAAAGAATATCTCACCCAGCTCACACGGGCAGTAAGATGTATTGCCAAACAAATTGTCCCTCCCCACCCCCCAGCTGTAAAGGTAAAGGAATTACAGTACTGGATGCACCTCTCAGACGTCAAGAAGGCACACGACAGTGTAGCACCTGAACTGCTGGATAACAATCAAGCAAACGTAGAAGTACTTTAGAGGGTTAATGGAGATAAGAAATACATCAGAAAAATGTAAATACTAAAAGTGATATGTAGCACAGAATTATAAAATAGATGATGAGTATAAAGTACTCTCTCTCGCTCCGTCTCCTATATCACAATCTGCTTTCACCCTTATGTCTCATCCTGTCTAAAGCTTTATTAATACCCACCTTGTGTTATCCTTTCCTATAGTTGCAATAATATTAGAGATGGTGCCGCTTTACACTAACACTGTACAGTTAGATAGCAGTAGGAATAGGCTAAGCGCCGCATGCGCATACAGCTACGAATGTGGTCTTAATTTTGTTGCCATAGTTTAACTATGATGGTTTTAGGAATATATTGGTCAGCATCTTTTATCGGGGGGCTCATATAAAAGAAAGGGGTGATATGGAAGGGAGGCAGCAATATATCCTTAAACTTAAAGAGTCTGTATAAAAATGTGTCCAAAGCAACCCCAGATATTGAATTATTAAAGAACAACGAAACTGAAAGTACATCGATTGCATTAACTGTGAAGTTACCACCCCCACCATGCTACCTCACAACCTAATATAGTACCTACCTCAACGCTTAGTAAAATATACAATGTATTCCACACCCCAGTGTCCAAAGTGAGATTAAGTCCCTCCTCCCCACTATGGTGTACCAACAAGAAACCACAGATTCTAACGTAAATGTACATACTGGTATTTTCCCCATGTAAAATCAGCAGCCTGCACATGTACAAGGATGACTATGTACTACTGAGACACTGTGTAAAAGGTTGACAGGGAAAAGACAATCTCTTTTGCATAACAGAAGAAAGAAAAGACAAGCACGTCAACACACAATGCCTACCATGGGTTAGGATAAGACATGGTTGAGGACCTTCATCATCCTGGGCAGTCTAACAGTTGGTATTCTGATATGAGTGCAACAGGAAAACGAACGACCAATGGCAGTTACTACATGTGTTCCTTAGTACTACATGCTTCTATGACGCCCAAGGTTTTAGTGCCTCCAGAAGACCCCTTAGTAGAAGCCCAATGTCTCATCCACCTCACACCTGCAGGATAAAGTGCTCCTTTCAGGCCTGCACAGTAAGATTGCAACTTCTCCCGCCAGACAAATAAATTTGCAAAGAAGGTTCGCAAGGTCCGACGTGTATCAAAGAACCAATCCTGGCATTCATGGGCACCAGCTACGCGCATAACAAACATCAAGTGTCAACCATCATGTACAAGGCTGAAGGACTGCGTGGCTTGTTGGAAGGCTGGAATGGATGGACAAGACATGTGCGCAGACATGGACAGAGCATATCACCAAACTGACATGTGTCACAGCCCTCGAAAAACCAATCAAGGTACAGCAAGAAGAAAATGATGAACTTTGTTTCTATGGGGAAGGAAAAGTGTCAATGGGTTCTAACACACGCTGCAACAGAACCTTCATCATCCCTGATCTTCTGAAAGGCACTGCTGCCCAAATGGACTATTATTGGGCGTGCAGCAAACAGGCATACTTGCACCTCCCGCCATCATGGAGAGGCTATTGTACGCTTGCAACACTGCACTCCGCATTGCTGGTGATACCGGAAGAGCATATAACGAGGGGAGCGGTGCATCTAGAGCAACCACGAGCACCTCAACCAATCGAAGCGCAACCCCTTCGTTTGCATATTCCCCGAAGAAGAGCAACATGCTCACCTATTCCGAAAGAAGCGTGCCTCCAACTACTTGTCTCAAGAGTCCTCTGACCTCCTTGCACAGATCCCTGACGAATACAAACTCTTTAACTCAGCAGAGACATTTTTTACATCACTTGTGCCCAGTGTGCAAACAAAGGCAAACGCAAAATGGCTGCAGATACTGAGATGGGAGCTCATCCAGCTGGCGAATGACACTGAGGAGGGCTTTAATGTCAAGGTAGAACTTCGAGCCCTCTGACTAATGACAATGCAAAAATCGCTACCTATTAGACCTTCTCTCTGCTATCGAAGGTGGCGTTTCCAAGAAAATCGGAAGTTCATGTTGCACATTTGTATATTCTTCAGACATCACAAGCTGACCAAAGGAGCCGGAGCTCACCTCGCGCTGCAGGAGCAGCACCAGGCTCAACCCTGCCTCGCTTTGCAGGTAAGGCCATGGGTGTCTATTGAAAAAAAGACGTCCTATCCACGGCCGTCCACTGAGCTTTGGGTACATCCGCTTTATCACTGAAAACACTGCGTGCGGATTCCAGGATGGAAAGATCCCTATATAACTGCAGAAATCGTTGCAGTTAGTAAAGGAACATCTTCCCCTTAATTGCAGCCATTCCGAACCACGAGGGTTCGACATTCTACAAGATGGCCGCCGCCTTCTGAGGCATCCGACAGAAGCCCCACCATCGACCCTCAGCCCGCCCCACATGCTGATTGGGCAAACAGCCTGCTAAAATCACCAATCACACATCGCCAGAAGGCGAAGCCAGGCCCCGGAACGAAGGCATGGGAACCAAGGCACAACGCCTGTCCTTGCCTGTCACTGCTGAAGTCTGCCGTCTGCAGGGAATGCTGCCCTTGCATTCCGAAGGTACTGTCGACAAAACACCCATATCTGCGCCTAACATTCTGTAGCGGGCCCTAATGAACCTTGCGTGGTATGTACTCCTGCAGTGTCCCCCTTTACGTTAACAGGCTAGCACTACTATCTGGAGGCTTACGGATTATATTAAGCACACTCCTGTGTATGTACACTATATCATAGCCTAAATGCTAACTCTTGTATGTCATGTGGGAGACCACTACTTCTTATTTATTTTCACCTTGAGCAGATACATTTTGCTCCCATTGCGTGTGCGGATAACTGTATCTTGGTGGACCTATAACCCAACCAACAGTGTGCGCTCGCACTTCCCCTACACCCTGCTTACATCCTCATTGTAATTTCGATCTAGTGTCCCACTGCCTATGCATGCTGAACTACGGTTTATTTGTCCCATTCGGTCTATTTGACAAAAATTCGAAACTAGGTGTGCCTTTGCTTGTGCATTTTGAACTGCTGCTTAGTTGCCCTCATTGCAAAAAGTCAAATCTAGGTGCCCCACTGACTGTATGTTCTATCTAGGTGTCCCACTGAACTGCTGCTTATCTGCCCATACTGCAAAATTTTTAATCTAGGTGTCTGTGCCAGTGTGTATACTCAGGTCAATTTATGATTGATTATAATCAGCCATTGTGAGACATCTGCACTCATTGTGCTACACTGCACTCATATTGTTCAGGTCACTTGATGTCAGGAACAGTCAATCACTGCAAGGTTTTGGCAGACTCATTGTGCCAGTTTAGGCTGCCAGGCTTTACTTTTCACACCCCTCACCGATTAGTCTAGTGAAGTTCCTAGCCAACCTCATTCACTACAATGCATCACGCCCCCAGACCACACCAGCATTACCCAGTTTCGTACGCCAGTACCTTAAAGATCGCACATTTGCCGACCCTTTACCTCATCCACCACGCATTGATCACTACTGCGGCTGTATCTGACCTACAGCTCAACTACACCACGGCCCAACACCACATACCAACCTCCATTACAACGAGTGTACCAATATCCCCTACAATGGATACTAATCTACTGTGCATACCCCCAGCATATAACAACTTTGCTCAATCCATACCTAAATGCACCAGCCCTCTGATTACAACATTTCACCACCAGACCCACCCCTAACCAACCCTGGCCCACTAGCATCAGAAATGCCAGGCTTAGATCTCGCCTGCACAATAGTATCACCCCAACTGCCTGTCACCACACTTTGGCTGATACAGGCATTTGGAATGCTGCGTCACTTAAACCTACATTCTCTATAAGGGCTAGATTGATAGCATCCAACCTCACTAGTCAACCTTGTGACACCTAAGTTAGAAACCAAAAATTAGCATCCAGATGTCACCATTGGTCCTACCACATGAACATCTCTAGCATGGTAAAAACAAATAACACTGCCCCAGTGGTGCCGATAATTGTCGCAACCCCCACTGCAAATCCGGCCAACACTGCGACCAACCTCAAAGGTGCACTTATCAACGCACGCTCTGTCCCTGCTCACGCCTTAGATATTGCAGATTTCATTGTTACAGAAAACCTTCACTTTCTTGCCATCACTGAAACTTGGTTGCATGCGGCTTCGGGTCCTTCCCTGACCCTAGCCATCCCAGAAAACTATTCCATGATCAGATGTGATAGGGATACTAAGCAAACTATGGGGGGTGGACTAGCATTTATATTCAAGAGTGCGCTTAATATTAGAGCTGCCAACACCCTACAGATGTCATTAGCTGAACTTCTCTCTATTAAACTACCGATTTCACCCAATCACACTGCTTTAGTGCATCTCTTGTACAGGCCTGCTGGCCCTACCTCAACATTTGTAGAGGACATCTCATCCATCCTAGCCTCTAGCACCAAGCCTAAATCCCAAATCATCATACTTGGCGATCTTAACTTAGGATACCAGGATACGAATGATGCCAAAGTTAACGACGTAGCCAGTGTACTGGCTGACTTCGGCCTCACCCAACATATTAATGAACCCACCCATATCAAGTGTCGCACCCTTGACTGGGTTTCAGACTTGAACTGTGCACTAAAGGTAACTTCCGTGATACCATGTGCGTGGTATGATCACCATAAAATAATATTTTCCATCAACGCCAGCCCTCCCATTGACAAACCTAACCTTGCATTGCCCACATATACACGAAACAAGAAGGATATTACGGTTGAGAAACTACTCCCCCTTATCCTCCCTTTACTTAACTCGG
The DNA here is from genome assembly GCF_040938575.1 of Ambystoma mexicanum. Lineage (NCBI taxonomy): Eukaryota > Metazoa > Chordata > Amphibia > Caudata > Ambystomatidae > Ambystoma > Ambystoma mexicanum. The sequence goes on along the minus strand of NC_090936.1, from coordinate 851,233,792 downwards.
CCTCCTCCAGGTGTTCAGACCCTACTGCCCTAGTTGACACCTACAACCGCGTCATGCTAAAAGCTCTCAACACTATTGCCCCACTCAAACTGCGCAAACAGAAACCCTGCAACCATCTCAATTCATGGTTCACCCCGCACCTGCGTGAATTGCGCAAAGCAAAAAGAAAAGCTGAGTCACAATGGAAAAGCTCACCTACAACAGACAATAGAAATAACCTTACAACTGCCTCCATCACGTACAAAGAAGCTATCCTGGCAGCCAAAAAAGAAGTCTATAACGTTAGGATCACACAAGCTCAATCCAATACCAAGGAACTCTTTAAGATACTTAAGGAACTAGAGACTCCAGTTGCTCCATTGGATACCTGCACCCCGGACGCTGAATGGTGCTCCAATATACAAAAAGCACTACTAAACAAAATTGCCCTGCTCCAAGCCAAAATTAATATTTTTAAAAAAGCCACCTCTCAGACTCTGCGGGCATCCCCCAGTCCTTCACTACACCCGTTCCGAAGCCCTCATTCAAACCCTTCAGCTTCTCACCCTTTACCATCAAGGAAGTGGAATATATCACCTTGAAGCTGAAGCCATCTAACTGCCAAGGCGATGCCTGCCCTGCACCGGTAGTAAAGGAAGCCTCTCATGACCTCGCCCCATTCATAACCTCCTTTATTAACTCATCATTCAAATTGAGCACAGTGTCAGACAATCTCAAGGATGCGTGGGTCATCCCCCTAATTAAAAAACCTAACCTGGACCCCAGCAACCCTGCCAACTACAGGCCCATCACCACGGTGCCCTACCTACTCAAAATCCTGGATCGTGCAGCCTATCTACAAATCCAAGATTACCTTGACACCAACCACCTATTAGGTCTTAGACAATCTGGCTTCTGTCCAAGACACAGTAAAGAGACAGCCCTGATTGACCTAAAAACCCAAATTGAGGACCTGAAAGATAAGGGCAAACAAGATCTCTTACTCCTCCTCGACCTCTCCGCGGCTTTCGATCTGGTCGATCACCAAATCCTCTGCCATCACCTTAGGATAGCCGCTCACTTCTCTGACGCAACTACCTCATGGATCAGCTCCTTCTTGGCAAATAGATCCAGGAGGGTCTTCTCTCCCCTAGCCGCGGCGGACCCAGCACATGTCCCTTGCGGATTCCCACAAGGCGTGTGCGCATCGCCCACGTTGTACAATGTGTTTACCAAACCGCTCTTCGATATTCTTGACTATCTGGGTGTCTCCTACACAAATTATGCGGACGACACCCAGATAGTCGCCCGTAATGGGAAGGAGTATGTAACCGATGGCAACGCTCTCAACTCAGTCTACTCGGTCATCCAGGCCTGGATGGCACACCATGGGCTCTGCCTTAATGATGAGAAAACTGAGTTTCTCATCCTTGGCTCTCAGTCCAAACTCGTGAAACTTGGCCCCAAATATAACTCCTTCATTATTGATGGAAATATTATTAAAGTCACCAACGTCACGAAAACACTTGCATTTTACCTAGATTCCACTCTCTCGCTTGATAGGCAAACCAACTCTGTTGTCTCAGCATCTTCATACACGTTTTCCTGACAACGGACAACTGCCTGATCTTAGCCAGAACCCTCATCATGTCCAAAATTGACTATTGCAACACCCTTTACCTAGGGACTAGTCAAAGGAACCTTGATAAACTTCAGGTTACCCAGAACAATGCCATTAGGGCGGCTCTTAACATACCCAGGCGCTCCCACATCTCCTCCACCAGGCGTAACCTACACTGGCTACCCATTACACTTTGTATCTCACTCAAAGCACTTGTTCTCACCTACAAGTCACTAAATAATGCCGCTCCTACTTACCTGTCCACACACTTCATCTAGACCCTTAAGATCTGCACAGGCGCACACACTAACCATTCCCAGATTCAAGCTTCAGACAGCTAGAGGCACGAGTTTCCCAGTCCTGGCTGTTAAGCTGTGGAACCATCTACCCAATGATCTTAGGAATGTGCCAGTCCTCCAATCCTTTAAAAAAAGAACTAAACGTTGGCTGAATGAACAGGATGCTCTAGCTTCCGCTTTGTAACCTTGCAGTAGTCACTGTATACAGGCTACTCACTGTATATACTGTACTGATGACCTTTCTGCCATTCCGTTTTATACTTCTGATGCACGTTTTCTCTTATTGTAAATATGTTTATACAATGTAACTATGTAATTTTGAAACCTATCTATGTAACTATGTTCTGTAACTACCTTTCCAAACATGCACCCTGATGCCCGTGGGCATGGTGCGCAATGCAAATAAACAAATACAAATACAAATATACGCTGAAAATGGGACTATCACATGTTATTGCAGCAGTACATGAACTTGGTGTAAAAATGAGAAAAGAAGGAGTACAAGAACATGACTGGTTAAATATGGCGTTTAGCTGGGTACCCTCGTGGCTAGGAAAAATCATGAAGATGCTGGTATCCATCATTGTGTTCTTCCTGCTGATCTTCTGTGTGTGCTAGTTAGGACTCCGGTGCTGCACAAAGGTGCTGCTGAATAGTGTGAAGATGATGGCGACAATCAGCTATAGGAATTTTAACAACAAATGAGAAGCACTGATGCAAAATGGTGAAAATGATTAGCCCAAATACTGCATGGTGGCAATATACCATATAGGGGATGAGGCAGATAACTATTATCATACTACTATCAAACAGCCCCAGGATTTCGAAAATTACAAGGAGGTAAGGGTTGACCTGGATAGGGATGTAGGATGTATTTACATGACATGTACTCCTGAAGAATATGCATGACGTGGGGAGAGTTTGAGAAGTGTGTGTAGAGCATGGATGCCCATGAATGGTACCCCCTTATGGGACAAAGCAGTAAAACGGGCTGAGGAATGTTGAAATACTGTGGGGGGGTATTTGTTACTTTAGGAGTAACGAAAGCGGAGAATGTTGGGAAGATGATCCAATCCCACCCTCTAGCCTGTCCATCAGTAAGTAGATCACGTGTAGGCCAAGGGGGGGGAAGAGACACCCACCCCCATGGCACGTCCCCTTATGATAGAACATAGAGACTATAAATAGCGCTGCTCACAGGCCAGAGGATAGACACCATTTTGCATTGGCACCAACGCCATCTTTATATTAGGCCCAAAAATCATCCCTTTGTTAACTCAGCTCTCCCTTCCCCAGTGCATCGCACGGATAGTCCAAGACATTGCCACCCCCTGCCAGCTCCGGCCGAGCCTTGTTCACATGGAAGTCCAGCCATTTATTGTTGCAATTGTTTAGTGTCACTTCCACAGAATGTGCTCTCCGCAGAGCGTGAGATCGAAGAAGGCACCAGCACAAGTGCCCATCCATCTTCACTAAACTGCCCATGCCCTCTCAAACCCCACCTCGCTAGACCAGAAACTACCAGTCCCCGACGCTTCACCCTCTTTCATGTTGATAACACATCTGTCCCCGTTGCACTGATCATTCCAGAGCACCCACCATAAACATAATCCTTTGCAACATTATATACTCGTCTAACCAAGGCATGTCTGTTCGTATCATGAGGCATCAGGGAACACAAATAGTTGATCAAACCCCAAGGCGGAGACACCTGGCAGCGGGACCCTGGTATCAATGAAGGCCTGAATGTAGAGGTCCAAATGCCAATATATTAACCCATTTTATCTAAGTACCCCATTCATGCAAGGATTTTTATGTTCGCCATTATTCTCTTATTATCAGTTCCTGCTGTTTAGCTTAGACAGTTAGTAATTTGTCACATTTGTCCTGACCTTCACCGCAGAGATGAGCCCAGCTGACTCACGTGCCACCTGATCGACTGGGAAGAAGCAGCCAATTGCAGTCTGGCATCCCCTATGGAGCAGGCTGTTCCATACGGCCCCTCCAATCCGCACAATAATTTTTTACATTATATGATGATGTCAGTAATGACAAAATTGCTCAATAATGTACTGCCTGTGTAAGTTTTGGCAGAGCGCTCTTGGACAGTAGAGTTCCTTGCTTGCATACTTTAATTTTATATAAAGTTTGTTATCCTTGCAACCTATCTCTTGGTCTCATTCCCCAACGGGGTGTGGTATCCTTATTTTTGCTTATTGGGAGGACACCTGTTTGGGGGCCCACCTTCAGCGTCCTGCCTGAGCTCCGCTCTCTCAATGTGTCCATGCAGAGATATTTCACTCCAGTCCAGCCCTGGTGCAATGAATACTTTCTAGTGTCTGTAGGAAGCTGCTTACAACTACAAATGCCTTCCATCCGATTGTCTGTTATTCAGGTACTTATAAAGTGTAAAATACATTTGATTTTATACATGATATGATTTTATTTGAAAAGCCAGTGTGTCGAGGGTAGTAAATCAGTGGCCAACAGAACATTGCCTGACTGTCAATTCTGTGTGATTATATAAACTGAAATTCTGCCACGTTAGTCAGGTGTTAACTCCAAATTATTTGTCACACAGATTTATTAGGTTTCCTCTAATTGTTTTCACCAAATGCCATGTCGCTGGATTTCTTTTGCTGATTCTACCATGTTTTTTTACTGAAAAAGGCAGGGGGGACCCCCCTGCAGCCCTTCTTCCCCCTGCAACCCCACCCCCACTCTCCACCATACCCCAATTTACCATATATAGTTTTGCGGTAAAAAGGGGTAAATGGTTCCGCAAACAAATGTCTGCAAAATGCCATTCGGGGAAAGTAAGGAATAGTGGTCAGGCTACCTATGCTTGGGGGATAAAAAGTCAATGTATTACATTAGAAATGTATTATACTGTGTTGCTAATAATTCGCGTGACATTTCCTGTGATGTCTGCATTATCCTAATTACAAATTTTGAAACTTGAAGAATCCTACAGATTTTGGTCACAAAAAGTTTGCATGCATGTGGTAAGCATTGACCGAAAGTCCCAGCTGCAGTGCAATAAAGAAGTAATGGAAGTATCCTGCAAAAGCGGCCATGACTAAAAGCAAGACAGCACACTCAATAAAAACACCCAACGATGCCAACGGAAATGAGAGTCTTGACAATGCGTCTACTAATGCCCGGCTACGCGCCACCCTCCTCGCCGTGTCCCTAGCCTCCAGCCGTCTATCATGCTGTAAAATCCCACTGCTCCACTGCTACCTGATTCTCTCTCTTGAGCGAAGACTCATCCTTCACCTCCGTCACGAACACACAAGAGATTTTCTGCTGGACGGAGCACAATCGTTGCATAGTACTCCAACTTCAACTCGCGTTACCTTAGTTTAAAAAACACCTAAAAGAATAGAGTATTTAAGGTAAACTCGTTTAACAGTAATTTCAGCACTCTATTATGCTCAGTTCCGCCTTAAAACAACACTGCGCATGTGCAGTTTAGATTTTTTTTTTTGGCCACGGAAGGCAGCGCCTGCGCCTTTCGCGCTCTAGCGTGGGCGCAACGGTACCAGTCAAGAGTTGTCCGCTTCCTAGACTAGGCATGTGTATGCACTATGGAGTCTGGCTGTTCTAAGGCCAACATTGGCGAGTAAATAACTGTAGTATACGGAAACAAGCCTGCGCTGTGCGAAGTATTATGGTGAGGAGAAGATAGAAGGGTCAGTACTTAGGAGGAGGTGAGCTGCATGATGAAAGAGATGAACATAAGGTATTGTCAATTCATAATAAGGACTCCAATCAGGAAAGTGGGATGGAGTCGTTGATAAACAGAAAAATAAAACTGCAGAAAAAGAGGATGGTAAAAGTGATATGATATAAACTTAATTCGTCGTTTGTGCCATCAACGCCTATTACATTTACATACACAATTACACGTGAAATGAAATGAAACATATAAAAGCCATGACTAAATTCAATTTATGTTTTCTTGTGTAATTTGGCTATTAACAAGCCTTAAACACAGTGAGAAATAGAAAAACCATTATTACATCATCAAACACAGTAACAAACAAGTCATTATCACATCAGCACTATGATAAAATACACCTACCTAATAATGAACATTTCATATTTATACAGGAGACATTGATAGTTAAGAACACTTAAAACAATCCTATTCATCCTACTAATTTCAAGAATTCTTCCCATATATGAAAATCTGCTGAGGAAATCACCACTGAGTTTGCTCTGAACAAAGTATTCCAAAATTGGTCCGACTTAATTAATCTAAAATCCATACAAATATTTTCCTAGCCTTTTTAGTTCTGGCTATTAGGTGTCGCTGAAAGTGCTACCTATAAAACCGAAACTATTATCATTAAAGGGGCTTTGGATGCAGGTTTGTTGTAATGGTTTTCAATGCAGGTTGGCATACGAGAATGGATATGTGTTGTTTGGCCTATGTGTCCCACCCATTTATGCCCATCTGTTAAATCATCAGGATTTTCCTCCAATGTCTACCCATCTGTGGGCAAACACGCCCCTTTTTGCACTCTTTGGCTGATTTTCTACTGTGTGGTGAAGTTGTCAGCCATTACTTCCAACATGGCGCCCACCATGTGTTAATGTTATAAAAAAAGTTATTTGATTAGACTGATGCTTTAAAAAATATTGACTACAGATTTAAATGTATGTTACACATTTTAATGTATTTTGTATTTAAAATAAACAAGTAAATGTAATAATAACGTTTTGTTCGAAAATGTCCACTACTTGCTTGTGAGTGTCTTGTGTTTTCTGCTGTTAGTACCTGATTAGATATGCTGTATGTTAGTAGGCTGTGACTGGTTCTGCAGTATGTGATTTTTTTGGCACAGTGGCCATTTTTCCCCCGCATTGAGAGTCTGGTTTAGGAACTGAGGGACTACGGCTGCATTGCATATGAGTATATTATATCCCAATGTTATTGAGCTGGATGGCACCCTACTTGCTCCGACACATACAGCATCATGATTGCCTTACTTGGGATCTCTAATACAGTGCCCCGCAGTCATCTGGCGGCACTAGCCCACTCTAAGTGCATGACTGTAGCAGGCTCAAACCACATGCTGGGGTTTCCTGTTCTGCTTTCCCCTTACATACAGGATGTAAAAAAAAAAAAAAAACTCAGCCCAGCACCATTTCGTTGGACTGTTTGATGAATACTGCTCAGTGGGTAGTGGTTTCTCGTCTTAAGCAGCACCGCTGCTCTACCGCAGGCAGGCTCACAGGAGCAGCCGCTCGGGGACTCTCCAGCAGAGGTGGGAAAGAACATGGCTGACAGGAGGCAATAAGAGCGCATTCCTGACTGCCGGGGACAGGCTCCCCCGCTGACACAGCACCCTGCTGGAGGCTCAAAACTTTGTGGTGGCTGCTCGTGCGAGCCTTCAGGATGCTGGCTCCGGAGGAGAGGCTATCTGGGAAAGACAAAGAGAGACTACAGAACTGCCTTGCTCCCTGACCAGACTGAAGGGTGACTGGGGAGGCATGCGCACATGAGCAGAGCCAGAATTGGTCGCCCCCAAGTGGTCTCCAGTCCACACATTGGTTTGTTGAGCTACAACTTGATTTGGAGCTGCTAAAACGCAAGGTAAAACGTACACATCGTTGCTGCAGTTTCTAACGAGCTCAGGGATGTGTCCAGGCAGGATAGAACATTGCATGCTAGCAGCAACCCATGGTAGACCCACGAAATGGGCGGTTCCTGTCTCCCGTGGGGTTAGGAACCAACCTCTCGCCTAGACCCAATATAAGATGTGAGCTGTTTGTTGCATCTTATCATTATTTATTGAGTTGCTTCCCGCTTCCACCACTTTAAACACTTAATGTGACTCACTGTAAGCAATAAATAAGACAGGGCACAGGTGGAGAGTACTGAGGAGCTCTTATGGCACGTTCCTTTCGCCTGATCTTTTATAAGATGTTTTCCATGGTGTACTGTGCAACATTTAACTTTCAAAGTATTATTACATATCCCCTTATTCAGTACATGGCAAGCAAACGTTTTCGAAAGCGTGAATTCTTCCACATAATTTGTCTGTGTGATAGTTGGTCAAAACTTTAGGGGAGAACATTTAAGGAAATGTAGTATTTTTTTATACCTAATATTTGTGAGAGAAGCGGGAGCTCTGCCTTGAATACATTGATATTGATATTTTATTTCTATCGCGCTCGTACGCAAATGTTTCAGAGCGCGACAAGGCAAGGGAGGGGAACAGGGGAGAACAAAACAGCGATCTTACTAGGCCCAGTGTCAGGTGTCTTGACCCATGTTTGAATTATTATGCTCCAACATTTGGTGCCGTGGGCTTAGAAAATGCAAGATGGCCGGAAAACCCACATTTGTGCCAGAATCCAGGAAAACCGCGCAGTTTTTGCACACACTAAAATGGTTGCTTGACCTGCCACCCACTAGTGCGAGCGTGAGGGGCCAGAAGCGCCATGAGTGAAACGTGGTGCCAAAGGAAAAACAGCAGTGCCTGTTATCTCTAAAAAGCACTTTAAAATCACCTTTGTTTCTCTGAATGCAAGCTCAAAATGCCTATTTCAAACATTGCAAGATATTCAAAAATCTTACTGAACACCAGCAGACGTCTGGTAGAGTGAAGTCTTGTGTGCATACCAAATCTGGAAAGATGAAGAGCCTAAAATAATGTTCATAACAAAACTGGCTGAGCTGTGGATGTCAGCAGCTTAAGTGAAATTGGACTTAAAGCCACTAAAATCGAAATGTTTAAAATAAAGTAGTGACCTACTTTTGAGTGTCACATAGGTTGCAACTGTTTAAATGTCATAGTTTTGAACTTAGAATCAGCGTTCTAGCTGCATGTGTCAAAATTGTAAGTTTGATTTGAATGAAGAAAAACTGGAACAAAAGTGACATTTGGCTGAAGCCTGGCTTAAAGAGATTGAATTTTGCCCGGCAACTACCCCCGACAGGAGTTGAAACTTGCCCAGCAACTGCATTCATAGGCCTAGCTGCATTCTGCTGCCCCCACCAAAAGGAGATCACACCTCTCTGATTGAATTAGGGGAGGGGTACCTGAGACTGCAGGAAACAGAGCAATGAACTTTCCTTGGCTCAGGCAAATGCTAAATCAGGGGGTCGTAAATGGCTTCCTCCCGGAAGGAAATGGGAGGGGCACTGCCACTGTGAGCCAGCTGAGCTTGGAGGCGGGGACGAACAAGGAATTCCCCATGTGCTTTGGGACTTAAACCACACCCATCTGGGCCAGAGCATAATTTTAGAAAGATGGATATTTCATAGTACATAGTTGTCAAAATTATATCAATAATATCATGATTCCTGTGATTTTTCTGTGCACATTTTAAGAGGTGTTAGGACTCTGTGGTATGTTCTGGGTGGTTTTAGCAGAAAATAGGGTATTACTCCAAATGTATGTATGTTAAAAATCTGACACTTCATCATCTGATGCCCACATTCCTTGCGCACATTTGTGTACATTTTGGAAAAGTTTAGAAGTTGTGTTCTGGATGAAAAGGGCAGAATTCTGTCAGAAGTGAACACAACATCTTACAAAGACAGGGATCGGATGGTTTGGCGCTACAGAAAATATGTTAACTGGACATATAATATTAGAAAAATTGTACATAGATAAATATGCATTTAAGTCAAAATAGATTTGTGTGCAAAGTGACAAGGGGAGTGTTCTTTCTGTATGCCATAAAAAGGATGCCGGATGACTCACAATTCAGTTCCCCAGTCAGGCGACAGAGAATCCTATAGCCTATCAGGATCCTCAGAGGGTTGGGCATAGAAAGTCAGCCTTCCCACCCACTTTCAAAAGACATAAAAAGAGCCACTGAGACCCAGGTACACATTCACTTTCCATTTCAAACTGATTTCTTGCGAAGCACTTTGCCGGACCAGACAATATCCAGAAGACACCAGAACTAAGAATCCAGACTTGCAGCAGAGAGGCCTAGTCCAAAAGCTGAATCCTTCTCAGCAGGCCTCAGAATCCAGCCACCTAACCAAACTATTCAACAACCAGACCCAGAAAGCAGAGCTGTATCCCAGCCGCAAACCAGACCCAGACCAGACCGCTGTGCAGTGCCAGAACTTTTGCCAGAACCAGAGATCCAGCAGAGCAGAGAAACCTGTTGACCAGATCTGTGACAAGGCCCATTCCTTCCAAAATTAGGAGTGAGGATCCAGCCAGAGCTGTGCAAAACCAATCTCTTAGTTTAAAATAATCTAATTCAAACCATTTCCACCTATTTAGAACTGCATAGAAATCGTGTGTCCATTCTGTGATTCAAACCTGTGAAAGTGTCATTTGTCATTTGAATCTTACTTTATTTTCTGAGAATCTACCTCCACTCAATTGTCCGTATCTTTTGAACCGCACGTCCTAGGAGCGAGATTTAACTTTCATTTTAAAGCTAAGATCCTCAGCTTTCCAACAAGCCCTTCCTACTCTTTATAGTTTTTTTCCGTAATCGCGCTCAACGCACTCGGAAAAAGTGCAGCGAATTGCAATTTGAATCAAATTTCTCCACCTGTCAAAATCAGTCTTTTGCTGGCAACTGCTGAAATCCGTTTTCAACCTGATAATCCCTCATGAATCACTGATAGTGTTGACCTGAACCAATCTTAAGTAGCTATCACCTACCCTGAATCTCCTATAGGGAATTAAAATCATTTTTAGCATATTTTCTCTTCTTTGCAAATCACATTTAAAGTATTTTTGCCTGTGTTTTAAAATCATCCCTGTTGCTCTAAGCTTGCTAGGGGGGAACTGAATTGGTATTGCATTTGATTGTATTCCTGAAAATTGTGTGCTCTCCTTCCATCTCCTTACATTGCATAGGGGGGGAGTGAATTGTCAAAAGAAAAAGTGATCATATTATCTCCTGTGGAAACCATCTCAGTTATATTTGTGCTGCATTCTTTTCCATCATTGCATTTCCTTGAACCCATAAAAGCATTCTCTGCTACTTTATCCTCTCTATACCAATGTCAGAGTCAAACTCCAAACTGCCCTCTTCTTCTTCTAACTCCAACCCTCCAACCTCCTCCTCACCTGTGGCAATGGTTTCCTGGGGCTGTTCCAATCTCTTCTTCCACCAAGCAGTTTTTTTTGACGGAGGATAGGGCCTACCCCGGAAGGAAGCCACCCTGACCTGGTACAATAAGGTCTAGAGGGGGCCTCTCTGCCGGAGCAAGCTAAATGGGGGAAAAAGCCTGATGGCATAAAAAACCCCCTAGCGAAGCTGTGGTAAGTAGGTCCAAAGAAGAGGTAAGGAGGACTGATGAATGGAGAGCTGCCAAAGCGGAAAGTCCGAAGCGCTGGAGTCAGACGAAATACTAAGGGAGGCCAGAAGGAGAGAGTGTAACCGAACAGAGAGGGGGACCAAGGGGGGTCCAGGAAAGTCGCAAGGAAACAAAGGAGGGAGAGGGAGATGAACTGGAAAAAAGGGCAGGCAGACAAATAGAGGGACCGAAAAGGGAACGAAGAAAACTAGCGTCTCACCCGGAGCCTGACGCGAGAGGGTTGCAACGCGCAGACTTCCGGGTGTGACGGGAAGAAATAGGCGTACCGCGGCAGACGCCGCGGAAACAACTAGACCGCTGAACACAGTGCGTGGTGGGACGTGAAGGGGTGGCTAATGGCCGCCCAGTCTCCACCGTGACCAAATTCCCCAACGTTGGCGACGCATGACAGTATGCCCCCTTCTATACCTGGACCACCCAGGCTTGCCTGGGTGAAAACGATGGAACCTCTGGGTAAGGAGGGGGGCATGAACAAAAGACCCCGGTTCCCAGGAATCCTCTGAACGGGGATAACCCTTCCAAGCCACCAGATATTCCAGTCTTCCCCTTTTAAATCTGGAATCCCTGATGTGGGAAACTTCATATTCTTTAGCAATAGGGTCGGGATCCGAAGGGAGATGTAAGTTCCTATTTCTGGGGGTATTGGGATCAGCCGAGCGTAGAAGAGAAGAATGGAAGACCGGATGTATGCGTCGCATATCTTTGGGAAGACTGAGCCTAAAGGCTACAGGATTTATCCTTTGTGTGACCTTAAACGGCCCCACGAAACGGGGGGACAATTTTGTAGGATGCAACCAACGAGGCAGGTATTTAGTGGATAGCCATACGCGATCCCCTTCCTTCCACAGGGGACACGGCTGGCGATGTCGGTCGGCTTGCGACTTATACCTTTCCCGAGCTGAGGTCAAACTGACCAGGGCGCTCTTATGGGCAGTGGAAATGTCGGCTAATGTAGACTCGATGGAGGGTATGTTGGTCGGGGAACCGAGTAAGGGGAGTATTCCTCGGGGATGGAGACCGTAGGTACAAAAAAAGGGGCTAAGGTTGGTAGCCGAGTGTACAGAATTGTTATAGGCAAATTCTGCAGTGGGCAGAAGGGATACCCAGTTGTCCTGGTGGCGATTTATGTAACACCTCAGATATTGTTCTAGAGTGGCATTGAGCCGTTCGGTTTGGCCATTGGTCTGGGGATGAAACCCCGAGGACAGTGCTCTGTTAATCTCCACGCGATGACACAAGGCTGTCCAAAATCGAGAAGTGAACTGACTCCCCCTATCAGAAATGATCCTATCAGGGAGTCCATGTAGTCGGAATATGTCCCTGAGAAACACCTCGGCCAATTCCGGGGCAGTGGGGACACCAACTAAGGGGGAGAAATGGGCTAATTTTGAGAAGGAGTCCACGGTGACCATGAGACAAGTATAGCCCTGGGACACGGGTAATTCCACGATAAAGTCCATCGAGACAAGGGACCAAGGACGTGATGGTATTTCAGGTTGTTCTAACAACCCCAATGGTTTACATACAGAAACCTTGCTTTGCGCACAGACTGGGCAGGCCTTACAGTACATCCTGACATCCTTAGACATAGAGGGCCAAAAGAACGTACGAGATACTAGCTCCAAAGTGCCCTTCTGTCCTCGGTGACCAACCGTAACATGGTCGTGACACCATCCCATAACCTTCATGCGCAAAGCTTGAGTGGGAACGAATAACTTCTGTTTGTACCAAAGGAGCCCCCCTGTCCTTGTTAACTCTTGTCTGTTTTTTGGAGGTAGTATGTCTTCCATACCCTCCGTGGTTGCGGATTTCACTTCTTGAAGGAATGTAGATATGATACCCACTATCCTGTTGCGGGGAATTAGAACTTCTGCCGGAGAGGTGGCACCCATACCTGGGGAATTCCGCCGGGAAAGGGCGTCGGCGAGACCATTCTGGGAGCCAGGGATGTAAGTTATGACAAAGTCATATTAACTAAAGAAGTGTGCCCATCGTGCTTGTCTGGAATTAATGCATTCCATCCCCCTGAGAACCTTCAAGTTCTTATGATCAGTACGCAGAATGAAGGGTGATGCACTACCCTGTAGCAAGTGTCTCCACTCCTCACAAGCCGTCTTGAGCGCTAACAGTTCCTTCTCTATAACCGAATAATTCTTCTGACTCACAGACAAGGTCTTAGAGAGATAGGCCACTGGGTGCTCAATCCCCTGATGTTCTTGTAATAACACGGCTCCCAAAGCTTCGGCGGAGGCATCGGCCTCAACTATAAACGGTATAGTCTGATCGGGCTGGCGAAGCACTGGAGCAGAGCAAAACAACTTCTTCAATTGCACAAAAGCGTTGTCAGCCTGGTCAGTCCAAACAAAAGAGCCAGCTTCCTTTTTGAGTAAAGCCGTGATAGGTAATACTGTTTGAGAAAAGTAACTGATAAATTTCCTGTAGAAATTCGTCAAACCTAGGAATCGTTGAACGTCCTTCAGTGAGGTGGGTGTGGGCCATTGCAGTATGGCAGATACCTTTCCGGGATCCATAGAAACACCTTCCTTGGATAGGATAAATCCCAGATAGGAGATTGTGTTGGTCTTGAAAACACACTTCTCTGGTTTCACCATGAGGCAGTTGGCTCGAAGGCGATCTAGTATACTTCGTAGATGCTGGTCGTGTTCTTGTGGGGATCGAGAGAAAATCAGGATGTCATCTAAGTACACAACCGCAAAGATATAAAGGACTTCAGAGAATAGTCGATCCATGAAGCGCTGAAAAACAGCTGGGGCATTCACTAAACCAAAGGGCATAACCCGATACTCATAGAGCCCAAAAGGTGTGCGGAATGCCGTCTTCCATTCATCACCCTCGCGTATTCGGAGAAGATGATAGGCACTTCGCAGGTCTAGTTTAGAAAAAATGGTAGCCCCCTGCACTGCCTCCAGTATGTCGGCGATAAGCGGCATAGGATATCTATCTCTTATTGTGACCTTATTGAGACCCCGGTAATCAATGCAAGGCCTCAATTCTGCAGAATCGCGCTTGGGGATGAAGAACAATGGGGCCCCTGCGGGAGATCTTGAAGGTCGGATCAATCCGTTGGTCAGGTGGGCATCCAAGTATTTTCGTAGAGCTGCCTTCTCTGTGAGAGACAGTGAAAACATCCGCCCGAAGGGGACTAATGCGTCTTGGGCGAGTTCTATGGCGCAGTCCTCTGGACGATGCGGGGGCAGCTCTAGTATCATTCTGTCAACAAAGACCTCGTAGAACTCCTCTAATTCAGACGGAATGCAACAGATATCCCACGTGGCGGTAGATTCGGGCGCGAGAACCTTCACTATTTCCTGTGATCGGTGTGGCATACAGACTTCCTTACAGAATCCAGACTCAAAGGTAATGGTATTCCTGAACCAATCTATGGAGGGGTTGTGTCTCCTCAGCCATGGGATACCCAGTATGACTGGAAAGTGGGCAGCTCGAATAAGATCGAATTTCATACGTTCAGTATGATGTTGGATAACCACAGTGAGCGTTTCTGTAGTGTGAGTGATGGGACCAGAGGAAAGCGGGGTCCCATCAACGCCTTCTACCTTCTGGGCATCCTCGCGTTGAACTAAGGGAAGACCTTGTTGATCGGCCCAAACGGTATCCATAAAGACTCCAGCGGCACCACAATCAATGAGGGCTAGAGTAGTTAACTTTTTGGTAGACGTTTGTATCTGTAAGGATACCACCATCAAACGAGAGTCCATAGTGTCTCCTTGGGGAGTGACTGCTAAGGTTACATAGGGACGAGAAGATATACCTCGGAAACCTGCCCCCTTCAGTTCCGAGGTCTGTCGTTTCCCGGTTTCCGGGGGGGAACCGCTGGACAACTTCGTAGTAGATGCGCATCTGACCCGCAATACATACAGAGACCAGTGTCTCGCCGTCTTCTACGTTCTTCAGGTGTTAATGGGGCTCTTGCGGCTCCTATCTGCATGGGTTCTTCCTTGCTTGATGCTGAGGGTAACAGGTGAGAAGGAGTTCCAGAAGAGGGTGAGTTGACTGGGGTGCGCAGCTTCCGTCTTTCAGCCCGCCGCTCACTGAGGCGGAATTCTATCTGGAGTGCTATGGACATCAAATCTGAAAGAGAGGTGGGAAGTGCCAGACGAGCCAGTTCGTCCTTTAATTCTTCTTTTAGACCACGGCGAAATATTGTAAATTGCGCGTGTTCCGGCCACCCGGCCTCTGTCGCTAGGCGTTTGAAGGACGAGATATAGGTCCTGAGATCGCTGCTACCCTGCTGAACGTCTAGCAGTTCTTCTGCGGCAATATGAGTTATCTCAGCCTGTTCGAAGGTCTGTTTAAACAAAGTGACAAAGGCGCCATAGTCCTGGAGTACCGGATTGTTGCTGGTTACTAGTGGGGAGGCCCAGGCCAGGGCGTTTCCTGTTAGATTAGAAATAACGAACCCCACCTTGGTGTGAGCGCTGGCAAAAGTATGTGGGCGAAAGGCAAAATAAATGGCACAAGACTCAAGAAATTCCTTGAGACGTTTCGGCGATCCGTCATATTTGCCAGAAGACAAGGACATGGGGGGGAGATCAGTCTCCCTAGATTCTCGAGCCGTAATCATTTGTCTTAATGCTGCATTTTCAGCTTTGACATTCTGTAGTTCGACGTTCATTCCTTGTACGGCTTAAATCAGCTCTTGCAGCTGTTCTGGGGTAGCCATGGTCTTTTTTGGGCGTTGCAAACTGTCAGAGTCAAACTCCAAACTGCCCTCTTCTTCTTCTAACTCCAACCCTCCAACCTCCTCCTCACCTGTGGCGATGGTTTCCTGGGGCTGTTCCAATCTCTTCTTCCACCAAGCAGTTTTTTTTGACGGAGGATAGGGCCTACCCCGGAAGGAAGCCACCCTGACCTGGTACAATAAGGTCTAGAGGGGGCCTCTCTGCCGGAGCAAGCTAAATGGGGGAAAAAGCCTGATGGCATAAAAACCCCCTAGCGAAGCTGTGGTAAGTAGGTCCAAAGAAGAGGTAAGGAGGACTGATGAATGGAGAGCTGCCAAAGCGGAAAGTCCGAAGCGCTGGAGTCAGACGAAATACTAAGGGAGGCCAGAAGGAGAGAGTGTAACCGAACAGAGAGGGGGACCAAGGGGGGTCCAGGAAAGTCGCAAGGAAACAAAGGAGGGAGAGGGAGATGAACTGGAGAAAAGGGCAGGCAGACAAATAGAGGGACCGAAAAGGGAACGAAGAAAACTAGCGTCTCACCCGGAGCCTGACGCGAGAGGGTTGCAACGCGCAGACTTCCGGGTGTGACGGGAAGAAATAGGCGTACCGCGGCAGACGCCGCGGAAACAACTAGACCGCTGAACACAGTGCGTGGTGGGACGTGAAGGGGTGGCTAATGGCCGCCCAGTCTCCACCGTGACCAAATTCCCCAACGTTGGCGACGCATGACAACCAACTCTAGTGTAATATTATCCATTGTTGATCACTGTCATATTCTTAAGTGTGCTATCAAATATTAATGTATTTATAAAAGTGTGATATATATTGTTTAATTTGTAAAATAAATCTTTTAATTTGCAAAACAAACCTACTTCTTGGCTCATTGAGGTCAGGGGGATTCAAAGAGAGGGGCGTTATACAAGGGTTTATCATCCAGATTCATGAACTAGCCATAAAAATATATAAATAAGGGCTTTCGTTGGGCATCCCAGACTAGGCACTGACTTAGTTGGAGTACTGAATTGAAGTCACTTAACAGAGTGGGGGCTCGTCCGGGATGTCTGGATTAGAGCTACCACTTGTGCAGCTTAATACAGTGTGCTAACTGACAGGATACATAAATCCTGTTGGATCGCCACGCCGTGTTACATTGCAAAAGCACCCCTCAAAAGAAGGACGCTCTAAGGAGACGGTCTGTTTTGCAAAATAAAATACTAACTTCTGTAAGTCAGGAAGGAAATCAATTTCCAGAATGACGACCTTGGTAGATATCAAAATAGCCAGAGAGCACCTCTAACATAAGCTATTTGTGAGAGGCGAATGGACGGAACAGGACCAGAATATATGGTTGCAGGCAATCGCGCAACAGGTCACTGTAACTGGGTCAGATATATGGAGAGATCAGTGTCCCTTACATGTGGCCCTGAGTGAACTATATATGGCCCCTAAGGCCAAGGATGAGCACAACAAGATTGCCAGGGAAGCGGCATATATATATTCATATATGGGAGCCATACAGGACAAATGTGCTGAAGGCCATAATCTGGCAAATAGGCAACTGATGGCATTAGAGAAGGCCCAATCTGACATGGTCTCTTCCGAGCAGAGGCTGCAGAAGAGCCAGGAGTCAGAAAATGATAGTAGGCAGTATATCATTAAAATAAAAGGGGATATGGGTATCCTGCAACAGGAAAAGTCTGACCAGGATACCACATTTCTGGCCTTGCAGAGGGAGTACCAAGAAGGTTTGGACTCCCTACTGCAAAGCCAGAAAAAGCTGGAGCAACAACTAGACTTCAACAGGGCAGGCACAGAGCAGGTAGCCACCCTGCAAAGTCATCTAGATAGAGTGAAGGCAGAGAGCAACAAACTGATTCTGAAAGACCTGGATACCCAGACAGAATTTGAGGAAGAACGGCAGAACGCTGGTGACTTTCAAAGGCAGAGGGACGACCTGGCAGCACAGATGCAGGCTCTTAGTCAGGAAAGGGACACCTTAGGCCAGGAAGTCTGCCGATTAAAAGAAAAAATTGAAGAAAATCACTTGGCCCTCCAGGGACTGAGTGACCTCCAAAAAGAGCATGAGAACTTGTTAGAGTACACCAGGAGGGTGGAAGATGTTCTGGCAAGAAAGGAGCAGGCCAGTAGGGAGGAGACTCAGGAGGTAACCCTCCTGCAGCAAAGACTGGCCCAGTACTCCAGGACCAACCAGGAGGCACAGAGAGAAAATTAGGCTCTCTGTCAGCACAATGATAGGCTCCAGCAACAGGTAGCCATGCAGGAGAGACTGATAGAGTCTAGTAAGGCCTTAACTGAGGAACTGAAAGCACAGGCTCTTGTATGGCAAGGGGGAGCAGGGGCTGATAGATATGAGGTTTGCTGGGAAAGGGAAGCACCTGAGCATCAGGAGCCCTAGTACCAGAGGCCTTCATCTCTTCCAGTCCTTGGACTCTGCCACCCCCATGTCCCATGGCGCACATGAGCCCAGGGCCACGGGGATTGCAGATTACTATCCAGCCAAAAGTATGGGGCTCATAGGCCAGTACCTCCCAGGAATGGATGGGCAGGCATCCGGGTATGGGCACCTAAGTACAGTGCAATTTACTGGGGAACCCCAGGAGAGTAGGCCCACTAAGGGCATCCTGAAAACCTCTGCCCAGTTAGGTCAGTGGGGAGGGTACTCATCAAATCCTGGCAGCAAGGAGGAATCTGAAGACTCCTCTGAGCGTCACAGGAGACCAGGTCCCCACATTCTGCCAGCCATTCCCAGGCTTGCAGAATCCGGGAAAACCTGGAAGATCAGACGGGCACCTCTGGGAGTAGTGCTTCTGAGTCAGAGGATGAATGGACCAGGGTTACCCGAACCAAAAAGGCCAATAAGACAAAAAGGGCCTTGCTTAAGGACCCCTTAAAACAGATTAAGGCAATAAGGAATGTCATCACCCCTTATCACAAGAACGCCAAGTATTCTGTTTGGGAACACTTGGAGCTTTATGAGCAAATGATGGAGACTTTCCATTTGAAGGACAGCAGTAGCTGCATTCAGTATGTCAAATGGGCATTCTCCCCAGAATACTCCAGTTTCTTTGCGGGGCTGGAGGACCAAAACCATTCAAGATGGTCCACATATAGGGCGGCCATCTTGAAACATTTTTCTGTTCACAGAAATCCCCAAGAGCCTCGCAAGGCAGCCTACAATTTTCAATGTGGGGAGGATCAGGCCAAACAAGAATTTGTGCAGGAATTGAAGCGTGCCTTTGCGCAGACTACCAAAAGGGTGCGCAGGGACAGTAAAGAGTTTGTAAATACGTTTTTCCATGCCTTACCCAAATACATAATGACCCAGCTAGTGAGAGATTTTCATGAGAAAAGTTCACTAGACTGTGTCATTTAACAGGCTACCCGGATCTATGAGGTGCAGAAGCCCATAGAAAATAAAAATAACGCTCAGAAAAGCCCCAAATCGACCAGCACCCCTGCTGCTACCAAGGTGGCAGAGGTAAAGGTTGCCCCCATTTTAGATTTGGAGATGGGGGAATCTAATAGAGATTGAGTCCCTGTTGGGGTAAATCCAGTTCACGGCTATCACTAGGTCCCAGACAAATGCTCACAATGATCTTTCATCTGCACAATGGAGTAAGGAGACCCCAGATGCTGATTTGATAACGGCTCAGAAGGGGGATCCAATAATTGGTAAGTTTTACCAACACATTGAGGACCCTGAGAACTTTCCCCTGACGGATACCGATTACATTGGGAAAGAGGACATTAGCGTGTTGATGAAATGTCCAAAAATGTTCCGGATCCAAGACGGTTTGTTGGTAAGGGAATCCCAATCTGGCCATGATCAGTGGGTGGTCCCTACCTCATTCCGAAGCCTGATGCGGCCACCGCCGGTCATAGGGGGTTTCACACAACACTTGAGATCTTAAAAGAGGTTGCATACTGGCCACATGATGGGGCAGGACCTCGACCAATACTTTCAGCCAACATCCTTCACACACCGTGCGCCTCTCCAAAAGAGGGGGATGACACTGCCATGGTCAGATTTGCAAGTCGACTTCATAGGCCCTGTGATTTGCTCCTCTAGGGGGAATAAGTACATGTTGACGGTGACATACTTATTTATTAAATGGGTGGAATGTCTCCCGGCCCCAAACTGCAAGGCAGAAACAGCAGCTGCCGTGATGATCAACCAGATCTTTTCCCGTTTCGGTCTACCCCAAGGATCGAGTCAGACAGAGGTTGCCATTTTACCAGCGAAGTAATGACTAAGGTGTGGGAGATACTGGGGGTTAAAAGGAAGCTACACATTGCTTACTGACCAGTTTCTTCTGGGGCAGTAGAACGTTACAACTGAACCATTGTGAGCATATTAAAAAAGTTTGTGGCAGATTCTGGGCCAAGTTGGGATATCCGATTACCTCTGGTCCTAATGGCCATCAGATCTACCCCTTCATCTGCAACTAAAATGTCACTATTTGAGCTGATGACTGGGCGCAGGATGGTGCTTCCCCAGCATTTGCTCTACAGGACCCAAGAGCAGACATTGATCAATGCCTCCACTACTCATGCGTATATTGTGAATTTAAGGAAACACCTCCAACATGCTTTTGCCTATGCTCAGCGGAATCTAGAAAGATCAGCCGAGAGTATGAAGACTCACTATGACCTGAAGACTACCAGGAAAGAATACAATGTAGGAGACCGGGTCTATCTATACAATTTCCAAAGGAACCAGGCCAAACAGCGGAAATTCTTGCCTACATGGAAAGGACCTTTTGAAATTGTAGACAAGATCTCCCCAGTCGCCTACAAGATCTGCATCCCCAAAGGTAGTTTGGCGGAAGGGGAACACAAGTGGGTCCATATAAATCAGCTAAAGTGTTGCCATCCCAGGTATACTCTGCAGCAACTGGAGGAGTCCTCTGCAATCCCAGAGGGGGCCGCTACAGACTAATACATTTCCAACCCTAAAATATTCCACATATAGCCTATAAAATTCTATGATTCGTGAATGCAAATGTCTCCTGATGTATAAAATGTATATGTTTGCCCCACCATTAATAGTGGTGGGGAAATGTCTACGAATATGTTTCTGCCGCTTTGCTTTGTCATTCTAGGAGAGATAAACCATGGAGACTGACCAAGGAGGACGACCAAGGGACTGGGAGCAAAGATCCGAGGGGCCCGGGGTACCGTCCAATACTCCCATCAGGACTGGCAAGAAGAACCGTTCGATCCATCCAGATGGAGGAAAAGATGCTGAACTTTGCCATCTGCGGAATCAGAAGAAGATGATGCGGACATCCCAGCGCGTGGATCAAAACATCCTTTGCACCCGACTCCCCCTCGACTCGAAATCAAAGTGCAGTCGGGCGGGGGGGCTTGTCAGGTGTCTTGACCCACGTTTGAATTATTATGCTACATTTGGTGCCGTGGGCTTAGAAAATCCAAGATGGCCGGAAAGCCCACATTTGCGCCAGAATCCAGGAAAACCGCGGTTTTTGCACACACCAAAATGGTTGCCTGACCTGCCACCCACTAGTGCGAGCGTGAGGGGCCAGAAGCGCCATGAGTGAAACGTGGTGCCAAAGGAAAAACAGCAGTGCCTGTTAGCTTAAAAAGGCGCTTTAAAATCACCTTTGTTTCTCTGAATGCAAGCTCAAAATGCCTATTTCAAACATTGCAAGGTATTCAAAAATCTTACTGAACACCAGCAGACGTCTGGTAGAATGAAGTCTTGTGTGTATACCAAATCTGGAAAGATGAAGAGCCTAAAATAATGTTCATAACAAAACTGGCTGAGCTGTGGATGTCAGCAGTTTAAGTGAAACTGGACTTAAAGCCACTAAAATCGAAAATGTTTAAAATAAATGAGTGACCTACTTTTGAGTGTCACATAGGTTGCAACTGTTTAAATGTCATAGCTTTGAACTTAGAATCAGCGTTCTAGCTGCATGTGTCAAAATTGTAAGTTTGATTTGAATGAAGAAAAACTGGAACACAAGTGACATTTGGCTGAAGCCTGGCTTAAAGAGATTGAATTTTGCCCGGCAACTACCCCCGACAGGAGTTGAAACTTGCCCAGCAACTGCATTCACAGGCCTGGCTGCATTCTGCTGCCCCCACCAAAAGGAGATCACACCTCTCTGATTGAATTAGGGCAGGGGTATCAGAGACTGCAGGAAACAGAACAATGAACTTTCCTTGGCTCAGGTAAATGCTAAATCAGGGGATCATAAATGGCTTCCTCCCAGAAGGAAATGGGAGGGGCGCTGCCTCTGTGAGCCAGCTGAGCTTGGAGGCGGGGACGAACAAGGAATTCCCCATGTGCTTTGGGACCTAAACCACACCCATCTGGGCCAGAGCATGATTTTAGAAAGATGGATAATTCATAGTACATAATTGTCAAAATTATATCAATAATATCATGATTCCTGTGATTTTTCTGTGCACATTTTAAGAGGTGTTAGGACTCTGTGGTATGTTCTGGGGGGTAGTAGCGGATAATAGGGTATTACTCCAAATGTATGTATGTTAAAAATCTGACACTTTATCATCTGATGCCCATATTCCTTGCGCACATTTGTGTAAATTTTGGAAAAGTTTAGAGGTTGTGTTCTGGATGAAAAGGGCTGAATTCTGTCAGAAGTGAACACAACATCTTACAAAGACAGGGATCGGATGGTTTGGTGCTACAGAAAATATGTTAACTGGACATATAATATTAGAAAAATTGTACATAGATGAATATGCATTTAAGTCAAAAATAGATTTGTGTGCAAAGTGACAAGGGGAGTGTTCTTTCTGTATGCCATAAAAAGGATGCTGGATGACTCACAATTCAGTTCCCCAGTCAGGCGACAGAGATTCCTATAGCCTATCAGGATCCTCAGAGGGTTGGGCATAGAAAGTCAGCCTTCCCACCCACTTTCAAAAGACATAAAAAGAGCCACTGAGAGCCAGGTACACATTCACTTTCCACATCAAACTGATTTCTTGCAAAGCACTTTGCCAGACCAGACAATATCCAGAAGACTCCAGAACCAGAACTTAGAATCCAGACTTCAGAACTTGCAGCAGAGAGGCCTAGTCCAAAAGCTGAATCCTTCTCAGCAGGTCTCAGAATCCAGCCACCTAACCAAACTATTCAAACAGCCGGGCTGTGCTACTCTTTATAGTTTTTCCGTAATCGCGCTCGACGCACTCGGAAAAAGTGCCGTGAATTTGAATCAAATTTCTCCACCTGTCAAAATCGCTGTCTTTTGCTGGCAACTGCTGAAATCCGTTTTCAACCTTATAATCCCTCATGAATCACTGATAGTGTTGACCTGAACCAATCCTAAGTAGCTATCACCTACCCTTAATCTCCTATAGGGAATTAAAATAATTTTTAGCATATTTTCACTTCTTTGCAAATCACATTGGAAGTATTTTTGCCTGTGTTTAAAATCATCCCTGTTGCTCTAAGCTTGCTAGGGGGGAACTGAATTGGTATTGCATTTGATTGTATTCCTGAAAATTGTGTGCTCTCCTTCCATCTCCTTACATTGCATAGGGGGAGAGTGAATTATCAAAAGAAAAAGTGATCATTTTATCTCTTGTGGAAACCATCTCAGTTATTTCTGTGCTGCATTCTTTTCCATCATTGCATTTCCTTGAACCCATAAAAGCATTCTCAGCTACTTTATCCTCTCTATACCAACTCATAAGTAATTAAAAAAGTGTGCTAGTGTAATATTATCCATTGTTGATCACTGTCATATTCATAAGTGTGCTATCAAATATTAATTTATTTATAAAAGTGTGATATATATATATATATATATATATATATATTGTTTAATTTGTAAAATAAATCTTTTAATTTGCAAAACAAACCTACTTGTTGGCTCAGTGAGGTCAGGGGGATTCAAAGAGAGGGGCGTTATACAAGGGTTTATCATCCAGATTCATGAACTAGTCATAAAAATATATAAATAAGGGCTTTCATTGGGCATCCCAGACTAGGCACTGACTTAGTTGGTGTACTGAATTGAAGTCACTTAACACCAGTGACATTGAGAACGCGCAAGTGCATGGGAGAGGGGGAGGGGAAAGTGAATGGAAGGGGAGAGAAGTGGAAAGTGAGAAGCAGAGGAGAAACAGTGCAGGAGGGTGGCAGGGTGAGTAGGTACCTGGGCCCGGAGGACAGGGGGTGGCCAGGTGCACGGTGCCAAGGGAGAACAGATCAGCAGGGGAGAGGGGGAGCGAAGGCAGAAGAAAAGAGCAAGGTCTTGAGGTGCTTCCGGAACCAGAGATGGTTCTCCGAAAGTTTTAGAGTGGCAGAGAGGCTGTTCCAGAGGGAGGCCCCAGCCGAAGACAGAGATCTACCCCCAGCTCGTTTCTTTGAAAAACAACTGACCCTGAGGGAGTTGGAGGTAGATGAGCAAAGAGCTCAAGAGGGGAGGTATTTGCAGAGGGATAGCTGAAGGTATTGTGGACCCAGGCCCCAGAAAGCCTTGTGGACAATGAAAAGGGTTTTGAATTTAATGCTTGCATCCACTGGGAGCCAATGGAGAGATTTCAAAGCTGGAGAGATACAATCCCAGGGTTTGAGGCCAAGGACAAGTCTTGCAGTCTTGTTCTGGATTAGTTGCAGAGGGTGGAGAGTAGAGGCAGGTAGATTTAGAAAGAGGCTGTTACAATAGTCCAAGCTCGAGAGAACCAGAGCTCGGGATACCATGAGCTTCTGGGGGAAGGAGAGGAAAGGCAGAGTACCTCTGAGGAGGTGCAGTAGGAAATTTGACTTTTTAGAGACCTCAGAGATGTGGGCGGAAAAGGAAAGGGTGGAGTCAAAGATGACCCAGGGGTTCTTAGCCTCGCAGGTGGGGGTAGGAGGAGGGCCAAGGGAGGCCGGCCAGAGAGTGAGGGGAAAGGATGGTGAAGGAGTGCCGATGAGGAGGATCTCCGTCTTACTGGCATTCAGACAACGATCATTGGTGGCACACTAGTCTTGAATGGCAGTTAGGCAATCAGAGATGAGAGTGGGAGAGGAGGTGGCAGAGGGCAACCTGAAAATGAGTTGAGTGTCGTCAGCGTAGCACCGGAAATTTGAGCAGAAAGTGGTAATGCAGTGGGCGAGAGTTGCCAGGTATTGGTTGAAAAGACAGGGCGAGAGGTTAGACCTCTGGGGAACACCACATGTAGATAGGAAGATAGATGAAAGGAAGGACCCAAGTTGGACCTGGGAGGGTCGATCTGAGAGGAAAGAGGTCAGCCAGGCCAGAGCCTGATCAGTGATACCCAAGTTTTCACGGAGACGGTTGAGCAGTATGGTATGGTTGACCGTGTCGAAGGCAGAAGAGAGATCGGGGAGGATGATGACAGAGGGAATGTTAGAGTCAAGGTTGGAGAGCAGATCTTCATGGATGTTCCGGAGAGCAGTTTCCGTGCTTCTGGAAGCTCTGTAGCCACACTGGTGGTCATGGATACAGAATTGGAATGAAGATTAAGCTGAGAGATGGCCAACTTTTCCAGGAGTTTGCCCAGCAAGGGAGTAGTGGAAATTGGGTGATAGTTAGCTTGACAAGAAGGATCAGCTGAGGGTTTCTCGAGAAGAGGATGCACAAAGGAGTGCTTTAGAGGGGAGGGGAAGGATCCCGAGGCAAAGGAGTGGTTACAAAAATCAGCAAGGGCCGGAGCGAGGGTGTCAATGTGGTCCTTGATGGTTTTAGAGGAACCTGTTTGACGAGGCTTTCATAGATCGGACTTGTCTAGTGACCTCGTCAGGGGAGAATAGAGGAAAGGACGAGAAGGATGGTGGGGGGTGGCTAAAGGATGGTCAGCAAGCACATATGGAGAGGAGAGTGGAGGGGTGTGGGTGGAGAGGGTGGACAGGATGTCCTGTTTTCTTTTAATGAAGTGAGAGGCAAGGGCATTGCAAAGAGCCTGGGAGGCAACGGGGGTGGGGTAGAGACTGCAGCAGGGTGGGCCAGCTCCTTGCAGATTTTAAAGAGTTTGGCCGAGTTGTTAGATGCCGCAGAGACACGAGTTTGAATGTGGACTCTCTTCTTGGTGAGGACAGCAAGTCGGTATTGCCTTGGTAGCAGGCGACAGGCCAGTTTGTCAGAGGATGAACAGGAAGTCCTCCATTTCCTCTCAGCCGTCCTACACTTACGTTTAAGTGTAGCTAGGTCAGAGTCATACCAGGAATTGCACTTGGCTTTGGACTTCAAATGGATCCTCATGACAGGGGCAAGGGCATCAAGCGTATCAGAAATTGAAGAGTAGAGCAGAGAGAGGGCTGTGTCAGGATGTGAGACAGCCAAAGGGGGAGGGGGTGAGAGAAAGTGGTGGCAAAAGCCTCAACTGACTCATGCTTCATGGGCCGGATGTCCGAGAAGGTAGGTGGCAGTGTTGGGTTAGGCTTGGCTTGGGGGGGAAGAGAGGGAGAGATGAGAGGAGAGGAGAGGAGGGAGTGATCACTCCAGGAGAAAGGAGTGGTCAGAGGGATGGAGAGGGGGAGGTAAGAATAGATCAAGGCATCGAGTGTGTGCCCTGCAGAGTGAGTTGGGCCAGAGGGGAGGATGGACAGGGAGAGGGAGTCGCAGAGATCACGGAAGAGCACAGAGGAGGAGCAAGGAGAGTCTAAATGTATATTGAGGTCACTGAGGAGGAGGAGTTGAGTGGTAGAGACCAGGAGGGAGGAGGAGAGGTCTGCCCACTCAGAGAGAAATCAGGTGATTAGACCAGGAGGCCGGTAGGTGGTAAACACAGTAAGAGAATGGGTAGGCGAGAGAGAAAGCCTACAGACAAGGCATTCAAAAGAGGAGTAGGTCTGAGTGGGAATGATAGAGGCAGGAATCCACTCAGGAAAGATCAGGGCTACCCCCCACCGGACCGGGAGGATCTGGCTGCTGAGAGGATCTTGTAGCCATCAGGGAGGAGAGCATCAAAGCTCATGACAGAGCTGGCCGTGAACCATGTCTCAGTAAGACCAAGGACATCAAGGTCTAGTTCTTCAAGGAAGTGGCAGATGTCAGAGGAGTGTTTGACAGCAGAGTGAGAGTTGAAAGTGGCAATATGAAGAAGGTTGCCAGCCTTAGAGACCTTCCGGGGAGGGGTACAGATCAGAGGTAAGCCCTGCGGAGGAGAAGAAGCCCTGGGAGGAGCAGAGGAGGAGGAGAGAGAGGGCAAGGTAGCCAAGGGGGGAGAGGAGGGGACAAGAGGAGATGAGAGGAAATTGATGAGGCGCGGGAAACGCAAATAAAAGAGGGGGAGATTGGCCTGAGGGCCTAGGACCATGACAGTGCCATTTAGGTAGACATTAATGATGACTTTAGAGGAGTTGAAGAAAGCCCTGATAACTTCCCAGCAAGTGACACTATTAATGGGAGAGGAGGAGATAGGGCAGAGCACAGAGACCATATGAGGAGTCCATAGATCTGGCGAAGGAACAACAAAGATGATGTCGGTGAGGGTCTGTCTGGCGTAAGCATTGGAGTAGGTGTCGTTGATCAGAAGACCAGGGTTAGAGGCCAAGATATCCTTTTTGAACTTCTTCCTACCAGACTTAGTAAGAAGGGAAGGATAGTCAATGGAGAAGCAGTTTGAAAAGATAGGAGAAACAGAAAGCGCCATTGGGGTGGAAGCAAGGAGAGGATGGAGATACTGGGGGGCTAAGGCAGGTAGGTGTGGGACAATAGAGAGTGGCGGGGTCACTGGGCCGGCAAGTTACAGAGAAGAAATAGTATGCAAGCAAAATACAGAGCATTTCGCAGTGGGCAGCAAGATTTGACTTTTTAGCACAAAGCAAAAACAGCAAGATTTGACTTTTTACACTAAGCAAAATCAGCAAGATTTGACTTTTCATTCTTGGAATCGGATGTTAGCAAAGGGTTTTAGGAAGCACTGCGCATCAGCATGACAACTTGGGAATAACAAGCAGAAAGAACGGTGATAGTCAAAGGCGGTAGGAGTGAGTGTCATGATGCCGGCTCCCGGGGAGCCGGTTCAAGCCCTGCGTCCCCGAAAGCGGACATCTAGTCCCCAAGGAAGGACCCAGCAACCCCATATAGGGGCCCTTTGGACAGTGTCCTGGCGCCTATGGCACCAGGCTCATAAAAGACATCAGTCCTGGCGCCATAGGCGCCAGGCTCATTATGGGAGTGCTTGGGTGCACTTACCTGATGCAGACCATGCTGCAGGATCCCGGCCTCCTTGAGGCCTGAAAGGAACTACTTTATCTGTGGGACTAATTTACCATCCGGGCGTGGTCGAGGAAGGATACATACCTGATTGGAGGAAGGATACATACCTGGAACTTCTTCCAAGGCTATTTAAACCCCACCCGAACAGCCACACGTGCTTCGTGTTGTTCTGCATCTAGCAGCTGGACGCTCACCGTGTCTGCTCCTGCATCCTGACGTCTGCCACGCCTGCCAGCATCCTGGATCACCTGCAAAGGAAGAGAAGAAGAGAACAGAAGAAGGAAAAGTCCTTACCTGCTAAATCCGCATCCCGGAGATATCTCGCCGACAATCCTGAAAAGGAAGACTTTTATTTAAAAGCTCATCTCGTCGATCACTGCAGCGCCGCATTCCACTCACCTTTACAGGGCGCCTCCATGTTCAGCAGCGATCATCCGGATTCGCAGTCACGCCCCAGCGCCTAGGGAGAAAAAGACCAGAACAAAAGGTGAGAGAGAGAAGGGAATAAGGAAAGCTAAATCTCCATGTTAAGACTTACCTGTTGATTCATTCCCTCTTCACTTCGGGTCTGCGCCGCATACTGGCATTTCCGGACCCCGGCCCCTAAGCGGAAAAAGAGACATCAGCGTTAATGAGCGAATGAAAAGACATTACCAAAAAACGCTCATTAAAGACTTACCTGATTTCTACAAGGATTTCACCTCTCATCTCGGGTCGGTGCCTGTTCCCCGGCATTCCGTACCCCGGCCACTATGGGGAAAAAGACACTAGCATTAGTACATTAATGCATGGACACAAGGGGAACCTCTTATCAAAAAACTTACCTGGAAGCCAAGCAAGTCTGGTTCTCACCAATCCGAAAATCCAGTGAAGTAACTGGATACCAACGCGCCCCTGCATCAGAAGCAGGATGGAGAGCTCGTCCTTCCAGACCCTAAGGTGAGACGCTACGAGAAATCACAGAAGGGTTTCGAGGAGGGTGAGAGGGGAAAGTGGGAGGCCGATTGCATTACCCCGCAGACAGTTAATCCCCTATTTTCGCCTACAGAAGGATACTTCTGCGAGCCAGACAAGCCAGATTTGGGGGCCCGGTCCAGTCCGTCTTCCGAACCCTGCGCATCACCTTAGAAGAGATCACAGCAGCGCGAACCAGGCCAGCGCCTCCGTGAGAGTCAGGTGAGCGTTACAGAACGCGAAGCCTTCCTACAAATTCCCACCCAGGCGCTATGGAAAGTTCTGAGACTGATCAGTTGGCCCAATTACTGGGGGAATTACGGGCCGAAGTACATGCCGCTCGTCAAGAGACTAATGCCCTCAGGAGGGAATTAATAATATCAAAGGAAAGAACTGATGACCTGGCCAGACAGCTTTTCAAGGTCAAGCTGGGCAAACTCCTCTACCCGGTTCCGGAGGGAACCCCGCTCCTGTGGTTTCCAGTAACCCTGTGCAGATTAATTTACCTGAAAACATGCCGCTGGCCCCACCCGAACGCTTTGCTGGGGACCCCAAACGATTCGCCGTATTCATGAATCAGTGTCGTTTGCACTTCCTATGCAGACCTGAAATTGCCTCTGGACCGGTAACACATTCCACTACTGAGGTGACTCTTATTGGTCCCGACGGCCATCGGGAGGGTGTTGTGTTTGATATAATCAAGGCTCCACAGTTTCAGGTTATTTTTGGAATCCCTTGGTTAGAGACACATAATCTTCGAATTGATTGGCGAGCTAAGAGAATAACCTTCCCGGATTGTACACAAACCTGCTACCCAGAAAACCTGAAGATTAATCTAGCATCTGTAACCTCTGCCTCCATGCAACTACCTCCGGAATACCAAGACTTTCAGGACGTCTTCCAAAAGGAACAAGCCAACACGTTACCTCCTCACAGATCATACGATTGCCAAATCGATCTGTGCCCGGTGCACAACCCCCTTGTAGCAGGATTTATGCCCTTACCGAACCTGAGAACCTGCATTTGAGACAATATTTGGATCAATACCTAGCTAATGGTTTTATTCGCCCGTCAAAGTCCCCGGCATCCTCGGCTTTGTTCTTCGTGCCCAAAAAAGAAGGCGACCTTAGAACTTGTATCGATTACCGCGCATTGAACCAGATAACGGTTAAAAACCGTTATCCTCTGCCTCTGATCCCTGAACTCCTTGACCAGGTGAAGGACGCTTGCATATACACCAAGTTAGATCTCTGGGGGGCTTATCATCTGGTACGAGTGAAAGAAGGCGACGAATGGAAAACTGCCTTCCGTACTAAATACGGATTTTTCGAGTACCAGGTGATGCCTTTCGGATTGTGTAACGCGCCGGCTGCCTTCCAATACTTCATGAATGATGTCCTTCGGGAACTCATTGATGTTTGTGTTGTCGTATATATCGATGACATTCTGGTGTACTACTCTTCGGAATCTGATCACAGAAAACACGTCAGGGCAGTACTTGAAAAACTGCGCCAACACAAACTATTTGCTAAATTGGAGAAATGTGTTTTCCATACCACAGAAGTCGAGTTTCTAGGTTTCATCCTGACACCCAAAGGAGTCCAAATGGACTCAAGAAAAGTGGATGCCATCCTCAAATGGCCATCACCTTGCTCTGTAAAAGGGGTTCAAAGCATGCTCACCCTTTGCCAATTTCTATCGCAGATTTATCCCGGAATTTTCACGCGTGGTACAACCCATTACTGCACTCTTGAGGAAAAATAAACGTTTTGAATGGTCTGAAGAAGCCGAGCAGGCCTTTCAGGATTTAAAAGCTAAGTTTACCTCTGCACCTATATTGAAACATCCGCGTCCAGATCTCCCTTATGTCGTCGAGACTGACGCATCCAGCCTAGCCATGGGAGCTGTCCTGTCCGAAAGAGATCCCGAAATCAACCAACTGCATCCCGTAGCATTTTGGTCCAGAAAATTCTCGGCACCCGAGGTTAATTATGCAATCACGGACAAAGAACTGTTAACCATTAAGTCCGCTTTTAAAGCCTGGCAGCATTATCTGCTTGGCGCTCGACATACCATCACAGTGATCACTGATCACCGGAATTTACAGTATTTGAAAACCGCCAAGGCTCAGTCATCATTGCAGCTCCGATGGGCTTTGGTTTTTCGCTGAATTTGATTTCGTGATTACCTATCGACCTGGCTGCAAGAATGGCAAAGCAGACGCCTTATCCCGAATTGGAATGGGAGAATCTGATACAAACTCAGAACCAGTACCAATAATTCCCGAACAGAGGATTCTAGGCATGACTTCTTTACAGACGCTTGAAGACATTCAAGCCAGAGTGAAACAACTCCTGGACCCTACAACCTACAGGATTAAATACAAAAGGGATCAGACTTTACCATAGATAATGGTTTACCTTATTTCCAAGGACGCTTATTCCTGCCACATAAGGAATTACACGAACTAGTTATTTCCGGATATCATGATACATTAATAGAGGGACACCCCGGTATTGCCAAGACAGAGGAAAAGGTGAAACGACAATTTTGGTGGCCCTCTTGGCGAAAAGATGTTAAATCTTTTGTGATGTCCTGTGGTGTTTGCGCCCAAAATAAAAGTCAAAAGAAAAGACCAGCCGGTCTCCTTCAACCTCTAGACATACCGCCAGCACCCTGGCACACCCTATCAATGGATTTTATTACGGACCTACCTCCTTGTTCGGGGTACAATACTATTCTGGTAATTGTGGATTTGTTTTCCAAAATGGCCCACTTTATTCCTTTGAAAGGTTTACCTTCAGCTTCTGTCCTAGCCAAAGAATTCCTCGAAAATATTGTTCGGCTACATGGATTCCCATCTATACTAATCTCTGACCGGGGAAGCCAATTCATTTCCCACTTCTGGCGCAAATGTTGTCAAATGGCGCAGATCGACGTAAGATTATCGACCAGTCACCACCCTCAGACCAATGGTCAGACCGAGAGGACAAATCAGACCCTTGAGCAGTACTTACGGTGTATGTTACAGCAATCTGAAAGCAACTGGAAAGACATTCTTTGGATAGCCGAATACGCATATAATAATTCGGTACACTCTGGAACTGGCCACAGTCCTTTTTATACTTTGTTTGGGCATCACCCTCGAACCTCAAACCTTGACTCACCTCAGAACCTCGGAATGCCTGCAGTAGAACATCTGCATTCTACAATTACCCAAGCCTTCAAAGAGGCTACTACGCATTTACAACAAGCCAAGAGAAAATACAAGGAGAATGCTGATCTACATCGGAGTGAAGCACCTCCGTATCAGATTGGGGATCAAGTGTGGTTAGCTACCAGACATTTACCACTCAAAGGGCCTCGAACCTTTAACCCAAAATATCTGGGACCTTATTCTATTACGGCAATAATTAACCCAGTGGCTGTTAAACTTGATTTACCAGCTAGTATGCGAATTCACCCTGTTTTTCATGTGTCACTTCTGAAACCAGTGGTACCCGGAACCCGACTACTCAAACCTCCAGAACCTATTCTAATATATGGGGAGCCCGAATTCGAAGTGAAGAACATTTTAGACTCAAAAATGTTTAGGTCAAAACTGTTCTACCTAATTGATTGGAAGGGGTACGGACCTCAGGAGAGGTTGTGGGAACCCAGCGACCATGTGCATGCACCTCGATTAGTCAGGAAATTCCACCGACTCTTCCCAGACAAACCAAAACCTCCGGAGGGAACAACCTTGGGAGGGGCCTTGAGGGGGAGTGCTGTCATGATGCCCGCTCCTGGGGAGCCGGTTCAAGCCCTGCGTCCCCGAAAGCAGACATCCAGTCCCCAAGGAAGGACCCAGCAACCCCATACAGGGGCCCTTTGGACAGTGTCCTGGCGCCTGTGGCACCAGGCTCATAAAAGACATCAGTCCTGGCGCCATAGGCGCCAGGCTCATTATGGGAGTGCTTGGGTGCACTTACCTGATGCAGACCATGCTGCAGGATCCCGGCCTCCTTGAGGCCTGAAAGGAACTACTTTACCTGTGGGACTAATTTACCATCCGGGCGTGGTCGGGGAAGGATACATACCTGATTGGAGGAAGGATACATACCTGGAACTTCTTCCAAGGCTATTTAAACCCCACCCGAACAGCCACACGTGCTTCGCGTTGTTCTGCATCTAGCAGCTGGACGCTCAGCGTGTCTGCTCCTGCATCCTGACTTCTGCCACGCCTGCCAGCATCCTGGATCACCTGCAAAGGAAGAGAAGAAGAGAACAGAAGAAGGAAAAGTCCTTACCTGCTTAATCCACATCCCGGAGACATCTCGCCGACAATCCTGAAAAGGAAGACTTTTATTTAAAAGCTCATCTCGTCGATCGCTGCAGCGCCGCATTCCACTCACCTTTACGCTCCATGTTCAGCAGCGATCATCCGGATTCGCAGTCACGCCCCAGCGCCTAGGGAGAAAAAGACCAGAACAAAAGGTGAGAGAGAGAAGGGAATAAGGAAATCTAAATCTCCATGCTAAGACTTACCTGTTGATTCATTCCCTCTTCATTTCGGGTCTGCGCCGCATCCTGGCATTTCCGGACCCCAGCCCCTAAGGGGAAAAAGAGACATCAGCGTTAATGAGCGAATGAAAAGACATTACCAAAAAACGCTCATTAAAGACTTACCTGATTTCTACAAGGATTTCACCTCTCATCTCGGGTCGGTGCCTGTTCCCCGGCATTCCGTACCCCGTCCCCTATGGGGAAAAAGACGCTAGCATTAGTACATTAATGCATGGACACAAGGGGAACCTCTTATCAAAAAACTTACCTGGAAGCCAAGCAAGTTTGGTTCTCACCAATCCGAAAATCCAGTGAAGTAACTGGATACCAACGCGCCCCTGCATCAGAAGCAGGATGGAGAGCTCGTCCTTCCAGACCCTAAGGTGAGAAGCTATGAGGAATCACAGAAGGGTTTCGAGGAGGGTGAGAGGGGAAAGTGGGAGGCCGATTGCATTACCCCGCAGACAGTTAATCCCCTATTTTCGCCCGCAGAAGGATACTTCTGCGAGCCAGACAAGCCAGATTTGGGGGCCCGGTCCAGTCCGTCTTCCGAACCCTGCGCCTCACCTTAGAAGAGGTCAAAGCAGCGCGAACCAGGCCAGCGCCTCCGTGGGAGTCAGGTGAGCGTTACAGTGAGTTCATAAGGAGGGAACTAACCCATAGTTCTGGAGGAGGCAAAGTCAAGGCAGTCTGGATTTCTTAGAGGAGTGAGGGGGCAGCATCATTGTGGTTAAGGTGCAGAGAGGACCCCAATTAGCGTTCCATAAGCGTACAGGGAGCAGACAGGGGCCTTAGAAGTGGGCCTTTGCTGAGAGAGCCGGCTGAAGACAGCCAGTCCCTGATAGGATGAGAGTGCAGCACAGGGAGAGGTGGTTCAGCACGGCCTGCCGACACAACAAATAAAACCACGGCGGCCATTTTGGAAGGGCCAAAAAACAGTCAAATAAACAGGCAATAGTGGGAAAAAACTTGTGCTTTCAAAATAGCAAGGCAGCTCCAGGTATTAAAAAGCTCAAAAAATGGCAGCACGATGAAAATGCCAAATAAAACAGTCCTTTCCAACAATTTTATGCAAATTTTGTTTTTTTCTTTTTCTTCTCTTTTTTTTCCAATTTCGATTTTTCAGGTTCATTAATTCCCCTGGAGGTGCAGTAATGCACAGAAAGTGCACCTACCTAATGGAATGGTCAGCAGCCAGGCAAAAACTCCACATGTGCAGGAAAACAACAGATGGCCAGGAGGGTGGAAACACGAGGGTTGTTACATATTATCAACGTTGGTCATGGTGGCAGAGGAAAAGATTAGGCAGAACTGTGGGAAACAGTATTGGAAGAACAGCCGACGCTGCAGCATTGCATACTGGAATCAGCGGTCTAGTTGTTTTATGTTCGCCTGCCGCTTCCGCGACAGATCACGTGATGCCTGATAAGGAAGGAAGTGCTTCAAGCAAACTTCCCTTATTGTTCTAACTATCTATTTTCTCTCCCAATCTCCTTTTCTCAGACATACGATCCGGCCGATCACCGATTATATGGTTAGATACTTGAGAGAGGATCCGCCCTCAGCAGGGAGTGTTCACATTATCCGTCTCTACTCCCCTGTCATTACTCTTCCCTCCAAACCATACATTTCTGAATCTCCTTTCTTTTCCACTCAGCCCAGCTACCGAGTGTCATGATCTCTGCTTCCAAAAGATCAGGACTTGCCCGACTCCCTTGGAAGCAGACCCATAACCCCGGTTCCAAGTGCCAGCCAGTCCCAATTGGGACCTTTTGGACCCTGTCCTGGCGCCAGTGGCACCAGGCTCAAAAAGATGCCCAGTCCCAGTGCTGGAAGCGCCCGGCTCATAATGCTTGGGTGGACTTACCTGCAGCAGACCATGCTGCTTACTTACCTGCCAGTTGAACCCCTGATCCTCTTCTGTTTGGGACTACTTTTCCTGTTGGGTGGGGCAGGAGCCACTCCCTAGGTTCAGAACACTGTAACTCTTCTGGAAAGCAGGAACTCTTTTCTTACCTAGGCGTGGCTGTGGAAGGAGACACCTAAGCACTTCAGGAGGCTATTTAAACCACACCCGATGGATGAATCTTGCTTTGCGTTATTCTGCATTCTCTGCAGCAGAACGCTCATCGTGTCTTCTGCTTCTGATCCTGGGCCTAAGGAAACAAAGGCTTACCATCCTGGAATCCAGTCTTCAGCAGCACCTGTAAAGACAAAGAAAGAACAGGTTAGCACTAGGGTCTTCAGTGGCAGCGCATCTCTTACCTGGTCCATCGGCTGTCACCAACGCCTCGCGCTGCATTCCGGCATCTGAAAGACAAAGGCTTACCTACTCTTCGCATGTTCCGGAGGTCTTCGCACTGCATTCCGGCATCTGAAAGACAAAGGCTTACCTACTCTTCGCATGTTCCGGAGGTCTTCGCACTGCATTCCGGCATCTGAAAGACAAAAGCTTACCAGCTCTTCGCACGCTCCGGAGGCCTTCGGCGCTGCATCCCGCATCTGAAAGACAAAAGAAGGTGCGTTTAAAGACATTGGGCAACTTTATTACTCACGTGCCATTACTCCTTCCCACGCCGAATCCAGTGGGTATTCCAGCACCCTTCAGCTTCTCTAAAGCTCCGAACTTGTACCTGCAAGATAAAAGGGACAGTTAGTGCGCATCGTGAAGCAGGCTACAAGCGCTTACCTACGTGCTTCCAGGCGCTTCTATTCCTCACGCGGGTTCGATCCTCAACTCTCATCAGCCCGCCATCCGCCATCGCCGGAACTCTGCAAAACAAGAGATATCATTACAAAAGACTTTTAAGACATTTGAAGCGCCCCGAACTTACCGTTCGTGCAGTTAACGACGGACAGCAGTCCTCTGAGGTCAAGAGGCCTGCACCCTTATCCAGTGAAGGAACTGGTTACGGCACCCTGCCCCGAGGCAGATGGAGAGCTCGGCGTTCACTTACCTAAGGTGAGGGCGTTAACCTTTGGGGTTCTACAGGAGAAGAGAAAGGGAAGAGGAGAGAGGCACCCAATAACCCCAGTTCATTAATCCCATATTTTCTATCTGCAGACATCTTACTCTTCGAGTCAGACATACAGTGCACAGAGGTCCAGCCCAAAGAGCCAACCGTGTGTTACACATCACCCTTGAAGATACGGCATTCACCCAGTCAAGACCGGTGCCTCTGCGGGAATCAGGTGAGCGTTACAGAACGCAAAGCCTACCGCAAAACTCCCACCCAGGCGCTATGGAAACCTCGGATACCGACCAACTAGCCCAGTTACTTGGGGAACTAAGAGCAGAAGTGCATGCAGCCCTTCAGGAAACGAATGCTCTAAGAAGGGAACTGATTATTTCCAAGGAGCGAACAGACGATCTCGCTAGACAATTGCTACAGTCACAAGCCGGACAAACTCCGTTACCCGCATCAGGGGCAAATCTTCCTTCAACATCCTCTACGAACCCAGTGCAGATCAACCTACCTGGGAATGTACCTCTGGCTCCGCCCGAACGATTTTCTGGTGACCCAAAGAGGTTTGCAGTATTCATTAATCAGTGCCGGTTGCACTTCTTATGCCGGCCAGCAGCCTTTCCAACTGATCAAGCTAAGGTAGCTTTTGTGCTTTCGTACCTTAGTGGCAATGCGGCAGACTGGTCGATCCCTCTAGTTAATCAAGATGATCCGGTTCTCCATGATTTTCAAGCTTTTCAGCTCAGTATGGAAAAACTGTTTGCAAGACAATCACTGGGGCAGGCCTTGGACAATGAGCTCCTTTCATTGCGACAGGGTAATCAAGACCTTTTGGCTTATATTGCGTATTTCAACAGACTGATAGTGGAAACTCGATGGCCTGAGGACAAAAGGATTACACTGTTTTATAGAGGTCTACGTGGAGAGCTCAAAGATGTGTTAGCCCAAGTAGTGAATCCCCCGCAAGACTGTTCGGACTATATTGACTTAGTCGTTCAAATTGACCACAGACTGCAGAACAGGAAGGCCGATCGTTCCAAGTTTGATGCTCGAGTATTTTCCAAACCACCAACTCCTACCAAAGGAGTAGACTCCGGGGAACCCATGCAAATAGGGGGCCTGAAAGGACCACTAACACAAAAGGAGCGGGAAAGGAGAAAACAGCTGCAATTATGCCTCTATTGCGGAAACTCGGGGCACTTTCTTCGAGACTGTCCGGTGAAACCAGCCAAGAAGGCAGTAGGAGCTGCAGTTACCAGGGTCACAAACTCTGAGCAGGGAAACAACCTCGCCCGACAAGAATAGAGGTCCTCTTGCCGAGCGTTAAAACCAGTTCCGTGACCTCGCATTTCGTGATACCTATGGTCCTCATTAGCCCTGAACATCCGGATCGATTACATGCGATTGAAGCTTACGTCGACAGCGGTGTCATTGGCAATTATGTGGATCATGAAATGGTTTTGAGGATGAATCTGACTCTTTGTCCAAAGGCTGTAAAGGACGTCATTACTACGGTGGATGGTACGGAGATAGCCTCCGGACCAGTAACGCATACCACCCAAGAAGTGACGCTAGTAAGTCAAGATGGACGCCATGAGAAGATCGTGTTCGATGTGATCAAGGCCCCTCAGTTCCAGATTATTCTAGGAATTCCTTGGTTAGAGAAGCACAATCCTCAGATCGATTGGCGAGCAAGAACGGTTCAGTTTCCAGAATGTGTCTCTACTTGTCACCCTCGACCTGGTGTTGCACTGGCAGCAATTTCCTCGGAGGCTCCCCAGTTACCTCCTGAATACCTAGAATTCCAAGATGTTTTCCGGAAGGATCAGGCTAACTCTCTACCTCCTCATAGGTCTTATGACTGCCAGATAGACCTGATACCTGGATCTACTCCTCCTTGTAGTAGAATTTATGCCCTCACCGAGCCTGAGAATCTTCACCTCCGACAATACCTGGATCAATACCTAGCGAATGGGTTTATTCGTCCTTCCAAGTCCCCTGCTTCCTCAGGTTTGTTCTTCGTTCCAAAAAAAGAAGGGGACCTTAGAACTTGTATAGATTATCGCGCCCTGAACCAGATCACCGTTAAGAATAGATATCCGTTACCTTTGATCCCTGAACTCCTGGACCAAGTCAGAAAAGCATGCATATATACAAAGCTGGATCTTAGAGGAGCCTACCACTTGGTACGAGTAAAAGAGGGCGATGAATGGAAGACGGCCTTCCGCACCAAGTATGGGCTATTTGAATATCAGGTCATGCCCTTCGGACTTTGCAATGCCCCGGCCGCCTTTCAATATTTTATGAACGATGTCCTCAGAGAGCTCATAGATGTGTGTGTTGTTGTTTACATTGACGACATCCTTGTTTATTCTTCATCGGAAACTGAACATCAGAAACACGTGAAAATGGTCCTCGAGAGATTGCGTCAACACAAACTTTTCGCTAAGTTGGAAAAATGTGTTTTCAACGTGACTGAAGTTGAATTCTTGGGATTCATATTATCACCTAGCGGAGTGCGTATGGATTCAAAGAAGGTCGATGCAATTCTCAAATGGCCATCGCCATCCTCCGTAAAAGATGTTCAAAGCATGTTAGGCTTCGCTAACTTTTACCGAAGGTTTATCCCTGAATTCTCTCGAATAGTCCAGCCCATCACCGCCTTGTTAAAGAAAAACAAACGTTTTGAATGGTCTACCGAGGCGGAACAAGCTTTCCAGAATTTGAAGACTAGATTTATCTCTGCACCGATCTTAAAACATCCTCCCCCAGAACTCCCCTACATCCTTGAAACTGATGCTTCGAGCCTTGCCATGGGGGCAGTTCTATCACAAAAGGACCCAGTAACCAATCAGTTGCATCCCGTGGCATTTTGGTCCCGCAAATTCTCGCCTCCTGAAATCAATTACACTATTACTGATAAGGAACTTCTAGCTATCAAGTCCGCCTTTAAGGCTTGGCGGCATTATCTTCTGGGGGCCCGACACACCGTTACTGTGATTACAGATCACCGAAACCTGCAATATTTGAAAACCGCAAAAGCTCAATCCTCTAGGCAACTCCGTTGGGCACTATTCTTTGCCGAGTTTGACTTCATAATTACCTATCGACCTGGTACAAAAAACGGTAAAGCTGATGCCCTTTCTCGGATGGGAGTGGAAGAACATTTGATCAATCCTAAACCTGTACCTATCATTCCCGAACAAAGAATTCTAGGTGTAATCGCCACACAATCCATAGAGGAAGTTAAGGATAAAGCCAGGCTACTGGTAACTCCAGCAGACATACAGAATTGGCATCTGCAGGGAAAGGACTTTACGGTGAAGGACAACCTATTATATTTCCAAGAACGGTTATACCTGCCCAGCACAGATTTACAGAAAAAGGTAATCTCTTGTTATCACGATTCTTTAATGGAAGGACATCCCGGTATGACCAAGACCTCAGAAAAGATCAAGCGCCACTTCTGATGGCCGTCTTGGAAAAAAGATATCAGAGACTTTATAATGTCCTGTGGAGTATGCGCCCAAAACAAGAGTCAAAAGGAAAAACCAGCCGGCCTCTTACGCCCTATTGACATCCCGCCTCGCCCTTGGCATACGCTTTCTATGGACTTCATCACCGATCTACCTCCATGCTCCGGATACAATACGATCCTAGTAATCGTGGACCTATTCTCCAAGATGGCGCATTTCATTCCACTCAAAGGCTTACCAACAGCAGCAACTCTGGCCCGAGAATTTCTCGAAAACATCGTCCGACTGCACGGTTTTCCTTCAGTTCTAATTTCGGATCGAGGTAGTCAATTTATTTCTCATTTTTGGCGAAGTTGCTGTCGGTCGGCTCAAATTGATGTGAGACTTTCGACCAGCCACCACCCTCAAACCGACGGACAAACCGAGAGGACCAATCAAACTCTGGAACAGTATTTGCGCTGCATGCTACAACAAACTGAAAAAACTTGGAAAGATATCCTTTGGATAGCCGAATATGCCTACAATAACTCTGTCCACTCGGGAACTGGGAAGACCCCGTTTTTTCTTTTATACGGTAGTCACCCTCGAACCTCGGAGTTGGATCCACTCGAAGATCTTGGAACACCAGCAGTAGACCACCTGCATTCTACAATCACCCAAGCCTTTAAGGAAGCCGTTTCTCACCTTCAAAGGGCTAAAGAACAATACAAGAAAGGAGCAGACCAACATCGGAAGGAAGCCCCCCAATATCAAGTAGGAGATCAAGTCTGGTTATCCACCAAATATCTACCTCTAAAAGGACCACGCACATTCAACCCAAGATACCTTGGTCCCTATTCCATCACTACCATAGTAAATCCAGTAGCGGTCAAGTTGGACTTGCCCCCTCACATGAAGATACATCCGGTCTTCCACGTCTCTCTATTAAAACCCGTGCAACCTCAAACCCGACTAACTACATCTCCAAAACCTATTCTAGTTGATGGAGAACTCGAGTTTGAAGTCAAAAGCATCCTGGATTCCAAGATCTCCAAATCTAAACTATTTTACCTGATTGACTGGAAAGGCTACGGTCCCCAAGAAAGATCCTGGGAACCTGCAGAATATGTCCACGCGCCTCGTCTAATCAAAAGATTTCATCGAACATTTCCTAACAAGCCCAAACCCCCGGAGAAGCCCGGTTTGGGAGGGGCCTTGAGGGGGGGTGCTGTCATGATCTCTGCTTCCAAAAGATCAGGACTTGCCCGACTCCCTTGGAAGCAGACCCATAACCCCGGTTCCAAGTGCCAGCCAGTCCCAATTGGGACCTTTTGGACCCTGTCCTGGCGCCAGTGGCACCAGGCTCATAAAGATGCCCAGTCCCAGCGCTGGAAGCGCCGGGCTCATAATGCTTGGGTGGACTTACCTGCAGCAGACCATGCTGCTTACTTACCTGCCAGTTGAACGCCTGATCCTCTTCTGTTTGGGACTACTTTTCCTGTTGGGTGGGGCAGGAGCCACTCCCTAGGTTCAGAACACTGGAACTCTTCTGGAAAGCAGGAACTCTTTTCTTACCTAGGCGTGGCTGTGGAAGGAGACACCTAAGCACTACAGGAGGCTATTTAAACCACACCCGATGGATGAATCTTGCTTTGCGTTATTCTGCATTCTCTGCAGCAGAACGCTCATCGTGTCTTCTGCTTCTGATCCTGGGCCTAAGGAAAGAAAGGCTTACCATCCTGGAATCCAGTCTTCAGCAGCACCTGTAAAGACAAAGAAAGAACAGGTTAGCACTACGGTCTTCAGTGGCAGCGCATCTCTTACCTGGTCCATCGGCTGTCACCAACGCCTCGCGCTGCATTCCGGCATCTGAAAGACAAAGGCTTACCTACTCTTCGCATGTTCCGAGGTCTTCGCACTGCATTCCGGCATCTGAAAGACAAAGGCTTACCTACTCTTCTCATGTTCCGGAGGTCTTCGCACTGCATTCCGGCCTCTGAAAGACAAAAGCTTACCAGCTCTTCGCAAGCTCCGGAGGCCTTCGGCGCTGCATCCCGCATCTGAAAGACAAAAGAAGGTGCGTTTAAAGACATTGGGCAACTTTATTACTCATGTGCCATTACTCCTTCCCACGCCGAATCCAGTGGGTATTCCAGCACCCTTCAGCT
Organism: Ambystoma mexicanum; assembly: GCF_040938575.1. Lineage (NCBI taxonomy): Eukaryota > Metazoa > Chordata > Amphibia > Caudata > Ambystomatidae > Ambystoma > Ambystoma mexicanum. The sequence continues at coordinate 851,191,598 of NC_090936.1, read as the reverse complement.
TCTCTAAAGCTCCGAACTTGTACCTGCAAGATAAAAGGGACAGTTAGTGCGCATCGTGAAGCAGGCTACAAGCGCTTACCTACGTGCTTCCAGGCGCTTCTATTCCTCACGCGGGTTCGATCCTCAACTCTCATCAGCCTGCCATCCGCCATCGCCGGAACTCTGCAAAACAAGAGATATCATTACAAAAGACTTTTAAGACATTTGAAGCGCCCCGAACTTACCGTTCGTGCAGTTAACGACGGACAGCAGTCCTCTGAGGTCAAGAGGCCTGCACCCTTATCCAGTGAAGGAGCTGGTTACGGCACCCTGCCCCGAGGCAGATGGAGAGCTCGGCGTTCACTTACCTAAGGTGAGGGCGTTAACCTTTGGGGTTCTACAGGAGAAGAGAAAGGGAAGAGGAGAGAGGCACCCAATAACCCCAGTTCATTCATCCCATATTTTCTATCTGCAGACATCTTACTCTTCGAGTCAGACATACAGTGCACAGAGGTCCAGCCCAAAGAGCCAACCGTGTGTTACACATCATCTTTGAAGATACGGCATTCACCCAGTCAAGACCGGCGCCTCTGCGGGAATCAGGTGAGCGTTACACCGAGTCAGCCTCCTGAGACACTTTCCGCTGTTTTCCTCAAACCTCAGAGAATAGTCAAGTCTTTGTATCGAACACCTGTCAGGATTCATTGTAAGTCCCCTCCCGATAGGTAGCTTTCTGTATCGAGACACCCTTCTATCCTTGCACTTACCTGTTCTGCCTTTCTTTCATAGAAAGAATACCAACCCTCATCGCGTACAAACTCGTCTAAGGAACTGCGTCCACACTCCACCGCCCAGTCCGGAGCTTCGCTGCTACACTGCTTTTTTTCCCCTGGAGGGTTTCCCTGGGGGTTGTGCCTTCCTCCTCCCTGACTTTCAACCGTGGGGAGAGAGGGGAGCAGGATTCTCACGGGAGATTTTCCAATTCCTTGCTGGCTGTCTTCATTGTAAATCGCAGCCTGCCCAGGTTAGTGATACAGATTGTCATATACCAGTTATCAGAATAACAGTTAGCGACACCCAAAAAAGATTTGAGAAGGATTTGGTTATTGCCAAGGCAGACTGCGATTTACAATGGAGCAACAGATGCAACAACTCATGGCCGCTATGCAGGCTATGTCCTTAGAAATGCAGACTTTAAAACAAGATAACGCACAGTTAAAACAACAGGTAGTCCGGGCATTCACAGAGACTCCCCCATCTTCGTTACAGATTAGTAAATTTGACGGCGATCCTCACAAATTGAAGGAGTTTCTTGATAACTGCACGATCCAATTTACCTTTAAGCCCCTGTTTTTTCCAACAGAAAAAGATAAGGTGGGATTTTTGATTTTGCATTTATCAGGGCCCGCATTGGCCTGGGCTACTCCTTTGGTTACCTCGGGCAATGCTGTTCTAGACTCATTCCCAGCCTTTACCAACAGTTTGAAATCTATGTTCAGCCGAAAATAAATCTCGGTAACCACCCAGGAGAGGTTACTTGATTTTAAACAGGGTTCAAAGGACCTCATATCATATATCATTCTTTTTAAACAACTGTCCGCTGAAACTGGATGGCCGGATGATGAACTTACTACCTTATTCAGACAATGCCTTTCTGAAGAGCTCAAAGATGAGGTATCCGAGGTTCCCAGACCAGCCAATCTGACGGACATGATCACTCTTACTATGCAGATCGATTACCGGTTACAGGAACGTCACCATGAGAGGAAAAAGGGAAAAGGTATCCGGTCTCATAAAGAATTTCTTCCCAGTATTACTAAGCCTGTATCCACAGAAGAGCCTATGCAAATAGGTTCCATGAGGGGTCCACTATCCACTAATGAGAGAGAGAGGAGAAAGACGTTGGGACTGTGTATGTATTGTGGGTCTTTCGTACACATACTAAGAGACTGTCCATTAGTCCCACCACGTCGAAACCATTCCCAGGTTTCGGGAAATGCCAAGCCCCTACCATAGGGGGAACCACGGTAGGCGTTTTTCGACAGGGTTCCCCTAGTAGAAAAGAATCTTCACTAGACACTGAACTAACTGAACAACCTATGGTGGTGATTTCTCTGACAATGATCCTCCCGAATGTCATCCTAAAGAATATCCCTGCGCCTATTGATTGTGGGGCAGCGGGGAACTTTTTGGATGATGAGTGGGCTTCTAAGAAAGATATTGCCAGAGTAACTAAACCACTAGCCACTCCTATTCAGGGGGTGGATGGAACTCCCTTAAGTTCAGGTCCTATCCGAGAATAAACTATACCCTTAACCTGTTTAGTTGCTGCTCACCAGGAAGTTCTGGAGTTTGATCTAATCAGAACCACACATTTTCTGGTAATTTTAGGCCTCCCTTGGCTAAGATTACATAACCCATTTATCAATTGGTTCGCCAGAACTCTCTTTTTGGGATCGGAATACTGTGTTACTCATTGTTTGTCCCAAACGTCAGCGGGAGTACATATTCCTTCTGAGACTGAACAGATTCAGAGTGTTCCATCTATTAACCACATTAGAAAGATCCCCGATTGCCATCAACAATATTTGGCAGTGTTTTCGACTCCCAAATTCCCTACTCTACCCCCACATAGAAGAGATGACTGTCATATTAATCTTCTCCCTGACCAGACTCTTCAATTTGGTCAGATGTATGTGCTATCTCACAAAGAAAAGTCCACCCTTAAGGAGTACCTACAACAAAATATCCAGAACGGTCTGATCACCGAATCCAACTCTCCTGCAGGAGCATCATTATTCTTTGCCCCGAAGAAAGACTCTGAAGAACTCAGACCATGTATAGACTACCCAGGACTGAATAGAATTACCATTCCTGACAAATACCCAATGCCATTGATCCCTGATATTTTAGAAGCTGTTCAGGGGGCATCGCTCTATACAAAGTTAGATCTGAGAGGGGCATAGCACCTCATCAGAATTGCTCCAGGAGACGAATGGAAGACGGCGTTCCGAACTCCATTCGGACACTATGAATATCATGTTATGCCCTTCGGCCTGGTCAATGGACTGGCTATATTTAAACGCTTTATGGACCATCTATTCTCTGACATTCTTCTTCATTTTGGCAAGAAACAAAGATTAGGTGAAAACCCAATCATACAGCCGCTCTCTGGAATCCCATACTGGGTTTGTTATTAGTTGTAATTTCACTATGTATAGTTCCTTCGATCCAATTCTTGAAAAAATACAAAAGTCAAATATATAGTGATTTTTCAATGTTGAAAATTATTTTATAGAAAGAAGTGACTAGTAGCCACCAAAATTGTTCTTCGTGAGGAAGAGATTGCCATAAATCACTCTATCTGAAGACTTATTTTTGTGCCAATGCATTTCGGAATATAACAAATTCCTTCATCAGGGCAAGTCTAAAACAATAAACACATAACATTCACATGCAATTGTGCCAACCATCCCAAGATTAATATCCAATATAGAATAATTCCCACATTAGAAACAACGTAAGTATATAAATATCAGTATGAACAATCATCATCCAAATAGTTGAAAAAATATGAAGGTAAACACATACCCGACAATGTAATGAGCCGGATCAGAAGGCAGGTCAAAAGATATAAATTAAGAAACAAATCAGTACAAAGGCAAGTAAAGTTATCACTATAACAAAATGGAGGGAATCGGGTCCATTACCTGATGTAGGTGAGTAATGGCGAAATCTATGTTTCAGAGGTCAGGCTGCTCCACCGTGTACGGCGAGTAGGTGCTGTGAATGGTAAAGTGAATATATATAAAGGACCTATTCAAAGTGTAGCTAAACGCTAAATAGAAATAAACAGGCGTGAATTGTAACTCACCATATGTAAAGAACGAAGCGGAGAAGTTCTCTCAGCGTCTGCTCAAAGCAGACTGTCTTTGTTGCATCGGCGCGTTGCCGAGCAACCTGGTTTAATAAGACACGTGATTGAAGGCAGAATGTCCTCCTTGCATCGGTGCGCAGCCAAGCAACTCAGTTGTGTAAGACACGTGATCACGGCTCTATGAACACGAGCCGTGACCCGTGTCCGAGAACTGATCAATAAACTCAATATGATCAAAATATCTAATTACTGGACCTCCTGGGGCAGTAATGATAAAAGTCATCGCCTAAGAATCAAAAAAGAAATAAGTAATCTGTCATCCATGGACATAGAAAAAATACTAAGATTGAATGAACCCATTTGGATAAAAGTAATGGCTGTTATATGAGCACCTCAGATGAGGCTATACTAATTATGAACGTACCTAAGTAGGATGGATGGAGCCTAGGGAGCAACCCTAGGGCTGTACCTTATATTAATAGTATGTGCCTTAATGCCGCTAGTGGTGTCGTCTAGACAGACGGCACCTCGGGTCCTGGGGGAACTCCAGGATGCGCAGCATGCAGGACATCTTTTAAACATGGGAAACATCTCTTGTTCATATACATTCAAGTGACCCTCAACATTCAGGTCATATACGTACTGGTGTCAATCTAAACCAAATGATGCTAAATGCAATGTAAGAAAACAATTAGAAAAAACAATTAGAGAAAACAGTGAAAGTTGATCTCCTCATTTAACCCATTGGGTGCCAGACTGCCAAGTTTGTCAATCCAATATGTCTCTCTGCGACTCAAACGTTGGCATAAATCCTCATGAGGGCTGTTCTTGGTTAAAGCTTCCAAAATTACAAATTTTATTTGGGACACGTTATGTCCATTGGCCATCCAATGTCGTGCCACAGCTGAATTAATGTTTGCATTACGAATACAAGATCGGTGTTCACCCCACCTCAATTTAGCTGTTCGGGTTGACTGTCCCACATAAAATTTCCCACACGGGCATTTAATGCCGTAGATGATATTACTACTGTCACATGTAGCAAAAGTCTTAAGCATAATCTTCTGCCCCGTCCTTGGATGGTTAATGGAGTTTCCTTTAATAACAAAATTACAGTTGACACACTGTAAACAAGGATATGTCCCAGTTCGCTGTGTCATAGGTTCCCTGACTGTAGGTTTCGTCTGCACCAATTCATCCCTTAGGTTCCTACTGCGTTGGTATGCAAAGATTGGTCTTTCACTAAAAATATCTTGAACTCGAATATCATTCTTGAAAATCTCCCAATGCTTCATAATAGTTTTCTTGATTTTGTTACTTTGCGTAGAGAACTTGGATACAAATACTGGTGACTTCAATTCTCTCTTACTTTTGGGATTCTGTTCTGATAATAGAGTCTCTCGTGATATGGCATCAACTCTGTCAGATGCCAGATCGAGTTCACCCTGCTTATATCCCCGGGCCAGAAATTTTTCTTTCATTTCCATCTGTTGCATTCTGTAGTCTTCAGGATCACTCACTATTTTCTTGACCCTAAGTAATTGGCTGTACGGTAGATTCTTCAGTAGGCTCGGCTGATGGAAGCTGAGTCGGTGCAGGAGATTATTCCGATCAGTCTCTTTCCGAAACAGTGAAGTGCTGTAGATAGTGAGTTGTTTTCTGACTTGTACATCAAGGAATGTTATGATTTCATCTGAGATCTCTCTAGTGAACTGTACCCTTTGGTCGATGCTGTTTAGATACACAAAAAATGTTTCAAAAGACTCTCTGGTTCCTTTCCAAATTCCAAAGATGTCGTCTATGTATCTCGTCCAGATGCGGATGTCCTTGTTCCATTCCTGTTTATTCAATACATGGTCTGTTTCAAATTTATACATGAAACTGTTGGCATATGAGGGTGCCATGGTAGCTCCCATTGAAGTCCCTGCAGTTTGTAGAAAAAATTGGTTGCCATATTGAAAATAGGAGTTCTCAGCAATGAATTGTAATAATGCCAGTATGAATTCCTTCTGGGCCCGTATCTCGGGTGCTTTCAGTAACAGCCATTCTACAGCCTCCATTCCCAGGTCGTGGGGTATAGAGGTGTATAAACTCTTCACGTCTATAGTAAACAACAGATCTTCAGGCAAAGGTGTCAATGAGCTAAGCTTTTGCAGGAAGTGGGTGGTATCCCTTGTGTAGGTGTTGGTCTCTTGTATCAATGGCTGTAGGAAGAAATCTATATAAATCCCTAAAGGTTGGTTGATGCTCTCTATCCCTGCAACAATTGGTCTACCTGGTGGTTTGATGGCATCTTTATGGATTTTTGGCAGCGTATAGAAATTAGGTATTGTAGGATGTTCTTTCGAGAGAAATTTTTGTGTATGCTCGTTGATCCAATCCAATTCAAATGCTTTATCTAGGAGGTTCTTCAAATTCTGTTTAATCGAAAGGGTGGGGTCATGGTCCAAACTAGCATATGTAGTCTGGTCTTGGAGCTGTCTTCTACATTCAGCATCATAGTCACATGTATTCTGAATAACCAAGGCTCCTCCCTTATCTGCAGGACGAATGGGTATACTCTTGTCACTAAACAGGTCTCTAATCAATCTCATCTCGTGTGGTTTTAAGTTCCTGTACGGAGGATTTCTGTAGCTGATACGTTCAAGGTCCCGAGTGACTAGTCTCTGGAATATTTCTATGGATGGTACTGTAATGGGTGGAACAAACCCACTTTTGACTCTAAATTCTTGAAAGTCTGGAATCTCGGTCGGACTTTCTTGTGTCTCCAACTCGTTAAAGAAGACTTTAAGTTTAAGTTTACGAACAAACTTATATAGTTCTATCTTCGTGTCAAACAAGGTGGTACCGTAAGTCGGTACGAAGCTGAGACCTTTCTGTAGAGTCTCTTCCTCTGCCTTGTTGAGTCGCCTCCCCGAAATGTTAACGACTAACTTTTCTTCTGCTGTAATCTCGTTAGGGGTTTGTTTCTTGTGTTGCCTCCTCCCCCTGCAGGTTCTTTTCGGCGGGCGCCTAAAAAAGATACAGCAGACGGAGCTTGTGCCAAAGGGCTTGTTGTCTGTGCAAGATTCTCTGTGGTTTGTTCTGCTGGAATATCAGACTCTCTCTGGGCTTCTGAATCGGAACTGGAGGTATTGTCAGATGTGTATCCAAAAGGTTTCTTTGGTGCTGCTCGGCCGTATTTGTCCATCCAGGTGTATACCTCGTCATTGATATAATCATAGGTATCCCTCTTGAATTTTTTAATCTTCTTTTGCTCCAATTCAGATTTGTAGTTCTCAAGTTTAGTGTTAATCTCTAGTAGTAAAGTGTCATATTCCTCTCTTCCAAGTGTATCAACTAATTCCTTCTCTATCTCCTGAATTTCTGTACCCAGGGTTGTTAAATTCTTTGATAACTCTTGGATAGTTAGCAAGATGAGGTCCAGTGAACATTTATTCAGTATAGATTCCCACCTTCGAACAAACTCTTTACTCTCTTTGCATAGGGTCGGTCGGAGCTGTATGCGAAGCCCCCTTGGGATGCGTTGGTTTTTGAAATATCGTCCAAGGGTAATTGCGTGTAATTTCCTGTTTATCTCCTTTCGTATAAGATACTCTAATTGTTTAATTCGTTTGGCCGGATCCTTTGGTGTAGTACCATGAGCACCAATAGACGTTTCGCTAATGAGTTCAAGAATGGCAGATGCTTCCTCAGTTGAGAAACCTAAAGTTTCTGCACATATGTTGGATAAACCTTCAATGTCCTCAAATGACATGTTCAGTATGTTGGGTAATCTTTTTTGAAATTGTGTGCCACCACTGCTGTGTGTCTCACCAAAAGAGGGAAGGAAAGAAGCAGGAAGCAAATTTGAGTGGGCACCACAGGAGTATCGAATCCTTCTGGCGTTATCAAAAGTTTCTAGTGTGATAAGTCTTTGTTAGGAAGTTAGATCCTCTATGCAGGAGCTGGCTGAAAAAGGCCTGGAGACACCCAAACCCAAAAAATACAGCAAGAAACAAAGATTAGGTGAAAACCCAATCATACAGCCGCTCTCTGGAATCCCATACTGGGTTTGTTATTAGTTGTAATTTCACTATGTATAGTTCCTTCGATCCAATTCTTGAAAAATTACAAAAGTCAAATATATAGTGATTTTTCAATGTTGAAAATTATTTTATAGAAAGAAGTGACTAGTAGCCACCAAAATTGTTCTTCGTGAGGAAGAGATTGCCATAAATCACTCTATCTGAAGACTTATTTTTGTGCCAATGCATTTCGGAATATAACAAATTCCTTCATCAGGGCAAGTCTAAAACAATAAACACATAACATTCACATGCAATTGTGCCAACCATCCCAAGATTAATATCCAATATAGAATAATTCCCACATTAGAAACAACGTAAGTATATAAATATCAGTATGAACAATCATCATCCAAATAGTTGAAAAAATATGAAGGCAAACACATACCAGACAATGTAATGAGCCGGATCAGAAGGCAGGTCAAAAGATATAAAATAAGAAACAAATCAGTACAAAGGCAAGTAAAGTTATCACTATAACAAAATGGAGGGAATCGGGTCCATTACCTGATGTAGGTGAGTAATTGCGAAATCTATGTTTCAGAGGTCAGGCTGCTCCACCGTGTACGGCGAGTAGGTGCTGTGAATGGTAAAGTGAATATATATAAAGGACCTATTCAAAGTGTAGCTAAACGCTAAATAGAAATAAACAGGCGTGAATTGTAACTCAACATATGTAAAGAACGAAGCGGAGAAGTTCTCTCAGCGTCTGCTCAAAGCAGACTGTCTTTGTTGCATCGGCGCGTTGCCGAGCAACCTGGTTTAATAAGACACGTGATTGAAGGCAGAATGTCCTCCTTGCATCGGTGCGCAGCCAAGCAACTCAGTTGTGTAAGACACGTGATCACGGCTCTATGAACACGAGCCGTGACCCGTGTCCGAGAACTGATCAATAAACTCAATATGATCAAAATATCTAATTACTGGACCTCCTGGGGCAGTAATGATAAAAGTCATCGCCTAAGAATCAAAAAAGAAATAAGTAATCTGTCATCCATGGACATAGAAAAAATACTAAGATTGAATGAACCCATTTGGATAAAAGTAATGGCTGTTATATGAGCACCTCAGATGAGGCTATACTAATTATGAACGTACCTAAGTAGGATGGATGGAGCCTAGGGAGCAACCCTAGGGCTGTACCTTATATTAATAGTATGTGCCTTAATGCCGCTAGTGGTGTCGTCTAGACAGACGGCACCTCGGGTCCTGGGGGAACTCCAGGATGCGCAGCATGCAGGACATCTTTTAAACATGGGAAACATCTCTTGTTCATATACATTCAAGTGACCCTCAACATTCAGGTCATATACGTACTGGTGTCAATCTAAACCAAATGATGCTAAATGCAATGTAAGAAAACAATTAGAAAAAACAATTAGAGAAAACAGTGAAAGTTGATCTCCTCATTTAACCCATTGGGTGCCAGACTGCCAAGTTTGTCAATCCAATATGTCTCTCTGCGACTCAAACGTTGGCATAAATCCTCATGAGGGCTGTTCTTGGTTAAAGCTTCCAAAATTACAAATTTTATTTGGGACACGTTATGTCCATTGGCCATCCAATGTCGTGCCACAGCTGAATTAATGTTTGCATTACGAATACAAGATCGGTGTTCACCCCACCTCAATTTAGCTGTTCGGGTTGACTGTCCCACATAAAATTTCCCACACGGGCATTTAATGCCGTAGATGATATTACTACTGTCACATGTAGCAAAAGTCTTAAGCATAATCTTCTGCCCCGTCCTTGGATGGTTAATGGAGTTTCCTTTAATAACAAAATTACAGTTGACACACTGTAAACAAGGATATGTCCCAGTTCGCTGTGTCATAGGTTCCCTGACTGTAGGTTTCGTCTGCACCAATTCATCCCTTAGGTTCCTACTGTGTTGGTATGCAAAGATTGGTCTTTCACTAAAAATATCTTGAACTCGAATATCATTCTTGAAAATCTCCCAATGCTTCATAATAGTTTTCTTGATTTTGTTACTTTGCGTAGAGAACTTGGATACAAATACTGGTGACTTCAATTCTCTCTTACTTTTGGGATTCTGTTCTGATAATAGAGTCTCTCGTGATATGGCATCAACTCTGTCAGATGCCAGATCGAGTTCACCCTGCTTATATCCCCGGGCCAGAAATTTTTCTTTCATTTCCATCTGTTGCATTCTGTAGTCTTCAGGATCACTCACTATTTTCTTGACCCTAAGTAATTGGCTGTACGGTAGATTCTTCAGTAGGCTCGGCTGATGGAAGCTGAGTCGGTGCAGGACATTATTCCGATCAGTCTCTTTCCGAAACAGTGAAGTGCTGTAGATAGTGAGTTGTTTTCTGACTTGTACATCAAGGAATGTTATGATTTCATCTGAGATCTCTCTAGTGAACTGTACCCTTTGGTCGATGCTGTTTAGATACACAAAAAATGTTTCAAAAGACTCTCTGGTTCCTTTCCAAATTCCAAAGATGTCGTCTATGTATCTCGTCCAGATGCGGATGTCCTTGTTCCATTCCTGTTTATTCAATACATGGTCTGTTTCAAATTTATACATGAAACTGTTGGCATATGAGGGTGCCATGGTAGCTCCCATTGAAGTCCCTGCAGTTTGTAGAAAAAATTGGTTGCCATATTGAAAATAGGAGTTCTCAGCAATGAATTGTAATAATGCCAGTATGAATTCCTTCTGGGCCCGTATCTCGGGTGCTTTCAGTAACAGCCATTCTACAGCCTCCATTCCCAGGTCGTGGGGTATAGAGGTGTATAAACTCTTCACGTCTATAGTAAACAACAGATCTTCAGGCAAAGGTGTCAATGAGCTAAGCTTTTGCAGGAAGTGGGTGGTATCCCTTGTGTAGGTGTTGGTCTCTTGTATCAATGGCTGTAGGAAGAAATCTATATAAATCCCTAAAGGTTGGTTGATGCTCTCTATCCCTGCAACAATTGGTCTACCTGGTGGTTTGATGGCATCTTTATGGATTTTTGGCAGCGTATAGAAATTAGGTATTCTAGGATGTTCTTTCGAGAGAAATTTTTGTGTATGCTCGTTGATCCAATCCAATTCAAATGCTTTATCTAGGAGGCTCTTCAAATTCTGTTTAATCGAAAGGGTGGGGTCATGGTCCAAACTAGCATATGTAGTCTGGTCTTGGAGCTGTCTTCTACATTCAGCATCATAGTCACATGTATTCTGAATAACCAAGGCTCCTCCCTTATCTGCAGGACGAATGGTAATACTCTTGTCACTAAACAGGTCTCTAATCAATCTCATCTCGTGTGGTTTTAAGTTCCTGTACGGAGGATTTCTGTACCCTCATATGCCAACAGTTTCATGTATAAATTTGAAACAGACCATGTATTGAATAAACAGGAATGGAACAAGGACATCCGCATCTGGACGAGATACATAGACGACATCTTTGGAATTTGGAAAGGAACCAGAGAGTCTTTTGAAACATTTTTTGTGTATCTAAACAGCATCGACCAAAGGGTACAGTTCACTAGAGAGATCTCAGATGAAATCATAACATTCCTTGATGTACAAGTCAGAAAACAACTCACTATCTACAGCACTTCACTGTTTCGGAAAGAGACTGATCGGAATAATCTCCTGCACCGACTCAGCTTCCATCAGCCGAGCCTACTGAAGAATCTACCGTACAGCCAATTACTTAGGGTCAAGAAAATAGTGAGTGATCCTGAAGACTACAGAATGCAACAGATGGAAATGAAAGAAAAATTTCTGGCCCGGGGATATAAGCAGGGTGAACTCGATCTGGCATCTGACAGAGTTGATGCCATATCACGAGAGACTCTATTATCAGAACAGAATCCCAAAAGTAAGAGAGAATTGAAGTCACCAGTATTTGTATCCAAGTTCTCTACGCAAAGTAACAAAATCAAGAAAACTATTATGAAGCATTGGGAGATTTTCAAGAATGATATTCGAGTTCAAGATATTTTTAGTGAAAGACCAATCTTTGCATACCAACGCAGTAGGAACCTAAGGGATGAATTGGTGCAGACGAAACCTACAGTCAGGGAACCTATGACACAGCGAACTGGGACATATCCTTGTTTACAGTGTGTCAACTGTAATTTTGTTATTAAAGGAAACTCCATTAACCATCCAAGGACGGGGCAGAAGATTATGCTTAAGACTTTTGCTACATGTGACAGTAGTAATATCATCTACGGCATTAAATGCCCGTGTGGGAAATTTTATGTGGGACAGTCAACCCGAACAGCTAAATTGAGGTGGGGTGAACACCGATCTTGTATTCGTAATGCAAACATTAATTCAGCTGTGGCACGACATTGGATGGCCAATGGACATAACGTGTCCCAAATAAAATTTGTAATTTTGGAAGCTTTAACCAAGAACAGCCCTCATGAGGATTTATGCCAACGTTTGAGTCGCAGAGAGACATATTGGATTGACAAACTTGGCAGTCTGGCACCCAATGGGTTAAATGAGGAGATCAACTTTCACTGTTTTCTCTAATTGTTTTTTCTAATTGTTTTCTTACATTGCATTTAGCATCATTTGGTTTAGATTGACACCAGTACGTATATGACCTGAATGTTGAGGGTCACTTGAATGTATATGAACAAGAGATGTTTCCCATGTTTAAAAGATGTCCTGCATGCTGGGCATCCTGGAGTTCCACCAGGACCCGAGGTGCCGTCTGTCTAGACGACACCACTAGCGGCATTAAGGCACATACTATTAATATAAGGTACAGCCCTAGGGTTGCTCCCTAGGCTCCATCCATCCTACTTAGGTACGTTCATAATTAGTATAGCCTCATCTGAGGTGCTCATATAACAGCCATTACTTTTATCCAAATGGGTTCATTCAATCTTAGTATTTTTTCTATGTCCATGGATGACAGATTACTTATTTCTTTTTTGATTCTTAGGCGATGACTTTTATCATTATTGCCCCAGGAGGTCCAGTAATTAGATATTTTGATCATATTGAGTTTATTGATCAGTTCTCGGACACGGGTCACGGCTCGTGTTCATAGAGCCGTGATCACGTGTCTTACACAACTGAGTTGCTTGGCTGCGCACCGATGCAAGGAGGACATTCTGCCTTCAATCACGTGTCTTATTAAACCAGGTTGGTCGGCAACGCGCCGATGCAACAAAGACAGTCTGCTTTGAGCAGACGCTGAGAGAACTTCTCCGCTTCGTTCTTTACATATGGTGAGTTACAATTCACGCCTGTTTATTTCTATTTAGCGTTTAGCTACACTTTGAATAGGTCCTTTATATATATTCACTTTACCATTCACAGCACCTACTCGCCGTACACGGTGGAGCAGCCTGACCTCTGAAACATAGATTTCGCCATTACTCACCTACATCAGGTAATGGACCCGATTCCCTCCATTTTGTTATAGTGATAACTTTACTTGCCTTTGTACTGATTTGTTTCTTATTTTATATCTTTTGACCTGCCTTCTGATCCGGCTCATTACATTGTCGGGTATGTGTTTACCTTCATATTTTTTCAACTATTTGGATGATGATTGTTCATACTGATATTTATATACTTACGTTGTTTCTAATGTGGGAATTATTCTATATTGGATATTAATCTTGGGATGGTTGGCACAATTGCATGTGAATGTTATGTGTTTATTGTTTTAGACTTGCCCTGATGAAGGAATTTGTTATATTCCGAAATGCATTGGCACAAAAATAAGTCTTCAGATAGAGTGATTTATGGCAATCTCTTCCTCACGAAGAACAATTTTGGTGGCTACTAGTCACTTCTTTCTATAAAATAATTTTCAACATTGAAAAATCACTATATATTTGACTTTTGTATTTTTTCAAGAATTGGATCGAAGGAACTATACATAGTGAAATTACAACTAATAACAAACCCAGTATGGGATTCCAGAGAGCGGCTGTATGATTGGGTTTTCACCTAATCTTTGTTTCTTGCTGTATTTTTTGGGTTTGGGTGTCTCCAGGCCTTTTTCAGCCAGCTCCTGCATAGAGGATCTAGCTTCCTAACAAAGACTTATCACACTAGAAACTTTTGATAACGCCAGAAAGATTCGATACTCCTGTGGTGCCCACTCAAATTTGCTTCCTGATTCTTCTTCATTTTGTCATAATTTATCTTGATGATATCTTAGTTTTCTCCAAGGACAAGGAGGAGCATATCCGACACGTCAATCTAGTTCTGGCTCGTCTGCAAGAAAATCAGTTATATTGTAAAGCTGAAAAGTGTGAATTCCATCAAGAGCAAGTAACATATTTGGGATTTGTATTGTCATATCGAGGAATCTCCATGGATCCAAGGAAGGTATCTTCTATTTTGGACTGGCCACCACCAACGTCTGTTAAAGGGATCCAGCGGTTCTTGGGGTTCACAAATTTTTACCGCAAATTCATTCCCTGTTTTTCTGAAACTGTTCAACCTTTTACCAGATTGTTAAAGAAGGGGGTCTCATTCTGTTGGGATGAAGTGGCACAAGAGTCTTTTGAAAAACGAAAATGCCTTTTTACTTCCGCAGAGATCCTGGCGACTCCAGACCAGACTCGTCCTTTCGTGGTTGAGACGGACGCCTCACATCATACTTTGGGGGCTGTTTTACTCCAAAAGGACAATCAAGGATTCGAGAAACCAGTAGCATATCTATCAAAGACCTTTAGTCCTTCTGAAGAGAATTATTCAGTCCTCGAAAAAGAACTGTTAGCTATTAAGAGAGCCTTCGAGGAATGGAGGCACCTCTAATTGGGAACAATTTTTCCGGTGGAGGTCCGAACGGATCATCAAAATCTCAAGGTCCTACAGCAAGCCTACACGACTAATAGTCGACAGGCAAGATGGGCCCATTTCTTTTTGCCTTTCAGAATAGAATTTACGTTCCTCCCAAGGAGCCGAAATTTACGAGCAGATGCTCTTTCTCGCAAGGATTCCCCTTCACACAGAATTACCCCAGAACTATTATTCCCAAAGGCTAAATTTGTAGCTATGGTGGCGGATTTTCTTCAAGTCCTAAGACAAGAAACTTCTCGGAATAGACAGGTATGTGAAGATCTCGCAGGCCCTCATCCACTTATTTTGACGCAAGGGTGCTATTTCCATAAAGAACAAGTCTTCATCCCCACCAAATCTCTTCGAAAGGATGTTCTACAGATGTGTCATGACTCTAGAGCAGCCGGTCACCAGGGATATCGAAACACCTTAGAATTAATCTCCCGACATTTTTGGTGGCCAACATTAAAGACTGATGTCCGGGATTATGTATCCGCTTGTGTGGTTTGTCAGCAGTCCAAAACCCCTCGAGTTCCTCCTTACGGTCTGTTATCCCGTATGCCTATCCCTGACAAACCCTGGAAGGTGATTTCTACGGATTTTATAGTAGATCTCCCCCTCTCTTCTCAATACAACACTATTATGGTAACCATCGATTACTTGACCAAATTGGCTCACTTTACGTCGCTAACCAAGCTTCCTGGGGCAGTCCAAATGTCAAAGGTGTTTTTGGTGGAAATCTTTTCCCGCCACGGTCTTCCCGATACTATTGTCTCTGATAGAGGACCCCAATACACTTCTCTATTTTGGAAGTACTTGTCTCTCGAATTGGGAATTAAGAGGGCTCTCAGTTCTGGTTATCACCCGCAGACCGACAGACAGACCGAGCGTCTGAGCCAAACCTTGGAAGGTTACTTACGATGTTTTGTTTCAGCAGCCCAAGATGATTGGGTAGGATTACTTCCACTGGCAGAATTTGCCTACAACAACGCCTATCACTCTGCACTAAAGTCTATTCCCTTTTACTGCTCCTATGGTTATCACCCATCGCTCCTACCTTCAATCCCCCCCCTTCATTGCAGAGTCCGGGGGTGGACAGTCTTATTGAAGACATTCGCAAAGGTCATCAACTGGCTCGCCTATCTTTGAAATCAGCCCAGGACATAGCTAAACGATATGCAGACCGCAATCGTAGGAAATGACCTGCACTTCAGGAGGGAGAATGGGTCTGGCTAGCTTCCAGGTTCCTTCCCAAACATTTGGTTCCTTCCAAACTATCTCCCAAATATTTCGGTCCATTCAAGATAATTTCCCTAGTGGCATTTTTGGTGGTTCGACTTGAACTACCCCCCTACTGGTCTCCGATTCATCCAGTTTTTCATGTCTCCCAGATCAAGTTGTCCATTCCAGACCGCTTTTCACGGGCAACTGAGACTCGCCCTCCGCCGGTGTGTACTCAGACTGGTCCAGAATATGAGGTAGCCAACATCTGTGACTCAAGATATAGACGAGGTCGCCTTTATTTTCTAATAGACTGGAAAGGGTATTCACTATCAGAAAGGACGTGGGAAGCGGCTTCGGGAGTTCATGCCCCTGAATTAGTGAGAACGTTTTTCCGACTTCACCCGGGTAAGCTGGGGTCACCTCCCCTGAGAAGGGGGCATACTGTTACACATTATCAACGTTGGTCATGGTGGCAGAGGAAAAGATTAGGCAGAACTGTGGGAAACATTATTGGAAGAACAGCCGACGCTGCAGCATTGCATACTGGAAGCAGCGGTCTAGTTGTTTTACGTTCACCTGCCGCTTCCGTGACAGATCATGTGATGCCTGATAAGGAAGGAAGTGCTTCAAGCAAACGCGTCGCTACTGTCTTTACCGACGCTCTGTAAGTCCGCTACTAGGAATTCAACCTTTCTGACTCTGTTGACTGCAACTTCCCTTATTGTTCTAACTATCTATCTTCTCTCCCAATCTCCTTTTCTCAGACTTACGATCTGGCCGATCACCGATTATACAGTTAGATACTTGAGCGAGGATCCGCCCTCGGCAGTGAGTGTTCACATTATCCGTCTCTACTTCCCTGTCATTACTCTTCCCTCCAAACCATACATTTCTGAATCTCCTTTCTTTTTCACTCAGCCAAGCTACCGAGTCAGCCTCCCGAGACTCTTTCCACTGTTTTCTTCGAACCTCAGAGAATAGTCAAGTCTTTGTATCAAACACCTGTCAGGATTCATTGTAAGTCCCCTCCCGATAGGTAGCTTTCTGTATCAAGACACCCTTCTATCCTTGCACTTACCTGTTCTGCCTTTCATTCATAGAAAGAACACCAATCCTCATTGCGTACGAACTCGTCTAAGGAACTGCATCCACACTCCACCGCCCAGTCCGGAGCTTTGCTGCTACACAGGGTTTTTTCCCCAGGAGGGTTTCCCTGGGGGTTGTGCCTTCCTCCTCCCTGACTTTCAACTGCCGGGAGAGAGGGGAGCAGGATTCTCACGGGAGATTTTCCAATTCCTTGCTGGCTGTCTTCATTGGAAATCGCAGTCTGCCCAAGTTAGTGATACAGATTGTCATATACCAGTTATCAGAATAACAATGGTGGCATACATTGTAATGTTGAATGAGGAACTTGTCACACAGCAGAGTAGGGATTCCCTTTTCGGTTTTGCTAAAGTTTGTAATTAGCCTCCATAACTTTCCTGGCACAATGCAAGTATCGTGGAAGTTACCCCACAATTGTACTGTACACTTCCAAAGAATAGTCTTTAAGCATTCAACAGTTTGGGCCCTTGTGTAGGCATGGGAAAGGCACTTGCCAGGCACTGCTGTAGTTTTGTTATCTGCCCATTGATGGTAGTAGGTGCAAAATGGTGCGAGTACATGGGCATCTAATAGCAGTGCCTGGCTTAATGCGTGATACTTATACAAAAGCCAAAACTGTTGACTTTGCCAATGCCTGTTTATAAACAGGCTCTATTTCTTGGCAAGCTATTATCACATGTCTACTGGTTTCCGTGGTCTCCTCACATAATCGACATCTGCGCTCTTCTCGGGGGAGACCTTGCTAGGCTCCCACATGATCCTTTGTTTGAAGTAGATTCAAACAAAGTCATAAAATGAAGCGCTTCAGGGTCTTCAGGCACAATTTGGTTAAATAAGAAACAGGAGAGACTGCCTCAAAACCTTGACTAGCATATTTTGCATATCTGACTGTCTTAGATAGTTTTTCGATGTTTGAAATTCTATTGCTGATTTTCACCTTTCTTTTCAGGATTGTTTCAATATCTGGGCACAATAGTGCTTCTTCTAAAATGATCTCCAAGCTCGTCAAGTATTCAGCAGTAAATGATCTAAGCTCAGCCAGGTACACATTATTTTTCATTGAGCAATTGCTCAAACCCAACAGACGCAGCAATTTTTTTGCATTAAGTTTACTAAGTGACATTTTCAAACACATCAGCATTCTTTGAATCGCCCAACTTGTATTGAGAGAAGTGAGTCCATACTCTAACCTAAGTGCTTCTACCGGGATGGAGGAAGGAAAATTTATTATGCTTCTCAATATTTGTTTTTCAACTTTATTTAACCACCCTACATGAGTGCGATGTAGGGCTTCTAACCTATACAATAAGCTAGGCACTATACTCACCTTATAAATCTCTAGTAGTGCCATGATATTATGCCCTCCATTCTTGGCCACATATTGTTTGGCATCAGACTATTTTCTCCAAATGGGTGGTATACACATCTCTGCATAGTATACTAGACTGGGGTTCTTTTGAATGTAGAAACCCAGGTAGCAATAATGTTCTACCTCCGCCAGAATTTTTCCATTAGGTTTCCATGTGAATTTGGGTTTCCGTAAGTTAGTACCACTGAAAATCATTACCATAGTCTTTGAGGTGTTGACAGTTATATAATTGCTTTTCGCATACAGTGACAACACAGTAATTGATCTTTGTAATCTAATAATAATAAGCAACGCTCAGATGCCTGAGGGTTCATAGCACTATATAAATGTGAATTATTATTATTATCATAGGCGTTAAGTGAGCTTATGGGAACATTATTAACTTTTGGAGGAAAGTTCTGAATTGTGCTTAGAGCCTCAGGAAGGACCACCACATACAAATTATGTAAAATGGGGGCCAATCCACAACCCTGCTTCAGGCCCCGATTTGTCCCACTGGGGCTTGTCATTGTTCCTCCCTGGTCTAGATGTATTGAGACCTATGTATATGAATAGAGTCCCTTGATAAAATATAACGATCAGGAATCGATTCCCCACTTTCTGAGTTTCTCCCACAACAGAGGGCTTGACACACTGGCAAACACCTGACTGTTAATGTATGTAGCAACATTAAAGGGTTTTCTTCTTTAGTCCCAATTTTGACTCTGCCATAAGGTTTTGAATTACCAAAATATTATTTGTGGTTCCATCGTTTTTTCAGAAACCCAGTTTAGAATGGTTTCAAGAGCCCTTTCTCATTTGCCAATTTTGATATTTTTCTTAATAGTATGCTGGTAAATATTTTTCTGCTTGCATCTTGCATTGCTAATGGTCGATACTTAGCAGGATATGATTTCGACCCCTTTTTAAAAATGTGGATAAGGATAGACTCCTTTCATGTATTATTCCTGTGGCTTCGATCGATCGAAAGACTTTAAAGAGAATTTCCGACCACAGCTTGGGGTCACCCTTATAAGGGATGTTAGGCACCCTGTCAGGGCCAGGTGGACATGTAGATTTTAGCTTAATGATGATGTTTCTTACATCTTCTATATCATATTCCATAAGGTGAGTACTATTTCGTACCTTCCAAGTGTTGTCCAATGATAGTACTTCATCAGCATCGTAATACATGTCCTTAATATGATCAGCCCATATCATATGATCAGCCCATATCATGGCAGTGATTGGATTTAATTCCATTCAGTTAACCAAGGTCTTATTCTCGTTAAAGTAGTGCCAACATTTTCTTTTGTTTTGGGTTTTAAGTAGGCCAAAAACAGTAGCCACTTTAACTTTTTTTAGACTGTCAGAGAAACATCACCACGGACGTTGGGGCAACCTTCTTTTTATGGATCAAGATGTCAAAAGGATTGGTATGTAAGTTAACATATTTGCCTGGAGAATTAGAATTTTCTAGGCCTGTGCTAGATTCATTTTTTTGCATCAATGTACCCTGTTGCCATTTATCCTGTTCAATTTGAGAGAGTAATTGTTCACAATTTTCCAGTAGTTGGCTATTAATTTCTTTAACTTTGGTCGTAGTACACCTCAGACGATTACCCTGGCTATTCACTCTAAAGACTCCTGTGAGTTGTTTGGGACTAGTTAGTGTGGGGATGTCGATCTGCCAGGACAAGATTTTATAGTTGCTCACCTCATCTTCCTGCAATCTAATGGGATGATAATTGTGATTCCAGTCTGAGTTGACGATAACATAATCTATATGGGAGTGGCTGGTTCTGTTTGTCCAGGTACAAGTCCCTTTTAGGCAAATCATTTATTGAATAAGTCAGGCATTCCAATTCAAATGCCTTCATTAATTGATACCATTGTTTTGCTTGTTTAATAATTATGCTTGTACTAAATGCAAGTTTATCACATTCAGGTCCCCTACAATAATAATTCCACCCCTGGGGTTTTGCTCAAGCTATTGCAGTAGCAGTTCTCTAATTGTTTGTAAAATGTCATCAGTGAGAATGCCCAATGGTGGATCATAAACATTAAGAATGAGAATCGTTTCCAAAGGATGGGCTTAGATCTGAAGTACTGCTGGAAGAACATAGTGGGAACTACTAAGAGCCACGCATGCCTGCACTGACAAGCTGACCCGTTAGCCTATAACCAAACCCCTGCTAGCTCTACCTCTATTAGGGGCAATCCCATGACTATGTAGTATAGCAAATCTGTCTATATAGAATGGTCTTAAGGTCCAGGTGTCTTGCAGGAAGAAGAGATCTACACCAGTTATAAATGCAAAGCCCTGTGATTTCCTCAACATTGAGCTATAGCCTTGGGTGTTCCAAGACAGGCAAGCTAAACTGCTGTCCACAAAATATTGTCAATTAGGGCCTCCTTGCACTGGTTCCGGCATCCAATGGTAAGTATTCTGCTCTTCCACCATTGAAAAGCCGAAAGTCATAAGCACCTATTTCTCTAAACTTTTTATCACATGTGCCAAGGACTCAGGATTATTCCAAAGGCTGCATTATACTTTTTGCTTTTCTACAAACAGTGAGAGATACCCCCAGCGTTTCCTATTGGTTTATATTTGTTTAACCAATGCCACCATCATTGGAGAGGAGAATTCCACCAGAGTCCAATTGGAATCGCTACCAACCGTAGACAGCTCAATCTTGGTAATGTCATGTGAAGTAATTACCCTTAGTTGCTTTGTTTTACCAAACAGTGTTAACACACATGAACCAAGTAAAAAGGGGCTATAAATTGATGGATTATGCTCTTGAATCAGAACACATCTTCCCAACGCTATTAAATCCTCTTCCACCATCAAAGCACTGTTAAGTGCTTCGTGCGAAGACCTAGACACTGTCTTATCGCTTTACTGGGAAACAAGGTACCTCGGAGCTTCAATAAAGGTTGCCTTAGGTGTCACTTTTTTCGAATCTACTTCATCCAATCGAGTATTAAATTCCTACAGTGTAGTTTGAATGGATTTAGGGACCAGTGGGGGATTAGGCATGTTAGGCAGAATCCTGTGCAGTTCCCTTGGGGACCACTGCAAGAAGATTAAGACTACAGGAGTAAGCAGTAACCCCAATTGGTACCAGTCTGTACCACCCAGATTTACCTGGTAGCTGTGGCTGAGCAGTCAGACTTCTCTCAAGAGGAGTAGGGCAGTATACAGAGGATACGCAATAGGGCTAAAAACACAGGAGAGCAAGCAAACACTGACCAGAGCTTGGTATCAAAAGTATATAATTATTTATTTAACACACACTTAAGGCAATACACTAACACTATAAATCAAAGCAAGTTCAAACACAATAAGAAAAGTATACACACCTCCCTTAAGAATTATTAGACAAGTCTAAGTCAAAACACCACTATTTGTAAAAACAGATGCGAGCGCGTAACTTAGATGGCACTCCAATAATTAAATAAAAGGGAGAGAAAAAGGCAGGTCATGAAAATAAAACAGTTCCCAATACTTTTTTAAGACCAAAACAAGTGAGTGAAGGCAGAGTCTACTGTAGAGCCAAAGTTCATAGGCCAGGCCCACTTTAAATGGAGCAAGGTGAAATGTGCACAAGATCACACAGTTTAGAAATGCATTCAAGTCTTTGTAAAAATGTTCAAAAGAGGTTGGGTTGATTCAGAAGGTAAAGTTAGAAGGTCTGGGGGCCAACCCAGTTGGAAAGCCAAGGATTTAAGGGTCACCTTTAGCAAACCGTAGAAAGGGAGGCCAGGTGGAACCCAGTATCTTTAAAGTTGAGGAAGCTCCAGCAGTGGCAGTTGTTCCTGGCAGCGGGTGCAGTTTGTGGTTTCGACCAGAGGAAGAAAAGATCTCGTCGAGGAGGAAACGTGGAGTTGTTGCACTGCCTAGGGAAGAGACCAGCCGCGGAGTTCGTCGGTTAAAAGGTGCGGTCACAGTGGTGAAACTTGGCTATCCGGCCGCCGGGGTACTTGGCACGGGCGATTCGACGAAGAGATGTCCTGGAAGGCGAAAATGGTGAACTGGTTGATCCCACCAGCTCAGAGGAAGAAGACTCTTTCAGCAGAAGATCTTCTCTTGTCGTCGGGAAAGTGGTGAGGTCGTTGCAGCAGGGCTCCACCGGTGGTGTCGTTGTTGCAGATGGCTCAGCGGCTCTCCCCTCTTCGGATTTCTTAGGTCCTGTGGCGACTTCTGAAGTTCCAGTCCCAAAAGCCCTGCTTTTATGCAGAAAAAACCCCATTCAACAGCCTAGCTGTCACTCATACATGCTAAGTGGTGAGCCGGGCGGCTCGCCACTGGGCCAATCAGAACAGAGTGCGACTTGAGTTGCTAAGGCAACGCAGTCCAGGGTGCCCATTCCCCCAGCCACACATCCTGTGGAACCCAAACAGAGTGGCACCAGTTGGAGGGCTTCTGTGGAGAAGCCCGCCAAAAACTGGAACAAAGGGCCCGACCTTGGTTGGAGTTACAGAGACGGACACGAACGCCATTTTAGAAAAGAGTTCTGGCGAAAAGACCCAACCGGGAATTTAATATTAAATAAATAAACCGGCGGTATCTTTAACATTTAACGTTTAAAATCAATGGGAAATCCCATAGGAAATATTCTGGGGGAATATTTTGTGTGGTAACTACTGCCACCAGCCAGAAACTCGACAAGGGGGGACTGGACAGTGCCCCCTTGAAAACAGACCCAGGGGCAATCTGATTAACCCTTTGCAGTACTTCTTCAATATGATGGTTTGTACTGGTTCTGTTTACAATTTTGGACTAGTAAAGTCAATGGTGGTAAGGGGGAGGTCAGGGCTGGGCCCTTCTGAAAAAAGGGCATTTTGATATTTTTGTCTTGCAATGTTTTTCTTGCAATATTTATTGCACTTAGTAATTTTACGCCACTGTTATTTCAGCAATAAAATCAACCTACTCAGCCATGCCGTGTACAAATATTTGGCTACGAAATTTGAAAGGTACAGTCTTTGCTTTTCCTGCAGAAGTCCATTGCATCTGTAGCCCTTCGAACTCCTTTCAGTCTGAAGATTGGCTTGGGGTACTTGGCTCTAAGATCATTATAACCGGGACAAAATCGTACAAAATGAAGAGCAGATTCACATGGCACCCCACAGATCAAACATTCAGTGCTTTATGATTGGTCCAGTTTCTCTTGAAAGTTGACACCCGCAGGGTCCCCGCTCTAAGATCATGAAAGAGCAACCGTGCATAGCTTGGATAAATGACGTTTAAATAATGTTCATAACCAAAAACGTCCTTGACCTGCAAATACTGTTGCCCACAAGAGAGACCTGCACAGGTTCCTTCCATTGATCTTCCACATTCCTGTCTGCAAGCCATTTTAATCACGCTCTTCGAGTCAGATGTCATGCCAGATGGCTGGTCCCAATATGAGCCAAGACCCAATTTCTTAGACAAGAAATATACATGATTCACCCATGAGGTTGATTGGCTTCCTTACAGCGCTAAGAAATGAGTCAACATTTCTTTGAACATGTGTAGCCCGGGTACCGTCCAGAGCTGGACTCACAAAAGGAGCGGTTTAGTTTGTGAATGCTCGATGGGACATAGGTCGTGTCGCATTCAAGGTGCAATATGGCAATAGGTGCACTATTAAGCTGCAACAATAGGGATTTTTAGAAAATGTTTTCAGCCACACCCATAGCCGCTGTTTTAGAGAATCCACATATCTCTGCTCCATATGCTGCTGGGATAGCCTGTTATCTATATAGTTCGAGAGCAGGGGACAGGGAGTCCCTCCCGTGAGATTGAAAGAACTTCCTTATGCCCCCACTATATTTACTCAGATTCGTGGTCACCTTAGATAATTGTTCATACCAGGAACCCTTTTTAGCAAAACACAGTCCCAAGTAGTTATAAGCAGTACCCTGCTCCAGTATGACACCTTCTACCTCTATTTTAAGACTGACATGTTTAGCTGTTCTACGTCTAAAGACAAGGGTGTTGGTGTTACTTTTATTGATTGATTTATTTATTGATTGGATGCCACATTTCGTCACAAATATAGGCATTGTGTGCTTTATGCCCATTGGGGTGGTAGACAACATCACTGCATCGTCTGCGTCATCTGCTAAGAACAGGGCCGGGAAGCACAAGAGATCCATCATTGGTGGATCCATGCTATTGGCCTCCAACTCCTCTATCAAGGTGTTGATATAGATACAAAAGATATGTGGAGCCAATACGCATCCCTGCATTACTCCATGCTGCACCCCGAATTTCCTTGTGTTGTCCCCATTCAACCCCCAGCGCACAGAGGCCCTGTTGTTAGAGCATAAGGCCTGAATTATGGACAAGAGGCCAGCTGGGATGTGGTAACCATTCAGAACCTGCCACAGCCTGGTTCTGGGAACAGAGTCAAACGCTGTTTTTAAATCAGCATACATAGCATGCAGTTTGTTATTGTTCAGGGTTGTATATTTTTGGACTATGAGGTCTAACCTTAGGCACTGCTCGAGCGTCCACATTCCCTGCTGGAATCCCACCTGTAAGTAGTTGATTCTCCCTATTGAATCTACCCATTCCTGAAGACGCCCCAGGAGGATTTTCGCATATAGCTTCCCTGCCCATCCAACAGACAGATGGGGCAATCATTTTCTGGGGAGTCTTTTAAACCCTTCTTGAATATGGGTATGATATGATAAGTCATTTATAACGCGCCTGTACACAAGCGACTAGACATGGGAGGGAAGACAGAGAGAGGACAGGACAAACTATCTTACTAGGCCTTGTGTCATTCAGATTGTACAAGTGCGGGAACGAGAAGTGCAGGGGTAAAAATGGGGGTGGGGAGTGCCAGAGAGAGGGAGGGGGAAAACAGGGCAGCATTGATCTCAGTAAGTGCAGCCAGAGGAGCGCGGCTCTCGGCAAGTGCAAGGAGGCAAGGGACTGTAGAGGTTACAGTTACAGCCCCTAAGTGTGTGGTAGGCCCGGAGGCAGTGCCGGGGTGCCTGATCAGGAAAGAGACTGGTACCCAGGGAGACTTTGAGGGTAGCCAATCAACCAGTCTGTACAGCAGACAGGTAGGTCCACAGGGGAGGGAAAGAGAGAAAGTAAAGGGGAAGAGGAAAGTTTTGAGCTGCTTCTGGAACTTCAGGTGGTCCGGCTCAAGTTTGAGAGGGGCAGGGAGGCCATTCCAGAGGGAAGCACCTGCAGAGGAGAGAGATTTACCCCCACTTTCTGCCTAGAGTAGCGTCTGACCCTTATAGAGTTGGAGGTAGCTGAGCGAAGGGCTTAAGAAGGAAGGTAGTGTGGGCCCCGGCCCAATAAAGCCTTGTGGACAATAAAAGGGGTTTTGAACTTGATCCTTGCAGGACACCGGGAGCCAGTGGAGACAATTCAGGGCTGCAGAGATAGGCCAAGGATAAGTCTTGTAATCCTGTTGTAGATTAGTTGTAGAGGGCCGAGAGTAGAGGAAGGCAGATTGAGAAAGAGGCTGTTGCAGTAGTGCATTCTAGAGAGAACCAGGGCTCTGGAGACAGTGAGCTACTTTGGGGAAAGTGAGAAAGGGAAGAGTACCTTTGAGGAGATGCATCTGGTAGTGGGACCTACTGGTGACGTTCGAGATATGAGTAGAGAAAGAGAGAGTAGAGTCGAAGATGACACCAAGGTTTTTAGCCTCACAGGAAGGCAAAGGAAGAGGGCCCAAGGAGGGTGGCCAGACTGAGAGAGGGAAAGCGGGTGCAGATGTCCCAATGAGAAGGATCTCCATTTTACTGGCATTAAGGCAGAGATAATTGGAGGCGCATAAATCCTGAATCGTGGATAGACAGGAATAAGCGAGAGAGAGGAGGCTGAGGGGAGCCTGAAGGAAAGCTGAGTGTCATCCGCATAACACTCAAAGTTAAAGAAGGTAGAGTTCAGGAGGGACGAAGGGGCCAAGTAGAGGTTGAAAAACCAGAGTGAGAGGATAGAGCCCTGGGGAACACGACAGGTGGAGAGAGAGGTTGCAGAGAGAAAGGAACAAGGTTGGACCTGGGAGGTTTACAAAAATGCCGGCTTGGACCTACTACATCCAAAAAGTCACCCCTGTATTGCTGTATGGGATGGAGGCATTAGATCTGATCGAGGATCACACATTTGACAAACTTGAAGCCACCTACTGGAGACAAGTCCTAAATTTACCACAGGGAGTATCGGTTGCATGGATCCGTTATGAATTAGGCTTGATCTCTTTAGCTGCTCGGTATCATTGGTGATTGTGTGCCTTATTCAGAAAGTGTCTCATGTGTAATGATTCATTGACTCTTTTGCATTCTTTATCATCTTATCTGTTGTCATCTAACCACATTTTTCCTAGAAAGTGGCTGCAAAGTGTTTACGATACACTAGTAACTGCAAATATTACTATTGAACTTCTTGTAGGTAATCTGACAAAAGCCAAGTTGCAAATCTTTAACACAAATTGGATACAGACAAGAGATCTTTGTTTGACCTATAAACATTTTGATGGCAATTATATGTTGCATAAGAAATTCGGGAGAATTACATCTTATTTGGTAAAGGGTCCGTCTTTGGCAATTCGTGCATCAACTATGCGGTTGCGATGCAATTTGTGGCCAACCAGAGAGGTTTTGGCCGATAGACAGATAATTAAAGAGTCAGAAAATATTTGCAGGTACTGTCTTTCAAGTAATGAAAAAGAAACGTTATATCATCTAATTATTGAATGTCCAGAGTTGGTCTCTCTCTGGGGAAAATACATTTTGCAAACAATTATTGTTTTTTAGCGGAGTTAAATCGGGATTTGCGGTGGAAAATCATTGTTTCTGCTCAGCTAGTAAGTATCAGAATAGCTACTGCCAACTACTTGACTGCCTTGCAATTGTAGAACAGTCAATTTGCAGAAAGCAAACAGTGAAATCCTTTTCTATTTTTGTTTTTTCTTGTGTAACCAGATTTTCTTGATTGTTTTGTATAATTCTAGAAATTGTATGATTGATCGTAATTTTAAAACACTGTAAATATCGATGAGATTTGTAGTAAGTTTGATACTAAAAATTATATTGTAAAAGTTGAATGATTCAACTATAAACAATACATTTTCTTTTAAAAAAGACCTGGGAGGGACGGTCCAGGGCCTGATCCGTGATGCACAGATTCTAACAGAGTCGATTCATCAGGATGACGTGGTTGACCATGTCAAAAGCAGAGGAAAGATCAAGGAGGATGAGGACAGAAGTAATGCTGGAATCAAGGGTAGAGAGCCGATCTTCACAGGTGTTCAGGAGAGCAGTTTCCGGTCCTCTGGCAGCTCTGAAGCCAGACTGATGGTCATGGAGACAACCAACAGATTCAGTGTGGAGATTAATCTGGCAGATGGACAGCTTTTCCAGGAGTTTGCCCAGGAAAGGGGTGCTAGAGATCGGGTGATAGTTTGCCAGACAGGTAGGATCGGCAGATGGCTTCTTGAGGAGGGGGTGCACAAGGGAATGCTTGAGGAGATAGGGGAATGTTCTAGTGGTGAAAGAATACTTACAGAAATCGGCCAAGGCTGGAGCGGGGGTGTCAATATGGTCCTTGATGGTTCTGGAGGAGCAGGGAAGCACCTGTTTGGATGACACTTTCATAGATCAGACTTGTCTAGAAACCTTGTCAGGTGTTGTCAGAGAGAAAGAGGAGAAAGGAGGCAGAGAGGGAGGGTTGGCCAAAGGGGGCCGAGAGAAAAAGAGGAGATAGAGCACGGGATGTCCTGGGTTTTAGTGGTGAAGTGAGAGGCCAGAGCTGTACAGAGGGCCTGGAGGGAACAGGAGAGATACAGACTGCAGCAGGATTGTCCAGTTCCTTGCAGATTTTAAAGAGCCTGTCCATGTTAGAGGCCGCAGAGAGGCGGGTTTGAATGTCAGCTCTCTTCTTGGACAGGACAGAGACTCTGTATTGCCTTTGGAGCAGGTGGCAGGATGCACCCGAAGCCCTCCACTTCCTTTCAGCCAGCCTGCACTTGTGATTCAGGATGGCGAGGTTTGAGTCATACCAAGAGTTGCACTTGGAAGTAGGTTTCATCCGGATTCTCATGACAGGGGCAAGTTTTTCCAGAGTGTTGGAGATAGAAAGATGCAGATTACAGAGGGCTATGTCAGAGTGTGAATCAACCGCAGGAGTAGGAGGAGCAGAGAAAGTAGAGGTAAAGGCATCCACTGACACCTGCTTCATGGGCCGAATTACCGCAAAGGTAGGTGGCAGTGCTGGGGTGGGCTTTGCCTGAGGGTTAGAGAGTTTCAGGTGAGAGGGGAGTAGAAAGTGGTCAATCCAAGAGAGAGCATTGGTGAGAGGGTTAGAGAGAGGTTAGTCTGAGGAGATGAGAACATCCAAAGTATGTAGGGCACAGTGTGTCGGACCAGAGGGTAGAATGGAGACAGAGAGCGTGATGCAGAGGTTGCAGAAAAGCCCAGAGGCGGGATTAGAAGCATGATTTCAGCCTCTCACCAGGTGGAGGGTACTGAGCCCAATTTTATAACAGGATTAAAAACTTGAGTCAAGACCAGGCCCCATAGTGTAAAAGAGATATAATGGCAGAAGGAAATATAGAAAACTGACAGAGTTTGAACATAGTGAAAGAAAAATGGAAAAAAGCTGTGTAAAAATACATCATACTTCGCTGCACTATAGTTAAGTTGGGTATCAAGGTTCACAAGAAACACGAAAATTGAATTGCTAACAACTTTTGACTTGCATTACAGATTTGGCTGATATTTTGCAAATACAAAAATGTGTCATGCCCCCTGACCCCTGCTCCAGCCCCCACCCCGACTGAAAACTTTCGGAAAGAATCGTTAAAAAATGAAAAAGTTATTAGGAAGGCTGTTTTCGCCCTACTCACATTCATTTTCCCATACAGAAAAGGTCAACGTTTTGGTGCAGCACACAGCAAAAAACGCTGGATGGAATTTGACCAGGTACGAAACAACCTGGGCACAACACAATGACTTGATTTTCCAGGAGAGGTCTGTGATTATTCTGTCCAGTAGGTGTTCAAATATTTGACGGAGATGGGGGAGGCCTTTTTCCGAAAAGATAGCTCCTTTTTTCCTATGGTGCTTTGCAGCAGAGGCCTTTCGGAAGCTGCCATTTTTAAATGTTTGATGCAAGAGATAACCCGGGTTAGCTGAAAATGAAAAGTGGAAAAAATGCTGTACGGAGGAGGAAGAAATATGAAATGGCATCAGTCTAGAGGTGGGGAGGGGGGAAGAGGATACCATGAGAAGTTGGGGAGTTGTGTGGGGACCAAGTTTGGAACTGAAAACATTTTTGCGTAACTGGGGTTATACTGATGATAACCTCTGTCATAGTATAAAATGGGAACGGGAATTAAAGTGCGTCACATGAAAATAACCGCAGTTATTTGTGGGTGTTTACGGATAACCAGCGTTATTTGTAGTACATTGCATATATTACTGGGGTTATGGGAGAAAGTTTTTTTTTAAAATGAGATAGCTACAAAAATGTGATTAATAAAAAAAAGAGGAATTTAACAGCTACTGTGAGGTGGGGGGTAATGGGTGTGGCCAAAGGATATGGGTACTAGGTTACTTTGAGGAACCAAATGGTGCAATATGGAAAGTGCAGAGTAAACTGGGTATAGGGTGAACACCTTGTGAATGAACAAGTTTTAAGATAGTAGGTTAGTCCGGACAGGCTGGCTTCAGATTTTGAAGGTGCTGGGGAGGAAAAAAAGACCTTGGCACAAGGTCTCGCAACAAACATGAAGGAAAGAAAAGAGGATCCAATGTAGGAACCCTCCCGTCCCCTGCACTCTATCTATAATCCACGAAAGAGGTGGTAGTTAGATATCTATAGTTCTGCATTCAAAAATGGTAAGTTGGATTTACAATAATACAATTCATAGAAAATACATTCAAAGAACGAAGAGTTCTAGAAACACAAGCTACGTTCAAAATTTGGCAAGTGTTTTTAATGACATATTCATGAACAAATATGATGGCGAGCAAAAATACATTCCACCAATTCAATATAGTGAGGCTTTACGTGTTTCGAGGTAGATCCTCTTGATCAGAAGCCTATATTGAGCTGTTGATGCTTGATGATTAGAAATCAAAACAGAGGGGCAAAAAAACAGAACAAAAGGAAGAAAATTGAGTCAAAAGTTCTGTAATTTTAACAATGCCTGTTCCTCTAATTTTAGACATATTTGTAGTCTACGTGCAGTGGTAACCACAATCAAATGAATTAGACCCTTTCCAAGTGAGAATGACATGGAGTTCAAGAATTGCTAAATGCATACAGGTGAGGCCCACACTTCTATTACTTTTGAATATTTAACATCATGTTCCAATGTATAGAGGGTACTAGGGTAAAAGACCCATAAGTCTCAATGGGAGTTTCAAAAAGTAAGGTAATTACATTTCATATGGGTCTTGTTTGGAGACTACTTAGACTCCGCTACATGAAGGGAGCCCATATAATCTAGTGTAGGTAAATTTAACAGCAAAAGCATGGATAGAAAAGGCGTCAAATGAATACGTGAACAGACTCAAGATGAAAATCTAAGTACAAAGGTTAAGTCCAAAGGCTAGAGCTCTATAATGGGTCTAATTCATCCCTAAACAATGAATGAGAGGAAGGACATTAGAAGGGTGTGTGCACAAGATAAACAGAGTCAGTGACAGGGAACTTAACCATGGAAGAGAGGCGACTCACCTCTCTAGGTGTTCATGTTTGTGTATTTAAAACAAAGACAGAATTCACCCGGAAAAATGGAGGACACACCATGCGTTGGAAGCGACTGATTGTTTCAGGAGAAGGGTCCTGTAAAAGTATGAAGTGGAACAAGAGTATAAAAAAAGTAGCTAAGAACATGGACCTGTAAATTACATCCTGTAATGTCACTTCTAAGTCTGGAATATAGTAAGGACTGCAGACTGAAGCAAGAACTGTACGAACACTCATAACTACTCAGGATAAAAAGATAATGCTGCATGTAGGTAAACGATTTAAACGTTACTTAAGGAACTGGAAAAAATCCTGATGGCTAATGTCCCTGCAATTCACGTGCGTTGCAGATGCAGTGTAAAAAGGCAGACTTTCTAAGTGGAAGCTATTCAATACAACTGTCACATATTATAGGCATACACTAGTACGTACCTATAGGGACTATTAGAAAAATGCATCAATAGATGTCGATCAATGAGGTAAGTGCAGACAATCTCGGCCGGGGGAAGGTGGGTGATATCCAGAAGATTTGGACACAAGTGACCGAAAAGTGTAGGTCAAAGGACAGTGTGGCTGAGGCAAACGCCGGCGACACTGTAAGAGCAAACAGTGAGAGACGGATTGAAAATATTAGAATCAAAGCTGTAACCGATCTCCCAGTAGGAGAAGCGGCGGTGCATATCGAACAGCTTACCTGTTCGTACTGGAAGAGGGTCGCACAGCAACAACGGCGTGTATACAACCCGTTGTCACAGATACTTGAGGAGACTCGGTAACAGGCTCAAAACAAGTCTATGGTTTAAAACATAAAAGACGGACTAAGCCGGCTCAGTAACCAGCTCATTAAGTAATCAGACTCACTAAGCCGAAAGCTCAAAGAGATCGGCTGAGTGTGGTATAACGGAAGGTGGACAATGCTATCCGATGGCAAAGTTGTAATATGGGTAGAATCTAAAAAGGATGGCCAATAGTGATGAAATTATGAGGCATGATCAGAAGAGTTGAAAACAGGAGGAAGGGGCACGGGTGCTCATCATTGAAAAGATCGAGATATGATTGAACTCTAAAAAGGATGGCGGATAGGGATAAAAGTATAAAGCATGTTCAGAAGAGTTGGGAAATGCAGGGAGGGGCTCAAGAGTGAAACCGAAAAGGGGAATGTGAACTCTGTTTGAATCCAAATGGATAGAAGAAAAGAAAATGAACAGAGTAGGAAAAAAGGATGAATGGAATGAAAATGAAGCTTGGGGGGACAAAAGGAGTCCTTATAGGGCATTAAGGACCGATGGAATATAAATGCTAATCTCCAGACTTAAACATCCCAAGTAAAACCTAAAGGAGGGTAGTGGAGAGGTTTCCCATAGAGAGTAAATACAATAACACGTGTAAATCTTGGAAGTAGTCCACATTGATCTTATTATTCAGGTCTTTTAAACAGGTAATCCATCGTTGCAAGGGGAACAAAGTTTACAATCTCTTGCCGAGAATGACACCAATCCTAAAGAAAAATAAAAAGCAGGTTTCCTATGGAAGGTAAGTGGAAAACGTACAGTGACATGTGTCAATCATGAGAGCAGCCCACACTGATCTTGGCATTCAGGTCTATTAAACAGGTAATCCATCAATGCAAAGGAAACATAACTCAAAGTCTCTTGCGGAGAATGTCACAGATCACAATCTGACTTGCATGTGGGTTAATGACTGTGTATTGGGTAAATTATACATTTAAAGTATAGTGTTAAGTCAAATGAAGCAACTCAGCGAAAACTTGTCATTCAATCCTTTTGGTTGTAGAGTGTCCAATTGGTCAATCCAAAGTTTTTCTTTTCTTGAGAGGAGAGCCTGATAATTTCCTCCTCTTTGTGGTTTTCTCACAACTTCTATGATTTGGAATTTCATCTGGGCAATGGTATGCTGATGTTTAAGGAAGTGACGTGCCAGAGGAGACTTCTTATTTTGGCACCTGATTGTGGATTTATGCTCCGTCCACCTATCCTTTGCTGCTCATGATGTTTGTCCAATGTACAGTTTGCCACGTGGGCATTTGATTGAGTATATGACACCTGTTGAGAGGCAAGTTGATCTTTTTCCCTGTTTGCGGATGCGAGATGGAATCGCCCTTGGTTATGTTATTGCATTGCAGTTTAGGCATAGGAAGGTACCCTTCTTCTTTGTCTTAAGTACCTGTTGCTTATCTTTGTTGGGTTTTTCAGCCCTAACCAGTCTATCTCTCAAATTACGACCTCTTTTGAAGGCCATCATAGGTGCCTTCGGAAAAAGTTTCAACAATGCAGGGTCGTTATGTAGTATGTTCCAATTTTTCCTGATCGCTCTACTTATTTGGAAGCTTTGTCGTGAAAACTTGGAGATATAAAGAAGAGGTGTAGATTTATCTTTCATCTTTGATGTAAGAAGGTCATCCGTACTCAGGTGGGTAGATCTTTCTATTGTGTCTTCCAATGTATCCTTAGGGTAACCTCTTGATTCAAACCGATCTACTAATTTAGAAAGTTCCAAGTCTAGTCCGTTGGGATCAGAGATGATCCTTTTGAGCCGGAGCATTTGGCTCTATGGCAGACTTTTTAGCATGGATTTTGGATGAAAGCTTGTGTAGTGTAGTAAATTATTTGCATCAGTATGTTTGTGGTAAATGGTGGTCGAAATCTGTCCTCCTTGGATACTCAATTCCACATCCTATGCTCCTATCTCCATTGTAAACTTTATTTTTTGATGTACTCATTCAGATAATTGAAGAAAAGGTCCAGTTCGGTTCTTGTGCCACAACAGATGCCAAAAATGTCGTCAATGTAGCGTTTCCAGGTAAGTAGTTGAGGAGCCCAATGTTGATGATCAAGTACAAATCTATTCTCAAAATGGTACATAAAGGTGTTGGCGTACACTGGCGCCATTGCTGACCCCATGGATGTACCTGAGATTTGACCGTAGTATTTGCCCTGGAATCGAAGATAGCTATTGTTTAAGATAAGGTCGAGTAATTTGACGGCAAACTCTGGGTTCCCCTTAATCTCAGGTGAGTTGGAGAGTAGCCATAAGACAGACTGGATGCCTTCTGTGTGGGGGGATGGACATATAAAGACTACATACGTCCATGCTGAAGATGATACACTCATTACTCAAGGCTCTCTTGTAGACGGTTCAGAAAGTCAGTGGTGTCTTTCAGGTATGTTGGAATGGACTGTACTAGTGGTTGCAGCAGGCGATCAAGGTAGATGGCTAGTGTGTCAAACACACTATCTGTCCCAGCGACGATGGGTCTCAACGGGGGGTTCAACAGGTTCTAATGGAGTTTGGGTAAGCCGTAGAAGACAGGTGTGATGGGGTGTTTGTTTAGAAGAAATTGGCTTGTTTTTACACTTATCCATCCCTTCTCTATAGCATTGGTAATAGATGTTTCGATGCTGGTTTTGATTTTAAGGAGTGGGTCCTGGTCCAGTCTGGTATATGTGGTTTCATCTCTCAGGAGTTCAAGGCATTTCTCAATGTAGTACGAAGAATCCATTACTACAATGGTGCCCCCTTTGTCGGCTGGTTTGATTGTTAAGTCCTCATCTTTGGCTAGGAGCTCTACATGCTCTAGTTGACTGTTCTTGGTGTTAGTAGGGGTATTTCTTTGGTAATTAATCCTCTTAAGGTCATTCATGACATTTCTTTCAAATAAATCTAGAATGGAGTTTTGAATTTGCAGATCAAAGGAGCTTTTCGGGCGCATTTCCAAAGTGTCATCTAGTTGCATAGTGGCCTGTTCATCCAAGTCAGTTTCAAAGAATACTTCTAATCTCAATTTTCTTATGAGCCTATGGAGACAAATGTTTTCTTCAAACAGCAAGGTATTGCTTGTTGGCACAAAAGAAAGTCCTCGATTAAGGATGTTAAGCTGTGAACTTGTCAATGGTTTGTTTGAAATATTGACCACACGGTTTTCAATTATTGGGAAAGTGCACACAGCCGAAGGCCGTGGCTAGTGGGACCCAACGAAACCTATTGTGGCAACATGTCAAGGGGTGCATTATGGAAAGTGGACATGGCCAAAGGATACCTAGTGGTGTGGGCACAGCCAAAGGGCATGGCTAGTGGGCCTCTTGAGGAAACCGATTGGAGCAATATGCAGAGTGGCTACAGCTGAAGGCCAAGAGAACTGGCCAGGGCTAGTGGTACCGGAAGAAAGCTATTGGGTAACATGTAAAGGGCCGAAGACCGGGGCCAATGGTTATAGGCGAAGGCCATGGCTATTGAGTAAGAAAGAAAGGTAGTGTTTTAAAATATACAGTGGGCACGACCGAAGACCATGGCCGAAGGTGTTGTGGCCACCTAGTGGGTCCAAAAGAAACATATTGGGGGAACATGTACAGTGGAAAAGGCCAAATGGCTGGTGGCCTGTAAACAAAATTGATGATATAACAAAATCCTTAAAAGTCACTAAAAAAAGAAAACTAAGTTGCGCACTTGCTAAAATGGCGGGTCCTTAGAGATCTGACACCTGGTACTGCTTCAAGGCGGCAGGTTCCCTCGTATTGTCCCTACCAAGACTGCAGGTTTGGCTAGAAAGCTACTGAAGACACTGGCATTCCATTGATCCTATTCAGACTCTGGCGCCAAGAGTGAGGGATGACCTGCCTGGGCTGCCTGAGCTGATTCCTACACCCGACATCCTAGCAGGCCACTTTCTTCTGTGTCGGACGTGCTCCGACCTTCATAAAATCCTCTTCGACCGGAGTGCAGTGATTGTGGCACAGAAGGGGTCCTACGTCTGGCGTACCATCCCTCCAGGAGCACTGCCAATGCCGCTGCCTGACGTCTGATTCGAGAGGCGGGGGAGTAGGTGAAGCAGCGACTGCGGCCCGCCTGAGGCACCCGATAACAGGCCAGGACTCCCAGACCTATCAAGTGCAGAGTCTGTTTTATCCTTGCCCATCTCAGGCTCCTGGCGGCAGGCCTGGATCCTGGACCCATGGGACCATGTGGGGGTAGTGCCTCGCGGGTGCCCCAGAATAACGTTGAGACACCAGAGCTGTACCTCGCAGAGAGCGCCCTCAGTACAGGTGAGCACCAGTATAGCTGGCCCCCTTGTGGAAAATACTTGAAGAAATTGCCAGCGGCCTCGCTCCCAGGCCCACTTGACACCATTCCCCTGGAGGATCCATTGGGCCCCTTCATCAACCTAATTGATCCCACAGACACTGCCCCTGGCAGACTGGGCGCAGGGTGCACATGACCTGCCCATCATGTGCTTCACGGCTCCCGTCTCACTCGACCCTCATCTTGACCTTCTGCCACTCGCATGGCGGACCCTCCTGCTGGCACCCCCGACCTTCCTGCATGTGCCTCTGACCTACAGCAACCAGTGGCCATTGTATACTGTTAAGATGGATTTCTGAACACTGTCCTGGAGGGGCAAAGGTTCAGAAGGCCAGCCTAGTTTCTTGGAACAGGGTAACCTCTGGACAAGCCAGACCAATCAAGGTAGCGATCGCGGCGGTCAAGACTAGGTCTCAGGAGGGGTGAGGGTGACTGAAAGCCCGCAATGAGCACACAAAGCAAGGACACTTACAAACTACTCCAAACAGGTGTTATATTAAAAATATAGACACATTTATTACAAGGCCTTTGTAATATTGACCATAGTAAAGAATGACGATAAAACTCAAGTAAACCAACACATCACCATCAAATACAATATATATACAATTACCGAAGGGTCTAAAGAGTTTGAAGCACAAAATATGCAGACCACCTAGATGGGGAGGAAAACAGGCAATGCAAGTAATCGTTTAGACCCAGTTCGCCTTCAGAGGCCACCTAACTAGAAGGAAGTCTGAGCCCCACGAAGAGTGGAGCCTTGTGCTCAAGAGTACCTGCACACGCTGGTGCTGATGGGCCAAGGAGAGTCTCTTCAAGGAAGTCAGGCAGTTCAGAGTGGTGAACAAAGGAGGGCGAACAGATCTCCGCTACTCAAGCGCGGCCTCCACTTGCGGGCAGAAGCAGAGCGCGAGTGCGAAAAAGGTGTGCTGTTTAACACGGCGAGGAAAAGCTACGGGTTACTGCAGGAGGGCGACCAGTTCCTAGCGTTGCTACTCACCGGTCCCCGATGCAGGCAGACCCAGGCTTCTTCGCGTCAGTTTCAGTGCTGGCAGGTTCAGATGCGAGCAGGGGACGTCTCGGTGTCGTGTAGATTCCGCGGCAGCAGAAGTTAGAGTTGAGGATGTCCCAAACGCAGGGAACCCGCACAGATTGTTACCACAGCAGGGCAACGAAGCGGCCGTGTGTATTTCAGCCCAATGTACACTTCTCATTTCAGACCTGGGAATGCCAAGTGTACGAATCGTGCGAGAGTGCTAAGGACTCGGAATACAACACAACCTGATGGCGGTAACAGAGCAAGACTCCTGTGTAGGCTGGTCAGTCCACTGGATGGCCCAGAGACGCTTCCGAAGGCTTACATGCAGGAGATGATGAAGATGCCGAGAATAGTTGTTCCCACTATTCCAAAGGGTCGAAGTACCAGTACAGGCCTTCTCGTTCGATCAGAGGCAGAATGGTTTCACAGAGCGACAGCAGTGCAGAGGAGCAGTCCTTCAGCGGGTCACCAGCGATTCCTCGGTTCATCCTCCTAGTTGCAGGATACTTGGCTCCTGTATCTGTTGTTCGTGAGAACTCAGGAGATCGACATGGTAGTGGTGTTTCCAGCCTCCTCTTATCCAGGGTTCCCTTTGCGCCAAAACAGAGAGGATCCAATGGGAGATCTGCTCACAAAACACTCACACCATACGTGGACCTATCACGGACCACAGTGGTCCCAGGCATTCAAGACACACTAGACTCTCTGGCACCCAGGATGTGTATTGGGACCAGACATCCCAGCCCACATTCTGGAGGCACACACAAGGCCTGTAGAAGCCCGCGAAAGCATCTGTGTTTCGCGGGAAAGTACATGCTCAAATAAGGACGGCCCCGGGTCGGCTCGACCTGGGGAAGGTGAAGGGGGCAAGACGGTCAGCGGGCAGGACAAAGAGCCTCGTGGTCTGGCCATTTTGGGAGCCAGGCCACCATTTTGAGCTAAGCGCGAGAAATGCGCTTAAACAGCCAAAAGGAGCTCAAAACACAAAGAAACGATCGCTGCCACCAGTCCCGTCCGTGATTCACTTGCACCGTTCGTTAACAATCCAAAGAGAGTGTCTAGGGCCTGTAGAATGACTAGAGACCCAAGAGAGCAGTAACTTAGCTTACAGTGCCCTCTTGTGTCATGTTGCGCGAAAGCTGCAACATGATAAAAGAACTACGGAAAACAACATTTCCCGGTACTGACTGTCTTAAGGGCATGTCAGTTTCCCCGTAAGAATGGAGCGAAAGCCCAGAGGAGTGCGGCGGAAGGCTGCGCTTCTCTGGCAAAGTCTAGATCAGGGTGAAAACAACAGCAAAAAGTTTAGGGGTTGCCACATGGAAGGAAAACAATTAAGAAATCTTTCCTAACATATACCACTCACTCATCTATTTCCCACTGTAGAACGCAACCATGCTACAACTTTAACTGTTGGCAATCCCTAAGCTGAGCTCCTCTGGTGACCGTCAGAACAAGTCTACTATACCGGTGCTGGTGACCGTCAGAACAAGTCTACTATACCGGTGCCCCTCACTGCACCTTGTGGATTGCTCCTGCACCTGCAGATATATGATGGTAGATAGGAAACCAAGTGGTGAATACTGCGCAACTAGGGCTCTAGGGCTCTTCGGGGGCGCTTTTCATTGCTACAGACGTCCCTGTCTGCTCATGCAAGATGACCAAAGGGAGCTCTAAAAGTCAACGCTCTATGAATTTGTACACCAGATCCGCCCCTAACCCTCTAGCAGCTAACAGATCCTCCTCAGCATGAACACGGATCCCTCCTCACCTGAACCCTCAGAAACCCAGCACACGATGGCCTGTATGCAAGAGGTTTTCGTTGAAGTGCATATTACATTGGACGACATGACCAGCACTATAGACTCCATAAAACCCTGCATTGATCAATGCCTGGCTGAGGCGGAGGTTAGCCTGGGCTTGGTGGAAGATGAAGTGTCTACTATGAGAGGGGAACTCACAACCTTTACTAGACGGGTGCCCAAGATGGAAAGGAAGGACGACGACCTGGAGTTGTGATCCCGACACAACAACATTCGGATCGTCGGAGTCCCTGAGAGCGGTTCGGAGTTCCTCCTGGAGCAGTGGATAGAAACCACCCTACTACCAATACTTGGGAATCCAGTTCTATCCCCACAATTTGCCATCGAGCACGTGCATAGATTTCTAGCCCCCAAATCAAGACCAGGAGTCCCTATACGCCCAATAATTGCCTGCATACTCAATTACTGAGACCGTGATGCTCTTCTTCGTGCAGCTCCTGAGCAAGACGATTTGATGTTGGGCTCCATCCGTAATCATATGTATCCTGACTTCTGTGTGGTGGTCCAGCAGGAGAGGAAATCCTTCCTATCGGTGAAGAAATGGCAGCGAGACAACAAAACTTTATTTTTCACAATGCCAAGCAAGACTTTGAAATTCCATGATGAAACCCTACCCTCACCCGGGAATGCTGACTAATCACTTTACTCAAGGACACTGACAAAGCCAAGACTCCGGCCCTACATGCCTACTCTGACCTACGCCTATGAAAGGCTTCCAGCTGTAATCACGGAGGCCGCGGACGGGTTGGTGTTGGCATAATGGGGGTATGATTCAACAAGAGAGAAGTGGAGGGAAAAAGCACCAACAAGCAGACCCTCTAACCACAAGGGGAAACCCTTAAAACTTCAAACACAGAGCTTGTGGTTTAAAACTGTCCTCCCTTCTCACAGAGAGAGACTTCACCACCTTCTGTCCCTTCACTTTGACATAAGAAGATGCTTTTCACTGAGGGGCGTGGCTTAGACGGCCATGTAAAGGGACGTGCTCTTGTGGAGCTCCCCTGATCCTACAATGATCCCGGAGGAGAAATGCGTGCACGGGAACCGGCCGGCACCGAAAAATAACGTCCATGCTTGTGAAGATGACGGCTACAATCGCTGAAATTTTGATGCGTGTGGAGGGTGCAGACACCCAGTTATACTCGTCTGCTCGCTGCGGGCCCTGAATAGGCGAGTGGAACAAAATGGCGGCAGAGACAAAGAGGACAACAGGGGTCACGAGAGCGTTGCTGCGTTTACGAATGTAGGAGTTGTAAGGCCCCTGCATCGAACTCCAAGACCAGCGATTAGAGGCGGACCGTGGCGTTTGCCCGGGACGCGCTGCTGCTTCACTGAGGCAGCGCACATCTATAGGCGCGCGCACCCGGAGCTGGTACAATCTACGGACTGTACACCGCCGAGACCCACTGAGCGAACTGGTAGCTGACGCTGGGCCCGCGGCGTAATCGGAACAAACACCGGCGGAACCCAGGTACATACATTGTGGCAGCGCACCTTTGGCAACAAGGTGGCTGCGGACCCTGGGGCCAGCGCGAGCGGGCGGGTGGCGGTGGCTGCAGTTTTCACAGCGCTGCCGATTAATTCTGTACACGCAGAGAGATGGGAGAAATCCCATAGGGACAGACGAAACATTGGCGCAGGCCAGTTGAGGGGGCCAATGCGAGACATTTGCTGATCCCCTGAAAATTAAAGCGGCCCCCCTGGGCCTGGGCATTGTGGGCCGGATGGCCTCGTGATCGGAGTGCGGCGGATAGGTGAGCGCACTCGAGCACTGGCCACGGAAGGAACACGACAGAGACTGGGGCCACGACACCGAGAGTGCACAAGCACATGGGAGGACACGGCCCACTCTCGGCGCGAAGTGAGAGACAAGTACATACTGATAGTGGTTCGTGACCACGCGGACCTTTGTGCGGAGGGAGGCACGGCAGGACCTTGCCCAGTTACATAGCAGGATGTCCTCTAAAGTGGTTAGACCCAGGATCAGACAGCCCACGATGGAGGCCTACGCCAGGTAGCCCCCAGATGCGGAGGGGGCAAGAGCAAGGAGACCCCCACGGCAACGGCGGAGACACCGGGCACGATCCAGGAGGTGCTGGCAGCGATCGCAGACTTAAAGGTGGCCTGGGAGACTAAGCTGGGCCATGCTATGAAAGCTGCAGGAGGGCCTGGACCTCAAGATCGGAGCAGTCCAGGAGGAGGTGAACCTGCTGAGACAGGATGTGCGAACGATTGCGGAGCGCACTGGGGCCTTGGAGAAGGAGATGGCCCCGAACACGGAGGCGTGCGCTGCACACGGAAAGGAGCACCATGCCCTCGTGCAACGGGTGGGCAATCTGGAGGACAGAGCTGAGCAAGCAGAGGGGTGCGCCAGACGCAATAACATCCATATAGTGGGCTTGCCAGAAGGTATGGAAGGGTCAAACCCCACAGAATACGTGGAAACCATGCTCTTACAGGAGATAACAGGCGGGGTGCTGACCCAGGGGTTCGCGGTTGAAAGGGCGCACAGGGCCTTGACAAGGAGACCGCCCCCTGGAGCCCCCCCGCGGCCGCTGATCGCAAAGATCGAGAAGGTACTCGAATTTTTCCGGAGGTGTGGAACGATCAACTGGCTGGATCTGCTGGACGCACCAATCCTAAAATAGACGACTTGGAGCTCCTAGGAGGCATCCCTTGCACCCAATAGTAATATACTTAGTTAGGTCACTGTTAGATCGGTGACGCCCCGCAGGGTCCTAGTCCACGGCGACGGGACAGGACCAGACGCAGGTGGGCCTGAGATCCAGGGATGGAGCTGGGCATTTGTTGGGGTAGGGTAGGGTGGGGGGAGGGGCTGGTTTGTGTGCAGTGGAAGGGAGTTGGGGAACAGGGAGGGGGGAACTATTGAGGGGGGGAAGGGGGAGAGTCGGAAAACGAACCATCAAGGGAAGTATTAAAGGGAGAGGTGGGTTGGGAACAAACCGAGTAGATGGCATCGGGTAATCTCAGAATTGTGACCTGGAACGTACGGGGCCTTAATAGCTATCTGCAACGTAATAAAGTGATGCTGTATTTAAAAAGGATGCACATTGACATAGCCCTGCTGCAGGAGACTCATCTCACAAGGGAGAAGTTGGAGGTTGTCAGGAGAAAATGGAGGGGACACATTGTGGGGGCTACGTATTTGGCGTACACTAGAGGGGTTATCACTTGGGTGGCGCCGCATGTGCCGCTTCAGGTGCTTAGCTCAACGGCAGACCCAGTAGGCAGAATGGTGGCGGTGACAGGACTCCTGGAGAACAGGGAAGTGCATATCATAAATCTGTACGCCCCCAATCACGATACAGCGGCTTATTTTAGGTCCCTTTACAGCAAAATTAGCCCCCTGGCTGGGGGTGCGGTGGTGTGGGGAGGGGACTTTAATTGCACCCTGAATCCCAAAATGGATAGGCCAGTTGACAAAGCGGGGAAACCGGCACCGGCAGCCAAAGCGCTGGGGACATTGTTAAAAGATCTAGGCCTAGAGGATGTGTGGAGAAGGTTGCATCCAATGGATAGGCAATACTCGCACTATGCAGCGCCACATGACCTGCACACGAGGCTAGATTATGTGTTCGTAGCGGCTGAGATAGCGGGAGAAATGGTGGGAGCGGAATACAAGTCCCGGGTACTATCCGACCACTCGCCTTTGGTTGTAG
The DNA here is from genome assembly GCF_040938575.1 of Ambystoma mexicanum. Lineage (NCBI taxonomy): Eukaryota > Metazoa > Chordata > Amphibia > Caudata > Ambystomatidae > Ambystoma > Ambystoma mexicanum. The sequence goes on along the minus strand of NC_090936.1, from coordinate 851,148,867 downwards.
AGTGGCGACACCAACCCCCTAGAGCGCAGATCCCGACATGGAGACTTAGGACTGAGGCATTACAAGATGAGGGGTTCCGGGAGGATTTAAGGGAGGCCATCGAGGAATATTTTGATATAAACAGGGGCAGTGTACGCTCAGTGGGAACATTATGGGAGCCTTTTAAGGTGGTGGTGCGTGGAGTAGCCGTTTCGAAATCTAAAGGGCTCCAGGGGGGCATCGAAAGGGAACTTCAGGAAACAGAAAGGGAGCTGGAGGGTCTCACACGACATGAGGATACCGCCCGAGATAATAGCGCCAAGATAAAAGATCTACAGTAAACCTGCAGTGGACTCTGGGATAGGCTATGTAGTCTAAATTACAAGAAATACACGGCGAGGCTACACGCAGGGGGCGATAAGACGGGCAGATTGCTGGCCTGGCTGTATAAGAGTGAGACCCCCCGCACAGTGATCAGTGAGATTAGGGATGAGGAAGGTCGCATCTGTAAAACCCAGGAGGGGGTGAACGAGGAGTTCCTCAATTTTTACAGACACTTATATGAGGACACAGGGGAGGATAAGTGTCAAGACATACTGGACACGTTAGAGGACATAGAGCTGCCCACCCTGGACGACATAGAACGCGCGGAATTGGACGCCCCTGTCACCTCGGATGAGCTGCAGGTGGTGATTCAACATTTGCTCACGTGCAAGGCACCTGGGACGGATGGGTTGCCTAGTGAGTTTTACAAGACATACAGACAGGAGCTGCTTCAGCCACTGCTTGCCATGTTCAACGAGGCCTATGAGCAGGGGGAACTTCCATTGTCCCTTCGCGAGTCGATGATCATCCCACTCCTGAAACCAGGCAAGCCGGCCGTGGAGTGTGGGTGCTACAGACCCTTGTCCATGCTGAATCAGGACAGCAAAATACTTACGGCAGTGCTGGCCAATAGGCTGAAGAGGGTGATCAGTAAACTGATACACCCAGATCAGACGGGCTACGTCCCCGGCAGCAACATTACAGATAACCATAGGAGGCTACACCATATCATTGACTACACTGAGGAAGATACGGGTGAGCTGGCTATCGTGTCGCTAGATGCGGTCAAAGCCTTTGATTCGGTGCAATGGCCTTGGTTGAAAGCGGCCCTGAGGGGATAGGGAATGGGACCCGGATATATCAGGTGGGTCCAGTTGTTATACAGCACCCCGATGGTTAGAGTTAAAACAGGATCCATAATCTCAGATACTTGGCAACTCAGCAGGGGGACCAGACAGGGATGCCCCTGGTCACCCATGTTATACATTCTGGCATTAGAGCCGTTGGCAATATGCCTGCGGCAACAATACGGGGAGGTGAGGATTGGTACAGTAAGTGGTAGACACCTGGTATCGCTGTATGCAGATGACATTCTCCTTTATCTGTGTTATCTGGAGGAGAACCTGCAGTATGTGCTGGAGGTGATGAACCGTTATGCCACCCTTTCGGGCATATCGGTGAACCATAGGAAGTCTAGTTTGTTCCCCTTGGGTAGATATAAGAATGTCCCGTTACAGAGACTGCCCACCCTACCAATACCATGGCAGACTGAGACATTTAGGTATTTGGAAGTAAATATTTACCACAAGATCGAGGCGGAGCACAAACACAATACGGAGAAAGCATTAGAGGGAGTTAAGAACAGCATGGTGTTTTGGTCTAGATTGCCCCTGACTATGATGGGGAGAGCGGCCTTGCTCAAGATGGTGGTCCTGCCTAGACTCTTGCATTTCTTTGTGTATGTCCCGTTTTTGATCCCCAGGAGCCTATTTGTGAGACTTCATAGCATGTGCAGGGGCTTCATATGGGGTAACTCTAGGAACAGGGTGGCCCTGTGGAAGCTCCAGAACCCATGCGACAAGGGGGCATAGGCCTGCCAAATTTTGAGTTTATTATCTGGCGGGGCAGCTGCTGTTTGTGGCCAGGTGTCTGTCGACTGAAGACTCGGCGGAAGCCAGGCTTTTGCGGGGAGACTCGGCCCCATACTTTTTGAGGGAAGTGGTGTGGTTACAAAAGAACAAACTGGTGGGAAGAGGGCGGCTATTGAGGCTGGGCTGGGAGGTCTGGCGCAGAACGTGGAGAATGATGGGTGACTCAGAGCCGTTCTCTCAGCAGGCCCCGCTGGTGGCACTATGCGGGAACGACTCTCAACTGTTTGAAGCGGTCCGTAGATATTGGGAACCGGTAGGCCTGGCCACTCTTGAGGACATATGGCAGGAAGGGGAGGCATTGGAATTTCAGAGGTTGCAAGAAGAGACAGGGGTGCATAAAGGCCAGTATATAACCTACGCTAGGCTCATGAAACGGGTTAGGGAGAGATGGCCTGAGACAGTGCTAGCGGATGACCCTGATGCCTCCCTGGAAACGATGTATGATGTTTCGAAGGGCGGGCACGAAATATCAAGGATATACAAGCTTCTGAGAGCAAAGGCAGGGAAGGAGCTGCTTCAACTAAGGCTGGACTGGGAGGAAGAAGTAGGAGGACCCATGGCAGATTGGCAATGGGAGAGAGCCCTAAGGTACCACAAAAAGGTATCCCGGAATGCGAGACTCCAACAACTCCAATTGTATGTCACTCATAGGGCTTATCTGACTCCCGGGAAAATTGCAAGGTTTGGAGGCTCGGCTACGCAGAAATGTCCCAGGTGTGGGGAGGTGGAAGCAGGGCTGCTACACATGTTCTGGGCTTGCCCGGAGGTGCACAGATTTTGGGATGAGATTAAAACTAAACTGGCTGGTGGGGGAGTGGAGCTGGACGTGGGATCAGCTTGGCCATGCATGCTCGGGATTTTTCCCAGGCCACGGGATTTAAAGCACAAGCAAAATGAAGGACTTAGCCTACATCCTGGCCAAGCGCAGGATCGCAATGGGCTGGAAGGCGGCCCACAGACCCAAGGTGGAGCTATGGTGGGTGGACCTCCTCAGATGGGTGGAGGCGGAATCCGTAGTCTGGTTTGAAGCGGTCACTAGGAGGGGAGAGGAGAAAGTAGGGCCCTTGCTGGCCTGGCGGCAATTGGTGACCTCTATGGCAAACCCTCACCAGGACAATAATGAACCAGAGGACTCGGATGAGCGCATAAGCACTGCGATACCTGATAATGCTCCTGTAGATGACATGAGTGAGTCGGCTCTAGTTTGTGGGGTGGGAGGGGGGAGGACGGAGAATTACACTGTATAATGTGATGGTTTGATGCTGATTATGTATGTCCTAAGCAGTTGTAATGTGTGTTGTTCTGTTTGGTTTTTTGAAAATAAAAATAAATTAAAAAAAAAAAAAAGAAGATGCTTTTCACTACAACCATTTGTAAAAAATATACATATTTTAATGTTCAATCAATACAGTTCTTTTAAAACAATTTTTGAAAATTCCTCCAGTCTTGCCGTGAATGAATCAAATCAGGCTAGAACATCACAACCGCCAACTAATAAACACAAACCCTTCTACATATACATAACAATCCAGTTCATTGTTAACCTAAAGTGACTTGTGCTGTGCAACATGTACACAATGGACATACCTCAATACACATACCACTCATTCTCTCATACCAATCATGCTGTTTCTGTTGTGTCAACTACACCTTCAATATAAAATGAAACAAACAAATGTACACTGTGCCCAACATTTTTCTTTCCAACTATAATTTTTTTTATTCCTGCTTGGAAATTCTTCAGGAGCTAAGAAAAAAGTTTGGTCATATCTGCCAGAGCTTCATTGCATGGTCAAACAAGACAAAATGCTGTTTACAAGTTGTTTTTCCTTTGGTCGTGTCTAAGTCCTTGTTCAATAGGATCAAGTTGCTCTGCTTTATGTGCAGGGAGAAAGTGTCTCCCCCTAAAAGGGAACAGTAAACAAAATGGAAATGTTGTGTTCTATTCTTTGGTTTCTAATTTTAGAAACATCTTAGACAACTATTATCTAATAGCAGAAGTCTAGATTATTGGTTTGGCAGTCTCACGACTTGGATCCCTTTCTCTTAGTGGGTTCCCTTACACTCAAATCAGGCGGTCAGGCAAGGTACCTTCAAATACACGGGTGACTCGGATATCTCTTCTATCAATCTCGGGTGAAAATAACCCCCTTGGACTTCTTGGATTACGGTAGGTTCATGGACGGCTATAACTGTGAGTTAAGGTGTGTCTATAGTGCCTAGGACCTAGAGTAGGTCATGTCTACACGGTTCCACACTCACCGTTTATCAATTGGCAGAGGGGATCCACGGGGTGTTGGAGAATTCGATTCCTTTACTGGGGCTTGAACGTTCTGTGGCGCAATTGCTACTAGAGTGGCTCTGCTTGTTTGGCTGTAACCGTGGGAGAAGTGGAGAAATCAACTTTAAATGCGGGTCTGAAGCTGTTCATCCCTCAGTTTGGCCTTTGTAGTCTATCGTTCTCACCCATGGGTGTCATAAACTATGGTGCTCCCGTTTTTGCAAACTTAATCAAGTAGCGAGTCCTGCCCTGGGAAATCCTCCAGGTATTACAGGCTAGGTTTCACTTGTAGTGCCCTCTGCCGGGTTTCTGTTTCTCAGTATGGTCCTATGATAGAGAAAACAGTGGCCCTTTAGTACCTGGGCTGGAGCTGATTTATGCTTATTTTTAACATCTCTAAGGGCCTAACTGCTCCAGTTTTTACCATTTCAGTGTACACGCTACATGCACAGCCTGTGGTCGCGGATCGGCTTCACCGACTAACGCCCTGGTGCGGAGTCCGACACAAGACAGATGCTTTCACTCATTGCTGCACGGTACGTTGGCGTAATGGGGGCTCTCCCCCACTCCGTTATCATGTGCGGTGACTACATCACCCCATCCGGGTGCAACTGCGATCGAAGTATACAAAGTTTGATCCTTATTTGTGTAGCCCTTGTTTCAAGCTTAATAGCGGCCCCGGTGAGCCGGTGCTGCAGTGACCCTAAACAGTGTTGCGTTTTCATTTGGGAAAGTTCTCTATGGGTAAGCATCGCCCCATTTGGGGGGGGGTTGGGGTGGGGGTGGGCGGGAAGGTTTGAAGTTAACATTGTTTAAAAAGCACTTGGAGCACGCTATATTTGCAACTAGAGGGGAGCGGGCACAGGGAGTTGTGATGAAATGCTGAGACAACTATGTTATATCTGGGGAACGGCCAACCCTACACCGCTCAGGTCGTAATAGGTGATGTAACATACCTTAGTTGGAATGTACATGGATTGGGGAACTCAATTAACCGCCAGAAAATGCAACTCTATTGTGAGAGACACAAAGCTAGCATATTATTTCTGCAGGAAACCCATGCCCTCTCTGGATCGTGTGTGGGGTTCGCCAGAAACTGTAGTGGGAACCTCTACTACACTTATTATTCCTCACAGTCCAGGAAGGTTATGATTTTGATTCACAGATCCCTCCCGTTCCAATGTAAACACACGAAAATAGACATACTGGGTAGATGTGTGCTAAGGTATGGCCTACTTGCGGGGAGGGAAGTTCTACTTATGAATATCTATGGCCGAACATAGACGATCCACAATTTTTCACACAGGAACTTGCCCGATATCCCCTGATTCCTCTTCTCTGAGGGGGAGACTTCAACACTATCCTTGATCTGCAGCTTGATAGATCCTCATGCACACAAAGGGCTCTCACACGATCTGCTTAAGTTATTAAGAAGGGTATGCAGTCCATGGGACTAGTAGACGTTTGGAGAACTTTACATACCGATACCCGATCATAATCCTTTTACTCGTCAGTCCATGACTCGTCCTCCCGAATCGACTTGTAGCTCCTATCAGACACATTACTCTGGTAGAGTCTCAGACATACACCTGCTTCCCCGTACCTATTCCGAACACTCCCCGGTGAGCATAACCCTAACGTTACCAACACTCTCCAAGTCCCGTAATAATTGGCAGTTGAAACCAACAGCACTCAAGGATGTCGTCTTTGGATCTATTATCGAAGACCACATCCAACTGTTTTTTGAGAAAAATTTCAGATTGGTGACCTCACCAGGAGTGGTTTGGGAAGCCTTTAAGGTCTACATAAGAGGGGTAGCAATGGCCTCTGAGTTTAGTGTCCTAAAAGCGATCTGGCGCAGCATAGAACAGTGTGAGGACGACCTGAGAGCACTGGAACAAGGCCTTGTGGCTGACCACCGCACGGCTACCCTAGCTCAAATAAAGCAACCCTTAGGCACCTTCAGAACATATGCAGAGAGAGAGGTGAAGTTTTATCAAGGCCCTCAACTGGCTCGGAAATTTGGGGAGGGTGATAGGCCGGCTAAACTGCTAGCCCATATGGCACGCAGTGAAAACGTCAGTAGATGCATCCCCCTCGTTACTGATACATCCGGGGACATAGTCCATACACCCACTGCCATTAATGGAGTTTTCACCCAAATTTACACTGATCTCTACTCCAACAAAGACACATACACAACCGAGAATATTAACGCATTCTTCAATGCTCTTCCACTCAGTTAGCTCTCGCGGGAGGCAAGAGATTTGCTGGAACTCTACCAGAGATAAATCAAGCAATAGACAGTCTGTCAACTGGCAAGTCCCCGGGACTGATGGCCTCTCGGCTGAACTATACAAGCGGTATAAAGGGACACTCACTCCTCAACTATTTTTGGTGTGGCAGGAGGCACTTACATCGCAGATACTCCCCAGTAGCATGCAGGAAGCAGTGATCATGCTACTGCTGAAGCCGGACAAACCACCCGAGCAATGCGGCTCCTACCGTCCTCTCTCACTGCTTAACACCGATGTCAAGGTGTTTGCAAAGATCTTGGCTACTCGACTGATACTTGCAACGCCATATATTGTCCATCCAGATCAATCAGGATTTATCGTGGGGCGGTCTACGACACTAAATTTAAGGCAGCTATTTAATATACTGGTGCACATCGATCCGGATGTCCGGGCAGTAGCTGCCACATTCGACATTCAAAAACCTTTGACTCAGTGTCCTGGCAGTTTAGGTACACTGTGTTGCTGAAGTGTGGGTTTGGTCCGAAATTCCTAGAGTTGGTGCACCTCCTCGATACTGCACCAGTGGCTAGGGTTAACACGAACAGGATCTCCACTTTGCAATTTCAGATAGGGAGAGGCACCCTCCAAGGTTGTCCCTTCTCCCCTCTAATATTTGCTATCGTTATAGAACCACTGGCAAACGTGATCTGTCTCAGACATAGCCACAGAGGGATCAGAATAGCGGGAGACCCACAGATAATTTCTCTCTACGCGAATGACGCGCTGCTGTACATTTGTAACCCTGATGTTCACTTGTGGCCCATAATGTAAGATATCCTATCATTCGCAGAGGTTTCAGGACTCCGGGTTAACTGTGCAAAATCGGAACTCTTTTCCCTGACAGACACAACCACTCCTCCTTCAGTTTTACTGGGTTTAAGGTGGGCTCCCGAGTTCATACGCTACTTGGGGGTGAAGGTGGTGCATTACTACCCCGCATTACACAATCACAATTACACCAGTTACGTGTTCCTGCTGCGAGGCAAGCTCACAACATGGTCGAACCTACCTATTACGGTCACGGGTAAAGTAGCACTACTAAAAATGACCGTACTGTCTAAGCTCTTATACCTTTTTCTCAATATACCACTATGGCCTGGGCACGTTTTCTTTCAAGAGTTGAACAGCGAAATGTCCAGGTTTCTCTGGCACTCTGGGGCAGTAGGACTCAAATGGGACACATTAACCCAGCCACATGAGAGGGGAGGACTTGCAGCACCGAACGTTCGGTGATACTGGATGGCCGCACGGGCACCATTTGCGACTGCTTAGTTTGATTGCGGCACCCCCCCGCCCCCAATGTACAACTGGAGAGACACTCGACGGGAGACAGGGACCTCTGATCATTCGTTTTTCCAGCGAGATTTGCAGACGATTGTAGATTCGACCCTGCTAGTATTACAGCACTGGCATGGCGGAAAATATGGGCATAGGTGTGTGTCCCGAACCCTTATCATGAAAACTGTCCCCTCTGGAACTGCGTCCCTCACTACCGCACTCAGACGCAGACTCCCAGCAAGTCTGGGTACAACATGGATACCATACGGTGGAGTCGCTATGGGGGTAACTTCATTCATGCCACTGAGGTGCTGGGCTTGCGGCGCGAAAGTTCCTTGCAGTGGCTACACTATGCTGGCCTACGTAAAGCATGCAAGAAACTATGCTCACCTTCCTAGTGGAACCCGACAGCGACTCACTCCTTGGGATCGTCCTATCCACACATGATACCCGTAACCGAGTGACGACCATATATCAACTGATCCAGGCCCGCTCCGACACCTCCCCCTGTAAGGCTCGGGACGAGTGGGCATTCGACCTTCAGCTGGAGATTAATGATGACCTCTGGAGTGACATGTGCTCTCAGATACCTAGGGTGTCATATAACTCACAATTCCGATTGATTCAATTAAAAGTGTTGCACCGGTACCACTACACTCCGAGCCTGCTACATTTGTTTTCCAATGAGGGGACCGGGGCATGCCCGTGCTGTGGATCCCCAAATGCTAAATAGTTCCATGTGATCTGGGATTGCCCTGTGTTGGCCCCTTTTTGGAGAGATGTATCTGCAATGTTATCTGAAATTCTGAAATGATATGTAAACCTGTCGAACCCACTCCCCTACTATGTCTTTTCTGTATCTTTGGCACACCCACTGCTGCTACGAGTACATTTGTAAAGTTATGTTTACTACTGGCAAAGCCTTGTATTCTCCTACGATGGACAAGCACACAGGCCCCCAATAAGGGCCACTGGTTGAATGACCCGGTGTGTGCAAATGATAGGGAGGATCAATGGACACATATGCAACTGCTCAATTCCCGTCCCAAGGACATATTTGTATTTGTATTTTGTATATATTGTGCTTATATACATATGGGCCCCATTAAGGCAGTATCTACTACAAACTGTGCTGAGACCTGGCAACCCTCCTGAGCCCCATCCCTCTATAATTGTCATGCTCCTTCTGTGTTATCCCCCCCTCGGACATTGCTAGTATATTGATGTAATGTGACAAGTGTCTCCAAGCGTACTAATAAAGAAAGTCTGAAAAAAATAAAACCTTAGTTAAGGTGCAGTTAAGTTGCGCAGATATAACACAGCAAAACTGTTGAAATTCAGCAGATGTGGGAAGTCATGACCAGCTTAACTCGGCACGTTCCTGTTCCAAAGCCCATGACCACATACATATTATATGAGAAGGGACTCACAATGTCATACAAAAGGGCATTATGCAGGACATAGCATTATGGACAACATCAACGGGAGCGTGCCAAGTTACGCTGGTTATGACTTGCCACATCCACTGAATTTGAAGGGTTTGGTTGTGTTTAATCCAAGATTAAATGATTTTACTATGTTGTTAATACTTAAATCTTGAAGTTCTGTTTTAAAGAATTATGAGTACATTCACCTTGTTATTTTTATTTATTTCACTGCACGTTGGCATTATAACCGTCTGCAATTCAGCATACACATCTGTTACACGTGACATCTTGAAATGTAATTTATTGGTGTTGCCAACATTGAAGAGAGACTAATTTTGACCCCACTTATGTCTCCCTTAACCACCATCTTAAAGGGTTTATGCTTCCAAGTAATCAAAAGTCCCAACCTTCCCAAATGTTGTTAATCTATTTAATTTATTTAATTGTTTTTTATAACACGCCCAATACTGTACCTGAGTTCGGTTTCTAAGCGTGGATCCGGGATTCAAACTAGGGATAACAATCTTGTTGTGTGTCGTAATGTAAACCGTTGTTTCATGGTGGTTTGTCGTTTGGTGAATGGAACATAGCGTCCACCAGTGCTTTCCAGGCCTCCAAGGCAACAGCGAGATTTTCACACGGCAGTAATGCTGAATTTCCCCTGCCCACGTTTCTGCTTCACTCCAAATTTCAAAGTCTTTTAACCAATGTTTGTACTGGGGGCCTTTTGGCGATTTCCATTGCATAGCGATTTGCCTTTTTGCGAGTATGGATGCCAAGTCCATGAATCCAACAGTATGTTTATGTTTGCTTTCTCTCGGGTACGCTCCCAGTAAGCACTCTAGTGGGTTCCAGGAGTATATAAAGACTCCCGCCGCCCTGCAAGCCTGTTCCATTTGTAACCAGAAGGGATATACTATTCTGCAACAAGGCATAAAATAAGCAAGTGCCGCATAGCAATTTCTTATGCAATTCTGTCAGTTTGCTAATCAAATTGACACTTCTGTAGTAAAGATAGCTATTTAAGTTGCCCTTTTCAATGAAAGCACAGCTCACCCTTCTCTCCTCTTCCCCCTGTTCTCTTCAAGTCCTAATGGAGAGAAAGTGCAGCAGTAATCATCTCCACTCAAGGCATGTGTGTGAGTGCTAGGCAATAATTTCTTTTTCAAATAATTGCAAACCAGAAATAATCGGGATGCTACTTTTATTAAGCTTTCTATATGCTGTCTGGCAAAGACCACTATGTGTCAACTTTATATATTTTTTAAAAAGACAGTCCTGCATTTCCATTCCTAAAATTTAGGTTGTTACATAATTTAAGACTAGAGTATTGATACTGTAAACACTGCATCATCTCCATGCTTTACAGTAAAGTTTAGGTTAGTGTATATACATTTCATTATCACCTAGTTGCTTTATACCAGGTACCCTGAAATTGAGATGACCACAAACTACAATATTCCATCTAACGCCCTGCTACCCAACCCACTCTGCTAAGTCTCTTTCTTTCCTCTTAAATAATGAATAAACAAAGTGAACTAAATGCTTATGCAAAGTAGTGATCAATAGTTCGATCCAATATGTACATCTACAGATCGATTGCAATACCAAACACTGTAGTTAGCTTCCAGAGCTCGCTTTGCTTTATGATTATGACTATTATATATTACCACCTGCAGAGACAGCTGGTCAAACTGTTTTCAGAGCCTTTTTTCATATCTATTTATTTGTGTCCATTCAGCTAACCCTTTACATTTTATAGACACTCAGCTGTGGCTCACAAAGTCTTTTCGCCCACTCGCATAGTCGAGTACATTTTATGACGGGCCATTGGCATTTGCAAGAGATGTTTGAAACTTTTATTTAACATTTACTTTGTTTGCAGTAAATGTCAAACAAAGGTTTCACTGTGCATGGCAAGCCTCTGGGTGCCATCAGTGTGCCAAACAAAACTGGGTTGTAGTGACATGCACCATTGTACACTAATCACATTTTAAATTTGTTGTCCTCCGTTGCTGTGGGCCGAGTCCATTTCTCTAAGGTTAAATGGGGAAACTAAGTTACCCAACCTGCAGATCTAGCTGAATTTTAAAGAATTTGCAAGGCCTGACTCCTCTAGCTAATGTCTTATTTCAGCGGAATGCAAAACTGCTGTATTGTTGCTCATTTCATGTCTTGGGCACTAATAACTTCTAATGACATTAACAATATTATTCCAAAATTGCTTATCAAATGGATCTGTTTGCCAATCAAAAATATGTTAATTAGCAAACTCTCCTAATCAATTTTTTAAAACTAATGTATGCCTTGTGCAATTCCAGAACATATGTATTAAGTCTGCCTCCTCTTGGTGGCATCGGGGGCAATGAAATGAAGCTTCAGTGTTCAATTTGGCTACCCTGGTGGGAGTCATATATGCGCGGTGTAGTACGTTCAATTGGAGCAATTGAAACCTGGCATTTCAGGATACCTGTTTAGGGGAGGAGAGCGCACTTTCCCAGTCAGTGATGCCAGAACCCAGATCCACCTCCCATTTTAGTTTTAGTTTGGGATCTCTGACGCCACTGCCTTCAATCAGGAGGTTATGTATTCTAGTCACTGGTCTCCAGCCATCCTCCAGTAGATACATTAGGGCCAGAGCTCCCATCTCCTCTGGCTCCTCAGGCCCCCCTTCCCACTTGTGTTTGGCTACGCTCCTCACTCTCATATATTGCAATAATTGGCCCTTGGGTAGGCCTGTCTGTTGTGACAGGTTGTCACTATCTCTGAACTGACTGCTCTCGTACATGCCCACCCATTATAGACCCACCGTTCCTCCTACAGTCTAGCAGCTTCAATGTATAATCTATTTGTGCATGCATCTGTGATTATTGGAAACATTAGGTGAGTATGGGCTGTATGTTTTTAGTTGCTTCATAGCCCTATGCCATATCTGTCTGCCCAGTCTAACCAACATTGGGATTGTGTTTGCGCAGCTCACTGGGAGCCACAGGATTTTGCTGAGCCTGGCTGGGGACACCAGTTGCTGTAGCAACTGTGTTTCTGATGTTGGAAGTTCCGCTAACCATTTCGCAACAAAACTTAGTTGGGCAGCAAGGTAGTAAAGTTCCAGATTAGGTAGTTGTACCCCTCCATCTTTGTATGTCAGTTGCAACACTCTGAGGGCTAGCCTGTGGCGACCGGTGCCCCATATGAAGTCTCTAATTACCGAATCCAGACAGCGGAAGACGTCTGTTTCTATATAATGGTGGATATTCATAAATCCATAGATCTTGGGAGCACTATCATTTTGATAACGGCAATTCTGCCCATGATTGATAGCGGCAGCTTGGACCAGAAGGACATGGATTTCTCCAGGCCCTCCAGTACCCAGAGCATGTTGCAATTGTGTGTTTCTGCGGGTGTATGTGCAATCCGGATTCCCAGATATCTAAATGACTCAGCCTCTGAGGGGAGTCCCAAGTTAGGCAGGGCAGTCGGATCTGTCTCCTGGAGGCCAGCTAGAGGAAAAAGGCAGATTTATGTCTGTTAAATGAAATCCCAGATAGCTCGGCAAACCTATCGAGCACGTCTAGGATAATGGGGAGATTATCTCTAGGTTCGCATAAGTAAAATAAGGTGCCGTCCGCATAGGTGATATCAAGTGCTTTATGTTGCCTATCATATCATATCATACCAGGCCCAGCCCAAAATTTCTCAGTGATGCAAGCAGCCACTCCCAGTAGACTGAGTCAAATGCCTTAATAGCGTCTAGGAATGCCACTGCGTACTGTTCTTTGCGGGTGTGGGTCTGGTCAATTATGTGTTGGAGTCTTCTGAGGTTTAGGGCCGTACTGCGTCCTGGGACAAAACCTGTCTGGTTCGTGTGTATCAGTGTTGTGATGACCGTGCGGAGGCATCTTGCCAGCACTGTTGTGAGTATCTTTATGTCACAGTTTAGCATTGCCAGAGGTCGGTATGAATCACATCTATCTGCTGGTTTCCCAGGTTTGAGAATGGGTATCACTAGGGTTTCCCTCATGCCGGCCGGGAGTGTGCCTGTGTCGTAGGCCTGTGTAAAGATTTACAGAAGTGAAGAGGTCAGGGTGGCAGTGAAGGCCTTGTAAAATTTGGGGGGAAGCCCATCTGTGCCCGGGTTCTTCCTGGAGGGCAAGGAAGTGATAGCTTTGTTCAATTCCTCAATAGAAATGGGCAGGTCCAGGGAGTCTCGCTGAGGGTCTGAGTGTCAGGAGGCGTATCTGAGGGAACACCTCACCCAGGTCCTTCTGGGACCCTGCATTCGTCGTGGAGCAGCGTTGTCTGTGATCTAGGGTGTTCCCGTTTGCAAAGCCAGGCCAATAGTCTCCCGAGCTTATCCCTCCCCATGTGTGCTTGGGCAGTTTGGACCTTGTGGTCAAACTGATAGTGTCTGCAAGGCATCGCGACACCTAGATTGCGCGTCTTTCAGATTGTCTTCAGTAGATAATTGGCCTGGGTATTGGGTTTCTGGTGTCCTAATTTCTTCTTCTGTGGATTCCAGTGCCTTGCGTAAAATCCGACGGATGCCCCCCTCCCTAGCAATTATCTCACCTCTGATCACTACTTTCATGGCCTCCCGTATGGTGCCTCTACCTTTCACGCTCCCAACATTATTCTCAAGGAAACTGATTAGGAAGCCTGAGAGTGAATTTTTAAAGGCTATGTCAGTTAGTGTTCCAGTGGGTAAGCACCACATCGGGATAGGAGGTCTAGGATACGCTCGGCACCACTTGATCACCAGGGGGGAGTGGACCGACATTGTGCAGCCTGTGTATTCTTCACTAATGATCTCTGGTAGATGTAGTGACCCCACAAAGAAATAGTCAATTTGTGTGTGTATCTTATGGGGGGAGGAGTAGTAGGAGTAGCCTCTGCTGTCTGGGTGTATTTCCCTCCAGACGTCAACCAAGTCGAGGTCTGTCAGCATCATGTTCAATGTGGTAGAGGCTGAGGAGGGGTTATTATTCAGTGGGGAAGATCTGTCCAGTGCTGGGTTCCATACACAATGAAAGTCTCCACTCCGCAGAACAAGGCCTTCGCTCCTAGCTGTTAATATTTTGTATAGGGTGCGTGTGTGCGCCGGGATCTTGTGATTTGGGAAGTATGAGTTAAATATGCAGACCTCCCTATGTTCAAGAGACCCTCTAACGATCAAGTATCTCCCTTCCTTGTCTCTTTCTATGTCTAATAATTGAAAGGGTAGTGTGCCGTCGATCCAAGTGAGCAGTCCTCTGGCAAATCTGGAATAGGTAGCTCTGTACCCAGTCCCTCCCCAACGGGATAGTAATGCCTCCTGTCCCTCTGCGAGCAGTTGCATTTCCTGGAGCAGTACTATTGATATCCTTTTGCCTTTTATGTAGGATTTTACTCTATTCCTGCGAAGGTAGGATCCAAGGCCTCAGAGTTCCAAGACATTATTCTTATGGTGATAGACATTGCGTTATGTAGTGGTTAGCCCTCCGGTAACCTCTACCACTGTTCCCTTTTGACAGTGCTGCTGTCTTGACTCCACTAACCCTTTGCCACTTTGAAGTAGATTCCACCAGGATCCCAGTGCTAGCATGAACATTACAGATACCCCAAATCAACCTTTTTTGTGCCCGTCATGCTTGGTAGACGGGATCTCTAAAAAATTGTCCTGAATGGATAGGGGGGCTAACCCGGGTGAGGTATCAATGTGCTGCCCTCGCAATCATGGTACATTTCCCGTTGAACAAAAAGCAAATAGCAGGGTAGGGTACAAAAGTGTATTTTCGTTTGGTAAAAGCTCTCTGAGCTCTAGTGAAGAGCCGCTATCTCAGTGGTCACGCAGCAGCGTACCCCGACACAATATGTTTTTTTAAGTAGTTGGTGCATAAGAACAAATAATTAGTACACATGCAAAATGCAAGAATTCTACACTTTATATAGCACACATAATCCACAGCGTTTGAATTCGTAAACAGAGTTAAACTATGGGCCCTAATAGAGGAAATTGAGATACCAGAAACTATTAGGGCAGTGCTATTTGAGATGTATGAGGGTACAGCAGCCAGAGCTGGGTAGTGCAGAGGGGGCCAACGCACATTGGGTTTTCCAGTCACAAAGAGAGTGATGCAAGGCTTCAGGCTTGCACCACTATGCTTTTAGTACAAATTGACCCAGTTGTGCTTGGGTCAACTAGGTTCTTTCACCGCCTTCATTTGGGAAATCGTTTATCCATCTTTTAGCCTTTGCAGATGTCATGGTTAATCAAGTGGACCGGGCCCCTACATCATTTCAATGCCTGATAAATGTTTACTAAGTTATCACAAGGTGGCTACCACAGAGCACACAAGAGACATGGTTAGTTCAGCACCTTTTTATTATTTCTTGTGCAAGAAGGTTTGTAGAAATACCTATAGAAGTTTGGGAAACCCTTTAAACCAAAGGGAGATCTTGGATTCACTAGGGGGCAGAGGAGCAGCTGAATGACTGTGAAAGGGATCTTAAGCTAAAATGACTTCGAGTCCTTAGTCTCAAATTCCTGGTCCTATTCTAATTACTTTTCTGGGGCATCTGTACTCTCAAAATAGTTATTTAATTCATTCAAAATCTCAAGGGGGTTTTGAGTTCTATGGTATACTTCTTTACTTGGCCTAGGCAAATGTTCCTAAAAATGTACAATCCTTTGGATCTCTTTAATCTTGCCACATGCACCTGAGATCTTGTTGTGCCCCCCGCTTCCCGCATGCCCTAGGATCTTCTTTAGATTATTACCAAGGAATGTCTCCCTCTTGCCCTAGGGGCCTCTGTAGGGGCGTACTGAAGCAAGACCGTGTACCCTTTTCCCCTGGTCATGGGGGTTTCTCGCATCTTCCCATAACTTTTTGTGTCTTTAAGTAATTATAAGCCCCGAGCCAAGTTTCACCCACCTTGGATTGATCCTTCTACCACCTCTGATCAGATTCACGGGGTCAAAGTTATACTTGAGCTCCGGCTACTTTTCAGCAATCACCAGGATCGGGGATAGTGCACCAAGCAGCCTGCTTTCTCTTCATTGACCACTGTCTCCTGCCAGTTTCTGACTCAAGGTCTCAAGCAGGCTCCATGTTCTAATCTTTCCTGCAAGTATGAGCTCCTTCACGATATTCAGTAATTTGTTCGATATTTACAACAACAAATAGAAAAACAGATGTAAAAAGAACGATTTTCTTGCATTTCCTATGGGACAAATATCGTTTGAAAGGTTAGAGATATACTTGTATTCGGGAGGGGCTATGTGGGAGGGAGGGGGTGCTTCAGGTGCAGAAAAGGAGACAGGAAGGGGGTTGGGGAGGAATCCCCCACATAAAAAGGTATTTGCTTGTTTGCAAGTGAAGTTATAATGTTTGATCTGTTAGCAAAACGAATTATTTACCAAGCTTAAAACCTTTTTTTAAAGCTGTATTACAATTCTACAAAGATCCACTAGATGGCACTCCGAGACAAGAGACTAAAGAAATAAATCAAATAGTGATTGCTGTGATTTTAAATAAAAAATTAGGTCGGTAAAAAAAAAGGTTTATAAGCGTACTCGTTTTTTGAGGGTGAGATATCATATTCGTTATTTAAACCAAACGGTGCCTTTCCTGCGTTATAATGACATTTAACCTTCATTCACAGTGTAACCCATTTCACTAAGGTCCTACGATTTCTGAGCTCTCACACAGTGTAGCCTCATTGGCTTGGACACCTCTTGCGCTCTCCTTCCGCGCCCTGTCACTGCAATGTCACAAAATCTCAGGAGTGTGGTATTTACTCGTTGACATTCGGGAGGTCTCTACCTTTTTTTTCTTTGGCACTAATTGTTTCAATGCAGGTGCACATTAGTGGGTCAGTTGCCACATTAATTGCTGTTCGCCCCTTATGTTCACGTGTTGGGATTTCTCTCATGACTCTATTTGGCTACTGGACCAGCCTAGGGGACGAAAGGTCTCAAGTAGGCTATCAATTTTATGGTTGGCGGGCAGTCCTACATCCATTGATCCTAGTTAAGATTTGGAAGTTAAAGTTAGGAGTAAAATTATTTTTTAGAGAGTAAAAATGTAAATCAAATTCTCAAGTTGAGTATTTTATAAGCGAGTAAGAATATGTTTTAACTGGAAAACTTAAATATTTTTGTAATAATTATTTCTTTGCACCTAGTTATTTATGCACTTTAAAAGATATATATATATATTTACTTATTCCGTTCAGGCAGTAATGATAGTAGTTTCTTCCTGTGTTACTACATGGACTACAGGTCCAAACATATTCATGGAGCTGTGTGTGTGTGAAAACAGGGGCACAATGTTGTGTGTATATTATTCCCTTTTATGTTTGGAGTATTTTTACTCCCTATTTTTATTTTTTGGGAGTATTTGCCTATTTTTAGGGAGTAAAAGTGGCCGACAGACTCCTTAACTGTAGACTGCCTACATCACTGCTGCAGATGTTTTGAGTAAGTTTGCTTGCATGTTACTTGCATTCCTTTTTTAAAATCTTTATTGTTATATGGTTAGACAAATAACCTTTTACAAAAAGAAAAAAGAAAAAAATCACAATATAAAATACATTTCATTAAGCAACAACATTTCCAATTCATACATATTAGCACCTAAAAAAAGATTTGATCATGATTCATCTTTAAAAATTAATGATAAAATGTCTTTTAGGAAATAAACAGCGGCAGTCATCTAATGATTCAAACCATACGAGAACATTATAGACTGCCATATAATTTCCACAGATAGCAGTTCATATTGTTGCAACAGATGCCCAAAGTAGAAACATCTTCGATCGTTTAAAGATTGGCAATGAAATAAAACATGTTTTACTGTCTCCACTTGATCTACTTGAAGACAGAGGGCCTCAGTACGCTGTTACCACTGTACTGTCACATTACGAGTTCTGCTTGCGGGTGCTGCTCTGCAAGCCTGGTCAGACCAGGCGTGCAGAGCGGCACCCGCGAGCAGAACAGGATGGTAGCAATGGTACCGTTATGAACGGTACCGCTGCTACCATCCTCCCCATTCCCATTGAGCCCTATGGGGGCTCAAATGGGAATGGGGATGTACTGGCTCCGGGTCCTGCTAAAGGGAAATTACTGCGCTCACTGAGGTCGGAATGGCCCGGTTATTCCCCTTTCGCGGGACCCAGAGCCGGACCCGAGTCTGGGGGTAGCCATGCCCTTATTAAGGGCATGGCTACCTCCAAACTTGTAATGAGGCCCAGAATCTTTATGTCCTTTCACCCTGTGAAATCCTGTCTCTAGCACCTTCGATCTCCCTAGTTGGTAAAAGATGTAATCTCAGTCTCATGATCTGTCCATATGGCCTCACATCCAAGAGAAGATCCCTGTGTGAACGTTATGACTGAACCTTCTCAATTGTGTGAATCCAATCCATTTCGTAAAGCCTTTTCTTTGCTTTTATTGTGGTTTTCATAATCAGATCTTTCGATAGACAGTGCTCCATACATATTTTGTCACACTCTTTTATCCATACATTGAGGGAAGGCCAATACCCCTTCTCTGCTAATGTTTTCAATACCAATCATATGGTACCCTCATCTGTGTTTGAGATCTTACTTAATAATGTAAGGTTTTTCCACAGGATAATTAAGTTAATGGAAGACAGGCCTAAACTCATACTGAATTACAGCTGCTGGAACTCCCATTGGCAACTTCAGAACCTTGCGCCAGAAGTGACCCTCTAGTGCAGCACAATCAAGAGCCATCAGCAAGCAAATGTTTTCCACAACATACGTTATTACAGGCAAAACTTTCTTTCTATAAAATTGCAGCTTTAGGGACAAGAGTAAAATTGAACAAACCTTTGGTTTATTAGAATTGATTGGGAAATGATCAGCCAATTCAGTCTGATCTCTGAGGTCTGTTAGAAAAATCCCCAAATACGTAAAACTCGAGAGACACTACAGTTTAGCCTCCCCGAGCCTCCAGGCAAAGCTCTTATACTTTTGCCACATTCCAGGCCTAAACTGAAATACCTTGGATTTTGATGTATTTATTGTTGAGTTATTCGGCCTGACATACAAGTCTTACACCTGTAACTTATGTTCCAGACTGATTGGAGTATAATTAAACATTGCCAGGTCATCTGCATATAACAAATAATGCAAATGAGAGTTAGCAAAGCGTGGAGGAAAACAGCAGACGTTCTCAAACGCCTCATTGACGTCCAAGAGAAACAGGCTGAACTGCATCGGAGCCAGAACGCAGCCCTGTTTAAGGCCACTGCTGGTAACGATGGAACTTGTTAAGCTACCCTGATTATTCAGCCTGACTCTCACTGATGTTCTTGTGTGTAATGCCATTACCATTTCAAGCAAGCTTCCTGGGCACCCCCACTTTCGCAGCTTACTCCATAAAAGATTTCGATCCACGCTATCCAAGGCCATGGTGAAGTCAATAAAAGCTATATAAACTGTATAAACTGATTTAGACTTTACCATGGCCTCCTGCTTTAATAGACCTCAATTAAAGGCATTTGCATGGGTACCTGTGCCCAACTCAAAACCCGCCTGAAACAAGTCTAGTCCAGCCACCATCTTTGCCCGCACAGTTAGCTCTTTTAGAATCACAGATGCAAAGAATGTAGCTGGAATATCCAATAATGCAATTGGGCGGTAGTTAAAAGCAAGGGTTCTTGGACCCTGGACCCTTCTTATGCACATGTACCAGGATTGTCTCTGTCCAGGAGCTAGGAAAGCACCTTGATGCAATAATTACTTCAAATATAGTTCTTAATAATCTGACCCAGAGGGTAGGATCTTCCTTCAAAACAACATTTGATAACCCATCTGCACCAGGAGCTTGTGAGTTCTTACTGTTAGCTATTATGCATACAATGTCATCTTCATCACAGTGCAAATTCCAAAGTTTATCTCCTGTTTCCATTATTGTCTGCCATTTGCCCCCATCACTCCCATACACATTAGTGAAGTGCTCAATTCATCCTACTTCTGATATCGGGGTCAGTTGTGCATACTGTATGTATGTATGGATGTTGTAGCCACAATCTGAGTAAGCATCGTATGGGATTCTCTCTGCAACATCGCAAAATGATGGGCTTTTAACCAAAAACGATACCCTCATTTAATTGCCTTACATTCAGCCGCACTCAACTCCTTGTGGGTACGTAGATTTCTCCTTATTTCCCTCTTTTTCAATTGTACCTCTTAATCATACTCATGACTCCGCAATGACTAATTTCTCTTGGGTTTCTGTGGCATCAATGAGTAAATACGATTGAGGATAAGTTGATACAGCATCCTTCTAAGAGCTTCAACAAGCTTGTTGTGATGGAATACTTTCCCCAAGGTGCAATAGAATGATCGAATGTTATCCCTATTCCAACACACTCTATTTTTCCCCCATTCACTTCCAAGTCAGCAGGATACCATAACCCCTTTATCCCAGAGCCCTCTACTCTCCAGTTTACCATAACAGGAGAGTGATAACTCTTATCTGAGAAAAGTACTTCCATGCAAACCACATCCTGGAAGATTTCCCCCGACACAAAGAAATAATCCAGAATACTTTTGGATTCTTCTTGTTGCCAGCTGTAATTAGGGGGACAATCACCTGGGACTGAACCATAAAGAATGTTGAGTCCCCAAGCTTTCATTAGTGCTAACCAAGATTTACTCCTCAGTATAAGGTCCTTATTATGATTACTGCTCGGGGGTCGTATTGAATGCTGTATGCAGGCTGCATTGAGATCCCCAAAGATTATCACAGAGTTAGTTTTTCTTCTAGTCTGCCAAGTAAATAGTACCTCTTCAATGCATTAAAAATAGGAGAAGTGAGCCACTGCACTTGGATTCCAATATAAATTTAAAATGAGAGTAAAACTCATCTTTGCATATGTCACTCTTTCCCACTCAAGTTCAACTGCCTGCACAAAGGGGTTGTCTGTGGCCAAAGCTGCTACCGTTATTCCAATATTGTTTCATACACCTAATAATACAACTTCACCCGGACTACCCCCTTGTAAGCAGGAGTTAACAAACACACATAACGCTCTCTGTCTGGTGGATCTGAAAGCCAGTTTCCTGAAAATAAAAGAGATCTGCTTCCAAAAATGCTGACTTGGGTTCAGAGAACAAATGCTTGAAGCCCCTTGTGTTACATGAGATTCTCTTCGTAGTCTTAAAGCCATTCTCTGAACACAACAATAGGGTCTAATTTTTGCGATTGTTCAAGGTAGATGCCATGGCTATTTACAATCCCATCTGTCGTTTGATCCACAATTTGCCTTCTACTTGATCCGTCTGCTAAGCACTTAATCACTAAGGTCAGCTGTTGATGTAACCCTCCCTCTTCAACATTTGGGGCATGTGCTTCTGATAGCAGGGTGACCTGTTGACAATTTAAGTCTCCAAGATATGCAGAAAAACTCCACGACTTCAAGTGAGCTGCTGCCTGATAGACTTGTTCCTTCACTAGGCGAAAGTTAAAGTGGAGTATTACCTTGTCCAAGCTTTCATTATTCCAAAATTCCACCTGGCTAATGTCAGAGGAGGTTATGTGTCAAAAGGGTACCTTTTTCAGCAGATTAAGTACACATGATTGGTTTAGAATGAGTCGCTCACGATCCTCTGAAAAGCACTCTAATATGAGACACAAGCTTGAGTCAGTAACCTTAGAGGTACCCAGCAACGCAGTTTACTCCACTTGCTTCCTTCTTTCCTCTACTGTTGCAAAGGTAGTACATTGTGTTACCTCCACTTTGCCTGCAGTCATACTTGCTCTATCAGTTCGATTAACAAACTCCACTTGAGGCACAGTTACAGTCCTAGAAAGCAGTTGATCGGCCTCAACATCTGCTACTCTTGCCGACACTACTACTACTACTAAAACCACCTGGTTACCGCCGGACTCGTATTACCATTCCGCCTCCGTGATTCCCAGAATTACCGGGGCATTACAACCCCGGTGTCCCGGGAATTCCAGAGGCGGAATGGTGTAAATCCCCATTCCCATTGAGTCCTATGGGACTCAATGGGAATGGCGATCATGGAAACACCGGCACCATCTCGTGATAGTGCCGGTGTTTCCTCGTCCACCTGCAGGCGGGCGGTGGTAAACCTGCCAGGTCAGGCCTGGTGGGAATGCCACCTCCCGCCTGCAGGACTCGGGATCGGGCGGTCCGGAATTAACAGTGGCGGCGGGTTTACCGCCACTGTTATTTCCGTACCGCCCGACCTGTAACGAGGCCTATAGTGATCTAGCATATAAAAAAACCCTGGTTGATCTATGTCAAAAAGTCTATATGGACAATGTGGGCTGGGAACTGGTATTCAAAACTATAAGGCAGGTAAAGCATGCTCTTTTCCAACTTTATACAATGGAGAAGATCAATGCGCCGTAAGTGCTCAGTTCAGCTAAATATTATTATTATTATTATTTACATTTTGTAGAGCGCTACATGCCCATGGGCCTCATGGCGCACAAAAAACAAGGAATGTGGACAGGACAAAACAGTTACAGGGTTAGTGCAGAGGAGTAGGAAGGATTGCGCCCAAGTACTCTTCAACCTGGTTTTGGATTAAACAGGTGAGTTTTGACTCGTCTTTGAAATTCTGAAAGTGAGTTTGCAGTTCTCATTGCCAGTGCAAGACCAGTCCATGCTTTTGGTGCCTGAACATCAAAGCTGGTGCCGCCAAATCTAACCAGTTTAAAACTTGGTTGAACCATTTTGAAGTTGTTCTTGGTCTGCAGGTTGCGGCACGGCTGGTTCACCTTGAGGTGGTCTATAAGGTATTTGGGAGTTGTGGCCCTCCAACATTTGTAGGATAGTGTCAGTATCTTATGAGTGATCCTGTGCTTTATCAGCAGCTAGTGTAAGGCCCTTATGGCATCCGTGATATGATCTCGTCTGGAGAGACCATGGATTGCATGGACTGTGCCATTTTGAGTGACTTGACGCGATTGGATGTTGGTTTGTGAAGTGCCGGCCAGCAGACTGTTGCAGTCGTCTAGCCTGGTGTTCACTAGGGCGGTGGCCAGTCAGGACCTACTGCTGGTCGAGATGTAAGGGTGTATATGATTAAGGAGCTTGGTAACCTATCCGCAAGTAGATCGAATGCGCAAGACCTGAGGTCTCATACTAATCTCTGCATCTAAATACACACAGAGTGTCTTGACACTTTTTGCTACCATGATTCTCCTGCCCGCGATGATAAAGCTTTCATAGTCTGGAATGAGTTTCTTCATTCGTGGCCCTGAAGCCATGATAAAGAGCTTGGTTGTATCCCTGTTAAGGGCTAGGGAATTTGAGGCCATCCAGATTTGCATGGCCTCACAGACTACGTTAGTGGCATGCGTGTCCTGTGTATAATCACCTGATAGCTCGAGGACGACCTGGTTGCACATCCAGGAGTCCAGGCGGCTGAGCAGGGGCCTGAGGGAGATGTTAAATAGTATGGGGGCGATACAGGAACCCTGTGTCGACTCTGCAGGTCATGGATGTAGGGATGGATTTAGCGCCATCTGATACCACTCTGGCAGTACAGGCCCCAGGAAGGAGGTGATCCATTGAGCCGCCATACTGGAGCAGCAGACTTGATCCTTTATTCTGGCCACCATGAGGGTATGGTCGACCAGATCAAAGGCCGCTGAGAGATCCAGCAGCATCAGCAAGGCATGGTGTCCTCTATCACTAAACTGGTATGGTTGGATTTTAAATCCAAAATAGCGGTTTCAGTTCCATGCCTGGCTCTGAAGCCCGATTGACGTGAGCCCAGGATGCTGTTGTTTTCGATAAAATCCTGGAACTGTAGATGTGCCACTCTATCCATGATCTTAAGGAAGAAAGGCACACATGTTATGGGCAGATAATTGTTTGCAATGGCTGGGTCCAAGTTGCTCTTTTTCAGAAGCAGCATGATCCATGCTTCCTTAAGTGAAAGTGGGACCTTGCCTTCACTGAACGAAAGGTTAACTAGTCTGGTGATCCAGGCACCAGTGCATCAAGGGAACCTTTAAGAATGTTGGCGGGACAGCTATCTCCCAACCAGGATGTCGGTTTCATATCTAGGATTATTTTACAGATTTCAGCTTCAGTACACTGCTTAAAGTTGAATTTGGGTGAACCGTTATTCATATGGGGGTTCTTACAGCTAAGGGGCAGAGGTAGAGCCTCCCCGGAGTCCATTGCTGGCCCAGAATGGTCCGTTGATGCCCTGTGATTTTAGATCAGAATACATCATGTATTGCCTGGTACCAGGCTGTGTCTCTGCTATAGCTTTGATTCACAGTACTTTACCTCAAATTCTTTAAGGATTTTGAAGAGTGTGCGTGAACTATATCGAGCGCTGGATATCCTAGTGTTGAAATCAGATGATTTGGCTTCCATAATGGCTGCTTTACACTTTTTCACTGACTGCTTATAGAGACAAAGGGATTGGAGGCATGGGTTATTGCGCCATTCCCTTTCCAAGGAGGTTTTGGTGCGTCTGAGTTGAATAATGGTATCATTGTACCAGGTGTTCTTGCTGTTTTGAGGTTTGATCCTTTTCCTTTTTTTTACCACATTTTATTGGTTTTACAACATAAGAGAAACATGAAACAACTGGTCCTGTAAGGGCCAAATCTTAATAACAATAACAATAGATGCAACGTCTACAGCCTACAGCCTGTGGTGTCATCATTTCAGGGGGTTCACATAGCATCTTCCCATTGTTGCCAGATCTTGCCAGCTTTTTCCGGGCATCCCCTAGCCTTGTATACCCTCCTTTCTATGGAAATGCATATCTGTACATCTGTGATCCACTGTTCTACCTGCGGTGGCTCTGCTACTCCCCACAATTGCGCTATGTTCCTTTTGATTACCGCAGTTGCAGTTGTGAAACAGAGCTTTTCATACCTGGACATATCTACCTCCCTGTCCACACCTAGCAACAACAATCTGGGGTCTCTGGGTATCCTCTGGCTCAGAACTCTTGATAGAATATCACAGCATTGCTGCCAATAGTGACGTAAATCTGGGCATTCCCATAGTATGTGGAAGAAAGTTCCCTCCTCTCTTCGGCAGCGTAAACAGTTAGGTTCTGCTATTTTACCCCAGCGGCACAGGGCCACCCTCGGGTAGTAGACTCTGTGCAATATCTTCAGTTGCACCAGGCGTAGCCTAGCTGATATGGCTGTCTCACGGGGGTACATTAGGATCTGTATCCAATCTTCCGACTTGATCTCCCCCACTTCTCTCTCCCATTTTATTTTCAGATTCATCAATTCAGGAGTGGCAAAGGAGGTGATGGCACTGTACATGACTGTGGTAACTTTAGTCTGAATCTGCTCCGTGACTATGTTTCGCTCCAAGTGAGTGCAGTCGGGAATGTCAGAGAGGATGGGGAGGTGTTGCTGCAATGCATGCCAGAGCTGTGTATAGTGATAACTTTCTGTCTCCGGGAGATCAAAAGTCGATGTTAGGTCATCAAAGGGTCTAATGGTTCCTTCTACTATTATGTCTGTCACTTTTTCTATGCCATGTCTCACCCAGATTGGCTACTTCGGCAATTTGGTCACCTCAGGGAGGTTCCTATTGTCCCACAGCAGATGCAATGGTGTGACTTTACCCTCCCAGCCTATAAAGTCGTGTAATTCTGCCCAGATTCGGGGTGTTTGTGGCATCATGTTTCGAGGGGTTGGTCTGGGCACGCAGCATATAGCCTCGTGGGAGGTGATGCCCTCACATGTGGTAGTGTTGCGTCAGCGTGCAGTGCATCATTTACCATCGACATCTGGCTGGCCCAATAGTACGTCTGTAGCCTTGGCAGACCGATGCCTCCTTCCCATACTGACCTTTGCAATGTTCAAAGAGCTATTCTCGGATGCCCGCCACCCCAGAGGAGTTTCCTAAGTGTACAGTCTATTTTTTTAAACGTCTTCATAGGTATGTGTAGTGGAGCGTTCTGCAGTATGTACAAGTAGCGGGGGAGTGCTAACATCTTAAATAAAGCCGCCTGTCCCAGTAGGGTCAAGGGTAGAGACATCCAGTGTTGCACATCTCTCTCAAATCGTTCTGTAATGGGTTGTAGATCATTGGGCATGTAGTCATTGAGATCTTTCGTGACCCGGATACCCATATAGCGGAAATGGTCTGTGGCGACCTTGTATGGGCAGGGCACAGGGGTTTCCTCGCCTCATCGATTTATCAGAAACAGTATAGATTTGGTCCAGTTCCCCCTTAGACCGCTAAAGGCTCCATATCGTTCTAACAGCTGTGTCAAAACTGGGCATGCCGTCCTGGGGTCTCGTAGGTATATCAGTAGATCGTCCACATACAATGAGACTCTGTCTTCCCACCCTGGTCCACCCGGAAAACCCCTCCCACGTACGTGTGTCCCTCAGCAACTGAGCCAGTGGCTCCAATGTTAATGCAAAAAGTAGCACTGACAGGGGGCAGCCTTGTCTTGTCCCTTTTCCTAGGGCAAAGGATCACAAAGTCCAGCCATTCATCCTGACTTCAGCCGTTGGTGAGTTATAGAGCAGTTGGACCCAGGTCAGGAACCGTTCGCCAAACCCCATCCGACGCATGATCTCCCAGAGTGCCTCCCAGTAGATGGAATCAAATGCCTTCTCGAAATCTATTGCAAGTAATCCTAATTGGACGTCTATGGTCTGGGCGCGCTCAATGGCCAGGTGCAGTCACTGTATGTTCATTCTTGTGGACTTACCGGGCATGAAGCCATATTGGTCTGGGTGAATCAAGGATGTTATGAGGGGGCGTGGCTTGGCAGCCATGCAATAGGATGCTCTTTTTTGGAGCTCCCGGATCCGACAATTGATCAGTGAATTTGCACACTCTCAAGCCGGTGATTTTCAAAAGAAAGTGAACAAGGATCAATAGGAAAGGGAGCGGAGCTGAATGCATCGCCTTTCACGAAGATCGGATGTCAGGAAATGAAGTCATGCAATATTGTAACTTCTGACAGGGAAGGACAGGCTAATGGCAAAATGGCGGCAGAGAATGAACAAAGGAAACTCTGGGAGCCTGCATCGCGTCAACTATAACAGGCGCCGTAGCGTAGGAGAGATGCGGCTATCTGAGGTGACGGACGGCCAGCGTGTACACTAGGAGAATGAAGTGCAGGATCGCCCGGACGGGCAGGACAGAAGAGGAGGATCTCGCAGGTGCGCGCCCGGACGGCCGGGAACGAAGAGGAGGATCTCGCGGGTGCCGGCGGACCCAACTTCAACACAAGCGAGAGCACACACAGTGATTTGAGGTCTGTGGCTCTCTACCATGCCAACACCGAGCGTCCGGACAGCTGATTAAAGCAGCCAACAAGGACACAGTGATGCTGGAATGAAGAAACAACACAGCATGGCAGATTGGATAAGTGTGGTGGGGAGGTGCGGAGGATCGGCCGAACCACGGCAGAGACACTGGAGCATGACAAAGGGTTGGTCACTGCACTGGGAAATCCCGCTACTCACGGCGGTGCATGTACCAAAAAACTGTATGCAGAACTGGATCATCTGGCCCTGCATGGCCTAAACGCCCTTCACAGTGCTTGATAATACGAGCGGCGGACGAGCGCCCAATGTGAACACGCATACGTGAATCGCTGGAGCGCCTGAATCAAGGCGATTGAGAGGGAGCACAGCGCTGATGTCAGCGAGCCTACCCCCGGCACAAGCGAGGGCACGGGCTGCGCCACGCATCCCGGAGCCCCCTAGACACAAGTACCAGGGGCCCGGAGGTAAAGCAGAAGTGAACTGCATAGTCACCAAGCAAAAGAAGCAGCTTAATGGCAGGGGGACAGCGGTGTAACACGCCTGAGGCACACATACACTAGAATGGACTGGTGACCGTGCTACAGCGAAAGCGCATTGCGCAAGAGGTGTGGATACGGGACTGTGGGTTGGCTGAGGCAATGATATGATATGATATGGTATTTGTAACGCGCCTATACACAAGTGTTTCAAGGCGCGACGAGGCAGGGAGGGAGGGAAACAAGGGGAAGACAGACAAACGATCCTACTAGGCCAGGTGTCATTCAGATCACGCAAGTGCAGAGGTAAGGGGAAAAAGGAGAAAGTGCAGGGGGAGGAGGTGGGGGGAAAGTGCAGTACAAGGTAAGTAGCGTAATAAAAAATAAATAATAAATGATAAAAAAAAGGGCCAGCTGGTGGCAAGTGCGAGGTAAGTGCAGAGCAAGTGCTGGGAAGTGCTGGGAAGGGGGCTGTAGGGATACAGTGACAGTCCCACAGTGCAGGGGGAGCCAGGGAGGCAGTGCAAGTGGAGAGTGGCTGGGCCCTGGACCGAGGTCGCTGAGAGTGGCCCAGATGCAGGTTTAGTG
Organism: Ambystoma mexicanum; assembly: GCF_040938575.1. Taxonomy (NCBI): domain Eukaryota; kingdom Metazoa; phylum Chordata; class Amphibia; order Caudata; family Ambystomatidae; genus Ambystoma; species Ambystoma mexicanum. Next base: position 851,120,300 of record NC_090936.1, on the reverse strand, counting down.
CAGAATTCAGTGGGGAGTTAAGAAGGTTTAGCAGGGGAGAGGGAGAGAGAAGGCAGAAGCGAAGAGGAAGGTTTTGAGGTGCTTCCGGAACCGGAGATGGTTCTCCTCAAGTTTCAGGGAGGCAGGAAGGCTGTTCCAGAGGGAGGCCCCTGCTGCGGAGAGAGATCTACCCCCAGCTCGTTGCTTAGAGAAGCGGCTGACCATGAGGGAGTTGGAGACGGATGAGCGAAGGGCTCGTGAAGGAAGATATTTAGGAAGAGAGAGTTGAAGGTATTTAGGCCCCAGGCCCCAGAAGGCCTTGTGGACAATGCAGAGGGTTTTGAACTTAATCCTCGCAGCCACTGGGAGCCAGTGAAGAGATTTCAGTCCTGGAGAGATACGGTCCCTGGGCTTGAGGCCAAGGACAAGTCTCGCAGTTCTGTTCTGGATAAGTTGCAGAGGGCGGAGAGTGGAGGCAGGCAGATTAAGATAGAGGCTGTTGCAGTAGTCCAGCCTTGAGAGAACCAGGGCTCGGGAGACAGTGAGCTTCTGGGGGAAGGAGAGGAAGGGAAGAATACCTCTGAGGAGGTGCAGCTGGTAGTGTGACTTCTTAGAGACGTCAGATATATGAGGAGAGAAGGAGAGTGTGGAGTCGAAGATGACCCCGAGGTTTTTAGCCTTGCAGGTAGGGGCCGGAAGGGGGCCAAGGGAGGCCGGCCAGGGAGCTGCAGGGAAGGAGGGAGTGGGTGCGCCGATGAGTAGAATCTCAGTCTTACTGGCGTTAAGGCAGAGGTCATTGGCGGCACACCATTCCTGGATAGCAGACAGACAGTCAGAGATGAGGGAAGGAGAGGAGGAGGCCGAGGGTAGCCTGAAAATGAGCTGGGTATCGTCCGCATAGCACTGGAAGTGGGGGCAGAGAGCGGCGATGCGGTGGGCAAGGAGTGCCAGATACTGGTTGAAAAGCCAGGGAGAGAGGTTGGATCCCTGGGGGACACCACAGGTGGAGAAAAAGATGTCAGAGAGGAAGGAGCCCATTTGGACCTGGGAGGGTCGACCGGAAAGGAAAGAGGTCAGCCATGCCAGAGCCTGACCAGTGATACCCAGGTTATCACGGAGACGGTTGAGCAGGATGGCATGGTTGACAGTGTCAAAGGCAGAGGAGAGATCGAGCAGAATGAGAACACAAGGAGTGTTGGAATCGAGGTTCAGGAGCAGGTCCTCACGGATGTTCAGGAGAGCAGTTTCCGTGCTTCTGGCCGCTCTGAAGCCGGATTGATGGTCATGAAGATTACCAACAGATTCAGCATGGAGGTTAAGCTGGGAGATGGCCAGTTTCTCCAGGAGCTTGCCCAGGAAGGGAGTAATGGAGATTGGGCGATAGTTGGCCGGGCAGGAGGGGTCGGAAGAGGGTTTCTTGAGGAGGGGGTGCACAAGGGAGTGCTTGAGGGGGGATGGGAAGACTCCAGAGGCGAATGAGTGGTTGCAAAAGTCAGCCAGGGCAGGAGCCAGGGAGTTGATGTGGTCCTTGATGGTTTTGGAGGAACAGGGGTGAACCTGTTTAGACGAGGCTTTCATAGATCGGACTTGTCTGGAAACCTCATCAGCAGAAAAAGGTGGAAAAGCAGAGAAGGAGGGCGGAGGGGCGGCTGCAAGAGAGCAAGAGGAAGAGCCGGGAAGAGAGGGAGGGAGGAGAGAGGCAATCCTACGATCGCAGGCAATCCTACGATCCACAACACATGAACTCCATGGTGCCTGAAAGTGAAGCACAGACGTGAACTGTTTTAAATTAATCCTCTGCAGCTTGACCCAACCACTGTGGCAGAAGGCGGGGACGCCCACACCAGAAAACAGTGTGATGACAAGAGCTGGGAAGTGACCCGCAAGCTGGCAGCAATAAAACTGGGATCTTAGGCTATTCACAGGATGATAGAAGATGGGTACAGGCTCCTGGCATGGTGAGGAGGTGACTCCTTGAGGACAATGCGGAAATAGTGGTGGGACACACCATATAAGACCCGAAGACAGGTGAAAAACAGCGGAGGAATACAGATTGGAATGCGGCCTGTGCACCAGACCCGAAGTAAATAAGAGGACAGAAATGTCGGTGAGAGGGGTTAAGGCTAAAGGCAAACAGCCCACAATGGATATTTTCGCTAAACCACAGCAGTCGCCCACCGCCCCAACGCAAAGTGGCACTATTGCGTCCACTGGAGCGGCAACGCTAAGCGACAATCACATAATTTTGGCAGCCATAACGGAACTGAAAGCCTCGTGGGGGGTGGCGATGGCAGAATTAAGGACTGCATTAGAGACGAAAATAGATGCGGTTGGAGTGGAGGTCAACTTACTAAGGCAAGATGTAAGGACGCTGGCGGAATGGACCAGTGGCCTGGAGAGTGCTGTGATAATCAACACAGATACTAGCAAGGACAACTCCAAGGCAGTCCACATACTAAAGCAGCAGGTGGCCATCCTGGAGAATCGAGCAGAGGAGGCGGAAGGGAGAGCAAGATGCAATAATATACGTGTGGTTGGCCTGCCGGAAGGGGAAGAAGGCCAAGACCCCACAAACTATGTGGAAAACATGATGCTGCAGGGGATAGGTGCAAATAAGCTCTCCCAAGGATTTGCGGTCGAACGCACGCACAGGGCTTTGATGAAAAAACCGCAACCTGGAACCCCTCCGAGAGCAATTATAGCAAAGATCCTGAATTATAGAGACAGGGAAAAGATCTTGGAGTTCTTCAGGAAAGGAGGGACGATAAAGAGAGCATCTGCGACCATCACGGCATATCCTGATTACACTATGCTAGTCCAGAGACAACATTATAGCTACGTAGCTATCAAGAGGAGACTGCGCATGGCTGGATTGAAATATATGCTGTTGTACCCCGCTAAACTCAAGATTCTTTACAAAGACAAAGCACACTTTTTTGACACCTCAGAGGACGCAGTGATGTGGCTAGATGCACATGGCTGTCCGGAGCAAGGCAAGGAGCAGGATCCCAGAAGTAACGATAAGTGATCTAACAGCCATGCATATTGAGAATAAGACGTAGGGTGGTGGGTTGCTGCATTATGAGACATTTGAATATGTTGGACTGGAATATAGAATGTGTAGCGACAGAAGGAGAGTGGAAGGTGCGATGAGCTTTATTTTTGAATTGGGAGCAAAGGGACGGAGACAACCTATCCCCAAGAGTTAGATTAGGAGGACCGCCACTAGGGCGATATCTCCCTGCTGAGCCGCAATTAAGGCAACTGCCAGAAAGGGCTAGATGCGGGGGTGCTTGAGATCCAGGGATGGAGCTGGGCAACAGTTGGGGAAGCAGGGCACGTTGGGGCAAGGGAGGGAGGGAGTAAGAAGGGAAGTTTGGGAAAAGTTGGGGAAAAGTTTGTATTGGGGAACAAGCCTACATAAAAAAAAGGAAAAACTGATACCTGACACAACTGGTGGGCACCTGGGGAGGGAGGGGAGAGACCCGGATTTGCTATGGGAGACCTCAAAGTAGTCACCTGGAATGTGAGAGGGCTCAATAGTTATTTAAAAAGAAATAAGGTTATGATGTATTTGCGCAGGCAGAAAATAGACATAGCCTTGTTGCAGGAGACTCACCTGACAAAAGAAAAATTGGAGGTGATCAAGAAAAAGTGAAGAGGGACTGTTGTGGGGGCAACATACTCGGCGTATGCTAGAGGGGTAATTACCTGGGTGGCACCGCGTGTACCGTTTCAGCTACTGCACTCTATAGTGGAGGCAGATGGGACAATGGTAATATTAAAGGGGTTGGTGGAAAACAAGAAGATATGTGTGATAAACACCTATGCCCCGAATCAGGAAACGGCGGCGTACTTCAGAACCCTATATAGTAAACTCAGCGCGAGCCTGGACGAGGCAGTGATCTGGGGAGGAGATTTTAATTGCCTAATAGACCCGAAGATAGATCAGACTCCAAAATAGATAGACCGACCCCAGCAGCCAGGATATTGCAGTCCTTGATAACAGACTTCGGGTTGGAGGACGCATAGAGAATACGCAATCCGCGGGACCGACAATATTCGCATTATTCAGCCCCCCAGAATCTGTACACTAGATTGGACTATGTGTTTGTCACGCATGAGCTAACGACAGGAATAGTACAGATAGAATACAAGGCGAGGGTCCTATCGGACCATTCGCCGCTGATACTGACATGGCAGTATCGACCTCCGAGGGCGAAAATACCGACGTGGCGTCTCCGGGTGGAAGTGCTGAAGGGCTACATTTTCAGGGAGGACATGAGAGAGGAAATAATAAGCTATTTCGAGACTAATACAGGTAGTGTGGAGTCGGCGGGTGTTCTCTGGGAAGCCTTTAATGTAGTGGTAAGGGGGATAGCAATAGCCAAGTCCAAAGGGCTACAAGGAGGGATCGTAGTGGACCTACAAGAAGCGGAAAGAGAGAGGTAGCACCAAAGACAATAATGAAGCAATACTTAGGTTGCAGCAGAAATGTGCGCGATATTGGGAAAGGTTGTGCAATCTAAACTATAAAAAATACATAGAGAGACAGCATGCGCGGGGAGATAAACCAGGGAGAGTACTGGCATGGTTGTACAAGAGCGAGACTCCCAGACCAGTAATCAGGACGATAGTGAAAGAAAATCGAAGCATAGCAGACACCCAGGAGGAAGTGAATCAAGAATACGTAAACTATTACCACACCCTGTACGAGGATGTGGTGAAAAGTGATAATAAGGAAATAATGGAAGTTTTAGAGGATATAGGATTGCCGCAGATTAGTGCTGAAGAACGAGAGGAGCTAGACGCACCAATTACTCTAGAGGTACTGGAAGAGGTGGTGAGGCAGTTCCCCACCATTAAGACCCCAGGGACTGATGGACTCGCCAGCGAATTGTATAAGATGTACAAAAAGGAGGTACTCCCACCACTCTTGGAAATGCCCAATGAAGCATACGAAGTCGGGAAGCTACCAGAGTCCTTGAGAGAAGCGATAATCATACCGCTCCCCAAACCCAATAAGCCTGGGGGTGAGTGCGGCTCCTATAGACCCTTGTCGATGTTGAACCAGGACTGCAAAATACTGACGGCGGTCCTGGCAAACAGAATGAAGAGAGTCATTACTAAATTAATACATCCATCGAGTCATTGAATATGCGAATGAAGAGACAAGTGAAATGGCAATTGTGTCATTGGACGCAATAAAGGCTTTCGACTCGGTCAAATGGCCATGGTTGATAGTTACCTTGACAAATTATGGAATAGGGCCGGGGTATCTAGGATGGGCTAAATTGCTATACAGCCAACCGCTGACCAGAGTGAAGACAGGAGCAGTTATATCAGAGAGATGGCAGCTTAGCAGAGGCACCAGACAGGGATGCCCATGGTCCCCTATGTTGTATATCCTGGCCTTAGAGCCTTTGGCGATATAGCTGAGGCAGCAATACGACACAATAGGCATCGTCATTAGAGGAGAACCGCATTTAATTTCCTTGTATGCCGATGACATGTTGTTGTATCTGCGCTCCCCGAAAGAAAACCTACAGTATGTCCTGGAAGTGCTGGACCGGTTTGCAGGGCTCTCGGGCATAGCAGTGAACCCCAAAAAGTGCTGTGTGTTCCCATTAGGGAGGTATAGAGGGATCCCGCTAGAGCAATTACCGCTCCTTCAGATACCATGGGAGGTCAGCACATTTCAATACCTTGGAATAGACATATACCACACGGTCGAAGCAGAGCACCAACATAATCCCGAGAAAGCTGTACGGAATATAGAAAATAGCATGAGATTTTGGGTGAAACTTCCCTTGGCGATGATGGGCAGAGGGGCAATGCTTAAAATGGTGGTCCTGCCGAGACTGCTGCATTACTTTGGGAATATCCCATACTTGATATCTAAGCGATTCTTTGCTAAATTGAGCAGCATATGTAGGGAGTTCCTTTGGCAAGGGACAAGGAATAGGATGCCTCTTTGGAAGCTGCAAGAAAACGATTGGGAGGCGGCGGGGTATATGGACCCGGTGAGTTCTCTAGTGTGCCGTGCCCCACCTGTTGCCCTGTGTCACCCCTGGCTGGGCGCCCCTCGCCGCGGATCATTGGCGGGGGCTGCTGGGCGAGCCTCCCCATCCCTGCCTGGAGGACTAGCTGCTGCGGTGCTCCGTGGCCCTGCCCCGCGGATTGAGCCCCCGGAGCCTGACGTGGTGTTTCGGGCATCGCGCGACCCAGCACCTCCGAGAGGCAGTGATAAACCAGCGCTGTGGGACCTGCATTGCCATCACCTTGGGCCGCGCAGTGCGGGAGGCCTGTCTCCTGGTCCCTTGGCCCTCTGCAAAAAGCAGGATCTGCAGCTTGTATGCCACAGGCACCAAAACCTGAACACATGTGGTGGGATTGCCTCACAGAAGTACCCCTGAACATCCCTGAGAACTTAAAAAATACAGGGGGAAACGGCAAACCACTTGGTCCCTGACAGCTGCACCCTCCCGTGCTGCCCGTGCGGGCCACTGTAATGAAAAATTCAGACAAGCAACAGGCCAGCAAACAGCAGCAAGCTTGCAGGGGCCCTACTGCAGGACAATCACCTGGTGCCCCTATACAGATCCGGATACCGCCACTAAACAGCCCAGCACTACACGGTGGCTCCAGATTGAACAGACAACACTAAAGGCGCCCCACCGCCTACCTACCCTGGCCTACACATCACCAGGCGACACAACCAGCGACACCAGAACTGAGCCCATTCCCAAACGCACTGCTCAAGACCACAGCACGCCATGGGAAAGACAGATAAATCTCAGCACAAGCTCACCTTCGAACCCGGTGCAACAACCAAAACACCTAGGTCCACCAGCAGGTCGGGCTCGCCCACACAGGAAGACGCACAAGAAGACAGACAAGAAGTGGCAACCCCCCCAATCCCTAGACATCAAAGAAATCCTTCTTGACCTAAAAGCAGAGATTGAGCCCCTTGACTGCAAGATGGACACATTATCCTCAAAAGTGGACCAACTACAACATCGCCTTGATAAACAAGCAGATAGGCTTGACGCAGTTGAACAAAGGGTCTCCAACTTAGATGATACCACATCATCACTACTGACTAAAGTGTCCACCCTAGAAGGCCAAATGAAAACGACTATGGCGAAAAACGAAGATTTAGAAGGGCGTTCCAGAAGGAACAATATACGCCTGGTCGGAATAGGTGAACGCCAGACTCAGCTAAGGATGGAAGACTATGTTGAAAAAATGTGCATAGATCTGTTCGGTGCGGAAGCAATGTCCAAACTGTTTGTGGTAGAGAGGGCGCACAGGATCCCTTCCATTCGGCCGGTCCCAGTGGCACCCCCACGACCTATCATAGCGAAACTCCTCCACTATAAAGAGTGCGATACCATCCTCCGACTAGCCAGGGACAAGGCAGAACTTTGGTTTGAAGGAGACTCCACCCAAATTTACCCAGATTTCTCGCCAACCGTGCAAGCACAGCAGAGGACCTTTCCAGGAGTCAAGCGTCGCCTACAAGATAACAAGATAACATACTCGATGCTATTCTCTGCTAAACTGCGGATCCAGCACGGCGGTGTTAGGGAGAATTCTTATCTATGGCTAATTTCAGTCACCTAGTGAGTCCCCCAGCAGCTTTGCTGGTCTTCTGGGGTTTATTTTTTTCCACTTGGTAAGAGTGAGAGCTTTTTCCCCACTCTTACCTGTGTTTTGATATGTGTTTCTACCTGTTTTTGTGATTGTGGACTCTGAAGTACACCACTTCAGTAGCCCCCTTCTTTTTGTGTGTCACACAGTACCTTCAGGGCCGTGGCACAGGGTTGTCTTTGAGACTTCCCTCAACTCCATTTCTGAGGCAACTCCCCAACACACCCACTCCCCCCTCCCACCTCAACTCCCCTACACATGGTGTGCAGTACTGTGCACTAGTGGACCACGTGGCACCAGTACACAAGGCTGTGCCTACTGGCATCCCCCTCTTCCAGCACCAGGTGCACCCCTGTCTGATCGCCGTACGTTCCTGCCAGACCTGCGATTGGGCCGGTCCTGGTGGAACTGGCAGCCAAGGATGTACTCGGTTGCTCGGATGGACGCATGTCCCGCATTGCTTGCACCATCTCGGACAGTACGTGCCGCACTGCGGCCAGTTCTAGGCATATGTCCTTTGAGCTGGACTCAATTGCTGACCTCACCAGCACATTCACGCATGTCCTCCCTTGCACTACCACATTCTGTAATGTGATGTGTCAAGAGGCCAGTGAGCTGCTGCTGGTGCCTTATAATGTCCTGGATCCCCTCTTGGGTGTTTGGGGCTGGGGTGGATGGTTGAGGGGTGCCCAAAATACTGTGTTCCTCCGGCACAGGTGTGGTTGGGCTGGGAGTTGCCGGCCACGAGTTAGCTGGAGATAGCCTGTGCATGCTGGTGTCGGGCAGGCTGCATGGGGACAGGTGGGGGGAATGCAGGGGGCCAGTGGGGGGAGTAGCAACATGCAGCACATCCCCTTCCTCGTCATCTGAGATTGCTGCTGTGGCAGCTGTTTCCCCAATGGTGCTGCTTGCAGCCGATGCAGTCCCTTCAGCCGCCGACACTTGGCTGATGCTGGCTGTTGTGGGTGCCAAAGTGATGGACGTGGAGCACATTGGTGCTGTGGCCTGTGGTGTGCTCTTGGCCTTTTTGTGTCGTAGGGGTTTCCTTATGCCCTGTAACGCTCACCTGATTCTCGCAGAGGCGCCGGACTTGACTGGGCGACTACCGTATCTTCAAAGGTGATGTGTAGCACCCAGTTGGCTCTTTGGGCTGGACCTCTGTGCACTGTATGCCTGACGTGTAGAGTAAGATGTCTTAGGTAAGTGAATGCCGAGCTCTCCATCTGCCTCGGGGCAGGGTGCTGTAGCCAGTTTCTGCACTGGATAGGTAGCGCAGGCCTCTTGACTTCAGAGGACTGCTGTCCGTCGTTTACTGCACGAACGGTAAGTTTCGAGTCATTCAAATGTCTTTTTAAAGTCTTTAGTAATGATGTCTCTTGTTTTGCAGGGTTCCGGCGATGGCGGATGACGGGCTGAAGTGAGTTGAAGATGGAGCCCGTGTGATGAATAGAAGCGCCTGGAAGCACGTGAGTAAGCGCTTGTTGCCTGCTTCACGATGCGCTCTAACTGTCTTTTTATTTTGCAGGTACGAGTCTGGAGCGGCTGCAGGGTGCCGGAATACCCACTGGATTAGATGTGGAAAGGAGTAATGGCACGTGAGTATTAAAGTTCCCCAATGTCTTTAAACGCACCTTGTTTTGTCTTTCAGATGCGGATGCAGCGCCGAAGGCCTCCGGAGCGTGCGAAGAGTTGGTAGGCTTTTGTCTTTCAGATGCCGGAATGCAGTATGAAGACCTCCGGAGCGCACGAAGAGTAGGTAAGCCTTTGCCTTTCAGATGCCGGAATGCAGTGTGAAGACCTCCGGAGCGCACGAAGAGTAGGTAAGCCTTTGCCTTTCAGATGCCGGAATGCTAACCTGTTCTTTCTTGTCTTTATAGGTGTTGCTGAAGACTGGATTCAGGATGGTAAGCCTTTTTCCTTAGGCCCAGGACTGGATGCAGAAGACACGATGAGCGTCCTGCTGCAGAGGGTGCAGAATAACGCAAAGCAAGATTCATCCACCGGGTGTGGTTTAAATAGCCTCCTGTAGTGCTTAGGTGTCTCCTTCCACAGCCGCGCCTAAGTAAGAAAAGAGTTCCTGGTAAGAAAAGAGTTCCTGCTTTCCAGAAGAGTTCCAGTGTTCTAATTCTAGGGAGTGGCTCCAGCCCCACCCAACAGGAAAAGTAGTTCCAAACAGAAGAGGATCAGAGGCTCAACTGGCAGGCAAGTAAGCAGCATGGTCTGCTGCAGGTAAGTCCACCCAAGCATTATGAGCCCGGCGCTTCCAACGCTGGGACTGGGCATATTTATGAGCCTGGTGCCACTGGCGCCAGGACTGGGTCCAAAAGGTCCCAATTGGGACTGGTTGGCACTCGGAACCTGGGTTATGGATCTGCTTCCAAGGGAGTTGGGAAAACCCTGACCTTTTGGAAGCAGAGATCATGACAGTACCCCCCCTCAAGGCCCCTCCCAAACCGGGCTTCTCCGGGGGTTTTGGCTTGTCAGGAAATGTTCGGTGAAATCTTTTGATTAGGCGAGGAGCGTGGACATATTCAGCAGGTTCCCAGGATCTCTCTTGGGGGCCGTAGCCTTTCCAGTCAATTAGGTAGAATAGTTTAGATTTGGAGATCTTGGAGTCCAGAATGCTTTTGACTTCAAACTCGAGTTCTCCATCCACTAGGATAGGTTTTGGAGATTTGGTTAGTCGGGTTTGAGGTTGCACGGGTTTTAATAGGGAGACGTGGAAGACCGGATGTATCTTCATGTGCGGGGGCAAGTCCAACTTGACTGCTACTGGGTTTACTATGGTAGTGATGGAATAGGGACCAAGGTATCTTGGGTTGAATGTGCGTGGCCCTTTTAGAGATAGATATTTGGTGGATAACCAGACTTGATCCCCTACTTGATAGTGAGGGGCTTCCTTCCGATGTTGATCTGCTCCTTTCTTGTATTGTTCTTTAGCCCTTTGAAGGTGAGAAACAGCTTCCTTAAAGGCTTGGGTGATTGTAGAATGCAGGTAGTCTACTGCTGGTGTTTCAAGATCTTGGAGGGGATCCAACTCCGAGGTTCGAGGGTGACTGCCATACAAAAGAAAAAACGGGGTTTTCCCAGTTCCCGAATGGACAGATTTATTGTAGGCATACTCGGCTATCCAAAGGATATCTTTCCAAGTTTTTTCAGTTTGTTGCAGCATGCAGCGTAAATACTGTTCCAGAGTTTGATTGGTCCTCTCGGTTTGTCCGTCGGTCTGAGGGTGGTGACTGGTCGATAGTCTCACATCAATTTGAGCCGACCGACAGCAACTTCGCCAAAAATGAGAAATAAATTGACTACCTCGATCCGAAATTAGAACCGAAGGAAAACCGTGCAGTCGGACGATGTTTTCGAGAAATTCTCGGGCCAGAGTTGCTGCTGTTGGCAAGCCTTTGAGTGGAATGAAATGCGCCATCTTGGAGAATAAGTCCACGATTACTAGAATCGTATTGTATCCGGAGCATGGAGGTAGATCGGTGATGAAGTCCATAGAAAGCGTATGCCAAGGGCGAGGTGGGATGTCAATAGGGCGTAAGAGGCCTGCTGGTCTTTCCTTTTGACTCTTGTTTTGGGCGCATACTCCACAGGACATTATAAAGTCTCTGATATCTTTTTTTCAAGACGGCCACCAGAAGTAGCGCTTGATCTTTTCTGAGGTCTTGGCTATACCGGGATGACCTTCCATTAAAGAGTCGTGATAACAAGAGATTACTTTTTTCTGTAAATCTGTGCTGGGTATGTATAATCGTTCTTGGAAATACAATAAGTTGTCCTTTGCTGCAAAGTCCTTTCCCTGCAGATGCCAATTCTGTATATCTGCTGGAGTTACAAGTTGCCTGGCTTTATCCTTAACTTCCTCTATGGATTCTGTGGCGATTACACCCAGAATTCTTTGTTCGGGAATGATTGGTACAGGTTTAGGGTTGATCAAGTGTTCTTCCACTCCCATCCGAGAAAGGGCATCGGCTTTACCGTTCTTTGTACCAGGTCGATAGGTAATTATGAAGTCAAACTCGGCAAAGAATAATGCCCAACGGAGTTGTCTAGAGGATTGGGCTTTTGCGGTTTTCAAATATTGCAGGTTTCGGTGATCCGTAATCACAGTAACGGTGTGTCGGGCCCCCAGCAGATAATGCCGCCAAGCCTTAAAGGCAGACTTGATAGCCAGAAGTTCCTTGTCAGTAATCGTGTAATTGACTTCAGGAGGCGAGAATTTGCGGGACCAAAATGCCACGGGATGCAACTGATTGGTTACCGGGTCCTTTTGTGATAGAACTGCCCCCATGGCAAGGCTTGAAGCATCAGTTTCCACGATGTAGGGGAGTTCGGGGCGAGGGTGTTTTAAGATTGGTGCAGAGATAAATTTAGTCTTCAAATCCTGGAAAGCTTGTTCCGCCTCGGTAGACCATTCAAAACGTTTGTTTTTCTTTAACAGGGCAGTGATGGGCTGGACTATTCGAGAGAACTCGGGGATAAACCTGCGGTAAAAGTTAGCGAAGCCTAACATGCTTTGCACACCTTTTACGGAGGATGGTGATGGCCATTTGAGAACTGCATCGACTTTCTTTGAATCCATACGCACTCCGCCAGGTGATAATATGAATCCCAAGAATTCAACTTCAGTCACGTTGAAAACACATTTTTCCAACTTAGCGAAAAGTTTGTGTTGACGCAATCTTTCGAGGACCATTTTCACGTGTTTCCGATGTTCAGATTCCGATGAAGAATAAACGAGGATGTCGTCAATGTAAACAACAACACATACATCTATGAGCTCTCTGAGGACATTGTTCATAAAATATTGAAAGGCGGCCGGGGCATTGCAAAGTCCGAAGGGCATGACCTGATATTCAAATAGCCCATACTTGGTGCGGAAGGCCGTCTTCCATTCATCGCCCTCTTTTACTCGTACCAAGTGGTAAGCTCCTCTAAGATCCAGCTTTGTATATATGCATGCTTTTCTGACTTGGTCCAGGAGTTCAGGGATCAAAGGTAACGGATATCTATTCTTAACGGTGATCTGGTTCAGGGAGCGATAATCGATACAAGTTCTAAGGTCTCCTTCCTTTTTTGGAACGAAGAACAAAGCTGAAGAAGCAGGGGACTTGGAAGGACGAATAAACCCATTTGCCAGGTATTGATCCAGGTATTGTCGAAGGTGAAGGTTCTCAGGCTCGGTGAGGGCATAAATTCTACTACAAGGAGGAGTAGATCCAGGTATCAGGTCTATCTGGCAGTCATAAGACCTATGAGGAGGTAGAGAGTTAGCCTGATCCTTCCGGAAAACATCTTGGTATTCTAGGTATTCGGGAGGTAACTGGGGAGTCTCTGAAGAAATTGCGGCCAGTGCAACACCAGGTGGAGGGTGACAAGTAGAGACACATTCTGGAAACTGGACCGTTCTTGCTCGCCAATCGATCAGAGGATTGTGTTTCTCTAACCAAGGTATTCCTAGAATAATCTGAAACTGAGGGGCCTTGATCACATCGAACACGATCTTCTCCTGGTGTCCATCTTGACTTACTAGCGTCACTTCTTGAGTGGTATGCGTTACTGGCCCGGAGGCTATCTCCGTACCATCCACCGTAGTAATGACGTCCTTTACAGCCTTGGGACAAAGAGTTAGATTCATCCTCAAAACCATTTCATGATCCACATAATTGCCGATGGCACCGCTGTCGACGTAAGCTTCAATTGCATGTAATCGATCCGGATTATCAGGGCTAATGAGGACCATAGGTATCACGAAATGCGAGGTCACGGAACTGGTTTTTACACTCGGCAAGAGGACCTCTATTCTTGTCGGGCGAGGTCGTTTCCCTGCTCAGAGTTTGTAACTTTGGTAACTGCAGCTCCTACTGCCTTCTTGGCAGGTTTCACCGGACAGTCTCGAAGAAAGTGCCCTGAGTTTCCGCAATATAGGCCTAATTGCAACTGTTTCCTCCTTTCCCGCTCCCGTTGTGTTAGAGGACCTTTCAGACCCCCTATTTGCATGGGTTCCCCGGAGTCTACTCCTTTGGAAGGAGTTGGCGGTTTGGAAAATACTCGAGCATCAAACTTGGAACGATCGGCCTTCCTGTTCTGCAGCCTGTGATCTATTTGAACGACCAAGTCTATGTAATCCGAACAGTCTTGTGGGGGATTCACTACTTGGGCTAAAACGTCTTTGAGCTCTCCACGTAGACCTCTATAAAACAGCGTAATCCTTTTGTCCTCAGGCCATTGAGTTTCCACTATTAGTCTATTGAAAGATGCAATATAAGCCAAAAGGTCTTGATTACCCTGTCGCAACGAAAGAAGCTCATTGTCCAAGGCCTGCCCCTGTGAATGTCTTGCGAACAGTTTTTCCATACGAAGCTGAAAGGCTTGAAAATCATGGAGAACCGGATCATCTTGATGTACTAGAGGGATCGACCAGTCTGCCGCATTGCCACTAAGGTACGAAAGTACAAAAGCTACTTTAGCTTGATCAGTTGGAAAGGCTGCTGGCCGGCATAAGAAGTGCAACCGGCACTGATTGATAAATATTGCAAACCTCTTTGGGTCACCAGAAAATCGCTCGGGCGGAGCCAGAGGTACATTCCCAGGTAGGTTGATCTGCACTGGATTCATAGAGGATGTTGAAGGAAGATTTGCCCCTGATGCGGGTAACGGGGTCTGTCCGGCTTGTGACTGTAGCACTTGTCTAGCAAGATTGTCTGTTCTCTCCTTGGAAATAATTAGTTCCCTTCTTAGAGCATTCGTTTCCTGACGAGTTGCATGCACTTCTGCCCTTAGTTCCCCAAGTAACCGGGCTAGGGGGTCAGTATCCGAGGTTTCCATAGCGCCTGGGCGAGAGTTTTGCGGTAGGCTTTGCGTTCTGTAACGCTCACCTGATTCTCGCAGAGGCGCCGGTCTTGACTGGGCGACTACCGTATCTTCAAAGGTGATGTGTAGCACCCGGTTGGCTCTTTGGGCTGGACCTCTGTGCACTGTATGCCTGACGTGTAGAGTAAGATGTCTTAGGTAAGTGAATGCCGAGCTCTCCATCTGCCTCGGGGCAGGGTGCTGTAGCCAGTTTCTGCACTGGATAGGTAGCGCAGGCCTCTTGACTTCAGAGGACTGCTGTCCGTCGTTTACTGCACGAACGGTAAGTTTCGAGTCATTCAAATGTCTTTTTAAAGTCTTTAGTAATGATGTCTCTTGTTTTGCAGGGTTCCGGCGATGGCGGATGACGGGCTGAAGTGAGTTGAAGATGGAGCCCGTGTGATGAATAGAAGCGCCTGGAAGCACGTGAGTAAGCGCTTGTTGCCTGCTTCACGATGCGCTCTAACTGTCTTTTTATTTTGCAGGTACGAGTCCGGAGCGGCTGCAGGGTGCCGGAATACCCACTGGATTAGATGTGGAAAGGAGTAATGGCAGGTGAGTATTAAAGTTCCCCAATGTCTTTAAACGCACCTTGTTTTGTCTTTCAGATGCGGATGCAGCGCCGAAGGCCTCCGGAGCGTGCGAAGAGTTGGTAGGCTTTTGTCTTTCAGATGCCGGAATGCAGTATGAAGACCTCCGGAGCGCACGCAGAGTAGGTAAGCCTTTGCCTTTCAGATGCCGGAATGCAGTGTGAAGACCCCCGGAGCGCACGAAGAGTAGGTAAGCCTTTGCCTTTCAGATGCCGGAATGCTAACCTGTTCTTTCTTGTCTTTATAGGTGTTGCTGGATTCAGGATGGTAAGCCTTTTTCCTTAGGCCCAGGACTGGATGCAGAAGACACGATGAGCGTCCTGCTGCAGAGGGTGCAGAATAACGCAAAGCAAGATTCATCCACCGGGTGTGGTTTAAATAGCCTCCTGTAGTGCTTAGGTGTCTCCTTCCACAGCCGCGCCTAAGTAAGAAAAGAGTTCCTGGTAAGAAAAGAGTTCCTGCCTTCCAGAAGAGTTCCAGTGATCTAATTCTAGGGAGTGGCTCCAGCCCCACCCAACAGGAAAAGTAGTTCCAAACAGAAGAGGATCAGAGGCTCAACTGGCAGGCAAGTAAGCAGCATGGTCTGCTGCAGGTAAGTCCACCCAAGCATTATGAGCCCGGCGCTTCCAGCGCTGGGACTGGGCATATTTATGAGCCTGGTGCCACTGGCGCCAGGACTGGGTCCAAAAGGTCCCAATTGGGACTGGTTGGCACTCGGAACCTGGGTTATGGATCTGCTTCCAAGGGAGTTGGGAAAACCCTGACCTTTTGGAAGCAGAGATCATGACATGCCCCTTGAAGTGGAGAGCCGGTGTTGTCCCTCTTCGGCCCTGGCCTTCTTAGCTGGGGTGGCACCGGTGTCGTCATCGGCGCTGTCTGATTGTGTGCCTGTGGGGGACCAAAGGAGGGAGAGGGTTAGTGATGGGTCTACGGGCATTGAGCATGCATTGTGGTGGCTGCATTGATATGTATCGGGGGATGAGTCACATTGGAGGGAGTGACATACAGGTTGTCTCACTCTTGGGTGGGTGATGCATGGAGGCATGTGGGTAGCAACATAAATGGAGTGCATCATGCATGTGGAGAAGGTGATGATCTGCACTGCCTGTAGGCAGTCTTGTGCTTATGTGTCTGGTGGACCCTGATATACATCATTGCACTTCCCATTCATCTGGACACCATCGTGGTGGTATTGGCATAGTTAGATTTGAGACACCTACCTGCATCGGCTGATGACGGGGCTCCTCTCTCCATGTCCCCAACTCCCTCTATGGACTCCGTGCCTATGGTGGAGGCACATATCTCGTCCCATGGCTGGAGTTTTAGGGGCGACTCTGCACCTCCACCTGTCGCCATCCCAAGATTTCTGTTTGCCGCCAGTATGCTTCTCACGCAGAGACGTAGGTCGTCCCATCGCTTGCGGCATTGTTTTGGGGTGCGGGGTGTTGTGCCGACAGTACTGACCCTCTGGGTGTCACGACCGCTGAGCGCTGGCGGCTGTGGAATAGGTGGAAGCTGGGCCGCCATTAAATTGTGCCGTCACGTTATTTCCCTTACAGCGCTAAAGTTCTAGTCTTTTTTCAACATGGCCGCCGCCTACGTGTATTTACTTCCACACGCTAGGCGGCTCGGCGCGTTGCAACTTCGAATTTCCCTCTGTTGCGCTCGCTCTGTTCCACAGTTCTCTCCCAGGCGGTGCTCCGCCCGTGCTGTCCTATTTTCCTTCCAATCTCTTGCTCTCTTTCCCTTTGCTCTTTCTTCTCCCAGTCTTTCCAGTTTCCCCCCCCCGGGTGTTTAACACCGGTCCGTTCCTTTTCCCTGCGGTCTCTCGCGCTGCTCCTTTCTCTACGGAGCCTTCCTATCTTGTTACACTCTTTTACTCACCTTACCTTGGATCGCCTGATTTCTTCACCGAGCATCACCATACCTTGGATCGCCTGATTTCTTCACCAAGCATTCCTGATATGGTTCCTGGTTTCCAGAGCGGTTTTTATGCCGTTTGGCTTTTTCCCTCACTCCGTCTTTTAGTCCGTCGCGGAGGGGGGTCACCGTGCCTCCTGTGTGGAGCCGCGGTGGCTTCCTTTCGAGGCCGACATTACCTTCTCCAGAAGAAAAGGCATCCCGCTCTACACACCAGAAGAAAGAAGATAAATTACTCTTCAAGCTCAGGTGAGGAGGAAAGGGAACGGGGGAACGAGTCGAGTTTTACTGATGAGGAAGACATTACTGATCAACCTAAAGAGGTGGTGAGCCTGCCAGCCCTTTCTGATAGCTTGCAACGCCACAATATTGAGATGGCAACCCCACAACAACTCCAGGAACTCGTCGCAGCAGTACAGAGTTTGAGTCAGGAGGTTCAGACTTTGAAAACAGACAATGCCGCCCTTCAACAAAGGGTTGCTGCTCGAGAACAGCTCACAGCGGATCTCCCCCCCACCCCTGGTATCAGGTAAATTTGATGGCACCGAGAGGAAAGTAAAGGAATTCCTTGATGCTTGTAATATACACTTTGCTTTCAGAAGAGGCACTTTTTCCACAGACCATACCAAGGTAGGGTTCATGATAACCCATATGACGGGGAATGCCTTAGCATGGGCCACCCCTTTGGTATCCCGATCAGACCCGGTGTTACAGGATTATACAGCCTTCAAGGACCTTCTCAAACAGACTTTCCTTCATACGGAAACAGCCTTTGTAGCCAGTGAAGACCTCCTTGACGTGTGTCAAGGGAATTCCGACCTACTTTCCTATCTCCTCTTTCAAAAAGATAGCAGCTGAGACTGGTTGGCAGGAAGAAGCACAGTATACCATATTCCGGAGGGGTTTGCGGGAGGACTTAAAAGACGAACTAGCCAGAATTCCCCGCCCGGAATCTTTCTCCAATCTCATTAAGGCGGTAATAAGGATCGATTATTGCATGACCGAAAGAAAGAACGAGAAGAAGAAGACTCGTCCTCCCAGATCCTTTCCTGAAACCCACACTTCAACCTCCTCACCTGTTACTCGCCCACCTTCCAGAGACGAACCAATGCAGATTGGTACTACACGAGCTCCTTTGACAGCGGAAGAAAAGAAGAGAAGGCGAGAAGGCAATCTGTGTCTCTACTGTGGTTCAGCCAATCATCTTCTGAGAGACTGTCCTGACGTACCCCCGAGAAGGCCGGGAAACGAGCGCCCTCGGTAGTCGGTGGGACAGACTATCGAGGGGCGTCAGTTGGTTCCTATGCTACCC
Organism: Ambystoma mexicanum; assembly: GCF_040938575.1. Classification (NCBI taxonomy): domain Eukaryota; kingdom Metazoa; phylum Chordata; class Amphibia; order Caudata; family Ambystomatidae; genus Ambystoma; species Ambystoma mexicanum. The sequence goes on along the minus strand of NC_090936.1, from coordinate 851,101,988 downwards.
TCTCAGTGACCCCTGCCAAGACCTCCGAAGACCATCGATTGATGGTAATTGCCGTCCAGCTCCGGTTTAGAGGACAGAACATAGAGACACAAGCCCTACTTGACTGTGGAGCTGCCGTGAATTTCCTAGACACCTTGTGGGCAGACAAGGTGGGTCTTCTCAGAGTTCCAAAGAAGGAAGATCAGAAGGTAGAAGGGGTAGATGGCACTCCTTTATGCTCCGGGCTCATTACCCACACCACCGAGGAAGTACAAGTATCTATCCAACAACATTCTGAGTCTTTGAAGTTCGATATCATTAGGGCTGCCCATTTCCCTGTTATATTGGGGATTGGTTGGCTCCGCAAACACAACCCAACAATAAATTGGACAGACAACCTGCTGAGTTTCCACTCTTCCTTTTGTCAAGAAAGGTGTTTGCCGGGACCTATGTTTGAGGAAGTCAAGACGATACGTGCTACTGAGAGTAGCTCCATCCACAATATACCCAGGATATTTGAGGAATTTGCTGATATTTTTAAGGAACAACAACCTTCGGTACTCCCCCCTCATCGGCCGGAAGATTGTAATATCGACCTCATACCACAGGCCTTGGTTCCTTTCGGAAGAATGTATCCCCTTTCTATGTCTGAAAAGGCAGTTCTCCGGAGCTATTTGGATGACAATCTTGCTAACGGATTGATCCGACCCTCGAGATCCCCAGCAGGGGCTTCCTTATTTTTCATACCCAAGAGAGACTCCAAGGAGTTGAGACCTTGTATCGATTACAGGGGTCTAAATCAAGTAACGATCAAGGACAGATACCCGATGCCCATAATCTCGGAGATACTTGAAGCCATTCAGGGATCGGTATTGTTTACTAAGCTCGATCTTCGGAACGCATACCATTTGCTTCGGGTGAAATCCGGTGATGAATGGAAGACTGCTTTCCGCACTCCCTACGGGCTTTTTGAGTACCGAGTGATGCCATTTGGACTAGTAAATGCTCCTTCTATATTCCAGAGTTTTATGGATCGCATATTTTCCGATCTGTTGGGGATCAACACAGTTGTTTACCTTGATGATATCCTGATATTTTCCCGGAAGAAGGAAGAACATTCTTCCCAGGTATTGGAGGTGTTACACCGACTCCGATTACATCACCTCTTGGTCAAACCAGAGAAATGTGCTTTCGCTCAATCATCCATGCCTTACTTGGGTTTTCTACTCTCTGAAGAGGGGATAACCATGGATCCCGAGAAGGTAGAAGCCATTCTCTCATGGCCATCTCCTTCATCTGTCAAGGAAGTCCAGAGGTTTTTAGGTCTGGCAAACTTTTACCGGAAATTCATCCCGGGGTTTTCAAGGCTCACCTTGCCCATCACTTCTCTCCTTAAGAAATCCTCTAAACCCTTTCTCTGGAATAAAGAGGCTGAAGACAGTTTTGCTAGTCTCAAAGGAAGATTCTGCACGGCTCCTATTCTTCGGCAACCAGACCAACTGAAACCTTTCATAATGGAGACCGACGCTTCTGCTGCTGCAGTAGGGGCTGTTCTTCTCCAAGTCAACCGCGACATGGAACACCCAATAGCCTATTTTTCAAAGACCTTGACAAACAGTCAACAAAACTATTCTGTCATCGAAAAAGAGCTACTGGCTATGAAATTGGCTTGTGTGGAATGGAGACACTTACTTCAAGGAAGTGTGCACCCATTTCAGATACGTACCGATCACAAAAATCTGCAGATTTTGAGGCAACAGGAATGCTATAACACTCGACAAGCCAGGTGGGCACACTTTTTTGCTCAGTTTCATTTCACCATCACGTATATTCCGGGATCTCAGAACCAAGTCGCTGACGCGTTGTCCCGAAGAAATGAAGTCAACAAGCCATATCAGAAAGAACTCATGTTTCCTCGAACTAAGATAGTCCTGGTTGTGTCGTCTTTTCTAGAAGAAGTTAGGGGGGCTTATACTTCTTTAGAAGGACCCGCTCCCACTCTAGGAAAGTTACCTGTCGAGGAAAAAGATGGACTGTATTTCAACCAAGGAAGACTAATTCTACCTACACACGATCTCCAGGTACAAGCTCTGAGGTGGTGCCACGACTCGAAGGTTGCGGGTCATCGAGGTCTTCGTGGTACGCTAGAACTACTCCGAAGAACCTTCTTTTGGCCAAATATGAGGGCAGACACTCAGGCTTATATTCAAACATGCTTGACTTGTTTACGTAACAAGAATTCCACCCAGAAATCGTTGGGGTTACTTCAACCCAGCCCGATCCCTCCAGTTCCTTGGATTAACATTTCTACGGACTTCATCGTCGATTTACCTAAATCCCAAGGTTGTACATGCATCATGGTAACTGTCGATACCTATTCCAAATTGGCGCATTTCTCCCCATTGTCCGGCATACCTTCTGCTTCGCACACTGCTGAAGTCTTTCTCAAGGACATATTCAGATTGCATGGTCTCCCTCAAAAAATTGTAACCGACCGTGGCAGCCAGTACACCTCTAAGTTTTGGTCAGCTTTGTGCAAATTGTTGGGGATTGAGAGGGCTCTTTCTTCTGGATTCCATCCTCAGACCAATGGCCAAACTGAGAGGCTGAACGGAACCCTAGAACAATATCTGAGGTGTTTCGTAAATCAGTCACAAGACAATTGAGTTTTTCTTCTCCCAACTGCCGAATTCACGTACAAAAATGCGATTCATGCGTCTTTAGGTATGAGTCCTTTTTATTGTACTTATGGATATCACCCCAGATCTATAATACCCACCTTCTGGAAAGATACCTCTATCCCATCAATTGAATCCGGTTTGGCGCAGCTGCGAGGAGCTCACATATCCGCCGAACAGAGTCTAAAGAAGGCAAGCATTCAATACAAGGACCAAGCAGATCGCCACCGGAGACAGGTGCCGATGTGGGACAAAGGCTCAAAGGTTATGCTGTCTACCAAGTTTCTACCCCGTTGGGTCAGACCTTCCAAGTTGTCCCCCCGGTATATTGGACCTTTCGACATCCTGACCAAGATCAACCCAGTGGCTTACCGCCTCAAGTTACCTAAGTCGCTCAGTCGTGTTCACCCGACTTTTCACTCCTCACAACTTCGCTCCTATGTGGCTGATGAGAGAAGGCAGAGAGCTCCCAGACTTCACGTTCCACCCGACCCTAACTCTGAGGAATACGAAGTCTCCCACATCAGTGATTCCCGTTACCATAAGGGTCGCCTGGAATACCTTATCCATTGGAAAGGCTTCCCTTCATCCGAGGATTCCTGGGAACCCCGATCTTATGTTAACGCACCCCGTTTGTTATGCCGGTTCCACAACCTGCATCCCGGCAAGCCCGGGGGGTGTCGCCCTGGAGGGGGGCATACTGTCACGACCGCTGAGCGCTGGCGGCTGTGGAATAGGTGGAAGCTGGGCCGCCATTAAATTGTGCCGTCACGTTATTTCCCTTACAGCGCTAACGTTCTAGTCTTTTTTCAACATGGCCGCCGCCTACGCGTATTTACTTCCACACGCTAGGCGGCTCGGCGCGTTGCAACTTCGGATTTCCCTCTGTTGCGCTCGCTCTGTTCCACAGTTCTCTCCTAGGCGGTGCTCCGCCCGTGCTGTCCTATTTTCCTTCCAATCTCTTGCTCTCTTTCCCTTTGCTCTTTCTTCTCCCAGTCTTTCCAGTTTCCCCCCCCGGGTGTTTTACACCGGTCCGTTCCTTTTCCCTGCGGTCTCTCGCGCTGCTCCTTTCTCTACGGAGCCTTCCTATCTTGTTACGCTCTTTTATTCACCTTACCTTGGATCGCCTGATTTCTTCACCGAGCATCATACTCACCTTACCTTGGATCGCCTGATTTCTTCACCAAGCATTCCTGATTTGGTTCCTGGTTTCCGGAGGGGTTTTTATGCCGTTTGGCTTTTCCCCTCACTCTGTCTTTTAGTCCGTCGCGGAGGGGGGTCACCGTGCCTCCTGTGTGGAGCCGCGGTGGCTTCCTTTCGAGGCCGACATTACCTTCTCCAGAAGAAAAGGCATCCCGCTCTACACACCAGAAGAAAGAAGATAAATTACTCTTCAAGCTCAGGTGAGGAGTAAAGGGAACGGGAGAACGAGTCAAGTTTTACTGATGAGGAAGACATTACTGATCAACCTAAAGAGGTGGTGAGCCTGCCAGCCCTTTCTGATACTGGGCGACCAATGCCCAAATCTGCTTTTTCCGCAGCAGCGCCGGTCGGGTCATCTCTGTTGCAAAAACGACGTCTGCATGCTCCTGAAGGGTTTCAGCCAACATGGTCAGCTCCTCTCTTGAGAAGCGCTCCTGGCGCAGCCGATCTCCAATTTTGTTCACAACTTTTGGCATTTTCAATTCAGACAGGTGGTGGTTGAGGTGTGTGGGAGTTCTGTGGGTCAGATGTCTCCTGGTTGGGGTGGATGGCAATGGATTGTGTTTTTAAAGATGGCCGCCCTGCTCTTTCCCGTTCCTGTGCGATGACGCTACTTCCGGATCCGCTTATTTGCGGTCACCGCTAATAGCGGTTCCCGCTATTTGCGGTTACCACTATTAGCGGTGACCACTAATGCCAATAGCTAGGATGCCGGAGGTGCTAGTTGCACTGCATACGATGCCGGTAAGGGGGATTTTTCGGCCTTTAGTGGCATGGCAGTGATTTTATTACCGGCATGGCGCAAAGCTCATGCCCACAAACTCGTAATGGGACGTTTTTAGCGGTCTATTGCCAGCACGGACACGGTAATTGCGCCATGCCGGTAATGACCGATACTTACCGCCAGGGTCATAATGAGGGCCATTGCCTGTGATTTTTGCCTCCAACTCCTTCTGGGTATCTCAGGTGCTAAGTGTGTTTTTGCCCCGGTAGCATTTCATGTCACGGATACGCATTTATTTAGTAGACCGAACTGTCAAAAAGTGATCGCAATGGTATTCACGGTAACGTGTTTTGTTCGTAACACCGGTTCATTCAAACACAGGGTACTTACCTTGAGACTTACTGTACAAAGTGAATTGGTTAGTTGTAGTATATTTGACGTGTGGTTTTTATTTGAGTTTAATGGAAGTGTGTTTATAAAGAAATGGTTTAAAAATAAATGTACTTATATTTTTTTTCCTGAAACCTTGAGTCAGTGTTTGCTTGAGTCACAGTAATTGTGGTCCTTTTGTGTAATCTCTGCTACTGCTCATATACTCTTGAGATAAGCCTTGCTGCTCCGCCACTGCTACCACTCTGACATAGTAGTACAGGCTTGTACCAAAGGTAAAACTTGTATTGCCACCTGTAGTCTTAATTTTGTGTAGTGGTCCCTAAGGGCACTGCACAGGATTCTGCCTAACACTGGTGTACAGCGGTGAGGATTTGGAAGTAGAGTGATTACACTTAGAGTGCTGCTATTGCTTGGGTTCAACTAACCACAAGGCTAACACCACTAATTCTATTTAACTAAGAAATCATGTCAAATATGGAAAACTACTCTGAAGAGAGTCTTTTATTCTATACTGATGAGGTTCTGAGAACCATGTGTAGGGATAAGAATATCTCTGGTACAGGAAAGAAATCTGAACTGGTTGCAAAGTTCATGGGAAAAAGTCTGGAGAATGGGTCAGAAGGACCTACCACTCCAGCAAATGTGGATTTTGACGTTTCTGATTCTGAGAGTGTTAATTGTGAAGAAGTAGATGAGTCCTTGCTAGGAGACCCTGCAACTCCCTTGCCTGCTCAGAATGCACAACCTCTGTCCGCAGGCACCCACACAGGTCCTACACTTACTCCTGAATTTATTGCACTTGAGAAAATGAGACTTGAATTGGAAGTGAAACGTATTGATGCACAAACTGCAATGAAACATCAAGAGTTAAGGCTCAGAGAAATGGAGCTGAACCATGAACTAGAAATGAAGAAATTGTCTCTAGAAAATGCTTCTCTCCCAGAGTCTTCTATGTCTTCCAGCCCTAAGAGACCCCGTATGCCAAAGGAAATGATTGGTATGTATGAGACTAAACTTGATATTTTGGATTGGTTAGCAATGTTTGAGTACAATCATGGGATTCACTGTATCTCAGGGAATCAGTTGATTCCTTGGCTTTTCTCTAGCCCCCCCCCCCCTGTTGCAAGTGATGCTGTAATGGAGTTGGGGGAGGAGGATAAACAGGATTATGAGTGTGTGAAACTAGCATTAATAGCTAGGTTTGGGAAGACCCCTTCCCAGTATCTTAAGAAGTTTAGAACCCTCAAAAAGAATGATGGTACCCCTTGGGCTACCTGGGTGTGTGAATGTTTGAAAAACTTAGATGGTTGGGTTAAGGGTTACAAAGTGAACACTTATGAAGGTTTGAAGAATCTTGTAATGTTGGAGTCTATTTTTGACGTCTGCTGTTCCTGAGCTTAGATAGCACTTGGCTGATTCAAAGGAGATAGATCCTAAGAAGCTAGCTAAGGCTGCTGACTTGTGAGTTGCCAACAGGGCAACTCACGGCCACTCACAAGGATTCTGGGGCTACTCAGAACAAGGATGAGAAGAAGCAGCCAAAGAAAGAGAACAAAGAGAATTCCAATAATTCCAATCCAAAAGAGGGCCCCAAACATAACCAGGGTAAGCCACAAGGTAAACCGAATCAGGCTAGTGTACCACCGGGTTCCACACCAGATCGAGGCCAGGGGCAGACCCCCATTCCAGAGAGCATTTGGAAAATGCTTTGTTTGTGTGGGTTGCCTGGCCATGTGAAAGGAGATCCCAAGTGTAAGGGCAAACCGTCAGGGATCAACACTGTCTCCTTAGCCTTCTTCCAGGCGGATGAAGTACCTTTGACCAGTTGAAATTTTCAGCTACTAGCTGATGAGCCAATGAGAGTCTCAGCTAGTGTTTCTTTAGTGTCCTTGGGTCTTTGGGAACAACAGAACTTAGATGTCTATGACTCAATCCCAGATAATACTAAAGAGTATTATAAAGATAGTGTTCTTGTGAATGATCAGGAGACCCCTGCCATCAGAGACACTGGAGCCAGCATAACTGTGGTTGATGAATGTTTTTTCAAAGTGGAGGATGTTGCTAAGGCACCCAAACACTTAACCAAGTTAGCTGGAGGCCCTGTGCAAATGGCTCCCCAGTTACCAGCTCTCATCCAGTGTAATGACCTGACTGTCAGAATACCTGTAAGTGTGCAAAATAACGTACCTGGGAGGGTCCTGTTGGGTAATGACCTTAAAACTCTTGGAGTTGTGTCCAGCACCCCCAGACCCCCGAGCAGAAGTAAGCAGGAACTCACAAGGTCTGCAAGGGAGAGAACCTTAAGTGGGGCTCTCCTGGGGTCATGATAGAAGAAGTTATCACCCCAAGTCCACATGACTTACTTACTGCCATTGCAGGGCAAGAAAAGACAAAGGGGAAACCTAAGTCTGTCAGCAAGAAAACAGGAAGCACTCCTGTGCCCAGAAGGACATCTCTGAGATTGTCCAAAGTCACACCTGTGACTCCCACACCAGCTGAGGCAGAGTGTGAGGTTCAACCCGGTATGGTCAAACTAGATACTGAGGAATCAGATCTAGAAGAGGATCTTACCTTGGTAGGAGATGTTGACCCTGTTGACCATCCTGAGCTGCAGTCTTTACTGGCAGAAGGTGGACCCAACAGAGAAGATTTCAGTAAGGGACAAAGAGAGTGTCCTACCTTGGAAGGTCTACGCCAACAGGCAGCTTCTCAGCTCAATGGGACTGAGCCTGGGAAGTATAGGTTGCACTGGGAAGATGGCCTCTCCTACAGTGAACCAACTGAGTCAACCCCTGGAGACTACAAAAGACTTGTAGTCCCTCAAGTAAACCGACTCCAGTTTCTGCAGTTAGCCCATGAGGTACCTTTGGCTGGTCACTTAAGTTTTAAAGAGACCAAAGAAAGGCTATCTCTGCACTTCTACTGGCCTAAGATGGGTACAGAAATAGACAAATTCTGCAGAAGCTGCCACACTTGCCAAACCTCTGGCAAGAGTGGAACCAAGAATGTGGCACCCTTAGTGCCTCTCCCAGTGGTGGGAATTCCTTTTTAGAGGGTTGGGATTGACATAGTTGGTCCTCTTGACCCTTCCACAACTTCAGGCAACAGGTTTATCCTGGTTGTAGTGGACCATGCCACTAGATTTCCTGAAGCCATACCTATGAGGACTGTTACGGCTCTGGCTGTGGCTAAGGCCCTACTTGGTATTTTTTACCAGAGTAGGTTTTCCTAAGATGGTGATATCTAACAGGGGATCACATTTTATGTCCCACTACATGCAAACCATGTGGAAAACCTGTGGAGTCACCTACAAGTTCTCAACTGCCTACCACCCTCAAAGCAATGGGCTGGTAGAGAGGTTTAACAGAACTCTGAAGAGCATGATAGGTGCTTTAGAAGAACCCCTTAGAAGAAAGTGGGACCTTTTACTGCCATGCCTTCTCTTTGCATATAGAGAAGTCCCTCAGGAGGGAGTAGGATTCAGTCCCTTCGAACTTTTCTATGGCCATCCAGTCAGAGGTCCATTGGCCCTGATTAAGGAGGGGTTGGAGAGTGCTCCTTCCCCCAAGCCAGTCAGAGTGACTGACTATGTGATAGGTCTCCGGAGGAGAATGTCACACATGATGGCAGAGGCAAGTGATAACTTGAAGGCTGGTCAAGCTCTGGTCAAACATTGACATGACCAGAAGGCTAATATGGTTGAGTTTACTCAAGACCAGCTTGTTCTTGTTATGGTCCCCACAAGGCAGAGGGCCTTGCAGGACAAATGGATAGGACCCTTCAAGGTTGTGGGTAAACGTGGAGAGGTGAACTATCTGGTGGACATAGGCAATCCTAAGGAGGCTCCCAGAGTCTTTCACACCAACCGTTTAAAGGCTTATGTCTCTAGACCTGTCTTTTATGTGAAAAAACACCATGCACACAGCCTGGCTGTCAATCACCCAGCAGGGGGGTTGTCCAGCCCGGACAACTACCCTGGCCAATCATGACAAAGTGGTACTTGGGTTTCCTAGGATATCCTGTGCAGGGGGTGACTACACCCCTCCCTCACATTCAGCCTGTGGGTCTGCGGGAAACCAACAGGAACAACTGCCAGGGCACCAGCTGCACCATTGGAACAAGGTACTGTGTTCTACTTGAGGAAACTGGGTGAATCCCTTTTCTTCATTTCCAAGGCTCGCCCTTGTCTTCCCTCCTTCTTATAACTTTTGCTTCCGAACATTGACAATATCGAAGTACTTTTGGCTACGTTGAATCGTGAACTGTCTGACTGTGTGATCTTCGGCAAAAGGCCCCGGTGTCTTTCGACCCTGGCTCCGGCCCTTTGACTTTTGAACTCCTGTCTCTGGGTGTTTCTTGATTCTGCCTGCCTAACAAAAATATTGCCTGTGATTTTTGCCTCCAACTCCCTCTGGGTATCTCAGGTGCTAAGTGTGTTTTTGCCCCGGTAGCATTTTATGTCACAGATACGTGTTTATTTAGTAGACCGAACTGTCAAAAGTGATCGCAATCATATTCGCGGTAACATGTTTTGTTTGTAACACCGACTCATTCAAACACAAGGTACTTACCTTGAGACTTACTGTACAAAGTGAATTGGTTAGTTGTAGTATATTTAACGTGTGGTTTTTATTTTAGTTTAATAGAAGTGTTGTGTTTATAACGAATGGTTTAAAAATAAATGTACTTATATTTTTTTACCTGAAACCTTGAGTCAGTGTTTGCTTGAGTCACAGTAATTGTGGTCCCTTTGTGTAATCTCTGCTACCACTCATATACTCTTGAGATAAGCCTGGCTGCTCCACCACTGCTACCACTCTGACATAGTAGTACAGGCTTGTACCAAAGGTAAAACTGGTATTGCCACCTGTAGTCTTAATTGTGTGTAGTGGTCCCTAAGGGCACTGCACAGGATTCTGCCTAACAGGCGGAAAGGTCCAATTCTTTTCAACACCAGAGGAAGCACACTCCTACCTTGACCGAGCCGGATGCAGGCCTTCCGGTGGTCGCAGCCCTGGGCCACCACGGAGAGATGGAGCTGGGAAGATCCCACCGTAGAAGCATCCAAAAGGTACAAGCCCGCAAACAATTCTGCTTCACAATCCCATCAGGGATACACACCCATGATCTAAAAATGGAGTCCTACTTGTTGGGAGACCACTAGCGCCCCAGGCGCAGCAATGCTGTTTTACTTCGGGGGAGGGATTTACACTTCAGGCCAGTTGGGGGTTGCCTGCATAAGGGAAGGAAATTACAAACTATTGGGGCCAGGTGTCCCTGCGGCCTTGCTCCGTGGCCGCCTCGCCTCTCGAATCGACACAGCTGCATTATATTACCACATCAATCTGCAGCCACGACACCAGCCACGACACTCACCGGCACTCTGGACCGCGAACATGCCGGTCAGCGACAATCTCCTCAAGGCCAGTAATCCCCTCATGTTGAATTCAGAGTAATCACTTGGAATATCAGAGGTGGCAGTCTCCCAGGGAAGTCCCGGAAAATTATCCAATACCTTAAGCGATACAAAGCCGATGTGGCCCTGCTGCAAGAAACGCATCTTCTCCCCGGCTCTGAGTCCCGATGGGCACACGAGTGGGGCTGCCACAGGTACTTCTCACCATACTCCTCATAGGCCAGGGGAGTTGCCATCCTCATAGACAGGAGAGCCAAATTCAGTCTAATAAAATCAGAAAAGGATGAGGAGGGCAGAACACTGTTGGTCCGGTGGATTCTGGCGGGCAAAGAGGTAACTTTTGTAAACTCCTATGGTCCTAATGTAGATGGAGCTAACAACTTTAACTGGGTCCTATCTAAACTTTCAGACGTGGGCTCCGCCTCGATCATCTGGGGAGGCGACATGAACACGCCAATGTGCCCTATGAAGGACAAATCACACACTACCTCCACTCGCCCAACCAGAGCAAGCCCACAAATACAAGAAATATGCAAGGCATACGATCTGGTAGATATATGGCGCCACAAGAACTGGGAAGCGAGGGAATACACCTTTCACTCTGCCGTGCATGGCACAAACTCAAGTATCGACTATTTCCTTGTGACATCACAAGGCCCTTTCAAATGGGGACAGTGCACAATTCTCCCCAGATCCCTCTCCGATCATGCCGCAGTGACTCTGGAATGCGAGCTGCCCATAATCAAGCCGCATGTGCCCCACTGGAGATTCAAGCCAGGCGCACTTACAGACGCAGTGTTTGCGGGTGAACTCAGAGAGGAAATTGAGGCCTTCGTGGTGGTCAACCGGAGCTCTGTCCCCTCGACAGGGACACTCTGGGAAACTTTAAAATGCTTCATAAGGGGGATATGCATGGCTAAGGAGAACAGGATTCTTAAACAAATTAGAAGAGAACTTACCACACGCGAGACCCAACTGAAGGCCCTAGAACTTAAATGCTCCCATACCAACAATCCCCAAAGTCAAGCAGAACTCAAAGAAGAACTACTAAAGTTTGACGCCCTAGTGGTTAGGGAGCTGAAATTCCTGAGCAGAAGACACCAAATCCAGCAGTACGGGGCGGGCCAGAGATCCAGTGCCCTACTGGCATGATTAATATCCGCCGACAGGAAACCCACTCAGGTTGAAAGAGTTCACAACGCTCAGGGCACATTGGTGCATACTGAGGACAAAATCATTAAAGTATTTCACTCGTTCTATCAAGATCTTTGCAGCTCTTGGCACACCAGCACCCCCAAAGCCATACGGGAATACCTGAATGACACATAACTCTACTGGGTAGAAGGAGAGCTCCGGGAACCTCTCAATCAACCCATCTCCCTGGAGGAGATTCAACAAGCTATCAAAAGCTTACCCAGCACCAAAGCCCCCGGCCCAGATGGCCTCATTGGTGAATTCTATAAAGCACATACAGATATAGTCGCCGCTGCTCTTGCAGGTGTATGAAGAGGCACTTGGAACAGGGATTCTACCACCGACCCTCTGTGAAACCCACATCATCTTACTGCACAAACTGGGTAAATCGCCCGAGGACTGCGCCTCATACAGGTCAATTTCATTAATTAATCTAGACAACAAGATACTAGGCAAAATCCTGACAACCAGACTACTCCCACTCATGCCTGGCCTAGTGGCCTAGTACTAGGAGACCAAGCAGACTTCGTGCCTGGGCGTAACGTGACTTTCGGCATCAGAAGAATGTTTGGTGTGATGGAGGCGCTTGACCACTCGCAAAAAGCAATTGCAGTGCTGCTGGACGCCGAGAAGGCCTTCGACTCGGTCGAATGGCCCTATCTCTTTGCAGTCCTGATACAGATGGGACTGGGGAATTATTTCATTAAACTAATCTCTCTCTTGTACAATCAGCCACGATCATCCATTATCCTTGGCAACACAGAATCCAAGCCCACAAGCCCATAAACCTACAGCAGGGAACTAGACAGGGTTGCCCACTCTCTGCTCTAATCTTCGCCTTCATGGAACCCCTGGCATTGGGACTCCGCTCCCATCAACTACAAAGAGGTCTCTCCCTCGGTCCGCACAAACTAATAATCTCCCTCTACGTAGATGATGTTGTTCTTTTCATACGAGACCAAGAATATCAACCTCAACCAAACACACATTAACAGATGGAAAACGCTTCCGTTAACACAAATGGTGGTGCTCCCTAAAATGCTATACCTATTCGCCAACATACCTCTGCTTTTACCACAAACCCTTCTGAAGAAAATCAAGAGCCTGATCCTTGAACTTATATGGGCAGGTAAACCAGCACGAGTAGCATATACAACACTTATAGTACAGACGCAGCGGGGTGGCCTGGCGCTCCCGGATTTCGAGAGATACTACTAGGCAGCCCAGGCTCAGGTCCTGAGCCACTGGTACACGACCCACTTCATCAGACCACACTTGCAGGTGGAGCGGGCACTGGCATCCCCCAATCTACTAAGGGCAGTGATCATGGGTCAACTTCCAGTGCCCCCAGCCACGATGAACGTAGTCCTCACCACATATGCAATCTGGAAGAAACTTGCTCGGAAATATGACGTCCTCACCAGATTTTCTCCCTTACTACCGATTAAGTTTATACCGGGACTACCGCTGACAGCATAGAAGGTGTTCCACCAATGGGCTGATAAATTGGAACTGCGCAACATGGGCAACCTCTTCATGGATGAAGCATTTATCACACTCCAAGCCGCCAAAGAAAAAGGGAGTACGACGTCCCTCGACACATTTGTGTACTCCAGACTACGGCACGCCTTGCAAACAGCCCTTCCAACATTTCCACAACAGCCCCCCACCTGGCAGCTGTTGCATAATACAATCCTAGCCCAAGGTGAAGAAAAACTGTTTTCAATGATTTACAAATCTCTGCTGACAGACACTGCACCGCAAAATACCTGCCCAAAGGCGAGATGGGAAAAAACACTTTCAACAAGATTCTCAGACGAGTATTGGTCTTTTATCCTCCAGCAAATGCAAAAGATAGAGTTAAATACACGGCTCAAACAGATACATTTCAACTTTCTCCATCAGACCTACTACACACCAGCTAAAAAAGTAGACAACGACCGGAAGTGGTGGCCCTCTGCGAAAGATGCAGCGCACCAGAAGCTGACTTCCTCGATGTGGCGTAGGCCTGCGCCGTTGTGTCACGTTTTTGGTCACAGGTCTTGCAGACAACAGCAGCAATTATTGGAGAGGAACTTACACCTATTCCGGCCGTGGCCTTGCTTGGGCTGACGAGGCATCTCTCCCTGGGGGTGAGGAAACTTACAGGTACCCTTTTGACGCTAGCACGTAGAAGAGTGGCCCTGGCTAGGGGCAGGGGACCTGGCCCCACTCTGGCGAACTGGTCGAAAGATGTCATGTACTGTCAGGACGTGGAAACGGAATTCATCAGAACACTGCCCCTGCATGCACGCCCTCCCGATATTTGGGGACCATATATACTTTACCTCCTTTCTGTATCTGATAATGATATTGCTTCTGCGCAAACGCAAATCCCCTCCTGAATAATCTGACTAAATGACTTAAATACGATCACATACTAATAGGAGTGCACTTAAGACAGAGTTATTTCTACTGGCAGTTCCTGAGGTGGGGGGGGGGACTCAGTTTTTGTTGCACCCACTTGGGTCTTGTAAGGATGTTACTTGCTACTTGTTGAAAACCCAAAAAGTATGGTAATTAACATGCAGTTACTTCTTCGTACGCCACAGTGTAGGAGGAGGAGGGGGGTCCAGGGTGCAATATACGATTGAGCTTATGTTTAATTCCCCGGCTGCCCCAGGGGGATCCGCAGCCGGTTGTTGCGGTGGTTGTGGTCTCCTGTCCATGCGGGCACGTTGGTTCCCATTCCTGTTGCCGCGCGCAGTCTTCCAGTCTCCCTCGATGTGGAGTTCCACCCATTTCCATGCCTCCTTCGGGTCGGTGAAGTGGACCGTTTTGCCTTTGTGGTAGATTTTTAGCTGGGCCGGAAATAGGAGGCCATATTTGACATTGAGACCCTGGAGTTGCCTCTTGAGCTGGTCAAATGATTGTCTGGCTTTTTGTAAGTCTCGTGTATAGTGGGGGAAGAAGGCAATCTTGGAGCTGTTGTAGGTTATTGTGCCTTTAGCTCGTGCTTTTTGTAATAGCGTGTCCCGATCTCTGTAGTTAAGGAGTTTTGCTATTATGGTGTGTGGTGGTGCTCCAGGGGTAGGTCTGCCCATGGGCATACAATGCGCCCTTTCTACGGAGAAGAATTTCGAGAAAGAGTCTGGTTCGAACATGTATATGATCCATTGTTCCAAAAACAGCTCCATACTCTGCCCTTCCGTGTTCTCTGGTACGCCCAAGATCCTTACGTAATTATGCCTGGAGCGTCCCTGACTCAGGGCCTGTATTCCATCTTCTGCACCTGAGATGCGCTGTTCCGCTTCCCTTGTGCGGGATGTCAGCTTGTGTAGGTCATTGCAGAGTAGCGAGACGTCAGTACTTATTTCGTCCATTTTCTGCTCCATTGATGCGCGTGAGTCTGCTATGGCCGCCATGACGTCTCTCAAAGACAGTGTGCCATCCATGTTGGTCACGCAGGTGTCCGGCTCTGGCTCTTCTCAACTCATCGTGGTTGGTGTCGCAAATTGATCAATCTTGCTTTGCAGGACGTGTTTCTTTTGTTAGTCCTTTCCCATGAGAGGCAAGGGTACCAGGCGCGACACCTAGTTTTGCCACCTCAAATGTGTGTGACATTCTGGATGGTGACTCCCAACCTTAGCGTACCAGTACTGTGTTGTTTCTCACTATTGTGTATCAGCTGTGGTCGTTCAATTAGTTATTGTTGCTATGCCTCTGCTATTGATGGGTGTTGGGTCTCCCCGGGGGACCGGCAGTCTTGGGTTTCTGCAGCCCATCTCCTTCGTTTGGGGCACTGCCAGGCTTCAGTTATAATGACAGATGACCCTTTGCCACGTACGTGCCAGTTGTAGTATTTTACACCATCACTTGTTTCCTTTGCATTGGTCTTAGCTGCGTGGTCGGGCAAATCAGTTCTGTTAGGGAGCTCGCCTTTCTGTTGCCAACCTCAGTTGGTCATTTGTGTGATCTTCGATAGGCCCAGGCCCCAGGGACTCGCTTCTAGGTTCTTTTTCGTGATCAGTGCCTTACGTCCTGTGGCTTGTCAGTGGGGTTTTCAGGCGTGTTGGCGGAGCAGGCCTGGGGGCCTAAGGTTCCCCGTGCTCTATGTAGCTCTGTGTGTCATCAGAACACCATGGTTTACATTTGTTCAGGCTGGCTCAGATGTTGTGTTTTAATCGCTGTGTCAGTGCCCAATAGTTGAAGACCTACCAGCAGTTCTTCCGCTGTCCGTCTCGCTCTTTCATCGTTGGAGAAAAGCAGTTAATTGTGTCTTGCTGGTACTCTATGCCCATGCTGTTACATGCTTCTCGGGCAGTGCGTACCTTCAGATCCGTGGGTCCGGTGCAGTCAGGTCAGTCGCTGTATTTGCTTCTTGATTGAACGGTCTTCACTCCGTGCCAGATCAGTCTTTTGCCAGTTTGCGATACGTTTCCTGTTTCTTCCCTGGGTCCTGTTTACAGGGGCGCTGCTGGGCGTCTTGGGTTGCATCTCCTTCCAGGTGGCTGCGCATGCTGCGGTTTCTGCTTCTCGCAGCCTGGGGACTTGGTACACTGTGTTGGGCGCAGGAAATCTTGGCCCCAGTAGTTACTGTGGACTGCCTTTTTCCTTCCTGCTGTGGGCCGGTTCCGTCGCTGCCTGTCCCGGATCACCATGCCACCAGGATCAGTAGCTGCGGATGCACAAGGTCATCGGAGGTATCCCACAAGTCCTGGTGTGCTCACCTTGGATGTCTCGTACGCAGGGACTGCAGTCCGAGGGGCAGCTGCGTACGCCCCACAGCTTAGTACGCGGATTCGCAGGGCCTTTTTCGCTCAAGGTGACCTACGTTCTGCGGGCTTTCCCCTCTCACCGAGGCTTTGGCTCTTCGGGTTTTTGCACTGGTGAGCGGGCGTAGGGTCCCCACTTCTCTGCTCAGTCTTAGACCTCTGTCCACAAGCAGTTCAATGCTCGTTGCAGCGTGTTTGTGTTGTTTGTGGGTCGCCGCAGACTCAGGAACGCTTAGCGGCCATTTGGGATGCAGCGATTTTCACCGGCTTCGACCTCTCCCGCTCCAACAGCTGGTATGGCAGGCGTTTCTGGTCAGGAAAATTGTACAAAAGTGTACCCCATACATTTCTCCGTCAGGACAACAGCTTATATCCCAGATGCCATGCAGGGATCAGGCTGGATGCTACAGGATTGTAGGTGACCCGCAGAGCTTAATGGATACACATCCACATCGTCTGGCCGCTGGCCACGCCCCCGAGGTTTGATCCTTTTAACTCTTTCTGGGGCTAGGGCCTCTATAGAGGAGCTGATCGTGGCCGTCAGGTGAGTCACCAGTTCAGTTGAGTCGGTCAAGATGTCTATTGGACGTAGTCTAGCTACCAATAAAGTGGACAACTTTGCAGGTATTACATTTTTTAAGTTTCTCATTGTTTGTAGTTTCTAGGTTGGAGTCCAATCTAGGTGCTGGTGCTGGTGGGTGAACTAGGGAGTTCACCATATAGTGATCGGACTAGGGAGAGGGGAAAGCCACAATGTCTGAGATATGCAGGAGATGTGCCAGGACTCAATCCACAGTATATCCCCCAGCATGAGTGGGCTCTTTAAATCATTGTGTGTATCCAATGGCATCTAGTGCAGCAAGTAAGGAGGTGGCTTGCTTATGTTGGTGATCTTTCGGCCCATAAATTGAGGTCACCTTTTGTGATCATGGGAGACTTGGCTTTGGTGGCATTGTTGAGGAGTTTGAGAAATTGTTCCTCGAATTGTGGCATGTCCCTGGGTGGTCTATAAATAACCAGTACGCTCAGGGTTATGTTGTAATTTATTTTAACTTTGACAAGAAGCCTTTCACAGTCCTCAGGATTTGAATGATTGACCAAGTGGCAATCTAGGTGTTTTTTATCATTAGGGTTACCTCTCCTCCTCGCTGACCTGAGCAGTCAACTCTAAAGATTTGGTAGTCCGATGGAAGGGCTAACGTAGAATCTATGGGCGTTGACTTGCTGAGCCAGGTTTCAGTAACTGCAAACAAGTGTGGAGCCG
This sequence comes from Ambystoma mexicanum, assembly GCF_040938575.1. Lineage (NCBI taxonomy): Eukaryota > Metazoa > Chordata > Amphibia > Caudata > Ambystomatidae > Ambystoma > Ambystoma mexicanum. The sequence continues at coordinate 851,084,383 of NC_090936.1, read as the reverse complement.
ACTCTGTCAAATTGTCCTCAATTTCTACCCCATGATGCACTAGTGATCGGCTGTTCAGAAGAGAACAGGTAAGTGGCGGCCTGGGGAGATTATACTGCCAGGAGTGTTGGTGCCTGGGGGTAAAAGGTCAGGTATAATGCAAGCACTGGGCAGGGAGTCATTGACAGAAAAGCCCTTTATGTCAGGCATAAGGACTGTGGGGGGATTTTGCTGGTTAATGTTGTGCACAGCCTTCAATTCCCTGCTACTGGTATAAGGAAGGCATGGTATCAAACAGTGAAGACAGACACAAGTGATCACAGTTCAAGGGTGTTTATTGAACTTCAATGGGTTGGTTAAACGCCTATATAACCCTAAACCTAAAGATGGGAGCAAGCTACGACCATCAAATAATAATAAAGCAGTCCTAATGGAGTCTTTGACAAAATAAAAGGGCCTATACTAATAGAACGATTGCCAATCCTTACTTCTAAATACAAACGGTGTGGGATTACAATGTATGCAAAAGAAAAGTGTTCAAGAAAGAATATGTCAGGATAGTTGAGCAGTTGGCTTCCCTTCCCCACGTTTTCAGCACGGGACAAGGCGGCATGGTTGAGCTTTGCACACACTCTGGCTTCTCTTCCATGAGGATACAGTTCAAAACATAGGTATCAGGGTCTTCTGTGCCAAAGTCTCTTTACCATTCAAAGGGCCTCATTACGACCCGTGCGGAATGGGTTAACGGGTTCCGCTAATGGATGCGGACCCGTTAATACCATTCCGCACGATTATGAGGTCCCTCACGGGACTCGGTAAGGACGCCTGGTAAAACCAGACGTCATTACCGGGTCCCGCGAGGGGACATGGGTGCTAACAACGGGCTGGTCGTAATCGGCCCGTTGTTAGCTCCCTCTCCCATTCCCATTGAGTCCCATGGGGACTCAGATGGGAATGGGGAAGGTCCGGGTTCCCAGAGGGAGGAATTACCGGGCCCTCCGAACTCAGAATGGCCCGGTAATTCCCCATTCAGGGAACCCGGACCCGGTTTTGGTGGCAGCCATGCCGCCAGTAGCGGCATGGTTACCGCCAAACCCGTAATGAGGCCCAAAGTCTCTTTATTGCAGAGAGCCTGTCGTAACAAACAAGCACTAAAGTTCCTTTCTTCCCAGGTTTTTCACAAGTTCTCCGGTTCACTATTCACCATGGGTCTCTCTCCTTCAGGTTTGGACCCCCTTTAGCACAACCTTCATAATTGGTCTCCCTCAATTGGGCTCGGACCACAGATCTCCCTCATTTAGGCTCGGACCCCTTAACACAGTGGGCCTCTTATGCCCCTGTCGGTCCCGAAAGAACAGTGGCGGTAAACCCGCTGCCACTGTTGTCTACGGACCGGCAGATTAAGAGTTCTGCAGGCGAGTGGTGTCACGCCACCCGCCTGACGACAGAAATGTAAACACCAGCACCATTATTTACGGTGCCAGTGTTTCCATGGTCCCCATCCGCATGGAGTCCTATTGGACTCCATGGAGATTAACGGAATTCCGCCTCTGGAATTACCGGGTCACCGGGGTTGTAATGCCCCAGTGATTCCGGCAATCACAGAGGCCGTAATTCACTACCGCCGGACTCGTAATGAGGCCCAATGTTCTCAATTGGTCTCCCTCGTTTGGACTCGGACCGTGTCATAATCGAATAACTTTCGATTGTGCAATGGATTTTGCTTAAACCATTGCAGGACCACTTCGATTCACTCAATTTTTCGCTCTCATCTTTTCCTTTTCCATTTTATCACTTTTAGCTGGGCAGTTTACAGAGACTTTCGATTGAGCACACTTGCGGTGCCGGACCACTCTGTCACAAGTGTTGTATATTTCTTCTCTTTGTTTAAACATCCACCAGCAATTCAGCTTTCCTTGTGTTTTTCATCACACGCATTACAAATCTTCCTTCTTGCGCTATTTATAAAATGTTGCCGCTTCCACCCTTGACTTCAACACAGAGCGGTCTTGCAACAGTCTCCCCAGCTCACCGGCTGTGTTAACCTTACTGGCGCTGCTTTATTCTTTTAGCCAAGGACGTTACCACAGCACCTGCTGCACCTCCCTCATTCTCCTCCAATCTCGAAAACACTGTTCCTACTTGTGCTTTGCCATGCTCAGAGTGCACTCTTGTGCTCCGCCTTTTATCCGTGTGGGAAGCTTAATGGAAGTCAGGTGTGAGTGGTTACCATGAATTGCATGACTTTGCCTGACCATAGCAGTGGGACATGTCAGGTACAATGCTCGGGTGTTAGTCTGTTTTCTCCCAGAGTGGGCTGTCCATGTGAAAGTGTTTATGTAGTAAAAGGGGGGAGGGGTAGAGTTCCTAAATATCCTACTGGTTAGGATGGGGTGAAGGTGTTAAACAGAAGGGGATACCGCATCTCGCCATCAAGTGTCCAACTCCCACTCCCCGAAGACCCGGGTGATCTTCCCGCACTGGTCCACCCCCAGGGTCTGGATCCAAAGTGGATGGCCATGCCCTGGCCACCTAGGAGAGAGATTCCCGAGGACTAGTGGGTGAGACACTGTGATGCTGGAAATGTATTGGAGGGATAGGGCCTCCCTGTCCTTGTCCTGTAGTCCTTTTATCATGTGTGCTCTGTATTATTTTCTGCCCAGGAGTCCATGTGGGACTCCTGGCAGTGCAGCTCTTCCTCTTTTTGGTTTGGTGAACAGACCCTTGGGATACCCTTATGGCACCCATGGGTGGGGGTACAACACTGTAACCCTAGTGTATGTTTTTGGGCACCTGTGTGTGGCCCACAGAGCAAGGTATGGGCTGGTGGCAGCTCCATGCTGAATTTGACAAGTGCTCTGAGTATCCTCCATTTTGGGATACCCAAGCCCTGCCATTGGAATCAGTTGATTCCTGATAGGAGACAAGATGCCCCCTGTGGCCTCCTGCTTTCTATTGCATGTTACCTTGTTTTCCCAAAGTCCTGGGAAGCCCCGACTCTGTCCCTTCCCCTGACTGGCTGTTGGGTGGAAGCTCCATATATGGTATTGTGGGGAAGTCAGGCCAGAGTGGCTAGAGCCTTCCCAGTGACTTTATGCTGTGGGTACGCCCTTAGGGTGGGACCTGGGTGAATGGAGTGTGTGACCAATATGCACTTCATGTTATGGTGTCTGGTTTCTGGTATGTGACACAAAGACTGAGACAGCCCTGCCCGAAACTGGTATGAATGCAGTGTGGAGTGCTGAATGGCTGGGTACTTGTCCCAATACACATTCCTTGTTGTGAGTGTCTGGAGAGAGGAGAATGGCCTGAATGCACTGTGAGCCTGATTGGCTGCCTGCCTGAATTCCCTTCTGAATGATTGGTTGCCTGAGTGTGACCCAGCAGAGTGAATGAGAGACCAAACAGTATATCTGGGGATCTCTCAATTAGGGTAATTGTTCAGAAGCTGAAGTCAAAACGGATGCTTAATCTCAAAGCCAAGCCTGAAGAAGAAGGTTGACTGCTGTTACCATCGACACAATACGAAAGCTGCTGTATTGCCGAAAAACTGATCCAAGAGAGGAGCTGGCTAGTAGACCTCTTCCCGAGCTACAAGGGACCATCGTGCACTGCTAATCTTCGCCGAAGTGCCCTGGAAGTCAGCCTTCGAAGGACTGTCGACCGAGACAGGGACGCCGAGGAATCCGAAGAGAAGCACCTGGACAGCCGTCCACTGTCGTCAACCAGGGTTCACAGGTTTGATATAACCGTTGGAGGCCCGTCAAAGCCGTGTTGCCCAGAAGTGGGGACAGCTTGACGCTGTGCCGCAGACGACCGGAGCAGCAAGGCTCCATTGATTAAGACACTTTGAATTCAAGGACTCTCTCGCCAGCACCACTGACCGCTTTGTCCCGCCGGAGAAAGTCGAGGCCGCTGACGTGCCGAGGAGCATCCACAAGTGGGTTTCCCACCACCCGAAGACCACAGAGACGCCATCGACTCAACGCCCTTGCTGGGACAAAGTTCTTCATAGACTCATCGTGGTAACAAACTACCGGCGTCAAGGTGCACCGCACGCCTCACCTTCACAGGACATCCACGCCCGATCATTGACGAGCACTACCAAGACCGAAGCTGCTGCCTCGATGCCTTTGTTCACCATTTCCTCATGGGATCTCGACAATCCCTGGCTCCTGCCTAAAAGGGAGCCGCTCAAGAAGGATCCATTGACGACCCGATGTCGAACACTGCTTTTCCAAGTACATTGGGGTGGTAGAACTATTTTAGAAGGAAATAAAACTCATTGAACAATATATGGACTGGGTTTGTGTTATACCTTTATTTACAGGTTGCCCAGGTGGGGGGATCCTCACACAGAACTGAGTCTAGGTAAACGAGCCAGTATTCTGCCTATTTGTTTAACCAACTGCTTTTCCTCCTATGTGTATTGTTGGTTCACATTATTTACTGATTTGTATGTCATTTGAAGTGAGTACAGTTGATGCTTTTTAATGAGATCAGAGAGTAATTGTGATACCACATAGAAACTGTATATATTTGCCATTTTGGATTAACCTGAGCACAAAGTGTGTTATTGTGATTGTGTACATAACATGAGCCTATTTATATAAAGAACTGTGTTTTCACTAACATAGTTTGTGGACATTCCTTTGTGGGTGCTTGGGGACTACACTGTACTTAAGAACCAGCCTGCATCACCTTCTGAGAGCTTAAGCCTTGGTTGCTCGTCCATAGCTACCAAATAGAGAACCTTGGATGGGGTGCTCTGTTCTTTTACTCTGCCATATAGAGGGCAGAAGTACAGATACCCCCTCCAATCTGGTGACAAGGGTGGGATGCTAATGGTTTTAAGAATCGGTGTGTAACCTTGCCACTTACAAAATATCTACACTTTGTTAAATTGAGGTTTAGTTGTGTACTAGATAACTACATTACAAGCAATGGAATCTATTTCAAATGGTAAATTGACTAGGATGAGCTTAGAGGCTATCCAGAGTGCTTGTGAAGCCAGGGAGTTAGGCGTTGAGGCTAAGTCTAAGGCTGAGCTGATAGCTGCCCTGGTGGAGTACCAGACTGATGGTGAAGCTCTTGTTGAAGGGGGGGATGCAACCAATGAGGACCCTGCCCCTGAGGTTGTTACTGAATCTGTTTCTGGAAGTGCCACCACTCCTGCTGCCTCTATTCCAAACCCCAGCAATGTTTCTTCATGGAATCCCTTGGCACTTGAAAATTAAGGATGAAATTGGCCTTTGAATATCGAAAGCTGGAAACTGAAGCTGAACTAAAATAAGAGGAGTTGGCACAACACGTGATACTCAAAGATAAGCATCTTGAACTTAAAGACAAGGACACTGAATATCAGAAAATCTAGCTAGAGAAAGCTAGAGTGGAGACTTCAGCAAAACCAGTTGAGAGTGTCAGGTCCCCTGCCACCAAGTTTATGAAGGATTTGGTTGGTGTGTATATAGAGGGTTCTGATATCCTCCAATGGACTGAAGCGTTTGAGATGGCTTGTGGAATCCATGCTTTTGATAAAAGAGATTGGGCTAAGTGTTTGTTAAACAGAGTTCCTCAGACTGGCTATGACTGTATTCTGAAACTGAGTGTGGAAGAAAGGGATCAGTATGAGTGCATGAAATCTGCTTTGATAACCAAGTTTTGCAAGAAACCTACCCAATACCTTAAAAGGTTCAGGGAATTTAAGAAAAGAGAGAATGTGTCTTGGGTTGACTGGGTGAGTGCCGGAACATATGAACATGATGGGGTGGATTGATGGTTACAAGGTGAAAACGTTTGTTGAATTGTCCCACCTTTTGTTTTTTGAGCATTTCTCTGAACCCTGTTCACCAAAGCTACGTCAGTATGTTGCTGACCAGAACATTTTAGATCCCTTTAAGCTGGCCAGGCTGGCTGACAAGTAGGTCTCCCACCGGGTGTCCCCTAAGGACTCCAGTGGGAAGGACAAGGCCAAAGAAAAGGGTACCTCTCAGAAGTCTGAGGAGTCCCAGAAGCAGTCACAGTCGGGCAAACCAAAACCTTCCTCTCCTAAAACCCAAAAATATGGTGGGGATAAGTCCTATGTGGGTGGGAGTAAGAGTAGTGGTCCACCTGCTACAAAGCAGACTCCCAGTGGCTCCAGTGCCGTACCCGGATTCCTGGCACTTGTTGGTGCTGTGGGGCTCTGGACCACAAGAAGGGTGACCCTAAGTGTAAAGGTAAGGCACTTGCACTCCAGGCTGTCAGCCTGACCTACCCTTGCTCCATGCCTGAGGTGGAGACTACTGTCCTTCCCGCCTCTACAGGAATCACATTTGGTGCTCCTGTAGAGATTTCCCTTGTGTCCCTTGGAGCCTGGGACCAGTACGCAGAAGTACTGGCTTCAGTCCCACAGAACACCCATAGGTTTTTGAGAAGTGTCCTCCTGAATGGCCAGCCTTCTACTGGTTTGAGAGACACTGGGGCCATCATGACAGTGGTGGACAGGACCCTGCTCATGCCAGAGGACTATGTAGGTGCTCTTCTGAAAACTACCAGGTTAGCTGGTGGGTCTCCCAAGTTATCGCCCGTAGCCTTAGTCAACATAATGATTGGAGATAAGACAGTAAAGCTTCCTGTCCTGGTTCAGGACAATGTACCTGCTAACATTTTGTTTGCAATGATCTAGTGGAGTTGGGGTTGATCTCTGATGGTCTCCCCTGACTGCTGCTGCAGTCACTAGGTCACAGGTACCACCGGGTCTGACTGCCAGTCAGGTTCCCAAGCCAAAGCTGTGACCCAAGGCAAGAAGACAGAAGGGCACCTCTGCGAAGGGGGCACCTTCTCTTCCTGTTGCTTCAGCAGCAGCACCTGGGATTCATGCTCCGGAAGGGCTGGGTCCAGTGGTAAACCCAAACTCAACTCCTGAGGGAGGTAGACAAAAGACCATCCTATGGGAGAGGTGCTCAACCCAGAGGATCACCCCAACCTTCAATGTCTGCTGGCTGAAGGGGGGCCTTCTAGGGGAGACTTCTGTAAGGGATAGAGAGAGTGCCACTCTCTCGAGGGTCTGAGGAAACAGGCCCTGGCCCAGGCACAAGGAGAAGTGCCTAGATCATTCCGGACATACTAGGAGGGTGAACTCCTTGTTAGTGAACCCGCTAAGCCTGAACCAGGAGCTCTCAAGAGGTTGGTTGTACCCCAGGTTTACAGGCCCTTCCTAATGCAGTTGGCACATGAGGTGCCATTTGCTGGTCATCTTGGGACCAAGAAGACAAAGCAAAGACTATCTGCACATTTCTACTGGCCCTAGATGAGAGTAGAAGTAGAGTCCTGCTGCTGGACCTGCCCCACTTGTCAGTTGTCTGGCAAGACTGGAGGCAGTATCATTTCCCCACTGCACCCGTTGCCAGTGGTTGGCACACCATTTGAGAGGATGGGCATCTACATTGTCAGTCCCCTTGACCCTCCCACTACAGGTGGACATCGGTCCATCCTGGTCTTGGTTGATCATGCCACCAGGTACCCTCAGGCTATACCCCTTTGGACTGTTACTGCCAAGCTGGTTGCCAGGGCTCTCCTGGGCATTTTTACCAGGGCTGGATTCCCTCAGGAGGTTGTCTCTGACAGAGGATCCAACTTCATTTTGAGTTAAATGAAAAAGATCTGGAAAGAGTGCAGAGTACCTGGAAGTTCTCCACCTCTTACCTTGCTTTGGAAGAGCCCTAAGGAGGAAATGGGATCTCCTCCTGCCATGCCTGCTGTTTGCTTACAGAGAGGTACCTCAAGAGGGTGTTGGTTTCAGCCCCTCTGAGTTGCTCTTTGGACATCCCGCGAGGGGGGCCCTTGCCTTGATCAGAGAAGGTTTGGAAGCCACCCCTCCAGGTCCTGACAAGCAGGCGGGGGACTATGTGTTAGGCCTCAGACGGTGGATGACACAGATGATGGGCCAAGGAAAGCCAGGAATTGAACAAATACTGGCGTGACCTTAAAGCATCACAAGTGGATTGGACTGCAGGTCAGGAGATCCTTGTGATGGAGCCTACCAAGCCTCGAGCTTTGGCAGATAAGTGGGCTGGACCTTTCAGGATAATCTCCAAGATTGGCAAAGTCAATTATCTGGTTGACATGGGAGTCCCTGGGGTATCCCCTCAGGTATTCCACGTCAACAGGCTCAATCCTTTCCATAGTCTCATGCCTCTCTCTAACTTCAGAGCAAGAAGAGGATGAGAGTGAGCCCCTTCCTGATTTGTTGCATAGCAACCCTCAGGATGGCTCAGTGGAGGGAGTGCATCTCTTTCCAGATCTGACACCAGAGCAGCAGAGAGCCTGCAGGGCTTTTCTTCAGCAGTATGCTCCTCTGTTCTCTCTGACACCAAGCCTCACTCCGTGGTGCAGACACAAAATTGACACTGGTGACAGCATACCTGTCAAAAGCAGATGCTACAGGATGTCAGACACTGTGAAGAACCACATCCAGGCTGATGTCGCCAGGATGTTGGATCTGTGTGTTATTGAACCCTCAACCAGTCCCTGGTCCAGTCCAGTGGTCCTTGTCCCCAAGGCAAGTTCCCAGGCAGGTACCAATGATTGGCGGTTCTATATGGCTAAACAAAGGGGTCAATGGCGTCACCAAAACTGACACACACCCATTGCCCAGGGCTGATGAGCTTGTGGATACCATAGGTGCTGCCAAATTTGTGAGTACCTTTGACCTTACCTCAGGCTATTGGCAAATAGCTCTGACGGACCATGCCAAGGAAAAGACTGCATTCTCAACACCTGAGGGCCTCTATCAGTTTAGAGTAATGCTTTTTTGTCATGGGTATCAGGCAGGTAGTTGGGGCAAACTGGGTGGCGGCTTGGCAGGCCTGGCATAGGCACATGAAGAACAGATCACAAATCCCTCCTTTCATTCCTTCCTAGTGTTTGTAGTAACTTCCTGGTTCCCACTTCCTGTTGCCAAACAGGAAGTGCATGATAACTCATGAGCTCTCTAGTGTTTGGGTGTGGCTGGCTATATAAGCCACACCCAAGATTCTTCCAGTGCTTTGTGTTGCTTACTGTGAGCTGTATCAGCAACACACTTGCCGTGCTCTGGATCAGCCAGCATCTGCTTACCTGCTCTGGATCATCCTGTTTCTGCTTACCTGCTCCGAATCATCCTGCTTCTGCTTACCTGCTCTCGGAACATCCTGCTTCTGCTTACCTGCTCCGGATAATCCTACTTCTGCTTACCCGCTCTGGATCATTCAGCTTCAGCCTACCTGGTTCTTACTCAACGCCGCAGCTTACTCCAGTCAAGAGGGGACTTCTACACCGGCACCTGTAAGAACAAAGAAGAACAGCTTTAACAAGTGCATATCAGTAACGCTGCGCATACTCACTGAATCTTCCCGCGATGCTGGAATCCAGGTTAGTTGCACGAGCGCACAAACCCCTGTAAGAAAGAAGAGACATTATTCATTGCGCTCGCTCCAGTAACGCTGACACTTATTTCACTGCGCTCTCCCTCTCTCTACGCAGTGCATACTTACCAAAGCCTCTGTGCAAACTTACCTAACCACCAAGTCTCCAGTAGCGCTGAACCCGGACTCGAGGCGCTAATACCACATAATTTCTCCTGCAAGGGAAAGGGTGAGACATTACTAGGCGCGCTTGAATTGAAGGCGCTGCGCAATCCTACCAGCAGCTAGCTTCTACGCGCAGCGCTACTGTTAGGGAGAATTCTCATCTATGGCTGATTTCCCTCACCTAGTGAGTCCCCCAGCAGCTTTGCTGGACTTCTCGGGTTTATTTTTTTTCCACTTGGTAAGAGTGAGAGCTTTTACCCCACTCTTACCTGTGTTTTGCTATGTGTTTCACCTGTTTTTGTGATTGTGGGCTCTAAAGGACACCACTTCAGTAGCCCCCTTCTTTGTGCGTGTCACACCGCACCTTTTGTGCAGTGGCACTGGGTTGTCATTCAGACTCCCACCGACTCCATTTCTGAGGTGACTACTGTCCCCCAGAAAAGGGTAAAGTTACCATTAACTTTACTTAGTCAATTTACCACAGATCCAGTACACCCCATCTTCCATGGAGTACTGGAAAATGGTTAATTCGTATCCCTTTTGATCTGTACCTCCTAGAGCATTGTTTCACTCTTTTAGCATTAAGACATGGCTAGTGGCAGTGGTATCTACCCTAACTTTCTACCACGGTTATCTTATATAACCGTGGTAAGATTGTAGGCTATTTTGTTAGTCTAGAACTTAAACCTGCTTGACCAAATCCTTTTTCTTTTGGCTCCAGTGCGGTTTATTTGCCATTTCTTTTTGTTAAACTCCTTCTTGTGTTTTGCTTTGCGCGACAAACCAGGTTTGCCTTCTTTGTTCGCTGTCTTTTGACGGGCTTCTACCTAGAAGCCCTCCTCAAGGCGCCTGGGTGTCTAGGTGGGCTGAATGTGAGGGAGGGGTGTAGTCACCCCCTGCACAGGGTATCCTAGGAAACCCAAGTCGGACTTTGTTACGATTGGTCAAGGTGGTTGTCCGGGCTGGACTACTCCCCTGCTGCGTGATTGACAGCCAGGCTATGTGAATGGGGTTTTGCGCATAAAAGGCAGGTCTCTTGGGCTAGAAGTCAGAGAGAGTCGCCACTTGAACCACAAGGAACCGACGAGAAGCAGAGAGAACGACGGCTGCTGCAACTACCCCGACCCGGTGAAGCCCTGCTGCAGTCCTGAGCTATCTACCTTCAACGACTCAGGGAAGATCCAGTCCGGAGTCTTCTTCCCTTGAGCTTGGTGGAAACAACCAGCGCATCTTCCACAGCTAGAGGATCCTCTTCTCTTCCTTGGGCGAAATCGCGGCACACAGCTGTAGTGGTCCGGATAGCCATCTGACGAGCCTCTCCTGTTTTTAAGGAGCGCACCTTTTATTCCGTGTCACTGCTGCTGGCCTCATCCCTGTGTGGTGCAGACCCCCTTCAGACGTCCTCCTTCACAACAAAGCTCCAGGAATCGTGGGTCTGCGGGAAACCACTAGGAACAACTGCCAGGGCACCAGCCGCACCGTTGGAACAAGGTACTGTGTTCTGCTTGAGGAAACTGGGTGAATCCCTTTTCTTCATTTCCAAGGCTTGCCCTTGTCTTCCTTCCTTCTTATAACTTTTGCTTCCGAACATTGTCAATATCGAAGCACTTTTGGCTATGTTGAATCTCGAACTATCTGACTGTGTGATCCTCGGCAAACGGCCCCGGTGTCTCTCAACCTTGGCTCCGGCCCTTTGACTTTCAAACTCCTGTCTTTGAGTGTTTCTTGATTCTGCCTGCCTAACCAAAATATTGCCTGTGAGTTTTGCCTCCAACTCCCTCTGGGTATCTCAATTGCTAAGTGTGTTTTTACCGTGGTAGCATTTCATGTCACGGATACGCGTTTAGCTAGTAGACCGACCTGTCAAAAAGTGATTGCCATTGTATTTGCGGTAACGTGTTTTGTTCTTAACACCGGTGCATTCAACACAGGGTACTTACCTTGAGACTTACTGTACAAAGTGAATTGGTTAGTTGTAGTATATTTAACGTGTGGTTTTTATTGAAGTTTTATAGAAGTGTTGTGTTTATAATGAATGGTTTAAAAATAAATGTACTTATATTTTTCTACCTGAAACCTTGAGTCAGTGTTTGCTTGAGTCACAGCAATTGTGGTCCCTTTGTGTAATCTCTGCTACTACTCATATACTCTTGAGATAAGCGTGGCTGCTCTGCTACTGCTACCACTATAACTTAGTAGTACGGGCTTGTACCAAAGGTAAAACTTGTATTGCCACCTGTGGTCTTAATCGTGTGTAGTGGTCCCTAAGGGCACTGCACGGGATTCTGCCTAACAGCTACTCACCCACAGAAATACCGGCAAACAAAGACAATACAGACGATTTTGGACACTCAACATTCTCCGCGCAACGTTCACTTCTGGGAAGGACTTTCTAGCCAGTGAAGAAACTGGCGCTTTGAACTCTCGGCCTCGCTGTGAAGGCATAAAACAGCGTTTGGAATCTGAACTCAGCCTACAGACATTGGCACCAATCAAATGAGTGAATCGCACCCCTGCAAATGGAGGATGGAGTGCACACCCTACTAAAGATCAAGGTATTCCTCCGGGTGAAACAGGGGAAGTGAAGACTCGGGGTCAAGGGTGGCTCGTCCATCGCTCCTGCAGAGACACAGGTGAGTGTGACAGAACACAAAGCCATCCTCAATACCTCTGCCCGAGCGAAGGAAACCTCTGAGGTAGACCAGCTTTCCCTATTGTTAGGTGAACTACGGGCCGAGGTGCATGCAGCCCTCTCAGAGACAAATGCCTTAAGGCGCGAACTGGTAGTCAACAGGGACAAAACAGACAATTTGGCAAGACAGCTCCTACAGACCCAAGCTGGTCTAGCACCCCTACCAGGTGGAGTTCCACAGGGGCAGCCTACCTTGTTACCTTCAGCCACACCCGTTCAGGTATTGCTTCCAGGCAACATCCCTTTAGCACCCCGGGAACGCTTCTCTGGGGATCCCAAGAAATTTGGAGTGTTCATGAATCAATGCCGGCTAAATTTCATATGCAAACCAGACACCTTTCTGAATGACCAAGCTAAAGTAGCTTTTGTCCTCTCCTATTTAGGAGGGCACGCGGTGGACTGGTCTTTCCCATTAGTGCTTAGAGACGTCCCTTTACTGAGAAATTACCCAGGTTTTCAGCATGAACTGGAAAAACTATTTGCCCATCGGACTCGAGGTCAAGCCCTGGATGATGAGCTAATCTCTCTGCGACAGGGTGGTCAGGATCTAATCTCATATGTCACCACATTCAATCGCTTAATAGCCGAATCAGGGTGGCCAGAGGAGAAACGAATAACGTTATTTTATCGAGGACTGAGAGGAGAATTAAAAGATGTCTTGGTGCAAGTAGTTAATCCTCCCGAAGATTGCAGTGAATACATCGACCTAACTATGCAACTAGACCACCGGTTACAGGGTCGCAAGGCCGACCGAACCAGATCAGAGCATAGACCAGTGTATGTCCAACCAAAGGAAGCGTCCCATTGACAGGCCTCAGAAATACACTCAGAGCCCATGCAATTGGGTGCTCTCAGGGGACCATTCACCAAGGCGGAGAGAGAACAGAGGCGTCAGGAAAAACTTTGCTTATATTGCGGCCAATCTGGTCACTTCCTCTGGAACTGCACGATTAAACCCCCACGGAAGACAATGGGGGTAGGTGAAGACGCAGGTGCAGTAGCGGAAAACTCCAATGCCCGGCAGATGTAGAGGTCGGTCTGTCGAGCCAGGAACAGAGCACTCAGATCTCACATTTCAGTATTCCTGTGGTTTTGGTAGCCCCTTCACAGCCCACCCGAATGCATGCCCTCAAGGCTTTCATAGACAGTGGGGCTATTGGAAACTAACTGGACATAAACACTGCAAAGACCTTGGGATTAGCACTCCACCATAAGGACAGCGCAGAAAGCGTGACAGCTGTGGATGGCACACAACTCCTTTTGGGATCAGTAACACAGTGCACTTCCACAATCACCTTAATCTGCCAAGGTGGCCACAGAGAAAGTATTAGATTCGACCTTATCGCTGCACCCCAATTCCAGCTGATTCTTGGGATACCGTGGCTAGAGACGCCCAACCCAAAGATAGATTGGCGAACTCGAACCTTACTCTTTTCGACGGAATGCACCTCTTGTTACGACATCAAAGGGATCAAAGGAAGCCCATTATTAGCTTCACAGGAAAAGATAGCAGGTTTAGGCTTGATTGGCACTTTACCAGAAGAATACCAGGAGTTCCAGGATGTGTTAGCGAAGGAGCAAGCGAATACCCTACCACCACATCGAGTTTACGACTGCCAGATCGACCTGCAACTAGGGGCACAAGTACCGTGCCACCGCATTTATGCATTAACCGAGGAAGAAAACACTCACCAACGGTCCTACTTGGATCAATACCTGGCCAATGGCTTCATTAGACCATCTAAGTCACCAGCTGCTCCCCACTCTTCTTCGTACCGAGGAAAGAGGGGGACTTAAGAACGTGTATTGATTACTGAGCCCTAAATCAAGTCACCATAAAAAATAAATACCCATTACCTCTGATACCAGTACTCATAGACCAGGTGAGACAGGCGAAGATTTTCACCAAGCTAGACTTACAGAGCGCATATGACCTGGTACGCATGAAGAAAGGAGACGAGTGGAAAACTGCGTTCCATACCCGTTATGGCTTGTACGAATACCAGGTTATGCCCTTTGGGCTTTGCAATGCCCCAGCTGCGTTCTAGCATTTTATGAATGATGTGTTACGGGAACTCCTCGATGTCTGCGCAGTCGTCTACATCGATGACATTCTGATCTACTCCACCACTACCCAAGAGCACGTAACGCACGTGCGAGCTGTACTCTGCAAACTGCGTAAAAACCAACTGTACGCAAAGCTAGAAAAATGTTCCTTCCACGTCACACAGGTGGAGTTTCTGGGATATGTACTGACACGGCAGGGGATCAAGATGGACAATAGAAAAGTGGAGGCAATCCTCATTTGGTCCTCACCCACGTCTGTAAGGGGAGTACAGAGTTTCCTAGAGTTTGCAAACTTTTATCGACGTTTTATACCAGGATTCTCACATATTGTACATCCAATAACGTCCTTGCTGCGTAAACACCGAAAGTTCGAATGGACACCAGTGGTGGAAGAAGCTTTCCGAGCTCTCAAGGAAAAATGCACCTCAGCCCCAATTCTGCAACACCCACAGCCCGATTTACCGTACATCGTGGAAACGGACGCTTCAAGCATCGCCATGGGGGCCGTATTGTCTCAACAAAATCCCGAAACCGGATGCCTTCACCCCATTGCCTTTTGGTCAAGGAAATTTTCCCCAGCAGAATTAAACTATGCAATTTCGGAGAAAGAACTCCTAGCAATTAAAAGTGCACTGTGTGAATGGCGACATTACTTACTAGGAGCAAAACACACCATCACAATAATAACAGACCATCAGAACTTGCAATACTTACGCTCAGCAAAAACTCAGTCTTCTAGGCAGCTATGTTGGGCCCTATCCTTAATGGAATACGACTTTGTAATCACCTACCGCCCCGGAGTTAAGAACGGGAAAGCGGATGCGTTATCCCGCATTGGCACAGGAGAGGAAGTCTACAATGCCCCTAACCCGGTGGAGATCATACCCAGCCATAAAATTCTCGGCCTCTGCATTGGCCCATCTCCGTTAAAAACTATGCAGGAAACAATAAAAGAAAATATGTCTGAAGAAGACCTACTGGCTTGGGACACGAAGGAAGATCAGTTCACCATTCAAGACAAACTACCATACTACCCAAAACACCTCTACGTTCCAACTAAGGATCTGCAACAAGCAATCATATCAGACTACCACGACTTGCTGTTAGAAGCCCATCCGGGTATAGCCAAAACCATGAAGAAAGTAAGCAAATCTTATTGGTGGCCAACTTGGTGAGAAGATATTGCCACCTACATAGGCACCTGTGACGTGTGTGCACAATACAAAACATCCAGGCAAAAACCTGCCGGCCTCCTTCAGCCAATCACCATTCCACCAGCGCCCTGGCTGTCACAACCCACATCCAGAAACCTCCCTGGCAAGCCCATGGGCCAGGAGGGGTCTTGGCTCGGGTCTCCAACAAACTTAGGCATCCTTTGCCTAGGCCCTCTTGGGGCCAGTCCTGGCGCCTTTCGCTCCAGGCTCATACTTAATAAAGACTTGTGTTTAGGGAACTACTTTATTTCAAGTGCCAGCCAACCTGGAGGCATCCACATAGCTTGGCTCCTTGGAACCAAGCTATGCGGTATAGTGTTTTGGGTGTGGTAGCCTAGGAACTACTTTACCTGGACTACTTTCTTGAAGCTATTTAAACCACACCCGACTTGGATAACACGCTTCGCGTTACTTTGCAATCCTGCAACGTGACGCTCATCGTGTTCAGCTGTACCCGCGAACCGCGGAAGAACAGCATCTGTAAAGAGACAAAAGGACATCATTAACAGTAGCAGCTTACCTGTAATTTCATCGTTAGCTGCCCACAGCTCCTGCGAACAGCATCCTTGGATCAACGCATCTCCCGGACCGGCAGATCTGCAAAAAAGGAAGAAACAAGACATTAGACACTTTTACAACATAACGAATTGTGCCAAAAAGCTTACCTCGCAAGTCGCCCATCGACAAGCATCGCCTCAGGATTTCATACACCGGGTGAGCACCGCAATCTATGGGAAAGAAAAGACAACAGGTTAGCAAAGGCAAGGCATCATAGCGCTGCGCATAGCGCCTACTTACCGCATCAAGGCGCTCTTAATACACCATCATTTACCAGCGAGACCCAATTCAGCCAATGCATCACATTGGACTTCCGGGCACCTAAGGAAGAGAAAAAGACATTATTTAAACGAAGAAAGGCATGCAAGAATTACAACAATATACAACAGCAATAAGACCTACCTGAAAGACTCAAAACGGGCCGGCATCAGTGAATTAACTAGATCGTATTTGCCCACAAAGGACAACGCGCCCCTGCCAAGAAGACAGGATGGAGACACACCTGAATTAACAACAAGGTGAGGAGAGGTCCAGAGGGGCTGCGGGCATACGGGGTGGTGGGGGGTTGCTTACCCCAGTTGCCCAGTCTTGAACATTACCCACCTGTATTCCAGGCAGAACTTCCACGCTGGTCACAACTGGGAACCGCAGAGAAGGATACCAGAGTCCCTACGGCTGGGTGGCGTCCCCGTGGATACCAGGTGAGCGTAACACTGGCACACAGTATCAATGGACTTCGTCACTGATATACCTCCTAACTCAGGTTATAATATCATCCTCGTAGTAGTGGACCTCTTCTCCAAAATGGCCCATTTCATAGCTCTAAAGGGTATTCCCTCAGCTCAGACCCTGGCACAGGTTTTTCTAGACCGAATCGTCAAGTTACATGGATTCCCTACCATAATCGTTTCTGACAGAGGCAGCCAATTTGTATCTCGTTTTTGGAAAAAAATGTTGTGCCCTGGCAAGAGTAGAAGTCTGTCTGTCTTCTAGTCACCCCCCTCAAACGGACGGCCAAACCGTGCGCACGAAGCAGACTATGGAACAGTATTTATTTTTTTTAAACTTGTTTTTTATTAGTTTTCCATGCCAAACATCAACATCAACAAACTGTAGTGGGTTATTCTTATTCCCAAGTATTTTATGCCTTTCCCACCGATTTTAAGATCCAGTAGGCTAGCTTCCCTTTCTATCTTTCCCCTATCACCCGCCAGGATTAGAATTTCTGACTTTTTCCTATTAATGTTTAGTCCTGATATGGTCCCAAACTCGTCTAATTCCCTAACCACAGTCGGTAAAGTTGACTCCGGATCTTCCAATGTTATCAGCATATCGTCTGCGTACGCTATTACTTTATGCTTTGTGCCTGCCATTTCAATCCCCTTAATGTGGGTAGCCTCCCTCATTCTAATTAAAAAGGGTTCCAAAAAGATAGCGTACAAGAGTGGGGAGAGCGGGCAGCCCTGTTTCGTACCCCTAGAAATTATTATCTTGTCAGTGACTTCTCCATTGAAGGCCACCCTGCTAGAGGGGGAGTTATAGTTCGCCTTGATCCTGGCTATATATTGTTGCCCAAATCCCATGCAGGATAGGACTTTAAATAGCATTGACCATTCTACCCGGTCAAACGCCTTCTCGGCGTCCACTGAGAGTAATAGCTCAGGGGTGTGTGTTATGTCTATTTCTTCCACTAAGTGGATGAGCCTTTTGAGGTTGTCATGGGTTTGTCTTCCCGGGATGAAGCCCGATTGATCTAAGTGAATTAGCTTTGGGAGGAGCGGGGATAGTCTTGCTGCTAGGATTTTTGTATATATTTTTGCGTCCAAATCGATCAGGGAAATTGGCCTGTATGCCTCAGGGAGCGTCGGGTCCTTCCCTGCTTTATGGAAGACTAACACCTTCACCTCATTCATTGTGGGGGTCACATTGCCGCTAACTTTGAATGAATTTAGAAGCCTAGTGAGAGCTGGGATTATCTGATCTGCATACTTTTTGTAAAAAGGGGCTATGAAACCGTCTGGGCCTGGTGCTTTATTTACCGGGAGTTCCGTTATTGCTTTTTTAACTTCCTCTTCCCTGATTGGATTCTCTAGGATTTGTCTATCTTCTTCTGAGATTCGTGGAATTGGGAGGGCTTTTAGATATGTGACTTGTGCTTCTACATCTGGGAGGTCCGAGGAGTATAGTTTTTGGTAGTATTCTCTAAATGACTCCCCCATCTCTTGTGTGCCCGTCTGTAATTCCCCTTTAGAGTTTCGCATGGCCTTAATCGTTATATCTTTCTGCTTTGAGCGGAGTTGTCTCGCTAGGAGTCTGTCAGCCTTGTTTGCTTTTATGTAATATCTCTGCCTGAGGTAGAGTAAGTCCTTTCTGCATTTTTCGTGCGCAGCAGCTCCAGTTGGCCCTGTGTGTGTTTCAGCGCTTTCTTTAATGCCTTAGTGGGGTGAGTCAGGATTTTCTCGTGCAGCTCTGTTATAGACTTTTCCAGTTCCTTTTCCCACATATAACTTTGTTTTCCTTTGTAATTTTAGTGCCATGATCTTCCCTCGCATGACTGCTTTAAACGCGTCCCAGATTGTGGCCCTGGAGACCTCCCCAGTATCGTTTTGCGCAAAATATTCTTCTATCATTTCTTTTAAGGTCTCCCCTGTTATCGGATCTTGGATTACGTCCGGGACTAATCTCCACCTCCACAGAATGTTTGTTTTCCCCAGTAGGGTTAAATCGAGCCAATGCGGTGCATGGTCTGATAGCGCTATCGCTCCCAGTTCTATCCGTTGAATCCTTCCCATCAGGCCCACTGATGCCCAGAAATAATCTATTCTTGACATAGAATTGTGAACGTGCGAAAAGTATGTATACCCCTTTTGTTCCCCTTTCAGTTCCCTCCATACATCATTAAGGGCCATGTGATCCATCTGTTGTCTGAGGCGTTTAGATGGTGCTCCCTGTCCCTGGGCGTTGCCTGCGCTTCTGTCTAGTAATGGATTCCAAGCCATGTTGAGGTCGCCTCCCAGCATCACCTCCCCCTTAGCGAAGCTTTCTAGTTTCCCCAATGCATCTCTGAAGAAGCCGTCTTGACCCAGATTTGGTGCATATATCGATGCTATGGTAATGCAATATCCTTCAAACACTGCATTAGCAAACACATATCTCCCTTCTTTATCCGTAAATGTGTCCACCATGTTGGCCTCCCTCCCCTCCCGTATCGCTATCAGTACCCCCCTTTTTTCTCTGTTGATGTTGCCTGTGCCCATATTTTATACCCTCTGATGCGTGTTTTCTGCTTGTCCTTTGTTCTAAAATGAGTTTCTTGGAGCAATAATACATCTGCCTCCTCCCTTCTAAGCTGCTTCTCCAGTTTCCCCCTTTTCAATGGATGGTTCATGCCCCTAATGTTATAGCTTAAGATACGTATCTTCCCCATATTTTACATGTTCATGCACAACTTTCGGGTCCCCCTGGTAGCCCGGTATGAATGGTTCCTGCCTCTATCCCTCCCTCCCCTCCCCATTAACTGTCCCCCCATCCAAAACCATTAAACCAAACAACTTGCCCCCGAGTTGGGTGAGGGTTCCTAATGTCGCTAGGGTGTTGCGCCCGTCGCTCCCTGCCCATCTTACCCCCGGGGGTAGATTTTGTAGGGAATCCTAAACCACACATTTACGTTCCTTCTTTCTCGATTCCAAGCTGATGGGTCCTTCCCAGACCGCCATCTCCGTGTAGTAAGTGGCTGACCTTATCTTTCCGTTCCCCCTCCACTGGGGCCATGAATTGACCGCATATATTTTGCTGTTCATTCAAGTCCTGTGCCTCTCGATTCCGTCATCGCTGTTTCCTATGATCTTCCCTTCCTGCTTTTGATTTTCTCGGTCTGACCGTTTCCCAGCCTCTCGGCTTTCTCGATTGGTCTCCCCTTGCATTAGCTTCCTCCAACTCCACTTCCTCTTCTTGTAGTCCCATTGTGCTGAGGCCTTCTTGCCACGTGGTGACCCTTCTCTACTTTCCTTCCCAGGTGAATATCATCCCAAAGGGGAAGGTCCACTTATAACGGAATTGTTTTGCCACCAGGGCTTTGACCAGAGGGGCCATAGCTCTTCTTTTTTGTAGGGTCACCAGCGCCAGGTCCTGATATAACTGTATATCTTGTCCATTCATTCTGATGTGCTCCATTTCTCTTGCCCTCCTCAATATCTGTTCTTTCTGCGGATATGAAGATAGAGCCGCCAGGATATCCCTGGGTCTTTCTCCTGGTGCTCCTGTCCTTCTAGATCCTACCCTATGGACTCTGTCTATCCCAATTTCCTCTGTTTCCTGAGCACCCAAGACATCTCTAAAGACTTCCTTCACTGCCTGCTTCAGGTCTTTATCAAGAACGGATTCCGCCATGTTTTTAATGCGTATGTTGGACCGTCTGGACCGGTTTTCTAGATCTTCACATTGTATTTCCAGGTTGTGGGCAAGTCTCACTAGGTGTTCTTGAGTTTCACTAACCTGTAGCGCCTCTTCCTCGACCTGCTGGATTGTTCTCTCAACTATATCCGTTCTTTCCTCTAGCTTGGCCATGTCTATCTTTATGTCCTGCACCACCTGCCTCATGTCATTCTTCATCGTTGTGAATTGGTCCTGCACTGTGGACATGAACTTTTCTTGCAGGTCCTGAAACCATGTCTGCATATCTTCCCTCGTTGGAGGCTGTTGATGATGGATGGACCCTTCGCCCTCTCTTTGGGAGTCCTCTTGTGATTTCCCTCTATGTTGTGTCGCACCTTCCGTTGACCACATTTGTAGGATATTTGCGTCTTGTTTTGTGGACTGTGGTGCTTGTTGCGTGACGTTGCTTTTCCCCTTGGCTCTTGACATATTTCAATGCCTTTCTGAGGCGTCCCGTGGGGTTCCTGTCTCATGGAACAGTATTTGCGCTGTCTATTACACCAAACAAGCCAAAGCTGGACAGAAATTCAATGGATGGCAGAGTATGCCAAACAGAAGTGCATGATAACTCATGAGCTCTCTAGTGTTTGGGTGTGGCTGGCTATATAAACCACACCCAAGATTCTTCCAGTGCTTCGTGTTGCTTACTGTGAGCTGTATCAGCAACACACTTGCCGTGCTCTGGATCAGCCAGCATCTGCTTACCTGCTCCGGATCATCCTGTTTCTGCCTACCTGCTCCGGATCATCCTGCTTCTGCTTTCCTTCTCCGGATCATCCTGCTTCTGCTTTCCTGCTCCGGATCATCCTAATTCTGCTTACCTGCTCAGGATCATCCTACTTCTGCTTACCTGCTATGGATCATTCAGCTTCAGCTTACCTGGTTCTTACTCAACGCTGCAGCTATCTCCAGTCAAGAGGGGACTTCTACACCGGCACCTGTAAGAACAAAGAAGAACAGCTTTAACACGAGCATATCAGTAACGCTGCACATACTCACCGAATCTTCCCGCGATGCTGGAATTCAGGTTAGTTGCACAAGCGCACAAATCCCTGTAAGAAAGAAGTGACATTATTCATTGCGCTTGCTCCAATAACGCGGACACTTATTTTACTACCCTCTCTCTCTCTATGCGGTGCATACTTACCAAAAGCCTCTGTGCAAACTTACCTAACCACCAAGTCTCCAGTAGCACTGAACCCGGACTCGAGGGGCTAATACCACATAATTTCTCCTGCAAGGGAAACGGAGAGACATTACCAGGCACGCTCGAATTGAAGGCGCTGCGCAAACCTGCCAGCAGCTAGCTTCTACACGCATCGCTACTTCTACATCTAATTCTACATCAGGTCTCCTAGGTTCAGTGTTTTCCCAGTTCCATACTGGAGAGTTTTGGGAGCAATAGTCTGCTTGCCAACAACTCTGGGGTAGAAAATCTCCAAATGGAGGTGGAGTATCCTGTAAGAGAGTAGAGAAGGTAGGGAAATCCTGCTCCTAGAATAACTTCTTAGGGGAGTCCAGGAATTATGGCTGATAATATTTCACAGGATTTGCCCCGGATATTAATGTGTTCAGGTATTTTGGGGTACACTTCATTGTCCCTGTGTACACATGTAACTCTAACTAGAGCTGCATTTTCCAAGTCCTTTGTTGTAACTAAATCGGCCTGCATAGGAGTTTGCTTACTACCTGTGTCAATTAAGGCCCTCAATTGCCTCCCATTTACCCAGGCCTTTTTGTATGTAAAGTCAGTAGAAGATTGACATAAACAGATACTAAAGTTCCCTTGCTCTTCTTCAGTTTCTTCCAATTCTTTGCCCTTTAGACAGCCTATTTACATAGATTTGTCCCTTAGATTCTTTGGACAGTGTCTAGCTACATGTCCCATTTCTCTACAAGAAAAACAGACAACAGGAGGTAGGTCTGCTTCCTTTTATTTCCTCCCTTTTTTATTTTCATCTTTGGTTTTAGGGTCAGTATTTCTGACCTCTACTTTGTCTCGTGGCATCCCTTCTTTAGTTCTATACAGCCCCCCCTTGTTTATCTAATCACCGAGGTGGAGGTCAGTGGATAGGGTTATGGTCCTTCCGTTCCTCCCAACGATGGGCTGAGTGGAATTGTTAAGCTGCATCTCAGTGGTTTTGTGCAGTCTCAATGGCCGTGGCTAAGGTAGGTCGATTTTACTGTAGAACAGCTTTCTGCAAAAAAGAGGGTAAGGAATTAGTTAATTGTTCTAGGGTTAACATCTCTGTCAGTTCTTCTAAGGATTTGTTATTGATCCACAGGGCTACAGTGTTTTTGACACATTCACGCATTTCTAAGGGAGTTTCTCCTAGGTTTAATCTGATGGCCCTCAAATTCTGCCAATAATAATTGCAGGTTTGCCCCACTCTTTTTAACAGCCCCTCTTTAATGGATAGAAAGGTGGTACCCTCTGCAGGATTAAGTAGCTGATAGGAGGTTTGTAGTTCACCTTTCAACCAAGGGCTGAAAGGTAGCCCAACATACAGGGGTACCCCTTAAGTATACGGCTACCCCTAATCACGCTCACACCGGCTTGAAGTTCACCCCTCTAGGGAATTAAGGCCGAGAGTCTTATCTTGCAACGATAACACATTTTATCTGTATAGAAATGAGGATACAGGGGCAAAGGACTCTGCTCCCTGACCGGCATTCTGTCCTTCTTCTGTGGCCGGCTACTGCAGACTGGAGCCAAGGAGGAGCCTTATATACTGTTCAACTTGGTTACTGGATACCGGCATGGCTCATCCAAAACTGTCCTTCTTCCCTTACAAGGGATGCTGCAGTGTTCCTTCTTGCATTGTCCATTTAGGACAAAACTATCATAATTTTGCTATATTATAAATATTTATATATAAACACACCTTCCTGCCTTACTCTCACTCAATATACTCATATTTTATCTGGTCCAGTAATTCTGCTTAAAACCTTGTTTTTCATAGTACTCTGTATGTCGTGCATTGAGCCTTTAGTCTGCATGGGTTTTTAAAATTTGTTTATTTATCAATCGACACACAGGAGAGATTATACAAGGGCATTACATATAGTATCTCAGGTCATGTAACCCAGAGTCCCCGTCACCCACCCCATGCATTCCCCGGCAAGCATAGTTCTCGGCCTTAGTCAGACTGGCTCGGCGGCACTGGTGGGTCCTCCATAGCGTGAAGGGCCCTTGCGATCAGGGGCGGTTTGTAGGTCAGGGCAGGGTAATTCCGGTCGTAGTCTAGCACTGGTTCCCAGATATCCCGAAAACAATGAAGCAGTCCCGCCCTGGCTGCCGTGACTTTCTCAGCTATTAAAATATCCCAAAGTTTGACCCAGCAAAGGGCCATCAAGGGTCTGTCCGCGGACTTCTGTTCGGGCGTGAGCGGAATGATCGCTTGGGTGACGTCTTTAATGGTGGCTAGGCAGAGAGACCAAAACTCCTGCACCCGGGGGCAGGTCCACCACATGTGGAAGTAGGATCCTGGGAGGCCGCAAAGTCGCCATCAGAGAGGGTTTAGTGCTGGTTGGAAGTGATGAAGGCGTAGAGGGGGGTAATACCAGCGCAGGAGTAGTTTATGGGCACACTCCCTGTTGGTTATACAGCGGGAAGACGTCCGCGTTCTTGTCCAAATGTCTACCCATGTATGGTCCTCAATGGCGTGTCCGAGGTCCGTTTCCCATTGGGACATGTAGGAAGGCCTGGACCGGAGGGGGTCCTCCTGTAGCAGCCTATACAGGGTCGATATTTTCCCCCGGGCCGGTAGGTCGCTCCCCGTCAGTTCCAGTGAGGTAAGGGGTCTTGTGGCCGCCGCTCGGGTCTGTGGGTGAGAGCACCAGTGTCTGAGCTGAGTGTAGGAGTAGCTATCCGTTTCCGCTAACTGAAAAGTCATCTTGCAGCGTTCAAAGGTTAGGGGGGAGTCCCCTTCAAAAAGTTGTTCTTAGGTGGCGAGGCCCCCTGCGACCCAGTTTCTGAAGTTTTGGGGACGGGCCCCGGTGGAGAAAGCTGGGTTGAAGAAGATTGGGGAGAGTGCACTCAAGCCTCCTGGGACGTCTCGGTGTCTACGAGCCCACTCCCAGGCCCTAATAATTTGTTTTGTAGCTGTGAGAGGTCCCGGCCAGCTGCGGCGTAAAGCTGTGGGTAAGAACGGGGGGAAGAGAGAGGCCGGATTGTTCGATCTCCACCCATTTCGGTCGACCCGTCGCAAGTCCCCATGCCTGGAGGTGGGCCAGCTGTGCCGCCATGTGGTATTTGTGGAGGTCGGGGACCCCCAGGCCTCCCAATCTCGTGCTGGCCATCATTGTTCTCCGCGGGATGCGCGGTTTCTTCCCTTTCCAGATAAAGTCAACCATATTCCTTTGGAGCCGCTGCAAGGGAGGAAGCGGAATGGTGATCGGGAGGGCGGCACAGGCATAGAGGAAGCGCGGGAGTAAGTTCATTTTGCATGCCGTGATCCGCCCTAGGAGAGCATGATCTTGAGGTTGCCAGCGGGTCAGATCCTTTTCTAGTTCCTCGAAGAGTGGCGGGAAGTTAGCTCGGTAAACTTCCGTTGGGCGTGCGGGGATATGAACCCCCAAGTAGGGGATCGATTTGATGCTCCATTGAAACGGACCTCTCTTCACCAGGGCCTCCCGTTCCGCTGGCGTCATGCCCACTCCCAGCACCGCTGACTTTTGATAGTTAATCGCGAATCCCGAGACCATCCCAAAGTTATGGATTTCAGGTAAGGCCTCGCTCATGGATCTCTCAATGTTCGTGATGGTAAGCAAAACATGATCCGCGTAGAGGGCCACTTTATGTTGCGCAGAGCCGGTGCACAGGCCACTATTTCGGGGGTTCTTCCGGACCCGTTGAGCCAGCGGCTCCATGGCCAAAGCGAAAAGCAGAGGGGGCATCCCTGTCTCGTTCCGCACGTGAGGGAAATTGGGTCCGACAAGCAGCCGTTGACTCTCAGTCTCGTCCTGGGGGACTGGTAGTTTGCCAGGATCATCTTCTGAAAGGTCGGACCGAAGCCAAAGGCCCTCAGAGTGAGGCGCAGATAAGACCAGTCCACCTTGTCGAATGCTTTAGTTGCGTTCAATGCCAATAGGGCTAGCTATTGGGAATCCCGAGTGGCGATTTCAATGAGATCCAGGGCCCTGCGGATGTTGTCTTTCGTCGACCTGTGGTTTATAAAGCCTGTTTGATCCGGGTCTATGATATTAGGGAGGATAGGTGCCAGACGGTTGGCCAAGACTTTAGAGTATATGTTGGCGTCCAAATTTAGCAACGCAACGGGTCTATATGAGCCAATATCGTGAGGGTCTTTCCCGGGCTTGGGGATAAGGACTGTAATAGATTCTTGCATCGTTGGGGTGACGGTGCCAGTGGCCACGAATGAGTTGAAGAGGCGGGCCAGGGGGGCCACTAGTTGGGGCCGGAAGATTTTGTAGAAGCGAGTGGAAAATCCATCCGGGCCGGGGGCTCTAGGTTTTAAGCTCTTAATGGCCACCTCCACCTCCTCGATTGTAATCGGGACCTCCAGGTCTTCCCTGGCCGTCTGGGTTAGGTGTGGTAGGGTCGCCTCTTGGATGTATGAGTGCTGCTTAATTGGATCTCTCGGGGCTGCCGTCATTATTTCCAGGTGGTGGGCTGTTGCCAAGCGTATTTTCTCATGGTCAGCGTAGTGGATCATCCCCTGCGGATCACGGAGGCCTAAGATAGTATTTCTGCTCTTCGCCTTTGCCAGTTTGCTAACCAGAAGCTTGTTGGCCTTGTTGTTATGAGCGTAGTACCATTGCTTAGACTTGGTTAGCAGATTCGCCGTAGCCTCAGCGTAGTGGGCTTCCAGCCGTTTCCTGGCCATTTGCAGGATCCTGTAGGATTTAGGGGCCCAGCCCTTCCTTTTATGTGTAGCCTCAGCCTCTCGGACTGCTGCTTCCAAAGCGTCGCGCGACTCCCTCTTCCTTTAGTGGTATGCGGCTCCCTGGGCAATCAGCTCGCCTCTGAGGACCGCCTTCATGGCGTCCCAGGTGTTAGCCGGGGAAGTGTC
Source organism: Ambystoma mexicanum (assembly GCF_040938575.1). Taxonomy (NCBI): domain Eukaryota; kingdom Metazoa; phylum Chordata; class Amphibia; order Caudata; family Ambystomatidae; genus Ambystoma; species Ambystoma mexicanum. Next base: position 851,057,853 of record NC_090936.1, on the reverse strand, counting down.
CTCGTCCCGGTTTTCGATGAAAAAGTTCCTAATGGAGTTGGCGATTGAGTCCCTCACTGCCATGTCTCCCAGGAGGGGGTCATAGAGGCACCACCCGCGGCGCGGAGGGGGGTCTGGGTCATGAGACCGCAGGGTCAGAGTAACTGGAGCATGGTCCGAAAGGATCCGGGGGCCAATTATCACATCATCAGTGAAGGACAGGATCTGTGGGGAGGTCAGGATTAGGTCAATTCTGGAGAAGGTACGATGCACATATGAATAGAAGGTAAAGTCCCGTTCGTCCGGGGACAGAACCCTCCAAGAGTCCACAATGTTTAGTGTGCGAAACAGGTGGAGCAAGCGAGCGGCCAACTTCAAATCTCTAGAAGACAGGGGGTGAGATCTATCCTTGAGAGGGTCCGGAGCCCCGTTAAAGTCTCCTCCCATGACGACCTGCCCCTCGATGAATGGGAGGAGAGAGTCCTCCAGATCCTGGTAGAAGCTTTCCTGATATTCGTTCGGGGCGTACACCGAAATGAGGGTGTAGAGCTGGCCATGGATGGAGCATTTGACTGCCATAAAGCGACCCTCCTGGCACTGTAGTGAGTCAAGGATCTGAGGCTTCAGGTCTTTTGCGAATAAAATAGCGGTGCCCCCCTTCTTAGTGCCGTTAGAGGTGAGGAATTGTAGCGGGAAGTGTTTGTTTCGCAGGCGCGAAATGTCTGCCGGGATCAGGTGCGTCTCTTGCAAAAAAGCGATCGACGACCCGTTGTCTTGTAGCCTCTGTAGGATCGATTTCCTCTTCGGGGGGGGAGTTCAGGCCCCTAACATTCAAGGAGGTGAACTTGAGTTTCAAGTGAGGGGGTTGGTCCGGGCGATCCTCTTTCTGGGGGGAAAGGGGTCGTGGGGGGGTTAGGTCAGCCATAGACGTGAGAGCATGATCGAGTTGGAGTCTCCTGCGGTCGAGGGTTTTTTAAACTGGTCCAACTGGTCTCCAACGGGAGAAAACATATTCAAAAGCGACTTCCAACGGGAGGACCAAAGTGCGGCCAGGGGGGTCGATTTGGAACTATCGACATGTCCCCCAGGCACCAGGGCTGTCATTCGACAGCACCAACATGTTTGAAAGTCTCTCCAAGGGTAAAGTGGTGTCATCCGCCTTGGAGGGGGTCATGGACCGCGTCGGATCCGCGGCGAGATGTGAAGCTTAGGGTCGTTCCAGCGTCATGGTTCCAGTGCAGGCGTTAAGGCGTGTCATTTGGGTTTGCGATTTCTCGGCACTCTGGACCATGGGGTCCGTTTCGGTTTTGGGGAGGTTGCTTCTGAGGCTGGGCTTGAACGGCCCAGAGCGGAGGTCTAAGGTCTCTGGGGAGTCCGGGCGGAGGATTGACGTCGCATCATCGAGGTGGCTGATGGTGCGCTGAGTGCCCTTGTATGAAAACTGTAGGGCCGTAGGAAAGAGCCATCGATAACGGATCTGCTGATCCCGAAGAAAGAGTGACAGAGGCCGGAGCATTCTGTGCTTTTGAAGAGTCAGCGGGGAGAGGTCATGGAAGATCTGTATCGGGATTCCCTGAAATGAGGGCTCGTCCTTAGAGCGGCCAATCGCTGCTATGGCCTCCTTAGTGGTGTAGAAGTGGACCCTAGTGATCACATCCATGGGATTCCGTATCGACCCCTCAGCGAGGACGCAGTCTGTGGGTCCGATCCAGCAGCAGTTGAGTCTCGTTCAGGTCTGGCAGGAGGGACTGGAAGAAGGTGCTAACGTATTCCGGGAGCTCCTGATCAGAGATCGAAGCAGGCACCCCGCGAAGACGTAGGTTGTTGCGGCGGGAGCGGTTTTCCAAGTCCTCCTGTTTATGTTCGAGGATTTCAGTTCTTGCCACCAGCGATTGGACGGTACGTTGAATTTCCGTCAGTGAAGCGGATTTAATATCGCTCATGAAAGCCTGAAGATCCTCCTTAGTTGCGAGTGTTCCGCCGCCCTCAAACGTTTTCTGGGGGGTGAGCTTGAGGGGGTCCGCCTTCCCACCCTTCCCCGAGGACTGCAGCATAGCAGAGATGTCAGCCGATTTAGGAGGCTTTGGTGCTTTGGCCATCGTTCCGCGAGGAGGGAACGTCCCCCGAGGGTGACTCCCGAGTTCATGTTTTGCAAGGGGTTGAGCGGGCGGCCGAATAAATGTGCCGGGATGGGCAAAGCCTGAGGATCCTAGGCGGTGGAGCGGACAGGTTAAGATTCCACCTTCTCGTGAAATAGAACAGTTCCTCGAAGTTGGGCAGTCCAGCGAGCTGGGCGTCCGCCTAGGAAGGTGGCGGTCGGCACCTCCGGCCGGTGGTGAGCAGACGTGGGCAGGAGCGCCCCAGGAAGTCGCAGGGGGGGACACACTCCGTGTGGGGTCGGAGTAGGTGGAGCTCGAGGGCCCTCCCGGCGAGGATATTAGGCGCCCGGAGGGGGTGTTGTGGTATGCCTCAGGGTAACCCCGGGGGGGGGGCAGAGAGCCGGTAGCAGAGGGGCCAGAAGTGTTGCTCAAATCGGGGCCACGCTGTAGCTGGAAATGGAGGGCCTCCGGGGTGAAGGCTGGCCGGGGGGGGTTGCTGGGGCAGGGCTGAGGGGCAGCCCACCTCACCTGTGCGTGGCTGACCCCCGAGCCGGGGCCACGCTGCAGCAAGTAGGCCTCCGATGGTAGCCGGGGGAGGCAGGGCCCCACCCCTGAGAGCAGCAGGCCGAAGATGGGCAGGGGCGCCCCAGGAATCGAAGAGGGTGCTGACGTGTGTGGCTCTCACTCGAGCCGGGATCACGGGGGGCCTCCGGTGGTAGCCGGGCGAGGCAGCAGGCAGAAAGTGGGCAGGGGCGCCCCAGGAAGACGAGGGCGGAGGGTCCGCAGAGAGAGCAATCCCAGCGAGGCGTGATCACAGGCCTCGCACCGTCGAGGACCAGGCACAGGGGGGGAGATGCTCCGGTGCAGGGTGTCGGGCGTCTCATGGGCAGACGATGGTAGCCAGCCGCCAGCCTGGAGTGAGTCGCGAGGATGCGGCGGCCTTTTTAGGTCGTGTTACAGGAGCAGGCCTTCGCGCTCCCCATCGCGTTTTCGCCATTAGCGAAGGCGTTATGCTCTCAAAACGCTGCCAGCCACTGCCCAGGACCGCAGCAGGCGAATGCTCCCCATCACGACCAACGAACTTAGCTGGAAACGGGTAAAATTAATGCTGAGCCGCGGATCCGAGCAGAGGCCATCAGAGGAGCTGCCTCATCGCTGGCGCTCCAGCCCACGCCCCGTCTGCATGGGTTTTTGATGGACAGAAAACAGCTGCTCACCCTCTTTGTGTGCTCTGTGTGAGCTAGTTTCTGTGATGCAACACTGCATGCTCTGCAATCCATTTTAGCGCACAACAGTTATCTAGTGGCAAAAACAAGAGAAAGCTGTCCCCGGTGTTGCAACATGCTTGGGGGTCCGGCTAAACAGTAGGGTGATAGGTACAGGTTCATTCAGAGTCAGACAAATAGCAAGGTTTTAATTAGCCTACTGATCCTTACCGTGCTTTGAGACCAACTAACTACAATTTAACATTTTTACAAATGTATTCAGCTAATGGTTATTTACACCTTATATTTAAATACTAGCCATCTTCATTTAGTGCCTGGCCATGCCTGTCTCTATATTTACATGAAAAAAGCTTTCTCAGTGCTCTAGTGCTTAGAGAAGTCTTGCCTAATTGTGAAGTGCTTGGGGGTTCAGGAAAGCACTAGCCAAGGAGCTAGCGCCTCCCCAACAGGGCCTAAATAGCATCTTTTGAAGTTATATTCCCATCCTAGTTGGTCAGCTAGGCGTTCGAAGTCCAACTCACAGTTCCTTTTCTGTATATCAAGGCCTCTGTACCCAAATCTCTTATCATGCAAAGTCTTGCTTCATAGGCCTGATATGCCAAAACAACAATACAAAACTTCCTCTAGATGACCTTCTCGTCAGGTGATTACTCTTCACACTTGGATCCCCCTCAGCCAGGCTGCGATCCTATTCTCAATGATTAGCCTCCCTCAATCGAGCTCATACCAACCATTCACTCTGGACATCCCTCAGTCTGGTTCATACTTGTCACATTGTTGTTCACTTAGCTTCTTTACAACTTTTCTCCTGACGTCCCTCAGTCGGGTACACTATTGCTTTCTAATCACAATTTCCTTATTTGTAATATTCAAGAGTCTCAATGTCTTTTTAAACAGCCACCTTTTTGTAAGGTCCCCCCTCATCCGCGGTCAGTGCTTCGACTGCACTTGCCAACTTTAAACAAAGACTTCAGAAGGGCGATCACGTCTCGCTGAGTCACTTTGTTACCCTATGGCAAGGGCGTATTTTTTCACAATAACCAGTTGGCACAGCGTTCCCCTCCTCCGGGTGAAAACGCCTGACTCGCAATTCCCTCAGTCGGGTGCAAACGTCTTCCATTATCGTTAAAAACATCTACAACGTGTCAAGGACTTACGATTGTACAAGGGGTTTTTGCTTGACCCGTGTGTGACTACCTTGTCACCTCACGTCGGCCTTCCCTAAGACCTCTTGGTATTTGTAGTTTCTTTTACCCCTTTTTGTTCAACACAGTCTCTTCATTCAGGAGGGGGATACCAAGTTCATTCACAAAAAGACCTGTGTCTCTTAATCTTCTCAATGTTGCCACTGCAACCTTGAGTCTAACACGGACACGTCCACCATCAGGTTAGTCTGACTCACCGGCTGTGCTGAACTCGTTGGTGTTTCTTTTGCCATTGGAGTCAAGGACGGTACCACAATGGCAACTGCGTCTTCTCGCCCCTGGCTATCAGTGCAAGAGGTTTCCATGTACCGCTCACATCCGTCACACCTCTCGCCAGCTGCAATTCCTGGTTTTATATATCTTTCATTAGAGGCTTTGCAGGTCTGGGTCGAAAAAAGGGCACGGGCAACTCCGTCCTTGATGTCCTTTCAGGTCCTGCCGCCTTTCTCCCCCATTTGAACTGTCGTCCTGGAATAGTGGTTTCCTCGTGCATTTGGCCTTGCTCAAAGTGTGCTCTCGAGATCCACCTTTTATCCCAGTGGGGGAAGGGAAAGGGCAGTCAGGTGTGTAGCTGTCGGCAAATGCCTGAATCTGCCTGACCCTTGTGTTGGGACATATCAGGTAAATGGCTTTGATATTAGTCTGTTGTCACTCGTGGGTGAGAAAGTGTTTGTGTCAAAAAACAGGGGGGTCGAATTTCTAAGTATCCTACTGGACAGGATGGGGAAAAGGTGTCCTAAGGAAGGGGATACCATGTCTTATCCTTCGGTGTCCCACTTCCTCCTGCACTGGTCCACCCCCAGGAACTAGATCCAATAGGGATGGCTGTGTCCTGGCCACCTGGATGACAGATCCCCGGGGACTAGTAAGTGAGACACCTTCAGGTTTCTCTTAGTTAACAGTTCCAGGCAAGTACAGGTGCAAACGTATGTCAGAAGTAAAACGTGGCTGTGGCGTAAAAGGCAATGGATTAGCCATAGACGGAAAAGGCAGCAAGTGGTAAGCAGAAAAAACAGTGACTGAGCAGCCATTATGGATATAGAATACGATAAGGGCATTTTGCTCCTGAGCGCATATGCATACGACAACCTTCAACCAAGTCGAAGGAAGAAAGCGAAAAAACACACAAACTTTACAATATTGTCAGCTCGTGAAGCGGAACTTACCTCTACCATTTTGTCAAGCACTGCCCCTCAAAACAGCCCACAAAAGGCCTGCAGGAGGCCAAGAGAGTGGTTACAAAGCTCTATTGATATTGCTGCTTGTTAGGCAGAATGATATGCAGTACCTGTTGGGAACACCACACACAATTAAGACTACAAGTGACAGTACAAATTCACCTTTGGTACAAGCCTGTACTACACAGTAAGAGTGGTACCGTTTCTGAGTAAAAGAATATACATTTATTTACACATCAGTTGTATAACATTTCACTAAAAAACTCTAAAAAACTAAGTAAAGCAGTTGGAAAATCATGTTACAAATACACCACATCACTCACAATGTATTCTGGACAAGTTTGAACTCAAAATGAAGTATGAGCAAAATGGCACTCCAGCAACTTAAAAAGGGAGGGAAAATCAAAGTAAGGCTAAAATTGAGCAGCACCAACAAGTAAGTAAGCAGGGCAATCTAGAAAGAGGTACTACAGTGATGGAATCAAATCAAATAGGCTGAGGGCCAAAGTAAATAGGACAAAAGTCTTTTGCTCAAGATCACACAGTTCAGGGTAGTTTGCGGTTAAGTCTTTGCCAAGAGTTCCGGACGAATTTGGTCAGCAGAAAATTTAGTTTAAAGAGAAGAGAAGGACATGCCCTCGAGTTGGCGAAAGGTTTCACACACCTTCAACGCGGCTGAACGAAACGCACAACCGGATTTGCACAGTACCTTTAAATGGAGAAGAAGCTGTAGCTGAGGCGGACGTTCCTGGTAGTTCCTGCAGACTCACGGTTCCTGAAGCGACTGTCGGACTGACACGAAGTAGGAAGGCCGGAGGGTCCTGCACTACCCAGGGAAGAAACCAGCAGCAGAGCAAAGCAACAAATAAAAGTTTAAAACAGAAAAATGTGGATTAACGCGTAGAGGTCTGTGCGCTGGTGTTCACTGATTATGTTTAATAATTCAGTTAAAATTAAGGACTTGGAAGTGTAAGCTGCATTACCACCTGCGCCAACCAGTCCACCCTGGCTGGTACTGAAAATTGTATACAAAAAAGGGGGGTTGAGGTGGAGATGCGCTAAACACTATGTAAATAAGGGACACTAGTAGTACAGTTGATGCTTTAATTGTAGCTGGAACAGCCGACACGTGTTTCGACACGGAGGTCGTTTTCAAGGCTGAATAGTTAAATGCAACATTGATATTACATAACAAAAGCAAAATCCAAAATGTCACAATCACATTAAGTATGAACAAATACAACCGCATCACATTTCATTAGATAATGATTTAAATAAAACCGAATAACACAACACATTGTATAATAAGAAGTCGTTGGCATACCGTAAACCATGGTTGGAGAGTGGAACAAGCAGAAGCACAGGCAGTTGCAAATGTTAAAACAAAACAGAAGATATACGGTAAGTTAACATGCTTTAGCAATTAGTGAATACATCACTCCGGGTATGGGGGAACAAAAACAAAAGTCCTCTTGAACTGTGCGCAGCCACACCGGAGCCTCCATTCATGCATAGTGTGCACAAATCAACCGAAAAAGCAGTGAAGTAACAGTCTATTAGGCACCAAAGGAAAAGGCCACAGATTGGTTCATCAACGTGACCTCCTGACTAATGTGACCAGGTCAAAAGAACATCCCCCATATATCTCACTAATCACTCCATTCACAAATGATTCCTCATTGCTATACAAAATGGTTGCCAAGCATTGGCACATTCTAAGACTTGACAAAGATTTACAACCATTTTTGACTCCGAAACCCAAATTCACTTTCACAAGATCACCTACGATCAAAGACATTGTGAGCCCTTCATTTTTTGATAACCAACCAAGCTCCTCCACGTGGTTACAACAACCGGGTGGTTTTCACAAATGTGGCAATTGTAACCAATGCCCTTGGGCTGTTAGCAAATGCAAAACTTTTTGTGACAAATTTGGAACACGAATTGAAATATGTGATTTTATTAACTGCAAGACTACCTATGTGGTCTATGCCATCATTTGTACCTGTGAGAAGGTGTATGTGGGTAGCACCATTCGCCAACTTCGTATTCGAATAAGGGAACATTTGTCCAGCCTTAAAATGCTTGAACCAAAATCACCTTTGGCCGCTCACTGGCAATTGGAACACCAGCTGGATAATATTGCTGATTTGCGCTTTATTGGTCTGATGAAGGCGCATAAGGGGAAAAGGGGTGGCAACCTACAGGTGAAACTTCGCCAAATGGAGGCAAAACTTATTTGTTTATTACGTTGTACCACACGGGGTCTAAACACAGACCACGAGATGTCTGTTTTTCTATAATAATTTTCTTAAAAGAGTCATATTGGATCTTATGTTTTTCAATCAGTAATTGGAGTTGCACTATGCTGGAGCCATTCCATCATGCTCGCGGGCACTAGCACCCACTAATTTTAACCTGTTTTATTCTCATTTTGATTTATATACTTCATATGTCTTATCTTTGCAATATATAGCTCCTTTGGTCCTCTTTTTTACTACTGCAATTGTGACTTGACCTTGTCTTTCATATTTTGGCAATGATTCTAATCGCTATTTCGAGTCCGGACTATATATTTTTTGTTTAAGTATGAATTTATTCGGGAAATACTGTCTGCCTATTTTTGTGCTTATTAACTTATTTCAGATTTATTATTATTCAGGTACAAGCCTCTCTTCATTAGTTGTTTGTTTACAACTTACGTTATCAACGCGACATCAGACGCGTGCAACACCACCGACGTCACCGCTGTGACATCGGCTGCTTCTCTTCTACTTCTTCCTTACCCTTTTATTATTATTCAGGTACCAGCCTCTCATTATTGGTCTTCTTTACACTCTTTCAGCATGACGGTTTGTCGGCTTAGTTTTAACCTCACTCTTAATTCAGTTGTTTGTTTACAACTGACGTCATCCACGCGACGCCAGATGCGTGCGACGCCACCGACGTCACCGCTGTGACGTCGGTTGCTCTCCTTCATTTCTCTCTTACCTTTTGCTTGGACGGCTGCTTCGGGGATTTCCTCTGTAACTGTGAACGCTCGATCTAGCGAGTAAGTTTGGTTCCCTGTTGCGCAGTATTAGGTAAATTGATTCTATCTAATCTGGTTGTAGTACTCAGCTAATTTGTTGATTTTCTTTAGGCTATATATTGGTTACGGCCATTACGGCACGGACACATTTTCTGAATGTGACATCAGCGTGATACATACAACGTCCTGTTCTTTGTGGTATGTGGACTCGAATTCTCTGATTTATAATTTATACCTCCATACAATTGTTAGAACCGCTCCTTATGCCGTGCCACTTATTTGACACTGATGATTATTTCGCACAGGGATTACACATCATTGACTTTTTTGATATATTTGATTTGCTCGTGGTAAGTTTAGTTTTTTACTTGTACTCTATTTTGTCCATCGGACACTGGTTTATGGACAATCTGTGGCCTTTTCCTTTGGTGCCTAATAGACTGTTACTTCACTGCTTTTTCGGGTGATTTGTGCACACTATGCATGACTGGAGGCTCCGGTGTGGCTGCGCACAGTTCAAGAGGACTTTTGTTTTTGTTCCCCCATACCCGGAGTGATGTATTCACTAATTGCTAAAGCATGTTAACTTACCGTATATCTTCTGTTTTGTTTTAACATTTGCAACTGCCTGTGCTTCTGCTTGTTCCACTCTCCAACCATGGTTTACGGTATGCCAACGACTTCTTATTATACAATGTGTTGTGTTATTCGGTTTTATTTAAATCATTATCTAATGAAATGTGATGCGGTTGTATTTGGTCATACTTAATGTGATTGTGACATTTTGGATTTTGCTTTTGTTATGTAATATCAATGTTGCATTTAACTATTCAGCCTTGAAAACGACCTGCATGTCGAAACACGTGTCGGCTGTTCCAGCTACAATTAAAGCATCAACTGTACTACTAGTGTCCCTTATTTACATAGTGTTTAGCGCATCTCCACCTCAACCCCCCTTTTTTGTATACAACAAATAAAAGTTGCGCTCCTTAAAACCCAAGCAGGGTCCGACCTTCCTGGCTATCCGGCCCACTGTATCTCTTTATAGCGAATTCAACCAGAGGAGGGAGTCCTGGCTTGCAGTTTGGGCGAACTGGTTGGTCCCACCAGCTCAGGGGAAGAAGATTCCCGGAGGATCTTCTCTGTCATTGGAGTTCGAGGATTCGGATCTGTAGCAGGGCTTGACCGGGCAGTTCAGTCGTGGTATGGGTCCTCTTCCGTCAGCTCCTCATCGGTTCTTTCGCTCCAGTGGCAACTCTGCCTTTCCAGACCCAGAGACCTGCTTTTTATGCATTTTTCGCCCATTCACACAGCATGGCTGTCAATCACACAGCAGGGTGGCTGTCCTGCCAGGACAGTCACCACAGCCAATCATTTGAAAGTGCAACATGGGTCTCCAAGGAGACCCTGTGCAGGGAGTCCTAAACCCCTCCCTCACATCCTGTCCCCCCCAGACATACAGGCGCCTAAGGAGCGCTTCTGCGGAGAAGCCCGCAAAAAGACGGTGAAAAAAGGAATGAAACCTGGTTTGGCGTGCAGAGTAAAACACGTGAAATACTTTTACAAAAATAAATGGCGAATAAACCCAGCCAGAACCGTAATAAAACATATATGCTCTAGCGGGTTTAAGTTTGAGGCTACCAAGATAGCCTAAAACAATACCAAGGTTATTTAAGATAACCACGGTAGGAGAAATCAGGTAGTTACCACTGCCACCAGCCAAGTCTTGAGGAAAAGGGAGCGAAACAATTCTCCAAGAGAAACAGACAAAAAGGGATAAGTATTAACACTTTCCAGTACTCCATGTAAGATGGTTTGTACTGGGTCTGTGGTTTTACAGAGGCTAATAAAGTTAATGGCAACTTTATGTGTCCTGGGAGACAGTAGTCAGTCCCAGAAAATGGAGTCTTGGGAAGCCTTAAAGGCAGCCCTGTGTCACTGCACTGAAGGTGCTGTGTAACACAAAGTAAAAAGATGATGCCTTGGAGTAGGTGAGGCTCCACAGTCTATGAACACAAAAATGTTAAAGACACACAGCAAAACAAATGTAAGAGTGGAAAAAAGGCTCACACTCTTACCAGGTGAAAGAAAGAAATCCTAGAAATCTAGCAAAGCTGCTGAGGGACTCAGTAGGTAAGGGAAATTAGCCATTCTTGAGAATTCTCCCTAACACTCGCCCCCCCAGACTAAGGGACAGGAGGATTTTATCCACTCCTGGATGAATCTCTACCTCTAGTCGGTTAAAAGCATCCTAGAGAGACCTTCAGCATTTTGGTGGTGACATCCTGCTATGTGCTCAATGGTGAAATCAAACCCTTGCAGGCAGATTGACCATCTCAGAAGTTTTGGGTTCTTCCCTTTCATTTGCATTAAATATCTCAAGGGTTGGTGGTCTGTCTGAATCACAAAAGTAGATCCATACAAGTATGGTCTAAACTTCTTCAGGGACCACACAATGGCAAAACATTCACACTCTATGGCTGCCCACCTTGTTTCTGGTTCCTTCAGTTTCCTACTGAGGAAGCAAATGGGGTGCTCCCTACCTTTCTCATCCAGTTGACTAAGGACTGCACCTATACCTGTATTGGATGCATCTGTCTGCACAATGAAGGGTTGGTGATAATCAGGAGCTCTTAGGACTGGGGCTTGCCAAAGGGTTTTCTTCAGGTTTTCAAAGGCTTGAGTGCACTCCTCATTCCATCTAACCTTTTGAGGGAATTTTGGAGAGGAGATCACATTCAAAGGAGAAGCTAAGGCCCCATAGTTCTCTATGAAATTCCTGTAGTACCCAGTGAGAGCTAGGAAAGCTCTCATTTGTTTTTGAGTTGTAGGAGTGGCCCAGTTTTGTACAGCTTGTACTTTGCTAGGCAATGGCCTCATTTCACCTCCACCTACCTCATGACCAAGGTAGACCAGTTTGCTCTGACCAATTTGACATTTGCTTGCCTTTATGGTCAGATGGGCCTGCTCAAGAGTCTGCAAAACATATCCTAAGTTATCAATACGTTCTTTCCATGTAGGGCTGAACACTGCAATGTCATCCAAGTATGCCATGCAGAAGTCCTCCATCCCATTCAGAACTTGATTGACCATCCTTTGGTATGTAGCAAGTGCCTTCATTAGTCCAAAAGGCATAACCATAAACTGGTAGATGCCTGCTGGGGTTGAGAATGCAGTTTTCTCCTTGGCATGGTCTGTTAGGGCTATTTGCCAATAGCCTGACTTCAGATCAAATGTACTGAGGTATTTGGATGAACCAAGTCTATCCACCAGTTCATCTGTCCTTGGCAAAGGATGGGCATCAGTCTTAGTGACTGCATTTAGAGCTCTATAGTCCACACAGAATCTCAACTCATTGGATCCTGCCTTTAGTACTAGAACAACTGGACTAGACCATGGACTTGTAGAGGGCTCTATAACCCTGAGATCAAGCATCTTGTTGATCTCTCCTTTTATGTGGGATCTTACATGTTCTGACATTCTGTAACCTCTGCTTTTTACAGGTAGACAGTCACCAGTGAGAATATCATGCTGGCCCCAAGGGGTCAAGCCTGGGGAAAGTGAAAACAGGGAGGCAAAGCTCCCACTTCTGGTCTCGAGACATATGCCTTTAAACAGTTGGTGTGAAAGACTCTGGGAGCCTGCTTAGGTCTGCCTAAGTCCACCAAATAGTTCACCTCTCCAAGTTTGCCCACAACCTTGAAGGGTTCTATCCATTTGTCCTGCAAGGCCCTCTGCCTTGTTGGCACCATAACTAATACAAGTTGGTCTTGAGTAAACTCAACCATGCTGGCCTTCTGGTCATGCCAATGTTTGACCAGAGCCTGACCTGCTTTTAAGTTATCACTAGCTTCTGCCATCATGTGTGACATTCTCATCCGGAGACCTATCGCATAGTCAGTCACTCTGACCGGCTTATCGGAAGGAACACTCTCCAACCCCTCCTTAATCAGGGCCAATGGACCTCTGACTGGATGGCCATAGAGAAGTTCAAATGGACTGTATCCAACTCCCTCCTGAGGGACTTCTCTATAAGCAAAGAGAAGACATGTCAGTAGAAGGTCCCACTTTCTTTTAAGGGGTTCTAAAGCACTTATCATGCTCTTCATAGTATGATTAAACCTCTCCATCAGTCCATTTGTTTGTGGATGGTAGGCTGTAGAGAACTTGTAAGTGACACCACAGTTTTTCCACATGGCTTGCATGTAGTGGGACATAAAATAGGATCCCCTTTTGGATATCACTCCCTTAGGAAACCCTACTCTGGTAAAAATACCCAGTAGAGCCTTAGCCACAGCCTGAGCCGTAAATGTTCTAATAGGTATGGCTTCTGGGTATCTTGTAGCATGGTCTACAACAACCAGGATAAACCTGTTCCCTGAAGATGTGGGAGGGTCAAGGGGACCAACAATGTTGATGCCCACCCTCTCAAAAGGAACTCCCACCACTGGGAGAGGCACCAGGGGTGCCACATTCTTGGCTCCACTCTTGCCAGAGGTTTGGCAAGTGTGACAGCTCCTACAGAACTTGTCAACTTCTGAACCCATCTTAGGCCAGTAGAAGTATAAGGAGAGCCTTTCCTTGGTCTTTTTGAAACTCAAATGACTAGCCAAAGGTATCTCATGGGCCGACTGAAGGAACTGGAGTCTGCTGGCAAGGGGCACTACAATTCTTTTGCAGTCCTCAGGAATAGACTCAGTCGGTTCACTGTAGAAGAGGCCATCTTCCCAGCTTAACCTGTGCTTTCCAACTTCTTGCCCATCAAGTTGATTAGCAGCCTGTTGTCGAAGACCTTCGAGAGTGGACACTCTCTTTGTCCTCTGCTGAAGTCTGCCATGTTGTGTCCACCTTCTGCCAGTAAAGACTGCAGCTTAGGATGGTCAACAGGGTCAAGATCTCCAACCAAAACAGTGTCTTCTTCCAGATCTGATTCTTCAGAAATTGGCTCAACCACACAAGGTTGCACCTTACACTCTGCCTCAGCAGGTGGATGGATCACAAGTGCAATCTTGGACAATCTTGGGGATGTCCTTGTTGGTAGCACAGGGGTTCTGTCTGACTTTTTCCTTGTGGACTTTGGTTTCCCCTTTGCCTCTGTCTTTTTTAGAAATGACAGTGAGCAACTGCTGTGGAGTGGGAGTGATAGTTTCCTCTATCAACTCCTCTGGAGAGCCTCTCAAGGTCCTATCCCTTGCAGGCCTATTGAGCACCTGTTTCCTTTTACTAGGAGGCCTGGGGGTACATGACACAATTCCTAGACTTTTCAGGTCATTACTCAACAGAACTCTCCCAGCCATTTCACTCTGCACACTAACATGTATTCTGACAGTCATATCACTACACTGGATGAGAACTGGTAACTGGGGAAGCATTTGCACAGGGCATCCAGCTAACTTGGTGAGGCGTATGGGTGCCTTAGCAACATCCTCCACCTTGAAAAATGATTCATCCACCACAGTTATGCTGGCTCCAGTGTCTCTGATGGCAGGAGTCTCCTGACCATTCACACAAACTCTATCTTTATAATATTCTTTAGTATTATCTGGGATGGAATTATAGACATCTAAATTCTGTTGTTTGCACAAGCCCAGGGACACTAAAGAAACACTAGCTGAGACTCCCATGGGTTCATCAGCCAGTAGGTGAAAGTTTCCACTTGCCATAGGTACTTCTTCCTCTGGGGAGAAGGCTAAGGAGACAGTGTGGATCCCTGAAGGTTTACCCTTACATATGGGATCCCCTTTCACATGGTCAGTTGACCCACAAACATAACATTTCCCAAATTTCTTGATGAATGGGGGGTTGTTCTGACCTCCATCTGGTTTGGGTCCAGATGGTGCACTAGCCTGATTTGGTTTTCCCTGTGGTTTACCATTATGTTGCTGTTTGTGGCCCTCTTTTGGATTGGAGGTATTAGCATTCTCCTTGTTATCTTTCTTTGGCTGCTTTCCCTCATCCTTCTTCTGAGTTGCCCCAGAATCCTTGTGAGTAGGCCTGTTGGCTACCCCACAATTCAGCAGCCTTAGCTTACTTCTTTGGTTCTATCTCCTTAGAATCAGCCAAGTGCTGTCTGAGCTCAGGAGAGCAGGCATCATAAATTGACTCCAACATAACAAGATTTTTCATAGCTTCATAAGTGTTTACTCTGTAACCCTTAACCCAATCATCTAAGTTTTTCAAACATTCACATACCCAGGTAGCCCAAGGGGTACCATCATGCTTTTTGAGGGCCCTAAACCACTTAAGGTACTGGAAAGGGGTCTTCCCATATCTAGCAATTAAAGCTAGCTTCACACACTCATAATCCATTCTATCCACCTCCCCCAACTCCATCACAACATCAGATGCAACAGTGGGTAGCCTAGAGAAGAGCCAGGTAGCATCTGATTCCATGTAAGACCTTGAATACCATGGTTATATTCAAACATTGCCAACCAATCCAAAATATCAAGCTTAACCTCATACATACCCACAATTTCTTTAGACATACGGGGTCTCTTATGACTGGAAGACCTAGAAGACTCTGGGAGAGAAGCATTTTCAAGAGATAACCTTTTTATTTCTAGTTCATGATTCAACTCCATTTCTCTGAGCTTAAGTTCTTGGTGTTTTTGTTCAGTTTGAGCATTTAAACGTTTGAATTCCAGTTCAAGCCTCATCTTTTCTGAAACAATGAGTTCAGGACTGAGTGTAGGACCTGGTGGGGTCTCAGTGGACAAAGGTTGAGGTAGCTGAGCAGAAAAGGGAGCAGTGAGGCCTACATTAGGAGACACATCTTCTTCTTCCAACTCATCAGTAATAGACACATTATCATCCTCATTGTTGTCCACATTTGCCGAGGGGTCAGGTATCTCAGACCCACCCTCCAGACTTTGTTTCTCTAACAATCTTTCAATCAATTCAGACTTTTTGCCTTTAGCAGAGAGATTCCTTTCTCTACAAAGATTTTTTAAATAATTCACAGTGTAACTAAGGAGGGTCTCCTGACTGTAGCTTTCCATATCAGACATGATTAATATTGCTTTTTATTGATGTTAGCCTTGTGGATAGTTGATCCAAGCTAATAGCAGCACACTAAGTGTAATTACTATACTTGATACCACCGCTGCGACCAGTGTTAGGCAGAATTATATGTAGTACTCTTTGGGAACACCACACACAATTAAGACTACAAGCGACAGTACAAATTCACCTTTGGTACTAACCTGTACTACACAGTAAAAGTGGTAGCGATGGCTGAGCAGCCAGACTTATCTCAAGAGCAAGTGAGCAGTATCAAATAGTTACACAAATAAAGCAATTACTATGATTCAAACAAACACTGACTCAAGGTTTCTGAGTAAAAGAATATACATTTATTTACACATCAGTTGTATAACATTTCACTAAAGTAAAGCAGTTGGAAAATCACATTACCAATACACCACACCACTTCCAATAGATTCTGCATAAGTTTAAACTCAAAATGAAGTATGAGCAAAATGGCACTCCAGCAAGTTAAAAAGGGAGGGAAAAACAAAGTTAGGCTACAATTGAGCAGCACCAACTAATAAGTAAGCAGGGCAATCTAGAAAGAGGAACTACAGTGATGGAATCAAATCAAATAGGCCTAGGGCCAAAGTCAATAAGACAAAAGTCTTTTGCTCAAGATCACACAGTTCAGGGTAGTTTGCGGTTAAGTATTTGCCAAGAGTTCCGGACGAAGTTGGTTGGCATAAAAGTTTGTTTAAAGAGAAGAGAAGGACAAGCCTTCGAGTTGGCGAAAAGGTTTCACACACCTTCACTGCGGCTGAACGAAACACACAACTGGATTTGCACAGTACCTTTAAATGGAGAAGAAGCTGTAGCTGAGGTGGATGTTCCTGGTAGTTCCTGAAGGATCAAAGTTCCTGAAGCGACTGTCGGACTGACACGAAGCAGGAAGACTGGAGGGTCCTGCACTACCCAGGGAAGAAACCAGCAGCAGAATAAAATGTGCGCTCCTTAAAACCCAAGCAGGGTCCGACCTTCTTGGCTATCCAGCCCGCTGTAGCTCTGTATAGCGAATTCGACCGGAGGAGGGAGTCCTGGCTTGCAGTTTGGGCAAACTGGTTGGTCACACCAGCTCAGGGGAAGAAGATTCCTGGAGGATCTTCTCTGTTGTTGGAGTTCGAGGATTCGGATCTGCAGCAGGCTTCACCGGGTAGTTCAGTCGTGGTAGGGGTCCTCTTCCGTCAGCACCTCGTCGGTTCTTTCGTTCCAGTGGCGACTCTGCCTTTCCAGACCCAGAGACCTGCTTTTTATGCAGTTTTGCCGCCGGGACAGTCATCACAGCCAATCATTTCAGATTGTGACATGGGTCTCCAAGGAGACCCTGTGCAGGGAGTCCTAAACCCCTCCCTCACATGCTGTCCCACCCTCAGACATACAGGCACCTAAGGAGGGCTTCTGCGTAGAAGCCTGCAAAAAGACGGTGAACAAAGGAATCAAACCTGGTTTGGTGCGCAGAGTAAAACACGAGAAAGACTTTAAAAAAAAGAAATGGTGAATAAACCCAGCCGGAACCGTAATAAAACATATATGATCTAGCGGGTTTAAGTTCGAGGCTACCAAGATAGCCTAAAACAATACCAAGGTTATTTAAGATAACCGCGGTCAGAGACGTCTTTATGGGAGGCTAACAGGGGCACTTGCTCCGGGCCCCCACGTTGGAGGGGGCCCCAAGAAAGAGTCTTATTAATTATTATTAAGATCTTTTCATCCTGTAATGCTATGTTCACTGTGGTATACATAGTTTGTGTGGCACAGCAACTGTAGCATTCTCACCTTCCTTTGGGTATTATATTGATCATGTGCAAAAGCCAAAGTTGAAATACATATTGATACAGTTGAGTGTCCCGATGGTTCAGAGGATAGCTCAGTGTGTTAAGCACTCATTGCAGAGATATGCGTTCACATGCAAGATTACAATACCAAATTCCAACAAGGCTGACTCAGAGTTTCCAATGTATGAAGTTGTTAAGCCTGCATGTAAATGTACATTGTTCTATAGCACCCCAGGTGTTATCATCACCAATTTACCTGCATTAGACAGCATATCAAGCTATGGGTTGTTATCGTGAGACGGGGTGGGGCGCACTAGATATTCTATATCCCTTAATTCTTTTGCTCTGTTGGAGGGGGGCCCCAGTGGTGTCCGTGCTCCGGGCCCCAAAGTGCTTAAGATGGCCCTGACCGTGGTAGGAAAAATAGGGTGGTTTTCACTGCCACCAGCCAAGTCTTGATGAAAAGGGAGCGAAACAATGCTCCAAGAGAAACAGACAAAAAGGGATAAGTATTAATCCTTTCCAGTACTCCATGTAAGATGGTTTGTACTGGGTCTGCGGCTTTACAGAGGCTAATACAGTTAATGGCAACTTTATATGTCCTGGGGGACAGTAGTCAGTCCCAGAAAATGGAGTCTGAGTTAGGAAGGCTAAAAGACAACCCTGTGTCACTGCACTGAAGGTGCTGTGTAACAGACAGGAAAAAGATGATGCCTGTGGAGTAGGTGAGGCTCCACAGTCTATGAACACAAAAATGTTAAACACACATGAAAACACATGTAAGAGTGAAAAGAAGGCTCACACTCTTACCAGGTGAAAGAAATAAATCCTAGAAATCCAGCAAAGCTGCTGAGGGACTCAGTAGGTAAGGGAAATTTGCAATTTTTGAGAATTCTCCCTGACACTGCTGCAATGGTAATTAAAGTTTTTTTCTGCAGCATGGCGACACAGCCAAATAGCACTCTCCGGGACTCTTGCAGTGTGATGCTGTAGAAGTGACTGAATACAATGTTTGACCGAATTTAAATAAAATATATGTGGGTTGGGCTAAGGGATATCATTAAAGGTAGGGGGAGAAAGAGGGGGCTGCGGGGAGCCTCCCCCCGGAATATGAAAACATTATTCAGTCACTTCACTCTTTCGAAAACATGGATTCATAACTTGCAGTGCACACAGGATCCGGTTTTTAAACAATTTCAGGTGCAAGGGGGGATGGGCTACTCTCCACCACTGAGAAACAAGCTGATCCAAAGCCCAAAACAGTAAATATAATGATTTCCAATGCAAAAGTAGACTTTGAACGCAGCTGCCGAGAGTCCCACAGCACTCCTGCAGGTACAAATAATTGATTTCAATTTGGGAACATTTCATTTTGAAATTTCATTTGATTGAGACCGGGGATATCACCTCTCCATATTACAAACACATCATCGATGTAACATTACTACATCAGAGCATGATTCTGCTCACCATCACCAGCAAAGTGCAATGTTTGTTGCCTCCAGAAAACAACTTCTGGATTGGAAATGGTCAAACAAAAGATCGTTGCCTCTGTCCTAATAGAGATGCAAGTGACCTCCAAAAGAAGTTGGATAATCCTCCTCTTACCAGCCTCTTACTAACCTCATACTACGAAGACAAGAATAGAAAGTCCTCTAGATCCTCCTTGTTTTTAATTTCTCAGTCACAGCTTTGAGGCACATACGGCTTTCAGTCCCAATTGATTTACCTGTCTTTAAAAGCATTTTCCTTCTACCTCTTATCAAGATGCTCCCGACCTTGTTGGCTTTAGTGATGCTTGCAAAACATGCAGCCTTTTGGGTTTCAAAGAGCTGGATATAATGTGTCAGTGAACACATTGAGGCACCTTCTGACCAATCCTCTGTACGGCCATGGAGGTGGTAATCATGTTTCTTTAATTAATATCCTCCATCTGAGATTGAGTTTCAAAACATCCTCATTGCTGAGTAAAGTGAATATAGTGCCTGTGCACCACCCTGTATCAGATAGTTCGATATATACGAGGTAATTTTATGCTTGCTGCAGTGGCCTAACTGGGATTGATATTCACATTTAGTCAGAGGGTAGGAAACAGTAGTGGTAAACGGTTAGGTAAGGAGCTGTGCTAGGAAATAAAACAGTCACTTCATTCACCCAACAAAAACAGACAACCAATTCTCACTTAAAAGAGGGGACTGGTCCAATGGCTCCAGGCCACTTGTGGCAAAACTTCTTCTTATTAGCCAGTATTCTGTGTGTGCCCCAATGAATATAACTTAAAATCTAATGGTTGTCTGTTTTTGCTGGTTGAATGAAGTGATCAATAAATAGAAGGTATCGTTTCACATTTTTCAAAAAGCAATATAAGTATATTGTACAGTGCGGGTCCTATTCTTCTGCTATCGACTTGTAGATAAGCGGCACATCAGCGCAGCCTAAGTATTTGCGGCTTATAGGTAGGGACAGTTAGACAATCTCTCTGTCCCTCTTTGGATACTGTTTGGTCTTGCACATAGAACCATTGCACTTGTAGCTTTGACCTGTTCATGTCATTCTGGATGGAGAATGTTTTGCACTTTATATTGTTCAGGTGGTTTTTTGCTCCAGCACCTGCACCAGCACTCTGGAGAATGCAGGCTGTTATATACCATGCAGTGCTGCAACTGCCAGAGGTCAGGAAATGCAGTACCAGCGGGGGGATGGTTGTCCTGATGCCGAGCCTGCTCCCTATGGTCTCCTGGATGTGGGTGAGGAATTCTTCCAATAGTCCCCCTGTCAAAGTGGTACAGGGTGAGGATTTGTGTATCTGTGAGGGTCCCTGGTGTGGCACTTGTGTGTGGGATCACTGCACGCCTCATCCTTGCTACCTGCATCCCCATCTGTATCCTCCTCCTCCTTCTTTCCCTGGCCACCTGTCACCACTGCTGGCACTCAGCACCAGCAGCTGTAAATCCGCATGGAGCACCTCCAGATCCATGTTAGCAGCAATGAGTGGTAGCATGGTTGTTTTGGTAAGTGTTTTGGGGGAGGTATCAACACTAATAGATAGTATCTTGAAGTTTTACTCACGTAACTTCACACAAGGTTTAGGTTGGTGAATTTTGTTCGAAGAAATAGGTATGTCTCCCCCAAGTCACGAAAGAGATCAATGATTGGCCTCTCAGTGACCGGAGGGCAGCATCCACGGGAAACCCTCAGTGGAAGAAAAACCGTCATAGAGATGCCGCAGCTGTATCCAAAGACTGTATCCGCGAAGCTGAAGGTAAAATGGACATCCTTCCGTGAGTAGAATTCCAAAGCGGCTGCAGGCAGCAACAAGGAGGGGAGAAACTGGACAGGAACGGGAAGGCACCGGCTAAACGCTGAGGAAGGAGAAGGAAGGCAAGGAATGCTCAGAGTGGTGGGATTGCGAGGAGGTAAGAAGGAAATAATACGGAGAAGGCAAAGGTTGGAAGGGTAAAAGGGGTAATTCAAGGAGCGTAGCGAAATAGCACACAAGGGAGCAAAATAGTGATGCACCTACCCGAAGTTCTGAAGGCACTAAATAGATTCGGGTAGGTGGCGGTCGTCGTCTTGGAAAGAACTAGACCGATGCATTCTAACTGGAAAAACGGACCAAAAAAGATGCCATCTTGGTTTATTTTGAGTGTAGCTGGGATGATGTTTATTCCATTGCATCCATAAGGATCTCTGTGTGGTTCTGACAGTATGCCCTGCCCGTGGGGTACTAGATCCTGGTTTCCATGGATGCGTGCGTTGGAACTTGCGAAGGAGATCTGAAGCATGTACAGATGAGGCAGGCTCCCAAGAGCGGTCGGATGGTGCATAACCTTTCCAGTCTATAAGGTATTGAAGAGAGCCCCTGTAGTACCTTGAGTCACAAATGGCTTCAACTTCGTATTCAGGCCCTTCAGAAGTTAAAACCAGAGGAGGATGGGCATTCTGTCGTCTGTGAAATTTGTCTTCGATGTCTTCCTTGAGTTGAGACACATGGAATACGTTGTGTATCCGATGCCAGGTCTTAGGTAGTTGTATCTTGTAGGCGACTGGTCCTATAGCCTTGATCACTGGAAAAGGACCAAAATACCTGGGTGAAAGTTTAGTAGGGACCAGGTGTTTGGGCAGGTATTTAGCAGAAAGCCAGACTTGATCCCCTGGGTTGAAGATTATTTTCTGGGAAAGCTTTTTGTCCGCTTGTTGCTTCACTTTAGCCCTGGTATCTTTGAGTGTAGTAATAGCCTTCACATGGTTTTCTTGGATTTCCTTAACCAGGGAGTCCACCGAAGGGATCTTTGTAGAGGAAGGAGTGGTAGTGGGAAAGACAGAAGGATGGAACCCATAGGAACAATAGAATGGAGACATTTGAATTGCTGAATGTAGTGCATTATTATATGCGAATTCGGCATATGGTAGCAGGGTGCTCCAATTATCTTGGGATGCCGAGACAAAACAGCTGATTTATTGTTCTAGGGACTGGTTAAGTCTTTCTGTCTGTCCATTAGATTGAGGGTGATATCCGGATGTAAGGTTTTGTTGTATTCCCAAAGAATGACACAAAAGATTCCAGAAGGCTGAGATGTATTGTGGTCCACAATCTGATATAATGCTCTTGGGTAATCTGTGTAATCGAAAAATAGTTTGCAGAAAACAGGAAGCCATTTGAGCAGCGGAAGGTATTTTAGTTAAGGGAATGAAGTGAGCCAACTTGGTCATGGAATCTATTGTCACCATTATGTGTATTGTAGTGTATTGAGAAGAAGGAGGTAATTCAGCTATGAAATCGGTAGATATTTTCTCCCATGGTTGAGATGGCAAGGAAGGTTGTATTAGTTTTCCCATAGGCAGTTTACGAGGATTTTTGGATTGGATACAAATGGTACAGGATGCTACGTAGTCTTTTACGTCTTTGTACATAAGAAGCTACCAGAAAAAATGATGGATCAATTCATAGGTGGTGGCCTGTCTGTGATGTCCGGCTGTTTTGTGGTCATGGCAGAGATGGAGAATTTGTTTCTGTAAGGTCTTGGAAGGTATGTACAGTTGCCCTGAATGGTAAAAAAGCTCTTTTTCCTGACCCAGTTGATACTGCTGTATCTCTTCAGAAATGATGTCTTTACTGTGTTTCTTGATTTCTTGCAATAGGGAGGAAACGTAATATATGAAGGTGGTTTGAGGCAACATCTTTTCGCTCTTCAAAAGAGATCAGTCTTCGTATAAACTGCGTGATAATGCATCTGCAATCCGATTGCTGGTTCCTGGTATGAAAGTAATAACCATGTCGTAAGATGAAAAAAAATGAGCCCACCTAGCCTGGCGTGAATTTTGGCATTGAATGTTTTGGAGAGACTTTAAGTTCTGGTGGTCTGTTCTGACTAGAATGGGATCTTGAGCTCCTAATAATAGATGCCTTCATTCTAGACATGCTCTTTTCATGGCCAAAAGCTCTTTTTCTAATACTGTATAATTACATTTGGCTGGAGTGAGGGTTTTTGACATATAAGCAACAGGGTGTTCCGTACCATTAGATGATGTCTGTTTAAGCACCCCTCCTATTGCTGAAAATGAAGCATCTGTCTCCAGGATGAACGGTTTGTTTTGCTCTGGTAATCTCAGGTTAGGAGCTGTTGCAAAGGTAAATTTGAGGGTCTCAAAAGCCTGTTGTGTGTCTTGGTTCCAACAAAATGTCTTGCCCTTTTGTAATAATGTTGTGAAAAGTTTGATCACTGAAGAAAATTTTGGGATGAATTTACTAAAGAACTTTGAAAATCCCAGAAATCTTTGTATTTCTTTGACGTTATGAGGGGGTTTCCAGTCAACGATAGCCTTAACCTTTCTGGGATCTATTGCGGCTCCTTCTGCAGAAAGGATGTAACCCAAGTAAGAGATACTGGGTTGATGGAAAGAACACTTTTCAAGTTTGGCAAAGAGATGATTATTTTGCAGTCTTCTCAAGACCTCTGCCACATGTTTAACATGCTCTTGAGGATCCTTAGAAAATATGAGTATATCGTCAAGATATACTATCAGAGAATGTAACAGAAGATAAGAGAATATGTGGTCAACGAAGCGTTGAAAGACAGAAGGAGCATGTGCTAGTCCGAATGGCATTACGCGATACTCGTAATGACCAAATGGTGTACGAAAGGCGGTTTTCCATTTGTCTCCGTGTTTAATTCTGATGAGATGATAAGCTCCTCTTATGTCCAATTTGGTGAATATGTTAGCACCTCTGACAGCTTCCAGAATGTCCTGGATTAATGGAAGAGGGTATCGATCCTTGCAAGTCACCTTATTCAGCCCCCTATAATCAATACATGGCCTTAATTCCTTGCTGTCCTTCTTTGGGATAAAAAACAAGGAAGCTCCTGCAGGGCTCTTGGATTCAGTAATAAGTCCATGCTGAAGATTGGCTTGAAGGTATTCTTTCAGTGCCTCCTTTTCTGGTCCGGAGAGTGTATACATTCTTCCAAATGGCACTTGTGCCTCAGGAATTAGGTCGATGGAACAATCATCTTGCCGATGAGGTCGTAGTTCTTTAAATTCTTTGTTAGAAAAGATGTCTTGGTATTCCAGATAACATTCTGGTAACAGGTTGAGATTGGATACCACAGACGTATTGGAAGGAGTACTGTCTTTTGAATAAGAAGTGAACAAGCCTATAGCTCCTTCCATGAGGCAGCGTGTCAAACAATGTTCAGAACCCAAAAGGAGGGTACCTGTGTTCCAGTTTATGAAGGGATTATGCTTGACTAACCAGGGAAGGCCCAAGATCAGAGGAGGTAAAAATAATAGGGCGGACCCTCTTTTTTGTAAGGGGGATTGACTCAGGAGGGTAAGAGGTATAGAGAGAGGGGTGAGTCAAAAGCTACCCTAACCAAGGCGTGACATAGGGTCACCAGGTTTGCAGTAGAGTTAGATAAATACTAACTCAAAACAAGACAAAAAACAAACACCCAAGGATGCCAAAAATAGCAAGGAAGAGGTTTTGTTTAATTTACACTAACAAAGAACAGACAAAATGTAACACAATGCGCCTCGGCGCTGAGAGAAAGTATTACTAGACACATAATAATCGGCAATTCTGTGGATTAGTAGCCATAGTGACCAACAGTGTCAATTTTGTGTATTGTTTTCAATTATAATACATTTAACAGAGTTTAACATTGTCTTTTGCATGGATTGTTTGTAATGTCAATACATTTAACATTGTCTAGCATCGATGCTCAGAGGAGCAAGATCAGAGGATAATGTGCCGTCTTAATCAGATCGAAAACAATCTTTTCTTGATGGGAATTGATTTTCAAGATGACTTCCTCCGTGTTCTCTTTTATAGGACCTGATAGAAGCAGGGTTCCATCAACTCCTTCGACGGGGACTACCACGTCTTTGGTTCTTCTGGGAATTAGATTGTGAGTAGCCCATTCAGTGTCCATAAAAATACCGGCAGCCCCGCAATCAATAAGGGCTGGTACCCTGGGAAGACTCTTGCCATGCAGAACTAAAGTAACCGGGAGTACCACCATATTCTGAGATGTGGGAAGACAATCTAGGGAACTCCTAGCTCGGCACCCGCTCATGGTCCCTTTCATGGACGGGTATCGGAGTTTCCCAAACGTTTTGGGGGAACTAGAGTGCACTCTGTTAAGACATGCTTATCTGAACCGCAATACATGCAAAGACCTAGCTTTCTGCTTCCAAGTCTTTCTTCTGAGGTCAGCGGACCTCTGGTTGATCCCAATTGCATTGGCTCCCCTTCGTCTAGACCTCATGAAGGTCTGTCAGGGCAGCTTGGATGTGGTATCGGACGATTCCAAGATTTGCATTTCTCATTATTTCTCTCCCGAACCCGGTAATCCATCTGGAGTACAAGTGAAATCATTTCAGCAAGGTTAGGGGGTCTTGGGACGCAGGATATTTCATCCTTGAGTTTGTGCAAAGGTTTCTCTGAAATACGGTAATTAGGGCATCATCAGACCATGCAGTATCTGCCGCTAATTGTTTGAATTGTGTTATGAAAGAGAGAATCTCTGTGTTGCCTTGATGTAGGTCCAGTAACTGTTCTTGAGCCATGACCACTAACTCTCGTCTACCAGACATGGCTTGTACACTATTGGTGAACCCAGTGAGTGAATCCATCAACTGGTTGTTGGTAGTAACAAGGGGCGTTGCCCATGCCAGAGCACTCCCAGACATGTTTGATATCATGTAGCTAACATTAGCTCTCTCTGTAAGAAAGAATGTAGGTTTGAGAGAAAACTGAACTGTACAAGAGTCCAAATATTCCTTAAGTTTCTTAGGATTACCATCAAATTTCCCCATGGGTAAGGGTCCCGGAGGTATTTCGGATTGTGAGGTAACCCTTTGCCGAAACAGTTGGTTTTCATTTTTCTTTTAAAGTTTGCATCTCAGTATTCAAAGTTTGGACCGCCAACATCAACTGTTGTACTTGCTGATCCATCTTCTTTTTCAGGCTTCGCTATCTATCAACACTAATAGATAGTATCTTGAAGTTTTACTCACATAGCTTCACACAAGGTTGAGGTTGCTGAATTTCGTTCGAAGAAATGGGTATGTCTCCCCGAAGTCACGAAAGAGACCAATAATTGGGCTCTCAGTGACCGGAGGGTGGCATCCACGGGAAACCCTCAGGGGAAGAAAACCCACCGTAGAGATGCCGCAGCTGTATCCAAAGACTGTATCCGCGAAGCTGAAGGTAAGATGGAAATCCTTCTGTGAGTAGAATTCCTAAGCGACTGCAAGCAGCAACAAGGAGGGGAGAAGCTGGAAAGGAACGGGAAGGCACCGGCTAAAAGCCGAAGAAGTAGAAGGAAGGCAAGGTATGCTCAGAGTGGTGGGACAGCGAGGAGGTAAGAAGGAAATAATACGGAGAAGGCAAAGGTTGGAAGGGTAAAAGGGGTAATTCAAGGAGCGTAACGAAATAGCACACAAGGGAGCAAAGTAGCGATGTACCTACCCGAAGTTCTGAAGGCACTAAATAGATTTGGGTAGGTGACGGTCGCCATCTTGGAAATAACTGGACCGATGCATTGGAACTGGAAAAACGGAACAAAAAAGCCGCCATCTTGGTTTATTTTGAGTGTAGCTGGGATGATGTTTTTTCCATTGCTTCCATAAGGATCTCTGTGTGGTTCTGACAGGAGGTGTGGCCCTTTAGTACTCTTCCTGTACCTATTGGGGGCACCTGAGTAGATTGGGTGCATCTGTGGTCTGTTTGACATCACCTGTGTCCATTTACCGGCTGCTCTGTGGTGTTGGTATCTCCGCCAGAGATGTTCTGGTAAGACTGGCTAGGTTTTGCCGGTATTACCGGCAAATTTGTACTCCTACTTTGCCAGTATCACTGTTGTGTCCATAACACACTGGCGCTGGGGTCTTGGACATCCGGTATCCCTTTGCTGGTATTACCAGCGACGGTAATTCCCAAAGATCCGGTATCCAGCGCCAGTATTATCGGCAACAATGTTTCTGCCTACTTTTAATTTGCTGGTACGTTAAAAGTGCTGGTAAATGGAATTACCAGCACTTTTAACATTTACCAGCAAATTTGTAATAAGGCCTAGTAATAAAAATCTCTTAACTCTTAACTAAGTGTACCTGTTTAATAAGCAGTATGCATGTCCTTGCACTGAAGTCCTGTTAAAAACAAGCTTTGGCAAAGTCCACCATTTTGGCTTGTGTATAGGTATCAGATAGGCAGATGCCAGACACTTCTTACATATGCCCCGCTACTCACACAGTTTTGCAGCTGTTATCCTCTTATGACTAGGTAGTACAATTTTGGTATTGCTTGGCAAATGCCTATCTTACACCTACACAAAAGTCAAAATTGTTTTTTTGGTTTAGGTTTTGTTTACTAAATCAATTAAATTAAAGTATGTTGTGGTTGGGAAAGATGTTCTTTTTGCGACTTTCCTCCTATAGACATGTATGGGGCACTCTTTCTTTTTGCTTTGTTTAGACTGCTGTCCTGAATTTTTGGAGGTAGCTGAAGCCTTTTGCATTGCTTCTCTTGATATGTGCTGATTATTATGGGGAAACTGATCCATCGATAAGACTATCAGTAATGGAAGACTATGGGCCTTATTACGAGTTTGGTGGTATCTTAATCCACCCAGATACCACCAAACTCTATTACCGTTACCGGCAACTCGGTCTGGCGGTGTTACTGCCAGATTACGAGTGCCGGCAACGGTTGTAAATCCCCATCCCATGGAGTCCCCCAGAAATCTTTTTCTTTTATTGGCAATGTTTATCAGCTGGCTAGTCACTGGAACCATAATACAGGTACTGCAGACAACCAAAAACGAAATCCTGCACCTGAAAATGACCTCTGTACCCCTGGCCCCTGGGCTTCCCTCGACCGGACCAAGCACAGAAGTACGTGTCCCCAACAGATTCCCGGAACCTATGAAGTGGTCTCTGGTAAAATCAGGGTAAAGTGGGTAAGTTACCATACCTGTTTCATCACCCCCGTGTCCTCCATAGTTTTACATAGTGGGAAGTCCTGTCCCTATCCCTACTTTCCCTGACTCAGATAGGTGGTGGTATAGTCAAGGATCCCCTCCTAAGCGTTCTCTATTGTGGTGGGATGGAGGTAGCTGCAGGAAGGACAGGGGTAGAGGAGAGAGTAGAGGGAGAAGGAGGAGAGGACAAGAGGGTGGACAGGATGTCCTGGGTTTTAGAGATGATATGAGAGGCTAGGGCCATGCAGAGGGCCTCGGAGGGGACAGAAGAGGTACAGACTGCAGCAGGATTGGCCAGCTTCTTGCAGATTTTAAGGTGTTTGGCTGAGTTGTTAGATGATACAGAGACGCAGGCTTGGATGTGAGCTCTCGTCTTAATGAGGACAGAGTCAGTATTGCCTTTGGAGCAGGCAGCAGGCCAGTTTATCAGTTGATACACACAAAGCCAGCCATTTCCTCTCAGCCACCTTACACTTGAGTTTAATGTTGATGAGGTCTGAGTCGTACCAGGAGTTGCACTTGTCTTTAGGCTTCAAGCGTATCCTCATGACAGGGGCAAGTACGTCAAGAGTATCAGAGATAGAGGAGTGGAGCATGGAAAGGGCTGTGTCAGGATGTGAGTCACCCATAGGTGGAGAAGGGGGACAGCAAGTGGTGGCGAAAGCCTCAATTGACACACGCTTCCTGGGTTGTATGCCCGAGAAGGTAGGTGGCAAAGAGTGGGTTGGCTCGGCCTGAGAAGTAGAGAGGTGCTGATTGTATATGGTACAATGGAAGGTTTATCCTCTCTCTGAGAATTCTTGGGAGCCAGTTTCCTATATCAATGCACCCCAGTTCATTGATCGGTTTAAGCGCCTCCATCTGGGGTAGCAGGGCTCCTCAGGGAATAAAAGGGGGCATACTGTCACCGGTTGGCGACCCTGGGGACTTTGGAGGAGATGGGGGTTCCTCCATTGATGGGCTGGCAAGCTTCCGCCTTTACGCCCTTGAGCGGTCTAGACTTTTCTTGTTTCATTTCCTCCTCCTTATCTGTCCTTGCTCAACACACTGCCTCGCTTTGCAACCACTTGCTTTACAGCTCTTTGGTGTAGACGCTAGTTTTCCTGCGTCCTTTCCCTTCCTCTCACCTGACTTCTCCTCTTGCCCTGCTGCCTTCTTCCGTTCCCTCTGCATTATGCCTGCTCTCCCCTCCTCGCTTCAGAGCTCTGGTAACTCTGCCTCCTGGAACCTGCAAAATTTCGCCTGGAGCTGTTCCTTCTCTAGCTTGGCTTTCGGCCACTCTCCTCTTACGGTCTTGTTGCCTCCTCTCTCAGCAGAGTCCCCCTCTTTGTTCTACCTTGCTTTTCCTGCTCTGTTTACCTTTCTGGAGTATAGCTTTACAATCTTGTTTGTCAAACAACTTTCTATCTACGGATACTACAGCCACATTTTATGTCAACACTGCTTACCGGATCTACAGAAACACCATCTATGGCATCCATTTGACAGGGGTTTTTTCAGCCATTTGTCTTTTTCCCTTTAACCTACTGGTAATTTCCAGGGGATGGATGGCCTTGCCTTAGCTGTGCCAGCGGCGGGCATAGTGGCTACCTCCCGGGGAAGACCTTACCTCTACAACGTGCGCAAGTCATCTAAGAAAAAGGCTACTCTGGCAGATTCTAAAGAAGAGGAATTCTCCGCATAAGACCTAGGTGAGGATTCACACACTGTTGTTGACCGTTTGCAATGCCCAGAGACTACATCTAGGATGGCAATGGCAGAACAAATTCAGGAACTTATTGCTGCTGTCCAGGGGCTATCTATGGAACTGCAGAACGTGAAAGCCGAAAAATCTGTCCTAAGATAACTTGTAACTTCTAGGGATGACCGCCCTACTGACCTGCCCCCCAAGGCTCTCTCTTCAAGCAAGTACGATGGCTCACCGAGCAGACTGAAAGAGTTTATTGATGGCTGCATCATGCATTTTACTTTTCCTTCCAACACTTACTCCACTGATAAGGCTCGAGTGGGTTATATGGTATTTAATATGGCAGGCAATGCACTTGCATGGGTCACTCCATTGGTGACTTCAGCCGAACCTGTGATGCAGAATTTCGAGGCATTCATAGCCTTATTGAGGAGGACCTTTGAAAGAGCCAAGGTGGCTTATTCCGCTTGTGAGTCGCCGTTGGATTTGCGGCAGGGGAACACTGATCTGATGTCTTACATTAGTGAATTCAAGCAGACAGCGGCAGAGACTGTTTGGCCTGAGGAGACTCAATTCGGCATCTTTAGAAGAGGATTACAGGAGGAACTCAAGGACGAGTTGGCAAGTTTCGCCCGACCTTCATCACTCTCCGATCTGATGACATTGACTCTCCAAATAGACTATTGGCTTAGGGAAAGGAAGGTGGAATGCAAGAAGATCCCCTTCAAACCTCCAGTTGTTCTACCTCCTGTTTCACCTCGCCAAGTTTCCGGTTACACTCCTAAAGAAGGACCCATGCACATCGGTGCTACTCGAGGTCCTTTGTTCAGCACAGAATGGAAAAGAAAGCGGGACCGCGGTCTGTGTATGTATTGTGGTTCAGAAGGTCCTTTCTTATGGGATTGTGTCAAAGTTCCACGACAGAGAACGTGAAACGAAAGACCCTGGTCCTAGGAGGGATGCAGGATTGTGGTTTTTGGAACCATTCCCTGTTAGCCACCCACTCTGGAGCTGTTGAACAAGTCACTAGACTTCTGGTGGTTTGCATTCACCTTCATTTACCCCATAAACAGGTAGAAGTATTCGCTCTTATCGACAGTGGAGCGGCCGGAAACTTCCTGGACGTCCTTTGGGCTCAGAAAGAAGGTATTCCACGTCTGGAAAGAAAGGAAAACAAAGCACTCATACCTTGGTGGGTCTCACGGTTGTCTTCCTTGAACACCAGGAAACTATCTATTTTGACCTGATTTGGGCGTCACACTTTCCTGTTATACTGGGAATACCCTGGTTAAGGTTATACAACCCTTACATCGATTGGAACAAGATCCTGCTCCTCTCATTGTCTTTCACAGTCAAGGGTGCAGATGGCCTTTGCCGAACGTACCCAAGAAGCTGTCCCCATTTTGGGGGTACATTGCATACCCAAACAATAGCATCATTTCAAGGAAGTCTTTCTGGATCAGGTTCACAAGGCGCTGCCTCCCCATAGACCAGAAGACTGCTCCATCGATCTCCAGGAGAATGCACTGGTGCCGTTTGGACGCAGGTTTTCTCTCACTATACCGGAAAAATAAGCATTAAAGAAGTATCTGGAGGATAACATGCAGAACTGACTTATCAGGCCTTCCAAATCCATTGCTGAGGCCTCTCTGTTATTTATCCCCAAGAAGGATTCCAAAGAACTCAAGCCATGTATAGATCATTGCGGCCTAAATCAAGTAATCCTCAAGGACAGATATCCCATGCCCCTCATAAGGGACATACTGGAAGCTGTCCAGTGCTCTACCATTTTCACTAAACTGGACTTTAGGGGGGCCTACCATTTGTTGCGCATCAAGGCCGGTGACAAGTGGAAGAATGCCTTCAGAACCCCATTAGGGCACTATGAGTACCAGGTTATGCCCTTCGGCCTGGTCAACGCTCCTGCTGTTTTTCAGCAGTTCATCGACCATCTATTTTCAGACTTACTGATTCATGCAGTGATCATATACCTAGATGACATCTTGGTGTTCTCAAACAATTCGGAATCACAATGTGGTCAAGTTAATGAGTTCCTCGATCGGCTTCAACAAATCCACCTACCAATTAAACCTGAAAAGTTCCTTTTTGAGGTTTCATCTGTTCCTTACCTAGGATACATCTTATCCAATAAGGGGGTTGAAATGGACCAGCGCAAGGTGTAGCTGTACGTCAGTGGCCAACTCCCAATACTGCTAAGGACAGTAAAAGATTTTTGGGACTGGCGAAATTTTGGCAAACTTTATTTATTTCTCAAGAGCACAAATTACAAACATATATATGGGAGCTTGTGGGATGTTTTTATCCACGCATCCAAGCCCTACCTCAAAACTGTGCAGTACTGACATGGAAAACATCATGATGGCCAGAGCTTCCCAGAAAATGCCCAGGGAAGTGCATGAAGAATAGGCTGCCACCCATTTTTGCCGATGTTATGGGCACAGAAGGGCACTGCCTAAAAACCCCATTGGACTACCCACACAGTAGTCTGAAACCATTGGGAATGGAAATGCTGATTGCCAAAAGCCACATAGAATTGTGGGGAATTCATTTCTTAAATCCCAAAAAGGGTGCAGTACCAGTACTCACCACTATCCAAAAGCTGGCGTTTTAAAACCACCAGATTTTACTTTTTTGTAGAAAACTGAATAAATGAACCCAAAACATGCCAAAGAAAGACTTACTGAGAGGTGGATCCAATGTAAAGTTATATTCTGAAGTGACTTGAAGGTTTATAACAAGACTGGCTGAGCTGTGGATTTCAGCAGTTTAAGTAAATTTGGACTGAAAGACACTAAAAATCTAAATGTTTAAAAGAAATGAGTGACCTACTTTGAGTGTCACATAGGTTGCAATTGTTTAAATGTCATAGTTTAAACTTAGAATCAGCATTCTAGCTGCATATGTAAACATTGTCTTGACTTAAACTGGGTAACAAAAAGTGACATTTTATCTGAAACCTGGCTTAAGGAACTGAATTCTGCCTGGCAACTACCCCCATCAGGAGTGAAATTTGAGTCACAGCTGTGTTCCCAGGCCTATCTGCCTTTTGCTGGCCACACTAAGGATATGCCATCTCTCTGATAATTGAATTAAGGGGAGCCCCCACAGAATACAGGAGCTCTGAACAAAGCCCTCTCCTGACTCAGGCAGATGGTTTATTGCAGATGTCGTAAAAGTAGCTTCCTCCTGAAGCAAAGGTGAGGAGCACTGCCTGTGAGAGCAAGCTGGCTTGGCAGAACTGGAAAAACCAGAAATTCAACCTTGTGCTGGTGGAAAACCACACCCCTTTGGGGCCAGAACATAACTCTAAAAAATGAATAACTCATAGAGCGGACATGTGAAAATTTTATAAATGATACCATAATTCTTGTGATTTTTCTGCCCACATTTTAAGAGGTTTTTAGAACCGGTGGTATGTTCAGGGGAGTTTTAGCGGAAAAGAGGATATTACTCAAAATGTGTGCATGTGAAAAATCTGACACTTCATCAACTAATGTCCATACTCCTTGCGCATATGTGTGTAAATTTGGGGTAATGTCCGGTATTGCAAACCAGTTAAAAAGTGCAAAATATTGCCATTTCTGAATGCAAGCTCCCAGGAAGAGCAGAGTTTGAACAGGGGATACCTCCTGTGATATGTGAGGGGTGCATATGATTTTAAAACAATATGTACCTCTGCAAATATGTATTTGGTTCAAATCTAGATTTGTGTGTAAGTTGACAGGAGGAGTGGACTTTCTGCAGGCCGTAAAATGACATCACTTTGACACAACTTTGCTTCCCCAATCAGGGGAGAAATGAAAGCTTGGCCAATGATAAGTGGAGAGGGGTAGGGTCTAGTGATGCTGCACACACACCCATTTTGAAAACACATAAAAGCAGACAGACAGGACAGATAGGGACCTTCAAATCCATTTGCAGCTGGAAGCTCTGCCGGAAAATCCATACTTTACCTCCCTCAACCTTCAGAGAGCAGACATAGAGACTTCAAATCTATCAAATATCCAGAACCAGAAACCTAGACCAGACCAGCAGAGCAGAGCTGACCCAGATCACTGTGAAGTGCAGAGACCAGAGTCCAGTCTAAAACCTGACCAGATCCGTGGCGAGGCCCATTCTAATTCAAGAATATAGTGTGAGTACCTAGCAAGACTATGCAGAACCAATCTCTTAGTTAAGATAATATAATTCAAGCTATTTTAATCTAAGTAGAATTGCCTCCTAACTGTCAACTGTCATTTGTAAAGCTGTCACTTGTCATTTTCTAGTTGCAAGCTGCACTTGTCTTTTTTAACTTTAAAATTTCAAATCTGAAAAACGACCTTTATTTAATCGCTCATATCTCCGTGACCATTTGTGCTAGAGACTTGCAGTAACTTTCCTCTGAAAGCTGAGATTCGTGGCTTTCCTACGAACTTAGAATCGCATTCCTACCCCCTATAGTTTTGCCGCAATCGTGAAAAACGCACTCGTGAATTTACCGCGATTTGCAAATCTCTCCACGTGTAAAAATCTGCTGCTGCTTGCCTTTCAGTTGCCAAAAATTCGTTTAACCTGCTAGTTACACCCTAGATCCTTGCTAAAGTGAGCCTGGACTAATATTAACTGGATACCACTCACCCTGAACCTCTAGAGGGAATTAAAAGCATTTTAGCATATTTTTCACTCCATTGCCAGCACATATAAAAGCATTTTGGGCCTGTGTTTCCAACTTCTGTAGTCTAAGCTTGCTGGGGTTAACTGAATCACATTTAATTGCATTTCTGAGAACTGTGTGCCTTCCTTCCATTTCCTTGCATTGCATAAAAGGGGGGGGTGAATTGTCCAAGAAAGTGATTACATTGTCTTTTGCTGAAATCCTATCAAGTGATTTTCTGTACTGCATTTCATTCCACATTGCATCCATTGGAAACCATAAAAGTATTGTTGCTATCTTATCCATCCTATAACCACTCATCATTGATTATAAAGAAGTGTGCTAGTGCCAGACTATCCATTATTGATTACTGATCAGATTAAGTGTGATATTCAATTATTAATTTATTATAAAGTGTGATATATATATATTGTTTAAATTCTCAAATAAACCTTTTAAACTTGCAAAACAGAACTACTCCTTGGCTCAGTGGGGTCAGGAGGATTCCAAGAGAGGGGTGTTATATAGGGGTGGTCATCCAGAACGCATGAACTGGACATAAAGATATATCAATAAGGGTTTTCATTCAGTATTATAGACTAGGCGTTGACTTAGCTGTAGTGTTGAATTGAATCCTCTTACAGATTGGGGGCTCGTGCCGGACGTTTGGGTTAGATCTACCATTTGTGCAGATTAATACAGCGTGCCAGCTGACCAGATACACATATCCGGTCGGATCACCACGCTGTGTTACGCTATAAAGCACTCCTCAAAGGAACGCTCTTAGGAAAAGGTCTGTTTTGCAAAAATAAAATACAAACTTCTGTAAGTCAGGACAGAGACCAATCTCTAGAATGACGACCTTAGTAGACATGAAAATAGCCAGAGAGCACCTCTTACATAAACTATTTGTGAGAGGTGAATGGACTGAACAGGGCCAGGATGCCTGGTTGCAGGCCATCACGCGACAGGTCACTGAAACAGGGTCAGACCTATGGAGAGATCAGGGTCCATTACATGTGGCCCTGAGTGAACTATATATGGCTCCTAAAGCCAAAGATGAACACAATAAGATTGCCAGGATAGCAGCATACCTGTACCTATATATGGGAGACATGCAGGATAAATGCACTGAAAGCCAAGATCTGGCAAATAGGCAACAGATGGCAGCAGAGAAGGCCCGATCTGATCTGGCCTCTTCTGAGCAGAGGCTGCAGAGGAGCCAGGAGTCAGAAAATGATAGTAGGCAATATATCATTAAAATAAAAGAGGATATGGGCATCCTACAACAGGAAAAGACAGACCAGGATACCAGATTTCTGGCCCTGCAGAAGGAGCACCAAGACAGTTTGGACTCCTTACTGCAGAACCAGAAAAAGTTGGAGCAACAGATCAATTTCAACAGGGCATGCGCGGAGCAGGTAGTCACCCTGCAAAGCCAGCTAGATAGAGAGAAAGAGGAGAGCAATAAACTGATTCTGAAAGACCTGGATACCCAGGCAGAGTTTGATGAGGAGCGCCAAAAAGCTGGTGCCTTTCAACGACAGAGGGACAACCTGGCAGCACAGATGCAGGCTCTCAGTCAGGAAAGAGACACTTTAGGCCAGGAAGTCTGCCACTTAAAAAAGGAAATTGAAGAAAATCACCTGGCCCTCCAGGGGCTGGGTGACCTCCAAAAAGAAAACCGGAACTTGGTAGAGCACACCAGAAGGGTGGAAGATGCTCTGGCAAGAAAGGAGCAGGCCAGTAGGGATGGGACTCAGGAGGTAAACCTCCTGCAGCAAAGACTGGCCCAGTTCTCCAGGACCAACCAGGAAGCACAGAGGGAAAATGAGGCCCTCTGTCAACACAATGATAGGCTCCAACAACAGGTAGCGATGCAGGAGAGACTGATAGAGTCTAGTAAGGCCTTAACTGAGGAACTGAAGGCACAAGCTCTTGCATTGCAACAGGGAGCAGGGGCGGATAGAGATGAGGTTCGCTGGGAAAGAGAAACTCCTGAGCATAACCCCAGGAGCCCTAGTACCAGAGGCCTTTATTTCTCTCAGTCCCTGGACTCTGCCACCCCCATGTCCCCTGGCGCACATGAGCACAGGGCCACAGGGATGGCAGATTACTATCCAGCAAGAAGCATGGGGCTCATAGGCCAGTACCACCCAGGTATGGAGGGGCGGGCATCCGGGTATGGGCACCCAAGCACAGTGCAATTTAATGGGGAACCCCAGGAGAGTAGGCCCATTAAGGGCATTCTGAAAACCTCTGCCCAGTTAGGTCAGTGGGGGGGTACCCAGCAAATCCTGGCAGCAAGGAGGGATCTGAAGACTCCTCTGAGCGGTACAGGACACAGGAGA
Source organism: Ambystoma mexicanum (assembly GCF_040938575.1). Classification (NCBI taxonomy): domain Eukaryota; kingdom Metazoa; phylum Chordata; class Amphibia; order Caudata; family Ambystomatidae; genus Ambystoma; species Ambystoma mexicanum. Next base: position 851,021,152 of record NC_090936.1, on the reverse strand, counting down.
CCAGGTCCCCACATTCTGCCAGCCATTCCCAGGCTCGCAGAATCCGGGAAAACCTGGAAGAACAGACAGGAACCTCTGGGAGCAGTGCCCCTGAGTCAGAGGATGAATGGACAAGGGTTACCCGAACCAAAAAGGCTAATAAGGCAAAAAGGGCCTTGCTTAAGGACCCCTTAAAGCAGATTAAGGCGATCAGGAGCGTCATCACGCCTTACCATAAGAACGCTAAGTATTCTGTTTGGGAGCACTTAGAGTTGTTTGAGCAAATGATGGAGACTTTCCATTTGAAGGACAGCCAAAGCTGTATTCAATATGTAAAGTGGACCTTCTCCCCGGAATACTCCAGTTTATTTGCGGGGCTGGAGGACCAAAATCATTTAAGATGGTCCACCTATAAGGCGGCCATCTTGAAACATTTTTCCATTCATAGAAATCCTCAAGAGGCTCGCAAGGCAGCCTACAATTTGCAATGTGGGGAGGATCAGGCCCCACAAGAATTTGTGCAAGAACTGAAACGTGATTTTGCGCAGACCACCAGAAGGGTGCGCACAGACAGTAGAGAATTCATTAATACATTTTTTCATGCCTTGCCCAAATATATAATGACCCAGCTCGTGAGGGATTTTCACGAGAAAAGATCTTTAGACTGGGTCATTGAACAGGCTACCCGGATCTATGAGGTGCAGAAACCGGTAGATAGCAAAAGTAATGCCCAGAAAAACCCCAAAGCCAACAGCACCCCTGCTGCTGCCAAGGTGGCAGAGGTAAAGGTCACCCCCGTTTTGGATTTGGAGATGGGGGGGCCTAAAAACCTACCTGCACCTAATAATGCTAGGCCCAGGAGGTCCTCGGGTCAGTCACAGACAGGGAGCCAAGGAGGCAGCCCCACAAATGGGGTCCCTCGCTCTCCTGATTATGTAAGTCCCCGTTACAAGGGAAATCGACCCATCCTGGGTTATGTGTGGACTCCTCCAGGCCAAGGGGGGGGATCCAGCCAAGAACCTAACCCAGGGAACTTTCCTCCTAACTTCCCACCGGAGGGCAGAAATTCTCCGAATCCTGGGCAGAACTTTTTCCCCAGGTATACACCCAATTTCCAGCCCCAAAATCCTCCACCCTTCTTTCCCCAATTCCCTGAGCCCAGACAACCTAATCCGGGAGAGGGGAGGCCAAGGGTGGAGGGGGTACCCAAATCTTCCCAACCAGGGGTATTACCAGAGGAGGGACAGCTACCCTTCCCGGGATCAGCCCAGGGGAGAAAACAGGGCCCCGTATCAGCCTGAGCGGGTTTCCCAGTTAGAGCGCCAGGTTCAAAACATGGCGCGGGATCTGGGTCACATACTGAGGGCTCGGCAGAACCCTCAGATCGGCATGCCGGCGCAGAACGCACCCAACTCTGGACCTGGTGCTCCAGAACAATGACGGGGGCAGCACCCCGATAACACACCGGTTCCCATGGAGGAGGCACAAGGGGAAGGGGGGTGTAAAGCCTTGGAGGAAGCTTCCTTCCTCACTTGTAAACAGCCCCTGGAAACCCAGGAACCGGAAACAAAATCTCTTGCCCCTGAAAGTCTGCCTCCTAAGGAGCAGAGGGGGGGTAGGAGAAACAAAAGACCCAAACAGACTCAGTTGGAGGAGGAGGTACAGATCTTCCAATTTGAGGGAGAGGGATCCTCAGAGCATCCTGGGAAAAGAATCTTCTCCTTCAGAGAGGGGGGAACTCCTCCCAAAGAAAAATGGGTCCCTAGGGATGCAAATCCAGACTGGGGAGATGTGGAGACTGAGCTACCGCCTCCCACCATCTCATCCCAGAACCAACAGCAAGAAAATCCCCTGGTTCAAATCCATCCTGGTGACTGCCTCCAAAAAGGGGGGGGCGGCCCAGAACCGGAACCAGGGGAACCCACAATGGCTCTGATCTCCAGTTGCCAAATTTTTCTTTCAGATTCCCAAGGCTCTCCACAGAATTCTGCCCAAATCTCTTCGCTAGCGACGTCCAAAACCAGAAAGTTAGCCCACCAGTTGTCCAAAAATGTGCATTATCTGTGCCCCCTTGAGGAGAAGGAGGGAAGATACTGTGCCCCGGTACAAGTACAGGGGCAGGGTACAATTTTGGCACTGGTGGACACTGGATCTCAAGCTACCCTTCTGTCCAGAAGGGCCTTTGACGAACTGAATGCAGTAAGGGGAGAGAATTACCAAATTCCTCTCACCTCACTTCCTGGACAACTCCAGAACTTTGACGGGAAGGAAATTCCCGTTGAGGGGACTGCAGACTTGGACATTAAAATTGGGCGACACAAGTTGAAACACCCGGTCATAGTTGTGACCCCAGAGGGCACCCCTTGTTTACTAGGGAATGACCTCCTGAGAAGGTTGTCACCCCTAATAGATTGCGTAAACAAGGTCCTCTGGACCCAGACTAGCCGACCAATAAAATTAAAACAGAGTGTCAACCATGTTAGTTTAAACGGCACCTGCCACATGGTTGAACAAAAATCTGACCAAGTAGAATTTCACTTCCAGAATAGCCAAATTCCAGACGTGACAGTAATAGCAGTAGGACAACAGACTGGTGATGCAGGGTCCTCTCTATTTCTGAAAATCAACCTTCCTTCCAGTCTAAAGTGGTACTCCACGCTGGAAGGAAACACTCTGAGATTCTATACTAATCCACAATCTGAAACTCCCACTCCTATAGTCCAGAAAGATGCGAAATCAGCTCAGAGCCTGGCTGATATTCAGCAAATTGGAGAGCAGTTGTTCATCCCTGTCCAATTAAATGATGGGAAGGACTCTGTTCTCGCTCGAGTGTGTGTGAACAACGGTAAGAGCTTCATCAGCGAAGCCATGTTCCGCCAACTCCCAAAAGATCCAGCCATTCCCACATTCAAACTGATAGACAAATGGGAAATGGACCTGGAAGCACCTAATTCCAAACAGCTCCTGCCAAGCAGGTGTATGCTCAAAATCTCCATTGGCAACAAGAGCATAGTCCATAATTGTTGGGTCGTGCGAGACGTCACTGCCGCCTTTTACTTAGGCAGTGACATTCTCAATCGCTTTGCCATTAGTTTGGACCTAATAAACTTCAAAGCTTGGTCCCGATTAGCGGATAATCCCATGGGCTTTGATGATCCAGAAAAAGCATTTAGGTCAGCTCAATTGCTACCTTATGCAGTTGAAATTCAGGTTAAAGAGGAAGTCACCATCCCAGAAAGGACCCGACAATTCTCCCTGGAAGTGAAAGTTAAAAGGGGACAAGAGTTGAAAAACCCTGATGCTTACATACATCTAAATGCTTCTCTCCAACAGCAAGGGTTGGGGGTAAACCCAACACCATTAGTCAACATAGAACATGACACCATTCTAATAGAGGTGGATAACAGCGACTTAAAGAGTATTACTCTAGCCGCAGGCACCATTATTGGAATGGCGGTTGATGACCGACATTTTTCCATCGACTTAGTAAATGAACTGTTAGGACCAATCCCCAAGGACTGTTTTGACAGTGACAGTGAGGACAATACAACACCAGACAGGATTTTTACCCGGCATGGGGGGAACTTCCTGGTGTACACTTCTTGCCCTTATGGTAAGGAACATGTGACTTGTGACTTCAGGAGGGATGAGGTGATTTTCCAGGTCCATGAGGGCTGCCTTTCCCACCTGAAGCCTCCAGTCCAAATCAGCACTCTGACCAGGGACTTCTCCACCCAGCTGGAGGAGGCCGCGGAGATAGCCAAACCAGAAGTCTTTCCAGGCTTCAGGCAGATGGTGGAAGAGAGAGTCAACCTAGCTGATGCCTGTGTGACTCTGGAACAAAAGCAAAAGTTGAAACAAGTTTTCTTGGATTTCCAAGATCTCTTTGCGGTAGACTCATATGACTGTGGCCGTACTGACATCCACACAACAACAATCCCCACGGACCCTGGCATGACTCCTGTGTTTGTGAAGCAATATCGCTTGCCTCTCGCATCAATGGAGTCCCTTACTGAGATAATTAAGAACCTTGAGTCCCGGGGAATAATCCGTCCCGTCCACAGCACCTTCAATAATCCGGTGCTGGGAATATTGAAGCCAAACGGCCAGTGGAGACTCTGTGCCGACCTCAGGGAGCTCAACAAACGGGTCCATACTTCCCGATGGCCTCTGCCCTACATTGACCAAGGGCTGGCCCAGATCCAGGGGTCACAGGTATTCACTGCAATAGACCTGACCAATGGATATTGGACCGTGCCTGTCAGCAGGGAGGACCAATACAAACTGGCTTTTACCTTTGGGGGCCAGCAGTACACCTGGACCCGGACTCCCTTCGGATACCTCAACTCCGGCAATGAATTCAACATTTTTCTACACAAGGCCATGCCCGACCTGGGTGCGAGGGGTAACCTGGCTTATGTAGATGATGTCCTCATCAAAAGTTCATCTGTGGAGGAACACATAGCGGAGATCCGTTATGTTCTGACGCAGTTGAGGGCCGCCGGAGCAAAACTTTCCTTTCAGAAAGCACAGTGGTGTAGAACCCGTGTTAATTTCTTGGGGCATGAGATTACTCCTCAGGGTCTCTGTCCCCAGGAAAAGAAAGTGGAAGCACTTCAGAAACTGAAAGACCCCACAACTCTGCGGGAACTAAGGAGCCTCCTTGGACTGACTAATTACAGCAGAAAGTTCATTGAGGGCTACGCAGAGATCACCAGACCCCTGATTCATCTCCTGAAGGAGGGGGTCAAGTGGGAATGGGGTCCAGAACAATCCGAGGCAGTAAGACAACTCAAAAGAAGCCTCTCACAAGCGCCTTGCCTAGCTTACCCTGTCAGAAACAAGGAGTTCTTCCTGGAGACGGGGTTCTCTAATACGTGCTTGACGGCGGTATTATACCAAAAGCATGACAAGGTCAATAAAGTAATCTCCTATGCGAGCAAAACTTTATCCTCTGTGGAGGAAAAATTCAACGATTGTGAGAAGGCACTCCTGGCAACGGTGTGGGCATTGAAGAATTACCGCCCGTTTATCCAGGGGGAACACATCATAGTGGAGACTCCACACCAGCCTCTGCAATATCTCCAAAGTGACAGAATCCGGGCCGGAAATGTGAGTAATTCCCGAATTACTTCCTGGATTCTGTCAATGCAAGGCTTTCCTGTGGAGGTCAGATATGGCCAAAACAAGAAGAGTCCCCTCTCGCAAGGTCTGGCTGACTTGCATGATTGTGCCAGAGAAAACTGTCTCGAGGACGAAAGTCTAAAAATCAAGGACAACACGGAGGCATACCTTAATTCCCCACACAAAGTCTTTTAAGAAGACAAGTGTGAGGGAATGCCCACTGTCTATGTGGATGGATGCTCGTACCATGTTGACAACAACGGGGAGAAAGAACTGGTGGCCGGCGTAGGGAATGCATGGGTGAATGAGTCCCCAGAACCCTCCGCTGGATACAAAATTGGTCCCCGAAGTAGTCAGGTGGCAGAATTGATGGCTGTGCATCAGGCCATCCTCACTGCTGTCCAGCATCAACTCCACAAACTGGTCATAATCACAGATTCGGATTATGTACGGAACGGGTTCGTGGAGCACCTGGTTAATTGGAAAACCAGAAGCATGTTATGTGCTAACAACAAACCCTTGAAACATGGGAAGTTGATCCAAAACATTGATGATCTGGTCACCTCGAATGGGATGACCATCTACTGGAAAAAGATCAAGGGTCATTCCAAAGTCGAGGGACCAGACAAAACAGGAAATGACTTAGCTGATCAGCTGGCCAAAACCGGGGCCATCCAAGGGGATCTAATTAAGATTGAGTCCCTGTTGGGGGAAATCCAGGTCACTGCTATCACTAGGTCCCAGACAAATGCTCACAACGACCTTTCAATTGCACAGTGGAGTAAGGAGACCCCTGATGCTGATTTGATTACCGCTCAGAAGGGGGATCCAATAATTGGTAAATTTTACCAGCACCTTGAGGACCCTGAGAACTTTCCCCTGACGGATACCGATTACATTGGGAAAGAGGACCTAAGAGTGTTGATGAAATGTCCAAAAATGTTCCGGATCCAAGACGGTTTGTTGGTAAGGAAATCCAAAGCTGGCCACGATCAGTGGGTGGTTCCTACCTCATTCCGAAGCCTGATGTTAAGTCACGCCCATGATGCGGCCACCGCCGGTCATAGGGGGTTTCACACAACATTGGAAATCTTAAGAGAGGTTGCATACTGGCCACACATGGGGCAGGACCTCGACCAATACTTGAAGGGGTGTCTTGTGTGTGCACAATTTCAGCCATCCTCCCTCACGCACCGTGCGCCTCTCCAAAAGAGGGGGATGACACTGCCATGGTCAGATTTACAAATCGACTTTGTAGGCCCTGTGATTCGCTCTGCTAGGGGGAATAAGTACATGTTGACTGTGACATGCTTGTTTACCAAGTGGGTGGAATGTCTCCCAGCCCCAAATTGCAAGGCAGAAACTGCGGCTGCCCTGATGATTAACCATATCTTTTCCCGTTTTGGTCTACCTCAAAGGATTGAGTCAGACAGAGCTAGCCACTTCACCAGTGAAGTAATGACAAAGATGTGGGAGATACTGGGGATCAAAAGGAAGTTGCATATTGCTTACAGGCCAGCTTCTTCTGGGGCAGTAGAGAGATATAACCGGACAATTGTGAGCATATTAAAGAAGTTTGTGGCAGATTCTGGGCCAAGTTGGGATATCCGATTACCTCTGGTCCTAATGGCCATCAGATCTACCCCTTCATCTGCAACCAAAATGTCACCATTTGAGTTGATGACTGGGCGCAAGATGGTGCTTCCGCAGCATTTGCTCTACAGGACCCAAGAGCAGACACTGATAAATGCCTCCACAACTCATGAGTATGTGGAGAATTTAAGGAAACACCTCCAACATGCTTTTGCTTACGCTCAGCGGAATCTAGAAAGATCGGCTGATAGCATGAAGACCCACTATGACCTGAAGACTTCCAGGAGGGAATATCAGGTGGGGGACCGGGTCTATCTATACAACTTCCAAAGAAACCAGGCAAAACAGCGGAAATTCTTGCCTACATGGAAGGGACCCTTTGAGATCATCGACAAGATCTCCCCTGTGGCCTACAAAATCCACATCCCCAAAGGTCCTTTGGCAGCGGGGGAAGACAAGTGGGTCCACATAAACCAGTTGCAATGTTGCCATCCCAGGCACACTCTGCAACAACTGGAGGAATCCTCTGGAATCCTAGCGGGTACTGTCTCAGACTAATTCAGTTCCAACCATAAAACATACCACATCTAGTCTCTAAAATATTGTGATTTGCATGAAACTGTCTCTTAGTTATACTGTTTTTTTTTTCAAAATAAGAATGTAATGTTTTGTTATGATGAAATGCATATGCTGCCCCACTATCTCAACAGTGGTGGAAAAATGTCTATGAATAGGTATTGCCGCTCTTCCTTTGTCGTCCTAGGAGAAAGAAAACCTGGAGACGGGACAAGGAGGACGATCCGGAGACTGGGAGGATGACGCAAGGGGGCCCAGAGTACCGCCCAATATTCCCATCAGGACCGGCGAGGAGAACCGATCGATCCGACCGGATGGAGAGGAAGATGCTGAACTGTGCAATCTATTGGAAGAAGATGAGGAAACATCCCAGGTCTTGCGAGTCCCATCAGTGAAACAGAATGGCCATCGCAAGAGGGGGGATTGTGGGATGTTTTTATCCACGCATCCAAGCCCTACCTCAAAACTGTGCAGTACTGACATGGAAAACATCATGATGGCCAGAGCTTCCCAGAAAATGCCCAGGGAAGTGCATGAAGAATAGGCTGCCACCCATTTTTGCCGATGTTATTTTGCACAGAAGGGCACTGCCTAAAAACCCCATTGGACTACCCACACAGTAGTCTGAAACCATTGGGAATGGAAATGCTGATTGCCAAAAGCCACATAGAATTGTGGGGAATTCATTTCTTAAATCCCAAAAAGGGTGCAGTACCAGTACTCACCACTATCCAAAAGCCGGCGTTTTAAAACCACCAGATTTTACTTTTTTGTAGAAAACTGAATAAATGAACCCAAAACATGCCAAAGAAAGACTTACTGAGAGGTGGATCCAATGTAAAGTTATATTCTGAAGTGACTTGAAGGTTTATAACAAGACTGGCTGAGCTGTGGATTTCAGCAGTTTAAGTAAATTTGGACTGAAAGACACTAAAAATCTAAATGTTTAAAAGAAATGAGTGACCTACTTTGAGTGTCACATAGGTTGCAATTGTTTAAATGTCATAGTTTAAACTTAGAATCAGAATTCTAACTGCATATGTAAACATTGTCTTGACTTAAACTGGGTAACAAAAAGTGACATTTTATCTGAAACCTGGCTTAAGGAACTGAATTCTGCCTGGCAACTACCCCCATCAGGAGTGAAATTTGAGTCACAGCTGTGTTCCCAGGCCTATCTGCCTTTTGCTGGCCACACTAAGGATATGCCATCTCTCTGATAATTGAATTAAGGGGAGCCCCCACAGAATACAGGAGCTCTGAACAAAGCCCTCTCCTGACTCAGGCAGATGGTTTATTGCAGATGTCGTAAAAGTAGCTTCCTCCTGAAGCAAAGGGGAGGAGCACTGCCTGTGAGAGCAAGCTGGCTTGGCAGAACTGGAAAAACCAGAAATTCAACCTTGTGCTGGGGGAAAATCACACCCCTTTGGGTCTAGAACATAACTCTAAAAAGATGAATAACTCATAGAGCGGACATGTGAAAATTTTATAAATGATACCATCATTCTTGTGATTTTTCTGCCCACATTTTAAGAGGTTTTTAGAACCGGTGGTATGTTCAGGGGAGTTTTAGCGGAAAAGAGGATATTACTCAAAATGTGTGCATGTGAAAAATCTGACACTTCATCAACTAATGTCCATACTCCTTGCGGACATGTGTGTAAATTTGGGGTAATGTCCGGTATTGCAAACCAGTTAAAAAGTGCAAAATATTGCCATTTCTGAATGCAAGCTCCCAGGAAGAGCAGAGTTTGAACAGGGGATACCTCCTGTGATATGTGAGGGGTGCATATGATTTTAAAACAATATGTACCTCTGCAAATATGTATTTGGTTCAAATCTAGATTTGTGTGTAAGTTGACTGGAGGAGTGGACTTTCTGCAGGCCGTAAAATGACATCACTCTGACACAATTTAGCTTCCCCAATCAGGGGAGAAATGAAAGCTTGGCCAATGATAAGTGGAGAGGGGTAGGGTCTAGTGATGCTGCACACACACCCATTTTGAAAACACATAAAAGCAGACAGACAGGACAGATAGGGACCTTCAAATCCATTTGCAGCTGGAAGCTCTGCTGGAAAATCCATACTTTACCTCCCTCAACCTTCAGAGAGCAGACATAGAGACTTCAAATCTATCAAATATCCAGAACCAGAAACCTAGACCAGACCAGCAGAGCAGAGCTGACCCAGATCACTGTGAAGTGCAGAGACCAGAGTCCAGTCTAAAACCTGACCAGATCCGTGGCGAGGCCCATTCTAATTCAAGAATATAGTGTGAGTACCTAGCAAGACTGTGCAGAACCAATCTCTTAGTTAAGATAATATAATTCAAGCTATTTTAATCTAAGTAGAATTGCCTCCTAACTGTCAATTGTCATTTGTAAAGCTGTCACTTGTCATTTTCTAGTTGCAAGCTGCACTTGTCTTTTTAAAGTTTAAAATTTAAAATCTGAAAAACGACCTTTATTTAATCGCTCATATCTCCGTGACCGTTTGTGCTAGAGACTTGCAGTAACTTTCCTCTGAAAGCTGAGAATCGTGGCTTTCCTACGAACTTAGAATCGCATTCCTACCCCCTATAGTTTTGCCGCAATCGTGAAAAACGCACTCGTGAATTTACCGCGATTTGCAAATTTCTCCACGTGTAAAAATCTGCTGCTGCTTGCCTTTCAGTTGCCAAAAATTCGTTTAACCTGCTAGTTACACCCTAGATCCTTGCTAAAGTGAGCCTGGACTAATATTAACTAGATACCACTCACCCTGAACCTCTAGAGGGAATTAAAAGCATTTTAGCATATTTTTCACTCCATTGCCAGCACATATAAAAGCATTTTGGGCCTGTGTTTCTAACGTCTGTAGTCTAAGCTTGCTGGGGTTAACTGAATCACATTTAATTGCATTTCTGAGAACTGTGTGCCTTCCTTCCATTTACTTGCATTGCATAAAAGGGGGTGGGGGTGAATTGTCCAAGAAAGTGATTACATTGTCTTTTGCTGAAATCCTATCAAGTGATTTTCTGTACTGCATTTCATTCCACATTGCATCCATTGGAAACCATAAAAGTATTGTTGCTATCTTATCCATCCTATAACCACTCATCATTGATTATAAAGAAGTGTGCTAGTGCCAGACTATCCATTATTGATTACTGATCAGATTAAGTGTGATATTCAATTATTAATTTATTATAAAGTGTGATATATATATATTGTTTAAATTCTCAAATAAACCTTTTAAACTTGCAAAACAGAACTACTCCTTGCCTCAGTGGGGTCAGGAGGATTCCAAGAGAGGGGTGTTATATAGGGGTGGTCATCCAGAACGCATGAACTGGACATAAAGATATATCAATAAGGGTTTTCATTCAGTATTATAGACTAGGCGTTGACTTAGCAGTAGTGTTCAATTGAATCCTCTTACAAGCAGCAAATGATAGTTTTGTCCTCATTTCCCACCCCTATTAATTCCCATCTTTATGTTCCACCAGCTCATGAGTTTAACTGTTATAACTCCCCCTGGCCCCTCCCTCGCCAATATAACTTTTCCAACAATTGGGTGAAACACAACATCTCTGTTCAGCACATGTGGGTGTATTGCGGTCCCAACTGCCTTCCGAAGGCTTGCATTGTTACAGTATAGACACCCTGTGGAGTAGCTTGGGTTTAAAGTACATTTGTTCCCTGTCGTGCATGAACTTGTGGAACGGCATCCAGGTGTTCAAGTATTTCAAGTAGGAGCCATATGCCATAGCAGTTACTTTTTCCATCGCCATCACTCCCCACAGTCTCACCCACCACATGGCCACCACCGGACCCTGTTTGTTCTTTATGTCCCAAGTTGATTCTGGCTGCGCTCAGCATGTGGGTGATGAGTCTGGCCCTATTCCCTGTGTTTGCATAGCTGCCTTCCACTGCTTCGCCCAGTAAGACTACCACTGGGTCAAGAGGCAGCTGTGTACCCATCACCTCTTTGATATGACTCAGAATCTCCTTCTAGTATGTCTCCACCACTGGGCAGGTCCACCACATATGTATTAGGTCCCCGGGTTGCCCGCAGTCCCTCCAGCACAATGGGGGGTAGTCTGGATTGATGGAGTGCATTAGTTGTGGCGTTATATAACACCTCAGACAGATTTTTTTACGCCGACTCTTTAATTGAGACACATTTGGTGGCTTTGGCGGCTCAATACCATATACGACGCCATGTCTCCCACGATATTGGTTTCCCCGCATCTAACTCCCATTTCTGCATGTATGACAGGGTTTCTTCCTAGTCCACCCCGCACATCAGCCGATATAGTTTAGACACCCCTTTCTCCGGACTCCCTTCTGTTACAGTGAGTTCCAGCCCTATTGGGTCCCGAGTTGCTCCCTCCCGGACCTTTGTGTTCGTGATCCAATGTCTAATTTGGATATAGTGGAAGCGTTACCCCTCGGGGATGTGAAATTTTTCCTTGCAACATTTGAATGTTAAGGGTGACCACTATGCGTAAAGTTCACCCAGTGTCGGGGGCTGCCCCCCTCCGCCCCAATGTGTACAGAAGTCAGGGTGCATTCCTGGAGTGAAATCTGGGATGTGGACCACTGTTGTTAGAGGGCCTCCCCCTACTTCTGTCCCTTTACCCCATAGCGCTTTATCCCAATACCATAGGGTGGCCTTAGTTGTTTCCAGCAGTGTACACCCTCTCCCTCTGTGCCTCGCTGTGAGAAATCCCAAGCTCTCTAGGGGTGTCTTAGTTGCTTCCATTTCGAGGGTCGCCCAACGGTTTTGATTCTCTCTGGGTGCCTACTGCAGCATGGGCCCTACCTGAGCTGCCCCTAGGTACCTGTCAACCCCCCCTAGTGCCTGTGGCCGAAATAAAACTTTCCTGGGGACCCTGGGTTTTTTATTTTTCCAGATAAAAGACATGACTTTGTTTTGTAAGTTTTTAATTGCTGGGCCTGGGATACGTATTGGGAGAGCTCCCGTCACATATAGTAACCTGGGGAGGAGGGTCATTTTGACTGCTGTTATGCGTGCAAGCCAAGATAGCTCCTGCATATCCCAACGTTTGAGATCTCCTGTCAGCGTTTTCAGCAGGTCTGGGATATTAGCTCCATATAGTCTCTCATACGTGGGTGTTAGGTGTATACTGTATATTGTTCTGGGTCCTCAGTAATATTAAGCGCCTTGGATTTGTGGTAGTTAATGTGGAACCCAGAGACCCTAGCAAACTCGTCCAACAGCTGTATCGCTTTTGGAAGTGAGTTTGTTGTGTCCTTTAGGAACATGAGGACTTTGTCCGCATAGAGGGCTATTTTCTGGGACCCACTGGCGCCCACTTCCACCCCTCAGATTCCCAGTTCATCGCAAGCTCTTTGCACCAGAGGTTCCATGGCCATAGCGAAAATCAATGGTGACAGTGGACACCCCTGCCTCGTGCCTTTTCGGATAGGGATACTTTCAGTGAGCTGTGCATTAATCATTAGCTGCGTGGTTGGGTTCCCATAGTTAGCCAGGACCATGCGGGTGAAGGTTGGCCCGCACCCAAACTTCTTGAGGGTTTGTTGTAGAAAGTTTCAGTTTAAGCTATCAAAGGCTCTAGAGGCGTCCAATGCCAGCACCAAAAACCGCTGTCTGCACCTACGTCCCCACTCCATAGTATCTATAGCTCTATGGATGTTATCGTAGGTGTGCCGTCCTTTCACAAAACCTACCTGCTCTGGGTAAATTATCTTTGGGGGCACGTTTGCCAGCCTCTGAGCCAGGATCGTGGAGTACATTTTTGCGTCCCCATTCAGTAACGAGATAGGGCGATAGCTTGCACATTCCGATGGGACTCTATCCGGTTTTAGCAGTAGCACCGTAGTGTCTGGGCCCATGTCCCCCGAGGTTCGCCCCGTGTCTCGTATGTGATAACATAATTTTGTTAAGGGGCCTACCAGGATAGTTTTAAATGTTTTATAATACGCATTACATAGTCCATCTGGGCCTGGAGACTTAAGTGCCTTCAACCCCCTTATGAACTCCCCCACTTCTTCCTCGGATATGGGCGCTTCTAGCATTTGTCTGTCCAATTCAGTAATCTGTGGCAAGGTCACTTGCCCCAGGAATTATACCTGTGCTTCTCCAGGTCCTCCCCCTTCAGGTTATCGATGTAGTATGAGTACATGACTTCAGCTACCTCTTTTTCCCCTCTCGCTAAGTCCCCTCCCTGGTGTTTAAGTTGAGTAATGTGATTCTGGGTTTTCTGCTTTCTTAATTTGGCCGTCAGATATCAATTGGCTTTGTCGCCATTTATATAGTACGATTGTTTAGTTTGTAGAAGGCGTTGTGCAGCTTTGTCTGCCAAATGTGTCTCCAAGGCCGCTGTAGCTTTTTTAAGTTCCCGCCATGCTTTCTGTGAGCCTTTATCTCTATACTCTGCCTCGGCTTTGTTGTTTTGGCCTCCAATTCCCGCCTCACTTTCTCTTTTCTTTTTACGTAGTTTGCAGTGTGCGTGATAAACTCGCCCCGTACCATCGCTTTGCTGGAATCACAAATGGTGGCCCAATCCACCCCCTGCATGACATTTTCATGGAAGTAGTTCCTCAGGGCCAGTTCTATGCCTGTCCTGAGGGCATGGTCCTTTAGGATTATTTCATTTAGACACCATTATGAATCTGTTGCCGCGGGGTGAACAGTTCTACCCTCAGGGAGACCGGAGCGTGATCTGACAAACACTGCACCCGAATTTCTAGCCCCGTAATTTGTGAGACCAAGGTGTCTGAGATGAGTACCATGTCGATCCGCGAGTAGTCCCTTTGTACAGCTGAGTAATAGGTATGTGCTCTCTCATGTGGGCAAATAAATCACCACGTTTCTATTAGATCTAGCTCCCTGATGAATTGGGCTAGGGCCTGCCTGTATAAATTGTCGCTAGGAGTAGCTGGAAGGGTTTTATCCATTGCGGTATCCATTACGCCGTTGAAATCACCCCCTATTAAGATCTATCCCACCCCCCATTTGGCAATTTTGGGCAGCAGCCCCAACAGGAAGCGATCCTGTCTCTCATTCGGGGTGTAGATTGCCACCAGGGTGACCTGTTGGCCCATCAGTACCCCTCCTAGCGCCAAGTAACAGCCCTCTGGGTCTCTTTTTACAAATTGCTTCTCAAAGCTGATCCCATTGGCCAGCAAGATGCCTACAACCCGTTTTTTTTGTCCCACTTGAGGCGAAGTATTGTGTGGGGAAGGCCCTATGCCTTAGTCTATGTTCATCTTCCGGGAGCAAGTCAGTTTCTTGTACCCACGCCACCGAGGCCTGCATGTCCAAGAGCCTACTCATGATTGCTTTTCTTTTTATTGGAGAGTTCAGCCCTTGGACATTTAGTGTTACAAATGTTAAGTCAGCCATTGCTGGTTAGTAATAGCGGGCCTACCCTCATGTTATACAGCCTGTCCGCCCCCTTGAGTGTTCTCTATATGTTGTGTGTAGCTTCCACCCAAATGTCATGTTCCCTCCTATCCCCCCTACTCCCCAATTTACAACACCCCCTTGAACATAAACAAAATCTCTCACCATGGTCATACCACAGTCAATTACTGGGTTCATTTGACCCCGGGAAATTTGGGATCTGGTTCCCCCCTGGGAACCCCCCACCCCTATGCCATTGAAATCGTTACATAACTACCCGCCGCCACAGCGATTTGCACCAAAAAGGCTGAGTAACAACCCCTTCGGTCCTTGGCCTTCAATTCCCCAAGCTAATCCCATATTTGCTTTCAAGTCTACTATTCATGTGGGGTCAGCAGCTTTGGGTTCTTTGTTGTGACCCCTTGGCTGGAGGCGCACCGGTTTCCATTGTTCTCTTTCGGGTCTGCCTCCTTTCACCCTGCTTCTGGATGGGGTTCTTTCTCGGTTGTTGCCTTCGCTGCCTTCATCCTCCCTCATGAGATCCTCCATATCCTCTTCATTTGTAATCGTGTACAGCTATCCCTTCCACTTGAAGCGGAGAATGGTCGGCAACGCCCAACGATAGCGCACACTCCTAGATCGCAGCCAGTGTGTGACAACCCTCAGACGTTTCCTCTTATTGAGGGTGGCTTGGGCTAGATCTTGGTATAGCTGAATGGGTGTGGATCGGAAGGTTATAGGTTCCTTTTTCTGAGCAGCCTGCATGATGTCTTCCTTTAGTTGGTATAAGTATATCCGGGTCAGGACATCCGGGGTCATATTTCTGTTGAGTTGAAAGGTGGAGTAGACCCTATGCGTTCGGTCTAGTATGATGTCTCTGTCGTTCTTCGTGGCCAGGATTTGCTGGAACAGATCTGTCACATATTGCTGCAGGTCGGAGTCTACCACAGACTTCGGAATCCCCCGGATCTATATATTGTTTTGCCTAGATCTGTTCTCGGCATCTTCCTGTTTATTCTGGACCTGCTCCATTTGCTGTTCGAGTTCTTGTACCCATTTGGCTAATTCGTCTTGCTCTTGCCCTTGCTTAGCCACCGTGGTCTCCACCTCGTCGACCCTTCTCTCTACTGCCATGACCCCTTTGTTGATCTGCAATGGACTTGGCTAGGTCAGATGTGCTGTCCTTGATGTCCTTTTTCAGCTCCTGCAGCATTGCTAGCAGATCTGATTTTCGGATTGGTGGGTCATCAGACCCTCTCGAACCCTCTGGCAGAGGGGCGTGTATTTGGGCCGTTGCCGACTGGTGAAATTCTTTCGCAAATGTATTCCTGCTTATTCTGAGGTCGTTCTACCCTTGACTGCACTTCTGAAGAAGAATGTACCTGTTTTGTGGGATCACAAAGCTGATCAACCCTTCCACTTCCTCAAGGAGAAATTTTATTCAGCACCCATGCTTAAGCAACCGGACCAGTCACTTCCCTTCGTCGTTGAAACCGACGCATCAGTAGGAGATTTAGGGGCTGTCTTCCAACAACGGCATGGGGATCTGGAATATCCCATTACTTACTTATCTAAGACACTCAAAGCCTGTGAACTGAATTATTCAGTCATAGAAAAAGTGCTCTTAGCCATGAAACAATCTTGTACTGAATGGCGTCACATGTTACAAGGATCTGCATACCCTTTTGAGATCAGGACCGATCATTGCAATCTTAAGATTCTTCAGCCAATGGATTGTGTGAATGCGTGGCAAGCGCAGTGGGCCTATTTTCCTGCACAATACGACTTCATCATTACTTATATACCAGGACCCGACAACCTTGTGGCTGATGGTCTTTCGAGAGGTTTTGTTTCTCCCTCAGTAGTGAGTCAAGAGATTGAACCCCACTAATTTTTTGTGGGAGCTGTTAATACCTTCCTGCAAGAGGTCAAATAAGCTTTCACCGAATATACCTATGATCCCACTAACTCGTTTTATTTGGTTTACCAACGGTCATCTCCTTCACTCTGATCGTTTGGTTGTTTCAAGTACCACCTGGCAAAGGAAAGTATTCTCCTGGTGCCACGACGGAAAGACGGCCGGTCACAAGGGAATAGATGCCACCCTGGATCTCATTAGGCACCCTTTTTGGTGACCTACTTTATATAGGGTCGTAAAGAACTTTGTCTGTTCATGTCACATTTGTGCTCAGAGCAAACACTCCACTGGCCGACCAATCGGTTATTTGGAGCAAGGACCCGACCCCAGTAGACCTTGGAGCCACGTCTCTACTGATTATGTTGTCGATCTGCCTCTTTCAAGGGGATACACCGCTATCATGTTATCAGTGGATTCATACAGCAAAATGGCTCACTTCACTCCCCTCTTTGGTCTACGATCTGCTTCCAAGACCGCTGAGGTACTCTTCAAAGATATTTTCCACCTACACGGGTTGTCTGATTCTGTCCCCTCAGACCGTGGTCCCCAGTTCGCCTCTAGATTCTGGAAGACTCTGCGAAATTTGGGAAAAGAACAAAAGATCACTTTTGTCTGGTTATCATCCACAGATAAACGGACAGAGAGGCTGAACTTCACCATGGAACAGTACCTCGGGTGCTATGTCAATACCGATTGGATAATTGGGTGGATGTACTGCCTACAACGGAATCCTTGTATAACAATATCATACATACAGCTATAGGGATGAGTCAGTTTTACTGCACCTACGGTCTACATCCCCAATTTCTTCCTACTTTAGCCTTTCCGACCTCCACCATCCCTTCCATCGACTCTCGTTGGAAGGATCTTTCTCAGGCTCATAAGGATGCGCCTGGGAACCTGAAACGAGCAAGGCACTCATACAAGACTTCGGATTGGGATGTCAGTACTTTGGTCTGGCTTTCAACCAAAAACCTACCCAGATGGGTTACCCTTCCAAACTCTCTCTGAGATTCATTAGTCCATTTGAGATTCTTACCAAGATAAACCCTTTGGCCTTCGTCATTGAATCGTTTACATCTGGTGTTCCACTCATTCCTGCTACATACCTGCACAGATTATCCATACAACCGTAAAACCAAAGCTTTTCATCCCTTAACTGCCAAAATCGATGAGGATTATGAGGTCTCTAGGATTTGGTACTCGCCATATTGCAAGGGAAACCTACAGTACTTGGTACAATGGAAGGGTTATCCTCTCTCTGAGAATTCCTGGGAGCCGTTTCCTATATTAATGTACCCCATCTCATTGATCGGTTTTATCACTTTCATTAGGGGAAGCCAGGCTTCTCAGGGCATAGAAGGGGGCATTCTGTCACTGGCCGGCGACCTTGGGGACTTTGCAGGAGATGGAGTTTCCTCCATTGACGGGCCGGCACGCGTCCTCCTTGACCCCCCCCTGAGCTTGCTAGTCTTTTCTTGTTTCATTTCCTCCTCCTTATCTGTCCCTGCTCATCGCACTGCCTCGGATTGCAAAAACCTGCTTCCCTACTCTTTGGTTTAGACGCTAGCTTTCCTGTGTCCTTTCCCTTTCTCTCACCTGCCTTCTCTCTGTAGAGGAGGTCCCAGACATGGCCTGCACTCCCTCCTCTCATTTCGAGG
Organism: Ambystoma mexicanum; assembly: GCF_040938575.1. Taxonomy (NCBI): domain Eukaryota; kingdom Metazoa; phylum Chordata; class Amphibia; order Caudata; family Ambystomatidae; genus Ambystoma; species Ambystoma mexicanum. The sequence continues at coordinate 851,002,926 of NC_090936.1, read as the reverse complement.
TACCAGGAGCGTACTCGCCAAGGTATGTGACGTATGAAGAGCAAATTAACCTACAAAGAGCTGCACTGGTACTCTGCCCAGTATACATCAGAAGATCCATACCTGTTTAAGCACCCATAACCAGACAACCCTGGGCAGCACAGTACCGTATCAGACAGCCATATCAGCCGCTGATACGGAACGAAGAGTACCTACATACGGTCCACGAAGAGACCCCAAAAGCCTTAATGGAAGGCCAGTGGAAATGACTTAAGGGCCTGAACAGACTCTTGGATGAACAGACTCGTGAATGAACAAAGACGGCTATCAAAGACAAGCACGCCAGTGCGAGTAACTACAAAATAAATGTAATGGACACAGAGAAGAGACAATGGTAAAACGTGAGGAAACGGTGCTAAGTGACAAGATGGAAGCAACCGACCTGTTAAACGTGTGTAAATAGGCTTGAAACACAAGATGCTAAGAAATCGATACTGCTTGCAATGCTTAGTAGAAGATAGAGCAGCAAGCGCCAACCATATATCTACCTCAATAAGGCACATTATACAAGTGCGACTCCATTTTGTAAAAGCAGAAATGTACCCAGACGGCCAGAGGCCTGATAGGCCAAGTTTCGAAACCCAGCTAAAGGCAAGAGAAGGAGCGGAATCGAAACTCAACAAAGAGCGGCTCATGCCTAGGAAATCGAGATCAACCAGAGAAGGGGAGGAGAGCGTCAGCTAACAAAACTCAAACTTCAGAGCATACCAGCCTGCCTCATGAAGGTCAAGATAAGGGGGGACCATGCAGGTGGCGAGGCTGACACAGAATTAAACGCACTAAAAACTGGAAACTGAAGCAGATTCATGGTGAACTAACACTTGATCAGCCAGGCGCGAAGAAGTACCATCGCCTGATGTCATCCAGGACCCGAGGATGCCATAACCTTTCCCGATAAGAGACTACAGTTTCGAGGCCATCCTTAGCCAATTAATTGACACAACGCCCTAAAACACTGATTGATGGAAGGGAGGCAGGGTGAAACTTGGGACACCAGGCACAGGGGTGTCCATTCTGCATGCTGCTAATTAAAAGTGGAAATGTATGTCTAGGGGTGTAACCTGCCCAATCACAATGGACCAAGTTATCTGGAGTCCTATAGATATTGTAACCAATAGGACGTTGTAGATGTAGTGACGTCTATCACTCATGATGTAGAGGGATGGGCGTAGACGCCCACCCGATAAAAGTTATCAAATCTGCATGCCCTATTATCCTACACAGATATAACATGTATGCTTAAGTTACCTTTCATAACCAATTATAGTGCATGATGATTTTTTATAGAAATTAGACGTCAGTGAAGACAATTTTCGCCTATAAGAATTGCTGTTCGACTGAGGTTCGAGGAAGTCGGAGCGAGACAGGTGATCGCAATGCTGCTGATTTCCATTTGTTTCTCTGTTTGATGTACTTGTCATTAAACAGACTTCCCTTTGCCAATTTACTGAGTCCTCATTATTGAGTCGTGTTGGAGTAAGTGAATCCTGCACCCCATGTCCTCACATGGTGCAGCTATCTTGTCTTACAAGTTCTGGAGGGTGAGTGCTGACCTATGGGCCCGTCAGCGATTTCCTCTTCCCCAGAACACTTGGTAGCGTGAGGATGGTTTCGGCCATTAATTATTGATCATTAATACTAAGACACCTTTAGACCTACGGCACGAAGTAACTCTAGGCCTTCGGTAAGATCACAAGTCCTTTTGCCATTCCGGATGACTAGACCGAGAAGCTCCCCGTGGACAATGATAGAGTAAAATTTGAAAATCTGCAGTGGGTCTGAAGGAACCCGCCTTTGCAAGCATAACCCTTCTCATTCCCACGGGCAGCGGATCGGACGAAAACCTTAAAAGCGGGAAGAGGAAGGGGCGGTGATCCCGAAGTTCCAGAGAGGAAAAGATGCGATCGGTGAGTGAAACAGTAAACTCGTTACTTTGGCAAATGTCTTGTAGGCATTAGAGGAAGTAAGGGAAAGGTAACGGAGGGTGGCAGAGAAAAAATAAAGTAGTTAGAAGTAGAGAAGACTGTATATATATATATATATATATAGGGGGTAATGACTCGAGAATAAGAAATAAAGAGTGCATACCGGGAGGACACCCGAGATAAAACGTAAGGATTACTGGGGGGACACCTGAGATAAAACGTAAGGATTACCAGGGGGGCACCTGAGATAAAACGTAAGGATTACCGGGGGGACACCCGAGATAAAACGTAAGGGTTACTAGGCGGGCACCTGAGACAAAACGTAAGGATTACCAGTGGGGCACCTGAGACAAAACATAAGGATTACCAGGGGGGCACCTGAGATAAAAACTTAAGGATTTGCCTTATTCCTGCGCTTTAAAGAGTGGTCAGAAGAAACGTGAACTCATAGTCCACAGTGGGGGGGCAATTTAGGCTACGGTGACGATTAAAGACGGCATCAGAGGGGTTCGTTTACACCCCATGTCGGGGTATTGATTAGAAGGCAGGTATACGTGTGTCCAGCTGGTGTTCGTCTAGTCTGTCGAGTGTCTGTCATATGTGTCTTGATGTATGTCAAATGTAAAATAATTGTATTAATGATTGGTTGAAATGCATTTTGGCTTTACGTCATTCTGTAACTAAGAGGGAATCGCCATTGAATTGATGGGTTTTGAGTAAATTGTTGGCATAAATTTTGGCGGGAAAAGATTGGATTGGAGCTTGCGTATGTGGTGCTCGGTCATACCATTGAAAGGTTAAAGAATTGCATAAATACTGTAAGTGACGAAATTAAAAATGGAGGAAGTTACCCCGCTTGCGCATTTGTGCAAGCAGCTACCCAAGCATGCACCAAAACAAAAAAAATACAGCACTGAGTGGGTCAAGGGTACCGCTTATAAGATGTTTATGCCATGACCCCAGAACGGGTCACTCTCTAAGGCTGTTTTACAGCATATGACTACCTTCCTATATGCCACATATACAGGCAAGAAGCTAGAGAAACATCTTGCTGTTCTAGAATTGTGGAAAATGTTTGAAGAAACAAAGGTGGAAGAACCGCCCACAGACTGGATACTAAATGTATGTATGGAGGGGGGTGAGACGCCTACCGTGCCACCAGCCCCGCCTGAGCCAGTCATTGAAGGAAGCAAGTCAGAGGGTCTTTACCCACTAAGACAACTTAAGGCAGCCACGGGGTTTAGCAACCCCACATATGAGTCGTCTACGTACAGTAGTGAAGATAATAAAGGAAAAGAACAGGAAAACAATATCGTCTCCGCAGTCTCAAGGGACAAAGAGAGATGCAAAGATGAAGGGAAAGATTGGGCACGGAGTTGTGCACCTCCAGATAAGGAGTAGAGGGAAATAATCGAAAAGGAAATGACGGTAGAGGTGATGAGATAGCATTCGCGAAAGACGAATGGTTGGGAGGTCAAATACTACTGAAGTTGGATGGAAAAGGAAGTGATGATTTGAGGCCAATGGAGATGTCTGATGAGATGCAAAGGAGAGAGATAGAGAAAGGGATAGAAGAAAGGGATGAAAGGACAAGAAAGAAAGATAGGCTAAGGCGAGAACAACTATATCGCGAAGAGCAAGGAATACCGCTCATTCGCACACAATACGCAGCCTATAAAAAGTACAGGCAGAACATGTTAAGGTTAGTGGAAGAAAGGAGAGTGCATGAAAGGAAAGTAAAAAAGCGGGAAGATGAGGAAAGTAGAAGGGCAAAAGAACATAGAAATGAACGGAGGAGGGAAGTAGATAAGGCTAGAGAAGAAGCAAAGAAGCGAAAGGAAATAGATGAGGAAATAGAACGTAAGCACAGACAGAGGGCACGGGATCCTGAATATTTGGAGCGGGAAGTGATTAAACCCAATCCTACAGTAGAATGGGAAGACATAGAAGAATTCTTTCCTGCAAGTGATGCGGTACCAGGTACAAGCAGGACAAATTTTGAAGATGACATCGACACCAGAAGCATCGGGGAAATGATTGATAAAATATACGATGAGATGGGGTTGGAACAGATATCCGATGGGGGAAGGGAAGATGAGCGCTTAGAGAGCACTCAGCTATATGACACTGAGGATGTTACCCTAAGTAGTGGGAGCAGGGGACTGTCCCTAGACAGGCTGGAGATTGGGCAGAACGAAGAAGATGCAAGGAGTTGTGTAAACTGGGAGTATTCAGAATCTGACTCCCGTGGGGAAATGGAGGATGTGGCACACGAAGAAGGGAGACAGTGCGAAAAACGGCTCCCAGGGGACCGAGAGGTACGATGGACAGACGCTAGTGGGTCCACAAGCAGGGCACCGAAGTCTGCCGCGCAGTCCGGCCGACAAGAAGGAACACGCCGCGGTCAGAGGGGGGCATCAGCACCTGCCTATGCAGACAGATTAAGGGCATTGCCAGGTAGATGGCAAGGCGGGAATGCCACCCCGGCGATAGACCGGATAGCTGTGGGGAAAGAGAAGGAGGACTGTGCTTTCCAATTCCCGTTGCTAGAAAAGGGGGGAGCAAGACCACAGTATATTCCATGGCCACTCATGGACAGAGAGAACCTTAAAAATAAGCTTCCAATGCTGACATCGGGAGCCGGAAAGTGGATACATGAGAAAATGACGGGGGGTGTCACCTTAGCTATAGGGGACATCAAGGGCCTCCTAATTGCCATACTTGGTGAAAGAGCAGATGATGTATGGAAAAGGGCCGGCTATCCTAGGGTAACCCTAACTAACATCTCCCATGACGGAGCGCCATTTAATAACTGTAGGGCAGCAGTGTGGAAAGCGCTGCGAACGCTATATCCAGACACTTCTGATATGGGGGCTATAATGACTCGGAAAATGAAAGAGTCAGAAGACCCATTGATTTATATCCAGAATTTTCAGCACGCGTGGGTGCTCGAAACGCATGAGTCTTCGACGAAATCTATCCCTGTATTCTACCACATATTATGCCAGGGGTTGCCTGAACCGGTGCAGAAGCAGCTCAAAAAATTGGTAGGAGCAGAAGCAAAACCATGGGCAGAAATACAGTTGATAATTGCACACTACTGTAGATTGTTGCAAGAAAAGAACGGGAAAAAGGAGGCAACTTGTAAGGGCAAGGAGGCGAAGCTGGTGCAAAAGAAGCTCTCGAAGTATGCTCTCGAGGGAGCCATGCTCACCAGCCCAGCCGAACCAAGCGCACAACAAGCGACCAACCCATTGCAGAATAATCAGGGTAATGCAGGATTTTGCCCAAGGGGAAGGGGTTTTGGAGGAAGAGGATGGCAGAGTAATCAAGGAGGGTTTCGAGGTAACCAGGGAGGCTTTCAGAATAATTAAAATGGCTTTCAGAACATGCAGATGGGCAGTCCAGCTATGCCAGATGGACAGATGGCCCGACCACCGCCAGTATGTTGGCTGTGTGGAATGACAGGACACGTGGCGCGCATGTGTAGAAGCCAAGGCATGCGGCAAAACAGCCAAGGGATGGGGGCAGGCTTGGTGAATCAGCCTGCCGTCCCGCCACAGGGCGGTGCACAAAATTACAAGTGGTTCAACCACCGAACATAGGGAACTTGCCACAGGGAAAATCCCAGCAGGCACCACCGCAAATGTCACAGGGTGCTAGCTCCGGAAAGTGAGTCAACCCTGGGGCTGAGGGAAATCAACAAGTATGCAGTGGGCTGAACTTATATATGAAATAGGACAGCTCACGGGGGACTCTGATGTGCTCTATCTTATCAGTGACACCAGACCCTAACAGGGAACCAAGGGTGAATGTCACCATAGGGGGTAAAGAATATTCCTTCTTAGTTGACACGGGTGCTACGCGCTCGTGCATACGAGAGGGCAAATTTCCCTTGTCCAGCGAGGCTATAGATACTCAGAGTTTCATTGGAGCTCATAGTAGAGTTCCCTTTACAGACACACTCCCAGTCTCAGTGGGAGAGTGCAAAATTAATGTACCCCTATTATATTCACGTCAGACCCCAGTAAATATTCTGGGCCGAGACCTGATGACTAAATTAAACATGACCATATTGTTTAGTGAGAATGGTATAGTGTGCTCCACTCCAGGAATGCATTATTCAAACGTGTGCCAAATGATCAGAGCATACTCAGGACGTATAGCCATGAGAGCTGTACCGTTAGAGGCAGAAGTCTTTGCATATGGCGTGCTGGTGCTTATGGCGGGACTGCCAGGCCTCGCAGACAAAACTATGAGAACCCCTGATGAGTTTCTGTTCAGACCAAGAATACCCATGCACGAAGAGGAGAGACAAGTATTTCCCTTAATGATACAATCTGCCGCAGTGCGAGGGAAAGTGGTATTGGTAGAAGGATATGATGACGAAGGCAGACAATGGTGTGCAATTATCGCCATAGAAGAAGGGTATCGAGTGACTGACGTCACTGATGCCGATCTGTTCGAAGAGCACCCTGACCTAGAGGAGACAAGAGTGGAAGTAAGTATCACATTTTGGGTCAAAATGATCAGACGGGAGGTGCCACAGAGAATGATGCTGGTGCTTGTACATCCAGAATACTTTGATGACGACATGGCCCAAGTGCCTGCCACAGTATGGACTACAGGGCCCTATCACAAAGGCCTCCTGAAGGGGGCAGGTGAAGTGAAAATTAAACTGAAACCAGGAGCAATTTTACCACGAGCGCGACAATATCCCATGTCCAGAGAAGCGGATGAAGGGATCGCGAAGATAATTTCTGCCATGATGGTGCAGGGCATCTTAGTGACGTCAGCATCATCTTGCAAGACAGTGATTTACCCTGTCAAAAAATCAAAGGGAGGGTCTTGGCGTTTAATCCAAGATTTACGACCCTTTAGACCCTAATCCATTTATAATACTGTGTAATATACTCACTGAGGCAAAATATTTCACGGTGATCGATTTGAAAAATGTGTTTTTCTCAATTCCGTTGCACCATGACTCTCAAGACCTGACGTCATTCACCTTCAGACAAATGCGCCTGAAAAGTATGAGGTTGTCACAGGGGTATTGCGAGGCCCCGTCTATTTTCAACAGAGTCCAGCAAATGGACCTAAGCAATATTGCGGTGGAGAGTGTTGTTTTGCAGTATGTAGATGACATTCTGATCTGCAGCACCACTGAAGAGCAATGCAGGCGCGACTCAGTCCAGCTATTGACTATACTGGCTGAAAAGGGATACAAAGTTGATAAGGAAAAGTTGCAGTACTGTCAACAGGAGGTGTTGTACATAGGGCAACTAATCTCTCACGAGGGAAAAAAGGTAACCCCAGAAAGGGCTGAATTCATCATGAACACGGCCAAGCCGCGCACGATAAAACAAATGCAGAGCTTCTTAGGCCTATGCAATTATGTCAGAGCATGGGTCTTCGAGTACAGCTCGTATACCAAGCCCTTGCTTCAGGCTTTGAAGAAAGCCCAGGCAACAAAAGGAGAAATTGAATGGAATGAGGCAATGGAGAAAGGGTTTGGAGAACTCAAGGGGGCAATTTGTAAGGCCCCAGTTCTCGGGATTCCTAATTATGCAGAGGAATGCTACCTGCTCTCACACTCCGATGGTAATTTTATGACAGCAGTGCTCGCGCAGCGAACCTCACTGGGGTATAAGCCCCTAGCATATTACAGCTGGAGTCTGGACCCGGTTATGAAGGGCCACTTCCCATGCAAACAAAATCTTGCTGCTGCCGCATTTGCTATCGAAAAGGCGTCATCCATTGTGATGGAGTGCACAATGACATTGTATGTTGAACATTCGCTGTTCGCCATACTAGAGAAGCCAAAGGGCACACTGACGTCTCAGAGAGCATCCGCCTATGAGGTGATTATCTCTAACCCATCGATCAAAATAGTTCGATGTAAAACTGTGAACCCTGCTACATTCACAGCTGAGCCAGTCACAGAGGGAGAACCTATACACGACTGTGCGAACTATGCAGGATTCTATGATGAGATCCCCAGGGTAAAAGAAAACGCCCTGGCAAGTGGAGAGATCATCTTTATTGATGCAGAACTGCTGGCACTGATACTCGCCATTGAGAATCATGCAGACCAGGAAGTAACTGTGTACAGTGAATCACCCTATGTGACGTCCACAGTACATGCAGGTCTAGCGCGCTGGAAAAGGAGGGGCTACCTCCGAGCAGACAGTACGCCAGTGCAACATGCAGCCTTATTGGACAGGCTGATAAAAACACTACAGCTCCCAGTGGGAATAGCGGTTGTGAAATGCGCCGCTCATACCAAGGGGATGGATTTCGTGTCACGTGGAAATCATGAAGTGGACACGGAAGCCAAGCGCATGGCATCCAAAACTGAAACAATCATGGATGTGGAGGTGGCACGTACCCATGAGAGGATGATGGTAGCGCGAGCCACAGCAGAAGCCTATAGCAATACGGGGCAGACTCAGCTAATGGAGCTCTAGGGGAGGCACCTCAGGAGGAGAAAAATTTGTGGAAGCATCAAAGTTGTTCTTTAAACCCCTCTGAGGGTTGTGGAGGCAAGACAGCACTGGTAAACCAGTAATGCCTGTCGCCCTGCTAAAAGTAGCATTAGAACAACTATACTACCCCATCCATATGACAAAAGAATATATTGCTGCAACGCTCGCAGAAGACTGGTTCACACCGAATTTAGCAGAGCATGTTGTATTCTTCATGGTGAAATGCATAATCTGCCAGCAATTCACCGCTGGGCACACATTAAAAGTAGTGAGAGGAATCATCCCCAGACCAAATGGACCATTCCAGCACTTGCATATTGACTACATCGACATGATTCAAGTGTGCAACGGGTACAGGTATTTAATTGTGGTGGTGTGTCCATCCTCTAGATGGATAGAAGCAGGTCCCTGTACACACCCTGATGCTACCTGTGCTGCCAAGTTCCTAGTGAGGGAGGAGTTCCCTAGGTGGGGCGTGTGCGAAGTAATGAGATCAGATAACAGGGCTCACTTTGTAAATTCAGTTTTCGAACAGATTAGCTTGTGCTTGGTATAAAGCACAAGTTCTCGTTGGCGTATCATCCTGAGGGGAACGGGATATGTGAACGGATCAACGGCTTGCTTAAGGAGAGGATAGCCAAGTTGAAGCTCACATTAAGGAAGGGATGGCTGCACTGTCTACCATTGGCATTGTATGCACTTCGGAACCAACCCGGCTCCGACCATCATCTTACGCCGCATGAGATAGTTACAAGCAGAAGGATGAGGACCCCTATTACCCCACCGAGATAGAGCTAGTTGTGATGCCCAGCCGACTATAGAGAGGTCCTGGGAACAGAGATGCAAAAGTACCTTAACTATATGACATCCAGCGCCTCTGTCATTACAGGCCAGCTGTAGCGATGGCGAAAAGGGGACGGCGCAGCACGAATCACCTCAGGAAGTGCTGAAGCAGACACCGAGCAAGGTGTACATGCACCCGTCGTCTTCCCTGGTGATAGCGTGCTTGTGAAGAATTTTACCAGGAAAAGGTGGGACGAGCCAAGATTTCATGGCCCTTTCATCGTAAAGGACTGCACCCCCTCTGCCGTCAAGCTCCAGGGCAGAAGGGCATGGATCTTCCTGAATGACATTAAACCCTATATAGGAGAGAGCCCTCCTGCTGCATCCAACTGCAAAGAAACCACAGACAACGGGGAAGAACCTCAGCACGTGCAGACAAGATCCATGGGGAGGAAGAAGGACGCATGATCAGAAAACCAAGACAAAGAACACAGATGCAAGTTGTGGCATAAAACTGGACAGGTTCCCCAAGCAAGGGGAAATAAGGACATAACGGTCACTCTGTACATCCCAGTTGCAGGGTAAAGAGAAGCACATCCAAAGCCACAACAACATTGATAAAATGAACTTTCGAAAGCACGACATGCTCAATTAGTACAAAGAATCAAGACTCTGATAGACTGCAAATAAGACATTGCCTGAGAGTGTAACACAGTATCCTGAAGCAATCTGTATCGAGACTTTGTTCACAGAATGTATGGTACATTCCAGCAGAAATCTCAAGTGGGATGTTCTAACCTATTTCCAACTCGTGGTGTTATCATACCCATCACTCATAGGGAGAGGAGCCAGTGTCACAGACTTTATTCAAGATCTGGCCAACAAGAAAATAATCTGGCAACTACTGACTGTCATCACGGAAGCTTTCATTGCACTGCCCAAGTACAGTGATAAGGGTACAGATGCTTCCACCACAAGTGATCATTGACGAACTGACATACACACTCTTCTTCCGCATCATAGAGGAATGCCCAGGACTCATCGGGAGAACTACAGATACCTTAACCTTTATCAGAGATCCAAGAAACAACGAATTCCTAAACCGAGTGTGGTACAAACTGAACTATGTGGTTGCAATCCACGCAGCAGTAAAGTGTGAAGACTGTTCACGTCACAAGAAAGGCCTATGATCTAGAGACCAGAAAATCAGAACGAATGTCGTTGTCACCAGAAGACAGCAGATATGCATACCATGTCTTCTTTCACCTCATTGAGAACTTTCCAGAATTAGTGGGTAGACCAACCAATGTTGACGTACCTGATTTCCTCAGAGACTATCACAACCCTCAGCCCTGACCCCCACTGGCAAGCCCACAAGCCAGGTGGAATCAGGGCTCAGATCTTTAATAAGGCCAGACTTCCACTTTTCAAGCCCTCTTGGGGCCAGTCCTGGCGCCTTTGCCACCAGGCTCATCAGTTGGGAGAGGCATCTGCTTAAGGAACTACTTTATTAAGGCTTTCAGACAACATGGAGGCTTCCACATAGCTGGGTTCCTAGAACCAAGCTATGCAGTCTAGTGCTTTGGGTGTGGTGTCCTAGGGACTACTTTACCTGGACTACTTTACAGTGCCTATTTAAACCACACGCGAACAAGAACACACGCTTTGCGTTACTTTGCTTCTAGCAACGTGACGCTCACCGTGTCCAGCTTCTCGCGAACCCGATGAATTCCGGACCTGCAGATAAAACAAAGAAACATTGTTAGCAGCAGAATCTTACTTGCAATCTTCATCCATCTCTGCTCACAGCTCCTGGGCATCTCTTTGGAGGAGTTTGCTGCCCGGATCGAGGGACCTGAGAAAAGGAGAAAGACATTATTAACAGAGGTACTAGAGACATTACTACCATACAAGCGCTTAAAGACTTACCTGGCTGGTTACTTCTCGACCGGCTCTGCTCCGGAAACCCCATCTGCGCTGGGTACTCTCTGCGACCCACGAAAAGGGAAAAACACAGGTCAGTGAGGACAAGGCATTGCTGCGCTATGCAAAGCGCCTCCTTACCGCATCATAGCGCCATAGCGCGGCATCATCTCTCGGTGAGAACTAGCACATCCCGTTCTCCGAGTGGACACTCCATGCCCCTAGAGGAGATAAAAAAAGAGACATTAGAACAGACAAAAGGCATGCAAGAAATACAATGCCATTAATTGCAATAAGACGTACCTGAAAGACACTACAAGGGCCGCAGTCAGTGAGTAACTGGACCGCCAGCGCCCACAAAAGCCAGCGTGCCCCTGCCCAGAGAGCAGGACAGAGAACCCACCGATTCCGGAAACCAGGTGAGAAGAGAACCTGGAGGGGCTGGAAATATAAGGAGGTGGGGGATTAAACTGCTTACCTTGGTCGCCCAGTCCTGACATAGTCTTCATTTTCCAGGCAGAATTCCCTTGACACCGAGACCACAGGGCTCCCAGAGGAGAGGTCTCTCCACATCAACATTCTGGAGCTTCGAGCAGTGTTCTGGGCACTCAAGTCGTTCCTTCCATCCCTCAAGGACAAAGTGGTGAGGATCTTCACCGACAACACCACCACGATGTTCTACATACGGAAGCAGGGAGGCACCAGAGGATGTTTCTGGTTCCCTTCCACTTGGCAGGAATAAAAAAACACCATTGCCGACTCACTCAGCAGGGAGCTGCGCTCGTGACACGAGTGGGAACTATGTCAGGACCAGGTGGATCGGCTCTTTTGACAATGGGGCAAACCCCGGATCGACCTTTTCGCGACGAACTCCAAGTGCCGGAGGTTCGCCAGCAGGTTCCCGCAGCCGAGGAGCATGGGCGATGCTTTCTCGTTCCCTTGGGACGGCCTGTTTCTATACGCGTTCCCTTTGTTGCTGTTGCTGCTCCGTCTCATCAACCAGCTCAAGAAATCCAGGTGCAGAATGATCCTCGTCGCACCGGCGTGGCCGAGGCAGATCTGGTTCCCGGACCTTCTGGACTTGTCAACGTCGCCACCAGTCAAGCTGCCGGCGGACGCGGGTCTTCTCTCCAGAGAAGGAGGCGCCATTCTTCATCACGACCCGGAGTCGCTGAACTTGCAGGCCTGGCTCATGCAGCACAAGAGTTTGGAGGGTACGATATCCCGGCTGACTGCAGAGAGGTTCTTGCAAAAGCCAGGGTGCCCTCAACTCTCAAGTGCTATGGCCGTAAGTGGAAGAGGTTCTCTGTCTGGTGCCGTGCACAGAAGATTAACCCTCTGCGGATTACGGCCCCTCAAGTACTGCCGTACCTACTGTCGTTGGCCAAAGCTGGATTGGCTCACACCTCCATCAAAATACATCTGGCTGCCATTTCCCGATATACCAGGACTACGGGACGGGCGTCCTTGTGGTCTCATCGCCTGGTGAAGGAATTTATGAAGGGACTATTCCGATCGTTCCTGCCGGAGAAGGCTCCAGCCCCGGTGTGGGAGCTTAATGTGGTGCTGACCAGGCTCATGGGGGCCCCATTTGAGCATATGCATTCGGCGCCTTTGAAGTTCCTGTCGTGGAAGACAGTGTTCCTTGTGGCCATCACCTCCTCACAACGAGTGGGAGAGATCCAGGCCCTATCTTGCAAGCCTCCATACTTGACTTTTCACGACACGAGGGTGGTGCTGAGGACGCACCCCTCCTTCATGCCCAAGGTGCCGTCGGACTTCCACCTCAACGAGCCCTTGGTGTTACCAGTTTTCTTCCCGTTGCCTTCGACGTCGGCCGAGAGGACTTTGCGCTCGCTTGATGTAGCTAGAGCGCTGAAGTTCTACGTGGACCGCACAAAGAGTTTTCGGAAGACGTCACAGCTGTTTGTGAACTTTGGGACTGTGAATCAAGGGAAGGCTCTCTCAAAGACTTCCATTTCCAGATGGCTCTCCGGCTGCATCATGCACTGTCACCAGTTGGCAAACCGACTGCTGCCCGGCCGTCCGAGAGCCCATTCGACCAGAGCGATCACTGCTACCACAGCGTTCCTGTCTGGTGTGCCCCTGCTGGACATCTGCAGGGCTGCTACGTGGAGGTCGACGCACACCTTCACAAGATTTTACTGCGTCTATCGGGACTCCAGGGAGGAGTCCAGGGTCGGCCAAGCAGTGCTGCGCAACCTGTTCGCTTAAGGTGAGCCTGGTGAGGAGGTAAGAGATGCTTAATGTTGAGTTGTTGTATTGCTTAATGTTGAGCCTGTTGCCACCTCCCGTGGTTGTGCATGTGTGTACTGCTTTGTATTCTTTTATTCATGAGCATGTGAATCCATGCCAGACCCCATGCTGGAGAAGGAACAAGTTACTTACCTGTAACTGTTGTTTTCCAGCATGGGTCTGGCATGGATTCACATGCGAACCGTCCTGCCTACCCCTCTGCGGCTCTTCACTTTGTCATACTGCCACTTTACGTGCTACCAAATCTGAGGATGGCAGCCAGAGGCAGGGCTTAGGGCTTAGGGAGAGAGCAGTCATTGGCTAGGGGCAGTATGACCCAGAGATCAGTGATTGGTTACTACTAAGAAAGACAGATCAGAAACGAAACTGATACTCATTTTTTCTTTACCGAGGATTCCCAGCCTGACGACGGGGAATATTCATGAGCATGTGAATCCATGCCAGACCCATGCTGGAGAACAACAGTTACAGGTAAGTAACTTGTTCCTTATTATGGACCATTACAGGGCGTGTGGATCCAAGGCAAACATAAGGCTGCCGAAAAACTGGGGAGGCATATGCACACTAGTGAACGTTCACGTTCCCGCGCTAGTGATCCCTAAGAATTACCTGAAGTTGGACAGTTTCCCGAAAGCAGATGCTCATCTAAGAAGAAGGAGATCTAGGGAACTGGTATCCAGGATGAAGAGGGAAGATTACTTTTCTCCCAAATCAGAAGAGGCATTCCATGCAATCCTGTACGAACACAGGCTGTTCAGCCTCACCTCAACAGTATTCACAACACTACTCTTGCCCCACATCCAAGTTGGAGTGAATGCTAAATGGTTGCAGATAACCAGATGGGAGTTATTGCAGACCATCAATACCATGATAAAAGGATTCAACGCGATCAAAGAAGAGCTGAGAGCAATCAGACTGATGACCCTCCAGAACAGATATGTGCTTGACATGATAATTGCAATGGATGGAGGTGTTTGTGCAAAAATCAGAGAATCATGTTGCACGTTTGTACCATCACACGATGAAGAAAACGGAACCCTAACAGAGGCCATAAGCATGTTGACAAGCCGGAAAAACCAGATGATCGATGAAAGTGATGAAGTGGACGATGACAGCTGGTTTGGAGACCTATTCTCGTGGGTCCCACAATGGATGGCAGATATATTCAAGTTTCTGGGAGCTCTACTAGCAATGGTATTGCTAGGATTCTGTGTTATCAAGATAATCATTAGACAGTGCCAGAAAACTGCGAAGAAAGCCATAGGGATGAAAATAATGGTTGACGTTGAGCCAGGGTGAAAGCCCAGAGACCTGACTGATGAAGAAATAAGAAGACTTTGTGAAAGCCAGCACATTTGTGCCAGAGGGAACGAAGTTCACATACCCTAAGAAACAAAGAAGGTATGAAGGAAAATGGATCTACTGCAGCCCAAATGGACAATGTCAGCTAATGAAATGGAACAAAGACGAACATGTGAAGACAGCAGGGAGTTTGAAGAGAGTGATAAAAATATGGACTCCAAAGGCTCACACATTCACACCATCATGTACAAACGCTGACGACGATGAACGTGACACCGAAGAATCAAAAGAAATTAATGCAAAGGAGGTTGCAGAAGTGGTCGATGAACCGACCAGAGGGGGGAGTGTAGAGGAGGTCCCAGACATGGCCTGCACCCCTTCCCCTCATTTTGAGGTACCAGGAGCGTACTCGCCAAGGTATGTGACGTATGACGAGCAAATGAACCTACAAAGAGCTGCACTGGGACTCTGCCCAGTATACATCAGAAGATCCATACCTGTTGAAGCACACATAACCAGACAACCCTGGGCAGCACAGTACCCTATCAGACAGCCATACCAGCCGCTGATACGGAACGAAGAGTACCTACATACGGTCCACGAAGAGACCCCAAAAGCGTTAATGGAAGGCCAGTGGAAATGACTTAAGGGCCTGAACAGACTCGTGAACGAACAAAAGCGGCTATCAAAGACAAGTACGCCAGTGTGAGTAACTACGAAATAAATGTAATGGACACAGAGAAGAGACAATGGTAAAACGTGAGGAACCGGTGCTACGTGACAAGATGGAAGCAACCGACCTGTTAAACGTGTGTAAATAGGCTTGAAACGCAAGATGCTAAGAAATCGATTCTGCTTGCAATGCTTAGTAGAAGATAGAGCGGCAAGCGCCAACCATATATGTACCTCAATAAGGCACATTATACAAGTGCGACCTAGGCGGCCAGAGGTCTGACAGGCCAAGTTTCGAAACCCAGCCAAAGGCAAGAGAAGGAGCGGAATCAAAACTCAACAAAGAGTGGCTCATGCCTAGGAACTCGAGGTCAACCAGAGAAGGGGAGGAGAGCGTCAGCTAACAAGACTCAAACTTCAGAGCATACCAGCCTGCCTCATAAAGGTCAAGATAAGGGGGGCCCAAGAAGGTGGCGAGGCTGACACAGAATTAAATGCATTAAAAGCTGGAAACTGAAGCAGATTCATGGTGAACTAACACGTGATCAGCCAGGCGCGAAGAAGTACCATCGCCTGATGTCATCCAGGACCCGAGGATGCCATAACTTTTCCCGATAATAGACTACAGTTTCGAGGCCATCCTTAGCCAACTAATTGACACATCGCCCTAAAACACTGATTGATGGAAGGGAGGCAGGGTGAAAACATGGGACACCAGGCACAGGGGTGTCCATTCTGCATGCTGCTAATTAAAAGTGGACATTTATGGCTAGGGGTGTAACCTGCCCAATCACAATGGACCAAGTTATCTGGAGTCCTATAGATATTGTAACCAATAGGACGTTGTAGATGTAGTGACGTCTATCACGCCTGATGTAGAGGAATGAGCGTAGACACCGACCCGATAAGAGTTATCCAATCCGCATGCCCTATTATCCTATACAATTATAACACCTATACTTAAGTTACCTTTCCTAACCAATTATATTGCATGATCATTTTTTATAGAAATTAGACGTCAGTGATGACGATTTTCACCTATAAGAATTGCTGTTCGACTGAGGTTCGAGGAAGTCGGAGCGAGACAGGTGATCGCAATGCTGCTGATTTACATTTGTTTCTTGGTTTGATGTACTTGTCATTAAACAGACTTCATTTTGCCAACTGTCCTCATTATTGAGTCATGTTGGAGTAAGTGAATCCTGCACCCCCTGTCCTCACATGGTGCAGCTATCTTGTCTTACAAGTTCTGGAGGGTGAGCGCTGACCTATGGGCCCGTCAGCGATTTCCTATTCCCCCGAACATCTCTTCTTCGCACTGCCTTCTTACTTTCCCTCTGAAGTATGCCTGTTGTCCTCTCCTCGCTTTGGAGCTCTTGGTAACTCTGCCTCCTGGATCCTGCGAACCTTGCCTGGCGCTCTTCCTTCTCTGGCTTGGCTTTCGGCCACTCTCCTCTTACCTCCTTGTTGCCTCCTCTCTTGACAGAGTCCCCCTCTTTGTTCTACCTTGCTTTTTCGGCTCTGCTTACCTTTCTGGAGTACAGCTTTACAATCTTGTTTGCCACACAACTTTCTATCTACAGATGCTACGGCCACATTTTATGTCAATACTGCTTACTGGATCTACAGAAACACCATCTTTTGCATACATTTGACAAGGGTTTTTTCAGCCATTTGGCCTTTTCTCTTTAACATACCGGTATTTTTTGGGAAGGGGCCCCTTGCCTTAGCTGTGCTAGTGGTGGGCATAGTGGCTACCTCCCGGGGAAAGGAGCGCAAGTCATCTAATAAAAAGGCTACTCCGACGGACTCAGAAGAAGAGGAATTCACTGCAGAAGACGCAGATGAGGATTCACACACCATTGTTGGCAGTTTGCAATGCACAGAGACTACATCTACGATGGTAACGGCAGCACAAGTTCAGGGTCTAATTGAATTGCTGCCATCCAGGGGCTATCTATGGAACTGCAGAATGTGAAAGCCGAAAACGCTGTCCTAAGACAACTTGTAACTTCCAGGGATGACCGCCCCACTGACCTGCCCCCCAAAGCTCTTGCTTCAGGCTCACCGAAGAGACTGAAAGAGTTTATGGATGCTTGCATCGTGCATTTTACTTTTCGTACCAACACTTACTCCACTGACAAGGCTCGAGTGGGTTATATGGTATTCAATATGGCAGGCAATGCAGTTGCATGGGTCTCTCCATTGGTGACTTCAGCCGACCCTGTGATGCAGGATTTCGAGGCATTCATAGCCTTATTGAGGAGGACCTTTGAAAGAGCCGAGGTGGCCTATTCAGCTTGTGAGTCGTTGTTGGATTTGCGACAGGGGACCACTGATCTGATGTCTTACATTAATGAATTCAAGCAGACAGCTGCAGAGGCTGTATGGCCTGAGGACACTCAATTTGTCACCTTTGGAAGAGGATTACAGGAAGAACTCAAGGACGAGTTGGCAAGAGTTGCCCGACCTTCTTCACTCTCCGATCTGATGACCTTGACTCTCCAAATAGACTTATCGGCTTAGTGAAAGAAAGGTGGAGCGCAAGAATTGCCCCTTCAAACCTCCAATGGTTCTGCCTCCTGTTTCACCTCACCAAGTTTCCGGTGAGACTTCTAAAGAAGAACCCATGCAGATTGCTGCTGCATGAGGTCCTATGTCCAGCACGGAATGGAAAACAAGGCAGGACCACGGTCTGTGTATGTATTGTGGTTCAGAAGGTCATTGCTACGGGATTGCCACGAAACCCACCCCCAAACAACCTTGCCCCCTCATTCTCAGGAACAAGAGACTAGGCACCAGATTCCGCATTCGTCACTCCCACACCAACGCCACCAAGCAAGCCTCACATACTCCACCCAGCTCACCCTCATCCACCGCTACATGCAAAACCAAGACCACAGGGGTTAAACTGCCTGTGTTCAAGGGAGCCCTTATCAGTGCTAGATCTCTCACAGCACACGCTCTTGACATAGCCAACCTCATCTCCACTGCTGACCTTGACTTCATTGCCATATCCGAAACTTGGCTACATGCCGCATCTGGCCCCTCTCTATCCCTGGCCTTACCGCCTGACTACGGCATCTCGCGCTGTGACCGCTCCTCTGCACAAACCAGAGGTGGCGGCGCGGCCTTCATCCACAAAAATTCCCTTGACCTAAGAGTGGTATCCGACTCCAAACTCGAATCAGCTGAACTGCTCTCAATCAAATTATTACTAACACCCAACCAAACGCCCACTCTTCACCTTATCTACAGCCCCCAAATCCGGCACCCACCTTTGTCAGTGAAATTTTTACTCTCCTTCTTGACAAAACGAAAAACAACTCACAAACAATCATCTTAGGCAACCTCAACTTAGGTTGTGGCGACCCAAAAGATCCTGTGGCAAATGATCTGGAGAATGCTCTCACAGACCTAGGCCTCACCCTGTACATCCAAGAACCGACCCATATCAAAGGCAGGACCATCGATTGGTTAGCCGGCTCCAACTGCAACATCCAGATCCTCAACACCCCATGCTTATGGTCTGACCATCACATCATAACGTTTAACATTGAAGCAACCCCGCGAGCCCCGACACCAATAACCCCAGCACTCCCTACTCGCAACAAAAAAAATATAACAAAGGAACAACTCCTCCCACTGTTACTCCCATCCCTTAATGCGACTATTAACTCATGTTCTAATCCCACCTCCCTAGCAGACACCTATAACCAAACTATGCTCACGGCTGTAGACTCTATAGCACCAATCAAACTTAGGAAGGCCAAACCACGAGCACATCTTAACTCATGGTTCACTCCACAGCTAAGAATCCTCCGCAAAGCTAAACGCTGTGCGGAAAATCGTTGGAAAAGCCACCCGTCTGGTGAGCATAAAGATGGTTTCCTCCTCGCCTCCCTTACTTATATAGATGCCATCATTACTGCTAAAAGAGAGTCGCCTAACAATCGTATCCTGCAAGCCGATTGAAACACCAAGGAACTCTTTAGAATCCTAAAAGAGCTTGAAACCCCAGTCTCCCCTCCAGACACATGCACGAAAGATAGCAAATGGTGTGCTAACATTCAAGCAGCCTTACTAAACGAAATCTCTATGCTTCAATCCAAAATTAAAGACAAGCAGGACAGCCTGAAGCTTGACAACCGCTCACTCTCCCCTACTAGTCCCCCCCTTCCTGACACTGCTAACACTAAACCCTTCACCTTCTCAATGCTCACTGTCACTGAGGTAGAAAACATCATCCTGAGAATTAAACCGTCCAACTGTCAAGGTGACCCGTGCCCAGCTCCTATAATTAAGGATTCTGCCCATGATCTAGCTCCTTTCATTACAGCCTTCATCAACTCCTCGTTTAAAACAGGTATTGTCCCGGACAACCTTAAGGACGCGTGGGTGATCCCGCTACTAAAAAAACCTTCTCTAGACCCATGTATACCCGAACTTCCGACCTATTACTACAGTACCGTTTCTGCTTAAGATACTGGACCGCACAGCTTACCTGCAGATCCAAAACTATCTCGAATCGAACAATCTGTTAGGTCTACGACAATCCGGATTTCGGCCTAGACACGGGACCGAAACGGCTCTATTAGACCTAAAAACTCAGATCGAAGTATTGAAGGACAAGGGCAAATTAGCAATGCTATTACTCCTCGACCTTTCCGCCGCATTTAACTTGGTCAACCACCAGATCCTTTGCAGGCACCTCCACTCTGCTGCCAACTTCTCACCGTCCGCTGCGGCTTGGATCAAATCCTTTTTGAGCAACAGATCCATGAGGGTCTTTGCACCTTCCGCAGCCGCGGATCCCTCCCCTATTCATTGCGGCCTACCTCAGGGATCTTGCGTGTCACCTACACTTTAAAATATCTTTACGAAACCACTCTTTGATGTGCTTGACTATCTGGGTGTCTCTTAACTAATTATGCGGACGACACCCAGATACTCATTCCCATCTCAGGTGATTATTTAGCTGACACCAAGGCCCTCAATAACGTCTACCTGGTCATCCAAGCCTGGATGGCCCAGCACCAGCTATGTCTAAACGACGATAAGACGGAGCTCCTTATCTTGGGTACCTCACAACGCCTGAGCAAACTTGAGCCGTCTTATCAGTCATTCACCATAGACGGCAATACCACACGAGTCTCGAAAGACACCAAAACATTAGGCTTTTACCTGGACTCCACCCTATCCTTATCCAGACAAACAAATGCAGTCAGGTCTGCCTCTGCCTACATGTGCAAACTCATTTCAGCCTGCAGACTATTTCTCACCACCTCCAACAGTGTCACACTAGCTAGAACACTTATCATGGCAAAAATTGATTACTGCAGTGCTCTTTACTTGTACAAACTCCAAACTACCCAGAATGATGCCATTCGAGCGGCCTTGAACATCCTTCGTAACCACCACATTTCAGAAGCCAGAACCAGCCTAAAGTGGTTACCTGTGAAGCAGAGAATCTCTCAAAAAACTCTGTCCCTCACGCACAAATGCCTGGCCAACAAGGCCCCGATCTATCTCTGCAGTCGGCTATCGCGTCACTCTTCTGCCCACGACTAAGAACTGCTCAGACCCACTGTCTAACGATCCCCAGGTTTAAGCTTCAAAAAGCGGGAGGCACCAGCTTCCCTGTCCTAGCCTCTAAACTATGGAACACCCTCCCTGCTACCATCAGAGCAGAAGACTCTTTCAACACCTTTAAGACCAAAACCAAATCCTGGCTCTTTGACCAGCAATAAGACATGCTCGACATCTCTGTCCGACATAATCCGGTTTGTTTCCTTTGATACCATTTCTGGCCCACTACCTCTGTTACTAATTCAGCACACCCTAGGATCCATCCTCTGTAATCCTAGTTGCACTGTAACCTATGTAATATATGTAATTAGTAAGACTGTTAATATGCTGCTACTGTAAATTTTGTAATGTAATCTCTTTGTATTTTTTTTTTCTTGCAACCTTGTACAAATTGCGCCCTGATGCCCCCGGGCCTGATGGATTGCGCGTTATAAATAAACAAATACAAATACAAATTGTCCCGAAGTTCCACCACAGAGAATGCGAAACGAAGACCCCGGTTCTAGGAGGGAAGCTGGATCAGGGTTTTTGGAACCATTCCCTGTTAGCCACCCACTCTGCAGCTGTTGAACAAAACACCAGATATCTGGAGGTTCGCGTTTGTTAGGGAGAACTCTCTCTTTAGGCTGAATTTCCTAACCTAGTGAGTCCCCCTGCAGCTTTGCTGGATTTCTGGAGTTTGTTTTTTTTCTCCTGCCAAGAGTGAGACTCTTTTTCTCCCACTCTTGGACATGATTTATTGTGTTCCTTTGACTGTTAATGTGTTTTATGGGCTATGGGGTCCTTTACTCCATAGGGTCTCATGTGTTTTTACTATGTGTGTTACACAGCACCCTCCGTGCCGTAACACAGGGGTGTCATAGTGACTGACTACTGTCTCCCAGGGCATGTAAAGTCACCATTGGCTTTACTAGTCCCAAATTATTAACAGAAACCAGTACAAACCATCATATTGTGGACGTACTGGTCGGGGCAATTCGATTGCCCCGGGGTCTGTTAGTCAAGGGGCACGTCTCCGTCCCCCCTGATCAAGTTTTGGCTGGTGGCAGTGGAAACTACTTTTTATATTCGACCGCGAATATTTCCCTATGGGATTTTCCCATTGTTCGAGGCTACCAACTTTAATTATTTAATTCTCATAGCCTCGAACATACCGCCGGTTTATTTAATTAATATTAATTCGCCGGTTGGTAATTTTTGCCAAGACTCGATTCTAAAATGGCGTTTGTGCTCTGTTCTGTGACTCCAACCCAAGTCGAGCCCTTTGTTCCACTTTTTGGTGGGCTTTTCCACAGAAGCCTCCAAAAGCGGTGCCACTCTGTCTGGGTACCACAGGGGGTGTGGGAGGGGGTTTAGGCACCCTGGACTGAGCTACCTTGGTAACGCAAGTCGCACTCTTGTGTGATTGGCCCAAGTGGTGAGCTGGCCGGCTCACCACTTAGCATGTTTGATTGACAGCTAGGCTGAATGAATGGGGGTTTCTTGCATAAAAGCAGGGCTTTGGGGACTGGAACTTCAGAAGTCGCCACAGGACCTGAGAATCCGACGAGGGAGAAGCTGAGCCGACCTACCACGACAACACCACTGGTGGAGCCCTGCAGAACCGACTCACCACTTCCCGACGACAGAGAAGATCTCCCGGCTGGAGAGGCTTCTTCCCCTGACTGGTGGGCACAACCAGTTTACCTTCTTTTCTTCGCACCCCAGACCGGTTTGTGGTCGGACTGCCCGTTCCAAGCTCCCCGGCAGCCGATTAGCCACTCACCACTGAACCGCGAATCAATGGACCGCTCCTTGTACCTGAGAAACTCCGCGGCTGGTTTCTTCCCTGGCAGTGCAACAGACTCCTGTTTTCCTCCCCGACGAGATCCTCTCTTCCCCCGGACGAAGCACTGACTTGCACCCGCTGCCAGGAACAACTGATCCCGATGGAGTCTTCTCACCACTTTAAGGTACCGTGTTCGCCAGGCCTCCCTTTCTAAAGATTGCCACAAGGTAATAATAACTCCTTAACCTTCTGGACTGGGCTGGCTGCCTTGACCCTCTAATTGGTCCCTTTCTTTGATCCAACTCCTTTTTGAACCTTTACAAGACTTTTGTGCACTGCAACCGTGTGACCTTGGACACATTTCGTTTCGATCCTCTTAAAGCGGATCCGGCCTACTGACTCTGAATTCACGGTGTTACTTTGCCTTCCTCTCTTGTTGTGTTCGTGAAAAAGTGTTGGGATCTGTTTCACTTTATTCTCTGCTTTTCTCTCCCTTTTTTAAAAACGAATTATTAGAGTGCCATCTACGTTAAGCGCTCACCGTTGTCTGAAAATATGTGGGGCTTTACTTAAGACTTGTCTAATATTCTTTTAAGGGAGTGTATATCTTTTAGTGACCGTGTTTTTGAATTGCTTACTATTAGTGCCTGTGTGTTTTTCTTAGATGTGGTTTTAAATAAATAATTATATCTCTTTTACACCAAGCCCTGATCAGTGTTTACTTGTTCTACTGTGTTCTCTTGACCTATTGTGAATACTCTGTATACTGCCTAACTCTTCTTGAGGGAAGTCCGACTGCTCAGCCACAGCTACCAAGTGAATCTGTGTGGTACAGACTGCTACCAAGTGGGTTTACTGCCAAACACCTGTAGTCTACACTCTTTTGCAGTGGTCCCAGGGGGAACTGCACAGCTTTCTGCCTAACAGCGTTCACCTTCAATTACCCCATAAACAGGTAGAAGTCCTTGCTCTTATTGACATTGGAGTGACTTGAAACTTCCAGGACCTCCTTTAGTTTAAGAAGGAAGGTATTCCACGTCTGGAAACAAAGGAAAATCAAGCAGTAGAAGTGGTCGAAGGTACACCATTGAGTTCTGAGCCTATCACGCATACCTCGGTGGGTCTCAAGGTTGTTTTCTTTGAACACCAGGAAACTATCCATTTTGACCTGATTAGGGCTGCACACTTTCCTGTTATACTGGGAAATCCTGGTTAAGGTTATACATCCCTTACATCGATTGGAACAAGAGCACTGTACTCATTCAGTCCGACTACCTACTGCTCCTCTCGTTGTCTTTGAATTGAGGTGGTGACTTGGCCTGCATCGAGTCGCTGTTTACATTACTCTCAGGGATGATGGGAGCTTTAAGAATATATTTAACGATTTCTCGGGATACAGAAGGAGTAAAAAATCTATCGGGACATACCATGTGTGATTATTGCGTTCGGCAGTCTCTGGGACGGCTCTGACAGTAACCAGCATTCGAGCGTAGGCGTCACTTTAACTATCTCTTTAATTAACTGAAATTAACATGTGCTTACCAGATCTCAATTCAGTGTCTACACATATCCCAACGTTTGTTGGAGTGGCTTTCCCCATTGGCTAGCACCCGGCCTACCTCATTTCAACAACCCATACCGTAGCCACTAAATATGTCCTTTTCCAAAATCAATCTCCATACAACCAAACATGCAACAAGTTTTGCTTTCAATGAGAAGAAGCCCCCCAAAATATATTACTTTGGATAATGACCCAACCCATCCAGAAGATGATAGACCAAGTCCTCAATAAAGCTCTTACAGAAGAGTGGATTACCGGTAAAACTAGAGACTACTTATTCAACAGGGCACCCATTACCCCGGTGTTCTATGGAATTACAAAAATACTCAAAAACTACACAAATCCACCTTTCAGACCAATAGTAACAGCAACTGAAAGTATTTTCGATTCTATAGCGAAATATCTGCACAGACTGCTACAAACACTGGTGCAAAAAACCTCAATTTATCTGAGAGACACTACGCACTTCTTGAACACATTAAATGACAGTACATATTTTGACGACAACTAGACATTCTTCACTTTAGATGTCCAGAATGTATACTCCTTAATACCTCATGGCGAAGGTCTAGAAGCAGTTGAATGGTTGTTATTATAATAAGAATACTTTCAATCTAACAAGATCTTTCCACTTTAACTCACAAAGATGATCCTTTATAACACCTTTTTCAGATACAATGAGCAATTCTACCTTTAGATCTCTGGAACCTCATTGGTCAAACAAATTGACATTATGGAAAAGGTATATCGATTATATCTTTGGAATATGGAAAGGACCCAAGGAAGAACTAACAACCTTTTTGCAATACCTCAACAGTTGTCCTTCCAGGATTCAATTCACATTAGAAATTGGAACCCCATCTGTACACTTTCTAGATGTTAACTTTACACCAACGAATAATGGACTGATCACGACCATCTATCGTAAACCGACAGATTCCATAACAGTCTGTATTACACAAGCTATCATCCGCAACATCTTAAAAACAATCTCCAATTCAGTCAGTTACTTAGACTAAGAACAACGATCTCTGAGGAGACACAATATAACGTATCAGCTTGGCCTGGAACAAGCTCTCTGTGGACTTAAGGCAGGCCATCTTTCTCAAGGACTTTAAGAAAAGAATCAAGTCTCTCCTCTTTAACCTGAACCGCAACTAAATTGCTCCCCTTCTTTAGGTTTCCCCCCTGGCACTTCTTTGTATTGTTTGTCCTGTTGCCTGTATTTGTGTGCGCCTTGAGGCTTATGGGCGAGCGGCGCATCACAAAAATTACAATAAATAAATAGAAAATGTTCATGTATGACCTTGTTGGATTAGCACAGCGATGATTGATTCCCTAGGCGAAGCAAGCAAGGCACCCGCATCTGGGCATATACACTTCCACTTACTGAAAACAACATACATTGGCAAAGCCAACAGCTTGGGATTTTTTTTAGTAGGCACGGGATATGCATTTGCCAGGCACTGCCATAAGGGTACCACCTGGCTGTGAGATGGGAACAGATAGAAACTGGTGCAAGTACCCAGGCATACGATGTCATTGCATGGCAAATGTCTGTCTAATACCTATATAGAAGCCAAAACGTTTGGCTTTGTGATTGCTTGTTTTAGAAAGAACTCCAGTCCAAGGAACAGATGTATGACACAGATATTGCCTACAGAACCACATTTGTAGGAGATTTGTATTACACCAGGAGCTCAATTACAGTCGCATTTAAGTCATTAAACACTCAAAAGAATGGATAGATATAACACTGGCAGGTGCTATACAGCACACATATTGGTGTTACTTTATAATAGATCTTGCTCAAAGAGTTCCCAGTAGGGTATATTTCATCAGGGAAGTGCATGTAGCTGGTGGGAATGCCATAGGGATTAACATGGCAATGGTTATTCAATGAGTTTGTAAATGACCAAATGCACTGATCGGATGTGTGTCCCACCACATATCCCATCTCCATCCTATGTCTGTTCCAGTGCAAGAGCTCTGGTTTTCACCTAACAGCCCAAACTAAAAAAGTATGGATGTAAGTCTCTGAATCATTCATAACCACCAACATTGCTTTGGTCAGCCTTCCAGGTCGTTCATTGCAAATCAGCCTTCAGCCTGCCACTAATGACAACAGGCGTGCCCAAACTGCTAGACACAAGGCCCAAAAATGCCTGGCATGACATGTGTTCCAGTTCAGAGGGTAGATGGCATAGCAGTTGAGGTTGAACTGAACCTTTTGGTGGCAGAACCAGGCTTATTTGCTAATGGCTTGTCCCCTTTTGTAATCACAAAGACATACTAAAGACTTATGTCATGGAAGGCTTCCCAGAGCAATGACAGTGGTAATGTTTAATTCAAAGCCTTGCATCTATCACTTTGTGATTTTACTACACTCTCCCCTGTGTGCAAAGGTTATATGTT
Organism: Ambystoma mexicanum; assembly: GCF_040938575.1. Classification (NCBI taxonomy): domain Eukaryota; kingdom Metazoa; phylum Chordata; class Amphibia; order Caudata; family Ambystomatidae; genus Ambystoma; species Ambystoma mexicanum. The sequence continues at coordinate 850,976,187 of NC_090936.1, read as the reverse complement.
ATATAATCACTGGTACAAACATCAAGGGTGACTTGATACCCTTTTTTAAAGGAATTAAACACCCTTCCCAACATATTTTAGGACGGGTGCAATTATATAAACAATCTCCAGTGCCAGAATATTTGCGGAAAGTGTTGGAAAGTGCCTTCAAAAAAATATAGAGTCACCCTCAATGTTTTTTTCAGCGATTAGATCACTGGATACCATGTGCAAGCAACATCACCTGTCACTTATTGTTTGATACAGTTAACCATTTTATTAAGCATGATGGGAATAACTGGTTTATTTCAACAAAAAATAAGCATACTTTAAATAACAGACATCAACTTGTTATTGATCTCTGATTGGTAACATCTCAGTTACCTTGTAACTGAGATGTTGGGAAATGTAGGTAAAATGAATAGCGCTGTTAAAAACAAAAGCAACACAGGCTCTCGCTAGATAGTTGTAGCAGTGATGTAACAAAATGTGGGGGCCCCTGCAAGCCCTGCTGAGGCATGGGCCGCATGCCCCCCGCACTGCAGGGGCTGTGGGGGCCCCCATTATGCCAGTGAGTTGTAGGTAGCCTGCTTGAGCAAGTATGCTACTTAACTTAGAGGTGTAAATGGTCCTCCATCTCCCTGGTCATTTGTGCTTTCATGGCTGTGGGGCGTAAATTACTGCCCAAGCCAAACAAACAAATCCAGGCAGTGCAGACCTTCAGGATGCTAATCGTACTGCAGCATGTTTAGAGTGAAACCCCCCTTGCCTTTCTGCCACACCCCCTTTACAGTGGGGTTTCACACCACTGGCAAGGGCTCTGTTCTAGGGGATTAGGGGGTGGCCTTGGGGGGCTGGCCAGTGCCTTAAGTGGCACTACAAATTGAGCCGGGGCTCATCGAGGGGGCGTGGCCTAACAACGGGGGTCTTGATGGCCCGTTAGGCCACGCCCCCTTGACGAGCCCCGGCTCAATGGGCTACTGGCACCCCTGCCAGGCAGCCTTTTGTAGAGATTAGGACCCTCTCCCCTATTGGGGAGAGGGTGCTGATCTCTGCATTTATTTTGTTTAGGCTTGCCTGGCAGGGGACAGCACCTCGCCTATTCAGCCTTAATGGTGGTGCTGCCCCTCGCCAGCTGGGGAGGGGCAGCGTCACCATTAAGGCTGAAAGGGTGAAGCCACTGCCAGCAGAGGCCTTTTTCCTAAATACTGAAACTCCCGCGAATCCGCGGGAGCTTCAGTATTTAGAAAGCAGGCCTCTGCTTCCAGCAGCCTCACGTTTTCTCCATAATGGTGGCGCCGGCCCACGTGCATCACTTGATTAAAGGGATGCCTCGCAGGTGCGGCGCCACCATTATGGCTGAAAGGCATTTTTTTCTGAAGCCTGAAGCTCTCGCACACGAGCGAGAGCTTCAAGCTGTAGAAAAAAATGCCTTTTTTGTGTTGTGGCCGGGGCTGCCAGGGGAGATTAGTGGGCCCCGGCAGGGCCCCGCCTCAAAACGAAATTTCGGAGCCTGCCGGGGCCCGGCCCCGGCAGGCCCCGGCCCACTTAAAGCCCTGGGGCTGGCCCCCTGGCCTCCCTGATGGAGCCGGGCCTGCTCCAACTAAAGAACATTTTTTCACTGATAGGCATGTGGCTCAATGGGCCAAGGGCATACATGTATGGGTGACCATCATGGAATTTGCTGACTCTGTTATCGCAGTGCCTCATTCTCCTCCCGGTGTGTCTCCCCTGTCTTAGCAATACCGTTTGCGTTCTAAGCACCTACTCAACCTATTCTACCAGCAAAAGAGGTGTTTCAATACTTATTAAGAAAAACCTGCCTTTAACAGTTCTCTCCATCAAAGCAGACAAAGAATGAAGAATTATTTGTATTTTGATTAAAGTACAAGATACAACAATTTGGTTATGCAATGTGTATGCATCCAACGTGGATGATGCCCTTTTTTTCCACACGTTTGTGCAATTGCTTCAAAGCTATAATGTTGGTGCGATTGTGTTGGCAGGTGATTTTAACCATGTACTGGATCCAGCGTTAGACCGCTCAAATGGAAACTCTTCACATGTCCCGAAGAAGAGTAAGAGGTCTTTTAGAATGTCTGATGAATGAGTTCAATCTGGTGGACATATGGCGCTTGGAGCACCCGTCTGAAAGAGACTATAGTTTCCACTCATCGTGTCATGATATCTATTCCCATATTGACTTGTTTCTGACTTCGGGCCAAGTAACATCAAGTTCAAATCTTCAAGATGGAGAATGAATTCAAACATTCTGCTAAACGAAGAGGTTAGAGTTGACATTTTGGAAGAAATTGAAGACTTCATTCAAATGAATAGGACAGATGATATCGCAGTCTCTACAGTCTGGGAAGCAATGCAATGTTTTATCCGTGGTGTGCTGATTGCTAAAGCCAGCAAACATAACAAAATTAATGCTACAGAAATTCAGAAATTGTCTGCAGAAGCTAAGTGTCTGCACAATGGATTTGCTGCAAGCTGAGACGAAGGGACTAAGTCTCAGCTGAGGAAGGTAAAATATGAATTAAATTAATTAATATCAGACCAGGTAGACTACGCTTTGTTCAGGCAAAGGATAAAATATTTCAAGAACGGGGAACAAGCAGGCAAACCCCTTGCACACAGGCTGAAGGTAGCTGTGAGTGATTGTTTTATCAATGCAATTAGAACTCCAAATGATGTCTTGAAAACACAACAAAGAGAAATAAATGCACTATTCCACGATTTTATGAAAAGCTTGATAGATCAGATCTGACCCATGAGATAGATGTGATAGAAAATGTCCTAAATTCATTAGAAATTTCTCAACTGACGGGTGATCAAACGGCCACTCTTGAAGGGGGAATGGTACTTGAAGATATTCGTCTGGCCATTTCCAAACTTATTGTGGGCAAGTCACCAGGCACAGATGGATTGCCTGTAGAACTTCATAAGATTCTGCCTGACTCCGCTCTGCAACTTCTTTGTCATGTTTATAACAATGCTTTTGAGACAGAATCCATGACAGACACGATGCGGCACGCTTTGATAACGGTCTTGAAGAAAAAAGATAGATCCCTTACAAGATGTGAAAATTATAGGCCAATCAGTTTAATTAATACTGACTGTAAGATTCTAGCAAAGTCTTTAGCTACGAGATTGGAAACAGTTATACCTTCGCTAATCCATGGGAACCAAGTTGGCTTTGTCTCTGGAAGAGCTGTGGCTGACAATATGAGACGCCAGCTGTTAACAATTGAACATGGACATAGACAACTAAATGTCGCTGCAGTTGTCTCGCTGAACTCCGAGAAGGCGTTTGATGGCGTGGAGTGGGCTTTCCTGTTCTCATGCTTAAACAAAATGAGATTTGGCCAGGATTTCAAGCACTGGGTACGGCTGTTATACACATATCTGTCTGCAAGCATACTAGCAAATGGCCTTATTTTGGACGCTTTCCAGCTTCATAGGGGTACCAGACAGGGCTGCCCTCTCTCGCCATTGTTATTCATCTTGTCGATGGAGCCATTGGTAGTGCTGCTGCGAGCTGATGACAGTCTTCGAACGATAATTGGGGATGATCATGAAAATGTACTCTTGCTCTATGCAGATGATCTGCTGGTGGCCCTGCAGGGTCCAGCAAATTGCATACCTCACCTGATGCGAGATATCTAACAGTTTTCCTTAGTTTCTGGTTATAAGGTGAATTGGGATAAGTCACCTGTGCTCAATTCCAGTTCACCTGGTGTCCAGAAAGGATGAAATATCTGGGTATTTGGATAGGCCCAGAAGTGATAAAGTTGTCGAAAATTAATCTTACAATGATTTTACCGAAACGTAAATCAGATCTTGGTATGTGGGGACTCTTAAAATTATCCACGTGGGGGAAGATCAATTGTATAAAAATGTACTTAGCACAACGGGTAAATTATATTTTATCAATGCTTCCCATTAAAGTACCAGGACATCTTTTCAAGGAAATTGGCAGGATCATGCAAAAGTTCATCTGGGACGGGAAGCCACCAAGACTCGCGATGTGGAAAATGCAGCTCCCCTTAAAGCAAGGGGGAATGAACTTACCGAACTTCACTGACTATCATCTGGCATTCAGGACTAGACATTTATGCAAGGTCATCGAAACAGATGGAGACCAAGTAGCAAGTATAACATGGGAGAGCAGTGCATTATCACAGTTAGATCCGAAGGCCCTACTGACAACCAGGAAAAGATCCTCTAAAGGGATAAATCCACTGACTGTGTTCTTGCAGGACTGTTGGCGAGATATAACTAAACGCATGGGTACTAAGCCTTACTTGTTCCCTGATGCTTCGATCTGGCTCAACCCTGCTTTAAAACCACAAGGAAAAGTCCTCTTTTGGCCAGGGTGGTTTCTAACGGGAATAAAATACATTAAAGATCTGATTGAAGGTGACAAATGGATATCGTTTGCACAATTGGGCCGCTCATTTAACATGACTGATTGCACTTATGCAGAATATAGAAGATTGAAGAACACCATTGCTGAAAGCATAGATGTGTCTCATTTGGCAACTCATAATATAGCTTGGTCAGCTTTGCAGACCTGCAAAAGTGCATCTCATCCTGCTGCTACTATGTATGGAATCTTAAAGGCTTGTCGTAAAGTAGACCTGAAGTTGCTAGCCGTCTGGGCTGAAGAACTAGGGGAAGTTATTGATCAGAGTTGCTGGCAGTGATGCTGTGGTAATACACGCCTAGTGAGTATTGACTGGGGCCTAAGAGCTTCGCAAACCAAGCTCCTTTTTAGGTCTTACTGGACGCCAGTACGATTATTTAAAAGACACCTTCTGTAGACCGAACTATGTTGGAAATGAAAAACGCAAGGGGCACCCTCTGTCATTTGATCTGGTTTTGTCCAAACATTTGGGAGGGGGTCTGTGATAGGCTGGGTTTGATCCTGTGTTGTACAATCCCTATGACTGCCACTCTACTGGTTCTGGGGGATGTGTCCCTAGTAGAGGATGTTCCATTCAGCAAGAAGATCTGGCTTCTCTGTTCTTGCACGATTGTGAAAAAAATTATATTAAGATCCTGGAAATCATCTAGCTCCTTTTGTATTGACGACTGGGTGGAGGAGCTGCTCACCATTTCCACCTATGAGAGAGTTATCTACAAGCAAGCAGGAGACATTGATACGTTTTGGAACATATGGGGGAGCTTCCTTGATGTATATGGTTAATGTATACGTACAATTCTGTACATTTCTATTTTCTGGTGACTCAATTGACAATGTTTCATGCTCTACTACATTCTTTTCTGTATAGGCCATTGATTTCATAACCATAGAAATATGTGATGTTTTTGTTGGTTCATGCTTCTGGCCGTTGATATTACTTATGTTTTCTATTTATAACTTTCTACTGACTCTCTTTCTCCCTCTTCCTTCTCCTTTTTCTCTTCTTTCCCTTGACTTCATTGATTAGAATGTATTAGCTAATTTAATATTATTATTGTCCAGTTGTATTGTATACTCCATTTATGTTCCACTGTTGGATATTTGACTGGTTGTTGTAATATCTTATTTGAATATGTTACAAAATAAAAATGTTATTTACACAACAGTGAGCAGAGCTCACATACATTAACTCTTTTTTCTGACAGACACTGCGCCTACAGCTTTTACCTTATCATGTGCATTTTTGTGTCAAGTGCTGTAGTACACCAGTTTATATTTAAGCAGATAAAGTATTGTAATGATAACATTATTTTATTATCTGATGCCTTATTTTTAAACAATGTATGTGGGAGTGCCCACTCACTTTTTATTCCAGGGACCATTTTACTGTAAATTCTAAAGCATTCTTAGGTTTGAATAATCCTCCCTAAGCCTACCTCCTGCCTTATGCATTGTCTCAAGTGTTTCACAGCCACGGCTCTTCTGTCCTCTCTGCCACACGAAAGGCAGTCTCATAAGCAAGAACACTAGTAACTACCCAAAGTGAGCACAGTGATGAAGACACAGGTATTTCATAATAGTACAGCCCTCATGCCTGCACATGCAGGCTGTAGACACTCTCCAAATAGGTATCTTTTCTCTGGTAGATGTGTGCACGTCATAGACAAAGCATTGGTGGCCTAGGCAAACGAACAACCATTACCGCTTGGTTTGAGCTTCATCACGGGTGTTCTCTTTTTATTTTATTTTTCTAACCAGGGAATTACTGCAATTAAAAAGGGGTCTTCCGAAGAAACTGCTACAGTAAAAATGACTGCACACACACACTCTGGATTTTTACAATAGGTGCGTAAAATGTGAGTCACAAATACACATAGGGCTTGGTCGGCCTAGAGGAACTAATTCAGCCCGCCAAATGTGATCAGACAGAATTAATGTATTTTGGTCCTCTCTGGATAAGCTATTTTATTGTAGCAGCCAGCCAAAGGTGAGCAAAGTAACTACTTCCTGTATGTAGACTGCTTCTACATTAATTCTATAATATTACACATTTCCATGAAAACTACTGTAATACAACAGTCATTACTTGAGCAGATACAGTTCTCTAACTGTTATGATTATTTTTTGTTTGAAACTTTATTTAAACAACATGCAGACAGGTTATGTAAACAGTAAGCATCTCTATCATCGAGTTCAGCAGTAGTTGTTACACTAGTTCACATTGTATGTTAACATTCTGTATTTCATTCAAGCATTCTCTGATTGTATATTGCTAAGGTAGTCACAGAAAGGTCCCCAGATGTTCTTTGGTCTGCATGTTGTGGTTATTGATATGATGTATCCCTCCTCCCTTTCATTTACGTACGTTAAGTCTCTGAGCCATTCCTCGCATGATGGTGCCATTCTAGACTTCCATTTCAATAAAATAAATTATTTGGTGACAATACAGCCCATATTAAACAGTCAACGTACTTTTGTGGACACTTTACTTATGTCACCCAACAGATATTTGAGAGATAAGAGCACAGGAGGAACACCTGCCATCACATGCAATGCCCCTGCAAATTCCTGCCAAAATTGTAACACCTTTGGGCAATTGCAGAACATATGTATCAAGTCAGCCCCTCACTGCCACAATGTATTCGCTACACCTGGAAAAAATTGCAAAACCCTTGCTGGTGTGTAGTGAATTTGTTCAACACTTTGAACTGTGCAAGCCGTAGGCGTGCATTAAATGATTCCTCCTTTGACAGAAGGCAACACCTTCGCCATTTGATCTCATCAATGTCATTGTCTAGGTCTCTCTCCCATTTAGCCTTTGCTGTGTTCTGTTGTGCCTGGTCAGTCTGTACCGCTTTGTACAGTCTCAACGCTTGTCCCCTCAGTACCTAGCCAGACGTTATAGCGTCTATAAAGTCACATGATTCTGGTTCCGGTGGGAATGATCGCCATCTCCGACGTGCAGCTGCCCTCATTCGGAAGTATTGTAGCAGTCTGACGGGACTAGTTTCACAGTAAATTCCTCCTGTGTTACAAACCTCCCCCCTGGGTAGAGATCCCCCAGTACCATGACTTTTCCAGGGTCCCGGGATGTTTTTATGCCAGAGTCGTACATTGGGGGGCGCCCCGGACAGTTCCACAGAGGGATCCCGCTATTATAAGCAGTTGTTATCCCCATGCGTTTAAATATTCGGCCCATGCGTTTACTGTTGTACGCACAAGGTAGAATGTACACAAATCTGCATATCGATCTTCCAGAATGACAGTTTTAAGATCTGTTGGAGCCGCCCCATATCGTTCCAATGTTTGATGCAGTGGACCGTGGGCTGGTGCATACCAATGATCCGCGTATAGTGCTTAGGCCACCAAATGGTGTAATTCGAAATCTGAAGCGGCTAGGTCTCCTTGGTCGTAGGATTCTGTCAACCCCTCCCACCTCATACAGGGCACTCTGCGTCCCCAAACAAATTGCACTGCCATAGAGCAGAGTCTTGTATAAAAGAAAACGTACGCCCAGACCATATCGGAATTGTATTGAAATAATACAGTCGTTTGGGTACCACCACCATTTTTAGCAGGGATATCCTACCGTATAGGGACATGGGGAATCTTGCCCATAACTCTCCAGTTTTACTGCCAGTGTGTTGAGTTATGTGCCGTGATTTCCTCATACAGTGTCCGTTGCATACAGGATACTTTCATCCCCAGGTATTTGAAACTAGTTGGGGCCCATCTAAAGCTCATTAGGTCATCTGGTTTGACAGTACTCTCTGTGAGTGGAAACAACTCCTACTTAGCAGTGTTGATCTTATACCCTGAATGTCTTGTAAACCTTGCTACCTCCTCCATGACTGGTTTAATATTTTCTATTTTTTTTAAAGTTTTTATTTTTGTTGGCAGAGGTTTACAACAAACACACATCTCATGACGGGTATTACAATCAATATATACAATGCACTTCATACAGCAGTTACAGGGACAGCATACCAGTTGGCGGGAGAGTAATACCAAAAGTGTGCCACATGATACTGGAGGATGTTACTGTGGGACCTGGGAGGAGCTGCTCTCGGATGCGGTCTCATCTAGACGATTAAGGTAGCTGTTAAATGCAGACCATATGTTCTTGGGGCGTGATTGAGAGGGGAGCATCGTGATGTACTCTTCTTCGCAGTTTCGAGACCATGTAAGTGCATTTAACCACTTCTGATAAGTCGGGGGGGAGGGGCTCCTCCAGCTTTGAAGTATACATTTCTTGGCCACAATACAGCTGATGTTTAGGAACTTGGCCATGCTTCTAGTATCAGATATCAGCTAGACTCCCTAGGATTCTCTCCCAGAAGTTCCCCAATTTGTGACATGCCCAAAACATGTGTAGGTGGTCTGCATTTTAGACACTGCAGCGAGGGCAGGTTTGAATAGTGGTGTGCGCAAACTTCGCGACCTTAATGGGGGTGTAATACAGTCTATTTAGTAATTTGTATTGTATGGCCCTGAAGCAGAATTTAAGGGACACTTTGTTAGTATGCAAGTATATCTTTTCCCATAACTGGTCAGAGACCTCAAGACCCAGTTCATCCGCCCATCCACTGCGTGCCCCTGAAGGCCAGGTTGGGATGGTCACCAGTAACATTTTATATAGCGAGGAGACAACCCTGCGTGCGCCACATGAGTTAGCAATGTATGCGATCTCTGGAGTGTCGGGGTTTGTCAGGGAAAGCGGGCCAGCGGGCTCGGAATGCAGTCCGAAGTCGATAATATTGCAGCATCTCCAGTGCTGTTCCAGAGTGGCCCGGCTTCCCTGTCTGTGGGCCTATAAACCTGCCGTTGGGGTAGAAGTCCGTTAGCACCTGGTAGCCCAGAGCCCCCCAGTGTCGGGCTAGCGCAGTATCGTGCGCCGGTTCCAACTCGGGGAGCCCTCATACGGGAAGCCATTTATAATAGGGCCGGGACTCCGCCGTCACTTTTAACAGTCGGCTTCAGGCCCCCAAGGTGGAACCAATCGGGTTGAGGGGGGAGTCGGGTACATACCTCTGATGTAGTAATGTAGTATGAGGGTCATTATGTTTACTCCGGAGGCAGCCAGGACTTCTAGGTTGACATGTGGGTGAGTTAGGGGGCCAGGGTACCAATAAGTGGCATACTGGGCCTGTGCCGCCATCCAGTATAATGTTAGATCCGGAGCAGTGAATCCCTCTCGCTCATATGGAAGTGTCATATCTAACCATTTCTTTTGCGACGAGTGCCACAAGAACTGTAGCCAGATTTTGTGTAATGTCGTAAAATATTTCCCCCCGAGCCAAATAGGTATATTACTGAAGAGATAGAGCAACTTGGGGAGCAAGACCATCATGATAAGGGAGAGCAATTTTCGTGTCGACTGTGCTGCAGCGAGGTAGTTGTCTGCCAGCAGGGTGGGCTTAGACAGGGACATCTGGACCCCCAAGTACTATCCCGCCCTGGGACCAATGAAGTGGGTATTCAATTGACGGTCGTGGAGTGGAGTTGGTAAGGGGGAAAACCTCGGATTTGGAATAGTTAATGGTAAATCCCGAAAAAAGTGCCTATGCGAGTAATGTCACGTAGTATGGGGTCAAGATGAGTGCTGTGGTCCCTTACATATAATAACACATCATCAGCTAGAGAGATATGATCTCGGGAGTGTCTTTTAAGCGTATTCCTTTACGGGAGTGGTGTGCTCTAATGTGGCCCGCCATAAGTTCTATCGCTAACGCGGAGAGGATTGGGGAGAATGGGCAGCCCTGTTGGGTGCCCCTGAACAGTGTGAACAGGGTAGATGTTAGGGAGTTGACGCAGACCCTTGCCACTGGGGAGGAATAAAGTCATTTAATGTATCCAATCATGTTGGGGCCGATGCCCATCATCTCCAATACCATCCACATGTACTTCCATGAGACAATATCGAATGCCTTTTGAGCATCGAGTGTAACTGCGACAGCGTTTGAGTCCTGGTCTATCCGGGCCATCACATTGAATAGACGCCGGATATTAAGAGAGGTAGACCTCCCTGGGACAAAGCCCGACTGGTCTTCATGGATCAGAAGCATCATGAACAGTAGGAAGCGGTTCGCTATCACCTTAGCAAAGATCTTAGTGTCTATGTTCATGAGAGAAAGGGGCCTATATGATCCGCATTTGTCGTCAGGTTTATTAGGCTTGAGCAGCACTGTTATAACGGCCTCGCGCATGGAGGGGGTAGTATAGACATGCAGAGTGATTCGTCCCAGACCTCCAGCTGTTTGGGGGCAAGTATGGACAAATGTTCCTGGTAGAATTTGGGCTTGAGCCCGTCGGGCCCGGGTGCCTTGCCCTTAGATAGGTCTGAGATGGCTTTAACTATCTCATCTAATAGAATCATGGAATCCAATTGATCTCTGGTCGAGGAGGAAATATATGTTGTGGGGATCTGGTTGAGAAGATCTCTCATCTGTTGTTTGCTATGCTCGGGAGGGCGGGAATATAGGTTCGAGTAAAACTCAGTGAATAAATCTAGTATCAGACCAATGGGGAACGCCTTGGTCATCTTTGATTGAGGCAATGTGGGCCTGGCCCCACTCCCCCCTGGTTGCGTTAGCTAGTGTTTTCCCAGGTCTGTCCCCTTCTCCCTACTTTCGCGCCGCCTGTGGGAGGCTGAAGTATTGTATTTCTCTTGTGGCGTGCACGTTAAATGTTCTGAGCTCTTCACTGATTTGAGCGAGTTTGGCGGGGTCAGCCGCCGTTGGGCAGCTCCGTTCCAGCTCCCGCAGCTTAGATTTAGAGCGTGTGAAGTCTGCTGTTATCACCTTTAGTATTCCAGCTTCCCTGGATATAGCCATCCCTCTTATGTATGTTTTAAAGGCGTCCCACCGGACTCCCATGGAGGTATCTTGTGGGGAATTGTCCTCGAAAAAATTCTCAATGTCTGCTAGTATGTCGGCCTTGAACACAATGGCCCTCATTACGACCCTGGCGGAAATGGAAAAACGATGGCGGAAATGCAATACCGCCATCGAATAGCGCTCGGTGCGATTATGACCCGTCACCGCAAAGTACGATGCCATTAGCGACACCGCAGTGAACGCCAATGCTAACTGCACCAAGTACGCGCGCGCGCGCCATGCCAAACCGCAATTACCACCATGGCGCAACGGTACGCGAATTCTGACCCCAGCGGACATGCACCTAACGCCATCAAGCACGGCGGAAAGTACCATTCCGCCATGGTGAGAAGTACGGCATCGCGAACCAACCGTAAACGGCCCTACTGAGTGCCTGTACACCGCTCCCTGGCCACATTGTACAACTCCCCCTAGGTGCAATGAAGCCACACAATGCAACCAGTGAAATGTACAAGTCATCCATGCCTGCCAACGAACAAATGAATCTCAAGAGGGGCCAATGGAAGCTGCAGGGCACAGATGGCACGAATACAGAAGCCACACAAATGGACATGACCTCAGTCACCCTCCAAGAAACGCACGCAAACACAGGCACCTGTGACCAGCCATATTCTGATAATCACATCATACCACCAATCCAACTGGCTGACCGGCATCTGTTACACAAAAGCCATTCCCCCGCCCCTGAGCATCACATCACCAAAACAGTCACATTGGCAGCCCTCATCCCTGACCTCACTGGGCTCCGTAGGCAAACGCGCCCAGCACAGTACCACGCAACTATACTCCGAAGCTGGAACCCAATGCAGATCTCCTCACAATACATCGCTCCCCAAATAGGAATATGACACATCACCTGCAAAGAAGAACGCTACACGGTTCATATCAGAATAGGAATAAATGCACAACAAATTCACCAAGCCCATACAGCCATCAGGCCATGAACTCCAAAATACATTTCACCATTGTGGGCTGCATCCGCAAGAAATGACCAGCTACTTCTTGTGTGACGCCCTGTACCCTCATGGCACACAGGGGCTACATTCTCGTACGAAAAGGCAACATGGAAGCGCCTCGACCCGCAGGGCCGTCCCAATAGGGAGGCACTAGTCCAGCTGAAAGGCCGAAATGTTGCTCCTCGCCACTAGTACAGCGTAAGGGCATGTGGCCCATTGGCGATCGTCCCATAAGATCGTAATGCTGCTCCACTGAGTAACACGAAGCAGCAGGTGTCGGGAGTAAAATCCATCTGCAGGAGTGGCATACAGATGGCAGTGGCAAAAGGGGAGGAGACACCTGTCACCCAAACGAAATGAAAAAGAATAGTATGGCCATCAGAACTACATTTGAATTACCCACTTCAATGATCACACCAAATCCACAGCCATATGCATGCTAGCCCACTCCAAAGGATCATCACCAACCAAAACCCACTAGCGAATCATAACTATCTATATCGAGGTGAAAACACTATCACAAACGCCTGCTTCCATACTCACATGACATGTGAAACTTCCATTGAGACTGTGCGTAATGCAGCCTGCAAAATCCACTGTGCCCCAGCCCGTAATTCCAGTGTTGTGAAGCAACATGTAATTGGGAACGTCCGGCCTTATCGCCCACTTCGCTATTGCGCATCCCATACTATTCATATCAATCATTGCATCCTCGCCATGGCCCCTGTCCCAAGGACATTGAACAATAGAACGTAATATTCGCAGTCAGACCTGTGGCCATCTCCTCGCCGCTAGCTGAAAACCGAAAGCGCCGTCCTTCGAATTCCTCATTTGCAACATCACATCGAAAAGGCATCTGTGGCCGCTTGAAATCACAAAATAATCCATCTAGTGCGGCTGTGTGTGAAAATGGCAACTGGCTACACTCACAAATGGGACGCCCCGCCCGTCGGTGAACCGCGGTACAGAGCTGCATGAGGGTCCACCGTCAATCGAGTACTACATTCCACTGACCCTTCACAAGTTTGTACCCGACAGCGAATATAGTATGTGAAACAATGGGAGCATAGCAGAATCAACATATGAAGCGATATCTCACTGCCATCGGGATGAAATACATGATTGTAATAGCAAGATGCCATGCGTCGATTTGCAGCGTTGTGTGCGGGACGTGCCCGCCCAAAGGGGAGAGCAGCTTGCACAGGTGGAATGAATCACCACAGGTGGAGGCTATACAGCTTGGAAACACATAAATTGCACACCCAAACCCCTCCCACAACCACACCCACTCCAAAATGCTGCCGGCAGGACTTGCGATGTTGGCCCTGGGGGACCTGATAGCACTGCAAGTACTCCAACTTCAAGAAGAAGACGAACACCCACTACAACCGGCCGCACAGAGGAGACGCAGGAGGAGGAGGATGGCAAGGCAGGGCCAGCAAGGCCCACCAGCACAGCCACTACCACCACGCAGGCATCCCGCAATCCCACGCCTCCGAGCACATCCGTCCAACCTCACTGATGAGCAGATCCACACCCTCTACCGTTTGGACCGGGACACCATAACCGCCGTTGTGGACATGACACACGCTGACCTTGTCAGCATGATAGATAGCCCAACCGCCATCCCACCCCTACTGAAGGTGGTGTCTGTACTCCACTTCCTGGCCACAGGCACCTACCAGCACACAGTCGGACAGTTGCATGGCATATCACAGCCACTGTTCTCACGGACACTATTGCAAGTGCCCGATGCCCTCCTGAAGCACGCAGACGACTACATCTCTCTACCACGCTCGGAGCAGGAAATTACCAACACAAAAGTGGGATTCCATGCACTTGCCGGCATACCGGGTTGCATTGGTGCCATCGACTGCACCCCTGTGGAATTGGTTGTCCCACATGCCATGGAGGCCCAGTACCGCAACCGAAAACAATATCATTCTCTTAATGTACAAATGGTGTGTGACTAAAACGGGATCATTACACATTGTTGTGCCCGATTTCCTGGATCAACCCATGATTCCATGGTCTTACGGAACTCTACAATACCACGCTACATGGAGCGACATGCAGGGAACAGATCCTGGCTACTCGGTGAGTCTCATTTCATGCATGATAATGTGGGGTATGTGATGCGGCAATGACCTGCCAGGAAGGGGGGGGGGTGCTTACGTAGCAATGTCATTCCTCAAACATCCTTTATTGTCCACATACAGGTGATGCCGGGTATCCACTGAAGAGATGGCTCCTTACACCACTCCGGAACCCACAGGACCAGCATGAGGAGGACTACAACCATGCCCACTCACGTCCCCGTGTAGTCATAGAACAGGCATTCGGCCTACTGAAGGCTCGTTTCCGCTGCCTCAGCAGGTCTGGTGGGGCACTCCTGTACCGTCATGAGAAGGTTGCTAAAATGGTCATGGCATGTGTCATGCTACACAACATGTGCATACGTAGAATGGTGCCCATGCCCCCTGACGCAGAACTGCAACCACCAGATTATGGTCATGATGTGGGTGGGGATGTGGCAGAACCTGAAGGAGTCCGCGAGGCACAGGAGGGCCGTGAAATTCGTCAGATTATCATAGATTCATGCTTCTAGCACTCACGCCTGGTGGCTGATACATGGACACGGGAGTTGTGGCACTGTGTGTGTCCGGAACATGCACAATATGGACTGTACGCCTATGATGGCCTCGTACACAAAGATCAATGTCCACACTTCTCATTGGATGATTGTGAAATGTTTATAGCATATGTGAAATTGTGTTACACACCCCATCGACCCGCCACCCAAGTGAGCCCAACACACCCCCTCCACCCTCCTACCTCCCCCCCGAACACCAGTGTCCAAGGATGCTCATTGTCAGTGGCCTGTCGCTATTGCAAGCCCCCTCTGCGGGTATCAGGGGCACCCCTGCCTGTGGAGCGCAGGTTCCTCCCAGATCTACGTTGGGGGCTGCCCTGGACGGAACTTGCAACGGATGATGTCTCTGCCTGCTCACGTCCATGCATGTCCCTAAGGGTTTGTGAGAGCTCAGTGAGCACTCGGCGCACAGCGGCAAGTTCAGCACATACGTCTTTGGACGTCGCATGCAGTTCCCCCCTCAGGCTCTCGGTGCTTCTCTCCATTTGTACTCTCAGGCTCTCGGTGCTCCTCTCCATTTGTTCTCTCAGGCTCTCGGTGCTTCTCTCCATTTCTGCCCTTAGTGTCTCTGTACATGTTTCTATGGCTGCCTTGGTACCCCCACATTCATCAGCATGCTCCTTGAGGAGCGTGGCCAGTTGCTGCTGTTGCTCGATCACCTGGTCGAGGGACTGTTGCCTCTGCTGGGCCATGGCCATTTGCGGTGGTGTCACAGAGGGGCTGATCACCTGATGTTGCCTTGCCACAGGGCTTGTGGGGGATGGCCAGTCATCGTCTTGTGAGTGCCCCTGCGTGGTATCCTCATGTTGTACGGGATGAAACAAACAGGGGGATTGAGACAGGTCATGGATGGATCGTACTTCGACATCACCGTTTTCTGTGTCGGAGCATGCTGCCATTAATGCAGTGTCACCTATGGTGCTGCTGCCACCAGAAGCAGTGCCTTCTGTGGCATCCATTGGGGGGGCCTGTGGTGGTGGTGTTGTGGCAATGCTGGCTGCTGGGGTGCCTGTTGAAGTCCCCTCCTGTGTGCTGCCACTTGATTTGTGCTGCAGCCGTGTCTTGATGCGTGCAGCTGAGGTGGAGGGTCTTTGGCCGTTGGTCTTGGCCCTCTTTGCAGGTGTGCTGGTAGGGGTGTCCTGGTGCTCGTCGTTTGAATCGGACCCTGTGGTGGAGTAAAGGAGGGCGAGCGTTATTAATGGGTCTGTGGAAATTGGAATGGCAATGTATCACATGCATTGGGGTGGTACCTGAGGGTGATTTGGGTCAGGGCCTTGGAGGTAGTTTCATTTTTGTGTGGATTGAGGGTGCAGTTGTATTGCAGCCTGCAGTTAGGGGGTGCCTGCTGCACGTGTAGAGGGTGTTTTTAGGGATTTTAATTATTTATTTATTTAATGTGACTTTTAATGTCCGATATCAGGCCAATGTAAGTGGACGTTCTCCTGGACATGTGTTTCTGTTGCACTATGTGGACACATGGTACTTCACATGATTGGACATTGTGGTTTTAGCATAGTTTTATTCGGGCCACCTACCTGATTCTTCGGATGTCTGCACTCCTTTCTCCATCCCTCCGACTCCCTCTATGGTCTCCATTCCGATGGTGGAGGCACAGATTTCTTCCCAGGGGGTCAGCTTGATGGGTGATTCCGATCCTCCCCCGGTAGCTGTGGCAATGTTTCGGTTTGCAGAAAGTATGCTACGGACGCGGATCCGCAGGTCGTCCCATCGCTTTCTGCATTGCTGTGGGTTGCGGGGTGCGGTCCCCACCGCACTTACCCGCTGTGCCACAAGGGCCCATATGGCCTTCTTGTTCGCAAGTGCCGTCCTGGTCATTTGCGTCGAGAAGACGACGGCAGCATTCTCCTGGAGGGTCTCTGTGAGCACCGTGAGTTCCTCACGTGAGAAGTGGACCTGCCGCTTGCGGTCGCACGCTTTTTTCGCTACTTTTCCCATTGTTTTGGTTTCACGGGGGTGGATGTCGGGTTGGGATGTCTCTCAGGGTAGTATTTTTAATGGTTGTGTGAATGTTCTGGTTT
Organism: Ambystoma mexicanum; assembly: GCF_040938575.1. Taxonomy (NCBI): domain Eukaryota; kingdom Metazoa; phylum Chordata; class Amphibia; order Caudata; family Ambystomatidae; genus Ambystoma; species Ambystoma mexicanum. Next base: position 850,959,232 of record NC_090936.1, on the reverse strand, counting down.
TATAGGTGTACGGCGTGCTGCTTCCCGTTCCGGGTCCATGTTTTTGCTTCCGTTTCCGTATATTTACGGTCACCGTATTTTCCGATTGCCGCTCTTTGCGGTGACCGCTATGTCCGGTGGCGGTATTGCACCTAGGTCGCCGTACGACGGTGGTGAGGGGCGTTTTGGGGACATTTCCGCCATCGCGGACTTTGCACTTCCGCCATGGCGTGGTGCTCGTACCCGATGGGTCGGAATGAGCCGCACTTTGCTCCGTCGTGCAATGGCGGAAACGCTATTTACGCTATGGCAGTCCGGTCGGTCGAATTCCGCAAGGGTCGTAATGAGGGCCAATGTCTCTAAGGGCAGCGGACTTAAAGCGGCAAGTGCTGAAATTCGGGACGGGTGCTCCCAGTGCCACAGTTAGGGTGACTGGGGCATGGTCCGTACGGGACAAAATATGCGCGCCTTCCACCCTGCCCATCAGTTTGCTGGAGACTAGGAACTTATCAATTCTAGAGGACCTGTCGTGGACGGAGGAATAATAGGTATATTCACATAATTGGGGATGTAAAGCCCTCCAGGCGTCCCGGATGTCAAGTGTTGCACTATGGGTATGTAGTCTGCGTGCTGCGCCTGACAGGTGTCTGGGTGTAGCGCCTTCCTGTCCAAGTTAGTGTCTAGTATCAGATTCATGTCGCCACCCCAGATGATCCGGATTCCTATGTAGCCCAACAGTATGGCAGTAATAGTGTCTACAAAGTCAGGGGTGTCTATGTTGGGACCGTAAGTGTTTACGAGGAGGTACTCTTTGTCTATTAATGTACAGTGTAGTATGATGTACCTGCCATTAGGATCTATGTAGCTGTTATGCAGTGTGAACTTAATAGATTTATGGAAGAGCGTCATAACCCCTCTGGCCTGTGTGGAGTAGGATGTGTGGTGCCTGTTCGGACCCCATGATTGTGCGATGCTGCGTGCGAGGTGGCCCGTGCAGTGAGTTTCCTGCAGCATCAATATTTTACTGCTGTGCCTATGAACATACGCCATAATCTTACAGGCCTTGGAGTGGTTGCTCAATCCCCGGATATTCCAGGACAGTATGGTGGTGGACATTTTGTTTGTCTAAGGTAAATCCCAGCATGTTCGCCATCGCCAGCGTCCGCTGTCAATGCTGCTGTCCATCGAGACGTGGAGTGTCGGTTTGCCTCTGCCATTTCCAAAAATAACTTCCCCCATTCCCTCCTCCCCCCTCCCTCACCACCCTCCCAAAGTGGGCAGTGTCACCCTCCTCCCCCTCCCTAATACCCAACCAACTCTGTTCCACCCTGATGGCTTATATGGGGCGGGTCGCAGTGGTGAGGATAGTGTATATAGCAGGGCCACCAGGCGCCAAGACACGGCCGGGGGCCACTCAAGTTCACCGTGGACAAGGTGCCTTGAGTGCATTAGGGTGTAGTGGGGCCGCTGCACTGGATGGGCCCCAGTGATACCGCACTGATGCAAGTGTCTGGTTGTGAATGATGAGCGGGGGCTGCTTTCAGAGGGCCCTGTACAGGTCGAGACAGGTCATGCCGTGGAGGTGGTGCGGGTGGGGGTCTCTGCTCCTCTTAGCAGTCAGGGGGGGGCCAATGGAAGTCGAAACATGCAGCAGTGGAATAATTGAAACTTGGGCAGAGCCGCTGTGCCCGTGCGCGGCCCCTGGTTGGGTTGCTCGCACCTGTGGTCAGTTGTAGGAGGTAGCACGCTGCATCGCAGCCAGTGTCTTCTGGAGATTTGCTCTGGGAAGGCTGGAGCTTGCGGTCCTCTCAGCGTTCAGGTCGCCGTGGTTGGAGGAGTGGGTGCACTGGCAGGCAGCGTTGGCGTGCAGCAGGGCATGCACCAGGCATCAGCGCGGCCCGTGCCCAGCACTCGACTCATCCCTGCCGTCCCCTCCACAGTATGGGCAGGTGGCAGCCACACAGAGCAGAGGAGCGCGGCCCACCAGTGCGGCCCCAAGGAGGCTCTGGCGGCACACAAGAGATCCAGCCTCAATGGAGCGTGTGGCGGCTGGCCCCTCCCCCGAGCCCGGGGCAGCAGCAAGCGCAAAGTGCCGTCAGTCCGTGGGGCCCATCGCAGAGTTGAGGGCTCAGATAGCTGGGTCCTCTGCCGGTCTGGCACTGGGCGATGGAAGGTGCCTGCAGCAGCAGCCCCTCACAGTGCGGCCGCAGCTCGGGAGACAGCTCGAAGGCCGCCGCGCCCCGCTCCAGGTAGTTGTGTGGCTCGTGGATTTTCAAATGTTCATACCTGGGCCATACAGCACCGATTCACTTTGGGGTTTGTGCGTAATGCAGCCTGCAAAATCCACTGTGCCCCAGCCCGTAATTCCAGTGTTGTGAAGCAACATGTAATTGGGAACGTCCGGCCTTATCGCCCACTTCGCTATTGCGCATCCCATACTATTCATATCAATCATTGCATCCTCGCCATGGCCCCTGTCCCAAGGACATTGAACAATAGAACGTAATATTCGCAGTCAGACCTGTGGCCATCTCCTCGCCGCTAGCTGAAAACCGAAAGCGCCGTCCTTCGAATTCCTCATTTGCAACATCACATCGAAAAGGCATCTGTGGCCGCTTGAAATCACAAAATAATCCATCTAGTGCGGCTGTGTGTGAAAATGGCAACTGGCTACACTCACAAATGGGACGCCCCGCCCGTCGGTGAACCGCGGTACAGAGCTGCATGAGGGTCCACCGTCAATCGAGTACTACATTCCACTGACCCTTCACAAGTTTGTACCCGACAGCGAATATAGTATGTGAAACAATGGGAGCATAGCAGAATCAACATATGAAGCGATATCTCACTGCCATCGGGATGAAATACATGATTGTAATAGCAAGATGCCATGCGTCGATTTGCAGCGTTGTGTGCGGGACGTGCCCGCCCAAAGGGGAGAGCAGCTTGCACAGGTGGAATGAATCACCACAGGTGGAGGCTATACAGCTTGGAAACACATAAATTGCACACCCAAACCCCTCCCACAACCACACCCACTCCAAAATGCTGCCGGCAGGACTTGCGATGTTGGCCCTGGGGGACCTGATAGCACTGCAAGTACTCCAACTTCAAGAAGAAGACGAACACCCACTACAACCGGCCGCACAGAGGAGACGCAGGAGGAGGAGGATGGCAAGGCAGGGCCAGCAAGGCCCACCAGCACAGCCACTACCACCACGCAGGCATCCCGCAATCCCACGCCTCCGAGCACATCCGTCCAACCTCACTGATGAGCAGATCCACACCCTCTACCGTTTGGACCGGGACACCATAACCGCCGTTGTGGACATGACACACGCTGACCTTGTCAGCATGATAGATAGCCCAACCGCCATCCCACCCCTACTGAAGGTGGTGTCTGTACTCCACTTCCTGGCCACAGGCACCTACCAGCACACAGTCGGACAGTTGCATGGCATATCACAGCCACTGTTCTCACGGACACTATTGCAAGTGCCCGATGCCCTCCTGAAGCACGCAGACGACTACATCTCTCTACCACGCTCGGAGCAGGAAATTACCAACACAAAAGTGGGATTCCATGCACTTGCCGGCATACCGGGTTGCATTGGTGCCATCGACTGCACCCCTGTGGAATTGGTTGTCCCACATGCCATGGAGGCCCAGTACCGCAACCGAAAACAATATCATTCTCTTAATGTACAAATGGTGTGTGACTAAAACGGGATCATTACACATTGTTGTGCCCGATTTCCTGGATCAACCCATGATTCCATGGTCTTACGGAACTCTACAATACCACGCTACATGGAGCGACATGCAGGGAACAGATCCTGGCTACTCGGTGAGTCTCATTTCATGCATGATAATGTGGGGTATGTGATGCGGCAATGACCTGCCAGGAAGGGGGGGGGGTGCTTACGTAGCAATGTCATTCCTCAAACATCCTTTATTGTCCACATACAGGTGATGCCGGGTATCCACTGAAGAGATGGCTCCTTACACCACTCCGGAACCCACAGGACCAGCATGAGGAGGACTACAACCATGCCCACTCACGTCCCCGTGTAGTCATAGAACAGGCATTCGGCCTACTGAAGGCTCGTTTCCGCTGCCTCAGCAGGTCTGGCGGGGCACTCCTGTACCGTCATGAGAAGGTTGCTAAAATGGTCATGGCATGTGTCATGCTACACAACATGTGCATACGTAGAAATGTGCCCATGCCCCCTGACGCAGAACTGCAACCACCAGATTATGGTCATGATGTGGGTGGGGATGTGGCAGAACCTGAAGGAGTCCGCGAGGCACAGGAGGGCCGTGAAATTCGTCAGATTATCATAGATTCATGCTTCTAGCACTCACGCCTGGTGGCTGATACATGGACACGGGAGTTGTGGCACTGTGTGTGTCCGGAACATGCACAATATGGACTGTACGCCTATGATGGCCTCGTACACAAAGATCAATGTCCACACTTCTCATTGGATGATTGTGAAATGTTTATAGCATATGTGAAATTGTGTTACACACCCCATCGACCCGCCACCCAAGTGAGCCCAACACACCCCCTCCACCCTCCTACCTCCCCCCCGAACACCAGTGTCCAAGGATGCTCATTGTCAGTGGCCTGTCGCTATTGCAAGCCCCCTCTGCGGGTATCAGGGGCACCCCTGCCTGTGGAGCGCAGGTTCCTCCCAGATCTACGTTGGGGGCTGCCCTGGACGGAACTTGCAACGGATGATGTCTCTGCCTGCTCACGTCCATGCATGTCCCTAAGGGTTTGTGAGAGCTCAGTGAGCACTCGGCGCACAGCGGCAAGTTCAGCACATACGTCTTTGGACGTCGCATGCAGTTCCCCCCTCAGGCTCTCGGTGCTTCTCTCCATTTGTACTCTCAGGCTCTCGGTGCTCCTCTCCATTTGTTCTCTCAGGCTCTCGGTGCTTCTCTCCATTTCTGCCCTTAGTGTCTCTGTACATGTTTCTATGGCTGCCTTGGTACCCCCACATTCATCAGCATGCTCCTTGAGGAGCGTGGCCAGTTGCTGCTGTTGCTCGATCACCTGGTCGAGGGACTGTTGCCTCTGCTGGGCCATGGCCATTTGCGGTGGTGTCACAGAGGGGCTGATCACCTGATGTTGCCTTGCCACAGGGCTTGTGGGGGATGGCCAGTCATCGTCTTGTGAGTGCCCCTGCGTGGTATCCTCATGTTGTACGGGATGAAACAAACAGGGGGATTGAGACAGGTCATGGATGGATCGTACTTCGACATCACCGTTTTCTGTGTCGGAGCATGCTGCCATTAATGCAGTGTCACCTATGGTGCTGCTGCCACCAGAAGCAGTGCCTTCTGTGGCATCCATTGGGGGGGCCTGTGGTGGTGGTGTTGTGGCAATGCTGGCTGCTGGGGTGCCTGTTGAAGTCCCCTCCTGTGTGCTGCCACTTGATTTGTGCTGCAGCCGTGTCTTGATGCGTGCAGCTGAGGTGGAGGGTCTTTGGCCGTTGGTCTTGGCCCTCTTTGCAGGTGTGCTGGTAGGGGTGTCCTGGTGCTCGTCGTTTGAATCGGACCCTGTGGTGGAGTAAAGGAGGGCGAGCGTTATTAATGGGTCTGTGGAAATTGGAATGGCAATGTATCACATGCATTGGGGTGGTACCTGAGGGTGATTTGGGTCAGGGCCTTGGAGGTAGTTTCATTTTTGTGTGGATTGAGGGTGCAGTTGTATTGCAGCCTGCAGTTAGGGGGTGCCTGCTGCACGTGTAGAGGGTGTTTTTAGGGATTTTAATTATTTATTTATTTAATGTGACTTTTAATGTCCGATATCAGGCCAATGTAAGTGGACGTTCTCCTGGACATGTGTTTCTGTTGCACTATGTGGACACATGGTACTTCACATGATTGGACATTGTGGTTTTAGCATAGTTTTATTCGGGCCACCTACCTGATTCTTCGGATGTCTGCACTCCTTTCTCCATCCCTCCGACTCCCTCTATGGTCTCCATTCCGATGGTGGAGGCACAGATTTCTTCCCAGGGGGTCAGCTTGATGGGTGATTCCGATCCTCCCCCGGTAGCTGTGGCAATGTTTCGGTTTGCAGAAAGTATGCTACGGACGCGGATCCGCAGGTCGTCCCATCGCTTTCTGCATTGCTGTGGGTTGCGGGGTGCGGTCCCCACCGCACTTACCCGCTGTGCCACAAGGGCCCATATGGCCTTCTTGTTCGCAAGTGCCGTCCTGGTCATTTGCGTCGAGAAGACGACGGCAGCATTCTCCTGGAGGGTCTCTGTGAGCACCGTGAGTTCCTCACGTGAGAAGTGGACCTGCCGCTTGCGGTCGCACGCTTTTTTCGCTACTTTTCCCATTGTTTTGGTTTCACGGGGGTGGATGTCGGGTTGGGATGTCTATCAGGGTAGTATTTTTAATGGTTGTGTGAATGTTCTGGTTTTATAGGTGTACGGCGTGCTGCTTCCCGTTCCGGGTCCATGTTTTTGCTTCCGTTTCCGTATATTTACGGTCACCGTATTTTCCGATTGCCGCTCTTTGCGGTGACCGCTATGTCCGGTGGCGGTATTGCACCTAGGTCGCCGTACGACGGTGGTGAGGGGCGTTTTGGGGACATTTCCGCCATCGCGGACTTTGCACTTCCGCCATGGCGTGGTGCTCGTACCCGATGGGTCGGAATGAGCCGCACTTTGCTCCGTCGTGCAATGGCGGAAACGCTATTTACGCTATGGCAGTCCGGTCGGTCGAATTCCGCAAGGGTCGTAATGAGGGCCAATGTCTCTAAGGGCAGCGGACTTAAAGCGGCAAGTGCTGAAATTCGGGACGGGTGCTCCCAGTGCCACAGTTAGGGTGACTGGGGCATGGTCCGTACGGGACAAAATATGCGCGCCTTCCACCCTGCCCATCAGTTTGCTGGAGACTAGGAACTTATCAATTCTAGAGGACCTGTCGTGGACGGAGGAATAATAGGTATATTCACATAATTGGGGATGTAAAGCCCTCCAGGCGTCCCGGATGTCAAGTGTTGCACTATGGGTATGTAGTCTGCGTGCTGCGCCTGACAGGTGTCTGGGTGTAGCGCCTTCCTGTCCAAGTTAGTGTCAAGTATCAGATTCATGTCGCCACCCCAGATGATCCGGATTCCTATGTAGCCCAACAGTATGGCAGTAATAGTGTCTACAAAGTCAGGGGTGTCTATGTTGGGACCGTAAGTGTTTACGAGGAGGTACTCTTTGTCTATTAATGTACAGTGTAGTATGATGTACCTGCCATTAGGATCTATGTAGCTGTTATGCAGTGTGAACTTAATAGATTTATGGAAGAGCGTCATAACCCCTCTGGCCTGTGTGGAGTAGGATGTGTGGTGCCTGTTCGGACCCCATGATTGTGCGATGCTGCGTGCGAGGTGGCCCGTGCAGTGAGTTTCCTGCAGCATCAATATTTTACTGCTGTGCCTATGAACATACGCCATAATCTTACAGGCCTTGGAGTGGTTGCTCAATCCCCGGATATTCCAGGACAGTATGGTGGTGGACATTTTGTTTGTCTAAGGTAAATCCCAGCATGTTCGCCATCGCCAGCGTCCGCTGTCAATGCTGCTGTCCATCGAGACGTGGAGTGTCGGTTTGCCTCTGCCATTTCCAAAAATAACTTCCCCCATTCCCTCCTCCCCCCTCCCTCACCACCCTCCCAAAGTGGGCAGTGTCACCCTCCTCCCCCTCCCTAATACCCAACCAACTCTGTTCCACCCTGATGGCTTATATGGGGCGGGTCGCAGTGGTGAGGATAGTGTATATAGCAGGGCCACCAGGCGCCAAGACACGGCCGGGGGCCACTCAAGTTCACCGTGGACAAGGTGCCTTGAGTGCATTAGGGTGTAGTGGGGCCGCTGCACTGGATGGGCCCCAGTGATACCGCACTGATGCAAGTGTCTGGTTGTGAATGATGAGCGGGGGCTGCTTTCAGAGGGCCCTGTACAGGTCGAGACAGGTCATGCCGTGGAGGTGGTGCGGGTGGGGGTCTCTGCTCCTCTTAGCAGTCAGGGGGGGGCCAATGGAAGTCGAAACATGCAGCAGTGGAATAATTGAAACTTGGGCAGAGCCGCTGTGCCCGTGCGCGGCCCCTGGTTGGGTTGCTCGCACCTGTGGTCAGTTGTAGGAGGTAGCACGCTGCATCGCAGCCAGTGTCTTCTGGAGATTTGCTCTGGGAAGGCTGGAGCTTGCGGTCCTCTCAGCGTTCAGGTCGCCGTGGTTGGAGGAGTGGGTGCACTGGCAGGCAGCGTTGGCGTGCAGCAGGGCATGCACCAGGCATCAGCGCGGCCCGTGCCCAGCACTCGACTCATCCCTGCCGTCCCCTCCACAGTATGGGCAGGTGGCAGCCACACAGAGCAGAGGAGCGCGGCCCACCAGTGCGGCCCCAAGGAGGCTCTGGCGGCACACAAGAGATCCAGCCTCAATGGAGCGTGTGGCGGCTGGCCCCTCCCCCGAGCCCGGGGCAGCAGCAAGCGCAAAGTGCCGTCAGTCCGTGGGGCCCATCGCAGAGTTGAGGGCTCAGATAGCTGGGTCCTCTGCCGGTCTGGCACTGGGCGATGGAAGGTGCCTGCAGCAGCAGCCCCTCACAGTGCGGCCGCAGCTCGGGAGACAGCTCGAAGGCCGCCGCGCCCCGCTCCAGGTAGTTGTGTGGCTCGTGGATTTTCAAATGTTCATACCTGGGCCATACAGCACCGATTCACTTTGGGGTTTGGGGTAGGTGCGCCCAAAGTGTTATGTGAAGCGACGGCTGTGACTGGGAACAGGTGGAGGATTCTGCCGAATAAGACAGATCTGCACTGGTGTGTCACAGAGCTCAAAGGCAAGGCAGCCATTACTCCAGCTGCTCAACAGCGCCCCCCCGGTTTAATATTTTCAGCAGGGTTCCGTAGATTCAACAATGTATCATCCTCATATAAATAAATGATCTGAGTGGGTCCCGCTATATATATATTCCCCTCTGTCTATGACATTCCCTCATCCGTCGGGCGAGTGGCTCGATTGTGAGTGCGAACAGTAGGGGGAAAAATGGGCACCCTTGTCATGTACCCTGTGCCAGAGCAAATACCTTGGATATGACCCCATTGGTTCGGAACCTGGCCATCAGATTAGTATATTATAGCCTGAATTAGCCGATGAAGTGGTCTCCCAACACAAAGTGTTGAAGAACCCCGAACAGAAAATTCCATGATACAGAGTGGAAAGCTTTTTCAGCATCAAGGGACATCGCTAGTACCTGGGCATGGGGATTCATTTGCAAAATAATACAAAAGAGACGTCGTAGATTAAGGGCTGTGGATCGTGTAGGAATAAAGCCTGACTGATCTGGATGTACAAGATATGATATATATGGAAGGGGCCTATTTGCTAACACCTTGACATCAGCATTGATCAGCGATAACGGGCAATAAGAAGCCATATCGCCCTGCGGTCTGTCCGATTTCAGAAAGGGTGGGAAAGCTCAGTGGCAGCGTGCTCGCCTTGGAAGCAAGACGACACGGAGCAACACAGGTTTGATCCCCGGGTACGCGCTAAGAAACCTCTGGGTATTAAGCACGTTATAAATAACCTATCATATCATATCATAGGTGGGAGCTGTCTGGTCACTAATGATTCTTCCCAGACCCTAAGTAATCGTGGGCCAGTGAGGTGATTGACTCAGCTATTTCTTCAGTCGTTATTGGTCCATTAAGTGCCTCACTAGCCTCTGGAGGGAGACACAGGAAGGTGATCTCTCCCAGGTATTGGTTATCTCCCCCTCTGTGCAGGTATCCGCATTAGCATATAGAGTTGCACAATCATTTAGGAATTCCCTTTTAATCACCTCAGTGGCAGTCATAAACTGCCCTGTTGCTCCTTTGATGCCTGTGATGAACTGTGGTCCCCACTCCCCCCTCAGCACTCTCACCAGGCAAACATCCTGGACGGTCTTCCTCCCCATATCTACGGGCTTGGTTAGGTTTAGCCATGTAACGTACCTCCTGATCAGCTAGTTCTTGGAAACTCATCAAGTTCCCCTTAATTACCCCTAGGATTGCATGTTCAATCTCAAGTCTACATAGTTCACGTTCCACCTCCTGCAATTCCTGCCTGGTATCTTTCAGAGTCCCAGTCATAGTCAAAATCATTGCCTCATGGGCTAGGTTGACTATGTGGGATGAGGAAAAGGGACTTAAACAAGGGGCTATAAGGAGGACAGGGATGAGGGACCAGGATAAGGGACTGGGGCGAAGGAGAGGAACGCGGAAGATGGACTAGGGTGGGGTGCAGTCTCTACCTCTCCTGTTCCCTCCCAGGCACTCTGCACGGCCTTTGTCTCTCATTTCACTACTAAAACTCAGGACATCCTGCCCACCCTCTCTTCCTCTACCTCCTCTCCTGCCTCCTCTACCAGTTCTGGCCCCTCTGAGGCTGTCTCTCCTCCACCTTTCTCCTCCTTTCCACTGTTCACCCCTGACAATGTTTCTAGACAAGTCTGATCTATGAAAGTGTCGTCAAAGCAGGCTCTCTCCTGCTCATCCAGAACCATCAAGTACCACATTGATACCCTTGCTCGAGTCTTGGCTGATTTCTGCAATCACTCATTTGCCTCTGGAACTTTCCAGCTGCCCCTTAAGCACTCTCTTGCGCACCCCCCTCTAAGGAAGCCCTCAGCCGATACTTCCTCTCCGGCTAACTATCGCCCGATCTCCATCACTCCTTTCCTGGGCAAACTCTTAGAAAAGCTGGCCATCTCCCAGCTTAATCTACATACTGAATCTGTTGGTTGCCTTCATGACCACCAGTCTGTCTTCAGAGCTGCCAGAAACATGGAAACTGCTCCTCTGAACACCTTATGAAGACTTGCTCTCCAATCTTCACTCTAATCTCCCTTCTGTCCTCATTCTCCTCAATCTATCCTCTGCTTTTGACACAGTCAACCATGCCATCCTGCTCAATTGCCTCTGCGACAACCTTGGTATTACTGATTAGGCTCTGGCCTGGTTGACCTCCATTCTCACTGACCGACCCTTTCAGCTCCAACTGGGGTCTTTCCTCTCTTCTATCTCTCACCCTACTTGTGGTGTTCCCCAGGGGTCTAACCTCTCTCCCTGGTTCTTCATCCACTACCTGGCACCTCTGGCCCACTGCATTGCTACTTTCTGCTCTAATTTTCAATGTTATGTGGATGACACTCAGCTCTCTACCAGACTCCCTCAGCCATATCTGCTTCTTCTCTCATATCAGTCTGTCTGGCCGCAATTCAGGAATGGCGTTCCACCAATGATCTCTGCCTTAATGCCAGTAAGACTGAGATCCTCCTTGTTGGGACACCCACTCCCTCCTTTCCTCTCTCTGTCTGGCCGCCCACTCTGGGCCCTCCTCCTCCTCCTTCCTGTGAGGCTAAGAACTTTGGTGTCATCTTCGACTCCACCCTCTCCTTCTCTCCTCGCATCTCTGATGTCTCTTAGAAGTCAAACTATCAGCTGCACCTCCTCAGAGGTATTCTTCCTTTTCTCACTTTCCCCCAGAAGCTCACTGTCCCCAGAGCTCTGGTACTCCGTAGGCTGTATTATTGCAACAGCCTCTTTCTAAATCTTCCTGCCTCAACTCTTTGACCTATACAACTTATCTGGAACAGGACTGCGAGACTTGTCCTTGGCCTCAAGCCCAGGGATCATATCTCTCCAGCTCTGAAATCTCTTCACTGGCTCCCCGTGGCTGCAAGGATCAGGTTCAAGACCCCCTGTATTATCCACAAGGCTTTCTGGGGCATGGGACCCATCTACCTCCAACTTTCTCTTCCAAAACATCTTCCTTCTTGAGCTCTCCGCTCATCCAGCTCCAACTCTCTGAGGGTCAGATGCTCCTCCAAGCAGAGAGTTGGGGGCAGATCTCTCTCCTCGGGTGAGGCCTCCCTCTGGAACAGCCTCCCTGCCTCTCTCGAACTTAAACAGAACCACCTCTGGTTCCTGAAGCAACTCAAGACCTTCCTTTTTGCTTCCGCTCTTTCTCTTCCTCTCCCCTGCGGATGCACCTGACTGCTCCACACACTGGTCACCAGAGCTCCTGCATGTCCAGTTGCTATCGCGCTGCCTCCGTCTCCCCAGCACTAAAGGGTCTGTTTCTGAAACCCTACAGTCCCTTCTCTCTGCACTTTTGAGCCACCCGCTGGCTGCACCTGTGAGTTAACTGCACTTCCCCTTTCCCCCCTCCCCTGGCACTTCTCCCCTTCCCTCTTCCCCGCACTTGGGCAATCTGAATGACCCAAGGCCTAGCAAGATAGTTATTTTGTCCTCCCTTTGCTTCCCCTTCCTTGTCTTGTCGCGCCTAAATACACTTGTGTACAGGCATGTTATAAATGCCACATCATATCATATCACTTAACCACACCTTGAATGTTTCCCATATCGTGGCGTACCGTGGTACAGAGCCCTTATTCATCTCAAAGAACCCTTCTTTTTTCTCCTGCAGGGATGTCACAAAGGCATTATGCAACAGAGTTGCCTCCGGTATCCTCCACATGGGATGGGGTCCCTGCAAATCACCCAACAGTAAAGACATCACCACTGCGAGTGGTCTGATAAGGTGCGAGGTAAAATCCTGCTGCACTGTAAACGCAGTGCCCATACCGCTGAAAGTAGCCATATGTCAATCCGGGACGATGAATCGTGCACTATCATGTAATATGTGTACTCAGCGGTTCTCAGTGTTCATCCCTCCACACGTCTATCAGCCCAAGCTGGCCCATTATCTGTCTAATCATCTGGGCCGCTGCAAAGAATCCATGCTCTGCAGTGCTCGACTGGTCCCTGAGTACATCTAGGATTGTATTAAAGTCACCACCCCATATAATGGGGGTTCCGCTGACTTGATCATCATCACGGATATATGGGCATAAAAACGTGGGTCGTCTACATTCGGATAATAGGAGTTCACCAGAATTACCTTCTCACCCAATATTACCCCTTTGGCGATGACATATCTCCCTGCAGGGTCAACTTGGACCTCTTCAGCCTGAAAGGATAACGATCGATGAACCAAAGTAAGCACTCCCCTTGCCTGGGATGAGTAGGATGGGTAATATCCCTTTGTGTAGCTGCCCCAGTTCGTGTGTTTCTTGCAATATTACAATTTTGAGGGAGTAGCGATCAAGGTATGCCAGTATTTTCCTGGCCTTAACAGGGTATTGAGGCTCCAGACATTCCACAATATCATTACAGCCTTGTCACCCAATAGTCAGTTGAAAACTAATATATTTTGCATACTTATGCCTCTGTAAACCAACTGTCATGTTATGCACATTCTGTCCACCAACCTGCCTGCCAACGTTTGCCTTTGAACACCCCGATAGAACGAGAACACCCCCTCTGCCCCCAACTCCCCTTTCCCACCCTGGTGCTCATTCCAATAACACTTTCCCGATCCACCCCTTGCAAAGCACCACTCACCTCCTACTGGTGCCCACCCTTCCCTCCCTCATCATCATCCCCGACTTGATGATGCGACCCCATAGTTCCAATGAAAATCTCCGGGAGAACACTGTGAACAGCAAAAACAACCCTTCCGTATGGCAGCCAAGTGTCACCCACCCGATTCTACCTTAGCATTAGATCCAATGGCCATTACGTTCTTTCCATATCAAAATAACCTGGGCATGTCAGGTACCAATTCAGTCCCTCGGATCGCCTAGAATGCCCTCCTTGCCTGGACCAGGTTTGTATTCGTATTTCTTTATTTGTATAGCGTGCCTGGCCCAAAGGCATCTGGGGGCATATCTTGGATTACATAAACAACATCAATATACAGTTACTGTTACGAAGGGAAAGTAAATAATGGTAAAGAGAAAATTAAAGCAGTTTACAGGTTAAATAGACAGTACATAGTTCTGTGAGCAGCTCGGATAGGAGAAGCAGACATTTGTGTAGGCCTTAGGTTGACGTAGTATTAGCGTGAGTCTTAAGATAAGAGCCATATTTTAGTTTTGGTCTTGAAGGCCTGGAAGGAAGGTTCTAATCTCAGTGTGGAGGGGAGCAAATTCCAGAGTTTGGAAGCAAGAACCGGGAAGCTTGCACCCCCAGATTTTGGGAGTTTAAATCTCTGATCCTTGAGGTCGGGTAGACGTGTGCTGAGTGAACCGGCAGGCCAGATATGGAGGGGCTTTGTCAGATAAGCATTTATGTGTGAGGTCCAGGGATTTGAGAGAGACTCGATGTGCCACCAAGAGCCAATTCAGGTTACATCGGTTATCCGAAATGTGTTGGTTTCTCAAGATTTTCAGGGCAGCCCTGATGGCGTTATTTTGGGATACCTGAAGTTTACCCAGATTTCGCTGGCTAGTCCCTAGGTACAGGGCATTGCAGTAGTCTAGCTTAGCCATAATTAGCGTTCTGACAAGGATAATGCAGTTTGGTGTCATGAGGAATGGGCAGCAAGCTGTGATGAGCTTACAAGTGTAAGCAGATGCTGAAGTAACAGCGTTAGTTTGTCTCATGAGGGATAGGGAGGAATCAAGGTAGATGCCTAATGTTTTGGTTATATTAGTGACTTTAATAATGTTGCCATCAATGATGAAGGAGTTGAATTTGTGATCAACTTTGTTGAGTCGGTTGGGAGAGCCCCGGATGAGGAGCTCTGTCTTATCGTCATTAAGAAAGAGCTCATGTTGAGCCATCCAAGCCTGAATGACTTGGTAAACTGTGTTTAGTGCTTTAGAGTCAGCCATGTGATCACCAGTGATAGGAATGAGTATCTGGGTGTCATCCCCATAGTTAGTGTAGGTGACACCCAGATAATCAAGAATATCGAATAAGGGTTTTTTGAACACATTGTAGAGCGTGGGTGTGATGCAGGATCCTTGTGGGACCCCGCAAAGTACTGGCTATGGTTCAGCGGCAGCCGTGTGGGAGAAGACCCTCATGGATCTGTTAGCCAGAAAAGATTTGATCCAGGTGGTGGCGTTGTCTGAGAAATGCGCTGATGATTTGAGATGTTGACATAAGATTTGATGATTCACCAAATCAAACGCGGGTAATAGGTCAAGGAGTAGCAAAAGAGCTATCTTGCCCTTATCTTTTAGGTCCTGCATTTTCGTTTTAAGATCAATAAGGGCAGTTTCTGTTCCGTGTTTGGGGTGGAAGCCGATTGCCTAAGGCCTAGGAGGTTGTTACATTCCAGGTGATCCTGGATCTGTAGGTATGCTGCACGGTCAACAATTTCAGGAGGAAAGGCACAGTTGTAATGGGCCTATAGTTGGAAGGTATATTAGGGTCGAGGGTGGGTTTTTTCAGAAGAGGGATGACCCAGGCATTTTTAAGGTTGTTGGGCACGGTGCCTGTGCTGAAGGATGTGTTTATGAGCGCTGTGATGAACGGGGCTAGTTCGTGGGCAGAGTCCTTTATGATAGGGGCTGGACAAGAGTCGCCCTGGCAACTAGAAGGTTTGAGTTTACTAATGATATTTTCTACCTCTAGGACTGTTAACGGAGAGAAGCTAAAAGATTTAGGGGTGTGTGCAGTGTGATTCATGTTAGGTTGAATGGGATGAAGTTGGGGCTTGGCCTGGAGATTCATATTTTTTGCATTGATTTTAGTCTGTAGTGTTGAAATGTTGTCGAGGAGTGCTTTTTGTATGCTTGTGCACCACAAACTGTCTTTGCGGCATGTGTCCGGGGGAGTTGAGGGAGTTTCAAGTTCCTTGAGGATCTTGAAGAGTTCTTTGGCGTAGGATTCTGCTTGCACAGTACGTTTACAATCGTTCCTATGCTACCACGGCGATAGAGGAATGGATACCTCCACGTATGCGATGTTGTGTCCCCCATGCTGCATTTGCAGTTTTGCTGGAAATATAAGGGCTTATGGGACTTTCCTGGACCTAGGTAGCCTCTTCACTGGATCGTATGATTGACGTTGTATCTGGACCCTGGCTGTAAAGTACGGGTATATATGCACATCGCTAGCTTCATAGCAGAGTGTACCTTGCTCAATGGCTAACCTCAGGACCAAGTCTCTGCCCCTATAATTAAGCATTCTTGCAGTGATTGTATGTGGAGGGGCGCCTGGGCTGGGGACCAGAGCGAGAGTGCGATGAGCGTGTTCCACCAAAAAATGTTCCGAAAATATACCCGTCCTGAACAGAGTCTGAAGCAGTCTTTCCACAAATTGTTCCATAGGTCCTTTGCTTGCTGCTTCCGGCACTTGAACTATGCACACATTATTGTGCCGTGAGCGCGACTCAAGGTCATCACATTTATTCTGGATCTTTGACAGTTCTGACTGTAGATTAGCTATGGCCCAGTCATGTTGGCCCACCCTGCCTTCTACTTCCCCAATCCTGGTCTTTGCCTCATTGATACGACTGCTTTCTTTTTCCAACTTGGATTTCAGCGAGTCAGTGGTCGCCACAATATCGTCTAGTTTGACATTAACCGACATAAAGCCGTTCTGCATGGCCGCCATTAGCTGATCCTCGTGGGTGTCAACGGGTAGAATCCCCGGGCTTTCACTTGCCCTCGTGTCCGTGGATCTTGGGGTCCTCACTGGGTTGTTAGTGAAGGAGTCCATAGGGCCCCGCTTCTTCGCTGCACCCTTCATAATGCCGTCTCGTGGTGGTGGTATCTATGGTATGGTGATGTCGATTCCAGCTGCAAAGTGAGTCTAGTTAGGCCTCTAATGGTCCCTGCAGGTCAGCGCTGCCCAGGGTCACAGGGAAAGTGGGCTCCCCAGCGGAAGGTCCCAGTAAACAACAGTCATTCAAGGTCACCTGTTAGTACCTTGGGAGCCTGACAGTGTCAGCTCTATGAGAACAGAATTTACAGAAGGGGCCTCTGTGGCAAGTTTGTGTGTCTCCACCCACCACTAGGTGTCCCCCACTACGAAGGGTGAGCTCAGGCGCTCACAGTCCAGCCCTCGCTTCCGGGGCCCCAGCACGTTGCCCCCAACGTCAGGTAGCAGGTCCAGAGCAGTTGGCAAAGAGGATCACTGAGCCCCAGCTAAACCCTACTGCTGCTGCCACCGTGGGCCACTGAAGAAGTGAGTTTCTGGATTATGCCGATGTACTGGCCCTCTCCTGCTTACTCACAGCCCCAGTGGGATAATGTCTGCAGGTCGGCCGCTCCCGCCCAGCCCCAGGCGGTGGCAGCGTAGTTCAATGTCAGCCCCCCAACCCAGTCCAGCAATTCTGGTGTCACCACGCACCCAGCGGTCCGGATTCAGGATGGCACCATGCAGGAAAGTACACTCTCCACCAGGCAATATCGTGTGTTGGCCGCAGTGGACCCAGCGCCACCTGGCACTCCTGAACTCCTGTTGGCCTCCACTGGGAGCCGAGCCAGCCCTTAGCAGCCTCCAGTGATCTCCTGATCTCCACTTGTTATTTCCACGGATTTCTGATGGCATCCGGGTCGCGGCACCGAGCCAGGTCGCAGGGAGTCACCTGAATGCCGCCACCAATGGGGTGAGGCTGCAAGCTGTCACTATCTACCAGCGCTGGGGAGGGGCAGATGGACCTCTTCTGGTCCTGTCCACTTCCCCGGGAATCCACACAGTCTCCACACCGTTCTGCAGTCTTCCAGAGTTGCGAACCGCTGGCTACCTGCCCCACCGAGACAGGTCTGTGTCTCAACCTCGTTGTAAATGACCACTTTCTGCTGTGCAGGATGAACTCCCAGCATGTCCCGCACTCCAAACGTCGCCCCGCTGGTCGCCAGAACTGTAATGGGTTACTGCCACCGGGAGACCTGAATCTAGGCCACGGATGATTTCGGCCCCTCCTCCATCACCGTCATAGATTCAGCCGGGGCCTGGGGTCTGTCGGAGAGTCCTGTGCAACCTTCTGTGGACCCTCCGGTCCACTGCAACGCCACAAATCAGCTGGATGTTCGATCAGCGTGTGCCCACAGCCTTCCACCGTCGTTGCCTCTGCTCGCAACACTTTTTATTGGCACATGGAAGGATATTAGCTGAATTAGGATGTTGCCGGGCTGGAGCTCTGACTCAGGCTGCCATTGCAGCTCAATAGTGCCCCTATGATGACTTTATTTCATGGTGTGCTCGTCTTCTGCTGTATTATTGTAAAAAATATTTTATGTTGCTGTTCTATTATTTTTTTGTTCTGGAGGTATTAGTGAGGTCATATATGATGTCATCAGTGATGCCACCAGTGATGTCATTCGGGATGTAATCTCTGATGGCATAATTCTGGTCATATGCTGCACAACATGGGGCCGGCAAGTGAAGGTGGCTTTGGCTAAATGGTCTACCAAATTTCAAGGGTTTTGTTGTGTTACATTTTCACCATAATGTCCCTGCAACTAAAGTTTATTACCTGAATTTCAACAGTTTTGTTACAATTTATTGCTCACCTTAACTTCCCTGCAACTAGTTTATTCCCTAAATTTGAAAGGTTTTGACACAATTTATTTCTCACCTTAACGTCTCTATAACTAAAGTTTTTTCCCTGAATATACAACATTGAATATACAATTACTGTAATATATGCAGTCACAAACTATAATTACTGAACCCAATAAATGTATTCTAGGTGCTACTAAATAGCTAAAGTGTAGTAGGTAGTAGCTGTTAGATATAGTCGCTAGAAAATAGAGAGTTCTCATTAGAAAATGAAATAGTAGTGAAGAAAACATAAAAATGTGTTTTTAGGCTAGTAGCATTAATCTTCCCATAGAGAAAAAGTGCAGTTTTTCAATCAGTTGTAGCGTGAATACCTCTGGGCAGATTTGAACCAAATAACTAGTACTTTAAGGAAATGGATCAAGCATGCACCCCATACCAATTCATTCTACATGCTCCATGTCATACACACATAACCGTAAATGTACAGACTTAGAATTAAACCTTCCCTAAACATTAGTAATACCATTGCTAAGTCTATAATTAAATATTTACTTTCTAATCTTCATTTCTTTTCTAACTTATTTTTTTTGCATATTAACCAAACTTTGAATTCTTAGATTATATATTATCACAATGCACACATGCTTGTACTTTCATTTGTATGTGATAATTGTGTATGAAACTTGTCATTTAGAAAATATTGTGTTCATGTGATGTTCTTACAGTAAGGAGAATTGTAAATTTAAATGTGAACATTGACTATTTTCATGACACTATTAAACATGATTTTATTTCTATCTTTTTTTTTACTACTACATATACATATTATATTATGTTTGAAATAACTGAATAGATGTACCAGAATTCGGTACTTTCCCTGCAATTAAGTATTGTAATTGTTTACTAATACATGAAATTCAAACTATTTGTATAACGTTACATATTTTTGTTTTAAACTTGATAAGTACTACAAAGAATGCTCCATGTGTATTCATATCATGCTTCTTTATCACTGTTTTGTTCCATGTCATGTTGTTATTATTTTATGTGTAATAAAATATGTATCAAAGGAGGTCAACAATAATATTTTAACTTATTTTATCAGTAATGTCACATTTGATACAATTAATGATCGAATTGGTGATGTCATGTATGATGTAATTAGTGATGTCATCATTGTGGTCATTCGCTGCGTAAAGAGGGGGCGTTTAGTTAAGGTGGAATTGCTTGAAATGGCTTTCAGCCATGGCCAGCTGCATAGTTGCATAGTTTGAGGTCTCACTGGCCCTTTGGCCCTGGCCTCTGTATGTGTTGTACTAATATCTTTCTTTTGGGCTCACTAGCCATGCCCACTGGAAATGTCAAGCCAATACTTTGTTGCCAAACACCCATTGCCCCCTGCCCAGTAGATGTAGGCAGTGCAGATGTTAAAACTTTTTTATCTAACTCCTTATTCCCGCAATAATTTCACAGTTATAATTTCAAATAACAGATATTCCTGCAGTAGAGTAGCGGTGCGCTGATTCCCACAATTACGAGAAAAAGTGCTCAGAATTAAAAAGTCTTCCACGTCCTCATAGGCACTCAAAATGTGTCCGCCTTCATTTTTCTAGGTCCCCTCACTCCGCTCAACTTATTTTTCCCTCCCTAACGCTCTCCCATTACCCCTAGCACTCATCTCATTGTGTGATAAAAAACAAAATTCGGAGCGCGTCTTGCGGCGTTGCAGCTGTAATCTTCTGACATTTCAGTGGACTTCCCCTGTAAACGAAAAATGTTCTACCCATAACTGGCTCCCCAACCCACCCCTAAATCTCCAACTTCACATGGTCTCTTCTTTCCCACTCCCAACTTCTAGCCTGATGTGATTGCTATTGCTATTTATAGAGCGTCTACCGCCCCGCCATCTAATCGCTGTGGTTCAAAACAATCAGTGTTGCCATAGGAGTGACTCCATAAAAAGAAGTGTTTTGAGTCTCTGTCTGAAGTCGAGAAAGCTATTAGACTCTGTAAGGTTGTAGGGAGTTCATTTCAAAGTTTGATGGCATAATTTTTCCTCCTCCAAATAGTTTTTTGAGTGCTTTCATTTGCGGCTTCTCCTGGTAATTTGCGGGAATCGCTCGCATTGAGCAAAAAAGAAAAAGGCTGATTTCCATTTCTGAAAATCCTCTCAACCTCTCTGTGCTGCAAAGCAGCAAGGCTGATATATATAAAGGTTAAAATGAACTGAGGGTCACACCCATGTCTCTGTCAATTATTTTTAAAACTACTGGATGGATGTACCCCAAAATAGTTAAGGAAATTAGGTCAATGCTCTGTGCCCAAATTGATGAGGCAAAACACCTCCTGTATTGCCAAGTCTGCATATGATAAGCAAGATTAGGCTTGTTTTTGCCTGATGTCGCTTATCATTTTCACAAGATGGTTTTTTTTGGGGGGGCTTCTTCAAGCCCTGCTACAGCAGTCACCTTGCTGATTCGGAACTCTTGCTGCACAAATGATTGGCTGTCGGCTTCTGTCTGATTGAGTAAAGCTGAATACAGCTAGAATCAGTTAGAAGAACGGGCATCCAATTCGGGCTATTTGAATGGGTCTTGTTTTCAAGGTGCTTATTTCTTTTCTGTAGACCTGACAACCCTGGCACATGTTGACGGTGCTCTGGTGAGTATGAGTGCAGTGGGTAAGTGCTTTATGTCCCTTTTCTCAGCCCCAAGACCCCTTTTCAGAACTTTTCTCTGCCCCAAACCTCCTTTTTTTGGTCATTTTCCCCGGCCACAGCCCATTTTGTTTGCCCTTTTGTCAGCCCTGTACCCCTTATCACCTCTTTTTTCAGCCCACAGCCCTCTTTTACAGCCCTTTTCTCAATGCTCGGCCCACAGCACCCTTTTACAGCCCTTTTCTCTGCACCAGCCCCCTTTTCTCACCCAGCCTGTTTTCCCTGCCCCCATTTAACCCCCTTTTCTCAGCCACCCTTTTAATTTTTTTACTTGGACCCGACGCATCCTTTTTCACCCATTTTCTCAGCCCCCAGCGTCGTTTCCCCCCTTTTCTCAGGTCACAACCCCATTTCATCCCATTTCTCGGCCCTCCCGCCCCTTGTCACCCCTTTTCTTTCCCCAGCTCCCTTTGCTCATCCCCAGACCCTTTTCTCTGCCCAGACCCTTTTCTATGTACCCAGCCCTTGACATAAGATCCCCCAAGATTTGTGCCGGCTCTACCATGGCATGCTTTGATCCTAAGAGCCATGCCAGACTCCCTACCTCTTTTATGCCATCCAAACCCTGACCCTCTTTACCCTGCTACGTTATCCCTCTTTTGTGTGTACCCTCCTGACCCTGTTTTATGCGCCCCCAGCACCCTGACTCTCTTGTGCTTACCCCCAACCCCTTTCTGAGACCCCTCTCTGCTCTCCCTCTTACCTTCTCTATTTTTTCTCCCTTTCACCACCAAGCCTATCCCTCTTTCACTATCTTCCCCTCTTACTGACCCCCTTGAGCCCATCTCTCTGTGTCCTCCCAACCCTCTTTTTTTATCCCCCAGCCCGAACCTTGTGCGTACTCCCCCACCATCCTCTTTTGTGTTTACCCCTATTCCCCACCCTTGTTTGGCTTACCCCTATCCCACACCCTCTTTTGTACTCTCCCACCACCCTGACCCACATTTGTGCTGCGCCACGACACCCACCATCCTGTGCTTAACCCAACTACATTACCCTCTTTATTGCTCCCAACTCCTGACGCTCTCTCTCTTTTTTTTATTTTTTATTTGATTTAGCTGATCTAAGTCAGCCTTTCAAATGTTACATTTACCAGATAAATACAAAAAGATGCTGAATTAAAACATATCCATTTGGTATAGTGATAAAGGGAAAAGAAAAAAACTAATTTTTAAAACCGAGACATTGAATTAACAATATTGTAGACAAACGAATCTGAGAAAATGTTTAAATATCGACAAACATAATACATTTAGATTGGAATGCTGTACATAGCTAAACTAAACAACCAAACAGAACATTAATTAAGAATACACAATCCAACTAAGTATTTGGGTGGAACTGGTAATAGGAAATGTCACATAGTATCCCATTATGTACCTTGATTAACGAAAGTTGAAAATTGTTGGATAGAGTACTGTCTCAAGATAGCTCATATAAAATTAAGCGACTGTAAAAAGTTGACAGTAGCTATATTAGTCGAGGCTCATTGACAGTTGAATAACGCTCCCCACAAGCTTTAAGATGTTATAGTGCGTTAATTAGAGAACACATGAAGAAACTGTTTTCCCCTTGCATCAAACAACGCAGAGCATTCAGAAATCAAATGTCTGATCGTTTCAGGTTGATTTACCTTCAAACAGAATCTGCAGACATTTATTTTCTTCTTTGCTAATTTTAATGCGTCTAGGTAGGACCTCGTTCGTATGCCAAAGTTGAAATCTGAAACTCATGAACTGGTTTCTTAATGATGGCACCGGAAATTTGATTAAGTAGGGTTCAGGGTTATTTAGATATTTTGACAAAAAGACATGATCCTTGAATAAATGCAGTTTTGTACAGATTTCTCTTGTTAAAATTCAATCGAATAGCCAGAGTTTAGCCTTGGCTCTATTCGGATTTGTAATTAATAGGGACTCAGAGACTCCAATGAGTTCCAGAGATTCTTGAATTTTCAGTCTCCAAGTTTGCATTTTAGAGTCCTTCGTTATTGTTGTTAGGCAGAAACCTGTGCAATTCCCTCTGGGACCACTGCAAAAGATTTAGGACTACAGGTGTTTGGCAGTAAACCCACTTGGTAGCAGTCTGTACCACACAGATTCACTTGGTAGCTGTGGCTGAGCAGTCAGACATCCCTCTAGAAGAGTTAGGCAGCATACAGAGTATTCACAATAGGTCCAGAGAACACAATAGAACAAGTAAACACAGACCAGGGCTTAGTGTAAAAGAGATATAATTATTTATTTAAAACCACATCTAGAAAAAACACACAGTCACTAATAGTAAGCAATTCAAAAACACGGGCACTAAAAGATATACACTCCCTTAAAATAATATTAGACAAGTCTTAAGTAAATCCCCACTTATTTTCAGACAGCGGTGAGCGCTTAACACAGATGGCACTCTAATAATTCGTGTTAAAAGGGAGAGAAAAACAGAGAATAAATTGAAACAGATCCCAACACTTTTTCACAAACACAACAAGGGAGGAAGGCAAAGTAACACAAGGAATTCAGAGTCAGTAGGCCGGATCCGCTTAAGGGGATCCAAACGAAATGTGTCCAAGGTCACACGGTTGCAGTGCACGAAAGTCTTGTAACGGTTCAAAAAGAAGTTGGACCAAAGAAAGGGGCTAGTTAGAGGGTCAAGGCGGCCAGCCCAGTCCAGAAGGTTAAGGGGTTATTATTACCTTGTAGCAATCTTTTGAAGGGGAGGCCTAGCGGACACGGTACCTTAAAGTGGTGAGAACACTCCAGCGGGGGCAGTTGTTCCTGGCAGCGGATGCAAGTCAGGGCTTCATCCGGGGGAAGAGAGGATCTCGTCGGGGAGGAAGACAGGAGTCTGTTGCACTGCCAGGGAAGAAACCAGCCGCGGAGTTTCTCGGGTACAAGGAGCGGTCCGTTGATTCGCGGTTCAGTGGTGAGTGGCTATCCGGCTGCTAGGGTGCTTGGCACGGGCAGTTCGACCACAAACCGGTCTGGCGTGCGAAGAAAGAAGGTAAACTGGTTGTGCCCACCAGTCAGGGGAAGAAGCCTCTCCAGCCGGGAGATCTTCTCTCTCGTCAGGAAGTGGTGAGTCAGTTCCGCAGGGCTCCACCGGTGGTGTCGTCGTGGTAGGTCGGCTCAGCTTCTCCCTCGTCGGATTCTCAGGTCCTGTGGCGACTTCTGAAGTTCCAGTCCCCAAAGCCCTGCTTTTATGCAGCATACCCCCATTCACTCAGCCTAGCTGTCAATCAAAACATGCTAAGTGGTGAGCTGGCCGGCTCACCACTTAGGCCAATCACACAAGAGTGCGACTTGAGTTACCAAGGTAACTCAGTCCAGGGTGCCTAAACCCCCTCCCACACCCCCTGTGGTACCCAGACAGAGTGGCACCACATTTGGAGGCTTCTGTGGAGAAGCCTGCCAAAAAGTGGAACAAAGGGCTCTACTTGGGTTGGAGTCACAGAAGAGAACACAAATGCCATTTTAGAATCGAGTCCTGGCAAAAAATACCAACCGGTGAATTAATATTAAATAAATAAACCGGCGGTATGTTCGAGGCTATGAGACTTAAATAATTAAAGTTGGTAGCCTCGAACAATGGGAAAATCCCATAGGGAAATATTTGCGGTCGAATATAAAAAGTAGTTTCCACTGCCACCAGCCAAAACTCGATCAGGGGGGACGGAGATGTGCCCCTCGACTAACAGACCCCGGGGCAATCGAATTGCCCCGACCAGTACGTCCACAATATGATGGTTTGTACTGGTTTCTGTTCATAATTTGGGACTAGTAAAGCCAATGGTGACTTTACATGCCCTGGGAGACAGTAGTCAGTCCCAGGGTATTGAGTCTATGGTGGGGTGTCACTATGACACCCCTGTGTTACTGCACGGAGGGTGCTGTGTAACACACATCGTAAAAACACATGAGACCCTATGGAGTGAAGGACCCCATAGCCCATAAAACACATTAACAGTCAAAGGAACACCATAAATCATGTCCAAGAGTGGGAGAAAAAGAGTCTTACTCTTGGCAGGAGAAAAAAAACAAACTCCAGAAATCCAGCAAAGCTGCTGGGGGACTCACTAGGTTAGGAAATTCAGCCTAAAGAGAGAATTCTCCCTAACAGTTGTTACATATTTCGATATTGCACTCATTAGGGAATTTTCTTTTACCGGTAAGAGGCTTCCTGTAAACTGAGTATGTCCTCCATATGTACATAGAGTTTAGGGAAACTATACCTAGCTCATGTCTAATAGCACACATGGAGATGCTCTGAGGTAGGTATAGAACTGTTCTCCAAAAAAGTCCCTCCATTCTTAGCCAATGTATCTCAGGACACCATGTCCTAGTCCCTGCACCATAGACAAGGATGGGTACCACTTTCTGTTTATAGAAAATTATTGTAGGCATCATTAGAAATGTACCGTATTTAGCCTGGATGATCTGTGCTTGGAATATAGCAGTCTTTTAATTTCCTTCGTAAGTCCAGCAGGCAAGGCATATCAGATGGGTGATTGCTGATGCTAAGTCCCAAGTATTTGTATTTGTGAACCAACTGTATCTCCTTGAAGCATCCATTTGGGTATCAGCCTTCTCTTACATCGCTTATCACCATCAATCACAATCTTGCATTTGGATTGATTTATAGTCAACAGGTTAGATTTTACATAGTCGCCTAGTTAGATGAGGAGGGCTTGTAATCCCCTGGGAGTTTTAGCCAAGAGCACTAAGTCATCAGCATAAAACAACCAGGGGATTAGTTGCCCTCCCAACTTAGGCGAATCAGATATAATTTCTGCAAATTGATGTCGCATATAAGCGATGAAGAAATGAAAAAGTTATGACGCAAGGTTGCACCCTTGCTTGAAGCCCCTCTAGGCGGCAATAGGGGTCGATAGGTTCTCATCTAA
The DNA here is from genome assembly GCF_040938575.1 of Ambystoma mexicanum. Classification (NCBI taxonomy): domain Eukaryota; kingdom Metazoa; phylum Chordata; class Amphibia; order Caudata; family Ambystomatidae; genus Ambystoma; species Ambystoma mexicanum. The sequence continues at coordinate 850,933,279 of NC_090936.1, read as the reverse complement.
AGATAAGCGGATACGTACAGTTGTTTCACAATGTAGCTGATTTATCCAGTATATCAAATAGTTGGGACAAGCTGCTCTGGTTAGTTTGTCAATTAGTAGCTCTCTAGACACTGAGTCAAACGCTGCCTGGAAGTCTATAAAGGCCATATAACGTGGACGCCAAGTGAAGCTGTTTGGCTGTCCGGAACGCTTTCTGAATGTTTCTCGCCCGACTTGCCTGATTCAACTCCTTTCTGCCGAGCGCTGAAGATCGCTAGTCGGCAATAGGAAGCTTGCGAGGGCCCCTGAGGCGAAACTCCTTGGATTGCCTGCATAGATACTGATACTGAAGTAAATTCTTCTTCTGCCTTTCCATTAACATTTATCCGCCGATTAGGCGGTCTTTTTGCTGGACTTTTTGTTGGACTTTATGTTGGACTCTCTGTAATATTGGCTGTTTGAAGTGCTTATTCACCAAATTTACCCAACTCTACATCTGCTTCTCTTACTGTTTCCTAGTTCACGGCACTTTTTCGTGGGCCCCGCCCCCTTTTCCCGGTCGCCCGGCTACTTTTGCTGGTGTGCCAGCGCATCCGCGCGCGCACCCGAAGTGGACGCCAAGTGAAGCTGTTTGGCTGTTCGGGTGGGCGGCGGGCGCACGGGTTAGAGGAACGGAAGTCTGTCGAGGTGGGTTCGTATTGAGGACTGTATCAACATGAGTTCTGGAAGAGAATTGTCAATCAAACCAGCAGAACGGTCCAATTAATTAAGTATTTCATACTGGTTCTGTACGTCTTTATAAAATATATACATTAGATGCATTGTTTTTTTTTGTCTTAACGTATAAAACTTCGGTTAGGAGGGACTCTAGATTGTGAGCCTTCGGACAGGCCCCGGTGTAGTAGCCACCACCAATTGCTTTTCTGGATTTGGTAAAGACCTGAAAGCCAGATAAGTACCACGCAGTTTTATACGCTCCAGCTAAGGAGACGCCCTACATCCTGCTGTATACCAAATAGCGTTCCTTTTTACTTGATATACAAAATCCAAATACGTCCTCACTTTTGGAAGGTTTGGGAACTCTCGGGAAAATCTGGTCCTTACATAGTCTTTTCAATGTCTAGGCGCAGAAACAGTATTGAGTATGTCTACTCCAGGGGTGCTGCTGTAGGCCCCTCCACCAGGAGTGCCACTGCACAGGGAATTAGGCTGTATGATGATATCTTATCCGCCCCACTTATATTTACGCCAGTAAAAAACACACTAAGAATGGCAATGAATATGCCATTACCGTTATCCCCCCCGGAGCCGAGTGACTCTATGCTACTAGACTCTGAAGCAATTGCCCACTCGTCTCTTCTTTGCTCAAGAGGCCCCACACAGGGCCCACTAGAGGATGTAGCAGACCCCCCATCAGATGCAGAGACAAGGGAGGAGGCTGTGATAGTCCCAGAATCCTCCTTCCTAGATACTCCACCGGATTTCTTCTCGGCAGACTCAGATCTGAGAGACCTAACTCAGCACTTACAGGAATTGTCTAACCCTTTTAATGATCCACTCTCAGGTCAAACCTCAGAGACGGGAGGGCTCCTTCGGGATATACTTCAAGAATTAAAAGTTCCTTCTACTGGCTTTATGGAAATATGCATACTGACGGGGAGACAGATTTCTCAGACTAATATTATAGAAGCGTTGGAACTTCTTCCTACAAAAATCACTTCCTAGTAAGGAAGAGTCTGGCAAATCTGCCTCAAAAACTGAGCCCGCATCCTTAATGAGTTCTTGTGCTTTGAATGCTACTGATGTACCATCTCTACCCACAAATAAAAATCTGGTAGAGAAGGAAGAGGGGAGTGGGCCGAAAAATCAAGTTAACAAAAATAAAAATTACCAAAATAATGAAAATAACAGGAAGAAGGGACATTTGTCCTTCTTCAACAAAAGAAGTAAAATCGTTAAAAATACCTGGAGAAAGTTTGTTACAGATGAAAAGACACAGGTATCTGACCAAGAGGTTGAAACAATCGATTTATATGAAACGCCAAGTAAACAACAGGAGGGAGAATACAGTCATGCGACAAATTCTTTGATTGATGAAATGTCACATAAGGGAAAGACTCCTCCCCTAAACATGGGTCCCAATAAGATGGCTGTAGCTGAAAAAACCAAAATATCTGCCTCCAAAGACCTGAAAGAAACATATGATCTTTTTATAAAACCCAAAACACAAAAGCAAGACCCTACAACTACTTAATTGAACCCGTTTGCAAATGAGTTCCAAACAAACACAGCATTACAGGCTGTTCAGATCCAAAGTACAAGTGATTCTGTACCAACTGGCTCTCCTAACCAAGGAAACTGTGTAGAGGGTTCCCCCAGGAAGAATGATCCTGTAAATAGGTCCCCTGGTAAATCCTCCCTGAATGAGATGGAGGTAAAGCTCTTAATGCTGCTGTAGAAGCGGCATTGAAGTCCAGACAACCTCACGAGACCCTAGTCACGAATCTACCCCTTAGAGCTGATAAGTCACTGAAATTTATGGCCCTTGGCTTCGCATGTACAAAATATGAGCAAACAATCTGGGCTGGGGAACTTAAATGAAGGAGAAGAGTCTGTGGGTCCTGTCAAGCCGAAGAAACCAGTAATTAACTCCTCCAACAACCCCTCTTTGACTGAAACGGAGGTAAAATTATTAATCAGCGCGGCAGTAGAAGATGCACTGAGGGCCAGAACCTCTCTTGAGCCACTGGCTCCTATCCCCCCTGTTGGAACTGATAAATCAGTGCCTTTTCAAAATCAGCAAGAGATTGGGGAAATGTTCTCCGCCCCTATGGCGGTGCAATCTACTTTACCTATTCCAACTGCACCGGACTCATTGCCCAACCATATGGATTCATCGATTTTTATTCCAGCAATGTCACCTAGAAGGCAAAGGGAGGCAGTTGAGGGAAGGGTACCCAAACACTACATGGATACCGAACTTAAACATATACCTTGGAGAACACCGTGCTTTTTAGATTCCCCAAGTATCCTAATCTATCCTATCTTTGATTGTGGCTATAAACCCCCTTTGAATAGAAATAGACCCCGCAACTTCTTAATGATATTCCTAACTTAGCAAACCTGCCTTCGGCAGATATTAAAAGGATGGATTTTATTCATCCTTGTTGCTATGACCATGTAAGAATTATATTTTACTCTAAATTGGTCTATTGGAATGTCCTTTTAGAACTGGATGAATTCAATAAGAGGGGATTTGACATTCTAAATTTTGGAGATGGTACCCAGCATTCAGAAATACCTAAGTTTACACAATTATTAAGATCGGGAGACATGGGTGAACAAGAACAAAAAAAAAAGAGTCAGAGGTTCTCCGGGAACACGATTGCTAGCCTCGAGCCTGAGAGACTCTATTTTCCGATTGCAAAATCTAAAACAGTAGATTTAGCTATAAGTAATTTTGTTTCCATCTTATCCTGGAACTCAAGAGGGAATTCTCATCTGTCTTCCTGAGTGGAATTATGCCACTATCTAAGAACAAAAAACATTCTATGTATACAGGAAACATGGATGACCTCTCCTACACAGATAGATGGTTTCGAATGTGACCATCTTTTAGCCTCCCAAGGGAGAATAGGACGCCCCAAGGGGGGACTCTTATTGGCAACAAAGTTAAATTCTGGTATCAGCAGAGTTGAAACCTTTACATCTCACCTTTGGGATTGGGAGTGATCCTAAAGCTTGAAAATTTTAATCACCTATTAATTTGGAACATATATTGGTCACCTGGAATAAATTTATATGAAACAACTTCCAAAATGGAAGAAATAATGGAGAAATTTCTTTGTATCTATCCTGGACTTCAAATCCTCATAATGGGGGACTTGAACACTAATTTACTGATGCAGATACATGAAATGGTAGCCACCAAGAGTATAGTCCATCTGAACATATTGGGGGAACCTGAGGAAATAATTGATGCACATTTGAAAGGTTCAACGTATAAAAAATGTGATCGACTAGGTTGGTCTATGTTATTTAAAACCTGGGGCCTGAAATCTGCACATGAAACTTTGAATTCGGAAGACCCATATATAACGTGGACATCAGGTGTTAAGTCATCAGCTATTGATTACATCTATGTCTCCACTGATATTTTTAATCTGATTGAAAGTTTTACAGTATCTCCCACTCTGAAAAGTGACCATAAGATGCTCGAATTGAACCTTTACATCCCAACGAGAAACTCTAAACCTTTGAAAATGCTCCAAGACCTAATTATAAATGATGGGAACAACAGGATTAGCTGGCACCCTGGTAATGTTCTGACATGTAATAACTTATTCTGCAAAGAAAATACAGACTCTACTTACGAGGAAAAAAAAGTCAGGTTTACTCATGACCATTTTGTTCCATATATAAAAACACTTATTGAAAATTCTACAAAAAAGACGAGGAATTATCCAACTAAACATCATCTACATAAATATGATCCCACAGTCTATATAGCAAAATGTTATTCCGCCGTACTTTAAGACAAGCACATCTATTAAATATCTGTGAGGATCTCAAAAGAAGGGGGATCAAAGGCATTAAACAAGTATACAAATTTGGACCAAAAATCATAAACGTAAGTTACAAGAAGATAATGAGGAAATGCTGTCTTCACTGAAAAATAATTCCATTAGACATTTCTGGCAGCTCATAAATAAATCATCTAAATCTGTCAGAATTCACAATCTTAATCCCATTGATGAGCAAACATGGAAAAATCATTACGAGAACCTGTATGGAAAAAGAGAGGATACAGTATATGCGCCATCCAATTCTAAGGACACACAATGGCCAGGCAATTTCTCGATCATAATGATTAGAGAGAGGATAATAAAATCTAGTTCCTCTCGAGCAGCGGGTCCTAATGGGCTATCGAACATTCTTTTTAAGGGGAACCCAGATATATGGTCAAAGGCTCTATTTCTCCTCTTTGAAGACATAGGCCGTACCAGATGCATTCCAATGTTATGGAATATGAGCTATATAATCCCAGTTTATAAAAAGGGAGATAGATCCATGCCATCCAACTACCGGCCAATAGCCCTCCTCGATTCAGATTCAAAAATGTACGCAAGTCTCCTTTTACAAAGAATAGAAGTTTGGGCAGCAACAGAAACGATCTACACATCTGCCCAATTCGGCTTTAGAAAGTGAATTGGAACATCGGCTGGAGGGCTGATAATTTCATTATTGCAGGAATTGGGCTGGCAAAAAGGGGTGAGTCCGGTATACCTGGCGAGCATGGATCTTTCTCTTGCGTTTGACATGGTAAGCCGAACAATATTATGGAGGAAATTGGCTCGGATGGAGTTACCCCGCGACCTATTAGCCATCTTCATTCATCTTCACGAAGGGTCAACAATACAGATCAGATAAAATAATGAAGTCCATCTTCCAACACCGATTAAGACCTCAAACGGCCTCCGTCAAGGGTGCATTTTTACCCCAAACCTATACAATTTATATACCTGTGATATAGGTCAGTCTTTAGGTCCTGCTGCCCTGATACAACCAATGTTGGAACGTAAGAAAAGGTGCTGGTGTTCCTATGTGGATGATTTTCTGTTATTTGACAGGTCCCCGATAGGACTCCAGCACCTATTATCTGCATTTGGAAAATATATCATAACTAATGGCCTGGTTGTGAATCTCTAATCTTGTGTCTAACAGGAAAAAGAAGACCGCTTCTGAAAAATTGGTGCATGGGCATACATAAGTTACCTATCAAAAGTTCAATGATTTATTTGGGTTTTTTTGTGAATGCAAAGGGAAATAATATATCAGTTCTTACCCATTTCTTATCTAAGGTTAAAGCGTGTACCACACAGCTGCGGGTTGTGGACCAAAAATTTGGAAGCTTTTCTTATAATCCTTGCTTGAGATTCTATAAGCTTAAATCAACCCCTAAAATTTTGTATGGCAGTGAAATCCCATTTATAATGGGAAGATTAGATGTAAACAGATTAGAGGCGACTATTTTAAGGAAAATGATTACCTGTCTTCCTAATTGCGTTCCAATAGCAGCAATCCGGTATGAACTCGGTTTACAGTCATTTAAGAGTATAGTATAATGGAATGTTTATTGCTGTTTCGCAATCTTCTAACACAAACTGAAAATAATCTGTATTATGATTTGTCTGGAAAGATGAAACAGGGGACCCCCAAATCTGTATTTCTGACCAAACTTATGGAATTGTGCTTAATTTTATTAAGCAGTGTTGGAGCCCAAATAACAACGATCATAGTCAATCCTAAAAAAGTGAAACAACATTTGCAAAATGCTGATTGGGCGTCTACCATTAATAAACTATCTTCACACAGACTGTACGGACATATGATATCCTATTACAATTATATGGGAACTATGGAACCCTATTTGTATATCTTTCCTAATAGAGGTTGTAGAAATATCTACATGAGATTCAGATTTAACGTTTTGCTCACCAGGGAAATAATTACAGCAAGAACTAAACCGGTATGTCCAATGATTTGGTGTAGGCATTGCAACGAACACGAGGTAAAAGAAACACTCAGGCACCTGTTATTGGAATGTCCTAACCTGCTAGCAAAGAGACTACTTTATTTTTCAAGCTTTGCATCAGATGTAACGAATGTGGACACAAATCAAGTTTGGAAACATATGTTATTCGATAAGAAAGTTTCCTTACAGTTAGCAATTGTAAGATTTCTCAAACAGGAGTGTGGTTTGATGTAATTTGCTTTTGACTGAGAGTTCATTTAATCTGCAAAGAAGTAAACAAAATTTTTATTTATTTAGGAATCATTTTATAGTATTGTGATAGAATTGTAGATCTCCTGTACTGTTAATAATTATGTAATATACTTTAGATAAATTGTATTTGCTGTTTTTAGTTTTTTTTTAACTGTATTACTTATTTTAAATAGTGTTTTGTAAAGGTTTTGTTTAAAGCCATATACAAATAAAGAAAAAAAAATAAAATAAAATGGCTGTCTTCTTTGGTGTTCTTGAATTTAATGGCATGTACGGTGTGGAGGTTTATCGAGGTCCCCAGACCTGAGACAAAGCCAGTTTGATCGGGTCTTGTAGATCTATTTTTATGATCCAGGAATTGAATTCCCTTAAAATGAGTCTGCCAAACAGTTTCCCGGGCACATCTCGCAAGATGACAGGTCTATAATTTTCTGGGTGCATTGCAATCTCCTTTTTTATATATCGGAATTATGATAGATTTCCACCATGAGGGAGGAACCTGTCGAATTTGAATGATCAGAGTGAATAATACCATAAAAATTCTAGCCCATGCATGTGAGTGTGCTTTAATCATCTAGTTGGAGAGGCCATCGGGCCATAATAAAATGAAGAATATCATCTATCTCAAAATGAAATGTAAGAGGACCGTTCCAGGAAAAAACTCCAAGCTTGCCAAAGAATGTTTACAGAGTTTTGTAATAGGTTATCCATACCTCTTTTGGGACTGCATTTATTTGAAAACCTATTTGAGAGATACCATTGGCGTTGTTTAGAAGCCCCCAAATAAGGGCAGAGTTCTTTGATGCTAGCGTTTTCAGCATATGTTCAGCATCATGCTGATACATCACAGCTTTCCTGGATCTGATCCAATAGGTTGCTTTCATCAGAGCCATCTCATGGTCATATGTGTGCAAATAAGTAGTAATGATCTTGGTAACCGGATGAGTTTTAGTTTTAGAAATGTGCACTGCAGCGCCATAGGAGCCATGGGATAATGTCAGCTCCGGATATAAAATATTGGAAGGGTTTACCAGGAGCATATTAAGATCCTGTAATAGATTAGGTGTCCATCTGAATCTATTTTTGCCATTGGAAACTGTGATATCATAAGCTAAAGAGATCTTTGGATAATATTGAAGGTTTGAACAGTTCCACGTTAAAGATAGAAGGTCATGATCACTGGTGGTTTGAGGTTCAATTTGGAAATGAGCATTAAGGGCAGAAAAGTTTCTATCCGTGTACACGTAATCTATCCGTGCAACCTGATTGCCTTTATGCCATGTGAGAGAGCGGGATATCCATGATATGCAACCGTTTACCATTAAAAGTCTTTCATGAACGCATTCCGTTGAATAGCCGTGGAAGTAACAGGGAACATAGACTTTTTGTTAATCTGATATTCAAATCTCCTGCTAAAATGGTGTAGTCAATGGAAGTGTCCATGGTGATCAGGTCCAGGAGGGTTTCGAGATCTCTGAAAAAAATCGTCATCTTGGAAGCTAGCATGGTTCCAATATATATTTATCAGAGCAATGGAGTGGTGAGAGGATTTTGTTTTAACCAGTTGAAGAAACATATTCACTCTTTCCCCCTGATACTACTCAATCCCCCTCATATGCAGTATAGAGATGGAAGGAGAGAAAACAGATTTCAGGAATAAACACTCAACAATTTCAGTTTCAATCGCAATTCCCCCCAGCAAGCAGAGAGAAACAGGAATGATTTCAAAACAGGCTAATTGCTTTTGAATGTGATTTTAAATGAACGGGAAAAATGCTAAAAAAAGTTTTAATTCTCTAAATTGGATTCAAAACTAGTGGGTTCCGCTTTGGATAGTTCCAGGGAGACACTAGCAATAATGGTTGGATAACTAGCAGATAGGAAACTGAATTCAGAGGTTGAATGCAAGAAATAGCTATTTTTCATGTGTTGAAATTGAGCCAAATGCAGATTTGCGGCAAACTTTTCAGCGCGCGAGATACGCAATTACAGAAAAGCTATAAGGAGTTTGAATGTTTTAGATGCGTTTGAAAGCTGAGGATGTTATCTTCAATCTGACATTTAAATTCTGTTTCTAGCATGTACGGTTCAAACGTTATGAAGGTTTAAGTAGAGGTCGATTTTTCTCAAAAAGAGTCAAGATTTTCAAATGAAAGATGCGCTTTTGAATATTACAAAGATTTTTTTACACTAGGGAGTCTATGAAGCCACAAGCTACATGACAGCACAGCCACCGACCCAGTGATGCCCCGGATGGTTTCTATCTGCCGAGACGCTTGCCTTTCTTCAGCAAATATATCAGCGCAAAGATGATTTTATCACTACAATTAACAAAGGACTATATGGATGAGGGAAAGATTCAGAACAGACAAAAGAGATTCTACAATGCAGTTATGGATATGCTAGACTGGTTTGGGATTGGATTTCTTAAAGCTCAGAGATTGGCTATGGACAATTCTATGCTAGATACTCACAACTATGGTTTGGAATAGGCCAGTCAAAGATCTGATCAACAGTTTTGGACTGGATTTCTGCTAGCCCACCAGACAGGACTCAGGCACCCGGTTCTGCATCCAGCACGGCACTGGGTCTCTGCACGGCCTCTGGTTCTGGATCTGACGGGTTGGTTCTGGAGTTACAGTGTCATGATGCCTACCCCCGGGGACCCAGACCAAGTCCAGCAACCCCGGAGGCAGGCATCAAGTTACCCCAAGCAAGCCCAACAACCCCCGCTATGGGGCTATTTGGGTGCAGTCCTGGCGCCTATGGCGCCAGGTTCATATGGAGAGTCAGTCCTGGCGCCATAGGCGCCAGGCTCATAGATTAAAACCTACCTGATGCAGACCATGCTGCAAACTTACCTGATGCAGACCATGCTGCAAGAGCTCCAAGCCAAACAAGGCTTGGAAGGGACTATTTTACCTAGGGACTATTTTTTTACTCGGGTGGGGCTGGGGAGGAATACTTACCTGGGACTACTTTGGAGGCTATTTAAACCAGGCCCAAAGAGCAGCACACGTTTCGCGATATTCTGCATCCAGCAGCGTAACGCTCACCGTGCCTGCATGTGTGCATCCAGTCTTCTGCCACGCCCGCCTCGAGTTTGGAGCTCCTAGCAAAAGGGAGAAAGAAGGAGAAAAGGTTAGAACAAGAGCAATACCTTTAATCCTTACCTGGATTCCCGATCCATCGTGCCTTTGAGCTGTAATAAAGAAGTTATTATATGTGCGTCGACTAGCCTGCTGCAGCGCCACGCTGAATTCACCGGCCTTCGCAGCATCTTCACATTTCACCGCATCCTCCTGCATGTTACCGCCGCACTCCGGCATCTAAGGAGAAGACAAGAACAGCAAGGTGAGCCAAGGGAATACACAGAGGAATACCCCCCATAGACTTACCTGATTTTACCAGTTGGGGTACTATTCTTCTTCATGGGTCGGCGCAGCTTCCACTGCATCCTAGCCGAACCCCGGCCCCTAAGGGGAAACAAAAGGACAGCAAGGTGAAACAAGGGACTAACAAGGGGAACCCTCCTCACCACAAAAGACTTACATGATTTTACCGCCAGAGGCATCATTCCCCGAGACTTCATACTTTCTCTCAGCGCCTGAATAAGGGAGAAAGCAACAGGTTACATATGGACATTATTTTATCGACCTGTGTTGGATAATACAAATCCTTACCAGAACATTGCCGGTTGCAGCAAGGAACTCTTCAGTAGGGTCAAGCTGCAACATGCAAGGAATCGGACATGAATGAAAGTCAGGCATTTTGAACTCTTACGAACTACATACTTATGGCGTCTTGCCAGGAATATCGGAGTCAATATTGTCCTGGAACTCACCAATTCCTTCGAGCCAGTGAAGCAACTGGTTATCCACGCGCCCCTGCGCTCAATGCAGGATGGAGAGCTCATCTTTTTAAATCATCAGGTGAGACTATAAGAGGGAACATCCAAGGTAATCAGTGGGGAGAACAGCGGGGTGGGGGGATTTACGCTCAACTCCACGGGTGGTTAATTCTCTTTCTCCACTTCCAGAAGAATATTCCTACGGGCCAAGCAAACGAAGCTAGGTGGGCCAATCCAGTCCGTCATTTCGGCCCTACGCGTCACATTGGTGGAGACCGCAGCAGTCCAGTCCAGATCGACGCCTCTGTGGGAGCCAGCGTAACAGAACGCGAAGCCTACCCACAATTTCCCACCTGGGCGTTATGGATACCTCAGAGACTGACCAATTGGCCCAATTACTAGGGGAACTGAGGGCTGAAGTGCATTCCGCCGTCAAGAAACCAATGCTCTTAGGAGAGAACTGATTTTGTCAAAGGAGCAAACTGATGATCTTGCTAGGCAACTATTGCAAAGCCAGGCTGGACAAGCACCCCTACCTGGTTCCGGGGGAAATCCAGCTCCTGTGTTATTGAGTAACCCTGTGCAAATAAACCTACCAGGACATATTCCATTAGCCCCACCCGAACGCTTTGCCGGAGATCCCAAAAGGTTTGCCGTGTTTATGAACCAATGCCACTTGCACTTTTTATGCAGACCTGGAGCCTTCCCAAATGATCAAGCCAAGGTAGCCTTTGTATTGTCATATCTCAGCGGCAGTGCAGCTGGTTGGTTAATTCCACTAGTTACTCAGGATTTCAGGGCTTTCAAACTAGCATGGAAAGACTATTTGCCCGGCACTCCCAAGGACAGGCCCTGGATAATGAACTTTTGTCCCTACGACAGGGTAACCAGGACCTTCTATCCTACATCGCGACCTTCAATAGGTTAATAGTGGAAACTGGATGGCCTGAGGTAAAACGAATCACGTTATTTCATCGAGGCTTTCGAGGAGAACTCAAGGATGTCTTGGCTCAAGTCGTGAACCCACCTCAAGACTGCGCTGAATATATAGACTTAGTGGTCCAGTTAGATCACAGACTTCAGAACAGAAAGGCTGATCGAGCCAAGTTTGAGAATCGGGTGTTGGTCAAAGCCCAAGCTAACCCCAAAGGAGCAGATGCTTCAGAACCCATGCAAATCGGAGGGGTTAAAGGACCCTTAACCCAGAAGGAAAGAGAAAGGAGACAGCAAATGCAATTATGTCTATATTGTGGAACTTCTGGACATTTTCTATTGGATTGCCCTGTAAAACTACCCAAGAAGGTGGTAGGAGCTGCTGATAAAAGCCATATGGAGTCAGACTCGGGAAACGACCACGCCCAACAAGCGTAGAGGTCCGATTGCCGAGCTTGAAGAAAGATACTCAGACCTCGCATTTCATCATACCGATGGTCCTCGTAGATCCAGGGCAGCCATCGCGTATGCACGCAGTAAGGGCATACATTGATAGCGGGGCCATAGGAAACTATGTGGACTATGAATTGGCTTCCAGGATGAATCTACCTCTCTGCCGAAAAACCACCTCAGATGTCATCACCACAGTCAATGGAACTGAAATTGCCTCTGGGCCTGTAACTCATTGCACCGCAGAGATGACACTATTGGGTCAGGATGGGCATCGAGAGACTATTGTGTTTGATCTAATCAAAGCCCAACAGTTCCAAATAATACTGGGGATACCTTGGTTAGAAACACATAATCCTTGTATTGATTGGTGAGAGAAGAGAATAACCTTCCCGGATTGTGCACCAACCTGTTACCCAAAGAAAAATCAGAACGCAGGCCTGGCCACAGTAACCACAGCAGTCATGCAACTACCTCCAGAATACCAAGAATTCCAGGATGTCTTCCAAAAGGAACAGGCAAACACCTTACCTCCTCACCGATTGTACGATTGTCAAATCGATCTCATACCCGGTGCACAACCTCCTTGTAGCAGGATCTATGCCCTTACGGAACCTCAGAACCTTCACCTACGACAATACTTAGACCAGTACCTTGCCAATGGCTTTATTCACACATCCAAGTCCCCTGCATCTTCAGCTTTGTTCTTCATACCCAAAAAGGAAGGTGACCTCAGAACGTGCATAGACTACCGCGCATTGAACCAGATAACTGTTAAGAACCGATACCCGTTGCCTCTGATCCCTGAACTACTAGACCAAGTGAAGGACGCTTGTATATACACTAAATTAGATCTCTGGGGGGCATACCATCTGGTACGTGTAAAAGAGGGCGACAAATGGAAGACTGCTTTCCGCACTAAGTATGGGTTATTCGAATACCAGGTGATGCCTTTCGGGTTGTGCAATGCACCAGCAGCCTTCCAATACTTCATGAACAATGTCCTTCGTGAACTCATTGACGTTTGTGTTGTCGTGTATATCGATGATATTCTAGTATACTCTTCTTCAGTATCTGACCATGTGAAGCACGTCCGAGCAGTCCTTGAGAAATTGCGCCAGCACAAACTATATGCAAAAATAGAAAAATGCGTTTTTCATGCCACAGAAGTTGAATTCCTTGGGTTTATCCTGAACCCAAAGGGAGTGGACTAACGGAAGGTGGACGCAATCCTTAAGTGGCCATCACCAAGTTCAGTTAAAGGAGTACAAAGCATGCTCGGCTTTGCCAATTTCTACCGCAGATTCATCCCAGATTTTTCACATGTTGTACATCCCATCACAGCACTCTTGCGAAAAAATAAACGCTTTATGTGGACTGAAGAAGCTGAAAATGCCTTCCACGAGCTGAAAACGAAATTCACGTCTGCAGCTGTGTTAAAGCACCCATGCCCTGCACTTCCATACATAGTGGAAACTGATGCATCCAGTCTAGCCATGGGAGCTGTCCTGTCTCAAAAGGACCCTGAAACTGGCCAGCTTCACCCAGTAGCATTTTGGTCCAGAAAGTTATCGGCACCTGAGTTAAACTATGCGGTTACTGACAAGGAGTTATTAACCATTAAATCCGCCTTCAAGGCTTGGCGGCACTATCTTCTCGGTGCCAGGCATACCATTACTGTGATCACCGATCACCGGAACTTACTGTATTTAAAAACAGCCAAGGCCCAATCGTCACGTCAACTCCGATGGGCATTGTTCTTTGCCGAGTTCGATTTCGTGATAACCTATCGACCAGGTTGTAAGAATGGTAAAGCAGATGCCTTATCCCGAATAGGGATGGGAGAGGCAGAAGTGAACCCAGAACCAGTACCTATAATTTCCGAACAAAGGATTCTTGACATGACTACTCTACAGACACCAGAGGACATTCAGGTAAACATCCAGCAACTCTTTGATCCTACAGCCCTGCAGGTCTGGGTAAAGAAAGGCCGGACTACTCTGTCACCAATGATCTGCCTTATTACCAAGGGCGGCTATTTCTGCCACACACGGAACTACAAGAGCTAGTCATTTCCTGTTATCATGATACCCTAATGGAGGGGCACGCAGGTATTGCAAAAACTGAAGCTAAAATTAAAAGACAATTCTGGTGGCCCACCTGGTGAAAGGATATTAAATCATTTGTGATGTCTTGTGGCATTTGCGCCCAAAACAAAAGTCAAAAGAAAAAACCAGCTGGACTCTTACAACCTTTAGACATTCCGCCTACACCGTGGCACACCTTATCGTTAGACTTTATTACCGATCTGCCTCCTTGTAATGGGTTTATCACCAGTCTAGTTATTGTGGATCTTTTTTCCAGGATGGCCCACTTTATTCCTTTAAAATGACTATCTTCAGCCTCAATCCTGGCCAAAGAATTCCTCGAAAACATTGTTGGCATACATGGATTTCCGTCCGTGTTGGTCTCTGACCGGGGCAGTCAATTCATTTCACATTTTTGGAAAAAATGCTGTCAATTGGCACAAATCGATGTGAGGTTGTCGACCACTGCCACCCCCAGACCGATGGTGAAACGGAGAGGACCAACCAGACTCTCGAACAATACCTGCGTTGTATGTTACATCAGACGGAGAGTAATTGGAAAGACATTCTTTGGATCGCCGAATATGCATACAATAATTCAGTACACTCTGGAACTGGACAAAGCCCCTTTCATACCTTATATGGGCACCATCCTCGAACCTCAGACCGTGACTGACCCCAAGACTTAGAAATGCCTGCAGTGGACCATCTGCATGCTACGATTACACAAGCCTTTAAGGAAGCAACTACACATTTAAAACAGGAGAAAGAAAAATACAAGAAAGATGCTGATCGGCATAGAAGTGATTCTCCACAATACCAAATAGGGGTCCAAGTATGGTTAGCCACAAAACATATACCTCTAAAGGGAACACGGACCTTTAACCCCAGATATATGGGACCTTACTCTATTAAGGCCATTATCAACCCGGTGGCTGTCAAGTTGGACTTACCTGCTAATATGCAAATTCATCCCGTCTTTCATGTGTCACTTTTGAAGCCAGTACAACCAGGGACAAGACTAACCAAGCCACCAGACCCCATCCTTGTAGACGGAGAACCCGAATTTGAAGTTAAGAACATCCTGGACTCCAAGCTGATAAAGTCAAAACTTTTTTATTTAATCGACTGGAAAGGTTACGGACCACAGGAAAGGTCATGGGAACCTAGTGACCATGTTCATGCACCCCGATTGGTGAACAAATTCCACCGAAATTTCCCAGACAAACCGAAACCACAGGGAAGAATGACTTTAGGAGGGGCCTTGGGGGGGAGTGCTGTCATGATGCCTACCCCCGGGGACACAGACCAAGTCCAGCAACCCCGGAAGCAGGCATCAAGTTACCCCAAGCAAGCCCAACAACCCCCGCTAGGGGCTATTTGGGTGCAGTCCTGGCGCCTATGGTGCCAGGCTCATATGGAGAGTCAGTCCTGGTGCCATAGGCACCAGGCTCATAGATTAAAACTTACCTGATGCAGACCATGCTGCAAACTTACCTGATGCAGACCATGCTGCAAGAGCTCCAAGCCAAACAAGGCTTGGAATTGACTATTTTACCTAGGGACTATTTTTTTACTCGGATGGGGCTGGGGAGGAATACTTACCTGGTACTACTTTGGGGGCTATTTAAACCACGGCCGAAGAGCAGCACACGCTTCGCGTTATTCTGCATCCAGCACCATAATGCTCACCGTGCCTGCAAAACTGCATCCAGTCTTCTGCCACGCCCACCTCGAGTTTGGAACTCCGTGCAAAAGGGAGAAAGAAGGAGAAAAGGTTAGAACAAGAGCAATACCTTTGATCCTTACCTGAATTCCCGATCCATCGCGCCTTCAAGCTGGAAGAAAGAAGTTATTATATGTGCACCGCCTCGGTCTGCTGCAGCGCCGCGCTGAACTCACCGGCCTTCGCAGCATCTTCACATTTCACCGCATCCTCCTGCATGTTACCGCCGCACTCCGGCATCTAAGGAGAAGACAAGAACAGCAAGGTGAGCCAAGGGAATACACAGAGGAATACCCCCATAGGCTTACCTGATTTTACCACAAGGGGTACTATTCTTCTTCACGGGTCGGCGCAGCTTCCACTGCATCCTAGCCGAACCCCGGCCCCTAAGGGGAAACAAAAGGACAGCAAGGTGAAACAAGGGACTAACAAAGGGAACCCTCCTCACCACAAAAGACTTACCTGATTTTACCGCCGGAGGCATCATTCCCCGAGACTTCATACTGTCTCTCAGCGCCTGAATAAGGGAGAAAGCAACAGGTTACATATGGACATTATTTTATCGAACTGTGTTGGATAATACAAATCCTTACCAGAACATTACTGGTTGCCACGAGGAACTCTTCAGTAGGGTCAAGCTGCAACCTACAAGGAATCGGACAAGAGTGAAAGTCAGCCATTTGAACTCTTACGAACTACATACTTACGGCGTCTTGCCAGGAATATCGGATTCAATATTGTCCTGGAACTCACCAATTCCTTCGAGCCAGTGAAGCAACTGGTTATCTACGCGCCCCTGCGCTCAATGCAGGATGGAGAGCTCATCTTTCAAATCATCAGGTGAGACTATAAGAGGGAACATCCAAAGTGATCAGTGGGGAGAACAGCGGGGTGGGGGGATTTACGCTCAACTCCACGGGTGGTTAATTCCCTTTCTCCACTTGCAGAAGAATATTCCTACGGGCCAAGCAAACGAAACTAGGTGGGCCAGTCCAGTCCGTCATCTCGGCCCTACGCGTCACATTGGTGGAGACCGCAGCAGTCCAGTCCAGATCGACACCTCTGTGGGAGCCAGGTGAGAGTAACATACAGCTATCTGGGTTCAGCTCTGCTCTACTGGTTTGGATCTCTGGGTTCCGGCAAGAGTTCTTGGCAAGAAGCAGAAAACATCACAGCCAGGCTGTTCAATTTTTGATGTGCCCCTTGGAAGTCTGGGGGTAAAATCAGATGCAAGATTTTAAAGGCCAAGCTGAGAAAGGTTCAGCTTTGGAATTAGGCCTTCTGCTTTCAGAGTTCTGGATCTGGATTCTCCTGCAGAGCGCTTCGCCAGTAAATCAGTTGATGGTTGAATGTGTTTCTGTCTCTAGGTCCTAAAACAGTCCCTATTTATCTGTTTCCCAAAGGGGTGGGTAGGCTGATTATACTAAGCCCAACCTCTAGGAATCCGATTGGTCAGAGAATTTCCTCTCCCCTGATTTGAGAAGCAACCAGAGTGTCATGATGTGTCATGATGACTCTGTGTTTATGGTCCAGGGAAAAACCTCCCCTTTGTTTCTACACAGAAAATCTATTTTTCATAGAAAGCATATCTACAATATCACCAACTTGCTAATAATACATATTCACATCACATCTTTAATAAAGCACGTATCCGCCCGAGTCCCATCTTCTTGAGAGTTTTGGTTCAAAACGGACAGTTTTTTGCGCTTTTGGTTGGTTACCCAGCGTCAGATCTGTACACATTTTTCCACATACATGCGCAAGACATCTGGGCATACTCCTGTAAACTTTCATATTCCTAGCATGATCACAATTGCTACAATATCAACATTTTCGTAGTCCGGTCTCTGAATATCGCAAAGGGTTCAGAGCAGTTTCATATTGTGAGCAGCCTTGTTATATTAAAAACCTATAAAACACAGATTTTTCCAAATTTTACACAGTCTTCTATGAGTCTTTTTCCAAAAAGATATTTCCTTGGAATTTCAGATACACATATCAGTCTAGCTCCGCCTCCAAGGTTTGTCTGGGCCAGAGCAACCTGAGCCTCTCTTCTTTTGGCAGTTGGTTTCTGTCGACACCCGAATTTGCATTTCCTTTCAGTCAAGGGAGCCTTTTGTCCCTACTCAGAGTAACAGGCCAAAATCTCCTCCCACTTCCATTAACAACTCAATGCCAGTTCCTAAGCAAAGAGCAGGAGGAAGATTCCTTTGTTTGAGGAGAAGCTGTGGAATGTCTTTGAAGTCCAGTGTGGCTGACATTATCTCACTTTAAAACACTGTTTAAAAATGGGCTTTTCTAAAATACAATTTACATTTTCTACACATATATACATAGATCTCTTCATTACAGTCTTTTTAAAACATAGAGATTGAATTGTAGCAACCCATATTGCTATTGATGGTAAGTCTCTTCTTTTCTACAGTTTGATTTTAAGACACAAGTTTTAAACTGAATATAAGTAATATAAGTAATGACAGCTAGGACGCAGGCGAGCGACGGTACTGCGCCCATTTCTGACATATTTTTCCCATGCAAGCACCTTTTGAATGTGGATTTTTTTATGATGAAAAGTGTTTCTCCTGACATTGTGCTTATGGGGATTCCTTAAATAAGGTGATGGTGAACACCCCACAAGGTTGTTGGATCTTCTCTGCTGTTTGAGAATCATTATTTTGCAAATTTAACAGCCAAGGAAAAACAGATTTTAGGCACTTCTGGGTTTTCCTTGGGATGTAGCACTGCCTTTTCAAGCAGTTCTATTTTGCTCTGTGGGCAGCCCAATGATAGATTTTGGCAGTGTGGTCTCCTGTTTTACCACTGACATAGGCAAAATGGATTGGCAGCCTATTTTTCAGGTTCCCTGCGCACTTCTCACAGATTTTTAGCGCGCATAAGGCTTTCTGGTGGCCATTCTGTTGTTTTTGATGAAAGCAGCGCACAGTGATGTTGCAGGGCATAGACTAGTGGATCAGAACATCCCACAAGCCCCCCCCTAGCGATTTGGCGTTGGACGTCCATCAATGGGAAGTCGCAAGACTGGGATGATCTGTCTCTTTTCCTTTGGTTCCAAAAATGGCAAAGTTCATCATCTTTTATTCCATCAGGGGTGGATCGACCAGTTCTCCTCGCCCAGTCCTGATGTGGGTATGGAGCGATACCCCGAGCCCCTTGGATTTTTGCTTCCGGTCCCTCAGTGGTCCTCCTTGGTTTTAATCTCCATGGTTTCCAATTCTAGGATGACAAAGCAAAAACATATTTGTAGACATTTCCCCACCAATATTAATGTAGTGGGGCGGACACATACATTTTGACATATCAGGACATTGTAATTTATGGACTATATATGGAATATTTTATAGTTGGAATTTTAGGGAGCTGGAGTGACCGCTTCTGGGGTTCCAGAAAACTCCTCCAGTTGCTGCAGAGTGTGCCTAGGATGGCAACACTTTAGTTGGTTAATATGGACCCACTTATCTTCCCCCTCTGCCAAACTGCCTTTGGGGATGCAGATTTTGTAGGCGACTGGTGAGATTTTGTGTACAATTTCAAAAGGTCCCCTCCAGCTAGGCAAAAATTTGCACTGTTTGGCCTGGTTCCTTTGGAAATTGTATAAGTAGACCTGGTCTTCTACATGGTATTCTTTTCTGGTAGTCTTTAAGTCATAGTGGGTCTTCATGCTGTCTGCAGATCTCTCTAGCTTTCTCTGAGCATAGGCAAAAGCATGTTGAAGGTGTTTTCTTAGATTCTCAACATACTCATGAGTTGTGGAGGCATTGATCAATGTCTGCTCTTGGGTTCTCTAGAGCAGATGCTGGGGAAGCACCATCCTGCGTCCAGTCATCAGCTCAACTGGTGACATTTTAGTTGCAGATGAAGGGGTAGATCTGATGGCCATTAGGACAAGAGGTAATCGAATATCCCAACTTGGCCCAGAATCTGCCACAAACTTTTTTAATATGCTCACAATTTTTTTATTGTATCTCTCTACTGCACTACTAGAGGCTCGCCAGTAAGCAATGTGTAGCTTCTTTTTGACCCCAAGTATCTCCCACATCTTTGTCATAACTTCGCTAGTGAAGTGGCTACCTCGGTCTGACTCTATCCTTTGGGGTAGTCCAAAACGCGAAAAGATGTGGTTGATCATCAGGGCAGCTGCTGTTTCTGTCTTGCAATTTGGTGCCGGGAGACATTTCACCCATTTAGTAAAGAAGCATGTCACAGTCAACATGTACTTGTTCCCCCTAGAGGAGCGAATCATGGGCCCGATATAATCGACTTGTAAATCTGACCATGGCAGTGTCATCCCCCTCTTTTGGAGAGGCGCACGGTGTGTGAGGGATGTTGGCTGAAATTGTGCACACACAAGACACCCCTTCAAGTATTGGTCGAGGTCCTGCCCCATGTGTGGCCAGTATGCAACCTCTCTTAAGATTTCAAGTGTTGTATGAAACCCCCATGACCGGCTGTGGCCGCATCATGGGCGTGACTTAACATCAGGCTTCGGAATGAGGTAGGGACCGCCCACTGATCATGGCCAGCTAGGGATCTCCTTACCAATAAACCATCTTGGATTCTGAACATTTTTTGACATTTTATCAACATTCTGAGGTCCTCTTTCCCTATGTAATCAGGATCCGTCAGGGGAAAGTTTTCAGGGTCCTCAATGTGTTGATAAAATTTACCAATTATTGGATCCCCTTTTTGAGCCGTAATCAAATCAGCATCTGGGGTCTGCTTACTCCATTGTGCAGTTGAGAGTTCTTTGTGAGCATTTGTCTGGGACCTAGTGATAGCAGTGACCTGGATCTCCCCCAACAGGGACTCGATCTCAAGTAGATCCCCTTGGACGGCTCCGGTTTTAGCCAGCTGATCAGCTAAGTCATTTCCAGTTTTGTCTGGTCCCTCTACTTTGGAATGATCCTTGATCTTTTTCCAGTAGATGGTCATCCCATTCGAGGTGACCAGGTCATCAATGTTTTGAATTAATTTCCCATGTTTCAATGGTTTGTTATTAGCACATAACATGCCTCTGGTTTTCCAGTTAACCAGGTGCTCCACGAACCCGTTCCGTACATAATCCGAATCTGTGATTATGACCAGTTCGTGGAGTTGATGTTGGACAGCAGTGAGGATGGCTTGATGCACAGCCATCAACTCTGCCACTTGACTACTTCGGGGATCAATCTTGTACCCAGCGGAGGGTTCTGGGGTCTCATTCACCCATGCATTCCCTACGCCGGCCACAAGTTCTTTTTCCCTGTTGTTGTCAACATGGTAAGAGCATCCATCCACATAGACAGTGTGCATTCCCTCTCACTTGTCTTCTTCAAAGACTTTGTGTGGGGAATTGAGGTATTCCTCCATGTTGTCCTTGATTTTCAGACTTTCGTCCTCAAGACAGTTTTCTTTGGCACAATCATGCAAGTCAGCCAGAACTTGCGCGAGGGGACTCTTCTTGTTTTGGCCATATCTGACCTCCACAGGAAAGCCTTGCATTGTCAGAATCCAGGAAGTAATTTGGGAATTACTCACATTTCCGGACCGGATTCTGTCACTTTGGAGATATTGCAAAGGCTGGTGTGGAGTCTCCACTGTGATGTGTTCCCCCTGGATAAACGGGCGGTAATTCTTCAATACCCACACCATTGCCAGGAGTCCCTTCTCACAATCGTTGAATTTTTCCTCCACAGAGGATAAAGTTTTACTCGCATAGGAGATTACTTTATTGACCTTGTCATGCTTTTGGTATAATACTGCAGTCAAGCATGTATTAAGAGAACCCTGTCTCCAAGAAGAACTCCTTGTTTTTGACAGGGTAAGCTAGGCAAGGTGCTTGTGAGAGGCTTCTTTTGAGTTGTCTTAACTCTTCGGCTTGTTCTGGACCCCACTCCCACTTGACCCCCTTAAAAAGATGGATCAGGGGTCTTGTGATCTCTGCGTAGTCCGCAATGACTACTGTAATTAGTCAGTCCAAGGAGGCTCCTTAGTTCCTGCAGAGTTGTGAGGTCTTTCAATTTCTGCTTCCACTTCCACTTCACAGGAGTAATCTCATGCCCCAAGAAATTGACACGGGTTCTACACCACTGTGCCTTTTGAAAGGTGAGTTTTGCTCCGGCAGCCCTTAACTGTGTCAGAACGTAACGGATCTCCGCTATGTGTTCCTCCACAGTTGAGCTTTTGATGAGAACATCATCTACATAGGCCAGGTTACCCAGGTTACCCATCTCACCCAGGTTGGGCATGGCCTTATGTAGAAAAATTTTAAATTAATTGCCAGAGTTGATGTATCCGAAAGGAGTCCGGGTCCATGTGTACTGCTGCCCCCCAAAGGTGAAGGCGAGCTTGTATTGGTCCTCCCTACTGTCAGGTACAGTCCAGTATCCATTGGTCAGGTCTATTGCAGTGAATACCTGTGACCCCTGGATCTGGGCCAGCCCTTGGTCAATGTAGGGAAGAGGCCATCGGAAAGTATGGACCCGTTTGTTGAGCTCCCTTGTGCGCAGAGACTCCACTGGCCGTTTGGCTTCAATATCCCCAGCACCGGATTATTGAAGGTACTGTGGACTGGACGGATTATCCCACGGGACTCAAGGTTCTTAATTATTTCAGTAAGGGGCTCCATTGATGCGAGAGGCAAGCGATATTGCTTCACAAACACTGGAGTCATGCCAGAGTCCGTGGGAATTATTGTTGTGTGGATGTCGGTGCGACCATAGTCATATGAGTCCATCGCAAAGAGATCTTGAAAATCCAAGAAAACTTGTTTCAATTTTTGCTTCTGCTCCAGAGTCCCACAGGCATCAGCTAGGTTGACTCTCTCTTCAACCACCTGCCTGAATCCCGGAAAGACTTCTGGTTTTGCTATCTCAGCGGCCTCCTTCAGCTGGGTGGAAAAGTCCCTGGTCAAAGTGCTGATTTGGACTGGTGGCTTCAGGTGGGGAAGGCAGCCCTTATGGACCTGGAAAATGACCTCATCCCTCCTGAAGTCACAAGTCACATCTTCCTTACCATAAGGGCAGGAAGTGTACACCAGGAAATTCCCCCCATGCCGGGTAAAGATCCTGTCTGGTGTTGTGTTGTCATCACTGTCAAAACAGTCCTTGGGGATTGGTTCTAACAGTTCATTGCCTAAATCTATGGAAAAATGTCGGTCATCAACCGCCATTCCAATAATGGTGCCTGCGGCTAGAGTGATACTCTTTAAGTCGCTGTTATCCACCTCTCTTGGAATGGTATCATGTTGTATATTGACTAGTGGTGTTGGGTTTACCCCCAACCCTTGCTGTTGGAGAGAAGCATTTAGATGAATATAGGCATCAGGGTTTTTCAGTTTCTATCCTCTTTTAACTTTCACTTCCACTGAGAATTGTCGGGTCCTTTCTGGGATGGTGACTGCCTCTCCAATCTGAATTTCAACTGCATAAGGCAGCAATTGAGCTGACTTAAATGCTTTCTCTGGGTCATCAAAGCTCATGGGATTATCCGCTAATCAGGACAAAGCTATGAAGTTTATTAGGTCCAAACTAATGGCAAAGCGATTGAGAATGTCACTGCCTAAGTAAAAGGCGGCAGTGACGTCTTGCACAACCCAACAATTATGGACTATGCTCTTGTTCGCTATGGAGATTTTGAGCATACACCTGCTTGGCAGGAGATGTTTGGAATTGGGTGTTTCCAGATCCATTTCCCATTTGTCTATGAGTCTAAATGTGGGAATGGCTGGAACTTTTGGGAGTTTGCGGAACAAGGCTTCGCTGATGAAGCTCTTACCGTTGTTCACACACACTCGGGCGAGAACAGAGTTCTTCCCTTCATTTAACTGAACAGGGATGAACAACTGCTCTCCAATTTGCTGAATATCAGCCAGGCTTTGAGCTGATTTCTCATCTTTCTGGACTATAGGAGTAGGAATGTCTGATTGTGGATTGGTAAAGAATTTCAGAGTGTTTCCTTCCAGTGTGGAATGCCACCTTAGACTGGAAGGAAGGGTGATTTTCAGAAATAGAGAGAGCCCCCATCACCTGTTTGTTGTCCAACTGCTATTACTGTCACGTCTGGTATTTGGTTGTTCTGGAAGTGAAATTCTACTTGGTCAGATTTTAGTTCAACCATGTGCCAGGTGCCGTTTAAACTAACATGGTTGACACTCTGTTTTAATTTTATTGGTCAGCTAGTCTGGGTCCAGAGGACCTTGTTTACACAATCTATTAGGGGTGACAACCTTCACAGGAGGTCATTCCCTAGTAAACAAGGGGTGCCCTCTGGAGTCACAACTATGACTGGGTGCTTCACCTTGTGTCGCCCAATTTTAATATCCAAATCCGCAGTCCCCTCGACTGGAATTTCCTTCCCGTCAAAGTTCTGAAGTTGTCCAGGAAGAAGGGTGAGAGGAATTTGGTAATTCTCCCCCCTCCCTAAATTCAGTTTATCAAAGGCCTTTGTGGACAGAAGGGTAGCTTGGGATGCAGTGTCCAACAATGCCAAAAGTGAACCCTGCCCCTGTATTTGGACCGGGGCATAGAATCTTCCCTCCTTCTCCGCAAGGGGGCACAGATAATGTACATTTTTGGACAACTGGTGGGTTAGTTTTCTAGTTTTGGACACTGATAGAGAAGAAATTTGGGCAGAATTCTATGGGGAGTCTTGGGAATCTGCAAAGAAAAGGTGGCAACTAGATTTGGGAGAAGATTTGGGTTCCCCTGGTACCGGTGCTGGGCTGCCCCCCACCCTTGAGGCAGTCACCAGGATGGGTTTGAACCAGGGGATTTTCAAGCCGTTGGTTCTGGGATTGGATGATGGGCAGCGCTAGCTCAGTCCCTACATCTACCCAGTCTGGATTTGAATCCTTTGGGACCCATTATTCTTTGGGAGGAGGTCCCCCATCTCTGAAGGAGAAGATCCTTTTCCCAGGATCCTCTGAGGATCCCTCTCTTTCAAATTGGAAGATTTGTACCTCCTCCTCAAAATGGGTCTGTTTGGGTTCTTTGTTTCTCCTACGCCCCCTTTGCTCCTTGGGTGGCAGACTTTCAGGGGCAGGAGATTTTGGTTCCAGTTCCTGGGTTTCTAGGGGCTTTTTACAAGTGGGGAAGGAGGCTTCCTCCAAGGCTTTGCACCCCCCTTCCCCTTGTGCCTCCTCCCTGGGAACCGGTGGGTTGTCGGGGTTCTGTCCCCGTCATTACTCTGGAGCACCAGGTCCGTAGTTTGAGGAATTATGTTCCGGCATGCTCATCTGAGGGTTCTGTTGAGCCCTCAGCATGCAACCCAGATCCTGTGCCATGTTTTGGACCTGGCGCTCTAGCTGGGGCACCCGCTCAGGCTGATAAAGGTTTCTTTTGTCTCCCCTGGGCTGATCCTGCGAAGGGTAGCTATCCCTTCTCTGAAAATACCGCGGGTTTGGAAAATGTGGGTACCCCTCCACCCTTGGCCAGCCCTCTCCCGGATTGGGTTGTCTGGGCTCAGGAAAGTGGGCAAAGAATGATGGATTGTTCTGGGGTTGAAAGTTTTGTTGGTACCTGGGGAAAAAAGTTTTGTCCAGGATTTGGGGAATTTCTGCCCTCCTGGGGGAAGTGAGGAGGGAAGTTACCTGGGTTAGCTGCTGCTTGGTTGGATCCCCCCCCTTGGGCTGGAGGAGTCCACACATAACCCAGGATGGGTCTGTTCCCCTTGTAGTGGGGATTTATGTAGTCAGGGGAGTGAGGGATCCCATTTGTGGGACTACCTCCTTGGCTCCCTGTTTGTGACTGGCCCGAGGGCCTTCTGGGCTTGGGATTGCTCTGATTTTGTGCAGGCGGGTTTTT
Organism: Ambystoma mexicanum; assembly: GCF_040938575.1. NCBI lineage: Eukaryota > Metazoa > Chordata > Amphibia > Caudata > Ambystomatidae > Ambystoma > Ambystoma mexicanum. The sequence goes on along the minus strand of NC_090936.1, from coordinate 850,907,667 downwards.
AGGCCCCCCCCATCTCCAAATCTAAAATGGGGGCAACCTTCACCTCTGCCACCTTAGCAGGAGCAGGGGTGTTGGATGTTTTGGGTCTTTTAGCATTGTTCTTGTTTTCTATGGGCTTTTGCACCTCATAAATTTGGGTGGCCTGTTCAATGACCCAGTCTAGTGATCTTTTCTCATGAAAATCTCTCACTAGCTGGGTCATGATGTACTTTGGTAGAGCGTGGAAAAAAAGTATTCACAAATTCTTTGCTGTCCGTGCGCACCCTTCTGGTGGTCTGCGCAAAGGCACGCTTTAATTCCTGCACACATTCTTGTGGGGCCTGATTCTCCCCACATTGCATGTTGTAGGCTGCCTTGCGACCCTCCTGAGCATTTCTGTGTACAGAAAAATGATTCAAAATGGCCGCCCTATAGGTGGGCCATCTAGAATGATTTTGGTCCTGCAGCCCCGCAAAGAAGCTGGAGTATTCTGGTGAGAAGGTCCATTTCATATATTGAATACAGCTTTGGCTGTCCTTCAAATGGAAAGTTTCCATCATCTGCTCAAAGAGCTCTAGGTGCTCCCAAACAGAATATTTAGCATTCTTATGATGAGGCGTGATGACGCTCCTTATCGCTTTGATCTGTTTTAAGGGGTCCTTAAGCAAGGCCCTTTTCGCCTTATTGGCCTTCTTGGTCCGGGTAACCCTGGTGCACTCCTCCTCTGACTCAGAGGCACTGCTCCCAGAGGTGCCTGTCTGGTCTTCTAGGTTTTCCCGGATTCTGTGAGCCTGGGAATGGCTGGCAGAATGTGGGGACCTAGTCCCCTGTGTCCTGGGGCACTCAGAGGAGTCTTCTGATTCCTCCATGCTCCCAGGATTTGATGGGTACCCCCCCACTGTCCTAGCTGGGCAGAGGTTTTAAGGATGCCCTTAGTGGGCCTACTCTCATGGAGTTCCCCACTAAATTTCACAGTACTTGGGTACCCATACCCAGATGCCCGCCCATCCATTCCTGGGAGGTGCTGGTCTATGAGCCCCATATTTATGATTGGATTGAAATCTGCCATCCCCGTGGCCCTGGGCTCATGTGCGCCAGTGGACATGGGGGTGGCAGAGTCCAAGGATTGGAAGAGGTGAAGACCTCTGGTACTAGGGTTCCTGAGGTTATGCTCAGGTGTTTCCCTTTCCCAATGAACCTCATCTCTATCAGCCCCTGCTCCCTGTTGCCATGCAAGAACCTGAGCTTTCTGTCCTCAATCAAGGCCTTACTAGTCTTTATCAATCTCTCTTGCATGGCTACCTGTCTGTGGAGCCTGTCATTGTTCTCACAGAGAGCCTCATTTTCTCTCTGTGCTTCCTGGGTTGTTTTTGAGTACTGGGCCAGTCTTTGCTGCAGGAGGGTTACCTCCTGAGTCATGTGCATACTGGCCTGGTCCTTCCTTGCCAGAGCCTCTTCCACCCTCCTGGTGTGCTCTAACAATCTTTCATGCTCTTTTTGGAGGTCACCCAGTCCCTGAAGGGCCAGGTGATTTTCTTCTACTTTCTCTTTTAAATGACAGACTTCCTGGCCTAAGGTGTCCCTTTCTTGAGCAAGAGCCTGCCTCTGTGCCACCAGGTCGTCCCTCTGTCTTTGAAGCGCACCAGCTTTCCTGCGCTCTTCATCAAATTCTGCCTGGGTATCCAGGTCTTTCAAGATCAATGTATTGCTCTCCTCATTCTCTCTGTCTAGTTGGATTTGCAGGGTGGCTACCTGCTCTGTGCATGCCCTGTTGATCTGTTGCTCCAGCTTTTTCTGTCTCTGCAGTAGAGAGTCCACACTTTCTTGGTACTCCTTCTGCAAGGCCAGAATTCTGGTATCCTGTTCTGCCTTTTCCTGCTGCAGGATACCCATGTCCTCTTTTATTTTGATTATGTACTGCCTACTTTCCTTTTCGGACTCCTGGCTCCTCTGTAGCCTCTGCTCAGCAGAGTCCAGATCAGCTTGGGCCTTTCCTAATGCCTGCAGTTGCCTGTTTGCCAGATCTTGGCCCTCTGCATATTTGTCCTGTATGGCTCCAATATATAGGTATTGATATGCCGCTATTTTGGCAATCTTGTTTTGCTCCTCCTTTGCCTTAGGGGCCATATATAGTTCACTCAGGGCCATATGTAATGGACCCTGGTCTTGCCATATGTCTGACCCTGTTGCAGTGATCTGTTCTGTGATTGCCTGCAACCACACATGCTGATCCTGCTCTGTCCATTCACCTCTCACAAATAACTTATGCAATGAGTGTTCTCTAGCCATATTGATCTCTACCAATGTCGCCATTCTGGAAATATTAATTTCCTTCCTGACCTACGGACGTTTTATTTTATTTTTGCAAAACAGACCGTTTCCTTAGAGCGTTCCCTTTTGAGGGGTGCTTTTCACAGTGTAACACAGCGTGTTAGCCCAACAGGATTTATGTACCCTGTCAGTTAGCACACTGTATTAGACTGTCACAAGTGGTATATCTAATTCAGAAATCCCTCGATGAGCCCCCAATCTGTAAGTGGTTTCAACCCAGCACTTCACCTAGGTCAATGCCTATTTGTATTTGTATTTATTTTATTTATAAAGCGCAGCCAGGCCCAGGGGCATACGGGCGCGTAAGTTAGATCTAGTTACAGTTACATTTGAGTGCAGTAAACAAAGGTTACGTTACGGTTACAGATAGGTACATACATTAGTATTACAGATGCATATATACATGTTGCAATGTTCATGTGGCAGGCAGTGGAGGCTGCCGATAAAATATAGTCTAATATAAATCATTTACAATATGTACAGTAGGCAGTCAGTCGTTCAAGGATCTGGGAAGTTTAGGCTGTCATTGTGTCCCTGTTGTGAAGCCAGCGCTTCGTATTGCGTTTGAATAGGTTAAAGGAGGGTTCTGACCTAAGGAGCGCGGGCAGTGTGTTCCATAATTTCGATGCTTGTACAGGGAAGCTAGCTCCACCCGAGTTATGGAGTTTGAATCTCGGTATGGACATAGTGTTTACTTGAGCTGCTCTGAGTGGTCTTGATGATGTATGTGGTGTAAGTTGGTTGGTGAGGTAGGCTGGTGCAAGGTTGGCCCTGGCTTTGTGTGTGAGGGCCAAAGTTTTGAGGGTTATTCTATGCTCTACTGGGAGCCAGAGTAGATTTCATCTAGTCTCAGATATATGCGACTTTTTAGGGATGTTGAGGGCTGCCCTGATGGCATTATTTTGAATTACTTGTAGTTTGTTGATATTTTTGTGGCTAGTGCCTAAGTAAAGGGCATTACAGTAGTCTATTTAGGACAAGACTAATGCTCTAGCAAGAGTAATGCAATTGGGTGTGGAGATGAACGGCCTACATGCAGTGATCAATTTGCAGGTGTACGCGGCTGATGATGCTACTGCATTGGTTTGTTTGGAGAAGGATAAGGTGGCATCAATGTAGATGCCTAGGTTTTTTGTGTTGTTTGAGACAGGGATAAAATTACCATCTATAGTGAAAGATTTGAAAGCAGAGTTTAGATTTTTTAGTTTGGCGTGAGTACCAAGGATGATCAACTCAGTTTTTTCGTCGTTGAGACAAAGTCCATGATGTGCCATCCATGCTTGTATTACTGAGTATATTTCATTGAGGGTTTTGCTGTCTGTTTCATAGTCACCCGAGATAGGAATGAGTATATGGGTGTCGTCCGCATAATTGCTATACGTGACAGCCAGATAGTCAAGGATATAGAAGAGGGGCTTTGTAAATACGTTGTAGAGCGTCGGGGACACGCAGGAGCCTTGCGGGAATCCACCAGGTACTGGTGAGGGTTCAGCTGAATTAGTGGGAGAGAAGACCCTCATGGTTCTGTTCGCCAAGAAGAAACTGATCCAGGCAGTGGCTGCGTCTGAAAAGTGGGCTGCAGTTTTCAAGTGGTGACAGAGTGTTTGGTGGTTGACCAAATCAAAAGCTGCTGACAGGTCAAGCAGTAAGAGGAGTGCAAGTTTACCGTTGTCTTTTAGGATTTGGATCTGGGTAGTGTTAGGCAGAAACCTGTGCAGTTCCCTCTGGGACCACTGCAAAAGATTTAAGACTACAGGTAACCCACTTGGTAGCAGTCTGTACCACACAGATTCACTTGGTAGCTGTGGCTGAGCAGTCAGACTTCCCTCAAGAAGAGTTAGGCAGTATACAGAGTATTCACAATAGGTCAAAAGAACATAGTAGAACAAGTAAACACTGACCAGAGCTTGGTGTAAAAGAGATATAATTATTTATTTAAAACCACATCTAGAAAAACACACATGCACTAATAGTAAGCAATTCAAAATCACGGTCACTAAAAGATATACACTCCCTTAGAAGAATATTAGACAAGTCTTAAGTAAAGCCTCACTTATTTTCAGACAGCAGTGAGCGCTTAACGCAGATGGCACTCTAATAATTTGTTTAAAAAGGGAGAGAAAAGCAGAGTATAATATGAAACAGATCCCAACACTTTCATAAGGTCAAAACAAGAGAGGAAGGCAAGTAAAACCGTGAAGTTAAGAGTTCAGTAGGCCGGATCCACTTTAAGAGGATCAGAACGAAATGTGTCCAAGGTCACACGGTTGAAGTGCACAAGAGTCTTGTAAAGGTTCAAAAAGAGTTGGACCAAAAGAAAGGGACCAGTTAGAAGGTCAAGGCAGCCAGCCCAGTCCAGAAGGTTAAGGGATTATTATTGCCTTGTAGCAATCTTTAGAAAGGGAGGCCTGGCGGACACGGTACCTTAAAGTGGTGAGAATACTCCAGCGGGGGCAGTTGTTCCTGGCAGCGGATGCAAGTCGGTGCTTCGTCCGGGGGAAGAGAGGATCTCGTAGGGGAGGAAGACAGGAGTCCGTTGCACTGCCAGGGAAGAAACCAGCCGCGGAGTTCTCAGGTAAAAGGAGCGGTCCTTTATTCGCGGTCCAGTGGTCAGTGGCTATCCAGTTGCCGGGGTGCTTGGCACGGGCAATTCGACCACAAGACAACCTGGGATGCGAAGAGAAGAAGGTAAACTGGTTGTGCCCACCAGTCAGGGGAAGAAGCCTCTCCAGCCGGGAGATCTTCTCTGTCGTCGGGAAGTGGTGAGTCGGTTCCGTAGGGCTCCACCGGTGGTGTCGTCGTGGTAGGTCGGCTCAGCTTCTCGCTCGTCAGATTCTCAGGTCCTGTGGCGACTTCTGAAGTTCCAGTCCCCAAAGCCCTGCTTTTATGCAGCACACCCCCATTCACTCAGCCTAGCTGTCACTCAAACATGCTAACATGGGCCAATCACACAGAGTGCGACTTGAGTTACCAAGGTATCTCAGTCCAGGGTGCCTAAACCCCCTCCCACACTCCCTGTGGTACCCAGACAGAGTGGCACCACTTTTGGAGGCTTCTGTGGAGAAGCCCGCCAAAAAGTGGAACAAAGGGCTCGACTTGGGTTGGAGTCACAGAAGAGAACACAAACACCATTTTAGAATCGAGCCCTGGCAAAAAATACCAACCGGTGAATTAATATTAAATAAATAAACTGGCGGTATGTTCGAGGCTATGAGAATTAAATAATTAAAGTTGGTAGCCTCGAACAATGGGAAAATCCCATAGGGATATATTTGCGGTCAAATATAAAAAGTAGTATCCACTGCCACCAGCCAAAACTCGATCAGGGGGGACGGAGACGTGCCCCCTCGACTAACAGACCCCGGGGCAATTGAATTGCCCCGACCAGTACGTCCACAATATGATGGTTTGTACTGGTTTCTGTTCATAATTTGGGACTTGTAAAGCCAATGGTGACTTTACATGCCCTGGGAGACAGTAGTCAGTCCCAGGGTATGGAGTCTATGGTGGGGTGTCACTATGACACCCCTGTGTTACTGCACGGAGGGTGATGTGTAACACACATAGTAAAACACATGAGACCCTATGGAGTAAAGGACCCCATAGCCCATAAAACACATTAACAGTCAAAGGAACACCATAAAGCATGTCCAAGAGTGGGAGAAAAAGAGTCTCACTCTTGGCAGGAGAAAAAAAACAAACTCCAGAAATCCAGCAAAGCTGCTGGGGGACTCACTTGCCCCCCCAGACTAAGGGACAGGAGGATTTAATCCACTCCTGGATGAATCTCATACCTCTAGTCGATGACATACATCCTAGAGAGACCATCAGCATTTTGGTGGTGACACCCTGACCTGTGCTCAATGGTGAACTAAAACCCTTTGAATGCAGATTGACCATCTCAATAGTTTTGGGTTTTCCCCTTTCTTTCGAATTAACCATCTCAAGGGATGGTGGTCGATCTGAATGACAAAAGTAGAACCATACAAGTATGGCCTAAACTTCTTCAGAGCCCACACAATAGCAAAACACTCTAGTTCAATGGTTACCCACCTTGTTTCAGGATCCTTCAGTTTTCTACTGATGAAGCAAATGGGGTGCTCCCTACCTTTCCCATCCAGTTGACTGAGGACTGCACCCATTCCTACATTTGAAGCATCTGTTTGCACAATGAAAGTTTGGTGGTAGTCAGGAGCTCTGAGTACTGGGGCTTGGCAAAGAGCCTTTTTCAGGGTTTCAAAGGCCTGATTGCATTCCTCATTCCACCTAACCTTTTTAGGGAATTTAGGAGAGGAGATGCCATTCAGTGGAGAAGCTATGGACCAATAGTTCTCAATGAAATTCCTGTAATACCCAGTGAGGCCCAAGAATGCTCTCACCTGAGTCTGAGTAGTAGGTGTTGTCCAATTTTGCACAGCTTCAATCTTACTGGGCAAAGGCCTTATTTCTCCACCTCCTACCTAATGTCCAAGGTAAACCACTTTACTCTGTCCAATCTGGCATTTACTTGCCTTTATGGCCAGATTGGCCTTTCCAGGAGCCTGCAAAACATATCTAAGGTGGTCCACATGTTCTTCCCAGGAATTGCTGAACACTGCTATGTCATCCAAGTATGCCATGCAGAAGTCCTCCATCCCATTCAGAACCTGGTTTACCATCCTTTGAAATGTAGCAGGTGCATTTTTCAATCTTAAAGGCATAACCTTAAACTGCTATAAGTCAACTGGGGTAGAAAATGCAGTTTTCTCATTGGCATAGTCTGTCAGGGCTATTTGCCAATAGCCTGACGTCAAGTCAAATGTGCTGAGGAACTTGGCTGCACCAAGTCTATCCACCAACTCATCTGTCCTTGGCAAAAGGTGTGCATCAGTCTTAGTGACTGCATTAAGAGCTCTGTAATCCACACAGAATCTAAATTCTTTAGATCCTGCCTTTGGTACTAACACAACTGGGCTAGACCATGGACTAGTAGAGGGCTCTATTACCCCGAGATCAAGCATCTTGTTGACCTCACCTTTGGTGTGGGTTCTTACATTCTCTGACATTCTATAACCTCTGCTTTTGACTGGCAGACAATCACCAGTGAGTATGTCATGCTGTCCCCAAGGGGTCAAGCCTGGTGAAAGTGAGAACAGAGAGGAAAACTGATTTAACATAGATTTGCACTCTTCCTGTTGCTCAGGTGTCAGATTTGAAGAGAGATTTTCTCCTTCAACCTTTTCGTCTAAAGGTAAGCCTTTGAGGAGATCAGGAAGAGCTTCACTATCTTCTTCTTCCTCTGTTGATGCTAGAAGCAAAGCTCCTACATCAGGTCTGGAGACATACGCTTTTAGTCTTTTGGGGTGGAAGACTGTTGGAGCCTCCTTGGGATTGCCCAAGTCCACCAGATAGTTGACCTCTCCAAGTCTACCCACAACTTTGAAGGGTCCCATCCATTTGTCTTGCAAGGCCCTCTGCCTTGTTGGAATCATAACAAGAACTAGCTGGTCCTGAGTAAACTCAACCATGTTAGCCTTTGGTCATGCCAGTGCTTGACCAATGCTTGTCCAGCTTTCAAGTTATCACTTGCTTCTGCCATCATTTGTGACATTCTCCTTCAGAGACCTATCACATAGTCAGTCACTCTGACTGTTTTGGGGGAAGGAGCACTCTCCAACCCCTCCTTGATCAGGGCCAATGGACCTCTGACCGGATGACCATAAAGAAGTTCAAAGGGAGAATAACCTACTCCCTCCTGAGGGACTTCTCTATAAGCAAAGAGAAGGCATGGCAGTAGAAGGTCCCACTTTCTTTTAAGGGGGTCCTCTAAAGCACCTATCATGCTCTTCATGGTTCGGTTGAACCTTTCAACCAGTCCATTTGTCTGAGGGTGGTATGCGGTTGAGAACTTGTAAGTAACTCCGCAGGTTTTCCACATGGCTTTCATGTAGTGGGACATAAAATTCAACCCCCTGTCAGAGATTACTTCCTTAGGAAACCCAACCCTGGTAAAAATACCAAGGAGGGCCTTAGCCACAGCCGGAGCTGTAACAGTCCTCATAGAAATTGCCTCAGGGTATCTAGTAGCATGGTCTACTACAACAAGTATAAACCTGTTGCCTGAGGAAGTTGGAGGATCTAGGGGACCAACAATGTCAATCCCTACTCTCTCAAATGGGACTCCCACAACAGGGAGAGGCACTAAAGGTGCCACATTCTTGGAGCCAACCTTACCAGAAGTCTGGCAGTTGTGGCAGCTCCTGCAGTATTTATCTACTTCAGCCCCCATATTTGGCCAATAAAAGTAGAGTGAGAGCCTTTCCTTAGTCTTCTTGAAACTCAAGTGACCAGCCAAAGGAATCCCATGGGCTAACTGCAAGAACTGTGGTCTGTTCTCTTGGGGTACTACAAGTCGTTTGTTGTCCCCAGGTGCAGACTCTATTGGTTCACTGTAGAAGAGGCCATCTTCCCAGTGTAACCTATATTTCTCAGGCTCTTGCACTTCAGCCTGAGCATCTGCCTGGTGGCGAAGACCTTCCAGAGTTGGACATTCTCTCTGTCCCTTACTGAAGTCTGCCCTGTTGGGTCCACATTCTGCCAGTAAAGACTGCAGCTCAGGATGGTCAACAGGATCCAGATCTCCAATGAGTTCCTTGCCTTCCTCTAGCTCTTCTTCAGAGTCTAGTTCAACCACACAGGGTTGTACCTCCCTCTCAGCCTCAGCTGGAAGAGGAGTTACTGGTGTAACTTTGGACAACCTAGGGGAAGTCCTTGTTGGCTGCACTGGAGTGATGGCTGTGAGGTTCTTTTTAGAAGTTTTAGGTTTCCCTTTTTCTTCTATTTTCTTAGAGACAGCAGCTGACATCTCCAGTGGAGCAGGCGTGATCTATTTCTTCATCATCTCCTTGGGAGTACCTCTCATGGTTCTCTCCCTTGCAGGTCTGGTGAGCTCCTGTAACCTTTTACTAGGAGGTCTGGGGGTATGTGACACTACTCCAAGAGTTTTCAAGTCATTACCCAGCAGAACCCTTCCTGGCACCTCACTTTGTATGCTGACAGGTATCTTCACAGTCATGTCATTACACTGGATGAGTACTGGTAATTGGGGAAGCATCTGCACAGGCCATCCAGCTAACTTGGTGAGGTATTCGGGTGCCTTAGCAACACCCTCAGCCTGAAAAAACGATTTGTCCACCACAGTTATGCTGGCCCCAGTGTCCCTAATGGCAGGAGTCTCCTGACCATTCACCTGGACACTGTCCTTATAATACTCTTTAGTATTATCTGGGATAGAATTATAGACATCTAAGTTCTGTTGTTCCCACAAACCCAGAGACACTAAAGAAACACTGGCTGAGACTCCAATGGGTTCATCAGCCAGTAATAGAAAGTTTCCACTTGCCATTTGTACTTCCTCCTCTGGAGCGAAGGCTAAGGAGACAAGCTGGACCCCTGAAGGTTTACCCTTACATCTGGGATCTCCTTTCACATGGTCAGTAGAGCCACAACCAACGCATTTACCAAATGCTTTCTGGAATGGTGGCTTGTTCTGACCTCCATCTGGTTTGGTACCAGGAGGTACACTAGCCTGATTTGGTTTCCCTTGTGGCTTAACCCTTTTGGTTTTGTTTGGGGCCCTCTTTGGAATTGGAATTATTAGAATTATCTTTGGAGTCCTTTTTGGCTGTTTTCCCTCATCCTTTTTCTGAGCAGCCCCAGAATCATTGTGTGTGGCCCTGTTGGCAACCCACAAGTCAGCAGCCTTAGCTAACTTCCTGGAATCTAATTCCCTTGAATCAGCCAAGTGCTGTCTGAGCTCAGGAGAGCAGGCATCATAAATTGACTCCAACATTACAAGATTCTTCATTCCTTCATAAGTGTTAACTCTGTAACCCTTAATCCATCCCTCTAAGTTTTTCAAACTTTCACTCACCCAGGCAGCCCAAGGGGTACGATCATGCTTTTTGAGGGTCCTAAACCTCTTAAGGTACTGGGAAGGGGTCTTTCCAAATCTAGTTATCAAAGCTAGTTTCACACATTCATAATCCTTCTTATCCACCTCCCCCATCTCCATTACCACATCAGTTGCAACAGGGGGAAGCCTAGAGAACAACCAGGGAAGTAACTCATTCCATGTGATGTCCTGGAGCCCATGATTATACACAAACACTTTTAACCAATCCAACACATCCAACTTAGGTTCATACATACCCACTAATTCCTTAGGCATCCGGAGTCTTTTGGGACTGGAACTCCTAGAGGAACCAGAGGAGAGAGAAGCATTTTCCACAGACAACTTCTTCATTTCTAGTTCATGATTAAGCTCTATTTCTCTGAGTCTTAACTCAGCTTGCTTCTGCTCAGCCTGGGCATTCATTCTTCTGAACTCTGGCTCTTGTTTTCTTTCAGATTGAGCAATAAAACGTTTGTACTCTAATTCAAGCTTCATGTTTTCAAGTTCAAAATAAGCAGGGTTACATGTAGGACCTGGTATAGGCCCAGTAAGTAGAGTAGGTAAGGCAGACAGAGGCTCAGAGTGGCTAACTTCATTAGGTTCACTTTCCTCTTCTGACTCATTATCAAGACTTTGATTCAGATCAATACCATCACTGTTTTCTACATTTTCTGGGGGGGGGGGTAGATTCCTCTGTACCACCCAGACGTTGGTTGTCTAACAATCTTTCTATAAGTTCCATTTTCTTGCCCTTCTCAGAGAGATTCTTATGTCTACACAATACTTTTAAGCAATCAGCAGTTTTGGCAGACAATGATTCTAGGGTATAACTCTCCATAGCAGACATAGTTAGAAAATCAGCTTTTTAGTGCTAAGCTCTGTGGTTAGTTGTCCTAAAGTGTTCAAAAAGCACTCTAAAGTGTATACTCAATACAAATCCCACCGCTGTACACTAGTGTAAGGCAGACACCTGTGCAGTTCCCTCTGGGACCACTGCAAAAGATTTAAGACTACAGGTGTTTGGCAGTAAACCCACTTGGTAGCAGTCTGTACCACACAGATTCACTTGGTAGCTGTGGCTGAGCAGTCAGACTTCCCTCAAGAAGAGTTAGGTAGTATACAGAGTATTCACAATAGGTCAAAAGAACATAGTAGAACAAGTAAACACTGACCAGAGCTTGGTGTAAAAGAGATATCATTATTTTTTTAAAACCACATCTAGAAAAACACACAGGCACTAATAGTGAGCAATTCAAAAACACGGTCACTAAAAGATATACACTCCCTTAGAAGAATATTAGACAAGTCATAAGTAAAGCCCCACTTATTTTCAGACAGCGGTGAGCGCTTAACGCAGATGGCACTCTAATAATTCATTTAAAAAGGGAGAGAAAAGCAGAGTATAATATGAAACAGATCCCAACACTTTCATAAGATCAAAACAAGAGAGGAAGGCAAGTAAAACCGTGAAGTTAGAGTTCAGTAGGCCGGATCCACTTTAAGAGGATCAGAACGAAATGTGTCCAAGGTAACACGGTTGAAGTGCACAAGAGTCTTGCAAAGGTTCAAAAAGAGTTGGACCAAAAGAAAGGGACCAGTTAGAAGGTCAAGGCGGCCAGCCCAGTCCAGAAGGTTAAGGGATTATTATTACCTTGTAGCAATCTTTAGAAAGGGAGGCCTGGCGGACACTGTACCTTAAAGTGGTGAGAATACTCCAGCGGGGGCAGTTGTTCCTGGCAGCGGATGCAAGTCGGTGCTTCATCCGTGGGAAGAGAGGATCTCTTCGGGGAGGAAGACAGGAGTCCGTTGCACTGCCAGGGAAGAAACCAGCCGCTGAGTTCTCAGGTAAAAGGAGCGGTCCTTTTATTCGCGGTCCAGTGGTCAGTGGCTATCCGGTTGCCGGAGTGCTTGGCACGGGCAATTCGACCACAAGATGGCCTGGGATGCGAAAAGAAGAAGGTAAACTGGTTGTGCCCACCAGTCAGGGGAAGAAGCCTCTCCAGCCGGGAGATCTTCTCTGTCGTCGGGAAGTGGTGAGTTGGTTCCGCAGGGCTCCACCAGTGGTGTCGTTGTGGTAGGTCGGCTCAGCTTCTCCCTCGTCAGATTCTCAGGTCCTGTGGCGACTTCTGAAGTTCCAGTCTCCAAAGCACTGCTTTTATGCAGCACACCCCCATTCACTCAGCCTAGCTGTCACTCAAACATGCTAAGTGGTGAGCCGGCCGGCTCACCACTTGGGCCAATCACACAAGAGTGCGACTTGAGTTACCAAGGTAACTCAGTCCAGGGTGCCTAAACCCCCTCCCACGCCCCCTGTGGTACCCAGACAGAGTGGCACCACTTTTGGAGGCTTCTGTGGAGAAGCCCGCCAAAAAGTGGAACAAAGGGCTCGACTTGGGTTGGAGTCACAGAAGAGAACACAAACGCCATTTTAGAATCGAGTCCTGGCAAAAAATACCAACCGGTGAATTAATATTAAATAAATAAACTGGCGGTATGTTCGAGGCTATGAGAATTAAATAATTAAAGTTGGTAGCCTCGAACAATGGGAAAATCCCATAGGGATATATTTGCGGTCAAATATAAAAAGTAGTATCCACTGCCACCAGCCAAAACTCGATCAGGGGGGACGGAGACGTGCCCCCTCGACTAACAGACCCCAGGGCAATCGAATTGCCCCGACCAGTACGTCCACAATATGATGGTTTGTACTGGTTTCTGTTCATAATTTGGGACTTGTAAAGCCAATGGTGACTTTACATGCCCTGGGAGACAGTAGTCAGTCCCAGGGTATGGAGTCTATGGTGGGGTGTCACTATGACACCCCTGTGTTACTGCACGGAGGGTGATGTGTAACACACATAGTAAAAACACATGAGACCCTATGGAGTAAAGGACCCCATAGCCCATAAAACACATTAACAGTCAAAGGAACACCATAAAGCATGTCCAAGAGTGGGAGAAAAAGAGTCTCACTCTTGGCAGGAGAAAAAAAACAAACTCCAGAAATCCAGCAAAGCTGCTGGGGGACTCACTAGGTTAGGAAATTCAGCCTAAAGAGAGAATTCTCCCTAACAGTACTGAGATCTATTAATGCAGTTTCCGTGGCGTGTCTGGGTCGGAAGCCAGATTGCCTTAGTCCCAGGAGATTGTTCGATTCTAGATAAGCCTGTATTTGCAGATAAGCTGCTCCATCCAGTATTTTTAATAAGAAAGGTACAGTTGGTAACGGCCTATAGTTAGACGGGTTGGCTGGGTCCAGAGTAGGTTTTTTGAGTAGAGGAATGACCCAAGCGTCTTTTAGGTTATCAGGCACTACTCCGGATTTGAAGGAGGCATTGATGAGGTTAGTAATAAATGGTGCCAGGTCATGTGCTGCTGCTTTGATGATCGGGGCAGGGCAGGCATCACCTTGGCAATTTGATGGTTTAAGTTTCCTGATGATGTTTTCTACTTCTCAAATAGAGAGGGGTGAGAATCTGAATGGCTTACAAGTTGACTTAAAGGTAGGTGACTTGTTAGGAAGTTGTTTGTAGTCAGGGACAGCAAGTAGCAGGGATTTTTTCGCATTGATTTTAGATTGCAGGCAAGTTATTTTGTCTAACATAGCCTTCTGAATGTTACTGCACCATAGTGCGTCTGTAACACATTTGTCAATAGGGGCAATAGGGGATTCTAATTCTTTTAGAATCTTGAAAAGTTATTTTGTGTTGGATTCCGCTTGTTGTAGGTGTCTTTTTTAGCAAGTAGGATGGCTTCTTTGTAACTAGTGGATGCTAGGGTTAGCTCATTCTTATTGGTTACTGTAGGGCACTTTTTCCAGTGTGCTTCTGCAGTTCTCTTAGTTTTACGTAGTTCTCTAAGCTGCGGCGGGAAGCATGTATTCAGGTGACGTTGTGGTTTAGATTTCCGCAATTTTAGGGGGGCGATGGTGTTCAGTGCTTTGAGAATTGCCTGATTGTAAATATCCACTAAGACTGTGGGGTCAGAGTCAGAGTCAATGTTGTTCAGAAGGGGGAGTAATATGGTAGGAGTTTATCAGGTGTATTGTCTTTCTTGTTTCTCGTGCTGGTAGCTGGAGCGATGATAGGGGCCGGGTGTTGGGTGTTGGCTTTGATGGAAAAGGTTATTTTATGATGATCCGACCAGATACAAGGATCATTAGATAAGAGATCAATAGAGCAGTTGAGGTGAGTGAGCCAGTCCAGTGTTCTTCCTTTGATATGTGTAGGCTCATAAATAATGTGGGTGTGACCCAAGTCTTATAATGTGTTGGCTAGATCATGGGCGTTAGTATTCTTAAGGTAGTTAAAACCAAGATTAAAATCTCAGAGTAGGATAGTTTGTGAATTAGGTTTAGTGTCAGTGGTTATGAGTGATACAATATCCTCTATAAAAGAAGAAATGGGTCCTGGTGGTCGGTAGATAAGGTGCACTGTTGCTGTGTGGTTAGGTGATAGAGGTAGTTTGATGGACAGGGATTCAGCAGAGGGGATTTGAACGTCCTGAATGACTCTAATGTCAAAGGTATTTCTGAATATGAGGGCTAGTCCGCCTCCCTTCGTCTGATTGGTGTTTCTGTTGCATCTAATAATAGAATAATCATTTGGTATAGCAAGGGCCAGAGGTGGGCCGGAGGCAGCATTAAGCCAGGTTTCCGTGACTGCTAGGAGATCAAGCTTTTCATGAGTTATGAAGTCAGCGATGTCCAGAGCATGGGCAGAGAGAGACCTAGCATTCACCAAGGCTGCTTTGATGAGTGTGTCTTTTGCAGGGGTTTTTTGTGGTAGTATGGGTTGGTCATGCAAAAGGATGGGGGCTAGCTTACTGTCTGAATCAGTGGCCAGATTGGCTAAGTTGTTGTCCTTACGCAGATGTTTGTTGCTACTGTGGGCGTACGGTTGGGGTTTTTTAGTCCACAATCGGGCTCCTAATCTAGAATTTCTAGTTAAAATGCTAGGATGGTGAGAGCATGGTGAGGTAGGAGCGTAGTTATTTGTGGTAATGTTGCAAGATAGGGTTGAGCTATAATATAACTTCAGGTATGGGCGCTGTTTAAGTGGGGTGGTTCTGGAATTTAGTCTGTTTTCTATTAGTAGTAATACAAGGTTGGTTGGGTGATGGTCTGGTAGCAAAGTGGCATATCCAGAGTGCTGGATCATCCAGGTAAGGGTTTGCAGATGCAATGGTACTAAACCGCAAAGTGTGGGTAATAGTTGCCTTGCGTGTGCTGGTATATGTGTCTTGGTTGGTGTGTAGGTGGGGTTGACAAGTCCAGCGTCTAGTGTAAATGTGCAGTAGATGGAGGAGAGTAGTTAGCTACAAATACATGGTGTAGGTACAGTGACAAGCGACCAAAAGGGTCTCAGATAGGTCACAGGGTGCAGTAGCTAGCGACAATAGTGTCTAAATAGGTCACAGGGTACAATGGCAAGTGACCAGAAGGGTCTCAAATAGGTCACAGGGTATAGTAGCTGGCGACCAAAGGGTCTAAGTAGGTCACAGGGTACAATGGCAAGGGTCTAAATAGGTCACAGGGTACAATGACAAGCGACCAAAGGGGTCTCAAATAGGTCACAGGGTGCAGTAGCTAGCGACAATAGTGTCCAAATAAGTCACAAGGTACAATGGCAAGCGACCAAAAGGGTCTCAAGTAGGTCACAGGGTGCAGTATCTGGCAAAAATAGTGTCTAAATAAGTCACAGGGTGCAATGGCAAGCAACCAAAAGGGTCTGAAATAGGTCACAGGGTGCAGTATCTGGTGACCTCAAATTGGTGAAGGCAGAGAGCAATGCCACGTATATGGCAGGGGTAGCCAACAGTAGTGATGCAGTCAATAGGTTATGCTAGTACACTACACATGCATCAAACGCGGGCAAGTAAGGAGCAGTGCAGAGTACACAAGGCACCATTCAAGAGTGTGGCACAACAACGGCATGGTGCGTCGAGCATGATCCGGCAGAAGAGCAGTGTAACAAACATGTGAGGCAGATCAGAATATGTGAGCAGCAAGTTTAGACAATGCAGGATGTGGGCAGATTAACTCCGAAGCACACATATTAGTCAAGGGCAAATGCAGTCAAAGAGCATAGCAGGAAGGCATAGGCAATATGGCACGTGTTAAGCAGGGGTGCTGCAGAGGAACACGTTATTAGCAAACAGAGGGCAAACACTTTAGACGGTAAGCAAGACACCTTATCACAAAGTCATTAAAGTACATCAAGGCTGGTGCAAGTAGCGTGGTTTACCTTGCATTGTAGGCGGTCAGGTTAGCAGGAAGGGCGCTAAAGGCCAGATGAGATGTATACATTTTGGGCATAGGGACGGCGCCTTGCGCCTGGTTGCGCTCGGTCAGCTCAGTCAGGGGGATGGCCTTCTCTCTAGGCCTTGCCTCGTTGGCCGGCTCTCGCCTGCCGGTGATTGGTGGTGCAAGAAGAAGGCAAATTTGCACCAATCCGGCAGCAGCAAGGGTTGGAGGACGGTCAGGCAGGAAATGCAGACAGGGTCAGGCGCATGGACAACAAAGCGCGGCGGCCATCTTTAAATGCCGAAAAAGCCGATTCTCACACGGATTAAGAAAACACACGTGCAGTGTGTGCCTAGAAGACGCAGGTAACGGAGGTGGAGAGGCTTGCAAAATATAGCATGCAGATGCTATAGTTTTAAATCGTATTTGGAGCAGAGAGCAGCTTTTAAAAGCAGTGAGGATGGAGGGGGCTCTGAGGCAGCTGGTAATACGCCTGGAGCTTAGCCTAGCGTATGATGCCCAGCTGGAACCCTTAATTATATATTTTTTTGTCTAAAGTTCTTTTATTTCTGAATGATGCACCCTTATATCATGCCCCTCTCTTTGAATTGCCCCTGGTCCCACTGAACCAAAAAGTAGGTTGTTTTGCAAAGTTAAAAGATTTATTTGATGGATTTGAACAAGATATATATCACACTTTTATGAACTTGAACAATATCTAGATATCACACTTAATATTTATACAATGATCAGTGTTGGGTGATATTACAATCAACAATCTCTTTAATCAATAGGAGTATGGATGAGAAGAATAATGTAGCATAGAATAAAACTTTGTGTGGGTTCAGTGAAATGCAATGATAGGAAATTAATGCAGCACAGAAATCATACTTTTGTGTGTTCAATCAAATGCAATGTAATCACTCTTTCCCCCTGATACTACTCAATCCCCCTAATATGCAATATAGAGATGAAAGGAGAGAAAACAGGTTTCAGGAATAAACACTCAACAATTTCAGTTTCAATCCCTTTCCCCCCAGCAAGCAGAGAGAAACGGGAATGATTTCAAATCAGGTTAATTGCTTTTGAATGTGATTTTAAATGAATGGGAAAAATGCTAAAAATTGATTTAATTCTCTAAATTGGATTCAAAACTAGTGGGATCCGCATTTGGATAGTTCCAGGTAGACACTAGCAATGGTGGTTGGATAACTAGCAGACAGGAAACTGAATTCAAAGGTTGAATGCAAGAAATAGCTATTTTTCATGTGTTGAAATTGAGTCAAAAGCAGATTCGCGGCAAACATTTCAGCGCGCGAGAAACGCGATTACAGAATAACTATAAGGAGTTGGAATTTTTAGATTCGTTTGAAAGCTGAGGATGTTAGCTTCAATCTGACATTTACATTTTGTTTCTAGAATGTACGGTTCAAAAGTTATGAAGGTTTTAGTAGAGGTCGATTTTTCTCAAAAAGAGTCAAGATTTTCAAATGAAAGATGCGCTTTTGAATATTACAAACAAAGATTTTTTTACACTAGGGAGTCTATGAAGCCACACGCTACATGACAGCACAGCCACCGATCAAGTGACGCCCCCGGATGGTTTCTATCTGCCAAGACGCTTGCCTTTCTTCAGCAAATATATCAGCGCAAAGATGATTTTATCACTACAATTAACAAAGGACTCTATGGGTGAGGGAAAGATTGAGAACAGAAAAAAGAGATTCTACAATGCAGTTATGGATATGCAAGAATGGTTTGAGATTGGATTACTTAAAGCTAAGAGATTGGCTATGGACAATTCTATGCTAGATACTCACAACTATGGTTTGGAATAGGCCCGTCAAAGATCTGGTCAACGGCTTTGGACTGGAATTCTGCTAGCCCATCAGACAGGACTCAGGCACCCAGTTTTGCACGCAGCACGGCACTGGGTCTCTGCACGGCCTCTCGTTCTGGATCTGACGGGTTGGTTCTGGAGTTACAGCTATCTGGGTTCAGCTCTGCTCTACTGGTTTGGATCTCTGGGTTCTGCCAAGAGTTCTTGGCAAGAAGCAGAAAACAGCACAGCCAGGCTGTTCATTTTTTGATGTGCCCCTTGGAAGTCTTGGGGTAAAATCAGGTTGCAAGATTTTAAAGGCCAAGCTGAGAAAGGTTCAGCTTTGGAATTAGGCCTTCTGCTTTCAGAGTTCTGGAGTCTGGATCTGGATTCTCCTGCAGAGTGCTTCACCAGTAAATCAGTTGATGGTTGAATGTGTGTCTGTCTCGAGGTCCTAATACAGTCCCTATTTATCTATTTCCCAAAGGGGTGGGTGGGCTGATTATATTAAGCCCAACCTCTTGGAATCCGATTGGTCAGAGAATTTCCTCTCCCCTGATTTGAGAAGCAACCAGAGTGTCATGATGTGTCATGATGATGCTCTGTTTATGGTCCAGGGAAAAACCTCCCCTTTGTTTCTACACAGAAAATCTATTTTTCATAGAAATCATATCTACAATATCACCAACTTGCTAATAATACATATTCACATCACATCTTTAATAAAGCACATATCCGTCCGAGTCCCACCTTCTTGAGAGTTTTGGTTCAAAACGGACAGTTTTTTGTGCTATTGGTTGGTTACCCAGCGTCAGATCTGTACACATTTTTCCACATAAAATACATGCGCATGTGCATAATCCTGTAAACTTTCATATTCCTAGCATGACCACAATTGCTGCAATATCAACATTTTCGTAGTCCGGTCTCTGAATATCGCACAGAGTTCAGAGTAGTTTCATATTGTGACCAGCCTTTTTATATTAACAACCTATAAAACACAGTTTTTTTCCAAATTTTACACAGTCTTCAAAAAGATATTTCCTTGGAATTTCAGATACACATATCAGTCTAGCTCCGCCTCCAAGGTTTGGCTGGGCCAGAGCAACCTGAGCCTCTCTTCCTTTGGCAGTTGGTTTCTGTCGACACCCGAATTTGCATTTCCTTTCAGTCAAGGGAGCCTTTTGTCCCTACTCAGAGCAACAGGCCAAAATTTCCTCCCACTTCCATTAACAACTAAATTCCAGTTCCTAAGCAGAGAGCAGGAGGAAGATTCCTTTGTTTGGGGAGAAGCTGTGGAATGTCTTTGAAGTCCAGTGTAGCTGACATTATCTCACTTTAAAACACTGTTTAAAAATGGGTTTTTCTAAAATACAATTTACATTTTCTACAGATATACACAAAAATCTCTTCATTCCAGTCTTTTTAAAACATAGAGATTGAATTGTAGCAACCCATATTGCTATTGATGTAAGTCTCTTCTTTTCTACAATTTGATTTTAAGACACAAGTTTTAAAGTGATAGTATAAGTAATGACAGCTAAGACGCAGGCGAGCGACGGTACTGCACCCATTTCTGACACATTTTTCCCATGCAAGCACCTTTTGAATGTGGATTTTTTTATGATGAAAGGTGTTTCTCCTGACATTGTGCTTATGGGGATTCCTTAAATAAGGTGATGGTGAACACCCACAAGGATGTTGGATCTTCTCTGCTGTTTGAGAATCATTATTTTGCTAATTTAACAGCCAAGGAAAAACAGATTTTAGGCACTTCTGGGTTTTCCTTGGGATGTAGCACTGCCTTTTCAAGCAGTTCTATTTTACTCTGTGGGCAGCCCAATGATAGGTTTTGGCAGTGTGGTCTCCTGTTTTACCACTGACACGGAAAATGGATTGGCGGCCTATTTTTCAGGTTTCCCTGTGCACTTCTCACAGATTTTTAGCGCGCATAAGGCCATTCTGTTGTTTTTGATGAAAGCAGCGCACAGTGATGTTGCAGGGCATAGACTAGTGGGTCAGAACATCCCACAAGGTGCGGCATCTGCCAAAGTAGCAGTGTCAGCTTTTTGTTGTTCACTTATTTTAACTAGTGTATGTAATGTTTTGTATTCTAAGTCTTCATCGTTTGGCCTCTGGATATTGCGTTGTGTGTTCTTTTGTTGCCACAATGTACAATATTTTTTAGCAATCGCAGAGCTCGCTGTGCTCAACCTATTTTTAGGAGCTTTGAGTTGTGAAGGAAATGCAGAGAGCTAAACGTTTTTACAGCTGCTGTTAGCTTCATGTTTTTACTTTTTTTAGACACTGGAGATGTAGAGACTGAATTAACTGTTTTTTTTAACATATCATAGTTTGACCTAAGAGGTAGCAGTTGGTTCATGGGAAGTTTGTGAATCGATAATTATTGCACTCGAATCTTGCTGATGAAGCTGAATATGCTTAGATTTCCTCTTCTTCTTTTTATTGCATGGTCTTTCAGGATGACATGGCAGTTCTAGCTCATTACTTGGAATAGAAGTTGTGGGGCAAGAATTTTCCCTCATCAAGAGCAGCTAGGCTATAGGTATCAATGCTCTTTCTGCTTCATTGTGGTTTTCTTTCACTAAATGTATCCTCATGGGTTGAGGTACAATCATCTCTATTCTTTTTGTTTACTAGCAACTGCAATAGAATGGATTGGTTATTAATTTTTTTATCTAAGGTCTCGTAGAGTTTGGTGAGCGAAAAAAGAGCAATGTTCATTGCTCGCAGGGAGGATTCAACGCCTAGGGTAATTTCAGCTGCCGCGGGATCGCTTATGCGCATAGGAGAGAGTCCCTTTCTTCTGGGAGTGGGATGCGTGAAAGAGATTGAGAGGGCCAAACAATTCTGACCCGAAAGGGAAAACATTAGAGGGGATTGGGAAAGATCCCTTTTCATTGGTTTATCAGGCAGCTCGTGATCAGTATCATTGCCATTTTCCTCTCGCATATCTGAGAAGGCTCGGATGGGGGATTTGATTTGAGCACAATCTCTAGGGAGTTCAGTCTGAATGACAGGAATTTTATTAGATGTTAATGAGTTTGGGGAAATGTCAGATTGGGTAGGCAACGGGGGAGGGACATGTATTTGGGCCGTGATATGCATGTTTGTCAGCAATGCTATTGTAGTCGCAGGCTTCTTGTCAAGAGGCGAAGATATCAGTAAGCCCGCTTCTACAAGAGTGTCTGTGCGCGTGCCTATGTTAGCAATCAATGAAGCACTAGATTCTGCCTCGAGAGTTAAATTTGATACCACTTGAGACTCTATAAAAGACGTAAAAGCCGAGTCACCCAGCATGCCTTCCATGGAACAACATTTTCGAATTTCAGATGCTAAGAAGTTTGTTTGCACAAGTGATGCCGCATTAAGGCTACGCATTAGATTAGTGCTGCACAATGTAAATTTAGGAGTGGTTTGAGCATTGGAAAGCCAACTAAGTATTTCCTTAGCAGAAGGCGTGTCGGTGACAAGGCAGTAGAGACCAGGCATAAAATGTTTGCACAGTTACACAATAAACGTTAAAGTAATAAACACACAGAATCAGAATTCCACAAAGTAAGGGAATGCGCACCCGCTCCCAGCATCCAGCAAACAGCCAAACAGCACTTGGTAAAATCACTTTGCTAAATGCACGCGCGCGCCTATGCGCGCGACCCCGAGGTGTTGTAGGATGCTGGGAAGGGGGCAGAGTCAAGTTGGAGAAAGCACTGAAAGTGAAAATAAAATATATATAATTAGTATAAGGTACGTAACTATGTAGAAGCTAGTCACGGCTTGGGCAAGAAAGTCTTCTTAAAGTCTCTTATAGCAGTCCATACCAAGTAATTGATCCTTTTGCAAATTGGGCAGCAGGACAAGCCAGGAGCCGGCAGCCAAACAGCACTTGGCAAAAGTACTTTGCTAAATGCGTGCGCGCTAATGCGCGTGACCCCGAGGTCTTGTAGGATTCTTGTAGAATGCTGGGAAGGGGCATGAGTCAAGCTGGAGAAAGCACTGAAAGTGAAAATAAAATATATATAACTAGTATAAGGTATGTAACTATGTAGAAGTTAGTCACAGCTTGGGCAAGAAAGTCCTCTAAAAGTCTCTTATAGCAGTCCATACCAAGTAACTGATCCTTTTGCAAATTGGGCAGCAGGACGAGCCCGGAGCCGGCAGCCAAATAGCACTTGGCAAAAGCACTTTGCTAAATGCGTGCGCACTAATGCGTGTGACCCCGAGGTCTTGTATGATTCTTGTAGGCTGCTGGGAAGGGGCCTAGTCAAGCTGGTGAAAGCTCAAGTAATTGATCCTTTTGCAAATTGGGCAGCAGGACAAGCCAGGAGCCGGCAGCCAAATAGCACTTGGCAAAAGCACTTTGCTAAATGCGCATGTTTTTTTTTTTTTATTTAAACATATTGTGTGGTTTCCTTATTTGAAACCTTTAACCTGAGCATGTCCGTTCTTTCATCATGATTCTTTGTTTGGTATACAGTATCTTAGTAGCAGTGCTAGGTAGCATCTTATTAATCCTGGGTTATGTTGCTGATCTCCTCTGATTTCTTAAGGATTAAAATCACTAATTTTATGAGTGCTAATGTCGTTTTCATTTTTTCTCCTTCTACAAGAGTCCTCCACCACTCATCGACATTCCTTGTCGTGTAGCTTCTAAGGATGTCCCCCAAACACTGCTCTCGCTCTTTCCTTAAACCGGTACACTGTAGTCTGAGGTGTTTCAGAGATTCTATCTCTCCTTTTTGTTTGCACATTCTGCAGCTTTCCCTGATGTCCAGCCTTTTTCTTCTTTGTAATATTTCTCCTGTTGGTAAAATGTTCAATCTGAATCTCAGGAAAAGGTCTCGGAAGTACCAATTGGGGAATAAAATCAGATAGCTCGGGATCTGATTGAGTTTTCGTGGCTGGGCCCAGAAGTCTTTGTAACCTTTATATTTACAGTTATCTTCTTGGGTTTCGATCCAAACTGCCATGTATAGTTTCTTTTTAGTTTTGTCTGGGTTAATCCATAAGTCATCCTCTGACTCGCTGAGGTTCACTAGGATCCCTCGACATGACTTCTGCCAGTCTGTTAGGATTACATCGGATTGATCTTTTAGGGCTTTTTTCAACACCCCATATCCACCCGTAGTGTTTTCCTCAAGACATTTCCGATAGAAACTTAGTGTTTTACATACCACTATTGTTTTGAGTGATGTCAAAGCCAGCTCTCTTCTTATCTGCTGTATTGGGGCTGATTTAGGCAGCTGTAAAGCTTTCCTCCAAAACAGACCCTCCAGGATTGACCATGTTTGAGCTTCTAAGGGGATTGGTGATTCTACCCCATATGTTAGTATTGGCACCACTTTCATCCTATAAAAGGCTATTAGAGGTGATAAGGTAAATCTGCAGTATCTTTTACGCAGAATTCTCCCTTGGGCAGCTAGATTGGTTGTTTTTCTTTTTAGCCCAGCTATTCTTGGCGTATTGTTCTTCGTGTTGTCTATACAGACTCCTAAGTACGTGAATGCTTCCACTTCCAGGATTTTTTTGTTTCTCAGAGTCCATCCTAGTTTTTTCCCTCTGGCTTTATTACCTCCTGGGCCTAACTTCAGAATTCTTGATTTTTCTGGGTTTATAACCAGGTCATTTGAGTCCACATACGACAGTAATGATGTAAGCTGTCTTTGCAAGCCGATTTGGGTTTGGTCCATCAGGACGATATCGTCTGCGTAAAGCAGTCTCCCTATCGGCGTTCCTGCTATTTTTGGTGGAAAGCAGCGGGTGGACTCAAATGAATCTTCCAGCTCTGACGTGAACAGGTTGTACAGTTCCGGTGCCAGCAGGCATCCTTGCTTTAAGCCCATTTTTATCTGAAATTCGTCTGTTAGTGTACCCGCTGTATCCAGTCTGACTCTGATGCTTGTATCCGTGTACAAGTCCTCGATGTTCTCCACCAGTAACTGAGGACATTCCCAGTTTTCCATTTTCTTCCATAGTTTGGCTCTTTTTATGGTGTCGAAAGCTTTCGACAAGTCTACAAACGCGATGTAGATTCCTTGGTTTTTGTTCCTTTGTGTTCTGGCTTTCAATAAGTTAATCAGGAAAATGTTGAGTGTTGTGCCTCTCCCCTTCACAAAACCTAATTGCCAAGGATCACGACGTCCACTTTGCTGTACCCAGTGGTTTAATGCTTTCAATAGTGTGGACGCAAAGACCTTCCCCACCACGTCCAGTAATGCAATCGGTCTGTAGTTGTCTGCTGATGTTCTGAGACCCTTTTTGAAAATTGGTACCACTACTGCCTTTCGCCAGGAATCCGGGATTTTTTCTGTTGTTAATATGTAGTTGAATAGAAGTTGAAGGAATTTGGCCCATTCACCTATGTTGCTTTTCAGTATTACATTTGTGAGCCCTTCGGGCCCTGGGGCTCTCGAGTCTTTCAATTTTTTCAGGATGTTTTCTATTTCCTCAATACTGATATCTATTACTGCCTCATTTTTGTTTGTCATTGATTTCCGCTTTGGGTCGATGTAAATTTCCCCTTGCAGCTGTGTATAATACTTAACCCATGATGAAGCACTTTTGGGTTCATTTGACTTATTGCTTGATGCTTCTCCGCTTCGTTGATAATTGCCCAAATTTCAGCTGTGTTTTTAGATCTTATTTTCCCCAACATTCTTTCTGTGTCCTGGTTTAGCAATGTCTTCTTGTGTAAGTGTAACCAGTTTCTGTACTTTTGTTTTAACTTATGTATCTCTTTACTCCAGTTGTCGTGTTTGGTCTTTTTTAGTCGTCTAATATCTCTCCTTAATGCTTTTTTCCTGTCTCGTATGCGACTGTCATACTGATGTTGGTGGGTCGTTGTTTGATGGTTACTTCCAAGCTTTCTTTCTGTAACAAATGCTCTGAAAAGCGGGGTGTAGTCAATCCTTTTTTGGCTTTGTTTGTTTTCAAGCGTCAAGATCATTTGTTTTAAGTTATGGTTTAGTTCTCTTGTTTTCTCTGGTCTGATCCTTAATTTAATACCCCTTTGGTCTATGACCACCTTCTGGTTGTAGGTTCCAATCTTGTTATTGCTTATGTTTTTGCACGTCAGTTTTAACAGATTGTGGTCACTTTCTACTGTTGGGATTACTTTCAAGGTCTGGATGTTATCTGACAAGTTGCTTGAAATGCAAATGTAATCCAGGATCTCTACTGATTGTGTTCCCTTCCAAGTAGGTTTTGCTGGTTGGTCCCCCTTCACCTTTCCATTCAGAACGACACAGTCCCTTGATTGTACCATACGATTCCACATTGTTCCTCTTTTTTCCTTTGCTGAGGCAGTTGTTGTATCGTATTCGGGTTGGTTGTCCTTGTTCAGGCATGAACAATTTAGATCTCCTGCCAATATGAATATTGGATCAGTCCATTTTTCTCTTTGTTCATCAATTAATTCTGCTATTTTATCTGGTAGGTTTTCGTTTGATAAATTTGCTGGATTCCAGTATATGTTGATCAATATTAGTATTTTACTGGCTTTTTTGTCCAGCTGTAACACTACCATCTGGATGAATAAATTTGGGTTTGACTCCTCCAGGACTTGCCAATCCAGATCGTTTTTGATGGATGAAGTAGACCTGACATGGGTCTGCCTTTTTGACCTTTGACAGCTGGATTTAGCAGAACCACGTAACCTTCCAGTGTCGGTGGTTGCAACAGCCATGTTTCTTGTAGGCACAACACACTAAAGTTCTCTTTTTGAAGTGCTCCCTTAGTAAAAAGGTGGGTAGAGCCTCTAGTGTTCCAACTTCCGAGGCTCCATGAACCCACACTTTTTACTGTTTTATGTTATTGGGTGTTTGTTTTGTCATCAATCATGTTTTTCAACCATTTCCACCGGCCGCTTCATTTTCTTCTCCTTGATGTTGACTTCTATTGTTTGAGCTTTGTGTGTTCTGGTTGCCCTTTCTCACTGCTGATATTCTGTTTGTTTTAACACTACTGGTCTCTCTGTCTTTTCTGTTGATCTGTCTCACCGAGTGTTTCTTTACTCTCTCCTGGGTTTTTAGGACTTCGTCACTTTCTTGTAAGTCAAAACCCATTGGTCTTAATTGCGGGGCTTCTTCCAGTAGTAGTTATCTCACCAGATTTGATCTTGTGTGCAGAATTACTTTATCAGTGTGATCTTCCTCGACGAATGCCACGATCGCCAGGTCGTCTCTTGTAATTAGTCTTAATGCCGGTATATGGTGGAGTAATCTTATTACATTGGTTCTGTTGAGAATTAGTCGGTCTTCATAATGAAGGATACGTTCTAGGACAAGCCCAGGTTGTTTATAACTGTCACCAGCACTTGTTTTGCGCGGTCGATGCTGTAGGTCTCTTTCCCCCTCTTTTAGTTGATGCCGATCTCTTCTTTCCTCCATCTCGGTCCGCTTTTTGCTGTATCTTGTTTCACTTTCCCGACTGGTTCCGTGGTTCCGGGTCTCAGACCGCCCCACGTTCCTTTCTCAACCTCTACGTTCACTCTTCTGAGTTTTTTCACTTAGATCCCGGTTTTTTCTCAATACATCCTTTTCTGTATGAGTATCTGGAACTTTTTTGTTGTCTCTCTGTGTCTCGTTTTCGGTCTGTATTGACATTATAGATGAGGTATCACTCTCACTATAGTCTGTATGCTCCTCACTCAAGGAGTCTTCTGCCTCTGTATTTACCTCTTCGAAGCCTCTTATTCCCTGTTTGTCTTCATCATCTGAGACCGGGTATGTAGAGAGATCCAGCAGGTCATTTTCAGGACAATCGTCTTCTTCGATTTCTAAGATCTTTTGTCCTTCAGTCTTTTGTTCTGTTCTGACCTTTTTCTTGTTGTTTCTTAGCTGGTCAATTATACTTGGTTGTTCTTTTGGTATTGACAAATTTTTCATAAATGCCCGGCTTTTGCTACTGCTTGTGGCTTTTACTGGTGGTTGATTTTTCTGTTTTTTAGTGGGTCCTGTGATCTTGTGATGACCCCCTGATTTGTTGTCTGCGGGCCCGTTGTTCTTCGTTTTTATTTGGTTATCTGATTTTTTCCCTCCTGTGTTTGTGTCTCTTGTTTTGAAGATCTCACACACGTTCCCCTTTTTCTTTCCTTTCTCCCGACACTTATCCGTAGTGGTGGGGTCTTCAGGCCTTGTTGTCGATTTTTTACTAGAGATAGCCTCCACTATTTGTGTAGAATTGTTTAGCCCTTCCCTGGTACTTCTGTTTAGGGTTTTTTTTTCCACTTCAGTCTCTAGTGATTTCGTTGGCTCGTTTCTTATATCTGGATCAGATGATGTGCTCTTTGATTTTTCTCTCAAAAGATTATTGCTGGTGCAGTCCTCGGCCAGGGTGGGTCCGTCTTCATTTTGTTTTGCCTCCCCCTTCTCTTCACTTTGGGCTGCTCGCGGTCCCGTAACGGACGCACTTTGGGTTTCTGCGACCTCTTCTACATTTACCGGTGTTGCCGTGGACCTTTCTCCTTTGTTTTCTTGCTCGTTGGATCCAGCTTTGTTTTCTTTTTCTATGACTGGGCTGACCTCTTGTGTGGTCATTATTCCAGAGTCTTTCCTTATTGGTTCCTTGCTTTTTGGATTTGACTTCCCTAGTTTTCTCTCTTTTAGTATAGGTTCGATTATGTCATGTAGCAGTTGGGTGATATTGGCGGTACTGTTGTCCAAGTTGTTTTGGATTGCTGAGATAAAGCCTTCCACAAATATTGTTTTAGTGTGAACCATAGCAAGTATTGTAGAATGATCTTTTAGTGTGTCCGCGATATCCTCGTACAATTTCATGAAGGGTGCTAGGACACCTGACAAAGTTGCGACCATTAGGAAATTGTCTTCCATTGTTCGGCCTGATATGACCTGGTCTACGCTTCCCACTTGGTTTGGTGGCAACGTTTGCGTCAATTTGTCTTCAGTAGCTACTTTGGCACTCGTTCCTTTTGCTTTGTCAACATTTTTGGTTCCTGTAAACTTATCTCTTAATGCGTTCTCCATGTCCATTGACGTTTCCAACAAAACTGCGTCTGATATTTCCACTCCTGTCGTTTTCTTTAATTGATTCGTACAAGCGGAGCTCCTGCTGCCAAAACTGAGGCTAAGGGTCTGTCCTACGTTTACTGGGGTTACTATGGTTCCTCCATTTGTGATGGTTGGAGTTTTGGTCCCCCCTTTTGTTAGGTTAATTGGCAATGGTCCTGCAGTAAATGGTTTCCATATAATGCTTCTGGGGGCACCTTCCTTTTGGTTGGTCGGGTATTTTGTCCTCTTAACTGTATATCTGGCTGGGGGGCTAAGCTGGTTCCTTGGGTTTGCTCCCTCACAGTCTTCCGACTTTGCTGACTCCATCCACGGCCTTTCTTCTTCTGCCTCGGAGTTTGAGTTTTTTCTTTTCAGGATCTTCTGTATGTGATGCTCCCCCGATGTTGGTAAGTTCGATTTTTCTATCCCACTGGATGCAGGCCCTAGACTGGCGTTGTCACCTATGCTTGCCTCATTTGGGCTTGCCCAATGCTCGATAGTAGAAACGTTCCATGTTGTTGGATTTGGCGAACTGACCAGATTTTGCGTTTGGGTTTATACTGGTTTATCTATGGTTTTTTGTGTGACCTGATTTGCCGAATGCTCAGCGGCCGTCTGTAGGCTTCCTGCTACAATTTCGATGTCATCCATGGCGGCTCCCGTGACTTTGGGTGTTTCCCCAGTATTAGGTGCCCCCAGCCCGTTATCTATGTATAGAGTTGTGCTTGCTACAATTTTCACTTAAATGTTAAAGGGGCAAGGGTTTTCGTTAAATAGGGGATCAGGGACCTCCAACTGTAGTTCTGCCTCCACAGCCCAGGAGGGGGTGGAACAGGTGATATCTGTGTCCCCAGCTGTGCCCTCAGCCCCTCCAGTTTGTTCATTGTCTCTCCTTAAGAGCATTTTATATCCGTGCTCTTCTTCACTTAATCCCAATGACCCGTGTAGAAAAAAAAAAAAAAAAGGAAGGCTTACCTTCCTTTGTGTTTTGAAGTTTAGAAGATCTTTTACGGCGCTGGGGTCTAGCACTCCACACTCCACCTACCACCTGACACCGGACACTCATGTGCCAATGCGTGCAACCCTGAGGTCTTGTAGGATGTTGGGAAGGGGGTGAAGTCAAGCTGGAGAAAGCACGTAAAGGTGTTTGTTTTTGCAGCTCTGATCTGTAGTGAGACGTCTCCTTTAAGCCCGAAGTGCTGATGGGGTGGTGAGCAGGCGCGGCGTTGCCGGACCTGGAGTTCAGGGATCAATGGCCTTGGGAGCAGTTTGGAGTTCCGTATGGTGTGAGGACTGCACAGTTGTGAGGACGTGGGAGTTCCCACTCTGTATCAGCCCCACCTCTTATTCCCCTGCTCCCTCTCTGCACACTTTCTGCTTGCACCCACCCCTCCCTGCCTGCACCCATCCCCTCTCTGCTCCCCAGCCAACCCTGCCGTTCCTCTAACCTCACCCTACCTCCTTCCCCTTTACTCCCCCCTCACTCTACCTTAGCACTCTCTGCCCACACTCTACCTTACCTCTCTCTGCCCACACCATACCTCTCAATCACAAACCCCCTTACTTCAACCCTGCCTATGCACATCATCACTAGCTTACACATGCCTACCATGCCCACCCTTGCCTTCCATCCAATGCCACCCTGCTACTTCCCTCCTGATCCCCCACTCAGCTAACCCCTGAAACACCATACTTAGTTTAAAGGTTCCACATGTGTCTGCAAGTTAGTGTTTGCAGACACATAAGCTAAGCAATAGAAATTGTTAAATGACTTTTATACATCACAATGCAGAGAAGTCATTCTACCAAGTAAATAACTAATGTTATGTGCCTGCAAACCGTAATTTACAGGCATGTTTGGAATTACAGAGTGGTTACTGAATTGCTACTTACAAATGTAAAATGCAATAAAGAACTTCAATTGCCAAAGCTATTGTCTTTACCAATGCTTGTTAATTTATTTAAAGCAGGCAGGTTTTGTTTTGTTGTTGCAAATGGAAAGAGAAGAAACATCTAAAATAATTCGTTTAAACAGCTCTGATGTAACTCCGGTCGACAACGAGCTCCAGCAAATAAATAGATGTCATTTAAGGACGTGCTTTATATAGGCCCTTATTCACAGAGCGTTTTCCAATGGGGTCTTGCCATTATAATACGCTTCTGTGAATTAGGCCCATAGTGTTCTTCTAATTTCTCATGCAAGAGAAAAGAGGGAGTAGAATTAACTACACCCAACATGGCCCTTAAGAAATGATGTGTTCCGTCCCTGGTAGTTCAACACCAAATCCCACAAATTTCAAAATAACGTTTGCTGATTGTTACACCGCAACACTCTGTTTCTCAGTGTACATGGATGAAGTCAGCCTGTTACTGTGCTGAATAGGAGTTATTATCATCTGTAACCCACTGCAATTGTTTACCCCGACCCCCACCCCAAGCCCAATACTCTGCAGTGGCTTGTTCTTTCCCCTCTACCAGGGCCAGTAATCACAGATTCTGTAACAAAACAACATTAAAGAATATACGAATGTTAGTCAACCTTTTATCTCGATATTAGGGCAATTATCCACCACATTAACCACTTTGCGATCATATACCTCGATGTCAAATGCACTTACATACTGTTGATACATCTTAAATGTACCTTTGCTTTGATGTGAAATAAAGAATGGCCTCTCAATTGACAAAACGGATTACGACCTTGTGAAAAAGTCTCTGCAATGCTATAGCGTGCAAATAAAAATACTGGATAAAAACTATCCTCAACTGCATGGTACATACATTTTTGTATATATCCGAAACAGGATTCATAAGTGTCAGTTCTATTACGCAGAAGACATATGGGGTAGTATGTGCACTTTCATGGTTGGTTGCTGGCTGCTACAGTTAAATGTTTACTGTTGCGTTCTACTAACATTACTGTCAAAGTAAATATGTTTGACTAGTGGCTCGCTCACCTCCTTTGTTCGGTACATATGTTTTCTTCATCCGCCCTGCAATTGATTTTCAGCCTCGGCTTGCAGACGAAGCTGAATTAGCAAATACCAGCAGAATGTCATAACATGAAATTGAGATAAAATGTCAACGGTTGTTTCAAAAGTCGACGCGATGATATTTAAACTAGGTTTTTGTTAATCATTTCGAAACGCAGCTTTATTGACTTGTATTACGTTACTTCTGCGTTGGGTGGTCCGAATGCTATATTTTTCAATGAATCCGTCAGTAAAAATAAGGTCACATTGTAAATGCAGCCGCAGCCCCGGAAGCTGATATGGTCAGCTCAGGATTTGTTCTAAGCCTTCAAAGATAAGAAGCTTAGGTAGATACGCTGCATCCAGGAAAGTCGAGCCCTCCCTACCTGCCCCTGAAGTGTGTGCAGCAAATGATTTCCAATTGCATCTTAAATTCTCTGCAAAGGCCATCTCTCCGCAGATCCTGTCTGAGAAGATGTTAATGCGGCTATTGTGTATGCATGGAGGCTACTTCGATTTCACCTGGGACTCCAGTGAGACATTCCAGTTTTAGGTTACAAATTCATTTATTCCACATTAGGAACTTGGGAACAGTCATCCTTTATTGCAAAATAAGTGAGCCCCTTATATGTGTGTGTGTTTTGTAAAATGACAAAAAACAAGAAGCAAGTAAAACCAAGCGGTGTAGCTCAAGCTGTTTTTTTTTCCTTATTCCTCTATGACGCTTTTGTTTGTAACAGTGATAATTGTTGCTGTGCTGTACTTTACTGTACTGTTCATGTTGTTACGGATTCTGATTGATGATGTGAAAATCATACGATCCAAATTCTCCACACGTTACTGCCAAAACAATTGGCCTTTTCAATAAATCATTACAGGCCTTAATGTGCAAATCTTGAGGTTTCTTTTGGCATATTTCGATTTTTTGTGCTTCAATTTGGAATACTTTCAAATGTCATGAATTACAACAGTCAGCCTGTTTCTTTTTTTTTACCATATTTTTCTGTTTTTCTGGTAAGTGGGAGTCTGTTTATAATTTCCATAGCACCCTTTTTTCCTCCTGGGATTCCGGCTTCAGTCTTTGGAAGAATGCATAGGCGATACAAGTAGTCAGAAGCCATTGGGGATGTTTTACTAATTACGAAGCATGTTTTAAAAGCTTCATGTAAGATGGGGTCAATACAACAAATCCACTTAACTTTCTGTCATAGAAATCAAAGTGGTGCAATGCAGTGCTGTAGAATCACCTTCCACAACGTTCTTCTATGAAAGTTGCTAACGGCCAGCATACCATCTCTAGAAATATAGTGCACCACCTAGTCATAATGGCAATGGATATCCCTAGAACCTGTGGTACTGGGTCATTTGGATGAGAATGTTTGAGATGCGTCAACATGATGCACTGAGACCAATGCAATATTATAATCTCTGTAATGAAGCTGCGGTCGTGGGCAGGATAGCAAAGTGGGCCGGTGCAACTACCTGGGGCAAGGGTAGTACAGGAAATAGGGGAGAGGTGAGAGTGAATGGCGCAATCTAGTGGAAGGCTATGGGGTGGTGCATGGGGGCAGTGATGGTTAGAACCTAGTCATTGATGGGGAGTGGGACAAACAGTGACGTGTCGGGTGTGTGTAAAGGCCCAAATACTGCTGGTAAAAAGCATTACTCTGAAACATCTCTTCCTCATCATCGCCTTATCTCTGTGATGTGTGTCCGCACCCTAAAACTGGCAACTGTGCTGACATACTAAAAAAGAAATGCTGCAGCTTTTGTGTGGGTTCCTTAAATAATGGACACATCCTCCACACCGGCTGCATGTGCTGTTTCCAGTCAAGTTTCTGCAGTTTACAACCCACATTTTAGTGACGATGAAAGGTTATTGATCTGGACTGTAACGAGGGATAAATAACTAAGCAGGTAAGATTACTGGTAAGTAAAACCCTCCTCATGTCTTCTTCCTTGTTAAAATCTTTAATCTATGAGGAAGTAACTAACAGTCGTAGTTTTGAATTGCTCAATCTCAGACGGAGTGCTGCAGAGAGTGCAGGTGGCAGCCGAGCTGGCAGCCCTGATTGTGCTGTGGTTTTAGTTCCCTGTAGGGAAGCTTTTTCGAGTGCACCATTGACAAATCTCCCAATTCAGCGATTGGACGTGGAGTGCTGCGCAGAGTGCTGCAGAGAGTGCAGTTGGTGGCAGAATTGGCTGCCCTAATTGTGTTGTGGTTTCAGTTCCATGGAGGGAATTCTTTTCAAGTGCACCAGTGACAGATCTTATTATACAGTGATCGTACGCAGAGTGCCGTGCAGAGTGCTGCAGAGAGTGCAGTTGGCAGCAGAGTTGGCGCCCTATTGTGTTGTGGTTTCAGTTCCCTGGAGGGAATCTTTTTCAAGTGCACCTGTGACAAAACATCTAATACAGCATGTGGGTGCGGAGCACCGCACAGTGCTGCAGAGTGCAGTTCACGATGCGAGAGGTGCGTACGGTTTAACTTGATTTTGGTCCTGAATATATGGATACCTGTGCATACAATCTACAAAGTAAATCAACCCACACGAAAGGCTCAGTAAATAAAGCAGTGCCTGCTCCAAGGGAGAACCTACACATGATTTCAGGCATGGACGGAAAGACAAGCTCACCTCTAATACTACCGAAAAATGCTGGTCAACCTTTAGGTGAGAGCTTGGTCCTTAGATGCAGGGCCCCCGTTGCTAGTGCCATGTACTGCTTTGGACACTCAGACAATCAGGTGCAAGGCGGATAACAATCCGGTTGACATGGCAGACTCAGCAGACTCAGTGTTCATCAAAACTCCGAAATTAACTGATCTTGCTTTGCGGCATGGTAGTGTGAGAGCTCCTGATCCTTTGTGGGAGTTCCAAAGGGGAGAAATTGCTTGTACCAATGTTCTCCCCCTAATGAAGAATATCAGCATGGAAACGGATGTAAATTTATCTTTGATGGTGATAAGGGACTTTGAAGGGGGTATGGACCAGGTAAATGCAGTGGAAGATCATAGTATAGAGCCAATTTACTCAACGGATAAAACCAGACAGTCTGTTGAGAGGAGAAAGACAGGGCCTATTAAGCACAAGAGTGCTGGTAATAAGTCTATTTCAAACAGAAACATAACTGACTTATACCCAATGGCTGCTAGCGCCCTCTTTGCTAATGAAGCCACCCACAAAGAAAACACAGCCAACCATGAGTATTAATTAGCCTTACTTCCCAACTCTAACATCATTAACGACTTGAGCATTTTAGAGTTGGAAAACGCTGCTGGGTCCGTAGATCTTAGAGAACAACAATAAACTAACATGGCGATGCACCCTAGTGACTTGAATAATTCACTCATTATAGAGAATTTTCCTTCTTTTCTAACAGAAAATGAGACTGATATAAATGGTTTACAATCAGACTCCTCATCATACCTTTCTAGTTGATTGGCCTCACAACGAACCCATTATACATTAAAAGAATCTAGTGGGAAATCAAAGTTTTCGTCACCCTCGAAGTTTGCATTAAATAAAGCCATCAATTATTTGGTCCAGGCAAATGAAATTATATATACTTGGAAGTCAAAGGTCAGACTATAATTCTAAGCAAAATTAGGCTAAAACTAGAGGATAAGGAAAAAAGTCTGACTGGAAGAACATTAGAAAAGGAGGTTCTTCATCATAGGCCGGCAACGGGAGCATCCACAGACAAGGAACATAGGGAAGGTGAGTCGGGAGGTTTTGACCTGACAAACAAAGGGGAAATGGAAAAATAACAAGAAGAAGAAAATGGAGCCCGTTTATAATTCACTTTTTTCTGATGGGTTAAGA
Source organism: Ambystoma mexicanum (assembly GCF_040938575.1). Taxonomy (NCBI): domain Eukaryota; kingdom Metazoa; phylum Chordata; class Amphibia; order Caudata; family Ambystomatidae; genus Ambystoma; species Ambystoma mexicanum. Next base: position 850,872,537 of record NC_090936.1, on the reverse strand, counting down.
AATCAATAAGGGTAGGGTGTGAACAGAAGGAATTCAAGAACATTTCTAAAAGACCTCCACGTGTCAGAAACTGAAGCATCACTAGCCCAAAATATGGACTTGCAAGAGCCGGAGATGACTGAAAGAGCACAAGGAAAAAAAGTTGCCCCTCTGAAAATAAACACTAGAGTTGCCATCGCACATGAGAACTTGGTAAAATGCGGCAAAGCAACTCATTTTGAAGGCAGCCCTTTAGTCCAAATTGGCATACAATGGAACATGAAATTGACTAAAGAGCCAGAAGTAACTGCAGCGCTCACCAAGTCAATTCAGACTCAGACAAATCATGTTGACGCCACAAATAAAATCATACCAAAAGACAGTTTCCATGATCATGACAACATGCAACATTTTAAATCGGGAGACCACAGCATATTGACTAGTCAAGATGAAATGTGGAAAAAACACCTAAAACAAAGCAATTATTGCTAGAATTAATGTTTGGAAGTGAAGATTTAATAGTGCTTAATCGTTCATACATATTGCACCTTACACATAAAATCCTGAAATTACGTATGATCTCATCTAGAGACATAGAATTGGTGGATTTTATAGATGCAAAAACAAGGGGGTTCTGGGAGTTTCTTTACTACCGGCCTATATCCCGGGTTAGAGTCTCAACCAGAGTCTTTAGCTAACCATCCTTTCACGGAAGATACATTTCCACTACATATCAGTCTTTGTCCTGCCCAAGGGCAGTCCAGCACCGAAATGCCTGGCAATTCTCTTCTGAACAAGAGTACCAACAGCAACTCCAGACACGTGTTTTGGCCTGGTTGGGCCCCGCCATTGAGGTGGAACTGTGCCTCTCTAAGAACAGTGAGCAAGAGCTACACGTCTGGATTACCCTAGTAACTTATGGTGAAAACCCAAAGCTACTTAATATGCAAAAACAAGGGGGTTCTGGGAGTTTCTCTACTACCGGCTTATATCCCTTGTTAGAGTCTCAACCAGAGTCTTTAGCTCACAATCCTTTCACAGAAGCGAAATTTCCACTACATATCAGTCTTTGTCCTGCCCAAGGGCAGTTCAGCATAGAAATGCGTGGCAATTCTCTTCTGAACAAGACTACCAACAGCAACCCCAGACATGTGTTTCAGCCTGGTTGGTCCTCGTCAGTGAGGTGGAGCTGTGTCTCTCTAAGAACACTGAGCAAGGGCTCCACGTCTGGATTACCCTAGTATTTTAGGGTGAAAACCCAAAGCTACTTAATATGCAAAAACAAGGGGATTCATGGAGTTTCTCTACTACCGGCCTATATCCTGGGTTAGAGTCTCAACCAGAGTCTTTAGCTCACCATCCTTTCACAGAAGAGAGATGTCCACTACATATCAGTCTATGTGCTACCCAAGGGCAGTCCAGCACCGAAATGCCTGGCAATTCTCTTCTGAACAAGAGTACCAACAGCAACCCCGACACGTGTTTCAGCCTGGTTGGGCCTCGTCAGTGAGGTGGAGCTGTGCCTCTCTAAGAACAGTGAGCATATCTGGATTACCCTAGTAACTAAGGGTGAAAACTCAAAGCTACTTAATATGCAAAAACCGGGGGGTTCTTGGAGTTTCTCTACTACTGGCCTGTATCCCGAGTTAGAGTCTCAACTGATATGTAGTGGAAATTTCACTTCTGGAAAAGGATGGTGAGCTAAAGACTCTCGTTGAGACTCTAACCCGGGATATAGGCCGGTAGCAGAGAAACTCCCAGAACCCCTCTTGGTTTGGGATTTTATAGATGAGCAGATAATCACGATGTATTCAGCGATCACATTTGATATGTTATTAATAGAAGGCTAGGCACTAAGACAGATGGGTTACCACCTCTCCCCATACCATGGCCAGTAGGTGCAGTGGGGTAGTTGTGACTCAATATACATAAAAAAGGGTATCAAGCACCCAATGTTAAAGTGCTATATTGAGGACAAACGGAGTACTCAGCAAATTAGATGTAGTAATCAGTCCAGAAAACATGTAGAGGTAAAGATTATGAGTCTGAACTCAGTCGACCATGAGAAAAAGGACGATTGGAGTTGGCTGCCTTACATTTTGTCATCAGAAAATCATTGGTTTGCGAACAGTAGTGGCAGTCTCTAGGTTGCAGGAGTGTAAAAATGAGTTGTCTAGTCTGTCTTGGAATATGAGGGGTCACTTTCATGTATTGCACAACAACGATTTGTGTAGAGAATTAAGCCAGTAGTCCATTCTTCTCTTGCAGAAAGTGTGGTTTCATTCCAAAGTTACATTAGATGGTTTTTAAATGTTCCAACAACTAGCTAGAAAAGAAAATGGGGGCCAACCTATCGGTGGCCTTATCATAGCCACCAAATCCAACGCAAACAGCGAGACTATAAAAATTAGAAATTATTATCCTAGAATCTTGGCTGTTAAAATCAGAATGCCTTTTGATAACAGTAGTTTAACGTTTACTGGAGCACCTCACATTCCAATATGGACTGTTTACTAGGAAACATATCATTGGTATTTGAGAAACTCTTAGCAAAGGAGGAGATTTGTGAGGTCATTTTGGAAGGTGATCTCAATTCCATGTATGTCTCTAATGATTAACCTCATCCAAGTAGTCAAAGGAATGCAAACAAGAAACGGCAATTTGGAATTAAACAGGTTACATTTACAGAGCAGAGGGGACTACAAATGTTAAATGGGAACACCAAGGGTGATATGGACACAAATGACACTTGGCATGGTGATCAATCCTATTACTGTATTAATTACTTTTTTGTCTCGAGGGAGTTATTGCAATGTAGTGAATTCAAAATACTACAGACAAACCTTAGTGACCATAGTATGATGTTGGCTACTTTCAACAATTTAGTGTGTAGGCATCAGTTTTTCGGAATTGATTAATCTTACTATTAACACAAAGAAAAACCTAATATCTTGGTACCTAAATAAGGTAATCAAATTCAACTGTCAAATGGCACTATTTTGCAAAGGTACAACAGTGGAGGAAAATAGTCAAATTTTACCGGTATCCTACTTCTCCACTTTCATTAAAGAGCAATTGAACGAATTACCCGTTGCAAAGGATGGGAAGATAAAACAGACATAATTATGATCCTATGGTTGCAAATAAGAAAAACGTGTTAAAACAATCCTTGAAGATGATAAATAAAACAGAGTTAAGTGAAGAAGGGAAAGCCGAGCAATGGCGTCTTTTGCGGCAATGGTGCAATAACCGGATTAAATCTCATAGTTATGTGCTAATCCAGAGGGACAGCGAACCTATGCTTGTGGTCGTAATAAAAAAAAGAGATCTAGTAATTTCTGGTAATTAATTAAGGAGCTAAATTCCCCCCAGACTATCGCTTCAGAAAATCTAATAGCTGTGGTTATTTACTATGCAGATCTGTACAGGTCCTCCCCCAGTGCAAGTTTCCAAATGCCTATCAATGGAGAGTGGAAACAAAACTATGACATAGCATAGAAATTATTTGAGCTTTCATTTCGAAATCCTCATCCTCTAAGGTACCAGGGCCGAATGTACTTAGTAATATTGTATTTAAGAACGTGTCAGATACTTGGGCTGTCGTCTTATTTGTGTTGTTTAATGATTTTTGGATTTCCTGACACAAAATGCCACTAGCAGTCATCGACTCCCTTTGTACATAGCGTCTATTGACATGTCACTAGCATTCAACAGGGTTAATAGAGTAAAATTATGGCAAAAATTGAGAAGTTGGGGATTGCAGCCAAGCCTACTAAGTATACAAATCCATATACTCTCGGGGACGAAGCTGAGAATCAGACTGAACAGGCAGTGCGCCATTTCATAAGAAGTGAATGCTTTTGACGCTCTTAGACAAGGTTGTGCACTTGTTCCCTGCTTGTTCAATCTATGTGTATCAGATTTGGGGAGGCGCTGTCAAAAGCTGCTCCTGTCACTCCCCTGGTAGACGAGTAAAGAATTGGTTGGCTATCATACGCTGACGATTTTCTCCTCTTGGACCTTATGCAGATTGGCCTCTGACGACTAATCAATGCCTTTTTGGAATATTCCATTTAATCCCTTGAAAACTAAGTAATACGATTCTCTAAGAGTACAAGGATGGAATGTGGTTTTACATGGAGAGCTGGTAAATATAGCTTAGTAACCATGAGAGAACTTACCCACGTAGGCTTCACGCTAAGATCGAATCCTATAATAGAAGCATTAACAAAGGAGCTGATAAAGAAGGCGAATGGCTTTGTTTCCCAAGTGAAACATGTACATTATCAGTTTGGACGTTTTTCAAGGGGGAAAGTGGTCCAAGGGCTCTTGTATGGAATTGAAGTCAACTATCAGTCTGAAAGTGTAGACTATAATAAGATAGAGGGAGCGATGTGGAAAAAGGCTATTAGATTACTTAATTGTATACCAACCATAGTTTTAGACATTAATTGGGGTTGACATCATTCAGGGACTGGTACCAATGGAAACTGATACAGTTTTAGGCCAAACTCTTCCTCAAATAAACTATATGAAGTTTTTAATCATTAAACATATGATACAAAAGAAGCAATCGCCACTATGTGATTTTACATATAAAGATGGAGAACATACTTTTTAGCATTGGTTCATCAAGCTTTGCTTTAATTGATAATCCTACTGATGTTAAAAAGAGACTGCTCAGCATGGAGTGGTCGAATATAAGAGAGGGAATTGGGAAATATAAATTATATAAACATCTCTTTTGGGACATCCGGAGCCTAGGAACTATACCAAAATATATTACCTCAATCCCGAACTTGCATTGGTGTGCACAATTGCTAAGATTTAGAATGAATGTGCTTCCCACGGGTGTAATAAGTTGCAAAAGAGGGAAATGTGAGGAGCCACGAATGAGACGCGGATGGAGAGGATGATTTGGTTATAAACCATTATTTAAAATAAAAAAGGGGTTTGGAAAATGCCTCACTATCCCAATCTTGGATGTGTTTCCCTACCTCAACCAAAACAAATGGGTCTGCCCTTTGTCAGGATGTCCACCAAAATGTATGTCCTGTGTCAGAAATCGTATTCTGACCCTCACACTTCAAAACTGGTGCAAAGGATATTGTCTTTGGTTCTCAAAGTGCACAAATGTTCGAATCCAATACAAAGGGATACATCTAACCAGAAATGTCACAGCGGACAATGGCTCTCTTCCCCAGATTCCTTTTATCAAAGGTTACAATAAAATAATAACCAAGATCCTTGTACCAAAAGAGGATAGCTCTCTACTCTTGGTGCGTTCATAGTTCCTGGGAAAATGGCTTCCTTCCCCTGGTTTCTCTTCACATTAAAGACATTCAAAATACTAAGGGCAAATGTCTTCCTTCGGATTCTCCTTTCACTTTATTCCAATCCGGTTGCGGGTCCCAGACTTGCAAATCACCTGGTATACTCCCCTGTCAGGCTCTTTTCCACATTTACAAATATTCACAATCTCAAGGGTATGGATCTTCCTTGAGATTCTCTTTTCATACACACTTGACTTTGCTGGTATCCTCTCCTGCTAGGCCTTTCTTGTATAAACTTGGTTTTGCCTGGTATACTCTCTTGCCAAGACTTGCAAGCAGTTACCTTCCTTTTTAGCCACAAAATGATGTTTCTGCAATGCTGGCTTATCGACCCTTGTTTAACACAGTTTGTTTCTATATTTGCTTCTTCTTTCATATATTGTTCTCTGTCTCTTTTCCCAGACCATTCACATTTACTTTGTCTCCTTTTAGATATGGGTTCAGCAACCCGTTTGTGGTATGGTTAAAAAATCAGTTAACCTCCTGACAGGTTTCACCCTGCATCTCTCATGTTACTTTTAGGGAATGGCAACAGCCGGTCCGATAGCATAGCGAGTAGAGCGCTAGCTATGACATCTGTAGAGAGCCTGCTGACGCAGGTTCGAATCCCAGCAGGGCCAAACTCAGCCTTTCATCCTTCCACGGTCGATAATTGAGCACCACACACTGTGGGTAATAATAAGCAGCGCTCAGATACCTGAGGGTTCGTAGCGCTATATAAATGCTAAATTATTATTATTAACACTTTTTTTTAAATATGTTTATTTTAAACCAAGGCAGGGTGACAATAGTACAACATATTTCAAGATAAAGTGAACTACATATAACAAACCCATTCAATCCCCTCCCCACCTCCCTCCAATGACCGCCAGCTAAGGCCAACATTTTATTGGTCTGTGTTCTCTGCGACCAGTCCGGCCGGTTTTCCCTCTGGAGGGATCCCCTCGTCAACCAGATTCCATGTGGCATTACGAGGCTTATAGGTTAGGGCCAGACATTTTCGGTCATAGTCCAAAAATGGGGCCCAGATGTTCTGGAAGCAGTGAACAAACCCTGCCCTGACGGCTGTTATTTTTTCTGCAATCAAATTATTAACACTTTTAAGCAACCCAGTAACCCGTCCGCCTTCCCTGGGTTTAACAGGTACTTTAAGTGTCCCTGAACCGTCTCTCCGCTTCAGTTCCTCTCAATCTGCTGGCTTGGTGTACATACTGTTAGCCGCTGTGCCTTCACCATGTCCTTCTCTACTGAGCATGGTTGCCGTTGCCTCTGCTCCTCAGGGGGTGGACTTCCTGCACTCCGGTTCACCTCTTCTCCGTTTGCATTTATAGAATGTCCCTTACTCCAGCCTTTAAGATGGAAGCTTTTGGCAAATATGTGGACAGCACTGACTGGGTGACTAAACAAACATTTTGACAATGACTAGTGGCAGGAATGAACTTCATCTGTCATTGACCTTGCTGTGCTTTTTTGCGCATTGATTTGATTATTTTAAGATAATAGCGTAGTTGGTAATGTTTGAATGTGTGAATATGAAACTATCTGGAACATTGATTTGATGAAAGTTATTTATGAATGTATAAATGGATTGTTACAAGTCACTTTTCGTTTAGGATATGGTATACAAATCGTATTGAAGCATGTTTTATTACTCTTTTTTGTATTGTGTGAAATGTTTCTTTGTAAGCTATGAAGCACTAATACAAAAATTATTGCTCAATCTTATAAAAAACAAACAGTCCATGTCTGCAAAACCTGTACATTTTTTTGCAGTACAATTCATGATCTTTGATAAACCCATTCAATCCCCTCCCCACCTCCCTCCAATGACCGCCAGCTAAGGCCAACATTTTATTGGTCTGTGTTCTCTGCGACCAGTCCGGCCGGTTTTCCCTCTGGAGGGATCCCCTCGTCAACCAGATTCCATGTGGCATTACGAGGCTTATAGGTTAGGGCCAGACATTTTCGGTCATAGTCCAAAAATGGGGCCCAGATGTTCTGGAAGCAGTGAACAAACCCTGCCCTGACGGCTGTTATTTTTTCTGCAATCAAATTATTAACACTTTTAAGCAACCCAGTAACCCGTCCGCCTTCCCTGGGTTTAACAGGTACTTTAAGTGTCCCTGAACCGTCTCTCCGCTTCAGTTCCTCTCAATCTGCTGGCTTGGTGTACATACTGTTAGCCGCTGTGCCTTCACCATGTCCTTCTCTACTGAGCATGGTTGCCGTTGCCTCTGCTCCTCAGGGGGTGGACTTCCTGCACTCCGGTTCACCTCTTCTCCGTTTGCATTTATAGAATGTCCCTTACTCCAGCCTTTAAGATGGAAGCTTTTGGCAAATATGTGGACAGCACTGACTGGGTGACTAAACAAACATTTTGACAATGACTAGTGGCAGGAATGAACTTCATCTGTCATTGACCTTGCTGTGCTTTTTTGCGCATTGATTTGATTATTTTAAGATAATAGCGTAGTTGGTAATGTTTGAATGTGTGAATATGAAACTATCTGGAACATTGATTTGATGAAAGTTATTTATGAATGTATAAATGGATTGTTACAAGTCACTTTTCGTTTAGGATATGGTATACAAATCGTATTGAAGCATGTTTTATTACTCTTTTTTGTATTGTGTGAAATGTTTCTTTGTAAGCTATGAAGCACTAATACAAAAATTATTGCTCAATCTTATAAAAAACAAACAGTCCATGTCTGCAAAACCTGTACATTTTTTTGCAGTACAATTCATGATCTTTGATAAAACAGGCAAGACAAACTGGAAGTGAAAACAAAAATAAGTCATAGTATTACTACAAGGAACAGTGATTCGTCAAATTGTAGAGCTGAGAACGACAGACGCAAAAAGGGGATTGGCAGCATCTGCCACTTGACTGTAGTGTTTGATGAACTCTTTGGACTTCAGCATTGGATGGTTGAAAGACCAGCATGATTGCATGTTTTAAGCGGTTATTTGTGATCTTACCGACCACAATTACAGAGTGGTAAATTTAATTGTGGAAAAAATACTGAAAGACACGGAATGTGTTGGGTTTTCTTTCATTTGGAGGGTCCCCCTCCAAAACCCCAATTTTCTAACCCTTAAAATGCCACCACAACCCCATCATGATACATCTTCAGAGCTCTTACAATGTCCAGAGTTTGGAGGCAAGCTACCTGGTCATTGGTAGGATCAGGAAGACAACAGGGTGCAATACCCTTCCTGACACCTTTGGAATGGTGATGCAATTGTGGGCAAATAAAAGGGATGTTTTTTTTATTGCCACCCCTCCTTAATGTACTGAAGAAGGAGGAGAAAAGATGCTCAACTTGCCCTGATTTGAGATGATTGCCACTGGGAAAATGACATTTGCAGACAGGCTGGTGAAAGGGTTCTGAGCCCAGTGGATTAAAGGGGCTTCTTGAAGGACTTTCAAAACTAGATCATGTGATCGCTAGCCATTGACAGGAAGAGTGGATGGTAAAAGGCCCAACAAGAAACCCACCTTCAGGAGGAGAAGTCATTGGTGGAGCTTGTGTAGTCAGTGGATGAAGATCCTTTTGAGACTACCCTTTGGCAAAGGTCTTGGAGTGGCAGTTGCAGACTGAAAGGGTGAGCTGTCTCTTGGAATTTTGGATTGTCTAAACCAGGGATGCCAATATTCCCTTTTGGAGACCTAACATTTCAAGACACTGGCCACCAGGTGGGTTTTGGTTTACTTTGCCAAAGCTGTAAACTCTGTTGCAAGAATTTGCATAGGAAGGTGGGGGGGGGGTGCATCTTATCCTACGCTAATAGAAGGCTATTGGAACAATTGTTTTTTTCTTCAGAAAATGGTAATTAGTATTTGCATAAACACTGCTTCAGATATACAATCCATATATGAACTTCTCATACTGCTCTATGTAGAAAAAACAACTTTTACCCAGCTCATGCAACTTTCACCCTTCCCTCATTTGCCACCTGTCCTTCTACTTGCCAACTATCAAGTATACCAAGTATCCTAGGAGCAAACACATCTCATAGTGGGTTTCTAATAAATACATACATGGTAACTGGGGTACAAATTTCAAGTTGCAAGCTACTAGACAGCTATAAAAAGTTCCTTGACACCTCAATTATTCACATACACACAGCACACCATTTTGTAGTTTACAATTATCTCTAGACAATGCTAGTATAGCTTTTTCAAATAGGATCAAACAACTGTAACGCCCGTAAATGATAGGACATGTGAGATCTCTGTTGTCTTGAGAAAAAAACTAAAACATATTAATGGCTGCCAAAACCTTAAAAACCAGGGGCTGGTAATCTGTAGATCTGCAGTAAGTCTTTCAAAGGCCACCACACTCGAAAGCTTGCATAAAAAAACACATTAATGGTAGGGGCCTCTTCGTTGCCCCATCGTGCACCAATGACTAGCCTGACTGTCAAAAACATAGTAGTAGTTAAACAAACCAATGGAGCAATTAGGGGATGCAACTTAGTTTTGGGAAATACCCACAAAATCAAGGCAAGGCTAAGCCAACCAGTTAAGAGCAATTGTTTTTTAATTAGTTATGTGATTAACATCACTTACATATTAAAATAAATACATTGTTAAGATTAAGCAAACAACAAATATTGAATCATAAAATGACACCTAAAATTCCTATTACAATTACGATTTTAAATTGATCATCTTATTGGCATCCAAAAACTTTAAAACAGCAATAGACAAATCATTTTCATTACCACTCGATGCTCCACACCAAAAGTCTTGGGTATAAAGCCACCTAACATTTTGTACATATTTCCCAAAACACTGCTCTTTCAAAGTACATACTGCCATACATTCCACTAGTAAATGTTCTAAAGATTGTATTAGATAATATTTACATAGCGTGTATAACTTTAATGCAATATTAATGCAATCTCTTATATAACGGATCAGACCAGCGGGCATTATGTTCAGCCTAAATCGAAGGAATAGCCCCCGTAATAAAAATGAATTCAGAGATTTTTGTAGATAACGTGGCCTATCGCCCAGTGGTTTGTCTCTAAGTGACAGACTTGAATGGATTTTTAGTTTTTGCATCTGTGTAATAGTGTCTACCTAGTCAGTTAAAAACAGACATTTTTTTAACCTTACTTGACTTTCCACAAAGTTTCTCTTTTGTCTGTTCAATCTTAACTAAAAAGGTTCTCGGCTCTAATGTGAACATTCTTAATAGGGACTATAGTATTATTTAGCAACTCTTCTTTTATATCCATGCATAGAGATTTGTTTGGGGGTGCCATTACGTTCCTATAAAAAGCTATAACTTCCCATACAAACCACCTTTGCATGGATATTAATTCTAATTCATACCTCAGTACAACCAGGGTACTTTCTTCCAAAGCAATAATTTAATTGTGTTCCAATTAATGTTACATGAAATATTAAAAATGTCCTGCCCATACAAAAGAGCAGGAATAACTTTGGACTTATAAAAATGTATTAATGGTGTTAATATAACAACAATATCTAAAATTAAGCCTCTTTATCAATAGAACAAAGTTGGAGGCTTTCTCTTTTATTCTCGAAATCCAAGACTTAGTGGAATTAGATGCATCCATGCTAAAACCCAAATAACTTGTCAATGTTGATGGTGCTATCACAACATTATCAACCTTCCAAGTATAACCGTATGGCCTTCTTTGATTAGATGTAAATCTCATGACAGTAGTTTTGAGCAGATTCATCTTTAATTCCTTAGTTTTTGCATACCAGCCAATTGCTTCTATGACGTATTGTAAACCAAGAGGGGTGTGGTCAAAAAAGGACCACGTTGTCTGCATACAACATCCATGTTATTGGCATTTTCCCTATTTTTGATGTGGCAAACGCAGATGGAAGTAGATTTTATTCCAAATTGACAAGAAAATTATTAAAAAGGCAGGGAGCGAGTATGCATCCCTGCCGCAACCCTCTAAACATGTAGAGTCTGTCTGTCAGGATCCCCTGCCTGTTCAGTCTGGCTTGCAGATATGTTTTTACATGGAGATGGATCAGTATTGCTAACAAATAATCTGGAATATTCCATGATTTCAGTTTCTTTCAGAGGAGGGCCCGATTCACCATCTAAGAGGCCTGGGAAAAGTCAATGGATGCCATATATACAGGTGTTCCATCTCTTGTCCAAGCCTTTTCTTGCAGCCAATCAACAATAGAATCATTCAATAGAGTACCCAACCCTTTCCTAAATCCGAGCTGATATTTGCTTAATCTACCCAATGGCCACGCTTCCAGATCTCGTAAAACAAAAGACGCAAAGATTTTGCTCTCGTTGTCGAGGAGTGCAATTGGGCGACAATTAAAGGGATTTAAGCTATCCCCTTTCTTATGGATTGGGGCGATTATGGAAGCTTTCCAGGTACTCAGGGAGGTTCTAGCTTGTAAATTGTTGGCAAATAACTTTGCCAGTATTTTAGCCCACAGGACGGATCGGCCTTGATAACAAAATTACATACGTTGCAAGAGTGTCAACGATGGCCATAGCATGAGTCTTTTTTTACCAGGAAGGCAACAACAGGTTAAACTGAGCAGAAAAGTATCAGACCCTCTGGAACAAACCTGTGGAGTGCCGCAGGGATCTTCCTTCAACCCTGTTGTTTAATTTATATTTACGCCCACTGATTGACCTATTGCGGAAACACAGGGTGTATTTTCAATCTTATGCTAATGATACTCAGATGCACGTTAAAATAGGCAACGTGAAGAGCCCTTCCTTAGAGTGAAGGATTGTCTGAAGGAGGTCCGTAGCTGGATGTCGGCTAACTGGCTTCAACTTAATGCCAAGAAAACCGAGGAAGCCCTGATTGGTCCAAAACATCTCTTGGAAGCAGGTAATTGCCCTCAGGCACCTCACTTTTTGGGAACAGATCTTCCATTAGCTACCAATATTAGGAATTTGGGTTGCATATGGGCAGGGAATCTGAGCAGTGAGGCTTAGGTGATGGCCAAGGTACAATCCGTCTTCTATAATCTTTGGCTTCTGCGTCAAGTCCTACCTTATGTACCATCGGACAAGCAGGCTGCAGTGGTCAGAGTATTGGTGGATGCTCATTTAGATTATTGTAATAGTCTGCTTGCAGGAATTCCAACCAAGCAGTGCCAACGACTGCAAAGAGTCCTGAATGTGGCAGTGAGACTGGGGGTGAGAGCAAAGAAGTCTGACCATATTTCAGTATTCCGTTTTTCCCAACACTGGCTATATGTGAGGGACAGAATCGAATTTAAAGCCTTCTGTCTTATCTTTAAATGCGTAAATAATTTGGCATCAACCTTGTTGGGAAGGGGGCAGCCCCATCCCACCCCCCTAGAGTGAGGCGAGATGCATTCGAAGGACTATGATTTCCCAGGAGGGAGGGGGAATAGTGAAAGGACCACCTCCCAATATAAAGGACCCCACTTCAATATAATCAAATATAATCAACCCACATAGTGTAGCGCTGGGGGCAAGCAACATTGCTATTTTGCATACATATTAGCGATCATAAGTGGAAGGTAAGGCCTGTGTGGCGAATGCACTAGGCCCGAATTGCGAGATCAGGAAAAAGTTCAGCCGCGCCCGAGCTCGCATGAGGACAGCCCACACCCCCAACCACCACAACGCTATTCATTGTTCTAACAGTGTTGTAAAGATGTGTTTTGTACTTAAGAGTAATGTGCCTTACAAGGCCGTGATCACAGACCGGTGCCTGGTGTGCATGTTATCTCACATTGTCCAAAGCATGACCCGGCCACTCCCCAAGTGACCACGAGTTATAGCCGATGTAACTGACTAAATCTTAAGATCCCTGAATTCCATGGCACCAGGTGCCCTTTGACTGTATCACACGAAAACACTGTAGATAAAAAACCGAATGGTTGAAATGATCGGATTTTGGCTGTACCAAAATTACATACAGCCGAAACGTTTTAACCATCCGCTTTTCATTATAGTGAGCAAGGGAAGCGGGGGTTGTGAGGGTGTCCCCTGCACCCTTGTTCGCTATAATGGAATCGGAGGTGGCAGGGGTGTCCCAAAGAAAAAAAAAGAAAAAAAAAAGTATCCTGCAGCGCCGGTTCCCATCCACTGAAAGGAAAGGAACTGCTGCTCCATGGACTCGGCAGCACACAGCGAAGTGTCCTGCCAAAACGGTAAGTTGGTTGGTTTGGGGAGCAGGGTCTACAAAGGGGATTCAGCTGTGGGTGCTTATTTCGAATACGAACATTTAGAATACAAACATTTCGTCTTCCAAAATGTTCATATTCGAAATAATCACGCACATCCCACTTGGACCACCAACCCCAAAGTAACAGGTCCTGAAATGTTCAAAGAGGACAGGCAGGGCACATTGTTGAGCGACAATCGCCCGATTTGTATTACGAGGTGCTAGGACGGATACATTATAGTTCAAAACGAGGTTGGAGACCTTGGAGCTGGATGGGGCGGAAGGGAGTGAGTGAAATGTGTGTGTGAAGGTTAGAGTGCCCCAGAACCTATTTTGTCCCCATCTTAAGGCCTGCCAGTTGCACAGTATAGTGATAAAGTAGCATTATTTTAGGAGTGTGCTTAATTTGTTCTTTGACCTTCCACGTGAGAAGAATGATCACTGCAGTACGCACATGATCGAAGGGTGTACCGTTCTTTTGCCGCAGGATTTTTTTTTTGTTTGGGGGGTTTAAAAATTAAATAAATATTTGTTGGAGAAACAGAATAATTAAAAAAAAATAAAGGGGGGTTTCAGGGGTTAACCCTAACCCCCCCAAAAAAAAAGAAACAAGTTTTTTCTGATAAAAAAACGGCGATGAAAAGTCCCGCGACGAAAAATCCTGCTGCAAAATAACGTAGAACTGATAGAAGACAGGCAGACTGGGCTGGAACCAATGACCTAGTATTTCTTACGGAGCAGGCGGATCATGTATAGGCACACATCAACCAGCCACACAGGTTTTTACTGTATGTATTGCGTCATCTATAACAATGTTTTCCCTTAGAAGACTCTGCTTGTACTACTTTTCGGCAGAACGTTCATAGCAGCAGAGTTCTTTGCTGGTGCTCTCATCTGCGTGTGAGATTAAAACGTGTTATCCTTGCAAGATCGACTTGGGCCTTTCTTCCATAGCGAGTTGCATTCTCTGCTGTGTGAGCGTTCAGGGACTTGCCTTCAATTGGTGACCCCAACGGGATCCCAGCACCCCCCGTACTTGCAAAGGCTTCCAGCTGCTTCTCCAGAAGGAGCCACACCCACCTACAGTGACCGGTTACAAAAAACACGTGTTCCGAGTGGTTTAGCAGGAGCCATTTTAGTCCTCTCTGCTATTTGAAGCTGTGCAGCTCTGAGGAGAGTGCAGGCCAGTGTTGGGACCCCGTGACAGAGGAGTTTGGTGAGCATGCACATGTGAATACTCTTGTAAGTGATAAGAAGTAGGGGACAGATGCATGGAGAAGCGTGAGAGGTGTGAGCATGTAGAGAGTGAGGTAGTTCATGTGACGTACATAAGGTTTGTGTTATTTCTTGTTGGTCTTTGTAATGTGAAGAGAATATTTCGGTAAGGCATTATAAGGTAAGGCAAAGGTAAGGCTGGGAGCCCCTCCTCGTAATGGGAGGGAAGGTGGTACCACAACAAAACATAATATTATTTAAAGGAGGAGTGCAGAAATAAAGTTAGTGGTCCCATATGAATAATAGGCCTGGAATAAGTAGTGGTCGTTATTTTAGTTTGTTATTTCAGTTTATTTTATTTGGGTTTCATTGGATGAAGAACAGGCCCTAGGAAGGGCATTAATTGTGGGTGTTGCAGCGTGTTGTGTCATTGAATGGTTGTGTGAAGTAGTGTGTGGGCATGGGGGAGAGAACAGAAAAGGGTGGAGGTTGATTTTCCTTTTTCTTGTTACAAGCAGCGGCAGCTCCACCTGATAATTTGGGCTTATAATATACAGGACTACTCGATCTGGGCTGACCGTGCAATCCAGAGAATGCCGATCACCAGCGCTCGGTTTAAATGCTTACTACTGGGATCTGTGCATGCCTGTAGATCAAAAAACCTAGCACTAGAGAAAAACAACCTATGTAATGCTGGGAAAGAAGACCTGATGCACTTCCTCTTCCTTTGTCCATCTTATAGTGAAATAGGATCCAGAACTCTGGCAGGAGTATTAAGAGGTAAAGTCTTTAAACAATTTCGTCCAGCACTTTATTTTTTGTTAAAGGGTGAGTCCCCTCCAATAGCATGGGCTGTATTGCTTATGTCCAACAAGCAGGGAAGATTAGAGGCCTGAAATGAAAGTGTGGGAAAGACTATATAAGGCTTAGACCATATAAAAGTATTTTATTAATGACTAGTTTTTTCTGACAAGCAGAGGAGATAAGAGACCCGAAACTTTCATGGGGAACAAGATATCTGCTGATTAGACTTGGCATTACTCACAAGTACTTTTTTCATGAATTGTTCAGAAATGTACTTTTAATTCTTGTACAATTGAACCTATGTATTATCATTCTAATTATCATTCTGATTTACTGTCACTGTTAATATCCTTTTCTTTAAACATTGCTATCCCTTCTTAATTACTAAGGATACTGAGGTGTGTGTATTTGTGATTTTTTTTGGAAATCTATCTGCAAACTAATATATGACTTAAATATCCTAAAATGTAACAGGATTAGAAATGGTATTTGTTTTAAAATATCTGATGTAATAATACTGTTGAAAATGTATACTGACAACACTTCCATTTTACTTTCATTGATTTCATGGGTATTTGGATTTGTCCACTTTCATGGAAACATTTCAATCCTGTTTTTATACATTTTATGTGTATTAGGATGTTTCCACTTTTATGGTAATGTTGCCAAAATAAAGTTATTATTAGTATTTTTTTCAGGCTCATCTTCATATAATGTTGGAGATTGTTTGAGCACTCTTCTGTCATGATCATGTCTACGCTAAGGTTATCATGTTGTGATATTCCCAAATATCTTAGTCATAGCTTTGTGGAAAGAGTTATACGGTTTTGTGAGGGTTTGGACATATGAGACATAAACATGTAGTGGAATTCTTGTCAAGGCATTTATTTAAATAATAATGGGGTTTGTATCCAAAACCTATTCTGGTGCTCACACTCTCAATGCTGCAAAACATACTAAATGGGAAAAATAAATGTTGTTAGGCTGCTCTCCACAGCCTTTCAGCTTCAAAGGAAAGTTTCAATATGGAAAGCAAAACTCAAAAAGTGTGAGGGGCCAAACAAGGCTATGGGTAACTTATGGGTGCGCAAACTGTGATGGGTGGACCGTGTGGTCTGACAACTGCACCTTGACCAGGGAGTTCCCTAATTGGTGACAGGCAAAAGACCTTATGAATAAACCAGAGAGAACTGTGAGTTGAATGCTAAAGCAAGCTAGAGGGCATGTCAAGTGAACCAATTGTTTTCCTATAGTGAACATTGAGCAAGTGAAAGCAGTATACGTGCTACAGTGAAATCTTGGGGAAGGGAATCCTGAGAACTGAAAGAACTGAGAAAAACTGTCTTGGGGAAGGGAACTTCAAGACCTCCTTTTTGTGTGAACTGTGCTACATTGAACTTGGGGAAGAGAACCCTGGGAGTTGAAAGAACTGCAAAATGCTGTCTTGGGGAAGGGAACCCCAAGCCCTCCTTTTTGTTTCAACTGTACTGTATTGAACTTGGGGAAGGGAACTTCAAGACCTGACGGAACATTGTTGAAACAAGCAGCTATTGAAATTGTATTAAACTTGGGTTAGGGTACCCAACAAGAGCTTGCTCTGGGAGCAACTGAGACTTTACTTTTGAACACTATTTTGTTGGCTAAGAAAAAACCCACACCATTTTTATTTCTAGATGAGAGGGCAAGCAAAGGTTTTGACACAGACCGACTTTTTATTTGGATTTATAGACACAGGCTTTCCTTCGTTTACTTTGGGCAGGAGAAATCCCCACCTTAGTTATAGGGCACACTAGGCACCATCCTGATATTGAAATAAAACCTTCTTTAAAACTTGTCTTCCGTTGTCTGTGTCATCTCTCTTGATACCATGCCTGTCTCACACTGTCCATTTGGTATACTTGTCTGCCAAGTGTAACTTTGTTTTCCCTAGTACTGCTATCAAACAAAAATTTAGCCTCAGATTTTCCTTTTCTCTTCCCCCGTAGCTTGGGGTTTCTTTTTCTGTCTGTGGCCACTTTTTAAATTAGGATTTATGGGTGTCAATTTGGTTTATCTCATTCCTTCACCCAGAAGCCCTTCTTCCCTTCCCACGTGTGCCTTTACTTTCAGTGTCCCAGCCTGGTTCTCTTCTCAGCTGCTTATTGCATCCTGCTGTACCCTACGGATACGCTGACTTACCGCAGCCCAGCACTGCCGACACCAGGGAAGGAAGCACCCGTCCTTCTCCTGGTTTTGGTGGTATTCCCGTGGCCACAATACCTGTTGGAATGGGGCCTCAGCTCTTCTCCTCGGCTCTCTCTCTCTTCCTCTATGAGTGACCTGTGCACTCACACATTGTTTTCTTTGGTCTGCGGGGAGCCAGCATACGCTTTGCCCAGAAGCGCCAAAAAAAGGGCTGGCTGCCATTGCTGCAGCGAGGCGACAGACCAACAGGTGGTCCATGCCTTTGATTTACTATGTTTCCCACCTGCCACTTACAGGACGTAACTTCTTTTGGGTTATGCTTCTGTGACTCCAGTTTACACAGCAACTCTGATTCGCACAGCAATTCTCCTGTTCACGCTGTCCAGTTCTGCTTTTGTTGTTTCTTCTCCTTCTCTCGTCTGCTCTCACAACTCGTCTCGCTTCCTCTACTACACCAACCACTTCCCTTTGGACTAAGTCCTTCTTTTCTTTTATTGCTGGCATTGTTGTCGACATAGAAAAGGGACTATGGTGTTGTTTCTGGTCCTCTGCTCTTCTTTCATCTGTATGTGGCGTTCTCGTCCCAGTAGTGGTTTTCTCTGTAACTGGAGGTACCTACACAGATACATATACCCACATGGTATGTGAGGACTTCAATAAGAGCTCATTGTGGGAAGGTTTAGAAATGTCCTTGGTTTAGGTATGGGAAAATTGTGTGCTTTCCTTATTAAAGAGACAAGACCCTCTGACTCGTCACTGTTTTCATAACATATTCATGTGGCTTGCAGTATCCTATCATAGTGTCCTGTACCATATATATGGGTATTGATAAGATCACATTACTTTCTTATTTATTTTTTCTGAAGAGGTACAATATGATGTAATGGGTCCATCACAGAGTTGTAGCACTCCACAGATTGCAATGGAACAACACATGGATTACTAGCATTGTAAAGCAAGCTAAATGTATTTTAATATTTTGATTTGCCACAGACAGTGTTGATCAAAAATGTGTTGCATTGCTAAGCATGCTTTATGTAATATAGTGTTGTGGAAAGGAAACATGACGATGGCTTAGAAATTCCAATAGTGAGTCTGAATAATAAAGTCAGTGAAGGTGCTAATGCAGGCATGAAAAATTCAAGATGCAAACTACCATCTAGACATAAAAAGTCACTTGCCACCTCAATTTTATACATGCAGAAAAGCACACCATGTCTTACTCACCAAGAGGGAATTATCACTAGCCTTTGGCTAGTGGCGAGTACCAATGTTGCACCCTATGTAAGTGGATAAGCAGATTCAATGTACTGTAGGTGCCACTGCATATATCAAAGTTGAAGTGTTGTGCTAGTCCAGGACATCTCTAGCTATAACACGATTGAATACTCCGGTTGATGAGCAATGTGGCAACATATTAGGACTGATTTTTTTTCCGGCTACTTGAGCACTCCATTAGTGTCTTGAACCTCCCCATCCTGCTACTCAACCTTCATCACCCGGTCTGATTAAGTTTCTTCCTCCTAACTCTGTGATTATTGTATTATCACATATGTTCTGGGCAAGAGGCAAGTTAGATTGTGAATCTCTGATATGGCTTGTATGCTTTCACTTACCCTGTCATTCATTTCAAGTGTCAGACCCAGGGAATTTTCCACTATATCATCTGGTTTCCTTTACCTATCTTGTTGTGTGTCTGAGGCCCAATATATCATTCAAGAAAACACGTCTTTAAAAGTAGATTTCTTAATTGTTCCTTTACCTCTTTTAAGTCTGTGTTCACGTTCTCATTGAGGTAAGAACAAAATTCAAAGCTCCAATGGCTGATTCACTGGGAATTTCTAGAGTTTGATAGCTGGGATCTCTAGGGGTTTGAAAATTAGAGTTACCTCATTAACACCACTATTCTCGTTCTCCATTGAGATGTCTACTCCAGTACCATCATTCTGTGAGGTATCCGAAGTAGTCATTCTGAATAGATCTGGTGATTTTTCCAAGGTGGAGGTAACTGTCATTGGGATCGCTGTTATCGCATTTGTAGTGCCTGAGTCAGAATTGCCAATCGAGCCTAGATCCATGTCTGTGCCTTCATTATCACTTGTAATTTTGTTTCTTGTAAATTGTGCCACAGCATTCGTAGTACTTTTGTTTTCAATTGCGATACAAGCGGAGGCAAGATCGCTATGACTTGGGCTACCCAGGCACCCATTCTGAAAAGATTGCCCATAGGTGGGAACCCATCCAAAGAATCTTGTAAGTTTGATTACTGTGCATATGGACCCTTTGGCCAGGGAAGTAAGGGATTTACTTCACCCTTTGGTAGTTGCAAAAGTTGTTGGCGTGCTACAATTACCCACAACACTACTAGGGGCACTATCCTCTTGCGTTGTAGAGCTAACCGTAATTACTACCAAAGCAGTTGTAACTTCCTCAGCTACAACCGAAGCCGGTGTCCCGTCAGTGTTTCTACAATGGTGGCCCCTAAATGAGCACCCAGTAACTTTTTAACATGTCTGTTACTGCCGTACTTCATGCAGCATACTTCGGTAGGGCGGGCTTATGCAGGCTTGTGCAAAAACTCACAGTCACCAGGAGTGACTATCAGGACAACTTCTGTCTGGTATAGGTGGCCTGCAACAGACTGCAGGCTCTCCACAACACATTTGATTTACCTTGATGAACAGTTACTCCAGGTATCCCCTGCACAAACAGAGTTGAACGTGCTGAAGGGCAGAGAATTAAGAAGGGGCAATGTTGGGCTATACCGTTGAAATCATTGCCCATTAACATTGCTACAACTGCAGCTCCCTACACCCAGCACACAGCAAAAATTAAGCAAGCTGAGAGCAGGATTTACAGAGGGAAAAATTGGGCTGTACAGTTGCTGTCACTAACCCGTTAAAGGCGCTGCAGATGCTTCCTTACTACCACGGCAGCATCAGTTTTAGCCCCATACAGCCCCCCTGTGAACACCCTCCTCACTGATCAGAGCACTTCAGCAGACCGTCTAGGTAAACTCGGGCTGCCTCACGGTATCTGCCCGAGCGGTTCTCGGAAGCCGGTTTCACTGTCTCAATGCCGATCACCAATCGCTGGGCCACAAGGCTCTTGGTCCCCGGCCGACCTCCAGACACTATCCCAGACAGTACTCTGGGATTGTCCCTGTCCTCATTGCTCTACTGTGCTGCAATCACTGCTCCTAAGAAAAGAACCTTAGCACGCGGCATGTTATCAAGCTGCACCTCCTCTCACTCTCCTCTACCTCAACCGAGGGCGCTTCCAATACGATACATTAATACATTTTTTGTGTGTATTTTGGGTCTTCCTAGGTATGATGGGGAATGCCCAGAATGTGGTCTCTTGATCAATGTGCTAAGGGAATCCAGCTACACGTCTTTGATGATACCCATCAAGGCAGAAACAGGTCTGGGGTTGCTGGTATTTCTGAGCAGTGAGGATGTTGCATTGCTATTCGGGCTGTATTCTTCTCATTCGTGGTAGGAACAATGTGATTTTTATATGACTTGTCTCCTTTGGTAATCACACAGACAGACTCAAATATAATTAAATGGAAGCTGCCCAGAGCAATGGCAGTGTTTATATTTAATTCGTAGCTTTCCATTCATCTCTTTTGAGTGTCTAAATGGGCATTTTTAACAATTTTGATCTACATTTTTGGAAAAAGGTATTACATTTCCTTATGGAATTATGGGAGTTATATACAGACTCCTGTATGCTGAAAACATGTTCCACAAATATTCTGCCACTATAAAGTTCCAAACCTGCGAGACAAGATGCACCATTAGCCAGAATGCCGAAAGACCGGCACAGCTGTATTATATGGCATACACAGACAAAAGCGCACAATACGTGGTGATACAAGTTAAGCTAAGATCCACTTGAAGGTTAGTCAATGACTGGCAGTTTTTCACTGCGCCAAGTTAGGCATGTATTATGCTCCAACTCCATCTTTGTTATTCAAATCATTTTGTATTTTTGTTTTTTCCTCCTCCTGCCTCCTATCCTCCAGAATGCAGGGTTTAATCGCTGTACCTCCTTTGACAGGGATTGTTCCAGACTAGAACCGCATGACCTCTACCTGCAGTGCCTCAACCCAGACCACCAATAAAACTTGTATGTTGCATGTGATACTTTCTAAGACTCCGGTGACTGTGATTTTATGCTGGGAGGACATTTTTCACCAGATTCCTTCAAAATAACTGGTGGAGTTCATGGAGGCGAAGAGGGTAAGTATTCCTCCTCCACTAATTAGTGCATATAATTTCTATGTCCAGTTCGACTTTCCCTTGAGAACCTGTGTGTAATTCAGAAACTGCAATAAAACCCACCACACAGAAATAGCCATTAGTGCTATTGATTACATGGGTGCAGAGATATTCTACCACACCTAGCCAGAATCTGCCACTATCCTTCGTCTCCTTTCACAGAAAGAGAAGCAACAAGGTAGAGCAGAAGCCTGCCAGGAGGTGGGGGGGAAGAAAAGAGAAAGGAGGCAAACTGCAGCTTTTAGAGAAGACAAAGGAAACAATGGCAAAAGCTCTAAACCAGATGGACAGGATAATACCAGTTACTAAACATTCAAGGGATTGGTTAGTGGAACAGTTGGACTCTGGTACGCAAGTTTCCATATTTAAAGAAGTACACAAGGCATTTTTACATCACATTCCTACTAATCCCCAAGTAGAGGTTATCACTCCCACAGGATAATTACATTACATTTCAACTTGAAGGAGAACTTCCAAAGGAAATAGAGGAACTATTCTGGTCTAATTTGTATATAACACAAGATCGCCTTTTAGCAGAACATGGGCCCAGGCTATATGTTGGGGAGAGCCCTAGGGTGGAGGAAGTATTAAACCAGTATTTTCAGATGAAGTTGAGGAACATGCTGTGAACTCCTATGTAGCCTTATGCGCTGTTTTAGGTGCAGCACAGTTATATAAGAATCATGCAGGGCATGCCATAGATTACCCTCCTCATACAATGCTGTGTTTGCAACATCAAAGCCTCAGAAATGATATCCAATCAAAGCACAGGCTATAGCACATTTGAAAATAATTGTGGATCAGTTATTAGACCAAGGGGTCCTAATACAACAGGCAAACCCCTACAATTCAGCATTACTACCAGTGTCCAAACCAGATGGTACATATAAACTGGTGATTGACTTTAGGATTTTAAATGCTAATACACACACAGAGGCTCTATAGAACATGCATAGTTCAGGCCTTCTGAGTAACGTACAAAGATACAACTATAAGACTGTATTGGATCTTGGGAATGGATTTCTTGCACAACCTTTGGATTCAGAGAGCTATACATACACAGCTAAAACCTCTAGGGGAACACAATGTAGCTTCACTAGGCTCCCACAGGGGCACATAAACAGTCCTGGACCCTTGTCTAGAAGAATACAACCCCTCTAAGAAGACATACAGACATGCTGGACAAATGTAGATGACATATATCGTGTACAGATGATAACTTGGATGAACACTTAGAGAAGGTTAACTTAACCCCTTAAGTGCCAAGGACGAGGTATCCCATCCTTGGGATTACCTCCCCAGTGTCAAGGACGAGATAGCTCGTCCTTGGCACTTAAGGGGTTAATGAAGGAGAACATGTTAGAAGGGTTTGAATGGTGAAATACTGAAATCACCAAAAAAGGCCTTGGCACTGGGGGGAAACCCATGGCAGTTAAAAGGTAAATCATTAGGACCCTAGCAGCTAAGGGCTACATTTTCCTAGAAAAATGTGTACACTTGCAGAGCCCCCATACACTTAAGCAATGGAAGGCCATACGTGGCCTTTTAAACTTTGGGCGATCATATGTGACAGACTATGCAGCATTAGTAAAACCACTATTAGACTTGTTGAAGCCCAACTTCCGTCCAACAGACTGGAAGGGGGAGCACACACACATCCTGCAACACATTTACCAAAAGATAACCCAAAGTAGTCCTCTTCAGGACAAGAACATAGGCAAGGACTTAGAGGTGACACTTTTTCCTGGTCCAAAAGCTTTTACATATATAGTATGTAACCGTGGAGAAACAAAATCCATAGCATACCATTCACATATCTATACAATTCCTGAGCTAAAAATTGCTTCAGAAGAAAAGATTCTGGCTGCTGTACAAATTATAGTGCAGAAGGAATGCACATTAGCGGCAAACAAAATCATGCACATAAACACACCATTAGTGCAGTTAAAAGCACCTGCAAGCTCTAGTGTTACAAATACAAAGGCACTACACACCAGGTTCAGTGGGCCGAAACACAGACGGCACCAGATGTAAAGTATCACTATAAACCAGAATTGCTATAAATGTATGCTCGAGAATGGTCTCTTCAAGCAGAAGCAGCAGTACCAGACATCCCACTTTGGATGTTTGCAAACACACTATACTGTGATGAAAGTTCTGTTACAGTAGTTGGGTCACTCTCTAAGTATTCTGCTGCCTGTGCTGCTGTAAAGGGGCAATTCAACCATAACAAAATGTTTAAACACCAGGATACATGCACAAAACATTTAGGAGATACATCCGCTTAGGTTGGTTAGTTACATGGCCTCCTCCTCGAACTAAAACAAATTGATGCACATAAACCCACTCTAATTGTGTCTGATTCAGACTATGTAGTAAAAGTCATAACTTTGACCTTCAATGGTGGCAAGCCAACTCATTCAGAGATTGTAAAGGCAAGTCAATATTGTCAAAACAAATTTGGCAAAAGATATAGTTGTAGACCTCTCATCTTGGTTATGCATACAACAGCACATAGACAAAATTCGCTGCACAGTGCATGCAATGCGCTTGCTGATCAGTCTGCAAGACAGCGGACTGTACACAAAGTGGTAGCAGTATTAACACGCTCAGCCACATACATAGATGAGGACATAAAAGCATGTCTAGATGCTAACAGTCCTAACCCTCAAGGGTTGCCCACTATTTGTAACAATGCAGTAAAGGAGAATACAGCAATGGTCACTATAACTATGTCACAAGGAGGCCCTGTCGACAGGGTACTATGAACAAAATTAAAATTAATCTCTGCAGCACATGCAAGTGTAGCCTCAACCCACTTTGGGATTTCAGCTACTACACGACTCTTGCAGGAAAGATACTGGTGACCAGCGCTTAGTAAGGAGGTATGACGAATTGCCCTATATGTTTACAGACAACCGTGGACAATTCCTGCAATCCACCAATAAGAACACTAACAAGGGCAACAGTGCCCTTTGAATGCATTTATATGAACCACATAGGTTCACTGACACCTGTCAACAAGTAGTTGTTAGTTGTGGTAGACTCATGCACAAGGTCCACTTGGCTAAATCTGCAGAAGACAGCTGACTGTAAGGAGGTCATACAGGGTTTGCTGTCCTTAGTAGCCATGACAGCACCAAAACTGCTCTAAGCTGACAATTGTAAGAGGATTCAATTCAACACTACAGCTAAGTCAACGCCTAGTCTATAATACTGAATGAAAACCCTTATTGATATATCTTTATGTCCAGTTCATGCGTTCTGGATGACTACCCCTATATAACACCCCTCTCTTGGAATCCCCCTGACCCCACTGAGCCAAGAAGTAGTTCTGTTTTGCAAGTTTAAAAGGTTTATTTGATAATTTAAAATATATATATATCACACTTTATAATAAATTAATAATTGAATAGCACACTCAATCTGATATGATAAAGATCAACAACGGAGAATCTGGCACTAGCACACTTCTTATAATCACTAATGAGTTGACATGAAATGGATAAGGTAGCACACTGGTAAAATAGGTACAGAAGTATAATGTGGTAGAGAATGCTTTATAGAGTTCAAATGGATGCAAGGTTGAATGAATGAAATGCAGTATAGAAATACTCAATATGATTTCACAAAACAATGTAATCACTTTTCTCTGGCAATCCCCTCCCCCCCTTGATGCAAGGCAAGGAAATGGAAGGAAAACACACAGTTCTCAGAAATGCAATCAAATGTGATTCAGTTCACCCCAGCAAGCTTAGACAACAGAAGTTTAAAAACACAGGCCCAAATTGCTTTGATATGTGCTGGCAATGAATTAAAAAATATGCTAAATTGCTTTTAATCCCCTTTCAGAGGTTCAGGGTGAGTGGTATCTAGTTAATATTAGTCCAGGCTCACACTAGCAATGAGGCAGGGATAGTTAGCAGGTTAAACGAATTTCTGGCAAATGGAAGGCAAGCAGCAGCTGATTTTACATGTGGAGAAATTTGCAAATCGCGGCAAAATTCGCGGATGCGCCGAGCGCTATTACAGAGGAACCACAAGGACTATCTCTATCGTTTTGGGGTCCTAGGAAAGCCTAGGATCTCAGCTTCAAAATGAAAGTTACTGCAAGTCTCTAGCACAAACGGTTGCGGAGATATGAACGATTGAATAAAGGTCGTTTTTCAGATTTGAAATTTTAAACGCACACTTTTTCAGCTTTAAAAATGATGGCAGGATAACACAATTTCTAAGCTACAGTTCTACTTAGCTTAAAAATGGATTGAATTATATTATTTTAACTAGGAGATTGGATCTGCACAGTTTTCTAGGTACTCACACTATATTCTTGAGTGAAATGGGCCACGCCACGGATCTGGTCAGGGTTTAAACTGGACTCTGGTCTGGTCTGGTCTGGCCTCTGCACTTCACAGTGATCTGGGTCAGCTTTCTCTCTGGTCTGGTCTCTTAGTTCTGGATAGATTGAAGTCTCTAGTTTGGCTTTCTGGAGGTTTGATGGAGGTAAAGTATGGATTTTTCCGGCAGAGCGTCCCGCTGCAGATGGAATTTGAAGGTCCCTATCTGTCCTGCCTGTCTGCTTTTATGTGTTTATAATGTGGGTGTGTTCTAGCATCACTGACCCTACCTCTCTCTCAGCTTCTAATTGGTCAAACTTCCATTTATCATTTGATTGGGGAATTAACTGTGAGTCAGAGGGATGTCATTTTATGGCTTGCAGATAGGACACTCCTCTGTCAGATTGCACACATTCTATATTTGATAATAAAAGACATATTTCACAGTTACACAGTTGCTTGAAATTACATATACATGGTGTGGCTGAATTTAGCCATGTCTCTGTCCAAATCTGCTGTTTCTAAGAGCTTGCATTCAGAAATGGCACATAATTGACTTTTTAACTGATTTTTCACTTTCTGACATTGACCTAACTTTACATACATGTGTGCAGGGAGTATGGACATTAACTGATGAAGTTTCAGATTTTTAACATGCATACATTTAGAGTAATATCCACTTTTCCGCTAAAACCCCCCTGAACATACCACCGGTTCTAAAAACCTCTTAAAATGTGGGCAGAAAAATCACAAGAATTATGGTGTCATTTATAAAATTTTCACATGTCCGTACTATGAGTTATTCATCTTTTTCTAAACAATATTCTGGCTACAAAGGGGTGTGGTTTACCCTCAGCACAAGGTTGAATTTCTGGTTTTTCCAGTTCTGCCAAGCCAGCTTGCTCTCACAGGCAGTGCTCCTCCCCTTTCCTCAGGAGGAAGCCACTTTTTACGACCATTTACGACTCCTGCCAATAAAACCTTTGCCTGAGCCAGGACAGGGCTTTGTTCACTTTCCTGCAGAGCACAGGTAATTCAATTATCAGATAGATGGCATATCCTTAGTGTGAGCAGCAAAAGGGCAGCTAGGCCTGGGAACACAGCTGTGACTCAAGTTTCACTCCTGATGGGGGTAGTTGCCAGGCAAATTGGAATCTCTTTAAGCTGTCATTTCTGTTCCCCAGTTTCTGCATTCAAATAAAACTAAACATTTTCACATATGCAGCTAGAAGGCTGATTCTAAGTTTAAAACTATGACATTTAAACAATTGCAACCTATGTGACACTCAAAAGTAGGTCACTCAGTCAATTTATACATTTAGATTTTTTTTAGTGTCTTTAAATCCAGTGCAACTTAAACTGCTGACTCCATAGCAGTTTTGTTATAAGCACTGTTTTGGGCTCTTCATTTCCCAGATTTTGTAAGCACACAAACCTCCATTCTGCCAAATGTCTGCTGGTGTTCAGTGAGTTTTTAGATGTGTTGCAATGTTTAAAATAGACAGTTTGAGCCTGCCTTCAGAGAAACACAGGGTCGTTTTAAACTGCCGGCTTTTGGATAGTGGTGAGTACTGGTACTGCACCCATTTTTGGGATTTAAGAAAATGAATTCCCAACAATTCTAGGTTGCATTTGGCAATCAGCATTGCCATTCCCAATGGTTTCAGACTACTGTGCGGGTAGTCCAATGGTGGTTTTAGGCAGTGTCCTTCTGTGCCCATAACATCGGCAAAATGAGTGGCAGTTTATTCTTCCTGCATTTCCCTGTGCATTTTCTGGGAAGCTCTGGCCATCATGATGTTTTCATGTCAGTACTGCACAGTTTTGAGGTAGGGCTCGGATGCATGGGTAAATACATCCCACACAATAGGCCAGCCTTTTCATGCAAAGCCTTAAGAGAAGCCTGTTCAAGCTGGGGTTATACTCTGCATTTTTCTAACCCATTTTTCCCACAAGCTCGTTGTGTAGTAGAGAGGGACAATGGCATAATAAAGCAAGCCTTGACTAAATGCATCCTTTCTTCTGGTGGTAATTGGGTGAATCACGTACCCATAGTGCAGCTTAGCATAAATAATCTAACTTGTCTTTCTCAATATGAGGCTAAAACACCTTATGAGTTGTTGTTTGGCACTCTTATGTATGTGCCTGACTTACACAATTCATTCAGTTCTCTCACCAGGCCAGACCAGCTGCTTCTCATGAATCACCTAAGAGACTCCATCAATGGTGCAAAAACACCACAGCATCAAGACAAAGAAAAGTCACAGACCACCTTAAAAACTGGGGTCTATCCATGATGAAGAAGCACTTGAACCACCTTACCGACCTCCTGTGAATGTATTGAAACATATTGGCTCTACCAGCCCTGCTCTCTAAGAATGGTACTCAACAAGTGTCCATTCACCACCTTAAGCTAGCTCCAGGTGGTTACAGCCCTGTTCCCATGGGAGGAGACCCTTTATCTTGAACAACCTGATAATTATGCAAGAATAGATGAAAATGTGAAGTTAACAATACCTCCAGAAACCTGCATGTCATATGGAAACATGTCTATTTTCCAGGAACCGAAGAGCCAGAACCAACGCTAGAAACAAAGTCAAGCGCATGGTCCATCATGAAGATGAAGATTTTCGAGTGTCCACAGTGCACAAAAACAGTGATCTTATTTTACACCTTGCTGTGGATAAGCCTCTGTACCTTTTTTGTCTTATTGACTCCAGAATTTTTTTAAAATCCCAATGAAGATCCCAATGATCAGCCGACAGTTGAACATTTCAACCTTAGATACAGCACATACTCCAAACCCAAGACATAAGATGGAGGTGTGGCATCTGAGGTGGGAGGAGTCTCAACACAATTTATCATATACCCTCAAGAGTTAGGGCAATTCTGGACAACACCTAAAGTGAGCCTAGTATGCAGCTCCTGAGACATACACTATCGGTGATAGATAGATTTAGGGTAGTGACTCATGTGATGCACATCACAGGCACCTATAGGGAGCTGTTGAGATCCAAGATAGAATCTTTTTCTCAAGGTGCACTGTTAGATCCTGAAGATGATCTAAAAAAAAACTAGATAACATGGCAGACCATGTATGTTTTGTGAAATATGTTGACACCTTTCTTTTCTATAAGAGAAAACCAGTTCAGTGGTTCGACATAACCCTCTGGGAGCATTGTCCTGTTCCTTTACTGAACTTTCCACCAGAGTTTAAGGCATAATTCCCTTACGTACCAGACCCCAGGGGAAGGGGGAGCAATTAGCGCAACATGGAAATATATTCCCCCCGCCACCTACAGATGGCCAGTTTATGTGGTCTACACTCTCTGTGGTCTATGATGAAACATTCTATGTCACAATGACAGAGAAAACATGGCAAGACAATATTGGCAAGTACATGGAATAGACACGCTAGATGTAGCATGTAGAAATCTACATTTAGTTTTTCCTCAATCACACTCATTTTGCGGTAATGTGTGGTTCAGACCGCTTATCCAGACTAAGAAGTTAAGGCAGGTACATTTTGGTGGACAACTGCACAGCTTAACAAAGCAGTAAAGGAAAACAAATATGAACATATTACAAATGCCTCAGGCATTCCAGTAGACTGGAATCTTGGAGGCAACGAATGTCATAAAAGGTACAAAGGTTTGAGAGTAGGGCCTTACACAGCTTAGGCTTCACAAGAAATTTCACAAACCTATGCTATTTCTATAGGTAAGGCATGACAACTAAAGCAAAGCAAGCACCCTTACTTGAGGTTGTTAGTGAAATAGACACATGGAGAAGGTTAGGTAATTGGTCTGCAATCCTAGACAGGATAGGCCACCTAGAAAATGCTAGAAAAGGAAATGGAAAAAGCTGAACTAACCTGGAGGAAAGCTGTCCTAAACATCCATGGACTGGCTGAACTGCCCATCGAGATGAGCCATTTTGCAGCTGATGACAACTTCATTTCATTGGGGCAAGGAATCTACTAGCTGAGACATGTGGTAGTGGACATGGTGCATATCTTCCAAGAGGCCTTTGAAATATTGCAGGATGAACAACAAACAATGCTTGCGCTTCTGAAGATCACAGACCTCCTGGACACACTCACTACAGGTGTTCCAGACTGGTCTACCATCACATGGCCATTGGAGCTGACAGAACTGAATCTATCAAAACTAGCTCAAAGACAGGACATTTTAGAAAATACCTACACTTTGCTGAGTGTACTCAAGAAAATATTCTTTGGGATAATGGCGTGGGACAAAGGCTCATTGTCATGGACTCCGCATGGGATCCTGAACATTCCTGTGCCACCAGAAACACCTCTGTTGAGTGAAGAACTGCAGGTTTGGGGCTCCATGCATCCAGTAGAGAAGCAATGGATACAAACTCTCTATGACTTGCCCTATACTCATGCCTGTGTGACTCATGAGGATTCTACGGTACAACTGTATTTCCTGAAGAACTGTGTGGCAACACCCCATACAAGATGCCAGGACATTTTCAAGATCAGTCAGTGTGAGCAGAATTCAAAGTCAACCAAGTACGTGCTGAGTGGGTTTGAATGGAAACCTTCAGTAGCAAAGCTCTGCTACTACCTAAATGATTTAGTGTGCCTATAGGTATTGCCAGCTTCATCACAGTCTCAAGTGTGTTTTGCAACATTGTTTTTCATCCACCAGTGCAAACTCAGCTGGCCTGAAGTGAAGCTATCACTACTGAAGTTCCTACAACTATCACTGAGATTGGCATATCTCATGGATATGAAGATCCACATCACTAGCACCACAGAGACTTTAATAGAAGCATCAAACAGAGCAAGGCAAATGGCCAAAGGTCTTGAGAGAACACCATATTGGCCAAAGGAGATTCAAGCCTTATTGGAAAGCTCTGCTCCAACAAATGGGAGCTCCTTTCTGGGATCCATTATGGACTGGCTGACGAAGATAGTCTTCTCTTTCAATCCATTGAAGAGTATTTTGGACTTTTTTGGAAACATATGCTTGGGGATCACACCTGTGCTCCACATCCTTGCAGCCAGGTTCTTACTGTTGGAGCTTTTTGTGAGACCCATCTCTGGTTCATCAGTGATAGTCAGTGACGGAAGATTACCTGCTGAGTAGTGCCTGCTGCAGTTGGCTCTTCTCAAGAAAATATGTTTATGTTTCAGTGTTTAGTAGCTAGTGAAGATTCTGAGTGAACACACTTTTAGCAAATATGTATTTTGTGATGTTTTACATGCTTTTTTGTCTCTTCACTCTTATTCTCATGATACCTATGATGCCTCCACGGCTTGTTCTATGACTCATGGAGTTGACATGTAATCTCATGCCTAACTATGTCAGCCATGTATGTTGTGTGAGCCGTAGGCCCAGCCTTGATGCTAATATAAAGTGTGATGCAAACACTTTCATATTCAGTAAACATGAGCTGTGAGCATTTAACTTAGAAAACAATGTAAGTATGGTAGATTCCTTTTTATAGTAGTCTGGCCCGGGCACCATCGACCTTGATTCTGGTACACTATGATTCTCTTCTATAAGCATAGCCTTTCATTGCTCTTTGGACCTTTTCCGGGAGTGGCACCAAGTGTTCTAATAAATAATTAACAAGAGATAACAAGCCATTGCAAAGGGACTACAAATCTTCGCCGTAGCTGTAGTTTCAGTCTGCTGACACTTTTGTCGAAAGGATTCCTAGTGCTGGATGACGACGTCGTCCTTGCTATTGCTTATACAAGAAAGATTCAGTTCACTGATATTTTTGTTTATAAAGATTTCTGGTCCTGGATGAACTTTGGCCGTTGTAGGCGCGGACCTGTGAATACCAGAATAGTATCAATACGACCGGCCTCAAGCCCCATTCACCAGTTTGGGGCAACAGAGCTGGCAAGAAGACAGAGGCAGGCGGCTGGAAGGCGAGGGAGAGAGCAAGAGTACTGATGCCTTTTTCCAGAAGGGAGGGGTCAAGCCATTCCTTTTTTCCTTGATGGATTTGGTGCCACTAAACTGGAGTTTATCCTTAGTAATTATGGCTACAGTATTATGCAGAGAGTAATTGATACTGGGTATAGAAAGTAACTTCAATATGGTAAGGAGGCTGGAATCTGTGGTTGTTTCTCTGTTAAGAAAAACAAGTATAATTTGTTAAACAGCATACTTTAAAACATTTAATTACATACAGCTGTTCACATACATTTACATTTTGGACCCTCATAAGAAGTACATTCTATGTACTATGTTTGGTACAACATGTGTGCGTGGTACATTCTTGTTGTATTAACATGAAGTAATCCTTGGGTCATTGGGAAAGAAATCCATGGTGGATTCAAAACGCCCTACTGCATTTACATGCTTTTAAAGTTAAACTTGTTACAAAATACGTGCATTGTAATGAAGGGTATGGTTAAAGTAGTTAGATACCCGTTGGCGCATTCTAAATCTATTGGATTGTAAAACTACTATTGCAGTACTATGGATGTATTTTGTAATTATAACTGTGATGGCATGTTTGAAGTGTGTTGTAATGAAGGTTATGTTTAATGTACTTAGATACCATTTGGCGTATTGTAACTCAAATGGATTTTAAAAGTACTATTTTAGTACTATGGATGAATTTATGAGTATAACGATGATGGCATGTTTGAAATGTGTTGTAATGAAGCGTATGTTTAAAGTAGTTAGATACTGTTGGCGTATTCTAACTCTGGTGTTTTAGAAGTATTATTATAGTACTATGGATGTATTATGTAAGTATAACTGATGGCATGTTAGAAATGTATGATAATGAAGGGTGTATTTAAAGTAGTTAGATATCCATTGGCGTATTGTAACTGTGCATTATAGTACACTTTAGTAAGTACATTTGGGGTGAAAGAATATTAGGTAGGCATTTGTTAGATTTGCCTGCAACCTATGTTTTGGAGTCACTAAAGTGTCTTTACATTTAAACCAACCACTTCTTTTTTGACATATGAAGTATAGTGGCCTGATGTGGTTGTGGCACCATTGTGGTAGATTATACCCACTGTTGTAAAGGTTTTGTTGCCAAGAGATGCTTGGCCGTATGTAAAGCTAGTGAGCGTACAGTTATCTTTGGCACCATCTGCAAAGGGAATAATATGCTATGATTTGCATTCTGCACAAGCTGGTCAAATGGAATGCATTCAGAATTTGGTATGGATACACACTCAAATCGTTCATTAGGGATGTGCTCTTATGAAACATGGTTGCAGAGAGTGCAGGTATGTTTCCACGTGTATGAAATCTGAAAGATTTAATTTATATGGATGTTTTTGCTTTCTAGTACATGTAATAAGTACATTAGATATTCTTGTGAATCTTTCTGTGTGTTTATGCTGAATTTTACTATTTACTTACAGTCATCCAATTGTTGCCTTATACCTGAGAAACTGTAAGTGCTGTCAGGATTATTTATTAAATGTTGTGAATAATTGGTGGCAATTAGAAGAAAATATTGATTGCTACATTTGCATAGCAATATACTCCAGTTGGGGTGCTGAATTTGAATGGACCAGAGAGTTGTGCCTCTGTATCCTTTGATGAGCCGGCAGTTCTTCTTTGAGAAGAGACACTTGTCTCTTTGCCTTTTGATGGGCGTGCAATTGTTTTTGGACTAGAGAGTTTTGTGCTTGTATTATTTGATGGAGCAGCAGTTGTTCTTTGGTTTTATTAGCGGTATTGCAGGGAGATCTAGCAAAGCTTCTGTTGTTATTAATGTTCTTTTTAAAGGTACAGGGTACATATCTAGATGGGGGTGTCCAGTGCACGTAGCCTGTTGTATTATAGGATACGAGGAATGTCAGCGTTGACTTAGTTTGCATCAAAGTTAACTAGCAATAGACCATCGACTGTACGGAGACCTGAAAGCACTACGTACCTTATACCTTCTTTGAAGACTGTGCTGCCAATATTGAAAAGTGTGTGGTCTAGAGTTAGACCTTGCGATTTGCGAATGGTGACAGCATGTGCAAGACAGAATTGTTCTCTGTGTACAATCATGTCTTTGCAAAGAAGGAAACATGCTACTGTGCGGCCTATTATTTTAACTTCTGCATGTTTGTGAAAGTGGATGTTGTTGTCATCTGGATATGTTTGGAAGCCAACAACTGTACCAATTGCTCCATTAACTAAACCTTGTTCTACGTCAAGAATTACTCTGCAGTTAAGACACAGAGTTAATAGTTTCTCTAATCCAGCTGTGTTGGAGATAAATGTTTCTAAGCTAATAGTCGTGCTGTTGCTTGTTGACACATAGGGAGTGTCATGCCATGTACTTCTAGTTTGTATGTGGAGCTCATATTCACCATGGGTTACATTTCTTTTTTCAACATTGTATCGTTGAATTGGTTACAGGTACAGGTTGCAAGAGTGGCATTAAGCACATGCCTTTGACATTTTGTTGAGTTCATTGTTCCATGACATCAGGAGCAGATGTATTTTGTCCATACAGTTCATGGATTGCTCTAGTTTTAAAAATGGATTTTTCATCTTTAGTCAGCAGACCAGTTCTAATGCTTTTTAAAATGTTAGCATGGGTTAGATCTGCAGACTGACCCATGTTTTTAATTAGTTCTCGGAAGCAGAAATATTGCCAGAGATTTACATTCCCAATGCTGCCAAGTGGATTACGGCATTGCTTGTGCCCTAATGTTTTGAAAATGGGCTGACCTTTTTCTGGTGTTAACTGTAGGAGGTCTCTGAAAACAATAACATGTTTTCCTCCAAACAGTTCTTTGTAGTCAGTGTCTAGGACTTCTTGAATTCTGAGATGAGTTAAAGCCAGCATGAGGTTGAAAAACATGCTTACTTCAATAACCAGGAGGACTTTCATTTGTTGCAAAATTCTGCATACTTCAGTAGCAGCTTCTGCTGATAATTTGTAGTATTCTACTTTGTTTAGGTGTAACTTTTGTTTTGCTTCCTGGTAGTAGCGGCTAAGGCATGGAACACCCTGCCACTAGCGATCAGAACAGACCCTTCCTACTTCTCATTCCGCATGAAGCTTAAATCCTGGCTTCTAAAACCCAGTTGATAACAATGATGGAGGCTTCCCTTCAGCCATCTCTCCCACATCCCCACACTCCTAGTAAAAGCTATGCTATGCTAAGCTCGCTGCTTATGGCATAATAGACACACATACATATATGAACATTCCATGAATACGATGTACATACTGTAAAACTGTAAATAAGCCTAACTATAATTGCTAGTGTTATCGCACCTCCCTGTATTTACTTGTATATTGTTTACACATCTAGGAACATTCCTGAAAACCATGTACATAATGTAAATCTGTAAATAAGCTTACGCTTAACTATTATTGCTACTTTTTTCACTTGCCTGTCCAGCGCCCAGATACCCATGGGTTTGGCGTGCTATACAAATGTTAAATACATAAATAAATTAATAATCAGAGAAGAAGTAGCCAGTGTAAAGTTATGCCTCCTATGTTTTAGGCAGCTTGACCTGGGGGGGCTGTTACAACAGCTGAAACGTTGTTGTTTGTTAAGACTTGTAGACATTTTCTGATTATTTTATTTAAGAATGTTTTGTCAGAACCAGCTCCCCCACTTGCATAGAAGAGCAGAGGTTTATAATTTGCACAGGTACAGGTTTTAGTTTCATGTTTAAGTCCATGTTCAATGTCTTCAGTGATTTCTAAGTAAATGGTGTGTTGTTCCTCATTTAGCTGTGATTTGAGCACTGACAAATCGATACATGATAGTTTCTACCTCAGTCATGGCTATGTCTGCTTCATTTAGAATGAGTGGTTCTCCAAGTGGTTCTTGGCTTCCTCTAATAGAAGGTTGACTGCCTTCAAGAGTGTCTTTGTCTAGTAGAGTTTCAATTTCTTCCTCTTGTTGGCATTGATTGTCCAATATGTGTTTGTATTGTTTAAAATTGACATTTGTTATACTGCTTTTATTTGCCTTGAATGCAGCTGCAAATGTGTCCTGGTCACCTAATAATTCTTCTTCTTTTCTCCAAGGTTTGAACATTTGCAGTAGGGTCATGTCATAAAGTTCTCTATTTTGTGGAGATTTAAACAATACCTTTACATGATTAATTAGGCTGGGCTTAGGAAGTAAGTTTTGCTAGACTTCCTTCACAAGTTGACACTGAATATTTGACAGTTATAACATTGTTTTTGTAGAAGTAGATGTGGGCTATGTCGTACAGGCACATCTTTTCCAAAGCAGTACTTCTGTTTGGATAGTATGTGTCAATTACATTTGTTTTTAAATATCCTGGCTGGCGGGATCATATGTGGCTATTATTTCTATCTATTGGTAGGATTTGAGTACCCTTTTTCGTGATGAAGCTGGACCAAGGTTTAGCCAGACAATGTTTTCAGAGTTCCAATATAAGGGTGTGCCTGTTAAACAGTCTGCAGCTTCGTAACACCCACATTCTCTATAAGACAACATTTTTATGCCAGAACTGTACAATTATTGTGACAGGGTTTCGTCAGATGATATGTTATCCCAAAGATCTTTTAGCTCTGTATTCTCAGCTTTGGTGAGCTAGGCTGTGAAATATCTTGCAACTGCAGTAGTATTTTCTGCAATGTATTGTCTTTATTTGCATTCCACGAGAGTGCAATGATCGCATTGTAACCATTGATATACTTGGATGCTTCATCTCTTCTAATGCAGTATGTGTTTTTAGGGCATTTCCCTTTTACACTGTGTTTAACAGAAGACATCAAGCTATTTACTTGCCCTTTGGTGGAAACTGATATTGGGAAGCCAAACTGACATTTGGTATAGTATTCTCCTTTGTTTTTATATTGACGTCGGCAGTATTTGCCACACTCATGTTTTTGGAAGCGTAAGATTTGTGTACGTAGGTCACTATTTTTTATTTTTTATTGTGTAAATAGTCATACATGACTTTTTTACATAGTTTACCTCAAACATTCAAAAGGTGGGTAAAGTAACAAATAAATCATAAGTCATTCAATTTGATACATTTCATTAAAAAGATATATGAGGGAATATCAATCTAGAATAAGAAGAAAATAAAAAGAATAAAAATTGCTTTTTAGACATTTCAAATGTATTTTTCATTTTACAAAGGGATTTCTATGAAATGCAGTTCGTTCAATAATTTCAAGAGCTCTGTTGCTAAGGAGATCTCTTTACCGGCTGATAGTCTGTGCCAAAATACTTGGGTAATTTACCAATCATTGTGATGAACAAATTTGGTAAAATATTTTTCACGGGCCAATAATGTTGCATAGGTCACTATGTGTGCTTTTTGAAGGAATATCACAAGTAATGTATTTTTGAATAATTGTAAAACAGTGGCATCACTGTCATGGCCAAATTTGGGAGCATCGTTTATCCACAAAAGCATGTGGATGTGTGGTGCTCCTCTGGAGTAATATTCTTTCCTCCAAAAGAAGTATTCTACTTCTTTCAGTGGAGGGGTCGTTTTATTTGCAGATGAAATGAAGCATCACAATAAAGCAATGGTGATAGCAACCTCGTCTGTCGCTCCCCTATCCCCTTACTGTTGCCCCCCTCCCTCCAGCACTATCTGAAACATTGTCAGACCTAGTACGATAGTCACTTGTTTTGTTCCTCCCCTCCCTTTCTGCACCCCTCTCCCTCACCATTTGTTTTCCTCCGGCTCTACCAGAAATGTCGTCAGGCCTAGTACGGTAGTCGCCTGTCTGTTTCCATTTCCTTCCCACTCTCCCCCTCCCTTCCTTATCTATGTCTTAGCACTTGCACTATCCGAAATGTCGTCAGGTCGAGTACGATAGTTAATTTCACATCCTTACTGTTCATGGCCTGTAAGAATGTTGTCGTATTTTCTCTTGTTCCCTTCCTTGCCTTGAAGCGCTTTGAAACACATTGTGTATAGGCGCTATATAAATAAACTATCATATCATAAAGTATCTTGAAACATTGAGAGGATCAAGAGAATATAGTTCTTCTGGTGTTTTTTATGTGGGTTCCCTCTTTATTTGGTTTGCAGTACGTAAGAAGTCATTCAAGTCATCCCATGCATGTTCTGCACAACTTAAAGTAACAAACCATGTGGGGGCCGGCTCCTTAGCATAAAACATACATCAGTGTGACATCTAACCCGTATTCTTTTGTACCTCGCATGTTTGCCAAGAGATTTGTGATACTTGACTGGACTGCAAAACTTCATCTTTGTCTTTTATCTTTTGAAGCAGTTGGGTAGTTGACATGTTTAAGAAATGAGAGCCTGTTTTTAATGTGTGTAATACTGCATAACATAGAGTTGCTAGTTCGCTTTCAAACAGGAGGTGGAAATGCATTCTACATTTTGCCTGAATCTTGGGTCTTCAGAATACATTTGTAAAGTGCGATATTCTGATGCACTTATTTGTGTGGCTCTTTCATCATGTCTTCCTCCTTTTCCTGTAGGAAAGAGTAGAGGAAAAGAATGTGCTTCTGCGCTTTCTCCCATATGCTCATTGGAGATGGTTTGGCTTGTCGCATTTCAAATGTTTGTAATGCATCTTCTATGATGTCTTTGGAATGGGTGAATTGTTTACTGGTTTGAAATGTTGGCTTCAGTCACAGGATCCACACGTTCAAATTGGCCAGTTTGTGGTGAATCTTCAATTATTTGGGTGGTTTCACTTAAGTTTTCTTCTATGATTATATCTCTGTAGTATTCATTGTTTTCTTTAAGAGATTGTAGGGCTTGTCTAACTTTGTTTAAGTCGACTAGTTGTTGCCAAATCTTTTTGTCTTTTGTTGGTACACCATTAACTAGTACAATCAAAGAATGTTCTATTGGCCATTGGGTTTCTACATTTTCTTTGAGATTTAATGGCAAATATACTACTTTGCCACAAATGCCTTTTAGTAACTTGGATGGAGGCAATTTGGCAGTGTGGGTTGAAGGTGTATTATAGCTTGAAATTGGTGTACTGTTTAGATTAGTGATAGCCCGGGATGGCATTTGGTTATTGTCAAGCTTTGTATTGCAGTTTGCACAAACTATTGAGGGGTCACTTATTTTGTATTTTCTGCTTTTAGATATAAAGCTAATTGGAACCATTTTGATTCCTCATTGTCCTGTATTTTGTAGGCCATATCTACTATTTTTGTACTCTTTTAATAAACAGTTCTGCAACAACAGACACACACTTTTTCTGGTATTTCAGCAGCTGTATTTGAAACCTTTGCTATTTCTTTTTTGTATGTGTTTATGAGGAGGTTGGTGTTTGTGAGGTCTTCGCAAATGTTTTCTAAAGTTACTGAATTTTCTAAAATAACTTCAGTTCAAAAATATTTACTTTGGATGTGTTCTATTTGTCCAAGTACTTCTTTGGCTGTTCGATGTAGGAGAATGTTATTTAATGTTTCCAGAACTAGAGTAGGACTTTTTGCATAATACAATCTATGGACAAGGTTTCACATAGCGGAATGCTGTGTTGCTAACATTTTGATGTGATGGAAGGTGCTTTTGCAAGCAGTTCCTTCAATGCAGGCTAATTAATGTCCTCATACTCCAGTGTGGATGTGTACGGGCCAGGAGTCCATGGTATGTAAAGTTTCAATTCTACTTTTATCTTTTAATTTCACATAGTGATTGAGGAATTGTAAACATTTGAATGAATGTTGGCATACGTTTCATA
This sequence comes from Ambystoma mexicanum, assembly GCF_040938575.1. Taxonomy (NCBI): domain Eukaryota; kingdom Metazoa; phylum Chordata; class Amphibia; order Caudata; family Ambystomatidae; genus Ambystoma; species Ambystoma mexicanum. The sequence continues at coordinate 850,832,580 of NC_090936.1, read as the reverse complement.
TTGAGCTGCAGGTCCATTTGTACACTGGGCAGCTTGTTTAGACAAAAGGAACATTTGGTTGAAGGTTTGTTGGGGATTCTTTTTCTATAAGAGTCTCTTTTGCTATAAAGATGTCTCCTACCACTGCATACCCTAGCCCATTATTGTTTATGGCAATTGGGTTTATTTGTTCTTGTTTAAAAGCCTCTTCACTGAAATATGGTTCTGCGCTGCTTGTGTGACACCATTCACCTTTACAGATGTTTGAAAAGGTATCTATATTGACATTGCACATGTTTAGAAGTATTTTTTGTAATGTATTGATTAATTTAGTTAGTGGTTTTATTCTGTTCAGCATCAATATATAACTTTTTCTTTAGTAGAAATGCGCTGTCCATCAGTGCTTCTAGGATTCATTTTCTGCAGTAATTTCTGAAATGTTTTACTGTGGCTATGTTAACATTGGTGATAATAGTGTTAGGTTTATTTTGAAGTCTAGTTTCATTTCTATGTCTTTTTTAACTTTTTTTTGAAAGAGGGGTCCTACTTTTCTTTAGTGCTGACTTCTTTACTTTCATTGAGTGAGGTTACCAGCTGTTCTGTTTGAATGTTTTCTATACATTGTTTTAGAGACGTATAAATATATGACTTGTTCTTTTTTGTCTGCGCTATATATTCTTTGATTTCTTCAGAGTTGGTTTTTAGTAGGCATTCTGTTGTGGCTGTTGAGAAAAAACAAAGTGTTTGTTTCAAAGTTGTGGAATGTTTATGTATGTATTCTTATATAAAAATGATGGGTGTGTGGGTGTCATTGTACAGAGGAAAAGAGTGCAGTGTGATTGTTTACTGGGATGATACGTGTGGTTTTGAAGGTTGTAAGAGTAAGAGGCTGTATAGGTGTGATGGGATTGGTTAAATATGACATTGAAATCGGGTAGTGTATAAAATAAATATATTCATGTCATGGGAAATGGGCAATAAACTATTGATTGATTCAATAAGTAGGAAAAGTATGATGTGTTGAGGAAAACAGTGGTTGCTGTAATAGTGTAATTTAGTATACAGGTATGAGGGTTGTGTGGCTGTAATTGAAAAGAGGTGAAGAAGAGTGTGTATGAGTGGTAATCTGTGTTAGTAATCTGGAATGCAATGAGTGTGAAAGTTGTTGGGTTGGAATTGAGAACTTGAGCTGGATAGGGGTATGGAAGAATAAATCAATTAAATTCTGGTATCAAAGTTCATGAGAGACAGTTGTGTTGTTAGGCAATAAGGAATTGGTGGTGTATTGAAAAAGAGCAATGTTGAGGTAGGATTAGAAAGAGTGTGAATGCTGCAATACAATGTGTAAGAGTTAAAAACAATATTGTTGAGTAGAAAAGAATACTTTAGGCTAATATATAGTGAAAGTATGCTATTACAATTAGAGAGATATACATGCTATGTTAATATACTTACTTTGTAGTACATGAAGTTTTCTTTGTTCGGTAGATATCTTTGTCGATCTTCTTTTTTCCTGTAATTGTAAAAGAAAGTTAGTTGGTATATGTGGTAATGGTGAAGTAGTTTAGCAGCAATGTTTTTTTCCCTTTCCGCTTTAGTCAAGGGGGATCTGACCCCCCCGATTGCATTGGTTCTCCTGAACCTTCCGTTGTGCGGGCAATATTGTCCTTTGAACGCACATACATAGGGCAAGGGTCCGGTCTGGTTCGATCTGCTCTTCGGTCCTGCAACCTATGATCCAGTTGAACAACAAGGCCAATGAATTCTGAGCAGTCTTTCGGGGGGTTCACTACTTGTGCGAGAACATCCTTGAGCTCCCCCCGCAACCCCTGATGAAATAACATGGTACTCTTCTCCGCTGGCCATTCTGCTTCAACTACGAGTCTATTGAACGTGGCTATGTATGTTAATAGGTCTTGATTCCCTAGGCGTAGGGACAGAAGTTCGTTGTCTAATGCCTGCCCATGAGTACGACGGGCAAACAGCGTTTCCACCTCCTGCTGAAACCCTCTGAAGTCATGCAGCAAAGGATCGTCTTGGGCCACAAAGGGTACAGACCAGTCCGCAGCGCTACCACTCAGGTAGGATAGCACAAAAGCGACCCGTGATTGGTCATTCGGAAAGGCCCCTGGTCTACAAAGGAAGTGCAGCAGCACTCGTTCATGAACATTGCAAACCTCTTGGGATCCCCCGTAAATCGTTCGGGTGGGGCCAAGGGAACTGCCCCAGGAAGGGTTATCTGAATGGGATTGGCTGATGGTGCTGGCATCGAGGGCACCCTTTCCGGCAAAGGTGCATGCCCTGCTTGTGACTGGAGAAGTTGCCGGCTTAAGTCATCAGTGTGTTCTTTGTCTACTATCAGCTCTCTCCTCAGGGTGTTGGTCTCCTGCCTGGCTGCATGTACTTCGGACGTAGCTGCCCCAACATGTGGGCTAACTGGTTGGTTTCTGACGTTTCCATGACGCCCAGGTGGATTTTGATGTGAGGCTTTGCATTCTGTAACGCTCACCTGGTATCCACGGGGACGTCACTCAGCCTGTTCTGACCTCTTACAACCTCGAACCCTTCCCTGGAGTCTACTCGACTGGAGACTGGGCCTTGTTTTCTTGGAAAGTGTGCTCTCCGTCCTGCTTTCAGCGCAGGGGCGTGTTGATTGATGCGGGCTCGTTGCTGCCTAGTTACTTCACTGGCAACAGTCTGACAGGTAAGTATAATGAGTCTTATTGAACAGTTCTCTAACTTTGTTCCTTTCCTTCCTTAGATGATGGCCGGCGTCCGGAGATGGCGACGTGCTGCTGAGATGAGTAGCACTGAAGGTGAGTGAGAGCGCAATGCGCAATGCGACCCTTTCGTATTTGTATTGAACTGAGTTCTTTTTCTGTGACTTTTAGGTGCTGCGATGTTTTCAGCGTGGATGTTGGTTATGAAGAAGAAATGTGGTGAGTAAGCGCGGTATGGGCGCCTCTAGATGGTTCCACACTAACCTGGAGTGTCTTTTCCTTCTTGTAGATGGATGAGAAGGTCCGGAGACAGAGTTCCCTCAGAGCGCCTGGATTCAGGTAAGCGTTTAAAGCTCGTACAGTCTTTAAAAATAAGCGAAGATTTGCTGAATGCTTACTAATGCCTTTTTTCTGTTCTTTTCCCTTTTTCTTAGGATGCGGCGTGCCGGGATGCCCGCAGAACAGAAGGAGCGATGAATGATGGGCAGAAGCGCCGCAAGGTAAGGCTGTTCCTAAAGTTATACTTGTTCTTGCAGGAGTTGATCGCAGAAGAGAGATGCAGGCCGATGGAGACCGATCCGAACACGGTGAGTGTCACGCTGCAGGTGCAGAAAACGCAAAGCATGTTTCTCAGCCTGGGCATGGCTTAAATAGTCTCTGGGTATCCCAGGTGTCTCTGGGCTGAATCACACCCCAAAGACTAGACTACACATGCAGTTCTGGGAACCGAAATATGTGGGGGCATCCATCTTGTCCCCATCAATGCACTACAAGTCCAATTCCCCAATGTTATCCTATGGGAGTGAGTGAGTCTGGTGCCACAAGCGCCAAGTCTGACTCCAAGTGGGACTTGAGGGATGGAGAGGCCCTTGAGGGCCATGTAGGTGATTGTGGCCTGGCTCCAGCCTGACATCTTGGAGGGCTGGGGACATGAAGGGCAGGAATCATGACACACAGTGACAGATTCTGTTATATGTGGGCAGCCAAGATCGCCTGCCATGCACTATTCCAATCGCTCCCTCCCTCTACCCCAAATTCTCTCTGTGACACTCGAGATTTGGGTGACCCCTCCCCCACTTCCTTCCCTCCCAGGTGCAAAGAAAACAGAAACAGAGTGGTGTAAACAAAAGTAGGCAAGGAAAACCAGAATCATCTCTAAACATAGGAGACGCCCTAGGTATGAACATAGGGCCACTCGATTGGGTGAACCCCCAGAACCTAGAACTAAACCAAATGATTCAGCAAAACTGTATTAGCGGATCGCTCGGTGACAACTTCATCTTATGCCCAGCCCGGCTTGCTTGCTTAAGGAAAAGCCAAGTTGGAAGAGACTGTAGGGGCCAGACAGGAAGGACTCCAAGCTCGCAGAAAGGAAGTGAGATCTTGCTCCGAATCCTTCTGATACTGGCCTAATATTCCCTACAGGAGGCATCAATTATGCAGTACAGGTATTGATGATATCTGCTGTTAGAGGGTATTTTGTTTTGCAAATGTTCTCCCTTTTTTCACCCGATTTTTATGGTGCCAGGGACCCGACGGCCTCCTGCTGGCTTCGGACGACGAGGGCATGTCCTCTCTGCCTACAGCTGGCAACCCTGCAGAACGTTTGAGGCTTCTTCTCCCGCGACCACTCGATATTCAACCTCGTCCTTGGTGAAGGTGAAAACGAAAAGGGTAGCGCCATCTGTATCATATATTTCGCTCTCTGAGCCAAGCCGTTAATGCTTTGCATGCTCTCCTCTTTGCCAGAGTCTCTGTCGAGAGATCTTGGTAGATTCCTACCTTTGAGTCTTCAAAATCAATGTATTCTCGCTCCCTGGCGAGCCAAATTATTTCCGCCTTGTGTTTGAAGTAATGACACTTTGCCAGTACTGATCGGGGGCCAGCTGGGGGGCCACCCGCTCAGTGCTCTCTTTCAAACGCGAGATCAGGGGATATTGGTTGTGGGAGCAGGGTAGCTACCAAGACTGGCAAGGAAGGAGATTTGTTGGGAAGTTCTTTTTTATGCCCTGAATCTGAATGTTCGCTCTTCTTTCCCTGTTCTCTAGGTCGTTGATCTTAGCTTCCAGGTCTTGATTCCTCTGCTCCAGATCTTGCAGTCGGCCCTCTGTTCTCATTTCTATTAAGTCAACCGATTGCTGGTTGTTTTTTCGAGTCCTCAATTCTCTGGACTTTTTCCTGGAGCGCTGATACATTGGCGGTCATGCTGGTCCTAAAGGCTCTGATCTCATCCAGGAGGAGACGGATGTCTGCTTTAGTTGAAGGTTCTTGCCCCCCCCCCGGGACGAGGGGAGCATCTTGAGGTTGTGAGGCTGACATGGTTATTTGAGAATGCTGGAATTCTTGCAGTCTCTGTGCGGTCCTTGGGTCCAGCCCCCCTTACACATGCAACGTATTCCACAGAGTTTTGCCGTGTGTCTTCTCAGTGGTTTTCAGTTATCTGAGCGAGGCAGCTAATTGATGTTCTGTTAATGTCTACCAACACACCGTGAACTCAACCTCGCCGTTATTTGCTGTTAAAAAAGGAGTGCAAGGCAATTTGAACCCTAGAGAGAACAGTGTGCGCAAGTGTGGGGGGGGTGCGCCCACAGGGTGTAGACTATAATAGCCTTGCCTGAGGCTGCCATTGGCACCACCATGCATTGGGGACTCCGTTGTCTGAGCCCCACCTGTACCCTTTTTTGACTGTATAGAGGCCGCCTTATGAGCGCAGGATGTATACTGCTTAGGCCTGGGAGCCCACCCCGGTTGTGAGCGTGGGGGGTTGAGGATCTGTAGTCCGTAGCTGAAGGTTGGATGCCGTTTCACCTCTGGCTCTCTGGCCCGGAGCCACCAACTTCGAGCCCCCTTTCCTCTGGGCACTCTGAGTGCAGATGAGTTTAGACTGGTCCCGGTAGACGTGTGGACCACAGGAGGGCTTGCCCATGCCGTTCCTCCCTTACAAATTCTTTAAGATATGCAGTTCCACCGCTGCAGTGAGAGAGGGTGCGGAGATCTTGGCCTGCGTTTATGCGTATGTCCCCAACAGGAGGAGCGTAGCCACTCCTCAGGTCTTGCTCCGAATCAAAGTACAGGGCCAGCCGTGGGCAGACAGGGGGGAGCGTGGCACCTCAGACCGTCACACCCACCCAGGAGTAGAATATTTGAAGGGTTGGGTGCCAGCCGTATGACCCTGCCAGGCTTGACTTCCCTCCCAGCTTGAACGCGAATGGCAATGGAGAAGCCCTGCAACCGCCAATAGCCGCTCCTGGGCCCTCAGCGTTTTCCAGGCTTCCGGGAGTGCTGCCTGTGTGGAGCGCAAGCAAGGAAAGGGGCACCCGCTGGTTTCACATCCCCCACTCCTTACCTCCGGCAACTGCTGGCACAGGTCAGAGAAACCCCTGCGGGACCCGGTGAGGGACTCTCACGGTCTGACCAAATTGGTATTGCTGCATCAGACAGGGCCGGTGCAACTTTCCAGGGCCCTGCAATGTCACTCCTCTACACGATCAGACTGTGGGCAGGCGCTGCACTCCCTTGTGGTCTCCTGCTTGCCGCTGAAGGGCCGTCTCCCTGTTCGGTTCCTCAGTTCTCCTCGAGGGGGAAGAGCGGGATGTCCGCTGTTAACTAATCCAAGGGAGGGGGCCGATGCACCCTCGCCTTACCCCAATCAGACCAGCACCCTCACACACTGGTGGATTTCAGTTTAGCATGCCCCCCAAGGCCGGCCGCCAGATCTCTCGGGTGCGCTTCAACTGGATTTGGTGGGGCGCGACAGCGCACTGTGGGGGCTATGCGGAAGGTGGGGTGCCTCCGGCTGGTTCCCTTCACTGAGGAAGCTGCTCTCCTGGGCCGCTGCTCGCCTGGCTTCTTAGACCACTTGGCGGGTGGAACTGGCACCTCTAATAGGGGGAGGGGCGGAATCCTTCGGAGGGCGTTCTCAGCATCTCTGTTACTGATTTCCTCCAGAGAAGGTGCAATCTGTTCCTTTTCACTTGCCCCACGTTTCCGTGGGGCTGGAGGAGCTTGCAGGCTGGGCAAACCAGTGTATCACACCTCTATTTGTGGATTCCGAATGAGCTCTTCGCTCAGGCGGCCATTTCACCTGCGCCCCCTGTTGGTCTCCTGCAATGTTTTTTCATTAAGGTTGGAGGCGTTATTGGAAAAACGTGAATAAAGTTGTGCTATGTGTGGAGTGCTAAAGCATGTTAACTATGTTGTTGGAACGATTGCACTATGACAAGTGCAGTTCGGAATTTTATAAGCAGCAGGGTAAAAACTAGCATAGTGTGAAAAGGATGCGTTTTTAGTGTATTTTTGCAGCACAGGAAAGTTTGCAGTAGGACTAATTTAGAATGCTATTTGCTGTACAGCAAAGTTTGCCTTGATACAAAAATGCATACAAAATATATCTTTTTGCAGTAGGGCAATTTTTGGCCTGGTACTTTTAATATGGAAAGTGCATTTGTTATGGTGCAATGGATTTGTAATGTGTTTTTTAAAGAGTAGGGCAAATTGTGGAATAATGGTAATAATATGGAAATGTGCAGTTCCAGCAGTGTATGTTCTTAGTATATGGTGTGTTGTAGTAGTGGTTACAGAAGACACATCTTTGCATCTGTGTTGCATTTAGGTTTGTATGTTTGTAGTAGCAATTTATTGAACGGGAAACATGTATACATGCATTGGCACTATGCACATATGTGTGAGCATGTGGAGAATGGTGGCACTATAAGGGATGTGATGGCAAAGGTTTGAATATATTACGAAAAATGGTGTTCCTTTTAAAATGTTTCTTTTTAGGAGAATATTGTTGAAAATAAAAAAATGCATATGTGCATTTACAGCTGCAAAGTTTGTAACTTACTTCTACAAGTAAAACAAATGCAGTTGCAAAAGATTTGTAAAACACTGCCAAGTGGCAGTTGGTGCGAGGAAGTCCAATATGTTGGCAGTACATGTAAGTAACTGCCACTTAATGTCTGCAGGTGTAGAATGTTGCAATGCATGGCATTTGATAGGTGTGGTTATAAAGAGCATATGCTCATTGAGATGCTTACTACAGGTTAAATGGCTGGAACCCTGAATGTGTATTTATAAAGGTGTTGAAAAAAAATACTTACAGAAGTATAAGCATACCTGTATCTTGTTAGATGTAGATATTGTTATATTTGTAAATAAAAGTCTGGGAGAGTTTCACAGTAGATTTGTCTGCAGGAGGCTCTGAATGACAGGACACATGTACTGAATTGACAGTGTTACTACTGTCATGATCACCTCCAGAGTTGGGATAAAGTGTTCAGGCTAAATGGGTATTAGCATGGCAGACCCGACGTTCCCACATTCCTTAGTATCAAAGTTACAATGGGCTCCCAGAGAAATCCAATGGTCACAATTTCTCTTAGCATGGCCACCCTGTGGATCATTGTCTAAGTAGTTATTGGGAACTAGTGGTTGAGCATTGACGTCTATAAAAGCCCCGCCCCTGCAGTAACATGCGTGTCGCGTTAGTTCTGCTGACAGCGGTGTAACACTACCGGCGCTCAGCTCACAGACCTGCAAGACAATAGAAAAACGTCATGTTAATAACCTGCTAAGTCAACGGAAAAGCTACAGACCTAAGTTTTCAATGTACCTGACAAGAGTTTCTGCAGTAGCAGTCCTCCGACAGGCTGAAAAAGGAGAAAATAGAGAAGAACAGACTGAAAACTCCAACGCCCGACAAGCGTAGAGGTCGGCTTGTCAAGCCAGAAGAAGGAATCTCAGAGCTCTCATTTCGTTGTACCCGTAATCCTAAGTAGCCACCACCAACCTTCCAAACTGCATGCTTTAGAAGCATACGTGGACAGTGGTGCAGTTGGAAACTACATGGATCACAAACTTGCAAGAAAGATTGGTATTGCTACGTACCCTAAGCCAGTGATTGAGAACGTTGTGGTGGTAGACGGTACCCAGTTAATATCAGGACCAGTGACTGTGTGCACTGAGGTTTGCACCTTGCTCTGCCAGGATGGACATCGAGAAAAGATATTGTTTGACCTAATCTGTGCTCAGCAGTTCAAACCAATCTTAGGAATTCCATGGTTTGAAGAACATAATCTGCACATTGATTGGTGTGCTAGTACCTTGACGTTTACCTAAGAGTGCAAGAGATCATGTTACAGAAAAGAAGAAGAATCAGGAAAACAAGTTCAGGCGGTATGCAGAGGGGGTCCCGCATTGGGATTATTGGGGATCCTACCTCCAGAGTATTGAGATTTCCAAGACGTGTTTGAAGAGGAACAGGCCAATGTGCTACTGCTGCATCGGCCCTATGATTGTCAAATCGATCTGATTCCTGGATCTCAAACCCCGTGTAGCATAATCTATGCCTTAACCGAGCAAAAAAATACACATCTCAAGACATATCTTGATAAGTTCATTGCTAATGGATGTATTCGACCTTCAAAATCGCCTGCAGCTTCTCCGCTATTCTTCGTGCCTAGGAAGGAGGGGGACATTTGCACCTGTATAGACTATCGTGCGCTAAATCAGATCACAGGAAATAACAGGTATCCGCTTCCTCTCATTCCAGTGCTGTTGGACCAAGTAAAAAATGCATTTTTTCTAAGTTAGACCTTCAGGGAGCTTATCACCGCAAATTAAGGAAGGTGATGAGTGGAAAACTGCTTTCCGCACAAAGTAGGGATTATTTGAATACCAAGTGATGCCATTTGGCATATGCAATGCCCCAGCCGCTTTGCAGAATTTTATGAATGATGTTCTACATGAATTATTAGATATGTGCGCTGTGGTGTACATTGATCACATCCTAATATATTCAGCCTCAGCTCAGGAACAAGTTGCCCATGTTCGAGCAGTACTTACTAAGTTACGGCAAAATCAACTGTACGTCAAATTGAAAAAATGCTCTTTTCATGTTACTTCTGTGGAATTTTTGGGATTCGTCCTGTCACCACAGGGTATTCAGATGGACAACAGAAAAGTGGAAGCGGTTTTAACCTGGTCATCTCCCACATCAATGAAAGGAGTCCAAAGTTTCTTGGGATTTGCCAATTTTTACCGGCACTTTGTATCTGGTTTTTCTCAACTGGTCCATCCAATAACATCGTTGCTATGGAAACACAAAAAATTTGATTGGACCGCTGAAGCTGAAGAGGCATTCCAGACACTAAAGAATAGATTCACAACTGCCCCAGTGTTACGACATCCTCAGCCTGATTTGCGGTTTGTGGTGGAAACCGATACTTCTAGTGCTGCCATGTGAGCGGTACTGTCCCAAAAGGATTTCGAAACCGGACAGTTATATCCAGTGGCTTTTTAGTATAAGAAGTTTTCAGCAGCAGAATTAAATTATTATATCACAAACAAGAAACTATTGGCTATAAAAAATGTATTCAAGGAATGGAGACATCATTTGTTAGGAGCTTGGCACACTATCACTGTTCTCACAGACCATGGAAACCTGCAATACTTGCGCTCTGCCAAAGCTCAGTCCTCACGATAGCTCTGTTGGGCTTTGTTTTTTCCAGAATATGATCTTGTCATCACATGCTGCCCTGGAGTGCGCAACGGCAAGGTGGGCACTTTGTCACACATCGGGGAGGGTGAAGATGTCCATGTAACTGTAAGGACCGGAGGGGGGGTCTGCACTTCCGCTCCCTATATGGTAGAGGGGAGGCACAGAGACCCCTGCCAAGATTCTCTATTACGGTAGCAATGGATGAGCAATCAAGGCCTAGCTTCTCGGGAGGTGATGCGAGCTGGTTCTGGTGTAGTCCCCAAGCACCCACAAAGGAATGTCCACACACTGTATCGGTTACAACACAGTCTTTATATAATTAATATTCAAGGTCATATACACGATCACGATAACTCACTTTGTACTCCGGAAATCAACAATGGTAAATATGTACAATTCTAAAGTGGTACCACTCACATTATTAGATCTTCTTAAAGTGCATACGGTCAGAATGACACACAGATCAAAATAAAGAGGAAACCAGCAGTAGAGAGAGGAAGGAAAGCAAGATGGTTGAGCAATAGGCAGAATACTGGTAACTACCGTTAAACACAGCTCTGTGTGGAGATCCCCCCACCTGGGCACCTGTAGGAGAAAGATACAAGCCCAGTCCATATATTGTTCCCACTAGACTTTCCAATAGTTCTGCAACCCCAAAGTACCTGGCGTTGTAGCATTCCTCGTTGGGGAAATCGACAACCCTTCTTGAGTGTCCTCCCTTTCAGGCAGGAGTCACGGGTTGTCGAACGTCTGACGGAGAACAGGTTGAGCTACGAAGGTGAAGTAGCTGCGTCATTCCTAGCGGTTCTCGTTGACGGGGAAGCATAAACGTCCTGCCAGGAAGAGGCGTGTGGGGCACCTCGGTGTCGATAGTTCTGGACCGCAAAGCGTTGAAGAACTGTGGCCCAGCAAGGGCGTCGAGTCGTCGGCGTCTCTGTGGTCTTTGAGTGGCGGGAAACCCACCGGTGGATGCTCCTCAGCGCGTCGACGGTCAGGCCTTCTCCAGCAGGATACAGCGGCGTTGATGCGGACGAGAGCTTCCTTGGATCAATGAAGTTCTTAGGCAACCGGAGCATGGCGGCTCCAGTCGGCGATCGCGGTCGTCATCAGTGGCAGACAACAGTCCGGGCGCTTCTCCTTGGAGTTCCGCAGCAGTCACCGTATCGGGTCGGCAGCCTGTCGAAGGTCTGGCTACCAGGGAGCTTAGGCAAAGATCAGCTGTGCACGATGGTCCCTCGTAGCTCGGGAAGAGGGCGCCTTACCAGGTCCTCTCTGGGTCAGTTCTTGAAGCACATCAGCTTTCAGATTGCAAAGGAGAGCAACAGCAATTCTTCTCATCCAGCAGGGCTTCAGGATCAAGCTTCAGTTACTCCAGTTACTCGTCGTAGTGGATTTCAGCTTCTGAACACGATTCCTAGCAGTGAGAGGTCCCCAGATATACTGTTGATTTCCCATTCATTCCGCTGGGTCACACTCAAGCATCCAATCACGACTACGGGCATTCATGCAGGCAGGCAGCCAATCAGGCACACAAGGTATTCAGGCCATTCACTTCTCTCCAGACACTCACTACAAGTTATGTGTATTGGGACAAGTACCGGCCATTCAACACTCCAAGCTGCATTCATACCGGTTTTGGGCAGGGCTGTCTCAACCATTGTGTCAAACACCAGATACTAGACAGCCACAACATAGAATGTATATTCGTCACACACTCCATTCACCCAGGTCCCACCCACAGGCGTACCCACAACCTACGGTCGTTGAGAAGGCTCCAGCCAGTCTGGTCAGCACTTCCCCACACTACCATATACGGAACTTCCACCCAACAGCCAGTCAGGGGGAAGGGACGGAGCCAGGGCTTCCCAGGACTTCGGGAAGATCAAGGCAACAGGTGATGGAAGGCAAGAGGCCATGGGGGCCATTTTGTCTCCATCAGGAATCTACTGATTCCAATGACAGGGCCTGGGCATCCCAAAATGGAGGACACTCAGGGCACCAGTCATTTCAGCATGGAGCTGCCACCAGCCCATACCCTGCTCTGTGGGTCACACACACAGGTGCCCAAAAACATACACTAGGGGCACAGGGTTGTACCTCTACGCATGGGTGCCATAAGGGTATCCCACTGGTCTGTTCACCAAACCAAAAGAGAGAGAGAGCTGCACCGCCAGGAGTCCCACATGAACTCTTGCGCGGAAAACATGACAGAACACACGATAAAAAGCAGTAAAGGACAAGGACACAGAGGCCCTGTCCCTCCGATGCATTTCCAGCATCACAGTAACCCACAATCATGTGAACATCATCGTGGAAGAATAAATGTTGGGTGTTACAGGATGCTCCATAGAAGATTTGAAGACGAAGATCCGGCTCAGTATGACCACCTCCGAGTTAGAGGGCTGGGAGTCTAAAGGGGCTTGGTGTTCAATTCAAGAGAACCTACCGTACTTTCAGGGACGTCTTTATCTGCCCACTTGGGTCCTGCAAAAGCAGGCCTTAGCAGATTATCATGGAGCGCTATTGGAGGGTCATCCGGGAATCGTTACAGCTACAGATATGAGTAAAAGACTTTTCTGGTGGCCCACATGGTACAAGGTCATTATCGATTTTATTCAAACCTGTGGAATTTGCCCCCAATATAAAGGTTCAAAACAAAAACCTGCAGGACTTCTTCAAACGTTGGCTGTTCCACCAACCCTGTGACACACCATCTCAATGGATTTCATTACAGAGCTGCCACCCTGTTCAGGCTACAACACGATCTTGGTGGTGGTGGATTTGTACGTCTACATGCTTTTCCGTCCGCTGTGGTCTCCAATAGAGGGAGCCAATGTGTATCCCAATTCTGGAAGAGGTGTTGGGAGATGGCCAAGATAGAAGTGCATTTGTCTACTAGTCACCATCCACAGACTGATGGACAGACGGAAACAAAAAACCAAAACCTAGAGCAGTATCTCTGATGTCTCCTCCATCAGACGGATAACACTTGGGTGGATTTGCTCTGGATTGCAGAGTACGCCTACCACAACTCTGAACACTACTCCTTTTTCCAATCTGAATGGTTTCCTTCCACGAACTTCCACCTTTGATCCACCAGAGCCATTAGAGATGCCAACAGTACAAAGTTTACATGAGAACATTTCTCGAGCTAAAAAGGAAGCCTTGGTACATCTGACCGCAGCAAAGGAGAGTCAAGAGATATTTGCTGACAAGCACTGAAGAGATACTCCGGATTACCAAGTAGGCGACAAGGTGTGGCTAGCTTCTAAGGGCCCATTTTCAGTGGAAGCAGTTATCAACCCTGTTGCTCTAAGGTTGAGTCTTCCATCTCACATGTGAATACACCCTGTGTTTCATGTTTCTCTATTGAAGCCGATGAGTCCAGGAACAAGAATGCAAAAATCTCTGGAACCAGTAATTGTAGAGGCTGAACCCAAATTTGAAGTGAAAGAGATTTTAGATTCCAAAGTGGTCAGGAGGAAGTTATTTTACCTGGTGGATTGGAAGGGTTTTGGTCCACAGGACAGAACTTGGGAACCCAGTTCCAATATTCATGCTCCCCAGCTACTTAGCGCCATCAGAATCATCCCACCAAGCCAGGGCCGAGAGGACCACCCTTAAGAGGGGCTGTGGGGGGGAAACTGTCATGATCACCTCCATAGTTTCAGGGTTGGGATCAAGTGTTCAGGACAGGAGGGGGTCTTGTTGCAGATCAGTGGGGGCTAAATAGGTATTAGCATGGCAAAGTCTGCGTTCCCACATTCCTTAGTACCAAAGTTACAATGGGCTCTCATAGAAATTCAATGGTCACAATTCCTCTTGAGATGCCCGGCCTGCGGGTCATTGTCTAAATAGTTATTGGGAGCTAGTAGTTGGGCCCTGCAGTAAAACTTGCTTTGCGTTAGTTCCGCTGACAGCCGTGTAATGCTACCGGCACTCAGCTCACAGACCTGCAAGACAATAGAAAAAAGTCATGTTGTTAATAATCTGCTAAATTAACCGAAAAGCTACAGACCTAAGTCTTCAACGTACCTGACAAGAGTTTCCGCAGTAGCAGTCCTCCGACAGGTGATTTTTAGTATCCGCAGTTCAGTCAGCAGTCATCTTCCTCAGTCGCGGCTTCTTCGCAGTTCAGTCAGCAGTCCTCTTCCTCAGCCGCAGCTTCTTCGCGAAATCCTCCGAAAATCTGCAAAGGCAAGGTACAAAAGTTAATTAAAGAACATTAAGACATTATAATGAGTGAAAATAAAAGACGCGCTTACGTACCTGAAGCTTCAATGAGATTTTCCAAGCGTCCCAAAGTCTTTCCTCAGAGAAGGTGCCATTTCTTGGCAACGAAGGCATGGTGTGCCGCGGATGAAGACTTATTTTTTCTTCACAAGTCACCAGCATTACCCAAGGGAAAATCCTCTCTTCAACGAACCTGCAAAAGAAAGAGAGAATCATTAGATCAACGTCAAGAGAGAGCTCTCTCCTTAGAACTTTATTTATTTTTTCTCTCAGAGACTTTAACACCCTATTGACTAAAGACTACAGATCCCACCAAGAGTCAGGGCACTTACCTTCAGCAGCTTTTCAAAGTCATCCAGCCTGAGTTCTTCTTGATTCTCACCATCAATGCGCCCCTGTATGAAAGCAGGATGGAGAGCTCTCAAATAACAAAACATAGGTAAGGAGCAGAGCAGGGCACACAGAAACTTTAGGGAAGTCATCAGGGTGGGAAGAAAGGGTGAGCCATAGTATCGTGATCACATAATATTGATTCCAGTATTCCCCCATATTTTCTCTCTTTTGACACTGTGGAAAATCCTGTTTAAACCAGTATTTGCTGATACCAGGGTCCCAGATCATTTACGCTCCTGCAGGGACAAGGTAAACGTTACAGTTACATGTAGAGTTTGGGGATGTAATTGGTGGATGGATGTGTGACTGTCTGAAACTAGCCATTGAGGGAGTGTTACAAACATAAAAGTAAAAAGGGTAGAAGGACCGCCCGGTGCGACGGTGCCCTCGCTGTCTGCGATAGTCCGCGGACAGCGAGGGTCTGGGTCTCTTAAGGATGCTCTGCATGGAAAGAAGACTACAGAGACCGAGGACAGTGAATGAGGTTTCGTGGTTGGGCAGGAGGAGTTGAAGTGTACAGCAGCACAGGGTAGCAAGTGTTTTCTTTCTTGTGTAAAGTAGTGGAAAGATGGCTATGGCTATGAAGAAGCAGATTATGTGGATGCAGGGAGATTCGTGTGTGCACTGGTTAAAGGTTTACACCGAGCACAGTGGCATCTCTGCTAATCTTGGAGTGGAAGAAGTGCAAGTCTTCTGGTATGGAGTTTGCTGATTAAACTGTGCAGCATTTTTACCATTTTGCAAGAACATGGTTCGGTTTAAAGATCCTGATATTATTATAATTAATTGTGGAGGCAAAGGTTTGGGGTATGTGACTGGAATATCCTTGCAGTTTGCCACAAAGGGTACATTTAAAAGGATAATAGAACTGTTTCTAGCTTCGAAGATAATTTTTTTACAGATAACTCAAAGGCAAATGTGGAAAGGTTTAAACTTGTTTTGTCCTCAAATTGAAAAAGCCAGGCAAAATGTGAATACAGTTGTATGTGCTTTTTTACAGGATGTGGGAATGCCATCTTTCCACAGTGAGAATAATAAGTTTCATGGAGTGAATATTTCTCGAAGAGATAGAGTACATTTAACAGATGTTGGAAATTAGATTTTTATTTCCCATGTTCAGAATGCCTTGAAACAGTTTTTGTAAAAAAAAAAATGAAAACAGAACATGTAAAATATGTAGTAAAGCATCTGTTAGTAGGTATAGTACATAAAAACCAAAAATACAAAAAAACATTGAAGCAGTTGTTGTGAAAGTTATAAAAAAACAAATAAGTGCAGTACAGCATTTGTTAGCATTGTAAATAAAACAAAAAAAAAAGTTATTTTAAGAGCCACCATTGTGAAACAATAAAAATGTGTATATTGAGTTGAAATCCCCCTCCTTAATTCTCTGAGAAGTCTGCAGACTATTTTAATGTCAGTGGACTAAATAGAGCCATGAAAGGCCTTTAGAAAGTTATGGTGTTGGTTGATGTAATGTTTATGGAAGTGTAAAAGACTTGACTATGGCTGAAACACTTACCATGGACGCTACACGTTATGTTTGTTTTTTTGTATGCTAGAGAAAGGTTTTTGGGACAAAAGAATATTTCTGTCATTTTTTCTTTATCTCTAGTATACAAAGCTTGATTATTTCCATTGGCTTAGAACATAATGCTAAAGAAAATAATCTTATTGAGTCCAACTACTTTACAGAACAATTGAAAGTAGATGGAGTCTATAAGATTATGTTTATTTAGTTCTATTTTTTAACTGTGAAAGGCGGCTCCGAATCAAACCTTTTTTGTTGTTGTTTCTTTTGTTTTTCCTGGAGAGGAGAGGTAAGGAAGGGAAGTGCCACCAACCACTGATAAGGAGGGACAGGTGGCCAGAGGAAGATCTTGGGTCTGACCCTAAATCTAAGGTAGTGGGCAGTGATTGACAGCAGCCTTGAAGGCACTCTGAACCTGCTTCCCCCCGCAGAGGACTGCGTCACAGTACATACAGAGAACTGTTGCACTAGAAAGGAAAAGACCAACAGCCTCTTGTATGGCATGCGAGGCAGCTGGAGGAATCCTCTGCCCCACGGCAGTAGATTGTGTGGTGGCAGGAGCAGTTGAGGAAGATGGGATAGGGGAGGTGAGCCTACTGCCTGAGAAAGGAAAAGCCTTTCTCAGAGCACCCAGGTGGAATATGCAGGTGTGGAGGCGCATAGAGGTAGTACCAAAGGAGTACTGCCCATGTTGTCTGTGACTGAGTGTGCATTTCACACAAGCAACCCGAGCCTTTGGTACCCATCTTATGATGACAAAAAAACACCACACCCATAATTCCCCGTGGGTGCTCATGGTAGGCCTACTCTACCTCACCTTTTTCCTCATTCTGCTCTGCTTCAGTGCTCATGTTCCCCTATCCAGGCCCTCTAAGTGGTGGTGGCCCCTGCGGAGTAGGGATGGGTATAGCCATGACTGACCCATTTGCAGCAAGATAGCAGCTCTCCAAAACAGCTCTCCAAAGCAGGAGCTTTCGGGATCTTTGCCAAGTTGAGAATGACTAAAGGAAATTTGTGGGTCCATTCAGAGGAACTGTCCACATACCTTTCTGCTGTCCGCATACTCAGGAGTTTAAAATAGGACTTGGAAAGTTGGGGAAAGTTGAGAGATCAACTAAGAATGGCACTAGGAGCTCTGGAAGGGTAAAGTTTCTAGATTGGCCAGAAATGCGGTTTCAAAATGTCCACGAAGCACAGACATCGATCCAGGACATGTCATCATGCCACATGGGCGTGGTCACATGGTGAGGTTCGGAGGCGTCCGCGATGTCGTCAGATGGAACAATGGCTTAAAAAGTTGTAGAAAGTTG
The DNA here is from genome assembly GCF_040938575.1 of Ambystoma mexicanum. Classification (NCBI taxonomy): domain Eukaryota; kingdom Metazoa; phylum Chordata; class Amphibia; order Caudata; family Ambystomatidae; genus Ambystoma; species Ambystoma mexicanum. The sequence goes on along the minus strand of NC_090936.1, from coordinate 850,814,913 downwards.
ATAGAAGTGTTAAGAATGTTGGTAGGAGGTGGGGAATGGCAAAGTTCTAGCTTGAAACTTCCTAGATTTGCTGAAAATACAGTTTCAAAATGTCTGCGAAGTCCAGACACTGATCACAGATACATCATTACGCTGTACGGGGGCAGTCACATGATGACGTCCGGGGCTGCCGTGATGCCAGAGCGGCATCTGCAGACCACAGCGCTGAAAACCAACTGGTACATGCGCAGTGACATCCACGACCAGGTGTGTACGTTTGAGGACTAATTAAAAGTGCGCCATGCAAGAATAGACATGTCTGAACTAGGCAAGACGTCCACGAATGCCAGACACTACAGTGATGTCACAGTGACGGATGTATGCCGACAAAAACATGTGGAGTCCACTGACTTTTAATTGGAATTTTTAAAAATAATTGTTTGCAATCACATACAAACTATTCATACTATAAACAATAACTTAATTTAAGAAAGGGATGGGGAATCAGACTCGAAAACCTAAATAGGACTATTTGCAGGTTATTTAAAATCATCATCAAAAGAAGAGAAGTTTCATCAAACCGTCTGTCATTTATATTTTCTGGATTTGATTGAGGTGATTGCTGGGGGCAACGCGGACAGGTTAAGTAGAGCAGTGATAATTAAGATTTCTAATTACATGATTTTTTTATATAAATTGCAAGTTCTTTAAAGTTATTTCTAAGTACATCTATTTTTAAACACAAGTTCATGATTTCATTCTGTACAGTTAGGGATTGGGATTGTCTTTGTGGTTGTTGAGGTTCTCCATGAAAAAAATAAGAAATTATTATTTCAATAAGCTCTGTATAAGTTAATTTATTTGTTTGCATCAAACATATATTATTTACCATTGGTGATTTCGTCATCACTCATTTCTTTTTTTAGGAAAGTACTATTATAGCCACTAAAGCGTGTTTGCCATTTCTGTGAAAATATAGAATGGTGGTATTTGCTTATGAGTAATGTTTATATAATGAATGGTAATAATAGAAAAATAAATAAAGTGGTGTACTTACTATTTGGTAACAGATTATTTTCCAATGTGGTGTTGCTGTATCTCAGTGCGTATTAAGAGTTGTATTAAACTGATAATATGAGATGTACAGTTATACTTTGTGTTTTGTATATTCCATAATATTGTGTGCTAAATTAAAAATTCAATGTTGATTTGTATAAACATGTATATTTGGGTGTAGTAAATATTAGTAATATTGGTTTATGTATATGGTTTTGTTATTAGACAAAATGATCAGTTGTCACCTGTGCTTCTGGGTTTTGTTGATGCTACCTACTATCCACAGACTATTATACTGCCCCATGGATGCTGTTTTCGTCTACTCCCCACTCATTTTCCCACAGTGAAAAAGTCAACATTTCTGCGCAGCGCACAGCAACAACCACCGGACTTAATTGGACCAGGTATGAAAGAACTTGGGCATGAAGCTGAGCTGGGTCTTCTCTCAGACAGCCCTTTAAGATGAGTAGGAATACCCTGGAGATGGATGGGGATGCAGATTTTATTCAGACATCAATAATCAAGATGACACAAATAGTTTGGCAAAGTACATCTGTTTTAATGTCAAGTATTTAAAACAGGGAGTACAACGAACTTCAGCAATCGCTTGATCCTCTGACTCTACTTACTTCACAAAAAGCTGGGCTCTTATACCCATAATTGATATGATATGATAGTTTATTTATATAGCGCCTATACACAATGTGTTTCAAAGCGCTTCAAGGCAAGGGAGGGAACAAGGGAAAATACAATGACATTCTCACAGACCATGAACAGTAAGGATGTGAAATTAACTATCATACTCGGCCTGACGACATTTCAGATAGTGCAAGAGCTAAACCATAGATAAGGAAGGGAGGGGGAGAGTGGGAAGGAAATGGAAACAGACAGGCGACTACCGTACTAGGCCTGACAACATTTCTGGTAGAGCCGGAGAAAAACAAAGGTGAGGAAGAGGGGTGCAGAAAGGGAGGGGAGGAACAAAACAAGTGACTATCGTACTAGGCCTGACAACGTTTCAGATAGTGCTGAGGGAGGGGGGGAGCAGTAAGGGGATGGGGGAGCGAGAGTCGAGGTTGCTATCATACTAGGTCCAGGGACAATTCTGATAGAGTAAGTGCGTAGAAGAAAGTAAGGGGAGGAAGGGAGAGGGGAGGAGAGAACAGAGAGTAAGCAGTCAAAAAGAATGGGGAAGTAAGAGGGGCGAGCAAATACTTCAAAGGGATTGTGTCCTTTGACGTATTCCTTATCTTTGATAATACGTTTCCAGCTTGCTGGCCTCGGAAATATTTTCTGTAGAGGGCGATGCGCGTCGACGTCCGCCGAGTCGATGACCCTCGATGGCCACCGTATCGGCGCCGACGTCACCATGCCCATAAATAGCCACGCGCTGCGTCCGTTGCTCAGTTCCGTTTTTCCGCACTTCGTGGGGCCTCGGAACATCGTTGCTCAGTTCAGTCAGGATAACCCTCTACATCTACTCAAATAAATACCAACTCGTTCTCGATGGCATCTTCATCGGAACCGACGACGCCGCGATCCGGCTTCAAGAAATGTCGAGACTGCGGTAAAAAAATGTGGATAACGGATCCACACAGGATCTGCTTGTGGTGCTTGGGAGCCGAGCACCATTGTTCGGAGTGTGAGGACTGCATGTCCATGACGGCGAAAGCCTTGAAGGAGCACAAGGGGAAGCTCGAGAGAGGTAAGTCAGTCAAAAACTCCTTGAAGGTTTCTTCGGCTGAGTCGAGGCATTCGTCTCCTCGCCGTCGAAAACATTCCCATTCTAGATCTCGAAGTAGCTCCCACCATTCGTCGAGATCAAGACACTCAAAAAAGAGACATCGAAGATCCCCTTCTTCGTCATCTTCTGTTTCCCCAGAAAGGGTCTCCTGTCCCACAAAACACAGCTCTTAGGCTGAGTGGGAGGAATTCAGAAAGAAAATGTTAAGCGTCTTCGAGAAAGCGGCCTCGACCCCCTCGAAGACAGCTGAGGGTGAACCCCGGGTGAAAAAAAACCCAAAAAATCAAAACGCTGCGAGTCGCTGTACCTGGCGAAACATTCCACCCGAGAGTGCCACGAGCCATCGGGTAAGAAGGCACCATCTTCGACACCGTCGTCTAAGATTCCTTCGACGCATGGATCGGCGCCATCAACACCGTTGTCGAAGGGTTCTTCTAGCATCGGTCGATGGACTCGACGCCATCGTCGATGCCGACATCGACGCCGATGAAAGAGAAGACCAAGGCTACTCCACAGCCAACGGTGATTCCAAGGGCCTCCGGCACGACGCCGAGACCGTTGTCGACATCCTTGAGTAGGATCCCGATCCTCTCGAGTTCTTGGAGACCTCTTCCAGTTTTCTCGACGCCGTTCTCGGCACTTTCGAAGCCTGTCACATCGGCGTCATCGACATTGACGTTTTCTCGCCCAATAATGACAAGTTTGGCTCCTTCTGCCTTACAGATGGGTTTTACACCATTTCAGAGGTCAGAGTACCCTGGACTATCTTCAATTTATGAAGAGGGGGAAGATTCTGACCAGGAAACATTTGGGTTGCAGAGGACTACACTGCCTATTTCAGAGGATTTCACCTCTGAGGAAAGAAGGTTGAAGGACCTACAGGAGTCACTACATGAGGCTAGTGGGCTGGACACTTCCCCAGAAGTGGAATTTGTTAATCCAGACCCAGGTGAACATGCCGAAACACCCTATAGAACCCTTATGGCAAGAATTATTGAATTTTAAGTTGGTCTGCGCCTTCGCCTGTTTTTCAACAGGATGACCTGACAGACATATTAGACAAAGGTCCACAGGAGGACCCTGTGGTCCCCTTCCATGCAGCCTTACAAAGGGAAATTACATCTAATTGGGAAACTCCTGAAGTTATCCCTGCTGTCAATAAAAGATTGTCAGCCAAGTATAGGGTAGCGGCTGCTGACCCTGAATACTTATCAAAACACCTGACTCCAGAGAGCCTAGTGGTCCAAGCAGCAACTTCATCTAGCAGTAGGACCACTTACCCTACTGTCCCACAGGATAGAGATGACAAGAGGTACGATTTTATGGCGAAGAAAGTCTTCTCTGCTTGTAGTATGGCATTGAAGTCCATCAATGCCACCTGTACGCTCGCCAGTTTCAGTCACACACTGTGGGAGTGTGCTTCATCAGCGGCTGACTGCATACCCGAAGGAGAGGAAAAGGAAGCCTTCCTTAACATTATTAAAGATGGCAAAGATGCCATGTACGAATCACTTCAAACTGACATTGATTCCGCTGACAGTATCAGCAGGGCCATGGCGGTAAGTACAACAATCCGCAGGCATGCGTGGTTGCGAAAGTCTGGCTTTGCTCCAGATCTACAGGTCAGACTTTTGAATATGCCCTTTGACGGCTCTTCATTATTCGGAAAAAAGGCTGATGACAGTCTGGAAAAGTTGCAGACTTCTAAAGCAGCAGCAAAATATTTAGAAGCTGCTATCCGCCAAACTCCTTTTCGCACCTCAGGAACCTCTGGGAGAGGAAAGTCCTTTCGCTATTATTCCACATTCGGGAAAGGCAGAGGACAGCCGGCTCAAAGAGGCCAAAGGAGATCCACCCGAGGTGGACAGGTCAAAGGTACTAAGGCCGCAGCAGCAGCAGGTGCCTCTTTACCCTCGGCATCTGCATCAGCCGCCCCCAAACCACTCTGAGGTCTTTCCACACAAAACACCTGTAGGGGGCAGGTTAACTCACCATCTGACGGAATGACAGGCTATAACGTCAGATGCTTGGGCATTGGAGACAGTTGCCCAGGGTTACTGCCTACCCTTTCTACACATCCCTCAGAGTCATCCACTGGGGAACAGCTCTCTAAAAGTTCCAGATCTGCTCCTCTTGCAGGAAATTATAGACCTGCTCGAGAAAGGTGCCATAGAACCCGTACCTGTAGCGGACAGGAACAAGGGCTGGTACTCCCCCTACTTTCTCATACCAAAGAAGGACGGAGGACTGAGACCCATCCTGGACCTATGAGAATTGAACAAGTTCCTCAGGAAGGACAAGTTCAAGATGGTAACTCTCTCTCAGATCCTTCAGGCCCTCCAGCTCCAGGACTGGCTGGTATCTCTGGACCTTCAGGATGCTTATTTCCATGTGCCAATCCATCTCAAACACAGGAAATACCTGAGGTTCGCAATTGGCGACTAATTTCGAGTTCTGCCATTTGGGTTGACCTCCGCCCTGAGGGTCTTCACCAAGCTAATGTCAGTAGTGGCGGCGAGTCTAAGGAGGGAAGGGATCCACGTCTACCCCTACCTGGACGATTGGCTGATCAGGGCTGTATCTTCGAAACAGGCCCAGGTCCATCTAGATTATGTCTGCCACTTCCTTCGCAAACTGGGCTTCTCCCTCAATTTAAAGAAGTCACAGATGATACCATCACAGAGACTCCAGTTCATTGGAGCGGTCCTGGGCACTTCCCTGGGAAAAGCCTCGGCACCAGAGGTGAGGGCTTAAGATATTCTGCAGATGGTCAAGTTTCAAAATGCCCAACGTCTCCCAGCCTTCGACTTTTTGAGGTTGCTAGGCCTCATGGCATCCTGCATCTTCCTTGTGCCAGAGGCTCGCCTGAGAATGAGATCTCTTCAGTGGGCACTGAGAACTCAGTGGTCACAATTCTCAGGGAGAATGACAGATCTCCTCCAGATTCTGGACAAAGTAGCCCGCGACCTTCAATGGTGGGCCTATCCAGAGAACATCTTGAAAGGAGAACTGTTTTGGCAACCATGGCCGGAGATAACAGTAGTCACAGATGCCTCTCTCACGGGGTGGGGAGCCCATGCCAACGACTTGACCATCAGCGGTCGTTGGTCTCCATCGGAGTCCAGACTACACATCAACCTATTGGAGCTGAGAGCGATCAGACTAGCGCTGAAAGCTTTCCTGCCATCAGTACAGGGGAGAAATGTCCTGATAATGACGGACAACACGGTGGCCATGCACTACCTCAACAAAAGAGGAGGTGTAGGATCACTGCCACTGTGCAGAGAGGCAATGCAGCTCTGGTTTTGGGCAATTCGGGAAGGAATCTCTCTATAGGCAGTCCACCTAGCCGGAGAGAAGAACTTGACAGTGGACACTCTGAGCAGGCAGAGCACAGTCTCCCACAAGTGGGAGCTAGCTAAGGAAGTCCTTCAAGAGATCTTCGCCCTTTGGGGAACCCCTCAGGTGGATCTGTTCGCCACAAGCACCAACAGAAAGTGCGATATGTTCTGTTCAAGGGAATTTCCCCCAAGAGGAGCTCTAGGAGACGCGTTCATAGTGGACTGGGAGTTTCCACTCCTTTACGCGTTCCCACCAGTCCCTGTTATTCCTCAAATGATCAGGAGGTTGAGAAGATTCCGGAAAACCATGATCCTAATTGCCCCAGACTGGGCCAGGATACCTTCTAGATGTGCCCATCTGCCCTCCAATACGTCTTCCACTCAAAGAGAATCTTCTCTTGCAGAAGGGAGGTCAGGTTCCCCATCCAGATACCAGAACCCTCAACCTTCACGCTTGGCTTCTGAAAGGGTGAGGTACAAGAATTGGGATCTCCCTGATGACATCATGGAGGTGTTGCTTTCGGCCAGAAGGCCAGCAAAAAAGTCTTTATACCGCTGCCGTTGGAACAAATTTTGCAGCTGGTGTAGGGAAGAGAATATCGACCCTTTTTCATGTGGTACACCAACTGTGTTATCGTTTCTACTCTACTTGGCAAACTCAGGCCTTCAAGTTGGCACTCAAGTGCAATGCGGAGGAACCATCGTATTTCAAACTACCTCTAGTGATACAATTTCTCAAGGGATTAACTAATGTTTATCCTCCAAAACCATTCCAGGTTCCCTTATGGGACTTAAATTTAGTCTTAAACTTCCTAATGGGCACTCCATTCGAACCACTTCACTCTTGTTCGCTGAGATTTCTCACGCTTAAAACTGTCCTATTGGTAGCACTAACATCTGCTAGGAGGGTGAGCGAGCTACAAGCTCTCTCCTGTAAAGCCCCACATACGATTTTCCACAAGGACAACGTTGTCCTACAGGTGAAGCCTAATTTCCTCCCAAAGGTGGTTTCTGAATTTCATATTACTCAGAAAATTACCTTACCTTCGTTCTACCCTCCTCCCCATCCGGGGAAAGAGGAAGAAAGGCTACATAGGCTGGACCCAAGGCGAGCTCTCAGCTTTTACATCAGAAGAATGGCTAGGATCAGGCAAGCAGGCCAACTGTTTGTAGGATACTCAGCTCACAAGATGGGACTACCCATAACAAAACAAACCATTTCCAGGTGGATTATTTTGGCCATTCTGGAATGTTACAAACTGGCAGGGAAAGAGCCACCCCAAAATCTTAGGGCTCATTCAACCAGGGGTATCGCAGCCTCTTCGGATCTCCAAAGAGGGGTACCGGTCCGAGACATATGTGCGGCTGCCACATGGTCGTCCGCACATACATTCACAAAATTTTACAACCTGGATTCCTCCATTAGTCAAGAGACCAGATTTGGCAAAGCCGTATTACATTCGGTCCATCCCTAAAGGGATACATAACATTCTTACTCCCACCTCCAATTACATGCCACTGCTATGTGAGTCTATCAAAGATAAGGAATACGTCGGAGGACACAATCCCTTCGAAGAACAAGTTACTTCTTACCTTGTAACGTTCTTTCGACGGGATGTTCCTCCGACGTATTCCTTATCACCCCTCCCATCCATCCCCGCAGTAATACTTCCCTTGCGGTTGCAGCTTACTCTCCTTCAATGTCAATAACCAATTCAGGCATGACTTTTCTTATGCTACAAAACGGAACTGAGCAACGGACGCCGCGCGTGGCTATTTATGGGCATGGTGACGTCGGCGCCGATACGGTGGCCGTCGAGGGTCATCGACTCGGCGGACGCCGACACGCAGCGCCCTCTACAGAAATAATTTCCGAGGCCAGCAAGCTGGAAACGTATTATCAAAGATAAGGAATACGTCGGAGGAACATCCCGTCGAAAGAACGTTACAAGGTAAGAAGTAACTTGTTCAACTGTAGAAGCCAGCAGTAACAAATAATGTTACAAGCCGGGATACAAGATGAAGATGGGAACAACACGATACAGGGTCACCATGAGTACAAGATGCAGAAGAAGTCCAGCATGAGAGTTGAGAATGTAATAGGACAGACTCCTGTGTGGGGGAAGAGGGTGGTGGGGGTACAAGGGAACAACACGGGTGGACCAGAGAGGGTGGGGATGATCTGTGGCGACAGAGGGTGTAAACACATGTTGGTGCATGCTTACCTGCTGTCTTAGCAGGGGTTCGGGTCCTGGATCCTCCTGGTCCGAACAGGTCCAAAAATGATTTGCCCTTTTCTTTGACTGCCCTTCGTTTTGGCGCCCGGGCGAGAGACACCCTTGATCTAAGAGTTAAGAGCAGGAAGGAAGAGGTAGGGCTAAGAAGGTGTCATGATCTCTGCTTCCAAAAGATCAGGACTTGCCCGACTCCCTTGGAAGCAGACCCATAACCCCGGTTCCGAGTGCCAGCCAGTCCCAATTGGGACCTTTTGGACCCTGTCCTGGCGCCAGTGGCACCAGGCTCATAAAGATGCCCAGTCACAGCGCTGGAAGCGCCGGGCTCATAATGCTTGGGTGGACTTACCTGCAGCAGACCATGCTGCTTACTTACCTGCCAGTTGAACCCCTGATCCTCTTCTGTTTGGGACTACTTTTCCTGTTGGGTGGGGCAGGAGCCACTCCCTAGGTTCAGAACACTGGAACTCTTCTGGAAAGCAGGAACTCTTTTCTTACCTAGGCATGGCTGTGGAAGGAGACACCTAAGCACTACAGGAGGCTATTTAAACCACACCCGATGGATGAATCTTGCTTTGTGTTATTCTGCATTCTCTGCAGCAGAACGCTCATCGTGTCTTCTGCTTCTGATCCTGGGCCTAAGGGAACAAAGGCTTACTATCCTGGAATCCAGTCTTCAGCAGCACCTGTAAAGACAAAGAAAGAACAGGTTAGCACTTCGGTCTTCAGTGGCAGCGCATCTCTTACCTGGTCCATCGGCTGTCACCAACGCCTCGCGCTGCATTCTGGCATCTGAAAGACAAAGGCTTACCTACTCTTCGCATGCTCCGGAGGTCTTCGCACTGCATTCCGGCATCTGAAAGACAAAAGCTTACCAGCTCTTCGCACGCTCCGGAGGCCTTCGGCGCTGCATTCCGCATCTGAAAGACAAAAGAAGGTGCGTTTAAAGACATTGGGCAACTTTATTACTCACGTGCCATTACTCCTTCCCACGCCGAATCCAGTGGTTATTCCAGCACCCTTCAGCTTCTCTAAAGCTCCGAACTTGTACCTGCAAGATAAAAGGGACAGTTAGTGCGCATCGTGAAGCAGGCTACAAGCGCTTACTTACGTGCTTCCAGGCGCTTCTATTCCTCACGCGGGTTCGATCCTCAACTCTCATCAGCCCGCCATCCGCCATCGCCGGAACCCTGCAAAACAAGAGATATCATTACAAAAGACTTTTAAGACATTTGAAGTGCCCAGAACTTACCGTTCGTGCAGTTAACGACGGACAGCAGTCCTCTGAGGTCAAGAGGCCTGCACCCTTATCCAGTGAAGAAACTGGTTACGGCACCCTGCCCCGAGGCAGATGGAGAGCTCGGCGTTCACTTACCTAAGGTGAGGGCGTTAACCTTTGGGGTTCTACAGGAGAAGAGAAAGGGAAGGGGAGAGAGGCACCCAATAACCCCAGTTCATTAATCCCATATTTTCTATCTGCAGACATCTTACTCTTCGAGTCAGACATACAGTGCACAGAGGTCCAGCCCAAAGAGCCAACCGTGTGTTACACATCACCTTTGAAGATACGGCATTCACCCAGTCAAGACCAGCGCCTCTGCGGGAATCAGGTGAGCGTTACAGAACACAAAGCCTACTGCAAAACTCCCACCCAGGCGCTATGGAAACCTCGGATACCGACCAGCTAGCCCAGTTACTTGGGGAACTAAGAGCAGAAGTGCATGCAGCCCGTCAGGAAACGAATGCTCTAAGAAGGGAACTGATTATTTCCAAGGAGCGAACAGACGATCTCGCTAGATAATTGCTACAGTCACAAGCCGGACAAACTCCGTTACCCGCATCAGGGGCAAATCTTCCTTCAACATCCTCTACGAACCCAGTGCAGATCAACCTACCTGGGAATGTACCTCTGGCTCCGCCCAAACGATTTTCTGGTGACCCAAAGAGGTTTGCAGTATTTATTAATCAGTGCCGGTTGCACTTCTTATGCCGGCCAGCAGCCTTTCCAACTGATCAAGCTAAGGTAGCTTTCGTGCTTTCATACCTTAGTGGCAATGCGGCAGACTGGTCGATCCCTCTAGTTAATCAAGATGATCCGGTTCTCCATGATTTTCAAGCTTTTCAGCTCAGTATGGAAAAACTTTTTGCAAGACATTCACAGGGGCAGGCCTTGGACAATGAGCTCCTTTCATTGCGACAAGGTAATCAAGACCTTTTGGCTTATATTGCGTCTTTCAACAGACTGATAGTGGAAACTCGATGGCCTGAGAACAAAAGGATTACGCTGTTTTATAGAGGTCTACGTGGAGAGCTCAAAGATGTGTTAGCCCAAGTAGTGAATCCCCCGCAAGACTGTTCGGACTATATTGACTTAATCGTTCAAATTGACCACAGACTGCAGAACAGGAAGGCCGATCGTTCCAAGTTTGATGCTCGAGTATTTTCCAAACCACCAACTCCTACCAAAGGAGTAGACTCCGGGGAACCCATGCAAATAGGGGGCCTGAAAGGACCACTAACACAAAAGGAGCGGGAAAGGAGAAAACAGCTGCAATTATGCCTAAATTGCGGAAACTCGGGGCACTTTCTTCGAGACTGTCCGGTGAAACCAGCCAAGAAGGCAGTAGGAGCTGCAGTTACCAGGGTCACAAACTCTGAGCAGGGAAACGACCTCGCCCGACAAGAATAGAGGTCCTCTTGCCGAGGGTTAAAACCAGTTCAGTGACCTCGCATTTCGTGATACCTATGGTCCTCATTAGCCCTGAACATCCGGATCGATTACATGCCATTGAAGCTTACGTCGACAGCGGTGCCATCGGAAATTATGTGGATCATGAAATGGTTTTGAGGATGAATCTGACTCTTTGTCCAAAGGCTGTAAAGGACGTCATTACTACGGTGGATGGTACGGAGATAGCCTCCGGACCAGTAACGCATACCACCCAAGAAGTGACGCTAGTAAGTCAAGATGGACACCATGAGAAGATCGTGTTCGATGTGATCAAGGCCCCTCAGTTCCAGATTATTCTAGGAATTCCTTGGTTAGAGAAGCACAATCCTCAGATCGATTGGCGAGCAAGAACGGTTCAGTTTCCAGAATGTGTCTCTACTTGTCACCCTCGACCTGGTGTTGCACTGGCAGCAATTTCCTCGGAGGCTCCCCAGTTACCTCCTGAATACCTAGAATTCCAAGATGTTTTCCGGAAGGATCAGGCTAACTCTCTACCTCCTCATAGGTCTTATGACTGCCAGATAGACCTGATACCTGGATCTACTCCTCCTTGTAGTAGAATTTATGCCCTCACCGAGCCTGAGAATCTTCACCTCCGACAATACCTGGATCAATACCTAGCAAATGGGTTTATTCGTCCTTCCAAGTCCCCTGCTTCCTCAGCTTTGTTCTCCGTTCCAAAAAAAGAAGGGGACCTTAGAACTTGTATAGATTATCGCGCCCTGAACCAGATCACCGTTAAGAATAGATATCCGTTACCTTTGATCCCTGAACTCCTGGACCAAGTCAAAAAAGCATGCATATATACAAAGCTGGATCTTAGAGGAGCCTACCACTTGGTACGAGTAAAAGAGGGCGATGAATGGAAGACGGCCTTCCGCACCAAGAATGGGCTATTTGAATATCAGGTCATGCCCTTCGGACTTTGCAATGCCCCGGCCACCTTTCAATATTTTATGAACGATGTCCTCAGAGAGCTCATAGATGTGTGCGTTGTTGTTTACATTGACGACATCCTCGTTTATTCTTCATCGGAAACTGAACATCGGAAACACGTGAAAATGGTCCTCGAGAGATTGCGTCAACACAAACTTTTCGCTAAGTTGGAAAAATGTGTTTTCAACGTGACTGAAGTTGAATTCTTGGGATTCATATTATCACCTAGCGGAGTGCGTATGGATTCAAAGAAGGTCGATGCAATTCTCAAATGGCCATCGCCATCCTCCGTAAAAGGTGTTCAAAGCATGTTAGGCTTTGCTAACTTTTACTGCAGGTTTATCCCCGAATTCTCTCGAATAGTCCAGCCCATCATCGCCTTGTTAAAGAAAAACAAACGTTTTGAATGGTCTACCGAGGCGGAACAAGCTTTCCAGAATTTGAAGACTAGATTTATCTCTGCACCGATCTTAAAACATCCTCGCCCAGAACTCCCCTACATCGTTGAAACTGATGCTTCGAGCCTTGCCATGGGGGCAGTTCTATCACAAAAGGACCCAGTAACCAATCAGTTGCATCCCGTGGCATTTTGGTCCCGCAAATTCTCGCCTCCTGAAATCAATTACACTATTACTGATAAGGAACTTCTAGCTATCAAGTCCGCCTTTAAGGCTTGGCGGCATTATCTTCTGGGGGCCCGACACACCGTTACTGTGATTACAGATCACCGAAACCTGCAATATTTGAAAACCGCAAAAGCTCAATCCTCTAGGCAACTCCGTTGGGCACTATTCTTTGCTGAGTTTGACTTCATAATTACCTATCGACCTGGTACAAAAAACGGTAAAGCTGATGCCCTTTCTCGGATGGGAGTGGAAGAACATTTGATCAATCCTAAACCTGTACCTATCATTCCCGAACAAAGAATTCTAGGTGTAATCGCCACACAATTCATAGAGGAAGTTAAGGATAAAGCCAGGCTACTGGTAACTCCAGCAGACATACAGAATTGGCATCTGCAGGGAAAAGACTTTACGGTGAAGGACAACCTATTATATTTCCAAGAACGGTTATACCTGCCCAGCACAGATTTACAGAAAAAGGTAATCTCTTGTTATCACGATTCTTTAATGGAAGGACATCCCGGTATGACCAAGACCTCGGAAAAGATCAAGCGCTACTTCTGGTGGCCGTCTTGGAAAAAAGATATCAGAGACTTTATAATGTCCTGTGGAGTATGCGCCCAAAACAAGAGTCAAAAGGAAAAACCAGCCGGCCTCTTACGCCCTATTGACATCCCGCCTCGCCCTTGGCATACGCTTTCTATGGACTTCATCACCGATCTACCTCCATGCTCCGGATACAATACGATCCTAGTAATCGTGGACCTATTCTCCAAGATGGCGCATTTCATTCCACTCAAAGGCTTACCAACAGCAGCAACTCTGGCCCGAGAATTTCTCGAAAACATCGTCCGACTGCACGGTTTTCCTTCAGTTCTAATTTCGGATCGAGGTAGTCAATTTATTTCTCATTTTTGGCGAAGTTGCTGTCGGTCGGCTCAAATTGATGTGAGACTTTCGACCAGCCACCACCCTCAAACCGACGGACAAACCGAGAGGACCAATCAAACTCTGGAACAGTATTTGCGCTGCATGCTACAACAAACTGAAAAAACTTGGAAAGATATCCTTTTGATAGCCGAATATGCCTACAATAACTCTGTCCACTCGGGAACTGGGAAAACCCCGTTTTTTCTTTTATACGGTAGTCACCCTCGAACCTCGGAGTTGGATCCACTCCAAGATCTTGGAACACCAGCAGTAGACCACCTGCATTCTACAATCACCCAAGCCTTTAAGGAAGCCGTTTCTCACCTTCAAAGGGCTAAAGAACAATACAAGAAAGGAGCAGACCAACATCGGAAGGAAGCCCCCCAATATCAAGTAGGAGATCAAGTCTGGTTATCCACCAAATATCTACCTCTAAAAGGACCACGCACATTCAACCCAAGATACCTTGGTCCCTATTCCATCACTACCATAGTAAATCCAGTAGCGGTCAAGTTGGACTTGCCCCCTCACATGAAGATACATCCGGTCTTCCACGTCTCTCTATTAAAACCCTTGCAACCTCAAACCCGACTAACTACATCTCCAAAAACTATTCTAGTTGATGGAGAACTCGAGTTTGAAGTCAAAAGCATCCTGGATTCCAAGATCTCCAAATCTAAACTATTTTACCTGATTGACTGGAAAGGCTACGGTCCCCAAGAAAGATCCTGGGAACCTGCAGAATATGTCCACGCGCCTCGTCTAATCAAAAGATTTCATCGAACATTTCCTAACAAGCCCAAACCCCCGGAGAAGCCCGGTTTGGGAGGGGCCTTGAGGGGGGGTGCTGTCATGATCTCTGCTTCCAAAAGATCAGGACTTGCCCGACTCCCTTGGAAGCAGACCCATAACCCCGGTTCCGAGTGCCAGCCAGTCCCAATTGGGACCTTTTGGACCCTGTTCTGGCGCCAGTGGCACCAGGCTCATAAAGATGCCCAGTCCCAGCGCTGGAAGCGCCGGGCTCATAATGCTTGGGTGGACTTACCTGCAGCAGACCATGCTGCTTACTTACCTGCCAGTTGAACCCCTGATCCTCTTCTGTTTGGGACTACTTTTCCTGTTGGGTGGGGCAGGAGCCACTCCCTAGGTTCAGAACACTGGAACTCTTCTGGAAAGCAGGAACTCTTTTCTTACCTAGGCGTGGCTGTGGAAGGAGACAGCTAAGCACTACAGGAGGCTATTTAAACCACACCCGATGGATGAATCTTGCTTTGTGTTATTCTGCATTCCCTGCAGCAGAACGCTCATCGTGTCTTCTGCTTCTGATCCTGGGCCTGAGGGAACAAAGGCTTACCATCCTGGAATCCAGTCTTCAGCAGCACCTGTAAAGACAAAGAAAGAACAGGTTAGCACTACGGTCTTCAGTGGCAGCGCATCTCTTACCTGGTCCATCGGCTGTCACCAACGCCTCGCGCTGCATTCTGGCATCTGAAAGACAAAGGCTTACCTACTCTTCGCATGTTCCGGAGGTCTTCGCACTGCATTCCGGCATCTGAAAGACAAAAGCTTACCAGCTCTTCGCACGCTCCGGAGGCCTTCGGCGCTGCATCCCGCATCTGAAAGACAAAAGAAGGTGTGTTTAAAGACATTGGGCAACTTTATTACTCACGTGCCATTACTCCTTCCCACGCCGAATCCAGTGGTTATTCCAGCACCCTTCAGCTTCTCTAAAGCTCCGAACTTGTACCTGCAAGATAAAAGGGACAGTTAGTGCGCATCGTGAAGCAGGCTACAAGCGCTTACTTACGTGCTTCCAGGCGCTTCTATTCCTCACGCGGGTTCGATCCTCAACTCTCATCAGCCCGCCATCCGCCATCGCCGGAACCCTGCAAAACAAGAGATATCATTACAAAAGACTTTTAAGACATTTGAAGTGCCCAGAACTTACCGTTCGTGCAGTTAACGACGGACAGCAGTCCTCTGAGGTCAAGAGGCCTGCACCCTTATCCAGTGAAGAAACTGGTTACGGCACCCTGCCCCGAGGCAGATGGAGAGCTCGGCGTTCACTTACCTAAGGTGAGGGCGTTAACCTTTGGGGTTCTACAGGAGAAGAGAAAGGGAAGAGGAGAGAGGCACCCAATAACCCCAGTTCATTAATCCCATATTTTCTATCTGCAGACATCTTACTCTTCGAGTCAGACATACAGTGCACAGAGGTCCAACCCAAAGAGCCAACCGTGTGTTACACATCACCTTTGAAGATACGTCATTCACCCAGTCAAGACCGGCGCCTCTGCGGGAATCAGGTGAGCGTTACAGAAGGTGGGTGTTGCTTAGGCCAGGTGACCTAGATCCACTTACACCTGCTCCACAGCTGCAAAGGAAAAGAGGCTGGAGGGCTCCTTAAGTAGGGAAAAAAGCAGCAGGCAGGAGGCACCAGGTGGAGAAGGCTTAGTAAGTGGTGAAAAAGAGTGGCAACCAGGAAGGCACCAGGTGGGCGGGGCTTAGGCCAGGTGACCTAGATCCACTTTCACCTGCTCCCCAGCTGCAAAGGAAAAGAGGCTGGAGGGCTCCAACCTCTTTTTTGATTGGTCAATTGGTCATCATTGACGTTTTGACCTGCGTCATTACCAACGTCATCCTACGTGGCAAACTACAAAATCCTAACAGAGGGTGTGATTGGATCTAAGTGTTCTAAGTATAGGGTCTATATCTATATAAACCAGTGCAGGAAGGTGATAGGATACTTAACATCAGGTGGGGCAACTAAGCCCTCCCCTCAAAATGGCCCCTATGAGTTTCACTAAATGTACAGCCTTCTATTGGCTACACAAACTATAGGACCCTAAATTACGCAGTCCCCCACAATTGGTTAGCTCCTAACCCCTGTCAGTACTTTTCCACCTACGTCTAGCAGCATGCAAACTGAACAACCAGGTGCGGGTGAGCTCGTCTTAGCACCAGCTTCCCACCAATTAGCATATCATCCCTCATCCCCTCAATGGTCCAGTGTCAATTAGTGTTTGAAGTTTGGCCTTGAGTCTGTACTGTGTTCTAAGAATGTCTAGGGAGTGTTGGCACCAGCCGGTCTTCGTGCATAGGAGTGACCATCTTGCCCGTCCAACTTCCCTCTATACCACGTGACTACGTGACTGGACACCAGGAAATCGAGCTTTTTGTGTATTTGATTTTATTCTCCAATAGTGCTCTGACGTCTTTTGTTTTTGCTTGACCTTTCTGAACAGGTGCCTCTGTTCCTTCATGTTAATTGTATCCAATGTCAGCCAATTCCAGTTTGATAAGACCTTGGCTTTTTTGGCTCTGTCAACTCCTTAGCTCAGCTTTTATTCTGTTTAATTCAATTGCTTTTTCTTAACTGCAACACTGAAATGAGGCCTTCTTGCTTTGTTCAGTACTGCTTCTATGCGTAGTGGACACATCCATCCTTTACTTGTCCATATGTATCTATATATGTATATGTTGGACCTTTCCGCGGTCTAACTATTCAAAGGCATGTGGCTAACTTCATGATTTTTTTGCTGCTTGCGCTTCATTGCATCTGTACACGTTTAAACTAAATAAGTATCTTCATCAGGTCTGTTGCATATGTTTTTCACCTTGATCCCAAGATGTCACTTATCCATGATACTTTCTTGATGGTTTATAAATCATCTGCATCCTCTGGTCTGTTTATCTCTTCTATGGGTGTGAACTCGATTTTGTATGACGTCACCATTCATCTTTGCCTTTTAGTTTCTCTGCTTCTTCAGGAATCTCATTCAAATGGCCATCATATTGTCTTGTATGCAGGTATGGTTTCCTTAATGGGTACCTTACCTCCCATATTCTCTTAGGTATAGGTATTCTTATGGGTACTGCACAGGGTCCATGCTCTTCTCTTTGTTGGTTTAACTGTTCTGTGTATGTCACATACTTTGGTTCATACTTTTCAGGTAATGTAGGCGGGGCTGTGGGGGGAGGGTTACTTGGCTCCTCCTCTACAAAGCATTGACTCGATTTACAGGAGGTGCCTGGGGTTATTGCATCCAGACGTTTTTTTTATATTTGACAGAGAGGGGGGTGCTCCCTTCTCACAACGTTATAGCTATAACATATCCCATGGTGCTTTGTAGGAGAGAGGCTTTTTAGAAATGAAACAGCTGACTCTTTTTTGTTCGATGCAAGAGATACGGTTATTAAGGAACTAACCGCAGCTGGCCAAAAATGAAAAGTGGGGAAAATGCCATTTGAAGGGGGGAAAAGTGAAAAAGTAGGTTTGGGTGAGGTTGGCGGCTGGAGATGTAGATTTACATATTTTTCAAATTTTAGTCCATTTATTACTGTGCTTTTCTCACTCCTTCTTGTAGTGCCAAAAATGTTGATGATTTAGCCAATAAATATTGATCATGTCTTGAATCGAATGCTGATTTTACACATTTAATTTTCAAGTGTAAATATGTTCATGCTTTCTGGTCTAAAGTTTGGCTGCGAATACAATCAATTTTTCATTTAACAGAACCACTAACACTTGCTAATATGATGATTGGTTCTATAGTCAATCCGGCTATAAGTCAAATGGACTCTCCTCTGTTTAACTTGTTTATAAACATTGCTTTTCATAATATTACTTGTAATTGGAAAAATGTTACCAATCTTTCATACTGGTGGAACTCTATCTGCTCCATCCATTGAATGGAACAATGTCATGCTTCATTATTTGATTATATGCATGAATTTAACAAAAATGCAATAGATTCATGTTTCATATTTGAACATTCTTGAATAACTGATATCAACTTTCTAAGTTAATCATCCCCTTCCTACTCTTATCCTATGTTTTATGTATTGACTTTAGTGTCTACGTTCCCCCTTGTTCTTATTTATTATACCTTAATAAGTTAAATGAAACTATTATATCAAACATGTTTGTTTCAAATTGTAAGTGATTTCAATCCGGCACTTCAACTAAGTCAACGCCTAGCGTGTAATGCACAACTGAAATCCTTATTTATCTGTGTCTAAAAGTTATTTTATTCTGAAAGATGTACCACTCATATCACGCCCCTCTCTTGGAAACCCCACCGGTCACACTGACCCAGGAATATCAGGCTGGTTTGCAAAGTTAAAATATTTATTTATGTATTCACAATTCAATCACACTATATTTAATGGTACACAATGATCACCAATGGGGTGATGTAACAATCTCTTTAATCACAATGAGTAATAATGAGCAAAAACAATTTGGCACAGAAAGAATACTTTTGTGTGTGTGTTCAAACCAAATAGCAGTGTGGTTACTATTTCCCCCTGCACACCCCTCAACTCCCCCAATAGGCAATGTAAAGAGATAGGAGGAGAGAACAGGTTTCAGGAATGGCAGAATTCAAACAAAATATCAATCCCACTTTTCCCCCAGCAAACACAAGAGAAAAACGGAATTGATTGGCAAGCTGTCAAAATGGTTTTTAAAGCTATCTAGAGAATTAATTGGGTAAAACACTAAATATGGGCTAAATTGCTTCAATTCTTATGGGAGCCGCTTTAGATAGTTACACACAAACACTAGCAATGATTTAATACTAAGAAGCAATGTGAAATTTTAAAATTGAGGTCGGAAGCAATCAAAAGCTGTTTTACACGTGTCAGAAATTCCCTAAAACAACATTTGTGGTAAACTTTTCTGTGCGCGGTAATCACAATTATGGGAGAACTATATGGATTTGGAATGCGGTTTTAGGTTCTATTTAAAACTGTGGATATTAGCTACAGGCAGAAGTTTTGTTTGTAGCATAAAAACAGAGAAAGTTATGGACGTTTTAGTGGAGGTCTTTTTTTTTAAGATAGGTGCAAGAATGGGAAAACAGGAATGCACTTTTAAAAGACAAATAGGATTTCTTACACTAGATTATGACTATAGAAAAAGAGAATGCCACACATGAATCTCCACAGTCCTGGCCAGGGACCCTTCACGTGGTGGATACTCACTTTCTTTCTGGGATTCAATTTATTTATTCACAACACTAATGATTTAGGATTTTAGAAAACAAATGAGAGAAACTTAGCGCAAGAAAAGTTCTGACAATTCAAAAATACTCCTAACCCTAACGGTTCTGAAGACAAGAGAGGATGGATTTAAGACAGGGATTACTATGGACAGTACATATGTGCTAGTGACACAGTACTATTCTATAGATACTCACTAGATATGTTTTTGCACAGAATCGTCAGGATTCTAGTCCGTCAAGATTTCTGGTCAGGCAAAGGAATCTGGTTCTGGTATAGACAGCTGGGCACACCGGACCGGACTGGTCACAGCTCGACACAGCTGGATTGGATATTTTGGTTCTGATGATAATTCTTTTAGCAGGCAGCAGTACACCACAGCCCGGCTGTTTGTTTGATGTTCCCCTTTGGTGGTGGGATTCCGGTTCTAGAATTTAAGGCCTAGTTGAGAATGGTTCAGCTATGCAATGGGCCTTTCTGTTTGCCAGGTTTCTGGAGTCTGAAGCAAGGAAGATGGATGGTTCTCTAGCAGGGTGCTCCGCCAGCAATCGGTTAGTGGGTGAATCTGTGTGTCTTTCTAAGTCCTCAGCTGTCTCTATTTATGCTTATGATAATGGGGTGTGGGTGCTGGTCTATCCTAAGTGTGCCTCTTTTCCAGGGATTGGTCAGGGTCTCCTCTTTCCCTTGATAGGAGGAGAAAAACAGTGTGTCACCATGATGATGTGGGTTTACGAGGCCTAGAGTCCACCCTAGCCTCTTTAACACCAAATCTTCTTTTGGTACAATACATATTTCCATGTGTGCAACCTCTATAACAATCATACATATAGATTACATATTTTGAGTAGCAGGTACTCCACAAAACCCCATCGCCGTAGGATCTTGCGTCTGCTTTGCACCGAATTTCACACTTTTTATCAGGACCACAATGTCCAGTTTATCAGAAAATGTGTACATATGTGCGCGTTGAACATGGGCATAAGTGTATGAAGTTTCATGCTTCTATCAAAAATACATTTTGTGTAATATCACATTTTCCACTGTTTCTTTCTAGAACATGTCACAGAGTTCTGGCGCCTTTTAAAATGTCCAGCCAGAATTTAGATTCACAAATATGTTATTTTGGTATTTTTAACAATTTTAAGTGGTAAGATATATGTATTTAAACAAAATGTTCTTTGTGAATGTCGAGCTACAAATGGTTGTTTGTGTCCGCCTCTTTCTGCCTCTCTGCAGTTCAGAAGCAGTCTCCTCCCATTTCCTCCTGGGCCCAGGCCATTTACGACCCTTCACACTTGTCACTCCTTTGAGCTGGAGGAAGTCCATTGTCTCCTTCTGGCTCCCCAGCAATTGGCACCTCCCCGTGAGTTTCAGCTGGGGGGAAGTGTCCTCCTTCTGGGAAGAAACCTGCATTTCAAGTTCTTGCAGCTCAGCCAGGCTTAATTTAAATGTTATTTCTGTTGCATTTTTCCTTTTCTTAAAACCAACTTGTAATTTCAAAACAGGCAGCTAGAACACTTATTTCAGATTCTAAACCATGGCATTAACAGTTACAACATAGGTTACTCTCAGTAACATGCCATTTACATTGCAAAAATTTGCTTTCAGCTTATACATTTTTAAAGTTAATCAGGCAGGCTTCTGACAGCTGTCATACAGGCGGCTGAGGGTACTGCTCCCAGATTTTGACAGATTCCACAGGCAGGCAACTTTTGCTTATGAATGTTTTTATGACAAATTCAGCTCTTCAGGACATTGTAAGGGTACAATGATTTCTTGAACTAAATGAATTGTAGCACCCGGCCAGATTATGGGATGTTTGAGGGTGTTTTGTACCGACATTCTGCAGTTTCAGCAACCAAGAAAACAGGATTTAAACGCAAGATTTTGGATTTCTTTCAGCAAAGTGCCGCTTTTCCCTCTGTGCTCCATTTTTACTTGTTGTGAAGCCCAGTGACATGTTTCAGGAGTGAGATCTCTGTTCCACGACTGACAACATGCATGGCAGATTTGGCAGCCATCTTTTTGTGTTGCAAAGCACGATTTTCAGCAGTTTTGGCGCGCACCATGTTTTGCAGCCATTTTAGGATTTATGGCACCATCAGAACACAGGGATGTCGCATGGCAGAGCAAAGGTGGGTCAATACATCCCACAGAGCCCCCCCTGCTGCCTTAAGTTTGACCGCCTGTCAAGGGGAAGTCGGGAGATTGGGATGTTCTTTCTTTCTTTTTGGTCCAGATGGAGAAAGTCGTCTGCTTCTGCCACCAGTGCTGGATCAACAGGTTCTCCTCGCTGGTTCCGGATGGGAGTATGGAGCGATTCTCCGGGCCCCTTTAGTCTTTTCTCCTGGTCCCCGAGTGGTCCTCCTTGGTTCTTAGAATCCGTGGTTTCAGTGCTATGAGACAGAACAGAGCATGGTTACAGAATTTTCCCCACTACTATTCATGTAGTGGGGCAAATGCATACATTGAATACTGTTTACAATGCCCTTGTCTGTAATTCCCAATGATTTTGACAGGTGGAATGGTTTTAACAGTTGGAATTTTTCTAGGGATCCGCAATGTCCCCCTGTGGGTTTCCGGATGGCTCCTCTATTTGCCGCAGAGTATTCCTAGAATGGCACTTCAGCTGATTTATGTGGACCCACTTGTCTTCCCCTTCTGCCAAACTGCCCTTGGGGATGCAAATTTTGTAGGCGACTGGTGAGATTCTATATACAATTTCAAAAGGACCCTGCCAACTTGGGAGACATTTGCGCTGTTTGGCCTGGTGCCTTTGGAAACTGTACAAGTATACCCGGTCTCCTACTTGGTATTCTTTTTTAGTTGTTTTAAGGTCAAAGTGGGTCTTCATACTGTCTGCAGATCTTTCTAGATTCTGCTGAGCATAGGCAAAAGCATGTTGAAGGTGTTTTCTCAGATTCTCAACATACTCATGAGTTGTGGAGGCATTTATCAAGGTCTGCCCTTGGGTTCTGTAGAACAGATGCTGGGGTAGCACCATCCTTCGTCCAGTCATCAGCTCAAACTGAGACATTTTTGTTGCAGAATAAGGGGTAGATCTGATGGCCATCAGAACAAGAGGTAATCGATTGTCTCAACTTGGCCCAGAATCTGCCACAAGCTTTTTTAATATGCTCACAATTGTCTTGTTGTATCTCTCAACTCCACCACCAGAGGCTAGCCGGTAGGCAATGTGTAGTTTACTTTTGACCCCAAGTATCTCCCACATCTTTGTCATCACTTCGCTAGTGAAGTGGCTACCTTGGTCTGACTCAATCCTTTGGGGTAGTCCAAAACGCGAGAAGATGTGGTTGATCATCAGGGCAGCTGCTGTGTCTGCCTTGCAATTTGGGGCCGGGAGACATTCAACCCATTTAGTGAACAAGCATGTCACGGTCAACATGTACTTGTTCCCCGTAGAGGAGCGAATCACGGGCCTCATAAAATCGACTTGTAAATCTGACCAAGGCAGTGTCATCCCCCTCTTTTGGAGGGGAGCACGGTGTGTGAGTGATGTTGGCTGAATTTGTGCACACACAAGATACCCCTTCAAGTATTGGTCGAGATACTGCCCCGTGTGTGGCCAGTATGCAACCTCTGGCAAGATTTCTAGTGTCGTATGAAACCCCCGATGGCCGGCTGTGGCCGCATCATGGGCATGACTTAGCATCAGGCTTCGGAATGAGGTAGGACCTGTTACGCTCAACTGGTTCCCACAGGGGCATCGATCAGACCCGGACAGCTGCAGTCTCCACCAACGTGATGCGTAGTGAAGAGATGACAGTCTGGACTGGCCCACCTAATCTTGTCTGCTGGACTCGTAGAAGTATTCTCCTGCAAGTATAGAAAGGTATTTAGCCGCCCGTGGACTTTAGTGATGGGCCCCCAACAGTTCTCTTTCTCCCCACTAATCACCTCCGATATCCCCTTTTGGTAATCTCACCTTATGTTTTTAAATGATGAGCTCTCCATCCTGCATGGCATGCAGGGGCACGTAGATACCAGTTACTTCACTGGGTTGAAGGTACTGGAGGAGTTCCGGAGGAATATTAACTCCAGTGTCTATAAAGTTCAAAGAGTTCAATATGTCTGATGTTCACTCTTCTTCCATTCCCTCGTTAGGTTGCAGCTGGGTCTAAAAGAATATTGCCTGGAGGCAGCTGATGGTGTTCTGGTAAGAGTCTGTATTATCAAACACTGTCCGGTAAAAGTTGCATGAGTTTAACTTGCTGTTTTCTCTCCCTTTATAGGTGCGGCATAGGAAGATGCGGCGAATTAAAGAATAATACCTCTGGTGGTAAAGCAGGTAAGCCAATGGTGGCAAAGAGATTGTCTTTGTCGGTTTTCTCGGCTCACCTTGTTATTCCTTTTGTTTTCCCCCCAGGTGCTGGATTTCGACGACGAAAATGATGGAGGCAGCGCCGAGTCGAAAGATGCAGTGGACTGGTGAGTAGAACGCGGCGCTGTTGCTGGCGAAGCGATGCGTGCTGAAATAATGTCCTTTCCAGGCTCGGCGATGTGCTGGGTCCGGAATCAGGTAAGGAATCAAATAATGTCTGTGATCTAACCTCTTCTCCTTTCTTTTCCTTTTGTCTAGGAGCACCGGATTCGAGGCGGGCGTGGCAGAAGACTGGATGCTGACTTGCAGACACGGTGAGCGTCACGCTGCGGGATGCAGAATAACGCGAAGCATGGGCTGCTGTTCGGGCATGGTTTAAATAGCCTGCAAAGTAGTCCCAGGTAAGAAGTTCCCCAGAACCACACCCGAGTGAAAAATAGTCCCTGTAATAAAATAGTCTCATCCAGGCCTCACGGTGGCTTGGACTCATTTGCAGCATGGTCTGCATAAGGTAAGTAAAGTCTATGAGCCTGGCGCCTATGGCGCCAGGACTGTTTTCTATGATGAGCCTGGCGCCTAAGGCGCCATGACTGAATCCAAACAGCCCCCAGCTGGGGCTGTTGGGGTTTTAATGAGTATCTGGATGTCTGCTCCCGGAGCTGATGGACACGATCCGGATGCCCGGGGGTAAGCATCATGACAGCACTCCTCCCCAAGGCCCCTCCTAAAGTTGTTCTTCCCCTTGGCCCTGGCTTGTCTGGGAAGTCCCGATGGACTTTTTTCATCAATCGAGGAGCATGAACGTGGTCACTAGGTTCCCATGACCTTTCTTGTGGTCCGTAACCCTTCCAGTCGATTAAATAAAAAAGTCTTGATTTAACCATTTTAGAGTCCTGGATGTTTTTTACCTCAAATTCAGGTTCTCCATCTATTAGGATGGGGTCAGGTGGTTTGGTTAATCTTGTCCCGGGTTGAACTGGTTTTAGAAGTGAAACATGAAAGACAGGATGAATCCGCATATTAGAGGGTAGTTCTAATTTGACGGCCACCGGGTTGATAATGGCCTTAATGGTGTAAGGTGTCAAATATCTAGGATTAAAAGTCTGAGTTCCTTTCAGGGGTATGTGTCTTGTAGCCAGCCAAACTTGTTATCTGATTCGATATGGTGGGGTCTCACTTCTATGTTGATCAGCATTTTTCTTGTATTTCTCTTTTGCTTGTTTCAAATGTTTTGTTGCCTCTTTAAAGGCTTGTGTAATAGTAGAATGCAGATGAGTTACTGCCGGCATTTCTAAATGCTGGGGCGAATCGAGTTCTGAGGTTCGATGATGATGTCCATATATGGTATAAAAGGGGCTTTGTCCAGTTCCTGAATGTACAGAGTTGCTGTATGCGTATTCAGAAATCCATAAAATGTCCTTCCAATTACTTTCGCTTTGGTGGAGCATACAACGTAGGTATTGATCAAGAGTCTGGTTGATTCTCTCCGTCTGTCCATCGGTTTGGGGATGGTGACTGGTTGATAACCTTATGTCGATTTGTGCCAATTGACATCACTTCTGCCAAAATTGCGAAATGAATGGACTACCTCGGTCAGAGATCAATACGGAAGGAAATCCATGTATTCGAACAATATTTCGAGAAATTCCTTGGCCAAGATTGAAGCAGAAGGTAATCCTTTTAAAGGAAAGAAGTGGGCCATCTTGGAAAAAAGATCCACAATAACTAGAATGGTGTTGAATCCACTCCAGGGCGGTAGGTCTGTAATAAAGTCTAATGACAAAGTGTGGCATGGTGCGGATGGAATATCTAAAGGTTGTAAAAGACCAGCTGGTTTCTTCTTTTGACTTTTGTTCTGGGCGCAGATGCCACACGACAGTACAAATGACTTTACATCTTTTCGCCAGGTGGGCCACCAGAATTGTCTTTTAATTTTAGCTTCAGTTTTTGCAATACCTGGGTGCCCTTCCATCAGAGCTTCATGGTAATTGGAGATGACTTATTCTTGTAGTTCCTTGTGTGGTAGAAATAGACGCCCTTGATAGTAAGGTAGGTAATTGACAACTGAATAATCTTGGCCCTTTTTAACCCAGTCCTGCAGGGCTGCTGAATCGAAAAGTTGTTGGATTTTTAAATGAATATCTTCTAAGGTCTGTAGAGTAGTTATCCCAAGAATTCTTTGTTCAGGAATTATAGGCACCGGTTCTGGGTTCGAATATGCTTCTCCCATCCCGATTCTGGACAAAGCGTCTGCCTTACCATTCTTACAACCTGGTTGATAAGTGATCACGAAATTGAATTCGGCAAGAAATAAGGCCCATCGAAGTTGACACGATGATTGGGCCTTGGCTGTTTTTAAATACTGCAAGTTCCTGTGATCAGTGATTACAGTAATGGTATGCCTGGCACCAAGAAGATAATGCCACCAAGCCTTGAAGGCGGATTTGATGGCTAACAACTCTTTATCGGTAACCGCATAGTTTAATTTGGGGGCCGAGAATTTTCTGGACCAAAATGCTACTGGATGAAGTTGACCGGTTTCTGGATCCTTCTGGGACAGGACAGTCCCCATGGCTAAACTGGATGCATCGGTTTCAACTATGTATGGGAGCTCGGGGCGTGGATGCTTTAAGACAGGTGCCGACGTGAATTTCAATTTCATTTCTTGGAAGGCTTTTTCAGCCTCTTAGGTCCACAAAAAGCATTTGTTTTATCGCAAAAGTGCTGTGATGGGGTTTACAACATATGAGAAGTCACGAATAAATCTGCGGTAGAAATTAGCAAACCCAAGCATGCTTTGCACCCCTTTAACTGAACTGGGTGATGGCTACTTGAGAATTGCATCCACCTTTCGAGAGTTCATTCGGACTCCTTTTGGAGTCAGGATAAATCCAAGGAATTCAACTTCTGTAGCATGAAAAACACATTTTTCCAATTTTGCATGTAACTTGTACTGGCGTAGTTTCTCAAGGACTGCACAAACGTGCTTAACATGTTCTGATTCTGAGGAGGAGTATACTAGAATATCGTCCATGTATACGACAACACAGACGTCAATGAGTTCACGAAGGACATCGTTCATAAAATACTGGAAGGCTGCTGGTGCATTGCACAACCGGAAGGGCATCACCTGATATTCGAATAATCCGTACTTGGTGCGAAAAGTGGTCTTCCATTCGTCGCCCTTCTTTACACGTACCAGATGATATGCCCCTCGGAGATCTAATTTAGTGTAGATGCAAGCATCCTTTACTTGGTCTAGTAGTTCGGGGATCAGAGGCAATGGATATCGGTTCTTCACCGTGATCTGGTTTAATGCGCGGTAGTCTATGCACGTTCTGAGGTCACTTTCCTTTTTGGGCACAAAGAATAAAGCTGAAGATGCAGGGGACTTAGATGGACGAATGAAGCCATTAGCAAGGTATTGGTCCAAGTATTGTCGTAGGTGACAGTTTTCGGGTTCTGTAAGGGCGTAGATTCTACTGCATGGTGGTTGTGCACCGGGTATGAGGTCGATTTGACAATTGTATGATCTATAAGGTGGTAATGTGTTTGCCTGTTCTTTTTGGAAAACATCCTGGAATTCTTGATATTCCTTAGGTAACTGCATGACTGGATTAGCGACTGTGGCCAGGCTTTTGTTCAAGGTTTTTTCCGGGTAACAGGTGTGTGCACACTCCGGGAAGGTTACTCTCTTCTTTCGCCAATCAATACAAGGATTATGTGTTTCCAACCAAGGTATCCCCAGTATTATTTGGAACTGCGGGGCTTTGATTAAGTCAAACACAATAGTCCCTCAATGCCCATCTTGACCCAACAGTGCCATCTCTGTGGTGGAATTAGTTAAAAGGCCCAGAAGCAATTTCAGTTCCATCGACTGTGGTGATAACATCCGAAGTGATCTTTTTGCAGAGAGGTAGATTCATCCTAGAAGCCAATTCGTGGTCCACATAGTTTCCTACGGCCCTGCTATCAATGTATGCCCTAACTGCGTGCACAAGTGATGGCTGCCTTGGATCAATAAGGACCATTGGTATGATTAGGTGCGAGGTCTGAGTGTCCTTCTTTAAGCTCGGCAAGCGGACCTCTACACTTGTCGGGCGTGGTCGTTTCCCGAATCAGGCTCTGTTTGATTTCTATTAGCAACTCCGACTACTTTCTTGGATGGTTTTATAGGGCAATCCCGTAGAAAATGTCCTGAGGCCCCACAGTACAGACACAACTGCATCTGTCGTCTCCTTTTTCTTTCTTTTTGAGTTAAGGGTCCCTTAACCCCCCCGATCTGCATCGGTTCTGATGCATCTGTTCCTTTGGCAGTAACATTGGGTTTAACCAATACCCGATTCTCGAATTTAGCTCGATCAGCTTTTCTATTCTGAAGTCGGTGGTCTAGAAGGACCACTAAGTCTATATATTCTGCGCAATCCTGAGGTGGGTTCACAACTTGGGCCAAAACATCTTTGAGTTCACCCCGAAGTCCACGATGAAATAATGTAATTCGCTTTACCTCTGGCCATCCGGTTTTCACCACCAACCTATTGAAGGTTGCGATATAAGTTAGCAGGTCCTGGTTTCCTTGTCGTAGGGATAGAAGTTTTTTATCCAGGGCCTGTCCCTGTGAATGTCTGGCGAATAATCTTTCCATGCTCAATTGAAAACCCTGAAAATCCCGAAGAAGAGGGTCATCCTGGTTGACTAATGGAATTGACCAATCCGCTGTGCTGCCACTAAGGTATGACAGTACAAAGGCTACTTTGGCTTGGTCGTTTGGAAAAGCTCCTGGTCTGCATAAAAGGTGCAAGCGGCATTGGTTTATGAACACGGCGAACCTTTTCGGGTCCCCACCAAAGCGTTGGGGTGGAGCTAAAAGAATGCTCCCTGGTAGAACCACTTGCACAGGGGTGCTCAATGAAACGGGGGTTGAATATTCCCCCCAGGTCTATGTAGTGGTGTTTGCCCGGCTTGGTTTTGCAGCAGTTGTCTGGCAAGATCATCAGTGCGCTCCTTTGACACAATCAGTTCTCTCCTGAGGGCATTAGTTTCTTGGCGCGCGGAGTGCACTTCTGCCCTAAATTCTCCTAACAATTGGGCTAGTTGGTCGGTTTCTGAGGTCTCCATTACGCCTGGGTGGGGATTTGTAGATAGGCTTCGCGTTCTGTTACGCTCACCTGGTTCCCACAGGGGCGTTGATCGGACCCGGACAGCTGCGGTCTCCACCAACGTGATGCGTAGTGAAGAGATGACAGTCTGGACTGGCCCGCCTAATCTTGTCTGCTGGACTCGTAGAAGTATTCTCCTGCAAGTGGAGAAAGGGCCACCCGTGGACTTTAGTGATGGCCCCTCCAACAGTTCTTGTTCTCCCCACTAATCACCTCCGATATCCCCTTTTGGTAATCTCACCTTATGTTTTTAAATTATGAGCTCTCCATCCTGCATGGCATGCAGGGGCGCGTAGATACCAGTTACTTCACTGGGTTGAAGGTACTGGAGGAGTTCCGGAGGAATATGAACTCCAGTGTCTATAAAGTTCAAAGAGTTCAAGATGTCCGATGTTCACTCTTGTTCCATTCCCTCGTTAGGTTGCAGCTGGGTCTAAAAGAATATTGCCTGGAGGCAGCTGATGGCGTTCAGGTAAGAGTCTGTATTACCAAACACTGTCCGGTAAAAGTTGCATGAGTTTAACTTGCTGTTTTCTCTCCCTTTATAGGTGCGGCATAGGAAGATGCAGCGAAAAAGAATAAGAATAATACCTCCGTTGGTAAAGCAGGTAAGCCAATGGTGGCAAAGAGATTGTCTTTGTCGGTTTTCTCGGCTCACCTTGTTATTCCTTTTGTTTTCCCCCCAGGTGCTGTATTTCGACGAAGAAAATGATGGAGGCAGCGCTGAGTCGAAAGATGCGGTGGACTGGTGAGTAGAATGCGGCGCTGCTGCTGGCGAAGCGATGCGTGCTGAAATAATGTCCTTTCCAGGCTCAGCACGGGTCCGGAATCAGGTAAGGAATCAAATTATGTCTGTGATCTAACCTCTTCTCCTTTCTTTTCCTTTTGTCTAGGAGCTCCGGATTCGAGGCGGGCGTGGCAGAAGAATGGATGCTGACTTGCAGACACGGTGAGCGTCACGCTGCTGGATGCAGAATAATGCGAAGCATGGGCTGCTGTTCGGGCGTGGTTTAAATAGCCTGCAAAGTAGTCCCAGGTAAGAAGTTCCCCAGAACCACACCTGTGTGAAAAATAGTCCCTGTAATAAAATAGTCCCATCCAGGCCTCACGTTGGCTTGGACTCATTTGCAGCATGGTCTGCATAAGGTAAGTAAAGTCTATGAGCCTGGCGCCTATGGCGCCAGGGCTGTTTTCTATGATGAGCCTGGTGCCTAAGGCGCCAGGACTGAATCCAAACAGCCCCCAGCCGGGGCTGTTGGGGTTTTAATGAGTATCTGGTTGTCTGCTCCCGGGGCTGATGGACACGATCCGGATGCCCGGGGGTAGGCATCATGACAGGACCACCCACTGGTCATGGCCAGCTATGGATCTCCTTACCAACAAACCGTCTTGGATTCGGAACATTTTTGGACATTTCATCAACACTCTCAGGTCCTCTTTCCCTATGTAATCGGTATCCATCAGGGGAAAGTTTTCAGGGTCCTCAATGTGTTGATAAAACTTACCAGTTAATGGATCCCCTTTTTGAGCCGCAATCAAATCAGCATCTGGGGTCTCCTTACTCCATTGTGCAGTTGAGAGTTCATTCTGAGCGCTTGTCTGGGACCTAGTGATAGTAGTGACCTGGATTTCCCCCAGCAGGGACTCAATCTCAAGTAGATCCCCTTCGATGGCTCCAGTTTTGCCCAGCTGATCAGCTAGGTCATTCCCAGTTTTGTCTGGTCCCTCTACTTTAGAATGACCCTTAATCTTTTTCCAGTAGATGGTCATCCCATTTGAGGTGACCAGATCATCAATGTTTTGGATTAATTTTCCATGTTTCAATGGTTTATTATTAGCACATAGCATGCCTCTGGTTTTCCAGTCAACCAGGTGCTCCACGAACCCGTTCCGTTCATAATCAGAATCAGTGATTATGACCAGTTCGTGGAGTTGGTGTTGGACGGCATTGCGGATGGCTTGATGCAAAGCCATCAACTCTGCCACTTGACTACTTCGGGGACCGATTTTGTATCCAGTGAAGGGTTCTGGGGCATCATTCACCCATGCATTCCCTACGCCTGCCACAAATTCCTTTTCCCGGTTGTTGTCAGCATGGTAGGAGCATCCATCCACATAGACAGTGGGCATTCCCTCACACTTGTCTTCTTCTTAGACTTTGTGTGGGGAATTAAGGTATGCCTCCATGTTGTCCTTGATTTTAAGTCCTCGAGACAGTTTTCTCTGGCACAATCATGCAAGTCAGCCAGACCTTGCGCGAGGGGACTCTTCTTGTTTTGGCCATATCCGACATCCACAGGAAAGCCTTGCATTGACAGAATCCAGGAAGTAATTCGGGAATTACTCACATTTCCGGCCCGGATTCTGTCACTCTGAAGATATTGCAAAGGTTGGTGTGGAGTCTCCACTATGATGTGTTCCCCTTGGATAAATGGGCGGTAGTTCTTCAATGCCGACACCGTTGCCAGGAGTGCCTTCTCACAATCGTTGAATTTTTCCTCCGCAGAGGATAAAGTTTTACTCGCATAGGAGATTACTTTATTGACCTTGTCATGCTTTTGACATAATACTGCAGTCAAGCATGTATTTGAGAACCCCGTCTCCAAGAAGAGATACTTGTTTTTGCCAGGGTAAGCTAGGGAAGGCGCTTGTGAGAGGCTCCTTTTGAGTTGTCTTACTGCCTCAGCTTGTTCTGGACCCCACTCCTACTTGACCCCCCTTCAAAAGATGGATCAGGGGTCTTGTTAGCTCTGCGTAGTCCTCAATGAACTTTTTGCTGTAATTAGTTAATCCAAGAAGGCTCCTTAGTTCCCGCAGAGTTGTGGGGTCTTTTATTTTCTGGAGGGCTTCTACTTTCTTTTCCTGGGGACAGAGACCCTGAGGGGTTATCTCATGCCCCACGAAATTGACACGGGTTCTGCACCACAGTGCCTTTTGAAAGGAGAGTTTTGCTCCGTCAGCCCTCAACTGTGTCAGGACATAACGGATCTCCACTATGTGTTCCTCCACAGTTGAGGTTTTGACTAGAACATCATCTCCATAGCCCAAGATACCCCTTTCACCCAGGTCGGGCATGGCCTTGTGTAGAAAAATGTTAAAATTAATTGCCGGAGTTGATGTATCCAAAGGGAGTCCGGGTCCAAGTGTACTGCTGCCCCCGAAGGTAAAGGCCAGCTTGTATTGGTCCTCCCAACTGACAGGTACAGTCCAGTACCCATTGGTCAGGTCAATGGCAGTGAATACGTTTGACTCCTGGATCTGGGCCAGACCTTGGTCTATGTAGGGAAGAGGCCATCGGGATGTATGGACCCGTTTGTTGAGCTCTCTGTGTCAGCACAGAGTCTCCACTGGCCGTTTGGTTTCAAAATCCCAAGCACCGGATTATTGAAGGTGCTGTGGACTGGACGAATTATCCCACGGGACTCAAGGTTCTTAATTATTTCAGTAAGAGATTCCATTGATGCAAGAGGCAAGCGATATTTCCTCACAAACACTGGAGACATGCCAGGGTCCGTGGGAATTGTTGTTGTGTGGATGTCAGAGCGACCACAGTCATATGAGTTCACCGCAAAGAGATCTTGAAAATCTAAGAAAACTTGTTTCAATTTTTGCTTCTGCTCCAGCGTTTCACAGGCATCAGATAGGTTGACTCTCTCTTCAACCATCGGCCTGAAGCCTGGAAAGACTTCTGGTTTGGCTATCACAGCGGCCTCCTCCAGCTGGGTGGAGAAGTCCCTGGTCAAAATGCTGATTTGAACTGATGCTTCAGGTGGGGAAGGCAGTCCTCATGGACTTGAAAGATCACCTCATCCCTCCTGAAGTCACAGGTCACATCTTCCTTACCATAAGGGCAGGAAGAGTACACCAGGAAGTTCCCCCAGTGCCGGGTGAAGATCCTGTCTGGTGTTGTGTCATCATCGCTATCACTTTCAAAACAGTCCTTGGGGATTGGTCTCAACAGTTCATTACCTAAATCTATGGAAAAATGTCGGTCATCAACCGCCATTCTAATAATGGTGCCTGCGGCCAGAGTGATACTCTGCTATCCACCTCTATTGGAATGGTGTTGTGTTCTATGTTGACTAGTGGTTTTGGGTTTCCCCCCGACCCTTGCTGTTGGAAATGAGCATTGGGATGGACATAGGCATCAGGGTTTTTCAGTTTCTGTCCTCTTTTAAATTTTACTTTCAGTGAGAATTTTCAGGTCCGTTCTGGGATGGTGACTTCCTCTCCAATCTGAATTTCAACCGCATCTGGCAGCAGTTGAGCTGACCGAAATGCTTTCTCTGGGTCATCAAAGTCCATGGGATTACCCGCTAACCGGGACCCAGCTTTGAAGTTTATTAGGTCCAAACTAATAGCAATGCGATTGAGAATGTCACTGCCTAAATAAAATGGAGCAGGGACATCTCACACGACCCAACAATTATTGACTATGCTCTTATTGCCTTGTCTAACAGTTTAAATGTGAGAATGGCAGGACCTTTTGGGAGTTTGCGGAACATGGCCTCGCTGATGAAGCTCTTACCGTTGTTCACACATACTCAGGCGAGAACAGAGTCCTTCCCTTCATTTAACTGAATAGGGATGAACAACTGCTCTCAATTTTCTGAATATCAGCCAAGCTTTGAGCTGATTTCTCATAATTTTGGACTATAGGAATGGGATTTTCTCATTGTGAATTGGTATAGAATTTCAGAGTGTTTCTGTCCAGTGTGGAATGCCACCTTAGACTGGAAGGAAGGTTGATTTTCAGAAATAGAGAGGACTCCCCATCACCAGTTTGTTGTCCCACTGCAATTACTGTCATGTCTGGGATTTGATTATTAACTAACATGGTTGACACTCTGTTTCAATTTTATGGGTCGGCAAGTCTGGGTCCTGGGTCCTATGAGGGGCGATAACCTACACAGGATGTCAATCCCTAGTCATTCCCTAGTAAACATGGTGTGCCCTCTGGCGTCACAACTATGACCGGGTGCTTCACCTTGTGTCGCCCAAATTTAATGTCCAAAATCTGCATTCCCTTCGACAGGAATTTCCTTCCCGTCGAAGTTCTGAAGTTGTCCAGGAAGAGGGGTGAGAGGAATTTGCTACTTCTCCCCCCTTCCCGAATTCAGTTGATCAAAGGCCCTTTTTGACAGAAGGGTAGCTTGGGATCCAGTGTCCACCAGCGCCAAAATTGTACATTTCCCTTGTATTTGCACCGGGGCATAAATTCTTCCCTCCTTTTCCTCAAGAGGGCAAAGATACTGACAGAAATGTGATTTGGGCTGGGTTTTGTTTGGGATCTCAGGAACCTGTAAGAAAAAGGTGACAGCTAGATATGGGGGAGGTTTTGGGTTCAGCTGGTTCTGATTCTGGGCTGCCCCCTCCCACCCCTTTTTGGAGGCAGGCACCAGAATGGGTTTGAACCAGGGGATTTTCGTGCTGGTCATTCTGGGTACTGATGATGGACGGTTTCAACTCGGTCCCCACATCTACCCAGTTTGGATTTGGATCCTTTGGGACCATTTTTCTTTGGGAGGAGTTCCCCCATTCCTGAAGGAGAAGATCCTTTTCCCAGGATCCTCTGAGGACCCCTCTCCTTCAAACTGAAGGATTTGTACCTCCTCCTCAAAATGGGTCTTTTTGGGCTCTTCATTTCTCCTACCCACCCTCTGCTCCTTGGGTTGCAGACTTCCAGGGGCAGGAGATTTTGGTTCTGGTTCCTGGGTTTCCAGGGGCTTTCCACAAGTGGGGAAGGAAGCTTCCTCCAAGGCTTTACACCTCTCTTCCCCTTGTGCCTCCTCCCTGGGAACCGGTAGGTTGTCAGGGTTCTTCCCCCGTCATTGTTCTGGAGCACCAGACCCTGGATTCAAGGACTTCTGAGCCGCCATGCTCATCTGAGGGTTCTGTTGAGCCCTCAGCATGCGACCCAGACCTCGTGCCATGTTATGGACCTGGAGCTCTAGTTGGGACACCCGTTCTGGTCTACCCTGGGTTGATCTCGGGAAGGGTAACTATCCCTTCTCCCAAAATACCCCTGGTTAAGGAAGTTTGGTTGCTTGTTCAATGACTCAGTCTAGTGATCTTTTCTCATGAAAGTCCCTCACTAGCTGGGTCATAATATACTTAGGGAGAGCATGAAAGAAGGTGTTCACAAATTCTTTACTGTCAGTGCGTACCCTTCTAGTGGTCTGCGCAAAGGCACGTTTTAATTCCTGAACAAATTCTTGTGGGGCCTGGTCTTCCCCACATTGTAAATTGTAGGCTGCATTGCGAGCCTCTTGAAGGTTCCTATGAATGGAAAAATGTTTCAGGATGGCCGCCCCATAGGTGGACCATCTGGAATGGTTCTGATCCTCCAGCCCCGCAAAGAAGCTGGAGTATTCAGGAGAAAATGTCCACTTTACATATTGAATACAGCTTTGGCTGTCCTTCAGATGGAAAGTTTCCATCATCTGTTCAAACAACTCAAGGTGCTCCCAAACCAAATATTTTGCATTCTTGTGGTAGGGCGTAATGACGCTCCTAATCACTTTTATTTGTTTCATGGGATCCTTGAGCAAGGCCCTCTTGACCTTGTTAGCCTTTTTACTTCTTGTCACCCTGGTCCACTCATCCTCTGACTCAGAAGCACTGCTACCAGAGGTGGCTGTCTGGTCTTCTAGGCTCTCCCGGATTCTGCGAGCATGGGAATGGCTGGCAGAATTGGGGGCCTAGTTCCTTGGGTCCTGTGGCGCTCAGAAGAGTCTTCTGACTCTTCCTTGCTCCCAGGATTGGCTGTGTACCCCCCCCCCCCCACTGCCCTAGCTGGGAAGAGGTGTTTAGTATGCCCTTAGTGGGCCTAGTATCATGGAATTCCCCACCAAATTTTACCTTCTGATCTCTGGGTAATTTACATTTCTGAGGATCCATTTCGTTGATCCTCCCCTCAGTGGATCCCCTGATCAGAGAAAATGGCCCTAGCACTTGGGAACCCATACACAGATGCCCGCCCATCCATTTCTGGGAGGCGCTGACCCATTAGCCCCATATTTCTCATTGGGTTGAAGTCTACCATCCCCATGGCCCTTGGCTCATGTGAGCCAGTGGACATGGGGGTGGCAGAGTCAATGGAATTGAAGAGCTGAAGGTCTCTGGTGCCAGGGTTCCTGAGGTTATGCTCAGGGGTTTCCCTCTCCCATCTAACCTCATTTCTCTCAGCCCCTACTCCCTGTTGGCATGCAAGAATCTGACCCTTTTGCTCTTATATTAAGGCCTTACTGGTCTCTATAAGTTGTTCTTGCATGGCTACCTGTCTATGGAGCCTGTCACTTTTCTCACAGAGAGCCTCATTGTCTCTCTGTGTTTCCTGTCTGATTAAGTTGTATTGGGCCACCTTTTGCTGCAGGAGGCTTACCTCCTGAATTCTGTCCTTACTGGCCTGGTCATTCTTTGCCAGAGCATCTTCCACCCTCTTACAGCTTTTCATATTCCATTTTGAGCTCACCCAATCCCTGAAGGGCCAGGTGATTTTCTTCCACCTTGGTTTTTAAATAGTTGACTTCCTGGCCTAAGGCATCCCTTCCCTGAATTAGAGTACCCCTCTGTGCAGCCAGGTCGTCCCTTTGTTTTTTGAATGCACCAGCTTTCTGGCGCTCTTCATCAAATTTTGTTTGGGATTCAAGGTCTTTAAGAATTAATTTATTATTTTCTGCTTTTAATTTGTCTATGCGGTTCTCTAAAGTGACCATCTGTTCTGCACAAGCTCTGTTAAAGGTTAATTGCTGTTCTAGCTTGTGTTGGCTCTGTTGTAGAGAGTCCAATCTTTCCTGACACTTTTTTTGCAGTGTCAGTAATTTGGTATCCTGATCTACCTTCTCTTGCTGCAGGATTTCTAAATCTTCTTTTACTTTTGTCAGGTACTGTCTGGTTTCACTCTCTGATTCTTGGCTCTTTTGTAGCCTTTGCTCTGCAGAGTCCAAATCAGTTTGGGCCTTCTCTAGTGATTGTACTTGCCTTTTTGCCAGGTCTAGGTTTTCGCCATTTTTTTCCTGTATTTCTCCAATATGGAGGTACAGGTACGCTGCTATTTTGGCAATTTTACATTGCTCTTCTTTTACCCTTGGGTCCATATACAGTTCACTAAGTGCCTGATGTAATGGACCCTGGTCCTGCCATATATCTAATTCTGTGGCAGTGGCTTGTTGTTTGATTTCCTGCAACCAAACATTCTCATCCTGCTCAGCCCATTCACCCCTGACAAACAGTTTGTGCAGTGGTGTTCTTTTGCCATATTAATTTCCACTGGGGTCGCCATTCCGGAAATATTAATTTCCCTCTGACTTATATCAGGGTTATTTTTACCTTTGCAAACAGGCCCAACTCCTTTGAGTGTTTCTATTGAAGGGTGTTTTTACAGTGTAGCACAGTGTGGTAGCCCAACAAGGTGTATGTACCCCGTCTGTTAGCACGCTGTGTTAGACTGTCACAAGTGGTATGTCTAATTCAGGATCTCGTGACGAGCCCCCAATCTGTAAGTGATTTCAATCCGGCACTTGACCTAAGTCAACGCATAGCGTGTAATGCACAACTGAAATCCTTATTTATCTGTGTCTAAAAGTTCTTTTATTCTGAACGATGTACCACTCATATCACGCCCCTCTCTTGGAACCCCCTCGGTCACACTGAACCAGGAATCAGGATGGTTTGCAAAGTTAAAATATTTATTTATGTATTCACAATTCAATCACACTATGTTTAATGGGTACACAATGATCACCAATGGGATGATGTAACACTAAGCAATCTCTTTAATCACAATGAGTAATAATGAGCAAAAACAATTCGGCACAGAAAGAATACTTTTGTTTGTGTGTTCCAACCAAATAGCAGTGTGGTTACTATTTCCCCCTGCACACCCCTCAACCCCCCCAATAGGCAATGTAAAGAGATAGGAGGAGAGAACAGGTTTCAGGAATGGCAGAATTCAAATAAAATATCAATCCCACTTTCCCTCCAGCAAACACAAGAGAAAAACGAAATTGATTGGCAAGCTGTCAAAATGGTTTTTAAAGTTATCTAGAGAACGAATTGGGTAAAACACTAAATATGGGCTAAATTGCTGAAATTGTTTAAATTCTTATGGGAGCCGCTTTAGATAGTTACACACAAACACTAGCAATGATTTAATACTAAGAAGCAATGTTAAATCTTAAAATTGAGGTCGGAAGCAATCAAAAGCTGTTTTACACGTGTCAGAAATTCCCTAAAACAAAATTTGCGGCAAACTTTTCCGTGCATGGTAATCGCGATTACGGGAGAACTATATGGATTTGGAATGCAGTTTTAGGTTCTATTTAAAGCTGTGGATGTTAGCTACAAGCAGAAATGTTGTTTCTAGCATAAAAACTGAGAAAGTTGTGGACGTTTTAGTGGAGGTCGTTTTTTCTGTGATAGGCGCAAGAATGGGAAAACAGGAATGCACTTTTAAAAGACAAATAGGATTTCTTACACTAGATTATGACTATAGAAAAAGAGAATGCCACACATGAATCTCCACAGTCCTGGCCAGGGACTGTCATAAAGCCCCAGTGTATTAAGGGGCAAATTGTGGCTAGCACCATGATGGGGGCATATTTAACCAGCAGATGCCACCTTTGTCCATCATGTAGGATCTTCAGGTGGGGGAAGTTGGCATCTGCTGGAAAGAAACATGTGTTGCAGCAGTTTAGGGCCAAAGACTACATTTCCCAGCATGCTGGGCGCCTCCAGAAGTCTCCACGCTTCCTACACGGGAGGAACAGGTGCACGGAGCCAGCGAACCCACTTGGGAACGCCCCCGCCAACGCCCTAACGTCTGCGCATGCGCGAACACGGGACGCTCAGACTTTCCTCCGGGCAGACGCAACTTTGGAAGCTCCGGTTTGGCTGAAAACTCTTGCGGGGCCGCTCCTCACCTCTAGACATTCCCTGAGGCCCCGCGAGTGCAAAGATAAGTAATCTCTCAGTGTACAACCCGTTCCGATGCGAGTGAAGCATGTTTGGTGATTGATAATAATACGGCCGCACCTGGCCACGAGATAAATGTTGAGAAAGTGCTTGTGGAACGTGACTTCTCGCACTGAAGCGCCGTGACTTAACCCTGTGTGGAAAACTAATACACGCATGGCAGCGGAGATGCACTGCATGCAGGATACACTAACCCAACTGTTTTAACCCTTCAGACCATGTTACGCTGTGAGCGCGTACTAATTGTATTTTCTTCTGGCAGACGCTGTGTGTTTCCTTTACCTTCCAGACATTGCTTAAACCAGATTTGGGCACCAGACTTCAGAGCAGCAATCAGAGCTAAGTGTTGTTTGTTTATTTGGCACGCTAGTGCATTCTAAGTGTGAATTCATGGTGAAAGGTTAAAAGTGTGTGTACTGTAAATTGGGGATCCAATTCCACGCTTTTGCATGTGCCCATTGTTCAGAGAGCAAATCATATATTTGATAGGTACAAGCACACAGTGGTGCTTGTTCTTCATTTGGCAATTCCACTCATAGCTACTGTGTAGGAGCAATCCAGTTCTCACTCCTGAATCTGTGTCAGGGGGTAAGAATCCTTTTAAAGATTGGAAGCGACTCAGTGCATTCTAACTGGGTGGTGTGCCTTCCAAGTGGTACATTCATGGTGCATCAATGTGAGGTGCAAGTATAGGTAGTTCTATGCGAGTGTAATAGAACAGATTCCTGGTGGTATTTCTCAAAGCTGAGATCAAGTGGGATAAGAAGCTCCAAGGTCTGAGGAACAAGAGCCTAGGAGCATGTTTTCCCTGTTCCACCCTTCCCTGTCCAGAACCTCTGCCTAATCCTCTTTCTGGTCGTCCTGTAACCCCCTACCTATCCAATCCGTGGACCCTAATCTTCTTTGCCCGTGGTGGTTGCGGAGGTCTGTGCACTTTGTAGTTCCGGACTCCAAAACCATTAAGGGGAGGTAGGAGTTTGTGCTGCTTCTGAGCTGGACCTGAGATCTACACAACAGGGACCCTTCACGTGGTGGATACTCACTTTCTTTCTGGGATTCAATTTATTTATTCACAACACTAATGATTTATGATTTTAGAAAACAAATGAGAGAAACTTAGCGCAAGAAAAGTTCTGACAATTCAAAAATACTCCTAACCCTACCGGTTCTGAAGACAGGAGAGGATGGGTGTAAGACAGGGATTACTATGGACAGTACATATGCTAGTGACACAGTCCTATTCCATAGATACTTACTAGATATGTTTTTACACAGAACCGTCAGGATTCTGGTCCATCAAGATTTCAGGGAAGGGAATCTGGTTCTGGGCTAGACAGCTGGGCACACCGGACTGTACTGGGATGTTCACAGCACGGCATAGGACTGGATTGGGTCTGCAATGGCTCTGGTCACAGCTCAGCACAGCTGGATTGGATCTTTTGGTTCTGATGATAATTCTTTTAGCAGGCAGCAGTACAGAACAGCCCGGCTGTTTGTTTGATGTTCCCCTTTGGTGGTCGGATTCTGGTTCTAGAATTTGAGGCCTAGTTGAGAATGGTTCAGCTATGCAATGGGCCTTTCTGTTTGCCAAGTTTCTGGAGTCTTGAGCAAGGAAGATGGATGGTGCTCTAGCAGGGTGCTACGCCAGCAATCGGTTAGTCAGTGAATCTGTGTGTCTTTCTAAGTCCTCAGCTGTCTCTATTTATGCTTATGATAAAGGGATGTGGGTGCTGGTCTATCCTAAGCGCGCCCCTTTTCCAGGGATTGGTCAGGGTCTCCTCTCTTCCTTGATAGGAGGAGAAAAACAGTGTGTCACCATAATGATGTGGGTTTACAAGGCCTAGAGTCCACCCCTAGCCTCTTGAACACCAAATCTACTTTTGGTACAATACATATTTCCATGTGTGCAACCTCTATAACAATCATATATATAGATTACATATTTTGAGCAGCAGGTACTCCACAAAACCCCGTCGCTGTAGGATCTTGTGTCTGCTTTCCATCGAATTTCGCCCTTTTTATCAGGAACACAATGTCCAGTTTATCAGAAAATGTGTACACATGTGCGCGTTGTACATGGGCATAAGTGTATGAAGTTTCATGCTTCTATCAAAAATATATTTTGTGTAATATCACATTTTCCGCTGTTTCTTCCTAGAATATGTCACAGAGTTCTGGCACCTTTTAAAATGTGCAACCAGAATTTAGATTCACAAATATGTTATTTTGGTATTTTTAACAATTTTAAGTGGTAAGTTACATGTATTTAAACAAAATGTTCTTTGTGAATGTCCAGCCACAAATGGTTGTTTGTCTCCACCTCCTTCTACCTCTCTGCAGTTCAGAAGCAGTCTCCTCCCATTTCCTCCTGGGCCCAGGCCATTTACGACCCTTCACACTTGGCACTCCTTTGAGCTGGAGGAAGTCCATTGTCTCCTTCTGGCTCCCCAGCAATTGGTACCTCCCTGTGAGTGTCAGCCGGGGAGAAGTGTCCTCCTTCTGGGAAGAAACTTGCCTTTCAAGTTCTTGCAGCTCAGCCAGGCTTAATTTAAATGTTATTTCTGTTGCATTTTTCCTTTGCTAAAAATCAACTTGCAATTTCAAAACAGGCAGCTAGAACACTTATTTCAGATTCTAAACCATGGGATTAACAGTTACAACATAGGTTACTCTCACTAACATGCCAGTTACATTGCAAACATTTGCTTTCAGCTTATACATTTTTAAAGTTGATCAGGCAGGCTTCTGACAGCTGCCATACAGGCGGCTGAGGGTACTGCGCCCAGATTTTGACAGATTCCACAGGCAGGCAACTTTTGCTTGTGAATGTTTTTATGACAAATTCAGCTTTTCAGGACATTGTAATGGCACAATGATTTCTTGAACTAAATGAATTGTAGCACCCAGCCAGACTATTGGATGTTTGAGGGTGTTTTGTACCGACATTCTGCAGTTTCAGCAACCAAGAAAACAGGATTTAAATGTAAGATTTTGGATTTCTTTCAGCAAAGCACTGCTTTTCCCTCTGTGCTCCATTTTTACTTGATGTGAAGCCCGGCGACATGTTTCAGGAGTGAGATCTCTGTTCCACCACTGACAACATGCATGGCAGATTTGGCAGCCATCTTTTTGTTTTGCAAAGCGCGATTTTCAGCGGTTTTGGCGCACACCAGGATTTTGCGGCCATTTTATAATTTCTGGCACCATCAGAACACAGGGATGCCGCAAGGCAGAGCAAAAGTGGGTCAATACATCCCACAAAATGCACACGTTTTGACTGCAATAAGTTTTGCAATTGCCAAAAAATGATTAACTTTGTTTGTACTATTTTTCTTTATTCAGCATTAATACAATGTTTAAACAGTAAAGGGGGGGTGCAATGGCATCAGGCTAGAGGAGGGGAGGGGGAAAGAGGACTCTGTGTGAAATTGGGAAGGTGGGTGGGGGGCTGAGGACCAAGTTCAGAGTTTGAATGTTTTCGCATACCCACTGTTATTCGGCAGGATATGCACGGTTATAAAAGAAAACGTGATCGGGAATGAAAACGCGTCAAATGAAAGTGTTGGGGTGGAATGGGAGAGGGCCGAGGCAGGAAAGTGGAGCATGCCAAGTGGAGGGGGCACTTGGTGAGCGCAGGAAAGGGTTTGGGATTTTGCATGCTTTTTACAGATAACCACGGTTATGGGTAAAACGCTTTTTTTTTAAAAAGAGAGTTAAAACATTTGAGAAATACAAAAAAATATATTCTACAGTTACAGTGAGGTGGGGGGTAATGGATGTGGCCAAAGGATATGGCTACTGGGTTACTTCAAGGAACCAAATGGTGCAATATGGAAAGTGGACATGGCCGAAGGCCATGGTGAGTGGATAAAGTGGGGTAACATGTATAGGGGACATGGCCGAAGGCTGTGGGTGGCCATGGCTAGTGGCCCAGTAGTGTTTCAAAATATACAGTGGGTACAGCCGAAGGTCGTGCTCACTGGCCAGGGCTGAAGTCCCTGGCTAGTGGGCCCGAAAGAAATGTATGTTGGCCCCGACCTACTAGGCCCTAAAAGAAACATACTGGGGGAGCATGTACAGTGGACACGGCCGAATGCCATAGTAACCTGTAAAAAAACTATGATGTAACAAAACCCTTGAAATTCACTGAATAAAATGTAGTTAGGATGCAGTTAAGTTGAGCAGATTTAACCCAACAAAACACTTGAAATTCTGCGGATGTGGGAAGTCATGACCAGCTTAACTCTGTGCTTTCCCATTGCAAAGCCCACGAGCACATACATATTATAAGAAAAGGGATCCAGAACGACATACACAATGGCATTATGGGGCCATAGCATTATAGAGGGAATCAACTGGAGTGCACCGAGTTATGCTGGTCATGACTTCCCACATCAGCTGAATTCCAATGGTTTTCTTCTGTTAAATCTGCTCAACTTAATTGCACTTACCTAACTTTTTTTGTGTGAATATAAATACATATATGCTGATAAAAGGAGTAGAACCGGGGCTGGGTGTATGCAAGAGGGAGGATATGTGCATTGGCACGTTACTCTTGGTGTAATCAAATGCTGCACCACATCATGCTCTTGTCACATCAACTTTCCAGTCATTAAAATATCAGGCTTGTCCCTGTAATTCTATGTCAAGACTGGAGGCTCACATTATGCTTCTCTTTCTTTATTCCAAACATGTAAAGAAAGCTCAGCAGCAAGATATTTTTATGTACCTGAGCATAATAAGTGATATGCCTAAAAAAAGGTACATAAAGAAAATATATAATACAACACATTTAAACATATTAAACCATGT
This sequence comes from Ambystoma mexicanum, assembly GCF_040938575.1. NCBI lineage: Eukaryota > Metazoa > Chordata > Amphibia > Caudata > Ambystomatidae > Ambystoma > Ambystoma mexicanum. Next base: position 850,771,045 of record NC_090936.1, on the reverse strand, counting down.
CCATTAGTCCTTGGGGAAGAGAAAACTCCATTTCCCAGGGGGCTTTCCTTAAATTCAGTCAGAGGTCACCAACATGTGGCCTTAGTCCTCGAATAGGAATGTAAGTCTCTTCATAAACAGTCCTGAATATGATATAACTTCCTCTGCTGCTCACAGCAAGAGATATGTACATTCATATTCAGCACTGTTTATGAAATGTTTGGATCATTATTTATATTAGTATAATTGAATTGTATTGATATTTATAGTGGATTGACATTACTATCAGACTGCTAACATTATAGCCGCTCCGCTGACGGGCCCTCCAGCTCCGTGATTTATTACTTTGTCTTTCTCCGACACCAGCTGCTTCCTGCAGTATGCGTCGGAGAGTACGCATTTCGAATGCTCGAGTTCGCGCCACGTTCGCGGTAACTCTTCTTTTCAGTGTTTCAGCTGATTGAAGGTCCGCTTAAAGAGAGTCTTCCTAGAGCTTTCGCTCGCTTCCCCAGCCCAGCCAATTCCCCACAGGGCTTGGGGAAGCTCTAACAGCTGAGGGACACACATGGAACTACCCGCAATCCACCAGGGGGAGCTCCTGCTCTCCCTGGTCCTTTTTTCTACTTCCCGGCACTCGCAAACGCATTTCCACTGCAGATTACAACGGATTTGCGATCGCGAGCGCCGGGGGTTCTTTTTCTGCAATCTGTGGAATTTCAATATATTTTTAAAAAATCACTAAAAAAGAGAATAAAGGGAAGATAGAGAAGACAGACAATCTACAGCAGATCCTTATAAGTAGGATCATCTCAACTTCTCTACCCTTTTTACTGGGCTAGAGAGAAGGTGTCCAGTGAGCCCAGAAAAGAAATATTAAAAAAAAAATTAAAAAGGGAGAAAGGTGCTTATATTAACAATGGCAGCACAGTACTCCCCTCAATCAGATCAGGCTTGGTCTGAATGTGAGGAAGATACTTGCTATGCTATATTGACGAAGTGGCAATGGCAAATAGCCTGCAAAAAGTACTGGGATCTTCAGTGGAGACCAGCATTAAGAGGGCAGTAACTGACATGCTAATACCTATCCAGCAGGGTCTGGATACCATGGAGGAGCACATGCGAGAAGCCTCTACACCAGGGAGGAAAAAGACTCAAAAAAGGAAGCACCTTACAGAAGGGGGATGTAATCAGGCTCGCAAGAGCAGAAACTCACCGACCCCCCAGAGCCAGCCAGAACCTGCCACTGCTGCCGTATCGGATGCCTTCCCCAGGCTAAAGAAAGCCTTTATGACTAGGAAGGTAACTCTTCCCATGAAGAACCCTCTTACCCCGAGGAGGATAACAGGGGTACTAGACCCTCAAGCCCAGAGGGACATAGACAGGGCACGGAAGACGATCAGAGCAGAGGCGTGTATGACTCTGATCTCTCCCACACCTCCTCTGCTGGGGGCTTACAAATAGTGGGTTCTAAGCCCTCAAGCTCAGGGATTGTGGCAGCCCCCATCCCCAAGAAGACAACCGGGAATAAGTCTCCTTCAAAGGGGATACTCGCGCCAGAGGATCTAATACATCCCAGATCTACTGACTGGCAACCGTCTTCCAGAACAGCTAAATACGTCTTTTCCAGACTGCGCAAACCCCTCGATAAGAAGGTCAGAGCCAGACTCCGAGCCGAATGCCCCCATCCAGATATTGCAGACAAAGTAGCTCTAACACCGGAGCTAGACTCTAAAATGATTACATTTTTGGGCAAAAATGTGAAGGACTCTAGGAAAGGCATAGACCGTACCTGGAAGTCCTGTCAGGACAAGGTTCTGGATGTTACAGGTCCACTGGCTAAGATCTTAGACCTAGCGGAAGCAGCCATCGACACAACCAACCCCATTGACCTGGTGATTCTCTCGGGCTGGGTTCAGCGAGCCATCTACCTACTAGGAAATGCTAGTTGTGCTATATCAACTGAGTGGCCCAAAGGCATTCTATTTAAAATCGACACCAAGCTGAGCGAATTAACGGACACAGAGTCAGGTGCCGCTGCCCAGGGCCTGCTTTTTGGGGATCCTTTCATGAAGGAGAAGTCGAAGTTTGTTGGTACCTTTACCGCATTGGACAAAGCTCAGGCCTCCATAAAGAGAGTCTTCGCCTCCAAACTTTTCTCCAGGGCCGGATGAGGTAGAGATCGCTCCTCCGGCCATTATTTCTTCGATAAAAGACCTCAACACTCCAGGGACCAGCATAACGCCTGGCAAGAGCGCACCGACACATTCTTCCCTTCAAGAGGACGTGGAAGAGGGCGTGCCTGGAGAAGAGCAGCTAGATACCCAGCCCAACAACAACAATCATCAGGACAGTGTACTTATAACAGCACCTGCACCACACACGCCTGTAGGAGGGAGGCTAGCTATGTTTGCAACAGATTGGGATGCTTTATCAGGAAATGCCTGGGTCAAGGACACAGCTCGTGGTCTGCGCCTAGAGTTTTTCAAGCAGCCCATTCAAGTCTGTTGCCCTACTCCTATAGTAATGTCCAGAACAGACCAAATAGCGTTAGACAATAAAATACACAGCCTTTATCAGAAGAAAGCAATTCTCCCCTGCTCAAGTCTAGAAGGAATCTTCAGCCCCATATTCCTGGTACTCAGGAAACAAAAGGTGCGCCCAGTAATAAACTTAAAAACTCTCAATGAGTTAATCATTTAACACCATTTCAAAATGGAAGGTATACACATGCTCAGGGATCTCCAGAGACCGAACGATTGGCTCATGCGCCTAGACTTGAAGGATGCTTACCTCGCAGTGCCCATTCATCAGGCACATGTAGGTTATCTGGGATTCTCATGGAAAAATCGAGATTGGGAGTTCACAAGTCTACCTTTTGGGCTCTCCTCAGCACCTTGGGCTTTTACCAAGCTTCTGAGACCAGTAGTAGCTCATCTAAGAGAGCAAGGTGTCCGACTTATAATTTATTTGGACAACATCATCTTCATGGCTCAATCACAAGAGCTAGTTCAGAGGCAGACCAGACTAGCCATAGATTTACTACACAGCCTCAGCTTTCTCATAAACTGGGAAAAGTCAATTCTTCATCCATCCAGGAACCTGGAATTTCTGGGGTTCGTGGTGGATACTCAGAATTCTCAACTCCACCTTCCAGCGGCCAAGATTCACTCCACCAAACAGGAGATACGCAGACTTCTACAGAAGAGTCTTTTTTCTCCTCGAGAGCTAGCAAGAGTAATAGGCTTGCTGTCCTCCTCCATCCAAGCAATATTTCCCGGCCCCCTTCACTAACGGTAATTACAAAGATTGAAGGGTCAGCACTTAAGACACAGCCTTTCTTATTCCCAACGCCTGACACTGTCACCTCAAGTGAGAATAGAGCTCAACTGGTGGCTCACTCACATGGAAGCCTGGAACGGCAGATCCATCTTCGGATCCGCCCCAGATATCATCATCGAGTTAGATGCTAGTCGCACCGGTTGGGGAGCGAGATGCGGCTCAGTTACCACGGGAGGAACCTGGTCTCTTCAGGAGCTAGACCTGCATATCAACTGCCTAGAGCTCCTCGCGGGCTCTTTTGCAGTATGCTTGTTTGCCAGAGGCAGAGCAAGTTGCTGTATCTTGCTGAAAATGGACAACATTTCCGCAGTAAGATAAGGTAAGGTACATCAATCATCTAGGTGGCACCAAATCGAGGCCCCTAGCAGAAGTAGCCAAGGATTTTTGGCATTTCTGTTAGAAACATCGAATTTCAGTCACAGCGGAATATCTCCCTGGCCTCACAAACGTGGTAGCGGACCTGTACTCCCGTCATTCCACAGATTACAGCAACTGGAGGCTCGACAGAGAAATCTTTCTCCGCCTCCAAGAAGCTTGGGGCCCTATGTCCATAGACCTTTTTGCTTCCAGACTCAATACCTAGCTACCTGTGTTTTACAGCTGGAAGCCGGATCCAGCATCAGCGGCTGCAGGCGTGTTTCTGCATCAATGGACCCAAGGGATACTTTATGCCTTTCCACCATTCACCATGATAGTGAGGACCCTGATGAAGACCTGTCAGGAGTACTCTGACCTAGTCCTCATAGCACCGGTCTGGACCTCTCAGACCTGGTATCCAGTTCTTCTGGAACTTTCCTTGGATTCTCAAATCCCACTACCCCAGTTTCCGGATCACCTACCAGGTTCATCAGGGCAGCGTCACCCCCTTCTTCTCAGCGGATCCTGATCCTAGCGGCCTGGAGGATTTCAGGTCAAGATGGAGAGTCCCCGGCATGTCACGCATGGCGGTCAGCCTCATCGAGGAAAGCTGGGCCCTTGCTACCCTTAAAAGGTATTCCAGCTCTTAGAGCACCTGGAGTACCAGGTGCCGAAGGAAAGGATTACATCCAGTTTCAGCACCTGTAGAGGAAATCCTCAATTTCCTAGCTTCTCTAGTTGAAAGAGGCCACAGGACAGTGAACGCCTATCGTTCAGCCAGTTCTGCTGGACATGACCTCGTGCAGGGAGTCCCAGTAGGAGAACACCACCTCGTTTGCAGATTACTCAAGGGGATAAGACTTACAGTCCCACCTCTGTCCCGTTACGACAAACTTTGGGACGTTAATAAAGTATTGAATCTTTTTCTGTCATGGCCGCATAATGAGGAGTTATCCCGTACGGCCCTATCCGGCAAACCTACTACCCTGTTCTGGCTGGTCTCTTGCAGGAGAGTCTCTGACATCAGAGCTCTCGATCTAGTGGGCAGGGCCTTTTCTCCTGATGGCATTATATTTCATATACACAGGAGGACAAAATGCAACTCTAGGGTTATTTCTTACCCCGCTTTTAGAGACCAACCCAAGCTTTGCTTGGTTAAATGCTTGAAGGTTTACGAAGAAAAGACAGCACCGCTTAGGACCTCCTGTAATGAGCAGCTATTGACAGTTTCCACTCCAACTTTAGCACGCTGGGTGCGTTGGACTCTAACTCAAGCAGAGATAGATACCCTGCACTTCGGAACCCACTCCATGAGAGGAGCCATGGCTTCCAAAGCCTTTCAAGCTGGAGTTCGCCTAGAGGACATCATGAGGATGGCAGACTGGGCAAGCGTATAAATATTTAAGCAATTCTACCTGAAACCGCTAGATCAGCCGGCATCTACTGTGGTAAGTAAGCTTTAAACAAGCATAATGTGAGCCTCCGGTCTTGACATAGAACATAGATTTTCCATAATAACTTACTAGAAAGTCTTAATTCTATTAAAGGCACAGAGGCGAGCATTATCCCACCCGGGAAGAGAAGAAATAGCAGCGTGTAACACGCTTAATAGTAATCATGTTCATTTTTATGAATTATTGGTGATTTAAAATTTGTATATGCTTACTGAATAATTCAAGGTTTTCTCTCCCACCCTACGAAGGGAATTAGGGTTGTCATATGCATGAAGTAATTCTAGTATGTTGTCCATCTTTTGACAGCGCCTACAGACAAGCCTAACCCGCAGCTCGATTATGTTTTCTGCTATGAGATGGCTATATTTACATTTGCTTACCAAGTTATGGACAGTCAAGTTTGCAGCCTTGAAAGAGGAAGTTACATCATATTCAGGACTGTTTATGAAGAGACCTACATTCCTATTGGAGGACTAAGGTCACATGTTGGTGAACTCTGACTGAACTTTAGGGAAGCCCCCTGGGAAAATGAGTTTTCTCTTCCCCAAGGACTAATGGACATGGTTCAATATGTTTAAATGTGTTGCATTATATATTTTTTGACATACCTTTTTTACGCATTTCACTTATTATGCTTAGGTACACACAAATATCTTGCTGCTGAGCTTTCTTTACATGTTTGGAATAAAGAAAGAGAAGTGTAATGCTCGCCTCCATGTCTTTAATAGAATTAAGACTTTCTAGTAAGTTGTTATGGAAAATTTTTATTCTATAGTTTGGCACCTTGCCGTCCACCCTGGCATTACATAAAGCACTCATTTTTCTTGTCACTTGTCAAACTGAATTAAGATTTGTAAATTAAGAAAGTCACAATGTGTTTTGTTGTAGTAAATCTAAAATATTCTTAAGGACTGTTGTCGATTATAATAATTATAATTGTTCTTTTTCCATTACAGTGTTTTGTCCATGTTTTCCCTTGCAGTGATCCCGACAGTTTTTACATTGTACATTTGTAACTTTTTCAACTTCATTTCTAATACTAAAATCTTGACTTGGTTATTCATATGTGCCTTTCGAAAGTCAATTGTTATGGTCACCAATCACTGTATCTATTTCTATGTTCACTGCATTCAAATTCACACTATCACTGATTTTGTTTGGGATATAATAGAATTAGCTCCAGAGTGGAACATAAAGTATGAAAGCCATATTTTACTAAGTAAACACAGTGCTGTTATCAGTTTGATTCTGTGGGCACGTATGCCCAAAACGAAATCATAGGTGAACAAGATCGTTGTATTAATTTGATGAAATCGGCTAGGAAACTTCTAATGTCATGAGATTGCTTCTCTTCCCTGTGGGACTTATATTTCACTATATAACCTCAGCAAAAATGAACACTGCAAATGTGCATGCTTGGTAATAAGATGACAACGAACAATGCCTAGTACTAGAGTCCAGGGGGCAGAACTTCGTTGTAGGTGATAGAATGCAGTGCGTCCAACTGCAGCCGTCGTTTTAATGACATAACATCCTGATGTCCATATGGCAGCATGCAGCCTTGCGAACCGAGTGCCCTAATTCTGAATCGAAAGGATGAGTTGGCACAGAGGCAGAACAATAAGTGTTTCAAACACTATGCAAAAGCGTTTTTCGGTGAGAACCCCCTGTGAAAAAAAATCTTGCCTTATTTAACTGCCACACGAGGGACGGGGAAGGCCGCGCATAAAAGATGAATGTATTGATGAGCAATCTCTTTAGGCATCGTGACATGGCAGTTTTGCTTTTCAGGTCATGATACGAGAAGTTATAAAAGGATGGCCTATTCTGTGGCGGGGTGGGTGGGGGAGGAGGGGGCTTTTTTTCAAGCCCAGATCTGCGCGACTGTAACTAATACAGGCTCTGGTCAGGGGCTATCATGCATTGCTAATGAGAGGAGGCTGGCCAAGGGAATCGCTCGCAGCTTTCCCAGAGCCTCAGAAGCAGCCCAGGTGTGCAAGGCTTCGCCAGTCCTCCCCACGCACTGCAAGGCACAGCAGCTCAACCCATGCCCACTCTCAGCCCGACTCACAGAGATGCCATCGTAGGCAAGGCCACTAATTTGGGTGCAATTCCTGCTAAGAAGCTACACTGAAATGAACATTGTGGGAAAACTCAAATTCATGAGACCTTGGAGAGTGTTCATAATTCATTCGCTGCTGCTTTCCCTAAAAGGTAAGACTTTGGATTAGGTTTCAGTAGCAGTTCAATGATTTTCTTTTGAACTAGCACTTCCCACGTGTGTGGCCGGGTGCAGTCGGACTGGTAACTTTTCTTAATGTTTACACAGACAATGTTTTGTTCTTTTTTTAACTTTATTTATGATTTTCGTACAATCATCCACTATAGTAATATTTTGTAATTACGCTTGACGCGGAAAAACACGACGCCTTTTTGTCACACTGGCGAATTATTCAATATTTTAAACTAAAATAAATACTCTTTTATGTTTATATTTGTGAACAGTTGAAGCATATTTCAAGTGATGCCTTCGTTTGACCTAAACGAAAGACATCTTTCTTGTGCTTCAAACATTACAGGCAGCAGACCGTCTAAACATGTCCAAGGGGGGCTTTGAAAAGATTCCCTCTGCAATTAAACGGGTCTCGTCTTTTGGATAAATAATTGCTATTCGGACGCCGAGCACCCCCAAAATATAATGACCATTCTTCTCAATGTTCTGAATGATACCCTTATGTCTGGGAGGGGTCGACAAAATGCGCAACAAGGTCCCTTTTTACTGAAACCTATGTGATAATAGTCTATGCTTGTCGACAGCTTCCAGCTTGCCAATGATTTCAGATCATTTGAAAAAAAATGGAAACATAGAATTTCATAATGCACAGGCGCCGAGCCCCGTGTAAAACTCTAAAGGCAAAAACATCAAGAAACATACACATAGACATATTTCCTCTCTTTGCTTCTGTTAGGAAGCCTATATTGAACTCCTTATGGCGGTTTATATGGAAGGCACGATTTGCCCGGCTTTATTTTTATGAACACAGTGTATTGTTCACTAGTGACATCTTTGATTCGGCATCAATAACTGTTTTCTATTTCGTGTTGGTTGGAAATGTTCCTGAAATATTAAAAACATCGTTTATTGTGTCCTATTTTTTGTCAAACAGGTTCAAATTGCGAGGCATCCGTTTCCCCGAGTACGCCAAGGTGAGATGCCATTTTATGTTTGTGGGGCTAATTTAATAATATTGGGGCTTGGGGTGTAGTTGTGTACAATGATTGCAGTGTGGTGTTTGTGCCATTTTTGTTAAACATGATGACAGTGGCAACGGTCTGCCCACCCTGCACGGACAGCTGTTTGGAGTCTCTTGCAGGAGAGGGGAAAGGAAACTCGCCCCCAGCCTCTGTACTCCCTAGACACGTCTTTGCGCAGAAGGCAATTAAATCGCTGAATGTGGCAACTTGTTGGGTGGATTTTTCATGGGGGGGTGGGGGGGCCTGGCACATCTACACAAACAGGCAGAGACCACCACACACAGCGAGGCCCCCTTGCCAGTGTACAGCATGACCTATATGGTTCATTAACATGGGAATGTTTCGTTTTTCAAATCCCCGACTAGATCACCTTCCTGTTGCTCAAGTGTGTAAGCGGGATAACAACTCCGATGGCAGAGACTCGTTTTGTGCTCACAGAAGCAGCTGCTTTCCGAGCTAAAGAAGTGCAAATAACGGTGGCGTTCAAGTCTTGGGTGTATAGCTCAGGGGCAACGTGTTCGCATTGGAAGCAAGACAACACGGAGTAACACAGGTTCGATTCCCCGGGTCCGCACTTAGAAACCTTTGGGTATTAAGCGCGATCACGCATGCCCAAATAGGGTGGTCCCACATAAGCAGGGTCCTGTAAATTATCACCGGGGAGAGTTTCTCTGATTCAGAGTCAAGAAACGTACAACCAGTATGTCAAGAAACGTACAACCAGTATGTCGTTCGAGTGCATTTGTACAACAGTGCAATGCGCAATATATGCACCCGAAAAGGTAGACCATTCGAGTTGAATACATTCCTCTGGCATCAGGCAGCTGTGAGAAGTCACATCATTTATTAACATGCTTCACAGCGCAGGCCAGCTTCCCCAATAAGGGTCTAAACAAAGGGGCTTATATCAGGAACACCCCCCAGCACTTCAGATTAATAATGGTCACTGTTGGTGTGATAGCTCAAGAGACGGGTGCACCTGTTGCAGAGGCTTGCTCAGGTCACAGGTGGGAATTCCACCTCAACAGGCATCATTTCAAAAGGCCTACAATGAACGCTATTGAGTGCTGGAGAGGGGTATACATTACAGCATTATAGGGCTTCGAAGCCACAAGATAAGGGCTGAAAGTCATATATATCACACCCCTCTGATTCGCACCCTCCGGAAACTCCCCATGACTTGTTTCGTGCCCCACTTCTCCGTTTGAACAACAAAAGTGATCTTTGTTATAAGTACAGGAAACAGTTAGGCTCTCTGGAGCAAGCAGAACAGTTCAGGCCCAGGGCAGAGATCAGTGAGTTCCCTTGAATTTTGTAAATCGAGCTTACAAAAAGACACGTTACCTTTTAAGTTGTTAACCCAAGAAAGACCTCTTTGATAAGTGCTGCAAATAAAAAAGGGAGCTGGTTGTTCAGCTTGCTCGTGAACCTTTGATTATACAAGATGCTTTTTGTTTCTTCCAGAAACGGGTTTAATGCGATTCGACAGAAAAGAGATCTCCTAACAGCACAGGTAGGTTATACCTCAGAGGGACCGTAAAAAGTCAGCCCTGAAAGTTGGTCCTGTGTGTACAATGCAGCCTTTGTAAGAGGAATACGCAAGCCTGAGGAGGCTGTGAAGAGCGGCCCCTCTTTCTGGGCTGCTCTCCCGCAACTGCCCGTGGACCCAATAATTCTCACCACACTGGCTGGCATGCGGGCAGGGTATAGCCATCATGCATGTATGTATGTTTTTGCTCTCCAGAGAGAATGGTAACCAAAGCTCAGATTTGTAGTGTTAATGCTCCAGAGTAAATGGGGGGCTTTCATCATGTGGGTGCCATTATGCTACTGCTCATATCAAAACAAAATGTGTACGATTGGTTACATTTGTATTGGTTCTCTATCTTTCCGTAATTTATTATGCTAGTCCTATCCTTTGGGTCAAACATCTCTATGTACAGCCTCCAACACTTCACATTTCAATTACTATCCTAATGATCTATTCTCCCTGCCCTTGGACAGGGTGGCCATGTTATTCAAGGTCAATAGGGCACCATATTTCCAGACCCAGGCTTTCCACTTCCAAACCATTCTGATATGTGAAAATGTTTATAGTTCCAACTTGCTTTGGTACATGAAGCCTTAAAACGTGAAACATGAAGGCCACTTTTACATAACCCCAATCTTTAGTGTAAATCGTCCACGCAGTATGCAAAGTGTTTGGTTGCCTTATATAACCTGCCACTCTATCGAGCGTACTTAGACATCCAGACTTTTCTAGGGGAGGGGTGCAGAGTTCCCACATGCAGGCGGATGCAGTCCAAGTCTATACCCACCCTGCTGTGGACCAGCAGGATCCCTCTGAAAAATCGGTGCACATGGCTGCCTATCCTACCCCCATGGAGTGAGGGGCCCCGAAGATCTCCTGGTATGGCCTTGCATGCCACAGGGGTGGAGCCAGTCTCAGGACTTTGTGAGTGGGGGAGGGTGGGTGTGGAGGAGAGTTTCAATAGCTGGCTGCTGCTGGGCCCTTGAGTGGTCAGCCATTGACCATGTGCCTTTGCTTGTGCACTATGGCAGTGGCACCCTCATACATAGGCTATCTCTCTGCTCCCAACTGTCTTGAACATTTTGAGGAACAAAAGTGAAGCACAGGGTCATGCTTTGACTCAAACAGGGCACCTTCTTGTAGTGATTTGGGGCGACTTTAGCTCTCTGCATAGCAAGCAAACATGTATCAGTATTTTATCAGGCACTGGAGGTGTACCCTGCAGCTTACCTATAGATAAATGAAGAAGGGACTTTAGCCCATTGCACTGTCTACCCCGTCCCCCCTCCTCACAGACCAAGAACTGAATCTCTATTTTACCTTCCTTTGCCCCATTAGAACCATCTTTCACTCCAATTCAGAGGATATTTAGTTTCACAAAGAGGTGCTAATCATCGGGAGGCGCGAGCCAAGTAAAAGCTGAGCTATTAAGTCTTTGGCTTCATCCTGGGGGTATATTGATAGGGGAAGGTCAGGCTTCAACCAACTGCCACCGTTTGATGCTGCTGCCAGTTAATGATTGTCGAAGCTTAAACACTCACGGCTGTCACAGGTAACACACTTGACAGTCTCCTGCTGTAGCACCCTTTAACATGGGCAGTCGTCCATATTCGAATCAACTTACCTGGATCACAGGTTAGGAAATTTGCTTTTGGCAGTCTGGCTGTTGACTTTGTTTGGCCTTGCCCAACCTTGCACAAACCGGCTACTGCCGGTTCCACCCAACAATTGCCTCCTTGTCCTTCGCCATTTAAAATGGCTGGCCCTTTTAATGACCTCCAATGGCAGCTGAGGCCATCTTCATTCCCATCGGGGCAGGACCTGAGCATCACAGCAGAGGGCTGCTTTCTGACTTCAACTTCCTCAATTTGGGAGTGCTTTAGCCCTTCCAAGCCAGTGACTTGTTCCGCTAATGCTATATGACCTCCCCAAAGTGTCCCCTGAAGAGGTTCTAAATGTGTGCTAACCCAGGTCTTCTGCACAGTTTGCATGCTTCTGTAAAGTGGACATGCCTTTGGACCACCCCTTGAAAATGAGGGAACAACCCTTTGGGAATAAGTGGAGGTTAACATAACATCTGCACACTTTGGGCCGCATTACTGATGAGGTGCTAATGGAAAAACGTGCAGTATTACAGAAACTCGACTGCATTACAGGTTATGAGATATTTGCCGCCAACGGTATTCCAAAGAAATGGCACCTGCAAGGTGCAATACCACTAGAAAACACCTCCAGTTTCTACTTCCATCCAAGAGGTAGAGTTATATATTCTGAAGGGTCCCCCGAAAGACTTAAAGTACTGTTTACGTAGTGAAAGTAAGTGCAAGCACTTCTGTTGACTACAGAAGGAAAACATCAGCATGGGGCCACAAAAGGGGGTCAAATGTTGGCATCTCTCATGCCCACCTTCTTCCCCCATTTGTAATTTAGTGCAATGCAGAGAAGAGTCGTTAATGACCCTAATCTACATTACAAAAGATTGTACAGCAGGGACATAACCCACTATTGGACATGCTCAATTGCCATCATTAAGATGATGATGGCAATGGTTAAATAAAGAATAATGAGGTATTTCACTGAATCTGCATACAGTACTTCTGTGCAGGTAGTATATCTCTGTTCTGGTGTGGTCCCTCATGTTGCCATGACTAATGAGGTGGGACCTGCTCTATAATTCTTGCATTGCACCGGAAGTGATAGAATGAGCACTAGCAAATGCAGCTCTCCCTGTGTACTGTGTCTGTGACCTCATTTAACCTGGATGAAAGGACTAGCAGAGGTCCAAACAATATATTGTTTCAGACATGTTCTCGGTTTAGGGGGTATTACTGTTGTAGTTTTGGTTTTATTTAATTCCAGGAACTATGTGAAATATTCTCAAATAACACGGACGCGTAGACGTGCATTATACACTTTTTGAAGACAATATGTGAAGGAGGATTCTTATGTGCTAACGTCTCTGCACCTTTCAGAGACTTTCAGAACGGCCTAACAACACGAGTGTTTTAGCACGACAGCGTGGTGCAACGCTAATCTGGCTACGGCAGACATTTGATTCTCTTAGGTTTTAGTGCCGTCTATATAGACTTTTTAACCCTGTTGAGTTATAGTGCCATCTGTTATTATTTGTATAATAGGTTATTTAAGCGCTAAATACAAAATAATGCATTATTACATTTTCTGAGACCATGGTGTGACTTGTAATCCTCAAGCGAGACTTGTGGTTTTAACTGTCATTGACATGACATGGGGAACATCTGATGGCCCCTTTCTCTTTGGCTCCCCTGGGGGAATTTCTTTTTCTGCCTAGATTGTGGCTCTAGACAAATTGCTTAGGCCGGCTTTACAGGCCAAAACTGCTCAAAAGTGCCTAATTGGGCCAAGGGAGGCAGCGCCACGCAATGGTTGCACCCGAGTGCGAAATGTATATTATTCATTATGCAGAGGAAAAGAACAGTAGTATCTCAATTAAAATGGCCTTTGATATGAATTCGATAACACAGGCATGAAACCAATTAGCAGTAACTAAAGCAGGGCAAGCAGAAGAAGTACCTCCACAGTGAGTGGACAAAGAAAGGGGCTGATGATAAAACATACATAAGGCAAATCTATCCTAAGGCAAACCACAACGGTGCCAACGTGTTTCATGCACAGACGTTTTCTCAAGCCACACAATACTCACATTGGCTGTATTAGCCAGTCTTCGTCTCGTAAAATAACACCAATTTTGTGAACAAAAAATTTATTTTGTTCCAGTTCATCATACCGTTTGATCTTTGAAATAATGCAAAGTCAGTTACTCAATGTAGTGTCGTGTCATAGCTGCTGGCAATCAGCAATTCCACTCTGCAGTTCTCTTCTCAAGGTTGTCATCTCTTTGAAAGCTTTCAAATAATGCAAAGTCCGATACTTTATATAGCGTGTTTTGACAGCTGCAAATTACCAGGGTGCCAAGTTTGTACTTCTGCCTGACCGAACGCCCCTACACTGAGGTTTATGGCATGTGAACTAATAATCTTGAATAGAGAAGTGCAGAGTGAACCTGCTGGTATTACCAAGGGTATTAGCATACTTGATCGAAACAATTTGACCTTTTATTAGGAGAATGTTGGTCAAATTTAATTTATATATATATATATATATATGGGGTGGGGTAAGGGAATATGTTAAGGTGAGGGAAGTGGGGATAAGATGCAAGGGATCTCTCTCACATTTTAGAGCAAAAAACGACCAAAAGAAATTCAGTTAAATTGGAAAAGGTTGTTAGGCAGAAATGCAGGCAGTACCCTCTGGGACCACTACACACAATCAGGACTAAAGGTGTTAGCCAAACCAACCTTTGGTTTAAGTCTGTACCACACAGTTTTTGGTAGCGAGCTGAGCAGCCAGGCTTATCTCAAGAGTGAATGTGAGCAGTACAAGTAGTTACACAGAGGACTTTCAATCACATTGGTTCAAGTAAACACTTATACTCAAGGTTTTGTGGTAAAAACACTTAGTAATTTATTACACAATCATTTAGAAAACATTTCACTAGAATAGACAAATTATTAATATAAACAAATACACTCCAATACTAAACTGTAAGCTTTTGGGGCAGTTTGAGCTCCCCTGAAATAGGAGCAAAATGACAGTCAAATTACTTAGCAGTGAGGAAAAAGGACAAAAGTAAGTGGAATAGATCACATATACTTTTTAGACAGTGCAAATAATTTCAGTTCACCAGAGGAGTTCAATTCAAGTCAATGGGCCAGGCCAAAGTCAATGGCTAGTGTTATAGATAGGATAGAGCAGTCTGGTATCAAAGGGTAAAGTCTTTGCAAAAGTTCTTAGAAGTAGTTTAGGCGAAAAAGGATCATATGATGGGTCACAAGCTGATTACGCCTGTAAGTTGGGAAAGTTTTACAAACTTTCACCGCGAGAGTGGCATTATCTCAATCGGGTTGGCACAGTACCTTTTCTATGAAGAAACAAATGCTGTTGAAGTCGTGGTTCCTGGCAGGTCCTGCAGATCTCGCTGTTCCTGAGCCTCAGTCGTGGGGACAAGAGGGAGCAGGGACGTCATTTGGGGGTCGCCAGAGGTCGCAACTGCGACCTCTGAGGTCTCCCTTGCGACCTCTGTGGTCTCCCTTGCGACCTCTGTAAAAGAAAAAAATCGTTTTTTATTTATTTATTTTTTCTTCCGTTTTTTGTAATGCAAGGTCCTGGAGTGGCTGGCTCTCATGTTAAGACCTTTAGGACCCTTAAAAAAAAAAATAAGAAAAATAAGAACAGGAGTGCCACAAGTCTAACACTTTCAGCACCGACCATAAATAAGAAAGAATAGGAAACCAAATAATGTGTCTTTCTGGAATTCTGTACAATAATTGCTAGACTCATTAAATGTTTATTTCAGGCACACTTCAAGGGGTGAGTCACTGATTTAGTATGTTCTTAAACGCCTCAACTCAGCCTTTCATCCTTCTGAGGTCGATAAATGAGTACCAAGACAGGTTGGGTGATATTGGGTGTATATTATTTCTATATAAAGCGCTTAAGCGTAAGTGCTGTATAATAACACATCATTATCATTTGGTCATGGATTTGGTAATATGGGCCTATACACACTGATCTTAACGCTACATATGGCGATCCATTCTTGCATGAGATGTACATCACATTATAGAGATATCGTAACCATATTTTTCGTAATGTACAATGCTGGGATGTCACTTCCTGTTTGGCAACGGGTTAAAGGTCGTGTTCCATCGCTTCCCACGATATCACTTCGGGGTGGGGTCAAATGACATCACTTCTTGTGATGTCATCAGAGGGTCAAGGGTCGTGTGATGTCACTTCCGCTACCCCTGGCTTTTTGGTGAAATGACGTCCCTGAGAGGGAGGACGTTGGGGGACTCCTACACTGCACGGGATCGTCGAAGAAAGCAAACAAAATGGAGTCACTTCAGTTCCAGTAGCTGTAGATTCAAGAACACAAGCTGCTGTCCCTCTCCCTGGTTAATCCTAACCACCCTTGAGAATGGTATCAAGGTGTCTTATGAGTTGATTGGTCCCACCAACTCAAAGGAAGAAGCCGTCCTTGAAGGAGCTTCTCTGTCAAATGGAGTTTGGCAATTTGGACCTGCAGCATGGCTTCATTGGGCAAACTAACGGTCCAGGAGTTGCAGCAGCCATCCTCTTCCAGCTCGTCTTCGGTTCTTTTGTTCCACTGGTCGACTCTGCTTTCCAGTCTTAGAGACTCGCCTTTTAAACATTTTCCTCCCATTCATTCCAGCCTAGCTGTCACTTACCCAGCAGGGTGGCTGTCCTTGCCGGACAGTCATCCAGCCAATGACACCAGAGTGCATTTGGGTCTCCTTGGAGTCTAAGCACAGGGAGTTTTGGACACCTCCCTCACTTCCTGCCCGGCCCAGACACTCAGACGCCAGACACGGTCTTCAGTCCTGAAACCTGCCAAAGTCAAACGATCAAAGGGATCAAACCTGGTTTGGTGCGCAGAGACAAACACTAGATGGACCTTTCCAAAAAGAAACGGCAAAAAAAGAAGACCGGGACCCGTTTCAACAAAGGGGTTTAAGGCGCCATCTTGAAAAACATGGCTCCCGTGATTTTTAGCTACCGGTGTTCACGGTCGGGAAAAATCATGGTAGTTCATTGTAAAACTACTGCCACCAGCCTTTTCAATAGGAAAGGGTAGCATTTGACTGCTACATGAGTATTTAGACACAGGGGATACTATGTAACCCCTCCAACACTCCATTGTATGATGGTGTGTTCTGGGTCTAGGAATTTGGAAAGACTTAAAGTCAATTTCACTTTATATTCTCTGGGAAAAAGTATTTTATCCCAGAGAAGGTATTTAAACCTTTTGGAAGTCTGTAACTGCACTGAGGGTGCTGTGTAACACACATGAAAAGATGCCTATGAAGTTCTCTTAAAACTCCAAAGTCAAAGAACACAAATGTAAACCACACATCAAAATACATGAAAGAGTGGGAAAAAGAGGCTCACACTCTTTCCAGGAAAAAAAAAATCAAGTGCTCAAAATCCAGCAAAGTTGCTGGGGGTCTATGAGGTGAAGGAAATTAGCCCATTTATGAGAATTCTTCCTAACAAAGGTCAAACATTTTCAATCAAGTAGGGCTAAACCATTCCCAAACCCTGACTATTCCAATTGCTTGGCTGGCAGGGTGTTCAACCGTATCACCACCTACCTAGAAGCACATGGACTCAGTGACCAACCGCAGTCTGGGTTCTGCATTCATCCCTCCCCAGAAGCAGCAGATACCTACACCCATGTATCAAACTTCCATATAGCTGCTTGTCCCTTCTCTATGCTCAGCTACTTGATCTCACTGCTGTTTGATTCCACTGGGGACTTATCTCTCCTCACAACTCTCTCTAACTTCGGCTTCCAGGGCACTGACCTTGCGTGCATTGCTGTTTACCTGGCTGGAAAGCCCAACTATATCTTCTTGAATTCTGGTACTTCCTCTGCCATTCCTTTTCCTGCAGGGGTCCCTCAAGGGCCTATCCTTGGTCTCCTCTCATTCACTCTCTACACTGAGTTGGCAAAGTAATCTCATCCTTTGGTCTCTCCTATCACTCCTTTGCCGATAACACATGTCTTCTTTTTCTTTGCCTTCTTCGCCCATGAGTTATCTTCCAGCATTACCCACTGCTCCTCTGCAATAAACTACTTGATAGTGCCTCATCTAACCAGCCATTGCTCTCTATCCTTTCTCTCGGAAATCCACACCCCGTCCCCTAAAGCTCACAACTTGGGAGTTCTCTTTGACAGCAGCCTGAAACGGCAACAGCTGCCATATTTAACCTGATGGGCAGTCGTACCAACTGCCTCTGTGCTCATCCTAGTCCTCAGCAGGCTGGGTTATTCCTTCAGCCTCTTTATGATATATCATCTATACTCTTTTACTCCTATTGATAAGAACTTTGCCAGCCGCATCTTCATTAAACTCCATCTGTTCTCACCCACCCGTCTGCATGTAAGGTGGCTTCCGTTGTAGATTCGCTCCCGCTTTAAATCCCTTCTTCTTGTCTGCAGGTCAATCCATTGCAGAGCTCTGCCCCCTTCCTGGCCGATTGGACGGAGTTAGCTACTCCTCCTACTCATCCCCCTCATACTCTGGGATCTGAAGCCCATTCTAACTTCACTGTTCCTCGTTCTCCCTGTGCTACCTCATACATCTCAATGACATGACTTGAAAATCTTTATAAAGTTTGCTGAAATGTTCCTAGGAAATCTCTCCAATGTTCTCTGCCAATCTACCCAACGTTTATTGCAAATCATTTGGGTATGTAGGTATTTGCACACGTAGCTATTTTGCTCTATGACAGATTCTGGACTGAAAAATACTACTGGAGTGCTGCAGGCAGGGTGTGCAAGGCGAGGGTGAAAGTTAACTTACAATGATCTAGGGTGCCCGATAATATTGAGGGTGAGCAAATGTGAGAAGGAGGCAAGGGGGCACGTGAAAAAATTGCCAGTGAAAGGAAAGGAAGTGAAAGAAACACCTCATTATAAAGTAGTGCACATGCCAGCATTCACTCTGCCTGAGTACAGAGACTACCTACATGCAACATGTTCCAAATCTCTTTAATGCATCTTGCATATTTCACTGTTTCCTACTGGGTCTTTTAGGCACTTTTGAGCAGTTTTGGCCTGTAAAGTCGGCCTAAGCAAGTTGTCTAGAGCTACAATCTAGGCAGAAACAGAAATTCCCCCTGGGGAGCCAAAGAGAAAGGGGCCTTCAGATGTTCCCCATCTCATGTCAAAACCAGATTTCCAGGGTGTTCCTTCTCACTGAGCTGAAAAGTGCCCAACCAGGTTCTAGGCCTTCCAGTGGACCAGTACAGTGCATTGTTGGAAATGTATTTATTTTACTGCATGGTACCCAGCATCACTGCCCCAGAAAGTTTCTAAAGTGCGTATTCCTAATCAAAGGTTTCAGGTAGAGCAGTACTAATCGTGCATTGTGGCAAATGTAGTGCTGAAAGGTGCACATTTCTCTTGCAGTTCTTCCAGTAGACCATCGCAGTGTGGCGAATACATTGATTGAGTCAGGGCAGCTTTTAGGCAACAGTGCACCCAGGGAGAAACACCCGAATATATTCCCCCTCCAAATGCCTCAAGTTGCTCTTCTACTGCTACCACACAATGCATTTCCTCTACAAAATCATTAAATCATTGCAATTGAAATACTGTTTTATAGTCTTGTACTTAACATGAATAGGTAGACAAACTATACAGCAATATTTTATGCAGGAATTCATGTTCTATCGTATCTTTTTGTTTGTTGTCTAAATGAAAGCTACTCGGCTATATGATAATGCTGCAAAAGCGTCCATTGCTGCTGTTAAGCGCAATTTTGTCTCAATCGAAAGCGTAGCAATAGCCAATAACCCTCTTTAGTTGGCGAACACAGCGCTCAGAGACCATTTCAAATGTTCCGGTGGAAGATTGGAAGATGGATGTAAAAGATATGGCAAGAGTCAGGCAGTGGTGAAAAAGGAGGCAGTTGTAAGCTACATTAAGTAAGGTTAGGTTACAAAGAGTACTTTGAAGTTACTTCAAAGTGCTATAGGTGAAGACCAAAGAAGTATGTAAGCTATGAGGCGAAGAAGAAATGTTACCTCAACAAGGGGCAACAATGTAAGTTTCAAGCTACTAGCCTGCCGTAACAAAGTTACTCCCCAAAGTTACTTCTATACATACACACAGCACACCATTTCTTACCAAGAATCAAATATCACTAGCCAATGGCCAGTGGCGAGTGCACATTTAGTGCCATGGCCGTATGATCTGGACCTAGACAAAGTATAACAATACCTGCTAAATAGTCTTAGTGCATGAGCATCTAAAGGGAAAACCTGGTGTATGATGAAAGTACTCGAGTACATGATTGCAATATCTAGAAAATAGCATGAATACTTAGGCATGTGATGGCAATAACTGCCTAATGGTGTGAGTCCTGGGAATATAATGTTAACTTCTGGCAAATAGTTGCATGCTGGATGGATAGCTCATGTTTTGGGAATGGGACAGTGCCATGCAACAGGTTTGAACCCCTGGTGGCACTGACTAGGCCCTTCTTCATTCTGAGGGCGACTAATCGGGTACCAGCTGTGGGTAATACTAATGCACATTAATACAGGGCTTAGATGTGGTCCATCTACACTAATCTTTATAGAAATTACCAAATTTCAATGATATGATCCAAGTACAATGCCAACGTATTGAGATGCCTAGTAAATTGTGCTACCTGCTGTTGTCTGATGGCAAAAGCTGGCCATTTGTGTGAATACCTGGCAATGATGGAAGTTAATTACTGTATGATAATTCCAGTAATAGGTTGTATGTTAACATATCCTGCCGATACCTATCAAATCTTATTAACTTGGACAGGCAATTGTAACAGTTGCCAAATTGGGAATGTACATGGGCATATGATTTCAATACCTACAGTAGCACTAAAGAAAATCCTTTCACTACACACATGCTTTGTCATTTATTGTTGCTACAATAATTGTTTTCTATCTTTCTACATACATGTTTTCACCTGAAATAAAGCAAACAAACAACCAAACAAAGGAAGTAATCGTCTGGCCAATCCCCTGAACGTTCACACTTCCGTTTTCCAACTCCTGGCCCCTTGCTAAAATGTAAAGGCCAGTGTATATATGATTAATTATTTATAACGCACTTAATACCCAGAGGTTTCTAAGCGCGGACCTGGGGATCTAACCTGTGTTGCTCCGTGTCGTCTTGCTTCCAAGGCGAGCACATTGCCGCTGAGCTATCCTCCCGAGACTAGTGTAGCGCGCTGGTAGCTCGTTGGTGTTCCGTCATGTGCAGCATGGAAGGTTGTGTGAGTGGAACATCTGAAATGCGAGGGTATGGCGGTTGAGAGAGGGAAGGGGAGCCACAAGGATTGACGCTGTGCTTGGGCTTAATGCAAAAGATACTTAAATAAACCGACCTACAAAGTCGATCGTGTCAAGCCTGTTACTTCAATTTGCAGATGAGGATGGTATGATGTGAGGATGTCTGTCAAGAAAGGTATAGCGCAAAGGGGTGATTTTGTCAGGGCCAAGTTACCTGGTCCTTTAAGGCAAGGACCCATGTGGTGGTCCTGACTGTGTAAAATAGAGAGCACTTTCCACAACTCGGGGACGACAGAAGATGGAAGTATCTGTAATATGAACAGAGTTGTGAGAGGGAATGGGAGAGAGGCTAACTATGAGATAACAGAAGATCAAGGTGTGGGTGACCAGGGGATGGTGTGATGGCTGTTCAAAGTGGCAAGTCGCTCAGGTCTGAGAACCCTCCTGTAAGATTCAAATATTTTGCCTTAGGTTAACGGGAAGGAGATGTGTAGAGTGCTGGTAGCTTGTTGGTGTTCCGTGATGTGCAGCATGGAAGGTTTTGTTAGTGGAAGATCTGGAATGCGAGGGGGCGGCGGTTAAGAGAGAGAGAGGGGGAGCTGCAAGGATGGACGCTGCACTGCTAGTGGGCTTAATGCAAAAGATACTTAAATAAAACTACATACACAGTCAATCGTGTGGAGCCCCTACTTCAGCCAACAATAAACACAATACTGCTTTTTTCCCGACTTACTTATACTTGTTTTTGTCTCCCAGTAAAGAGTATAGTTTGGCACAGTGTCTCCATGTCATCCAAGCACGTGTTTTCAGTCCTGGCCTTTTGTGTAGCAGATCAATGCATTCTCGGAGTTGTAGTCTTTTGTCAGAACTGGATCAACATATCACAAAACAATTTTCAAAAGAAACCCATTCGTTTTCAGATTACATGTGCCGAAGTAAAGAAAAAAAGACTAAGAAGCCTGGTACAGAATTAACAAATCAGGTTCCATTTATTCAGACTTGCAAGTCAACAAATGGACAACATCCCACCACGCCCAACCACCCGAGTCAGCCCATCCCGCCCTCCAACTCGCCTGAATTTATATCATCTCCCTGGTCAGACCACCTTCAGAACAGATAATTTCAGTTTGACCTGTCCAGCGCAGTAACACAACAATAGACATCTGTCTATCCCTTATAAGTCCTTCTACTAGCTCTAGTTTAATACAATCAGTCACATGATGTTCCCGCCCGGATTAAGAGCCTCAATCTAATTACATCTGGAGTCCACCTCCTCAGGTGAGGGGCATCGAACCACCACCCGCAAATGCAATTCGAATGGGGAATAAGGCTAAACTCATTCAACTGGCACAGACCGGCTAGTTTCAAAGATGGTAGCTGGGCGGCCTTTACCCAATGCACTCGAGTATTTTACAAAGTCCAGAGGTTGGGATTACCCTATCAATGTCCACTAAAATTAAAAGGGAAAATAACAAACACTCAAACTTATATGATACATACAGATCATGCAGTAATTCCATGTTTGGAGCAATAGTTCACAACTGAACAAGAGTTTTCCCTCCCAACAGCATAATTTATGTCATAAAGAACTGCACATCATATGGTGCCTTAAAGGCACTGCTGCATCACAGATCCTCCCCCCTTCCTCAGGGATGCAATTGTTAACACACGGAATCACTCATTTGATTGCCCTAAAACATCTCTTAAACAAGAAAATTAGCCAAGTCACCTGATAAAAGAACATAAATGAATGTCAGTTCCTCCCTTCCTCATATTATACCTTTGTTTGGCCATTTACTTTGGCCTCCCACGTCTGACCTCACAACCGCCTACTCCTGCAGCCTATATCTGCCAGCAACAACAACAAAAGAGCACGTCTAGTTTACCATGACCGCCCAAACCTGTATCACACTGTTTACGCATCCTTAGTTTTACAAAGAGATGCTAATTTGGGAGGTGTTAGCTTTCTTAAAAAACCTGTGAGTAGCATATTAACCATTGGCTTAACTGTTGGAGGTACATGGATAAGTGCAGGGCAGGCCTTTGTCCCCTGCCTCTGTTCGTGTAGTGCCAAACGATGGTAGCTCCATTCACTCCCAGTGAGGAGATTAATAGGCTGCCTGCTGTGCCCCTTGCCTCCAACTATGCCACAAATATTACCCGGTTTGTCCAGCCCTAGTCACAGGCCTGGAATTAGGACTTTATAGTGGGCATGGGTGGGGATGTTTGGTTGCCTCCCGAAAAGCTGACAAGAGTGAGAGAGGACAGGGGAGGTGTCCAGCCATTGGATATAGGAATGGTTGGCTTTCCTCGTTTCTTCCATTACATAAAGCATTTAATGGAATTATATATATTGAACAACGAATGCTAACTGGCACCGTTTACTGGCAGCCTGGGACTGCATTTGCCATTGTTTGCAAGGTTTTGTT
Source organism: Ambystoma mexicanum (assembly GCF_040938575.1). Lineage (NCBI taxonomy): Eukaryota > Metazoa > Chordata > Amphibia > Caudata > Ambystomatidae > Ambystoma > Ambystoma mexicanum. The sequence goes on along the minus strand of NC_090936.1, from coordinate 850,747,796 downwards.
TTTCTGGTTTTGTTTTTCTTCTTATAATAGCTCCAACTTTACTCAGCCAAATTAAAATCAGAAACAGTTTTCTAAAACAATTGTCAAGAGAAATCTTACAATGCTTGTCCAATTTTTTGCTTTGTCATGCCATCCTTCTGGATCGACTGCCCAGTGTGCTATAAAGCTACAATTCATCAGGAGAATGGCTTTGAGAGCTGGGAATATGGTCCTGATTTCCAAGTATCTACCATTGTTTGCTATGCTACTGTGAGGGCTGGGTGTCTTATGTTTCTATGAATATTGAGTTTTGTTTCCTGTACTTCTACAGTTTCCACATTGTGACATGGTCAGATCTTCTCCTGGCCTTCCTCACTTGTCATCCGCTCCATCACTGGGACCCAGCGTCTCTGAGGTTAGAATTGGCCCTAGTCTTGTCCAGGATCAAGACAGACTTACAATGGTGATTGCTCCCTCAGAACCTGACAAGGGAGTACTGCTCCGACTCACAGTTCCTCTAATAATTACCACAGATAGCAGGGTGTTCACTCTGGAATCGCTCCCGGTACAAGTTGTCTGGCCATAGATGGGACTGGTCCACTCTTACAATTGAAAATAAATGGAGGATCTGTACTGACTGAATGGTCACATTCCATCCTAGGACAGGTGGTGCTGATAAGATTGGGCTATAACGTGACCAATGCCTATTTGAACAAGCAGGTAGGCACTGACTCTCAGTCTCTTGTATGTCTGTCAGTAAAGATAACTTGAGTGGAGTATTGTCGCCTGCTGTATCTGTCTGTACTTCACATCATAGGTATAAACAACAGGAGAGTAGATCAATTGATTCTCTCGGGAGTTTTGTCTCCCAGCAGCTGCAGCCTGAAGAGTGGGTGCTATGTTGCCTCCATTGACTCAAAGGCTCTTGTGTGTGATCCCTCCCCTCAAACACTCTCTAGATGCCTAACTCAGTTTCAGAGGGAAGAAAAGCTACTGATAGTGATGGCCCACATTTGATCTTAGATGGGTTGCGTTCCTTTACTAACACTGGTGTCCATCAATGCAAGGAGGATTATTTCTCTTTCACCTAGTCCTGTGAGGAGTCTGGTCATTTTCACCATTTTATTCTGGCATCTGAAGCTGTTGGTGCGGAAATAAAGAGCAGGCTTCAAAGGGTAGGATTTCTAGTCGTTTGGCCAAGGTTGTAGAGGTCTCTCATCGTACATCTACTAATAACTCTTACAATCATTAGTTTAAAACCTCACAAAAATGGTGCATTGATAAGAAGCGGAGGACTTTAAATCAAGAAGCCCTTCAGGTTCTTCAGATCCTCAATAATGACTCTGCAACGGTCTATCTGTGTCTACTCTTCTTCTTCATAGTTTGCTATTAATTCTGAGTTGATTAGTGTTTTTGTTAAGAAATTCTTAAGGGTTTCTCACTGGCCGGACCAGCTTTAATGACAAGGTCCTCATTTCAGGTCTTCCCTTTGGTCTTCGCTTGCCTATGGTATGCTCCCTTTGAATGAATTGAAGCCGAGGCTATTAAGTTTCTTACGCTTAGAACATTTTCCTGGTGGCTATTACAACAGCTAGAAATCAGGGAGCTGGGTTCCTTGATGTACTATCCCCCTCATCGTACAGTGTTTCCAGATAGGATGACTGTGCACACTAGTGCAGGCTTATTCCCAAAGTTGTCTGTACATTTCAGACAGCGCAGCAGGTCACCCTACCTTTCTTTCCTATTTCAGACTCAGAGAAGGAGGCCTGTTTGCAAACTTCGGTGGGCTTTAAGCATCAGAAATCTTTATCCTGTAGTTTGGGTAAATGGGCCAAGAATGCCATCTCTTTGACTTTTGCTCTGGCTGGTCTCGAGCCTCCTTGGGGATTCATGGAAGATTCGCTAGTGGCATGTCTATCCCCTTGGCTGAAGTAGGGGGAGCTTTCCTCCCTGATATTTACATAGTAGCTACATGGACTGCATTTGGACTTTTGAATCTCAGTACAGACGGCAAGTGGGAGGTCTCTGTTCTCTAGATTTGTAGACTTCTACACTTTCAGCTGTTTAAAATGGCTAGTTATTTATTTCCCGTTTCACTTTCTATGGACCATAAACATTAGATGTGTTTCAGCAAGTTGTTGGTGGCATGTTTTTCAATGGTCACCTAGGAATGAAGTGTTAGCATGCTACTTAGGGAGCGGGTCTTTGAAGGAGCTGAATGAGGAGGTAATGCCAAGATTCCTTGTCAGTAATTTCCACTAGCCTGCTTCATTCTTCCTCATCCATTCTCTGTCTTGATCCAACCCACCCATGTTTAGGACTCTTCCTCTTGAATCCAAATTGAGTGGTATATGTATGAAGAGGAGGAATTGTTGTAAATTGTGTACATTTATTGGCCACAACCTTATTGTAGTTGTAGTACATAGAGTCCATTTTTAAGGGTTGGGTTATTGTTTGTGTGCATGGGGTCTCTAGAGGGGTGGCTTAAGCCTAATTTTATGTAAGGACTGGGATGTTGTGGTGAACTGACTGTGATTACATATGGGGGTAGCGGGTCACGAGGGCTGGGACTGGATCAGCTTTTATCTGATGTGTCGAGATAGGACCCCATAGGCCCATAGGTGCCCAAGAGGCACAGTAGTTCCCTAGGCCCACCCGTTGGGCCATTATCCAAAGGAATGTAACAGTAACAGCCACTTCTAAGGATAACAGCCTCTGTCAAGATAAAAGCTTTCCGTAATATCATGTTCAACCAACATAAGAATGGCTCAGTAGACATAGATATTATTATACCTCCCACAATAAAGTGGAATATTTTTCGGACTTAGAAGGTGGCAAATCATGCAACCATGGTAGTACGTGGACTAACAAAGGTAGGCTAAGCAGAAGTGACATGAGTGCTTACCCAAATTGAAGTTCAACCGCACGAGTTAAAATGAGACACCAAGATCCCACAAGACTACAACTGCACAACTACACAAAATGTTGCAGAACCACTGCCATAGACTGTCATTGACAGAGGGGTTTCCAAGATGATGCTGAATGCAGTAGATGACATAGAAAACTCTTGGTTATACAGGCCACAGGAGAGGAAAGCAATGCACCCTTAGAGCAACACCAAGAGCCAAGCCCTAAAAAGATAGTAGGAGGAAAGATCATTACTGAGTATAACCAATCCGATGGAGGGAGACAAAGAACTCTGGGAGTATCCCATCGGTATAAAAGGGGCTGGGTTAAGTAATTCAGTGTCTTGGACCTGTAGGAAGCAGATGTGCCTGCTGATGGTCCCTTAATACAACAGGGAAGATGCTGGCGGGAGGACTGTTGGAAGGATTGCTGCCAGAGGAAGGCAATGCAAACCTGGAGAGGCTGAAGGAGATAGGGCTGTTAAGCCTTGGAAGTCCTGTTGGTGGAAGATTGGCCAGAAGCGGACTAAAGTCTCTCTCAACTTCTTGGGGAACTGCAAAGCCAAAGCCTGGTGCTTTCCACCTGCAACCCTTGGGAAATGATAATAAGAGGTTCCACACCCTGGCAGGAGGGGCCACAGACTAAGAGAGAGGCTTGCTTTAACGTTGAATCCAACGTCTAGGAGAGAGGCCCCTTTAATAAGCGGAACACTAGGCCTATGAGAGAGGCTTACTGTGAGCCATGTAAATGAAGGCTTCATAGAGTGTCATTTTGGGAATGATGAAACCTGAAGCTTATGAGAGAGGCCTATTGTGAATCCTGTACTCTTGATACAAAGGAAGACAGAAGATGGAAGGTTTAGGAGGGACCTGTCATGAATCCAGAGACAAGGTCCAGAAGAGACCTGTCTTGAATTCTGAAGCCCAAGGTCCTGGACGGAGCAGTTGCATTCTTTAAGAGACTTAAAGAACACATTTGTTTGTTTTAGCATTAGAATAGGGATGGACTTTTCAGAGTAGATTTTGAACCTTTGCTTTGGCCAACGCCTTGGACATTTTCTGTTATTAGCATAGGGTAGCTGGAAAGCAAAAGATCCATTAAGCTTCTGATAGAGATATTTCTGTCGGCTACAACATTTGGACATTTCTGTGTAGATTAGGGTGCCCCTGGAGGGGCGAGCCCTTGTTAGGATAGGCTTTGGATCTTATGTTTGATCACCAGTGTAACACTACACTGGGAGCACTAAGGGATGACTATTTAGTTCAACACATTTGAACACAGATTTATTTAGAAGTATGTCTTTATTTGTAGAGTTTCCCATAGTTACTGTTTGGCGTGCATCTAACCCAAATACTGACCATTCTGTTTACTAAAATAAAGATTTGTTGAATCATAAGTCAAGAGGGATGTGTATCATTTGCCTTGAGTTCCCCACAATGTGGACGCAAGATTCAGAGTAATGCAGATTGCCAGTAATTTATCTACACACTTTAAATCAACTTCTACTGGGTACTGGTTGTTGTTATATTCATTTACATTTCTATTGTTGTAATTTCCTAATCTTTCAAACAATGTTAAAACATGGATAAAAAAGCAAGAACCTATTTTAAGGAAACCCCTTGCATTTATTAAGCATAGTTAAAAGACCTCAATATTATGTTCTCATAAAGTGGTACAGCACAGCGGTAGCAAGGGCTGTGTGCATTATCGTGGCTCATTTACAAAACAAGACTGCTTCATGCCTTGTCCAGTCTCTAGTTAGTTCAAGAAGCTAGGACGCACTAAGATAATGAGCAATGTATTAAAAACACCTAGCTTTTGAAATCTATTTATAAAGGGATAGTCTCCCTAAATTGGTAGGAGTGCAGAAACATTTGTATATTATTGGTTGTAATGGTGGTAATTAAATCAGAAATAGATTGTCACTCAAAATGCCTAAATGTTAGGAAAGATTTCGTAATTGTAGGTAATTTTCCTTCCATGTGGCAACCCCTAAACTTTTTGCTGTTGTTTTTCACCTTGTTCTTGACTTTGCCAGAGAAGTGCAGCCTTCTGCCGCACTCCTCTGGGCTTTCGCTCCTTTCTTACGGGGAAACTGACATGCCCTTAAGACAGCACAAAAGCAACGGTTTTGTGGAAAATAATGTTTTTAATACTCGAAGAATCTGAGGCAAAAAAACTGGAGGTGTGTGACCTCTAAATCATAAGTGTAAGGCGTTACAGGAGGGTAGCAAATCCAAAGGGGTTAGTGCTTCGCTGTCCAGAAATGGGGATTAGATTCTGGAACTGTGAGATGGTGGTCCGATCTGGATCGGGTTAGCTGTTCATCTTCTGTGCTCTGTATCATTTCTTTAATGGTTCCCGTGGGTAACAAAGAATCAGAGATGTTGGCCGCTTGGAAATGCAAAGTTAAAAAAAGGGGGAAGATTCTTTGGCCGAGGGGCCAAGTGATGGGAGAGAGCTCTTCTAAAATTGCACACTCATAGCATCTAGGAGTGTGCTGGAGAGGTTTTTCACGCAATATCTTATTCCTTCCGATTGAGATATTTGCTGTAGGTCATGAGAGCCCTCATGACCTGTAGGGTCGACCGGTTTCAATGGCTAATGATATTGGAGCCATCTTCTTCAGGACCGTTGTTCAAAACGAGGAGTAAATCCCAAGGTTTCAGAGTGTTTGAAACAAGGACAATTGCTGTATAGGGGGGATACAGGAGGGGTGCGGGGAGAGAAACAAGAAATGAGCATGAAGACTCGGGGATGTGGAAAGTCTATCATTTAACAAGGATTAGTCTATCATTAACAAGTATTACTTGCTAAACACCTTACCCAAAAAGTAAGAGGAACCGTGTGATTCAAGCCAATATCAATTCGAGGTGCAAGGTAGCAGGATGATTGAAGTGCCTGATCACCGGTGTGAAAAAACAGTGCCTCAACATGGCGGGCGGGAGGTGTGAACAGGGAAAGGGGGTGAAGGGTCCAGGGGCTTGGGCGTGAGGGAAAAAGGGGAATGGCTGCATATGGAAAAGAGTACCTCTATGCAGACTGGGCTGTCGCTGTCTAATCAGTCACTCTGGAAGACAGAAAAAGGTTCTGTCAGCAAGGGTTAATAAAAGGACTGAAAACAAACTGAAAACAAACAGGCTGTACTGTGGTACAGGAGCGGCAAGGACAGTACCTGGTATTCGTCTCCGTGCAGGCGTCTGCTAGTGGCAATGCTGCAGCTCGGAATGAGCGCGGAGTTGAAGCGAGGCCAAACGCCTCTAAAAACAAGAGGGAAACGCGCACTGCACTCGCGTCACAGTGACGTGCGCGGGCGTCGTAGCCGCGTTGCGTTGAGCGGTATAGACCCATGCGGGGAAAGTGTGCTCTATCACCCGCAAATAGTGCCGAAAAGCACGTATGATACGTAAAAGACAGCTGCTCGGTGCTGTACAGGGGAGAGTGCCCAGGGGGCTTGGTATGTTTAATAGATCGCTTCTGGCTGGGTGGGAGGGACAGGAGGGCGGGGGGGGGGAAGGGAGAGGAGGAGGGAAAGGGAGGGGAAAGGGGGTGTGGGGGGGAGGACAAAGAAAACTACAAGGGGGGCCCAGAGCGGGGCACTGATGAGCCGGAAACAGCCGGCCAGTATGTTATCAAGGTGACAGGAGAGCCCAAAGGGGGGGGGGGAGTGTTGTTGTATGTGTGGATCAAAAACGCACAGGCGGTCCCTCAACTCCAGAGAAAAGGGGTATGGGCTGGGCAAAGCCATGTACTAACAGGCAATCTATGGTAGCACTGCTAAGTCATGCCACTGGATGTTTTCATTAAGTCCTTTAGAGCATGTGTTGAGTTTGTAAATCCACTGCTCTTCTCTTCTAAAAAGTATATTGTTGAAGTTTCCCCCTCTCACAGGGGGTGTGACCCTTTCTATGATAGTCCATTTAAATGAGTCTGCTGTGTGTCCTTCAGCTGTAAAGTGTTGGACTAGGGGAGCAGTGAGTTTGTTAGTGCGTATACATGACCTATGTTCTACCATGCATATCCGAACTGCCCTGGCAGTCATGCCAATGTATCTAAGGGCACAGGGGCATGTGATCATATAAATCACTCCTTTGGAATTGCAATTTGTCAATGTCATTTGCCTCCAAGGTGTCTGCCATCCTATGTCGATTTCTGTCGTGCGTGATGTCTGAGAGCACATGGAGCAATTGCCACAGGGTGCATGTCCTCTGGCTGGTGCTGTATCCCAGAGGGTGCGCTGACTGGGTCCTGTGGGTAAAGTGGTATGTGTTAGTGTTTTGACCACTTTATCGCGCAGGTTCGTCCGTCTTTTGAGGGCAAAGCGGGGTATGGGGATGATGGTATCGCCTGTGTTCAAGATCGGCCATAGCTTCTTGACTTCTTGCTTGATCTTATTGAGGAGGGGCGAGTAACTGAATACTGCTGTGATCCCTGTGGTGTTGGCTGGTTTCGTGTGTTGTTGGAGGGTTACAGATCTCGGAATATTTTTGGCTCTTTTATAAGTGTCTCTGATGATTCTTTGCGGATATCCCCTTGCTGCCAATTGTTCCCTTAGGAGGCTAGACTGTGTGGTGTATGTGGAGGTCTGGCTGCACAGCCTGCGATATCTTAAGAATTGTCCGAAAGGCAGGTTGTCTCTGAGTGCTCTAGGGTGGTAGCTGGAGTAGCATAAAAGGGAATTTCTGTCAGTAGATTTTTTGTATACACTTGAGACTAGTCCCCCATTGTTGGCTGAGATTGCGAGGTCCAAAAAGTGTATGGATTGCTTATCTTTTTCTAATGTGAACTGAAGGTGTGGGTTCAGTGAGTTCAGCCAGACGTGGAAAGACACCAGGTCCAATTCTGTCCCTTTGAAGATTATGAAAATGTCATCTATGTATCTTCGCCATATGCCAAGATTGACGACAAAAGGGTTGGTGGCTGAATAGATGTGGTCTTGTTCAAAGAGGTTGACATACAAGTTTGCTAGGCTGGGGGCAAAAGTAGCTCCCATCGCGGTGCCGGATATCTGTTGGTAAAAGGTATTTTGAAACAGAAAATAGTTGTTGGTCAATGCAATCTCTGCCAGTTGGTGGATGAAGGTGGGCGGCACACCATGTAATTCGATGCCAGAATGTAGTAACCTGCTCAGCATGTTCAAAGTCTCTTGTTGAGGGATCCGAGTGTACAGAGACTCAATATCTATAGTGACTAGCCACTCTTGTTGTGGATCATACTGCAAGGTGTCTACTAAGTTCAGCATATGGGTGGAGTCTTTTACATAGCTTGTCATTTCAGTCAGCGCACCCTCTGGGATACAGCACCAGCCAGAGGACATGCACCCTGTGGCAATTGCTCCATGTGCTCTCAGACATTACGCACGACAGAAATCGACATAGGATGGCAGACACCTTGGAGGCAAATGACATTGACAAATTGCAATTCCAAAGGAGTGATTTATATGATCACATGCCCCTGTGCCCTTAGATACATTGGCATGACTGCCAGGGCAGTTCGGATACGCATGGTAGAACATAGGTCATGTATACGCACTAACAAACTCACTGCTCCCCTAGTCCAACACTTTACAGCTGAAGGACACACAGCAGACTCATTTAAATGGACTATCATAGAAAGGGGCACACCCCCTGTGAGAGGGGGAAACTTCAACAATATACTTTTTAGAAGAGAACAGCAGTGGATTTACAAACTCAACACATGCTCTAAAGGACTTAATGAAAACATCCAGTGGCATGACTTAGCAGTGCTACCATAGATTGCCTGTTAGTACATGGCTTTGCCCAGCCCATACCCCTTTTCTCTGGAGTTGAGGGACCGCCTGTGCGTTTTTGATCCACACATACAACAACACACCCCCCCCCCTTTGGGCTCTCCTGTCACCTTGATAACATACTGGCCGGCTGTTTCCGGCTCATCAGTGCCCCTCTCTGGGCCCCCCTTGTAGTTTTCTTTGTCCTTCCCCCCCCACCCCCTTTCCCCTCCCTTTCCCTCCTCCTCTCCCTCCCCCCCCCGCCCTCCTGTCCCTCCCACCCAGCCAGAAGCGATCTATTAAACATACCAAGCCCCCTGGGCACTCTCCCCTGTACAGCACCGAGCAGCTGTCTTTTACGTATCATACGTGCTTTTCGGCACTATTTGCGGGTGATAGAGCACACTTTCCCCGCATGGGTCTATACCGCTCAACGCAACGCGGCTACGATGCCCGCGCACCTCACTGTGACGCGAGTGCAGTGCGCGTTTCCCTCTTGTTTTTAGAGGCGTTTGGCCTCGCTTCAACTCCGCGCTCATTCCGAGCTGCAGCATTGCCACTAGCAGACGCCTGCACGGAGACGAATACCAGGTACTGTCCTTGCCGCTCCTGTACCACATACAGCCTGTTTGTTTTCAGTTTGTTTTCAGTCCTTTTATTAACCCTTGCTGACAGAACCTTTTTCTGTCTTCCAGAGTGACTGATTAGACAGCGACAGCCCAGTCTGCATAGAGGTACTCTTTTCCATATGCAGCCATTCCCCTTTTTCCCTCACGCCCAAGCCCCTGGACCCTTCACCCCCTTTCCCTGTTCACACCTCCCGCCCGCCATGTTGAGGCACTGTTTTTTCACACCGGTGATCAGGCACTTCAATCATCCTGCTACCTTGCACCTCGAATTGATATTGGCTTGAATCACACGGTTCCTCTTACTTTTTGGGTAAGGTGTTTAGCAAGTAATACTTGTTAATGATAGACTAATCCTTGTTAAATGATAGACTTTCCACATCCCCAAGTCTTCATGCTCATTTCTTGTTTCTCTCCCCCCACCCCTCCTGTATCCCCCCAATACAGCAATTGTCCTTGTTTCAGACACTCTGAAACCTTGGGATTTACTCCTCGTTTTGAACAACGGTCCTGAAGAAGATGGCTCCAATATCATTATCCATTGAAACCGGTCGACCCTACAGGTTATGAGGGCTCTCATGACCTACAGCAAATATCTCAATCGGAAGGAATAAGATATTGCGTGAAAAACCTCTCCAGCACACTCCTAGATGCTATGAGTGTGCAATTTTAGAAGAGCTCTCTCCCATCACTTGGCCCCTCGGCCAAAGAATCTTCCCCCTTTTTTTAACTTTGCATTTCCAAGCAGCCAACATCTCTGATTCTTTGTTACCCACGGGAACCATTAAAGAAATGATACAGAGCACAGAAGATGAACAGCTAACCCGATCCAGATCGGACCACCATCTCACAGTTCCAGAATCTAATCCCCATTTCTGGACAGCGAAGCACTAACCCCTTTGGATTTGCTACCCTCCTGTAACGCCTTACACTTATGAGTTAGAGGTCAAACACCTCCAGTTTTTTTGCCTCAGATTCTTCGAGTATTAAAAACATTATTTTCCACAAAACCGTTGCTTTTGTGCTACCACCCTTGATCCATATTTAACGGTTAAAAGGAATCCAACGGCTTGTCCGTGTCCTCCCTTGTTTGTTTATCCCAACAACATACCCTGTTTGTTGTTACACTTTCTTCGCGCAACTGTCTCAGTTGCTGGGTTTGATTAACTCAAATTTAATAAGAGGCAGGTCACCCTCCCTCTTTATAGCTGTTACTCAACACTACGGTGTGTTTCAGTGTTCTCAACAGCATCACCCTCTCCCTCCCCGGCTTTTTTTCCCCCTTTTTTTCCCCCCTGTCCCTCTGCCCAATGGCCGATGGACATTTCCTTGCCTTTGCGGAAGAACTGGTCGATGGGATCCTCGCTAACCCCTCATTACTAGGCATTGACCTTACTCCACAGAACATCAGCAATAACGATGAATGGAACGAGATTGAAGCTTTGAGAAAGAAAATCATTCGTACGGAACTGCATGGAGCACTGATGACCGAATATCTAAGGGCACATGCAGCACCAAATGGTCTCATTATTCGCATCGAACCGCGCATTTTCTTGGACAATCTACAGTTTAGAAAAGATTGGTCCTTCATTGCCAATAAATGTACACGTGACTGGTTGGTACTCATCATAAATACCGCTAAAACAATCACAGACAAATTAATAGGAGACCTGAATGAGAAAAGTGTCCTTTTGAAAACCAAAATAGCCATAGACATCTACACAGCAAAATTAAGTCTACTGGACACCACACTTAAAGAATTTAAGGAAAACAACCTAAGCCGAAAAATTATAAAACTGAAAAAAGACCTCACAGCATTCACGCATGTGAAAGTGTACCCATACGTAGGGGAAGAATATTTTTCTGAAGAGGCAAAACAATCCAGACGAGACGCTGCACAACTACGTTTTCAAACCCTCCAACGAAGCAACGCCAACCGGTCTTACAACAGCTCGAGCAGCAACTCTAGCAATAGCTCGGGCAATCAGCACTGGAACAAAAGGCGTGTACAATTCGGTGGCCAAAATCAAGGAACCCCCCCTGCGGTTCCTTTTTTAGGCCCACGAGGAGGAGGGCAGCACCGGGCACGATGGCAGAACCACCCGCCGCCCACGATAGTCACCCGCAGCAGAGGACAAGGCAACATACCAGCACTGCTCCCTCATTGATTGTTAACCAGTCGACGCATTTATCGACCAGAGCCGAACAAGATATTCTACAGAAGGGTCTATCCTTCATCCCTACCGCACGGTATGACCCTTTCCAAACGCGTGTCGAATGCACACAACTGATGCGAAAAATAAGACTGAAACAGTACTTCAATAACGAGACCATTGTAGACACCGACGCTACGGGCCTACGCCCACCTTCTCAATTCTTTCCTCCACACTGTACCAACACCCCAGAATCAATTACCTTCGAACAAGCACTGCTTAAGAAAATAGCAGAGTTCGAGCGGACTATTCCATTTATCAACAACAACTGTACTAAACCCCAACTGACAGCCCTTTCTGATTTAGCTGGCAATCCAGATATCACCATAAAGCCGGCCGACAAAGGGGGAGCCATTGTCATCATGGACACCACCAACTATGTCAACATGGCCAACACCCTCCTGAGTGATAACACCAGCTACAAAAAGCTCTGCATGGACCCCACACCCTCCCTTCAGGAAACAATAGCTCCTATCATCTATGAAGCAGAGGCCGAAGGTTACATCAGCGCCCGTGAGGCTGCTTTCCTCTCCCCGCCTCACCCTCGCATTCCGGCTATGTATGCCTTACCCAAAATCCACAAGGGCATCGTGCCACCACCCGGACGCCCCATTGTGTCAGGCATTGGCTCAATCCTTGAACCACTCTCTCAATTTGTTGACTTTTTCATAAAGGACCAGATTCCGAAAATGACAAGCTATGTAAAAGACTCCACCCATATGCTGAACTTAGTAGACACCTTGCAGTATGATCCACAACAAGAGTGGCTAGTCACTATAGATATTGAGTCTCTGTACACTCGGATCCCTCAACAAGAGACTTTGAACATGCTGAGCAGGTTACTACATTCTGGCATCGAATTACATGGTGTGCCGCCCACCTTCATCCACCAACTGGCAGAGATTGCATTGACCAACAACTATTTTCTGTTTCAAAATACCTTTTACCAACAGATATCCGGCACCGCGATGGGAGCTACTTTTGCCCCCAGCCTAGCAAACTTGTATGTCAACCTCTTTGAACAAGACCACATCTATTCAGCCACCAACCCTTTTGTCGTCAATCTTGGCATATGGCGAAGATACATAGATGACATTTTCATAATCTTCAAAGGGACAGAATTGGACCTGGTGTCTTTCCACGTCTGGCTGAACTCACTGAACCCACACCTTCAGTTCACATTAGAAAAAGATAAGCAATCCATACACTTTTTGGACCTCGCAATCTCAGCCAACAATGGGGGACTAGTCTCAAGTGTATACAAAAAATCTACTGACAGAAATTCCCTTTTATGCTACTCCAGCTACCACCCTAGAGCACTCAGAGACAACCTGCCTTTCGGACAATTCTTAAGATATCGCAGGCTGTGCAGCCAGACCTCCACATACACCACACAGTCTAGCCTCCTAAGGGAACAATTGGCAGCAAGGGGATATCCGCAAAGAATCATCAGAGACACTTATAAAAGAGCCAAAAATATTCCGAGATCTGTAACCCTCCAACAACACACGAAACCAGCCAACACCACAGGGATCACAGCAGTATTCAGTTACTCGCCCCTCCTCAATAAGATCAAGCAAGAAGTCAAGAAGCTATGGCCGATCTTGAACACAGGCGATACCATCATCCCCATACCCCGCTTTGCCTGTCATGATCTCTGCTTCCAAAAGGTCAGGGTTTTCCCAACTCCCTTGGAAGCAGATCCATAACCCAGGTTCCGAGTGCCAACCAGTCCCAATTGGGACCTTTTGGACCCAGTCCTGGCGCCAGTGGCACCAGGCTCATAAATATGCCCAGTCCCAGCGCTGGAAGCGCCGGGCTCATAATGCTTGGGTGGACTTACCTTCAGCAGACCATGCTGCTTACTTGCCTGCCAGTTGAGCCTCTGATCCTCTTCTGTTTGGAACTACTTTTCCTGTTGGGTGGGGCTGGAGCCACTCCCTAGATTCAGAACACTGGAACTCTTCTGGAAGGCAGGAACTCTTTTCTTACCAGGAACTCTTTTCTTACTTAGGCGTGGCTGTGGAAGGAGACACCTAAGCACTACAGGAGGCTATTTAAACCACACCCGGTGGATGAATCTTGCTTTGCGTTATTCTGCAACCTCTGCAGCAGAACGCTCATCGTGTCTTCTGCATCCGGTCCTGGGCCTAAGGAAAAAGGCTTACCATCCTGAATCCAGTCTTCAGCAACACCTATAAAGACAAGAAAGAACAGGTTAGCATTCCGGCATCTGAAAGGCAAAGGCTTACCATCCTGAATCCAGTCTTCAGCAACACCTATAAAGACAAGAAAGAACAGGTTAGCATTCCGGCATCTGAAAGGCAAAGGCTTACCTACTCTTCGTGCGCTCCGGAGGTCTTCACACTGCATTCCGGCATCTGAAAGACAAAAGTTTACCAACTCTTCGCACGCTCCGGAGGCCTTCGGCGCTGCATCCCGCATCTGAAAGACAAAACAAGGTGCGTTTAAAGACATTGGGGAACTTTAATACTCACGTGCCATTACTCCTTTCCACATCTAATCCAGTGGGTATTCCGGCACCCTGCAGCCGCTCCGAACTCGTACCTGCAAAATAAAAAGACAGTTAGAGCGCATAGTGAAGCAGGCAACAAGCGCTTACTTACGTGCTTCCAGGCGCTTCTATTCATCACACGGGCTCCATCTTCAACTCACTTCAGCCCGTCATCCGCCATCGCCGGAACCCTGCAAAACAAAAGACATCATTACTAAAGACTTTAAAGACATTTGAATGACTCGAAACTTACCGTTCGTGCAGTAAACGACGGACAGCAGTCCTCTGAAGTCAAGAGGCCTGCGCTACCTATCCAGTGAAGAAACTGGTTACAGCACCCTGCCCCGAGGCAGATGGAGAGCTCGGCATTCACTTACCTAAGGTGAGAGCGTTAACCTTTGGGGGTCTACAGGAGAGGAGAAGAGGAAAGAGATAGGGACACCCCAATAACCCCAGTTCATTAACCCCATATTTTCTATCTGCAGACATCTTACTCTACACGTCAGGCATACAGTGCACAGAGGTCCAGCCCAAAGAGCCAACCGGGTGCTACACATCACCTTTGAAGATACGGTAGTCGCCCAGTCAAGACCGGCGTCTCTGCGAGAATCAGGTGAGCGTTACATTGCCCTCAAAAGACGGACGAACCTGCGAGATAAAGTGGTCAAAACACTAACACATACCACTTTACCCACAGGACCCAGTCAGCGCACCCTCTGGGATACAGCACCAGCCAGAGGACATGCACCCTGTGGCAATTGCTCCATGTGCTCTCAGACATCACGCACAACAGAAATCGACATAGGATGGCAGACACCTTGGAGGCAAATGACATTGACAAATTGCAATTCCAAAGGAGTGATTTATATGATCACATGCCCCTGTGCCCTTAGATACATTGGCATGACTGCCAGGGCAGTTCGGATACGCATGGTAGAACATAGGTCATGTATACGCACTAACAAACTCACTGCTCCCCTAGTCCAACACTTTACAGCTGAAGGACGCACAGCAGACTCATTTAAATGGACTATCATAGAAAGGGTCACACCCCCTGTGAGAGGGGGAAACTTCAACAATATACTTTTTAGAAGAGAACAGCAGTGGATTTACAAACTCAACACATGCTCTAAAGGACTTAATGAAAACATCCAGTGGCATGACTTAGCAGTGCTACCATAGATTGCCTGTTAGTACATGGCTTTGCCCAGCCCATACCCCTTTTCTCTGGAGTTGAGGGACCGCCTGTGCGTTTTTGATCCACACATACAACAACACCCCCCCCCCCTTTGGGCTCTCCTGTCACCTTGATAACATACTGGCCGGCTGTTTCCGGCTCATCAGTGCCCCTCTCTGGGCCCCCCTTGTAGTTTTCTTTGTCCTTCCCCCCCACCCCCTTTCCCCTCCCTTTCCCTCCTCCTGTCCCCCCCCCGCCCTCCTGTCCCTCCCACCCAGCCAGAAGCAATCTATTAAACATACCAAGCCCCCTGGGCACTCTCCCCTGTACAGCACCGAGCAGCTGTCTTTTACGTATCATACGTGCTTTTTGGCACTATTTGCGGGTGATAGAGCACACTTTCCCCGCATGGGTCTATACCGCTCAACGCAACGCGGCTACGACGCCCGCGCACGTCACTGTGACGCGAGTGCAGTGCGCGTTTCCCTCTTGTTTTTAGAGGCGTTTGGCCTCGCTTCAACTCCGCGCTCATTCCGAGCTGCAGCATTGCCACTAGCAGACGCCTGCACGGAGACGAATACCAGGTACTGTCCTTGCCGCTCCTGTACCACAGTACAGCCTGTTTGTTTTCAGTTTGTTTTCAGTCCTTTTATTAACCCTTGCTGACAGAACCTTTTTCTGTCTTCCAGAGTGACTGATTAGACAGCGACAGCCCAGTCTGCATAGAGGTACTCTTTTCCATATGCAGCCATTCCCCTTTTTCCCTCACGCCCAAGCCCCTGGACCCTTCACCCCCTTTCCCTGTTCACACCTCCCGCCCGCCATGTTGAGGCACTGTTTTTTCACACCGGTGATCAGGCACTTCAATCATCCTGCTACCTTGCACCTCGAATTGATATTGGCTTGAATCACACGGTTCCTCTTACTTTTCGGGTAAGGTGTTTAGCAAGTAATACTTGTTAATGATAGACTAATCCTTGTTAAATGATAGACTTTCCACATCCCCAAGTCTTCATGCTCATTTCTTGTTTCTCTCCCCCCACCCCTCCTGTATCCCCCCAATACAGCAATTGTCCTTGTTTCAGACACTCTGAAACCTTGGGATTTACTCCTCGTTTTGAACAACGGTCCTGAAGAAGATGGCTCCAATATCATTAGCCATTGAAACCGGTCGACCCTACAGGTCATGAGGGCTCTCATGACCTACAGCAAATATCTCAATCGGAAGGAATAAGATATTGCGTGAAAAACCTCTCCAGCACACTCCTAGATGCTATGAGTGTGCAATTTTAGAAGAGCTCTCTCCCATCACTTGGCCCCTCGGCCAAAGAATCTTCCCCCTTTTTTTAACTTTGCATTTCCAAGCGGCCAACATCTCTGATTCTTTGTTACCCACGGGAACCATTAAAGAAATGATACAGAGCACAGAAGATGAACAGCTAACCCGATCCAGATCGGACCACCATCTCACAGTTCCAGAATCTAATCCCCATTTCTGGACAGCGAAGCACTAACCCCTTTGGATTTGCTACCCTCCTGTAACGCCTTACACTTATGAGTTAGTGGTCACACACCTCCAGTTTTTTTGCCTCAGATTCTTCGAGTATTAAAAACATTATTTTCCACAAAACCGTTGCTTTTGTGCTACCACCCTTGATCCATATTTAACGGTTAAAAGGAATCCAACGGCTTGTCCGTGTCCTCCCTTGTTTGTTTATCCCAACAACATACCCTGTTTGTTGTTACACATGCCCTTAAGACAGTCAGTACCGGGGAACGCTGTTTCCCGTAGTTTCTTTTATCATGTTGCGGCTTTCGTGCAACATGACACAAGAGGGCACTGTAAGCTAAGTTACAGCTCTCTTGGGTCTCTAGCCTTCTACAGGCCCTAGATACTCGTTTAGGATTGTATCTGATCGGTGCAAGTGATTCAGGGACGGGAATGGTGGCAGCGATCGTTTCTTGTGTTTTGAGCTCCTTTTGGCGTTCTAAGCGCGTTTCTCGCGCTTAACCCAAAATGGTGGCCTGGCTCCCAAAATGGCCAGACCACGAGGCTCCTTTGTCCTGTCCGCTGACCGTCTTGCTCCCTTCACCTTCCCCAGGTGGAGCCGACCCGGGGCCTTCCTTATTTGGGCATGTACTTTCCCGCGAAACACGGATGCTTTCGCGGGCTTCTACATGTCTTGTGTGTGCCTCCAGGATGTGGGCTGGGATGTCTGGTCCCAATACACATCCTGGGTGCCAGAGAGTCTAGGGTGGTGTGAATGCCTGGGACCACCGTGGTCCGTGATTGGTCCACGAATGGTGTGAGTGTTGATGAGCAGATCTCCCATTGGGTCCCCTCCGTTTTGGCGCGAAGGGAACCGTGGATAAGAGGGGGCTGGAAACACCACTACCATGTCGATCTCCTGAGTTCTCACGAACGAAGGAATACAGGAGCCAAGTATCCTGCAACCAAGAGGCTGGACCGAGGAATCGCTGGTGACCCGCTGAAGGACTTCTCCTCTGCACTGCTGTCGCCTTGTGAAACCCATTTCACCTTTGATCGAACCAGAAGGCCTGTACTGGTACTTCGACCCTTTGGAATAGCGGGAACAGCTATTCTTGGCATCTTCACCATCTCCTGCCAGTAAGCCTTCGGAAGCGTCTCTGGGCCATCCAGCTGACTGACCAGCTTACACGGGAGTCTTGCTCTGTAACGGCCGCCAGGTTGTGTAGTATTTCGAGCCCTTGTCACTCTCACACGCTTCGTACACTTGGCGTTCCCAGGTCTGAAGTGAGTACTGTACATTTGGCTCGGATACACACAGCCGCTCCGTTGCCCTGCTGTGGTAACAAACTGTGCGGGTTTCTTCGATTGGGACGTCTTTTTACTCAACACGACGACGAGGCATTCCCTGCTCTTCTGAACCTGCCAGCTACTGAAACGGACGCGGAGAAGCCTGGGTCTGCTTGCATCGGGGACCGGTGAGTAGCATAGCTAGGATCTGGTCGCCCTCCTGCAGGAGCCCATTGCTTTTCCCCGCTGTGTCAAACAGCACCCTTTTCCGTACTCGTGCTCTGCTTCTGCCCACTGTGGAGGCTGCGCTTGAGTCGCGGAACTTGTTCTTCTTCTTTTTTTCCACTAAACTGAACTGCCTGATTTCCCTCGAAGAGCTTCTCCTTTTGCCCGTTGGCACCAGTGCGTGCAGGTACTTTTGAGCACAAGGCTCCACTCTTCGCAGGGCTCGGACTTCCAACTAGTTAGGTGCCTCTGAAGGTGAACTGAGTCTAAAGCATTATTTCGCACTGCCTGTTTTCCTTCCCTTTTAGGTGGACTACACATTTCGTGCATATAACGCTTGCGACTGTCGTATTTGTATATATATTGTGTTGATATGGTATGTGTTGGTTTAGTATCATTATATTGTGATTTTCTCGCTACGGTCATTGTTTTAAAGGCCTTGAAATGAATGTGTATATATTTTTAATATAACAACTGTTTGGAGTAGTTTGTAAGTGATCTTGCTTTGTGTGCTCATTGCGGGCTTTCAGTCACCCTCACCCCTCTTGAGACCTAGTCTTGACCGCCGGGATCGCTACCTTGATTGGTCTGGCTCGTCCAGAGGTTACCCTGTTCCAAGTAATTAGGTTGGCCTTCTGAACTTCTGCGCCACCAGGACAGAGTTCAAAATCCGTCTTAACAAATTGGTGTATAGCGGTGGGATACGACTGAAGGTATCCAGTGTTGCGCACGAACTAAGGCATTTCAGGTTATTCCAACCAGGACACGTAGTGAATTGTTGTAGTATAACTTTAAAAAGGCCATAGTCCTATCTAACAGTATGGAAACAAATACCTTGTTAACTTTAAATGCTTCCAAATCAGAAACATTGAAAAAGATGTGTGCGGAGAGAGGTGTTTCCTCTCAAGGCACGAAATTGGAAATGATCCAAAGAATCGTGGCGTGGCAAGAAGCGCAGTTTGACGCTATAACTTCTGAGGACAGTGCGGAAGGTGGTGGGGCTGCTCTCACTGGTAGAACCGACGGTTCTGCCGCTGCACTGATCCATCGCGACCACGAGGACAGGGAGGACGAGATGTCTAATGTTTCCTCTGCCAGTGCTGATGGGGAGGCTATGCTTGAATTCAAGAAGCAAGAGCTGCGGTTTAGGCAGCAGGAGCTTGAATTCAGCATAGCCAAACTAAAAATCGAACAGGCAGAAAAACAAAAAGACAGGGATCACCAGTTGGAACTGGCCAAGCTTCAGTTTGCAAAAGGGTCCAAGGGTCCTGGACATGGGTCTGGGGCTTCCTCTCATCCACGGTTTCCGAAAGATCTGCTCAGTGTGTATGAAGAAAGGAATGACATTATGGACTGGCTGAATGCGTTTGAGTATGCATGCGAAGTTCAACAAGTTGACAATGCTGATAAGATTGCCTGGTTACTCAGCAGACTGCCCCATTCTGGCTGTAGTGCCATTATGGAAATGTCGAAGGCTGAGCGAGCTGATTTCGCAATGTTAAAGCAAACTCTCATTTTAAAGTTTGGGAAGACTCCGGCCCAATATTTGAAACGTTTCAGAGAGTATAAGAAAAAGGAAGGTGGTACTTGGGTATCTTATGTCACTGAATCCTTGAAAAACTTAACTGGCTGGGTCGAAGGTTATAAGGTTTCTACCTTCGAAGGCATGATGAATCTTGTAATGCTGGAACACATTTTTGCATCTTCTTCCCCGGAGCTTAAGCAGCATTTGGCCGATTCGAAGGAGATAGATCCTAAGAAGCTGGCCATTGCAGCCGACTTATAGGTGTCACATCGAGTGTCCCATAAGGACAAAACTCATCCTGGTAAGCAGGAGGAAGGGAAAAAGTCCAAAGATGTGGAGGGTGGAGAATCTGATAAATCTTCTTCTCATAAGGGCCACAAAAAGAAAAATAAGGGTAAGACACAAGAGAACTCACAGGGTAGTGGAGGTCAGCCTCCGAAACAGAACTCTGGTTACAATAAGCCTCCGTATGTAAACAGACCCAATGGATCTTGTTTTGCTTGTGGAGCAACTGACCACGTGAAAAGGGATCCCTGGTGTAAGGTTAGACCTTTGGGGGTCCACTCCGCTAATCTGGCCTTCTCCTCCTTCGAGGAAGAAGAGATTACAGGAGCATCCTTCTCCTCAGACTCATTTCCGAGCGGGATAGAGGCTGAGGTAGTTTTAGTGTCCCTGGGTTCCTGGGAGCCTAAAGTCGCAGAGGCTTATGCTAGGATTCCGGATAATACCAAGCACTACTTTAAAGACAGTGTGCTGATCAATGGAGTAGATACTCCAGCTCTTAGGGATAGTGGGTGCAGTCGCACTGTAGTGGATTCTACCTTGGTAGACTCAGAGGAAGTTGCCAGAGCTACTCTGATGCCCACTAAGTTGGCTGACGTCCCACTCCATATGTTCCCAGTAATACCTGTAAATCTTACTTTAAATGGTACAGCAGTCAGGATTCCAGTGGGCATTCAGAGAAACGTCCCGGGAAAGGTCTTGTTAGGTAATGATCTCAGAGCTTTAGGGCTCGTAGGAGACACTGCCGAAAGACCCTACACACGGTCTCAAGCACGGGCAGCATTGGCCAAGACCAATACGCCGCCCCAGCCGAAGGGGAAACCCAAGGCGAAAGGAGTCGACAAGTCAAGACGAGGGAAAGAGAATATTCCCCCGAGCTCGCCTATCACAGCGGTGGAGGAAGTTGGTCAATCGCCCGGGCCTGACGAGGAGGTGGCGATGCCTGAAGTATTTGACCCCAACGATCACCCTGAACTAAAAGACTTGTTAGTTGAAGGAGGTCCTGATAGGGACGAATTCAGTAAAGGCCAACGTGAGTGCCCATCTCTGGAAGGCCTAAGGAGACAGGCCTGCTCCCAGCTTGAGGGTGAACCTCCTGGGACGCATAGGATTTATTGGGAAGGTGGACTCCTGTATAGTGAGCCCACAGAGTCTACAGAAGGAGACCATAGGAGGTTGGTGGTTCCCCTTGCTGTTAGGCCCTTCCTCCTGCAGTTGGCGCATGAAGTTCCCCTTGCTGGTCACCTTGGTATGAAGAGGACCAAGCAAAGGTTATCCATGCACTTCTACTGGCCCAAGATGGGGGTGCAAGTAGAAAGTCACTGCAGGAGTTGTGCCTCCTGCCAGTTGTCTGGTAAGGGTGGCACGACAATCCAAGCTCCGTTGGTACCGCTCCCAGTTGTGGGGGTACCATTTGAAAGGGTAGGGATCGACATCGTTGGTCCCCTTGACCCGCAAACATCCTCAGGCAATAGTTTTATCCTGGTGCTGGTCGACCATGCAACCAGATATCCTGAGGCCATCCCATTGAAAACTGTAACTGCCAAGTCAGTTGCAAAAGCTTTACTTGGCATATTTACTAGGGTTGGCTTCCCTAAAGAAGTTGTGTCGGATCGTGGCAGCAACTTTATGTCGAAGTATATGCAGGCTATGTGGAAAGAATGTGGGGTCACCTACAAGTTCTCTTCTGCATACCACCCCCAGACCAATGGTCTGGCGGAACGTTTCAACAGAACGTTAAAAAGCATGATTGGGGCTCTGGAGGAACCTCAGAGAAGAAAATGGGATCTTCTTTTACCATGCTTACTGTTTGCCTACCGAGAGGTACCACAGGAGGGTGTTGGCTTCAGTCCCTTCGAACTTCTGTTCGGTCATCCCGTACGAGGACCCTTAGCCATCGTCGAAGAGGGATGGGAGATGCCCACTCCCCCTGTTACTACCAACGTAGTTGATTATGTGCTAGGGCTCAGAAAACGGATGGTACTTCTGATGGGCTTGGCTAGTGATAAATTGAAGGCAGGGCAAGCGCTGGTGAAACATTGGTACGACCAGAAAGCTTCCCTCATCAACTTTACACCTGGTCAGCAAGTCCTGATCATGAATCCCATAAGGCCTCGAGCTTTACAGGACAAATGGTCAGGCCCTTACACAGTGGTGGTGCCCCTGGGTGAGGTTAACTATTTAGTGGACCTTGGAAGGCCTGGACAGGCTCCAAAAGTGTTTCACGTGAATAGGCTGAAGGCTTTCGTCCCAAGAGTCGAAATCGCAGCACTGCTACTGGCTTCAGATGTTGAGGAAGAGGAGTCTGAACCTCTCCCCGACCTGTTCCAAAGCGGTCCTTCAGATAGCTCCTTTGAGGGTGTCCGAGTGGCCCCTCACCTGACTTCTGATCAGCAGGCTGAGGTGAAAAGTTTGCTTAGGCAGTTTTCCCCCCTGTTTTCACAGTCGCCTGGTTTGACACCTTGGTGCATACATAACATTGACACAGGAGACAGTGTACCTACCAAAAGTAGGGGATACAGGATGTCAGACAAAGTATGGTCTTATATTAAGACCGAGGTCAACAAGATGTTAGACCTTGGGGTGATTGAACCCTCTTGTAGTCCTTGGTCCAGCCCTGTGGTTTTGGTTCCAAAGGCAGGCACTTCTGAATTGAGGTTCTGCGTGGATTACAGGGCTCTGAATGCTGTCACCAAGACAGATGCACACCCCTTGCCTCGAACAGATGAGCTGGTGTATACTTTGGGTGCCTCCAAGTACCTCAGCACGTTTGACCTCACTGCTGGCTATTGGCAAATAGCTTTAGCAGAACATGCCAAGGAGAAGACAGCATTTTCTACTCCAGACGGCCTTTACCAATTCCAGGTAATGCCGTTCGGGTTGAAGAATGCACCTGCCACTTTCCAGAGGCTTGTGAATCATGTGTTGAATGGGTTGGACGAATTCTGTCTTGCATATCTGGACGATATAGCAGTTTTCAGTGCCACCTGGGAAGACCATGTGAAACACCTCGGGATTGTGCTCCAGGCTCTTCAGAAAGCACACTTGACCATAAAGGCTAGTAAATGCCAGATTGGACAAGGCTCAGTGGTTTACCTTGGACATGAAGTAGGTGGAGGGAGGATACAGCCTCTTCCCAGTAAAGTACAAGCAGTACAAGACTAGCCTACCCCCACTACGCAAACCCAAGTGAGAGCCTTCTTAGGACTCACGGGGTATTACCGCAATTTTGTGGCAGATTATGGCACCATAGCTGCCCCTCTGACTGCCCTCACAACTCCGAAGAAACCCAAGAAGGTAACTTGGACCGACGAGTGTGAGAAGGCCTTCAATGGCTTAAAAGACTCCGTGTGCCAGGCCCCTGTCCTCATGGCCCCTGATTATCAAAGACCGTTTATCGTGCAGACGGACGCCTCTGACACTGGGATAGGAGCTGTACTATCACAAGTAGATGAGAAGGGTAAGGAACACCCTATTGGTTTTATTAGCCGCCCGCTTAAGGACAGAGAGCTCAGATGGTCCACGGTAGAGAAAGAATGTTTCTCTGTTGTGTGGGCCCTAAGGAAGCTGAGGCCCTACCTCTATGGGACCCACTTCACTGTGCAAACTGACCATAAGCCCTTAAAGTGGCTAATGAACATGAAGGGGGAGAATCCAAAGTTGCTTAGGTGGTCCATAAGTCTACAAGGCTTCGACTTCACTATTGAGCATAGGCCAGGTCTCCAACATAGCAATGCTGATGGGTTGTCCAGAATGTTTAACCGACCTGAACAAGAGACTCATCCAGGGGTGGATTAGTTCCCCCTGTCCATAGTCTGGGAGGGGCCAGTGTTAGGAAAGATTTCGTAATTGTAGGTAATTTTCCTTCCATGTGGCAACCCCTAAACTTTTTGCTGTTGTTTTTCACCTTGTTCTTGACTTTGCCAGAGAAGTGCAGACTTCTGCCGCACTCCTCTGGGCTTTCGCTCCTTTCTTACGGGGAAACTGACATGCCCTTAAGACAGTCAGTACCGGGGAACGCTGTTTCCCGTAGTTTCTTTTATCATGTTGCGGCTTTCGTGCAACATGACACAAGAGGGCACTGTAAGCTAAGTTACAGCTCTCTTGGGTCTCTAGCCTTCTACAGGCCCTAGATACTCGTTTAGGATTGTATCTGATTGGTGCAAGTGATTCAGGGACGGGAATGGTGGCAGCGATCGTTTCTTGTGTTTTGAGCTCCTTTTGGCGTTCTAAGCGCGTTTCTCGCGCTTAACCCAAAATGGTGGCCTGGCTCCCAAAATGGCCAGACCACGAGGCTCCTTTGTCCTGTCCGCTGACCGTCTTGCTCCCTTCACCTTCCCCAGGTGGAGCCGACCCGGGGCCTTCCTTATTTGGGCATGTACTTTCCCGCGAAACACGGATGCTTTCGCGGGCTTCTACATGTCTTGTGTGTGCCTCCAGGATGTGGGCTGGGATGTCTGGTCCCAATACACATCCTGGGTGCCAGAGAGTCTAGGGTGGTGTGAATGCCTGGGACCACCGTGGTCCGTGATTGGTCCACGAATGGTGTGAGTGTTGATGAGCGGATCTCCCATTGGGTCCCCTCCGTTTTGGCGCGAAGGGAACCGTGGATAAGAGGGGGCTGGAAACACCACTACCATGTCGATCTCCTGAGTTCTCACGAACGAAGGAATACAGGAGCCAAGTATCCTGCAACCAAGAGGCTGGACCGAGGAATCGCTGGTGACCCGCTGAAGGACTTCTCCTCTGCACTGCTGTCGCCTTGTGAAACCCATTTCACCTTTGATCGAACCAGAAGGCCTGTACTGGTACTTCGACCCTTTGGAATAGCGGGAACAGCTATTCTTGGCATCTTCACCATCTCCTGCCAGTAAGCCTTCGGAAGCGTCTCTGGGCCATCCAGCTGACTGACCAGCTTACACGGGAGTCTTGCTCTGTAACCGCCGCCAGGTTGTGTAGTATTATTCGAGCCCTTGTCACTCTCACACGCTTCGTACACTTGGCGTTCCCAGGTCTGAAGTGAGTAGTGTACATTTGGCTCGGATACACACGGCCGCTCCGTTGCCCTGCTGTGGTAACAAACTGTGTGGGTTTCTTCGATTGGGACGTCTTTTTACTCAACACGACGACGAGGCATTCCCTGCTCTTCTGAACCTGCCAGCTACTGAAACGGACGCGGAGAAGCCTGGGTCTGCTTGCATCGGGGACCGGTGAGTAGCATAGCTAGGATCTGGTCGCCCTCCTGCAGGAGCCCATTGCTTTTCCCCGCTGTGTCAAACAGCACCCTTTTCCGTACTCGCGCTCTGCTTCTGCCCACTGTGGAGGCTGCGCTTGAGTCGCGGAACTTGTTGTTCTTCTTTTTTTGCACTAAACTGAACTGCCTGATTTCCCTCGAAGAGCTTCTCCTTTTGCCCGTTGGCACCAGTGCGTGCAGGTACTTTTGAGCACAAGGCTCCACTCTTCGCAGGGCTCGGACTTCCATCTAGTTAGGTGCCTCTAAAGGTGAACTGAGTCTAAAGCATTATTTCGCACTGCCTGTTTTCCTTCCCTTTTAGGTGGACTACACATTTCGTGCATATAACGCTTGCGACTGTCGTATTTGTATATATATTGTGTTGATATGGTATGTGTTGGTTTACTATCGTTATATTGTGATTTTCCCGCTACGGTCATTGTTTTAAAGGCCTTGAAATAAATGTGTATATATTTTTAATATAACAACTGTTTGGAGTAGTTTGTAAGTGATCTTGCTTTTTGTGCTCATTGCGGGCTTTCAGTCACCCTCACCCCTCTTGAGACCTAGGGCCTCATTACGAGTCCGGCGTTAACCGAGGCGGTAAAACCGCCTGGTTAACGCCGGACTCGTATTACCATTCCGCCTCCGTGATTCCCGGAATTACCGGGGCATCACAACCCCGGTTTTCCGGGAATCACGGAGGCGGAATGGTGTAAATCCCCATTCCCATTGAGTCCTATGGGACTCAATGGGAATCCGGATCATGGAAACACCGGCAGCATCTTGTAATGCTGCCGGTGTTTCCTCGTCCGCCTGCAGGCGGGCGGTGTTAAACCCGCCAGGTCAGACCTGGCGGGAACATCACCTCCCGCCTGCAGGGGTCGGGATCAGGCGGTCCGGAAACAACGGTGGCGGCGGGTTTACCGCCACCGTTATTTCCGGACCACCACGGTCGTAATGAGGCCCCTAGTCTTGACCGCCGCGATCGCTACCTTGATTGGTCTGGCTCGTCCAGAGGTTACCCTGTTCCAAGTAATTAGGTTGGCCTTCTGAACTTCTGCGCCACCAGGACAGAGTTCAGAAATCCGTCTTAACACTAAATATACTACAAAAATCATTTAGAGAATCTAACAGAATCTTATTCAGGTCAGAAGAAATACAAGGGGAACAACAGCTTTGCTGCACTATGCTCAAACATGTTCCAAAAACGTGGCTCGGGGGTGTTTAATTCATAAAGGTAAACAGAAACAAGAATTGGCAATGCAAATAGTTGTGGCGTTTACTGATGTTATTTGCGTTTTGCATTTATAGGTACCAGGGTGCAAGGAGGAGGGTGCAAAGTTTTAAAGGAGGATGCAATGAGGGACCTGGGTGTGCAAGAGAATGAGAAGGAAAGAGAATAGAGCATGGGAGAAAATGATTAAGAGAGTAAGATGAAATATGAGTGAGAAAGGTTGAGAGTGAGAGGGTAAGAAATAAAGCATGTGTGTGAGAGGAAGGATGAGAGGGGGTAGAGAGTGGTGGTGAGTTGGGTGGGTGGTGGTCGTAGATAGAGTGGGGCTAGGTGGGTGGATGGGTGAGGGTAGAGAGAGTGGAGGATGTTGGGTGGGGGTAGAGAAAATGGGGGTGGGTATGCTGGGGGTAGAGAGAGAGGACGTAGGAGTGTGGGTAGAGAGAGTGGGGGTACCAAGTGGCAGAAGAGAAAGTAGGGGTAGCATGGGCGATGGGGGAAGAGAGAGGGGGGGTAGGGTGGTTGAGGGTAGAGGGAATGGGAGAAGGGTGGGTGGGGGTAGAGAGAATGGGGAAGGGTATGTGGGTACGGTAGAGAGAATAGGCGAAGGGTTGGTGGGAGAAGAGAGAATGGGTGGGTGGGAGTAGAGAGAATGGCAGATGGGGGTGTAGTGAGAATGGAAGAAAGGTGGGTGGTTGGGGGTAGTGAGAATGGGGGAAGGGTGGGTGGGTGTATGGGGTAGAGATATTGGGGAAGGATGGGTGGGTGCAGGTAGAGAGAATGGGGAAGGGTTGGTCGATGGGGGTAGAGACTGTGGGGGTAGGGCGGATGGTTGGGGTAGAGAGTGGGAGTATGGTGTGTGTGTGGGGGTAGAGATTGGGGTTAGGTGGATGAACATAGAGAGTGGGGGTATGGTGGATGGGTGGGGGTATAGAGTGGAGGTAGGGTGGGTGGGGTAGAGAGAATGTAGGAAAGGTGGGTGGGGTAGAGAGAATGGGTGAAGGGTGGGTGGGCTAGAGAGTATGGGGAAGGGTGGGTTTGTGTAGAGAGAGTGATAGTAATGTGGGGGGGTTGGGTTAGAGGCATTGGAGGTTGGTGGGGGTAGAGAGTGGGGTTACAGTGGGTGGGGGTAGAGATTAGAGGTAGTGTGGGTAGGGTAGAGAGAGTGGAGGTAGGGTGGGTGGGGGTAGAGAGAATAGGGACAGGGTGGGTGCAGGTAACGAGTGAAGATACGGTGGGTGGGGGTAAGGAGAGCCACTGCCATGAATCCGAACCGCACGTTTTATTATGAAAAATGTAAGTTAGCATCTGACAAAGCCACTGGGCTGCTGCAGCATCTCCCAGAACTTTGTGTGAAGGGCTCCTTTTCATGGAGCTGCAAAGCTGTTTGCTTGGAACAGCAGCATTCAGAAATGAAGCAGCGCCTTTAAAGAAGACGGCTCTACACAAGTCATTTCAGCAAGTTGGATTCCATATGGTCTCACAGTGAAGTGACAGACGCATTATATCGGAACCACAATATTTAGTAAAAGTATCTACAAGTAATATTAATAAATAAAGTTGCGTGGTGGTCGTTCGTCACAACTGATGGCAGTGGTGCTGCACCTTGATTGTTCCCGGGATGAGGCAGTGAATGCTCGCCGACGTTGGAGTTTGAAAGGAAAAGTGTGCATGTGCGATCCACAGGTGGCACCAGCCACGGAAGCGCCTTGTTTGTTCCCGGGCTGCGGTGGTGAGTGTCATATGCTCCCCAATTGGCGGTTCTATAAACTCTATATGTACTCAGTGAGGCGCTGTATTTATTGCGTCCTCATTGATACTGGCTGCATTTCCCAAGCATGTGAAACATGCTTGCATTGCCTTCCGGCACCATTTCAGTTGTAGGCGCAGGGAGTGTGCGGGTGTCTGTGGGCACTGCTGCTGCTTAGAGCACCAGGATAGGAAGCCAGATTACAATGCTCAATTGACAATGATCTTATCATTCTTGTTGTACCCTTTTCCATGCACAGAGTTAAACTGAAGCATGCAAGAACAAAATGCCCCTGTCAATCGTTAGAACAAGTGAGCACTGGATATATCAAAGACGTGTGGGTTTATCCAGCACAAAGAGTGGCTGCTTTGGAGTCTGCAAATAATTCGGAGGAGATGCCAAAATATTTAGGAACAACTGAACTTAAAACCCACAGCCATTCCAAACCAAAAATACCAAAACCTGGTGTGTGTGAAATGTGCCACATGAATGAGTGGGAATTAGTGCACATAAGACCTGATTCACATCGTGTTTTTGTAAATCATGCCCTACACAGCTGGGCATTTCCTCTACACACATACAAGAGAAGACACGTTTTAAAGCAGGCAAGTCTGACAGCTGATATTGATGTTTCTAGCACTAGCGGATGTACTTTGTCCTAAAGGGACATACAATACAAATTACTTACCCATGGTCTGATGGTGATAGAAAATGGCTGCCATGGGTAAACACACACAGGCTGGAGAACCGCCCACATCATACTGACATCACTCACTGCACAGCCAATCAGGTGCTGGTTACATCAAAAACACTTGACCAACACCTCACAAATCACGATATGAACATTTTGAAAGACATTTTACACCAAAACTTGACTATTACATTCACTTTTTTATTTTAAATACAAAATACATTAAAATGTGTAACAAAACTTCAGAGCTGTAGTAAATATTTTTAAAAGCATCAATAAAGTCAAATTACTTTTTCTTAACATTAAAATATGGGGACCGCCATTTTGGAAGTTTAAGTGGCTGACAAATTCACCACACAATACAAATGAAGGCAAAGAGTGCAACAAGGGGTGTGGTATAGGGTGAGATGGGTGGGAATCAGAGGAAAATCATATAGAGTTCACTTAGAGATGGGTGTTAAATCAGTGGGACACATAGCTATGTCATCTGCATTGAAAACATTAACTCTCATTCAAAGCCCCTATTTGAAGCTCTTATGCTAAAGCTCTTATTTTAATGACAATAGTTTCAGCTTGAAGGTAGTGCTTTAAGCGCCACCTAATAGCCCAAACTAAAAAGTAGATAGTAAACTTCCTTTTTTCAAATTTTATTTATTTATAGTGTAATTGATTAATTAAAACCATAAACACTTAATCAATAGCAGGAAAAAAAACTTTAAAAGACATATCTTATCAAGTCCTATCAAATTCATTCATATTTCACTACATAGCCTGTCAACATATTTGTTATTTCATTTAATTACATATTACATTTCTTATCATAGTGCCATATCACATATTATAAGATTCAGATTTACTAACTTACAATGTTTGCATACATTTGATACAAAATTAAAATGGCTCCATTTATGCACTTAAGCCTATTTAAAATATCATATATCGCAGGTTGCTAGCAGAAGTGTTTAAACAACTAAAAAGTAGTAAGTCCTAAAATAAAAGGAATGTTCAAGTATTGTTCTCTAAAAATAGCATTTGTTGCCAAACAAATGAAAACACACAGAACATTCAACAAACTAAATACCCACCATCACAAGGGAAAACAGATTGTGGAGACAAGCTGGATATATACATTCAAACTGGCTGATAAACTGGGAGTTGTACTGCAGGCTGGGCATACATAGGCAATTGATTTGAAAAGGGAACAAGTACAAAAATAGCCTTTTATATTTCTATGGCCCCAACAATTCTTTAAGGCCCAAGGTAAAGCCAAGGTATTGTGGTGTCTTAAATGCCACAAATGACACCTTGTTCATAAGTTCTCAACCTTATTCTCTTTTTTAATGACTCAAGGCCATTCAGCCATTTGTTGTAGTGTCTTACATGGGTTGGAGCTTTTGTTGAAAAGCTTTGGATTGGCTCAATGGTATTGTGTTACCAAAGCATGTGTCTTTGAAATTATGGATTAATGGCTCAACTTCATTCAGTCAAGGAAGCAGTGTCTTTAAGTTGGGGAGGCTTGTTCATGGCTCGATGTTGCCAACTTGTACATTTTGTCTGGTGTCTCAAGGTTTGGGAGGCAGATTGATGGCTTGCCAAGCCATGACATCTCAAAATGGTTGGGTCTACTCAGCTCAATAAACTTGTTTGATGGTTACAAGTGGAACAAGTGGAATCAATGACTAGGCTATGGGTTACTGAAATAAGATTCGTTGGTTTAGGGATGCCTAACAGTGGTGGCTTGAAGTCTTGGCTTTTCTGCTGTGTAGCAGCAGGTATCATAAGGAGAACCTTGGAGAAGTCCTTCAGAGACACACAAATACTAGAGCTCTCTTCTACTACCTTCTATTTAGGCTGAGGCACCACCAGGCACACTGACTCCCACTGGGTACCTGGGCATCTTGGACCCTGCTCAATAACTCCAATAGTAAGAAACAAACTTGGTCCTTCCAATTCCATTGATATGTTCACCATTACAGGTGATTGGTGGCTTCTAAGACCCCAAGGATCCAATGGGGAATTCTCACTTTTGGAGTGTACACTCACCTTTGCATCAATTACTAGAGTTCCTTACTCCTGTAATAGTCACTGGGTGGCAAACACTCATACTTCAAGTTCCAAAATGGTGCAAGTGATAATGATATCCCCCTAAACACCCATAGTGCCCTGTCTAGTTCCATTTCCGGCTTCTCCAAGAATAAAGAAACCTGACCGCAATGACCTTCCCTTGCTGAAATCAGCACCTGCTGATCAGGCTCCATGGGTCTGCTCTTGGTTCAGCTCATCCTTTGGAAGTCTCAGCTACGGATACACATGAAGTGTGCAAATGTCACTCTGAAGCACATTAAAGGCAGATGGTGTCAGTCCTGAAAGAATAGTGACTTTCCTGACATTTGACTCTCAGAATCAATCAATAGCAAGAGATTGTTTCTAAGATATCATATTGAAGAGACTTGTGCTGAGATGCATCCTCAAGGAGAAGGGAGACATTCTTCTGGTCTTTTGTTATGTATTAATAGTGGTAGGGTATGCTTAGGCTAGCTTCTGACACAGGACGAACTATTACTTTTGGGCTTCATGTCTAATGAGGGGCACCCTAACTTAGTTTTGTTAGGTAGGGTTCCCATATATTAGTGTTAGTGAGGCATTTTCTTTTATGATTTAAATAAAAGTAAGTTGAACATGGCACATGACAGTCTGTCTCCTCCTTCTGACCTGCCACAATACAAAGCATTCAGTTAGCAGGGTGGTAGGCCATTGCCACCAGATACGATTGAACATTGGAAAAGCTTGTGAGTTTTAACATGATTCCTTTTCAATTGAAATACAACCTCATTGCTGCTAGGTGCTGTTTTGCCTTAGCAAACTTTGCTGATTAATATAATACTTTTCCTGACCCTTAGAATGTGCTACTGTGTGGTCAGATGTACCAAGACATATCTGTACAATTTTAGACCATCTTCCTGGTGCCAATGGGCTCGTAACAAAAGAAAACAACAAGAAACTGTTACACAGTTTTCCATGTGCATGTTTTCAAGCAGCATGCAACTTTATATTTGGAAGGTTGCCATTTCCACTCACGGCTGGTGGTAAGATTTTGGACTGTGCACTGCAGAAGAATAAATGTATCAGATACATAGATGGCTGCTATTAAGATACTTACTCTTGAAGCAGGAAATCAGCTCAGGTGTAACCAGTTATACCATTCGCACCCACAGAGCATATGGAGAAAGTGGACCCCTGTTTGGAAAAGCACACTTTCTTTCATAAACTACCATCACTTTTTTTAACATAATCAAAAATATAATCGGGGTGGGGGGAGGGGTACACCTTTGGAGATGGAATTCAGTCACAGGTGAGAATGTGCTTGACCTTAATACAATGTGGAATAATGTCAAGGTTTTGACAATACTGGCTTTGCATTATATTTTGGAAAGACCTAAAGCTACAATCTGTAATTATTGTATGTAAGTGCTGTATCATGTTGTTCGTTTGCTAATTCTTCAATTTACATTACTTATTCTATGGAATGGTGTTATTATGGCAATGGACTGTTTTAGCTGTGAGAAACTAACTGGTATATGTAATGATTACTTTTTTGTATGTTTTTGCATCCGTATATTTAAAGAAAAGTAACAAATATAACATTTGATTGATTGTCCAGGCCAAGTAATACCACTTTAACATTGCTCTCGCACATCACTTAATTCCACCTTTAAACGGCTCAAGAACATTGCCCCATACACATTCCATATTGTCCTCGAACAATTCAACATAACACTGTACATTTCCCTAGAATATTGCCCCTGTCACTTTCTCCTTCCCTCCCTATTTAACATTGCTCCAGGCCTTTCACAATGCCCAAATGATTGCCACATGCCACTTTCACATTCACCCAGAGTTTTGCCCCAAAAAGCTGCCCTTTATCTCTTTCACAATGTCCAGAATGGTGCCCAATTGTGAAAGCCACTTTCACAATTTCCCAGATAATTGCCCTTTCATCATTTCACGTTGCCCCTAGAGGACTGTTCTTTGCCCTTCACATTGCCCTCTAAAAATATGCCCTATGCCTCTTTGCATGGCTCCCAAAAGAGTGTGCCCTGTTGCATTAGCATTTCCCCAGAAGATTGCCATGTGCCTCTTTCACTTTGCCTCAGAACATTTCTAGATATGCATTTAACACTACTTCCAGAGATGTACACCAGTCCCTTTTCTTATTGCACTAAGAAGATTGGCCCTTGCCTCTTTGCTTTGCCATTGGAATATGTACCATACCAATTTCACAATGCTCTTGAAGGTGACCCCCATGCAGGTTATTCATTGCCCAGTAAGATTGACACGTGGCCTTTTCATTTTGCCCCAGAAATTAACCCATGCTTCATTCACATTGCTCCAGACTATTGCCCTATTAACTTTGCAGCAAAAAGGTGCCCATGCCTATTTAACATTTCATTCAGATAACTGCCAATGCCACCTTGTCAGTATCCTCGTGCAATTGCCAATTTCAAAATGTTCCGAGAAGATTGTTTGCCCTTCACATTTTCCCCTGATGATTGCCCCTGCACCTTTCACATTGCGCTTGATGTCAAGGTACATATTTGTTTCCTTGAATTGACCTAAATGAATATGCAAGCCCAATCCAACCTAAGCTGGTTCACTATGCTGTACTTTCAAGAAAAATTTAGATAAAGGGTTAAAATGGTAAATTTTATAGTACAACATTTAGCACAATTATGCAAAAATCCATACAATTTACAATGAATTCTCTAGGGCAACACATGAAGACATCCAGTAGATGCCAACTCACCAATATGAACTTTTTACTATGCATGCTTATGATGCCTGTGACCAAAATCTATGCCAGCATTGACCTGCGAAGTACATTTTAATGTTGCATTTGCCCACATAATATGCCTGCATTTCCATATAAAACACATTTTCATGATGCCTGTTCCTGCAACATATGCCATAATTGCCACTGCAACATGTTTTCATTAGCTTTACCCACAAATTGGCCTGTAAAGCACATTTTCATGATGCCAATGCTCACAAAATATGTGGCCATTATGCTGCAAAACACCCTTTAATGAAGCCTCTGCTTACAATATATGGCATCATTTGCACTATAAAGTGCACAATTCTGATGTCCGTGCCCACAGTATATGCCAGCATTGCCCAGTAAACATCCTTTCATGATTCCTGTTCCCACATATATGCCAGCATTTCCACCAGAATACGTTTTCATCATGTATTTGCTTACAATTATGGCTCCCTTGCCCTGTAAATCACATTTTCATAGTGCATATGTTCGCAATAAACTGTAGACCAATAATGCTTTGTAAAGTACATTTTCATGATGCATGTGCTCACAATATATGCCATTAATGCCTTTTAAAACATATTTTGATGAGGCCTGTGCCCACAAAGTATGCCAGCATTGTCTGGGGAAACCATTTTCACAATGACTGTTCCGAATATGTGTAAGCATTGCCACTGTAACATGTTTTGTCGATGTCTATGCTCATAATATGTGCCAGCTTTGCGATGCATCTCTAATTTAGGCAATGCATGGGCCAGCCATGCCTGTAAAGCACCTTTTCATGATGTTTGTGTAAAAATTTAATTGGGCAGGATCAGCAAGATTTAGGCTAGAGTTAGTGGGCAGGCTGTTAGAGGCTCCATAAAATGCCAAATCGTTATTTGATAAGAGGTTGACCAATGTTACAATACATTAAATCAGACACCGACTGCTGCTCATGCAATGTGCCTTCTTTCTTAAGGACCTGCCACTTTTATGGACACTTCTGTGACCAATAACAGTTCTATCAGAGTCAACGGGACAAATATTACAGAGGATCAGACACAATGAGGAAGACTTATCAGCAACAAATGGACCCTCATGAGAATGCTCAAACCCCTAACCAGGCTTGACAAGAGAATACCTGCTTCCTCCAATACTGAAATCCGACTAGAAGGAAGGATCTCACATTTTTAGACAAACTAGGTGTATGTGACAACAGATAAATGGGTCATTCAGTTTGTTAGGCTTGGCCATACAGTGGAGTTTACTGCATCACCACCCAAAATTGCACCAAGGAGAAAAAACCCACTCTGTGTTCCACATTCCACTCATGTGGGCAGAGAGTCAACATTTGTTCCTGAAGGATGCAATAGAGAAGATCTGAAAGGGAAAGAGAAACTACTACTTTGATTTTGGTTTGGTTCACAAGTGTACGGAAGAAAAGATGGTGGATTATAGGCCCATTCTGGATCTGATGGTTAAACAAGTATATTGTGAACATTTCCTTCAAAATAGATAATTTACAGGACATCCTGGTATCCATTGACTGAGGACACTTCTTATTCACCTTTGCCTATGAGGAATGTTTCTTGAACATAAGAATGCACACAAAGCACAGGTGAATTTCTAAGGTTCTCAATGCTAGGAAGTCACTAAAAGTTCAATGTTATAGCCTTCAGCCAGAAGGCAAGGGTAATGACCAAATGATTAGCGTCAGTGGCCAGATTCCTGAGAAAAAACAATGTGCTTGTGTCTCCATATATGAATGACTGGCCCATGAGGGCTCTTTGACATGTCACAATACTGCGGGATATTCAATTGGTGGAAACAAATATTTCAGCAGCATTTCAAGACTTGGGAGGATGTCAGATGAAAGTAGAAAGGTCACAACTGCCACCAGACACCTCAGAGAGATACGAACATTGGGAGTAATAACTACGAAAGCTATACAGGTTACTGGAGCCTGAGAAACCCGAATGTACAAACGCCCTATGAAAGCGGGATTGAGAGGGATTCGAACATTGTGAACAACAGCTGTAAAAGCTATCCAAATTACGAGAGCCTGGGAGACCTGAATGTGCAAAAACCCTGTGAAAGAGAGATTGAGATAGATATGAATATTGTGACTAACGTCTTTGAGAGCTATCAGAGAACCCCAGGTTTACGGATACCCTATGTAAGGAGAAAAGAAAGAGACATGAACACTTTTAAATAGGGCTGAAAAAGCCATGGAAGCTATAAAAGTCTGATAAACCAACGTGGACAGCCAAATATGTCAAATAACTTGAATGAAAGAAAAACAACCTATCTGAGGATTGAGAGTCAATGAGGGTGAGGTAGAATTCAATTTTTGCTCTATCAAGAGAGGACTTGAGAGAAGACAGGGCAGAGAGGTAGAGGGTTGCAGGTCTTCATGTGAGTGGGTGCACCTCCATTTGCACAACAGCTGATGCTTGTCTGTGTGGAGACAGAATTTGAATGAGGTGACCCATGGTTGAGGATACTGAGACTAAGGAGAAAAGTTAATAGTGGGAAGTGAAAGAAGAATGTGTCATATAGTAGGGCTTGGAAGCTGGAGAAAGCACTGTTAGTAGAAGAGGCATGAGGTGTGCAGAAGGAGAGTGAGAACTGTAGAACCAAGAGAAAGGGAGGAATGGCAGAAGTTTTACATATCCTTTTAGTACTCAGTGAGGCAAGTGGTAAGGGTTGAAAGGAGATGGTGGTGGAAACAATGGAGTGATCAGATAGGGATGATATGACAATAGTTTTAGTGGCTGCGAGAGAGGTTGAGATGAATAAGAGATCCAAATAGTTACTCCTAGTGTGGGTAGGTATGTCATGGATATGGACTAGTGGGTTCCTCCATGCTTTCCCTCCAACTGCACTGGTTCATAGATTAATATGGAAATGGAAGAAAGAGGTGATGATAATGATCTTGGTCACACCCCTATGGAAGAGGAGACACTTCTTACTCAGTTTTCCGCGATCTCTCCTTTTACAACCACATTTCCTTTTGTGCTCATGATTAGCTGCTGTAGAATATCTTGCCCACAATCCAGCTTCTCTCAAGCAAGCAGCCAAACTCTTGAGCAGCCAGAGCACTCTTTTCTGAAATTGTCAGATGAATTTATTGAGATCCTGATTATGGTTGGAGCCCCTGCAACTAGACTGCCAAGCAAAATAACATGGAAGATGTTTTCTAGAATGCGTAATATTGTAGGGCTAGAGACCTTTCTATTAGACTTTGTGAGCAGCCATATCAAACTACACACCAGACAAGTGCCATATGCCCTTGTTCAAGTAGAACATTGCAGAGTATTTAATGTATGGATTACTGAGGCTTTTCCCCGATCAGAATGTGTGCCTCATCATGTGAACTGAACATGACCGTGTCAAGGGTTGATTCTTCCAACTTTCCAAACAATGCATACATTAAAAAAAAAGTTTATTGTTTAAAGCGCAGCCCTAGCTCGAGAGCAGCAGAGTCCTGTACAGGGCATGGCTAGGCAGCGTTTGGGCTGCAATATTTTAACAGTAGTGCAGTCTCTGCATCCATTGGGATTAGTCCTTGGTGAGGTCTTGCTGAAAAAGCCATATTTTGAGAGATTTACGAAATTGGAGAATTCTGGAGTCATTCTGAGCCAATACCATGATTGAGTTGCAGAGCATGGGTGCGTGACAAGAGAAGGATTGTTTGCAGGTCCTCACTTTGCGAACGAGTTGTGAATCGAGCCGGGTGAGTGATTTGCTGCATGAGGAGTGTGTGCCACCAGTGATGTGGAGCATAGCCCCAGGTACAATGGTAACAGTATCCTGGCTTGGAGAGGAAGCCAATGTAGTTTGCATAGGTTGTGGGGGATTTGGTTGAATTTTCCACGCACCCGTAATAAGTTGTGCTGCAGCTTGGTGGAGTGATTTTAGGGGAGCCAAGTGAGCAGTGGAGAACCCTATAAGGAGGGAATTTCCCCCATTGATGTGCAAGACCATGAGCGCCTGCAGTATAGTCTGGAAGTCCTGCAGAGGGATGAAGGGTTTGATTTTTTGAAGGGTGGAGATTTGGAGCTAGGCTGTTTGGGCCTTCTTGGTTATGTGTTTCTGGAAGGACAGGCTGCTGCCAATCATGAAGCCCAAGGATTTAGCAGAATCCTTCTAGATGCATATCATTAAGCCATTGTTGAATAAGTTGTTGTTTAGCGGGGAGACAGCTGAGGACGAATTCGGTCTTGGGTGGGTTCAATTTGAATTAGGCAGTCAACATCCAGGTTTGGATGATGACTAGGAAATCCCTGAGATGACTGATGTCCTGTGGGCTTTTTACTGTCATGTAAAACTGTGTTTCATCCACATATTGGTGGATGGCGATATCAGTATCTTTTAGGAGTGTGCCCAGAGGCTCCATGTAAAGGTTAAAAAGGATCAGTGAGAGGATGGTGCCTTGGGGGACTCTGCAAGAGGCAGAGAGTCAGTTAAATTGCAACATGTTCATCTGGATGTCCTGGTGTCTGCCTGAGAGGTAGGCGGTAAACCGATTCAGGACAGCACCAGTAAATTCCATCTTGTCAGCGAGGTGGATGCAGTGGTCAATGGCGTTGAATGCTTCTGAGAGGTTAAGGAAGTCAAGGAGGCATGAGCTGGTCTTGTCCATCAGTTGGAGGGCATCATCTACCAACATATAATAGAAGACAGAGCCCCAGTTCCACAAGCTCTGTCTTCTATTATATATTGGTCTTGATCCACCCGGATATAGACAGAGTAGACACTGCCAACTAGTTTGAACAGTAGTCTACTGGGGTTCCTCTTTTGATAATAGGGCATCATCTACCACCTGGATGGTGGCTTTCTCGATGCCACACTTGGAGTGGAACCCTGACTGATAGTTGTTTAGTAGGTGTAGTTGTTTGATTTTGGCAAAGGATTGTAAGGCAGATACTTTTTCCAAGATTTTGTCAATAAACAGGAGGTTCATAATGCACCAGTAGTTGACAAGGTTATCAGGGTCTAGGGGCAGTTTTTTCAAAAGAGGTTGTATAAGATGAGTCTTGAGAGTGTGTGGGAATGTGTGTGGGAATGTGTGTGGGAATGAGCCTTCTGTGAGGGAGGCAGGCATTAATGATGCTGAGGAGTGCGTTAAGTGCCAGACCCATCTGTGTGTTTAATGATGGAGGCTGGGATGAACTTGTCAGAGTAGGAAGTAGGTTTGAGAGAGGACATTTTATTAAGGAGATCTAAGGGAGGAGAGCGTGCTGGGTTCAGGGGGGATAATGCTGTGGGAAGTTGATTAGACGAGTTGTCAGATTAAAATGTTGCTGATTTCATCACATTTGTCCTGAATTCTGGCACCTCATGGTTGGTGAAGGTGTGGCACAATGATTTACTACTTCAAAATGGGGTGTGGTCTGCTGTGATGGTGTTTGAGTAGCAAGCAGCTTTGGCCTCAGTAATCAGAATCCTATGGCTGGCACAGAGAGATTTGAGGTCTGTGAGATCTCCAGGGTTATGGGTTTTGTGCCACCATTTTTCTAGTGCTCTGATTGAGTGTTTATTGTATGTGAGCTTGGGGGTGTACCAAGGGGTGTACCAAGGGGTGGATGGTTTGGTCTAAGCACAGCTAGTTTTTTATGGGTGTGTAAATAACTAGACAGTATTTCACAGCCTAGTCTCCGGGATCCCCTACTCAGGTGGCCAGGGAAAGGCCATCACTTTTGGATCCCGACCCTGGAGGGGGACAAGTGAGGCAGGATCACTTGGGTAAGGGGTCCTTGGAGAGTGGGGGTGAAGCACGTGATGGTAAGACATGGTATCCTCTGTTTTTCCTAACCCATCTAACCCCTATCCCTGCTTATTTTATGGGAAACTACAACTCCCATAATTCCTCCTCACTTCACAGTAACAACACTACTGAGCCTAGGAAGATGAAGAATGAGGCCAGGAGGATTACCTCTACCAACTTGCAATGGCTCTGTCCTTCTAATGAGATCAGGCAGAGTCAGGAACACTATCCAAATTACATACACCTGCCACTTGTCAACACTCCCTGTCAGGATAAAAGGTGGCGCACACAGGCACACTCAGAGTGAGGCTGGGTGCGAGAAGGAACAGCACTTTCGGGGGCTGATGCAAACCAGGCTATGGAAGTTGGAAGGTCAAGGGGCTGATCGGTTGCGACGGAGGATGGAAGAAACCCTGGCGAGAATTACATCCTTCAGTAAGCGTTCCATGACTGAAAACGAGTGACCGGAAAAGAGAAACCTTCAAAGTGCTTCCAGACGGCCTGCTATCCTCCCGGGTGAATGACGGAGTTGGAGATGAGCAGAGGAGGCTTTGGTAATGGTCTTGACTGTTACGAGAAAAGCATTGAAGATAGAAGCACACTTAACACGACCAGTGAGTTATCAAAAGCAAACAAAAGCATGGTTTGTGTTAAAAGCAAAAGAGGCATGTAACAAGAGTTGAAGGTTGCGCATGTGCCTATAAAACGTGTAATGAAGAGAACAATGATTTGAATGACTGAGAAAAGTATACAAAGTAACCTAATGTTCTTGCGAAGTGGAATCACCCATTTGAAAAGTCTCTGTGAAATGTTCTGTGTTATGGAAAGCAGGAAATAAAGGCAAGAAAGTCACTGCGATCCCGAACGAGAGGTGATTGAGTGAAAAGCAATCTATACAAACCTAAAACTGCCAAGAGGTCAAAAGTAAAACTACAAGTACCAAGAGGCATTGGTGTTGCGTGTGAACTTTGAAAGACGCTAAGAGGGCAAAAGTAAAACTACAAGTACCAAGAAGTATTGGTGTTGCCACATTTGTCCTGAATTCTGGCACCTCATGGTTGGTGAAGGTGTGGCACAATGATTTACTACTTCAAAATGGGGTGTGGTCTGCTGTGATGGTGTTTGAGTAGCAAGCAGCTTTGGCCTCAGTAATCAGAATCCTATGGCTGGCACAGAGAGATTTGAGGTCTGTGAGATCTCCAGGGTTATGGGTTTTGTGCCACCATTTTTCTAGTGCTCTGATTGAGTGTTTATTGTATGTGAGCTTGGGGGTGTACCAAGGGGTGTACCAAGGGGTGGATGGTTTGGTCTAAGCACAGCTAGTTTTTTATGGGTGTGTAAATAACTAGACAGTATTTCACAGCCTAATCCCCGGGATCCCCTACTCAGGTGGCCAGGGAAAGGCCATCACTTTTGGATCCCGACCCTGGAGGGGGACAAGTGAGGCAGGATCACTTGGGTAAGGGGTCCTTGGAGAGTGGGGGTGAAGCACGTGATGGTAAGACATGGTATCCTCTGTTTTTCCTAACCCATCTAACCCCTATCCCTGCTTATTTTATGGGAAACTACAACTCCCATAATTCCTCCTCACTTCACAGTAACAACACTACTGAGCCTAGGAAGATGAAGAATGAGGCCAGGAGGATTACCTCTACCAACTTGCAATGGCTCTGTCCTTCTAATGAGATCAGGCAGAGTCAGGAACACTATCCAAATTACATACACCTGCCACTTGTCAACACTCCCTGTCAGGATAAAAGGTGGCGCACACAGGCACACTCAGAGTGAGGCTGGGTGCGAGAAGGAACAGCACTTTCGGGGGCTGATGCAAACCAGGCTATGGAAGTTGGAAGGTCAAGGGGCTGATCGGTTGCGACGGAGGATGGAAGAAACCCTGGCGAGAATTACATCCTTCATTAAGCGTTCCATGACTGAAAACGAGTGACCGTAAAAGAGAAACCTTCAAAGTGCTTCCAGACGGCCTGCTATCCTCCCGGGTGAATGACGGAGTTGGAGATGAGCAGAGGAGGCTTTGGTAATGGTCTTGACTGTTACGAGAAAAGCATTGAAGATAGAAGCACACTTAACACGACCAGTGAGTTATCAAAAGCAAACAAAAGCATGGTTTGTGTTAAAAGCAAAAGAGGCATGTAACAAGAGTTGAAGGTTGCGCATGTGCCTATAAAACGTGTAATGAAGAGAACAATGATTTGAATGACTGAGAAAAGTATACAAAGTAACCTAGTGTTCTTGCGAAGTGGAATCACCCATTTGAAAAGTCTCTGTGAAATGTTCTGTGTTATGGAAAGCAGGAAATAAAGGCAAGAAAGTCACTGCGATCCCGAACGAGAGGTGATTGAGTGAAAAGCAATCTATACAAACCTAAAACTGCCAAGAGGTCAAAAGTAAAACTACAAGTACCAAGAGGCATTGGTGTTGCGTGTGAACTTTGAAAGACGCTAAGAGGGCAAAAGTAAAACTACAAGTACCAAGAAGTATTGGTGTTGCATGTCAACTTTGAAAGATGCCAAGAGAGGAAAGAGAATAAGGAAATTACAAGTACCAAGGAGCATTTGTGTTGTCAAGAAAGATTGTTGATTGTCAAATTGCTGAAAAGAAGGTCAAAGCTGTCATGCAGAGGTCTACGTAAAATCCTTGCAGTTTCTAAAGTCTTCAACACTAAAAAGGAGATAAGGATAGAACGTGGGGAAGGGAACCCCCGCAAAGAGAAAGACAGGCTTGAGCCTGGTCGAGGGAAGTCTGTGCTGAACTGTGATGAAGTGAAGAGTTGAATGTAAACTGTGAGACAGTATTGAGCCTGTGTTGAATAGTGGCAAAGTGAAAGTCAGGAGCGGAACTGTGTATTTGAGGTAAGGTGGATGATGCCTAAAGGATTGATTAGACTGTCAAAAGCTTCACGCCCAAGCCTGATCTGTTGAATTGTACCAGCAAGCCAGAGTGTGCAAGCGTGATAGAACTGTGCCATCCACCTATTCTTGTTAAGAAACTCTCGAGACCCCATGCTTCTGAACGTGGCAAAGGGAGTTGTTACCTAAGCCATTCTGTCATTTCTTTTAAGACACTATTTTTCCTTTTTTCTATTCCCTTTACACATTTGTCATTTGAGAACAAGGGCAAGGTTAGGTTTTCTTAGTATTGGCCTTTTTATTTTGACTAGACTGACTTGGACTTGTTTTGTTGTTCATTTAATAGTCAAGACTACTCCCATTTTAGAGTTAGGGCCAGTTTGGAATTTCACCAACCCCAGTAAACTACAAAATAAAGTTTTTCAAATCTTCCATCCATTGTGTCTGTGACTACTGTTGATACATGCCTTCCTTACAGGACTTGAGGGTCCACCAGTTTCATAGCAGAGTTGTTGAATAATTCTAAGAAGACAGAGGTATTCCAAGTGCTGCAAAGTTTGTCTCTAGCTCATTGGCCGGGAAGGTTTGAAGGAGCATCGCTGAGGGAGGGGGTGTTTGGCCTGACCTTTGTGGACGATGGTGGAATGGGTGATCAACAGTGGCATAGTGAGTCAGTTTAGTGGGATAGGGTATTTGCAGGTGATGAGGAGGGATGATATAAAGGCTACATCTAGGGTGTTGCCTTTGTTGTGTGTGCGGTAGAGCTCCATTTGCTTAAGGTCCGTGAATCCAGTCAGTGAGAAAAGTGTGCTTCGAGGAGTACGGTTGTCAGCGTGAAACCCTGGGACGTTCAAATCACTGAGAAAGACATTGTTTTTGTGTGCTAATTTGGCAGAGGTGAGTATGTTGAAGATATCAGCAATGAAAGAGTCACTCCTGGTCTGTAGATGAGGTGGAAGGCAATGGATTCCTTGTGAGATAAAACGAACTGTGAGGCAACTGAATTGAACAAGCTTGTTATGGGAGAGGGGATGATGGAACATGGTCAATCACTCCTGTCGATAATTGCGACTCCACCTTCTGCCCTTCCTGTCCGGTCAGCATGTTTGGTGCAGTAGCCTGGGCGTAGGAGGAAGTCTAAAACATGGGGGAAGGATGGGGTAAACCATGTTTGGGTAGTGAAGAAGGCATCAACCTTGCTGTACGAAATAAGGTTCTCAATTTTTGCAGTGTGAGCAAATGTTGAGCGGCGGTAACTTACCGGGGCTGCCCAGGGTGCTTGACCATTCAAATCCTAGCAAGGATCAGGATAGGCTGCGCTGGGAGGAGACACATAGTGATGTCTTTTGGCAAGTAATAGTAGTAGCAACTACTTTGTAGGTGAAATGCAGGACAGCGGGTTTGACCCTGTGCCCTATTAGGCCTGAAGCGGCACAAACAGGTGAGATCCTTCTCTGCAGCCGTCATTTGCTGAGAACGCCAGCGATGAGGACACATAACAAGGACTGGTGATATAGGTGTTGGGTACTTTAAGGGTGTTGAAGAAGGAAGCTAGCACAAAGGTAGCATGGTTTTGTTATAAACTTTTATTTCTAGAATAGAAAACCTCACTGTCCCTATTTCTAATAGGGGTTTCCCTGCCTCAAACTAAAACTAAAGGAATTGTCAGAATGTCTGTCAAATCAAAGTTCCACATCCTGTCAAATCTTACTATAACCCTTGCACTAT
The DNA here is from genome assembly GCF_040938575.1 of Ambystoma mexicanum. NCBI lineage: Eukaryota > Metazoa > Chordata > Amphibia > Caudata > Ambystomatidae > Ambystoma > Ambystoma mexicanum. Next base: position 850,703,748 of record NC_090936.1, on the reverse strand, counting down.
AACTAAAGGATAAACTAACAGAAAGTTCCTTCTTCAGGAGAAGGGTTCCCTCATACTGCTTCTTGAACAGTGTCCAAAGAATGTTCTCTTCCAACAGAAAATGCCAGGGCGGATGACTCCCTTCTCTTGGCTTACGGACTTCACCCAGTCTTTATGCAATACCCAGGAGGATGACTCCCTTTTCCCCTGGTGTAAACTGATGCAGTTCACAATAAAACCAAGGGAGTGACTCCCTTCCTGTGGTGTCTCTATTATAACTCTTAGCCCTAGTGCTTTTATCACAGCTCTTTGTTCGATACCAGGTGAATGACTCCCTTATCCTGGTATTGCTTGGCACAGTGCTTTCTCACTGTTGGGGTCCCAGACCCTTCTCTTGTGGCCAGTGGCTTCTTCGTTACCACTGCACCGAGGACAATTTCCTCTAGTGCTGGCCTTCTCACTCATGGGGTCCCAGACCTTTCTTTTGTTACGCCCATTAACATCCACGCTAATACTGGGCCAGGAAAAAGCCACTGTAGCCTCTGTGTCAACCCCTGCTCCCCTCTGTTGCTTATGTGCCTTCCCTCACTTCTAGCGGGGCTCTGGTTTGTTGCCAGGACCTTCTGGGACCGTGGCTTCTCTCCTCTGCACTTGTGGTTTTGCTGTGTTTTCCTGGCTTTGGGATTCAGTCTGTCTCCACTTGGCGGGTGGAGAACCTCTTCTGCATCCTCTTGCTGCTCTCTGCTTTTCCACAGCTGTTGGTCGGCATATGAATCTCCTGCCCTGGAGAATTCGGATGCCAGCTGCTTTCCCCAACAGGACTGGATACCGCTGTACCTGCCACCACTGTGCTTCTATTGATGGATGCCTTCGGCTCTGAGGCCAGACTTGCCTCTTCTAATAGTGCTTTGTTCCTTTTTACACATTGTATACAGTTCCACCCAGGCGGATTGCACAAGTCCTTCTTCATTGTTACTGACTTAATCCTCTTGTCTCTGTGGGGAGGATATCTCACTGAGTCTGAATTTACCTGTTCTTTTTCACTTGTGACTTGGCCAATAGGAAGTCCACAAATACTAGAGTGCTCAGTATGGTGCTCTGTATGCTTCTGCACCTTCTCCTCGTCATAATACTGATCTTGAGGACTACTAGTGCGTCAACTAGACTCTTCTTCGTCTCAGCACTGATCTTGAGGACTCCTTGTGACTCAGTTGGATTCTTCCGCATCTCAGTGCTGATCCTGAGGATTCCTCCTCATCCCAGTACTCCCTATCTTACTGATTTTAAGGAAACAGATAGGACCACTGGGGATGGTGTTTAGGATTAGGTCGGCTATGCCAATACCATGTTCTCACCGGATTTTCACTAATCCCATAGGGGACTTTCCTCCCCATGAGATCCACCCACTGAGTACCACCCCCAGGGGCACTATCGGGTAGTGGCCTCTCCCTAGCGGAGAAGTGACAACATCCAGGGATGTGTCACAGCATTCAATATAATGATGTTTTAATTTCTCCTCACAGTGATGTGTGTGTGTGTATATTACACGGCCACGCTAGTGGGCGTGTAGTTATGGTTAAATTGCTAATCCCATAGGAAGAGCACTTTTTGGGCGGCTTATAACTTCGCTCCCCCTGGACGAATCCTCACCAAACTTTGCAGAAAAAGTATATGGCCCACTCTGGATTTGTTCGCAAAGTTTGGTGAGGTTTGGTCCAGGGGGGGCAAAGTTATAGGGGGGTCCCAAAATTTTTTTTTTTCCCATAGACATAATGGTAAAAAACTTTGCTCACGCCTACAGCCCAAACCACTGGACGGATTTTCACCAAATTTGCGGCAGGCTTGGTCCTGAAAGCGTGCTTTTGTTAATTCGGTGTAAATTTGTCCAGTATTTTTATTTTAAACGACCAAAACGTAAGGCAAAAAAATTAGTGATATCTATGTCCGGTCCGCGGACTCACTTCCCTGTTCGGTCCGCGGACTGGCCTCTGATTGGCTGCACTGTCTGCGGACTGGCCTCTGATTGGCTGGAAAAATTTGCTGACTTTTGCGTGGTCCGCGGACACCATGACGCGGCCGCTGATTGGATGATGAGAAAACGTGAAATGCGTCGGTTTCCCTGAAACGCCCGCCATCTTGGATTTGCTGACTTTTTTGGAGTCTGCGGACAGCGCGGTGAAAATATTTTTTAAAAAAGCAGCATTACACATGTAATTTTGCAGTTTTATTCTAGAACAAATCCTGAATGGTTTTGCCATTTTTTGGGGGGATTCTCTCAAGACTTGTCAAAATTAGAGGGGGGGTCTTAACATTTTTTGATGGCTTATAACTTTGTTGCTATTTGACCAATGTGGACAAAAGTTTTGAGAAAGATTATAGACCCAACCTTCAATGTTTGTGTAAAGAGTGAATGAATTTTGTCAAGTGGGTGCTAAGTTATATGACTATTGTATGTACATACATTTTGATTGACAAGTGTAATAATGTAGGTACAAAAAATAGTCATATACTTTTGGTGACTGAGGTATATAGCCTGTGGCCGTGGGCAGTAGCCAGATTGTCTGGGTCATGGCATAAGGTTATGACACAGATAATCTGGCTACTGGCCATGACCGCTAGGGACGGAAAATGGTGTTAAAGTGGCTATGTCTACCTGGGACCGGCTATGTGGTAAAGTTATTCGAAGGTAGGATTGGTTTGAAAGGGAAAAACAGTGCTTGTAGTAATATGTTCATAGGGTTTTGCAGGCTGCCTTGGCAAGGGAAGAGGGGCTGTGTACGGAGCCCCGCCTTCTCTTTCCATGTTGGCTGTCTTGGAAAAGGATTTTCATTCCTACAGCAGGATGCCGCAGGCATCCTGCTTTAGGAAAAATAATCCTCCCTTTTTACACCGGGACGCCGGAGGCGTCCCGCTATAGGAAGAAAAATCTATGTTTTAGCACCCTGGGTTCCCACTTTGGGAACCAGGGTTGCTAATGGCCTTTATCCCCCATTTCAGGGGCTGCAATGGACGATAATGGTCCGTAGCCCTCCTTATTAATTTATATATTTATTTATAACGCACCAATGCCCGCAGACATCAGGCTGTGTGGTTACAGTATTTGTTGAGGAAGTTGAGGTGGCGGAAGACAGATTACTACTTACTACGAAAGGAATAACTTTCTGAGAGCATTACAGTCATTGGATTTGGTGTGGCGGCGCATGGAGGTGGTCCCGTAGGAGTACTGTCCAGTTAGTCTGCGACTAAGTGCATTTCACTTTGGCAGCTTTAGTCTTTGGTACACTCCCAAAAGTAGCAAAGAACTGGCACACCTATGATTCGATCTTGGTGCTAGAAGTAGGCACTTCCTCTACCTCATCTTCTTGGTCCTCTTCATTGTCTTTGAAAGTACTGCGCTTTTTTTATTGTGAAGGTCATCCAGCTGGTGTTGGTGGTGGCTCTTGGGGAGGAGGGATGGCAATAACTGATGCCATTTTTAAGATAAATAGCAGTTTTGATAAAATTCTTCCAAGTATGTACTGTGTACTAGATTGGTAATGGATAATGAGTACGAAAAGGTGTAGGGGGTGTACAAGGGAAATTTTGAAGTTTAAAGTTCCTAGATCAGTAGAAAATGCAGTTCCGAACTGACCACAAAGGACGGATCTTATCGTGAAGTGCGGACGGGTTCTTGGACACGTCATCATGCCGTGCGCCAGCGTATGGTTATGTGGCACTGTCCGGAAGGTCTGCAATGAAGTCAGATGTTCGTAGACGTCTACGGATGCAAAACTAGTTGCAAAAAGTGTATAGAAGAAATTATTCTAGAAGGTGGGAAATGGCAAAGTTTTAAGGTGACACTTTGTAATTTTGACACAAATATTGTTATATTTGGTAAGTATGATATTAGTAAGTTGTAGGAAAATAGCATGCACTGGTAACACACGTTATGTTAAGTTGGACTAACAAAAACCTATGAAATTCAATGAAAAAACGTTGTTAAAGGGATGTTATGGTTAAGTGGCACTAATAAAAACCTATGAAATTCAATGAAAAAACTTTGTTAAGGGGACTTTATGGTTAAGTTGCACTAATAAAAACCTATGAAATTCAATGAAAAAACTTTGTTAAAGGGATGTTATGGTTAAGTTGCACTAATAAAAACCTATGAAATTCAGTAATAAAAATGTTGTTAAAAGGACGTTATGGTTACAAGTAAAACTGAAAAACCCCTGAAATTCGCCAGTTATACTAAGCTAAGCAACCATAACTCACGCCACCACCGTGCACTGCTAAGACTAACACCCAGGACATCAAAGATGACATCACAAATATCATTGATAACATCACTGATGACATCACATGTCTAGCCCCTTCTTTTTTGTTCACTGCCATATCTAGGCCGGATGGTTTTATTTAATGACAGTCAGAAACGTAACTTTCAAAAGGTATTACATTTATAGATATTGCTATTCTCACATGTTCCTACACTTTTTTCCTTAGAATTTAATCACATCTTATGATGTACATATGTAGGGGAAGAAGCAGGCCTGAAACACAGAAATCATTTTTGTGCATGAATACAATCATGTAGATTATACACAGTTGCTAATGATACTGCCTCCTGTTAGCTTACTTTACTCTCCATATATAAACCCCATATTTGTATGCATTGTATTCCATTTATGTTTTGTGTTTATTAGTAGAAATATGTAGTAAGTGATGCATTATTAGCTACATAGTACATGTTTCACAGTAGGGAAAAGTCTGATACAGAAGCATTCACTGTTTTTTTTTAATATAACGTTGGAAAAATACAAATATCGCACCTCTGTGGTGTATGCTGCAGCCAATACCTACATTTTAGTATGAGTAGGTTCCTGTACTAGAAAGAACACTGCAATGGAATGTTCTTTAGAACACTACATTGCGTAATGAAGTATGTAGTTTATTACACATCTCACGATAATCCCTGTTACTTTTTTGCCAATATTACATTCACAACCCCTTGTATGAAAAGTAAATGCACATGTGATGTCATCAGTGATGTCATCAATGATATTTGTGATGTTATCTTTGATGTCCTGGCTGTTAGTCTTAGCAGTGCACGGTGGTGGCGCGAGTTATGGTTGCTTAGCTTACCATAACTGGTGAATTTCAGGTGTTTTTCAATTTTACTTATAACCATAACGTCCTTTTAACAACGTTTTTTTTTACTGAATATCATAGGTTTTTATTAGTGCAACTTAACCATAACGTCCCTTTAACAAAGTTTTTTCATTGAATATATATATATATATATATATATATATATATATATATATATATATATATATATAAACACACACACACCACATAAATGCCCTTGAAATTTTTAACAAGTTTGCGAATATCAATGTCCCTAAACATCTGAGATGTTAGTGAACATTAGAAAAAAACAATAACCTTATTTGCCCTTCCCTAGACATTTTCCACCCATCCTCATCACCCCTCGCCCCCCCCGAGGTTGTTTCACATGTACCCCTAATGAAATGTTGTTTTTAAAAAAAATATATTTTACTGCAATGTTTGTGGATTATAGGTGATGTTTGCAAATCAAACATGGCTCCTTTTCAAAATTCTTGACGTCCCTCTTGTCTTATTATCAACCAATGGACAGCTTTCTACAATGACCCCAAACTTCACAGGTTTCTCTGATTGGTGGAGGGCTCTTCAGGGGCACTGAATCAGGAAATGAGTCAGTGGACTTAATGGAGATATCATGCATACTTTTTGGTCATTTTGAAAGAAACCGTTGGATGGATTAACACCAAATGTGCCGTCTTTCGGGAACAGACCACTTGTTCATGTGCAAGTTTGGTGACAATCTGTCCAGCGATTTGGGGTGTAGGTGCAACAGACATCTTTTTGTAGGTAAATCAATCTGGATTGCAAAAATGTTGGGATACCCATGTAACTTTTTCGCCCGTGATAAAATGAAACAAAATGTTTATAACCAAAATCAGTGTCAGGTCTATATTCTTTGGGGAAAGTTTAATGTAGATTCGTAGAACAGCACCAAAGTTATAAGCTGCCCAAAAAGTGCTTTTCCTATGAGTAGTGCAACTTAACTGTAACTATATGGTTGCTATTGCCAATACTGTAATATGGCTTACTGTGGACGACAAGCTCATGCCTGTATACAATGGAGGCATTGAGGGTACAAATGTAGAGTGTACACATTTCAGGTTGCAAGCTATTAACGAATCATAACAATTCCCCCGCCCCCGGCATACATTCCAGTTCTCTTCATGCACACCACAGCACACCATTTTTCATCTGCTACAGTGAATTATTACTCACTGATGTCTAGTGGCTAGTGCAAGTTTTGAGACCTGCATTATGACCTAAGAGAAGAGCATGCTCCCCTCTGCAGTTCGAGCCCCACAGTAGGCCCAAACCACCAAGCCTCCAAAGCGGCCTCATGCTATCCCTCTATGTGTACATCATAGGGTCAGGCGAGGCCAGGAGTAGCTGCTGAGAGGGCGTGACCTAATCTTCATGTCCAACCCTAGGCATATCTTATCTTGCATTCCAGACTAAGGTTATTTCGAGCAGGGATAGGTCTGTTTCGCTGTGTTAGGACCATGTAGGTCTGGTGGACCTCCATATTTGCCTAATACCCTCCCTTCATCCAGTATATCACTGATGCTGAACTTTCATGTGAGTCCAATTGTTATATGCCTTTAAATCACCTGCTACGATCTGCCCTTCTGGCCCCTTCACTTCTCATCAAGGCATATGATTCATACATTTGCTTACACACAAAGTCCTTGCACTATCATCTTCCCTCTAGTAGCCCTTCCTTTCTCCCACACTCTCCCACTACTCTTACACTTTTCTCTGGAATGTTCACTGTATCTGTAATAAAATCTCTGATATCACTGATCATTTTTACTCCCAAAATACCACACTGCCATCTATGGGGATCACGGAGACGTGGGTCACTGCTCCAAACTCTTCTGTCCCCGCTGCTTTAAACTGTGACTATGCTACCATATTACACTCCTCTCACTGTTCCAAAAGAGGTAGTGCTTTTGGCCTAATGGTCAGGTCATCCCTGTTTTCCCTTTCCACTTTTTGACTTTTGTCCACTCTGCTTGGAATTCCCTGCAACACAATTCCTCCCACCTACCCTTCTCACCAGCAGCCTAAACTATTAGCGCCAGGGCCTTCCCAGTCCATCCTTTTCTGCAATGCATCTCCTCCTTGAATACATTCCCACCGCACCACAATGGTAATTAAGGGTTACTTTAACCTCCCTAGAATCTCTCCCACCCACCAACTTCAACTTGACACCCTCCCCTCTGCCTGCTTCCCTACTTCCGTATGCAATGTGCCCACTCAGTTTCAGAGGTACTCTCTTGACCATATCTTCCTTTCTTCCTTACTCCCGACTTCTAATTTCGCTTCTGACCACTCCCTGCCTGACCACTTTATTATAGCTGGCCCCCACTATATCTGCTTCACTCTCTCTCACTATCTCTTCCATCCCTGCCATCTCTGAATTAATCCTTAAAGCCTTAATCTTTGGCCCCTTACCTTGTTGAAGCCAGGTCCTCCTTTTTCTCTCTTGCTCCTCCCCTGGCCTCTTCTACTTAACTGGCCTTTACAGACTTCAAAATAGCTCTCCATTCTCCATTTGACCGCCTCTATCCATCTTGTGTGTTCACCCCTTTAACTCATCGCCCACAGCCCTGCATTTCCACCTCCTCAAAATGGACATGCAACTTCACCTTTGCAAGTGCTGCATGGACCAGTCCTATCTTTTCTCCCTTGCTCCCCCCCTGGCATCTTCTACTTAACATGCCTGTTCAGACTTCAAAATAGATCTCCAGTCTCCATTTCACCACCTCGATCCATCTTGTACGTTCACCCTTTTTAATTCCTTGCTCACAGCCTTGTATTCATGCCTCCTCAAAATGGACATGCAACTTTACCTTTGCAAGTGGTGCATTGACCAGACCTCCCCTTTCTGCTCTTCTATAAAAATGTCTTCCTCTACTTCACCATGGCTCTCGACAGGGGCAAATAATCCAGCTTCACCAGACTACTTACCACTCTTCCATGCCACTCTGCAATCTCTCTTCTACGATTCAGGCTATGCTGGCTCCTCCTCGCCATTGGCTATCTGTTTATATTTATCTGATAAATAATGTACCCAATACTTCTCATCTAAAATTAATAGGATCTAAGACACCCTCACTACCCTTCTATCCCTCCCTCCTCCTGCTTCTATCTCCCTCACCACCAATCTCTACCACCTCTGCTCTCTATTCCTTTGCCTCAATATTTCTATGTGCATTGTCACCTCTACTAAGGACTGCAAACCCCCTTTGCACCCTGTTTGCCCCACAAGACGGTCAAGGATCCTGTGCCTCTTGTTTCTACCTCCATTCAACATCTTTCTCCCTTTGAATATTTCCAGCCTACTTCATTGTGGTAACTATCCTGCCAATCCTAAAGAAGCCCTCAGCTGAGCCCAATAATAATGACAGCTCTCAGCCTCAGGCAACACATTTTTAACAGGATCTCCTCAACCAGATATGCGTTTAATCCTTTTCAGCCAAGAGTTATTGACCTTATCAGAAGAGCACAATGTACATTGTTCAATAACTAGCAGACTTTCATGGAATTTGTGGAATTCAGGCACTGAGACCAGCATCAGGGTTGATGTTCTTAGCTGTTTGGCAGGGATGTATTTGTTGGGCAAAGTCTAAGCAAAAGGGGTGAGATTCTTTGAAAGTTTTAAATTATGGATACACGGTTTCACCATCTGGCTAACTGAATTGCTTAGGGATATCATGTGATTAAACTGATATCAATGTTAGAGAGGAAATTCCCAGTAGCATTAACCTGTCCTTCTCTACATTTGGGGCACGTATGTTTTATATCCTGCATTTGTGTATGACCATGGGGCAGTCAGTGGTAGAGTCACAGATGTTTGCAATCTCCCTGTCTCTTTTCCGTTTCATGTGGACCTCATGTTGAGCTTTTTCATATTACTCATGCATCCAAAGGATACAATGTTCACTCTTCATTAGCCGTTTTCATTTCGGGAATATGTTGCCAAAGGAAATAAAATACCACTTTACCAACTTAAAAAAAGAAAAGAAAAAGTAAGTTTGATACCGCTGTATGAGGTTTTTATATTATGTTTCAAATCCCACTAATTACGCAGGTAGATGGGACTGTGACCTCATTATGAGTGCACTTAAACTTCACTCACTCTCTTCCTTTAAATCATGCCGTAGGATGCTTAGTGTATGGACGTGAACATATGATCATGTTTTCAGTTTTGTGATCCCGTCCTTAACTACTATTAGATGCCCATCCTTGCCTTTAAGTTGATTCCATCATTTTCTAATCTTTGTACTTAAGCAAGAAAATACAATTTTAGAATACAACTCTTCTTTTAGTAGACGCGAAGACCAGCAGCAAATCAACTGCTGGTTTGATGATTTCACAAGCTTAGAAGTTTACAACTGAAAAAGTAAAAGTATTGCATTTATACTCCATCTTTTTGGGGTAGTTTACCAATTTCACAGTGCTTTCTGCCTACGTTGACTTGTTTTGGAAATAATTTAAGACTTATTTATTAAAATCATTTCTAAAATGTTGAATTTTATTATGTTTGTGCTTTTCACATAACATCTTGTTTTAGTCTTGAAGGCGAGCTTCCCCCAGAGAGCACGATCCTCCCCACAATGAGAGACAATAATGGACTCTCCCAAGATGGGAATAAGGCAAAGACAAAGTGCGGGTGGGCTTAAATGGGAGTTTATCAATCAGAATAGGGCATGCAAAGGACTCTGCAAACTCTGAGAGCGCTCTGTCTGACAATAGCAAAGACAGGCATATATATTTACAAAAAGCGTCATAAGAACCTACATGCTATAGGGGGCACAAGTTTGTGGGGATTGGGTGGCGACGACTAACTATAGGTGCTGCTGCAATGTGGTTTGCCGTGGTCGGTGGACGTCACTGGTTACCCTCGTGGGCTGGGCTGGGCCGGGCAGATCAGCTGGGCTCATCCGGACGGTGCTGTGCCAGCCGTGACCAGTGTCAGTGATGAACGTCTTTCCTGAATTTCTGCCCTAAGGCCACGCACACCGCAGTCATTCAACATTGCAATGTTATCTTCTCCGATAAATCTTCCAATAGGTTATTCTACAGGTTAATGCAACACAGGAGGAATGCACCTCGAGTAGGGTCTTTTGGTGATACATCAATACATGGTTACCATCGTCCTGTTGACCGGGTATCATAGGTCGCAAGGTTGGGTCTCAGGGCATGGGACGGGCTGTCCGAGTTATCATGTCTCGTTAGAAGTCATTATGAATGTGTTCCTGTAGTGTTGCTATAATATTGGGTGTCCTAATTTTACAGGGGCCATTAACCTAAGGTGAGCCGGTGGGTCGTGGAGCCTAAGAAAGGGCGCCTTTGGATCTGTGTTTTAAGGCCGGGGTTTACTGTTGAGTTGTAAATAATTCAGGTGGCAGGCTGTGGCCTTGGGTGCTGCGGGGGAATGTGAATGCTTGAAGCGGCTCCAGCCGAATTGGGGGAGGTGGAGCAGAGCAGCACAGGCCTCTGCTTTTTCTTCTGGCAGGCTTCAATGGGAGGAGGGGGGAATGGCCTTGCATATGCTCACAAAGGTATTTTCCTCGTGTGTTGCAGATTTAAGTGGAAGAGACATAAACATGCACATAATATACAATACTCATTGAGTCTTTCTAAAGCTTATGTTTTGACATTGTTAGTGCCTTTCACATGGCCAGTTCAAACGTGTTACCTATACGCTAAGTATTTAACAACCACAACATTTTGTTACATTTCTATACATGTGCGGTAAGCGAGGTAGTAGTAAGGTTGGTGGAGCACGCAGGAACAACCCGCTAATAAGACTGATGGCAGTGACACATAGTGAGCTTGGACGTACATATGGTGCATTTTCGTGCACCACTTACATGAGCTCCCAATAGGGTTGTATTTGTCTTCCTTTGCACTCTAGCAGCATTAGTTCAGTTATGGCATGGGACGTTGGGGTGCAGTCTTCTCGGCGAAACACATAACATGAAAAACCCCCAGGACACTTTTACTATTTGCGCATAGCTACGGGGATGTAGGTACTTCATCCCGAATGTCATATAAGCACACATTCTGCCATTTTCATGGAGGTTACAGGTTTTTAGTCAGAAAGGTCATGGAGAGAAAAGTTTCATCACAGGTGGTTTGCTCATTAGTATTTGGGGACTCCGCTTTTGTCAGGGGACCAATTTACAGTTCTTTTCCACCCCGGCCCTGCTGGCCGGGTCATACTGGAAACAACGATACACTTCGGAAGGTGAAATGTTACAGTGTTGGTATCTAGCACTAGCTCATGTCCGTCTGTTCGTGGGAACGGGCTCTCAGCAGATCTGCCAGAGAGCTGCGGCCACAGGGATAAGTGAAACTCTCCAAGGGTGGGGGCCGCGCTGCGGTGCACAGGGCTCAAACCATCTTTATTTCACAAAATGGTTTCCAGGGCCTAGCTAAATACAGCATGTTTGGTCAATGTCTTCAGCCAGTGTCCCACCCACCACCTGGGCCCTGGTGGCAGAGGGAACCCCTGACGAGCCATGGACTTCACAGGGGGGAGAGGATGCAGGGGAGGGGGGTCTCTTGGACCAATCCTCCCATACAGTCTTTACTCTGTCAAACAAATGTCTTGGCTTAAGATGTCAACTCTTCCTGCTATATGTTATACAGTGATATGCAGATTACAACTGCAGTTCTTATTTTATAAACAAATAGCAGAAGTTCCCGTTCTCTGACAGGGTTCTGTAGACAGACATGATAACACTGATCCTTACACAGGTCCAGTAGGTCTCTCTTCCGATTCGCTTATCGCTTGATGTGGTTTGCACCCTGAAGTAAACTACACTGAGAATGGGCACGTGTGGCTGGCTGGCATACCCCAGAGCAGACGTTGGGAGGAGGCGAGAGTTGGTGTGCTGCTGCATGCTGTGACCTTCTGTGCTCTCTCCCTACCTGTCGCCTCACCCTAGCGTGGTGCAGTTCATTGTGGTGCATTGAGGTGCAAATATCTTGGAAATAGTGCATCCTAGGGCCTGGACCTTGAGTCTTGTTCCTCATGTCGGGCCAGTCCTTCTACGACCACGTTGAAGTTTCGTCGATTTCAGGAAACCGTCTCATGTGTGAAGGTTCTGAACTCCAGGGAAAGGAATGGGGCATTCAAATGTCATGTAGCCAGTAATGTCCGAAGCATCCTAACAGGTAACCATGCAAAGATTGGTGCAGATTGGTGAAATGGTGTGGAATTGTATAAGGAACAACGCGTTACAACAAATCCTGCAACACATTTTGACTTTTATATACATATTGATATTATATACATTGATACATAATAATGGCATTTCTCTGTGATACAGAAAAACAGATTTTTCAATGACAAAAAAACGCCCACGTGCAAATAAAAGATAGTTGTCAATTGTTCCATCTATTTACGTTTTTATGTTGTGTATGCCTCTCTCTTTATTCCAACTTTTCAAGGATCGCAGCGGACCTATGGTGTCAATCAATATAGAACCAGAAGTCTTTGGCTTCGAACCAGCTATTAACAGTTTTTCATAAGTTTCTTCCTGTTGCGTTGATAGCGATGGGCTGGGAAGCAGTAGTGGAGATTGATGCCAGGGAGCATTAGTGGAGGGGAATACCTGTATACACATTAGTGTAATTTGTTTCCAGGGAACCATAGACTAGCTGGTGCATAATTCTATGGGTAATGATCTATCATTAAAATAGCTCAGCAAGAATCTTGCTAGAGAAGCTAAAGTTATGGATTCACAAGGTTAGAAATTAATTTTATCACAAGCTACTAGTATACTTTAATTTCAGGGCAGCCCCATGCTATCACCACAGCAGTGACATCAGAGTGCCTGACTTGTCCTGAAATTGGCGTTTTGTGCCACCTCCCACATATCCAGAGGTAGGAAAAAAATGGAGAATGTTAAAGGATGATAAAGAGCGTGCAGAAGCCACAGAAGTAGGGATGGGTGATGTAGGGGGGTTAAAGTATATGTTTCCTGATAACTTAGGTGTGTGTGTAATCCCTAAGTGGGCCAAATATTGATATTGAGAGAGGAATGTATATTCTGATGTGTAAATAATCAGAGTATCTATCGGAGGTATTTTTAAAGAGCAATTGGTGATTAACAATAAGTATTGTGTGTGTATAATTGGCTAGGGATTTGAGCCAGCTGCTCAGAAAAAAGGGTCATAGTCCGAGATAGCAATTCCTAGACTGACAATACTGGAGGCCTGTTGAGGCCAATTCAAGAATAGACTGTGTGAAATGTGAATGAAGTATGGAAGCAGGAAGGTAAGCCATGCTGATGCACTCTGTTGATTCCCTGAAGGATATTTTGCAAGCATGGCACTCTGAAGTGTGAGAAGCTTTCCTGATCAGGTAAGACAACGTTCCAGCCCTGAGAACTCTCCTCATGCTAGTGCAGCAAAAGGTCAATATCACACCCAACTGTCATGTTTCCTTGTCATTCCTAAGCGCTTATGGGGTGTAAATTGGGTGCCCATGTACACCTTGGTTTGTGGCAACAGGTTAGTGATTTTGTTGTAATTATCTGTTTAGCGAGACTACATTTAAACATCCTCAAAGAAATTTTGCAAAGTAACAGAAAATATTGTGCGTGACTACTCTTCTTAAGAGGTGAACTTCCTATACTGTGAATTTGCTCAATTCCTGACAGCTCACCTCCAAAAATCAAGTGGCACATGCATTTTAGCATGCTGCGCAGCAGAGGTATGCAGACGTGAGCCTCCATAGCTCTGTGAATGCTGCCAACATCCTGAATTAAAATCCTGTTAATGTGCAAGGAAAAACAGCGGAAACAGCATCCCTTGCTTGCGGAGTACCACAGCTGCAGCCCATCGTTCCCAAGGAGAAACGGTGAAGGGGAACCGAACAACGGTCACCATGAGTGAGTGGAGTGGCCAGAGCCATTTTCCAACACCCCAGCAATACCAGAAAAGGTGGCACATGAAACGTGGGCCGTGAGACTCAGGCTGACCCAGCACCAGGCTTTCCCCACCACCACGGGATCTCCTCCCTCCCTCTCCTCGGCGACACTGGGGGGGGGGGGCAGGGTATTCAGATAGGGGGGAGCAGCAGCAAGAAGCCGGGCCACATGGTAGCGATCAAAAGCAAGACCGGGACCTCGCAGAAGGGAACTGACGGGGAACCGGAAAGGCAGACCACGAGACCCGTGGGAAGAGCAGCATCCAGCCGAGTAGCAGCGCAGTTCTGGTGTATTCACTGGTGCCGCAGCTACACAACGGCATATATACTAGCTCACCCACGCGGCCCAGAGACAGAAGGTGGGCACATAAGGAAGCGACAACACCGTGCTCCCACTGGCCGGCCTTGCAAGCTGATGATATAAGGGACACCAATGCTTCCACGAAAATGCAGCCCACTACGAAGGGGGCGCTTTGCATTATGACGGGCATCGGTAGGGCACCACGACCAGTCAGGCACAGCCATGCACACTGCAGGCCCTCCTAAATCCTATCGGTTCACAAAGCACCCTCCCCGGGGGGCCCGGGTAGAGGAGGAGCGCTGGGGAATTCTGGCACAGTGTCTCTGTGGGGATTTGCAGAGAGGCCAGACCGGAGGGCGTATTAGCCCACATCCATCAACACAGGCACAGAAAGACACTGTGTAACAACCAATACGGCCACCAGAGCCGAGATCCTCCCACACAAGCTGGGCGCAACAGAGGGGTGCACTATAAGGGGAGGCATCAGGTCACTGGAACATATCCTGAACGGGAGTCGGCTGTTGGGGAGAGGTGGGCAAGCACAAATAAGTAAAAAAGAGGACAGTACAACTGGACACAGCTTCCTCGCAGATTCAGAAACCCTGCAAAATAAACCCCACCTCCCCGCCAGTCCTGGAGGGCGAGGAGAGATGATCCAGAGACTCACAATCCAGCTCCGGAGGGCTAATCAGGGCGGGCATGATATGGCAAGATCTGGTTCACATGCACTAACCGAGAAAATGAAGGCCAGAGATCGACTAGGGAACCTAGGGGTGCAGGACAGGCACGGCTGCTCAGAAAGGGACACGTGCAACCAGAAAAAGGAGGGCAAGGCGGCCGACAGAGCGCAGACCATGGTCAAAGATAAAGCAAAGAAGACGGGGCTCGAGTGCAAAATTGACCAGTATACGGTGGGAACTCCCCAGCTCCTTACTACTCCCGTCACTGGGACAACGAGCAAAGATAAAGAGTCGCAAGACACCCACATCTCCCTACACAACATAATGGGAGAAATAGGGGAATCCAGGTCCTCCATGGAGCGGAAAATTGATGGTCTTTCAACAGAAGTGTCCTTCCTGCAGCAACACATTCAGAACCTCTCCTCGAGGGTTGAGGAAGCAGAGCAGCACATCTCGGAGGACACAATTAAGCGGATGGAAAAACAGCTGACAATGGTCACCCAGAAATGTACACTCTGGAAAGCAGGGCAGAGGACAGCGAAGGCATGGCACGCCGTAATAACATTTGCATCCTTGGAGTGCCGAAAAGGAAGAAGAGCCCAGCCTCGTCCACCAAGCTGCCCAAGGTAGAGGCCCAGAGTAACCATGAAGAAATGCACCCCTGATGTCCCAGTGAAGTCACTATGATAAAGCTACGCTGTTTCAATGACAGTCCCCCTTTGCATGTGGGCCTCCAACCTCTGCAACACCATGCCTATACAACTTTGCATGTAGGAGAATTATTTGAGCGTTTGGAAACTGCTGGAAACCTGACTCTTCCCCAAACCCAAATAAATTCCAGGACGACTTCCCCCTAAAACAAAGCTAAAATGCTGGAATACGCAGTTACATCTTCCCAGCCCTAACACATGCAGTGACATTGAACATCAGCACCAACAATACGATGTAAACAGATAGGATCTCAGACATACCACGTCTTTCAGTTAAAACCTAATATGCGATGTGCCTGCAGACAAAAACATCAGAGATTCAACAAAGTCATTATTGCCTTTCATCCAGGGACGTAGGCGATGCACAACATCTGATGGGGGGTGTAGGGGACAGCTTGGGGACATTGCTACAGACACAACCCAATCCAAGCTGTTTTAGGGCACAGTGCTAAAGGGTTAAAACTGCTATAAACATGTTACATTTATTTTAAGAACCAACACCAAATAAGGGCAGTTTTAAAAACACAGAGGCCCTCATTACAACTCTGGCAGCACGGCTGCTGCCGGAGTTGCATTATTTCTGGCACCTATCAATGAGGAATTACTGGGTAATTCCGACAATGCCAGACCTGGTAATTCCTGCATTACCGGGTGCCAGTGCCTGTCAGTCCCCATCTGAGCCCCAGAGGGTTCAATGGGAATGGGGACGTTGGATGCACCGGCACCGTCAACGAAAGGTGCCGGTCCATCCGACATGCTGCGCTTGCAGGTGCCGCTCTGTCCGCCAGGCCAGACCTGGCGGGCTGGCAGGCGCCTGCAAGCACAGCTCGTAGTATGGCAGTCCGGGAACTAAGGTACCGGCATGCTTACCGGTACCATCGTTCCCAGAATGCCATGCTTATAATGAGGCCCAATAACACCTCAAATAAGTTATAGAGATTTCTCATCTATGGCACAATATTTAAAGCTGATGGTAAACTAATTTTCATCAAAACAGAAATAAAGTATTTGTGCACTGCTAAAACAAACTTTCAAACATTTGAAATCTTACAACAGGGAGTTTAAGGAAACAAAGCTCTCTTAATCTCTTTGAAGATCTCAATGTCATTGTATTGAGGAGCCTTTGATATTGGTTGTTTTTTATACAAAAAAAGGTAACAATCAATATTTGAATGAGGTTTCTTTAAAAGAGGAAAGAAAGTTCAGAGATGTGCGTCTGCACTCTGGGCTCCTGTAACATTGGGAGCAGGAGGGAGAAGCTCACGGTTGTCTCTAAAATCTGGCGATCAAAAATCAAATGATCAAAATGTGTTCTTTAAAATGTATTTTCTGGCACTACAGCTACACAAATATATTTGGAGCCTTATATCTCTGACAATACATTGGTGGAGAAAGCACACTGCCAGTGTCCTATATCAGTAAGGTGGCGTAATATGAAGGAACTCACACAGTGTGATTTCATTTGCATGGGCATTCCACTGCTGGGAGAAGTTTAGAGTCCTAGGGCCCCAGAGCACTAACAGGACACGACTGTTGGAAGCTCACTCAAAATGTTGGCGCTTATACATGGTGAGTGAGAGGAGATCAAGACAGACCCATTCTCACACCATTCACATGCATACAGAATTGACATTGTCACAAAACATTCATAAGCAGAATTGAAAGCGTGGTGTGTGCTGATGTGGTTATTGGAGAAAATAAATCTCACCTATTCATAAACAATAACCTGAACCTCAAATAGGTTGTGTTTGACAATATACATTTTGTTTTCATTCATATTTACTACATAACACACATATTGGTTATTTACAAAGGTATAAACAAACTTGACCCAGAAATACAACTATATAAAATATATACAAAATGACAAATAGGATAGAGACAAAATTACATCTAGACAAATCAGCCCCATCTCCCTTTCTTAATGACTGCAGTGCTGTTTCGCTCTCATTCACCAACTCTGTTTGGAGAAATAGTCAATAGTAAAAATTACCAACTATTTCATAGTCAGTTATGAACAGGAAAATGTGTTCATTTTCTGTGTTGTTGACTACGCATTGCAGTTTATTTCACTATTGTCTGTATTTCTACTAGATCCATGTTATCATTATGTATGTTGCACATGGCAACATGATTCAGTCTTGCCTGAAACATGGTTGAATGTAGCAAGGTTTTCAGTAATTGCATAGCACTGAAGCTTCTTTCAGCCTCACTGGAAGAAGCTGGAACAGTTAAGAGGGTCTGCATTGGCTTCACCTGCGAAAAGAAAGCCCTTCCTGTGGGAAGGGCCTTCTGAAAAAGAGCTACTAGTTCTGAGACTGATGAACACTTGTGGACACTTGATAAGGTTGTTAATTGTGTGGAGAGGAGGACATATTTGGTTTCTAGGTATTTAACCATCATTTCAGAGCTTCTCCCTGGTTGGTGGAAGAGTTGAATGGAAGAGATCGGAATGTAGGAGTGTGGGGATGTGGGAGAGTGAAAGAAGGGAGTGGACAGCAGAAAAGTTGCTAACAGTGGTGGTAAAAGAAGATGATCCAGGTGGAGGAGCATTTGAGAGGTAGTGAGGGGTATATATACGTAAATAATTACTACAATCATGGTTAGATTGAATTTCTTTTTTTGCCTATTACCACATCTGCTGTAACACTTTAGTCTCCACTTAGAACAAACACCCGTGAAGCCAACAGATTTGGCCCATCTATAAGCATTTTATAGTCATTGTCATCATACATCTAGGCCCTGATGCTAAATACCAGATATTTCCATCATAAGTTCGGAAAGTACCACAGTTTGTAAGGTATTGGCATAACCTTCTCTGGTGCTCACACCATGTATCATATCTTGCTACCCTACACCAGGTAATTGCATCAATACCATATACACGGTAATAACACTATTTCAAGGCTTTCTTAATAAAATCCAAGGTGCTCATACAATTACCAACAATTGCCATCAATGCACAAGGCTCTTGCACTATTACTAATCAATGCCTAGGAACTCACTCCATTGACAAGGCTATGCACAATTAGTATAGCAGTGCCAGTGTCCACAATGCCCATTAGGAGGCAGTGCCCGATTACATGATGTCATTAGCATACCAGTGCAAGATTCCATTATGCCCAGTATGGACATTAATGGCAAGTTCATTAGCCCACCTAGCTCAGTAATTTGGACATTAATGGAAAGTTCATTACCACACGTAGCTCAGAAAGACCAGATACCAATATGTCAAGTTATCATAAGCAATGGCAGATTCATATATGCCAAGCTAGCACAGTAAGGCCATATTCCAATATGTGTAGTTGTCACAGTAAAGCAAGATACCATTATGATCACCAGCACAGTAAGCACAGACTGCTGTATGCCAAGTTATCACTGTACAGACATATTCTGTAGGGGGTTGTATATGTTTGTATGTGGTGCAGTGGGACATATATGTGTGGTTCTTGGTGCAGTGTGAGTGTGCATTGCAGAGGAATCTTGGGCATTGTGGTGTAATATTTGTTAGTGCTGTGCTGGAATGGTGTGTGTGTGCAGTGCAGTTCTGATGGTGGTGTGTTTACAGTGTCTCAGGGTAGGTATTGTGCAGTACTGTGTATGTTGTTTGTACAGTACTGGGGCAGTCTGTGTGTGTAAATGCAGTGCTCAGTGGTGTGTGTGCTTTCAGGTTTAGTGATGTGGCCATGTTGAAACAGTGCTAGTGTGCTGTGTGTAGTGCTGGGACAGCATGTTTGTGCAGTGCTCTGGCAGTATGTATGTGTGCTTCTGGTGAGATTGCGTGTGGTGGTGATGGTGATCTTCGTGAACAGCACAATACTGGGGCAGTGTGTGAGCATGTGTGCGGTGCAAGATGCTGTGTGTGGGGGGGCTGCAGGTCTGGAGTCAGTGAGTGCGGAGCAGTTTTGGGACTGTAAGCCTGAATGCAGTGTGGCAATGTTGAGTACAGGGCGAAAGGAAGTGCGTGAAGAGCAGTGTTGGGGTTGTGTCCATTCATGAACTGTGGGGATTCTGTGAGTGTAGGGCCTGTGTACACATGTGCAATGTGGGGATTGTCTGATTGCAGAGCAGTGTGGGTGTGCAGTGCAGTGGGGTGGTCTGTATGTGCTGTGCTGGGTAGTGTGGGCATGCAGTGCAGTTGGGAAGTGTGTATGCACAGTGCTGGGCAGTGCAGATGTGCCATGGAGTCAGGTGTATTTGCAGTGTGGGGTGTGTGGGAGTGTAGTACAGTGAATTGGTGTATATATACAGTGTTGGGGTGCTTTGTGTGTGAATGTAGCAAGGGGATTGTGTTAGCTGGTGCTAGTGTTGGTGTTTGTGTATGTGCAGTGCCATGAGCTCCCTGTGCAGTTCTGGCATGTTTATTGTAAAAGCGCACTTGGGCAAATGTTGAAGGAGGACCCTAATAGTGAACACATCTAAAAACACATGTCCTTTCAATGCACCTAATAAATGAATAAGAAATGCCTTTCTCACACTGTTCAAAGAAGGTCCGCTTTGCCAACTTTCACCCAAAAATAAAAGTATGTAAGTTGAAATAATGACATTGTTTTTGGCACTTCCAGACAGAATTCTGTAGCTTCTTAACACTCTTGTAATTATCAAATGTTTTAAAGTCCTTCTCAATGGCACTCATTTTCTGTAGGATAGAAGTCTAAGTTGACTGTGATGAGATGGAGCTGTAGATGATGCATCAACTCCCTGAGCAATTTTACCACCTACATGTTTTCAATGTAATACATTTTCAGCAAAATTGTACACACATACACATTTACTGAATGTTTTTACATTTGTTATTAATAGAGCAGCAGAGGTGGGTTGTGTAGAATTTGGGTCAGTCTGGCATACTGGGGCAGGGCCAGCTGAAGATGTGTCAGGGCTAGTGGAGATCTTCAGTGTGATGTGGTGGAGCCTCCCTTGCCTAAAAGCTGGGAAAACCAGTCATATGCGCAAGTGGATTGTTTAAATTATAATAAAGTCAAAATAATACAGCAATGTGGTTAATAGCTTCATATTATCACTGGAAAGACAGCTAGCAGGGAGCCGAAAAGTGAAATGTCCCCCGAAAAGCTATTAATTGTTCAACAGCATGTTAATGTCCAATAAAAATAAATAAAAAGGCAACGAGGTGCTAAGAATGTTGCCAGCGACTGCCAGAAGGAGGCGATGGCCGCAAAGTGGGCGCTGTGCACGTTTAATGACCCAAAAAAGGAGTTTGTTTCTGTGCCATAAGACTGCAACACAGGGTAGCTGCTTGAGGCCCCCCAAAGCGCCAGGCCCATTTCAACGGAAAAAGGTGCAAGGCCCTGAAGCCATTCCTGCTCTGTGGTGAGTGGCTAAGTAAGTGGGCAGCAGCTCTTCTCCAGGGCAAAGCAAGTAGGTCCCGTCGGAAATGGGAGCAAGTAGCTTCTCTGGATTTGGGGACTGGAAAGCTCCTTCAGTTGAAAGGCAAGTGCAGGATAACAGCTGTCCAGCTAAGACCCCTTTAGTTCAGGTGGTGAATGAGAAGTTTTGCTCAAATATCTGTCTTTTATCTGTTCTTTCATTCTGTACTTGGGCTTTAGCTGTGTTGTGATTTGCAGAAGAAAGATTGTACCTTTAACGTAGGCCTCCCAAACCAAATGGTTAGGAAAAGTCACCCATGTTCTTAACAATGTGTCTTCCAGGGATAGTTCTCACATCTTCTGCCATTGGCAAACTGTGAAATATCAGTTTGGAATAGATATCTGTCTATGCCCTCAGCATGAACTGCTATAAATCTATAAAGCACACTCTTTGTTAAACTGTGATATTTGTACTGGTAAAAAAAGCACATATCTCCTCTCCAACCCACAACAGTTTGGGATTTTGTGTAGCTATAGGAAAGCTATTTGCCAAGCACTACCATAGTCTTATTAACTGGCCATCGATGGTAGCAGCTGCAAAATGGTGTGAGTGCCTGGGTATATAATAGCAGTGCCTGTCAAATGCCTAATACTTATAAACAAGCCAAAACTGTTGGCTTTGACAATGCTTTTTTTAATAGAACTCCATTGAGGGACATGCATAGTGCTTATAAATCAAGTCGATGGCAGATCTGGCTAAGACATTTTTTTTCACCAGTTGCATATTTACAGCTCTAATTAACGAATTAACTCACTGGCAAGCACTTCAAGCACAAGGTTTGATGGTAAGGCTTATAAATCTGGCTCAAAGAGATCAAAGGCGGATGCGTTTTGGGCAGGGATGGGCAGGAAAGGGGTGGGAATGGCCATAGGGGTTGGCATGGCCATGGGCAGTCGATGGGTGGGTAAGTAACCAAACAATACCTACAAACTTTGTGTCCCTCCACATATGCAATGTCTCCTTTGCTGCACTCTAATGCAATAGTTTCGGCTTATAGCCAAAATAGCCAAAAATAATAACCAGTATGGAGGTCATTTGCCAATGAGGCGTAATGTAACTGAAAGGCATAAATGCCTTTTAAAAGGCTTTTACGTCTTTCATTCACTTTACACCCGATTTTCATGCATTTGAATTGCGGAAAGAGGGGGCAGATCATAAATTACGATTCTCTGCCTCCCCTTTCCGCTCCACCATATGAATACTACATGAAAATCCATGTTGGCGCAAAGGCTGTGAATTCCTGTGATGTCCCTCGGCTTTCTACACCAGCAAAAAGCAGGCAGACACCATACGAATCCATGTAAATTCTGCCTGCCATGCTTACATGGCAGCCAGCGTTTACACAGTTTGCACAATGGAGTGCAAAAGGGTGGCATACAAGTGTGTACGCTTCCTTTTTACCCTCCTCTTTTGCACTCTGCCATGCAAATGAGGAAAATAAGGCAGCGGGACCTGTGTTCGTGAAAGTGTAAACGTAACCGGTCGCCGCCCGCTTTTTATGGGGCACGTGACAAATAGCCCCTATGTATTTAACAGCAGAGCAATTCTCACCTTGCTAAGTAAAGATAAAGCCATTTAAAGGTAAATGGTGGGCAGGTCAATCTGAAATCAGTTAGCGCTCCAAAGATGCCCACACCTGTGCCTTTGTCACAGATAAGTTCATGTGGGGGGTAAGGAGGGGCTAAAAGACTTGTATTTGCTTTTATTACATTACAAAAAGAAACTAATGCATCTGTATTTTAATGCCCTTTATCTCTTATTCATAAAAAGAATATATTACCTCGTGACTTTGTGGGCTTAACGCTCGATTTCTCAGATTTGCCCTCCGGTCTCTGGCAGGAAGGTGGGAGGAGTGTGCTGGCATCCATCAGTGCACCTGCTCACCCCCTACTGTACCATGACAATGACCTTAATGAGTCATTCAAAGGAAGGAAAGCACAGTCTGTTTACATTTCGAGCACTTGGAAAATGAAATGCAAGTTTCTAAAAAGACAGCTATGCTTCTCAATTGGAAAAATAAACAGGCTTTCTTTTCGCTTGATCCAGACAGTGGGGGGGGATAAATCATATTGCATCCCCCTGCTTAGAATTCTGGGGGGTATCCCCCCTGAAATCCCTGTTTCCTATGCCCATTCTTCCATCACTACCTATTAGGGGCAATACACAACACCACTTGCCTAGGATAACATCACCATTTAAACTAGATAAAGCAGACAGGTTCTCTGACAGGCCACCTATATCTGCAAAAAAACTGATATTCCTTATGCCTCAACCTGAGAAGTAAGTAAAATAATCAGCTAATAAGCCCATACGCTTGCTTGCCCTGCTTATTGCAGGTTAATATACACAATCTAGTACCAGCGATACAATCAACACACACTGGGCCTCATTACGAGTTTGGAGGTAGCCATGCCGTTTTTAGTGGCATGGCTACCCAAAAATTGGGTCCGGGTCCTGCAAAAGGAGCTTACCGGGCCATTCTGACCTTGGAGGGCCTGGTAATTCCATTTCGCGGGACCCGGACCCGGTACATCCCCATTCTTATTTCAGCCCCCATAGGGCTCAATGGGAATGGGGAGGATGCTAACAACGGGCCCGTTAATGACGGGCCCGTTGTTAGCATCCTGTACTGCTAGCGGGTCCCGCTCTGCACATCTGGTCTGGCCAGGGGTCCAGAGCAGGACTCGCTGCAGAACACGTAATATGGCGGCCCGGAATGAACGGTGCCGGTCTACCGGCACCGTTCATTCCGTGTGCGCCACAGTTGTATGAGGCCCACTGAATAGAACAGATGAAAGCCAAGACATCCCTCCTATATCATTAAACTCTAATATCCTGCCTGCCTTCAAGCGAAAACCACCTTTGTGGTATTCCTTATTCTATTTTCAGTACACACCACCACAAACCAAGGATAACATCACAGACATGAACAGATATTCCACCTATTACCCAATACTATTATGAACCTTGGACACAAGAAAACCAGAACAAATAAGAACTAAAGACCAGGGAAGCCAAGTCAACAAGTGAGAAACACACCTTACAACCCCACCAACATGTTGCCACTCAATAAACAGATGTCTTAGTTGGCACTAACCTATACCAAACTGCCATATGCTCATACCCATAAAGGGAGACAATACTCAATACCTCATACTGAATGGGAACCAGAACAATGCACATGTTCTTCAGCATAAAATCGAATACAACAATTTACGGTAACCAAAAGGACACCTGGAGGCACGTTTTGTGCACTGCACACCTATCATCACTTCTCTGATTTTGGCAGCCATATAAATTAAAACCCATTTAGATAGCCTATGATCACATAGAGTGGTCAAGTGGGGAAGCCTGGCTGTGAGTCCCATATTTCTGGTTGCACGGTTTGCAGTGTTTTAGGATTCAGATTTCAAATGTTCCCATTTAATTTTTGGTTTTGCACAAACATGCAACGTTGTCTTTATAGTAGTCTGTCAGGAGTTATACTGGTACTGTGTGTGTGTGTGAGTGCGGGGAGAACGGGGACACCCTGTACTTGGTTTTAAAATGAGTCACTTTTTTAGACTTGATATACAAATGTTCTATGGTCTCCATCCTGTCAGTCCTAAAAATATGAATACTGGCAGGAACTTACACTAACAAATAACCCAACAAATGCAACATATATACAATAATGTTTAAACATTATGCAGAAACAAATCTCTCAAGTTGTCATTGGCAAGGGCTGAGATATTCTACAAGTTCTTCTGTAGTATTTGTAGTTTAATTTTCCTTACTATAAACACAAAAATACAAGTACCAGAAGACAAGGTGATGAAGGCATGAGAGCCAGGTGAACACTGAGCAGTGAGTATTTATAGTACCCTGAGTATGTGGACAAAATCCACCAGAGAAAAGTGTTTTTAACACACAAGGGTTGAAACCCCATACACTGTATCACCTTATTATTAGCATGCCACTTACCCCTTAGGAAGAGCTATGCTATCCCTGTATAATAGTGGGACTATCCCTAGGAGAAAAGAGTTTACCCTATGCTGTTGTCCTAGTAAGGGGTAGTAGATTTATTTATGGGGAGTACTTCCTTTATGTTAAAAAAGAAAATTCCATTAGACTGAAGAAGCTAGTATCTACTCTAGTCTAGACCCTAGAGACTGAGTGATGCTCTACCAGAGTGTAATAGATAGAGCATACACATTTAAAAGTATAAAGGGTTACAAGGCTACATTCAAGTAAAGATTTTTAGGGTTTATTCAACCCTTAATACAGTGTGTAGCTAGAGTTGAGATTCAAAACACTGGATACTATATTCTCACACATCAGTTATCTTTTTTTAGGTATTGCAAACAGTAAAGGATCTGCACAGTGTATAATGTTGATCGGTTTTACCGACTTCTCCTCATTAATATCAAATTTGTCAGGACCGTTATTCTGTTGTTTTCATTACTGGATCTGGAGAGTAATGCTTCTCATGGTCTGTGATGTCTAGAGTGCTATAGTTCCCATGGGAGGGGCACATTCTGTGCTTTATTTTATGCCTCTATGTGCGAAATGATGCAGGTAGTTGCTGCGCTTCCAATTCAAGAGGCTTGAGAGCCGGGCCTGGCTGAGTATATCAGTGACATGTCCAACTCAAAAAGGGTTACACATCAGTGAAAAGATCACCTGCTGTTACTCATAGTTTGATACAGTCATGTATGCCAATATGCATGATGTAACTACAATTTCCTTTCTCATGTGAACTAAACGTACCTCAAATTATAGATTTAGTTATTTTTTTTAAAAAAAAGTTTTTAAATGGTATAGTTTAATTTTTAAACTTTTCATTTGTCACAGTTTCCTAGAATTTTCCGTTTTATGTATTTCTAGTTTATGGTGTCTTTGTCTAGCTTTAGTATTTCTTGAAGAAATTGGCATATCGTGAAGATCAGTTTATTTGATTTGCCATTGAGCATCATCGTCCATCTTTCTTCTTCCTCCATGTTCTGCTCCGCGATCTTGTAGAAAGCACTGATTCTGAGTCTTTCTGCTGAAAGGTTGTCGCATTCCATTAGGAGATGGTATAATGTTTCTGGTTTCTGTGTCTCTGGATAGAATCTGCAAAATTGATCTATAGATGGAATTGGCCTTGTTTTTGGTAAGTAGAAGCGGGTAGGTATGGTGTTCATCTGTATTTTCAGGTATATTGCACAAATCGTGTTATCAGGGAAGATGGTCAGATAGGCTGGAAGCTCGTTGATTGCTCTTATATCCGTTTTGCATTGTATAGTCAGGCTGTATTTTCTTTTTGGATTATTAGTTTTTATCCAATCATTTCTCATCAGCTTTATTTTTGCGTGTTGAGGGCGCAACGTGAGCATTTCGTGGGAGATCTCTTCGGTTATCATAAGTCGTTCGAGATTGTCTTTCCATTTGCGGAGGATTGTGTTGTTCATTGCGCTCGGGTGAGATCTTAAGATTTGGATTGCCAGTGTTTTTTTTTCCGCTAGCAGTTTACGGTATAGATCAAGGTGTTTCCATAGGACGATTGAGCTGATTGATTGCACTGCTACTTCATGTCTTATTCTGGGCATTGGGAATGAAGGTGGGAGTTGCAGGATCTTGCGCCAGTAAGCTTCTAGTTTTGTCCAATGGTGGCACTCATCATTGCTTCGGTTCCATGGACAATGGTTGGGATCACTTTTTGCTTGTAGTATGTTGTTATGGGTTTGAATGAGTATTTTCCGTACTTTCGCTGTATACATCCTTGTCTCGCTAGTGATTGAATTTCTTCTTCCAATTGTGTGGTCCATTCCTTTTCCGATTTTGATTGGTTTATGTTGATTGCCAGATATTTGAATGTGGATACTTCGTCTAGCTGATTACCCTTTAGTCAGATTCTTAGTTGTTTTTCCTTTTTGTAGTGTATTTTGGTAAGTTGCATGACTTTCGTTTTCTTTGTGTTGATTGTGAGTTCATTGAGATCCATGTATCGGCCTAGTTGTGATAGACTATTTTGAAGGCCGGAAGTTGTCTTATCCAGTAGGATGATGTTGTCCGCATACATCATGATTTTCAATGGTTTTGAGTTAATCTTTGGAGGATTCAAGGCATCTGGTTAGAAGTGGGTCTCGATATTTGCTGTGAAAAGGTTATAGAGCGTGGCTGCTAGGGGACAGCCCTGTTTTAGACCATTAGAGGTGGGGATCTTCGATGTTGTTTGTCCTTCTCTTGTAAGTCTTATTGTTATTGAGGTGTTTGAATAGAGTTGTTTGATTGGTCCCAAGATGTCGTTTGTGCCTTTCCATATTTCGAGTTTTGTCCCATAGTTTTTGCCTGGAGATACCATCGATGGCCATGTGCAGATCTAAGAAGGCCGCATATATGGTTGTTTTGTTTTTTATTGCTTCATGCTTAATCAAATTCAGCAAAAGTAAGTTGACGTTTGTGCCAACGTTTGGAGCGAAGCCAGTTTGTCTGGTTGCAAACTGGTGTGTCACGGTTGCCCATTGCTTGAGTTTTTGCAGAAGAATGGATGTAAACAGCTTCCCCAGAAGATCTAGTAGTGCGATTGGGCGAAAGTTTCCTGGGTCGTCTCTTGGTCCTTGTTTGAAGATGTGGTTTTCCATGACAAGGGTATCTGGTTGAGATTGTTCATTAGTACCATGATGTTGCTCAAAAGGTTGGCCCATGATTGTGGGTGTTTCTTAATTATTGCATTTGAGGTCCCGTCAGACCCTGGAGAGCAGGATATGTTTAGTTTTTGTATTATATTGAGTATTTCTTGATGGTCGCAGAGTACAGTCCACTTTGTCTTCTTAGTCTGAGGTTTGTTGTCGGTTTCTGAATGTCGTGCTTTATATACGTTTGAGTAGTGTTGGATCCATCATTGTTCTGTCACGTTTCCAGTGAGTTTGTGTTGATTAGCTGAGTTGCTGTTCAGTATGTTCCATAACTCTCTGAGGTTGTGGGTTTTGTATGTTTCTAGGATGGCCTCTGCATCGGCTTGTAGGAGAGTCATACAATGTGATTTAGTCCAATTGTTGTAGTTTTGTTTTGCCGCTTTGATTTTTATGAATGACTCTTTATCTTTCATTTTCTTTAAATGCCGCAGGGTGTTTCTCAATATCTTTTTCTTCTCGGCTAGCTCCTTGTTGTAGGAGTGAAGGTGTGTTTTCTCAGGTTGTTGTGTCATCTGCTTGTAGTAGGGAATTAATAACCATTGATAGTTTAGTTTCTGGACATCAGGCAGTGTTGTTTGGAGAAATTGCTGTGTAAGCATAGTTGTTGCTTGTTGGGTTATGCGTAGTTTTCTGCCCGCTGTGCAAACTTCCAGTGGGATAGTTCGGTGAGGCTGTAGTTGTAGCAGTTGTGGTAACTTTTTGGTGTTTTGACCAGAAGTCAATAGGGTGTAACTGGCCTGTTTCGGGGTCCTTTTGTGAGAGGACGGCTCCCATAGCCATGCTTGAGGCGTCCGTTTCCACCAGGTATGGGAGATCAGGGCGAGGGTGGCATAAGATTGGGGCATATGTGAATCTTGCTTTGAGTTCCTGGAAAGCTTCCTCGGCTTCTGTTGTCCACTGGAACTTTTTGTTGCTTTTCCTTAGCAATGACGTGATGGGATGCACGATTTGTGAAAATCCTGGGATGAACCGTCGGTAGAAGTTTACAAAACCCAGCATACTTTGAACCCCCTTGAATGAATTTGGGGATGGCCAGTTCAGGATAGTATCTACCTTGTGTACGTCCATTCGGATTCCATTCGGGGTGAGAATAAAGCCCAGGAATTCCACCACGGAGATGTAGAATGAGCACTTTTCGAGCCTGGCGTAGAGCTGGTGTTGACAGAGTTTCTCCAATATGGATCTGAGGTGTTTAACGTGGTCCTGCTTTGATGCGGAATATACTAGAATATCATTGATGTACACTAGAGCACAGACATCAATCAATTCCCATAGGACATTGTTCATGAAGTATTGAAATGCTGCAGGCGCGTTGCAAAGGGCATTACTTGATATTCGTACAAGCCGTATTTGGTGCGAAAAGCGGTTTTCCTTTCGTCCCCCTGTTTTACGCGAACAAGGTGATATGCCCTCCTGGGGTCTAGTTTTGTGTAGATTTGGGCATCTTTGACTTGATCAAGCAATTCAGGGATCAGTGGCAGGGGATAGCGGTTTTTTACAGGAATCTGGTTCAGTGCACGATAGTCGATGCACGTTCTCAAGTCCCTCTCCTTTTTCGGTACGAAGAATAGAGGACTGGCTTCTGGAGACTTTGAGGGACGGATGAACCCGTTGGCCAGGAATTGGTCAAGATAGGCCTTCAGGTGCTGGTTTTCTGGTTCCGTGAGTGCGTAAATTCGCCCACAAGGGATTTGTGCGCCGGGTATCAGGTCGATTTGGCAATCGTATGGTCTATGCGGTGGCAGGGTATTAGCCTGTTCTTTCTGAAAGACATCTTGAAAGTCCTGGTATTCACTTGGTAGGGTGCCGATTGCCACAGTCGCAAGCGTGGAGGTTCTGGTGTCTATTGGTTGTTTCTCTTGGTGATAACGTGTGTGGGCGCAAGTCTCGGGAAAGACCAATTCTTGTGCTCGCCAATCGATTCGAGGATTGGGAGCTACCAACCATGGCATTCCCAAAATCAACCGGAACTGTGGTGCCTTAATGAGGTCGAAAACAATAGATTCTTGGTGTCCATCCTGGCACAGAAGGGTTAAAGCTGCAGTGCATTGAGATGCTGGACCAGAAGCTATTTCTGTGCCGTTGACAGTGGTAACAGTGTCAGTGGTTGATTTAGGGCGTAACTGAAGCCCCATCTTTGCCGCAAGATCCTGGTCGATGTAATTCCCAACGGCTCCACTGTCAATGTACGCTCTTACTGCATGCATCCGAGATGGTTGTTGGTGATTGATCAAGACCACAGATAGTTCGAAATGGGAGGTCTGTAGTTCACTTTCTTCGCTCGACAAGTTGACCCCTACACTTGCCGGGCTGGGGAGTTTTCTGATTCCTTGATGGTATCTTCCTTGTCCGTGGCCCCTACCGTCCTCCTCGGTGGCTTCACAGGGCACTCTTTAAGGAAATGACCTGACCTTCCACAGTACAGATATAACAGCTGCTGTCTTCTTTTATCCCTTTCTGCTTTAGTCAAGGGGGATCTGACCCCCCCCCATTTGCATTGGTTCTCCTGAACCTTCCGTTGTGCGGGCAATATTGTCCTTTGAAAGCACATATATAGGGCGAGGGTCTGGTCTGGTTTGATCTGCTCTTTGGTCCTGCAACCTATGATCCAGTTGAACAACAAGGTCAATGAATTCTGAGCAGTCTTTCGGGGGGTTCACTACTTGTGCGAGAACATCCTTGAGCTCCCCCCGCAACTCCCAATGAAATAACATGGTTCTCTTCTCCACTGGCCATTCTCCTTCAACTACGAGTCTATTGAACGTGGCTATGTATGTTAATAGGTCTTGATTCCTTTGGCGTAGGGACAGAAGTTTGTTGTCTAATGCCTGCCCATGAGTACGACGGGCGAACAGCTTTTCCATCTTCTGCTGAAAGCCCCTGAAGTCATGCAGCAAAGGATCGTCTATGGCCACAAAGGGTACAGACCAGTCCGCGGCGCTACCACTCAGGTAAGATAGCACAAAAGCGACCCGTGATTGGTCATTCGGAAAAGCCCCTGGTCTACAAAGGAAGTGCAGGCGGCACTGGTTCATGAATGTTGCAAACCTCTTGGGATCCCCCGTAAATTGTTCGGGCGGGGCCAAGGGAACTGCCCCAGGAAGTGTTATCTGAACGGGATTGGCTGATGGTGCTGGCATCGAGGGCACGCTTCCCGGCAATGGTGCATGCCCTGCTTTTGACTGGAGAAGTTGCTGGCTTAAATCATCAGTGCGTTCTTTGGCTACTATCAGCTCCCTCCTCAGGGTGTTGGTCTCCTGCCTGGCTGCATGTATTTCAGAATGTAGCTGCCCCAACATGTGGGCTAACTGGTCGGTTTCTGATGTTTCCATGACGCCCAGGTGGATTTTGATGTGAGGCTTTGTGTTCTGTAACGCTCACCTGGTATCCACGGGGATGTCACTCAGCCTGTTCTGACCTCTTACGACCTCAAACCCTTCCCTGGAGTCTACTCGACTGGAACTTGGCCTGAAACACAGGATTGGTAGAGTTTAACTCCCTATTGTCTCTGTGTGCTTGAACCCCTTCTTCCCCGGGGTCCAACCCTTCCCTTTGATCCACCGCTCACCTTGTACTTGGAAAGTGTGCTCTCTGTCCTGCTTTCAGCGCAGGGGCGCATTGATTGATGCAGGCTCGTTGCTGCCTAGCTACTTCACTGGCAAGAGTCCGACAGGTAAGTATAATGAGTCTTTTGAACAGTTCTCTAACTTCGTTCCTTTCCTTCCTTAGATGATGGCCAGTGTCCGGGGATGGCGACATGCTGCTGAGATGAGTAGCGCTGAAGGTGAGTGAAAGCCTGATGCGCAATGTGACCCTTTCGTATTTGTAATGAATTGAGTTCTTTTTCTGTGTCTTTTAGGTGCCGCGATGTTTTCAGCGTGGATGCCGGTTATTAAGAAGAAATGCGGTGAGTAAGCGCGGTATGTGGCGCCTCTAGATGTTTCCACGCTAACCTGGAGTGTCTTTTCCCTCTTGCAGATGGATGAGAAGTTCCGGAGACAGAGTTCCCCCAGAGCGGCTGGGATTCAGGTAAGCGTTTGAAGCTCGTACAGTCTTTAAAAATAAGAGAAGATTTGCTGTATGCTTACTAATGCCTTTTTTCTGTTCTTTTCCCTTTTCCTTAGGAAGCGGCGTGCCGGGATGGGAATGATACCGCCGAAGATGCCCGCAGAACAGAAGAAGCGATGAATGATGGGCAGAAGCGCCGCAAGGTAAGGCTGTTCCTAACAGTGTTCTTGTTCTTGCAGAAGTTGAGCGCAGAAGAAAGATGCAGGCCTACTGGAGACCGATCCGAACACGGTGAGTGTCACGCTGCAGGTGCAGAAAACACAAAGCATGTTTCTCAGCCTGGGCGTGGCTTAAATAGTCTCTGGATATCCCAGGTGTCCCTATGCTGAACCACACCCAAAAGACTAGACTGCACATGCAGTTCTTGGAACCGAAATATGTCGGGGCATCCATCTTGTCCCCATCAAATCACTACAAGTCCAATCCCCAATGTTATCCTATGGGAGTGAGTGAGTCTGGTGCCACAAGCGCCAAGTCTGACTCCAAGTGGGTCTTTGGAGGGATGGAGAGGCCCTTGAGAGCCATGTAGGTGATCGTGGCCTGGCTCCAGCCTGACATCTTGGAGGGCTGGGGACATGAGGGGCAGGAATCATGATACGTATGTTGTCTTTAGTTGTTTCATGTAGTTTGAGAAATGGTATCATGGATTGGGAGACCACTGCCAGTAGCATGTTTTGAAGTTCTAGCATTGTTGTTGGTAGTCTCTGGTTATGGATGTCATCATTTATGTCACTATTCTGTTTAGGGGCTTCTGTTATGGGCCTTGGGTGCTTGCTGTCACTTTCCTGTGCTGGGGTGTGGAAGGATTATTTCGGCGTTGTACATAAATTGAGTCGTTATCTGTTCCTTTTTTATCATTGGATGTGGTGGGTCTCTGTTTGAACGTTGTTTGTCGCAGTTCTGAGCGTTGGTGTTTTTAAACAAGGGCGTGGAGGCACAATTCGATGTTGCCGATTTTATCGAATCGCCAAAGATTTCTTTCCTTCTTTCTGCACTGTTCATGATGGATTCTGTTTCAGTAATGTCTAATGATAGGCGTGCGGCCTTGCATGTTGTTGCGTTCGGTTGCTGAGGTAAGGATTCTTTTAGTAGTTTTTGAGGTGTATGGGTTTGGAGCCATTGTAGCTTTGCTAATTTTGCTTTTTCTCTCTTTGTCATCCCGGCTATTGACAGTCTCGAGGACTGGGTTGGGCTTGGCGGATTCAGCGATTTCTCAGATACAGGGTTCATATTTTGCTGCAGGTTTCTTGATGTTGAATCAGGAGTTGGATTGCCTGTTTTTGGTTTAATTCCTTGATTGTTGCAGAGCTCTTTTAAAGCTAACGATGATGGATTTGTGAGGGTTTTTGCCGGGTTGGATTCTGTTGGTATCCCGTTGTAGTGATTAATTGCATTAGATGTTTCGGGTTGGTTATTGGTCTGGTAGTCCACAGATTTTTTCTGATTTTTGTCTGTGTGAACTTATTTCGTCACTTGATTCGCCCTTGTTTGGTGGTTGTGGGTTTTCGATTGGATCCCATTTGATTGGGGTCTGCGATTCCGGAATGCTTGTCCTTTCCAACTCAGGAATTGTTTCACTCTGGTTTGATGGGTCTGGGTTTTTCATTGGATCCCATTCAGTTGGAATAGGGGATTCATGTGATTTCTGAAGGCTTATCTTTTCCAGCTCGGCAAGTTGTTTGGAGGGTTCATGCTTTGTTGAGTTTGTTTCCAAATTGTTTTGGAAGGATCGATTTTCAGAGGCGGGGTTGTTTAACTTCTTCTTTTGTAATGCTTGTTCCATCGTTGGTTGCAAGGAGTCTGTACCGAGTTTTCCTCTTAGTCTTGTATTTGGGCCCGTCGTCTGTTTTTTTTGCATTCCAGTCGATGCAGGCATTATCTAAACCGTGATGTTATACTCTGTTTTGGAGTTTGGATGGGATGTTTCGGGTTTCTCGGGGGCGATATTCAGGTTGTGTTGTCCTCGCGATCTCTTGGTATCGTGGTTCTATCTGAGCTTTGAATCAAAGGGGTTGGTCCCCAGCAGTCGCCTACACTCAGTTTGGCTCGAGCAGTCTTCACTGGATTATGGTGGTTGTTTCAGAGAGTACTGTGATGTGTTTGATCTCCTATGTCAGATATTTGTACAGTACTGAGCAGGATCAGCCCATGCAGTCTCCTGTACTCTGATGAATCCAAGTGTTCTTGTGATGGGTTTCATCTCTTGTGGCTCCCGAGTCTCTTGTTGCAGAGTTAGTTGTGTAGTGCTGGACAAGATCAAGGGGGAGATGGCCCCTGCAGTCTCCTGTGCTTCAAGGGAGCAGGGTATTCTTGTGATGTGTTCCGTTTCTTCCCGTGCTCGTGGATCGCTGGACAGGATCAAAGAGGGGAGATCCCCTGCAGACTCCTGCCTTCTAGAGATCAGGTGAAGCAGCTATTGTTTGTGCCGAGTGATGAGGCGTGATGGTGTGATTGTGGTGAGTTTTGTCTCTTGTGGCTCCCGAGACTCTTATTGCAGAGCTAGTTGTGTAGTGCTGGACATGATCAACAGGGAGAAGGCCCTTGCAGCCTCCTGTGTTCTAAGAGAGCTGGGTATTCTTGTGGTCGGTTCTGTTTCTTGTGGATCCTGTGCCTCTTGTGGCAGGGGTGCTCATGAATCGCTGAACAGGATCAGAGGGGGGGGGGGTCCCCTGTAGTCTCCTGCAAGTATAGCTCACTGTTGCTTTATAGGTGATTTTGGTAGGTGCTCCGTGATGCGAGAACCGCATATCAGTCTGATTTGTAGGTTTTGCCTCGATGTCCCCTCCTCCTCACACTCCCAGCACAAAGTAGCAGATACAATACTGCCAAGCGCGTTGCCCTTGTCTCTGCGTTAGGGCTTAGGAAGTAATGTGTTGCTATCAGCAAAAGCGGTAATCGGGAAAAGGAGTCATTAGTTGGGGGGGCTACAGCGCCCAGCAAAGTAGCAAACAGTGAAACAGTATAGACAAAAAGCAAGCACCCTTGACTAGTGCAGGCTTAACGCTGCAAAGGGCATCCCTCTCTCCCTTTTCAATTCCGCTTCCTGGATGGGTGGAGCCACGAGGGTACGAGTCTCTTAAGGCTACAGTGCCTATATTGCCAAACAAAGTCTTCCGCCACTCGAGAGCACTGAGCTCAAAATTCCAAAATTCCACAGCACAGCTCAGCTCAAGCTCGAGCAGCTCCCACGGACTCCTGCACTGGTGAAATCCAGAAATCAGGTATACTGCCAACTGCCAAGTCCAGCGCAGCTACAGTGAAACAGTATAGACAAAAAGGAAGCGCCTTTGTCTAGCGCGGGCTTACATATTTAGTAATTGCCTGTGGTTTGGTGAAACACACGGCTCCTATAGAGTCAGTGACACTTCCAAGAGACATACTTTCTTGGGGGGTTAGAAGCATGCTATGGTTGGTCTGTCCTGTGTGAGAAACCAAAGGGTGTCTCACCCGCTAACCCTCAGGGACTTGTCAACGAGGGGGCCAGGACACAGCCATCACATTTGGATCCAGTTCCTGGGGGTGGACCAGTGAGGGAGAATCACATGGGTGACGGGTCTTCAGGGAGTGGGAGTGAGCCAGCCGATGGTGAGATGCGGTATTCCCCCCTTTTTTGTTCAACTACCCCACCCTACTTTGTAGGATTTTTTGAAGTCCCAACCACCCCCCTTTTTACACATACACTGGGCCGTTAATCGGGTCAGGAAAGTCAGGCACTTTATACTAAGTGCATACAGCTAATACCAGTCAGCTCTCCTCACAAAAGGCAACACCTAAAGAAACACTCTGAGCAAGGTAGAATACGAGTATGAGCAGAATTTACGGGACAACGGCACACTTACTGGCAGGGTTGTTGCTAGGTCTGGAAAAGATCAGGGGCTATGCTAATGTCAGAATTGGCGGGACCCGGGGCTGGATAGCATTTTGGTTGTAGCACCTGAGCTTCTATCTGGGGCTACAACCAAAATACCCAGGACTATAACCCCCATAATCCCCCCCTAGCAGCTTACTGGAGCAGAGCAACGGAGCAAGGGATGAGAGCAGTAGGCTGAAAACTCCAAGGGTTCCCTACTGGAGGTCATTGCATCCGACAGACCATGAAAGACACGTGGAGAAGCCCAGATCCCACAAGTGAAGATTGCATTGTGTTTGAGACACCAGTGACCCTCCCGGGTGAACGGCAGAGTCAGGTAGGCGAGGTCAAGCCGGTGGTACTAACCTTGACTCGCGAATTGGAAATAGCAAAACAAGAAAAAAGCGCACACAGGCGGTAAGTTGGCAAGCGACCTCAGAGACTGGTGGGCGTTAAAGCGAATAAAGTAGCAACATTATATCATAAGTGTGGCTGAGACACGTAGAAAGGCAGACCTGTGAATGAACTCTGAAGTAAGAGGCAGCTATGAGATCAGCAATGCAAAGTAACAGAGTGGTCTGGCGAATGTAGGTAGCCAATTCGAATGTCTCTGTGAAAGGTACATTTTTTGAAGCTATAAAGTGAACATGCAGCAAAAGTGAATTAAGCGAGAGTAATGTGAACTTTGAGTCGAAGTGGTCCTGCTGGGGTCTGTAATGCACATTAGAAAGTTTCGACATCCGAAAGGGGTCCGAGCCCGATTGAGAGAGACCAGAAGTACAATAAGCTTGGGGAAAGGAGCCCCCGGCAAGTTTGTGAGAGGTCTGACAGAGGGAGACATATGTGAACTGTGTGCTGTAAGGTCTGAGCCCGGCAGAGGGGGACCTTTGTGAACTTTACATTGGAATACAATTTTGAAAGTCAAGAAAGAGACTTTAACAGAAGGGCAGGCAAGCCTCAATCCAGGGTTTGGAACTGCTTAGAGTGTTAGAAACCGAGCCAGAGTGTGTCATCCTGCCTACAAGGACAGCCTTACTCTGTGAGGTTTAACGTGAGGAAGAGAGCTGGTTCAACTTTGCAGACATTTGTCCTTTTTACACTTTTTGTACAAGAGATAGGGCAGGCATTAGATGTTTGTTAGCATAGGCCATTTTGATTTGATGGACTACACTAGGACTGTTTTGTTTATTGCTTGATGGTCAAGACTACTCCCATTTTAGTTATAGGGAAAAATAGGAGTATCTCCAACCCCAACATTTTCAATAGAGGTTTTACAAATTGTATCCATTGTGTTAGTGTCATACTTGTGATACCATGCCTACCATACACCTGCTAGGCTTGTGTTAAGGCTTGCTTCAGCCCCTTTTTACTGGAAAGCCCAGGGCAATTTGCCTGGCACTTGCCACCCCTCATGGGGACCCTATAGATTTCCATCCAGCTTCAAGCCCCACTTCCAAAACTTCACTAATTTGAAAGCAAGAAACCAGCCGTACAGGGACTGGACTCCAGAGCAGATCCCCGAGTGACGGATCATCACAGTACTGGACGTTCCAGTCTAAGAATCATGATACTTCCATGTGCTTGTCAGGACACCACCAACTCTTTTTAAGTCACAGAGATAGGGCTCTGAGAACAGACCTGGAACAC
The DNA here is from genome assembly GCF_040938575.1 of Ambystoma mexicanum. NCBI lineage: Eukaryota > Metazoa > Chordata > Amphibia > Caudata > Ambystomatidae > Ambystoma > Ambystoma mexicanum. Next base: position 850,666,416 of record NC_090936.1, on the reverse strand, counting down.
CCCAGCAAGAATCACTAAAATATGTTCAGCAGTGTCTTTGCAAGAAATGTTGAATAATCCATGTGTTTAACAACCCACCATGTGTGCCCTCCTAACAACAAAATGATGAGACAAGCCACCATGGCCTGTATGAAAAAAACACCAAAGGTGCATAGGCCCACAGCAAACACCACCAAACATTTTGTCAAACCCCCCCCCCCCCAGCCATCACCCAGTTACCAATGGCTGCACCATTTACCTAGGTGTGAGGGGCTGAAGGATTGGGAAGCCCCCACTGTTTGATTGAGAGAGAAGAAGGCTACGAGTAAAACCAGTGTTCAGAAAATCAATGATCCGATAGTGGAATAATTATAACTCACTAGCTTAAAGAAGCCACGTTGAGAAAGAGAGCATCCTGCCTAAACCACCATTCACTGAATGGTCATTTAAAAAAAATAATAATTAATTATTTTATTAACAACACTCCAAACATTCCAAACGATGAGGACATCCACATATTAAGCTCCACATCATTATATTACAAACTAAGCGTTTCAGTCCTCCCCCTCCCGCCCACTTAACTCGAGCCCCTGCTTCCATGTCATTGTCCTACTTATCTTCAGGCGTGTCTACTTCAATTGTCTCTTCCATATCATTTTCACTATGGTCGGCCTGGGAGGGTCCTACCATCGAGGCCACCAGTTGTCTCCATGCTATCAGGGGTCCCACCTCCTCCTCCCCCCCTGCTGACTGCTTCGTACCAAGCAGCCGATTCTGCCTCTGCCCATTTCATGAGGTCCGCCCACCACATCTCAATTCTAGGCCGTTGGACTGCTTTCCAGCACATTGCAATTCTCTGTTTGGCCAGGATGTAGGCCAGGTCCTTCATCTTACTGATGTGCTTCAAGTTGCATGGTCTGGTAAAACCCCCAAGCATGCATGCCCAAGCTGACTCCACCTCCAGCATAATCCCTTTACCCGCTAGGCGTATCTTCAGCTCTGTCCAAAACCTCCCCATCTCCGGGCAAGCCCAAAACATATGTAGCATCCTAGCTTCCTCCTCCCCGCACCGAGGGCATTTCTGTGCCACTGGGCCTCCAAACCTGCTGATTTTACTAAGGGTCATATATGCCCAATGAGTGACATATAATTGAATCTGCTGAAGCCTCGCGTTTCGGACACCTTCTTATGATACCTTTGGGCCCTGTCCCTTTGTCCATACGACATGGGTTCTCCTACCTCTGCTTCCCAGTCTCACCTCAGTTGGAGCAGCTCCTTTCCCACCCTAGTCCCCAGTAGCTCATATAGGTGAGATATTTCGTGCCCACCCTCCGAAATATCATACATCATCTCGATGGTTGCATCGGGTTGTTCCGCGAGCACTGCCTCAGGGCATCTTTCTCGCACCCGTTTAATAATTCTAGTATAAGTAATGTGTTGGCCTTTAGCACCCCGGTGTCCTCCACTAGCCTCTGAAAGTCTAGTGCCGCCCTCTCCTGCCATATATCTCCAAGGGTAGCCAGGCCCATCGGCTCCCAGAATCTGCGGACCCCTTTTATCATTTGGGAGTCCTCCCCGCATAGCGCCACAAAGGCACCTGCAGGGAGAATGGGGCTGGGATTCCCGCATTTTGCCATGCTCTGTGCCACATTTCCCTGCCTAGCACCAACAGTCTTGCCATTCCTAGCACCTTTGGTTTAGGCAACCACACTGTCTCTCTAAGGAAGAAAGGGACAGGTCCCTGTACAGTAGTCTGGCTTCAGCCGTTTCCTCTTCAGACAACCACCTGGCCACATATTGCAGCTGTCCCGCCAAGTAATATAACTCAAAATTCTGCAGGTTTATACCCCCCTGTCACACGAGTGTTGTAGTTTCCAGGGGGCCACCCTGTTTCTGGAGTTGTGCCATATGAAGCCCCTGCACAGGCTGTGGAGTTTGGCAAAAAAGCGTTTGGGGATCGCATACGGGATGTTTACAAAATAGTGTAACAATCTGGGCAGGACTACCATCTTAATCAGAGCCGCTCTACCCATCATGGCCAGGGGTAGTCTGGACCAAAATCCCATGCTATTCTTAATACCTTCAACTGCTTTTTCCGCATTGTGTTTGCGTTCCTCTCCCGTAGTGTGATATATATCAATTCCTAAGTATCGGAATGTCTTGGTCCCCCAGGGTATTGGCAAGACTGGTAGGCTCCTCGGCAGGGAGCGTCTGTGTCTCCCCAGGGGGAACATGCTTGATTTATTGGGGTTCACTGCTATGCTAGAGAGGGTAGCGTAACGTTTCATAACCTCCAGGACATATTGTAGATTTTCCTCTGGGAAACGCAGATATAAGAGTATATCATCGGTGTACAATGATATAAGATGCGAACCCCCCGCAGTATGGATCCCTATCTCCCAGTACTGTTGTCTGAGGCAGACTGCCAGTGGTTCCAACGTGAGGATATATAGCATGGGCGACCAGGGGCAGCCCTGTCTAGTGCCCCTGCTGAGTTGCCATTTGTCTGAGATTCTGGTGCCCGTTTTGACCCTAGCAATTGGGGAACTATATAACATTTTTACCCACCTCAGATACCCGGGCCCCATCCCGTATTCTCTCAAGGCCGCTAGCAACCAAGGCCATCTCACCAAGTTGAAGGCCTTAATAGCATCCAGCGAGACTATTACCAGTTCGCCGGGGTCCTCCTCTGTTCGGTCAATAATATGGTGGAGCCTCCTATGATTGTCGCTTATGTTCCTGCCAGGGACGTAGCCTGCTTGGTCGGGGTGTATCAGTTTCCTGATGACTCGCTTAAGCCTGTTTGACAGCGCTGCTGTGAGGATTTTGCTGTCCTGATTAAGCATCGATAAGGGTATGAATGACCCACAGTCTGTGCTTGGCTTACCCGGTTTTAAGAGCGGGATGACCACCGCCTCCCGTAGGGACTCTGCCAACCTACCATGCTCAAACGCCTCATTAAGCATGGCCAACAGCGGGGGGGAGCACCTCTTGTTTGTACGTTTTATAGAATTCGCTGGGGAGCCCGTCCGACCCCAGGGCTTTGCACGTGGGCAGATGCCGAATCACTATCTCTAATTCTTCCAAGGTGATTGGGGCGTCCAGGTCTTCCCGCCACTGATCGTCTAATTTGGGCAAGCCTATGTCTTCTAGTGTTTCCCGGATCTCTTGATCCATTTCTTCCCCTGCATCCCCATAAAGACGTTTGTAGTATTTAAGGAACCCTTTGTTTACTCCCTCTTGGGTATCCCAGGGCTGGCCTTCATCCCCTCTGATTTCCCGGATCACTGGCCGTGGCTATTTTTATATAGCCAGGCTAGCAGCCTGCCTGGCTTGTCTCCTCCCGCGTGTTGCCTTTCGACCTATTTCTTGTAACTCAGCTTGCATAATCTATCCCAGTGCTCACTACTGGCTTGTTTTAGCAGCTTCATCCTTACCTGATCCTCTTGTGAGGTGCCCCCTTTACGCATTATGTCTTCCAGCTCCTCTCCGTTTTTTGTAACTCCCACTCTATGCCCCCTTGGAGCCCTCTGGATTTTGAGATGGCAACGCCCCGCACTACTACTTTGAATGCCTCCCATAAGGTACCCACCGATGGAACACTTCCTGTGTTAGTGCCGAAATACTCGGTGATCGCCTCCCTCAGGTCCTCCTGGAATCCCGAGTTCTTAAAGGCCTCAGCTCGGACCTTCCACGTCGGGATTCTCGCTCTAGGGGGCTGGTGTCGCCACTCCAGGACCAAGGGGGAGTGGTCCGAGAGCACTCTGGCCTTGTACTCCGCGCCCGTCATTTCTCCTACTAGCTCAAAAGCGGCAAACATGTAATCCAGCCTCGTGTACAGATTATGTGGGGTTGCGTAGTATGAGTACTGCCTATCTGCTCAGTGTAACTGTCTCCAGACATCTTCTAGTCCAAAGTCTCTCAGCAGGGCCTGTAATGCCTTTGCGGCCGGAGTGGGTCTGTCTGGTTTACCATTTGATCTGTCCATTTTAGGATTTAATGTACAGTTAAAGTCCCCTCCCCATAAGATTGCGCCGCCCATTAGAGGGCCATTTTTACCGTATAGGGTCCTAAAGTAAGCCGCTGTATCTTGGTTAGGGGCATTTAAGTTTATAATGCTCACTTCCCTATTCTCTGGCATCCCCCGCACCACTGTCATTCTGCCTTCTGGGTCCATTGTAGTCTGAATCAACTGAAATGGTACATGCAGTGCCACCCATGTCAGGACCCCCCTCGCGTAAAATGAGTATGTGGCTCCCGTGGTACTCCCTCTCCACTTTCTCTTGACCACCTCGAGCTTCTCCCTAGTAAGGTGGGTTTCCTATAGTAATGCTATGTCAATCTTCATCCTTCTTAGGCACATCATTACTTTATTACACTCCAAATAGCTGTTGAGGCCCCTCACATTCCAGGTCACCACTTTAAGGCGACCCAATGCCATCTATGGGATGTCCCGCCTCTCCTCCCAGTTTCCCCCTCCCGCCTGATATGACACAAGATTGGGCTCGTTCCCCTCCCACTTCCAACAAAAACTCCCCAACTAACCCCCCCTTGCACAACTATCAACCACTGCACACAACCCCTCCCCTACCCAACCCCAACAAGTGCCCAGCTCCATCCCTGGATCTCAGGCTCCCCTGCGTTTGGTCCTGCCTCGGGATGCCGAGGACAGGAACCCGGCAGGGTGTCTCCGGTCTATCGGTGACCAACTAATCTATTCGATGTGGGGGTATGAGGGATAGTTCTGTTAGGCTCCTACGCCATTAGCTAGGTTTCTCGTGCTCAAGGATCATGCCCAAATGTGCATATGTATAGCCCTAGTCACACGCCTCCAGCAAGCTATGTCCTATACTATATTCAAGTCCCAATGTCTTAGGCTGCAACACCATGGGTGCCACAGTCACATATTACTTATCTTCGCCGTCTTCCTTCTGGATGCCCGATTCTTGGGGGCAGCTCTGCAAGTCTAGCCATTCCATAGCATCCTCTGGAGTTTCAAAAAACAATGTTCTGCTCTTGTGGAACACTTTCAGTCTTGCCGGGTAGATCAGCATGTATTTGTGACCTGCTTCACACAGCCTTCTTTGCATGGCCCCAAAGTTCATGCGTCGGCGTTGCATCTGCATGGTGTAATCCGGGTATGCAGTTATGTTTGCTGACGCTCTTTGTATCGTTCCACCCTTCCGGAAGTGCTCAAGGGGTTTCTCCCGGTCACGATAGTTCAAGATCTTGGCTATCACCGGCCTAGGGGGGGTTCCCGGTAGTGGCTTCCTCATCAGGGCCCTGTGCGCCCTTTCCACAGCAAACGCCTGGGTCAGCACTCCTCCGGTTATCTCGTGCAGCAGCATTGATTCGATGTACTCCGTAGGGTTAGGTCCCTCAGCTCCTTCAGGCAATCCAACGATACATATGTTATTCCTTCGGGCGCGTCCTTCCGCCTCCTTCGCCCTACTTTCCAGGTTGCCCACTTGTTGTACAAGAGCATGGAGTTCAGATTTGTGGGCAGCACACTCCACCGTATTCGGTGCCACCTCTTTTTCTAAGTCACCTGTGCGTCTGCCAGCGCTCTGACGTCTTGTCAGAGGAGATTCACCTCCTCTTGTACTGCTCCGACTTTGAGCTCTAGTGCTGCCTTCAGCTCGTTCATGGCCAGTTTTAGTTTGGTTTCCCAAGCCACTTTTAGGTCAGCAATCGCAGCGAGGATCTCCTGATCTTTGCCCATAGTGTCCATGTCCCCGGCAAGGGTTTTGTCTTTACTCCTAGCCCCTTCTGCCCCCGGCGACGTCCTGGCATATTCATCGAGCATGGGTTGCTTCCCCTTCGCTCTAGGCAGTTTGTTAGTCATCTCGGTGTATCAGGGCAGTGTGTGCAGGCCCCGCAACGTGTGGCCTCCGACCTTCATTAGGTTAGGCTGCGCCTGGTGCCTGGGCCCGGGCAGGCTGTGTCAAGAGATCCCTTGAACTGCTAGATCTGCTCCTAGAGTGGGCTGTGTCCTCCCACGTAGTTGTGCCCAGGCAATGCAGTCCGCTCAATTTGTGAGCCCCAGCCACTGTAGGTCTGACTCCATGGGCACACACCCCAGTGCCTATGGATCTCTCTGAGTGCATGTGCTGGCCCACCGTGTGTCAGCCGTGAGCCCCGCCGGATCACCATTACCTCCTACACGTAGGTGGTAATTACGGAGCTCTCCACCAGGTGAGGTTCACTGTGCCCTCCCATTAACCTCCTGCGTAGGCTAGGGGGTGTCCTCTTCCCCTTGCCTCTAGGAGCACCATGCGCAGCCCTTAATCATGAGCGGCCCATTGACAATTTCTTAAAGACCGCTATGTCCTTCTACCTTATGTGGGCGCGTCACTTGTATCTACAAGTCCAGCGCCGCTCCAGGCTTGCTTGCAGGGCTAGACTCTTTTCTGTGCATTGGCCGCAGTTCCTGCCTCCCAATGAGGGCTGTGGACGTGTACGCTCACCGATGCTTCCAGGCGAGCAACCGTCCCGTAATTCTACTTGTATGGGCGTCTGTACTTCGAGCTGCGGTGGACTGCTTCCACGCTCCTCACAAAAGCTGCCTGGATACAAGTGTAGCAGCTGCTACCTGTTTCTCCTAGCGGCCCCACTTCCAGACGCGCGTCTTCTGCAGTATGCTCACGCCGGAGCCTGTGATATCGGAGACAATGTAACTCCGAACAGGCCCGGCTCCTTCGTTGTTTTCACAGAGTGCTCCCTGCAGCAGGCGGTCTTTGCTCGGCATCCGCAGGCATCCGCTGGCTTCGTGGCACTCAGGATTCTATCACCGCACTGCAGGGCCTGCAACGGGCCCCTGGTCAGGGTGCTAGGCTCACCCCCCGTTCCTCTCACTCGGACCGTGCTCTGGCCAGTCTCTCCTTTGTTCACCAGCTCATTAGACGGCGGCCATTTTCTCTTTGTGTGCCGCGGGCACCCACGATCCGAACCAGGCTCCAGCTGCCTCATCCATACTGGCGGTCCGCGTCAAGTTTCAACAATGTATGCTCCACTGCTTCCCCTGCACGGGCCTTTGCTCTGTGGGATAAATAGTTCAATTATAGCACGATTTTCACAGGATTTTATACAGATCCACAGGAGCTCTGGCCAGGCACGTCCTCTTACATGGCTTCTTAACACTGAATTAATATTATCTAGGACCGACCCGCTCTAAAAAAATAGCAACCCCACCCCATCGACAACCATCTCAAGACCGTGGGATGGAAAAGGCCTTGGCCCTTCTCCCATGTTCTCTTCAGAAATGTGCAAATGCAGAAAGTGCACCAGAAGTGTCCTTGGTTTCCAAGTGAAACAGCAACATGGCTTCTCCTTCTGCCACTGTCACGAAAACGACAGTGAGCACCAGTGGATAAGAGAAGACTGGGTTGCATCTTTGTGTAAATACTGGAGGGGGTGTCTGTACTCTGCTTTCTATATGGTAGAGGAGAGGCACAGAGGACCCCAGCCAAGATTCTCTATTATTGGTACGTGGTCGAGCAATCAAGGCCTAGCTTCTTCAGAGATGATGCGGGCTGGTTCTTAAGTACAGTGTAGTCTCCAAGCACCCACAAAGGAATATCTGCACACTGTATCGGTTAAAACACAGTCTTTACATAATTAATATTCAAGGTTATATACAATATCACGATAACTCACTTTGTACTCGGTTATCTTTAATGGCAAATATACAGTTCTACGTGGTACCACAATTACTATTAGATCTCTTTAAAGTGCATCAACTGTACGGTTAAATGGCACACAAATCAGTTTGTAAGGGAAACCAACAATAGATATAAGAGGAAAGCAGTTGGTTAGAACAATTGGCAGAATACTGGCCCCGATACCTAGACACAGTTCTGTGTGGAGATTTCCCCACCTGGGCAACCTCTAGAATAAAGATATATTTCAAGCCCAGTCCATATATTGTTCACAAGAGACTTTCCAATAGTTCTGCATCCCCAAAGTACCTGGCGTTGTAGCGTTCCTCGTCGGGGAATCGACAGCCCTTCTTGAGTGCCCTCCCTTTAAGGCAGGAGTCACGGGTCGTCGAACGTCTGATGGGTCACAGGGGGAGCTACAACGGTGAAGTGGCCGCTTTGTTCCTAGCCGTGCTCGTCGACCGGGAAGCATAAATGTCCCGTAAGGAAGAGGCGTGCAGGGAACCTCGATGTCGATAGTTGTGGATCGCAAAGAGTTTGAAGAACTGTGGCCCCGCAAGGGTGTTGAGTCGTCGGCATCTCTGTGGACTTTGGGTGGCGGGAAACCCACCGACGGATGCTCCTCGGCGCGTCGACGGCCTGGCCTTCTCCAGCGGGATCAGATAGGCGATGCAGACGAGAGCGTCTTTGGATCAAAAGTTCTTAGGCAACGGGAGCACGGTGGCTCCGGTCAGCAACGGCGGTCGTTGACAGTGACGGACAACAGTGAGGGCGCTTCTCTTTGGGACTCCGGTCAGCAGCCTGTCGTAGGTCTGTCTACCAGGGAGTTTTGGCAAAGATCAGCTGGTGGACGATGGTCCCTCGATGGTCCCTCGTAGCTCGGGAAGAGGGCGCCTTACAAGGTCCTCTCTGGGTCAGTCCTTGGAGACACAGCAGCTTTCAGATTGATGAAGGAGAGCAACAGCAATTCTTCCCTTCCAGCAGGGCTTCAAGGTCAAGCGTCAGTTTCACTCCAGTTACTCTTCGTAGTTTGGACTTCAGCTCGGAACACTTCTGAACACCATTCCTAGCAGTGAGAGGTCCCCAGATATACTGTTGATCTCCCATTCATTCCGCTGGGTCACACTCGAGCATCCAATCACTACAAAGGGCATTCAGGTGCACTGTTCATTCAGGCCATTCTTCTCCATCCAGACACTCACAACACAGAATGTGGATTCGGACAAGTACCACGCCATTCAACACTACACACTGCATTCATACCAGTTTCGGGCAGGGCTGTCTCAGTCATTGTGGCAAACACCAGAAACTAGACATCCACAACAAGAAGTGCATATTCGTCACACACTCCATTCACCCAGGTCCCACCCACAGGCGTACCTACAACACACGGTTGTTGGGAAGGCTTCAGCCAGTCTGGTCAGCACTTCCCCACACTACCATGTATGGAACTTCCATACAAAAGCCAGTCAGGGGGAAGGGACAGAGTCAGGGCTTCCCGGGACTTCGGGAAGATCAAGGTAACTGGCGATGGAAGGCAAGAGACCATGGGGGCCATTTCGTCCCCATCAGGAATCTACCGATTCCAATGACAGAACCTGGGCATCCCAAAATGGAGGACGCTCAGGGCACCAGTCAATTCAGCATGGAGCTGCCACCAGCCCGTAGGCCACACACAGGTGCCCAAAAACATACACTAGGGGCACAGGGTTGTACCCCCACCCATAGGTGCCATAAGGGTATCCCATGGGTCTGTTCACCAAAACCAAAAGAGAGAGCTGCACCACCAGGAGTCCCACATGAACTCCTGCGTGGAAAACACGACAGAACACACGATAAAAAGCAGTAAAGGACAAGAATACGGAGGCCCTGTCCCTCCAATGCATTTCCAGCATCACACCTTGTTTGTTTGCCACCCCCTCTCACATGTTATGTATGTTAAATCAACCAAATTGATCCAGGGACCAAGCCTAGATGGAAGCAAATTGCAGAATTTCTACACAAACGAATCTTCATAAACACTTAAGAACTGTACACATGACATGGGGTTAATTTGGGCAACGAGTTTAATTACAAAAACTATTTTACGTGTATGCCACATTCTGCTAACATCTTTCCTAACCGTGTCTTCATGGATAATTAACTCCCAACACGACAGACTAAAATCTCACTATGCAAATTTAGAACTCCATTAAACTCATGTGATTATGTCTAGGTTAAGGTAGTGACAGAAAATGATCAATCAATAAATGAAAGGATCAAGGAGGTGCGCTTTGACTTCAGTGAAAGATAAATGGACAAAACACATTTGGCGAGACAGGAATGTTATCAAGAGAGACACAGACTCAAAAGTGTTTGTTTGAAAACCTTTATTTACTAAGGTTCCTAGGTTGGTGTAATGCTTGACTGGCCCTAACTCTAAAAGGGTAATTCCCTCAACTGTTGTTTCTAATGGCCGTTGTTATCTAATAGTCCAAACTGAAAGTCTGTCTGTGTCTAAACCTATGCTTGCCCTCACTCTGTCTGAACATTTCATAGGAAGTCTTTTCAAAACAGAAAAAATCGCAGTTCAACAAAAGGTAGAAACCAAGGTTGGTTTCAGGTGGTCTTCTCACTGGGTGCTGCTTGGTCACTGCCACACAAATGAGTTTAATTAACAGGGCCGTTTGTAAGACTTTCTCCACAGACCCCTTGTAGTTATTCCAACTACCTTCAATGTGTTTAAGTTCCATGGGGTTCCTTTCCCCAAGCTTCAGCTTATTCAAGTTTCAAAACACCATAGAATAATTATATCACAGTTACTTTTGCAAGCTTCTCGGGGTACCCTTCCCCACGCTTCAAACCTTTCAATAGTCAACACAACTAATAGTTTCCAACTTGGTTGGGCCTCTTAGGGTTCCCGTCCCCAAGCTCAGGCCTCTTTTCAACCTTTTAACACATAGGGCCTCATTACGACCCTGGCGCTAATGGGTTAACGGCGCCGTAAAAGGCTGCGGCGCCGTTAACCCATTAGCGCCTCATTACGAGGTCCCTTTGAGGGACCCGACCTTAACGGCTGGTCTACAATTTGCGGTACCGTACTTAGCGCCTTCCCCATTCCCATTGAGCCCTATGGGGCAAAAATGGGAATGGGGAAGGGCCATGGAGGAAGGGGGAATTACCGCCCCGCCAACCTTGTAATGGGGTGGTAATTCCCCCTTTCTCCATGGCGGAGTCGGTCAGTTACCGGCATGGACCATGGTGCTATTAGCACCATGGTTTTCCGCCTGGGTCGTAATGAGGCCCATAGTCACTGTTGTCAGGATGTTTTCGTTTCCTTGATGGGTCTCTCAGGGTTAGTTTCCCCAAGCTTTAGGCCTCTTCCAGCTTTCAAACAAACAATTTAACAGTTCACAGTTTGTCTTACTTTCACAGGGCGCCCTTTCCCAGATTTAGGCCCCTTCAATTCAAAACAGTAATTCTATGGTGTAGGATGTGCCTTTTCCTTCTTGCCAACCTTTCCCCTATACCATCTTTTGATGGGGTAGAATCAGTCTTTCTTCAGATGCTTCTTGCACCCCCTTGTTTCTTCCTGTCTGTCTGTGCATACTTTACTTGCACTCTGATTTCTTTTCAATGCACACTTGCAGTCTTCTTTCCTTTCCATGCTCACTTGCACTCTGATTTCCTTTCCGTGCACACTTCCACTCTTCTCATGCCCCTCTCCTTCCATTACAGGTCACTCGCACCTCTGTGCTTCTTTCCACTTTCACTTTTTTTCTGTTTTGATCAGACTTTTGCTTGCTTTCCCTTCCGATCATTTTTGCTTTGCTTTTCGTTTTACTTATGCTTACTCCCGCTCCCCTCTCACCACAAACGCACGCTTCTGATTTTCTCTCACAGTCCCCAAGAAACTCACAGGGCAGTGTTGTGTCGAGAGGCGGTTCCTCCTGGAAGTGCGGGGTTGAGGTCATGGTCTCACCACCTGCCACTTAGGCAACCTTGGGATCGGCTCTGGCCTCAAGGGAACAAGCAATTTCCTGGACCTGCCCTGCAGAAGGCAGCAGCGCTTCTCCAGCTCCCCGGAGGCACGGCTCCCTCACCACGGCTCCCTCACCACGCTGCAGCCCACACATACTGGGCTAGCATCTGCACGTCATCCTCCTTCTGCAGCCTGCAGCCCCTGCTTCTCTCTGCCCTTGGGCTCTACTAGTCCAGACTGCATCCCCAGCTTGCTCATTCTTGTGTGCATGACCATACCTTTTATAGTGAACCAAACTGTCAAGTGGAGTCATGTGTGAGTAGTTACTATAGAGCGCCTGACTCTATTACTGGGACAACCTGAGTTCTTTCTAGGTTTGGTTTCCCTCATTCTCCCCATGTTATTTCTATAGGTAATCTTTACTGATCTTAGTCGCTTCCTCCTCGGCTGAGATGAGGTGAGATTGTAAACATCGCCTTGAGGTTAATGAAAAGGGTTTAAACATGTAACAAGATTGAGACTTAGTTCTGTTCATCTTATCAGGGTGTTGACAGGGCGTGTGAGAGAATTTCCTGATTTGCTTTACGCCAAAGGAGGAAGTTATCCTCTTTATGTCTGCTAACAGTTTACGTTTATATGATTTAAGGTGGCTTTCCTTAAGATTGGGTGAGGATGAATAACCCTGCTTCTCAGTGTTCTGGTCTTGTATTATTTTCACCTTCCCCCCTCTCCCCCTTGGGTAATTAGCTCCTACCCTTCTCACTGGGGGGTCATGATGGATAAGATGAGATCTAAAGATCTTGCTACATGGATTTGGGTTATGGGATTCAAGATATCCCAAGAAGGCATCTGGGACTTCCTCTTCCACTGTCCGGTTAGAATACCACATCTCTCCTAAGGTATTCTCCTGAGTGCAACCCCTACTCAGGTGATCCTCTCTCGCTTGTACACCCCCAGGGTTGGGATCCAAAAGCGATGGCCCTTCCCAGGCCACCTGAAAAGAGGATTCTCGGGGTCTGCATGGGAGAATACCCCTAGGTTTTTCACATTTCCAGTTTTTGGGGAAACACTGGTCACATGGAGAAAGGGACGAACATGTCTGTCTCAAAGTCTAATTTGTGGAGCCTGGCAGAACACGAGGGGCAAAACTTTCCATCTGAAACAGAGATAAATTGCATACTAACTTCCAAATTTACTGCAATCGCCTTTTTGCATATAAGGATGCCAAGTGCCTCCATGCCATGGTGGACACCATATTCCACTTCTGGGCTTTCATTTACCTTAGTTTTACTTCCAATGCATTCTACTGGGACATGGAATCTCTACGGTATCAGGTAATATTATCCCCACCAAAAATATTGTCGTACATATGGTCGTCGGGAACGGCCATAGGCAATATTTTTGGTGGGGATAATTTATGGGGTAAAGGGATGGGGGGTTGCGGGGGTGTCCCCCGCTCCCTTTTAAAATATATGGGGGTTGCGGGGTGTCCCCCGCAGGTTCCATGGGGTAATATTGCAGCAAAAATATGGCAAAATTTTTGTATGGTGATATTTTTGCGGCGATATTATCACATGGAACCGTCTCTACTGACATGCTGTCATCTGTCAGCTCTACCTGCACACAACCAACGTTATCATTAGCTTTGTGGTATGTCCTGATGTAGAAGCTTATGGCAGAGATCTGCTGCTTATAGGTTTCATTCCCATCAGGGCTAGTCATTGATCAATCTCTGGTTGATAAAATGGGTACTATTGAATAGAATAATAGCAACACCTGTTGTTAACATGCAAAGCAACGTCTCAGCTTGTGGTGGTGTACTGTACACATTATCAAAATGTCCATCCCCAAAGCTACAAAATACAAATATGATACTGCTCAGTTATAATACAAGGGTCACAAATCACAAAACGAATACGGCGATACAAAATAAATGGATCTCAAAAACTACACACCATTTTGTTTAAAAACAGTGGAATATTTGAGAATCATTCCAGATAAAGGATACCTGCCCTAGCAAAATCAAATGTGTGTTTTTTAGATTTGGGGGGCAATTTTAGATGTGGCTTGACCCAGAGCTCTTGAAGATGCAGAAGATACACACTGTTTATTTTACAAAAAGCCAATCCAGTTCAGTCCACCTGCATCTGTTTAATTTATACTCCAAGATGGTTTTTTACTTTCCTTTCATTCTTCTTCTTTCTTTCATAGCTTCTGCCTCAGTGTTTGAGATTTGTTTTCTTGGATCCAGTATCATCAGGGATCTATCATATCACATTTGACATGTTATTATTTATGTTTTTGACATTCTGCCAAAATATGAAGTCATGCAAAAAGTAAGGCCTTTTTAAGGAAACCAGGCAGCTTCTAACAGAACTTAAATGACAAAACCTGTATGTCAGTCTGCCCCATTGTTGTGGACTCTTCCTCATTTTACTGTTAGTTCTTGGTTTTGTTAATGTTTCCTGTAGCGCTTTCAGTCAGGCTGAATGATTTACAGCACACAAAGAACCATTTTGCTGTGCCAACATTATCATAAGCAAAGTTGTAATTTTGGCAATTTGACATTCATAATTTGCAGGCAGCAGGAGGGTCACGTTGCTCCGAAATCTGAGGGCATGACTACAAAGGTAGACGCGGCTGGCCCTGAGCATTTGTGAATGGGTCGACTTCTGCTACACTAAAGAAAGCTCATTAGTTCTCACAAAACAATACAACTGTGTCACTTCCCACTACCTATCACAATAATAGGCAGTGCAGGGTGTAAGGTAGAACGTCCGCTTCACTTTTTGCTTGTCTTTAATGGTCTCCTATTTTCCGCTGGTGAAACCTACCCATGCCTCACTAGGGGCACAACTCTTATATGAATGTTACCCTTCTAATGGATTGTGTCATTCCATGGATTCCTCATCTCTGATATACTGATATCCTGCTTGCAGATTCACAAAACTTTTCCAAAGCAGAGGGCACCGTGCATCGTTGAGCCAGTGCCCCTCGGCGGCTTACATTCCTGTGCTGGCAGGGAGTTGTCTAAAACCCCAACTGGTGCACCCAAGAGCCCAGGTCAAAAGCCTGAGGTGCCTACTAGAGTGGTGTTGACTGTGCCAGTCTAGGAGCATCGACGCCTAAGGCTTCCACCACTTCATCAAACATTTTCCCAGAGCTGGAGAGGATGTTCCTTTTGTTTCTACTCCTCATTTGGACTGATGAGTAGAGGACAGACTGCCCATAGAGGCCAAATAAGGTTTCCATACGGCTCAAGGGACCGTAGAGGAAGAGCAGCCCAGACAGTCACTTCTGCATTACCCTCTGCCACAACACCAAAGCCACTTTGAGTACTTCACTCACAAGTCTCTGGTGGGAGGCAGGCTAACACAGCATCTCAGAGAATGGCAAAACATAACTTTGGATGCTTGGGTGCTGCAGACAGTAGCTTAAGGTCAATATCCCATTTTAAAATAAAGGCCCCCAGATTGTCCCCCGAGCAAGCAATCTCTTCGGGAACCAGACCCGCTCCTTCTGCAAGAGATTCTTTCCCTGCTGGATAAAGGTGCTGTGGAAAGGGTACGTGTGGCAGAGCAATACCAGGTTGGTACTCCAACTACTTTCTGGTTCCCAAGAAAGACGGAGGACTGTGAGACGGAGGAGCTTGCACAAGTTCCTCAAGAAGGACAGATTTAAGATGGACAATCTTGGGCAGATCCTCCAGGACTTTCAGCTCCAGGATTGGATGGTGTCACTCGATCTTCAGGATGCTTACTTTCATGTTACCTTCATGTTCCTTTACATCCCAAGCACAGAAATTACCTGAAGTACGCCATTAGCCATTCTCACGATCACAGTACTGCCTTTCAGGCTGACCTCCGCCCCAAGGGTCTTAACCAAGTTAATGGTGATGATGACAGCGAATCTAAGTAGAGGAGGGATCCACATCTTTCCCTACCTAAATGATTGGCTGATCAGAGCTTGTTCTCCTGAACAGTCTCTGGAACATCTCAGCAGCACCTGCCACTCTGTCCACAAACTGGGCTTCTCCCTCAACTTCAAGAAGTCCCATGCGTCACCTTCCCAAAGGCTTCATTTCATTGGAGCAGTCCTCAATTCTTCCTCGGGGAAGGCTTTGCCTACTGAGTTGAGGGCTCAACATATCTTGTAGATGGTGATAAAAGAAAAACATCTTCCGGCTTTCGATTTTCTGAGGTTGCTGGGAGTTGTGGCATCATGCATTTTCCTGGTGGTGGAGGCCCGTCTACTGATGATATCCCACCAGTGGGCCTTCAGATCCCAATGGTCACATTTCTCAGGCAGGATGATTTTGCCCTCATCTCTTAGAGGTTTATGTGTAATTTGGATTCTAATGGGAACCAATCAGACCTGTGCTGATGGCCTCTTTGCCTTCCATATAGGGGAAGAACATCCTGATAGCAGACAACACAGTGGCTGTGCATTACCTCAACAAAGGAAGAGCTGTAGGGTCACTACCACTGTTCAGGGAAGCAATACAGCTCTGGTTTTGGTCTCTGCAAAATGCAATTGATTTATTGGCTATTCACTTAGCCAGAGAAGTGACCACAATGGTGGAAGCTCTGAGCAGGCAGAACACATTTTTCCAACAAATGGGAGTTAGCTTCTGGAGGTTATCACCCTTTGGGGAACCTCTCAAGTAGATCTGTTCATGTCAAGTATGAACAAGAAATGCAACCTGTTCTGCTCCAGGAAATGTCAGCAGAGAGGAGCCCTAAGGGCCGTGTTTGTGGTGGTCTGGGAATTTCCACTCCTATACGCATTTCCTCATTCCCTGTCATTCCTCATGTCATCAGGTGGTTGAAGAAATTCAGGGAAGTCCATGATCCTGATTGCTCCGGATTGGGCCAGTATGGTATCGCACCCAGAACATTTGGACATGTCCATTTGCCCTCTATTCCGTCTTCCCCAGAGAGCAGGCCATCTTCTTCACCCAGAAATCAGAACTCTGTATCTTCACGCTTGGTTTCTGAGCGGTTAAGATACAAAGACTGGGGCCTTCTGGAAGACGTCATGGAGGTGTTGCTTTCGGCCAGAAGACAAGCAACAAAAGCACTATACCGCTGCTGTTGGAATACATTTTGCAGCTGGTGTAGAGCTAAAGATATTGATCCTTTTCCTTGTGATTCTCTTACAGTGCTTTCTTTTCTGCTACACCTGTTAAGGGCCGCAGGTGTCTACTGCCACGGGCTACCTGGCGGTGTTATCCAGCTTCAAACACACACCAGAGCCGGGCTCTTATTTTTTTAAAAATGTGTTTATTTATCAATCCACACACAGGAGAGATTATACAAGAACATTACATGTAGTATCTCAGGTCATGTAACCCAGAGTCCCATCTCCCACCCCGTACGTTCCCCGGCAAGCATAGTTCTCGGCCTTAGTCAGACTGACTTGGCGGCACTGGTGGGTCCTCCATAGCATGAAGGGCCCTTGCGATCAGGTGCGGTTTGTGGGTCAGGGCCGGATAATTCCGGTCATAATCTAGCCCTGGCTGCCGTGACTTTCTCGGCTATTAAAATATCCCAAAGTTTGACCCAGCAAAGGGCCATCAAGGGTCCGTCCGCGAACTACCAGGTGTGGGCCACCTTGATCTTAGCCGCTAATAGGAACTGGGATATCAGGGCCTCTCTTCTCCCCGACCGCGGGTATGAGCCTGACAGTGGAATCCCTAAAAGGACCTGTTCGGGCGTGAGCCGAATGGTCCTGTAGCAGCCTATACAGGGTCGATATTTTCCCCCGGGCCGGTAGGTCGCTCACCGTCAGTTCCAGTGAGGTAAGGGGTCTTGTGGCCGCCACTCGGGTCTGTGGGTGAGAGCACCAATGTTTGAGCTGAGCGTAGGAGTACCTATCCGTTTCCGCTAACTGAAAAGTCATCTTGCAGCGTTCAAAGGTTAGGGGGAGTCCCTTTCAAAAAGTTGCCCTAAAGTGGCGAGGCCCCCTGCGACCCAGTTTCTAAAGTTTTGGGGACGGGCCCCGGGGGAGAAAGCTGGGTTGAGGAAGAGTTGGGAGAGCGCACTCAAGTCTCCTGGGACGCCCCGGTGTCTGCGAGCCCATGCCCAGGCCAGTCGGGCTCTTATTTTAAAATGCCCATTGTTGTACAGTTTCTCAAGGGTCAGACAAATATCGTTCCACCGGTCCTTTTTAAAGCCCATGTTTGGGATACAAACTTGGTATTGAGATTTTTAATTGGAGCTCCATTTGAGCCTCTCCATTTGTGCCCACTCAGATTGTTCACTTTCAAAACAATTTTCCTGATAGCCATCACTTTTGCCCACAGAGTGACCGAGCTACAGCCACTCTTGTGTATGCCTCCTTTCACCACATTTTTTTTAAAAATGTGTTTATTTATAAATCAGCACACAGGAAAACAAAGGCATTAACAATGGATAAATCTCACAAGCATATCAGGCAGAAGAGTCCCGGTCCCCACCCCCAAGTTCCCAAGTCAGCGACAGTACATGCCTCATTCGGCCTGAGCAGGCAGGGAGCCCTCTCCCATCGAATAAAGGGCTCGGGCAATCAAGCGTGGTTTGAAGGTCAGGGCCGGGTAGTTCCGGTCATAGTCCAAGACTGGGGCCCAAATGTCGATAAATCGGTGGAGCAGTCCCGCGTGACCTTTTCGGCAATCAGTTTAAGCCACTAAAGGGTCATCAAGGGTCCTTCCGCAGACTTCCAGGTGCGAGCCACTGTGATTTTGGCAGCTAGCAGGAATTCGGAAATCAGCGCCACTCTCCTCCCTGTTCTCAGATATGAGTCCAGAAGTGGGATCCCCAGGAGGACCTGCTCGGGCGTTAGAGGGATTTCAACTTGGGTGATCTCCGAATGGTGGCCAGGCATTGGGTCCAAAACTCCCTCACTCTAGCGCAAGTCCACCACATGTGGAAGTAGGAACCTGGGTAGCCACATAGGTGCCAGCAGTGGGGCTCCAAGGCCCGCTGAAAGTGGTGGAGGCGTAGGGGGGGTAGTACCAACGCAGCAGGAGTTTATGGGCGCATTCCCAGTTGGTAATGCACCGAGACGCTGTGCGTGTTCTAGTCCAAACGTCTACCCATGTGTGGTCCTCGATCGCATGACCCAGGTCTGACTCCCATTGGGCCATGTAGGAGGGCCTGAGTGGAGGGGATCATCCTGCAATAGTTTGTAGAGGGCTGAGATCTTTCCCTGGGCCGGCAGGTCCATTATCATGCGCTCCAGGGGGCCAGGGGTCTTGTTATGGCAGCCCGAGTTTGTGGGTGAGAGCACCAGTGCCTCAGTTGGGCATAGGTAAATCTGTCTCCTTTTGTTAGCTGGAAGGTCGATTTACAGCGTTAAAAGGTGAGGGGGCGCCCCCTTCAAAGAGCTGCCCCAGAGTTCCGAGGCCTCCTGTCACCCAGTTCCTAAAGTTCTGCTGGCGAGCTCCCGGGGTGAAAGCGGGGTTATGAAAAATTGGGGAGGCTGCGCTGAAGGTTCCAAGGATGCCTCCACGTCTGCGGGCCCACTCCCATGCCTTTATCGACTGCCTTGTGGCGGTCAGCACCCCTGGCCATCAGCTGCAGCGTAGTGCAGTGGGAATGAACGGTAGGAAGCAGAGGGGGAGAGGGAGGTGAGATTGTTTGATCTCCACGCATTACGGGCGTCCGGAGGCGAGATCCCAAGCTTGAAATTGGGCTAGCTGCGATGCAATGTGATATTTCTGAATGTCCGGCACCCCCAACCCTCCCAGTCTCGTGCTAGCCATCATCGTTCTCTGAGGGATCTGTGCTTTCTTGCCCTTCCAAATAAAGCCAATGATTTTCCTTTGTAGCCGTTGCAAAGGGGGAAGGAGGATTGTGGTTGGGAGGGCAGCGCACATGTAGAGGAAGTGGGGAAGGAGGTTCATTTTGCTTGTCATTATATGCCCCAGCAGCGAGATCTCCTGTGTTTGCCAGCTGGCCAGGTCCTTTTCTAATTCTGCGAAGAGTGGGGGGAAGTTGGCCAGATAGATCTTTGCAGTGTCAGCAGTGTCCCAGTTATGGGATCGCCTGGGTGCTCCATTGAAGCGGGCTGAGGTTCTCTAGGGCTTCTCTTTCGCCTGGGGGCAGGCCCACTCCGAGGGCAGTCGATTTGTGGAAATTAATAGCAAAACCCGAGACCCTCCCGAAGGCCCGGATTTCCGCCAGGGTCGCCCTCATGGAGTTTTTGATATTTGTGATGGTCAGCAGCACATCGTCCGCATAGAGGGCAATCTTGTGTTGGGTAGTGCCGATCCTCGGGCTAGAGATCAGGGGATCCCGGCGAACTCACTGGGCCAACGGTTCCATGGCCAAGGCGAAGAGCAAGGGGGATAGCGGACATCCCTGTCGCGTACCGCATGTGAGAGGGATTGTGTCCGACAGGCGGCCATTGACTCTCAGTCGGGTCCTCGAGGCCTGGTCGTTTGCCAGGGTCATCCGCATGAAGGTTGGTCCAAACCCAAAGGCCGCTAGGGCGAGGGACAGATATGGCCAGTCCACTTTATCGAAGGCTTTAATTGCGTCTAGAGCAATCAGGGCTAGTTGCTGAGAGTCCTGACTGGCGACCTCTATTAGGTCTAGAGCCCTGCGGATGTTGTCCTTCGTTGATCTGTGGAAGATAAACCCCGTCTGGTCCGGGTCTATAATGCTCGGGAGGACAGGGGCAAGGCGGTTGGCCAGGACCTTGGAGTAGATGTTGGTGTCCACGTTCAACAAGGAGATGGGTCTGCATGAGCTATTCTTCAGGGGTCCTTTCCAGGCTTAAGAATCAAAACAGTAATGGACTCCTGCATCGATGGGGTGACTGTGCCAGAGTCAGCAAACGAGTTGAAGAGGCGGGTCAGAGGGGCCACCAATTGAGGGCGGAAGAGTTTGTAGAAGCGGGTGGAGAACCCGTCTGGGCCTGGAGCCCTCGGCTTTAAGCTATTAATGGCCTCCTCCACTTCCTCATTAGTGATAGGGGACTCTAGTCCCTCTCTTGCCTCTGGTTCGAGAAGCGGAAGCGAGGCCTCCTGGATGTAGGAGTGCTGCCCCTCTGGGTCCCGTGGGACTGCAGTCATTATTCCCGACTGGTGCGTGATCGCCAGCTGTAGATTTTTGTCCTCCGTGTGGTGGATCCTCCCTTGTGCGTCGCGTAGGCCCTGGATGAAATTTCTGCTCTTCTCCTTAGCCAGTTTACTGACCAGTAGTTTGTTAGCCTTGTTGTTGTGGGCGTAATACCATTGCTTGGTCCTGGTCAGCAGGTTTGCCGTAGCGTCAGCGAAGTGCGCCTCAAGCCTCTTCCTCGCCATTTGTAGGACCCTGTAGGATTTCGGGGACCAGCCCTTACATTTATGGGTGGCCTCAGCCTCGTGGACCTCAGCTTTCAGGGTAGCACGTGTCGCCCTCCTCTGTTTGTAGTATGCGGCGCCTTGGGCGATCAGCTCCCCTCTAAGCACCGCTTTCATGGCGTCCCAGGTGTTAGCCGGGGAGGTGTCCTTGTCTTGGTTTTCCGCAAATAAGTTTTTTATCATTTTGGCGATTGTGTTCCTCACTGCCATGTTCCCCAAGATAGGATCGTACAGGCTCCACTGGCGGCGGGGAGGGGGATCCGGGTCGTGAGCCCGCAGGGCAAGCGAGACCGGAGCATGGTCCGATAGGATCCGGTAGCCAATCATGACATGGTCCGTGAAGGACAGGATCTGGGGGGAAACCAGCAGTAGGTCGATTCTGGAGAAGGTACGGTGAACGTACGAATAAAAGGTGAAGTCTTTCTCTTCTGGGGATAGCACTCTCCAGGAGTCAACAACGTTCAGTGTACGGAATAAGCGGAGCAGAGCTGTTGCCAACTTCAGGTCGTTGGCTGATGGGGGGTGAGATCTATCCCTGATGGGTTCCGGGACCCTGTTGAAGTCGCCGCCAATGACTACCTGCCCTCCAATGAATGCAAGGAGGGAGTCCTCCAGATCTTGATAAAATCCCTCTTGGTACTCATTCGGGGTGTAGGTCGAGACGAGGGTATAAAGTTGGCCAAGGACAGTGCATTTGACCGCCACAAAGCGGCCCTCGGGGTAACTCAACAAGTCCAGGATCTGGGGTTTCAAGTCCTTAGCGAAAAGGATCGTGGTGCCTGCCTTCTTGGTTCCTCCAGAGGCCAGGAATTGTAGTAGATAGAGTCTGCTTCGTAAGCGAGAAAAGTCTGCTGGGAGTAGGTGCGTTTCTTGTAGGAACGCGATCGAGGTTCCCTCATCGTGCAGTCTTTGTAGGATGGATTTCCTCTTGGGGGGAATTCAAGCCTTTGACGTTTAAGGTGGTGAGCTTTAGTATTAGATGCGGGGGCTGGTGCTCCGAGTCCATTTGCTGCGGGGGGGGGGATTGGGAACGAGTCAAGTCCGCCATAGCTGTGAGGGGTCCACCGCATTGGGGTTTCCTGTGGCTGAAGGTTTTTCAAAGAAGGTCTCCAACGGGAGACATGAACTTCCAACAGTGGCCTCCAACGGGAGGACCAAACTGTGACCGGGGGGAACAATTTTGATCTGTCAGTGGCTCCCCCGGCCACCCAGGCTGTCATCTGGTGACATTGCCAGCAAAGTTGAAATACTCTCCAGGGGTAAAATGGTGGCATCCACCCTGGAGTAGGGTAGGGACCGCAGGGGGTCCGCAGCAAGCTTGAGAATATGCCGGTGGTTCCAACACTATGCATGTCTCAAATATACCAGCCCCTGTTATTTGGGTCTGTGACTTCTCTGCACCCTTGACCATGGGGCCCGCTTCGGCTTGGGAGAGGTGATGTCATGCATCAGGCTTGTCTGGCTAGAGGAGTGCGGTTCTGTGCCCCCGGGGGAGTCCGGCTGGAGGATTAATGCTGCGTCATCGAGGTGGTTGATGGTGCGGGGGGTGCCCTTGTACGAGAACTGCAATGCTGTGGGGAACATCCAGCGGTAGTGGATCTGTAGGTCTCGCAGGGAGAGCGAGAGTGGGCGTAGCATTCTGCGCTTCTGAAGGGTTAGATGGGAGAGGTCCTGGAAAATCTGCAGTGGGGAGCTCTGGAAAGAGAGTTCATCTTTTGAGCGGCCTATCGCTGCAATGGCCTCCTTGGTGGTGTAAAAGTGAACTCTTGTGATTACGTCTGGTGGAGTCAGGGCGAGGGGTCAGCCAACGCAGGAGCTGCCGCTCACTGATGCCCCGTCCCAGGTCTCAGGGCAGTAGCTGGCGGGGGCACGCAACTCCCACAGGAAGGGTGCCAGGTGATCACAGGGCCAGCACTCCCAGGCGAGAAGCCAAAGCTGCGGCGGCCAAACCTTCGGCAATGCGGGCGGAGTATTAGGAGTCTCAGGGCTTCACGTCGGAGGGCGGAAGATGTCGCAGGCGCTCCCTATGTTTCCCGATCCCGGGCCAGGAGGGATCAGGCACTCCGGAGGGGCTGCAGGTAGGTTTGGGTGGGCAGCCTCTGGGCACTGATGTGGGGGGCAGCACCCGTAAGCGGCACAGTCCTCACGGGCTAGATCCAAGCCCGGCACCCTGGCAGCTTCTGGTTGTGCTGGAGACGTGGCAGAGCGCCGCTTGAAGCTCTAAAGTTGTTGGGCTTTGTGGTCGGGGTGCCCGGCTGCAAGGGCGGCCCCGGAGTCAATAGGAGCCGCGAGGAGGCTGCAGGGCCGGGGGCAAGGCGGCGCGCCCGTCATTTTGGAATCAGCGGGGTCGCTGTCAGCAGCTCCTCTTGCTGCGTTTCTCTGGAGGGCGACTGCGTTTCGAGCCCAAATCACCGCCGTAGGTGCCCCCCAGGCTCCGCTACCCGGACTGGTCGATTAAGTGCTCTGACCATAGCGGGAACCAAAAGGATTCAGTCTTTGCTGCGGTCCCATATGGAGGCCATCACAGGAGCTGCAACATTGTTGGCACTCCAGGCCACGCCCCCTTTCACCACATTTTTTAAGGAGAGGTTGGTCTTGAAGGTTTGCACCTCTTTTCTCCCCAAGGTGGTGTCTGAATTCCACCTGGCATCAAAGATTACCATGCTGAAATTTTACCCACCTCCTTATCCTTCCAAGGAGGATGAGAGGTTACATAGACTGGATCCAAAAAGAACTTTAAGCTTTTATATTGCCAAGTTGGCAGATTTCAGTCAAGACAAATCCACTCTTTGTTGGTTAACCCAGACACAGATTGGGTCAAGCTGTGACTAAACAGACCTTGTCACACTGGATCATTCTATGCATTTCAGAATGTGAACCACTTTGGCTCTGCAAAGAGATGTACAGTTGCAGGATATCTGTAATACTGCATCTTGGTCTTCGTTGCACACCTTCTCAAAACATTACTGCCTGATTTCCTTGTCGGGTAAGGATGCTAAATTTGGAAAAGCTGTTTACACAACATAAACCAGTAACAAAATCCACTGGTTCCGCCGGCAATTATAAAAACTACCATGGGAGTCTATTAAAGATGAGGAATCGGTTCAAGGACACAATCCTTTAGAAGAACTGTACAACAAATTACCTACCCCCGATAATGTTCTTTCTATTGGATGTTCCTCCCATGGATTCCTCATCGCCCTCCCAACCTACTGCTCTGACTGTGGGTGAATTTTGCTAATTCAGACTTCCCTCTCTTTCAACGCCCATGCAGGCTATGTATCCTCAAGTCAGCTGTGAGAAGGGGTGGTGGACTAGAACTGAGGCAATGAGCGCAGTGCATGCTATTTATACCAGTGTTAATGTCACTTCTGAGTATGGGAATGGAAGCCGCCAAGGGACATCGACTTGATGACGCATGACACCATCTGCTGTCGAAAAAGTTGCTGAAGCTGCAATCAGGATATCAGTGTATCAAAGATGAGGAATCTGTGGGAGGAACATCCAGTAGAAAGAACATTACCAGGGATAAGTAATTTGTTCTTTCGGGGCCCCTCTGGACCCCAATAGTGGGGGCTCACACCAAAGTGCCCCTTTATCTTCCTGGGTCAGTATGTTAACCAAGACAGCTGGACTGGTTGTGGTGGGTTGCATGAGATGTATCCATTTGTTGGCTCAACAGAAGCCTTTTCTTTCTGGAGGCCTAAAAAATAGAGGTGGTAGTAGTATAAGTAGTATAGTTGTAGAAGCAGTACTAGTGGTATTTGTAGTAAAAGCATTGAGTGCAAACAACTCACCAGCTGAAAACAGTATCAAGGCTATATATTTATTTACTTATTTGAATGTATAAAGCGTGCAACGGCCCTGAGGTATTGTGGCGCTGTTACAGAGGATTCGCTTGTATATGAAGTTACATAGGAACAAGCAAATAAAATGGCAGACAGTTACACAGACATTTGCAGTATTACAGTATTACAGTAGGTATGTTCCAAGGTTACAAGGGAACTCTCAATGTAAAGTCTAGTTGAAGAGCTTTGGTTTCAAGGCTTCTGAACATATATCATATATATATATATATATATATATATATATATATATATATAGTTATGGTTAAGTTGCTAAACTCATAGGAAGAGCACTTTTTCGCTGGCTTATAACTTTGCTCCCCCTGGAGGAATCGTCACCAACCTTTGCAAAAAAAAGTATATGGCCGGCTCTGAATTTTTTTCGCCAAGTTGGCTGAGGTTTCATGCAGGGGGGGCAAAGTTATAGGGGGGTCCCACATTTTTTTTCTTCCAGAGACTGAATGGGCAAAAACTTTGCGCACGGCTACGGCCGGACAGATTACACCAAATTTGCGGCAGGAGCGGGGGCTTGGGTCAGAAAGCGTGCTTTTGTGTGTTTGGACGTGGCTGCTGGTTGGATAGAGGAAAGCGTGCTGTCCGTCAAAGGTTTTGGGAAACGCTGCCATGGTGTATTGGAGGAGAGTGGCTGCAAGAAGGGAGGGAAAGGGTGGGCAGTGAGAAGTGGTTCATGTGAGATAAGTGAATAGGTGGAAGAAGATGGATGAGTGGCTGCAGTATTCGTGCGTATTGTGCCAAATCGCGGGTACCTAGACAGGTGATTACTTTGTGTGGTGATTTGAGGCAGCTGTCGTAACGGCCCGATAGCTTGTGACGTGACCTGTTTGCCCTGACCTCTTTCTATGGTGAGTGGTGGCAGGTGATTTTCAGAAGGGGAGTGATTTGCACATGACATAGGTTGGGTGGGAGCGCGGGTGGCTGTGCTGTGCGGATGGATTGCGGTAGTTGGTCACATGATGCCATGCATGGGTGCATGAAGTTGCGGTGGGTCTATTGAAGGGTTAGACTATTGGGTGCATGGCCCAAGGCTGTAGGCCGTAGGCCGTAGGGCATGCAGTCAAGAGCCTAGGCCTTCAGCACACCCACTGCAGCAATGCAGGTCTGACTCTGCATTCGGTAGAGGATGGTGCTTCCATAGTGTGGTATGTGCAGATAGGTTGGAGTAGGGCCAGTGTTGCAAACAGTATGTGGGTAGGTTGGCAGTGACAGAATACTTTGTGAATGGAAGTGGGTACGGCCATAGTTTGTTGTTGTTATTGTTATTTTGCATTTATATAGCACCTTATATACCATTGGTATGGTCTGAAGGCGCTGGTAGGTTGAACGCCCTTGGGAACCGAAGTTCATATCAGTAGAGAGAGTAGAGAGAGTAAAAAGGTGCGTGTGAGCACCGGGTATGTGTACAGCTCGTGCGGTATCTGTGTGATAGCTGCTTTCTAGCGGTAGGTGTGATGGTTGAGGTCAGGAGTTTGTGTTCGTTCTGGTGGGATTTATCCAGATCGGATGTGGCTGCGTTAGGCCTGAGGAGAACGCCTTGCTGGGGGGTGTATAACCAGCAGTGATAACTTAGAATGATGTGGAGTGAGCGGCGAATGTTGATATGAGAACAGTTATACTGAATGGTGTCATAGTATCTCTGTGTTCTAGTTTAGTGGTGATGTAAGGAGGGAGTAAGCATGTTGGTGAGATATGATGGGTTACATGCCCTTTCAGACACTTCTAAATTCACAGAGAGGCTATTGGGCACGCTTCTAAAAATTCACAGATATGCTATTGGGTACACTTCTATATTCAACTTTTCACAGAGAGGCTATTGGACATACTTCTTAATTCACAGAGAGGCTATTGGGCACACTTCTAAATTCGCAGAGCAGCCGTTGGGCACACTTCCAGAATCACAGCGGGGCTATTGGTACACTTCTAAGTTCAGCTTCTAAATGCACACTTCTAGAATCACCGGAGGCTATTGGGCGCACTTCCAAGTTACGTTTCCACATAGAAGCTATTAGGCACATTTCTGAATTCACTGGGAGACTATTGGGCACACTTCTAAGTTCAACATTCAAAGAGAGGTAGTTGGGCACAATTCTAAAATTCTAAGAGAGGCTATTGGCTACACTTCTAGGTTCAACTTTTCACAGCGAGGCTATTGGGCATACTTCTTAATTCATAGAGAGGTTATTGGGCACACTTCTAAATTCCCCTCTATGTACTCATCCCCTCTATGTACTCGACCCCTCTACGTATTCATCCCTCTATGCACTCATTTGCTCCCCGCACTCATCCGCTTTAAGGACTTGTGCTTTACACACATTCAACAGCAGTATCCTGTTCCATGTATTCATCTCTACACTCATCTGTTCTATGCCTTCATCCGTTCTGTACATTCATTCTCACTGTACACTTATCTACCCATCCGCTCTATTCACTCAATTAGCTCATCCGCTCTATCCGCTTATCAGGTTTATACATTCATCTGTTCTATCCACTCATCTGCTCTATCCACTCATCTACTCTATCCACTCATCCGCCATATATACTCATCCGCCATATACACTCATCCGTCGTATATACTAATTCGCCATATACACACATCATCTCTACACACTCATCCCCTCTACACACTCATCCCCTCTACACACATCCCTCTACACGCTCATTCCTCTACACACTCATCCCTTCTACGCACTCATCCCCTCTAGGCACACATCTCTACACACTCATCCCCTCTACGCACTCATCCCCTCTACACATTCATCCCCTCTACACACTCATCCCCTCTACACACTCATCCCCTCTACACACTCATTCCTCTACACACTCATCTCCTCTACACATTCATCGCCTCTATGCGCTCATCCCCTCTACACATTCATTGCCTCTACGCATTCATCACCTCTACGCACTCATCCCGTCTACACACTCGTCCCCTCTACGCATTCGTCCCTTCAGTGCACTCGTCCCTTCAGTGCACTCGTCCCCTCGACGCAGTCGTCCCCTCGACGCATTCGTCCCCTCGAGGCATTCGTCCCCTCAACGCACTCATCCCCTCGACGCACTCATCCCCTCGGCGTACTCGTCGCCTCCCCGCAATCGTCGCCTCTACGCACTCGTCCCCTCTATGCACTCGTCCCCTCTACTCACTCGTCCCCTCTACGCACTCATCCCCTCTGCGCACTCATCCCCTCTGCGCACTCATCCTCTCTGCGCACTCATCCTCTCTGCGCACTCATCTCCTTTATGCATTCATCCCATTTTATGCATTCATCTCCTCTGCGCACTCGTCCCTCTAGGCACTCCTCTGCTCTCTGCACTCATCCACTTTAGGCACTTGTGCTTTACACGCATTAACAGCGTTATGCTGTTCCATATATTCATCTCTACACTCCTCTGTTCTATAGCTTCAACCGTTCTGTACACTCATCCTCACTGTACACTTATCCATTCATCAGCTCTATACACTCATCTGCTCTATACACTCATCCGCTCTGTACATTCGCAAGGTCTGTACATTCTTCTGCTCCAGTGATCTACACACTCTCCGTACTTCCATATTCATCCGTTATCAGTATTCATGTGCTCTACATACCCATCTGCTTCAGGTATTCATCTGTTCTACACACTTATCCGCTGTATGCTCATCCGTTCCGGATGTTCATCTGTTTTACGCTGTTCTTCCTCTCATGCATTCTTCCACTTAGCGCATTCCTTAGTCCTACCTGATTTATCCATTCTAACTAATTCATCTGCGCGATTCCTTTAATTCGTTCTGCATGCATTCTGTTCATTTCAGGAGTTTAAATCACTTTACTGTTTCCGTATGTTTTACTCTAATAATCCTTTCGCTGTTTTGCTCTACTTTTATTCATTTAATTCTGTTTGCCCTTCTAGTTTATATTAGGGGTTGTTAGCTGTTAGTTTCTCGCATCAGGTGGTTTGACGGATTGGTGTCCTTGAGTTGCTGTTGCTCTGTTTGGGTTATTTTGGAAGGGGTTGGCTTTAGGGGAAGAGCCAGGTTTTCAGGAGTTTGTGGAAAGACATAAAATCCTCAGTTAGGCGGATGTGGGGTGGGAGAGAGTTCCATAACGTGTGGGCCAAGGCTGAGAATGACGATCCGCCTAACCTGATTGAGTTTGTCTTCGGTATGACTAGGAGACTGGTTGAGCTTGATCTTAGGGTGCGTGGAGGGTGGTAGGGTTTTAGCTTGTCTTGAAGATATTGAGGTCCGTTTTTATGCAGTGCTCGATGGGAGATGCACAAGGTTTTGAAGGTCACTCTTCAGGCTACTGGAAGCCAGTGTAGCGTCTTAAGAGCTGGGGAGATGTGGTCCCTTGGGCCGAGCGCAAGTAGCAATTTGGCTGCCGCGTTTTGTGCTCTTTGGAGTTTATTCAGTTGGTACGCGTGAACTCTGAGGTATAGAGGGTTTGCGTAGTGCAGTCTTGATATAACGATTGATTGGACCGCAGAGTCTGTTGGGAAAGGAGAGATATGGAAAGGTGCGCCTAAGGGTTTTAAGATGGTAGTGGCAGGACTTTGAGACATTGTTGACTTGGCGTGAGAGTGTTAGGTCAGAGTCTAGGGTGCATCCAAGATTTTTCACTGAGTTGGAGGGGGTCGGTAAGTTGCCCATGGTGGATGGCCAGGGAAGTGGGTGTGGAAGGAGTTTGGAATTGCCACATACCATGATTTCTGTCTTGGAGGGGTTTAACAGGAGGTGGCTTTGGGTCATCCAGAGGTCTATGTCGATGAGGCAGGAGGTTAGGTCAGGTCGGGAGTTGGGTTTTGAGTCCAGGAGTTTTAGAATTAGTTGAGTGTCATCGGCGTAGTTGTAGCACAGGATGTTGTGTGATCGAATTATTGGTGGGAGGGTGATCAAGTAGAGATTGAACAGGAGGGCGGATAGGCATGCTCCTTATGGGACTCCCGTGTCAACTGGTCGGGCTTGGGAGGTATAGGTGGAGAGTATTGTTGTTTGGTACCGATCTTTGAGGAATGAGGCTATCCTTTTAAGAGCGGTTCCACAAATTCCTAGGGAGTGGAGGCGGTCTAGGAGGATTCAGTGATTGATTGTGTCAAAGGCGGTGGATAGGTCAAGAAGGATTAGTGCTGCGCATCCCGCAGAGTCGGCAGTCATTTTAAGGTCATCCCAAATAGAGGTTAGGGTGGTTTCAGTTCCGTGACGGGCTCTGAAACCTGATTGAGCGGGGTCTAGGAGATTGTTGGCTTCGACAAAGGCATTTAGTTGGGAGTAGGCAGTTCGGTCAATGAGTTTGGCAAGGGATCTGGTGTTTGAGATAGGGCGGTAGTTCTTGGGCTCGAGAGGGTCGAGCGAAGGTTTTTTAATTAGAGGTTTGACGTGAATCGTTTTGAATGCGTCAGGAAAGATACCAGAGTGAATGAAAGTGCACATGGGTGCAGGAGACAGTGGTTTCTTTCTACATTATGGTAACGGTTCCACTTATTTGCTGCATAGCTCCATGGCGGTGCACAGGTTGGGTAGGAGTGCTGGTGGCAGTGGTGTGTATGTGGATTTTCATAATTGGTGACATGGTGACATGCATGGTGGCAAGAGCCTAGGACTTGAGCACACCCAGGGCAGTGATGCATTTGTGACGCTGAATCAGTTAAAGGGTGGTGACTTGTACCGAATGGTTGTCGAGTACATTTCAGATGCAATAGAGCAGCAGAAGTGAGCTGCCATGCGTGTACGTTTGGTTTTGCAGGTGAGGTCACTGTTAGAACATGGTAAAGTTTTTCATGTGTGGTTGGAGATGGTAATGTGAAATGTCACACAGTGTGGGCACTGGGTGCAGTGTTTGCATATTGTCAGTATGGAAGAGGGTATTGTTGAAGTGTAGCTTATATGTGCTTGGATAGTGCGCTGTGTGCAGATTGCTTGGAGTAGGAGCAATGTTGTGAACAGTTTGTGGTTAGGTTGGCAGTGACACAATACTTTCTGAGTGGAAGTGGGTAAGACCATAGTCTGTGAATGAAAGGGTGTAGGGATGCCGGAGAGAGTGTAATGTTTGTAGAATATGGTAATGGTATGTTTGTAGATACTGCTAATTGTAACAGGTTTTCGTGAATGTATGTTCTATGGTATGGGGGAGTTGGGTAGAAGTGCCAGTACGTATGTTACGTTTGTTTGATTTGATTTGATTTGATATGCTTATAACACGCTCTAAACGGACTGAACCCTGTAATGGTGCAGATGGAGTTTATACACAAGCTGGTACAAAAAGTAGATTTAATAAATGTTTCCAATGCAGGAATAGCACTCCAGCTAATGCTAATAAATGAGATATTATTTAAACAGGAATGTTTTGAGTGCTTTACGAAACTTGAGCAGAGTGTCAAGGGTCCCAATCTCCCTAGGTAGACTATTCCAGAGTCTTGGGCCGTATACCGAGAATCTTCTGTCACCTCTAGACACAAATGTGGATGATGGAATGATTAACAGTGCTTGGTCATAGATCGTAGACATCTGGACGGTTGATAATACATAAACTTATCCTTCAGGTAGTCCGGTGACAAATTATTCAAACATTTAAATACCAGACAAGCTATTTTGAATTTTATCCGGTCTTCGACTGATAATGACTTTGACGTTTGTGCATAATGTTAGCTGCAAACATGGTTGCATGCATGTATCCATAGTGTTGTGGTGGGTGTGGGCAAGGGCTGCACTGTTGTGTGCATGGCCAAAGATGTGCTGGGTGCGCCGCAGGATCTTTGGTGGATTCTGCGGTACTTTCAGGATTACACGTGCCACATCCTGGGTGGCCATGTGGATGTATGCGGATGGAGAAATCGTGCATACTTTTACTGAAGTTTGCAGTGAACATGCTTTGGAATGGCATGACACTTGTACTGTAAATGTATAACAGTACATTTGAACTCTGGTATAGGAGTGACAGTGTTGGATGATGGCGGCTTCGATGCGATTGGTGGATGCGTGTGTGCCTATTTATGCGTAACCCAATGAGGTAGTGCTGCAGAGAAGATAGTGGAAAGGGAAGAAGCACTGCTCCAGTTTTACAGGGTTGCGGCCCTCGCAGTACTTTGGGAGGTGCACACCACAATCTGCCCTTCCCACCATGTTGGAAGGAATGGAGGCATTGTGGTGTGCTGCGGATGTCTGCAATTTCGGCGTTGTCCTTGACTTTTGCAAAGAAGTGGTCACTTTCGCGCCTTTTCATGTTGTCGTGGTACAGTACGGAGCTCAGCATTTGGGTTACGCGCCTTGTTCATGTGTGTTGCATCAACTCAAGAGATTGATGAAAGCAGTGAAGATTTTTTTTCCCACTGCGAAAATTGTATTCTCATCTATACCTCCAAGAAGAGGGTGGGACTATTCTAATGCAGTTTGTTCACACCCAGAGGGCGGAAGGTGTATCATCAATGGAAGAATGGCTACTTTTTTGTGCAATTCTGCAATGTTCTTCGCAACAATGACATCATTGATTCTCAAAATGTGGATTTATTCCATGACAATGGCATTTCTTTGTCCAACATTGGCAATGGTATTTTGTTGCTCCATCTACAAGATGCGTTGAAGAGCTTACTGTAAGAATGCGTGGAGTACAGTAAAAGAAAAATCTGTATAAAGAGCAAAAATCCTTTTCTTATCCATGCCACTAAGAAGAGTATGTGACTGTTCTAATGCAGTTTGTTCACAGCGAGAGGGCGGAAGGTGTATCATCAATGGAAGCATGTCTACTTTTTTGTATGATGCTGCAATGTTCTTCTGTAACAATGACATCATTGATTCTAAAAATGCGGACTTATTCCATGACAATGGCATTTCTTTGTCCAATATTGGGAATGGTGTTTTGTTGTTCCATCTACAGGATGCAGTGAAGAGCTTACTGTAAGAATGGAAAGAGAGCAGAAAAATAAAAATCTCTGTAAAAACTACTACTAAAAGGAGGGTTTCCTTAAAAGTATCTAAAAAAACAAAACCACAAAAGGCTCTTTTTAGAACCACCACTACATATGAAATCCACTGTCCTGGTTGAAATGTATTCCGCCACACCCGCACACAGCATGAAAAGTACGGGGACAGCGCGTTACCTCCGGGATTCCACGTGCCACATCCAGCCCATTTGTAGAATGCCGCGCATGGAAATGGATCCTATGGAAGCTAAAAGATTGTGCAATAAGGCTTCTGGGTGTGGTGTGAGCAAGAATGTGTTGGAAGCGTAACTTTTACAAAATAGTCACCAATTAAATATTATAGCATTGTATATAATCTTACTAGCAGGTAATTGCAATAGCTACTGCAAAGGGTGGGCAGGGACTTGGACACGCATTGCGAATGAAAGCCGCCGACTGCAACTTGCTCCTAATAACCACTGTGTTCCTTTCTTCTTGCCTGTGAACAAAGGGGCACTCTACAGGTTGCTATGATCAGTACAATAATACAGCAAATGTATATATCCAACGTCTGATGTACTAGTCCTAAACAGTTTGTGCAGTGGCGCTGGCATATGTCTGAATTTCTCACCAGGGGTAATGTGTTATCGCAGATATTGATCTGCAGCATATTGTATGACATGTATCATGCCACAAAACTGCTATTTGTACATCTTCAAATACAGAAATCTGTGCATCGAAGCAAAAGTACCGTCACTTCATGGCACGACATTAGCCGTATCTGTAGCATTCATGGAGATGAATACATTTTGCCACATAGGAATGCTTTTCATCAGGAGACACACAGTTTCATTAGGCAGAGCAACAAAACAGTTGTTCAGGCACATGCGGCCACAATACCTTTGCAACCCGCACTCATAATCTGTGAGATCCAAAGATTTTGTTGTTTACTTAGCTGTGCTTACATTTAACTGTCTGCGAGTTAGCAAGCAGCAACAGCGTTCCTATTTTCCAGACTCACTACGGACTGTCATATGTGGAGTGTAATCTTGTATGCACCTGTACAAACCGCAGTGAGCAATTTGCTACGTAACCTCAGGGTGCTAAGTGCAGAGATGGTGTGTCAGTTTCACAGGTCATGGAAGGGCAAGCAGCTCATCAATCAATGTAATGGGACATTTAACACGGCCACTGTACACTGGAGCATCCTGCTCCTTGCTCTCAATGGGCCTCAGGCAGCCAGGCTTGACGCAGCCAAAAATCGGTAGCTTTGCAACACGAAATCAATAGACAGCAGGACTGTTGGAAATGCTGTAGCCTATTGCATGAATCAGTAGGGTTGGTGACAGGGGTGGCATTACCAGGAGACAGAGGATAACATACGCATACATATAACTGTGCAACCGACAGACGTCCGGTGCCACGACTAATGAAAAGTGAATGAGAAGATGTGGACAAGAGGCCAGTACTGTAGTCCTATGGACACTTCCATTGTGATTGGAAATACGCCGGACCTATGTACTCTCAGTAGGAAACTTTCATTTTGCTAACCTGCAGGCATCTCGGGCAGCACTGTGCGCTACAGAGTCACAATGCAATTACAGCACCAAAGCAACAACTACACACACACTGACAAACAGTTTACATGTACACGTTTAATTTGTAAGAAACATTGCCAGTATTAAGACAGGGTAGGGGTAGTTCTAATTGTTTAGCAATTGTTCAATTTTTACATACAAGCTGTGTACGTTGCTTTTTACAGCGCCTCATAGATTTCGTGTGGCTATATGCTGTTGCAGAAGAGGTGCCGCTTCTGATGCATTCCTTCATTGTAAAGTATTTCCTGTTACACACAAACATATGTGTGAAGTGTATATAAAGCAATACATATTAACTACAATACTTTCTAGACTGTGCTGCTTGCCAATGCAGTTACTATAGTTACTCATTTAGTGAAGAAGGACGTTCTCTTCCAGCAATTCTAGGGTGCTTGGCATTGTTGCGTAAAAAAAACAAATACCATGGTTTGCTATTGTGGTACAATGCAGAAATTCTGCAATCATAGGAGAGACTTCAGTGTAGTTACCACGTTGCAGTTACGTTCTGCTCTCAATACTTTGCATTCCTTACTCTGCTATTTGCTTCTTCGTTTCCATGTACAGCGGCAGTGTGGTAATATTGTTGGACGCACACGTCACTTCGTGTTCTGGTGCATTCCATTATGGTGCATACTCTATGCCTTTGGTCTGTTTGTTTCACAAGTACAGCATTTGCACACTTAACTTACTTCATTCTCCTTGCAATGTACATACATGGTGCAATTTGAACATGTTTATTCACGTTGGTGAATGGTAGCAGTATGTAAGAGAACTCATGCTGTTTCCAGCACTTTGAATGCTAGCCGCTATATGCGCACAGACGTACAGTTTGTGGTTACTGTGCTCATCGGTATGGAGATATCAATTTCGTATGCTCTATGGTACATCTACACAAACTAATGGATTCCTACTAAAAACCTATCAAATAAACCAACCAAAAACATTGTTAAAGGGACATTATGGTTAAGTTGCACTACTAAAAAACCTAACTGATTATCTTCATGCACATAAATGATTGCTGGGGTAGAGATAGTGTGGGTAGGGTGGGTGGGGGTGGGGTTGAGAGGTGGGGGCAGGGTGGGTATAAGAGTGGGGGTAGAGAGAATGGGGCTAGGGTCAGTGGATGAAGGTAGAGAGAGTGGGGGTAGGGTGGGTGGGGTAGAGAGAGTGGTGCGGCTGAGTGGTTGGGGTGGAGATACTAGGTGGTGGGGTGCCTGAGTGGTGATAGTTGGTTTGGGGCAGGAAACATGAGCAATAAAGCAGTTTTGGGCGGTCTTGTGAAATGTAGCCCAAAGTAGCCCAAGCACAACCTAACCAGCGTAATGGGGGTGGGGTCAGTGAGGATAGAGAGAGTGGGAGTGGTGTGGGTGGGGGTAGAGAGAGTGTGGGTAGGTTGGGTGGGTGGGGTAGAGAGAGTGGCGGTAGGGTGGGCACGTGGGGTAGAAAGAGTTGGTGTAGGGTGGGTGGCTTGGGTAGAGAGAGTGGGTGTAGGGCGGGTAGGTGGGGGTAGAGCGAGTGGGGGGAAGGGTGCGCAGTTGGTAGAGAAAATTGGGATAGGGTGTGTTGGTGGGGGGAGAGAGAGTGTGGGTAGTGTGGGTGGCGGGAGCCAGAGTGGTAGGGTGTGTAAGAAAGGCATGGCATCAAAGTAAGACAGACACAAGTGATCACAGTTCAAGGTTGTTTATTAAACTGTAAAATGGGGGAGCAAAACACCTAATCTAAACCTACATCTAAGATGGGAGCAAGCTACGCCCATCAAATAATAACAATAATACAGTCCTATACTATGAAAACCTGTTGCCAGTCCTTACCACTATGTTTAAGAAGTGTATGGGGATAATGTACACAAGAAAAGAGAGAAGTGTTCACAAAATGATAAATCAGGATGTTATGGCCGGGGTCTCCCTTCCCCACATTTTTAGCACGGGACAAGGCGGGACTTTTGAGCAAAGCACACTCCTGGTCTTCAAGCTTACAGTTCCTTTTCTCTGTATCAGGGCCTTCTGTGCCCAAGTCTCTTCTCATGCAAAGTCTCTTGTTTCAGAGGTCCTGATATGCCAAAACAACAAACAAAAGTTCCTTCTGTTAACTTTTGCATCGGGTGATTACCCTTTCACTCTTGGATCCCCCTCAGTCGTCAGCATCCCTCAGTCGGGCTCAGGCCAAACAATTCACTGTGGACATCCCTCAGTCAGTTTCATACTTATCATCACAATGTTGCTCACTAAGCTTCTTCACAATTTTACTCTTTTTTTAAAAAAGCGTAATTGGTTTTAAATCACTTAAACAACAAAAAACCAATACAAAACACCATACAATAAACAGCCGTCAAGGTACTCTCAGTTCTTGCTCTATATGCCTAATCCCACCCATCCCTCCTCCACCATAGCTTATACCAATACCCTTTCCATCATTACATCCACTGTGGTTGTATCGTCACCTTCCTCTATCGAGGTGTCCTCATCCCTCAATCCAGACTGGGTCCATGAGTCGCTTGCCAGCCCATGGCGATTCTACGCTTGGCTAGTATGTAGGCCAAGTCCTTCAATATGCTTACATGTTTCATTTTACGTGTTCTGGGAAACCCTCCAATCATGCATGCCCACATAGATCCCACATCCAGTTTGATCCCTCTTTCATTCAAGCGCTGGGCTACCTCCTCCCAAACCTTCCTATTTCCGGGCATGCCCAAAACATGTGTATCAATCCCGCGTTCACCTCCCCACATTTAGGACATGATTATATCCCGGCATTCCTGAATCTCGCAATCCTTTGAGGAGTCATGTACGCCCTGTGGGTAATATACAGCTGGAATTTGTGTAACCTTGCGTTCCTAGACACTTTTTTGTGATATCCCTGGGCTCTTACCCACAGCCCGTCTTCCATAGGCTCCCCCGCCTCCTTTTCCCAGTCTTGCCTAAGTTGGAGCACCTCCCCGCCGACCTTGGACATAAGTAGTCCTTAAATCTTGGAAACCTTGTGTCCCCCATCTATCACATCATACATCATTTCTATGGTCGTGTCGGGTTGACCGCCTAACCCGTCACCTGCCCACGTGCCTTTCACTATATGCACTAGCCTGGTGTAAGTGATGTGTTGACACGTGTGGTGGAAGATACCGGGTTGGATAGGGATGTGTTGATCCCAATGCAACCCGGTATCTTCCACCAACGTGTCAAATTCCAGCACCTCCCCATCTTGCCAGACATCCCACAGTGTTGCTATGCCCCTTGGTTACCAGAGCTTACGTATCACTGCACGTAATTGCGCATCTACTCCACTCAGGGTCACCAGCGGTATTTGTGGGGAACATGGTGCAGGGCATCCCATGGCCCGGCACGCTCTTTGCCATATATGAACTCCCACCTCCAGCATCCCATTGCTCCTCTTCTGCTGAGATTTTGGCAACCAAATCCATTTTTTTCAGATATAACAGGCAGCATTCTGCCTGTAACAGCCTAGATTCGGGGGTCGGGTTATCTGACAACCACCTGGCCACATATTGTAGTTGACTAGCTAAAAATTGTAGCTCGAAGTTCGGCCACCTAATGCCCCCCTATCGTATGTGTTTTGCAGTTTCCATAATGCTATCCTGTTTCTAGTATCATGCCATATAAACCCCCTGCACACGTTCTGGAGTTTGACAAAGAACCGCCTGGGTATGACATAGGGTATATTCCCAAAGAAGTGCAATAACCTCGGCAACACCACCATTTTCAACAATGCCACTCTCCCCATCATAGTCAGGGGCAGCCTGGCCCAAAACTTCATGCTGCGTTCAATGTTAGTTACCGCCCTCTCCGTGTTATTTATATGTTCAACCTTGGCCGTGTGATATACTTCATTCCCCAGGTATCTAAAGGTCACAGTCTCCCACTGTATCTGGAGGATCGGTAGCTCCACTCGTGGTACCCCTTTGTACCTACCCAGTAGGAATATACACGACTTCTTAGGGTTCACTGTAATACCAGAGTATGCAGCAAACCTATCCATCACTTCCAGAATAAACTGTAGATTCTCCTTGGGGTATTTCAGGTACAATAGCATATCATCCGCGTACATGGATATCAAGTATTGCCCACCTTTTGTGGGGATACCTACTTCCCCATACTGTTGCCTCAGATATATTGCCAGCGGCTCCAGCGCTAAAATGAATAACATTGGGGACCATGGGCACCCCTGTCTGGTACCTCTGCCGGGTTGCCACCGATCTGAGATAATGGCACCCGTCTTGACTCTTGCCAATGGTGCCCTGTACAACAGCTGTACCCACCGCAAGTACACCAGCCCCATCCCGTATCCTCTCAAGGCTGCCTTCAGCCAGGTCCATTTGACTGAGTCAAAGGCCTTCATTGCATCAAGTGATATTATCATGACCTCCT
The DNA here is from genome assembly GCF_040938575.1 of Ambystoma mexicanum. Classification (NCBI taxonomy): domain Eukaryota; kingdom Metazoa; phylum Chordata; class Amphibia; order Caudata; family Ambystomatidae; genus Ambystoma; species Ambystoma mexicanum. Next base: position 850,627,772 of record NC_090936.1, on the reverse strand, counting down.
GTGGGTCCTCCACTGTCTGTTCAATTACATGATGGAGTCTCCTTAGGTTATCCGATGTGTGCCTGTGCGAGACATATCCTGTCTGGTCGGGATGTATGAGTCCCCCAATGGCCGGGCGCAGTCTATACGCAAGCACTGCAGTAAGAATTTTGCTATCCTTATTAAGCATGGACAGCGGTCTATACGACCCGCAATCCATGCCTGGCTTGTTGGGTTTGAGAAGTGGGATAATAATCGCTTCCCTAAGTGACTCCGGCAGTACTCCCACCTCTAATGCTTCATTGAGCATTTCTAGCATCGGGGGGAGCAATTCCGCTTTGTATGTTTTATAGAACTCACTAGAACTCCGGGGGCCTTCCCAGTGGGCAAGAGTTTTATTACCTCCTCCAGCTCCTCCAAAGAGATTGGGGCCTCCATCCTCTCTATATCTGATGCTCCTAGTTTGGGAAGGCCTATATCTTCCAAACTTTCAACTATGTCTGGCTCCGTCTCACCTCTCGTGTCCTCATATAATCTTTGATAAAACTCTACAAAACCCTCATTCACTTCATGCTGCATGTCCAGAGTCTGTCCATCTGCGCCCCATATGGCCCTAATCGGCTGGCTAGGATGTTCGTTCTTATACAACCAGGCTAACAACCTACCTGGCTTATCCCCCCGCATGCTGTCTTTCAATATATTTTTTATAGTTCAATTTGCATAACTTCTCACAGTAATCTTCACACTCCCGCTGCAGCAGCCTAACAGACTCTGGCACTCCAGGGGAGTCTTCGACCTGCTGCATAAGTTCTTCCAACTTCTTTTCTGCTATGCCCAGCCCTCTAGTGATCTCACCCTGCAGCCCTCTGGATTTAGCTATTGGCGCTCCCCGCACTACCACTTTAAACGCCTCCCATAATGTACCCGCAGATTTCACACTCCCAGTATTTGTTCTAAAATATTCCACTATCTCCTTCCTCAGGTCTTCTCTGAACATTGCATCTTTCAATGCCTCTGCTCTGAGTCTCCAAATTGGAATCCGTGCTCTAGATGGCGAGTACTGCCATTCCACTATTAGTGTCGAGTGGTCCAAGAGGACTCTTGCTTTATATTCTGAGCGCACTAGCTCCCCCATCAATTCCGACGTGGTAAACACATAGCCAATCGGGTATATAGATCGTGTGGGGCCGCATAATGGGAGTACTGCCTGTCTCGTGGGTGATGCGTTCTCCATACATCCTTCAAATGAAATTCCCCCAATAGGGTTTGTAAGGCCTTAGCCGCCGGGGTCGGCTTCAAGCTCTTATCATCAGATCTATCTATGGTGGGGGCCAACGTGCAATTGAAGTCCCCTCCCCATTTAACTGCACCTCCCATGTATGGACTGAGCTTACTATAGCAGTTCTTAAAATAGCCCACTGTGTCCTGGTTTGGAGCGTATATGTTAATAATACTCACTTCTCTGTTCTCCACAAAACCCTTTATCAGTACCGCTCTTCCATCTGCTTCTATAGTGGATTGTATTAGTTTAAACAGAACATGTGGCACGATCCACGTAATAACCCCCTTGGCATATGCTGAGTAGGTCGCTCCCCATGTGGTGCCCTTCCATTTCCTACCCGCAACCTCCTGCTTCTCCTTTGTTAAGTGGGTTTCCTGTAACAGAGCGATATCAATCCTCTGTCGTTTAAGGTACAGCATAATTTTGTTCCTTTTCATAGAACTATTGAGTCCCCTGACATTCCAGGTGACTATCTTCAGATTCCCCATCTCATCCATATTCCGCCTCGTCCTTCGCTCTCCTTACAGTCCTCTGCACACACCACAGCGCATTGGCAGAAGTTTGTACCTTGACTATCACTACCACAGCAAACCTCCCAACTCCCCTCCCACCCTCCAACCATCCCCACCTCAACTGCCCCTACCCTTAACCCCTCCCAACCCCAACTGGTGCCCAGCTCCATCCCTGGATCTCAGGCTAACCCGCATCTAGCCCTTTCCTGGCGCTGCCAGTACCAGGGACACAGCAGGGGATATCACCCTACTGGTGACTCTACTAATCTATCTAATGGGGGAGGGGTTGCGTTACCCTTACAACTCCCTATGTTATGCTGCAATATGCAGCACACTGCGACTTAACTCTGGCGGCATTCACGACCATATTCCAGTCCACAAAAGTCTGCACATTGATTATTAGACTATACCAGCCACCTTAAACTTAGACTAACTTATCAACATTATAACGCAGGTTCACTTATCCTGCCCGCTTTTTTCTGGACCTTCTGCTTCTGCTGGGCTGCCCTGAGCATCTAGCCAGTGCACCGCCTCCTCAGGTGTCTCGAAAAAGATAGCTCTGACCTTATGTAGGACCTTTAGTTTCGGCGGGTATAAGAGCATGAATTTGAAGCCAGCTGCTCTCAGCCGTCATTTAACTGCCACATAATTAAAGCGTTGCCTCTGTACCAACATGGTGTAGTCCAGGTATGCAGTCACTGTTGCGGAGGCTCTGCATATCGTTCCGCATTTACAAAAAAATTCCAGGATCTTTTCCCTGTCTCTGTAGTTCAGGATCTTGATGATGATAGCTTGGGGAGGGGCACCCGGGTGTGGTCTCCTGACCTGCGCTCTATGTGCCCTTTCCACTGCAAATCCCTGGGAAAGCTCACCCACACCAATTTACTGGATCAGCATGTTCTCCGCGTAGTTCGTCGGGTTGGAGCCTTCTTCCCCTTCCAGCAACCCCACCATGCTAATGTTGTTGCGTCTCACCCGTCCTTCCACCTCCTCTGCTTGGTCCTCTAAGTGGCGCACTTGTTGTTGCAGTATTTGGACCTCCCTGGCATTAGCGGTGCTAACCTCTGTGTAAGTTTTCACTGCACTTTCCAAGCCGCTTGTTCTGTCTGCCAGTGCCCTCACATCTTGACGCAATAGGCCAACGTCTACTCCAACCGTATCTATCTTAGTCTCCAGCCCAACCTGCATCTCCGCCATGGCTGTATCAAGTGTGGTCTTCAGTTCTGATATGGCATCCAGAATCCGGTGGTCGCTGTGTTGAGAGGCCACAGACCCAGGCGTGTCATCTTTCGCCTGTGCTGGCATGATCAGGGAGGGCGACGTCTTGGCAAAAATGTCCATTGTGGGTTGTTTGCCTTTTGCTTTGTCCCCCTTGAGTGCCGGTCCCTCGTCCGTCAGGCGTGTTTGCCTCCCAGAGTCCGGTGGTGCCACTTATCCGCTCCTATACTGGCCGTGAGGCGCAGCTCCGCGTTGCAGGATGTCTCTGCAGGCCTCTACTTTCTTCGGCTCTATCCACTGTCCGGGGTCCGGCCCTGTCTCAGAGTTTTGCGTATTTCTAGTTGCCCCTTGTCCGCCATTTGTGCAACAGGGCGCCTCCCCTCGTCAGCACCCGTTCAATACATTCTGCAGTCTATGCCTGAGGGGGTCGCTGGGCCCGCACCCGGTAGATCTCAGTGGGGCGCCTCTTTTGCTTCCACCAGTGCCCAGAGGCTACAGGCTGCGTGCCACGCTTGGTAGCCCTTATTTATGTGCTCCTGCCCCCTCCGCTCCTCACCCAGCACACATGTCCCAGTATGGTGTGATCGCTTGCAATCTCGGCCACGGTAGCCTCAGTATTCTGCCCCAGGTGACGCCGGGCCTAAGCAACCTCTGTTATACGTTGCGCCAGGAGGGGCGCACCAGTCCAGCAGTGAGGGCTCATCGTGCCCCAGTATCTGTCCGTAGCCTTGGCTCTCAACGTGCTGGTGAGGGCACCGGAGTGGGGGTGGTGAGGGCACCCCTTCTTGATATGAGATTATAGCAATGTCTTCCATGGCCCTTCTTCCCACTTCCCTCACCATTTGCAATTGTTCTCCAGCTGCCTCTCCGCCCTGTGTCGTGCAAAGCTCTCTGCCTGCCCAGCCACCCTCCCGTGTCTCGGTGCCGTGTGGGCAATACCGTGGCAGATGGCCGAACTTCTTGATTCCTGCGGTTCCCATCCACTATCCAGTGGTTTCCGTTTGCTGGCTCCTGCCAGTCTGCTTTCTGCCCGCAAGGCATCTGCTACCCGCACCGGGTTCTTCCTCCGATGTTATGTAGGATCCTTTACCTACATGCAGCTGGGCGCTCCTGCTCTTTATAGCTATTATAGCTGGCAGCTCTCGCCACTGGGCTCCTTCGATGGGGGCTGCCGTGCCTCCAGGCGTGTATTTTCACCGAGTAGGGTCTCCCCCGGGTTGCTGGGCTCCCAGTGTTCGATTACAGGGATGCCAGCTCTTTCAGGATCTCGGGCCGCGTCACGCCCACCGTTGTCCTCCGGAGAGTGGGGTCCTCCAGCTGTCTGCCCCCATGTTTGCAATGTCGGTGACAGGTTGATGAAGGTTCACGCGGACCCGTGCCCTGTGGTGCCGCCGGTGTCCCAGTAGTTCTCAGGCGCGCCGCAAGCACCGGTCACAATCACCTCCTTGTTACATTATCTTGTTTTGTATCAGGGTGCCTGCCATTTTGTATCCAGTTTATGCGGATCGGGCCATCCTTCATTCTCTCGTAGCTCCCGCGGCCCCTCTCGGTTACACTCTTTCTAGCTCCCTGCTCATGCTCCACATGTTCAGCCGCCCGTCAGTGCTTTATAGTCCTAGCTTACTGCTCCAGCATGCCGTGTGCATCCAGATCGATGTCAGGTGTACAGGAGCTACTAGGAAACACAGCCTACTCCATGGCTGCCAAGCCACGCCCCTTCACAATTTTACTCTTGATGCCCCTCAGTCGGGTTTACTATCACCTTTCAATCACAATCTCCTTATTTGGAACATTCTAAAAGTCTCAATATCTCTCATTATGGGTCCGGCGGTAACCGTGCCAGTAAAACCGGCAGGTAGCCACCGGACCGTAATGATTTACCGGCACCTGACTTGCCAGAAACACTGGGGCATTACAACGCTGGCGGTCTGGTAAGTCAGGCACTAGTAAAATGTTGATCCCCATTCCCATAGGACCCTATGAGAGTGGGGACCACAGAAGCACAAGCACTGTTAATAACGGTGTCAGTGCTTCCATGAAAGTCTATGGGTGGGTGCTGTTTCGCCCGCCATGACTGACCTTGGCTGGCGGAACGGCACCGTCCGCAGACTCGTAGTTTGCCGGTCTGGAAACAACTGTGCCGGTAAGCTTACCTGCACCGTTGTTTTCGGACCAGGCAAACTTGTAATGAGGGCCAATGTCTTTTTAAACAACCCCATCGGTTTAGTGAGGCCCATCTCATCTGGCCTCAGACCTTCCAAAGCACTTGCCAGTCTTAAACGGAGACTTCTGAAGAGTGATTCCATCTCGCTGGGTCACTCTGTTAGTCTACGGCAAGTCTGGGTTTCACAGAAACGCAGCTAGCACTGCGTTCCCCTCAGCCAGATGCAAACGCCTGTTTCACAATTGTCACAACTCTGCAATGTGTCAAGGACTTTCGATTGCACAATCTGGCTTGACCATTGCATGACCAACCTTAACCCCCTTATGCCGGCCTTCCCTATGGCCTCTTGGTACTTGTAGTTTCTTTACTCACAATGTAGAACACAATCTCTTTGTTCAGGAGAGGGGTACCAGCCAGAGACCTCCGAACGAGCGCCCATGTGGCTTTGGACCACTCTATGGGGGTCATTAGGCCCAGGCGTTAACCAATGGCACCATTAGCGCCATGGTTGATGCCGGAATCTGCCATGGTGAATGGCAGAATTACCGCCCCATTCCAAGGTTGGGCTCAATGGGAATGGGGAAGGAGGTAATTACGGTATTGCAAATTGCAGTACCGTAATTACCTCCAAGGTCCCTTTGTGGGTCCCTTCCTTTACGCCTGGTGAAACCAGCCATTATGGTAGGGACCCGCAAAGGGACCTCGTAATTGCGCGCTAAGGGATTACCGGCACCAGTGCCCTTACCGGTACCGGTAATCCCTTACCGCCTGGGTTGTAATGAGGCCCTATCTCTGTTAGCAAGTTTGTTCACAAAAAACTTCTGTCTATTAATCTTCTTAATGTTGCCATTGCAACCTTGAGCGTAACACAGTCCGGTCTACTATCAGGTTCTTCCGACTCACCGGCTGTGTTGAACTCGTTGGTGTTTCTTTTGCTGCTGAAGTCAAGGATGGTATCACGATGGCAACTGCATCTCCCTGCCCTGGCTATAAATGCGAGAGAGTTCCATGTATCGCTGACATCCTTCACACCATTCGCCAGCTGCAATTCCCGGTCATATGTTTCTTTCATCGGAGGGTTTGCAGGTTTGGGTTGAAAAGGGCAAGGGCAACTCCTTCCTTGACATCCTTTCCGGTCTCTCTGCCTTTCTCCTCCATTTTAACTGCCATCCTAGTATAGCTGTTTCCTTGTGTGTTAAGCCTTGCTCAGAGTGTGCTCTCGTGCTCCGCCTTTTATCCCTCTGGGGAAGGGGAAGGGCAGTCAATTGTGTGTAGTTGTCAGCAATTGTCTGACTCTGCCTGACCCTCGTGTTGGGACATGTGAGGTAAACGGCTCTGGTACTAGTCCGTTGTCACTAACAGTGTGCAAAATTGTTTGTGTAGGAAAAAGGGGGGGTAGAGTTTCTAAATATCCAATTTGGCAGGACTGGGAAAAGGTGTGAAAAGGAAGAGGATACCGCGTCTCACCCTTTGGTGTCCCACTTCCACTCCTAGAAGAACCCTTATCCAGGTGATCCTTACGCACTTGTCCACCCCCAGAAACTAGATTCAATAGCGATGGCTGTGTCCTTGCCACCTGGATGACAGAACCCCAGGGACTAGTGAGTGAGACAACTTCAGGTTTCTCATATACCCTTCCCCTATGCAAGGTGGATATGCCTGTTCTTTGTCCAGGTTCCATGTTGTTAAGATCTGGGCGAGAACTGGGATGAGAGATGTCCAAGAACTCTCGCATATTCCATTGATTTGTTGTGGCTGGTATCAGTAGAGGTGTTGTGATTTCACTCGTTTCTGTACAGAAGCCTATAACTTCAGTTCAGGTCTCCTAGGCTGAGAGTTTTCCCAGTCCCATATTGGAGAGTTTTGGGAGCAGTATAATATGATTGTTTATTTATATAGCGCCTATTCACAATGTGTTTCAAAGCACTTCAAGGCAAGGGAGGGAACAAGGGAAAACACAACCACATTCTTACAGGCCATGAACAGTAAGGATGTGAAATTAACTATCGTACTCGGCCTCACGACATTTCAGATAGTGCAAGAGCTAAGACATAGATAAGGAAGGGAGGGGGAGAGTGGGAAGGAAATGGAAACAGACAGGCGACTACCGTACTAGGCCTGACGACATTTCTGGTAGAGCCGGAGAAAAACAAAAGGTGAGGGAGAGGGGTGCAGAAACGGAGGGGAGGAACAAAACAAGCGACTATCATACTAGGCCTGACGACATTTCAGTCAGATAGTGCTGGAGGCGTGGTGGGGAGGAAAAAACAGTAATGGGAGGTTGGAGGAAACAGACGAGGTTGTTATCATATTAGGTCCAGGGACAATTCTGATAGAGTAAGTGCATAGAAGAAAGTAAAGGGAGGAGATAGGAAAAGGGAGAAAGGAAGGGAGGAGAGAAAAGAGAGTAAGCAGTCAAATAGAGTGGAGAAGCAAGAGTGGAGAGCGAATACAATTGCAGAAGTCATTAGTAACACATAATGTTGCAAGCCAGGATACAAGATGAAGATGGGAACAGCATGATTCAGGGCCACCATGAGTACAAGATGCAAAGGAAGTCCAGCATGAGAGTTGAGAAAGAGTGACGCACCATGAATGAATGAAGACCATAAAAGTCAAAACCAGCATTGGCCACAAGACAGTGATGGTGAAGGAAGGCACCAGGTGGGTGGGGCTTGCTAAGTGCTGAAAAACAGCAGCAGGCAGGAAGGTACCAGGTGGGCAGGGCTTAGGCCAGCTGACCTAGATCCACTTGCACCTGCTCCCCATCTGCAAAGGAAAAGAAGCTGGAGGGCTCCTTAAGTAGAGAAACAGAGCGGCAAGCAGGAAGGCACCTGGTGGGCGTGACTTGCTAAGTGGTGAAAAAGAGCGGGAAGCAGGAAGGCACCAGGTGGGCGGGGCTTGCTAAGTGGTGAAAAAGAGCGGCAAGCAGGAAGGCACCAATTGGGCGGGGCTTGCTAAGTGGTGAAAAAGAGCGGCAGGCAGGAAGGCACCAGGTGGGCGGGGCTTAGGCCAGGTGACCTAGATCCACTTGCACCTGCTCCCCATCTGCAAAGGAAAAGAAGCTGGAGGGCTCCTTAAGTAGGGAAACAAAGCGGCAAGCAGGAAGGCACCAGGTGGGCGTGGCTTGCTAAGTGGTGAAAAAGAGCGGGAAGCAGGAAGGCACCAGGTGGGCAGGGCTTGCTAAGTGGTGAAAAGGAGCGGGAAGCAGGAAGGCACCAGGTGGGCGGGGCTTGCTAAGTGGTGAAAAAGAGCGGCAAGCAGGAAAGCATCAGGTGGGCGCGGCTTGCTAAGTGGTGAAAAAGAGCGCCAGGCAGGAAGGCACCAGGTGGGCGGCGCTTGCTAAGTGGTGAAAAAGAACGGGAAGCAGGAAGGCACCAGGTGGGCAGGGCTTGCTAAGTGGTGAAAAAGAGCAGCAGGCAGGAAGGCACCAGGTGAGCGGGACTTAGGCCAGGGGACCTAGATCCACTTGCACCTGCTCCCCATCTGCAAAAGAAAAGAAGCTGGAGGGTTCCTTAAGTAGGGAAACAGAGCGGGAAGCAGGAAGGCACCAGGTGGGCGGGGCTTGCTAAGTGGTGAAAAAGAGCGGCAGGCAGGAAGGCACCAGCTGGGCGGGGCTTAGGCCAGGTGACCTAGATCCACTTGCACCTGCTCCACATCTGCCAAACAGTAGTCTGTTTGCCAACAACTTTGGGGTAGAAAATCTCCAAATTGAGGTGGAGTTTCCTGTAAGAGAGTAGAAAAGGTAGGGAAATCCCACCCCAGAGTAACTTCTTCGGGGAGTCCAGGAATTATAGCTGACAATATTTTAAAGGATTTGCCCTGGATAGTAATGTGCACAGGTATTTTGGAGTACACCTCATTGTCCCTGTGTACACATGTAACTCTAACTAGAGCCGCATTTTCCAGGCCCTTTGTTGCAACCAAATCGGCCCGTAAAGCAGTTTGCTTGCTACCTTAGTCAATTAGGGCCCTCACCTGCCTCCCATTTACCCATGTCTTTTCGTGTGAAAAGTCAGTAGAAGCGTGACATAAACAGACAATAAAGGTCTCTAGCTCTTCTTCTGGTTCTTCCCTTTCTTCACCCTTTAAATAGCCTATTTCCATTAGTTCGTCTCTTAGATTCCTTGGACAATGTCTAGCTACGTTTCCAGTTTCCCTACAAGAAAAACAGACAGGAGGATGTGGTCTGCTTCCTTTTATTTCCTCCCTTTAGCTTAAATCTTTGGTTGTAGGATCAGTTCTTCCGATTTCTACTTTGTTTTCTCCTTGTTTATCTATTCCCTGAGGTTGAGGTCGGTGGATAGTCTTATGATCCTTCTGTTCCTCCCACCGATGGGCTGAGTGCAATTGATTTGCTGCATCTGAGTGGTTTTGTGCAGTCTCAATGGTCGTGGCTAAGGTAGGTTGATTTAACTGTACAACGGCTTTCTGCATGAAAGGGGGTAAGGAATTAGTGAATTGTTCTAGGGATAACATCGCAGTCAGTTCTTCTAAGGATTTGTTATTGATACACAGGGCCATCTTGTTTTTGACACGTTCACCCATCTCTAAGGTTTTTTTTTTACCTGGGTTTAATCTAATGGCTCTCAATTTCTGCTGATAAAAATTATTGCAGGTTTTCCCCACTCTTTTTAACAGCCCCTCCTTGATTGCTAGAAAGGTGGCACCCTCTGCAAGATTAAGTAGTTGATAGGAGGTTTGTAGTTCACCTTTCAATGTTTCGGCGGGCATTAGTCATGGTTATGGAAAAAAACAGGTTTTTAGAGCTTTTTTGGAAGGACATGTAGTCTTGGGTGTGTCAAATGTGAGGAGGGAGTGAGTTCCAAAGAGTCAGAGCAAGGGATGAGTAGGCCGACCCCACCAATCCTGGTTGAATTGGAAGCTGGAATCACTAGTAAGAGGGTAGTGCTTGACCTTAGGGTGCGTGATGGGTGGTACGGTATAATATTCTCTTGTAGGTAAGCTGGGCCAGTTTTGTGCACTGCTTGGTGGTTAATGCATAGAATTTTGAAAGTGGATGTTCATCCAACAGGCAACCAGTGAAGGGTGCGGAGAGCGGGGGAGATGTGATCCATGTGTCCCAGTGCAAGAAGGAGTCTGGCGGCCGCGTTTTGGGCTCTTTGGAGTATAAGTTGGTATGCAGGGGTAGCCAGATATAAGGAGTTTGCATAGTCCAGTCTAGACATTGCAGTGGACACAATAGCGGTGAGTCTGTTGGGGTAGGACAGGTGTGTAAAAATGTGTTGTTGGAGCTTGAGGTGGTAGTAGCAGGATTTTGATACATTGTTGATCTGATGAGAGAGGGTTAAGCCCGAGTCCATAGTGCAGCCAAGGTTTTTTACTATGTTGGAAGTCGGGGGGTAGTTGCGGGAGAAGGGCAGAGTTGCTGTTCACCATGATTTCAGTTTTATCAGGGTTCAGAAGGAGGTGTTTTCTTTCCACCCATTGATCAATATCACTGAGGCAGGATTCAAGGTTGGGTCATGGATTGAGGCGAGTTTTTGGGAATTCTTAGTATAATTCAGATATCGTCAGCGTAGCTGTAGCAGGTGAGGTTGTGTGCGCGGATGATCCTTGGTAGCGTGGTCAGATAGAGGTTGAAGATGACAGCAGAGAGGCAGGCGCCTTGTGGTACTCTGGTGTTCACGGTGCGCGCGGTTGAGAGAAAAGGTGAGAGAAAGGTGATTTGTTTCCGGTTGTTGAGGAATGAGGCAATCCATTTCAGTGCCGAGCCTTGGATTCCAAGGGTGTGTAGTTGGTCAAGGAGGATAAAGAGATTAATGGTGTCAAAGGCAGCTGACAAATCAAGGAGAACCAGCGCTGCACAGCACTCCGAGTCCGCTGACACCTTGATCGAGATCAGAGTGGTTTCTGTTCCATGGCGCGGCCTGAAGCCCGATTGAGCGGGTCAAGTAGGTTGTTGGATTCTACGAAGTTGTTGAGCTGCGAGTATGCATCGTGGTCAATGAGTTTCGCCAAGAATTTGGTGTTGGAAATCGGCCTATAGTTCTTAAGCTCAAGAGGGTGCCTTTTTTCAGAAGTGGTTTAACGTGTGCTATTTTAAAGGCCTCTGGAAAGATAGCAGAGGTGAGGGAGTTATTTATTATGGACTTAGGTTGTTTTGCCGCACATGTGGAGGAGAATATTTCTTTTAGAAGAGATGCCGGACAGGGGTCAAGCGGTGATCCCGAGGGTCTGCACCGGGATAGTAGATTAAGGAACTCGTCACTCGAGTTGGGTTTGAAAGAGTCGAAAAATTGTATTATGGAAGGTGGAGCAGTGGAGCTGGGAGGAACAGGGGTGAGGGTAGAAAGTGTGGGATTATTATCCTGCCTAGAACTATGTTGTGGAAATTAAGGGAGAGGGAGGCGCAGAGAGCTTGCTTCGTCGTAGTCCAGCTAGATGTGGAGGAGGCTTTCAGGAATTCGGTGAGGATCCTGTGGGCCTCTTTGCTGTTGTTGTGACAATTCAGGATTCTTTTATTGTAGTATGCCTTTTTAGCCTTTCGGATCTCAGATTTGTAATTGCGGAGGTGGTGAGCAAATATTGATGTACTGAGTTTTTTTTTAGATGATCGTCATTTGCTTTTAAGAGAGTTGTTTTTGCTTTTGAAGGTCTTCAAGCGGGGCGTGAACCATTTGGGGGATGGTCCTGTGCGAGTGTTGCAGGGCGTGAGGAGGTGAGAGGAAGTAGTGATTCATTGAGCCAGGAGTTAAAGGTTTCGATAGTTAATGCTCTGTCTGAGGTCGGCAGTGCAAGGAGACTCTGCATCAGTGCTTCAGCTAGATCGGGAAGTACTTTGACTTTGTTCCAGCATTTGTGGCCGTGTGTGTAGGCAGCGATGGTCTTGGGTGGAGGGGGTGGAGTGAGGACAGAGAATGGGATGGCAGAGTGGTCTGTCCAGATGAGCAGTTTGGGATATCTTAAAGACCAATTTCCCTAATGGATTCCCAGTTCAGGATATTCGGTAGGGTGGTACTGTACCACCCCCAGAAATGGGCCAAAGCGCAACACATTCTTGTTGATAACCAGTTGGGTTAACAGAAGTGTGAACCAATGACCAGGCATCGAACCTTTATCTTATTGCAGCAAACTCCTTGTATATGAACAAAGAATCTATATACATGGCATTCATAGATCTGAACACTTTTCATTTAATTTTTCTTTATTGTGAATCTGGATGAAACCTGTCAACCTTGCACAAACCTTTAAAAGACAATTATAACAACAATACAATACATAAATATCACATTTATAATCAGTATAAAAACTGTCTCTAAAAGTAGATGGAGTGTAAAAAATAACACAAAGAAAAAAGGCGAAGAACAAACCGGAAAGCAGAGAGTACATAGTCTAAAGTGCCTAAAAACCTTATCCCACAACAATTAATAATATACTCAGCTTTCCCTGCAAACATATAATCTAACATTGTACAGCCTGTAGCAGTTACAAAGTGCCTTTCAAGATATATAATCAAGGGTGATATCCGTACAAATACGAATGAACAATTGTGTAAATGAGCAAATATGCAACAAGAATGCAACAGCCTTTGTCCAACAGGATTTTTAAGTATTTGCAGCTCATCTCAACTCCCCTATATGCAAGTACACAAAGTGCAAATATTCAAATAGGCAAATGTGCAAGTACCTTCTCATAGATTTCATTTGCATATGGTGCAAGTAAGCCGACAAAGGGCTTCATTGTTACAGCCTAGTCCAATCACTGGTTATAATTCATTTCATAGCAAGATGTCTGAACTTCCTTCAGTACAGATACGCAGTAAGAAAATGTGGCAATTGTCGGACATTCGGCTGCAACATTCCAAGCTGACTGACTGGGGTGGAGCCTAAGCCCTGCCACCTCATTGGTTAGGGCCTAAAAGGACCAAAAGGAGGTGGAGGGACTCCACAAGTGAAAGGCTACACAAGCCCTATAGGGCCCTGTGGGTGTAGCTTTCTTTCCTTTTTTTTCGCAAGGGAATGTTTTTAATATATTAATGTATATTATTTAATTTACTGAGGTTTCCCGGTTTGACAGCGGGGAATATTGAAGCATGCAAATCTCTGAAAGCTACCAATGCTGGAGAAATACAGTTACAGGTAAGTAACTATAAGACATCTCTGCCTCAGCCCCCTATGGGTACAGAATTCTTGAGACAAGGTCCCCTGCTTGTTCAATCTGACCTGCAAGACCGACCCACCTATGCAGATGAATCAATATTGCCAGTAAGGACTGTGCAATACCCCAGGCCTGCAATTTCACCTAGAGACAAGCATGGATGACTGAATCAAAGGCCATTGAATAATCAATAGCCATCAAGAAGGTCTGCTAAAACGCCTCTGCCCATGTCTGTTCTTGAATGCATGACACCATGAATCAGTTCAGGGTGGTGGAAAGACCCTTTCTAAATCCTGTTTGAAACTTTGTGGGGCGTCCGGCAGATCTGGCCCAGTCCTCCAGGTCCGGCAAAACCAAACTTGCGAAAATGTTACTTTTGCAGTCTAAGAGTGATATAGTACGGTAGCTAAGTGAAGTGTTCCTTTTACCTTTCTTTTTTTTCTTGATAACACATTTTATTATTTTAGAAATCAAAATCAAAATATTACCTCATACATTCATGGCTCCATTTGGCCACTCCATCATTACTACTCAAGAAACGAAAACATTGGGTCGTAGGAAATCAATCACCGCTCTCACAATCAATCGCTTACCAACATCACGTTATATCTTACACCGCATAACCTGGGCAGGTTACTGCACATCTTCCCATCTTTGCCATATTTTATTGGCCTTCCCCGGGCACCCTCTAGCAGTGTATAATCTCTGTTCCATCGCAATACACATATTCATGTCTGTAATCCACTGCTCATACTGTGAGGTTACTCCAGAGCCCCACAACTTCGCTATGTTCCTTTTTATCAGTGCTGTAGCTGTTGCTAAGAACAGTTTTTCGTAGCGTGACAGTTCTCCCCCCCCCTTTCACCCCTAGTAGCAGTAACTTAGGATCTCTGGGGACTGTTCTCCCCAATACTTGCTAAAGTTCGTCACAGTATTGCTGCCAGTACTGTTGAATGCAAGTACAGTCCCACATTATATGAAAGAAGGTACCCTCCTCGCTTTTGCAACGCAAACAGTATGAATCAACAGTTTTCCCCCACTGGTAAAGTGCCACTCTTGGATAGTATACCCTGTGTAATATCTTAAACTGAATGAGCCGTAGCCTGGATGAAATGGCCACTTCACGGGTGTACATCAGGATTGTGACCCAGTCCTCTGGTTGTATGACGCCCACATCTTTTTCCCATTTGGATTTCAAGCTCGATAGCTCAGTCGTGGCAAAGGAGGTTATAGCACTGTACATAACCAAGGTTAGCTTGCTGTCCACCCTTTCCAGGGCTAAGTTCCTTTCCAGGGGAGTAAATTCAGGCATATTATCTAGTGCCGAAAGGTGGGTCTTTAATGCATGTTGTAGCTGTGTATAATGGTATTGTTCAGCTGTTGGGAGATGGAAGCGAGATACTAAAGTTTCTAAAGTCACCAGCTTGCCTTCTGCGATTACATTGCCAATCTTCATTATCCCCATCCCCACCCAGCCGGGCCATTTAGGGAGTTTTCCCACCTCAGGGAGATTCCTATTGTCCCACAATGGTTGCACAGGGGTGACTTTTTTTATCCCATCCTATGTATTTATGTGCTTCCATCCAGATTAGTGACACATGTGACAGCATGTTCCGGGGGGGGGGGTGCATGGCGTATTTCCTGGTAAAGGTATTCCAGCTTTGGTTTACTTGTCCTCTCAGTGTTTCCTGTTCTGTTATGCGGTAGCGATTTGTCACTGTGTAGCATGTCATTGACTATTGACATCTGACTGGCCCAATAATAAGTCTGCAGACGAGGGAGTCCAATCCCACCCTCCCATATGGATCTCTAGAGGGTGCAAAGTGCAATACGTGGGTGTCCCCCGCACCATAATAACTTTCTGAGTATACATTTGAGTTTGGGAAATTCGTTCAGCGGGATATGCAGTGGGGCGTTTTGTAATATGTAGAAGAAGCGAGGAAGGGCCATCATTTTTAAAAAGCGCTGCTCTGCCAAGCAGGGTTAATGGCAGGGAGATCTAGTGACGGACATCCTCTGAAAATCGTTTTACGATCGGGTGAAGGTTTTTAATCACATAATCATTCAGCTCATTCGTGATCTGTATACCTAGGTATTTAAACTGATCCGTTACAACTTAATAGGCACAATTTTCTGGTATCATGGAACGTGTGCCCCAAATCGGGAACAATATTGAATTAGAGCAGTTTACTCGCAGTGCGCTGAAGAGGCCATATCTCTCCAGCAGACCTGTTATCATGGGGCAAGCAAGAGTAGATGGGATCTTTGAAATAGATTAGCAAGTCATGCGCATATAGGGAGACTTTATCTTCCCAATCGTGTGTCCAGCGAAAACCGCTCCATGTTCGTGATGCCCTCAACAGTTCGGTTAAGAGCTCTATTGCTAGCGCAAAGAGCATTGCGGACAGGGGACAACCTTGTCTCGTTCACTTCCCTAGCCTAAAAGGCCTTGAAAAAAACCCATTTACTTTTGTTTCTGCTTCTGGGGAGTTATAGAGGAGTTGTACCCAACCTATATATTGTGGACAGAATCCCATGCTGTGCATTATTTCCCATGGTGCTTCCCAGTACACTGAATCAAAGGCTTTTTCAAAGTCTATTGCGAGTAGTGCTAGTGGGCCTTGGATAGTGGACGCCCTTTCCAGAGCTATATGCAGCCTATGTATGTTCATGCGTGTGGACCTTCGTGGCATGAAGCGGCATTGGTCCGGGTGAATTAGTGATGTTATAGCCTGTTGTAGACGGTTGGCTAGTACCTTTGCCAATATCTTGGTCTCACTATTTATAAGGGAAATTGGTCTGTAGGAATTGCATCTATCTGGGGGTTTATCTGCTTTGGGTATCACTATTATTGTGGCCTTCCTAAGGTCTGCAGGCAAGCAGCCCTGTTCCTTCGAATGTAAATACATCAGTAACAGGTGTGGGGTAATTTCATTCGGTCCTACCTTCCGTCACATTTCTATTTGGAAGCCGTTCGGCCCTGGTGTCTTCCCTGATTGGAGTTTTGACATGGCTGTTATTAGTTCCTCTTCCGTGATGTCTTTTTCTAACAGGTTTTGTTGATCTACATCTAGGAGGGGAAGGGTAACTTCATCTAGTATCGAGGTGTCGATAGGAGAGGTTGGTGCTTTATATAACTCCTCGTAATAGGTGGCAAAGCCTTCTGCTATGTCCCGGTCAGTCAGAAGTTGGCTTGCACCTTCGGGTCTAATTATTCTAACCTGGCTGTGTCCCCTGTCCCGATTCTCCAGCCATGCCAGCATTTTGCCCGCCTTGTTGCCGGTCTCGTATACCCTGGCTCGCATCGCTCTGTTCGCCTGTTTGGCACAATCTAAGGCAATATTTTTTAGCCGTTTTTGTGCTAGCAGTATTGAACCATGCGTATCAGGCAGGTCAAGAGTTAAATGGGTCGTTTCCGCTTGTTCAAACTGCTGTTCGGCTTCGAGTATCGGTTTTTAATGGTTTTTTTGTGTGTCGTGGTCCAAGAGATAATCTCTCCCCTGAGCACTGGTTTAAATGCTTCCCACAGCACTCCTTGGTTATCTACTGACCCAGTGTTGAGTTCAAAATACATTTTCGTGGCTGTTTGTGCTTGTTCCACAAGATCTGGGAAGCCTAGATAATAATTGTTTAGATGCCACAAGGGGGGAGGGAGCGGTCTAGTCGTGCTTAGGTCCATCAATAGTGGGGAGTGATCTGAGATGCCTCGAGGAAGCAGTGTCGCCATAGTTGCCTTATGTATATCTGTTGCCGGAAGAAATAAATAATCTAGTCTCGAGAATGAGGCGTGTACCCCGGAATGATACGAGTATTCTCATGTGTCAGGATGTAGGTCACGCCATACATCTTGCAAACCAAGTGCTTTGGCAAAAGTAGCGATCTTAGTGTGAGTGTTGGGATTTCTCCCTCTTAAGTGTGTGCGGTCGATCCCCACCTCCATGACCTCATTGAAGTCACCTCCCATGACCATAATGTCTGATGTGTCTCTGGTGATTATGGGGGGTAATATTGTTTATTAGCGCGGATAAGAGTGCCAGAGGTGAATAAATCACCATCATCGCTATGGTTTGATTCCAGAGTGTTCCTGTAATGTATGCAAATCTACCTCCTGTGTCCTGTACCATGTTGGAGAGAGTGAGGGGGAGTTTTTTATGTATTAGTATGAGCACGCTGCGTGAACCCATAGTAAAGCCAGCGTGTATTGCCAGGCGGTAGTTGGTGCGTTTGAATTGGTTGCATGTGGTACCTGCCAGATGCGTTTCAGTTAGGAATACTGCATCTGGTGTATGATTTTTTAGGAATTGTGTGACCAGGTGTCTTTTGAGCCCACCGCCCAGCCCATTGACATTCCATGTCAAGAACCGTAGGGCCCTGACATCGCTATTAGTAGGTGCCACCCTAGGTAGGGTACAGGCCCATGAACGTCCTATCGTGCATTGCGTGTAGATGAAGACCTGGCCACTTCGTGATGGGTAGCTTTTTCAAAGGAATATGAGTGAATTGGCTTCCGGACCCTTGACTAACTGAACCCTTAACAACAAAACTTTGTTCCCCCCACCCTATACTCCACCCAACTTGAAGCATCTGTCGCCCGAACAATAAATAATAGCTGTTACAAACTAGGTTAGCTTCTAAACCAACAAAATACTCTGTAAGACAGTTCACCCCAACAACCTTAGATGACCCTGCTCTTCAGGGCCAGAGGTGATGTACATTCTGAGGGGGTGACCTTCATGGTGGTCGCGCAAATGTTGAATATCCTTGGTTAGCCTGGTCATTGTATTGCGAGCGGCATAGTACCTTTTCTCCTTGCGTCTCAGAGGATACGATATGTGACAGTCTGCCGTCTTCGATATTCATTCCAGCTCACCTCCCACAGTGGTTGTATTGGTGGCGGCCTTTGTTCCGGTCGGGCATGTGGGTTCCCATTCCCGTTGTCCGCAAAGTTCCCCAGTCGCCCTCAATATGTTACTCTGCCCATCTCCATGCCTCCTTCGGGTCGGTGAAGTGGATTGTTGTACCTTTGTGGTATATTTTAAGTTGGGCCAGGAACAGTAGACTATATTTGACATTAAGCGCCTGCAATTGTTTCTTGAGCTGATCAAATGATTGCCTGGTCTTCTGCACTTCTCTGGTGTAATCGGGGAAAAGGGACATTTTTTTAGCCGTTGTAAGTTAATGCGCCCTTGGTGCGTGCTCTCTGGAGTAACGCATCCCGATCCCTGTAGTTAAGGAGCTTTGCAATCACTGTGCGTGGTGGAGCTCTGGGTATTGGTCTTCCAGTCGGCATGCAGTGAGCCCTCTCTATTGAGAAGAATTTGGAGAAGGAGTCTGGTTCGAACATGTCTGTAAGCCATTGCTCCAGAAAAAGTTCCATGCTCGGGCCCTCTGTGTTTTCAGGCAGACCCAGGATCCTGACATTATTGCGCCTCGATCTCCCATCGCCCTCATCTACCCTTTCTTCCATCGTTTTCAGCCTTGATTTGACGCCAGCCAACTGTTGCTGCAGCTCCCGTATTCCATCTTCTGCGCCCGAGATGTGCTGTTCCGCTTCGCCCGTGCGAGATGTTATCTTTTGCAGGTCATGACGAAGGAGCGACACGTCCATACTTATGCCATCTATTTTTTGTTCCATGGAGGCACGTAAGTCTGCAATGGTGGCCATAACGTCTTTTAAGGACAATGGGCCTCAGTATGAGTATGGAGGTAGCCAGGCCCTTATTAAGGGCCTGGCTGCCTCCATACTGGGTTCCAGGTCTGGGTTCCTTCAATGAGGAATTGACGTGCCATTCCAACCTTGGAGGACCCGGTAATTCCTCATTAAAAAAATCCATCCCTATTCCCATTTGAGCCCCCATAGGGCTCATTGGGAATGGGGAGGAAGCTAATAACGGGCCCGTTAAAAACTGGCCCGTTATTAGCTCCTTGGTCCCTTTGCAGGACCCACTAAGGAGTCTGGTCTGATCATACGTTCTGAGTGGGTCCCGCAGGGGGACCTCGTAATAGGGCATCCCGTAATCAATGGTGCCGGTCCCGTACCGGCACCGTCCATTATGGGAGAGCCAGGGTCGTAATGAGTTCCAATGAGTTATCTGCGCCAGCAATGGCACTCGACGTGTCGAGTTCCTCCTGGCTCTGCGTGGTTGGCGTAGTGTATCGGTCAATCCTATTCTGCATGGAGTGTTTCTTGGTTTTATCCCTGCCCATATTGGCTGTGGGCATTGTCCGTGTTTAGTGCAGAGAATTTTAGGGATGAAGTGGAAGTGGATGCTATTTTGCTGCTAAATGCTAGCTCAGGGTTGTGGTGGATTGGTGTGGTGGTGCCGTGCAAACAAGCTAATAACAATGTAGCCCCAGGCCCAAACGTGGTGCAATATGGCAGTGATCACACAAAAAAGCCCTGGGGAGCCACAGCGGTGTAAACAATCCTGTAACCTCATATCAAGCTGATCTTCACTTGGAGGCAGGGCCAGATGCCAGGAGCCGCAACAACTGAGTGGGGCAAACTTATCATTGCACTCAAAATAGATGCATAGGAATATATACAACATCCCCAAGCAGGCCAATTCCCCAGCGGTGCAGACACTTATAATCACTGACATGTAATGCATTATTGTGCATACAACCCAGGTGGGGGACATAATTAATGCTGCCAAATCCTTGAAACAGTTAAAAGGAACTGAGTAAAGATAACACCGCTGCACTACAGAAACAAACAATAATAGACCCAGCAACATGACGAAAGGGGCAAACAGGAAAAAGGGCCCCATGAACTCCTTTACGGGCCCCCAGCCTTCAAATTCTGAAACTCCTCCGTCCTCCAGGGCACCACAGATGAATGACACAAGAAAACTTACGCGAAGGTCAATTGCTGCAAACGATGCAGAATGGGTTCATGTCCATCAATGTAAAAATGCAGGATATTTTCACCACGATTGGATCCCTAAAGTCAAAAATAGAGAAAGAGAGCGGACGCATCACTGAAGCTGAAACTCAAATCAATGCAACAGAAGACACCCTGGCAAAACACTGTCGTGAATTAGCAACCTTCCATACTGAACTTAAGAAGATGACAAATAAGTGTGGGGATTTAGAATCAAGATCTAGGCGCAACAACATCTGTGTGGTGGGAGTCCCGGAGGCAGCATGTAAAGGCCCTATGGAGCCATTCATGGAGAATCTCTTAAAAACATTATTTGACCCTTCCAGACTTTCCTCATAATTCCTAATGGAAAGGGCACACAAGACGCTACCCCCCCATGTCCGGGAGCCCCTCCACATAATAACTAAACTATAGAGTCTGTGATACAATCATACGTCTGTCTAGGGAGATGGGCGCACTAAGGTTCAAATCCAGCAATATACATGTCTTTGCAGCTGGTGTACAAGCGCAACACAGATTATATGATACGGTGAAGTGTCTCCTCCGACCTCAGAAGGTCCTGTACTCCTTGGTTTTTCCTGCAAAACTAAGGATCCAACACAGGGGTAGAGCCCATTTCTTTGACTATCCAGAACAAGCGGTATCCTACCTTGAAGCCTCTATACCGGCTCCCCCGCTGCAACAAAACCAAGAGCCGCATAGGCCACTGGGCGATGTGGGAGCTCACAAGGATGAGAATGACTGAAAGGAACACACAACCTCTACGGGAGGCCCGATAAATCAGTTAATAACCTACTCTGCTGGCAACGAACAGAGATGAAGCGCCAGGGCACGTTGAGCCGGTCAGACGGTAAAGGTGGCCAGCATAGCACCCAAGGACCGTACCAAATGTTTGGGGTTGAAACATCATCAAGTTGGGGCAAATGGTGAGTGAGGTCAGAGGGAGGGCAGTAGGAAATATGCGGGCCGGCTAGTGCTACGGTAGCTCGCAAGTTGTAAGTAGAAAAGTTGGAAAAGTAAGTGACAAGAGGGTTACGGAACTGTACAATCGCAGTTGGGTACATAACATTCAAGAGGCAAATAATACAGGGATGGGAGGCAAGGGGTTTTGGAGTGGCTGAACACTTAAAACTAATTTTATGGAATGTAAGAGGGCTAAATAACCCGATAAAAGTAAGAAAGATCTGGATTTACCTGGAACGGCATTCTCCCAATATAATAATGTTGCAAGAGACCCACTCACTAGAATCAACACACAGTCAAATGGCACACAGATGGCGGAAAAACTGATTTTACACAAACTACTCATCACAGGCCAGGTGGGTAATAACTTTCATACATAAAAATGTTAATTTCAGAACTGGACAGACACATATTGATGCAGAAGGTAGATATGTTATAGTGTCTGGAACCATTGACAACGCGGCAATAACTCTTATCAACACATACGGCCCCAACATTGATGACCCTGCATTTTACATCAAAGTGGCTACATTAATAGGACAGACCCCTGATACACTAATACTGTGGGGTGGAGACTTTAGCACTATACTCGACCACACCAAGGACAGATAAACTACTAGCAATACAAGCAAGACTAAAGCAACCCTCGCTATAACACAGATCATGGCCCAGTATGCTCTACTAGATGTATGGAGCATAGAACACCCAACCACAGTGGAATATACATTCTACTCCACAGTTCATGATGCACTGTCCAGAATAGATTATTGGCTCATCTCGGAAACATGGTTAGATAAAGCATGCAAGACCACAATCTTGCCAGGCACATGGTTGGACCACTCTCTGGTAGTGCTCCGTGTGAAGCTATCACCCGAAGCTAAGCCCAGAATTCTGTGGAGAATGGTGCTGGCAGCATTAACAGACACCTCAATGGCAGAAACATTCAGGATAGACATAGAGGCATTTTTTGAGGACAACAAAGGACCAGTAGCAAATTATTCCACTGTGTGGGAAACATTTAAAGTGTGGTTTCGGGGGAAAATGATAGCCTCAACAACTGGAATCTTAAAAACCATAAGAAGGGAATTGGGTGAGACGGAAGGCGACTTGAGAAGTCTAGAAAACAAATATGGCAAAACACACAATAGGGCATTATTGGGCTTAATCAAGTGTAACATGCAGAAGTTCCACGACCTAGCGGAACGAGAAACTCGACACATAGCCGGGAAAGTACAGACCAGGAGATATGGCGAGGGAGACCATCCTGGACGTCTACTTGAAGGAATAATTAAAGGAGAAAGGGACACACACCACATTAGTGGTATCACGAAACCTGATGGTGGAACCACAATCCAGCCCATGGAAATAAACACCATGTTTAAAGAATATTATCGGAAACTATATGCCAATAACGACAAAGTGTCAGTGGAAGAGATTGACAATTATCTGGCAGACACAAAGCTCCCCACACTGGACAGCGAAGCCACAGATAAATTGAAAAGCTCGGTAATGGTGAAGGAATTAACTGAAGCTATAGCCTCCCTAGTGTCAAGTAAAGCCCCTGGCCCAGAAGGCATTGGAATCGAACTATACAAGGTTTACAAGGAGATATTAGCCCCAAGACTACTTTATTGGAAGATGCCTGCACTACAGGCACACTTCCAACATCCCTCACCAAAGCGGTTATTACAGTCCTCTTAAAAGCAGGCAGACCCCCAAATGAGATGTCCTCATACTGCCCACTCTCACTAATCAATGCAGACGCAAACATTTTTGCCAAAATCCTACCGAACAGACTACTACCGTATAGGTCAGATCTAGTGCACTCTGACCAGTCAGGTTTCATTCCGGGCAGTTCACCAGCCCTAAACCTGCAAAGACTGTTGGGCACTATAGCTCAGTTAAACCCTAAGGTGATATTAGATGCTGGAAAAGCCTTTCATTCGGTGTCTTTGAACTTCCTATGTGGGCTGCTAAGATGACTGGGACTAGGGGAAGGTTTCAATAAATGTGTTTAGCTACTGTACAACGACCCCAAAGCCAAGATACAAACTAACAAAAACGATTCTGAACCAATCAAGTTAGCCAGGGGTACTCCACAGGGATGTCCATTTCCCCCCCCTCTTTGGACTAACTATAGAACCGTTTGCGAGCAGGATCCGAGAGTTCCACAATCACAGAGGGATACACATTTGGGGACTCCCTCACAGGTAATATCACTCTATGCGGACGATACTCTTAATATCCCTCAGAAGCACTGCTGCGAATATCGCTCCTGTCCTTACCGAAATCAACAAATTCACCCTGCACTCAGGATACAAAATGAACACAACGAAATCAGAACTGTTCCCCGTAACTGACAACACCACTAAGCCAACACAGCTACACGGTTTGAAATTGGTGGAAGATACGGTCAAATATCTGGGAGGGAAAGTTGCACGCTCACACAAACTATTGTACGAAAACAATCATGCAGAATACCTCAACGTACTTGAACTAAAACTGAGCCTCTGTACTAGACTCCCGATATCGCTATACAGGAGGAATCGAGGTGGACTTGCGGCTCCTGATTTTCAGCTGTATTATTTGCCCGCCCAAGCACACTATGCAGGATACTGGTACAGCCCGGATAACAAATGTGCACATATGGACCTCGAAACATACACAGCAACCCTGAATGACATAAAAACCACCCTGATATCCAAATATCATGTAGACTCCTGCCCATTTGACCCCTTGCGTACCACTCTGGATGCATGCAGACGAATAACGGAAAGACTGGAGATTAGAAACCCATATAGTAATTCAGTTCCTTTATGGAACTGTCCCGACACTAGACACAGATGTCCAGAGCATATGGGACCCGGATAAGGTCATGAAAGTGGCAGACCTCTTCCCTGGGGATAGGTTTGTCTCAATAGATGAATTCAAAGATAAAATAGGAAACAATCCTATACAGATACTACAGTACTACCGCATGAGAGCGGCTGTAAGAAAAAAATGGCCATCATTCCCTACAGAGCCTGAATCAAACGAATGTATTGAAACAGTGGTAAGGGGTGATAACAGGAAAGAACTGATATCCAGACTATATACCATGATACAGGCCGGAGCCCCGCAGATAAATACACTGAGAAATAAATGGGAAAGAGATACAGGGAATGTACAGGGAATGCGATAGATGATGCTAAATGGCAGAAAATATGCAGCCTCACCAAAGATATATCACTAAATGCAAGATTACGGCTGATACAGTTCAAAGTACTGAACAGACGTCACTATACCCCCAGACATATCACCAGATTCAATCCGAATAATACGCAACTCTGCCCATAGAGCAACAGCAATGAGACTGACACGATCCACATGTTCTGGAACTGTCCCCCAATATTGGCTTTCTGGCAACAGATAGCAAAGACACATTGACTGATATCGCCCCCCCTCCCCCCCTCGACGCTCCTATCCCTGAAATACCGACTGGGAGATATTGGCAAGGTCAACATAAAGATCCATAGACTTTTCAATATGGGATGTATTATTGCTAAAAAATGCAAATTACTTAAATGGAAAGCTAAAGATGCCCCAACATTGCAACAATGGCTCAAGGAAATGGCGTTTGTGAACCATAATGAGGAGGGGTATGTACACACAGTTGTAACAACATCCAGGCCCAAGGATATATGGGCCTCCTACCGCACATACATGGAAAAAGCGCTAAACTAGATAAGACGGTGAGATACACCATGAATGCAACGAGTATGACAGATATGTAAAGTGTGGGTGCAAATTGCAAATGCCAACTCTGTAACCTACATAAATGTATTCACGATAATTGTTATGGAAATTTAATATGTACAAAAGTAAACGCCTGTAAACCACTACCAACTTGTTAAATAAAGTTAAAAAAGAACATTTATTTTTTAAATTTTAATTATGAATGTCTTAGAACTGCAGATTACCGCTTCTAAATATGCAATTTGAATCTGTCACGCGATGGGTAAGACATCCAAGTTGAAACATCAGCATTTCTCTGTTAATGGCAAACACCTCCAAAACACTAAATGACTATAACTACTTGGGGATCACATTTACTACAAAGTTTAAAGGAGAAGCGCATGTGTCTAAACAGGAATTTGAGATGGCACAGGCAATATGAGGCATAACAATATTCAATCCCATTTATATTCAGGCTCTACAATGTCAAGTCCAAGGCCATAGCTGTACATGGTGCCAGTGTGTGGGAGTTTTGTAAAACTACACCACTATCACTAGTGGAAAATAGTTTTCGGAAATACATCTTGGGTATGCCACTCTCAGCACCAAACTATGCGGTTTACAATGAATTTAATCTTTTCCCATTTGAAGACATGCTGAGGTTGGAACCAGTAAAGCTATTGTTTAGGGTCTGGAGAAATGACAAAGCAGTGCTTACATAGGGCATTATTTCATCCATGAGAGGTAGTGAAAAGAACGTTTTAAAGATACCTTGGATGGACGCTATCAAAAACGTTTTGCAGGAGGCAAACGGTAATGGTCCTTTCTTATTTACGACCACTACGGACGCTATCACTGACTCCTGCATTTACGCAATCGGATTGAGATATAAGCTGGCCAGAGACCAATTACCATGTGAAAAACAAGCTGGTAGGAGTTACATCATACTTTTGGACTGACTAAGCTATTTAGTATGGTCATGGGCAAGAAATTATCGTGTTCTTGTCTCGCAAGTTAGACTTAATGCTATTTTCTTGAACAGCATCACTGCAAAGTGGGCGGGGAATACTACATCTAAACTTACTTGTCCGATTTATATAGCTAACATAGAGGACTTGTTACATCTCATCCTATTTTGTCCAGAATACACTATACCCCGCCAGCACTTCTTGATCCCACTCCTTAGACCAATGGAGTTTCAGCAGTGCAGATCAGCCTTGCTTTTTTTGAGAAAAGCAGGCACTCTTGCTAAAGATTTTTCTTTATCAAGATATCTTAAAGCTTCCACGAACATTAGATCCAAACTGTTAAAACTGGAATAAACATCCATGCTAGGCCAAACTCTGGGACTATGCTTGTTTCCTAATGGGATCTGTAAATTGTGCGAGATTTTGAAAACATATTCTCATTGCTCTTTGTCCTCTGGTTTGATAGGGGCAAGTTAATATAAGAAATAGAACTTTACATTTATTTGATAAGGCAATATCTGGAGATAGGATTTTAATAAATGCACAATAATTGATGGGGCAGGTTTTTATTTATTAATAATGGGTTAGCTTTGATATTTTGCATGCATATAAATAAAAAACGACAGACAGTTATTATTAAATCATATATTGATTCAACTGTTGATTCAGTGTATTTAACGTGTGATGATCTTATGTGCTGTGAGTTTGATGGAATTGTATGTTAAGCAAAAAATTTTTTTAATACATTATACATATCCATCCATATTTAACAGAAACACACCTTCTGCCTGACCAAAATCTGAATCTTGTGAAATTCCTGCTGCATCCCCCACAATAGTCTGCCAGCCTATGAAAACCTAAAGGAAACTTCCGACCAGGCCACTTGCACAAGCATTTACCTATCTGGCGAGTTAAACTGCAACTTGTGTTGACAGCTATGAGGCAGTTAGCATATGCCTTTTAATGTAGAACGTTGGGTGTGATGGGAGACCATTCCAAGTCTTTGGTAATACTTAAAATACTATCAGAAATTAGACAGGGGCGGTTTGTGGGACCTGCAAATGATAGGTTTACTTAGAAAGTCAACTCAGCGATATTGACTAATCTAGTTAAGCAATTTTTTTTTATCACACCCCACAATGCAGGATTCATGTCTTTTAAGTCAGTAAATCAATGTAGACCTAAATCTGATGCTATCACAGATGTCACTGCTGAATATTTCTGTAATCAAGTGTTTCATGCCTCCAACACTTTCCTTTCAAACGCAAATGTTTTCACCCACTTCTTTTGTTTCCTGGTCCTCTGTCCTTCCCTGCTCTAATATACAGGGCTTCTGCAAGCTCGTAGGGTTCATTTTAAAAACAATTACCCCAATTGAGAGTTTCAGCTAAAAGAATAGGCGAGGATGTAATCAATCAGGAAGGGCCACAAAGGCAGCATTTGCGGATCGCTTGCGTATATCACCTGTATATTGTCGTTCACGCCAGTGAGTCTCGAGCCATTTGGCAGCCATCATTGCTGGCTATAACAGTGTTGGAATCACGGTTAAGAGCATTAGAACCGGGAGCCTCCGGGCTACACTTGGAGAGTAGGCAGATCTGTTAAAAGGTGCAGCCCATGTTGCAGTTGCTGTACCCGAAGAGACCCGCCAGTGTGAATCCAATATTGGGCCTGATTTAAAATGCGTGTTTCAATGGGATTGCGCCATTGTAAAAGGCTTTTGTAAATCAGGCCTGTTGTCTTTCTTGCAGATAAACAATTTATTCTCTCCTGTGGGTACGAGATTTAAACCACTGCTGTCCCACTGACCTCAGAGATGGGTTGAGAGCTTGTACATGTACACACTCGCTCTCGTTCTCGCTCTGCCCCTCTCTCACTTTCTCTTCTCCCCATAAAATTCCTGGTCTCCCTCTCATTCTCTCTGCCAGATATAGTTCCTTGTCTGGTACTCAATAAGTCTTCAAACTATTAACATTTCTTTCTTCTATTTGGCAGAATTATGGAGCGTCTCACCCTGGTAATCAACCACAAAGGGCCTTTACCAATATTCAAATGCCAACAGAAGGTCAGTATATTTTCCTGTTCGTTGCTTATTTGTATGGTTAGTTTATGGTATGAACCTTTAGCTTCAGTCTGACTGCTGCCAAGAAAAGCAGGCAGGCAGGAAGCACATATTGATATTTTGGAGTTTAACTAAAGTAAATACTGTGTCATATTTTAGAAAAATTGAAACCATAAGCCATGATTTGCTATAAAGCAGGTAAACATTTCACAATTTTGTGATAATAACCCTAGCTAAGGTACGGAAAGAAAAACCTTTATCAAGTCCAGCATAGGGTTGCTCTCCAGCAGAGTACTGCATTTTATTTTGTTGATTTATGTAGTACTTTCATCAAAGCGATACATTATTACAATAAACATGAACAACAATATTTGAGCAATACATAACTTAGCAAGCAGAGGAAAGAAGAACAATTTTTAAGTTTAGACAGAAAGTTAAGAGGCAACTAGAGGATCTGATTTCAATGGGTAGTGAATTCCAATGCTTAGGTGCCAAGAGAGCAGATGACCGGAAGCGAGATAAAGTACAAGGGTGTATGGGTACTGAGTGGGGAGGAATGTAGAGGGAGTGCACAGAAGATAGTGTGGTCGTAGGCTGAGTATGCATTTAATTAAATAGGATGCAGAGAAAATGAAAGAGAAATCGAGGTTCAAACGGTAGTCTGGACAAGGAGCGTAAAGATGGGAAGATAATCGTTTGAGGAGAAGATAGCATAGGGTACGAATAGAAGAGTTGAGTTGAGTGCAGTAAGGTGATAGTCAAGAAGACCACATAGTGGTGAGGAAAAATAGTCAAGACAGGAAATAACAGTTGTAGAGAAAAGTTGTAACGAGGAAAGACAGAAAAGGACTAGCTTTGCGTATGCTATAAAGTTGATACCGACAGGAACAGGCTGTGTTAGAGATGTGCATGGTGAAGGGGAGAGAGGAGTCAAAGAAGATACCAAGATAGCGAGCAGAGGTGGAGAGGGGTAGGCTAGATTGGGGAAAGAGCATTGAGGGAAAGGAGAAGGGAAAGGAAATAGTAGAAGATGCGATGAAAAGAATCTCGGTCTTGGAGGTGTTAAGATGCAGGAGATTAGAATGCATCCAGGACTGAATGACTGATAGACAGGAGGAGATAGTGAAAATTATGCGAGTCAGAGAAGAGAACAAAACATAGATTTAAGTAATTAGAATAAAAGTGAGAAGAGAAGCCAAATGATGAAATGGTAGAGCGTATCGGAAAGATGTAAAGTGAAGAATAATTCAATGTTATTTAAGTATAGCATCAAGCTAACATCCAACATTATTTTAATACGTATTAAATTAATTAAGTATCAAAACACTAGATTGACTTGTTAGATGCTCAGTATGGTTACATCCCCACCTGTTGAATATTTGCCAACATTAATGTTCCAACTTTTGTCCACAAAAAGCTCACTCAGCATTTTCTTGCAACATGGCTCATAACATGAGTGCCTGTTTCAATCAGGGAGAAATCTCCAGTGTGAAAAATAAAACCTAAATGTTCTGGAGCAAAACTAGCTGTTTAGGAACAGTGATCACATCCTCATAGTACTCACACATAGTGAATTACTGCATTTCTGGAGCAGTGATGCCAGTTCCGATAAGCATGTGGTGGAGGACATGCATATACCTTCAGTTTTACTGCTTGTGTTTTGGCCATTTCCTTATATCTCTATCAATAGTTTCTAACCTTTTTCACAAGTAGGTAACGTTGCTGTTTACCCATATTTGCCCAAGAAAAGATACAGCATTGGGACAATGTGGCCTCTTTTAAGTTAAACGTTAGATGAAAGCTACATACATTAACTCAAAAAACAAGATTATGTTGCAGGTGTAACACACTCATATGAAGTTCGTTAGGCTACATATGTTGGGGGAACGGTGAAATATTAATTTATCCTAATTCTTCTTGGGATCAAGGAAGGTAGGTTCTTCCATCCCCACTTCCTTTGTTCTCCTATTGTGCATTCAATTTGATTTTGAAGAATTGTATACATTGGGAGGACAAAAGCAATAATGAAAGCCTTGTTCAGATTCATCATACAGGAGATTAATGATTGGAAATTAGTGTCTAACAGGGAACAATCATCACAAACATCTACATGTTATATGTGAGTGGTTCATACGGAGTGAAAGTTATGTAGACTCCAACATCACAATGGGTTCTCGGTTCATGAGCCAGGATTTATTTTTGTTTTTTTGTTTTTTAGGATGGTGTGGGGATAAATGTACACAATGAAAAGCCCTCTCATACGTCTGAGTGTGAGGGTGTGGCATCAGGCATTGTCAACCAAGATTAAACCTTAGCATGAACCAGGTAGTAAAGGGTAGATAGGGTGGTCCTAGGACCTACCCTACTGTTGTTCCAAAGGGAAAGAATTTTGGGCGAGTCAACCAACTATTGACAAACTCAATACTTTGTTACTTTAATGAATATCCTATCCATTTATATGTCAGCTAACAAATCATGATTTTGGTGAGAGTCTCCTCTGGAACTAACCAAATAACCTATTGGTACTCATAAGTGTTCAAGGCTATCTCAGAGTGAAACATTAATATAACTCATATGTTTTCTCCAATCCGGTTCCCATCCCTCCCTTTCTCCATTTCCCTTTTTTGCCTTGTTGTTAGATTGCCTTAATTCCTCCTAACTTACTCAGACTAGCAGTACAATATGTAAACCAGCCTCTGTCTTATGTTGCCACACAGTTTGGATAATCAACTTCTCATCAGCATATATCGAACTGGATATTTGATACTGTGTTTTCAACTCCACGCATAAGCACATTATGTATGGGATGTATGGGATTTTTTAAAGTGCAAACCTAGTCGGGGAGCAACAGAGAGTTGTGCAAATAGGACGCACCCATGAGTGCAGGGTAGCAGCAGAGCTGGGATGGATATGGGTAGCAGGTAGGGAGGGAAGCTCCAGAGAATTGCGGTTGAGTGGAACAACTTTCCTACTGTATAAAAACACATTTTTACTAGCTTGCATTCATTTGGGCACACCATAGGTGTGCAGTTGTCCACACAATTTGTATATTATATTTCACGTCATTTCCTAAACATCTATTCCCAAATCATTCAGTTTGCCACCTTTGATATTTTGTGACTCTCTATCAAACATACTAAGATATTTGTCAATATCAAAAGCCTCTTTAGTAGTGCAAAACTGCACTCGAATGACTTTGAAGTGATGTAGCCATGACTAAAGTTGTACTAGCCTCACAGCTTAGGTGCTTGATTGACTGGAGTCTTGTGTTTGGATGCGTAATGTTTGTATGGGTTCACTTGCAGATCTTAAGTGGGGATTGATGGGATAATCTGAACTGGCACTGTAAATTGGTCACTGTGGATAATTTGTGTCTAGGTAAGATGTGAGGTGAGCAGTGCTTACAGTGACTGGAGTTATGCATACTAAGCTCTGTGACTACCTCATGGTATCAAAAGTAAGAACGCAACACAAAGAGCAAGTTCAAGGATGTTTATTGAACAGGTTTCAAGGGGTTTGGGAAAACTCCTAACTTGCCCTAATGCTAGAATGGGAGTAATCTCGACCCTTGAATAAAAGAAAAGAAACAATACTAGTTAGTCTTGTCCAAACTATAACAGTTAAACTAATAAACCTTTTAACTGCCCTAAGCTTATACAATAACTGTGAAGAGGGATGAGCAATTAAACAACATAAAGGCTGCATCAAATTTAAAGTCAGGATGGAAGTATGGCTTTTTAAATCTAGATTCAATAAGGACCCCCTGGGTTTCCCTCGCCCAAGTCTGGATCTCCTTTCAAGGTATAGTTCTCTTGGTCTTAGCGAGAGGTAGACACTCAGGTCTTTCAGATCAGACCCTCAAAGCTCTTCAGTTCCTAACCAAGAATATATTACTACAACAGTTCACTGTAGGTGCCCCAGGTCTCTCTCACCTGTGTTATAGTGTTCACAAAGTTCCCAAAACAAAATAGTTCTCTCTGATAAGTCTTTAGACTGTTCAGGGTTCTCTTCCCCAAAATCAGGTCTATGTCCAAACAAACTCAAAATAAATATCTAAACCACAATTTGAAATGATTTATCGGTTCCCTTCCCCAAATATTCAGTTTCTCTGGATCCGGTTCATCTAAGGTTTCTGTGGACCTCCTGGTTCTGACCCCGCCTGGAGACCCCCCCTGTGCCATACTTAACTCTTCTTGCTCCCCGGGAGCTATCATTCGTAGTTAACCAGTTGATGGTAGGCTCCCCTTAACCAGGCTTAAGCCTACTTTATAGTTCACATCACACAAATCACAGTTCACTGTAGGCTCCACTCAGTCAGGACCCAAGCCTTCTTCCTTGCTTTGATTTCACTGTCGAAGACTTTCGAATATGCAAGGATTATACAGGCACCTCAGCATGACCACTTTGACGTATTCAGTTCACAGAGCGTTTCGAAAAGTCACTCTCAATTCAGCCGGACCACTCTGCTACTCATTTTCAGGGTTCTAATCTTTTGCTGAAAAAATGACCAGTCCCATAATGCACTTGGACTCAGTTAATTAAGCATTATGCTTCAGCCACACACATGCCCCTGGCTTCCTTTCTCTCTTAGACTCACCCAGGTGGCACAGCGCTGAAAGGCAGGGTCTGGTGTTTTCGTGGGCTGATGCCAGGGTGTCACCACCTGCCTCTCCTTCCTCCCCAACTCCTTTGTTCACCCGGGAGGGAAGCAGATACTTCTTTTTGGGTCTTTCCTCCCCAACTCTGTCGTTCACCCAGCAGGCAGTGCACTACTTTTCCAAGAATGCACTTCTTCCTCTGTTTGTCAATGCCCCAGAGGAATGGGCACTGACCTGGATATGTCCCGCTGTGTGCAGCTCTCTCTGCTATGACTTCCAGGCACTGTCCAGCATCGCCAGGTCACACTCTGAGTACTTGGTACTTAGGTAGGGATCCTCTGCCTTCTCTTCCCCTGCAGGCTCCTTTTATGCACCTGTGAGATGTTAATTGTCTGCAGGTGTTTACTCAGGGTTGGATCTCCTTGACCTTGCCTGTCCTCGTTAACAGGACAGCCTGCTGTCAGAATGGAAGAGTCTGTCCTTAGTGTGTTTCCCTTTTGTAATCTTCATACTCTTAGTCCCTCTCGTCCTCGTCTCAGTCTTTTGGTATTCTAGTAGAAAAGAATGGGATTATGGGAGTTGTAGTGTCCTTTGAAAGGGAAAGAAAAATAGTGTGGATTTTTGTCAGAAAATGGGGTTTGGATTTAAGGTTGCTGAGAAATGGGTTTTCACCAAAGGAGAGGTAAAATTTGCATTGGGGTTTAGGGATGGCCTTGCTATCCACTGATGGTGCCGCCTTCTTTTCCGTAAGGGAAAAGGCTGGGGTAGGACGGGACTCTGATGACTATATCCCATAAAGACAGAGGGGTTGTTGGGTAGGGATGCATGCAGAAACAAAAGATACTGTGCCTCGCCCAAGGGTGCTCCTCCCACAGTCCCCAAGGACCCCTTCCCAGGCGATCCTCCCTCGCTTATCCGCCACCTGAGTCAGGAATCCCTGGGAATAGCATGGAAGAAACGCCTCAGGTTTCTAATAGCTCTTTAATTGAGTTTATTTTGTGCTCAGATGTGGTAGGGAGGGTGGTACTCGTTCAACAGTTTCCAGTGTAAATACAGTTTAGGGTTACGGGCCTAACTGCAGAATGAGTGTGAAATGAGTGATGCCAGAGTTATGGCCTGTACATGACGCTGTGCACAAGTTCAATGTGTTGGAGCTATGCAACCTTTCAGAAAAAATAGTTAACTGGAGTTGCTGAAAGTTAACATACAGGACAGATGGAAATGTTTTTCTAATCCTGCAGAAATAGGTTGCCATCCATTAGTAGCGCCTGTGAGAGAGGTGCCAGCCAATCAGATGGCCAAGAATGTGGGTATAAGCCACCATTAACCACCCACAATCCTTTCTGGCTGCCTGGGCCTCCTCAGTGCTGCAGGATCCATATCTCCCCCTTTCCCTTAGCCCGCCCCACAGTAATTCCTGAAATATCGGATTGGAGCACTACCCGGAAGGAAAGTGTCCAAAATTATTCCTGCCTGTCTTGCCCATTCCACTGCGCCTGACTTACGCTTGATTAGATCAGGCACTGGGAAAGGCTGTTTCAAGTTGTAAGATGTCTCCAACATACATTTGGAGGTGTCTCAGCCGCCAGTCCCCGGGGATCTTTCATGCAGGTGGCCAGGAAAAGGCCATCGCTTTTGGATCAAGTTCCTAGGGGTGGACCAGTGTGGGAGGATAACCTGGATGAGAGGTCCTCAGGGTGTGGAAGTGGGACACCGGAGGGTGAGATGCGGTATCCCCTTCCTTGTAACACCTTTTCCTCATCTGACCAGGTATGATACCTAGGAACTCAACCCCCCCTTTCCTGACACAAACACTTTTTCACAGGCAGCTCACTGTGAGAGAAAACGGACTAACACCCGAGCGGTATACCTGACATGTCCCAACACAGGGT
The DNA here is from genome assembly GCF_040938575.1 of Ambystoma mexicanum. NCBI lineage: Eukaryota > Metazoa > Chordata > Amphibia > Caudata > Ambystomatidae > Ambystoma > Ambystoma mexicanum. The sequence continues at coordinate 850,593,416 of NC_090936.1, read as the reverse complement.
CAGAAAGAGTCAGGCAATTACTGATAATTACACACACCTGACTTCCATCACACTTCCCCACACGGATAAAAGGCGGTGCATGAAATCACACTCTGAGCAAGGCAAAACACATGAGGAAGCAGCAGTTCCGAGTTGGCAGTTTAACGTGAGGAGAAAGGCAGCAAGACCAGGATGGGTTGCAAGGTGGGAATTGTCCTTGTCCTTTTCAGTGGAAGAAAATCGATACTTTCATGAGCCCTACAGAATAAGAAACATAAGACCAGGAATTAAAGCTGAAGAAAGGTGCATTGTGTGTTGAAGGTACCCAGGACTCTCGTGCATTGATAGCCGAGATGGGGAGGAGCGCTTGCTGCCATGTTACTGTCCTTGGCTCCTACTACAAAGCCGCTCCAGTAAAGTCAGCACAGCCGGCGAGTCAGGGAGACTGATAACAGACCGATCTGTGTTAGAACCAAGGTTGCAAGCGGCAACATTGTATGAAGAAATCTGCAAAGAAAATAGTGTAAGTGGGATGTGATGAGCAACGCAAATATAATTGAATATCCAAGGAGTGACTGAACTTTTGAAACCAAGGTAGATGCCATATTCAGAGTGGTCCGGCGCCACGTGGGTGCTCATTCAAAGGTCTCTGTTAGGCATCCAACTGAGAGTGTAAATCATGAACTGTGAAATGGAAGTGGTCCTGCAACCGGTCAAGCCAAACCCTGTGCACATTCAAAATCCTTTGATAGCTAATACAAATTTTAATTGGTCCGATCCCGGCTGAGGGAGACTAATTGTGTAAACTGGATCTGAGCCTGGCTACTGGGGATCTGGGGTGAACTGTGAGTCACCCAAGAAAAGATATTATATAAGCATTGGAGAAGAGAATCTGAGCCCAGCTTAGGAGGATGCAGGGTGAAGAGTGAATCGCCGGACTTGAATGTTTGTAAAGGAACTTTTTGTTGTTTTGGTACATCAGGCCCTCTGAATCAAGAGACTTTGATAACTTAAGAGACTTGGGCACAGAAGGCCCTCATGTTAGAAATGGATCTGTGTCTTCGTGCCGAAGAAGCCCAAGAGCGTGCTATGCCTGAGTGAACCGCCTTGCCCCGTGCTGAAAACATGCAGAAGGGAGGCCAACGGCCTGAACATCCCCACTTATAACTTTGTGAACACTTCTTTCTTTTTCATGAACATTTCCCCACCCTATTTGTAAATTAGCAGTAAGGACTGGCAATAGTTTTTTTTAGTATAGACCCTTTTATTTTGACCCCATTCCACTTGGTCTGTGTTATTATTATTTGATGGTCGTAGCTTACTCCCATCTTTAGATTTAGGTTTAGATAGGCGTTTCTCACACCCTTGATAAAGTTTGATAAACACCCTTGAACTGTGGTCACTTGTGTCTGTCTTACTTTGATACCATGCTTTCCTTACACCACCTGCTCCAGCATCTTGCTGAGCCATCTACAGGCAGCCCGATGCAGATTTACCCTCAGGGTTCTCCCCTGCATGGTGGGTCAGAAGAAGGCCGCAGACTCTCCTGATTCATTTCACAGGTTTATTTATTAAAGAAAAAGGTAACGGTCTATCTTTCCATATACTATAAGGCTTTCCTGCCTAACAAAACTAGTTAAGGTACTCGGCACTCGTCAGTGAATGTCTTAAAAAGAATATGTCCACTGTCCAAACTACCCATATATAACCATACCACTAACCTATTGACTATGGACCGGAGAATGACTCCTTTCTCCTGATGTATTTGCTTCCCTCAAGCTTTCAGTTCAATACGTTATCTTCAAGTAGTATCTGGAAACTGCTTTTATCAATTTACACAGTCCATTCAACACTTTCTTGGCTTTTCTCCCTTTCCCCTTTTGTTAGAAATGTCCGTTCTTTTCTCATTTTCCTTTTGACTTTGTTTGTGGATAACAGTTTTTCTCTTTTTCCTCTGGTAGGATTATCAGGAAATACCCAAACAGTTCAACAAAAAATGGTCGTAAGGAACATTTGGCCGAATTCGGCCAGTACTAAAAATTCAAAGCCCAAAATACTGAACAAGAGGAGCGGGGGTTGCAGGGGTGTCCCCGCTCCCCATCTTCAGTATTATAGGTTTCGGGGGTCCCCTGCTTCCTTGACATTGGAAGTGGTGGACCCAAAAAAATGATCCCAAAAGAAAAGGGACCCAGCGGCATCAGATCCAACCCACGTTAGAGGGACGGAACTGATGCTGCAGTGGTACAGGTGAAGTGGCAGCGGCCAGCGAAAAGCTAAGTAGGGAGGATTTGGTCTACGGCTAAATTTGTGTTGTTTTGCTGAAGTAAAACTGACTTGTGGTGAAATCGACTTCAGTCAATTCCACTCCGATCGTTTCTACTTCGTAAAACAACTGAAACCCAAGTCTCTTTTGACACTCTCTCTTTCGTTATCCAGTTCACAGTTCCGAAAACATCCTTTGTATCCATACTTTGTTCCAGCCCTCTTCTTCAGCTTTTTCTCTTATTCTTTGCCTTTCTTCTTTATTTAGTTTTTCTAGAGTAATATGAGTATGAACATTCCAATACAGATCGTCATTCCCTCTTCTGGGTATTGGTGTGATATTTGCCTCTCTCTCACTGGGATGAGTATGAGTACTCCAGTAACTAATCCTATTCACTTTTTTAGACACTAATGCAATATACTCTTCTCCTTTTCTGGGGCGGGTACAAGCATTCCAATTATGATTCTCATGTGTTCTTCCAGACATTAAGGTGATATACTCTTCTCCTTTACTCGGACGAGTATGAACATTCCAATAATAATTCTTATTGGTTCTTCTGATAGTCCCATTTTTTCACATTGACAATAATGATTCTTATTTGCTTCACTGGGTTTTGATATTATTGTCCCTTTTTCAATACTGGGAAAGGTATGAGAATTCCAATAATGATTCTCATTTGTTCTTCCAGACATTAAGATGATATCCTCTTCTCCTTTACTGGGACAATGAATGGCATACGTTCACAGGGTTTCAATATTATAGTCCCTTTGTCTGTACTGGAACAAGGATGAACATTCCAATAATGGTTCCCCTTGCCACTCTTGGGTCTCTCATCTTTCCTGTTACCTTTGGCTGGTAGGGATGATGTCACCAGGTTTTCGGTTCCCTCCTGGTCTTCTCTTCATCTTCTCAGGTTGGCTTATGCTGTTTCCTTAGCGCCTCTTTCTCTGTGTCGCTGTATTCGAAGACACTCTGTTCTTTCAGTTACTGGCTTGTTCTCTATTGATAGAACGGCTTCAGTGTTGCTTACAGGACCCCTGGTCCATCACATGCCTCTTGAGATTCCTTCCCAGCTTCTAGGTCACAGCTTGTCTGACTTCTCGTCTCTCCTTGTCGTCATTATGAGACTCTGCACATCTCTCTCTGGTTCCAACTCTCTCTCCAGTTCAGAACATGAACAATATATAACAAAATAACAAAGAAAACACAGGACCTAAATTAAACTAATACAGAAAGTCTAAAAAAGGAACAACTCAATCAATTATAATTCTTAGGCTAATTGTTGGTGTCAAATTTCCCAATTTGTTTCAGCGACTCAATTAGAACTGGAGATTACTTCAACCACAGCCAATGACAATACAGTCTGTATCATTTGTCGAGGCCCAATCCTTGATTTGAACCCTCTGAAGAAATCTAAGGTGCTGGGTTCTAATACAACTCCCCCCAACTTTAGACTGCATACAAGCCAAAACTTTATTCTGAAGTGCTTCTCTCAGCTCAAGTCTTTCCTGCTTATTCACATTTGGGACGACAATGTTTCTTTGATCTGAAACCAATCCTCTTAAATATGGGTCCATAATCTCTGGCATTAGAACCTTTTTGACACGGAGGTCTCTCTTTGAAGGGAGGATAATGAGATTATCAATAGAGGTCCTGGGTACCAGCAAATTCGTACGATTACGGTTCATACTCCAGACAGGGGCTGTAGGCCCAGACAGCGGAACTTACCCGACGGCAAAGCCCTGCAATTCAGTATATTCTGTGGTAGGTGCATCATTATCAACTATTGGTCTACTAATTACATTTGGGTCGGGATCAGTTTAACATGTCTCCACCCTACTAGGGACTGCCTGTATTATGTAGGGGTCTGTTTGACAACCTCTGCCCATCCTGTCTAACTGAGGTGTTATTGTCTCAAAGGAGTCTACCCAAATGTGGAAGTCCATAATGTTATTACATTGGATCAAATCCCAGATAATCCTTTCCTTGATGACCTGTTAGTTTCCGACGGTACTTATTCCCTTCTGTTTGCAAGAGCCTCAACGATAACATAATCCATACTCTTTTATGGGGATTGCATTGCCTCGCTCCCTGCTAGTGTTAGGCAGTCAATTTTTTCAACTTGGCTTTCAGAAATACAAACCTCAAACCGATTTGGGTGGTCGATTTGGGAAGCTTCAGGCGATCCTGCAAGATCACTTTGTTGTTCCTTTGGAGTTTCATATTCTTTTCTCAAATCCAGACTTATTGGCAGTGAATCTATGAGGGGACACTATTCATTCATGTTTCCTTCGGGAGGTTCTGGACAGAACCTTTAACATGCGACTATCACCCAGGGTTATAGGGCCACTGGCCCGTACCCGAGAGACCTCCAATGGGAATCTCTCCTTAATTGTCCCATGATTAGCAGGTTTAGATGAAAGGGGGAAAGCATCAACAGGTCCCAATATGGTTTTAGACATTCCCGCTCTAGTGACAGGCATTATAACAAAAGTGACCTGAACGCAATGGGGGGGGAAACCAGTAAAAGCCCCTGCTCACCTCACAGTAAATGAGCGTATATGGCTAGTAATGGCAATAGTATAAAGATCAATAGGCCCTAAATCAGCTGAACTCCACTCCACATTGCCCAATTTACTGCAGCAGAAGACCGCAACAGCCAGTGCAGGACAAATGCAGGGGTACAGCCGAACGCCACAGTACTCATAGCCCACAAGCCGCCTTGTGTGCACACAGGGCAAGAAGCTCTGCACTGTGTCCTTCTGCCTACAATAGGACATGGATGCAGTATGCACTGCCCAGCACCATGGACTCACTGAGATACTCAACTCTGCTTGGTTCTCTCTGCGCCCAGCACCCACTCCCAACTACAGGCAGCCGTTCGACTGAAGTTAAGGATCTGTCCATGCCTCTCCAGTGCTCTCTAGAAGATTCTCTCGGCACTCTGTGACTGCGGCCGCTTCCAAGTCTGTAAGAGCAAGGTAGCCAAAGCCATTTGGCCATCAAGCCACGCCACCTAGCGGCAACCTCTGATACTGATATGTGCTTGGCAGGTCTTCGGAAGAATTCCTGCGATTTGTCACACTTGCCTGAACAGTGTCAGAAGTCTCTAAGGCTAAATGGAGGCAAGCACTTTGAATGGGAATTCCCAAAGTCACCTGACTGCAAGATGACATTGTCATTATTAGGGGCGGAACAACTCAAAATCTGCTCCTTTGGGCCACAATCCTCTTTGGTAATTAACCCTCACGAGATAACTATGAAGATCCAACGATGCCAGGGCTTTGAAATGCCAGGGCAATGGCAGCCAGCAAGCATTAGGTAGGCCTAAAGATGTATATACCCTCAAATTTAACTGGTTTAGCATTAGGTCTATCTCAGGAAATAAACCCTAGCATGGCCTGGCTCCTTATGGACACACTGAACCAGTCATTGGTTACAGTAAATACTGACAAGCCCTATAACTGCCTGCAACCTTGCCGTAATGGTTAAGAGTGAAAAACCACTTTCACATATGAACTTGGATCTTTCTACGCTAATTTACATACCTTCAACCAGATATCAAGCATATAAACAATGCTTTTCTGTGTGGGCATTCCTTTATTGAATGTTTTAACATGCCTGTATTCTTGTGCACCATCTGCTTTCGAGGCACATTTTGTGAAGTATGCTGTAAAAGTGAAGAAGCAAATATTCATCACATTATGTATATATTTTATTCTTTTTTAAAAGCCAAGACGGAACCTTGTTGGCAAAATAAATATCTTATTTCTTGGATTTATGTATTATATCCTTTTGGTATGTACTTATCAATGTATACATAATAGCGTTGCTATTACGAGCTTTAAGAAGCATCTAGAGAAAGGATTGCAAAGCATGACTTAAGTTGTGGTCCGGTCACTATCAGGTCTATGGTGCGTCTAATATTATCATATGCCGCTCTATTGATTATGAATGTGGACTGATCAAGCTCTACCAGGGCTGGGAGGACCATCATTTACCTGGAAGACAAGATTTTACTGTTCATTTTCACATCTGTGTATTGAGCAGTTATGTGGGCCGATGAGAAACGCAAACATCTATATCCTTCCCAAGTTTCGGAGTGAGGATGATTGCTGATTCCGCCATAGATTCTGAAATGAGCCCTGAATCTAAAAAGGAGATATACAGGGTGGCGAGGTGGGGTATTAACAAGTTTCTGAATGTTTTGTAAAATAAATTAGTGAAGCTGTCTGGGATGGGGGCTTTGTTGTTTGGTGAGTTAGCTGGTTTATCCGGGAGCACCAGGCATTCAGCAGAGGTTTCCCAAAACATCCTTTCCATTATTCCCAGCTTTACTTCCTATGTATATACCTTGGACCCATTTATGTCCAGCAGGCTATGAATATATTTCATGTTCACTTGTTTACGCAATTTTGCAGCTATGAATTTGTTGACCTTATTTCCCATGGACCGTAGAAGCCAGTCATGCCTCTAATTGGTTTCTCGACATACACAACACCCTTAGGCTCTTCTGGGAGCCTCTATGCTTATGTTCTAATTCACAATGTTGGACTTCCTCTTCCATGGCTAAGAATTGGGCATGTCTGGCCCTGGTTAAGGCAGTGGATAGGTAACTAAAACAACTCTAATAACTGCTTTTCATCCACCCCATGTTATATGCTGCTCTGCCCCTCCTGTGCTATTTTCTTTTTTTAACCACTTTATTTGTTGTTTTGAGCAACACACAAAAGACAGAAAAGCAAAGACATTTTACAATCTTAACAATGCAACCAGATTCCAAAAATCATAACATTTTCAAGAGATATACAGTACTATACTCAACTTCATGAACACAAAGAAATTAATAGCAAACACAAAGTACCAATTTACAACCTGTTTATCAACTTTTGACGCTTCACAAACAAGGCAAGACAAGACAACATCGACGTGCACAACAGACAACTCCAAATAACCATTAAACCAACCCCCCAAATAATGTAACCAGACTAATATAATATAAGTGGTACTGGACCTTCAACTGTACAATTCATCAAAAGACCCCCAAAGTCGGGAATAAGAACCCTCCCTACCCTGTTTTAAAAACATGACTTTTTCATAGTGTGACAGGGTTTGTACATCCAATAACCATTCTTCCACTTTTGGTTTGTTTCTTGACTTCCAGACATGTAATATTTGTTTTGCCGCTACTACCAAAACTCTATTGATCCAGTCTGTTCGTTCCCTAGCCCTACCCCCCTTTCCTCTGTTTGATAATAAAATTGTCAAAGAGAAAGTACGTGGAAGTTGCTCCCCCGCCACAATGTCCAATATATCTAATAAATCAGACCAAAAGTTAGACACTCTTGAGCATACCCACATCATATGCAACAAAGTACCACCGCCACATCCACATCCGCAATAACACTGATTGTTTCTTCTTTTTGCATTCTTACACTCAGATCACACAATATGAAATAATTTTAGTGCCACAGCAGTCTCCTAAGGGATGTAGGTGCACCCATGGCCAATCAGAGCCTGCAGAGCATGGTCCACTATTACAATCTGGAGGATCTCTATGAAATCTACCTTTGGGGTTAAAGACCTGCACAGCAGGATCATATCAAGTCTCAAAAACCCTATATGTTCAGCATAAAAAGGAGTGTATTCTCTTCCTCCATGGTGAAAGAACCTCCATGCCTCTTATAGGGAGAGGTCACGCAGCATTTTGGCTGTGGCACGAAAGTTTCTCTTGTCTTGATAAGATGGAAGTAGTGTTTCATCAGTTGTGGGTTTATATCCCTGCTTTCGGAGTCAGTATAATTGCTGATTCCGCCATGGATTCCAATATGCCCCACACATCTAAACATTTAGATATACAGGGTGGTGAGGTGGGGTGATAGCAAGTTTCTGAATGTTTTGTAAAATAGATCAGTAAAGCTGTCTGGAATGGGGGCTTTACCGTTTGGAAAGGATTGAATTGCTTTTGCTACTTCTGTTGATCCTATTGGTGCTTCAAGAGCCTCTTGCCTGTCTTGGTTGATCTTTGGGAGGTCAATCTTGCTTAGGGAAGTTAGCTAATTTATCCGGGAGCACCAGGCATTCAGCAGATGTTTCCCCAAAAAACCTTTCCATTATTACCAGTTTTACTTCCTCTATATAAACCTTGGACCCATTTATATCCAGCTGGCTATGAATATAGTTCCCGTTCACTTGTTTATGCAATTTTGCAGCTAAAAGTTCATTGGCCTTATTTCCCATGGACTATAGAAGTGATCAAACAGCTTTCTCAGCCAGTGGGGCCTCTATCTAATTGGTTTCTCTCTGTGTGCAACACCCCTAGGCTCTTCTGGGAGCCTCTGCACTTATGTTCTCATTCACAATATTTGATTTCCTCTTCCATGGCTAAGAGTTGGGCCTGTCTGGCCCTGGTTAAGGCTGTTGATAGGTTAATAAAGACAACTCTAATAACTGCTTTTCCTCCATCCCATATTATATGATGGTCTGCCCCTTCTGTGCTATTTTCAACACTGCTTGTTTCTTCTATTTGCGTTCTTACATCCAGATAACGCAATATGAAATACTTTAGTGCCACAGCCGTCTTCTAAGGGAAGGAAGGGCGCCCATGGCCAATCGAAGCCTGCACCAGAGCATGGTCCGATATTGCAATCTGGAGGATCTCTATGAAATCTACCTTTATGGTTAAAGACCTGCACAGCAGGATCATATCAAGTCTCGAAAACCCTTTATGCACAGCAGAAAAAGGAGTGTAATCTCTTTCCCCACAGTGAAAAAACCTCCATGCCTCTTTTAGGGAGAGGTCACACGGAATTTTGGCTATGGCATGAACGTTTCTCTTGTCTTGATAAGCTGGAAGTAGGGTTTTATCAGTTGTGGGTCCTACTATGCAAGGAAAATCGCCCCGATTATAATATCACCCTCGTTCAGTGATATCAATGTGAGCTTTTGACCCTTCAGCCTGCATTTGATCAGCACATATCTCCCCTCGGGGTTGTATTTTCCCCCTAAACCACGAAAAGGAGGTTCCCTATGTGGTAAAAAGGCCAGTCTCTTCTGTTTGGTACCAGTGGATATGAAGTGAATGTTGGGGAATGATTTGTTTAGCAGTCTTTTTTTACCTGCTGTAAGCAAATGCGTCTCTTGGACGATGACATTGGATATTGCCAGTGAACCTAGTCTTTGTCTAATGGATCTGCGTTTAATGGGAATGGGAATTGGGCACATGAACATCCAGAGTAACCAATGAGATTCCAGTAGTAGCCACCTGACTGTGGTTTGATGTATAACCAATCTCCAACCTTGCATGCCTCTAACGACCATGCCCCATGTGACTCCGTCTTCCGAACAGTTAGCACATCTCAGGAAGAACCACTTAAAATATTTAAACATGAGCCAACCATGAACAAAAAAAGGATGATATATTTGACATATTTGGGCCTCTTTGCAACTTTAGAAATGAACATTCATTTTAAACTGGTGCATTCTGCATCTCCTGTTTTAACTTGACATTGGTCCAAAAAAAGCAGACATCATAACTAAAGTGATAACTTTTTCGGGCACCACTATCATTTAAACTTGAAACAATCCATTGGTCTTTAATTCTCCCAACACTGAGGCATCTGCCTCACACTTAAAAGAAGCAGCGCAGATCACAGTTTTTTTTCACATCAGTTTGCTTTTGGGAAACAGTTTTGGTTTCCATTCACATTGGCAAATGCTCCACCAGCCTTGGGTCCAATGTCACCAGGAGAAGGGCATCAGTTCAGGGGTCTCCTTATCAATTAGGAAATTATTCTTCTGGCATAGGGTGCACATCAGCCCCACAAGAGGACCAACTTTCCAACATGTCTTCTTCCTACAATCTCGATGGGTCTTGGATCGCTGATGCTGAGGTTTTGATTCAACCTCCATTTTGGGGTAAGAGCACTCAGGTCCCCACCTGCTTTTCTTCTTTGGGGTGTGCAATCGACAACCTTTCTTCTGTCTCCCTTCACTCTCCCTATTTTTTGGTCCGGTAGGCTATAAGGAATTTGGATTTGTTACTAGAAGAGAAGGGTAGAAACGCTGATTTAGTACCATATCTTGACATAATATTTTTACACATTCCATTTGAGTCCTAATCCTACACTAATCTTTGCACAATGCTACAAACATAATTAAATATACTTTTATTTACTTTAAAAAAACATTACTCAAACATTCATCATTTCCTCCAAACATTCATATTCACCATTTTAACGCAGATTCCATTCTATTCAGCGATTTTCACATTGGGAGGAGGAACTGATTTATCAAATCGATGATGAGCATTTCTGGGATGACAGGTTTTTAGGTGGAGCACATGGACCCAAAGTTCCTCTTTCTGTTCCCCTTTGGGTATTTTGATTTGGTATGGAATGGGGGTGGTCATTATCTATGGTCTCAAACGCCCTGCATCAGCTAGGAAGGAATTTGTGCTCTTTTGATTGGTTCCATTGGAAATTATAGAGGTAAACTTGATCACCTACTTGTAATCCTTTTTGGATGAATGATGTTCACAGTGATTTTTAATATTTACTGCAGCCTTCTAGAGAAGTTTTCTCTGCACGTAGGCAAACGTGTGTTGGACATGCTTTCACAGATTCTCTATTTATTCAAGTGTGGCAGAGGCACTGATTAACATCTGTTCATGTGTTCAATACAGCAGATGTTGAGGCAAGGCCATTTTTCTACCAGTCATGAGTTCAAAAGGGCCCATTTTAGTAGCAGAAGTAGGTATTGATCTCAGAGCTAGCAGGACTAATGGTAATCATAAATCACAATGGGGTCCAGAATCCATCCCAAACATCTTTAGAATTCCCATGATTGTCTTGTTATAGCGTTCCCCCCCCCCGCTGGAAGTTGGGTGGTAGGTGATTTGTAACTTTCTCTCAATGCCTACATTTTCCCACATCTTAGTCATTAACTCTCTGATGAAATGACTACCGTGGTTGGACTCCATGAGTCTCCGCCATGAAATTTGGGGTGGGGAGATAATCAAATCACTTAGACACGTAACGGTCAACATATATTTGTTGCGTTGCTGCATGCAGAACGAATCACTGGTCCAATAAAGTTGATTTTAAGATTAGACCATGGTAATGTCTTTCCTCTCTTTTGTACAGAATCCCAGTGAGTGGGAGAGCTCGGCTGGAACTGAGCACACACCAGACACTCTTTTGAATGATACAGATTTTCAACACATTCGTTACAGAAAGTAATGATTCTATTAAAGACTCGAAGGCGAAAGATTATGCTCGATTCTTCTCTACTTCTCGAGCAGCAAATAAACAAAATAACATCATGAAAACAAACTAACAATGAACTACACTACCCAATAACCAAAGTGAACTTGTAGTTTGTTTTTTCATAGGTCAGTTTCAAACATGTGTCTTTTTTGGTCCAATCCCATCAAACCTTTCCCCATAAACACAGACAACTTCCATGCTTCTTCCTCTTTCTGCCACTGATCGATCTCTGAATAACTTGCGCCCCAACCGGTAGATGACTTTCCATATTTATTATCCTGAACATTTCTCACGAGGCCGCTGGCTTGTTCTCTGCCCCTGTCAAAAAATATAAATCTCAATGAAACAACTCTTCCTGAACGGGTGGGCAATCGCAAATATTAACAATACATAACATTTCAAAAATTACAACAATGTGATGATAGCCTTCTTGATATCATACATACATTAACGCGATTGAATGGGTGGAATAATCTTTTGCCTCCGAGTCTTTAATAGAATCATGACTTTCTGTAACAAATGTGTTGAAAATCTGTATTCCATGTCAAGACTCAGAGGCTCTGATCATGCTGGTTTAAAGCTTACTTACCACCAACGAAGCTATCTGGTCTACTAGTCTAAAATAAAAATTCTCAAAAAGGCATCTCGTTTGACCAGTCTGCCGCCTTCAAAATATCTTCTAGGCGCGCCCTTAGCATAAAAGCAAAAGACGCCATAACACCTCTAGTTGAATTTGCTCCATACAATGCCTGCTTCTGCCATCCACCATCTCACCCATCTAGCTAATGTGGCTGACGCTAATGCTTTAAACTGCTTTCTCACCGCTATTAATAACTGAGATTCTCTGCGGGTCTTACCCGATCTGCCACTGCCTCATAAGCCTTCAGAGACATAACCGAGGGTAACTTGGGCCTCTCAGGGAAAGCCATGTACTCTACAATCTTAATTCCTGTCTTTGTTCTCTTCTCAATGTAAAATATAATCCCTGTGGGAGAAAAAGATTTCCTGTCGTTCTCTAATGCCTTGACCTCCGACACTCTCTTGCAAGAAATTAAGCGTAATAATGTAGATAGTGTCGCCCAGAGAGCTTTTCTTGATAGACCTTCATTGTCTGACCAGAACTCAAATATTCTCAATACCACACTCTCATCCCAGGCGTTGGTGGTCTCATGCATCTGACTCACTTCAATAATCTACATATCAATGGGTATTGCCCCACTGGTTTCCCTTATATGTACTCGTGGCCTGCCGATATCGCTGATCTGTACGTGTTGATTGTCCTGTATGCTTTAGCCTGCGCTGCCAGGCCTGCCAAAAAAGTCACTACTTAGTTTGTATGGGATTACCACCCTCTCCATGCGCCAATTACTCCATCTTCGCCATGCCACTCTGTATGCCTTCCCGGGGCCCATGATTCTTTGATAAATTCTTGAGTTGTTTCCGAAAGACCTGGCTTGGCCCAGGCTCTCCTGAAATCGCCCTTGCTATCAAATTCAGGTTGCCTGTCTGAATCAGCGGATGGAGTTCTCCCACAGGACCCAGTACTATGTCCTGTCTATGTGGCAATCAAATGGGAAAGTCGTAAGACATATCCAACAGATCTGGGAACCATGCTTGTCCCTTCCAGTCGGGAGTCACTAAAATCGCTGTCACTCTCTGTCCCCTGATCTGCGCCAAAGTTCTTGCTATCATGACAAAAGGCGGGAATGCGTATTCCTTCACTGGTCCCCAAACCTGGAGAAATGCATCTGTTGCCGCTGCTTTTGGGTCTGGTCTCCAGCTGAAAAATCTGGAGTTCTTTTTGTTCAACTTCGAAGCGAACAGATTTATTTATTTATTTGATTTTTGGATTTGTAGAACGCACTACAGCCCACAGGCATCGAGGCGCTATAAAGGAGATTTAAGAAGGCTTGCTTGCGGGTTACAATAAGCGGCCCATGAAAAGATGCTTAAAGACAGTTTGATAGGTTACAGTTACAGTTGCTCACGGTTTCATTACATAGTACAGTGAATGCATAGTAAAGTGTGACATATCCATCCAATTACAGTCAATGGGTGGTAGGAGATTGCATGTGCAATACACCGCTCGAAGGGACAAGCCCTTTCAGACAAACAGCCTAGTTTTTTTACCGAAGGCTGCATGAGAGTCGATTGACTTGATCTGGGCTGGGAGTATGTTCCAGAGGGTAGCAGCCATGGTTGGGAAGCTGGAGCCACCAGCACGCACTCTGTGTGTGTAGGGAACCATGATACGGTTGGCATAGGCGGACCTTGAGGGTCTGGATAGTGCTTGCTTGGTGATCCTCTGAGCTAGGTACATGGGTGCCAGACCGTGTAGACATTTATGTGTGAGGGCAAGTGTTTTGAAGACAACCCTGACACGGACCTCTTTGATGCATTATTTCCTGGAATACCGATTCCTCTAGCTGCCATTCACTTGAGTCCCTCAGGTGTCTCGAGTTCCAGTCTGCCACTTGGTTCTGTTCCCCGGGCAGGTGTTCCACTGTCACACTGACTCCTCTCTGGAGACATAGGTGCCAAAATTCCTTGGCTATCTCCACAATATCTTGTATCTCGTCCCTCCCAGCTGGTTTATATACCTGACTGCTGAGACATTGTCAATTTTGAGTAGGACGGCACATCTCGTTCCTTCTTGAGTCCAACAATGGACCGAAAAGGATCCGGCTAACAGCTCTAGACAGTTGATGTGGAGATCCAGCTCTTCGCTCGACCATCTCCCCCTTGTCATCTGTTCGCCGCACCTGGTTCCCCAGCCCCAGCGGCTGGCGTCCGTTTCTATTACCAAGACCGGGGAGGATCCTAACCACTGCAGCAACTCCGTTGTTATCCATACTAGTTCCTCTAATGTCTCTTTGTACTGGCACATTATGCAAATATCATCCAGGTATATAATCAATATGATTCCCTGTTCTCTGAGGTCTCCTACCACTGGCTTCAACAGCTTGGTGAAACACCATGGGGCACCACAATTTTCCACATGGCTTGCATGTAGTCCGAACTGTAAACTCATGAATTCCCATTTCTTTCCCTTCCAGAGAAATTGTAATAGTCTCCTCTGATTCTGGTGGATCAGTGTTGTTAGGTAGGCATCCCTGAGATCTATTCTCGCTAGCCAATCCCCTCTCTGTAGAGTAGGTGAATTCCTTCCATTTTGAAATGTCCGTATATCAGAAACAAATTCAACTCCCTGAGGATTATTACTGGTCTGACTTTGTGTTTGCCTTTCACTAAGAGGTGGCTTACAACACCTTTCTGTCCCTCTCTGACCGGGCTGATCGCCTCTTTTATTCTCAGCAGATTTACTTCTCTATATAGCAGTGTTTCGTCTTCCCTTCTGAATTTCATCTGTCTGGGTGTGGCTTCCTGAATTGGTTGCTGCCAGAATTCTAACTGAAAGCCCTGCACTGTTTGCAGCACCCAAGTATCTGATGATATTTCCGTCCAGCTTTGCTTGCTTAGCCTCACTCTCCATCCTACTGGAGGTACTCCGACTCCCAACTCTTTTGCGAGCGCGCTTTTTCTTCTCACCTGTGGCATTTTGATGTTGCTGTCTGCCTTTGCCTCTCCAGCATCTACTTCTGGCTCTTCCTTAGCCCTGTCAAAAAACTTCTTTCGAAAATCTTTCTGAGAGAAGCTTGTGCCTTATCCATGGATGTGTATGTATTGGCAAACCTAGCCATGTCTTTTATAAATGACTCTCCAAATAGTTTTCCTCTGGCCGCCGCTGCTTGCTCCGATGTGGCCAGTTCTCCTAATTTTGAGTCCATCTTCATCAAGATGGATCTCCTTCTTTCTGTTGCAATTGCAGTGTTTGCATTACCCAGCAGGCATATTGTCCTCTGGGCGCAGCCTCCAATTATGTCCGGCTCTATGATTTCTTTCTTTTGCTTGGCCTCCTCCGCCAGCTGCCAAATCCTTGTGATGGGCCCCACCATATCCAATACTTTATCTTGGCAGGATCTCCAAGACCGGTCTATGCCCTTTTTCACGTCTCTTCCGTACCTCCTCAGGAATGTTGGCATCCTTTCATCGACGTCGGGTGCTTCTGCCACCCCATCTGGCAACCTGGGTTTGGGGCATTCCGACCTCAATTTCTTCCTGGCTTGCTTGCTTAGTGGTGCTCTAAGCCTCTTCCCCAGGTATTCTGCTATCTTCTCTGAGGGGGTCCCTTTCAGTTGACCTCGGGTGTACTAGCACATCCTGGTCAAATTCATCTCCTCCTGGTCCCTCATCATCTTTTCTACCTTTTTCTGTTCCTGGGCTCTCGCCATTCACTTGCTGAGGAGGTCTGATATTCTGACGAACTGTGGTCATCTGATTTGCTGCTGTTCCTGCAGTCATCGTCAGATGTGTCATCTGAACTATAATCATATTTGTCTCAAGTCTTCACCTTCCTCTTGCCACTTTTGTGCCTCTGTGGCAAATCCAGGGGTGGAAGGAGGGGGTCTGGGCGCTATGTGCTCTGCGGGTTTTCTTCCCTCTTCCCCCTTTATCCCTGCATGCTTTATTCAGATCTGTCATGCTCCGAGATAAAGCTACCAGGTCCTCCATTATGCCTCTTTCCTCTTTCCAGTGGGGCCTGCCGGCAATCAACATTCTCTGTACCACCTGACTCATTCTTAAACCACTTACGTGGAGTCCATCTGAGTCCTCTTGTGAGTATCCACTCATTATTGTGGTAGTATCCTGTGTCTTATTGCGTGCAGTTAACTTGGGATGTCTCCGTCAAATAGACACTTTTCTTTGTAGCTAGGCGGGTGTTAGGGAGGATTCTCCAGAATTGCTAATTTCCCTTACCTACTGAGTGCCTCAGCAGCTTTGCTGGATTTCTAGGGTTTATTTTTTCACCTGGTAAGAGTGGGAGCCTTTTCTTTCCACTCTTACATGTGTTTTGCTTTGTGTGTTTAACATTTTCTGGTGTTCATAGACTGTGGAGCCTCACCTACTCCATAGGAATCATCTTTTTAATGTGTGTTACAAAGCACCTTCAGTGCAGTGACACAGGGTTGTCTTTTTAGACTTCCCCAATCCGATTTTCTGCGGCAGACTACTGTCTCCCAGAACATGTAAAGTTGCCATTGACTTTATTGGTCTTTTTAAACTCACAGACCCAGTACAAACTATCTTACATAGAGTTCTGGAAAGGGTTAATATTTATCCCTTTTTGTCTGTTTCTCATGGAACATTGTTTCGTTCCCTTTTCATTAAGATTTGGCTGGTGGCAGTGGTAACTACCCTATCTTTCCTACAGGGGTTATTTTAAATAGCCTTGGTATTGTTTTAGGCTATCTTAGTAGTCCCGAACTTAAGCCCGCTGGGCCATATACGTTTTTATACGGTTCCGGCTGGGTTTATTCACCATTTCTTTTTGTAAAAGTCTTTCTCGTGTTTTACTCTGCGCGCCAAACCAGGTTTTGTTCCTTTGATCGCCGACCTTTCGCGGGCTTCTGTACAGAAGCCCTCCTTAGGCGCCTGAATGTCTGGGGGGGACAGGATGTGAGGGAGGGGTTTGAGACTCCCTGCACAGGGTCTCCTTGGATACCCATGTCGCACTCTGGTATGATTGGCTGTGATGACTGTCCCGGCGGGACAGCCACCCTGCTCTGTGATTGACAGCCAGGCTGGGTGAATGGGGGAAAACTGCATAAAAAGCAGGTCTCTGGGACTGAGAAGGCAGAGTCGCCACTGGATCGAGAGAACCGAAGAGAAGCTGACAGAAAAGGACCTCTGCCATGACTGAACCTCCCGGTGAAGCCCTGCTGCAGGTCTGAATCGCCAAACTTCGACGAAAGAGAAGATCTGCAAGGAATCTTCTCCCCTTGAGCTGGTGGGACCAACCAGTTCGCCAAACTACAAGCCAGGCCTCCCTCCTCTGGTCGAATTTGCTGTGCACAGCTTCAGTGAACCGGATAGCCAGGAGGAACAGACCCTGCTTGGGTTTTAAGTAGCGCACCTTTTCCGTCGCTTTGCTCCGCTGCTGGTTTCTTCCCTGGGCAGTGCAGGACCCTCCAGTATTCCTCCTTCTTGTCAGTCCGACTGTCGCTTCAGGAACAATGAGCCTGCAGGACCTGCCAGTAACGTCTGCCTCAGCTACACCATTCTTCTGCTCTAAAGGTACTGTGCTAACCTGGTTGTTCGTTTCGTCTGACCACAGTGAAAGTGTATGAAATCTTTCGCCAATCGGAGGGCTTGTCCTTCCCTATTCTTTAAAGTAACTTTTCGTCCGAAGAACTTCGTTCTGAACTCTTGGCAAAGACTTAACCGTGAACTATCCTGAACTGTGTGATCCTCTGCAAAGACTTTTCTCCATTGACTTTGGCCCCGGCCTCTTGATTTGATATCCTCACTGTAGTTCCTTTTTCTAGATTGCCCTGCTTACTTACTTGTTGGTGCTGCTCAACTTCTGTCTAATTTTGTCTTTCCCTCCCTTTTTATTACTGGAGTGCCAATTTGCTCACACTTCATTTTGAGCCTAACTTGTCCAGAATATATTGGATGTGGTGTAGTGTATTAGAATCGTGATTTTTCAACTGCATGATAATAGTGAAATGTTTAATAACTGATGTGTAAATAATTGTATAGTCTTTTACTCAGAAACCTTGAGTCAGTGTTTGTTTGAATCATAGTAATTGCTCTCCTTTGTGTGACTATTGATACTGCTCACTTTACTCTTGAGATAAGTCTGGCTGCTCAGCCATCGCTACCACTTTACTGTGTACTACAGACTTGTACCAAAGGTGAATTTGTACTATCACTTGTAGTCATAATTGTGTGTGGTGTTCCCAAAGGGTACTGCATATAATTCTGCCTAAAACTGGTGTACAGCGGTGAGGATCAAGTATAGTGATTACACTTAGAGTGCTGCTATTACCTTGGATCAACTAACCACAAGGCTAAACATCACTAAAAAGCAATATTAATCATTTTGATATGGAAAGCTACAGTCTGGAGACCCTCCTTATTTACACTGTGGATAATCTGAAAAATCTGCGTAGAGAAAGGAATCTCTCTGTTAAAGGACACAATTGATAGGTTGTTAGAGAAACAAAGTCTGAAAGGTGGGTCTGAAATACCTAACCTCTCAGCAAATGTGGTAAATGATGAGGATGATAATGTGTCTATTATTGATGAGTTAGATTAAATAGGTGTGTCCCACAATGTAGGCCTCACTGCTCCTTTACCTGATCAACAACCTCAACATTTGTCCACCGGGACCCCTACAGGTCCTACACTCAGTCCTGACTTCATTACTCTATAAAAGAGGAGGCTTGAATTGGAATTTAAACGTTTAAATGCTCAAACTGAACAAAAGCATCCAGAACTTAAGCTCAAAGAAATGGAGATGAACCATGCATTAGAAAATGAAAAAGTTGGCTATTGAAAATGCTACTCTCCCAGAGTCTTCTAGGTCTTCTAGTCCTAAGAGACCCTTTATGCCTAAAGAAATTGTGGGTATGTATGAGGTTAAGCTTGATATTTTGGATTGGTTGGCAATGTTTGAATATAACCATGGAATTCAAGACATTACAGGGAATCAGTTGCTTCTTTGGCTCTTCTCTAGGCTACCCACTGTTGCATCTGATGTTGTGATGGAGTTGGGGGAGGTGGATAGGATGGATTATGAGTGTGTGAAGCTAGCTTTAATTGCTAGATTTGGGAAGACCCCCTTCCCAGTAGCTTAAGAGGTTTAGGACCCTCAAAAAGCATGATGGTACCCCTTGGGCTACCTGGGTGTGTGACTGCTTGAAAAACCTAGATGGTTGGGTTAAGGGTTACAGAGTGAACACTTATGAAGGTATGAGAAATCTTGTTATGTTGGAGTCAATTTATGTTGCATACTCTCCTGAGCTCAGACAACACTTGGCTGATTCTAAGGAGATAGATCCAAAGAAGTTAGCTAAGGCTGCTGACTTGTGGGTTGCCAACAGGGCTACTCACAAGGATTCTGGGGCAACTCAGAAGAAGGATGAGGGAAAGCAGCCAAAGAAAGATAACAAGGAGATTTCCAATACCTCCAATCCAAAAGAGAGCCCCAAACAGCACCATAAGGGTACACCACAAGGGAAACCAAATAAGGCTAGCGCACCATCTGGACCCAAACCAGATGGAGGTCAGAACAAACACCCATTCATCAGAACATTTGGGAAATGTTACGTTTGTGGGTCACCTGACCATGTGAAAGGGGATCCCAGATGTAAGTGTAAACCCTCAGGGGTCCACACTGTGTCCTTAGCCTTCTCCCCAGAGGAAGAAGTACCTATGGCAATTGGAAACTTTCACCTACTGGCTGATGAACCCATGAGAGTCTCAGCTAGTGTTTATTTAGTGTTCCTGGGCTTGTGAGAACAACACAATTTAGATGTTTATAATTCCATCCCAGATAATACTAAAGAGTATTATAAAGATAGTGTTCTTGTGAATGGCCAGGAGACTCCCGCCATCAGAGACACTGGAGCCAGCATAACTGTGGTGGATGAATCATTTTTCAAGGTGGAGGATGTTGCTAAGGCACCCAAACTCCTCACCAAGTTAGCTGGAGGTCCTGTGCAAATGCTTCCCCAGTTACCAACTCTCATCCAGTGTAATGATATGACTGTCAAAATACCTGTTAGTGACTGGGTGAAGTGTCTGGGAGAGTCCTGTTGGGTAATGACCTGAAAACTCTTGGAGTTGTGTCCAGTTCCCCCAGGGCCTCCCAGTAAAAGGAAACAGGAGCTCACTAGGCCTGCAAGGGAGAGGACCTTGAGAGGCTCTCCAGAGGAGTTGATAGAGGAAACTATCACTCCCACTCCACAGGAGTTGCTCACTGCTATTTCTGGAAATAAAGAGGCAAAGGGGAAACCCAAGACCTCAAAGAAAAAGACAGACAGCGCCCCTGTGCTACCAACAAGGACATCCCCAAGATTGTCCAAAGTCACACCTGTGACTCCTCCACCTGCTGAGGCAAAGTGTGAGGTACAACCCTGTGTGGTTGATCCAGTTTCTGAAGAGTCAGATCTGGAGGAAGACACTGTTTTGGTTGGAGATCTTGACCCTGTTGAACATCCTGAGCTGGAGTCTTTACTGGCAGAAGGTGAACCCAACAGGGCAGACTCCAGCAGAGGACAAAGAGAGTGTCCTACTCTCAAAGGTCTTCGACAACAGGCTGCTTCTCAACTTGATGGGCAAGAAGTTGGAAAGCATAGGTTGAGCTGGGAAGATGGCCTCTTCTACAGTGAACCGACTGAGTCTATCCCTGGGGACTACAAAAGAATTGTAGTGCCCCTAGAAAACAGACTCCAGTTCCTACAGTTGGTCCATGAGATACCTTTGGCTGGTCATTTGAGTTGCAAAAAGACCAAGGAAAGGCTCTCCCTATACTTCTACTGGCCTAGGATGCATTCAGAAGTTGAAAGATTCTGTAAGAGCTGTCACACTTGCCAAACCTCTGGCAAGAGTGTAGCCAAGAATGTGGCATGCCTGGTGCCTCTCTCAGTGGTTGGAGTTCCTTTTGAGAGGGTGGGCATCGACATTGTTGGTCCCCTTGACCCTCCCACATCTTCAGGAAACAGGTTTATCCTGGTTGTAGTAGACCATGCTACTAGGTATCCTGAAGCAATATCTATGAAGACTGTTACGGCTTAGGCTGTGGCTAAGGCTCTACTTGGTATTTTTACCAGAGTAGGGTTTCCTGAGGAAGTGATATCTGAGGGGGGATCCAATTTTATGTCCCACTACATGCAAGCCATGTGGAAAAACTGTGGTGTAACTTACAAGTTCTCTACAGCCTACCATCCACAGACAAATGGACTGGTAGAGAGGTTTAATCATACTATGAAGAGAATGATAGGTGCCTTAGAGGAACACCTTAAAAGAAAGTGGGACCTTCTACTGCCATGCCTTCTCTTTGCTTATAGAGAGGTCCATCAGGAGGGAGTTGGTTACAGTCCCTTTGAACTTCTCTATGGCCAACCAGTCAGAGGCCCCTTGGCCCTGATCAATGAGGGGTTGGAGAGTGCTTCTTCCCCCAAGCCAGTCAGAGTGACTGACTATGTGATAGGTCTCTCGAGGAGAATGTCACACATGATGGCAGAAGCTAGTGATAACTTAAAAGCAGGTCAGGCTCTGGTCAAACATTGGCATGACCAGAAGGCCAGCATGGTTGAGTTTATTCAATACCAGCTTGTACTAGCTATGGTGCCAACAAGGCAGAGGGCCTTGAAGGACAAATGGATAGGACCCTTCAAGGTTGTGGGCAAACTTGGAGAGGTGAACTATCTGGTGGACTTAGGCAGACCTAAGGAGGCTCCCAGAGTCTTTCACACCAACAGTTTAAAGGCACATGTCTCGAGACCAGAAGTGGGAGCTTTGCTTCTAGCTTCAGCTCAAGAGGAGGAGGAGAGTGAACCTCTACCTGACCTTCTCAGAGGCCAACCTTTAGATGGGAACATAGAAGGAGTCAATCTCTCTTCTCAACTGACATCTGAACAACAGGAGGAGTGCAAAGTTCTGTTAAATCAGTTTGCCTCCCTGTTTTCACTTTCACCAGGCTTGACCCCTTGGGGCCAGCATGATAGTCTCACTGGTGACTGTTTACCTGTGCAAAGCAGAGGTTACAGAATGTCAGAACATTTGAGATCCCACATCAAAGGAGAGGTCAACAAGATTCTTGATCTCTGGGTTATAGAGCCCTCTACAAGTCCCTGGTCTAGTCCAGTTGTTCTAGTACCAAAGGCAGGATCGAAGGAGTTGAGATTCTTTGTGGACTATAGGGCTGTAAAGGCAGTCACTAAGACTGATGCCCATCCTTTGCCAAGGACAGATGAACTGGTGGATAGACTTGGGGCAGCCAAGTACCTCAGTACATTTGATCTGACATCAGGCTATTGGCAAATAGCCCTGACAGACCATGCCAAGGAGAAAACTGCATTCTCCACCCCAGCAGGCATCTACCAGTTTAAGGTTATGCCTTTTGGATTAAAGAATGCACCTGCTACATTCCAAAGGATGGTCAATGAAGTTCTGAATGGGATGGAGGACTTCTGCATGGCATAATTGGATGACATTGCAGTGTTCAGTCCTACTTGAAAAGAACATGTTGATCACTTAGGATATGTTTTGCAGGCTCTTGAGCAGGCCCATCTGACCATAAAGGCAAGCAAATGTCAAATTGGTCAGAGCAAAGTGGTCTACCTTGGTCGTGAGGTAGGAGGAGGTGAAATAAGGATGTTGCCTGGGAAAGTACAAGCTGTACAAAACTGGGCCACCCCTACTACTCAAACCCAAGTGAGAGCCTTCCTAGGTCTCACTGGGTGCTACAGGAATTTCATAGAGAACTATGGGACCATAGCTCCTCCCTTGAATGTGATCTCCTCTCCAAAATTCCCTAGAATGGTTAGATGGAATGAGGAGTGCACTCAAGCCTTTGAAAACCAGAAGAAAGCCATTTGACAAGCTCCAGTCCTAAGAGCTCCTGATTATCACCAACCCTTCATTGTGCAGAGAGATGCATTCAGTACAGGTATAGGTGCAGTCCTTAGTCAACTGGATGAGAAAGGTGGAGAGCACCCCATTTGCTTCATCAGTAGGAAGGAACCAGAAACAAGGTGGGCAACCATAGAGTGTGAATGTTTTGCCATTGTGTGGTCTTTGAAGAAGTTTAGACCATACTTGTATGGATCTACTTTTGTTATTCAAACTGACCACCAACCCTTGAGATGGTTAATTCAAATGAAAGGGGAGAACCCAAAACGTCTAAGATGGTCAATCTGCTTGCAAGGGTTTGATTTCACCAATGAGCACAGAGCAGGATGTCACCACCAAAATGTTATTGGTCTCTCTAGGATGTTTTTAACCGACTAGAGCGAAGAGATTCATCCAGGAGTGGATTAAATCCTCCTGTCCCTTAGTCGGGGGGTGGGGGGGGTTAGGGTGTGAGTGTTAGGGAGAATTCGCCAGAGTGGCTAATTTCCCTTACCTACTCAGTCCCTCAGCAGCTTTGCTGGATTTCTAGGGTTTATTTCTTCACCTGGTAAGTGTGGGAGCCTTTTTTTTCCACTCTTACATGTGTTTTGCTGTGTGTGTTTAACATTTTCCGGTGTTCATAGACTGTGGAACCTCACCTACTCCATAGGCATCATCTTTTTACTGTGTGTTACACAGCACCTTCAGTGCAGTGACACAGGGTTATACTTCCCCACTCCGATCCATTTTCTGGGACTGACTACTGTCTCCCAGAACATGTAAAGTTGCCATTGACTTTATTAGTCTTTTTAAACTCACAGACATAGTGCAAACTCTCTTACATAAAGTTCTGGAAAGGGTTAATATGTATCCCTTTTTGTCTGTTTCTCATGGAACATTGTTTCATTCCCTTTTCATTAAGGTTTGGTTGGTGGCAGTGGTAACTACCCTATTTTTCCTACCGCAGTTATTTTATATAGCTTTGGTATTGTTTTAGGCTATCTTAGTAGCGTCAAACTTAAACCCGCTGGGCCATATACATTTTTATACGGTTCCGGCTGGGTTTATTCGCCATTTCTTTTTGTAAAAGTCTTTCTCGTGTTTTACTCTGTGCGCCAAACCAGGTTTGGTTCCTTTGTTCGCTGACCTTTCGCAGGCTTCTGCACAGAAGCCCTCCTTAGACGCCTGAATGTCTGAGGGGGACAGGATGTGAGGGAGGTGTTTGAGACTCCCTGCACAGAGTCTTCTTGGAGACCCATGTCGCACTCTGGTATGATTGGCTGTGGTGACTGTCCCGGCAGGACAGCCACCCTGCTGTGTGATTGAAAGCCAGGCTGGGTTTATGGGGGAAAACTGCATAAAAAGCAGGTTTCTGGGACTGAGAAGGCAGAGTCACCACTGGATCGAGAGAACCGACCAACTTCGTTCTGAACTCTTGGCAAAGACTTTATCGCTAACTACCTTGAACTGTGTGATCCTCTGCAAAGACTTTGGTCCATTGACTTTGGCCCTGGCCTCTTGATTTGATTTCCTCACTGTAGTTCCTTTTTCTAGATTGCCCTGCTTACTTACTTGTTGGTGCTGCTCAACTTCTGTCTAACTTTGTCTTTCCCTCCCTTTTTATTACTGGATTGCCATTTTGCTCACACTTCATTTTGAGCCTAACTTGTCCAGAATCTATTGGATGTGGTGTAGTGTGTTAGAATCATGATTTTTCAACTGCTCGGTAATAGTGAAATGTTTAATAACTGATGTGTAAATAAATGTATATTCTTTTACTCAGAAACCGTGAGTCAGTGTTTGTTTGAATCATAGTAATTGTTATCCTTTGTGTAACTATTGATACTGCTCGCTTTACTCTTGAGATAAGTCTGGCTGCTAAGCCATCGCTACCACTTTACTGTGTAGTACAGGCTTGTACCAAAGGTGAATTTGTACTCTCACTTGTAGTCCTAATTGTGTGTGGTGTTCCCAAAGGGTACTGCATATAATTCTGCCTAACAGCGGGTCTACATACACTTTTCAATCTTACCTGGGACTGTGCCCGTCTTTATTTGTGTCAATACTTATAAGTATACCATAAAAAGACTCTCACCTCCTCCTTGGCAGATCTGGGACCCTGAACAGTTTCTCTTGGGACTGTGCCCGTCAAGACTTTGCAGCTGCAGTGTTCGTGACTGTGGTGCTGCTCTCTGGCCACTAGGTGGCGTGTGCCTGACTTCATATGCCAAGCTCCTTGGAAGCAGTAGCTTCCTACTCCACTCTTATACTCTGTCGGCGCTGTCTAAATAACCATGTCCTTTGATGTCAAAAATATCCTCTAAAATCTCTCCACTGCTTGCCCTCTGCTCCTATTACTCTCCCACGGAAGTTCGTAATGGCACAGGAACCTCAGGGGTCCCGTCGCGGCCAGCGCAAATTTCTGTGTGGCAGTGCCTCCTATCAAGGCTAATGAACGCTGCAGCTTAATGCCCCATTGTGTTCTCTATTCTAAATGCAGATACGCTCCGCCAAATGTCCCTTTTACCCACGCGTGCTGCGTTCTAATTACAAATGGCGGAGAAGTGGGATGACAAGTGGTCATTTTTTCAGTGGTTACTACCAGGAGGTGGAGCAGAAACGCCGGACCCAGCAGCAGAAGCTCCTTGAACCCATTCATTGCTCTGAGCACGCGCACAGAAGTGGGAGGACAAGTGGTCCTTTGTGGTCACTTGTGGGCAGTTGGGGCTGGAGCCCGTAACACTCATGTCTGGCGTGGATCGCAACACCCACAGACAGAGGAGTAGTCTGCTTGCGAGTTCTTCTCACGGTACGGCAAGCAGACATTGAGAGAATTGCTTAATGGGAGACTGTGGAAGGATTTGTTCCTTCTTTGATCCTGTGTGTGTGATTGACTGTGTTCTCTCCCGTATGTGGCACGTATTGTGAGGACCCCTTATCTACCATCACCCCCCTACCCTCCTCCTTTTACTCTTAAACTACTATCCTCTCCCCCACTTCTCCACACCTGACTTGCCAAGCTACCTGGAACCTCAGAACTTTCTACACTGCGTATTATAACGGCAATAGGGATTGAAAATAATGACCAAACTGAAAGCTGTTAAATCAGGTTATAACACTGATAGAGGGCCAATACAGAATCCCAAAAAGAATTCTACTGTGGTAGTGGGGGGCAACTCTGATAAGGGGACTGTCCCTGCAATGTTTTCAAAAGCCGCACCAAAAGTGACCCCCAGTGTGGAAAGTGAAATCAATGAAGGAGGGGCATCCTCACCTACTCAAAACATTAGCGAGGCACTGGAGACGACAAACTATAATGACATCGACAACAATTCTCTTTTGGACCTCTGCCTCTCTATCCGAAAGTCCATGGCAGCCCCTGCCAGAACTGAAACTCCAAAGAAGAAATACACTATGGTTGTGGAGGCTCAAGTTTTGAGCGCTGCGCATACTGAACCACACGTAGCCAGTGGGATGATGAGCCCCAAACAAACCGGAAACTCCACATCAAATATGTCTGGAAATCATTCTATCCACCTAACCCCTATCTCACCTGTAGTTCCGACTATGGGACGCCTATCAACCTCCCTCAATCTTTACATTGACACTGGAGATCTTGATCACGCCGAGGGCGTGGCGGCTGGGGATGCCGAGAGTCTCAACAACACAGCTATAATTGAACTACAGTCCTCAATGGCAGCAATGTAATTTGCACTCAAAATCTTGCTAAAGCTTTGTGGGGGGATTCATACCGACACAATTATACAACTGGGGCTGCCAGATTCAAAGGCCGGGCTGGAGCATGTGGCAACTGAACATGTGTACTTGGTTGAGGACCTAGAGCCCTCGGCCCCACTGAACAATGAAAACCCAACAATACCATCTGAAGCCAGCCCGAACATCCCTATGACTAAAAAGCAGCGACGCATGACTAAACGAGCAGCCTTAAAAAAGGCAGTGGTGGAACTCGCCATGCCGCTCCCGGCCACTAATGCCCCACCGGCTAAATCAAAGAAAGCGAAGAAAAGAGTACGCAAAACCAAGAAACATTTGTCCAAAGCTCCGGGGACATTGACTAGTAGGATTCTCCCAGATAAAACTACCGAGTCCATAAGCACAAGCGGAAATTACTCAGATTCAGACCTTTTGGTATGTACTATCGGCGATACAACTAAATACTCAATGCCCCGCAGCAAAACTAAGCCAAGGGCTGAGGATTAATGTGAACAGATTGAAACTGGAGATGCAGAAGATCCTAAAGCCAGTAAAATGTGTATAATCAAGAACTTAAGCCAGAAGAAAAAGGACAAATGGCTGACGAGATCGGAGGTTATAACCAAGCTTCACCTTATAACCCAACTGCGTGTCATCCTTCAGAGGATTTCTCTTTTGTTGAACCACTGAGGCTATGCAACCCTAATGTTTTGGTGCTGCATTGTAGGGTTTTGGCTTCTGCACAATTGATCCATGCACACAAGAAAAGCCTCATGCAGGTTGGGTTGGAGGTGGACGCAGACAAGGAGAAGGAAAATCTCTCCCTACCCAGTGAGAATTACCCCGCACCCAAAAGTAAATGTGGTAAACCTGCCCAGCCAGCTGCAAAGAAGGTGCAGATGAGTGACATCCAGAATACTCTGAAATGGCTGGAAGATTCACTCCATATGGTACTGCAGCAGCCATGAGATTGCTCCTTTTTCAGCTGGAACACGCGTGGTCACCAACATTTTCTAACGACCAAGGGCTCTTTACCCCTCATTGACGATCATTTTTCTTCCTGCAGGAGATGTGGCTACTTCTACCTATCGCTATGGATGGATTCATCCTGAACAGCTTCAAAGGGGGTGTGTCGGCGTCCATATGGGGGCCTCATCATTGGGATTACCAACATGATTACCAGTAGAAAGATCACAACCGAATACGATAATTATATCTGTGTTGCCGAGGTGACTATTATGATAAAATCAATTTGGGAAAACTGTTATTAATTAATATTTACAATCCACCTGGGGCCAAGCACAGAGAATTGATCCAGGAGGCATTACACGTACTGCTGGGCAGTTGGAGACTCGATACTGAGAATTATTTTGTTATTCTGGCTGGGGATTTGAACTGCCAGATAGGCAAGGGCAATAACCCCTCCCTAAGTAACATTAGCCTCCTGGATCACAAAACCTCAGATTCTGAAGGTGACTGCTGGAGATCATTAACGTAAAACCAGCCGTTAAGGTTGGGACCCTCAAAGGGACCTCGTAATTAGGCCGTAAGGGTTTAACGGCACCGACACCTTTTACGGCGTTGTTAACCCCTTACCACCTGGGTCGTAATAAGGCCCAATGTGTTCATTGTGTTTCTGCCCCGGGATCCTTCCTGCGAGTGTAAATACAGTTACATTGTTAAATTGACAACATCATGTAAGATCCACAAGAGATCTGCGTAAATTATATTGCATAATAAAGTACTGGTGGTGGGTGTTATAGGATAGAACATGCTAACACCACTGTGAGCAGGGCTTTAATTGGTAACTGTGAACTACATCTACTAAGTTATTTGAAAACGTCTTTTTTTATTGGAAAACGCAACATGAATATTGAATAGTTGCTAATTTTTTAAAAATAAAAAAACTATTACCACTATCTATAGGAACCAATTTAATGCAAATGGTAACATCAGGATCCAATGAAAATGCCTCCTCTAATGGCAATGAAATTCGTTGGTGGATAAATGTAGCTGGCTTAAAGTGAAGGTGGCTATGGGAAGAAAGTTACAGGAGCACAGCGCAAGCTCTTTCTTCACATATCTGGCCTGATTTACAAAACTCTATTGAAAATGCTTCATAAATAGGCCCACTGTGTCTACTAAGTACAGCCACTGTCACACTAAAAACAAAGAATTTGAAAATGCTAGGTACTGAAGGAACAGGAAGTGGTACAAAAGTGCCAGCGTTTTTATTGAAAAATACTTGAACTTATTTACAGGGGAGAGGATTTAAAACAATAAGCTAGATCTGCTAGCCTACATTCTAAGGAATATGGTAAGTGGTAGAAGGGTAGAAGGGTCTAGTACCTTTAAACCTAAGAACTATTTATTGTGCATTTGTAAGGCACTTATACATCAAGAAATTGTGTTTCAAAACGCCCACAGGGCAAAGGGGAGGGAACAAGGGATCAAAGGCAAATAAAATAAACTGATGGACAGAAAGGGGCGGTCCTACTAGGCCTTGTGAGCATTCAGAACGTGCAAGTGCAGGGAGAGAGAGAAGGGGCAGGGAAGTGCTAGGAGTTCCACATAGGGAAGTGCCAAGGAGTCAGTTGTGTGCACCAGTAAGTGCCTGACAGAGATGGCTTGGTGCAGAGTGATCACCTGCTAATAATAAGTGCAGGCCTGTGTGAACACAAGCCAGTGGCTGCCTAAAGGCATGTGCTAGGATGGGCGGAAGGCTGAGGGCTATTGGGGGGGAGGGACAGGACCCAAAAGGACACACAAGGACCCAGGCCACCAATCTCAGCGACTGTGGGGTATTAGTACAGGAGTGAGAGGGGGAAGGAGGAGGTGAGGAGGAAAATCTTGAAGAGCTTCTGGAATTTGAGGAGATTCAGCTCAAGACGGAGAGTAAGGGGGAGTCTGTTCCAGAGGAGGGAGCTAGTCGAGGAGAGAGATCTGCCACCAGCTCGCTGCTTAGAAAAATGCCTGACATGCAGAGAGTTGGAGCCGGAGTAGTGTAATGATCTGGAAGGAACGTATTTGGTGAGAGCAAGTTGTAGAAAGATTGGACCACAGCCTCAGACAACCTTATAGATGATGCAGAGGGATTTGAATTTGATCCTTGCAGCAACCGGGGAGCCAGTGGGGGGATTTTAGGGCTGGAGAGATACAGTCCCTGCGCTTGGGCCAAGGATAAGTCTTGCAGCCCTTTTCTGGACAAGCTGGAGGGGACAGAGAGAGGAAGAGGGTAGATTAAGGAAGAGGCTGTTGCAGCAGTCCAGCCTAGAGAGTACCAGAGCTCTAGAGACACTAAACCTCTGGGGAAAAGTGAGGAAAGGAAGGATACCTCTGAGGAGGTGGAATTGAAAATTGGCCTTCTTGGCAAGGTCCAAGATGTGAGGAATGAAAGAGAGAGAGAAGTTGAAGATGACTCTGAGGTGTCTGGCTTCAGCTGCAGGAG
This sequence comes from Ambystoma mexicanum, assembly GCF_040938575.1. Classification (NCBI taxonomy): domain Eukaryota; kingdom Metazoa; phylum Chordata; class Amphibia; order Caudata; family Ambystomatidae; genus Ambystoma; species Ambystoma mexicanum. Next base: position 850,563,283 of record NC_090936.1, on the reverse strand, counting down.
GAGGGGGAGAGCCCATTGAAAGTGTCCAGAGTAAAGGGAAGAAAGAGGGTGTGAGAGTCCCAATAGGAAGGATCTAAATCTTGCTGGCATTGAGGCACAGATCATAGGAGGCAAACCAGGACTGCATAGCAGATAGGCAGTCGGGAATGGTAGAGGAAGTATGGAGAGTATGAGAGGGAAGTTTGAAGAAGAGTTGGGTGTCATCTGCATAACACTGGAAGTGAGGGGAAAAAGTGGAGATAAGGTGAGCAAGCATTGCGAGATAGACGTTAAAGAGCCAGGGTGAGAGGTTAGAGCCCTGGTGAACGCCACAGGTGGAGATAGAGGTAGGCAAAAGAGCCCATAATAACTTTAGAGGGACAGTCCCTGAGGAAGGAGGTCAGCCGGTACAGTGTCTTCTCCGAGATACCAAGGGTATCATGGAGCCGTTTTATGGGGATGGATTGGTTGACTGTATCAAATGCAGATGAAAGATTAAGTAGATTGAGAACAGCGGGAGAGTTAGTGTGTAGAGGTGCAAGCAGTTCTTCATGGGTGTTAGGGATGAGCAGGTTCCGTGCCTCTGGTTGCTCGGAATCCAGATTGATCATTGTTTAGGCAAGCAACAAGCTCAGTATGCTGGGCCAGTTGTGCGAAGTCCAGCTTCTCCAGGAGTTTCCCAAGGATGGGGGTGATAGAGATGGAGCAGCAGTTAGCCGGACATGAGGGATGACAGTAGGCTTTTTCAGGAGGGGGCGCACAAGAGAGTGCTTGAGGGAAGAGGGGAAAGACAAAGTAGCAAGAGAGTGATTGCAGAAGTCAGCAAGTGATAAGGCAAGGGAGCCAATGTTGTCCTTAATAGATCTGGAAGAACAGGGGGAGACCTGTTTGGAGGAGACCTTCATAGAGCAGACAACCCTAGTGACCTCATCCGATGTGCTAGAAGGAGGAGAGAAAGGCTGGGGGAGGTTGGGAGGCCAGGGGCGGCAGGGGATGCGAGGAGAGAAGATGCACTAATTGTATAGCTGCCAACTTTCCCAGTTCCATGTGGGTCTCTTTGAGCGGTCCTGGTTTTTGCTTCCAATTGCATGCTGGAACTTGTAGTTTTGTGTTTCCCGTTGTAATGGTGGGTCTACAAGTCCCAGCCTGCAGAGCGAGACTATTAAACTGGACTTGCTCAAAGCAACCCGCACGGAACTGGGAAAGTTGGGAGCTATGCACTTGTTCCCATCACCACCTTAGGACGGAGATTTGTGCTCTATTAGGAAGATGAAATGGGATTGAATCATTATATTCCAAATAGGAAAGACAGGAAAGAAAACAGAAAATGTAAGAATATCACATGCACAAATAATATACATAGTATGAGACAGTGCAGAGAGCAGCTTGAGAGACCTATAGTAAAACATTGAATTAGTCTCTTCAGAAAGACCAATCGAGTGGAATTGTTGCATGGCTGATAGGATAACAGCATAAGAAATGCAGAGGATGAGACAGCTTTGCAATCTACTATGGAATCCTCTATTGACATGATGTTGGTAAATATAAATTGGAAAGAATTACTTATTAAGTAGGAATTTGGAATGCAGTCATGCTGTCGCAGAAATTGGTAATACAAGCTGTTGTTCCGAATTACCTGATTGGAAACGTTTATTTCCTTTTGAAGTTTTAACTCCGATCGCTGATATGAAAGTCTGTATTCCTGTGATGTAACATGAAACTTCAGAGGTTCATTATTTTATGGAGAAAGTCAGCATGTTGTGATCACCTTCCAGTTCGATTCCCAGTGTCTTCCTGTATCATGAAATAGACTCAGAATAAAAAAGATTCTATGAGTGGTTACTGTTTCTCTCTGTGAACTGTCAAGAACAACTATTAACTTCAGATCACTTACAATAGTAATGCTACCATTTGTTTCTATTACAGCTGCTTGCCCGCAATCATGCCTCAATGGAGCAGTGTGCACAGATGCAGGCGTTTGTGACTGCCAGACATTTCAGGCGCTTGGAAAGAGGTGCCAAATTGGTAAGTTTTAGTGGGAAAAGAAACGGAATTGATGAATTATTCGAAATGTAGGTGAAAGTTGGACCTCATAGTAATGTACGTTTCGGAGCAAGTCTGTCTCTGTTTATTATCATAAGCTAATTTGCGCAGATGGTTGCATTTGTTAAGATCATATCTATTGCAAGTGACGTCTGAAAACTAAGTTTCGATCTCATTAGATCTTCAATATCCCAAACTTAAAAAGGTCGATGTCTTGGGTGGTTATCAGGTGTAGAATATATCAAATACAACTGCAATTAAAGGGAGTATCATTGCCTGAAAAAAAGACATGTTGCTACCATCTGGGATATATTTCCTCCTTTTACCATCTGATTATGAGCTTTTAAACCTTGTGACCCTGAGTATCTCCTACAGCCGCTTTGGTCAATCGTGATTGAGGAATGCGCTCTAAACATGAACCTTTCCCCATCTAATGGGTTTGTGATCTCTATTGCTTCATTCTTGTGATGACTTACATCAGGATCAGGTCCTCCTCTTTATTATTTATTATACATAAAGTTCCACCAGTGTGTGGTTAATAGCCAAAAAGTCAGAACAACGTGCAAAACATACATTTAATACATGGGAAAAACGTGAAAGGAAAGACACCCTGTAAAGGACCAACAATATTATTCTATAGGGGCCCCTAGCCTGGTGTTTCTCCTTATGGCTAAGCTGTGTGTTTTTGTTTTGTTGTCTTTGTCACTAAGCTATTGATCACATGCTTTTGGCAACACGTCTTAACCCTTAATAAGCATAGGACGTATCAAAATAAGGAATACAATGCCTCCAAAACTTTTTTGTATAAAAACATATCCACACAGGTTTTTTGGACAAAACACTGCCCTGTGTACACCCATCCTTGATGTCTCCCAGCATCAATATGTGGCCTTCATCAGAACAAAGAACTTGATAGGTCACGCACATATAGCAGACTCGTCAATGGGCTGCTGTCTCCAAAAGCCCAATATGCCTCAATGAGTGCTATCCTGCCCTCAGCCCACTTTCCCACAAAAGGTGAGGGAGGTATACCCGTCAGGCTGTGTTTATTTTACCTTTATGATTGGGATCACTGCTGGTTTAATAGTAGTGTGGGGCTGAGTAGACAGTTTGGCCACTACTCATCCTTTAACCCTACAGAGCAGTAGTCATTTCGTCAGACTCACCAACTGTTCTCTGAAGGTGTGCAGTTGGCCATGTGGAACTTAGGAGGAGGGGTATGTTGAACCCCTGAAATGTCTGAGTGGGGTGTACCTGTGCAAATCAAAACAATGCAATCCTAGATGCACTCCATGAACTTGCACTTGTGTCTTCCCAGTCTGACTTTGGAAGGAGCAAATGTGTCCCCCAAAGTGGTGCATATTTTAATCCCATCTACTCAGGGAATACAGTAAGGCCTTTGGTCACCTACATAACACCTCCCAAATGCCCCTCATTGGGGTGATCTACAGTCTGTGCCAGGCCAATGAGATGACCATGGTGGAATATGCACTGCAGAAATGTCCATTCCTGCATTTGCACAGGTAGCGCCATTATGCTGGTATAGGACCCAGGCCATTAGGCATTACAGAAAGGGTATCTAAAGTTCCTTTTCAACACCATACTATCTTGTCTAAAAGTGGCACTTATTGGCAAAGTCTCTCCAATCGCAAACCCACTCAGCTTTTGTAACACGGGCCTATGCCTTTTTATTCACTAATTTGCATATTTATAGACTCCTCTGTATTCTTTTTAATCGGTTTTAATCAAATGTTTTAAGATTTTTCAATAACTCTGTTGTAGATTTTTCTCAGACTATCAAACCTTCCTGGACTAAACACACTGGGCAGTGAAATAAATCCTCTAACTTGTATAGAGTTGAAAGACTGTGTTAAACACATTCAGAAGGGAATTAAATTGTCCAGCTTAAAATATGTCAATTATCTGAGGTACACAAACAATCCATTGCTTTATCGAGAGATTATGCAACAGGTATGCAGTGGTCTGAACACCAGTCTTTGTTCTATTGTTTGTGCATTTTCTCTAGAGAACCTCACTGCTAAATGTTTTTTTCTAATTCCTACTGACAGTTACGAAACCCAAAAACGAGTATTTATTTCATTAGTTATTATCTCATCTCAAAAAAATGAAATAATTGATTATTTGTCCTGGGTTACAACTTTTGTGTGTTCCCATGTGTAAGCTCTCTATATGTTCTCCTGTCTTCTGAGGTTGTAGTCCGATGTGATTGGTGGTATTTGTTAGCCCGTTTTTCTTATTAAAATGAATCTTGTGTTACATGAAGATGCTGGCAGTGACAAATATTGTCTTGTGACCTCCTAATGTTCCAGCAGAGAGGTGTACACCCTCTTTCTGAGTGAAATGCTACAGGTTTCGGAGATTTGCGATTTCCTAAACGTTCACTGTTACTCTGTTTCCATCTTCTAATGCTATAATAAACCACAGAGAAAAGAAAGTGAAATAAAATGAGTGTTGTCAAAATTGTTCGATGTGGCTATAAAATCAATCGTCTTGATAATGAGCATGACTGTTTCTCTCTTCCCCGGTAATGATTGCCAAGATTTCATGTTTTTGTATTTGGCATTAAGAATTCTGAAAATCAAGTGAACCTGTGCACCTAGCCCTGCACATTCCTGTGCCGAATATTTGCAATCTAATAATGTATTTTCCACACCACGCTCGGTATGTGAAGACAAATAGTCTGAGCGTGCCGATAAAGGGCTGCCTGTGCCCTGTCTACGTTGACAGAGCAATGGTTAGATTTTTTTCTTTGTCAAAATATATTGCGATTCTATTTAATTTTTTATTGTAAAAAGGTTATGATTTCCATATTCCTTAAGTATTTTTTATGACAATGTTTTCCACAGTGCCAAATACCGGTAAAGAAAGAGAAGGAATTTGCAAAAGTTGGGGTCAGTATCATTTCGAGACATTTGATGGCATTTACTACTACTTTCCTGGAAAGTGTTCCTATATTTTTGCAAAGGACTGCAGTTCTTCATTGCCTCAGTACACTATATGGGTAAGAGTCAATGTTTATGAGACATTTCCGAACGTCACATATGTATTAAGCATGCTACCGCACATTGATGTTGCTCTACATACTACATAAATACACCATGAGTTCATGTTCTGTGATGCATTCTGTGACATGGATCTCTGAAATGTAGGCTCTGTGCTTCAAAAACAGCTCTCGTATTGCTCTACTGAATGGTAAACAACTTTCATTTTCTCTTCTGTTGACATTTTTAAGTACTGTTCAGAATATATTTAAAGTCATTTGAAACTGGTTTTCTGTGGTGATTTACTTCGCATTCTCCACCCCACAGTGAACTCGCTGTCTTTTGTTATGTGTTTTTTCATAACCATGAATCCAACTATTCAAACAGCAAATTTGAACCAACGTTGAACAGACTTTCTAACTTTAGTTTTATTTTCATCCTCATCGACTCAGCTTTTCATCACTTTCTTCTGAAACCCACAGATCAACAACAAAAGATACATTTAACAAACCTTAAGGTTGATGCCTAACAATTTATTGAGGATTTCTTCCCTCTGCCAACAAGAGTCGCTATCTTACCGCCCAGGGCAAGTATGCCGCTTGGTTAGATTTCTCTAGTTGAAACAGGGCGGGTATGTTCATTTATGCCATCATTAGCGGCCGGCTAGAGCACAGTCTAGTTGCATCTACAGAACTAGACTGGACTGAAAAGGAAATACAGCTCTGTAAAATGTTGTCAAACCGGCCCCCATACTCTGCCGAGAGAGAACTGTGCAAAGCAAGCAAGCCTGGCCACCAGAATGGATGTTTGGGGTATTCTCCCTCAGGGAAAGATTTAAAATAAATTGGTGCATTTCCCAACAAATATTTTCATATGAACAGACACCCTCACATAGCCACCAGTTGCACAATACAGTTTGTGGCACCTTCAGCTAGTCATGAGTTTCACCCATAGAACTTTATATTCTGAGACTTGTAAGATTTTTTTACCATTATGAGTAATAGAGGCCTCATTTGTAAATACTTCTCACCAGAGTGAGAGCATCCCTTGCTACCAGTGCTTCCAAATGGTGAGAATGCCCTGGGGGTTAATGCACATCACACTCATATGGGTGCCTCAGCCCATCCAGATAAACCACCTTGATAACCCGTTTGTAAAATATACATTTGAAAACATATTTTACAAAAGGAAGAGGTAAGGTTGTTATAACAAAATGTAAAGTCTACTTCAAACAGTAGGAATAACAACCTTATTTCTCCAGCATTGGCTCTTTCATAGATTCACATGCTATGAACAATTTCCTGTCGTCAGGCTGAGAATCCTCGGTTAACTTTACCATAGTAAATATAGAAAAACTTTTAGGTGTTTGTTTTGTATCCTATCTCTCTCCTTTTGGGTGCCTTTTTGTGTCCACCAATGGGACGTCGAGTATGTAGCTCCTCCCTGCAGCCCCCCTTCAGATTCTAACCGCATGTCATACTGGAAGGAGTCCTCGCCTGTTTCTCCTGAGAGAAATCTCCACACTTCATTTCATCAACTTCATCAGTTCAGAACATTCTTCTTTTGTCAAATAAGTAAAAGGAGGGGGGGAACAAATTATGGAAGGGAAGAAATCCCTCTTTAAAGCCTGCACTATTTGTGCCTTAAAAACGTTTTTGAATGGGACAGGCATGAACAATGCATGTATTGCCTTCACCCACACCATTCTGCAGAACAGTGTGAAATTTGTAAAACGTTTATCACAAAAACGCAAAACGACAGAAAAAGACTCCTGGCATGCTGGCTAACTGAGGGCCCTCCACCCCCCTTCAGAGTAGGGTCTTCAAGGAGCCTAGCAGCCCCCAGGCGCACAGAGAAAAAAGAATCCAAAACAAAAAGGGCTAAATTGGAAGAAAGGCCATCAAAACACCTACATTGGTAATTAAACGTATTTCAACAAAAAGCCAAGCACTGCTGTTATCAATAGCGGAGGCGACAGCCCAATCTCCGGCTCTCTCGCCGACAGCAAAAGTACCGTCAATGGCTCAACGCTTGCCGGCGGCACAGCTGTCGAAAAAAAAAGGAGTTCATCGACAGAGAAACGGCCAACGATGGACCTTTCGGTGACAGCGGCAAAGGGGCTTGTCCTGTCAACAAGTTTGGCAACGGAAAAGCAGTCATTTGAACACAGCTCAAAAACTAGCAAACGCTAGTCGACGAGGCACTCATCGACGGACCGCTTGAAGGCGGATAAACGTTCGTCCACAAACAAAAAGTGCTCGCTGACGGAGAACAGCACGTCAACCACAGATAAAGAAAAGTGCTTGTCAGCATGTAAAGAAGAACCTTTACGTGCTCCAGCTAAAAGTGGGGAGTATACCTCACCACAGCAGCAAACAAGACAGGAAGGAGAATTGGGCAGGCAAGCTCCCATTGCAGAACCAACCCATCAGGTGCCACAACACCAATCAGGGGAGCGAAAGCAGATACGGCTCCAACCAATCACCGCACCAGCTCTCCAATTACGTACTTGCAGGCCATGCCTAAAGACATCCTACATTACCAAGTGGATTCTGAGTTTGAGGCACAGCACGCAATGTCCCCAGTCTTCTCTGACTGTGACAACTCCATAATAATGGAAAAGCCTACACAAACTCCTCCACCACTGAGATCACCACGTCTCCCACAATGGCAACATACCCCCAGGGAGCTGGGTGATATTCTGCTAGCGCAGCCACATGATCCGCTACTGAATCTGCAGTCATTGCTTTTGCTGCAAGTTCTGTCCACACTTCAGAACCTGATCACCCAACTAGTGACCAGACTCCCAACTACACCACACATTCCTGCAGTACAGCCAGGAACACTAAGGGTAACACCCACACTGCAGGGCCAACAGACGCAAAAAACAGGGACACCGCTGCGAAAAGTGGACAGGAAATGGAAAAACAAGAGGTCATCTCCCCGTACCATCACAGCCCCAGGAAACAGCCTGCATCCAGGAATAAAGACTCTTACACAGCACAAATTTGCTGCACAGAGAAAAAGGAAGTGGAACTCACCAATACAGACATGGACCAAGGCCCACAAGATAGAATATCCACACTTCCACTGGATCTGCTCAGCAGGACGACCAATGGGATACGGATGATGACCTGTTAGATGACCAGGCAGACGAGGCCCCGAAGCCATTGCCACCCGATGAAATTGGGGCAATCCACGCACTAATCACAAAAGCATGGCAAGAAATTTGGCCGCACCCCCTCGGAGGAGAAAAATAATGTTTTTTTTTTCGGCCATATGAGCAAAAGAAGAAAATCCCAATCCTTGACCATGTGTGGGAAGAGGGGATCTTTACCATGAGACACCCTTTCACTGAACCAGCTTTTGAAGGTAGGCTGGAGAAAAAGTTCAAAGCCCCGGGCCCCACCCCTAAGTGGCAGCAAGCGGGATATCACACACCCAAGCACGTAAGTGTATGGTGCCATCAGAGGCCGAAAGCCGGAAAATTGATGCACTGGGAAAAAAGGTGCTCACGGTGGCTACCAATACAGTGAAAGTGGGCAACGCACTAGCAATTATGTCCAGGCACGACCGTGAGATGTGGCACAGGTTAGCGCCTATTTTAGAGCACTTACCGGAAGAAAAACATGCCGAAACAATTGCCATTTTAAAGGTAGGAGAGGAAGCTACAAACCATAATATCAATATTGTGGTGGATCTAGCTGAAACAGGCTTTAAGCAGATCAACCACGGCGTGGTGCTACGAAGGCAAGGGTGGCTACATTCCACAGATTTTAGACCAGATGTGCAACAAAAAGTGTCAAACATGCCATTCGAAGGTGACACTCTGTTTGATATGATAGGTTATTTATAACACGCTTAATACCCAGAGGTTTCTAAGCACGGACCAGGGGATCGAACCTGTGTTGCTCCATGTCATCTTGCTTCCAAGGCGGGCACGTTGATGAGGCACTGAAGACAATTAAAACTGACACGGACACGGTCCTCTCTCTCACCACTCTTCAAACCAAACATACTTTTCATATGTTTCGGAGAGCACCGGGAAGGTCAATCTCCTCGGGAAACACCAGAGGGACCAGACAATATTGGAAAACATTGCAGTATTCGCAGGTACAGAAAATCATCCCAAGGATACCAACGACCAAGGGAATACAGACAGCAGCAATGGCAGAGAGGATCCTCTAGCTCTCAGAGGGGTGGAGCGAAGCCTCAGGCCTGACTGCATAACCCAAACAGCACCAGTGCAACAAATAACAACAGACAATTGGGTTTTGTACGTGGTCGCATTCGGCCACCTGTTAGAATTCAACAAACACTCACCAAATATCCCACCGATAAAACCCCCCAACCCGCATCTAAAGGTGCTCAAACAGGAAATCATTATTTTTGGCAAAAAACACCATACAAAAGTATCAAAACAACAAAGAGGAAAAGGGGTTTACTCCCAGTACTTTGTGCAAAAAGTGGCACCCTATGCTAGACCTGCGCAAACTAAACAGATTTATCAAGAAGCAACGCTTCAAAATGGTCATGCTACAACAAGTCATACGCACAGTACAGCCACACGATTTCCTAGCGTCTTTAGACCTAGAAGACGCAAATTTCCACATCCTGGTGCACCGTAAACATCGAAAGTACCTGCATTTCGTAGTAGCAGGCCAGCACTATCAATTCAAAGTGCTCCCATTCGGATTAAAATCAGCACCTCAAACTGTTACAAAATGCCTGGCACCGGTCATGGCAGCCTCCCGAAAAGGAGGCCATCCCTTCTCGCCATATCTAGATGACTGGCTAGTGCGAGCACAAACAATGGCGGGGCACATGCATCCATCACAGCAACAAAGCTCTTACTGCCGCAGCTAGGATTCGAGATAAACTTTGAAAAATCCTCTTTGTTGCCTTCCAAAAGCCTGGTTTTTCTGGGAGCTCAATTCACAACACACAAAGCCCTAGTTGGCCACTCCAAGGACAGAATACAAACACTAATACCCCATTTCAAGTCAGGAAAATGGTTATCAATCTGAAAGTACATGGGGCTCCTGGGAAACATGGCTTCCTCTATTCCCCCCATACCACACTGCAGGTTAAACATGCGTCCTCTACAAGAGTTCCTTGCCAGCAGATGGTCACAGGTCACAGGATCGGGAGACAACAAACTACAAATCACACCAAAACTCGAACACCAACTACAGGGGTGGGCAAAGAGAGACAACATCACTATAGGATGCTGTTTTCAAGACCCCATACAGGGCAGCAACCTGGTAACAGACGGCTGGGAAGCACACGTGGGCTCTCCCCACATAAACGGGAAATGGACGTCGGATGAATCCAATCTGCATATAAATGTGTTGGAGCTCAGAGCGGTCAGCTGAGATCTTTTCTACCAGTGCTAAAAAACTCCACGATTCGGGCCCTGACCGACAACACCATGACCATGTACTAACTCAGAAAGCACGGGGGACGAGATCTGCAACCCTTTCTCAGTAAGCACAAAACATTTAGCACTGGGCCATCGCCAACGGGATAACGCTCCAAGCATTTCACCTCCCAGGGATAACCAACGAGTTGGCAAACAGCCTCCGCGGGGCAACCAGACAGTGCCACAAGTGGGAACTATGTGACAGTCAGCTCAAGCACATATTTGCTCAGTGGGGATGTCCCAAAGTCGATCTGCTTGCAAAAGGGAGAACACGAAATGTGCACAATTTGCCAGCAGGATGAAGGAGCAAGGGTCAATGGGGAACACGTTCTCATTCCCGTGGATCGGTCTCTTCGCCTACGCCTTCCCATCCTTTCCAATCATCCACAAAGTGATCTAGATGATTCAAACGTGCACATGCAAGATAATTCTAATAGCCCCAATCTGGCCGAGACAAACATGGGACTCCGACCTCCTACACTTGTTCAAAGGCAAACAAATTCTTCTCCACAATCGAGCCAACATAATATCCCAAAACAACGGAAAAGTGCTGCATCAGGACCCGCAGTGACTCAAGTTGATGGCATGGCTCCTGACTTTTTTTTTTGACCTGAAATGATCACAAGAATGCACAAACATTCTGGCATCGACACTACCTGCGGCTACAAATCGCTCCTATAAAAGCAATGCAAAAGATTCTGCGCCTGTTGTGCACAACAAAACATTTAACCGCTTTCGGCAAGACCCGAGGCTATACTTCCATATCTCTTGTCATTACCAAAAGGAGGGCTTGCCCACACATCCATAAAAGTACACCTGGCCGCCAGCTCGAGGTACACCAGAAAAAGGGGAAATACACCCCTCTTCAGTGATCGACTAATCAAGCATTTTCTCAGGCGGTTTTTCAGAACCTTTCCACCACAATGGAGTCTAAACATTGCCATGAGAGCACCGTTCCAGTCATTGGCAACAACACACCTAAAATGTCTTTCCTGGAAAGTGGCATTCCTCATAGCCATTATATCAGCAAGAAGATTTCAGAATTTCAAGCGCTGACAGCCACAGAACTGTACCTGTGCTTTTACAATAATAAAGTGGTCCTTACAACCACCCCGCACTTTCTACCAAAAGTGTGTCATTGGAATTCCATAAGCATGTATCAGTTACACTTCACATTTTCTTCCAAGAACCAAAAATCCTGGCGGACACTGCGTTGCACTCCCTAGATGTTAAATGATCGCTCAAATACTATCTACATAGGACAGAGTCCTCAAAGAACTCACCTCAGCTGTTTCTAGCCTACAGACATCCAAACATAGGAAAGGCCATCTCTAAGCAGGGATTTGCAAGGTGGATATCTTCCACCATATCCTTCTGTCACACCAAGGCAAACAAACCATTAACCAGCCCTGCCCAGGCCCATTCAACAAGAGCCACAGCGGCTTCAGCTGCAATGTGGTCCGGAGTGTCAATCAAAGACATTTGTCAAGCAGCCACCTGGGCAGTGCCCCACCTCTTCACTAGGCATTATTGCCTTCAGGGACATCATGCTGCTGATGCAAAGACGGGAAAAGCAGTCCTGCAGCATCTGTTCAAATGAGGTAGGCTTTTTACCAGTTTTCCTACCACCATCTAAGTTCATACTGCTTTGAAATCTGTTCATAGCATGTGAATCTATTAAAGCTCCAATGCTGGAGAAAGGGTAAGTGTCTTAGCAAAAACTCCATTTCTCCAGCATTGGTATCTTTCATAGATTCACATGTGCCCTCCGGCCGTCCCCTATGGTAACAAACCTCCCTCAGATACTCAAAATCCAGCATGTACTGGGTGGAATCTGAAGGGAGGCTGCAGGGGAGAAGCTACATACTCAATGTCTCATTGGTGGACACCAAATAGCACCCAAAAGGAGGGATATAGGATACAAAACAAACACCTTAACGTTTTTCTATATTTACTATGGTAAAGTTAGCCGAGGATTCCCAGCCTGACGATGGGGAACTGTTCACAGCATGGGAATCGATGAAAGATACCCCTGCAGGAGAAATCGAGTTACAGGTAAGAAACTTACCCCAAACACTCAATCTATACCACTACAAATCCAAACTTAACATTCAATTGAACTATGATATTAATGTAAAATGTCCAATATTTAAAGTACATCTAAGGTTGCGTTTGTAGAGGTATGACATGAGTGTTTGTACCTTAACTTTGTTATTTCTACTGTTTTTAGACTTTTTTTTGTTAGAGTAACCTTAACTCTTTTTTAGAAAACATTTGTTTTGATTTTTATGTCAGTGTTTTGTGTGGGGAGTATGGCATATAATGTGTGTGTACACGTTATATGCATGTATGCCATATGAGTGTATTAGTGTATGGTGTATACGTGTATTAACCTATGGCGTATGAGAATATGCTCTCTATGTATGTCATATGAATGTTTCTTGTACGGGTGTATTGCAAATGAATGTATGGTGTATGACTGGATTGCATAGGGCATATACGTGTGTGGCATTTGTCGTGTGAGTGTATGGCATACATGTTTTAATGTTGTGTATGAGTCTATGGCATATGAGTGTATGGTACATGAGTGTTTGGTATGTGAGCATCTGGCATATGAGTGGGTGGTGTACAAGTATTGGGTTTACGGCATATGGGCGCATGGCGTGTGTGTGTATTGCTTATGAGTGTGAGGCATCTACGAGTATGGCATATAAGTGGCATATGAGTGTTTTGTAATGTCCATATGTAATTCACATGTCTTATACACCCTGTATACTTAATAATAGATCAAAGTGAGGTTTGACTTTGATGTGAGTTTTTATACTTATAAGCATAAGAGTTTTACATTTCTCAGATGTACTCATCTGCTGTATGTATACATCTCCTATGCATATGAAAACAGACATTAAACTCAGTCCTTACTTTGATGTGAGTTTTCATATCTAAATGGGTGTACATGTATATAGTGTATATCTACAACATGGACGTGTACAGTTCGAATTAAAGAGACATACATCTCCTATACAGTTCATATACATTTCTGACTTTGATGTGAGTTTTCATACATAAAGCATGTTATATGTACAAAATGTGTGTAGTTTGTATAAAAGATTAAATTTATTTTACACATTAGTGATATGTTGATGAATATTAAAACTTGGCCAGCTCAATTTTCAGTTTTTGTTTCAGTGCACCAAATCCTGAAAAGATGTTGCTACATGTCAACAATCTCAAAAATCGAAGCAGCACATTTTAAGCTATTTGGTGTGACATATTCTTTAAAGCTCCTTTTGGGAAAACCTCATGTTTTAAAGATGTTCCAAACTCAATTAAAACAACCTTTATTTTAAATATGAAGCCCTACATGAAAAATTCATCAATTTTCCTTTTTCTGGTGGATACCTCCAAAATGTACTGTGTACGTTTTTGGGAAAATGTCATTGAAGGGTTCACAATTTATAAGATTTTTTTTTCTGAATTCTACTTAACCTAACTATATTTCACAAATACATGTATGTTGTTATTCACATAATTTTATTTTCTGTTGCTACAGATCAAACAGGTTCAGCAGTTCTAGGAAAGGAATCGAATCTAGACAGGCATATAGAACAGGAGGGCACGGATGAAATGTGATTTGGGCACGACCCTCATAAATGGATTAATTGAATACAGAGGCAACTGTACAAAGGGTGCTGCCAACAAGGACTGATAATGGTACGGTACAAGATGAGATGCTCCAGGGTATCCATGGTAATGAAGGACCAAAGAAAAGTTGTGTGAAGGGATGCCTAGTAACGGGAGCAAGAAGAGACTATGCAGAAGAGGCCTGCTAAGGGTCAAAGATGGGATGAGTGCAAGAGTGTGGGATGAGGTGCTCCAGGTAAGGGTGGTTAATGAGAGGATCCAAGAAGAGGTCCTACGGCATTCATCCCAACATGACATATGTAATTGGCGAGATGCTCATCTAGACCTATTTTCCTTGGCCTTCTGGGACTTGTGGTGCTGGATTTATAATGGGGAAAAATAAACTAGTCCCAGGATGCAAAGAAAAATGAAACAGGACCGGATGTGCATCTCCTGAATATAATGTGACATTTTGACATGTGTGTACCAGGATCGGGTGTATTGGAGTAGCTTAAGAGGTGGTGCTGTAAGGGAAGGTATGTAATGATAGGGAGTAAGAAAGGGGACTATAATGGAAGGTCAGTAATGTAAAAAAGTAGAGGAGTTGCAATGGAAGGCTGGTAATTGAAAAGCATAAGAAGCACTACAAACGAAGTGTATGGGGAGAGCTAGATACGGAATGGGCTAAGGAGAGTTGCTAAATAGGGAAGAGTGCTTAGCGTGCAGGGCCAGTAATGGTGGGGCTTAAGAAGCATATGAAGTGCTGCATGGGGGGGCGATCGATAGCTCAACAAAAGCCACTCCATGTATGGGGCTTGGGGGGAGTGGACAAATTGGAGTTGCTTTAGTGAGGCATTGCAAACGCGAACACCCATGCAAAATTACTTCAAAGGAGGATCGCCAATTGAGCAAGTTCAGGCTAGGATTGCAGAGTGCCTGGTTCAGGATAGAACCCCTGACAACAGGTGAACACTGCCCATGCAAGATAGAGCCACAA
The DNA here is from genome assembly GCF_040938575.1 of Ambystoma mexicanum. NCBI lineage: Eukaryota > Metazoa > Chordata > Amphibia > Caudata > Ambystomatidae > Ambystoma > Ambystoma mexicanum. Next base: position 850,548,216 of record NC_090936.1, on the reverse strand, counting down.
AGGAGTGAACACCAGAAAAGGAGGGCAAAGATTTAAGAAGTAGGGACTCTGATTTCGAGGATGCTTAGTTAAGGGGTGCCAAGAAATTAGTGCCAAAGGTTGAAGGAATGATGACCCATTGAGGGAGGGAGTCCAGCGCTTGAGGGCTCGAAAGAGTTCAACCATCAAAGGAGGAGTGCTACAAGCCAGGCATAGCAATGTTTGTGTGCTTCCTCAACCCTGAACCCGCTTCCCTACCAACTAGCCTCTCAGACTTAAAGAGGAAAGTTTATTTTATTTCAGAAAGAAACAGAGTTCTATTCACAGGGCTGTTGGGGAGCTGGGGCTATGTGACAGGTTGGCCCTGGCTGTCATATGGAATATACAGACCGAGGTGCAATTATATAACAATGGCATTGGGTTCTGACCTTCATTGACAAATCACCAGCATAGCTATAGTCCCCTGGGTATTCCACATTAAAATTAAAGCAGATAGCAATAGGTTCAAAGTTCAGCTTTGAGTAAGTATTTGGCCGAATTCCAGCTAAGAAATAGCTATTGGGCTTCGGACTAATCATTTCTTTTTATTCAGCTCCAGCCAAATACTTCAATCATTTTAATGCAATTTAGTAACAATATGGAGTGCTGATTGCAAATAGGAATGGCATTAAATGTTGCCGGAAAGCATTCCTGATTAAAAAAAAGACTAAGGTTCATATGTGTGTGTGTGTTGTAGAGGAGGAGAGGTAAGGATGAGTGAGCGGTGAGCATGGTATTTTCCTATGGGGAATTCCTATGGAGAAAGTTGAATTCACAACAGCTATTGGAGACCAGTAGTATTGAGGTCATCAGTTATATGCCAGGCACAGTGAAATGCCCCCACCTAAGGGTCCCCTGTAGAACTTCATGTTGAAAAATCTCTCCAGATCCCTTGCGGGACAGTATGCCAGAGGGTGACATATATAGATGTAAGGGCTCTGTGTGTATGGGACATAGTGAAAGAGCTGTGCTATGTTTGTGAAATGTATGGGAGAGGAGGATGTGTGGATATCTAAAGACTTTCAAACTGCATGTTCTACATTAATAATGGCTAGGGATGAGTCAGTTACATTCTAGGCAGAGCAAGATGCAGCCGACAATTCCCAACCCATATTGGCCTTTTGGGAGAACTTGCTTACTGGGAAATCCCTCTAATAAAATTATAGACCAGTTGGTCCCAAAACATTTGAGAGGACAGAGAGTGATAGTGAACACTGTACCTGCTGGTGTTGTATTATGGACGGTTGAAGAGTGAGAGAGAAGAAAAAAGCCAGTGCCATGCATCCTCTAGTGTAGCGGGAAGGAGATGACGTAAGTGTACATCGATTGAGGTTTGGTAGACTTCAGTGACCACCCAACGGGAAAGTGCTTTCTTCAAGCATGTAAGGTTTGGGTAGATTCAGTCACATGCCAAACCTTCCTGCGTATGATTACCCCTGCTCCAGCCCTGGCTGTCTCTTTCGGAGAGTCCTTTCCCATGTTTGGTAAATGGGGAGAGAGTTCCCACTTCATAAATAGTGGGGAGATGGTGTTCACTTACCGCACATGCACACTTGGCATGCGTCCTGTATGAGCAGACACAAACCATTTATAAATGTCATTGTGAGCTGGAAAGTTAGAAATTCACTTTCCACGTAAGCTACCATGCAACACGCAAGAGATTGCACTGTGTGCGATATGCAATGACAGCTGAAAATGTCAGTATTCGTTTTGTTCACTGTTCCCTGGCACTTTGTATTCATAATGCCTTCTACTTTGAGTAGCACTGGATTTGCGTATGCATCCTTCCGTACATGTGGTCAGTGCTTTATTGATAATCTGTTTTTTTCTGAAGTGTGTGCATTAAATAAAGATGAGATTTTGATTCAAATGAAGAGAAATAAATTAAACAGGGGAACACATATTGAAAATGGTGATTTATTTTTTTTAAACCACTGTATTTTCAAGTTTGGAACATGATTTATTGAGTAAATCAACAATCCAGCTTCATATTCGGCTGAATATTTCGTGAAATATTTGTTATTTGGCCGAATACTGAATGTGCTATTTGGTACAGCCCTACATTGTGATTTGTGATAGGAATGTATACCTGCCTCAGACAAACTAAATTGCAAAATAATTTGCATCAAGGTGCAAACAAAATTTGCTTTCGGGCCAATCTAGCGACGCAAACGCAAACAAGGTATCGAACTAGCAGAATACCCAGAACTCGATGGCCTTCCCAAATTGCAATAAACTGTCCATCTCACAGAGGCTCAACAGTAGAGCAGCCTATAATCTTGAGGCAATAACTGCAAGTCGCAAGTCTCCTCTATACACAAACGTAGAGGTATGTATGACCAACAACATCTTATCTTTCTAACGAAAAGCTTGTGATGGGGATACGTTTGGTCTGCAGATAACTGGAGGCCTGATTATGGAGACATTTAAAAGTGAGACAGGGGATTTTGAAATCAATCCGCCTGTCCACCGGGAGCCAATTAAGAGATTGAATCAAGGCAGAAATAGAATTACGACATGACAAGTGACAAATCAGTAAATTAATGAGGGAGTGAAATTTGGACTTAGGTCCTACAAGAAGAATAACTTCAGATTTATTGGGGTTGAGCTGCTAAGCATTTTCAAGCATCCAAGTTTCCACTTCGTCCAGACATTCCACCAAAGCATCAATTTTCGCATTACTGTCAGCTAGATTGAGATACATTTGAGTGTTGCCAGCGCACGCATGAAAACCAAATTTATATTTTTAAAAAATTTCATAGGGTGTCTCATATAAATGTTAAACAGCAGTGGAGACAGTGGGGAGCCTTGAGGGACTCTGTATGTCATGCATTGTCTAGTGGAGAAATAAGGGACAAGTTTAACATGTTGTGTCCTATCAGCCAGGAAGGATTTTAACTATCTGGCCTCTGAATCTGAGATCATAACACGCCTCTTTAAATGGCGCATTAGGATGTTGTGGTCCAGCATATTGAAAGTACCTGAAAAGTCTAGTATAACTAACAAGGTAAAACTGCTGTCATCTGCATGTTTAAGGATGCCATCCCAAACAGACAGTAATGCCATCTCTTTTTCATGTCTAGGCTGAAAGCCTGATTGCAGAAGTTTTAGACTAGAATTAGCTCTGACAAAATCCTGTAACTGGGAAGACCCGTCTGCTCTAGTGTTTTAGCGAGCCATGGAAATCCTGCCACAGGTCTATAATTACTCAAGTCAAGAGTATATAAGGAAGGATTTTTTAACAGGAGGAAAATAATTGCAGCTGACCAGGCACTAGGCCTTCTTCTAAATATTGATTTACTATATTCGAAATGAATCCGGCCGTGACATCGGAAAGTATTTTGAGGTCAACAATGGTAGGGCAAACTTTTAACATATTTTATAAAGAAGAAGGACGCAGGCTCTGAGATTCCATTTCACTGAAAGGTTTGTTCAACAAAAAGGTAAATGCCTATGCTATGGGATTTCCCTACCTAATAAAACTAACCAAGGTGCTTGTCAGTGAAAGTCTTAACAGAATCTGTCCACCGTTGAACTAACCCTTTTGGACCCTACATCTGTTATAATAATTAAAGACAGGAGAATGACTCCCATCTCCTGATGACTTGTTGCTTATAAAGCTCAGTTCAATAAAATATCTTCAAGTAGTTCTTCGTGACCACTTTTTTTTAAACTTGTACAGTTCCATTAAAGATCTATTTAACTTCTGTGTCTCCTCTCTTTGAAAACAATGTTCTGCCTCTTTTTGTTCTTCTCTTGAACTATTTTGTTCATATTTATTCTTCTTTCTTCCCAAGGTAAAGTAGACCAATATTTAGAACTCTCGCCTCAGACTCTCTGGACATTGATATGTAATTCACAGTCTTTGGTTTCTCTCTAAAAATAGTCTTTATTCTTCATTTCTATTTTTCAGCCTTATCTTCAGGCTTTTCATTTCTGTTCAGTTGCTCCTCTCTTATTAGACTTCCTTTATCCTGTCTGATTTCGGGATTCACATTCCAAAACTGATGTTCACTCACTATACTTCTGCCTGACTGCAACACGTGGGGAAACCGATAACAATTCTCATGCACTTCTCTATGAGTCAATATCTTATCTTATCTTGACTGTGACGGTATGAGCATCCCAATAATGATTTTCCGTCCCCTACCTGGGTCTCCCGTGTTCCCTATTACTTGTTGTTGTTATGGATAATGTCACAGGGTTTATTATTCGTATGAGGTCCTCTGCAGTTTGGCAGGCTGGCCTCTCTAGTTTGTTATATTCCTTTCTCTTCATGTGGTCACACAGGCTTGCTTTTCAGTACTTAATTGACGAGTAGGTTCTTTGTTTGCTGTAGCACAGTGGTATTATCATTGTTTAAGGGACCCCTGGTCCACCACAAGCCTCTTGTAGCCACGTCGCCACTCTGCTGTCTCTCTCTCTCTCTCTGGATTGGGATGATGTGTGTCTAATTTGGTTTCTCTTTCCTCTCTGCTTCTTAGACGCTGCACGTCTGTCTCTGCTGTTTGTTTTCTCACAGCCACAGGACACAGCAAGTCCATCCTTTCCTCCATGTAAATTGGCAAGCCGATTCGTAACTCACAGGCTTACTCTCCCAATCGCCAGTCTCCTCCCCTCTCATATATTACATAGCCAAGGGCCTTCCCGGCACAGTTCCGTAATCCTTTCTCTCTGTTTGTTTCATATTCTCTTTTCCGCCATAGGTCCTCGTGCCAGTAACAGTTGATTTTTTCTTTACAGGACAATTTACAGTTTCCGGCTGACAATAGCACATACTGGTATTTTCTTCACATCCTCCTTGACTGGATGGGTTTGAAGAGGTTTGGTTGGAAGGGTTTCTAGGGAGCTCCACACAGGAATGGGAGTCCTTGTTCCCAAAGGGGGAGTCTCTGCCCGTGGGTTCCCACTTGCCTAGACCCCTAGGGAGGGTTTTATAGAGTGGGCTAACCTCACTCACAGGGCTCTTCCTTGGGGAGAAACGACAGATTTCCGCGATTCGTCACAATATCCATCATTTCATTTGGCATTTGTGGAGAGAATTAAAAAAAATCAGACTCTTGTCTCTTTCCTTAAATTGCACAGGCCGTCTTACTTGAAACAGTAAAAGGCTCTGATAATTATAGTCTTAACTTTTGAAATAAAATAATGATTACTTGCCGTACATTTATTGTCTGGGCCAAAGCCCTGGGTTTAAAATAGATGTAATAGTTTGGAATAGATTCATTGGCCCATTCTCAACCCATTTGCTCATGTAAGTAGTCTGTTTTGGCTTTAAAAATCATCATTATATAATTCATGTGAGTGTCCTCGAGTACAATAACAGAAGTTTCGAGGGGCTGCTTTTTCAAGCTCCTTCCTGCTTTTAATGGAGAGGATTTGAGGTTCCTGATTTTGTCAGAGAATAAAGGGAGGATCTCTTCTTATTTCCCTTTATAAGTTGTTTTGGCGCCACTGAATTCCAGATCTTGCTAAAGGAGTCCAGCAGTTCATTCGTTTACTTTGACAAGAAAGCTCTGATGAAATATCTAACGCTTCAAGTTCAGCCCACATCTCATGGAACATAAGATTATGTTTTTTACGTAAACATATTTGTGGATTGCAGACTACCTTACTGTTAGCTGCACTCAGTGGTGACGATAGGCTAGGGCCTGAATGGACAAGGCCCACCCAAAATCTGTTAACGCCTGCTCAGCAGGGCTGTGTGAGCATTTACAGATGTCACTGTTCAGACTGAACAGCAGGGGTCATGGCATGTTTTTTTTATTTACTGGCATTAAGGCAAAGCCAACAGTAGTATGTTCTTACATGGGGATACTGGTATATATTGACAGAGCAAACATAAACATATTTTGCTATAGTATCATTACTGGCATTATGCGCAAAGCAAATACGTATTTCTGTGGGAATACTGGCATATATCAGCATGGTCATGTAAGGGCACAATCAGTATGAACATGTTTTCTACTCTTGCAGAGTACTAGCATATAGTGGGCAAAGGCATTATGAAAATGTGATGGGAAATGCCCCTGGGCATTGTTGGGTAACTTGGCATCTAGTGCATTTTCTTCATGTCTTACCCTACCTAATTTGGCCCAGAAAGTGCACTGTCAAATGCACCCTTTTAACCCATTATTTAACAAAATATCTCAGAAGGGGGGAATCCCATGTACCCCCATTGATTGGTTTGGGCTCCCTTGCACGCTCGACCGCTCCTGCGCTTTTGGACGGGGGCAGACCAAACTCCCTTCCTTCTGTGGGCTCTCCTTGGAGTGGGCCGTACCACATTAGGTCCAGGCCCCACTTGTTAGACAATCCTGGCCACGCCTCGGGCTGCACGGGGCTATTCCAGTTTAACCAGTCGTACAAAATCATCAGACCGAGATACTGGTATGCTGTGTACGAAAGTGACTTTGAGACCTCTAAAATTGAATTGATGCAGGCAGTGGCCTTTCACCTCCAGGGGTAGTGGGTTCCTGCTTTCAAAGGTGAATATGCGTACTTGTGTTGCTTGGAGTGGTGGAGGGCCTGGGAGGTTATTATATTGCTCTTTAGCCATGACACTGACTGACACCCCTGTGCCAAGCAGTACTGGGACAGTGGTGTATAAGATGGTCACTGAGCACTAGGGCCAGCATTTTCCATTGCCTCACACTGTGAGCACTGCAGAGATGAAGTAAACATCTTCATCTTCATCACCATTGCCTTCTCCTTGCAGTTCTGGAGTATCTTCGATTGAGGTGGTGTTTGCATTTTGCATTCCTCGATCCAGGGCCATGCCCCTCGGTCGTTTTTTGCCACGTGATACATTGGCGGGGGATGTTGCCCTGCTGACTCTTGCAAAATGGTTCTGGTTTCTGCATCTGGTACACGCGTACCCCTTTGCTGGACATTCCTTCTCGTGGAGGAGGTCATTCCCACACTGCGGGCACAGAGCAGGGGTGGACACGTTTTGTTGCTTTCTTTGCAGCCAGGTGTTCCTTCCACCTTGGCTTTTCACAGACGTTTTTCCACCGTGCAGACTTCTTCCAGCTTCACTGACTCTAGTGCTGATTCCCTTTTGGAGGCCCTGATATCAGCTAGCTTGTGAGACCGCCCTAGTTGAATAATTCTGGGCAGCGTTATTCCTGGCTCGTGCAAAATTTGCAGCCGTAATTTGACGGAGTGCCACCCGATGATGACCCGATACTTCCTATTTTTCCTTTAACCATGCACAGGTTGCTGCTAGCTGTCTCCGATGGCTGTGGTACTTGTTCATTGCTCTTTTGCATTGCGGTGCGCATAACACATTTTTCATAGTCGGTGTTGACCATGGGAGCGAAATGGAATGAAAGGGCTTTTACTGCTGCATCATATGAGTGGGGCATAGAGTTTCAAACAGTTTGTGGACTGCTGGGCCCACTGAGTATGTCAGTCTACACTTCTTGGTCAAGTCACCCTTCTCCCCTGTCGTATTGAAGTACATTGCAAGGGGCTCGCACCACAGCACCCATTGTGGGCCTAGGTTGGCTGGTGCACCATCCACATTGAACTTGCAGAGCAGTGCCAACGCGCCTTGTTGGTGGGACGTATTCCCACGTGGCTGCAGTGCAGGTGCTCCTGCATCCTCCTCCAACTTCCTGTCAGGTTGTGATGGGCTTTGGATAAGAGGTGGTGGTTGCACTGGCTGTTGGCGGGCACACAGGCAGCCCTAAAAGGAGCCGCAACGCAGTTGCTGGAGGATGTGGGACTGGTTCCCTGGGGTGTTACCCCAGGGCAGGTGCACAAGCACCCTATGAAGAGAGCCGTGCCACTCACAGACCTGGGAGGCAGGTCACTGGTTGGGTATAGGGATAGGGCCACAGGTGGATGAGCCTCCCTCCTCGAAGAACGATGAAGTGGAGGCTGGCACCCTTCAGCCAAGTGTGGGGCACATGCAGGATACCAGGCCTGGCCTGGTGAGTCCAGAAATTGAGATGAGTGCTTCTGCATTCAATGGAGATTGCAGCAAACAAAATGAAGGCCTGAGGCCCCTTACCGGCGGGAGACCGGAGGATGCAGTGTTTGAAAAGGCAGGGGGGCCGCACACACTGGGAGTTCTAACGCTGTGGGCCTGTGTTATTAGCAGGAGCGCGTCCAGGACAGCCTCGTCGCCATTTGTTATGTCACCCGGGGATGCCGTCTGGTGTTGCGCGGCACGGTAATGAGACATGCACACTGATGTGGTCTTAGCAGATCCCCGCTCTGGTCTGCCAAAGCACGCCAAGCAGGTCCATATTTATTAGCTTGCACATTGTGACGTGTAACGTCATGGTGTGCGGTCACCTGATACCACAGCAGCCTCCCCAAGCTTGTCTCCGGGCCTTGCCGTCCAGTAATTTTTTCCGTGCTGTTGGGATAGGACACATGTGAGCACCAGTCATTTTTTCAGATATTTATTCTTTGTCCTTCCCACAATGTTTTTTCCCCTTGTCCTGGGTATTGCGGTCAGTTGATCCTTGCGCTTATGAAGCGACATAAAGGCTTTGTTGCCTGTCTTGCCTGTGGGCGTCACTGTTGGGCATCTGATCAGCATTCACTCTGCCTTAAGAGTTTGGGACCAGACGATGTGATACTTGTTTTTTGTGACACTCTTTCAGTTTGCGCCCTATGTCGTCGACTTCAGCGTTGGGAGGAGGATTTCCACTGCCTGGTTCTGAAGCACCTTCAGGATTTCATCTCTGACAAACGACAGCAACCAGTAAGATATTTTCTTTCCAGATAACCCTGAGCTAGGGATCTCCTCATGGGGATCGTTAGTCATAGGAGGGGCCAGTCAGACTTTAGCGTTACTGGGTGTAGTCCTGATAAGCACCTCTCAGGCGCTAATCTGGATACTGGGACTCGCCCCAAGGATCCCTGATTAGGGGCTAACGTCTCAGCCATCAAATCGTTCATTGGTGGAAGACAATTCCAGAGCTCGCTCAGAGTATCTCTCAGTGAGGACTAAGAATTCAACTAACTGCACTGAAACACCCCACTGTGGGGTGGACATTACTGCATCTTTACCTGTGGTACCCTTAACGATGGCTACGCCTTTCACTGTACAAGCTGAGGATCCCTTACCAAGGGCGAATCATCAAAGCCTGTTACCATTTCTTATAAGCTGCCGGAATCAAGTGGGACCACAAGCTCTGAGTCCCCTGCAAACATGACAAGCACTTCTGAATAGGTACCCAGGCCTACCCCTAATGCTTCTCTAGGGAGAGATCTTTTTGCCTTAAGAGTTGAGAGGTCAGCACTAACACATGTGTCACTCCTGCCAACCTTGTTTTGGCACCCATGTCTTCTCCACTACATTATGTGGACCAGTGGCTGGCCAGACCATCCTGGAAACCAACTTCTATAGAGTCCTTGTCTAGGCCCTGATACCTCAGAGAACTATCCCTCAGCCACAAGGTAGGACCAGCCAGTCATCTGAAGATACTTTCTTTGCCAAATGTCACGCTCTTATGCACTCTGAGCCCATGAAGGAATATTTCAAGGATTTGTTTTTTTGACCTAACACTGAAACCTTAAGAAACGTCTTAACCAGCTGAAAATGTACCAGAGCCAGCCAAATTAACAGGGACTCCTCTGGCGCAACCTCCTTCTGCTCCAGAGCCAGTACCTGATTGTAAGGGTCTTTCTACCAACCCCACAGTACGGGTGGACAACCCTGCATAGAAAGAAGATATTCTTTCCTCAGCAAGAGTGTTCCACGATAGGCTAGTAGACTTGATAGACTTCTCTTCCCAGAATCTCCATCAACAGAAGTTGGAGTCCTTGTACCGGCCACCTCCATAAGAGCCAGGGAAGCTTCAGGAATAGGTCTGTAGAAGGACAACCTCACTGAAGCGAGGATGATCTGGACAAGCCACAGATGTGAGGTATCGGTTAATGCAGGTCTTGCTGGGATCTTGTCATTAACCATCTTCTTCAGTAGTAGTGGATGTCACAATATATTTCAGACCGTCTTCTTCGTCTGCATCAACCTCAAATATTTTGAGTAAAGAGCACCAAGCTCTTGAGGTACTCGGCAAAAAGGTTTATGCTAATTCGCTGCTGCAATTGCACCAAACTAATGCCACCCTTTACTGGCAGCTACGGACCAAAGACTTTTGAGGTATCTCACAGAGTTTGAGAAATGTATTCCAGCCGAACACCTAGAGCAACTCAAAGGAGGTCTGTCGAATGCTAGAGTGATTGTCTAAGACCTCCTATAAATTGCTGCACATCATGTGGACATCTCACCCATAGAGGTTACTATAGGTAATGTCACCTGTAGGCAGGCGTGGCTACACTCTACTATGTTTACAAAAGAAATCCAGGATTAAGTCCTGGATCTCCCCTTCGACCGGGTCAATTTGTTACACTATTCCACAGATGAGGAACCTTCGAAAAAAGAAGGCAAGCACCCTCACTGGAAAATCCCTGTTAGTGCTTAGTAAACCATCTAAAACAAAACAAACAACTATCTCTACAGTTAATTCCCGGTACACTTGTGCAGGCTTTTGTGGTTTCCAAGAGCACAATTCTAGATGACAGGTTAGATTCCCCATGTGGTATGAATTGCCATCTGGCAAGGGGGGGGAAAGCCCTGGCTTTTTTGATTTGTATTACATAATAAAATGATGCAGGTAATTCCATCGCTGCTGATCAGATGCCCCTTTCATAATATCAAAGCCAAAAGCACAGTGTGTTCTTGTGCCTTGCTGCATCAGTATCCTTATTACCAATGGCACACAGCAGGTTCAGAGGTCACAGGTGCACTCTTGACAGCTGCAGTGACACCCAAGTCTCTCCTGCACAGGACTGCATTTAAAATATGCACCCCTGTTCCAAAAACTACATAACTCTGGATGTTGTCCTGGCGGGGACATAAAACTGTTAGGTATGTCCCTTACTGAGTTAGGGTATGACGGCCAACAAGTCTCAGAGTTATCTCCAGTCACATTAAATTGAGATCATACATGTGTCAGCCCTGTGAGCCCAGTTAATCTGTGGAAGGGTTAAGTGTATTACCCCAGACAGGTTGGATCCTACCCTACTGGCAGGAAGGTACCCTGATGGGCTGCATCTCTTTGTTAATTTGTAAGGGCAAGTAACACCCTTCTTCCTGGGACAGCCACTCCACAGGATGCTGGCCTGGCAGTAGAAATCCAAAGTCACACCCATTCACTGAAAGCCAGGCCTCACACCAGAGTACTACATTTCTAAAGGCCTTTGATCCTATTGAGAAGGGGAGGAGCAGAGCTAGGATAGCCATAGAGGGATTTGTACAGCTTTGTGTGGGTTCTGCTGTCTTGATTCTCTGTGTGTCATGATTCTTGCCCCTCATGTCCTCAGCCCTCAAGGATAACAGGCTGGAGCCAGGCCACGATCACGTACATGGCCCTCAAAGGCCTCTTCATCCCTCCAAAGACCCACTTCGAGTCAGACTTGGCGCTTGTGGCACCAGATTCACTCACTCCCATAGGATATAATTGGGGATTGGACTTGTAGTGCATTGATGGGGACAAGATGGATGCCCCCACATATTTCGGTTCCCAGAACTGCATGTGCGGTCTAGTCTTTTGGGTGTGGTTCAGCCCACAGGCACCTGGGATACCCAGAGACTATTTAAGCCACACCCAGGCTGAGAAACATGCTTTGCATTTTCTGCACCTGCAGCGTGACACTCACCGTGTTCGGATCGGTCTCCAGTAGGCCTGCATCTTTCTTCTGCGCTCAGCTCCTGCAAGAACAAGAACACAGTTAGGAACAGCCATACCTTGCGGCGCTTCTGCCCATCAGTCATCGCTCCTTCTGTTCTGCGGGCCTCTTCGGCGGTGTCATTCCCATCTGGGCACGCCGCTTCCTAAGGAAAAGGGAAAACAACAGAAAAAAGGCATTAGTAAGCATTATGCAAATCTTCGCTTATTTTAAAATACTGTACGAGCTTCAAACGCTTACCTGAATCCCAGCCGCTCTGGGGGAACTCTGTCTCGGGAACTTCTCATCCATCTGCAAGAGGGAAAAGACACTCCAGGTTAGCATGGAAACATATAGAGGCGCCTCATACCGCGCTTACTCACCGCATTTCTTCTTCATAACCGGCATCCATGCTGAAAACGTTGCGGCACCTAAAAGACACAGAAAAATAACTCAGTTCAATACAAACACGAAGGGTCGCTTCGCGGATCGCGCTCTCACTCACAATCAGCGCTACTCATCTCAGCAGCACGTCGCCATCCCCGGACGCCAGCCATCATCTAAGGAAGGAAAGGAACGAAGTTAGGGAACTGTTCAAAAGACTCATTATACTTACCTGTCGGACTCTTGCCAGTGAAGTAACTAGGCAGCAACGAGTCTGCATCAATCAACGCGCCCCTGCACTGAAAGCAGGACAGAGAGCACCTTTTCCAAGAAAACAAGGCCCAGTCTCCAGTCGAGTAGACTCCAGGGAAGGGTTCGAGGTCGTAAGAGATCAGAACAGGCTGAGTGACATCCCCGTGGATACCAGGTGAGCGTTACAACCACCTTGAGATCAGGAAGCGTCTGACTTCCCCTGGCCACCTGGAAGGAGACTTTAGGTAGGGCTCAGTGAGGGATACGTAGGATTCTTCACAGTCTACTACCTTCAATTTGGGTCCAGTGGATGAAGCTTGAACAACCAGAATATATAAATATATAAAGCATTTCAGTTTTAAATTTAGTCATTATAGATTCAGTAAAGAGCACACCATCCATGGCCAGACAGCCTAATGTGTGGGGTAGTATGATTGTATTTATAATGATTGTGTTTGTCATGTTTCAACCATTTGAGTTTCCTTTATTATGAATGGAGCTAGTTTTGAAAACTTCAATATAACGTTTAATTTGATGGGTATCATGATCTCTTTTGAGGGTCTTACTGCTCACAGCATCTAAAACATAACAAGGGGGCTTTTATGGGACGCCATTTGATTTGCACAATCCTGGTTTACAGGGCTGTTTTATTTAAAGTGCTTGTGTGCTCAAGATTAATTAGTGTGCTTAGTATGTGCTAGATACACATCCACCCTTTTCTATGGTTATTAGTCCTCCAGAGCCTTTGCGCTCCTATGTGGATCTCCAAACACTCTCGTGGGCAGCATCAGAGGCTGAGGGGGCTATAGCCCTGGGTCTTTTGGTTGTATCCCCGGACACAAGCCCAGGAGCTACAACCAAAAGGCTAGCTAGCCCCAGGTCCCGACAGTCTCAACATTAGCGTAGCCCCGGATCTATTCCAGACCTAGCAACACCCCTTAGCAGCATTATATTTTCCCAGGGAGTCAGACATACATTTATTCTGATAATGCCTGAGTGGAGGGCCCTCCTCACCACTGGCGAAAGAAGGCCCCACAGGGTTCCCAATATGGGAACCCGAGTGAAGGACTTCATCAAGCCACACCCTTATATTAAATCATAATGGCGTCAGGAGCAGATCTGAACTGCTTGCAGTTGTGGGGCGAGATAGAAAGAGAAACTCTCTGTTATGCCATTTATACCTTACTTCTACCCACAGACCATTTACCCAGGCAACACTCCCTCTTAGTTTTGAGCAGGATCTAAGGATTGGCCTGTCGGCTAGTGCGTTTAGGCCCTCACTGCTGTCTTGCTATTCATAACCTGGTGTTGCAACCACAGTGAAAGAGCTATTGAAAGGTTAACATTGTCTGTACCTGGGAGCTTTATTAACCCCATTTCTGTTCTCCTTCTGGATTCTCAAGCATTTACATGCAGCCCAGTATATGGGGAAAAAATGATTGTGTACCCCCTCTTGTCATACTATTTGGGCTATATTACTTCTCTTTTTCTAGAATCAGACCTACTGTAGTTGTTTCAGATGTGTCTCTGCCCTTCTGTCATACATTCTTATAACTGAGGAACTTGACACCACCCTGAACGTCCAATTCAAATGAAATCAAGCCCCCCTTTATGTAGCAGGTGTACTTCTAGCCATAGATGGCACCTAAAAATGGTCAAGGACATCAGTCGTCAGTGGGCACCACACACTAGTGTCTTAAAATGTACATGTGATAAACACTTTTAAATTTCGAATCTGCTAAGAATATGTCATTGGATTTCTGAAGGGTCCTTCCCTGACAGCAAGACATTCCTTTTTTTCTTAGCATTACCACCCTTATACATTTGAGCATACGGTTAGTGAGGTGGGGCATTAGACACAGGCATACTATGATATCTAGCCTGCATTTTTGTTTCATAGCCTCGTTAGGCACTGACTATCTGCATTATTTAGCTTGGAATTTTAATTGAACATTATCACTCACTGGCACACTGTGTATACGGTGTGAGTTTTGCGCCCCAAACTACACATTTGTCTTTAATTTGCAGGGAGCTTAAACAGCTGGACTCAGTGTCTTGAGGCCACTATAAAAGAAAGCAACCCTTGTGGTATCTTATTTGTAGCTTGGTTAGGATATTAATGTGTTGGGCCAAACAGCCTCACTAGTAGAGGTAAATGTATGCATGTGCTCCTTGGTAAACATTGTGGAAGCCATACCTTTTTTACTCTCAGGGGCGCTCAGTCTTGTTTTACAAAAGCAAGTCCTTTCTTGCAAGAAAATGCATGTTACATTTTGTATGGGTGCAGAAGGAGGCGACTGACACACAGGTAGCATGCTTGTTGGCATCCACTTTTATGTAGGCACAAATAAAGAGGAAACCTCTCTCTCCCTCACTCTAAGAGGGGTTGCTCTGCCTCTACTAAGGAACTACGGAATTGGTCAGATTGTCCAAGTAAATAAAAAGCGTCCACAGTCATGTCAAAATGCCTACTTCTGTCCCTCGCACTTGTAACTAATATAAAAGTAGCAGAGGATCTTCCTGGTCCAGAAGAATGACCCCCTTCTTCTGGACAAAGAGCCACAATACAAATCATAGGTGTGAACTTCGTCTGAGAGGTCTCAGTTCCCATCCCAGGAAACAAATAAAGTTCCAGGCTGTGATGCTTTAAAGCTCTCAGTTCCAGTTCAAAAGACAAAGTTCCAACTCAAACATCATTCCTTATTGTATATAGTTTGCTTCACTATTGGGTCCTTGAGAATGCCTCCCTTCTGCAGGAATTTTATTCTCAATGCCCTCACAGTGCCAGGGTAATGACTCCTTTCCCTGAGCCTTCTTCTGTTTAACTTCACGATATACACCACCAGGGTGCAGCACTTTCTTCCCCTTATCTTTCTTGGCTTCATGGGGCGCAACACCAGGAGTTGTTGCTTCCTTCTCCTGATGTTTAATGGCTTCACGGTTCACAAAGGCTGGGAGAATGACCACCCCCATGCCCTTCTTAGACTTTAGTATACCGTTCACACTGCCAGTGGGAATGCCTCCCTTCCACTGGCCTTTTTGCCACCTTTTGCTTTCACAATTCACAGTTCAATATTTCCAGCGGGAATGCCTCCCTTCACCTGGCTTGCTTTGCACTTCAAAGGTTCACAGTGTACATGAACTCCGAATCTTATAGGTGCGGGTCCCAGACCAGTGTGCTTCTCTTGTCTTTTTTCGGTAGCCGTGGTTCACTATCCTGCCAGGTACTGTGACTATGAAGATGACTTAGGTTACTCTCCATAAAAGGGTGTGGGTCCCTGACCCATGTTTGGATAGTTTTCAGCCCATCCGTAGGCCCCCCAACCATCCCGGCAACCCAGGAACATGAAAGGGGTTTGTCAGTGTTCTTCGGTCGGTCGCAGGCTCTTCTCTGTGTCCTTTTGGGCCTCTCACGGCCCTGCTGCTTTCCTGTGTGCTGTAGTGGCTCTGCCGTGTTTGGTTCCTCATGGGCTGCACATCTCCTGTCCAGCTGCTGTCTCACGGTTCTGCCGCAGAGGGCTTCAATGTCTGGCAGGACTGTCCATCCACGTTGGACCGATTGTGAGCGCCACCATAGACCTGTTAAGTCCCTGTTCTGCAGCCCCTTTTGTTCGCCGACTGCTTGAGCATTCCTCATGCCTCCAGTTTCTCCAGGGAAGGCTTCTCTTGCCTTCCTGGTTTCCCTCTTTAGTTTTGTATGGGTTCTGTCCAAGCATGTTTTGGGAAACACTAGGCTGTCCATTTAAGTTCTCTTTATAGTTCCACACTTCTTTTTTGTCCCGGTGCAGATTTCGAGGTCTTCCAGTGAGACTATTAGTCTCTCCCTCATCTCAGTACTTAAGGAATACATGTCCTTTGAGGAATCCACACTCTTCCGCGTCCCAGTACTTCCTATATTGATGGTATGGCAAAAACATATAGGAACACTATGGAAAGTGTTGGTTGGAGGAGGGTATGAAGGTGAGTTAGGGTTAGGTGGGCTATGGGGATACTTTGTTCCCCCGAGGTCATCACTACTCCCAAAAGGGGTTTTCCTCCCCATGAGATCCACCCATTGATAACCACCACCAGGGGGACTATCGGGTAGTGGCCTTACCTCCCTGGCCTCATGGGAAGGATTTCCCCCCTAGGGGAAAAGTGACAACATCTAGGGATTCATCACAGTTTGGTATGCTATTTTATATATAAATATCTGTTTATTCGAATTTTAATAAAATAAAACAAACCTTTCATGTACCATATCCAAAATGAATCTCAATAAATACTAAAATTCCTCCCCCACAACCCACAACCCCGTATGCCTCAGTCAATTCATCCTGTAGGGGTAAGTGTTATATCTCAGTCTATGTACAATATTGCTGTATCCCGGTAGGTCTTCTCCAGCTTGTTCTTCTGCGGATGCAAATATTACCCGGAGGCTTCTGGGTCAGGTATTTAACATGTCTTGGTTATATGGTTATTGGTTTTTTGGCAATAAAGCGTTCCACATTGTATGAAATCTTTGTAGGGATCCTCTCACCTGTGGTGTCTGTCAGGTTTTCCATTGCTATCATTTCCTATAGCCCAGAGGCCCACCGATGCGCAGCCATCACCATCTTATTTATAAGTGATTTGTAGTTTTTCATGGCTTTCTCTTCTGGTTCCGGCAGGCGTCCCAATACTACAAATGTAGGTATTAGATTGCATCCTGTTGCTTCTTTGATAATGTTTCCCACTTCCCCCCCAAAGCCCTCTGAGTTTTGAGCATTTCCCTAGAAAATGGGATAGTGTTCCTTTTTCGCTGCATCGCCTCCTGCAATGATCCCCTACCGTCTGAGTGATAGTGTGCATTCTTTCAGCATTGTAGTACCACCTACGTAGTATCTTGAGTTGCAGTTCTATGTGTTATGTACATATCGATCCTTTCCATGCTTTTCTATTAATCCCGTCCCACTCTTTAGCCATGACTTTACAGTCTAATTCTTTTCCCACTTTTTCTGGTGTACACATTCCTCTCTTTGGTTATTATCCATCAAGCAATTATATATTGTATTTATTTTGTATTTATTGGGTGTTTATAATGCGGCTACACAGCAAATGGTGTTTCATGGCGCATCAAGACAAAAGGGGGGAGGAACAGGGATGAAGGAATAATAAAACAAAAACGTTCCTACTAGGCCTTGAGACATTCGGGTCATGCAAGTGCTGTAACATGAATACAGGGGAGAGGGGGAGGAGGGGACTAAAGGCAGGGGAGGAGCAAGTATGACGAAACACAACTAAAATGTTCCTACTAGGCCTTGAGACATTTGGATTGTGCTGTAACATAACATTCACGGGATAGGTGGAGGAGGGGAAGTGCAGGAAGGGGGAGAGCAATGCAAGGAGGGAGGAGAATGGTACATGAAGTACAAATGAACTGGTTCAAACACAGCACAAGGCTGAACATGAAGAAACAATTGGAGTGGGTGCACACAGTGGGAAAGCCTCACCTCATGGTATAGAGGACTACATCAAGTATGCAGAAACAAATAGGTAAAATAGTTTCCCTATCAATCCCATCATGATTGTCGCTTCCTAAAAAGTTTTTTTGAATGGGGTTATTTTCCAAGATGCTTCATTTTGATTGATTTCTTGGTTTGCGCAATGTCTCAATTGCTGGCAGTGGTATTTGTCTGTTTCTTGTAGATTGAACTCCAATTTGCACTGATTGAACGGTTTTATTGTGCCTTGTAAAATCATGTCCCACAGCTTTCTGCATCCTCCTCTATACCGGTAATCAAACCCCTTATCTAACAGTGCTAGTGTAAACTTGTTATGAATTGGCATGAATGGGGATTTGAAGCTCACCAGGCCACCCTTTCATGTGATCATAAGCCATTCTTCAGTTGTGCCCCTCGTAATTAGATGAATGTACAAACCCCTCTCCTTTTGGGTTCTAATCAGCCAAAGTTGCTTCGATATATGCTGTCCTGCTGCTGCCTGATTCAGTCTGCATCCATTCTGCCACCACTCTTATTTGTGAAACCAGGTAGAACTGCAATATATTCAGGCATGCCAGTCTTCCCTCCTGCTTGCTCGAAAGCATTATTTTCGTACCAATTCTTGGTTTAATTCTCCTCCAGATTAACAACATAATTAGATTCTGTACTCCTTTAAGTGTTGTTTTGGGGATATTAGGCGGGACATTCTGGAATAGGTACATCAATTGAGGCAGGGAATTCAGTTAAATGATAGCTAGTCTCCCTAGCCATGATATGTAGAATGCTTTCCATCTGGGCATGTCCTTTTTTATCACTTCTATTATATCTGGATAATTAGCTTGTTCCAGTGTTCACCCTTTAGATCTGATATTAATGCCCATTTATTTCACAGACCTCTCTGCCCAAGCCAGGGCAGTTCATTTTTTACTTCTTCTTTCATTGCCTCAGTTGTCAAGCCTATTGCCACTTCAATGGCCTCTCACCTCACTCAACTCTTCAACCTGGCCTTTTACCTGATTTCTGCTGATTCCAAAACAGCCACGGTCTTCTCTCTCCTAAAAAAGCAAGGAGCTGACCCTAACCTACCGGCTAATATTCGCCCTGTGTCTCTCCTTCCGCACTTTTCTAAAGTGCTCGAAAGGGTTGTGTTCAACTGTCTTACCAATTTTATTAGACATCCACAACTTTCAAGTCCCACTACAAGCAGGTTTCTGCACCTGTCACTCCACAGAAATGGCTCTCATGAATGTGTCCAACTTGATCGCCCATGCTAAGCACTCCAACCTATCCTAATTCTCCATGACCTTTCTGCTGCTTTTGAAACTGTCGATCACTCTGATCTCCTTACTACTCCATTTCTTTGGGGGTGGAGGGGTTTGCAGTCAAGCCCCTGCCTGTATTGAATCCTACCTTGCACCTCACCAATTCTCTGTCTCCTGGAGCAACAGCACCTCTTAATTCACTCCTCTAACTGTTGGTGTTCCACAAGGCTCTGTCTTGGGGCCACTACTCTTTACACCCTACACCTCTGCTCTTGGGGCACTAGTCTCCACCTTTCGGTTCTCGTACCAACTTATCTCGGATGATACCCAAATCTTCTTCTCTTCTCCTGAACTCTCCTGTGATCACTCTATCAAAATGTCCAACTATCTGCCATTAAATATTGGATGGCTTTGCACTCTTGGATGTTAAACTCTACCAAAACAGTGCTCTTCTTCCATGTCCCCATCCAGTTCCTGCCTGACACTCTCCCCTACTCTTCTTCAGCTAGAAAACCTGGCATCATCTAGGACCCTTCTCACAAGTTCTCTACTTTCATCTCCAAAACTGGAACAGCAGCTTGCCTCAACCTCCTAAATGTTAGGAAAATCAGGCATCTCCTTCCTTTCAACACCACCAAGCATCTCTTAACCACCCTTGTCTTCTTCAAACTGGATTACTGTGCCAGCATCCTCTCTGGTCTCCTCAACTATGCTTTCTGTCCTATCAACAACATCATTAACTTCGCTACCAGGACTCTCTTTGAACTCCCCCACTTCACACCTACTTCCTAGTACCATAACCAGGCTGGATAGCTGATGCTGCAAAACAGGAGCAGATTTAAATTTCTTCTCCTGGTTCACAAATCTATACATGTTAAAGCACCACTGTATCTCCTCTCATCTATCCAATTCTACACGCCTTCTTGTAATGTCCGGTCTGCATCCTCAACTACCCTTGTGGCTCCTCGCCCTCCTTGTGCTTTGTCTTACTTCCGCTCCTTCTCTCTTCTTGTTCCATTTGCATGTTATTCTCTTCCCCCGGACACCCAAGAAGCATTCCACACAGTTTTGGTAAAAACCAAACTAAAAGCTTACCTCCTCACCTCTGAGTTACCCTCTTAATGTACCTCTAATCTGCCTGCTAGCTAACATGTTTCCCTCACCTCTAACCTGCATCGGTCCCTCACTTCCTCTGCCTCCACTGTAGCACTTCACCCATCATGGTCACATCCCGAGCACAGCTGGCCGTACTGCCTACCTGTCTGTAGAAATGTCCAATGTTGGTTGTCCTTAATGTATGTATATCCTGTCCACTTATGTATTGTCCCTGTTTCATTTAATACCTTCCACAACCTGGTAATAATGTCCCTCAAACTCACCCCATTGTAAGAAGCTCACTGCTTCCCATCAAATCTGTATTGTTATCTATTGTATGTTGGTTTGTGATCAAAAGAGCACTGTTCCCCCTGTATATCAATAAATAAATAAATCATAAATAGATGATATATTTAAGATTTGTGATTTATGATCGTTTACTTTGAATCCCGACACTTAACCAAATGTTCCTATTTCTCTCATGACTGCGTCCACTGATTTGTCAGGGTTCGTTAGAAAGAGTATCAAATTGTCCGCACAGAGCCCAATTGTATGTTCTGTTTCCCCTACTCTTATTCCCCTGATATCTCTGCAACTCCTAATGCTCTCTGCAAAGGACTTCTATAGTGTCCGTCAGATATCCATTCATGTTTACTCTAGCTAGCAGGGTTTTATAATTTTCGATTATCCATTTAGTTTAATTGGGAACGAGGATGAATTTATGGAAGACTTTCTTAAGGAAGGACCCGTCAACTCTATCGAAAGCTTTTTCATCGTTAAGTGTTATCAAGAGTGACTGGTCCTTCCCCCTATTTGCCCTGTCTATTAGCAAGTTAACTCACCTGATACTATCTACCACAGGTCGACCTGTTTTTGATAAAGCCTGATTGCCCAGGATCTATTAGGCCCTGCATGAAGTTTTCCAGCCTTTTGTTATTATTTTAGTGTATGTTTTTGCATTGATGTTTAGAAGACATATTCGCCTAAAGGAGGCACAGTTGGTGAGGTCTTTCCCTACCTTCGGTATCAGACTTGCATTTGCTTCCATCATTGATTTTGCTAATTGTTTCCCTGTCTGTTAGAGTTGAGTAGAGTCACTACTTGGTCTATTAGTATGGGAGCCACTGTCTTGTAGAAGGCTGCTGTTAGCCCATCTGGTCCCAGGCTTTTCCCCATATGTATGCTTTTTATGGCATCTTACACTTCCTTCCTTTCAATAGAGAGCTCCAGTAATTTCCTGTTGCATTCTGATAGTCTCCGCAAGTGGATAGACTCTAGATAAATTTCTTGCAGCTCCTCCCCACTTCTTCTTTTGAGAAGAGATTCTGGTAAAATTCCCTCAATGCATTTCTTTTTAATGTTTCTCTTTCCTACTTTTTACCCCCATTTTTATTTGCGATTCTTTGTGTAAAGGCCTTGTTTTCCCTGATCTGTATTCTTTGTCCTAGTAATCTGTCTGGGTTTCCTCCCATTTCATAGAAGGTTTGCTTGGTTCTTAAGATCAATTTTTCAGCATTGTCTACATTTAGACAGAAGCTAAGACATGAATAGACTTAAAGACTATACATAAGAAGTGAAACTCAAAATGTTGCCTAATAGGGAGCCGGTGCAAATGAGCAAGATAAGGGGAAATGCTAGCATACCAGGGATGGCAGAAAAGAATACGAACCACTAAAGAAAGAATATAGCGTAAAGGAAGCACAGCATAAGTAGGCAGACCGACATACAAAGAACAGCAATAATTCAAATGTGAAAAAACAATGGTTTGAAGAAAAGTTTTTGTTGATGAAAAAGTGAGAAGATGATGGATTTTTCTGATATTAAAAAGATGAAACTGGCAAGATTGAACCATTGAAGCAATTTGATGAAATAAAGAAAAAGAAGAAAACCAAGATTTCGGGTTAATATTGTAGGGCCATAAAGAAGCTCATTACCAAAATCAATTGATTGATGGAAATGAGAGTGACCTCCTGGATCCCAATTAAATAGGCAGAAGTAACCCAACCCATCTGCTCCAGTCTGTCTTTAACACAAGTCTTTTCAGTTTTACTGCGCCGTGTGAGTTACATCATTTGTGTTGGTAGGTAATTGTTGCAGCATCCGTTTAATCTTTTTCTAAAACTGCATTAACATAGCACTTAGGTTTGGAAAATAAATATCATATGTAACATTCTATACAAGACAATATGATTTGCTGTCCTCAATGAAAAATGTAAAGATCCATTAAGCCTGGCAGAGTTCAACACATCAAAGCAGTTTTACATGTCCTGACCCACCCTACTGTAGGGAAACCTCAAAGGTTATTGCAGCCTCACACTCAGCCTGCGCTTGTACACTCAGCCTGCGCTTGTCATCACTCATTTAAGGAGGTGCTTCTTAAGCCAGCCCAATACTGTGGTGATAGTGCCAATGATACTGGTGGTATCATTGAATTCCTCAGCAGCTCCATCACACAGATACACAGCAGTTTCCCTCTACCGTTCACTCAACCTATCATTAATGGAAACTGTTCTGCCATATTTGGTAGTGGTGGCACAGGCAGCTTATGCCACTTGGTGTCTTAGGTGTGCCACAGGATTGTAGCTCTAAGCTTCTGGCTTAGTTCCTACCTCAGAGAGAGTCGCTCTAATGTAGGTGCAGCTTAGTCTTGTCCTTTTGGCTTCTGGTATTTTCCTTGCGAGTGATGATCACTTCATCCATCATCTGTATTAATATTGTCAGCCCACTCCAGAGTCAGACTCTCCTTAGTAGGCTTTTTGAGCAACCTGGTGGACAAGAGGAGGTTCTAGCAGGTCATCCACTTCATCTATGATATGATATGATATGGCATTGATAACGCACCCACACACAAGTGTTTCTAGGCGTGACAAGACAGGGAGGGGGAAACAAGGGAGGGCGATCTTACTAGGCCTTGTGTCATTCAGATTGTGCAAGTGCCGGGAACAGTGAAGGGGACAAGTGCCAGGGGCGGTGGGGAAGGGGAAGTGCAGTTAACTCACAAGTGCTGCCAGCGGGTGGCTCATAAGTGCAGAGAGAAGGGACTGTAGGGTTGCAGATACAGACCCTTAAGTGCTGGGGAGCCCGGAGGCAGTGCGAGGGCAACTGGACATGTAGGAGCCTGGGCCTGAGTTCAGAGGGTGACCAGGTGACCAGTGCATGGAGCAGTCGGGTGCATCAGCAGGGGAGAGGAAGAGAGAAAGCAGAAGCGAAAAAGAATGTCTTGAGTTGCTTCCGGAACCGAAGGTGGTTCTGCTCGCGTTCTGCTCACGTTTGTGAGAGGCAGGGAGGCTGTTCCAGAGGGAGGTCCCAGCCGAGAAGATAGATCTGCCCCCAACTCTCTGCTTGGAGAAGCGTCTGACCGTCAGAGAGTTGGAGGTAGATAAACGGAGAGCTCAAGAAGGAAGATGGTTTGGAAGAGAAAGTTGGAGGTAGATCGGTCACAGGCCCCAGAAAGCCTTGTGGACAATGCAGAGGGTCTTGAAGTTGATCCTTGCAGCCACAGGGAGCCAGTGAAGAGATTTCAGAGCTGGAGAGATACGATCCCTGGGCTTACTGCCAAGGACAAGTCTCGCAGTCCTGTTCTGGATAAGTTGTAAAGGTCGAAGAGTAGAGGCAGGAAGATTTAGAAAGAGACTGTTGCAAGAGTCCAACCTAGAGAGGACCAGAGCTCTGGAGACAGTGAGCTTCTGGGGTAAAGTGAGAAAAGGAAGAATACCTCTGAGGAGGTGCAACTGATAGTTTGACTTCTTAGAGATGTCAGAGATGTGAGGAGAGAAGGAGAGGGTGGAGGCGAAGATGACACCAAGGTTCTTAGTCTCACAGGAAGGAGCAGGAAGAGGGCCCAGAATGGGCGGCCAGCGAGAGAGAGGAAAGGAGGGAGCGGGTGTCCCCATGAGGAAGATTTCAGTCTTACTGGCATTAAGGCAGAGATCATTGGCGACACACCATTCCTGAATTGTGGCCAGACATTCTGGTATGAGAGAAAAAGCAGTGGTGGCTGAGGGTAGCCTGAAAGAAAGCTGAGTGTCATCCGCATTACATTGAAAATTGGAGCAGAAAGTAGCAATGCAGTGGGCAAGAGGTGCCAGGTAGTGGTTGAAGAGACAGGGAGAGAGGTTAGACCCCTGGGGAACACCACAAGTAGAGAGAGAGATAGAAGACAGTAAAGACCCCAGTTGTACCTGAGAGGGTCCGTCGGTGAGGAAAGTGGTCATCCAGGACAGGGCTTGATCAGTAATACCAAGGTTGTCCCGGAGATGATTGAGCAGGATGGCATGTTTGACTGTGTCAAAAGCAGAGGATAAAGACTGAGGACAGAAGGGAGATTAGATTCAGGATTGGAGAGAAAGTCTTCACGCGTGTTCAGGAGAGCAGTTTCTGTGCTTCTGGCAGGTCTGAAGCCAGTCTGGTGGTCATGGAGGTAACCAACAGATTCAGTATGTAGATTAAGCTGGGAGATGGCCAGCTTTTCCAAGAGTTTGTCCAGGAAAGGAGTGATGGAGATTGGCTGATAGTTAGCCGGAGAGGAAGGATTGGCCGAGAGCTTTTTTAGAAAGGGGGGCACACGACAGTGCTTAAGGGTGGAGGGTAAAGTTCCAGTGGCAAAGGAGTGATTGCAGAAATCAGCCAAGACTGGAGCAAGTGTGTCCATGTGGTCCTTGATTGTTCTGAATGAGCAGGGGAGAACCTGCTTTGACGAGACTTTCATAGATCGGACTTGTCTAGAAACATTGTTAGGGGTGAACAGGGGAAAGAAGAAGAAAGGGGGAGGGCCAGGAGTGGTAGAGGGGGGGGAAGAGGAGGTACAGGAAGAGAGGGTGGATAGGATGTCCTGAGTTTTAGTAGTGAAATGAGAGGCCAAGTCCGTGCAGAGGGCCTGGGAGGGAACAGGAGAGGTAGCGACTGCAGCAGGATTGGCCAGCTCCTTGCAAATTTTGAAATGTTTTGCCACCTTGTTAGATGCCGCAGAGATGCAGTCTTGGATGTAAACTCTCCTCTTAGAGAGGACAGAGAGTCTTTTCTGCCTTTGGAGCAGGCGGCAGACCAGTTTGTCAGGGGATGCATCCGAGGCCCTCCACTTCTTCTCCGCTGCCCTACACTTGCATCAAGAGTTGCACTTGGATTTGGGCTTCAAGCGGATATTCATGACAGGGGCAAGGACATCCAGAGTGTTAGAGATAGAGAGATGAAGGTTAGAAAGGGCTGTGTCAGCCAAAGATGCAGGAGGAGGAGAGAAAGTAGCGGCAAAAGCCTCAACTGATACAAGCTTCATGGGTCGGATGACCGGGAAGGTAAGTGGCAGTGCTGGAGTCGGCTTGACCTGTGGGGAAGAGAGAGAAAGGTGCGAAGAAAGGAAAAGTGATCACTCCAAGAGAGAGGAGTGGTGAGAGGGTTAGAGAGTGGGAGGTCTGAGGTGATCAGAACATCCGGGGTGTGCCCTGCAGAGTGAGTCGTACCAGAGGGAACTATAGAGAGAGAGAATCGCAGAGGTTGTGAAAGAGTCCTGAAGAAGGGCTAGTAGCATCCAGGTGGATGTTTAAGTCTGCGAGGAGGAGAAGTTGGGAAGTAGAGGCAAAGAGCGAGGTGGAGAGGTCAGCCCACTCAGAGCGGAAGAGGGCGACCTGGCCAGGCGGCCTGTAGATAGTGCCCACAGTGAGAGATTAACATACAGGGTTTCTACCATTTCTGCACTGGCACATCCAGCATGATTTCACTAGGATTCAAAGGCACGTGGTTTGCATTTCCCATTGTATATTGTGTGCCCCTCAATGGAACATTATAGGATGTAGACTGAATGCTCCCTGTGTTAGGAGAGTCTAACACAACCATCTTCACACACTTGAATGTACCCTCGAGATGAGAAATGTCGGGCCCTTCTCGCAATGGAATACGTTTGCAGCACTGCTGAACAGAACCTCCTTGTCCTCTCTACTCCAATTCTTGACGTTTGCATGATCCCAAATCAATTTCTTTGTAAAGTTTGTATTTCATTTAATGTGTTCTAAATATTACAGCACCTTTCTTTTACTTTATATCACTGTATGTTGTATTGTCTTGCTCTGAATAAAGGCTGCCATGCTATGTTAGCATACATTTTGCCTCTGCTTTGCTTTTACTGCACATCACACTAAACGTTAAATATGTACACCGGATGGACTAGGAGGCAACCACTACTCCAGGCATTATGGGACTCCATCTCAGTTAAAATGATTTTAAGTTAATGCCATCCTTGCACCATTGTAAACGTCTCTGTGATCAGAAGCAGGGCCAAAAACACTTCTAGAGTCACTGCTAACATGGTTGTGTCACCAGATAATAAAGTGATATTCTCTCTCAAACAATTTACGGAAAATTATCATACAAAGACAGTGTGCGCAGATCATGACGACAATAAACTTAACTGTTAATAGTTTGTATTGTATACTTCCTATCATGTTTCATAATATTGGTGTTAATACACATTATCAAACCCAGAATAAAAACCTGATTTTGCCATCCCTGGGCTTGAACACGTGGGCACAGACCTCAACAGCAAGCACCTATCAGAGTGAGCGATCTGTCCTCCGATAAAAGTGGGCTGTGTAGATGTGGCTGACTAACGACAAGCCTACTGTTTACACTGATGACTGTATGAGGAAGGTGCTGCAGACAGTCTCGTCGGCCCTTTAGGTTTATGCTATTGTGTGGTTTCATTGTTTTGTTTCTGAGTCCACCCTTAGCTCGTGAGCAAGGGCGGCTCATCCATAATAGAGGCAGCGGGCTGGCCTGGCACCCATTATGGATGAGCCAAGCCAGACCAGTTTAAACATTGAGCTCTCCCTCAGCTGGAGTGCTCCTTGGCTGGCTTTAACTATCAAAGGTAAACGAAGTTTCCCTTTGACAGTTTGTGCTCCCCCTGACCCATGTCCAGTGAGCCATGCGGGGTCGGGTATGTTTCTGTTGGGGATGCAGGCTGGGGAACTGCACGTCTGACTGTGCATAAGGAGTGCTACTTCGCCTCCATGTACATCCAGATGACATGAGGCTGTAAGCGGGGAATGCTTTGACCCCTCTGCACATGTAAAGGTACAGGACGTTTTCCATGCTTCCTGGTTCCTGCTTCATGCTGCGCTGGAGCCGGGTGGCCTTCGTGGAAGGGGGTGTCAGGACACAGTCAGACAAAGGCTGTGTACATGAGAGCGTGTATGGTGAATTGGTGGTGCGCATGTTAATGAGAGTATGTATATGCTCAATGAGTGAATCTTTGAATGAGGGAGAGAATGTTATAGGGGTGCGTGCGGGTGAATGAGTAAGTGAATGCTGTTTGAATATGTGTGTGCTTGCGTTTGTGCCAGGCCAGAGGGCTGCTGATTTTGGGAGTGTGGGCCTTTTAGCAGCCAGTCTCTGGATACATATTCTTGCTGTAGCATTTTATTTATTACGGGGCATTAATAATGAAGTAAACACGATAGGCCAGACTAGCCTACTTTGGTGCCCCCAATCTATATTTTATTACTGCAGCACTGCATTTTTTACTGGGCTTCAAGAGTAAAGAGAACATGATAAATGTTATTTCGTGGTTTGATTGTCCTTCAAGGGTGTAGTCAGCGTGAATATTTTCTTACTGTGGCATGGCATATTTTACTAGGCAATTGGAGTAAAGCAAACATTATAAGCCTTCTTACATGGCTAGACTGGCCTACATTGGTACCGCCAGTCAGGTCTTGATTTCTTATTATGTCACAGCTTTTTTACTGGCAAAGCCAACAGAAGAATGTTCTTATGTGGGCATATTGGCATATATTGACATGTTTTCTCATAAAATTATTAGACGTGCAAAGCAAAAATGAGCATGTTCTCATACAGGAATACTGGCATATATTGGTGCGGCCAGCATGGAAATGTATGGGCACAGCCAGCATGAACATGTTTTCTGTACTGGGATATAATGTTGAAAAAGGCATCATGAAAATGCGTTGGAAAATTCTCCTGTACTCTGTTGGTGACTTGCATCTATTGGATCTTTTGTCCTTCATTGGTGTAGTCAGCGTGAATATATTTTCTTACTGTGGCATGGCATTTTTACTAGGCAATTGGGGTAAAACAAACATTTTAAGCCTTCTTACCTGGCTAGACTGGCCTACATTGGTGCTGCCAGTCTGGACTTGTTTTCTTATTATGGCATGGCTTTTTTTACTGGCAAAGCCAAAAGAAGAATGTTCTTATGTGGGCATACTGGCATATATTGACATGGTTTCTTATAGTGTTATTAGACGCGCAAAGAAAAGGTGAGCATGCTCTCTGGCCCATGTTCCTGGACACCCCCCTTATATAGCTGTTCAAGCCAGAGTGTATACCAAATGACACTGCTTAATACTTTGCAGTTTGGGGGGGTCTGACATGTTTGATTTTTTGGTTGGGTATTTTGCTTCATTTGTTCATTTAACTCATTGGGACATGTATTTGCTGCAGCAACTGCACTGAATGAGCTTTAGCTAGAGGTATTTGTTGGATATCTAAGTATTGGGATGAGTGACCTCCCATTCCTTCCTGGCTCTTTGGCTCATACTTAACTGAGTGAGGGATCTTGCCCAAGCGGCTAGTGCATTCCTAGGCATGGATTGGCTTGTGCGTCGTGTGGACCACCCCCCCAGCCCCACAACAGGATCTACTTTTCCTCCCATAATTGGACTGCACCCATTGATTACCGCCACGCTGGAAAGGACCTTCTTAGAGCAATTTGCATCTGGGAATATTATGTCTGGGGTTGTCGTACCTACCACAAGGTACTGCAAAGCGTTATTTGTCATGCTACATTTCACCTTGGCTCATTATTCATTCATTCAACACGCAGCGTTATATGTATGTGGACAGCTTTCCTGAACTTGCTTTCCCCCATTCTGTTGTGCAGATTAATAA
The DNA here is from genome assembly GCF_040938575.1 of Ambystoma mexicanum. Taxonomy (NCBI): domain Eukaryota; kingdom Metazoa; phylum Chordata; class Amphibia; order Caudata; family Ambystomatidae; genus Ambystoma; species Ambystoma mexicanum. The sequence continues at coordinate 850,519,154 of NC_090936.1, read as the reverse complement.
CGCATTTTATTAATGTATGTCATGTCACTTTACATGTGTCAGGCTGTGGATTTCTAAAGGGGAATCTCAGTGGTGAATTCCATTCTAATGTGGATGGAACTAACTGCAAAGGAACGGGATACGGAAACATCCCTAAGCCACCAGTATTTTTGGTATTCCCCACATCACCTCCGCCTGAATAACATTGAAGTTCACCGATGGCAGTGCTCCACTAACCTTGGGGCTAGAGAACGAAGCTAGAATAACCACAATATATAAAATATGTAATCTATTAAATGCATTCATTATAGATGTATTAATGTGCACACTCTGACATCTACAACAGAGTGCCAATTGTTAGTGAAGTGTTATATTTCATGATGCTCTTGGCATGTATCGGACATGTAAAACAGATTGGCTATTATGCATCTTCATTCTGGTTAAAAAAAGAAATGCTGATCATATTTACACTATAGTCACAATTTGATCATAATTAGTTATGGATCTGAGAATTATACCAACCTAGGGCTCAGAGTGTTGGCAGCACCAAACAATTTTGGACTTCAACAGAATATTTAAGACGAGCGATATTATGAACTCTTTTGACAGATAAATTGAGTGCATCATTTATAAGACAAAACGTGCATCTTTCCGGGTAGTTATTTGACTTGCAGAAATCCAATGTACAGGACTGTTTACATGCAGCTATTTAAAAAGATGGTAGCCTCTATCTGTGGCAGGGGATTTCTTATGGGCTAGGGCCCCATTCTGTCTGTCCTATAATCTTAAATCTTCCATGTGAATTAGGCGCTAGGACCCTGCTAGAGGCTTGGGCTCCCCAGTGAATTCCCATTCTCGCCTCGATGTGGTCAGGCATTCAGTGATTCTGAGAATGCATAATTGGATGGCCCTCTCTCCACAAGAGCGGGACCTTAGCCAAGCAGTGTATTGAGCCAAACCCGTAGCTGGAATTGTTTGGAGTCAAGAGGAGATATGAGCTGTTTGTGGTCATGGAGGGAGTGAGAAAGAGAAACATTCTGGGCTGTCCTTTATACCGTACCGTGCCTACAAGTAATTCCCCGGCTAACAAAATGCCCTTCCATTGTTTAAGCAGGAACTGAACTCGCTGCACTACCACATAGTGCAGTCAGACCCTCAGGGTAACCTTATCAGTCTTACCTTGGGGATGATGCTACAACTGTCAATGCGGAAGAAAAGGTTATCACTATTAGCGTGGGACGTCTTCATGAACCTCATTTCTGTTCTGCTGGATTCACAGAGTAATTTTATGAAGTCCTATACATGGGCAATATAAATACCTTTGCAGCCACAGATGAGACTGATGTTTGCTACACACACTGTAAAAGCATGAGATGGTTGTCCCTAGTGGCAGGCAGACCAGCAATCACCACTGTTTTCCAATAAACCCTGGTTGTTTGTAGATCCCCTACTGCCAAATTGCCTGCTCTCTCGCGCCCCTCTTGTTAGCTCCCCACTCCCTGTTTCTCTGCTTCCTTCACTGTGTTCTTCTCCCTATGATTGTAAAGCAATCAATTGCTTCCCGAAGTTGGTTCACACTTAATAAATACTCTAAAAATAACAATAATACAAATAATACTAATAATTAGATTTGCATCATGTGTGTTGGACTTCTCTGAGCTGTTCACTATGTGCAATCATTTAGTGTTTCTCTGTGAAAATGACCATACCTCTCATTTCGTGTCAGCCACCACAATTTAGCATGACCACTGAACCATCACATAGCAGGTGAGCACACTCATTTCTTTTTAATAATCTGACCCATAGATTTCCTATTTAGTGGACGTTTCATTAAAAAATATATTTCCTTTAAACAGTTTTAGGGAGGGGACAAGTCTTAAATAAACAAACGGGTGATAATTGTGACACGAAATGTGCAAGACCACAGGAAGTGTTGTCAGGCATGAAGCCACATTAAGGTGATGCCTGCATCGTTTAGTAAATGTGGGTGTACCGGCCCCCTAGAGATGAATGTACTTGATTGGCAGTAGAGACTGTGTTCTCTTCTGACCAACAATAGCGATAGTAATGCAAGGACACTGCTAAGGCAAAAATGCTCAATTTCAATAAAACTAATACTGTTGGCAACCTACTGCCCACTTTTCTCACCTAACGTCACGGCATGATCATTAATAACTTCTTTGTACAATATGCATAGCCAGCAAATGATGTTATACTCATCTTGGCATTTAGCTAGTATAGTCATTAGGAAATGAATGCACGTGTACAGTAATTTCTCTTTTGTGAATGTTAGTTTACAAGCACCAGAATTCTCAATACTCGCACTGCTGTCAAATACGCCTCTGACATCTGCCACCTTCTGGAAGAACTTGACCTTGATGACCTCACTCTCACAGAGACATGGTTAACGGCCAGCTCTGTCACGAGTTTTGACATTCTCGTCCCTGATGGCTACAAGATCCTCTCCGAGCCACGAACCAACAGACCCAGAGGTGGAGTAGCTCTAATTTATCTGGAGTGGGTCCCTGCTTTTGTCATTCTTACGCAGGCCTAAGCCTCCTTTGAATGCTTGGTCTGCAGGCTCTCTATCTCTCCTGGCCTCTCTCTGACTGCGGCCACCATCTACAGGCCACCTGGCCAGGTTGGCTTCTTCCTCTCAGAGTGGGCTGACCTCTCCTCTTCTCTCCTTACCTCTAACTCTCAACTTCTCCTCCACTGAGACCTCAACATCGACCTGAATGCTTGTAATCCCTCCTCTGGGCTCTTCTGGAACCTTTGCAACACTCTCTCTCTCTCGATTCTACCCTCTGGTCCGACACACTCTGCTGGACACACCTTGGATGTTCTCATCTCCTCAGACATCCCCCTCTCTAACCCTCTCACCACTCCTCGATCTTGGACTGACCACTTTCTGCTTTCCTCTCACTTGAAACTCTCTGACCCTCAGACAAAGCCCACCCCTGCACTGCCAACTACTTTCTTGGTCATTCGACCCATGAAGCGTGTGCCAGTGGATGCCTTTTTCTCTTCTTTCTCTGCTCCTCCTACCTACTACTCCTGCAGGTGACTCACAATCTGACACAACCCTCTCTAACCTGCATCTTTCTACCTCCAACACTCTGGACATCCTTGCCCCTATCATGAGAATCCGTCTGAAGCCTACCTCCAAGTGCAACTCTTGTTATGACTCCAATCTCGCCGGCCTGAAACACAAATGCAGGGTGGCGGAGAGGAAGTGGAGGGCTACAGGCGCATCCTCTGGCAAACTGGCCTGCCGTCTGCTCCAAAGGCAGTACATACTCTCTGTCCTTTCCAAGAAGAGAGCCCACATCCAAGCCTGCGTCTCTTCTGCCTCTAACAACAAGGCCAGACTCTTTAAAATCTGCAAGGAGTTGGCCAATCCTTCTGCAGTCTCCAACTCTCCTGTTCCCACCCAGGCCCTCTGTATGGCTCTGGCTTCTCACTTCACCACTAAAACTCAGAAAATCCTGTCCTCGCTGTCCTCTTCCTCTCCCTCAACCTCATGCGACCTCTCTCTGACAACACCTGACAAGGTTTCTAGACAAGTCCGATCTATGAAAGTGCCATCCAAACAGGTGCTCCCCTGCTCCTCCAGAACCATCAAGGACCACATTGACACCCTCACTCCAGCCTTGGCCGATTTCTGCAATCACTCTTTCGCCACTTGATCTTTCCCCTCTCTCCACAAGCACTCCCTTGTGCACCCCTCCTTAAAAAGCCTTCTGCCGATTCTACCCGCCCGGCAAACTATCACCCAATCTCTATCACTCCTTTCCTGGGAAAACTCCTGGAAAAGCTGGTCATCTGCCAGCTTACGTTCCACACTGAATCTGTTGGTTGTCTCCATGATCATCAGTCAAGCTTCAGAGCAGCCAGAGGCATGGAAACTGCTCTCCTGAACACCCTTGAAGATCTGCTCTCTAATCTTGACTCCAACCTTCTTTCTGTCTTCATCCTCCTTGACCTGTCCTCTGCTTTTGACATGGTCAACCACTCCATCCTGATCAAGCGACTCAGTGAGAATCTGGGCATCACGGATCTGGCCATGGAGTGGTTGTCCTCCTTCCTCCTGGACCTACACTCCCAGGTCCAACTTGGGTCATTTCTCTCCACCACCTTTCTCTCTGCATGTGGTGTTCCCCAGGGCTCTAACCTTTCACCCTGATTCTTCAATGTTTACTTGACCCCTTTGGCCCACCTGATCTCTACCTTCTCCTCTAACTTTTAGTGTTATGCGGATGACACACAGCTCTCCTTCAGGCTCCCCTCAGCCTCCTCTCCTCTCTCGCTCATTCCTGACTGTCTATCCAGGATTCAGGATTGGTGCGCCTCCAATGACCTCCGCCTTAATGTCAGTATTTGTAATTGTTATTGTTTATTTGTAGAGCACTTATACACAGGTTAAGTGCTTCAAAGTGCTTCAAGGTGGGAAGGGAACAAGGGAATACAGTCGTCATTCTTAGGCCTTGAAGATTCCGAATAATGACAGAGATCCTTCTCATTAGGACCCCTGCTCCGGCTTTCCCTCTCTCACTCTGGCCACCCTCCTTGGGCCCTCTTCCTTTGCCTTCCTGTGAGGCAGAAAACCTTGGTGTCTTCTTCGACTCCATCCTCTCCTTCTCTCCGCACATTACCGACCTTGCCAAGAAGGCCCACTACCAGCTGCACCTCCTCAGAGGTATTCTTCCTTTTCTCTCTTTCCCACAGAGGATCACTGTCCCTAGAGCCCTGGTTCTTTCTAGGCTGGATTACTGCAACAACCTCTTTCTCAATCTGCCTTCCTCTACCCCCCGCCCTCTGCAACGTATCCAGAACAGGACTGCAAGTCTTATCCTTGGCCTGCACTACATCCAACACTCTCTTCCAAAATACATCCCTTCTCGAGTCCTTCGCTCAGCTACCTCCAACTCTCAGAGGGTCAGGCGCTTCTTCAGGTAGAGAGTGGGGGGGCACATCTCTCTCCTCTGCAGGTACCTCCCTCCTCTGCAGGTCCTCCCATTCCAGAGGTACCTCCCTCTGGAATGGCCACCCTGCCCCTCAAACCTGAGCTGGACCACCTGAAGCTCCGGAAGCAGCTCAAGACCTTCCTTTTCTACTCTGCTTTCTCTCTCCCTCTCCCCTGCTGACCACCTGTCCGTGGCTCCGACTGGTTGCTTGGCTTCCCTCATAGTCTCACTGGGTACCAGGCTCCTCCATGATCAGTCTCCCCTGCACTGCCCCTGGGCCTACCGCGCACTTAGGGGCTGTAACTATAACCTCTACAGTCCCCTGCCTCCTTGCACTTACCCAAAGCCGCGCTGCCCTGGCTGCACTTACTCAGAGCATTGCTGCCCTGATTGCACTTCCCTCTTCCCTCTCACTGACACTTCTCCCTCTCCCTTACCCCAGCACTTGGCGTTGTTGCACTTGCACAATCTGATTGAAACAAGGCCTAGTAAGATAATTTGTCTTGTCCTCCCTCTGTCTTCTCTACCTTGTCTTGTCGCGCTTAGAAACACTTGTGTACAGGCGCGCTATAAATGACATATCATATCATACAGTGATGTATGTATTATTGCCAGGACTAGTTGAGCAATGGGCAACTTGAGATCTCTGTAAACTCCCCTACTACGAGACTAAAAGGCACACTCACAAGGGGCTTATGCGATAGTCGTCAGCTTTTAGTCATGTTTGACTCAGGCATGCAGCTTTATGTCATGCGTGATGAGATTAAATCTGCAGTTCAACTGAACAAACATTCTTTATCTGTCAAACAAGACGTTATTATAGAAATTGAATAAACAGCTTTAAATAGTGTATTCTTTGTATTTCGTTTTTGATTTACTGAATGAAGGTAATTCGTGTGCAGTGAGTTGTGCGCCATGTGGGGTTTTGGCTTTGGTATGCAGATGTGCAGATAACAAACAGTTTAAAACAAACAGATATTGGATGATAACAAGTAACTGGAGCTCAGCATGAGACCCCCGTTGAGGTGCTCAGCTCCACAGCCACACCATCCCTCCATAGGTTGACCTAACAAGGACTCAGCCCCTGCTCTAAAAATAGTATGCAACCTCTGTCTAACATATATATGTGTGCCCTCGACTCATGCTATGACATGAAGAAAATTGAAAATACCTGGAAACGCTATGCTCTATAAAGTTGATGTGATGAGTTGAAGTGGAACTTACATTTCTCTGTAAAGGAGTCCAAGTAAGAAGTAGCTATGTTCTCTTTACAAATAGTTCTGAAAAATATCAATGTATTGTTGCTTGCCTATCTTTCGAATGGGGACTGATTTTTATGTTTTGCCTTAAAATACAAGTAGTAGGAATTTGTCTGTTTTTATTACAAGAAAGGTTATGTAGAAAAGAAATGGTGAGTTATAACGTGCGTTACTTTCTGTAAATATTAGAATTTTGTTTTAAATATTAGGACTTTGCATATCACCAAAGGATTGTTTGATAGCATGCATGGCTGCATGAATTTAATTTGCCAAAAAGCAAATTATGTATTTCTTTTGTTACATCTCACTTAGTGAATTGCAAATTGTTTACATTTTGCTTAAAATGTTCACCCTGATAAAAAAAAAGGCAAGGAAGAAAGCATGAATTAAAATACATGTTTTTTTTTATTTATTTACAAGAACAAATTAATTTGTTCAACTAGGGGGACGCCTTAAAGAAGAATTCAATTCTGTAAACAAATCAGTTAGTGGTACACATAAACACATTTCTAGTCAGAGTTTACTTTTTGGTAAAATCAAGTTGATATGTGAAATAAATGCTATTTTGCTAATATCAGTTCGCTGAGCATGCTGTACAATAGCTCAAGTGAATTCTTTGGTTGTCAAGCTGAATCACTGTTTAAGTGCAAAAAAAGGTATTTCTCGAGCCACAGTTATAATCCGTCCTCTCCAAAATGCTTTTCTTCCCTGTAATTGTGGCTTCAGATATACTGTCTAGTAGAAAAAAAGTCCAGCCAGCAGCCACCTAAGCCTACACAATTTATATATTTCGAATATTAAAACCGAAACTGTGATATACAGAAACTGAGAAAACATGAACATTACAAATATATATTTCAATACACAGTAAATACGAGAGAAAACTACTGAATGGTCTCATTGAAACTGGATATTGTAGCTCTAAGCTATTGTGCTGAACAAAGGGTGTTTGCAAACATACACAACTGAATGCAATCAATAGTATAGCTTTTTTGGAGAGTTGCAAAAACATGTGAACTAAAATGCATATTTAGGTTAGCCACTGCACAGATTGCATATCCAATTTACGAAATCGATGCGACCGAATATGTATTCCCAAGGGGGCTTTAAGAAGAAATTCCCACTGTATGAACACTGCAAGTCTCCCTTTGAACCCAGGGGGAGGCAGACTATCCCTTTTCACCCACATGCTTAGAGTGAAGGCTGTTGGTGTCGGGTTCCGGTGTTCAGGTTGGTTACACAGACCCACTAAAAGTTATGCAGGATTTCACAAAACATGTACAAAAGTCAGACGGGCACAGATGAGTCATCCCCTCACAATGTACTATCCTTCTAGGCAGGCTAACAATGAGAAGGCGAATGTGATCCTTCACCGTGTTTGGCCGGCACCAGCCGATACACAATGCCCCTTTTTCCCAATGATTAGATCACCTTTGTGAGGTATAGGATATGCCATATGACGGCCTGCTCTTTTTTTATCCTGAGCAAAAACATGGAAATAGGAAGTTTCCAAATAAAATAAAAAAACATAACATTTGTGTCACACCTATGGATGAATAGTTTTCTCTAGTTATCAAATTGGAAATGTAATGCTCATATATGTAATCAGACCTTTGGTATGCACAGTACGACCACAGCGTGATTTCAAATTGTTATATTTCTTAAATGAAAATAAAACATGGTATTTGATGAACACTTTAGCCAGATAAAAAATGTTTTGACCAGGCAAATAGGTTTTGGCTGCCCTATGCCAATTGCAGTTTAAAAAAAAAGTGCCTATAGCTGGCTTAGTCGCCATATGGTAAGGTATAATCACCATGTACCGCTGCTGCACATCACAGGAATTGCGCAGCCTGAAATACCCCTAAACGTTCTATATAGCATTTCAAATGGATACAAGTATAGAATCTTTCAGTATATTGGAAGTCATACCCATACCCTTTCTCATGAAGCCTACTTTGCATTTTTATCTGACAAGATCTTGACTTCAACTTATGACTGAATTTAATTTGTAAACCAGGTATTAAATCGTCTTATTTTTTAAAATAAATGAATGTATTGTATCCCAATTAACCAGTGGAAGAAATACATTTCCTGAATCGCCCACTGGTCTGCCAATTAAATCGTCTGTGTGTGCCAGTGTGTGTTTTGTTTCACACTCGCACTTTTATCATTTTAAATTTGAGTATGTTTACAATGTCAGCAGCATCCCCAATGCAGTATCATGTTGCTGCTATATAAATCAAGAAGTGATGTAATGAGGGGTAAGCTGGGTGGTAAATAGTGGAGCTGCTAGGACAATCGGCCTCATTACAAGTGTTACTGTCCAGAAACAACGTACCAGTAATTTGATTAATGGCACTATTTCGCGACCGCAGCACTACGAGAGAGAATGCTGTTACTAACATTGCTGGTAACAGTGGATACTGGGCTACCGTTGCCAGTAGCACGGGGAACTGAAACAGCGGGAACCTCCGGAATCAGTGCCAGAAACTCCGGCACCACGGAAAGGAAGTGGCATTACAACAGTGGTTTTCCCAGAAACATTGGCACAAAAATGCTGGTGTCACCAGGAAAAACATGCCGTTAACACCAGCATCACGGAGAAGGCGGTAACCAGGCCCAGGTGTGGAGGAACAGGCCACAGGTGCACCCAAATGACCCAGCTGCACACAATGAGTACAGGGACTGCTAAAAAGGACCACACCCACACCATACACACCTTCCAACACAACCAGGCTGCCACTCATAGCAATAGAAATGGACTTGGAGGTGCTACATGCAGGAGTGCAGCTCTAGGAGCAGAAAGGTGCTTCAGTGGCAACAGGCCGACAGGCAGTGGAGGAGGAGGATAAGAAGGAGAATGCAGAGGAACAAAGGGCAGCAAGTTGTGACTCGGAGGCGTACACCTATAACCCACACCCTGGTCCCTGACTGACAGGCAGATCCACACACTATATCGCCTGAACAGGGAGACCAACCTGGAGATAGTGGTTCCCATCCGGGACGACATCCAGAACATCATTGGCCTGTTGAAGGTGGTGTCTGTGCTGCATTTTCCTGCCACAGGCACACTCCAAACAAATTCGGTGAGCTGCATGGCATCTCCCAGCTAGCATTTTCAATTGTGCTCATGCAGGTCTTGGATGCCCTCCTGCGTCATGTGTCCCAGAACATCTCCCTACCAACGACACAGGCACAGGTGAACACCACCCAGATCCGCTTCCATGCCACCTCGGGCATGCCTACTGTATTTGGAACAGTGGACTGCGCACACGTAGAGCTAGTGGCTGCCCATGCCACAGAGGAGGTGTATCGAAACAGAAAGCTGTACCACTCTTTGAATGTACAGGTCGTCTGCGATGCAGACCTGATGATCACACACTGCTGCACACGCTTCCCAGGATCAACATATGATCCCATGGTCCTGCGTACAAGCACACTGCCTGGGTACATGGCGTGTTATGACAAACAGCGGACATGGCTATTGGGTGAGTAAATGGATCAACACACACACCACATTGCATGTGCACCAGGGCATGGGGGTGTACACGGGCACCAAGTGCATGTCCCACAGGCACCATGCAAATGCAGGGACACATTCGGCATGCAAGAGTGGGTGGCCACTACTGGCATGTACCACATGAGCCAACGGATGGACACCCCATCACAATATTGGCCTGGATGGACAGGCACATGCTATGAACCACAGGTATCAGAATGCATCACTGCCCTGTCACAAAGCACAGCATATCCTGACTTTGCCCCATCCTACAGATGGTCTGACCACTATTTCCTGTCACAGGGTACAGCACAGTGAGTGAGGGCACGCAACAGCACAGACCCAGATGCATGTGTCACCAAACCACATCCCAACATGCATGCACTGCCCAGTCACCTCCTAAAAAGGCCCCTCCCTTTGTCCCATTCCATGCAGTTGTTTCCGATTACCCCTTAATACCATGGATGATGACCCTTGTGAGAGATCCACAGAACCAACAGGAAACAGCATACAATCGTGCTCACATCAGAACAAAGACAACAATAGAGCAGATATTTGGACCGTGCCTTCACCGCTCTGGTGGGGCACTGATGTACAGGCCATTGAAAGTAGGGAAGATAGTCCTGGCCTGTGACATGTTGTACAATATGTACATCCGGTGGAACATTGCCCTACCCCCGGATATGGACATGCCTCGGGGGGAGGATGATGATATGGAGACATGGATGCAGCTGCAAACATGCAACAACAACATCCCAGGGATGTCAGGGATGGGCGTGCATCCTGCCAGGAACTCAAAGAGAACTACCTTTGAGCACAGACCACCTGCACATGACCCATGGCACACACAGCATCTGAGCGGCACAAAAATAAAGCACACCACTTCACAAATTGAATGTCCGGGTGGGAATCCATATGCAGAACCATGTGTATTTTGAAATGAACAAATGACAACAAATGTGGGGCCCATCACCCTAACCCTCCTCAACTAGGCCTCCAAAACACACCATCCGAAAAAAAAAACCTAGGTAGCATCAGTGTCATTTGAAGTCTGGAACAGTCTCACTTCTTTGGCCTCTTTACACCAGACCTGCACTTTTGTGCTGAGCCTGACAGGTGTAGGGATCGCTGCCTCGGGCTAATATGCTGGGAGCTTGGAGGCGTGGTGATGGTTGAGGGGGGGGGGTCTCAAGCTGCTGTGTCCCTGCCTGAAGCTGCTGTGTCCCTGCGCTCTAGTGCCGCCTGGAGGGAAAGGGTAAGGAATTCAGCTAGTGCCAAGATTGCCTCGTTCCCCTCCCAGATCCTCTGGGAAAGCAGGACAGTTGCACGTGAGGAGCGGCCCAGGGCACGTGCACAGCACCGGCCGGTTTCCTGCATGCTCTCCTGCATCAACCTGGTCTCCTCCCACATCAACCGGGTCTCCTCCAGGTGCTGGTGCATGATTCCAGCCATCTCCTCATGACGTGCCTCAATGCGCCGTATGCGTGCATCCATATCTCGGATGCTGGGGATCGGTGGTGGAGGCGGGCTGTGGACGTTGGAGGGCCTGAATGAGGGACAGTGGTAGGGGGTGTGCTCTGGTGACCCCTCACTGGTATCCCCGGCCTCCTGCCCAGCATCGTCCTCTGTCGAGATGCTAACGTATATGGGAGGCTGGTTGGGGGAGGGTGGAATGGCCATCCTGTTGGCCCACACTGCTGTGTGTCACTGGCTGCTGGCTGTGCCTCCCTGGGCACAGCAGGTCTTGCTGCAGGGGCAGGCGGCATACTCACTGGGCCTGTGGTTTGCATGGCTGGTGCTGGTTTGGCCTTGGCAGTGGTTTTGTGTGGTGTGGCTCTCCTCCTCTGTGTGGGTGTCCGTGAGGTGCTTGGTGCACCTTGATCGCTGTCAGATGATGTGCCCGTGGGGTTGAGATGGGCATGCCATTAGTCACCTCTGTCACATCCTTTGGCCTTGCAACATGCAATACATACAGATTGTGACATGTTGCCTCTGCATGGAGTTTACAGTGCATACATTTTGAATTGTGTGGCGCCTATGCAAGAGTGTTTCCAGGTGCCACAAGACGAATGGTGGTGGACATAGGTGGATTAAATACGATCAACGGTCGTACTAGGCGTTGTGTCATTGTTAATGTGCAGGCACAGGGAACAATGACGTGCAGGGGAGGGAGGAGTAAGGGGGCAGGGATGGGAGGGTGAGAAGTGCAGAGGGTGGGGGGCAGAGAGGGCTAACTAGTGCTGATGGGAGCCACAGGGTTAGGTGCAAGGGGTAAAATGGGGGGGAGTAAAGTGCGAAGGATGGGGTGAACCAGATTCAGGCTAGTTCAGGAAGGGTGGCTGAGGGCGAGTGCTGGTAGGGGATGCTGGGGGAGACTGGTCGAGGGTGGGCTGGCTCCAGTGAGACTCATGGGGAATCAGGCCCCTGACAGCCTTGTGTATGAGGCAAAGGGTCTTGGATTTGATCCTTGCGGTCACTAGGAAGCGGGCCCAGGGTTTGAGGCCTAGGTTGATTCACATGGCCCAATTCTGGAATAGTTTGGGGCGAAAGGAGGTAAGAGGTAAATTGAGGAAGAGGCTGTTGCAGTTGTCAGGCGTAGTGAGATCCAGAGCTCTGGAGACATTGATCTTCTGGGGGTAGCTGAGGAAAGGGAGAGTGCCTCTGAGGTAGTGGTGTTGTAAATTGGACTATTTGGCAAGGTTCGTGATGTGTGGAGGCGAGGAGAGGGTTGAGTGAAAGGTGACACCAGGGTTTGTAGCCTCTCAGGGAGTGAGGGGAGGGGGACCATGGAAGGTGGTCAGAGGGTGGGTGCCGGCATCACAATGAGAGACTACTGTATCTCGATGCCATTAAGATAGAGATTGTTAGCAGAGCACGATGCATGAATGGCAGTCAGGCAGTCATGTATGAGAGATGACGGAGAGGAGGCAGTGGATCGAAGCTTAAAGGTGAACTGTGTGTCATCAGCATGACACTAGGAGTGAGGTGAAAAGCTGGTGATCAAGTGGGCTAAAAGGTCCAATGTAGGTGTTGAGGAGCCATGGTGATGGAATGGTGCCTTGAGGGACGCCACAGGTGGAGAGTGAGGTGAGGGAAGGGCACAATTACTCTTGGGGGTGGGGGTCGGTTTGACAGGTGGGCCGTCACCCATGACAGGGCCAGGTCCTTCAGGACAGTTTTGATGGGTGCATACATGTGAGTGTGTCACAGGGCGACATTGCTCGTGGTGCATGCACGCCACGTTGGAGGTCCGTTGGCCACTGTATGGCTTGGTTGTGGTTTGGTGTCATGCAGTTGAAAATGATATGATATGATATGATATGGCATTTATAATGCACCTATACACAAGTGTTTGAAGGCGCGACAAGGCCTGGGAGGGGAAGAAGAGGGAAGACAAAGACAACGATCCTAATAGGCCAGGTGACATTGAGATCGTGCAAGTGCAGGGGAGGGGAGAAGGGGAAAGGTGCGGAGGGAAAGGGGAGGGGATAGTGCAGTACATAGGATAACAGTAAGATAAATAAAGACAATAAATAAATAAATGAAAGTGTGGCCAGCAGGTGGCAAGTGCAAAGCTAAGTGCAGCCATCAGGTGTCAAGTGTTAGTCAGAGGGTAGCCAGTTAACCAGTGCAGTTTCAGTCAGGAGATGAGCAGGGGAGAGGAGGAGAGAAAGCAGAAGCAAAGAGGAAGGTCTTGAGGTGCTTCCAGAACCAGAGATGGTTCTCCTCAAGCTTCAGAGGGGCCAGGAGGCTATTCCAGAGGGAGGCCCCAGCAGCAGAAAGAGATCTACCACCAACTTGCTGCTTGGAGAATCAACTGACCCTGAGGGAGTTGGAGGTGGATGAGCGAAGAGCTTGAGAGGGAAGATATTTAAGAAGAGCGAGTTGAAGGTATTGAGGTCCCAGACCCCAGAAGGCCTTGTGGACAATGTCTCTGTGTGGTGTGCACTGCATTTGCATGCCCGCTATGGGTGTTTTGGTGTGGCACGTTGTACTCACCGCCCTGTCCAGTTGTCCCTGCACCAGCCTCTGCTGCTCCCACTCCCTCAATCCCTTCGAGGTGCAGTACACTGCTGCATTTCTCCTCCCACGGCATGAGTTTTTTGGTGAGGCCGACCCACCGCCAGTGGCCAAGCATTCCTTCGGTGGGCTGACAGCATGTTGTGGACCCTCAGGCGGAGGTCATCCCACTGCTTATGGCAGTTGCGTTCTGTGCGAGGAACGGGTCCCACCGCTGACACCTTCTGCACCAGCTCCTCCCAGATGGCATTTTTTCGCAGTTGTGTACTGCGCTGGTGGTCTGTGGCAAACAGCTCAGCTGTATGTTGCACAATGATGTGTGTCAGGATGGTTAGTTTCTACTCAGAGAAGCGTGGCTTCCTCTGCCGCCTTTCTGGGACCCGAAATGACTGCTGATGAGATGCCGGTGTCTGCCTGTCCGGATGGCAACAGGAACTAGTTGATTTTAAGTGGATTGTTATTTTCCAAAATGCCCACCGGCGAGCTTCCCGTTTCGGCAGTGACTTTGCTTCTGGTCATGGTGTTTCCATTGCCATTGTTTCCGTGTGGGACATGCCGGTAGCGGTGCCACCGGCATTGATGTTGGCGGTGCCACCAATTTTCCCGACAATGATAGTGTTTCCATCATGCTGGTCACACCGTTACCGGCATGCCGGAATGAGTGCTCCTGCGAGATTGTAGTTTGACAGTGATTCCGTGGTTACGGTTGCTGGAAACGGTGCCACCTGAAGAATACTGGCACACTTGTAATGAGGCCAAATGTCAGAAGGTGTAAAGGACAGGCAGTGCAGTGCACTTATTACCAACAGGTGTGCATCTGTATAAATCTTTTCAGGACAGTGCAGTGCACAAGAAGGGTCAACAATCGTCACTGAAACTTTCTTAACAACAGTTCAGGAGAAGAACAAAATTATCAATGTCAGCAATTAATTCCAGTTGTGTTAGTAACTATGCAACCTATACACGTGCCCGATTATTTCAGATTACGGATGGTTTACTTCTTATTAGTTCAGGTTACCTTTGCTTAACAACACATCACACTACTTCATTCTATTTTTGCATTTCTTTGGATCACTCTGGATTTCATTGAATTTCTCATTTCAGATAACCTATTTCATTGCATCATTTGGGCTTGAATAAGTAACTGTGTGAAAACAAGTTTCTTATTTTCTAACATATTCGGATCCTCACAGAGATGAAAACGTGTTGTTCATGTGCTAACATTTGTACCTCAAATGAGTACAAGGTAAAATGAAGGCCAATGTGATGGCATGCTCTATCCCTTAGACACCAAGCGGCTGAAAGGGGTACACTTGTTCGTGAAGTTTATTTTGGTTTCATTTGCTGCAATTAAGCCATTGATTTTCTGACAGCTGCATTTTCTCTCAATTACCTCAATGGCCAGGGCTTAAATAAGGAGCAGCTTAATAGCTAAACAGAAACCATTACCTTCCAGACAGCTGGTGATGTGTGCAGAAATGGCTATTAGCACCTGGGTGGGACAAGCAGGTTGCTTGGATCGCACGCTTACCTAATGGTATAAGCCTTAATTCCGAGCAAGCTGTTGGCTGCTTGTAGACCCCACCTGCACCGCGCGCACTCCTCTCCCACTATCGAGCCATTGCTAAAGTGACTTCTATGAGCAGAAACTAAGCTAGAGCATTTTTATATCCATTTCAGCATATGTGAGAAAGCAGTGTTTCAGGTACCAAAAATATAGATGGACTTAGTACCATCAATATAGTTTATGATGTATAGAAATGCATAGATAAAAAATAGGGCCCTGAATGGTATACTATTACATGTATGTATGTTCCTCTTTATGTCTCCTCAGTAACAATAACTAGAAAGTGTAGGTAACAATACATAGCACGTTTGACTCCTGCAATGGATACCAACTGGAGCATTAATGCATCAAGTTGGGGAAGCGAGCATGCAGGATCCCTCCTCATCCACCCTGTGGGAAGCACGTAAGGTAGAAGCCAGAGCAGCCGGTCCCTATTGGCTTGCTTCCCACACATACATTTTTTGGGGGTTCTGAAAACTCGCCACACTACATGACCCGGATGTGAGGTGCTTCTTCTGCTATTTGCTGTACTTTAGGAGCTATAAAAAGTGTCAGCAGGATAACATAGTTTTCTGGGTTTTTCATCATGGAATTAAAGTATAGGCGTGTAAGAGACTAAATGCACATTTTAAGTGTGCATGACCCAAACAGTGTAACGTTTTTCAATTGAAAAATAGTGTTTCTTCTGTCGGAACGAAGGGATCATGTGTACATCTCTCATTTTCTACGGTGTACCCGATGACCGGAAACTCCACACGTTTCCTTTGGCAAGTTATTCAAATGATATCCAGTTTTCTCTTTATTATTTAATGTCTCTTTTCTGCTCACCAGTAACTTCGAATGTCAAATATTCCAAAGAATGTTTTTGGCGATCAGTCAAAACAATCACAGTCCCAGGTTTCAGAAGGATGGCAGTGATCCAACATCCAACAGTCCCAGGTTAATATCAAAATGTAAAAGACTGCAGTATTTTCATGTTTCCGAAGTAGCCAATTTAGAGTATGTGTGGACAAGAGCATTTACAGAACACTTGTCTGCTCACCTGTCACTTCACTTGGTTCTCATAGTTAGGAAGATCCCATTTTTGTATATCGAATAATTTTTCACTGAAAGTTTCTAGATTTAAATCATTAAGTGGCTTAGTCTTTTGCAATGAAGTACATATAACAACCTCTGGCATTGGTTCTCTCACAGCGCTCAGTAAACATACGCTCTTGGTACCAAATTTCTTGTCAAAGATAAATACTCATCAGCTGGATTCACATACAGACCTGCATGCTAATCAACAATTGCAGTTGCACACATGTCTGTAGGTTGATCTCCTTCAGTCTTGGCCAATTCATGTTCCAAAATGTGGCTGCCAGGAATTGCATGCTTCAAGTAACAGCATTCTTTACGGCCTTAGAAAGTGTTTTTCATGTGCTTTTGTTCTCCTTCATAGCCCCTATATAATCCCATGTTATATTTATAAGCAGTATCCAATCTTTACAAAACCTACATTTTATGACTACAGAGGCCCCACTTCTTTAAGGCAGAAAAAGTAGTACGATCTAAAGTACTCTAGAATTTCACACCGAGCTAGTTCACTGCTGTGGTCGATTAGTGCCATGGCTCGTTGACTTTGAGCGCCAGCATGGCCTCACATGGTGAGTTTATGCTTTTAGTATGTAGGCATTGCACAATATTCTGAGTCGGATTCTTTGTTAAGTATGCTCTCAGCGTATGTTTTCTGTGAAGACCTGACAGCATGTTATTTCTGCTTGCTCGAGCTGGTGTAAATAGCTTGTATTTAACATTGTGCCTCTCCAACTGGAAATATATTTTACACTGGTGATAACAGTCACATCAGAGTCAGGGTATTGCATAGGCACATCAGCCTCTGAATGTATCGACACAAACGTATCTTGTAGTGCTTCTGGTGATCTTTGTCCGCCATTCTTTTATGAAACATTTTGCTTGTGACCAAATGCATCATGCACATTTGGCAATCAAACCCCTCTGTATGTACTTTGTTTAATGACTGTGGGTGATTAGGCATTTTTATAGGTGGGATTCTATGATGCACAGGATTTCCATTGCCTTTCAGTGTACATCTGTATCCAGATGTGTACTGAAAGTGTTATGTTGTTTATCTAAAGTTCAGGTTACAGGTGGAGTTACTCTCCTGTTTGGCAAATTATCACACACTCATTCATTTGCTTACACTTTGGGGTATATGGCGAGTGTGGGTGTGAGTATACCAACACACACAGAATTAAGTGTTCACTTGTTTCACCCTGGCGCAATTCAACGTAACGCAATTTGATACACATTTATACTTTACCATCACCTCCTTGAAGACTTTGACCTTAATGTCCTCACTCTCACCGAGGCGTGGTTCAATGCCAGCTCTGTCACTGCTTTTGACACTCTCGTTCCTGAGGGCTACAAAATCCTCTGCCGGTCTGGAGGCAGAGTGGCCCTTGCCTCCCTGATTGGGTCCGTGATTCCATCATACCCACTCAATCCTACTCTTCCTTTGAAGGTCATGTCGCAAGCTTGGCGTCTCTCCTACCCTCTCGCTCACTCTCGCTACCATCTACAGGCCCCCTGGGCCGATCTCCCTCATCCTTTCTGAGTGGGCCGACTTTGCCTCTTCTCTTCTGACCTCTACCTCTAAGCTTCTCCTCCTCAGAGACTTCAGCATTCATCTCGACACTCTTGATGTGGCCACTTTACTCTTCTGCAACTTCTATGACTGTCTCTCCCTCACCATTCTTCCCTCTGGTCCAACCCACTCAGCCGGGCACACCTTGGATGCGCTCATCTCAGCTGATATCTCCTTCTCTAACCCTCTCACTACTCCTCTCTCCTGGTCTTACCATGCTATGCTCTCCTCTCTTCCCATCTGGAGCTTCTGGGCTCCCTGATTAAGCCTCTGCCCGCACTGCCAGTCTCCTTCGCTTATCATTCGACTGATGAAGAGTGTCAGTAGCTGCTTTTGCCACCTCCTTCATTCCCCCCTATTCCTACAATTGATTCTGACATGGACTCAGCCCTTGCTAACCTCTACCTCTCCATCGCCAACACCCTTGACACCCTTGCCCCGGCCATGAGGATCTGCATGAAGCCTGCTTCCAACTGCAATAGTTGGTATGATTCTGACCAAGCCTTGCTGAACCGTAAGTGCAAGTTGCTGAACAGAAGTGGTTGGCTAGCACATCCTCTGACAAACGGGCATATCGCTTGCTCCAAAGGCAATACAGACTCTCCATCTGCTCCATGAAAAAGGCCCATATCCAAGCCTGCATCTCTGCCACCAGTAAAAACACGGCTGAACATTTTCAAAATCTGTAAGGCACTCGCCAATCATACTGCAGTTTCCAATTCTCTCTTCCCTCCCAGGCCCTCTGTCTGGCTTCCAATTTCCCAACCAAAACTTAGGACATCCTGTCCCCTCTCTCCTCTACCCCACTCCTTCCTCTACCTGCGCCCAGGCCTTGGCCCGCCTTTCTACTCCCACCCTACTCTCCTCCTTCTCACCCATAGCGCCAGATAAGGTCATCAAGTCAGTTTGCGCTTTGAAAGTCTCCTGCAGACAGGTGCTTCCCTGCTCCTCTAGAACTATCAAGGACAACATTGCCTCTCTCGCTCCCTCCTTGGCTGAGTTCTGTAATCACTCTTTTGCCACTGGCTCCTTCCCATCGGCTCTCAAACACTCCCTTGTGCACCCCCTCCTAAAAAAGCAAAATGCCGACACTTCCTGCACGGCTAACTACCGCCCTATCTCTACAACCCCCTTCTTGGGCAAACCCTTGCAGAAGTTGGCCATTTCCCAACTAATCCACAACAGAGAATCTGTTGGCTCTCTCCACGACCACCAGTCTGGTTTCTGAGCAGCCAGAGGCACAGAAACCGCTCTTCTGAACACCTGTGAGGACTTGCTCTCAAATCTCGATTCCAACTCTCCTTCTGTTCTCATCCTCCTTGATCTGTCCTCTGCCTTTGACGCGGTCAATCACTCCACCCTCTCCACTCCACCCTCATAAATCAGCTCTGCGATACCCTCAGCATCACGGACCAGGCACTGGACTGGTTGACCTCTTTCCTTTCCAGTCTGCCCTGCCAAGTGCAACTGGGCCCTTTTCTCTCCGCTACCTAACTATCTTTTTGTGGTATCCCTCAGTGCTCTATCCTCTTGCTGTGGCTTTTCAACATTTACCATGCCCCTCTAGCCCACCTGATCTCCACCTTCTCTCCTCACTTCCAGTGTTATTCTGACGACACGCAGCTCCCCTTTAAGCTTCCCTCCTCTTCTTCCTCTTCTTCCTCTCTCATTCCTGACTGTCTGACTGCTATTCAGGCATGATGTGCTTCTAACAATCTCTGCCTTAACGCCAGTAAGACTGTGCTCCTTCGCATTGGGACCCCTGACCTCTCCTTCCCTCCTGCTCTCTTGCTGGCCTCGCTGGGTCCTCTCCCCTCACCCTTGTGTGAGGCTAAAAACTTGGGTGTCATCTTCGACTCCTCGCTCTCCTTTGAACCTCATATCTCTTGACATTGCCAAGAAGGCCCACTTTGAGCTTCAGAGGCATTCTCCCTTTCCTCACCTTCCCCCAGAAACTCAATATCTCCAAAGCTCTGGTTCTCTCCAGGGTGTATTACTGCAACAGCCTCTTCCTTAATCTTTCTCTTTCCTCCCTCCGCCCTCTTCAACTAATCCAGAATAGGACTGCAAGACTTATTCTTGGCCTCAAGCCCAGGGACTTCACCTCTCCAGCCCTAAAATCTCTCCACTGGCTCCCAGTGATTGCAAGGATCAAATTCAAGACCCTCTGCATCAACCACAAGGCTTTCTGGTGCCTGGGACCTTGCTACATCCAACCCCCTCTCCCTAAATACCTCCCTGCCAGAGTCCTTCAGTCCTCTTGCTCCAGCTCTCTGCTGGTCAGACGTTTCTCCAAGCAGAGAGTGGGGGGTAGGTCTCTTTCTTCGACTAGAGCCGCCCTCTGGAATGGCCTCCCTGCCCCTCTCTGACTTGAGCCGGATCTCCTTAATTTCTGGAAGCTTCTCAATATCTTCCTTTTCTCCTCCTCCTTCCCTTTCCCCCTCCCTTACTAGTCTCCATCTGCCACGCTGACTGGTTGCCTGTTTCCTCTGTGAGCCTTACCAGGGCCAGGCCCTCCCTTGACCAGTCTTCCCGCGCACCCTTTTACCAGCACTTGCCTACGGGCACCCTTCCCTGGCTAGCCAGACTGAGTCTGGTCCACACCTGTCCCTGCACTAGTTGATCCCCACCCCTGCTTTCCCCAGGCACTTGCCCCCTTGGACTTCCCTTAGCACTTGCCCAGCCCCTGGGCACCCTAAACTCCTACATTTGTCTCTCTCCCCCTCTCCCTCTCCTAGCAGGACAGTTATTGTTATTTTATCCACTGCCCTCCACCCCCATCTTTTGTTTTGTGGTGCCTGGAAACACTTTTTGCTGTATAGGCATCATTGAAAATGTTCAATAAATAAAATAAAAAATAAATACATAAACAATTTGCCTGATTGTCCTATCAGTTTGTTTCAAACTCTTAACTAGTTGGCCTCTATTTCTTTGTCAGAAAATAGACTTTCTGTCTATGATATTATTTTGTTGTAGTTTTTATGTGTCTGAATGCACACATTTGTAAATAACACATTCCATAAGAGGTCAGGACTGTACATCTTAGTTCTGATCAGTCTTGAGATTGAGGCTTGGCATGCTGCGAGTGTGATCACTGGCGTGTCTCTAGTTCACTGATATCCTTTCCAAAATATGCATCTGGTATATGCAAAGCTCCCTAATGAATGAAATATTCACTGACTAGAATATCAACCTTTAATTTTAAAAAAGCATGACAAAATGGAATATATATATATATATATAGCACCACCCTATATTTAAGATGAAACCTACCATCCATAGGAAATGTAAAATGTCTATAACTTTTGGGCAGTAGGACGGATCAGCCAGTAATATTGTAAACGAGAGTTCTGGCCCGGGCCCCCCAGAAAAGGTACATTCTGTGCAAATTCATGGTACTGTCCAAAAGAGATAAAGGTTAAATAAGAAACGGTGTGTGTTTCACGTTTCCATTCATTTTCACAAAGGACAGATGTGCGCCAAATAAGAAAGAAGTCGGGCACAAAGCGCTGGACGGAAAATCTTTGTTGGTTTGGCAGAAATCTGTTTAGTCATTTTTATTTTTATTACGCGTAGAGCGGGGTGCCCCTGTACCCAAAATGTTAAAATATCTACCATGATGCATTGCTAGTGCCAAGCTTTTTCATTTCTGACAATCTGCCATTAGGCGATTCAAGAATCAAGTTGTCAAATTGATTTTGGAAAGTGCCCTAATATGATATAAGGGGTGTAAGTAGGGATGATTTGAGGCCAGGGGCATGTGGGCAGGGTAAGAAAGAAAGATTTGTGAAGGAATTGAGAATCGACTCGAACCAAAAAAAAATAATAATTACTTAATCACTATAATATATTGAGTTATGGCAATCACTGTGATTGCTAGTTAGGGGAAGAAAAGTATTTTAAGTTGATTTAGGAAGCAATCTGTTGGTTTTAATATTAAAAATTACTTTTTGATAAAAGTGTGGAATGAAACACAGGAGAACACCAATGCTTGTTTACTATATCCTTTGTTTGGATTGGACAAGCTTTTCCTGTGACCTAACAGTGAAGATCTCGATTCACACCCGACGTCAGGCAAGAAGATATCTACATGATCTTACCTCCCTCTTCTTTGTCACAGTACGTAGTTAGAAATCCTACCTGAACTCCTACAGCCCTCTTCCTCTTCTCAGTTCTGGATAGTAATCTAACCTATATACCCTCACACCCCTCTTTCTCATCACAGACCCTCACTAACTCCACCTCACTTTTCCTCATCAAAGCAATCCACCACCACTACATCACTCTTCCTCATCACAGTACACCACTACCACCACCTCACTCTTTCTCAACAGTCCCACACTACCACCACATCACTCTTCCTCATCACAGTACCCCACTACCACCAGCTCACTTTTCCTTGCCACAGTACCACACTTCCACCACCCCACTCTTTCACATCAGTCCCGCACTACAACTAACTCACTCTTCCTCGTCACAGTCTGTCACTATGACCATCTCACTTTGACAATCTCATTATTTCTCGCCACAGCCCGCCACTACCACCAACTTACTCTTCCTGTTCATATTCCCCCGCTACCACCATTTCACTCTTCTTCATTACAGTACCCCACTACCACCACATCACTCTTCCTTGTCACAGTCGGCCACTACTACAATCTCACTCTTTCTTGTCAGAGTACCCCACTACCACCAATTCACTCTGCCTCGTGATAGTACCCCAATACTACAAACTCACTCTTCCTCATCACAGTCCCTCACTAGCTCCCCCTCACTCTTCATAGTCACAGTCCCCTACAAAGTCCACCTTACTCTTCTTTGTGACAGTCCCCCACTAACTCCTCTTTACACTTCTTTGTGACTTTACTCCACTAACTCCACCTCATTCTTCCTCATCACAGACCCCAACTACCCCACCTCTCTCTTTCTAGTCACAGTCGCCCACTAAGACACCTCACTCTTCTTCATCACAGTCCCCTACTAACTCCACCTCACTCTTCCTCATCACAGTACTCCACTGCCACCACCTCACTCTTCCTCGTTTCAGTCCCCAACTACCTCACATCACTCTTGTTAGCTAGCAGACAAATGACAGGGGGGTTAAGAGGGTAACTCGGAGGTGAGGAGGTAAGCTTTTAGTTTGATTTTGAACACATTCCGTGTAGACTATTTCTTGAATGTCAGCGGGAAGGGAATTCCATGCAGGTGGAGTAAGAAGTGAGAAAGAGCGGAAGCGAGACGTAGCACAGGCAGGGCGAGGAGCCACACGGTAGTTGATGCAGAGCAGAGATTACGAGAAGGCTTGTAGAGTTGGATAGAGGAGGATAGATACAGTGGTGCCTTACCATGGATAGATTTGTGAACCAGGAGAAGACATTCAAATCAGGCGCTATTTTGAATCATCAGCCATCCACCCTGGTGACTGTACGAGGAAGTAGATATGAAGTAAGGGAGTTCAAAGAGAGTCCTGGTAATGAAGTTAATGATCTTGACGAGAGGACAGAAAGCATAGTTGGGGAGACCAAAGAGGATGCTGGCACATTGGTCCAATTTAGAGAAGACACAAGTTGTTAAGAGATGCTTGGCAGTGCTTGGCAGTGTTGAAAGGAAGGAGGTGCCTAATTTTCCTAATATTTAGGAGGTTGAGGCAAGCTACTATTCCAGTTTTGGAGATGAAAGTAGAGAAGGTGTGAGAAGGGTCCTGGATAATGCAGAGGTTTCTAGCTGAAGAAAAGTAGGGGAGAGTGTCTGGTGGGAACTGGATAGGCAGAAGAAATGAGGCAGAGATTTAGGGAGAGAAAAATGGCACCTCTGTTTAACAGCAGAGAGCGCAAAGCCATTCAATATTTAATGGCACAGAGTCTGTTGGACATTTGATAGGGATCAGAGGCGATTCAAGGAAAAGCGAAGAAAATGTGGGTGTCATCCGCAAAGAGTTGGTACGAGAACACAAAGCAGGAGATTAGTGCCCCAATAGCAGAGGTGTACAGTATAAAGAGGAGTGGACCCAAGACAGAGCCTTGCAGAACACCAGCAGGTAGAGGAGTGAGTTGAGAGGTGTTGTTGCTCCAGGAGACAGAGAATTGGCGATGTGCAAGGTAGGATTCAATCTAGGCAAGGGCTTGATCGCAAATCCCACGAAGAAAGAGAGAATTAAGGAGATCAGAGTGATTGACAGTGTCAAAGGCAGCAGACAGATCAAAGAGAATTGGATAGAGGATAAGTTGGAGTGCTTAGTAGATGTGATGATGTTGGACACATTCATGAGAGCAGTTTCTGTAGAGTGACAGGAGCAGGAACCTGCTTGTAGGGGGTCTCGAAGGTTGCGGATATCTACAAAATTGGCAAGATGTTTGAACACAATCCTTTCGAGCACTTTAGAGTAGTGTGGCAGGAGAGACACAGGGCAAAAACTAGCTGGTAGGTTTGGGTCAACCCCTTTCTTTTTTAGGAGAGGGATGCTGTGGCTGTTTTGAAGATGGAGGGAAAGCAAGCGGATTCTAAGGACAGGTTGAAGAGTTCAGCTATGTTAGAGGCCACTAAAGGACCAATAGGTTTGACTAGCCGAAGAGCAAGAGGGTCTGATGGGGAACAAGAGGGGTTACTCTTCATCAGTAGAGATAGCACTTTGTCAGTAATAGTGTGACTAAAGTGGGAGATGCAAGCACAGTATGTTGGTAGATTAGGCAGAATGTAACATGTAGGAGGATGGAGTGTGAGGACGGTCAGGAGAGAGGCTCTTATTTTGGAATTTTGTGTAGCAATTTATTCAGCTTGGCCATTAGTTGTGAGTGTGGAGTTGATAGTCATAGATTTAGGAGGAGTGAGGAGTGAGTTTAGGGTGTGCCCTGTAGCCGGTGAGGATAGTTGGAGTGAGGGTCAATGAGAGTTAGGTGGAATTCCCTTTTCGCTCTATCAAGAGTGGACTTGAAAGTGTTCAAGGCAGAGAGGTAGAGATGCAGGTCCTCATACGAGTGGGTAAGCCTCCATTTGCGCAGAGCCGACACATTTCTGTGCGGAGACAGCGTATGAATGGGGTGACCCATGACTGAGGATGCTGAGACTTCGGGGTGAAAGTAATCAGTGGGAATGGCGGGGAGAATGAGTCGTATAGTATGGATTGAAAGCTGGAGAAGGCAGTGTTGGTGGAAGAGGCATCAGGTGTGAAGAAGGACAGTCAGAACTGTAGTTCAGAGGGAAAGGGGGGAGTGGCAGAAGGTTTACATTTCCTCTTAGTAATAGGTGAAGCAAGTGGTGAGGAAAGGCCAGAAGCTGCAAAGGAGATGGTGGAAACAATTGAGTGATCACATATGGATGATTTGACAGTAGTGTTAGTGCCCGAGAGAGAGGTGGGGATGAAAAAGAGATCCAGAGAGTTACCCCCTGCGTGGGTAGGTAGCTTATGGATAGAGTGGAGAGTATGGTTGTAAGAAAAGATTGCAGTTCAGGTTTCTGAGAAGTGGTTGGAGATGAACGGTTCAAGAGAATGAGGTGATGCTTAGTGGCAAGAGAATCAAGGAGTTTCCCAAGATCATAAAAGAATGATTCAGTGGGACCAGGAGGGCGATAGATGGAGATGATGTGAACCTAGTAAGGCAGAGCAATAGTAGAGATGGCAAATTCAAAAGAGGTAGCAAAGGACCTGGCATTGGAGATTTGTGAGGCATTGAGGCGGGAGGAGAGTGGGTGCCTGATGCCTCCACCTATGCCAGTCAGTCGTGGAGAGTGAATGAAGGATAGTTTGGAGTAGTGTTGGGCTGCCAGAGTGGCAGTGTCTGATGGAGAAATACAGGATTCATTGATAGCAAGAAAGTCTAGGGTAGGAGAGCTGGAGTGAAAGTAGTCAGTGATAAAGAAAGTTTTGTTGCATAAAGACTGAGCATTTCCGAATGCCATATTCAGTTTATGAGGTAAGGAAGAGTATAGAAATTGAGTCTCAGAGGACGAGAGGTGAGGTAGATATCTGTTAGAGGAGGTATGGTTAGCTTGTTGGCTTTGTTTGTTCAAAGGAGGTGGAAGAGAGTTGGAGTAGTGGGAGTTTCGAGTTGTGAGTTTTATAATAGGGATAGGTAAGGAGTAAGTTGTACCGTAATTGGAGGAAACAAAGGGAGAGGTGAGTAGCAGGAGCAGCAGGAGGAGCAGGAGTGAATGCATTATAGGTGAGTAGCACAGTGTGGGGAGACAGTACAGTAATTAGGAAGCTAGGGGTACTCACAGGTGCAGATGGATGCAAATAGTTGTTTTAGTGGAGTGTTGGAGTTAGATTTTAATGTTATTTGTCTTTTGTATGTAAGGCATTTTTGTGGCAACGTGTGGCAAACAGGGGCTAACAGGGAACACAGAATGAAATAGAGAAGTATATAGTAGGAAACCATAGCTCTGCCTTCCCTTTGCTCTGGTCGCCCGGGAGAATGGATGCCCAAAGTACAGTGCTTATTTACCCAAAGTAACCCGGATGTAACTTTGTCAGAGGTCACAGGGGAA
This sequence comes from Ambystoma mexicanum, assembly GCF_040938575.1. Taxonomy (NCBI): domain Eukaryota; kingdom Metazoa; phylum Chordata; class Amphibia; order Caudata; family Ambystomatidae; genus Ambystoma; species Ambystoma mexicanum. The sequence goes on along the minus strand of NC_090936.1, from coordinate 850,492,729 downwards.
GTCCCTAGATCGATCCTGGATGCTTCTTTTAGGTTTCCTGACCGCTGCAGGCAACCTCAGGCAGATGAATAGAGGCCTATATTCCCTGACACCTTCTTCCTCGTAACAGTCCCTCACTAACTACATCTGACTCTTCTTCATCACAGTCGCTAACTACCCCACTTCACTTTTCCTGGTCACAGCCCCCCACTAACTCCATCTCACTCTTTTTCATCACAGTCCCCACTAACCCCACCTCACTCCTCTTCTTCACAACCCATCACTAACTCCACCTAATTCTTCCTCATCACAGTCCCCAACTACCCCACCTCACTCATCCTCGTCAGTCGCACACTAACTCCACCTCACTATTCTTTGTCACAGTCCCCACTAACTACACCTAACTCTTCCTCGTAATAGCCCCCCTCTAACTCCACCTCTCTCGTCTTCGTCACAGTCCCCTACTAACTCTATCTCACTCTTCCTCATCACAGTGTCCAACTACCCCACCTCACTCTTCCTCATCACAGTCCACCACCAACTCTATCTCACTCTTCCTCATCACAGTCCCCAACTATCCCACCTCACTCTTCCTCATCACAGTCCCCCCTAACTCCATCTCACTCTTCTTTGTCACATTCCTTCACTAACTCAACCTCACTCTTCTTGGTCACAGTCCACACTAACTCCACCTCACTCTTCTTTGTCACAGTCCGCCACTAACTCTAGCCCACTCTTCTTCGTCACAGTCCCCAAAAACCCCACCTCACTCATCATCACAGTCACCCACTAGCTCTATCTCACTCTTGTTCGTCACAGTGCCCAACTACCCCACCTCACTCTTCCTCATTACAATCCCCCACTAACTCTTTGAAGGAGAGGGAGAAGAAGGAAAACTCACCTTAGGTCAGCTGGCTTTTAATTCTCCCACATCTACTCCTTCAAAAAAGAGGTCGTCCGAAGACAGTAGTGCTAGGGGTGTATCTCCTCAGAAATATAAAAAGTGCTCAAAACATTCTAAGCGCTCATGGTCCAGGAGCGTTTCTCGACACTCTTCATTATCGTCTTCTCATTGGAAATCGAAGAAGAGGCGTCATCGGTCGTCATCATTGGAATACTCGCCCAACAGGAAGAAGGTACTGTTTCCTCATAAAGGTGCCTCTAATGCAGAGTAAGAAGATTTCAGTCTTCAAATGATGGAGTATTTTCGAAGGCGGCTCTTTTCTATCCTGTGAAAAAGCCAGAAAAGAATTCTGACCCCATTGCGCCTCATAAGGCTATCAGGGAGTTGTCAAAGGCTACCTCTCATGTGCTTAAGGGCCCGGGCCATAAGCCGGAAGTACTTCCTCGAGAGGCATCAACATGGGGACTATTTTTGAGGCGGAGGAAGGGGACAATACTGATTCTCCTTTTGGCTATTCATTTGGCACACATAATGTTCCTGAGGAATTTATATCTCAGGACGCTAGGTTGCAGGATTTGTCTACATGCTTAAAAGAGGCTAGTGGGGTTGTCACTTCCCCATAAGTGGATTTTTCCACCTCAGATCCTTCTGCTCATCCTAGTGGGGCTTATAGGTCTGTAATGAATATGGTTCCAGAGTATTTGGGTTGGCGTCGTCCTGCCAAGAACATAGTGCAAGATGATTTTACAGACATCCTGGAGAAGGACCCCCTACCCCCACCGAAGGAGCCTGTTTTAGCTTTTCACTAAGCCTTGAAAAAACAAAATTCTTGACAATTTGCAGAAACCAAATACTACACTTGTTGTGTGCAAGGATCTGGTTAGAAAATATAGATCTTCCTCAATTGATCTGGAATTCCTCTCTAGGCACCCTAACCCATAGAGTAGTGCAAGCAGCTACCTCTACATCAAAAACGTCTGCCTACTCTACAATCCCATCTTACAGGGATGACAAGAAGTTTGACTCTTTAGGGAAGAGGGTGTTCCCTGCCAGAAGTATGGCGCTAAAGGTCATAAATGACTCTTATGCTTTAGCTAAATATACCTGGACCTTTTGGTATGTGGTTGTACAGGCGGCAGAGAATATCGCCAAAGGAGAAATGAGAGAAGGTTTTCTCAACATTATCCAGGATAGCAAGGATGCAGCGTGCCAATCTTTACAATCAGGTGTGGATGCACGACTGTGTGGGTCGTTCTATGGCGGCTAGCACAGTAGCAAGAAGATGTGCGTGGCTGCGTAAGTTGGGGTTTGCTGCAGGCATGTAGTCTAGATATCGGACATGCCTTTTGATGTTTCACACCTCCTTAGACCAAGGGGGATGAAAGTCTTGACAATTCAAGCTTCCAAGGCGGCTGCTAAATCTCTAGGTGCAGCTATTCGCCAGCCACAGCAGACTCAGTCAATCTCTCAAAGTTGGAGAGGTCACTACTTTCGTTTTTATTCCTCAGTCGGGAGGACCAGAGGACAAATTGCTTCAAGAGGTCAGCGAAGATTCTCACACGGGGCACGAGGACATGGGGGTAGAATTGCCCAAACAGTTACTGCCTCTCTACCTTCCACCGCAGCCCCAACTACATAACCACTTTGAGTCTTTAACTGACAAGATTCAAGTGGGAGGTAGACTAACTCTGCATCTCAAAGAATGGCAAAACAGTCATTCAGATGCTTGGGCTCTCCAGACAGTAACCCAAGGGTACTGTCTCCCTTTCTTTTTTTAAATTGTTTTAAAATTTTTATTCAGAGAGAGTTACAACGAGACTAAACTGGCCGGCAGTCGGCGTATCACATCAAAGTACAACAACATTAATGAGCATTTACATTATAAATTGCATATTTTCATATATTTTTTTTAAATTTAAAATGATATAGTTTATACATAAACTTTTCATTTAAATTGCATAAGATGTTTTACATTATTTACAGATTAGAAAACTATGCTGCACCCTTAAGAAAAGAAACGAGGGCCAAGAGACACAAAGAGTTACTTTAGACAACTTGTGTAAGCTCCAAGATATTGACAAGGAATTGTACAACTGTGTATATCAGCTTATTATTTTGTCTTGAAAGAGTTTTAGCCATCTTGAATCGCCTTGTTCTTGTTGGTCTGAGATCTTGAATAGGTCTCCAAAGAGGATTCTCTTGTCCGCTAGTGCAGGACATATCATGATTAGATGCATGAGAGACTCTGTTATTTCTTTATTCTTACAAAAGCGGCAAAAATTGTCCTTCTTTGGTATATTTCGAATTTGGGATAGTCTTTGTCTGGTAGGAAGAATATTTAGTCGTAGTTTCATGAAAATTGTTCGAATGACTGGGTCCGGAAAAAGTTACAAACAATGTGGAAGTTCATTCAGAGCTCGTATGTCAATTGGGCATTGTAGGTTCATAGAGTATGCTGCCTTTTCTGCTATTGTTCTAGACCAATCATTACACTGAAGTTTGATCTTTGCATGCTGTGGCCGGTTTATCAACATTTCCGTTGTGATTTCTTCTTTTGTCATTTGGTTGAACAGCTCGTTCTTCCATGCTTTCAAGCTGGTATTATGCATTGCTTGTGGCGTTATTTTAAGGATTTGCATTGCTGGGACTGTATCTTCATTTATGACCTTACGAAGGAGATCAAACTGCTTCCAGCATACTATTGAGGCAAGTGATTGTAGGGCTACCTCAAAACATATTCTGGGCATAGGATAGTTCCATGGGAGCTGTAAGATTTTACACCAGAATGATGCCTTTAGTTTTTGCCAGTTTATTCTAGTAGCAATGATCATGGCGTCGCTACCTTAAGTGATGATCGGAATTACCTTTTGGCGGTAGAACGCTATGATCGGTTTTGCAGAGAATTTCTAATAGCGTCTATGCAGCATTACGCCTTGACGTGCCAGCAGTTGGATTTTTCCTTCGAGACTGGTTACCCAGGCGGTTTCTTCCTTTTGTTGGTTTAATAACACGCCAAAATATTTGAACGAGGCAACCATATTCAGCACTTTGTTATCCAGGGTGAAGTTTGGTCTGCTTTGGCAAGACGATTTATAATTATTGGTTAATGCCATGAATTTGTTTTTTTAAATATTTATCTGAAGTTTGTTATTGGTCATGTATGATTCTGTGATACGTAGTTTCTCCTGTAGTCCAGATGGCGTTTTGTCTAGGAGTACAATGTCGTCAGCATACATCAAGTATGGGATCGGAATTGAATTTAGTTTTGGTGGATTGAGATTTGCAGTGTCGATGCTTGTGGAGTAATCAGCAGTATGCAGATTATACAGGGTCGCTGCTAAGGGGCATCCCTGTTTTAGGCCATTCCAGGTTCTTATCGCCTCCGTCGTTGTACCTTCTTTTGTTAACCTGATTGAAACTGTCGTGTTGGTATATAATAGTTTGATCAGTTCGCTGATTTCAAGTGGGCAATTCCATTTAGCAAGTTTGTTCCACAGGATGGACCTGTTTATGGCATCGAAGACCATGTGTAAGTCTATGAACGCTGCATAAACGGGGGCGCTGGTTCTTATGGCTTCATGTTTTAGCAGGTTTAAAGTTAGAAGGTTTACATTAGTTCCTACGTTCGCGGTGAAGCCGGTTTGTCGACTATCCAACCGGTTGGAAGCTTTCGGCCATGTGGTCAAGTTTCATAGCAGATATGAGGTGAACAATTTTCCCAAAGGATCTAGCAGGGCAATTGGTCTGAAGTTGGCCGGGTTATCTCTGTTGCCCTGTTTATAAATTGGAATCAGTACCGCTTTGGTCCAAGTAGTTGGTAATAACTTGACTGTATTTATTAAGGTTAGTATGAGATCCATTAGGTTCGCCCAGGTCTCCGGATCATGCTTCAGGGCAGCATTAGATAACCCCTCCGGTCCGGGGGCTCTGGAGGAATTTAGTTTGCCAATCATTTCTGCAAATATGTGCTTCTCCCAGGAGATGGTCCATTGATTTGAGATTGTCGCTATCTCCATATTTTCATCGCTATTCCGCGATTTGTAGAGATTAGAAAAATATGCGATCCAATTCTTTTGGGTGACATTAGATACCATCGCTTGTTGTTGCCAATGATTATTATTTAGCAGATCCCATAGAGATCTCAAGTTCTTGTTTCTGAGTGTTTGTAGCATAGCTTCGGCATCCGTTTGCTGCAGGACCATCACGTTTGATTTGGTCCAGTTTCTGTATGCCTGCTTTGCTTTCCGGATGTTTTCCAGGTTTCCCGGGTTTGGATCTTTTCTCCATTTACGCAGGTTTTGGCGCAAAATTTTTCTTTTTTTTAACTATTTCTTGGTTGTAGTAATGTTGGTGGATCGGTTTCTCTGTAGCAGGCTTGTTTTATTGGAAAGGGAGAAGGAGCCAGTCATAATTTATTTTCTGGTCATCTGGCAGAGGTGTTTGTTGGAATACCTGCGGGATGGTGGCCAACAGATCTTTGCTGATTCTTAAGCTGGTGTTACCTCCAACAATTTCTATCCGAGGAGGAGGAGGACAGGGGGCGGGTTCATCCACTCCCGCAACTGCTATCGAGTGGATCGAGTGATCACTCTGATTAGTAGATATTATTTGAAATTCCAATAATATGTTGGTTATGGCTGGCGATAAATATATGTAGTCGATGATGGTGGTAGCATTTTGACCAGTCCAGGTCGGGATCAGCAGGTTCTGGGCATCATGAGGTTGCTTTATTAGCTGTAGATTTCTCTTCGATATCTCTTTAGTCCAGCGTAGGGCTCTGGTTGAAAGGTCATCAGATTGCTTAAGGAGTCCGTTTGTGTCATACAGATGAATATTTAGGTCTCCACAGATGATGAAGTTCATATCTGGGAATTTGCCACTGATTCTGTCCATTGTTATAAATACGCCATCCAAGAAGCAATTGTCATTAATTGCAACTGGATTCCAATACACGTTGATGACTGCAATCATTCTGAATGACTTCAATTGTGATTCAGGTAGGCATTCTGGGGTCGTCTCAATCATAATTTTGATGATGGTCAATTGTGTCCATGGATTTATGTTTTCCGTTTCGACAAAGTTCCATTGTGGCGATATCCTCACCAGCGTCAATAGGCCTGTGGCCGCGTGGCCCCTAGAGCTTTTCAGCGCTGGGTTGAGGGCAGTAATATATCCATCACAAGCTGGGGTCTTAGTCATCCACGTCTCTTGAAGGCATATAATATGGCAGGATTCTAGTAGTGAGTCTGGAGAGTCGAAGAGATGGGAAGATCCTCTCGTATTCCACGAGTATAGTTTCCATCTGTCGCTCTTTGTTTCGATTGATGGTTATGAGCAAGGTTCTGGAGGTGTCAAAGGTTGTGATGGATCTTCATCATAATCTCTCCAAAAGGGTTGGTTATTTTGCAGTTTTCTGATAATATCACACTGGTTGGTTGATGTTGGCGTGTGAATTCTTCAAGAATATAAATTAGTGCTCATATGTCGTGCTGGTCTATCATCTCGCGACTTAGAATCGTCGTCAGGGCAGTTCACTTGTTGTTCATCTGAGCGTGTAACATCATCAGCATCATTTGTTTCATCCACTGTTGGCGTAAGTGCAAATCCTAATGAGAGCAGTGGCGTGGCCATGTCTAAGATTCGGTTCATGATCTCCGGGGTGTAAGGTTCAATCTGGGCCCTGTCTAGGTAATATTCATCTTCAAAACTCACTATCTTTATATCTTGTGAGTTAATTAATTTAAGTTGTGGGATTGCATGGAGCAATCTTAGTAAATTAGTCCTGTTGAGTATGATGGATGTACTTGATTCATTAATACAGGCTAGTCGTAGAATACATTTCTGCTTTTTCTTCCACAGATCTATAAATTGTGGTAGAATGTAAGTATCGGTCTTGTGTGGATTCCTTATGTCTTTTCTCTGGATTTCTGGAGAGTCAATTGCTGGGGCTGATGTAGACGCCTCAGTCTCAGTAGTTTTATCAGTCAGATAGCTTGTTTCATGCGAATAGTTTGACGGGTCATCTGATATGTTTGTGAGGTCTCCTGTTTGGTGGAGAGAAGCATCTAAGATTGTTTCACAGGACAGATTCGATTCCTTAAATGAATCCGTGAGGTCAATTGCATATTCATATTTTATTGTGAGTATCGATTCATTGATTTTTGGTAACTGTTCATTGGACTTTTGGTGAGCTGAATACGTGCTGAGGTTGAGGAGAACTTCTATTTTCGCTTCCGGGATGTTGGAGGATCCTTATCTCGGGCTTGTCTTGTGGTCACCCTTTGGGTCTAATCTAATTAGATTTCTAGGGGTGCAGGTGTTTGTTTCTTAAGCTCAGGGCCTCCCGGAATATTCCTTAAGAAGCCTGTTTGTTTATTCCCCTTTGTTCGTTTGGTTTGGGGTTTTGGAGTCTGTTTCACCTGCTGCAGCTCCTTGCATGTTTTCCTATTTGAAAATATCTGAAAAGTATCTGGAGGTTTCGGTACTCTTAACATATCTGGTGGGTTCGTGTTAGCAGATTGGAGGCCAACGGCTGAAGTTGCCCTAGAGGTTGATGAACATGGTGGCTTCTGCGTGATGACTGGTAGAATTACGCTGTTTGGAGGGGCCGTTAGGGGATCTTGAGGAGCTTTGGGGGTTGACACAGAATGAGCCTTCATCAGGGTAATCATTGTGGCAGATAGTATGGCTTTTTCAGCTCGTTCAGCTGCTGCCATTTCGAAGAGTCTTGTTTGCCATTGATGGGAGAGTTCTGCTTCTCTGTCTAATCATTTTTCTACATTGGGAATGAAGGCTTCTAGATGGATTTGCCTCGTGTGGATTAACGCTAAACGTGTAGCTTGATCTTTACTGCTTCCGTTTATTGATTCGTACAGCTTACAGAACGGAATCATGGCTTGTGTGGTGACGGTTGTCAGCATATTTTGTAGATCGAGCATTGTAGTCGGGATCCTCTGAGGAGATTGGTCTTCGAGGGTGGGGGATAATGTTTTGCTAAAAGCGTCCTGTTCTTCTTCATAGTTAAGAGGGGTGTCACTCTTCTTCTGTGTGCCTGAAACGAAAGGGAATGAGGAGTCCATTTCATCGTATTCGTGCTTTGGGTTCTTTATCGGTTGGTCTTTTCGTTTGGAAGGTTTTTTTGGCATCAAGTTCTCTGCCATCGATTTGGTGGTCAAGGTTGGAGTTGACGTGGTTGATAAGTCATTTAGCCGCTTTGCCCGTGTGTCTCCGAAAACTTCTTTCCTCTTTTCGATGTTGGTCAACTGTGATTCAATTTCAGTGATGTCTAAAGACAGGCGGGCTACTTTTGCTCTAGATTGTTGAGTGTCTTTCGAGCTTTCAGCTTTAGAAAGGCTCTGAGCAGTATAAGATTTCAGCCATCTTGCCTGGCTTTTTCTTTTTTTGATGAGTCAGGTATTTCATGGTTCTGTATGTGCTCTCGAGGGAGCATAGTTGAAGGTGCTATGATCGTCTTTGATAGGAGGGCCAGATTTGTCTCGATGGCTTGATCTGTTTTACCAATTTCTTGACTGGGCATATTAGGTGAGACTGTTAGAGTTTCTCTTCCTATTAAGCAGGGTTTTTCACACAGCAATGGGGTTTGCACCAGGGGTACCGTAGTTAACGGAGATGTGGTAAGGGCTTCCAAATTTGAAACAGTGGTGGCTGTAGTCTCAGTGTCCGGCCTCGGAATTTTGTTTGAGCTCGGACTGGCAGTGCTGCTATCCCGAGGAGGAGAAATCAGTAGCTGCCCTTCTACGATTTGTTGAGGCAGCCATGCCGCCAATACTTGCAAATTGTCTTCTGGCGATAGCAGGGTTTCTCTCTGAGATGGAGTACGGGAGATTACCTCTAGTTCCTGTGTGTTGGCTGCTGTCGAATTGGCGCCGATGGTCTGGGTAGGTTCGCCATGTATGTCTCTATTTGGCACTTTTTAAGTGAATGGGTGCATTATTCCCTTCGCAATTTCTTGTTTAAGTAGGACTTCTTTTATTGAAGGTTGTGATGAATCATTCATCATATTGGTCTGGTGTTTCTTGGCACGCTTTCCTCGTAGCCTGGTGTGAGGACCCGATTTCTCTGTTTGGACTGATCTCCTCCAGCACTAGACGTATTTAATCGGGAAGACATTTCTAAGGTAGTTGCGTGCTCAGGAGAGGAAAGATAGTTACTGCAAGTTCTGCAGTGACCTGATTGCAAGATTTTCCATACTTTGTCTGATGGTATGGCGGAGCAGCAGTTTTACATAGTACCAGACACCAAAGATGGCATGACAGCTCGAGGTAGCAGGAACGATACCAGGATCAAAGGGTTGAGCCCCCGCAGTCTCCTGGTAGCTCTGGTCCTCAGAGCTAGTGATCAGACAAAGAGGCGCAGAATATTTGCTAAGAGCAGATAGGCACTGGAAAACACTGGCGGCCCACGGTTTCAGGGGCAGGTATCAGGATCAGGATCAAAGGGGCGAGCCGCCGCAGTCTCCTGATAATTCTAACCCTCAGGGTTAATGGTCGACGATAGATGTCAAAATATAGGCAGTTCGAAAGGATCACCTACCGCAAGTTCCTCTGGTGGTGGCAGGCGCGGCAACGTGGCAGGGATCGTGAATGGGAGTGATGCTTCTGTTCTAGTTATCCCTCACAGCCGTGAGGTAAGGTCCAGCCGTGGGGGGATCAGCAGGTATGCCGCCGACCCAAGAACCCAAAGGACACAAAGACTAAAAGACTCAGCGTCTCGACTACGCGGCCCGCTCCGCGGTCTGGGTGTGTTTTTATATGAAAAGACAGAGAAAGGGGACTGGAAGTCCTCGTTGCTCGTAGCTCGCCGCACACAGTGTCCTGCAGATAATGTCTGACTGCAGCGTAGGAGGGAAATCCAATCTCGTTTTCCAACCCCTCAGCCCCTGCTAACCTGATCTTCAGCTTTAAGTTAATTCCGATCACATGTTCTTTATTAGAATACATTTAAAGCAGTCTCAGTTTCTTTGCTCTGTATAGCGCGAAAATCCTCCACTATTTTCATATTGTTTGACAGTACTAGGAGGATGACGACAGATTATAGTCTTCATCGGATAACATATTGCATAAATATAGTCTGAGCAGTGCCCATATGTCCTTAGGGGGGCATCTCGATAGCAATGTTATAATAAATTGTTCCTCAAGTTCATTGACCATTGATAGGTCTTTCAGAAAGTCCTGCCGCCTAGGGGGGGTCTACGGATTTCCAACATTTTAGTATATTTAATTTCGCAACCACACATGCCAAGTTAAACAATCGTCTAGTGGTAACTGCAGCCTTACCGATATCCCCAAAGAGGTATTTCCGTGGGGAAGGTGTAGCAGGTATTGCCGTAATGTCTTCTAGAATCTCTGCCACTTCCCCCCAGAATCTAGTTACCGGTGGGCAAGCCCAGTACATATGATAAGAGTCCGCATTAGGGGCATCGCATTTGGGGGATTTTCCCGTGTGGCCCTGTACAAACTTAGCTAACTTGGCCGGGGTATAGTGTAGCTGGTTTAGAACTTTAAACTGGATGAGACGCAGCTCTGAGTTCATGGATACGTGTTTGGTCAACTGGCAGTATCTCAACCATGTGGCCTCGCATAGTTCCACACCCAGGTCCCGTTCCCAGGCCTCTTTAATATTATTGCATGACTTGGAGTGTGTTTGGGCAAGGTTATATAGAGCGGACAGACTTTTCCTGTGTCCCCCTGGTTCTGTCATGGCTGCAATACATTCATGTGTGGGTGGCTCTTCTGGGAACTAGGGCCATCTAGCGGCAAAGGCGGATTCCATCCTATGAAACTGGAATCACTTAGGGTGATCACCACCCACCGCCCTAACAAAATCATCTAATTCACAGTACCTCCCTTCCGGGAACATGTCCCGCATTCTGAACTGCTTCTGTAGGTCCCATGTACCCTGGAGTGCCTTATCGAATGTGGGGCTTATGCCCGGGAAGTTCCACAGTGGCACCTCCGGATCATACCGGGTTGTAAGGGCGATTCCCTTATATATCATAAACCAAGCGCGCGTGGTGGTGCTTACAGGGTCATATTCGCATGTGTCTTTTCGATTGGGGTCAAACATTACCGCTCGTAGGTCTGAGGGGGATTCGGCATATCTTTCCTGGGGGATATGTGTTGCTGTGTCTTCCGGGTCGAACCAGTGTCTCGTAAAGTGTGCCTGTGAAGTTAAGTAATAGAGTTAAAAGTCTGGTGCTGCGATCCCACCCTTTTCAAAGGGTTCTGTCTTTTTGGACCATTTCAACCTGGCCGTCTTCCCTCCCCATACAAATGTAGTGGTTAGCGTGTTGAGTTTGGTAAAGAATGATTTGCCCGGCCAAATTGGTATGTTGCAAAAAAGGTATAAGAGTTTGGGTAGCACAACCATCTTAAGCAGCAATATTCGCCCATACAGGGATAAGGGGAGCTTTTTCCAGAGTTGTAATTTAACTGTGAGGGATTGTAGTAGTTTGCCATGCTTTTCTGTAAACAATGTACTCTTGTCTCTTGATACCATGATCCCCAGATAACGGATGTGTATAGGAGACCATTTGAATCCATGTCTTTCTGACATGTCTCTAGTTTTGGGAGTGAGCGGGAACAGCTCCGACTTAGAAATGTTGATCCTGTACCCCTAGTATTCAGAGAACTTCTCAACCTCAGCCATGATTGGAGCTAAGTTTTCCTCAGGGTTCCTGATATATAGTAGGGTGTCATCTGCATATAGGGAGATCATTTGTGGCTTCCCGGTCATACAAAGACCTCTACGTGCATGATTTTGTCGGACGTATTCGGCCATGGGCTCTATTGTAAGTGCAAATAAAATTGGGGAGAAGGGGCAGCCCTGCCTTGTGCCTCTACCTAGGTGAAATAAGGATGACATGGTTTGATTAGATAGTATTTTCGCTCCCGGACATGTGTATAGTAGCCAAACACAGTTCACAAAGTATCGTCCCAACCCAAATCTCTCAAGGACCAGAAATAGATAGACCCAGGAGACAGAGTCGAAAGCTTTCTCGGCATCTAGAGATGCCACCACCGCATCCGCCGCTGGATCTATTTGTGCCATCACTCCAAAGAGTCTGCTCAGATTAAGAGCAGTGGACCTTGTTGGTATAAAGCCAGCCTGGTCAGGATGTACCAGTATGGGCATATAGGGCAGTAGCCTGGTAGACAGGATTTTTGCGAAAATCTTCGCATCAGTGTTAATAAGTGAGAGGGGTCTATACGAACCCATGTCCTGAGGGGGTCTTCTGGGTTTAAGGAGGACAGTTATCACTGCCTCTCGCATGGTGTCTGGCAGGACGCCATGCTCCATTGCCTCCTCCCAGACTTTCAATAGGGCAGGGGGTAGTATGTTGTGGAATTCTTTGTATATTTCAGCACCTAGACCGTCGGATCCGGGGGCTTTACCCGAGGTTAATGCTTTCATTGCCTCTGTAATTTCGTCAAGTGATATGGGGGTATCTAATAGCATGTGTGTTTCTGGGGTCAGAGTTAGGAGATCAAGTACGTGCAGGTACTCCATTATTTCTTCTTTGGTTTTGGTGTCCTGAATGGAATATAGTGATTTGTAAAACGTGGCAAACATGTCATTAATTTCTTGTTCACCATTTACTATGTCGCCACCCGGCGTCTGGATGGCCGCAATAGGGGGGTGGCCATTTTCGGCCTTGAGCATCTGGGCTTGGAACCTCCCTGCTTTATTGCTTTCCCCGTATCTACGAGCTCGGACCAGGGCAGCCATGTATTGGACCTCCCTTGCAGTAAGTTTATTAAATTCTGACAGTGTTGTGTGAATGTCCAAAAGGGCTTTTTTACTATGTGTGCAGGTGTATTCAAACTCCAGGAGCTCAAGTTTGGCTTCCATGATGTCCAATTCCTGTCTAACAGCTTTCAATAGTCCCGTAGTCTTGGCCATGATTGCACCTCGTACCCATACTTTAAATGTTTCCCATAGTGTAGCGCACTGGTCCACCGAACCCTCATTTAACTGAAAAAAATTCCTCTATTTCAATGCGTAATGATTTGCAAACGTTTCGGGTCTCTAATTAGGACAGGGGGCATTCTCCAGCATCTGGCCCTCGGGGTAGCTTCGCTGACACCCAGAGTGATTGATACAGGGGAGTGATCCGAGAGGGTGCGGGGGTACATTTCGCAGTGCTGGACCATGTTTGTGAGTGTTGAACTAATAAGCCAGTAATCTATTCGGGATTCGGAATCATGCACTGAAGAATAGAAAGTGAAGCGCTTTTCTTGGGATGTAATTCTTGCCAGATATCCACCATAGTCATTTGTTGCATTATTTGTCGTATAGCTAGTGCGGTTTTGGTTAAGGTTCTGTATGAGGTTGTGGACCTGTCAAGGGTTGTGTCTAGTATCGTATTAAAATCCCCCCCCCCCAAATCACTGCTGTGTCTTCACCTTCCATTAACATATTATGTATAGTGTTGTAGAATTCGGGGTCTTCTATGTTGGGGCCATACATATTGACTATAACCATCTTCCGTCCCGCCAACTCTCCCCAAACTAAAACGTATCTTCCTTGTATATCAATTTTAGTACCATGGATACGGAAGCCCAATTTCGGATGTATTAAGGTAAGGACTCCTCTAGATTGGGAGGAGTATTCAGTATAGTATCGCAGTGCGCCCCATCTTGGAAGGAAATTGATAGTTTCCCTAGTTGCCCTAGTGCGTGCGTCTCTTGCAATAGTATGATCTGGGATTGTGTCTGGTTATGTACGCTGCGGTTTTTCTGGCCTTAATCGGGTTGTTTAGGCCCCGAATGTTCCATGAAAGGAGTTTAACGGTTATACATTTGTCACCCAATACCATAGTTTTCTTTTAATCTCAATGAGTGAACTTATTCGCGTATGCCATTGACCTTAACAACTGTACTTGATGCAACCTGTCTCTCCATTTTGAAACTGTTGCCAATCGTGGCAAAACTTTGTACCCTTCGCCCACCCCCGCCCGCACCATCAACCCCAACCCGATGATGTAACCCTTCCCCCATAACCTGTGGAACTTTCCTGAGGGTCGCTAGTTGCAGTCGCAAGGCCTCCATCCGTAGAGACTCACGATCCCAACCATTTCAATTGATATCAATTGGAGCCATTGTTCTCGAATGGATATTCTTCACGGCTCATGTAAGGATGTCTCCGTCAATCCATGTCAGTCAGCCGAGGCCGGGTTGTTATCGCCCGCTCGCGGTGGCCCGTTCTGATCTCGTGCAAGATCTTTAGGAGGGAGGGGGATGGACGCCTCTATGTATGATATAGCTTCCGCAGGGTTCTCAAAGAAATGCAACCTGCCTCCATGTTGAATTCGTAGCTTCGCCGGGAAGATGAGGGCGTGTGGGACATGGCACAATCTTAGTAGCCTTTTTGCCTGTTCATAGGATCTGCGTTGCATTTGGACATTGGTTGAGAAATCCGGATATATGTGAACTCTTCTTTCCTCATATTTTAGGGTGCCTTTTTCTCTGGAAAGCTTTAGGATCGTGTCTCTGCCCCTGTAATTGAGGAGGCGAACAATGATCATGCGCAGTGGTGCCCCAGGTTTGGGTGGTGGCGCTAGGGTACGGTGAGCCCTTTCAACGAGGAAGTGGTCAGAGAAGGATTCTGTGCCTAGAAGAGTTTTCAGAAGGACCTCTACTAGTCGTTCCATCGGGCCCCTGCAGAAGGATTCCGGAATGCCGACGATACGGATATTGTTTCTTCTAGATCTCGATTCGAGGTCTTCGCATTTTGCTTGGGTTTTATGTAGTTCTCCTTTCAATTGCGCTATGTCTCGGCCATGTTGTATTATCACATCTTCATTTGTGCTGATCCTGTTCTCGGTTTCTGTAATGCAAGAGCTTTCCTTGACCACTCTAGCCTTAAGGGAGCTGATCGTTGAAACAATATCGTCCAACTTGACATTCACTGCTAGGAAGCCGTTCTGGACCATAGCCATTCAGCGATCTTCTCTGGCTTCAGGCAATGTCCTGGCAGGATTGTTGTCCCCCATGGATGTGGTGGCCAGCGTCCTTTGGGTTTGGGAACTGGCAAAGGAGTCCATTGGGCCGGTTCTCTTCCCGCCTGTGCTTTTCTTCTCGTTGCAGCCCATGAGTCGCCCATGCAGAGCAAGGGTTGATGAACAGGGTTGGGCCGGTCGCCTACACTGGTATAATATAGTCTGTACGGACTTATGTAGCTGTCTATATGTTGCAACCCGTTGGGCACCAATACATCAATTCTTTTGGCCGACCGGTGTCATTGCTGCACGGATCCTTAGGTATTCCATAGCTAGGCCATGTCCCGCAGGGTTCTCCCCAGCAGTGTGTATCGGGTTCTTGTCGGCGGTTCGAAAGGATGGTGTGTTTCTTCTTTAGATCAGGGCTTTGCTTGGTGGTAGTCCAGCTAGCAGCATGATTCGTTTTGTGTCTCTGTAGGCTGCTGTTTCAGGCAGTGTACACGTGAGGGCTTTGAATGCTGTATCCGCCAGGGGGGGATATAAATGTATGAGCTGGCCCGTAATGAGTGCAGTTCCAGCCCTTGCTACCGTGCCATCAGCTGATCTGCGGATCCTGATGGTCAGGGCAAACCGCTACGGGTCCGGCGCCTTGGTTGCGTGGCAGCCCACAGAGCTGCAGGCCAGGGCTGCTCCTGCTACAGGCACGGCTCACTTGAATAGTAGATTGGAGAGGGGCTGAGCACAGGCCGCTGCGTATAATGGACCAGATTCTGTGCTGCGTTTGGTGGTGGTGCGCTTGCACTTCTGGTCTCGTGTCTCCCCAATATAGACTTCCACCAGTATCACTGCTGGCAGGCCTCCACACAAATAACCAGCGGGACACTCGTGTTACATCACGTGGCCCCTAACGCCCGTACACAGCGCCCTGGTCAACGCGGTGCTGGATGCCCGGCTCCCTGATGTAATCGGGCTGTGTCCTGCCCCGCAGTGCAGTCCCCCCCGCCTATCGTCCCCGGAGTGGCGGAGGGTCGCCGCGATATCCCCCTTTGGGCACAGCCAGGCCGATGGTGTCAGGGGTGCCTTGATGGTGTCCGGCTACTAATCACGTTCATCGTCCAGCTGATTAGTCAGGATTACAGGATTAATAGAATCGTGTATGGGCCCCCGCAGCGGCAAATATCAGTGGGGCAGCACCCTTAAGTAACCACCTCAAGGGATTGCAGGTGTAATATAGTTCACAGTCCACTTCGCGGGTGAATTGTGTCCTCCCACATTCTCCAATGTCTCTGAATGTTGGCCGATATGCACGGGATATTATCCCTACTTCACCCTGTTACGTGCTTTATGAGCCTCTCTGTGATGCTGTAGCTGCACACCTTCCACTTCCCTCACCTGCTTTCGCGGCGCCGGCCGGTGGCCCGTTCGGCGGCAGACCCGCAGCTGGAGTCAGCTGGGGTCCCGCGTGGGAGATGGTGCACAGACCCAGCTGCTGTTCGGGTGGTGGGCATACACCACAGTCAATCCTCCACCAGCCCGGGAACCCGGCGCCGGCCCACACGGTCCGCCTTCAGGCCCGTGTCGCGAGGCCGTAATGCGGGGATTGGAGCTCCTCCCCCACACGGCCCTGCGATGTTGATGCAGCCTCAGTCTGCCATGAAATTCTCCTTGATCTCAGGGGCGGGTCGCGGTCTGGTGGCAAGCCGTCAATGTAGAGGGAGCTGCAAACTCCTCGTGTGTACCGAGGACAGATGTATTGTGGCATCAGTTGGTAAAGCCGTTTCTTCTTGTCACGGCTCCAAACAGGATTAATTCGAATATAGGATGTTCGTGGGATGGGAGCACTCCGATCAGGCAGCCATCTTAGTTGCGCGCAACAGCGCCCCCCCCTGTCTCCCTTTCTTTATAAAACCATCAGATAGCCTTCTGAGCAATTTAGATCTTCAGGAACCGGATCCGCTCCGTCTGCAGGAGATCCTCTCATTGCTGGTGAAAGGTTCCATGGAAAGGGTTCCTGTAGTGGAGCAATACCAATGTTGGTATTCCACCTATTTTTCTATTTTCTGGTTCCCAAGAAAGACAGTTGACTGCGACCCATCTTGGGCCTGAGATGCTTGAACAAGTTCCTAATGCAGGACAGATTCAAAATGGTCTCTCTTTTGCAGATCCTCCAGGCCCTTCAGTTCCAGAATTTCCCAAGCACAGAGAGTACCTGAGGTCCACCATTGGCATTTCTCACTTTCAGTTCCAGGTTCTGGCTTTCAGGCTCACCTCTGTCCCAATGGTCTTCACCAACTTGATGGTGGTGGTAGTGGCAGAAGGAGGGAAGGGATTCACACCCTTCCCTACCTACACGACTGGCTGATCAGACCTTGTTCACCCGAGCAGGCTTTGGAACATCTCAACAGCACCCACCACTCTCTCCACAGACTGGGCTTCTCCCTCAACTTCAATAAGTCTCAGGTGATACCTTCCCAAAAGCTGCAATTCGTTGGAGCAGTCTTGGACTCTTCCTCAGAGAAGGCTTCGGCATCCGATTTGAGGGCTCATCATTTTTCGCAGATGATGGAAATGTTTTGATATACCCAACATTTACCCGCCTTCGATTGTCTAAGGTTAGTGGGCCTCATGGCATCCTGCATTTACCTGTTGCCAGAAGCCTGCATAATAATGAGGTCCCTCCAGTGGGCCCTTAGATCCCAATTGTCTCAATTCTCTGGCAGCATGACAGACCTTCTTCAGGTTCCGAGCATGGTCGCGCACAATCTCCTGTGGTGGGCATGCAAGGAGAATGTGATGATAGGGGAACCTTTTTAGCAACCGGAGATAACAATAGTTACGGATTCCTCCCTGACGGGATGGGGAGCCCACAAAAACAATCTCACAATCAGCGGTCCTTGGTCTCCAATGGAATCCAGACTACACATAAACCTTTTAGAGCTGAGGGCTATCAGACTGGCGCTGATGGCCTTTTTGCGATTCATGCAGGGGAAGAATGTCTTGATAATGACGGACAAAACAGTCGCCATGCATTACCTCAACAAGAGAGGAGTTGTAGGGTCACTACCACTGTGCAGGAAGGCAATGCAGCTCTGGTTTTTGGCACTGCAAAATGAGATCTCTCTTTCGGCCGTTTATCTAGCCGGAGAAGAGAACACAACTGCGAATTCTCTGAGCAGGCAGAGCAGTCTCCCATGAGTGGCAGTTAGCTCAGGAAGTTGTGGGAAACATGAGGGTATTCTCGCTCCTTCTCCCCCTGCATCCTCTGCTAAGGTGGCCAGGGGACAGCTATCGCTGTTGGATCCAGAACCTAGGGGTGGACAAGCGAGGGAGGATCACCTGGCTGGAGGATCCTTAGGGATTGGGAGTGAGGTATCCACAGACGAGAGTAAGGGAAGTAGAAGAAGTCCCCGAAACTTTTATGGGAGATGTTGGTTCCATCATCCCTGATCCAGGCCTCATTAACTCCGATCCAAGGGAGGGCAAGAAAGGATTTTATTATAGTAAACTAGGTGGTAAGAAAGATCAAATACGACAAAGACATGGTATTAAAGAAAGTATCCATTCATCTTCCACTACTCTAGATCACAGGGAATACTATCAAGTCCCATGCTTGTATGGCAGTATGTTAGGGGTGCATCTCTTGAGTGATCTACCGAGAAGGAAAACTATCCCTTTAAAGAAAGCCAAGGCTAGAGGGTGTTTCTAAATCCCTTGTGCGTCACCTACTAATGTATCAATAAATAAATCTAATCTAAAATCACATTCCATCTACCCCTCCCCATTTTCAACAAATACTGAGAAGAAGATACAACCAAGAACAGTGAGGATTATCCATAGGAAAAGTATTCGGAGGCAGGACACAGCCTAGAACAACCTACCACTGGTCTGTCCCATTAATAGAGTCAGGCAGGGTGAGGCACTTTATTCTGACTATTCACAGCTGACTCCACGTGACTCTTTATACCAGTATAGAAGGTGTGTTCAGGGAAATGCGTGTTCCCTTGGGATGTGTGCCGGTCCCAAGGGTGTCTGAGGGGCAGGTGGTGAGACCCTGACCTCGACCCAAACCCATTTGACCTGCTTGCCGGCCCTGTGCTACTGGTAGTGAGTTTCTTGACACAGAGAGAAACTCAGTCTCGTGCGGGTGGCTGGAGCAGGAGCTTTGTTGAAAGAAGAGCCTGGTGAGCCACAGCGGGGCGAAAGCTCGAAAGCAGTTAAAGAAAGCAAAGCGAAGCAAGAGTAAGGTAATAGCAAAGCGAAGCAAGCAAAAGCTGGAAAGCGGTGAAAGAAAGCAAAGCAGAACGACAAAAAAGGTGTGCTAGAGGTGCAGAAGTAATTAAAGATAGCAAAGTGCACTGGCGGCACAGAAACAGCCTAGAGTGGGTGCGAGAGAGATCCGAAACCGAGAGAGACAGCAAAGAGACAGTGAGAAGGAAAACAGACAGTCAAGACAGGGTGCAAGCAACCCGAAAGTGAGAAAGAGAGTGCAAACGCCCGAAAGAAATACAGAGATTGCAAGATGCATGTTAAAGGGAAAATGAAGGTGCAAGAGAGCACAGTGAGAAACTGAAGGTGCAAGAGAGCACAGTGAAAAGTAAGGAAAAGTGTGCAAGAGGCACAGAAAGGTGGAAAGAAGGTGCAAGTGTGCACGACAGAAAAAGAAAGTGTGCAGGAAGCACAATCAAGTGGAAAAGGACAGAGTGCAAGAGGTACAGAAGAGGAAACGGTGCCAGAGAATAAGGAGAGGGGTTAGAGGTCATAGTGGTTGTGCCTGGGAGGAGCAAAGAAACTGGCATTCTCGAAAGTCTCTGATACTACCCTCATGAAATAACTGTATAGTGAAAGGTTCATCCTGACAAGCTAAGAGGAAGACAAGAACAGAAAAGAAGGAGAGGGATTGAGAGAATAGAATGGTCGCATCTGGGAGGAGCAAAGAGCCCGACTTTCTCGAAAGTCTCTGATACTACCCCCATGAAAGAACTGTACATTGAAAAGTACATCCCAAGAGGAGCGTTTTGTTTGTTTGTTGTACTTTGTAAATAAGGGCCTATGCTTGGGGAAGGGAACCCTAAGAGGTCCAATAAAGTCATCGTTGATCTTTGCGGAGAGAGGCCTAGACTTGGGGAAGGGAACCCTGAGGGGCCTAACAGGAACTGTGTCTTTTTATTTGGAATTGGAAGGATCAACGCTTGGAGAAGGGAACCCCAAGAGACCCAGAGACATTGTGAACGCTATTAACCTACAGCAAGAGCCCTGCGTGGAAGGTTCCAAGGGCAACCCTTTTGAGTTTAACTATTTTGAACTGGCAGAACTACACCTATTGGTAAGACTACCTGAAACCAACTATGGTTTACATTTTCTTTTTTTTTGAGTCACCATTTTTCCTTTAAGAAGACCCCCCTATCACATTTGGTTTAAGAGTGAGGGCAAGCATAGGTTTGGACACAGACAACCTTTGGATTTGGATTTATGGACATCAACGGCCCTTAGAAGCATCAGTTGAGGTAACAATCCCCTTAGAGTTATGGCCAGGTAGGCATTACACCAACCCCACAAAGTTTGATAATAAAGGTTTCAAACTGTTATTTTTTAGTCTGTGGCTCTCTTGATCCTGTGCCTGTCTCACAAAGTCCTTCTAGAGATCTTCTACCTTTGGAAAACCCCTGAAGTGGATCTGTACACGTCCAGTATCAACAGGAATTGTGACCTGTTGTGCTCCAGGGAATTTCCACTGAGAGGAGTTCTTGGAGGCACGTTCATAGTGGACTGGTAATTTCCACTGCTATATGCGTTCCCTCCAGTCCCCGTCATTCCTCATGTTATCAGGAGGTTGAGGATGTTCGGGAAATCCATGATATTGATTGCTCTGGATTGGGCCAGAAGGACGTGGTAGCCGGACCTTCTGGATATGTCCATCTGCCCTCCAGTTCGTCAATCTCAGAGAGCAGACCTGCTTTCACAAGAGGCCATCTCCTCCAACCCTCAATCTTCATGCCTGGTTTCTGAGAGGTTCAAATACAAAAACAGTAATCTCCCTGAAGGCGTTCTGGAGGTGTTGCTTTAGGCTAAGAGGCCAGCAACAAAAGCTTTATACTGCTGCCATCGGAACACGTTTTGCAGCTAGAGCTAAAAATATTGATCCTTTTGCTTGTGACACTCCTACTGTGCTGTCTTTTCTGTTGCACCTGGCCTATCAGGTGCTGCAGGTGACTACTGCCAAAGGTTATCTGGCAGAGTTGTCTATCTTCAAACGTACACCAGAACAGGGCTTGTATTTTAAGGTGCCCATTGTTAACACATTTCTCAAGGTCTAACGAACATCTTCCCACCGGCCCCTTTCATAGTTCCATCCGGGGATCTTAAATTGATTTTAACATTCCTAATGGGAGCCCCATTTGAACCACTCCATTCCTGCCAGCTCAGGGTAATGACTTTAAAAAGAATTCTGTTTGCTATCACTTCTGCTTGCAGAGTGAGTGAGCTTCAGGCTGTATCGTGCAAACCCCTTTCACTGTTTTTTCTGCACCTCCTTCCTTCCTAAAGTGTTGTCGGAATTTCACCTGACACAGAAAATATCTTTAACAGATTTTTATCCACCTCCTCATCCTTCTAAGGAAGAAGAGAGGTTACATCGGCTGGATCCTAAAAGAGCTTTTAGCTTCAACATAAGCAGATTAGCTAATATCAGACAAGACAACCAACTTTTTCTTGGCTATACCAGACATAGATTTGGTCAATCAGTGACCAAACAAACCTTATCATGGTGGATCATTCTGTGTATTTCAGAAATGTTATTCTTTGGCCAGGAAGGATGTCCCTGATAATTTAAGGTCACATTCTACCAGAGGTGTGGCAACTATTTCAGCCCTACAAAGAGGAGTACCGGTGAAGGATATCTGTAAGGCTGCAACCTGGTCATCGTTGCACTCCTTTTCAAAACATTACTGCCTTGATTCCTTGTCGGGTCAGGACGCCAGCTTTAGGAAAGCTGTTTTAGACAGCATTAATCAGTAACAAAATCCACTGGTCCCACCTCCATTTACTTACTGCTATGGGAGCCTATCAAAGATGAAGAATCCTTGGGAGAACATAATCCATTAGAAGAACAAATTAATTACCCATCATAATGTTCTTTCTACTGGATGTTCCTCCCACCGATTCCTTATTGCCCGTCCGGCCGACCCGGCTGGCTGTGGGTGAATTTTGCTAAGATTAAACCTTCCCCTTTTTCAACGCCTATAGGGTTTTTGAATCCTTATGTCAGCTGTGCAAGAAGAGGGGAACAACTTGAATAGAGGCAACAGGCTTGGTTCATGCTATTTATACCAACGTTGACGTCACGTCCGAGTGCAAGGAAGGAAGCCGCGGAGGGACTTTGATTCGATGACACGCACAGTGCTCTCTGCTGTCAAAAAGTCTCAGAAGCAGAAAGCAGGATATCGATATATTAATGATGAGGAATCTGTGGGAGGGACATCCAGTAGAAAGAACATTTCCAGGGATGAGCCATTTGTTCTTCTGCATATAAGGGTGGATTCAGGTGCAAAGCTTGGTTGGATTAAAAATACTGTACCTGTAATAAGCGAAGTATCAGGATAAGCTGCTCTTACATTTACATTTCCCACTATGTCATACATGTGCATTGAAAGTGCACTGTGTCTGTCATCATGTGACTTTCACTGGCAGGCCACATTTCTATGCACAGTCACCCTGACATCTATATGTGCAGTGACTCCAACCAAGCACAGAATGCAGGCCAAGGTGTGTCCACACTTGAAAATACTTCCAATATTTACAGCCCTTCCGTTAACTGTCATCTCTAGTCACTTAGCTCATGTCATATGTCATCAGTGACAACATCACATGAGAAATTATGCAGAGCATCACCTGCAACCTCCTCAACTTACTGGTAAATACCGGCCATGGGGAAACATTTTTGACTGTATTTGAACATATAGAACACATGCAAAATACCCTATTTTACAAAGGTCTGAAAACATTTGTCAAGTATGCTAAATAATGGTTGGGGAACTTGCATGTAGACCTGAAGGCATTTGGAGCCCCCTGGCGATATATCTATAACAGTCAATGTTTGCAGATGAGGTGGCCCCGCTGGGGCAATAAGGGTGAGATAAAAAATGGCCATGCATAATGAGATGGAAGGTCTGGAGAGTCATACCATTATACTATTGTATATGATGACGTTGCTGTGTTGTATTACTAACCTTGTGTGACATGTCAATGAAGATCTCAAGATGTCTGTTATTTGTTGTCTCAAAATAAAGTTTAAAAAAGAAAATTGATAATAATGGTTGGGGAGCTACCGAAAGTTTCTCTTGCACATAGCAATTGACAATGTAGATGCAATATAGGAGAAGTCTGGAAGCTTTGGATCACCAGAGGTTTTACATTACAACTTTCACTAACCCTACCCAGCATAGGCAATGGTGAGGATACATTGGAGTCATAGTCCAAAACCTGTATTAGAATGCTTCAAACCCTGGCACTAGAACAACTTCAATTTTGTCCATCCAGATTACTATGTGTCCTCACAACATGAAAGTGTTTTTTAATATTGTTGACCCTTGCAGGCACCTGGCCTGGCTTTTACTATTTTACATGATCTAGGCCTACCATTTGATTTTTTTTATAATGACAGTAAATTGTCTGCCATATTTTGATACGTTGACTTCGGAAACTGCCCTTTATTATGTATGTTGCACTCTTTAGTGGACAGATGTAAAGTCGTAATTGGAATACACAAATGTCTTCTTTAGATAGGTGACTTTTTTTAGAACAGAGTGATAAAGGTACTAGTATCTCAACGTGAATGCCCAATCCATACAGAGTAACTCTGATGTACAAGAATACCAGGGTTGTAAATGGACAGTATTTTTAAATGCAAACTCCAACCAAGCTTTGCACCTGAATCCACCATTTTATGCAGAAACATGCTTTATAAATGATGCATCTCTCTTTCTTGCACAAGTAATCTGCTGTACCAGTGATATCACTCATGACGCCATAAGTGACGTTACATGTGATATCATCAGTTTCGTAATTTGTGATGTCATAAGGGAGCTTACGGGCTGCACAATTCATGCCTCATAGTTACAGCAGTATAGCTTCTAGCACCTGCCAAATCTCAGGGGTTTTGTTGCATTATATCTGCACCTTAGCATCACTTCAACTAAAAGTTTGTCACTGAATTTCAGTGAAACAATCATGCTAGATCATGGCATACTTAAGGTTAAGTCGAATTGTCTATGGAGTGTCAGAAAATAACTCCTGAATGCTTCCAGGGAGGATAGCTCAGTGGCAATGTGCTCGCTTTGGAAGCAAGACAACACAGAGCAACACAGGTTCGATCCCCAGGTCCGCGCTTAGAAACCTCTGGGTATTAAGCACGTTATAAACGACCTATTATATCATATCAAATCTGAACAATTCCTCGGTATAATTTCGAGGCAGCTGCCCCTGCATGGACATTTTCAGAAATGTTCATGGATGCCT
Organism: Ambystoma mexicanum; assembly: GCF_040938575.1. Classification (NCBI taxonomy): domain Eukaryota; kingdom Metazoa; phylum Chordata; class Amphibia; order Caudata; family Ambystomatidae; genus Ambystoma; species Ambystoma mexicanum. The sequence continues at coordinate 850,468,373 of NC_090936.1, read as the reverse complement.
TCAATTTTTTCTTACATACATTTTGCTTGTTTTTTTTAACAGCTTTTGACATGGGTTTTTTAATGGAGTGCCTGAAAGATGACAGAACTTGCTTTTTTGCCAACCTGTGGCATGCACCTAAAAATGCACAATCCTTGAACACTGCTTTCTATTGCTGAAATGCTACGTCTTGTACTCTATTGCTGTCTTTGTCTTTTGAATCCTCTATCTCTTGCCATGTTGCTTTACTTGTCTACACTTTTTATGTTCTTTCTTTTGCTTACCCTTTTGTTTCGTTTACATTTCTTTTCTCAGTTCTTTCATCTTGCTGTTATTTCTCATTTAGTCTTTACTTATGTTTTCTGTTACTTTATAAATCTGCCTCTACTCCTGCTCTTCTCCCCTTACCCTCTCCCCGCCTTGCACTAACCACCTTTTCAAGCACTTGCATGGTAGGATTGTCACAAGGCCAATATAACTGTTTTTATTGTTCTACTTTCTTGATTCCCATGTCCCCCCCATCTTGTCTTGTGGTGCCTGGAAACACTTGTGTATAGGCGCCATATTAATCCACAATAAAATATATATTTTTAAAATACATCTGTCACTGCACGAATCCCGGTTCCTACCACAAAATCTGTATCTCTGCTGCCACGGCTTTTCAGTGATGCGGCCTTGCTCACTCTCTTTCTTGCTGCTGCTCTTACAGAATGAGGAGAGGAGACAAAACAGACTGACTACCCCTCTCTCTAAGGTCTTTCGACACTAGAGATACAGGTGCTAAGGTGCTGTTATATGAATCTACAGCGATTACCTTGTAGGAGAACAAATTATTGAACAGAAACCGTTGAAAATATAAAGATATAAATCACTTTAATAGTTGGTTTAAAACCACATTTTTTTAAAAAACTATACATTAATAGGCTTTTTCATACATCACTCATACCTTTCATACCAATTCATTCATTCTGTAACATAAGGGTTCGGCAATTTACATTTTCTTTAAGCATATTGGTTGTTGGTAATATGCATGACATTAGAAAAAACACAATTGGTTTTTCTGTAGGTCGACATATGTTACAGAATGAGGTACTAATATGAAGTATGTTACTAATCTAGTTTTCAAATAAATTGCAGCTATAGCTTTGTGTCTAGTAAATACTACCATTGATGCTTAACGTGTCTTCTAGAGGTTTACTTTTGCAACATTTGTGCAAATTCCTAGCCACATATTTAATGTCAGATAGGTATATTTGTGTGGGTCCAGTTGGCTTGAAGAGCCAAAAGAAGCTCCTCTTAGCTGTTGGTGTCCAATTATCCAGACTCTTCTTTTTTTTTTTAAACACTTTATTAAGTTTGCAATGAACAACAACAACTACCAATAAAGTAAGCAATGTCTCACAGTAAAGCGTCACAACTTATTTTACAGAACAATATAAGCATCATACATCTTCTAAGCCCTATCCAGGAGCTAAATAGCTACCAGCAATTTCAAACCCAGTACGAAAGGTTTCACTGCATTATGACATTCCGCCAAAGTGAATCCCTCCCAGCTCCAGATGTATCAAAGCATTGGGTGTACTCAGTGGAAGAAAGAGTAACCTTTTCATAAAAACATTTTTTGTTTTGGCTAATTTTGTTGCTTTATAATAACCCCTTGATTTCTGGCCAGTACATCAACTCAGCAACAGCCTGTGTACTATAAGCTTCTAGCACAGGGGTATTGATAATGTTTCTAAATGAGTTTGAAAATCGTAAACTAGCTCAACTTTTTTCCCTTATGTGACAGGGTCATGATCATGACCCTGTCAAGAGGTGGGGGGGTTGACCCTTCTCACCCTGCGGCAGCAGCCTCACAAAAACAAAGGTCAAAACAAGTCCTGGCCAGATATGTGAAATTGGAGTTGAAGGGTCACCAGTCTCCGATAGCCCCAGTGCAGAAAATATTAACCCTGATACCACTCATTAACCTCTCAAGTAAGTTGAACTATACATCAGGCCCTAGGCGTCTGTGTGGATAAGGAGAGTATACCTTGATGCATACATAGGAGGGACACACCTAGTAGTGAGGGAAGGAATATGATGAATAGAGAATGAGCATGGGATTAGTGATAGTCAGCAAACATATAAGTATACACATTGTATAACCTGCCTGTGCTCTGCCTATACATTCGGTGTTTGTGTTCCATGGCCACAGTCCTAATCCTAAGGGCGCTGACCTCTGCCCATTCATCAAGGTTAAAGTCTGCATATACAGGACTTCCACTATATGTTGTGGTCATGTTCTTAATGCAGTACATGGTCATTGTCATTGTCCATGCTTACTGTCCGCATACAAGAACAGCAACTACGGCCACAGCCAATTTATGGGCCAAATGTATTGTGTAACCTCTTTGCATAGCATATTTCAAGCGTTGTTATATGCATATGATGCAATTGATGATGTCATAGTTGTCATCGGTGATGTCACTGATGTTGCCACTTGAGATGTAAGCTGTAATGTCCTGTTTGTCATTCTGTGCAGTGCAATATGGGAGTGTGAGTTATGGTTGTGTAGCTTACCAGAAATAGCAAATGTGTACGGTTTTTAGATGTTGCACTGGAAACATAACGTCCTTTCAAATAAAATGTTTGCATGATTTTTAAAGTCTAAGCTTAACCATAACATCACTGTAACAGTTTCATCACTGACTTTCTCTATCTATCTATCTATCTATCTATCTATCTATCTATCTATCTATCTATCTATCTATCTATCTATCTATCTATCTATCTATCTATCTATCTTTATATACTCCTCCCTGCCATACATTTTTAAGTTTTTGATCGAAGTGTGGTTGTTGTGCTCGATTGTTTACCTCTGCAATAATATTTTTCCCTTTCAGGTTCACAACAGTCCTTATTGTCAAGGATCAGTATATTCTTGTTCCCGGTCAATCAGTATGTTTTTTTCAAGCCAGGAGGAGATAGTTATTTCTGGTCACGAAGTGAAAAAGGGTGGTAGCCGGTAAGCTATTTGCTAACTCATTTAAGCAGCCTATCATTAAATGCTATTAAATGTCATGATCTGCAATGGAAGCAACTAATGCACAGACCAGCTGGGCCCTGATACCGAATTTCCAATTTGCTGATAACTAAAATAATAGTCCTCTTACATAGGTAAGAAAGCTTTTGCCTAGATTCAGGTTATTAATTTGCCATTGGCATGCTGCTCTATGTCCTGGAAAATGTATGCTATAAATAAATAATGATTGCATTAATAGCAATTGATGTTTTACTCTTTTTCAAAGAATGTGTAGTATATATTGTCAATGATCTTCTTACTAATGTTTTTATAGTCAAATGTTTTAAGTGGTGATTGCCAGTATATCATATAGTTAAATGCTGCTTGACAGCCTTTATATTGCTTTTTGTTGAAACCGCAACTATATTATAACCACAAAATGAGCCCCCCGGTCTGGAAAAAAAAGCCGGTATTTCCGTATACAGCCACGTTTCCAGACCGAAATACTCCAAGTTTACCAGTGGGGTTTGACTGACTTACCGCCAGCCAAGAGCTGGAGGATAATCAGTCCTGCACGGCAAAAAACAGCCAGTATTTCCGGTCCCGGATTAACTGGTGCCGGAAATACCGGTAATTCCCCCATGGAGTCCTGTGGGACTCCGTGGAATGGGGACTGACTGCCGTTGCTAGCACCTGTACTATCCCGGTGATACCAAAATATCAGGTGCCGGTAATGGTAGGTCAGTTTCCCGGTATCCCACTGGAATTATGGGCAGGATACTGGGAAACCTATAATGCCCCCCAATGATTCTAATGGATTGCGTCCTCCCATGGATTACTCATCTTCGATATATTCTTCCTGTGGGAGAATGCCAAAAATAGTTCCATTTGAGGAGCGAATCCTGGCATTCGTCATCTACTTCATCTAAGAAGTCTTTGAGGAAGTGGGTTCCCCATCATCGTGCCAAGTGCTCCTGACAAAGCCACAAGGTGTATGAGTCCCATCCATCCTGTGTGCCCAAAATCGCCAAAAACCTTGACAATTTCTCAAGAGCCCTTGACGCTGTCAGCAGCTGTGTCGGCTGCTGCACTCTTCGGCGTCATGTCTGCGCCAACCTCAACAGCCCCCTAGACATCGCCAGAAGAACAATCTTTGACTTTGTGTTTTTTTCTGAAATCCAGGAAGAATGTCATGGGCTCGTTCAAAAGCATTTTTGACCAGGACGACCATGCGATTCCTTTTGGACTTGAGGCATTTGGATCAACTCGAGTACTTGAGGAGTTCCAGTATGAAGAGGGCAGGCTAGCTGAATTAGCACAGAATCTCAAGGATGCTAGTGGGCTAAACATTACTGCAGAAGTCGAATGAAAGCAGTCTGACCCTCATGCCCGTCCTAAAGTGGCTTACAGGAAAATGATGACAAAATACACAGATGCTCTGGGCTGGGAACCCAGTACCAAAGAGGTATCAGAATATGAGCCCACAGACATCCTTGCCAAAGGGACATGGGTGGAACCTGTGTTGCCTTTCCATGCACCCTAAAATATCCTCTGTTGGAGCTATGGAAAAACCCTGCTCAGTACCAGCAGTGCACAAGGATCTTGTAAAGAAATATAAACTTGCATCTTGTGACCCAGACTTCCTCTCAAGACACCCCACTCATGATAGCCTGGTGGTTCAAGCTGCAACTTTGAGTGCTAAAACATGCTATTATCCCTCTTTTCCCTGACAGGGATGACAAGAGGTACAACACGCTATCTAAGAAAATCTTCACCTCAGTCAGCATGGATCTAAAGGCCATTAATGCAACATGTGGACACGCCAAATACATGCACACCTTATGGCCAGTGATATCTGAGGTGGCAGAGCAAGTTCCTGATGGAGCAATGAGGGATGGAGTCCTGAATATTGTGGGAGATGGCAAAGAGGCCGTGTGCCAATCACTCCAATCAGGTTTAGATGTAGCAGAATGCATTGGGAAGCTGCAAGCTTGGTTTCACTGAGGTTTTCCTGGCCCAGGAAGTCAGGGTTCACACAAGATGTGCAATCCAAGGTTCTGGATAAGCCTTATGATGCATCTCATTTATAATGGCCCTAAAGCAGATGACAACCTGGAGTAATTACAGGCATCGAAGGCAGCAGCAGAATCACTGAGAGCTGCCCACCCAACCCACATCTCAAAGAGGCAAGCAACCAGGTGCCAGGCAGGGCCAACAAACATTTTTGAGACCATCCATGGGAAGAGTAGGTAAAGCTCCCCAGTCCACAACCACTTCAGTCCCTTTCAGTGCAGCACAAGCTTCAAAACCACTTTGAAATCTTCTCCCATCCTACTCATTCCTCAGAATAGTGCAATATTAGTATGGACGCATTGGAACGGCAAAGGGTCACCCAAAGGCACTGCCTTCCCTTTCATTGGCATCCACCGGATTGTCTTCCTCCGGTTTGGACACCCTTAGTTCTGGATCCACTACTACAGCAGGAGATTGTCTGACTGCAGCAGAAGTGTGACATAGCACTGGTACCACAGCCGGAAAGTAACAAAGTGTAGTACTCTCTTTATTTTCTGATCCAAACGAAGGACAGAGGTCTGCGGCCCATCTTGTACCTGAGACGCTTAAACAAGTTCCTCAGGAAAGGCCAAAAGCCTGGGGCGTCATCTTCGACTCCTCTCTCTCCTTCCTACCTCACATTTCTGACCTCACTAAGAAGGCCCACTATCAGCTTCACCTCCTCAGAGGCATCCTCCCTTTCCTCACCTTCCCCCAGGAACTCAATTTCTCCAGAGCCCTGGTTTCTCTCCAGGCTGGATTACTGCAACAGCCTCTTCCTTAATCTTCCTCTCTCCTCCCTCCGCTCTCTTCAACTAATCCAGAATTGGGGTGCAAGACTTATCATTAGCCTCAAGCCCAGGGACTGCATCTCTCCATCCCTAAAATCTCTCCCCTCCCCCTCCCCCATCCCTCTTCTGTCTTGTGGCGCCTGGAAACACTTTCTGCTGTATAGGCGCCATGCAAATGTTCATTAAATAAAATGTGTTGTTGTGCCATTTTCTATTTTCTGCTCTACACTTTACCTTATGACAACTTTAGCCAATACTGTGTGTGTGTGGAGAGTTAATTATGCTCTAACCTACAGGGTATATGACTATTATTGACAGTGCATACACTGAAGTAGACTTATTACATATATACAGTTAGAAATTCTAATCATATTTTACATTCAAACCCAATGTATTTAGTTGCAGAAAGGGAGCAACATTTGTAAATAGGACCAACTGTGTTTTTCTTAAACACTGGGTGTGAGGCATCTATGTTGTGAATTCCAGATTAATGAGAGACTATCAATTAAAATGTTATTTTAAAGATTTACAATATGACAATGCCACAATCAATAAACCTCCTAAATTCCTAGCAATCTCTCAGCGACCTACAACTGCTGACCAATTGACAACACACTATATTGATCTGCTTAGACGCAATCGCCCTTGCCCTGTCAATATTAGTAACGTCAGACGAAGATCTCGACAAATGAGACACCAGCTCCATCTGACCACTCGACCTAAAATAACTATAAGGAACCTTTCTCATTATGGAAACGACTACCATAATACTAACAAAAATTGTAATCGCTTCACACATAGCAGCACCAAGGCTACCAGCGGTAGCTCCCCTGCTAGCACTCGGAAGGACGTCACTTGCGTTGTTCCTAGTGCCCTAGCCTCACTGCCCTCACTGGGCACTAATTCCTAAGATGCTCATGACCACCTTAACTCTACACTTACACCTAATGCAACAACCAACTATCCATCTATAGACTTACACATAACCTCGAAACTTCTTCAATCAAGGTTGCACTTATAAACGCAAGATCACTCTTGGCACATGCGTTAGACATAGCTAACCTTATCACAACTAATAACCTGGAACTTTTAGCAATCACTGAAACCTGACTCCACACAGCAGCAGGAGCAGCCCTCTCCTTGGCCATCCCAGAAAACTACACAATCTTCAGAATGGACAGAGAAGTATCTAGGGGCGGAGGAGTAGCCTCCATTGCAAAGAATCAGCTTGGCCTAAGGGAACTACCTCATCAACCATTCCCTTCGGGCATACTCCTCACTGTCAAATTACCTCTCACCGCCACACGTACCATAACTATCTATCTCATCTACAGACCCCCAGGTCCAACCTATGTTGTCAAACAGCTCCTCACATGGAACACCAAACCAGGCTCACACATCTTATTGCTAGGTTACTTCAATCTAGGCTTTAATGACGCCAATGATGACAATGCATTAGCCTTAGCCAACACTATCACTGCATTAGGTTTCTCGCATTGTATCACCAACCCTACCCACACCAGAGGTAGAACACTGGATTGGCTGGCAGACCTTAATTGTAATACCAAGATCCTCTCCAACACACATTGCCCTTGGTTAGACCATCACGTTATCACCATCCAACAAAATCCTCTCTCAGACCCCTCCTCTACCTTAGCACCTTCAGCCCTCATGAGAAACAAATGGAAAATTACTGCTAAGAAACTACTGCCATTATTGCTCCCCATCACTAACTACACAAATAACGCTAATCTGGACCCATCCCTGATGGTTGAGCTCTATAATCAAACCTTACTAGATGCTGTAGACAAAGTAGCACCGTTAAGTATGTGAAAAGCCAAACCAAATGCTCACCTGAACACATGGTATACCACTAATCTTAAAGCCATGCGCAGTACCAAAAGAGCAGCAGAATCTAACTGGAAAAAAATACCCCAGTGAATTGAATAAAAATAGTTTTAATATCGCTTCTAATAAATACAAAGAAGCCATCCTCCAAACTAAAAGTGACATGAACAACGAGAGAATCACGAAAGCAAACTCTGGTACCAAAGAGCTATTTGCTATCTTTCGAGAATTAGAATCTCCTGTGCCACCTCCAGAATCTTACCTTAAAGACACAACATGGTGCACTAACATTCAAAAAGCCCTCCCGGATAAAACCTCCTTACTACAAACTAAAATTGAAACTAAAATGTCTAGCCTATCACCTGACATACAATTCCTGAACAATGATACCTTACCGAACCCTAACACTCAATTTGATTTTTCCCCAGTCTCCGCTACGGAAGTGACCAAAATCATTTTGAGCCTTAACCCTTCCAAATGTCAGGGGGACATTTGTCCAGCCACAGTCATCAAAGATTCAGTGGAGGAGCTTGCTTCTTTCATCACCTCACTAATAAATGCCTCTTTCGAAAACAAGTACCGTCCGGACTAACCTCAAAGATGCCTGGGACCTCCCACTACTTAAAAAACCTATGCTAGATCCTAACAACCCAACCAACTACCGGCCCAAAACAACAGTGCCATTCTTACTTAGAATTCTGGACAGGGCTGCCTAATTGCAAATCCCAACCCACCTAGAATCTAATAACCTATTGGGCCTTCGCCAGTCAGGCTTCAGACCCGGTCACGGCACAGAATCAGCTCTCATAGACATTAAAATACAAATGGACGAGCTTAAAGACAAGGGTAACTTAGCGCTCCTCCTCTTACTAGATCTATCAGCAGCCTTTGATCTGGTCAATCACCAAGTACTCTGCCAACACCTCACCTCTGCAGCCCATTCACAGCCAAAGCGACAAAATGGATAGAATCCTTCCTCCCAAATAGAACCATGAAAGTATTCGCCCTGACGGCAGTTGCTGAGCCTGCCCCATTCTCCTGTGGAGTTCCACAAGGATCTTGCGTTTCACCTACTCTCTGCAACATCTTTACTAAGCCACTTTTTGACCATTTGGATGCTTTAGGTGTCACTTATACTAACTATGCGGATGACACCCAAATCCTCATTCCTATCACAGGCTCGTATGACACTGACTCCAAACTACTAAATGAAGTCTACCAAACTATCCAGGCCTGGATGGCTATACACGCTTAGCCTTTATGCCTAAACAACGACAAAACCAAGCTACTCCTTATTGGCTCACAAAACAGGCTGAACAAACTAGACAACCAATTTAAATCCTTCGACGTTGACAGCAACACCATTACAGTATCTAAAGAAGTCAAAACCCTAGGTGTCTACTTGACTCTGCCCTTACACTAAAGAGACAAGTCAATGTGCCGGCCTACACCTCAAAACTCATTACTACCTGCAGACCCTTTCTCTCAACAGACAGCTGTATCACATTAGGCAGAGCCCTCATATTATCTAGACTAGACTACTGTAATGCACTGTATGTGGCTACAAACAGCCGCAACTTGAAAAAACTCCAGGTGCTACAAAACATTGCCTTAAAAGCAGCATTGAACATCCCTAGGAAGAATCACATTACCTCGGCAATCACTAACGCACAAGTGCCTCTCGATTGCAGCCCTTAAATATTTAACGAACAAATTCACAACAAAACAAACCAACAGACCTATGCGCTCTACACATGCATATCTTATAACTATCCCCAGATACAAACGTCAGAAAGCAGGGGGTAATAGCTTCCATGAGGTTGAGGCCAAACTCTGGAACAATTTGCCACTGGCATTAAGAGCTCAACCATTCTTTTGGACTTTTAAAAAAAGTCTGAAGACCTGGCTTTTCGCACATGAGCGGTATGTGCCACTGTTGTCACTCACAATCGTACGGTTTACCGAAAGTCTCCTGTATAACATCTGATTTTGCATTCTATGTTAACCCGCCCTTGTAATTATGAACTGTACACCTTGAAATGGTTAACTATTTACTTTGCTGTCTAACTCTAATGCAATGTCTTTTCCTGCTGTAACCTCAATGTATTCTTAACAACTGCGCCTATATACCTTCGGGTTATGTGCGCTATATAAATGAACTAATAAATCAAATGAAAATAAATAAATAAAATAAAGACTGTCCGAACATGGAGAAACATAAGGTAGACTCGGTGTATTAAACAGCAGTGCGACATTCCTGATAACACGAAATGTGCAGTTTTAGTGACTTGTGACAGGTAATGCCAAATGTGAGAATGATATTTTAATGTCAGAAAGTAAAAAGAGGGTTCAGAAACAAGGGTTCAGAATTGTGTCATGCTGGTGTATAGTGTAGGTGGGTCAAGGGATGTATGCCTAGCTTTGGGTTGGCAGGCTGCAAAGAATGGTTTTACTTTTCAAATATGATTTCTTGTGATACTTGTGACAGAGTATGCAATAAACCCAAACAGTGGGTGGTCAGGGCCGATGCCAATGGGTTGTAGCAGCAACGGCCGGTTTAACAAGGGGCACCCCAGAGTTGGAAATGGCAACCTTTCGTGACCCCTAATTGACCGCTGGAGAGCACAGAAAAAGGTAAAAAGCGCAAGAGATCCTCCAGGCAGCTTCCACCCTGCTTCATATTTCACATGGCCTCTGGAAAGGCTATTGCTTATCTGAACATTGATTTCATTCAGCATGTTGTAGCCAGTACTACATATGGCTTTTGTACAACATGTACTTTTACAGCTATGATGCCTATAAAAACGGATGATTCATTTTACCACATTTTCCTTGCAGCATAATTTTGCCACAGACAATCGAAAATGTTTTTATCGAAAGATTAGCTGACTACATTCTGGTGAAAACCACCTTTGGTTTTTCTCTTGCTTGGGATGGCATCTCTGGAATTTACATTAAATTAACAGAAGATCATGAAGGGAAACCTTGTGGCCTGTGTGGAAATTTTAATGGCAACACATCGGATGATCTGATAACACAAAACAGTAAGTATAGAGAACACTCACAAAAGCTCCTGTGAAATGTAAACTATGCCCGACCTGCAGATTCCATTGCTTAGTTGCACTGCTTGGCCTTGTAGCTCCTGTTACACTCTTCATTTCAGCGGATCTGTTAGTGACATTTGAGGAGAAAGACACCTTTGAACTTTCCCTGTAGAAAGGCAGGTTCCATTGTTAGCTTTTTGGAGGCATATTTGTTAGCCAATTGGTCCAACGATTCAAAGCAATTGATGTCTGTGTAAGCACTCATATATGGCACTCGCTTTGAAAAGCATCCAGCACTCGTTTGAAAAAATTCACCCCAGTAGAAAACGTCAATGATACTGAATATGAATTAACGAATACACATATACACAACTATTTCTGGATAACCACACACGACATCCCTATGTTATATATGCCTATTTATGACAAAACCTGTTTTTTTAATAAATACTTTTTTTTTATATATACAGTACTTTTTGCGCACGAGTAGCTCTTGAATACGTTATAAGTATTGTCCACTCACTTAAAGTTTAAGGAGTCTTTATTGTGCGACAGCCTCCTTTCTGACAAAATCTATCTAATCGAATAAAATAATTTCGATATTTAACCCCATGAATATCAGCTGCAATGAAATGCCTTCATTCAGGACATAGGGCCTCATTCTAAGTCAGCCAGTGCGGTAAAAAAGTGCCGGTATTCATGGATACCAGCGCTTTACTGCACCTGCTGACTACGGGTTTGCCGGTGGGGTACCTGGGTTACCTCCAGCTAAAAGCTGGAGGGAAGCCATGCGCCCTACTACCAAACAAATCCCTCATTATGCTGGAAATGACAGCAAACCCCCTCATGGAGTCCTTTGGGACTCCATGGGCCTCATTACACGGTAGGCGGTGAGCCATGGTGCTATTAGCGCCATGGCTCATGCCGGTAAAATACCGGCACCGCCTTGGCGGAAAGGGGATTTACCGCCCCATTCCAAGGTTGGAGGGGCGGTAAATCCCCTTTCCGCCATTGCCCTTCCCCATTCCCATTTCTGCCCCATAGGGCTCTATGGAAATGGGGAAGGCGCTAATTACGCCACCGCAATTTTGCGGTGCCGTAATTAGCTCCGAGGACCCTTAGCGGGTTGGATTTTAACGCCTGCAAGAAGCAGGCGTTAAATCCTCCAACCCGCAAAGGGACCTCGTAGTACGGCGGTAAGGGTTAACGGTCACCGTTGCCATTAACGGTGACCGTTAACCCTTACCGCCGTCCGTGTAATGAGGCCCATCATGTATGGGAATTTACACCATCACTCTGTAACCTGTAATCCGTCTGCAATGCCACCGCACGGGGTGCTGGAAACGGTAACTACATTTGCCGGTATCCTGCCACCTCTACTGCCAGGATACCGGCAAAGGTAGAATGAGGTTCCTTTACAGAGTACAAAGTTTTACTTGAAAAACGACATTTTGTTTCATTTTCTTATTCCTCTTATCACTCAGACTCAAAAGAAGAAGCCAAATTGCCATCCACAAAAACAAACTGGAGGCTCCGTGATATCACGTTTAAGAATGCCGTAGAAGAGCAAAAACGAATGTTAAAATAGACTTCCATTCCCCCTTTTGAATTTTTCTTGCCTTTTGGCTTGTTGAAATGTGAACATTCAGTGCATGTCTTCCATTTTTTTTTTATATCCAGAGTGGAATTATTAATCTTTTTTAATTAATGTTATATAACAGTCAAATTGTAGACTTTGTGTACATCTTCATTACATTCAAAAAGTACTGCATGCATTATGTCAGATTACATGCCGCTGCTTAATCAATAATTTATGATAAAAAAAGGAATTCATGTAAATGAATTTGTTGATGTTAGAGTTAACGAGATGTCAAGTGCTCATGTTAATTACATATTTCCGATAATATTGCTTTGATATATGTCAAGAGTTTCATGAGAAGAAAGATGCGATTTTTCTCATTATGCATCATAAATTGTTAGATGTTATCTGAGTTCATATATCCCACTTGCTCAGGACCATACACCATTAAGGACCTTCTTCGATATTGTCACCAATGATAAGCATTCAAGCAATAGGTGTTTTATATTTTCAATATGACCGTCCCCACAGAGTCTACATGTCCTGAGATGTCTGGGGATGTATTCCCAGGCTCCTGTGACCTCCCAAGATACTGTGGTGCTGGGCAATGCTGCAGTGCCTCAAAAAGCGAAGCCGGGTAACTGCTGTTACCATCAGCAGGCCCGGAGAGGGGCAGCCCAACCTCTCCCCCTCTCTGCTCCTCTCCTCCCCCCAAGTAGAAGAGACATGCAGTCTGTACAACACAATGCTGAGGAAGGGTGAGGTGTCAGCAATCACCTCACCCTTCATTCATGCAGCAAGGTGCTAAGCACCTAAGGAACCCAACAGGCAGGTAGGGATCAGGTTCAAAGACCTGCCCCCCCAGGGGAGCCAGATAGTTGGCTATCCGGCCGGGGTCTGAAACATAACAGCCCCCACTACTATACATATCAAAGACCCAGGGCTCCCCTCGGTCTTATAAATACAGAGCAGCATGCTCTGAGAAAACACAATCAGTTTGTGGACCCTGAACAGGGACCCAAACACACAGGAGATGCAGTGTTTACTCAGTGCCTTCCAAAACTTTGCTTCTTTACCACAAAACCCTACGACCCTACAAATAAGGGAGAAGAACAAAGGAAAAGAAGTACAGGGCGCTGTACGGTGCCCACAACAAGTCGTGGGACATGAGAAGGCGGGCACGGGCCAGAGGGGGTAACACTAAGACCCGGTGCCCAAAAGTATTGTTATTATCTATGATATGTGATTATTGTTATTTGCATAACCATATCTGTACAATAAAACCTACTGCCTTTTATTGCCAACACTTGACAAACAATGTGTGAGACAAATTATTCTGGGTGAGGGTATGGGATCGGCAATTTATAAATATGCATGCATATGGGTTCAGCAGTTATGAATTGTACCCTAAAATAATCTCACAGTGAGTGATTACCCGGGTAAACTGCTAGGTAGATGGGAAGGGTCTTACGTTCATGTATGTATTCAATAAATAGGGCACTATTGTTTTTTGTATCAAAATCTAAGACTGTTTGCTCCTTGCTGAGTTCACACATCATAGCTCTTGACAGCTTTTTGATGGTTTTATGTTTAATATGGAGGCTGTGTTGCTTAAGACGATTACCCCATGTCTTTTCCAACATAAAGATAAGGTCAATAATGCTGCTGTTCAATAGAGCTAAGTGAGAGCGATATCCCTGGATTATGGTTTTTAGCAGTATGCTGTTGTTGCCATGTGAGCATTTCCAGCAGAAGTTGAGTCGGCGTGCACTTAAAGTCGCGCTGACTCTGCATATGTTAAACGCCATATAGATATAATCAATAGAGGTATGTTAAGGTAGCCTACTCAGGGCTTTTATGCAATTGCGCTCTATCTTTTCCAGTTTCTTTCCTAGATTTATTACCCAGATTTCAGCGCCATAAATTATGGTGGGACTAACCTTGACCACTTACATTTTTAATATTGCATTAATGGTGTATCCTCCATGTCTCTGTGCAAATACTTTATTTTAATAGCACCCATCTGTTGGGCTGCTTTCACTTGTACTCTCTCTAGATGTATATGCAATTTAGCTTATCAATTTATATGCTGAGGTATTTATATTCATTTACTACCTCCACACTTTCCTTATTTACTGTGCATGAAATATTCACTTTGCAGTTAGCTCGTCCAGGCATGAAAATCATGATCTTGGTCTTATTGGTATTGATCTTAAGGCCATTCATGTTTTCATACGCGCTGAGTAGATGCATTTATTGATTTTTAAATTATAGACATAAACACCAGGAAAGAAAAGAATACATAAACCCAACCAAACAATTGCTGAATTGGTGGAGGCCTGGGGTTAACTGCGGGGCACCAGACTTTTGTGTGGACAGGGAGGGGAAGGAGGTTATTCAGTACTTCAAGACTAATCCATCCCAGGTGCCTCCCACTAGTTCCGTAATTCGCTGAGATTTACATTTTGAGGTCTGTCCCTTTAGGGAGCCACAGTAAGTCATCTAAAGGGATTCCCACTATCGTCCTGACCATCCTAACCCAGGTTTTGTCATAGTTGGGAGGTAGCCATTCTCAGATAAACCAGATCTGCTCTGCTTGGTAGAATGCCCTGAAATTCAAGAAGGACAGCCCCCCTCTATTTCCGGGTGTCATTAGGATTGCACACAATAGTCTTGGCCTCTTACTTTTCCAGATGAAGTTGCAGGTTACCCATACTAGATCTTTGAAAAAACTAATAGGGAGCTGAATTGGAACCGCCTGGAAATGATAAAGTAATCTGGGGAGGATCGACATCTTGATGTTCACTATCCAACCCATCCAAGAAATAGTCATGGGCCTCCATTTCGGCGATCATTTTGATGTCCCGGAATAGGGATGGGTAGTTGGCTGCATAGAGAGTGTCCAAAGCATTAGTGAGCATGATGACCAAGTAGCGAATCCCATTGTTTGGCCACTTGAAAGCTAAGCTCTCCTTCGCTTCCTGTAGATCTCGTCCCTGGATGGTTAGGTTAAGAATCTGGAATTTTTCAAAGGTGATCTTAAGGTCTGCCACCTTCTGAAAATGTTTCAATTCTCTCTGGCCCCTCGGGTGCAAAAGAGCTCGGAGCATATTATCAGCGAATGCCATTATTTTATGTTCCCTTCCACTAAAGGGGATCCCTTTGACATCTTCGGCTACCATCAGTCGAATCAGAAGAGGTTTGAGAAATATATGGTAAACAGTAGAGGGCACAGGGGACAACCCTATTTCGTGCCTCTTTGGAGTATGAATCCTTCTGAAACAGTATTGTTTACCACCAACCCGGGCAGTTGGGGTAACATAGTTGGCCAGTACAATTTTTAAAAACCTCTCCCCGAATCCCATACTCTTGAGAGTGGCAAAGAGAAAATACCAATCTACCCGGTCCAACGCCTTTTCGGTGTCTAATGAGAGCAAAATCGCTAGAGCGTTTACCATATGAGACTTCTCAATAAGTTGTGCGGCTCTACGGATATTGTCAAAGGTTTGCCCTCCGCTCACAAAACCTGCTGGGTCATCCTCTATGACACCCAGAAGAAGGCCCTCCAGCCTGTTAGCGAGAATCTTAGTGTATGTTTTAGCATCCGTGTTTATCAGAGCTATGGGGGGCGATAAGAACTACATTTTGTTGGGTCCTCATGTGCTTCGGAATTAGTATAATTTCTGCCTCTTCCAATGAAGGTTTAACTCGCCCTAGGGTCCAGAATGAGTTAAAAAGGTTTGTTAGTACAGGGACTAGGGTTTCTTTAAAAATCTCATAAAACATGTCTGGGAAGCCGTCTGGGGTTTTATTTATAGGCATCTCTCCGATCATCCAAAGGACCTCCTGCTGTGTAATTTTTGCTTCCAATCTTTCTTTGTTGGCCGCCGGGATGAGCAGGGGGGCAAGGAGTTTAAATAGTTTTTTTGGGAGTCACTCTGGGGGGAGTCTGAGGTGTACAGTTCTGTACAATATTTGAGAAAGCAATCTGCTATTGCCTTTGTCTGCATGCTCCTGTGGCCCTTCTAGTCCACCAGCACCACAATCACCCTAGTGGTTCTCTTTTCATGCAGGGCTTTCACAGCATTCTGTCAGGCGTATGCCCTTTATTATAATATTGTATTATAATATAGTTGCCTCATGCCCAATAGTGCCTTTTCAGCCCTCTTCGTCGGCAGGAGTTCCAGTTTCCCTGCTGTTCCTCTATATGCCCTAAGATGGCTTTAGATGGTTGTTCCACCATGTCTTTTCCCTCTGTTCCTCAACTCTTTTTCCAGGTCCTGCTCCAATCCCCTTAACATCCTTTACCTCTGTGACTTAAGAGAAATAACCTCCGCCCTAATGACTGCCTTGAACGCGTCCTATGTGATTACATCTGAGGTTAGAACTGGGTGATTGTTCTTTAAAAAATGCCACTATCTTCTCTTGTATCTCATCAGTTAAACAGGGTGTCTTAGGAGTTCCCCAGGAAGCCTGTTATCTCCATATGGGAGACAAAGCTTGGCACATACACAGGCGTAAAGTGATGCAATAGTGACTACTAGGCAACTGAAACACCCACAGATGAATACGAAACAACCCTCCTTTCCTTCCCTTACCTTTGTCACCTTAAAATAAATATAGTCTCTGAGGGCTATCAGTACCGCATTGGCCGCAAGAATACGGGAGTAATCCCTGATCCTTACTTTGTGCCTATCGCTCTTGCATATGTGTGGTTCTTGTAGGTCTATCAGATCTGGTTTGAAGCCTTTGAGATAGTGCCCCACCTTTTTTCTCTTCATCGGGGTCTTAAAACCCCTGATGTTTTGCATTAAGATGTGTAGTGTGAAGGTTCTCCTGTCATGGGTAACTGCGTATTGTGGTCGCCCCAGCCCACCCCACGGATATCCCTGACTTTTCGTAACCAGTGTACACTTGTTTTCCCCAAACCAATCAATGTTGTAGAATTCACTGAATCTCATACCATCCTCCCTCCCCTGCCTACTCCACAATAGTGTTCCAACCTGTACCTGCACTATGAACTATTGAGTCATGGTTCTCCCCTACGGGCCCTCGGCAACTAATAATCGGGTAACAACCAATGGACTGCGAATAACTAAAACTCGCATTGACCTTAAGGCCCACTGCTGGAATCAAGATAAAGAGTAGGTCTCAGGACCCATCGCCACATCCGGGGTGATATAATGATTATTCTTATGCCTCATCCCCAGACAGCCAGGGAACTTTATTCATTCGCCCCATCTTCAGAGTTCCCATTCCATAATTACTCACAGCTAAGTCATTTGATCACCTGGTGTGAAGGTCAACATCTAGGACATTACCTCACGGCAGGCCCTTCCTCCCCAGCCGATCTCCCCTCACACCTCCCCTCGGGCCTCTAACCTTTCACGACCATTCTCAAGGGTATTTCCTCAGCGCCCCCCTCCCGCACAGGCGCATCAGTACCTACGTCCGAATCATCCTCTTCCATGTGCAGCAACAATAGACCATCCCTGGAAGTGGTAATGCAATGTTGGGTGCTGTCCAGCTGGAAAAGCAAGCCAAAAGCAAATGTCCACCTATAACAGATCTCCCTCCTGATGAGCTCCTTCATTATAGTACACAGTTCTCAGCGTTACTAGAGGGTGACAAATGTTAGACCCTGGTATAGTTGGAATTCTAAGAGCTCAGGGTTGCTAGGATGTCTCTAGGAGCCAGCTTTGACCTCCTCTTTTTGGGCCCGTCCTATGGATCCTATGGATTCTGTCCATCCGTATGGCTTCCGCAAGAGTATTTTCGCAGAAGGGTGCTAAACATGACTTGGACTTTCCCTTGAGATTGCCGTCTCTCAGTTCCTCTGGGAGAATTCTTTTCTGGATGTTGGAGCGTCTTGAGGGATTTTCCAGGTCCTCGCACTGCAGCTCCAGGTTAGCTCCAGTTCTGCAAAGGTACTCCACCAGCACGTCTTCTGCAACCTCTTGGATTGTTCTTTCATTGGTTTCAGTTTTCTGGCTCAATTGCGCAAAGTCCCCTTTAATCCCCTTGATGGACTGCTGGAGGTCTTCCTTTAGCGGGTTAAACTGCTCGCGAAATGTCTTCATAAAGGACTTGTGGAAGGATGTGGAGAATTGCATCAATTCTGCCTTTATCAAGTATTCTGGATGTGCCGCTTCTCAGGTGCTCCCTTCGGCATCCATTCTGTCCCACTGAGTACTGGCTCTCCAACTCCAGCAATGTTGTAGTCTCTCCTTGTCCAGTGGGGTCTGCGACCCCCGGCAAGCCATGGCTTCTTTGCTCTTGGGCTTGGGCATCCAGGAGGTTCCTCTGCCAGAACACTGCTCTCTGTCTCCATGGCCACTCTTCCTCCACAATTGCTATCCTCCCCTTTTGCCTGTTTGGAGTGGATCTGCCACCTCATGCTGACAATCTTCAAAAGTGGGTGAGGTCACCACTGCCCCTCTGTCTCCTGGTTACAGGTGACTCATGTCAACCCTGGAATGGCCTTTGCTTGCTTCAACGGCTCCTTCTTATTATGGCGCTGGGCCTGTCTTCCGAGCCTGTTCGGGAGCGCAGGGGAAGGTTCCTGATCTTTTCAATCTCCGCCTACCCCCCTCCGGTCTCAGTGCCGCCCTTGCTTACCCCCTTGGGGACGGGGTCTGCATGCCTCCTGGGAGGGGTGCTTACGGGAAGAGCCCTGCCAACACCACCCCAGGGAAGCACACTTCCTCCCAACGCAGATTTGTGGCTCCTCGGGCGGGACATGTCTTGAAGCGTGAATCAGCTTCTCCCCTCGTGCAGTGCATTATTTAAGGCGCTAGTCTTCTGGCGAATCCTGTTTGATCTATAGGAATTATGTTCTTAACATGTATCCAAGAATTTAGTTCCTGCAACAATACCAGCACAAATATTTTGGCTGGAGCACCTAACATAGCACGTTTTATGTAGGTACCAGGATCTGAACGCTGACCTATTTATTTAATACTGCATCAATTATACTATTTTTCCATGTGGTGGCTAATGTTTTGGCCCAACTGATTATATGGAATATCATATGTGAGATATATGCCCACCTCTCTGGATTTTTCTGGGCCTGGCAGATTCTATCCTACCCAGAGGCCATGGAGGGATTGATGAACTTAATATTAATGACTTTGTGTACCTGAAGTAAAAATGACTAGGCCTCTGATCTAACATCAAATTAAGTGCGTGTTGTTGTGCTGTATCCTATCGTCTTGCTGATGTGTAGTTCCCAGTCTTTTTGTGAATCCCCGCTAATTAGTGGTTTGCATGTCTTGGATTCATTGATTATATTCCAGAAGATTCTCGAAATCTTTAGTATGAGAAAAGGTGGCTAACGTTTGCCATTGCTCTTTACCTAAGTTAAAAAAGTGTGCTCTTAACCACTTTCAGTGTTTGGACCTCAAGGTTTACACTTCTTTTGCCTAATCCCCCGTTGCTGGTATTCTATGTGAGAGAGTTTGTAGTTCATTTCTAAGTGGAGATTACATTCTGCTTAAAAGCAGTTTTTCTATGGATTTAATCTGCTCTTTTTAATTTTCTGTGAGCAACGCAATGTTTTTGACAAATCTCTGCATTTAGAACTGTAAAATCCCAGTCCATCGAATTGATTAAATAATAATTGGTATACACAAGCAAAAGACACCACTTGCTAGCCAACTTCCCAACACACTGTTAGACAGGTGAGAGTACTTTTAAGTGATTTTTGTTTACACTTAGCTGCATTGATCACGTGAACATAGATGTTGACAAAAAAGCAATTTTTAATACATTTTCAAGTCGTTAAAACGACCATCTATCAAACTGATACAGCGATGATCTGGCTAAAAGACAAGACACAAATACACAAATGAATTATCATTCTCCCGACATGTTCTAAGGTTATAGTCAGGACCTCAGTCACAAGCATTTTTCTAAGATGTATTCACAACACCTAATTTGAAAAAATCGGACTTTGATGCTCTCTATTCCGACAAATGCGATGTTAGTATCAGGGTGAATTTAGAAAAACATGACATCCTTTCTTATATCATAGCACGTCTACACCAACTTGTGTTTCGGGGGAGAGACATACACCACAGCTAACAAATCTTGATATATAGTGAGTAGTCTGTCCCCTTCTTCAGGACGCTGTCAATTTTTTCAGACACCGAATCATGAAGTTAGACTCCCACACGTAGAAAGAAGCTACGCAAGTAGCAGTACATGCTGATCACATTACTGACTGCTTCTTTATCTGTGTATTGGATTATACACTGAAAAAATCAACAGCGTCCTGAAGAAGGGGACAGACTGCTTCTCTTGAGTCATCTTTAGACTCCTGGTCATCATCTTCTTCACAGTACCAGTTTAAAAACTATGGGCCTCATTACGAGTTTGGAGGTAGCCATGGTGCTATTTTCCGTTTTTTCAGTCTTGTCATGTCTGTTGGGCTTACTGACTTGGCCACAAAACACACTGGCAGAGAGGGGGAAGGGAGATTTAGGGTTTGAGAATGGATGAATGTGATGCTGGAAATTCATTGGAGGGACAGGGCCTCCATATCCTTTCCTTTATGCCTTTATCATGTATGTTCTGTCTTGTTTTCCGTGCAGGTGTTCATGTGGGACTCCTGGCGGTGCGGCTCTTCCTCTTTTTGGTTGTGGTGAACTGACCCTTGGGATACCCTTATGGCACCCATGGGTAGGGGTACACCCCTGTACTCCTAGTGTATGTTTTTGGACACCTGTGTGTGGCCCACAGCACAGAGCAGGGTATGGGCTGGTGGCAGCTCCATGCTGAATTTGCCAGGTGCTCTGAGTATCCTCCATTTTGGGATACCCAGGCCCTGAATTAGTTGATTCCTGATAGGAGAAAAGATGGCCCCTGTGGCCTCTTGCTTTCTATCGCCTGTTACCTTGTTTTTCCCAAAGTCCTGGGAAGCCCTGACTCTGTCCCTTCCTCCTGACTGGCTGTTGGGTGGAAGTTCCATTTATGGTATTGTGGGGAAGTCCAGACCAGACTGGCTGGAGCCTTCCCGATGATTGTATGTTGTTGTACGCCCAGGAGGTGGGACCTGGGTGAATAGAGTGTGTGGCGAATACGCATCTCATGTTATGGGGGTCTAGTATCTGGTGTGTGACACAAATACTGAGACAGCCCTGCCTGAAACTGGTATGAATGCAGTGTGGCCTGCTGAATGGCTGGGTGCTTGTCCCAATCCACATTCCGTGTTGTGAGTGTCTGGATGGAGAAGAATGGCCTGAATGCACGGTGAGCCCGATTGGCTGCCTGCCTGCCAGAATGCCCTTCTGAATGATTGGTTGCCTGAGTGTGACCCAGCAGAGTGAATGAGAGACCAACATTATATCTGGGGACCTCTCACTGATGGAAATCGTTCAGAAGCTGAAGTTGATACTTGATGGTTAACGTTGAAGCCCGCTGGAAGAAGAAGAAATGCTGCTGCTGTCCTTCGCTAATCTGAAAGCTGCGTGACTGTCAAGGAAGTGTTCCATGAGAGGGCCTGGCTAGGAGACCTCCTCCCGAGCTACGAGGGATCATCGTGCACCAGCTGACCTTCGCCAAGGCTCCCTGGAAGTCAGTCCTCGAAATGCTGCCAACCGGAGATGGGGACTGCCGTGGAATCACGAAGCGAAGTGCCCGGACATTGAAGTCTGTCACCGTCAATGACAAACCTCGTAGATCGGAGCCGCAGCGCTCCATTGCCTAAGAACATTAGAAACAAGGACTCCCTTGCTCAGCACCGACGACCGATTTGTCCCGCCGGAGAAAGTCAAGGCCATCGATGACCAAAGAGAATCCGCTGGTGAGTTTCCCGCCACCTGAAGACCACAGAGACGCTGACAACCCGATGCCCTTGCTGGGCCAAAGTTCTTCATTAACTCTTTGCGACAACGAACTATCGTTGTCGAAGTGCACCGCACGCCTCAGCTTGCAGGTCGTTTTCGACCGACTGTCAACGAGCACTGCAACAACCGAAGCTGCTGCCTGAGCGACAGTGTTCACCTTTTTCTTCAAAAAATCTCGGCGACCTGTGGCTCCTGCCTTAAAGGGAGTACACTCAAGAAGGGCCTGTTTGACTCATCAAAGAACTCTACAAAACCAGGTACTTTGGGGTCGTGGAACCTTTTAGAAAGGAATCAAAACTATATTGAGCATAATTGGACTGGGCTTGTCAAATACACTTTATTTACAGGTTGCCCAGGTGGGGGTATCCTCGCACAGAACTGTCTCATAGTAGTGGGATAGACTGTGCTGCCATTGCTTGATTTAACTTGCTTTCCTTCTGTGGTCTATCTTTGATTTAGCTTACAATCTGATTCGCATGCATTTGGGGCCGTGGATGCATTTCAAAGGAATCAATAGTAAGAGTGGTACCCCGTAGACCTGTATATATTTGCCATTTTAGATTAACTTGAGCACAAAATGTGTTATTGTGATTGTGTATATAATTGAAACCTTATTTATATAAAGAACTGTGTTTTCACTAACATAGTGTGTGGACATTCCTTTTTGGGTTCTTGGGGACTACACTGTACTTAGGAACAAGCCTGCATCACCTCCTGAGAGCTAAGCCTTGATTGCTCACCACATTTTACCAATTAGAGAATCTTGGCTGGGGTGCTCTGTGCTTTGACTCAGCCATATAGAGAGCAGAAGTACAGATACCGCCCTCCAGTCTTTACAATGAAGCATATTGAAGCAAGGGCATACTCTGTTCTTTGATGATGGTTGTCACCAATCCCATAGAGGGGTTCCTTCCCCATGTGATTCTCCCTTGGTACACCACCCCCAGGGGGAATATTATACTGTGGACGCACTGCCCTGGCCCCATGAGAAAGGTCTCCCTCTAAGGATGAAGGGACAACATCCTCAGATTTGTCACAGTATGTACATCAGGCTTACATCTCCTTCTCTAGCGTCCATGCATGGGGGAGTCAGTACGTGGTGCGGCGGTGGGTTCCCAAGTTGATGAGTCATATGCATGGTATTCCAGGAAGGTGAAAGAGTGGTGTGTGGGCATGAGAAGTTAGGTGCCATTCAGTCCTGTGAGCCTCTGCCATGGCCTGCTGTAACGCTCACCTAGTATCCACGGGGACGTCACTCAGCCTGTTCTGACCTCTTACGACCTCAAACCCTTGCCTGGAGTCTACTCGACTGGAGACTGCGCCTTGTTTTCTTGGAAAGTGTGCTCTCCATCCTGCTTTCAGCGCAGGGGCGCGTTGATTGATGCGGGCTCGTTGCTGCCTAGTTACTTCACTGGCAAGAGTCTGACAGGTAAGTATAGTGAGTCTTTTGAACAGTTCTCTAACTTCGTTCCTTTCCTTCCTTAGATGATGGCCGGCGTCCGGGGATGGCGACGTGCTGCTGAGATGAGTAGCGCTGAAGGTGAGTGAGAGCGCGAGGCGCAATGCGACCCTTTTCTATTGAACTGAGTTCTTTTTCTGTGTCTTTTAGGTGTTGCAACGTTTTCAGCATGGATGCCGGTTATGAAGAAGAAATGCAGTGAGTAAGCACGGTATGCGGCGCCTCTAGATGTTTCCACGCTAACCTGGAGTGTCTTTTCCCTCTTGCAGATGGATGAGAAGTTCCGGAGACAGAGTTCCCCCAGAGCGGCTGGGATTCAGGTAAGCGTTTGAAGCTCGTACAGTCTTTAAAAATAAGCAAAGATTTGCTGAATGCTTACTAATGCCTTTTTTCTGTTCTTTTCCCTCTTCCTTAGGAAGCGGCGTGCCGGGATGGGAATGACACCTCCGAAGATGCACGCAGAACAGAAGGAGCGATGAATGAGGGGCAGAAGCGCCGCAAGGTAAGGCTGTTCCTAACGGTGTTCTTGTTCTTGCAGGAGCTGAGCGCAGAAGAAAGATGCAGGCCTACTGGAGACCGATCCGACCATGGTGAGTGTCACGCTGAAGGTGCAGAAAACACAAAGCATGTTTCTCAGCCTGGGCGTGGCTTAAATAGTCTCTGGGTATTCCAGGTGTCTCAGGGCTGAACCACACCCAAAAGACTAGACTGCACATGCAGTTCTGTGAACCGAAATATGTGGGGGCATCCATCTTGTCCCCATCAATGCACTACAAGTCCAATCCCCAATGTTATCCTATGGGAGTGAGTGAGTCTGGTGCCACAAGCGCCAAGTCTGACTCCAAGTGGGTCTTTGGAGGGATGGAGAGGCCCTTGAGGACCATGTAGGTGATCGTGGCCTGGCTCCAGCCTGACATCTTGGAGGGCTGGGGACATGAGGGGCAGGAATCATGACAGCACTCCCCCCCAAGGCCCCTCTCAAGGTAGCTCTTCTGTCTGGTCCTGGTTTGTTTGGATGGTTTTGATGAAATCGTCTAAGCAAGCGAGGTGCATGGATGTACTCACAAGGCTCCCATGTCCTGTCTTGTGGTCCATACCCCCTTCCAGTCTACTAAGTAGTATAATTTGGATCTGACGTACTTTGAATCCAGGATGTCCTTGACTTCGAATTCTGGCTCCCCGGCGACTACTACTGGCTGTGGTGGCGTTGCTACCCGGGTCCCAGGTTGAACAGGTTTAAGGAGAGACACGTGGAACACAGGATGAATCTGCATGTTTGACGGCAGAGCTAGTCTGACCGCCACAGGATTTATCAGGGAGTTGACGGTGAATGGACCCAGGTATCTTGGACGGAAAGTTCGGGTTCCTTTAATGGACACGTGTTTAGACGCCAGCCAGACTTTGTCTCCCACTTGGTAGTTGGGGGCCTTTGCTCGGTGTTGATCAGCAAACTTCTTTTGGCGATTCTTAGCTTCAAGTAGGTGTTCAGCTGCCCTTTTAAAGGTTTGAGAAATGTTTGTGTGCAAGGTTTTGACTGCTGGCATTTCCAGGGTTGTAGGAACGTCCAACTCAGAAGTACGTGGGTACCTGCTATACATGGTATAAAAGGGTGTCTGCCCAGTGCTGGTGTGTAGGGAATTATTATAAGCATATTCAGCTATCCATAATAGGTCGAACCAGCTTCCTTCAGCTTGGTGTAATATGCAACGCAGATACTGCTCAAGCGTCTGATTTGTCCTCTCAGTTTAAACATTCGTTTGGGGATGGTGACTGGTGGATAGCCAGATGCCGATCTGGGCCATAGAGCAGCATTTTCTCCAGAAGTTAGATACGAATTGAGTACCTCGGTCTGAGACCAAAACTGAAGGAAACCCATGGAGCCGTACGATGCCTTCAAGAAAAACCTTTGCCAGAGTGGAAGCATTTGGGAGCCCCTTAAGAGGAATGAAATGTGCCATTTTTGAAAATAGGTCCACGCCCACAAGAATAGTGTTAAACCCTTGACTGGGTGGTAAATCAGTAATAAAATCGAGGGACAAAGTGTGCCAGGGTGCTGGTGGGATTTCCAATGGTTGTAATAGCCCAGCGGTTTCTGCTTGGATGACTTGTTTTGAGCACACACTCCACAAGATAGGATGAATTGGATAATGTCTTTACACCACGTGGGCCACCAATAATTTCATTTTACCTTGGCTAGGGTTTTAGCAATTCCAGGGTGGCCCTCGATCAAGGAATCATGATAACCGGACATGACTTGTTCTCGTAGTTCTTGGTTTGGTAAGAATAAACAATTCCTGAAGTAGGGCAACTGATCTTTTATCATGTAAGGTTCTCCTTGTGCACTCCACGCTTGTAATTGCTGCAGACTCATCAATTTTGGATTTCTCCATGTAATTCTTTTTGAGTTATGGTTGCTGTGATTCCTAGGAGCTTGTCACTCGGGATGATTACTATTGGGTCAGGGGTCTGATACCCTTGCTCTTCCACCCCCATACGGGAAAGGGCATCGGCCTTCCCGTTTTTCACCCCTGGTCGAAATGTAATCACGTAGTCATATTCAGCAAAAAAAAGAGCCCAACGTAGTTGTCGTGAGGATTGGGCCTTTGCCGTTTTTAGGTATTGGAGGTTCCGGTGGTCAGTTATTACGGTGATTGTGTGTCTGGCGCCCAAGAGGTAGTGCCGCCATGCCTTAAAGACTGACTTAATGGCCAGGAGTTCTTTGTCTGTGATAGCGTAATTGAGTTCAGGGGGTGTGAATTTACACGACCAGAAGGCAACAGGGTGTAACTGGCCCGTTTCGGTGTCCTTTTGTGAGAGGACGTCTCCCATAGCCATGCTTGAGGCGTCCGTTTCCACCAGGTATGGGAGATAAGGGCGAGGGTGTCGTAAGATTGGGGCAGATGTGAATCTTGCTTTGAGTTCCTGGAAAGCCTCCTCGGCTTCTGTTGTCCACTGGAACTTTTTGTTGCTTTTCCTTAGCAATGACGTGATGGGATGCACGATTTGTGAAAATCCTGGGATGAGCCAGCGGTAGAAGTTTGAAAAACCCAGCATACTTTGAACCCCCTTGAATGAATTTGGGGATGGCCAGTTCAGGATAGCATCTACCTTTTGTACATCCATTCGGATTCCATTCGGGCTGAGAATAAAGCCCAGGAATTCCACCTCGGAGATGTGGAATGAGCACTTTTCGAGCTTGGCGTAGAGGCGGTGTTGACAGAGTTTTTCCAATACGGATCGGACGTGTTTAACGTGGTCCTGCTTTGATGCGGAATATACTAGAATATCGTCGATGTACTAGAGCACAGACATCAATCAATTCCCGTAGGACATCGTTCATGAAGTATTGAAATGCTGCAGGCGCGTTGCAAAGGCCAAAGGGCATTACTTGATATTCGTACAAGCCGTATTTGGTGCGAAAAGCAGTTTTCCATTCGTCCCCCTGTTTTACGCGAACAAGGTGATATTCCCCCCTCAGGTCTAGTTTTGTGTAGATTTGGGCATCTTTGACTTGATCAAGCAATTCAGGGATCAGTGGCAGGGGGTAGCATTTCTTTACGGTAATCTGGTTCAGTGCGCGATATTCGATGCACGTTCTCAAGTCCCCCTCGTTTTTCGGTACGAAGAATAGAGGACTGGCTGCTGGAGACTTTGAGGGACGGATGAACCCGTTGGCCAGGTATTGGTCAAGATAGGCCTTCAGGTGCTGGTTTTCTGGTTCCGTGAGTGCGTAAATTCGTCCACAAGGGATTTGTGCACCGGGTATCAGGTCGATTTGGCAATCGTATGGTCTATGCGGTGGCAGGGTATTAGCCTGTTCTTTCTGAAAGACATCTTGAAAGTCCTGGTATTCACTTGGTAGGGTGCCGATTGCCACAGTCGCAAGTGTGGAGGTTCTGGTGTCTATTGGTTGTTTCTCTTGGCGATAACGTGTGGGCGCAAGTCTCGGGAAAGGCCAATTCTTTTGCTCACCAATCGATTCGAGGATTGTGAGCTACCAACCATGGCATTCCCAAAATCAACTGGAACTGTGGTGCCTTAATGAGGTCGAAAACGATAGATTCTTGTTCAAGAGTACACACCACCGAGTGATCTAGGCATCTGAATCATGACTTCAGAAGGCCTATGGACTGTTCAATGATTTGTGCAGTATTGTAGCTTTCCTGTTGTGTGGTGGTTGGGCACCTGCAGGGTGTGTAAGGAACTCATGGTGGCAACAGTAAAGACAGAAACAACTGATCACAGTTCAAGGGTGTTTAATAATAAGGCAGTCCTAGTGGCATCTTGTCAAATAAAAGGGCCAATACTAAGAAAATCCTCTTGCCAATCCTTACGCTAAATACAAACAAAGAGTGTGGGATAGGATTCATTGGAAAGAAAGAAGTGTTCACAAATAATAAGTCATGATGCGACAGTCGGGTCTCCTTTCCCCATGTTTTAAGCACGAGATAAGGTAGGACTCTGGAGCACAGCACACGCTCAAGCTTTTCCAGCACGAGCTAACAGTTCCGCTTTCAGTTTATCATGGCCTTCAGTGGTTACGTCTCTTTTCTACAAAAAGTCTCTTTCCGGAGAGGACCTGATTTCTTCAACAAATAAACAAAAGTTCCTTTCTGCTTGCATGTTGGGTGATGCCTTTTTACCCCTGGATGCTCCTCTTCCGGGCTCAGACCCTTCTCGATTGTTCGCCTGCCTCCGACTGGTTCACTATGGCTTTCAACACAATCTTCTTTTTGACATCTATTTAATTCACAAATCTTAATGTCTTTTTGAACAGTTCACTGTGGACAATCCTCTGCCGGGTTCAATCTTGTCAACATACTATTCACTAGGACTTCAGACTTCACCTCCTTTTATCAGCATCCCTCGGATGGGCTCACTCTTGCCAACTTTACGATGCGAGATTTGCTTCTCTTAGCTTCACAATCTTCTGTTGGTCAAAGTCTATCGACTGTACAGAGAATCTTACTAGACCCCTGTATGACCACTTTGACCCCGTTCTGCCAAGGACTCCTGGTTACCGTAGTTCAACAACAGGGTAATCGCCCAGAGTTTCCCGAGTGAACACCCACATGGTGCTCAAATCTTCTATGCTGGCTTTCCCCCTGCATATCAACAGTTCTTTGTATTTTCTTTAATCAGCCACTTGCTACTTTCGTTCAACACAGTTCGGTTCTTATCGGCTCTCCCCTCGACTCACCGGCTGTGATGAACCGCTTGACTTTCTTGTCTCTGGAGGCAAGGCTGGTACCATGGGGCCAAGCGTCTCTCCCCAGCTTGGTTGTCAGCGGAGGAGGACCCTGTGTACCGTTGACATCTGCTGTAACACACGCTGGCTATTGTTCGCGGTCTTACGATTCCTTCTGCTGAGGTTTCACAGGCCTTGGTCGGAAAGGGCAAGGTCACTTCTCTCCTTGGCACCTTCTCGAAACACGCTGTCTTTCTCCTCTTCTTGAACTGGTGTTTTGAGTTAGGTCTCTTGATGTGCGGTCTGCCTTGCACGTATTGTGCTCTCGTACTCCACCTTTTATCCCTGCGGGAAAGGGAAAGGGCTGTCAGGTGTGCGTGATTCTTGTCAATTGCCTGACTTTGCCTGATCCTGGCATTGGGACATGTCAAGTAAATGGCTTTGGTGTTTGTCCATCGTCTTAAGTGTAGTTCGAAAGTGTTTGTGTCGGAAAAGGGGGTGGTTAGAGTATCCTATGTGGTAGGATATGGAAAAGGTGTTATAAGAAGAGGTATACTGCATCTCACGCATCTGTGTCCCACTTCCATTCCCCAAGGACCCCCCATCCTGGTGATCCTCCCTCACTGGTCCACCCCCAGGAACTGGATCCAATAGCAATGGCCATGTCCTGGCCACCTGGATGACAGATCCCCAGGGAGTAGTCGCAGAGACACCTTCAGGTTTCTCACAGGTGCCATGAGGTAGGGCCTTAATGGGTAACCAATGTCACCTACGTGGAGAAGGGAATGAATGGTGTCAGTGCACCTTGGGTGTTCCTTCATGTGTAGTGTTGTATGCATGCTTGTTGCTTTTGTGTGGACCCAGTGATGAGGTGCATGTGTTGTGATGGTCATGTGTCTGTGCGCCCCTGTGTGGATGTGTGGCTGTGTGTGCGGTTGGAACCTGATGGTAGTTTGTGTATTTAGCTATCAGCCACATATCCCTGTAGTCTCTGGCTTCCAACTGTGCACAGATGCTGGAGACCCTGACAATGTGGCTGTTGTGGATAGAGTCTGGGAAATTGGCGTACCCGGCCATGAACAGGCCACCGGCATTGCAGACCAGTTGGGTGTCGATCGAGTGCAGTGCCAGCGGTGCTGGTTCCAGAACATGTCCTCTCAGTCCTGGGGGTGCGGGGGGGCCTAGTGTGACATGGGTGCAGCCGGTGGCACTGATGACCTGGGGAATTGGGCGCTGCGTAAAATGCACGAGCCACCTGTTTGCTCTGGGTCGAGGGCATGTGGGCACGATATGATGCATGCCATGACCTGGTGCAGGGCGCTTGACTGCGTGGCTTGTGAGATGCCTGCATTGATGCCACTGGTCCTCTGGAAGGAACCAGTGGCAAAGAAGTGCAGTGCAACCAGGAGCTTCACATGTGCCCCGATGGCACGTGAACGTGCTGTGGTGGGGTGCAAACTACCCCCCTCCCCCTCCTGCAACATGTCCATGAGGACGTGCAGAGGGATGCAATACCTTCCATAGATCTCTGCGTTGGACATGCTGCAGAGGGTGACGGTAGTGTGGAAGACCCGTTCCCACCATCTCCTCCTCTTCCTCGTCTGTGGTGTGGCAGTAGCTGGGACTGGAGCGTTGTGCCCTTGCTACATTTAGAGCGCTATCACAAAATCACAGGGACACATTTCCTGGGCTGTGGGTGTGTAGTGGCACTGTGTGCCTTTATAAGGGTACGTGTGGTGTCATGCTGTGCGTGCTGATGTGCATCATCGCTGTGGTGGTTGGTTTGCTCTTGTTTGCAGGGGATGTTCTGTATCTGTGTGAGTTTCAGGTGTGTCTTGTTTGCTAGCATTGTGTGTGTGTTTTGCATGGGATTGTTTGTTTTTTCGAGATAGTTGTAATGGTTGCACATATTATGTGGCAGTTTATGTGTTTGATGTGTTCCATGGTGTGTTATGGGCATGTGGTGGGTTGTGTGTGTCCTGCCTCATCTCTGGTGGCTTGGTGGTGACTGTGGGTGATGTTGTGTATTTTCTGGTCGTTTTGCATTGATGGTAATTGTTGTGTGTTTTTGCTGTTATTTACATGGTTTTGTATTTGCATTACTAATGCCTTTGAAAGAAGTTCTGCTTTGACGTATGCTCTTTTTTTTTACTTCCACCTTTCTGTCATTTAATCATAAGTCCTTTTCGTAAATTGGTGTAAGTTACCTTTACGTGTGTTGTGACTCAGATTATCTCAGCCCATATTGGTCCCTTTGTGTCCGTGATGATTTTGCTGTTCCTGGACGAACTACGTCCTGTTACTTCGAAGTAGCTGCCTGATGGAATTCGGCATTTAACTCACCCGTAATGACAATTTCAACTTGTCCCGAGTATTTAATAAGCAACTCCATTATGTTTAATATGTCAGCCTGATCTTTACCAAAAGCTGCATTATACACATTGATGGCTACAATCATCACCTTTTTTTTTCCTTCTTAGCATTAATAATTATTTCACCGGCCAGAATATTTTTGGAGAGAGTTTCTATTACAATGATATGGTGGGAGTTTGTTACACTGATGAGCAGACTACTTTCAGGCCTTCCTTTAAGTCCGTTTTCTGCAAAGGTTTGTATGGTGTGCCTACCATAAATAGTAAGAGGAGTAGTGAGCAAGGTTTCTTAGATATCAAATCTATTGAATATCTGGGGATTCGGATCACGGCCACCTTTAAGACGCTGGAAACAGATCTGTAAAGGTGGGGGAACCAGGAGAATTCCTTGATGCGCCGTATTACGGCAGTTAAAATGAATTTACCCCCCCCCCCCCGGTTTCTTTATATGTGCTCATCTGTACCGGTGGAAATTCTGAAAAACTCATTAGACCGCCTCCAGTGTAAAAGTTTGAAATTTATTTGGCGAGGCAAGAGGCCTACAATTCCCAGGAGGATGATGATGGGAGGTGCCCGACTGGGAGGATTGGGGGTCCTAAATTTACACAAATATGTGGGAGCCGCTCATATTTCACACATCCTGACCTGGATGTCCCCTCTTCCTCTTCGAAAGTGGGCTGAGATTGAACAGTCTAAACTCCTGCTTTCCCTCCATTCGGTGACTTACGTCTCCCACACGCTACGGAAATGTTGGCAGAATTCACTCTCCTCGACAAAAGTCACCTTGAGGTCATGGAATGGGGCTCTGAAACGGAAAAGATTCTCAGAGGCAAGGGCCCTCTCTCCCCGGTCTTTCACAACCCCGCCTACTCCCCAGGTTTGCATCCAGAAGCATGTAGAAATTGGAGTTGGGGTGGTCTTTTCACTTTGGCCCAGCTTTTTGAGGGGGATCGCCCACGCTCTTTTGAAGACTGTAAAGAGACATTCCAACTTTCGGAGTGGGATAGGTTTTCGTATGCGCAACTACGACACTGGATCACACATCCAGAGAAAAGACAGAATGCAACACGAGTTCTGAGCCCAATAAAGATAACCGTCTCGGAGGGACAGGGCCCTGGAGAGGTTTCCAAAATTTATTAATTCTTAAGAGATGATCTGCCAACTGTGCGCCCATCTTACATGAGCCGTTGGGAGACAGACTTGGGTCA
Organism: Ambystoma mexicanum; assembly: GCF_040938575.1. Lineage (NCBI taxonomy): Eukaryota > Metazoa > Chordata > Amphibia > Caudata > Ambystomatidae > Ambystoma > Ambystoma mexicanum. Next base: position 850,436,004 of record NC_090936.1, on the reverse strand, counting down.
CCCTTTGGAAGATCAAGTATGGTTAGACATTTGGTGTAGGAACTACTCGTCCTCCATGTGTGTGACCAACAATGAATGTGTCCTAAAACTCATATTTCGTTGGTATGATTCCCCTGTTCAACTCCATCATTTCCAGTCCTCAGTTGCCCCCACATTTTGGCAGAAATGCAGGGCTCAATGCCCATACTTTCATATGTGGTGGGACGGTCCACTTATTCACGATTTTTGGGAGTCCATTGTCACTGTCATCGAATCCATCACTGGCACGAAGCTTCCGATGTGTCCTGAAATATTACTTCTGGGGGCCTCGAGTGAACGGGTATATCCTTAAGCTGGGGAGCGGGCAAAGCTAATTACCCAGTTATTGCTGGCTGCTCGTATCACGATTGCCCACCGCTGGAAATCCCCTGAAGGTCCAGATCTTTCCTTGTGGTGGATTAAAGTGTGGGACGTGCTGGTGGCGGAAAAGGTTACAGCTGCAAAAGATGGCAAACTTCACCAATTCCTGAACATATGGGCTCCCCTGCTGGATTATGACCAGAGCTATCCAGCCTTAACATTTAAGCCTAGGCTGGCTAGACTTTATTTGCAGTCCGGGACATCATAATGGGACTCGTTGTTCCTGAGAGGACATTTGATGCAGGAAATGAAGGGGGGAGGGATTTCCCATTCTGTACCTTGTATGTGATATGAGATATGCTGTATACATTTTCTGTGTTTATTTGTCTCTTGCTATAATTTTCCATGTTCCAACCATTTAGTAAAACCAGTAAAAAAAAAAAGAATTAGGTCCTTTTTAGATAACTGGGTGTCAGGCTTTACCCTGGAGCCCACTACAATATGATGTATATAAAATCATACAAAACAAAACAAAATTGTACCTGCCTATATGAATCTCACTATCATAAGTCTACAAAGTGTACCTCACCCGCTAGTCCCGGGGGATCTGTCATGCAGGTGGCCAGGACACGGACATCGCTTTTGCATCCAGTTCTTGGGGGTAGACCGGTGCGGGAGGATCACCTGGCTGAGGGGTCTTCGGGAAGTGGGACGCCCGACAATGAGACGCGGTATTCCCTTCCCTGTAACACCCATTCTACCAGGTAGGACACTTAGGAACTCAACCCCCCCCCTCTTCACAACACAAACACTTTCTCACAGACAGCTCGCTATGAGAGAAAATGGACTAACACCCGAGCCGTATACCTGACATGCCCAAAGACGATAGTCAGGCAGGGTCAGGCAAGAGTCCATAAAGTTGCCTGCATCCCCACAATCAACTAAGGCCGGAACTTGAATCTTGTGTTCATGGATTATTAGGAAAACCTGCAGCACCACAAATTGGTTCTTACTTGTGTCAGAGTGTAATTGTGAGGTGGGACCTTAAGTACCTTTCTCATCCCGGTAAGTCACCCCTGTCATGACTGGGAACTGGCGTTTTGAACACCTGGGACAAACAAATTGACATTTCTTCACTAGATGTTCTCGGTAGGCACAATACGTATGAAGGCCTTGGTTCTTCAGAGAGAGGTCCCCGGGCGGTTCCGATTTGCATCGGTTCAGGGTCCTCAGTTTTCTTTACAGGTAGTTGAGTATTCATCTGGGTTGATTTCAGTTCATGACTTGTTTGTTTCTCCATTTGTCACCCCTGGATACGATAATCTAATTGGAGAACTACTCATATTAGTTCAGCCAAGTTACTGGTATGTGGGATCCATGCTAACTCATCCTTGGTGGTGATTTGTGCTTCTTCCGGCAATGCTGTTTCTGCTGGCAATTTTTCTAAGGGATAGTATAAGACAACACAACATTTTCAACTTGCTGTAGGTACAATAGGGATTCCTGGCCTGAATAGATCAGTTCTGGCCTGCAAAACATGACCTTTAAGCTTGCGGTAAAGCCAGCATAATTGTATAGAATGGCGTTTCCGGAACCAACGAATGGCGTAGCCCTTGCCAAGGCATTTTCCACCAGATTGCAAATGAGAGATCCCACTTTTGCTATTTCTGTAGTGGAAAATGAAGGCTGAAATGTATACTGTGCTAAACAGGCATCAGGAATTTCCTGTAATGTCTTTGGGTCACCTTCGAATGTCCCGCAGGGGAGAGCACCCAGGGGTTGTTCCATTGGCTGGGCATTCCAACCCAGCTCCATTTACCTGAGAGACATGTTTTTTGGCGTTCAGCGTTTGGACCTCTGTTATAAGAGCCTAAAGAGCTGTTACCAACTGTTGTAGCTGTTCCATGACTCCAAAATATGGGCATTTCAAATTTTCACAATGGAACAACCTAACACACTGACCTGATTTATTTGCTGGAACACAGAACAGGTAGAGTCACCTATGTTTGCCACGTAGGGTCTACAAGGAATACTGGGAGAACACTGTGTGGGTTCTGGGAAGGCTGACAAGGGAAATCCTCGAGAGGGAGAAAGATCCAGTAGCAGCAAGTAGCAAGTTTGGGTAGTCCACCTTCCAGAAGATTCTAGGGATAGAAGATTCTAGGAATGGAAGGAGGTGCTCAGGAAGGAACTGAGGGGGAGACTGGACGGAGGAAAAGAACAACAGAGAAATATAAGGGGTTCTTGGTAGGCTAGAACCAAGAGTAAGAATAGAAGGAAAGAGCATCCGCTAAAGGCTAGCATTGCGACACACGAGTATTAAAGGGTAAGCCATTAAGGGGCTCTGGACCCATTCCACGTCGTTTAGCGTCCACCATCTTTGAATTACATCATCACGTGTCAGTGTGTCGACGTGTGTGACAGCTGGTATCTTTGTGGAGGTGACATGTTCCACGAAGGCCACCATCTTGGAGGAGGATGCGTGGCTGACTGGGTAAGTGTGGAGCTTCCCACTATCGAGAAGCGCCACCGTCACCAGTGGGACCTTGCAGAGACTGCCCAGGGCCGCACATGACAGATACAGTATGCAATATGAAATACTGCTTTTTTTATTCTAGTGAAGCACAGGTTAATTTTCTGTGCTTAACTAATTTAGATTGTACATACTTTATGAAGCGGCTAAGACTCTTTTTACTCTTAAAGTATCCTTTTCAACGTCTTCTCTTACACCTTCACGATAATTATAATATTGTAAAATTTCATATAAACACACATCTTCTAAATGGTAATTTCTATCTTGGTAGTGGTTATCAAGCATGTTTTTTTCCTATTTCCTCACTGTCTCCATTATTATCTGCTAACATTTTAATTTCATGGTAATGTTTTAAATCTTTACATCTGCTTTCTGGGTACCCAATACTACCGGCTGCTCTGCATGTGCCACATTCACGATGTGAAAGAGCTTTTACTCCTAAATTTATTAAACATGCTGAGAGAGACTTTTCACTTGTAATTTATTCCCAAAGATCTTGAAGTAGAGATTTTTCAGATTTTGATATGTATAATATTATGTATTTACTTACTGCCATTGAATTATCTGCCACAAATTGAATGTCAATCTTTGCATTTCACATACTTAAAATTACAGTAGTTATTAATGTGAATGCTTTTAGAATCATATGATCTTTTAGAAGTTTTACATTTAACATGGTGTCTAATAGCTGAAAATTGAACATTGCCTACTGTACCTTCACGTTCTTTTCCAAATCAACATCTTTGGTAAAAGTGTTAATTTGATTTGTATTTTCTTTTACAATAAGATGTGCATTTGAAATCTTGGAAATGCCGTACTTTGTCATGTAAATCTGGGCTTTTATTAGGGTTGGGAATTGTGCATGTAACATACTTTTCAATAAAGTTGCTTAATGTTTTTGAAACATCTTCTCCAAATCGTGAGGACCATCAACCCATGAAACCATATGTGAATCAGATGTTCTTTGAGCTTGATAGTCTTTTCTCCAAAAGTGATGTGTAACTTTACCTAATGGTGGAGATTAAAATAAAGTCTAACATCACAAGGAAACTGTTATGAAAGTGCATAAAAAGATTGCTAGATCAAGTGCACAAAGTTCGTTTGGTTAAAAAAAGAGTTAATGTTACTAAGTTGTGCATTTGCTTTATTTAAAAGGTCCAAAAGTTCTTCCCATGCGCACTCTGCACAACTTATGTAACAACCCACTTTGTTGGGCCTAGGTTTCATAACCATTTAACTTATATAAACACATATACCAGTATTCTCTTGTTGCTCAGATATTTGCTCAAATGTGTCTAATGCTACTTGTTTAGCTAGTGCAGATGCTGTCATATCTCAATAAGGGTTTCCTGTATTGAGTGTATGGAGAACTCAGTAACATAGTGTTGACAATTCACTTTCACAAAGCAAGTGAAACATATATTCATGATTCAATCTAAATCTAGGATCTATTATATACAAGTGATTTGTTCTATAGCCTGAAGCTGATGTCTATACTGGCCTGTCATCTAATCCTCTTTCCTCTCCAGTTGGGAACAATTGAACAAAGCATCTTTCCTCTAAGTATTATCCCATACACTTAGTTTTGTGCCCTTTGCTTGTCTCATTTTAAATAATTCTATAGAATCACCTATAACCTTTTAAGAATGTAAAGTGTGCATTGTATATTCTTGGGAAAGGTTTTCTGTATTTTGGAATTCAACCTTTCTAAATTGTGCCTGTTTTTCATTTCCATCGTCAAGGTTAAAATTCATTTGTTCTTGTATATTTACTTTTTCATAATGTATATTGTTAGATTTTAACCATGATAAACAATGGTAGGCTTTGACAATGAGCACGTCCTTTTGAGTATCAGCAGTGTGTTTATATCACTTCGTTTGAACTGCAAATGCCTTATCTACAACATTTTGAATGTAATTTGTTTGGCAACATATCTGTGTGCCGTTTCGGATATTAACTTGTTTCATTCACCCAGTAATCATTTTTCTTCTTTTCGCTAAATAAAACCCAATATGTTTGTATTGATGATGTTTTAGAAAATCTAAATAATTGTGTCTGTCTGCTTTTTGTATTTGATTTTGTATTTTATGTGTTTGGTGAGTATGTGTTGGATTTTTGTTACACTAGATTAATACATCACTTGGTTTTTATTGTACGTGTTCTTTTCAGCATTTTTACATGTTGAATTTTCCAAATGTTACATGCGTTTTGTTTTCTTTTTTTTTTTAAGTGTTGGATGGTTTGCGTTATGTAAAACATCTTTCTTTAGTGCTTGTATTTTTTTCGTGCTTCTTACCCATTTATCTTTAAAAGATTTTTTAAAAAATAACAAATACAAGAACTATCAGTTTACAAATATTTTTTTTAAGTAAGTCACAAATAATAAGTACCACTGTAATGTCTGCTGTAAAATAATCAAATCAAACATTATAATAGATATTAACACAAACACAATACAAGAGTGTTACTTATGTTTTAGTAGTTATCTATGTGTACCGTAGTTGAGAAAATACATAACATACTACATGCTGCATTTTCTCACTTATGTTATGATATGATAAGTAATTTATAACGCACCTGAACACAAATGTTTCTAAGCGCGACAAGACAAGGGAGAGAAGACAGAGGGAGGACAAGACAAACAATCTTACTAGACCTTGTGTCATTCAGATTGTGCAAGTGTGAGAAGTGCAAAGGGAAAGGGAGGGGGGAAGTGCAAGGGAGAGGGGAGGGGAAAACAGGGCAGCAATGCTCTGAGTAAGTGCAGCCGGGACAGTGCAGCTCTGGGTAGTGCAAGGAGAACAAGGGACTTTAGGGTCACAGTTGCAGCCCCTAAGTGTGTGGTAGTCCCAGATGCAGTGCAAGGGTGACTGATAAAGAACGAGCCTGGTACCCAGTGAGACTCAGGTTAACCAAGCAACCAGTCCGTACCGCAGACAGATAGGTCAGGTAGGTCAGCAGGGCAGGGAGAGAGAGAAAGCAGAGGAGAAGAGGAACATTTTGAGCTACTCCCGGAACTTCAGGTGGTCTGGCTGAAGTTTGAGAGGGCCAGGGAGGCCGATCCAGAGGGAGACACCTGCAGAGGAGAGATATCTATCCCCACTCTCTGCCTGGAGAAGCATCTAACCCTTAGAGAGGTGGAGGTAACTGAGCGAAGGGCTTGAGAAGGAAAGGACTGTATCTTTATGTAGATAAAGGTATGTGCAGTGTAAATCTACAATTACTACTAAATGTAGCTAACAGAATGTATATATATATATTGTGTGGATGGAAGTGATGTACAAATGTTATGATATGATATGATATGGCATTTATACCGTGCCTATACACAAGTGTTTCAAGACGTGACAAGGCAAGGGAGGGGGAACAAAGGGAGGAATACTGTTTGTATTATTACAAACTATACAAAGACTGCTGTTTGTTTTTTTGTAATATGAATATACTGGTGCACAGGCTTGTGTACACGGGCCAAAGTGCAGGTTTTCATTGACACAGTAGGACCACTATATATATCGTAAGGCAACAGCTTCTTCTTGCAGTGACAATAGACAAAGCTATGACCGCATTGGACAAACATACAGGGACAAACATACATTTGGCCTTTTATTATTTTGTTCGATATGCAATACATACATATAAGAGCTAATACGAATTATTATAAATTATTACAGAACACATACACATAAGCGCTGTTGCATAATATTTTTTAAAGAAAACAATATAAATGTGTTTCTGTACTAATGAATACGAGAGTAGTTGTTAAATTGCAGTGCTAATGTTTTGCCATATACATTGATTTTATAAAGTGTTCTTACATGTAGTGTACTTCTGTAGTTACATATGTAAAAATGCTGACCTAGTCATTGTGCATATTTTTAAATACATTATACAGTTTTAAATATTTATACCATTTTAGTAATTGTTTTATACATAGTATGCATACATTATGTACATTTAGGAACATATCCATTTGGTGTATTTTAAAAGGTCACTGTTAAACATATGTATACAATAATTATACATTTATTACTTTGTGTATAATTTGTAATTATACATGTGTGTACATACAATTGTAATAGATTTTATTATAACAATATACAGTTTTAAATGTATTTATTCCTACAGTAATTAAATATAAATAAACACGTGTTTTATGTTAATGCCTAATGTAACATACCTGCGATAACACATGTAGAAAAGCAAACAAATACAATTTAACTTAAGTACAGTTTAACATACATTTATTGTTAAATAACATTTGCAAACAGATGCAACTTTAAATGTTACAATAACAAATGATCTTCTTGAGAACGTAAAAGTTATATATAATAAATTGCTAGTAATTTTTAACAATGCTGACTTTCAAGTTGATGTTTGCCTTCACTTTGTTGATGTTCTTTACTGTGCCACACATGTTGCAGAAAAAGGAAGACATTTTAATGTTCATTTTAAAAGGTATATTAAAATGTATGCAAATGGCTATACATTTAACAAAAACTGAACTTTGTTCAAATTCTTTTTATTGCCTTACAAACGTCACTTTATTTGTTTTAATTATAAATGAAAATAAAAGTATTATAGTGACCATGTGATAGAAATGTTCACAGAAACTCTCATTTAAAGTGAAACCATTTTCCATTAACCAATGACTTTTAGTTAAAGGTGTGTCTTTTAAAACTGGGTGTTTTTATAGATTACCTTTTTCATAATGTGTATTAAATGCATTTGAACTTTTGAAGAGGTGGGTGATTTTTAGCACGGTAATGTAATGTTATTATACTTTTTATAAAACCAAAAAGAAATGCTTAAATATTTTGTTTTACAAAGTACTAACATACAAATATGCATACATAGCCAAATTATGTTAATGTCACATACACAAATTAGCTAAAGTGTGCGGGACTAAGTAAGAAGTGAACAAACCTACACTAGATCAAATAAATATGAATACTTAAACAATGATGTTATCAAACCATGTCTTAGTTAATGATATTTTAATTTGTGTAACAGTGTTGCATCATTTGTTTCTATTACTGCAATAACAGTCCCACATTTCAGGCAGCCTAAAGAGATGGCATATTCGGCATCAATATTGGAGAAAGTAAGAAGTGCCACACAATCCCCAACCTGATTTTATTTTTAAGTTTATTTAGCAATGTACTTTCAATGTTTTCTGTTTTGCGTGTGTTTTCTGGAAGTACTTAAAATAGCAGTACCTTCCATGCCTAGTTTATTTGCCAGCAGTATGGGGGATGTCTTTGTGCCATGTTTAAAGTATATGAGGTTGTTTCGGATATGCAATAACATTGCTGAATTTTTGAGATTAAATTTTTTTGGATTCTCCCTTTTTAGGTACACTCACAGATGTCCAAATAACTTGTGTGACATTTTGTACATCATCTTGTTCAGGAGTTTTGAAATAGTCCCAAACCCAAGATCTTAGGTTTGCAAATTGAATGGTGCCAAAGGTTGAGATATTTGTTGTTACTCTTTTTTACATTCCGTTCTAAAAGCAGTAGAAATAGTTCTAATAGAAGTATTTGACAAATCATGCTTTTTCTGCTGAAGTGGAGTTTGCACCATTTATAAAGATGCCAATGTATTAATTTTAGGTGTTCAGCCTGCCAAATCAGTTTGATGAGATGTAGTAGTACATCCAGCTTTAATATTAACATTTTCTTTTAAACCAATTTTTATTTTATAACAACACACCAAACATAACAATAATTAGGACATCCATGTTCAAGTTCGACAGCAAAACATTAGAAATTGCGTTCTTTAGTCCCGCTCCCACCCACCCCCTTGACTTGAGCCAATGTGTCCATGTCATCAGCCTGCGCTTCTTCAGGCGGGTCTATCGTCATCATATTATCTGTATCATCATCACTGTGATCGGGCGGGGGGGCCCATCATAGTCGCCACCAACTGCCTCCATTCAATTAGGGGTCCTACCTCCTCCTCCCCTCTCCTACAGACCGCGTCAAACCAAGCAGCCGTTTCTGCCTCTGCCCATTTCATGAGGTCAGCCCACCACAACTCTATCCTTGGCCTCTGAGCTGCCTTCCAGCACATTGCGATCCTCAGTTTGGCCAGGATGTATGCCAGGTCTTTCATTTTGCTAATGTGCCTTAAATTACATGGCCTAGTTAAACCCCCCACCATGCATGCCCAGGCCGACAGTCTTCTGTGGTTATCCATTATGTTCCTACCTGGGACGTAGCCTGTTTGGTCAGAATGTATCAGTTTACCAATGACTCGCTTAAGCCTGTTTGCCAGCACTGCCGTAAGGATTTTGCTATCTTGGTTGAGCATCGATAGGGGTCTATCTGACCCGCAATCTGTGCTAGGCTTACCTGGATTTAAAAGCGGAATGATCACCGCCTCTCGTAGCGACTCTGGCAACCTGCCATGCTCATACGCCTCATTAAGCATAGCCAGCAACGGGGGGAGCAATTCCTGCTTGTAGGTTTTGTAGAATTCACTAGGGAGCCCATCTGACCCAGGAGCCTTACCGGTGGGCAGGTGCTGAATCACTAGCTCAAGTTCTTCTATTGTAATTGGGGCATCCAGGTCTGCCCGTTCAAAGTCATCTAAGGTGGGCAGGCCTATATCCTCCAGCGTTTCCTGGATTTCATGGTCCCTCGATCCGCCAGGGTCCTCATAGAGGCGTTTATAGTATCCCAGGAACTCTTCATTCACTCCCTCCTGGGTATTCAGGATCCGTCCTCCCTCCCCTTTAATTTCCATGATCACCGGCCGTGGTGCCTCGCTCTTATTTGGCCAGCAACCTGCGCGGCTTGTCTCCTCCCACATGCTGTCTCTTTACATATTTCTTATAGCTTATTTTACATAACCTGTCCCAGAGTTCACCACTAGCTTGTTGTAGCTGTCTCATCCTGAGCCCCTCTTCACTAGAGGTACCTCCCCTGCGCATGATGTCCTCCAACTCCTCCTCCATTCCCCGCAGTTCCCTCTCTATGCCCCCCTGGAGCCCTCTAGATTTCGATATGGCAACCCCCCGCAATACCACTTTAAATGCCTCCCACACGGTTCCCATAGATCGAACACTGCCAGTATTGATCTCAAAGTACTCCGTGATCGCCTCCCTTAAGTCCTCCTGGAATCCTGGGTCCTGCAGAGCCTCGGCTCTGAGCTTCCAAGTAGGAATCCACGCCCTAGCAGGTTGGTGTCGCCACTCCAGGACCAGGGTGGAATGGTCCGAGAGCACCCTGGCCTTATTTTCTGCGCTTCTCATCTCTTCCGCCATCTCTGTAGAGGCAAACACGTAGTCCAGCCTCGTGTGCAGGTCATGTGGCGCTGCATAGTGCGAGTATTGCCTATCTGCTGGGTGCCGCTGCCTCCAGACATCAACTAGGTCGAAGTCTCTCAGGAGGGCCTGTAATACCTTTGCAGCTGGGGTGGGTTTGTCTAGCTTACTATCTGATCTGTCAACCTTAGGATTAAGCACACAATTAAAGTCTCCGCCCCACAGGATCCCGCCACCTAATAGGGGGCTAATTGTGCCATACAGAGTCCGAAAGTAAGCCGCTGTATCTTGGTTGGGGGCATATAAATTTACAATACACACTTCCCGGTTTTCCAACATACCTCTCATAACGATCATTCTGCCTTCTGGGTCTCCCGTAGCCTGAAGCAGCAGAAATGGTACGTGCGAAGCCACCCAAGTGATACCACCTCTAGCGTAGGCCGAATATGTGGCTCCCGCCATGCACCCCTTCCACTTCCTTTTGACCACCTCCAATTTCTCCCTGGTGAGGTGAGTTTCCTGCAATAATGCAATATCAATCCTCATCCTTTTCAGGTACATCATCACCTTATTACGCTTCAAATAGCTGTTGAGGCCCCTGACATTCCAGGTAACCACTCTAAGGCACCCCGACGCTATGGATACAATGTCCCGCTCTTCATCTCCCCCCTTCCAGCCGCCTACTAAGATTCACATTTTGGCTCTTAACCCCTTCCCTCCCAACAAACACCCCTTCCTCCCACTTCCCAACTTCAAACCCCCACACTCCACCCCATCCCTCCCCCCACCCTTCCCAACCCCAACAAATGCCCAGCTCCATCCCTGGATCTCAGGCGACCCCGCGTTTGTCTCTTCCTTGGTATGCTGAGGACAGAAGCCCGGCAGGGTGTCACTGGACTACCAGTGACCTAACTAAACTACTCTAAATGGGGGTATGAGGACTAGCTCTGCGAGGCTCCCTTACTGTGTTAGCAGTCTCAGTGCTCACGGATCATATCCAATTATAAGCTGATCATGCCCGCCCATGAGCTACAACTTGCACAATAATCAAGTCCCATAGTCTTAGGCTGCAACCCCCTCGGTGCAGCATACACAGCTTACCTATCTCTTCCATCACCTTCTCCTGTCTGGATACCCGATTCCTGGGGGCAGCTCTGCGTGTGGAGCCACCCCATCGCTTCTTCAGGAGACTTGAAAAACAAGGTTCTGTTTTTGTGGAACACCTTCAGCTTCGCCGGGTAGAGCAACATATACTTGTGGCCTGCTTTGCGCAATCTTCTCTTCACCGTCCCAAAGTCCATGCGGCTGCGTTGTACCAACAGGGTATAATCTGGGTATGCGGTTATATTTGCCATTCCTCTTTGTATTGTGCTGCCCTTCCGAAAGTGTTCAAGGATCCTTTCCCGGTCTCGATAGTTCAGGATCTTGGCAATCACCGGCCTGGGGGGTACCCGGGGCTGGCCTCCTCGTCAGGGCCCTGTGGGCTCTTTCCACCGCGAACCCCTGGGATAACACCCCCCAGTTATCTCCTGCAGTAGCATGGATTCAATGAACTCCGTAGTGTTGGGTCCCTCAGCTCCCTCCGGTAAACCAACAATGCGGATGTTGTTCCTTCTGGCGTGTCCCTCCGCCTCTTCTGCCCTACTCTCTAGGTTTCCCACGCGTTGCACTAGGGCGTGAAGGTCTGCTTTATGAGTTGTACAGTCCGCTGTGTTCGGGCCCACCTCTTTTTCCAAATTTTCTGTGCGTTCCGCCAGCGACCTGACATCTTGCCAGAGAAGGTTCACTTCCTCTTGCACTGCACCGACTTTAAGCTCCAGTGATGCTTTCAGTTCAGTCATAGCCAGTCCCAATTTGGTCTCCCAAGCCACTTTCAGGTCCGTGATCGCTGCTAGGATCTCCTGATTAGTGGCCATGGTGGCTGCGCTTCCAGTTGGGGTTTTGTCTTTACTCCTGGCTCCTTCTGGGCCCGGTGGTGTTCTGGCGTATTCGTCTAACATGGGTTGCTTGCCTTTTGTCCTCAGAGGTTTGCTGGACATGGCGTCATGCCACAGACTCGTTGGCGAGCCTCACCACTAGCCAGCCTCAGCGGGATTAGATAGCTATTATCGCCAGGGCCCGGACAGGCCACGCAAAGGGAGTCTTGGAGCAACTTATGAGCTGCAGTAGTGGGTTGTGTCCTCCCACGTAGGAATGAAAGGCTGCACTCCGATCCGGTGCCCGCCCACACTATGAGCCAAGTAGACCAGGCACCGTGTGTCCATGCAGGCTGCGGGCCCGAACAGGTTCTCCAGCTCTCTGTATGTAGCCCGCATGTGTCGCACTCTGTATGCTCACCCTGTCCGTGTAGTGCACGCTAGGTAGTTGTGGCCATTTGGGGTCTTTGTCTCCACTTATCAGTCTGTGCCTATAGTACCCACAGCATAATTTTAAGGTGAACAAATTTTACTTCAACTCTAAGCTACACCTAAATACATTGTTTGTTTGTTTGTTTATTTTATTTGTATCGCGCACCTGACCCGGAGGTAATTGGGCGCTAGAGGATAGTAATGGTTACATGGCATAGTATAGACAGTTGTGTACATTAATACAGTTTGAGCATTCAAGGAAAAATGACAATGGTACATATATACATATAGAACATACATATTATACATTGGGTCATAGCAGTAGTACAGGATGGATGACACATATACAAGATGTGCAGACCACCTAGCGGTTAGTGGTATCAAGAGCTGTTATTTTATGTTTTGTTAAGTATCCATGTGATAACATGGCTTCTGAATTTGTTGAAGGTTTAAATAGTTTGAATATTCTGAGGGAGAGTGTTCCATAGCTGGGCGGCTAATACCGGGAAGCTAGAACCTCCGGCTCTTTTTAGATTGTATCTGGGCACCATCAGACATGGTATGTTGGATGATCTAGTGATTCTGTTGGATACCTTCCATGTAAACTTGTCTGTGAGATAGGGGGGTGGGCTTGGTAGTTAAGCACTTTGTGAGTGAGGCAGATAGTTTTTAGGACAATTTTGTGTGTATAGAGAGCCACCTGTTGTGCTTTCTGGTTTCTGATATATGCCCTCTTTTGAGAATATTCAACGCTGCTCTGAGCGCGTTGTTTTGCATGATCTGTAGTTTATTTACGATGGTTTTGTTCGCTCCTAGATAAAGGCTGTTGCAATAATCCAATTTAGATTTTATGAGCGCTCTCGCCAGTGTAAGGCAGCTGGTGGGGGATAGTAAAGGTCTACAGGCTCTGATCAACTTGCCTGTGTAGGCTGTGGCTGATGAGGTCATGTCAATCTGCTTAATTAGGTTAGACTGGGCATCGAGTTAGAAACCTAAAGTTTTTACATGTTTGGCAATGGGTATACTGTTCCCATCGATGAGGATATTTGTGTAGTGAGGACTTAGTTTGAGAAGGTTGTTAGATGATCCGACTAGGAGTAATTCTGTCATATCATTATTCAGGCAGAGGACATGTGTGGCCATCCATGCCTGAATGATGATGTAGACTTTGTTAATCCGTGCAACGTCTATATCATAGGTTCCTGAAAGGGGTAGGAGTATCTGGGTGTCATCAGCATAATTTGTGTAGGTGACACCCAGACGGTCCAGTTTGTCAAATAGTGGCTTTGTAAAAATGTTGTACAAAGTGGGCGAGACGCAGGATCCTTGAGGGACTCCGCAGGTGATGGGGATGGGTCAGCAGCTGCTGAAGGTGAGAACACGTGCATAGTTCTGTTAGCGAGGAAAGATTGCACATTTGCTTTTGTTTTGCATTGTAAGTTTTATGTACATCTAGCCCTACCAGTATGAGGGAAGTTCCCTGCCCACCAAACTAAAACTAATGGTTCTCAAAGGAAAACAATCCTTAGTCCAAAACCTAACTAATTAACTGGCCCTGCCACTTTAAAATAAACCAAACAAACAAAGGTATCCGGGACAAAGGCCTCAGTCTTGGACTTCTGACTGGCCCAACACTTGGATTCCTTTTCTTCAGGACGCATTTTTTTTTAAGTTCAACAAAACTCTGGCAAAGTTAAAAAATCCCTCATAATACAGTTGTCATGCCTCTCTGCAGGATCTGTGTGTCAACTTTTCATAGACTTTGGCTATGGCCAGTGGTCACAGCCTTTGTCCTTGACCACTGTACATGTTGCACTATTAAGTGTCTTTGGGACCCACTAGCCATGGCCTATCCCCAAGGTCACCAACCGTACATATTGCACCAATAGGTTTCTTTAGGGCCCGCAAGCCATGGCCTTCAGCCATGGCCACTGTACATGTTGCACCAAAAGTTTTATTTGGGGCCCACTAGCTATGGCCTTTGACCATGGCCAGTGGCACAAACACCCATTACCCACTGCCTAATGGAAGTTATCACTGTAGTTGTAAAATGTCCTTTTTTTCACTCTCTTTCGATTACCGCAAGATTCCCCCGATAACGGCAACAAACTACACATATAACGGCAACAAACTACCCATGCCTGCAGGATTCCCCTGGTATTTCCCTGATAGTGCTTGAAAATCAAAAACTCTTCTCAGTCCTAACATGCACTCACCAAGTGGCACCCTTCTCTTTCCATGGTCCCCCACTCCCTTCAGATGCTTTACCCCTAGCTGGCCCTCTCCCATTAGCCATTTTCACTCTTTGGTTGATTATTGGCCAAGCATTGTCACTGTGTCATGGATTCATAGTGTGCATTTAAACTTTGGTAATGCTGATATCTACATGCCAATATAATTATAATGTGTTGATTGTGTAGGTATGTTTGGACTTCTTAAAAAGAGGAGCACTGTGCTTTGATGTTTTTCATTGAAATAGAAAAATCTCATCCAAACTTGCTGATCATGCAGGTTTATAGAGATTTCTCAACAAAGATAGAAGCACCATGCTTTAATGTTCTCACTTGTAAACAGAAAAATGTTACAGTGAAATGTAAGGTATTTCATGCACTATGCAATCATTTGTGTCGCATTGCAATCCTTTTGAAATATTTGTTTGATATGCTATTAAGGACAATATGCTGCACATTTTGATATGAGTTCATCTTGCTAGAAAAATATACATCAATAAGGCAGCATGAGAGTCTGGATTGGATTCCAACATGGATGCCATTAGAGCACAACATTTAAAACAATCCTAAGCATTTCAGTTGATGCAGTGCAAGTGTCAATGAGCCTCAGTGACGTAGAGTAAAGGGAAGAAGTATTTAAACAGAAGGTGCATTTTATGCTATGTTTGTGAACAAGCCCCAGTGTGTGGGTGAAACGTGTGTTTTTTTTTTTACAGATGTCTAAATGAAGCTTATTTTATTGTTATATTTTTTTCCTCTGGTTTTTTCACGGTTCCTTGGGAGTGCCGCTGAATCTATAATATAAAATATATATGTGTGTGTGTACATATGAAATTAATTGAAAACACGTTCTTAAAGAAACATTATGTGTGCAGCAAAATTTACTAGTTTTGCTGGTAAGTTTTACCGCAAACGACAGTTTACCAGATACGGTTCCTAAAGCAACTATATCTCAACCGTTGTAATGGTAAAACAGCCATAACTTGCCAACCCTCGTGCACTACCGATTAAAGCTCCCATTGTGGTGAGCGTCATGAAAAAGTGGGTCTTGAAAAAATGTGTTACAACCCATTTCTACTCTTTTTGTGTTGACCCTCGCATCTAATTTGAACGGATCCTTACCTAATGGGAACTACTATTTTTCTGGGGTTCTTTTTGTTGTTCATGTCTTATATGAACTGTATGTATATGCATGGTGTTTGAGTTCACATTTGTAGTGCCATAACACTACATAATGGTGGGTGAGTTATTGCTATCTGATGAGGACAGTGGTTGGGCTATGGTAGCATTTAGGAATAATGGCTGGCACATTTATTGGTGTTGTGTTGCCCTGTAAGCACAAAAGTGATGGGTGGAAGGTTCTGAATGAATCTGAACCGCTGGCATTGCTCTGGGCAACCTTCCACACCACCATTTTTTAGCCCGTCTGCGCCATTGCAAAAGGGGTCCAGCCATATACAAATCAGTCAGGTACTGCCACCAATGGTAGCAGCCCAACCTGAACTGCTAGGCCAGGTCCCCTCTGCACGGAAACACAAGCAACCCCAGACATGTTTCGGCCTTGTTGGGCCTCCTCAGTGAGGTGCAGCTTGGCGCCCTATGGCGCAGCGAGCAAGGGACCCACGTCTGGGCATACCCTCTCTCACATAGTGAGACAAACTGTAAGCACAAAAGTGATGGGTGGAAGGTTCTGAATGAATCTGAACCACTGGCATTGCTCTGGGCAACCTTCCACACCACCATTTTTTAGCCCATCTGCGCCATTGCAAAAGGGGTCCACCCATATACAAATCAGTCAGGTACTGCCACAAATGGTAACAGCCCAACCTGAACTGCTAGGCCAGGTCCCCTCTGCACGGAAACACAAGCAACCCCAGACATGTTTCGGCCTTGTTGGGCCTCCTCAGTGAGGTGCAGCTTGGTTCCCTATGGCGCAGCGAGCAAGGGACCCACGTCTGGGCATACCCTCTCTCACATAGTGAGACAAACTGTAAGCACAAAAGTGATGGGTGGAAGGTTCTGAATGAATCTGAACCACTGGCATTGCTCTGGGCAACCTTCCACACCACCATTTTTTAGCCCGTCTGCGCCATTGCAAAAGGGGTCCAGCCATATACAAATCAGTCAGGTACTGCCACCAATGGTAGCAGCCCAACCTGAACTGCTAGGCCAGGTCCCCTCTGCACGGAAACACAAACAACCCCAGACATGTTTCGGCCTTGTTGGGCCTCCTCAGTGAGGTACAGCTTGGTTCCCTATGGCGCAGCGAGCAAGGGACCCACGTCTGGGCATACCCTCTCTCACATAGTGAGACAAACTGTAAGCACAAAAGTGATGGGTGGAAGGTTCTGAATGAATCTGAACCACTGGCATTGCTCTGGGCAACCTTCCACACCACCATTTTTTAGCCCGTCTGCGCCATTGCAAAAGGGGTCCACCCATATACAAATCAGTCAGGTACTGCCACCAATGGTAGCAGCCCAACTTGAACTGCTAGGCCCGGTCCCCTCTGCACGGAAACACAAGCAACCCCAGACATGTTTCGGCCTTGTTGTGCCTCCTCAGTGAGGTGCAGCTTGGTTCCCTATGGCGCAGCGAGCAAGGGACCCACGTCTGGGCATACCCTCTCTCACATAGTGAGACAAACTGTAAGCACAAAAGTGATGGGTGGAAGGTTCTGAATGAATCTGAACCACTGGCATTGCTCTGGGCAACCTTCCACACCACCATTTTTTAGCCCGTCTGCGCCATTGCAAAAGGGGTCCAGCCATATACAAATCAGTCAGGTACTGCCACCAATGGTAGCAGCCCAACCTGAACTGCTAGGCCAGGTCCCCTCTGCACGGAAACACAAGCAACCCCAGACATGTTTCGGCCTTGTTGGGCCTCCTCAGTGAGGTGCAGCTTGGTTCCCTATGGCGGATGCTTGTGGTCTCGTGCAAAAGGGATGTGACCTAGCAGTTCGGGCTGGACTACCCCTCTGGGGGTGGGACCAAGCCTGATTTGCATATGGTTTTTCCCCTTTTGTAATGGCTTGGCAGGCGAAGAACGATGGTCTGGAGGGTTGCCCAGAGCAATGCCAGAGGTCAAGATTTATTCTAAACCTTCCAGCCATCAACTCTTTTGTTTTGCTATTGTCACCCCGAGTGGGAAGGGTATGCCTGCTGGGCCTAGAGACCCAAGCTACTCCTCACTGATGACGCCCAACAAGGCTGAAACATGTCTGGGGATGCTTGTGGTCTCGTGCACAAGGGATGTGACCTAGCAGTTCGGGCTGGACTACGCCTTTGGGGGTGGCACCAAGCCTGATTTGCATATGGTTTTTCCCCTTTTGTAATGGCTTGGCAGGCGAAGAACGATGGTCTGGAGGGTTGCCCAGAGCAATGCCAGAGGTCAAGATTTATTCTAAACCTTCCAGCCATCAACTCTTTTGGTTTGCTATTGTCACCCCGAGTGGGAAGGGTATGCCCAGACGTGGGTCCCTTGCCTGCTGGGCCTAGAGACCCAAGCTACTCCTCACTGATGACACCCAACAAGGCTGAAACATGTCTGGGGATGCTTGTGGTCTCGTGCAAAAGGGATGTGACCTAGTAGTTCGGGCTGGACTACCCCTTTGGGGGTGGGACCAAGCCTGATTTGCATATGGTTTTTCCCCTTTTGTAATGGCTTGGCAGGCGAAGAACGATGGTCTGGAGGGTTGCCCAGAGCAATGCCAGAGGTCAAGATTTATTCTAAACCTTCCAGCCATCAACTCTTTTGTTTTGCTGTTGTGTTGCCCTGTAACCATAATTACCCTTTTAAATAAGTTCCTTCACTGAAATTCAACATTATCCATATTGTCCCATAAGCTCACGTTTTGTCACTGAATTGAAATGCTGTTTAACAATGTATACTGACCTATCATCACTACAGTACACAGTCGGTTTGGCCTGCAGCAACAGTGACTCATTGTCAGGGGCATGGCCTTCGGCCATATCCTGAGCACCTGCATCCCACCTGATATGGCTACTAGACATGGCTTGCTGTCATGCCCAGGGGTCACTTTAATGCTTGGACTTTGGCCATAGAATGGATATCCCCAGGCCACCTTCTGTGGCCACTGGACATGGACAGAATACCCAGGGCATCACATTTGCCCATGTTTAGGGCACCCCCAATCCACCTGAACTCGTTAAAGGGCATGCAATTGTGCCAAGAGGCACTAACGGTTGCAGCTGTTTTGTCTGGTGGCAATGTTGCCTGTGGATAGGACCTTACACAATCCCCTAGGCCATCACAAGTCACCCGCCCAGCCACTGGGTATAGCCTGTGACCATGCACAGAGGATACTGACCATTTTGCCTCTGGAATAGTGTTGGTCTATGCAGTCCCCACTTCCCCCACAGCCACCCAAACTGTCCAATGGCAATGGCTCCGGGCATACCCATGCCACCAGAGGTTGCACCTGGAGATGGCAATTGGTCTCTTTGCCTCTGGGACAGCTGTTGTCCCTTTTCTAAGCCTCACCAACCTACCTGAAGTGGCCACTTGTCCACAATTCCACAATTGTGCTAACTCAGGCCATTGGCTCCTTCTAGTAAGGGCAGAGAGGGGACCTCTGACAGATGTAGAGGACACTTTCTTATGGGTATAAGTTAGTGTTAAGCAAAGGTGTGGAACCCCTCTACTAGGAATGAACATGGCAAAGTAACCAGTTCTATGGGTAGGTTCCCACTCAGGGGGTCTTCAACCACATTTTAGCCCACTGTCGCTTTCAGAGAGGAGGACTATCAATTTTCATATCAGTCTGGAACCCTTGCACACTGTGCCACAGAAAGGCTCAGCTTCAACTCACTGATTAGGCCCAACAAGGCTGAAACACATTTCTGGAGTTACTGTTGGTACTCTTGATCACAGTAGAATTGCCTACCAATTCGGAGCTGGAATGCCCTACTAGGTGGGCCCACACTGCTATGCAAAGGGATATATCTTCTTTATGAAAGATACAGTGAGCTAAAACATGGTTGAAGACCCTCCTGAGTAGGAAACCTCCCAGACAATAAGTTATTTGGACTGTGTTTGTTCTCAGTAGAGGGGCTCACACATTTTGTGTATAATTGCGTGATTTCCCAGCTTTTTGCTGGTCTTCATATCTAATACACATTATGCATAACAACAAACTGATGTCAAAACAAATATGCAAGGCTTGACTTCATTACACAGTCTCTTCTCGAGTGTGTCTAATTATTGAGTAGTACTGCCCATTGATCAGGATCTTAGGTGGTCTCAGTGCAGGTGTGAAATAATCAACCAGTCTTAGCTTTTAGGATCAAATCATACTGCATTCTGGTGCTTGTAGTCCTGTATTAATCAATTGTATTAGCACGCAACATTACATGTTCAGCATATTTTTAGGAAACAAGCAAATCAAAGAGGTAGTTGGGTGAGAAAAGATGGCAATGGTTGGCCAGCAGTTATTGTGCTTACTGTTGATAATGGTTGTGAAGAGAAAACAATTACCTATTTATGCATGTATGTATGCAATGTATATAGCATTAACCTTGTTAGTAAGCAGTGGAGCACTTCAGAAAACAGAAAGAAATCAGAGTGAGAATGACACGGGACACGGGGAAGCTTAGGCCAATGTAGAGGGTTCATCCCATTGGGCCAGGTTCACATATATGTAGACCTACAGAAGCTTTGTAGAACTAGGACAGGCTTGCTAACTCTGTGGCCTCCATGCTGGTGCTAGGGTCTCTCACGTAACGCTGCTTGACTTTTGCATGTGGATCCTCACCTGAACACACAGAAGCCTGCACTCCTCTGCACAGTGCTGATGATCTTTGCATCTCGATGTTCCTCATTCTGTTTTAACATTGCATTACCATTGTGTCTTCCTCTCCCCACTAATCTCATATGCATTCTTTTGCCTCTCCTCTCTCCTATCTTACTGCCAAAATTCTCGGCCTGCATGTCCTGACTGTTTGCTCTGATTCATGAAGCCTCTTTACTTCTGTTGTTTGTGCAACCTGAATCTCGCTGTGTCTTAAACCTGCGCATTTGTTTTCTGCTGCATTTTAGTGCTTTACTAGAAATTCGAATTTAGCTGTGCCTTTAAACCTGTGCGTTGATTTGTTTTTCTGCTGCATTTTAATGCGTTACTAGAAATCCAAATCTAGCTGCGCCTTTAAACCTGCACATTGATTTGTTTTTCTGCTGCATTTTAGTGCTTTACTAGGAAGTATTCTTGGCATGTTTCTGTACTAAATGTTAACGTTTGGGAATTTTTCTGTGCTAAAGTTCTGTACTCTGACATGTCTGAACCTCAATTCTTGTACCACTAACTCTGATGCCCTCACTGGGATGCTGTTATTTGTGCTGGATGTTCTGCTCTGTTTGGCTGCAAGGCCACCCAGTGAGTTCTGTCGTGCACTGTGCAATTCTGTCCCTCTCCCTCTACTGCGCACCTTCTGATTCTGCCTCCCCATCTCGTCCCCACGCTGCTTTCCATCTCTCCTATCTATACTAAAAACTCCTACATCACCTATCCTCCCTCTCTCACAAAGTCTGGAAGGAAGACATTTAAAAAGGCTCTCCTGGTCTCCAACCCAGGTCTACCAATAGCAGATACCTATGTCTGTGCTTCCTCCAGGCAGACTGTCACTGACATTGGGGGTCATTACAAGTAGGCCGCAAAGGGATACCGGGCACTGGTAATGACACCGGTGCCGGTAATCCCTTTGCGCCCAGCTACGAGTTCCCTTTTCGGGTCCTTCCTTAACGCCTGCTTTTAGCAGGCGTTAAGGACGGGACCCGCAAAGGGACACCGGGGTCAATAACGGTACCGTAATTTACGGTTCCGTTATTGCCGCCTTCCCATTGAGCCCTATGGGGGGCTCAAATGGGAATGGGGAATGGCCCTGGTGAATGGGGAATTACCAGTCCCTCCGACCTCGGAATGGACCGGTAATTACTCCATTCACCAGGCCGGAGTCGGAACGATTTTGGAGGCAGCCATGCCGCAAATAGCAGCGTGGTTACTTCCAAAGTCGGAATGAGGCCCATTTTCTTTGTTGTTCCTTCTCCTGACCTATGGACTCCCCATATGGTCTCTGCCCTCTCCCCTTTCTGTTCCTCACCCATTAATGGTGGTACCAGATGGGAAGTGCTCTTGGCTCACTTCTCATCATCCAGGTGCATTAACAATGTCTATCGAAATGACACTATCATGGCACAGGGCTCTCAGCCCAACCTCCTCTTTCTTGACAGGTGTTTACTGTCTCTTTTCAACTTCACTCCCTCCTGCCGCCCCACTATCTTCCTTCTCCTCTCCTTCCCCCCATCTGGTGGTGGTACCCCACCCCTGTAGCCCCCCCACTGGAAAACATTTAAAGGTGGAAACCAGCTTCACTTAGCTACCCTCAATTTTCGCTCCACTGTCAAACACTCCTCTGGCATCTGTCTCCTCTTTGAAGACCTTGACCTTGATTTCCTTGCTCTCACTAAGACATGGTTCAAGGTTATCTCTGTCACTGCTTTTGACACCCTTCTCCCTGAGGGCTCAGGACCCTATCCAATCCCAGGCCCACCTGGTGTGTGGGCAGAGTGGTCCTGATTTTCCCTGAGTATGTTCCGGCCACCATCATTCCCCCTCAATCCTACTCCTCCTTTGAATGCCTCATCTGCAGGCTGTCTGTCTCTCCTACCCTCTCCCTCACTCTCACCACTATCTACAAGCCCCCCGGACCTACCTGCCTTTTCCTATTAGAATGGATGGACCTCGCCCCCTCTCTCCTGGCCTCTTCATTGGGGATTATAGTATCCATCTTGATTCTCTGGATTTGGCCACTGTACTCTTTCATGTCCTCAGTGACTCTATTTCCCCCAAAATGCTTCCCTCTGATCCAACCCACTCTGCCAGACACATCTTGGATGCTCTCATTTCTTCAGATAGCCCTCTCTTCAACCCTCTAACTACTCCTCTCCCCTGGTCCGACCACTCTCTGCTCACATTTTGAGCTCCCTGGCACCCAGATGCCTCTACCCACACTGTCATTCGACCAATAAAGCGTGTGCCAGTCACTGCACTTGCTGCCACCCTTCATCTCTCCTCCCTCCCCTACCTTTGACGTTCCTTCCGACTCTGCACAGGCTGACCTCCATCTCTCCATCTCTAACACTCTGGACATCATTGCCCCTGCCATTAAGCCTGCTCCAAATGCAACTCTTGGTATGATTCCAACTTGGAAGCCTTGAAACACAAGTGCAAAACTGCTGAGCGGAAGTGGCAGGCCTCAAGTACATCTTCTGACAAACTGGCCTGCCGCCTGCTCCAAAGGCAATATCGTCTCGCCATCCGCTCCAAGAAGAGGGCTCATGTCCGAGCCTGCATCTCTCTGGCTGCTAATAACACAGCTGAACTTTTCAAAATCTGCAAGGAACTTGCCAATCCTACTGCAGTCTCCTCGTGTCCTCTTCCCTCCCAGGCCCTCTGCACTGTACTTGCCTCTCACTTTCCACCAAAATTCTGTGATCTACTCCCCTCCCCACCACCCCTCTTCTCTTGACTCCCTTGGCCCTCCTCTGCCCCCCCACCCTCCCATTCTCTCTTCCTTTTCTCCCATTGCACCGGATTAGCTCTCTAGAGTAGTCAACACTGTGAAAGTCTCCTCCAGGTGCTCCCCTACTCTTACCAGAACTATCAAAGACAACATCTCCTCTCTCGCCCCTTCCTTGGCTGACCGCTGTAACCACTCCTTTGCCACTGGCTCTTTCCTATCCCCTCAAGCACTCTCTTGTGCACCCTCTCCTAAAAAGCTGTCTGCAGACCCTTCATAGTCTCGGCTTCTCTAGCACAAGACGACAGTTCTAAGATAGCTCTTAGGACATTGACAGCCAAGTCTCGTTTCCATAGAAAGTCTCTTGCCTTCGGGCCTGAATTGTTCAAATAACAAAACAAAAGTTCCATTAACAAATGAAAGTTTGTTTCTACTATTTCTTGGGGTTATGGGTTCACCCAGGACTCTTTTCTCCCAGGGTATCTCTCCAGGACTTCATTCTCTGCACTGGCTCCCAGTGGCGGCAAGGATTAAAGGCATGGTCTAGTAAATTTTTTTATTGTCCCTACGGGTCGGCCATGTTTTTTTAAGCCTAAGTGGCTCGATTTTAGAAAACGTTCCTATGGACCTTACCCGAGTTTTCATCCATTAAACGCACGCGAAAACAAGCACCAGGGAGCCGCCATTTTCTGATAATCCTATCTTTTCCCCGATCGCCCTGGCTGACCTGCTTTTGCGGCACTAAATCAATTCCCCCGCCCCTGAGCCTGACATTATCAAAACATTCATATTCCTCGCCTCTCCCCGTGACGTTACTGTGCTGCGTAGGCAAACGCGCCCAGTCGTCTTCTGCGCGACTCCACACAGAACCTGGAAACCAACACAGATCAACTCACAACACAGCGCGCCACAATTCGGAATATGAAACTGTACTTTAAAATGAAACAGCAACACGGTACATTTGGTAAAGTACATTTATTTGACATTAAATGTTTAGAGAATATTCAGCAATTGCCATATGAACTCCGGAAGCCATTTATTTTCTTTTATCTGTATCCGCAATAACTGTTCCGTTTCATCTTGAGTCACGCGCTGTTCCTTTATGGTACACAGGGTGTTCATTTTCGTAAAAAGAATCACTTTGGAAGCACGGTGAACCGCAAGGCTGTTCCATCAACTAGGCACTAGTCCAGCCTAAAGGTTGTTATGTTGCTTCTAGCCACTAATACAGCGTAAGGGCATGTGGGCCCTTGGCGATCGTCCCATTATATGGTGATCGTGCTCCAGTTGTTGACACGAAGCTGCAGGTGTCTGCTGAAGAATCCATCCGCCGGTGTCTCAAACAGATGGCAGTGGCAGAATGGGATCAAATACCTGTTATGAAAACAAAAAAATTATAATTAGTCTCGCTAGCCGAACTTCATTAATATTACTCATTTTATTTATTACGGCCGATCAGAAACTATTTGCTTGCAAGGATAGTTCAATGGAGTATGTTCGCCTCTAAAATCAATGCGAAAAGTAACGAGATAAATCGAGGCCAACACAGACCCAGACACAGGCTTACATCCAAAATCCACATTCACACCCTCTGACAATCAGGTCCCTGATGATCTCCTTACGTTCGAAAGATGCGTTCTGCGTGACCTCAGAGTATTAAGTAAGAGAAATAGCGCCTTCAAACAACATAATATCACCAGACAAGAAAGAGAAGCCCTCTCTGCACTATCCAAACAATCAGAGCTTATCATCAAACCCGCAGATAAAGGGGGCGGGATCGTAATTATGAAATCAGATCAATACCATCACATGATCAAGGAACTCCTGAATGACTCAGAGAGTTACAAATTACTAAAGAAAGACCCCACCAAAGACTTGAAAACAGAAATCTCAGCGCACTGGAAAGAGATTGGATATCGGAAAAAGAATCCGAATTTCTCCAGACATCCCAAGGCAGAACACCCTGCCTATATGCCCTTCCTAAAATACATAAAAATCCAACCAATCCTCCAGGAAGACCTATTGTTTCGGGCTGCGGGTCCATACTTGAACCCCTGTGTAAATTTGTTGACCATTTCTTAAAACCCATAAGTAACAAAACGGACACATACATTAGAGACACCATGCACACTATCCAGCTATTTGAAAACTTAGACTTTGACCAACACAAACAGTTATTAGTCACTCCAGATATTAAAGCACTATACACCAGCATACCCCAACAAGCAGCCATTGACTGTGTGTATGAATATCTGACTGCTACCAACATCGACACAAAAACTCCCCCAGAATTTATCATTGAAATCATGACATTGGCCCTTTGCAAACATTTCTTTGAATTTAATCAAAAATTTTACCAAAAAAAAAGGCACCGTCATGGGGGCAGCATTTGCCCCAAGTTTGGCCATTTTATTCATGGCAAACTTTGAGACCAAATTTGTCCTCAGCCATCTCAATAGATGGAGAGAGAATATCAAACAATGGCGTCGTTACATAGACCACATCATATGCCTGTGGGAAGGCACAGAAGAGGCCTTACTAGAATTTAGCTCCTGGCTCAACACATGTAGCCAAGACATTCAATTTACATTTGAATACAGTAATTCCTCCATCCATTTCCTAGATTTAAAAATCCAACACGACCAAGGCAAATTAACATGTACCACTTTTCGCAAACCTACCGATCGGAATACTCTTTTACATTTCCAAAGCGATCATCCTCGACATATCAAGGAACATTTACCGTATGGGCAATTCCTAAGACTTCGCAGGAATTGCACCTCACTAGACAACTTTTACCAAGATGCCAACCTTCTAAGTGACAGACTAAAACAATGCGGCTACCCCAAAAAATTGGTGTCAAGATCTCTCAAAAGAGCCCGCTTCACATGTCACGACTCACTTCTCACACCCAAAAGCCGAGATGCAGAAAACGATACTATCACATGTGCCATTACCCATGGACAACATGCCTTTCAAATTAAAAAAATTGTTTACAAGTGTTGGCCCATAGCTAGACTCTGCCTCCCTGACCTAGACAAACCTAGATTCGCATTCAAGAGGGGACGCAATTTGAAAGAACACCTGGTACATTCCATGTACAACACAAAATCTCCCCAAACCTACATCTGGAATCTCAGACCACTCAAAGGGCACTATCCATGTGGTACCTGCTCAGTGTGTCAATTTACTGTGAAACTTCAACAATTCCAGGTCGGAACAAAAACATGGATCCTCAATGATGTCTCAAATTGTAAAACAAATCAAGTGGTATATTGCATAGAATGCCCATGCAATCTACGATATATTGGACAGACCATGCGCAATGTCGGTATACGGATATCTGAACACTGTTCAAGAATCTGCTGCAAAAACATGACATCTCCACTAGTACAGCACTATATGGAGAAGAAACACAACACTCAGGATATAAAATGGTGGGTCATTGAAAGGGTTTGCAATGGACCCAACATCCAGGGCCGCCTGTTAGACCTTGAATGCCGGTGGATACATAGAATGGATTCTGTCACACACGGCCTCAATGAACAACAACTCTTCCCTCAAAGATAATTCACTACTGTCGTGAGTGTATTTTTGGTTTCCTACTACATAGGCCATCATGCACCACAAGATTACCGCCACATCCTTCCAGTGCTCCTGTTAACTCACAGCACCCTATCCCCCCAGACACGGAGACTCCATTCATTATATCTGTCCCCGAATGGGCCATAGCTAACAACACCCCACGTCCGTGTACTGCCTACAAACAGCCCCGTACACGTAACGGCTCGATCACTGCCTCCGTCACTCTGGAACCGCAGTGGGTTCCATTTTCTCTGTGTCACCGTCAAATTAGATCGAGTGACCCGTACTTTCACTTTTAACCTCCAGTCAGGCACACCCCAGTACTCTTGGAGTCGAGCCTCCTATCCAGACTTTCGAGCTCTCCCAGCTCGCGCGAACCCCCCCCCCTTTTTCTATTTTAGCTGCACTTACCTTTAGCGCCTACATCGCGGACTACAGCTGCAGGGCCCATCTGCGTTGACTCCAACGCTCTTAAATCTAACGGGTGTCTCTGCATCACTCGTGTCAACTAAGCCAAACGCAAAGACGACTATCATCCCGTTCATGTCCAGTTCCGCATTACACCGGCTCTGGCCAATCAGGACTCTGAACTTTCCTGTATTCTGATTGGTCCAAAGACCCACACACCCTCGACCCACCCCCAACCCAGTTCCTGCCTTCATTACAGCAGCCCTGCACTTGCCGAACGCACGTCTTTCGGCAGCAGGCTGTCCTTCGAGTCCTGACCCGGCACCCAGCACCACCCCAGCTTAGGTAAGCCTTCCCCGAACCCCGTGGCAGACTAACAGCGTTTGGGCACTAATCTCCAGTGCCTTGCATTTCACATTTAAATGCATCCCGGCCTTTTTTCAATTTTCACAAATAGCTTTCTCTTTCTTCGCCTCTAGTTACAGAAATAAAGAAAACAGACGGCCACATACTTTTTGATCCTCCCCAACTTCAGGAGCACTTCTGTACACACAGAAAGACCTGGAATACCTAATGAACCTACGTACCCAGGTACTGTACTCCACTCATTCTTTTTTATTTTCACAAGATAGGCACAGGCCTACACGTTAAGAGATTATTGCCTCTCCTTAAATTCATAATTCTATTTTCTCTGCAAATACTTTTATAGAGCATTTCCCCGTGAGTGCGAGCTACATTAGCAGCCCAGCAAGGCAGCCATAAAAACAACTTCTTTTTCTACCTACCTCCCCACGCACGACTACTACAACCAACTCTCCGTCCAGCTACACCTAGTCTGGGGAGTCTGCAATATTAAGAGAACGGCCACAAGGAGCCTGTGGTGAGATTTCTATTTATTAAACCCACCACAGACATATAGAAACAATAGTCCATACCTAGTTCACTCTATTTTCCATTAAAGGTTCCTTCTTTCCTCCCCAAAAAACTTTTAAATATGTGGGGATTCAATTCCCTTTCAGTTCTGAACCAGCCAACTTTTTACTAATCCGCCCTTGTAAGTTCAGCAGAGAAACACCAATGTACCATGAGGAAAATTGAACAATGTTTTTTCTCTCCTGGTCTCTCCTCCATAGGGGTCACCCAACCGCCCTGAAGAAGGCAGCTTCCACGTCCCTCTAACCTTAGATACAAGATGGACGCCAAGGCCGCCGAAACGTTATTTTGCAAGCAAGGGGGTCTTTTGCACCAACTCAATTTGGTCAAGTGATACAATACTGTATTCAGATTGCAACACTACAGAAAGTGGGATTCCCACTTACACTACCCCCTGCAACGTTGGCATACACCCAGTTGGAACTGTCTAAGATTCAACCAGTCGGGACAAACGTGTCCCAATATTAACTTTCAACTACTGCGAGTTATACGCAATCCACCCAGATGGACAACGTTTAGGCCACTGGATCAACCTATGAACCTGTTACAATGTGAAAACTCATGAAGAGTTCAAATTGCTGATTAAGCAACAACATTTTTTCTGTTTTATGTCTCACAATTTACTGTTTTCTCTTCAGCACACTATGTTCAAGTTGTATATATTTTTTTCTTTATTTGGAAAAAACACTATGGTTTAGTCTTTTTCACAACTAATGTTTTATGTTTCACACAAAACTGTAAATACGTGTATTTAATACAACCTATATATTTACATAAACCCCTAGTGAGTATATGGTGTTTTTTCTTCTGGTCTTATACTTTTTCTGGGCCAAATACTTCAATTATGATCCATTCCATTAGTAAAAAAACCAGAGAAGGCTCCTTGATTTCTTAAACTAAGTCATGCTTTATTCAATGACACATAATCAAGATGAAGCCTTCCAAGTAGCAGTACTAGTGTTTGTGTATTACTGTACTCCGTACCCGAGTCTGCTACTCCTCACCACGGGTACACCGAACATTTTGGTATAGCAACACACAATGATAAACGACAGTTGGTCTACATGCGTGAGGAATGATATATGATATGGCATTTGTAACGCGCCTATACTCAAGTGTTTCTAGGCGTGACGAGGCAGGTGGGGAACAAGGGCAGACAGACAACGATCCTACTAGGCCAGGTGTCTTTCTGATCGCGCATGGGGAAGGGCTGTACATGGTTAGTTGAATACAAATTAAATAATAGGACCAGCTGGTGGCAAGTGCAAGGTAAGTGCCGGGAGAAGGGGCTGAAGGATACAGAGACAGTCCCGTAGTGCAGGTAGGCAGTGCAGGGAAAAGTGGCTGGGCCAAGGACCGAGATCGGTGAGACCAGTGGACCTGCATGCCCATGTGCCCACTACTTACAGTTTTACTTGCTTTTCCTAGCTCTTCATTCATTCATTTATTCATGCATCCATTCATTAAATCTTCATTCCGGTATAAAAGCGTGTAAAGATTTACTTACATTATATTTGAAATTTTCATTGTGCCTCTTCGTAATGCAGTCTGTAAAACGGACCGTGCTCTTGACAACGATTTTTCGTATACTGACCTAAAATGAAACTCGGTCTAGTTTCTGAATTTTCTGCCTTATCGTCTCTTACGTTATTGCGCACTCCCTTCAAATGTAGTTCTTTCGGCATGGTCCCTGTCTCAAGGTCAAAAAACAATAGACCCTTATACTTCCAGTGCAACTTGTGGGCCTCATCTGGGCGCTGTCCTTCGCATTCTTTATTTGCAACATCACATAGTATAGGCATCTGTGAGAACTTGAAGTTTAGAATCCGTCTATGTAGTGTGCCTCAATGTGCAAATGCGAACTGGCTTCTCTCCCAAATGCCACGGCCCGCTTGGCTGGCGCGTTCCAAGTGCCCCAATTTTGTCCCCGTTGTCTGCGAGCTTTGCAGCCCAAATTGAGACATTTCATTTTTGGCGGAAGGTCAGGGAAAGTATAAAGTACCACAGGAGTTGAGTTAAAAGTGAGATTTATTGTTTGTTTGTTTGTTTTATTATTTGCAATACGCAAGCCTCCCCTCTGTTAACAGTGCACAGCATTTACATTTACATGAGATGAGACATGAGAAAAATATATAGATACACATATGTGAGGTGAATAGAGAGAATTCAAAGATGACACCCAGCTTGTTCGCCACCCATGATGGTGAAGGTAGAGGTTAGGTTTACAGGTACACTGTACAATAACCTTTATTTACAAAAAGACAATCGTATTGCAATTATTTAAACCGGGATTTGTACTTCACAATCAGCTGTGCTTCGGGTGGGCATGGCACAGTCGCAATGTTCGGTGGCAATGGATCACTGCTCTGCACAGAAACGTCCAAAATTCCACCATATCTGTGCTTCTCTAACACAGCAACAATAAGGCCTTTCACAAAGTCGAACTGCATTTCATCATAGACTGGTTTGATCACCCATTGCTTACTTCGTTTTGAAAACACCTTAGTGTAGCGAGGCATCCTTACTTTACCCCTAGTCCTAGATTGTTCACGTCCGACATTGCTGTTATGGGCCAAGACCGCTAGTAGAGTGCGATGTTTCATGCCCCAAAAGCTAAAATGCAAGCGCTTTGGCCTGTACTTTAGGCACATATTGTGGAACACCTCCAAATCTCCTGTGTGACAGAATTCTGTCAGTCCTCTCAAATCTCTTGATAGAGTTTTGTCGAAAACAATCTTCTCAATGGCTTAGTGTGTCGGTGAAGATGGAATCAACCACTTCTTCTTCCGTGCCTCCTCTGGGGGCAAAGGGCCATGTTCACATTGGTGGAAATGTTCATTTGCTGTCCAGCGGTGAACGATGGTACAGTGGTGCATCAGTGACCGCCATTTTTCAAGTAGTATTTCCACTGACCCCTCACAAGTTTTTGAGCTCCACCAAAGATGGTTGGTGATAGAATGTGACCACTGCAAAATACTTTCAAAACCTTTTTTTTCCCTGCAGCCGAGATTTTCTTATTGATTGATTTAGCAAGATGCCATACGTCAAATTGATGTTTAATATGTGGGAACTGCTCTCTCATTGTCTTGGCAATTGAAACGTGTCTATCCGTGGCTATGAGGTCGATGTGCATTCCCCTCGATTGTAGATATTCCACTGATTTTGTAAAACCTAGTTTTTCCATGGCCACTGAGGATGTACATTGTGTTACCTGCACGACCACCGAACTCACAATTTTCTTACTATCCATGTCCTGAAAGTGGTAGGTGCAGTACTTGGCAGAAAATCCAGGGCTGTCGCACTGTCCATCGCCGGCTAGCCTGAATCGTTTGCCTTCGAATGTACTTGCTAGAGACAATTGTTCAATTTTCCAAGCATCACTAATGGCCGGAAACAGATAATCACGTGGGTATATGTAGTACAGCGCTTTAGAAATGAAATGGAGTCCCACAAACTGAAAGAAAGCCTCTAACTTTCTAAAACTGGAGCCACTAAAAAGTGATGCAGCTGCACACAGTAGATTGCCTGCTGGCAGTTTCCCCAGCATCGGTTGTGCAGACCATGAGAACCTACGATTTAATCTACAGGCGGCATTTATTTTGACGTTACTGCCTTTTATTTGACGAGTCACATTAATCAATGGCTTCCCACATACTTTCCCTCTAATGGAATGCACACATTTCAGCATACTTATAATTTCCATCAAACAACTGTCGAATACAATGTATTTGCTCTCTTTCATTAGACTGTCATCCTGCGTCAACGTTGTTTCGGCCTTTGACGTTGTGGAGATTTCAACACATTGGAAAGTAATATCGCTGATATCAAGTTCTGATGCGTCTATGGATGCTGCGGCTGGTTCATTCTCTGTCATTTCAACATTTATTACTTCAACATTGATGGGAGAACACAACAATGTTGACAGGTTTTTTGGTGGCAAATTTTTGGTGGGTGTAGATTGTGTAAATTGATCTGCAACTACTTCAGAGCTATCTTCAATACATTCAATAACATCTTCTTGTGGTGGTGCGGTCTCACTGTAGCTATGGTCCAATGCAACTTTGTTGTAGTCTCCAAACACAGTTAATTCATGTTCTGGCCATTGGACATGAGCATCTCGAGCCTGAACACGCCTCGCCTCAATTAATAGTTCCTCAATAGTGTACACGGTCTGGCAAGCCACATCTCTCATTTGCTTCACTGTCTGTGTGTGTATAGTTCTGACACCCACGGGTAACTGGAGGAGAGATTGGAAAAAGGATGTTCAGTTTAAACACAAGATGGAGTGTAGTAGAATTGACTGGAAAAAAAACATAAAATAGTCCCCAGCACAAACATTTTTTTAAAGTTATGAACTGTTTGTAACTAACCTTTTTTTTGTTTTTTTTTCTTTGCAACTTTTTTGACTCGAACTTCAACATCTGCACGCTGTAGCTCCGATTCGTTTCCGCATGTTCTCCCTTCCTCTTGCGCTGCAACGACTATATTTTCTGTATCCGCATAGACAGCACGGAATGAGGCTCCATCGTCTCCCTGAAACATAGTACTTTCATTACTATGTATCAAAATATTGTTAGCATAAAACACATGTGAGGACGAACACACAGGTACATCTCAATAGCCAAACACAATTTAAACATTGTGTGCAACAATCAAACGACAAGTATTCAACCTGTGATGATCTATTTCGATGGAACTGTCAGTATCCATACCTCTGGCTCTGCAAGGACTGCCATGAATGGTTGTATTGGAGAGGAGGCATCCGCATCTCCCTGAAACAAAGTACTTGCATTAGTATGCTTTTCAATATTGGAAACACAACACACACTTGGGGTCGACGGCACAGGTACATATAAAGAGATAACCACAAATGATGCATTGTCCAAAAGAATCAAGGAAAATCCAAATATGATCACATTTCATCGACTTATTTCAACGATTCCTTTACATCTGCATCATCTAAATGAGATGTTGTGATTGTGGTGGAAGCTCCGTCGACTCCCTGAAACACAGTACTTGGATTAGTATGGTTTTCAATATTGGAAACATAACACACACTTGGGGTCGAACCCACAGGTACATATAAAGAGATAACCCCAAATGATGCATTGTCCAAAAGAATCAAGGAAAATCTAAATATGATCACATTTCATCGACTTTTTTCAACAAATTATTTACATCTGCATCATCTAAATGAGATGTTGTGATTGTGGTGGAAGCTCCGTCGTCTCCCTGAAACACAGTACTTGAATTAGTATGGTTTTCAATATTGGAAACATAACACACACTTGGGGTCGAACGCACAGGTACATATAAAGAGATAACCGCAAATGATGCATTGTCCAAAAGAATCAAGGAAAATCTAAATATGATCACATTTCATCGACTTTTTTCAACAAATTATTTACATCTGCATCATCTAAATTGGATGTTGTGATTGTAGTGGAAGCTTCGTCGTCTCCCTGAAACACAGCACTTGCATTAATAGGGAAGAAAGTATAGCAAATGGAATCACGTTATATGATCACGCATGATGGAGCTGTCATTATCCATACCTCGTGCTGCTGAAGAATATCTATGGATGTTGCAAATGTAGTGCGCACTTCCGAAAGCTGTTGCGCCGATTCGTATACGCATGGTCCCGCTTCCACTTCCCCTGGAATTACTTGAATGTCAGGCTCTGCCTCAAGTGCAGGGGTTGACGCTCCATCAGCTGCCTGAAACATAGTACTTGCATTAGTGAGGATTACAATAGTGAAAACATAACACACACCTGGGGTCGACAGCACAGGTACATATCAACGGCTAACCACGAATGAAACATTGTGAAGAACAATGAAACGACAAGAATTCCAGCTCTGATGATGACGCTCGATGGAGCTGTCAGTATCCATACCTCCTTCTGTTGAAGAACATCTAGAAATGTTGTAGATGTGGCGGACGCTTCAGCATCTCCCTGAAAGACAGTACTTGCATTAGTATGGATAACACTAATTATAACCGAACACAAACACCAGTGGACGATAACTAAGGTGTATATCAATTGGAAAGCACTAACGAAACATTCGGTAAAATGATTACACGATAAAATAAAAATATTACTTGACATGCATAAAACAGGTCTGTAGCGGATTAGCCTAGTAAGATTACCTGATACGCGCTAGAAGTGGTTGATAACTGCGACCACGTCAAGGATGTAGAATGTTCTTGCTTCAGATTCAAGGGATAGTCAAGAAGTTGTAAAGGTAAATTAATGATTGATAATGAAATGCCGATATTAAAAATAGCCATGTAAGGCGACAGAATACTTGTAAAATGCTCAATACAGCACAGTTCCCTGTTCCCATATATATACATTGCGTTTGTGGGTTATGAAATCGAAAAAGAATATATTGGTAAATGTCATTATTCAAAAAACTATACAATCATATCAATATCGAAATTATTACAAGGGATAGAACACCTACAATATCAATTAATCCGTTCGGATACCTACACACTACCGCCGGTGGCGGAATGTGGACGAATAGAGTGGGAATAGTGTTTTCGAGCAATTTCCGTGTCGTTCGCCGTTTATTCTTCTTTGTTACCCAAGATGTTGTGTACATGTCCAAGGAAAAGTGCCGGTTGCAGATGCGGTATCGATCACCCCTCTTGTCCTGTAAGACTTGTTGGACTCTACTTTCCAGCTCATCCAGTGGATATCCGCAATGTCTGATCCATTCTCTTATTCTTATTCGATCAACAGTTTTCGGGAATACATGCATTGTAGTGCCTTCAGATTTCGCATGGGTCTTCGAAGGGCAACCGCTAATCGAACAGGCAGGCATTGTTGATAAATCTGAAAAGTAAATATCGACATTATTATACAATCTTCAAGAATAAAGATTTGATACAAAAGTAAATGAATCATACAATGATCAATGCAAGGTTTGTTTTGGTCGCAGGAACTATACCAGTTCATTATGTGTGGCTTAGTATTTGCATAAGTGGCAGAAATGTATAAATGATGTGACTAAAAACTGAACATGTGACTCATCCCTGGGATGTTCTGTATTGCACGAGAAGGAAACATGCTTACATCATAGACTGGACCCCCGAAGGATGCAATTCGATGACAATTGACACAGATGAAAATAAATAGATCTATTGATAGCATAGCAATGGAAATTCAAGTCAATAGCAATGAGACCAATGAACATAGCACTATTGGGTACTCTACTCGCAAATAGATAGAAATTTAAAAATCTGCAAAATATGACCAGGATACATGGCCTTACCTTGACCAACAAACAGTTGGATTCAGCAAGCAGAGCAGTATGTTGCGGGAGAATAGGTGGATGGCCACAGGTAGCGCACTGATGGGTATGCTCGAAGCGGTCACAGAAGTTCACGGATAGCACGACGATGAGCAGATTAGCATAGATCTCAGTGGTTCCCAGGTAGCATGTTCAGGAGTTGACTTGCAAAGCACAAAGATGTTCTCATGAGACATATCGAGTGGTTTTTAAAGTATTAGAAACTGGGGTGTGTTTGTGAATGAATGACGTATGTATGTCGTGGTATTAGGGGGGCGGCCTGCTTGAAGGGGAGGCCTGGCTGGAGACATGGGGTCTGAGGAGGCCATGTGACCGATGGCCCCTTGGCGTGGGACACCTTTTGAAGTGTACATGTAGTTTGGCACCTTGGCCTTTCGCGCCCCTGACAGCCCCCCATGCCAGCGCTCATCCACTGGCGCGAACCGCCTTTGATACAGGGGGGGGGATGGATGGCCCTGGGGCGTGCAGATAAGGCACAGGAAGACTGCTGAATGGAGACACACTTATGTGGATTGCAGTGGGGCGGCCTGCTTCAAGAGGAGGCCTGGCTGGAGACACGGGGTCTGAGGAGGCCATGTGACCGATGGCCCCTTGGCGTGGGACCCCTTTTGAAGTGTACATGTAGTTTGGCACCTTGGCCTTTCGCGCCCCTGACAGCCCCCCATGCCAGCGCGCATCCACCGGCGCGAACCGCCTTTGATACAGGGGGGTGGGATGGATGGGCCTGGGGCGTGCAGATAAGGCACAGGAAGACTGCTGAATGGAGACACACTTATGTGGATTGCAGGGGGGCGGCCTGCCTCAGGGGAGGCCTGCCTGGAGACACGGGGTCTGAGGAGACCATGTGAACAATGGCCCCTTGGCGTGGGACACCTTTTGAAGTGTACATGTAGTTTGGCACCTTGGCCTTTCGCGCCCCTGACAGCCCCCCATGCCAGCGCGCATCCACCGGCGCGAACCGCCTTTGATACAGGGGGGTGGGATGGATGGGCCTGGGGCGTGCAGATAAGGCACAGGAAGACTGCTGAATGGAGACACACTTATGTGGATTGCAGGGGGGCGGCCTGCCTCAGGGGAGGCCTGCCTGGAGACACGGGGTCTGAGGAGGCCATGTGACCGATGGCCCCTTGGCGTGGGACACATTTTGAAGTGTACATGTAGTTTGGCACCTTGGCCTTTTGCGCCCCTGACAGCCCCTCATGCCAGCGCGCATCCACCGGCGCGAACCGCCTTTGACACAGGGGGGTGGGATGGATGGCCCTGGGGCGTGCAGATAAGGCACAGGAAGAATGCTGAATGGAGACACACTTATGTGGATTGCAGGGGGGCGGCCTGCTTCAAGGGGAGGCCTGGCTGGAGACACGGGGTCTGAGGAGGCCATGTGACCGATGGCCCCTTGGCGTGGGACACCTTTTGAAGTGTAAATGTAGTTTGGCACCTTGGCCTTTCGCGCCCCTGACAGCCCCTCATGCCAGCGCTCATCCACTGGCGCGAACCGCCTTTATATCAATATATAGTATATCGCCTTTATATCAATGATAGTATATCGTTGCTTATCAATAACAAATGCCACATACCGGAGATTCTTGTGAGCACAGACCCACACTTCAACCGGTGTATTATAGTGGTCAAGACCCTAAGGCCTGTATAATCCAATGGTAATTGTTGGTATAGTTATATGTGTGACTTTTATAGAGATATAACCTACTGAAAGACTTAGAACAAGTGTTATTTAGTGCATGCATTATCGAGAATATGTTATGTTAGCTTAGATAGATAGTGACCACCCTGCTTCACAGTGACCAGACCTTCACCCATTCGGAGCACAGATGTCTGACGTCCATACTTGAATGGAGACACACTTGATTCATTTAAAAAATTGAAACAACCGTTGTTAAAATATATGTGGTGTTTTATTTTGTATCTTATTTTCATGACGCAAAAATACAAGACTTTAAAGATTATACAGGTCAGGTTGCAGCACAGTGAGAGAAAATCCCCTGTACTGACCGCTGTCACTCGGGAACGTTTCTCTAATGGCACGAACGGCACAGGCGGGTATCACTCTTCGAACGCAGTGTCCAAGCCTCCCGTGGAGCCACCATGTAAAGGAACGATAGGCCACCAGCCTGTACCACCTGTGAAAAGGAATGAAACAAACTGTTTTTAAATGACCAAGATAAGTTTAATAAACGTTTGTTGTCAATGACAATTCTTGCAACTAATGGCATTCTGCACGGACAAATGCTATTTGACAATGCACACTATTGAACGACTTACATGTGTTACAATGATATGTAGATGTAATTTTGGATATAGTAGAAGAACATGAAATAGGAGTGGCATGACAAGCAGAGTATACTTACTCGTTACTCGGATTACGAGGACGAACAGTTGAGCGAAGTTCGTGCATAAGCACCATCATTATTCTCAACACGGCCCATGTGAGGCAGGCTGCCCTGAAGTCTGGCAGCTCGGTGATGCATTGCGGTCGTGGCTCGCCTTCCGAAATGTAGGCCAGGCATCCCGAGTTTTCTCGGCAGCAGCAGTTCTCGTCCTCAGTTGGCATTAGCTCGCACCGATTGCATGTGCACCAGGTGGAGACGCCGTCCATTCGACTAGGCCCAGGCTCTTCATCTGTTGATTCGTCCTGCCAACTGCCGTCCGAATCCCCAACATTTTCGCGTGCTTCCCTTTCCAGTAGTTCCTCCTCGGTATACTCGGGCTCATACATGTAGGGCATTATTGTAGCCATTGTGTGTTAAACAAACTAAAATAATTTATAGCGGTGGTACTGGTATCTGTTCACACGGGCTACAAGTGGCGAAGGTAGCTGACCAGAGCACTGAAACGAGTCACAGAATACTCAAAGTAACACAGAGAGAGGAATGGAATCGAAAATCTGCTGCTGTGTGTTGTGAAACGGTCTGTTTATACTTATTGAGGAAAGAGGCATCCTGCCATTTCCATGGCGACACGTCATTAGCTGAAGCTCAGCGAATGTTGACACGAGACGTGCTTTGGCGTTGGGAAATGGGCGGTACGAGTCTTCTGATGACAGGCTCAGGGGCGGGGGAATTGATTTAGTGCCGCAAAAGCAGGTCAGCCAGGGCGATCGGGGAAAAGATAGGATTATCAGAAAATGGCGGCTCCCTGGTGCTTGTTTTCGCGTGCGTTTAATGGACAAAAACTCGGGTAAGGTCCATAGGAATGTTTTCTAAATTCGAGCCACTTAGGCTTAAAAAAACATGGCCGACCCATAGGGACAATAAAAATGTTTACTAGACCATGCCTTTAAGTTCAAAGCCTTCTGCATTGTCCACAAGCACTTCTGGGGCCTGGGACCTCAATACCTTCAACTCTCTCTTCCTAAATATATTCCTTCTCAAGCTCTTTGCTCATCCGCCTCCAACTCCCTCAGGGTCAGTCGCTTCTCCAAGCAGCGAGTTTTTGGTAGATCTCTTTCTTCTGCTGGGTCCTCCCTCTGGAACAGCCTCCCTGCCTTTCTGAAACTTGAGGAAAACCATCTCTGGTTCCGGAAGCACCTCAAGACCTTCCTCTTTGCTTCTGCTTTCTCTCCTCCTCTGCCCTGCTGATCTCCTGGCAGAATCTGATTTTGCATTGGTTACCTAGCTACCCTCTGACCTCGGAGCCAGGTCTCCTCTCCGACAGTTGCACACCTGCACTGCCCCCCTGGCAACCCTTGCACTCAGGGACTGTTTCTGTATCTCTACAGACCCTACTTGCATTTGCCACCATCTGGCCGCACTCTTATTTATTGTCTTATTTTTTTACTGTTAGCCTATGTACTGCACTGCCCCCTCCACTTTGCCCCCGCACTTTTCCCCTTGCCACCTCCCCTACACTTGCACAATCTCAATGTCGCCTGGCCTAGTAGGATCGTTGTCTCTGTCTTCCCTCTGTTTCCCCTCCCTTGCCTCGTCGCACCTTGAAACACTTGTGTATAGGTGTGTTATAAATGCTGTATCATATAATTTCATGCCCGGCTAACTATCACCCTATTTCCATCACCCCTTTCTTGGGCAAACTAATGGATAAGTTGTTCCTCCCCCAACTGAACCACCACATTGAATTGCATGGCTGCCTCCACAACCACCAGTCTGCATTCAAAGAATCCAGAGGAACGAAACTGCTCTCATGAACACTCATGAAGACCTGCTCTCAAACCTGGACTCTTAACTCTCCCTCTGATCTGATCCTTCTTGATATTTCTTCTGCCTTTGACAGGATCAATCATGCCATCCTCATAAATCGTCTCAGTGATACCCTAGGCATCACAAACCGGGCACTGGCGTGGCTGACCTCCTTCGTTTCAAACCACACCTCCCAAGTGCAATTAGGCCCTTTCCTTTCCTCCACCTCACTCTCTACCAGTGGCATCCCTCAGGGCTCTATCCTATCGCCTTGGCTCTTCAACATCTACCTTGCCCCCCCCGGCCCACTTGATCTCCATTTTCTCTCCTCACTTCCAGTGTTATCCTGACGACACTCGGCTTTCCTTTAAGCTTTCGACCTCTACCTCCTCCACTTCCTCTCTCATACTTAACTGCCTGACTACTATTCAGGCATGGTACTTTGCTAATGATCTCTGCCTTAATGCCAGTAAGACAGAGGTCCTTCTCATTGGGACACTTGATCTCTATTTCCCCCCCACTCTCTGGTCACCCTCCTTGGTACCCTGCCCCTCACCCTCTTGCGAGACTAAAAATCTTGTGGTCATCTTTGACTCCTCTCTCTTCTTTTCTCTGCATATTACAGACCTTGCCAAGAAATCCAACTTTCAGCTCCACCTCCTCATAGGCATTCTCCCTTTCCTCACCTTCCCCCAAAAGCTCAATGTTTCCAGAGCTCTTCTTATCTCTAAGCTGGTCTACTGCAACAGCTTCTTCCTCAATCTGCCTTTTTCTTCCCTACGCCCTCTTCAACTAATCTAGAATTGGGCTGCAAAACGTATCCTTGGCCTCAAGCCCAGTGACCGCATCTTTCCAGCCCCATAATCTCTCCAGTGGCTTCTGATGACTGCAAGGATCATATTCAAGACCCTTTGCATCATCCACAAGGCTGCCTGGGGCCTGGAACCTCTCTACATCCAACTTTCTCTCCCTAAGCTACCTGTTAGAGTTCTGTGGTCCTCTAACTCCAACTCCCTGCAGGTCAGACGCTTCTCCAAGCAGAGAGTGGGATCTTCGGCAGGAGCTTCCCTCTGGAATGACATTCCTGCCCCCTCAGACTTTAGTCGGATCTCCTTAAGTTCTAGAAACTTCTCAAGACTTTCCTTTTCTCCTCCTCCTTCCTTCACCCCTGTCCATGCTAATGTTCCTCTTCCATTGTGACTGGTGCCTGGTCCATTATGTGTTTTACAGGGGCCAGGTCCTCCTTGACCTGTCCCACCAGCATCCCTACCAGCACTTGCCCTCTGGCACCCTTCCCGGATTAGCCTGAATCTGGTCCACCCCTCTTCGCACTTTTTCGTTTCCCACTTCCCCTGCACTTGCCCTTCGTGGCTCTCCTCAGCACTTGCTCAGCCCCCTGGGCCCGCCCCTCCTGATCTCACCCCCTCCCATCCGTACACTACCCAGCCAAGCCTCCTACTCCCTCCCTCCCTTGCTCTTTTTGTCTCTGCATTTGCACGGTAAGAATGTCACAAGACCTAGTAAGACCGTTATTGTTGGTTTTTCCCTATGTCCCCGAGCCCGCCCGTTTGTCTTGTTGCACCTGGAACCACTTGTGTATAGGCTCCATCGAAATGTCCAATAAATAAATAAATAAATAGCATGCATATTTAATACCACCAATGCAATGTCTGCATTTTATGCTTACGCAGCTGAAAAAATAAATACCATTTAGCGCTAATTTTGATTGTGTCCTTAATCCCCTGTCCATGTCCCCCTGCATGAGAAATTAGCAATGTTATGGTCAAGGCGTGGAATCTGTGTGTCCCTGGGCTCACTGCCTTTTTTTCCAACAAAACCAGAAAAGAAACGATAAAGCCAGCAGCCATTTCTGTACATCGTTGCTGGCATTACAATGAATCCCTACGGACTTGCATGATTTTTATATGTGTAAAAAGCAGACTTGAATTCCTAGGGATTCAAGCCTTTGCACATGTCACTATGAGATGCAGATGGAGATTCAGACCTTTTTCCTCCATGTCAAATAAATCGAGGGGATTGTATTCTCTGTGCACCTACTCCAACCAGGGAATCAAGCCAAAATTGCAAGTATGGTGAAAGCAGGCAGAACGCTTTTCTCTGCCTATTTGCTCACCATCTGTGCCATTTTTTTCCTCATTTAAAATGGGGCTGTTAATTGGGTAACAGTAACAACTGGTATTTATATATAGTTATCCTATAAAGGTTCTGCAAAACACTGAAAACATGGCTCGTTCAACAATACCTGCCGCAGTAATAAAAATCTTTACCTCACTCCACCAACACTATTGAACTACTGTATAAAATGGCAAGCCAAATGCTGGAACCCTACTGTTGTAAAGTGCTCTTCTGCTCTCAAAATAAGTTTGCACTACAAGCAATACAATACATACATCCAAATAAAAGTTAAAACGTTTGCATGCCCATGGCAGCGCATAAATAACACTCTCCAAATAACTACGTCTCCTTAAGTTTTGGCTCGCTCTCTTAGAAAATGAAGTGAAGTAAAATTTAGGGATAGCCTGATTGGATCCGTTAAACGCCTGTAGATAATCCTATTGTATAGTCAGATCTTTCCTTAAATACAAAAACTGTAAAATACATCCTTTAAAATGTTTATAAACAACCCCCATTCCGTGCTAGCAAGTCCTGACAAAGGATAAGAAGATTTTGCAGACAGGAGAATTCATTATGGAGCCGTGTGAGTGATCTGTTTGGTTTGAAGTGCTGTGCTTAGAGCACCTGAAAAGCAGTGATTGGTAGGTGTAGTCTAAGTTCCAGTTGTCACAAGGGGGTGTGGGAAACGTGCCTCCGCCAGTCAGGTACTGCATCTTATGTACATTCCCAGGTACATCAGCAGGGCATTAGCCAGCCTCAACATTTTTGGGAGGGCTCGATGGCAGTTTTGAAAACTGTTAGTGAGACAGGACATTAAACCTATTGCGTTACTGATTACCACCCATCCAACCGATCAACCCCCCCTTGATTGGGCGAACCAATCAAGGGGGGGTTGTCCCCTTGAGAAAAGTTTTTAAATAATGTGTTAAAATAGTGCTTTTTTCATCCACTTTCTGTGCTAAATTAGTTAAAATGCCTCACAGTTTACAATCGGTTTTGCAGGGTAAGACATAAAACGTCCATTAGATGCCAAGCCACTACCAATGCACAGGAACATTTTCAAACACATTTTCATAATGCCTTTGCCCACTATATGCCAGTACTCTGCAAGTGTAAAAAAGCATGTTGATATTGATTGTGCTCACACATGTCCATTCTGGTGCACTTATATATGCCACTATTCCCACATAGGAAAATACTCATGTTTGTTTTGTCCATAATGCCAGTAAGGATACTATAACAAAGCATGTTTATGCTGGCTCTGCCAGTACATGTCAGTATCACCATGTAAGAACATACTCATGTTGGCTTTGCCGTAATGCCAGTGAAAAATAGCCATGCCACAGTAACAAAACATATCGTGGACGGCTACACAAATCTCCCACTTCCCATATAATAAGAACTCTCCTCATGTTGTATTTTCTCCCTAAAACATGTCATCCCACAGTAAAAAAATGTTGCCTTGTAGGCCGCACAAATCCTCCTCTAATGTAAGAATACTTATGTTGCCGTTGGCCTTAACACCAGTAATAAAATGCAATGCCACAGTAAGAAAACATGCTCTTGCGGGCTAGCCGGTAAGAGAGCTCAACGGGCTGAGCGCATGCTGTTGTAATCTGAATGTGAGTCACAGGTTCAAATCCTGGCAAGGCCAGTATGAACCTTTCATACTTCAAAGTGACCTCCCTGATCTCTACCCTCCTCTATGGACCTTGTACTATTATGTTGCTTTTGCACCTTTTTACCTCTCTCTTACTCTGTACTGTACTGTGTTTTCCCTGCTCACCAAGTTGTACCAACGCCGTGATACTTACGGGTTTGGGCGCTGTCAATAAATGCAATAAATAAAGCTCATTAAATGAGTGGAAACTTCGGTTGGGTGATACATTTTATGTAAATATGTTCTCTGTACAGCGCTTTGGTGAAAGCGCTATATAAATAACGGAGTCCAGGTACAGAGTCCCAGTCTGCTCCAGTCTCTGTTCTGTGTTCCTGCTGAGAGGAGCTGCAACAACTTTTGTTCCTCCTTCAGTGTTTACTATTGTTATTTGAACTGATCCTATGTGCGGAGCGCCGTGCGCAGTCCGCTGCGGGCTGGTGCGGGTTATGGCAGACACATCCAGGCCCGGCCCTCTGACGAGGCGTAAGACGCTGCAACAGCGTTGGATGATCAATCCTTGGACTGTCGTGAAGACACCTGGTGGTGGTCATGGCAAGGTAAGCAAACAAACAGTTATATTGCTACCTAATAGCCTAAACACAAACTCAGTACCTCCCTTTTCTGACTCGTTACTGACAATAGCCGGAATTAGTGAGCAGTTGGGTTAACACGATCACGATCATGACTACGAACAAGCTCCGGCAGAGCTGAAAGACTATGACCCCACCACGAATAAGTTAAATACTTTACTTTCCTTAACTGATCTTGAGCCAGTTACCGGGCCAATATTTGAGTGCACAGAGACACCAGCAAGTGCGGAAATTACGGATGTATATGTCACAGACGCTGAATTAATGTGTGTACCAAATAATGACATTCCGCCTTGCTTGATGAATGAAACTATTTCTACACACCTTGATTCTACCATTCACTGGGAAAATGCTAAATCTGCCCAGATGAGTTCTGCAATTCCGGGGTCTCCTGACGATGAGCTTGACTGCTCCAACAAGGCAAAGAAAAGCATGCTGCCCTTAGCGGGTGACCGGAGCCTCGTTATGCCGGTATGTGAAG
This sequence comes from Ambystoma mexicanum, assembly GCF_040938575.1. Lineage (NCBI taxonomy): Eukaryota > Metazoa > Chordata > Amphibia > Caudata > Ambystomatidae > Ambystoma > Ambystoma mexicanum. Next base: position 850,391,483 of record NC_090936.1, on the reverse strand, counting down.
AAGCCGGAGGCGCTGTTAGTAAAACCGTCCAAGCTTCCCAAATGGCTGCTCCAACATCGGCTACGAATGGCACACACCCAGAACATTCAAACAGACACTATCACTTTCCTACTCATTCACCCACCACTCACTGATGCATACACCTTCCCTTGCATCCACTCACACTGCATTCTCCACACAGACACGTACACATCCAGAACATTGAAACACACCATCACATTGATACTCATTCACCCACCAGTCACTCACTCATACACCTTCTCTTACATCCACTCTCACTGCATTTTCCACAAAGGCACACATCCACCCAGAATATTCAAACACACACGCTATCACATTTCTTCTCATTCACCCACCACTCACTGACCCATAGCACATACTTACAAAATACACATCACATTGAATACAAAAAGACTTCTTACCTGTTTTTCCAGCTTCGGTCCATCACTCCAGGCCACCCTCGGCTCATCCCTGCTGCTCACATACAGCAACCAGGAAGCTGTGAGAGCTTCCTAGTTCCTGTACATGAGCCGCAAGGAAGCCGGAGGAGAAGGGGCTGAAGCTGAACGTGGCATGTGACACGTGCCACATGTCATGGTCAGCCTCAACCACTACTGAGTGCTTCCTTCTTGTGCTGCAAGCGCCGACCCAGCCTTCACCCTGATGCGTGAGGACTGGGGCCCTCACACTGCATGAGCTACAGTTGTCCCCGCTACTCCAGTGCCAATGATCTTCCTTTTTCTTTTTATTCAGGGGTAGCAAAGAAGACTACAGGGGTAGCAAGGGAGACCACAGGCGACCCCAAATGATGTCCCTGGATGCATCTGACAATAATATATACATTGGTGCTGGTCAGTGCATCTTTTGCACTGCAGCGCAGTAACCAAGAATTTAACAGATCACGTGTGTGAATAAGGTGACCAGCACATTTATTAAAATTCCCCAAGTAAAAAAAAACACATCCTCAACACTTTGTTTACCTGCATCACATTTTGAGAATCGGACCCAGTGATTCTGAATTGGAAGAATGTACGTAGTCAAGGGTAATCCTACAAACCTTGTGTGGTTGAGGATGGCAAGGACTGGATTGGAAGCTGCTAACTCAGCATACAAAATGTATTTTTAGGTCCAAATGTTTAATTCTTATTGAATGGGTACACTCATTGTTACCTCATTTTCTCAGAGTTTCATCCAGACCTTTTAGAGCCTTTTTTAAAATAAAGTTTTAATAAGTGTATACCTCCCAGTGAGGTCTAAAGTTTGAGATCTCAAGCCATCTCCAGGCACATTGGTGGATTCAAAATGCCCATTACACAGGTCTTGCCTCGTATCTGATGCAACCATTGACCCAACACAAACATCTATCTCCCAGCTTGTACCCTCACCAACACCCATTTTCCTGTCCACTTTCATTGTTCACAGACTCTTCCTCTCTGCAGCCTTCATTTATTTTGGTATCGATATATTTTGGGGGCTTGTTTTAAACCCACACAGCTGCAAACCCCTCCAGATCTCTACTCTGCCATTGAAGTGTACCATGTATCCAGCCACACCCAACAGCATCACCCTCTCCTTGAATTTTACACCACATACTTACCAACAAACCAGGAGGATAGCTCAGGGGCAAGGCGCTCACCTTGGAAACAAGGCACTGTACCGTAACATGGGTCTGAACTCATGTCCACTGTTTAGAAGCTGGAGGAGTTGAACAATAAGCATGATATAAACCAAGAATTATAAAAAAGCCGAAGCCTACCTAGGCTTACTCCCACACAGATCAAGATGATGTCTCAGACACCTTCGAGCATGAAGCAACTTAAACGTATACAGAGATCACTCTGCAGCACAGACATCACAGTACATTTCTTAACACATTGATGCTTACCTGCAGCAGATCATGGTTTCTCCAATCTGCCTCACACTGCATCTTTAACAAAAGAAATCTTGTTCTGCTCTCACAATCTGACTAACCTCTAACCTCCCGCTTCTGCTTTTGGCCTCAAATTGCCAAAAGAGAATGCACACGGCAGAGGTAGAGATGTATCAAACAACATGACATGATATAGAAGAACAAGTGATATGGCATATACATTCAATATATATGTATATTACGCAGCCACAGTAGTAGCTGTGTAGTTATGGTTAAGTTGCTAATCCCATAGGAAGAGCACTTTTTGGGTGGCTTATAACTTTTCTCCCTGTGGACGAATCCTCACTAAACTTTGCAAAATAAATATATGGCCCACTCTGCATTTTTGGTGAGATTTGGTCAAGAGGGGGTAAAGTTATAGGGGGGGTCCCAAAATGTCTTTTTTCCCATAGACATAATGGGAAAAATCTTTGCTCACGCCTACAGCCCAAATCGCTGGACGGATTTTCACCAAATTTGCGTCAGGAGCGGCTGCTTGGTCCCGAAAGCGTGGTTTTGTTAATTTGGTGTAAATCCGTCCAGTAGGTTTTTTTAAAATGACCAAAACTTGAGGCAAAAAATTGTGATATCTATGTCTGCTCCGTGGACTCACTTCCCTGTTCGGTGCGCGGACTGGCATCTAATTGGCAGTACTGGCTGCGGACTGGCCTCTGATTGGCCAGAAAAATCTGCGGACTTTCGTGTGGTCCGTGGACATCGGGACGTGCCCGCTGATTGGATGGTGGGAAAAGGTGAAATGCGTCGGTTTTCCTGAGGCGCCCGAGATCTTGGATTCGCTGACTTTTTGGGGACCGCGGACAGCGCGGTGAAAACATTTTTTTAAAAGCAGCATTTCACGTGTCAAACTCAACAAACAATCTCTGGGGATGTGTGGGGGTGAGGATTGGAAAGTCTGCGAACACTCCAGATGTCCTGGGGCAGTGCTGTGGTGTTCACGGACACTTCAGATGTCCTAGGACATCTGTACCTATTTCTGCATTACAGGGTTGGGGAAAATCAGTTTTTGGATGGCTTATAACTTTTGCGCCATCCAATGAAACTGCATGTAATGTAGCAATTTTATTCTAGAACGAATCCTGAATGGTTTTGCAAAGTTTTGTGGGATTCTGTCAAGAGGGGGCAAAACTAGAGAGGGGGTCCCAAAATATTGCAAAGGCATATAAATGTGGTCAATTGACAAATCTGCACAACATTTGGCAAAACAATTTTGGATCTAGATATAAATGGTTTTCTAAAGTTTGGTGGGATTTTCTCAAAAGGGGGCAAAATTAGAGGGGGGTCTTAACATTTTTAAATGGCTTATAACTTTCTTGCTATTTGACGAATGTGGACACAAGTTCTGAGAAAGATTATAGACCCAACCTTCAATGTTTGTGTAAAGACTGAATGGATTTTGCCAATTGGGGGCTGAGTTATATGACTATTGTATGTACATACATTTTGACACTTTAAAAAAAATAAAACATGGGCGGATTTCGAGAAAACTCGTGAGGAGCATTGGCAAGGACATTAAAGCATGTTTTTGCAAATGTGCCCGTGTTTTATTTTTTTACAAGTGTAATAATGTAGGTACAAAAAATTGCCATATACCTTTGGTTACTGAAGTATGGCTTGTGGCTGTGGGAAGTAGCCAGATTGTCTGGGTCATGGCATAAGGTCATGACGCGGACAATCTGGCTACTGGCCATGACCGCTATGGACAAAAAATGGTGGTAAAGGGGCTATGTCTACATGTCTACCCTATGTTCATAGGGTTTTGCAGGCTGCCATGACAAGGGAAGAGGGGCTGTGTACGGAGCCCCGCCATCTCTTTCCATTTTGTCTGTCTTGTAAAAGGATTTTCCTTCCTACAGCGGGATGCCATAGGCGTCCCGCTATAGGAACAAAAATCTATGTTTTAGCACCCTGGGTTCCCTCTTTGGGAACCAGGGGTGCTAATGACCTCTATCCCCCATTTCAGGAGCTGCAATGGACGATAATGGTCCGTAGCCCTCCCTACCAGGCTGTGTGGTTACAGTATTTGATGAGGCAGATGAGGTGGAGGAAGACAGTTTACTACTTTCTGAGAAAGGAACCACCTTTCTGAGAGCATTGCGGTCATTGGCTTTGGTGTGGCGGCGCATGGAGGTGGTCCCATAGGAGTACCATCCAGGTAGTCTGCGACTGAGTGCACTCAGTGCATTTCACTTTGGTAGCTTTAGCTTTTGGTACACTCCCAACAGTAGAAAGAACTGGCACACCCATGATTCGATCTTGCTGCTAGAAGTAGGCACTTCCTCTACCTCATCTTCTTGCTCCTCTTCATTGTCTTTGAAAGTACTGCGCTTTTTTTGTTGTGAAGCTCCTCCAGCTGGTGTTGGTGGTGGCTCTTGGGGAGGAGGGATGGCAATAACTGATGCCATTTTTAAGATAAATAGCAGTTTTGATACAATTCTTCCAAGTATGCAGTGTGTACTAGATTGGTAATGGAAAATGAGTACAAAAAGGTGTAGGAGATGTGCAAGGGAAATTTTGAAGTTGAAAGTTCCTAGATCAGTAGAAAATGCAGCCCCGAACTGTCTGCGAAGGATGGATCTTATCGCGAAGTGTGGACGGGTTCTCGGACACATCATCATGCCGCGCGCCAGCGTATGGTCATGTGGCACTGTCTGGAAGGTCCGCAATGAATTCAGATGTTCATAGACGTCTATGGATGCAAAACTAGTTGAAATAGTTGCAAAAAGTGTATAGAAGTGTTAAAAATGTTTCTAGAAGGTGGGAAATGGCAGATTTTAAGGTGACACTTTGTAGATTGGACACAAATATTGTTATATTTCATAAGTATGATATTAGTTAGTTGTAGGAAAATTGCATGAACTGGTAAAAACCCATGAAATTCACTGAAAAAACGTTGTTAAAGGGACGTTATGGTTAAGTTGGACTAATAAAAACCTATGAGATTCAATGAAAAACGTTGTGAAAGGGACGTTATGGTTAAGTTGCACTAATAAAAACCTGTGAAATTCACTGAGAAAACTTTGTTAAAGGGACATTATGGTTAAGTTGGACTAATAAAAACCTATGAAATTCAATGAAAAAACTTTGATATCCATCAATCAATGAATCAATGATATGTGTGATGTCATCTTTGAAGTCCTGGGTGTTAGTCTTAGCAGTGCACGGTGGTGGCGTGAGTTATGGTTGCTTAGTTTACCTGTCAATTTCAGGGGTTTTTCGATTTTACTTGTAACCATAATGTCCTTTTAACAAAGTTTTTTACTGAATTTCATAGGTTTTTATTAGTGCAACTTAACCATAACATCCCTTTAACAAAGTTTTTTCATTGAATTTCATAGGTTTTTATTAGTCCAACTTAACCATAACGTCTCTTTAACAAAGTTTTTTCAGTGAATATATATATATTTATTAGCAACCATGTCTTTCCCTGGACACAATCCTTTATGAGCAAAGCAGTGGCACAGGAATTGTGACCGGCAGATCTTCTTTCACACTAATGTTGATAACGATTAGATTTCAGGGCAAAGGCTTGCTTTGGGTGTCGTTTCCCATAGAACTTGAATTATGATGGCGAATATTTGTGGTATTGCCTAATTCATCATATGGGCATTTGTTGTATTTGGTTCTTGAGAACTGCATTTGGAAAACGCTAATTTATTCTGTTCACAGAATGGCAATGCCATTGATGGATTTATGCATGTATCTTCTACACCTGATGAACAATGGTTCTATGGCAGATTCTGAAGTATTAGATTATTTCAAGAGAACCTCTGTGGGGCTGCTTCTCAAATCTATGCTGTTTCAACCAAATCTTTTCAAAATAGGTACTTTACAAGGCATACTTTGGCTACAATTGTTTAAACCATTGTTGTTAGGGAAGCACATCTGGACTAATTCTGCGCTAAATACCAAGTGATGCAGATGACTGATTAGCCTCATGGATGCAATCAAGAAGAGTGGAGTGTAACTACGTCCTGCTCTACTTCTAAATCATGATTTCAAACCTGCAATGGTTGGTCTTCTGCTGATTGATTATTTAGTAATATTTCTTATACTTTTGCTATCATTTTGTTTTAATTCCTTTTGTGTCGTAGCGCACCTTGAACTCATTGGAAGTGCTACTTTTCTAGATTGCTCTCTTTCTTGCCTGGACTTTTCTCAAAATCAATGTAGGCATGAGTATCCTCTAAAGTATGAAACAGTTAGCAAGCCCTTTCAGAAGAAAACTCTCTTGCCTGCAGGTTAAAACTATATATTTGCAACAGGTAATAAACCGACGGTCCTCTCTTACCAGAATATAAGATGATGCTATACAGTGAATTTTCCCTGGTTTCCAAAATTCAAAATTCGATGTTCCCCTACTCAGATTATTAGACATCCTTCTTATGGAGAATGTCGGTCACTGCTATTTACGATTCAGCATTATCTGGATCCACGCAGAACATGCACAGGTGGCCTTTAGACAGAGGTTTGCTCATTCCAAAGCCTTGTACCTCATGAAAGCTACAACGACAGTGTGGGCAGCCTCTCTCTTGCACTGTAAAACACTGGAATGTGCCATTGGTTTTGTTTATGGCTTATCTTATTTAGAGTTGTGCAGCTTCATGTCATCATTGTTAATGGCGTATTGAATACATTATTTGTGCATTCATCCAAGTAGACAATAGTGGACCAAGTGTATGGCCAAAACTATAACCAAATACTTCGTTTTTTTATAACAAAAGTTTGACAATTGATATCTGAATCATCTTTTGAAAAATACCAGTTTTCGCTATTTGCCTTAATCTCTGGAATTAAGTATTGTTGACCAATCACCGGCTGAAGCCTACTAGAAGCAAAACATTGCTATAGTAAAACCCTAATTATTATGATGCTTCTTTTCACAGCAGATGAGTACACGGAAGACATTGCCCTGTTTGCAAACAGTTGGTATGTACAGAGTCCAGATGAATCCACCTGTGCAGCTATAAGTTCAGGATTTTCTAGCCCATGTTTAAATAAAGAATTACATGAGGTGAGTGTTTCTATATAGATCTGAACATATTTAACCTGCTATATTGGTCTGGTGAAAGTATAATTTTGTGGAGGTTGTTATACTTTGGACAAACAAAAAATGCTTTCTGTTTTTAATGAGTGTTTAATGGTCAGCTGGATAAACAAGCTTTGCTCGACCCATGGATTCGATTACATTGCATACCGAATGCATGTGCCAGGTGTGGAGCAAGGCCTCAACCAACTGTGGGGTCAGTACAAACTGAACCCGGCGCTGACCAGTTATTTCAGTTTAACGGATAGGTTCGAATTCACTTTCACTAAAAACAAAGGGTTAACATTCTTTTTGTTTGTACAGTTTTTACTCAAACAACATACTACACGGTATTTTGCAAACATTTTAATAACATGCAAGAAACGTTACTACAATGTTACAGACCTTTGTTCTATGCAGCAGCACACATTAAATTCTACTTATGGCGGTAAACTAATGTTTCTTTGAATATGCTTAGAAAGTAAGCACAGTTTCAACCTGTAACAGCTGTAATGTACTTTCAAATATGCAGAATCTGAATGATAGGTGAGGAATGGAGTATGGGGAATTGTATTGCCTCTCTCCGACCGCATTCTAGTGAGCAGGCACGGGCAGGGTCACCCATGAATATTCATAATTTTTAAACAATAGTTATCGATATGTGAGCGAAGTTGATAGGTCTACTCTCAAGTTGTGGTCTTTATTTCATTAATTCCTTTTCTATTTTGATATAATTATGTGTGAGTTATCCAATACATGCGTAAATTACATTTTGACATGATATATTTTTTAACAGTTTTTCCAAATAATTATGTATTCGCTAAGGAGCTGAGCTCTTTATCCCCAAAATAATCCTTTGAAAAAAAACGGTCTGAAAATATATCAGGCCAAAATGTAATTTACACGTGGGTTGGACAATTCAAACATAACTATACCAAAATAGAAAAGAAATTACCGAATTAAAGACTGAACCGTGAGAAGAGAATACAAATAAAATCACCTACCCTATTCTTCTCCATCTCAAGTAATGCCCTGAATTTCACTCTGAAAGACCTATTGGTTTTCAGTTTACAGGCCTTTAACATATATACATTTTGAAATGCAAAATGTGAAAATCAAATGCCGAAAATGAGCGTCATGTTCGAAAATTAAGTTTGTAAATATGTGTTTCCTTGTGAATGTAATTTGTCAATGTAATGTTTAAAGTAATTTCCCCTGCTGACATTGTGACATCCTTCTGTTCTATCCTAACTCCTATCCTCTAATTAATGCTGAACACCCTGCAGTTTTTTTATAACATTATTACAGGTGAACACTCATTTCTCTTACGTGTCCAGCTGATCCTTCCTCTCCTTTCTCCAATCGTATGTGCCCTTCTGGCTTTTTTAAAAATAGTTTCCCCTTTATTACTAACGCTGCCGCACACCTATGTTTCGCTGACAACTTGATTCCTTCCTTCCTTCCTTCTATTCATTTTTATAGGTCGCTTCTTTTCCCACACTTTTAAACGTTTTATTTTATTGTGTACTTGCACACTTGATGTAGTGACAAATTGGTGAGAGGGGAGGGCCCACGTTTTGAAGGGTACCTTAGAGGTGGCCTGTAAATTTTGATCCTGCATTGAACGCGTGTCTGTCTGTTGCCAAGCGACATGCGCCTACTAAGCAGAGACCTCAGATCCTTAGGAGTGCGTTCTGTCTGCCTACAAACGTTAGCCAGGCCAGTTTAGGTGCTGAGGGAGGACTCTTACGACCAAATCCAGTCTTCAGCCAGTCTTCTGCAGGACCACCAAACAATCTTCGAGCAGTTGCCAAGGTTGTGCTTCCCGCACATTTTTCACTGCAGCTCAACCCCATGACAGTGCTCACAAGCCTGTTAAATATATACATTTATGCCTCAACCACATAAGCTATCCGAGCTGTGCAGAAATATGTAATGCATAAGATTGCATAACGCCAGGGTAGAAGATGGAGGGCAAAGGAGTTTGCACAGTTTATGATGCTTATGTTTCTGGGAATAAAGCACCCCTCCCTTTGCTGCACTTAAACATCTGAAATAGGCCACTAGGTTTAGAGCAAATCTAGTGTTCTTCTATTTACCCAGTTACACCAGCAGCAGAAAATGGCGCCGCATCAGTTTGTTTCATTTTAGCCAGTAATCTTGTCACAAATGGCCCCATTAAAACGTGTGCGTTCTCTAGACTATGTTTTACTTGCACTATGTTAACCATCACACATTTCTTTGCAGGATATCTTTCTCAAGTGCCAAGTCCTCTTGCAGTTCCCTTTCCTCAGCTGCCATGAAGGCATAGACCCTTATTCGTATATTGCCAGTTGTATAAATGATCTATGCAAGTAAGTAAATAAGAAGCTTAATGAAAAATATGGAAAATAAAAACGTTTTGTCATGATTTTTATATGTATTTTCGATCACTGAATCCATTGAAATGTAATGAAACCCTGCCTGAGAGATTATGGAGTAGGGTGTACAGACTGGTGAAGTGTTGGAGGGGGACACCATGAGTGTGGGTGAAGGCTTGGCAGGTCCTACAATAAGACAATTCTAAGTACCTGCCTGGTGCACCACTTACATGGGCGCAACAGGGGTGCTATATCACCTTGGAAAATATGAACTCTAGCTCCATTGCGCATGAGAGGAGTGTCAAAATGCAATTGTACCTAAAATGGTGTACACTCTGGGACTAGCCTGAGTGCAGCCCCTGTTGGAGGGCACGGGGGTGGGGCGGGGGTGGGGTTTTAGGGAGGAGTAGTATGCTCAACAAAGTCTTTGAGCAGTCTCTAGTTCATAGTGAGTGAAAGATGCATGCCCACGTACAGCAAGACTGTGAGCACTGGCTCACTTGCAAACCCACATCCCCAATTGTCAAGAACATTTGCAGTTGGCATTTGCGGTGCCACGCAAGCACTGACCCCTATTCCTTTATGCAACTTGTATAAAGTACTTTTGTATATATCTGCAAACTCTGAATGGCAGCGTAGAATTTACTGGAAATGTAATGAAACCAGCCAGGCACACCATGGAGTACCGTGCACTGGTTAAGCACAGCAGAGCCTTTTGTGTCTGTGGTATGTCATTAATTTAGACTTATTGTGCTCATAATAGAGCCTTTCTGTCATTTGTCTCCACACCAATTAGATAACCTCCCGCGGCACGCTAGTAGATATGGAAAATCATTATTTCGATTAAGGCTCATTTAATTGGGCAAGTTGAGGTAAACTCGACAGACTCTTTAGAGCGGTGATAAAAAATACGCTGGTGAAAATTATGGCGGTAATTGGTTGTGATGAAAATGCTGAACGATAAACAATAAGGCATAGTCTTAAATTTATAATCTTTTAAAAATATTTTCTTTGATATTGAAATTTCTTTTGGGAAAGAAGAAGAAATTGGCTGTATAATGAGGGTTTTTGGAAACGATGTGCTTAATAATGACCCAATTTTTATGCAATTAAAGGTTCAGATTTCATTGAGAATAGTCAGCTAGTAAATATTGCACTGACACATTCAGAGCAGATTAAATCTCAATCGCAAAGTTCTTTGTTATCATTTCACACATCAGTCCATAAAGAAAAGAAAAACGTATTGGCAAAGCTAATAGGTATCCCTGGTCTTTCGTACATGTGTAGTGCAGTGTTCATAGTACAGAATTTATTAAGGAGCGTGGATGCATGTGTGGTTGAAGGCGTAATTGTTTGTGTCACTTTTTGAGTTTTGGAGTGCATGATTCGTATTTGTTACTCCTACCACATGCCATGTACTTCTGTCATTTAAGACAATGGGCCACATCAGGAGTTGGGCGGTATCCCAGCGGTAAATCCACCGGAATACTGCCCAATGCAATTACTGTTACTGCAACTTGGCCCGGCTGTATTACCGCCGGATCACAGTTGTGGTGCTTCAGGCTGCTGAGGTTCAGGTGGAGCATCGGCTTGCTAAGAGGATGAAATACAAGAAGCGTGATTTTTCAGATGGCATCCTGGATGTGCTCCTCTTGTCACTGCCACTAAATGGACTTAGGCTTGCAGGTGGCATACATTTATTGATTCGTGTCGTGAGAGGGATCCGGCCCTTTCACATATCCTATTATTATTAGTATTATTATTTCAGGTTTAGTTGGGACACGATAAAATGGGCTTCTTGATCTCCACCCAATTAAAACTAGAATTTAGGACAGTATAATTGAGCATATTGTGGGAATTTGTTCGAACAGTGAAAAACTCATTGAAGTTGAAGAGCTGTACAGGAGTATGGCAAAGACCTTGTATCCTTTCTTCACCCAACCAATTGGGAATGTAAAAAAGCAGGTGCTGGGTAACCGGTGGTGATTTGATAAGGACTGAACAATAGCTAAGAATGAACTTGTAAAATACTTAAAGAAGGAAACAAAGATTGACAGACTAAATCTGAGGAACTTTAGGGCTGCTTATAAGGCATTGCAGGAAAAGAAAAAGGGAGAATTTAATAAGACAAAATAGGATGACCTCTTAACCTGCTGTAAAAATGGAGATCAGATCAACTTCTGGAGATCTGTAGCGGGGGAAGACAATATTGCAGGTAACCGGTTGCCATGTTTTATTCCTCAATTTGCCTAGATGTATTATTTTAGTACACTGGAGGAAACTGGTCATGAAGATACATCCAATGTAATGTCCTGTAGCACTACTGGGGCAGATAGAGCAGTTTCGACCTCCTTTTTGATAAAAGAAGTGAAGGAGGCATTGGAGAGCCTATGCAGAGGTAAAGTACCAGGGATCAGATGGGCTGCGGATAGATTTGTTTAGGGATGAGCCTGATGTGTGGGCGCCCATTTTAAAGCGGGTGTTTGATTGTTTCGCCATGACAGGGAATGTGGCACAGTCTTGGCATAGTGCATTAATAGTACCTATCTATTAAAAGGGGGACCATAAATTGCCATGTAACTATAGACCGATATCTTTACTTGATGCTCCAGGCAAAGTATATGCGAAAGTATTAACTACACGGTTTAAAAAATGGTCAGCCGAGAATGGCATTTTGAATCACCTCCAAGCAGGGTTCCTTCCAGGCATTAGCACCCTGGATCAGTGCGCACGCTTGAATGGCATTATATCTAAGCATGTAATGGCACAAAAGCTCAGGGTTTACGCCGTTTTTGTGGGTTTATGAACAGCATTTGATAACGTATGTCATATCAAGTTATGGCATGTCCTGAGAGAAAAAGGAATCTCTTTATATTGTAACACCAGGGCAGCTGTGAGGTGGGGGATGGACACTGAGATTACTGATTACTTTGCTGTTGAGAAGGGGGTTTGGCAGGGGTGCATGCTGGCCTCCATTCTTTTCTGTTTATTCATAAATGTCATCATAGAGGCACTGCTGGTGGCATGTCTTTGGGACAGATTCCCAGCACTGTTCTCTACTAACAATGTGGTTTTCTTATCCACAACCCTGAGGGGGTTAAAACATAACCTAAAATGTTCTATTCACAGATATAGGAAAAACTGGCATTTTACCCTCTTTGTGGAGTGAGAGCCATATTCCTCCCATTTATAAGAAAGGACAACACTGCGACCCTAGAAATTATCGACTTCTGGCAATGCTGGACATCCCGGCAAAGGTGTTTGCTAGGACCTTACTTGCTGAGTTAAACACATGGATAATCAACCATGACATATCGAGCAAATACCAGACAGGCTTTCGAGCAAAGTCAAGTACGAGTCACAACATCTTGACCTTAGTATCCTCAGTGGAATATTGCTGGATGTGTCGAAAAACAAAGGTTTATGCAGCCTATATAGATTTTAGTGCCGCATTCGACACTTTAGTGAGGAATAATCTTTGGCGCAAACTAATTGGAATATTCCCAGTGGCCTTCTAAAGATGTTGACCCTCTTGCACACTGACACAAGTGTTAAGGTTTGATTAAATGGTATGGGCCTACTTTCTGCATCTATCTCAACAGGTACAGGGGTTAAACAAGGCCGCATAGTCGCGGCAACCTTGTTTAATCTGTATTTAGCTGATTTGGCATTGTCTTTTAACCAACGACTACTACATCCAATAAAGGTTGGCACCCAGCATATTAGTTGGCTTGGCTATGCAGACAAGGTCTTACTACTTGACTATACACCTAAGGGACTAGGCAGCTTTGCGAAAGAGAACAGCTTGCAGATAAACACAGAAAAAAGTAAAATAATGATATTTGCAGGTAAAACCAGATCTAACAAGTCCCTGAGTTGGACCTTGGCTACGAAGAAATTGGAGCGTGTTATGTGTATCTGGGACTGCTTATTGATGAGAACTTATTGATGAGAACTTGAATTGGAAGGCCCATTGGAAAAGAGCAAAGATCAAGTATTGGAATTTAGTTGGTTTAGTAAGTGGTTTTATTGGAAGAAATGGCGGACTATCGGTACAAACTGTCTTGTTGCTCTATACTATGAAAATTGTACCTGTGTTGACATACGGGATTGAGATTTGGGGGCATGGTTTCATTAAAGAACTGAAAATATTTGAGGCAAAAATGCTCAGGAAATTATTTCGCATGCCCCAAGCTGTGTCCGTAGAATTTTTTTATCTTGCGTTTGAGCTCACATGTATTCAGTCTACTGTAATCAATAGATCCTTCATGCGTGCAGTCGATCTGATGACTCTGGATAATAATACCATTACTGGCGATTATGCAAAAGCATTTTTAAGCCTTGATAACTTCATACAATTTGGCATATGGGGGAAAATATTTACCGCTTTCAATAAATGGAAACAAGGATGTGCTCTTAATCTACTTCCAAATAACATCAATCGAATGGTTGAAAAAGAAGATCAAATTGTATGACCATGGAAACAACACGGTCCTCCTTAGCACGAATTCCCAAGTGGTTCCTTTATTGAATATATTATGGCAAGAAATTGCTTGCCGAAATATATTGAGGCGTTTCCTGAGGCTTGGGTGGTTAGAGAATATCTGTTACTGAAATTTAACCAGAGTAAATTGTTGAGTAGCTTTAATGCCACTGCCCACCGGCCTCATAATAGATGTAATTGCAGGCTATGTGGAGAAAACACGTGTGAATCTCTTGAGCATATAATGACTGAATGCTCTAGCTTGCATCGCATTAGAAATCAATGCATGAAAACCTACTCCAACAGTTCTTGGATGATCCCAAACTCTTGTGGAAAATGTTTATGGATGGTAATGATGTGAATTTTATGTTTCATATTATCAGATTTTATTGAAAATCTATTCAAATATTTGAAATTTATGAAATATCAAGTATACATCTCTTGGTCCCGTACCTAGCTCTATATCCAGTAGTATTTGAAACCTGATGTGAATGTATATATGTAGAATGTTACTCTTTTTAATGAATTCTTTGTTTTTAACTGGATGAATTGTTGTGTACTGGTGTAGTGTCTATTTTGTGTTTTGTGTTGTATATACAAAGCAATTTTGCTGTAAGTATATTAATACAAATTGTAATTGAAAATGTTTTATGCAGAAATGCCAAGATTTTCCTATGTCACTTAACCTTGAGAAGACCACAGTGATGGTTTTTGATAGAAGGAACCAGAAGAAAATGAAACTAACCATCTCGATATGTGATTATGTGCTAGAGCAGGTGCAGCACTATGACTATTTGAGGATTAGATTTGCTGAGGATCACACATGGGCATCTCATCTTGTTAAAGCTGCAGCTACTCTGGAAAAATATAGCAGGGGAATACGCTGCCTTCATAACAAAATGGGAAGGGGTGTTACCCCTGCTATCAAACTGTATCAAGAGCAGGGTAGGGCCACAGCCTTGTATGGAGCAGACATTTGGGGTCACTGCTCCTCGGCAGAGCTGAGTCTGGTGGATAATGTCTTCCTTAGGAGCCTTCTTATGCAATCCAAGGGAGTTCCTATGGCACGTCTAAGGTGGGAGTGTGCCATAAAATCCATTGGTGAAGTCATAGCCACGAAGCCACTGATGTACTAAGCAAGGCTCTGGAGTACTCCTGAACTTGCTAAATATTATGAAGCAATGACAAATATGAGAGGCATAGCAGGTTCGAGCACTATGCCCTGGCTGTGATTTGTCAAGAGTAGCTTAGAGAAATTGGGTATGGGGCTTCTCTGGACAAGCATCTCAAGGCTTACGTTTGTTGCAAGTCAAAGGGCTACAAGCAGATAAGTCATCCTTTTTCCATAGCAACTCTTCAAGTTCTACGAGTCCAATGAAGGACTCTTCTTGCCTCCTGTGTAAAGAACAATGCGTACTGGCGTACTGGCTGATCGCCTTAAAAAGAAAAAACAGGTTAAGATTACCTGTTTTTCTCAGTCTGCTGAACCCGTGTCTCTACCTTTATCCCCCCAAATAATCACAGCAACTTTAGTAACAACAGAACCCTCTGTGGTTCCAGTCCCATTGCCAACTCCACCATCAACAGAACCCTCTGTGATTCCTGTTCCACTGGCTCCAACTTTTGTGGTCGGAGTTGTGTTGGCATATAACCAATCCGATTCAGGAGAATGCACTGATTCAATCATGCTAGATTAATCTTTTTTGCGACTATGCCCTGATCTGGGGATTAATCCTTTCTACCGCTTTCACCAGCTAATTGTATGAGGCCGGACATAGGTCCAGCTACTGTGCTTATTTTATCTGAGCCTGAACGGATTCCACAAGTAGTGTCCTCCTCGTTACATCACCCAGAGGATTACTTTACACCCAGAAATGTTCAAATGTGGCGCGAATAGAATATCCTCCCTAACTTGGATACTTTGGTCCATCCTCTACTTCGTCCTTACACCTGGTACTAGAGTCACTACTAAGGCTGTACTATAACATCAAGGACATTGTTCAAGAAAATGCTAATAAGATCTCATTCATTGATCACAATGTAAAAACCCTATTGCAGCCCTTCTGGAAGCCTACTGACAACTTTTCTTGTGAGAGCGGATTGGAGTTGGACTCATACAAATCAGACATGGTGGAGGAAAATGTAGTGGATTGGGAGGAAGGCGTTAATACCCCTACACCGTTGCTGGAATGCCATTGCAGGCAGAGTTGATCCCCTGTCCTGTTTGCGACACCTATAGAGAAAGGGCCTCTGAGTGAGGAGGGCCATAGTGAGGTCTGTGCGGGCCAACAAGACACATTGTTCGTCTGTCTAACAAATCCATATATATAAAAGAGGAAATCCTGACTGACTGATCAACATACAGCTCAAACTGTTTAACCTAGGAACATGAAATTTGGAAGGTACATTGTTTTCATGACGTAGGCACGCACTGAGGAAGGATTTTGGTTAATTCCGTCCCTAACGAGGTGAAAAGGGTGATGAAGGACTGACTGACTCATCAACGCCCAGCTCAAACTGTTTAACCTAGGAATGGGAAATTTTGATGGTGCTTTGTTTTCCTGACATAGGCACCCACTAAGGAAGGATTTGGGGAAATTCCATCCCTAAGGGGGTAAAAAGGGGGCTGGGGTGAATGTTTTTATGAATAATAATAATTTGACATTTATATAGCGCTACGAACCCTCAGGTATCTGAGCGCTGCTTATTATTACCCACGGTGTGTGGTGCTCATTTATCGACCTCGGAAGGATGAAAGGCTGAGTTTGGCCCGACCGGGATTCAAACCTGCGTTAGCAGACTCTGCACGGATGTCAAAGCGAGCGCTCTACTCACTGTGCCACTTGACCGGCTAGTGAAGATACTTATATCTCAAAAACTGAAGATTTTACAGATGTGGAAATTGGAATTTAGATTATTCTTCAAAAATAGAGAAACACGTGTTTTACCATTTTCCGAAAATCCAGTTAAGGGACGTGGAATTTGCAAAATGATGTGTCTTCAGGTCAGTTCGCCAAAATGCTTCTTAAAATTGGTAATGGATAGTATCCTGTATTTGAGAGCAAAATTGTCATCCCTTCCGACATAGACACAGTCGTCAATTCCCTAGCAAACCTCACATGCAAAATGTACCCCGACATAAAAAATCTAATGGAGAAATCTACAGAATGGTTATGTGAGCATGCCATTTTAACGACAAAGAACAGCATGGCTGCCATAATCAATAAGATACTTATTAATTCTTTTGGAGGAGTGCTAATTAAGTGCAAATATGTAAACTCAGTGGTTCAAAGTGATGACACAGTCCACTACCCCGTTGAGTTCTTGAACACTTTAAATCCTCCTGGTCTTCCCGAACAAAAACCTCTTCTCAAAGTGGGAGCACCTATGATATTATTGCAGAACCGCAACCCATCTAAGCTCTGTAATGGCACCAGATTGTGAATGAAAGCCCTCCACAGAAATGTGATTGAAGCTACAGTGCTAACCGGTTCTGGGCAGTGGGAGTCCATGTTCATGCCACAAACACCTCTTATACCTTCAGAATATCCATTTGAATTTAAGCGAATTCAGTTCCCCTTAACGGTTTGTATCACCATGACCATCAACAAATCTCAGGGGCAAACTTTAAAGGTAGCAGGGATTGACCTAAAGGAAGACTGTTCATCGCATGAGCAGTTTTACGTGGCCTGTTCCAGAATGAGCTCACCTAACTCTTTGGTAATCCTAGCACCTGAAGGGAGAACTACTGATGTAGTTTACAAAGAAGTACTCACATTTTTTATTTGTATGTTGCAGATGCCAAGTAAGTGATATCATTTTTCTGTCTGTCTCATTGTCTGTTTGTAATTACAGCATGAAAAAGTTTCTTGATGCACATCAATGGAACAACTATCTTTATCTTGTAGCAAATATGCCCCGACTAACGTCTGTAATAAACATTGCTTATTACGTTAAGACATCAACTTGTTAATTATATTTTGTACGGTTTGAACAAAAGCGCATGTGTCTTTTAAAAACAATTGTACCAAATCGCCAAATCCACGCAAGCAAAGCTGCGGGAAATAGATAGTCTAAGAATAAAACTAAACACAAAGGGAAACAGCAGAAAAAGAGATCTTAGAACTTACCAAACAACAACAATAACAAACCAAAAATCCTCAAGAAAATGTCTCTGCAATCTTCCGAATGAGGGAGAAATAATTGACCTTAATACGCAGGATTCTATATTTTAGGATAGCGCAAGTTGGCAACAGTCCAAACTTATCTATGCCTGTTACTCAGAATAAGAAGGACAATGCAACAACATAGAAGAAGATTGCTACTTCCCTTCTTCCTACTGGTAACCCTGATCCAAGTCAGGGGTTGAATCTAGGAGTTCAGGTTGTTACCTCTTAAGTGGCACAAGTTTCAGATCTGTTTGCTTTAAAACTAATGACTATGTCAACGCCCTAAATGAGAGATAAGGATGTGCAACTATCTAGAGGAGGTGATATGGGGGTCGTATCTACGGACCCGCAGACCCAAGTAAATTCACAGATGTCGCCACCGGGTCTATCCTGTCTTTATGACGAAAGAATCATTGGTTTGGAGAACACTGTTCCAGTCAACGGAGAACTACAACTGAATTGAAGCAAATTACTTGATATATTTTCTCAAATCCCTGCTTTGCGAGTACTTCATACATGGAACATTGATTATGTCGCTATGCCGGACTATGGTGTAGATAAATTGGTGATTTATTTTTACTCTGGTGGACACAAAGTGATAGTGTTGTCAACATCAGATGTTTTTATTGTAGTTGAAGGGTTGGATAAAGGTCTGTCTCTCCCTATCCTAAGATCTCTCTACCTAGAAAACGAAAACTAAATATCAGTCCATGTCTCATCGTCAAAATTATATACACTGTCCTTGTGTTCAAAACATCTGACCCTCACACTAAAGATGAACAACTAAAAGTGTAAGGAAAGTGTCTTTGATGTAAGTTTGATAAAAAAAGGTGTTAAAAACAAATAGATAAATCCAACAAAATAATGCTTGGACCCAGAGGGAGAATTCCCTTCCCCTAGATGTCTCAGGTTGGATGGCAAAAAGTGTCTCTTGAAAATAATGATTTCTTGAAGATGGCAACACATTTCATTTCCATGTAATCACTTCTCGAGGATGGCAAAAGTATTTCTTTCAAATAACCACTTCGCAAGGATGGTAACATTTTCCCCTTTTTAAGCAATTACTTCTTAAGCATAGTGAAGTCAGTTCTTTAAGGATGGTAGAAGTATCAATGTCCCTTTCAAAACAATTACTTCTTATGGAGATCCTCCTGGTATACTCCCCTGCCAGGAAGCCTTTAATAGATTTCTCAGATCCCCTGGCATCCTCTCCTGCAAGGTATATCTTCACAATATGAATTTAGTTCTCTTATTTCAACTTTCGTTAATGTTACCAAGGATTCACAACCTGACGACGGGGAATATTCAAGAGCATGTGAATCCATGAAAGATACCAATGCTGGAGAACAGGTGTTACAGGTAAGTAACTTATTCCTTCTTGTTGATGACTTAGCATCAGGGCACAAATGAGGCAGGCTTCTTCATCAGTGCATAGTTGGAGGCTCTGTCACTATGGTCATGGTTGGTTGAGTTCTTATGGTTGGTCAATCTCCTTCCCGATTGCTACAAGATGCTCTCCGAACCCAGAACCAACAGTCCCAGTGGGGGTGTAGCCTTGATTTTACCAGAGTGGATCCCTGCTTCTATCATTCCAATGCAGTACTACTCCTGCTTTGAATGCCTGGCCTGCAGGCTCTCTATCTCTCCTGGCCTCACTCTCACTATGGCCACTATCTACAGGCCACCTGGCCAGGTCGCCCTCTTCCTCCCTGCGTGGGCTGACCTCTCCTCCTTGCCTCTACCTCTCAACTTCTCCTCCTCGGAGACTTGAACATCCACCTGGATGCTACGAGCCATTCCTCAGGACTCTTTCACAACCTCTGCGATTCACTCTCTCTATTCTTCCCCCTGGCCCGACTCCGTCGAGTGATCACTTTCTCCTTCCTTCCCACCTCTTTCTTTCTTTCCCACAGGTCAAGCCGACTCCAGCACTGCCACCTGCCTTCTCGGTCATCCGACCTATGAAACGTGTGTCAGTTGTGGCTTTCCCCACTACTTTCTTTCCTCCTGCACCTTTGGCTGAATCACACCCTGACACAGCCCTCTATAACCTTCATCTCTCTATCTCTAAAACTCTGGATGTCCTTGCCCCTGTCATGAGGATCCGCTTGAAGCCCAAATCCAAGTGCAACTCTTGGTACGATTCGGACCTCGCCGGCCCTTAACCGCAAGTGTGGGGCAGTGGAGAGGAAGTGGAGGCATTGGGTGCACCCCCTGACAAACTGTCCTGCCGCCTGCTCAAAAGGCAGTACAGACTCTCTGTCCTCTCTAAGAAGAGAGCCTTCATCCAAGCCTGCATCTCTGCAGCATCTAACAACTTGGCCAAACTTTTCAAAATCTGCAAGGAACTGGCCAATCCTGCTGCAGTCGCCACCTCTCCTGTTCGTTCCCAGCCCCTCCGCATGGCCTTGGCCTCTCATTTCACTACTAAAACCCAGGACATCCTGTCCACCCTCTCTTCCTCCACCACTCCTGGCCCATCTAAGGCCGTCTCTCCTCCACCTTTTCCTCCTTTCCCCTGTTCACGCCAGATGATGTTTCTAGACAAGTCCGACCTATGAAAGTCTTGTCAAAGCATGTTCTCCCCTGCTCATCCAGAACCATCAAGGACCACATTGACACCCTTGCTCCAGCCTTTGCCACTGGAACTTTCATCACTTCTTTCCTGGGCAAACTCTTGGAAATGCTGGCCATCTCCCAGCTTAATCTACATACTGAATCTGTGGTTGTTTCCATGACCGCCAGTCTGGCTTCAGAGCTGCCAGAAGCACGAAAACTGCTCTCCTGAACACCCATGAAGACTTGCTGTCCAATCTTGACTCTCATCTCCCTTCTGTCCTCATTCTCCTCAATCTATTCACTGCTTTTGACACAGTCAACCATGACAAACTGCTCAATCGTCTCCGTGACAACCATAGTATTACTGATCAGGTCCTGGCCTGGTTGACTTTCTTTCTCACTGACTGACCCTCGCAGGTCAAACTGAGGTCTTTCCTCTCTTCTATCCCTCTCTCTCTACTTGTGGTGTTCTCCAGGGGTCTAACCACTCTCCCTGGCTCTTCGACCACTACCTGGCACCTCTTGCCCACTGCATTGCTACTTTCTGCTCCAATTTTCAATGTTATGCAGATGACACTCAGCTCTCTTTCAGGTTCCCCTCAGCAACATCTGCTTCTTCTCTCATACCAGACAGTCTGGCCACAATTCAGGAATGGTGTGCCGCCAATGATCTCTGCCTTAATGCCAGTAAGATCAAGATCCTCCTCTTTGGGAACCCTGCTCCCTCCTTTCCTCTCTCTCTCTGGCTGACCACTCTGCACCCTCTTCCTTCTCCTTCCTGTGAGGTTAAGAACCTTTGTATCATATTCGATTCCACCTTCTCCTTCTCTCCTCACATCTCTGACGTCTCTATGTAGTCAAACTATCTGCTGCACCGCCTAAGAGGTATTCTTCCTTTTCTCGATTTCCCTCAGAAGCTCACTGTCTCCAGAGCTCTGGTCATCTCTAGGCTGGACTATTGCAACAGCCTCTTTCTAAACCTTCCTGTCTCTACTCTTCGACCTTTACAGGACCTTCCTTCTCACTTCCGCTTTCTCTCTACCTCTCCCCTGCTGATGCACCTGACTGCTACGCACACTGGTCACACTGGTCACCTGGTCACCCTCTGAACTCTGGCCCATGCTCCTGCATGTCCAGTTGCCCTTGCACTGCCTCCGGGCTCCCCAACACTTAAAGGTCTGTATCTGCAACCCTACAGTCCCTTCTTCCTGCAGTTATGAGCCACCCACTGGCTGCACGTGTGAGTTAACTGCACTTCCTCTTCCTTTCCCCATGGCACTTCTCCCCTCCCTCTCCCCCTTGCCACTTCTCCCCTTTCCTCTTCCCCACACTTGCGCAATCTGAATGACACAAGGCCTATTAAGATCATTATTTTGTCCTCCCTTTGTTTCCCCCTCCTTGTCTTGTCTCGCATAGAAACACTTGTGTACAGGCGCGTTATAAATGCCATATCATATCATAATATAGAGGCATGATGTTACTGGATTCAAATCTTTTCAATAAATAAAAGGATGGACTGCAAAGGAATTGATTTGTTATTTGTGGCATAAATGATATTTGTGTTTTTCTTCAGAAAACATTTGCCTTAAGTTCCAATTAGGGTATTCCATTCATTTTCCTGGGAAGTAGATAACAGTCCACATGCTAACAACTGCAAGAAGGCTCAACACACTGGCATCATGACTCCTTTTGACTATAATAAGCACTGTTTGCTACAGTGTACTCAATAGGAAAAAAGTTCCTAATTAAGGAACTCCCGTCCCCTGCACACTTTCAATGGCTCAATCAATGAGCCCAACCATTAGGGAAAATGTTTTTATGTGTGTGTATGTAATACTTTGTACACTTTCAGTTTTTTTGTTCAAGATCATTATCATACAAAATTCAATTTAAACATCAACATTTTTTCATAAAATGTTTAATAATAATCATGTGGAGCAACGCGTTTCGAGAAAAGTTCTCTTCTTCAGGGGCAAGTATAAACATTCACAATATTTCTAGAAAAAATTCAAAGAAAATATATAATATAATATTGCAATTGAAAACTAATGACTCGTAGTTTAAGTACACAAAATAGTTGTTAACTTGAATAATACTGTATCAAAAAAGTAAATCAAATAAAGTAATTTCACTGGGACTTCTAATCCTTATCTACGTAGCTGACCTTGTAATCAAACCTTTCTCCCTCTATCAGAATTATTCTTAGTCCTAATTTGGATCTCTAATATTGGTTACACTTATTTGTTGAACATACTGATAAAATAAGACTGTCAAGGTATAAATTACCCCTTATTCTGATATGCATTCCCAAAATTGCAATTGAAGATAGCAGGTTTGGTTGGTTGGGTCCTCAGGATTAATGTTTTATTGTCTATTCAATGTTACTCTTAAGGTAGTGGAATATTATGTCATATTACTAACCTTGGTGATTCTCTATTGCGAAACCAATTGTAATGCTTCATTTATCGCTGTTGGTCTTCTAATTTTAAACAGCTTCCATATCTTAAGGAGCCATAAAGACTCTTCCTAAGGGGGAGATAACATTATGATGTGCGTTTTGTAATGCCTAGCAATTCCAATCAGGTTTGGTAGATAAGAGTACCTTACCTAACGTAGATCTATAGTTGTCATTAACAATGTCAAATCTGGGTTAATTTGCAATTGTTATTCAATTCTCCAATAGAGATGTTCTCCTACTCATGTGTTACGGATAGGATACCTATGGATACACAGTAATATGGATGTCAGATATTGCTGTTCTAATTTAAGCAATTGTGACCCTAATATGTAAAAAAAAGTGTTTTAGCTTACCAATAGAAAGGGATGGTCTGTGCTAGACCTTTAGGTAGTAGGGCTGAGGTTATGGCGCTGTGCATTCAGAATTACATCCATCAAGTCTGTTTTTTTGTAACCAAAAAAAGGGGATAAAACATGTAAGGGTCTATTGCAGTGCAAATATAGACTCAATAAGAGGGAGTGGGGTATGAGGCTTACCTTTCTTTGCAAAGAGAATGGTTACTAGCATCACCACGCTGCAATCCACCTTGTGTGTGCTTTAAAAAAAAAAGATGGGCGCTTTATATTGCAGCTTTTACGGATGACATCATCATGTATGAACGTACGATGATGTCACAATGTAAACAACGAGTCATGTGTAATATTGCCGGACTAGTTTCTACAATAAAACAAGATCATGGCTGTTTAAACAAAATACTTAAGTGGAAAGTGAGTGGTCAAGTACTAAAGTGTCACATTCTCACATTTTGCAGTATATATTAGAAGATGGGTGCCACATGATCATTAGAGATATATTGTGATCGTAGAGTTTTCACAATGATATGTTAAAGGGAAAATTAAGTATCCTTATGGGCTGCATATCATTAATCTGTTCTGTATTATTACTCCATATTAAAGGAATGTTTGTGTGCATAAGCTCACAAACCTATGTCATAAGTATATGCCTAGTCTAACGTAGATATTGGTGTTTTACTGTAAATCTAACAACCTGTTAAGATATAATCCTGTCTCTCTCATGGAGATCACATTCTAAATCAGAGGTTCCAATGCCCAGTTTACCAAGGCACTTAGCAATCCTCTGTCTCATTCAAGGAGATCACAATCTACTATGATATAGTTGCCAATATAACCATTTGCATCAAGACATTAGTTTTAATGTTACACCCTGTTGGAATATTGAGTTTAAGGATAAGAGGATTATATAATTAAGTAATATTCTGTCTCTTACAAGGAGAGGTTTAGTTTTCAATTGCAATATTAATAATTATATATTTTTCTAGAAATATTGTGAATGTTTATACTTCCCCCTGAAGAAGAGAACTTTTCTCAAAATGCATTGGGCCACATGAATATTATTAAAAGTTTTATGAAAAAATGTTGATGTTTAAATTGAATATTGTATGATAATGATCTTGAACAAAAAACAGAAAGTGTACTAAGTATTACAGACACACACATAAAAACATTTTTCCTAATGGTTGGGCTCATTGATTGATACAGTGTGCAGGGGACGAGAGTTCCTTAATTGGGAACCTTTTTCTGTTTCACTGTTTTTAAGTTGGCAGTTTCTAAGTAAGAATGTGCACAACAACACGTTTTGTTTGTGCAAGTTTTGGGAAAAACAAAATGTTGCAGTACTAGAACTCTGTGGTGCTGTGGATGGTCAAGGACAATGCCTGTCAAATGTTTTCTTGTCATTTTATTTAGCAAACATAAAATTACATTAGTTTGTCAATTGGTGTTTGTTTCTAATAGTATGTGTCCTTTTTGCAGACTGGATGATGATGACACATACTGCCGAACAGTGACAGAATATGCTCGAGCATGTTCACATTCCGGCTTTCCTATCCGAGACTGGAGGGATGACTTTCCTGCCTGCAGTAAGTTCCATTTGTAAATTTCGTTGACACTTATAAGAAAGATTCCGTTCATAGCTACTACCGTAGTTACGGTTGAAGGTTGCCAGTGCAAATCCATTATGTTACCCTTTGTCATGTACTCCTTTGAATTACAATCACTGTTGAATGGATGCATAGGTTTCAATATTTATTTTTATACCATTTTTATAAAGAAGAATAAAAATACACAATTTCAGAACAGAACAATGGCATAGAAACTTTGTATCTGATATTGACTGATGTCCATCCATTCACCTCTCCATCATTTTCTTGTTTGACTGGAGGAAACTGCAGCCAGTGCTTCTTTCCTAAAATGTTTTTTGCACTTAATTAATTGTATACAACTTTTAAGTGTGGCAATGCAAGAGGAAATGTGCTTGGATGTGTTCAGCCCTCCCCTCAGCCACTTAGCTAAATCTCTATGATTCACTGTGGGTAGCAATCTATCCTTTCAAGAACACATTGCAAAAAAGGCTTGAAAAGCATTGTATCGTATCTCTCTACTACACAAGTTGAAGCCCTTCTTTCTGCCTGTGGACTTTGGAGTTTTGGGGCAGACTCTAGTGAGCTTGCATATGGACAGGTTTAATGCCCTCCTTGCAGGGCTCACAGCTGCGCACCCGGCCCCTCCCAAAAGGACACACCACTCAGAGGCTCACTACATCACCGGCTCTAGGAAATGTGACCACATCACCCCCACCATGCGTAAATTGCACTGGCTCCCCATACCAGCTATGATATGGTTCAAAACTGTGTGCTTCACCTACGAGGAAATCACTGTGGGTATGCCGGCCTACTTGATTGCCAAACAAAAAACATCGGACGGCACATGGTGAGTTAGCAGCAAGACAATCACCAGACTGAAATGTAGGCTGGTCTGTAGGGAGAAAACTAGGGAACAGTTATTCTCGTGATACACTGGTCCATCACTGTGCAACCTGGACTGCTTCAAGTCTCCTTCAGTTTAGGAAAGAACTGAAGACCTTGCTTTTCCAGCAACACCTTGGTGTAACCTAGATTCTGGCTATCTTGTGCACACCTCCCTTCTTATATTGTACTGTGATTATTATTACTAATGCTTACTTGATGATTTCTTAAATTCTTGCTACTAATGTTTTGTTCTAACACCTGTGCACAGCTCCCTTGCTCCCGAACTAGGTTTGTGCTATAAACATATATAATGATGTTAATGAAATTAATCTTGACTTTCAAAGTGGTCATACTGAACACTCCATTGTGTGTGTGAATCAAATAAGACCTTGTCTAGAGTGTGTATGGGTGTGTTTGTGTTTGTGTATGTTGTTTTTAAATAATTTTTCCGTAATTTCCTTTTTTTGTCAATACATTTTATTTACATAAGTCTGACATCACTTCAGATCCCAATACCTTTCAAAAGATAGTCTAATCAAGAAATGTTCCTGACGGTGATAAAATATAATGTTTTGACTGACTTAAAAAAAGAGACCCAATTAATTCATGAAACTACAAAATCTAATTGGGTCAAATCTTTACAGTCCTGTAATATTTACATCCTTGCAATTAATATTATTTGAAGAACCAGCCAGCAATACGTCCCACCAAATTCCTTGTTCCCCCCAAAATAATCAGAGAAACTGAAAGGGATAAAGGGACTTCCATACTTTTTGACACTCTCTGCACCACTGTCTTCCAGTGAACAATCATTGGCGGATGTGAAATAAACCCATGTTACATTAGATAGACCACACCTCACACAAAATTGATGAAGTACTACTGATCTAACCAGTATGGGTAGTTTAAACCATAAAGGTAACTTTATAGTGATGAAAACAATACTTGATTGCAAACAGTGCCTTCTTTGCTGCTCATAAACTCTCCATGGGTACAGCAACTATATCCTCACTGGGAAATATGTCTTCAGGTCTTGGTTCTTTACCACTATGACAAACCTAGTAGTACCTAGAGCTTACTCCCCTCCCTATTAATTCTCTGACAGACTAGCAACTTCGGGGCCCCTAATATCCAATGGCTCCTCATTTCTCAAGTTCCTCGTGTGCAAGTGTTTGTAAATGTGTTTTTGTGACAACCCATACTTGTTTTTGATAAACAAAACTATGCATAGATTGGGCTACATAAAGATGTTGTAATTTTAGCAGTCCATTTTGAGTCCAAAACTATAATAGTATTCGAGAAAGTACTATAGGACTCATTCCTAGTTTGGTGGTTCAGTAAAATCTCTTAACTGGTTTCAAGTTTTGGTCATAGACCTGGTTTTGCCCTTCTCCTGAGAGAATATGTTTTTCCTGGGTTTTGTACCTGGTTTATGTCTTGGATTACTGTGAATGGATCAATCAGAAATGTTTGAGGGAGAAAAAACCTGAAAGTAATTTGAACGAAAATGACTTTCGGTTTTCACTTCACAGAACATTTCTGACAACCCACTGCCCCCCACCTCCTTAATTACCTCTTGGTGGAACACCTCCTTATGTGCCGCCGTCTCCTGCTTCCCTCTGTGACGACGGTTCCCTTCACTTACGTGAATGGGAGCCGGCCCTGCAAGGTCCTCTTAAATAAAATTGTATTCATTGGGGAGCGGGGGACACCCCGCAATACGCGATGGTATTATACTGAACAAGGGTGCAGGGGACATCCCCGCATTCCCCACGGCCTTTGTTCACTATAATGACACCGAATGGGGGATTTGTTCGAAACTTTCAGCTGTAGTAATTTTCATACAGACGTTTTTCAAATAAATCTCCAATTCGTTTTTTTTATTTCATAAAATATACGGATTCCTTATGTCTGTGGGCTAATAGCCCTGTCTTTCTCTATCTCTTTAATACTACATTGTTCCTGTGCATGATGGTGCTTTGTTTTCCCCCTTTCCCAGGGTATTTTGTCTCACTGGTTCTCTCTCTTATTATCCAGCTTCTTATCAACCTTTTCTTTTGGTTTGTAATCTTCGTATCTATTTGTTTACCAAGTTAACACTCTTTCATATCTTCTACTGTGACGAGTTAACTGGCTGTTATAATGATTTTCTCTTGATCCACAATCTTTATATCTGTTTGTCTTCAAATATAATTCTGTTTCAAATCTTCTACTGTGACTAGTTAGCTGTGCGATATACTGATCCTCTGCATCTCCCCACACCTCTGGTTCTGCTGGTTACCTTAGTTCTGGAAGAAGAAGGTTGTCGGAAGGTGTTGGTCTCAAAGTCCCTCTCTCACTTCCTCTGTATCAGGGACGCTGACTTCTCTCCAGCATTCGCATCCTCTGTGTCTCTCTCCTTCTCTATGTGTCCCTGTGCTCACCTGCACTCACGGACACATTGTGGTCCTCAGTTGCTGACGGTCTCGGCGATGTTCTTCGGGCCGACGATCCTCCACAGATTTGTCTCTGTGGTCTTGCCACCAGCTCTGCTTGGGCTTCTGCCCTGTCGGCTTCTTAGGTCTCGAGACGGCCGAAGTTTGCGTGTCTTGTGTAGCAGCTGCAAGCGAGTTTGAAACTCGTGGGTTTCCTGATTTTCGTTCTTGTCCGATGTCATGCAGCTTGGGGCCTTCCACAGCCTGCGTCTATGATCATCTCTCACTTATCCTGCTTCTCTCTGTCTCCTGTTTGGATGCACGCTCTTTAACATACTCGTCCCAGTAAAGTGTATATCTAGAATCTAGATTTAAACGGAAACAACCTTTTCTCACAAGATAACAATATCCCTTAGGAGTTTCTTTGTGACAGTCTTGACAGTTAGTATTTTCTTGTGTCTTAAAACATCCCATGCAGGCCATGCTATGTCCAGCTTGCAGGAGTTCCTCCTGGGAATGGGAGTCCTTGTCCCCTAAGTGGGAGTCTCTCCCGGTGGGATCACACTTGGCTCTATCCCTGGAGAGGTATTGTGGAGCGGGTTCACCTCCCTATCCTCACAGCAGGGTTCTCCCCTTTGGAGAAAAGGGACGAATTCCATCGGTTCATCATAGTGCATAATGGCGCAAGCGTACACTGTACTTCAACCATATTGGTCTAAACCAAGCTCTTCTTGTTCTCAAGTATGAGGGGCAAATTAAAATAAAATGCGAAAGATTTTCAAAAACATCCTTGCGAAATAGGCAATATTTCTCGGTCTACTACTCATACTTCACTTCGACCGAAAGGAGTACATCGGGAAAATTCCCTATCGCATTTTGGCAAATGGAAGAACTCTAGTTTATCAAGATACATACTACTTAGCTGGACACACTCTGGATGCTCTCATACACTGTGACCTTTTTCTCTCCCCCACTACTCACCCCTCTCTCCTGGTCTGACCATTCTCTCCTCTCCTCCCTCTTGAGTCCCCTTGGCCCCCTGAGCACCCCCCCCGAAGGTCCCTCCAACCTCGTTTGCTAACATCCAGCCCGATGAAACAAGTGTCCGCAGCTGCCTTTGCTTCCACCTTCATCCCCCCTCACTGCACCCCACCATCTCAACAACCTCCACCTTTCCATCACCAATACTCATGACATTCTTGCCCCAGTCATGAGGATCCGCTTGAAACTTGTGGCCCTGAAACCTCAGGCTCATCCTCTGACAATCTGACCTGACGCATGCTGCAAAGGCAATACAGACACTCCATCCGCCCACATTCAGACACAAGTTTCCGGTGCATCCAATAACATGGCTGAACTTTTCAGGATCTGCAGGGAAATAGCCAACCCCTCCTCAGTCTTCTACTTCCCAGGCCCTCTGCAATGCACTGGCCTCAAACATTGCCTCCAAAACTCAGGACATCCTTTCCACCCTTGCTACACACCATCACAACCCATCTCACACCTCCTCACCTCTATCCCCCCTTCCTCCTCCGTCCTTATTCTCCTCCTTCACCCCTGACACACCTGAAGAAGTTACCAGAGTTGTCCGCTCCATGAAGACCTCTTCTAAGCAGGTTTCCCCCTGCTCAACCAGGACCATCAAGGATAACATTGGCTCTCTTGCCACTGCTGTCGCTGATTTCTGAAATCACTCTTTTGTCACAGGATCTTTCCCCTCCTCCCTTAAGCACTCCCTTGTGTGCCCACTCCTGAAAAAAACATTCATCAGCTACTAGCTGCCCTACCATCTACTTCCCTATTTCCATCACCCCCTTCCTCGGGAAACTGTTGGAGAAGTTGGTTTTGCTCCAACTCAACTCAAATCCTGAACTTGTTGGTTGTTTCCACGACCATCAATCTGGATTTCAAGCATCCAGAGGCACGGAAACTGCTCTTCTGGACAGCTGTGAAGAACTGCTTGCATCTCTGGACTCCAAATCCCCTGCTGTCCTTATCCTTCTCAATCTCTCCTCTGTCTTTGACACAGTCAACCATTCCATCCTCATACAAAGGCTCCACAATAACCTTGTTAACTCGCAACGGGCACTGGACTGGCTGACATCCTTCATTACTGACCGCTCTTCCCAAGTCATCCTGGGCACCTTCTCCTCTCCTACTTCCGTCTCAACCTGCTGTGGTGTCCTCCAGGGTTCTATCCTCTCTCCCTGGCTCTTTAACATCTACTTTGCTCTACTTGTATTCCTCATCTCCTCCTTCTCTTCCAACTTCCAGTGTTATGCAGATGACACACAGCTCTTTTTCAAACTCCCTAACAACCCTCTTGCACCCTCCATCATCCCTGACAGCCTTTCTGCCATTCAGTCCTGGTGCACCACCAACGATCTCTGCCTCAATGCCTGTAAAACCGAGATCTTTTCCATCGGGACCCCTGCTCCCTCCTTCTTTCCTTCACTCTGGCCTTCCTCTTTGGGCTCTACCACTGCGCCCTCTTCTGAAGCCAGAACACTTGGAGTCATCGGGCCTCATTACGACCCAGGCGGTAAGTTACCGCCTGGGTCGTACCTTTACCACCATGGCGTAAACTACGTTTACGCCATGGTGGTTGGCGGACTTACCGCCCCATTCCGAGGTTGGCGGGGCGGTAAGTCCCCAATCCCCATTTACCCTTCCCCATTCCCATTTTTGCCCCATAGGGCATAATGGGAGTGGGGAAGGCGTTAATTACGCCACCGTAAATTACGGTGGCGTAATTAACATCAAGGTCCCTTAGCGCCATGGATTTTAACACCTGCTAAAAGCAGGTGTTAAAACCTCCATGGCGCTAAGGGACCTCGGAATCAGTCGGTAAGGGTCGGCGCTGTTTACGCCGCTGTAAACCCCTTACCGCCTGAGTCGTAATGAGGCCCATCATCTTCGACTCCTCTCTCTCCGTCCTCCCTCACACTCAGGACATTGCCAAGAAGTCCCACTTTCAGTTTTTCCTTGTCAAATGAATTCTCCCTTTTCTCACTTTCCCCCAGAGGCTCAATGTGACCCAAGCCCTGGTTCTCTCTAGGCTTGACTATTGCAATAGCGTCCTCCTGAATCTACAATCTTCCACTCTGCGATCCCTCCAGCTTAACCAGAATAGGGCAGCAGGACTTATCCTTGGCCTTAAGCACAGGGACCGCATATCTCTGGCACTAATATGCATTCACTGGCTCCCAGTTGCTGCACGGATTCAATTTGAATCCCTATGCATCATCCACAAGCCAGTCTGGGCCCGGTGCCACACTATCTTCAACTTTAACATAATAAATACTCTCCCTCTAGATCACCACGCTCCTTTGGCTCCAACTCTGTCTGTAAAGCATTTTGCTAAACAGGGGGAGGTGGTTGTTCGCTTTCCTCAGCTGGCTCCCTATTATGGCTTCCCTCTGTGCCTCGAGCAGGATCTTCTTAAATTCCAGAAGCTCCTTAAGACTCTCCTCTTTACCTCCTCCTTCCCTTCTGCTCTTCCATGCTAATCCCACAGTTGCTGCGATTGGTGTCCTGGGCCCTTATGCATCCTCAGGGTCCTGACCTCCCCCACCCAATCGGCCCAGCTCCTGTCGATCCTCTGCACTTGAACTTACACCCTCTGCCCTGGAGGCTTGCGCTTACACCCCTCGCGGCTCCAAGGCGTGTAGCACTCAACATTCCTAGCACTTCATCTGTGGCTAACCCATGAGCACAGACTCCCCAGCACTTACCCCTCTGCTCTCTTCCTTGCTGCACTTGCAATTTCTGCATGGTAGTTCGTCCTCTTTTCCTTTTCCCGCCACTGCTCTTAAATGTTGTGTTTTTTATGTTTTTTATGTATTTCCCAATCCTGCTCTCTCCCTTGCCCTGTGGGTGCTTTGAAATAGTATTTTCTTATTGTATACGCAGCTAACAAGCAAACAATAAATAAATAAATTAATTAATTCATAAATAAAATAAGGGAGCACTTTTTAATGTGGGCTGACCAACCAACAGGTCTACAAAAACAGACCCCAAGGAAGTAAAACTGGGCAACGTTTTGGAGCTTTTAACATTGAAGATGACTGCTGAAATTCAGTTTCATTTTACTTTTCCCCCACCATATCATGCATTTGGTCCTACTACTGTTGATTGTTAGGATTCAAATATTACACCGTTTATAGAATAGATTAATTTGTTTTTTCGGACTTATTTGAGGACCTGAAGTCTAGAATTGCATCATCTGCAAACCCAAGCATACCCAGCATTGCAGCATCAGTCTCTAGCTCATTGAAGTGTATTAAAGTGAGTTAATTGACAAGAAGAAATGCAGAGGGGCCATTACATTCCCCTGCTTGACTTCAACAGGGAAATTCCTTATCGATTCCCTCCCAGGGCCCCTGGGCTAGAAACAAATGTTCACTGTAAAGGCCTGCCATAGCTCTCAATAGTTCAGGTGAAACGATTAGTGCAAATAACTCAGCCGAAATCAAATTACAGGCAACTGCATCAAACACGGTTTTAAGAACTATAAATGCTAATAATAAACATATCCCCTCTAATAGTACACATTTTTGTTCTCAGGGATTCATTTTGAAACCGTGTATCCAAAGTACTCAATCAGGTTCGAAACCCACCTTAGTGGGTGGAGTGGAGTTCATTATATGCTGCCACAACCGTGAGTTGATTCTGTTTGCACAGATTCTCCTGAGCTATTCAATAACGATATTGGGTAGTATCTGACCCTGTTCCCCTTTTTGAAAATAGGTAGTTACATCCCCTTTCCAGTTAATCAGGGAGTGTGTTCATCATTCTTCGTGTTAAAGAGCTTAGCTAAGAATGGAACCCAAATCAAAGTTTCACTGCAGTACAAACCTACCACAACCATATCTGGGCCAAGGGCTTTGCCTCTTTTTTGTGACACCAAGGAACAAGGGCTTCTGGAATTGTAAAAACCAAGAAATGATCATCTCTGCCGAAGAGCTCAGCATAATCAGAATCAAACATTCATTATTTTAGATCTATTATACCGTAATGGACATTTGGAAAACCAGGATGTTTTACTATTGGGGCAATATGTTCCATCTCATTGCCCCTCATCAGTGTCTGCCAAAATGCTGTTGTATTATTGAATTCCACCACAGACCGTAACAATTCCAATTTCATGTCTTGGTCTTGTACTGACTTTTATGTACATAATATGTTTTTACATTGATTCTTTTTTACAGACAAATGTCCCTAATCTGATATCCCCAACCACAGCAATCCCACCCCACAATCTGGGACAAGAAACAGGCTGCTTTTAGTCTGAATATTAAGCTTTATTTAAAATATTAAAGCAAGAAATTAAAAGTGCTCCCCTAACTTTCAAAGCTGAGGATGTCACCCACAATATTCCACATGAATACAAGCAGCTTCTCTACTGAAAAGAAACGCAACCTGCCTGCCATTATCTCGCTATTTATACATTTACAATGCATCCAAATAAATCTGAATATCCATGCTAGACAAAATATTAAAATCCTCTCCAATCTAAACATCCAAATCACCAGTGGTTATTGGATTCAGTAAGAAAAAACCATTCTTAGAATACATTTTACAACAATACAATTCACTTTGTTTTCTCTGAAACCATTGTTAAGCGCTGTCACCAGAGCCAAAAATGTTTTAACATAAACTTGATTCACTTTAAAATGTTGGACAATATTGGTTTCTTCATTGGACATAGATACAAGTTTGTTTGGTAGGTTTAACTTGGTTAGACTTATTCTAAAGGTGTGGGTTCAGGGTAGATGTTTTTATTTTGTAGAGCAAAATATCTTGATTTGTGAAAGGTGAAAGTGTTGCACAATCATGAGATTATAAAATATAAACAGAAGTAGAATCAAACACTTCATATTAATAGGCATTAGGAGACCACTTAAGACAGAATCATTTTATTTCTGTGCAATGTTATTTGGAAAGAGGATGTTGGTTCTTTAAATCGAAATTAATGTTTAGGGAATGAAAGGGATTAACTAACCTCCTCCCTATTCCACTTTGAGGACTATTCAGGTTTGTTCTTTTATGTAAGCTATAGTTTATACAGGGCAAGAAGTTTATCAATCCCTGAACATCTGGGAGTCATGCTGTATTCCATGTTCACCAAAAACAAGATATAATTTGCTCCTGTAAAGCCTCAGGAAATTAATACTTGGTTACTGTTAGAGATAACTGTGCCATGCACAGTGTTGTATTCCAGTTCAATCTATTTTAAATATACTTACAGCAAGTTTCATTTACAGGCTTAGTCTTCCCTTAGTGACCAAGCTTGTAAACAGGTCTCCCCCAAAGAACTTTAATTTTCTATCTGGGATTTAATTAATTCCTGGGGCATTTATGTAAATGCTCTGGGGATTATTGTAATCACTTTTTGTTTGTCTTTTAACGGTCCAGGAAAAGGTAGGGACATCAACAGCTCAAGGCAACTTCGCTAGATAAGCTCTTCAGTCTGTCCCCCTGGACCGAAATCCCTCTCAGGCTGTCCGATTCGGTCTTGGGAAGAGTTCTGCATTTGACCCTTTCTAGAAAAGGCCTTCTTAAGGAGGTTTCCATCAGCTACATCGAGGCAGAACTCAATTAGCTTTTCTCCTGCCGGACACGCAATCCTGATTTAGAAATTTACAGAATCTAGTGACCAGGTTTCCTGTAGGCAAGTTATATGAAACCTGCCAATACAAAATGCCAATGCAAATCGGGAATCCTCCCAGACCCCCATTTGCCCACAATATTCCATGAAAGTAAGTTGGGAGCTCCTTGTGTAGGATATCAATCCTTCTTTATATGCAATGGCAGAATAGGAGCTTAGGGAATGTTTTCTATTGTCGTGTTTGACATGGCCTAGTGAGAGGTGATAATCACAGCATTGCGTGCAAATAGTACTTCTTTTAAGTAGATCCCTTGATATTTTCACCCAAAATACTTGTAAGTACAGTGAGAAAAGGGGATGGGCATCCCTGTTGTGTGCTCCTGTATACCTCAAAGCTCCAAGAGGTCTTACCTTGGAGGACCACTCAAGACTTGACATTTTTATACAAGGCTAATGCCCCTTTTTGAAACCCAATTGGGAACGTCATTTTAGCTAGGGTCAATAGTAACACATCCCAGCTGACCTGATCAAAAGCTTTCTCTGCATCTATTAAGACCATTTCTTGCTGGGACCTCTAGGCCTAGCCATCTCTATCAGTGTGGGAGCATAGTTAGTAAGATCACATACATCATCCAAAGGGAAAACCCTGGTTGCTTCTCATCTACTAAATATAGAATATTTTCAGAAAGTCGATTGAAGAGTGCTATAAAAGTCTACCTGAGTTTTATAACAGAAAGTGTCTGTAGGATGAATGTTGTTTAGGACCCTTATCTTTTTTAGGGAATACAAATATTCTCAAGTGTTCCCAAGTTTTTGGTACCTTTCCGCCAACTTTTTACAGTGGCACTACCTTTGAAATGTTTTACAGTGTTGTGCTACATATGTTTTCCCTGCTGTACAAATATCATTCCAACACATAGGAGTAAGCCCTATTTAATGTTGTTTTTTGTTGGTTGCACACCTTCCATGCTTTGTGACCCTCTTGGTGTATCCAAAACATATTCCAGTTTGTCTTGCAAAGTCTTCCAGTGTTTAAGATAACTTCCCAGGATAGAAAGCCTTCCAGATTCCGGAATAGCTAAAGGTACTTCTGCCCATAGACCCTGCTTCTGTGTAAACTCTACACTGGCCAGATTCAGCTGGGGCCTAGCTGTATTTCCAATTGACCCTGATTTGGTTATGAAAAAAGAGGTATGTTTCAGAATGGGCCCACGGCCATTGACATTGACAGAAATGGAACACCCAGACCTAAATCTGCCAAACATTATTGATTTTGTCCACAACATGTGGAATTGGTGAAGATACAGGAATGATGTAAAGGAGGCATTTTAGCCATATTAATGCAAGAACAACTGAACCCTGTGTATATTGATGCAGACATTATGTTAAAAATTGAAGGGGAAAACTTTTTTGATGTGGTAAGTGTTAGGTAAGAATCGGTGCAGTCAGAGCTCAACGTACGGTGCGATGGGCCAAAGTCAAGCCGGAGGATTAGAATACATTGCAGGTGCATGACTAGCCTGCCACAAGGTGAATGGTAAAGGGATACATTGTTGCAAGCCTCTGTTGAATACCCGGCAATGCAGACCGCCGGAAGATAAGGAAGCGGGCTAACGGCAGCTCTGCGGGGAATCCCCGCGCGCACTCGGACCTGCATGAGACGTGAGATCCGCTCTGTACGAGCAAGTGTGACGGCCAGAGTGAGCGGGCGATTGAGGAAAGGGCAAGCCTCTGGCACTAAGGAATATTGCTGCAGTGCATGAACGTTGTGAAATTAAACAAACATTTAGACAACCAGTACGCGGCCGCGTATGGCTGACAGGAGCTCATCGGAGACGACGCACGCATCACAGGGCTGAACTAGGTGGGCGCCTCTGGCACTGGAAGCAGCAGTGGCAGAGTGCGCATACTGTGTATGGAACACTGCCTACAAGCTGGGTCAGAGAGAACCACGTACATTGTAAATGGGACAAGCTAAAGAGAGACAAGAGAAGCGCCACAGACTGCCGCATGAGGCAAACTGTACCCAAGGAGGAGGGGGGCCCAGATGGAAGTAAGCACTGTAAGGGATTGAGAGTTGATAGAGAAAACGAAATGGTAGTGACAACAGAGCGTTAGAGGAAAGCTCTGCGATAACATCAAGAGAAAGGCAGGTTTGATTGAAAAGAAGGTACCGATCAGTAATATTGCCAACATACGCTGCCAAAGAGGAGAGGCGAAGCCCAGATGCCATGGTGCGCGCAGCTCCATGCCAAGGAAGAGAAGTAAAGGTTCTGCAAATAACACATGCAGAAAAGGTTAAGTAAACGGAGACCTAAAGGCCATACGAAGAACAACAAAGGTAGCACTGAGGCAGAATTGGACTACATTGAATCCCCCAGCGCAATGCTAGACACAGGATTTGCCTGGAGGGTGCGGTGGTGCCTGGAACAATACCCCCCCGAGTGGAGGCTCATAACAAAAACAATTAGGAATAGTCTGTAGAAGCCAGTGGGGGTAACCACAAGACCAAGAGTGGGCTGCAAAAACAACACACACCACAAAGAGCTGAGGAAGTGGGCAAGTTGACGCACACGCTGCTGCACAGCGTTAGACATTAATTACAACTGCAGCACGTAGTAGGTGCAGCTTATGAACAGGCGCTGGAACACTGCCTAGAAACAACAAACACTAGGGGGCACTGATACCTACAACAATTGAATGACGGCGGAAGAGCTGGCAGAGGAAACAAGGAATAAGGGTCCCAAGGAATAAGCGTCCCAAGATAATAGTAGTAGCGGCTAGCCTGAGTGAGGCACAAGGATCAGCTTTGCAGGAACTCCCAGACAGCCAAAAGAAAGATTGGAGGAGGTACCGAGTAACATAGCGCAGTGCGAACCAGTGAGACGGCGAGAGAGATGACATCCAAGGCCAGTAAGGTAAAGGGGAAGGGGAAGCAGACCACGGTGGATATATTTAGCAAACCATCGCAATCACTAGAAGCAGCCGCACATGCGAAAGGTGACCCACGCGGAATAACTACCCCGCAGCGGGACGATCACCAAATCATGGAGGCCATAGCTGAGCTCAAAGCTTCATGGGGGAGCAAGATAGACGCGGCCATGGCGGAACTAAAGACAGTTCTATAATTCAAAATTGACGCAGTCAGTATAGACGTCAATCTATTAAGACAGGACGTGAGAACATTGGCAGAACGCACAAGCGGCCTAGAGAGCAAGGTGAAGACCAACACCGACGTCGGCATTGCCAACGCTTAAGAGGTCAACATATTACAGCAACAAATACGCAACCTGGAAAGCAGCGCAGAAGAAGCGGAAGGGTGAGCGAGACACAACAACATACGCGTGGTGGGCCTAACGGAGGGAGAAGAAGGCCTGGACCCCACCGACTATGTGGAGAATATGATAATCCAGGAGATTGGGGCAAGCAAGCTCTCCCAGGGGTTCGCAATTGAACGCGTCCACATGGCCCAGACAAAGAGGCACCACCCAGCGCAATCATAGCAAAGATATTAAACTATAAGGACGGAAAGGATCCTGGAGTTCTTCCAGAAAGGCGGGACGATAACGAGGGCGTCGGTGAATGTCACCGCATACCCGAATTACACCATCCAAGTGCAGAGACTGCGCTGTAGTTACGTGGCAGTGAAGAGGAGACTGCGAATAGCCGGATTTAAATACTTGCTGCCGTACCCTGCGAGGTTAAAGGTCCTTCACAAAGGCAAAACTTACTTTTTTGACACCCTGGAGGAGGCGGCATGTTGGATGGACACTCAAGGCTGTCTTGAGTCAGAAGGCGGACAGGAGCAAGATGAACAGGATAAGTGATAAAGCGCCATGTTTGCGATTGCTGGGGGCGGGTGTACCTGCATTGATAACTTAGTAAGGCGGACTAGTTGGACTAGAATATAGAAGCATGCACGTTAAATGAGCAGTAGGCGTGCAGTGATCATGAACGGTATGGGAGACACTGGTCGCAGACGACCTATCCCCAATAGGTAGAATAGTAGGAGCGCCAGTAGGGCGACATCTCCCTGCAGTGCCCGAGTATTGGCAACCCCAAGAAAAAGGGCTATATGTGGGGGTGCCTGAGATCCAGGGATGGAGCTGGGCATCATTTTGGAAGGGGGGGAGCGGGGAGTTGGAAATTGAATTGGTGTATGAAGGTAGGGAGGAGGGAGGGACGTTGGAGAAGTTGTAGGTGTAATGAGTAGGGGTAGTTTAAATTGGGGAGTTAAGTTAAGGGGGAGGGATAGTTTGAAGTTGGGGAACGAGTCTGCACGCATTAACGATGGCCTACAAGTACGAATGGGACACTTGCAAAGGGTGGAGTGGGAAGCTATTGGATCATGGGAGACCTTAAAATGATCACTTGGAGTGTTAGAGGGCTCAATAGTTACTTAAAAAGGAACAAGGTTATGATGTATTTGCCCAGACAGAAAATAGACATAGCCCTCATACAAGAGACTCATCTCACAAAGGAAAGATTGGAGGTCATCCGGAGGAAATGGAAGGGGACAGTGGTTGGAGCAACATATACAGCTTATGCTAGAGAGGTGATTACCTGGGGTAGCACTGCATGTCCCATTCCAGTTAGTATAGTCCACAGTGGAAACAGATTGGAGAATGGTTGCGATAAAGGGGCTGGTGAAGAATAAAGAAATATCTATTATAAACACATATGCCCCGAACCAGGAAACAGCGGCATACTTTAAGACCCTATACAACAAAATGAGTATGCACTTAGGGGGGCGGTGATCTGGGGAGGAGACTTTAACTGCACACTAAACCCAACATTAGACAAATCAGATGATAAAATAGACAGACCCACCCCTTCTGCCAGGGCACTGCAGTCATTGCTGACGGACTTCAGGTTTGAGGATGTATGGAGGGTGCGCCGCCCGCGGGACAGACAGTACTCACATTATTCCACCCCACAGAATTTGCACACTAGGCTAGATTATAGGTTTTTTACACAAGAGCTCATGACATAAATAGTGCAGATGGAGTACAAAGCAAGGGTTTTATCACACCACTCACCATTGGTCTTAACATGGCAATACCGACCCCCAAGAGCAAGGATACCAACATGGTGCCTCAGAGCCGAGGCATTAAAAGACACAATGTTCAGGGAGAACTTGAGAGAAGAAATAATAAGTTACTTTGAGACCAATACCGGTAGTGTGGAGTCAGCTGGCATGCTGTGGGAAGCCTTTAAAGTGGTAGCGAGGGGGATATCCATATCCAAATCCAAGGGATTACAAGGAGGGATATTGACTGAACTGCGAGCGGCGGAAAAAGACCTAGAAACAGCGTTGAGCAGAGAAAGTAACACCAAGGAAGACACTTAGACCATACTCAGGCTGCAACAGAAATGTGCGGGACACTTGGATAGACTGTGTAACCTAAATTATAAGAAGTATATAGATAGACAGCATGTGGGTGGAGATAAACCAGGGAGGGTGCTGGCATGGTTATATAAGAGCGAGACCCCCAGACCTACAATCAGAGCAATAACGAAAGAAGACGGACACCCAAGAGGGCGTTAATTGTGCATTTTTAGAGAACTATCAACACTTGTATGGGGATGAAAGGGGAAGCGATTGCAGTGAAATAAGGGAGACACTGGAAGATATTTATTTTTATTTTTTTATTTATTTATTTTTTTACATTTATAAAGCGCTCACACAGCCCGCAGGCATCGAGGCGCTGTTACAGGAATTGTTGGTTTTTCTTAGTTGTGTTTTTTTTGTTTCTTTGTCTTAGTTACGTATTTATAACGCGCTTAAACACTCAGAGGTTTCTAAGCGCGGACCCGGGGATCGAACCTGTTGTTGCTTTGTGTCGTCTTGCTTCCAAGACGCGCACGCTGCCGCTCTGCTATCCTCCCGGGGTAATATAGGCTTGCCAAGAATCAGTGCAGAGGAGCGAGAGGAGTTAGATGCCCCGATCACTCTGGAAGAACTAAAAGAGGTGGTAGTGCAGCTACCTACCAGCAAGACTCCAGGGGCAGATGGACTCCCAAGCGAATTTTATAAAATGTACAGGAATTAGGTGCTCCCCCCGCATTTGGCGATGCTAAATGAGGCATACGAAGTGGGAGGGCTGCCAGGGTCCCTAACGGAGGCAATGATCATACTGCTCCCTAAACCCAATAAGTCTGGTAAAGATTGCGGATCGTTCAGACTGCTGTTGATGCTAAATTAGGATAGCAAAATACTCACATCGGCCCTTGCAAACAGAATGAGAAGGATCATTAATAAATTAATACACCCTGATCAGACCGGATATGTCCCAAATAGGCATATATCCAACAACCTTAGACAACTTCCCAGAGTTATTGAACATGTGGAAGGGGACGCAGGCGAAATGGCAATTGTATCGTTGGATGCAATAAAGGCCTTTGATTCAGTCAAATGGCCTTGGCTGATTGCAGCCCTGACCAATTATGGGATAGGGCCTGGGTATCTCAAATGGGTCAAATTATTGTATAGCGCACCCCTAGCTAGGGTTAAAACGGGAGCAATAATATCAGAAAGGTGGCAACTCAGTAGGGGTACTAGACAGGGATGCCCGTGGTCCCCCATGTTGTATATCCTAGCCCTGGAGCCTCTGGCGATATACCTAAGGCAGCAGCATGACATAATGGGAATCACCGTAAAAGGGGAGTCGCACTTAGTCTCCTTGTACGCAGATGATATGCTGTTGTATATACGTTAACCCGAAGAAAACCTCCAATATGTGCTGGAAGTGATGGAGCGATTTGCGTCGTTGTCCGGCATAGCAGTGAATCACAAAAAATCATGCATATTCCCGCTGGGTAGATACAAAGGGATCCTGCTAGATCATTTACCTGTTTTACAAATTCCATGGGAGGTCAACACGTTTAGATATCTTGGGATTGATATTCATCATACGGTGGAGGCAGAACACCAACATAATACTGAGAAAGCGGTCAAGAACATTGAAAATAGTATGAAGTTCTGGGTAAAGCTCCCCTTGTCGATGATGGGTAGAAGAGAAATGTTGAAAATGGTAGTTCTGCCAAGATTACGGCATTATTTTGGGAACATACCATATCTGATACCAAGGCGATTCTTTGCTAGGATACACAGGATATGTAGGGAATTCCTTTGGCATGGGACGAGGAACAGAATTGCCCTCTGGAAGTTACAAAACTCGCACGAAAAGGGGGGAATGAAACTGCCAATCTATGAAATGTACTACTTAGCAAGCCAACTACAATATGTGGCAGAACCTCAGAATCTAGGTTGTTTAGTCTGGAATGTGCCCCATTCTTCCTGAAAAGAAATGATATGGCTGCCCAAATCAGACATGAAAGAGCGCCCAAAGATGATGATATTGGGATGGGAAATATGGCATAGGGCCTGTCAGATAATGGAGAACCCATCCCTATGTTCCCCGCAAGTGCCACTAGTCCCATTGACGGGAAAAGGAAGCCAACTAATGATGATGATTGGAAGGCACTGGGAAAAGGTAGGGGTAGCAACAATGGGAGATGTATGGCAAGAGGGGAGGATAAAAGAATTTGGGACGTTGGTGGAGGAAACAGGATTACATACGGGACAATTTATCACATATCTCAGGATGGTGCGACGAATCAAAGAGACATGGTCCGAAATAGTACTAGAGGATCAACCGGACGCCACCATAGACATAATATATGACATAGCAGATGGAGGGCACGAGATATCTAGGATATATGAGCTGGTGATGTCCAAGGTGGGGAAGGAAGTGGTACAACTGAGACAGGATTGGGAGGAGGAAGTGGGTGCCTCAATGAGTGATGGGATGTGGAGCGAGACCAAGGGTACCATAAGAAAGTGTCAAGAAATGCGAGGCTACAGCAAATTCAATTGTATATAACCCACAGAGCTTAAATGACACCCCACAGAATAGCTAAATTTAAGAATGCAGAGCGACAAACATGCCCCAAATGCGGCGAGGAAAACGCTGGAATGACGCATATGTTCTGGGCATGCCCAGAAATTGAGAAATTCTGGGCAGAAGTGGCCCATAGACTAGAAGAAAAGGGGATTAAGATAACTGTGGACACAGCATGGGCATGCCTAGTAGGAGGGTTTCCCAGACCACGCAAATTTAAACATGTAAGTAAACTAAAGGACTTGCCATATATACTTGCGAAACGCAGAGTTGCCATGGATGGAAGGCATGCCATAGACCTAAGATAGAAATATGGTGGAAAGACCTTCAGAAATGGGCAGAAGCCGAAACTGCAGTATGGCAGGAAGCTAGTAATAATGGAGGGGATGAAGAAGCTGAAACCTTGATAGCCTGGAAACATCTAATTGCTGCATTGTTTGGGCCCATACTGGATGGGTCAAGCAACAA
Organism: Ambystoma mexicanum; assembly: GCF_040938575.1. Lineage (NCBI taxonomy): Eukaryota > Metazoa > Chordata > Amphibia > Caudata > Ambystomatidae > Ambystoma > Ambystoma mexicanum. The sequence continues at coordinate 850,348,278 of NC_090936.1, read as the reverse complement.
GGACCCAGCAAAAGACATAGAAGAGGGAATCCCTTTGCAATATGTAGAAGTAAACCGTGATGCAGAGTAGGCTCGAAAGGGGGGGAGGGAACGGGAGACGCAGTCGAAATTGTTTGAGTTGTATAAATATTGGAATAATGTGAGATGTACTGCAAGTTTTGTTTTGTGGTGTTTGTTTGGAATAAAATTCATAGAATTGTTGGGAAAAAAAAGAATCGGTGCAGTCACACTGTGTGAGACTACACGGCACTTATCTGCTTTGTGTTAGGTAACCCACCTTTTGGTATAGGTCTGTACTGCACAGGTTGGTAGTGTGACTGAGCAGCCAGGCCTATCTCAAGAGGGATAAATGGGAGCTGCAGGGCTGTACAATTGAAATTCGTAAATCACAATCGATATCTTAATCACTAACCCTAATCGTGCCAAAGTAAAACTTTACCAAAGAGTTTGGATTTACACTAGAGAACTGTGTTTAAATTATAAAGATTGGAACTCTGCACAATTTGGACATTAAAGGTACAGAACTCCAGAGTCCTACCTAAGTAAATACTCCTTTAGAGGGGATTACATGAGGTTTTGTCTCAACCTCTGGCCCACTAAGGATATTCACTGTAGACGAAAGATCCTGGCATCTAATGAGAATATTTGTAGATTTTGTAAATGCACTAACTATCCAGAAACTTTGAAGCATCTTGTTGCGTATTGCCCCGAATTGTATGCCAAACGCTGCAAATACTTTGCACGATATTTCAATCAATTAAGATCTATTGAGAACAAAGAATTCTGGCTGCTAGTATTTGGTGCTAATCAAATGTCTGTTAAATTAGCTACGATTGGCTATCTGAACGAACTAGATTTGTAGATCTGAAATAGCAATTGGGCGTGGAAAGAGGCAACTTTTATGAAAAATCCTATTGTACTAATTATGAATTGTTTTTAGCTCTTGTTTCATGCACGTTTTATCTTCTGTATTTTGTATTCTGATCATAATGTACTGTTTGATTTTTCTTAAATTATAATATGTAATTGTTATAAATTGAAAGGTTGTTTTTTCAGCCAAAACAATAAAAAATTCAAAAAAATTCAAAAAAATAAGCAGATACCTATGGAGTTTGTCAGACTCCAAAAACAGTGAAAACACAAAATCCAAATCATGTAAAAACACATGAGAGAGTGAGAAAAGGTCTCACTCATTCCAAGGTTAAAATTGGTCCTAATTCCAGCAAAAGAAACTGGGGGTCTCTAAGGTGTGAAAGCAAAAAGAAGATATCGAGGCTGAGTACCTTCAAAAGGAAATACACCAAACGCGGGTTGCAAAGAAAGATACAGAGTTCTTTATTCTATACTGAACAGTTTCAAAGGACAAAGCAACAGATAGCTATCAGGCCCAACACAGCGAACTCCAGCCCTGTTTGGTGTGCTCAGTGAGTGGAACTGTACATTAGAATAGTCACACCTTTTATATAGTCCAAAGCATGATATCCAGCCCACCTACAAGTTAATACATCACAGATCTAGGGTCTGTGCCGAGTTCACATCTTAAATTATGCATCTACATGTTTAGGGGTTATTCCTAGTACATTCACTACAAGTTACAATAGCAACGGTGTGTCTTCGGATTTCACGTTGAGCCTTCACATACATCTTTATACAATGCAGTTAAACAAGTGTTCACATTTCAGTATTTGACTACATTATGCTTAACATGTGCTTGTGGATTAGCTTCGTTGGCAGAGGTAATCCTCTATACACAGGTCAACGAAGGACAAAGTCTCAGTACATGACCCTAACATTTGGCCTGCGGGCAGTTTGTATATTAACTTGTACACAGATGTCAAGACGGCCATGCTACATTCGAAACGACAATGTCCACCATCTTAGATCACAGGGTGACTTTAGAGAGAGAATCTAAAATGGCGGATGAACCTAAAATGGCGGCTAATACTGATCTAAGGTCAGGACCTTGCAACATAGATTTCTTAGCAGAGCGGCTGGGCTTAGGCCAATATATACAGTAAAGGTGGCACAATATGATTTCCCATTCGACAAAGGAAGTCCACGGATGTGGTCCCAATTCCAACATATCGGCTGGAATGGGCCTGGAAAGAGACATATGTTAAGATGGCAGATAAGTCATGTTTAATGTGACCTCTTTAACATTATTCATTTCTCTAATGAGGACAGCTGACAAAGACAGTAAATATTTCTCTGCCCAGTGAATATGGCAAATCTGCTAGAGTTTTGGCTATTGTTCCTCCTTGCGAGATAATGTAGATCAATGCAGTTGTATTGTCTGCCTGAAATTTCACAAGGTAACCTACATTGATGCAATTAATGCTTTTAGGGTTTGAAAAACACCCTACAGCTTTTTCCAGGTGGGTGATGTTTTTGGTTCCATGTGATATTAACGAATAAGTAAATAACAAAAACACCTCCCCCAAAATCCCCCTGTTTCCCTTTCTTTATAACCCCACCCCAATCACCTCCACACCCGTTTTAACCCCCTGCTCCACCCCCCATATATACATTTAAAAGAAATTTGGTATTTTGTTTGTAAAAACAATTTGTTAAAAATGTTTTTTGATATTCCCTATTCGGTGAAATCACTGGCTACCGATGTTTTCTGCTCCTGCCTGAGCTTTTTGGACTGGATTATTTTGATGCTGCCCAGAGTCCTGGCATGTGTAGTTATTATGGTCGACTGTGGTAGATTTAGTGAAGGTTTGAAGAAAGCAACCACTATTGCTGTTCTTTTTGGATTGAAATTGTGAGACATTTTGAATTTTTGGGGGCCTGGCTTCTAATTTCATGCAGAGGAGTTCAGAGAGGCCTCAGGCTGTGTTTCATCTAAGTTACCACGAATGGAGGAAGAGATATGCATTTTATTTGTGACTATTTTCGGTTGTGTTTAAAATTCACAAAGTTAATCCCTGTCATGTTTCTACAAATAAATGCAGGTGGTCTCTGAACATGCTGGATTGATCTTGCCTGGCATAGTCAGGGTCACTGGTTCTTTGGTTCTGATGGGGAAAGTTATGTTGCTGGCTGTAGAGTGGCTGTTATATTTTCTTTGCTCTTTAAATTGTGACTTCTGGAGAAATGTAAGTGACCTCTTGAAGAACGTCAAATGGAAAAAGTTATTTAAAGCATCCTTCCCTAACTTTCTCTTCCTTCTCAGAGCACCAATATGTTTAGATCACTGAATAACATCTGATTGGTCACCAAACAGCTTTGCGCCTCACAAGTGACTCTTAGGGGCTCCATTCATTTGACCTGTATCTGTGATCCAATAACCACAGCAGAAGCTTGCATGCCTAGGGAGAAAGACGTTTCTACATCTAAAGCCAAGTCCAAAATCAGCTCAGCTCATTTGCACATGGCCTTTAGTAATTCTTAGTATTCTGATTACTCATTGGTAGCTTTGCAGCGATTCTGGAAGATTGATAGCAGGGCCTCTGTAATATAGGTTGTGTACATGCTAGGCCACAGGTCATAGTGGGCATTTGCATAGTTTGTTATTAATTCCACCTCTAAATTTGTATCTACAGGAGACCTGGGGGTGCTTCCATAAGCAGACCTTGATGGCTTTCTAGCTAGGCTTGACAGGAGAGACTCAATCTGAACAGAATTCAGGATTGATTCATCTGCCCCCTACGAGAAAAAAAAGAATCAACATAATTCTGGACATAATGATCTTTCCACTCCCTTAGTATGTTAAGTTTTTTCAGAAAATATCAGGGGCATACCCAATTATAAGCTCTGCTGGTAATGCCTTATGTGGGGTTCACAAGATGAGTCCAACTCCGCCTGCCCATGTACGAAATTGAGGGGGGTTCTGATGTAGAGTTTGCATAGACTGTCCTCCCACTTCATTGTTATGAAGCTTGCTTCCTATGGATTGTGTCCTCCCATGGACTCCTCATCTTAAATATAGTCCTCCTGCTTTAAGACACTTTTTTGACAGCAATGCGCACCGTGAGGCATTGCTGTCAAGTCCGGACGTGACGTTGATATTAGTAGCTCACAATAACACAAATCGATGAACTCAGTGACTATGGGAAAACGGCCATGCTACTCCTCCCGGACCTGTTGGCGGCCTTCGACTTGGTGGACCATGAAGTCCTGTGCAAACACCTAGCCACGGCAGCCCACTTCTCTCGAAGGATGCATTAGCATGGGTTCAGTCCTTGCTCGACAATAGAACGATGCAAGTCTTCTTCCCCCTCGGCTGCGGCCAACCCTATCCAGACTACATGTGGCGTTCCACAAGGTTCTTGTGTATTGCCAACCATGTATAACATATTTACCAAGCTCCTATTTGACAAATTGGACAGATTGGGTGTCACCTACACGAATTACGCAGATCACACCCTGATCCTTATCACCTTTCAGGCAATTTTGACAAAGATACGGCCTTGATAAATAAAATATATCTCCTCATTCAGGCATGGATGGCATCCCATGAACTCTGCCTGAATGACGATAAAACAGAAATCTTAATTCTTGGATCAGCTACTAACCTAAATAAACTCAATTCCAATGATTCAGCCTTCAACATAGACGGAACCATTATCAATGTAGCTAAGGAAGTTAAAACCTTAGGCTTTTACCTCGACTCCACCCTGACCCTAAGGAAACAGGTAAACTCCATGCCGTCATCTACTGCCTACACCTGAAAACTCATCAGAGCCTGCAGACCATTCTTATCCAAAGCAAGTTGCATTATCCTCGCCAACGCTTTAATAATGTAAAAATTAGACTACTGTAACGCCCTATATTTAGGGGCCAACAAATGTATACTGGATAAAATTTAAATCCTACAAAAAATGCTCTAAGAACGGCCCAGAACATCCCTAACAGAGAACATATCTCCAAAATCAGAAGAGAACACCACTGGTTAAAGATTAACGACAGAATCCTACTCAAAGCAGTCTCCTTGACTTACAAATGCCTGAACAATACAACACCCCCATATTTGTCTGAGAGAATGGTTAGGAGGACTTCTACCCGCCCTACTAAAACGGCCAACTCCTTCTGTCTGGAGATACCTCGATATAAACAAAACAAATCTGGAGGAAGCAGCTTTCCGGTGAAAGCAGCCCAGTCTTGAAACGCACCACCTCCTGCACTCAGAGCTGGTCCATCCTACCTTAGCTTCAGGCGCAATACCTTGAGTTGGCTGCGTTCTAATGACATATGATCCACACGGGCCCTATCATCGATGTACATACCTGTATATATGCAATTTAATGTATCCTTCTGCCTCACTTTCTGGTATACTGCATGCCTCTGTATAGTAATTATTTTATTGTGTGCCTTTGTACTGCCTGCCTTTGTACTGTAACTATTTTATTGTGTAACCTAAGTCTTAAGTATTCTTGTACTATGTTGCGTCCAGTTAGCCATGGGTTCGGTGCGCCCTACAAATAAATAAACAAACAAACACCATGCCCCATGGCCTCAGTTCCTTTTTTTCACTTGCTCAGCGTGCTTCTCGCAACGACTTAACACCTCAAAAAAAATCTTCTGACATACTCAATAAAAGTATAACTTCTCCCTAGAATGTCTGCACTGAAACCATCCAGTTCTAAAAGATATGAGGATTGCAATGCCAAAATGTCACTAACGGATCCTAACAGGATATGTTTCTCGTTTCTCAGTATTGGCACAAAGTAGCTGACTGCAGCGCATGCCAATTGATAACACCCAAATTGGACGGCACTACACCTTCGAAAAGAAAATCGTCTGAGGGTAGAAGCTTCGAGGCAACTGAATGTTCCCTGGAGAGGCCTAAGAAGAGGACTAAAAATCACAGCATGAAGTCTCACTCATGAAGCAACACCGACCATTTCTCTTCATCTTCCGCAAAAAAGAACAGACACTCAACAATAGACTCTCCGCCTAACAAACAGTTATATTACCTCTTCCTTGGTAGAAAAATGGGAGGAATTCCATCTACAAATTATGTATTTTTTTTAAAAAATGGCCCCTTTGGTCTCTACTTTGGATCCAAAAAAGAAAAAACAGAACCCACTAAACCCGACAAAGCCGGAAGGGACTCTGATAAACACTCATTCCCTGTGCCAAAGTGCCCAGGCATGAAGTTGACCTAGAAGAATCTTCGAGCAGCGTCAACATCGTTGACCACTGCAATCCGTAGGCTTTTTTCAATTTTGCATCAGTACTGTGACGGATCAAGAGAAATGGTCACTTCTGCCCAAGGGGGAACCCCCCCGCTGAGGCTAGGGAGGTGAGCCCGCTCTGTAACACCCCCCACAGGGGTCCGGGCAAGTGGGAACTCACCAGGAGAGACTCCCCCTATGGGGACTCCTATTCCTGTGGTGAACCCCCCAAAGGACACCTCAAAATGGCCTACTTGGGAATATCAGACCCACAAAGCAATATGCAATATAAAAACTTGTTTGAAGAAATAACTACCACATGTTACTGTAAAAAAAAAACAGAACCTGCCACTTTAAATGAAATCCCCCTTTTAATTGGGACGAGGAGGTTGAAGTGGAGAGAGACGCCACAGCAAATGGAGGGAGAAAGACTTGAACATCAGCCAGGGGAGGCCCACGGCGATGTAACACCTGAGAGGGGAGGAGACTCTGCAACCAGCATAGCCGGTGAGTTTGGAAACAGCTCTGGTGCCAGAGCCTGGGCCCTGAACACGCAGAGTCCTTGTAGAAGGCAAGAGTGAGAAGCTGATGGTGGTGGTGTGACCACAAAGTCTTTGTGCTGGACCGGCGGTGCACAAAACGATGGCAAAACCACTAAGCAGTCTAAGCCGCATACACTCCGGATCCCACAGAAATGCTAATCCGCCCAGAAGGAGAATATGGAACGCGGGACACCAGAGTAACTAGAGAAGGAAAGGAAGCGAAGGAAACAGTGAACCCTGAGCGTACAGAAGTCAGGGTGATGTTGTCCCAGAGAATCCAGTGTATCAGTAAGAATGGGAGACCCGGGAAGCTGCCAGGGAATCGTTATGTTACTACTCATACACCTCCCAGTCAAATCAAAGTGAGCATAATCTCGAAATTGAGAGACTGGAATAATGGCAATGAGAGAAAGGCAAATGCAATACAGATTTAGAGAGAAACTACAACACATACACCTGGGGACAAAGGCAGATAGTTATATATGTCTAAAGACAGAGACTATAAAGAGAAAGAATACTATGAATTAAGAAGCAGAGAAGAGAATCCCAAGATGGAGAGTTGTAGAGGCCTATCACTACCATGGGAACAGGGTAAACCATCTCCTTTTTGTTGAGGGGAAGAGCAGAACCAAAGTAATCTCAAATTCATTAATACGGATCAAAGCGTTCATCCAAGGTCAAAGAACCCAATTGTTGAGAAGGAACAAAAGTATAATGAGATTTTGAAAGAATTATACAAACTGATTAAAGAAGAAACAAAAGACTATTTAAAAATCACCTATTAAGAAGAAACCAGAAGAAAAGATTTGTGAGCAGTTAAGCACCAGCAGAGGGGAGTCATTCTACTGTCTTTAGTTGTTAGAATAGTGATCAGGTCAGTTTTGGGTTAGTTTGGACTGTGGACATATTCTTTTGGATATTCAAAGACAACTGACAAGCACCTTAGTTAGTTTGATAGGTAGGGAACACCGCACAGCTATAGGGGAAGTTAGGCATTATCCTTATTCTTCAATAAATCCATCTTTGAAATGTTCTCCAACAGTTTGAGTTCTTCTTCTGACCCGCCACAGTACCCCCCTTGAAGGGCCCATCAATTTCAATTGCTAATCCAACCTCCACGTTGAGATATGCCCCACAGTCGAGAACATACTTCGTGAGGTCCTTAAAGAGCATCTTTGATGATGAGAGAGACCAAATACCATTTGGCATCGTGCCACTCAGATCCTCGAGCACTCTTGAGGAATTTATTTCAGAGGAAAGAGATGGTGGCAGCGTTACCATCCGAACTAAAAGATGCAAGTGAGCTTTCCTCCGAGAACGTATTCAATCAGCCTGACCCATACGCATATCCAAATTCCTCTTACAGGAACATCATGGATAAGGTGTCTGAAGCCTTAGTGTTGTGTCTCCCTGTAAACGATGTCACAAAGTATGATTTATCTTAGATAAGAACCCCCCAAAGGAACCAGTCCTTCCATTTTTTGCTGCAAGCAGGGACCCACTTTTAGAGCTGTTGAAGAAACCCACTCATTGGCAGCAACAAGTTGGTATGGAAGTATAGACCAGCCTTCAGAGACCCTGACTGCCTATAAAAGCAACCCAGTACTGACAGCCATGTGGCGTTAGATGTCACTTCAGGTACGGAAACCATTGCCTATCCATCCCAAACCAGAACTGAATTGCCTCCCAGTTTAGGTGGAGTGACCTTACATCTCATCTCTTGTGCAGGTAATGCATGGCCACCTTGTTGGCCATCATGATCAGGACAGTCTTCCCCTGTAACAAAGGCAAAAAGAGCCCTCAGCTCCAACAGGTATAGTTATCTTTATGCCGTGGACCCAAACTCACTTGCATCAGTTTGTTCAGGTGTGCGCCTCAGCCCTTCAAGGATGCACCCATAAACACAGTTACCTCCGACCATGGTTGCCAAGAAGGTTCTCCAGCCATCAAGTTATCTCCTTGTGCTTAGCTCAGGAGGCCCTGTGCAGGACCTGAAGGGGGTCCATCATGCTGCTTCAGAACTGTGACCGCTGAGCTCTGAGGGCCCACTGATGTGACCTCATTCTCATTCGGGTCTCTGGCCCCAAAAATATACAGGAGGACATGAGACCGAACAACTGTAAGAATTCTGGGTACAGCAATGTGTTGGGGTTATGGAATTTTGTGGTCATCTGCTGAATGTGCAGAGCCCTCAACTCGGGAGGGAAACCTTACCCGAGGAGGAGTCCAGGACCGCTCCTATGAACTTGAGCGTTTGTGAGGGTGTCACTTGAGACGTCTTGAAATTGAAGGATAAGTCCACTTTGTGTAAGAAGTGGCAGGTGCGACTGAAATTCTCCTGCCCTTGCACTGGGGAGCAGGATCTGATCATTCAATCATCCAGGCAAAGGAAGATGTGAATCTACTTATACTACAATAACTTGGCAATGACTCTTGGGGGGAAGGGAGGGAGCCTGAAAGGCAGAACTATAAACGGATATTGAGAACTGCTAACCATGAACGACGGGTACTTCCTGTGCTTGGGATGCATGGGCAGATGAAAGTAAGTGTCCTGGAAGTCAAGTGACACCAAGCTAATCTGGAGCTTTATGGCCTGGCGGATCTGCGAAATTGTTATGATCTAGAATTTGTCCTTCCTGAGGAACTTGTAGGTCACAGTTCCCTCTACTTTTTCAGTACCAGGAAATAAAGGGAATACCATCTCTGATTCCTTTCCGCTTGAGACACCCTTACTTTTGCAGCCTTTTTCAGCAGGAAAAGAATCTCCTACTGGAGTGGCGGATCTGGAGTAGGTGGGTGCAATTGGGAGCGTTAGAGAAAAGGGAGGCAATACTCCTGGGTCACGACTTGTCACACCCAGGCTTCTGAATTAATATGACATCACATTCTCTGGAATGTTGATCCAGATGCGCCCCACTGGAGTAGCGTATGAGAATTCCTCAAAGTGGTTTTGGTGTAGTTGCAGAACCGGACGAGATAGAGGAAGGTGTAGATTGATAGGACTTTCCCCTCTACCGCTTGCTGATCTTGCAAACATCCATTGCCCTTGTCTTCCAGGTGTTTGAGCTTTCCCTCTCTGGCTAAAGGAACTAAAATAGCAAAAGGGTCTTCCTCATCCAGCACTGCATGCATTGTGGGTTGAGCTAGATTTTGACACACCACTACCCCTAAGGGTTTTGCTGCTGCTTTTGATGCCGGCAGTTTCTCCTGACTATTGCCCGCCTTACGCACAAAAAGATTACTGCCATCAAAGGGCATGTCTGGGCATGTCTGGTAATCTCGCCTGGACAACTGGTGCAAAGCCAGGCCTTTCCTAGCCATGAAATTCTTCCTGACACCGAGCTTGTGCAGATGGCTCTACCTACATAATCAGCTGCATCTAAACCTGATTTCAGCGCTTGACACATTGCCTTCGTTCCAATCATCACAAAATGGGGCTCATTACGAGTTTGGTGGTATCTTGGTGGTAATACTGCCAGATTACAAGTGGTGTTGGCCGTGTTAGCCCTCATTCAATTGGGGGATTTCAGCAGAATTACTGTGGCAGTAATCCCGCTGGCAGTAATTCCGCCAAAATTTGGCAGAAAGGTGGCAGATTTACCTCCAGTTTATAGCTCGAGGTGAATCCTCCAACTTTCCGCCCAACTCATAGTTGGAGATATTGCAGCGGTAATGTTATTACCACCACATCTTTACTGCAACGTCCAACTCATAATGAGGCCTAATATTGGGCCTTATTATGAGTGAGTGGGTCCGGAAATACAGGTACCGGTAACAAGTTACTGGCAACCTTTCCAGACCGGATCACTACGAGTCTGCTGGTAGGGGCACTGAACTACCAGCAGTCCTGACCTGCTGGGAGTTCAGGCCCCTACCGGCAGGGTTTTCACTGAAGCACCGGCACCATTAGTAACAGTGCCGGTGCTTCAGTGTTCACATCCCCATGGAGTCCTATGCGACTCCATGGGAACTTACTGTACCGCCACCGCCTGTGATATCCCAGTAGCACAGGGATGTCAGGTGGTGTTGATGGTAATATGGGGGCAGTGTGTTACCGGTAACCTCGTAATGAGGCCCATATGTCTTTAATACCATCTCTCATTTCCCCTTCTGCGATGTGTTTTGCTGTCTCTGAAATCGCTGCCCATATGGTGTGGGTATATCTGGCTAATGCGCGTGTCCCGCTATTAGCTCTTAAGGCCATTCTCGCTGTGACAAAAAGGTTTTTTGAAAGTGCATCATATCTTTTGACATCCCTGTCCAGAAGTAGGGATGGAAAGGGATATCTGTGTCGGCAATTCACCTAGCTGGGATGGAGGGGACAATGCTGAATGCCCTGAGAAGGCAGGGCTCAGTCTCCTACGAGTGAGAGTTGTGTCAGGGCGTTTTTTTGGCAGATCGTCACAAGAACCCTTCAAGTGGATCTTTTCCATCCAGTTTCAATATAAGTGTAAGGAGTAAGGAAATTTCACCCTGGGGGATGCGTTTGCGGTGGACTGGAATTTCCACTTCTATATGCATTCCCACCGATCCCCATCATTCCTCAACTCCTCAGGAGACTGAGGAGGTTAGGACAAACATGACCCTGATTACTCTAGACTGGGCCAGGAGTTAACGGGACCCGACCTTCTGAACATGGTCTCGTCTTCCTCAAAGGTTGGACTTTACTCTCGCAAGAGGGAGACCTTTTTCACCTACCGAGCATCAACATCTTCCACCTTCATGCCTGGCTACTGAGAGGTTAGGATACAGATGGCCTCATTACAAGTCAGGCGGTAAGGGGTTAATGGCGCCGGCGCAGTTAACCCCGTACCGCCTAATTACGAGGTGCAATCGTGGGACCCGCTCTGGACGTCTGGTCAGACCAGACGTCCTTTGCGGGTCCTGCGAGGGGACCAGCATGCTAACAACGGGCCTGTCATTAACGGGCCCTTTGTTAGCATGCTCCCCATTCCCATTGAGCCCCATGGGGACTCAAATGGGAAGGGGGAATGGTCCGGGTCCGAGTTCCCTGAATGGGGAAATACTGGGACCTCCAAAGTCGGAATAGACCGGTATTTCCCCATTCAGGGACCACAGACCTGGTCCCAAGTTTGGAGGCAGGCATGCCCTTATTAAGATTAACAAGGGGGGTCCTGGGAGTCCCTCTGCCAGACATTAGTCTTGGTTACGAGGGAGTTACCCAGAGTCTTTAGCTCACTATCTTTCACAGAGAAAAAATATCCCAAACATATCAGTCTTTGTCCTGCCCTGGGGCAGTCCAGCACCGAAATGCTAGGCAATTCTCCTCTGAACAAGAGTACCAACAGAAACCCCAGACACGTGTTTCGGTCTGGTTGGACCTCATCAGTAGGGTGGATCTGTGCCTCTCTAAGAATAGTGAGCAAGGGGTCCACGTCTGGATTCCCCTAGTAATTTAGGGTGAGACCCAAAGTTACTTAAATATGCAAATTAACAAGGGGGGTCCTGGGAGTCCCTCTGCCAGACATTAGTCCTGGTTACGAGGGACTTACCCAGAGTCTTTAGCTCACTATCTTTCACAGAGAAGAAATATCCCAAACATATCAGTCTTTGTCCTGCCCTGGGGCAGTCCAGAGCCGAAATGCTAGGCAATTCTCCTCTGAACAAGAGTACCAACAGAAACCCCAGACACGTGTTTCGGTCTGGTTGGACCTCATCAGTAGGGTGAATCTGTGCCTCTCTAAGAATAGTGAGCAAATACCGGGACCTCCAAAGTCGGAATAGACTGGTATTTCCCCATTCAGGGACCACGGACATGGTCCCTAGTTTGGAGGCAGGCATGCCCTTATTAAGGGCATGGCTACCTCCAAACTCGTAATGAGGCCCAGAGACTTTGCCATCTCTGAAGATGTTTTGGAGGCGTGGCTTTCGGCCAGAAGGCAGGCAACAAAAGCTCTGTAGCGCTGCAGAAGAAAGTTTGCAGCTGGTACAGAGCCAAGGACTTGGATCCTTACCTCTGCAATCACCCTACAGTGCTATGTTTTCTTTTACTTCTTGTCCAACAGAAATAAATTAAAAATGGATAGTCAATGGATATTTAGCTGTCCTCTCCATTTTCAAGCACACACTGAGCAAGGCTTATATTTCGCAATGCCAATTGTGATCCCAATTTCTAAAAGTACTTATCACTACTCCTCACCCCCATCACCCCAACCTCTTTTGTGGTGCCAACCTGGTATCTAAATCTAGCACTGATTTAATCAATGGGACCGCCCTTTGAGCCACTACTTTACTGTCCACTTAGAGTCCTCACTTGGAAAACAATGGGCCTCATTATAAGTTTGCCGGTCTGGTCACAACGGTTCTGGTAAGCTTGCTGGTACCGTTGTTACCGGACCAGCAAACTACGAGTTCTGCTCGTGGCTGCCTTCCCGCCTGCCAGGTCTGACTTGGTGGGCGTGCCGGCACCCGCAAGCAGAGCATGTCAGATGCACCGGCACCATTGAATGGTGCCGGTGTTTCCGACATCCCCATTGAGCCCTATTGGGCTGAATGGGAATGGGGAGCATTTTTTTCTGCCGTCCACGAATGGACAATTGCTGGGTCCGGCAGGGCCATAATGAACCGGTAATTGCCCATTCGCAGGTGCTGGAAAAAATCACTATTTTGGCGCAGCCTGCCAGTTTTACTGGCAAGGCTAACGCCAAACTTATAATGAGGCCCAATATTTTTGACATTGGGCCTCATTACAAGTTTGCCGGTCTGTTAACAATGGTACCGGTAAGCTTGCTGGTACCGTTGTTAGCGGACCGGCAAACTACGAGTAATGCAAGCAGGTTCCTTTCAGCCCGCCAGGTCTGACCTGGCGCACTGAAAGGCACTTGCTCGCATATCTAGACAGATGCACCGGCACCATTCATGAGTGCAATGGGGATCTGCCGGGGCTGGAATGCCCCAGGAGATCCCCATTGCAGGGTGCCGGTAATTTTATGACTCCAGCGGCAGCCGTGCCGGTATTTACCGGCACATCTACTGCCCGACTCATAATGAGGCCCATTATATCTGCATGCAGAGTGAGTGAGCTACAGGCTCTTTCATGTAAATGTAGCTTCACAGTTTTTTCAAAGGATAAGTGTTAAGACGGATTTCTGAACTCTGTCCTGGTGGCGCAGAAGTTCAAAAGGCCAACCTAATTACTTGGAACAGGGTAACCTCTGGACAAGCCAGACCAATCAAGGTAGCGATCGCGGCGGTCAAGACTAGGTCTCAAGAGGGGTGAGGGTGACTGAAAGCCCGCAATGAGCACACAAAGCAAGAGCGCTTACAAACTACTCCAAACAGTTGTTATATCATAAATAGATACACATTTATTTTAAGGCCTTTAAAACAATGACCGTAGCGAGAAAATCACAATATCACAATATTAAACCAACACATACCATATCAACACAATATATATACAAATACACAGTCGCAAGCGTTTAAAGCACGAAATATGCAGTCCACCTGAAAGGAAAGGAAAACAGGCAGTGCAATAACGCTTTAGACTCAGTTCGCCTTCAGAGGCACCTAACTAGATGGAAGTCCGAGCCCTGCGAAGAGTGGAGCCTTGTGCTCAAAGTACCTGCCACGCCGGTGCCAACGGGCAAAAGGGGAAGCTCTTCGGAGGAAGTCAGGCAGTTCGGGTTAGTGCACAGCAAAAGGAGAACAGGTTCCGCAACTCAAGCGCAGCCTCCACAGCGGGCAGAAGCAGAGCGCGAGTACGGCCAAAAGGGTGCTGTTTTTACACAGCAGGGAAAAGCAATGGGATACTGCAGGAGGGCGACCAGATCCTAGCTAAACTACTCACCGGTCCCCGAAGCAAGCAGACCCAGGCTTCTCCACGTTAGTTTCAGCAGCTGGCAGGTTCAGAAGAGCAGGGAACGCCTCGTAGTCGTGTAGAGCAAAAAGACGTCCCAATCGACGAAACCAGCACAGTTTTGTTGCCGCAGCAGGACAACGGAGCGGCCGTGTGTATTCAAGTCAAATGTACACTCCTCCCTTCAGACTTGGGAACGCCAAGCGTACGAAGCGTGGGAGAGTGACCAGGACTCGAAATACAACACAACCTGGCGGCAGTTAGAGAGCAGGACTCCCTTGTAAGCTAGTCAGTCAACTGGATGGCCCAGAGACGCTTCCGAAGGCTTACTTGGCAGGAGATGATGAAGTCGCCGGGAATAGCTGTTCCTGCTATTCCAAAGGTCGAAGCACCAGTACAGGCCTTCTGGTTCGATCCAAGGAGGAAAGGGTTTCACAGGACGACAGCAGTGCAAAGGAGGATTCCTTCAGCGGGTCACCAGCGATTCCTCGGTCCAGCCTCTGGGTTGCAGGATACTTGGCTCCTGTATTCCTTCGTTCGTGAGAACTCAGGAGATCGACATGGCAGTGGTGTTTCCAGCTCCCTCTTATCCACGGTTCCCTTCGCGCCAAAACGGAGGGGAGCCAATGGGAGATCCGCTCATCAACACACATACCATACGTGGACCAATCACGGACCACGGTGGTCCCAGGCATTCACACCACCCTAGACTCTCTGGCACCCAGGATGTGTATTGGGACCAGACATCCCAGCCCACACCCTGGAGGCACACAAACGACATGTAGAAGCCCGCGAAAGCAACCACGTTTCGCGGGAAAGTACATGCCCAAATAAGGAAGGCCCCGGGTCGCCCGACCTGGGGAAGGTGAAGGGAGCAAGACGGTCAGTGGACAGGACAAAGGAGCCTCGTGGTCTGGCCATTTTGGGAGCCAGGCCACCATTTTGGATTCAGTGCGAAAAACGTGCTCAGAACGCCAAAAGGAGCTCAAAATAAACAAAACGATCGCTGCCACCATTCCAGTCCCTGAATGACTTGCACCGATCAAATACCATCCTAAAAGAGTATCTAGGGCCTGTAGAAGGCTAGAGACCCAAGAGAGATGTAACTTAGCTTACAGTGCCCTCTTGTGTCATGTTGCACTAAAGCCGCAACATGATAAAAGAAACTACGGGAAACAGCGTTCCCCGGTACTGACTGTCTTAAGGGCATGTCAGTTTCCCCGTAAGAAAAGGAGCGAAAGCCCAGAGGAGTGCGGCAGAAGGCTGTACTTCTCTGGCAAAGTCAAGAACAAGGTTAAAAACAATAGCAAAAAGTTTAGGGGTTGCCACATGGAAGGAAAATTACCTACAATTACGAAATCTTTCCTAACAATAAGGTCATGTTCAGGGTGTGTCCAACAATCCACCCTAAGGTGGAATCAGAGTTTCCCATTTCTCTAAAAATGTACATGCCAGTCTTCTACCCTCCTCCTCGCTCTTCAAAAGAGGAACAGAGGCTACCTAAGTTGGACCCTAAAAGACCCTTAAGCTTCTACATTTCGAAAACAAGTCATTTCAGAATTGTAGACCAAATCTTCCTTCGTTGGATACGATGGCACTAGACTAGGAAGCGTAGTGACAAAACAAACACCATTGAGATGGATAGTATTGTGCATCTCAGAATGTTACACCATGGCAGGAAAATACATCCCTGACACAATTAGAGCACAATCCACTACAGGAGTGACTCCATGTCAGCACCCCAAATAGAAATACCGACTATGCACATCTGTCAGGACACAGCGTGGTCTTCGCTACACACTTTTACAATACACTTGTGCATCGACACTCTGTCAGGTCAGGGCACCCGATCTGGTAGAACGGGCTTGCAAAAATGTTTGGTCTAACATCCAAATTGAAGTTTGCTCTTCCCTCCTCCTTAAAAATGGTACTGATATGGGAGTTTATCTCTGATGAGGAATTCATGGGAGGACACAATCCACTAGAGGACAACATTTCTTACCTCTGCTAATGTTCTTTCTGGTGGATGCACCTTGCATGGAGCTTCATAACCCTCCAACCCTGCCCCTCTAATAAAGAGCTCTCTCTTCTCTCTCTACCTCTCATTTAATATCTCTCTTGCAAAAAGCATTTTTTTGGGAACATGAATTCCCCAAGGTGGCTGAGTACTGAGAAAATTCGAACTGAGGTTATGGGGCGTGGTGCAAGCTACTTATGCTAATGCCGAAGTCATTACTGGCCTCAACGCCAATGCCACACGGCATCCCCTGCTGTCGAAAATGTATATGGGATCTGCTAAAGCACTAGTGATAAATCTAAGATGATGACTCTGTGGGAGGAACATCCATCATAAAGAACATTACCGGAGGTACGCACTTTGTTCTTTGAAGTGGAAAACAACTCGAAATGCCCCATGCCGATTTCAATATCAAGTACAAATACCAGACCACATAATTCTAGGGGATGCCGGACTTGTCAGATGTGTGAGCGTAATTTGTGTGGGAGGAGCTGGAACCTATGGATCGGAACAAGTGCTGTAAGAACGTTCATCTGGCATTTCTCAGCTAGAGCAGGAGAACCTGCCTCATAAAGTTGCTTAACCTGGGGCTATTGGTTACCAAAGCAAATGCACTAGAGAAACCTGGTTAACAGGGAGGGCTCTAAATCATGTGGGCCTTTCCTTTGACTGCGTTCTTGCTACATGCGGTAATGTTGTTTCACTTTCGCAGAGAATACTGGGAAGGATGCACATGGTTTGAAGTCATGCAGATCCTTTAGTTATTCCCCATTTTAGAGCCCTGTTGGATCGCATTGTCCAATGGCAATATTGGCCATATTGCTGCATTCTGTTGTTACTACATGTTGTAATATTGCCTGTGGTTATGGAGGAAATGTTCTTCATATGAAACCAGGCCGTTTTGACAAGTTTCAATTTTGAAACTTTAAATTGGGCGATGAAGTAAAGGTGATGGTAATTCCACTACGACCACTTTTTTTTTGCAAACGGTCATACTTTAATCAAGGTCCAAGGAGTGGTTCACCACTCTACATAAGCTTTTAGACAGGGGAGAGTGGGCGTCCTTATTCATGTGTGTTATAGTGGGGAGCAAAGACAGGCATCCAATGCTAATGTTGCTAATGAGCCAATAAGGAGGACACAGCAGCATAAAAGTAGACGCAGAATTTCAATTTTTCGTAGGGTTTGTGTCATATTCATGTGTATTAGCTTCGATGTTTAAAATGTTCCAGTGACAAGTAAAATGTCGAAATCAAAATTACAAACATTACAAAACATACTTTATATTTTCATAATGAATTACCAAGCATGCATTGGGGTTGGCTGAAGAAGAGTAAAGAATTAACATGCTCATCCTAATGTGAGTGATCATTTAGATATTGGAACACTTTTGTAAAACGAATACATACCTCTCTCTTGATTGTCCATTGTAAATATTTCAGCGGAGAAATGTGAAGACAATTTTGTTCACCGAGATTGCATTAGTTGTTGCCCACCGACCTGCACATTTGAAAAGGAGTGTCTTGGAAGCAACCTTCACTGTCTCGATGGTTGTTACTGCCCTGAGGGTAAGCGTGCAATTCCAATTAAACTGAACATGGCATCTCGTTCTTTTGTTATATTGAAATAGTATTAACATATCGTATTCTACCTTTGAGCACGTATATACTGCTTCCCGCTACACTTTTTAAACTGTACCTCCAAACGTTGCATTTTATGAATGAAAGCAGGTATGTGTGGCTCTTTAAAATATAGTGGATAGAGTCTGTTTTTACAGAGAAATGCTTCCTTAAAAAGAGAAACTCGGGAACAATAGCTTCCACATCACACGGGCCTATCATTGGCTCACATGTATTTGGTGAAGGAATAGAGGTGTGTGCACCAGTGCGTTTGCACCAATGCTTGCGTTGCCAGGAATGCAAAATCATAAAGGATTCTGGCCGTGTGTTATACAAATATGCTCCCGTAAATTCCTGTTTAAAGATAAGGCATGCCACTTTTACTCCTTACCTGCGATGAAAAATGAATACGCCGTTTAGCGGAAATGTCTTGCTACAAGATCATTACTAGTTTGGTGGTATCCTGGGCTGTAAATCCGCCCTGATTCCACCAGACTGTAATAAGGGCCTCATTACGAGTTTGGAGGTAGCCATGCCCTTAATAAGGCTGCCTTCAAACTCAGGTCCGGGTCCGTGGTCCCTGAATGGTGAAATACCAGGCCATTCCGACATTGGAGGGCCCAGTATTTCCCCATTCAGGGAACCCAGACCATCCCCATTCCCATTTGAGACCCATAGGGCTCAATAGGAATGGGGAGCACCTAACAACGGCCGTTAATGACGGGCCTGTTGTTAGCATGCTGGTCCCCTCGCGGAACCCGCAAAGGACGTCTGGTCTGACCAGACGTCCAGAGCGGGTCCGTGAGGGGACCTCGTAAGGCATTACGGGGTTAACGGCGCCGGCACCTTTACCGGCGCCGTTAACCCCTTACCTCACTTGTAATGAGGCCCTGAATCTCTTCCCGCCACTTGAATTACTGCTGGATTACAAATGGTGGGGACAGAGTTAATCCCCATTTTTCTAGAGTCCATTGGATTATATGGGCCTTTTTTGGCACAATTACTGTGGTGGTATTTCTGATGCTGTAATTCCACTGATTCTGCTGACTTTTCAGCGGTAAGTGTGCAGGATTTACCTCCTGCATGATGCGGGAGGTAAATCCCCCACTCCAGGGCCATACTCGTTGTATGACATTGTGGGAAAAGTGGCGGTAATTCCCTTACCGCTAATATTTTCCCACACTGCCATACTTGTAATCGGTAAAGTGTAACATTAATCTGACGTGAAAGAAGATATCACTGGGTTGTCCGACCATCACACTGAGTTAAGATAGTGTGCATAGGTCAGGCACAAAAGCACCACATAACACTACATTTATTTTGAATATCTTTAGGCGGCAGCAAGTTGCTGTACTGAGATCGAAACTGATACACTTTACTTTTTGAATTACAAATACACTACATTACAGTTCAGACCACATTTGTAATCATTTGTAATCAGAACCCATTGAAAAATCTTTTATTACCAAGTTATGGTTAGGCAAACATTCACAGCACTTCTGTCCACATGGATTGTCCTGCTCGTATTAGGGACTCAAGGTCACGGGAAATAGTAAATGATACTTTCTGAACTCCATTGTATTTCAAATGTCTGTTATTAAAGCAGAAAATAATTTTAGACACAGAATCGGTCTTCACCAGGTATTTGTATTTTGTTTATTTGTATAGGTTTTGAAAGAATTCACAAAATATTTCAAAGAACAATCCAACGGAGTTCAAGTGGGAAACGTAATCAAAATGAGTGCATGATCTATTATCGATCATATTGTCGCTACAGCGGGTAGTATACGTGGAAGAAATATAGGTATCCAATCAACTGGCCCCTAAAATAAATCTTCTCTAAGGAGTCATTAAAGTCGAAAACCAGTTTGATGATTTTTACCTCAGACTGTATTTCAAAAACGTTTTGAATATTCATAATATATTTTATGAGGCATGGAAAGGGAAGATGCACAGTTGGTTCACTGCGTCCTCTTGAAGTGAATGAGCCCGACTGGAGTGAGGATGGTGGATTGCGAGACTTCTAACCGATCCTTAGTCAGAGGTTAACTTGTCATGCAGACTTGGACCTTAACAGAGTCAAGGTACCCTTTATAGAGGGAGTTAGGAAATAAGGTATGGTTATGTCTTTTAGTGGGTCTACATGGCTCCTTGATAGTTCTTTGTAAGAAACCCCTAAGCTGAATGAAATGTCTCTTCTACTGCATGTAACGTGCACGTTTCGTAATGTGTGTGAAAAGGTAGATCTGGTTTACGATGAGAATGATCTGGATGCTACAGTCTCACACATTCCCTCTAACTCTAAAGACAGGGATGACAACCTTTCAACGTTTGCTTGCCAGACAGAGAAACGTACACTCCTAATGGAAATGGTTCTAGATTGGGAAACGTCATTTTAATAAGTACAAAACCTCGGTAGAGAGGACCACTATTCATTTTTCTGAAAATGCTTCTGTCTGTTTTTTGATGGCATATGTGATACCAGCAAACAGCAGTTTTCCAGTGGCCCAGTAGGTTCTATGCTTTGGGATGTAGAGGGGTTATGGAGTACAACATGTAAAAGAACTGCTTAGTCTGAAATTTCTAATCATCTGCTTTAATTGCATGTATTCGGCAGGGCTGTTGGGATAAAGATGTGTTCTTTGACTAGGAGGGCATCCACTGAAGTTGTGAGTGCATGGTCCGATGTATTACAAAAATTGGAGCTTCATGTGGGTGATATGGTCAGTCTTGCCATTCGTATTTCCTCTGAAGCATTTAATTGCCTGTCCTCCTCACCCCATTCACCACAACCGAGATTAAAGCTCTACCTTTCAGACTAAACAATTGTCATTAAAATAAGAGCTTTAACATAATATCTTCAAATATGGTCTTTGAATGAGGGTCTGTAATGCTTTTCAATGGAGATGAAATTGCTCTACCTTTCAGACTAAACAATTGTCATTAAAATAAGAGCTTTA
Source organism: Ambystoma mexicanum (assembly GCF_040938575.1). Classification (NCBI taxonomy): domain Eukaryota; kingdom Metazoa; phylum Chordata; class Amphibia; order Caudata; family Ambystomatidae; genus Ambystoma; species Ambystoma mexicanum. The sequence goes on along the minus strand of NC_090936.1, from coordinate 850,327,199 downwards.
ACATAAGATCTTCAAATATGGCCTTTGAATGAGGGTCTGTAATGCTTTTCAATGGAGATGAAATTTGAGGAGGGATACACAGTTGTTTGGTTATTGAATCCCTCTCCTTCCCTGTCCCTAGCCATGCTAACCACTTGGCTAATCCCAGACATTCCTGCCCATCTCAGAACTCTTTGAGCCCTGAGCTCTTCCATGGAGGCAGCCATTGTGGATGACTGTGTTACGCAGAATCCTGTGCAGTTCCCTTGGGGAACACTGCAAAATGATTAAGACTACAGGAGTAAGCAGTAAACCCAATTGGTAGCAGTCTGCACCACCCAGATTTACCTGGTAGCTGTGGCTGAGCAGTCAGACATCTCTCAAGAAGAGTAGGGCAGTATATAGAGGATACACAATAGGGCTAAAAACACAGTAGAGCAAAAAACACTGACCAGCGCTTTGTATAAAAAGTATGTAATTATTTATTTAAAACACACTTTAGGCAATATACTAGCACTCTAAATCAAAAGCAAGTTAAAAACACAGTCAGGTAAAGTATACACACCTCCCTTAATAACTATTAGACAAGTCAGAATTAAAACACCACGATTTGTTAAACAGAGGTGAGCGCATAACCTGATGGCACTCCAATAGTTCAGTTAAAGGGAGAGAAAAAGGCAGAGCATAGAAATAAAATTGGTCCCAACACTTTTAGGAGTTCTCAGCAAGGGAATAAAGGCAATATAGACTGTAGACCCAAAGTTCATAGGCCAGGACCACTTAAAAGGGAGCAAAGCGAAATGTGCCCAGGATCGCACAGTTTAAAAATGCACTAAAAGTCTTTGCAGAATGTTCAAAAGAGGGTGGGGCAATTCAAGAAGGTAAAGTTAGGAGGTCTGGGGCCAACCCAGTTAGCAAGCCAATTATTTAAGGGTCACCTTGGGCAAACCGAAGAAAGGGAGGCCAGGCAGGACACAGTACCTTAAACAGAGAGGAAGCTCCAGCGGGGGCAGTTGTTCCTGGCAGTGGTTGCAGTTCATTGTTTCGACCAGGGGAAGAGAGGCTCTCGTTGAGGAGGAAACCTGGAGTCGTTGCACTGCACAGGGATGAAACCAGCTGTGGAGTTTGTCAATAAAAGGAGCGTTCCTTTTATTTGCGGTAAAAGTGGTGAAGCTTGGCTATCCGGCCGCCGGGGGGCTTGGCATGGGCGATTCGACCAAGAGACATCTTTGGAAGGCGAAAAAGGGCAAACTGGTTGGTCCCACCAGCTCAGAGGAAGAAGACTCGTCCAGCAGAAGATCTTCTCTTGTCGTCGGGAAAGTGGTGAGATAGTTGCATCAGGGCTTCACCGGTGGTGTCGTCGTTGCAGATGGCTCAGCTTCTTCCCTCTTCGGATTCTTAGGTCCTGTGGCGACTTCTAAAGTTCCAGTCCCAAAGGCCCTGCTTTTATGCAGAAAAACCCCCATTCATCAGCCTAGCTGTCAATCACACATGCTAAGTGGTGAGCCGGGCGGCTAACCACTGGGCCAATCAAAGTAGAGTGCGACTTGGGTTGCCGAGGCAACGCAGTCCAGGGTGCCAATTCCCCCCTCCACCCCTCCTGTGGAACCCAGACAGAGTGGCACCATTTGGAGGGCTTCTGTGCAGAAGCCCGCCAAAATAGTGGAACAAAGGGCTCGACCTTGGTCAGAGTTACAGAGACGGACAGAAACGCCATTTTAGAAAAGAGTTCTGGCAAAAAGACCCAACCAGGGATTTGATATTAAATAAATAAACCAGCGGTATCTTTAACATTGCACCAAAAAGTGGTGCGTTTAAAATCAATGGGAAAATCCCATAGAGAATATTCCGGTGGAATATTTCGCGTGGTAACCACTGCCACCAGCCAGAACTCGGCAAGGGGGGACTGGACAGTGCCCCCTTGAAAACAGACCCAGGGGCAATATAATTAACCCCTTCCAGTACTTCCACAATATGATGGTTTGTACTGGTTCTGTTAATAATTTAAGACTAGTAAAGTCAATGGTGACTTTACATGCCCTTGGAGACAGTAGTCAGTCCCAGGGTATGGAGTCTATGTTTGGGGGTCACTATGACACCCCTGTGTTACTGCACTGAGGGTGCTGTGTAACACATACACCAAAACAGATGATACCCTATGGAGTAAAAGACACCATAGCCCAAAATCACATAAATAGTCAGAGACATATCTCAAATCATGCCTAAGAGTGGGAGTAAAAGAGTCTCACTCTTAGCAGGAGAAAAAAACAAACCCCAAAAATCCAGCAAAGCTGCTGGGGGACTCACTAGGTTTGGGAAATTAGCCCTATAAGAGAATTCTCCCTAACAGACTGTCTCTAAGGAAGCTCTCTGGAAACAAGCCAAAACTAGTGGCCATCTTTAAATGGGAAAAATACCATGCATCATCCAAATAAAATCATACATTGTTTGAAATAGCGAAAGTAATTTGTATTTTGGGAGCTTGCTTTGTTTTGTTTTGAATTGCAGTGAGATGAGGGCTAGTTTATTGTGAAATCATATTAAATTCACCATTCAAGTATAGTACTCTTGAACCCATCTTCCAGTGATAATGCACTACAGTTAAACTGTTTCATTTTTGCCAGCCTTCTTGTGCATTTCATGTAGAAGCAGGAATCCATTCACCTCGTTTCCTAAAAGCATGAGAACACAAAGCTACCGGCACGGCTGTCACTCTAGGACGATGTGCTCACGATCTGCCAGTATCACAACAGCTCAGGTCTCCAACCCATTCACGTTTCCCAATAAATAAAAGGGGGTTTAAGAAAGTAAAGGAAAGCGGTCGAGACTTGGGCTGCCTCCCATTGGAGCATTCCCAAGTCCCCACAGCTTGTAGTTGCCAGGGAATTGCTGCAGTCAAGCCGCATGGCTCCACAGGGGGACTACAAACTTCCCATGTGACTTCACCAACTCAACACATTGGGCCTCATTACGGGTTTGCCGGTAGTCGGGCATGTAACAAAGGCACGGCTGCCGCCGAAGCCGTGATTTTACCGGCACCCGCGAATGGGCATTTACTGGGTCATGCCGAGTTCGGCGGACCCGGTAATTGCCCATTCGCGGGTGCCGGCAATAAGGGACTCCCCATTTGGCCCCATAGGGCTGAATGGGAATGGGGAGCTCGGATGCACCGGCACCGTTCATAACGGTGCATCCACGAGTTGTGCATACACCAGGTCGGACCTGGCGGGCAGAGCAAGACCTGCGAGCACGACTCGTAGTATGGCGGTACGGTAGCAATGGTGCCGGTAGCGATACCAGCGCCGTTGTTGCCTTACCACCATACTTATAATGAGGCCCAATTGCCTTTGAAAGAAGGTCGATTTGGCACTGCGATTTGTGGATTTCAGGATCTTTCTGTGAGACACTTCACTTTTTGGGCATTGGCTGGAATGATTCGGTAACTGCTCAGTGAATAGGCGGCGCCTTCACCCGCAGGGACCAGGTATTTTGTGTATTTTCACCTGTGGAGCAGCTCCACGCCTCTGCCAGGGGCGCTCCCTATCATGCATGGGTCATTCAGACACGCACACAGAAGGGGGGTACGGGCGGAACGCCAGGGAGAGTACCTTGTTAGTATTTCCGTGGAGAGGGTGAATGAACATGCCATTTAGCTGCTTGTTCTTTTCCTGACATTTCAATGTACGAGGTTGCCTTTGACCTGTTTAATAATTGCATAATGTAATTTCCATGTCATGTATTTCCTGGGAACTTTCATTTAGTTAAGGCACGAAGGTGGTATGTGGCAATTAACATATTGGGCCAAACACCATTTTGCTGTTTAAAAAAAGTAAACGTGAACCCGCAGTCATTATAACACCCAGACATTTTCCCGATGTAGATGAATAGTGCTTAGAAGCACCTGTTTATGGAATTTGCTATTTCTTTAAGGGGCTGCACCCAAAGACGTCCAAGCGCCTCACCTGTCTGATGGCATCTCCTGAATGGAGGTATGTCCCCAGGGAGGCGCCGCTGGCCAGAATGCTAAGAAATAAATGTTGGATTATTACACTCATGCCAGGCAGCGGGATGTGTTTCTCATTCTAATAGAATAACTTTCCTTGCATAAAATATTGTAATATCAGTTTTGCAAATAATTGGACTAGGTGACCTGTTCCTGCTACATCAAAGTGCCCCCCCATCTACCCAACCTCTCTCTCATATCATTAATTGAATCGCTTTTGTGTTCTACCACCACCTTGAAATGTGGAAGCAGTCGTTTTCTGAACGCACTGCTGAAGCACCTAGAAGCAATTCAGTTGTGTGTAAACGATCGCGCTGTCCCCGGGACAGTGATGATAGTAGTTCCAGCGTGACCACCACGCTCCCAATAACATGGCGCAAAAGAGCAGCCAGGTGTGCGATGGTCCCTTGGCCTGGTTCAATGGGTCATCAGTGTTACATTTTTCCTCCATGTCCACATTACAACTAGATTGCCTCTGACAGTTCATTGACCTGACTTACTTACAGTTCCACAGGCAAACCATCCAGCTTCAGTGGGTTCAAACGGGGACACCCACCGCTTTCTGCATTGTAGTGTGCTGCCTGAGAGTGGACTCAAGGCTACCGACCGTACATGTTCTACAGCTGAGCAAATATGACTTGCCTATCTTCAAACGTCCTGAAGTGAAAAATTGGCACATTGGCGTTAAATTCGCACTAATTATGTCTCATCTGCTCCAGGGGTTTGCATTTGTAATTGTAAGAATGTACAGGCTCGGCCACGGTTCTCTTACTCTGTGGATTATGGTTAGGGAGTTAGATGGCTTTTGATATATATATATATTAAGCAAACTCTGTGTAGAGATATCGCTGGACTCGCATACCCTCGAGATCTCGCGAGAACCAGGAAGTGAAAGCTCCTGAGAGCGCGAAGCGCCAGAAGCCCGACCAGAGGGCACAGAGCAGGTTCAGCACCCGGTGCTGCTCTTTAGAACTGACATCCCTTCCTACAAAGACATTATTAAGCCTGTACCATTCAGCAGTGTTGTGAGGGCCTGTTGCCCTAGAACTCATGGACAATTGTGTATGCTGTGTTCGACAAGTTGATTACAGAACTACAATAAAGGGGTTCAACCAGCCACTGCAAAGTCTCCTGTGCATCTTTATACAACATAATTGGCGACGAGGATCTGGACTTGAACTCACGCTGCGCCATGCAAGGAGCAACTCCTCCGCCGGTGTTCCTTCAAACGCCAGGTAGGCCTGCCATCCCATGGCCACAATGGCAACCCCTATTCACTACTTACTTGGAAGCTTTAGGCGGTGCAGGCTACACGGCGGCAAGGCGCTGGCTAGGCGCTGAGCTATGCTATTGAAAGCATTAGGCGTGGAGGGCCAACACGTGTTTGCAAGCCTCTCGCCCGAACCAGTGGCCGGTGATGATGACGATGTGTTTAAGGATGCGGTTAGGAGAATCGTCAAACGATTTGACAGCAAGGAGAACATCGTCCTGCACAGAATAGGGTTTTACAGCCGAAAACAGGAATCGTCCGAACCAGTTGACGACTACATGACCAAACTACGCGAATTAGTTGCACGGTGCAATTTTGGAAATAACGCTGAAGGACTCATCTGTGATATGCTAACGGTACATACCAACAGCAGGAATGTGCAAGACAAATTCATTGTTGAATAAGAGTCACTGCTGGAAAAGGCCGTCGAGATCGTGAGGGTGTTAGAAGAGACCGTAGGAAGAAGGAATGAATATGCAGGCAGACCCAGCCCTGCAGAAGTACAAGCTATAGCCTTCTGGACCAAGAAAGAGAAATCTGTCGCTGACGCCAAAGACGGGAAGTGGGGAAGAAAAGAACCATTGAAATGCCACAGATGCACCAGCACCAAAAACTTAGCCTTTGACAAGGAATGTCCCGCAAGAGACAAAGAATGCTCAGTGTGCAAAAAGATTGGACACTCACTCTGTGATGTTAAGTTTGAGTTTGCTCTTCTAGTTCATTTGTGTACGTGATTTGCTAGTTGAAATGCAATGATGGCCATGTAAGCACCCTGCCCAAGGCTGGATGCTACCAGTTTACATACATGCAAACACAGCCCCATGTCATCCGTAAGGTCTTATCAAGCCCCGTTTTTTGTTTGGGCTATTAGGTAGCGCTTGGGCCACCTATAATCAAAACCTTTGCATTAGAGTACAGATAGGGAGAAGTGGCAGATGAGGAGGGACACACAGCTTGTAGGTGTTGTTTGGTTATTTGCCCACCCGTTCGCTGCCCATGGGCATGCTAATCCCTATTTGCATTCCAACCTGGTTCCTGCCCCTTTACATTCAAAACACCTCCACACATGGAATGTTTGTGCTGGCTTTACAAGCCTTACCTTCAAACTTTGCACTCGAAGTGCCTGACAGAGTTTTTTCAAAGCAGTCTTCTGGTCAGTGCTATTAGATGCCCAGGTACTCACACCATTTTGCACATGCTACCATCAATGGCCATTTAATACACTATGGCTGTGCCTGGCAAGTACCCTTTCCCATGCCTACACAAAAGCCCAAACAGTTGGCATTGCCAATGCTTGTTTACTTTGAATGCAGTAGAGTTGCCTGTCTTCAGGATGTAGTTCATCTCTTTAACAACTACTGTGACAAGGAAGAGCGTGACCTGGCATGTGAAGAGTAATGTGGGAATTTTCTTCTATCTGTCAGGTTTTGACTCTGATAAAAGGGACCAAAGGAGTAGTATTATGCTAATATCTCTGTGTTCGACTTCAAAAATGTCAATGGCAGGTTTCATATGGTCGGATCATAAAGACCTTCATGTTTTAGTTCAGTGAACCTCCACTATAAGAAGTGTTGGAAAAGGAGGGGGCGTGGCTTGGAGCCATGGCGCGAGGCATGGCTTTTTACTAGCTCCCGGCACAGAGCCCGCCACGACTGCATTTACGCCAGCAAATCCACCCGACTGATCTCCCCAGGAAGTGAAACGAGAGGGCAAGGCATGAAGCACATCCTGGTAAAAGCAGGCTCTCTTGATGGCCCCGATCACACTAAACGGAGGAGGGCATGCGGCCAGGGAGGAGCAGTAAAGATGCAAAATGGCGGCCTCTGTTAGGGAGAATTCTCTGTAAAGGCTAATTTCCCAAACCTAGTGAGTCCCCCAGCGGCTTTGCTGGATTTTTGGGGTTTATTTTTTCTCCTGCTAAGAGTGAGACTCTTTTCCTCCCACTCTTAGACATGATTTAAGGTGTTCCTTTGACTTTCTTTGTATGTGTTCTATGGGCTATGGGGTCCTTTTCCCCATAGGGTTTCATGTGTTTTTGATATGTGGGTTACACAGCACCCTCCGTGCAGTAACCCAGGGGTGTCGTAGCGACCCCCAAACATAGACTCCATACCCTGGGACTGACTACTGTCTCCCAGGGCATGTAAAGTCACCATTGGCTTTACGAGTCTCAAATTGTGAACAGAACCAGTACAAACCATCATATTGTGGATGTACTGGTCGGGGCAATTCGATTGTCCCAGGGTCTGTTGTTCGAGGAGGCACTGTCCAGTCCCCTCCGACCGAGTTTTGGCTGGTGGCAGTGGATACTACTTTTTATATTCGACCGCGAATACATTCCTATGGGATTTTTCCATTGTTCTAGGCTACCACTTTTTAAAATAGCCTCGAACATACCGCCGGTTTATTAAATTAATATAAATTCACTGGTTGGTATTTTTTGCCGAAACTTGGTTCCAAAATGGCGTTTGTGTTCGCTTCTGTGACTCCAACCCAAGTCGAGCCCTTTGTTCCACTTTTTGGTGGGCTTCTCCACAGAAGCCTCCAAAAGTGGTGCCACTCTGTCTGGCTACCACAGGGGGTGTGGGAGGGGGTTTAGGCACCCTGGACTGAGTTGCATCGGCAACTCAAGTCGCACTCTTGTGTGATTGGCCCAAGTGGTGAGCCGCCTGGCTCACCACTTAGCATGTTTGAGTGACAGCTAGGCTGAATGAATGTGGGTTTTCTGCATAAAAGCAGGGCTTTGGGGACTGGAACTTCAGAAGTCGCCACAGGACCTAAAGAATCCGAGGAGGGAGAAGCCAAGCCGACCTGCAACGACGACACCACCGGTGGAGCCCTGCTGAACCGTCTCACCACTTTTCCCGACGAAAGAGGAGATCTCCAGCCTGGAGAGTCTTCTTCCCTTGACTGGTGGGGATAACCAGTTTGCCCGTCTTTTCGCCTTCCTGGACCATCTCATGGCCGCCTTACCCGTGCCAAGCACCCCGGCAACCGGAATACCACGGTTTACCACTACCGCAAAGAAAAGGGTGGTACCTTGTAACCGGGAAACTCTGCGGCTGGTTTCTTCCCTGGCAGTACAACGACCTTCAGCTTTCCTCCACGTCGAGACCTCCTCTTCCTCTGGACGAAACACCGACTTGCACCCGCTGCCAGGAACAACTGCCCCCGCTGGAGCGTTCTTCCAATTTTCAGGTACTGTGTCCCGCCTGGCTTCCCTTGCGACAGATCGTTCGGGGTGACAGTAAATCCTCGACTTTCTAACCTGGGTTAGCCTGGGGCCTGTTAACTAACTTTTCCTGGCTTGATCTCAATCTTTTGTGAACTATTTACAAAGACTCTTTGGGCATAACCCCACTGTGTGATCCTGGACACATTTCGCTTGCTATCACTAAGAGTGGGCCTGGCATTTGAACTTCCTTGCTCTCCAGTAGACTTTGCCTAACCTGCCTCACTGTGGTTCTGTGAAAAGTATTGAGATTTGTGTGCTTTCATAATTCTGCCTTTTTCCCTCCCTTTTTAAATAACTTATTAGAGTGCCATCTTATGTTAAGCGCCCACCTCTGTCTGAAAATAAGTGGTGTTTCTCACTAAGACTTGTCTAATAAGTAATTAGGGTTGTATATATATAATAGTGACTGTGTGTTGAATTTACTTACCTCTTTTTGTGCTAGTGTAATTTACAAGTGTGTCTTTAAATAAATAATTATATACTTTTACAACAAAGCTCTGGTCAGTGTTTGCTTGTGCTACTGTATCTCTGTACCTATTGTGTATACTCTATATACTGCCTAACTCATCTTGAGAGAAGTCTGACTGCTCAGCCACAGCTACCAGGTAAATCTGGGTGGTACAGACTGCTACCAATTGGGTTTACTGCCAACCACCTGTAGTCTTAAATCTTTTGCAGTGGTACCTAAGGGAACTGCACAGGTTTCTGCCTAACAGCCTTAACAAGCCCAAACTCCCAAAAGGCTGCGGTATGAGCGAGGCGTCAGTTTATGGAGTGCATCCCATGCCCTGCCCTAATCGGAGCTGCATGATTTCTCTACCGACCTGCCGAAATCCCTAATGCAGCGAGCCCGACAGCACAATGCAAGAACAAGGAGGACACAACCTCCGAGCAGCAACTTCAACACTGGGAAGGGACGCATCTATTACCACGGCAGTGGAGAGATCCCTTCAACATAACATCAACCAGCACAAGCCGCAGCCTGATACCCAGCCAGCCGATGATGACCCCAGGTGCCAGCCAAGCAACCGCAACTCAGACCCACGGCGGAACGGCAGATAGATTGGTGTGTGCGCGGGGGTATGGATTTGGAGTTGGCGTGGGTTCCTAGTCACAGTGGCATTTTGGGAAATGAGTTGGTGGATCTGGCGGCGGGTGAGGGTATGAGGAGGGGAGCGATTGATGTGAGGTTGCCTTTAAGTGTGAATGAGGTGAATGCTGTGATGGTGAGACGGGTCCTGGATGAGTGGCAGGAGAGGTGGTTGAATGGGGTGAAGGGCAGATGGATGTTCGGTGTTCGTGGGAAAGTGTCGGTGAAGGTGGATGCAGGGAGTTCAGAATGGAAGAGGGGGGAGGAGGTGATGCTGAATCGGTTGAGGATAGGTCATGTGGGGCTGAATGACTGTGTATTTCGAATAGGGAAGCGTGAATCAAGGGACTGTGCGGTGTGTGGGGTGCCTGAAACGGTGGGACATTTTTTGATTAGGTGTGAAAGACATGTTGCAGAGAGAGAATTGATGAGGGTTCGATTGACTGCGTTGGGTGTGGCTGAGCTGAGTGGGAGGACTATACTGGGAGGTGATGGGGAGAGAGGCAGGAGGAGGAGTAGTGTGATGTTGGATTTTGTGAGGCAGACGGGGAGGTGGGAGGAGTTGTGAGCTTAAATGGAGCCAAATAATAATTAGTGGGTAGGGTGCACATCATCCTATAGGGTGGGGAAGCGCCTGCATGGGTCCGCCCACGCCTCCGATAATTAAGAAGAAGAAGAAGGAGAAAACCTTGCAGCAAAGCATAAGAAGAGGTGCTGCGGAAGGTAGGACCCCTGGGTGTAACTCGCGGCTGCTCCAGGTCCCAACAGCAGGATCCCTCCCGCCGCCCCCCCCTCCCGCCCTCCTGGGCTGGAGCACACAACACACTAAGCGGACTGCCGGGGCCTCGGCGGCAGGCTGCGCCAGCGGCACCCGTGGAGGTGCCGGAGGAACACCATAAGCACTAGTGCCTTTGTTTTTCCTCTCCTTCCCCTCCCCCTCCCACTGCACCCAAACGGGAGGTGTGCAGCGCGGGGAGGACACTGAGAAGCCCTGCTAGCAAAGGAGCCTGCACCATCAGGCAATCTCAGACGTGGTGCAAACCACCGTAACAAGGCATTAGTGCGAGCAGCAAGCCGTGCTGGGATTAAAGGAGCACATGAGAGCATCAGGGGAGGTGGGTGGTCATAATTTCGAAAAAAAAATGTCGACAGACAAAAATGTCGACAAAAAAATGTCGAAAAAAAAATGTCGACTTTTGTTTTTTTTAATTATATATTTATTTTAGGGGTTCGGGAGTTAAAAAAAAGGGAAACATTTTAAAAAAATTAAAAAAGGGGGGGTTGGGGGGAACCCCCCCATTTAAAAAAAAAATGCATTGAAAAAAAAAGTCGACATTTTTTTTTTCGACATTTTTTTTTCGATATTTTGACTTTCGACATTTTTGTTGTCGAAATTATCACTGTAAACCATCGGGGGACACAACCTTCATTGGGTGAACTCACTCCCACACCACGCAGCACAATCCATAGCTCGCCGGCACCTGAGACGGAGACAACTGCACAGCCCCGACTCTACCGCATCACTGATTGAGGTCCCGCCTATAGCTGTGACCCCGGGAGTTCCTGGGCTGCGAATAAAGGGACTAATGAGAGGAACATACGGGGTGCAAATCCCAGAAACAGAGTTCTGGCGGCCTGGGGAGGCAGACAGGTGGGTGTCAAGGGCCAGCACATAACCCGCTCACCCCCCACAGGAGACCTCATTGTAAGCCCACTACGTGGCAGCACCTAGCGGCGCTATAGAATATAGTAGCAACCTCCTTATCAGCGAACTCAAACAACCTAAGTGGCAGATATACCCAAGAAAGTTACTGGACCTGAACTTAACATTTGCAGGGGCTACCTATACTACAACCTGTGACTCTACACAATAATCAGAGCCAATAGGCCACTGGATTGAAGCACCTGGGAGAAAAATTACAAAAAGCGCTAAGAAATCAAAGCAGACTGACATCTCCACGCTACTGGGACACCCTAACACTGAAAAAGCAAAAATGAGGCTACGTACAGAAGCACAGCTCGCAGAGGGAAATATTGTCTCCAGCAACAACCCACCCACGCAGTCAGTGACTAAATCATACCTCAAGAGAATATTAGAAGGGCACTGAGGAAGTTATGAGAAAGAATACCACATTAGACAAACGCATCAAGGAGGTTGAAAGCAGAACGGCGGAGATTGAGAACACTCTCCTTGAGCAAACATTTGAGATTGGAGAGGGAACGGACAGGATAACAGCCCTTGAAGCACACTGCAAGTCACTGGAATTAAAACAAGAAGACGTGGAGAACCGCTCTAGACATAAAAACATCCACTATGAGGCATAGCCAACTCGGTCACGGACGCAGAATTGGAAAACTTCACGAAGGACCTGTTCCACTTCATGCTAATACTGCCAGATAGCGCCGCGCTGGAGATCGATAGACTACATAGAACCAGATCCAAACAATCTTTCTCCACTCCCCCGGATGTGTCTGGCGAGGGTACATTTTTACAGGGTGAAGAAGGAGATAATGCAGGAGGCAAGGAACTCTAAGCACATTCAATTCAGGAATGCAACCATCCTGCTCTATCAAGACTTGGTAAATAGCACACTCCTAAAGAGGAAGGCCCTGGAGCAACTCACAGAATGGCTACGGGAAGATAAGTCCCATACCGCTGGGGTTACCGTACCTCACTGAACTTTACCTGGGAAGGCAAACAATGGCAAAACCACAACCTTAAAGAGGCAGAAAATCCTTTGGGTCCTATGGAGGAGGGCAACGTGACCGTGAGAGGAGCAACACACTGCAAACCCACAGGGAGAGGTCCCACAGCAACCTGGTGTTGGGTGGACCGAAGGAGCAGGATTAGGGGCCCACCTCAAAAGAGCAAGAAATCGGATAAAGACTGAGCAGGGGGACCTCCCCAACGATAATCTACAGCTTTCCATGTGACCTCTGACCTGAAGCCATGAGACGGGCCGCAATGACTGCCTAACAATAAGCACAGACCTGTCAAATGGGACCTCGGCTGACCCCGCTGGTTCTCTCTGTCTTCATTGGGGGTTTGGCCCGGGATCAAGTGCAGGAGCAAGACAAGCTGCTTGGCGACACCCAAGACTCTTAAGCTAAGATCAAGGGCACTATAAGCATTATGTTTGTCCAAAGGTTAACAAGGGGCCCGTTGGTCCCTAATAAGGTCAGTGGCGAGTTCGAGCCGGATACCCCGTTGGTTGAGGGCTGAACTCAACATTGCGAGTTACATGGGGGGGAGGTGGGAGGGAAAGGGAGGGTAGAGCAGAGGGGCAGGGGGAGTCTGAAACTGAGAATGAGAACAAGGGTGAACAAATGCAACAAAACATCAACTACCCAAGAAAACACCACGGCAACGAATTGGGGCAAATTAAGGCATTCCATAGGGGATACTGATGAAGAGGGACCACAATGGGGCAAAAACCCAAACAGGGATCATGACAGCTGACAAGGGCAGAGAATTACGATTAGTTACATCAAATGTGCAGGGCCTCAACTTCCCGGGAAAGAGAAAGTCTGTAGAGCGAAGGCTAGCCCAGTTGTCTGCAGACATTGTGTGCCTACAGGAAACTCATCTCCTAGAGGCGGATGAGAAGCAAATGAACTTTAATAGATTCATGAAACGGTATTTTACCACAGTAGTCAAGAAAAAGAGAGGCGTAGCCCTCCTGGTTAGCGGGGAGATTCCCCTAACACAGGTTATTCTAAAACGGGATCCCATGGGTAGATTTCTGCTGGTAAAGGGGTTTCTTCTTGAGCAGCTACTAACTATAGCTTTTATTTACTGCCCTGACAACGCACAAGACCGGTTCCTACACAACATTATCCTGACCATTTTAGCATTCACTGAAGGCCACCTCATGATCGGCGGTGACTTCAATCTAGTCCCAGGCCCGCAAGTCGACAAAACGCTACCTCCAACAAGGGTAGACTTCTCCCAAGCCATAGGGCTCGCTGAATTTCTTAGGGAAACAGGGACGGTGGACATTTGGAGGCTCGCCAACATGGCCACACAAGACTACACTTTGTACTCACATGTGCATTAAAGCGTCTCTAGAATAGATCTAATCCTGATGGCTAGCGTCCTTTTCCCTTGTCTGTAGGGGGTCCAGATTCACCCAAGACAATGCACCTATCACGGCTGATTTGTGAATCCACAGCCGCCCTAATCCCCCCAAAGATACTGGAAGCTACAAGACTCGATCTTGCTAGACACCTCAATCAGGAACAAACTAGCTGAGACACTCGCACATTACTTTATGGAAAACGTAACCCTAGGAATGCCCCACAGCCATGGTCTGGGATGTTATGAAGCCAGTGGTGCGAGGGGTCCTAATCAGTGCTGCAGCAGCGCAAAGACGGAAAGGGCAACTCCAGCAGAACAAATTAGAGGAGAGCGTTGAGGAACTAGAAAAGAGCTTCAAAAGCCGCCAATCCACTAAAGTGGGTGGGAAGCTCATAAAAGCAATAACCGCCCTAGAGATTCACCTCGCTGACAAATCAGCAAGAAGGCTAGCTTACACTAAACAATACTACTATATAAATAGCAATAAAGTGAACCACCTGCTGGCCTATAAACTGAAAAAAAGTACACATGAGAAACAATATTCTAAAACTCAAATGGATGGACAGTGTAACCCGCTACGCGGAGGGAGAAACATTGGAGATAATGGTCAGACATCATAGGGAAATCATTTCAGGGCCCCAAAGAGAGCCAGAGGCACAAACTCACTACTTGCCAACTATCCGAAAAGAAACGCCCACCATTCAGTTGGACGCCCTCGAGCTCCGGATTACAACAGAGGAAACCTCATAGGCAATAATATCTCTGAAGAGCGTAGCCCAAGGACCTGACAGGCTCACTGTCTGGTTTTATAAAGTGTTCGCCCACATTCTAGTCCCGCAGCTTGCTACCCTCTTCAACTCCTTTCTAAACAATGGGCAGCATCACCCCACCCATGGAAGAATCACTGACAGTACTCATTCCTAAATCAGACAAGGACCCCGAGCACTGCGCCTCATAGAGGCCGATTACGCTAATGAATAACAACGCTAAGATATTTTCCAAGATCTTGGCAAACAGGCTACGGACGTTTCTCCTGGAATTAATTCACCCAGATCAAACAGGGTTCATCCCGGGATGTAACACCCAAGACAATATCAGGCGCACCCTTAATTTAATAGAAAGTGCTACCAGGACAGGCTCGGAACTTGTTATCATTTCACTCGACGCGCACAAGGAATCTGTCATGCTAGATTGGGGGTATATAAACCAACCAATATGCCATTTTTGATTCGCCCCAATTTCATAAAAATGGACCATGGGCCTCATTACGAGGTTGGAGGTACCCTTGCCGGTTTTACTGGTAAGGCTACCTCCAAACTTGCATCCAGGTACAGCACCCGCGAATGGGCAATTACCGGGCTATTCAGGCCCCAGCCAGACTTGGTAATTGCCTTTTCGCGGGTGCAGGGCCCGGTACATCCCCATTCCCATTTCAGCCCCATATGGCTCAATGGGAATGGGGAGGGTGCTAGCATTGGTACCGTTAATAATGGTACAGATGCTACCATCATGTTCTGCTTGCAGGTGCCGGTATGGCCACCAGGTCAGACCTGGAGGCTGCAAGGGCACCCGCAAGCAGAACTCCTAGTATCGCGGTATGGTAGAAATGGTGCTGGTAGCGATACCGGCGCCGTTGTTGCCTTACCGCCATATTCGTAATGAGGCCCATGTCCAATTACCAGCATCCTACCACATCCCTGAGGATAAACGGCACAGGATCAGCCAAGATTAACATCTCCAGAGGCACCCGCCAAGGCTGCCCATTCTCACCACTAATATTCACACTTTCCATGGAACCATTTGCTATCAAAATCAGAGAAAATATATGCATAAAGGCCCTAAAAGTCGTTGATTGCTCCTACAAAGCAGCGATGTATGCGGACGATGTCCTACTTACCCTAACTGAGGCAGACAGCTCGATGGAAGTCCTATGACAAGAAATTGAGGCATTCGGTAACACATTGGGTTTCAGGCTTAATTATTCTAAATCCGCGGCCTTAGCAATTAACATTTCACAAAAGCACAGGACGACTCTGGCAACCAAACATCCCGTCCTTGGGCTAAATCTTGTGTCTACTATCTAGGGGTGCAAATCCCAAACAAAATAGAGCACATATGCCGATCTAATTTCCCACAGCTATTCAGTGAACTCCATAAAGACCTAAAGCGCTGGCACACGCATGAGGTCTCCTGGTTGGGGAAAATAACAGCTGTAAAAATGAACATAGTGCCAGGCTTAATTTACCACTGTACAGCCCTGCCAGTTCATATCCTGGAGATGGATCGTCAAAAACTGCAAAAAACTGTATTGAAGATTGGCCACCACCAGGGGACGCACGGATGAGCTCTACCGCTGTGTGAGCTCCCAGTCCTATGGTCCCAAAGGTGGTCTTAGCCCCCACCGGATGACCCCCCACCTCGCCCAAAAGCCACGCCAAGTGAAGATAAAGGCGATCTCATGCATCTAATAAAAAATCCGGAGAGAATCAGTCCTGGGAATCCAGAGATACCATCGTTTTTCGAGTTGCCTGTGTGAAGATCGACGGAGAAAAACCTGTTCCCTGAAACCGAAAGTAACCTCAAGCCGAGTACGTAGCTGGAGCCCACGTAGAAGAAACCTGCAGTGAAAGCAACTTAAGGGAAAGACCTTGAGCGGACATATCCCTTTCTTCTGGAGGACACCCCACCCGTGGTTGGCAAGAGGAACGTCCCCTCCACCTGGCGTGCACATATGAGAAGGGGTCGGAGCAGGCCAACACCCCCTTCCCCCTTTTTGGTCTTGTGTTCCAGCGGATCCCCCTATCCCTTGGGGGATTCCCTGGGCTCCCTGAATGCAGAACGCAGGGAGAGGTATCTCCGTCGTGGGTGCTGCATACAGCGACGCGGACACCCGGGTGGCTCAGCACGCGACCGCACTAGCAGCGGGGTCCGTTGCAGACGACCTTAGTGCAGGAGAGGATCCCGCTCCAGGGCAAAGCGGATCGCATACTGTAGGTAACTAAATCATGACCTCCAAGAAACTGCGACAAGTACATTAAAAGAGGTACACCCAGAGAATGAAGAAAGAACAGCAGGAAAAGAGAGAGAGAATTGCAGATTTAAGCTGGGGAGGCACTCAGCTGTGTGACAGCTGATGAGGATAAGAACCAGGAAGACTGAGGGTTTCAAACTCGCTCGCAGTGGTGCAGTGGCGGCCCTGAACCCTGAGAAAGTGGCAGGAGCCCAACAGGAGGTAGTGGGGCGACCACAGGCATGAATCTGTGGTGGACAGTCGCTGATATCGCCGGCAATAAAAGGTCTCACGGCATCCAGGCGTGCAATTGAGTGCCGGGATCCCAAGAGACAAGGAGAGTGAACGAAAAGCACAATGCCAGAGAGAAGACGGTGTTGGCAGTGCATAAGGAGAGAGTCCCAGAGAGACACACATCACAAAAACATTCTCCTTCAGAAACTAAGGTAACCCAGAGACCAGGAGGTACAGGAAGATTCAAGGCAATCATTATGCTAATGATAATGATGTGTTATTTATATAGCGCCTTAATCCAAAGAGCTTTGCAGAGCACATATTTACATACAATATCACCCAACTGAAATTGGTACTCATTTATCAACCTCGGAAGGATGAAAGGCTGAGTTGGCCTCGCCGGGATTCAAACCTGCGACCTGCAGAGCACACACAGATTGCAGCAGCGAGCGCTCAACGCTATCACAGTTAACTCGTCACAGTAGAGGATGTGAAGCAGGGTTAACTTTGAAGCCAAGTTGATAGAGAGGTTGTGAATCAAGAGGCAATCATTATAACATACAGTTAACTCGTCACAGTAGGGGATATGAAAGGGAGTTAACTTTGAAAGCAAATAGATATGAAGGGTGTGAATCCAGGGACAATCATTAACCTGCACAGTTAACTTGTCACAGTAGAGTATGTGAAGTAGAGTTAACTTTGAAGTCAAAAAGATACAAAGGTTGTGAATCAATCAAGAAATAGACAATCATTATACCGTACAGTTAACTCATCACAGTAGTGGACATGAAAGGGAGTTAACTTTGAAACCAAATAGATATGAAGATTGCGAATCACGAAAAAAGCTGGATAAGAATCTGGGCGGGTGCAGGGCCCGGTACATCCCCATTCCCATTTCAGCCCCATATGGCTCAATGGGAATGGGGAGGGTGCTAGCATTGGTACCGTTAATAATGGTACAGATGCTACCATCATGTTCTGCTTGCAGGTGCCGGTATGGCCACCAGGTCAGACCTGGAGGCTGCAAGGGCACCCGCAAGCAGAACTCCTAGTATCGCGGTATGGTAGAAATGGTGCTGGTAGCGATACCGGCGCCGTTGTTGCCTTACCGCCATATTCGTAATGAGGCCCATGTCCAATTACCAGCATCCTACCACATCCCTGAGGATAAACGGCACAAGATCAGCCAAGATTAACATCTCCAGAGGCACCCGCCAAGGCTGCCCATTCTCACCACTAATATTCACACTTTCCATGGAACCATTTGCTATCAAAATCAGAGAAAATATATGCATAAAGGCCCTAAAAGTCGTTGATTGCTCCTACAAAGCAGCGATGTATGCAGACGATGTCCTACTTACCCTAACTGAGGCAGACAGCTCGATGGAAGTCCTATGACAAGAAATTGAGGCATTCGGTAACACATTGGGTTTCAGGCTTAATTATTCTAAATCCGCGGCCTTAGCAATTAACATTTCACAAAAGCACAGGACGACTCTGGCAACCAAACATCCCGTCCTTGGGCTAAATCTTGTGTCTACTATCTAGGGGTGCAAATCCCAAACAAAATAGAGCACATATGCCGATCTAATTTCCCACAGCTATTCAGTGAACTCCATAAAGACCTAAAGCGCTGGCACACGCATGAGGTCTCCTGGTTGGGGAAAATAACAGCTGTAAAAATGAACATAGTGCCAGGCTTAATTTACCACTGTACAGCCCTGCCAGTTCATATCCTGGAGATGGATCGTCAAAAACTGCAAAAAACTGTATTGAAGATTGGCCACCACCAGGGGACGCACGGATGAGCTCTACCGCTGTGTGAGCTCCCAGTCCTATGGTCCCAAAGGTGGTCTTAGCCCCCACCGGATGACCCCCCACCTCGCCCAAAAGCCACGCCAAGTGAAGATAAAGGCGATCTCATGCATCTAATAAAAAATCCGGAGAGAATCAGTCCTGGGAATCCAGAGATACCATCGTTTTTCGAGTTGCCTGTGTGAAGATCGACGGAGAAAAACCTGTTCCCTGAAACCGAAAGTAACCTCAAGCCGAGTACGTAGCTGGAGCCCACGTAGAAGAAACCTGCAGTGAAAGCAACTTAAGGGAAAGACCTTGAGCGGACATATCCCTTTCTTCTGGAGGACACCCCACCCGTGGTTGGCAAGAGGAACGTCCCCTCCACCTGGCGTGCACATATGAGAAGGGGTCGGAGCAGGCCAACACCCCCTTCCCCCTTTTTGGTCTTGTGTTCCAGCGGATCCCCCTATCCCTTGGGGGATTCCCTGGGCTCCCTGAATGCAGAACGCAGGGAGAGGTATCTCCGTCGTGGGTGCTGCATACAGCGACGCGGACACCCGGGTGGCTCAGCACGCGACCGCACTAGCAGCGGGGTCCGTTGCAGACGACCTTAGTGCAGGAGAGGATCCCGCTCCAGGGCAAAGCGGATCGCATACTGTAGGTAACTAAATCATGACCTCCAAGAAACTGCGACAAGTACATTAAAAGAGGTACACCCAGAGAATGAAGAAAGAACAGCAGGAAAAGAGAGAGAGAATTGCAGATTTAAGCTGGGGAGGCACTCAGCTGTGTGACAGCTGATGAGGATAAGAACCAGGAAGACTGAGGGTTTCAAACTCGCTCGCAGTGGTGCAGTGGCGGCCCTGAACCCTGAGAAAGTGGCAGGAGCCCAACAGGAGGTAGTGGGGCGACCACAGGCATGAATCTGTGGTGGACAGTCGCTGATATCGCCGGCAATAAAAGGTCTCACGGCATCCAGGCGTGCAATTGAGTGCCGGGATCCCAAGAGACAAGGAGAGTGAACGAAAAGCACAATGCCAGAGAGAAGACGGTGTTGGCAGTGCATAAGGAGAGAGTCCCAGAGAGACACACATCACAAAAACATTCTCCTTCAGAAACTAAGGTAACCCAGAGACCAGGAGGTACAGGAAGATTCAAGGCAATCATTATGCTAATGATAATGATGTGTTATTTATATAGCGCCTTAATCCAAAGAGCTTTGCAGAGCACATATTTACATACAATATCACCCAACTGAAATTGGTACTCATTTATCAACCTCGGAAGGATGAAAGGCTGAGTTGGCCTCGCCGGGATTCAAACCTGCGACCTGCAGAGCACACACAGATTGCAGCAGCGAGCGCTCAACGCTATCACAGTTAACTCGTCACAGTAGAGGATGTGAAGCAGGGTTAACTTTGAAGCCAAGTTGATAGAGAGGTTGTGAATCAAGAGGCAATCATTATAACATACAGTTAACTCGTCACAGTAGGGGATATGAAAGGGAGTTAACTTTGAAAGCAAATAGATATGAAGGGTGTGAATCCAGGGACAATCATTAACCTGCACAGTTAACTTGTCACAGTAGAGTATGTGAAGTAGAGTTAACTTTGAAGTCAAAAAGATACAAAGGTTGTGAATCAATCAAGAAATAGACAATCATTATACCGTACAGTTAACTCATCACAGTAGTGGACATGAAAGGGAGTTAACTTTGAAACCAAATAGATATGAAGATTGCGAATCACGAAAAAAGCTGGATAAGAATCTGGGCAAAGAGAAAGAGAATCAGTGTAAGAATAACTCACTATACTGCACAGGAACAAATAAATACCAAAGAGAGAGAAAGTGATATCTCTGAATCTAAGAACAGAAGACATTTGCATAGTCAAGGGATACAAGAGAAGTGGAACTATTATTACCTAAATGTGAAAGTCTCACATCAAAAGCATATTCCCACAATAGGGATCCAAAGAAAAGACAGAAAGTTCAACACTCCTCTTGGGGAACTGAAGAGATTAATACAGGAAGTCACAAGGGACTATTTGAGTATTGGCTATTAAAGACTGCTACTAGCTGTAACTCAGGATGAGGTAGTCATTCTCATGACCTAGTTTTCTCTTAGTGGTAGGGTCATTTAAGGCGTTTTTGGACAGCAGACTTATTTCTTTGGACGTTCACGATGGAAAAACAAGCACCTTAGTTTGTAACGTAGGTAGGGATACACCATAGTCAAAAGGAAGTTTCAGCCTTATACCTACAGATCACGTCCTCTAAGAGTATGTGACCTTCTTCTGGAAAACCACAGTGTCCTGTACCTGGTTATTTCTTTCAATGCTGCTTTCTGCCTACATTACATCTTAGTTCACTGTTGTGCCTCAGTTCTGTATCCATGTATAGTGTGACCCCTGGGATGTTCTCTGTTCAGGTTAGGTAAGGGAAAGACTTCTATTGCCTTCGGCTAGTCGGTTGAAGTCTTAGCTGCCTCAGTATATGGTCTCCGGTTTTACACTTACACTAAGTAGAAAAGTCACTTTGGGTCTCCCATCTCAGGACGGTGATGTATGATGGTTGTTAAGAGTAATATGCTGGTGCTGATACCAGGAGTTTTCCCTAATCCCTGGAGACCCCATATCATATTCCAGTACACCCTTTACTCTTATAAATCCGTGTTGCCCAGTATATTTGCTTGCCTTTGGTTTCTCTGTATCTCTTTGTTTACAGCCAGCTTCTGCCACTGAAGTTCCTGTCAATACCTGTTTCAACTCAGATCAGCTTGGTAGGAGCTCTATTTCTCTTATATGCTAGTGTTACCTTGGAAATCTCCCCTAATCTACACTGCATACTCTGAGGTATTGCTTTTGCCCTGTGCTCTTTGTCCAGGCTTTGGACAGATGGCTGCAGAGACGATACCAGATCTGACCTGAATTCTATCTGGATTTCTGGTTTTAATTCACATATGAATGAATGCCCAGGAAGATGCCAGAGAAAGTTTAAATATGCTACCCCTCAGTTATTTTCGCACGCCGCCAAACATTTGAAAGGATTCGCCTCCCCGATTGGAAGCTAAATCCAAATTCCCTATTTAAATGGAAGGTCTGCATCAATATTTTGTCAAACAATGAAGTTAATCTTGGGTCTTATCCAAGTGAGAAGAAAAACAAGCATTGGCAATGCCAACTGTTTGGGCTTTTGTGCAGGCATAGGAAAGGCACTTGCCAGGCACTGCTGTACTGGTATTAACTGCCCATTGATGGGAGAAGGTGCAAAATGGTGCGTGTACCTGGGCATCTAATAGTAGTGCCTGACAAATGCCTAACACCTATGCACAAGCAAAGCTGTTGCCTTTGCCAATTCTTTCTTTCTAACATGACTTCAGTGAAAGATACAGATACTGCTTATAAATCGAGTGGCTGAAAGCAGACCTTGTTAAGATATTTTTATTACACCAGTAGTGCATTTATAGCTCCAATTAAACCATTAACTCTCAGAAGGCTGCTTTGAAAAAATGCTGGCAGGAACTTCAAGTGCAAAGTTTGATGGTAAGGCTTAATTAAAGCGAGCTCAAAGAGTTCCCATAAGAGGTGTTTTGGGCAGGGAGGGGCATGAACTGGGTCAGAATAGCCATAGGGATTAGAATGGCTGGAGGCACTCAATGGATGGGCAAATAAGCAAACAACACCTACAAGTTATGTGTACTTCCTCATATGCCATTTCTCCCTATCTGTAGTGTAATGTAATATATCATTTTTATAGTGCCTTTGTGCCATTGGTATGGCCTCAAAGCGCTGTAGGTGAACGCCTTTGGAGGAACGAAGTCTGAGTTCTGAGAAATTGTTTAGAGGAGTTTAGAATGTGTGTGTGCATTTTAGCCAGTACATATGTAAGTCGGATTGGCTAAGTCCCTGCTAGTGACCCATGTAGAGCTGGCTTGTGGATGGGTGCTTTGAAGGCTGTCGGGAGAACATGCGGGTCAAGGAGACTGGTTATGTGTCCAGCTAGACCACATTTTTGTTGTGGGACTTAGCTGCATTCTAGTGGAAGAGGTGATGTGTGAAAAAGATCAGGTAGCAGAATGTTTGCAGATGAGTGTGGGTGGGTAGCCGAGCCTTGGGGGATATGGCTATCTACCATTTAGTTGGAGAGCGATACGTACCCATGAGTCATAGCTGACTAGCTTTTTGGCAGAGTGCAAGTCCTATCCATGCAGGTCTAGTGAATCCTTTCATGTGCGTGCTCGCTACTCTCTAGGAGTGTCCTCATTGATGGAACTGCCTACGTGTCCAGGGGTGAATTAGGTCAGTCAGGATGCAGGAGGGAGAAACCAGGTCTCTACTCTAATGCAATAGTTTTGGTTTAGCCCAAATTTAAAAGAGGCCCATTTAATGTAGCAGAAAATTGCGCTGATGTGATGGACAAATGGTTTGACAAAGTATTATTCCAACATTTACAGGAATCAGCGGATTCCAAGGGTGTCATACCGTGATCACAGACAGGATTTCAAGAAAGGAAATCCGCAATAATAAAATACATTACCTTTTCTAAGCTGTTGAAGAGGGACCCTACACAGAACTGGGCTCCACTTTGTTGTGCTTTCATGGACGTCTCCACAGCCTTTCATAAATGCAATAAGGTCCACACAAATTAACATTATGCAACAACCATGCAGATCATTACGGATCGAACATAAACATTGTCAGCCTTGAATCCGGGCAATATATTGCACCTGCACCCTTACTTTTGACCTTATACGTAGCGATTCTCCCCAGCAAACTAATGGGAGTGGTTTCTCTTCTTCCAAACCTTGGTGCTACTCAGTTTCCAATCCAGAGGAGTGTGGTGACCGCTCATGTCACTCAATGATTGGAGCAGGGAACTAGAAGGTGCCAAAGGGTGAAGGCACGCTCTTCCAATTCTGAAAATAAGTTCAGTGCCATTCCTGCCTAGGACAACACAGTAAATGGGAGGAGAGCTAAGATCCAACAAGAGAATGAAGGCATTCTTACTGGAAACGACTTCATGTGTCAGGGGAGGGAGAACAACAAAAATATGGATAGGTAAAATTAGGGTATTTGATTGCATTCATAAGGTCGTGACTGTGTGTAAAATAGGTGGAGCCAAAAACAGTGCACGAATACAAAAAGTGGGACAATCTTCAGAAAAGAAGGCGACATCTGGACCTCGTAAAGAGCTTCTGAGGTAAAGAGAAGCAGGCAACAAAATAAGTGCACGTGTTCCTCTTGTGCTGTTTGCAGTTCATGTTGTATTTCTAAAATAATTATGCCACGAGTACGGTAAAATAGGAAATAAGGCCAGTTTTCATGAGATTATTTACCGATAAAAGCTTTCTCCTTTTCATAGACTTAGAACGGCCATAAGAAGGGGCGGCCCGCAGGAATGCTTGCCAAGACACGTGTGTTCTCAACTTCCTTTGATAGTTAAGAAAGGACACGGGCGATCAGATAAAGCAGAAGGCATTAGGCACTGGCACTTGGACAAAGATTACCCGGTCTCCACTTTCAACAAGTTTGGATGTGGGCAAGGAGTACGTTTAAGAGACCTAGTGCAAAGGACAGGAGGAGACATACGAAACAAAATGGATCTGAAAAACAGTGCTGTACAACACAAGCTTCCAAAATATGACACTATTACCTAGTGAAATGCTCCCTTAAACTCCTCCGCAGGGTCCTCAGGCTGGCTGTGGCCTGGGGCTCAGCGACCAAGAGTTTGAAGGAGCCCGCAGTGAAGTAATTCCACACTCTGAGAGGCTTTGTCACGCGAGCCCATAATGAACTCAGTTTTTCTATTATTTATACTTGCACCATATATGACTATCAACCGAAAAGCTTATCTTGCACCCAGTGCATAAAAAGGAATAAATGCTGCTATGATGTTAGGTTACTGCGAGTTCAGGAACCCATGCGCCTGAAAACAACACTGTGACTGCGTATCCGCCCACTTCACCAACACAATCCTCAATATTGAAGACAGTCTGCACTGAAAGGAAAACTTGCCAACACCCAATTTAAACAAGACAGAAAGAATAAAATATTGCTGAAATATAAACAAATATAAACACAAGTTGGTTAACTTGTAATTGAAGTACTTCATAAAATATCACTGAAATATAAAAAAGCAATCTGCAATAATAAAATAAAACAAGCTCTTAAAATGCAAATTACTTTAAAAAAAAATCAAAACAACTCCCAAAATGCAAATTACTTTTAAACAATGAATCATTTTATTTTGAAGATGCATGGTGTCTTTCCCATTCAAAGATGGCCAGTTTGTTTCCAGAGAGCTTCCTTAGATGCAGTCATCCAAGATGGCTGGCTGCCTCCATGGAAGAGCTCACACAAAATCAAAGAGTTCTGAGATGGGCAGGAATGGGTGGGATTAGCCATAGGGATCACATTGACTAGGGGCAGGGAATGGGAGGGTTTACCACTGTGTATCCCTCCTGAAATGTCATCTCCATTGGAAAAGCATTACAGGCCTTCATTCAAAGCCCATTTGTGAAGCTCTTATGTTAATGACAATAGTTTTGTCTTTTAAGGTAGCGCTTTCAGCGCCACCTAATAGCCCAAACTAAAATGAACTATAGAGGCCTTGTGGCTGCATCTTTCCAAGACCCATCTGACTGTGAGTCACTGCCAGTGTCCACAGACACTGGACTTCTTAAACAGTCAGTCTCAAGCTTGAAAGACCCTATGCTTGCGGTTCACCCTTATGCGGACACAACATGACAAGTCAATAGCAATGGAAAACTTTTGTAGCAGATTGGGCCACCATTTTCGGGGATTCCTGGGTTTTATCTGTAGTGTTCAAAGGCTACAGGTTAGCTCTCCGTCTTTTATTCAGCTCTTCAGCAGGGTGGTTTAGCTTTGCGTCTTCGGGAAGGGCAGAAACGACTGGATATACATGCTCTGAATGTATCCCACTTTCGGAGGTAGGTCAGTACCTCTATGCTAGGCTGTTTCCTGCTTTCTGAAACAGGCAGGACTAAGTGTAGTACTGGACCTATCACCCATTAACTCCTACCCTTCCCCTGAAAAGTTCAAGATGACCACACCTGTTCACATCCTTCTGCTCTGACTAAAGGAGAGAGACTGGTTGTGTGCAGTGGATCTAAAGAAACTTTTTGCACGTATCCATTTGGCCCCCACGCAGAATGTTTTTCCACCTTTCTCTGGGAGATGTACACTTACAATATAGTTCTACTGTTTGGCCTAAACACATCTCTGTGGTTGTTTAACATGCTAATTTCAGCCATCAGGGCTCACCTTCATCTAATGGGAATTTATATCTACCAATACTTCGATTCAATGATTGGCTGCTTCAAGCCCCTTCAGCTCAAGAGACATTGATGGCCTTCCGCATCTTCCTAGGCTTTCTGTTCAATCTAGGGCTCTCAGTCAACCAAAAGAAACAGAAAACATTTGATTCATTTAATAGAATTACACTGCAATGCCCTACAACAGACAGAAGAAGAGATATTAGGGCAATGAAAATCTTTTTCTGAATAGAAAACTCCTGATGGCATGGTGGTTCCAATGCCTACTTGGTCTTACAGCCTCTTGTGTGCTTGCAGTACCCTTTGCCAGGTTCACTATGAGGTGAACACTGTTAGGGAGAATTCTCAGAAATGTGCTAATTCCTCTCTACCTTAGAGACCCTCAGCAACTTTGCTGGATTTTGAGGACCTGAATTTTTAACATGGAGAGAGTGAGACCCTTTTTCCCACTCTCTCATGTATTTTTAATGTGATTTTAACTCTGTGTTTCTTTTGGTTGTGGAGTCTGACAAACTCCAAAGGCATCATGTTTTACATGGTGTCACACAGCACCTTCAGTGTACTGCACAGGGAAGTCTTTCAGATTTCTCCAAGGTTTAAATACCTTCTCTTGGATAAACTACAGTTTCCAAGAGCAGTAAAGTGAAATTGACTTTACTTACATTGTAACTTTCTAGAACCAGCACACACTATCTTACAATAGGGTGCTGGACGGGTTACTTAGTATCCCATTTGTTTAGCTTCTCATGTAACAATTTTATGTTACCCTTTCTTCGATGATTGGCTGGTGGCAGTGGTTTACTTTTAACTACCGTGGTGTGCATTTACCGCAGGCTGTGTTCGCAGCTGCAGTAAAGCACCCAAGGGTGCCATTTTTGTCAAAATTGCTTTTAAGGTGCTCAAGAGCTCCAGGAAGATTCTCTGGACTCCCAGGAAGCAGGACTGACCGAGCCCGAGCCATTTTAACAGAGTGCTGGACCCCAGATGCAAGGAAAGCCCATCTCAAGAGCCAAGAGTCTGTGGTGGTGCTATTTGCTGAGACGCGAGGAGCTAAAACCGCAAAGTGCCACTGAGTAGAAGTTGGTCCTTTTCTGTCGCCGACTGTCCCGTTGCAGTGCAGGAGTCCTCCAGATGTCCCCCCTCTTGTCCCCAGGACTGAGGCCCGGGAACAAAGGATCTGGAGAGCTGTACAGGAACAGAAGCCAGTCAAAGACCCTTTTCTTCTAGCTAAAGGTACTGTGCAGTCTAAGAGAACTTACCTCTTGTTGTAACCTTACTTGTTCTCGGTTGAGACCTGTCTTGGTTGCTCTTTAGAGTTGCTAACAGCGTCTCTGCTCCAAAAGCCTAAACATCCTGTGAACCCTACTTTGATTTCTTCTTTTCTACAAAGAGTCTACAAACATTGTGCAAGACCTTTTAGCTACCGTTAAGAAGTGCTTCAGTTCACCTAGACATTTGCCCAATTGACTTTGGCCTAGCCTGGCTCCCTGAATGACTCTTCTTCCCTCTGACATTGTTTTTGGTCTTCCTCCCAGGAAGGGGTTAACTAACTTTGCATTGGGGGGTGTACAACAGTACTTGCCTGCTTTCAGAATATTTGTGAGATCTCCTGTTCTGTTCTTAAAATATTTTTCTTTGACAAGCTCTTAAGGCTGATTCTAAATGCAAACAGTGATATAGTAATGTCCACAGTGTCCTGGTTACTGAAGTCACCTGAGGGTGTAGGAAGTGTCTGTGTGCCATGCCAAAAGGGTATTTATTGATTTAGAAATATTAAGAGGTTGTATTTTGGAGTGTATTTGTGTGTTACTTTTATATTATCCCCTTCTGAAGAAGGCTTACTCAAACTGACTGTTGAATACATGAATAATTGTTTAATCAGGAAACCTTGTGTGTAAGAGTTTATTTGAATACTTTTCACTGTGTATGTCTGTGTAACTACCCTACAGCTCACATTGACCCCTCTTGAGATAAGCCTGGCTGCTCAATCACTCTACCAACCTATTTAGTACAGACTTATACCAAAGGTTGGGTTCCTATTGCCAGGAGGTCAGGGTTGTTGTAGTGCACCCAAAGGGTACTGCATAAAATCTTGCCTAACAGACACAATTGCAATTAGAGTAGCATTGGAGTCAGACGACATACTTGCAATTACGCATTCACTTTCCTGCAGTTTTGTTATGGTGGTCTAAAGAGAAGAACCTAGTTGTGGGCATGCCATTTCAAGACCTTCTGTATGATGTTATGCGAACATTATGAAGACTTGTCCCATATAGGGTGGGGTGCAACCATGAGCGCTCTCTGTATTCACTGGCTGATCATCACTGTACTCGAGCTCAGGGACATTCATCTAGCACTAAAGGCCTTTCTCACCTAGAATGAGGGCAGGATAGTGCTGATACAGACAGACAATATGACTTTGTGTATTACAGAAGCAAACCTTGTCTTGCACCCGATCTCCTCTCTCTCCGAACCTCCCTATACCATGCTCAACGACCCTTGAAAAATCTCATTCTTCTGTTGCTTTTGCTCTACTTCCCTCTCTCATTCTGCATATGGTTCTACTTTATTCCTCATTCTCTCCTAATCTCTTTACCTTGTCTCACTTTTTCTCCCTCCCCTAAGTCTGCAGAGAGTGCAACTGAAAGTTCGACTGTGTTACTGTAATACTCCCTTCCTTCCTTCCTTGAGACTTGACAACACAGAGACAGGACAAATAAAAATGATGGCACACCTTTTTCTAAGAGTACTCGAAAGAGGTGGCCATGAGGAGGCATGAAGAGGAGATCATGGAAAGAACCAAAAGACTATGACACTGCGCTGGAGTAGCCCTGCTAGGAGAGAGAAAAAAAGAGAAAGGACTGAAGGAGGAGGGTCTTGGGAAAAGCCAGAGGAGCCAGCAAAGCCCAGGTAATACAAACCTGGGAACCTGTCAGCCATGCAGAGAAGCTGGTCCTTGGAAAAGACGACGCTGGAGAGTCGACGTCCCAGAAGAATCCCATAAGCGAGCAGAGAGCTGACTTACTCCATTGCTCGGAAAGTGAAGGTGGTGGCGTGATCTCTGAGAGGTGGACCACTCAGTCCAACAATGACGCTGAGACTGCCTGCCCCAGACCTTCTCAGAGCTGTGCAGGCGAACCCGAAAGAATCGCCTAGCAAACAGCAAACCGCCAGTGACCCTGGGAAGAACCGGACATGCATTTCCAGCACAAACCAGTAAACAGAAACTGCAGGGAAACCGGATGAGGTCCGGGAAGACTAAAGAGACAAGAAAGCCTCTAGAGTAATCGCCCTCATCGCAGTGGTGCCACCCAGACACCCAAGAGTCAAGAAATCCTCAGGTGTAATCTCCCTCGATACAGGGCTAAGACCCAGAGACCCAAGAGTCAAGGAAGCCTCAGGAGTAATCTCCCTCATCACAGTGGTGACACCCAGAGAACCAAAAGACAAGAAAGCCTTAGGAGTAATCTCCCTCGTCACAGTGGCGACACCCAGAGAACCAAGACAGAAGAATGCTTCAGGAGTCAGTGGTGATACCTGTAGAACCAAGAGAAAAGAAAGCCTCAGGAGTTATCTCCCTCATCACAGTAGTGATAACCAGAGAACCAAGAGCCAGAAAAGCCTCTGGAGTAATCTCCCTTTTCACAGTAGTGACATTCAGAGAACAAAGAAAAAAGAAAACCTGAGGCATCATCTGCCTCAGCACAGTCGTGACAAACAGAAAATCAAGGGTCAAAAAAGCCTTGGGAGTAATCTGTCAGGAAACAAGTCCCAGTTTGGTGTTTGTGGCATAGATCAAAGAGACTACCTCTTTGCCGTGTTTATACCCTTCCAACATGGAGATCTCCTAGTGTTGAGTACTGTAATGAACGCAGTGGTCTGGTGGATATCCAAGATGGCGGCACAGTGCAGTTATCATTCAAACAAGCATGCTTTCCCACGGACAGGTCCAAGACGGGTTACCTTATTTACAATGTGTCTGGAAGTGCCCTAGCTTGCAACAACAACTTACTTCCAACAACCCAGTGTTACAATCCTACCCAGACTTTGTAAATAGTCTTCAGACAATGTTTTGTAGACAAGAACTTGCAGTCTCTGCCCAGGAACATCTCCTGGATTTTAAACAAGGTACCTTGGATACTTTATCATATATCACTCAATTCAAGCAAATGGTGACAGGTGCTGCATGGCCTGATGATGCCCTGATGACCCTGTTCAGACGAGGGCTCTCCGAGGAACTTAAAGATGAGGTGCCAAGAGTCCCCACATCACCTAATTTAGCCAAAATGATAACAAAGGTGATGCAGCTGGATTACCGACTGCAAGAAAGACATGCAGAAAGTAGGAAGTACCCATAGAAACTCTCTGAACAGCTCCCAAGGCTCACTCTGAAGAAGAGCTTATGCAAGTGAGAGCTACCAGGGGACCTTTATCAACTGACAAACGAAATAGACGAGGGAACACCAATACAGGGAAAACAGGCTGGTTCCCACAACAACAGAGACCACACTAGAGAACAATTTATGGTGGTTCTTAAGGTAACCGTACAAATCAGTGACATCATCCATCATGACATTCCTGCTCTGGTCGATTGTGATGCGGCAGGTAATTTCCTAGACGAGCAATGGGCACACACAAGAGGAATACCTTTACTCGCAAAGACAATGCAAATACTGGTTGAAGGGGTACAAAGTACTCCTTTATCCTCAGGTCCTATGAAGGAGCAAACCAAGACCCTTATTCTATTAATTTGTTCCCATTCGGAGGAGATGAGCTTTGACATAATCAGAGCCGCCCACTATCCCCTCATATATTTGTCTACCTTGGTTACGTCTCCAAAACCCATACATCAACTCAGTGTTACGCTCCCCTGGTCTCTGCAGGAACGTTGGGGCACGGTTGCAGTCCTCCCAGGAAGTAGAACCCCTCTGTCTGCTTTCTCCCACTGCAAATAGGCTGTGGGCTGCTGCCATGAATTGGAACACTGCTCCTGCATAGATATGAGAGGATGTAAGTTTGCTGGCCTGTGAGTGAATTCCCTCTCAAACCCTTCTTCCCATAGTGTGGTTTCCGTGAGCATGCATCGACCCATTAAGGCTCACCAGTAGATTATTAATGGTGAGCTCTCCGTTTTGCTACTTCTGGCAGTGGCGCATTTAGGATGAGGACCGAGTTCCCCCACTGGACCTTCATAGGTGGTGTCCAGTCTAGCTGTGACTATTCCACGCCTTTCTGGTAAGTGTCTTTCAGTTTTCTCTTTGTCTTGAAGTTTTTGTATTGTCTTTTTCACAGCCTGTTGTCAGCTCTGTAATTATGTCTATCTTTCTCCCAAATAGGTGTGATTGTGGCCCAACAGAGCTAGAGAGTACGAGATGGCTCCAGATGAGGAGCGGAGGAACATGCGGCGGTCCAGCAGCAGGTAAGTGAGCTTTTAAGGATAAGCACAAAGAATTTTGCAAGCGCGACCTCAAACTGAAAGGTCGTAATGTCTAACCTTGTCTTTTGTCCTTTTACAGGGTCCGCCTTCGTGGATGAAGAAGATGTCGTGCTGCAGTGCCCTGAGCTGAAGTCCTGCGTGCCAGAGGATGAAGAAGATGTTGTGCTCCGGTGCCCAGAGCTGAAGTCCTGCGTGCCTGAGGATGAAGAAGACGTCATGCTTCGGTGCCCAGAGCTGAAGTCCTGCGTTCCGGAGGATGAAGAATGGACGCCAGGCTCAGCGGTGAAGAATGCAGGTGAATGCTGACTCCAGGAGGTAAGCTTATGGGCAGGAGACTGGATTCCCAAAGGTAAGTGCTGCTTTATCCTAGGCGGCGGTGAGCGTTACGCTGCTTGCAAATGCAGATTAAAGCGAAGCGTGCGCCTTGGGGTTGGGTTGGCTTTTATAGCTGAGCTCTTAAGGCCACGCCCGCTAGTTCTGTTCTGCTTGCCACACCCTGCCACTCCTTGAAGGTGCACATGCAGCTTATAGATGGAAAGTTGCACATGCAGCTCAAGATGGAAAGCCACACCCGGAATTACTGCACACACGTGGAAAGTTCCTGAAAAGCACTCCTGCCCATAATAAAGAGTCTTGCTTATGTTTTTCCATGAGCCTGGCGCCAAAGGCGCCAGGACTGAGTCCAACCGGGCCCCCTGTGTATAAACGTCCAAAAGGGACGTGCGTGAACCATGCTACCCCTTGCTCCCACAACCTGATGGTGCAGCTCCTGAAATCCTGGGCACGTGGCCATGACACTGAGCAGCGGGCTCCCTTTTTCTTGGATCCGAACATTGTCTTGTGAAGAAGTCTGTGGGTTTACAATGTCCCACTTCAAAATCCCCTAGGCATTCCACCTTCACTCAGATTGGTTTAGTCTGCTCTCTACCAAACCATTACCGATCCTTTGCCGATGTCTTTTCAGAGTCTGAATTTAAGGAGTTTCCTCCTCATCGCAGATATGATTGTTCTATTGACATTATCCCGGACAAGCCAGTCCCTTTCGGCAAGATGTGTATACTTTCTGAACCTGAGAAGGAAGCCCTCTGATAATATTCGCCTACAGATCTTCAGAATGGTCTTATTACAGAATCCAAGTCTCTAGCTGGTGCATCTTTGTTCTTCATCCCCAAGAAAAACACATCTGAACTCTGACCATGCATTGCCTATTGAGGGCTTAACAAAATCACAATCCTGGACAAATACCACATGCCTCTAATTCTGGACATCCTCGAAGCACTCAGAAGGGCTTCCATCTTCACTAAGTTGGACTTAAGGGGCACTTACCACCTGATCCGTATTGGTAGTGGTGATGAATGGATGTGCCCTTTTGGGCACTACGGATACAGGATAAAGCCTTTTGGTCTCTCAAATGCCCCAGTGGTTTTTCAACTTTTCGTTGATCATGTCTTTTCAGATCTTTTGCTTCATTATATGCCCGTCTATTTTGATTTTTTCTAAAAACCCACAAGAGCACAAAATCGTTGTGGCTTCGGTCCTCCAACGACTCTGAGACAATCATATCATTGCTAAAATAGAGAAGTGCTCCCTCCACCAACCAGAGGTTTCATATCTCAGCTATGTATTGTCCTCCAAGGGTGCTGAAATAGATCCCCAGAATGTGTCAGCCATTTTGGGTTAGCCTTTCCCGACTTCTGTCCGTGAGATCCAGCCAATTCTGGGATTCACTAACTTCTATAGGAAGTTTATCACACATTTTACATGCCAGCTCTTACTCCTTACTGCCCTCCTAAAGAAGGGTAGTACTTTCTATTGGAATGAGGATGCCCAGAGAGCCTTTAATTGTTTAAAGAAAGCATTCTCAACAGTCCTGATAGTACGATTACCTGATCAAACCAAGGACTTTATCGTAGAAGCTGATGCATCCAGCAGTGCCATCACGGCAGTTTTAAAGCAACATTTCACTGGAATCGAATTCCCTGTGGCATATTTGTCCAAAATGTATACATCTTCTGAGATTAACTACACTGTGTTTGAAAAATAATTATTGGCCATATAGAGAGCATTCAAGTAGTGAAGGCATCTACTGCTAGGGTCTTCTTTTCCCTTAGAGGTGAGAATTGATCATCACAATTTCAGAGTTTTACAATACTCTAAGACGCAATACAGCCATCAAGCCAGATGGGCCTATTTCTTCTCCCAACAATATCCAGTTCACTTACATTCCTGGAACGAACAAGGTTATGGCAGATATTCTATTCCGCAAATAGGTGGTCAGCAGCCCTTCATTCAGGAGCGAAAAACTGTTCCCTAAAGCTAAGGTTCTGTTCTTTGTTGCTGATTTTGTACAGACCATCAAAAAGGAAACAAGGAAGGAGATTCCTGCCCATCAGGAGGTCATCTCTAAACACCACCTCCAGCTTGAAAACGGCTTGTTATTCCATGATCACAATCTGTTTATTCCTACCGAAGAACTCCAAAAGGAAGTCCTCCATATGAGCCATGATTCCATTTACGCTGGGCATCGGGGAACACGGAACACCACAGAACTTGCCAACTGTCATTTCTTGTGGGCAGGTAATATTCAGGACATTAAAGATTATATGGCAGCTTGTACTATATGCTTACAAACCAAGACCATAAAACAGCGGCCCTACTGTCACTTTGGTTTAACCACTCTTGCCTACCCAACCCTGGCAACAGATTTCAACTGACTTTATTGTGGACCTACCCCCTTCCCCTGGACACATCACTATCATGGTTACAGTTAATTCATTAACCAAACTGGCTCATTTTGTAGTCTCTGCCCCAGGTTCGTTCAGCAGCGTCCATGGCAAAACACTTACTTCAGACAAGGTTTTGTTGGCACGGATTGCCCTACTGACATAATTTCTGACTGTGGTCCTTAATGTACATCCAAATACTGGTTGATTGTTTGTAAGACTCTTGGGCCTCATTACGAGTTTGGAGGCAGCCATGGAGCTATCAGCTCCATGGCTGCCTCGAATCCGGCTCCTTTACCGGGTTCCTGCAAGGAGGAATAACCGGGTCATTCCGACATAGGAGGACCCGGTAATTCCTCCTTGCAGGAACCCATCCCCATTCCCATTTGAGCCCCCATAGGAGTTTCAACTCCTCGATGATCCTGATCACTCAATGCTGGTTTTACCACTAGCTTTAGAAGGCCTGACGTTTCTCCTAGTCTTTCTGGAGATTCTGATCCAGCACAGGGTACGGTGTGTGGTCTCGGAGGACATAAAGTTTGTTGAGCAGATACATGCCCTTTAGTGCTGTTAGGTACTACCATTGAAAACTGTTACTTGAACGACCTGTGTGACTTTGGTCATTGGTTAGGCACTAACAACTAGTGTTGCAAGCAAAATTCGAAAATAGTCTTTTGAAATGGTCCTCATTACAGTTTTGCCGGTCCGTTAAGATTACTGATAATTCTGGCAACAGCAATTTTACTGCACTGGCAAAACTTATGCTTGCCGGTACGGGCACCGATTTACTTACAGCCAAGAGCTGGAGGTAAATTGCACTGGTATTTCCGGTACCGGTAATTCGGCCAATCCATTCCATGGAGTACACTGGGAGTCAATGGAATGGGGATTTACCTGCCTTTCCGCCTCCTGTAATATCCTGCTAATTCCTGGATATCAGGAGGCGGAAACGGTGGGGGCAGTTTGCCAGTCCCGCCGGAATTACCGGCAGGAAACCGGCAAACTTGCATTTTTGCATGTACAGGCAAACTTGTAATAAGGCCTTATAGTCTCATTATCAGTAACCAGCACACCATTTACTTACCTTCACAGAAGGTATCATATTTTGTAACTCCACTGTGCACACATACTCTTATTTAATGGTTTACGTTTTTCACCGTATCTTGCAACCACCCTCCTCCTTAAATAAATGTTGGCCATAACTGCTTAGCCATCACCACCACTAGATGCAAAACTATAGGTGTGGGTAAGTGTCTCTCTGAACACAATACTGAGAACACCTGTCTCAAATAATCTCATTCAAGGTTTTCCCAACCATGCAACGTCTGTTATTGTATTTCCTGGTAATGTCTTCTCTCAGTCCTGCCAAACATATTGTATATGCCAGTAAGATATATAATAGAAACGGTACGAAGTTTGAATCTGTAAAAAAGCAAGACCTGTACAATTGACCCTCTTCTGTTACGTTCGTTCACCATTCAATCATTTGGTTTAATTCTTTTTGCTTTCAAATAGGACTTATCATGGACAATGGAACATGTGTCCCCTTAGCTCGTTGTCCATGCATCTATCATGGAACATCATATTCTGTGGGCTCTAAGATCGAGCAAGAATGTAGTATGTGGTAAGTGACTTATATACATACATTTTTTGGTCAACTGTAGATTTACTTTTAGAACACATAATTGTTTGTTTCATTAGTGAGCAGGTCTATGCACCATTGACCGAATATTTGTAATTTAGTAACAGCAAATGTCCTAATCAATATGTGCTATGCTTGTGTGCACACTAAGGGAATGAACAATGTGAATCATAACAAAGACAAACCCATTATTCATCACAGTGTGAAAAATACTACACAGTCTTGAGTCAAATAAATAACGGTCTCTCGCAAATTGTGTGCAATAACATTGTAAATCTATAAAGTCAATATATTTTTGCTACTCTGAATGAATCATGAATGAGTCATTTTACCCTTATATTGTAGCATATAACAAATTCAGATTTTTGATAAACGCCACTTATTGTAGTTTTCTGGAAACAGAAATATTATGGGGGCCACTTTTTATGTTCAATTGGGAATCTCTTTGTGTGTGGTAAAGAGAAATCCAAAAATAAGGATAATGTCATAAATGCCTTAAAGAGAAAATCAAACAGCTGAAGAGACTCACTGGAACACAGCTCTGATGGCATACTTATTGGGCTGATTTTGATTTCTTAGGAAATGGATTACGAAAATAGCATATTATCTCGTGAGGCATTCCCAGTAGGCATGAGTGATTAATCATTTTTGGGTTGTGCTCAGTTTTTCATTAAAGTCGTCTAATCTGGATTCTTCGGGTTGATTCTTTACATGTAGAAGGATCGTGTCATTCTGGTGCACATTCTAACCTGTGCAAAGTTTGCCCAATAAATGTAATAGACTGAGTATGTAAAACAAGCATTGGCAAAGCCAATCGTTTTGGGATTTGTAGTTGTTTTTTGAATTTTTACGTTTATAGATAACAATGCAATACATGCTTGGGCTGTGCCTAAATCAGAGTGATGGTGGTTGCCAAGTCCCTTACACACACATAAATCAAAGGAATGGCAACACATAAAAAGCTTGCCTGGTCCTAGACCTTGCCTCCCAAAAGACTACATTTATTTAAACAAACATTAATTTAAATCTTGGATGTCTTCCCACTTTCTTACTCTTAATGCTGGGAAGACTGAAATACAGTTTTTCCTGCTAACACTCTTCCTCCACATCTTCCACCTTGTTTCATATCT
This sequence comes from Ambystoma mexicanum, assembly GCF_040938575.1. Taxonomy (NCBI): domain Eukaryota; kingdom Metazoa; phylum Chordata; class Amphibia; order Caudata; family Ambystomatidae; genus Ambystoma; species Ambystoma mexicanum. The sequence continues at coordinate 850,290,277 of NC_090936.1, read as the reverse complement.
TTTCCTCCTTCTAAGCTCACAATCACATCTACGGCACGTAATCTTGGTCTCTACTTTGACTCAAATATTTCTTTCTCTCATCACATTTCGGTAACTTCTTGCTCTTGTCGTTTTCATCTCCACAACATCCGTAAGGCTTGCCCGTTTCTCACATTTCAAGCATCTAAACTCTTAATCTGCTCTTTAATCTTTTCTCGACTTTTCTACTGTTCTACTGCTCTGTTTGCGCTCTCTAACTCTCGTCTTGCTCCTCTTAGATCAGTATTTAATTCTTCTATTTGTCTACTGTGTCTTCTCACTTATCTGGATTCTGTTTCTTCCTATCTTGCAACACTCAGCTGGCTGCCCTTTCATTCTCAAATTAAATTTCATTTTCTTTGTCTTCTTTTCAAGTTTCTCATGGTCTTGCCCCTTGCTACCTTGCTGCACTAATATCCTTTTACATTCCCTCTCGCTCTCTTCGGTCTTCTTCTCAGTTCTGACTTTTGGCTCCTTGTCCTCCCTCTGCTCACTGTTGTTTTCAATCTTTTGAACTTCTTGCCCCACTTCACTGTAATGCTCTTCCACTTTCTCTTCATTCTATCTTTGTCTACTCTCTCTTCCATGGTTCGCTAAAATCTCATCTACTTCAACATTCCTGAGTGATTGTTTCCTGGAAATAATTGCTTATTCACTTTTATAGTACTGTTTCCCATTTTTATGCTCAGTGCTTTGGTTTAAGCCGCTTAATAAAAGAAAAACAAAATACAAATACAAACAGCGCAAACCAGCTCGCCTGCTTCTAGCTTAATAAATGCAACTGTGCAATGCCAGCTTTATTTATTCATTTATTTATTTATATAAAGGGAGGAACAATGCTCTTTTGATCACAAAAGAATGTACAATAGATAAGAAATCAGATTTGACATGAAGCACTGAGCTTCTTGCTACGGAGTGAGTTTGAGGGATATTCTGATCCAGTGTTGGAGGCGGGTAAATGGAACAGTCACCAGGGGCAATACATAAGTGGAAATGCATAGATCAAGGACAACCAACATTGGACATTTTTATGTGCAGGTAGGCGGCACGACCAGCTGTGCTCGAGATGTGACCATGATGGGTGAAGTGCTAGAGTGGAGGCAGAGAAAGTGAGGGACAGAGACAGGTTAGAGATGAGGAAAACATTTTGGATAGAAGGCAGATGAGAGGTAGGTTAAGAGGGTAATTCGGAGGTAAGGAGGTAGGCTTTCGGTTTGGTTTGGTTTTGAACAAATCTGTGTGGACTGTTTCTCGGATGTCCATGCATGAGAATTTGATGCAAATGGAGCAAGAAGAGAGAAAGAGCGGAAGCAAGGGGAAGCACAGGGAGGGGGAGGAGCCACAAGGGTAGTTACGGGGGCAGAGTAGAAATCATAAGAAAGCTTATAGAGTTGGGTAGAGGAGGATAGATACAGTGGTGCCTTACCGTGGATAGATTTGTTTGTGACCAGGACAAGACATTTAAATATTTTGCATCATCAGCTATCAAGCCTGGTAACGGTACAAGGAAGTAGGTTAGAAGTGAAGGAGTTCAAAGAGAGTGCTGCTAGCGAAGTTAATGATCTTGTTGAGAGGCCAGAAAGCATACTTAGGGAGACCAAAGAGGATGCTGGCACAGTAGTCCAGTTTAGAGAGGACACAGGTTTTTAAGAGATTCTTGGCACTGTTGAAAGGAAGGAGGTGACTGATTTCCCTAATACTTAGGAGGTTGAGGTGAGCTGTTGTTGCAGTTTTGGAGATGAGGAGTTAGCCTTCATCAATAGAGATAGAACTTCTTCAGTATTAGTGTGCAGTTTTGGAGATGAGGGGTTAGCCTTCATCAATAGAGATAGAACTTCTTCAGTATTAGTGTGACTGGAGTGGGAAAATGGGTTTATAGAGATTTTTTAAAAAAAAAGGTTTCGAATGACAAAACACTTTCACCTGTTAAAAGTAGCATTTCAATGCTTTTTTTGTAACATTAACAGGGTAATTCATGGAATAAATGTGCGCCGAAAAGGGGAGCCCAAGCGTGAAAATCGCAGCGCACGCATGCTAAAGCCGCACACGCAGCCGTTCATCGATTCATGGAATGCGCTGCGCTTGTAAAACCTTGGATGTGCGCCAAATCCGTGGGTGGCGCACGCGGTCGCACATGTCACTAAACGGCATGCGTGGCGCGCACAGGGAAAGCGCACATCAAGTAGCGCGCACAAAAAAAGTGGGCGGAACACGGGGCGGAACATGTGGAATGGGGAACAACGTGTGAAAATGTGGGCGTTACGGGGGAAGTACAGGAGGTAAATGCTTGCAATGCCCACACGCGTGCTAACAACGCAAATTCATGGAATCGAACAGGGGAAAGCCGTGCGCCACAAAAGACGCACTAATCCAGAAACACGTACACCAGCAGGAAGCAGGCGTAAGTGGCCCCGCGCAGCATAAAAGTGCACGCAAACCACAAACAAGCTCATACGCTACGATGAATATACCGTTCCTCGCAGCAGTGGTCGTGGGACACCGCAGGAGGAGGAGGATAGCCAGGTCCTGCATTTTGTTACGCAGGACGAGCCTTTTTTGGATGCCCGATGACCAGGTGTATGGGAGGTACAGGTTTCCACCACAAATAATCCTATAACTGGTCAGGGAGTGGGAGGATGACCTCACATCACCCACCATGTGCTCCCAAGCACTGAGCTCCTTGGAAAAGGTGCTCAATGTACCACACTTCTTGGCTACTGGGTCATTTCAGCGGACAACTGCCATAATCGGGCTGTCTCACAGGCCACGCAGTCACGCCAGGTGTTGGCCATCATGACTGCACGCCCCTCGGTCCGCAGGCACATATACATGCCCAGAACACCTGCAGAAAGGCAGACTGTCGTCCAGGACTTTTACGCGGTGGGACACTTCCCCAAAGTGCAAGGTGCCATTGATTGAACCCATGTGGCTCTACGTCCTCCCAGGGCCACTGAGCACATCTATTGAAACCGCAAGCACTGGCATTCCATCAACGTGCAGGTTGTATGTGATGCCAAGGGAATCATCACCTCAGTATATGCCAACTATCCAGGGTCCAGCCATGATAGTTTCATATTCAGAATGTCACCCCTAAACCGGAACCTGGAAGCTGGGCGACATGGCGACACATGGCTAATTAGTGAGTATAAATGCCTCTGCACATGCATGCATGTCAGAGACTGAGAAATGTGAAAACCCCACTAATGACAACCATTATCACCTCCCCAGGGGACAGTGCCTACCCTCTGAGTACCTACATGATGACGCCAATTCGGAACCCCACCACACCACCCGAGGTAAGATACAACACAGCACATATTGCAACCCAGGGCATAGTGGAGGCCTCATTTGGAGTGCTCACGTCACGCTTTCGCTCCCTTAACCGCTCTGGTGGGCAGCTGCTATATGTGCCCCCAGTAGTGTGCAGGATCATAGTGGCAGCATGTGTCCTGCACAACGTTGCAACCCGGTGGGGCGTGCCGGTGGACATGGTGGTGCCCCCACATCCCCAACCACATGCACGCCCGCTGCGCATGGGAGGTGAAAGGGCACGTGGTGAGGCAGCCCGTACCCAGCTTGTGGCAAATTACTTCACCTAAAATCCCACCCCTGCGGAGTGCACACAGGCCTGGCACATACCAGCTGACAATCAATGATGATGACAAAAGGGACAGTCAACTGTCACAACCATACCAGCCTGAGATTGTTCACCTGGAAGTGTTACATTCTGTGCATCCCTAGCTACTTAAAGACACCCAATGCTGTGTCAGAAAAAGCCACACATTCATGCAGCATGAAGGACTACCCCCTTGCGAAATACCACATCAAAATAGTGGCATGTCACCCAACACCTCCCCATCTCATCTACCCAACACACCATGGCATGGCATGCAATGTGAAAGCAACCAAATGAATGCACAACACATGACACAAGTGTCACAAAGTGCACTGTCCCAAATGGAAACAGGCCACAGACAATTTGCTCTCAGTAATGAATAAAAAACAACACACATGAACAAATACTTACCAGCAAGACAAAACATCAGTACGGAATGAAACAGTGGCAATATATGGCAGTAAAAAATTTAAGTAGTGCAAGTGTCACAACCTGACTAAGGCAGCACATCGACCCCTTCCAACTGCAGAGTGTTGCTGGTAGGCAAATGTGTCAGTGTACTGCATACAACATGAACTGCATCTGCAAAGGAGACAGGCTTGTTAAGACATGAAGATGGTACATGTATATAAGGAAAAAGTCATGGATGTAGAACCATTTATAAATCCACCATGCAGTGCAGAATTGAACAACAATCCCCACTAGGGATGTATACACAGTTTTGACTACAGACTGCCCACACAATTTATGGGAGCCCAATGTCACTGTGTAAGTTACTGTTCCTTGGTCACACCCTTTGCAAGCCCATGGAAAGGGGAAGCAGGAGGGGTGTGTGTGTTAGGAACCCAAGTTTCTAACCCAAAGACAGGACAAGCCTGCATGTGACCAGCTGGAATACACAGTGGATGCATACGGGAGCCACACAAAGCAACACACTGTAAAAAAAATACAAAAAATAATCAAAAATGCCCATGTGTGGACCAGGGAGTGGGAGGGCACCCAGGAGGGACGAGGTACAGGGTGCACCCCAACACTCACATGCATCGATGTTGAGAAAAAAAAAAACCTCCATGGGCTCATGGCCTGCACGGCTCCACTACAGTGGGAGAACTGCCGTCGCTGTCATCACCCTCTGGTGCTACATCAGAAGGTGGGCGTGATATGGGAGGCAGACCACGCAAAGCTCTGGCATTCTCCTCCATGGCAGCAAGCATGTGGGTGTGAAAGGTTTGGTCCTGCAGGATGATGGTACGGAGATCCCCATGCAGCACCTCACAGGTAGCACGCATTTCTGCCTGCATGGCCTCGCGTGATGCCCGGATCTCCTGACGGGTTGCCTGGAGCTCAGCTGAGAGTGTGCCTGTCAGCTACTCTAGCTGCTGTTCTGACCTTGTACTCCAGGATACCTCAAGTTCACACAGAGTATCTCTGAGGGACCTGTGTTCTAACCTCCAGGCTTCCTTGTGGGCCTGTGACTCTGCAGATATGGCTGTGCGCAGAGTCTCCAATCCAGCCCGTCGGTCCCTGTCGGACGCCAACATGTCCTCCCTGTGTGAGTGGCAAATGGACTCTGTTGCCTGCTGCTGGACCTCCACCTGCCTTTCAGGGGAGAGAATGGAAGTGGCCACCCTATCCATGGCCTGAGCCATCATTTCACACAATGCCCCCTGTTGTGCTGCTATAGTGTAGATGGAGTTCTCCCACACAGCATTGCCTGGTGGTGCACGGCCACCGCGTTGGCGGGCACCACACTTGTTTGGGGCAAGGTGATGTGCACCTTGCTGTGCTGGCACTGCCTGAGGCTGCAGGACTGCATTCCTCCTTTGATCTGCTGGCCCAGGAACAGGAGCAAATATTGTGGAGTGTGACCTTGCATCCGTAACCGCCACAGGCGGACTTTCCAACACTGAATGCCCCATAGAGGGGTCTACCCCCAGTGCAGGTGGGTTGGACAGACAGCATCCCTGCCAGAAACACTCACCTGCGACGGGACATATGTCTCAATGTCTGATTCAGCACCTGATTCATAGAGGTCTCCGGAGGTGTACCCAGAGACACCCGTGGACAGTATGGTCTGTAGGAGTAATGGGTTTTCACCCACCACCACCCCACGTCCTCCACTGGTGCCCGGTTGAGGCTGTGAGTCCTCCTGGCTCTGCGCCATCTCCTCCTCCTCAACAGCATCAAGTGTCTCATCACCTGCAAAAACATAAAAGAAAAGTAATCAAAACAGGCATGAGCACCATAGCCCACACACATAGGAGTTACGAGGCAGACATCCAGTACATAAATGACACATGTAACACATGACAATAACTCTGGCATGCATGCGCTGTCAATGAGTTGGAAGGGGAGGCAAAAGCAGACACTGAGGACTCCAAGATAGAAAACCAACACATGTGCTGCATGCTGGATAGCACTGGCATCATACATTAGCCTTTGAGTGGCATGGACAATCCACATACATGACACATGCCAGCACACAGATGGCACGTAGCATAGCCATGGCAGATTTGACAAGGACACCCAGATTGATTGATTGATATTTTATTTCTATTGCGCTCGTAAACAAGTGTTTCAGAGCGCGACAAGGCAAGGGAGGGGAACAGGGGAGAACAAAACAGTGATCTTACTAGGCCCAGTGACATTGAGAACGTGGAAGTGCATGGGAGAGGGGGGAGGGGAAAAGTGCATGGAAGGGTGAGAGGTGGAAAGTGCGAAGCAGAGGAGAAACAGATAAATAACAATAAATAAATAATAAAGGCAACAAACAGTGGTAATGCAGCCAGCAATTTGCAAGTGCTAGGTTTAAGGCAGCAGACAGGGTAGGTCCGATAAGTGCAGGAAGAAAAAGTGGGGGCTGTATGGGTACAGATACAGACCCCAGTGCAAGGGGTGGCCCGTAGGCAGTGCAGGAGGGTGACAGGATGAGCAGGTACCTGGGCCCAAAAGACAGAGGGTGGCCAGGTGCACGGTGCCAAGAGAGAACAGATCAGCAGGGTAGAGGGGGCGCAAAGGCAGAAGAAAAGAGGAAGGTCTTGAGGTGCTTCCGGAATCGGAGATGGTTCTCCTCAATTTTTAGAGTGGCAGGGAGGCTGTTCCAGAGGGAGTCCCCAGCCAAAGACAGAGATCTACCCCCAGCCCGTTTCTTAGAAAAACGACTGACCCTGAGTGAGTTGGAGGTAGAGGAGCGAAGAGCTCGAGAGGGGAGGCATTTGCGGAGGGATAGCTGAAGGTATTTTGGACCCAGAAAGCCTTGTGGACAATGCAGAGGGTTTTGAATTTAATCCTTGCATCCACTGGGAGCCAGTGAAGAGATTTCAGAGCTGGAGAGATACGATGCCAGGGCTTGAGGCCAAGGACAAGTCTCACAGTCCTGTTCTGGATTAGTTGCAAAGGGCGGAGAGTAGAGGCAGGTAGATTTAGAAAGAGGCTGTTACAATAGTCCAAGCTAGAGAGAACCAGAGCTTGAGATACCATTAGGAGAGGAAAGGCAGAGTACCTCTGAGGAGGTGCAGTCGGAAATTTGACTTTTTAGAGACCTCAGAGATGTGGGCGGATGGTAGCAAATCAGTACTGCCACCCATTCATGTGAGATGGACATCATGAAATTAAACATGCAAAATAGTGTGACAAAACACGCATGTGCCACACGCTGCAACAAAACCAGTGTTAACTGATGCAGTGATGGCAGGCACATGGATACATCAATGGTTGGTCACTTCGACATGACAGAAGACAATTGCCATGTTCAACATTCAAACAGGGCCCCAAAATGATTGTATGCAGGCCATGTGTAGGTGAACATTACCCTATCAGCCTGATTGGTGAAATCATTCCCATAATAAGGTAAGAAATGTGGGCCATTGTGGGGTGTAATCTATGACTGAAGAATGTTATATTTGGGGCAGTAGGGCACAAAAATGTGTGATAAAAATGCTAAGGATTTCATCAATCCGGCAGAATGAACAGGAAAACAGTATGAACAATGTTGTGGCAAGATGAGAATTGAAGGGCAAGTGCAGTAATCAGGTGCAAATTTTCAACTGCGGTCAGAAGGGATACTGTGTAATCCAAACCCAAGGCCGGGGAATGGTTTGGAGGGACCACATGGGTGACCCATAGCAGTCATGACTACACAACCTCACCTGGCACTCAATCAGAACAAATCACCCAAGCAACATACACATGGATTGCACACACATGCATGGGGACTCACCGGACATTGCTTCAAGATCTGGTAGGTCTCCCATGCCTTGGATCTGATCCTCTGTGATGAAGGCTCCAGCGATAGACTCATATTCAGTGAGATGTTCCTCCTCTGGTGGAGGTCCACCGCCAGTCACCAGAGTAGAGGCATGATTGGAAGCCAGCTTGTTCTTTTCTCTGCATTTCAGGTCATTCCACCGCTTAGAGCAATCATCAACTGTGCGCGGCACAAATCCAAGGGAGCGATAGTCTGCCAGTGGGTGTTACACATATTGGCCGTTGGTCCCTTTGGTCCCGTAGCCGCTTATGCAGATTGATTAGATTGTGCACTTCCAAGATGGAGGGCCGTTGTACTGCCTGGGTGGGGAGCAGCGGTTCAGTCTCCAGTCTCTGCACGTCCGCAAGAGACGCAACGGATTGCTCACGTGATTCCTCATATGGAACAGAGATCGAACGTCCTTCACGTTGCTACTGTTGTTGCAGGCACTCCGTGAGTTCGCTTCTAGGTGCTCCTAGTATCTTGCATTCTCTTCCTGACCTATCCCCTTACCTTGTATCTCTAACTCTGTGCTTCCGTTACATTCAGGTCTCCTCAGCGGGTTTTCCTCTTCGCCCAAACTCCTCGATTACTTGCTCCGGACGACCAGGTTCTTTTGCACCCCTCTAGTTCAACCTCGTCCTTCCGGGTATTGCTTCTCTCCTTATACAGTCTAAGAGTGAGTTCCTTCCATCGATCGTTAGTGAAATACTTCTCCCAAAGTCATCCTTACTTACCCCTCTGTCTGTTTTAGGGATCCTGTCTCCCATATACTCCGGTTCCTGTATACAAGGAATCGCCTCTGATTCTTAATTAGAGCCACGTCAAGAGGTGAGGGACTCCTTTCCTTATCGCACTATTATTCAGTCCTATTTCCCTTCTCTCTTAAGAAGTCTCTTCTCAACCCCTTTGTTTCTCTGTTGCTAGAGGAAGCCTTCCCGCATCCAGTTCCACTTCAGTCCTTGATGATAACCATCTGCACGACTATCCAGATTCGCCGGCACCCAAACACATCCAGGGTTTTCTTCCTTAGAGGGTTTCCCTGACGGTCGTATCCCTTCCCCCTGGTTTTTATCTTCCGGACAGGGAGGGACAGGTCGGTCGGGGAAGCCTTCACCCACGGCATTGGCTCTTCCATTTGGTATTCAGCTGTCTGCCAAGGTGAGATCTTAATTGTATCTAAATTGTATGATTACCAGTTTACTCAGAAGCTAACAGTGGGCCCTACGTTGAGCAGTCATAGTCTTGCAACCTGCAGTCACCACCATTTCGCGGCCATGGGCCGACACGTAGCCCACAAGTGTGTCTAGTTCTGCATCATTGAAACTAGTCTTCCTTGACGTGCCGGAGTGGGTAGCCGTGTCTGGGGTCCCAGCCTGTACCGCAAGAGCACCCTTCTTCCTCTTGGAAGGCGGTGCGGACCCCGAGTGGCGTACGCTGCTCTGGTTGGTAGGGGCTGAAGCACAGGTGGACTGGGCACTGGAAGTAGCCAAAGGCATGATGACCAAAGGTCTCACTGCAGGCATTGGCTGCTGGGTGATGTTGGCAGGACCAACCTCGGTGTGATGGACTTGGACAAACACTGTCCCTGCTGGAAGACTCAGAGCTGGGGTGGATTGAGCTGCAGCTGCCCCTGCAGCCTCCTCACCCTGGCTACTTGGGGCAGCAGATGTCATTGCTGCCCAGATCCACGTGGCCTGGTGACAGCAACTTTCACCGCCGCACATGGCTTTGACTTGGTGACACGGAAGTCAGCCTGGGAGTCATCCTGTGCCGGTTCGGTTTACAATATGGGCCGGGTTAACAAGGCCTGAGCTGGGATGGTGTCGGCTACATCTCCCGGACTCATTGGGGGGGGCATAGGTGTCCCTGATTGGTCCTCCACACACTGTGCTCTTGGGCCACCCTGCACATCCTGGCCACATCCCCTACCACGCCCACCTCTTTGAGGTCAGCCACCTTTGCCTCCCTTACTGCTTGGTCGCCTCCCAACCATGGCACTGATGTTTTTGTGCGAATGGGAGGTACAGTAAACAATTGTCCTGGGCAATTGGGGTGAAAGGGGTAGGGTACTAGATGGAATATGTACCCTAGTGCTCTAGCAAGGCTGTCTGTGACCCCTGTGGGAAGATGACGGGTCACGCAACGCTCAGGCACCCTGCAAACAAAATTTAATGTGCATGCGACCCCTGGTAGACCACGTGCATGGAATAAAGAACCCGCACTACGCTCTGGCACCCAGAAACACAAAAAGGAGCTTACGCGTGGTACACGCTGGCTACAATGGCCTCTGAATGGGTACGCGACACACGGGGGCAACCACAGTTGAAAAATACGAGCGCGACTCACCTTCTGCCTGGAAAAAGAACATGAAAAAGACGCGTGTGTTGGCAACACCCCTGCCAAAAGAAGAATAGAACTCTGTCTGAGTATACAAGGAGTACAAACAGGAACCGTTGTGAAGTAATCGCGTGTGAACTGACAAGAAGTACAAGAATCACCCGCTCGCTCTCCACAAAAAGCACGTACAAGAAAATGGCATCCTATGCTTACCTTTTCAACCAGCCCACACGTGCAACGTCACTTACGCGTGTACGTGCTAAGGGCCTTTCCTCCAATTAAACGCATTAACACACATATGTGCTGTTTCTTCACATGCTGATTCACTATGCACCCGTCACGAGGGAAACGCCTGCGCGCATAATGTCACAGATGCGCTTATGCGCTAAGGGCCTTTCCTCGAATAACACGCTGACGTGCACTCTTTTCACGTGCCAGGTCACTCCGTATCAAGCTGGCTACGCGACAACACACAGAAGACCACGCTCCTGCCCTGAAGGCCATTTTCCTGGCCCACAGAGGCCCGAGCATGCTCCCACCTCACATCTGCTGCTGCCTGCCTGCCTGCTGGACTCGTGCCCTGCTATTTGGTACCTGCACGTCAGCCATCTGCAGGGGTCCAGTTGCTGTGACCACCCCTGCTGGAACAGAAGACTCCCAACTGGTATTCCATCGCTCCACAGCCCAGCCCCAGTTGCCCACCCACACCTGTCTAAGGGGTTGCCATGTCCGACACAACACCATCTGGCACCAGTGGCAACCCCCCAGCAGAGAGTCAGAGGGATGCCAGCTTCAGTGCCAAAGAAGTTGGCATCCTGATGGAGCAAGTCCTGGGGCATTCTGATGCCCTCTTTGGAAGTTCATGCGCCAACAATGAAGGACAGAAGGGGAACTGGAAAGACATCTTGGCTGCCATCTACGTGGAGGGGGTGGCAGCCAGCGACATGCAACACGTCTGGAAGCGCTGGGAGGACTTCAGGTCCAGGACCCTCAGCAAGGCCCGGCGCCTCTTGAAGACAGCGGATGCAGAGGGGTGCCGGGTCCACCTTACCAACATCCAGATAAGGGTCCTGGAACGCACAACCCAGCGCTCCATCTCCAGGTCCTTCGATGCCGACCCATCCGGAGTCGAGCGGTAGGTGTCCATGTGTTCTGAATGGACGTAGTGCATGTTGAGGTGTGCCAGGAGTGTGCAGCTGGGACATATGTGTGGAAAGCCCCATGTATGGATGTGTATGTGCAGGGACATGAGTCTGCCGCATGTGAGTCCAGTCATGTGTGAGTCACATCAATGGTGTATGTGTTCAAATGCATGATGGCGAAATGCATGTGGGGGTGCACACATGTTTACATTTCTGTGTATGTACTATGGCATGGTTGGGGTGTGACACATGGATGCTGGTTCCACCTTCATGTAAGTCCATGGTGTAAATGTGCGTGTGTGTGTATTTGGCATGTGACACCAACATGTAGGAGGCTGATTGGCAGTTGTGACATAGTTGGCGATGATTTCACTGTGACATGTGTTGGAGATTTACAGGTGCATGTATGTCTGGTGGCGTGTGTGAATGTGTTTGGCACTCCCCGTGTTGCATGTAACGTCAGGCTAGCCTTCGGATGCTCATGTTGTTGTATGTGTATGGATGCTGCTGCCTGCTGCAACAGTCCTGTTAACTTGCGCATGTGTGTCGGTTCAAGTGATGTGTGTTGGGGAGTGTGATGCCATCTGTGAAGTTTGACAATGCCACACATGTGCAAATGTCATGTGTGTATCGGATCATTGTACAGTGCCCTGATGTCTGTGTTTTGTCTTTCCCTGTCTGCAGCGTCAACTGATAAATAGGGCGGAGACGGTGCTATGGAGCAAAGCGGCAGGGATCCCACCGCCAGCTAGAAACGCATGGCCCAGCTCCCCTCCCAGGTTGTCATCTCTTTGGGGAGTGAGGAGTCTGGTGCCACGTCCGCGGCCGCAGCTGCCGAGGGGAAGGTCGGAGGTGGACTCCTCGGCAGCAGAAGGGGCAGCTGAGCCCCCACAGGGGGCTATGGAGGTAGATGGCACAGAGTCATCCAGGTTGGTGGAGGGTTTGGTTGAGGAGGAGGCTGTGGAAGGGCCACGCACCGGGCCTGGAGGTGGAGATAGTGGGGCTAGTGGTGCAGTCCAGGGGCGTAGGGACAGGAGGCACCACAGGCCACCGAAGCGGTGCCTGTGTGTAATCCTGGCCCCGATCCTGTGACTGCATCATCCCGCACCACCAGGGATGCCTACGTCCAGACCCGTTTTCAGGGAGGGGATCCGTGAACAACAACTGGCCTTCCTCTCCCTGCGGACGTGGCAATTCGTGACCGGGTAGAGCCTGTCCTAGCTGGGGTGGCGTTGTGTCAACATGACATGCGGGATGACTTGCAGAGTTCTTGTGAGGAGAATACATGTCATTTTGCATGTCTCTTTGACTGCGTCAACCTACTAGGACAGGTCACCAGCACTGGGTTCCTCCGACCCCCTCCTCAACTGAATCCCCTATGTGCCAGTCATCCTCTGTGCCATCTACCTGCCCAAATGCCACCGGGCAACCCTGTGGAGCTGCCCCTGACCCAGCGGCCAGGCTGGTGAAGGACACATCCCTGCCACAGTCGGGAGTCGGAGGTCCAGCAGGGGTGGCCACCCCAACAACTGGACCCCAGCAGGAGGAGGACGTGCAGACATGGACAGGCAGGGCACATGCATGGCAGCAGCAGGCTAAAGGTGGGAGCCATGATGGCTCGGGCCCATCAACATCCGAGGGGCAGGTATCGGCCCAAGGGCAGGAGGACCCTGGATTGGGAGTGTCTTGCGCGTGGAAGTGGTTGGGCCAGGAAATAGATGCGGAGCGGCGGCGGGTGGAAGAGGCACGGCTCACTATGGTCAGGGCAGAGAACTCCATGCACAGGGCGCTGAGGCAGGCTGAGTGCCTTGAGGGAATTTGCAGGGATTTGGAGGTGAACATGGCATTATGCCTGCGAGACCTCGGGGCCAGGGAACAGGCCCGCCTCCAGGACGTTGAACAGGAGTTCGATGATGCCCTGGCCCAGGACATCAACAGGTGAGCCGTTGGAATTGCCCGCCGCCATTGTATATAGTTCATTTGTGTTAAGTTTCCTTTCTATTTTTCTTTCATTTGGGGCACATGGACTATGCCCCACATTTTTGTATATAGTTATTCATTAGGTAGGGTTTTTTGTAGGTTTCCTTTGGATTGTTGGGCTCATGGACCCTGGATTTTAACTTTGTATATAGTTCCGGAATGGATTTGACTTCTTTGAATTATTTTTTCACATGGAGAAATGGGTTTGTTTTACATTTTTTTAACCTTTGGATTTGATTTGATGGACGTACCCTTTGGAGCCATTTTCTTTTGGATTTATTTGGATTCAGCATTCATATACTTTTTATTCATTTTGGACATCCAGCCTTTGTTTATTAATTTTTTCCTTGTGTGATTTTGTTTCATTCCGTTCATTTTGTATTTAATACATTTTGATTTCATACTTCATTTGTGTGGTATTCTCTCATTTGTTTTGTGGATGTCACGATGTGGGTTTTGTCATTCACTTGCCCCCATTGTGTGCGTCTGACGGACATGTATTGATGTGCATACTTGTTATTTGGGATCTATCATGACGTGGTGATTTCAATGTGGAGTGGATGGAATACTTGTTTGGATGTTTGTACTGGGGTGGCGTGGGGTGGGATTTGGGTCGCCATGAGGGCCATGAGTGTGGATCGTGATGACGTGTTGGGGGGGACATGAGTCGGGCCTGCTGCAGGTGACCCTCACTGCTGGGTGGCTGGGGGCACAGGAGGACATGAGTCGGGGCTCACAAGTGCTCTCAGGAGTGCATGGTGCCATGTGGGCTGCCTGCAGGGCATGGGGTGGTTGTAGGCTAGTCCCCTGTGGTGTGGGCTGCCTGCAGGGCATGGGGTAGTCCCCTGTGGTGTGGCCTGCCTGCAGGGAATGGGGTGGGGGAAAGGCCACACCCGGGAGGGCCCACAATGCAACATTATGTGTGAAACTCCCTGCGTACCCTAGTAATACACGTACCACGCTCGCACAAGGCCTGTTGCGTGTGAGACTCCCCGCGCACCCCCAAAATACACGTACCACCCTCGCACAAGGCCTGTCACGTGTGAAACTCCCCGCACATCGCCAAAATACACGTACAATGCTCGGACAACGTCTATCGCATGTGAGACTCCCCGCGCACCCCCAAAATACACGTACCATGCTCGCACAAGGCCTGTCGCCTGTGAAACTCCCTGCGTACCCCAGTAATACACATACCACGCTCGCACAAGGCCTGTCGCATGGGAAACTCCCCACGCACCCCAGTAATACACGTATCATGCTCGCACAAGGTGTCAGGGATGGCACTCTATTAAGAGTGGCACAGGACACCCAGAAAGGGTTTGGGTGGTTGTGCCAAAATAAAGTGGACAGATAAGTACACACACAGCTGAAAGGAAAGAGAACGAAGAGTAGGCAAGAGTAGCAAGGAAAAAGGTGCAGAATGAATTCCCTCTTGGGGTGTATGCAGATATAGGAAAAGAGTATTCCACGAACCTTAGGAAAAACTCTAGCCTTCTGCACAGTTTGCTATAACAGAGGCCCACGCTGTTTGCTTATGGCTTGGAACAGCAGCTATGGGGGTCTGTAATGTAGAAACGAGACAGGGGAAGGGGCAGAGGTTGACTGATGGGAACCAACAGACAAGCTCTGTACAAAAGGGTCTACAAACAGTACAAGAGAAGATACTTACAGACTAATCCAGGAAAAGGAGGTTGATAGCAAACTAGCAGAAGGAAATGAAGGGCAAGTCGTGTAACAGGATTTGATAACAGGGGACAGTAAGGAACAAGGTTGAGAGCTCAGAGGAGCAGGAAAGCAATGAGCAAGCCCACAGGAGCAGGGCTGTAAGGTAGAGAGCCCAGAGGGAAAGGGCTTAGGGCAGCGGAGTAAAGCAGGCTGCACGGCAAGGAACCCAGAAGGGCCGGGCAGCAAGGTGTGAGCCCTGAGGGGCAGGGCCGCTGACCGTAGAAGTTAGCAGAGGACTGTAGAGGGCTGCTAGGCCGAGAACCCAGCGGAAAAAGGTAGGTAGTAGGCAGCGGAGCGTGATAAGCTGCAAAGTAGGAAGCCCATAGGACAAGGACTGTAGGCAGCCGGAGTGAGGCAGGCTGCAGAGCAGGGAGCCCAGAGGACAAGGGCTGTAGGCAGCCGGAGTGAGGCAGGCTGCAGAGCAGGGAGCCCAGAGGACAAGGGCTGAGGCTGGAAAGCAGCAGAGCGTGATCAGCTGCAATGTAGAGAGCCCAGAAAGGCAAGGGCGGAGGCTGGAAGGCAGCAGAGCGTGATCGGCTGCAATGTAAAGAGCCCGGCAGGGCAAGGGCGGAGGCTGGAAGGCAGCAGAGCGTGATCGGCTGCAATGTGGAGAGCCCGCAAGAGCAGGGCTGAGGCAGGGAGCCTAAAAGGCTAGGGCTGTAGGCAGCAGAGTGTAGCAGGCTGCAAGGCAGGATGCCCAGAGGAGCAGGGCTGAGGCAGGGAGCCCAAAAGGCTAGGGCTGTAGGCAGCAGGGTGTAGCAGACTGCAAGGCAGGAGCCCGCCAGGGCACTGGAACAAAAAGCAGGTGAAAGAAGGAAACAGCATACAAAGTTTGTAGCTCGAAGCAAAAAGGTGCCGGAAGGACTCTCAATGCAAGAGACTGAGCTCTGGCAGGCAGCAGCTTTTATACTGCCCAGCCCAGCACAGAGGCAGGCTAATTGGTTGCACCTGGCTCAGCACACGTGCTGCAGACAATCGACCACCTCCCTCTCTGTTCCTGAGCTGGTGGAAGCAGAGCAAATCCCTAGGGCTTCTTGGGATTGTAGTTCTGATGAAGAAAAATAGGAATAGCCAGGAATAGATGGTTATAGCCAAGTGCATTATGGTAAGTGTAGTTTTTTGGGAAAAATAAAAAAGCACCAAAGTCTCGCAAATGGGAAATAAAGTCCAAATAGTGATTAGCGGTTGATCCAAGAGTTTTCTGTAGATAAATGAATAACAATTTGTCCATATTGATCGCCAATGTATGCGCCCATGGTGCAGGCATGACACAAGGCCTATCACGTGTGGGACTCCCTGCGCACCCCCAAAATACACGTACCACGCTCTCACAAGGCCTGTCGCATGTGAAAATCCCTGCGCACCCCCAAAATACACTTACCCTACTCGGGCAAGGCCTATCGCATTTGCAACTCCCTGCACTCCCTGCAAGTCCTCCAAGAGAGGACTTGAGAGAGTTTAGGGCAGAGAGGTAGAGTGTCAGGTTTCCTTCCCCTATTCAGGCTATTTTCCCTTATTCAAGTTTCTTTCCCTTTATTTCTCTTTTATTATCCTTTTTTAGATTAGCCTTGTGTGGGTGGGAAGTTTTCTATTGTAGTTGGTTTGGCCTTAACTTCCTGATTCAGAATCCTGGTTCTGACCCAAGGCAAAATGGAGTTTCACAGTGACAGCTCTGATTGGTTAGAAAACACTGCAGAACAACAATGAACATTCTAAACTGTCACTCTTTGCCTTTCATCATCTAAGCCCCATCTGAGAGGACGTGTGTAGTGGCTGCTCCTACTTAAGACTTGGGCCTGGTGGATTTTATCCTTCAGGCGCTAGCAGTTGAGCGGCTACTTTCTTGGGGGTTTCAGGAGAAGTTCTCAGCTGTCAGGAATGCAATTTGAAGACAGGAAACTCTGAAGATCTTTAGGAAATCTTTCTGGAGATAAGTGACTTTGTTTAGAGATTGTTAGACAGCCGCTCTGTTTATCTTAAAGACATTTAAGTGAGAACTCGAAAATGTTTTCTTTGAATTTATATTTTGAACTGTTTGAGTGCGCTTGAAATTAAGCGCAAGGTTAACAGGTGAACGCTATTTGTTAAACACGTACTACGTGTAATCTG
This sequence comes from Ambystoma mexicanum, assembly GCF_040938575.1. Taxonomy (NCBI): domain Eukaryota; kingdom Metazoa; phylum Chordata; class Amphibia; order Caudata; family Ambystomatidae; genus Ambystoma; species Ambystoma mexicanum. The sequence goes on along the minus strand of NC_090936.1, from coordinate 850,273,098 downwards.
AAACTAACCGTTGAACCTTTGCGCGTGCAAAAATTATTTAACGTCTTTGATTCCTCGCGAGTGAAAATAGCGCGTGTGTTTTCAAGCGCTTTGTTTCGGCGCGAGAATTCAATTGCGCGTGTGAGTTTCAGCGCGTGTGCTTCCTGGCGAGAGAATTCAACTGCGCGTGTGAGTTCCAGCGCGTGTGCTTCCTAGCGCGAGAATCTGTTCGCCGTGTGAGAACTCTATTGCGCGTGTGTTTTCCAGCACGTGTGCTTCCTAGCGCGAGAATCTGTTCGCCGTGTGAGAACTCTATTGCGCGTGTGTTTTCAAGCGCGCATGCTCCTGCGCGAGAACTCAATTGCGTGTGTGATTACCAGCGCATGTGCTTTTTAACGCGAGAACCCGAGCGCGTGTGAACTCTTTGGCGCAAGGGTTATAAGGCGCGTGTGAATAGGCGCGGGAGTTAGCGCATGTGTTTTCTGCGCCAGAATCCGTTTGCGCATGAATTCTGCTTCGCGTGTGTTTACAAGCATGTGTGTTTTCTGCGCGTGGCCTTTTCTTACAGTGCGCGCGTTCTTCAGCGCAGAAAGTTTTCAACGTGCAAATCTTCAGCATTGAGGTCATCTGGGTGTGTGCTTTGCACGTGTTTTTAGCTTCTCTAAGAAATTTAAAGAGAAGAACCAGGTATGATTCTTACTTATTAGTTAAGGATTTAATGTCTTTCCAACTCTAAAGGTTAAGTAAGTAATAAAAGGATTTGTATCTGCTTTTCTTGTATCCTCTGCAGGTTCAGCTTTGGTTAGCCTTGACGCAGTCAGCTGGTGTTGTTATGTTATCCACTTCCCCCTTTCCCTTTGGGGTGTAGTTTGCAGAGCTGAATTAATATCTAGTTCTGGGAATTACATTTCAGGGGGATTGTCGGGGTTTCAGCAGCTTCCGCGGACACAGGACCTCTCAGCCTGACATAGAGTTGCAGGTCCTCATGCAAGTGTGTACACCTCCATTTGGGCAACAGCCTTTGCATGTTTGTGCAAAGAGATCATATGAATGGGGTGATCCATGGTTTAGGATGCTTAGACTTAGGGATGAAAGTAAGCAGTGGGAAGTGAGAGGAGAATTAGTCATATAATAGGGATTGGAAGCTGGAGAAGGTAGTGTTGGTGGAAGAGGCATCTAGTGTGAAGTAGGACTGTTGGAACTGTAGGTCAGAGAGAAAGGGAGGACTGTTGGAAGGTTTACATTTCCTTTTAGTAATAGGTATGGCAAGTGGTTAGGGGTGCCAAAGGGTAGAAAGGAGATGGTGGTGGAAACAACTGTGTGATCAGATAGAGATGCTGTATAAGTAATATTAGTGGCTGAGAAAGAGGTGGATATGAATAAGAGATCCAAAGAATGACCCCCTTTTGTGGGTAGGTAGGTTATGGATAGAGTGAACAGCCTGGTCACTAAGAAAAGACTGAAGTTTAGATTTCTGAGAATTGGTTGGGAAGGTAAGGTTAAAATCTCCTAAGAGAATGAATTGATTTTTAATGGAACGAGGATCAAGGAGTTACCCAAGATCATCAAAGAATAGTCCAGTGGGACCCAGAGGGCAATAGATTGAGATGTTGTGAACTGAGCGAGGCAGAGCGATAATAGAGATGGTGAAGTCAAAAGAGGTAGAGAAGGACATGGCATTAGAGATTTGTGAGGTTTTGAGGCTGGAAGAGAGTAGGTGTCAGGCGCCTTAATCTCTGCCAATCAGTCAAGGAGAGTGAATGAAGAATAGTTTGGAGTTGTGTAGGGCAGCCAGAGTGGCAGTGTTGGATGGAGAAATCCAGGTTTCAGTAATAGCAAGAAGGTCTAGGGGAGGAGAGCTGAAGTGAAAGTAGACAGTGGGCCTCATTACGACCCAGGCGGTAAGTTACCGCCTGGGTCGTACCTTTACCACCATGGCGTAAACTACGTTTACGCCATGGTGGTTGGCGGACTTACCGCCCCATTCCGAGGTTGGCGGGGCCGTAAATCCCCAATCCCCATTTACCCTTCCCCATTCCCATTTTTGCCCCATAGGGCATAATGGGAGTGGGGAAGGCGTTAATTACGCCACCGTAAATTACGGTGGCGTAATTAACATCAAGGTCCCTTAGCGCCATGGATTTTAACACCTGCTAAAAGGAGGTGTTAAAACCTCCATGGCGCTAAGGGACCTCGGAATCAGGCGGTAAGGGTCAGCGCTGTTTACGCCGCGTAAACCCCTTACCGCCTGAGTCGTAATGAGGCCCAGTGATAAACGATGTTTCGTTGGATACAGACTGAGCATTGCAGAGTGCAATGTTCAGTTGATGCGGTAAGGAAGAGTAGAGTCTCAATGAAAGAGAGGCGATGTGGATAGCTGTTACATGAGGTATGGTTAGCTTGTCGGCTTTGTTTGTTTGAAGTAGGTGGAAGAGAGATGAAGTAGTAGGGGCTCTGAGTTGTGAGTTGATCTTAAACTAAAAGCACTGCCTAGAACTTGTGCATGTGTGTGTAGGCAATACATGCCAACATTATCCATTCCATTTGGGTGACAGTGTGCTTATTATGTTAGTGGATGGAAAAGAGGAGTGGGGGATTTTAAACACTGCGTCTGTCCCTCATGTCCTCCCTGTATCTCAGAGGGGGAATCCCTCCCTGTCTGGTAGCAGCCTCACCTCCCTGGCCTCATGGGAAGAGGCTCCCCTTAGGGGAGAAGGGACACCATCCAGGGATTTGTCACACCTCAAGCTTTGGATCATCTGAAAGTCACCTGCCACTTCCTCCACAAACTGGGCTTCTCCCTCAATTTAAAGAAGTCTCAAATGACACCTTCCCAACAGCTTCCATACATAGGAGCTGTATTAGATGCATCCTTGGGAAAGAGCTTGCCTCCCAAGACGAGGGCTCAAGACATTCTTCAGATGGTTTCAAAATTCCCAAATGCCCAAAATCTCCAGGCTTAGGACTTTCTACGGTTGCTCTGCCTCATGGCGTCCTGCATTTTTCTGGTGCCAGAGGCATGCTTGAGGATGAGATCCCTTCAATGGGCACTAAAGACTCAGTGGTCCCAGTTCTCAGGTCAAATGACGGATCTTCTTCAGATTCCGAACAAGGTCAGACAAGACCTTCTATGGTGGACCTGTGCAGAGAACATCTTAAAGGGAGTACCCTTTTGGCAACCATGACCGGAGATCACAGTAGTGACAGACGCCTCACTCCTGGGGTGGGGATCACATGAAAATGATTTGACAATAAACGGTCGCTGGTCACCATCGGAGTCCAAACTACATATCAACCTTTTGGAGCTGAGGGCAATCAGACTAGCGCTGAAGGCCTTCCTGCCATCTTTCAGGGGAAAGAATGTCCTGATAATGACGGACAACACTGTGGCCATGCACTACCTAAACAAAAGAGGAGGTGTGGGGTCACTACCCCCATGCAGGGAGGCAATGCAGCTCTGGTATTGGGCGGTTCAAGAGGGAATCTCTTTAACGGCAATTCATCTAGCCGGGAAAGAGAATATGACGGCAGATGCTCTGAGCAGGCAGAGCACGGTGTCCCACGAATGGGAATTGGCTCAGAAAGTCATTCAAGAGATCTTCGCCCTTTGGGGAACCCCTCAGATAAACCTATTCGCAACCAGTACCAACCGAAAATGCGAAAGGTATTGCTCAAGGGAATTTCCCCCGAGAGGAGCCCGGGGGGACGCGTTCGTGGTGGATTGGAATTTCTCACTATTGTACGCGTTCCCTCCGATTCCCGTCATTCCTCAGGTCATCAGGAGGCTGAGACGCTTCGGGAACTGCATGATCCTAATTGCTCCGGATTGGGCGAGGAGAACATGGTATCCGGACCTTCTAGATATGTCCATCTGTCCTCCAGTACGTCTTCCTCAGAGGGAGAACCTTCTCTCTCAAATGGAAGGTCAGGTTCTCCACCCAGAGGTCAGAACACTCAACCTTCATGCTTGGTATCTGAAAGGCTGAGATACAGGGATTGGAACCTTCCAGATGATGTTATGGAGGTGTTGCTTTCGGCAAGAAGGCCAGCAATAAAGTCTCTGTACCGTTGCTGCTGGAAAAAGTTTTGCAACTGGTGCAGGGAAAAGAATGTCGATCCTTTTCTATGTTCTATTCCGGAAGTACACTCTTTCCTTCTGACCCTAGCACATAGAGGTCTGAATATCGGAACAATAAAAGGTTACCTTGCGGCGCTTTCCATCTTCAAGCGCTCATCGGAAGAATGCTCCTACTTCAAAATTCCTTTGATAACACAATTCATAAAAGGCCTCACTAATGTGTTTCCTCCTTACCCATTTCAAGTACCGATTTGGGATCTAAATTTGGTATTAAAATTCTTAATGTGTGTCCAATAAGATTATTAACATGGAAAACAGCATTTTTAGTTGCTCTAACATCATCAAGAAGAGTGATCGAATTGCAGGCACTATCTTCTGGGCCACCCTATACTGTGTTCCATAAGGACAGAGTTGTGTTGAGGGTTAAACTATCATTTTTACCGAAGGTAATATCTGATTTTCATTTAAATCAGAAAATTGTTTTACCCTCATTCTATCCTCCACCTCATCCTTCTAAGGAGGAAGAAAGACTACACAGACTGGACCCAAAAAGAGCTTTAAGCTTTTACATCTCTAGGCTTTCTAGACTTAGAGTGGACAACCAGTTGTTTATAGGCTACACTGGTAGAAAGCTGGGTCAATCAGTAACAAAACAAACAATTTCTCGCTGGATCGTGCTTTGCATTTCAGAATGCTACAGACTAGCACAAAAAGACCCACCTGAAGGGTTAAGAGCTCATTCCACCAGAGGCATCGCCTCTTCTACAGCCCTTCAAAGAGGTGTCTCTATAAGGTCCATTTGCGAAGCAGCAACTTGGTCTTCACTTCACACCTTCTCAAAATTCTATAACCTGGATACTTCCCAGTCTAGGGAGCTAACTTTTGGAAAAGCAGTGCTTTAATCTGCCATGTAAGGGCATTTTTTTTTTAAAAAAAAAAAGGAAAAAAAAATCTTACCCATCCTCCAGAGGAGCTATGCACAAATACTGCTTTGGGAGCCTATCTAAGATGAGGAATACGTTGGAGGACACAATCCATTCGAAGAACAAGTTACTTCTTACCTGGTAAGGTTCTTTCGATTGGATGTTCCTCCAAAGTGTTCCTCATCGCCCTCCCAACCTACCCCTCTGTAGATTTTTTCCAGGTTATTGCCATCTCAAATCTTGCAAGGCTGATACCTGTATGCCGGCACAATATACACAATACAAGATCACAGACACAAAAGAGGGGAAAAACAGAACTGAGGCCAACGGGCGCAGTGCGTGCTACTTATACACCCGATGACGTCACCCTCGACGGAGGCCCTCGAGGGACTATCGACTGGACGACACCGACGCACGGCGCCCTCTGCCGAAAAAATTTCCGAAGAGCAGCAAAGCTGGATGGAATACATCTAAGATGAGGAATACTTTGGAGGAACATCCAATCGAAAGAACGTTACCAGGTAAGAAGTAACTTGTTCTTTTTGACAAGAGTTGGTATTGTCATCTGTAACAAATGTTCTGATCTCATTTCGCCAAGGTCCATTACATTTAGCCTTAAGGACCTGTATTAAGTTAAGGCATCCCTTATTTTGAAACTCTCAACAAAGGGCTCCATGGGACCATGTGCTGACTTCTCAGTGTCCCAGCAATTCTAATGTTGTTCCAGCAGGAAAGGGATTCAAGATCATCACACTTCAGGCGCACCGCAGTCAGCTCCTTCTTGATGGTCTGCAGATCCCAGCCGTGTTCCCCCACTGCCTCCTCCAGTTCCCCTACATGTGTCTCCATGTTAGGCAGAATCCAGTGCAGTTCCCTTAGGGAGCACTACACCAGATTAGGACTACAGGTGAGAGCAATAAATCCCCTTTGGTATCAGTCCGTACCACAAAGATTTAGTTGGTAGCTGTGGCTGAGCAGTCAGACTTATCTCAAGAGGGAGATGTGCAGTATTCAGGGTTTACAGAATAGGCAGTACAGTACTATGGAGCAAGGAAACACTGACCAAAGCTTTGTATCAACAAGAGAATATATTTATTCTATACACATCTAGTTTTAACACATAGATCACAGTTGATAAAGTAAGTTAAGTTTAGTCAAGAAAAGCATATACAACTCCCTATTCAATTGTAGACAAGTTTGCGGTAAAGTGAAAACTGAGCAAAACGGTACAGTGAAAACCAACTACAAATGGCACTCTAGCAATTCAACGAAAGGAAGGGAAAGCACAAGTTAAACCGAAATATCTTCAGACACCCCCTAGCAACACTTCCCTGAAGTTTTGTGAACAAGTAATGCACAGTCACACTCCAGCCAAAAGATAAGTGAATGAAAACTCTTCAAAATGGCACTCCACAAGTTAAAACAGTAGGAAGGAAGAGGGGTTTAGAGGATTCAGGCGCATCAACACATTTCTCATGAGAGCAGATCTAACAAATCAGCCAGTGTCAATAGGCCTGAGCCAGAGTCAGTGGTACAGGACCAAGAGCTTAGGAGCAAAAATGTTCTTGTAGCTGCAGTCAAGTCTTTAATAGAAAAATATTGAAGAGGTAGATGCGAGGCAAAAGACAATGTTAAGAGAGAGGGTGGCTGACCCCACGAGTAGTTAAAGGATTTACAAACACCTTTAGGGCTAGTACGGAGAAAGGGCGGCCTGGCGGAACAATGTACCTTAAACGTGAAGAAGTGGCTCCTGTGATGGCGGTTGTTCCTGGTAGATCCTGCAGGTCGAGGAGTCCAACAGAGGAAGAGAGGCTCTCGTCGTGGAGGAAGGTTCGAGTCGCTGCACTAGCCAGGGATGAAACCAGCCGCTGTGCTGACAAATGAAGTTTAAAATGTACGCTCCTTTTAATCGCGGTCCGAGTCGATAGCTGCCTGGCTATCCGGTCTCCAATTGCTGGGCACTGTTGATTCGACCAAGGCAGGTCAGAGGAAGCGATAGGTGAACTGGTTGACCCCACCAGCGCAAGGGAAGGAGGCTCTTTCACTGAAGATCTCCTCTCGTCGTGTGGAAGAAATGTGGTGAGACGATCTGGCAGGGCTTCACCGGTGGTGTAGATGCTGAAGATGTCTGTGGCTCCTCTCCCCTTCGGTTCCGTAGTTCCAGTGGTGACGTCTTGCTCTTTCAGTCCTCAGGACCCTGCTTTTATGCAGAAAGAGACCCATTTATACAGCCTAGCTGTCACTCAAACAGTGGAGTGGTCTTCTTGGCGGGAGACCCTCCAGCCTATCAGGTTAGAGTGCAACCTGAGTTGCTGTGGCAACTCTTTCCAGGGGTTCTACACCCCCTCCCAAACAACAGACCCACCCCAGACTCAGAGGCGCTGAAAGGAGGGCTTCTTGGCAGAAGCCCGCCAAAAGAGCAAACAAAGGATCCCCGACCTGGGTTAGGAGTTTAGAGTAAGACACGAGAAAGAAATTATATCAAAGTTCTGGCAAATAAAACCTACCGGAGTAAAGTTAATAATAAAATAAACCGGCGGTATGTTAGAGGCTGTCAGTAAAAGTTTTAGCCTCAAACAATGGGAAAATCCCATAGGGAAATATTCGCAGTCGAATATAAAAGGTAGTAACCACTGCCACCAGCCAGAAACTTTGTAGAGGGGGACTTTAAGGTACCCTCTCGAAAATGAACATGGGGGAAAAACTATGAACCCCTTCCAGTACTTCCATTTTAAGATGGGTTGTACTGGTTCAGTTCATAGAGATTGACTAGTAAAGTCAATGGGGACTTTACATGCCCTGGGAGACAGTAGTTAATCCCAGGGTATGGAGTCTATGTTTGGGGGTCGCTACGACACCCCTGTGTCACTGCACAGAGGGTGCTGTGTAACACATGTGCATAAAGATGGTTCCTATGGGTGACAGAAAAGATCCCATAGGCATTAAACACAAAAAATAGCCTAGAACACACATAACAAAGATGCCTAAGAGTGGGAAAAAGAGTCACACTCTTAGCAGGTAAAAAGAAATAAACCCTTCAAATCCAGCAAAGCTGCTGGGGGACTCTATAGGTAAGGAAAATTAGTCATGAAATGAAAATTCTCCCTAACACTCCACCACCGTAATTCAGCCACTTTCTTTATCCAGTTTGGTGCGTGAGGAGTTGACAATAGGGACAATGTCATCAAGCTTACTGTTCAATGTTGCAAACCCAGCCTGCATAGCTATCATATATGGGTCCATATTGGGAAATTGGGAAGGACCCCATCCAGGCTCAGCCAACGCAGAGTCACCCACCACGGCGTCCCTATTGCGGGTGCTTGTAAAGGAGTACATCAGGACTTTACAGGGTTTACCACTGCCCCGGTCTGAAAGTATAAAGAAATATCTAGGCTGAGTACCACAAAGGAAATACACCAATCACGGGCTAAAAAGATTCACAGATCTTTTATTACGGTACAGTTTACAAAGCAAAACAGATAGCTATCTGGCTCCCAACACCTTGCAATGTGTACCAGCCGACAGGGAGGTGAGAGAGTGCTGGACATCTAAACATTCGTGCTTTTATACAATTTGTGTAATATTGTCCAGCCTCTCTTCACGTTAATAATTCGTGGTCTAGAGTTCGTGCCTAGTTCACATACAGATTATACAATATTATACAAAGGATTACATAGGTTTGCATTTCCATGAAGGCACAATGGTGATATATGTTCTCGGATCCCGCGGTAAGCCTTATACAATGTTCCTTTACAATACTGTTCGGCCTATGTATACGCTTGAGGTTTGTTCTTCATTGTCCCAATGTTTATACAAGGATGAGTCTTGTGAGCACAGACAACACTTAAACAACAGTTCATATGAAGCACAAGGTCTCATTGCTTGTCTAAACAGTTGGCTCTCAGACAGCCTAAATATTAACAGAACTCAATGTTCGGAAGGCTTGGTTGCAAGTTGAAAACATAGTCCACCATTTTAGAACGAAGAACACACGAGTAGAAATCAAAATGGCAGATGAATCTTAAAATGGCGGCGAAGTTAACCCAAAATCGGAACTTTGCAACGCAGTTTTCCGTGCAGTGCGACTAGGCTTAGGCCAATATAAATACTAAGGAGGCACTATATAATTACCGTTGAACAGGTGATGTCAGCAGGGGTACAAGGCCTCACAGGGGGTCAGACGCAGTATCGGAGTGATCAGCCTCATAGTAAACACAGGGTTATGAATGTTCCGACAGGGGACAGACTTTTTCTTAACATCCAGTCACTGCTCTGTTACCAACTCAGGCTTCAAATTGCACATCCCCAGCACAAGAAGGGGTCCCAGTGGCAGCCACACACCACCACAGGGTTTGGTCCTCCCAGACTAATCTCAGGGCGCAGACTCACCAGTAATGTAAGCAGCACTTCAAAGGAGTTCAATATTAGTGCCTGCACAATGAAAAAGGGCATCTATCAAGCCCCTGCTACAGCACCACGTATATTTTGCCAAACTCGGCTCCCCGCACCTGTCCACAGCAGGGAAACCAGCCCTGCAACTATCCACCTCGATATGCCTGCAGGACCAGCAGGGCACACACCAGCACACTGACAACTGAGGGGAGGCCACAGCACAGCCCTGCTGCCACCCGCACATCAACAGCCGCAGCCCCAGTCACTGTATCCTGTGGCAGGCCCATCAGCTGCACTGCAGGGGCACGCTCTCCTCCAATCCTCCCCGCACTAGCCAGCAACAGGATTATGCCACCGGCACTGCAGGCTCAGCGAGGCCACTTCAGGATCAGTGTCTGTCTCTGAGGTTCAGCCGCACAGAGGCCAGACCAACTGATACCTGCTCACTTTGTCCCTACCAAAGTTAGGTATACGATTATATAGTGCACGCCGGTTTTCAAGCCGAAATAATAGGATTGAAACTGAAAAGGATTTTGTTGGACGCAGAGTTTACAGCTCAAGCAGCCATTACTGTTGCTGCTCAGCAGCGACCCCCATAAATAAATAAAGGTTTCTGCCAACCAACCTTCCACCTATGTGTCAGTCTCCTTACTTCTACACCCTTATATATGGTGTCAGGTAGGGTATCTGACCTGGTTGACACAAACTGGGGAAGCCTAACATTCTCAAAGCTAAGTGACAGGGCATTCAACGCCTCCATAGCTACACACGAGTCCAGGTGGGTATATTACCATTGAGCTGGGGACCAGTGTAGTCCACTTAATCCTGAACAATAGAATGGGAATAATATTGTATCCATAGACCTCCCAGGCCATTCTTCAGGTGTGGAAACACGTAGAGGGGAATAGTTATAATCTTTTTTGTCCCCAAGTGTATCTGGTTCCTGCCAGAGTGTCACAAACCTGGGTTGATAGAGACAGGCGATGAACCTTCTTGGGAGTATTGAAGACAATATAGCTCCCACCCACAAGGAAAGATGCACAGGGACGCTGAGCTGCACCCCCTGCAGGCCCTTCCCTGTAGACAGGAGTGCTACGTGACAAACACCCTTTCCTTGACTTAAACAGGAGCTGAATAGGGCGGGAGCAATGTACGTTTCAGAGGAGAGCAAATGGGAAAAGTAATTCTCTGCATACAACAATAAAGAGAGTACCTGAAGTCTTTTAGTAGCCACCTTGTAACCTTGTTTGCTGGGCAGGACACAGCCAGCAACAGAACAATTCAAACATGGAAAACTAAAGTGAACTAAATACCTAATGGAGTTTAACAATCTTAGTGTCGAAGTACGTCCAAAACAGAAGGTAACAGGCTCTTGACTGGAGTAAGACTGTTGCAAGAACAGCGTTCCTCTGGAGAGTTTTTTATACTTAGAGACACGTAAAAACAATAGAATTACAGTGTTGTGTGGAAACCCCTTGATTAGAGAAAAAAAACTTTGCAACGTGTTGACATACCATGCAGCATCATTCCCATTCCCCTCCAGTCCTCACCTACTCGTGCCTAAATCCATGAGGGCACTGCGTCACATCTCCCATTCACCATGGGAGTCGGTATGCTTTTAGGAAGGATGATTACCAGGAGAGCCTCCCGTGGTGTGTCAGACTCTGTACGCGGCATGGGAGTCTCAGCAAGTGGGAACCAGGACACCTGATCCTAACAGCATGCCCCCCCTCCCAAGACCTTCACCCTCTCGGAGGGGGAAATCAGCAAGGGAAGGATCAGGCTTGTTTGGGTGGATCCTGTGGAATTTAGCAATGAGACGGGGAGCAGATACATCTTTTACTGGGATCCATAATCTATCGTCTGCTCCATAATCCTTCCAACGTATAAGATACAGGAGCTGATTTTGATGCAAATGTGAATCAACGATGTGATGAGCCTCGTATTCTCCTTGGGGACCTATGGCAGGAAGATTTAGAACAATGGCAAAGTGGTAGGCAGAAGATCTTTGAGCAGGTTTCAGAAGTGAACCATGAGACACTGGATTTAGCTTGTACTCAATGGGGAGTTGAAATTCCATTGCCACAGGATTTATGATATGTTTGATCAAAAAGGGGACAGTGTTCCTCGGTTTGAATTTTTTATTCCATGAAGTGATTCCTATGTTATTGGTGGACAACCAGACCTCATCGTGAATCTTATAATCTGGCGGAGCATGTCTGAGTTTTCGATTGGAGAACTGACAGGCTTGTTTTTGGGCATCAATGAGATGTTTCTTGGCGGTTTTGTAACCAGTCTGGATGCATCAAACATAGTCTTGAATGGCCCTGGACTATGTGACATAAGGGAAACCGGAATAGAATTGGGATGTGTCCCTGAGGCTAAATGAAAAGGAGTATCTAGGATGGAAGTGTAAAAGGAGTCGTTGTAAGTGAATTCTGCCAGAGAGAGTGTTAGGACTGATTTTCTATACTCTGGGCTGGTGGACAGGTGTATAGAAAGCCAACTTATATTGTGATAGGAACAACTCTGGTAGCCAAAACCAGTTTTGGCTGCAGTGACAGGAGGTCAAACTACTGCAAAGGAAAAGTAGAATAGTAGTAGTATACACCCAAGGTCCACAGAGATGATCCCTAACTAAAATTGTCCAGCCCTAAATTGTCTGGGGCCTTTTGCCAAATAGTTCAGGTAGAAATTCCACAAAGTTATGAAACAGGAATACAATGCAGGTAGGGTCTCTGTGGTCCAGTGAAGGGTTCTTATGATTAGGGTTCAAGTTAGACTAATGCCCAAAAGTAGCCCCAACAGTCAGATGTCTTGCACGAGCAAGCAATGGCAAAGCCAATAATGGTAGAATTAAGGTTTATTATAAATCCATTGACTTATAATGGGATTATAGGGTTAGGTTAGAAGTTCTGTAACTTACCCCAGTACTCCAATTTTTCCCCAGACTTGGTAGAACCAAGGAAGATGGTCCAGCGTTGCTTTTCCCGCTGAAAGTCACAGTCCTCGATTCACAGCCGTGGCAGGTTTGAGCTGATGTCCGGTTGGTGTCTTTCACTCTTGCAAGAACTCTTGATTGAAGAATGCAGCAAAACTCCATGCAGGACCCCTCTCAGGACTGAACTCGGGTCAGGTAAGCTATTTTGGACGGTGGTCACCGCAGCACGGCAACGCAAAAGGACTCAGCAGCCGTGGTGGGACTTTTTCTCCTATCTCCGGTCCCCTCGATGCTGGGATGCCGGAATTTTTCAGATGTTAGCCTCATAAGGCCAGCTGAGGATCCCCCAGGTTTCACGCTGAAACTCGGAACGGTGACGCCGGCAGCAGGGTTGCCCAAAATCAAAGCTGGTCAGCCAGAGGACGGTTCCAGGGCACTTCTGAAGGCTTCCTTTGGCAGGGCACCGAGCAACGTCAGGAATGGATGGTCCCTCCACTCCAAGGGTCGCAGCTCCTTCCCAGGACTGCTAAAGATCAAGAGCAAGACGTGGCTCCTCCAGGACAGCAGCAGAAGTTGGTTGCCACGTGTCCTTCAGTTAGGTCTCAGGTTCCTTTGTGGGTCTCACAGCTGGATAGGACCAGACAGTCCCAGACCACATCCTGCCAGCAAACACGCACTGCCCTCCAGTAGCCCACCAAAAGCTTCTGTTTTCCTGGGCACTGGAAGTCCCTATAAGGATTTTCCTGGCCTCTTAGGCCAGGAAGAAGGCCAAAGAACAAGACCTCAAAAGGACAAGCGAAAAATCTTGTGGCACGGCCATGTTTGACCAGTAGCCACAGTTAGAAGCCAAATGCGGTAAACGCGGTAAAGCTAAAACAAAAATTCCCAAAAAGTGGGAAAAATTCACTGCTGCCACCAGCTTATCCTTTTAGCACACCTAGAGTAACCAAAAATCCTGAGTGTTAGTCTAGGGCAACACAAAAATGTACCCCATTGTACTGCAGTGAAAGCTGCATTGTACAATGATATAAAGTTACTTACCACAAGTGATACAAAAGTAACCAAAGGTAGTCATACAGTAACATGACTAAGGGAAACAGTGTTTCACAGTACTGACAGCTTGAAGGACATGTCAGTTTCCCCATGACATATGAGTAAAACCCAGTGCAGTGAAGCTTAAGGCTTCACTGCACTGCAAAAAGCACAGGTCAGATTCAAAAATAAAAGCAAAAAGTTTGGGAGTTCCATAAAGATGGAAGGAAAGGTGCAGTAAAGAGAAATCTTTCCTAACAGTGAGTAACCTGGTAGATACAATCTTGTGTTCCATTACGAAAAACTGCAAGTACTGTGCCACAGTTTGGTTGGCCCTTTTCGCTTTGCCCGTCATTCTGAGGGTGATAAGCAGTTGAATAATGTAACTGAACTCCGAGTTCTTTTCTAAGAGCCTACCAAATGCTGATACAAATTGCATTCCTCTCTCTGTTACAAGATTACAAATTCCTCCACGAAGTTAGATAATGTTTTGTAGAAAACAATGAGCCAATTTAGGAGCAGATAGGAGTTCTTTTAATGCAATGAAGTGAGCCATTCTTGTGAAGGAGTCTATTACCATCAATATGACTGCATAACCATCATTCTTGGGGTGTCTGTTATAAAGTCCTTTGAACATGTTTGCCAGGGTTTCTCAGGAAGAGGCAGACGGTGAAGCAACCCCATGGGCTTGTGTCTGAGGTCTTGGCATGAGCGCAGATCCCACATCTATGAACATAATCTATTCTATGATGGTACAGTATCTTTCTTGATGGTTTCTCACTCTGTGAATCTCTGGATCTTTTAAAGGGTCTTTTGAATTCCCAATTGGGCAGAAATGGGGAGGTCATGGCACCAATCAGTAAGGTGTGTTGACTGGTCGTGTAGGTAACCATAGCCGGTGTTTATGAAAAAGCAGGCCTTGTTCTTCAGTATTGGACAAATCTTGTTGGAGAAATCTTTGTTTCAAAACCAGAGTGTATGTCTTCCGTAGAACATCTTCATAAGTTTGTAATAGGGAAGAAGCCACAGATATTTATCCTATCAGGGGATAGAAAAGGGAATCCATTTGGTTTCTTCCTCTGAACCTTTATGTGCACGTGAAAGAGCATCAGCCTTGGTATTCTATATTCCTGGCTTTAAAGCGACGATAAAATCAAAACAGAAAAATAAATGTATCCAGCTGTTTTGGTGTTGATTAGTGGATTGTCCCGTTTTTTGGAAAACCCACGTTTCTATGATATGTATATACTGTGATTGTATGACAAGCCCCCTCAAGAAGATGTTTCCAATTCAAAAAGGAATCCTTTATTGCCAACAACTCTTTCTCAAATATACTGTAGTTTTGTTCTTCAGATTTTAAGGTAAGTGAGTAATATGCAATGGGATGTACATGTTGTGATTATGTATCCTTTCGCAATAGAAGTGCTCCCAGGGCATGATTGGAGACATCCGTTTCCAGAATGTAAGGTAGTCTGGGATCCGGCAACCTAAGTATGGGAAATGAGGTGAATAAAGATTTTCCATAATGTCTTACTAGAAAGTATTAATTCTATAAGACATTATGGAAAATCTTTATTCTATGTCAAGACCGGAGGCTCCCATTATGCTTGTTTAAAGCTTACTTACCACAATGGTTGCCGGCTGTTCTACCGGTTTCAGGTAGAATTGCTTAAACACAGATTCACTTGCCCAGTCTGCCATTTTCATGATGTCATCCAGTGGGATCCCGACTTGGAAAGCCTTGGAAGCCATGGCTCCTCTCACGGAGTGGGCTCCGAAGTGCACGATATCTATTCCTGCTTGGGTTCGCACCCAGCGTGCTAGTGTTGGAGCGGAAACTGCTTTGTGAGGTTTGCGTCAAGCTATCAAAAGTTGCCCATCAGGCGAGGTCCTGAGAAGCGCTGTAACCGCTTCGTAAGCCTTCAGGCATCTGACTAAGCAGAGCTTGGGCTGATCCTTAAAAGCAGGATAAGAAATCACTCTTGAGTTGCACTTTGTTCTCCTTTGTATGTGGAATATTATGCCATCAGGGAAGAAGGTTCTGCCTGCTAGGTCTAGGGCTCTGACATCAGAAACTCTCCTGCAGGAGAGGAGGCAGAGCAGTGTAGTGAGTTTGCCAGATAGGGCAGTGCGGGATAGTTCCTTGTTATCTGGCCAGGATAGAAAAAGGTTGAGGACTTTGTTAACGTCCCAAACCTTATTGTAACGGGACGAAAGCGGGACTGTAAGTCTTATGCCCTTGAGTAGTCTGCAAACTAAGTGGTGCTCTTCTGCTGGGATCCCTTCTATAGGGTCGTGGCCTGCTGAAATGGCAGAACAGTATGCGTTAACTGTCCTATAGGCTAGACCTCTTTCCACTAAAGATGCTAGGAAATTCAGAATTTCCTCTATAGGTGCCGAAACTGGATGTAGGCCTTTGTCTTGACACCAGTTTCTCCAGGCATTCCATGAGTTAGAGTATCTTTTGAGAGTGGCTGGGGCCCAACTCTCTTCGATGAGGCTGACTGCCATGTGGGACATGCCTGGAGCTCTCCACCTTGACCTGAAATCCTCCAGGCTTCCAGGATCAGAGATCCGTGGAGGAGTAGGGGGTGACTGTCATGATGCCTACCCCCGGGCATCAGGACCAAGGCCCTCAGCTCCGGGAGCAGGCATCCAGACATTTGTTTAAACCTCAGCAGCCCCGGCTAGGGCTGTCTGGGTTCAGTCCTGGCGCCTTAGGCGCCAGGCTCATCATAGAAATCAGTCCTGGTGCCAGAGGAGCCAGGCTCATAGACTTTACTTACCTGATGCAGACCATGCTGCAAAAGAGTCCAAGCCTACATGAGGCCTGGATGGGACTATTTTGTTACAGGGACTATTTTTTACTCGGGCATGGCTCTAGGGAACTTCTTACCTGGAACTACTTTGGAGGCTATTTAAACCACACCCTAACAGCAGCACATGCTTCGTGTTATTCTGCATCCAGCAGCGTGATGCTCACCATGCCTGCAGCCAGCATTCAGTCTTCTGCCACGCCCGCGTGCCTGCAGCCATCATCCAGTCTTCTGCCACGCCCGCCTCGAATCCGGAGCTCCTAGAATAAAGAAGAGGAAAAGGGCAAGGTTAGAAAACAAACTTATTTCAAATTCCTCACCTAATTCCGGAACCATTTAATCTCCGGACCTGGAAAGTACACAAGTCCTGTACGTGTCGCTTCACCAGCTCCAGCACAGCGCCATACTCACCAGTTCTCACAGCATCTTTTGATCCGGCACTGTCTCCATCATTTCTTCGCCGTAATCCGGCACCTAGGGGTCACAAGAAAAAACAAGGTGAGCGAGGGGAATCAACAAATACAACCTCTTACCACCATAGACTTACCTGATTTGCCACTGGCGGTATTATTCCATAACTCTCCACATTTTCATATGCCGCATCTGTAAAGAGGGAGAAAAACAACACGTTAACGCATGCAATAGTTACCGGACAGCGTTGGGTAACACAGACTCTTACCTGAACGCCAGCAGCAGCTACGAGACCTTCTTCTCACAAACTCAGTTGGACTTAAGGAAGGAAGGGGGCAAGAGTGAACATCGGGCACATTGAACTCTTTGAACTTGATACTTACCAATCCCGCCAGGGACTTCAGAGTCAATACTTACCGGAACTCTCCCAACGCCTTCAAACCAGTGAAGTAACTGGTATCTATGCGCCCCTGCAAGACACGCAGGATGGAGAGCTCATCTTTTACGAACATAAGGTGAGGTTACTAAGGAAATATCGGAGGTGATTAGTGGGGGAGAGCGAGAACAGTTGGGAGGCCATCACTAAAACCCACAGGTGGTTAATCCCTGTCTCCACTTGCAGGAAAATACTTCTTCGGGTCCAGCAGACAAGACTAGGCGGGCCAGTCCAGACAGTCATCTCTGCACTACGCATCACGTTGAAGGAGGCCGCAGCTGTCCGGGTCCGATCGAAACCCCTTTGAGGTCCAGGTGAGCGTAACAGTGACGTTGCCCCGCGGGATCTAACAGGAGATCTGGAAATCAGGGTAGAAGGATTGGAAAATCTGAAGAAAGTTCCAGAAGAACTGGATATCAGGTCTGAGAGGTCCAGACCGGTGCTATAAGAACCAATTCTGTTCGTTCCTGACGGACCTTCACCAGGGTCCTCGCAATCATGTTGAAGGGGGGAAAGGCATAGTGTACCCCTTCAGTCCAATGCTGGAGGAAGGCATCTTTCGCCGTCGCTGCTGGATCTGGATTCCAGCTGAAGAACACTGGTAGCTGAGTGTTCAGGGTGAGGCAAACAGGTCCTTTGACATGGGGCCCAAAATTTGCTGAATTTGGTGGAAGACTTCTCTGTCGAGCCTCCAGTCGCTGTAATCGGTCGTGTTCCGGGAGTACCAGTCTGCCACTATGTTCGCACGGCCTGGTAGATACTCTGCTGTGACCGAAATCCAGTGTTGTAGACAGAAATGCCAAAAATCTTTGGCTAACTCCGCTAGAGTTAGAGATCTGGTGCCACCCAATTGATTGATGTATCTTACTGCAGAAACGTTGTCCATTTTCAGTAAGATACAACAACTCACTCTGTCTTTGGCGAAGGAGCATACTGCGAAGGAACCCACTAGGAGCTCCAGGCAGTTTATATGCATCTCGAGTTACAGAGGGGACCACGTTCCTCCTGTGGCTACTGGCCCGCATTTCGCTCCCCAGCCGGAACGGCTGGCGTCTGACTCTATCACTATGTCTGGTGCAGATCCCAAGATTGTTCGGCCGTTCCAGGCCTCCATGTGGGTAAGCCACCAGTTGAGTTCCGTTCTTGCTTCTGGTGATAGAGTCAGTCGCTGTGAATAAGAGAGACTTCATCTTAAATGTTGTCCCTTCAGTCTCTGTAACTCCTGGTAGTGCAGAGCTCTGGGAAAAATTGCTTGGATAGAGGAGGAGAGAAGTCCTATTACCCTCGCTAGGTCCCGAAGAGAGACCTCGTCCCTCTGTAGGAGCCGGTGGATCTCTCGATTGGTGGAATTAATTTTGGCTGTCAGGAGACGGAGTTGAGCCAATTCGGTGTCTACTACAAATTCTAGGAACTCTAGGTTTCTGGACGAAAGAAGGATTGACTTTTACCAATTTATGAGGAATCCAAGACTGTGTAGTAGGTCTATGGCTGGGCTGGTCTGTTGCTCTACCAGTGCTTGAGACTGTGCCATGAAGACAATATCTTCCAAATATATTATCAGCCAAACGCCTTGTTCTCTTAAATGTGCTATTACTGGTTTCAGAAGCTTGGTGAAAGCCCAAGGAGCTGAAGAGAGACTGAATGGCAGGCTTGTGAATTCCCAGTTTTGAAGATTCCAGGAGAAACTAGCTTGCGTGGTCTTGATGTATGGGCACCGCAAGGTACGCATCTTTTAGATCCAAACGCATAAGCCAGTCGTTGGGTCTCAGGAGGTCTCTGAGCATGTAAATACCCTCCATTTTGAAATGACGGTAGATGATGAAATCGTTGAGAGCCTTCAGGTTTATTACTGGACGCACTTTCTGCGGAAAAATTAAGCTGAAGAAACCGCCTTGGCTTGTGCAGGGGCGGATTGCTTGTTTCATCGCTAAACTGCGAATCTCCTTGTCCAACGCTACCTCGTCCTCTTTGGACATTGGAATGGAATGGAACGATTTATTTGAAAAGGTTGTGCGAAGAACTCTAGGCGCATGCCGCAAACTCTATCTCTGACCCATGCATCCCCTAATAAGGAATCCCAAGCATGCACAAAAGGAGCTAGCCTCCCTCCTACATGAGTTTGCGACACTGGCGCTGCGATAGGTAGACTGAACTATGGTTTGTTGTTGAGCTGGGTACCGGGCGGCTCTCCTCCAACTGTGACCTCTTCCTCACCCTCTC
Organism: Ambystoma mexicanum; assembly: GCF_040938575.1. NCBI lineage: Eukaryota > Metazoa > Chordata > Amphibia > Caudata > Ambystomatidae > Ambystoma > Ambystoma mexicanum. Next base: position 850,253,870 of record NC_090936.1, on the reverse strand, counting down.
GAAGGGAAGAAGGTATCTGCGCGATCTTGCCAGGCTGTTGATCCCTGGATTGTTGAGGCCTTCTATCAAGAGTAACGGCCAGAAGAGCGACCTCTGCCTCGTCCGGCCCTGGTGAACATTTTTGAAGAAAAGACTCTTCTGATGGATGATTGCGCTTTGTCCAGCGCAGTGAAGGTGCTCACAAATGTGGACATCTCCTTCATGAAGGAGTCGCCGAAGAGCAGACCTTGGGTAGCCGCCCCAGATTCAGTATCTGCTAACTCACTTAGCTTGGCATCGATTTTGTAAAGGATACCCTTACGACGCTCAGCTGATATGGTACAGCTGGCGTTCCCCAGCAAACAAATGGCTCTTTGAGCCCAGCCTGAGAGTATCCCAGGATCGATGGGTTCCCCTGTATCTATTGCTGCTTCAGCCAGGTCCATTATCTTTGCCAGTGGACCAGTGACATCCAGCACCCTGTCTTGGCATGACCTCCAGGCACGATCTATGCCCTTTCGTGGGTCTTTAGCATTCTTTCCCAAGAAAGTGATCATTTTGGAGTCTAACTCCGGTGTCAGAGCTACATTATCTGGGATCCCTGGGCGTGGACATTCTGCTCTGAGTCTCGCTCGGGCTTCTTTGTCCAATGGCTTGCATAGCCTGTCCTTAATATATTCTGTTGTCCTAGAAGATGGTTCCCAGTCTGTAGATCTGGGGTGCACGAAATCTTCTGGAGTAAACATCACCTTAGAGGAAAGGGATTCTTTGGCTGGCTTCTTAGGGATGGGGGCTGCCGCAATCCCTGAGGTTGGGTCGTGACCGTATTGTCTGTGTGTCTTCGTCGGAAGAGACTGGAGATTGACTGTGAAAGTCATATTCCTCTTGGTCAAAGCCCTGTTGATATCCTTCTGGGCTTGAGGGTCTGGTACCCCTGTTTTCTTCCTCTGGGTAAGAGGGTTCATCTGCGGAAGGGGGTTCCTTCCTATTCACAAAGGCCTTTTTCAGCCTGGAGAAGGCGTCTGATAGGGCAGCAGTGGCTGGTTCTGGCTGGCTCGGGCGGGTCGTAGAGTCTTTACTCAGGCGAGCCGGTCTACATCCCCCATCTGAAAGGTGCTTTTTTTTTTTAGTCTTTTTTCTTGGTAGGGAGTTTTCTTGTAAGTGCTCCTCCATGTTGTCCAGGCGCTGCTGAATAGGCAGGGGCATTTCTGTCACAGCTTTCTTGATGCTGGTCTCCACTGTGGAACCCAGCACCTTTTCCAGGCTGTTAGCCATTGCCACTTCATCAATGTCAATGTCTTCCACATATCCAGACCAATCCTGGCCCTCATGAGGGAAGTACTGGGCTGCCATGTTATATCCGCACCTTTCTATTCTCCCTTTATCTTTTTTTTTAATTCAATTATAATTATTTGAATATATTTCCATATATTTCCTTTTTTTTTTCCTGTGGGCAGACCGCCGTTCTCTCAAAGCCCACGGTGTATAATGGGGAGTTTCTATAGAGCCCTGGTCCAATAGGGCAAAACGAGCTTTATATAGCTTTATATAGAAAAAATGACACTAATGATGATGGATGCAGCTCCTGGCACTAGCGATCGAAAAATCAGTTGTGAAATACAACGGAAATGCGCTCGCGAGCGCCAGAAAGCTGAGAAAAGGACCTGCAACTGCAGGTGCTCCCTCTGGTGACCGCGGGCGGGACCGCGGTCACACAGAGTTTGCAGCTATTGAGAAATTCCAAAGCGGAAGGAATGCGCGAGGTTCCGTGAAGGCGGAAACTCGTAAATCCAGGAAATACGGCTTAATAAAGCCGAACGAGGTACGAGAAAAACTTGTGCAGTACTCACCAACGCCAGCAGGAAGCAGCTGGCGTCGGAGAGAATCCAGTCACGGTGTCAGGGAACGCTTAGTGCGTTCGACACGAAAACAAAAGGGAAATTAACCCTTTGAATAATGCGCGGCGAACGCTGCGCTCGAAGCATGCAAATGAAATAACATCTATAACAATAAATATTACAAACATATAACATAAAACAGATCTAGAATATGATGCACTTATCTCTTGCTGTGAGCAGCAAAGAAAGAGGAAGTGGCATCCTATTTAAGACTGTTTATCCAGGGACTTACTCATTGGAGGATTCAAGGCACATATTGGTGACCTCACGTTGAACTTTCCACAGGCCTCCTGGGAAATGAAGTTTTATGTGTTTTTTCAGGACTTTAAGACATTTTATAATGTTTCCTGTTTGTGTTTGTTACATATTTTCTGCACACTGAAGAAAATATTTTTTGCTGCTGAGCTTTCTTTAAATAATTAAATAAAAGAAAGAGAAGCATAATGGGAGCCTCCCGTCTTGACATAGAATTGTGTCTTCAGAGCATTGTCTGTTTCTTTGTTCCAGATATAAGGTAGATCTTTTTTCAGTAACAAGGTTAAGGGTAGGTGAATACGGGAATAGTGTGGAATAAATTACCAGTAAAAGCTGGCAAATCCGATAAAACATTGAAGTTCCTTGATAGAAGTAGGTTGAGGCCATTGAATTATAGCAGAAATATTTTCGGGATCCACTTCAATACCTCCTGATGTGATAACATAACCCAAATAGGTTATACTGGTTTGGAGAATTCGCATTTGGATATTTTTGCGTACAACTGATGCTTCCTCAGGCGATGCAACAATTCTTGTAAATGGAGTAAATGAATTTTCTAAGATGGAGAAAAAAATTAGGATATCATCCAAATAAATCAAACAAAGATCTCTAGTATATCATGAAAAATTTTGTTATGGAAATATTAGAATACAGCAGGTCTGCTGCATAATTCAAAGGGCATGACACTATATTCATTATGCCCATAGCAGGTTCAAAAAATGATTTTACACTGTTTGCCCTCTGCCATTTTCATCAGATTATATGCCTCTTTAAGATCAAGCTTTGTGTGGATATTTCTTTCCCGGACTTGGTCTAGCTATACCTCCTGAATGAGGGTTAGTGGGTAGCTGTTCTTAATGGTGATTGGCCTTAGTTCTGTTTCTTCCTTCTTTGGTACAAAGAAAATTGGGGCACCTGCAGGGGAGGTAGAATGCAGAATAAACCCGTTCTGACGATCATCGTCAATATATTGTTTTAAAATTATATTTTCCTTATTTGGGAAATGCAGAAGTATGTCCATGATGAATCTTGGCTTCAGATATTAGTTCTATGGTACAGTCATACTCCCTATGGCACAGGAGTTTCTCAGCTTCCTTGGGGTCAAATACATCAGTATAGTCTGAATATTCCAGAGGTATGATCAGATACGTAGTCAGAACCTGTTTAGGAATTTCGGGTATCTGGTAGATCCTGGATGTTTGTAAATTCTTTTCAACAGGGAACAAGGGAGGTAGAACTTGTGAGCAAAACAATGCACATTGGTGGCCATGAAATGTGAGATACTATTTTCTCCAATCTATGAAAGGATTATAACGTTTTAGGCAGTGTATTCTAGGGATTATCTGGTAATTTGGAGCGGCTATGGCATCAAAAAATAAACACTCATGGTGCTATGTGGCACAGATCATAAGTAAGCGAGGGTCTGTAACATAAGGGGTCTGGATATTAATGGAGAACCACCAACAGAGATGATAGGTTCTGTATGAGTCTTGGAAATCAAAGGAATAGCATTCACATGTGCAAAGGGTATATCAATACAATTCCCTGTGGCCCCACTGTCCACTAAAGCCGTGACTTTATCCCTTATTTGGTTTCCCCATAATAACTCAACTTGTATAAATATATGAACAGACTGACGTGGTGTTGTAGGGCAGAGAGAATGCAGGGAATACTTTTCACATCAACTCGTACTGGGTTTCACTTTCAAGGATGAGTTGTGGCATTTCCCACTGGAGAGGGCCTTTTTGGGCAAACACACACTGAAGGACCGAGTTCCCACAATAATAACACAGGTTCAGTCTTCTATGCCTTTCCCTTTCCTCAGTGGTAACTGGACCTCTGGTACTCCCTAACTGTATGTGTTCAGGGTCCGTTGATGGGCAGATTTCTTTTTCCCATGGGTCGTGTGTTCTTCTGAATTCCTATTTCCCTCTTTCACCCTTTCTTTGACTAGTTCTTTAGTCAATTGTTATCATGAGTTTAACACAGTCATTCATATTATCCGGGGGAGCTATGACATGACAAAGCACATCTTTCAAGTCTTCTCTAAGGCTGTTATTGAATATAGATAGTTGGGCATCTTCAGGCCAATTAGTTTGAGCTGCTAATCCCCGAAATCGAGCTATGTATAATAGGAGGTCAGTACTTCCTAGAGGAATGTTCAATAGTTCATTTCTTAAGGACTGCAGGGCATATTGTCTAGCAAACATAGATTGGAACGCAGTATAAAACCTGTCATAACCTGATAATATTGGACTAATACCATCCACATATGGGGTGGCCCATGCCAGTGCAATCTTATCTAGATTGAACAAAATAAACAAGACTTTGGCCTGGTCAGAGACATAGAATTGCGGTTTATTGAGAAAATGTATTCAGCGTTTGGTTATGAAGGTTTTAAAATGTGTGAGATCGCCCCCATATCTAGAGGGCTTAGGTGGTGATGAAATACCCTGATATGGGTAGGGACTAGGTAATGTGTCATGGGAAAGGCTAGGTATATTATCTGATCTCCTTGCAGTGCCCCCTGTACTAGTAATAGGGGAAGCCCCGACTGCCGAAACGTTGCTCACGGGGGAGGTTTTTTTTGCCAGATATTCAACTGCATTTTGAAGAACAGTTTAGAGTCGGCCTCATCTAGTTGCAGTTTATGCACTTCAGATGCTAAATCCTTCAATATTTCCTCCATGACTCAGGATACCCGAATAGGGTTCTTGCAATGTTTAATCACTTATTGGATATTTGTAAGGCTCCTATACAATAAATGATGTTTCAAGGCACCACATGACAAAAATGGGGGTGGGACAAGGGAGGAAGGCAACAATAACGGTCCTACTACGTCTTGTGACATTCAGATTGTGCAAGTGCAATAACAAGAAGTGTGAGGGAGGGGGTGGGGGGGTAAGTGCCGGTCTGTGATAGGGTGGGATGGTGCAGGGTGGAGGGGAGAGGGCGCAAGTGACAGTGGGGGTCGATGGGGGGCACAGGGGCTAGGCAAGTGCTAAGGGGAGACCAGGAGGGCAAGTTCTATGGATTGCCTGGGGTGCAGGGGGTGAGGGTACAGTTGCTAAATGCGAGGAGGGGGGAATGGACTGGACGGGGGCTGGTGCCCTGTAGAACTCAGAGGGAACCCTGGCAGCTGTGGCAGCATGGGGTGTTAGCAGGGGAGGGGGAGAGGGAAGGAATAAGCGAAAAGGATCTTTCAGAACTTAAGGAGATTTGGCTCACGCCTGAGAGGAGCAGGGAGGCCATTCCAGAGGGAGGCTCCTGCAGAGGAGAGAGAACTACCCCCCACTCTCTGCTTAGAGAAGCATATGATCTGCAGAGAGTTGGAGCTAGAAGACCGAAGGGCTCTAGTAGGGAGGTATTTAGGGAGAGAGAGTTGGATGTAGCGTGGTCCCAGGCCCCAGACAGCATTGTGGATTATCCTAGCAGCAACCGGGAGCCAGTGGAGAGATTCTAGGGCTGGAGAGATGTGGTCCCTGGGCTTGAAGCCAAGGATAAGTCTTGCAGTCCTATTCTGGATTAGTTGAAGGGGGCAAAGGGAGGATAAAGGAAGATTGAGGAAGAGGCTATCCAGCCTAGAGAGGACCAGAACTCTGGAGACATTGGGCCTCATTACGAGTATGGAGGCAGCAATGCTGCTTTTAACTGCATGGCTACCCCCATACTGGGTACTGGGTCCGGGTTCCTGGAATAAGGAATAACCAGGCCATTCCCACCTTGGAGGGCCAGGTAATTCCCTTTCCTGGAACCCGGACCCGGTACATCTCCATTCCCATTTGAGGCCCCATAGGACTCAATGGGAATGGGGAGGATGCTAATGACGGGCCCGTTGTTAGCATCCTGATCTGCTAGCGGGTCCCGCTAAGGACGCCTGGTTTTACCAGATGTCCTTTGCGGGACCCACGAGCAGAGCTCGTAATGAGGCGGTAGGGGGATAACGGGGCCGGCAGCTCTACCGGTGCCGTTATCCCCCTACCGCCTTCCTCGTAATGAGGTTCTTTGAGATTCTTGGGGAAGGTGAGGAAAGGGAGTATATCTCTGAGGAGGTGAAGCTGACAATGGGCCCTCTTGACAAGGTATGTGATGTGAGGAGAGAAGGAGAGAGAGGAGTCAAAGATGACACCAAGATTTTTTTGCCTCACAAGAAGGTGAGCAGGGGGGGCAGAGAGGGCGGCCAGAGAGTAGGGGGGAAGAAGGGAGCTGGTGTCCCAATGAGAAGGTTCTCAGTCTTACTGGCATTAAGGCAGAGATTGTTGGTGGCACACCATGCCTGAATAGCAGTCCGACAGTCAGGGATGAGAGAGGAGGAAGAGGAGACAGTAGAGGGAAGCTTGAAGTAGAGCTGCGTGTCGTCTGCATAACACTGAAAGTGAGGAGAGAAGGAGGAGATCAGATGGGCCAGAGGGGCAAGTTAGATGTTGAAGAGCCACAGCAAGAGGATAGAGCCTTGAGGGATGCTGCAGGTGGAGAGTGTGATAGGGGAGAGAAAAGTGCCCAGTTGAACCTGGGAAGGTTGGTTGGAGAGCAAAATGGTCAACCAGTCCAGTGCCAGGCCTATGATGCCAAGGCTGTCACAGTTCCGATTTGTCAGGGTGGCATGATTGACCGTGGCGAAGGCAGAGGAAAGATCCAGAAGGATAAGAACGGAAGGAGAGTTGGAATCGAGATTTGAGATCAAGTCTTCATGGGTGTTCAGTAGAGTAGTTTCCATGCCTCTGGCAGCTCTGGAGCCAGACTGGTGGTCATGGAGACTACCAACAGATTCAGTGGCCCTCATTACGAGGCTGGCGGTAGAACACGCCAGTAGCCTGTGGGTTACCGCCAACACCATAACACTGTTACCGCGGCCTAACATCCCAGTGCCACCGGGATTTCACAGGCACCGGCAGTACGCTTATTTCCCATTCGTATGGAGTCCAATAGGACTCAATGGGGATGGGAATCCTGAAGCACCGGCACTGTTAGTAACAGTGCTGGTACTTCAGTGAAAAGCCTGCTGCTAGGGGCCTGAACTCCCGGCAGGTCAGGCCTGCTGGATTTCCGTTCCCCTAGCGGCAGACTTATAGTTTGACGGTCCGGAAAGGGTGCTGATACGTTGTTACCGGCAGCTTTATTTCCAGACCGCCAAACTTGAAATGAGGCTGAGTGTGTTTATGGAATAGGACAAAATGGCCGAGGGCAAAAAGTCCAACCCCCAAAAGTCCGACCCCCATTCTTCTGCAGATATATATGTGGGGGGGGGGGGGTAAAGTTAATAAAAATGTATTGGGGTAAGGTGGGGGGCATGTGGGGGGTCTCCCCCCACATATATATTTGTAGAAAAATTGGGGGGGGGAAAAGAAAAAGGTCGAACTTTTGGTAGTCAGACTTTTGCATTCAGTCTTTTCACACAGATCCGTGTTTGATCAGCTGGGGGATGACTAGCTTCTCCAGGAGCTTGCCCAGGATGGGGGTAATGGAGATAGGGCGGTAGTTAGCTGGGCAGGAGGGGTCGGCAGGTGGCTTTTGAGGAGAGGATACACAAGGGAGTGCTTGATGGGTAGAGGGAAGGAGGCAGTGGCAAAGGAGTGATTGCAGAAATCAGCCAAGGCTGGCAATGTTGTCCTTGGTATTTCTGGAGGAGCAGGAGAGCACCTGTTTGGAGGAGACTGTCATAGAGAGGACTTGTCTAGAGACCTCATCCGGTGCTATGGGAGAGAAAGAGGAGAGTAGGAGTGAAGGGGAGAGGACGGCAATGGGAGGACTGAGAGCTGGGGAGGGAGGATGAAGGGGAGTAGAGGAGAGTGAGGACAGGATGTCCTGCATTTTGGTTAAGAAGTGGGATGCCAGTGAAGTACAGAGGGTCAAGGATGACAGGGGAGAAGTGGAGACTGCAGTAGGATTGGTGAGTACCTTGCCGATTTTAAACAGTTTGCCTGTGTTGTTAGTGGCCTAAGAGATACAGCCTTGACTATGGGCCCTCTTCTTCAAGCAGAAGAAGAGTATGTATTGCCTTTGGAGCAGGCAGCAAGCCAGTCTGTTAGAGGATGTGCCTGATGCCCACCACTTCCACTCAGCAACTCTGCACTTGCATTTCAGAGAGGCTGGGTAGGAGTCATGTTGCGCTTGGAGGCAGGCTTCAGGCAGATACTCATGACAGGGGCAAGGATGGCCAGGGTGTTGGTGATAGAGAGGTGAAGATTATCAGGGGGAGAGTCAGAGTGGGAGTCAGTGGCAGGAGTGGGAGGGGAAATACAAGTGGCAGCAAAAGCATCAACTGACACTCACATCATCAGTTGAATGGCAGAGAGGGAGACTGGCAGTGCAGGCAGAGGCTTAGCCAGGGGACCTAAGATATCCAGGTGAGAGGACAGGAGAGCATATTCAGACCAGTAGAGAGGTGTAGTGAGAGGGTTGGAGATGGGGATTTCTCCTGAGATGCGAGCATCCGAGGTATGTCCGGCTGAGTGCGTCGGACTGGAGGGATGAATGTTGAGGGAGAGAGAGTCACAGAGGCTGCAGATGAGTCCAGTGGCCGAATCAGGATAGTCATGGTGAATATTTAGGTGAGGTCAGACCACTCAGAGAGGAAGATGGAGACTGGACTAGGGGTCCAGTAGTTGGTGGCGAGAGTCAACGAGAGGGTACGAGAGACACCAAGCCTGCACACAAGGCCTTCAAAGGAAGAATAGGTTTGAGTGGGAATGATAATAGCAGGGACCCATTCAGGGAATATCAAGGCCACTCCGACTCTGGACCAGTTAGGCCTGGGCTTAGCGAGGATCTTGTAGCCCTCAGGGAGGAGTGTTTCAAAATCAGTGACAGTGCTGGCAGTGAACCACGTCTCAGTGATTGAGAAGGTCAAGGTCAAAATCTTCAAGAAGGAGACAGATATCAGAGGAGTGCTTAACAGCAGAGCGAGAGTTGAGGGGAGCTAGGTGAAGGTGGTTGCCACCTTTAAAGGTCTTCCGAGTAGGGTACAGGGATGTGATACGCCCAGTTGGTGCTGGAGAATGGGCAAGAGAGGTGACAGAAAGAGGAGTGTCAGGACAAGGGAGGAAGTTGATGAGAGATGGAAGACGCCTATCAAGATGAGGAGGTTGGGATGAGAGCCCTGGGCCATGACAGTGCCATTCTGATAGACATTAATGATGGACCTAGAGGATGAGAAGCATGACAAGAGTACTGCCCATTTGGTGCCACCATCATTGGGCAACAAAGAGAAGGGGTAGAGGATAGAGACCATGTGGGGAGTCCATAGGTCGGAGGAGGGAGCGACAAAGAGGATGTATTTGACAGTCTGCCTGTAAAAAGCATTGACGTAGGTGTCAGCGATGGGCAGGCCTGCATTGGAGACCAGGAGATCTTTTTTTAACTGTTTTCTTCCAGACTTTGTGAAAGAGGTAGGATAGGTTTTAGATTAGAAGTTAGAGTAAATAGGAGAGATGGAGAGCACCATAGGGGGAGAGCAGAGAGATGCAAAGGGGGAGAGTGATGGAGACTACAATGCACAGAGAAACTGCACAACGCATGACAAACTCACCAGGTGGCCTAGCAGCAAGGCAGTTGCAGACAAGTCAGGTGCATGAGTGATCCCAGGTCTTCTTGTTCAGGGTCAGCCTGCAGACTATTTTTTTGTCCTCAAGAGGCCCCTGGGAGGTCCACACTGTTCTCCGGTGAGCGACCCACCAGCCGCACTGCTCCCTAGGGCTTACCCCAGCAGCCACCAGGTCTCCTCTGATCTGCTGGCAAGGTGCTGCAGGCGAACACCCTGAATTGCGGGACAGCAGGCCTCAAATCCCTACGACGTTCCTCCTCTCCCCATGTTGCTGCTTGCTGTGGGAGACAGGCGGCTCTTGTCCTCTAAGCCACCCTGTGACGGAGCAGTACTCGGACATTGACACAGCTGTCTACTCCTTGGCTGAGTTCGCTGAGTCGTTTGGCATCCACCCAGTGTGCAGCTCATGCCACACTAGGCTCTGGGCCTCTGCTAACCACAACATGCAATATCAAAGAACTAGTCAGCGGTTCCAGAGGGGAGACTGCCAGGATGGCGTCCATCAGAATGTATATCTATGCAATGTCGTAATCTTGTAGTTCCACCAATTGTACACCAGTAGCCAAAGTTAGATAACATGGCCCAAAACCCAAAAATCTGAACTGAAAGCATGAGGCGGCAAAAACTGAAGAGCACAGTGTATTAGCTGGGCAATAAGCAGCGCGCCACGACTGCCCCGGGAAGAAGCAATGTTTTTGTTCCCCGAAGCTCCTGCTGGTCCCCAGAGCGTGGTCGCAGTATCGCGCTTTCCCTGCAGATTCAAAGGAGGCCACTTATTGTAGCAGCAAGGCATACCCATTACTGCGCTGCAGGGACTTGTTAAGATATGCAGCCATACTTGCAATGCCAAGGCTACTTCTTCTTACCGGGCCTAGGTAGTGTAGCACAGCTTGCTTTTGCAGAGATGCAATCCAGCACCCATGCAGTCCTTCTCCAGTGGCTGGCCCGGATTCAAGTAAGTAGCTGAGACAGTTGTCCCCAGGGGCGGTCTCCCGTGCAGGGAGCAGGATTTTGGATGCAGCAGCCTTCACAGCCAAAACGGGATCAGAGGACAGTGGTTTGCCCCTACACTCACAGGGATGTTGCTGCGAGGGCTCCGGAGACTGAGCACACCACGAGAGGAAACCCCATCAGTGCTGCTGATATTGTGTTCAGGGAAGGATGTGGGCCGGATCAAGGCAAAGTCAGTCTTGACGGAGCACCCTTTTTTCCGTGGCCATAAACCCAGCAAGCCCAGCAATGCCAAAAGCCTCCCTGCTGCCCCTTTTGCCTGCAAAATCTCACCTTACACCGGGCCCAAGTGCCTCCCGTAACAGGGACCTCAACTGCCGTCAGCTGCTCCTGAGGGCTCCAAGCAGGGTCACTCTCTGCTCACAAGCACCCAGTCATAACCAGGAGCCACCTCCTCCCATCCATGGGTGTCTGTCATGCTCCTCCGCTCTGCTCTGAAGTCGCTGATCAGCCATCGGCTCAGCAGGGGATGCTCGCGACCCGAGGGCCCTCTGGGTGCTTGGATCGCAGCTTCCTCTCTCCTGTGTTTCGGCCGATCACACAGGGGTCAGAGGAGTCGATCAGCCCGACCGGCTCAGAGCCCGGCCAGGGTACCCTCCAGTCCAGTAATCTGTCAGACGATATGCAGGTGCCATCTTGGGAGCCAGCGCTGAGTCTCCTTGTCACTTCGATTCTTCTTCCCACAACTTGGTTGTTGATCGAGACGGGTGATGAACCTTCTCAGGAGTCTCACAACTTGGTTGTTGTTTGAGACGGGTGATGAACCTTCTCAGCAGTCTTGAAGACTATACAGCCTCCACCCACAAGAAAAGACACACAGGGACACTGAGCTTCGCCCTATGTGGACCCTTGCACGTAGACAGGAGTGCTAAGTGATACACCACTTCCCTTGACTTCAGTAAACAGAAGCTGCATAGGGCGAGAGGAAGGTAAGTTTCGGAGGAGAGCAAAAAGGAAAAGCAATTCTCAGTATACAACAATAAAGAGCAGCCACTTTGTTACCTAGTTTGCTGGGAAGGACACAGCCAGCAACAGAACAATTCAAACAAGGAAAACTAAGGGGAACTAAATACACAATGGAGTTTACCAATCTTGCTGTTGGAGTACATCCAAAACCCTTCAGGTAATGGCCTGTTGACTGGAGTAAGACCGTTGCAAGAACAGCGTTCCTCGGTAGAGGTTTCCTTTTATGCAAAGAGACACGTAGAAACGATAGAATTACGGCATTGTGTGAAAACCCTCTGGTTAGAGAAAAGAACCCTGCTACATGATGATATATGGTTGCATTTTTATTCCCATCCGATCCTCGCCTACTCACTCTGAAATCCCAGAGGGCAACACATCCTGCTCTCATCTGCCATGGGTGTCACAGCTTCGGCTTTTAGGCGCAGGAGTGGCACTGACCAACCACCCCCACTGCGGTCTTGGTGCCTGCATGACTAAGCTTACACAAGCCTCTGAGACCCCAGCAGGGAAAGAGGTTTAGGAACACGATGGTTGGATATGTACAGGTGCAGAGTATAACTGGAATGAGGGCTAGGAGAGGGGTAGTGTATAGGTAGAGGGACACAGGGTAAACTTAACACTGTACAGCATGAGCATACACATACACCCAATTGCATAATTCTCACATTGAATCCACACACAATACAAGATAACCAGAAAGGCACTTAGCTCTGGTTGTGAGTGCTGGCCTCCTGCCTGCGCACTCTCATGTTCGGTGTCAGGAGCAGTTCAAATGTTGCAAAGAGAGCTTGTATTAGCGATCTGCGTGTTTTTTACATGTGGCTTACACGTGGCTCAAAAGGCATACAGTTGTGCATGTAGCTAAAACTGGTGACACCCCCAAGGCAGATTAGTGCAGGTACATGCAACCTAAAACAACTGTATAAGTGCCCCCGGGGTTAGTAACTGCTCATGCAGCTCTAAGCATGCAGCAACGGTAGTCTGCCGCACATGGCTGAATTGGACTTCTAGGAGGCACCCAGTTTCCTCAAGCAGAACACAGTACCTTGTTCCAATGGTGCAGCTGGTGCCCTGGCAGTTGTTCCTAGTGGTTTCCCGCAGACCCACGATTCCTGGAGCTTCGTTGTGAAGGAGAACGCTGGAAGGGGGTCTGCACCACACAGGGATGAGGCCGGCAGCAACAACACGGAATAAAAGGTGTGCTCCCTAAAAACAGGAGAGGCTCTTCAGATGGCTATCCAGACCACTACAGCTGTGTGCAGCGATTTCGACCAAGGAAGAGGATCCTCTAGCTGTGGAAGATGAGCTGGTTGTTCCCACCAAGCTCAAGAGAAGAAGACTCCGGACTGGATCTTCTCTGAGTCGTTGAAGGTAAATTGCTCAGGACTGCAGCAGGGCTTCACCGGGTCGGGGTAGTTGCAGCAGCCGTCGTTCTCTCTGCTTCTTGTCGGTTCCTTGTAGTTCCAGTGGTGACTCTCTCTGACTTCTAGCCCAAGAGACCTGCCTTTTATGCGCAAAACCCCCATTCACAGAGCCTGGCTGTCAATCACGCAGCAGGGGGGTTGTCCATCCCGGACAACCACCTTGACCAATCCTAACAAATTGCGACTTGGGTTTCCTAGGATACCCTGTGCAGGGGGTGATTGCACCCCTCCCTCACATTCAGCCCACCTAGACACCCAGGCGCCTTGAGGAGGGCTTCTAGGTAGAAGCCTGCCAAAAGACAGCGATCAAAGAAGGCAAACCTGGTTTCCCACGCAAAGCAAAACACAAGAAGGAGTTTAACAAAAAGAAATGGCGAATAAACCGCACCAGAGCCAAAAGAAAAAGGATTTGGTCAAGCGGGTTTAAGTTCTAGGCTAGCACAATAGCCTACAATATTACCACGGTTATATAAGATAACCACGGTAGAAAGTTAGGGTAGATACCACTGCCACCAGCCATGTCTAAATGCTAAAAAGAGCGAAACAATGTTCTAGGAGTTACAGATCAAAAGGTATACAAATGAACCCTTTTCCAGTACTCCATGGAAGATGGGGTGTACTGGATCTGTGGTAGATTGACTAAGTAAAGTTAATGGTAACTTTACCCTTTTCTCAGGGACAGTAGTCGCCTCAGAAATGGAGTCGGTGGAAGTCTGAACGACAACCCAGTGCCACTGCACAAAAGGTGCGGTGTGACACACACAAAGAAGGGGGCTACTGAAGTTGTGTCCTTCAGAGCCCACAATCACAACAACAGGTGGAAACACATAGCAAAACACAGGTAAGAGTGGGGGAAAAGCTCTCACTCTTATCAAGTGGAAAAAAAATAAACTCCAGAAGTCCAGCAAAGCTGCTGGGGGACTCACTAGGTGAGGGAAATCAGCCATAGATGAGAATTCTCCCTAACAGTACCCACCCTAATACTGCTAATTTGACTAATATACATCTGGAAAAGACCTCCTTGGAGTTCCTCACTGCCATTGGTCTCGACCCTCCTCATAAGGAAAACAGCATTGAATTTTTGTTGAAGTTGTGGGAAAAAAGCAGAAGATTGGGACCGTTCTCAGAATTTGTCAAGGCTGTTTCATAAAAAGAGGTATGAGGAACACCTAAGACAAAGTTTTATACCTGGCCAACCGAGACATTATTTATTACAACATTATGGGCCTCATCAGTAGTTGGGCGGTATCCCAGCGGTAGATCCGCCAGGATACCGCCCAATGCCAATAGCGTTACTGTAACTTGTTCAGGTGTTATTAGAGCTAGAACTGGAGTTGCAGCAATGCTGTTACTCCCCGTTTTTGTAAAAGTCCATAGAACTCTATGGGACAGTATCGGCGCAATTACCATGGCGCAAATTGCGCCTCAAATGGGCGGAAAGTGTCCAGATTTACCTCTAGCTCAAAGTTGGAGGTAAATCTCAAACTTTCATCCCAAACTCAGGATTGGGCAGAATGGTGATGTGGTGGTAATGCTATTACTGCCACATTTTTATCGCTCCACCCAACCCCTGATGAGGCACTATGACTTTAATCATAGGCGCTTCATTTTATATTTCCGTTTTAATATTTTAAATACATTTGATTATATGGGGGCATGCTGGGTATACCCAAAGAGGAAAGATTATGTTGTATGTACATGATAAAGGTTGAAACAGCCTGACACGTTTTAACTGATTGTCCCAATTTGACAGCTTTTTATGACAGCTTTTTATTGTAATGGGTATACGAAATTTGTACACTGCCAGTTTAGCATTGTCTCAGATACATTTTGGGTTTGTATTTATTCGGCAGAGTAGTTAGTCGTTACTGCCGCCTCTTATATCTGGAAAATGGCTCAGTCCTATTTAGTGGATGCTTAATGAAATGCAAATGTAATGTAATCGTTATTTTAATTGTGGAGGGGAAACCAATCTAGAAGGTATTATTTGACGATGAATTATTTTGCATTCTAATTTAACTCGTATATATAGTCTAAGTATAATATATTGCCTACTGATAGATGTGTATCATTGACAGAAGTGTATTGTACATAAAATATACGGCATACAAAATGCTTATTTTGTGGTGATTACATTGATTGTTTTAGTGCAAAAGGTTTTTGTAAAGCCGTATGCACTTAATAAATAAAAATAATTTAAAAACATACAAAATCAAATACAAACTAGTGGGTGGGGCAAAGACTGACATGCAAATGGATCTTTCTCCTCTGTGAAGGGTGCAGTAAGATAAAATGTGGTTTTACACCCTCCTGAGTGGAAGAAATGCCATAGAACAGGGTATTTGACCCATGTTTGTTCTCAGTAGAGGGGCTTCCACACTCCCTTTCAATTTTGTACAACTTGGGCTTTCACCCTAAGTAACAAAGGGTAATCCAGACGTGGACCCCTTGCTCAGTGTGCCGCAGAGATGCTCAGTTTCACCTCACTGAGGAGGCCCAACAAGACCGAAACACATGTCTGGGGTTGCTGATGGTACTTTTATTCAGAGGAGAATTGCCTAGCATTTCAGTGCTGGACTGCCCTTTTGGGTGGGACAAAGACTGATATTAGGGTTCAGTGAGCTAAAATGTGGTTGTAGCCCCTACTGAGTGTAAGAAATTCCATAGAACAGGATATTTGACCCATGTTCGTTCTCAGTAGATGGGCTTCCACGCTCCTTTTCAATTTGACAAACTAGGATGGGTGCAATTGCATTAAGAAACAAATCTGGGGAAAACAACCTGTGTTGGAACGGACCACACTCGACTGACCCCACAAAAATTCCACAGCACTAAGTAGGGTGAAAATTAACAAAACATGTATTATTGCCAAAGCCTCAGGGAGGCTGAATAAAAACCAAAATGCATTTCGCACCACTAATAAGTCGGTTTTGACTGACCCTTCGCACAGTCTACGTAAAGGTGGAAAATCTGATTTGTTACAAGCAATTCTTATCTTGCAAAATGATGTTTCTCCAACGCAAACGGAAATCCCCAAGATGCAACCCTCCCCCCTGATTTTCAGAGGTCAAGACCAAGAGAAAGATCATGCTCATAATATACCGACAAGGAGTTTGTGTGCAGTTCAGGAAAAGATATCTAGCAACATTACCTCTAAATCAGTTCTGGAAAAAGCCCTTCAGAAAACTAAATATTTTGTAACCATAGAGCTGCTAAGAAGTCTAATAACATGAAAAGGAAGGCTAACTATAAAATATCATTGTGCTCATTTCTTAGAAACTTAACTATCCCAGATGTTGTGGAATTAAAAAAAAACCCAGTACATCCAGGATGGTTGAGGCGAATAATTCTAAACTTATTGTAACAACAACAACAATAACCTGAAATCCATGAGTTATGTAGTTCTGGCGAAGCGGCTCCAACTGGTCCGATTAAGCACCCACAGGCCACAATACAGAAAGTTCAGTTTCATGTTGACTCTGTAATTCACCCACAAAGAATCTCACACAAGGCCCAGTTACAAAAACATTTACCTATAGTCTCTAGCTGGGTAATCTTTGACCCAGTGTACATTCAAAATCACAAATCCACAGAGCTAGTAAAATCGGTAACATCTATTGGTATACAGTACGTCCCGCCGACTGTGGAGGATGAACAACAACCTTTACCTGAGTGTTCTGATTTGCCTGTAATTAATATTGGCGTTATGGATAACAGAAAATCTTTTTACCTTATTAGACTGAATCAAAGTTTAGCTATGAATAAACTACGATCCGGACAAGGAGCGGAAAAGAAGAAAATCTCTGTGCAACGGGAAGATCAAGGGAATGAGCGTGCATCAACTTCAAGTTTAGAAGTATCACAAAAGGAAAACAACAGTTTAACTCTCTTTCATTTAAAAGATGTACAAACAGGACTGTTTGTTTATCAACCATCCTGTTCAGTCGTAGGCCTGCCAGAAAAACATTTAATACAAGCGCATACTTTAGGTGAAGTGGCTGGTAATCCTGATGTTTGGACCACAGAGGTGAAAGACACGTTGATGGGTCGATTAGATAAAACACTAAAATGGATTCCTAATAATTCACTTATGAATAAATCAAGGATCATCCCCACTACTTCTACAGATAAAAATGTGGCAGATTCAGTTCAAGAGAGACCATGTATTATTGAGACTAGAATACCGTCTGATTTTATGTGGAATGATCAACTCATTTTGAGGTCTATTTTAAAAAGGAGTATTGGTTCAAACTTTGGTTATTCTTTGTATAATGAGAAAGGTGATCGTGCGGCCGGAGGGCAAACATTTTCCACAGATTTAAATGTTGTAAACCATTTCTATGAGAAATTGTGTCCTTTAGCGAACGGGAATCCGGAAGCCATTAAAGGTGACACTGAATATAAATCCTGCTCTTTATTGAGGAAGGCAAAGGGCTCCGAAAGGGTTCATACATATAAAGGTGACTTAGATGTCACAAAGGCTAGACGTTATAAGAATGAGCCTAGAGGTTTTATAGCTCAGAAAACTGCATTTCAGCAGTCTAATTATAGACTTTTAATTGAGTGTACTTACTCAAGAGAATGCCCTTATTAAACAGATCAGGAGTACTTTATTTATTTTCAGAAATTCTTAACCTACATGAAATTTCAACAAGGGCCATTTTGAGGCTGGCATTTTTAGATTACGAGAGAACAGATAGGGTGATAATTGGGTGACCCTAGTAGCCCCCTTTCTTATAGACCCATCTCTCTGTTTGATACCTCCTTCAAAATCTTCGGCCGTGCGGTTTTGGCACGACTAGAACAATGGATTTCTGACTCTGGGGTTCTTGCAGAGACTCAATATGGTTTTCCCCGGGCCTAGGAACTAGGGACCAGGCTTTGAATCTGTATTTGGTGGGAGCTACATCCGTACATGTGAGGGGTGAGCCTTTGTACTTAGCATTCATGGACCTGAGCACCGCGTTTGACAAAATAGATAGGGCTATGCTCTGGGCGGTGCTCAGGTCCATGGGTTGCCCGGAGGATTTGGTCAAGGTCCTCCAGATAATCCATGAACATACATCGGCTTGTGTCAGATTCGGGGAACAGGGACAGTGCACAGCCTTTTTTGAGACCTTCTTGGTCGTCCGCCAGGGCTGTGTTGTGGCCACGGTATTGTTTGCCCTTTGCATAAATGGTGTCTACCAGGCATTGGTTAACTCCCATACCGACTATATCACGGTGGGTGGCGTCCCCCTCCCAGTCTTAGGGTATGCCGATGATATGGTTTTAATTGCCCGTAACCCCAGAGCTTTACAATGCCTGGTGGATGTCTACACCCAATTTATGGCTTCCCATAAACTGACTGTGAATTCACAAAAATCAGCAGTTATGGCATGTAAGAGTTCGGGTGTGAGACATCTCAGGATGCGCACGATATGGAGTGGAGGCAAGCCTATCCCGAGGGTCACCAGCTTTGATTATCTGGGAATTTGTCGTATGGAGAATTGGCGAGGGTTTGGCCATGTCGATAAGCAATGTATGAGGATGAGACAGGTGCTTGGGGGTTTGTCCTGCTTTCAACATAACTGCGTGGGGCACCCAATCAAATTAATTCTCGAAGTATACAGGGCTCAAACAAAAACTACCACTAATTATGGGGCAGCACTGTGGGGTATGGAAAGGATTCCAAAAATCGAAAATGTGGAGAACTCCTTTCTTAAACTGCTTGGGCTACCACAGTCTGCTCCAAACTATGGGACACATTTAGAACTGGGATGTCCACACAGTACCCATGAGTGGCTATTGGCTCCAGTCTCGCATTGGCTGACACTATGGGCTAACCAGAAAGCCACTCTTTCACATAAGATCATAAGAGCCCTGGTGAGTAGCTCAGCTGTAAAGAAAATCCCCTGGCTTATGTACATCCAGAAATGCATTAGACAGTTAAATTGTGCTAATCGTGTCTGCCCCTCAATCTTCTTGACCCCCTGTGCGGTCAGGGTATACAAACAAATGTTTAATTCCATCTTGGTGGCAAATAGGGAGTCCGCTGCCTTGGGTATTCTTCCAAACAGAAGGCATAGTGTGTTAACATCTGCAGATGCTATTCAGCCGTACTTGCTCCACAGTGATAATCCTGCAGATCACTGGGCCTTGGCCCGAGCCCAGTTTGATTGCTTATGGCTAGGGGCACAAACAAAAAGCTGGACTCATAATGTGCAACCTACAGCTTGTGACTGCTGTCAGTGGACAGTGGAGGACCTTCTACACTTTGTGTAGTTTTGCCCACATTACACAGACCTAAAATGGAAAACACTCTTGCCACTACTTAGATCCGCTGGCTTGTCTCAGGCTAGGCCTGCTTTATGTTATCAGCTTTCAGCCGCTACCATGCCAGTGGCCTGGGGTATGGTGGACTACTTGAGAAGGGCCTGGTATCGGAGAACTAAATTCACTGCCCAAAATATGATCAAACCCTGAACATTTTATTGAATCGTTTGGACGCTTCATGTGGATTTTATCTTGATTTACACACATGCACATTTTAATCTTTTTTTATACATATGTAATGTTTGTAAGTTATTGCCTTGTTGAATTGGATTTTGTATTACTATGCAGTTCTATATTGTGTATGGTTTATGGATAATTTTCTTCCGAATAAACTTAATATGATGATGATGGATAATTACTTTTCACTGTAGTGCACTGTATGTGATGGGTCTGAAGGAAAAAGATACACTAACCCATATTGGTTTTCATGTTTCTCCTTATGAAGTCTCAGAGTCCCCAATTAATAAAATGGGTGGACTTAGACCTAAACCTATAACTTCATTGTGGAGAGATCCAGCTCAATATGATGGAATACAAACTTCAAATATAAAAAATAGTGGCAATAATCACTTGGATAGGGCCAACCTAGACTGTGACTGGTTGTGGTTGGCTGCTACACTTACGAAGCCTAGCGATTCAAATAGGCTTTCGTAAATGATACTTTGAAGTTTTTGTATTGGAATTCCAGGGGGCACACACAGTTGTTCAATAATTTGGAATTGGTTACAACTTTAAGACACTTTAATATCGTGTGCCTCCATTTAAACCCACGTGGGACGGGTACTCTGTTAGCTGCCAGCTCGATAAGAAACACACGAGGTAGACCTATGGGAGGTCTAATTATGTTGCTTAAAAATGATATTCATTTTCAGGACATCTTAACAAATGATATTAGGGAGGGCCATTTTATGGTGGAGTTTTCATGCTGGAACGACAATGTACAGGAATTTTTAATATGCAACATCTATTGGCATTCTGGAGTATTACATTGAGAATTGCTTTTGACAACCTTGACTGATTGCATTACACGATAGAAGGGCAAACATATTTTTGGTCACGTATTGGTTCTGGGAGACCTTCATTCTGATTGTTTAAATGCAGACAAGCATATATTAAAGCAAAAATTGGAAAGGTCGAATACTGCGGTTACAATTTAAAATAGGCAAATTAATGTTGGTAATGGTTTAAATTGGATAAATGCTATGGAACTCACGGTCATATAGAAAAGAGAATCAACATAATCTCAGAAACAACATGAATTACCCATGTTTCTTCCCTTTACCCGGAAGATGGTGTATTAGCCTTTAATGAGAGGAGTTTATTTGATCCTAATTTGCAATGGAAAGGAAGGCTGACCTACTCTGTGATTAAGTCGGCAAGTAATTCTTGCACGCTTGGACCAAACTATCTTTCTAATTGGCTATTTAAGGGAGACCCTAAAATGTGGGCAGTTATTTTGAAGTTCCTGTTTGACACCATTCTGGAATCAAGAGTACATCATATATCATTCCAATGTTTTAAAAAAAGTGTCAGATGAGACTCAAAGAATAACCGCCCTGATTACCATACTTGATGCAGTTAGTAAGATCTTTGCGTCTTTGGCCTTAAACCATTTTAAAGAATGGACAGTTTGTACACGTAGGCTCTGTAAAAATCAAACCGGATTCCGAAGACAACACAGAACCAATTTGAATGGGTCTGTTATAGAGTGCCTGCAGAGTTTAGTCTGTTTAGGTAAATATGACTACATCCATCTTGCACCAATTAACTTGTAAAATGCATTTGTATTGGTGAGCCATAATAAACTCTGGCTGAAGTTACATTCTTGGGGTATTTCCGATGTACTGTTGAATGTGCTCACCCGACTGCATACTGACACTAACGTTCAGGTTAGCATGAATCAAGGGGGATTACTTTCATGGAAAATACCCACTGCTTATGGATTAAGACAGGGGTACATCTTAGCCCCCTGCCTTTTAATTTATATTTCCACTAGCTGGGGTACCCGCCGTTGCCTGTGTCCTGATCGAGTGGTGTCTCATGTGCCACGGAGGATGTTGCTCGTGTCCTCTTGTCGGCAAGTCTTGCTTCAGTTTGCTCTGGTGTCTCATGTGCCCTGGAGGATGTTGCTCTTGTCCTCTTGTTGGCAAGTCTTGCTTCAGTTTGTTCTGGCATCTTATGTGCCCTGGAGAAAGTTGCTCTTGCCCTCTGGTTGGCAAGTTGTGCTGCTATTTGTTGTTGTATTTTTTATTTATTTTTATCTTTTTACATTTGTAGAGCACGCTGCAGCCCAAAGGCATCGAGGCGCTATTGCATGAAAGTGTACGTAGGCAAGATTATGGTTACATAGAAAACATGAGGTACTTAGTTACAAATGGGTACTGGGTTACAGTTGTAGTTGGCATACAGGCCAAATCAGGAACAAGTGGGTCAAACAAACAGCCTGGTTTTGATGGCTTTACGGAAAGGTAGGTGAGAGTCAATCCCCCTAAGGTGCGTAGGTAAGGAGTTCCAGTGTGAGGCTGCTATAGCTGGGACGCTGGTACCGCCTGCATGCACTCTGCAGGTCTTAGGGATGGAAATCAAGTTGGTGTAGGCCGTTCTAGCTGGGAAGGCCTAGAGGAAATAGGCCAGGCTATTCTTTGGGCAAGGTATGGAGGAGCCAGATCATGGAGGCATAGGGAGAGGATTTTAAAGATGATTCTCTGCCTAATAGGAAGCCAGTGGACCTGCCTTCTGAGATCAGAAATGTGATCCTTCTTGGAAAATCCTGTGGTAGCCCTAAGGGCGTTATTTTGAACGAGTTGGAGTTTAGCAATGTTTTTGCCAGATGTCCCACCAAGCAGAGCATTGCAGTAATCCAATCTAGATCCTATCGTGGCCCTGGCGATGGTGAGGCCATTTTGTGAAGATAAGAAGGGTCTTTTTTTTGTGTTTCAGAAGCTCTTGATATTGATTTTCAGTTTGCATCAGATGGAGATTTTCCAAGTGATGTTTGTTTTTTGTGTGGCATGTTTCAGTCAATGGCTTCAGCACATTTGAGAAAATGTCCAAGTAATATTGATTGATTGTGCTCACTTCTTGTGAATGAACGTAAGTTAACTGTAACCTTGCCATTTCCCAAATTAAGAGTGGCGTGATAAAAAACGAATTTTTGTTAATGCCCTTCAAAAATGCTTTAATAAACACTTCCGAACTGCATACAGTAGTAATATAGTTCAAAGGAATAACCAACACATCAAACATTTTGCTTCAGACACTTTTCCAAATGTCGCCTCCTTCTTGTACCTACTTTAGTGAATCGGGGTGAGCATCAGTAAATGAGGGTGTCTACAGAGTGAATTTTATGCATCCAAACATAGACTACAATCTTGCCCCAGACAAATGAGGAATCCATGCAAAATGTGGTAGCAGTGGATTCAACGGTGTGGATTTGTATAGCCATACAAACGTACATACACACATCCAAATTTCTTTTGCATATAAGATTTTTGCATCCAAACATAGACTACGATCTTTCCCCAGACAAAAGAGGAATTCATGCAAAATGTGGTAGATGTGGTTTCAACGGTGTGGATTTGTATAGCGGACAAACATACACACATACATACATTCAGATTTGTATATAAAGATGGATTGCTTTTCTCCTGCAGATTCCTCATCTTGATAGCTATCCATCATCCGGTTCTGCTGCTCGGAAACATTTCACGAGGGGGCGTAATGAACCTCGACTCCACCGTCGATCGTCGATGCGTTTTTCCCGGCTCTCGATCATAGGCCCTGGAAGTGACGTCAGACGTCGTATATATAGAACGTCACTATGCCCCATGCTTCAGTTCCTTTTTTCCACATGCTTGCACGCTGCATTGGGAACATGACATTGAGTTTCCTCCCCGTTTTTTGAATTAACTATCGTTTTCCTCAGAAAACCTCGATGCCATGTCGTCTCACCGAATTTCAGGCTTCAAGCGATGCCATGATTCTGAGGCCAAATTGTCTGTAACCAACCCCCATGACGTGTGTCTGTGGTGTCTAGGTGTTGGTCACGACACGGAGGCCTGCGCGTCATGTTCGAAAATGCAGCCGAAATCCCTACATGAGAAGGCCTGGAAACTGCCCTTGGGTCGACCATATGCAAAATCTCTGGCGCGGTCGCTCGTCCATTCTTCTAAGGCCGAGACTGAGAATCCCACCTCCAAGAAGGCAAAGAAAAACATTGCAAAACGACCAAGAAACGGTCCCATTCCAGGTGCCATTCCTCGTCGTCTTCCTCGCAGAAGAAGAAGCGGGAGCACGTCATCGGCGCGAGTCCAACTCGTCGTCGGAATAAGGTACACCCCAGGTGGGTTGGACCAGTCGGGAAGAGTGGCAAAGTTTTAAAACATCCATGCATGCAATGTTTAGACAGCAAGCTGCTGTAGGTGTGGCCCCGGCCCCTGACCAGCAAGCTTTGGCAGCGAAAGCAGCACTCGGCGCTCCCGATCCCAAGCCAGCCACTCTATTGATGGAGTCGACGTTGAAAACACCTTCGGGCACCAGGCCTACTAGTCATAAATCGCTGGCAGGCTGCAAGGCCGAGGCCCACAGCGTCCATCGGTCATCCGAGCATCCCTCTGTGTCGAAGGAACCATCAGCATCGAAAGCTGCCTTGACTTCAAAACCTATTCCATTGGCAGTCAAGCCCTTGGCACCGACAGTCGGCGATGGTTCATTTGTAACGCTGTCAAGAGCGGGGTTCTTTGACTCGATGCAGTCCATTTTCGGCATTGTTGACCCCGATGATCAAGTCGACCCCATTTACAGGGGAGCCAGCATCATCAATTATTTCGAGGACCAGACCAATTTATTGGCCCTGGCTCAAGATCTACATGACGCTAGTGGCCTAGATACTTCCCCAAACCTTGAGTTGCAGCTAAATCAGCACTATACTCATGCTAATGTCAAGTTCAGGGCTCTGCTTGACATGGGTGTTGACACCCTTGGGTTGAAGTGATCTACCACACCTCTTCAAGAGTATGACCTCACTGATATCTTGGACGAGGGTCCCACAGTTGGGCATAACTTGCCATTTAACCCAGCCATCACAGACCCTTTATCCTCCTTATGGCAGCACCCTTGCACAATTCCCCCTGTAAACACCAATTTTACAGGGAAGTACAGGCTGGCAAGAGGAGACCTTTCTTTCCTCACCACACACCTTTCCCGGAGGGGCTGGTTATAGAGGCTGCCACTATTTCCACCAGACCAGAGGCACCCACTTCCAATCTGCCTCTGGACAGAGAGGGGAAAGAAATAGGGCGCATAGGCCAGAAAGGTGTTCACCTCTGGCAGCATGGTGTTCAAAGCCACAAACATAGCCTGCGGATTTGCAAAATACTCCTTTGGCTTGTAGAAACCTGTGGAACATGTGGCTGAATATGTCCCTGAGGGTGCCATGCGGGACTAGTTTTTACAGCGGTGGAGGATGGGAAGGAGGTAGCCAAGCATTCATTGAAAAAATGGGCCGGGATGTAGCGGACTGCACTGGCCGTTCAATGGGTTCAGCAGTGGTAATGAGGTGGCAGGCCTACCTGAAAACTTCTGGTTTCTCCCCAAATGTTCAGAACAGATAGCTGGACATACCCTTTGTGGGAGACATGCTTTTTGGTCAGAAAGGTGACGGATCCTTAGAAAAGTTTAAAGAATCCAAGTTGGCTGCTAAATCACTGGGCCTAGCGGCACAGCCGGACAAACCTGTCTTCAGCTTTGCCTCCAGAGGCCGGTGCTATTGGCGTCACATACTCTATGGCAGGAAGGCACAACCAGGTAGGGGCAGAAGCACTTCTCGCATCTCGGAAGGGACAGAGGGTCTTCTAGAGGCCAACAAGCAACGGCAGCAGTGGGGGCGCCCTCACCCTCTAAGCCGCTTTGATTTCCCCTCCCACGATGCACCGGTTGGTGGATGGTTGGCAGGGCATTGGCCCCGGTGGCAGGAGACAACCTCTGTCGCCTAGGCACTGCAGTTGATTCGGTGGGGTTATTGTTTTCCCTTTCTAAAAAGACCACCAGACAGACCCCCACAGCCCCCAATCCAACTGGGACAAGAGCTCCAGGAAGAACAGAGAGCCCTGTTGTCAAAGGGTGCCGTGGAAGAGGTACCTCTCGAACATAGAAGATCGGGCTGGTAATCCCAGTATTTCTTGGTACCCAAGAAGGGAGGAGGTCTCCGTCCCCTCTTGGATCTCAGGGCTCTAAACAAGTTCCTGAGGAAAGACAGATTCAGGATGGTGATGTTGAGAGAAATCCTCCACGCTCTCGAATTCCAGGACTGGCTAGTGTCAATGGACCTGCAGGATGCTTATTTCCATGTGCCAATACACCAAAAGCACAGGAAGTTCCTGCGGTTCCTCATAGGGGACAAGCACTATGAAGTAACAGGGTTCTTCTCCCTCACTCACCACGTTGGAGTCAAGAAGTAAGATTGTAAGGTAAGTTTATTGGTACGAGAAATACTGCAACATCCACCCCTGCCAGTACAGCAGCTTCCCTATAGAACCTCCCTCAGAACAGTGTGTCACCAACACTCCATGTTCCATATGACCTCACCACCTTGTTTCACACACACACAGGTGCCTATAACATCCCATCACCATACAAAATGCATCCACCACCAGATGCCATTATGACACTCTGCCAGTTCAAGGTGCTGCCCTTTGGGTTGACCTCTGCTCCAAGGGTTTTCCTCAAGCTCATGGCGGTAGTTGCAGCTCACCTTAGGAGATCCGTGGTCTAAGTATTCCTGTACCTGGACGACTGGCTGATCCGGGGGAAGTTGCAGGGCAAGTCTTGTCTCATCTGGAAGACACCTGCCTACTACTGCACAGGCTGGGCTTCTCCTTCAACTTGAAGAAGTCCCATTTGACACCAGTCCAGTGGCACCAGTTCATTGGAGCAGTCCTAGACACTTGGGTAGGGAAGGCTTTTCCTCACGAAGAGAGAGTCGGAAACATAGCCCAGATGGTGCATTTGTTTCAGAACCACACCACCCTTCCAGCGGCTTCCTTCCTTCGCCTTTTGGGTCTTGTGGCCTCCTGTATTCTTCTAGTGCCAGAGGCCAGGCTGCCCATATGATCCCTTCAGTGGCTCCTGCGGGACCAGTGGTCTCAGTATCTAGGAGCACTCACGGATCACCTCTCAGTGTCCAGCCAGATAGTCCGCAAACTTGGCTGGTGGAACACGTGCAACAATCTCATTGCAGGCGAACCCTTCTGGCCTCCTTGGCCTCAGGCCTGAGTGGTCACGGATATGTTTAGGAAGGGTTGGAGCACGCACTGTGGGGATTTGCAGGTGAGCGGCCTCTAGTGTCCATCAGAAGCCAGGTGGCACATCAACAGGCTGGAGTTGCTGGCCATCTGGTTAGCCCTGAGGGCTTTTGTCCCTTCTCTCAGAGGGAAGCATGTTCTCGCCCTGACGGACAACACGGTGGCCATGCACTACCTCAACAAGCAGGGTGGTGTGTACTCATCCCCCCCCCCCCTCTTCATACAGGCGATACAGCTGTGGTTCTGGTTACAGGAGAATTACATCTCGATCTCAGCAGTTCATCTGGCGGGGACGGAGAAGACCTTGGCTGATACTCTGAGCAGGCAGCACACGGTCTCAAGCTAGTGGGAAGTGTGCCAGGAAGTCCAAGAGGAGGTCTTGCTCTCTGGGGTAACCCAGCAGTGGATCTGTTTGCCACAATATCCAACAGGTAGTACAAACAGTTTGCTTGCAGGAATTCCCAGCGAACAGCGCACTGCGGGACGTGTTTCTGGTGGATATGTCCATCCCTCTCCACTACGCCTACCCTCAGATTCCCATCATCCCTTGGGTTCTCAGGAGGTTCAAGAGATTTCGAGCGACCATGATCTTGATCGCCCCGAATTGGGCAAGGAGGATGTGGTACTCTGATCTCTTGGATCTGACCATCTGACTCATTCAGAGGTTCGAGTGCTCCCTCAACCTGCATGCGTGGCTCTTAAGAGGATGAGGTAGGATGACTGGGACCTCTCAGATGAGGTAGGTGAGGTGTTGCTGGCTTCACAGACCTTCTGCAAGATCTCTGTACATGTGCAGGTGGATAGGATTTCAGGCGTGGTGCAGGGAACGCGAGATTGACCCTATCTCTTGCCTCATCAGTGCAGTGATGGAGTTCCTTCTGCTACTGGCCTGGTCGGGCCTTCAGGTTACCACAGTAAAAGGTTATTTGGCAGCCCTGTCTGTGTTCAAGAGGTTCCCAGACCAAGGTTCCTTCTTTACTATTCCGGTCATGCCCCAATTCCTGAAGGGCCTTCTCAATAAGTTTCCGCCAACCCCTTTTGTGGTCCCAGATTGGGATCTTAACCTACTTGATGGCTGCTCCATTTCAGCCTATGTGCTCATGTTCTTTTACGGCGGTTATGCTTTAAAACAGCTTTCTTGGTTGCAATTACTTCTGCCAGGAGGGTTAGCGAGCTGCAAGCTTTGTGCTGTAAACCTCCTTTCCTAAGTTTCTTTCATGAGAAAGTCTCTCTCAAAGTCAGTTCCTTCCTAAGGTGGTTTCATAGTTTCACTTGTCCCAGTCTATCGTTTTGCCTGTCTTTTACCCTCATCCACATAATGGACCACATCCCTCGAAAGAGGAAGAACGGTTCCACCGCCTTGACCCCAAGAGAGCGTTAAGCTTCTATGTTGCTCGTACATCCGAGTTTCGGAAGTCGTACCAGTTGTTCGTGGCCCACTCTTTGTTTTGAAAGGTTCTTGCCATAGCCAAACAAACCCTGTCACGCTGGATTATTTTGTGCATATCTGAGTGCTACCAATCAGCAGGCAGGGTGCTTCCAGTGGGCATCAGGGCTCACAACCAGAGGGGTTTCAGCTTCTAGAGCCCTCAAAAGAGGGGTTCCTGTTAGGGACATATGTCATGCATCCACTTGGTCATCCTTACATATATTCACCAAGCACTATGCCTTGGATGTTGCACGTGGAGCGGATGCCCGGTTTGGTAGTACGGTTCTACAGAATCTACTTGTTTAAAAGCCTTCTGCCCCCCTCTGTTATTCTAACTGCTTAGGGATTCCATCAAGATGAGGAATCTGCGGGAGAAAAGCAATCAATTGAAGGAGAATGAATCACCGTAATTATCTTTCTATGGATTCTTCTCCTGCAGATTCCTCATCGACCCTCCCATCCACCCCGCTTAGAAGGTTCTCTGTCTTGTCACTTCTGTCCAAATGCAAAGACATCTGGTGATGGCTCTTAGATGACTGCTTCTGTCTACTTCAATAAAAAAAAGAAAAAAGGTCAATTATTGTTGTGCGGGATCACCCTGATGAGATGTATCCTTGTTACGCTTTTTACTGGTTGATTAGCCTCCTCCTGTGGTTTTTCGTTCTGAGGCTTTCATGCGCGGGGGGAAAAAAGGGAGGAACTGAGGCATGGGGCATAGAGACGTACTATATATACGGCACCTGACATCACTTCTGGAGCCGACGATCAAGTGCCAAGCAAGACGGATCAACGATCGACAGCCGAGTCGAGGTCCACTGCGCCCCCTGCTGAAAAGTTTCCAAGCAGCTGAGCTGGATGATGGATGTCTATCAAGATGACATGATATGATACATATAAAGACCAAGTACTGCACATTTTCTTGTCTCCCCATTATTAGATATTATCTTGGAAAACCAGTGCCTAAATTATTGTCATGAATTGAAATACTTGGGGAATGGGTTCTTGAATATCTGGACCTACTTGAAAGTATAATATGGCATAGAGTACTGGGAATCCCAAATACTGTTTCAACAGCAGCAATTAGGTACAAGCTTGGAATTGGCTCTTTAAGGAGCAAAGGTAGTTCGCAAACTCTCACCGTAAATTGGTATGTCCTTTGGAAAATACCTTTTACCAGGAGTTAGGAAAAGGACTACGAAATGTAAAATGAATCTCAGTATTTGGAGATCGCTGTGTAAGGCTCCTTAACTGTTATGGTCTTATTAAAACTACTTTCATTGATAACCCTGCCTTGGTAAAAAATAACTTTTATTAGAAATGACTGGTATAACACAATTAATTTAATGCATAATCATCCTAGTGTAATTCAGTTAGCCATGTAATATAACCAATTGGGAACGGTGGCTGAACATTTAAGCTCTTTGCATATCCGAAACTTAGGAGAGATTTTCAACGCTTTAGATGGAATTTGTACCATACATGGGAGAATCTGTTGAAATGGAAGAAAATTACAGAGGATCAATCAATTTGTAGAAGGATTGGCGAATTGGTGATATTCTGTAACAGCGCCACGATGCCTCCGGGCCGCTGGGTGCTTGATAAATCCAAAAAAAGAAAAAAAAATATACATCTATTGGCATACTGTCCCTCTTTGATAAGCATGAGATCCATCCATTTCAAGTAATTATTTGCACTGTATGAGCAAATGGAATCTGACACCTTTTGTGCCTTATGCCTTTAAGGGTGTCCAGTTTTTATTGCAGTTGTGGTAGTAAGCTTTTTGAATTGTTTAGATCTGTCAGGAAGAACTACTGAAGGGTAATAATGTATTTAATCATATTGAATAGTGACATGTCGATGGATTTGAAATAAGGTAACTTGATGATTTGTGAGAAGATTTATCAATTTCTATTGCTAAGTTTGGGTATTTTTTTTTAAGGTTGTTTTATTGACATAAATGTGTGTTTATTTTTCTTTTGTTAAGGTTGACATTTTTTTAACCAATAAACAAATACAAAAACAAAACGAAATAAATCTCTACAATTTTACCTGGTTAATTTAGCTGAAATGTAACAAACCTACATCATCTTTTATCCTTAGTCAACAAATAGGAAAAGTAAATATTTATACAAAATCAATTTCCATTATGCTTGTTAAACGCAGACAAAGCAAGAATCACAAGCAGCCTTAAACTATATTTTTTCAGCAACGTAGGATAATTTGGTGCTAGAAAATGCTATCTTTCATCCCTTATGCCTTCTGTGAGAATGAGATGGGAATTAACTCCTCAGTCATTGAACAAATTGATGGTTATATCTATGTGGCTACCGCTGTGAAAAGATGGTGTTGTTGGGCGTGTGACTAAAAATCACAAACACTGTGCTGATAAAAACATTGAAATAAAAATCATCTTGATATTATGTCAAATAAAGCCATTAGGGTGTAACTTTGCATTCAATTGTACTCATGATGGGAGTGGTGGGGTTGTTTCTGTAGCTTTGTGGGCTTGAAGCTATCCCTTTTTCCCCCAATTTGCAGCCTAGTGGTGCCAAACTGTTATCACATTAGTGGTTCATTAAATTAGAAGGTGGTCAGTGCAATGGAACATTAGCCCGTTGTGTTAGTCTAATTTTATTGTTTGGTCTCATATATGGAAGGCGATTTGATGATATTTAATTTATATGTATTGACCTGTTACCAAATGCATTGCATGCAAAAGAAGCATCAGTAATATTTTGTGTTGCTGTACTTACTGTATGCTGAGGATAATATTATCAAAGGAGAGTTAGCAAAGTAGAAATATCATCTAAAATTCAACTATCTAATATATCCTACAGTAAGGAAAATATGTGCTAGAAATCCAGCATTAGAATTTCAGGAAAAATCTAAACACACAGGCAGGAAAATTAATTACCGTAATGCTTCTGGTGCTCCTAATGCCCATTGTTAGTTTTAACACATTAAGTGTCATTTTCATTTTATGCAAGATCACCCACCAACTAGCATTTGTAAATGCCTGAATTTAAGTTCAAACACTCATTTTCTTCAAAAGCTCTCTTTTCTATTTCCTAGGCGCCAGGCACCACTTGTCGGCCACTTCAGAGTTTCAACGTGCACAGCTAAATCAGCCATTCGATTTGTTGACATTTTGCATTGACAATGTTATATAATAAGGCCCACTTACATATAAAGTATGATGACAGTACACAAGGTTTCTATGTAACCATAATAAACATATAAATAAAAAACGAAAAGCCTTTTACTGAAAACATTTTTTATAAGATAATAACAACATGTATTTATATGTTTTTATAGTGTTTGCCTTGGTGGTGTCTGGAACTGCACAGAGCACGATTGCCCAGGTACGTTTGGCTCCACATATTATTGTCAGTTTATTTAAGAGCATGTATAGAAACATTTTATTCACGCAAAGGTTTAACGTTTCAAACTCTGTTCCTTAGGAAATGTTCGATGCAAAAAAATGATATGCTTTGAAAAGCAAAACACAATGTTGCTTAGTACTATGTCATGTTTTCTTTTTTTCTGAATCAAAAATATCAAAGAAAAACATAAATACAGTATACTCATGCATAACCTCTTTTAGATATTAAGTAAATATAACACACACAGTCATTAAGTGCTGAAATCAGCATGCAAGCGCCTATATTAAGGGCAAGATTTAAAAATAATTTCTCCAGCATTGGATCTTTCATGGATTCACATGCTTAGAATATTCCCCGTCATCAGGCTGGGAATCCTCGGTAAGTTATACAGACCTTTTCCATAGGAAAACTTCCGACACTTTTGTGTCCTATCTACATCGTTTTGGGCCGCGTACGGCAGCGCCACTAGGACGTAGAGGTATAAATAGCCTCGCACCCGCAGCTTCCTCAGATTTCAACCGTCTTCCAAAGTAGTGGAATTACCTCGAGTATCTACTATTTTATTAGGTTGTGCATTCTTCTGCTTCTTCGACTGTTTCTTTTCGAAGAATGTCTGGAAAGGCGTTATTTCGTCCGTGTGCTACATGCGGTCTTAAGAAGGTGTATGAAGGAGACGGGCATATGGACTGTATCTACTGTCTTCACCCTCATCATACGGCGGACACGTGTGAGATCTGTCAGGGCTTCTCACAAAAGACCCTAAAAGATCGCAACAGATGCCTGGTTACTTGGCTCAACGACGGAGCAGGTGCGTACCCGGCATCGGCGGTAGGCTCTACAGCCTCGAGATCTAAGTCTCCTGTCCCCCCTCGTCGCTCAGTGTCGGCAGAGCCTCCAGCAAAGAAATCGCGCTCATCTGAAAAACGCCCCTCGGAGAAACATCCTGCGAGGTCCTCCTCTTCGCATAAGGCTCAGTCTTCTTCCTCCTCATCTAAAAAGGAGAGAAAAGACTCATCGAAATCCTCCTCAGGAGACCGTCATAAGTCTACCTCGAGTCGAGAGTCCTCGTCTCACAAGTCGAGGTCAAAAACGGCGGAAACGCCTCAAGGCCCTGCACCAGAGAATTCATCGACGACGATCCGGTCGTCGACGCCTGCTTTGTCTTTGGCGACGGCTCTTCCTACGGCTATTTCGTCAGGTCAAACAGCGCCTATGGAAAAGATGTCATCGTCGACGGTGGCCCCGTCGGTGGGATGGCAACCGGAGGTTTTTGATCTGATCCCGCCTGAGGCCTTGCTGCAACCAGAAGCGGCTTTCTCCATCTCGTCGGCGGAGGATGACCATGAGCCGGTCGCACATCCAACCGATCTGGGATTACAACCAACTGGTTCGGGGTCGCTCTTGAGTGGAAGTGCCATTCCAGTTACCTCTTCCTTACTGAATCCCCAGGCTGTTCTGTCCCTGAAGGTGTTGAACACATTACAGAAGCTGTTGGAGCGGTTGGATACTCAGTTACCTCAGCTTGTCCCGACAGTGTTACAGGCTTCGCCAGTCGTCGACGAGCCGGGCCCGGCTCCTCGCCCTCCATCCAGAATTCCTACTGGTTACCCGGTTGAGGAAGATCATTCTCGTCCACAGGAAGAAGGAGAACTGTCAGAGTCGGAACGTGAAGGGTCGGGTTCAGACATCTCGTTATCCCCCTCAAGGGACCCTACATGGGACTCTGAAGCGGAGATGGAAACTCCAAAGAGTCCGGCGCAGCCATCACCATCTGATGATGTGGGTGCTTTCCATGCCATGATGGGTAAGGCATGTGCGGAGTTTCGCCTAGTCCCAGAAGAAGAGAAAAAAGATTGTTTTCTGTTCGATCATATGGGCAAGAGAAGAAAGGCGATATTTGCTATCCCCATTTTAGACCATGTCTGGCAGTAGGGACTAAAAACCATGCATCACCCTTTTTCAGAACCGGCAGTAAATGGTTGATTGGAAAAGAAATTCAAGGCTCCGGAATCGATTCCCAAGTGCCTGACGTCTCAACCTTCGCTGGAATCAGTGGTATCCTCTGCGGCGGCCAGAAAGGCAAGGTCGCAACACAAATGCACGACCCCGCCAGACAACGAAGCCAGGAGACAAGATGCTTTTGGGAAGAAAGTGCTATCGGTTGGAGCTACTACAGTTAAAGCAGCCAACTCCCTGGCTATTATGGCCAGGTATGATAGGGATCGGCTGGCTCCTATCTTGGACAATCTCCCGGAGGAACACAGGAAATCTGCCATGCTGCTCGTACGTGAGGCAGAAGCATTTAATTGCCTATTTGTTGGAGGCGAAGAACGCTGGTCTACGCTCCTTTATTTGTTTTTGGATTGCCTGCCGCTCCCCCTCTGAACAGCACTGCGAGCACAGGGCTCTTGCTGTCCTTAAGGAGGCGGGGCCGCCGAGGATCACGTGACTGGCTCACGTGACAGAGTGAAGAGCTACAAATCAGCCGTGAAGCCACCCTCGCGGCGTAAGCCCTGGTGGCAGAAGGGCTGGTGCTGTTTGGCTGTTCGGCGTGGTTGGCTGGAAGTATTGACTTCACGACTTATTCAATTTTGAGTAAGAAAATTATATTTAACTATTAATTAAGACGGTCTTTGGGGAGGAGAGACGGACTAAGGCTGCTCCTTAAGCCATCGGGCGTTCCCTAGACGGCGAAGTTATATATGTAATTACTGACCAAGCAAACAATTTAGGTACTGTTCCGAGTTTTTTTCAAGATTCCTGCTCAACTCTCTATTTTTAAAGATTTTATCCTGTTATCGGATCATCTCTTTTTAGCAGTACCTACTTACCCTGTTTTTACAACTACTTGTTTAATCAAAATTTTAACCTAACTGTATATTTCATTTGGTGACTGTACTAGTATAAGGTGATATGCGTACTTTAAGAAGTACAAAGATGAATGGCCCAATATTGGTCCAGGAAAATGTAGAAACCCAGAAACAAAAATTAATGGGTAGTACGCCCCGAAGGCATCACCCTGTTAGTGCCTCTAACCTTAATAGGCATACATCTTCAGCTGATATAAAACGCTATTTCTTTGAGACAAAACCCCTATCCTGTGACTTCACTGGGAAATCAATTGATTCTTGCTTTAAGTTTACTACAAACGCCCAAGGCTCTAATGTAAAAAATTCCTTGGGAGTTTCTGATAACACCCTTATTAAAGAGGGCGTCATCCCCCTTTTAAAAGAGCCTCATCCAATGCCTATAATATGTGAAGCACCGGGATCCCCAGGGTCCAACATCAATTCCAATAGAAACCAAGAACCTCAAATACCATGTCTGAACTCTTTAGGTTCTGCCGGGGGGGTTCGGGGTGGGAGTATATTACCACACGATTGTCATGTTCCCCCGCCCCTCCCCCTGATTAAAAGCTGTGTTGGTTTAGCAGATTCTCAACCTGCAGTAATTGAACTGAGTTCAAACTCTTCCTTTTTGGAAGGAGATGATTGTCGGAATTCATTAGAGCTACCTGAAGTTTCTTTTATATACTCAGACTCAGCACATAGTTTAGTCGCTTCATTTGCTGCTCCCTCTCCTAGACGTATTCCGGATGTTCCGGTCCTACCATCTGAAGACCCTATTTTGCCTCCAGTTATTTCCCCGTCTATTTTGATTGAGACCACGTTGCATGCCATGAATTTGGCCATTTCCTCTCTTTTTAAGCTGTTTGAAACACTCGATCGAAAACTGCAGACACACGATAAACAGATTGAGAAATTATTACATTGGCAGGCAACGCTTAAACACAGTATTGAAATGAATACCCGAAAAAAACTAAAATTAAATTCTGAGAAATCACTGATCTTTGATAAATCCCCTACCGAGCCCATTACACAAACACAACCTATGAAGTTCACGCCCTTACCTGCCTTTTCCAATGTAATTCACGACGATTTCTCATTGCTCCAAAAAATTGAAACACCAAAAGATAAACCACTCTTAGACCCGATAGTTCCCGGAGACAAACAAGTGTTTAACATATTCACATCTAATGGACCTAAGCCACCCGAAATTATATCTAAACCAAAAAAGAACCCGAGTAGTAAAAAAACAAAAAATGTTAAAGATATAACTAAAACGACAACCTCAGCAAGTAAAGCCTTCATTAAAGCCCTATCCTTGCCTAGGAAACATACCATCATGGCCGCGGAAGCAGTACAAAAAAAATATAACACCTTGGCTAATGGTAAGAAAAATAGTACACAGCCAACGGCATGCCCGGCCCAGATAGTAGCCTATGACCCATTAGACGCATTGGTCGAGGCTGCTGAACATGACAAGGCGGCAAACCCACAAGCTTCACTTCCCTTAGTACCCTTATGTCCAGTGGTACAAGTAAAAGAGTGTGATATCTTTGTAGCTCCATCATCTTGTTCTCCTGAGCTGATCATAGATAAGAATGCTGAAGCCAGACGGAACGAAATTAGAAAGGAGATTGATCACTATATGACCAAACAACGACCCTCGAATGTCCAAGTAGAGATGCTGAAAGACCCTAACACTCGAGAGAGATCCCATATAACAGTTCATACAGAAAAGAACCATGTGGCACAACCACTCATTATGCCCTTGATCTCTGGGTCCCCTTTTTTAAAAAAAATGTCTGCTCCCCCCAAAATTACCACTAATTCGGCTGATACAGCTTCTTCCAAACAACCCTTATTTGATGTATCCGAAATACCAATACAACAAGTAATTAAAACCGCAGTGCAAGAATATATGACCAATTTAAACAAAAATGCTACATTACTTACGAAGTTAGAGGTTGACCAGCATACCATGCATTCACAATCAAAAGATCTGAGTCGTTATCCAGCTGGCCCTGTTGCAAAGGTTGATATACATCCTCAACAACAAAACCACTCACTGGGTACAAGCTGGCCGCATTCTGACAAGTTTCCGTCTTTACCATCAAAAAATTCGAAAATATCATACAAACAACCGCTATATCCATTGATCATTCGGTGCAGAGATTCACCTTATGCGAAGTATGACTTAAATCGCTCTAGTATACTTGCAATTCTAGCTGAAATCCCTGCGTTAGATGATCTGCAATCCTCCGATATTGATTTGGTGGAATTTATCTGCGATAATGATCTTTCTGTTGCACGGTTTTGGGTGTTCTCACGAGTGGTGTTAAACACATTGTGGCTTGCTAAACAAGAAATATATGAACTAGGTTTTGAGCTTCTCACCGATGTGTCAAATCAAGTTCCTATTCCTGCGGTGCACAATCTAGCAATGCAGACTTATATCTCTAATCAGAGACAGGGCTTACGTGCTCAGTCGAGTAATCAAAATTATTATCCAATGCTTCAATCTGTATCAAAGCAGTCATAACTTACCTTGCAACATCTCCCACCATTTTTGTCTATGATAAGTTGGAATACTCGAGGACATGGGCATTTACTGAGGAATAGTTCTAATGAGTTATCGCAGCATGATATTATTTTATTTCAAGAAACTTGGCTTACGGAGCGGCCAGTGTGGGATAACTTTGAAATAGTTTTTAATCCGGCAATACGATCTATGAAAGGTCGGCCCATGTTCGGTCTCCTTGTGGCTCTAAACAAGTCCTCAGAAGTTGTTCTAGAACACCAGTCTGCGCCAAATCGATACACTCAATTGGTAATTATCACAATAAGAGAACATAAATATGCGATTGTAAACATATATTGGAATCCAGTTGCAATATCCACCAAAACATTTTTTAAAGATCTGGAAGAGTTATGGTCAGAGATTATTAAACTCCCTATATACCCGCATATTATTCTGGCAGGCGACTTAAATTTGCACTGCCTGGATGTTCCCCATAATCGCAGGGATAGCAGACTGGTCTTATGGAACACCTTTATTGAGTCGAAAAACTTGGTTATGTTAAATGGTTCATGCCCGGCCGATAGCCCGCCACAGTATATGTGGAAAAGAGGTCACTCCGGTGCAATTATTGACTTTATTTATGTTAATCGTGAACTATTCTTTGATATTAAGTTGTTTTGTGTGATCTCTACTGAGGACAGTGATCACAACATATTGAATGTGAAATGGCATTGTACGGCTCCACAGGGAAAAGAGGAGATATATAACACATACCATCCTCTACTAGTGAATAAAGGTATGAATAGACTACACTGGACTGAACACAATTTGACAAAATTTGCCAGAGTCTTCGAACAAACAATTGTGTATGAAAAGACACTAGGATCCAACAAGTCACTAGAGTATAGTGACTTATTGCATACATTTGCCACAACAAATAAGGTGAAGACAAAGTACTTCCCCTTGCATTCTTTTAACAAGGAAGCACAGCAACAAAAGTCCTGGTTTAGAAGAGAAAAAAGGGTAGTTTTATCTTTGCCCTCCCAAATTAAATGGCAAGCCCTTAAATCATTGAAAACAAAACATAAAAATTGGATGAAGGCCCATCGAGCTATTCTTTACCAAACTGATGGAGAACACATGCTCCAAAAGATGGGATCAAAAAACTCTGCGCAAATATGGGCTCTAATTAATAAGACTAACCCTAATACGCAGATTTCACTACAAATCAATGATGTGGCAGAGGCCCAATGGGTTGAACATTATGCAAATTTGTATGCCTGTCCTGAAACTACAAATTCACTACTTAGTCAGTGTGATCCAGGAGCTTTTACTTTGCAATTCTCAGTAGCAGACATCTTATTTTACATTACCAAATCTAGTAGCTCGCGTGCCCCTGGTCCAGATGGGATATCTAATTATATGATGAAACAAGATCCGAACCTATGGGCAAGGATTTTGTATCAACTTTACACTACAATCATACGCACTCAACAATTGCCTAAATCATGGTCTCTCTCTATTATTGTCCCGGTGTTCAAGAAGGGTAATAGACAAGACCCGTCAAATTATAGACCGATTGCCCTTCTTGATACACCGGGCAAGATTTTTGCCCGGTTGATTCTTAGAGACTTGCGAGCATGGATTGAAACTGCTGGTAAAGCTGATGTATTTCAAACCGGATTTGTTGCAGGAAAAGGCACGGCAATAAACATTACAGCAATCAATGCGATTAAAGCTAAGTGTGAATTTCTCAACCAGCCCTTGTTTCTAGCTTTCGTAGATTTTAAAGAGGCTTTTGATTCAATCGATAGACATCTGCTAATTAGCAAATTGATTAAAATGGGCTGCCCTGGTTCAGTAGTTAAATTGATTGCGCTTCTTCATACAAATACTGCAATTCAGATAAGAACCACTTTAGCTGGGCATCTAACTACTAAAATTGCGACAGCAAGAGGTCTGAAACAGGGCTGTATTCTGGCGGCTACTATTTTTAACCTATTTATACTGGACATGGGTAAGAATTTTATTGATATCAACTCAGATGCCCCAAAACTTGGGCCTCATCAAATTGCATGGCTATTATATGCGGATGATCTTATTTTAATCTCTAAAACGCCGGCTGGTTTACAGCGGCTGATACAAGGGCTTTCATTGTATGTTCAAAGAAATCATATGGCTATTAACTTAAGCAAAACACAGATCATGCAATGTTATAATAATAAAAAAAAATGTCGTCCCCTAAAATCGTCCGTCTGGACTTTTCAGGAAGAGCTTATCTCTATCACCCCTCAATACAAATATTTAGGAGTGATTATTAATAATCTGAAGTGTGATATCCCCTATGTGCAGGATATAAAACAAAAATTGCAAACATTAACAAGTCAAGCTAAAGTCCTTTTGCAAAAATTTGGTAAATTTACATGTTCTCAGACATTGTTATATTATGCGCAAAAAGTTTTACCAATAATAACATACGGCTCAGAAACTAAATTACCAAGAGACCGTGTGTTTTGGGATCGATTGGAGGCAAAATTTTGGCGGTCAGTGCTTAAGTTACCGAATTCAACTCCAGGGCCTTTGATACGATATGAGTTGGGTGCTCTTTCAATGTTTGTATTTTATGCATGGAAACTGTGTTCGCTAATGAGGAAATTTCTGCTGTGCACTAATTGTTTAGATCTATCTTATATATTGGCCACATATATGTTGAAATCCACACATTTTTTTCCCAATAAGTGGAGAAATTTTGTTACCAATCTGTTAGTAGAGGCCGATATAACCATTGAACTGCTTTTAACTAATCCCAATCGTGCCCAGAGAAAACTATATCAGCATGACTGGATCTGCACTTTAGAGCTTTGCTCGCAGTACAAAGATTACTGCGGCCTGCCTTTTGGTACGAAAAGAATGAGAGTTGCAGCCTCCTATTTACTTAAATTTCCCTCGCACCATTTTAGAAACAACTATCTTCGATTTAGATTTAATTTATGGCCCACTAGAGAAATTTTAGCTCGAAGAGGTCAAATAACAAAACAAGAAAATAATTGTCGGTTTTGTCAATTACCAGAGTGCGAGGAAACTTTAAAACATTTGATAGTAGGTTGCCCCTCACTAAAGGATTTACGTTGTAAATATTTAAAAAAACTGTATGAAAACTATAACTGTTTAACTAAAGATGTACTTTGGTTTAGAATATTCTCTTCACCTCTCCAAGCTGTTCGTATAGCCACAGTCCAATTTCTGCTAGCCCTAAATCTTGAGATAATTGAATGTATAGCCTAATCTTCCCCTAAATAGATGACATGTGTTTTGTAACTAATACCCCCTTATTGGTGGATTACTAGTGGTTCTAATGACGTGGAATTTGAATCTATTTTGGATTGATTTTAGATGAAAACTCAGATGATGTATATATATGAATTGTGATTTTATTATTTTTTTGCTGTTAATGAGAAATAATTGAAGGTTGAAGTAGTGGGGTTGTAGGGTTTTGCTGAATACTGATTTTGAGCTTGATTCTATCTTGTTTTAATCTGTGATCAATTATGTTATATATTAAATTGAAAGGTTGATTATCAACCAACCAATAAATAAAAAAAAAAAAAAAAAAGAAGAGGCATCCAATCATTCCATTAACATTGCTGTCGACCTGGCGGAATCAGGCTTTAAGCAAATCAACAATGGCGTAGTGTTACGAAGGCAAGCCTGGCTTAAATGCACAACGTTCAGACCAGAGGATAATATAAGGTAATGGATATGCCGTGCAAAGGAGAACATCTTTTCGGGGAGAAAGTGGATGAAGCCTTGAAGGGCAGGAAAGAAGATTCTGACACGGCTCGTTCCCTTGGAGCCCTCCAGAGTGGTAGGAATTTTCGTTCCTTTCGTCCCTTCAGAGGAGCATCAGGAAACTCCCGGTTTGGATCATCTAGAGACCGAGGTTTCAGCAGACCCTCCTACTCTTCCCAAGGCTACAGACGTGCAGCCCAAGCTACTCGT
This sequence comes from Ambystoma mexicanum, assembly GCF_040938575.1. Taxonomy (NCBI): domain Eukaryota; kingdom Metazoa; phylum Chordata; class Amphibia; order Caudata; family Ambystomatidae; genus Ambystoma; species Ambystoma mexicanum. The sequence goes on along the minus strand of NC_090936.1, from coordinate 850,213,003 downwards.
AAAGGCAGAGATTACCAAACCTCCAGACGACGAGGCGCCTACTCTTCGTCGACGATGGATAAACAGGCCAAAAGCCAGCAATGACAATTTACAGAACGTCCTGGGGGGCAGAGTGTCTCGTCACGTCGACGAGTGGGCGCGCATAACAACAGACCAATGGGTTTTGGACACGATACAACTGGGCCATTCTCTACAGTTCAAGGGCAAGCCACCACGTATTCCACCGGTGGTCTCGACGCAGCCCCACCTTCAAATACTAATGCAAGAGGTGGCGCTTATGCTGCAGAAAGGGGCTATAGAACTGGTCCCGGTGGCAGAAAGAGGACAGGGAGTGTATTCCTGTTACTTTGTCGTCAAGAAACCCAATGGAAAATGGCGTCCCATTCTAGATCTACGAGCTCTCAACAAACTGCTCAAGAATCTAAAATTCAAGATGCTCACACTCCAAGAAGTGATCCGTTCGATACAACCGGGAGATTATTTGTCATCGCTAGACCTTCAGGACGCATACTTCCATATCCCGATGCGTCGACGACACAAACGATTTCTACGGTTCGTCGTCGGACGAACCCACTATCAGTTCAAGTTCCTCCCGTTCGGACTGAAATCGTCTCCCAGGACGTTCACGAAATGTCTGGCTCCAGTAGCAGCCTGGTTAAGGAAAGAAGGTCATCATGTGTACCCTTATCTGGACTATTGGCTGGTGAGGGGATTGTCTCTGGAAAGGGCACAGGAAAGTCTGAATGCCACCATGGGCCTCCTACAACGTTTGGGCTTCGCGATAAACTTCGAAAAGTCCTCCTTATCGCCATCAAGGACCTTGGTCTTTCTGGGGGCGGAGTTCCAGACGCAGTCAGGACTGGTAAAGCCATCCGTCGAAAGGGTTCTGAAACTGCAGCGAAAAGCATTGGATTGGAAAGTCGACACCAGAGTGTCAGTGCGAAGGTACATGTCCCTACTGGGAACCATGTCGTCCTGCATACCCTTAATCAACAATTGTCGTCTCTTCATGAGACCGATTCAGGAATTCTTGGCGGATCAATGGGCACAGAGTCAAGGGCGTTGGTCGGACAAATTGACCATCAATAGCAAACTCGTCCAGACGCTTCAATGGTGGAGAATTTCCATAAATCTGACAAAGGGAATGCCCTTGCTGGAACCGGTGTTCCAGATGACAGTGGTGACGGATGCTTCTCTAACTGGATGGGGAGCTCATCTGGATTCCCTACAGGTTCAGGGTCGTTGGTCATCGGAGGAGTCCGGCCTTCATATCAATGTGCTGGAATTAAGGGCGGTGCGTTGGGCCCTGAAATCCTTTCTTCCACGGATAAAGGGATCAGTTGTATTGATTATGACAGACAACGCAACAATGTTTTATCTAAGGAAACAGGGAGGAACTTGCTCCAGAACTCTGTCGACCGAAGCCCAGGAGATCTAGCATTGGGCCCTTCAGCAGAAGATATATCTATTGGCGTTCCACTTGCCAGGAGTCAAAAACGTGCAAGCAGACTCTCTCAGCAGGGAGATGAATCGACTACACGAATGGGAACTGAACGACCAACAACTGCACCGTGTCTTCGAGAAATGGGGTCGCCGGCCCTCGATCTCTTTGCGACGAGAGACAGCAAGAAATGCCCACAATATGCGAGCAGGTGGCCACAGCAAGACTCACTAGGGGAAGCGTTCTCCTTCCCGTGGACGGACAACTTTCTGTATGCCTTTCCCCCGTTTCTGCTCATACGTCGGACGCTGCAATGGATCCACAGATATCCATGTCGGGTGATCCTGGTGGCCCCGTACTGGGCCAGACAAGTGTGGTTCTCCGATCTACTCCATCTGTCAGCGGCAGAACCAATGAGGTTCCGGAAAATCCTGAACCTTCTGTCTCAGGAGAAAGGGGTTGTTTGGCATCACGACCCCGACAACCTCAGTCTGACAGCCTGGCTCCTGATTTCTCTGAGTTTGGTACGTTAGAGATTCCAGCGGACTGTCGTCGCATTTTAAGCGGCGAGGGCGCCGTCCACGAACGCTTCATATTCATACAAATGGAAAAGATTCTGCATATGGTGCGCAGGTCAACCAGGTTTGGTCCCGCTTAATATCACACCGGAACAGCTTCTACCATACTTGCTACTCCTAGCTCAAAAAGGCTTGTCTGTTTCATTCATAAAAGTGCATCTGGCTGCCATTTCGAGATTTACTCGGAAGAGACATTCAACTCCGTTATTTAGTGACCGGCTGATTAAACATTTCCTTAAAGGATTGTTCCGAACGTTTCCTCCCACGAAAAAAGTTTCCTCCAAGCGGGAGTCTTAACCTGGTTCTGGCAGCGCTGATGAAGCCCTCTTTTGAGCCGATGTCATCGTCGTCATTGAAATTTTTGTCGTGGAAATTGACTTTTCTGGTGGCTATTACTTCGGCTCGACGACTGTCAGAAATACAAGCTTTAGTGATCGATCCACCGTACTTGAGGTTTTTCAATAATAAAGTCGTCTTGGCTACTAATCCTCATTTCATTCCTAAAGTGCCTACCATGTTCCATAAGCACTCTTCTATAGTGCTGCCGACGTTTTTTCCTACACCTTCGTCGGTTGCGGAGAAGACTCTCCAAACATTGGACGTGAAAAGAGCTTTAAAATTTTACCTCCATCGCACTCAAAGCTTCAGAGACACGCGATAACTATTTGTGGCTTATGGCCCTTTGGCTAAAGGTAAACCGATCTCAAAACAAGGACTAGCCCGATGGGTGTCGTCTGCTATTTCCTTTTGTCACTCAAAAGCCGGAAAACCGCTGGAGAAGCGTCCAAGGGCCCATTGGACGAGATCCACTTCTTCGTCGATGGCATTGTGGTCCGGAATTCCACTGGGAGATATCTGTCAGGCGGCTTCCTGGTCGGTACCACACACGTTTACCCGGCATTATTGCCTCGAACAGCAACATGCTGAGGATACACAGATGGGTCGTGCAGTCCTACGGCACCTGTTTCAATAAGGTAAGCCCCAATTAAGGGGTCACCTCCTTCGGCTAATGTACTTTTAAGTGTGGTGTTTTCACTGTTAACATACTATAATGTGATGTTTTACCATGATAAATATGCATTATGCTTATTGTGATATTGGTTTGCATACACACCTCCAATGTTGGGGGATACTGCTATACAATCTATTCTAAGAATGTGAATCCATGAAAGATCCAATGCTGGAGAAGGGAATAGTTTGTTACCTGTAACTCCATTTCTCCAGCATTGGTATCTTTCATGGATTCACATGCGCCCGTCAGCCTCCCTACGCATGCAAACCAGAGATCCCCCCATACTACTTTGGGGGTCGAAATCTGAGGGAGCCGTGGGGGCGGGGCTATTTATACCTCTACGTCCTAGTGGCGCTGCTGTACGTGGCCCAAAACGACGTAGATAGGACACGAAAGTGTCGGAAGTTTTCCTATGGAAAAGGTCTATATAATTTACCGAGGATTCCCAGCCTGACGATGGGGAATATTCTAAGCATGTGAATCCATGAAAGATACCAATGCTGGAGAAATGGAGTTACAGGTAAGAAACTATTCCCTTTCCAGGCATAAATGTGACTTATACTCGTGAAAAATATTAATTTACATGTGCACAACATACACAATTGGAAAAAGCCATTCCTAAGCAAAACCAACTCATGGCTTATATCCAGATCTGAAAAAGTGGTTGTTTCTAGGGGAGGAGGCTATTCACAAAATGTAAACTTGCTTTCTAATGGTCTGTCCTCCCATGGATACCTCAAATAGGATAATCCTATCTGCAATGCAGCTGATCTTCTGAAACTTTTCACCACCATGGGCACAGCGTGGCGCTGCATCAGCTGCACCTGACACCTCTTTGCGCCCCATGCCGGACATGACATTAGAGCTAGTATATATTGAGGCATAGCGCCCCGTGACCTCAGTTCCTTTTTTTCCACACCCTTTGTACACTGTGGGAACATGCCACATTTTTTCGACAACAAAATGCCCAACCCCGCTAAGGCCTTAGGTTTCCAACATTGTGTGGATTGTGGCCGGCAGATGTCGGTTTCGGATCCCCATTGTATATGTTTATACTGCTTGGGGGAGAAGCCTGATGTCAACAATTGAAGGGCGTGCCAATTCATGCACCCCAAGGCCCTTCAGGAAAGGGCGTCTAATCTCTTCACCGACCTTTACAAGCAGTGGATCGAGGCATGTGGTCTAAGTCGAGGTCACGCGGTGCAGAGCACCTCTCTGGGGACAGGTCTCCTGCTAGAAAGGACAAGAACAAGAAGAAGCAGAGAGAGAGAGGTCTCGATCCCCCAGCGGTTTATCACTGCATAATTCTTATTTGTTCCGAAAGAAAGAAGTAATTGTTCAAGAAACTCCCAGGAAGCAGTGCCACCGGTTCTGTTTCCCACCGAATCCTACACCCAGAGGAATGGGAAAATGTCTTTTTGAAGATGTTTGGCATCTTCCCCAAGACACTGGTGCTGATGGCTTCGGACTCCACACAAACTGTGCTGCTGGCTCCAAAGGGACCCACAGCATTGCCCCAAACTGGCAGGTTACCAGCAGGCGAACACTCCTGCGGGCCTATGGGCTTGGCCTGGACCGCAACAGCGACAATCTCTCCCTTTGTCAACCGGCAATGAGCTTGGGTGTCAAGGTCTCGCCACAAGTTCAGCCATTGTCTTCAGTGTTGAAGGTGCTGGAGTCCCTCTGGAGTATGACCCCTCTTCCAATGAGGCAGTTTATGTCAGAAATTAGTCAAATCTATGGTGAGGAAGGCAGGACAATTCCCTGTGGTTTTGAACCATTGGGCTCCCGGTAGGAGAGGGACTTCCCGGAGGCATTTTATGGGGAAGTTGATGACATACAAGGCCTGGCCACAGCTCTTCAAGGGACCAGTGGTCTTGCACCTCCCCTGAGCTGGAAATTCTACCAGCCGCTACTCTGGCTAAACATCAGGCATCTTTTCAAAGGTTGATGGCCATGATTACTGACACCGTGGAGTTGTCGGCCCCATCCAGACTGAAGGTCCAGTTTGAATTGACAGACATCCTGGACGAAGGACCCAAGAAGGAGACTTTGCTACGGTTCAGCATAGCAGTGGAAGCACCAGTGCTAGAGGTGTGGGAAAGGCCTGCCTCTACACATGCAGTCGACAGGGAGCTGGCAAAGTAGAATAGTACTGCTCCATCGGACTCAGATTTTTTGTCCTCCCATATGTCCCTGCAGAGCTTGGTGGTATAGGCCATGTCTGTGAATTTGAAGACATTCACCTTTTTGTCTCTCTCACTGGACAGAGAGAATAAGAGCCTGTAGAAAGAAGGTGTTTGCCTCAAGCAGCATTGTCCTCATGGCAATCATCCCATCCTGAACCCTGTCAAAGTTCTATTTTGGTCTTTGGTCCGCAGTAGCCAACCCATTAGACCTTTAACGGGTAGAACCAGTTTGGGGCCAATACTGACAATGTCCTACAACGGTTTCAGTCCTCCAAGGTGACTGCAAAGTCTTTGGGGTTAGCTGTAGAGCAACCCTCCACTCCATCTACGAGGCAGATGGGTGTTAACCCTTCTTCCTCCTATGCCCCATGGGGTAGAGATCAGACGGCCCCTGGGAGACTGCAAGGCAGACACTTTCCAAGAGTAAGAGGAAATGGTGCCCTAGGGGTGGGGTGGCAGCAGCTACTGTCCCCTCAGTCAACCAGGGTACAAAACCTCTTTCAGAAGTTCTGCTGCAAGCCTCCTGTGTGAGGGGGAATTTCCCTGACCCTTGAAGGCAAGGAAGAAGTGTGCAGGACTTTCAATACATCCAGAACTGTGAGTGACTGTGAACTGGTTATACAGTCCATGAAGACAACCTGGATGGATTGAGATTCACCAGCTAAAAACACTTCTACTGTTGAACAGATGGAGAAGCATCCTGATATTATCAAGGCTCTGTTGCACTTTTTAATGTGCCCCAAACCTGTAAATATCCTTAATAAACACTCTGCTAAACAAATCTTTTGTGTCAGCCTCATGTTGGTCCTGCTCAGCTTCTTGACATGATCCTGACACTCGTGTATTTAGTAAATGTGTCCCAGATTACTTGCACAGTATTCCAAATTCCTTGTTTGTAAAAAAAAGAAAATTGTATTGTACAGTGTTCCCGTGCACCTTTCGGCATCGTCCAGATTGTAACAAAGCATCTCTGGATTAAGTCACAAAGCTTTTTCCAGAATAAATTAGACTTGACACTCTTAAAAGCAATAACTTATGGGAGGTATTTATTTGTGATTCACAGAAATATTAATGCTTGTGGAACAGGTTTATATCGGTGATGGACAGTGTTTTAATACCACTAGGGGGTGTTGTCTGATGAAGATGTTCGTGCCTTGCAGAAAATTATTTTGGCCTATAGTGAGGTTGCTTTCATATTATGCATGTGTTTCAGAGTTGCTAGTTTATGGCTAGGCGCCTTTTATTAATGCATTGCCACTGTCTACGTTGGAGAAGACAAGGCCTTGGATGCAGCTTCAGTCAGAGACAAGGGTGAATGATTCATTTTGTGGAGAAGTCTGTGTTGGTGCTAGACTGTCTGGGTTTTCATGGCAATGTGTGACAAAACAAATGTTGCAATTGATGGTGAATCGGAGCACTTTTACATGGGATATTTAGAAGGGATATAAATCAATTGCGTTTAATTTATGTGAGCATATTATTGACTTGTGAGCGCTTAGTAGAGCTCCTGAGAATGATGGATTTTGCATTCTTGTATCTTAGATAGGCACTTGGCATCCAGACCTAGATGAGGACAAGTCCTTGTTTCATTTGATGGATATGGTTGATGCACATCACTTTTAGGTAGAGTTGTCAGCTTGTTGGTGAATATGGATGTTGAGGTTTGTGGCTTGATGTAGAGGTTCAAGCTAACTGGGGAAATGATGGAAACATGTAGTACTTTACATAATGCAGTGTCAGCGTAGTTCTCAGTTGATGAAAGTCATTCATGTAGTAGCAAGGATGTAGAAGAGAGCCTTGTGACTAGCAGCTTCCAAGGCAGTAAAGATGTTGAGCAACAACTGTAAAAAGGGATCTTCTTTGAGTGTGCTTTGTAGGGAATTTTCAATGACCTTTATGATGCTTTATTTTTGTTCAGAAATCAGACTGGTAGTCCAATAGGAGGTTCTGCTGCATGATCTTTGTTCAGAATTCAAGTGTGCCTGTTCTTTCATGGATCTTTTTTATGAATGGTAGGTGTTTGATGATAGAGTAGTTGGCCAGGTTGTCTGGGTTGATGATGGGTCGTTCCAGCATTGTGTAAGGAACTCATGGTGGCAATAGTAAAACAGACACAAGTCACCACAGTTTAAGGGTGTTTATGGAACCTTTGCAGGGGTATGCTAAACGCCTATCTAAGCCTAAATCTAAAGATGTGAGCAAGCTCTGACCATCAAATAATAAAGAAGGTAGTCCTAGTGTAGTCGTGTTAACATAAAAAGGGCCTATACTAGAAAACCTATTGCCAATCCTTACTACTCGTTACAAATAGTGTGGGGTGCAGCTCATGAAAAAGAAAGAAGTCAGGGTACTTGCGCCGTTGGCCTCCCTTGCCCACGTTTTCAGCACGGGGCAAGGCTGTTCACTCGAGCCAAGCACACACTCTGGCTTCTGCGGCACAAGGATACAGTTCCAGTTTCGCAGTCCACAAAACTCTAGACCTTCTGTGTTCAAGTCTCTTTACTTCTCACTAGTCTGTTGATGCAGAGGGCCTGCTGTAACAGAAATGACATGTGAATGTTCTCTTTAGCGTTCACAGTATTCACATTGGGTATTCACCCTGGACTCCCCTGAGCCGGGCTCAGATCCTTTTCACAAACAAAAAGTTCAACGTTGGATCCCCCTCTTCCGGGCTCTGATCCGTTCAACATTGGATCCCCCTCTTCTGGCTCGGATCCCTTTATCAAAACAAGGTTCAATTAGCCTCCCTCAGCCGGGCTCGGACCAATTGGATTTACTTTATACTGTCAAAGACTTTCGAATGTTCACAGGGTTTAGCAAGACCAGTTGCATGACCACTTCAATCTTAATATTTCTTTCACACGCAGGATCAGTTGGGTACCTAACAGGGACTTTCGAATGAGCACCTACGTGGTGCCGGACCACTCTGTGTATGGTATCTTTTCTTGATTTTCCCAGAGTTCAGTTCTGAAGTTTAAGTGATTCTATCTGGCTTTCAATTACAGTTGCGTCACTCATTGCAAATGCTTCGTACAATATTCCCTTTATACAATGTTGCTGCTTGCAACCTTGGTTCAAAACACAAGCTGGTTTGGTCTCAGTCTCTCCAACTCACCGGCTGTATTGCTTTTTCAGACGATGCTTGGTTGTAGGATCCAAGGACAGTACAATGGCAGCAATCGCTCCTCCCGCCTTGGTTATCGACATGGGAGAGCCCTGGGTACCTTTGACACACTGTGTGGGTTTGATCAGACTTAGTTATTGGTGTTTGGTTTCTTACTTTCCACGGCACGTGGAAATAACAGTCTTTATAGGTCATGGGTGCTTCCCTTCTTGCAACCCTTTCTGGTCTCGCTGTTTTACTCCTTGTATCAAACTGCCATCTTGGAACTGCTGTCTCTGTGTGTTTTGCCTTGCTCAGAGTGTGCTTTCGTATTCTGCCTTTTATCCGCGTGGGGAAGTGTGATGGAAGTCAGGTGTCTGTAACGATCCGTAATTGCCTGACCTTGCCTGGCCATGGTGTTGGGACATGTCAGGTATACGGCTCTGGTGTTAGACCGTTGTCTCTCACAGTGGGCTGTCCGTGAGAAAGTGTTTGGGCCTCATTATTTCCGGGTCCGGGTTCTTGAAATAGGGACTTACCGGGTCATTCCAACCTTGGAGGGCCCGGTAAGTCCCCATTCCGAGAACCATTCCCCATTCCCATTTGAGCCCCCATAGAGCTCAATGGGAATGGGGATGGAGCTAATAAGGAGCCCGCTAAGTCACTCGGACTTCATAAAGAAATAATTTCTGTTAAAGGACTGAACCGGAACAGAAATATTTCTTTATGAAGGCAGAGTGTCTTCAAACAGAAACTATTTCTGTTTGAAGTCATAGGGCTGCACCAACCTCATAACTTTGAGGCCTCAAGCCTGTAGGCTTCCATGTCATGGGTTGGGGGAAGCCCTGCCAGGACATGTGCGTGGGCCCCGTGCACTGTGGGGGATGCAGGGGACCCCGCTATGCCAGTGAGGGGGAATGACTCCCTTCCCCTGGCGCGTCGCAATCTAACAGAAAGTTCTTTCTCCAGGAGAATGACTACATTCTCCTGGTATCGGGATGGTGTTCCTAAATCTCCTCTTGCAAAGAGATGCCAGGGAGAATGACTCCCTTCCTCTGGCGTGTAGTTCCAACACTGTTTACACTCAACTTTCTGGACATGGGGAATGGCTCCCTTCAACTGGCGCAGGTCTGCACTCTTCAATAGAGTTCACAGTAAGGCCCGGAGGAATAACTTGCTTGTCTTAAACGGATATTGGAATCCAAATAAAATCAGCACTAAAAATTTCATAAACGCAATAACATCTTGCATTGACAAGTCACTAACTGTCAATAAGAATTTATCTATAATTTGTGCAGGTGATCTAAATTGTTCATGGTTTAAACACGATCTTAACACGAAGACTTTTAAACGATTAACTCGAGATGAAGAAAAAAGTCGAGAGTTCAAGTGGAGACAGGCACTACGGAATCGAAACTGCTATATGGTAAATGGTCAAGTTACAGGGGACCAACCCCCTCAGTCAACCTGGTCATCTCGGAATGCGCAGTCAATAATTGACTATTTCTGGATATCCCAACATCTTTTTGAAAGCGATCTGACACTGTCAATAAGAACTATGCCAAGTAGCGATCACAAGCTTCTCAGACTGGCCTGCACGGTAGAATGGTTATTCGAACAAAGATCCTACGAACCTACAATCTCCGTAAATACTGGCAGAAATCGACTTAGAATCGACAGTCCTAAGATCGAAAAATTACGCCAACAATTTTGTCAGGACAGTGATCTATCTGTGAACTACGCTCCCTTGCTCTTGGACTTTATCACAACAAAAGCTGCTAATCGCATAATGGGTGTAACCCACAAACATCTTTCGTCTTTGATCTTGACTCAAGCTAAACAGACTATGCGACGCGATATTAGAGCCCTAAAGAAGTCTGACAAGTCAGCCCGCGCGACAACTGCAATTAAAGCTGCAATACGTGCGCGTCGCCAAGCATACCGTAACTGGTTGAAATCTCAGAAACTAATAATTGAGCAAGACAAAGCTGAGCAGCTGATGAAACATCTAATTCAGAAGAATCTACGGGAAATCTGGACAATCCTGAATACAGGCAATTCGAGACATCATCAAATACCATCCAACACGATCGATGCCGATACATGGGAACAACACTTTACTAACATCTTCAATAAACCATCTCACGAAGACTCAAATATACCCACAAATGAGTTAACATCCTGGAATTTCCAAACAACTGTGGAAGAGATCAGAGCTGCAATACGGGCTCTTAAAAACTCGCACGCAGCAGGTCCAGACCTAATATCCAACATGATGCTGAAGAAGAACGTACAACAATGGGCTATCTTCATTGTACAATTATTTGCACGCCTGTCTAATTCAATGACGATACCAGACTCCTGGCGTGTGGCGATCATAGTGCCAATTTATAAAAAGGGCAACCGGGCTGATACAACCAACTATCGCCCGATTGCCCTGCTGGACACTATAGGAAAAATCTTCGCCTCCTTTTTACGACAAAGGCTAACGGCATGGTCTATACAAGAGCAAATAATTGATATCCGGCAAACAGGCTTTACAAAAGGCGTAGGTGTGGAGGTAAACCTGCTGCTAATAAATATATTAAAACTCGAAAGCCTAAAAGCAAAGTCGAGACTATACTTGGCATTTATTGACCTGAGGGGTGCCTTCGACAGTGTAAATCGCAGCATATTGTGGCAAAAATTAAAAAATTGGAAGTGTCCGAGTGATCTAGTTGCACCAATAAGAGCCCTACACACGGAGACTACCATCAAAATAAGACTAAACAATCAAGGCCTACTATCCAAGCCGATCTTAACAAACTCCGGTGTGAAACAGGGATGCCCACTAGCAGCCGAACTGTTCAAATTGTTCATTTCTGACCTCCCAGCATATCGTAAGGATGTGCGTTGTTTCCCACCGAAACGGAACAAAAATGAAATAGGATGCTTAATCTACGCTGGCGATGTGGTTCTGTTGGACCAAACACAGATAGGCTTGCAACGCCAGTTAACAAATCTTTGCGATTATTTAAAAAAAAATGACTTGGAGCTAAACATCGAAAAATCCAAGATAGTCATCATTGGTCAACGACGCACCAACAAACAAAAAGCCTTTGCGTGGAAAATCAATGACAATCGACTTGAGGTAGTCAATTCGATCAGATATTTGGGAATAACATTCAATAATTCAGTACATGAACATCATTGGAAGGTCGACATGGTCAACAGAATGACTCAATATAGCATTCAAGGCCAGCTGTTGAATAGAAACTTTGGAAAGTTCACTCTAGCACCAGTCCTGACCTTTTACATCCAAAAAGTGATTCCAGCAATTACCTTTGGTTCAGAGGCTGGTTGGAACATCGATGCCCTGTTTTGGCAAAAGCTAGAAGGGATCTACTGGCAGCGAGTTCTGCAGCTCCCTCCGTACATTTCGATGATACACATAAGATATGAACTCTCCTTAAATTCTTTACACACTCACGTAATGTGGAAATCATTAATGGCACTACGTAAAATGAATTTAACCCCTATAGCGCCAGCATTTGAAATCTTTGCCGGGGGAAAAACCACAGGAAATTCGAAATTGCTAGACGAGTGGAAACAAATAATGATATCAACCTTATCAAACGCCGACCTGACCTTGCATGACCTGGTGATGAGACCACAATCCATAAAAACTAAATTTGAACAATGGTGCTGGATAAAGAACAACGAGCGACGTTTGCAGTTGAAGACCACTCTAGATTCTGGAAACGGAGAACACAAACTAAATGTCACAAGTAGATACCTAATAAACTGTCCATCTCGCCACCATCGTGAGCAGTTTCTAAGACTTCGACTAAATGCAATCAAAACAAAGGAAATGATGTGGGTTCGTCATTTTAAAGAATCTAAGGACAATCTATGTCGCTTCTGTCATAGCGAAATAGAATCCTTAGAACATCTCATCACCAAATGTACGAAGACCACCTCAAAGAGGATGCATCACCTAAGTGAACATATTCCAGTAGACTGTAACACTCGAGATTGGTGGTCCTACATTGTAGCCGGGCACAGCATAAAATTAAGCTGTGCGGTAACGGACTACATAGACGCTCTGAATCTTGGAGACCTGCAAACGATTCTATGAAATTGAATCTTCCTCTTTTTAGATTATCTACACAGCACCGTGAATTGGTTTTGGCTGGATGAATTTTGATGAATGCTGTTACTTTGTAATAAAAGTCTGATGCCACACTGCTTGCAGTGTGGCACTTCAGGCTGACGTTATAAATAAAATAAATTTCTATAACTTGCTTACGCTGGCATCTCTTCAGTGTACTTGAAAGCATTCAGTTTCCCCACCAGAAGAATGACTCCTTCTCCTGGTGTTTGAGAGTTCTTTTTCAACCTGCGGTTTCTCTTGGCACTGTCTCACTATATCAGTAAAGTCCCAAGAGTCCCTTCTCCTGGTTTTTGAGAGTTCTTTTTCAACCTGGGGTTTCTTTTGGCACTCTCTCACTATATCAGTAAAGTTCCAAGTCCTTCTCTGGATTCCAATGGACTAAGCTCTGTCACTGTAACGAGGAAGATTTCTTTGGATGCCTGTTCCAGTGGCGTTAGGGTCCCAGACTCTTCTCTGATCGTCAGTGGGCTTATCTCTACTACTGCTGTGATGATAGTTTCCTCTGGTATTTGTTTCAGTTATGTTGGCGTCCCAGACCCTTCTCTGATGGTCAGTGGTTTGTTTCTGCCTTTGATACAAGGAAGATTTCCTCAGATGCTTTGTTTTTTTTCTGATGGGGTCCCAGGCACTTCTGTGGTGGTCAATGGGCTTATTACTGCCGCAGATATGAGGAAACACTCCTCGGAGGCACTCTTTGCTCTGTTTTGGGTCCCCGAACCTTGATGGCTCTCCGATAGGCTTTACACTTGCTCCAGCATGAAGCAGAGATCTTTATACCGCCCCCACGTCCCCACCGGTCCACCTGTGCTTCTCGATACCTTTGGGGACTTGCTTACATGGCGCTGGTCTCTCCAGGGACTGGGGTTGGTCTTCTTCCCACTTCCTGCAGCGGCCTGCTTCGTTACTGCCTCTTCAGCGATTCTGCATGGTGTGGCTCCTTGCACTGTCTGCACCATTAGAGTACCACATGGTCGACCTCCTCCTGGAGGTTGTCCTACTGCCTTGCCTGCTTCCAGCTGCGCTCGGTCCTGCCGACGCAGGTCCTGTCACGGACTCCCTAAGCCAATTGCCGGCATCCTCTTCTTCTTCCTAGTATTTTGTGTCTTTGCTGTACCCCAGGTACTACAGAAATACATTGGTCTACTCTCAATATAGTGTTTTGAAATGGATTGGAGGGCTACGGAATGTGGGGGTGCGATGTTGTTCATCAGGTTGTACCCCAAGTGGTTGTTTTTATCCCACAAGAGGGATTCCCTCTCCATGAGTACCTCCCACAATAAACCACCCTTAGGGGGACTTTTGGGTAGCGGCTGCACCTCCCTAGCCTCATGGGAAAGATCTCCCGCCTGGGGAGAAGTGACAACACCTGGTGAATCACCACATTCCCTTCCCCTAATGCTCCTGGCTTCCCCATCTACCTTAAGGGAAGTCAGGAAAGGAAATCCACATTTCCCTGCATTTTCCGTTACACAAAAAACCAGAAAAGCTGGAGATCAAGGGACCGGCGCATTATTCGTTGGTTCGTATCTTTCCTTAGAGCCAGGTGAGTGGCATGTGGTCAGTTACTAATTTGAATTTCCTACACGTCAGATACGTTTTGCCTGTATCGCCCATTTGATTGAAAGGGCCTCAAGCTCGATGGTTGCATAACTTTTCTCCCTTGGGAAGAGCTTCTGACTGATGTGTAAAACCGGATGCTTTATCCCGCCATACTCTTGGGATAGGACTGCTCCTATTAACACCTTAGAAGCATCTGTTTGAAAGACAAATTATTTCTTAAAATTGGGAACCTTCAGGATGTGCTCACTGCATAAGATGCGTTTCAGTGTATTAGAGCTGGCCTGATACTCCCTAGCCTCATGGGAAAGGGCTCACCCCACGGAGAATTGACGGCACAAGGTGAATCGTCACAACTTCCTGCAGTAAAAAAATTAAAGTTCCTTACATAACCCTCTATAAGTTGGTTCTGTAAGAAGCAGTTAAAACCTTGCATATTCCAGCACAGGAGCTCCGCAGACTGACTGCGAAAAATTCAGTTGATGGAATACTTTGTCTGTTTTTGTCGATAATGAGGCAGACAGCTGTTGAGTTTAGAATGCAAGCTCTGTAATGTATTCTCACTTGCAATAATGGCATACATTAATAAATCACTGAGATAATGAATGAATACCGATGTTGCTTCTTTATTCTTCAGCCGTGAACTGGCGCGAGCGAGGGAGCCCCACCTTTAACATCATGTGGGCTGCAGCCCACAACATACAACAACTGAAAGGTGACAGGGTAAAAAGTAACAACAAAGACAGGACATTACATCTCCTTCTCACTTAGCAAAGAACTTAAGTCTTTAGTTAATTTCTTCAATCCAGCGAGACGGCTTGAGAACCACCCTTCCAGAAGGGTTTGGCACACAGGGAATGACTGCCCTGTCGCAATCGCTATCGCTGTCATCAGCCTCCACATCACCGTCCAAGTATTCAGAGTCCACATCAGACGAGTCATCGCTGACTGTTGAATCATTGTTCTCACAGGTTCACTTCACCTTTAAAAGAGCGAAAGAACGAAGAGTTCTGGGAAACATTGCCAGTGGGACTCGCTGCTGTTATCATGGTCCCTTGGACGTGAGTCACTGTAATTGGCTCTGGCCTGAAAACAGACTTCTTTTGAGTCTTGTGTCTGACGTACCAGTACTTGATCTCCTACCTGGAAATTGCTGGGCTTTGCTCTTCTTCTGCGGTCTGCATACTCCTTCATCTTGCACTTGCTTTCATGATCTCTTGACCGGGCCGTGTCAGCACATTCGCTGGAGGGGGAGCTGTCGGGATTGTGATGCAGACTGGGTCTTATCATGTGCCCAAACATGAGCGCTGAGGGACATGTCCCTGTGGAGCTATGTGGTGTATTTCTGTAATCCCAAAATAATGTGCAGATGGCCTGCATGAAAGATCCCTTAGTGGTTAAGCAGACTTGCAGTGTGCGTTTTAGGTTGCCCATAAATCTCTCCACTGTTCCATTTGCTTGTGCCTACAAGGGTGTAACTTTGCGATGTTGGAAACCCAAATGTTCTGCAAACATGGCAAAATCATGCCTGCTGAAAGGGGGTGCATTGTCTGACTTTACTATGCAGGGAATCCCATAGTCAGCAAAGGTTTTGTCTAACGCCGGTATCACTGCCTGAGCACTGGTGGAGTGAATCAAGTGCACTTCCTGGAATCTGGGCATCTCATCAATGATGCTACTATGCATCTTGCCGAGTTAGGCGGAACTCCTGGTTTTGTTTGTGCTAAAATTGCCCCCAGCCAACAGGACTGGCATCTACTCTCACTTCATTGTCAAGTTCAGGTTCATACTACGCCATACATGAATCAGAGGCGATGCGTTTTTTGATCCCTTAAAATGCCTCATCGCATTCAGTCGACCAGGAACATTCTTGACCTTTTCCAGTGAGTAGTCGGAGGGTCGTGCTGACTGAATCAAAATCCTGGATGTATCTGGTGCAGCAGCTCGCCATTCCTAGAACAATCTGCCTGCAGATACTGAGGTTGGTGTAGGAGCTTCCACTAAGGCTTGTACTTTATCTGGATCCGGTTGTAGTCTGTCATGGGCGAATATGTGCCCAAAGAATGTGAGTGTACATTTTCTGAGCTCACACTTGTCAGCATTTAAGGTCAAGTTTACCTCTTTGAGCGCCAAGTTTACCATCCTGAGCGTGTCATTGTGTGCCTCTTGCGTGGCCCCAAAGATTAAAATGCCATTGCTATAGTTTAAGCAGTAGGGAATATGCTTGATCACTTAGTCTATCTCATTTTGGAAAATGTCTGCAGCAGACGGTACCCCAAAGCTGAGTCGCTTGTACTTGAAGAGCCCCAGGTGTGTAGAGAATGTCGTTATATATCTGGAATCTGGGTGGAGTGCTAGCTGATGGTAGCCCTTATTTAAGTCGAGTTTTTAAATTACTTTTGCCCCGTACAGCAAGTACATCATGTCAGTCATTCAGGGTGCCAGGTGTTGTTCTCTTTCTATCGCCACATTGGGGCTATCATATCTACGCAAATACGAATTCTGGTGTTTTCCTTCTTTGGTAAGGGTACTATGGGACACACCCAGGGTGTGAGTCCTGATGCTGGCTCAATGATATCTTGGTCTAGTAGGGACTATATCACGTCCTCCACATGTCTTTGAATATTGAGAGGTATGCCCCGATAGTGTTGAGCCATCGGTTGCACTTGAGTGTTTATTTGCAGCTTGATTTGTTTGCATTTAAGTTTTCCGAGTCCTTTGAATAATGCCGGGAACATTTTCTTTATCATTTCCTTCGGGCTGGACGTGTGTGCGGACATGATCTGGTACATCACATGTATTAAACCCATCTGGATGGCTGACCGGAAACTGAGAATGCTTCCCTCCTTTTACCACAAATACCTTAATCTTTAAGCTCTTATCTTTGTACGTACATGTGGCTGAAAACATTCCTTTGCAGTCAAGAGGTTTGTTTGTGCCGTATGGGTATATGTCGGTGTCTTTTTACTGCAAATCTTTTCTTTTGGTGAGTGACTGGTATGTGTCCTCATTGATGACATTCACAGTGGCTCCAGCGTCTATGAGAAATTTGTGGCTCTGTCCATTTATATGCAGCAGTAGGGTTGGGCTATATTCAGTGGCGGTGTTATTCCCTATGGCGTGTACGTAACCTCTCTTCATGGTCACCACTTGATGACAAGGAGTTTGATTTACGTTTCGCTGCGGCGATGTCGCAAGGTATCTTATCTTCTGTCATGGCACCCGTCTTTGTGCTTCATGCTTGTATATGTGTTGCTCTGTGTCTTCTCTTCTGTCGTCATGCCTACTGTCTTTGCGAGACGACTCTCGTGTTCTGCTGTGCGAGCTCTGTCTGCTGGTTGTTGGAGACTGCCATGTGCTTGTGTGCGGTCTCTCCTGCCTCGTCCGATGGATTTCCGCATCCTGGTGTCTCCGTTTTTCTCTGTCGACTGGAAGAATTTGATATTCTTGCAGACAGATTGAAAATGGTTTTCTCCTCTGCACTTGTCGCAGTGATGACCTACAGCTGGGCATGGACGGACGTGTGGCAAATTGTATCCCCATCTATAACATTTCTTTTGGTCTGTGTTGCGTTCCGACGTGCGTATGGGGAACAGAGCTGCGGTTGACGCAGTTTGCGTGATTTTGATATTTCTCAGTGACTCCGTTTGTAGAGACAGGGCCGAGTCTGCCCTTGCAAGTTGAAGGATTTCATCCAGGGTTCTACTTTTTTGTAATAGTTGTTTCCTGAACTCAGGCGACTCACACCCTGCGATGGCTTGTGATTTTAAGGCCTCCTCTGTAGAGTAGCGATCAAAATCGCAGTATTTTGCCCTTTTTCGCAGTCTCATGACAAAATTGTCCATGTTCTCCACTTTTTTCTGCGTGGATGTGTGGAAAATGTGTCGTTCATAGTCCACGTTCTTCAGAGGTGCAAAATATTTATTCAGGGAGTCAATTATACCATGGAATGTGTCAATCGTGTTTTACAGCATTTCAAATACAATGTCCCTCACTAGTGAGTGCAATAATATGCCTCTAAAATGGCATTTTTGCCTGACGTCTGTCACATCAATGTATATTTGTAATTCCTTGGCCACCTGGCCCATCTTGGCGCCAGATTTCTGGTGTCGGAGATATCAACATGTTCAAAGATTTATTGCCTCCCTCCTCCCTGTGTGTAGGATTGCAAGGGGTTGAATTTGACTGAGGACTCTGTGAGCTACTGCCCACTTCATTATCAGACATGGTGGCTTGGGCACGTAGGGGTTGCAAGTGCTCACCTTTGGGTGGTCTGTTGTGCTGCCCGTGGGTGCTTGGTAGACAGTCGCAGTCTGGATGAACCAGTCAATGCAGAAGACCTCTCAGAGCATGTGTTCTCCTGTGCCTGGTGTTTGAGGTTTATAAAAATGAGTTATTGTCTGTGCAAACATCTTGGTGGTCTGACTGGCTCTCCTTGTGGCAGTGTGCAGCTCATATACGCTGCAGGCGTGATTGAAATTATGTTTCCACCGTGGCAGTGAACGTTGGAGCAAGTCCAAAAGGCACCTGTGAAGCAGCACGTACAACATGCTGCAAGCGCGTATAATATTTCATTTCCTCGTGACAGTGAATTGTTTGTATGCCCAGAGCTCATGGATCCTGTCGCTCAGGCACGCTGAGCGGTCTTAAAGAATGCAGCATGGAAGATGGGCCGGAGCGTAGCTTACCCCAGCTCCGTGATGATGCAGGAACAGCTGGTAATAACACAGCAGTGCATTCCCTTAAGGGGCACCCCTAAAAAAAATATCTTGCGCGGCACGCCGTGAGAAAGACCTTGTCAATGTTGACTTTAGAATACATCTCTGTAATGTATTCTCACATGCAATACTGGCGTACATTAATAAATCACGGAGACAATGAATAATGATGTTGCTTCTTTATTCTTCAGACACAAACTGGCGCGAGGGCGGGAGCACCGCCTTCAACATCACGTGGGCTGCAGCCCACAACATACAACAACAGAAAGGGAACAGGGCAAACAGTAACAACAAAGAGAGGACATTACATTAGCCAGCTCCAGTCCTCAACTTTAGTAATCTCCACATATCTGTTGTCCCCCCATTTTACTTGCCTTCGCCCATTATTACCAACAATACACCTTATGTTCTGATAGAGTAAATTTGTGAGACAAAGGCCCACCCTGTTGTTGTTGTTCCCATTCAAAACTCCTGTCATCTAGAGTTATATCTTTCATTATCTGTTGCTGGTTGGCTAGATAAATACCAAAACCCAATGGCAATAGTAATGTAGCCTCTTTCAAGATCAGGTTATGCATTATGTTTGAATTTACATGAATAAGTACCCAATCCAAACGCTCATTACTCAAGACTTCCACTTGGTCTACATCCCTTGATTCAAGCACTCTCAACGCAAACACCATTGCAAATAATTTAAATATGTTGCCACGATTTAACAGAATGCGTTGATGGATTAGAAGAAAGGTCTGTTTTTCCTTCCTATCCATTTCCTCCTGTGATAATTGAATATAGATTGACTTTATCTCCTGCACCTTGACTCTGAAATTCTGTTGTTTGTATTTCGACATATTCTCGATTATAGTTTCGGATAGAGGTAACAGGTCTGAGCTCGCTATAGCCCGCTTTGAAAAGCATACACACTTTATTATTGTAGCTGTATTTTCTCAATGTTTTAGATGGATTAACAGTGGCACAGAGCGCACGGATTCGGGAATATGCTGAAGTCGCCCTGAAGACGGACTAGTTCCAAAATGTATTGGCAGACACCACAAAATATGCATTGTCCTCCTATTGCACATTAAAATTCTCTCCACTATTATTTATGTGTCGACTTACATCTGACTTACATTTTTATTAATATGATTTTCGCAACTGTTATACACATTGTTTATGTATTGAATAGGCACTACGAGCTGATTGGTTGAGCACTAGGCTTCCTAGGACGTTTGTCCAAGGATGTTTCTCTATAAACTTACTGCCCTTGTGCTTAGGGCTTTTTCCGTAGTGCTCCCCTAAATAGTGAATTTGAGTATTCTCTAAGTAAATTATCTTGTTTGAAGTGGTGCCCACCTATTTCTATCATTATCTCTCTCCAATAAATAGACTGCACACTTGACACAACCTTGAGTTGCTAATCAATCCATGTAAATGGGCTCCAATAAACTGGAACCAAACCGTACAAGTGACTCCAAGGGCCCGCCCAACACTTGTCACTGCCTTCAGTAGGTTATCAATAAGTAGCACAAAGTGTAAAGATAACATTCACTCCCAGCCACCACCAAACAGGAAGGTAGTTGATAAACCGCTCTTAGCCCCTCAGTCCACATTAGAAGCAATGGGTGTCGGAGTACTGATCTGTGTCCCTCCCAGTGAGCCGTTCTTACAACGACCCCTAACCAAAACGGCACACAGCACTGAACGGCAGCTGAATCCCAGCAGGCCACTAACTCACCTCACCCTCGCCCGTGCCTAGACTCAGCTCTTCCATCTTCCTGGGTCTATGGAAAACAAGGCAGGTGAAAAAAGGGCCTCAAGCCCAGTGGATCCACGTGGAGTGATCTAGATGATGTAGGGTCATCTCTCAGACCCTCATGACTGGCAATGATCAGCGCGCCCCACAGGGAGTCTGGAAGGACGAGGATTGCTCGATAGGCGACGCACACAGCGCACAACAAATGAGAACAGAAGAAAGGACTGTGCACCGTCCTTAGCCGGCGTCAAGCATGTGAACTGCACAGTACCAACCTGAATAGCAGCCAGCTGCTTCCGACAGCTCTCTCACCACATCTGACTTGTTCTCTGAACACCTACTGGCTTCAAAGAAACTATTTATAAGTTACGACTTCAAGAAGATTAATAGTTCCATGAACTTCTAGACTAATGCATGAGGCTCCATCTTAGAACAAAACACCCAAACCTCATGAAAATCATTTAACTCCATCTAGCTCACAACACCCTGCCCTTTCAACCTACTGGATGCCTCTCTATAACATTCTCCAACCAAGAGATCAATTTAAGTTTTCTCTATTAGTTATTGTATATGTACTATTTCATGCTGGGCATTGCGCTTACACCACTTCTTGGTAATGGCACTTCTGGAAAACAAATACATACTTAAATTCTGATGGTACACCATAAATTCGAGGGGCAATTTTTTCATTCTCTCTGTTGATGGAACAACATCTAAAATTGATATTCAACCAATTGTGAGGTTATCGGATTGGGAATCTGAAAAATAAAACCATGTTTTTAAATGGTACTTAGGTTTATCATTTGTTCCTAATGATCACAAGATTAGGTTGTGTATCATTGTTCATCTATGGCGTCATTACAAAATCATTAGCAACAGTTGCAGCTTCCACGTGCATTATTGCTATGCAGTGAGGTTACAGTGGAGGATTATAGAGGCCTTATTCAATTGCTGTTACATTGCAGCAGGGGAATAGACACTTCTCGTCCTCCCCCAGGTCTCCTCAGGCCCAAGAGAAGGAGTAGACCAAAGGTGCTCTTGGAAACAAGCTTCTGAAGCAGAGTGGTAAACTGGTGAGCGTAATGCTGCTCTATGAGTGTGCCCCTCCAGCGACGTCATTTAGGGGTCGCCAGAGGTTGCAACTGCGACCTCTGAGGTCTCCCTTGCGACCTCTAAAAAGAAAACTTTTTTTTTCTTTTTTTTTTTGGTAATGCAAGCTCCTGGCTGTGGCCAGCACCATGTGGCTCTTTACTTCTGGAGTGGAACATGTGTAACACTTTTAGCACTCACCCTAAATAAGAAAGAATAGGGATACCAAATAATGTGTCTTTCTGGAATTCCATACAATAATTGCTAGACTCATTAAAGGTATTCACTGATTTAGTCTGTTCTTAAACGCCTCAACTCAGCCTTTCATCCTTCTGAGGTCGATAAATGAGTACCACCACAGGTTGGGTGATATTGGGTATATATTTTTCCTATATAAAGCGCTTAAGCGTAAGTGCTATATAATAACACATCATTATCATTTGGTCATTGACATCTGCTTGCATTCACAGTCATTTGGTAATATGGGCCTATACACACTGATCCTCACGATACATATGGCGATCCATCCTTGTATGAAATGTACATCACATTATAGTGATATCGTAGCCAAATTTATCGTAGTGCACAATGTAATGTGATGCCACTTCCTGTTTTGTCAACGGGTGAAAGGTTGTGTTCCATCACTTCCTGCGATATCACTTTGGGATGGGGTCAAATGACATCACTTCCTGTGATGTCATCAGGGGGTCAAGGGTCGTGTGATGTCACTTCCGTTACCCCTGGCATTTTGGTGAAATGACGTCCCTGTGCCCCTCCCCAGAAAACTGATCAATAAGTCCAGCACTTTTAGAGCCATGACCCTGCAGTTAACCTCTCAGCTATAGATGTCTGCTGCCAAGCTTGGTCATTCTCACTGACAGCAAGAAAGTCACAGACCTGTCACAGCCATGGGGAGGGAGTAAGAGGGAAGTCTGAGAGAGCTTGGGGAGGGTGGTAGGAGGACCCCAGGTATAGATATTCCATTTTGGTGCTGGGATTACACAGGCCGCATTAGTCGTTGGGGGATTCTGGCAGGGCCCAGATATATAATTATCTGTTGGGTGCTGGGGTGAGGGAAACACAATGACAATGAGGGACGCTGGAAAGAGAACAGGTATCTTTTATGTTGTGAATAGTTCTTGAATACCTACCCTCTCCATTCCCTGCTATTCTGCACCCTGATACCACATTAGAGGGTGGGAGAGGGATATGCATAACATTAAATTAGAAATGGGTAGCTTTCACTTGCGGAGTCGGCTGTACTTTGGGCTCGAGTGACTGTCAGATGTCAGGCAGAACCCCTTGGTGGAATATATCCCTTAGTTGATAGCTATTTATCTGCAATTCTGTATATCCTCTGCATGTGCTAAAAATCATAAAGTGGAACATTGGAGTGCGGACACACATAGTCATATCCAAAGGCGTAGACCATTGTAAAATTGTAAAAAAACACCCTTCTAGATGTATGCAGTTTCACTGTAAGACTTCAACAACTTACATCGCATTTTATATTGTGTTTGTTGTTCACTAAAATGAGAATTATACTTTTTTCTCTCCAGCTGAGTGCTCAGTAATAGGCGATTCACATTTCACTACCTTTGATGGACGTTCTTTTACCTTCCTTGGCACTTGTCAGTACATTCTCGTGAAAGGCACTGGAAAAGACAAATTCGCAATTACATTACAAAAGTCTCCATGTGGCCAGGTAAGAAACAACTGTTAACATAAATGTGAGCAAAGAAAAAATGAAAAGAGTATATTCAAAGTGTTCCCTGACAGCGAGTTCTCTTAGAGAGGCATGTGCCTTAAACATTACCTCCATTAAATATCACCTTACAATATTTAGTATGGATTCTGCACTGCTGAGGGCGTACACATTACCTGATAGGTTGATAGTGCCAGTTTAGCAAGATACATTTCTCTGCCAATGTTTTTCCTGTCAGAGTGACACTAGTTTTAGAGAGTGCCAAAAATATGCTAACTTTCGTAACAAGCTGAGAAAGCTATTTGATCAATTTTCATGGAGAAAGCAAGCGCACAGGTGCCCGCAAGTGAACTTTCAAGTCTTTAGAACTCCCAAAGCAACATTTATGATAGCTAATGTGTCGGCGTTCAGAGCATAATATAGCAAGGGCTCTGATGGCCACTGGTAGATGGGTCCAATAGTCAAACAGAATGCTTTTTTCTCTTTTACTCTCAATGGAATAGGCAAACCAGGCTGCCAGCGACTGAAGCAGTCAAGATAATGGCTCAGTAGTTCCTGGTGTGATGTCATGCTGGCTTTTTATTGGTTGGGCAGCCCAGAACTGCTGGGAGGGGTTCTTGGCCGCATCCCGGTTCTCCTATAGTATCAGGCAACACTGTGGGTTAGTGCTGTACCTTTGCTTGAGTGCACCCGAAATGGGAGCCAAAGGTGGGCATTTGCGGGCAGAATGGCATGCAAATCCCTGTTTTACACGCAAATAATTCCAGGAATCAGGGCCATAATGCCTGTTCTCCAGCATGGGGTCTGGCATAGATTCACATGCTCATGGATATTCCCCGTTGTCAGGCCGGGAATCCCCGGTATAGAAAAAAATCAGTATCAGTTTTGTTTCTGATCTGTATTTCTTAGTAGTAACCAATCACTGGTCTCTGGGCCATACTGCCCGCAGCCAATGACTGCCCTCTCCCTAAGCCCCGCCTCTGGCAGCCATCCTCAGATTTTTACCGCACGTTCAAGTGTTGGGAGTCCTCGTGCTGTAGCTCTCGAGCTTTTGCTGCATTTTCACGCTTTGTCAGGAGATTTTTCTCATTTTTCGGTTAAATAGAGCCTCAAGCTCCACCGTTTCTATACCCGATCAATGGGGATCCGTTTAAGAGTTTTCTATGCCCCTCAAGGGTGAAGATTTCGTCGAGTTACGCTTTTGGAGGATTCCAGAAGTTCCGAGGCCTACCCCGGACATGGCCCAGGAGAAAGGAAGCTCGACGCCCGGGAAGCTGTTCAGGACCTGTCCTGGATGCCAGTTTCAGAATGTTTTCAAGGAGGACGAGCATTCGTTATGCCTCTACTGTCTCCATGAGGACAAGACACACACGGAGAAGGACTGTGCGTTTTGTGGGAACATGTCGGAGCGGACCATGAAGGATCGCCATCTCTGTCTCGCCAACTGGCTGGAAGGGAAGAGCCCGTCAGGCGAGAAGAAGAAAAAGAAGTCAGAGTGGTCTTCGAAGTCCTGCAATGGGGGCCCAACAAAAGGCCAAGCACCGCGAGTTCGCGGTGCCGGGAGCGCCGAACGATCAGGCTCCTTGGCTGCCAGGCAGGGCGCATCCTCCCCGGCGCCATCAACCACGAGCCAACTCTCTGGCTCGGGTAAGAGGAAGTCAGAGAACCCGGCGAAGCTTCTGGAGAGGCCCCGGTCGATCTTGAAGATTCCGGCAGAGGGGGAGCGAGGCTCGGGCCCTCCCTCCAAGGTGAAGGCCCAAGGCATACAGAAGGTGACGATAGCCTTAATTCACCCTGCTAAGACCTCAATTGAGGATGTCGCAGCGGCCATGGCTCAGCCTGTGGAGGCTACGCCAGTGGAGGCGACCTCAGGACCCAGAGTCTCCCTGCCACCGCGGAGGGAGTCCTCTTTCAGGCCCATTGAGAAGTCCCCCACGAAGTCCTCATTGGAAAGGGTAGGGGAGGGGCAGGTGGCCATCATGGATACGGACACGACCTCTGAAGAAGAGCTCATCGAAGTCGTGGAAGAGGCCTAGCCCATCGGGAGGGATCCCGATGAGGGCGACGACGAGAGCGACGGTGTGGCCGATGAGGTTCCTCAAGAACCCTCGCACCCGTCGTTTCCAGTGCCGCAGGACACTTTGGCGACCATTTTGTCAGCGATTCAGTCCTTATCCTCGGAGATAAGGACAAGGTTGCCCCTCCCCCCGACGGAGGTACCTGAGCCAGACCCAATGGAGGAACCGGAGCCGGGACCTTCGGAAAGTCCACCGCATAAGAGGAGGAGGACGCATCCTACGCCACCTCTCCCACCTCTGCGGCCTGCTCTGCCTTCCCCCCGGTCTACTACCCACGGGGATGATACAGGCACGGACACGGCTACGACAGATGACGACGGAGGCGACGACGGGACATGTCCCCCATTGCCCCTTGCTCGGGCGTCCCCACCCGACGAGATTGGATCCTTTCATGCCATATTTTCCAGGGCATCCAAGCTCTTCCAGCTCTGCCCAGAAGAGAAGAAGAAGGAAGGGTTCCTTTACGAACGGCGTGAGGCTAAAAGGAAGACGGTCCTCGCCATACCACTTCTTGATGGCATCTGGGATGAGGGGCTCGCCCTCCTCAAGAACCCTACAATGGCGCCGGCAAAGAGGGACCGGTACAAGAAGAAGTACCGGGTCCCTGAAGCTGCCCCCATGTGCCTTCAGGCGCAACCAACCCCGGATTCGGACATCTCGGCGGCAGCAAATAAGAAAGCTGGGGGGGCATCGGCCTCGACATCAACTTCCCCGCCGGACGGCAAGGGCAGGAAGCTGGACACGATGGGACGACGGGTCATCTCATCCGCAGCGACGACTATCAAGGTGAGATTGCTTCAGACCACGCCATCACGGTGGCAACGGACATCGCCGACACCGGTTTCCGTCAGTTGGGCAACAGCGTTTGCCTGAGACGACGAGGATGGCTCAAGGCGACGGATTTCCGCCAGGACGTACAAACCAAGGTTTTGGACATGCCCTTCGACGGGAACAACCTGTTTGGGAAGGCGGTTGATGAGTCCCTTCAGGCCATCAAGACAGACACGGAGACTGCCCGGGCACTGGGAGTGCTCCAACAACAACGGCCGTCCTTTCGGAGCTCTGGAGGCAGACAAGGTGCCTCCAAGGGATCCGACAGTGGCTCCTCCACGTACCGCCAAGCGGCAAGATCTTTGTCCCACGAAGCCTACAGGGGACGCGGCAAGTCAGGTGGTGCCCGTCGTCGTCGACAGGGAAGTCAAGGAGGCAAGGCGGCCTCCAAACAAGATTGAACCGACCGTGGGGTCGGGCCCCTGCCGAAGCACCCCGGTGGGAGGCCGGCTGGCGAGGTTCGTCAGCGTGTGGGAGTCCATCTCCACCGACCGTTTAGTGCTGGATGCCCTGGCCCAAGGGCACGCCCTTGAGTTTCAGAAGAAGTGCCCTCGCGTTCCACCTGTGGCCAGGAAGGAAAATCAAGTCCCTCAACTACTGTTGGAAGTAAGGGCGATGCTCAAGAAGGGTGCCATCAAGCTCGTCCCAAAGAGGCTTTGGGGTTCTGGAGTTTACTCAAGGTACTTCCTCGTAAAATAGAAAACAGGAGGATGGCGCCCCATCCTGGACCTCCGACGACTGAACTAATCAAGGCTCAGAAGTTCCGGATGGTCACCCTCCAGCACGTGCTGGGACAGCTGGAGGAGGGCGATTTCCTGTCGTCGTTGGACTTGGAGGATGCGTACTTCCACATCCCCATTCTAAAAAGACACCGAAAGTTCCTCAGGTTCATGGTCCAAGGGCAGCACTACCAGTTCAAGGCCCTACCGTTCGGATTGAAGTCGGCCCCCAGGGTGTTCACCAAGTGCCTCGCACCGGTGGTGGCGCGACTGTGCCTGCAGGGGATCCACGTCTACCCCTACCTGGATGAATGGCTCATCCGGGCAAGGACAAGGGAGCTCGCCGTGGAGCACACTGCGAAGACCGTCCAGCTGCTCACAGACCTGGGATTCTCCATCAACTTTCCAAAATCCCACGTGGTTCCGTCGCAAGTCGCCCTGTTTCTGGGAGCCAAGCTCGACACAGTAGCACGGCTGGCCTCGCCGTCGGAGGAAAGGACCATGACCATTCTGGGCAAGGTGCAGCGTCTGCTGGCCACGGACATGGCCAGGGCAAGATCTATCAAGTCCCTCCTTGGGATGATGTCCTCCTGCATTTATCTGGTGCGCCTTTGCAGGCTTCGGATGCGCCCCTTACAAGAGTTCCTCAACGCCCGCTGGGTCCAGTCGACAGGCAGCTTCGAGGACAGGATCCCTCTCAACGAGACGTTCTGTCAGGCGATCCGGTGGTGGGGATCTGTCGGCGGGAACGGACTTTCATACCCCAGCTCACCAGGTGACGGTGATGACCGATGCCTCCCTGGAAGGTTGGGGAGCGCACTCCGGAGATCTTCACGCGAGAGTCCTTTGGCTCCCGGAGGAGAAGTCACTCCACATCAACATCTTGGAGCTCCGCACAGTGTTCTGGGCCCTCAGGTCTTTTCTTCCATCACTCAAGGGCAAGGTGGTGAGGATCTTCACCGACAACACCACCACAATGTTCTACATCCGGACGCAGGGCGGAACCAGATCCCCTCCCCTATCCAAGGAAGCCCAGGATCTGTGGCATTGGGCCGTCGCCCAAGGGATGTTTCTGGTGCCTTTTCATCTGGCAGGAATAAAAAACACGATCGCCGACTCACTCAGCAGAGAGCTGCGCTCGTGCCACGAGTGGGAACTACACCAGGATCAAGTGGATTGACTCTTCCGACGATGGGGCATGGGCGATGCTTTCTTGTTCCCCTGGGGTGGCCTATTTCTTTATGCCTTCCCTCCGCTGCCATTGCTGCTCCGGCTCATCAACCAGCTGAAGAGGTCCCGGTGCCGGCATGGCCCAGACAGATCTGGTTCCCGGACCTTCTGGACTTGTCAATGTCCACACCAGTCAAGCTGCCGACGGACGCAGATCTTCTCTCCAGAGAAGGAGGCGCCATTTTTCACCACAACCCGGAGTCACTGAACTTGCAGGCCTGGCTCCTGCAGCACTAGAGTTTGGAGAGTACGACATCCCGGCTGACTGCAGAGAGGTTCTTGCAAAGGCCAGGGTGTCCTCAACTCTCAAGTGCTACGGACATAAATGGAAGAGGTTCTCTGTCTGGTGCCGTGCACAGAAGATTAACCCTCTGTGGATTACGGCCCCTCAAGTATTGCCATACCTACTGTCATTGGCCAAGGCTGGACTAGCTCACGCTTCCTTCAAGATACATCTGGATGGCGTTTCACGATACACCAGAACTACGGGATGGGCGTCCTTGTGGTCTCATCGACTGGTGAAGGAATTTATAAAAGGATTGTTCCGATCATTCCCGCCGGTGAGGGCCTCTGCCCCGGCGTGGGAGCTCAACGGGGTGCTGACCAGGCTCATGGGGGCCCCATTTGAGCCTATGCATTCGGCACCGTTGAAGTTTCTGTCATGGAAAACAGCGTTTCTCGTGGCCATCACCTCCGCACGATGAGTGGGAGAGATCTAGGCCCTATCTTGCAAGCCGCCATACTTGACATTTCACGACACAAGGGTGGTGCTGAGGACGCACCCCTCCTTCATGCCCAAGGTGCCGTCGGACTTCCACCTCAACGAACCCTTCGTGTTGCCAGTTTTCTTCCCGTCTCCTTCGTCGCCGGCTGAAAGGACTCTGCCCTCGCTGGACGTAGCTAGAGCGCTGAAGTTCTACGTGGACCGCACAAAGAGTTTTGGAAGACATCACAGCTGTTTGTGAACTTTGGGACTGTGAATCAAGGGAAGGCTCTCTCGAAGACTTCCATTTCCAGATGGCTCTCCGGCTGCATCATGCACTGTCACCGGTTGGCAAACCGACCGCTGCCCGGCTGTCCGAGAGCCCATTCGACCAGAGCGATCGCTGCTACCACGGCATTCCTGTCTGGTGTGCCCCTGCAGGACATCTGCAGGGCTGCGACGTGGAGGTCGACGCACACCCTCACAAGATTCAACTGCATCGATCGGGACACCAGGGAGGAGTCCAGGGTCGGCCAAGCAGTGCTGCACAACCTGTTCGCTTAAGGTGAGCCTGGTGAGGAGGTAAGAGATGCTTAAGGTTGAGTTGTTGTATTGCTTAATGTTGAGCCTGTTGCCACCTCCCGTGGTTGTGCATGTGTGTACTGCTATGTATTCTCTTATTCATGAGCATGTGAATCCATGCCAGACCTCATGCTGGAGAAGGAACAAGTTACTTACCTGTAACTGTTGTTCTCCAGCATGGGTCTGGCATGGATTCACATGCGAACCCTCCCGCCTACCCCTCTGCGGCTCTTCACTTGGTCATACTGCCACTTTACGTGCTACCAAATCTGAGGATGGCTGCCAGAGGCGGGACTTAGGGATAGGGCAGTCATTGGCTGGGGGCAGTATGACCCAGAGACCAGTCATTGGTTACTACTAGGAAAGACAGATCAGAAACGAAACTGATACTGATTTTTTTCTATACCGAGGATTCCCGGCCTGACGACGGGGAATATTCATGAGCATGTGAATCTATGCCAGACCCATGCTGGAGAACAACAGTTACAGGTAAGTAACTTGTTCCTTCTGCATACTCTGATCTGCAATTTGTTTGGATCTGCGAAAGGCCATGGCCCACCCCGTTTCACAGCATCTCTTGGCTGTGTTTTCAATGGGTTCTATCCCCCCATAATACTTGCCTTTGCCCAGACCCCTTATCCCCTGTGCCACAATCTTCTGTAAAGTCACCACCACTTTTCAACAGTCCTCGTTTGTACAAGGAAGCATGTTCAAACTCTTCTGTAAAGTCATCACCACTGTGGGAATTGAGATCTTAGTTTTTGGATCCTAAAACTGAGGTGGTCCAACCATCCACCACCATTGCATAAATCTGTCACATATGAATGGGCACCCTAGAGTACTGACTCATGTCCCAACTGCTCCCCCAAAAGAACAGTGTTTAGTGAAAGTACTAACATCTATGGCTCCAAAACTGCCACCACAACTGCCATATTTGGACGCTTCAACAGTTTCGGTTGACTGGTGCTCTTATTTGCCTCACAAAATCCTCTGACACATCTAAGCTTTGCACATTGGTCAGAGCCCTTAACTACCACACCCACAAGCTCATGAAGTTCCTAACACTTCCTATCCCAAGCTCATCTGTGGAGACAAGTGACTAGCAGAGTTATTGAGTTTTAAGGCATCTAAATGATGCACTCAAAAGTCAAATTGTTTTGGAAGCAACCAAATTCTCTGCTTTCATTAAGCAAGCAATTGGAGGATAGGTGCCGGCCACACCCTCTGTACAAATAACGCCTGCGCTTGCATCTGACACCTGTAAGCAAAAGATGTACTCTGACGTCCTGTCTCCTTTCCTCCATACATATGGGAGTTCCTACAGAGCTGGGAGGGGGCCAGAGCCATGGCAAGCCATGGCGAGCCCAAGCATGATTCTCCTTTCAGAATTTAGAGAGCTGGAGTGGGCTACATGTACATAACACGACCATGCCCTATGTCCCACCTCCCACGCTGTTTTCCCTCACTCCCTTTCTCTGGGTACGATGCCAAACGCAGCCCTCTTCTTTTTCTTTTTAGTAATCTCTTCCTCAGAGTAAGTTTATTTTTCCCTCACTTCTTCCCATTTATGCCAGGTTAAGCAGATTTCTCTGTGTGCACCTGGTATCACAGGTCTTTTTCTCATCAGCGGACCCTTACACTCTTTGCTTAAAGTGTTTGGTCCCACTTCACCAATGGCACACCTGTTCACTCTGTGATGCACTTTTCTATAAATCTCTCAAGAGTTGGCTGATATGGTGGGAGGACATCTTTCAGTCGTCCGCACCCGATCACATTAGACACTTTGTCAGATCCAAGAGAGTAAGTGCAGCTCTTTTTACTTCTGCATCCTGTCCAGTCACTGGGAGAATGTCATAAATTTCAGGCTTGGTCGCTGTGGTCCTCTTGGAAACTTTCACCTTGAGTAACGGGTGCCATCTTTTTCTTCCAACATGACGCACTGCAACTCCATTCAGAAGCTGCACGATCGCTCTAGTGTTCTGTTGAAGGACACGCCGGCTGGAGTCTGCAGTCAGCGTTTACAAATAGGGAATGTGGATATGAAGAACCCACGTCTCAACGCTTGGTAAATATACTTACCAAACTCAGCTCTTACTTATTACAAATTCTTCCTCCTTCCAGGCTTCATTCTGCTGTTCTTCCTTGCTCATGCTTTTTCCTTGCTCCGGCTACATCAATCCTTGTCTTACCTTGTCCTGAGTTGCTGGTGTAATTCTCGCTCCTGTAGCTCCTTCAGTAGTTGGATGTAGCCGAGTTCCTGTGGTCTATCTTCTTGGTGAAACAGGCAATCTGTGGCACTCATCTTCCATTCAGCAGTCAGGTTTATACTTCCTTCAGGAAGGTTTTTATCCTGTGTAATTGACAGTCTCTCCAGAGGTAACCTAGCCTGAACAACATCTTCCAGGAATGGTGGCGTCTGGGAGGCTCGCCCTTATCTTCATGATGCCAGGTCCAAACAAAAGCCACGTCAAGGAAACCCCCACTGCAAGTCATCTCTGAAGAAAGCACAGGTGAGCCCTACCAGTGATTGTGGGTATACTGACAGAGAAGCATCGCTGACTACATCTGAGCACACACCAGGTGACACAGAAAGATTTCTCCCATGACTGCTCCCACCCTCATACTTCTGGGACCCTGACATTTTCCACATGGGTGGAATGTTCACCCGGTGTGAGGGGATATTTGGCCCCTCCTATTTTTGTCCCCCACCCCAGCAATTAGGCCTGGAGGGCCTCTCAAGTGATATCCAGTCATGAACCCTCAAAGGAGGACTTGTTCTTCCAAGAGATTTTCAGACTTGATGCACTCAGAGCCAATGAGGCACTATTTTAAGTCCCTCATGAAGGAAATGCTTGTCCTAACTCCTCAAACAGTGGTGCCTCAAAACCAACCAGCAGGACCTTTGAAAGCAGCAGTATAACCAGCCTCTTCCAAAGTGTGACACAACCTTCAACCCATTGTGCCCTTCCCTCCTCTGCTTCCTAAAGGTTCTCCTCTACCTCTACCACCCATTCTTCCAGATGACGATCCAGTGAACGACCAGGATGGCCTGTCCGAAGACACTGAGGAAGTGCTCATGTCCATTAAAGCATTCCAATTTAGGCTGCAAGGGCTTATGGAGTATTTGGGGTTTCCAGTACCAGATAATCCACAGTCAGACCAAAGAGTCCTATCCTCAGTCAAGCAACAAAAAGGTTGGCATAAGCCTTCTGCCTGATGTGGTGGGGGGGGCCAAACAAAAACCAGCTTCTGTGCAACCGGTCACAAAAAGGCTGGACATTAAATATTGATCCCTTCCGGGAGAAAAGCTATGTGCGATAAGCTGCCCTCCTGCTCATTACACTATAGTGGCGGCTGCTACTCTCTTGGGTAAAAGCCATACATCCTCATCCTCTACCTCTACAGCAGCTTTCTGGACTGCCCAACTCCAAGTCGGCTTGACCTCCCTGTAGTTCAGGCCCCTACCGGCAGATAAATGCCTGAATCACCAGCACTGGTGCTAACAATGCCAGTGATTCGAGCAACTATGTACCATAGTGTCCTATGGGACTCCATGGAATGGGGAGTTACTGGTGTCTTCGGCCCCTGTAATATCCCGGTAGTACCAGGATATCAGGCGGCGGAGACGGTACGATAGTTTCCCAGTATCCGCTGGAATAACGGGCAAACTCACAATGAGCCCCATAGTATTCTGCGGCGCAAGGACTACCTCCTGGATAATGCAGGGAAGAGGGTTTACCAAAGCTCTGTCCTGAGAAGGCAGGCCACTGCGGAAGCAGTCATGGCAGCTGCCAACCTTAGGTTCTGGATGGAGCTAGGTGACAATGACTTCCTCCTTCCTCCTGAATTTCAGACTGGGTTAACTGTGAGTAAAATGTGCATTATTAAATAGTGGGCTGCTGATGCTAAGCCAGTGGGGGTCATTACGAGGTTGGCGGTAGCTGCCGCCAAAGTCATGAATTTTCCACCGGAAAATATTACTCTCCATTCCCATTCGAGTCCCATTGGAATGGGGAAGGACGGATGCACCGGCACCATTCATGAAGGGGTGCAGATGCATCCGTCAAGGTCTGTAAGCGGGTGCCGTTCTGCCGGCCAGGTCAGACCTGGCGGGCTGAAAGGCACCGCTCGCAGAACTCATAGTTTGCCGGTCTGGAAAACGACACCAGCAAGCTTACCGGTACCGTTGTTTCCTGGCCGGAAAACTTGTAATGAGGTCCAGTATGTTTAAGACATACTAACGGGGCTAATGCAAGTACAAGACATTCTAATGATATCTCCCATGTAGAAACGTATGTTGTTATCAGTGCTTAATTTGTGAGTGTGTTTGCATGGGCTCAGCCCCTGCACTTTGAGTCCTGGCACTTATTTCTGAGCCCAGTTTGATTAAGTTGTGGTATTTTGGCAATTATATTTTCTTAATTCTCAGTCAGTCGTAGTAACACAACAAGCAACCACAGTGTGGCATAGGTTGGCAGGTCTTGGCTATCCATTTTCATGAATAACAAGTTGGAAGGTGACAATGCTTCTCACTCATGTTAGCCATGCGTGCACAATGCTCCACTCAGCCTGCATAACATTGGTGCAAATGATCTACCTTAATAACCAGCAGCAATGCCACAGCAGGGTAGGTTGTCAACAACAGGACAGTCACCAGTGAGCAGCCCCAACAGAGGGACAAGGCCAGTGAAAAGGCCAATGTTAAAGAAGAGTGCCTGTCACAAGTGGCAACCTATACAAGAAGACCTTACTGCAGTGTTTGATAGGAAATGTCATTAGTTCAGTAATGATTTTGAGTGTATTTGTCCATCAATTCGTATAGCAGAAAAGCATATTTGCTCTTTTGTCTGCAGTTAGATGGCCAATATGTATCACTTGCCACTGATACAATTTGAGCAAAATGTTAACAATGATGTGTTTTAAAGAAACACGTAAACATGTATGTCATTTCGAGCCACAACTAATATGTTATGTTAACAATGCCAGAGTCAGATCATTCATCACCTTCAATGAACAGTTGGCTTTAAAGGAATAGTGTGGTCAGAAATATTATTGGCCAAAAAGAATAAAAGAAATATCTAAAAAATATATTTTTTAAAGTCCTTATGTAAAGTATTGAGCAAATGAAGCTCAAACTTTAAAATGGGAAGCACTTGGGGGCATCCATTTTGTGAAATGGATGCCGCCTGTGCTTGCCTTTGTGGCACTAATGAAGCAAAAGCCAGCCATCTGTAGTAAACAAAAGCTACTACTGGGTGGCTTTTTCTTCATTGGTGCCGGACTCGGAGGACAGAGACCAGAGACTACAGGCAGGAAAGCTGCAGCTGCATCTCGGTAAGTAATACTTTTTTTTTAAATAAGTTTTCCAGGCTGGAGGAGCGTGGAAAACCTAGAAATAAAACTGCAGCTTTTAAAACGTTGCCCGCTGGGCTCCAAGCTGAAGCTACCGCAAACATAAATACAACGTTGTTGTGTTTAAAAACGCTGCAGTTTTTCTTTCTAAGTTTCTCGTGCTCCTCCGAGCCGGAGGAGCCTGAGAAACTTAGAAAGAAAAACCGCAGCGTTTTTGAAACACAACCGCGTAGTGTTTCTGCCTGCCGTGGCTATCACTTTGGGTCTCCGGTGGGGGAGCACCGAAGACCCAAAGTGAAAGCCAAGGCAGGCAGAAACAGAACGCGGTTGTGTTCCATGCCGCGGTGTTTCTGCATACAGCAGCTTTCACTTTGGGGCTCTCGGGCTCCCTATGGGGAGCCCGAGAGCACCAAAGTGAAAGCAGCTGCCGGCAGAAACACAACGCAGGGGGTTTGAAATGCTGCAGTGTTTCTGCCTACAGCAGCTTTCACTTTGGGGCTCAAGAGCTCCAAAGTGAAAGCCGCTGCAGGCAGAAACACAACGCAGGTGTTTTGAAATGCTGCAGTGTTTCTGCCTACAGCAGCTTTCACTTTGGGGCTCTCGGGCTCCCTCTGGGGAGCCCGAGTGCCCCAAAGTGAAACCTGCTGTATGTAGGTAGAAACACAACGCAGGTGTTTAGAAATGCTGCAGTGCTTCTCACTGCGGCAGCTTTCGCGTGGAGTCTCCTGGGTTCCCCCAAACCTGAGTGAGTCTAGGAGACTCCAAGCGAAAGCTGCCGCAGTGAGAAATACAACGTTTATGAATTTGTAAATGCTGCAGTATTTACAAATCCAAAAATGTTGTTATTCTGAATGCGGCAGCTTTCGCTGGGAGTCTCCTGGACTCCCTCAGGGTTGGGGGAGCCCAGGAGACTCCACGCAAAAGCTGCTGCTGTCAGAATAACAACGTTGTTGTATTTGTGATTGCCGTGGTTGGAAAACCACGGCAATCACAAATACAACAACGTTCTATTTTTAATTGGTGCGCCCCAGCTTTTTACCTTCTGTTTACATTTTATGTGCTTCGCTGGGCTTGGGAAGCACAGAAAACGTGAAAAGAAAGTGAAGCCTGCCTGCCCAGCTCTGCTCAGGCTGCAGTGAGCACAATCTCCCAGTAGGGGGCTTTTGCTGCTTGTTTAGTGCCAAGGGCAGAGCTGAGGAGGCTGCCTGAAATCACAAAATGGATGCTCCCTTGTAAACACTTTGAGCCTCGTTTTCTCCAAGTGTTTACCTAGGAACTCCCATTCCAAATATGTCTAAACTATGTTTTAGACTATTGCCAATCATTTTATAAATTATTTCTGAGCGCACCATTCTTTTAACCCCAAATATGTTGACGTTCTAAGTAGCAGACGTGGGTGATGTCCACCCCAGTGTGTCACAGCTTTGCTAGAAAATATCTGGGCCCTGGCACTTATTTTCTTAAAAATGAAAGCATGGTTATTACGGATTTTGGTTGGATTCAGTGGACTGCTGGGAGCTCATTCACATTTCACCATGCACCAAGAAGGCTGTTTCGAAAGTACAGGCATTCATTTTAAATGTTAGTAGTACTGGATTCAAAGGCTTGATGTTCGTTTTTTAGTAGTCATTTTCTCTCTATCACTTATGTTTCTTTTATGTGTCTTACATCCCAGAATTTTGACCGTACTTGCATCCAGTCAATAACGCTGGTACTTGAAGATGACCTGAATAAGCAAGCAACTATTTTCAGGGGTGGTGATGTCCAGTTTGGAACTAACCAGGCTTTCAGTATTCTCGGTAAGATGTTTTATGCACAACAATTAAAATTAAATTCTACGGAATTTAGAATAGAAACTGGTCATGTATTATACATTAGAAATTAACTCAAAAAATCCAAGTGGTAAGGCAAATTGGATATTTTGTATGTGTTGTCCGTTTGCACCATAGCTCCTGATTTCTACAATGTGAGGAGGCACTTAGTGTCAGTGCATTTAATGCTGTGTTCGTAATTGCTTGTTCCTTGTTACCGATAACTACAACTGATAAGTGTTTAAAGTAGTTACTGCAAAACATATTTCAAAGAAAAATATCGACTCAATAACAACTCTAAATATTTTTGATTTTGGTGTTTGTGCAAAAACATGTGGATTTGGCAGACAAAAAACAAAATTGTCTTTCTGGCGAGAACGTGAGCAGGAAGGGTCATAATGTCAAGTGGTTATAAGCACAAAGAACATATGTGCGAAAGGTTCAGCGGGTAAATGCCCAAAGAACTGGATGTCATCAGGAGGGAACACTGTTTTAGGACCTCTGTTTATTATTTACTTATAAATAAGTTTTGCTGAATGCTGCATGTTTTTGCATTTATTATATATTTATTAGAATGTATACTGCACTTTCGCCAAAAAGCGCTTTAACAAAGAAGGGAACGGTACAAAATAAAAATGCGTAGTTGACAGTAGACATCAATGGTTTTATTAAACAGACAAAAGAGACAAGAGGTGAGCCTTTAAGCGGGTATGGAAGATGTAATATGTAGATAAAGAGAATTCAAATGAAGTGGAGCAAGGAGGGAGAAGGAGCGAAAGCGAGAAAAAACACAGGGGGGCTAGGGAACAGCGAGGCGGAAGGTAGACTAGGAAGGAAGAGCGCAAGTGGAAGAGTAGAAGGAGACTAAGGATGCAAGATAGGGGGGCAAGACCATGAAAATATTTGAAGACATTAGAGATGAAGTGAAACAGAAGACAAGATTCAAATGATAGGATATAGACACATAGAAGTGAGGAGGAGATCGAAGTACAGGGAGAAAGGCCAAAGAGAAGACAAATAGCAGAATTATAATGGAGCGAAGGGGGGGTAACACGAACCGCAAGGAGTCCAATCAAAAGGGAGGAACAATAGTCAATGCAGTAAATAATTAGAGCAGAGAGGAGAAGTTTAGAGGTGTTGAAAGAAAGGATGGGGCGAGGTGGGCCGGAGATTGAAGTGGAGAAAACAACAATTGTACACAGTATGAGAGATATAAGAGACGATAGAAAGAGAGGAGTCAAATAGGACGCAGAGATTACAGGCAGAGGAAGAAATGGAGACCTGAGAAGTGGAAAAGGAGGACAATATCATGTTTGAATGAGACAGGAAAGGTAGAGGAGAGAGAAATAGACATTAATGAGAATGGTAAAATAGGGGGGGATCTGAGGAGAGACCAAAGGGGTGAGCGTAGAGGGAATAGGGTCAGTTGGAAGAGCTGTGGGATGGGCACAAGAAAGAAAATGAGCAGCATCAGAATCGGTAAGAGGGGAAAAGGCAGATAATATAGGGGGGAGGAGAAGAGGAGAATGGGAGAGAGAGGGAGGGGGAGAGAGGGGTGCATGGGGATGGAGAAACAAAGGAAGCATGAAGATTAGAAATCCTGGTAGTATAATAATCAGCAAGGTTGACAGCAGAAAGAAAAGACAACTGAGAGGGATCCGGCGGGCGTGGAGTGAGAATATTATTAAGATGTTAGAAGAGACGGCTTGGGTGATGACATAAAAACAGGGTGAGAGAGAAAAAGTATTGCTTTTTAGAGTTTAGAAGAAGAGAATCGTAAGAATAGTATGCAGAAGAAAGCAATTCCAGATCAAGGGAGGATTGAGTCTTTGTCCAACGGTGCTCAAGATTCCAGAGAGAGGAACGAAGGGCAATAAAAGAAGGGGTGAGCCAAGGTCGAGGTGGCTTATGGGAAGACGTAAAAGGATGCGCAGGATGGAGAGAGTCTAAGGTAGAAGTAAGAGAAGAAGGAAGACATATAAGTACAGAGTTAGCGAATAGTTGTGAGAACAGTTGGGGAGGGTGAGGAGAAGTGGTGAGAGAAGGTACAAAGGTGGGAAGTATCGAAGAGCAAAGATCACGACGTAGAAAAGAAGCTGAAGAGGGGCGCAAGAGAGGGGAGGTAATGAGGAAAGGAAAGCAATACATTATTCGATGAATACGTGGAAAGCGAGGAGACTGAAGCGTTACAAGGGACCGAAGAGAATATGAGATCGAGAGAGGATCCTGAGGTGTGTGATGGGGGACAATCAAGAGGGAGAAGATGATAAGAATCGATAAGAGGAAGAAATGCAGAATTAGAATGAAGATGCAAATTAAAATCGGCAAGTACGAAGGGTGGGGGGCTAGAGGGCAATATATAAGAGAGGAGGGTGTCAAAATCTGGGATAAAGGATGAGAGTAGGCCTGGGGGACGATACATAATAAGAAAGAGATGGGGAAGGGTTTAGAAAAAGAAGAAAAACGGTATTCAATAGAAGGAAAAAAGGAAAGAGAAAAAGAAGGGGTTCGTCTGACCAAGAGGAATGAGAGAGAATACCTACACCACCACCACACCCAGTAGAATGAAGGGTGTGGAAGAAGTTAGAAGTAGCAGAGAAGAGAGATGCAGGAGTAGCAGTGCTAGTAGCGGAGATTCAGGTTTCTGTAAAACAGAGGAATTGAAGGTTAAGTCATTGGAACAGATCAATGTTAGAGTGAAATTTATTGCAAACAAATCTGACTTTCCAAATGGCAATGGAAATTGGGGAGGGAGGGTGGAGGAGGACAGAAAGAGAGATAAGAGTAGATTCATGCTATGACCAGATATGATAATGAGAGGAGGAATGGGAAGAGGTATGTACAGGAATATTGGAATCCATTAAGAATGGTTAAAGTAGAAGAGATAGAGGAAGTTTAGTCAATGCGAGTAGAGAAAAAGTGTACAACGTTCATTCATCACCGCTGCACTTTTTGCCGAAAAAAGGTTACCCAAAAAAATCTTCAAAAAATATGGGGTCTGGGGGGTTATGGCATATCAGGGGTAGGGTGAGGGCATATAAGGGGTAGGGTGGGGTGGTGTAAAGTGAATAAATATAAATAATAGGGGAGGGGGAGATTGGGGACCCCCCAAATTAAAAATTATTCAAAGATTTCTTTCGGCAAAACATTGTCAGCAAAAAGTGCCACAGAAATAAAACTGCCGATGAATGAACATAGAACCAGAAAAAGGAGGCATGATAAAGGCAAAATTTCAATGACATCCGAAGTAATCAAAGACAAAGAGGTGTGTTAGTTGGTCCAGGTGCAAACAGGGAAAGACAGTGCCCTTAGAGGCTCGTCCTTTGAGTGGGATGCTAAGAGCTAAGGACACTCTAGAAGCAATCTCTGAAATCGTGGTGATCACTTGACCGGTACAGCATGATGAGGGGGACAGGGCCAGGTGACGAAGCCCACGGCTGCAGCTTTGACACCGCCAGTGAGGCTGAACCTCAAGTCTCCTTTTAGAGCCCCAGTGGTACATGAAAACCAAAGGCATTAGATTTGGTCCTAGGGCATTTAATGCATCTACATTTCAGGAGCTTTCTAAATCAAATATGCTTAAATTCTTATCTTACATTGGGATTGAGGGTGTTTCAACATTTTGCAACTTTACTGCAGTGGACAGCATCCATGTTTGATCCACTTGAATTATCATTGGTTGATCAAGTGTGCATTAATCAAACACATGTTTCTGGCTGGTGTGTACTGCTGGACCAGTTTCTGAATGTATGTCAGTCTTTTTCATAATCATCCCAGTAAGGGTGCAGGACGGCTTGACACTCTATTGGGAGCCAGTGGAGTGTTTTCAAGGATTGTTTCACCTGATCACAGAGGTTAAGGCACAATCTGGCTGCCTGCTTTTGCAATCTTTGTCAGCATGTTGGTGAGTTGTTTGGGAGCCCTGCACAGAGAACATTACGTAGTCCAGGTGTGCTATCTACAAATTGGGGATCTTGTCAGTTCCATTCAAGGTTCAGTTTGGAGAACCAAGAGAATTTTTCAAATTATGGACAGTTAGAGGTGGACACCCTAGTCACAGCATTAATCGAAAGAGTCGATGGATAGCCCTGCCTGAAATATCATTCACGCGTTTTTATCTCAAAGAAGATGGTTTGAGCATTCCCCAAACTAGATGGCAAGATGAATGGGGCCAAGTTGCATTCTGTCCCTAAAAGCCCTTAACTCACTGCTTTAGAGACTTTGAGGCAGAGGAAGCTTTCCTTCATGCAATGGTGAATGTGATCAAAACATTTAATATGATCCTGACCTTAGCACATTCTTAAGTTGGATATGAATTTGGATGTCATCAGCATATATCTGAAATCGGAACCTGATGATTATAGAGGAACTGGGCAAGAAAATGCTAGTAAATATTGAGTAGAAACTGTAAAAACCATGGACCTTTGGGACACTACGCATGCCACCATTGTTGACGTTGATTCTATGGACCCAATCTGAACTTGTTGGGTTCTGTTCTGGAGGAAGTAATAGTACCGTTTTAGGGCTGTGCTTGCCACTGTGGCCCAATGTATTAGTTTGTGCAGAAGCATGGAGTGGTCTACTGTATCATAGTCTGCAAAGAAATCGAGCCTGCTATCAGCAGCCTTTTCATCCTCATCCACGGATATGAGAAACCTCTCTCTGACATTGCCCACGGTACATTCCATCCCCATGATGGTCTCAAGCCAAATTGGTGGTTGTGAAGCGTGATATCGAATTTTATATACTGTGGTTCACTGATTTCTCTGTCGTTTTTCTGGTGAGTTAGAAATGTATCGATAGTGGGAAATGTCATGGGGTCTGCTGAAGTCTTCTACAGTAGGGCTTTGATGATTGCATATTTTTCATATATGCACCAACAACTCTATTTAGGAGAAATGCATTTACAAGTATTATGATTCTATAGCATGGGCCGAAAGGAATTGGTTTATGCAGGCTCGATTTAATAAAAGAAAAACATATAACCAAATGAAAGCCCATTCATTGTTTGTGATATCAATACTTTTTCATCAGTGGTTTCTGATGGTAATATTTGAATGCATGCAAATAAAAAGTTAAGTTTCAGCTTCATTTACTGCCACCTTGCTATTAGGACACAGGTGCATACAATTTCAGGTGTTTTTACAGTTACTGAGTACACGATTCGGAGTACTGTATACCACATTACTTGTTAACTACTTCTTGAAAATGCTCCTTTATTCACCTTTCTTATTTCTCAAACATTACTGTTTCTATGTCACTCACGCATTACACCAATTTCTTGCTGAACAAAAAACATTCAGTTAACAAGACCGAAGGGTGGAAGTACCACCAGCGTCTATGGCGAGTTTTATGGTATTTGGGAGTAGGTGGATGGGCAACATGCAATTTTGGTTTCGTTTGTGGCTGTCTTTGTTACTTCTGGATCCCCTCACATGAGAATATAATGAAGCTCGAGGTTCTGTGTGATAGGAGCATTCCCTGCAGAGTAGTATCCCTGCATTTAATGCGCATGCCATGACAAATACTGTATTTTGCACTTTTTTACACAACGGGGAAGGACAATGGATGGGGGATGGTGTTATGTTATGTTCGTTTTTGTGGACTGCAATGCACTCTGTTGCCATACACTCATAGCGTTGAGGATTAAGTGACCAGTTCAAGTAAATGGTATGTATCAGAAATTGGATTGATGAGGAATTGCATGCCACCAAGGAGCGTGATTGCCTGTGATGTGCTGAATATTGTGCGTTGTGTGTGGATGGCATGTTTGAGTGGTGATTGGACCTTGTGGCAGGGTGTAGCAGCCAAGTCAATGGTGAAAGTTAGAGTTATCTGACAAAGAAAGGTAAAAGCGATTCTCAATGGACGAAACGAGTGGTTCTAGTGGATATGAAATACGTCGTAGTGGTCTCCTGTAGTACAGGAGTTGGATCTTAAACCGATTTAGGCATGGACATATCAACGTTATTATTGCTTTTCTGAATAGCAGGTGATCTGAAATGTCACAGTGGTTGATGGAATCTAATTCCAAAGGATAGAGCAGTGACCGAGAAGCATCGTCAACCACATGCACTTTAAAAATAATGGGAAGAGAGTTAGTGGGATGAAGACGTCTATTGCGCAGGGAGCAGTGGTGTTGGCACTTCACGATTTTCCTTACAAGTTTATGGAAAGCTCTCTGGGCGAATGCCTTGAAGTATACACTTTTAGTAAAAAGCTGTCAGTGCAAGGAGCACAGAGCAAGTAAGATGTGGTGAATTGGGGAAGAAGTGGAGCAAGTTTGGTGGTGCCATTTTACAAGCATTATAGGAATCAAAGAATTCAGGCCAGGAAGCCTATGTATAGATTTGCTGCATTGTCAAGGCAGGAGCTTACCATAGAAGATTTCAGGATGGTGAAGGGGTTTAAAATATGTCCTAGGCTATTCAGGTAGCAAAATCGGGAATTTCCTAAAGAACGATTTGTTACATAATGGCACTACTTTCCTTACGAGAGCATGAACCAGGCCAGGCTGCTGATAGAGCAATATACATAGGTATTAGGGTAAAAACCTACATGCTAATTACAATATTGAAGGTGATTAGAATATACATTCACAGTTAGTAGCTGAGAACAATATTGGATACATCTTTGTGGAAAACTAGAAAATGGTTTGTCATATGATAAGATAGAACTTGCTTTAACTGCCTGACAAGCCCACTTTTTAATATACTAGATTTGTCCTGTCCCACATAACACACACCTGATAGAGAAAGCCAATTATCTGGCCAGGAGTAGTGTAGAACATAATAGTGCATTTTATGTTGGGCTCCTGTTGTTGAGAATCTTTCCAGCATCATGAAAGGAGAGCTGCCATTCAACAGACCTCATTTTGTTCTTGACACTATTGATATCCTTTGTGCTCATTTTATTAAGATGCGTATAGTAAAATAAACCAACTTTCTGCTCATTAAGACCCACCTAAGATGTTTCATACGCAGGCTTTCAACTTTCAAACTCATACTGACCAATATAAATGCATATGTGTATTATTCTATCCTGTGTAGGGGATATTGAAATCAGGAACCTATCTTCTATGTTTGTCCAATTGAAGACAAGATTTGGATTAAGGATTCAGTTTTCCAAAGATGGTGAACGGCTTTATATTCAATGCAATAGTACCTGGAAAAGAAGAACATTGGGACTTTGTGGAACTTTTAATGGCAACCTGAGAGATGATTTTCTGTAAGTACCACCCATTTACTGTATTCCTATCTTGTAAAATGGCCACTATGAAAACTATAAGAACTCAGGCTTTCATGATGGTGATATTATCTGAGTTTTTTTTATTTTGAATATGTTGTCCCCCCTATGGACGCTACTTTTTCTCAAAAGGGCTTCCCAAAGGGGTGTGAAGATTTGTTTTCTACCATGTGGAATTGTGTGACGTTTTTGACAACCCAGCTATGAGGAGATTTCTGTTTTCTCTTCAGTTACGAGAGAAAAACAGGGAGTGGGAGTCCTATTCTGTCTAGCCTGGAGGCTGCCTCCAGTGCACTGCATGGTTGTCTCTGCCATACTTTTTACATGAAAGTAATTGTTCATTATTTGCCATAAATCATTTTTGCAATTAGTGTTTTGCAGGAACCATTTTTTACACAGATATCCTTGTAAGAAGAGTTGTTGCATGTTAGCAGAATTTACTTTGGGTTAAAGCTATTTAAAGAGGGAAACGCCCATATTTTTGTGTCTTCCCTGAACACTGTTTATCCCGCTAGTATGACATATGTATACTTAAACACCTACAAAACTAATTTTGCAGATTATATGACCGAATAAAAAATGGTGTGATGTTTGCAAAGTTTTACACTTAAGTGAGGTGTGCAGAAGCGAACACTCACAGCTTCACACATGTTCACCCCGTTTCTGAATGCGGGTTGTGGTTCTACCTTTCGTTTATTTATCCCCATCTATTATTATACCAAAAAAGAGGCGTGAAAAACAAACAATGCAATCACCAATGTAAAACATACATCTTGAACATATATAAAAACTTCAAAAGCTTTTCCGAGTTTCATTATGAGATAAACACCTAGTAAATGAATAGATGTTTTTTCTACCACACATCTTATCTAAAATCAATTATCTTAGTAACGTTGCAGCTCACCTCCTGCTTACTTAGGTCCTTTTCAAATGATTCTAAAGTGCTGCCATCTCCCTTTGTTTTGATAACAAA
Organism: Ambystoma mexicanum; assembly: GCF_040938575.1. NCBI lineage: Eukaryota > Metazoa > Chordata > Amphibia > Caudata > Ambystomatidae > Ambystoma > Ambystoma mexicanum. The sequence continues at coordinate 850,168,184 of NC_090936.1, read as the reverse complement.
CTTCTTCGTTAAGCATATTTCTCCTCGTCTTCTATCACCTGTGGACACGGGGTATGAAGCGGGATGCCCAATGCGGACTTAATCAAAACCTAGACATCAGGATCGGAAGAAATATTATTGCACAAACTGCCTGCCTTCATTTTCCCCTGTGTACAGTCCAAGATTTACAATCTGATGTTCAGTGCAAAATGCCAGCATGAAATGCCAGCCAGCATTTCACTAAATATGCCTTCCTCGTAACACTTCAGAACGGAGCATGTGAAAAGCATATGATTCCTAGAGGCTTCTTTATCTGATTACCCTGGTGGGCGGTACTTATACATTGTATAGATATTGAGAGGAGTATCCAGTGATGTTACGGAAGAGAAAATAGAGAATAGCTTATTTACCGAAACGGAAATAACAAAGAAATATTGACTTTTTAATTTAGATATATATGGAGGGTGGGCTAAAGGGGTAAAAAGCAGTGGCTAGGGGTTTCGGGAGGGTCTAGAAGCACAGGCAAACAGGGGGTTTGGGCGGCGGGTTTTGGCCCAAATAAAAAAAAGAAGAAATTCGAAATTTGTTCGGTAAAAAAGTATTCTCTGACATTTAATTCAGTAACATCACAGAGATCCATTGAGAGGCGTACAGGCCGATCTGTTCATGCTGTGGCAGGCCACTTCTAATATTGATGTTACAAATAAAGCAAAGATTAAAACATCCTTTATTGTCTTCAAGTCGTAAATAAAAGAAAGTATGTGCATTCGTCAATTCTTGGGTTTTCTTCCTCCTCTGATGACCCTTTTTCTCAGTTGACACTCGTTGTGGTTAGCGATTATTATGTATTACACTTCATATGTCTTTGCATTTCTTTAGTCCCTATCTCAGAATCAGTACGACTAATCTAGCCTGCCTTTCTTTTTTTCTTCTTGGAAAATGTATCTCTCTCCCTGGTGAGTGACAGCACTTAATCGCTATGAAGACAGTTACCTTTGGTTTTATTGAGCCTTGTTGTGCCTAGCAAAGAGGTAGAATCAAAACTGCAAAAATACCTTGTCACTGGTTCACTTTCTCTATCCAAGTGCCTCTTGCATTGCGACAGGACTTCAGCTCCCAGATGTTATATCACTTTAGGCCAGCCCCCTTGTGAAATGTTAGAGCCAGTTTCCGATAAATACTGCTCACGGGTTGCTTTTTCTCAGCACGCACTGTGCCGGTTTTGTGAATAACCAAACCGCAACTCTCAACCTACAGTTCTCCTTGGTTGTCTTTTAGGTCTCAGTGCTCCTCATGACCCAGTGCAAAGTGCCAGAATCAGAACTCCTAGCAGGCTCTCTTTCAGTCTCTCAGGAAAGCTCATGCTCTGCTGCAGCAGCATTCCGGAAGCACCACTTTCAGCAGGCAGTTTCCCCGGGCTCTGTTTCAGTCTCTCGATGCTGCTTATTCTCTGGCGCACTCTCACAGCTTTCTCCTTTTCCCTCATAAACTGGTTCCATGCCTGAACCTTCTGTCTCGTGCCACTGTGTGTCATACTCTCCATGTGCTCTTGCCAGTGTTTGTGGGTTTCTCCATGTGGGTTTGACCACTTTCATCCTTTGTAGTTTGAACTAACAAAATGGGCAACAAAGCTAAATTACAGTTACATGTATTCTAACTATGGAGAATTTCAGCTACCTGGAGAAGGGTTTTGTTATTTTCCAGGGACAAGTACTTTAAACCAATGTTTTCAATTGTATAATATAATTCAACAGAATTTATTCTTTTTAAAATAACACATTCCATTTAACGATTAGCTTTGCTATGTTTCTGAATCCACAAACTCTTGTTTTCTACAATAAAATGACAAGTAAGCAAATAATGTCCTGTTTAGCATACACTCATTGGCCCTCATTACGACCCTGGCGGAAATCGAAAAACGATGGCGGAAATGCAATACCGCCATCGAATAGCGCTCGGTGCGATTATGACCCGTCACCGTAAAGTACGATGCCATTAGCGACACCGTAGTGAACGCCAACGCTAACTGCACCAAGTACGCGCACGCGCGCCATGCCAAACCGTAATTACCACCATGGCGCAACGGTACGCGAATTCCGACCCTAGCGGACATGTACCTAACGCCATCAAGCATGGCGGAAAGTACCATTCCGCCATGGTGAGAAGTACGGCATCGCGAATCAACCGTAAACGGCCCTACTGAGTGCCTGTACACCACTCACTGGCCACATTGCACAACTCCTCGTAGGTGCAATGAAGTCACACAATGCAACCAGTGAAATGTACAAGTCACCCATGCATGCCAACTAACAAATGAATCCAGGGGCTCCAAGTGCCTTGTGAGTGGGCATCCATATCTGCCATGGCACCATTGCCGCACTGATGAAGCACAGGCATGTGAAGGTCCAAGTACAGCAACATGAGCAGAAAAATGAGACAAACAAAAACAGAATAGAAATTTACTGCACCACAAAACCACCAAGGGCCATACAGCCATTAGGTCATGACTCCAAAATACATTCCAGTATTGTGGGCTGCATCCGCAATAAATGACCAGCTTCTGCTTGTGTGACGCCCTGTTCCATCATGGTACACAGGGGCTACATTCACGTCCAAAAAGGCAACACGGAAGCGCCTAGAACCGCAGGGCCGTCCCATTAGGTAGGCACTAGTCCAGCTGAAAGGTCGATATGTTGCTCCTAGCCACTAGTACTGCGTAAGGGCATGTGGCCCATTGGCGATCGTCCCATAAGATCGTAATGGTGCTCCACTGATTGACACGAAGCAGCAGGTGTCGGGAGTAAAAGCCATCTGCAGGAGTGGCGTACAGATGGCAGCGGCAAAAGGGGAGGAGATACCTGTCACCCAAATGAAATGAAAAAGAATAGTATGGCCATCAGAACTACATTTGTATAACTCACTTCAATGATCACACTAAATCTACAGCCATATGCATGCTAGCCCACTCAAAAGGATTATACCCACCCAAAAATCACTTACGAATCACAACCATAAAAATCGAGGTGAAAACACCATTACAAACGAGTGTTTGTGTGCATGCGTCTGTGAAGACAGAATCCATTAGATGGGATTAGTAACGTGCATAGACACAAGTGCCTGAAGGGGCGTCGAGACAGGGAGGGTTCAACAAGGGCAGAAAGACGATGGTCCCACTATGGCAGCTCTGCATGACATAGCGCAGGGGAGGTGGATAGATTCCAAAAAGCCCTGTACATGGCAAACTCTCCATCAAATCATCTGTCCATGCATCCATGCATCCATACATCATTCCCTCATCCCGGTATGAAAACGCCTGATTATTTACTCATATCACATTTGAAACTTCCATGGAGTCTGTGCGTAATGCAGTCTGCAAAATCCACTGTTCTCCACAGCCCGGAATTCTAGTGTTGTGAAGTAACATGTATTTGGGAACGTCCTGCCTTTTTGTCCACTACGCTATTGCGCATCCCATACTATTCATATCAATCATAGCATTCTCGCCATGGCCCCTGTCCCAAGGACATTAAACAATAGAACGTTATATTTGCAGTCAGACCTGTGGGCGTCTCCTCGCCGCTAGCTGAAAACCGAAAGCGCTGTCCTTCGAATTCCACATTTGCAACATCACGTCGAAAAGGCATCTGTGACCGCTTGAAATCACAAAATCATCCATGTAGTGCGGCAGTGTGTGAAAATGGCAACTGGCTTCACTCACAAATGGGACGCCCCGCCCGTCGGTGAACCTCGGTACGGTGCTCGCCCAAAGGGGATTGCAGCTGGCACAGGTAGAATGAATCACCACAGGTGGAGGCTATACAGCCTGAAAACACATAAATTGCACACCCAACCCCCTCCCACAACCACACCCACTCCAAAATGCTACCGGCAGGACTAGCGATGTTGGCCCTGGGGGACCTGATAGCACTGCAAGTACTCCAACTTCAAGAAGAAGATGAACACCAACTACTACAACAACCGGCCGCACAGAGGAGACGCAGGAGGAGGAGGAGGGCAAGGCAGGGCCAGCAAGGCCCACCAGCACAGCCACTACCACCACGCAGGCAGCCCGCAATCCCACGCCTCCGAGCTCATCCGTTCAACCTCACTGATGAGCAGATCCACACCCTCTACCGTTTGGACCGGGACACCATAACCGCCATTGTGGACATGACACAGGCTGACCTTGTCAGCATGATAGATAGCCCAACCGCCATCCCACCCCTACTGAAGGTGGTGTCTGTACTCCACTTCCTGGCCACAGGCACCTACCAGCACACAGTCGGACAGTTGCATGGCATTTCACAGCCACTGTTCTCACGGACACTATTGCAAGTGCTCGATGCCCTCCTGAAGCACGCAAACGACTACATCTCTCTACCACGCTCGGAGCAGGAAATTACGAACACAAAAGTGGGATTCCATGCACTTGGCGGCATACCGGGTTGCATTGGTGCCATCGACTGCACCCATGTGGAATTGGTCGTCCCACATGCCATGGAGGCCCAGTACCGCAACCGAAAACAATTTCATTCTCTTAATGTACAAATGGTGTGTGACTCCAACAGGATCATTACACATTGTTGTGCCCGATTTCCTGGATCAACCCATGATTCTATGGTCTTGAGGAACTCTACAATACCACGCTACATGGAGCGACACGCAGGGAACAGATCCTGGCTACTCGGTGAGTCTCATTTCATGCATGATAATGTGGGGTATGTGATGCGGCAATGACCTGGCAGGAAGGGGGGGGGGTGCGTACGTAGCAATGTCATTCCACAAACATCCTTTATTGTCCACATACAGGTGATGCCGGGTATCCACTGAAGAGATGGCTCCTTACACCACTCCGGAACCCACAGAACCAGCATGAGGAGGACTACAACCATGCCCACTCACGTACCCGTGTAGTCATAGAACAGGCATTCGGCCTACTGAAGACTCGTTTCCGCTGCCTCAGCAGGTCTAGCGGGGCACTCCTGTACCGCCATGAGAAGGTTGCAAAGATGGTCATGGCATGTGTCATGCTACACAACATGTGCGTACGTAGAAATGTGCCCATGCCCCCTGACGCAGAACTGCAAGCACCTGAAGATGGTCATGATGAGGGTGGGGATGTGGCAGCACCTCAAGGAGTCCGCGAGGCACAGGAGGGCCGTGAAATTCGTCAGATTATCATAGATTCATGCTTCTAGCACTCACGCCTGGTGGCTGATACATGGACACGGGACTTGTGGCACTGTGTGTGTCTGGAACATGCACAATATGGACTGTACGCCTATAAAGGCCTCGTACACAAAGATCAATGTCCACACATCTCATTGGATGATTGTGGAATGTTTATAGCATATGTGAAATTATGTTACACACCCCATCGACCCGGCACCCAAGTAAGCCCAACACACCCCCTCCACCCTCCTACCTCCCCCCCGAACACCAGTGTCCAAAGATGCTCATTGTCAGTGGGCAGACGCTATTGCAAGCCCCCTCTCCGGGTATCAGGGGCACCCCTGCCTGTGGAGCGCAGGTTCCTCCCAGATCTACGTTGGGGGCTGCCCTGGACGGAACTTGCAACGGATGATGTCTCTGCCTGCTCACGTCCATGCATGTCCCTAAGGGTTTGTGAGAGCTCAGTGAGCACACGGCGCACAGCGGCAAGTTCAGCACATACGTCTTTGGACGTCGCATGCAGTTCCCCCCTCAGGCTCTCGGTGCTTCTCTCCATTTGTACTCTCAGGCTCTCGGTGCTTCTCTCCATTTCTGCCCTAAGCGTCTCAGTTGCTGTTTCTATGGCTGCCTTAGTACCCCCACATTCATCAGCATGGTCCTTGAGGAGGGTGGCCAGTTGCTGCTGTTGCACGATCACCTGGTCGAGGGACTGTTGCCTCTGCTGTGCCATGGCCATTTGCGGTGGTGTCACAGAGGGGCTGGTCACCTCATGTTGCCTTGCCACAGGGCTTGTGGGGGATGGCCAGTCGTCGTCTTGTGGGTGCCCCTGCGTGGTATCCTCATGGTGTACGGGATGAAACAAACAGGGGGATTGAGACAGGTCATGGATGGATCTTACTTCGACATCCCCGTCTTCTGTGTCGGAGCATGCTGCCATTAATGGAGTGTCACCTATGGTGCTGCTGCCACCAGAGGCAGTGCCTTCTGTGGCATCCATTGGGGGGACCTGTGGTGGTGCTGTTGTGGGCATGCTGGCTGCTGGGGTGCCTGTTGATGTTCCCTCCTGTGTGCTGCCACTTGATTTGTGCTGCTGCCGTGTCTTGATGCATGCAGCTGAGGTGGAGGGTCTTTGGCCGTTGGTCTTGGCCCTCTTTGCAGGTGTGCTGGTAGGGGTGTCCTGGAGCTCGTCGTTTGAATCAGACCCTGTGGTGGAGTAAAGGAGGGCGAGCGTTATTCATGGGTCTGTTGAAATTGGAATGGCAATGTATCACATGCATTGTGGTGGTACCTGAGGGTGATTTGGGTCGGGGCCTTGGAGGTGGTTTCATTTTTGTGTGGATTGAGGATGCAGTTGTTTTGCAGCCTGCAGTTAGGGTGTGCCTGCTGCACGTGTAGAGGGTGTTTTTAGGGTTTTTAGGGTTTTTAATTATTTATGTATTTAATGTGAGTTTTAAAGTGCGCTGTCAGGCCAATGTATGTGGACGTTCTCCTGGACATGTGTTACTGTTGCACTATGTGGACACATGGTACTTCACATGATTGGACATTGTGGATTTGGCATTGTATTAGTTGGCCCACCTACCGGATTCTTCGGATGTCTGCACTCCTTTCTCCATCCCTCCGACTCCCTCTATACTCTCCATTCCAATGGTGGAGGCACAGATTTCTTCCCAGGGGGTCAACTTGATGGGTGATTCCGATCCTCCCCCGGTAGCTGTGGCAATGTTGCGATTGGCGGATAGTATGCTCCGTACGCGTATCCGCAGGTCGTCCCATCGCTTTCTGCATTGCTGTGGGTTGCGGGGTGCGGTCCCCACCGCACTTACCCGCTATGCCACCAGGGCCCATATGGCCTTCTTGTTCGCAAGTGCCGTCCTGGTCATTTGCGTGGAGAAGACGACAGCAGCATTCTCCTGGAGGGTCTCTGTGAGCACGGTGAGTTCCTCACGGGAGAAGTGGACCTGCCGCTTGCGGTCGCACGCTTTTTTCGCTACTTTTCCCATTTCTATTGCTTTCACTGGGGTGGATGACGGGTTGGGATGTGTCTCAGGGTAGTATTTTTAATGGTTGTGTGGGAATTCTGATTTTATAGGTGTACGGCGTGCTGTTTCCCGTTCCGGGCCCATGTTTTTACTTCCGTTTCCGTATGTTTACGGTCACCGTACTTTCCGGTTCCCGCTCATTACGGTGACCGCTAAGATGGGTGGCGGAATTGCACCTAGGGCGCCGTAGGACAGCGGTGAGGCGCGTTTTGGGGACATTTCCGCCATCGCGGACTTTGCACTTCCGCCATGGCATAGTGCTCGTGCCCGATGGGTCGGAATTGGCCGCACTTTGCTCCGTCGTGCGATGGCGGAAACGCTATTTACGCTATGGCGGTCAGGTCAGTCACTTTCCGCCAGGGTCGTAATGAGGGCCATTGACTTTTAACAGGAGCAATGTTATCACTGAGTGATGCGTAAATAAACAATACCGGATATATTTAAAGCCTTCTGTAGATCTTCATGTTTTGTGCAGTCTGCATAGGAAAATATGTATTTTATACATAAATCTTTTCTGGTTATGTGAACACTTTCCATGTGTCTTTTGCAGTGGATGCATGTTTACGTCACAGCGTCAAATGCAATTGAAAAGGCTTACATATTACCTTTGCGTGTTTGCAGGAAAGATTTTTCAAACACAGGTTTTAAATGCAAATGGACATACATCTCTCTGTGTCTTTGTTAAACTTGTCAAAGTCAATAGGCATAAATGTACATAGATTCCAAGCACATACAGCTTACCTTGGATTGTTAAACTGTACAATCACAGTTATATTTATGCAATATGCAACAGTGTACATTGCGTAGATTGAGGTTTACTGTTGTTGTCTAGTTGGTCCCAGTTTGGAAGTCCCCCAATTGAGTTGCAGTTAACCTTTTACTATCTTTTACTGACAAAATCAAGTTGCAATACCTCCTCATAATGTATTAGATGGGATAGCGTCAGAATAATATTGTCATCTTTTCATAACACTGCGGCATCAACCAGAATCAGAAAAGTTTGTGTAGGGTGCACTACTAGTCTTTTTTACTTCAAAATTGATATCAACTTAATTGAAATATTCCCTTATGACTTCAGGTGCACTGGGTCCACCTCTTGCTATAGTGGAATTAAATCAGAATTATCACAGTTCATCAGACTCACTGATGAATAACCCAGTCACTCTTATGAGGTTAAAGATAACCCTGTCATCTATTTTTCTTGAAGTTTTTTAGAACAGAAAGAAAAACACTTTAATTGTTTCAACATACAATGTTAATTTATGCTAAATCAATAATCCATGGTTGAACAGTAAATTCATGCAACATAAAAGTTAAATTACCAAAAATACTCCTCTTCTCAATTCATTATATGGAAGAGATTTCATCAAACATTAAGTTTCAGTTTTCTCATGACACACACCAAAAAAGATTGTATGTGTACATATGAGTATAGATAACAGTTCTGTGTACAATACAAGCAGTACCACATCAGATAAACAAAGTTTTCTCAATTTGGTGCTTCCTGTTGACGCCACACTACGTGTTTCGGTACCTTCTGTCCCTTCTTCAGGTGTGATTGTTATCTATTCTTGTGATCTATACAGGATATAAAGAAAACATGCCCATCAGCTTATTGCACTGTTGTGCCATTGTCCATTATAATTGTTCCTAAAAGCCAGAGTACTAACTTGTCCATTCTTAGACTGACCGGTCGGGTTCTTGAACTGCCCGAACCAATTCACCAGTTGAAGGGCTGCAAAAAATGTAAATACAGTCTCTAACTCTCTACAAAAACCTCACAATCTAAATGTCTCATGTGCAGGGCACAATACATCTCCAAAGTTGTCCTTAAACTGACCTGATTCCCGATGGTGAGTATCCAAGATTTTGGTTTCTCTACCAAGTTCTACACTTGTCCAAACACATTCACCAGTTGAAGAACTGTAAAAGATGTAAATACAGTCTTTCATCCTCTACAGAGACCTCGCAATTCTTATGTCACTTGTGCTAAGTACAACACTTCTCCCAATAATATCCATGAACAAACCTGCTTGAAGATGGTATGTATCCAGAATCAGGTCATAATGGCTTGTAATCTTTATTGTGCAGCCCAAAATTTTACAGATACCTCCCTGCAGTATCCATTTTGCAGTTTATAATTCAAATTATGAATGTTTTCTCCCTCTGGTATCTCTTCCAAGTGCTCCTCCCTTTATACAATGCGTGTCTCCTTTGAGACATGCATATTTCTTAAACGATGGGCCAGGCTTGAGAGTGGGCCAAACATGTTTCCTAATCAAATACAGAGTACCTGCTTGCGATCAATATAAGACATGATACCACATCGTTCTATTGTGTACATTAATCTATCAACTTTTACTGAGCTTATACTCAGTTTATCCAGCTGAAGTGCAATCATTTCACATCTGATAGAATTTCTTCCCCTCACTGTCCTCTCTTTCTCTCATATCAATGTTTAAGCCTAGGTTTTCGTTGTGCAGCTTTTTCCCTCTTATGTTCCCTGGGGTACTGCTCACCTGCCCCAATTGGTGCCCTCCATCTCTCCATTCAACTTTGGCAACCTCCCCTGTCCTGTTTTGAAATCAGACACTTTCCTTATCACCACTAGCAGCATTCGACACCTTCTGATGGAAGGTCAATGGTCAAATGATGGATCTTAGTAGGTATTAGTTTTACTCAAATCCCTAGTTCCCCCATACATTTCAGCATCAACATACATTGCATTTATTCCAAACATTCCTTTACTTCAAACTAGACAATGCTATGCCCTGTTTATATCCTGTAAATGTCGCCATTTCCAGATATAGATATGGCCTGCCATAGTCATTTTAGCGTCATTCTCTGACAACAGCCTTTTTAGTTAGTGCTTTCTGGGATATGGGCTGATTTATAGCACATATCTGAGAAATTTGGAACATGAATTCCCGATTTGCCTGGAAGCTGCTCTGTGCTTGCACACTCCCCAAAATCAGTTATTTGATCTAAAGTTCCTCTAAAAAAATTATATTTCTAGTGCTGCTATCACAGGGGCATGCATGGCACTCAATGTGCTATTGGAATATTCTCTAACTATTTTCCTGCTAAACCCGTAAAAGGGGTGGCTTGGGAAGGTGTTATCAAAATACATTGGGCCTCATTACGAGATTCACGGTAAAAACACAGTCATTACCGGCATGGCGGTACTAGCGCGTCTGTGTTTCCTCAATGCCGCAAATAGCGGCTGATTATGAGAGTGCGTGCACGCGGGTACCTCCATGCCAGTAATGGCTGCACCACCATGCCGTTAAAGACCCACCAACCCCCCGATAGTGACATCACGAAACCCGCTGATACCGCCTCCGCCCATGAGCAACCCCTAAATAACGGACCCGGCTATACCATCATGTTAATACCGGGTCCGTAATACCGGACCCGGAAATAACGTCATTGCGCCAGAACGGGAAATGTACCGGTGGCCATCTTAAAAAACACAATCCATCGCAATCCTCCGAACATAGTACTGGTACCAACTCGAGAGCAGCCCGAATCACCAGGAAATGTCGAAAGCTACCAGGAAATCCGTCCCTCACCTGAGCAAGAAGAGGTTTTCTGATGATGAGCTAAACATGTTGGCCGACACGTTGGTGGCCCACACTGACGAAGTGTTTGCAACAGACCTAAGGTGCCCAGCCCAACTGCGCAAAAAAGAAATCTGGGAGGAAGTGGCGAGGAAGGTGACTGTGGTCGGCACCACCACCCGCACTGTGAAGGATGTGAAGAAAAGGTGGGATGACCTACGTCTCTGCGTACGAAACATCATGTCGGCCAACCGCAGGGAGGGCCTAGCAACAGGCGGCAGGGACCACTCTACCACAAAACTGACAAGGTGGGAGGAAACTTGCAGCAGCACCATTAGCATGGAGCCAATCGAGGGATTTGGAGACGTGGAGTTGGGAGAGCCGTCATCGGCAGATGGAGATGAGTGTCCCCACAAACCACAGATAACCAAAGCATGACGTAGCCCAACTAATGTGATAGTGAAGTAAGCAATGCATGGCCCATCATACACACATTAACATATCCACGTCCAGATGGTGGCCCAAACACTGGCACATTGATATGCATGCTGCATGCCAATCCCATAACCAATAGACACCCAACACACAGCTAAACAGCACATGTCACACATCACGCAAACCGCAAAACAACGGTAGGCCACACAGCACACACCAGTGCTAAAATGTGAGTACCCGACGTGTGCCCTTATGGCCCCCCTATTGCAAGCACCCTGTCCGCCACACCTACAAGCATGCAATGCTTCAAATGGGAACAACTGAACAACACCAATGTATGCATCATGCACGTACCACCATCACTGATGCCCTGCCTCTCTTGGTCCCCCACAGGCACCGATGCTGACAGTGATGGCCAGGAGGCTGCGGCACAGGCCACAACACCCACCAAGGAATCCAGGCCCAGCCAAGAAGGGACCAGACCATCAACCTCTAGGGCAATATCAATGCCCAGACTGCCACACAGAGCAGCACCACCAATACAGGGCAGGCCACAGGAGAGGCAAACACCATCCGAGACACCACCTGATGACACAGCTACACTGGACTTGTCAACTGTGGTGGAATCAGAGGCGGATGGGACACAGTCTGCTGCCACCAGCTCAGTCGGGGAGGAAGCTGCCTCAGCCCCCCATAGCGATGCAGAGGCAAAGGGCCACTGTGATGACCAATCAGACATGGATGGCAACCTCCATGGGGATGGCGCACATACACCAAGCCCCCAGCCCACCCCCCAGCACACCACAAAGGGAACCCCAGTCAGCACCCATCAACACCAGTCCGGGGGACTGGGGTGTCCACATCTTTGGTCCCCATCAGAGGACAGCCCTGCATTGGGCCCCCCTGCAAGTGCCCCGTCCACCTCCACAGCCACCTGTGACATGGAGGCCTGCATGACAAGGATGGAGGCCCGCCAGGATCAGATGATTGAGCTGGTCAAGCAGTACGTCGCGGAGGGAGACTTGACCCGCCGCGAAATCCGTGAGACCAATGCTGCACGCATTGTGGCCATGAACAAAAACACAATGCTGTTACATGAGTGTCTAGCAGCAGTGACCCAGGTCTTGGGCAGGTTTGCCGATCACTTGCAGCAGCAGCATCCTGCACCGACAGATGCACAAGCAGGCACGTCCACTTAATCCAACACACCTGCCAGCCCATCTCAAACCAGCCCTGTGCGGTTGACCAGGTGCAGCGCACGCCACACTGATATGCAGCCCCCAGAACATAAGAGAGGCCGCCACTAGCAGGGCCACCCTGCATGTGCTGACTGCATTTTGATGAAAAAACATTTATAGCACATCATGTGTGGGATGTAAATGGGGGAGGTGGTATGGGGTGTTGGGTGTGTTTGGGGGAAGGGGTATGGGGTGTTGGAGGGAGGGGAATGGGCTGTTGGGGTTGTTGGGGGGAGGGGGCATGGGGTGTTGAGGGTTTTGGGGGGAGGGGGGAGGGTGCGTATGAGGTGGAGGGTGCAATCACAATGATGTTTAATTTTCAATACACCCGTTGTGTGCAAAATCATATCATGATTGGACATGTTAATTTTGTGTTTTATTCAATTCATGAGAGTGCACAGTGCCCAACTCCCCACACACCCTGTGTCCATATGCACACGATCCCAGTGCCAAGTGTAGAACTAATACAGAACCAACAGCATCTCAGTGTTTTAGAAGAAATCGTCAATCACTGATTGGTGCACAGCATGGCCATCTTGTGTATCACGACCTGTCAGGGGTGCTGCTTCTCCTCCATCATAATCTTCATCCTCACCCGGTGCATGCAGGTCAATGTCAGGTGGCAGTGGTATGTTACTCCGGATGCACATGTTGTGCAGCATGGCACAGATCATGGTGATCTTTCCCACTTTCTCAGGCCCATAAAGGAGTGCTCCACCAGACCTGCTGAGGCAGCGGAACCGTGCCTTCAACAGGCCAAAGGTCTGCTTGATCACAACACGGGTACGGGTATGAGCCCAATTGTAGTCCTCTTCGTGCCTGTTCTGCGGGTTCCGAACAGGGGTAAGGAGCCACAGCGTCAAGGGACAGCCAGCATCACCTGCATGGGAGCACGATGAGGTATGTGTGAGTCACTTTCTGACATGACACCTGTACCTATCACTCTCATGCCTGCAGCTATTTGGTGTTGACATGCACATGTCCCTGGATGTCTGCACACAAGTTCATTTGTCACAATGTGTACTGCACTATGGTGTACAGGTGTGGATTGGTTATCCAGATGATGCAGGGTGTTCACTTGCATGCTGTTGCAGATGTACTGTGGATGCCTACCACTGTATTTGCACTCATATAGGTGATGTATAGTAGTACTCTGTATGTATTTCTACTAGCAGCATTGGCACAAGTTTTATCATGATTTGTCATTCATCGGTTGGTATTTCCATGGTGGCATGCAGCACGACTGTGGTGGAGGACCAGTGACAATCAGTGTATTCCCTTGGTGGGATTTATTTGTGGGCATTCATGGGTGCATGTCCTGTGTTGTGCTTTGCTGCAGTCATGTTCATTACGCATATTCATTGAATGTTGCTGGATCGTGTTGCAAAGGGTACGCTCAGATGATGTGAAGTCGACGCATTGAGGGATGTGCCCTGCTTGAAATTCTGGCATATTGGCATTGGTGTGCAGCATTGATCTTTTGTATAACATTGATGTGTCATGTTCAGGTTGGGATGTTTTTGGCCACAGTGCTTGGCATTGTCCAGTCACAACCCCAAATCGCCCGGGTGGAGTATGCATCCCCCCATCTCCAATCTCACCCAGCTGGAGTATGCATTCCCCCCCACCCAATCTCACCCAGGTGGAATATGCATCCCCCCTCAATCTCACTCAGGTGGAGTATGCACCCCCCCCCCAATCTCACCCAGTTGCAGTATGCATCCTCCCCAATCTCCCCCAGGTGGAGTATGCATCCCCCCCAATCTCCCCCAGGTGGAGTATGCATCCCCCCCATTTCACTGCCATGGGCCTGTCAGGCGACTTACCGAGCAGCCATGCACGTCGACCAGCATGTCGCTCCATGTATCGGGGTCGCGAAGAGTTCAGCAGCACCATTGCATCATGAGTAGATCTGGGAAATCGGGCACAACAATGTGTGATCATCTTGCTGGAGTCACATACCATCTGCACATTGATGAGTGGTATAGCTTACGATTGTGGTACACCACCTCCATGGCATGAGGGACCACCAATTCAACGTGGGTGCAGTCGAGGGCACCGATGCAATTGGGCATGCCTGCCAGTGCATGGAAGCCAACTTTACTGTCAAAGAGCTCTTGGGCAGTCCGTGGTAGGGATATGTAGTTGCTTGCATGCTTCAGGAGGGCATCCAGCACTTGGTTCAGCATGCATGAAAATAAAGGTTGTGATATGCCATGCAGCTGCCCCACTGTGTGCTGGTAAGTGCATGCGACCAGGAAGTGGAGCACAGACACTACCTTCAGTAGAGGGTGGATGGCAGTGCGTATCTCAATCAGGCTGACAATGTCGTCCAGTATCATGTCGACAATGGTGGTGATGGTGTCCCGGTCCAGGCGGTACAGGGTGTGGATCTGCACAGGGGTTAGGTTGTATGGACTGGCTCTGGCTCTGATGCGAGGGATTGGTGGCTGCCTACGTGGTACCACTGGCTGCACTAGTGGAACGTGCTGGGCCTGTCTCACCCTCCTTCTCCTCCTGCTTCTCCTCTGTGGTGCCTGTTGTTGTTGTTGCTGGTGTAGCAATGCAGGCATGTCCTCCAGCCCCAAGATTGCAACAGCAAGTGGGATCATTTTGGTGTGGGAGTGCTCCTTTTGTGCTTGGACAGACTCCATTGCCTCCACCTGTGGTGATTTGTGTGCACCTGTAGCAGTTGGGAACACAGCAGATTGCTATTTACGGGTGATCCGCGATGCCTGTAATACCGGCATTGTAGTGACCCTATTTACTGCCTTCGGGATGCCGTCCTGGTATTGCCGCCGCGAAGGGCGTGTGTACGCGCGCATGCCGGTACAGAGCAGCACGGTTCAGGCGGTGGCGGTAATGCCGGGTTGTCGACTCGTAATGGCGCGGACCGATAGTCGATGCCGGTATTACCATTCCACCTTCATTTTTGGTTTACCGCAAATCTTGTAATGAGGCCCATTGGCTTAAATGGGAAATGAACAGTTCAATCTCACTGCATGTAAAACAAAGTGAGATGTCAACTCAATCCAACGTAAAATACCTCCTTGAGCTGTGTGCTCGAGAATATAGATAGCCCTTATGTGCAGTCAGTGTGCTGATCTTTAAAAATAATAAGATCATTCAATTGTACAAAAAACGATATCATAGATGTAGCTGACATTGGACCATGGTTTGAAGGGCCGGCACCATAGCCTAATGAGGACCAGTTTGATAATATATGTTCTGTGAAGGCCGTAGTTACTTAAACTATATTAGAAAATAAGAGCACGTTTGAAGGAGGCCTTTCTAATCCCATAAACAAAGTGCATGTAAATACCATGCAACCCCTCATTCTGAAATTGCACAGTGAGATTCATATGTGATTTGAAAAGGGAGGCTATTTATAGGGGTTCAATACAATCTGAAAACCATGTTCCCAGGTTGGGTAGGTGTATCAAAATTCAATAGTGTGTGCATTCATTTGAAATTGAAAACGTTACGTCCCTAAACCAAAACATGCAGATCTAAATTATTGTAAACATAGTGTAAACTGCACACACATATTAGTAGCCCATAGGACCACATTTATGTGAGAAGTAAGAGACTGGAAAAAGTTATTTGGTTTTAGAATGTATGTGTGTCATTGGGGAAAGGACATTTTTAGCACTATTTGCAAATGCACTTTGAGGTGTAATTTGGAAATGTTTTAAAAGGAATTCAAGGATTTTGATATAATGACCGACAAGTGGTAGAAGTGTAACTAAAATGTCTTCATGCAGACAGGTCAATTATGTTTCTTTGTTATTGTGTAACATTGTGGCAACTTTGTTTGTTTTATTTGCTTATATAGCGCGCCGAACCCAAGGGTATTTGGGCGCTTTACTTATAGAACAACATGGTTACAGGATAATGTGACATGCATTAAGAAGTACAGTAATGAGCATGAAAATCTACAAAGATATTCATAGAGAACTACAATGATATTAACAGTAATGTAGAATAAACATATTAGAATACAGTGATATATAACATGAGGACTATAATATGTACAATGTTCATGATAGCCATAGCTTGGAGTAGTAAAGCCCTAAATCACAGACGCAGTGGGTGAGGTGAACTTGGGCTGGGGATGTAGTAAGTGCAGAAATTAGGTCCTGTTATTGCGCTAGAGCCTAGTGGTAGTTAGTTTGTGAGAGTAGCCAGGATTTTACTTTGTGCCGGAAGGAGAGGAACATAGGGTCTGACCTTAGAGCCGGGGGTAGCTGAGACCTGAATGCACTCTGGTGTGATTGGCCGGCTGGCTGTCCGGCAAGGATCGCTACCCTGCTGGGTGAGTGACAGCCAGGCTGAATGAATGTGGGGAAAACTGTTTAAAAGCAGGTCTCTGGGACTTGGAAAGCAGAGTCAACCACTGAAATGAAAGAGCCGAAGAGGAGAGGAAGGAAGAGGACTGCTGCAACTCCTGGACGACCGGTGAAGCCCTGATGCAGATTCAAATTGCCTGAAACTCCAACAACAGAGAAGCCTTTCAAGGTTAACTTCTTCCCTTGAGTTTGGTGGGAACATCCAACTCGCAAGCCACCTGGACAACGTCCTATTCTGGTTGAATTTTCTCCAGAGTGCTGTTGAAAACCGGATAGCCAGAGGGAAGGAAACCAGTGGGACTTTAAGGCACTCACACCTTAAACCGACGTCTTGCTACAGATTTTGGCCTCTTACCTGGGAACCTCCCAACGTCCTCCTTCTTGTCCCCAAGTCTGAAGCTCAGGAACAGCGAGATCTGCTTGAACTGCCAAGAACAACTGCCTCAGCTACAGCTTTCTTCATTTAACAGGTACAGTGCAAACGCGGTCCAGAAATCTTTTCGGCCATCGGGAAAGTGCATGAAACTTACCTCAACTATGAAGGCTTGTCCTTCCCTAAACATTTGTCAAACTTTTCGCCTAGCCAAATCCTTTCAAAATCTGTGGCAAAGACTTAACCGTTACATACCAGAACCATTTACTTTGGGCCAGGTCTATTGCGAAGAATTGCTGATTGTATTTAACTTGAACCTTTTGCCCTGCTTATGATTGTATTTAGGCTGTCTATTCTTATAACCTTGTCTTTTCCTACCTTTTAAAGTATCTAAAGTGTCATTTTGCTCACACTTTATTTTTGAGCTAAACTTGTTTAGTTACTTACCGGTTGGATTTTTGTGGTGTATTAGTGTGTGATATTGAGCTGCTTATGCTAGTGTAATGTTTTATAAATGATTGAGTAAATAAATGTATATTCTTTTACTGTGAAAACTTGAGTAAGTGTTTACTTGAATCACTGTATTGGTTGGTCCTTTTTGTAACTTGTTCTACTTCTCACTTAAACTCTTGAGATAAGTCTGGCTGCTCAGCCATCGCTACCACTTTACTGTGTAGTACAGGCTTGTATCAAAGGTGAAATTGTGCTTACACTTGTAATCCTAATTGCCTGTAGTGTTCCCAAAGGGTACTGAAGGTGATTCTGCCTCTAACACACATGTGCTGTATGGCCCTAGCCCTGAACTTCAGTTCTTTCCCCTTAACCCAGTGGGTTTCCTGTAAAAATAGAAAGTGCAGCTGGAGCCTAGTGAATTATATCACCACCATCAATCTTTTAGTAGGAGAGTTTAGTCCTCGTACATTTAGAGACCCCACCGTCAGGGAGTGAAGTGTGTCATCCATCAAAAAAGTGGAAATATCTCATGGCTCCATCTGAGGAGCTCCCTGTGTCCTTCCCCCCGCTTAGCTTCTGTGCGCCATAGTTGCCCTTGAGAATTCCTGTAGATCCAGTATATCCTAGAAGGCTTGGTGAGCATAAAACACAACTCCAAAAAACCATCACAAACAGCCTTCCCCGCCCCCACCCTCTCCACCCCTGAATGCCTGGGCTCGGAGCGATGCCAGCTTTGTCGCTAGACCAGGCCACCAGTGTCTCCCCCTCCGGGCTCCCAAAATTAACAACAACAACAACAAGAACCCCCCTCCCCACTGGAACAAAATATGAACAGAGAGCAATCAAGATCATTATGCATCAAGCACAGGTATGAATGAGGCCCATCACATGGACCTCACTGGCGACAACAAACTAGAATTCGTTAGTTCGGGTCTCCCTCCACATGTAACCCTTCTGAACTTTCTGTGCCCTCGGACCTTGGGCCTTTCCTTGGTAGTGTTGGATCTAAGAGGGGCGGAAGGTGCTCTTTCTCGGCCAGCTTCGGCGGTTCCACACCCAACAGTTCCTGGGACACCCTGTGAATATCATCTTCCGTAACCAAAGTGATGTATCCCTGAGCCAGTGATGACAGGGAGCAGGAACCAGGCTGGCTCAGGTTAGTGTAAAAGGAAACAGGCTTTATTCTTCTTGGTTACATAGTATAGTCATAATAGGTAGGAGAGTAGGTGATAAGCCTCTGCCTTGGTTCCCAGTCCATCTCCCAGTCCCAACCGTAACTCTCTCTCTAGAATCCCCAGACCCCCCACACTCCAAGCTCCACTGAAACATTCTAGGAGGCCCTTGCATATACTCAGCCATTCAATACAGTCATACCAGGATACCAGCCATTCATCACAGTCATACCAGGATACCACACATCCCCCTCCTTAACAAACAAACAGAAATCAGAATACTCTCACCATCATGTTAGGATCACAATCAAAGGAAACCAACACCTTCTACCCCGGCCTGCCACACCGGGGTCTCAGTGCTGCCACCACCGAGCGCATACCTTGCCACATGGACAATCAAATCTAAACTACCAACATTGACCTTCCTAAACTACCACCTTTTGCCAGAACTGCCACTCCTGGCCTCAAGCCTGCCACACTTCAGCACTAACCCTGTCTCAACGAGACCAACATACCTTCCAACATATAGTGTAGCCAAAACGTACACAATTGGCCTGAACAAAATCCTAACATGCTAGCAACAACAAAACCAACAGTATCCAAAACAAACACATTTCAGCCCTTATCCCTTCTCCCCTAAAGAAAACACAGAAAAGGATGAATATGAAAGCAAGAGACTAACTGGACAAAGACCACATAAACCACAACACAGCCACAAAAGACGTGGTGCGTAAAATGTGCACAGTCCCTACCATGCAAAACGAAACTTCCATCCAAGCACCAACAAAGTGTTCAATTCTGGCACCTGCTAAAGGTTTCCGCTACAAAAAAAAAACACTGAAACCCAGTGCAAGCACAACAAGGTGGAAAAAATGTAGTGCTTCTCCGATGTTAAAATTGTTTGATAATAGAAAGTTTTATAAATACATAGTGTCCCCAGTGACACTCAAAAACTAAACTCAACGTCTGTGTGGTAAACTCGCAGTAAACCTAACTAGGCATAAAAAGAATGAACATCTCTCATGAACTACACTTCCTGACACCACAGACATTAGGAGTCCAAAAAAATCACTCCTAACCCTGACACTATAACATTCTATAGAAGACTAGTAAACAAGAACACTAAACAATTTAGTGTAGAGCCTCCTACTATAACTTCATGCGTACCACCTATGCCTCAATGTCTCCTACTATAGTGTCCTACTATAGGATGCTTATATATAAAGATCCTCCCCGAATAGGATGCTTCTATCTAGAGATCCTCCCCGAACACAAATCACTTATTTGTGTTTAACCTCCAAACACCGGTCTCCCTAGGGTCTCCACAAGGCATCACACCTGGCCAGCATGTGATCCTCACCCTCAACTACATGCGTGCTACCTCCCACACGCCTACTTCTCCCAACATACGCACTCAAGACTGCACACACCCATTGCAGTAACATATTCACTTCTAACTTGCTACTTCACACATGCTCCCAACATACACATGTATGTCAGAACATACCTCCAGTTGTATGCTCCCAATGCACACTCATATCCAGATGCATACTACCAATGCAACCTCAACACACATGCACACTCACTAAATTGCATTATTCATTACACATGCACACAATATTTGCCCACTAACACCTACTGAAAAGGGATGATAGACACTAACAGACATGTTGTTGATCAGGCACCATTCTGGAAGTGTGTCACCTCAGACATAACATTTTCATTTTGAAACAATCCCTTATTTGTGTAATCATCAGTAAAATACAATTGCTTTTTTTTCTGTAATTGTATTATAAATTCTGTGGACATTAACATCATATAAAATTCAAAACATCATTGTCTCATTAAAACTTCATTTAAAACTTCATTTAAGAAATCTTCTAAACTATTTAAACCCTGCGCATATACACCAACATTCCCCATGTACATGCCATACACGATGAATGATAAACGTTGTGCATGTATGTTCAAACAAGTAGACTATCTGTATTTCGGCTCCCTTTGCCTTGAGCAACATCCTATACCTCAACACACGCCATGCTCCATACCCAGCATTCACGCGACAACAGTGCTCCAACACACACTAAATCCATTTATAGTTTTGACCGCTATGGTGCCCATAAACTAGTCATCGTCTTTTTTAAAACAAAACACTTCTTTTCAAATCATGCAGCCAAAATCCTTCCATGGCCGTTGCATCAATCATTTTAAAGGCTTACATAACGTCAATATAAAAGAGCAAAAGTTCTCTCATCAACCTCCATAAAGCTGGCAATAAATTAAAAAGCACCTCTACTTTGTGCAGCCATGTCCCTTAAAGTCAGACCGCTTGAAGCAACACATGAAAAAAAAAAAACATTTGCCTCGTTGCCGCATACATTGCCCT
The DNA here is from genome assembly GCF_040938575.1 of Ambystoma mexicanum. NCBI lineage: Eukaryota > Metazoa > Chordata > Amphibia > Caudata > Ambystomatidae > Ambystoma > Ambystoma mexicanum. The sequence goes on along the minus strand of NC_090936.1, from coordinate 850,147,025 downwards.
ATTGAAAGTACTTCAAACCTCCATGAATGCTCCACTCTAAGCTGGTGCTGCATCCGGCATGACGTTCATGTCCATAACACAGGCGCTGTGATGACAAATAAACGTTCCAAAAACATCATCACTAAACTTCGTTCCATTGCGCAAGGTGTGTGGCGCTGCCCGTAGTGACGGGCTTACGCGGCGGCGTGACGTAGCACGCCGCCGCCGAATGTATAAATAAAGGGGCGTTCCCGGCCGCGAGCAGAGCGACCGGGAAGCCCGAACCGAAAGGCTGTGTGCGTGTGTCCTTTCAGGTGGGGGGGCTTACGGGAACGCAGCGGGGGGCTCAGGACCGCCCCCCAACAGTGGCGACGAGCGAGTGCGGATGCCCGGGCCTGGCGGTGCAGGCTTCCGAATTTTTCTGCATACACGGAGCGCCTGGATGCTCCGTCTTACGCCGTGGCTGCGGCTCGTACACGCGGCCGACGGCCATTTTGTCTGACAGGCCGCGGATGTTCTCCGAGCTCCGGTTTGGAGGGGGAAGTGAATCCGGGCCTAATTTTTGGCAATTCTGCTTGCAGGCAGCTTGATCTGCACACCCATGTTTGGATTGTGGACTTTTATGTAGTTTTGGTGCAACTATGTCGTGTGAAAGCCAGGAGAAGGGTTAATATGGCTGGACCTGCTTAGCCTACACCATGCTCATGGCTTAATTTTTGGGACACCTATACATTGGTGGATGCCAGCGGATGGAGACAGCAGTTTTCTTCATCCCCTTCATCATCAAGTCGCTGTGGTATCTTCTTCATCCTCTTCATCATCGGAGAAGGCTGCGATTGAGAGCCATTCACGCCTGCATGCTGTGTTCTTGGTCCTTGGAGCTGGTACCCGTCCCAGGTGAGCTGTCAGGCTCGTGGTGTGTACCTGGTATCGGATTTGACTGTTGAATGCACTCACACTGTGGGTGGTGAAGGGTGGCTGAGTTGCGGCCTCCAGTACAACTGGTGGGGGTGCCTGTGCGCTCAGACCTATGCTTGACTCTGAAGACTCGGATGACGGGGCAGGGGCTGCGCCGATTCCTCAACAGCCTGGGCAGCCTCCAATAATTCCAATGCAACAGCCGGTACCGGCTCCACAGTTGCCCCTGCAAGGACCTCCCACAGTGTTGCCAGCTGCCCAACCTGGAATCCCCATCATGGCTCAGGCGAGAGCACCTGCGGCCCACGCTGCTCTGCAGCCCATTCCGGAGTTGGATGCATCGGGGCCACCTTCGAGCATGGGCCCCCGGTGGAGGAGATGGGTGAGTCGCCTAGACATGTATTTCAGGGCCTCTCAGGTGACGGACGATGACAGCAGAGTGGCCACCATGCTGTATTCCGCAGGGCCGGCGGTCCAGGAGATATTTGAATCCCTCACACCTGCTAATGCCTCCTATGATGCGGCCAAGGCGGCACTCCTTGCACATTTCCTCCCCCTTGCTAATGTGGACTTTGAGAGATTTGTCATGCTGTCCGCCAAACAGAAGGATGACGAGACACTGACACCTTCTATGGTCGTTTGCGCCGCCTCTCCCTAGGATGTGCGTGGACGGACGCAGAAGACATGATGCGCACGATGTTAATCCAGCCATGCTCCTCCGGCAAACTCAGGAGGCAGGTCCTCAGAGAGCCAGGCATCACTCTGCCCCGCATACTGGAGCTCGGCCGGTGCCATGAGGTGGCGGAGGCTCGGGCCAATAAGATGGAGGCAGGATCCCGATCAGTGAGATCGGAGGAGGTGTGCGTTGTGTGGCGAGGTGGCAGAGGCATGAGACGTCCTGGTGGTGGACCCCGGGACAGGGCAGGCAGAGCCACGGAGTCGTGCCAGAAGTGCGGGTACGACCTTCCTCACCCGACAGAATGTCCGGCGGTGGGAAAGACCTGTGGCAGATGTGGATTGGCCGATCACTTTTCAAGGGTATGCCGTGCAGCCCTGCCTGTGATGGTGTCGAGAGGCCAGCCATGGACGTGGATTCCACGCCAGAACCCGCCGCCAAATGTGGCCCAGGTGGATCAGGGAGAAGTGGATCCCCAGGTGGAGGGTGCCGAGGAGGAGGACGAGGAGAACATCTTCTTCGTCTCCAGTGTGGAAATTCTGAAAAGGAAGAGCTGGAGACAGCCCAGATGTGTGGTGGAGGCCAACCACTCCCCAGTCCCGGTGCTCGTGGATACGGGGGCCTCCGCAAATGTAATGGCCAGAGGACATAATGACACGCTTGATCCCCTCCCGGGTCTGGACACACCGAAGGCTCGCATCTTTGCGTTTGGAGGGCTGGAACCGATACCACTGGATGGTGCCTTTGTAGCCTGTGTTGAACATGACGGCTCACAGATGAAGGCTCGCTTCTATGTGACTCCTGTGAGTGACAACACCCTGCTCAGCTGTGCCGCTGCCGAGGCCCTGGGGATTGTCAGTTTCGCCTATTCAGTCTACTTGGAAGACATCAATGATCTCCTGGACAAGTACGCAGCACTCTTCAGTGGGATCGGGAAGATGACCGGCGAACCGGTTCGGCTTCATATTGATGAGTCGGTCCAACCGATTGCCCTGAAACATCACAGGGTACCGTTTCATCTGAGAGAGCAAGTGGACAAGGAGCTGGACAGTTTGGTAACATTATCGAAAAGGTGGAGGGCCCGACCCCCTGGGTGTCTCCGATCGTGGTGGCCAGAAAACCTAAGCAGCCTGATTCGGTCCGCATCTGTGTCGACATGAGGCTCCCTATCAAGGCAATAAAGAGGGAGCGGCATCTCACGCCCACGATCAACGACATAATTGCGGAAGTACAAGGGGCTCGGTTCTTCTCGAAATTGGATCTCCGAGCAGGTTACCACCAGGTCGTTCTTCACCTTGAGTCCAGGTACATAACAACGTTTACCACCCACCGGGGGTTGTACCGATACAAGAGGTTGAGCTTTGGAGTGTCATCTGCCGCCGAGGTGTTCCAGAACATCATCAGGGGCGCCCTGGCAGATCTCGAGGGCGTCCTCAATATCAGCGATGACATTCTGGTGTTCGCAAAGACAGAGGTAGCCCACATGAGGAGGCTTGGTAAGACCCTTGAACGATTCCAATCACTGGGCCTTACCCTGCATAAGGAAAAATGCGAGTTCATGCGCACCTCCATTGAATTCTTCGGTTTCGTGTTCAAGGAGGGAGGGGTATCGCCCGATCCAAGAAAGGTCCAGGACATCAAATCGGCACAACCTCCCGAGTCGGTGTCAGATGTGAGGAGTTTTCTGGGGATGGTGACCTACTGTGGACGTTTCATCCAAAACCTCGCCTCAAGGTCGGAACCACTCCGGGCCCTGACGAAGAAGGGGTCAGCGTGGCACTGGGGCCCACTTGAGCAGGCCGCTTTCGAGGACATCAAAGCTGCCCTCACGACTGAAGACACCCTGGCATTCTTCGACCCAGCCCTGGAGTCAGAGATCGTTGTTGATGCCAGTCCTTTTGGCCTGGGCGCCGTGCTGACTCAGGTGGATCGCAACGGGGGAGTTCGGCCAGTGGCATATGCCAGCAAGGCACTATCAGAGACTGAGCAGAGGTACTCCCAGATCGAGCGGGAGGCCCTGGCGGTGCTGTGGGGCTGCAGACATTTTCGACTCTATGTCTTGGGTCGTCCGGTGACGGTGGTAACCGATCACAAGCCGTTGCTTCCAATCCTGGTGGGGTCATCGTCAAAGCCACCGGCAAGGATTGAGAGGTGGATGCTCGCCCTCCTTGAGCATTCTGTCACCCTGGTGTACCGGCCTGGGGCCAACAATGCGGCGGACTACCTGACCCGCCACCCGGGGGTGTGCGGGGGAGAGGGGCACGATGTCTGTGAAGAAGAGGCTGACAGCCATGTACAGATGGTGGTGGAGGCGGCCACACCAAATGCGATGCCGCTGGCGGAGCTGGAGGCCGTGGCGGCCCAAGACGAATGCTTTCAAGTACTGAGGCACTCGATGCAACACGGCTCCTGGAAGTCCGTCCTCGAGGCTGTGGCCGGGCGGACACATGAGGCCAAAACGACGCTTGTGCAGCTGTGGAAAGTGAAGGACGAGTTGTCGTTTTGGGAGTCGGGCCTGCTGCTCCGCGGTGACCGGATTGTCGTCCCCTTGTCAAAAGTGAGGGAGGTCATCACGTTGGCACACCATGGTCACCAAGGCGCGGCCAAGACCAAGGCACGACTCCGGTTGAAGGTCTGGTTTCCCGAACTAGAAAAGAAGGTTGATGACTTTGTAGCGGCATGCGTGTGGTGTCAGGCAGCCTCTCCTCTGCAACGGGAGCAGCAATAGAAGTGATGCCCCCAGGCACCCGGTCCTGGGAGGTCGTCCACGCGGATTTTGGATCAACGTCGGTGGGCACCCACTTCCTGGTAATTGTCGACAAGTACTCTAGATATCCAGAGGTGGAGTTCGTCGAATCCGTGGCGTTTGAGCATGTGGTGGTGGCGGTGGAGAAGATCTTTGCAGCCCACGGTTTTCCCCACACCCTGTGCTCAGACAATGGGGCTCCATTCCAAAGTGAGCGGTTCTCCGAGCTAATGGAGAGCTGCGGGGTGCAGCACAGGAAGGTGTCACCGCTGTGGCCCCGAGCCAATGGCGATGCGGAGAGACTCATGCGGACTCTTAATAAGACATTCCGGATCGCCCAGGGACAGGGTCAACCCCTGCAACGGGTCCTGTACCAATTCCTGCGGGTGTATCGAACCACCCCGCATGCCTCGACTGGAGTGGCTCCCGCAGAAGCGCTGTTCAAGAGATGTCCCCGAGGTCTGCTCCCTGAGGTTGGGGAGAAGGAACCGGGAGTGATTGACAACCAGCGGGTTGCAACAGAAAGGTGAGTGAGAATTGACCAAGAAAACCTGCGACGGGGTCTCCGGCCTCAACGGCTTGAGCCGGGTGACGAAGTTCTAGTCCGCAACCGACACCCCCATGGGAAACTCTCACTCCCCTATGAACCCGAGCCTTTGGATGTTGTGGCTGTCAAGGGATCCATGGTGACGGCCTCGGATGGGCGATCTGCCGTCACCCGGAATGTGAGTTTCTTCAAGAAACTGGGTGATCCCCGGACTGAAACTCCGCCTGAACCTGACCCACCAGAGGACCCCGACGCTGGAGATTTCCGGGACGAGATCCCAGACTCCCCAATCCGGGGAGCCGCAGCTGAAGGACACCACGGGCCGGAGGTAGGCAGGAGGTACCCCCAGAGAGCTGGGTGAGGGAAACCTGCTTACCTCAGCGAGTATGTTCTTGAACACTTAGCATGTAAACTGTGATGAAGGGATCCGGGTGGTTAACAATAAAGGGGTGTTGGGTGTGCAGTGGTGGTTTATAGTATAGCTGTATGTTAAAAGTTATGATCATTAAACGTGCCGTTGTTGTGGTTCCTCCCGAAAAAGGAGGAGTGTGGCGCTGCCCGTAGTGACAGGCTTACGCGGCGGCGTGACGTAGCACGCCGCCGCCGAATGTATAAATAAAGGGGCGTTCCCGGCCGCGAGCAGAGCGAACGGGAAAGCCGAACCGAAAGGCTGTGTGCGTGTGTCCTTTCAGGCGGGGGGGCTTACGGGAATGCAGCGGGGGGCTCAGAACCGCCCCCCAACAAGGTGTATCTCCAAATCAACACAGAAAACAGCAGTACATCAAAACTTCACAGGAGGGCTTTTCAGTTTGCAGGATCCATTAAAACCACGGTTGTAAATCCTAATTGTGACAGTTCATGAGATGCGATTAAAGCTTTCCGCATACCTAGACTTCTTTAATTCAGCTTCCGCACGTCCCGGTTCAAAGCTGCTATTTCATCTGCTTCCATCCGCATCAATCAAACTCCATTACCGCAACACAAGGAAAGTTCATAACTCCGTTATTGGAAGCACAGGCTCACTAGTTCCTGGTTTGTCATCACGCTTTATGCACGTTTAGAGGGCCGTTCCTCTAAAGCTGGCCTTCTCCATCGGAGCTCCGAACAAAGGTGCAGGGCAGACTCCATGCGTTCCAGCTTAACGGCCAAACTGGAAAGCAGGGGTTCAACTGGGCGTGCGCCACCGAGGACCCCTTGGGACCCTCCAGAACCGCCCAAAAACATTGCACCAAATTTCTTTTGTTTTTTTTAACATTACCTCCACGGCAATGCTCCAACTCCGGACTACATGTCCCATCAGCCCTTTCATCATAGGGAGCGCAACGGTGCTCGGATCCAAAACTTGCTGGCTGTACATTAGTGGTAACTTCCTCATACCACATGGCCACAAACCTTCCAACAAGGTTGTCATTCTTTCTGCCCCATGAATGGGCTACAGGCCTCTCCTGCATTCTCTCTGATACAATGGCCTCCTCCTAGCCAATACGATGTTACGGTCATCACTTTCCTTGCCACCAGCTGCATTTTCCACCATTAGCTCATCAGAAAAGCGTTTACTTAAGCTGGTACATCTTCTCCTTAGCTTGGCTCTCCCAATCCAAGACATCCTCGTCGCCAAATGATGTATCCCTGAGCCAGTGATGACAGGGAGCAGGAACCAGGCTGACTCAGGTAAGTGTAAAAGGAAACATTCTTTATTCTTCTTAGTTACATAGCATAGTCATAAGGGGTAGGAGAGTAGATGATAAGCCTCTGCCCTGGTTCCTAGTCCATCTCCCAGTCCCAACCGTCACTCTCTCTCTAGAATCCCCAGGCCCCCCACACTCCAAGCTCCACTTAAACATTCTAGGAGGCCCTTGCACATACTCAGCCATTCAATACATTCATACCAGGATACCAGCCATTCATCACAGTCATACCAGGATACCACACAAAGCTTATTTATAGCCCTCAAGTTCAAAGGAAAGAGAGAAGGGATAGCCCCACCAATATCGCACTCCCTTAGATTGAAGCATTTTCGTCAAGGGGGAGCAAAGCCGGCGTCTTGCTAAGGTGAAGGCCGACAGGTCTTGATAAATCAAAATTTGCGCACCTTCCCAACCAACCGCGCCTCTCTTATACGCTACCTCCAAAATGTTACTTTTCTCAGAGAAGTAGTGAACCGCACAAGGACAGATCTGGGGCCCCTGCTGGAAGCTCAGGCTCTATGCGCCCTGTTGATGGTTGGTTTGTTGGTGTTAGCATCGTCGAAGAGAGACCTGACAACAGCGCTATCAGCTTTGATAATATCGGATTGCGTTTCGCCTTCTCGCTCCGGGAAGCCCAGGAACCGTAAGTTACAGCGGCGCTCCCTGTTCTCTAAGTCGTCCAGCTTCAAAGAACACTTTTCTTCTCTTCTCTCCAACTCCGCCAAGCGCATATAGAATTGGGTTTCAAGAGTATTGATTGAAGCCATGTTGGCTTCCAGTGCTTGGACCTGCTCATCAATGGAGTCAACTTTTTTGTCTAATGTGGCCAGCCACACAGCGATATCCGCTCTAAAGCCCTGTATTTCTTCCAGGAGGGCGGCCATGCGCCTGGTGACGGAGTTGGCGTCGACTGATTCTGGATGCACAGGAGTCACCATGTTGAGGCGAGGGGGCGAGCAAGGAGGTGCGCGGTGAAATCTTTGCAGAGATTCAGTCCAACTCATGAAAGCACCCGGCCAGCTGAAACACAGACTAGGCCCTCTTGTTAGTTACTGTGTGGCAGAGGCTCGTCAAGTGGGACGAGGGCATGCACGGATAAGAAGGCCCCAGGGAGCCATATCCAGAGACCAAAGCAGGAGGAGGCCGTGCTGTAGAAATGCTCGAATTGTAGAGTGGGCGCCGCAGGGAGACCCTGCAGTAGGCTCTGGATGGTAGCTGGGGTAAGAAGTGTAGAGCTCCAGTGGTGATGGATGGGCAGGGCACATGAATCCTGCCCCCTGGGGTGTGCCTCTCCACCCTCCCGTACTAAAGGTTCAGTAGAGGGCTTTGGGCGCCGTCCAATTAGCCCATGGGCTCCGGGGTCCTCCCCCCAACGCACTCCGGCGGTCGCACAGAGGGGGGCAGAGAAGTCTCCCCAGGTAATATGGAGGGGGGACCCGGAGCACTAACCTGGCACCTGGGTTGGGGTCTCAACCCCTCGATCCAGCGTCACTGTGTTCGCGCCATCGTAGCTCCTCAGGCAGGCAGAGATGGAATCCGGCTCTCTCCTGAGTAGATTGTAGCAGAAGCCCAAGCACTTTGCGGGGACAAGACAGGGACCCCCCCCCTGTCGAGCCATTGTAGGCCGCAGCAATGTCCCGGCGGTATTAAGATCTATAAAAAGTTTGTGGGGCACCACCCACGGCAATCCCCCAGATGCCCTGTGGCTTGTCAGTATTGCGGGGTGTTAGAGAGGGCCCTTCAGGCAGATGGAAAGAGGGGCCCTTTCCACTTGGGAGCAACGACGGGGTGGCCTTGGCCGCGGTCAGATCTCTGCGATGCTCCCACCATGCGACCCCCCCGCCTCACTCCGGCTCCACCTCTCTGAGTCCTGCAGGTGGGTGTGAGCAGCGGGAGTAGGAGTCAGCTCTCCTCCGCGGGAAGCAATCAGCTCGAGTCACCGGCTCAGCGCCACCCTTAGAGATCGGGGTTTTGCACGTTAGGTATACCAGGGGTTCACACAGCCCGCGGGGGGGACGAGGCTTCTCACTTGGGGGGGTAAAGGAGGGACTCAAGTCCCCTTAAGCGAGCCCAAGGAGAGAAGCAGACAGAGATGCGTCAGACCATCTTGGCGCCCCCTTGTGGTTCATAACCAAATCTTTTAACTCAATGTACTATGTTGGAAAAATATTACCATTCATTTTTTGGAAGGCAATCTCATGAAATGTCCATTATTGGCTCTGATGAATTTTGGTCATATATTATTTTTGGAATATATTTAGTGTTTTACAATCTCATATTTGAATTATGGAAATACATTTTAACAAAGTTGCTTCAGTGATGATGCGCATGAGTTAGAAATGATTGTCTTGTTGCTGAATTTTACAATCATTTAATATGGAGAGGAATTGGAAGTATATGTTTTGTTTTGTAATGTTTCTGTAATTGATTTTTAAATCCATATTTATATGTAATGTAATTTGTTATATTGTGTTGAAGATTCACTTGTTTAGCTATATAACACTAATTTAAAAAAAATATATTCCTTGGCGTGGGGTCTATATGAGCCCTGTAGAGGGGATCAACCCTGCCATATCTTCTTTTTCCATTTTTGTATCTTCAGGTAAGGATAATTGGATCAACACCACTTTACCTTGTTGGGGCATTCGGATGACTCCCTTTATTCCAGTGCTCTGTAAGGAATGCTTAGTTATTCAAGTAAAGAGAGGGGTTGAAAGTCTGGTTTAGTATGATATAGTTATACAACAATTTCCATTTTACAGCTTTCACATACTTCCTATTTACTTCTTAAATCTCTACACAATGCTACAAACGAAATTATACTTTACTTTATAAAACATTAAACAAACATTCATCCTTTTAGCTAAACATGTATACTTACCATTTTACAAAGATTCCTTTTCATTCAGAGAGCGTCTCAATGGGAGGAGGAACTGATTCCTAAATCCGATGAAGGCTTCATTAAATGGCATGTCTTTAGCTGGTTCATATGGACCCAGTATTCCGCCATCTGTTCCCCTTTTGGAATTTGTATTTGATAGGCAATGGGAGAGAGCTTATCTGTGATCTCAAAAGTCCCCTGCCAAAATGGGAGGAATGTGAACTTTTTGGATTATTTCCTTTGGAAATTCTAAAGATAAACTTGATCACCTAACTCAAATTCCTTTTTAGATGTCCACAGGTCATAGTAGGTATTTATGCTTACTGAAGACTTCTCCAGGTTCCTCTGAGCCCACGTAAAAGCATGTTGAATATGCTTTGTCAAGTTCTCTACATATTCCATAGTGGTGGAAGTGTTGATCAACATCTGTTCCTGTGTTCGGTACAATAGATGTTGAGGCAAGACCATTTGTCTATAGGTCATGCATTCAAAAGGGGACATCTTAGTTGCATGAGTAGGGGTAGACCTCACAACAATCAAGACTAAAGGTAATCGTAAGTCCCAACTGGGTCCCAAATCCACCACAAACCTTTTTAAATTACCACTATTCTCTTATTAAATTGCTCCACCCCCCAGCTGGAAGCTGGGAATTAGGTGATATGCAACTTTCTTTTGACACCTGAAATTTCCAACATCGTAGTCGTTACCCCACTGATAAAATGACATAATTGTGACTCAATCGTTTGATTTAATTGTTCAATAACAGCTGCTGTCTCTGTCTCACAATTTGGGGTGGGGAGACATTCAACCCACTTTGTAAAGAGGAATGTAACATATATTTGTTTCCACATCTGGAACAAATCACTGGTTCAATAAAGTTGATCTGAAGATCTGACCATGATAATATTATTCCTCTCTTTTGTAGAGGAGCCCTGTGAGTGGGAAAGCTCAGTTGGAACCCCAGACATCCCTTTAGATATATGTTTAAGTCTATAGCCATGTGTGGCTAGTAAGCAACCTCACGTCATATCTCCATTGTCCTTTGGACTCCCTGATGACCATCTATTGCTGCATCATGGTCATGAGTTAACATTAAGCCTCTAAATGAGGTAGTCAACACCCACTGATAATAACTAGTTTTGGGTTTCCTAAACAAAAGTTTGTCTTGAATTTTGAACTTTTTTCTGAAATTTGATTAAGACCCAAAGATCTTCCTTGCCCTGCCAATCCAATTTAGATAAGGAAAAGTTGTATGGGTCTTGTAAATATTGGAGGAATCTTCCTATAATTGGGTGTTCCTTTTGGTTGGTAATTCAATCTTTATCTGGAGTATTTCTACTCCACTGGAGAGTAGAACCCTCACTTTCAGTTTGGGCTTGTATTTGAGCGACTGTTATCAGCGGCATTTCTCCAATGAGATGTTCCATTTCAATGGATTGCTCTGGTTTTGGCTAGTTGATCATCCAAATCATTTCCTGTTTTTCCACTTCATCTTTTGAGTCACCCTTTTTTTCCCCCTCCGAAATAGGGTCATATGCTTTGATGTCACTAAATCATCTATTGTGTGGATTAACTGCTGTGTTTCAGGGGTGTGATGTTTACCCAAAGTATACCGCTGGCTTTCCGGTTGACTAAGTGCTCAACAAATCCATTTCATACATAGTCTGAATCAGTTATGATTACCAGTTCCAGAAGCTAGTGATTTATGGCAATAAGGACATCTTTATATGTGGTAATCACTTCCGCCACCTGATTACTTTGGTGACCAATTTTATTATCAGCGGAAGGTTCAGGGATATCATTCACCCAAGTATGCTGGAAGCTAGCTAATAAATCTTTCTAATTTCCCGATAGGTATTCTCTGCATACAATTTAGGAAGAGAAGCAAGATATGTCTCCATATTATTAGCTGTTTGAAATTCGGCTTGGTCTAGGCAGTTCTTTTGGATACAGTCATCTAATATCTGATTTCTGAAGGATAACCCTGCATTGAAAGAATCCAGCAAGTAATCCTTGAGTTAAAGTCATTCCCAGTTTGTATTCGGTCATTCTGAAAATATTGTAGATGCTGGTGGGAGGCCTCAATTTTAATATGCTCCCCATGGATGTATGGACAGTAGTTTTTCAATGCCCATATCGTTGCTAGGAATGATTTCTCACATTCATTAAATTTGATCTCAACGGGCGATAAGGTTTTGCTTTGATAAGAGAACACTTCATAAACCTGCTAATTTTTCTGATTTAACACTGTGGCAAACAGGTGTCGGAAAATCCAGTTTCCAGAAATAGATGCTTTTTTAAATGTTTTAATTTTTATTCTTGGTTTAACCATAAATATGGTTTTTACTAGATGAATCAAACAAACATTTTATTAAGTCCCTGTCTAGTTTTAATTTTCTTTGTCTGTCATCGTAGTTATTAAAATCAATTCCATGATTTTAGCTGTAGCCGTCACCCAGGCTGTCTTTTCACCTCCAATCAACCGTGTCCACCAAAAGTCTTCCTTGAAGATGTGGGCTGAAGCTAGGATGTTTTTCAGGTAAGGTTTGCTGATGTGGTCGACCCCTGGACATGATAGTAAGAGATGTCTTGTTGTTTTCGACCTCGTTCTGGTTGTTACAGAATCTGCATTTGTTAGATGTAGACAGACCTCTAATTGCTAAGATTTCGTTGGTGTCATGACCCATAGAACTTGCCCCTTCTGGACTTCCTGGTCCTTATCGCGACGGGGCTTGTATTCTTTGTTACTCCCAACATGGCCGTGCCAAGCGACTTGCCTCGCACCAGCCTTCACATCGCACACGGCACGTTCTATAAATTGGCCACGCCTCCGCGGCCCCGCGCATTTCAACGCTATCATTAGGTAGTGACTTGACGTGTGTGTGCTGTTCGGCGAATCCACTATTCCTAGTTCCTGGTTCCTTCTTCCTTCCTTTCACCCCTTCCCTCTAATCTGCTCCCGGAATCCTCATCCCTAGCGACAGCTACCTTTTTCCTGGACATCCTGGAACAGCGACCTTCCTGGAACTCTGAACGCGCTCTGCAGCCGGACGAGACTCGAGCGAGCCTATACAAGACCTGATCCGTCCACAAGAGGAATCCTCCCGCGGAACAGAGCAAGAAGCGATCTCAGGTGAGATGGGGGGAGATTTACGACAGTTGGTGTGGAGGAGGTTCAAACGGGCTCTCAGGAATGTGTTTCTGAGCTTTCTGTTTGGATATTGTTCCACAAAGGCTTGTGTTTCGTGAAGTTTCCATGCCTGTGACGGCAGGCGGGCAACCAGTTTGTATGTTGCGGCTGTCAGATGTTGCAATCCAGTGCAATTCATTCATTTTCTTTAATAAATGCTTTATTTTTGACGGCATAAGCCAAGCACAGGGCTTTGGATACACTTTTTCTAGCTATTTCACAGCCTCTGTTTGAGTGTCCCCCCACTCCCACTTGACCTCTGCATTCAAAAGGTGGACTAAAGGTTGAGTGATCTCTGTGTTATTCACTATGAATGTATGTCTGTAGTTAGCCCATCCTAGGAGACTTCATAATTCACTTAAATGTGTGTGGTTCTTCAATTTCAGAAGAGCCTCAACCTTTTTTTTCTTGGGATTGAGACCCTCGCCTGTGATTTCATGCCCTTTACTTTAGTTCTGCACCACTTTGCTTTCTGAAGTCATAATTTTGCAACTGCAATTTCAGTTGGGTCAATAAATGAAGGATCTCGTCCAGGCATTCTTCCACAGTTTGACTTTAGATTAGGAGGTCATCTGGATAGGCCAAGTTCCCTCTTTCCACAAGGACAGTTATGGCCTTATGCAGGAATATATTGAACGAATTTCCGCTATTAATATACCCAAATGGAGTTCTGGTCCACACATATTGTCGACCCCCATAGAGGTAAGTTACATTGGTGTTCACGACGTACCGAGACAGTCCAATACCCATTTGTAAAATCGAAGGCAGTATATACGTTAGAACCCTGGATCTGTACAATACCCTGATACATATAGAGAATAGTCCACTGTGACATCTGCACCCTCTTATTCAATTCCCTTAGGTCTGCACATTGTCTCTATTTTGCATTGGGCACACTGAAGCAGCCAGCCGTACATTTAAGTGTGCACCCTTTCACCATAGAGGCACGCACAACCAGGCACCCATCCATACATTTAAGTATGCATTTACACTCATACAGGCAGCCACCCATACAGTTAAGTGTGCATCCTTTCACCATAGAGGCACCCACACCCAGGCCCCCACCTATACATCTAAGTGTTCACCCTTTCACCATGCAGGCACACCCAGGCGGCCGCCCATACGTTTGTGTGCACCCTTTCACCATACACTCACACAGGCAGCCACCTACCCATTTAAGTGTACACCCTTTCAAAATACACTCACACACGTCATGGGGTTCAGCGGAGCCCTATTACTTTTAAAAGAAATAGTTTCTTTTTGAAGTCACTCTGACTTCATAAAGAAATTATTTCTGTTAAATGACCGAACCATAATGGAAATAATTTCTTTATGAAGGCAGAGTGACTTAAAAAATAAACTATTTCTTTTTGAAGTTATAGGGCTCCCTCGTTTTGACATGGAGGCCTCCAGCCTGGGGTCTTCCATTTCATGCGGTGGGGGAAGACCTTGGACTTCAAAAAGAAACTTTCTTTTTTTAGTCGCTCTGCCTTTATGAAGAAATTATGAATACAGAGTGAATTTCTTTTTTTTCTCTCCAAGTGGGGCCCCCACCCAGGACATGTGCTAGCGGGGGCCCCCCACACCACAGGGGCTTTTGGGGCCCCCGTTACGCCAGTGGCCAACAGATTTGTGGTGACCAGCCACAACGGGACAGCGAGGTGCCAGCAGAGAAGAACCTGGGACGGCAGTTGTAGTGGCATGGCCGGCAGGCGCTGGAGCACTCTGCATCCGGTGTGTGTGGCAACCCCCACCAGAGATTTGAGTGGTCACAGGGAGTGGCATGAAGTGGGACAAGTCTCTGGCAAGCTGACAGTCGCTGAACAGTACAGACCCTTCCACCGACACGAGACGCCAGAGTGCAGCTCCTGTTGGGCACTCAATCCAGCCAGTAAAGATGCGGATTGGTCAGCGCGAAGATACACACAGTCCACAGGTCGTGAATAATAGGAGGAGCCCTCTGGCTGAGTGAGACCAAGACACATGATTACTGTATACCGTGGAAGACTGCAAGGTTGGATTGGACCCATTCTCTCCCTCACCATTCATCCCTCTAGTCCGACACACTCTGCCAGACATACCTTGGACGCTCTCATCTCCTCCGACATTCCGATCGCCAACCCTCTCACCTGGTCTGACCATTCCCTCCTGTCCTCTCATCTGGATATCTTTGGCCCCCCTGCTAAGCCTCTGCCTGTCTTCTTCTCCATCATTCGACCGATGAATCGAGTGTCAGTTGCTGCCATTGCTGCCACTTTCCTTCCCACTCCCGTTCCTGCCACATACTCCAACACTGACTCTGCCCTTGCTAATTTTCACCTCTCTATCACTAACACACTGGATATCCTTGCCCCTGTCATGAGGATCCGAATGAAGCCTGCCTCGAAGCAAACACCGGATTTGACTACGACCTAGCCTCTCTAAAACGCAAGTGGCTTGGCGGAAGTGGCGGGCATCAGACACATTCTCTACAAACTGACCTGTCGTCTGCTCCAATGGCAATACAGTTTCTCCATTTGCTCGAAGAAGAGGGCTCACATCCAAGCCTGCATCTCTGGGGTCAATAACAACTCTGGTGAACTGTTTAGAATCTGCAAGGAACACAGCAATCCTTCAGCGGTCTCCACATCTCGCCTGCCATCCCTGACCCTCAGTACCTATCTGGCCTCCCACTTCCTTTCTAAAACTCTGGATATTCTTGATCTCTTCCTTCTCTCCTCACTTCCAGTGTTATGTAGACGACATGCAGCTCTCCTTCAAGCTTCCCTCTTCTCATCCCTGACTGTCTGAGTGCTATTCAGTCATGGTGTGCTGCCAATGATCTCTGCCCTCATGCCAGTAACACTGAGATCCTTTCGTTGGGACCCAAGCTCCCACCTTCCCTCCCTCTCTCTGGCTTCCCTCTATGGAACCCCTCCCCTCACCCTCTTGTGAGGCAAAAAACCTTGGCGTCATCTTTGATTCCTCTCTTTCCTTCTCACCTCACATCGCCGACCTTGCCAAGAAGGCCCACTATCAGCTGCACTTCCTCAGGGGTATTATCCCTTTCCTCATCTTCCCCCTGAAATGCAATGTCTCCAGAGCTCTGGTCCTCTCTGGGCTTGATTACTGTAACAGCCTCTTCTTCAATCTTCCTTCTTCCTCCCTTAGTCCCCTTCAACTAATCCAAAATAGGACTGCAGGACTTATTCTTACCCTCAAGACCGGGGACCGCATCTCTCCAGCACTAATTTTCCACCACTGGCTCCCGGTTGCAGCTAGGATCAAATTCAAGACCCTGTGCATCATCCACAAGGCTTTCTGGGGCCTGGGACACTGCCACATCCTACTCTCACTCTCTAAATACCCCCCGCTAGAGCCCTTTGGTCTCCTAGCTCCAACTCTCTGTGAATCAGACGCTTCTCTAAGCAAAGAGTGGGGGTAGATGTCTCTCCACTGCAAGTGCTTCCCTTTGTAATGGTCTCCCTGCCCATCTCAGGCATGAGCCAGATCTGCTTAAGTTCTGAAAGCTCTTCAAGACCCTCCTTTTCTCCCCCTCATTCACTCTCCATCTCCCCTGCTAACACCTTATTCTGCCAAATTGACTGCCTGCCTGGTTCCCTCTGAGTACTACAGGGCTCCAGGCCCCCCGCCCAGTCCCTCCTCCCCTGCACCTACCTGCATTCCCTGGCACTTGCCCTCTGGCCTCCCCTTAGCACTTGCATCTCAATTCGTCACCCTTTTCCCTTCCACCTTAGCACTTCTTTTCCCCTCACACCCCTAACCTCCTTCACACTTCTTGTTCTGCACTTGCACGATCCGAATGTCACAAGGCCTAGTAGGACCATTATTGTATCTTTCTCCCTTGTCCCCCACTCCCTTTTTAGTCTTGTGGCGCTTTGAAACACCATTTGTTTTATTGGCGCCTTACAAATATCCAATAAATTAATAAATAAATGACACCCGAAGGTTCTATAAAGTACCAGAATCGGGAGATTCTACAGTGAGATCATGGCGCTCTAGGAGTATCAATCTGTAGCAGACACTTTGTTCCTCAAAGGATTACTGATTTTTGATACTCTTGTACTGCTGTGGGAGTAAATTAGTGAAATTTGTATTTGGATTTGTACTTATTTAGATGCATTAAGTGCTTTTGTAAAAGCGCTGAACTTTAATAACAAACGGTACAATAATAATGGACAATGGTAACAAATTATTTCAAGCAGTAAGAAAGAGGGTATAGAAATGAGTTATTAGAAAGCAACGAAAGAAGGTTAGCTTTGAGATGGGTTTGGAAGATGTGCAGAGCAGATGAGCAAATGGGGAATGGGATCGTTCTAATGCTTGGGGGCCAAGGAGTGAAAAGGAATGGAAACAGGACGAGGCACAGGGAGATTAAGGAATAGTGAGTAGAAGCTGTTTTTGGGAGTGAAGAGAACATGGGGCGACTCACAAATTAACGATGAGAGATAGTGTTGGGCAAGACCATGAATTCATTTGAAGGCAACAGAAAGTGAAAAAGAATGTGCGCATCGAAAGGAAGAAGAGATACAGATAATAAAGACATATTGGAGGAGTATTGGAGGAATAATCAGCTCTCACTTTTGCACTGATGTCATGCCAGACACAGGTGTGCTTTACCTTCTCTTTGGCTCAACCCACCAACCCTTATGCAATCAAGATTGCTTGAGCAACTAAGCAGCATACTTCTATATTTAATCATTCAAAATATGAGTGTTTTCTCTCTCTGGCAACTGCTCTGACTGCTCCTACCTTTACGGAATAAATCTCTCATTTGAGGCATTTATATTTCTTAAAAAAAGGTCAGGTTTTGGAGTTGGCAAACATATTTCCTAAATCAAATGCACAGTGCCTGCTTAAGACTGAATATAAGCCATGCTAGCACATCTTTCCCTTAGGTAAGTCAGTCTTCTCAACATGTACTGAGTTTATCCGGTTGAAATTCTATCAGTCTAATGGAATGCATTCCCCCTCACTGTCCTCTACTTTTCCCTTAATGATGTTTAAGCTTACGTTTTCTTTGTCCAGCACTTTCCCATGTATATTCTCCCCTGTGCACTGCTCACTCATCCCCCCATTGGTACCCTTCAATTAAGGGACTTTTGTTTATCAACAGCTTTAGCCTGGTTTAGATGTCTCTAGGTTTCTCTCGGGTTTCTTTTAGTCAAGACACCTATCATATCTTGCCATTTCCGGATTTTAATCGAAAATGCCCATCGTTTATGCCATTCTTAATATGCTTAATATGCTGTTCCTGCACTCCAACGACTGTTCAAATCTACATTGAATCCTGGAAATCTAGACTTGTGGTGCCATGAAATCGGACACTTTCCTGAGCACCACTGGCAGCATTATCCACCTTCAGATGGAAAGTTAATGATCAAACGATGGATCCTGACTGCCATGTTTTCTCAGGCCCTGGTATAAAATTAATGTAATGATTACATGTATTTCCCATAGTTTCTTCTGGTGATCTGTTGCATTAAGGACATTATGTGTATGGTCTTTGCCTAATTTGAAAAAGAACATGTAACAGACAAGTTAACATGGTATTAACTACTTAAGGGATTCATTGTCCTTGTTCTGAAAAGCCCTTACCCACCAAATGAACATAGAAGTAGACTAGCTAATAATGGGGGTCAGATACCATTGTCTTGGAAAGGTAATAAAAACGTGATACAGCCAAGTAGAGACTGTTGGACATGTGTTTACTTTCATGAAAAATAGAAACTAGAAGTGGTTTCCTTCTTCCAGCTCATTCTTTGGATGTACCTGCTCTGACCCTCTCAGTCTCAGTATACTCTAATACAAAATGAGTTTTGAGGTTTTTCAATCAGTCTAAAAAAATGCCTTTGCTTGTAAAATAAATGTGAAATACATGACACGATATTTAGTCAATGCTTCAGAAAGTCAGTACTGAAAGAAATTAAGTTATTACTGAAGGTCAGGTTTTAGAATATTGCATTTTTATATTGTGCTTAATGCGAGATTCCTCCTGCAGAATCAGTTTTGCTGGGATTTAAACTTGTGTCCTGCTTGCTGCACACAGATGTTTGGGAAGAGCTTGTAACGTCCTGCACTTATTAGTATATATGCTTCAGTGAAAATGGAAAAGAAAATGACTTAGATCAAAATGTGAAGATTAACAATAACAAGAAACAGAGCAAACAAAAAAACAAAGCTTTTAAAATAAAAATAAAATGCATTTATCTATTTTCGTGAGCTTTTGTGTTTGTGCACAACAGAGAAGTTAGCTAGTGACAATACAAACTTGGAAAAGAGTTTGTTTTAGAAGCTTAACATTCAACGTGAAAAGCGGTTTAGTGTTGGCTCATGGGTGTCACTTTATTGACACTTCTATGAGACAAAACAAATGGAATAAATATAAAGACGGGTGGTGCTCATTGATTGCATTTGAGGTGCGATACTGAGCTTCATTGGCATTGGCACAGTATCGGATGCGACTGGTGAGACTGCTGCTGTGTTGTTCAGTCTCGTCTCTCAATCCAGTGCAGCCTGATACTCGCTGTCATCCGGTGCTAGGTGCTTTCCTCTAGCTCTGGCAGAGGCAGAGACAGAAGAAGCAACATTTGAGAGTTTAACCTGACTCGTCCGAGGAATCCAAGGATTTCGGATTCCGGGAAGGTGTTCTGCAGGATTTTGGTTTCCTGTAGTAAAAGGTATTGAACTGTACGACGGTATGGTGCGGCGGACCGAAGGGAGAATGGCCAGGTCCATGTTATTACTGTGAGTGCTCTCGGAGGTGGGCCGGGATGCGGTTGTAAATGCCCCAAGGGAAAAACAGCTGAAAATCCACACACCCACAGCAGCTGTGCTACGTTAGACCGTGTGAGCTGAAAGCAACCGTCCGCGGCACGGCAACATTTGTTTGCTTGCACCTCTGTTAGAGGCAGATATTGAAAAGCTGGTTGGCCCCACACATTTTCCATAACAAAAGTAAGTGGATTATTAACACTTAGAGGGGGTTTGTCCTACGGCTGGGAGACTGCCGGATTTCCTTTCCTTTGATCCCAGTTCGACCCCTGTCGGTACTTCCCACACCAAGTATCAGTCGCATCTTTTCTCCTGCTCTAGAGGGGCACCAAGGTAACTAATGAGGAGGTAGAGAACACTAGAAGCCCTCCCCAACAGTTTAGCTTGGGAAGAGGCTGACCCATCAAGTTGATATATTGGAATACCCGTGGGCATAAACACCTACTGCATAAGGAGAGGTCTATGAATAAGCTTTTTGGCAACAAAATTATTATATTTCAGGAAACGTGTTTGAATAGTCCAGTCTCTATAGAGGGCTACCACCTGTATCACCTGTTGGCCAAGAAAGGAACCACGGGAAGACCTTCGGGGGGGTTAATTATTGGGGTCACCCAAAGTCTGGTTGACGAGTGATGAGGGATACGGTATAGGTGTGGAGATTACCATATAGGAAGGTATTGAAAGCACAAGCCTACTGGTGATTAATGTTTATTTACCTCAGTGTCTGAAGTCCATTGAAAGATTTTTGCATAACCTTGAGGGATGCTTGACAGACAATATTAAAAAGAATGGGGAAGATGGGCTAGTTTTGTTAGGTGGAGATATGAATGCAAGGTGTATTGACACTACGCTGTGCTCTTCATATTGCAATGTTGTATCAAATAACATTATGCTGCAGCTCAGAGCTAATAGTAGGGGGAAGCCATTGCTCGAATTCCTTAAACAATGGGATCTGATAATGTTGAATGGTCGTACCACGGGTGATGTCCCAGGACAATATACTTGGGCTGGTTTTAATGTAGGGCTACTCTGGATTACTTATTAGGGAATAACATCTGCCTGATGTCTATTAAGGAGTTACAGATAAATAACCTGGGGTATAGTGATCACAGTGTGTTAAATCTGACGTTCGAAATGGCTGACTCCCAAAAGCAACTTGATGTTAAGTTTGGGTGTACTGGGGTCCAGGCTAACTGTACTGGAAATACTATGAGATGGAACATCAGAAATCTTGGTACGATAGAAAGGAAAGTCGAACTGTTACCCACTAAGGATATAGAGAGCTTAAGGGCATTGAGTGGTGATAAAATTGAGGAGTGGATAAAGAACCTAGCAATATCAACAGTAACATGCCATATTAGACAATTTGTGGTTAGTGCTAAACATAAAAATGCATATGACCAAGTGATCTGGGATGCTAAGACCATGATGCATAGGGAAATCAGAAGAATTAGTAATGATGGGTATTCTTATGAAATGAAAAAGGAATTTATAAAGCATATTAAGAATGGATATAATGAATGGCATAAACGATGGGCATTTTCGATTAAAATCCGGAAATGCAAGATATGATAGGTGTCTTGACTAAAAGAAACCTGAGAGAAACCTAGAGACATCTAAACCTGGCTAAAGCTGTTGATAAACAAAAGTCCCTTAATCCTATTCAGGAAAGGGAATGGCTAGAGTATATAAGAAAAAGTAAATGTTATAAGTGACTCTACTAGCCCCCCTATATTTGATCCATCGGGTTGGCATTTGAATATAAGTGAGGACACCATTGAAGAGAAAATATCTAAATTAAATAACTCTAGGGCCCCAGGACGTAACGGTCTCGCCAATGCAGTTCTTAAATTGAATTCTAACAAATAGTCTTAAACCTTGAAGATACTCTACGATACAGTGCGTACTACACAATGTATTCCAAGATCCTGGCAATTGACGCACCTTATACCAGTCTATAAAAAAGGTGAACTGTCTTTACTGACAGATTATAGGTTATTATCCTTTCTAGATTCCACTGGAAAAACCTTTGGATCCTTTGTACAAGATGCCTTGCAACAATGGGTTGATAGTGCAAACATTCTGAATTTTGCACAAACTGGGTTTAGACCAGGATGTAGCACCTCACACAACATCTTAATGATGGACACATTATATAGGGAAGCTACTGCCCCTGGAGGCAAAGCCCTCTACTGTCATGACCTACAGACCGCGCCCCTTTTGGACTTCCTGGTCCTTGTCTCAACGGGGCTTGCACTCCCTGGTACTCCCAACATGGCCGTCCAGCATGAAACATCTTCCTTGCTCTACACGTTGGACGTAGCGTGTTCTATTAATAGACCAAGCCCCCCACGGCTCTGCGCGTCTCAATGCTATTGCGAAGTAGCGACCAGACGTGTGCTCTGTAGCTCGCGGTATTGCTTCCCTGATTCTGTCCCTACTAACTCCATTCCTAGTCCCTCTCCTTTCTTTCTAAACTTCCTGGACTCGTGTGCTGAGTAGTGCACTTTCTTCATTCCCGGATTCCTGGATCGTTGCATCCCGGAACTTTGAATGCACGCTGGATTTGGAAGAGACTCCTGCAGCCTTATTCAAGACCCGATCCTTCCGCAAGAAGGCATTGACCAAGAAATCCAGCAAAGATCGGACTCAGGTGAGAAGGGGGGAACTCCTTGACATCTACTCCATCTTCTTTGGTTTCAGGGCAGCTTTTGATAGGGTCTGCAGGAAAAAGCTCTAGAAGAAGATGGAGGGTTGGGGATGCCCAGTATGGTAGTTAAGCATCTTGAAAGGACTACACTATGATACATCTGTAAGTGTTAGATTGGACGATAAAGGGGGGCTCACTGCCCCTATTCAAACAAGTGCAGTGGTTAAACAAGGTTGCACCCTCACACGTTTGTTGTATAGTATTTTTTTGGCGGATCTCCTGTTGATATTTAATCAAGATATTAGCTGTGTACCTAAAATGAGGGACCGCCAGATATCGTGCATGTTATACGCCGATGATCTTGTTATGTTTAACTACACTTACAGTGGTATCAAAGCGATGTTCGAGAAACTGGTGGAATATACAGTAGCCAACTAATTGACTATTAACATGGATAAAATGAAAGTTATGATTGCTAAGCCAGTTAAATGCCCTATATTGTCTATTAGCTTAGGTGTATTAGAGTGGGTTGAAAAATAGCCCTACCTTGGATTGGAGATGAGTTCTGGACGGGCTAACACTTACATAAAAGAACCAAAAAGGCTTAAAGCTAAACAGCTGGTGAGTTTAATCACTGAATTTGCAGCTCATACTGCAGGTTATTCCCTCCAGGGTATTATAACACTGTATAAGCAATGCTTTATCCCCATGGTTCTCTATGGGATTGATTCACTTGCCATGGAGGCCACCTGCTATGGCTAGATAGGATTGAGGGTCATTACTGGAAAACAATACTTGATGTGTCACGGACCGTGCCCATTGAATACCTTAGGCTAGAGCTTGGGCTGCTGTCTTTAAAAGGACGAGCTATAATGAAGCAAGGTATTCTTTACTTGAACAAGAATACCCACTTGCAGTGTGAATTGTTGTCTTTATTGGCAACTTGCCAGAGAGATAACCCAAAAGTTGGAAATTGTGATTTTGATGGCTGGATAGCAAAATGCTTTGGTGATATTGCTTGCACTCCTGATTTTGGGCGGGGCACTTGTTTTAACAAACTGAAACAGATGTACAAAAAGAAGGTATGTCTATGGGACTGGACTGCAAATTATGATCATTTGCATAGTATACGGTCCCATGCTGAAGTGGAAAGTGTTGTGCACAAGTACCTCAAAGCTCAAAGATAAATCATATGCTGCCCAAGTCCAGTCCTTAGAATGTTTTGCTAAGGTTTAGGATAAACCACCTACCGATATTAATAAATCTTGGGGCCAGATACAATATCCCCTGTGGCGAACGAATTTGCCGTATGTGTAAGAGAGATTATCAGGTAGATACTGCTAGACACTTGTTTACGGAGTGTATTGTGTTCAAGAACGATATTATCCGAGTTTTCTGTAGTTTTGTATAATAAAACGAGTCAATAGAATCAGACTCATTTTGGATATATTGTCTTAACTCTGAAAACAGAAGTTTACACTTAGCAGGAAAAAATATAGTCTATTAGTTCTTATATTAAATATTTTTTAGCATTTTAGCATTTTAATATGTTGGCCTTAACGAGAATATGCAAATTGTTATTTGAAGTTTAATATTAGCAATTTTAATTAATTTTAACTATTTAAGGTTGAATTAAATATGTTTTATGGTTACCAGGTGTTTGAGGACTCATTGTGCCGTTGATTATAGTAATAGTGAGGAGATGAAGTTGTTCTCTTGTATTATATAAATTAAGGAAGAGTTTTAATTGTTTAAATTTTAAAGTTGATTTTGAACATTTCTAAAAGTTTAATTACTGAATACAAATAAAGAAATAAATAAAGTTGAGGTGCGATACAGCACTTTTGTTTATCCAGCCTCTGTTATGCTAATCACTTGTCACATTATAATAATATGTTGTTATTAGACACTTATAAGGAGTTTATTTTATCTCCATCCCATGAGTTCCATGTCATTTGCCCAAGCAAATTACTTCGATGTCATTTATTTCGAAGTAATTACTTCACATTTGTACTTCGATTTTTTTATTTTCTTTGAGGGGGTCCCCCATTCACTACTACTAACCCTGCCCCTATCATCCCTTGCTATGTTGTCTACCCGTGGTGTTACAGTAAGGTAATGGGTTATTTGCAGCCATTCGAATGAGTTTTAACTAGGTTTGTGTCACATTTAAATATTTTTAAAAAGACATTTCGGCCGCAAATGCCTCTGTCTGAAAAGTAATGGGTGTATTACCGCTATTAGTGTAATGAAACTTTGAAGCAATACAGCATCCCATCTAAAGTACATAGTTTGTCTAGTTTTGTTTCCTTTCATACAAAATGTAAAGACTACTTGTAACAAAGTATGATTGTTTTGTAAAGTTAGATTTGAAGTAATACGGTATTGTATTGAATAATTTGTAGAAATATTAAAAATATCTGAATAGTGGGAACATACCTACAGAAAAGCGAAAACATGCCTTTGCCAATATTTGTTTATTTTTATTGTAGTTCTCCAGCTGGGATGATTGAAGGGACCCCGCAGCTTCACGCCAATGCATGGAAGGTTTCCTCAGCGTGTTCCAATCCATTTTACATCCCTGTGATGGACCCTTGTGATACAAATCAGCAACATGGTAAAGTCTGTTTTGTCTGAATTTGATTGGATTTTCTGCGTTTATCATGATGACAAAACAATATCCACAGAATTAGTTGGCATTTCCTAAGATTTTATAGTTATATATCTCATCTCTTCATGGTTGCTTGTGTTGGGGATTATAGTTTCAAACCGTCAAAGGAGCATGAGGGGCAGTTTTTCTTAGCAAAGTAATGTTTTTGGACTGCATAGAATTCCGGAACATTTCAAACAGGAATTAGCTTGCTTGTTGGACTGATATCTTTGTCATGTAGGTCTGGGTACAACACAAGTTGAAGCATACATAATGATATAGTTTGCAACTACTTTTTGAATGAATTGCTTGTAATAAAATCCCTTTACGAGTTGTCAACATGTCTGTGACATCTTTTTCCAAATTTTAGATAAACTCAACCCAGGTATTAATATAGCCATATAGACTGTGAAACACTACCAAGTTTCTCATCTGGCCATACATTGGGGAAGGGTCAGTATCCCAAGCGACAATGACCCTTCGGGAGGTCAATAAGGCTGTCAGCACATGGCGGTAGTAGCAATACATATTTTCAAGCTTTGCTGGTGAAGTAATAAAATGTCATTTTAAGAGTGAGCAAAGTAAATAGACTGAGTTACTAAATTAAATGAGGTTTTATTTTGTAGTATTTAAATGACATGGTTGTCTTCATAAGTTAAGCGTTATAAATTCAACTTGATTGAAGTGGAACAGGTTTAACATAAGCATGCATTAGGTGCCATATGCATGTGAACCGTTTATCAATAAGAAAGTGAAAACATTTTCCAATGTTCTAGCCTTCTCGTTCCTTTGTTAAAAATCATGTTGCATGCAGAACAAAAAAGGCACTTCCATAGAGGAAGTGTCTTGTTGAAAAAAATGGTGTCTGGAAATTGTATTGTTGCTTCCCTGTCTGCTTCTGAAGAAAGAGGGCCTGATTTACAAAAACGTTTTAGAATGGCACAATCCCATTGCAAAACGCTTTGCAAATCAGGGCCAGGATGTTCAGAATGCAGTCAAAACCAGTAGTTATTGACTGCTCTCTAAACATTGTAATCGGCATAGACGAGGTCAATAACAATGTCTATGTAGTGATAAAGATTGTTACCTCAATGTCTTAATTTTGTCTTTGTGAATGGGTGTGTGGGTGAGTGGCTGGGTGAATGGGTGAGTTAGAGCATTCACATTGCTCCTACATGCAATCTGAACCGCCTGCAAGCTATTTGTGTGCTGCGTGAATCTTGTTTGATTTCAGCTGCAAGTTCGTTCAATATAATATAGTCCCGGAAACTCTGATTCGAGATCTGAGACTATTCTATTGAGAACATGGTATGTTGGATATTTGTTTTATATCAATATATAATTGATGCTACTAGACCTGACGCCTAAAGAATATATACATTGATGGCGTTATAATAACTGCACACATTATATTGTATATTGTAGAATATGTCACTTGTTTAAACATTTCAGCAGGAATTCTATTTTTCTTTCAGGTGCAATTTACTAAAACCCATGGTTTTATTTCTTTCACTTTCAGTTGGTTATGCAAGTCATTGTGAAATAATCAATCAAGAAATGTTTGCACCTTGCCACGCCTACGTCAGTCCCGGTTTATATTATCAGCTGTGTCGTTTTGATGCGTGCAAATGTGGGAGCAGTTGTCTGTGCAATGCACTTGCTCACTATGCCTACATCTGCGGGAAGCATGGAATAGCTGTTGATTTCAGATCACACGTTCCATATTGTGGTAAGAGCTAGCTTCTAACTCTCTCTCTGACAATTTCTATTCAAGCGCAGTTATTTGTTGTTAGCACCAAGATACCAGCAACAATGGTTATAGACTTTGCCTTATAACATGTCATCTATAGAAATACAAGTAGGATTGCAAACGGAAAAAGAAAGGGGTGTTTGGAAAGCAGGAAAGGATGCAACACAGTAAACAAAAAAATGAAAACAGCAGCTGGGCTAGCGATGAAAATGGGGGCAGACAGGCCATGTGCTAATGTTCTGCTGGCTGTCGCAATGCCCTTGCTTCTCTTTGGACAATACCTAGAGAGGTAGACCATTACCACATGGATATGCAAGCCTGCCCCAGATGCCATTATCACTTAGTTATTTCTTTGATTATTATTTCCGAAGTTAATGGTACTTTGTTTATCATCCTTTGAAGGATGAAAGCTGGATTTGAATTTTCAAAATGCCGGCTTGCACCATGTTCAAGGCAAAAGCTTAACACGTGCCCTTTATTGCAGGGAAATGGATTTTGTGAATTTGTCAAAATGTTGTTTGTAGGCTTGAGTAAGTTCCAGATTGGTTTCCAGAGGGGTCTCTCCTGTACCTTTAACATCTTCATAGCCAATTCTCTTATTTGCCAGGCATGTACTAAATCATCATGTCCTCTCTACATTCTTTTAATTGACTTTGCCACAGCGTTCAATACCATAGATCGTATTAAGCTGTGGGCAAAGTTATACAAATTCGACATGCCTGGGCATTGAATTTATGCATGCTAATTACTACACGGGAACACTGTGTCTCAGGTGAGGTTGAACAGTTCATGGGGGATGACCACACCTATCCTAATTAGTAGGGAAATTAAACAGGGTTGCATACTCACCCCGGCCCTGTTCAATCGTTTCCTGGCTGACGTAGGAAAGTCTCTGCCTGGGATTCATAACCCAAATTGGGTGGCACCAAAATTCCTTACCTGGCGTATGCACAGACTTGGCAATCTTTGACTCCTCATATATAGGGATCAGTAGGAGTGCAGCCGCTGTGGTTAGGTATGCAAAGGCAAACGACCTACACATTCATTTAAAAAAATCAAAAATAATGAAATTTGGGATGGCAAAAGAAAATCTAAAGTATGTATCTACTCCTGATGGTAATATGTATAAGGTTTACAGCTACCAATCTTTAGGATATGATGTAGTAAATGAAAGGAAGGAATTGGCACTGTTTGAAAGGTGACACTCGACTTCGTATCTAGCGACTCTGCCTTTAACCGGAATCGTACCAAAACTGTGCCTTTTTTTGTGTGCCCCCACAGACAGTGCGACTGTGGAGGTGCCCAAAATACTGACTTCCACTACTGCGCCCAAGCAGAGCAGGGGCTGCAGGGGTGTTCCTGGCTCTCCTTGAGCACAGTAACGGGAGTCAGGGGTTGCGGGGGTGTCCCCCGCTTACCATTGCAGTAAGTGGGGGGACAAGAACGTGAAACAAAAAAAACAAAAGCACCCTGCGGCGTCAGCTCTGACCCATGTTAGTGTGGTGGAACTGATGCTGCAAGGATAGAGGAGTGCAGGCGGCACACAGAAGTGTGCCGATTTAAAGCAAAGTGGGGTGGGGTGGAGGGGGAGGGGTCGGGAATCAGAATGCAGGTCTGGGTATGCGGGCAAAGTGATCTATTTGATCACTGTGCCCAGCCTTAATTTATCGCTGATTCTGAAGTTTGGGCCGATATATTTGAGGGATATATTTGGTGCAACATATTGGGATTATCTGGAGCAACACATATTCAAGCAATTCGTATAGAGCTGAGCTTCCCTGAGTCCTGTAATTCAAATGAACTGGGGCAATCTTTATCTAAAAATTCGATGTGCAGAGGGAAATACGATACTTGCTACCCTCCAGGACGAAATGTAGAGTGGCTCTAGCCCAATTCTGTTGAATTTCGAAGTGATCAATGAGAGTTTTTTTTTAGAAGATAGCTTAGTCACATAATTGGAATGAGAACCTTTGTATGCTTTTGGACTCCTTTAAGAAGTGCGTGCGAGCCTGGGATTGGGCCCACAATCACAATCATGTGGGGCAGTTGTCTTCTCTGAGTGATTATGCCAGAAGGTATTTTCCATACAGAAGCACCCAGAAATATGTTTTGCAATTTCCTAGTCTTACTCTCAGAAGGATATTCATGAGGATCAGTCTAAACAAACTTCTGTCTTCGCAGTCACGGGTTCGTAGCTGGGAATGCTGAAGGAAGAGCGTTACTGTTGTCTATGTAATCGTCTATATAAAGATTGAACTGTGACAGAGACAATAAGACATGCTCTTACGACCTATCAAGTGATGTATACATATTACCTTAGATATTACAGACACTTTTCAGAAGGCTTTCTGGGGAACCAGAATTAACTTTTTTAGCTGAATGGGATTTCGGGATGTAGATTGGCAAGGGCCATTGCTTTGGCTCACATATGGCAAGCCTTCGAGCGAGAACTTGAACCTGGAAAAGTGATGTTGTTTGTCGTAAGTTGAGGTTTAGCACTCGAGGAAAATGGTTGCACAGTTTGGTTGTGTTATTTAAATATGTCTAAGTATTTTAACCTAAACGTTTGTATAGTTTTATTGATGTTTTATTGTTTTGCTATTTGTGAATATTTCTAAGGAACAATAAAACACAATAAAAAAAAAATTAGGCTTCAGGCACCTATATTGGAATTTGCATGGTTTCACTGTGGTTTCTGCAAAGAAACTGGGATACAGGCTGTCCATAGCTCAGGGCTCTCAAGTCAAAGAGACTGTGATCACTCTGACACAAGGCAACATACTGGGGCTAAAACCAAAATGTGTAGTTGCTTTGTGCAATTACTCTAGTCCAGGAAGTCTCCTAGGCAATATTTATTTCAAACTCAAATATCAAGAGGCTGAATCACTACTTTGACTAGCACAAACTTCTTAACTTCTGAAGATGTTCGGTCACCACTTCCTTTTCCCTAAAGAAAGACTAATTGATGACAAAGTTGAAACACGGACATAGCACTTCCAAAAAGGATGCACTATGAGGCGGAGAAACAATGCTAGCTTGGTTCTAATTAAAATCTCTTAATAGGGTTTCCCTTTGACAGTTCAGCCAGCCCAGGAGCACTCCCTCAGCTGGAAAAAGCAGCTGAGGGAGGGCTCATTGTTACACTGGGCTGGTTCCTCGGATCCTCCATAATGGGTGAGGGGGCCACAAGGTCGACACCCTCTCGCCCATTATGCATGAGCCGCCAGGCTCGGACTGGCCTACAGGGCAATGCCTGAACCAAAAATGCAAAATGTTAGCGTGGGCCAGTATTTTGGGTCACAATTGGCCACTTTCTTCAGGCCAGTTGCCATTCTTGGCCAGCATGTGACCAGAGTCTGCTGGACTGCCTGTGTTTTTTAATTTTAAAATCTTGGAGTAAAAGCCATTAGCCTCTTTGTTGTTTGAAGTTGGTGGGCTGTAGGTCATAAAACGTTGGGATGCATCGGCTATATAGAGATCTCCCACTGCAGATAATGAGCAGGCCGGCCCTGTGATGTCATGAGACTATGCTGACATCTGGCATTCTATCCGGTCCTGTTATCTGAAGCTGACCACCATTTCGATCTGAAAACCTTCTATTTTCTTGTATTTTTGTCAGAGTTAAGCTTCCCTTGGTTGCAGCCTCTGTTTACACAGATACTCCCTACACTCTAGTCATGCACTGGCTGCAAATAAATGAGCCTTCAGAGTCAACAGTTCTTGCAATGGGGCAAGTTTGTTGTGAACACCATTAGGGCAGGTCAGACTTTATTGCAGTTGTAAATAGCTGGGATGCAAGAGCTTCAAACGAATTCCCTCTTCAGATCCAGGGGCCAACAGACTTGTAGTGGGGAAGCCAATTGCAAATTCTTCGCAGAGACCCACAGATAGTCGTTGGCTGAATGAACTCACATATTGCATTTTCTAACATCAGCCTTTATTCTATGAAATACCCTGTATTATACTGATCATGGTTCACTTTGCTTTTGCATCAGTGGTTTTCCTCTTTCTTTTCACACAGCATTGGTTTTTAAATATGACAGTTGAAAGTACAGGGCTGTTTATTTCAGACATTAATAAATATATATTTAATTATCTGCTGTTCGTTTTTATGCTGAAAAGTGGGTCTGGATTGTCATAATGCACGACCTTTTGAATGGTGGCAGTTTCAGTGAAAATGATGCATTTATCTCTCAGCCAGCACTGTGATGTGCCTTTCCAATCTGCATTCTGATTAAATTTTTTGTTTCGCTTTCTCTGTATTTCAAATTCAGAAAGACACCCACATAGTCTGCCTTAATAGGCCCATTTTGAGTGTGAAGGTTTTTGACAGCTGGCAGGTCATTTGTCCAGTGGGCCTTTCAGTTCTGTTTGTTTGGGGCCTTTGAGTCAACCCCACATAGGTATCAGGGTGTGCTTTTCAAAAATGTTGCATGGATGCAAGTGAAATGTTTCAAAAACTACACGCTAGGAAAAATTGCCCTACTGCAAAAACACGTTTTTCCAATTGCATGTTTGCACCTGCATTTTCTCTGCTGAAACATTTTGGTTGTGCAAATCAACCTACATAATGAACACACTTTCATTCTCAGCCTTCCAGATTTTTAAATTTTTTTTATAGTTGAACAGGGTTTTCACATAGCGTTAAATGTGACTTTCTTCAGGATTCTTCTGTAATAAAAGGTTTTATTATTCCCCAATTTCACAATACTCAATGGGCCTAATTTAAAAATAGTTTTGCGTGGCGCAAATGCACTTTATGCCAAAAAAGTGCACTCTGCGCTGAACACAACTGTATCCACCAATTCACAGATCGGTCTTGCGCTGGTCCTTCACACAATGTGCAATGCTCACGCGCTTTGCGTGAGGCAGGAGAGAAGAAGAAGTGGGTGGAATATGCAAACCATCCCATTAAAGTAGGGAAATGAAGGATAACATGGGCGTTGAGAGCGAGGCACCGTGCAAATGTAAAAACACGCCCCATGAAGTGCAAACAGACTCGTATTTACAGAAGCAATTGTGCGACTGCGCAAACTGTAAAGAACTTACATTTTACTGCCACCTGTGACCAGACGCAAGGTAGGAATGCTCTATGCAATCCCAAGTATAAAAAGCGCAATACTAGATAAACGTTTCAACCTTGCCTGTTCCTACATTGCTCACATTCTAACTACTTCATGGAAGGAGGTGGAGGAGAAGGATGAGGGGGGCCCAAATCTTCAATACACGCCCAACAATATTTGGTATGCCAGATGAGGAAGTGTATGGTACATACCGCTTCCCCCCACATGTCATCCTTGATTTGGTTAGGGAGGGGGAGAATGACCTGGTGTCCCCAACCATGTGCCCTGCCAGCTCTTCCCCTGGGATCGTTGCCAGAGCCCAGGTCCCACCTGGTCCACAGCTTCTGGGTTCACTTCAGCCTCGCTCTGGACTCAGGGCCATTGGACGACGCCTGCACTGTGGGTATGGGGGGTAGTTTGCTTGCTGCCTTCCTGGTGCACACGTACAGCTGCAGGGGAGGCATCCGGCAACAGCCGTGCCATGCAGACTCTACCTTAGGTGGACACTCACATCCACCATTGTGCCCCCACGGAGTGGGGGCTAAAGGAGACAGGCCGAAGATAAATATATGAATCAACCAGGCCAGTCGCAACTCAGGCCATCAGGTCAAACCACCCCAGCCAGATGGCCTTGCAGTATCTCAAATAAGGGTTCCTGGTAAACCTTGGTCGTTCCAGGTATACTATAGGCAAACAAACAGAAATCGCCAAGGCTATTATGTCACATTCCCCACCTGAACTTTTTTCAAACCTGTACCATGGAACTCATAAAACCATCTGTTTTTTTATTTTGTACCAGAATAACATATATCCACCTTTTAAAGAAACAATTAATTTATACACATTCGTTGGCCACAGACAAGGCCTTCATATAATATTTTGTACAATGATAACAACACATTATCTGTTTTAGACACAAGATCCAGACCCTGGCATTTTCCAGTGTCTTATTTCAATTCTTTTTTTTGTATAAAACCTGCCCTAATGTAAGCAGTGCTAGTGGTAGCTGCATATAAAAGGTCGACACAGTGTGTTTCGGCTGTCTCTTCACCCACCCACTGCAGTGTCACAAGTATGCAGCCTTCATCAAGATGAAATATAGTTTCTAGAGTACACAGTGTTGCAACCTGTACAGTAGCCGCAACTTCACGCTGGAGGGCTCGCTCCTGTTCTCGCTGATTAATACATTGACTGGGACCTGCAAGTCTGCACCTAGAACTATTCTGCTAGTGAATACTTTTGATTGCCAGCTACTCACACCTCTATAAGGTTGTGGGCACTGAGTACGTCCATTAAGTGGATAATTTCTTAAATATGGGGCTCATCCCCTAATGATGAATTGACTGGCTACTACTCAACAAGACACAATACACATTTGGCTGTGAACTCTAGAAACTATATGTATGGGCAGCACCATACATTTTCAGGGCTAGTTGATTTGGCAGGTCAGTTCTTACACAAAGTTGCAGGGCCACCGTACTCAGGTGTCAAGTCCTAAAAATTAAAGTGGGGAGACTCATCAACAAAACCAATGGGATGTGACATTGCCAGAAATTAGCATATCAAGGTGAAATATGCACATTTCATTAAATTGGCTTTGCATAACCACACAAATTGCACAGGACAAATGGAATTTGCCTTTCATAAAATCAACACAAACACAAAACAAAGAGGATATTTTTCTCTAATAGTGTGTTTGTAAATGTTAAAGGTTGTGCATGTTTTAAACTCTAGGAACCAATACAAATGTTTTCCCTGGGAGTTGCAGTACCAAAATGCGACATTTCACCTTTAGTTGTTTGTTATTTTTCATCAGGTTATGTAGTGCAGTGGTGAAGTGTCCGGCCTACTCTTTAATTCATAAATTCAAAGAGGTCATTCAAGGTTTCTCATTTTAGCTGGGGGGACTGGGTCCACCCTCTGAATAAAGTGGGTGGACTCCGTTCCCCCACGTGTACCCTCGACTTGAGCCCTGACCGTCCTGCTGTCTGTGTTAACCAATGACATTTTCTATGGTCTGATGAGTGTCAGCATCAGGCTACTCCACCCAGCTTTTGCTTCGTCCCACAGCACCAGTTCAGCTTATCAGATGTGGCCCAGCTAACACTTGGATTAGATGCCGAGGTCCACACCAGCAAGCCGGGATTCTCACCCATTAGAAGTTTGTGGATGGTTGGAGATCTTTTCGGCACCACAACCTCTCATCATTCGCTTGAGCAGCTAGAATAGGGGTTTCCAAACACCAGCTTTCCTGAGAGGGACTTGGGAGGGAACCAGCTACTAGATGGTTGAATTAGTCTGTTGCCCCTATCCAGAGGTCGGACGACCGATTTGCACGTTAGGACCTCCACAGACATCCACCGGACCTTCCTCTGGCTTTGCCCTGCTTAGGCATGGTTCTGCTTATTTTGTGTCATTCCACATACACTCATGCTTTACCTCCCCTTCACAACCAGTGTAACGATCCGGTGGTGCGCCTGCCGCAACGCCACAAGAAGATCACACCGGAGCCAGCATGTGCCAGCCCTCACCTTCATTACGCCACAGGGTTTTGTTCGACCCTCAGATTTGCACACGTGTTGGACTCCTCGGTCCATGTTTTAGAACAGGTCAGGTAGTTAAGCAACATCACCAAAGACACTTGGCAGCTATTCTGGGCCTCCCTGCTTGGCGGCACAATGCAGTTGAGCTCACTGAGGACACTCCACCCCAGTCAACAGTTGCCCCAGAAGCAGGGGTCCATGTGCCCCATCGTCACCCCAGCAGCCCCACGAGGGCCCGGGCCAGTTGACAGAGGAGGGTGAGGCAACACTCAAACTCCCTCAGACCCATGGACACGAGGAAACTGCTGCCAGGGGGCTGTGACACTCTCTGGAGCAGAGGAGGGCCACCAGCCCCAGGGGCATTCACAGCTGACCCAGTGCCATTTGCCATGCTCCTCCACAGAGAGGTGGGCTGTAGAAGCTTGGCCTATGCACAACTTGTGCGAGAGGAGAGGCACCTGCAACACGCATGTCCACCACTAGAGTGCTGAAGGGTGGGGTAGCACCACGCGGAACGGTTGTCATCCTGGACAACTGGGGTGAAATGTGCTTGGTAGAGACTGAGGGGGCATGGCTCACCTGGGCCTGCAAGGCCATGCGGGCCCCTGGACCTTTGCTAAACAACTCCCCTTCCATTCTGGTCTGACCACTGTGGAGCTGCCAGGCTGCTCAGCCTTCGATCTGTTTGGAGGGTAGGGCCACCCACATAAGGGGGCCCTGCCTGAGGGGGCATACCCTTGAGGCGACATGGTGCCAAGGCAGGTGGTGGCTAATGGCTTGGGAGAACAGCCGAGGACAGGCCGGGAGTCCAACCCTAGATGGAACAAGTGCACCAAATCTATCCCATGGAGTGTGGGGAGGAAGACAGAGAGGCTGCCTTGCCATCCACCTGCAAATCAGCAAAGGTCCTCTTGTCGACCAGGCATCCTGCTGCATGTGAAAAATAGTTGGCCTCTCTGAGGAACGCAGGAAGGGGAGGGGGAGTGGCTGTGGAGTCACATTGTGATTTGGGGTGTACCTTGGTGGTGCATGTACTGTGAGGAGGGGGAGTAGTTGCAGAGTCATGTGCGTGTGCCAGATTGGTGGAAGCACAGGGACTAGGATTTGTGGGTGTAGGTGCAATTTGCATTTGAAGTACACAGATTGGCTGCGCAATCTTACCGCATACGCTAACACCTTAACATGCAATTTGCGCTTTGGCCCATTTTCTTATGCTGGAACGGTGAAGGGCTGTGTCGACCCTGCTTGCAATCCAACCTGTAAAGTGGAGGTTCTTCTCATGTGAGGGGCATACGCTTACCTATCTCACTGAGCTATCCACCCCATTTTAAGTATACTAGTGCACAACCAGCCTCCTCGGTTATACTCATAAGCATCATGAATTTAAAGTTCTGTTTGCAGAGTAGAGCAGATAACCTCGATCTGTTCCCTGTGTCACTGCCCATGCGTTAGAGGTACACACATCAATGAATTTGTCACTTGCCTATTGTTGCCTCACCTATTTCCATCAAATGTGGCATTAGTGTCAGTTTGGAAGATTACTTAGTAGGCCTTTCAAGGGTTCTGTACCAACCAGTTTAATAGTTTCAATGCGGTTTTTTAATCACCCGAACACCACCATAGCAGCTGAGAAAGTGAAAAGAATCCAAGGAGAGGCCAAAATGAAATTGGCTCGTATTTAACCTTTTTGCTGCTTACTACTGCTTTTAAGTGCTACTATAAACGCGGTTTTACTGAAATTCATAGTACTGAATTTACCAAAGTTGGAAGTATGAAGGGCTAGGTCAACTCTGTCCGGATTTCAACTTGTGAAATGCTGCCTAACCCTCGTTGTTAGAGTGGAGGTTAACATGAGCACTATACCCGTACAAATAATGCAGAAATAAGACCCGAAGAGGAAAAAGTAGCAGGTTAGCTTTTATTTTTAAAGAAACATGACCATGGTGCTGTAATTATAATTACACTGAAAGACAACGAACTGGGTTAAAAGAGACAATGGAAGGCGAGCAAGCAGGATCTGTGTATGCTTACATTTTCTTGCACGCAGCATTTACACATAACAGATCTGCCAATCACAAATTACTTCTGTAACGTTTATCTGTGTTAGAATGTGTCAAAAACCCAGTTCTCTAAGTGGGGTGCTGAATAGAAGGACGGCTCTCGTTAGTAGAAGGGGCCTAAGGACAGGTGCACGTATGCTACGCCCCCTTATGAGAGCCCCCGTCCCCTTGCATCCCTTTCATTCAAGGAGGCGAGTGATTAAAGGGGAAACCCTTTAACCGCTCGGCTCCTTGAGTGAAAGGGCTGCCTGCTGGGTGATGTCTCTTTACTCAGAAACAAAAGGAGAGGCCTGGCAACCCAGCCCTTCTCCTGTTTCTTAGTAAAGAGAAGTCATGGAGCAGGCAGCCTGTTTAGCCTAAGCGTTGCATGGTTAAAAGGCTGACGGCGTATGTCAGCATGTCATACTAGAAAAAAGAACAGGCAATGCCTTTCTTTTTTCTAATCCAAAGTGCTGACATCTGTATGCAGCCCTTTAACCATGCAGCACTTCGGCTAAACGGGCTCCATGGGGGTTTGCCGTGGCTGGGGCTAGTCAGGGGTGAGCCCCATGAGGGCCCTGGCTCTGGAGCCTTTTTTGGAGACCGGGGCTCTTCCCACTTAAAGCTCTGCGAGTACCTGAATGGGGACTCTCACTCTGCTATCCCAGCTCACCGTTGTAGCTGCTGCCAATTCGTGATAAAGGAGGGAAGTTGTCGGCCTTCTGCGGCCATGTTAGCAGCTCAGAAACTGCAGGCTCATGACGGAGACATGACCATGCACGACAAGTTAGGCATGGCAGAGACAGCACCTGCAGTGTCCCCATGCCCTCGGCACATAAACAGATGGGTGCAACTCAATTCCAACGCAGCAGCAGTTGCAAATAAGACTTTGAGCCCACCCGCATGCTGGCAGAGTGCAGATGCCCTCTCTTCCCTAGAGAGCCCTCTAACCAAATGTCTCCTCTGCTAGAGGGTAGTTCAAGATTTACACTGCTGCCCCCTTCTCCTCCCTATCATATAGATCCCACGTAGGCAAAGGATAGGTTAAGGGCTTGTTGTTGTGCAACACAGTACCACAGGAGACGCTGGCCGATTGATACATAGCACGTTGCCCTACGCCCACGCAGCGTATCCTTAAAGAACCGAGGATTGGACCCTCAATGGCAAAGCCTGCGTAGGCTAAGGACAGAATGTTGTGCGACGCAGGACCGCAGGAGATGCTGGCCGATTGATACGTAGCACAATGCGCTACGCTCACGCAGGGTATCAGATCGGACCTTGTGTGGCAAAGCCAGCGTAGGCTAAGTGCGTGGTGTTGTGCGATGCAAGTGTTTGGCGACATAGGGGAGTGCGAGCATGCTGATAGCTGTTGACCAGCAACGACCGTAAGGTAGGAAAGGTGCAGGCATGGGGGCAGCAATTACTGCGGACCCACTAAACTGCCCTACCTCGCATTTATTCCTTTCAACATGTGACGCATTCTTCACTGTTTCTGCGCACCCATTAGGTTTCTCCCTCTCCTGGGTAGCCGCACCCGTATTTTTGTGTTTTGCTACTGCTTCTTTGCATTTCTCATGCATTTTTCTGCATTTTCCCTGTGGGTAAGATGTCCCTGCGTGTGCCTGTCACACTGTTGTGTCCTCTAAGCCTTTTTCCTCTCTTGATCGTAACTGAGCCCAGGTGGCTCACCACTGTTCCACTCACTACTGTTGTACTGCTCTTTGTTGACTCGTATCCGTCTGCGCTCTGCTGTTGCTTGCTGTCTCCCTCTGTTCCCTCTTACCCCTTTCCTAGACCCCTCCCTATGTTTCCGTTGTGGTGTAGCTCTGTGCTGTGTATCCTTTTCTCTCCTCTTCTCCCCTGCGCTCTCCCTCCTCTTCTCTGGTTCTCTCAATTTCCCCATCTTCTCCAAATGCTATTATACTCCTATCCTACCCCTCTCACTAAGTCTGGAACGAAGAAGCTCAAGAAGAATACAATGGCCTCCAACCCAGGCCTTCCCATTGCTGACACCTATGTCAGTGCCTCAGCCAGACATTTACCCTTTATATGGTTGCACTGCTCTATCCTTCTTCCTCTTCTCCCTTTAATGATGGCACATGGTGGGAGGTCCTCATGGCTTCCTTCCTGTCCTCCAGAATCATCATTCATGTCTATCCAATGACACTGTCATGGTCCAGGGCCCTCAGCCCAATATCCTCCTATTTGATAGGCGCCTCCCTCGCCTCATCAATTTTCTTACTTCTCCTGCTACTCCCTCTATTTCCTCTCTGGCCCTTCTGCCACTCCCTCTTACCACCTCTCTGGCTCCTCTGCCACTTCCTATGGGTACTCCTCTCTCGTGTACTCCTCCCTGGAAATCTTTAAAAAGTAGCAACCTTCTCCATTTAGCTATTCTCAACTCTCGCCATCTCAGCCATCTCCTTGAACTCCAAAACCTAGATGTTCTCGTTACCACCGAGACATGGTTCAAGGCCAGCTCTTTCACGAGTTTAGACACTCTCCTCCCTGAGGACTACAAGATCCTCTTTGAACCCAGGCCCAATAGGCCCAATAGGCCCAGAGGTGGAGTGGCCCTGATATTTCCTCAGTGGATCCCTTCCTCTATCATCCCCACTCAGATTTATTACTTCTTTAAATGCCTGGTCTGTAGGCTCTCTAACACTCCTGGCCTCTCTCTGACCTGGGCCACCATCTACAGGCCACCTGGCCAGGTCACCCTCTTCCTCTCTGAATGGGCTTTCCTCTCTCCTTTCCTCTTCTTCTCCGCTTCTCCTCCTTGGGAATCTCCACATCCACCTGGACTCCTCAGACCCATCCTCTGGGCTCTTCCGCAACATCTGCGACTCCCTCGCCCTCTCCATCCTTACCTCTTGTACCACACACTCAGCTGGTCACACCCTTGATGTTCTCATCTCTTCAGACATCACACTCTTGAATCCGCTTACTACTCCTCTCTCCTGGACTGATCACTTTCTTCTCTCTTCTCACTTAAAACTTCCTGTCCCCTTGGCAAAGTCCCACCCAGCACTGACACCTTCCTTCGCAGTCATTAGACCTATGAAGCGAGTGTCAGTGGGCGCTTTTGCATCCACCTTCTTTCCCCCTCCAGTCCCCTTGGCTGACTCCCAATCTGACACAGCCCTTTCCAACCTTCACCGGTCTATCTCTTAACACTCTTGATCTCCTTGCCCCTGCCATGAGGATCTGCCTGAAGCCTGTCGCCAAATGCAACTCTTGGTTTGACCCGGACCTGGCCGCTCTGAAACGCAAGTGCAGAGTAGCTGAACGGAAGTGGGGAGCTTCAGGCACACCCTCTGACAAACTAGCCTCTTCTACTCCGACCCAAGCCCTCTGCACGGCTCTGGCTTCTCACTTCACCACTAAAACCCTGTCCACACTCTCCTCTGCTTCTGTTCTCTTTCCCTCTACCTCTCTCATGCTGCCCTTGGCTGGCCCCCCTCCTCTCCTCGCCCCCCCTCTCCTATAACACCTGATGATATTTCTGCACAAGTCTGGCCTATAAGTGTCATCGAAACAGGTGGCCCCTTGCTCCTCCAGAACCGTTAAGGACAACATTGTTTCTCTCGCTCCAGCCTTGGCCAATTTCTGCAATCACTCCTTCGCCACTGGATCTTTCCCCTCTCTTCTTAAGCACTCCCTTGTGTACCTGCAACTACAAAAGCCTTCTGCCGACCTCTGATGTCCGGCTAACTATCATCTGATCTCTATCACTCTGTTCCTTGGCAAACTCCTAGAGAAGTGGGCTATCTCCCAGCTAACCTTCCACACTGAATCTGTTGGTTGTCTCCATGACCATCAGTCTGGCTTCAGAGCAGCCAGAGGCACAGAAACTGCTCTTGTGAACACCTGTGAGGATCTGCTCTCTAACCTCAATTCCAGCACTCCCTCTGTCCTCATCCTCCTTGACCTTTCCTCTGCTTTTGACATAGTGAACCACGCCATCCTGATTAGCCGACTCCGTGAGAACCCCAGCGTCATGGGTCAGGCCCTGGCATTGCTGACCTCCTTCCTGTTGGACAGACCCTCCCAGGTACAGCTTGGGTCCTTTCTCTCCACCACCTCTCTCTCTCCACACGTGGTGTTCCCTAGGCTCACCCTTCAATGCTATCTGGTCCCTTTGGCCCTCCTGACCTCTACCTTCTCCTCTATCTTTCAGTGTTATGCAGATGACACACAGCTCTCTTTTAGGCTACCCTCGGCCTCCTCCCTGCCTCGCTCATTCCTGACTGTCTATCCGCTATTCAGGCATGGTGCACCTCCAACGATCTCTGCCTCAATGCCAGTAAGACACAGATCCTCCTCATTGGGACCCCTGCTCCTGTTTTTGCTCTCACTCTGGCCACCCTCCTTGGGCCCTCTCCCCTTGGGGTCATCTTTGACTCCACTCTCACCTTCTCCCCCCACATCACAGACCTTGCCATAAAAGCCCACTTCCAGCTGCACCCCCCTCAGAGGTGTTCTCCCTTTCCTCACCTTCTCACAGAAGCTCACTGTCTCCAGAGCCCTGGTTCAATCTACGCTGGACTAATGCAACAGCCTCTTTCTCAATCGGCCTAACTCTACTCTTCGCCCTCTGCAACTTATTGAGAACAGGACTGCAAGACTTATCCTTGGCCTCAAGCACAGGGACCACATCTCTACGGCCCTGAAATTCCTCCACTGGCTTTCAGTGGCTGCAAGGATCACGTTCAAGACCCTCTGCCACAAGGCTTTTTGGGGCTGTGGCCCTCACAATCTTCAACTTGCTCTTCCTAAATACCTTCCTGCTAGAGCCCTCTGCTCATTTACCTCTAACTCTTTTTGTGTCAGTCGCTTCTCCAAGCAGAGAGTGGGGGGACGATCTCTCTCTTCTGCAGGAGCCTCCCTCTGGAACGGCCCCTGCCTCTCTCTGTCTTCGGCCAAATCTCCTTAAATTCCGGATGCTCCTGAAGACCCTCCTTTTCTCCTCTTCTTTCTCTCTGAGCTCGGGAGGATAGGTCAGCGGCAACTTGCTCCCCTTGGAAGCAAAGCGACACGGAGCAACACAGGGTCGATCCCCGGGTCCGCGCTTAGAAACCTGTGGGTATTAAGGGTGTTATAAATAACATATCATATCATATCATATCTCTCCATCTCCCCTGCTAACCTACCGCTGTTCCCGCTCCTTCTACTCTGCTGACTGGCTGCTTGATGCCCCCCTTTATCTTACAGCACCAATTTAAGGAGGCCCATTGGACCGGGGTACTAAAAGCTTCTTTCTTATTTGCGAAACGCTTGTGAGAAGAAAAAAAAAATGCCCGCTGGGGAAGTGAATACAAAGTCTGTTAGCCCTTTCCATGGCGGCCATTGAAAGTAATACAAAACAGTAAATAAACAAAATGGCCACCATGGAAAGGGAGAAGGGTCTAAGCATAGTCCCTTCTTCCTTTCCATGACAGCCTGGCGCATATCGGGAGCTGATGCACTGGGGACAGAAGTGTTCCCAGCATGTCTGCTCCTGAAATGGACAGAAAAGAAGGTAAGTGGGGGCTGGAGTTGGGGGTGGCATTGGAATTCTGTGGTTAGGGGGAGGAGGAAGGGGAGAGGAGGACCACTTACCTGGTTCCCCATTGGGGCAAGATGGCAACCTCCAGCTGTGAGAAGGCTCGGATCGTGGTGGATCACTGTCTGGTAATTCCCCCGTTCTGAGCCTCCTCATTGGCTGAGAGGCTGCCACACCCCCTGGCAATCCCCCCGCCGGGTACTAATAAATAACAAATCAATCAATCAATCAAATCGTGGCAGGGAATGTGTAGGCAGTGACGCAGTCCAGGCCAAAGGCAGGGTTGATGCACATTGTAACATGGGCCCTCTGCAGGTTAGAGAGGAAAAAACTTTGGTGAAGGGAGCTTCAGCAATGTAGAGACACTGCCAGAGGCCCAGGTTGCCAAATGAAGTAAATCAGATCACTCCGCAGCATAAACCTGACAACTCAGGCACATATGTTGGCACTCCTGATTGGCCCAACTTTTATAACACATGCTCCCATTAGAATAGGGTGGCGATGCACAGAATATAACAAATTGTGTCCCGGAAATGCCTTCCCACTTGTGCTGCCAGTCCATACCAACCAGAGATGCTGCTTTCAAATTCTCAAA
The DNA here is from genome assembly GCF_040938575.1 of Ambystoma mexicanum. Classification (NCBI taxonomy): domain Eukaryota; kingdom Metazoa; phylum Chordata; class Amphibia; order Caudata; family Ambystomatidae; genus Ambystoma; species Ambystoma mexicanum. The sequence goes on along the minus strand of NC_090936.1, from coordinate 850,104,791 downwards.
TTCCATTTCTCTATCTCTCGTCTCTGTAGCATTGGATATGATCATACATGCCAAAACCAAAAATACATGCATTTATATATAATTTCAAAATGCTCGTTTGACACATAGCAAAGCAAGGTGAGTACATGTCTAAAGAAAAATATCAAAAACACCTTCATTTTAAAGGCTATAATTGTTTATTGTCAATCAACTTATTTTTGTGTTCATTTTGTGTAAACCAACTGTTTAATTTTTAGGTGTTATTTGTAGACATGGGATGTTATATCACCAGTGTTCTTCGGCATGCGGACGTTCATGCTCTTCGCTAGCCAGTGAAGAGGCTTGTGGAACTGAATGTATTGAAGGCTGCAATTGTCCAAATGGAAAATACTTTGACGAATCAATTAACTTCTGTGTCCCATTGTAAGTCTTACTGAATATTTATTTATATTGCATGTAGTTCATATAGCAGAGAACAGACTTTTATTAACAACTGAACTTCATAATAATTGGCACAGAAATGCATTGATTTATAGGTGGATCAGAATTTTCCCGGTTCAATGGTTTTGTCTCTTCATCAAATAAACCTAACTCGATGATTTTTCCAAATCTGTCTTCCACCTTCTTCCCCAGACGTACTCCATACATTTTGTTAATTGGCCCAGTGCAGAGAAAGTGCCAGAACAGGACCGAGTGGGGCTCTGGCAAAACATGTCTTGCCGGATCAGCGCTACATGTATTGCAGCCCTGTCCCCAGACTCAGGGGGCTTGCCCACAACACTAAAGTTTTAACAAACAGGCTTCAGAAGACTCTGCAGCACTACTGAGACTTCTGTAAGCAGTCTGCTCGATGGACCGTGGGTTGCTCGTGTGAGTGTGTGACAACTTGGCTTCAGAACAGGATACTCCCAGCGAGATCTGTCCTGAATCCCAGATATTAGATGGAGGCAACCCATGGTTCAAGAAAAGGACACTTTCAGTAGACTCGGCTGCTTTATATATAAAGCTGAAAGTATGTATGTGTGTATGTTTGTCCGGCTATACAAATCCACACCGTTGAACCCACGCCTACCAAATTTTGCACATATTCCTCTTTTGTCTGGGGCAAGATCGTAGTCTATGTTTGGATGCAAAAATCTTAAATGCAAAACATTTTTGGGATGTGTGTATGTATGTTTGTCCGGCTATACAAATTCACATCACTGAACCCACTGCTACCACATTTTGCATGGATTCCTCATTTGTCTGCGGCATGATTGTAGTCTGTTTGGATGCAAAATATTCACTCTGTGGACAACCTCATTTACTGATGCTCACCCCGATTCACTACAATAGGTACTAGAAGAAAGTACAATTTGTAAAAGTGTCTGAAGCAAAATGTTCGATGTGTTGGTTATTCCTTTAAAATGTATTAGTACTGTATACAGTTCGAAGGTGTTTATTACATTTTTTTTAAAGGGAATCCAAAAAAGAATCTTTTATCACGCCACTCCAAATATGGGAAATGGCAAGGTTACAGTTTACTTAAGTTCATTCACTAGAAGAGAGCACAATCAATGTTTCTTGGACATTTTCTCAAATGTGCTGAAGCCATTAAGTGACTGAAACATGCCTCACAACAAATGAAAATCACTTGGAAAAGCTCCATCTGATGTAGAGGGAAAATCAATATCAAGAGCTTCTGAAACACAACAAACAGCAGCATGACTTGCAGACCAGAGGACAAGAGCAACTTTTTCCAGGGCAAATGAGATGCCAGAGCAAACTGAAGTAAGACTTGGTGACATGAGGACAAGCCCAACATCCTCCAGGGCACATGAGACACCAGAGCAAAGTGAAGCAAGACTTGCCAACAAGAGCAACATCCTCCAGGGCACACAAGACACCACTTAATCAGGATACGGGCAATGCCAGGTACCCCATCTAGTAGGCCTATGAATACAGAAACAGCCAAAGCCTAACTTACTTGTTGTAGCTGTCCAGACCGGAATGTATGTCCTGTAATGTAGAGACATTTTTTTCTTTGGATGAGTAATGTGACCAATTAAAACTGCCGACCCCCAACTTCCATTATTCTTTCAAAAGAATTTCTTACTGAATCACAGTAAGACATGTTTCAAAATAAAAATTCTGGGCATACTTATGTTCCCATAATGCGCTTTGCTTTTATGCAAATAGCCGGGATTGGGTTCTATGAAGAGATACTAACTCCCCATTTTTTTATTCTGCCAATTTTTTGCCACTCACTGGGAAGATTTACCTCTAGGCTTTTCCTCGAGGTAAATCCTCAACTCAAAACCCAACCTCATAATTTGGCATAGTGGTAAAATTGGTGGTAACTCAGTTACTGCCAATTTTACCACTTACCGCCTAACTTGTAATGAGGCTGACTGTATTGTGTGCCCAGTCCTGGGACCACGGCCCCACCCCTTCAAGGAGTAGAGGGTTTCCCCCAAAAAATGTCCCATTTCCAGCACTGACTTGGCCCTAATGCCTTTGCGGCGGCAAAATTATAATTTACAGTTCCTCCCTCAAACTCTCCAAACTTCCTTATCCTCATGAGCAAGGTTTTGGACAGCTACAAATCCTAATCCACCCAAAAACATGCCCTAATGTCAACGTAATTATTGTCTACCTGCTTCCTGGAGATGCCATGTATTTACTTGACTCCTTTGATTCCAATAGTGGCCGACTCAACCAAAACCAACTCCAAAGAGTTGGTTGATCTTTGTGACCCTTTAGATTTCAGCCTGCTCAGCAAATCTTCCACTCACATCAGATGCCATTGCCTAGAGCTCTGCAGTCATTGATTAAGCTTTAAACACATGTCCTATCATACACTCCTTTGGTCTAACTATTTTCTTTCATCATTTAAAATGATGCACTCCTTGGCATACATCACTAAGAACTCACAGCACTGCCTCATTGTTGTTCACTCGAAGAGGAAACTCTAAGCAATGCTCTCAAAGCTGAAATGCTGTACCTCCCAAAACCCATCAGTTTCCTCTTTCTTTTCAACCTGTGAATCCAAATCAGTGGCTATCATTGTCTATTTGGGATCCATCAATCAGGTAAAGCCAGAGATACTCATGCTATCTGACTCACCCAAGACCTAGCTACTCTTGCCAGGAAGTTAGGGACACAGTTATGTGTAGTACAAAGTACACATTAAATAAGTGGTCCTAGGAAACTCACGGACCCAGAGTGATAAATGAAAAGATATATAAAGTAAAAGGGTAAAAAGACGAACATGCCAAAACAATTGTTAAAAGCTGTTTTCCTATACACTGGTACTGGGGTGAGGTAGAGGGATATGGACGTAATGCCTGGCTGGCTTAGTTACCTGTAATCTTAATTACTCCTGCTCCACTCTTCCTCATCCAAGTATTTACCTATGAGGCAAGGTGCCTCATACGTAAGCACTCGGAAAAGGAAGAGGGACTTGGAGGTAATTCTGGGCATGGTAGTCTAGGTCAGCTCAGAGTGTGGCGCGACCTGTGATTTGTTGCTGAGCGCACACAACAATCACCACTCCACATCACAGCCTGTCCAAAAAACACTGTAAATCAAAAATCAATTCTATCACAAATTATATACATAATGGTTTATAACCTTCCTAAGTCTTCTCTTTAAAATGAAAGAATTTACCTCCTTACTCCCCCTTATGCCAGGCAAAGTGATCCCGGGCCTGCCATATAATGGGCCCAGACATCAAAATCACATTTATTTACAAATGGTGGAGACCCTTCCTCTATTTCCTTGCCTCAGGATGAGGGTACGTACATCCTCACACTCCCTTTTGCCGAGTGAAGGGATCCCAGGTCCTCCATATAATGGACCTCACATGTTACTTGATTCTGCAGCGCTGCCTTTCCTCCACAATCAGAGAAGTTCCTGTTTACTCTTTCTTCATATCTTTCCTCATAATATATACTGTGACATCACCTTATGTAAAGACGATGGCCTCATTCCGAGGTTGGTGCTAGTCATGGCGCTATTAGCGACATGACTAGCACCAATACCGGTACCGCCACCGACGTGGTGGTATGGGGACTTACCGGTCCATTCCGCCCTTTGCGGGACCGTTAAGTCCCCATTTGAAATACCATTCCCCATTCCCATTCGAGCCCCCATAGGGCTCAATGGGAAGGGGGAAGGCGGCAATAACGGTACTGTAAATTACAGTACCGCTATTGACCCCGTCCTTAACGCCTGCTAAAACCAGGTGTTAAGAAAGGACCCGCAAAGGGACCTCGGAATAGGGCGTAAAGGGATTACCGGCACCAGTGTCCTTACCGGTGCCCGGTATCCCTTTGCGCCCTGGTCGTAATGACCCCAATATATATATCATCACGTGGCTTTCCACACTCTGTCCATTCACAACAAATCACTCCACACATACCCACTCTCCCCTTATTGTTTTCTCCTGCAAAGGTGCACTTACATCTATGTGTTCTCCTGAGCTCCTCTGATACGGGGTCCTGTCAACGGTCTGCACAATATGGGAGCAGTTCCCTATTCCAAAGAACAGGCAGGCCTTCTGGCAGCACAGATCCTCTTAAAGTCATGCATGGGGACTGGTCGCTGCAGATGCGCGCTTTACACCAGGATGCGTGGCTGGGATACCCTCGACCTCATGGAGATTCTGGGATCATGTTGAGGTCACCAAATTGAAAGGAAAGCAACTCAAATACCACCCGTAAAGTAATCCAATTAGACCTAAATAATCACTGCACCTCTTTGCAAGGGAAAATAAGATGTATCATATGCAAAAAGGTCTCAGATGGTCTCGTAGAACCGAACTTATCTCAAGACGTTACATCTTTTATAGCGAAGGCACCACAAATTAACAATACTATGCATAATAATGAGTACAACATAATCCCTTCACCATCATTGGCTACTGCCTGTAGAACATGCAAATCCCCCATACAGCCCTTGGACCGATTGGCCACATCTAATCTAAACCCATTCCTCTAAACATGCGGTCCCCTACATCATCACGAGTAAATCCAGGTACCTGATTGGTGGTTTCCCATTATTGATATATTTGTAAATTGAGACATCACGTGATGTGCACCCCCTACTTCCAGACGCGATCAAAGTAACCTGGCGAGGCAACCTCTTCACTAACAGACAATATGCCTTCTCATCAACCCAGGCACCGTGGCACACACAAGCTGCCTCCCTGATCTTGTACTTAATTTATTGGCATCACCTCTGCTCCTCTTCTCCCAAATCACGGAACATTCCAGGCACAGCTGCCCCCTTATCGCCTTCGAACCCCAGGTGCCCAATAATGACATGACCGAGGCACCGCTCTTGAGTTTGAAATTCAGGGATTTATTTGCTTTTGGTTTGTTGTCTACTTGTAATTCATATGGAATGACCGCTCATCAGGGAGGACAGTAGTGCTCTAAATCTTCATCTTGCCCATTGGCATCACAAAACTTTATGCCTTATTCTCATGAATTTGTCCTTCACAGGGCGCATCCCTACCAGCTCACATTCCGTTCCCATGCTTTTCAAGCTCTGCAGCTGGACACAGTTAGCACTTATCTGCGTGCCATGGGTGCCTCTGACCTCGGCTTCTCTCGTGGGGACCGGGAAAGGGGATTTGTTTTTGGAGCTGAACTAACATAGCCTCAGCACCACATTACGACCTGCGTTCTATTCTATTCATCGTGTGCTAGGCCTTAACATCCAAAATGGTGACACCCCTGCCATGCTAACACGCCGATCTCGCTTCTACCACAATACCTTGCTGACTCAATTTTCCACCTAATGCGAGCTTTCCCACACATCACACGAAACTATGTTACCTTAAATACAAAACCTAAACACTGGGTCTATATGCTGCCCTATCTATGACCTCTGCAACCACAACAATAATGCATTTTATTGCACTTTCTGTGTTGCTGTATCTGAGTATCTAATATGTGTCAAAGCTAACTAAAACAACGTGTGTGCTTCTGCAGCACCACCTTCAGTCTGCACCCACAATGGTTCATTCTAATAGGTTTTTCTCAAATAGTTTGGTCTTGATGGGACGCTGTACGTGCATCCAGATAAAAGTACGCTGACTCTAGGACAGAAGGGAGGAACAAATCCTCCACTTGGAGTGTGAAGAACGCATAGACTGCCGAGTCGGGCAGAGGGCAGACACACACATGCCAGTGACGCCAGGGAGAAGGGCAAATGGCAAAATACCCACTATGGCGCCATCCAGCTGGAGCACACCAGAAGACATGCAAGGCACCAGGGTTGCTCATGGTGGAGGCAGGCGAGCAGAAACCAACAGAGATTAAGAATTCGACAAGGAGGGTTACAGGAACCTTAGAAACCCAATTATTGAATCTGAGCAAGAAGCACATATACAACCAGAGAGGTTAACGGAGAGAAAGGGGAAAAAAACTGTCTAGGGGGTTACGGCAGCCCTAGAAACCCGAGTAATGACTCTGAGCAACAAGCACATACACAGTCAGAGAGATTAAGGAAACTTGAAAGTCAGAGGGGCCTGTAGAGCTCTTGAGAAACACGTGACATTGGTAATTATTCAAGGAGAATAGATCCTGGAGGGTTCAATCAACCTGTGCAAAATCTAGAACCAATAGAGAGAAACTGGTCAAGGGAGTGGAAAACGAATAAGGAAACCATTTCCCCACGTAGCGAACTTGAGGCATTTGATTTATACAGAGACTTACCAGTGTATCTGAAGAAGCTAACAGGAGAGCTGAGAACACTTCTTTTCTGAACTATTTTTGTATGAACTGAAAACCATCTCCAAAGGGAGATTCAAAGGACAATAGGCTGGACATAGCCTACGCTGAGAGGCTATTGCTTTAGCTTATAAGTTTATGTTCATTTTCCACAGTGGTAGGACCGTTAGTGATTAGGTTCGGAATAAACACCCTTGAAATGTAATCCTTGAGTCTGATTCCTTCTTCTGGTTCACCACAGTGCAACAGATAGTGGTACTCTTGGCAAGCAAATAGGTACAGTGGGTAGGAATAGGGGCCGTGCCCCCCCAAATCCACATTCCTCCTCTGGAGTGGGACTGGGTCTGGCAAATACACTGGTAGGCCACCCTCCCCAGGCTGAGTGGGGTCCCTAACCCCACCTGGCAAGGACAGATATATGGCCGTCACACTATCATGATCTTTCTTGACACGAAGAAACTCGATTTCACCATGTAGCCATTAAGAATCTCAATGTTTTGGTTTATTTTTGACATTGACATTGAAGCTTAAAATGATATTTCAGACTCATTGGAGAAACAGGAGGATGGGTTTGCGCCTGCTGAACCTCAACCTGCCAAGGAGACACCTCTAAATTTGACACTAGCTCTGGTTCCAAACTCAAGATCTGTTATTTAATGTCCAAAGATGACTCTGAGGCTGACGCCATCTCCCATGCCATCTACCCCAACACAGCATTTTACCTGTAAGAGGAATCCAGAATGACCACCTCAATGGAAACATCTGTCAACTATATCCTTTGACTCAAATCCTTCATGTGCCTTGCTGACTGTTGACCTAACCTTTTCTGATGTCATCATAAGGTCTGCAGTTAACCTTAATATAGCAACCTTGCTCTCCAGACATCAAATATCATTGATTTTGAAACATTACATCCCAAACAACCTGCTTAACTCTTGATCCCATTTCTGCAATTGCTTCTGGAAATGTTCAACTGTGTGACCCAAGTCCAGACGGTACAAGATCTAACATGCACCAGATTCAGATTTTCTTCCCATGAGGAAAGATCCACCATCAGAATTCCTATTTGTCACAATAGTACGTAAGGTCTATCCGATATCTACGTATTCCACTCATCTGCATAAGGAAAGCAGAAGGCGTGACTACCAGGTAAGGAAGATTTGCACCACCTCATCTCCATCATTGAGAGCATCAGGCTCCTCCCAGTTGTTTCAAAGGAATTACTGTGATCTGTGGTCTGTGGGACACATTTCATTAATATGCAGTGTTCCTCCTAGAAGAGAATAATACAATTTGCTGGAAGCTGTAAGGGATGGATAAATGGTTTCTGATCAAATCATTTTCACCTCGAAGGATGGAGCTTAAATATCACAAAATATTTACTGCCATTGCATGTGTACTAGAATTTCATTGTGACTGCCTAATAACTAAAAAAAGGCAGAGTGTCTGCTTTTGGGCTTATCCCTATTCAGACTGCATGTAGATACTGAAGTAAATCAAATGAAATTGGAAGAGGTGACATTAAAACGTGAGCACTTCTAAGATAAGAGTAAGGAACTCAGACCTTATTTTCACTTGTCAGGCACGAGGCACTCTCACAAGAGCTTTGCATCTAGGTTTGCCCTATATAAAATCTACCACATATGCAAATACACCCTTGATTCCTTTTGAATTCCTACCCCCAATCTCCCTCTGTCTCTGTGTCCATCATGCTTGATCTAATCTCATAGAAAGCCTAAAGGCCAGCAGATGAAATTTGACCACAAAGGAGAAATATCAATAGCAGGCAGGTTTAGGAGCAATGGAAAGGAAAGTGGGGTCTGTTTCCCTTCTTTGTAACTCCAGGCTACAGGACCAAATCCCTCAAACTCCTGGTCTCCTGATAGCTTTCCACTCATACACTCAGGGTCTAGTTACACACACCCACAGATCCTTGCAGCATTCACGAGTCACTGGGTCAGATTTGACATGGAAATGGGCAATGAATTGGCTCTAGCCCTGATTGCCTAAGAAGTGCCAGACAGACGTCTTTCTTTACACTAATGGGCAAGGACATGGAGAACCCCAATGCACACAGTACCTATGTAAGGCAGTGTGGTGCTTTTTGGCTGCATTTTCACGTTACTGGGCACCCCCTTTCTCACTCTAAAGGTGCCTTGCAGAATCCATAAAAGCAAAACAAAGGGGGTTCTGGGATTCTCTCTACCAACACGAACACACCCCATTGACCTGTTCTTGGGTGGATGGCCCCTGGGAGAGTCTCAACCAAGTCTCCCAGGGGCCATGGGCTGTGTTCGTGCTGGTAGAGACTCCCAGAACCCCCTTTGTTTTGAATATTAAGTAACTTTGGTTCTCATCCTAAGTTACCTGGGAAATTCAGACGTGGACCCCCTGCTCAGTGTTCTCAGAAAGGCACAGCTCCACCTCAGTGATGATGCCCCACAAGGCTGAAACACGTGTATGGGGTTGCTGTTGGTACTCTTGTTCAGAGGAGAATTGCCTAGCATTTCGGTGCTGGACTGCCCCTGGGCAGGACAAAGACTGATATGCAGGGATATTTCTCCTCTGTGAAAGGGACAGTGAGCTAAAGACTTGGTTGAGACTCTTCCGGGGGCCATCCCCCAAGAACAGGTCAATGGGCTGTGTTCATGCCGGTAGAGAGACGCCCAGAACCCCCGTTGTTTAGAATCCATAGAAGGACACTGAGGGAAATGAGGGGAGCTCCCAGGCACCCACCTTCCCCTTTGCCTGCTAGTTACTCATCCTTGTGTACAATGTATCTACTTGGGTGAAAAAGAGAGAGACACACAAACACAAAGAGATAAAAGGGAGAGATATATGCATGTGCAATGTTTTGATTCTCTGTGGCCTGATATGCTTTATTGTATTATCTAATACAATGGGGGTCATTCCGAGTTGGGTGGTAAGGGATTACCGGCACTGGTAAGGATGTCGGTGCTGGTAACCCCCTACCGCCCTATTCCGAAGTCCCTTACCGGGTCCCACCAGGAACGGCTCGTCTGACCAGCCGTTCTTAGAGGGACCCTTTAAGGGACCTTGGAGCTAATAACAGGCCTGCAATTTGTGGGACCGTTATTAGCGCCTTCCCCATTCCCATTGAGCCCTATGGGGGCTCGAATGGGAATGGGGAATGGTATTCGGCATGGGGACTTACCGGGTCCGCATAGGTCGGAATGTCCCGGTAAGTCCCCATTCCGCCTACCCGGAACCGGACCCGAGTTAGGAGGCAGCCATGGTGCTAATAGCACCATAGCTGCCTCCAAACTCGGAATGACCCCCAATGTCCGCAACGTTATGCATTGTTTGCAAGGTTTAATTCGTTCTGCAGCATCCTGCTTTATCTATGACTATTTGTGATGTTTGCAACCTTATTATCTGACTGACAAATTAAATAACTCTCATTCTATTATCCAAACAGACACCCAAGTGCTGGTACATGAATCTAGGGGTCGGTTTTGGAGCAAACTCATTGTTTTCAAGCATTTTCTACTCTAGTTACTGCATAGAGAACACCACTTTCCATGTGGTATTAATGCCTGGGTTGCAACTTCCCTGGAGGGAGGGATCTGATTGGACTGTGAAAGGCAAGTGGGTGTTATAAGTGGCCGTCCTTTTGGTGTAAGGTGATGCAGCCTGCTTCGGGTTAGTACTGTATGTCACCTGTGAGTCAGTCCCTGTTCTATATCCCTGAGGTCGGTGTTGATGTTGTTTTGACTTGTTTGGATTCTAGGGGTGTGTCTTCATGTTATGAGGCCTGTCTGGAGAGAACAATTCTGCTCTTGTTTTTCAGTTGTTTAAGCCGGATTTGTTGCACAACGAACAACCTTTCATATAAAAGAACTCACCCTGTAGCAGCCGGTATTTAAATCCACTGAAAATAACAGAGAGACTATGGTGCAGGTAAAAACAGCAGGAAAATGGCAGTAATTCCATTATCGCCACTTTACTGCTGTATTACCACACCGCAATACTATGAATTTGGCAGGACGGATGAAGATTTACCTCAAGCAAAAAGTTGGAGGTACATTTTCCTCCTAATGCAAAAAATGGACGGATTTACTGCATGGTAATTCCATCAGCTGTAAATCCACCAGAAATCCCCACTGAGTCCTATGGAGTCCCAAAATCGTGAATAAGCACCACTTGTAATCCCATGGTAACTCCACGGGTCCAAGTGGTGGTGATCCAAGTGATGGTAACAGTTATCACGTTTCAGTGGATGTACTACAGAATTACCGCCAAACTCGTAATTAGGCCCTATGTCTGTTATGCAGCACTTTCAATGAAGAACTCATTGCTCTCTTAAAACATTTAAAAAGTGGTGTCACTTTCAATTTCATGCCCAGTCTCAATTTACCATGCCCCCTGGCCACCTGGAATTTCAGACTAAGGTCTCGACTAGCCACATACTGTCAACTGCCACCAACCACTACCCAAGACACCACCAAGAAAAATACACACAGCTCAAGAGCCTCTCACCCCAACACTAGAAAAACTTTCCAACCACCCCCTCCATTCACCCAGGGCAACTTGAAGGACACTACACTCAACCCACTGGCCACTAGGGAAAACCAGCTTGATACTACACCAAACTCCACAGATACCCACAATGAACTAAACACCTCCGATCAAGGTCTTCGAAAGGCCGGCGCTATCACACCACCTCCACCAAAACCCACCACATCATCAGCTTTATCTACATCTCTAAACACTTCAAGACTACTAGCCTCGACGCATTCACCAAACTTGGAATCTACTCGGCCACAAGAGACAGCACCAACTTAGAATTACCTATGCTCAGGGGTGCACTTATCAACGCAAGATCGCTCCCAGCACATGCACTTGATATCGTCAACCTTATCACTGCAAATAATTTAGATTTCCTAGCTATCACCAAAACAAGGCTCCATGCATCTGCCGGCCCTGCGCTCTCCCTGGCTATCCCGGAAAGCTACACTATCTTCAGGGCAGACAGACAGACCTCCAAGGGAGGAGGAAGAGCGTTTATGGCGAAGAACCAGCTCCTCATAAGAGAAATACCTAAGCAAACATTCCATACAGGGGAACTACTTTCCATTAAATGATCATTAACTGCCACACTCATCTTGACCCTTCATTTTATATTTAGACCACCAGGCCCTACACTCTCCTTCGAGGAAGATATTGCACAACTCCTTTCATTTAACTCCAGACCTTTTGTCCTGTGTTGTTCTATGTTATGGCAAATTATGTTAGTACTTGGGCATATCACAACAATACATGATCATAGTGTTGTTCTACCAGGCCCTAAGGTTGCAACAGATAGCAAATGAGTCTGTGGCAGTGATGGATACATGCCTATGTAATGCCTACACCAAAGTCAAACCGTTTGTCTTTGCCAATGTCCGTTTTTAATTACTCTGAGCCTACACAAAGATGTCTTAGATTGATGTATGTTCGTCTATGTTAGTATTTAGAACAGATGCTAAATGGGTACCTCTTTCCAACAGTCTGGGTGTCATGCCTACAAGAGTACCCTCATTATGTTACTGTGAAATGGAACGCTGTCCTAATTGGAATGCATTGTTTTCACAGATCAAGTTGCCGTTGCTATTATAAGGCCAGAATCTATCAACCTGGAGAGATAATGTCTATACAATCAGGCTTCTGGTAAGACTCAGTTTAAAGGTTCATTATAAAACTGTGTACAATGATCAATGACGTTTTTACAGTTTGGGCTTCTGGTTAAGGCCACAGAGCATTGATCGTCTTAGATAGGCCCACATACTTACGTAACTAAATGCATTTCTGATTAAACATTTTTCATTAGAAGAAGGGGAAAACGCATGCAACAGAAGTTGTCATTGGGAAATTGTGAGAATTGGGAAGTACAAACTTGGTTTTAGATTTTAACATGGTTTGTCAATATTGTGAACTTTTGCAAAGAAGTGATGTTTTTTATAAAGCAGAAACATGGTACAAATACAACATAACGAAATTCACTTTAAATATATGCTAATTATTTCAAAACAGCACACATATGACAGATACCATCAGAGAACTGTGCAGGAAAATGAAATAACCTGCCAGGTTAAAAAAACGGACTCCACAACTAAGCCATTCTCCATCAAAAAAGGAGGAGACTGACCATCGGACATACTGTAGTGCAACAAGATCAACCTTCCAGTATGACATGCTGCCATCACAAGAAATATCTCTTATGGCAGAAGTAGAATGCCAACATTTTGGATACACGAAGTTGGTCTTTGTTTCTAGAAAAATGTGACCTGAGATTTAGGAATTTAGGGATATAATAAGGCTTTGTCTTGATACTTATTTAAATAGTAATGTGGTTGCAAGGATGAATTGAAATTTCATAAATTAGGGTGAGGCATTTATCTTTAAAATGAATGGCAATCCAATGGCCACTGCTTTGATCGTCTTTCTAGCTAAGAATGCTTCAGAAGTAGATCTGCTTTTCCTTGATCACTGAGACCACACTGAAGAATACTTGTGGAAAGTGATAAGGACATTTCTAATGGATAGCATTCTTCCACATATCCCTCATCCTCAGCTATATCCCCGCCAGCGCAGCTGGCATCGGAAACTCAACTAATATAGGCATTTTATGAGACCAGCAGGTGAAGACTGTAGGCACAGCCTTAACGTTGTGTGCGCTAAACAGAATAGACTATGGATACTGACAATACCACATTAATACTAGGTCAAGTACAGTGCAGGACTTGTAGCAGTGTCCAAGATGAACTAAGCTTGCTACTCCAACCATGAGAATGACTGAGAGTTACTTGCTGGTCCTAGTCAACGGCCGTGCATTACCTTTAGATACCCTCTAAAGTCATCCTCTTCTGTTAGTTTCTCAGCACCTGCAAATGAACTCACAGTGAGAGAGACAACTATGTCCCAGTATCATAAATTCCATTCCACCTACTGGCAGTGTCCATTAGCGTTTATAAGTATGAACAAATACATTCGCCTGAAACTCAAATTATCCACATTTTCACTGTATTTATGTGATTCAACTTCAGTTACACACTTAAGAGATTCGGGTAACCAATTCTGGTTAAACTCATTACAACTTCATGCTGATAATATGTTGCTGTAAACATTGGTTGAAGACATATTATAGTATAAAATGAATCGAGTAGGTCAGAACCTTTCCAGCCATGGATTCCCAAAGAAGGCAAAGTATCTAAATGACAAATGGCTTGCACCTGGCTGTTTCTTTAATATATAACCCAAAATGAACTTTTTATTTGAAGCTACCTAAACATTGTAATCTCTTCAAAAGAAGACACAAATTCACATAAAGTAATGCAAATAAAAGATGCACAGAAGATGCATTTTTCATTTGCATTACATTGCCAAATGTTGATGTCCCCTTATTTACAAATGTGGCCTCTGGAATTACCAAGGAGCTGTGCTTCAGAACAAATGGTACTCTTACGACACTAGGAGTGCATTTGATCATGATGGGACCTTCAAGGCCCTGCCATTGTGAAATATTTAAATAAAGAAAAACACATTTCTGCCTCTCTTTCAGGGATAGTTATGCAGGTCGGACTGTAGTGTTTCATGTTACCTCTGTTACGCACTTACACTTAAAAACAATGTATGAATGGGTCAGAAAGGACTCTCGTCATGCTTTGCACTTCTCCAGCACCTGTTCCATCGAGGCACATCGGAATGCGTTTGTCTTCTGCACTTTCTAATGCACATACTATTTCTAAATTCGAGATGTGCATTCAAATGTGGAGAAACTCCCCATTATTCGTGAAAACATGCAACGCAGATGAAAAAGGTCATTTCCATGTGTGCATATTTGATTAAATACATAACCTCAGAGGTCCTCATGGAAGCAAACTCAGCATGGTGAAAATGCATGCACCCATGATACATGCATGACTCTTTCCCATCCCTACATGCTTTTATGAGGTACATATCAGATTTTAATTCCCTAACTTGTGTGAGGAAACAGGAATGTGGCACAGACACACAGAGTCTATAATCGTGGTCATAAACCTTTATTTAAAATAATAAAGGCGTTGTAAAATGCTTCACTATCCCTAATCTAGGAGGTATTTCCCTACCTCAACCAAAACCAATGGTCTGTCCTTTGTCAAAATAGCCAAAGCAAAATATATGTCCTGTGTCCGAAATCCTACTCTGGCCCTCCGGATTTGTAAGCATTTACTTTCTCTTTTATCCACAAAATGATATTTTCGCAATATTGACTTATCAACCCTTGGCTAACAAAGTCTGTTTCAATATTTGCTCCTTCTTTCATACGGTGGGCCTCTGCCCCGTCCGCAAGATCATTCACATTTACTTTGTAGTTTATTTTGGCATATGGACTCAGCGGTCCATTCGTGGCATGATTCACAAATATGTTAATCTCTTCACAGGGTTTCTTTTTCCTCTTTTGCATAACTTTCATGAAATAGCACACACTTTCAGGCAACCCGGTAACCCGTATATCTTCCCTGGGCCTCCACCCTATTCAATCTGCTGGATCGACGTTTGTTCTGTTAGCCACTTGTCTTCGCTGCGTCCTTCCTTTCTGTGCACGGTTCCCGCTGCCTCGTACTCTCCAGCAGCGGGCTTCCTGCACTCTCATTCCTCTTCACACCGTCTGCATTCGCCTTCATGCTGCTCCCCACCGCGTGCTTTGCCTCAGTGTCCAGACTGGTGTACAACGGTACAACGCAGCCTCTGCAGCTCTCTCGCTGTGGTATAAGCTGTTGCCGATTTAAACTTCCCAGTATGATTGACTAACTCCCAAAGACTAGACCTCTGTGTTGGTTTACTGGTCTTGGTAATCTTCATTGCTCTGTTCTTCTTTCCCATCTCAGTTGTCATGTTGTTCCTTGTATGATATTGAGGAAGCTGATGTTGGACCCTATTGAGAGTAATCATCACTGTTCCCTGCCTCTTCCTCGTCTCAGTTGTTAACATATTGTTCCTTGGGTGATACTGGGGAATACTTGAAGTAGACATCGCAAGTGGTTGAGGTAAAGTGTTACAATATGCCATCAGGGGCTGGGGAATTGAGGGAACATCCCTAAAAGGGAATGGTGGGTATATGACCTTCTCCAATGATGTTGTGTCATCTCCCAGAGGGCTGCCTCTCCCCATTTGGAGCTCCCTCATAAAGCCACCCCAGGGTCAGGATCAGATAACGGCTGCTGTCCCCTGGCCTAATGGGGAGAGTCATCCCTGGGAAATAAGTGATGACATCATCAGATTTATCACATCTGTAATATTATAAACCTCAATAAAACTCAATGTATCAACCTTTGAACTATGACAATCAGACAAAAGCATCACTGACATTTGACTGACTGCTGGTCTGACATGCAATCCTACAACTCCCCACTTCAACTTTACTAATTTGATCAACTTCAGAAAGTAGAAAGGATGTGTTCTTATTACCCAGATTCAAACCTGGACCTGCAGGATCTTCATAGATATATGAAGTAGGTGCATTCATCTACTGGGTTATCTTACTGCAGTGTTTAATGTGCTTTCATACTGAGATAACCTTTACAGATGCACAATGCTCCATTTCCTCTTTCTACCTTCCCCCACTTAGCCTCACCGATCCATTACTGTCCGCTAACCCTTCTTCCACTTCCTTAAGCCTTTTAAGCTATGTTTTGCTCCCCAAAAATCATCCTGAACCTGCCCAAACCTCGTCCTAATTTCTCTCAAGATTTTAAAAATCCTAAAAGAGATTCAGGAAGATTTGGGCAGGACGAAAAATCTATGTGGCCTTGCAAACCTACCTGAATCCCCCTAAGAGATGCACAGGAGCAGGCAGATCACTTTTGATAAAGTTCACACAGGTTTGCTCTCTTAAAGCATTTTCTTCATCTACAACGTTATTCAATGTGAGCACTAAGCAAGTTCATCTGAGGTGCTGGCAGTCTCTTCGGTCATCACTCTAGACCTGCACACGCTTGAGGGAATGTTGCTCTAAACAGCTACCTAAACTGCCATGTTGATCTGAAAGCTATGTAATCTTCTATTTTTGGGACAGCCTGGTACTGCTGGAGCCTTTTGGTCTGCTTCACATAGGGCTTGCATTGAGCCAATCTAAGCATGTGTAATCGGGAGGATAGCTCAGGGGCAACGTGCTCGCCTTAGACGCAAGATGGCGTGGAGCAACACAGGTTCGATCCCAGGTCCGCACTTAGAAACCTCTGGGTATTAAGTGCATTATAAATAACCTATCATATCATAATCCGCACATTTTCCATAGCCATGATGCAACCTTTTCCAGTGGTCCAAAAGCCCAACTAAGGCTGACCACATCCAATTTCGGCCTAGGTTGGCTCATGGTATTGCCCCACTAAAAGAACCCTTAAAGGCACTATGGTTAAAATATTTTCTGAGTACCTCTGTATTCCCATATACTTTAGTGGACAATTGTACATTTTAACTTTTATATCACTTTGCTCACCTGGCGAGAAACAGTTAATCTGCAATTACACACAACATTTGTATGGTGCTCTGTGAAGAATACAGTAAAATGCAGCACTTTTTGGGGTGTCAGTACTATACATTATGTCATACCAAAAAATAACCATGTACACTGCATAGGTGATTTTCCTGTGCTGTTTTTTATTTTACAAAATGCGACAGCTTGCAAAAGGAACATCTCTTTATTTCACACCAAACATGTTCGGGTGTATGTCTTCCGCAAGATTTGTGGATAAGGTGTACAGTAGATTCATTATATCTAATTCAATACACCTCAACAATAACAAATATGCAGCGTGTTTTCCCTGCTTTTCTCAATATTCTTCTGGTATGAAGGAAAAGGCAGGACCAGTATGACAGGCCCGCTTTTTGGGAACATTTAAAGAACATCATTTTTACATTTCCCTCTAGAAGCTTGAAGATTACCAAAGCATATAACGTGATCAATAGTGTCTGACATGGGGCGTCTCTGTTGAAACTTTAGGTATTATATAAATACTATGGTTACGTTGCATTGTATTTCTACCAGTGTCTTACTTAAATATCTTACTAATCTGCAGATACTACTTACTTGAATAAAGATGTTTTTCTTTTTTTTGCTAGTCAGTGTTTGAATGGAACAATGAAGTGTATGGAAACTGCTACATCAATATCAGGTACATTTTTTAAATGGTTTTATTTTTGTATTAAGCTTTGATAGGTCGCAAACAAATTGCATCAAATCATCATACAACAACAGGAATGATTTAGGAATATTGCACCTAAACTAATATTATTATTGCAACCAAACAAAACACTCTGTTGAAACATGCTGAAAAGAATGGACCAAAACCAAAACTAAGAAAATGTGTCTAGAATAGGAGTTGTGATACACAATTGTTTTGGAGGACTATTCCACATAGCTGCCCTAAATAGAACATTCTGCCAACCGGTATCCAATTCAATGTCTAAAGAATATATACATATATATATATATATGTATATATATATTTAATCAATGGGGTAACATTCAGAAAGTGTTCTCTAGTAATAAATCCATCTTGTGCTTGAGAAAAGTTGGCACTTACACTTTCACTTTCACTTTCACTAAATTATGTGCGAATCACAGCTGGAAAAGCAGTTTTGTACCTTTCAATGGATGTAGCTCTTTACGCTAATTGTGCATTCAAGTGTACTTTTCATCAGGATTTCGTCAGGAAATGTGCAAATCACACACACAACTGATACAGTCAGTGCAGTCAATCTTTGAATATGTTGATGTGTCTATAGTGGTGTGTGCCTGGAAAGAAAGCACTCCCCCACGCAGGTTCAACTTTAAAAAATTCAGAAAAAGTTACAACTCTTTAAAAAAACGATCTCCTTAACTGTTTTCGGTGAAATTGTGCTGTGAAAAGTTCCAGTGATAAAATGTTGCATTACACATGAGTAAGTTATAACATGAAAACATACGTTGGGAAAATATTTTGCAGTGTGAGTAAAAAATATTGTTTAATTGGGCAGCATTGCCAGTTCAAATATTTCTGGTTGTACCACTGCTAGAGACCCCATAAGTGTCCCTGATTGGTTAATGTGGCAACATTTAGGATTTTTTCCTTGCATGGCATAAGTTATGCGTAGATTGTAAATATTCTTTTCAGGTGAAAACTACAAAAAGATGTTGGTACAACTTAGGTGAGGCGTAACCTTTCTCCCAAAAATAAGATTCTTTGCAATTCGGCCCCTACATTATTATACATGTTCTACATATTGTCCAATGCAGTATGCCTGTGAACTACACCAGAGTGGGACGATGTACGTAATACAGTAGTATTTTAATAATTATTCATGATTCTTTGTTAAGCATTTTAATTAAGTCAGTAGAGACGAAATGTGGTCAGAATAGTACATGCAACATTTACATCTAGCAGCTAAATTCTGAATTTTCTCAGTAAAAAGTTACATTTTTCTCATCAGAAGCTAGTTCTCTTGATCAAACAAGACAAGAAAGGAGTCATGCCATGTTTACGTTTTTGATCACAGATGCCAGTTTAGCGACATTAAATGTAGATAAATACTAATGCTATGACTGTAGAGAGTGAAGGTTGTCAATCTCGGATGAAAAAATGTATTCCAAAGCTTTTGCCATGTCTTTACCCTCTAAACAGTCATACCCTGCAGAGATTGGGGTTTCACAAAACAGGACATGGACAGCATAATCCATTTTCCTTTGATCCAGTCTATTGTTTTTCAAGATTTTGCAAGTAAAAGCTTTTGAATTCAACTATGTGGCTTGTAGTAACCACCGCCTATCTCAATGCCTTGTCACATTTATTTATTTATTTATTTATTTGGATTTGTATAGCGCACATCTGCCCAGGACTTGTTACAGGCATACATGGTATATCTGTAGAAAAACAATGCAGAACATGTTAGCATATATGCATACAATTGTGCTTATATACATACAGTTGTGAAAATACAGTAGGATAGGTAAGGTGGGGTGGAGTTAGTTAAACAACATGGTTTTGAGAAGTCTGCGGAAGATATGGTATGAGTTTTCGTTCCTAAGCACGGTGGGGAGTGCGTTCCAATTTTTGTGTGCTAGTTGTTGAAAGCTCGACCCCCCCCCCCCCGGCTTTGCTTCTTTTAAATGTGGGTACGTAGGTCTGATTGGTCATGTGTGACCAGTGGGTGTAGTGGATGTGTTAAGGGTGATTCTGTCGGAAAGATAGGGTTGAGCATTTGCGGAAAGGCATCTGTGGTTGATGGCCATGGATTTGAATAGTATCTGTTCTTTTATTGGTAACCAGTGGGCTTCTTTTCTGGCTTGGGAGATATGCTCCCTTTTGGGGATGCTTAGGGCTGCTCTTAGGGCATTGTTTTGTGTGACTTGCATTTTTTTAAAGTTTTGTACAGATGTGCCCAGGAAGAGGGCATTGCAATAGTCCAATTTGGTACCTACTGTGGCTCTTGCTACGGCCAGGCAGTTTTTAGTGGATAGGAAGGGTTTAACGGCATTGATTATCTTAGTGGTGAGTGTGGCAGAGGAAGCTATGGCATTGACTTGCCGTGTCATGGAGAGAGTGGAGTCAAGGTATACTCCTAGCGTTTTTACTGCAGTGGAGACTGTGATGGTGGAGTTATCTATGTTGAAGGATTTGTACTGCGGTGGGTGTTTGTTTAGTATTTCTTTGGTGCCAACTAATAGGATCTCTGTTTTGTCCTCGTTTAGGCAGAGGCCGTTGGCTGCCATCCAGGTTTGGATGGCTGTATAGATCTTGGTTAGTGCTGCTGCGTCTTGTTCATAGACCCCCGTGAGAGGGAGCAGGACTTGCGTTTCGTCAGCATAATTGGTGTATGCCATGTGACGACGGTCCAAGTCATTGAACAGTGGGAGGGTGAAGAGGTTGTATAGGGTGGATGCAGTGCAGGACCCTTGTGGGACGCCACAGTAGATGGTGGTGGGGGTACCGCTCGCAGAGTCTGAAAAGACTTTCCTAAGTCGACCCTCGAGGAATGATTTGACCCAGGAGATGGCTTCTGGTGAGAAGTGGGCTTCATTTTTGAGTTGCGTGCCTAAAATATCATGATTGACCAGGTCGAAGGCGGCAGATAGGTCTAGCAGGAGCAGGAGTGCAGGTTTGCCTTTGTCCATGATGTCATTTAGTTGGATTTTGAGATCTAGTAGGGCCGATTTGGTCCCATGTCCCGGGCAGAAATCCGATTGCCTTTTTCCTAGAATGTGGTTTTCTTCAAGGTATTGCTGTATTTGTGTGTTGGCAACTTTGTCGAGGATCTTGAGCAGGAAGGGAACGGTTGTGATGGGTCTATAGTTGTTGGCGTTTTCAGGATCTAAAGTGGGTTTTTTAAGAAGAGGGCGCACCCAAGCTTCTTTTAGGCTGGTTTGGACTGAGTTTGTGTTGAAGGATGCATTGATGAAAGTTTTAAGAAATGGTGCTAGTGTTTCTACGCAGTCTTTAACTAGTTTGGCAGGGCAGGTGTCGCCTTTACAGTTAGAAGGTTTGATTCTGTTAACAATATCGATTACCTCTTTTTCTGAGACTTCTCTGAATTTGAATGGAGTAAAGAGCTTTGTCTTTATGTTCTCAGTCACGGTATCCGTATGGGATGCTGATAGGATGTGCTGAGTGAGATTTTTGTGATGGTCTAGGATTTTAGCTTGGAGGAGTTTGATTTTGTTTAAGAGGGCGGACTGTATGGTGCTACACCATGCTCGGTCCTTAACAACCTCTTGAGACTTAGTAGCCGGTGTGGATAGTTCCCTGAAGATGGCAAAATGCTCTTTGAATTCTGAGGTGGCGTTGGAGATTCTTTCGTTGTAGGACGCGGATTTGGCTGCTATGATACTTTTTCTGTATTGGGTGGCCAGTGATTTGTAGGAGGATAGCGAAGATGTGTTGGGCGCACTTTGCCATAAGTTTAGGGCTTTGCGTTTTTTGGTTCGTAATTCTTTTAGTTCTGCTGAGAACCAGGTATTTGAGTGTCTGGTATTTTTGGGTTTTTTCTTTTGTAGAGGGGCGATGATATCTATGGCAGTGCTAATGGTGGATTTGTAGATATCCGCCCGTGCAGCTGGGTCAGATGTGGCAGGGAGGTTAGTAGTGAGGGTGTGTAGGTAGGGTGAGATCTTGACATTACATTGATTTGTGTCAGGATAATGTGCTGCTGAAGTGGAAGTTTACTTTGCTGGGCCATTTACTCTCTCTGAGACGTAATACATTTGCCTTTTTCATCAATTCTCTGTAGATGATTAACCTAATTGGAATTTCTTATGGTATTAGGGACTGTATCACCTAACCACCTGTTTTGTACAATCGCTTCATGACAATGAAAATAAAGCCTGCATACAGACAAAGTATGTTCACATTATAGAAAAATAATGTTGCCACATAAAAAAAGGTGCTTATCCATTTTCGGATTCAACAGATTTTTGCTCGTTTTTTGGAAATGTTTTTATGTAATGCTACTTGGAAAATGCTCTTTATCAGAAAACCAGTGATGTTTATACTGTGTTTTTGTGTTTTCTAGGAAAGCTAACACAGAATAATCTGGTTAATTGTTTAGATATCCATTAAGCTTAATATTTTGTTGTGCATGTTTAAGAAAAGACATACTCATAGGTATAATATGTCTTTTTTTAAATGCATTTTGAAAGTGCACAGAAAGAGCCAATTCTTGTATTATGTGTAGGAACACACATTTGTATGTAGAAACGTGTTTAGGATATGAAATTAGGTTCTCTCTGTGTTTCATTAAAAAAATAATGTTCTGTAGTATATGTTGCAAGTATCTATTTATAACTACTGAATCCAGCTGCTGCAGTTTTTGTTTTGCTACATATTATGAACTGTAGTTTAATGCTGATTTTAACCCACACTTCTACACTATTTCACAACACTCAGTTTACATCTGTGTTACTGTAAAAGTGTTTCTTTTATTAAGAAAGTTGTGTAATGTCCGTTAAGGTTAAATTTGTTCTCAGCTCGGTTCCACTGCATACAGCATTGGCATGGAAACACCTGGACACGCGTTCTACACCTTAAACCTTGTACAATCAGAAATACTGTAATCGGCTTTTTGCCCAGAAGACTCACAGAAACTTCTCACTTTAATTTAAATCCTTCATTTTTGACCAGCACAATCACTGCTAAAATATTGACCACAAGGTCTTGCCCACACCTTATCCTGTATCTTCGAGGATTGTAAGCTGCAAATATTGCAGCTGGACATTATATGGATATTTCCTGCATTGCCAGGCATTGGACAGCATTATTAGATGTCACCCCTAAGTAGGGCTTTAAGATTTGTTGTGGACCCTTAAACTCCAAACATAACGGTTTGGTCACAGCCTTCAAAAGGACCTGAAGCAGGGTTGAAACATGTGTCTGCTGTTCGTTGTTTAGGCTAAAGTTTTTTAATTTGATTTATCTTTGTATTGTACATTAAAACACAACTCAGTTACACCATATATTGTTGTTCGGGGTTCCCATTATCGATAGTTTCAATATGTACGACCCCGAGGGCTTGGGTCCTTTACCTTGACCTAAGCTGTGGGACACAGTACTCCTCACCCTCAATAATTCACTCAGACCCAGTGCAAGTGATTCTTTAGTTCATAGCCCTCCTTTCAGTAACATATATATATATAGCTGCTACGTCCTGTACCCTTAACACCATATTTAAAGGAGTTCCTGCGGACAGGACCATAGCAATTACAAGCCCAAGCGTGGTTCCCCTTTAGGAATTTGGAGAGAGAGTTGAGGTGGGCCACATGCGTGAAGTGCGACCATACCCAGAACCTCACCTGTTATGTTATGTTATGTTACCTGAACTTGTAGAGCGCACGGTCGCCCAAGGGCATCATGGCACTGGTTGAGGAAGCTACCAAACAGGAAGAAAAGTAATAGTCAAAAAGCTAAAATAAAGTAGTTTTCAGAGCTTTCCTGAAAGCCAAATGGTTAGAGGTAGACTTGAGTGGTAGTGGGAGGGTGTTCCACAGCCTGGCCGCAGCAATGGAAAAGGCTCTGCCACCGAGTCTTTCCCGGTTATACCTAGGAACCACCAAGAGGTTGGTGTTCAGGGAACGAAGATTGCGTTCCGGGATATAACGGACAAATTTGGTTTGAAGAAACTCAGCACCTAGGCCCTGGATTGCTCGGTGGACAATACACAGTGACTTGAACTTAACTCGCTGGGCCACTGGGAGCCAGTGGAGTTGGCGAAGCACTGGCGAGATATGTTCTCCATAGGGAGAACCTGTGGCCAGTCTGGCTGCCAGGTTCTGCATGCGTTGGAGAAGTTGGAGAAGGCCCGCCGGCTGAGCGAGGTATAGGGAGTTACAATAGTCCAACCGTGAGAGGACTAATGCAGCCACCACAGGAGGGCGCATAGCCTCTGGGATCATAGGGAGGACCCTCTTAAGTACCCTAATCTGGTGGTGGGCGGATTGGCAGACCGTTGAGACTTGATTTGTCATGGACAGGGAGGTGGAAAGAATGACCCCTAAGTTCTTTACTTTGTCCACTGGGCAGGGCAGGGGGCCTAGTGAAGTAGGCCAAAAAGCAGGGGTCCATAATGATGGGCTGGGAGGACAACCCACCAGCATCACCTCAGTTTTATCGCCATTGAGCTTGAGCCAGTTTTGGTCCATCCAGACACCGACTGATGTCAGACAGTCATGAAGAGAAGCTGAGACCTTGGTATGATCCTGATCCAAACGGATCAGGATTTGAGTATCATCCGCGTAGGAATAACAATTAAGTCCATACGAGCGGATAAGGCAGACCAGTGCCCATATATAAATATTGAATAAGATAGGGGAAAGAGAGGATCCTTGGGTGGACACAACAGGTGAGGGCACAAGGGACAGAGAGGAAAGGGGGCATAGCAAGGGTCTGAGTGCGGTCTGCAAGAAAAGAGGTAAACCAAGCCAGGACTGATCCAGAAATCCCGATTTGTGCTAGACGTGAGAGGAGGATAGGATGGTCCACCGTATCAAATGCGGCGGACAGATCCAGCAAGATCAAAGCTCCAACTCCACCTGCGTCCGCAAGTCTGGACATATCGTCTTGCACTGAGACAAGCACACTCTCCGTCCCTCTTCCTGGCCTAAAGCCTGCCTGGGCAGGGTTAAAGATCTTAGAAGATTCCAGAAAGGAGGACAGAAGGGGCGTGACCAAAGATTCCAAGAGTTTAGACAAGAACGGGAGCAGGGATATGGGGCGAAAATTAGAAGGGATAGTGGGATCAAGAGACGGCTTCTTAAGCAGGGGAATAACCCTAGCAGATTTGAGTTCCGGCGGAACCAAACCAGACTGGCAGGAGTTATTTATAGCCACTGTGACGTCGAACAGAATGTCTGGGGCAATTGTCTTCATCATACTTGCCGGAATAGCATCCTCTGGAGAGGAGGATTTAATTTTAAGGATCGCTGCTAGAAACTCTGCCTCAGTGAATAGAGGAAAGGTAGACCAGCTGGCAGGGGGGTCAGTGAGGGTGAGTGGCACAAAGCTGGTAGTGCCGGAAGAATGCATAGCGGGAGATTTGGCGATGTTAGATCGTATCACATCGATTTTCGTGATAAAAAACGATGCCAGGTCATTGCATAGCTTTTGCGATGGTTTAACCGTAGAAGTAAGGGGATCAGAGGAGGAGAGTGATTGGACAATAGAGAATAGTGTTTTAGGTTTACATAGAGCACTTTCAATTTTTTGAGCAAGAAAAGAAAATTAGAAGGGATAGTGGGATCAAGAGACGGCTTCTTAAGCAGGGGAATAACCCTAGCAGATTTGAGTTCCGGCGGAACCAAACCAGACTGGCAGGAGTTATTTATAGCCACTGTGACGTCGAACAGAATGTCTGGGGCAATTGTCTTCATCATACTTGCCGGAATAGCATCCTCTGGAGAGGAGGATTTAATTTTAAGGATCGCTGCTAGAAACTCTGCCTCAGTGAATAGAGGAAAGGTAGACCAGCTGGCAGGGGGGTCAGTGAGGGTGAGTGGCACAAAGCTGGTAGTGCCGGAAGAATGCATAGCGGGAGATTTGGCGATGTTAGATCGTATCACATCGATTTTCGTGATAAAAAACGATGCCAGGTCATTGCATAGCTTTTGCGATGGTTTAACCGTAGAAGTAAGGGGATCAGAGGAGGAGAGTGATTGGACAATAGAGAATAGTGTTTTAGGTTTACATAGAGCACTTTCAATTTTTTGAGCAAAAAAAGTGGCTTTGGCCAGTTTGACATTGGCTAAGTAGGTGGAAAGACTAAGCTTGTACAAGTCTTTAAGTGAAGGGTCATAACTAGTCCGCCATTTGCGTTCAGCTTGTCTGAGTAGCAGGCGGGCGCTTTTAAGCTGATCAGTAAACCAGGGCTGAGAGAGTAATCTCCGACTCTGGGTAAGTTTAGGTGGAGCAAAAACATTGGCGGCGGACAGCAGCGATATTGAGAGCGTAGATAGAGATACAGGTCCCAAGGAGGTGCACTTAGAGACGATACAGGCACCAAGTGCCTTGGGATCAACTGATCGCCAGGAGCGAAGTAGCGTCTTGGGGGGGAGAACTTTACAAACAAGAGTGGCTAGAATGAACGGGCATGAAATCAGATAGTGATCAGACCAGGTCACTGGCTCAATAAGGCCTGGGCCGAGTAGAATATTATTGGCAAATACCATGTCCAGAGTATTTCCATGCAGGTGAGTGGGTGCTTGGATCAAAGGACAGAAATCAAGATCAGAGAGGCTATCCAAAAGCAAGTTGGGTTCATCTGATCTTGGAGGGTTAAAATGCAGATTTAAATCACCTAATACCACGAGATTGGTATACTGCAGGTTTAGGACAGCAATAAGGTCAGCTAAGCCCTTCCCAAAAGTTCCTATAGGGCCCGGGGGGCGGTAGACAAGCAGGAGGTGGGCGACACAAGATGTCGACAACTCGCATCGACAGAGGAGGGCTTCCATATTAAGTGTATGTGAGCAAGGTATCTGGCTAACCGTGTACTTGTCTCTAAAAATAACTGCAATGCCTCCACCGCGCTTGGGGGGCGGGCGATCATAGTGGGTGATGCGGTAATTGGGGGGGAGGGCTTGCACTACCGTAGGCGCCGAGCTCGGTGTCAGCCAAGTTTCAGTTAAGCATAAGAGGGCTGGTTGCCTATTTGTTAACAGGTCCCAGATCTCACCCGTGTGAGCTGGAAGGGAGCTTGTGTTGAGCAGGCACAGAGTGGGGGTATCCAGCGTGGGCTCAATGCTATGAGTACTTCTGGTGGGGGAGGAGGTGGGTGAGGCTGTGTTGTGGTTCCAGCCAATTGGCCACCTGGTGTTGGGGTGCGCCAAAGAAGTTAAGAAATTTCTATCTAAGTATCCCTTCCAGCACGTCCCGGCATGGACGGGCACAGACGGGCTTGCCTTAAGCGCGCCTTTGGTGTGCTGGCGGCGCGCTGGCGGCGCGCCCGCTGCGCCCGCCCGCTGCGCGGGCAGCCGATCCAGCACATAAGTGCCTGATGCGGGATGAAAGCGAGGCGGGAGGCGGACGCTGAGCCAAAGGGCAAAGAAAGAGGACTAGCGAGTCGTCTGAGCCCGAGGGATTCCCCTCAACAATGCCAGAAGGATTTAGCAATCACTCGGAACCTTCAAACATTCAGTAACTTCATGCATCCAAGCACGTTAATACACCTCCCATGCTCCTTCCCCTCAGTCCCTTACACTGTGTCGGACAGGTTGGACGCCGGATGCAGTCCTCTGCTTATTTTTTCATTTTCACAGCTTTACTATGGTAACTTTAATTTGTTTTCTTTTTCCTGCTCATCTCCCCTCACTTCCTACCATTTATGCTGCTAAAAGCAAGGTTCTCTATGTGCACCGTTTGTCACATGACATTTCGGCGGAGGACCCTCACGCTCTTTCCTTAGAGTGTTTGGGCCTGCTTCACAGCTGGGACACCTGTGAGCTCTGTGATGCACTTTCTTACAAATCCTTCAAGAGTTGGCAGACGGGGTGAGAAGACATCTTTCGGACATCGCCACCCGATCACCTAAAAAATTATGGCAGGACCAAGACAGTGAGTACAGCTCTTGTTACCTTGGTATCCGCACAGGCAATACTTCGGGGCCTGTTGCGGTTAGCCACCACAGTACCAAGCTCCAGGAAAGGTTTCTGAGGACACTTGTAATGGCCTCTGTGCCGAGGGCTGGCAAGGGTTTCTTCTGAAGGGACTTCAGTTCCTGGCAAGGCTGGTACCAGTGACTCTATCCCTGAGTGCACCTCGCCTCACATCGGACCACAGTCCGAGGCCTACCCCACTCCGTTCAATAAGCAGACACCCAAGGGCCAGAGAAGCCATATGGTAGCAGTAGGCCCTGCTCCTCAGATTACATCAGGAAACACCACCGCCCCTAATGTGTCCGAAGGCACATTTCACCCTTGACAGGTCATGGCTCACCCTTCCACAGCTGTCACTGCCTTCGGGTCATATTCTGGCCAGTCACCAGGAGAAGCATCCCCTCTAAGTCGGGCCATATGCCGGTTGACATGGATAGAATTCTTCCTATCACCCCACCACCTGGTGCTTCTGGGCTCCCACATTTTTCCTCCACGGGTGGAATGGTCACCCAGTGTGAAGTGATATTCTGTTCCTCCTCTTTCAAATCCCACCAGCAATTGGGCCCTGAAAGCCTCTCCTGGGACCTCCAATCATGAACCCTTATGAAAGGATTCAAGAATGACTGCACTTAAGACTCATGAGGCAATATTTTAAGTCCCTCATGAAGGAAGTGCTGGTTCCAACTCCTCAATCAGTGGTGCCACAGAACCAACCCACAGTACCTCAGACAGTGACAGCCGAGGCACCAAATCCTCCTCCAGCAGGAGACACTGATTCTCAACCCAATGTGTCCTCTCCTCTGATTCCAAAAGATCCCCCACCAGCTTTACACCCTCTGTCTCCTGGCCCTCCAGATGATGACCCAGTGGGTGATAAAGATGGGCTATCAGAAGACACTGAGGAAGTGCCCATTTCCATCAAAGCGTTCCATGACAGGGTGCAGGGGCTTATGTACCTAGTTATTCTAGTACCAGAAAGCCCTCTGTCAAACCAAGGAGTCCTTTCTTCACTCCTCTCGAGAAAAATGACAGAAAGTTCGGGCATGCGCCTTCAACCTGGGGGAGGCCACTAAAATCTGTCAAAACCAGCTTTAGTGCAACTGGTTGCAAAAAGTGTGGGCATGAGGTACATATTCCTTCTGGGAGAAAAACTATGCATGATGATCCACCCCCCCCAGCATACTCCACTATAGTGGTGCTGGCTGCTTTCTTTCGGAAAAGCCATTTTTTCCCTCTACCTTATCTGAGTACCTTCTTGGACACAAGGACCATCTCCTGGATAATGCAGGGAGTAAAGTCTTCCAAAATTCTGCCCTGAGCTTCGACAAACTAATGAGGAAGTTGTCATGGAATCTGCCTACCTTAAGTTCTGGAAAGAGCTGTGTGAGTATGACTGCCTCATTAACCCTGAATTTCAAGCGGGGTTCCGCTCAAGCTTGGCAGGAGCTCGCTAAGTTGTACAGGACCGCATGGAGGCTGCCTATTACCACCTGGACACAGCTGCTACAGATATGGCTGTAGACACATCTTTTAGGTGGCAAGCGCTACTCATAGCCACCAAATTCCAACTAGACGTGTAAAAGGTGATCATGGACATGTCATTAAATGGTGTGGATCTATTCAGCCCTGATACAGACAAGGAGCTAAATATAAAGAAAAATAGTGCTCAGACAGCAAAGTCTTTAGCAGCGCTGACCAAGCCCCCTGCAAACCCAGGGTCTTCAGGCCTTCCACAACAATCGTTCACTGGCAAGAGTTCGAGAGGCTTTAGAGGCTTTCACGACTGCTGGAGCAGACAAGATAGACCTATGAGTGTGCCATGCAAAAAGCAGACTCATCTGTCACCACAGGGTTCTTCTCCCAGCTGTCTCACACTCCAGAAGCCAAGCAGTATAAGTGACATGAGGGTGAAGATCCACAGCTCGCTGGTCAGAGGAAGAGCATAACCACCAACAGCTGGTACCTATTGGAGGTACACAAGGGCTAACGCCGTTCTCTTCCCCCAAATCCACCATCCCCACCACAAAGAGACTCAGGCACCCTCTTGCGGGAAATTCACAAAATGTTGCTCATAGAGTCAATAGAGAAAATCTCTATTTCAGAGGAAGGGCAGGGTTTCTATTCAAGGTTCTTCTCCAGCCTTTACTTACCACAAGAAATGTTCAAGATGATCACATCTGCTCTCATCCAATCATCGCTGCAGCAGGGGACTAGCTGGTAGCTGTGGATCTGCAAGACGCTTTTTTCCACATCCCCATTTCACCTCCTCCCTGCTGTTACCTCTGGTTCTCCATAGGCCACGACCACTATCAGTACAGAGATTTCACCAAGCATATGGCAGTGGTAGCAGTGTTCCTACACCAGAAAAGCATTTGCCTGCATCCATACTTGGATGACAGGCTAATCAGAGCACAGTTCTCATTACTAACTTCTTCCTACCTGCAGTTTCTTCTTGACCTGATATACTCATAAGGCCTATTGGTCAATATAAAGAAAACCACGCTCATCACAACGCAATAGGTGTATTTCATAGGCTTCCTCTCGGATTTAGCTCTTGGCAAAGTTCTACCTACAGAAACATGAATGAATTATCTCTTGGAGACGCTAACATTATTCCTATCTCATTCTCAAATGACTGCATGGTGGTTTCTTCATCTGTTGGGACTGATGGCGGCCTGTGTTCTACTGTGCCCTTGGCCAAGTTGCGAAAGCGCCACACTCAGCTGCACTTGGCAACAAGTTGGTCTCAGGTCTCTGACCCAATAACCAAGGTGGTTTCCATTCTGCCCTCCGTCCAGCAGGATCTTCAATGGTTGGCATAACACAGGGACCTCCATTTAGGTATCCCCTTCCAGGACCCTCCAACCAAGTTTATAACTACAACAGACTATCCCTACCGGGGTGCGGAGCACATTTTTGGGATCCCCAAGTCCATGACATTTGGGATGAGGAGGACTCTTAGGAACATATACATTTCTTGGAATTGAAGGTAGCTTTCCTTGGTTTATAAGCATTCTTGACAGTGATAGAGAACTCAAAGGCCCTGATTCTGTGGCGGAGTGCTCAGCAGAGTGCAGCCGGCTGGAGGATCTAACAGAGACAGAGTATGCTGTACGCTGGAAGTATTTGCTGGCTACACTGACGCAATTTACAAAGCTGATTTCTTGCATGCACCACCGCACAGAGTGCTCAGCAGAGTGTAGTCTGCAGTAGTCTGCAGTAGCTGCTGTAAGAAAGCCTCTCCATTCATTTTGAAGCACCCCAACTTCTCCCTGTTTGGGTTAAGCTTGCAATACAACTCTTTTATACTCATCATCCATGTCTGGCTACTCTGTTAGCTTCTCTGCATTTTGTTTCCTCAGTGGCCGACTTGGTGTTGTGAGATGTTTCCCTCCACCCGCTGTCACTGACTGCTTAGCATTTTTAATGAATGTCCTACGAATCAAATCTGCAGTGGGGTGCAGCCATTTGATTCCTAAGTAAATATTTTAATAGAAAACACAATCCTGGATAGGTTGGGTAGTGAGGGGTCTACTACCAGCCTTAATGGTACTGTTTGTTATCTTACCTACCAAATCAAATAGGGTGACAATTACTCAGATCTAGCTTCTACAGATGTTTTACCTTTGCATGATTGCTAAGGAATGAGTGTTGCTTCCATGGAGACAGTTGGCAACGCAGAGGGTGGCATGTGCAATTTCTCAATGTTATTGTTGCCTAAACCTGCCCTTGAAGCAAATACTAGAGCAATACTGCGTGAGGCTGACGCCTCGCTTGAAAGGCCACGCCTCTGATAACTCTAAAACCTTTGAACCTTCAGCCTTCTCCTACTACCTGTCCCCTACTCCTCTCTAAACACCTGAATAGATCGTCTCATTTACCTCACATCATTTCTTCTAAAATGTTTGCATTGAACTTTGTACGAAATGTATGAAAGCATCAGCCATGAACTGAAAGATCAGAAATCTATGCTTAATCCAATGAAATCGAAGCTTAGTTTTTTGGAAGGTTTTATCTGTGCAAAACCTTCAGAGTCCCATCACAAGGATGCACCTATTATGGTAATTCAAGATCAGGACCCTGATGATTTTAGTTCATTCCCAAACTTGAAAAGTGTTAGGGAGAATTCTCTGTTAAGGCTAATTTCCCAAACCTAGTGAGTCCCCCAACAGCTTTGCTGGATTTTTGGGGTTTGTTTTTTTCTCCTGCTAAGAGTGAGACTCTTTTACTCCCACTCTTAGGCATGATTTGAGGTATGTCTTTGACTTGTTATGTGCTTATGGGCTATGGGGTTTCATTTTACTCCATAGGGTATCATCTGTTCTTCTGTATGTGTGGTACACAGCACCCTCAGTGCAGTACCACATGGGTGTCACAGTGACCCCCAAACATAGACTCCATACCCTGGGACTGACTACTGTCTCCCAGGGCATGTAAAGTCACCATTGGCTTTACTAGTCCAAAATTGTGAACAGAACCAGCACAAACCATCATATTGTGGAAGTACTGGTAAGGGGTAATTCGATTGCCCCTGGGTCTGCTTTCAATGGGGGCACTGTTCAGTTCCCCCTTGTCGAGTTTTGGGCTGGTGGCAGTGGTTACCACGCAAAATATTCCATCGGAATATTCTTTATGGGATTTTCCCATTGATTTTAAACGCACCACTTTTTGGTGCAATGTTAAAGATACCGCCGGTTTATTTATTTAATATTAAATCACCGGTTGGGTCTTTTTGCCAGAACTCAATTCTAAAATGGCGTTGGTATCCGTCTCTGTAACTCTGACCAAGGTCGAGCCCTTTGTTCCACTATTTTGGCGGGCTTCTCCACAGAAGCCCTCCAAATGGTGCCACTCTGTCTGGGTTCCACAGGAGGGGTGGAGGGGGGAATTGGCACCCTAGACTGTGTTGCCTTAGCAACCCAAGTCGCACTCTACTATGATTGGCCCAGTGGTGAGCCGCCCGGCTCACCACTTAGCATGTGTGATTGACAGGTAAGCTGATGAATGGGGGTTTTTCTGCATAAAAGCAGGGCCTTCGGGACTGGAACTTCAGAAGTCACCACAGGACCTAAGAATCCGAAGAGGGAAGAAGCTGAGCCATCTGCAATGACGACACCACTGGTGAAGCCCTGCTGCAACTACCTCACCACTTTCCCGACGACAAGAGAAGATCTTCTACTGGACGAGTCTTCTTCTCCTGAGCTGGTGGGATCAACCAGTTTGCCCTTTTCGCCTTCCAAAGACGTCTCTTGGTCAAATCTCCTGTGCCAAGCACCCCGGCAGCCGGATAGCCAAGCTCACCACTTTTGACCGCGAATAAAAGAACCGCACCTTTTAATCGGGAACTCCGCAGCTGATTTAATCCCTGTGCAGTGCAATGACTCCACAGTCCCTCCTCGATGAGATTATCTCTTCCCCTGGTCGGAACCACAAACTTCAACCACTGCCAGGAACAACTGCCCCTGCTGCAGCTTGCTTTCTCTTTAAGGGACTGTGTCCTTTCTGGCCGCCCTTTCTACAGATTGCTAAAGGTGACCCATAAATCCTTGGCTTCTAAACTGGGGTGGCTCCAGACCTTCTAAATTTATCTTTTAAATCACCTCAACCTCTTTTGAACACTCTGCAAAGACTTTCAGAGCACTTTAAACAGTGTGATCCTGGGCACATTTCGCTTTGCTCCATTTAAAGTGGGCCTGGCCTATGAACTTTGGCTCTACAGTATAACCTGCCTTTCTCCCCTTGCTCTGAAGTCCGAAACGTGTTGGGAACTGTTTTATTTCTATGCTCTGCCTTTTTCTCTCCCTTTAACTACATTATCAGAGTGCCATCTTGGTTACGCGCTCACATCTGTTCTAACAAATAGTAGTGTTTTAACCCTGACTTGTCTGATAACTAATAAGGGAGGTGTGTATACTTTACCTGACTGTGTTTTCACTTGCTTTTGATTGAGAGTGGCAGTATATGCCATAAAGTTTGTTTTAAATAAATAATGATATACTTTTTATACAAAGCTCTGGTCAGTGTTTGTTTGCTCTTCTGTGTTTTGGCCCTATTTTGTATCCTCTGCATACTGCCCTACTGTTCTTGAGAGAAGTCTGACTGCTCAGCCACGGCTACCAGGTCAATCTGTGTGGTGCAGACTGCTACCAATTGGGTTTACTGCTTACTCCTGTAGTCTTAATCTTTTTGCAGTGTTCCCCAAGGGAACTGCACAGGATTCTGCCTAAGAGAAAGGAGTCTCCCTCTTTTCAGTGAAGATCCTGTGGTGATTACAATCTCGCCAACATCTACACAAGTGGTTCTTATAAGTGAATGGACTTGTGGAAACTTGGAAACTAGAACCAGTCTTACTTGAACTATAAAGGCAAATTCATCTAGCATTAAAAATATAATAGATTCCAAAATATTGGTGAAAACTAAACATAATGGTTCCCGAAAATGTTTGAAGAAACTAAGACATAGTTTACAAGATGCTTCTCAAATTACAACTATGCCCTAGAGTATGAGTAATGTAGCTCTTGGGCAAGATGCTACGCCCATTGAGGTTCCTAGTCCCAGTAAATCTAGCATGGCGGCCACTAAGAAAAGATGGTTGCAATTCTTCTAAACCTGGCTCTATACTTGCCACGGGTAGGGGCTTCAGACATTTCCTTACGCCCATTGTGGAACATCCTAATCTGGATGAGAACAAGGTTAATTTCAGTTTTTTAACGACACATTCTCGTGAAGATTTGTCCAGTAGCAAAGCACCATCACCATCAGTAACACACATTCATTGTGCTACTGGGGCAGTAACACGCATTCATTGTGCTATTGGGGCAATTTACAACTTGACCCTTCTCACCCGACAGAGGCGCTCAACACAACCTTATTACCAGCGTCCACTATGGTAGCCAACATGGATGGTGCAACTTATTTTTTTACTCTTGAAGCCAAAAGGATGGTCTTGTCCAGCACACACAAGAAGGTTGTTTTAGAGTTGCCTAAGAGAACATCATTAATAGGATATTCCGGGGCAGCTAACCAAGATGGTTTAGATTCCTTTTTGACTCTTGAAGCAAAAAGGATGGCCTTGTCCAGGATACATTAGAAGAGCGCCTCCAGTGTTGGACTTTCTTCTCAGCTGTCTTTTACGAACCAAGAACAAAACACTGACTTGGAGCCGACCTCCACTTTAAGAAAAAAAAAAGAACTTAGTAGATGAAAGACCGATGCAAACAGACTCTGACTTTACTCGCTCACTTTGGGCTACTTTGACCAGAAGGCCCAACACATATTGTTTGTGTTTGGCATGCCCCTTTAACGCTAATAACCAGATTGTTCTTAATCGACAAATGTTTTACCATTGTTTCAGAACATTCCACGGCTAAAACAATCTCTTAGAGTGATATGTTATGAATTTAATGTATTTCTGATAACAGGACTGACCTTGTGCTTCTTCACGTTCCTTCAAGCCTTTTTGTGAATTAATGACTTGAAGAAACCGTGTCCTTTTTTTCTTTGGCTTATGTTGTCTACAGGCAGTCTGATTTAAATAGGTTTTATTCACAGAAATGTGATTGTGCGGCAAAGTCTATAAAATGTAATGTTTTTAAATCTAAGGAGAACTTTGAAAATTCGTG
This sequence comes from Ambystoma mexicanum, assembly GCF_040938575.1. Lineage (NCBI taxonomy): Eukaryota > Metazoa > Chordata > Amphibia > Caudata > Ambystomatidae > Ambystoma > Ambystoma mexicanum. Next base: position 850,069,374 of record NC_090936.1, on the reverse strand, counting down.
TTAAAAAAGACGCAATGGGAAACTGTCAGGTTGCTTTTAAAACTACTGTAAGACAACCACTCTGATTTCTCACCTGATGGCTCTGCCCTGACTCAGTTATTACACTATAGTGAACAACTTAAGATGGGTAATGAATGAGCTGTTACTGATAACCTTTTAAAAATGTTGTTGTGAAATACAAGAGGCCTTGCACATCTATTTAACGGTCCTGCTAATTCACTGAATGTGTTCGATTTTGGTATTATTTGCCTACAAGAAACATGGTTATTGGATAAACCTGTCTTCGACGATTATGTAACTTTCCACACTATTGCTCAAAAAGGGCAAACTAGTTGTCCTATTTGGGGGATTATTATCTGCCATTCGCTGTAATCTGGAGCTAACATGTGACAGATGGGAGACCTTGACTCTGCAGATTTACTGCCCAGGAAGCTAAACTGGGTATATTTGTTCTCACATTCTTACACATTGCCTCTAGCTGAATCTCTATTGGAATCTGAGAGGAACTTCTACAGATTCCTTTTTCAACTCTCTTACATTTATTTTTGAACAGTTGAATCTGAATGAGTCAGGACATCTTTTAATTGTGGGTGACTTAAATTCTGCATGTCTTGAAACGCACATTTTAAGGGCCTTCTTGCACCAATCCCATGCCTGATTCTATAAATCAAAGTTAATATGTGAGGGATGCCATGTATCTGTGGGATTTAGAAAATGTTGAATGGAATGATACCTAATGACATCCCCGTGTATTCCACCTGGAGAGGTACCAACTGTTCATCAATTTTGGACACCATCTTTGTTTCAAGAATATTTCTTGAGAGATGTAAAAGGCTAAATATTGTGGACTCTATTTTGAGTGAGCATTTTATATTGCAGTTTGCTATAGATTTGCAGGGATTGAAAATAAGATTGGGTAAGCAGGAGCTAAAATCAGCTCTTGGCAATCCAGCATTAACCAATGACTGGGAGCTACTATGGGGAACAAGGAAGGTAATACATAGAGGTGTAAATCTAACTGCCACATGAGATGCAAATTTATCATTTTGTACATTATTTATGACCCTTGATTCTTTAAATATTTTAGACATGTGTCCTAATGTTTATTTATAGATTGTCCCATATGCACAGAGTTAAATTCACATATGTGTGTTTCTTCAGCATTCGTTGGCCTGGGGAGACAAAAGTAGATTCTGGTAGCTGTTGATGCCACACCAACCAAGCTCTTGCAGGAGCTAAATTGCTCCCAGCACCCCTCAATTTCAGCAACATTCCCAGAAGATTTTGATCCCACCTTCCAATTCGATCTTTGTCAATATTGGCAACCTGGTTGCTGATCGTATGTGTGCTCTGCTAAATTCTTGGGTTGCATACTGTGTAACTTAACTACGCTTCCTGAATGTTGAACAAATAGATTTATTTTCTAATCTGAAGTTCAGTGAAAAATAAATTGTGGCTCTCAGACTCGATCCTGACAAGAGATTATCGAACAAAATATCATTTGTTTACCCATCTCTTGGTCGAAGTTAAACCTTTTTAATAATGTCTCTAAATACCATGTTAAAAGAGGAAGAATTGATTTTATGAGACTGAAATGTAACCTTTTGTTAACAAATGAGATCTTCCGATATTTCAGAGAACTTGTAGATTTTGCCTACAAAGGTCTTCCGTTGAGACTCTTAGGCCTTGATTCACAGAACGTTTTCCAATGGGAGTTTTCCATTATAAAACGCTTCTATGAATTAGGCCCTTAAACATGTTTTCATTGAATGCCTAACCTTATCTTTAAAACCAGATTCCCAATGTATGCGCTTTGCACATAATAAATTGACTTTATCCACTCTTCCAAATATCATTGATAATTGCTGTTTCAAATTTCTTGTCCGAAACTTTGAGTATGTTGAGATGAATTGTTATGTTATGTTACTTGGCATTTATATAGCGCCTTATGTATCGTTGATATGCTCTCAAAGCGCTGGTAGGTTGAACGCCCTCAGGAACCGTAGTTCAAGTCAGTAGAGAGAGAAGAGTCATAAGGTGCGTGGGTGCACCGGATATGTGTGCAGCCGGTGTGGCAATTGCATGATAGCTGCTTCTTAGCGGTAGGTGTGGTGATGGGGCGGTCAGTTGTATGTGTTCAATTCTGGAGAGTGGACACCCAGACTGATTTCTGGCTGCGTTAGGCCTGAGGAGACGCTTAAGCTAGCGGTATGTGTGCTCATCCAGCTGTGTTTGATTAGGATGATGAGGAACATGTGGCAGGTGTTAGTATGAGAACAGCTGTACCGAAAGTGACATAGTATCACTGTGTTCAAGTTGAGTGGTGTTGTATAGGAGAGAGTAAGCGTGGTAGTGTGATATGGTGGTTATCAGTAATGCGCTTCAGATCGGGTACTCCATCTGTACCATCTATTCTATCCGTTTTATGTACTCTGTCTGTTCATTCCACTTCGTTTGTTCATTGATTTCGTCTGTTACATCAGTTTAATCTACTAGTCATTCTAACCATTCCATCCACTCGTCCCTTCATCCACACGGTCTACTCCATCCATTCCATAGACCCATTTCATCCCTCCAATCCGTTTAATGTGTTCTATTTGTTCCATCCTTCCTATTCATTCGATTTGCTCCATGTGTTCCATCCACTCTACCTGTTCCGTCTACTCAGTCTGTTCCATCCGCTCTATCCGTTCCATCCACTTTATCTGTTCCATCGACTCCATCTGTTCCGTCTGCTCTATTGGTTCCATCTGCTCCATCTGTTCCATCCAGTTCATCTGTTCCATCCAGTTCATCTCTTCCATCCACTCCATCTGTTCCATCCACTCCATCTGTTCCGTCCACTCCATCTGTTCCATCTACTCCATCCACTCCATCTGTTCCATCCACTCCATCTGTTCTGTCTACTCCATCTGTTCCTTCCACCCTATCTTTTCCATCCACTCTATCTGTTCCCTCTAATCCATCTGCTCCATCCATTCCATCTGTTAATCCACTCCATCCGTTTCATCAACTCATCTGTCCCGTCTACTGTATCCGTTTCATCCACTGCATCCGTTCCACCCACTCAATTAGTTCCATCTATTATGTCCATTCGTTAAATCTACTCATCCCTTCCATTGGTTCAGTCTGCTCGTTCGTCACATCCATTCAATCTACTTATCCGTTCAATCCGTTCCATCCCTACCTTCTACTCCGTCTGTTCCTTCCACTCTGTCTGTTCCATCCACTCCATCTGTTCTATTTAGTCCATCTGTTCTATCCATTCATCTGCTCCATCCGTTCCATCCAATCCGTCCGTTCCATCCTCTCTGTCTGATCTATCTAGTCCATCTGTTCTATCCACTCATCCATTCCATCCGTTCCATCTACTCCGTCCGTTCCTTCAATTCCATCTGTTCCATCCACTCCATTTGTTCCATCCACTCCATCTGTTCCATCCACTCCATCCGTTCCCTCCACTCATTCGTTCCAGCCACTCCATCCATTCCATCCACTCTATCGGTTCGATCTAGTACATCTGTTCTATCCACTCATACGTTCAATCCACTCATCCACTCCATCCACTCCATCCATTCAATCCATTCCATCCACTCCATCTGTTCGATCTAGTCCATCTATTCTATCCATTCACCAGTTCAATCCACTCCATCCGTTCCATCCACTCCATCCGTTCCATCCACTCCGTCTGTTCCATCTAGTCCATCTGTTCTACCACTCTTCTGGTCCAAACCGTTCTTTCTACTCTGTCCATTCCATCCGTTCCATTCGCTCCATCGGTTCCATCCACTCCATCCACTCCATCCATTCTATCCATTCATACCACTCCATCTGTTCGATCTAGTCCATGTATTCTATCCACTCATCAGTTAAATCCACTCATCAGTTACATCCACTCATCAGTTCCATCCACTCATCCGTTCCATCCACTCCATCTGTTCGATCTAGTCCATCTATTCTATCCATTCATCATTTCCATTCACTCATCCGTTCTGTCCACTCTATCTGTTCTATCCACTCTATCTGTTCCCTCTACTCCATCTGTTCCATCCATTCCATCCATTTCATCAACTCATCTGTCCCGTCTACTGTATCAGTTTCATCCACTGCATCGGTTCCATCCACTCGATTTGTTCCATCTATTCTATCCTTTTTGTCTGTTCCATTCGTTAAATCTACTCATCCTTTCCATTCTTTCAGTCTGCTCATTCGTCTCATCCATTCAATCTACTCATTCGTTCAATGCGTTCCATCCCTACCTTCTACTCCATCTGTTCCTTCCACTCTGTTCCATCCACTCCATCTGTTTTATTTAGTCCATCTGTTCTATCCATTCATCCGTTCCATCCGTTCCATCCAATCTGTCTGTTCTATCTAGTCCATCTGTTCTATCCACTCATCCATTCCATCCACTCTGTCCATTCCTTCAACTCCGTCTGTTCCATCCACTTCATTTGTTCCATCCACTCCATCCATTCTATCCACTCTATCTGTTCGATCTAGTCCATCTGTTCTATCCACTCATCCGTTCCATCCACTTATCCACTCCATCTGTTCCATCCACTCCATCCATTCCATCCATTCCATCCATTCCATCCACTCCATCTGTTCGATCTAGTCCATCTATCCTATCCATTCATCAGTTCCATCCACTAATCCGTTCCATCCACTCCATCCATTCCATCCACTCCGTCTGTTCCATCTAGTCCATCTGTTCTACCACTCATCCAGTCCAAACTGTTCTATCTACTCCGTCTGTTCCATCCGCTCCATCTGTTCCATCTACTCCACCCATTCTATCCATTCCATCCATTCCATCCACTCCACCTGTTCGATCTAGTCAATTTATTCTATCCACTCATCAGTTAAATCCACTCATGAGTTCCATCCACTCATCAGTTCCATCCACTCCATCCGTTCCATCCATTCCATCCACTCTGTCCCATCTAGTTCATCTGTTCTACCACTCATCCGGTCCAAACCGTTCTATCACTCCATCTGTTCCATCCACTCCACCCGTTCCATCCACTCCATCCATTCCATCCACTCCATCTGTTCGATCTAGTCCATCTATTCTATCCATTCATCAGTTCCATCCACTCATCCGTTCCATCCACTCTGTCTGTTCCATCTAGTCCATCTGTTCTACCACTCATCCGGTCCAAACCATTCTCCGTCCGTTCCATCTGCTCCATCTGTTCCATCCACTCCATCCATCCTATCCATTCCATCCACTCCATCTGTTTGATCTAGTCAATTTATTCTATCCACTCATCAGTTCCATCCACTCATCAGTTCCATCCACTAATCTGTTCCATCCACTCCATCCGTTCCATCCACTCCGTCTGTTCCTTCTAGTTCATCTGTTCTACCACTCATCGGGTCCAAACTGTTCTATGCACTCCATCCATTCTATCCACTCCATCCGTTCCATCCACTCCATTCATTCCATCCACTCCATCCGTTCCATCCACTCCATCCGTTCCATCGACTCCATCCATTCCATCCACTCTATCTGTTCGATCTAGTCCAGCTATTCTATCCATTCATCAGTTAAATCCACTCATCAGTTCCATCCACTCCATCCGTTCCATCCGTTCCGTCTGTTCCATCTAGTTCATCTGTTCTACCACTAATCTGGTCCAAACTATTCTATCGACTCCATCCGTTCCATCGACTCCGTCCATTCCATCCACTCCATCCACTCCATCTGTTCGATCTAGTTCATCTGTTCTATCCACTCATCCGTTCCATCCACTCATCCGTTCCATCCACTCATCCATTCCATCCACTCATTTGTTCCATCCACTCATCCGTTCTATCCACTCCATCTGTTCCTTCTGTTGCATCTACTCCGTCTGTTCCATCTAATTCATCTGTTCTACCACTCATCCGGTCCAAACCATTCTATCCACTCTGTCCATTCCATCCAGTCCGTCCGTTCCATCGACTTCATCTGTTCCATCGACTTCCTCCGTTCCATCGACTTCCTCCATTCCATCAACTTCTTCCGTTCCATCGACTTCTTACGTTCCATCCACTTCATCCGTTCCATCCACTACATCCGTTCCATCCACTTAATCCGTCTCATCCACTTCATCCGTTTCATCCTTTCCATCCATTTCATTCACTCCATCTGTTCGATCTAGTCAATTTATTCTATCCACTCATCAGTTAAATCCACTCATCAGTTCCATCCACTCATCCGTTCCATCCACTCTATCTGTTCGATCTAGTCCATCTGTTCCATCCACACATCCGTTCCATCCACTTATCCACTCCGTCTGTTCCATCCACTCCATCCATTCTATCCATTCCATCCATTCCATCCACTCCATTTGTTCGATCTAATCCATCTATTGTATCCATTAATCAGCTCCATCCACTCATCCGTTCCATCCACTCCATCCGTTCCATCCACTCCGTCTGTTCCATCTAGTCCATCTGTTCTACCACTCATCAGGTCCGAACTGTTCTATCTACTCCGTCCGTTCCATCCACTCATCCGTTATTTCCACTCCATTCGTTCCATCCACTCTGTCTGTTCCATCTAGTTCATCTTTTCTACCACTCACCCGGTCCAAAGCGTTCTATCCACTTCGTGTATTCCATCCACTGGGTCCGTTCCATCCACTCCATCCACTCCATCCGTTGCATCCACTTCATCTGTTCAATCTAGTTCATCTGTTCTACCACTCACCCAGTCCAAACTGTTCTATCCACTCCATCGTTCCATCCACTCCATTCATTCCATCCACTCCATCTGTTCCATCCACTCCATCCATTCAATCCACTGTATCTGTTTGATCTAGTCCATCTGTTCTATCCACACATCTGTTCCATCCACTCATCCACTCCGTCCCTTCCATCCACTCCATCCACTCCATCCATTCTATCCATTCCATCCATTCCATCCACTCCATCTGTTCGATCTAGTCCATCTATTCTATCCATTCATCCGTTCCATCCACTCATCCGTTCCATCCACTCCATCCGTTCCATCCACTCCATCTGTTCCATCTAGTCCATCTGTTCTACCACTCATCCGGTCCAAACCGTTCTATTTACTCCGTCCATTCCATCCGCTCCATCCGTTCCATCCACTCCATCCACTCCATCCATTCTATCCATTCCATCCATTCCATCCACTCCATATGTTTGATCTAGTCCATTTATTCTATCCACTCATCCGTTCCATCCACTCATCCGTTCTATCCACTCATCCGTTCTATCCACTCCATCCATTCCATCCACTCCGTCTGTTCCATCTAGTTCATCTGTTCTACCACTCATCTAGTCCAAACCGTTCTATTCACTCCGTTCATTCCATCCACTCCGTCCATTCCATCCACTCCGTCCATTCCATCCACTCCATCTGTTCCATCCACTCCATCCGTTCCATCCACTCCATCTGTTCCATCTATTTCATCTGTTCTATCCACTCATCTGTTCCATCCACTCATCCACTCCATCCACTCATCCGTTCCATCCACTCATCCATTCCATCCACTTATCCGTTCCATCCACTCCATCCGTTCCATCCACTCAGTCTGTTCCATCTAATTCATCTGTTCTACCACTCATCCGGTTCAAACCGTTCTATCCACTCCGTCCATTCCATCCACTCCGTCTGTTGCATCCACTTCCTCCGTTCCATCCACTTCCTCCGTTCCATCCACTTCCTCCGTTCCATCCACTTCCTTTGTTCCATCCACTTCCTTCGTTCCATCCACTTCTTCCGTTTCATCGACTTCTTCCGTTCCATCCACTTCTTCCGTTCCATCCACTTCTTCTGTTCCATCCAGTTCTTCCGTTCCATCCACTTCATCCGTTCCATCCACTTCATTCGTTTCATCCACTTCATTCGTTTCATCCACTTCATACGTTTCATCCACTTCATCCGTTTCATCCACTTCATTCGTTCTACTCAGTTATCCGTTTTATTTACACTGGCCGTTTTAGTTTTCTGTTTGTTCGATCAGGTACCTATGCAGGATTGTTATCTTTTTTCAACAATCTGGGGTTTCTGTTTATTGTGGTTGTTTATCCTGTTTGTGTTAAGAGTCGATTTTTAGGGGAAGAGCCACGTTTTCAGTTGTTTGCGGAAAGACATGAGGTCTTCGGTGAGTCGAATGTGGGGTGAAAGTGAGTTCCACAGAGTGGGGGCCAAGGCTTAGAATGACGATCCACCTAAACTGACTGAGTTGGTGTTTGGTATCACTAGGAGGCGGGCAGGGCTTGATCTTAGAGTGCACGGTGGATGGTAGAGTTTTAGCTTGTCGTGAAGATATTGAGGTCCGGTTTTATGCATTGCTCGCTGAGAGATGCATAATGTTTTGAAGGTCACCCTTCGTCCATCCGGGAGCCAGTGGAGAGTTTTGAGAGCTGGGGAGGTGTGATCTCTAGGGCCAAGTGCTAGTAGCAGTTTGGCTGCATCATTTTGTGCTCTTTGTAGTATACTCAGGTGGTATGCTTGGACTCCGAGGTAGAGGGAGTTAGCATAGTCCAGTCTTGACATTACAATTGATTGGACAGCGGCGAGTCTGTTGGGAAAGGAGAGGTATGGACAAATGCGCCTCTGAATTTTGAGGTGGTAGTGGCAGGACTTACAGACGTTGTTGACTTGGTGTGAAAGGGTTAGGTCAGAGTCAAGAGTGCATCTAAGTTATTTACTGAGGTTGAGGTTGTCGGGGGATTGCCCATGGATGATGGCCAGGGTAGAGGGTGCGGAAGTAGTTTGGTGTTGCCACACAGCATGATTTCGGTTTTGGTGGGGTTTAAAAGGAGGTGGTTTGTGGTCATCCAGTGATCAATGTCAAGGAGGCAGGCAGCGAAGTCGGGTTGGCGGCCGGGTTTTGCATTAAGGGGTTTTAGAATTGGGATTAGTTGGGTGTCGTTGGTGTAGTTATAGCACAGTATATTGTGCAAGCTGATTATTCGTGGGAGGGTGGACATATAAAGGTTGAACAGGAGGGCTGATAGGCATGCTCCTTGTGGAACTCCCGTATTGACTGGTCTGGCAGCAGAAACGAAGAAGTAGAGGAGGGTTATTTGGTTCCTATTGTTGAGGAAAGAAGCTATCCACTTGATAGCATTTCCACAGATTCCTAGGGAGTGGAGGCGGTCGAGGAGGATTGAGTGGTTGATTGTGTTGAAGACGGCGGATAGGTCAAGAAGGATTAGTGCAGCACATGCCGCAGAGTCTGCAGTGTTTTTAAGGCCATCCCAGATTGAGGTCAGGGTGGTTTTGGTTCTGTGTCGGACACTGAAACCTGATTGAGTGGGGTCTAGGAGATTGTTGGCTTCGACAAAGGCATTTAGTTGGGAGTAAGCGGTTTGATCGATGAGTTTAGCAAGGAACCTGGTGTTTGAGATGGGGTGGTAGTTTTTGGGGTCGAGAGGGTTGAGGGAAGTTTTTTTTAGAAGAGGCTTGACATGAGCAGTTTTGAATGCGTTGGGAAAAATTCCCGAGGACAGGGAGTCGTTTATGATGGTTCTTGCATATTCTCCTGCGCAGGTAGATGAGAATATTTCTTTCAGGGTTGAGGCTGGGAAGGGCTCTAGCGGGGAGCCGGATGGTTCCCGAGCAGAGAGAAGTTTGAGAAATTTGTCAGTTGATATTGGTATGAACGAGTCAAAAGTCGGGTGGGTTGCAGTTGCAGGCTGTGTGTTGGCAGGTAGGGCAGGTGGATTAAGTGGTGGGTGCAGGAGGGCCAATTTGTTGGTTAGAGAATTTGTTATTTTGAGAGCAGTGGTGTGGAAGTGGAGAGAGAGTGAGTTGCAGAGTGACTGAGATGATTGTTGATTGGGTGGTGGTACATGATGGTTTGGTGTATTCAGAGATGATTTTGTGGAGTTCCTTGCTAGAGTTTTCACAGTTGAGGATTCGAGAGTTGTAATGGGCTTTTTTTACTTTCTCGATTTTGGCTTTGTAGTGGCGATGGTGCCAGGCCAAGGTGGATCTGCTCAGGGTGGTTTTATCTTTCCGCCATTTGCGTTCAAGGGATTTATATAGTTTTTTTGCAGTCTTTAGTTCTGGTGTAAACCATCTTGGAAAAGGGCCATGGCGAGCAGATGATTGGCGGTTGGGGGACAGGGGGATTAGTGAGGTATTGAGCCATGAGTCAAAGGCGTTGGTGGTTAAGTGTACATTGCGTGGGGAGGTAGGGGGAGGAGACCGAAGGAGCGCGTCGGCTAGGTCGGGAATGATTTTTAGTTTCTTCCAGCATTTGTGTAGGTTAGGAGGTTCTGGTTGGGGTACGGGGAGGGGGGTGAGTGAGCGAATGTTGAAAGGGATGATGAAGTGATCGGTCCAGATGATAGGGGTGGGAGGTTTACATGTATCTGGTCGTGGGAGCTGAAGATGGCATCAAGGGTGTGTCCTTTATAGTGAGTTGGGCCGTTTATCTGCAGGCGGAGGTTAATCGCTTCTAGGGAGTCGACCAGAGAGTGGGTCATAGGGTTGGTTGGGATGTCAAGCCAGATATTGAAGTTTCCTAGAAGAGTGAAGTTAGGATGGTTTAATTGGATGGTGCTATCAAATCGCAGAGGTTACTTGAGAATTGTCTGTCGTAGCCAGGCAGTATGTAGATGATTAGGAAGCTGTGGGAGAACGTTGGGGGGAGGGATATTTTGACGAGAAGCGATTTGCAGGAAGGGATGGTTGGCTGGTCATCGATGATTGAGGCGGAGAAGTGTGACTTGAAGGCGATCGCTACTCCTCCTCCTCTAGAGGTCGGTTGAGTGGGATGAGGGAGTAGTCCGGAGGGAAGGCTTCATTGGCGATAGGGGCAAAGTCGTCGGAGAACCAGGTTTCGGTAATAAAGACTAGGGGCCTCATTAGGACCCAGGCGTACTTCGCGGTGCTAAATGCACCGCGAAGCATGGCGGAAAGCCGCCGATAGCGCCATGGGGGTTGGCGGATTCACCGCCCCATTCCGACCTTGGCGGAGCGGTGAATCCCCATTCCCCATTTTACCCTTCCCCATTCCCATTTTTGCCCCATAGGGTATAATGGGAGTGGGGAAGGAGTTAATTACGCCACCGTAAAATACGGTGGCGTAATTAACAACGAGGTCCCGTAGCGCCATGGTTTTCTCCGCCTGGTAAAACCAGCCGGAAAAGGCCGCCATGGCGCTACGGGAACTCGTAGTATGGCGGAGAGGTACGCCATGCACTACGCTGGCGTAACACCCTCTCCGCCAGGGTCCTAATGAGGCCCTAGGTCTGGTTTGTCTGAAGCGAGGAGGTCAAATATGCTGTGTCTGTTTCTTGCTACAGATCGCATTAAAAGGATGCATCTTACTTCGGTACAGGAGGATGATGTGGAGGTTGCAGAGGTGGAGGTTGGGAGGAGTGGGGGAGTGGGTAGGAGGGTTGGCGGGGGAGGTGGAATAGCGGGGTGCAGAGAGAGAGTGGAAACTGGCAGGTGAGAGAGGGGGGACGGTCGATGGTCGATGGGAAGAGTAGGCGCGTGGTCGAGGTGGTGGGCTTGGTGGGGTTGGGGTTGAACAGGTGTGTGAGGTTTGTTGGATTTGGGTCATGTGACTCAAAGGTGCGGTGCAGCGGGTAAGGGGTTCCAGTTCTGGATGGTGAGAATTCAAGGGAGAGGGGTTTAAGGCAGGGTGAGGAAGGGGAGGAGGGTGGTGATGATCGAGATTGGGAGATTGAGGTGGTGGGTCGAGACAGGAGTGGCGAGGAGTAATGAGAGATTGAGGGCGACCAGCTACGTTTTCTTTTCAGGGTTTGGTGTGTGAGAGAGGGTAGGGGGGTCAGAGGGTGAAAGGGATGCGGCTACTGTTCTTGCCATGGCGAGACATGCAGTTTTTAGAGCGGTGAAGGAGTGGGGTCGGAGGAGGATGTTTGGGGGAGTTGATGAGAGGAAGGGGGAGGGGATGGAGGCGAGGTTGGGTGTGCCTGGGAGGTTGGGTGGGCCGTTAGTTGGAGGGGCCGGGGTTGCGGGAATGCTGATAGTGGGCGAGTAGGTGGAGGGGTTGGGACGACCAGGGGTCCTAGGATGATTGGCTTGCCATCGGGCTTCTCTGGCTTGGTGTTTGGGTAGGGGTTGGATAGGGGGGTGTGGTGGAGGGCGTGGTGGATGGCGGGCTGGATTGGGATGGGATGGTTCTTCTGGTTTGAGGGTTGGACATCGAGTGGGCTGAGAATGTGGTGGCGGGTGGGTTGGTTCTCTTGTCATGGGAGTTGGATAGGGAGAGGGCTGAGGATGTGGTGGAGGGTGGGATGGTTTGGGGTGTGGGGGGAAGTGAAGTAGGGCGAGGGGGAAGGGAGGCGGGGCAAGTGTGTCTCTTTCGGCAGACCTTGGTTGATTGGGTGGACTCATGGCGTGGCTAATTTTAACTATGCTACAGTTGTCATAGGATGATTTTGTTCACACTTTCCAATTTCAACTATACCACAGGATGTTATTATTCACACTTTCTAAGTTTACCTATAACACATTTAGGGACACTTTCTAAGTTCAACTGAACTACAGGAAGATATTAATCACACTTTCTAAGTTTACCTATACCACAGTTAGGGACACTTTCTAATTCTGCTCTAGCACAGGATGATATTATTCACACATTCTAAGTTCAATTATACCACAGGAATATATTATTCACACATTCTAAGTTCAACTATACCACAGGACAATATTATTCACACCTTCTAAATTCAGCTATACAATAGGGTGAGATTATTCACAGTTTCCAGGTTCAGCTTTACCACAGGATGATCTTTTTCACACTTTCTAAGTTCAGCTGAACCACAGCAAGATATTATTCCCACTTTCTTAGTTTGTCTATACCTGAACCACAGGAAGATATTATTCCCACTTTCTAAGTTCAGTTATATCACAGGATGATATTATTCACACCTTCTAAATTCATCTATACCATGGGGTGAGGTTATTCACAGTTTCCAGGATCAGCTATACCCCAGGATGATATTATTCATGGTTTATAGTCATAATGTCGACAAAAAAAATGTCGACAGTCAAAAAGTCGAAAAAAAAATGTCGAAAAAAAAAATGTCGACTTTTTTTTTCAATGCATTTTTTTTCGAAATGGGGGGGTTCCCCCCCCCCCCAGCCCCCCTTTTTTTTTTTTTTTTTATTTTTCCCTTTTTTTTTTACTCCCGAACCCCTAAAATAAATATATAATATAAAAAAACGAAAGTCGACATTTTTTTTTCCGACATTATTTTGTCGACATTTTTGTCTGTCGACATTTTTTTTTCGACATTATGACTCCCCACCATTATTCATACTTTCTGAGTTTACCTATACGAAGTTTGGGACTCTTTCTAATTCAGCTGTAGCACAGGATGATATTATTCACATCTTCTAAGTTCAATTATACCACAGGAAGATATTATTCACACTTTAGAGTTCAACTATACCACAGGATGATATTATTCACAGTTTCCAAGTTCCACTATACCACAGGAAGATATTATTCACACTTTGGAGTTCAACTATACCACAGGATGATATTATTCACAATTTCTAAGTTCAGCTATACTATAGGGTGTGGTTATTCACACTTTCATAGTTCAGCTATACTACAGGATGATATTATTGACACTATCTAGCTCTACCACAGGGTGAGGTTATTCACACTTCCCACAGTTGCGCTGTTAGGCACACTTTCAAAATTCAATTTTGGCACAGTTACGCTGTTAGGCACACTTGCTAAATTCAACTAAACCCCAGTTACGCTATTGGGCGACACTTTCTAAATTCAACCTTTGGCACAGTTACACTATTAGGCACACTTTCTAAATTCAACCTTGGCGCAGTTACGCAATTGGGCACACTTTCTAAATTCAGCTAAACCCCAGTTACGCTATTAGGCACATTTTCTAAATTCAACCGTGGCACAGTTACACTATTGGGCACACATTCTAAATTCAACTAAACCCCAGTTACGCTATTAGGCACATTTTCTAAATTCAACCTTGGCACAGTTACGCTATTGGGCACACTTTCTAAATCCAACCTTGGCACAGTAACGCTATTAGGCACACTTTCTAAATTCAACCTTGGCACAGTTACGCTATTGAGCACACTTTCTAAATTCAACCTTGGCACAGTTACCCTATTAGGCACACTTTCTAAATTCAACCTTGGCACAGTTACGCAATTAGTAAGACTTTCTAGATTTGTGAGGTTTGTGCAGACTATCTAGATGTGAGATTCACTCAATGGAACAGATCAGGCGCGCTCAATGTTGTTGGGGTAAAGTCTAGATGCAAGAATTTACAACAGTAGGGCTTGTAGGTTTGAATGGTAGGGTTGTCTGGCGTGAAGTAATTGCTTCAGTCTCCAGCCTTGCCACACTTACTTTTTGGTGGGTGGTGGCTTCCTGCTTCTCCTGCGGATACCTGCAGATATGATCTGGAGCCGTCTTTGTAGGAGCCGTCCTTTGCCTCAGGGTCCTTAGCCGAAGGAGGCTGCCGGGCAGAGGGCTGCCCTGGGAGGGCCAGTTAAAATCAGTAGGGAGAGCCAACAGGAGGGGGGATGGGCGGCTCAGGAGGCGGGAGGGCTATGGAAACAGGAAGAGGGAGCGGAGAGGTAAACAGAGGCAAGATGCCCATAAAGAGGGGCTCAGGGCCCACCACAAATGCTAATACTGCCAAAAATTAAGAGGCTTTCAATTGCAAACACTCACCGCCCTCCGAGATGTGGAAATGGAGCCGGTGTAGTCACGCAAGTCGGTAGACTCGCACTACCGTATGGATGGACCAATAGGAGGGGGTGGGCGGGTCGGGACGCGGGAGGGCCGCGGAAACAGGAACAGGGAGCAGAGAGGTAAACGGAGGAATGAGGGGCTCAGGGCCCAACACAAATGCTAATACTGCCAAAAATTAAGAGGCTTTCACTTGCAAACACTCCCCATGCTCCGAGATGTGGAAAATGAAAATTGTTATTTGTTCTTCTAGTGATTTTAACTTTCTAAGCTATAATCTTTTGTATGTTGATATTAGTGACATGCATGTCATTTTGAAATAATATGAGAACGGTTTACTGTGTAAAACTAATTAACAATTAAAAAAATAATTCCTTCTACTGACGTACAATGTAGTAACAATGTTCTACATCAACAAGCAGGGAGCACCAGGTTGGTGACAACTTTGCACCTTAACAGGCCACTTATGGGAGTGGGTACTGAGCATCAACACTGTGATAAAAGCAGCTCTTCTAGCAGGAACAGACAATGTTCAAGCGGATGAGCTACACAAGAGATCCTTCTCCAACCATGAATGTGAATTGAGCAAGCATATCCTCTTGAATATCTTTACCTCCAGTGGATCTGTTCCCAACAGAACTGAACAGCAAATGTCATCATTTTGCCTCATGGAAGGGGAGAGGGAAAGAGTAACTGGGAGATGCATTTTCGATCTCATGGAAGAACCTGGTCGCAAATGCATTTCCACCTGTCCCTCTGATTCAGAAAGTCTTGCAGAAGTTCAGAGCCTCCAATCATTGCAAAGTTCTCCTGATAGCCCCCCATTGGCCACAGAGCATTGCTTCTCAGATCTACTGGTCATGGCAAGCGGACCACCTTTAATTATCCCTCTCCTTCCAGATCTGCTTCAACAGCAGGGGGGAAGATACACCCCTACCCACATTCACAAATCCAGGCACTCTTGCACCTGCAAATTGTACCTATGGCCACTTGTGTTTCTCAGATGATAATGTCAAGGCAATGGGGACATCCCAAACCCATCCACTCAATCCCAGTACAGAGGAAAATGGCTTTGTTTTTACCATTGGATGTTGGCAGTCGAAAGATCCTTTACAGGTATCCATAGATGACATCCTTTCCTTTTTTATCAAATCTTGTTCATTCGGGGACTCAGCTCTCATCATACAGAATGTATCTCGTGGCTATCAGAGCTTACCTCTCAGATAATGACAGGCTAGTCTCCTTTGTCAATCCAGTTATAAAACAGCACTTTTGGGTCTTCTCCACCTGTACACTCCGACACAACACCCTATTGCAAACTGGAATCTGAATATAGACTTGATGGCTCTTGCACACAAGCCCCTCGAGCCAATGGTGTCAGTAGACTTAAGCATGGAACCCTGGAAGACGGCCTTCCTAGTAGCAATCACATTAGCCTGTGTATCAGCAAGGTACAGGTTTTACCTATTCTAGAGCCTTACATCTCCTTTCACTGAAAGAAGGTAGTCTTACAGACACATCCTTTGTTCACAGCAAAGGTGGTCTCAGACTTTCCATATGAACCAGGAATGTACTTTACCTGTATTTCTGGATCCATAATCAGAAGCACATTGTATTTTACATTGCTTAAACATTGTATTGCTCGCTAATAGTTCACGGACAGTAATTTATCACCAGTACAGCCGCAGAGCCAATACTTTGAACGCAGGTAGACAACGCAATGACTTACAACCACACGCATGCTTAGAGAGTAAGTAGCACTTATACGGCTATTTATTCATAGTTAGGCATATATACAATACAAGCATAGATCAGATAAATCATAGGAAAGACAGTAAATTAGCAGGAATACATCACCATGGGCGTAACTTGACTAAACCTCATCTCGCCAGAAACGGCTGAAAGACCCCGATAACAGCCAGGCCAAGAGCACAACAGCCCACAGGTATATCGGACCAGGGCGTCCCCCCTCCGACTGAAGTCTTTGTGCTTATCCCGTCTGACCGTTGAGGGTTTCCGCATATATGCCCTCCTCAACAAGGGGTGGCAACTTCTCGAACCTTCTGGCAATGCACTTGCGCATTGATGGGTGACCGTTGGTTGCCAGCTGGGTCAACCAACAGTAACCTCAAGGAGCAAAGCGCTTCCCTCCCCTAAACGCCCCGGAAAACAATTCCATAACTCATCTCAAAACCTTGGCGCAAGCATAGCAAACCAAAACAAACCTTGTTATCAGGTACCAGCCAGCACCTGCGGATCTTAGCTTTCCCAGCGCCGTGTCCTTGGCTGAGAAGGCCTGCATTCCAAACCCATCAGCGAATAATGTTGAAAACATGTTGTTTCGCAAAGCAAGTGCAGCTTTCCACTGAGGCATGGATAAATATCCATTATGGCTCTGAGTTCCCCCAGAATACACTGCGCACCAGCGCCATGTTTTTTAGCTCGAACACCACAATCCACCCTTGGATATTTACCTTCCATAGCCCAGTGGCAAAGGAGGCGGTCTTTGAAACCGCCGAAATATTAGAACCAAGTTGGGAATACATTGAACACAACAACAACAAGC
This sequence comes from Ambystoma mexicanum, assembly GCF_040938575.1. Taxonomy (NCBI): domain Eukaryota; kingdom Metazoa; phylum Chordata; class Amphibia; order Caudata; family Ambystomatidae; genus Ambystoma; species Ambystoma mexicanum. Next base: position 850,052,118 of record NC_090936.1, on the reverse strand, counting down.
TATTATGATAGCTAATATAATACAAATGCAAGCAAAAGCATAACGCAGTGTACCTCCAATATCAGGAACCCATGAAAATAACCAATCCCACCAATTCCCAGTATGCTCTTGGGACACTTGAGAAATGAGATCCCTCAAACCTCGAATAATGACTTTCAATGGATCGTGAATGGTCACTTAGATTGAAACAACACATACCTTCAACTGCGGTCCAACCTAAGTTATGCTTCAGCAATAAGTAATCAACAGCAGCTCTGTTTTGCAAAGTAGCTTTTCTAATAACTTTGCTGTCAAGGAGTAACTCTTCTAAAGCTTGAGAAGTATGATTGAGTCCTTTTACTACTAAACATGCTAATTTGATCAAAGACTTGTACCCCCCAGCTGCTAAACCCCAAACTCCCACTAATGAAAGGGTTAATGCTAGAACTTCAGCTTCTGATAGCAAATGCACATGTGAATCACAATCGGGGGATAGGCCCACAGATTCGAAAGTTGATCTTTTGCTTCGAGATATTGCTGGTTGTAAAGGAAACATCATTAGTCCTAATCGAGTTAAGGCACATGGACCTCCAGAAATGTTAGCTGGAATATAAGTGTATGTGATGTTACCACATGAAAAGAGCCATCCTGTTGGAAGTTTCACATGATTCAGATGACTGGCAGCTATCACGGTATGATTGCAAGACATAGTATTATTCACACTGGTACATGTGCTTGGAACTCGTGAACACAATCGTTTCTCGAACACAGTTTGATTTTTCTGTTTAGTTAAATTTAGCTGTTGGCATTTGCCAATTTCTTTAGCATTGCAGGTCATAAAGTAGCACACATCGCCTTGAGTTATATTGTAGGTTATAATACGTGTCAAATTTCTCCATTTGCGATCCGTTTCCTGGCAAAACCTGCAGTACTCATAGACAGAAAAGGATTGTCTGATATCGGAATCTTGAACTAACGAATCATTGTGCGTGACGCCAAAAATATGCTTTAGAACCAGAACTGGCGTCGGCACTGCAACTAAACACGTAGTCAGTAAAGCTTCAGCATTGGGCACATCGGTTAAGCAAAAGTGCTTAATGTTGAGTACTTGTTGTGCCAGGTATGTCCACATATTCTCTGTTTGGGTAATCATCAGGGAATATTTTCGCCGTCCTAAAGACGCCTCTTGTATAGCTGGCATCGATGTTGTTTGCGCTTGCACCTGACGTGTTCGTCGCCTTCCATGAATCGATGTCGTTGGTCTGGCTGGCTTTTCGGCATCGGTATAGAGCTGCTTTCGGACATCATTGCTCCTCATCATCGGTCTCCCATGGATCGTTGGCACAGATATGACATTTTTTATCCGGAGCATCATGCCGTTTGACTCTCCCAAATGGAATCCATTTAGTTCCACAATCACACCAGCCAGACACAGGATCTACAAGGCAAACCCAGAAAAGAGATATCAGTGTTGAAAATCACTCCCTTAGGTAACATTTGTCTGCGGGCACATACTGCCATCTGTCTTTACCAGGTTCCATTACTAAGCCTATCTGGTCTTTGCCTGATGCAATAACATTTGCGGGCACTGGTGGACCACTTGGCCTTTCGACCCACACTTTTGCACCCGGTATCATGCTGTCTGAAGAGCCAAAACCACGATCCCCACGGGTAGTTAACACTGTGGGAGGCTCCCCCTTTTTAATCATGGACAACTTAACAGGGATGATAATTAGCTGAGCCACTCTATCACCCTTATGAATCGGTAACACTTGGTCCCCACTATTCATCAAGATGACTTTGATCTCGCCTTGGTAATCAGCATCAATGACCCCTCCCAGCCCTTGAACTCCCTTCAATGCTAGTCCAGATCTAGGGGCAATCCATCCCATATGCTCTGGAGGAATTTGTACCCCAATCCCTGTTTCAATCACAACAACCCCTCTCGGGTCTAATCTGATTTCTTAATGAGAATACAAGTCTACCCCTGCTGATTCGGAAGTCGCCCGATAGGGAGCTAAAGAGCCTGGGGTAATTTCCCAGTACAATAGAGTCTCTCTAACTAAGTTAGGTTGAATCTGTAAAGCAGGAGTCATTAGTCGCAACAATGGAGTCTCATGATTGTTCACCGGTCTATTATTCAACACTTGCACCGCATCAAACACACGATCACGCCAACCTGCCAAACTGCCATCTCCAGATTTGCACAGCTGTTCCTTCAACAACCCATTCATTCTTTCAATTAACCCTGACGCTTCCGGGTGATAGGGCACGTGGTAAAGCCACTCTATACTCTTCTCCTGGCAATAGTCCTGAATTAATTTGCCTTTGAAGTGTGACCCGTTGTCACTTTGAATTTGCAAAGGCACTCCGTAATGCAACGTGATCTGATCTAGCAACCTAATGGTATTCAGTTGTGTGGCACGCTTGCATGGCAAAACCATCATGTACCCAGAGTAGGTATGCACAATGGTGCATGCATACTGACAACCTTTGCTGATTGGCAGAGGACCGATATAATCGATCTGCCAAATTTGACCTGGTAACTTTCCTCTTCGCAATGTGCCGTGAACAATCTGAGGGATAGGCCTATGCTGTTGGTGTTGGCACACCGGACATTGCAAGATGACTGTTTTCACTACCTCTAAAGGAATACTAATTCCTCGAGCTTGTGCCCACCTGATAGTAGCCTTTTCTCCAAGGTGCCCACATTTCTGGTGAGCCCACTTGGCCAAACCCTCCAAATCATCTTCCTGAGCCTCTGCATCCACAGTGGTGTGTTCATCTGCAACAGAATTAAACCAACGTTCCAATGAATCTGTCGCACAATGCGCATCCACATAATACACCGTGACTTCACTTTGTGATAACATTTCTGCAATATCTTGCCACAATTCTTTTCCCCACAACTCTTTCGAATGTATCTTCCACCCATTCTTTTGCCAGGTTGGCAGCCACACCGCCAACCCATTCCCCACTGACCATGAATCTGTGTACAAATGACATCGACCAGGGGTCTCTTGTTTCAATGCTTGGTAAACTGCGTAAAGCTCTGCAAACTGACTGCTCTTCCCTTTCCCTGACGTCGTCAAAATCTTTTTTGTCTTGGGATTATATGACACCGCTTTCCAGTATCGCTCTGTTGTCACATATCGGGCTGAGCCATCAGTAAACCAGGCATGCTCTGTCTGCTCTACAGTGAAATCGCCATATGGTACTCCCCATTTCACGGGAGACTCGCGTTTCTCAGACACTTCCGGTGGTATGTAATCTGAGGGCTGTATGTTGGCTACTTGCTCATGTAATTTTGCAACCACACCCTTTCCTGATTTGGCTCTGTCTTGAATGTACCATTTCCATTTAATTATGCTGGCTTCCTGGGCATGTCCTATTCTGTGTGTTTTAGGAGAACTCAACACCCATTGCATAATCGGTATTTCTGGCCTCATCAATACATCATGGCCCACCGTCATTTGCTCAGTATCAACCAGGGCCCAGTAACATGCCAGCAACCGCTTTTCAAATGGAGTGTATGAGTTACCAGCATCGGGCAACTTACGACTCCAAAACCCCAATGGCACACGTTTCCTGTCTTGCTTCTGCCACACACTCCAATTAGCATAATTGTCTTGTACAGACACATTCAATTCCACTTCTCCTTCCTTTAATGGCCATAGATCGAGCACCTGCTGCACGGTGTCTTTCGCCAACTCAAATGCTTTCTGCTGCTCTTCCCCCCACTGAAACTCATATTTCTTTCGTGTCACTTTGTAAAGGGGGGCCAGTATCTGCCCTAAATGGGGAATGTGCTGTCTCCTGAACCCAAACAGCCCTATGAACTGCTGAGCTTGCTTTTTATTCATTGGCATGGTAAACTCAAGTATTTTCCGTCGGGCCTTCGGAACCATTTCTCGATGCCCATTATGCCACTGAATTCCTAGAAATATTACTGTCTCAGCTGGGCCTTGAATTTTGTTCGGGTTAATCTCCCACCCTTCCTTCTTCAATCCTCCCATAATGACTTCTAACTGGTTTTGCACACTGCGCTCATCCTTGCCCTGAATCAAAATATCATCAATGTAGTGAGAGATTTGTATGTCAGGTTTACACGGTATCTTGTCTAAGTGCTCTGCCACCAGCCGGTGACAGATAGTCGGGCTATGTATGTACCCCATTGGTAACCTTGTGAAGGTGTACTGACGCCCGCTCCAAGAAAATGCAAACTGCTCTTGACACTCTTCAGCAATTGGCACAGAGAAAAATGCATTGGCTAAATCTACCACTGCATACCAAGTCCCCTCAAACTTTTGGACATTTTCAATCAAGGTAATGGCATCTGGGACTGCGGGCACCAAGGGAGGAGTGTGTTTATTAAACTCGTGGTAATCCACCGTCACCCTCCAAAACCCATCCCCTTTTTTGACGGGCTAGAGGGGGTTGTTCCATGCGGTAGTGATGGGTCGTAACACACCCGCCTCTACATACTCTTTGATGGTGTCTGAAATTTTCTTGTGCCCCCCAGGAATGCGGTATTGCTTCATTGCTACCCACTTGGTCGCCACAGGCACATGTACTGGGGGCATCTTCAATTTGCCTACTGTAATGGGTGTACAAGTTAATGCACTCACCCCAAACTGGTATGTTTTACCGCCAAGTCCCAATGTCAACCCTTCCAGAATGTCAAAGCCAATTATGTACTCAGGTATAGGGACAATCAACACTTGGTATTTCTGCCTATCCAAACTGCCTATTTTCATTTCCACTTCAGTTTGTACTGCGGGGGTCTCCTTCACCCCAGACCTGTAATAGTAAAGTGTCTGCCTTTGAATCGTGTCGGATTTCCATGAATCAGAGAGGCCTCCGCCCCGGTGTCTATCAATGCTCGCACCCCTTGCGTATTTCCTGGTCCCCAAAAAATCTTAACATTAACATGGGGCCGCCTATCCACTTTTATGCGAGCAGACGCTGCCGGAGCTTGGCCATAACCCTAGTCAAATTTTGAATGAGTGTAACCTGACTCTGCCTCTAGCATCACACTCACCACCTTCCTCAAATCAGCATATGTCGGTTGGTAGGGGGAAGGTGTCCCCATAGACCCCTCTTCCTGTTCTTCCTCAGGAGGGGCAGAAGGTGTGGTGTCCCTCTGTGGTTTAGTCACTACCTGTTTCTTAACCTGTTTGTAGCGCTCCTTGGCTGCAAGCCCTCTCTTTCTGTATAGTTTGTACATGACCCTGGTTTCAATGCCATCAATTTCTTCCCGTGGCACACCATCTTTTAACAGGGCCAAAAACATGTCTTTTCTGGACACTCAGGAGTCTCTACTATCTTGCCTCCTGCCTTCAGTTCTTCTCTTACTACGCCCCTCTCTCTCCCGTGGCTTGTTATCACTCTTATCCCACTCCCCTAAATCTGCCAGTTGCTGAATGGCATCCACTACTTCATCTGTGGGTTTGCCCGTCATACCTACGAGAAAAGTCATAATAACACTTTTGTATGCGGGCGGTGCAGTTCTGATCACCATGTTTCTAGTTGAAACTGAGAGCAACACGGCCCCCATGTGTCCTGGAGCATCTATATGAATTGCCTCTTTCATAGCACTCTCTCTGACCTTTTGAATCGCCTCTTTCAAAGTATACCACTTTGTTTCCTCACTAGGCCAATCTGTGGTGATGGGGTACTTGTGGTCACATGCTTGGGCTGCTAAATTCAACAAAGACATTTGTGAAAGTTGGCCATTCTCATCAGGGGGTGGCCCTGCCCTTAAGACCTCCGGTACATTAGTGTCATTGGACAAAGGTAAAAAGCGCAGTGAGTCTGCAGCATCTACGAACAACCCTGCAGCTCCCCCGTCTAGCAATCTCACCATCCATGTCAATAAAGGTTCCCCTGACTTTGGCCTCAAACGAGTAATGATTTCTCCAACCTCCTGCTGAGTGTAATCTTCCAGCGTGGTTAAATCCACAACCCCGCCTTCAGGGTCCTGCGGGTGGGGCCCAGCACGGCGTCTTCTGACCGGCTTGGCTGCCACTGCCTTTTGATTAATTTCTGCTTTGGAATCTGACTCATTTGCCAAGCTACTCTCTGGGCTTGTTGAGTCAAAGATGTCTCCATCCCATTTATCGGGATCCCAATTTACATCTGCGGTAGCGATTACCGCTGCCACTTTTCTTTGGTTGACCCCTCCCCGTCTTTTTCTATACTTATATCGGGCTACTCTGACTGCTGCCCTTTCAGCCACAGCCTGATATTTGTCAGCTTTATCTTTGAAAAGTTTCATCTGAATCTGCTGCATTAACGCAATCTGTTTCTCAGCAGCTAACTCTTTTTCCAGTCGCAAAATATTATCCTTCATTTCCACATTTTTCTGATGTATCTTTCGGTAGGCATGCAGGAGAACCCAACCCCGCCTGCCTAGCGCGGCGCATTCCTTTCCCCTCTCTACTGAAATCTGTTGTAAACAAGACATTATTTCTGACGGATCAGCGTCTCCCACTTCATCGTCCCATGTTTCACACAGCCCCGCACCGCATGCCCATAACTGAGCCAACTTATCACATGGGCTTTTCGCCCACCCTGGAATCATCACATCGGGACATTCACCGCCAGCGAGAACTCCCTTTTTCTTGAACAAACTATTCATCACTGCAGTAATGTACAAAGCCTCTGTATATATGTATAAATATGTCTTTCTACACCGCAGTCACTTGCGCAGACACGCACACACACACAGAACAGATTAACACAGTCCAGCACTCTCTGCCAAATAAAAACAACCTTTCGCTCACAATGTAAGCAAAACCTATCTGCGTTCAAACGGATTCTTTAATATTTGGAACAATTCATCACAAATATCCCATCCTCGTCGCCAAAAACGTATTGCTCGCCAATAGTGCACGGACAGTAATTTATCACCAGTACAGCCGCAGAGCCAATAAATGTATTGCTCGCTAATAGTGCACAGACAGTAATTTATCACCAGTACAGCCGCAGAGCCAATACTTTGAACGCAGGTAGACAACGCAATGACTTACAACCACACGCACGCTTAGAGAGTAAGTAGCACTTATACGGCTATTTATTCATAGTTAGGCATATATACAATACAAGCATAGATCAGATAAATCATAGGAAATACAGTAAATTAGCAGGAATACATCACCATGGGCGTAACTTGACGAAACCTCATCTCGCCAGAAGCGGCTGAAAGACCCCGATAACAGCCAGGCCAAGAGCACAACAGCCCACATGTATATCGGACCAGGGCGTCCCCCCTCCGACTGAGGTCTTTGTGCTTATCCCGTCTGACTGTTGAGGGTTTCCGCATATATGCCCTCCTCAACAAGGGGTGGCAACTTCTCGAACCTTCTGGCAATGCGCTTGCGCATTGATGGGTGACCGTTGGTTGCCAGCTGGGTCAACCAACAGTAACCTCAAGGAGCAAAGCGCTTCCCTCTCCTAAACGCCCCAGAAAACAATTCCATAACTCATCTCAAAACCTTGGCGCAAGCATAGCAAACCAAAACAAACCTTGTTATCAGGTACCAGCCGGCACCTGCGGATCTTAGCTTTCCCAGCGCCATGTCCTTGGCTGAGAAGGCCTGCATTCCAAACCCATCAGCAAATAACGTTGAAAACATGTTGTTTCGCAAAGCAAGTGCAGCTTTCCACTGAGGCATGGATAAATATCCATTATGGCTCTGAGTTCCCCCAGAATACACTGCGCACCAGCGCCATGTTTTTTAGCTCAAACACCACAAACATTCATAGGGCCTTGAGATTTTATCTTGAGAAGACTCAACCTCACAGGACCTCGGACAGACTATTTGTCGCCTTTGGTGGGCTACTGCATGGAAACAGGTGACTAAAGTCACTATAGCAAGATGGATAGTGTCCTGCATCTCTCACGCATACAATTCCATCCTCCTTCGGTTAGAGTAGTGCTTGGTACTCTCCCATATGTATGGAGGAAAGGGGACGGGATGAAAGAGTAAGGAAAGTGACTACTGTACTCTGAGTCCGATGTCCCCTTTCCTCCATACGTCTACCCTCTATCCCCCCTTAAAACTAGTAGATAGGCCCTCTCAGCGGTTCAGGGACTGTGGGGAGGGAGCACAGGAGGGGGTTTCAGGGCGTGGTTGCGCTACATACACGCGGCCTGCTTCTGTGCTTTCCAAATTCTTAAAGTGGAAGTCTGCTTGGTCTTGCTATTGTTTCTGGTACTGTGCACTCTCTGTAGGAACTCCCATAGGTATAGAGGATAGGAGACATTGGACTAGAAGTACAGTAGTCACTACAGTGAGTAACGTTTCCTATGTATGTATATATTCAGTGAAGAAACGTAAATCGTAAATTGAAGTGACGTTATGGTGTTGATTTATTGCAACAAAACCCTTGAAATTCGGCAAGCGTTGGAAGCTATGCCACCTTAACTCTGAGCCCCCCACTGACCAGCCCTTAAGAACACAGATGACATCGCAGAAGACATTACAGATGACATCATCAATTACATCACTGGAAACTAGAGCACAGTGATGACAGCCATGGCCATTGACACATTGCCTGTCCAAAGTCCTGCTAAGCCACCCAAATGAGCAAGGGGGTCTGGCATACGGCCAGACAAATGGCCGCTCCACACCCATAGTGGGTCCCTGAGCCACTGCCCATGGTCTGTGGCCATGGCCACACTGGCTAAAAAGGTGTCTTTTGAAGGGGGCTTGTGAAACATATTTCAGGCCACCTGATAGTGGTTTTCTTCTGAATGTGGTTTGTGACACCTTTTCAAGATTACCTGACTTTGGTTATCTTTTGAAGAATGATGATTTGAAAACTTTGTGAAAATGTTTATGCTCTACAATAAAAAATAATGATAGAATAAAGAAAGTGGTTATCGCTTCGTCCTTGAATCACTACCCAAGCCATGAGAAGTTTCTTGGTATCTTGTCTCTCCTGTCTATAATGTATATTGGATCCATACCAGGATCTAAGCTGGAATGGTGCCAAGAACATTACCATTTAATATTGAGTGCACTTGGGCACATCATTTTGGTGAACACTGATGTTTGAAGGGGTCTTTTTACAAGCAGTTTAGTAGTAGTAAATAGTACAAATATTTATTCAGAGCATGCATATTACTGGTGTTGGTACAGTTTCAAGGTGCTATACACACAATAAATACATGATAAAACAGAATACACATTAAACAGAGAAAATAGCAATGTCCTTATACACTGTACTTTATGGTACATACTATATGGTATGTCATAGGATATGGTAGTGAAAAAGTAAGGCGTTAATGTCCATTCACTCCTTACTTTCAAATTCTAGGGCATTTTAGTTCCATGTGGAGGTGGGGAAAGGATTATGAGTTCGAATGACCATTTCTGCAATGCTTTCCTTCTCTGACTTCAGAGCACATGGTTTAATGGCAACATGGGATGTTTCTGTGGGACTTAAACCAATGGACACCTATGGAATTCATTTATTTTTAGCTGTGATAAAAGCATGGATGTTTCATAGGAATCTATTGTAAATGCCATCTCCAAAACATATCTTACATGCACCATTTACTTTTTTTACAAAACGGAGCGCAAAAGTGAAGAGTAAAGTTAATTTCGCTTCCTTATACTCTTCACTTTTAATCGCAGGAGAGCTTATGGGATGGGGGGGGGCACTAGAGCGAGGTGCCCAACATTTCGGGGGATAATGGGGATTCGAAATGGTCTAAACATCATTTAAATATATGTGGTGTGACGAATCCTATGATGTCTTCCATTTTCACCGAAGGGGAGACCCTTCCCACGAGGCCAGGGAGGTGAGGCTGCTATTCGATAGTGCCCCTGGTGGTGGTACTCAGCGGGAGGAACTCATGCAGAGAGATTCGCCCTCTGGGATACAGGGAGGACATCATGGGCCAATGTGGTATTCCCACCACTTACCCACATCTTTCCCACCTCCTCCCTTACCTTCCTCTGCTTCTAGCAACTTCCCTATGTACTTATGCCACACCCTTAGTACCTTAATACCCAGTAATGGGACGAAGAAGAACAGGGTTGTCTATACTGAATATCCATGTCAAGATACTGTGACGAAGAAGAGGCACAGAGACCTGAACAAACGCTCTGAGAATTGGATTGCACATTTTAGTCGTCAAACTTCAAGCAACTTAAAGATAGAAGAAGGACTAATAGAATGGTTAGTCCCGCACTAGAAGCACAGTGGGTGAAGTCCCAGCACCGCAAATGGCGAGGCTGGGAGAGAAACAGCTGACCGGGACTTGGACTGTGGTAATCCGATGTCCCTACCTGCTCTTCTGAGGACTGGAAGGCTGAGACAAACAGGAGAAGGAAGTCTACACATGGGAGAATGCAGTGTGGCGCCAACTAGCTGTGATACGCAGCCCGGCTTGAGGAAGTGCAGCGGAGCCACCGGAGGTAGCCAAACATAGAGAAAGCTATGAAAAGCCACAGGCAGACTCAGAGAAGCCAGAGACTGACGCAACAAACAAGGTACGGGGCTGCCTTGGTCCCTGAAGGGGTCTGGGTCCCAAGCAAGAGAACCCATATTAGCGGGGTCTGGGAGCCAAGCAAGAGACACCAAATTGAAGGGGTCAGGGACCCAAACAACAGAAACCAAGTTTAAGTGGTCTGGGACCTAAGGTGGTCCCTGACAGGGGAGTATACCAGGACTGCCCTTCGAGCCACTGAAAGGGTTTTGAAGAAAATCCTGAGAAAGGACAGGGGAAGGGAGTCTTTCCTCCACTTTTGTTGAACTGCAGAGAAAAACATGTGAAAGGCCAGGGCAAGGGAGACGTTCCTCCACTTTGTTGAACTGCTGAGAAAAGCCTGAGAAAGGCCAGTGAAAGGGAGTTATTCCCCCACCTAAGTTGAACTGCCGAAAGAAACCTGAGAAAGGCCAGGGGAAGGCAGACATTCCCCCACCTTTGTTGAGCTGCAGAGAAAGCCTGAGAAAGGCCCAGGGTAGAGAGTCATTCCCCCACCTCTGTTGAACTGCCAAGAAAAGCTTGAGAAAGGCCAGGGGAAGGGACACATTCCCCACCTTTGCAGAACTGTTATGTTATGGTAAAAACATTTCCAAAGCACGACTATCACCAACTGGGGCATTATGGCGCTGAGGGCGAGAGACTAAGCAGCAACTAGAGAGCCATAGCAGCAGCTAGGCCGAAAACAGAAAGGTTGAAGGCGTGCCGAGATGTCAGGTGATCAGAGGTTTCGCGGAGAGGAAGCGGTATGGAATTCCACAGTTGTGCGGCTGCAACTGAGAAGGAACACCCGCCTACCCTAGAATATTTGACATGTGGAGCAGACATACGCAAGGCAGTAGCTCAGCGTGGTGGGTGCAGGGGAATATACAGGAGTCATTTAGCCTGAAAGAATTTGGGCCCTGATTTGTAGATGGCCGGATGAATATTGCAGAGGGCTTTAAACATAATCCGCTTATCCACTGGTAACCAATGAAGGGTGTTTAAAATGCCAGAGGAGGAAGATAATGCAGAACTTTGCACAGGATCCATAACTTGTAATGGATGGATTGACATACCGCACTCACCTGAGCCTGCATGGGCAATGAGGCAAAGAGCTTAACACCCAGGTTCATAACCACCGGAGAGGGCAGTGGAAAAGGGCCGAGTTTATCAGGCCAGAAAGCTGCGGACCAGGGCGAAGTCTCAGGTGCAGAACCAACAATTAGCACCTTGTTTTTTTTGCCATTGAGGCCCAATCAGTTATTAACCATCCAAGAGTGGATGGCCAACAAGCAGGAGCGGCAACACTCACCAGTAGATGGAAGTGAAGTGTCAAAGCTTACCAGAATTTGCATGTCATCTGCATCAGAACAACACTGAAAACCAAAGGAGTGTATCAATTTCACCAGAGGCTGAATATATACATAAACAGAAGAGGGCAGAAAGCTGCCAAGAGAAGCTTGAGAAACGCCGGGGAAAGGGAGGCATTCTCCCAGATATAAGGAACTGTGCTTGTCCAGAAGAAGGGGGTCATTCTTCTGGACTCAGAGGACAGCAAACCCTTTTTGTTTCCTTTCCAGTGTAATGGAAAGAAGTAGGACTTTGATACTGGATGGTGGACGCAGGTGAGGGATGAGTGTGGAAGCGGCCTACTGTCCTGCATATAGATGGAGTGGGGGACGGGTACATCCATGTCACGAGAATGACCCTGGCGTAGTGAAAGCTGGTGCTGCAGGGCATGGGAGGCTAACAATGTGGTGTGCGCAGATTGCAGCCTGGGTACGGGCGACCCAGGAGCGCGGGCCTACACAGGGACTGCCTTCGATACCTGGCATTAAGGTCTCACCCATGGGGATGGCTTGCTGGTGTGCAGCCTCCCCTGTTGGTGGAGGAATGGAAAGGCAAGCCAAGCCAAAACACAGATACATTTGAGAGAGGCAAAGATATCACTGAAGACACATGGACACTAGTAGATGGTGTAGGTGGGCGAGTAGTGGCCCTAACACCCACCCCCAACATATTTAATTGCATAAATGGACATTGTAGGATTGCATGCAAGGAAACAGTCCACTCAATAAGTAGCTTGCAACTACACTGACGTAGCACCGCTGACAACAATTAAAAAAGCAAGTAAAAATTGATGCACTTTCAAATACGCCATGCGTCTAGCGTTCAATGGTGGAGGTACAAGTAAGAACACCTGGAGAAGACACTGATTTGGCGGGCAAAGGCTCAGTTGCAATACTGCCATTACCACATTGCTTGCATCTCTCAAAGGCAGTGTGGACAGAATATGACAAAGGTAGACTCCCTATCTTCCAAAGTAGATACCTCAATGAGAGCATTTGGAGGGCGATCAAAGAGCAACAACATTTGCCTGAAGGTCCTGTCAGAGTCAACTAATATTGAAGGCAAAATGACGAATGTTGTGGAATTACTTTTAATGGAAATCCTGAACAATATACCGGTATCATAACACTTTATAGTCGAAGGTGCCCATAGATCACTGATGGCGAGGCCTCCAGCGGGTGCCCAGTCCCATCTAATCATCATTAGCGTATTGAATTACAGGGACAGAGATGTGCTCCTGGCAGCTGTCTGTGAAAAGAAGGCTTTAAAATTTGGGCCAGCTAAACTATCACTGTTCCCTGACTTTAGCCCCTCGGTACAAGAGGCAAGGAGAAGATTCCAGAAAGAAAAGTAGGTCTTGCAGTACTACCTGGCCAAACTTAAAGTGACTTCTGGAGGAAAGACACACTACATTACGGACCCAGCGGCTGTGGAAGATTTTGAAACGAGAAAACTCGAGAGGCCCTAAATCACCAAGACCACAGGAAAGACCACTGGAAAACTTTACTGATGAGATTGATTGATTTAAAATCGAATGCAAAGTCTGGTATACGTGTTACTGTACTATTCAAGATTCACACCCAGCTATATGGACCTAAAGCGGTTGTCAGCCCGGCGACCTGCACCTGAGGCATGGAGACAATATTATGAGCAACCAAGCGTGTAACGCAAGAGAAGAGATGGTGTATGGTATATGTTGGAATGGGATTCAGCTAGTTACGTTTGTGAAGTTGTGTGGGTAGGTGGTGGGAAAAGGGGGGAGTTGTTGCAACTCAGATTATATCAGTTATTGAAATGATATAAATCTTTGCATTACACTATGAGCAATGCAGCTGCAAGACATAGGAGAGGTATCCTTATGATGCAAGAAACTCACATATATGCCAGATGTGGGTCTGAGCTAGTTCCTTCATGGAGCGAACATCGGGAATATTCTTCATACACAAGGGGAGTAGCTAGATTTATCCCCACATCAGTGGGTTTCACATTACTTGAGACCAATTCTGATTCAGAGGGCTGCCTGTTATTGCTTCTGGGTGAGGTACAGGGCAGGCAGATAGTCATCCTGAATGTGTATGCACCTAACCTGGTCGATATGTCTTTTTGGAGGTGGCAGCCCACAGATTACACAACTACAATGGATGTTTGGTTGTATGGGTGGGAGATTTTAACATGATCACGGATTTGGCACTAAACAGATCCTCGATCAAAACTAGGCAGAACCACATTAGAAACACCAGAATCCGATTATGGGCCCAATCTGGGAACAAAAAGGGAACTGTCGAAACTTATTTACAAGGCCTTTCAGGAATTGTGCCATTACCGGGATCATACAAAATGAACCTTGATCCAGGGATCTTTTAAAAACAGACAAGGTCACCAAATATCCTTTGACTGTGGTGACCTGGGACAGAAGGAGCTCCATCACTGTAGTGGTGGGGCAAGAGATGGGGTCAATCTTGCATTAAACGCACCACGCCTCAAATCTTCTCCATCTGCACGCATACAAAGATCTTGTAGATGGTCTCCGTGCAGCCAGCAACACCTCAAGTACTTCCTCAAAGAAGTCCCAGTCATCATATCTCATCCTCTCAAAAGCCACGCCTTTAGGTGGAGGGATTCCATGGTTGGATGGAGCATCCGACCTTCCAACTGTGTTAGGAGATCCGGACATCCAGGCAACTGGTGAGGTGGACAGATGGCCAGATCCAAGAGGTCGGAGTACCACGTTCTCCTCGCCCAGTCCGGGGCGATCAAGATCATGGTAGCTCGAAACCTCTTCAACCTCCGCAGAGCCCATGAAATGACGGGAATCGGAGGGAACGCGTAAAGGAGAGGGAAGGTCCATCCACCAGAAACGCGTCCCCCAGAGCACCATTCGCTGGGAATACCCTCGATGAAAACTGTTCGCATTTCCTGTTGGACTCTGTTGCGAACAGATCCACTGCTGGGGTAACCCAGAGAGTGAGGACCTCCTTGAGGACTTCCTGGCGCACTTCCCACTCGTGCAAGACTGTGCTCTGCATGCTCAGAGCATCTACCAAGTTGATCGCTGTGCCCGCCAGATGAACTGCCGAGACCGAGATCCTGTTCTCCAGCAACCAGAACCAAAGCACCATTGCCTTAAGCAAAAATAAGAATATATTTCATATGTGTGCAGAGACAAAACGCAATGAAAAATATTCTGCATCTTTATCACAAAATTATACAGTAATGTGCACTCACCACTAGCCATTGGCAAGTGATATTTGACCCTTTGCAAGTAAGAAATGGTGGGCTGTGTTTGTGGAGGATTGCGGTGGCAAACTACTTTTTATGCCAGACTAGTGGCATGCAATTTGAAAGTAATAACAGTCATAAACGAAAGGGTTAAGGTTCCAACACTGTTGGTGTTATTTTATTATTAATGTGTAAAAGAGTAGCATAAACCCTATTTGGCATTCTTAACTTTAAAACAACAATGTTTATCATATCTATATATACATTACAAAGTCAGCAATAGTGAATCTGTAGTTATGGTTAAGTTGGTTTTTCTGTAAGGAGAGTTATTTTAGAGATGCTTATAACTTTTGGGCCGTTCAATGGATCTGCATAAAGTTGGCAAAAAAAGTAAACATGCACCTTTGAATTTTTCTATCAAGTTTTGCGAAGTTCCGTCTGGGGAGACCAAAGTTATAAGGTGGTCCAAAAAGTTGCATTTCTCTTTCAAACTTCTGTTAATGAATGTGTGAAGGGAGAGCGATCGACCAGATAAATATCCCCATAACATTGTGCCATTAGACAACCATCATAAGGACAGAAAAGCACCATTTTGACTGATTGTTAAAAACCACTTGAACCATCTCGTGGAGTTGGGAGATTAATTAAGTGATCTGTGAATAATATATATATATATTGTAGTGCAGTCGTCGCTGCACTATAGTTGAGTATCGAGGAACATAGGAAACCCGTAAAATTACGAGAATAACCAAGGCTAGCCGGAAACGGAAAGTTAAATAAAATGCCATTTCGTAATGGCATCAGGCTAGAGGTGGGTAGTGGGAAACAGGACACCATGTAAAAATGGGGAGTTGGGAGGGGGGATGATATATGATATGATATGATATGGCATTTATAACGCGCCTGTACACAAGTGTTTCTAGGTGCAACAAGACAAGGAGGGGGAAACAGAGGGAGGACAAAACAATGATCTTACTAGGCCGTGTGTCATTCAGATCCTGCGGGAACTGGAAGGTGAGAAGTGCCGAGGGGGCGGGCAGTAGAAGTGCAAGAAACTCAAAAAGTGCAGCCAACGAGTGCCTCATAAGTGCAGAGAGAGGAGTCTGTAGGGTCTCTGATACAGACCACAAATGCGGGGTGCGCCAGGAGGCAGTGCAAAGTGCAACCGGACATGCAGGAGCCTGGGCCCTAGTTCAGAGGGTAGCCAGGTGACCAGTGCGTGGAGCAGTAGGGACATCAGCAGGAGAGAGGAAGAGAGAAATCAGAAACGAAGAGGAAGGTCTTCAGTTGCTTCCGGAACCAGAGGTGGTTCTGCTCAAGTTTGAGAGAGGCAGGGAAGCTGTTCCAGAGGGAGGCCGCAGCCGAAGAAAGAGATCTGCCCCAACTCTCTGCTTGGGAAAGCAACTGACCCTCAGAGAGTTGTAGGTGGATGAGCGGAGAGATTGAGAAGTGAGATGTTTAGGAAGAGAGAGTTGGCGGTAGTACTGTCCCGGGCAAATCAGAAACGAAGAGGAAGGTCTTCAGTTGCTTCCGGAACCAGAGGTGGTTCTGCTCAAGTTTGAGAGAGGCAGGGAAGCTGTTCCAGAGGGAGGCCGCAGCCGAAGAAAGAGATCTGCCCCAACTCTCTGCTTGGGAAAGCAACTGACCCTCAGAGAGTTGTAGGTGGATGAGCGGAGAGATTGAGAAGTGAGATGTTTAGGAAGAGAGAGTTGGCGGTAGTACTGTCCCGGGCCCCAGAAAGCCTTGTGGACGATGCTGATGGTCTTGAACTTGATCCTTGCCGCCACTGGGAGCCAATGAAGAGATTTCAGTGCTGGAGAGATGCGATCCCTGGGATTGAGGCCAAGCACAAGTCTTGCAGTCCGACTCTGGATAAGTTGTAGAGGTTGGAGAGTAGAGGCAGGAACATTTAGAAAGAGGCTGTTGCAGTAATCCAGCCTAGAGAGGACTAGAGCTCTGGAGACAGTGAGCTTTTGGGGGAAAGTGAGGAAAGGACCTCTGAGGAGGTGCATCTGATAGTTTGACTTCTTAGAGACGTCAGAGATGTGAGGATAGAAGGAGAGGGTGGAGTCGAAGATGACCCCAAGGTTCTTAGCCTCACAGGTAGGAGCAGGAAGATGGCCCAGAGTGGGCGGTCAGAGAGAGAAAAAGGAGGGAGCTGGTGTCCGATGAGGTAGATCTCAGTCTTACTTGCATTAAGGCAGAGATCATTGGTGGCAGACCATTCCAGAATTGCGGCCAGCCAATCTGGAATAAGAGAAGGAGAAGATGGGGCCAAGGGGATCCTGAAAGAGAGCTGGGTGTCATCTGCTTAAAACTGAAAGTTGCAGCAGAAAGCAGCGATGCGGTGGGCAAGAGCTGCCATGTATTGGTTGAACAGCCATTGAGAAAGGTTACACCCCTGGGGAACACCACAAGTAGAGAGAGAGATAGAAGAGAGGAAAGACCCCAGTTGGACCTGAGAGGGTCGGTCAGAGAGAAAGAAAGTCCGCCAGGACATGTCCTGATCAGTGAAACCCAGGTTATCACAGAGGCGATTGAGCAAGATGGCATGGTTGACCATATCAAAAGCAGAAGAAACATTGAGGAAAATTAGGACAGAGAGAAGGTTGGAATCAAGGTTAGAGAGCAGGTCTTCACGGGTGTTCAGGAGAGCATTTTCCATGCTTCTGGCAGCGCTGAAGCCAGACTGGTGGTCATGGAGACAACCAATAGATTCAGTGTGCAGGTTGGTGTGCTGGGAGATGGCCATCTTTTCCAAGATTTAGCCCACGAAAGGAGTGATGGAGATCGGGTGGTAGTTAGTCGGAGAGGAAGGATCTGCAGAGGTCTTTTTTAGGAGGGGTTGCAAAAGGGAGTCCTTAAGGGTGGGAGGCGAAGGTTCCAGTGGCAAAGGAGTGATTGCAGAAATCGGCCGAGGCTGGAGCAAGGTGGTCCTTGATGGTTTTGGATGGACAGAGGATAACCTGTTTTGACGAGGCTTTCATAGATTGGACTTGTCTAGAAACATCATCTGGGGTGAACAAGGGAAAGGAAGAGCAGGGCGGAGGGGAGACGGCCACAGGCAGACCAGGAGTGGAGGAGGTTGAGGAGGAGGAAGAGAAAGAGAGGCTGGACAGGATCTCCTGAGTTTTAGTGATGAAATGAGAAGGCAAGGCCGTACAGAGGGCCTGGGATGGAACAGCAGAGGTAGAGATTGCAGCAGGATTGGCCAGCTCCTTTCAGATTTTTAAGAGTTTGGGCGAGTTGTTAGATGCCTCAGAGATGCAGGCTTGGATGTGGGCTCTCTCCTTGGTGAGGACAGAGAGTATGTATTGCCTTTGGAGCAGACGGCAGGCCAGTTTGTCAGACGGTGCACCTTGTGCCCTCCACTTCCTCTTAGCCACCCTGCACTTGCGTTTGAGGGTGGCGAGGTCGTAGTCATACCAAGAGTTGCACTTGGATTTGGGCTTCAAGTGGATCCTCATGACAGGGGCAAGAACATCAAGAGTGTTAGAGATAGAAAGATGAAGGTTAGATAGAGCTGTGTCAGGGTGTGAGTCAGCCAAAGGTGCAGAAAGAGAGAAGGAGTATCCCTGGAAAATAATGGAAGACCAGGGTTATTTGTAGTACACTTCCCATATAACCACTGTTATGGGAAAAATGTTTTTTTTTAAAAGAGAGAGTTAAAAAATGTGATTAAAAAGAAACATATTGGGGGAACATGTACAGTGGACAGAGACAAAGGCCATGGCTAGTGGCCCAGTAGTGTTTTAAAATATACAGTAGAAACAGCCAAAGGCTGTGCTCAATGGCCATGGCCAAAGGTCCTGGCTAGTGGGCCTGAAAGATATGTATACTTGCCACGGCCAAAGGCCGTGGCCATCTAGTAGGCCCAAAAGAAACATATTGGGTGAACATGTGGAGTGGACATGGATGAAAAATATACATTGGGCACGGCAGAAGGCCTTGCTCACAGACCAGGGCTGAATGCCATAGCTAGTAGCCTGAAAAATAACTATGATATAACAAAATCATTGAAATTCACTGAAAAAACGTAGATACAGTGGAGTTAATTTGAGCAGATTTAAAGCAAGTAAAACCTTAAAATTCAGATGGTGTGGGAAGTTGTTCTGGGCACAACTGAGTAGAAAACCAGGATAAGAAAGGAGCCGGAACTAGTAGGTAGATTTTAGGGTTTATTAGTAGCCTGCTCCCAAAATGGGAGCCGCACCCTCATCCAAGGAAGCAATACCACTCCTCCAATACCACTACAGTACCCAGAAACCTGCAAATCCTCCTAGGAACAGACACATACAGGGCTTCTGCACCTCTCAACCTGGGATTCCTCACCGGGATGCAATTGCTAGCCAGTCATGCTCTCTCTTCCTACTATCATACAACTAATCAATTGGTTTCCTGCCTCTCAACGCCACAAAAGGCGTAACACCTATAGTGGAATGGGGCTTGGTCCTGTATGCCCAGAACATATCTCGAATTTAGCTCACCATCTAAATTGAAAATTGTGGCCAGTTGAAGCGTCCTTTTCACCACCCTGTTGACATGATCCACCCAGGCTCGGACTGGGACATGAAATAGGCCCGGTCACCCAAAAAAAAGTGGCCCACCACTCGGCTCAAAGAAGTGGCCCACCCCTCGCCTCACGACCCTTGATCTCTGATGAACATCACTGGAAGTTATGTCATTTGACCCCACACCAAAGTGACATCCCGGGAACCGATGAAACACGACCTTTCACCCCTTGACAAAACAGGAAGTGGCATCAAATAGCATTGTCCATAAGTACACTAAATTACTGTGGATCCAAGCAGACTTCCAAGGCCAAATGATAATATGTTATTGTATAGCACTTATGCTTAAGCTCTTTTGTATAGAACAATTATGCATACAATTTCACCCAACCTGTGTTGGTACTCATTTATCGACCTAAGAAGGATGAAAAGCTTTTTGAAAAAAAAAAAAAATGAATGTTTTTTTTTCCATTTTTGTTTTCAAACTGGCCCAGGCATGGCCAGAAACCGGCCCCACTCTCCAGGGACGATTTCGGCCCGGCCGCGGGCTGAAAGGCAAAGGGGCCAATCCGACCCTGGCTCCACTATGCCATTCTGGCATGGACAGTACAAGGCTGTAGTTTCATGACAAACTGCCGTCCCTTTCAAATAGTCAGCCACCACATTGGACTTGAACTGCACATCATTCTCATAAACAAGACTGAAGGAAACCCTGCCATTCTGAACATGGCATACAGGAACTCCACCACTGACCTGGCAGTGATGACATCTGACCACCCTACACAAGGCCACTTGGAATGATAGTCCATAAGCACAAACATTTCTTCCCTTGATAACACTTAGGCAAAGGACCAATTATATCCAGCGCTACTCTCTCCCAAGGCCTCGCCGGAAATGTCATGGGACACAAAGGGTGTTCTGTCATCACATGCGACTTATCACTCGGTGCACAAGGCATACCATTTTTAACCAAAAACTCCACTTCCGCATCCATTTTGGGCCACCAATATTTCTCACACTATCTTTTTGGTCATATTCCTCCTTAGATGACCTTTGTGAGTGCTTTCCAAAATGACACTGCTCATGCCCTTTGGCGAATAACCTTCTCACATCTGCATACAATTTCCCCATCCATCCACAACTCTCCCTTAACCTGCTCAAACTGTGCACACACCTCAACAATCCGCCCTGGCCAGACCTTCTTTAACAATTGGCGGACCTCAGCCATCTCTTTATCTGCTTCACTCTCAGCACGCCACCTGGCCAAATCCAACACTTCATTCTGACCAATAGTTGCAATCATGTACCAACCCTCCTCACCAATCTGCTCCCCTCGTTCAAGAGGAAGGCCAGAAAGACAATCTGCCACAACATTCTTCGATCCTGGAACATAAGCAATCAAACAATTGTACTCTTGGAGCGCAAGAGCCCAACTATTAATCCGCTTGGATCCACCAACATTTCTTCCATTCAACACATTGATAAAAGGTTTGTGATCAGTTTTCAAAATGAATGGCACACCTCACAAAAATAATCTGAAGTGGTTGGCCAACCAAAAACATGCCAGGGTGTCTCTGTCCATGGTAGAATAGTTTATTTCTGTACCTTGTAAGGCCCTAGAAGCAAATGCTATCACACATTCCCACCCGAATCTGAATGAGGGCAGCGCCAAGGCCCAAAGCACTGGAATTCGTCATGATAGCGGGTTTACAACACGGATTAGACATGCTGAGGGTGGGGGCACTCGTAATACTGTTTTTGATGCAGGAAAATACCTCCTGTCACTCCGTGCTGCACTCAAACTTGGCATTTTTCTTTAAATGTTGCATCAAAGGGGCACAAATGATTGCAAACCATTTTTTATAAACTTCAAATAATACTCAGCTAATCCTAAAAACATGTTCAAAGCACCCTTATTCTGAGGAGCTGAAGCCTTCAACACTGCCTCCACCAAATCACCTTTGGGCCTGATGCCCTGCCAATCAATGACATGCCCCAGGTACGACACTTCCATCATGCTAAACGTTTACTTTTCTTTCTTGACAGTGAGACCAGCCTGGTCCAAAATCCTCAATACCTCGCACACATACTCTTCATGATGTACCGGATCAGGAGCAAATACCAAGATCTCATCCTGGAAGCACTTTACATAGGGTAACCCCAGGAGACACATAAAATCTGGGGGGGACAGGGGACATCTTGGGGACTTTGCTTTATTTATTTATTTATTGTGTTTTAGTCAAAGAACTCGACTTTTCACAAAATTAGAATTAAAATAGCAGTACGTATTAAATTACAAATATCACTGTATAAAACAAGAGAAAAGAAGAAAAGAAAACAGAAGAACATTAAAGGATGCAGCAGCAAAGAACATGTTTTTGTATGTTGCATTTCTGGTTTTATCATCCGACTATGAGCTCATGGTAAGCGAGAGAAAATAATTAATTCCAGTGGGCCAGAGCTAGGACGCCAGCTCGTTAAGAGGCAGATCACCTGTAAGTTGACTAATGCCAAATAAAGGAGTTGCAGCCTTTTCTACCAACTGCAAGTTGCTACTTTTTTGTGTGGGGCAAGGAGAAGTGTGTGTCTCTTGGAATGGAAGGATGGCGGAAATCTTGTTTGTACCTCTGAGTAATCCCTGTTATGGGAGTAGAGGGACCAGGTGTGTGATGTTGCTGCTTTGACTGTTCTCCGGGGGGGGGAGGGGTAAAGCAAACAAAGAGGATGAGCGATCGCAAGCCCACCCCCTTATAAGCACTCCCGGGGTCCGCAGCCGGATGTGTCGGACCCGGGGGATGCCTAGTAGGTGGGGTGTATGTGGACCCAGGGGGGTGGCCAGAGGGGCAGCCCGCTATCTGGGCTGTCCCTCTAGCGCCCCTACGAGGGCCGGGCCAGCCTCTCATGATTAGTCTGGTCCCTCTTATTCCATCTCATGCTGGCTTCAGAGCTTAGCCTTTCATTGCCTTTGTTATTCTGAATGCAGAACTGGACTCTGTTCCTTTATCATTTAACATTTGCTGCAAAGCCTGATCTATTTGATTCTCTCATATGTTACTAGGACAGCAGAGCATGGGTCCTCTGCCCTGCTACATTATTCAAAGAGCTCTCCTGGCCTTTCTTTGCCTCTCCCTTGTCTCACTGCTTGCTTGCTTAATGCATACCTCCTAGCTTGAACACTCAACATATTCTCCCTAACAATGGCAGCTGCAGTCTGTCTTAACTTCTATTTGTTCTGTATCTTGAATTGGCCTCTTATTTCCAGATAGGGGAAGGCATTTGCCAATCACTGCCATGATGGTTCTACCTGGCCATAATAGAACAACAGCTAGCCAATATTGGAAGAACATGGGCATATTATGCAGGAGGCTGGCAACTGCCTTCCTAATGCCTAGACAAGAGACAACTTTTGCCTTTGTTTCTAACAGTAATTCAGTGGATGAAGAAATGTGAGAACACACATATTGCTTATAAATGAAGGGGATGATGTCACACTTGGTAAAGGCATTTTGATCACGCCAGGAGCTAATTTCCAGCTGCAATTAAGCGATTACCTTTTAGACTTCTTGCTTTAAATAACGTTAGTATCACCTGGAAAGCACAGAGGTTGCTCAACAGGGTTCGTGGCGCACGAGGGGTACCCTACTCATGACATGGATGATTGGAGGGCATTCTTGCCCTGGTTTGGAGCCTGGCCCCTACAGCCATGATGGGTCGAGGGGCCTATTACTTTTGGTTGTACGTACCCTTTGAGGGTGGGCAGACATTGCCTCCTGCTTTAGCCCACTAACAGCTCTGCTTTGCAACTTTATCACACATACCTGTCAGGTGGCATGTAACTCAGTGCTACTAATGTTATCAGCCTCAGAAGTCTGGAATCCTTTGCCACATCAACTAGGGTACAGGCTTGCCACCTGAGACTTACCCATATCTTAGTCCGCATCTGTCGCCCTGTGGGGAAGACACATGCAGAAAGAGCAGGGCACAGTGCCCTTGTGGGTTTTTCACACTTCTTCCTCGGGGTGGGCACAATTCACTACGCAGAGAAAGTGGCACATGCTTGTCAACATTCTCCCAATTTTAACAATTTAACACAAAGAGCGAAATTGGCCATTTGAAATACCTCTGTCAACTTATTATTGTGCAATCCACACTGATGGGTTTAAGCACCTGATTAACGCGAGATGGCAATTAAGGGCATTTGCCAACGCACTCAAGAAGCACAGGACACCCTCTTAACAGCGACATGCCATGCTCACTCATTCCGATCACGAATTGCCATTTATCTGGGGTCATGTTAAATGTATTTATTTATTTATTACATGTGTAGCATCACGCAAAACCCCCAAGCATCAAGGCGCAAAGTAAACTGCATGGAGTGGACCACTTCCATTGGCACACGTTTTTACTTTTCCGCCACAAAATGGAAGATTTTAGCATAAAAGGCAGGTGAAATAACATTGCTTTTCCACTTTGGAAGAGTGTAAATACCTCACGCAATTAGCAATTGCTGGCAGAATTGACAATGGCCCTCATTCCAACCCAGGTGGTAAGTTCCCTACTTTACCACCATTGTGTAAACTCTGTTTACACCATGGTGGATGGCGGATTAACCGCCCCATTCCAAGGTGAGTGGGGCGGTAAATCCCCAATCCCCATTTATCCTTCCCCATTCCCATTTTTACCCCGTAGGGCATAATGGGAGTGGGGAAGGCGCTAATTACAGCACCGTAAATTACGGTGCCATAATTAGCGCCAAGGACGCTTAGCGCCTTGGTACTTAACGCCTGCTAAAAGCAGGCGTTATGGTGGAAATCATGCGTTAAGGGTTAACGGCGCCGACGGCGCCGTTAAACCCTTAACGCCTGGGTTGGAATGAGGGCCAATGGCTTTCTCTGGACTGCTTTTACCAGGTTTCATTTCCAAGCAGATCCCAGAGGAATCCCTTTCCGTATTTCCAGCATGAGAATCCATGCTGGCAGTAAGGCTGCATTTGAAGAAACAAGGCAACTCTGCCTTATTAAAACTGGCGCATCTCAGTTGGCCCTTCTATAGGGCTGCACATTTTCGAAAAATTCGATTCCTTCTTCAATATCTTATTGCAATCAAAATATGAACAGGCAAATATATCTATGTACTTTTAGACAGGAATGTTTATTCACATTCTCATATATTGATTCATATTGCACTGTGTTGGGCGATCAAATTTTGCCTTCAATATACATTCTGCCAATGCATTTCGGTATAAACCTTCGTCAGGGCTGTATAAAGGCACTTGATTACATCATCAAGCTAGTCATAATTATGTATTCATGAATTTAAATACACTTAACGGTTTAAATACAATATATTAACAAATTCACACATACCATTTGGATTGTCCCACGTATATGCAATAGTTCCGCCAAATGAAAAATAAACAACCAACAAAAAGCCATTTAGTTTCAGCATCATAGGTTTTGTATGCATTGATTTTTAGGACAGAAATCAGTCCTACCTGATCGCTTTAAAGGCGTTTTCTCTCTAGTTTCACAGCTGTGTGTGTTTAAATGCGTCGCGAGGCGCATATATCCATCGTCTCTCTGTTAAAGAGATAGGTGGTTTAGACAACCATTCTACTGTTGTTATATCTACTGTAGAGCGCGGCGAGTGTTCGCCGATGCTTACCTGGAGTTCCAGCGTTGTCCTGCGGTCTGTAGAGAGACGTGTGCGCGCAGGCGCCTGTGTGTTTCATTTAAACGTTGTCATGGAGACGGTACGAGGCGCCGTGGTCCAACCGGGTTGCCGGAGCACGTACGCCTCGCGCCCCACCCCCGGGTAATTACCCTGGGGCGGGGATGTCTCCATGGGAACCTCTGTTCCACTATATGCAATAGGTCAAGCTGTCAATGCCTATGTTTAACTCCATTACGGATAGCTAGACATACTATTTGTACGATGCATTACGTATATGTCATAATATATGTGCTATGCTATTATTCATTTTCCAGGGTGATTCCTAAACAATTAAAGCATGCAATGATTTATACAAAAAAGGGTATACATGTGAATCCAAGTGTCTAGATAAATCGGTCTCATGCACCAATGCCTGAAGTTCATCTGAGGTTATCCTGCGTCCGTAAGTATATATGCAAAATCGGAAATTCTAGATTACAAAAAACACATATAGTTAATCTCTTCATTCATTCCTTTAGGCATTAGAGAACTCAAACGGTCAATCCAGAAGGTTTCTCGTTGATCCATTGTTTTTTGGAAGTTTTCATGTGGATCTCTCTTTTCCACTATCTCTAGGATAGCAAAACGTATTTGTGCCAAGTTATGTTTCTTGTCTTGCCAGTGCCTGGCCACAGCCGAGGTTTTGTTATTATTACGTATACAAGATCTGTGCTCATTCCATCTTGTTTTAGCTGTTCTCACAGTTTGGCCAACGTAATGTAAACCACAGGGACATTTTATAGTGTATATCACGTTTTCAGAGTCACATGTCCCGAAACTTCTTAATTTTATGGTTTCTCCTGTATACGGATGTCTCAAGGTATCCCCTTTCATTATGTAGCCACAGTTGTTACAATTCAGGCAGGGAAAGGTACCACATCTTTTCGTAGTTTTCTTTTTGTGTGCTGGTTTGGTTTTTACCAATTTATCCTTAAGATTATGGCTTCGTTGATATGCAAATACCGGGATGTCTTTAAATAAGTGTTCTACTCGATGGTCACAGGTTATTGTGTTCCAATGTTTTTTGATGATTGACTTGATGCGGTTACTCTGTCTTGAGTATTTTGATACAAACACTAAGGGAGATTCATCATCCTTTTTAATTTTTGTTTTCAATGTGTCTCCCCTTGTCTGTGTCGCCATGCGTATTTCCGCTGCCGATACTTCTTCTTGCTTATAACCACGGTCAAGGAATTTCTTTCCCATTTCTTTGATCTCCTTTTCGTACTCTATTGGATCGCTCACCAATCTTTTCACACGGAGCATCTGACTGTATGGTAGATTTTTAATGAGGCTTGGTTGGTGAAAACTTAGTCGTTGAAGTAAATTATTCCGATCTGTGGATTTACGAAAAATGGTGGTCTGATATCCTGTATTTGTTATTCTGATTTCTACATCCAAAAAATGTATGTTTTCACGAGAGTATTCATGTGTAAACTGTATTCTTCTGTCTATGCCATTGAGGTAATCGAAGAATTCAAGTAGTTCCGATTCGCTACCTTTCCATATTCCGAATATGTCGTCAATGTATCTTATCCAAATCCCTAGCTGTTGTTGCCACCGTTGGTTAAGTAGAACATTTTCAGTTTCAAATTTGTGCATGAATGAATTAGCGTAAGAAGGAGCCATGGTAGCTCCCATGGCTGTGCCAGCTACCTGTAGGTAGTAATTATCTTCGTATCTAGTGGCAACAACTCGTACTTTAGATACGAAGATAATTACTACCTACAGTTTCGGGACATGTGACTCTGAAAACGTGATATACACTATAAAATGTCCCTGTGGTTTACATTACGTTGGCCAAACTGTGAGAACAGCTAAAACAAGATGGAATGAGCACAGATCTTGTATACGTAATAATAACAAAACCTCGGCTGTGGCCAGGCACTGGCAAGACAAGAAACATAACTTGGCACAAATACGTTTTGCTATCCTAGAGATAGTGGAAAAGAGAGATCCACATGAAAACTTCCAAAAAACAATGGATCAACGAGAAACCTTCTGGATTGACCGTTTGAGTTCTCTAATGCCTAAAGGAATGAATGAAGAGATTAACTATATGTGTTTTTTGTAATCTAGAATTTCCGATTTTGCATATATACTTACGGACGCAGGATAACCTCAGATGAACTTCAGGCATTGGTGCATGAGACCGATTTATCTAGACACTTGGATTAACATGTATACCCTTTTTTGTATAAATCATTGCATGCTTTAATTGTTTAGGAATCACCCTGGAAAATGAATAATAGCATAGCACATATATTATGACATATACGTAATGCATCGTACAAATAGTATGTCTAGCTATCCGTAATGGAGTTAAACATAGGCATTGACAGCTTGACCTATTGCATATAGTGGAACAGAGGTTCCCATGGAGACATCCCCGCCCCAGGGTAATTACCCGGGGGTGGGGCGCGAGGCGTACGTGCTCCGGCAACCCGGTTGGACCACGGCGCCTCGTACCGTCTCCATGACAACGTTTAAATGAAACACACAGGCGCCTGCGCGCACACGTCTCTCTACAGACCGCAGGACAACGCTGGAACTCCAGGTAAGCATCGGCGAACACTCGCCGCGCTCTACAGTAGATATAACAACAGTAGAATGGTTGTCTAAACCACCTATCTCTTTAACAGAGAGACGATGGATATATGCGCCTCGCGACGCATTTAAACACACACAGCTGTGAAACTAGAGAGAAAACGCCTTTAAAGCGATCAGGTAGGACTGATTTCTGTCCTAAAAATCAATGCATACAAAACCTATGATGCTGAAACTAAATGGCTTTTTGTTGGTTGTTTATTTTTCATTTGGCGGAACTATTGCATATACGTGGGACAATCCAAATGGTATGTGTGAATTTGTTAATATATTGTATTTAAACCGTTAAGTGTATTTAAATTCATGAATACATAATTATGACTAGCTTGATGATGTAATCAAGTGCCCTTATACAGCCCTGACGAAGGTTTATACCGAAATGCATTGGCAGAATGTATATTGAAGGCAAAATTTGATCGCCCAACACAGTGCAATATGAATCAATATATGAGAATGTGAATAAACATTCCTGTCTAAAAGTACATAGATATATTTGCCTGTTCATATTTTGATTGCAATAAGATATTGAAGAAGGAATCGAATTTTTCGAAAATTTGCAGCCCTATAGAAGGGCCAACTGAGATGCGCCAGTTTTAATAAGGCAGAGTTGCCTTGTTTCTTCATTTGCAGTTTATTAAGGTCCGGGTGCTATAGGACCAGATTTAAACTGGCAGCTCCAATTTTACCTGACATTGAAGGTGAATTATATATATAATTTAAACAAGGAAAGAAAGAGAAGAAAATAACTTGTGGTGCCCGCCTCTCCGATACTTCAGTAAGGCTGCATTTGCCTGGTGGAGCGGGAAATACAGGGGTTCCTGGTATGTCCACTCGGCTCCCAAACTCCACCCACAAAATGCACACAAATCTGGCCAATTAAAAAAAGCAACAGTAATAGTGTTTTCCACCACTTTTTCTGAACCAATTGACCTGGAAAATGCTGTGTTGCATCGGAAGCTGAATGCATTCACTCTGCCCAATATCCCACCTGAAGATTAAGCCAGGAAGTGAACACAGGTGTTACATATTCCTGTGCACAATCTGCATTTGGAGCATTAACTAACTGAGCTACCTTACACATGATATCTATTCTGGGGCTTTACCGTTTTAACCCCTTAACTGCCATGGGTATTTCCCCCCAGTGCCAAGGCCAATTTTGGTGATCTCAGTATGTCGCCATTCAATCCCTTGCAACTTCTTTGTTACATGAGATATCTCGGCCAAAGTTGGCCCCTTTTTTCCCAAATGTTAGGTGGTCGTAACGCCACCCAGGAATCCTAGTTTTCTGTAGGGGGTGAGAGAAAATAACCAAAAAGGAGAACTTTTTTTTTTCTTCAGAAAATGCCAATAAAATGTTGTACAAAGAAGCCTGTGGTGTTTTCCTTGTAAGAGCTAGGAACAAATGGTTTGCTGTGCTGGATTCACCATTTTCCAGGCTTTCAAGAGCAGATTGAGTGGAAAACAAAATACCATATTTTGATATGCTAATCAGCCGTTTTGTGAGTGGTAGGTGATTTTGGTGTTTTTTTGTCCGATAGGACATGCGTGGACAGAATGGAAGAAAAGGGTAGGAAAGCTCAATGGGAAACCAGAAAGGCATACATTTCTGAAAAGTAGACAATATTCCAAGTTTAGGAAGGGGTGATTTGCGCAGGTCGGGCAACAGCTATGTAGGGAAAGATTCCATAGTTTGGGGGGAAATCGGGAAAATGACAGAAAAGAAACCACAATTTCCGCACATTTCACTCTGGTCACCCACCGAAACACGCAGCCAACAACACATGGCCTACCTTCCCGCGTACCCACAGGTTTCTCGATGAAAACGGTACCTCACATGGGTGGGTGCACCTACCTGGGTGCAAAGGGAAAAGCCTAAAACACTGGTAACCCCAAGTCTTTTCGCACAGCAGATTTTCAGGAATTTTGCTCATGTGGACAACCTACAGATTTGGGCCTAGGGTGTCGAAGCCACAAAGGAAAACAGGGAACCCCAAGCATTTCCAAAAAGAAGACGCCCGTGGAAATCCACAGAGGTCTGACTTGTGCGAATCGCCCCACATTTTATGACCCACAATCCCTGACAAAGTCTGAAATTTGGTGGGAAAAACACAATTTTCAATTTGCCTGGGATTGTGGGTATTAAATTCTGGGGTGATTTGCGCAAGTCAGACCTCTGTGGATTCCCATGGGTGTCTTCTTTTCGGAAATGCTTAAGGTACCCTGTTTTCTTTCGTGGTTTCGATACCTTAGGCCCAAATCTATAGGTTATCTCCCCAAACCCTTTGGGGGTTACCAGTGGTTTAGCCTTTTCCCTTTGCGCCCAGGTAGGTGCGCCCACACGTGAGATACCGTTTACGTCGAGACACCTGTGGGAACGTGGGAAGGTAGGACATGTGGAGTTGGCGGCGTGTTTGGGTGGGTGGCAAGAGGGAAATGTCTGAAAATGAATTGTAGTTTTTTCACTAAATTTCAGACTTTGCCGGTGATTGTGGGTAATACATCGTTGGGGCGATTCGCGCAAGTCAGACCTCCGTGGATTCCCACAGGTGTCCTCTTTTTGGAAATGTGTTGTTGGTGATGTGTTTCAGTGTGTGGCCAGAGTGAAATGTCTGAAAATTGTGTTTTTTTCCACCAAATTTCAGATACATTTCCCTCTGTCCACCCACCGAAATACACCACCAACAACAGATGCCCTACCTTCCCGCATTCCCACAGGTGTCCCGACAAAAACGGTACTTCACATGTGTGGATGCATCTACCTCGGCGCAAAGGGAAAAGGCTAACCCACTGATAACCCCAAGCCTTTTGGTAAAGCAGATTTTGCTCATGTGGACCACCTACAGATTTGGGTTTAGGGTGTCAAAGCCACCAAGGAAAACAGAGAACCCCATGCATTTCTGAAAAGAAGACACCCGTGGGCACCCCCCTTTCCACTAAAAACATCCATGGTGGTTTAGTGTCCCCCCACTCCCACTCAAAACAAGTCATCATTTTTAGTATTTTTGTTTTTGTTTTGCCTCTCTCATTGTGCTAGCAATCTGCCCCCAGGGAGGGCTACATGAGATGGCCCCCATCCATTTGGGGTAGGGGGGAGAGGGCCACCCCCCTTTCCACTAAAAATATCTATGGTGGTTCAGTGGCCCCCCACAACCACCCAAAACAAGTTATAATGTGTTTTTCCCCTTTCCTAGGGGCAGATGGGCACATGTGTGTGGCCATCTGCCTCTGGGGGACGGGGGGCAAAACGTACTGCCCCAGGCTTAGGGGGTGGCTCTACCAATATTTGCAGTGGACTCCCCCCCACAAATGGATGGGGGCATCAAATGTACCCCTTCATACGGCAGAAATCTTCCCCCAGGGAGGGCTACATAAGGTGCCCCCATCCAATTAGGGTGGGGGAGAGGGCCACCCCCCTTCAAACACAAGAAATCCTGGTGGTCTAGTGGGTCCCCCACCCCCACCCAATATATATATATATATATATATATATATATATATATATATATATATATATATATATATATATATATATATATATATATATATATATATGTGCCTATGTGCCCTACCAAAAACCTCTGCACTTCACTAAAAAAATAATTTCACCCTCCCCTTTATGCTTCAACTTTTGGTAGGGCAACTTAACCATAACGTCCCCTCAACAAAGTTTTTTTTGTGGTGAATTGTACAGATTTTTGGAAGGGGAACTTAATCATTACATTGTGGCAATGAAGTTGTTGTGCAGATTATACATTGTCATTATGTGATTTTGGGAGATATGTAGTGTAATCTACGTACTTGATATACATTTAACATAAAACATACAGAACACCCTCCCTATTGATATTAGAAAGGGACGGACTGAGCGCCTGTTTGCGGACGGGGGAGGACAGGATCAACATTACCCAAAGAGGTGGGGTATCTGAAAATGTACAATTGTCTTACACAAAAAGTGTGCAACGTAGAAGAAGGGCATAAAGATATTATAAGTAGTAATAAATAAATATAGAAACCTGAAGATTGGAAAAGAAAACGACACCTTTAATAACCATGTAGAATGAAGTGGAGGGTACCAAAAAAAAAAAAGGATGCCTCCAGCGTAATCACTTCACAGAAACTCAGAAGCCTGGAACGACAGTGGACGGACGCAGTACGACAAAGGGACATTACAGCAAAACAGTGACTCCAGGTCATTATTTTATATGGGTGATGTTTTTTTTGTGGTATGTGGTGCAGAAATAATCATTTCTTTCTGTTGTTTTGACTCAAAAATGGCTAGTACTTTGGAGTAGCTGGGGGAGCATTTTCCGCATGGGGAAATGTCTGAAGACAGCGACAATAATGGTACACATTGCTCTGCATATACAAAATGGTGACCAGTATTTTAGAGGCATTCAACTTATGTATTTTTTTTTTAGCAGACCAGGAAAGAAAAGAAGAAAGGGCAACAAACAAGACAGAGGAAGACAGGCTAAAAAGGATAGAGCAGAAAATGAACATATTAAATAACAATTTTCAAAGTTTACGGGAGTTTGTGGAGGACTGTGTGAGAGGAGAAGTTTGTTATCATTGCCCCACCTGCACCTGCCCTGCTTCTGCATTGCCTAGTGAACCATCCCCAAACCGTGAACCGGAAAATAGACGTTTTGACGAAACATCCATCCCTTCTTCCCCTCACAAATCTTCTCCTCATAACCAGCCCGTGTTGAATCCTAATTCCCCCATATTTGTTTCAGTGTCCGCTTCTCCTGCTATTTCTTTAGAATGATTTGTGTGTGTGTGTGTGTTTGAAATGTTTTTGTACAGTAGTTGTAGAGAAAGAGTTTGTGTGTACAATTTTTTTTAAAAAGACGTAAAATTCGTGGACAGCACGCCTGTTTGACCTATCCGCAAGCAATGGAATGTGGGTGCTGTCTAATGTCAAGTAAGACGGATGTGATGTGTGACTGCACTATCTTTTGAAAATGTGCGTACATAAACAGAAAGGGGTGTCGAAATGATATACTACCTCGGCGTACCGCTTGGAAACGAGATAATACATGTTCATAAAACACACAAGATGTCCGGAATGGGTGTAAATGAGTAAAAAAAGTGTGTGAAGGACAGTATAGCGGTCCGTGTTGGGCGCAGTCAAAAATGGTGCCATCCGTAGAACAGGCACGGTGGCCGGCAAGTTGTAGGCAAACAAAATGGAGCTGTACTAAGGACACTGGAACTGTCCGTACAGTGAACATAGCATGTGTGCACATGCACAGTACAAACGTAAGTATTGCGAACATCGTGCCAGTTCCTAACTGTCCGTCTCACTTGTGTCGCACTTTGAAGTAGTTTGAGAACCCGAACACTGTCCGTAGGACACTTGTCCTCATGCGCACGTTTGATTCTTTGCATTTGCTGTGTAGGGGACTTTCATTACTGGGGCGGATGTGTTGAGGACGTCATCATGTGACCGCACCTACGCAGAGCGTGGGGACTAGTTTCCGCGATTGGTGTGCTTCCGCAACAATAAAAATGAACTTGTAGACACAAGGCAAAGTATTGTAGAGTGTAAAAATGTAATTTCGCAGATCCCAAACAATAGGCCACCTCAGGACTTGCTGTGTAAAATGTGTGTACCGCTTTGTAGGGGTGAAGACGGTCACGAGGCACACCCCTGCACCCCTACAAAAGGCCACACCCCCGAGCGCATCTTCATTGTCCTTCTAGCTATAGCAGATTGAGCTGTGTTGCCTTTACTGCTATAGCTCTCTGGCCGGCCTCCCTTGGCCCTCTTCCTGCTCCTACCTGCACGGCAAAAAACCTTGGGGTCATCTTCGACTCCACACTCTCCTTCTCTCCTCACATCTCTGACGTCTCTAAGAAGTCACACTACCAGCTACACCTCCTCAGAGGTATCCTTCCTTTTCTCTCCTTCCCCCAGAAGCTCACTGTCTCCAGAGCTCTGGTTCTCTCTAGGCTGGACTACTGTAACAGCCTCTATCTAAATCTTTCTGCCTCTACTCTCCGCCCTTTGCAACTCATCCAGAACAGGACTGCGAGACTTGTCCTTGGCCTCAAGCCCAGGGACAGTATCTCTCCAGGACTGAAATCGCTACACTGGCTCCCAGTGGCTGCAAAGATTAAATTCAAAACCCTCTGCATTGTCCATAAGGCCTTCTGGGGCCTTGGGCCGAAATACCTTCAACTCTCTCTTCCTAAATATCTTCCTTCTCGAGCCCTTCGCTCATCCACCTCCAACTACCTCAGGGTCAGCCGCTTCTCCAAGCAATGAGCTGGTGGTAGATCTCTCGCCGCAGCAGGGGCCTCCCTCTGGAACAGCCTTCCTGCCTCCCTGAAACTTGAGGAGAACCATCTCCGGTTCCTGAAGTATCTCAAAACCTTCCTCTTTGCCTCTGCTTTCTCTCCCTCTCTCCCCTGCTAAAATCACTGAACCTGCATTAAATCTGCAACTGGGCCACTCACCAATCTCATGTCCTGGCCCAGCCACTCTTCCTTGCACTGCCTACATGAACTACGAGACTGTCTCTGTATCCTACAGCCCCTTCTCCTGGCACTTACCTTGGCCCTATTATTTATCTCATATTCTACTAACCATGTACTGCACTTCCCCTCTCCCCTTCCCCTGTACTTTTTCCCAGTCCCCCTACCCTTGCACTTGCGCAATCTGAATGACACCTGGCCTAGTAGGATCATTGTCTGTCTCCCTCTGTTCCCCCCCGCCTCATCGCGCCTTGAAACACTTGTGTATAGGCGCGTTACAAATGCCATATCATATCATATGATATCATACTGCTGTAGTGACCAAAAGGAAACTAATCGGTATGGCTTCCATGGCTGCTGTTGGGTTATTAGCCTCTGCACCACCCCCAAACCCGCCACCACCACCACCTCACCAAGGGCCTGCAGAGAGATATATGGGTGAGGATGTAGAGATTGAGGAAGAAGAGGAGGAAGAGAATGAAGTGGAGGAACTCCACACTAGGAGCACTCGGCGGGAGTCGTGGGTGTGGCGGTTGTTTTCCGTTTATGGGAACGTACCAAAAGCACGTGCGAAGCTGGTGAAATGTAACCAGTGCGATGTGGTGTTGAGTCGGAGGAGATTTGGAGCATACAGTTTTGGTACGACAACCATGAAGCGACACCTCACTTCCTTCCACACTGCAGACATTTGCAAGGTGGTGCCATGTGAAGAGCGTAGTCGTTTGAGTTCCTCCACAGCATCCTCGGTATCCGATCCTCCCACCACAAGAGACACTCCTGTGGGGGAGCGCCTCCCTCCAGCTGCTTCACAAGCCATTCGCAATGCTGTGGACCCTTACCTTTCAAATGTGACAGTAGTGTGCACGTATTGTGACGCAGTACTATGCAGGGGGGAGAGTTTTCGAAGTGCTTTTGAGGCTGCAGTCACCGAGCACCAGAAGATCTGCTCCTTACCTAAATAGAGCTCACTCTTAATATTTGTCTGTTCAGTTGCCCTTTCTTATCACCGTGGTTGGTGTCCCTTCCTTACCCTCCTTTCGTCTCTTCTCCTAGTGTGTCGAGTGCTGTTAATCAATGAACGTAAAAACAGCAAAGATTGCAGAAAAGGCTCTTTTCAGAGCCGCCTTCCTCAGTATAACAATAGAACTATGAAGTGGCGGCCGTAGACCCCTGCGGAGTTCAGCAAAAGTTTGCGGACAGTCGTAGAGGGAAAACGGGAAGGTGCAAGCAGAGAAAATGCAATAAAGTGTACCTTGGGAGTAAGTGGCGGCTCTGAAAAGAGCCTTTTGGTGGTGTGATGTGTGGGTCAAAAACAGTGGATTGGGGAAAACGGATTGTCAGATAGTTTAGTGTGATTGCAAAAGAGGGCGCAATGCATTTTGTAAATTGTGAAGAAACATCTGATTACCAGCATATGTGAGGTGGACTCCATCTCTGCGGAAAATGAAACTGCTACGAAACAAAATGTTTTCCTTGTGGAAAGAGGACATGCCAACATCTCTTAAAAAGGCACACACAGTCTTATTCACATTGCGTCTCGCTTTCCCCATTTGTGGACCAAATGCAGAAGAACGCAACCATATTTGTCTTTGGGCAATACGGGGGAAAAGTATTTGACAATTTGGAAACATGTCCATGAGCTTCGCGAGTCCTTCCTTCATGGCAAATTGCAAAGAAATTCCAGATACATGGTCTAAACTGTTTCTTCCACAATGAATGATCAGTGTATCTGGAGGACACTCTGTCTGTAAAGTAACACAAAGAGGTACCAAGTACATCCATCTCATGGCACGCACGCCATGCCAGTGCACTTCCGCATGTGGAAATCCGAGATTTGTAGATAAACTGCAGCTTTCTGCATGCACCTTCAATCAATGTATCCATGAGTCTCCCACAATCCAGATAATCTGTTTTTGAGCATGGAAAGCCATAGCTGTGTGGTGTCCTGTGAAGGAGAAGATGGTCTTACTATAGTACTTCAGTCAGAACACACCTACTGAACTTTATGGACCAATCCCTAGCTCTGCTCATTTTCATTTACATTTGGCTGCACCCTTGAATCCCTGGTGGTGATATGTGCTGGCTGCTAACTACCGCCATGTTCACGGACATGTACAGGATCAGAGCGTGACGACGGTACATTAAAGTACTATTCCCCTTTTTCCCCTTTAAGGTAGGCTCTGAAAAGATCAGTTTTTTTTTATTTTTGGCCAGATATCGTACAGACGTCTGGTATTTTATGTATTTATTTGTATTTTTTGTCCTTGCTTTATTCTTGCAAACATTACAGAACCTTCTCTAAAGCAAGCCTTATGTTCCAAAAGAACATCGCATTTCCCAAAGAAGATAGCGCAAATCCATCTCCTTCAAAGTAAAGTGCATTGCTTGGAGCAATGTTATCGTGGCTGCAAAAAAACATACCAACTTGTAGCATGAATGCACGCATGCCGCGATTGATGATACGCCTCCCGATGCTGGACAGAAAACAGAAGTGTTGTTCTATTGTACACTCAGGAGTAAAGCAGAAAAAATTACTTTCGATGTTGGGAAGATGCTCATGAGTGCTTCAACCAACTGTGCCAAATCTGCCAACAAAGTACGTGAAGTCAGGTATCCCAAGTGGCAAGCACCGTAGTGCTAAATGACCACATGAGGAGTGGTCAATCTACGCATATCTCTACAAACTTGCAGTATTGCCGCAGCATTGGCATCAGTGTCAGCGCTCCACACCACCTCCACTCCTCGCAGATCGAAATGGTGTGCCACATGCCTACTCTCGGCATAGTGTTGCAAGCCTTGCACAAAAATGTCTCCATGCAGCAAAACCCTGACCCTCTCCACCTCTGCCATTTTCATTGTGCGCACCGTGTAATAACCTTATAAAAATAAAGTACTAGAAAGCAGATTATCTTTTGGCAATTGTGAATGACACCACCCTTCTCTTCTGTCAGCCCTGTCGGGATAGAAGCTAGAGGGAATTACCTGAAAACCCCTCTTAAACCCAGCCAAAAGGCTAGGCTGAAGTGGAATCTCCAGGGGAAACCCCGAAGGGAAAAAACCCTGTGATGTGCTGCTGGAGAGCGTGGATTCCTGCAACGCCGGCTGAAGGATCACGCCTTTTGGAATGTAGTCTGTGGTCTTATCAGGTAGGATTCTGGATGAGAAGAGTAGAGGTAAAGTTAAGTCTGAGTCCAGATTTCTAATCCAGAAGAAGGGGAGTAAAGAGAGGGAAGTTTACCCTGACAGACCGATTCCTTTTAGGCTTCTGTATTTCTTATCTGAGGGGAATGCAGACCTGTAGCCTATTGCCAAATATAACAGATTAGGGAACGTTTTAAGAAACAGTTCAGAAATTGTGGGAATTGGAATGAATCTTACCCAAAGGAAATAGCCCTAGGGAGATATGGGTAAGCACAGAATGAGAGGCTAACACAAGTTGAAACCGAAGGCAGAAAGTTGCGTCCTAATGGGCGTTAATACAAAAACAAGATTAGAAGAAAGAGAGACCTCCACGAGAAAGCCAGACTCTATGTTAGAAGGGGAGGAGTAACTACTGGTAAACGTAGCTGTGAAAACAGGAAGGTATAGTCTACTCGATCCGGATGGCAAGGATTGTAATGGAGATTTCTACAAGTTCAGAAAAAGGAAAAAGTAAGTGAAAGCGAGAGTTAGAATCAGTAGTCAATGATAGTTGAATTGAGATAAGTAGAAAAGAGCGAACTCACGATGCGCAGCGTGACTCTAAGGAGAGAAGCAACGCGTAGGACCGAAGCTCCAGCTGCCGGATATTCCTTCCCGGAAGTCGGGGGCGGGGCTACCCGCGCAGTCCGGTAAACACGAACAACTGGTGTGCTGCTCGCAGTCCCGGGTACCTCCATGTTGGAAGTCCCGATTCCAAGTCGAATAGCGGGAAGTGAAACCTGGCGAAGAGAAGCAGCGGGATCCAAGTGGACAGCTGTAACACACCGTCTTTCGACACAAAAGAGTAATGTGAACATCTGATTGGCTGATGCCTACAGTCGCCTTTCCATGCAGGATTTGCTGTAGAAACCCGTATGTGACACGCCCTACTAGCGGCCAAGCGTTGCCTACGTGCGGCACGTAACTCTTTCCCAGTTCTTCCACCCATTCTACAGAGGTACCAAAGCGAGTCCCTCATTGGACACAACTAAGCAGGCGCACAATCATCCACCAATCACATAGAACATCGCTAATTATAACTCCGTCATCAACATTGCGCACTTCAAAATTACTGTCGATGATTCTTAATGGAAATCGCATACCATTGCAAAGCACCTACTTCACAAGCTACTGTGCAAGGATTGCGAATTTCTACGTACAGCTCCATACATGTCCACATGCATCAGTATAGAGTACAGGTATGTATATTTTAATCAGAGTACATGTGGAAGCCTTATGATTTAAAATAGACAAAATAATGCCGGTAAATGTCCATAGGGAACACATAACAACGCTCCCCCTTTTATAGTGCAAGATTGCCGATTTGTCATTAACAAATCGCACGACTGCTTCCGCATAACCTGTACATACGTTGCAAGCAGGCCTATTTAGCTCTCAACCATTTTTGTCTTAAAGGCGGGTGAAATCACCCGATTTTGTTTTTGGCAGGTGGGACGCCCATTGGAATGAATGGGCGTGCAGGAGGCTTGGTGACACCCGCCAAAAGCGTGTGAGTTGAAAACTATGATTTAGGGCAGACCTCAATTTTCTATGTGAAAATGTTGGAGTTCTGTACTCTGTACTGCCTACAGTAATGCTACTTGCAATGTGATTGTATGAGAATAGTAAGCACGCCCGATTGTAGTGCTGACATGTCCTTCGGAGGATCTCCTGATTTCGACATTGTGCTTTTCATTAACAAGTACAAAATGTTTCCCCTTCTAGTGCTTTGTCCTATCGCTTACAAACCTCTCTCCTATGCATACTACACTTTGTAAAGAACAAGGCATTTGCAAACCCTTAAAAAAATTAGTTATTTTGAAGGACTTTTAAGTACCATATTGAAATTAGTATGCAAAGACTGCACAGAGTGAAGTGAAATGTGCACGTGGACTGGGTTGAAATATGAAAGTTCAATCCTCTGACAAAAGAAGTACAAGTAATGTCTGTAGTATCATGACTTCTGCAAACACACAAAGTAATTGATATTGT
The DNA here is from genome assembly GCF_040938575.1 of Ambystoma mexicanum. NCBI lineage: Eukaryota > Metazoa > Chordata > Amphibia > Caudata > Ambystomatidae > Ambystoma > Ambystoma mexicanum. The sequence goes on along the minus strand of NC_090936.1, from coordinate 850,012,608 downwards.
TTTTTTAATTCATTGTGAAGACTGCTCTCCTGAGAATCAACAGCATCTACACTGCAGACGACATATCTGAAGAAACCTGGTCATCTTGCACAAAAAAGTAAGTACAGTACAACATTCATATTGTAACTACTCCTTAAAGAGGCTGCGTGGGTTATTTGTTTATTTTGGGCACCAAAGCAAGCATTCATTTGTAAACCTTTCTACCTACAAATATCCATTTATTGAACAAAGAATAACAGGCAGAATGGCAGACAAATCCCTGTGTGTTTGGTACTGAAATAACATAGGAAATCCTTAGAAGGTTAGATTTTGAAAAGAAGTTGCTGTAGAAAGTTTTTGGCATTTCGGTTATTAATAATGGTTCTCGTCACAAGTAGGCCACTTTGTGCTCTCATCTGAAGAACATTATAGTAGTATACAAACAGTAAAGGAGCCTTACCAAATGATAGTTGGAGGTCACTGAACGTTGACACATCATGCCAAAGAGCTTCCCCATCACACTTATGCACACATGCAAACTGCACACATATATTGGACAACACACCAAAGTATACTTTTTTTTCTCAACAGACACCAAAGAATGCCTACCAAAAAGCAACTCTGTAGAAAGGAACGCAGAATTAGAGCAAATAAAAATAAAGGTGCCCAATGTAAGCATCCACCTGTTGTAGAGTTAGTAGAGAATCTTGGTACAAACCAGCTAATGCAGTTGGGTAACAGAATAAAGGAAGTCTCAACTACCGAAACTGTACCTCCTCCATCAAAAAGTGTCACAAAACACAGAAATGTTGTCAAAAAAACAGCTGCCAGTACAGCTAACAATGTTCCTAATAATCCTGATAGTGTGAGAATAACCCACACTAAAAAAAAGTATTTAGCAAAAATGTTTCATCACAGAGCCTTCAGAATCTACTAAGAAGAGGACCAAAATCATCCTCACCCCGTAGAAAGTTAATTCTACAAGCACTCGTGGACAGTGCAATCCATCTCAAAAGGAAGTTGTTCATATTAGTGTTAAATAGGATGAAAGCACTAACAACACTAAGTACCAAACTACAAAAGAAATTCAGCAATAAACGGAATGTGAACAAAAATAATGTTTTGCATGTTTGTGGTGGTGAATGGAGTCACACAACAACCACAGAGCCATATTTTAATGAAGAAGCATACAAACAAAATCACACAAACACAATTGCCATCCATAGCAGTGGACGAGGGTATGGGAAAATCACTACTACCATCATGGAACAAGAAACACTGCTTACAAAACTATCCCCTTAAAACTCAGAATTACCTCTCGATTCAGCAGAACCACACCGTCCAGTATGCAAATGGCCGTGCACATCAATGTGTGCCATTCCAAACAAAGCTTTCAAATCTTTACATCAGTTCCTCAATCAATATGTAAAAGGTAAAGACAAAAGTAAAATGAAAGTGCTGCAAAATATGGATATTTGTGCAGTGCGGAAAGACACAGGACTAAAAGGACATTAATTAGCCTGCATTTCTGGGCCTATTTGCAAAAGTACCTTCCATGATATCAAAAGAATATCAGTACATCATTCCAAAGTAAGAAATGTAGTGTATAAAATATACTATGCAAAAAGTCCAGCTTCAGAATTAGGCAATTTAAATACAGCTCTTCTGCATGGTACACCCAAATACTTACAAGAAGAAATGGACCGTATTCAGAAAAAGTATTTTGGAAGTGAGCGCCACGTAGAAAATGCAACAGTTTTAGAGCATAGTAGCGACAATTCTGCACATAGCAACCTTCTATTACACACATACAGAAAAGAAATACTAAAATTTAAAAGGTCATCGGCTGAAGTACCAAACCATGTGTGTGTATGTTGCCGCAGAACGTTTTACAAAAGGAACACAAAAAATGTGGACATAGCACACAAAGTAGAAAACAATGAAGACTCTAAATGGTTTGAATTAGCTTTGTACCTTTTAGCTGAAAGCAAATATGAAATAACTGAGCGCCTAATATGTTGCAGTTGCTGTACTGCAAAATTAGACAACAACCACTCTCCTTCAGGTGCAATTACAAATAATTTGGAATTGTTTCCATTACCAAAAATCCTGCAACAGCTCAATGTGTATGAGAGCATACTAATTCAAACAGTTCACCCATTTCAAGCAATCATACGCCTTAATCCAAAAAACAGCAAAATGACCTTCCTCTGAATTGGTGAAAGGCATTCGTGGCAAAGTAGTTTACATGGCATTAGATCTAACGGAAAATGTACACACTCTAGGAGTGGAACGTTCAATAGAGCATTCTTTAATAGTCTTGGTAAATGGAGTACCAACAAAGGACAAAACAAAATTGGCAACAATTAGTGGACTTAGACAAAGTTAGACAAGCATTACAATATCTAAAAGACAATAATGAGTACTATAAGGAAATAAATATTGATGAAAGCTTAAGGCAAACAACTGAAATAATTCAAGAGCCATCAGAAACTGGACAATTCGAACTTCTGGATCCAGCTACAGTATCTACTCTTTTAGACCATTACACAATTCATCCATTGCATTCCAATGAAAGCATAGATGATGCACTAGAAACTTACCAAATGCGACAAATCAAAGGGTCACCAATGCGTATTTGGGAAAAAAGTATAGAAGCACATGCTTTTCCACTGCTATTTCCTACTGGCAAAGGTGGAAGATATGATGATAGACCCACTCAGATTGGGGCATCAGAATACCGCTCATTATGAATGTATTCGCAAGATCCCGGATTTAGACAAAATGTTGAATACATATTCCACCTACTCTATGAAAGTGAATTAGCAACACTATGTTATGGAGTTGCACACATTCTTAAATCTGGAACACACTTTCAAAATATGTCAGCTGCGCAGTTAATACAAAAAGTACAAGAAAAAGATGAGATGTTACAATCCAGTATAACAAATTTGTTTGCAAACATGCCTGGTACAAAGGAATCCTGGTTCAGATGGCACGGAGACGTGCGTTACATGATCAGAAACCTTGGCCCACCAACATGGTTTGTTACGCTAAGTTGTGCAGAATATGCATGGGAAGATTTACATGAGTTCCTACGCATAGCAAACAGCAACAAAAACAACATAGATATATTAACACCTGGAGAACTTTGCTCTCTAGATCCAGTTAATGTCTCAAGATATTTCCATCACAGTTCCATTGCAATGCTACACTTTATTTGCAATACAACTGTTCCTCCCCTTGGAGAAGTGCAACACTTCTTTTGGAGAAAAGAATATCAAGCGAGAGGAGCACCACATATTCACATGCTGTTATGGATCAAAGGTGCACCGAAATTTGGGCACGACAGTGATAGCACTGTTTTGCAGTTTATTCAAAAATATGTCACATGTGAAATCACTTCACAACAGACACATAGTGAGCTGCATGGGCAGATTTTACAATTTCAAAGACACAAATGTGGCAAATATTGTCGCCGCAAATACAAAAACAAAGATAAATACTACAGCAAGTGCCGCTTTGGTTTCCCTAGACCAGTTACAGAAACAGGTGAAGTAAACAACTTCATGTCTTCAGTTCGACATAGTGTTAAAGGTAAATCACCTAAGAACACGCATTACATAAAAAGAAGGGAAGAATCAAAATATATCAATGATTACAATGCAATCATTGCCCTATTATGGAATGCAAACATAGATGTGCAGTACATTGCAGACAATTCAACCGCTGTTGCACAATATGTTACAGCCTACTTAACAAAAGCAGAAGAAACAGAGCTTCAAGATCTCTGGGATGACCTAGCATCTGACAAAACATTACAGAAATTGTACAGCCCAGGCATAAAAATGCCCTCTCATAGAGAATGAGGGGCCTATGAAGCAGCAGATCTTTTAACTGGCAGTGCTTTTTATGGAAAATCAGACAACATAGTATGGCTCAATCTTGGTCCTGCAAAATATATAAAAAGAGTACTATGAGGACATAGAAACAATTGCCACAAATGATCCCAACAGCCAAGACATTCTCAAAAACAATTTACTGGACAAATACTATCCGAACAGGAGTACCACTCTGGAAAGCATGTGTCTATACCACATAGCTCAAACTTTTGCATACAAAAATAATGTAAAACCCGACGAAAGCAAACGTAGATATAGAGTGACCGATTGTGAAGGGAGCTTAGTGAAACTTAACAAACGAAGCTTAATTACTCATGTCAAATTGTCATTAAAAACTCCTCAACAGAAAGAACTATATTACATGTCTCTGTTACAACTTTTCAAACCATGGAGAAAAGAGGAAGACATACTAAATAATTATGAGTGCTATGAAGATGCTTTCAAAGCAAATGAATCACCGATGTGAACTTTACGCAGTACAAAACAATGTTACACAATGAGCAACAACAGGAAGAAGAACTTCAGGCCCAACTAGATAAAGACTCTTCCGACAGTAGTCAACCTTCTGCAACAGGAAGTCAAGAACCATTAGGACAACCAGTAATAGCAAATGAGGCTGAAGTAGCTATGCAGAAGTAGAAAACACCATGTATCAGTATTAAGAAGAAACAGAAGACTTAACTGTACAACAAGCAAAACTTAACAACGATCAGCGCACCATTTTTGAAGACATAGCAAAACAAATTGTACATGGTGTACAACATGAAAATAAAGAATGTACCTGCCAAAATTACAAATCTATACTGCTGTACGTCATTGGTGAAGCTGGATCAAGGAAAACATTCTTAATCAAAATCATCAGCAAGTTCCTTCAATAATTGACAAACAACAAACTGTCATCAGCTGTTGTAACAGCCCCCACAGGTTTAGCTGCCTACAACATAGGCGGTGTGACTTTACACCGATTACTACTGCTTCCAGTAGAGCATCAAAATAAATTAAACTACTACAAACTTTCTGCAGAAGCTGCAATGGAATTAAGTAGAGTATTTAAACAAATGAAAATGCTACTAATAGATTGGAGCATTGTCTCCAACCTAATGTTGGCTTTGATTCATCTCAGATTGCAAGAACTACTTAAAAATAATAACGAGGAACTCTTTGCAGGGAAACACATTATCGTTTTCGGAGATCTTCTACAATTGACACCAGTGAAAGGGGAACCGATTTTTAAAACCTTAGGCCACAAACTCTGCCGGAAAACTGTTGGTAGCATAGGTAATGTTAACCTTTGGCAACATTTCCAATACAGAGAATTAACTGAGAACATGCGCCAATCTGCAGATCTCACTTATGCCAACATCTTAAAAAGTATTAGAGTTGGTGTAGTATCGCAAGAAACACAAGGTGTACTGAAAAAACAGCATATACATGCACTTTATGGCGATAATGCATGTGCAACTGATGTTATGGAACAAATAGCGCACAAAAATGTCAATTGCATGGCCTTAATGCCAAACTCTTGCAAGCTGTGTCAAATTCAATGAAACAATGTTAAAGAAAGAAATGCAAGCAATTATAGAAATTAGCGCCACAGACATACTTGACATACATGGTATGACAGTACCCATGTGTGAGCAAGCCACAACAAGACTAAATAGTTTAGAAAATTCAATCTCCAACCCAGCTGGGTTGGAAAAAATATTGAAATTATCATTCAATTGTAGAGTAATGTTTAAACGTAACCTTGACGTAGAGCAAGGGCTAGTTAATGTAGCACTGGGCACAGTTGTTGGCTTTCAATCATATCCATGTGATAGCAACATTCAGATTGTAAATATTCCCTTTGATAAAGTTTCAGAATTGAAAAGGATAGGGCGCTCAATTGCTCGAGTCCTTCTTTTCAAACAGATGTATGTACGTAGAGAGCAATTTTCTCTAACTCTTGCATATGCAGTTACCATTCATAAATCCCAAGGTCTTACCCTAGAGAAAGCATTGATAGATATAGGAAACACAGTGTTTAAGGAAGGCATGAGCTACGTAGCATTATCACACTTACGTACACTTGACGGTCTATTGCTAATAAACTTTGATTCAAGTAAAGTCAAAGCTGATATTCCTTGCATTCTAGAATACAATAGATTGCGTTCACTGTACACCTCTCGTCTAAAACAATACCCTGTTCAAGATAAAGGGAAACGTGGTAAAAGAACATTATATGAAACAGAAATGCAACAGAATGGAACAGCAATTTCCGCAAAGAAAAGAAAAGAAGCAAAAGTTGCTTCAATTGCCGTAAACATAGAAGAACCTATTAGGGAATGTAAACCAGGGACGTCGGCAAAGAAGCAACAGAAAAACCGGAAAATGCACTCGGATACAGAACTTGCTGGCCCATTCAAATTTACAAATGAAAGTGGGGTAAGTTGCTATGCAAATGTAGCAATCAATATTCTTTTTCAATTGCCACCAATTATTAACAATATTTACCTGCCCAGTGCAGACCAATTGTGTTTGCAAATGTTAGTGCTGCATAGAAATGCAACAAGCAATCCTGACAATACATACAGTGTTCATGGAGTAAGGCAACAATTGGACGACTGTGCTGGAATGGTGAGATTCACTACGAACTCACAAGAAGATCCGCAATAATTTCTAATGTACATACTATTAGTATTAGAAAACAAAAGCATACCTATAAATGAAATTTTCCAAATATCGTACATGTGGAAACATACATGCACTCTCTGTAGCAAAGTGATACAGGAAGAAATCCCAAATGAGCTATGTGTGTATGTTTCCATTCCAAATACTGAGAGCATTCCATTTCAGCAACTGATACAAAATGCAAACCACGGCAGATTATGTAGTATTTGCAATTCAGACAATCCATGCACCTTACTAATACAATCACATAGTGTCTACATAATACGTATGCTTCTACGTTATAATGCAGATGGCACCAAAAACAACTGCAAACTGACTGGATTCACACACACAGTCAAGTGTCACTTGGAAAGAAAACCTTTACAACTCTAGGAATAATCTACCATGCAGGAGCTACAACGAATGCAGGTCACTATACTGTATACATTAAAAAGAATTCTGGATTGTTTGAATGTAATGATAGCACCATTACTCTAAAGCAGAGGTTGCCAGCTAACCTAACAAATGCTTATTAAATGTTCTTGAAGCCAAAATTTACAAAATAACATGTACTTCAAGATTGTCAACAAAGTATGTCAAAGACTGCAGACAGTTAGAATACGCCCAAAGGTATCTAACTACCCAACAGGATGGAAGAATGACACAAATACATGATTATCACAGATCGTTGGAAACAAATGCACAGGTAGAATACGCCTATAGGTATCAGAATGTTGTTAGAAATCGGCAGGAAGAAAACATGAATGGGAAAGATGAAGGAAACAGAATGTAACAACGACAGAAATGAATGAGTATTACAAATCTGTAGGAACAAATGCACAGTTAGAATACACCTACAGGTATCTAACTGTTGTTAGACGTGGGCAGGAAGGCAACAAACATAACATTGATCAGAAAAATGAAGAAAACACTGAAAGGGAAAAATTAAGAACTTAGTACCATAAGAAATGAGGTTTCTTTTTTAATCCGACAAGGATTTTTTTCCCCAGACCCAAGGATTAGAAAAGCAAACACAGAAACTGAGCGCAATCCACAGTACACTGGTTTGTAAATATGAGGGTCCAAAAAAAAAAGTAAACTGTCTATTCTGCAATGTGGTAAATTTGGAAAAACTGCAAACACTAACACACCTTTTTCTTTCATCACAGAACTGGAAAAAGTGATACTTCCGCCAAGTACGATAACCAATTTAAAAAAAGTTTATGGATTCTGAACAAAGTAAGGAGTAAGTATATTGGCAGGCATTTTCTACACATGGGAATGTACTCGTCTAATCTACGGTACTAATATGATGCAGTGCCTGTAGGCAGCCCTTTCATCTTCGGTGAGTAACCTACCACCTACTCCTTACAGCCAAGTTTCAAGGAGTACAGTTCCTATCCACAACCATCACGGCATATGTAAAACATGGTCCTTGTAAATTAGCTGTTTATAAATGTACTTTTCGGACCATCGTCTGCAGCCATGAAGTTAAGACACTAGGGCATCAGCACAATAACCACAATCCACCACACCCATATTGACTTGTAACTCCACTGCTTATGACTTCAGTCTTGCGTGCATGGGCTTTAGCCATGCACCCAAGAGTGCAGGGTCTCCCCACAACCACCTCAGTGATGTGTGGTAGTGGGGGTTATTCTATAGGTGTGTTATCCTTCAGTACCTCTGCCTAGAGGCTTCCCTCCTGTATGTCTGTAGATCTTACATGGGATGGGTGTGCAGTGTCTTGCAAGTTTAGTACTTACCACTTTGTTCTTGGGTGCATCGCCTTCGGCCATGCACCCAACAGTGTACACACTCCCCACAACTTGCCAATCAAAATGCAACACTACGGGTGTATGCATGGGTGGCACATGCGGGGGTGGTTGTGGCCAGGGCCTACAGTCTTGGAAGTAAGGCACGGGGGAGTTGTTACAAATGTAACAACTCCCCCGTGCAGTGCACGGGCTCAAATACTGGCCTTATCGGACCCCTCATTTTCTGTGCATACAAGGAGGCCATAGAACAGACGTCATTAAGTAGGTATAAGTGTACTGTGCTTACAAGATGTCCATAGACATTACATCATGACGAGTGACCCCCAGAACAAGTGCATTAATCACCCATATCTTAAGACTGTAGCCCCTGGCCACAACCACCGTAGCATGTGCCACCCATGGCGGCGTACTAATGAATATAATAATAGCCATTGGAAAAAATAATGTGTTCACAGCATGTTGTCAATTTCAATGTTGGCTACCTATTCCCGTGTGCTTTCAACAGTTACAAATTTCCTGTCCACTACATGGACTGAGAGTGTTACAAATTTCCTGCCTACTACCTGGACTGAAGTGCTATCGGTATTACCCTCCACATTTACTGTACGTACAAGGTGTCCATAGAAATTACATCATGAAGCCTGAAGAACAAATGCATAGATCACCCATTTCTTAATGTCTGAACTTTTCCCAATGCTCTGTGACACAGCAAAATAGGTTAATGAAAAAAGCATGTGTACGCTGGTTTTTCCTCCGCTTTCCGCAGATCCAAGATGTCGGGCGCATCCAAACCATCTAACGCAGAACACGTCTCGCAGCAGCCGTTGGGCAGAGACGTTGCGTGTACATGGTCATGATAGCAGCCCCTTAGCCAATCGGTTTCTTGTTCGTCGACCGAACAGGGAAGTGTGACCGCGGAGCGAACATAGATATCACTAATTATTTCAGACCTACCTTTTCATAATTATAAAGAAACATACTGCATGTATGGTGACCAAATTTACAAAAGCATGCTTTCTGGACCAAGCCCCTGTACCTGCCGCAGATTTCGTCAAAATCCGTCCAGCGGTTTCACCTGGACCTGTGCGCAAAGTTTTTTCCCCATTCAGTCTATGCAAAAAAAAGACGTTTTGGGACCCCTCCTATAACTCCGCTCCCCCTGGACGCATTCTCACCTCACTTTACAGAAAAATTGGGAGTGGCCCATATACATTTTTTGCAAAGTTTGGTGAGGATTTGTCCAGGGGGAGCAGAGTTATAAGCCGCCCAAAAAGTGTTCTTCCTATGGAAACAGCAACTTAACCACAACTACAATTCCAGTACCGTTGGCATGTAATATATATATATATATATATATATATATATATATATATATATATATATATATATATGGTTGCCAGACATTTCGTCGAAAAAAATTGGTCGACCAGACAAATGGTCGAACCAATTTGGTCGAAAACCAAATGGTCGAAATTTTTTTTTATTATTTTAACCCCACCCAACCCCCTTTTTTTCTCTAAAAAACCCTTTTTTAACTAAACGAAAATCCGAAAAATAAATATATAAATAAAAAAAAAAATCGACCATTTGGTTTTCGACCAAATTGCGTCGACCAAATTGCAGTCGACCAGTTTTTTTTCGACGAGTTGACTGGACACCTATATATATATATATATATATATATATATATATATATATATATATATATATATATATAAATATATATATATATATATTTGTTTTGCCCTTCCCTAGGGGCAGATGGGCAGATGTGCATGACCATCTGCGCCCAGGGGGGGTGGCAAAACGAACTGCCCCAGGCTCGGGGGTGGGGTGGCTCTGCCAATATTTGCAGTGGCCTCTCCCCTCACCCCAAATGGATGGGGGCATCTCATGTACCCCTTCCTAGGGGCAGAAATCTGCCGCCAGGGAGGGCTACATAAGGTGCCCCCCCATCCACTTAGGGTGATGGGGAGGGCCACCCCCCTGTCAAACACAAACAATTCTGGTGGTCTAGTGACAATTACATATAACATGAACAGTAACTTAGGCATGCTAATCCCCCGGCTCCCCCCCCAAGTCTTGTCCCCACCTTCCTTTTGGTCTTGTGCTGGAATTATCCCCTTGGGTCGATCGTTTACCTCTCTTTCTCTATGAGTCCATTTCAGGATTTTCTTGCCCCCTGAGGGACCATCGGGCCTTAATAGGTTTGTAGGTCAGGGCGGGGAAACATTGGTCATATTCTAGTACCGGGGCCCAAATGTTCTGGAATCGGTGAAGAATCCCTGCTTTTGCCGCAGTCACTTTTTCCGCGATCAATATGTCCCATAGCTTTGCCCACCAATGGGCCATGAGGGGTCCATCTGGGGACTTCCAATTTTGGGTCAGCACCGTTTTCCTGGCTTGCAGGCATTGGGTCAGCAGTTTTGCCCTGTTCCCAGAGCGTGGGTAGACCCGGGGATCGGGTCCCCCAACAGGACTGGTTCTGGTTCCAGCGGGATCGTTGTCCCGGTGATTTGTGTGATGGTTCCCAGACATGGTTTCCAGAATTGCTGAATTTTCAGACATGTCCACCACATGTGGAAGAAGGAGCCTGGGTGGCCACAGCCTCTCCAACAAGCATAGTCTACCTGGGGGTTCATGTGGTTATAGTCTAAGGGGCGGGTAATACCACCGTAGCATTATTTTGTATGCACATTCCCTGTTGGTGACGCAGGTGGAAGAGGCGTGTGCTCGGGTCCAGATGTCTACCCAGGTCCGGTCCTCCATCGCGTGTCCCAGGGCGGCCTCCCATTGGGCCATGCAGCGGGTTCTTGTTATCAGGAAGTCGCCCAGGAAGCGCCTATATAGGGTAGATATCCTGCCTCGAGTCGGGGGGTCCTTGAGTGTTAGCTCCAGAGCGGTGAGAGGTCGAGTTGCCGCCTGTCGAGTTTGGGGGTGCGAGCTCCAGTGACGCAATTGTATATAAGTATATCTGTCTCTTTCCTGGAGCTGTAACTTTTCTTTACATTGTTCAAATCTGAGGGGTCTCTCTCCTGCATATAGCTGATCTATGGTCTCCAGGATGCCGCTTATCCAATTTCGGAAGTTGCGAGGGTTCCATCCGGGCGCAAAAGCTGGGTTAAGGAAGATTGGGTTAAGGAAGATCGGGGATTGTGGGCTCAGACCCCTCGGAACTCCCTTTCGTCTTAGCGCCCAGTCCCAGGAGCTTAGGGTAGGTTTGGTTGCTAGAAGAAGGTCTCCCCAGTGAGTTCTGAGGGAGGGTGGGATGTGTGGCAGGAATCGCAGGGGTAGGGGAATCTGTGATTGCTCCAATTCCACCCATCTAGGGCGGTTTGTGATTATTTGCCATGCATGGACCTGTGCTAATTGGGCTGCCACTCTGTAGGCCTGTAGTTCCGGGAACCCCAGCCCTCCCAGTTTGGAGCCCCCCAGCAGTGTTTTGTAGGGGATTCTCGCTTTTTTACCTTTTCAGATGAATTTCAGCATCTTCCTTTGTAGGTCTCGGAGGGTTGGCACGGGGATTGCTACCGGGAGGGAGGAGCAGGCGTAAAGAAACCTTAGAAGGAGGTTCATCTTGCAAGCTGTTATGCGCCCCATTAGCGAGATCTCCTGGGTCGCCCAACGCTTCAGATCTCCCTCTAGTTCTTTGAACAGCCGGGGAAAGTTGGCTTTGTACGTGTCTTTTGGGTTTGCCGGGATGTAAACTCCAAGGTAGGGGAGTGCCCTTTAGGCACATCTTGGCCAGTGTCTCTCTTTCTTCCGGGGGTAGGCTGATGCTTAGTGCTGTCGACTTGGTAAAGTTTACTGAGAAGCCGGACATCTCTCCATAGCTGGTTATTTCCATTAGGGCGTGTTTCAGGGATGAATGGGCCTCCGAAATCGTGAGCAGGACATCATCGGCGTATAGAGCGATTTTGTGTTGGATGGGTCGACCTGCAGGCCTTTGATCTGGTTGTTTAGCCTAAGTCTTTGGGCGAAGGGCTCCATCGTGAGTGCGAAAAGCAGGGGTGACAGCGGGTAGCCTTGTCTAGTTCCACAGGACAGGGGGATTGGGGCTTAGATAGATCCATTAATCCTCAGGAGAGTCTTTAGTCCTTTGAAGTTGGCCAAAACCATCGTCTGGAATGCTGTCCCAAAGCCAAAGGCCCCAAGGGTGTGTCTCATGAATGACCAGTCCACCCTGTCGAATGCCTTGGCAGCATCTAGGGCCATTAAGACTAGTTTTTGGGAGTTTCGTGCTGCGAGGTCCACTAGGTTTAAGGTTTTCTGGATATTATCTCCTGCTGTTCGGTGTAGGATGAAGCCAGTTTGGTCTGGCTGGATGATCTCTGGTAGGATGCTGCCTAGGCGATTCGCCAACATTTTAGATTATAGGTTTGCATCTATATTCAACAGTGCTATCTGTCATGATGCCTACCTCCAAGGAGCCAGGCCCAGCCCAGCAACCACAGAGGCAGACATCATTTTCCCCAAGGACGTCTCAGCGGGCCCAAGTTGGGGCATTTTGGACGCAGTCCTGGTGCCTTCGGCGCCAGGCTCATTCTGGACCCCAGTCCTGGCGCCTTCCACGCCTAGGGAGAAAAAGACAAGAGCAAAGGTGAGAGAGAGAAGGGAATGAGGAAACCTAAACCTCCATGTTAAGACTTACCTGTTGGGTCATTCCCTCTTCATTTCGAGTCCGCGCCGCATCCAGGCGTTTCCGGACCCCGGCCCCTATGGGGAAAAAGACATTAGCGTCAATGAGCGAATGAAAAGACATTACCCAAAAACGCTCATCAAGACTTACCTGATTTCTACAGGGATTGCACCTCGCATCTCGGGTCGGTGCCTTTTCCCCGGCATTCCGTACCCCGGCCCCTATGGGGAAAAAGACATTGACATTAGCATATTTATGCAAGGACAAAAGGGGAACCTTTCAAGGAACTTACCTGGAAGCCAAGCAAGTCTGGTTCTCATAAAACCAATAATCCAGTGAAGTAACTGGATACCAACGCGCCCCTGCATCAGAAGCAGGAAGGAGAGCTCGCCCTTCAAGACCCTAAGAAGGATACTTTTGCAAGCCGTACAAGCAGGAGTTGGGAGTCCGGTCCAGTCCATCTTCTGAGCCCCGCGCAACACCTTAGAAGAAGTCACAGCAGCACGATCCTGGCCAGCGCCTCCGTGGGAGTCAGGTGAGCGTAACAGAACGCAAAGCCAACCCACAATTTCCCACCCGGGCGCTATGGAGACTTCTGAGACAGACCAGCTGGCCCAGCTGTTGGGGGAATTAAGGGCAGAGGTACACTCAGCTCGCCAAGAGACTAATGCCCTCAAAAGAGAACTCATTCTCTCCAAGGAACAAACTGATGACCTGGCCAAACGATTGCTACAGAGTCAGGCTGGACAAATTCCTTTACCTAGTCCCGGGGGAATTTCCACTTCGTTGGGTTCGAGTAACCCTGTTCAGATCAATCTGCCGGGATCCATGCCTTTAGCACCGCCTGAACGTTTTGCGGGGGACCCAAAGAAATATGCCATTTTTATGAACCAATGTCGCTTACATTTTATATGCAGACCAGGAGCCTTCCCTGATGATAGGACCAAAGTGGCCTTCGTGTTATCGTACATAAGTGGCTGTGCTGCCGATTGGTTTGTTCCCTTGGTGAACCAGAACGATCCAATTCTCCAGGATTTTCAGGGCTTTAAGGCCTGCATGGGAAGGTTGTTCGCTCGACACTCGCAGGGACAGGCCCTTGACAACGAACTGCTATCTCTACGACACGGTAGTCAAGATCTTTTGTCTTATATAGCCTCCTTTAACAGACTAAACCGGATGGCCTGAAAATAAAAGCATCACTTTATTTCACCGGGGTCTGTGCAGAGAGCTAAAAGACATTCTGGCCCAAGTAGTGAATCCACCCCAAGGCTGCGCAGAATATATTGACTTTGTGGTACAACTGGATCACAGACTTCAGAATAGGAAAGCAGATCGGTCGAAGTTTGAAACCCGAGTACCGATCAGAACCCTCGTAAACCCCAGGAATACCGAAGCTTCGGAACCTATGCAAATAGGGGGAGTTAAGGGGCCGTTAACTCAGAAGGAACGTGAGAGAAGGCGACAAAAGCAACTATGCCTCTATTGCGGGGCTTCCGGCCACTTTCTTCGTGATTGTCCGGTAAAACCTCCTAGGAAGGTGGTTGGTGCCTCTGACAACAACTTAATGGAACCTGTTTCGGGAAACGACCTGGCTCGACAAGCGTAGAGGTCCGCTTGCCGAGCTTGAAAACGAACTCTCTGACCTCGCATTTTGTCTTGCCAATGGTGCTCGTGGATCCAGAAAAGCCCCAACGGTTGCATGCCATTCAAGCATACGTCGACAGCGGAGCTATCGGAAACTATGTGGACCGCGAATTGGCCTCCAGGATGAACCTCCCTCTGCATCCAAAAATAAACCAGGATGTCATTACTACGGTTGATGGTAGCGAAATAGCCTCTGGGCCGGTAACGCATTCCACCACAGAAGTGACACTTGTGAGTCAGGATGGACATCGGGAAGCAATAGTGTTTGATATAATCAAGGCTCCACAATTTCAAGTAATCCTCAGAATTCCTTGGTTAGAAACACACAATCCTCGAATAGACTGGCGAGCAAAGAGAATAACTTTTCCAGATTGTGGTCCCACTTTTTACCCTAGAAATCCAGCTATTGGTTTAGCCACAGTAACCCCCGCCAATGTTCAACTACCGGCAGAATACCTTGAATACCAGGACGTTTTTCAGAAAGAACAGGCTAACACGCTACCCCCTCATCGTTCTTATGATTGCCAGATCGATCTAGTTCCCAATGCTCAACCGCCGTGTAGTAGGATTTACGCTCTCACTGAACCTGAAAACCAGCATTTGCGTCAGTATTTGGATCAGTACCTTGCCAATGGCTTTATTCGCCCATCAAAGTCCCCGGTCTCTTCCGCTTTGTTCTTCGTGCCTAAAAAAGAAGGAGACCTTAGAACTTGTATTGACTACTGCGCTTTAAATCATATAACGATAAAGAATCGTTATCCCCTGCCTCTGATCCCTGAACTTCTTGATCAAGTAAAAGATGCTCGTATATACACCAAGTTAGATCTCCGGGGAGCTTATCACCTAGTGCGAATAAAAGAAGGTGACGAGTGGAAGACAGCTTTCCGCACCAAATACGGGCTCTTCGAATATCAGGTTATGCCCTTCGGTTTGTGCAACGCGCCTGCAGCTTTTCAATTCTTCATGAACGATGTTCTGCGAGAACTTATCGATGTTTGTGTCATCGTATACATCGACGACATCCTGGTGTACTCATCTTCTGAGTCAGATCATCAAAAACATGTTTGAGCAGTTCTAGAGAAATTTTGCCAGCACAAACTATTTGCCAAGCTGGAAAAGTGTGTCTTTCATACCACTGAGGTTGAATTCCTCGGATTTGTTCTGACTCCTAAAGGAATTCGAATGGATTCACGAAAGGTGGACGCCATCCTCAAATGGCCATCTCCCGGTTCAGTGAAAGGGGTTCAGAGTATGCTTGGCTTTGCCAACTTCTATCGAAAATTCATCCCGGAGTTTTCACGAATAGTCCAACCCATTACTGCTCTTTTACGTAAGAATAAACATTTTGAATGGACTCCAGAGGCCGAGCAAGCCTTTCAAGACCTAAAGACCAAATTCACTTCCGCACCTGTGTTAAAGCACCCACGTCCTGATCTCCCGTATATTGTTGAAACTGACGCATCCAGTTTAGCCATGGGAGCTGTCCTGTCGCAAAGGGATTCGAAAACTAACCAGCTACACCCTGCAGCCTTTTGGTCCAGGAAATTCTCAGCTCCTGAAATTAACTACGCAATTACCGACAAAGAGTTACTGGCCATTAAATCTGCTTTTAAGGCTTGGCGTCATTACCTCCTCGGTGCAAGACACACCATCACTGTAATTACGGATCACAGAAATTTGAAGTATTTAAAGACGGCCAAAGCCCAATCTTCACGACAACTCCGATGGGCTTTATTCTTTGCAGAATTTGATTTTGTAATTACCTATCGCCCTGGCTGCAAGAATGGCAAAGCGGACGCCTTATCCGAGATTGGCATGGAAGAACCCAATTCGTGTTTAGAACCTGTGCCGATAATACCTGAACAAAGAATCTTAGGTTTGACTTCATTGCAAACCATTGAGGACGTTGAAACTCGAGTCAAACTACTTTTTGACCCTTCAGCCTTACTGGAATGGACTCAAAAGGGTCCCCACTTCACCGTTAAGGATAACTTACCGTACTTCCAAGAGCGGTTATTTCTGCCAAGTAAGGAATTGCAAGAACTAGCTATTGCTCATTATCATGAATCGTTAATGGAAGGACACCCTGGTATCGCTAAAACGGAAGAAAAGATCAAACGCCAATTCTGGTGGCCTTCTTGGAGAAAAGACATAAAGTCTTTTGTGATGTCTTGCGGAGTTTGCGCCCAAAATAAAGGTCAAAGGAACAGGCCAGCCGGCCTACTTCAACCCTTGGAGATTCCACCGGCACCTTGGCACATCTTGTCTATGGACTTCATTACGGACCTGCCTCCGTGTGGTGGTTACAACACTATCCTAGTAATTATGTCCCACTTTATCCCTCTAAAAGGATTGCCTTCAGCTTCCATCCTGGCCAAGAAATTCCTGGAGAATATAGTTCGAATACATGGTTTCATGGTTTCCCTTCCGTACTAGTCTCAGATCGTGGAAGTCAATTCATTTCTCATTTTTGGAGGAAGTGTTGCCAACTAGCACAAATAGATGTGCGATTATCCACCAGCCACCACCCCCAGACCGACGGACAAACCGAGAGGACAAATCAGACTCTCGAGCAATATCTTCGGTGCATGTTGCACCAATCCGAGTACAATTGGAAAGACAGTCTTTGGATCGCAGAATATGCATACAACAATTCTATGCATTCCGGAACCGGTCAAACTCCTTTTTATACTTTGTATGGTCACCATCCTCGAACCTCTGACCTAGATCCACCTCTGACCCTGGAAATGCCCGCAGTAAATCATCTGCATTCCACAATAACCCGAGCCTTCAAAGAAGCTACAACTCATTTACAGCAAGCCAAGAAAAAGTACAAAGAAAACGCTGATTTGCACCGAAGTAAAACACCTCCTTACCAAGTAGGAGACCAGGTTTGGCTAGCAACTAGACATTCATCTCTCAAGGGCCCACAAACTTTCAATCCCAGATTCATTGGGCCTTACCCCATCAAAGCCATAATCAACCCAGTGGCCTTTAAACTGGATTTGCCTTCCAACATGCGTATTCATCCCGTTTTTCATGCATCACTTTTGAAACCGGTACAACCAGGAACCCGACTGTCCAAGCCTCCAGATCCTATTCAAATTGATGGGGAATTAGAATTCGAAGTGAAAGACATTTTAGACTCCAAAATGTTAAAGTCAAAACTCTTCTATCTTGTTGACTGGAAGGGTTATGGACCTTATGAGAGATCGTGGGAGCCTAGTAACCATATTCACGCACCTCGATTAATACGAAGGTTCCACCGTAAATTCCCGAACAAGCCAAAACCCCCAGAGGAAACAACCTTGGGAGGGGCCTTGTGGGGGGGTACTGTCATGATGCCTACCTCCAAGGAGCCAGGCCCAGCCCAGCAACCACAGAGGCAGACATCATTTTCCCCAAGGACGTCTCAGCGGGCCCAAGTTGGGGCCTTTTGGACGCAGTCCTGGCGCCTTTGGCGCCAGGCTCATTCTGGACCCCAGTCCTGGCTCATAAAGCAAGACATGTGTGTAAGTGTTTTAATGTGCACTTACCTGAAGCAGACCGTGCTGCTACATCCAGGCCCTCTTGAGGACTGAATGGGACTACTTTATCTTTTGGACTACTTTATCACTCGGGTGTGGTCTGAGGAAGAATACATACCTGAGTGGAAGGATACATACCTGGAACTACTTTACAGGCTATTTAAACCACACCCGAAGAGCAGCACATGCTTCGCGTTGTTCTGCATCTAGCAGCTGGACGCTCACCGTGTTTGCTCCTGCATTCGGACTTCTGCCACGCCTGCCAGCATCCTGATCACCTACAAAGGAAGAGAAAGAGAGAATAGGAGAAGGAAAAGACTTTACCTGCAAGATCCGCATTCCAGAGTCAGCTCGCCGACGATCCTGCAAAGGAAGACACTTAATTTAAAAGCACATCGCATCGACCGCCGCAGCGCTACATTCCACTCACCTTCACAGGGCGCCTCCATGTTCAGCAGCGATCACCCGGATTCGCAGCCACGTTTCCACACCTAGGGAGAAAAAGACAAGAGCAAAGGTGAGAGAGAGAAGGGAATGAGGAAACCTAAACCTCCATGTTAAGACTTACCTGTTGGGTCATTCCCTCTTCATTTCGGGTCCGCGCCGCATCCAGGTGTTTCCGGACCCCGGCCCCTATGGGGAAAAAGACATTAGCGTCAATGAGCGAATGAAAAGACATTACCCAAAAACGCTCATCAAGACTTACCTGATTTCTACAGGGATTGCACCTCGCATCTCGGGTCGGTGCCTTTTACCCGGCATTCCGTACCCTGGCCCCTATGGGGAAAAAGACATTGACATTAGCATATTGATGCAAGGACAAAAGGGGAACCTTTCAAGGAACTTACCTGAAGCCAAGCAAGTTTGGTTCTCATAAAACCAATAATCCAGTGAAGTAACTGGATACCAACGCGCCCCTGCATCAGAAGCAGGAAGGAGAGCTCGCCGTTCAAGACCCTAAGAAGGATACTTTTGCAAGCCGGACAAGCAGGAGTTGGGAGTCCGGTCCAGTCCATCTTCTGAGCCCCGCGCAACACCTTAGAAGAGGTCACAGCAGCACGATCCTGGCCAGCGTCTCCGTGGGAGTCAGGTGAGCGTAACAGCTATCGGTCTGTATGAGGCCAGGTCTCTCGGATCTTTCCCTGGTTTGGGCAGGAGAATGGTGGTTGATTCCTGCATCGAGGGGGTCACCGATCCCGTCTCCCCGAAGGAATTAAAGAGTTTTACCAAGGGGGGAACCAGCTGGGGTCTAAATACCTTGTAGAACCTGGCCGTGAATACATCCGGGCCCGGCGCTCGAGTTTTGAGTGACTTGATAGCTTCCTCGATCTCTTCCCCCAAGATCGGTGCCTCCAGCTTCTCTCTCGCCGTGTCGGAGAGGCGGGGCAGTGCTGCACTTTGTAGCTATTCCCTATGTTTCGTCTGGTCTCGTGGGGTACCTGTCATAAGCTGGGTCCAGTGGTCCACCGCCAGTTGCTGTTTTTTGCATTCTGAGTATTGAATGACTCCTTTGGAGTCGCGCAGCCCAGAGATCATATTAGTTTGTTTTAGCCAGTTTGGCTACCAGGATTTTATTTGCCTTGTTGTTCTTCGCGTAATATGATTGTTTAGCTTTAGCTATGAGTATTGCGGTTTGCTCCGCATAGTGAGCATCCAATTTTTTCCTGGCTGTGCGTATGGCTCGTTGTGTCCTGGGAGACCAGCCTTTTTTCTTGTGGTCTTCCTCTGCTGCTCCCAGTTCTTCCTCTAGGGCTATCCGGATCTGCCGTCTGGATCGGTGATAGACCGCTCCTTGTGCAATCAGGGCGCCCCTCATCACTGCTTTCATGGTGTCTAAGTTATTTGCCACAGAGGTATCTGAGGTTGGATTCTCTTCGAAGAAGTTCTTGATCGCAGTTGCGCTCTTGTCCCTTGCTGACATGTCATTGAGGATTGGGTCATATAGCGACCATCTGCGTGAGCTTTGAGTCTGGGGTTTTGTGCCTGGATCTCCAGGATTACTGGGGCGTGGTCGGATAGGGCTCTTGTGCTGATGGATACCTCCTTGACGAAGGCAGGCGTTTGAGGGGAAGGCAGGAGGAGGTCGATCTTCGAGAAAGTTCGGTGGACGTAAGAGTAAAAGGAAAATTATTTTTCGGTGGGGTTAAGCACCCGCCATGTGTCTACCACGTCCAGGGAGCTGAACAGATGTAGGAGGCTTAGCGCCTGGGTGAAGTCGCTCAGAGTCGGGGGGTGAGATCTGTCCCTCGTAGGGTCTGGTACTCCGTTAAAGTCCCCTCCGATTATTGTTTGACCCTATACAAAGCTTGAGAGGGAGGCGCCCAATGAATTGTAAAATTTTGGTTGTCCAGTTTTGGGGGCATACACTGAGATGAAGGTGTATAGGTCTCTTAGCAGGAGGCCTTTGACTGCTACGAATCTGCCTTCCAGACATGTTTTCGTTTCCAGGACCTGGGGTTTAGGTCCTTCCTGAAGAGGATCGCAGTGCCTCCTTTCTTAGTCCCTCCTGAAGCAAAAAACTGGAGTGGATACAGCCGGGAGCGGAGCCGGCCCACGTCTGCATGTAGCAGGTGGGTCTCCTGGAGCATGGCCACCACTGCCTCTTCATCCTGGAGTTTTAGCAGGATTGCTTTTTGTTTGGTGGGAGAGTTCAGCCCATTTACGTTTAGGGAGAGGAGTCTTAGGGTTTGGTGATCCGAGGTCGGGTCCCTCTCAGTCATTTGGCCCGAGGGGGGGGTTGAAAGCGGGTGGGTCAGTCGCCATTGTTGGTGCGCGCTAAGAGTGTGTCATCCTGCACTTGGAGTTTTAACACGTGCCCCCAACGGGAGGCCGTAACTTTATCTAGCAGGTGGCCCAACATTGTGTGTGTGGACGCACCCTTGGCCAACTGGGCCATCTTGAGAATTGAAGTGTTGTGCAACGTGGGTTTCCAGGAAATCGGTGTTGCAACTTTCCTTGGAATGGGCATGAGCTGTGGGTATGTTCTGCCGCTGCCCTTGCCGGGGTATCTTTATTTAGCAGTCAGATGATGGTTACTTGTGCAGCCGGGCCAGGTGGTCGGGAGGTAGGTGTGATCTGGGTCCCTAGGGCGCAAGCTTGCCCTTAGTTATCTCCTTCTGTTGTTCCATTGTACCTTTGACCATGATGACCGCCTCGGCTTTGGGGAGGGGGGCAGCTCCGGGTCCTCAGTTACCTCTGGGCTTGGCGAGGAGGTCTCCCTGGGTGAGGTTAGAGGCATGATTTTGTTTGCATCCTCTATATGACTAATTCGTCGTACTGTGTCTTTGTAGGAGAATGACAAGGCCGTTGGGAATTGCCATCTATAACGCACCTGTTGCTCCTGGAGAAAGAGTGCCAGAGGTCGGAGAGCTCTTCTTTTTTGGAGGGTAAGCATTGAGAGATCTTGGTAGATCTGAAGCGGAGTGCCCTGAAAAGAGATTTTGTCCCTAGTGCGGCTGATGGCTGAGATGGCCTCTTTAGTAGTGAAGAAATGGACTCTGGTAATGACATCTGGGGGGAGGTCCGAGTCCACTCCCCGGCGCGGATGCAGTCTGTGGGTGCGGTCCAGGAGGAGCTGGGAATGGTCCAGCTCTGGGAGCAAGGCCTGGAAGAAGTTCCCTACGGATTCTGCCAGGTTTTTATCGGGAATCGAGGATGGAACGCCTCAGATCCGGAGATTGTTGCAGCAGGCTCTATTTTCGAGGTCCTCTCGTTTGAACTCCAGGATCTCATTCTTGTCTTGTAGGGCTCTTATAGCGCGCTGGAATTCCCCCAATGTGGCTGTGTGATCTTGCGAGCGATCTTTGACCTCACCCAGTCTCTGCTCCACCTCCGTCACCCTTAGGTCAGTCTGTTCTACTTTGGTGGTGAGTTCTGACAGGCAGGAGCGAAGTTCAGTCTTGATATCCGCCATGAAGGCCACCAGGTCTTTTTGGTAGCAAGGGCTTCACTCTCTTCTTGGTGCTTCTGCGGGATAAGTTTAGGAGGGTCCTGTTTCTTCCCCTTGTCTGATGTTGTGAACATAGTGGCAATGTCTGAGTT
Source organism: Ambystoma mexicanum (assembly GCF_040938575.1). Classification (NCBI taxonomy): domain Eukaryota; kingdom Metazoa; phylum Chordata; class Amphibia; order Caudata; family Ambystomatidae; genus Ambystoma; species Ambystoma mexicanum. Next base: position 849,990,449 of record NC_090936.1, on the reverse strand, counting down.
TTTACTGGCTTTCGTTAGTTTAGACATGATAGCTGTGCAGGGCGGCCACGCCAGGAAGGATTGGTGGAAGAAGACTCGTGGAGGAACAATCATAGCGAGAACTCTGATGAAGTGGCTTTTTCGGGTATCTGAGCGCGTTATTGGGCTGGACAGTTGAGTACCTCCAACGGTCACCCTCGTGACGCTCCTCCTGCGTTGGGGAAAGGGCTGGGGGCCAGCTTTGTTAACCGGAGTTGGACCGAGTTGCCGAGTGGTAATGTGGGCTGGGGCGCCACAGGAAGCTTTCGGGGGGTGAGAGGTCTTGTAGCGTTGGGCCCCGGCTGGTAGGGACCCTTGTCTGCTATATTGGTTGGAGCAAGCGTGGATTTGTTGTAGGCGTAATTTACTTTTTGGTTGAAGAGGGGGACCCAGCCAGTGCTGAGTCAAAACGGCGCCAGCAGTGTATATCCTTTACCTGGGTGGTGCCTCAGTGCCGCCTGCGAACCAAAGGGGGAGACCTCTGGTGGTGACGGGGCCAGCTTCTGGGCAGTTGCCAACAATCTGCTGCGTTGGGGAAGGTGGCAATGATGGTAATTAATGGCCGTGAGGCCCGTCCCTGGACTGCCACCGGCCGATCCTATAGATGGGGCAAGTCCTCGTGGATCTGTTGGCGGTTTATGGGAGTGGGGCCAATGTTGAGCCCTCAGTAGCAGTGTCCAGCAGTGGGGAGGATGTCCAGGCTGGTGTTTCCAGGCCGTGGAGGTGGTTGGCCTGGAGGGGGCGCCACACTGGTACCTCCTTGGGATATCCTCTGTTTTTGGGGTCTCAGGCGGCAGCCCGTTCGCATGTTGAAATTGGGCGGTGGTCCCCACTGCGCCCCGTGCTCCCGGAGTTGTTTTGCCTGCTGTTGGGAGGGGGGGGCCTGGCCAGCCGGGGTCTGATGTTGGGGGCCGGGGGTCGTTCACACAGCCTTCCTTGAAGGGTGGTGGAGGGGCCCCCCATGTTGTTCATTGTGGCTGTCCGTCGGCAGTGGTGAAAGCCCAGCCCGACCCAGCTGTACTTGCCGTGTCTCTACTTCTGAGTAGGTGTCTCCCTCGTGCCTGCTCCCGTTCGAGTTGTAAGAGCGGGGGGATCCCGGCTGTTGTCTCATCGCCGCTCCAGCCGTTGCATCATACGCTCGGGGGCCGATGCAGGTTCTCCTGTTCAGGGTGCCGTCCGCCTCTTCCCCATCCTGGGCCACCCTCCGAGCCTGGGACCAGAGGCGGTCACATGATGCAGGGTGCTAGACCGCCTCTCTTCTTTTTTGGGCTCACAGGTCTTCTTGCATGACTATCACAGTGGGGTCCGCCTCCCCTTCCTAGGATCCTCCGCATCTGCCATATTGTTTTTCGGGCCGGCGCTGGGTGCTGGTCTTCGAGTGCCAAATTCGGGCATAACGCTCCAGTGTTAGCCTCTGGATTTTGGCCCACTTATGCTCTGGAGGTTCCGATCACCTTAGCTGGTGTTGGTGGCCTAATTACCACACGGGAATCGTATCATCATTTTTATGGCGGCGGCGGGCCATCCACGGGCGGCTTCAGAGGAGTGACCACATCGATGGCGCTCCAAGCCACCCCCCCCAAAACTACGTTTTAAAAAAGTATATATTTTTTGTTTTGTATGGCCCCCTTCCCTGGGGGCAGATGATCACCCATCTGCCCCCAGGGTATTGCCCCCATGCTTTGGGGGCCAGGGGGAGAGGGCAGCTTACATAGTAAGGTCCCTGCCCGATACACCAAACACATATTCTGGGGGGATAAATGACATCACATCCCCCCACTCAACATTGTGGGGGGGATTTGTCCCCTCTCCCCCCCCCATATCCTACACCCATGAGTAACCCACAAAACAATCTCTCCATAACTCTTTGAAACACAGCTGCGCCAGACACCAACCCAAATGGCATCCTTTTAAACCTGTAAGCACCAAACCGAGTAACAAACGAAGTCAAGGATATAGAATCTGGATGTAACACAATCTGGTGATAGGTGCTAGATAAATCAATTGTGGAAAAATATTCAGCACCATACAGGTGTGTAATAATTTCTTGCACTTTGGGCAACAGATGTCGATCTACCCAGATGCTATTGTTGAGGGATCTAAGGTCCACAAACATCCTAATATTGCTGTCCCCCTTTTTGGCAATTACCACCAGGGACAACCACACAGCAGCTTCAATAGGTTCAATGACATCATTCAGGCACAACTTGTCGAGCTCAGCCTTAAGTTTTTCCCTCAGTAACAGTGGAACAGAACGAGCTTTGTGTACAACAGGTTTTGCTCCCCTTTTCAAAATGATCTTGTGGCTGAACCCCTTCAAGCAACCCAGGTGGTCGTCAAACACCTCATGAAACCAATCACTCCATTAATTCCTCACAAACATAACTGGTTGCGAGGCATTGGGGTTAAGAACCATACCTAGTCCTTTTTGGTGTCTCCAATTTAGCAGTGGCACACCCTTGTCCACTACATACAGAACAGCTCCTATTACTCTATCCTATCCTTGAAGGCAATCTCGACAGATTTTGACCCCAAAATGTGAATTGGTGAGTCCATGTATCCTTTAGGACATATGTCAGAATGGTCCAATGTGCCTACAGTATCTCCAAGTGCATGTAAAACAACTGCCCCTCCAACTGTGTACCTGGAACCTGAGTCAGCCATAATTCTCAACTCATGCCCATCGACTTTCACTTCGCACCAAGGGGCATCCACGTCCTCCCCATATACATTGTCAATGAGCAGATCATTCACACCGTCATGAAACAGGTTGTCTTCCTCCTCAATGCATCGTACATCTCCACTGCTCCTGCACACTTTCATTGTGTGCCCCTTCTAGTTGCACTTGGCACATGTTGCCCCCCTGGCAGGACAATGTGGGCTGGTGGAGAAGTGGTCTCACTCACCACAAGCAAAAACACATAATGTTCACTCTGCGAGCCTGTGGCAGGGGTGCTTGAGAAGAACTAGACCTGATCAGGTTGCACTGGGAAGGCTGTGGCTTCAACCGCTTAACAGGCTTGCTTCCAACATTGTTCACTTCCCGACTGGAGGCATTCAAGGTCATTGAGTACATTGAAGACTGCTCAGCCAATTTAGCCATAGCGATGGCCTGATCCAGAGAGAGGTCTCTCACCATCAGGAGCCTCTCTTGCAGTTTCTTGTCCACAGTGCATCTCACTAACTGGTCACATACTAGACTGTCAGTAAGTGCTCCAAATTCACCATTTTTTGTTAATCCTCTCAGGGATGCCATAAACATGTTCAACTTCTCCCCTGGCTGCTGCGAGCATGAGAAAAACAGATGGCGCTCCATGACAACATTAATACAAGGACCAAATTGGGGAAGCAGAGCATGCTCCGTGGCCTGATAAACATCTGGTGCGTCCCCTTGCCCATCACCAACAGGAATCACAGGCGAGGTCTCAAAGATCCTTTCCCCTTCCACTCCTGAGCAGTTGAGGACAATGGCTTGCTTCCTCTCTGGGTCAAATCCTTTCCCACCAATCACAATTAGCTAGATGTCGAAAATCTTATTCCATTGGACCCACACAATGGATGGTTCAGAAGGTGTAGGTTGAAATACAGGTTGTGCTTGTATTGTAGTGTTGCGGCTCCCCACTTCACAAAACAAAATCCTCCATAAACACTGCCAGGGGCACTGAGAAAATGTTGCACGTGACCCACAAAACAAATTGAAGCTCCCTGTGCTGCAGACCTTAACTCCCCTTAACCTTGCTAGCATATGAGGTTATTCAGGGCATAGGTTTTTCCTTTCATAATTTACCTGCTGCAGTTCCTGACAATCTCCTCGAAATGGTCAGCACACCCAGGCAATCACTGGCCAGCACACCAAAGCATAATCCTCGAAATGGCCGGCACACCTAAGCAATCTGATCTTTACTGATCAGCAATGTGCTTGGAAGGGTTGTATACTAATTGACCTTTTCACAATTGACCTCGGGAGAATTGACCTCGGGTGAATTGACCTAATTTAGAAGGTCAATTAGGACATGTTTGCGGGGGGAATCCCCCCACAACCCCACCAAATCCAAAACCCGCTCCAACCCCCCACCCAATCCCCTTATGTTATTTATAATCCAAAACGAACCCAATACATATATAAAATAACTAAAATAATATAAAGGTCAATTGTGCAGAAGGTCAATTAGGACCACTATAATTAGGTCAATTGTGCAAAATGTCAATTGTAAAAGGTCAATTTGGGTAATACCCTTGGAAGGAACAGCACACCAAAATAACTTGATCTCTGCTTACTGTTTGTGAGCTGCAGTTGTGCCAGTAGCCACCAGATGGCGCCAAGTAATCTGCAGCCGCCGGAGTGAACAGCTGATCAGCAGCAGGGGCGTGGAGGAAGTCCCATCGTCGCCAGTATGTTGTGGGCACAAGTGAGCAGGAAATTAGGATAAGAAAGGAGTGGAAACCAGTATGTAGATTTTAGGCTCTATTTATAGCTTTCCCCCAACATGGGAGATGCACTCTCATTCGAGGAAGCAACCATCTCTCTCTCTCTCTCTCTCAGACGATCTCCCCAGCAGCGCGTCACACTGAGGCAGTCAAAGGATGCCTCTGCGCGACCCGCTGCACGAGGGACACAGCAGACAGCTACGAGCCTTCACAGGACAGGCTTGTGGCTCGAAGATCCTCAAACAGAAGTCATGACCAGCATAACTTGACGCGTTCCTGTTGCAGAGCCCATTAGCACATACATATTTTAAGAGAAGGGATTCCCAATGAAAATACAAAATGGCATCATGGGGGACATAGCATTATGGGGTACATCAACTGGAGCGCACCTAGTTAAGATGGTCATGACTTGCCACATTCTCTGAATTTCCATTGTTTTGTTGTGTTAAATCTGCTCAACTTAATGTCCCTTTAACGTTGTTAAAGGGACGTTATGGTTACAAGTAAAACAAAAAAAAATGAAATTCAGTTATGGCAAGCTAAGCAACCATAACTCGCGCCACTACTGTGCACTGCTAAGAATAACACCCATGACATTAAAGATGACATCACAAATATCATTGATGACCTCACTTATGACATCACATGTCTAGCCCCTTCTTTTTTGTTCACTGACATATCTTAGGCCAGGTGGGTTTATTCACTGACAGTCAGAAACCTAAAATTGAAAAGGTATTACATTTGTAGACGTTGCCATTCTCACATGTTCTTACAGTACTTTCCTTAGAGTTCAATCGCATTTTATGATGCACATACATGGGGGAAGAAGTAGGTCTCAAACACAGCAATCTTCTCTATGGTTATACACAGTTGCTAATGATACTAATTCTTTTTTGCTTTCTTTACTCTCCCTGTAGAAGCCCTGTATTTGTATGCATTGTGGTCTCTTAATATGTTCTGTGTAGTACTACAAGTATGTAGTAAGTGATCCATTATTACCTACTTACTATATGTTTCACAGTATGGAAAATTCTGATACAGAAGCATTCACTGTTTTACTATCAAATACTATATATAGTGTATGCTGCAGCCAATGTTTCTGTAGGAGTAGGCTCCTGTACAAGAAAGAACATTGCAATGGAATGTTCTTTGGAGCAGTACATTGCGTAATGAAGTATGTAGTTCATCACACTTCTCCCGATCACCCCTGACACTTTTTTGTCAACATTATATTCACAACCCCTTGTAGGAACTTCCTATGAAAAGTAAATGCACATGTGATGTCATCAATTATATCTGTGATGTCATCTTTAATGTTATGGGTGTTATTCTTAGCAGTGCACAGTGGTTGCCTGGTGAATTATTATTTTTTTTTTGGTTTTTAGTAGCACAACTTAACCATAACGTCCCTTTAATGACATTTTTTTCACTGACTTTCATAGGTTTTTAGTAGTGCAACTTAACTATAACATGCCTTAAACAATTTATTTTCACTGAACATAGATATAGATATCATGAATTTGATATGTTCTTACTAGGATACCCTTAGTTTATATAGATATACCATACAACATACTGAACCCCCTGTCCCATGCTAGTGGCTGCTGTATCCGCGCTCCATGCAAAAGTCAGCGGATGGACTCGGTCAACATCAACACTGTCCAAAAGCTCAGCGGGGTCTCTTACATTGTTATATCATACAACAAACACACTGAACATGTTCAAAGAGCAGCATATAAATCAATTACATTAAAAAATAAATAAGAAGTACAAACTGTATATGTAAGACACCAACAGTCCAATTACATATTATATGAAACATAATGGAGCATACCAAAAAAAGAAAAAACATATGCCTCCAGCAGAATTACCTCACTGATACTTTATACAGAAACTGCACAGAAAATATCAACAGTGCACCTACAAAACAGTTACAGTAAAACTGAAAAACTGAAAAACAAACTGGTATGTACAATACATTAATTCCTATAGTTATAAACTTTCTTTAGTAGGATACACTAAAAAATAATGTAGCTTTTTTTTTACACAGAAATGGCTAGCACTCTGGAATGACTTGAGGAAAATGTTCCCCGGGATGAAATGAATGAAAACAGTGATACTAATGGTAGACACTGCAGTTTTCAAAGTAAGCCAAGTAATACACATTATTTTATATGTACCTAACACATTCTTTTTTCTTTAACAGTACATACAGAAAATAATGATAAAACTCAAACAGTACATCATGTACTAATGAAACAACAAACAGACACTGTGTAAAATCATCTACAGCATTTAGAACAGAAAATGGACCAATTAATGACCAATTTCGTTATTTTGAAGAACTTTGTAGAAAACCATATCATGGAAAAAATTAAATATCACTGTCCCACGTGCACCTGTACCCTTTCTCCATGTCCCAGTCAACCATCCCCAAAAAATCCCCATCACCAAAAATGTTGTGATGAGACCTCAATCCCTTCCTCCCCTACCATCCAACATGTAGAAAACCCTAATTCCCCTGTATATGTCTCCATTTCTGCTTCCCCCTCTCTTTCATAATTTCTATATATTTGTACATTAATAAAGTATTATGTATACTGTTCCTATGTGTTTCTGTGTTTTTTTTTTTTAAAGGCTGTTTGGATGTCCGCGGACGGCGCGACTGTCCAGGATGTACGCAATTAACCAAAGTGGGGGGTGTCCTAAGGACACTATACCTGTTCGTACTGTCCGCAATCAAAATGGGGGTGTCCGTAGGACACATAACCCGTTCGCATGTCCGCAAAGTTGTGATGCATCTAATTAGTTCAGAGACCCGAACCCTGTCCGGCAGACACTTGTGCGCATGCGCATCCCACCCTCAGGCTCCTACGAACATTGTGCCTGTCCGTAACTATCCGCTGCACGTGTGTCGCACATTATATTAGTTTCGTGGACCCAAACCTTGTCTGTAGAACACCAGTGCGCATGCGTACAACCGATCCCGCGCATTAGGTGTCCTACGGACAGTCGTCCCATTCGCGAATGTGTCCGCAACGTTATCATGTGACCGCACCCACGCTAAGCGCAGCCCCTCATCCGCGGACACAATCCGGGCCCCCGGACACTAAAAAAGTGCTTTTTTGAGCAATCCAGGGTATTTTACTGTGAAACTTCACCCTTGCCCATGTCCCAGACCATGGCCCTAGCAATCTGGATATTTTTGGGAACTTTTTGAGGCCTTTTTGGTGTTAGAATTGTCAGCAGACAGAGTGGCTCTTCACAAAGCTGTCCCCAGCACCCCTATAAAAGGCCACACCCAGAGCTGCTTCTACTTTTGTTTTTGGAGTTCCAGGGCAGACACTGCTCCAAATTGCTGAATTGGATTGCTCTTGCTAGCTCTTTCCTGTCTGCAGACTGCTGACATCCTGGTGGTTCCTGACACCATTGAAGATGGCAACCATGGCTGCTGCTGCTGCTGCTGCTATTTCTGCCTCAGCACCAACCCCACCCCCTCCACCACCACCACCACCCCAAGGACCTGGAGAGGGGAACAGGCGTAAAGATGTATAGAGTGATGAAGAGGATGATCACAGCTGCCGTGAATCTTGAGAGTGGAGGCTGTTTACCACCGTTGGAGGGGTACCCAAAGCTCGTGCACACAAGGTGCATTGCACTGAGTGCCAGATGGGGCTCAGTCGTGGCAAACCGGGTTTGTACAGCTATGGGACTACTTCCATGCGGCGACACCTAAAATCATTCCACACGGTGGCAATTCGGAGGGTTGTCCCCTGCAATAAAAGTAGTAAGTAGAGTTCCTCTACAGAAAGCTATGTTTCTGCTCCTGTCACTACAAGAAACACTCATGTGGGGCAGCACATCCCTGAACCAGCCTCGCAGGCCATACCTGCCGCAGAAGACGTTACCTTTTGAGGGTCACTGTATTGTGTATGTACTGCAAGGCTGTACTCTGCAAGGGGGAGACACTTCGAAGTGCTTTCGAGGCTACAGTCTGGGAGCATGAGAAAGTCTGCCGCCTACCTGATTAAGGCCCACCCAACATATTCCTCTCTCCACCTGCCCTTTCTTATCCCTGTGGTTGGTGCCCCTTCCTTACCCTGCCTTTCCTTCCTTTCCTTGTGTGTCTTGTTAAAAAAAAACAAAATAAAAATATAAAACAACAAAAAAAGGCTCTTTTCAGAGCTACCTTGCACAGTTTAAAAATAGAAGTGCCAATGAAATGCTGCAGGGCCCTGTGCATTTTTAAAAGTCTGCGGTCATTGACATTTTTAGGGTATTGCGCTCAAAACCATTGCACTCTTCTCCGGGTGGAATTGGTGGCTCTGAAAAGAGCCTTTTTGTGGTGTTTTTTTGTGTTTCAAAAAGTTCAATTGGTCAACACCTACTGGAAAAAGTATTGCTATACTTCCAAAAAAGGGTTGCAATGCATTTTGTATATTTCGCAGAAAAATCTGATTCCCAGCATTAGTAAGATGGACTCCATCTCTGCGAAAAATATGTGTGCTACAAAACATAATATTTTCATTGTGAAAAGAGGACATACCAACATCTCTCAAAAAAGCACAAACAGCCTTGTTGACATTGCGCCTCGCTTTCTCCATTTGTGGACCAAATGAAGAATAACGCAGCTACATTTGTATCTACGCAATACAAGAAAAAATTACTTGGGAGTTTGGAAACATTTCCATGACTTTCTGAAGTCCTTCTTTCATTGCAAATTTTAAGGAGATTCCTGAGACATGTCCTAAACTGTTCCCTCCACAATGAATAATAATAATGTCTCAATGACAGTGTGTCATCAAAGTGGCACAACGAGGAACGAAATTTAACCACTTAATTCCGTACACTCCATGCCAGTGCACAATCACATGAGGAAATCCAAGATGTGCAGCCACTCCACATCGATCTGCATGCACCTCCAAGTAATGTATCCACGAGTCACCCAAAATCTAGACAATCTGCCCTCTGAAAGACACAGCCATAGCTATCTGCTCTCCTCTCAGGAAACAGACTTTCTGCCAAAGTCTCTCCTTACACATTTATTTTATTTGATTTTATATAGCGCCAGACGGCCCACGGGCATCGTAGTGCTTGTTACAAAAGGCTTTTTGATTACATATTTTTCTTATTTTCTTTGGTTACATACATAAAAACTTGGTTACAGGCTTGCAGGCCGGAGTGTAGGTTTAACATAGGTTACAGTGGTACATTGACATGGTGTGATATGATTTCAATACATTGTGCAAAGTACTTAATTAAACAGTTTGGTTTTTAGCAATTTTCTGAAAACAGTATAGGATTGTTCGTTTCTTAGAGCTGTGGGAAGGGCGTTCCCATTTTTTGGTGCTAAGTACTGGAAGCTGGCGCCACCCACTTTGGCTCTTTTGAATGAGGGGACGTAAATCTGATTGGTGAGGTGAGATCTGGTCGGTCTGGCGGATGTGTGGGGGGTGATCCTTTCGGATAAGTATGGGGGAGCTTTGAGTGAGAGGCACTTGTGAGGGATTGCTAGTGTTTTGAAAAGTATAAGATCTTTGACTGGGGGCCAGTGAGCGTTTTTTTCTTTCTTGGGATATGTGTTCCCTTTTGGGAATACTTAGAGCATCTCTATGGGCATTATTTTGCATCACTTGCAGTCAAGTTTTGTGCTGACAGTGACTCTGGCAATGGATAGACAGTTTTGTATTGATAAGAAGGGTTTGACTGCATTCATTATTTTTGTGGTGAGTGCTGCAGACGAGGCTATAGCATTAACCTGTCAGGTCATGGATAATGATGAGTCGAGGTTTACCCCTAGAGTTTTTACTGCTGAGGATACCGTGATGGTGGTGCTGTCGACGGTAAAGGTGTTGTATTGTGGTGACAGCTTGTTTAGCGTTTCTTTGGTGCCTGCCACTAGAAACTCTGTTTTGTCTCTCTTGAGACAGTCCATTTGCTGCCATCCAGGTTTGGATTGCTGCATAGATGTCAGATAGGGTGGCTGCATCTTGTTCATAGATGCCAGTGAGGGGGATTAAGACTTGTGTGTCGTCAGCATAGTTGGTATATGCTATGTTGCGACTATCGAGGTCATTGAACAGTGGGAGAGTGAAGATGTTGTATATGGTGGGTGCTGTGCAAGAGCCTTGAGGTACTCCACAGTGTATAGTGGTTGGTGGGGCCGAGGCAGACTGGAGAAAACTCTCATGAGTCTGCCATGGAGGAAGTAGTCGATCTATGCTGTGGCTTCTGGGGAGAAGTGGGCAGCGTTCTTTAGTTGCTTGCCTAGAATATCATGGTTGACGAGGTCAAAGGCAGCGGGTAAATCTAGTAGAAGGAGAAGTTCTGGTTTACCTTTGTCCATGATGTCTCTGAGTTGTATTTTTAAATCTAGTAGGGCAGGATGGAATCCGGATTGTCTTTTGCCTAGTATTTTGTTTTCTTCTAGAAATTGTTGTATTTGTGTGTAGGCCACCTTGTCCAGACTCTTGAGAAACGGTACAGTGGTGATGGGCCTGTAGTTGGTGGCTATTTCCGGGTCTAGAGTGGGTTTCTTCAGTAGCGGATGTACCCATGCTTCTTTTAAGCAGTCTGGGACTGTGTTCGTGTTAAAGGAGGCATTGATTAACGTTTTTAGGAAAGTGGCTAATGATTCAGTGCAATCTTTGACTAGTTTAGCCGGACATGCATCGCCTTTGCAGTTGGATGGTTTCATTTTTTTGACAATATCTATTACTTCAGGGATTGTGACTTCCCTGAAGGAGAATGGTTTTATTTTCTGTGAGTTAGTCTTGATTTTCGGGCAGGATGTCTGGTTGATGTGTTTGGAGAGGTTTTTGTGGTGTTCCAGGATCTTAACCTGCAGGAGCTCAAATTTGTTTATTAGGGCTGTTTGCACATTAGTGCCCCATGCTACGTTTTTTGGTGATTTCTATAGAATTGGTGTCTGGGATGGAGAGTTCTCTATAGATGGCAAAAAGTTCTTTGGATTCTGAAGTGGTGTTGGTGATGCTGTTGTTGTACGATGAGGATTTGGCGGTAACTATGGCTTTTTTGTAACTATCGGCAAGGGATTTATACGCCGATAGTGTATCTTCCTGTGAGGAAGCTTGCCAGTTTTTTAGTGCTCTCCTTTTTTTCTGCTCAGAGTTCCTTGAGTTCAGTAGTGAACCAGGAGTTATTGTGCTTTATTTGTTTAGATTTTTTGTTCTGGAGGGGTGCAATGGCTTCAACAGCAGATTCCATAATGGAGTTGTATGCTACTGCGAGCACAGTGGGGTCTGTCCATCACACCCAGTAAACCTTATGGACCAATCCCTTGGCCTGCACAGTCTCATTTGCATGCCTCTCAGCCTCAAAATCCCTGTATATGTAACATGCGCAATCCATGAACAGCTGCTGTGTCTGCGGACAGATAGTGAAATCTGAGAGTGGGGAATTAAAATTTAAATAGTGTACTCCACTTCCCCTTTGATGGTGGCTCTGAAAAGAGCCTTTTTTTGTTTTTTTGAAAGTGCTTCTAAAAAAAACACCTTTCATTTTGTTATTTTCTTTTTTTTCCACTTATTTTATTCCTGATGTCTTCACATTATCCTCTGTAAAGCATTCCTTATATTTTGAAATAACATAGCATTTCCCAATATGGATATAGAAATACCATCTGCTTTGAAATAGTCACCATTAACAAAATCAATATTTTCATTGTTACAAGCCAACATTCCAGCTCGAAACAAGAAAGCAGACATCCCTCTGTTAACCAAACACCTTGCACCATTTTGCTGGGGACAGAAAACATTACGATTGTCCCATACTACCCTAGGCAACATTTCAGAAAAAAACACCTTGGCCTTTGGAAGAACCACCATCACTGCCTGAACCAAGTTTTCAATAGCACTGAACAAACTAGGAGCTCTGATGTATCCCAAATGGACAGCACCCGAATGCAGTACCACCGCATCTGGACTGTTCCACATGGAGAAACTCTTACAAGCTCCAACCACTGCCTGCATATTGGAAACATGCACAGTTGACCACAACACCTCCACTCCTTCAAAACCAAAACTGGCAGCCATATGTTTAGACATAGCATACCTCTCCAAAACATTTACAAACAGATCTCCAACAACCAACACCCTCACTTTCTTCACCTGTGCCATCTTCACTACACACTCAGCCTCTCTTCCTGCAAAGAACAACTTCAACACCTGATTGGCTAATCCCACAGTCCCCTCTCCATGCTAGATTTGCTGAGAAACCCCGGATGTGGCACACCCTGTCTGCGAACAGCCGCGCTCTTCGCGGACCACGAAACACAGGGGCAGCCCTTTTTCACTTTCCACATCACTATCTACACCACTCTCTAATTGGATACACATAAGCAGTCATACAAACATCCACCAATCACATCCAAGAACTCTACATCTAACTCTGTCATCACAATTCAGCACTTTAGATGAACTGTTCATCACTCAGAGTACAAGTGCCCTGTGATTGCAAAGCACCTACAGCTAAAACTACTGTAAAACTCTTCAAGATTTCTCCTTCCAGATTCAACTACATACATCAATATAAACTACAGGTATGCCATTCACCCTGCATAATCTGCAAAAAAGCATACTCTAATTTCTTCCATCTCCTATAATGAAGTTCACTAACAAATCTGCCTGCTTTCCAAATTTTAAATTTACCCATGTTACTCATTGCAATGTCAAACCTATAATTCTCTTATTTCCTCTGTCATTTTCTCAACCACTTAACCCTCAACACACTATTATAAATTCCTAGAATGCACACAAAACAGGAGACCTGCTTTTATTTTACAAAAGCATTGCAAGTACATTAAATGCATTTATTTTAACAGAATGCCTGACACTTGCCATACGTGCAAAGCCAAACAAATACAAGTGTACATTCAGAACAGTGCTAATAGGAATGTGGATAACAAAGTCAAAGAACTGAAAGGTTTCCAGCACTCATGTAAGAAACATCTATGCACAAAAAAATGAATGGAATTACACACACAAAAACATTCTCCCTTTCAATCTGTACATTTTCCCAAGCTTTTTTTGTCACCCTACTACAATTTCCACTAATCTATTACCACAGTAAACAGTGCAACAGCAACACATACTTTCAAAAGTGCACCTCATAGGACACACCTATAAAAACTCCACTAACCCCCTTAGCAATGAAGCTGATGCTCCAAAATCCCTGTTCATATACAAAGCTATGCAATTGAACACATAGAGTACCCCTTCCTACAAACAATTTATTTAGCAAATGTAACTAATCTATTCTTGAAGTGAAATTACTGTGACATTAACACAAATATGTACTAAATTCCTTCTTTCACAATCGCAGTGAAGACCACACTCCTGTAAACCAGCAGTGTCTGAAGTACAAGATCGAACGCAGAAGAAACCTACTTTTTGCATACAACAATGTAAGTGCAATACTGTCATAATGTTCTAACTGTTACTCAAACACTGTAGTATTCTAGTATTGTAGAACAAACAATTGTATCAAGCCTACAGCATTAAATTCAGTATTACTGATTGCACCTCAACAGGTGCACACTTTGTATTGTTATCTCAACACCAGTATAGTAACACACAAATATGAGAATAGCCTTCCCAACCTGAAATAACAGCCAATTCTACAATCACAGACATCTACATACATGCCTACCATCATACTCAGACACTCATGCACAATGCACACATACATTGCACAACGTCCCAACCTAGACTTTCTTTTTTTCTCCAACAGACACCAAAGAATGCCTACCGAAAAGCAACTCCGTAGAAAGCAACGTAGAAATAGAGCAAATCAAAATAAAAGTGTACAAAATAGGCATCTGCATCTAGCAGAATGTATTAAAAAAATTCTAACAAAACAGCTAATACAGTCACTAAGCGAAACGAAAGTGGCTTGCACTAAAGAAACTCTGACTCCTCTTTCCAAACGTAAAACTAAACAGACAGTTGTTAAAAAGACTGCAGCTACCACTAGTGCTAACACTGCACCCATAAATCTTGATGTAGCCACAAGTGAACATACCAAAAAAATGATTTTACAAAAAATTTCCGCAACAGGGTCCTTCAGAACCTTTTTAAAAATAGGAGAAAAAATCATGCTCAACCCTTAAAACCTAACGCAGCAAACTAATCCTGGAAGCTCTCATAGACATTGCAATCCTTCTCAAAAGGAAATTATTTATATTAGTTTTAAACAGAATGAAACCACTAACAAAACTAACTACTGAACCGCAGCAAGGACTTCTCAACAAAGATAGCTCCGCAAACATCTGTGCAGGTGAGTGGAATCACACCACCAGCACAGAACCATATTTCAATGAAGAAGCATACAAACAAAAGCAAACAAACCCAATTGCCATACATGGCAGTGGAGGAGGGTATGAAAAGGTTAATAATGCCATCATGGAAAAAGAAATGCTGCTCACGCAAATATCTCCAGCAAACTTAGCATCAACTCTCCATTCCACTGAACCAATACGTCCAGTCTACAAATAGCGATACACATTAATGTGTAACATAGGCAAACAATCTTTCACATCTTTACGCCAGTTCCTCAATCAATATGTGAAAGGCAAAGACAAATTGAAAATAAAACTATTACAAACTATGGACTCCTGTCGGGTGCAAAAATACACAGAACTACAAGGGCATTCATTAGCCTGCATTTCTGGACCTATTTGCAAAAGGACCTTCCACCATATCAAAATGATAGGAACACATAATTCAACTGTAAGAAATCTCGTTCATAAACTGTACTATGACAAAAGTCCTGCTTTAGCACTGGCCAATTTAAATAACATTCTTCTACATGGTACAGCCAAATAACTACTTGAAGAAATAGAGCACATCCAGAGAAAATATTTTGGAAGTGAAAGTCACTTATAAAATTCAATATCTTTAGTACAGACTAGCATCAACTTTACAGATAGCAACCTTCTACTACACACATACAAAAAAGAAATACTAAAGTTTAAAAGCACATCTGCTGAAGTACCAAATCATGTGTGTGTGTGTTGCCGCAGGACTTTTTATAAAAATAGCACAACTAGTAGACAAAATGTACAAAATAGAAGACAATGAAGATTCCAAGTGATTTCAATTGGCTCTCTATTTCATAGCAGAAAACAAATATGAAATGACTAAGCCCTCAATACTTTGCCGATACTGCACTGCAAAACTTGACAACAACCAAATACCTTCACGTGCTATCACTAATAACTTGAAATTATTCCCACTACCAAAACCGCTGCAACAGCTTGTTTGAGAGCATTATAATTCAAACAGTGAACCCATTTCAAGCAATAATATGCCTTCAACCAAAAACAGCACAACTAACTCCCTCTGAATTACTAAAAGGCATTTGTGGCAAAGTAGTTTATTTGCCATTAGATCTCAAAGACAATGTACACACTCTGGGAGTGCAACCGCCAATAGATCAATCTTTGATTATCCTAGTAAATGGCATACCTACAAAAATTTGCCAGAAACTAGTGGACTTACATAAGGTTAGAAAGTCCTGCAATATCTAAAAGACAACAATGAATACTACAAAGAAATAGACATTGAAGAAAACCTCAGGGAAACCACTGAAATAATTCAAGACACGTCAGGAACTGGCCAATTTCAACTTCTAGATCCTACAACAGAATCCAATATTTTAGAGCATTATACAATTCACCCATTGCACTCTAAAGACATCATAGATGATGCACCAGATGTGACAAGCCAAAGGACCTCCAATCAGCATATGGGAAAAAGTGTAGAAGCGCAAACCTTTCCTCTACTCTTTCCTACTGGAGAAGGAGGCAGGTACGATGAAAGACCCACACAAATAACAGCATCACAATACCGCTCTTTACGAATGTATTCTGAAGACCCCAGATTCAAACAAAACGTGGAATACATATTCCACCTTCTCTTTGAAAGTGAACTAGCAACTCTATGCTACGGAGTTGCACACACATTGAAATCAGGTACCAATTTTAAAAAATATGTCTGTTTTACGCAATTACTACAAAAAGTGCAAGAAAAAGATGAAGTTTTACAGTAAAGCATTACAAATCTTTTAGCAAACATGCATGGTACAAAAGAATACTGGTTCCGATGACATGCAGAAGTACAGTGTGTGATAAGAAACCTTGGCCCACCCACATGGTTTGTGACATTAAGTTGTGCAGAGTATACATGGGAAGATTTGCACGA
Organism: Ambystoma mexicanum; assembly: GCF_040938575.1. NCBI lineage: Eukaryota > Metazoa > Chordata > Amphibia > Caudata > Ambystomatidae > Ambystoma > Ambystoma mexicanum. The sequence continues at coordinate 849,973,782 of NC_090936.1, read as the reverse complement.
TTTCCTATGCATAGCAAACAAAAACAAAACAAATATAGATATAGAAACACCAGGAGAACTCTGCTCTCTAGATCCTGTAAATGTATCCAGATATTTCCATCATTGATTTATTGCCATGCTACACTTCATTTGTAATAAAACAGTGCCTCCTCTCGGAGAAGTGCAACACTTCTTTTGGAGAAAAGAATACCAAGCCAGAGGAGCACCACACATCCACATGCATTTGTGGATTAAAGATGCTCCCAAATTCGGTCAGGACAGTGAGGCCACTGTTTTGCAGTTCATTCAGCAATATGTCACTTGTGAAATCCCTTCACAAATTACACATAGTGATCTACATGCACACATTTTACAATTTCAAAGACACAAGTGTGGGAAATATTGTCGGTGCAAATATAAAAACAAAGGGAAATACTACACCAAATGCTGCTTTGGTTTCCCTAGACCAGTTTCAACAACAGGTCAAGTGAATCACTTCATGTCTTCAGTTAGACATAGTGTCAAAGGTAAATCACCTAAGAACACATAATGCATAAAAAGAACAGTAGGGTCAAAGTACATCAGTGATTACAATGCAATCATTGCCCTCCTTTGAAATGCAAATATAGATGTGCAATACATTGCAGACAATTCAACTGCAGTTGCACAATATCTCACAGCCTACTTAACCAAAGAAGAAAAAACAGAGCTCAAAGACCTCTGGGACGACATATCATCTGGCAAAACACTATAACAGAAATTGTACAGTTTAGGCATAAGAATACTCTCCAATAGAGAATGTGGCTACTACGAAACCGGTAATGGCTTGTATGGAGAATCTGAAAACATAGTAGGGCTAAGACTTGGTCCCACTAAATCCAGAAAAAGAGTTCTCAAATCATATGAAGACATAGAAACAATTGCCAAAAATGATCCCAACATCCAAGCCATTTTGAAAAACAATTAACTAGACACATACTACCCAAACAGGTGTACCGCTTTAGAAACCATGTGTCTATACCACGTAGCCCTAAACTTCACATCCAAAATTAATATTAAACCAGATGAGAAAAAAAGATAGATACAGAGTCGAAAATTCTGCAGGCAGCCTAGTGAAACTTACCAATCAAAGCTTAATTAATCATATGAAATTGTCATTAAAAACTCCTCAACATAAAGAACTGTATTGCATGTCCCTACTACAACTTTTTAAACCATGGAGAAAAGAAGATTTATTAGATACCCATGTCTCCTGTGAAGATGCTTTCAAAGCAAATGAATGCACTATAACAGATATAAACTTTACGCAGTACAAAACAATGTTAGACAATGAACAGCAACAAGAAGAAAAACTCCAGGCACAACTAAATATAGACACTCCTGACAGCAGTCATCCTTTTCTAACAGGAAGCCAAGAACCACTTGGACAGCCACTCATTTCAAATGAGGCTGAAAAAGCCATGAAAACACCATGTACGAGTATGAAGGGTCTACAGAAGACTTTGCTATACTCAAATCACAATTAAACAATGAACAGCGTAGCATTTTCGTGGAAATAACAAAACAAATTGAACATGTATGCAGCACGAAACTAAAACTTGTACCTGCCAAGACTACAAACCTATACTGGTAGTACTGTGAGTGGTCAGGCTGGTTCTTGGTAAACATTCTTAATAAAAATCATTAGCAAGTTCCTCCAACAATTGATAAACAACAAACTGTCAGCTTTTGTAACTGCCCCCACAGGTTTAGCTGCCTACAACATAGGCAGTGTCACTTTACACCGATTACTACTCCTTTTAGTAGAACACCAACAAAAATTAGACTACTACAAACTTTCTCCAGAAGCTTCAATGGAACTATGCAGAGTTTTGAAACAAATGAAAATGCTGCTAATAGATGAAGTGAGCATGGTCTCCAACCTAATGTTGGCTTTGATTCACCTCAGATCACCTCAGATTACACAGGTCCTCAAAACAGACTATGGAGAGCTTTTTAGAGGAAAACACATTATTGTTTTCGGAGATCTTCTTCAATTAACACTAGTTACAGGTGAACCTATTTTTAAAACCTTAGGGCACAAACTATGCCGTAAAACTCTTGGCAGAATAGGAAATGTGAATCTGTGGCAACATTTCCAATACAAAGAATTAATTCAAAACATGCGCCAGTCTGCAGACCTCACTTACGCCAACATTTTGAAAAGTATTCGGATTGGTGTACTATCTAAGGAAGCACAGAGTATCTTGAATACCAGACGCATCCATGACCTACACGGCCATAACTCATGTGCTACTGATGTCATGATACAATTAGCACACAAAAATTTAAACTGTATATCCTTGATGCCAACTCTTGCAAGCTGTGCACAATTCAATGAAACAATGTTGAAAAAAGAAATGCAACCAATAGCTTGCTCCACAGACAAACTGGACGTGCACGGTATGACACTACCCATCTGTGAACAAGCCACAGCTCCACTAAATACCTTAGGAAACTCGATCTCTAAAACAGCTGGTTTAGAGAAAATATTAAAATTATCTTAAAACTGTAGAGTAATGCTCAAAGTAACCGGGACGTGGAGCAAGGACTAGTTAATGGAGCATTTGGTACAGTTGTTGGCTTTCAAACATACCCACGTGACAACAACATTCAGCTTGTCAATATTCACTTTGACAAACTATCATAGGTTAAATGGATAGGACGCTCAACAGCCCAATTCCTTCTTTTCAAAGACATGTATGCACGCAGAGAACGATCTGTAGCATATTCAGTCATTCATAAATCACAAGGTCTTACCATAGATCGAGCATTGATAGATATTGGCAGCACAGTGTTTAAAGAAGGCATGAGCCAGGTAGCACTATCATGCCTACGTCCACTTGAAGGACTATTTCTAGTCAACTTTGATGCAAGTAAAGTAAACGCTGATATTCCTTGCATTCTATAATACAATAGACTACGTGCACTCAACGCACCCCATCTCAAAACCTATCCTGTTCCTCAAAAGCAAATGTTTGTAAAAGAAAACTAGTTCAGACTCAAATTATAAAGGATCTCACAACCAAACCTCCAAAGAAATTGAAAGAAGCTAATACTTCATCAATGACCACAACCAAAGAAGGATCTACTGCACAAACAAAACCAAGTACCTCTTCAAAGAAACAACGCACACTTCCAATACATGACTTAGACACAGAACTGTCTGGTCCATTGAAATTTTCAAATACAACTGGTGTAAATTGCTATGCAAATGTAGCAATCAATATTCTATTCCATTTGCCACCAATTATTGAAAACATTTACTTAAACAGGACAGACCAATTATGTTTGAAAATGTTAGTCCTTCACAGAAATGCAACCAACAATCCTGACAACACTTACAGTGTTTCTGGAATAAGGCAGGAATTGGACTACTGTTCTGGAATGGTCAGATTCACTATAAACACACAAGAATATCCACAAGAATTTCAAATGTACGTACTACAAGTACTGGAAAACAACACATACCTATATGATTTCATACATATGGAAACATACATGCACTCTCTGCAACCATGTGGCACAGAACAAATCCCTAATGAACGCTTTGTTTATGTATCCATACCTAACTGTGAATCCATTCAATTTCAGCAACTTGTACAAAATGCAAACCATGGCAGATTATGTACTATTTGCAATTCTGATAATCGTTCCACCTTACAAATACGGTCACATAGTGAATACGTAATAGTAATGCTTTTGCGTTACAATGCAGATGGTACCAAAAACATCTGCAAGCTGACTGGATTCACACATGGACAAGTATCACTTGGTAAGAAAACCTTTACAACAGTAGGCACAATCTACCACGCAGGAGAAACAATCAATGCAGGTCACTACACTGCATATATATAAAAAAGAAATGTGCATGGTTCGAATGTAATTCTACTTCCATTACTCTAAAACAAAGATTAACCGCAAATCTTGTAAATTCTTACTTAATATTCTTAAGACCAAAATGTATTCACTATTCAGAGTATAAACATCTATAAAATGTCCTCAATAACCTTTAAATCCATAAACTAATAGAATAAGACAACAGCTATCTAACAGTGAAAAACTATAAACAGTTAGAATAGGGCAACTGGTATCTAACTACAAACAGACAACTGCAATATACATTTTTCTAAGGAAACCCTACAACACTCACTACGTATAAAAATACCCTCAACAACTTCAAAACTATCAGCAGTTCGAACACGCCAACAGGTATCTAACTGCCCCAAAATTCTGCAACAACCAAACCGATAAATAGATACTGCTAAAATGCAACAAGAAATAAACAAGTAGAATACATCAACTGGTATCTAATTACAACAATAGTACCACCACTTACAAACCAAAAACCATACACCATTCAATTCCTCCTACTGAAATCCACCACCATAAAATATTGTACCATAAAACCAAAAACCATAAACCTATTCAATTCCTTCTACTGAAATCAACCACCGAAAAATATTGTACCATAACGTAGAAAGGTTTTGTTTAATCCTGCATGGATTTTTTTCCCACAGACCCATTCATTTTACGATCAAACACAGGAACTGTGCAAATGGCTCGAGGCTCAACAAAGTACAGAAATGTCTACTATGCAATGCAATAACTCATTACAAACTACCTTAACTAACATGTGATCTTTTCTTTCATCACAGAGAATAAAAAAACAATGTCTGCTCCAATTTCCCATACCATGAAAAAAACTGCATGCAACCTCAACAAAGCAAACAGTAAGTATACAATGGTTGGAGTCACAAACACTGCAACATAACACACCCATGAAAGCAAACACCTGACCACTCACCACAACCCAAAATGTTTGCTTGGGTGTCTTATGCTGCGGTGGTTGTAATCAGTGCCTACAGTCTTGGGTGCATGGCATGGACAAAACACTGCTTACAGCCTCAACTAAGCAAATAGTAAGCATACAATGATTGAAATCACAACCACCGCAACATAACACACCCATGCAAGCAAACACCTGGCCACTAACTACAACCCAAAATGCCTACAGTCTTAGATACCAACATTCTGAACACAATTCAACAAACCAACTACCACACACCATATCCACTGTCCTATAAATACTATTACACTACTGGCAACCAGTACACAAACTTTTTAAAACATACCCCCTATGCAGCCCACATACCACAGTCAAAATGTTTGCTTGCATGGGTGTGTTATGCTGCGGTGGTTGTGGCCAGGGCCAAGAGTCGGCCATGTACCCAAGACTCTAGGCCGTGGCCAAAACCACCGCAGCATAACACAGCCATGCAAGCAAACACCTGCCAACTTACCACAACCCAAAAAAATAACACAACCACCTCAAACCCTATCCACTTCACTTGACATACTGAGACAGTACTTGAAGCCAATGCACAAACTCTTCAATGCATGCCCTCTCCACCCACTACTCGACTAACTACCCAAAACCAATACATCAGAGCATAATAAAATACCCATTAGTGCAGTCAGTGGTTGGTATGTCACAATCACATCACAGCTTTCTTCCACCTAAATAAATACAGCATTTGACCCATCTCTCACTCCCCCACCATCTCCAGCCACTCTTCCACACCAATACACTCCCCAAAATGAGGTTTCCGCTCTGTTTCATGCCGCGTTGTACGCAGATGTTCATGGATCCAACATGGCGGGCGCATCGGGAAAATGTGACACACCTCACACTTCACTCCAACCAATCAGCAAACACGTTGCCTGTCCGCGGACATGATGTAGGCCCTCTGGCCAATCAGTGTCCTGTCCGCCGACTGAACAGGCAAGTGTGTCCGCGGAGCGGACCCAGATATCACACATTTTTTTGGACCTACATTTTGGTCGTTTTAAAAAAAACTACTGGATGGATTTCCACCAAATTTACAAATGCACGCTTACGAGACCAAGCTGCCGCTCCTGCCAAAAATTTGGTGAAAATACGTCCAGCATTTTCGGCTGTAGGCGTGAGGAAAGTTTTTCTCCATTCAGTCTATGGGAAAAAAAGAAAATTGGGACCCCCCTCTAACTTTGCCCCCCATTGACCAAACCTCACCAAGGTGCATAAGACACAATATGCAAAAATATTCAGAGCGGGCCAAATACTTTCTTTGCAAATTTCGGTGTGGATTTGTCCAGAGGGAGCAAAGTCATAAGCCGCCCACTAAGTGCTCTTCCTAAGAGATGACCAACTTAACCATAACTACACGGCCGGTAACGCAGGCCGTGTAATATATATATATATAAATATCTTATATCTATTATAGGGCGGCAGTCGCCGCCCTATAGTTAAGGTGAGTCGGAGACACATAGGAACCCCTCAAAATTCTATTGTTATTAACTTTTGATTTGAGTAACAGATTTGGCAGAAATTTCGAAAGTGATTAAAAGCAGAGCAGCCCAGACTGCAATGTTTGGTAAACATTTGTTAAAAAATAAAAAAGTTATTAACTGTCAAAAAATAATTTATTTTCCAAAAGTGCAGCTTACTTCCCATTCATTTTCCCATAGACAAAAAAGGTCAATTCTTGCCAAAGTGCACAGCCGAAATAACTTGGGCACGCAGCGTTGGGTCGCACGTCATGCGTGGTTTGGGGTTATTCCTTGCTGTGGTTATTTTAAAATTTGACGGACAAGGGGATACACCCTTCCCCAAAAATTATAGTTATATCTCCCATTGTGCATTGCAGGATCGTGTTTTTCAGAAATGAAACGACCACCATCTTGTTTTTCTCCCGATGAAAGAGATAATCACGGCTAAAGCCGAGGTTATGGGAAAATGAAATACAGTAAAAAACTATTTGCATGTCAAAAAACATACAAATGCCATCAGGTGGGGGGATGGCTAGAAAGTACTGAGTGAAATTTGGGAGTTGGAGAGGGGTCCAGGGACCGAGTTTGCAGCACAAAGCTTTCTGTAGCCTCGGCTATAGCCGTGATCTGAAAGCAAACTACGTCACAGAAGAAGCCTGTGCTCTGGGGTGAAAGGGAGAGGGCAGGGGAGGTAAGGAGGCCATCTGGGGAGTGGTTACAAAGGACTACAGATAGCTGAGGGTATGTGTAGTTCGTTATACGCGCCTATATAATTTGGTGTGTCAGTTTTTGTACTTTGTCTAGTTACAGTGGTGTCAGGTATTAGAGAGTCTTTTATATTTTGGATGTGTGTTTTTGGACTCTTCAGCATTTGAGACTTTGGAAAAAGAACCAAATTGGAACTTTGTTGCAAGACAGGATTTCCTTATACTTTTGAAACTGTTGAATTGAATCCTGCTTGAATCTGGAAAGGTGAATTCACCCAGATTATAATGAGAGTCTGTTATCAGGTTGTGAACATAACTGTTATACTTGTTTTATTTGAGCTGCCATATATTACCTTGTTGATTTGTTTTATGTACAAGTGTGAGGTACACTAACCTTTTGTTAGAGGGTTTCCTTTAGTTTATTTTAGGCAGGTAAATCTTTGTCAGGGTAGGGATAGTGAGGCGTTTATCCAACCTTTTGAGTTAGCAAATGGCATCTTTCGAAAAATCTTCACAAAGTTGTTCGCCTCACATTTCTGACCCCTCAAATTATCCTTCGAGCTACCAGGGCTGAGCATGTGCATGAAGCTAAAATCCATACCGGCTTACTTCCATTTGTTGGAAAATATTTTACTCTGAGATAGACAAAAAAACATGCCTTGCGCTGAGAAGGTAGAACATGTATTAGTGTCTAACCTCAACCTTTTAGAGATCACTATTCTTTCTCGCACTCAACATACACACTTCACCAAGGGTGAATAAATAATGGTATTGCGCCGACAAGGAAATACTCCCATGTGAAATGTTCAGTGTGCAAGTGGTGTTGGGACTGGATCCCAGCCTCTTTTTAGCTAATTGTCAATAGACTCATTGCAGTAGCAGGGATAGTTTTTCTTCCATCTACCCTATTAGATAGGCGGTGCACCACCTCTTGTCTAGGGACAGCACACCCCATAGGGATAGGGTGTGCTTCTGGCTAAGGATAGTGTGTAGAGGACACATTGATTGTTATAATTGAAAATGTGATGCTTCAAAAGCAATGTATGCCCTATTCTGTTTCTGTGTGATACTATATTGAATATCTAACAGGAGGGTCTATACCTTGTATAGGTGTAGATACAAAACATGTATTTCCCTGCAGTGGTCCAGTTAAACAGGGACATCTTGTACTTTATCCAGGCCACCCCACAAGTATCTCAAGACCTGCTTTTGTGGGCATCGACAACTAACCTCCTCAGGGGGGTGGGGGGGCAGCAACCGTTAACAGTTTTTGCCATAGTCACGGATGCATCTTCAAGGACATGGGGAACTCATCTGCAGGATCTTTCAGTGAGCAGATTATGGGAAGGCCTGGAGAAGTCCTTCCACATCAACCTACTGGAACTCAGGGCAGATTGTCTAGCATTGTGATCCTTTTTGCCATCCATCAGAGGTTGCACTGTTCAGGTTTTCACGGACAACAACAACACCATGCACTTCATGAACAAGATGGATGGTGGGCGGGGTCACTTAAACTGTGGGTTTAAGATGTTGGGAGGCCATGTTACAGTGATTCTGGGTGATCCAGTATGAGTTGACATTCAGGGCATTACACTTCACCAGCAGTTTGAACACTCAGGGAAAAAGTAATGAATCAGCTCGCACAGGTTTCATATGAGATACAGCTGAACAGGGAGATTTTGGAGGAGATCTTCAAGTAGGGGAGACCCCAGTTTGACCTGTTAGTGACCAGCTCGAACAAGAAACTACATTTTCAATCTCTTTTTGGCCAATATCAATTTAACACTGGATTCAGCAAGGAATTTCCGTCCACATGTAGTCGGGGTCCATCTAAGCCGCCTCCTCTACGCTGACGATTTGGTCTTAATAGACCAAACACCTGTTGGTCTGCAGCGTCAGTTGGATAAACTGAGGAGAAATGTGGAGGATGAACGACCTGCAGATAAACACAGTAAAGACAAAGATCCTGGTGCTGGAAAAATCCCAAAAGTTGAAAGAAAAATGTTAGTGGCATTTGGGCCAAACGCGAATTGAACATGTCCCGTCATACAAGTACCTGGGAGTTTTGATCAACAACAGTAACGTTGAACCCTGACCGTAGACAAAATGTGGTCAATTCTCATTGGTTCCAGTTTTGGACGTTTATTTATTGAAAGCCGTCCCAATCTTGACGTACAGTGCTGAAGCAATTCTGAAGTCCCCTAATACTGTATGGCCACTGCTAGAAGGCCTTTTCTGGAAGAAAGTTCTGAGAGTTCCAACGTCCACCCCTATTCAGATTTGGCAAAGATAATTAGGCCTTCTATCATTAAAGGCAACAGTGGAATGGAAAAGATTGGCCTTATTCAGATAATGTCTTCTGGGTTCCAATATAAGAACTACTGAGGTCATTCATAAGGAAATCATGAAGGGGACTAATGGGGCCTTGAAGGCATGGGTTGACGACAATCGAGACACTTTGAAGGAGATTGGAAGCACTGAGGAGGACTTGAAATTAAACCTGTCTAGTGTAAAAACCAAGCTGGGGGAGTACGATTGGAGTGACACTCTTGATGAAGCATCTACCTACAAACTGTTCCAACATCTGGCTCATGAGGCAAGAAAATTGAGTGAGTTACCAATGTATCTTGCTAGGTTCCCGAGCAAATTCCACAGGGAACAATTAACCGGATTAGGCTGAACTTGCTACCAGCGAATGAAATAATCGTATCAAGATTGCCATCCAATGTCCTGAAATTCAATGAAAGTCGTTTTTTGCTCGTCGGAGGGACGACTCGAAACCTTAAAACACTTGCTGATGTTCTGCCCGGGGTTGACATTGGAGAGAACGAACCACTTTGGCCTATTGATGAAAGACATATCATCACTGGACCCAGAAGGCTGGTGGACCCTTCTCCTAAGTGGGGAAAAGGTCACATTGGTATTGGCTGCAGTAGCGTTCACAAATGAGATCTTTCCGTAGAGGGGGTGGAAGGGTCAATCCTAGGCTGATTGTTGGTGCTTTGCCTTGTTTTATCTATTAGTTTTTTATTTCAAGAGACATGTTTTAGAGGATGATTAATTAATGCAAGTAAATAAAAAAATAGAAAAATAAACTACTATTTTAGGGAGATTAAGCAAAGCAACTCTCTGGCCGATGCAATAGTTATACCCTCGGATTTTGACCTGGTGTATGCATTCCCCATTTCTGCTGATTCTTTGGGTGCTAAGGAAGTTGAAGTAGAGCGGAAAAAACATGATTTTGATCGCACCTGAATAGGCACAGAGGACCTGGCGCCCAGTAATACTGGACATGCTGCTATGTCCTCCCTGGAAGATCCCTTGCAGGGACGATCTATTGATCCAATTAAGTGGCACAGTGTTTCACCCCAACACAAGTAATCTGAACCTTCATGCCTGAACGTTGAGAGATTGAGTTACAGGTATTGGGATCTTTCACAAGAGGTTCATGGTGTGATGCTCTTTGAAATATGCCCATCAACCAAGTCCATCTATGCTTGTTGCTGGCAAACTTTTGTAAGTTGGTACTGGGACAGAGAGCCAAGCCTTTTGTTGTGCTCCTCTGGCACATTATGGAAGTTTTTACTTTCTCTGGTCAAATTGAGCATAAATGTTAACGCAGATAAAGATTACTTAGAAGCCCTATTGATTTTCAACCGGACTCTCATGCAAGGATCCTCCTTTTTGGATTTCTAAATTATTTCCCCCAAGAACTGTCCTGCTCCCTATATGGCACCTGAATTTAGTTTTGACTTTTTTAATGGCAGTTCATTTGAACCCATGCATGCGTTCCCATCATGGCTTCTCTCTTCTGGTGGCATTGACTTCGGTTAGGCTAGTTTCAGAAATGCAGGCCATCTATAATTTGTCAGAATGCATGCAATTTGGAAAAGAGAAGGTTCCTCTTTGTGGCAAACCATTGTTCCTACCTAAGGTAGTGACCGAGTTTCATTTATCGCAGAAGTTACACTTACCTGTTTTCTTTGCTCCACCTCACCCTTCGAATTTGAAAGAAATGCTACACAGGCTGAACACTATATGGGGCTTAAAATGTTACTTATGCAGAACAGAAAGATTTCAGGTAGGATGATCAATTATTCATACGTTTTTCTAGCCCCAAAAAAGGGGAAACTATTTCAAAGAAAGCGATCTCATGATGAATGATTCTCTGTATCACAATGTGCTATGGGTTAGCCAATAAGGCGGTACCAGAGGGCCTTTAAGCTCACTCTGCAAGAGATGTGGGAGCAACATCAAATCTGCAAAGGGGTGTGCCAGTGACAGACATCGGCCTTGCAGTGAGTTGTACATCAAGACATTTGTTTCCAGAGACTATCTGCGAGACTCACTGAATAAGGACGATGCCTCAGTCAGTCAATCAGGTCTTCAAAAATCCTGCTCTAGCTGTACACACGCAATTTTCTTCTTCTGCACAGGCTGTAGAGTCATTCACAAGATGTGTACCTCTCCCTATGTGGGAGGGATGTGTACGTTAGAAGAAAAATGGCTTACCTTCGGTAATGTTCTTTCCGGTGGACACGTTTATTCACCCCACAGATTCCTCATCACCCCCATCTTTCTCGCTAATTGAACTCATCTTTTGGTCAGGACTGAGGGAAAATGGCACTGTCGACTCCGAACATACAACCCTGTGATGCCATCCTGTCATGAGATGGCGAGAGTAAGAGGCTGAGATTGGAGCTGCATGGTGCTACCTGGAGGCTTTAAAAAAGTTTCCAAAGGTGACTGCATTAACGGGATATTTCACAAGATGTGGAATCTGTAGACGGAATCAATGTGTACACCAGAAAGAACATTACTCAATGAACGTAATTTGTTAATCCCGCTCTTCTTCATTTGTAGTCACTTACAATTGCATATCAATCTGCATTCTTGTAAACCTTCATTGCATAGAACTACATTTTTTATTCATATGTTGTTGGCATTTAATTATTTGTACATCTCCTCTATGGCTATAAAGAAAGTTTCAGCTGTCATTTGTGTTCCTACCTGAACTACAACCCCTTGCTCACCCTGTTTAGCTGCAGACAGCCTGCTGCAAGATTCACTATTTTCCTCCCTCATGCTCTCCTATCCTTGCTACCTAGTGCCCCCTTTCCCTCGTTCATCGCTTCCTTTCCATCAATACCCCTAGTTCCCACAACTCCCCATTGCCCCTCTTTCTCTCTGCACCTCTCTTCAACCCTAGTTGCCTGTCAAATTTAGGCATACCTTATATTTCCAGGTGGCATCCAACAAGATTCCGCAAGAGTCCTAGAGGCCTACAATAGATAGCATCATCCTCAATAAACTCTAAATGCAGGAATGCTTGTAGGATGTTTGGGTTGGATGACAAAGGGTGGTGGGAATTGCAGTTCAAGTCAGTGTGGACCAAGCGGGTTTTAATAACATTAAAAACTTTAAGAAGTTGACTTTGAGGTGGAGATTTACTGGGAGGGAGCTGTAGAGGGATGAGAGCAAAGAGATATTCTAATGAGAGCAAAGAGATATTCTGATGTACATCTGTACCTCTAATGGACACAGAGATAGTTTTTGAGGGAGCAGAATCGTCTGTCATCTCTGGGGGCTGCATGTGCATTCAACAGATGTTGGTGAAATCAGCAAACTGGCACCACAACAAACTATGGCAGATACTACCACTGGACACAATCCGTTGCTATAATACCACCCATTCCGAGGGAGTGCAATTAATGGCACCCTGGCTCAAAAGCCTAATATGGGATTCAGCTCATTCTATATCGAGCTCTATTTATTAGCCAATAACTTGATTGGCATGGGGTCTGCTCGATGTACTTGAACTTGTTGGTTGAAGAGCAAACTCAGTCCTTTACTATTTAGTACCTTGCATGTTGTGTTCCTATTTAAAGTAATGTGGAAACATTTCTCTCCATTATTCCAGCTGGTGCAAAAAGGTTAGCAGCAATTTTCAGGCCTTTTCTGGTATGGTTCGAAATGATTTATGTCCATTTTACTCATATCTAAGGAAAAGGGTAAGATTCAAGGGAAACACAGGAGATTATGGTTTCAATAATAACCTTGCCTAAATAGTTAGTAGAAGATGTTGTGATTCTGAAAATCCAACAAGGATTGGATGGCTTTCACTTAAAAAAGAAAAAAAAATAACAAATACATGTTAACAAAGACACATTAAAATATACAAATGTAATGGAAGTAATTGCTCTTCATATCCACAGTAGCATATGCATCATTGCCCTGTACGTACCTATAATACTTTCTTGCAGACATTTTCACTGCAAAGGCACAGGGATGTCATTTGGGGGTTGCCACAGGTAGCAGCTGTCAGCCCTGGCTCCACCTCTGCTACTCCTAAACCTGTCCTTGCGACCCCAAGGCCAGTGGGCAAAGAGGCAGTGCCAAGAGTAGATATCTGTGTTGCACCTGAAAAAGGCGGTTGCAAATGCAGCTAAAATGTGCCACAGCTTTTTGACCTGTGATCTAGAGCTTGTTAGCTGGAGAAATAACAGGGATGCAGGAGAAACCATGAAGATGCCACTACTAACAGGTTGGCAGTCGATTAGTGAAGGCTGGGTTCAGAGACAGGGCTGTCTGTGCAGCTCACACCCAGTACTATGGCAATAAAAAGGGTATGGGAGCTAGGTCTAGCTAGCTGGGAAGGGGTAAGAGCAGCCTGCAGTACTCAGTGACAGCACCGCATGAACGCAAATCTCATCAGTGTTTCTCGTTGTCTGCATTGCACATCCAGTGTGCCACTGAGCCTGTGATGAGAGGGGTGTGCCTCAGTGGCTTCTGCCACCAATCTGACCTCGGCACTGTGTGACCTGACCCAGGTCTGGCAGGCCCGCATCACAGGCACACAGTAGATAGATGCAAAGTGAGATAATTAATGTACATGCAGTTGCCCTGTGCCTTTGAAGTAAACAATCTGTTGTTTCTTCAAGCAAAAAAAAAAAAAAAAAAAAAAATATATATATATATATATATATATATATATATATATATATATATATATATATATATATATTTGGAAGAATATCTCAGGGGCAACACTTGCTTTGGGATCAAGAAGGATGCAGTGCAACATGGGTTCAGTTCCTGTTCCAGTGCTTAGAAGCTGCAGGAGGCTGGCATGAAGCAACATAGAAAGGACCAAAAAAATAATAAAATTGCCATTTTCTAGGGGTGATGTCATGGAGCTGATGTTTACATTTTAAAATAAAAAACCCTGCAATGACTGTGACCTGCAACACATCCTTCCCCTATATTTCCCATCGAACAAAAAGAAACGGGAGGTTACTTACCAAATAAGCAAAACAGAAAGGTGATGGCTTGAAGGTTTCAAACCATTCATAACCACTGGCACAGCTCTGGGTTTGAGGTGTGTGCTTGAGGCTCAATGCTATGAAGGCTGGTACTGGAGACTTAAGATGTTGTGCTAGTGACTTACAGATGTTAGGAGAGAGTGTTTGAGACATAATGGGTCTCATTATGAGTAGCGCGGTAAAAATGGGATCATTACCGGCATGGCAGAACGAGCGGGTCCGTGCTCGTATGACACCGCTAATAGCGGGTGATTACGAGTGTGCGAGCACGCGCGAACCCACATGCCGGTAATGGCCATACCGGCATTCCGCAAAAGGCCCTCCAACACCCCGATAGCGCCATCACGGGACCCGCCGATACCGCCACCGCCTAGGAGGAACCCCAAAATACTGACCCGGTAATACCAACATGCTAATACCGGGCTCGTAAAACCGGACCCGGAAATAACATCATCGCGTCGGAACGGGAAATGGGCCGGCGGCCATCTTTAAAAACACAATCCATTGCAATCCTCCCAAACCACCAGTTGTTTCCTGGAGAGCTCTGTGCCAATACTTCCATAATGTCCAAGGCAACCCGGAAGACGACCCCCCCCGCTGCGGAAACAGCGTTTTTCCGATGCTGAATTAAATATGCTAGCGGACACCCACCCTTGCTGCACATGCAGATCTCATCAAATCCCAAAACATGAAGCGTGAGGTGCAGCAGAAGCAGAAGAAGAAGGACATCTGGCAGGAGGTAGCCCGCAAGGCGTCGGCTGTAGGAACCACCCCACATAGTGTCAAGGACTGCAGGAAGAGGTGGGATGACCTCCGCTTGAGGGTCCGTAACATCATGGCAAGCAACAGGAGGGAGGCCATGGCCACAGGCGGGGGTTCCCACTCTCCTGCCAAAATGCTCCCCTAGGAGGAGACTGCAAGCTGCTTCATTAATCCAGAGTCCATCAAGGGATTTGGGGAGATGGAGATGGGTGCGGCATCATCAACAGAAGGAGGTGAGTGACTCTGCAGATCCCTGTAGGGGAAACCATGACCTAGCACAAGTGATGTGGAAGAGAGTCTAGGCAAGGCAATGCATGTCCCAACACCCACATGAACACATCCAAGTCCACATGGTAGGCCAAACCCTGCCAGACAGAAATGCATGCTGAGTGCCAATCCCATAACCAACACACAGCCAACACACATGGACCGTGCCCATCTAATACATCACACAAACCCCAAATCAACGGCATGCCACCTGCCATGCAGCAAATGCCAATATGCCCCCTCAGACTACCCTGTGTGACACACCTTTAAGACATGAATGCATGATTAAATGAATAATGAACAGCACCATAGTATGCTTCTGGCATGTAACACCATCACTGATGCCCTGCATCTCTTCTACCCCCCCAGGCACCGATGGAGAAGATGCCAGCCAAGACACCACCATGAGGGCATCTATGTCCGGCACACAGAAAAGGGCTACCGCCACCACCACCTCCGGGGCAGCCAAGCAGGCCACACCTACAGCCAGTGTGCCTGACACAGCCGACAACAGCTACAGCCAGTGTGCCTGACACACTCGAGACCCAGCAGCCCACACCCACACCAGTGGAAGAGGATTCCCTAGTAGCACTTGCCACCACTGAAGATGAAAGACAGAGGAGTGCGTGGACCAGGAAGGAGTCACACAAGTGACATGTACACCCACCCCAAACCCTGTGTCCACCCCTCGCCCCAAATTCAGCCTTCACCCACCTGCAGCAGTGCTGATCCCTGCCTGCATGATTCGGAATGGAGCCCCTTCCCCGAGGACAGCACTGAAGAAGCAGGCCCCGTGACAGCACCCCCCACCACTCCTGCTCCCACCAACACCCTCGAGTCATGGCTGGCGAGGGTGGAGGGCCGACAGGAGGCGATGTTGGAGCTCCTGCGGCAATACATAGCAGATGGCGCGGACACCAGGCGGGAAATAGCCACTGCCGTAGCGGGGACCACTGCCGCTATTACCGCCAACACAGCCGCAGTGAATGCATCGGCAGTGCTGATGAGGGACTGTCTGGGGGCAATAACACAGGTACTAACATCAATCGTGCTCCACATGCAGCGGCCACGCCTTGCAGCAGGAGTAGAACCTGCCACCGACTCCTCATCAGCCACCACACCTGCTTCCTCAATCCCCACCAGCCCTGTGCGTCAGACCAGAAGGAGTGCAAGGCACACCGAAATGCTGCCCCCGGATAGCAAAAAGTCCTGCAAGTAGTGTGGGCGGACAATGGGAGTGGGACACATGGTTGTGGGTGAATGGGAGCATTTGGGGGAGTTTATTGGGTGGGTTTGGGAGTTCACTGGGGTTTTTGGAGTTTATTGTGGGGGTTTGTAGTTAACTGGGGGGGTTTGGGAGTTCACTGGGGGCTTGGGGGGGTTGTCCCATTTTTGTTGTTTGAACCAATACACCCGTTGTGAGAAAAAACATGATGCCTGGACATTGTTCATTTTGTGTGTATCCATTTAATGCATGATGGTGTTCAGTGCCCAAATCCCAACATTCCCTGTGTGCATGTCCACAAGGACCTGGTGACTCACTAACACATGTCTATCAAAGTCCCTGTGGTTCAGAAGTATTCGTGAATCAGTGATTGGTGTACTGCATGGCCATCCTGTGCATCACGTACTGGCAGGGGTGCTGCTTCACCTCCGTCTTCATCCCCATTATCCTCACCCAGTGCATGCATGTCAATTTCAGGTGGTAGTGGTACATTTCTCCGGACGCACATGTTGTGCAGCATGACACAGGCCATGGTGATCTTTGCCACCTGCTCAGGCCTATAAAGGAGTGCTCCACCAGACCCCGCTTAGGCAGCAGAACCGCACCTTCAACAGGCCAAAGGCCTGCTCAATCACAACACGGGTACAGGCTTGTACCTGATTGTACTCCTCTTCATGGCTGTTCTGCGGGTTCCGCACAGGGGTAAGTAGCCACGCCTTCAAGGGATATCCTCCATCACCTGCAAACAAATACAAATTGGTGTGTGTTACTCTGAGCTGCCACCTTCAGGAATCACAGTCATGGCCGCAGCTATTTGGTGTGGACATGCACATGTCCCTGTACGTAGGCACGGATGTCATCTAGATGCATACTATACTGCTATGAGGTGTGGTAGTCTGGATGGCGTTCAATAGATGATGCAGGGTGAAATAATGCATGCTGAGGCGGATGTACTGTGGTTCTACGACAATGTTTAACCTCACATTTATGCTGTGTATACTACTCTGTGCATGGTCACACTAGCCACATTGGCACATTTGCAGTTCTGTTTAGTCATGCATTGCTTGACATACACATGGTGGTCAGGTTGTGCGTCTTACATGTGGTCATTGATATGCTTTAATGGTCAGATGTGTGGCAATGTGTCCTGTTGGGGTTGGGGGATTCAGGTCAGGTGTCATTAGTTCTGCGTGCATTCTCCACTCACCGTCCATTCCCACCCAGGTGGGGTATGCATTCCCCCCCTTCCCACCCAGGTGGGGTATGCATTCCCCCCCATTCCCACCCAGGTGGGGTATGTATCGCAACACATCCCTACCCCAATGCACTGCCATGGCCCACTCACGCAACTCACCCAGGCACGTGTTCCAGCATGTCGCTCCATGTGACAGGGTAGCGCGGAGTTCCGCAACACCATGGCATCATGTGTTGATCCGGGGAATCGGGCGCAGCAATGTGTGATGATCTTGCTGGAGTCGCATACCATCTGCACATTGATGGAGTGGTATTGCTTGCGATTGCGGTACACCACCTCTACGGCATGGGGGACAACAAATTCGACATGGGTGCAGTCCAGGGCAACAACACAATTGGGCATGCCTGCCAGTGCAGGGAAGCCTACTTTGGTGTCAGCTATCTCCTGGGCAGTCCGTGGTAGGGATATGTGTGTGCTAGCGTGCTTCAGGGGGGCATCCAGCACTTGGGTCAGCATGCGTGAAAATAGTGGTTGTGAAATGCCATGCAGCTGGCCCACTGTGTGCTGGTAGGTGCCTGTGGCCAGCAAGTGGAGCACAGACACCACCTTTAGTAGCGGGGGATGGCAGTGCGCATTTCTATGAGGCTGGCAATGTCGTTGCCTATCATGTCCACTATGGTGGTGATGGTGTCCCGGTTCAACCAGTACCAGTAGACCTGCTCAGGGGTTAGATTGAATGGACTGGGTCTGATGCGAGGGATTGGCGCTGCCTGCGAGGGACTACTGGGTGCACTGGTGGTAATTGCTGGGCCTGTCTCACCCTCCTTCTCCTCCTGTGTCTCCTCTTTGCTGCCTTTTGTTGCTGCTGTTGTTGTTGTTGTAGTTGCTGTTGTTGCTGTAGTTGTAGCAGTATAGGCATGACCTCCAGCGCCATGATTGCAACAGCTAGTGGTAGCATTTTGGTCTAGGAAGGGGTATGGTGTGTGGGTATACTCCTTTTATACTGGGCCAGACTCCATTGGGTCCACCTCCGGTGATTGTGTGCACCTGTGGCAGTTAGCTTGATTGCTGATTGCTGTTTCCGGGTTGTCCGCGATGCCTGTATGGCCAGCATCGTGCAGCCCCTGATTAACGCCTTCGGGATGCCGGTATTTGCATGTCTGCATGGGTTGTTATGTCCTCCTATTGCCGGCATGCCGGTATTTGCTCCCCGAAGGGGCGCATGTATGCGCACATGCCGGTATGAGGGGGCACGGTATCGGCGGTGCCGGTATTGGCAGGTTGTCGGGTCGTAATGCCCCGGACCCATTAACGATGCCGCTATTACCATTCTGCCTTCCTTTTTTCATAACCTCCATTCTCGTAATTAGGCCAAATGTGTTGTAAGAGAGTTGAAATGTATTCAATGCAGATATAAGATGTTTGAGGAGGGTAATTAAGTCTCCCACTGTTGGGGTGTTGAAGGAGGGTACTGGAGACTTACGTTGCTAGTTTGCTTGAGGCTGATGGTGTTGGAGAATGCTGGAGACTTAAGTTGCTGTACGGTGGAACTATGTAAACATTAAGGTGTTGGAGCAAGGCATTGGAGGCATATGGTGTTGGAGGGAGACATTTAAAGCTGTTGATGGAGGGCACTTAGCGACTCGCAGTGGATGGTGGGGTGCCCGTGGTGAAAATGGTTGGGGGATATTCAGGCTCTGTGTGACTGTCAGGAGTGGGTTGCTGTGCATTGGTTCAAAGTGCACTATTGACAAGAAATCCCTGCACGTATTGTCCAAGTGTAAAAGCATGAAGTGGTACATCCTGTGATTGTCTTCTGGTTGGCCTTGTGCTGGTCAGTTGCTGTTTCCAGTCTGTGGCCAGACACTTGGCAGTACTCGATGTCTGCGATTTTGGGGTTTGGCCTCTTCGAGATGCTCTGTCTGATTACAGTTTAGCCCGAGTGCTGTGCAATAGTCCAGGTTGTTGTGTTGGACATCTGCTTACGTTTATAGTAGTTTGGTAATATGGGCCTATACACACTGATATTAATGCTACATATGGTGATACATTCTTGTATGAAATGTATATCATATTAAAGTGATATCGTAACCTTTTTTTTCTTAGTGTACTGAGGAACAATGCTATGTGATTACACTTCTTGCTTTGCCAAGGGATGCAAAATGGTGTGCCATCACTTCCGGAGATGTCACTTGGGCGTGGGGTCAAATGACATCACTTCCTGCTATGTCAGAGGTCAAGGGTTGTGTGATGTCACTTCAGCTACCCCTGGTATTTTGGTGAAATGACATTCCTCGGGATGCATTTGTCTTTATCTGCGCGTCAACAGTAATAACAGTCTTTATGTAGATAATGTACCACTCTTCATTGACCCACTATGGCCATTCATTCAGATTTCATTCCAACATTTTTTTACTTTTCAGGTCAAACTTGCCCTGAAGGAAAAATACACTATGACTGCAGATACCCTGTGCCTGGCTTACCTTCCGCAGGTGTGAGCTGTGAGGTTACCTGTGCAAACCTTGCAATGAACTTCACATGTGTACCTTCACCACCATGCTCAAGTGGTTGTGTGTGTCCTCCTGGGTAAGAGTTATGTTGTATTTTGTTATTGCTCCCTTCCTTCAAAAGAAAGAACAATAGGCACCACTAAAAGTTTGCATCAGTAACACAAATGGTCTGTACTCTTTTAAAGCCACAAAGTTAAATGGAATAAGAGAAAATTACAAAAAAGTGAATTCATGGTTTGTGTTTAAAATGCGAAACCGTATGGTGTCCCCCAGAGCATAAGCCAATCCTCAATGGGTTGTGTAACTACTGAAGGGTTCATTCAGAAACAATCTGTTTTCGGGTAACTTTTGTCAGGCACGCATTGTTCCTACATTTGTTTGTAACTTACATTTTAAAATAGTGTTCACAAAGAAAATAGGTGTAACTTTCTACTTTTAAAATAACCCTAACTTACCCTTCCTTAACCTTGGAGAGGTCTATTGGCTTCACAAAGAAGCTACTGTGAGGAACTCCTGCCTTCCTACGACTTCCCTGGAACCCGTGAGATGTGTCCAACATGCTGCAGCATAACTCATCTAAGGACATTGCAAATTCAACCACATCAACCCGACCCTCATTGACCTGCACTAGCTCCCTGCTGCAAACATGTTTCATCTTTAAATCCTGTTGCATTATTAAGAAAGTTTTTTTCCTGAAGTCCCCAAATTACCTTACTGAGAAATTCTGCATCTCTGAAGGCCAACGATCCACTAGAAGTAAGGGCATAAGGACATATGCCGACTTGACCTACGCCAGTGCAGGAAGGAAAGAACCAGAAAACAGGCCTTCTCTGTTCCCCCAAACTATGAAACCTCCTGCCACAATACCAGACGTATCCCCTTGCTTCTACGTATTAGGAAGGAGCTCAACACCCTCCTCTTCAAGGAATAGATTCTCTCCAACACCTAGGCCCATACAGCCTCCAGTCACTTCCTAACCAGAAACTTGGTGATCTGATGGTCACCTGGTGCCTGTCCTTGCTACCCGATGTTCCGGTTTCAGCTTCCTTTTCTCCTTCTGATGTTATTCCCTCACTTTCCTCTGTATCAGCTTTATTACCACTGTCACCTCCTCCTTCAGGTGTACTCACTTGATCCTCATCAAGGTCTGTCTTCTCCTGATGTAACCTTCTCCTCATCACAACTAGTTACTGATGTGGCCACCTCTTGACTTCCACTACCTTTTACTGATGTTATCTTCTCCATCTGCTGCCATCCTTCTCCTGATATTACGACCACCTCTCTTTTTCCCATAATGCTCACCTCCTCTTCCTTCTCTCTTTCCCCATTACTTGCTAGGACTTCCTTTCTGGTTACCATCTCCTCCTCTCCACTCTCACACTCTAATTCTCCACCTCCTCTTCCTATTTTGCAAATCCCACCACCTCCTTCTGTTCACTCTCCTCTTCTGATGTCACCATCTCCTCCTTGTACCTCTTAGCTCTTGCTGCTCTCCACTACTCTGACCTCTTCCATCTCTTCAGCCTCTACTTCCTCCACCACTCACCAGACCTTTTCAGACACAAGCATCATACTCCTACAACCCACAATGAGGGACTGGAGTTGTGGCCTTTTATACTGTGTTTCCTCCTCCCTTGGGTAGGTCTTTTAGTAAGAGCCTGTGCCTATGGCAAGTAGTTGGATAAGGACTGTAATTGGCTCTAAGGGCTGAGTCAAGTGTATAAATGGGCTGTCCACCATCTTGGTTTTCAGTTTTACAGCATGTGTTTGGAAAGCTAGAAACACAATGGGTAAGCTTTTCTAACATTTTGTTTCACTGAGCCTAAGGTGAACATTGTATGCTTGCATGAGAAATAGTTGCAGGGGACCAATGCCACTGAGCCTCTTCTTTCCACGCTGAATTCTCAGAGTTCAGGAAGTTCTGAATGCACAACATTCTATCCCCAGACCCGGGATTGGTGCATGAAACCCACAAACTCCCAGAGAAGACCCCTTTAATATACCAAAGGAAGTTGTAAAAATATCAAAACACTCATTACCATAGATGCATGCTGAGAAAGGTGTTTTCTTGGAGGGAGAACTCCTTTTTCCAATGTTACAAATTTGTGTCTGCTCAAGAAAAGCTTCAGGCTCTTTTTTACTGAGGAGTATGTGTCAGAGAGTCACCCTGCAAAGTCTCACAAGAGGTTTTTTTTTTTTTTTTTTTTTTTTTTTATTAAAATGTTTTGTTTGATTTTACAAACTTTTCATTTCTTCATAAAAAATAAAATACAACAAAAGAAACTAGACAAAGTGACATTATAAAATAGGAATCTCATATAATCCTTGTTTCTGCTTCCTTCGTGCGTTTCAAATGTCATTTGTTAATAGCTATCCAGAATTTAATAATTGTTAAAATTAACTTTTGATCTTGACCTCTTAGCAGATTGTCCCATCTTTCACTGGTTGTTAGTTGTTTATTTGATATACCAAAATAGTCTCTGTGTAGTGATCTTTGGTCTATCAAGGCCGTGCAGACCATAACCAAATGAAATAAAGTTTCTTTGTTGGTTGCAATTTTGCAAAAACGGCAGTATGGTGTTATTCTGTTTGTTTTATCAATCATAGCTTGATACTCTTGTGTTGGTAGGATATTCAGCCTAAATCGGAAGAACAGGTCACGGATATAGCAATCCGGAAAGATGTTTAGATAAGCAGGTAATTCGTGTAAGGCTCTTGATTCTATTTGGCATTTTAGATGTCTTTTGTATTGGTCTTGATCACCGATGGTTTGGATCCAGTCGTTCGTCTGAATTTTGCGTTTGGCATATTGAGGTCTATTAATTAACATTTCCTCAGATATATCGCCAGCTTGCATTTCCATTTTAATTTTAGAGCTCCATTTTGTAAGTGCTGTGATGTGGAAAGCGGTTTTTTTTTCTCTCAATATTTCCAATGACGGGATCTTATCTTTTGTGATTATTTTTCTAAGAAGGTCCATTTGCTTCCATAGAACGATGGATTTAATGGATTGGAGAGCTAGTTCGAATCGTATTCTAGCCATAGGAAAAGATCTTGGAAGGGATAAGGTTTTTCTCCAAAACAGTGCTTCATATCTAGTCCAATTAATGGATTCATAGTTGATGAGGGATTCAGAAGCATACGATAGAACAGGAATTACTTTTTGTTTGTAGAAGGCTATTATTGGTTTAAAAGAATATGTGCCGTACTTCCTATGGAAGAAGCAGCCTTGTCTGGCCAGAGATCTGGCTTTGTCCTCTAAGTAATTTTTCCATTCCTGTTCATTTGCAGAGGAGTTGATCATCGCGCCCAAGTATTTCATCGAGGTTGTCATGGCGATCTCATTCCCATCTAAGAATATTTTTAGGCTGGGTTTATCGGTTTTCTGCGGGGCGAGTCTCATCGTCCTTGTTTTGTTGCAATTAATCACTAGATCGTTCTCCTGCATGAATTCTTGGGTTTTATCTAGAGATTTTTGTAAGCCCGCTATAGTCTTATCCAGAATGATGATGTCATCAGCATAAATTAAAGTCTGAACAGTTTCGTTGTTGATTTTAGGAGGATTTGCTACCGAGTTTTGGATTTGTTTGCTAAAGTCAAATGTATACAAATTATACAAGCAGGCAGCCAAAGGGCATCCTTGTTTCAGGCCATTGGAGGTTTGAATAGGAGAAGTAACTGTACCGTCGTTCGTTAAGCGAACTCTAACAGAAGTATTTGAATAGAGTTGCATGATGGGGTGCAAGATAGAGTCTGGGCAACCCCAGGCTGTCAGTTTGGACCATAGCTTTGACCTGTTCACCGAATCAAAGGCCATTTTTAAATCTATGAAGATTACATATATTTGATGTTTTTTTTGTATCGCCTCATGTTTAATCAGGTTCAGGAGTAATAAGTTCACATTTGTTCCAACTTTCTTGATAAAGCCAGTTTGTCTTTGGTCTCGTTTGTCATTTTCCATTGCCCAATTGGTGAGTTTGTTAACAAGGTATCCTGCGAATAATTTGCCCAAGGGATCTAACAGGGCTATGGGTCTATAATTTGCAGGGGATTTGCGGTCTCCATTTTTGTAGATGGGAATCAAAACGGCAAACGTCCAACTTTGCGGAATTTGTTTCGTTTTTTCTATCAGTTGGAGGAGAAGAAAAAAGAAGGATGCCCATTCATGCGGGTTTGCTTTAAGGGTAGCATTAGATAGACCGTCGGGTCCCGGTGCTCTGGAAGGATTCAACTCCATGATGGTAATTCTTATATCCTCCACATCCCAGTTGAGATTCCAAGGTTCTTTGTTTTGCATTTCATTAATTAGAGACGCATTTGGATAGGTGTTATACAAGGATGTAAAATGCTTTATCCATTCTTGAGCTTCGACTTCTTGGGTCATAGCGGTTACTTTAGAAGCAGGATTCAGCAGAGTCCAAAAGTTCCTTGAGTTTTTGTCTTTTAGAGCCGCTAAAATTGCTTCAGCGTCATTCTGTTTAGTTAGAGCTTTAATTGTTTTAATTGAATTAGAATATTTTTGTTTTTCTTTTTTTATTTTGGTCTCAAAGTCAGGTTCTTTCAATTTTTTTAATTGTCTAATTTGTTTTTGAAGCTTCTTTTTCTTCTGGGCAATTTCAAGATTGAATTGATGCTTATGACAGACAATAGGATGGTTTTTTTTATGTGATGGATGATGGTATTTCTCGAGAATCCAACTATAGTTAAGTTTTGCATGATCATGAAGTGTAGAATCTTTAAAAGTTGACAGTAACTCAGGTATTTGATGATTTTTAATACGAATTCTATTAAGAGCATTATTAATCTCGAGAGGTGGCAAAATTATTCGTGGATATTTTAATGTTGCTGAATCCCAAGTGATTCTTATTTGTTGGTGATCGCTGGAAGGTTGAGGAAGATTTTCAATCGAAGTTATTAGAGTTTTCAAACCTTCTGATGAAAAAATGTAGTCAATAATAGAATTTGTGTTGTTACGGGACCATGTTGGAATCGGGATTCCTTTGTTGTCCACAGCAGGGTCGATTAATGTGATGTTACGGATCGATAATTCTTTTACCCATTTTTTTGCTCTCTCTGATAATGCATTTCTGTCCAGTTTTTGGCCTTGTTTGTCAAATAAGTGGAAATTGAAATCCCCTACAATTAAAAAGACCGTTCTATGATTGAGTAAGACAATATTATCAATTTCGTCCAGTATGGATTCCAGGAATTTATGGTCGTTCATTGCTGACGGATTCCAGTATATGTTAAATATAGTGATATAGTTATTATCCTTACATTGATCTTGGTCTGTAAATAAAGTTGAAATAAGAATGGTCACAAACTGAGCCCAAGGATGGATGTTCTTTCTCATTATAATTTTCCAAAATGGATTGATTTTCACTAGGATCATCATACCTGAGGCTGGACGTCCAAGTTGAGAGGAGATTGCAAGGTTTGATAATGTAATGAACCCTTCGCAGACTACCTCCTCTTTCAGCCAGGTTTCTTGTAAACATATTATCTCAGTTTCAGAAAGCACAGATGATCCTTCATTAAAAAGATGTTTATGGCCTCGAGTGTTCCACGAGCATAGTGAAATCACGCTCAGTTGTGTTGGATTTCTTGTTGATTGTTATAAGTATGTTTTCTTGGTCGTGGACCGATGATCGTTATATAGTACATTTGTGTCGAGGGACCGTTCTAGATCTCTCCCTATCCCGCGTTTCTTTGTAAATTCATTTCGATCAAATAATGAATTTTCCTCATTATATTTTGTGGTTTTGTTGTACACAATTGTTTTATTATGACGATAGGAGTCCATTATCGCAAGTTTGTGAGTGTATTTGTTCAAAGCCAAAAGGCTTGATACAGTAATTTTTTTAACTTCAAATCCCAGGATTTCCAATTGTTTTGTAGTAGACAATACACGATTCATAAGTTTTTCGGAATAAAAATCTATCTGTACAGAATCCATTTTGTTTTTATTAGGAAATAGAATTACTTCTATATCTCGGGATTTAATATCCGCCGTTTGTGGAATAGCATTTAGGAGGCGTAATACATTTGCTCTATTCAATATTACAGCCTCATCATTACTTGCTGCGCAGGAAGCTAGAGAAATTCTGAAAGCAAGAGACCTTGTTTTCCAATTAAGAAAGGTCGGTCTAATCAGTGGAGGGTCCGGTTGAGCTGAACGAGACATGTTGTCACTTGATTTCTGGTTCACTTCTGACTGTGACCCTGAGTCATCCTCGGACACTTCTGAGTATTCTAAAGAAATAATAGAGGAGTGCCTAGAGGTGTAACTCGAGTCCACAGAATCAAAGGAAGATTCTTTACATTCGTCCAGCACAAGAAAGATCTCATCTTGTGGATCTATAGAGCTGAACGTCTTATGTGTCACAACTTCAAGAGTTGTAACGTCATCAGAGTTATTCTCGCCATCGATTACTGATGCAATGATTTTATTAGGGGCGTCTTGATTTATAACGGCCAGTAGTGCATCTAGTGGTTCCGATTGCAATTTGTCCACATCTTTATTGGATGAGGTTGGTCCAGTATCACTTGACGTAGAGGCAGCAACAGCTGACAGGCTGCTAGATTTAAACTTTTTTTGTTTTTCCCTTCCGGTATTGATTGTGTTTTCTTGCACGGACTTTTGTACAATTTGCATTTTTCTTAAAAAGGCCCGTGACCCCGTTTGTATTTTTTTTGTGGGTTTCTTTTTGTTTGTTTTTGGAAGAGGTGATATTCCCACTGAGCCTCGTTTAGTCAAATCAAAGATGTCAAAAGGAATACATGCCGGCGGTTCAGAGTTAGGAGTAGGCATCATATGATTTGGATCTAGTGTACCGCTATTGATTGGTTGTACTTCAAAATCGTGTCGTTGTTCTGTTTTTGGAACGTCAGTTTGTACAGTGCTGTCAATAGTTTGAGATTGTTTTGCTAGACTTGCAGGAGAGGGCAGCACTAGCGATTGTTTCTTTATTTTTTCATCTAGCATTCTTTTTGTGATGGAGGAAACAGTCTCCATTAAATTTTGTTTCTCGGCACGATCTGATCTTGCGACTTCGGCGAGTCGGCTTTGCCATATCCTCGATGTTTCCGCCTCATGATTTAAACGTTCATGGATAGTTCCAATAAAACTTTCTAAATACGTTTGCTTAGTCATAATCATTGCCAGTAGAGTGGCTTGATCTTTGGTAGAATCTACCATTGCTTCTTGTAATTTTAAAAAAGGAATCATAGCTACAGAAAGTACAGCGACTAGCGAGTTTTGTAGCTCCAACATCGTCGTAGGTAGTCTGTTTGGTTGGTCTTGAAAGTCGTCTGTTACTTCAGACATCTTAGGAGGTAAGAACGAGTCATGCTCTATATTATCTTGAATAGTCTTTGGAGAGGTTTTGATATGTGCATAGAGACCCTTAGAGACAATTGGGGTCGATGTGTTTATTTTTGGAGCTATTGTTAAATTCTGATTAGCTCCGATAATGTCTTCTCTTTTTTGTTGGGAATCCATGATTGCATTGATTTCAGTCATATCAAGCGATAACCGTGCAGTACGAGCTGGGAGTGGTTCTGGATTGTCATTGACAGTCGTTTTGTTTAATAAATAAGAAGATTGCCATTGTTGTTTTGCAAGTTTCGCTCGATCCCTAAGGGTTTGTGAATAGCTGGGGTCGTCAAATATAGAATTACTTTCCACTTGCGCAGGTTGGAAGAGCGGAAGTGGCGGCAAGACAGGATCCGGCTCGGTATTCTGGATTAACTGTATTACTGGCATTGCATTTCCAGAAGAGTGATGAATTGCTGTTAAATGCGAGGCCTGGTGATCTGCTTGCTGTGAATCAAACGCCAAATCTACATGCGGAGGGGAAGATAATTTCAGGGTTCGTTGTCCTTTTGTATTTATTTTAGTAGGACCATTATTTGCCAAGGATAGCGTTTCATCCAATTTGCCTTGGAGGCGAGTTCGTGGTTTGATGGGCTCCATTTGAAGGGTTATATCACTCGATGGGGAGGATAACAGTAGGATAGTGTCTTAGCCAGATATATTATTAGGAGCGAGTACTTACCGCACACAGCCGCACAGCCAACAACAGCCGCGCCCTTTACTCCACTGCGGGCTTCACGCCGCAAGGGCCGCTGCGTGCAGCTCTTATAGTTCTTCCTGTAGGTGTGGTCAAAGAAGGGTCACGTGACTCCAGTCACGTGACAGACCAGGAAGAAAAAGTGCTCACTTCAACTACTAACGGCTCCAGCCGTTAGACTAACACAAATCGGAGCAAGTCGCGGTTGCAGGTAAGGAGAGATCACAGCAGCCGCACAGCCAACAACAGCCGCGCCCTTTACTCCACTGCGGGCTTCACGCCGCAAGGGCCGCTGCGTGCAGCTCTTATAGTTCTTCCTGTAGGTGTGGTCAAAGAAGGGTCACGTGACTCCAGTCACGTGACAGACCAGGAAGAAAAAGTGCTCACTTCAACTACTAACGGCTCCAGCCGTTAGACTAACACAAATCGGAGCAAGTCGCGGTTGCAGGTAAGGAGAGATCACAGCAGCCGCACAGCCAACAACAGCCGCGCCCTTTACTCCACTGCGGGCTTCACGCCGCAAGGGCCGCTGCGTGCAGCTCTTATAGTTCTTCCTGTAGGTGTGGTCAAAGAAGGGTCACGTGACTCCAGTCACGTGACAGACCAGGAAGAAAAAGTGCTCACTTCAACTACTAACGGCTCCAGCCGTTAGACTAACACAAATCGGAGCAAGTCGCGGTTGCAGGTAAGGAGAGATCACAGCAGCCGCACAGCCAACAACAGCCGCGCCCTTTACTCCACTGCGGGCTTCACGCCGCAAGGGCCGCTGCGTGCAGCTCTTATAGTTCTTCCTGTAGGTGTGGTCAAAGAAGGGTCACGTGACTCCAGTCACGTGACAGACCAGGAAGAAAAAGTGCTCACTTCAACTACTAACGGCTCCAGCCGTTAGACTAACACAAATCGGAGCAAGTCGCGGTTGCAGGTAAGGAGAGATCACAGCAGCCGCACAGCCAACAACAGCCGCGCCCTTTACTCCACTGCGGGCTTCCACAAGAGGTTTGCGTAAGGGCAATGCAATCATGGGTGAGCTGCCCAGCTGCGGTAGGGGTTGGGGCTGGTCTAGATTCTCGAGTTTGACCAGAGGTGTGGTACTGTGATTTTCTCCTGCATTGCAACAGGGACCAAGGTGAAGGGACTGCCCCCCCTCAAAATCACCCCCAGCACCAAGATCCAATGGCTTGAGGTAACCCTTGGTCCCCCGAGTCAGCACCTTGCGGGTCCCCAGAAGCAGGTAGGGTATTTCATCACAGTAGATACTGTGAGGTGTCAGTAATGCAAGGTAGACAACTGCTTCTGTTTTTACCAAGAATGGACATTTTATTAAGAAACAAATTGGCAAATAAATCCTCGCCAATCCTACTCTATCAGGGAATTCCCTACCTGGTCTAAATGCTAAGGGAATAACCCCTAACATAAACAAACTGGTCCTCACACTAAACAACAAAACATTCAAAGGAAATCATTAACAACATAAAGGGATAAACAGTATTTAACCAGTATTTGGATGACCTTCACCTGTCCTGGGTAAATCCCTTCCCCAGGGGTTTTCAAAGTCAGTTCTCCAAATGTTCAAGGGAAAAAGAAAAGTCTTGTGCCAGTTCTTATGAGTTCCAAGTCAATACAAAAGTTCATCAAACAAAACGCCAATGGTAATAGTTCTTCAGCTTTCATTTGGAAAGATCCCCTTCCACGTTCAGCCAAGAGAAGAGTACCAATGGTAATCCTGGATGTCCTCTTTCCAAGATTAATAGTCACAGTTCAAGGATAAGGTTAACAACTTCTTCTTTGACAACTTTACAATGGAATAAGACCTCTGCAGTACATTTGGTATAATTGTCAGGATGCTTCTTCTTGAGTTGTTGCTTTCCTCTTGACAACTACCCTTGTACTACTGTTACTGTGGTAACAGTCTCCTTTGTTCCACAGACTACTACTACTTCAACCAACTTCAATGTTACATCCACTGACAGTTTATACACCACCACAATTCAGGCACTTCGGCTTCTTCTACAATTGTGCACTTCAACATTATTAGGCATATACAGATAAGACTATTTAACCTCTAAAGGTAGGCAAGGCACTCTTCTTTCCTATTATCCAAGAAAAGGGCAGCCTCTTTGCCTCTTCTGTCTGCCTTACTTTCACAGGTACTTCTACTTTTTCTACAATTTTGTACTGCAGAATTATTAGGCATATAAAGACAAGACACTTCGACCTCTACAGGAAGGCAAGACTCTCTTCTTTCCTATAATCCAAGAAAAGAGCAGCCTGTTTGCCTCTTCTGTCTGCCTTACTGTCACAAGTATAACCTGTCTCTGCTCCAAGACTGACTTTCTCTCAACTTCAACATTCTTTAGCATTACAGATTATATTATTCTGCATGACTCTGTTACAAGCACCCATCTCCCTTCTCCAGCTTTGTTCACACGTTCCTGGTACCAGTAATTACCCTGAAGCTGTATTGCCACTCTTCCAGCTTCAAATAATAGTGCCACACTTGTATCAGAAGACACTTGACCTTTAATGACCTCGTACACCAGATGGATACTTCTTAATAGGGCTGGTTTCACTATGGAAAGGGTTCACCTCTTGGCTTGGGTAATGCATGTTCTTCTAGTTAATACAGCAATTTCTGAGTTTAAAGAATAAATGTTCGGAATATTACAGCGTTCAATCTTCAAAGGAAAAACTGTTTTAAGTATACACAACCACTTTTTCAATTAGATTTTCAACTTTAAAGCGATACCTGTGATTGTATTCTTTTTCAATCTTACAGAGATGGTTCGAGATTCCTTTAAAGAAATACAATTGGCTACCTGAAACCTTCCTTTGATGATGCATTTCTTGTAACACTTTTGGAAGTCAGCGTTATGTGTCCGAAAAGCTTTATAACAAGCGTTTCCCTTTAATGAGAGACACGTGACCACTCCGGCAGCAGCAAATCGCACGTCAATGGAAAGAATAGGCTTTTCTTCTTACACGATCACTATTGCTCTCACTAATAGTGCACGTGATACATTTCCATTATTAGGAAGAACTTCCACAACAACAAATAGTTTATACTCACTTTAAAACGTACGCAAGTTACTTCTGAGCTGGTAACAGTTACTGACAAGTCTTGTAAAGTGAACCTGAACGTCAAGTTTCGCTCACCGGCTTCAGGAACACGGTGGTTGCAGACTACTTCACTTTACCGACTTCCTCAACTGCTTCTACTACTTCGGGCACTCTTGGCACCCACACCCTTCTGCAGTACCGGTGTCTCTGGTGCGGCCACGCTAGTTGGGAGTCTCATTCACTCCTCAATCCCTCAGCTTGCCGTCTGCTACAAGCTTCGGGCTTCAGCACAGTCGTGGTTCTGCAATCAGAGCTACTAGGCACACATGGGAAAAGCTCCACTCTCAGCACATCTTACTCAGTGCAGCCACGGCAATGCAGGGTTTGAGACCCCAGGACCCTCTCAGAACGTGCAGGTGAAATCTACTGTCTCCATGCTCCTGCGTCCTTTTTGTGATCACAATTTTTCGCAAATTGCCAGCCTCGTGCTCTGCTACTACTGCTTATATTGCCGGCCTTCCAACTCCTGTTCTAGCTCCTTCTCCCTCTCCTCTCTTGCTGCAGACTTTTATGCTTCACAGGTTTGGCAATTAACTTCAGGTGTGAGGCATTGTTTATTTTTGTTTAAAAATGTGTATACAACGCTTTAATTTTAAGCACTTTACATAAGACATATTTACATACATTGGTTTCAATTGCCTGACCTGTGCAAAGGCTATTAGGCTTAATTGCCTGACTACTACATCTACATGCCTCTTCAGCCTTCCTCTTTGTATCAGTCCCTACACGATTCTGGGACATGTACTTTACTTTATCAAAGTCATGTTTTTCACCTTTTTGAATATCTTTAAGGGTAGATTGAATTCCCTTAGTAATGGTAATAGAAGGACTGTCTGTTTTAACTTTGCTAGAGGAAGATGATTTAGAGAAGACAACATTTCCGCCATTCCTTGTAGTGTCCCTTTGGTAATGACGAGGGCATTTAATTTTAGGTACCAAAAAGTTTCCTTCTTTTTCTATAATATGTTTTGGTGTTACAACTTTAGGGTTTACCACGTTAGGTTCCATCGGAGGTTTAGAGAAATTAAAATGACAGTAAGCCATAACCTCTTCTGGTCCAGTGGTACGAGTCTTCCTATTAGAGGAAAAATACTGTGTCTCGTCCCACGGAATCGCCTCACTTCCCTGGGCCTTGACCCACCCAGGTGATCCTCCCGCAGTACACCACCCCTTGGGTTGGGATCAGGAAGCGTTTGCCTTCCCCAGACCACCCGGAAGGAGACTTAAGGAAGGGTTTCAGTGAGGGATCAGCAGGATTCTTCGCTATACTCAACGGATACCTGCTGGCTGTGTGACCATCTGCATAGTCCATCTCCCAACTACTAAAACTCCCATGCTAATAGTTTTGCCTCACAATGTGGCACTTCTAAACCAAAAATAAAAATACACGCCTTCTGCCTTAGATCCATTTTTAATTGTAAGCATCTGCCTTCAGATTTACTGGTGGTGTTGGCAAAAATGAAGAGATGTCCATCGTACTTTTCCTTGCAATCGCAATGTGCTCTGATATCAGGTAAGGAAAGTAGGAGACTGCATACCTTACAGAAAAGACCATGTACAACATCTGCCAATTTTTGAGTGCCTCCGATTCCAAGGCCCTGTTTGGTTGATATGATATGATATGGCATTTATAACGTGCCTGTACACAAGTGTTTCAAGGCGCGACGAGGCAAGGGGGCGAACAAAGAGAAGACAAAGACAACGATCTTACTAGGCCATGTGACAATGAGACCGCGCAAGTGCAGGGGAGGAAGGGAAAGGGTAAGTGCAGGGGGTTTTGGGGCGGGGCAGTGCAATACATAGGATCAACAGTAGCAAATACATAAATAAAAAAAGCAATTGTAAAAATGCGGCCAGCTAGTGGCAAGTGTAGGAGTAAGTGCAGACATCAAGTGTTGAGTGCTGGTGGGGACTGTAGGGATACAGACACAGCCCCCAAGTGCAGGGATTGCCAGGGAGGCAGTGCAGGTGCGCAGCTGGCGGGGGAGGGGGATCTGGGCCCAAGATCAGAGGGTAGCCAGGTGACCAGTGCAGTTACAGTCAGGAGTTCAGCAGGGGAGAGGAGGAGAGAAAGCAGAAGCAAAGAGGAAGGTCTTGAGGTGCTTCCGGACACATGAGACTCAGATACTACCCTGCCTTCCTTCCAGAAGAAAAAATAAATCTTCCTTAAACTTTTGAAGGTACGCCCCTGCACACTCACACCCAGAAAATACAGCCCGCTATGGAAAAAGGCCCAAGGCACTCTTGCAAGGATAACTAAGTATTTATTTCTACAGAAATATGGCCACATCAGCAAAGAACACTGCTGCCATGGAAGGTTCTGAGGTCTGTTGGCATGTGCAGTACATTATAAGCACAAACAGCATCACTACGGACGTCATCATATATAGTACAGTTCTACAATATGGATTGGCGGAGGCCTGTAGCTGTAGGGCCGGCTCCATATGGGATGCCAGGCCATTGGTCCATCTTCATCTGTTCATCCTTGTTCACGTGAGTGCTGCTGGGCTCATCATACACAGTGAGCTGACCTAACAATTAATTAGCTACTCTGACACGCAATGTTATTCTTCTGATTGTAACAATGCACCTAGCAGATACAGGGATGGGCTTTGGGGACGAGCCGAGGTCACCTTAACTCACACACACTTCACTTACTCCCAGACAGATCAGCAAACCCCAAGGTCCTCCACCTTAGTTTTAGGTTATAATTCTGATGCCACCATGCACCTTGCTGCACGAATCACGTGACCCATTCCTGAAGGCGCGATAGCCTTGGCTTCTGATCTTAGTGATTGATCGATGGGTGTAGAGGTTTTATGGTGGGTGGTGTGGGTTTGGATGGTGCTGTGGCATGTGGGGGTTATGGGATGAAAGCATGGCAAAGCTGTATTTCTCATGTGGGGATCGTTGGGGGTAGGAGGGCCTTGCTATCGGTTCTGCGGGATGGTACTGCTAAGAGGTGCTCTGCTCCCTTCTCATGACCTTGCAGGGTGCATTCTTCCCTGGCGCGAGGGGCTGTAACTTTCCGAACAATGAAGGAGGTCGTGGATTTACTGAGACCTGGCCAGGGTTGGGGTGTATTTCGCGCTCATACAAGGGGCCTAATACCAACACACAAAATGCTGTTTGCTGCGCTTGGGCCTATTTT
The DNA here is from genome assembly GCF_040938575.1 of Ambystoma mexicanum. Lineage (NCBI taxonomy): Eukaryota > Metazoa > Chordata > Amphibia > Caudata > Ambystomatidae > Ambystoma > Ambystoma mexicanum. The sequence goes on along the minus strand of NC_090936.1, from coordinate 849,939,124 downwards.
CTAAGATGGCTGTCATCTGCCAAGCTGGCGTTCATACCTGCAACTACCATATAGCTTATAATGCATGCACTAAGGTGATTGCGCACATCCCTTTATGGGCACCTCCCTGCCCCCTGGATGTGCTCTATTAGCATCTAGGTCTTGTTCGGTATTGCGTAGGGGGTGGGAAGAACCTCTCTCCTTCCCAATATTCCCCCTTTTGTTAATCCTAAATGAATGAACGCCCCCACAGTGTCACTCGTTTGGTGACGCTAAAGACTGCTTTATTAGTGGCTCACACCTCTGTATGCAGGGTTAGTGAGCTGCAGGCGTTCTCTTCGTGCAAGCCCTTCACCATGTATCACAACAAGGTCATCTTGAGCACTCACCCAAACTTCTTGCCCAAGGTGGTCTCTCCCTACCATCTGAATCAAGAGATCTATCTGCTGGTGTCCTTCCCGAACCCACAGTCGGAGGCAGAGAGGGCTCTACATTCCTTTGACCTCAAGAGGGTTCTCAAGTTTTATCTCTCTTGGACTAAATCCTTCCGGAAGTCTGAGGCATTGTTTGTGACTTTTGGGGGCTCCTCCCATGCCTCTCAGGCTTCCAAGGCTTCAATCGCTGGTTGGATGGCTCAGGCCATCTCGGAGGCGTACACGGGCATTGGCAAACATATTCCTGAGGGGATTCATGCCCATGCGGTCAGAGCTAAGGCCACAGCTGTCGCATTTCATAGACCTGCTTGTTGGGATGTCATCAGCAAGGCGGCTACTTGGCCCACTCCGTTGGCCTTCTGTGAGCACTACTCGCTGGACACCAGCTCCAGGCGCAGTGCAGAGTTTGGTCAAGCGGTTCTGAAGAACCTTTTTGCTTCTTCCTAGATATGGGACAGGTTGTCACAGCTCCGCCCTATGTTCTTGTTTGGTGGAATCACCCGCAAGGATGGAGGAAAGGGGACGGGACGTATGAGTAATTAAAGTTACCCACTGTAGTGACTAGAGTACTCATAGCGCATAGTCCCCTTTCCTTCATACGTCCCACCCACCTTCCCCCGCTAGTATGCCAATGGCTTATAGGTAATAAGAGTAGCCAGGTATCTAAGCGTCCGATGTGTTCAAAGGGGACTGAGGTAAGGCACCAGAGGGCGGGGCTATACTAAATTTAAAGGGGGGGCTACATTTTTCACTGTCATAGGTTCGGGTACCATCCCCATATTGGGGGACGTCCCACAAGGATGGATGAGAGGGGACTTTGGACTATAAGACTCTAGTCACTATGGTGAGTAACTTTAATTAGCTAGCCGTCATAATGCGTCATTGTTTAGTGTATAACTAGGGTTACTTATTGGGGTTTTGTTTACGCCTGTTTGTACTGCAGTGTGAAGCATACATTATGGTGCCGTTTTTAGGATGGAGAGTTTTTACTATATGCACAAGATCACTCATGCTTAAACAGCAGGCATAGGTGTGTAGTCATGGTTAAAAATACACTATGGCACTCATGCTCATCTTAAATGTTGGCTATCTGCACATTGTGCAGTGTGGCCGTATTTTCGAAAATAAATACAGACTTTTAAAATACAATGAGGGATCATTGGGAGGGGTCATTTAGACAGCATCCAATATCACTGAAACACACATAAAAGTGTGATGCGCCCGTTCAAGAAACTGCTCTCCCTTCTCTCTCTCAGGGTTTTCCAATGGACCTTGGAGGTGGGGGTAGAAGACATGCTTTTTAATAGCACCAGATACATGAACATATGTGGTGCTAATGTTTCTTGAGTATATGTACTTATATTTAAAATTTTAAAGTGAGCGTCATTGCGTAGCTATGGAAATCACGTTTAATAGCACACCCAGTCGGACAGTGCACAGTTAATTTTTCACGAACATTTGCCTAAGATCACACATGGTGTGGAAAAACATTAACTTTTTGGAAAAAAAAACATTTTGGATTCGTGTTTATTCTTGCCTAAAATCACACATGGTGTACCAATGCAATACAACTTTTTAAAGGATAAGAATACTTTAAAAAAATGCTTTCATTCTTCTACAATCAAGAAAGAACAGAATGATGACACCACTTTTTATGGAGAACAGTATTTCAAAATACTATCAAATGGACTGCCTGTGAATTCCATGCACGCACGTGTGTGGCTACAGAGGACTCATTCATGAGTTTGAGTACTCCAAAGGACTGGTTTGAAACCTGGCAGTGTTCCTTCCATCTCAAAGCATCCACCAAACATTATGCTTGAGGTGGTGTGTCTTTGAAAACCATCAGCTACTTCTGTCACAGAAAATCAACACCTCAAGTGACTCGGAATCTCAATGCTTTAAATGACTCTGAATTTCAACACATCGAGTGACTCTGAATTCTGTATCAGCATGGCACTAGTGACTCAGCATTTCATCATTGCACTAGTGAATCAGAATTTCAACATGGTACAATTGACTCCCAATTTCATCAAATCACAAGTGAAACTTTTCAGGAAGGTCTGAAAAACATCTAATGTTTTGGATATACCTGTTTGAATTCTAAAAGTGTACATACAATTCGTCTATTCGTCTGTGCATAGGATGCATACATCTTATGTAAACCAAAGCCCAACAAAGACTTTGGGCCTCATTACAAGTATGTCGGCCCGGAAATAGCATTGCCGGTATATCCGTACTGGCACCTTTTTCGAGACCGGTGTAGTCCGAGTAGCGATGCCGGTCCTACTGCCATCCTCAGGGACCCGCAGCACCCGGCAACACCATTGCCGGTTCCTGCAGTGACACGCGGTAGCTGTGCCAGTGATACCGGCATGGCAGAATCAAGTTCACATTCCGAGGTGCACGTTAACGCAAATACCGGCATGTACTTGCCGGTAATAACGTAAAAATGATGCTGCAAACACTGGCATCGCGGACCCAGCATTAAGTGGATCCCGGTGTGTCCAATCATGCCAGAGGTGCACAAAATGAGCCCAGGTGGGGCCAATGGCCTGTGCAACAACACAAAAGGACCATTCCAATACCCACACCCCTTTCAAAACCACTAGCAGCACTGGAGCTGGAGGACATGCCTGCAGAGCTACTGATTCAAGAGGCAGTGAGGCGGAGGCGCATGAGGAGAAGGAGTGCCATCATGGCACAGCACATCCCCAATGTGCAGCAGGTTGTACCCCGCAGGCAGCCAACAATCCCTCGCCTAAGGGCCACCCATGTTCAATTGCACACTCGCTCAGATCCACACCATGTGCTGGCTAGACAGGGACACCATCACCACGATAGTGGACCTGATACATGATGACCTGGTGAGCCTAATTAACACACGGACAGGAGCCTAATTAACACACGGACAGCCACCCCCCCTTGCTGAAGGTAGTGTCTGTGCTACACTTCCTAGCCTCAGGGACATATCAGCACACAGCGGGGCAGCTGCATGGAATCTCCCAACCCTGTTTCTCCCATGTCCTCTTCCAGGTGCTAGATGCACTTCTGTCACACGTACGCGACCACATCAACTTACCACGGACTGCGGAGGAGGTGAATGCAACTAAAATAGCATTCTATGCACTTGCAGGCATGCCTAATGTAATTGGTGCGGTCGACTGCACACATGTAGAGCTGGTGGTCAGGCATGCTGTGGAGGTAGTGTACCACAACAGGAAGCTGTACCATTCGCTGAATGTACAGATGGTATGGGATGCCTGCCAAGTAATCACACATTGCTGTCCAAGATTTCCTGGCTCTACACATGACTCTGTGGTGCTGCGCAACTCCACGCTGCCCCGCTACATGGCACGACACGCTGGACAGCGTATCTGGCTGCTGGGTGAGTCCAACTACAAGGCCATGTGGAGTGTTGAAATGGGGGGAGCAGTAATCAGCACAGTCAGCCTGGCTGCTGGGGGATTCCGACTACAAGGCCATGTGGAGTGTTGAATTGGGGGGGGAGTAATCAGCACAGCCAACCTGGCTGCTGGGTGAGTCCAACTACAAGACCACGTGGAGTGTTGAATTGGGGTTGGGGGCAGTCATCTGCACAGCCAACCTGGCTGCTGGGTGGTTCTGACTACAAGGCCATGTGGAGTGTTGAATTTGGGGGGGGCAGTAATCAGCACAGCCACCTGGCTGCTGGGCGGTTCCGACTACAAGGCCATGTGGAGTGTTGAATTAGGGGTGGGGGTAGTAATCAGCACAGCCAACCTGGCTGCTGGGAGGATCCGACTACAAGGCCATGTGGAGTGTAGAAATAGGGCCTGCATGAGATGCATTACCACTGGATGTGCACACTGCATGCAACAATCCATCATTACTACAGCTGCAACATTCCGTTACCTTCAACAAACATCTGTGAAAGTACACAGAGGCTGGATAGGCCATCGAAAGGCAAAGGTAGATGCAGAATAAGACCAATGTACCTTACTACCCGCAACCTGCACATCAACATACCTCACACATACAACATGACATGACCATACACAGCGTTGAGAGTTCAAGAAATGTGCCAGGGTCAAGGTGTAATTGAAGGTGCAACACAGTGGTAGCATGCCAAATCGCAAGGCCTTGACAGTCATGCCTCCATGCATGTAAAACATACAGTACTTACACAACTACATGTAATTCAGGCCAAAATAAAACACAGAAACCACATGTACCAGAATGCACCACACCATAGTGACCATAAATGACTAGCAAAAACACATTCAAGTCGCAACACAAGTCATGATGCACAGCCAGAGATGAGAGTAGCTGTTGCACTGATGTATTTAGTGACTGCGCACGCATTTCACAGGTACACGGCCTGTTTGTTCACTTCTCATGTCCCCTTAAGGGACACCTCCAAGTAGAATGCGTTAGGAGCAGTTTGTAAGAAATGGAAATATCTTCACTACTGAGAATACATGATTTTCATTTTGTGGGCTCACCCAATTCAGCATTTATCATACATGAATACACTCACCCACCCGTATTGCCATTATGTAACCCTTAACCCCTCACACATCCAGTCGAAAGATATGTGTTCTCGTCAAATGGGTTACGATATTCAAGGATGTCTACATGAAGGATTGCAAATAGGGATGGCATACCATGAATCCCACTAAATCACCAATGCTAATCACGTTAATGCCCAAAGTACTGTTGTACCGGGACAGTCCACCTTCATTTATAATACATCAATATATCTTACATCAATTGGCGTCAGTCGTACGGACATTGCAGAGGCCAACTTGACTGTGATTGGTCCATGTGAGGGCAACTGCACTACACCCACCCCACCCCCCTACACATATCCTGCCTAAGTTCCCTTGGAGTACACTAAAGAGAAGATATGCTATGTAAATACATTATTGCCTGTGCATGTTAGTATTCTCAAATGGACACCATACAGCCTATAGCAACATGAAATGTCAAAGTAATTGACATGTAATCTCTCTCTTGTTCCCGTGAAGGTGATGCCGGGTATTCCCTGATGCCATGGCTCCTGATCCCCATCCGGCAACCCCACAACAGGCACGAACAGGCGTACAACCGTGCCCATGTACAAACTCACTGCACCATTGAGCAGACGTTTGGCCTGTTGAAGGTTCCGCTGCCTCAGCAGATCTGGGGGAGCCCTCTTTAACTGATCTGAAAAGGGGAAAATTGTGCTGGTATGTGCCATGTCCCCCTGCCCCCCGACATGGACATGCTGCCACCAGAGGCAGAGGATGATGATGAGGATTATGATGAGGATAATGTACAGCGCCACGATGGCAATGATGGACGTGCCACACAGCGAGAACTAATTCACCACTACTTTTGACCAGCTATAACAGACGTGGCACTGGACATGGATCCCACTCGGCACTGGACATGGATCACACTGGGCTCTAGACATGGATCACAATGGGCACGTGACACTGTACATTGTACATGAATATATGTACTCACACTCAAAGAGCAATGTCCAGTCAGGTTTTTTTGCTACACCAGATGTATTGTGAGAAGATTAATTATGTACATTAGTGAATGTCATTACCTAAAACTACTATCCCGTCCTACTATCCCCACATCCCTCCCATCTATCCCTCCCCACACGCACCACATCCCCGTCCTATTTATGCCTCCTTTTTGTTGGAGGTGTATGCCCCCCTGCCGGGCGAGTGAGCCGCTGCGACCGACGCAAAGGGCTGCTTTGCCAGAAACGAGTTTGTGTTGTGCTGGAGGATGGCCCCAGTGGCATTGTAATGTGCCGTTGTTCAGCTATTGCCTAGACCAACACAGCTATGGACACCACAAGGGGTGAGATGCTGCCATTGCCCTCCCTCACACACCGTGCACGATGGTACACACCCTTCGTGGCTCTGCCCAGCATGCGTGCAGTGTTCCTGGTGGTGTCCTGCATTGTCTGGCGCATGAGCTGTGCTTCTGCAAGGTATTGCTGCACCATCGTGTGCATTGCCTCTTAACGTTCCTTCATCCTTGAGAGGCACCCCTCAATGTTGCATACATTACGCATTGGTGGATGTTGGATGAGTTGTGGGCTATGAGGGCCATGGGACTAAAGCCAGCAGCATCCACATAGCTCTGGTCACTAGGTATGTCCTCCACACCACGTTCATCCCCAATGTTGTCCGCTTCACCCACTTGTGGAAGTGGTGCAGGTTCACCCTGCTGGCGGGGTGGTTGTCCAACAATTACATCCTGCTGGTGAGGTGGCTGTCCAACAATTACATCCTGCTGGTGTGGTGGCTGGCCAACAATTACATCCTGCTGGCAGGGTGTCTGGCCAACAAGTACATCCTGCTGACAGGGTGGCTGGCCAACACGTACATCCTGCTGGTAGGGTGGCTGACCAACAAGTACATCCTGCTGGCGGGGTGGCTGGCCAACAAGTACATCCTGCTGGCGGGGTGGCTTGGACGCAGGTGCCTCCTGCTGGCGGGGTGGCTTGGACGCAGGTGTCTCCCGCTGACGGGGTGGCTTGGACGCAGGTTCCTCTTGCTGGTGGGGTGGCTTGGACGCAGGTGCCTCTCACTGGCTGGGGGGTTGGGATGAAGGTGCTGTTGGCCGCTCCGGTCTGCTGGCAGATGTGCTGGTCTCCTGGCTGGAGGTGGTGGTAGTCCTGCGGCGGGTCCGTGCCCTGGTGCCCCTGGATGTGGTTGGCAGTTCCCCGTCATTGCCAGATGATGTTCCTGTGGGGGACAGCAAGGCAGGGCATCAGTGACGGGTGTGTATCCATCAGACAGACATCAAAACTAGTACTTTCTGAATCATGTGCATTGTCATGGACTTGGTGGAGGGCATGGCATGGTGCAGACATGTATGGTCGGGATGCTGTGTGGGTGCATGGGTTGTGTGGGTACATGGTGTGAGCAGTGTCTGTTGCCTGGGGTACTGGTGTTTACCGGTTTGTGTGTTTGGGGCATGCCACACAAGCTCTGTGACATGTGGCTGATTGTGAGTTGAATGTGCTTCACATGTAAACTGCTGCCTATGGCAGTTGCTGCGTTGATGGGGATTTTTCGTGATGTGACATGGTGTGAGGGAAAATTGTGGCCCATGTGTCATTGATGTGTGCATCTTGTCATGTGCTGTTGCTGGGGGTATGTGACACTGACGTCACTTTGGCCATGCGGTAGCACAGCGGTGACAACAGTGTGTGTCTGAGTGCATGCAGATGGAATTAGTGGGTGCAATACAGGGGACCTGTGTGATGTGTGATTGGTGTACGGGTGGGGTGGGCGGGCAAGTGCAATGAGCATGTGTGCAACAAGGTTGACGGTTGGTTAAATGCCAGCAGGGCCTCGGGTTCTACATACTTGACATATTGGCCTAGCCATTTTCACTGGGGTTACAGGTTGTGTGATGTGGCTTTGGCCTTACAGGTACTCACCGGCATCATTGGAGGACACATCTCCAGCCTCTGCATCTCCGACTCCCTCTATCGCCTTCATGTGCATGACAGTGCTGCACGTTTCCTCCCATGCCCTCAGTTTAATAGGGGAGGGGGCTGTGCCTTGGGTGCGCTGTGCGGCAAGGAGGTTGCGCACACAGAGACGTAGATCGTCCCACCTCTTTTTACAGTCCTGCACTGTCCTGCGTGTTGTCCCCACTGCCGACACCTTACGGGCAACCACCTCCCATATGGCCTTCTTCCGGATCTGCGTTTGTTGACGTAGATCTGTGCAGAACAATTAATCTGAGTGTTCTACAAGTGTTTCAGCAAGCATGTTAAGTTCAGGTTCACTGAACCTGGGATTGCGCTTTCGGGCAGCAGGTAGCCTTGTAGACATGTATGAGTATATGAGTGATCACTCAGGTTTAGCATCACACTCCTGTGGACTGAGGATTGCAATGGATTGTGTTTTTATAATGGCTGCCAGTACGTTTCCTGTTCCAGCGATGACATTATTTCTGGTGCCGGTATTACCAGTAATAGTGGTATGCGCGAAGCCGGATTTGGAGTCAGCAAGGATGCCGGCATGGGGGGGTTTTGGCCCGTTACCGGCATGCCAGTGCTACCGTTTCCGGCATGCCGGCATGCACGTGCACACTGACTCGGAATCACCCGTTGAATCGGGTAGCAGTGCTACACGGACACTGTAGCACCGGCATGCCAGTAATTCTTTATTTTTACCAGACAACCCGTAATGAGGCCCATTATACTGTCTTACAAAGACATCACAGAGTGGAACAATCTCCTTATTCCGTAGAAAACAAGGATACAGTTTCAGGAATAGTATCTCAAATGTTTGCGTGGCCGCTCTGCCATTCTACAATTCTGAGCCATCAGATAAATCAGTATTTTTAATTTGTGATGTACTGTCAATAATTGCTAATTGAAGATACAGCACTGAATTCAACTGAAAATCGCCTATAAAACATTTACGCAAAACTTCTGTTTTTCTTGCAAGACCTACAAACTGCATGTGTCAAAAATTTCAACTACTGCTCACTTTGAATTATTGGCCAAGAGATGGATCATATTTCAGAATCACAATATTCGATCCATATTAAAAGTTGATTCATGGAAATAGCCAGCACTAGGTTTTTAACAGCCTTTAAAGCTGAATTCAAGTATCAGCTAATCGAAGGAGTGGATGCCAACAGGGCAAATGCGATTTGAATATTATGCGGCTCAATTACAGTCTTATTTGTGCATCTATGTACTGGAAGCTATGGCATGCAAAGGGGATGTCAGAAGGAAACGTCTCTTCTAGTCATTAAGTGAACATCTGGACCTGTGCTTCCTGGTCAGCACAATAGTCTGCACAGGCAGAGTAAGTGCGTAAAAATACATTTAACAGTTTGGGATACAGCAAATAGGTCTGACGGCGATTTTGCCGTTTTAACAATGCAATTAAGGGGTGAATACAAGGGAGAACAGACAGACAATCCCAAGGCGAGGGGAGCACGGATCAAGCAAGTGCACAAAGAGTACAGAGGGTCACAGGGCGGGGAAGGATCAAGTGCACCCGGTCACTTGAGACTGGGGTAAGTGCAGAGAGAGGAACTCTCTTGGGTTAATTTCTAAAGTGCATTGAGTGTGGGTGGGGTGTAGGGTCCCGGGGCAAGTGTGAGAGAGGACTGGCAGGGGTGCCGTGGACCAGTGAGACTCTGAGGTACACCCGGTGGCCAGTCAGCATGCTGTAAGGAAGAGGAGGTAGAGAGGGAAAAAACAGAACTAGGTTACAAGGGTAGAGGGAGAGAGAGAAGGAAGAGGAGAAGAGGAAAGTCTTGTGCAGTTTATGGAATTTAAGGAGATCCGTCTCAAGGCATACGGTGGCAGGGAGGCTATTCCAGAGGGAGGCACCTGCGGAGTATAAGGATCCCCCTCCAAATCTCTGCTTGGAGAACCGGCTCACGCGCAGAAGGTTGGAGGTAGATGAGCAGAGGGCTCGTGAGGTACAGTATTTAGGTAGGCAGCATTGCATTTAGGTAGGTCCCAGGCCCCAGAAAGCCTTGTGAGCAATGCAAAGGGTCTTGAATTTGATCCTTGCAGCCACCGGGAGCCAGTGAAGGGATTTCAGCGCCGGAGAGATGCAGTCCCTGGGCTTGAGGCCAAGGATAAGGCTTGCGGTTCTGTTCTGGATGAGTTGCAGAGGGCGCAGGGCAGAAGAAGGGAGGTTGAGGAAGAGGCTGTTGCAATAGTCCAGCCTGGAGAGAACCAGTGCTCTGGAGACAGTGAGCCTCTGGGGGAAAGTGAGAAAAGGGGGAGTACCTCTTAGGAGGTGTAGCTGATAGTTAGATTTTTTAGAGATGTCTGAAATGTGAGAGAAGATGGAAAGAGTGGTGTCAAAGATGACCCCAAGGTTTCTTGCATTGCAGGTGGGTGCGGACGCAGGGCCAAGGGAGGCCGGCCAGAGTGACAGTGGGTAAGTGGGAGCAGGGGTCCCAATGCGAATGATCTAAGTCTTAGTGGCGTTGAGGAAGAGGTCGTTTGCAGCATACCATGACTGAATAGCGGACAGACAGTCGGATATGAGTGAGGATGAGGAGGTGACTGAGGGTAGCCTGAAAGGTTACTTGTGTGCCATCTGCCTAGCACTGGAGGTTAGAGGTGAAAGTGACAAGCACACGTGCCAGGGCAGCCATATAGACTTTGAAGAACCAGGGGGATAGGTTAGATCCCTGGGGAACGCCACAGGTTGAGAGAGTGATAGTCGAGTGAGAGGCTTTGAGTTCCACCTGGGATGGGCAGTCAGAGAGGAAGGAGGTTAACCACACCAGAGCCTGACCTGTGATTCCCAGGGTGTCATGGAGACGTGCGATCAGGATGCTGTGGTTAAGGCAGAAGAGAGGTTAACAAGAATGAAGATAGAGGGGGTTTTAGTGTCAAAATATGAGAGCAGATCTTTACGGGTGTTCAGAAGAGCAGTTTCCGTGCCTCTGGGTGCTCTAAAGTCAGATTGATGGCAGTGGAAGGAACCAATAGATTCAGCGTGGAGGGCCAACTGAGAGATAGCCAGTTTCTCCAGGAGTTTGCCCAGGAAAGGAGTGATGGAGATAGGGCGGTAGTTCGCTGGAATGGATGGGACGGCAGAGGGTTTTTTGAGCAGAGGGTGCACAAGGGAGTACTTAAGGGCAGTAGGGAAAGCTCCAGTGGAGAAGGAGAGATTGCAGAGATCAGCCAAGGCTAGGGCGAGGGAGTCGATATTGTCGTTAATGGTTTTGGAGGGGCAGGGGTCCACCTGTTAGAATGAAGCCTTCATAGATCGGACTTGTCTGGTGACCTCTTCCGGTGTGACGGGTGAGAGAGAAGAGAGGGTAAGTGGAGGGGGGCCAATGGAGGCTCAGGTGTTGTGTATGCTGTGGTGTGGAAGAGAGGGTGGAAAGGATGTCTTGGGTTTTTGTGGTGAGGTCTGCAGCCAGGGCCGAGCAAAGGTTCTGGGTGGGTGTGACAGAAGAAGAGGCTGCTGCAGGATTGGCCAGTTCCTTGCAGACTTTGAAAAGTTTGTTTGTGTTGTTTGATGCCGCGTAGATGCAGGCTTGAATAAAGACTCTTTTCTTGGCACGGATGCAGAGTCGATAATGCCTTTGAAGGAGGTGGCAGGGCAATTTGTCAGATGGTTTGCCCGACGCATTCCATTTCCATTCAGTTGCCCTACACTTGCGTTTAAGGGCAGCCAGGTCGAAGTCGTACGAAGAGTTGCACTTTCTGGAAGGCTTCATTTGGACCCTCATCACAGGGGCAAGAGTGTCAAGAGTGTTGGAGATAGAGCGATTGAGGTTAGCGAGTGCTGTGTCACGGTGGTGTCAGCCGAGGGAATGGGTAGAGAAGAGTAGGAGTAGGCAAAAGCAGCCTCTGTCACTTTTTTCATGGGTCTGGTGACTTTGAAGCCAAGTGGCTGTGCCTTGCTGTAAGAGGAGAGGAGTGCTTCAGGTGTGTTGAAAGAAGACAGTGGTCAGTCCAAGAGAGGGATGTAGTGAGAGGGATAGAGAGAGGGATGTCTGTAGAGATGAGAGCATCCAAGGTGCAGCCGGCAGTGCGTTGGGCCAGATAGTAGGCTAGAGAGGGCGAGCGAGTGACAAAGATTGTGGAAAGGATCTGAGGAGTCAGAGTCCAGATGGATGTTAAGATCACCCATCAGGATGAGTTGAGAAGAGGAGGAGAGTAGTGAGGAGGCCAGGTCAGCCCATTCAGAGAGGAAGAGAGTGGACTGACCTGGTGGCCGATAGAAGGTGGCCGTAATGAGAGACGATTTTGGGGATAGTGAGTCTGCAAACTAGGCACTCGAAGGAGGAGTAGGCCTGAGTAGGGATGATGGACACAGGTATCCATTCTGGGGAGATAAGCGCCACTCCCCCACCTGTCTTCTTATGCCTGGGTACAGGGAGGATTTTGTAGCCTTCAGGGAGCAGTGTGTTAAAGCTCGTGACGAAGCTATCCTTGAACCAGGTCTCAGTGATGGCAAGCACATCAAGATCCATGAGTTCGAGGAGGTTGCAGATGTCAGGCGAGTGTTTGATGGCAGAGCGAGTGTTGAGAGTGGTAATGTGGAGCAGCTTGCCATCTTTAAGGGTCTTTCTCGGGGGGCACAGGGGACAGTGGTCCCCCCAAAGGGTGACATGAGGGCCAGAGAGATAGTGGAGGATGGCGAAGGAACCAAGGCTGGCAGGGGAGTCAGGAAAGTACGGCAGGGCAGGGGCACCTGTACCGGGGGGGAGGAGGAGGAGGAGGAAGGCACAGAGGGCAAGGGAGCCTGTGCAGAGGAGGAAAGCACAGAGGGCAAGGGAGACTGGGCGGAGGGAGAGGTGAGGTTGAAGAGGCGAGGGAGGTGCCTGTCAAAGAGAAGAAGGTCGGTTTGAGGACCCTGGACCATGATGGCTTCATTGAGATAAACATTAATGATGATTATGGAAAACTGCTAAGAGGTCAAGGAGAACCTCCCAGTGAGTGCCACCATTAATGGCAGAAGAAGCGATAGGAGAGAGAAAGCTGACCAGGTTTGTTTGTTTGTTTGTTTGTTTGTTTGTTTGTTTATTTATTTGGTAATGCGCACAGAACCCTTAGGTAGCTGGGCGCAACAAGACGAGTAAACTTAAAGCTTAGTTACAGAGCATGTCAGGTACATATACATACATACAAGAAATATAAAATTACTGCCACTTCCAAGTTACAGTAGGAAGCTGGTGGAAGTGGTAGAGTGGTGGAAGCTAGGGGTCATATATTATATAATACATGTTGCAGTAGACAAGTGCAGTAAGTAGCAAATACAGTGAATGTGGTAAAGCATAACAGATATCAGGTAGGGGGTGCAGTCTAAGTACGGGGCAGGTTAGGAGTTGTTTGTTCGTAGCCATTTTAGTACATTGCGTCTAAATTTAGGGTAGGGTTTGTGCCATTCTGAGATCTGAAGGGAGAGCATTCCAGGATTGCGCTGAATTGACCGGGAAACTGGAGCCACCAGCTGTGATTTGTTTGAATCTGGGGATCTCTAGAGTGTAGGCATTGGCAGATCTCATAGGGCGAGTAGCAATTCTATTTATTCTTTCTGAGAGATATGGTGGTGCTAAATTGTTCAGGCACTTAGATGTGAGTGAGACTGTTTTAAGGAGGATCCTGTCGTTTATTTTTAACCAGTGGACATCTCTTCTAAATTTAGAGACATGGTCTCTTTTAGGAATATTCAGAGCTGCTCTTAGGGCATTATTTTAATCTTTGAATTGTATCCGTAATGTATTTATTGGCACCTGAGTACAAGGCATTACAATAATCCAATCTGGACATTATAAGAGCATTGGCCAAGGTAATACAACTAGTTTCGGAGAGAAATGGTCCGCAGGCTAGGATGAGTTTGCAGGTGTAGGCTGTTGTAGATGCAAGAGAGTTAACTTGTTTCTTAAGGGTGAGTGTGGAGTCAAGGTAGAAGCCTAAAGTTTTAACAACAGGCAACACCTTGATGGAGTTATTATCAATGTTGAAGGAGGCATAGCTAGGGCTACGTTTTTTGAGGTTCGCCTCTGAGCCTAGGATCAGTATCTCGGTTTTGTCGTCGAACAGGCAGAGGCCGTGGGATGCCATCCATGCCTGAATGGGGAGGTATATCTTATTTACTAAGGCTGTGTCCTCAAGAAAGTTCCCTGAAAGGGGGATGAGGATCTGGGTGTCATCTGCATAATTTATGTAGGTGACACCCAGTTTGTCCAACTTATCAAACAAAGGCTTAATAAAAATGTTATACATAGTGGGTGAGGCAGAGGATCCCTGAGGTACTCCGCAAGACATTTGAATGGGGTCAGCGGAGTCTGAGGGGGAAAAGACTCTCATTGTGCGGTTAGCTAGAAAGGACTGGACCCAGGTTATGGCATCTCTTGAGAAATGGGCAGCCGACCTGAGGTGGTTACATAAGACTGCATGATCCACCATGTTGAAGGCTGCTGATGGGTCCAGGAGAAGTAGCATAGCTGTTTTCCCATTATCCTTCAGCTCGTCAATTTGGGTCTTAACGTCTAATAAGGATGTTTCCGTGCCATGAAGAGGGGGGAAGGCAGATTGCCGTGATCCTAAAAAGTGATTAGCTTCCAAGTATTCCTGAATTTGAAGGTAAGCTATTCTATCGATAATTTTAAGTAAGAAGTGGATAGTAGTGATTGGTCTCTAGTTAGTTGGGATGGTCGGGTCTAATGTTTGTTTTTTTAGCAAAGGGAGGACCCAAGATTCTTTAAGGTTATTGGGCACTGTGTTGGTCTTGAAGGAGGCATTAATAAGCTTAGAGAGGAAAGGGGCTAGGTCTCTAGCTGCTTCCTTTATGATTTGGGCTGGGCAACTGTCTCCCTTACAATTCGAGGGTTTTAGGGAGAGTATGATTTTCTCCGTCTCGAGGATAGAGATTTTCTTGAAGCTGAAAGCTATGGTAGTTCTGTCCTGCGTGGGTTGTGGGGGTTGCTGCTCAGATGGGGGCAGCGAGGCTTTCTTGTTAGCTATTTTGAGTTGGAGTGAGGCCATTTTATTTGACAAGGCATTTTGTATGTCAGTACACCATGGCTCATCCTTCGGGACATTGTCGGCCGGGGGGATCCGTGATTCCATTTCACAAAGGAAAGTTCCTTGGTGTCAGACTTAGCCTTTGAGATTCTTTTGTTAAATGTGTTCTTTTTAGTATTAATTATTTCTTTTTTGTAGAATTCGGAGTGGTCGTTAAGCTTGACTTTATTATCGTCAGTGGGGGAGTGACGATAAATGGATTGGAGCTTTCTTTTTTCTAGTCTTAATTCTTTGAGTTGGGGCGTGAACCAGGCATTAAAATGAGATTTTTGTCTGCCTTTACGAAGTTTGACAGGTGCAATAATGTCCAGAGCCTTATTCATGGCATTATTAAATACCTCCACTAGTAGGTTGGGGTCTGTGTTGCTGTCAGAATTGTTGATGGAAGGAAGGAGATAAGGGAGTAGTTTTTCCGCCGTGATATCATTTTTGCTTCTAGTTGCGAGTGGAGGTGCCGTAGCAATAGTTTTAGGGCTAAGGAGATCTAGTGTGGTGGAGAAGGTAATTAGATGATGGTCAGTCCAGGATTGCAAGGCAATATCTGTAATGGCAATGTTGCAGTTCAGATCGGCCTCCCAGTCGAGGGTCCTTCCTTTGATATGGGTAGGGGAAAGGACTTTTTGTATGAGCCCCTGATCCTTTAGTAGAGCTGCTATTGATTGGCCATGTTTGTTGTCAGTGTCATTAAAGCCAAGATTAAAGTCCCCCAACAGCAGGGTTTGTGAGTAGTCTTTTGAATTATTGGCTAGAAGGTTAGTTAAGTCCTCCTCAAACGTTCCCACAGATCCCGGGGATCTGTATACCAGGTGGATGGTTAACGTGCAGTTATTGGATAAAGGAAGTTTAGCTGTAAGTATCTAGCATGATGGGCAAGATGGTGATGTGGCAAGTCTGATAGGTAAGTTAGTTTTAGATAGCTAGGCCGCCACCTCTGGCGTTAGGTCTGTCGGCTCTAAGTATGTGGTAGCTATCTGGTACGGCTACCATAAGGGTCGGTCCTGCTGCCTCATGAAGCCAGGTCTCAGTTATGGCAGTTACTCATGTAGTGAATCCATATATCAGGTGAGTTAACGAAGAAGAGGATGTCAGTGATAGTCTCTCTGGCAGAGGCTGTGACATAGGTGTCTGCAATAGGAAGGCCTGGGTTGGAGCCCAATATATCCTTCTTAAGTTTCTTCCGGCCAGATTTAGTGATAGGAGAAGGATAGGAGATAGTGAAGCAGTTGGAGAGGATAGGAGAGACAGATAGCAACATGGTTGGCTGAAATGGAGGGAGGGGTAGACTTACCCGGATGAAGCACTGATGCATTTGTAGGTAGGGGTTAGGGAGCGGTGGGGGGAACAAAGGGGGGAAAGACAGAGGGAAGCGCACCAGCTAGTGAAGAACAAAAGCAACACACAAGGCACAACTAAATTCAGTTTTCAGCTGAACAGGTGAAATACATGCAGCAACTGGGCAAGGCTAAATTCGATTTTCAGCAGGGCAAGGTGAAACACATTCAGTAACTGGGCAAGGCTAAATTCGATTTTCAGCAGAACCGGTGAAATAAATGCAGCAACTGCACAAAGCTAGATTAGTCAGAGTCCAGATGAGGTGAAGACGTGAGAGGGTGAACAGTTCCAGGTGTGCAGGAAAGGATCGATGAGGTTAGTAAAAGGAACCAACTTTCAGATAAATAATAAGTGGTCCATTACTTACAGTATGTCCAGAGAACATGGAATTTTCCACTGCCTCCATGTCCACGTGGGAGGAGGGCGTAGGAAAGGACCCTCAGACCCGGCCAGGCAACAGACAGGGGAACAGAAAGGTCCTTAGAAAGAGGGCCTTACGAGAGGGTGCCAGCTAAAGCCTGCCGCTCCCCAAAAGGCCAAATTGTGTAATCTCCCACCCAATCAGCAGGCATGCAGGTGGGAAGAGGACTCCTAGGGTCCCTCGGCGGCGAAAGAACCTTCGGCATGGAAAGCTTCAGCTTCGAAAACCTATTCTTAAACCCTTGGTGCTGACAGTTTGCGACGGTGCCGCAGTCAAGATCAGGGTTCTTTGACTCGATGAAATCCATATTTGCCGTTGATGACCCCGATGACCCAGTCGAACCACTCTGCACGGGAGCTGGCTGATGTGGATTCTTTCGACGACCAGGTCGACTTATTGGTCCTAGCTCAAGGTCTACAAGACACCAGTGGTCTGAATACTTCCACAGACCTTGAGTTACAACAAAACCAGTCTTATACCCATGCTAATACCAAGTTCATGGATCTGGTTCACAGGGTTGTTGACACCCTTGGGTTGAAGGCATCCACCACACCTTTTCAGGGGTATAAGATCACTGACATTTTGGATGAAGGTCCCACAGTTGAGCATAACATGCCATTCAACCCAGCCATTGCGGACCCTTTAGTCTCCTTATGGCAGCACCCTTTTACCATTCCTCCTGTGAATGCCAACTTTACAGGGAAGTATAGGCCAGCAAGAGGAGACGCTTCTTTCCTCACCACACACCCTTCCCCGGAAGAGTTGGTTATACAGGCTGCCACTATTTCCACCAGACCTGCAGCATCCACTTCCAATCTGCCTACGGACAGAGAGGGAAAGCAATCGTACACTTTAGCCAGAAAGATGTTCACCTCTGGCAGCATGACTCTCAAAGCCACTAATAAAGCCGGTGGATTCGCCAAGTACTTCTTTGGCTTACGGAGGCTGTGGAACATGCATTCTGAATACGTCCCTGAGGGTGCCATGCAGGGCAGATTTTTACAGCTGGTGGAGGATGGGAAGGAGGTAGCCAAGTAGTCATTGCAAACAGGCCTGGATGTAGCAGACTGCATTGGCAGAGCAATGGGTTCAGCAGCAGTAATGAGACGCCAAGCCTATCTAAACACTTCTGGCTTCTCTCCGAATGTTCAGAACAGGCTGCTGGAAATTCCTTTTTAGGGTGGCATGCTTTACGGTCAGAAGGTGGCCAAATCCTTAAGGAAATGGAAGGAATCCAAGTTGGCTGCTAGATCATTGGACTTAGCGGTGCTGCCATCCAAGCCTGCCTTCAGCTTTGCCTCCAGGGGCAGAGGCTATAGACGTTATGTAACCTATGGCATGAAGGCGCAGCTCCCGCAAGCCAGGCAAGGGCAGGGGCACTTATCATGTCCTGGAAGGTGCAGAGTGGCCTCAAGAGGCCAGCAAGCAGCAACAGCGGCAGGGTCGCCCGCGCCCCCTAAACCGCTTTGATTTTCCCCTCCCGCAATGCACTTGTTGGTGGACAGTTGGGAGGGAATTGGCCCCAGTGGCAGGAAATAACATCTGATGCCTGGGCCCTGCAGTTGATTCAGTGGGGTTATTGTCTGCCTTTTCTAAAGAGGCCTCCAGACAGACGTCCACCTTCCCCAATCCAACTCGGACAGGAGCTCCAGGAAGTACTGAGAGCCCTGTTGTCAAAGGTTGCCGTGGAAGAGGTACCTCCCAGTATTTTGTGGTGCTCAAGAAGGGAGGAGGTCTCCGTCCCATCCTGGATGTCAGGGCCTTGAACAAGTTCCTGAGGAAAGACAAATTCAGGATGGTGACGAGAGAGATTCTCCACGCTCTCGAACCTCAGGACTGGCTAGTGTCAATAGACCTACAGGATGCTTATTTCCATGTGCTGATACACCAAAAGCACAGGAAGTTCTTAAGGTTCCTCATAGGGAACAAGCACTATCAGTTCAAAATGCTCCCCTTTGGGTTGACATCTGCACCAAGGGTCTTCACCAAGCTCATGGCGGTAGCTGCGGCTCACTTCAGGAGATCCAGGGTCCACCTGGAAACCTGTCTGATCAGACGGAAGTCGGCGGGGCAAGCTTTGTCTCCTCTAGAGGACACCTGCCTTCTACTGCACAGGCTGGGCTTCTCCCTCAACTTGAATAAGTCCCTTTTTTTTTAATAACATATTTTATTGGTTATTTTAGAACATACATACAACATACCAACATTTTCCGCCCCACCCTCCACCCCCTGGTCACCGGGTTGGTCCATCAATCTGCTCGTGTCTTGCCACTCTGTGCATCACTTTCCAGTACTGTGTTACTTGCCGAGTTCCGTGTTGCGCACCTGCGCCTTCTCCCCCCCCCCCTTTTCTTCTTCCTCCCCCAATGCTGGCAGTCCTCAGGTCACACGTGCTTCCCATTTTCCCCAAATTTTCGTGGCCTTTGCTGGGCACCCCCGTGCTGTGTATATTCTGTGTTCTTTCGCCGCGCAAATGTCCATTTCGTTTGACCATTGAGCCACTGTTGGGCACTCCGGGGCTCCCCATTTCTGCGCTATGTCACGCTTTATCAGGCCCATTGCTATGGAGAGAAAAATACCCTCCCATTTGTTTGCGGTGTTCTCATCTGCGGCCCCCAGTAACATTATTGCAGGCTGTAATGCTATTGTGCGACCCAGCGTCCTTCCTAATATTTGAGAGCATTGTGTCCAGAAGGTCTTGATTTTGGGGCATTCCCAGAGGAGATGGATGAATGTGCCTTCCTCCCCCCGGCATCTCAAGCAGTTGGGATCCGTTGCCCTTCCCCAACCGAAAAGGGCCACTCGGGGGTAGTATACCCTATGGAGTATCTTGAGCTGAATCAGTCTTATTCTGGAGTCTATTGCAATTTCGCGTGGGTGCATGAGAACCTGGATCCAGTCCTCAGGTTCAATGGCCCCAACATCCTGTTCCCATCTGGCTTTGAGACTGACCAGTTCCGGGATAGCAAATGCATTAATGGCCTTATATTGGATAGTTGTTACCTTGGTGGGGATGTGTTGTGTGAGTAGGTTGCGTTCCAGGGGTGTGCAATCTGGTGCATCGGTAAGTGCTTGCCTATAACCATTGAGGGCGTGCGTTAGTTGTGTATAATGGTAGTGTTCTGCTGCTGGGATTCCAAACTTCTGCTGGAGTGTTTCAAAGGGGAGGATGGAGCCATCAGTAACGATATCTCCTATCGTGGTTATCCCCGCCCTCACCCACCGGGTCCAAGCGTTCAGTTACCTCTGGCAACATGTGGTTGTTCCACAGCAGTTGTGCCGTGGTGATCTTATTCCCCCAACCTATGTGCATGTGAGCCTGCCTCCAGATGATCGCAATGTGGGTCGACATCGTTTGTGCTGGGGGCCTGGATAGACTCTGGTATAATGTTTCGAGTGGTGGGGTGTCCTGAACAATAGGTAGTTCCGCTCTAATATGTGGAAGTTTGCGATCCCCGTGGAGGAGGTCATTGACTACATTTAATTGGCTGGCCCAGTAGTAGGACCTAAGGTGTGGGACTCCTATACCCCCCTCCCAGATAGATTGTTGCAACGTGGTCAGCGCAATTCAGGACTGCCCTCCCTTCCATATCAGCTTCCTAAGGAGACGCTCCGCTCGGATGAATTCCGAGTTTGGTATAGCTAGTGGGCTGTTTTGCAGTATGTAAAGGAAACGTGGAAGTGCCATCATCTTAAAGAGGGCCTCTCTGCCCATAAGCGTAAGGGGTAGGAGCATGCAGTGTTGTACATCCCCGGCAAAGCAGTCAATTAGTGGGTGCAGGTTGTGAAGCACATAGTCCGATAGAGCCCCCGAGACCCATATGCCCAGGTAGCGGAAGCCCTCCCTCTCTACTCGGTACGGGGTGTCCCGAGGAATTGCTAGGTCGCCACCTCTTACTGGGAAGAGGATTGACTTTCCCCAGTTCACTCTGAGGCCACTGAAGTCCCCATAGGCCTTTAGCATTTGGGTTATGATTGGAAATGTGTGGACTGGGTTGCTTAGATAAAGTAATAGGTCGTCTGCGTAAAGGGAGAGCTTGTCCTCTCGCCCTTCTGGCCAGTGGAATCCAGACCATGTGGTGACCTGTCGGAGCCATCGGGCCAGTGGTTCTATCGCTAGTGCGAAAAGGAGGGGGGACAGAGGACAGCCCTGTCGGGTGCCTCTGCCCAGCGGGAAGGTCCCGGAGGTCCAGCCATTCACTCTAACTGCGGCTAATGGGGCCTCGTATAAAAGTTGGACCCAGCTAAGAAAGGCTTCGCCGATGCCCATGCGCCTCATTATTGCCCAGAGACTTGCCCATATCACCGAATCGAACGCTTTCTCGAAATCAATTGCGAGTAGCGCAAGAGGTGTATTGAGAGTTGGGGCTCTTTCCAATAGCAGATGTAATCGGCGTAAGTTCATTCTAGTCGATCTTTGCGGCATGAAGCCGCATTAATCTTGATGAACCAGTGAGGATATGACCGGTTGGAGCCTATTGGCCAGTACTTTAGCCAGGATTTTGGCTTCGCTATTGATGAGCGATATCGGCCTATACGATGTGCACTGGTCGGGGGGTTTGCCTTGTTTGGGAATGACCACAATGTTGGCCGTTCGTAGGTCTAGTGGAAGGGTGCCCTGCTCCCTGGCTGTGAGGAACAGGTCGCGGAGGGGGGCGGCCATCTTGTTGCTGCCCAGCTTCTTCCAGGTCTCGGCCGGGACACCATTTGGGCCCTGTGTTTTCCCGGACTGTAACTGGGTCATAGCCTCCGCTATTTCGGCTTCGTCCAGTTTCCTATCCAGGTGTGTTCTCTGCACTTCTGACAAGTGCGGGAGCATGATCTCATCTAGGAGGGATGAGTATATAGGGGCCGTTGGGGTGGCATAGAGTGTGGCATAGAAGTTGGCGAATGCCTCTGCTATCTCTGGGTCTGTTGGGGCAAGCTTGTTTTGGCTGTCAGTAACCTGTCTGACGTGTCTGTGCCCTTCCTCACGTAGTTCCAGCCACGCCAATAGTTTGCCCGCCTTGTCGCCCTGCTCATAAATTCTGGTCTTTGACTCCCTATGCGCCTGTCTTGCGTTGTCTAACGCCGTGTTATGGAGGGCAGCTCTCGCTTTCAAGAGGGAGCGATGTGTTTCAGGGGTAGCGTCGGAGATGTATCTGATTTCCCATTTCTCAACCTCATCCTCAGCCTCCGTCACTTTCCTATGGTGTCCTCTCCTTTTATTGCACGTCCAGGCCCTCATTTCCCCTGTAAGTACTGCCTTATGTGCCTCCCATAGTGTCACTGGGTCCTCCACTGAGCCCGTGTTAAATTCAAAGTATTCGTTAGATTTTTCCGTAATGTGTTCCACGAATTCGGGGAGGCCCAGGTAGTAATTATTTAGCCGCCATGTTTTAGGCGGTAGGGGACGTTCCGTACGGAGCGTCACCTCTAAGGGAGAGTGGTCTGATATGCCACGGGGAAGGAGTTCAGCCGTTCTTACCCTATATGCTTCAGGGGGTTGGGAGGAAGAAGTAATCTAGTCTGGATAAGGATGCGTGGGCCCCAGAGTGAAAGGAGAATCCTCGGTCTGTAGGGTGGAGTTCTCTCCACACATCACTCAAACCAAGCGCTGATGCAAAGGTTTTCCAGCCTTGTGGGCCGGTTTGGGTTCCGATTGCGGATGTGGGACCGGTCTAATGTGTTGCACATAACATCGTTAAAATCCCCTCCCAAGATCCATACATCCGATTGTTGTTGCGCCATCAAGGCCGTCCCCTCCCTCAGGAGACCCTCCCCAACCCCGGTGGGGAATATATCGCTAAAATGGCCACTGTCTCCCCCCAGAGTATGCCCCGGAGCATCACGAAACGGAAACAGGGGTCATGCGCCACATTTACGTTCCAGGTAAGGATTTTAAGGGACCTGTGACGTTTGTTGGGTATCATTGGGGTTTATGTATTCCCATTAATGGAATCTACATGGTGTTGTGCGGCCATTGCTGTTTAAGAATCTGGGATGTTGTGCCTGGTGGGTGCGTGGTAGATTTGGCCGTAGGGACACAGCGTTTGTGCTTAGTGTGAGCATGGGCGGCGAGCATGGTATGTTTGGTGGCGACTTGATAGACATTGACATGGTGTGACCTCCCGGAAAATAACTAACATGAAACACTTTTCCCCCACCCTCCCCATACTCCTCCCCAACATGAAGTATCTGTCGCCCAAACTCTACTGGCGTTTAAAACTATATCGCCAGATTAACTAATCTGAACTGTTTCCCCCTTTCCCACTGACTTACTACTCCTTTGTGGGTTCGGTGTCTCGAGTCGGGGATGTGGCATCCGCCGATGGCATGGTGTGTTAATGGCAACCACATATGGCTCATATGATCCCTTATACAGGGGTGAATGCAACTCACTGCTACTGTCGCCTCAGGAGGAGTGTTGCATTACAGGTGGTTGCCAGGAGAAGGGTTGATTCTTGAGTCCATTAGTGGTTAGGCTTGCTCCAGTATCCGGCCGGTATTTCCAGTTTTAGGCCGTGCTAGGGATTGGGGTCTCCATGTGGCTCGATTGAGATCTCAGGTATAGGGTGCTGGGCTGGTCTTTCTCTCTGCTGTCGGGGTCTTGATCTGCTTCTGCGGTGTTGGTCCTGTCTGGTCCAGTCGCCACCGATGTGGGTCTCTGCCCATTTCCAGGCTTCCTGTGGGTCGGTGAAGTGTACAGTTCTGCCTTCATGTTGGATTTTTAACTGGGCTGGGAACAGCAGCCCGTATCTCACGTTCATAGAGTTAAGTTTCCTTTTTAGGTGCTCAAAGGATTGTCTGGCTTTCTGGACTTCGCGAGTGTAATCTGGAAAGAAAGCAATTCTGGCTCCGTTAAATGTCATTGACCCTTTCGTTCGAGCCATTTGTAGGATGGCATCTCTGTCACGATAATTAAGAAGACTTGCAATGATTGTTCTCGGGGGTGCACCCTGGACCGGGTGACCCGCTGGCATGCGGTGTGCACGTTCCACTGAGAAAAGGTTCGAGAAAGTCTTTGGCGCAAAGAGGTCCGCCAGCCATTCTTCCAGAAAGAGTTCCACACTGGGTCCCTCCGTGCGTTCCGGCAGTCCTAGGATGCAAATATTATTGTGGCTGGACCTGCCTTCTCTCTCGTCAACTCGGGCTTCCAGGGTTTTCAGTCTGGTTAATGCTTGTGTAAGCTGTTGGTGCGTCCCCCCCCAGAGGTCATCCTCCACGCCAGAAATTTGTTGTTCCACCTCCCCGGTCCGAGACGAGAGTTTCTGGAGGTCATGGCGGAGGAAGGAGACCTCTGTGGAGATAGTGTGCATTTTCTGTTCCACCGAGGAGCGCGAGCTGGCGATGGTGGCCATTACGTCTTTTAGCGACAGAGGGGGATCCCCCCGTCGGGTCCTTGACGCTTATTGCTGTAGATGTGCTCGTAGCATATTGGTCCATTGTACTTTGCGTCAAGGTTTTCTTGCTCTTTTCTTTGCCCATGATGTTGCTTTGCGCGAGTCGTCCGGTGCAGGTTGGAGGAGCACTCCCTCTCGTGGCGTTGTTCGGACGTTTACCAGTGCTTGCAGTGCATTTGCTGTCGGCGTGTGTGGGTGTATGCTGTGTTTTATCTCAGTTTTGTCGCAGAAGCGTTCCCCTCCGGGTGCCTCAGGGCTGCGTATATATCTTAAATTCAGCCTGAGAGTCCCCACGCGGCTCACTCGTTGCCGTCTCTCACCGGTCGTCTGGAGTGGAAATATGGCACAGAGGGCGTCACTGCCCGTGTCTGCCTCACCCACAGAAGGAGTCCCGAGCTGCTCCCTTATCTGCAGGCGACGTCGCGCTGCTCCTGGTGGAGATTTGGCGGTCGAGGGTCGTTATCCGCCTCCGCTCGTCCCCGCTGTGGTTCAGCACGTCTTGATGGCGGCCATTTTGATTGGGCCCAGGCAAAGTTTCTGCCAGTTTTCCAACGCAGATAATTTGCATTACCCTTCACGGATTCGGCTCCTTTCACTGCGAGGCATTGCCCCGAGGTTCCGCCGGCCAGGGATGTCGTTTTTGAGCGTTTTCGCTTCCCATATCACAGGATATTGTGTTAGGCAGAAACCTGTGCAGTTCCCTTAGGGACCACTGCAAAAAGTTTAAGACTACAGGAGTAAGCAGTAAACCCAATTGGTAGCAGTCCGCACCACCCAGATTTACCTGGTAGATGTGGCTGAGCAGTCAGACTTCTCTCAAGAAGAGTTAGGCAGTATATAGAGTATACACACTAGGGCTAAAAATACAGTAGCACAAGTAAGCACTGACCAGAGCTTTGGTATAAAAGTATATAATTATTTATTTAAAAACACACTTGTAAAAATACACTGGCACTAATAAGTCAGGAAAGTTCAAACACAGTCACTATAAGTATATAGACCTCCCTAGTTAATTATTCGACAAGTCTAGGTTAAGACACCAATTATTTAGCAAAACAGAGGTGACCGCGCAACCGTAGATGGCACTCCAATAATTTGTTTAAAAAGGGAGAGAAAAGGCAGAATAGGAAAATAACACAGTACCAACACTTTTAAGAAACCACAGCAAGTCAAGAAAGGCAGGGTCTACTGTAGAGCAAAAAGTTCATAGGCCAGGCCCACTCTTGGAGAGAGCAAGGCGGAATGTGCCCAAGATTACACAGTGGAAATGCACTCAAAGTCTTTGCAGAAAAGTCAAAAGAGGTTGGATCAGTTCAGAAAGGTAAAGTTAGCAGGTCCGAGGTCAACCCAGGATAGAGAGTCAAGGATTTACGGGACACCTTGGACAGTCTGTTGCAAGGGAGACCAGGCGGGACACAGTACCTGAAATGGTGAGAAAGCTCCAGCGGGGGCAGTTGTTCCTGGCAGCGGGTGCAAGTCGGAGCTTCGTCCAGGGGAAGAGATGATCTCGACGTGGAGGAAAGTTGCAGGTCGTTGCACTGCCAGGGAAGAAACCAGCCGCAGAGTTTCCCGGTCAAAAGGTACTACCCTTTTATTCGCGGTAGTGGTGAAGCGTGGCTATCCAGCCGCCGGGGTGTGAGGCACGGGCGAAGCACGGGCGATTCGACCACGAGACGATCCAGGAAGGCGAAAAAGGTGAACTAGTTGGTCCCACCAGCTCAAGGGGAAGAAGACTCTCCTGGAAGAAGATCTCCTCTGTCGTCTGGGAAGTGGTGAGTTTCGTACAGCAGGGCCCCACCGGTGGTGTCATCGTTGTAGATGGCTCAGATTCTCCCCTCTTTGGATTCTTTAGGTCCTGTGGCGACTTATGAAGTTCCAGTCCCCAAATCCCTGCTTTTATGCAGCAAAACCCCCATTCATCAGCCTAGCTGTCACTCAAACATGCTAAGTGGTGAGCCGGGCGGCTCACCACTGGGCCAATCACACAAGAGTGCGACTTGAGTTGCCAAGGCACCTCAGTCCAGGGTGCCTAATCCCCTTCCCACACATCCTCTTGACCCCAGATAGAGTGGCACCATTTGGTGGGCTTCTGTGGAGAATCCTGCCAAAAAGTGGAACAGAGGGCTCGACTTGGGTTAGAGTTTCAGAGGCGAACACAAACGCCATTTTAAAACCGAGTCCTAGCAAAAAGACCCAACCGGGGAATAAATATTAAATAAATAACCCAGCGGTATCTTTAACATTGCACCAAAAAGTGGTGCGTTTAAAATGAATGGGAAAATCCCATAGGAAATATTCCGGTGAAATATTTTGCGTGGTATCCACTGCCACCAGCCAGAAACTCGACAAGGGGGGACTGGACAGTGCCCCCTTGGAAAACAGACCCAGGGGCAATCGAATTACCCCTACCAGTACTACCACAATATGATGGTTTGTTCTGGTTCTGTTCGCAATTTAAGACTAGTAAAGCCAATGGTGGCTTTACATGCCCTGGGAGACAGTAGTCAGTCCTAGGGTATGGAGTCTATGTTTGGGGGTCACTATGACACCTTTTGTTACTGCACTGAGGGTGCTGTGTAACACACATACCAAAAACACATGAAGCCCTATGGAGTAAAAGACCCCATAGCCAAGGACATTCTGAAATCATGCCTAAGAGTGAGAGAAAAAGAGTCTCACTCTTAGCAGGAGAAAAAAATAAACCCCAAAAATCCAGCAAAGCTGCTGGGGGACTCACTAAGTTTGGGAAGTTAGCCTTAACAGAGAATTCTCCCTAACATATTGCAAAATATTTCAGGTGGCTGCGGGAGCGCCGAAGAATCACGTCTCCATTGCACGCTCGCTGGCCACGCCCCGCGAATAAGTCCCATTTGACACCAGCTCAGTGGCTCCAGTTCATTGGAGCAGTCCTCAACACCCAGGTAGGGAAGGCTTTTCCCTACCTGGGTGTTGAGAGAGAAGTCAGTAACATAGCCCAGATGATGCTGTTGTTTCAGAACCACGCCACCCTTCCAGCGGCTTCCTTCCTCCACCTCCTGGGTCTCATTGCCTCCTGTATTTATCTAGTGCCAGAGGCCAGGCTGCATATGAGATCCCTCCAGGGGCTCCTGTGGGGCCAGTGGTCCCAGTATCTGGGAGCGCTCACATATCGCCTTTCGGTGTCCAGCCAGGTGGTTCATGAACTCCACTGGTGGAACACTTGCAGCAATCTCTGGCGGGGGAACCCTTCTGGCCTCCTTGGCCCCAGGCCCGAGTGGTCACAGATGAGTTCCTGAAGGGTTGGGGCCAAATCCTCACTGTGAGGATTTGCAGGTGAGCTGCCTCTGGTCTCCATCAGAAGCTAGGTGGCACATCAACAGGCTGGAGTTGCAGGCCATCAGGTTAGCCGTGAGGGCTTTTGCCCCATCTCTCAGAGGGAAGCATGTCCTCGTCCTGACGGACAATACAGTGACCATGCACTACCTAAACAAGCAGGGTGGTGTGCACCTCCGGCCACTCTGCACAGAGGCAATTCAGCTGTGGTTCTGGTTATGAGAGAACCAAATCTCAGTCTCAGCAGTTCATCTGGCGGGGGCAGAGAACACCTTGGCGGATACTCTGTGCAGGCAGATCACTGTCTCACATGAGTAGGAAGTGTGCCAAGAAGTCTTAGAGAAGATCTTCGCTCTCTGAGGTACCCCTGCAGTGGATCTGTACGCCACAGAGCCCAGACAGTTTTGCTCGAGGGAATTCCCAGTGAGTGGTGCACTATGGGAAGCATTTCTGGTGGACTGGATCTTCCCTCTCCACTATGCCTTCCCCCGATTCTCGTCATTCCTTGGGTTCTCAGGCGGTTGAAGAGATTCCGAGCAACCGTGATCTTGATCTCCCCAGATTGGGCGAGGAGAAAGTGGTACTCCGATCTCCTGGATCTGACCATCTGTCCACCTTTCCGGTTACCTCGGCGTCCGGATCTCCTGACCCAGTCGGAGGGTTGAGTGCTCCACCTGACCCCGGATTCCCTCAATCTACATTCGTGGCTCTTGAGAGGGTAAATAACGATGGCTGGGACCTCTCAGGGGGGGTACTTGAGGTGTTGCTGGCTGCACACGGACCTTCTACAAGATCTCTGTACGCATGCAGGTGGAGAATATTTGAGGCATGGTGCAGGGATCTCTAGCCCCTCCACCACAGTGATGGACTTCCTTCTGTCATTGGCTTCTCCAGGCCTTCAAGTTACCACAGTCAAAGGGTATTTGGTGGCCCTGTCTGTGTTCAAGAGGTCCCCAGATCAAGGTTCCTTTTTTACTATTCCGGTCATGGCCCAGTTTCTGAAGGGCCTTCTCAACATGATTCCGCCACCTCCATTTGTTGTCCCAGATTGGAATCTTAATCTGGTTTTGACCTACTTGATGGCGGCTCAGTTTGAGCCTATGCTCTCATGTTCTTTGTGTCTGTTATCTATAAAGTCAGCTTTCTTGGTCGCGATCACATATGCCAGGAGGGTTAGAAAGCTGCAAGCCTTGTGCTGCAAACTGCCCTTTCTGAAGTTCTTTCATGAGAAAGTCTCTCTTAAAGTCGGACCCGGATTCCTTCCTAACATGGTTTCAGAGTTTCATCTGTCAAAATCTATTGATTTACCTATCTTTACCCTCCTCCACATCCCTCAAAAGAGGAAGAGCGGTTCCACCGCCTTGATCCCAAAAGAGCATTAAGTTTCTATGTTGCTCACACATCCAAGTTTAGGAAATCAGACAAGTTGTTCATGGCCCATTCCTTGTCTAGAAAGGGTCTTGCTATCACTAAACAAACCCTGTCACATTGGATTGTTTTGTGCATATCCAAGTTTTACCAATTGGCAGGCAAGGCGCTTCCAGCGGGCATCAGTGCCCACTCAGCCCAGAGGGGTTTCAGCCTCTACAGCCCTCCAGAGAGGGGTTCCTGTTGGGGATCTATGCAGAGCAGCCACTTGGTCATCTTTACATATATTCACCAAGCACTATGCCTTGGATGTTGCACGGGGAGCTGATGCAAAGATTAGCAGGGCGGTTCTACAGAATCTACTGGTTTAAATCTTTCTTCCCTCCTCCGTTATTCTAACTGCTTGGGGAGTCTATCAAGATGATGAATCTGCGGGAGAAAAGCAATCTATTGAAGGAGAAATTACTCACCATAATGATCTTTCTATAGATTCTTCTCCCGCAGATTCCTCATCGACCCTCCCATCCATCCCTGCTCAGAAAGTTCTGTGGGTTGTCACTTCTGTCCAAACGAGAAAGCATCTGGTGATGGCTCTTGGATGACTACTTCTGTCTCATTCTTTAGAAGAAAAAAAAAGAGAAAAGAAACAATCTTTTCAATCATTGATGTGGGGGATCAACCTGTTGGGATGTATCTTAGTTAATGTTTTTATCGGCTGATTAGCCTTCTCCTGTGGTTTTTCCTTCTGCAGCATTCAAACGCGGGGGAAAAAGGGAGGAACTGAAGCATGGAGCGTAGTGACGTGCTATATATACGATGCCTGATGTCACTTACGGAGCCGGCGATGGAGAGCCGGACAAGACGCATCGACGATCGACAGCCGAGTCGATGTCCACTACGCCCCCTGTCAAAAAGTTTCTGAACAGCAGAGCTGGATATCTATCAAGATGAGCAATCTGTGGGAGAAGAATCCATAGAAAGATAATTACGGTAAGAAATTTCTCATCCCACTACTTCTCCCCTGGTTTCCAAATCTAGGCACCGCCTCTACCTCGGGGCCTGGTGCCCACAAACCTGGGAGGAGCAGGGGTCTGGATGTTCTAACAGGAAAGCGGCCCTTTAGTAGTTGCAATGAACAGAATCTTCAAGGGTCTTCAAAAGAAACAAGGAATAGGTTATGACCTGTATATTATGAGAATTCTTCCTCCCTCTGCCCTCCCCTCTCCCCAGCTCCTGTTCTCTTACCACTTTCTTGTCTCCTTCCTGCAGGGGTGAGTGGTTAGTGGTGCAAAGTGTGCTGGGTCTTTCTGTCTACAGTGAAGATCTAAGGTCGGTCAGCAACCTCCCTCTAGAAACACAGATCAGGAGGCAGTATGTAGTTACAGTGGCAGACAGATGGATTATGAACTATTCGCCTTCCTCCTCCTTCTCGCTGACCATTTTGAGATGAAAAGTCTTTTCCTGAAATGCAGTGAGGAGGGAACTGTAAGTGGTGCACGCTGCACAAGCACATACAGAACCTACCAGTTCTCTAAAGTGAGTGGGGCAGAATCCACCAGAAATACGGCCTGAGGCACTTGTTCTCCAAGGATGAGACTTCTTCCTGTGAGTGAGAAGGAGCGGGATGCAGAGGTCAGGTGATCTGCTGGTTCCCCAAAAATGATAAGGTCACGGGGAGGGAGGAGGAACAGGCCTAGGGATGGGACATGAGGGTGCCCAAGGAAAAAATCTAAAAGGGCAGTGTTAGGGGAGGGGACGGAATGGGGACTCTGGATGGTGCCATGAGAGTGCCTCTGAAAAGCATCCACATCGTCGTTGTAGTGAGGGAGCTGAACAGGGAAAATGACTATCCAAGACTAAGAAAACAGAGACATGCACATGCAATGTTAACAGGCACTTCCCTTTTACCCAACCTGCTTGTTTAATACTAATATTCTGATCCTTTTTTCATTTCCCTTGCCTATCAGTTTCTTCCAGTGGTTGCCATCTTGGAACTGGGTCTTTCTTATTTCTGTCTACATATTCTCCTTCGTAGCACCACTGTCCTTGTTATCCTGACAGCACTGAGCTGGCAGGACTCAGTCTCTCACGAGTGGAAGCTGTGCCAGGAAGTACTTTTGGAGATCTTTACCCTTAGGGGAACCCCTCAGGTGGATCTGTTTGCATCCAGTTTCAACAGGAACTGCAAACTGTTCTGCTCTAGGGAACTTCCTTAAAGAGGGTGCCTTTGTCGAGGGTAGGAACTTCCCATTGCTATATGTGGTCTCAGCGATCTCTGCCATTCCTCAAGTTATCAGGAGGTTGAGTAGAACTACCATGATCCTAATTGCTCAGACTGTGGCAGTAGGAAGTGCTGCCTGGGCCTTCTGGATATGACCATTGGTCCTCTGTTGCATCTTCCCGAGCGACCTGATCTGTTTTTGCAAGGTTGCCTACTCCTTCACCCAAGTGTGAGCAGGCTCAACCTGCATGCCTGACTTCTGAAATGTTAAGGTATAGGAATTGGGATCTTCCTGCGGCCGTTATGTTGCTGTTGCCTTTAGCCAGAAGACTGGGAACAACAGCATTGTACCGCTGCCTATGGAGGACATTGTGCAGCTAGTTCAGAGCTGAAAGTGTTGATCCTTTTCTGTGCAAGACTACAAAGGTCCAGTCATTCCTGTTGCATCTTGCCAGCCAAGGGTTACAGGTCGCGATGATCAAAGGATATCTGGGCCACTCTCAATCTTCATGCGCACGCCCGAGCAGGGGTCGTTTTTCAATATTCCCATTGTGATACTTTTCACCTGCCCCCTTTTCTAGTGCTGGTTTAGGACCTTAATTATTGTTGACCTTTCTGATTGGAGTGCCCTTTGAGCCACTGCATTCTTTTCCGCTCAAGCTCCTCATGTGGACGTTTTACCTATTTACCTAAAAAATCTGCTCATCAGCCATCTACCATATGCCTCACCCTTGTAAGGAAGAGGAAAGGCTCCATAAGCTCGACCCACAAAGGGTGTTGAGCGTCTACATCACCAGGGCTAATTTTTTCAGATTAGATTATCAACTATGTATAGAGTACAACACAGACTAATGCAACATAGACTATTTCTAATTTAAACAGTAAGAGAGGGAGAAGAGACATTGTTGGGATAGATGACATATAACTTTGCTTATAATATAAGATTTGTATATAGAGCTTCATGATGGATTCCTCCTGCTTCTAAGTGTTATAATGTTTTGTTTTATCGCTCAATATACTGGTACACAATTTATCTACATCTGCAGAATGTAAGGCTGAGTAATTACTGCGGGCATTCAAACATGTGACTGCTTGTTGATCACATCTCTGAATCTGTGCTATTTTACCTATCTATACAAGATACTTCACACTCCTTACCACTCTATTGCCTTTAGTGAAGTTCCTACACTGCTTTGTTTAAAAGGAACTTTAATAGGGTGTGTTTTTTCCTATATCATGTTTTTATTACCAATAGTAAAAACATACACATGGTCATATGCTAGTCTTCTGACAGAGAGGACTAAGTTTGAAAATATTTTGAAAGGAGTAATAGAAATCTGTTTACCTCTTTCTCATTTTTTTTTTCTTTTTTATGCTCTAGGATGGCTGAGCACAAGGGGAAATGCTATGTCCCAGAGAGCTGCCCATGCACTTGGAAAGATTGGGAGTATCTTTCGGGAGAGGTCATCTCCACCCCTTGTTATACCTGGTAAGTTTAAAGGAAACATCTCAGGAGTGAAGACTTTGAATTTGTAGATAGTGATTTTTACTTTGATTCAACTGTTAACAATTGAGGAGTTTCGTTGGCAAGATGCTTTTGTTTGCCATTACCAGGCTGTAGGCACACAAGTGCAGGATTCCTGTCTGAGTAGGCGCTGGACATAGCCATTAGGTAGGGGGTTTAACCAATAAATGCAAGCCAATTTATTTTATTTGATACTTGAAATAAAGCTGGAACCCCTGCCCAATGCTTAAGCATACACCTACTCTTCTAAACCAATCATTTTCTAGAATACTTGTAAAAGCTATTGTGGGTATTTATGCATTGTGTTTACAATTTTGTTTGACACTTGTTGAACATCCAGGGTTCCCTTCTTATCCCATATAAAGAGAGGTATAAAGAGAGGTAATGTGTCACTGTGGAGGAAACTACCCCAGCCAGCAGCCAATCAAACTTGGTTTGTTTGATTTCAGAGATTGCTTGGTCACCTAGGAAAAAGAGGTACTTCCAGTGTAGTGCTTTTTCATGTAACTGTGTCTGGTCTTGACAAGTTCAAATATTATCCTCATGGTAATGCAGATAGTTGTGACACGAAAATATAGAATAAAAACAATTCTGGCCCACAAGGATGTGAGAGCCATGGCATGAAATTAATATGTGTCCAATGTATCACACATATCGCGATCTCTAGTTTAGATGGATTATTGCAGCCTGGCCATTAGGCTTCAGTAGCCTGCCAAGAAAATGTTCTTAGGCTGCCAAAAGATGCCTGTATTGTTAGATGCTAAAGTTACATGGCAAGGTAACAGTTTATTTTTGGAGAAAGGACGTATACTATTTAGCATTCTAGTGTACAAAAATGACTATACGTACGTTTTATAATAAGTGTTCCATTAAGAACTATCAAATGCAGTATAGGCTTTGTTATGCTAGAGTTTATCATGTAATCCACAATATTTGTTATTTGACAACAGAGATTCGCCAAGGGTGTCTGATAACAAAGCTTTTACTGTGTTTAATCATTTATGCAATTAAGGCTAACTTCAATCCATGTACAGATCTGACATTGGGATGGCTATTAGGCTTGTATGGCTGAAGCAGGGCCAACGGATTCTGACTCATAAGAAATGGTATTAGCAGTGGCGTAATGCAAATTGAAGAGTGTCCCTGCAAAATGTATTGGAGCAGCCAATCAAGTTCACCAATCAGTCGTAAAATGCTATAGTATCGTAATGGGGGTGGAGGGGACTCTCCAACCGAGGGCTTGGAAGAGTCGAAATTACACCCTTGGGTAAAAGCAAAGGAAACTGTTATTTTCTTAATACTGTTTGTTTATAATCCACACTAAATATTATTTCTATTTTTATCAGACTTATAAATAGCTCAGCACAAACTCCACCACGTCTTGATACGCTAAAACACACAGTCTGAACCTGTACTAAAATCAGTGCAAGGTATCAGCATAATCCTTGACTCTGGGTCTGCGTGCTGTTGATAACTTGGGTATGGAAAAACCAATATTGAGGACTGTGGTGTGGCAGAAGTGCTGGTCATGTCATGGTTCTGCATGTAGCAGTGATGGGGAAAAAGAAGCCCTTTCAAGAACAGCAAGTTATTTTTTTTGGCGAGCTCTGACTAGAACCAATCATGTAGATGTGGGATACTCAATCCGGCAGCAGGTTCATGGCTCTAGGTCTTTGGGCTGTGCTTGCTTGGCGATAGTAACTCTGATTCAGGGACGTCAATTCACCAAAATGCCAGGGGTAGCGGAAGAGACATCACATACCTGATGTTATCACAGGAAGTGATGTCACATGACCTTGGATGGCATCAGTTCATCTTTAACCCACCAGAAGTGGCTTGCAGGCGTAACATACCAAATAGGTACTAAAGCAGACAATAATAATTTAGATACCAACCACCTTTCAGTAAGGGTGCTGCCTCCATATGCCATGGATGGGGTCAAAATATCATAGAGTTAGACTCAATAGAATCATAGGCCGAGGCACTGCCATAGATATGCCACTTCAGCATTGTATGGCCAGTTACTGCCATATTATGCTAGTTATAGCTGCATGTCAGGTTTTGTGATTATATGAAAAGTAGAGCCCCTACATTGCCAATTGGTGTGATACTACAGCATCCATAAATCCAGTAGATGCAAGTCACAAATAATGCACAGGAGCATTAATGCTTTGTTTCATGATAATGATTTGCTATTTATATAGTGCTTTCGCCAAAGCACTATACATAGCACATATTTAAATACAATTATCATTCCAACAGAAGTTGGTACTTATTTATCAACCTCTGAAGAATGAAAGTTTGAGTTGGCAGTGCCGGGATTTGAACCTGCGAAATGCAGATTACACGTAAATCACAGCAGCGAGCTCTGTACCCGCTGAGCTATCTTACCGCTTTATTATTGAAAATGCAATGCCACTATAAGAAAACATGTAAAAACTGGCTGCACAATGTAGGCTAGACACGTAATAAAACGTACCATGTTTTCTGTAGCCTTGATGATGCACAGTACAAACTGCCATGCCACAGTAAGACATAACTACGTGGGTTGCACCAAAATGGCACTCTAACCACGCAATAATACTTATCATGCTCACTTTATCATGGATGCCCTGAACAATGTGCCATGCCACAGTAAAGAAAGGCTAGACTGGCTGCACCCAAATGCCAGTCCAGCCAAGTAATTACACTTAACATGATTGCTTTTGCGGAGATGCCCAGTACAAAATGCCATGTCACAGTAATAAATTGCTAGTCTAGCTGCACCAAAATGCAAATCTTGGCGCGTAATAACAGTTATGATGCTTCATTATATATGCCAGAAAATATGCCATGACACAGAAGGCTATACTGGTTGCACGCAAATGGCAGGCTAGACAGGTAAGAACACTTATCATGCTTACTTTATTATAGATACCCAGTAAAAATGACATGACACAGTAAGAAATGACTAGACTGGCTGTGCCATAATGCCAGTCTAGCCACTAATATATATCAGGTCTGCTTTATCATTAATAACCTCTATATATTAGCACACCCCTCTCCTGCCCACCCTTCACACACATCCCTTCTTCCTCCCACTCTCCTCCTCCAACTCCCAAAATCAACACCTCGGCCCAATATTAAGTCAACGTCCTTCTTCCTCGTCCCAGTACTTATGTATGAGGCAAAGGATATGCAAGTACTCAGACGAGGAAGAGTGTGACTAGGAGTAATAAAGATTACTGGTAAGTAATCCGGGTATTTATCACAAGCACACACATTTCACACACCACATGTTCATTTACACATGCACTCATTCACCATTCACTCACACAAGCACGCCCAGCCACCCAAATATGCACTCATTCAAATATATAATACACACACTTCTACATTTCAAAAATAGATGTCCTTACCTTCCAGAATCCGTTGCTCCTCCTTTGCAGGCATGACTCTGGCTCCCATGCTCCAGCATCAACCTGTTATGCACTGCAGAGCACAGGAGCCAGAACCATCCATATCCTTGGCGGCAGGGGGCCTCGGATTTCAAAATAAAAATAATTAATTTTTGAAGTCACTCTGACTGACTTTAAAAAGAAATGATTTCCGTTACGAAAACCAAAACGGAAATAATTTCTTTTTGAAGTCAGAATGACTTCACAAAGAAATTCTTTCTTTTTGTAATACAAGCCCTGAGGGGTTGCAGATGCAATGCCAGGGTTCCCACGGGGTAACCAGCGGTAGCAGTACCGATCCCTTAATAGCCTGGCGACGTCTGCAGGCCTTAATAGCCTGGCGACGGTCACTCAAATCCCTTATAAGGTAGCAGGCAAAATTGATGGCCAGGTTTGGGCTGCACCTGATACAGGAGTGTTGGGAGATATGCAATCCAAATAAATAAAAGCCATTGCTGCTCATCCACTCACTAAAAATCCTTTTTCAAGCATGACTACCTTTTTTTCTTCCATGGTGCAGTAGTTCATCCTGAAACCCAACATTTTCAAAATATTACAAATATGTGCACATTAATACATGAATTCCCTACAAATGTGGTCAGTATTGCAATTGACATGTCTTGCTCCTGAATTTGTGAAGTTGAATTGCACCTACCTTTCTTCAGTCCTCCATGTAAGGAGACACATCTATTTGAATCTTTAACACTAAGGGGTGCACCCCATCATGCCTCATTGTTGAACCATTTCAAGAATTCTTAGTAGATCAAACACTACTTGTTCTTATGTGACTCAATTTGAATACAGTGGCCCTTGCTATCACTTCTGTTGTAAAGGTCTAGTCCCCTATTCTTCAGCACACATTTCCCTTCTAGCTCCAGCTGCAGTATTGCTCTTCCACCCTTGAACCTTCAGTAGCATACCTTGAATGAATTGCGCCTAGACTTGAACGTTTTGGGAATATCCTTCTCTGTTTTGTGCTTTCTGCTTTACGCCATCTTTCCCAAATCACTCTGATTCTTCCAACCATGAAAGTGTGCTTTTTTCAAGAACGCAAACTTCACTGTAATAAGAATGGATCTGGGGCATGTGGTAAGTCAGAATCAGGAGACGGACAAGGTGGCATTTTCAGTCAAAAGGTTCTTTATTAGAACACCCAAAACGTGGTTGTCCCTAAGGTTCTTGGCCATATTTCTAAAGAAAAGTCAAAAGGAGTGCTTGCCAGGATGACCTACAATGTAAATAAAGCCCACTGTCCAGAAAACCTATTCTCACATGATTACTGTCCCTACCACTGTGAACACAAAATGCCTAACTTTAACAAAAGAAGAATAATGGATTCTGCCCACAAAAATTAAATGCTGGCTGGTTTCTGACCCCAGCTTGATGTTTCTTTAGCACAACAATTGGAAAAACAATGGGACCCCTTGCCCAGTGGCACAGTTCAAATCAGAAGAGCAAATGCCTCCTCAAGCTTCCCTACTTGGGGATCGGTGTCTTGATCAAACAAAGGGGCATCTTGCCCTGTAGCACAGTTCAAAACAGAAAAACAAGTGTGTCATTATGTTTTCCCTCCTTAGGAGTGTCTTTCTTTCTTAGTTTAGCCTCATTCTGCTTGGTTTGGTCAGGCACTTTTTATCAGTCTCTTGTTTTCTTCAAAAGTAGGGTACCGCCTGGTTCCTAAGTCCATACCAGGTATTATGCTTGGTTTTCCCTACCAAATAACTTCGTGGTAGTCTCTCTAATGACTTATCTCCTGGGTTTCATCCATTTCTGGGGCCTGTAGTCTCACACCCAGCCTTGGGGACTCGTTTCGTTCACCCCGCCTTGGGGTCGGATCTCTCTCCCTCCGCCTTGGGGTCTGATTCATGTCACCTCGCCTTTGGGTGTCATTGCTCTCACCCCACCTTGGAAACTGACATTTTCATATAATGAAAATGTTGAATCCCCTCATTCCCACTACCCACCCTCCCTTTACCCCCTAAAATGATCCCAAAATACCTGAACTTACCTGTCTTCTGCTCCCTGTGTTGGTCATCTCCCTGTAACGTCAGTTCCACCTCCCAGTTATGGGTTGAAACTGACGCTTGACACCCCGCTACCCCCAAACCCATAATGTCGAACAAAGGAACCAGGCGACACCCCTGCAACCCCTGCTCCCTTTGTTTGACATTATGGGATTTCGATTTTGTTGTACAGCCTTAATTCGATTTTTCTCCAGTATTATTGGGCAATATCGTTTATATCACCCCGCCTTGGGGTCCGAGGTCTCTCAGCCCGCCTTGGGGATTGGTTTCTCTTACCCCACCTTAGGTCTTATTTCTATTACCCCACCTTGGGTCTCACATCTCTCTCTCTTACCCCACTTTGGGGTTTCAGTTCTCGTGGCCTGCCTTGGGGTCACGGGCCCCGTCACCCACCAGTGGTTTCATTGCTCTTTGACGTCTTAGGG
This sequence comes from Ambystoma mexicanum, assembly GCF_040938575.1. Classification (NCBI taxonomy): domain Eukaryota; kingdom Metazoa; phylum Chordata; class Amphibia; order Caudata; family Ambystomatidae; genus Ambystoma; species Ambystoma mexicanum. Next base: position 849,900,734 of record NC_090936.1, on the reverse strand, counting down.
GTTTTTAGTCTCTCACCCAGCTGTGGGGTCTGGCTGGGCCTTTCTGCCCTCCTCCGGGTTCCCTGGAATGACTGCGTACCACCCATCTCTGTGTGGTGCTCCTCTGGTCTGGCCTTCGAATAGGCCAACTTGGGTTTCCTCCAAGGGCTTCTCTCTACCATTCTGCGTCATATGGATCTGTTGCTCCCTTCATGCTTTCTCCCAGCAGGACTTCAGCACAAGTTCCACATTCCGCCATTTGCTCACTGCTTTAGCATTTTCCACTGCTTGGGATTCTCGTCAGCTGTACATCTCTGGCCAGTGTCTCGGCAGTGCTGCTGAGGTTTGAGCAGGTTTGAGCCCTGCTTTGATCTGCCAGACCAGACGTGCGCTGGCTTCTTATTGCCACACCTCCCAGCAGGGGGTCTCTGCCTCTGCAGCTCTGCGGGCTCCTCTTCTTTTGTGTAGCAATGCTGATTGGGTCTTTATCTTCCTCACAACCAGGGTGTGGGTCTATTTCCCAATCTCCTTTCCAAGTTGAGGATGGTGCCTGAAAAGATCAAAAACCATAGCATCCATTAGTGTAGGAAGTTGTAAGTAATTGTACAAGTTAACACCCATAGAAGCAACGCATCTCTCAGTTTCTTGAGACAAGGGAGAATAAGACATGTGCCTGTTTAGAGAGAAGACAACACTGGGGTGGCCATTTTACCACATTTTATACTGCATTTCCCCCCTAACTCTTAACCCGCAAGCCTCAAATTCCCTTTTACTTGCACCCTAACAATGCACACCCCATAATAAAATGCTGCAAAACAATGTGGTAAACCGGCTCTTCATCAAATGCTGTAAACGGCTGTAATGAGCTGGATGGACACCAGAATCCGTAGAACAAAGGGATATTTTACAAGCATGGTTAACAGCAGTTTAAGGATCAACGATGTTCTGTAACTACATCGAGAGTGAATATGGACAGTGAGCTAAGTCACTCACTTCAGAAAAGGCTAACCAAAAGATGGAATCCTACAGATTTATTCTTCAACCCATAGTCCTAATCTAAGTGAAATATATCCAAAATACCAGTGATTATACATGCTGTGTTTGGTGGGAAGTGAACGATTCAACCACCTGCTCTAGCACCGCACAATAATACATGTTTATATAGTGACTGCTATCGCAGATTAGTCTTTTCAAGTCACTGTAAATATAAAGTGTTCATATGGAGCAATCTAATGTTACTCAATGTATTGACTTCAGAAGAATTAAGGGATGAGTCAGCTCTGCTGGCATTAAGACTTGCCCTCTGCAGGCCACACAAGACATCTTATCTCATTGAGCCATGTGCCTTTGCACACCTTTTATAGAAATGATTTAGCAATTTCTACTGGTTTAGATAATACAGATTTCTCATTTAGTCTAGTGTATCCTGGTTGTCTTCATGGACCCTATGTGCCTCAAGGTGGCTGATGTTTTTATTGCTGACACAAAGAAAATGACCCATTTGGTCTAGAAATTGGAGGATAATGTGTAGTAACTTCTGACCCCCTAATAAGATTTAGAGCTTTGCTAGCTTGACACACTATGGGTCTCATTACAAGTGTGCCTGTCTGGAATAAATGCCGGTAATTCCAGCTCTGGCATTTTTTCCGGAGTGGCAGACTTCAGGTCTGCCGGTGGGGGCCATAGATCTCCCGGCAGGCCTGACCTGTCGATAGATCAGGCCTCCAGTGGCAAAGAAATGCTGCAATTACCGGCATCGGTAATACCGGTGCCGGTTATTGTGGCAATCTCATCCCGTGGAGTCCTACACCAGTGGGATACCGTCAAACCTAGAAGGAGGGCCTATAGCTAGGCTTTTTGGATTTCAGCAAATTCCTATTCCATCTTATTTCTGCGTCCAGAAAGAATGTTTCATTCTAGGGGTTTATCCGAAAATGTCAAAAAATGGCAGCACTGAAATTGCGGGAGGTGGATTACTGTATTAAATTGAAAATGAAAAGCAAAGTCAGTTGTGGTGCTAGTAGACAATGGGCCTCATTACGACTCAGGCGGTAAGGGTTTTACGGCGGCGTAAACAGCGCCGACCCTTACCGCCTGAGTACGAGGTCCCTTAGCGCCATGGCGGATTTAACACCTGCTTTTAGCAGGTGTTAAAATCCATGGCGCTAAGGGACCAAGGAGTTAATTACGCCACCGTAATTTACGGTGGCGTAATTAACGCCTTCCCCACTCCCATTATGCCCTATGGGGCAAAAATGGGAATGGGGAAGGGTAAATGGGGATTGGGGACTTACCGCCCCGCCGACCTCGGAATGGGGCGGTAAGTCCGCCTACCACCATGGCGTAAACGTAGTTTACGCCATGGTGCTAAAGTCACGGCCCAGGCGGTAACTTACCGCCTGGGTCGTAATGAGGCCCAATGTCAGACATGTTTGTACCTTATCTGATTAAAACTCAAATAGGTTATATGATATATCTACCTTCACAATTATTGACTGTGTGGACCGTGTATTTTAAAATTGAGCAATTTGGAGTTCGTTATTGGATTCCTGAAGCTTCAGGGCTATACAAAGTAATTTGGCCACTTGTCAGAGATGGTTCAAATGGACTTCTCGAGCAAATTGTGCTTGAATTCCAATGATCCTCCCTCAAACACTAGTCTTTTCACGTTTTGTTGGGGAAATGGATGTAGTAACGTCACTTAATGCAACATTATTTTGTACATTTCAGTTGAAAAATAGCAGAGCTATGTCTGTCATTTAAAATCCATGATACCCATAAATTAAATATTCAGCTCTTTTTTTAAATGGTTTTAGAATCTATGTAACCGTCCGCTTAGTAAATATGCAAACTTTGTTTTTACCAAGGGCTTAGTTGTAATCTATGTGATGAGATGTTTAGTTACCCACAAGTGTTTTTTAAAACAATGGTTGTTTAGTCCTTTGTACTATATACAGCTTTGAACATGAATGTATAAATAAACCCACCTCATTCCCTGTACACCATGATTGCTAACTTTGCATAGAGCATACCTTAGGGTCCACTGCAAAAGGTATTTGAGCTTTTTTTTACCTTGCCTTATGTCAGTCAACAGGAGCCCACCAATATCTTATTTCATAATAAGGGTTGCGTCAGTATAATCTGTGATGTTTTTGCTTCAAAATAATTATGCATAATATTTATGCAGCAATACAAGATTCACTGTTGTCTACATTGGAAAAACACAGTTGTCCATGATTTTTTTGTGGGAAGCAATGGTTAGGCACTGATAAACACATTTTTCGAAGAATGTTGAAAACCCCAAGAAAAAAAACGGAATTGGAAAAACATAAACACTGAAAGCAGGAAACCATAGATATATCTCACAGTTGACCAACCTTAAAAGGGATTATTCTTTACATTGACTAATATATGTCTGTCTAGGATGCTGAGCTTACTACCATAATGTTGCTTCTTGGTTGCCTTTCAGTGATTTGTATTCTGTTAAAATCCAATGAAGTATTATTACAAAAAGGAAAGAATTCCACTGCCGATATGGCTTCAGTGGTGTAGAATATGAACATTTACTTTATCCATCATGCTTCACCTTATTTTATCAGCTATCTGTGCCTCTATTATTTTTCCTATTCAGTCCACTCTATTTAGTTATAATGTAATTTAATAGGTTGGCGTGGATTGATTGTATTGTATTGTATTTTTTATTTATTTATAGAGCGCACCGGGCCGTTAGGCAACTGGGCGCTTGTGGAAATCTTAAGTTACAGTTACATAAATATCTTACATTTCTTATGTTGCAGTTACAGTTTGTCGTTGCATGAACATTTTACAATTTCTTATATTTGTGGATATCTGAAATTACAAGTTACATAAATATATCTTACATTTCTTATGTTACAATTACAGGTTATCATTACATACAAAAATTACATTTCTTATGCTTCAGTTGCAGGCAAATCGTACAAGTAACATACAGGATATTAGTATATATTTACAGTTATCGGTAGCATAGAAGGGATAAGGGGAAGGCAAGGGGTGAGGGGAGAGGTGTCTGGAAGACCGGTTGTTCAGAAGAGAGGTGTCAGCAATCGTTGGTTTGTAGCCAGAGTTTAACATTGGTTTTGAACATGTGAAAGGAGGGAATGGCTCTAAGTAGATCCCGAATAGAGTTGCATAGATTTGCAGCCAGGACTGGGAAGCTTGAACCTCCAGTTCGTTTCATCTTCAATTTAGGGATTTTGATGCTATTGGTTTGGGCGTTTCTAATGGGGCGTTCAGATGTGTGCCTGGTAAATAACATGGCGTCGGTGCACAGCCATTTTGGACACTCATCTCCCATCATGGTAATAAAGAGTCTGCGTGTCTGTGGGCCTCAGATGAAACCAGCATTTCAGCAGCAGAAGCAGAGTAAGGTCACATAGCCACACAAATATTATGGCTGAGCAGACTTTATGTGGAAAATAGTTAGTGTATTGTCCACTGAAGGACGAATAAGGAGACGGAGTAGGAGCGTCCTACAGGTGCATGATAAAGGGTTCTGGGAATGAATGCGAGGAGAAGGGCACTGGGTTTTTCCACTTCTGACTGTTTTTTTCCACCCTCTGTCCCTTCGACTTGTGATCTGCTCTTCGGCCGAGGGCAGACACAACTGAGAAGGGCGGGGAGTGGGCATTGCGTGGCAGAGTTAGTTAGAATCTTGGTCCCCGGGTGATGAAGACTTGCTGAGAGATAGGACGCTCTCCCTCAGACCCCGTTAGCGTGATCTCTTTGCCTACCTGCTGAGCGACTAAGCAGTGTTGTAGTGGCCAAGATGAAGGTGTCGTCTGCTGCCTGTGTAACAGTGATGCAATTTTTATCTATCTTTTCTTATATCTAAGTATATGTTTGTTCACATATGCTGAGTTCATATATATATATATATATATATATATATATATATATATATATATATATATATATTGTATGAATAAAGGGCCTGTAACAAGCCATTTGTTGTATTATAACAATTGGCCTATGTGTGAGTTGTTGACTGTCTGAGTCCAATAACTTGTTTTGCCAGGGGGCCGGGGAAACCTAAGTGTAAGTGTTTTCCTCACGTGGCCTTCACTTCATCACCCGGGGGTTCAGATTCTAACTAACTCTGCCACGCAATGCCCACTCCTTTATGGGGACATATCTCCGCCCTTCTCAGTTGTGGCTGCCCTCGGCTGAAGAACAGATCACAAGTCAAAGGGACAGAGGGTGGAAAAAAACAGTCAGAAGTGGAAAAACCCAGCGCCCCTCTCCTCGCATTCATTCCCAGAACCCCTTATCATGCTGCTCCTCCTCCCTCTCTGTATTCGTCCTTCAGTGGACAATACACTAACTATTCTCCACAGAAAGTCTGCTCAGCCATAATATTTGTGTGGCTATGTGACCTTGCTCTACTTCTGCTGCTGAAATGCTTGTTTCATCTGAGGCCCACGGACACGCAGACTCTTTATTACCATGATGGGAGATGAGTGTCCAAAATGGCTGCGCACCGACGCCATGTTGTTTGAGCTCACATTTTGCACAAGCATTAAATTCCACCCCTTGGACAATCAACTACCATAGCCCGATGGGTGTGAAGGGGACACCAAGAAATGTCTAATCATTCTCCATAAATTAGGAATACATGAAGCACAACAACAAAAGCAAATTACTACGATAGCAATACCAAAAAGCCAAACCAATAAGGAACGCAGTGCTTCTGGAATCCACGAGAATTGGTTTTCACACCAATCCCGTCCTGATCTTCTGTAACTCGGGCAAATAAATCCTTTATACCCGCAATATGCTTTTCAATAGAAAGGGAATGGTCACCTAGGTCAAAATAACACATACCTTCCACTGCCAATTCAATCTCTAAAGAGCTCTTTAGTATCCTAAAGGAGCTTGACTCCCCAGCACCTCCTTCCCAGGACTGCACTAAGGATGCAGCCTGGTGCACAAAAATTCAGCAAGCGCTAGCAGACAAAATCACCTTGCTCCAAAGCAAGATTGAATCTAAAAAGACTAGCCTCTCAAACTGCCATCACCCAAAACCTGCGCTAGAGAAAAGGCAGCCGCAATGCAAACCTTTTTTTGAGTTCTCCCAAGTAACACCGAAAGAAGTGGAAGACATCATAAAAAGTCTGAAACCTTCTCATTGTCAAGGCGATATATGCCCAGCCTCCATTATCAAGGAAGGAGCCAAAGAGTTAGACCCTTTCATCACCACACTGATAAATTCCTCTTTCAATTCCAATCAAGTCCCCAACAATCTCAAGGAAGCCTGGGTTATGCCACTCCTAAAGAAACCAAACCTGGACCCAAACATTCCAACAAACTACAGGCCCGTTTCTACCGTCCCCGTCCTCTTAAAAATCCTGGGCCGCGTTGCATATCTGCAAATTCAGAAGCACTTAGAGGAAAACAATCTATTAGGCCTCAGGCAATCTGGCTTCAGGCCGAGGCATGGGACGGAGACAGCTCTCTTAGGCTTGAAGATCCAATTAAACGAGGCAAAGGATAAAGGCAAGCTAGCGATCCTCCCACTCCTAGACTTGTCAGCAGCCTTCGACCTTGTCGACCAACAAATTCTAACTAGGCATCTCACCTCAGCTGCAGCCTTCTCTTCCAATGCCCCGGACTGGGTCAACTCCTTTCTCTCCAACCGAACCACCAGAGTCTTTTCTCCTTCAGCCTCAGCTGACCCGAGCCCCACACTCTGTGGAGTCCCTCAAGGTTCATGCGTGACACCCTCGCTCTATAACATATTTACGAAGCTCCTCTTCGTTCCACCAGACAATTTGGGTGTCGTCTGCACCAACTATGCAGATGACACCAAAGTCCTCATCCCCTTCACAGGTTGCTATGATGAAGACTCTAAACTATTGAATGACATATACCTAGAAATCCAGGACTGGATGGCCACCAACAGCTTATGCCTTAACGATGATAAAACTGAGCTCCTGATTGTCGGTTCCCAACAACGCCTGAACAAACTTGTCCACAGTTACTCATCCTTCAACATTGACAGTAATGTGATCAAGGTCTCCAAGGAAATAAAAATGCTGGGGATCTATCTCGACTCAACACTGTCCCTCAAGAGACAAGTCAGCTCCATAGCGGCTTTCACAGCCTACACCAACAAATTAATCTATAGCTGAAAATCCTACTTGTCTACCAGTTGCTGCCTAACGCTAGCCAGAGCCTTAGCATTGTCAACAATTGACTATTGTAACACACTCTTTCTAGGCTCCTCTGAACACAATCTAAACAGGCTACAGGTCCTTCAAAACAACTCCTTGAGAGTAGCACTTAACCTACAAAGATCCAGCCATATCTCTACTCTCAGACGAAAAGCCAACTGTCTGCCAGTCCGTGACAGAATCACGCTCCCCACCCTGGTTATCACGCACAAGTGCCTCCTGAATACGGCTCCTAAATACCTGTCCGACAAAAACTAAATCTGTAAGCACCAATCCTCTCGTACCACCAGATCTGCCCTATCCCACTGCCTCGCAGTACCCAGGTTCAACCTAAAAACCGCGCCAAGATCCAGCTTCCCAGTCCAAGCAGCCAAATGCTGGGACTCCATACCCCTTATGTTCAAACTAGAGCCCTCCCTCCTGTTGTTTAAATCAGGAATCAAAAACTGGTTGATCAACATGCCTCTCCAATGAGGTACCCCTCAACCTTTTCTGATTACCACCCCAAATTTCTGCTCTATGACTTTCTGATTGCACTTAAGTTTTTGATTGTTGTAAATCCTTTCAGGGCATGACCTACCTTTAACCATTGGTTCACCCTCACTGCTACTGTCTCATACTTTTCGCCATGTATGTAACTACTAAAGTTTTTCCAGTGCCCAGTTACCTCAGGGTTCGTTGCACGATACAAAAAATAATAAACAGAAAAACCCCTTAATTATGCTTTAAAAACAAATAGTCTATAGCAGCTCTGTTCTGCAAAATAGCTTTTCTAACGTTTCTATTATCTAGCAGTAGTTTAGTCAGAGCTTGCGAGGTTTCATTAAGCCCTCTAACCATCAAACAGGCTAATTTAATCATAGTTTATAACCCCCAGCTGCTAAGCCCCAAATCCCAATAATGAAAATGGCTAATGCTAACACTTCTGCTTCAGAAAGTAAACTCACTTCAGAATTGCAGTCTGGCGCTAGAGCAGTATATGAAGCAGCACGTATGGAACGTCCAATAATAGGTTTTAAAGGATAGATCATTAAACCAAGACGTGCCAAAGCATATGGGCCACATGAAATATTAGTAGGGATGTAGGAATAAGTGAAATTCCCACATGAAAATAACCAACCAGGGGGAAGTTTTACATGACTTAGGTGGCTAGCGGTAGAAATAGTGAAATTACAAATCATACTGTTTGAAACATCATTACAAACATTGATAGATCTTGTACACAAACGTTGCTCAAAATCAGTACCTTTCACATTTGCATTCATTTTTAGTTGCTGACATTTACCTATGTAGCAAGGATTCTTTTTTTTTTAAAACAATTTTTATTGATTATAACAACAAACCAAAGTGAACCATAACAAAACAGAAACAAACCAACCCCAGAAAGTGAACAACGTTTAGATATTTCAAGTCTCTTGTGCTGTTTCTATGCTGTGTCCACTGCCTTCCCCTTACCCCCCCCCCCTGATCCTGTTTCCACACCACCATCCTCTCCCACTGCAACTGGGGATCCCTCTTCCCCTTCTTCCAATGAGGAATCAACCTCCTCTAGGCCAGTCTGGACAGATCCCGATAGCGTAGCTACTAAGTGTCTCTAGGCCATCAATGTTTCAGCTCTCCCTCCCTCTATTAGCTGCTTCGCACCACACCACCGTTTCTGCATCTGCCCATTTGCAAAGGTCGTGCCACCACACTTCAGCTTTTGGACTACCCTTGCTTTCCAGGTCATGGCTATTCTACGCTTTGCCAGTATGTAAGCCAGGTCTTTAAGTTTACTCACATGATTTAGCTTACGCGGCCTGGGGAACCCCCCCACCGTGCACGCCCGCAGAGATTCCACATCCAGTCTTATCTCTTTCTCCGCCATGAGGTGGGCTATCTCACTCCAGAATCTCCTTGTTTCAGGACATGCCCAGAACATATGTACTAGTCCCGTGTCCACCTCCCCACATTTAGGACATGATTGTGTTCCTGCGTTCTTAAACCTTGCAATCTTCTGATGGGCCATATAAGCCCTGTGAGTAATATATAACTGGATTTGTTGCAACCTCGCATTCCTGGACACCTTTTTCTGTTATCTCTCTACCCTACCCCCACAGCCCATCGCTCATAGGTACCCGAGCTTCCTCCTCCCAGTCCCGTCGCAACTGGCTCACCTCCTTTCCCACTCTGGACATCAGTAGTTCATAAATTCCAGAGATCTCATGGCCTCCGTCCGACACATCATAAAACATCTCCATAACTGTGTCAGGCTGGCTTTCCAACACTATCGATGGCCAGGTGTATTTTATCCTCTGCAGTAGTCTAATATATGTGATTTATTGTCCCTGGTGTAAGCCAGTGTCAACTACCAGTGTGTTGAACTCCACCACCTTCCCCTCCTGCCGCACATCCCCCAACGTTGCAACGCCCATCGGTTCCCAATGTCTCTGGACTGTCTTACATAATTGCTCATCCACCCCATTCAGTGCCACTAGTGGTATCTGTGGGGAACATAAGAGCGGATTCTCCATGGCCCGGCAGGCTTTTTGCCGTATCTTCTGTCCTAGGTCTAACATTCTTGACCCCCCTCTTCCTGTGATTTTGGCACCCATTTCGATTCTTTCAGGAAAAACGGACCGCACTCGGCCCTCAACAATCTGGACTCAGATGTGGGGTCTTCTGATAACCACCTCGCCACGTATTGTAATTGACCAGCCAGATAGCAAATCTCGAAGTTGGGCAATTTAATACCTCTACGGTCGCATTTGTTCTGCAATTTCCATAGTACTACTCTATTCCTAGTATTGTGCCATATGAACCCCCTGCATATTCCCTGGATTTTAAGAAAGAATCGTCTGGGTATCCAGAATGGTATATTTACAAAGTAGTGTAGCAGCCTAGGCAGCACCACCATCTTCAGCAGTGCCATTATACCCATCATAGTCATTTTGCCCAAAACCTCATGCTGTTTTCAATACTGGTCACCGCCTTCTCTATGTTCTGCTTGTGTTTGACCTCGATGCTGTGATATACATCGATCCCCAGGTATCTAAAAGTCCCCGTCTCCCATTGTATTGGTAGCACCGGCAGCTTCTCCCGCGATATCCCTTCATATCTACCTAGGGGAAATATAATGATTTCTTGGGGTTCACTGTTATGCCAGGCAGCGTCACATACCGCTCCATTACTTCCAGGATATATTGTAGGTTCTCTTCAGAATATTTCAAATATTATAGCATATCATCTGCATACATTGATATAAGATGTTGCCCTCCTTTCTTGTTAATCCCCACCTCCCCATATTGTTGCCTCAAATATATCGCCAGTGGTTCCAGTGCTAGGATGAATAACATTGGGGACCACGGGCATCCCTTTTTGGTGCCTCTACCAAGTGGCCACCGATCTGAGATGATCGCTCCCGTTTTAACACGAGCCAGTGGTTTACTGTGCAGCAACTGGACCCACCTCAAATATTTGGGCCAAATCCCATATTCCTTCAAGGCCGACATCAGCCAAGGCCATCTGACAGAGTCAAAGGCCTTTACTGCATCTAATGAAATTATTGCAGTCTCCTGGGGTCCTTCTCCGACTGTTCTATAACATGATGAAGCCTTCTGAGATTATCAGATATGTTCCTGTGCGGAACATACCCGATCTGGTCTGGATGTATGAGTTTATGAATGACCGGTCTCAGCCTGTTCGGAACACTGCCATGCGTATCTTGCTATCTTGATTAATCAGGGATAGCAGTCTGTATGACCCGCAATCCATGCATGGTTTGTTAGGCTTAAGGAGCGGGATAATAATTGCTTCCCTCAGGGACTCCGGTAGCGACCCCTTATCTAACACTTCGTTCAGCATCGCAAATAGTGGGGGGAGTAACACTGCTTTGTATGTTTTGTAGAACTCGCTGGGGAGTCCATCTGCCCCAGGTGCTTTACTAGTGGGTAGGAGTTTGATCACTGCTTCCAATTCCTCTAGTGTGATTGGGGCCTCTAAGTTCTCCCTCTGCGTCACCTCCAGTTTGGGAAGGCCGATGTCCTTCAATGTTTCCACCATATCAATCTCCTCTCCCCAACATCCATATATAGTCGCTTGTAGAAAGCCTTTATCTAGCAATTATCCATCCAACCCCTGCGCCGCTCTAATTGTTTGTCTGGGTGTTTCACTCTTATACAGCCAGGCTAGAAATCTGCCTGGTTTATCCCCCTCCGCGTGCTGCCTTTCAACATATTTTTTATAGTTCAGGTTGCACAATCTCTCCCAGCACCCTCTACAGTCCTGTTGCAACTGACGCATGTTCTCAATCTCTTCCTGAGAATGTTCACCCTTGCCCATTATTGTCTCTAGTTTCTTTTCTGCATCCTGCAACTCCTGTGTTACTCCACCTTGCAGGCCTTTGGATTTAGATATCGCCGCCCCTCTCATCACACCTTAAATGCCTCCCATAGTGTACCTGCTGATTCTACGCTCCCGGTGTTGTGTACAAAATATTCCTCTATTTCTTTCCTGAGGCCTTCTCTGAAGACTGTATCTTTTAAGGCTTTGGCCCTAAGTCGCCATGTCGCGATCCGCGCTCTCAGTGGTGAATACTGCCATGTGACCATCAGCGGCGAATGGTCTGAGAGGACTCTCGCTTTGTATTCTGGCTGCTCTAGTTCCCCCATCACCTCTGGTGTGGCAAATATATAGTCTAACCGCGTGTGTAGGTTTTGTGGGGCCGAGTAGTGAGAGTATTGCCTATCTTGTGGGTGCTGCATCCTCCATATGTTAGCTAGTCAACAATCACCCAGTAGTGTCTTCAAGGCTTTAGCCACTGGAGTAGGCCTCTCTATCTTCTCATCTAATCTGTCAAGTTTGGGGTCTAATGTACAATTGAAGTCCTCTGCCCAAATGACAGCCACCCCGACATATGGGTTTATCTTCCCATATAGGGTCCTAATATAGCAGGTGATGTCTTGGTTTGGGGCATATTTGTTGATAATGCTCAGTTCCCTATTCTCTACTAGTCCTCTTATTATCACCATCCTTCCATCTGGCTCTATGGTAGACTGTAATAGTTTAAAGGGGACATGTGGTGCTATCCAGGTGATTACCCCTCTGGCATACGCCGAGCATGTTGCTCCTATGGTGGTCCCTCTCAATTTCTTCCCCATCACCTCTGGTTTCTCTTTTGTCAGGTGAGTTTCTTGCAGTAAAGCAATGTCGATTCTCTGTCTCTTCAGATACATCATGACCTTATTTCTCTTCAAATAATTGTTGAGCCTTCTAACATTCCAGGTAACTATCTTCAGGTCTCCCATATCATCCGTACACCGTTCCGCCCCTGTCCTCCCTTGTCCTCCGCTCTGTGCGCAGTGGTGCACTAGTGCGTCTCCCTTTGCTCCTTGGCTTGTGTTCGTAGGCTCGCTCCTCTATAGCCCCCCATCAGCCCTTCCTCCTCCCTTTCCCACACCCCAACCCCTCTGACCACCCCCCTCCCCGCCCAACCCCAACTATTGCCCAGCTCCATTCCTGGATCTCAGGCCACCCCGCATCTAGTCCTTTTCATGACAGCTGTTGCCACTCAGGGCTCAGCGGGGGGATACTATTCTATTAGTATCACTTCTAAACGAACTATAGGGATAAGGACGCCTCCCTCGCCTGCTTCTCGCACTAATGCCCCAGTTTATTGTACTCACATATATCACAGGTGCTTCTGTGCACTTGTCACCTCAGCAGTTCAAGTTACATACTATATTCTAGTCCAGAGGTTTGTATCAAGAGCAATTGGAAAGTCCCACTCTCGCTTAGTGCAAGTCTGTGCAAGGCGACCCAATGGCACCTATCTGAATAATCCCCCTTGGATTCTCTGTGCTCATCCCACCTACCACACAATGTATCTATATCAGGGTGGGCTTAGGTTCACTTATCTCCGCTGCAGTCAGTCTGGTCATCCGCATTCGCCGGGCAGTTCTGCATGTCCATCCATCTCGTTGTCTCCGCCGGAGACTTGAAGAAGATCACCCTGTCTTTGTGGAGCACCTTCAGTCTCGCCGGATAAAGCAACAAGTATTTAAAGCCAGATTCTCGTAGCCGTCTCTTGATTGACACAAAGCTTAAACTCTGCCGTTGCTCCTGGATGGTGCAATCTGGATATGCCATTATGGTAGCCGACGCTCTGTTGATGGTGCCCCCCTTGCAGAAATATTCCAGGATCTTCTCTCTATCTTTATAATTTAGGATTTTGCGGATGATCCGCCATGGGGGGCTCCTGGTGGTGGTTTCTTCGTTAAGGTCCTGTGTGCTCTCTCCACTGTAAACTCCTGCGTAAGCGACCCGGCTCCTATTTCCTGCAGCAGTAAGTTTTCGACATAGTCGGTCAGGTCTGGGCTCTCCATCCCCTCCGGCAGTCCGACGATGCAGATGTTGTTCCTTCGTGCTCTCCCTTCTGCCTCTTCCGCCCAGTTCTCGAGGTTACACACTTTCTGTTGGAGCACTGAGATCTTTTCGGCGTTGTTGGTGCAGCTGCCGGCGCTTGCTGTCACAACCTTCTCAAGCTTGCTTGTGCGTTCCGCTAGACCCCTCACATCTTGCCTTAAAAGATTGGCATCCACGCTGACTGCGTCTATTTTGGCTTCGAGGGATGTTTTCAACTCTGCGATGACGGATCCCAGCTTGGATTCCCATGCCACTTTCAAGTCTGCAATGGCGTCTAGGATTTGGTGATCGTCTCTTGGAGACGCAGTTTCTCCATGTCTGCTGCTCTCAGGGGGTTTCATACTGTCACCTGGATGTGGAGATTTAGCAAATATGTCCATCAATGGGTGTTTCCCTTTCATCTTGTTCGTCTTGGACGCCATGTCCCACAACTCAACTCAATTGAGGCCCTTTCCGCCTCATTTCCAGACCAAGGTTCCACTCGTGTCACCATTGAGGTTAGGCTGTGGCCATGTATTTATTGGCTTCCGCTGCCAGTTCTTAACAGGGGCCAAGGGTACTGCGTGTGTTGTGACCTCGTAAAATGCAGTCGTGTTGTTACACGTTTCCCTAACTGTCACATCAGGCCATTCTGCAGGACTTCCTCATAATCCCACAGCTCCAGCTGTATTGGGGATCTGCTGTTTCAATCCCTGGCTCAACTAGGTACGATTACCAGCCTCACCGTGTTCAGAGGGAGTGCGGGCCCCGACCACGGTCTATCAGCATGGGGTGTCTTCCCACCTGCCATACATTTAGTCCCAAACCCTCCTCACAGCTCCTTCATGAAACTTGTCGTTAATCCCCATGCCATGCCCTCTGGGGCTTCCCCCATTCCTTGTGTCCCCCCAATTGGGCATGTGGTGTGGCCCGTAGGGCCTCCCGATTGCCATGTGCAGCTCCCTCTATCGTGCAATCTCATTTGTGGACCACTCCTTCTTGTGTCCATCATGCTGCACAGCCATATCGTATGCTCCAGGTCTCATACATTCAATTGTAATCAGGCTTGCGTTATCTGTTATTCAGGGCTCGATTAAAGCAACATCCCTTCACTTTGTTCACTCTAATTGCATCCCTTTGTTATAATGTTGCTGTTGCGTCCAGGGCATTCTGCCTGGATCAGATGCTTCCACGTACGGCCCCCAGCCGTGTGCTGAACTGAATGCTACTGTGGCAACTAGAGGCTATGGACCCCGTAGCATGTTTTGCTGCCTCCCACCGCTCGGGGCTGCACGGCGAAGCTCCGTCTTCTTCCTGCGAGCTCCCGCCAACATTTATGATTATCGGGAGCTTCCCAGTGTTCCGCTCTTGACTCCAAGTACACAAGGTGGGGCCCACCGCACCGGTACATCTCGTGGTCCGCGGGGGTCCCGGTTACAACGGCACTGGTCACCGTCAGCCGCACCTTCCAATTTTGCTGCCGCGATTGGACATCAGTCCCCAGCTCCTTTGCGAGTGGGCGCAGGCTTCTCTATCCGTCTCTGCAGCAGACTCGCTTTTTCACTGAGCCGCACGTTTCTTTGTCTTTGATCTGAAGGCAGCCGCCATTTTTTTGCATTGCCGCAACAGTGCCTCATTGTGTCGGTTTCTGCAACAGTTTCTGTAATCTAGTTCCAATATTCCACAGGGCACTTTCTAGTTGTGCCGCATGGTTTCCCACAGCTTTATCTGTCCCTCCAGTGTTGCATGCTGCAATTTAAACCTCCATGAAGTATAGGATCATGCTCGGATCTGCGAAAGCAGCAGTTGGAAACGTCCTAGCTCATGGCTGCTAAGCCACACCCCCACGTATCTAGCAAGGATCACAAGTCATATGGTAGCAAACGTCAGCAGGAGCGATATCATGTGTCATGATACTGATCATGTTTCTCCATTTGTGAATAGTGTCAACACAAAACCTACAGTATTCGTAAACAGAAAAAGAATTCTGGACATCTGAATGCTGAACTAAGGAATCATTATGCAAAAATCTTGAATAACTCTTTCAAGATCGGAGTAGGCGTTGGAATCCCACAAGACACGTGGAGATCAGATCTGCAGAGCTATGCACATCAGTCAGGCAAAAATGCGAAATGTTCAAAACTCGCTGTCCTAAATAGACCCACACATTGGGCCTCATTACGAGGTGGGCGCAAAGGGATACAGGCCACCGTTAAGGACCTTGGGGCCAGGAATCCCTTTGTGCCCTATTCCCAGGTCCCATAGCGGGTCCCTTCCTTAACGCCTGCGGTACCGTTATTAGCACATTCCCATTGTGCCCTATGGGGGCTCAAATGGGATTGGGGAATGGCTTTTTCAATGGGGACTTACCAGTCCCGCCGAGGTCGGACTGGACCGGTAAATCCCCATTGAACGGGACCGGACACAGTCCCGTTATCGGTGGTAGTCATGGCGCTAATAGCGCCATGACTACCACCAACCTTGGAATGAGGGCCATTGTCTGGTTGCCTTACTAGCGCTGAATATCCATGATGTGAAAAGGATGTCAAAATTCCAGAAGAGAGCAAAAGTAAAACTTTATTTCGCTGCCCCTGCCGTTTCATCAAAGCACTCCAATAGGCTGCAACAGATGTATTCTCAGGCGTAAAACTGATAGGAGGGGCATCAGTTCTCATCTATATTCCCTGTTGCAATTGGAGAATAGAGACATCTGCCACATCCTTTGACACAATCCCGGACCCTTCCGAATGGACTCCAACATGGCACACATAGGCATTCAGCAGACTCAGGATCTAAAAAAGGCCAACATTAAAAAACAAGATATCAGTGGAGTACATCTCTCAAGTAAATAACTTTTGTCAGTAGGGATGTGGGATAATTTCCTTTTTCCTGGCTCCATCACAAGCACCATCTGATCATCCCCAGCTGCAATTACATCCGCCAGCACGGGTGGACCAGTAGGTTTCTCAACCCATACCATGGCACCTGGAACCATTGAATTGGAGGAGCCAAAACCCTGGTCCCCACGAACTGTCAATACAGTGGGTGGCTTCCCTTTCTTAACCATGGATAGTTTCACAGGGATCAGGATTAATTGGGCCAAACAATCCCCTTTATGTATCGATAGCAGATTCTCACCACTATTCATGAGAATTACTTTAATCACTCCCTGATAGTCTGCATCCACAATCCCTCACAACACTTGAATACCCTTCAGGGCCAAACTCGATCTCGGGGCAATTAATCCCATATATGCAGATGCAATATGTACACCAATTCCTGTATCTATCACAGTAATATCTCTTGGTTCAAGTCGAATTTACTCCCTTGCGTGCAAATCCACCCCAGCAGATACAGAAGTGGCACAATAAGGGGCCAATGCACCAGGGGTTACCTCCCAATACATCAGAGATGAGATTACTAAAAACGAAGTATGGTGCTCTAGTATTCAAGCCGCCATGCTAAACAAAATAGAGCTCCTTCAAAACAAAATTAAGGGTCATCGCAAAGACCTAGCCCACACTCCTGTGCCCAAACAATCTGACCCCTCACCCCCATCAACCAATTCCAAACCACTTTTCACTTTTAATGATATCTCAGAACTGGAAGTCACCAACATCCACAAAAATCTAAAACCCTCTATGTGTAAAGGAGACATCTGTCCTCCCAAACTTATAAAGGACTGCGCAGAGCTCCTTGTCTCACTTATAACAGCGTTCATTAATACCTCCTTCAGAACCGGAATCATCCCTGCCAGCCTCAAAGAAGCCTGGGTACGCCCCCTTCTAAAAGAAAAAACACCCTCAACCCTACACAGCCTAACAAGTACTGACCCATAACCACTGTGCCATTCCTCCTCAAGATCCTGTATAAAGCTACTCACTGCCAAATCCAACACTTCCTTGAAACCCACTCAATTCTTGGATCTAGACAATCAGGGTTCCGCAAAGGTCATGGCACGGAAACAGCATTGGTAGACCTAAAAAAAACAGATCACCCAAATCATGGATAAAGGCAAGCCTGCCCTCCTGCTACTCTTAGACCTCTCAGCTGCTTCGATCTTGTAGATCACAAGACACTCACATCACACCTTACCTACTCAGCCAACTTCTCTAAAGAAGCTGCACATTGGATTACCTCCTTCCTAGAGGACAGGGCAATGAAAGTATTCTCAGACATAGCCCATGCTGCCCCCACCACCATCCACTGTGGAGTCCCGCAGGGCTCTTGCACTGCACCCACTCTATACAACTTGTTCACAAAGCATCTCTTCGACAAGCTTGATGCTTTAGGTATCGCGTATACCAACTACACTGATGATACTTAAGTACTCTTACCGCTCACTGGCTCCTACACCACAGATGCCCAAGCACTTCATTCAATATACACCACCATCCAAGCTTGGATGGCAGCCAATGGCCTGTGCCTCAATGGAGACAAGACCAAAATCATCATTCTAGGCCTAAAAACGACATTAGCCAAGCTAGATAATTTATACTCCAACTACACCATTGATAATACTATCATCCATGTTTCCACCTCGGTAAAGACCTTAGGCGTCTACTTAGATTCCATGCTATCCATGTCCAGGCAGGTTAGCGCTATCACCTCCGCATAAGCACACACTACTAAACTCATAAATGCAGTAAAACCATACATATCCAAGCCCAACTGTCTCTCAATAGACTGAGCTACTATTGGTGCCAAACTGGACTACTGCAATGCCCTCCTAGCAGGTACCTCCAAACATAATCTAAATAGACTTCAAATCATGCAAAATAATGCGCTCAGAGCAGCATTAAGCCTTCCTAAAAGGGAACACATCACCCAGGCTAGACAGGCAGCCCACTGGCTCCCTGTTAAAGAACGCATCAGCTTCAAAATCCTCATCCTAACCCACAAATGCCTCTCCTTCTCAGCTCCGTCATATCCTGCTCAAACTTTATCCAAACCCACTCACTCCAGACCTACCAGAACACACTACACCAACCTTCTACACACTCCCCACATCAATAGATCCAAAGCGGGAGGATTAGGTTTCCCCTACACAGCCACCAAACTCTGGAACACCCTACCCGCAGACATCAGAACAGAAATCTCTCTTTTCACCTCCCCCAAAAAACTCAAAAGCTTCCTCTTCACCTGACCTCTGTATGCCTTGATACATGCTTGTATATATGATTGCAATTGTTCAACATTTCTGTAACTAAGTAAAATGCCTGTAACCAGCGCCACAATGCCTCCGGGCTGCTGCTGCGCACTTAACAAATGTGAATAAATAAATAAATAAATAAATAGCTCGATTAGGATTGATTTGTAAGGCTGGTGTTAAAATACGCATTAATGGGGTCTCACGGTTCGCAGTGGGATGGTTATTTCAAATTTGAACAGCTTCAAAAACATGTTCCTGCTAACCCTTCAAAGTACCATCAACAATTTTGCGCAATTGTTCCTTCAATAAACCGTTAATTCTCTCAATCAAACCAGATGCTTCCGGATGATAAGAGACATGAAACATCCATTCAATTCCTTTTTCTTGACAATTATCCGGGACCATTTTCCCTTTATATTGGGACCCGTTATCACTTTGAATTTGCATAGTATAGTACCATAGTATACAGCCATTTGGTCCAACAATTTAATCGTATTCAATTGGGTAGCTGGTTTGCATGGCAAAACCATTAGGTAGTCAGAATATGTGTCTACAATAGTGCATGCATATTGACATCCCTTACTAGTGGGCATAGGACCAATATAATCAATTTGCAAAATCTGTCCAGGCAATTTACCACGTCTCAATGTACCATGAAGTATGCTTCGAACAGATCAATGTTTCTGATGTTGACATGTAGGGCATTGTAAGATTATCGTTTTCACAACCTCTAAAGGAATGCTAATTCCCCTGTCTTGTGCCCACCTGATAGTAGCCTTCTCTCCAAGATGTCCACTCTTCTGGTGGGCTCATTTTTCCATTCTCTCAAAATCCTCCTCCTCAGCCCTCGCATCCATGATCTTAATCTTTGCCTGTTCGTCTGCAACAGAATTGAACCAACGTTCTAATGAGTCTGTTGTACAATGTGCATCCACGTGATATACTGATACAGTAGTATGCATCAGCAGCTCAGAAATGTCTTGCCACACCTCTTTTCCACACATTTTGTATGAATTTACCACCCATTCTTTTTCCAAGTCGGCAGCCATACAACCAACCCATTTGCAACAGACCATGAATCAGTATAGATATAACAATTTCCAGGTGTTTCCTGCTTCAATGCTTGATATACAGCATATAGGTCTGCAAATTGGCTACTCTTCCCTTTGCCTGAGGTGGTGAGCACCTTTTCAGTTTTGGATTGTACGCCACATCTTTCTAATGTCTATCAATTCCTACATATTTGGCTGCACCATCACTAAACCATGCATGTTCAACTTGTTCACTAGATAAGTCTCCATATGAGATCCCCCATTCAACTGGCGCTTCTTCAACAATCCCCTCTCGCACCGGTTCAATGTCCATCAGCGGGATACCTGCCACTTGCTCATAGAATTTCGCCACACCACCCTTTCCAGGCTTAGCACGATCCTGAATGTACCATTTCCATTTAATGATAGTAGCCTCCTGTGCATGACCAATTCTGTGTGTCTTTGGGGAACTCAATACCCATTGCATAATTGGTATTTCAGGGTCGGATCACTTTATCAAGACTCACTGTCATTTGTTCAGTATCTATGAGCTCCCAGTAACATGCAAGGAGCTTTTTCTCAAAGGGAGTATATCTGTCACCTGCATCATGCAGATTTCTACTCCAGAATCCTAAAGGTACTCGTTTTCTGTCCTGTTTCTGTCATAGACTCCAATAGGCATAAGCATCTTTCACAGACACATTCAATTCTGCTTCACCATCCCTTAATGGCCATAAATCAAGCACTTTCTGAATGGTGTCTTTAGCCAATATGAATTCTGTCTCCTGTTCCTCACACCATTCAAAATTGATTTTTTTATGCGTTACTTTGTAAAGGGGTGCCATGATCTGCCCCAAATGTGGAATGTGTTGTCTCCAAAATCCAAACAGCCCAATTAACTGTTGTGCTTGTTTTTTGGTCCTTGGAGTCGAAAACTGGAGGATCTTTTGTTTTGCTTTAGGCACCATCTCACGGTGCCCATTATGCCATTGCATCCCCAGAAAAATCACTGTTTCTGATGGACCTTGGGTTTTGGCATCATTGATTTCCTATCCCTCCTTGCGCAATCCATCCCTAATGATATCTAAGTGTAATTGAACACTCTGTTCATTCGTACCTTGAATCAATATTTCATCAATATAATGCACACTCTGTACATCTGGTTTGCAAGGGTTTCTATCCACTGTGCATGTAGCCCATTGGCAAATGATTGAACGTATACTGTCTCCCATTCCACGAGAATGCAAATTGCTCTTGGTATTCAACCGCAATAGGTACAGTAAAGAAGGCGTTAGCCAAATCCCACACCGCATACCAAGTACCCTCATATTTCTGTACATTTTCCACCAAAGTTACTGCATCCGGTACTGCCGCTACCAGCAGAGAGGTGCATTTATTCACCTTGCGATTATCAATTGTCATTCTGACACTACCGTCTGGCTTTTTGAGAGGCCAGATCGGATTGTTCCAAGCCATATTCACAGAACACAACACACCAGCTTCAAAAAATACCCTTTGATGGTTTCCGAAATTTCCTTGTGCCCCCCGGGAATACAATATTGTTTCATGGACACTCTTTTCGTTGCTATTGGAACCTGCACCAGGGCCATTTTCAATGGTCCAACAGCTACGGGTGTATAAGTAAATGCACTCACCCCAAATTGGTAAATCTTACCCCCTAAACCAAGGGTCAATCCTTCCAGAATATCAAATCGAATAATATATTCAGCAAGGGGAACAATCAATACTTGATATGTGTCTCTTTTTACGTGACCAATTTTCATGTCAATTTCTGTCTGGACTGCCAATGTTTCCTTACCCCCCCCCAATCCTGTAATCATGAAATGTTTTCCTTTAAATCTAGAAGGTTTTCCATGTATCAAAGAGGCCTCCACCTCGTTATCAATTAAGCCTCGAACCTCCTGTGTATTTCCTGAATGCCAAAACAATTTTAATTTTACGTGAGGTTTTTTATCCACCTTAATATGGGCCGTCGTTATCGGAGTTTGACCCCTATCCTATTAGTTTTTAGAGTGTATGTGTTTAGATTCTCTTTCCACCATCACACTAACCATGTGTCTCAAGTCAGCATTAGTTGGATCGACCACTTCATCAGTAATTTTACCTGTCATTCCCACCAATAGGGTCATCATGATATTTTTATATGCAGTAGGGGACATTCGAACTATAGTGTTTCTAGCAGAAACTGACAGGTTCACCAAACCCATATGCTCCAGAGTTTCTAGATGAATGGCCTCCTTCATAGCATGTTCCCTAACCCTCTGAATAGTCTCTTTCAACGTGTACCATTTCTTATCATCAGTTGGCCAATCCGATGTAATCGGGTATTTATGATTACATCCCTACGCAGCTAACTGCAGAAGAGACATTTGTCCCTCATCACCATTTTCATCCCGAGGAGGGTCGGTACATAGGGTCTCCTGTATTTGAACATCGTTTGATAAGGGCAGAAATCTAACAGAATCTATCATGTCTACTAAGAGAACCGCCACCCCTCGATCTAACAATCTAACTATCCAGGCCAGTAAAGACTCACCAGCCCTCTGTTTCAACCCGTTCATTATTTCGCCGACCTCCTGTTGTGAATAATCCTCAACTGCTGTCATGTCCACTGCACCTGCTCCCGGATTCATCCGATGATGGCCCATTTTCCTACGGATTACGGGCTTAACTGTTACCTCTTTACATACTGGAACTGGCTTAGAAACAATCTATTGTTCGGAATCACTATCAGTAGTAGTACTATCAAACACGCCACCATCCCATTGATGGGGGTCCCAATCTATACCCGCGGAAGCAATCACAGATGCCACGTATGAGAATTAACCCTTCCTCTTCTTTCCCGATACTTATAGCGAGCCACTCTAATAATATAATAATATAATTTAGCATTTATATAGCGCTACGAACCCTCGGGTATCTGAGCGCTGCTTATTATTACCCACGGTATGTGGTGCTCATTTGTCGACCTCAGAAGGATGAAAGGCTGAGTTTGGCCCTGCCGGGATTCGAACCTGCGCCTGCAGGCTGTACACAGATGTTAAAGCGAGCACTCTACTCACTGTGCTATCGGACTGGCAAGGCAGCCCGTTCAACAACTGCTTGGTATTTGTCTGACTTATCATGACACAATTTCATCTGAAGCTGCTGCATTAACGCAATCTGCTTTTCAGCAGCTAATTCCTTTTCCAGTTTCTGAACACTTGCTTCTAATTCTACATTTAGTTGATGCATTTTTCAAAAAGCATGCAACAGAATCCAACCCCTTCTCCCTAGAGCCAAACATTCTTTCCCCCTTTCCGCCAAAAACTTGCTGCAAGCATTTCATCATCTCAGCCGGGCTCGCTTTCCCTAAACTCGTATCCCAGGTTTCACTTAATCCAGCACCACATGCCCAAGTTTGTGCAATTTTATCATATAGGCCCTTAGACCAACCGGGGATAGTTACTTCAGGACAATCTCCGCCAGCGAAGCTACCTTTTTTCCTAAAAAGGGAACTCATTGTATCAAATGGATGTTTCACCTCCCTATTATAAATACCTTAACACATACAAACTCATATAGTCGTTTATTTGTCTTTCAACACAAAGGGAGAAAGAGAAAAAAATATATAAAAAATTCTAATTGCCGTTCCGAGTCCAAAACTTAACTTCGATTTATTTAGCAGGATCCTTTGAAATTAATATCAGCCCAAAGACCCTACACACAGTGCCAAATGTTTTCCTTTTGCTTGGCCACGTGAGGAAAACACTTACACTTAGGTTTCCCCGGCCCCCTCAGACAGGCAAGAACTCACCCATAGGCTAATTGTTATAATACAACAAATGGCTTGTTACAGGCCCTTTATTCATACAATATATATATACATATATATGCATATATATATACATATATATGCATATATATATATATATATATATATATATATATATATATATATATATATATATATATATATTCAGTAAAATAACTTTATTAAAGGGACGTTATGGTTAAGTTGCGCTACTAAAAAAACTATCAAATTCAGTAAAAAAACTTTGTTAAAGGGACGTTATGGTTCAAAGTAAAACCGAAAAACCCCTGAAATTCGCCAGTTATGGTAAGCTAAGCAACCATAACTCGCGCCACCGTGCACTGCTAACACTATCACTGATGACATCATATGTCTGGCTCCCCCTTTTTTCCTTT
This sequence comes from Ambystoma mexicanum, assembly GCF_040938575.1. Classification (NCBI taxonomy): domain Eukaryota; kingdom Metazoa; phylum Chordata; class Amphibia; order Caudata; family Ambystomatidae; genus Ambystoma; species Ambystoma mexicanum. The sequence continues at coordinate 849,876,771 of NC_090936.1, read as the reverse complement.
ACTGACATATCTAGGCCACATGGTTCTGTTCAGTAACAGTCGAGGACTAAACATTGAAAAGGTACTATATTTTGTAGACTTATCCTTCAATTATGTTCTTACAATAATTTCCTTAGGGTCAAGTCACATCATATGAAACATATACATAGCGGAAGACACAGGCTTGAAAGAGAGCAATCCTTTCTGTGCATGAAGTTTATCATTAGGATTATCAGCACTTTCTCATAGTTTCTTTTTTATTACTGTACTTTCCCTGTATATACTCATATTTGTATACATTGTACTGACACTCCTTTCCTTAGAGTCCAGTCACATCATGTGATACACATACATACGGTAAGTAGTAGCTTTCAAACAGAGCAATCATTTCTCTGCATATACTCATATTTGTATGTGGTGTTGTCTCTTTGTGTTTTGTCTGTAATAATGCAATTATGTATTAAGTGGGTTTCATTACCTACATATTACATGTTTCACAGTACACAAAACTCTAATAAAAAGCAGGTATTCATTTCACTATTCAAAATGGCAAGATTATGAATATTGCACGTTCATCATGTATGCTGCACACACTGCTTATGTTTCTACATGAGTAGCTTAGTATACTGGATAGAACTTCAGAATAGAATGCTATTTATATCAATGCATTGCTTAGTGCACTAATTAGCTCATGATATTTATTCCAATGATCCTTGATGCTTTTTGTTCAACATTATAAGAATCCCTTGTACAGAGTTTTCATGAAAAGTAAATGCACATGTGATGTCATCAGTGATGTCATCAATGATATTTGTGCTGTCATCTTTGATGTTCTGGGTGTTAGTGTTAGCAGTGCACGGTGGCACAAGTTATTGTTGCTTAGCTTACCATAACTGGCGAATTTCAGGGGTTTTTTGGTTTTACTTTTAACCATAATGTCCCTTTATCAAAGTTTTTTTACTGAATTTGATAGTTTTTTAGTAGCGCAACTTAAACATAACGTCGCTTTAACAAAGTTTTTTTACTGAATTTCATAGGTTTTTAGTAGGACAACTTAACCATAATATCCCTTACTTTGTATACATGTAACATAGAACATACTGAACCCCTAGCTAGTAATTTTGATGTCCGCGGACCGCGCGAATGTCCGCAGACAGAAGCGGACAACAGCAACACTACCCAAAAACTCAGGGTATCTTAAATTATTATATCATGCCATATGAACACTGCACAAGTTGAAAAACCAACACACAAACACATTATATGTAGTAATAAATAAGAAGTAGGACCTATGTATCTAACACATCAACCATCCATTTAAATACCATATACACTAAAATGGAATATACCAAAACAAGAAAGATATGCTTCTAACATAATTACCTCACAGAAACTGCACAACTAGGAGCAACAGCAGATCTACAGAACAGTGAGAAGACAATTTACCAGAACTTATTTTTTCTTATATATTTCTAAAATTTCTATATTAGATACAATAAAAAAAAATATATATTTTGTTTTCCTCACAGAAATGTCAAATACTTTAGAATGGCTTGAGGAGAATTTCCCACATGGTGAAATGTCTGAAGATAGTGAAACTAATGGTAGACACTTTTCTATAACCAAATTAATAAGCATTACTTTATGTGCACTTAACATATATTTATATATTTTAACAGACCATACAAACGTTGAAAACAATACACAACAAGGTACTTTAGAACAGACTCTCCAGCGCATTGAAGAAAAAATGAACAAGCTCATGACAAATTTCCACCTTTTAAAAGATTTTGTGGAGGACCATATAAAAGAAAAAATTATATACCATTGTGCAACATGTACTTGTCCCTCCTCTCCATATCCCAGTCAATTATCCCCAAACCCTCCCCACATAGAAAAACGTTTTGATGAGACTTCCATCCCTTCATCTTCTCCTGTCCATCCTCTTGAAAACCGTAATTCCCCTGTGTTTGTGTCCGTTTCTGCTTCCCCTTCTCTATCATTAACTGTACATATATATAATATAATGAAAAATAAATGGTATGTGTGTGTTAATTTAGTCCTTTGTGCTTTTAAAAAAAAAGTCAGTTTTAGTGTCCGCGAACAACATGGGTGTCCGGAATGTCCGTAACCAAAATGGGGTTGTCCTAAGGACACTATACCTGTCTGTACTGTTCGTAGGCAAGTTGAAACTGTTCTAAGAACACATCAGGTGTCCTAGGATGTTCGTAAATAAACAAAATGGAGGTGTCCTGAGGACACTATGCCTGTGCGTATTGTTTGTGGACAAGGTGAAACTGTTCTAAGAACACACGTGGTGTCCTGAAATGTTCGTAAATTAACAAAATGGGGGTGTCCTGAGGACACTATACCTGTCCGTTTTGTTTGTAGATAAGATGAAACTGTCCTAAGAACACAAGTGGTGTCCTGAAATGTTCGTAAATAAACAAAATGGGGGTGTCCTGAGGACGCTATGCCTGTCCGTATTGTTCGTAGGCAAGTTGAAACTGTTCTAAGAACACATGTGGTGTCCTGAAATGTTAGTAAATAAACAAAATGGGGGTTTCCTGAGGACACTATGCCTGTCCGTTTTGTTCGTATACAAGGTGAAACTGTTCTAAGAACACATGTGGTGTCCTGAAATGTTCGTAAATAAACAAAATGGGGGTATCCTGAGGAAACTATGCCTGTCCGTATTGTTCGTGGGCAAGATGAAACTGTTCTAAGAACACATCAAGTGTCCTAGAATGTTCGTAAATTAACAAAATGGGGGTGTTCTGAGGACACTATGCCTGTCCGTATTGTTGGTAGACAAGGTGAAACTGTTCTAAGAACATACGTGGTGTCCTGAAATGTTCATAAATTAACGAAATGGGGGTGTCCTGAGGACACTATGCCTGTCCGTATTGTTCGTAGACAAGTTGAAACTGTTCTACGAACACACCAAGTGTCCTAGGATGTTCGTAAATAAACAAAAAGGGGATGTCCTAAGGACATTATACCTGTCCGTACTGTTCGTAGGCAAGTAGAAACAGTTCTAAGAACAACCGCCTGTCTGTTACTGTTTGTTTCACTTGTGTTGCACTTTTAATTAGTTTTAGGACCCAAACACTGTCCGTAGAACACCAACGCACATGCGCAAAACAGTTCCCATGCATTTGGTGTCCTGCAGACACCCGTCCCCTTTGCGGACATGTTCGCGACACCATCATGTGACCACGCTCACGCTGAGTGTGTGTTCTGATTGCGGACACAGTCCGGGTCCCCGAAATTTTTTTTAAAAGTACCTTTTCGGGCAATCTACAGTATTTTATAATAATAAATCACCATAGCACATGTCCCAGACAATGACACTGGGCCTCATTCCGAGTATGGCCGTAAGGGATAGCGGCCACCGCTAACGAGAGCGGTGGCAGTAATCCCTTACCGCCATACTCCGAGTTCCCTTTGCGCCATGGAAGTTTTAACTCCTGCTTTTAGCAGGTGCTAAAAACCATGGCGCTAAGGGACCTTGATGTTAATTACGCCACCGTAATTTACGGTGGCGTAATTAACGCCTTCCCCACTCCCATTATGCCCTATGGGGCAAGAATGGGAATGGGGAAGGGTAAATGGGGATTGGGGAATTACCGCCCCGCCAACCTTGGAATGGGGCGGTAATTCCGCCATCCACCAAGGCGCTGCCGGTCCGGGTACGGCATCAACCAAGGCGTTAATAGCGCCATTGGTTAGCGCCGTACTCGGAATGAGGCCCACTGACTTTCTACATACTTTATGGGACTTTTTGAGCCTTATTGGGGTGTTTGATCTGTCCGCGGACAGCGCGGGTGTCTGCGAAGCACGCACCAGCACCCCTATAAAAGGCCCCACCCCTGACCTCATCCTCATTGTGTTTCTGGCTACCTGACAGAACACTGTACATTGGCTGCCAATCTTCCTGATTTTTCAGAAACCTGATGGCAACCATGGCTCCTCTGCTTCCACCTGGTGCTACATCTGCCTCAGCACCACCTCTACCCCCTCCACCACCACCACCTCCCCAAGGGCCTGAAGAGGGGAACAGGAGTGAGGATGTAGAGGAGGATGAAGAGGATGACAAGGGTGAGGTAGTGGAAGTCCCTACTACCAGCACTCGCCGTGAGTCTTGGGTGTTGCGGTTATTTACCATTAATGGTAACGTACCCAGGGCGCGTGCGAACAAAGTTACCTGCAACCAGTGCCAAATGGAACTGAGTCGCGGGAGGCTTGGTTCGTACAGCTTTGCTACGACTACTATGAAGCGACACCTAAAGTCGTTCCACGATGGGGCCGTTCGCAAGGTTGTAGCTTGCGAGGAGCGTAGTAGGTTGAGTTCCTCTACTACATCCTCCGTTTCTGCTCCTCTCACCACAAGGGACACTCCTGTGGGAGAGCGCTTCCCTCCAGCTGCCTCACAGGCCATTCATAATGCTGATGACCCTTACCTTTCGAGGTTCACAGTTATGTGTATGTACTGCAACACAGTACTCTGCAGGGGGGAGAGTCTGCGGACAGTTCGCGGACATCTGAAATTTTGGGGTGTTGCCCTATCAAAACCATTGCACTTTTCTCTGGGAGGAAGTGGTGGCTCTGAAAAGAGCCTTTTGGTGGTGTTTTTGTGTATTTGGAAAACTTGGATTCGTCAACATCTAATGCGAAATAGATGACTGTAATTCCAAAAAAGGTTGCAATGCATTTTGTACATTTCTCAGAAAATTCTGATTGCCAGCATATGTAAGATGGACTCCATCTCTGCGAAAAATGTATGTGCTACGAAACATAATATTTTCATTGTGAAAAGAGGACATGCCAACATCCCTTAGAAAGGCACAAACAGCCTTATTGACATTGCGCCTCGCTTTCTCCATTTGCGGACCAAATGAAGAAGAACGCAGCCACATTTGTCTTTGCGCAATCCGAGAAAAAATTACTTGAGAATTTGGAAACATGTCCATGACCTTCCCAAGTCCTTCTCTCATTGCAAATTGTAAAGAAATTCCAGACACATGTCTTAAACTGTTCCCTCCACAATGAATTAACATTATGTCTGGATGATGCTCTATCTCCAAAGTAGCACGGAGAGGTACCAAGTCCAGCCACTTCATTCCACGTACTCTATGCCAGTGCACTTCCACATGTGGGAATCCAAGATCTACAGCTACTCCACAGCTTTCTGCATGCACCATCAACCAATGTATCCACGAATCTCCCAAAATCCAGATAATCTGTTTTCTGAAACACACAGCCATAGCTATCTGTTCTTTTCTCAGGAAAAAGACTTTCTGACAAACTCTCTCCTTACACAACACACCCACTAAACTTAACTGACCAATCCCTTGCTCTGCTCATTCTCGTTTGCATGCCTCCCCACCCCAAAATCCCTGTATGTAATACGCGATGTCCGCGGACAACCGCCATGTCTGCGGACATATCATAACATGGACAGCCCTTCTACCATTTCCACTTCACTCTCTGTGCCATTCCCTGATTGGATACAACTAAGCAGTCATGCAACCATCCACCAATCACATCCAAGACCTCTACATCTAACTCCATCATCATAGATCAGCACTTCAAATGTACTGTTAATCACTCTGAATACAAGTGTCATATCATTGGAAAGCACCTACTACAAGAACTACTGTACAAGTCTCCAAGATGTCTACTTGGAGCTGCATGCATATCCACATGCATGAACACAAACTACAGGTATGCATATTTTCTGTACAGTACATGTACAATTCTTATAAATGCATATAAACAGATTAACTGCCTTTTAACCTGTATAACTTATAAAATGAACTTACTGTCATTTTTCCCATATAATCAACTGTCACTTCCAAACCTATCTGCTATTTAATTTTTCTTTTAAACACACATTTGCAAAGCATGTTGAACTAATATATTTAAAGTAAAATATAAAGACTGCACCTAGTCAAACGGAATTGCATGCACACACTATGTTCAGATATCAAACAAGAATACTTCTACAAAAACATAAAAATCAATGTCTAAATTAACATCTGTGCTATAAACACACAAAATTACTAACTTCTTTCCTTTACAATTGTAGTGAAGACCACTCTCCTGAAAAGCAGCAGCAGAATCTGAAGTACAAACAACAACTCAGAAGAAACCTGCTCATTCCACACAAAAAAGTAAGTTCAATACCACCATAATATTTTTACTGTTACTCACAAACTGTGGGGTTCATTCATGGTATTTCTGCACCAAAAAACAGAGATTGTGCACCATTCTGCCCACAAATCCCCATTTGTTAAACAGGATTTGCAGGCAGAATGGCGCACAAATCCCTGTTTTTCGGCGCACAAATAACATAACTCAGCCCCTAGAATGTTAGTATTGTAGAACAAATAACTGTTTTAATTCTATACCATTAGATTTACTATTTGTGCTTCTCCTCACCACTAGCTTACTTTATACTGTCATCTGAACCCCAGTATAGTAACACACAAATACAATGATAGCCATCCCAACTAGTTGTAGTTGCCCAATGCACAATCACACACCATCACATACATATTTAGCATCATACTCAGACACTCATGCACACAGCACACATACATTGCAGAACAGCCCAACCCATACCTTCTTTATTTTTTCAACAGACCCCAAAGAATGCCTACCAAAAAGCAAGTCCGTAGAAAGCAAATCAGAAGTAGAGCAAATGAAAATAGAAGTGTTCAAAATAAGCATCCATCGCTAGCAGAATTTGTACAAAAAGCTCAAACAAAACAGCTAATACAGTCATTTAGCGAAACAAAATAAGCTTCAAGAACATGAACTTTGCCTCCTATCAAAATGTAAAACGAAACAGAAAATGATTAACAAGAATTCAGCTTCCATTACTGCTAGAACTGCTCCTATAAATCTTGAAATAGTGCCAACTAAGCCTACCAAAAAAAGGATTTTAGCAAAAATGTTCCACCACAGAGTCCTTCAGAATCTTATAAAAACAGGAGCGAAATCATGCACAACCCTTAAAACCTACCGTAGAAAATTTATCTTAGAAGCTTTGATTAACAGTGCAATCCATCTCAAAAGAAAGTTATTTATTTTAGTGTTAAACAGAATGAAACCACTAACAAAACTAATTACTAAATTACAAAAAAGACTTCTTAATAAACAAAATGTCAACAAAAATAACTTCTTAAATATATGTGGAGGTGAATGGAGTCACACCACAAGCACAGATCCATATTTTAATGAAGAAACATACAAACAAAACCAAACAAATACAATTGCCATACATAGCAGTGGGCGAGGTTATGAAAAAGTTAATAATACCATAATGGAACAAGAAATACTGCTTACAAAAATATCCCCAGAAAACTCAGAATTACCTCTCCATTCGACTGAACCAGAACGTCCAGTATACAAATGGCCATGCACGTCAATGTGTAACATTCCCAAAAAATCTTTCAAATCTTTACGCCAATTTCTCAATCAGTATGTGAAAGGCAAAGACAAAATCAAAATGAAACTGCTGCAAAATATGGATACCTGTCCAGTGCGCAAATACACAGAACTACAAGGACATTCATTAGCCTGCATTTCAGGACCTGTTTGCAAAAGCACCTTCCATCATATCAAAATGATATCAACATATCATCCAACTATAAGAAATCTAGTCTATAAACTGTACTAAAAGTCCTGCTTTAGCACTAGCCAATTTAAATAACAATCTTCTACATGGTACAGCCAAAGACCTACTCAAAGAAATCGACTATATCCAGAAAGAATATTTTGGAAGTGAAAGCCAACTACAAAATGCAATAGTTTTACAACAGACTAGCAACAATTCTACGCATGGCAACCTTCTACTACACACATACAAAAAAGAAATACTAAAATGTAAAAGTACATCTGCTGAAGTACCAAACCATGTGTGTGTATGTTGCCGCAGAACTTTTTTATAAAAGTAACACAAAAACTGTAGACGTAAAATACAAAATAGAAGACAAGGAAGATTCTAAATGGTTTGAATTAGCTCTCTACCTTATAGCAGAAAACAAATACGAAATAACTGACCCCTTAATACTTTGCAGTTACTGCACTATAAAACTTGACAACAACCAAACTCCTTCACGTGCTATCACAAATCACTTGGAATTATTCCCACTATCAAAACCCCTACAACAACTCAATTTATATGAGAGCATCATAATTCAAACAGTGCACCCATTTCAAGTAATAATATGCCTTCAACCAAAAACAGCAAAATTACCTCCCTCTGAATTGGTGAAAGGCATTCGTGGCAAAGTAGTGTATTTACCATTAGCTCTAAAACAAAATGTGCACACTCTGGGAGTGCAACGTCCAATAGAGCAATCTTTAATTATCTTAGTAAATGGTGTACCTACAAAAGACAAAATAAATTGGCAACAACTGGTAGACTTACATAAAGTTAGACAAGCCTTGCAATATCTAAAAGACAATAATGAATACTTCAAAGAAATGAATATTGAAGAAAACTTGAAGGAAACCACTGAAATAATTCAAGAGTCACCAGAAACTGGTCAATTTGAGCGTCTAGATCCTGCTACAGTATCCAATATTTTAGTCCATTATACAATTCATCCATTGCACTCTAATGACACCATAGAAGATGCACTAGAAACGTACCAAATGCGACAAACGAAAGGATCACCAATCAGCATATGGGAAAAAAGTATGGAAGCACATGCTTTTCCTCTACTCTTTCCTACTGGCAAAGGAGGAAGGTATGATGATAGACCTATTCAAATAACAGCATCAGAATACCGCTCATTACAGATGTATTCTGAAGATTCCAGATTTAGACAAAATGTGGAATACATATTCCACCTACTCTTTGAAAGTGAGCTAGCAACTCTATGTTACAGAGTTGCACACACATTAAAATCAGGAACCCACTTTCAAAATATGTCAGCTACGCAATTACTACAAAAAGTGCAAGAAAAAGATGAGGTTTTACAATCAAGCATTACAAATCTATTAACAAACATGCGTGGTACTAAAGAGTACTGGTTCCGACGTCATGGAGATGTACATTGTTTGATAAGAAACCTTGGCCCACCCACTTGTTTTGTTACATTAAGTTGTGCAGAATATGCATGGGAAGATTTACATGATTTCCTACGAATATCAAACACAAACAAAACAAACATAGATATACTAACACCTGGAGAACTTTGTTCTCTAGATCCTGTTAATGTTTCAAGATATTTTCATCATCCCTTTATTGCTATGCTACACTTTATTTGTAATAAAACTGTTCGTCCCCTCGGAGTAGTGCAACACTTCTTTTGGAGAAAAGAATACCAAGCCAGAGGAGCATCACATATCCACATGCTTTTATGGATTAAAGATGCTCCTAAATTTGGTCAAGACAATGGGCCTCATTCCGGGTTTGGAGCTAACCATGGAGTAATTAGCTCCATGGTTGCCGCCGAAACCGTCCCAAATCCGGCATGGTGAATGGAGTAATTACCGGTCCATTCCAGGGTTGGAGGGACCGGTAATTCCCCATTCATCTTTTGCCCTTCCCCATTCCCATTTCTGCCCCATAGGGCTCAATAGGAATGGGGAAGGAGGTAATTACGGCACCGTAAATTACTGTACCGTAATTACCTCCGAGTGACCTTTGTGGGTCCCTTACTTAACTCCTGCTAAAAGCAGGAGGTAAGGAAGGACCCGCAAAGGGAACTCGGAATACGGTGGTAAGGGATTACCGGCATTTGCTCCCTTACCGGTGCCGGTAATTCCTTACCTCCAACCTCGGAATGACCCCCAATGATGCCACTGTGTTACAGTTTATCAAAAAATATGTCAAAAAATATGTCACTTGTGAAATTCGATCGGAAGCAACAAACAGTGATCTTCATGCACAAATTGTACAATTTCAAAGACACAAATGTGCCAAATATTGTCGTCGCAAATACGAAAACAAAGGCAAATACTACCAAATGCCGCTTTGGTTTCCCTAGACCGGTTACAAAAACAGGTGAAGTGAACAACTTCATGTCTTCAGTTAGACATAGTGTTAAAGGTAAATCACCTAAAAATACATTTTACATAAAAAGAACAGAAGAAGCAAAATATATCAATGATTACAATGCAATCATTGCCCTATTATGGAATGCAAACATAGATGTGCAGTACATTACAGACAATTCCACTGCAGTTGCACGATATGTTACAGCATACTTAACCAAAGCAGAAAAAAAAGAGCTTCAAGACCTCTGAATGACCTGTCATAAGACAAAACACTGTCTCAGAAATTGTACAGCTTGGGCATAAAAATACTCTCCCATAGAGTATGTGGCTCCTATGAAGCAGAAGATCATTTAACCGGTACTGCTTTGTATGGATAATCTGAAAATATAGTAAAGTCTTGGTTCTGCTAAATCTAGAAAAAGAGTTCTCAAATCATACAGCGACATAGAAACAATAGCCAAAAATGATCCCAACAGCCAAGACATTTTAAAAAACAATTTGCTGGACACATACTACCCAAACAGAAGTACCACTTTGGAAACCATGTGTCTATACCACATAGCTCAAAACTTCACATACAAAAATAATATAAAACATGATGAAAAAAAGGTAGATTCAAAACAATGTTGCACAATGAACAGCAACACGAAGAAGAACTCCAGGCCCAACTAGATAGGGACATTCCTGACAGTAGTCAACCTTCTGTAACAGTAAGCCAAGAACCACTGGGACAGCCACTAATAGCAAATGATGAAGAATTAGCTATGACAGAAGTAGAAAACGCCATGTATCAGTATGAAGATAAAGAAGACAACAATACTACAATCAAAACTAAACAATGAGCAACGTAGCATTTTTCAAGAAGTAACAAAAGAAATTGCACATAGTGTACAGCATGAAAATAAAGAATGCACCTGCCAAAATTACAAACCTTTACTACTGTACGTTAGTGGTGAACCTGGTTCAGGCAAAACATTCTTAATCAAAATCATCAGCAAGTTCCTTCAACAATTGACAAAGAACAAACTGTCAGCTGTTGTCACTGCCCCCACAGGTTTAGCTGCCTACAACATAGGCAGTGTCACTTTACACCGATTACTACTCCTGACAGTAGAACACCAAAAAAATTAGACTATTACAAACTTTCTACAGAAGCTGCAATGGAACTACGCAGAGTGTTAAAATATATGAAAATGCTACTAATAGATGAAGTGAGCATGGTCTCCAACCTAATGTTGGCTTTGATTCACCTCAGATTACAAGAAGTACTCAAAACAAACTACAAAGAGCTCTTTGGAGGAAAACACATTATTGTTTTTGGTGATCTTCTTCAATTGACACCAGTGAAAGGTGAACCTATTTTTAAAACCTTAGGACACAAACTCTGCCGTAAAACTGTTGGCAGCATGGGAAATGTCAACCTTTGGCAACATTTCCAATACAGAGAATTAACAGAAAACATGCGGCAATCTGCAGATCTCACTTATGGCAACATCTTAAAAAGTATTAGAGTTGGTGTACTATCTCAAGAAGCACAAGCAATATTGAAAACCCGGCACATTCATGCACTTTATGGCGATAATGCATGTGCTACTGATGTTATGGAACAATTAGCGCACAAAAATGTCAATTGTATGGCCTTAATGCCAACTCTTGCAAGCTGTTTCAAATTCAATGAAACAATGTTAAATAAAGAAATGCAACCAATAATGGAAATTAGCACCACAGACAAACTAGACGTACATGGTATGACACTACCCATGTCTGAGCAAGCTACAACAAGACTAAATAGCTTAGAAAATTCAATCTCCAACACAGCTGGGTTGGAAAAAATATTAAAATTATCCTTAAATTGCAGAGTAATGCTTAAATGTAACCTTGACGTGGATCAAGGACTAGTTAATGGAGCACTGGATACAGTTGTTGGCTTTCAAACATACCCACGTGACAACAACATTCAGTTTGTCAATATTCTCTTTGACAAACTTTCAGAAGTGAAAAGGATAGGACGCTCAACAGGTCGATTCCTTCTCTTCAAAGACATGTATGTACGAAGAGAACAATTTTCTCTAACTCTTGCATACGCAGTCACCATTGATAAATCACAAGATCTTACCCTAGACAAAGCATTGATAGACATTGGTAACACAGTCTTTAAAGAAGGCATGCACTGCGTAGCACTATCACGCTTACATACACTTGACGGTCTATTTCTAATCAACCTTGATGAAAGTAAAGTAAACGCTGATATTCCTTGCATTTCAGACTACAATAGACTTTGTTCACTATACACCCCAATCTAAAACATATACTATTCCACAAAAAGTAAAATATTCTAATAGAAAACTAAATCAAACAGAAAAGCAATAGCATGTCACTGCAAATCCTCCAAAGAGATTAAAAGAAACTAATACTTAATCAAGTACCACAATCAAAAAAGAACCTATTAGGGAAAGTAAAGCAGGTACTTCTTTAAAGAAGGAATAATTAGCTCATGATATTTTTTCCAATGATGCTTGACAGTTTTTTCTCAACATTATAATAAGAATCCCTGGTACACACATTTCATGAAAAGTAAATACACATGTGATGCCATCAGTGATGTCATCAATGAGATTTGTGATGTCATCTTTGATGTCATGGTTATTAGTCTTAGCAGTGCACAGTGGCAGCGCGAGTTATGGTTGCTTAGCTTACCATAACTGGCGAATTTCGGGTTTTTTTGGTTTTACTTGGAACCATAACGTCCCTTTAACGTTTTTTCACTGAATTTCGTAGGTTTTTAGTAGCGCTACTTAACTATAACGTCCCGTTAACAACGTTTTTTCACTGAATACATATATATATATATATATATGAACTCAGCATACATGATGAACAAACATATACTTAGATATATGAAAAGATAGATAAAAATTGCATCACTGTTAGGCAGACAGCAGAAGACACCTTTGTCTTGGCCACTACACCACTGCTTAGCCCCTCAGTAGGTAGGCAAAGAGATCACACATGCTAACGGGGTCTGAGACGGAGTGCCTTCCCTCTCAGCTTTACTTCATCGCCCGGGGACCCAGATTCTAACTAACTCTGCCATGCAATGCCCACTCCTTTACGGGGGCCAATCACTGCCCTTCTCAGTTGTGTCTGCCCTCTGCTTAAGAGCAGATCACAAGTCGAATGAGACAGAGGGTGGAAAAAACCAGTCAGAAGTGGAAAAACCCAGCGCCCCTTTCCTCGCATTCATTCCCAGAACCCCTTATTATGAACCTGCAGGATGCTCCTGCTTCCTCTCCATATTCGTCCTTCAGTGGACAATACACTAACTATTCTCCACAGTAAGTCCGCTCAGCCATAATATTTGTGTGGCTATGTGACTTTGCTCTGCTTCTGCTGCTTCTGCTTGTTTCATGTGAGGCCCGTGGAGACGCAGACTATTTATTACCATGATGGGAGATGAGTGTCCAAAATAGCTGCGCACCGACGTCTTGTTGTTTTACCTCACATTTCGCACAAGCATTACAAGTACCTACATCTAGTCTCCATATTTGTTGCTAGGAAAGAACACTTATAGGTTTGGTCAAGATTTACGAACTGTAAACAAAGTTGGTATTCCCACTTTCCAAGTGGTACCCAACCGAGCTACAATCATATCCAGCATTCTGCAGGCTGCTTTACATTTTACTGTAGTAGATATGGGTCCTGCATTCCTTTCCATTATCATACATCCCCAAAGCCAGTATTTATTTGCATTTTCCTATCACACATTCAGTATATGTGGATGAAGCTCCCACAGGATTAAACACAATCACCCACACTCTTTTCACAACAGCCTACGAAGGATTTAGATGACATTAAGTTCTGTGGACAGTCAGTTCTAGTGCAGTACATTGACAAGTTGTTGTTAACCGGCCCATCATATGATGCATACAAACAAGATTTCCAGGTGTTATTGACTACATTAGCATAGAAAGGGCACAAAGCATCAAAATTGAAATTGTAATTATGCAGGGAAAGGATACACTATCTGGTACATGATATTATGTTAGACCATAGGGTAATAGATGACTCCTGAAAGGAACCAGTGCCTAAAATCGCCAGGCCTCAGATGGTCGTGCAAATGAGGGCATTTTTAGGCATGGTGACTTAGGTGTGGTGGATAGAGGAGGAGGCCTCGCCATTGCACACAAAGACCACTTACAGATGACAAGAGCACCAACACTAAACATCCCAACCTGTGAATCACTCCTTCTCCACTTAGCCTTGGACGACCAAACCAACCTTTCATTCCTACTCGTCTACCTACAGATTGCTGACTTACAACCCTCCTTTCACGGATATATGTGCAGACTCCATTACCAACATCGCCATAAAATGTGATCAACTTATCTCACTAGGAGACTTCAATATCTGGTTTGTACAAGAAAACACCATCTCACCTAAAACACTGAAAAATCAACTATCACCAATGAATCTAAATCAGTTGGTGAAGAGAGCAACCCACTTGGTAGGACACACCCTAGATGCACACTTTTACCAAAATAAATGGTTACAACTGCATCCCCAATGCAGATTCTCTGGAGTGACCATGTCATAGTATCCCTTGTGATCCACCCGCCAACGCTAATACAAGCTAACCTCCCAAAAACTCCTAGAATTCAGAAAATAAACTGATAATCCATAAAGACCATGGACCTAAACACCAGATTAGAATCCGAGAAACCACTGTCTTGAACTCATCCAACATTGAAGAGAAAATTGAGACAATCAAAAAATGAATTACAAAAACACTGGATGATACGCTAAAGAAAACAACGGCAAGATGGTTGACACCTCACCTCAGATCACTGAAGAAAACTATCAGGAAGCTGGAACAGGAATGAAGGAAAACCCAAGATCATTAGAAAAAAATCAGATACCAAAGGCAGATAAGAATATACAAAACTGAAATCCTCAAAGCAAAACAATTATACTACACCGAACGTGTCATAAATTCAAGCAACACCAAGAAAGAATTGTTCAGCATCATCAACCAGCTAAGAACCCCGACCGCCTGCAAAAACACACCCTTGCCCAAAAGAATATGGGATGACCTTGCAAACCATATCAAAAACAAAATCACAAGCTTCCAGCAAGTGATCAAGAGTATGCCCAAAAACACCAACAACGCCCCTAACCATCCAACTCCAGAACAAACCACAAGACCAAACTGATTTTCACCAATTTCAACAGACAAATTTGCCACTCTAATGAATCAAAGCAACAGAGCAGGCTCATCAGCAGACCCTTGCCCACCAGACATGTACAAGACTTTCCCCATCTAAACAAGAAACTGCAGAAAACGTCTACAACCTCTTTAACCATTCACTGGCAATAGGACATGTACCACAAAGCTCTTCAAGGACCCCTCGGGAAATACAAAAGACCTAACCAACTTCCATATGATATCAAGCATCCTGTTCCCGGCAAAACTCCTAGTAAGCTATATATACAAACAAATCCTGGAACATGTAGAAAGCAATTGGACACTAGATCAGGGACAAGTCAGTTTCAGACCCTTGAGAGGAACAGAAACATCACTACTATCAATCTGGGATGACCTAAAACTAATGACAACTCCAACGTCACCTCAGCGTTAATACTGCTTAACCTATCAGCAGCCTTCGACACAGTCTACCATGAAACCCTCATCAAAAGACTTTACTATGTTTAAAATCCTTCCTGACAGAAAAAATGGACACAACGTGGCTAGTCCTCTTCAACTCAGAACTGCACACAACCACCTGCAGAGTTCCACAATGCTCATCACTCTTGCCATCACTATTCAACGTCTACATGGCCCCACCTATTAAAATCATCAACAGACATGGGCTCACCTACTACAACTATGCAGACCACATACAAATCTTTCCATTAAATCAACACTGCTGGAGAACCAGACCAAACCCTAATCAACTGCCTCACAGAAAATACACAAATGGACGAGCACTAACAGCCCTACATCCAACCCATACAAAACAGAAATCATGATCACACCCAACAGCCCATCGAACCAACATCACATTCCATGGCCTACCAAAATGGGAAATTGACTGGAACATTACACAGTAGTTAAAAACCTTGGAATATTAATGGCGAACAACATAACACTTGAACCACAAGTCACTGCAGTAGCAAAAAAAGTGCTTCTTCCAGCTGCGCACCATCAAGTGTATACTATCTTTCCTCACTTTCCCACACAGAACACTCACTGTCATCTCCATCATCATGTTCTACGACAACTGCATCTATCTCGGAAGGCCAAATTATCCCACCAAAAAGTTACAGTGAATGCAGAACGCAGCAGCAAGACTACTCCTCAGACTCACTAAGAGAGAATACATCACACCAGCACTGAGAACCCTACACTGGCTACCAATAAAAAAAGAATGTACTTCAAAACGCTCTGCATAACCCACAGAGCAATCCATGGCCCAGGAGTAGAAGTCAAACAAAGCGGTATTCAAAGTTGAAATTTGGCAGATCAGCATTCTCCTACATCTCGGCAAGACTATGGAATTCACTCCCCAAGGAAATATGAACAACAGAACACCTAAAATTCAGAACATTGCTAAAGACAGGGCTCTTTAATTCACCAAGCTAAACAGGAAATACCACTGAAGAGAAAGAGCCAACAACAACAAAAGGAGGGATACCGAAAACAGAAAACAATCAAAACCTAATGAAGCAAAACCGGGATAGAACAATTAAATAAAGCATTTTAATGCAAACCACCATGCAAGGATATGACTCCAGCAAAACCAACATACGCCTTGCAGATAATCACACAGACCACTCTCATCACCAATCCTATTAAAAATGTTCCAGAATCCTGCATACTCACCCTCAGCCACCAAACAAAACACAACCATTCATCTACCACAGCATAAACTTTAAACCAAACCACCATAAACTGCCCGCACTTTGCAACACCCAACACGCTACAGAAAATGACATCTAAAGACATGAAAACCACCCTATACACACTCAGACACCAAAACAGCACCAACCCATCACCAACTAAAAGCAAATTCAGCACACAGTGATCCGTTTTCCAAAGTGAAGCTACAAACAGTACAACAAAGCTCTCTTTCGCTCTCCCTCTTGTGAGAAACCTGAGGGTATTCTCACTCCTAAACCCCCTGAATCCTCCTCTGAGGTAGCCAGAGAAAGGCCATCGCTTTTGGATCCCGACCCTGGGGGTGGAGAAGCGAGGTAGGATCACCTGGGTGGAGGGTCATCCGAGTTTGGGAGTGCGGTACCCTCTGGTGGAGTATCCTCCTTTCCCTAATTATGACCAACCAAACCCTCCTCTGACCTTTATGGGTTATTGTAAGACTCCTACCCTCATTGTTCCCCATTCAAACTTGAAAAGTACAGGGATGAAGTAGAGGAGTCTGTGAGAAATGAACACCACACTTTCATTTTACCACTTTGGTACTGGGGCGAGGAAGAATTCTGCGGAGTATGGTGAGAGTCAGGCATGTCCCCTTTATTGTAGACAGGCAAACCTAATTATGGATTCACACCTGCAACCTGTTAGGAGACTGCAAGTGCACAAAAAAAGAGCCGGAGAACAATGTCTTGAGTACAAAAAGGGAGGCCTGTGGGGAGAAGACCAGCAGGGGACCCATTTTTGTAGGAGGCAGCCATGGTGGGACCTGCGGAGGAGCCAGGATGCTGGCTAGCAGCCCAGAGAGGGAGCCTCCATAATGGGGAAGCAGCAGCAGGAGCTGCAGTATCATAGAGGGAAGCAGGACACCATCCGTGTTTGTCCAGTGGCAGGTGTGCAAGGCAGGCCCGATATGCGAGCAGGTCTTGCAGAAGCTGGCTCGCCGGCTGCTGAAGAAGACAAAAGCAGCAGGAGCAGCTAACGAGCAACGCCAGAGACAGGTGAGTGTCAAGGAAAGGCACTGGCTAACCAGTGTGTTCTTAGCCGGCTGCGAGAGAGGTAACATTTACCGAACTGAGCGAAAGACTGACTTTGAACCGAGTGAATGCATATGAATTACCAAACTGATCGGAAAGCTGAAATTGAACAAAGGGAATATATAATAAGTACCGAACTGAATGGAAACCTAAAGTTGAACATAATTAATATATCTTGAATACTAAACCGAATGGAAAGTTGGAATTAAATTTATCAAGTGCATATTGAATACCGAACCGAAGGAAACCTTGAAATCAAGCATAGCAAATGCTCAGTGAATACTGAACTGAATGAAACCTTGTATTTAGGCTTATGATAATATAGAATGGAGTACAGTTACTATGGGCAAAGCAAGGTACAGACAAAGGTGAAACCTCCATATGAAAGCTAAATATAAGAAAGAGTGCAAGTGTGAAAGAGTGGCATAGAAAGGTGGAAAATGGGCAAAACCACTACAAAGTAAACTCTAAGAGTAAATGCAGTACGGCAAAGCCAAAGACTGGCAAGAGGTGTGTGAAACGTTTTGTCAGAGCAAAGAGGCTAACCAGGAGAAGCCAAAAAAGTCTGGACCTGCATGTAAGATCAAGAGGCCAAAAAAAGAGCAGTTAAGTGAACTTAACTCTGCAAATTGGAGCAAGTATAGAAGGACCTGTATGGGCTGAAGAGCGTGGTGATCCTGTTTGCGCGGCCTGTGAGGGGTGGACCATGTTTTCTTATAACTGCACCTAGACCAGTGAACCCGGAACTATGAGAACCCAAAGACATTGCGAAATAAACTAAAGAAATGAACAGCAAAATTAACTTTTGAATCAAATCAGAAGGAGGGTAAAGTGGACCTAGATTTGTGTTGAACATTTGAAAGACTGAACCTGTAAGACAAGTTGCTAATCTTGGGGAAGGGAACCAAGAGAGTTGATGAACTCCAAATTCTGTCTTGTGGACAGAGCCTCAAGACCTCTATGTTTTTTAACTGTGTTGCTTGGAACTTGGGCAAGGGAACCGTGAGGATTGTTTGGAGCAATATCACCTTGAACTTGAGAACGGTATTCTTGAGACTTTTGTGGAACTTTCTTACACTTGGAAAATGCGAGCTAAAAGAGAGCTGCGAGCTGGAAGAAGATCAGAACTTTGAGTTAAACACTATTTCTTAGCTAAACACAGTGTTTAGTTTTAGTTGTGAGGGCAAATATAGGTTTTGGACACAGACAGACTTTTAAGTTGAACTCTTTCACCCAGACTTTCCTTGGTTTTGTTCTGGTAGGGAAATCCCACCTTAGCAAAGGGCAAATTAGGCCTTCTACCATCCTCACATTTGATTTAATCAAGTATTATATTCTGAACTTTAAACTTTAAGTCTGTTGTCTGTGTCTTGCTTCATGATGCCTTCACACTCTCCATCTCACTAACTCTCACAAGCCCCCTCCCTCTTCAGATCCACCGGAGTGCCTAGCAGCCATGAAAATGGCAGTGGTGCACGATATTAATCAAAACAACATAGCATAACATAACATACTTTAGACAGTGGGTGTTCAGGTAAGCCGAGATAGCCAAAGCATTATAACCTGATGCGAAGGCCAATACACCAGACCTGCTTCAGTGGGGTAGCAGAGGCAGCAAAGGCATTCATTGCCATCAAGAAAGCTTTAGCAAGTGTGCCTGCTTTAGGCCTCCCAATTCCAAGAAGAAATTCACTCTGTATTGTCATGAGAAAAACAGGTTTGTACTAGCAGTTCTAACACAAAGACATGGTCCATACCCATTGCATACTATAGCAACAAGTTAGACCTAGTAGCAGCAGGAATGCGTCTCAGTTCAGTAGCTGCTGCACCCATAGCAGTACGACTGTGTGAAAACAGTTCTGGGTTCCCCTTTAGAAGTAGAAGTTCCCCATTCAGCGGTTGCATTATTGTTGAAAACCAAAGCACAACACATTTCCGTGTCCGATCTAACAAGTGTAAGGTGTTGCTTCTAAGCTCCTCCAACATCACTCTAACCTGATGTCCTGTGCTGAATCTGGCATCTGTTTTGCCAATTCAACAGATGGAGACCCACATAACAGTGAACTGCATGACCTTGTGTTTGATACACCAATACACAACATGGACAAACTATACTACATGGTTGGTTCTTGTGATAGGGATAAAGACGGTCAACGGGTGGAAGGGTATCTGGTGTGTGCACTGGGAGATGTGGTTGAAAGTGCCAATGTGACCTCAGCACAAGTAGCAGAACTGGTCACACTGATACATGCTTGTAAACTAGCAGAACAGCTAACATTACATATATAAACAGATTATAGGTATGCATTTGGGGTTGCACATGATTTTGATCAGTTATAGAAGCAGAGAGAATTCCTGACATCATCAGTTTCACACATGAAGAATCATGCTTATGTAGAAGCTATGTTGGAAGATATCATGTTGCCCAAGTAGATAGCCATATGTGCAGCACAGCAACAATTGGTTAGTGAGGTTGCTTTTAGAAATAATTTAGCTGACTCGATTGCTAAACTGGCAGCCATATCCATCACTCAGGTTCAGTACATATGAAAACTGATAGGAGTATCAGAGTAACCTCCCTTCCAAAACATTTCACTAATTAGCACACATCTAGGAAGCAGCTCCTGCAACAGAGAAAGACTCTTATGCACGAAACGACTGTCAACTACATAAGGACTCCTTGTGGTGGAGCTTGTTCTACAGAAAATTCTCTTTTCTTACTTGCCCATAATATATTAGACTTACACATGTGGGAAAAGGAGTATGATCTCCACTTTAAATCAGGTCTGGTATTTCCCAGACTTCCTATCCATGGCACAGGCCTACTGTAGATAGTGTGTTATATGCCAGTAGAAAAACTTTGAGAAGTTAGTGCACACTTCACACCACTGTATGGGAAATTCATAATTTGCAGGTTCATTTGATTACATTACAGTGAAACATACCCATGCAGATGAACAGACACCATCTCCTTTGCCAATATGTTATTAAAGGACGTTTTACTCAGGTTTGGAGTTTTGATCAGTAAAAACAGTGAAACGGGTATCAATTTTTTCAGCTTATCAAGAAACCTTGCACAGCTTTGAACATACAACACAAACTCCACTGCTCACACCATTTTTAATCAGCTGGGGCAGTGGAGAGGCAGAACAGGATCATCAAGAATGTGTTTCCCCATCTCACTGCCTGTGAAGAATGCACACATTAATGTTCATCTCACTTACAATATGACTCTAAACGACTGGAAGAAATTGATTCTACTGTTCAACTTGTTTATATGGTGTGCAGGGGTCCTTGCCAAAGGAGCCTGAGTGAGGGAGTCGTCCACTCACTTCAGCCTGGAGAATTTGTTATGGTGTGCCAATTCCTGTGGAAGACATCGTTAGCACCAAGACAGTGCTTCCCCTTCTAGGTACTATTAGTCACTGGGTAGATAATTAAAGTATATGAAATAACTCCTATTCTAATGTATTCCTTCATCCCAAAGATTCTTCATGTTTGATATTTATCTGGTTACACACTGTAGCTCTGCATCCGCTCTGCCCGGTGCCTCTATGCACCCCATGCCAGATATGACATTGGGGCCAGTATATATAGAGGCTATGCTGCCCGTGACATCAGTAGCTTTTTTTCCATGCACTCTGCCCACTTCAGGAACAGCGCTTCATCTTTTCAAAGTTTTGCTGCTTCTCGTCTTCAACAATATTCCAAATCCAGCTTAGCCCTTGGTTTTAAACCCTGCTTCGACTGTGGATGCCAAACGTTCATTTCAGATCCACTCACGATATGTTTTAATGGATTGCTTTTCTCCCGCAGATTCCTTATCTGATAGATATTATCAAACAGCTGTGCTGATCGGAAACCTGTCAACAGGGGGCATAGTGGACCTCGACTCGGCCGTCGATCATCGATCCATCTTGCTCAGTGCTAGATCGTTGGCTCCAGATCCATCTTGCTCAGTGCTAGATCGTTGGCTCCAGACATGACAGCAGTCGTATACATAACATGTCACTACGCCCCATACCTCAATTCGTTTCTTTCTGCACGCTTGCACAATGCTTCAGGAACACTACACTCGGTCTTCGACCCAGCTATTTTTACTACAATTTGTCAAATTTCTCTTATAAGACCTCGACCGCGATGTCTGCTCCTTGAATTTTGGGCTTTAAAAGGTGAGTGGGCCGCCAAACTTTCTTTCGGCCGACCACCCCAAAATCTTCGGCGTGATCGCTCCTGCGGTCCTCCAAGGCCGAGACGGAAGGAACCACCCCCGAAAAAGCAAATCATCCGTGGGAGATGAATCCATAGAAAGAACATTACGGTAAGTCATTTCTCCTTCAATGGATTGCTTTTCTCCCGCAGATTCCTCATCTGATAGACTCCTCAAGCAGTTAGGACCACGGATGTGGGCAGAAAGTAATATAGTAGCAGGTTTTGCAGTACTGCCCTACCAAAACGTGTATCAGCCCTCCGGGTGACATCTAGGCAATAGTGCCTGGTAAATGTGTGCAAGGACGACCATGTGGCTGCACGACAGATACCCTTAATCGTAACTCCCCTCTGCAGGGCTGTAGAAGTCAAGACCCCTCTAGTCCAGTGTGCCCTGATGCTGGGAGGAAGCTCCCTGCCTGCAGACTGGTCACATTCTGTGATGCAAAGGATAATCCAATGAGATAGTCTGCTTTGTTACAGCTAGGCCCTTCTAGAACAAAGAATAGCCCATGAACAGCTGGTCAGATTTTCGGAACTCAGATGTCCTAACGATGTAAAAGCTGGAGGATGGAAGACCGGTAAATCTATGGACTGAGAAAGGTGGAACTCAGAAACCACTTTCGGAAGAAAGCCAGGCCTTACTTTAAGGGAAACATTTTCCCCAAAAGACTGCAGGAATGGGGGCTTACACACAAGGCCTGCAGCTTGCTATCCCTTGTGGCTGACGTGTTTGCAACCAAAAAGGCTGGTTTTAAAGATAACAGTCTCAAAGAACAGGAATGCATGGGCTCAAAATGGAACCACCATCAAGAATGTCAGAACTAGATTTAACAAAGGGAATTGCCAGAAACGTATTCACATGGCCCTTCAGCGATTGGGCCATAACTGGGATCGTAAGGAAATATCCTTGATCCGTGGACCTTTTGGACACAGACAATGCCGCCAAATATCCTTTGACTGTGGTAACGTGAAGGGCTGCTGAGGCCAGTGACAGAGGGAACTCCATCACTTTAGTGGTGGGGCAAGATATGGCAACAATCTCACATTCCCTGCACCACATCTCAAATCTTCTCCACCTGCATGTGTATAGAGATCTGTGTGCAGCCAGCAACACCTCGAGAACCTCATCTGAGAGGTCCCCTCCTCTTCTGAAGAGCCACACATGTAGGTTGAGGGGCTCTGGGTTCGGGTGGAATACCCAACCTTCCGACTGGGTCAGGAGATCCGGGCACTGAGGCAACCGGTGAGGTGGAGAGATGGTCAGATCCATGAGATCGGAGTACCACGTTCTCCTCACCTCAAGGTCATAGTAGCTTGAAACCTCTTCAACCTCCTGAGAACCCATGGGATGATGGTAATCGGGGGGAAGGCGTAGTGGAGAGGGAAGGTCCAATCCACCAGAAAAACATACCGCAGAGCACCGTTCGCTGGAAATTTCCTCGAGCAAAACTGTCTGCACTTCCTCTTGGACTCTGTGGAAAACAAATCCACTGCTGGAGTACCTCAGAGAGAGAAGACCTCCTCCAGGACCTCCTGGCACACTTCCCACTCGTGTGAGACCGTGCTCTGCCTGCTTAGAGAATCCGCCAAGCCGTTCTCTGTCCCTGCCAGATGAACTGCCGAGACTGAGACTTGATTCACCAGCAACCAGAGCCACAACTGCATCGCCTCTCTGCAAAGGGGACAGGAGTGCACGCCACCCTGCTTGTTCAGGTAGTGCATGGCCACCATGTTGTCTGTCAGGATCAGGAAATGTTTCCCCTTGAGAGACCGGGCTAGCCACATGGTCCGCAACTCCAGCCTGTTGATGTGCCACCTGGCTTCCATCACTGACCAAAGGCCACTCACCTGCAAATCCTCGCAGTGAGCACCCCAACCCTTCAGAGGTGCATCAGTGTCACTCAGGCCTAAGGCCAAGGAGGCCAAAAGGGTTCCCCCAGAGCTGGATGAGGATATCTATCAGATGCAGAATCTGCAGGAGAAGAATCCATAGAAAGAACATTACAGTAAGTCATTTCTCCCTTTACTGCCTCAGTTAGAGGGCCAACATGCAGGATTGTGGGCTGTGCCAGTTGTTGCATTCCAAAGCACTTTGCAAATGGGAGGCAAAACTATTCACCTTTCTTCACAAGGAGAGATGTGACAAAGTGATTTGTTCGAGGTCGCCTGGAGCTGAAATTCGCACCGAAAAACCAATCTGCAAGAACAAGAAAAGAAAGCACCCCAAAAGGTCTCATTCACTTGGCTGGTCTTCAAAGCATCTTTCTTTTTCCTCTTCAGGAGACTCTCCGGAAGACTAGACACCTCGGGTACCTTTCTCTACCCAATCCTCCACTCCAGAAGAATAGGAGGCCTTCTGGTTTATGATGCTCAAAACCTTTACCAAGGCACTGGCACCAGCGGCTTCGGGCACGGCGCTGATGTCTGTTGCCCAGGCACTGAGGGCTTCGGCCTCAGCCCTGCTGGTGCTGTTCGAGTCCACCACAGTTGGACGAGTTGGCAGAGGCACCATAAATGTGCCCGTCAATACGCCCTTGGGCTCAGCCCTGCTGAAGACAGACAAGGTCCTGTCTCTAACTCGTACCACACCATCTTCAGACATCAGTCCTCGAACATTGACATTTACCTCCATGGCGCCACAAGCACCGGCCGACGCCAGTGACGCCCAAGTTCCTTGGGATTATTCTTCGATCCCTAGGGGTGAATTCATGACCCGAATGGAGGATATTTATGATCAAGTAAGTGAACCGATTCCCCCTGGATAGAAACACCTACACCCCAGAGAAGTTATAGACTTCACCAGAGGGAATTTATGGAGAGGAAAGTGATTTGGTGGACCTTGCTACTGATCTTCAGGACACAAGTGATCTAGGAACCTCCAAAGAACTGGACATGCTCCCTGTTGCCACTCCAGGTAAACCACAAGTGGATATTCTGCTCTTGATTTCTAAGGTGGTTGAAACCTTGGAATTATTGACCACCTTTCGACCCAAGGTGCAGTATGAGCTCACAGCCATTTTGAATGAAGGCCTGCAAAAAGACAGTCTACTACCTTTTAACCAGGTTGTTGAAGTATTAGTCCTAGAACTGTTGGTCTAAACCGTCTTCCATTCTGACGGTTGACCATCTGATCCAATGTTTCTTTCCACCCATGCATCACCTGAAAGCGTTGCTGTGCAGGCCTCCATGACGATCCTGAAAACAACATGTTTCCCCTCCTTGGCCCCGGATAGGGAGAGCAAGTGGTTGGATGTCTGGGGTAGGAAGGGCTTTGGCTCGGCTAGCCTGGGCCTCAGATGTATTAATGCCTCCTGTGTCCTTGCCAAATTTACAGTTGGTCTTTGACAGTGTTTCGGAGGCAATGGAACACATCCCAGCGGATGACTTGAGGGATGATTTTGAAGCCTTGGTGAAGGATGACAAGGAGGCTGCCCACCATATCATTCAGTTAGTTCTGGACACCGCTGACTGTCGCCAGAACTGTGACTACCAGGGCATTGCTCGGGACCATCACCTTTTCAATTAATATATCTGCCTTCTAGATAACACCCCAGTCTCCTAATTTCGCCAGAGGAGCAGAAGTTCGGTTTGCGCAGCAACGGCAAGTATTATCATCTGGTACAGATAAGAGGGTGCACTTTGATAAAGTGTAGGATGGATTAAATACAGCCTTGCACTGTGGATTCTGTTTAGGGGCCAGTCACTCAGTGATCGCTTGGTTCAGCTCGAACGGGCCACATAGTTTATTACTGGTGCAAAACTCATGAACATTTATACCAACAGATGTGAATTCCGAACATATCTGCTCTCTGTTCCTCTACTATAGAAATCTTCACCTAGCTTGTTTGGAACATCACAGCTTCAATAACAGCACTTAAACCAGTAAGGTAGATTGGCAGGTTGATTGCTCTCTGTTGCAATTTGTGTGATCTGCTGGTTGCAGGTTCACATCCCAGCAGGGCCTACTCAGCCTTTCATCTTTATGTGATTGATAAATTAGTGACAATTACATGTAAATGTTCTGTGTACCACGCTTTGGTGAAAGAGTACTCTAAATAATAAATCATTATACTTTCTGGAGTGGGACTTTGCCTGTGCTGCAGTACAAGACTTCCTAAACAGCCAACTCTGAGAAGATGTGTGCCATTAAGGCTAACCACAGAAACTTGGCAATGATTACGGTAGCCCAGAAGAGCTCTGGTCATGGAGGAAAATGTGGAAATAAAGATTTCAAGCCAAAGGCCAGTTGATGGTGTGTGGGTCCCATAAAGTCAGATAGTACCAAGTCCATAGACAGACCGCAACTGGGACAGGATAACCCATTGTAGGACCTCTGATCTCCTTAGCCGAAATAGGTCCACCTCTTAAGAAGTGAGTGCATGTTGTCCGTGAAGCAAGTTTATTGTATACAAACAGCTGGGAGGGGCTAGATGACTCCTTCGAGACAGAACTAATCCGATTCTCCCTGAACCACACACAGGTGACACTTTATATACATTGTTGCAACATTTAACACACTACCACATATTTCATTACAAAGTCATCCCCCAAACCTGATTGGCTAACACTGTGCAAGGAAAATGAATCCCTTTAAGTTCCCACGCTCTCATTGGACACATTCACTTAACCACCACCTCCTTTTGACATACAATTGCATTAGCTCATATTTAAAGTACAACCCCTTTTTGGGCTCCTCCCGTAGTCGGTCGTGACATCATAACATGGTTACATATTCACCTACAACAATCCTAATTTATTACAAGTTCCATCTGGTCAGGGACCTCTAACCCCATGCGTGATGCACATGGCTTTTACAAGGACACTTTAACAACATGAAGAGGGAGAGAAACAAACAAATTCCCGTTGAACCAGTGATAAACATCTTATCCACCCAGACTTGCTGGTGACCCTGGTATCTCTTATTCCATGCTAATCTATTATGACTACCATTTCAGCTTGCTTGGCTTCTGGCCACGTCCTAGACATTCCCTTGAGAACCTGATTGAAACCTATCAACTATTTGCCACCTCTGCCCTTAAGCACCCCTGGCACTGGGTTTGTTACCTGGCCCCAAGTCAACCCTGCCAGGTGGCCGGACCTCCCTGTTACCGGAATAACAAACTACCATGTTCTCAGGAAGATTACATCTCTTATCCATAATAGCACCATATCGTAAACCTTATGAGCCAGTAGCACTTCATTCCGTCCTGGCCGCAACTGCCCATTTGATGTTATCGCAGCAGGCTAAATGCACTTAACTGCCTTCCTCCATCCTTTGTCCTCGACCAACCAGCTTCTCAGGTTGCACAGAGTTTATCTCGCCACTCCAGGTTACTGCCGCCTACACAAATTCCAACTATGAGGGGCCCGCGGTATACAACCTTCTCATGTATGCTTGAATTCACCATGTAACCCTTGTTCCCCAACTGTCCCGAACACAGTTCCCTGAAAACCTGTGTCTGTGCACGTGTGTTCAGGACTACCGCGTCCCCTCACAGTGGCTTCCCCATTTGCAAATCTCCTTTCTCGCGTTTGCATAAAAAGCTCCTTGAATGCCATCTTTAGGCACTATATTGCACGCTACACAACTAGGTGGTACTCACACTGTTTCCGTTTATTGTCATTATCTTGCTATGTGTATGCAAATCTAAAATGTATCAACTATACACAAATTAACACTAATAGTAAGGCTTATTCCACTCTCATTAACACATACCAGATTGTAACATTGCGCTAACATTGCGTCTACCACAGTCACAAATATGATGCGCGCAACGCAAATCCTTCTCTCCCATTGAAATCATTATGAACCACCCCAACTCCATCATACAGTGTGGGAAAGAAGACCGTCTGGAAGTCCAGCTCGAAACCTGACAGGTTCCCCAGAAGCAGCACCTGATTTATGGATAGGTTTAGGCACCAGTTGATTATTATGGCCCCTTCAGCCTCCACAGGTGCAATATCATAGCAGGTTAGCTAGAAGTTAGGCGCTATAAGTGGGAACTTACATATGTTGGGAGGGATTTGCAGAAGGGTCTACTCTTAAAAGTATGATCTTGTTTCAGGCACATCATTGCTGCATGCAAATGATTGCACTATCTTCAGTTGTTGTCCATTTTCTACTTAGAACCAGTGCCAGAACACACAAATGCTGAGAGCAGAGAGATCCCAGATGTTAATCTTACACCCTGGGTTATAGTATTGGCCTGTCAAATTCCACATTGGTTTGAAAACATTTTAGAACTGCTGTCACAGGTAACAAAAAACAAGCAGGTTAACAAGGAAATACATATATTAGAGTTGTGTTTGATGAAGGGAAACAAGCATTCCGGATAGTACAGTGCTATGCCACCTTTTGCACCCATTGAGATGTATTATGTGTTCTGATAGAAAATGCCAAAGAAAACACTTTTAGTCACCACTGCCTTGAGTTTGATACTGTTCTATGTTCTTTTAGCAGGTATATTGTTATGTTCCTGCAGGTGTAAACATATGATATGATAAGATATTTATAATTCGCCTATACACAAGTGTTTCAAGGCGTGACGAGACAAGGGAGGGGAAACAGAGGGAGGACAAAGACAACGATCTTACTAGGCTTAGTGACATTGAGATCGCCCAAGTGCAGGGGAGAGGGGTGGGGAACAAGTGCCAGGGGAGGAGGAGGAAGTGCAAGTGCCGGACAAAGGATCAAAACAACAAGTAGTGCGGCCAGCAGGTGTCAAGTGTGAGGGTTAAAAATGCAGACAACAGGTGTCTAATAAGTACAGGTAAGGGGACTGTTGGATTGCAGATACAGATCCAAGTGTAGGGGTTGCCAGGAGGCAGTGCAGGTGTGCAACGGGGCGGGCAAGGACCTGGGCCCGAATTCAGAGGGTAGCCAGGTGACCAGTGCATTATCAGATAGGAGATCAGCAGGGGAGAAGAGAGAAGGCAGAAGCAAAGAGGAAGGTCTTGAGGTGTTCGGGAACCGGAAATGGTTCTGCTCAAGTTTCAGAGAGGCAGGGAGGCTGTTCCAGAGGGAGGCACCAGCCGAAGAAAGAGATCTGCCCCCAACTCGTTGCTTGGTGAAGCGACTGACCCTCAAGGAGTTAGAGATGG
Organism: Ambystoma mexicanum; assembly: GCF_040938575.1. Lineage (NCBI taxonomy): Eukaryota > Metazoa > Chordata > Amphibia > Caudata > Ambystomatidae > Ambystoma > Ambystoma mexicanum. Next base: position 849,847,497 of record NC_090936.1, on the reverse strand, counting down.
AGGAGCAAAGAGCTTGAGTAGGAAGATAATTCTGAAGAGAGAGTTGGAGGTATTGCGGACCCAGGCCCCAGAAGGCCTTCTGGACAATGCAGAGGGTCTTGAACTTGATCCTTGCAGCCTTTGGGAGTCAATGGAGAGATTTCAGGGCTGAAGAGATAGGATCCCTGGGCTTGAGGCCACAGACTAGTCTTGCAGTCCTGTTCTGGATGAGTTGTAGAGGACGGAGAGTAGAGGCAGGCAGATTTAAAAAGAGGCTGTTGCAGTTGTCCAGCTTAGAGAGAACCAGAGCTCTGGATACAGTGAGCTTCTGGGTGACGGTGAGGACAGGAAGAATACCTCTGAGGAGGTGCAGTTGGTAATTTGACTTCTTAGAGGTGTTAGAGATGTGAGGAGAGAAGGAGAGTGTGGAGTCGAAGATGACCTCGAGGTGACAGGGAAGGAAGGTGCAGGTGTGCCGATGAGGAGGATCTCAGTCTTACTGGCATTAAGGCAGAGAGCATTGGTGGCACACCACTCCTGAATTGCGGACAGACAATTCAGGATGAGAGACGGAGAAGAGGTGGCAGAGGGGAGCCGGAAAGTGAGCTGAGTGTCATCCGTATAGCATTGAAAGTTGGAGCAGAGAGAAGCAATGCAGTGGGCGAGAGGTGCCAGCTATTGGTTGCACAGCCAGCGAGAAATGTTAGACCCCTGGGGGAACACCACATGAAGAGAGAGAGATAGAGGAGAGGAAGGACCCAAGTTGGATCTGGGAGGGTCGGTCCAAGAGGAAAGAGGTCAGCCAGGCCAGAGCCTGATCAGTGATATGTTATGACCTTAAGTGGGGTCAACTAGTTGAAAGGATACACTGGATGCCAGGAGATCTTCAATGTAGGTTTAATCAGATGTCATCAGGAGATTACTTAAGTTAGTTACAGGATCCAAGGGACTCCCACTGGCTCCCACCACCCAGGCTACATCATTCAACTATCCTGGGTGGAACCTCAACACACACCATTCCACTCAGTCATACCTCAAACATTCCATTCGTGACATCATACATCAAGCACTCATCAAACATACAGGCAGATAGCTAAAGAGGCTAACAGGAAATGGGATATCAATCCTAACACCTCTCTTCCTTCAGACAACAATCCTAACATGATACCCAGTTTATCACTGAGCCAGTGGAGAAGGGTGGCATGGTTGGCCATGTCAAAGGCAGAAGAGAGATCGAGTAAGATGAGGACAGGGGGGTAATTAGCATCAAGGTTAGAGAGCAGGTCTTTGTGGATGTTCAGGAGAGCAATTTCTGTGCTTCTGACTGCTCTGAAGCCAAACTGATGGTCATGGAGACACCCAGCAGATTCAGTGTGAAGGTTAAGCTGAGAGATGGCCAGCTCTTCCAAGTGTTTGCCTAGGAAAGGAGTTTGGGTGATAATTAGTCGGACAAGAGGGGTCAGCTGAGGGTTTCTTGAGAAGAGGGTGCACAAGAGAGTGCTTCAGGGGAAAAGGGAAGGTTCCAGTGGCGAAAGAGTGATTGCAGAACTTGGCCAAGGCTAGAGCGAGGGTGTCAATGTGGTCCTTAATGGTTTTGGAAGAACAGAGAAAAACCTGTTTTGACGAGACTTTCATAGATCGGACTTGTCTAGAAACCTTGTCAGGGGTGAACAGAGGAAAGGCAGAGAAGGGAGGAGGAGAGGTGGCCGCAGGTAGGCCGGAGGTAGAGGAGAGAGTAAGAGAGTAGAAGGAGAAGGAGGAGAGGATGAGAGGGTGGACAGGATGTCCTGGGTTTTAGAGATGAAGTGAGAAGACAGGGCTGTGCAGAGGGCCTGGGAGGGGATAGGAGAGGTAGAAACAACAGCAGGATTGGCCAGCTCCTTGCAGATTTTTAAGATTTTGGCTGAATTGTTAGATGCTGCAAAGACGCGGGCTTGGATGTGAGCTCTATTCTTAGTGAGGACAGAGAGTCGGTATTGCCTTTGGAGCAGGCGGCAGGCCAGTTTGTCAGAGGATGCACAAGATGCCAGCCATTTCCTCTCAGCCACCCTACACTTGCATTTAAGGGTGGCAAGGTCTGAGTTGTACCAGGAGTTGCACTTGGGCTTCAAGCGGATCCTCATGACAGGGGCAAGTTCAGAGATAGAGTGGAGCATGGAAAGGGCTGTGTCAGGATGTGAGTCAGCCAGAGATGCAGGAGGGGGAGAGAAAGTGGCGGCGAAAGACTCAACTGACACACTTTTCATGGGTCGGATGACCGAGAAGGTGGGTGGCAGTGTGGGGGGTAGGCTCGGCCTGACGGGTAGAGAGAGAGAGAGAGAGAGAGAGATGAGAGGAGAAAGTTGTCACTCCAGGAGAGAGGAGTGGTGAGAGGGTTAGAGAGGGGGGGTCTGAGGAGATCAGAACATCCAGAGTGTGCCCTGCAGAGTGAGTGGGGCCAGACAGAAGAAGAAAGAGAGAGAGAGAGAGAGAGAGAGAGAGAGAGAGAGAGAGAGAGAGAGAGGAGTCGCAGAGGTCGCAAAAGAGTCCAGTGGAGGGACAGGAAGCATCCAGGTGGATGTTGAAGTCTCCAAGGAGGAGGAGTTCAGTGGTCGAGGCCAGGAGGGAGGAGGAGAGGTCCGCCCACTCAGAGAGGAAGGAGGGGATCTGACCAAGTGGCCGGTAGATAGTAGCCACATTGAGAGAGTGGCCAGGAGAGAGAGAAAGCCTGCATACAACGCATTCAAAGCAGGAGTAGGCCTGCATAGGAATGATAGACGCAGGAATACACTCCTCGAAGATCAAGGCTACATCCCCACCTGTACGTTTGGATCTGGGCGCGGAGAGGATCTTGTAGCCATCAGGGAGAAGAGCGTCGAAGCTCGTGACACAGCTGGCCGTGAACCATTTCTCGGTGAGACCAAGGACATCAAGGTCGAGTTCTTCCAGGAGACGGCAGATGTCAGAGGATTGTTTGACAGCTGACCAAGAGTTGAGAGTGGCAATGTAGAGAGGGTTGCCACCCTTGAAAGACTTCCGGGGAGGGGTACAAATCAAAGGTACTCCCTGCTGAAGTGTAGAAGGAGTCCGGGGTGGGCAAAGAGTACTGAGGAGAGGGGAAGGTAGCCAAGTAGGAGGATGAGGGCACCAGAGAGGTGGCGGAGGGGGGAGGCAAGGAAGCTGAAGAAGGGAGAGAAGGGACAGCAGGAGAGGAAGGGAAATTGATAATGCTCGGAAGCATCTATCAAAGAGGAGGAGGTTGGCCTGAGGGCTTTGGACCAAGATTGTGCCATTCAGGCAAACATTAATGATGACCTTAGAGGAGTGTAAGGGGGCCAGGAGGCCCTCCCACTGGGTGCCACCATTAATGGGAGAGGAAGAAAAAGGAGAGAGCACAGAGACCATATGAGAAGTCCATAGGTCTGGCGAAGGAACGACAAAGAGGATGATGGTGAGGGTATGTCTGGAGGAAGCGCTGGTGTAGGTATCAGCGATAGGAAGGCCTGGGTTGGAGACCAGGATATCCTTTTTGAACTTCTGGATTGGGGTTGAAAGACCTAATTATAAATGTTCAAAGGAGAAAAGACTGAAGATTATTTTTTCGAAATAATCTTCAGTCTTTTCTCCCCTGAACATTACTGACTCAGCCCACACCCCTACCCACATCACTACCCACACCCCTAACACACCCCTACCCAGACCCCCAGGCCCCAGCCCCTACTTACCTTTCATTCTGACTTGCTGTGTCCCTGCGACGCCTGTGCCTTTTCACTTCTGTGGTGGAGAACCAGATCTGCAGAGTCCTTTCCTTTTTAAAATTTCAGCACAGCTGCAGGGGTGACCCCCGCAATCCCCGCTCACAATATATTGAGCCAGAGTGCGGTGGGACACCCCTGCAGCCTCCAGCACCGAACGCATTATCTGGTCAAACTTTTCGACCGTTCGGATTTCTTGAACGGCCGAATTTCGGCCAAATCACGCATGCAGTATTTTTTCCTCAAACATTTTGGACGAAACCAAACTTCTTCCTACCAGACTTAGTGAGAAGGGCAGGATAGTCAATAGAAAAGCAGTTAGAGAAGATAGGAGAAACAGAGTGCACCATAGAGGATGCAGAGGTGGGGGAAACAGGATAGATGGAGAGGGGTGTGGGTGAGGAGTGGGAGAAGATCAGTAAGGGGGAGACATTGGGGGAGAATACAAAGGGGTGCAAGCAGACGAGACAGAACGAGACAAGGACAAGCAATAAATAAATAAACTGAACTGAGTTAGACGTAGGGCTCATAAGAAGAGCACAACAGAACACAGGGCAGTACGATGAACAACAAGCAGGTTAGCAGGGCATCAGAAACAGAGCAGTTGACGAAAGAAAAACCTAGAAGAAGGGAGAGCACAGCATAACACAAAGCAAAACACAGCAAAACAGAACAGTTGATGAAAGAAAACCTAGAAGAAGGAAGAGCACAGCAGAACACAGAGAATACACCCAAGGACATTGAGGTGGTTGGAAGGATGGACAGGGCAGGGGAAGGCGAGGGTAAGGGCCGACAGGGGAGCAAGGACGCTCAGGGGGGTGCAGGGGTACTGGAGAGCCCGAGATGGAAGGGCGCGAGGCGCATGCAATCAAGGGATTGTGAGGGAACATGTGGGCAAAATATGCGCAGGTGCGAGTGTAGCCAAGGATGGAGGGTGCAAGGAACCAACGCGATCAAGGATTGCGGGGCACCACGCGGGCTAAAGATGCGCAGGCGAGAGCGTGGCAAGGATGGATGGGGCGGAGGGACAGGCGCAAGCGTAGCCAAGGATGGAAGGGGCGCTGAAGCACACGCGATCAAGGGATTGCCAGGGATCATGCGGGCTGAGGACGCGCAGCGCAAACAGGCAAGGATGGAAGGGGCACGGAGGCATATGCGATCAAAGATTGCGAGCTACCACGAAAGTCAGGGATGCGCAGCACGAGTGAAGCCAAGGATGGAATTGCTGCGAAAGCACCCACGTTCATGGGATTGCAAGGGACCACGCGGGCTGAGGAAGCGCAGCGCAAACAGGCAAGGATGGAAGGGGCGTGGAGGTACAAGTGATCAAAAGTTGCCATGGACCACACAGGTCGGGAACGCGCTGCGTGAGTGAAGCCAAGGTTGGAAGTGGCGCCGAAGCACACACGATCATGGATTGGGAGGGACAGCGCAGAGAGGGGACGCGGGGGCGACAAGGATTGAAGGGGTGAAAGGGGAACTCAAGGAGGGGTCAGAGGGGACAGCACAGTTAGGAATCAACAGGGAAGGTGGCGACCCAGCAAGGGGAAGAGGCAGAGGTGGCAGTGGTAGGGGGGACGCAGTCAGAGGAGAGGCAAAGTTGAAAGAGCTAAGAAGTGCAGAGCAAGCCAACTCCCCAACTTCTTACCTGGTGGCCGCAGACAGGAGGGTGAATCGTCCACACTCACTGTCTGCACCACAGATTCCTTCGTCACCAAACACCTGCGTCGGTCAAAACCACTGCCATGTCCTCCGAGGGCTTTGCCGCAGAGGATCCAAACCTCGGATTTTATAGGTTCACATAACAAACGTGTTACATGTAGTCGGGCAGCGTCTCCTGTGAACCTGCATCATTCAACACTGTGGCTTTGTCCTGCGAGGGCTTTGCCGCAGAGGGCCCGAACCTCGGATTTTATAGGTTCGGTAGTGTGGACATAAAAAATGTGTTACATGTAGTCGGGCAGCGTCTCCTGCGAACCTGCATCGTTCAACACTGCTGCCTTGTCCTGCGAGGACTTTCAATATAGCGGGAACACCGTACCATGGTGACCGTCAGACCCCCACAAACATCTGATAGCAAAATGTTATACTACAGTATAAGATTTGATGATGATGTATTTGATAAAGAAGATGAAACAGAGAAACAAATTGTCATCCTGATGAATATTGAAGTTTAGATTGTAATCTAGGGAAAATATAAAAGGCCTGTCCCATGAAACCTTTACTACTTTTGACAGGGAAAGGGACAACTGGAATTCTGAATAAATGCCTACCAACAATGTGATTAATATTGAATGATGTGTGTTGCACTGACGTGCAAAATGGGGGAGTGTGAATGTAAACATTTCCTTTACACCCCACCCTTGTCCTTATTTTATTGGATTTCTGTGCCTCTATTATTTTCCCTTTTAAGCATTCAGTATTACTGTTTAAAGTGATTTAATAGGTTGACATGGGGTAATGGTTGTTTCCCTTTGGACTCTCCAACATGATCATAGGATAGGAATGAAAAGTGCTGTCTAGCAGAAATTGATGCCAAGGTCTTTTAAACCCATGTGGCTGTATCAGCTGATTCTGTCCGTTATGGACAAAGGATCAATCAGAGAGAGCAAATGATGACACAATGGAAGTCATATGTATGCCCCTCAGCGGGACGAATTCTAGAAGGACTTGTCATGTGACGTGGTAACCGGGAATTGATATCAAAGAGGAACTGGATATGAATGAAAGGATGTATTGTATTTGTGGGAGGTGGAATATTCTGCCAGAAGGCCTACTGAGAGTTTCCAGAATGTTCTTAGATTTCGAATCTGTCAGCTGATTTGTGACCTATAACGCGAGTGGTCTGGACGGTGGAGGTTAGAGCGTTCATTCCCTGATGCTGTTTGCTCATCGTGCAAGACAACAATAAAGATTTCTCTGATTGTCATCACCGAAAAACCTGATGTGCGAGCAGAAACATAGAAATGAAAAGAAATTATACAGAGCGTCTGGCCCGAAAATCCCAGGAGAAGATCAACAGTGAATTATGTATTTATTTCAAGCATTCTAGATAGCACTCGCATGCCACATGTTCATTATTATGATGTTCTCTCACTCTCATTTATAATAAAATCATGGTAATTTAAAAACAATAGCAGAATAAAATCAGTACTACCAGTCGAAGCAAATGGAGTCAGCATAAAGCATCAGAGGTGTCCGCAGAGCGGTGAGCCGAGGGCATGCATTGTAGAACAAGATATCTTCCAAATTCACAGGTTCCTAGAAAGATGGAGACAAAGAAACATCACCAGATTCATCTATTATTCCCATTTTACTATGTGCTGTAGCAAAGGTAAGGTGCTTTTTATGACCCTGCTTAGGAGTTCTCAAGAATGTGGCAAAAAATCAGGCAATTATGTAGCCCCAAATTTGGTCTTATATGCTTATTAAAACATATAGGAAAATGCAGTAAAATGTAGTAGAATTGTGGCAATAATTTGCACACCTTCTCTTTCAACAAAATTCATGATGAGGCCCCTAAAATATGGAGCTCTCTCCATTGCTTCTTGTCACCCACCCTACAATTGGGCATAACCAAAGAAACAGTCTCACGTGATAGTAATGACCCCAATGCAGTAGGTAATCCTGTGGTTACTTCGTCAATTTTGTGTTGATTCTACCTTACTCCCACTATTTTACATCTTCTGATTTCCCATAATGCAGTGCTGTTTCCACTTTCTTTCCTCAGCCCCTCTGTTTCCCCCCTTGGTCCTTCTCACAATCCACACTCGTCATCAACTGAAATGCAAACTCTCGGCCTACCTTTACATTTTCTTGTCTTCCTCCTTTTTTCTTCTAGTTGCAGTCTTCTTCGTCACGTGTTGAAATGTTGCCTTCTGGCCTTGCTCTAAATGTCCATTGCACACCCTCTCTTTTCCACTAGCTCTACTCACTTTAAGCGTATTGTCATGGCTGAGGGATAATAGAAATCTCGGGACTCAGAAAAAAATGGTTTTATTACGTTTTATAAAAAAAGTAGCAATTCCACCTTGCATGAGGACCATAGTTTATCAGTCTATCCCCCAGAGCCCCTGAGGCTCCTGCTACTGGTGGTTAAACAAAGGTCATTTGTTTAATATTGATGTTATTTTAATTAGATTCATGACTGTTCAGCTGACGGAAATAAGGGATATGTTGTATATATGTTTCCTTATTTCTAGTTTCTTCAATTTGTTTTACTGTAGTGACATAAACAAAGATTAACTATAGAAGGAAAGTGGTCTATATCTTGAATTATCTTCCACTGATGACACTCTTTGAATGATTATTTCTTTGGACTGGATGTTTTTTTAACCTTTCCAGAGCAGAAATATATTGTACTTTTTCATGAAAAGTGTGGTTTTATAATCCTGGAATCTTGATAGTGTAAGCAGCACTCATTAAAAGTCATTACAAACAAGGTAAATCCTATGGGGGGAAAGGAACAATTAAAATGATGTTGCTGCCTAAATTGCTCTTTTTGTTCTGAATTCTTCCTCTTCCACTACTTGCTAAAAATCTGTTGTACGTCTAGATAACCTTAGATGTTCTGATGGACTCAATGCAGATTTTTTTTTTTTTTATTCTCAATGTTGAAAACTATCATAGGGCCTACACTTAGCATAATTTGTATTACTGGATTCAAATTAATCTCCACCTTTGCCGAATTGGGTATCCATGGAAAAAAGCCTGGTAGACAGATTCTACCTGACTGCCTCCTGATTATGGAAAGGTCACTAGTAACCTCATTGTTCGCTCCTTCCATCAATCACATTCTCTCGGAACTAGCATAAACAATGTAGACATCTATTAGGCAAATTCAAAACATATTTATTTTATGAACAAGGAGCCGAATACACATGTTTTGCTCTCTACGTTCAAGACAGAAACAATAAAAATAAGGAGAAGAACACAATGTGGCACACCCAAAACATGGTAAATCTAAAGACACAAGTAATGTAGCACATATCAAAACTTGTAGTTAAATATTTTGATAGTTATCGAGAGGTTGATTTCTTGAAAATAATCTACTTTGGTAGTTAGTAGAAATTAGGGCTAAATTAGGGCTAAGGGTAAGCTCAACCCAGATTTATCTTCTTAAATGTCAAGAGGGTATTGGTGACAGTTTACTGTTGGTTAATATTTACATGACTGGTGTCTTTAGGATTGGTATTGTTTATCATTTTTCTTGAAAGAAATTGACGTAATCATCAGCGGCATGTTGGTGAAAGGCAAGAGACTGTATGTTAATATGAATACTGGTCCCCAAATAAGCTCTGAAATCGGCTCCGGTGGGCAGCCATTTTAGAATTGATCTTTGACACTCTGCGGCAAATGTTACGTTTTAACAAGAATAGACTGATACCTGAATTCCTGACATTGTTCTGCTGAGGCTTTATCCTGTTGGAAAGTAATCAAAGGGCCACATTGTATCACTGCAGAGTTGTGTTTGCATGTTGGTGTGTGCAGACAGGTATGTGATTGCATGCGCAGACGAGAAATGCACGTCTGGAGGTATTTGTTTACGTTACTGGGTTTTATATAAACATGGGTTGTTGGCACTCTCAAAGCTACAAGGAAAGCGTGTTGGGTTTGGTTACGAAGGACAGAGGAGGAATTCCAAAATTGCCGTTGTGTTGATGCGTGTGCATTAGACAGAACAGGAAGGAACCATGTTCTGTGCGCTGGTATGTTTCAAGGTGTTTCTCTTATGTCCTAGATTTAAATGCTAGCAATGTCTACAATAAATGAAGCTACAGTAGTGCTGTAGCGATAATTGAATGAATGTCATTGAAAGATGAGAAGGCTCGAGACCATGGGAAAGGATTGGAATTGTATAGACCAGCAATATCAAATTCCAATTTGAATTGTTATCCAGATCCCTCGGCCGAAGTATCATTATTAGTGACAATGTTATTAATTGTGCAGAATATGTGCTATGTTGTCTTCACCATCTGTAATCCAACAGATCATGATGTTTTTATAGCAGACTGTTTTGTATTTCAAGGTTAGTATTGAACCATTTTAGAGCCCACTGCCCAGGTTAATGGTCCTAAGACAACAGTGACTCTATTGAGGCAAATGTCAACTTTTACATGTTGGAGCCCTGCTGGTAAGGGTGCCCGCGCTATTGGAGCTTGGGTGACCCGAGGAGTTGAAAATGCAAGAAATAGACTTTCATGGAGAAATGTCAAGTGTAGCATGGTAGTGCCACCCACAACTGCTCCTGAAAAAACTGGGGTGACTGGTTAGATCAGACAAAAGGATACTCAAACCATCCAACTGCAAAGGTGATGTCTGCCCACCTAAGCTAATCAAAGAAGCTGCAACTGAACTTGCTCCCTTTATCACTGCATTTATCAATGCCTCATTTGCCTCAAGCACCATGCCCACCAGTTTGAAAGATGCATGTGTACTACCACTCCTAAAAAGGCCAACGGTGGACCCCAACATCCCATCCAACTATCGCCCGATTACTACTGTCTCTTTCGTGCTGAAAATAATGATGTACAGCTTGGTGCAAGGTTGCAGGTTACAGAATGTCATACATGTGAAAAGTTAACAAGTAACAACTAGAGAAATAGCAGTCAAGGATAGCTGCGGCAGGCATGTCGTTAAACAAACAGGAGCAGGTTCATTCAATCATTTAACATTTGTCGCTATCAACCAACTAATCACATTTTGCCTGAATTTGGTAAAGGATTGTTCTGTTCTCAATGTGACAGGTAACTCGTTCCACAATTGCGCAGCTTTGACTGGGAAGCTAGTTCCGCCTATGGTGGTGAGTTTGAATCGGGGTACATGAAGGCAATTAGTATTAGCTAGTCTAGTTTGCCTAATAGATTTCATTCTGGAGAATCTGTCAGCTAAATATTGAGGGGCTTTGTTGTTTAAAGCTTTGTGTGTGAGGGATACTGTTTAAAGTCAAATTTTCTCATAAGTGGTAAGCCATTTGCTCCATCAGCCTCAGTCCTACCCACGCCAGTCTCCTGTGGTGTCCCACAAGGATCATGCGTGTCACCGATGCTCTACAACATATTCACCAAGCCTCTATTTGACATACTTGACCATCTGGGTGTCTCGTATACTAACTATGCGGACAACACCCAGATACTCATCCCCATCACTGGTGATTACGTTGCAGACAGCAAAACACTGAATTACATCTACAGTGTCATACAAATATGGATGGCCAAACATGGTTTATGTTTAAACGATGATAAAAATGAACTACTCCTACTTGGCTCCCCATCCAAATTGTCTAAACTAGATTCTGCCTTTAAAACCTTCATTATCGATGGTAACACAATCAATGTAGCAAATGATGTAAAAACACTAGGTATTTACCTTGACTCATCACTATCTCTCACGAGACAAACCAATGCCCTAGCATCGACTACAGCATACAGATGCAAGCTCATTACAGCTTGTCACCCATACCTATCTACAACCAACTGCATATCAGTAGCAAGAGCCTATTATCTATGCTCAACTATTGTAATACGCTCTACCTAGAAAGTTCCAAATAGAATATAAACAACATGCAAGTCATGAAGAATAATGCAGTTAGATCTGCATGTAATAGCCCAAGGAAACACCATATTTCGTTGCTAAACAGAATTTAAACTTGCTAAACATCAAGCAAAGAATCAAACTTAAAACACTTGCTCTAACACCTAAGTGCTTATACAACCAGGCACCCATATACCTTTGCGACACTTTCTCACGCCGCACTTCATCACAACCTAGTAGAATAGCTCAAACACACTGTGTCATCATTCCGCGCTTCAGCCAACAACGGCGGGCAGAGTTAGCTTCCCTTTCCTCGCTGCCAAAAACTGGAATGCGCTCCCCATCTCTATTAGAGCCGAGTCTTCTTTCATGATCTTCCGGAATACGGTTAAAACCTGGCTCTGGAACCAGGAACATAACTGAGAAGGGATATAACTTTTATTGTAAATACCCCCTTCTTGGATAGAACTGTATATTCACTGCTTATACACTTGTGTTCTTATTGTACAATACTGTAAAGGTAATGTGTTTAGTACTGTAAATGTAACTGCCTATTGCTTGTACATATTTTTCTGTAATTGTGAACCGATAACATGTAAGAGATGCACTCAGTTGCCTGAGGGTCTTGACGCGCTATACAAATAAATAAATACATGTACAAATACTATCTCACGATTAAGGTAGCACCAGGGCCCAAATGTGGAGCAACTGGGGAAGATGCTCTCAGTAGATTTAGCATGCTCTTTGGGAGAATTGTGTATACACAGTCTTTAAGCCCAATTACACACAGTTCAGGCTGATTAGCTTGCTTTGTTGGACAAGCATGCCAACTAGAAATGGCTTAAGGCATCTCCTCGTGCCCCAGCATCGCATTCCAGACTCCCCGTCTTCCACCCATTGTAAGAGAATAAAAAGCACAGGCGGCGCCCGCTTCAGCAGTGTTAGCTGAGGAACATGCCTAGGTCGAACACAGAAAAGAGCTTCTTTGAATACTGGCTTCTACTTGTGGTTAAAGCTTGCATTCAAAATGTCATAATTGGCTGGCCACCTCTAACCATTCTCTACTGGAAAATGTACGTATTGCTCATATATTGGCATTCTCACTCGAAAGATCCTTTGCTCCATAATTTGTCTCAAATGAAGAACGACAAAACATTCTACCTACGAGGGGAATAGGAAGGAATTCATGATGACTGTGCCCTATAAGACTACTAAATACCTTCATTGATGCTGACTTTATCCAAAATTGAAAACATTTGAAAATAAGAGCACTATTAATTACCAGTTGATCTGTTTATCTTCACAGCGTATGCCGTAGAGGGATATTCAATTGCACCAATTATCCTTGCCCTGCTGTTTGTACAGTTTATGGTGATCGACACTACTACACTTTTGATGGGCTGGAATATGATTACGTCAGTGAGTGCCAAGTTTATTTAGTGAAGGTAGGAATAATATTGTAGATTGTAATAATGTAGATTTTGGCTCTGTTTGACTTGAATGAAATGGTTAAGTTATTGGTGCTGTTTTATCTTGCAATTATCCCTACAGTTTTCCATGTTCAATATATTTTAGTAAGTTTTGTTATAGCTAGATCACTGGTACATACTCATTTGCATAATCTTAATATTACTTTTTTTTACCACAGTTCTCAATGTTTCAATTTTTTTTAAAGAAGTGGTAAACGACCCATCTTAATATTCCTTAGCCGCCAAACAATGTCAATGAGATGCACATGTGAATACCTACCAGTTCCCTAATGAGAATGGCAGTATCAACACATTACTAATTATTCAGCATTATGATTAGTACAATGCACACCCACATTGTTAAATTAACCAAATACAGAGCATTTTACCCAAGAGTTTATTTACAGCTTCGGCACATGCACAACCATGAACAGTTCTTAATCAACATTTCACCAACATGTCACTTGCTTGTGGTGGAATGTGTGGGTAAAAGTGAATAACATGTATACAGTGCTATTTAAAACTACCCATTTAGTTGCCTTACTAGCAAGAGGTTGATCAGTAGTAGGTTTTACATTTACTATTTTTTTAAATAAATTAATTTACAAGATGTATATGTCATGGTGGTGGTGGTGATACATATATAGCTATTGTTAAAAAAGGTTATTAGGCCTAGCTACTGGATTGGACCGAATCAAGAGAGGTGCAATATGAAACGTCAGTGGTAAGAAGAGGATGGCTTCTTCTTGTTTTTAATAGTTTAACGTCTTTTAGGTTGCAAATCTCAATTCGGGACACTCACAGTTCTGGCAGTTTTAAGTATCCTGGCACTTATAGCCTGTCTCCTTAATTGGCTGTCTCTTATTTTCGTCCTCAATTCTTGGAGTTTATCTTTCGGAGGTCTACAGGCCCCACATGCATTTGCACAAAAGATCTGGGTTCTGGTAGTAGTGAACACAGCCGCAAAACTTCCACCAACTGGCCAGTAGGCTGTGTGAGTCTTGAGGCTTTACTTTTACTCTGGCCACCTCCCCATTTCCTACTTGACACGTTGCCATGCTCATATATTGTTTTGTGCCTATAAGGACCCCTCTTCCATCTCTCCTCTTGTCTATTTGTATGTACCTTCTTGATGCTCGGCATCATGTTTGTACCATCATCCTTACAGGCTCTGATCAGTCAGGCCTGTTTCTGTTCCTCTATAAACTCTTCTTCAGTGTTTCTCCTAGCCTCTTTCTGATGCTCCTCCTCAACTTCCTCCTCTCTATAGTGTCTACCCCAAACTCCTCCTGGTGTCTCCTTCCTCTTCCCAATGTCTTCTCCATCTGTCTATTGGTGTTTCCTTCCAACTTTCTCTCTCTAATGTATCCTCTAACCATTGCCCATGGTAATTTCTTTTAACCTCCTCTTGCACATACATTTCTCCATCAACCCTGTCCCAGTGTTTTCTGTTCTGTTCTCTCACCCCTTTCCTTCTCCCTCCAAAGTCCTACTCCTGCTCCACCTCAGCTTCCTCTTTCTTCTCACTCCAACATCCTTCTTCTGCTCTACCTAAGCCTCCTCTTTACTCCTCCTTCATACTTCTGCATCTGTCCTTCAATCACCTCCGCCAGTCAAACTCCTATCACCCACACCACTCCAAGAATGCCCAGGGTTTTATCAGGCTCTGTTCCCTGCCGATGGGCTGCCCTATGTGGTAGCTCTTGTAAATATATGTGAGACTTTATGTAGCGTGTGGAATGGTGCTGCAGGGATCCGAGGTTAAATTCACCTGTTTCGAATCGGGAGACGTCAGACTGCATGGCAACGCAGACCAAGTCTTGTGCTTATTATTCTGCCAGGTGAACCTCCCTCACATAGCATTTCCCTCTTAGACTCCTGCACCAACTGCTCTATATGAAACACTGCAAGCACAGCTCTGCTCACATTTGGAGATGCAATAATGATTACAGCTATCTTTCCTACGTTGTGCTGCCTCATTCGGATGGGGATCCTTTGACAAACAAAAGAGCTTTGATCCACTGCATGGATACAGTACCACTTAAAAGGGAAGGCAGCAGGTGGACATATGTTATGTTCTGGTGCGTTATTATACTTTTACACAGTGCCAAATCACCTCTGTAGTAGTTTCAGGGTGCCTAGGCTTGGCTGTGTAAAGGGCATACCTTGCCCCACCAGGGATTAGTCCCCGCCAGGGTTTTGTAGACCTTAGTCTGCTGGAAGAAAGAAAATGAGGGGGTGGACGCTAAGGGGATGGGAAAGCAAGAATTGGATGCTACAAACAAAGGGTGGGATGGATGCAGCTCGGGAAGAGTGATTTGTGATAGCATAGTTGCATGTCAGTCATGTTTGGTGGACCATGGGCTTACAAAAGGGAGGAAGCGGATATGTCCTAGAGTGTTGTGACAATTGGGTTGTGTTTCCAATATCGCAGGTGACAATACTCTGGCCAGGTTCTGGGTAGAGGCGGGGTGGCCCAGGGATCCAGCATATAAGTCCTCTAGGCACATAAAACAATGACCTATTTTTTTTCTTATATTATTTGTTTTGTTTTAATTATTGTAAATTTTAGCAAATAATACGACTTTATATACACATTTGAGAAACATCAAAACAAGTATATACAATTCTTCAACAGAGTTTAATGATAACGTATAAAGAAAGATAATGAAAGAAAAAGAAAATATGAATAAAACCATTAATCTAAGATCTCTATCACTTTGTCATAGAATTTTGTTAAGTAGTAAATCAGATTAAAGTCGTTTCCATGCATGTAACGCTCCCAGAATAACTTCGGGTTAGACAAGAGAGATTAGTGTATTCCCCAAGTACTAAAGTGCAAATAAAATCAAGACTTATACATTCAACCAGCACATGTTAAATCGACTCAATGGTGTCATCTCCACAAAGTCTGCAAAGTCTATCTTGGCATGGAATTTTAAGCTAAGCAACTACTACCTCTAATGATGCTGCTAAATAAAATGTTGTTTTGAGAGAGAATTAGTAGTCAGGTAGATTAGTGTGAAGCTGTATATATTTAATGCAAGGACCACTGTTGCTATTGCATGCTAAATTGATGAATGCTCACTCGTGATCATCGGCTGCCATAGTCATTTCAACTAACTTATTGTAGCGAGCATAGGTGAAACTAGGTACCTCACTTGTTAGTTAAGTTGTCCACCATGCCGTAGTTTTATTTATATGGTTAATACAAGAATTGCCTAGGAATGGAGTCAGGTGGTCAGAGGCCAGTTCCAATGTTGACAATAGGGTTTCAGGGATTGTATTGCGACATTTCCAGTGTAGCAATATCAGTTGCTTGATAAGTAGAGACTCTAAACTATAGACCCCAAAATTCAAGAAAGATATATTACACGGAAGTCGAAGAGGGGAGATTAAGTTAGGATCTCAGGCATTTTCTTTTTAATAGGCCACGGTCATGTCTCTGCTTGTCTTTCCATATTTCCACCCCGTATGTAATACTAGGACGTATTTTGGCTCGATAGACCTTAAGAAATGTGATTATGGTATGTCTACCGTGTTTGTGTGAACCATTTTGGAGAGCACCAAGTTGTTGAGTGGTCTTCGAACAAACCGACTCCATCAGCGCTGTCCATGAAAGTTTGACATCTTCTGTGATACCTAAGTATTTATAGTTAGAAACCTTTTCAAGCTTTAAGGTGTTCCGATGCCGAGTATAAGATTTAGATTTGGTACAGTCGGGAGCGAAGGCCAGGATTTCTGTTTTATCTATGTTGATTTTAAGGCCATTGGAAGCAGTATAAGAGCCCCGAGAATTTAATTGGGCTTGAAGTCCTTTTGGAGTATAGCCCATTAAGACTAGATCATCTGCATATCCCAGCAAAGATATGTTAATGGTCCCAAGTTTAGGAGGTGTGATGAATTGCAGGAATCTGCCACTTCTCTCCAGGGGGGAGCCTTTCCCTGTGAGGCCAGGGTGGTGAACCTGCTACGCAATACCCTCCATAGGATACAGGCAAGCAGGACCTCACTGGCAGGGACTCCCCCCTTTGCAGACAAGGTCTCCCGACCTTATAAGGAACGCCCTAAACACACCAGTAATAAACCTCCAAAAATACTCATTTCAGTTCGGATAAAATATTCAAAGTGAATGAAAAGAAAGAGAATCTTTACTGGAACCCTCATACTCATCCCAGTACAGATAACATTGAAAGTGAGTGAAGACGAGGAAATTCATTATTGGAATACTCATACTCATCTCAGTACAAATAAAGTACTATTCCAAGATAACAAGTGTTGTGGGAACTCTTGCTTACAGGGAAGAAGGGGTGAATGTTTTGAGATATTAAAAAAACAGCAACAGGGTGAACAGAGAAACCCTGAAGACTGGAATGAAGTAGGAAAGAAAGACATAACCCAAAGTAAGCCCGCAGACTGTGATACAAATATTAAGAATTTAGAAAGACAAGAAAAAAGTAATAAAATGCAGGGAAAGTCATCCAATCAGAGAGAAAGAAAGAAAAATCAAATAACAGTCAAGGGCGAGAGCCTGAAGAACCCAGTGTCAGAATTGTGGGACTTAATAAAAAATGGTTACCAAGAACTATTTGAGAATCGCTTACAGAACTGCCTTTGGTGAAGAACTAACCTACAGGAGAAGGGACTTATTCTCCTGACTTATGTTGTTATAATAGTGATAGGGCCTGAATAGCTTAGTTGGGGCAGTGGACTGTTTATGAATTGGACTCTCACTGACAACTGACGAGCACCTTAGTTAGTTTGTTAGGTAGGGAACACCCTTAGGATAGGCAAAGCTAGGTGCTCAACCCTATTGTTTAATAAAATAAGCAGTGAGATGACCAGATTACAATGCTAGACCGCATGGCTGAAAGCCTGATGGTAGCAACAGCTGAGTCCATTGGCTTTGACCTCTAAAGTACCTGTGAAATAGTAATACCATCTGGCGAAAGACACTTAATCCCCACTGCGTTAGCTACACGTAAAGAAAAATACATAAGGTTAGCCTCGAAGTCAGGGCTAGCCTGGATATATGGGCTAAATGTAATGGCAGGAATCATAGATCCCGATTACCGGGGTGATGTTAAAGTCCTACATAATCACAGGAATAATCCATACACAGTGAAGGAGGGGGAAAATTGCTCAAGGGATACTAGAGAAAGCCTTGTTCCCAGGTCCCCCGGAGGTACAGATCCAACAAAATACTGATAGAGGTTCTTGAATATTTGGAGAAGCAGATATATACAAGAAAGATAAGTCACCAGTAGAAAATGAAGAAGTTGGTCTCCTCCTTGATTTAGCGTTTGCTCAAAGAAACAACCCCATACTTAGTGAAGCACTCCTGGACGAAGCAGGATGAAATCATGCTGGTCCCTTATTCTTCCTAAGAAAGGGGCTACTTTTTAAAGGAACCACCACTTGAATGGATTGCTTTTCTCCCACAGATTCCTCATCAGATAGATATCCCTTCCATCGTCAGCTGCTCGGAAAACTGTTCGAAATGAAGGAGCTTAGTATACCTTAGTTCCTTTTTTCTGTGTGCTCAGCACGCTGCTAATCAGAACAACCTTCTCTCTCTCAGGGAATTATCTTTCGGCCAACTAATTTTTTGTCTTGTTTGACGAGTTTTGGCAGAATGTCAACTCCCAAGGTGTTAGGCTTCAAAAAATGCAAGGACTGTAGTTATAAGATGTCCATTATGGACTCACAAAGTGTCTGAATGTAATGCCTCAGTGTTGGTCACGTCACTGAGGACTACGGTTCATGCATGAAAATTAACCCGAAGTCGCTGCTGGAGAGAGCTGCGAAACTCATGGTAGGTTGGCCTCTTTCTAAATCTTGGACCGCTTGACCGCTCGGTTGTAGGAGTTCGACACGGAGGGACCCACTCCTGAAAGGGAGGATAGGCACCTTAAAAAAAACAAGAAGCGCTCACATTCATGCAGCCAATCATCACCCTCCTCCTCCCATGAAAAGAAGCAGCGTCATTGATGCAGGCACGAATCTGGTTCTTCTGAAGAACCCAGGAAGTCAGATTCGGTGCCTTTCATCTAGGGATGAGTCAGAGGCCTTTAAAGAGCAGATGCTCGTCATGTTTAAAAAAGCAGCTGCAGATACAGTTGACACCTCGAAGCAGCAAGCTCCAGCGGCTCCAGTAGTGCCTGGAGACCCCAGCTCCAAGGAGACCATGTCAGCAATGCGAGGCAGGCAACTTTTGATGATTGGTCAAAACATGCAATTTATATTAAATTGTAAATGATATTAAATGCCTTACTATCCCTACTGATGATGATTTCCCTGCCTAACAAAACTAAGAGGAAACACTCTAACACAGGATGGCTGGCTCTCACACTTAAACATCAAATATTCAAAGAAAATATATGGCAATTCAATTAACATGAACAGTAATATTCACAGTTTCTTGATAAGCTCTTAGTAACTTGGGTGAACTCCCTTCACCATGATTCAAGGTCA
Organism: Ambystoma mexicanum; assembly: GCF_040938575.1. Taxonomy (NCBI): domain Eukaryota; kingdom Metazoa; phylum Chordata; class Amphibia; order Caudata; family Ambystomatidae; genus Ambystoma; species Ambystoma mexicanum. The sequence goes on along the minus strand of NC_090936.1, from coordinate 849,828,308 downwards.
ATTCAGCTCCAATGTTCAACAAAAAGAAACAATGAATTCCATGTAGGTGATACAGTTTCAATGCAGTTCTTGCTGTTTCAATGTCAAGGTAAAGTTTTGTTAACCAAAGTTCCACCAATAGCCAAGCTTTTCTTCTTGACGAAATACAGACTTTACACTTCTTCAAAATAGTATCAATGTTATTCCCAAACATGATACTTTGCCATCACTTCCAGTCATTCAAGAAGACTTGCCACAGTTCAAAAGAAATACCACCTCTAGAAATGTTAGTGGAACACAAATCTTGGTTAAATGTTGTTATGTCTCTATCCAAAAGGTTATGATTCACAATAAATATCTTTATCAGGATGACTTCACAATGCTGCTGCTTCCAGTTCAACAACTTCACTTCTACTGCAGTTTACCATGAGGTCATTCTCCTCTGCCTCATAGTATTCCACTTCACTTGTGCTACTGAATCTTTCTTCGAATGGGATTGTGTCCTCCGACGTATTCCTTATCTTTGTTAGTTCCTTATCTTTGATAGATCATCTCCCAGCTTGCTGGCCTCGGAAAACATTTTCAGTAGAGGGCGCTGCGTGTCGACATCCCTCGAGCTGATGTCCCTCGACAGTCTCCGTATCGGCGCCGACGTCATCACACGTATAAATAGACTCACGCAGTGTCCGTTGCTCAGTTCCGTTTTTCCGCGCTTCGTGGGGCCTCGGAATATCGTTGCTCAGTTCTTCAGTCAGATATACTTCATTATTCCTTGTGAATACCGACTCATATTGGATGGTTTCCCCACCCGAAGCGACGACTCCATGGTCCGGCTTCAAAAAATGTCAAGACTGTGGAAAGAAAATGTCGCTGACGGATCCTCACAGGATCTGTGTGTGGTGCCTGGGAATCGAGCACCATTGTTCGGAGTGCGAGGACTGCATGTCCATGACGGCAAAAGCCTTGAAGGAGCGCAAGGGGAAGCTCGAGAGTGGTAAGGCAGTTAAAACTTCTTCGAAAGTTTTCTCGGCGGAGTCGAGACATTCGTCTCCTCGCCATCACAAAAGACATTCTCGTTCTAGGTCTCGAAGCAGTTCCCATCACTCTTCGAGATCTAAGCATTCAAAAAAGAGACGTCGAAGATCCCCTTCCTCATTTTCTTCTTCTTCCGTTTCCCCAAAAAGGGTCTCCTTCCCCACAAAACATAGCTCTCAGGCTGAGTGGGAGGAATTCAAGAAAAAGATGCTGAGCGTCTTCGGGAAAAAGACCTCGACCCCCTCGGAGACTGCTGAGGGTGATACCCTGGGTGAAAGACCCGAAAAATCAAAACGCCGTGAGTCGCAGCACCCGGCGAAAGAAGCCACTCGAGAGCGTCATGAACCCTCGAGTAAAGGCAAAGTCGCGTCTTCGACGCCGTCGTCGAAGATCCCTTCGACGCATAGATCAGCGTCTTCGACGCCATTATCGAAGGGTTCTTCGATGCACAGGTCAGTCGAGTCGACGCCGTCTTCGACATCGACGTCGACGCCGAGAAAGGACAAACTCACGGCCACCTCACAGCCAGTGGCCATACCCAGAGCCTCGATATCGAGAATGTCATTGACAACCTCGAGTACAATTCCGAAACTCTCGAGTTCATCGAGGCCTCTGCCACCTTTCTCGATGCCTTTTTCGATGGCTTCGAAGCCTTTAACGTCCACGTCCGCGTGTGCTTCATCAGCAGCTGACTGCCTCCCGGAGGGAGAAGAAAGGGAAGCGTTCCTACGCATCATCAAGGATGGTAAAGATGCTATGTGCGAATCCCTTCAAACTGGCATTGATTCTGCTGACAGCATCAGCAGGGCCATGGCGGCAAGTACAACAACCCAGAGATTTGTTTGGTTGCGAAAGTCTGGTTTTGCTCCAGATGTGCAAAGCAGACTTTTCAATATGCCCTTTGACGGCTCTTCTTTGTTTGGTAAGAAGGCGGATGACAGTTTAGAAAAACTACAAACATCAAAGGCAGCAGCAAAAGCTCTGGGAGCTGCAATCTGTCAGACACCATATCGCCCCTCAGGAACCTCTTGGAGAGGTAAGTCCTTTCGCTTCTATTCCGCATTCGGAAGAGGCAGAGGACAGCCAGTTCAAAGGGGCCAGAAAAAATTCACCCGAGGTGGATGGGGTAAAAATACAAAAGCCGCAGCAGCAGCAGGTGCCTCTTTACTCTCTGCATCTGCATCAGCTGCCTCCAAACCGCTCTGAGGACTCTCCTCACAAGACACCAGTAGGGGGCAGGTTAACTCAACATCTGACGGAATGGCAGGCTATTACGTCAGATGCTTGGGCATTGGAGACAGTTGCCCAAGGTTACTGCCTGCCTTTTCTACGCATCCCTCAGAGTCATCCACCGGGGAACAGCTCTCTGAAAGTTCCAGATCCACTCCTCTAGCAGGAAATTGTAGACCTGCTAGTGAAAGGTGCCATAGAACCGGTACCTGTAGCGGAGAGGAACAAGGGCTGGTACTCCCGAAGAAAGACGGAGGACTGAGACCTATTTTGGACTTACGAGAATTGAACACGTTCCTCAGGAAGGACAAGTTCAAGATGGTAACTCTCTCTCAGATCCTTCAGACCCTCCAGCTCCAGGACTGGCTGGTATCTCTGGACCTCCAGGATGCTTATTTCTATGTGCCAATCCATCTCAAACACAGGAAATACCTGAGGTTCGCAATTGGCGGCTCTCATTATCAATTTCGAGTTCTGCCATTTGGGCTGACCTCCGCCCGAGGGTCTTCACCAAGCTAATGTCGATAGTGGCTGCAAGTCTAAGGAGGGAAGGGATTCACGTCTAGCCCTACCTGGACGATTGGCTGATCAGAGCTGTATCTCCGGAAGAAGCTCAGATTCAGCTAGATTATGTCTGCCACTTCCTTCACAAACTGGGCTTCTCCCTCAATTGAAAGAAGTCACAGATGATACCATCACAGAGACTCCAGTTCAATGGAGCGGTCCTGGACACTTCCATGGGAAAAGCCTCGCAACCAGAGGTGAGGGCTCAAGATATTCTGCAGATGGTCACAAAGTTTCAAAATGCCCAACGTCTCCCAGCCTTTGACTTTTTGAGGTTGCTAGGCCTCATGGCATCCTGCATCTTCCTTGTGCCAGAGGCTCGCCTGAGAATGAGATCTCTTCAGTGGGCACTGAGAACTCAGTGGTCGCAGTTCTCAGGGAGAATGACAGACCTCCTTCAGGTTCCGGACAAGGTGGCTCGAGACCTTCAGTGGTGGGCCTGCCAGAAAAACATCTTGAAGGGAAAACTGTTTTGGCAACCATGGCCGGAGATAACAGTAGTCACAGATGCCTCACTCATGGGGTGGGGAGCCCATACCAATGACTTGACCATCAGCGGTCGTTGGTCTCCATCGGAGTCCAGACTGCATATCAACCTGTTAGAGCTGAGAGCAATCAGACTAGCGCTGAAAGCTTTTCTGCCATCTTGTCAAGTTGGGAAGCCCGAGAGGGCCGCGTACCTGATGTCTTGGAGGTCGATCTCGCAGAGGTCGCCAGTCTGGAGTTCGTGAAAAGATGAACAAGTGGCACGAAGAACCAGCCTCTCCACCACCCACGATTTGAAATGGGTGGAGGATGGACCGACTCCCAATGTCACAAAGGCACTCTTCTGATAACTGTGACAGTGGGACTGTGCAAGCACAGACTGGTGAGGCCAAAGTTTTGGTGTAGATTGCTGGTATGACGAAGTCCGATGACAATACTCCGAAGGCTCAAGAACTGCAGTTGTAGTCAAAATGTCTGACGCGGCAAGACAGGTCTATACCGCAGAAAGAAAAGATCTTGGCAGATGCTGATGGTCCGACAGTAGCAGGCAGACAGGAATGAGGGAGACCAGATATAACTAACCGTCTGGCCCTTAAAGGAGCAGAGTAGGTGGACCCTGAGTTGACCTGGAAGAGTAGCTTGGTAGGGTCCAGGTAAGTGATAGGCAGGTTCAGGACGGGATAATGGCAGGAGTGAGCTGGCAGGCCCAAGACAGGACCCAGGTAAGAGTAGCAGGCAGGCCCAAGGCAGGTCCTAAGGTAGTAGTTGGCTGGCCCAGGACAGGGCCCAGGTAGGGTAAACAGGCAGGCACAGGGCAGGACCCTGGAAGGGGTAAACTAGCAGGCTCGGGCAGGACCCTGGTAGGGTAAGCAGACAGGCCCAGGACAGGACCCAAGTAAGGGTAAACAGGCAGGCCCAGAGCAGGACCCAGGTAAGGGTAAACAGGCAGGCCCAGGGCAGGACCCAGGTAAGTACAGGAGCACAGGAACAAACAAAGCGAAGCAAAGCAAACCGCGTTGAGACGCGGCTTGCATCGATTTGTGGCCTCTTTTATGGGTAGCCGGCGCCCGAGAGGCTTGAAACGCAAGCCGCTTCGTCTCCGGGCACCGGCGAACCCACAACGAGGCCTGGAAGGCAACCCCTTCCAAGGAGGCGAGCCCAGTCCACGGCGCATGCTCGGAACCGCGACAGAGGTCTCCCGCGCATGCGCCGTAGGCCGCCGGGCCCAACACCCAACGCTCCTCCCCTGGCGAGTCCCCAGACGCGAACGCGTGGGTAGACTCACCAGGAGGAAAAGGGAGCGGCAGCCTCCGGTCTCCCACGTGACATGACACATCTGTACAGGGGAAAAATGTCCTGATAATGACAGACAGCACAGTGGCCATGCACTACCGCAACAAAAAAGGAGGCGTAGGATCACTGCCACTGTGCAGAGAGGCAATGCAGCTCTGGTTTTGGGCAATTCAAGAAGGAATCTCTCTAACGGCAGTTCACCTAACCGGAGAGAAGAACTTGACGGCAGACACTCTGAGCAGACAGGGCACAGTCTCCCACGAGTGGGAACTAGCTCAGGAAGTCTTTCAGGAGATCTTTGCCCTTTGGGGAATCCCTCAAGTGGATCTGTTCGCCACCAGTACCAACAGGAAGTGCAATCTGTTTTGTTCAAGGGAATTTCCCCCAAGAGGAGCTCTAGGGGACGCGTTCGTAGTGGACTGGGAGTTTCCACTCCTGTACGCTTTTCCACCAGTCCCTGTCATTCCTCAAATGATCAGGAGGTTGAGAAGATTCTGGAGGACCATGATCCTAATTACCCCAGACTGGGCCAGGTGAACGTGGTACCCGGACCTTCTGGACATGTCCATCTGCCCTCTGATTCGTCTTCCACTCAAGGAGAATCTTCTCTCACAGAAGGCAGGTCAGGTTCTCCATCCAGACATCAGAACCCTCAACCGTCACGACTGGCTTCTGAAAGGTTGAGATACAAGGATTGGGACCTCCCTGATGATGTCATGGAGGTGTTGCTTTTGGCCAGAAGGCCAGCAACAAAGTCTTTATACCGCTGCCGTTGGAACAAATTTAGCAGCTGGTGTAGAGAAGAGAATATTGACCCCTTTTCATGTGGTACACCAACGGTGTTATCCTTTCTACTCTACTTGGCAAATTCACGCCTTCAAGTTGGCACTATCAAGGGCTATCTCGCAGCGCTATCGATCTTCAAGTGCACTGCAGAGGAACCATTGTATTTCAAATTACCCTTAGTAATACAATTTCTAAAGGGATTAACTAATGTTTACCCTCCAAGACCGTTTCAGGTTCCTTTATGGGACTTAAATTTAGTCTTAAATTTCCTGATGGGTACTCCATTCGAACCACTCCACTCTTGTTCGCTAAGATTTCTCACCCTTAAAACTGTCTTATTAGTGGCTTTAACATCTGCTAGAAGGGTGAGCGATTCACAAGCTCTATCTTGTAAACCCCCTCATACAATTTTTCATAAAGACAAAGTTTTCCTACAAGTGAAGCCTAATTTCCTCCCAAAGGTGGTTTCTGAATTCCACATCACTCAGAAAAGTACCTTACCTTCATTGTATCCGCCTCCTCATCCGGGGAAAGAGGAAGAAAGGCTACATAGGCTGGACCCAAGGCAGGCTTTAAGCTTTTACATCAGCAGACTTGCTAGGATTAGGCAAGCAGACCAACTGTTCAAAGGTTACTCAAGACACAAATTGGGACTACTGATAACAAAACAAACAATTTCCAGATGGATTATTTTGGCCATTCTGGAATGTTACAAACTAGCAGGGAAAGAGCCTCCTCAAAATCTTAGGGCTCATTCAACCAGGGGTATCGCAGCCTCCTCGGCCATCCAAAGAGGGGTTCCGGTTCGAGACATGTGTGTGGCTGCCACATGGTCGTCCGCACATACCTTCACAAGATTTTACAACCTGGATTCCTCCTCTAGTCAAGAGACTAGGTTTGGCAAAGCCGTATTACATTCTATTAATTCCTAAAAGGAAACATGGTGTTTTACTCCCACCTCCAATTACACACCACTGCTATGGGAGTCTATCAAAGATAAGGAATACATCGGAGGACACAATCCCTTTGAACAACAAGTTACTTCTTACCTGGTAACGTTCTTTCGATGGGATGTTCCTCCGACGTATTCCTTATCGCCCCTCCCATCCATCCCCGCAGTAATACTTCCCTTGTGGTTGAATCTTACGCTCCTTCAAGGTCAATAACCAATTCATGTAAAACAACTGTTAAAGTCAAAATGGAACTGAGCAACGGACGCTGCGTGAGTCTATTTATACGCGTGATGACGTTGGCGCCGATACGGAGGCTGTTGAGGGACATCGGCTCGAGGGACGTCGACACGCAGCACCCTCTACTGAAAAAAAATTCAGAGGCCAGCAAGCTGGAAGATGATCTATCAAAGATAAGGAACTAACAAAGATAAGGAATACTTCGGAGGAACATCCCATCGAAAGAACGTTACCAGGTAAGAAGTAACTTGTTGTTCAAAGGGATTGTGTCCTCCGATGTATTCCTTATCTTTGATAGACTCCCAGGTAAGAAGCAACTTGTTCATCTATTGACAATCAGATATATGACCACAGCTTCAGGACTTTGTAACTCAAAACAGGTTTTCATTCTGACAAGATTCACTTTAAGGTTCTTCAGCACATTCAAATAGGCAAAGCACCCTTCCTCTGAATTTCTCTCTTTATAAGGGGCAGCCTCTTTGCCTCTCTTGTCTGTCTGCCACAACAACAGACTAAGTTAACGTTTAGGTCCCACTTTTCTCTTTTTCTTACAGTCTTTGGCAATATAGGTTGTGCCAACTTCAAATAATATTTATGAGCAGCACGTTTTCCTTCCCTAGCTTTGCATTCACCTCTCTGCCAATTGTTAGCCAATTGTTAGCCAAAACAATTACCCAAAAGCCTTGGCACGACTCTTTTGGCTTCAGGTACTGCTTGCACATTTGTATTTTAGGCAAGGTTGAACTTATATTGGGCTCACAGTAGTGCTTAGATTGTTTTCTGGCTTTGAGAAAGGCAGCTTTCAGTCTTAATGAGGGCATACTCTTGGCTTGGGCAATGCGTGCTCTCGCTCCAACTGCAGATACAATGTTTAAAGACATGACATTTCTTTATGAGCAATTGTTGTTCATGTGAATACAGATTCAGAGTTCACTTTTTCCTGGAAAAGCTAAATTAGGCACACTAGACCACTTAGGTTTTACAAGGTTTAAAGATTTAACTATGACCTTTCGTAGAGTTTGCTCTTCATGCAAGTGAAAGAGAAGATACCTGCTCACACACGAGTGCTACATTTCAATTTTCCCTTTGTTAAAAACTCAACTGACAACTTCAGCTCACTTCTGCTTATATGCAAATGACTATTAAGATGGATACTGAATGCCAGGTTTGACTCACCGGCTTCTGTGATTCTTGTTCCATGGTTGCATAACTTCTACTGCTGCTGGCTTCACTTGGAACCCACACCCTTTCTCATGAAGGTGTCTCTGGTCCAGCCACTCGATTAAGGAGTCCCTATTGCTTCTGAGACCCACAGATTTGACACAGCTCCTCGCCTTGGTCTCCTACACGCTCCTTGCAAGTTAACCTCTACAATTATGCTCACGTAGGGAAAGGCAGCCTTCCTGCATGCCTTCAGCTGTGCAGCCTCTGCACCTCTGAGTTTGTGGGAAACAGGACTTTCACAGAAAAAGTAGGTGAAATCTGCTGTATCAGAGTTCCGACATCCCTTCAGTTCTCCCACTTCTGCCTGGATTGACAACACTGTGCCTTCTTCGTTCTGCCTCTGCTACTGCTGCACGCAGTCACAATTCCATCTCCTTCCAATTGTCTGCACCTGAGTGGGGCTTTTTTGACGCTAAGGTTCCTTCCAGTGTGGACTTTTAGCCATAATTGCCTGACTACTACCACAGCATAACTCTTCAGTCCTCTTCCCCGTCCCAGTACTTACGGTAGTACAGGACCTTTAGTCTCCAACAACACAATTAATTATTTTTAGTAACTTCTGGGTTTTAATGATAGCTTTATTTCCCTTACAGTTATTCAAAGATGAAACATTACAATTTGCTGTTATAGAGGAAGACAATTTACTGACAGCAACATTTCTTGATTCCTTTCCATTATACCTTTGGAAGTAGGGAAGATATTTATCCTGAAGTACTTTACATGTTCTTTCTGGTATTAATGTCTGTTCAGGTTTAAAGATATTTGTATTCAGAGCCATAGACCTTTGGTTCAGATACATCATACACCTTTTAAAGGATCACAAAGCGCCTGTCTTTCCCTGGCCTCCTGGGAGGAGACTTTGGGTAGCAGTTCAATGAGGGATCTGTAGGATTCATTACAGTGCCCCAGTCTCAAACTGAGTTTTTCAGCACCCTGGCAACAATTTCCGGTGATGATAATGACCAAGAGCCATTTGATTTTGAGCACACATATCACAGGCTCTAGAGGTAAAGTTCTCCTGATTGAGAGACTTAACAAGCCCAGCCTATGGCCGTGCAAGTGCCAAATATCGCTACACAGTAAACAGGGTAGTGGATGCCCTAAGTTAGAGTGCTCCAGCCAGACCTCTGCCAGGATATGATCTGACTAACATTCTGGATGAGGGAGCCCCTACAGAAAGGGCTATGCCTTTCAATATAGCCATTGCTGATCCCATCGCTGCCTTGTGTCAAAGACCTTATTACCCCCCGCCCCTATTAATTCATGATTCGCAATAAAATATAGGCTGGCAAGGGGAGATCCAGTTTACCTCTCCACTCATCCTATGCCTTAGGGGCTGGTGGACCAGGCGGCCATGGTGAATACTAGATCGTCCACATCAACTTCCATTCAACTGATTGCTTTTCTGCCGCAGATTCCTCATCTTGATAGAATATCCTCATACAGCTCTGCTGCTTAGAAACATTTTGGACAGGGGGCGTAGTGGACCTCGAATCGGCCGTCAAATGCCAATCCATCTTGCTGGGCTCTCGATCGTCGGCTCCGGACGTGTAGTCAGGCATTGTATATATACCATGTCACTTCGCCCCATGCTTCAGTTCCTTTTTCTACACGCTTGCATGCTGCATCTGGCACACGACTTTGAATTTCACTTGAATTTAGAAACCTCGACCGCAATGTCAACTCACCGAGTTTCAGCCTTCAAAAGACGCACTGATTGCAAGGTGTAACGCTCACCTGATTCTCGCAGAGGCGCCGGTCTTGACTGGGCGACTACCGTATCTTCAAAGGTGATGTGCCGCACCCGGTTGGCTCTTTGGGCTGGACCTCTGTGCCCTGTATGCCTGACGTGCAGAGTAAGATGTCTGCAGATAGAAAATACGGGGTTAATGAACTGGGGTTATTGGGGTGTCCCTATCTCTTTCCTCTTCTCCTCTCCTGTAGACCCCCACAGGTTAACGCTCTCACCTTAGGTAAGTGAATGCCGAGCTCTCCATCTGCCTCGGGGCAGGGTGCTGTAACCAGTTTCTTCACCGGATAGGTAGCGCAGGCCTCTTGACTTCAGAGGACTGCTGTCTGTCGTTTACTGCACGAACGGTAAGTTTCGAGTAACTCAAATGTCTTTAAAGTCTTTAATAATGATGTCTCTTGTTTTGCAGGGTTCCGGCGATGGCGGATGACGGGCTGAAGTGCCTTGAAGATGGAGCCCGTGTGATGAATAGAAGCGCCTGGAAGCATGTAAGTAAGCGCTTGTTGCCAGCTTCACAATGCGCTCTAACTGTCTTTTTATTTTGCAGGTACAAGTTCGGAGCGGCTGCAGGGTGCCAGGATACCCACTGGGTTAGATGTGGAAAGGAGTAATGGCACGTGAGTATTAAAGTTCCCCAATGTCTTTAAACGCACCTTGTTTTGTCTTTCAGATGCGGGATGCAGCGCCGACGGCCTCCGGAGCGTGCGAAGAGTTGGTAAGCTTTTGTCTTTCAGATGCCGGAATACAGTGTGAAGACCTCCGGAGCGCACGAAGAGTAGGTAAGCCTTTGCCTTTCAGATGCCGGAATGCTAACCTGTTCTTTCTTGTCTTTATAGGTGTTGCTGAAGACTGGATTCAGGATGGTAAGCCTTTTTCCTTAGGCCCAGGATCAGATGCAGAAGACACGATGAGCGTTCTGCTGCAGAGGATGCAGAATAACGCAAAGCAAGATTCATCCACCGGGTGTGGTTTAAATAGCCTCCTGTAGTGCTTAGGTGTCTCCTTCCACAGCCACGCCTAAGTAAGAAAAGAGTTCCTGGTAAGAAAAGAGTTCCTGCCTTCCAGAAGAGTTCCAGTGTTCTGCATCTAGGGAGTGGCTCCAGCCCCACCCAACAGGAAAAGTAGTTCCAAACAGAAGAGGATCAGAGGCTCAACTGGCAGGCAAGTAAGCAGCATGGTCTGCTGCAGGTAAGTCCACCCAAGCATTATGAGCCCGGCGCTTCCAGCGCTGGGACTGGGCATATTTATGAGCCTGGTGCCACTGGCGCCAGGACTGGGTCCAAAAGGTCCCCATTGGGACTGGTTGGCACTCGGAACCTGGTTTATGGATCTGCTTCCAAGGGAGTTGGGAAAACCCTGACCTTTTGGAAGCAGAGATCATGACAGTACCCCCCCTCAAGGCCCCTCCCAAACCGGGCTTCTCCGGGGGTTTTGGCTTGTCAGGAAATGTTCGGTGAAATCTTTTGATTAGGCGAGGAGCATGGACATATTCAGCAGGTTCCCAGGATCTCTCTTGGGGGCCGTAGCCTTTCCAGTCAATTAGGTAGAATAGTTTAGATTTGGAGATCTTGGAGTCCAGAATGCTTTTGACTTCAAACTCAAGTTCTCCATCAACTAGGATAGGTTTTGGAGATTTGGTTAGTCGGGTTTGAGGTTGCACGGGTTTTAATAGAGAGACGTGGAAGACCGGATGTATCTTCATGTGCGGGGGCAAGTCCAACTTGACCGCTACTGGGTTTACTATGGTAGTGATGGAATAGGGACCAAGGTATCTTGGGTTGAATGTGCGTGGCCCTTTTAGAGATAGATATTTGGTGGATAACCAGACTTGATCCCCTACTTGATAGTGAGGGGCTTCCTTCCGATGTTGATCTGCTCCTTTCTTGTATTGTTCTTTAGCCCTTTGAAGGTGAGAAACAGCTTCCTTAAAGGCTTGGGTGATTGTAGAATGCAGGTAGTCTACTGCTGGTGTTTCAAGATCTTGGAGGGGATCCAACTCCGAGGTTCGAGGGTGACTGCCGTACAAAAGAAAAAACGGGGTTTTCCCAGTTCCCGAATGGACAGAGTTATTGTAGGCATACTCGGCTATCCAAAGGATATCTTTCCAAGTTTTTTCAGTTTGTTGCAGCATGCAGCGTAAATACTGTTCCAGAGTTTGATTGGTCCTCTCGGTTTGTCCGTCGGTCTGAGGGTGGTGACTGGTCGATAGTCTCACATCAATTTGAGCCGACCGACAGCAACTTCGCCAAAAATGAGAAATAAATTGACTACCTCGATCCGAAATTAGAACCGAAGGAAAACCGTGCAGTCGGACGATGTTTTCGAGAAATTCTCGGGCCAGAGTTGCTGCTGTTGGCAAGCCTTTGAGCGGAATGAAATGCGTCATCTTGGAGAATAAGTCCACGATTACTAGAATCGTATTGTATCCGGAGCATGGAGGTAGATCGGTGATGAAGTCCATAGAAAGCGTATGCCAAGGGCGAGGTGGGATGTCAATAGGGCGTAAGAGGCCTGCTGGTCTTTCCTTTTGACTCTTGTTTTGGGCGCATACTCCACAGGACATTATAAAGTCTCTGATATCTTTTTTCCAAGACGGCCACCAGAAGTAGCGCTTGATCTTTTCTGAGGTCTTGGCTATACCGGGATGACCTTCCATTAAAGAGTCGTGATAACAAGAGATTACTTTTTTCTGTAAATCTGTGCTGGGTAGGTATAATCGTTCTTGGAAATACAATAAGTTGTCCTTTACTGCAAAGTCCTTTCCCTGCAGATGCCAATTCTGTATGTCTGCTGGAGTTACAAGTTGCCTGGCTTTATCCTTAACTTCCTCTATGGATTCTGTGGCGATTACACCCAGAATTCTTTGTTCGGGAATGATTGGTACAGGTTTAGGGTTGATCAAGTGTTCTTCCACTCCCATCCGAGAAAGGGCATCGGCTTTACCGTTTTTTGTACCAGGTCGATAGGTAATTATGAAGTCAAACTCGGCAAAGAATAATGCCCAACGGAGTTGTCTAGAGGATTGGGCTTTTGCGGTTTTCAAATATTGCAGGTGTCGGTGATCCGTAATCACAGTAACGGTGTGTCGGGCCCCCAGCAGATAATGCCGCCAAGCCTTAAAGGCAGACTTGATAGCCAGAAGTTCCTTGTCAGTAATCGTGTAATTGACTTCAGGAGGCGAGAATTTGCGGGACCAAAATGCCACGGGATGCAACTGATTGGTTACCGGGTCCTTTTGTGATAGAACTGCCCCCATGGCAAGGCTTGAAGCATCAGTTTCCACGATGTAGGGGAGTTCGGGGCGAGGGTGTTTTAAGATTAGTGCAGAGATAAATTTAGTCTTCAAATCCTGGAAAGCTTGTTCCGCCTCGGTAGACCATTCAAAACGTTTGTTTTTCTTTAACAAGGCAGTGATGGGCTGGACTATTCGAGAGAACTCGGGGATAAACCTGCGGTAAAAGTTAGCGAAGCCTAACATGCTTTGCACACCTTTTACGGAAGATGGTGATGGCCATTTGAGAACTGCATCGACCTTCTTTGAATCCATACGCACTCCGCCAGGCGATAATATGAATCCCAAGAATTCAACTTCAGTCACGTTGAAAACACATTTTTCCAATTTAGCGAAAAGTTTGTGTTGACGCAATCTTTCGAGGACCATTTTCACGTGTTTCCGATGTTCAGATTCCGATGAAGAATAAACGAGAATGTCGTCGATGTAAACAACAACACACACATCTATGAGCTCTCTGAGGACATCGTTCATAAAATATTGAAAGGCGGCCGGGGCATTGCAAAGTCCGAAGGGCATGACCTGATATTCAAATAGCCCATACTTGGTGCGGAAGGCCGTCTTCCATTCATCGCCCTCTTTTACTCGTACCAGGTGGTAAGCTCCTCTAAGATCCAGCTTTGTATATATGCATGCTTTTCTGACTTGGTCCAGGAGTTCAGGGATCAAAGGTAACGGATATCTATTCTTAACGGTGATCTGGTTCAGGGAGCGATAATCGATACAAGTTCTAAGGTCTCCTTCCTTTTTTGGAATGAAGAACAAAGCTGAAGAGGCAGGGGACTTGGAAGGACGAATAAACCCATTTGCCAGGTATTGATCCAGGTATTGTCGAAGGTGAAGGTTCTCAGGCTCGGTGAGGGCATAAATTCTACTACAAGGAGGAGTAGATCCAGGTATCAGGTCTATCTGGCAGTCATAAGACCTATGAGGAGGTAGAGAGTTAGCCTGCTCCTTCCGGAAAACATCTTGGTATTCTAGGTATTCGGGAGGTAACTGGGGAGTCTCTGAAGAAATTGCTGCCAGTGCAACACCAGGTGGAGGGTGACAAGTAGAGACACATTCTGGAAACTGGACCGTTCTTGCTCGCCAATCGATCAGAGGATTGTGTTTCTCTAACCAAGGTATTCCTAGAATAATCTGGAACTGAGGGGCCTTGATCACATCGAACACGATCTTCTCATGGTGTCCATCTTGACTTACTAGCGTCACCTCTTGAGTGGTATGCGTTACTGGCCCGGAGGCTATCTCCGTACCATCCACCGTAGTAATGACGTCCTTTACAGCCTTGGGACAAAGAGTTAGATTCATCCTCAAAACCATTTCATGATCCACATAATTGCCGATGGCACCGCTGTCGACGTAAGCTTCAATTGCATGTAATCGATCTGGATTATCAGGGCTAATGAGGACCATAGGTATCACGAAATGCGAGGTCACGGAACTGGTTTTCACGCTCGGCAAGAGGACCTCTATTCTTGTCGGGCGAGGTCGTTTCCCTGCTCAGAGTTTGTAACTGTGGTAACTGCAGCTCCTACTGCCTTCTTGGCAGGTTTCACCGGACAGTCTCGAAGAAAGTGCCCTGAGTTTACGCAATATAGGCATAATTGCAACTGTTTTCTCCTTTCCCGCTCCTTTTGTGTTAGAGGACCTTTCAGACCCCCTATTTGCATGGGTTCCCCGGAGTCTACTCCTTTGGAAGGAGTTGGCGGTTTGGAAAATACTCGGGCATCAAACTTGGAACGATCGGCCTTCCTGTTCTGCAGTCTGTGATCTATTTGAACGACCAAGTCTATATAATCCAAACAGTCTTGTGGGGGATTCACTACTTGGGCTAAAACGTCTTTGAGCTCTCCACGTAGATCTCTATAAAACAGCGTAATCCTTTTGTCCTCAGGCCATTGAGTTTCCACTATTAGTCTATTGAAAGATGCAATATAAGCCAAAAGGTCTTGATTACCATGTCGCAACGAAAGAAGCTCATTGTCCAAGGCCTGCCCCTGTGCATGTCTTGCGAACAGTTTTTCCATACTAAGCTGAAAGGCTTGAAAATCATGGAGAACCGGATCATCTTGATTAACTAGAGGGATCGACCAGTCTGCCGCATTGCCACTAAGGTACGAAAGTACAAAAGCTACTTTAGCTTGATCAGTTGGAAAGGCTGCTGGCCGGCATAAGAAGTGCAACCGGCACTGATTGATAAATACTGCAAACCTCTTTGGGTCACCAGAAAATCGTTCGGGCGGAGCCAGAGGTACATTCCCAGGTAGGTTGATCTGCACTGGATTCATAGAGGATGTTGAAGGAAGATTTGCCCCTGATGCGGGTAGCGGGGTCTGTCCGGCTTGTGACTGTAGCAATTGTCTAGCAAGATCATCTGTTCTCTCCTTGGAAATAATTAGTTCCCTTCTTAGAGCGTTCGTTTCCTGATGAGCTGCATGCACTTCTGCCCTTAGTTCCCCAAGTAACCGGGCTAGGTGGTCAGTATCCGAGGTTTCCATAGCGCCTGGGCGAGAGTTTTGCGGTGGGCTTTGCGTTCTGTAACGCTCACCTGATTCTCGCAGAGGCGCCGGTCTTGACTGGGCGACTACCGTATCTTCAAAGGTGATGTGCCGCACCCGGTTGGCTCTTTGGGCTGGACCTCTGTGCCCTGTATGCCTGACGTGCAGAGTAAGATGTCTGCAGATAGAAAATACGGGGTTAATGAACTGGGGTTATTGGGGTGTCCCTATCTCTTTCCTCTTCTCCTCTCCTGTAGACCCCCACAGGTTAACGCTCTCACCTTAGGTAAGTGAATGCCGAGCTCTCCATCTGCCTCGGGGCAGGGTGCTGTAACCAGTTTCTTCACCGGATAGGTAGCGCAGGCCTCTTGACTTCAGAGGACTGCTGTCTGTCGTTTACTGCACGAACGGTAAGTTTCGAGTAACTCAAATGTCTTTAAAGTCTTTAATAATGATGTCTCTTGTTTTGCAGGGTTCCGGCGATGGCGGATGACGGGCTGAAGTGCCTTGAAGATGGAGCCCGTGTGATGAATAGAAGCGCCTGGAAGCATGTAAGTAAGCGCTTGTTGCCAGCTTCACAATGCGCTCTAACTGTCTTTTTATTGTGCAGGTACAAGTTCGGAGCGGCTGCAGGGTGCCGGGATACCCACTGGGTTAGATGTGGAAAGGAGTAATGGCACGTGAGTATTAAAGTTCCCCAATGTCTTTAAACGCACCTTGTTTTGTCTTTCAGATGCGGGATGCAGCGCCGACGGCCTCCGGAGCGTGCGAAGAGTTGGTAAGCTTTTGTCTTTCAGATGCCGGAATACAGTGTGAAGACCTCCGGAGCGCACGAAGAGTAGGTAAGCCTTTGCCTTTCAGATGCCGGAATGCTAACCTGTTCTTTCTTGTCTTTATAGGTGTTGCTGAAGACTGGATTCAGGATGGTAAGCCTTTTTCCTTAGGCCCAGGATCAGATGCAGAAGACACGATGAGCGTTCTGCTGCAGAGGATGCAGAATAACGCAAAGCAAGATTCATCCACCGGGTGTGGTTTAAATAGCCTCCTGTAGTGCTTAGGTGTCTCCTTCCACAGCCACGCCTAAGTAAGAAAAGAGTTCCTGGTAAGAAAAGAGTTCCTGCCTTCCAGAAGAGTTCCAGTGTTCTGCATCTAGGGAGTGGCTCCAGCCCCACCCAACAGGAAAAGTAGTTCCAAACAGAAGAGGATCAGAGGCTCAACTGGCAGGCAAGTAAGCAGCATGGTCTGCTGCAGGTAAGTCCACCCAAGCATTATGAGCCCGGCGCTTCCAGCGCTGGGACTGGGCATATTTATGAGCCTGGTGCCACTGGCGCCAGGACTGGGTCCAAAAGGTCCCCATTGGGACTGGTTGGCACTCGGAACCTGGTTTATGGATCTGCTTCCAAGGGAGTTGGGAAAACCCTGACCTTTTGGAAGCAGAGATCATGACACAAGGCCAAACTGTCAGTGACCGAGCCCCATGACGTCTCTATGTGGTGCTTGGGTGCGAGTCACGGCAAGGTTGCCTGAGCGCTGTGCTTGAAAAACCTCTCCAGCCCCCCCTCTAAAGGATGAACGCACTGATGTTTGGGACGAAGGTCCAACAGTCGAGCATAATATGCCTTTCAACCCACCTATAGTTGACCCTCTAGCCTCCTTATACCATGCGCAATACCTCCGGTGAGCTCTGATTGCACTGGAAATATAGGCCGGCAAGAGGAGATCCTTCTTTCCTCTCCCTGCACTCTTCACCAGAAGGGTTGGTAGTGCTAGCTGCCACTATAACCACCAGACCTGCAGCCTCCACGTCCAATCTACCTCCAGAAAGAGAGGGTAAGAAACTTGACACCATGGCCAAGAGCATTTTTACTTCAGGCAGTATGGCCTTAAAGGCCATTGATGTGGCATGCGGGTTTGCCAAATATTTGTTTGGTCTGTGGAAGGCTATAGAACAAGCTACCCGGTACATCCCTGAAGGTGAAATACATGATGGTTTTATACGGCTGATGGAGGAAGGCAGGCCTTCTTGAAAACCTCTGAATTCTCCCCAAATGTTCAGAACAGGCTGCTGGATATGCCCTTTGGGGAGATATGCTATTAGACATAAAGCTGAAAACTCTTTAGAAAAATGTTAAGGGTCATAAATCGCTCAAAATCGCTGGGCCTAGCTGCGCAGCCGGCCAAGCCTGTCTTTAGCTTTGCAAGAGCAAGGGCTATAAACGCTATGTACCCTATGGCAGGAAGGCGCAGCTCCCGCAAGCCAGACAGGGGCAGAGGCATTTCTTGCATCCTGGAAGGGCAGAGGGGTTTCTAGGTGCCAACAGGCAGCAGCGGTTCTGCCATCTAAGCTGCTTTGATTCCCCTTCCATAATTTACCAGTTGGTGGATGGTTGGTAGGACACTGGCCCCAGTGGAAGGAGATTACCTTTGATGCCTGGGTCTTGCAGAAAATCCGGTGGGGTTATTGTCTGCCCTTTTTAAGGCAGCCAACGGACAGACCCCCACCGCCTCCAATCCACCTGGTACAGGAGCCCCAAGAAGAGCTGAGGGCCCAGTTGTCAAAGTGGAAGAGGTGCCTCCTCATCAGAGAGGGTCGGGCTGGTATTCCCGGTATTTCCTAGTGTCCAAGAAAGGAGGAGGTGTCTGCCCCATTCTGGACCTCGGGCCCTAAACAAGTTCCTGAGGAAGGACAAATTCAGGATGGTCATGTTGAGAGAAATTCTTCACGCTCTCGAACTTCAGGACTGGCTGGTGTCAATAGACCTACATGACGCTTATTTCCATGTGCTGATACATCAAAAGCACAGGAGGTTCCTAAGGTTCCTCATACGGGACAAGCACTATCAGTTTAAAGTGCTTCCCTCTGGGTTGACATCCGCTCCAAAGGTCTTCACCAAGCTCATGGCAGGAGTCGCAGCTCACCTCAGGAGATTCGGGGTCCATGTAGTTCCATACCTGGACGACTGGCTAATCCGGCGGAAGTCAGCCAGGCAAGTCTTCTCTCATCTGGAGTACACTTCCCTGATACTGCACAGGCTGGGCTTCTCCCTCAACTTGAAGAAGTCCCATCTGGCAACAGTCAAAAAGCTCCAGTTCGCCAGAGCAGCCCAAGATACTTGGATAGGGAAGGCTCCAACCCCCACATCCCCGAAGAGAGAGCCGACAGCATAATACAGATGTAAATTTGTTCCGGAACCACGCCACTTTACCAGCAGCTTTGTTCCTCTGCCTCTTAGGTCTCATGGCCTCCTGTATTTTTCTGGTGCCGGAGGCCAGGCTGCGCATTAGATCCCTTCAGTGGCTTCTAAGGGACCAGTGGTCTCAGTACCAGGGAGCACTCGCATATCCTCTCAGTGTCCAATCAAGTGGTCCTCAACTGGTGGGACAACCGCAGCAATCTTATGCCTCAGACCTGAGTGGTCACAGATGCGTCTCTGAAGGGTTGGGATGCTCACTGCAAGGACTTTCAGGTGAGCTGGCTTTGGTCATAAACCGAAGTCAGTTGGCACATCAACAGGCTAGAGTTGCCAGCCAGCACGCTAGTCCTGAAGGCCTTCGCCCCATCTCTCAAGGGGAAGCATGTCCTGATTATAACAGACAACACAGTGGCCATCCAGTACCTGAACAAGCAAGGTGGGGTGCACTCCCGTCCCCTTTACACAGAGACGATGCAGCTATGGTTCTGGTTACTAGAAAACCGGATCTCAGTCTCTGCAGTTCATCTGGCGGGGACAGAGAACAGTTTGGCGGATGCTTTGAGCAGGCAGAGCGCGGTCTCACACAAGTGGAAAGTGTGCCTGGAAGTCCTTCTCTCTCTGGGGTACCCCAGCAGTGGATCCGTTTGGCACAGACTTGAACAGGAAGTGCAAACAGTTTTGCTCAAGGGAATTCCCAGGGAACGGCGCACTGGGGGATGTGTTTCTGGTGGACTGGACCTTCCCTCTCCACTACACCTTCCCTCCGATTCCAGTAATTCCTTGAGTTCTCAGGAGGCTCAAGAGGTTCAGAGCATCCATAATACTGATTGCGCCAGATTGGGCGAAGAAGACCTGGTACTCAGATCTTCTGGATCTAGCCATCTGCCCACCTCACTGGTTACCTCAGTGGCCGGATCTCCTAACACAGTCAGAAGGTCAGGTACCCCACCCGAGCCTGGAGTCCCTTAACCTACATGCGTGGCTCTTGAGAGGGTGAGGTATGGTGACTGGGACCTCTCTGAGGAGGTTCTGGGGGTATTGCTGGTGGCACACAGGCCATATACAAGATCATTGTGTGCATGCCGGTTTAGAATTTTTGAGGCGTGGTGCACGGAACGCAAGATTTCCCCACCACTACAGTGATGGAGTTCCTTCTGTCACTGCCCTCAGCAGGCCTTAAGGTAACCACAGTTAAAGTATATTTGGTGGCCTTGTCTGTGTTTAAAAGATCCTCGGATCAAGGTTTGTATTTCACGATCCTGGTGATAGCACGATTCCTGAAGGGCCTTGTATATAAGTTTCTGCCAAGTCCCTTTATTGTCCCAGGATCTGAATCTGGTATTAACTGATCTCATGGCGGCTCCTTTTGAGCCAATGCACTCTTGTTCTTTGAGGATTTTATCTTTGAAAACAGCCTATCTAGTGGCTATTACATCCGCTAGACAGGTGAGTGAACTGCAAGCTTTATGCTGCAAGCCACCTTTTCTACGTTTCTTCTGGGAGAAAGTCTTGCTTAGGGTGAGATCTGGTTTTCTTCCTAAAGTTGTTTCTGAGTTTCACTTGTCACAATCCATTGCCTTTCCGGTTTTGTACCCTCCACCACACCAAGAGCGGTTTCACTGCCTAGACCCTAAAAGGGCCCTAAGTTTTTAATTCGCGAGAACAGCCCAGTTCAGAAGAGCTTTTTGATCAGCCTTTCTTTAGCCCGCTAGGGTCTGGCTATAACTAAACAAACTTTGTCCCGCTGGATCATCTTTTGTATAGCGGAAGGCTACCAGTCTGCAGGCAAAGAATTGCCATCAGTCATCGGGACTCACTCAACTAGAGGGATCTCGGAATCAACTGAATTGCAAAGGGGAGTCCATGTTAGGAATATTTGTCGTACAGCAGAATGTCATCCCTCAATACTTTCACCAAGCACTACAGTTTTGATTTTGCTCGTATGGCCGCTGCGAGTTTTGGCTCGGCGGTGTTGCAAAACCTTCTGGTCTAACTTTCTGCCTGTCTCCTTCATCTACTGCTGTGGGAGTTTATCAGATGAGGAATCTGTGGGAGAAAAGTAACCATTGAAAGAGAAATTACTTACCGTAATGTTCTTTCTATGGATTCTTCACCTGCAGATTCTGCATTTCCCCTCCCACCCATCCCTGCTCAGAAACTCGATGGTTGGTGTGCATCTTCTATTTCAATGATTACTTGGTGATGGTCTTTGGTGACCGTTTTCTATCTTCTTGCCATGTGTTTTTAAACATTTTTTTTTTTACGGATACTACAATCTGTGGTGTCTTTAAATATTGATATACTCCTTTGGAGGTGTATAGTTATTAATTATATGGGCTTATTAGCCTGTTTGTTATCTCTCTGTTATCCTATGCATCCTCCTTCGGAGGTGTATAGTTATTAATTATATGGGCTTATTAGCCTGTTTGTTATCTCTCTGTTATCCTATGCAGCGTGTGGCTTGGGAAAAAAGGGCAAAACTGAGGTACGGGCGTACTGACAGAATGTATATATGACGCCTGATGTTGTGTTCGCAACTGGCGATCGAGTGCCGAGCAAGACGGAACGATGATCAATGGCTGACTTGAGGTCTACTACGCCCCCTATCGAAGGTTTTCCGAAGCAGCAGAGCTAGAAGGAATATCTATCAGATGAGGAATCTGCATGAGAAGAATCGATAGAAAAAACATTACGGTAAGTAATTTCTCAGTTGCGCTGGTTGAAAGGGTATGTTTTTTGCAGTAGGACCATTTTTCCTTAGTGCCTATACCATGAAAACTTGTTATGGTGCAAAGCTTTTCTAATATGGACCCAATGTTTTTAGTGGTAGGATAAACTTTTCCATAGTGCTAATACCGTGCAACTTTGCACTTGCACCAGTGCAAAGTTTCTGTAATATGGCCCATGGGAAATCTTTAAAAGTGTTTATTTGTTGAATGTTATTTCTACATAAATAGTTTTTTCTCACAATAACTAAATTACTTTATCATTTTTTTAGGATTCATGCATGTGTGTTTGTTGACTGTTATTGAGAAAGCCACTTTTGCACTGACAAAGTTACAAGTCAAGTCGTTTAGCCTTAGATATTTACACTGTTTTGAGTTTTTACATACAAATGTTAAAGCTGCATCTCCAGGATTCATCAGTCAATGTGTGTAACTTCACCTTCTTGTGACTCAGTTTGCCAGTAAAATCCTTAGATGTTGTAGAGAATGACAAGGGAGCTTGCAGTGTAGGAATAGTCCTAGTCAATGTGTTTCTTCCCTTACAATACAGAAGGACATTTTTATTTCAATATTACTTGCAAAATCATCGGTATAAAATAGAAGCAATCACCAATGTGCATCGATACCCTCGAATCATGGCAGCTTTTTCATGCTCTAAAACCACAAAGAGGATCGAACATTCCATTCGTTTTGTGTTAACTGCAACATTTCAAATGCCTTTGTTATAAATGATGTCATTGTTGCGAGCTGTTGCATGAAAGAATTGCAGCAAAAATAGTGCAGGTCCCCCAGTGAAAGTTGCTTTCCATTGTGTGCTAACATGAGTTGAAGACTCCAAATACAATTTTGAGGGATATGACGTTTTTTCCTAGTGCACATTTTTGGTTTTGGTGCTTTTTGGTGGCATAAGCCACCGAATTTCACCAAAACATTGCTAGTACAATAAAGGGGCTCCAAGAAGCAGTCTTTGTGTTTGCCATTGCAACTGGAATTGTGTGGCATATATTGACCGATGCACAAATTGTTAATTTCAGTTGTACTACACGGATTCAACCCAATAGTGGCTTCTTTAACGTATTTTTATCACAAGTCACAGAGGATACAGGGATCGTGGGGAACCTGCGGCACAGAGCGGAGGAGAGCAAGGCAGTGCTTTTGCCATGCCAAAGCAACAAAAAAAAACGACCTGATATGGTGGGTCGGATCCTCACAGTCACAGACGATCATGAGAGGTCCCTGTGTGGTGTGGCTTGGTGGACGTTACACGTCACATGTCTGACATTCAATGCAGCACAGTGATCTTACGTCTCCCTTCTCGCACTGGGAAAGAGTGGGCATCTTGTATCTTGTACAGAGAGGAAGAGGCAGCAGCGATTGCTGAGCCCGAGGAACATCAGAGAGGATACTGGGATCGTTGGGGAACCTGTGGCGCAGAGCAGAGGGGAGCAAGGCAGTGCAGTTGCCATGCCAAAGCAACAAAAATAATGACCTGATATCATGGGTCAGATTCTCACAGCCAAGGATGATCGTGAGACGTCCCTGTGCGATGTGGCTTGGTGGATATCAGACGGCCACGGCAGACAGAGATGACACAACAAAAGCTTCTCAACAAAGTGGCTTACCTCGTTAGTCTGTTGCGCACACGAAAAATAATGGGCGCCCGAAAGATAACCATTTATGCACTTTGGGAAAAATAATCAGAGGGAACATTGCTCTCAACTTATAGGGTAATGTTAGCAATGCTAAAGTAGAAGACTCTGACCTTTGCCTGCTCAAAATCCTTGGAGGACAAATTAATATTTGAGTTTTATAATGTGTTAACTTGCAAGGGGCCACTACAAAGTGCATGTGTGACATATGTACAAAGAATAGGACGCATGGGGTTCACCTACACATCCAAGTAGCCTGCTTACTTGCAGTCAGTGGGCCTCATTACACGGATGGCGGTAAGGGTTTACCGGTACCGGTATTTTACCGGTACCGGTAAATCCTTACCGCCTTACTACGAGGTCCCTTTGCGGGTTGGGGAATTTAACGCCTGCTTTTTGCAGGTGTTAAAAACCAACCCGCAAAGGGACCCAGGGAGCTAATTATGGTACCGCAATTTGCGGTACCGTAATTAGCACCTTTCCCATTCCCATTATGCCCTATGGGGCAAAAATGGGAATGGGGAAGGGCAATGGTGGAAGGGGGAATTACCGCCCCGCCAACCTTGGAATGGGGCGGTAATTCCCCTTTCCGCCAAGGCGGTGCCGGTATTTTACTAGCATGAACCATGGCGCCTAATAGCGCCATGGTTCTCCGCCATCCGTGTAATGAAGCCCAGTATCATATATTTGAGCTGACAGTTGGGTTACATAGTCTGGGTGATGCTTTTGTAAAGGCACCATGAGGAACAGACATTCTTGTGCTTCAACGTCATTCATATTACAACATACATAAAGGAAGTGGGTGTAGGTACAAGTCTGGTAACCTTTCGCAGAATCATGGTTGCCTGGTAATATCTGAATGCGACCTGGGGCGGATGTTTGAGTCATAAGGTATAAGTGTGGTAGATTCCAGTATAGGAGTCATGGGTTGGGAGATAATTTGGCTAATGTGTGCAGGCATATCTTAGTTATATCTTCTGTTCATGGAGCCACTTTTTCCTATTAGTTTTTAACCTCTTGTGGGTGTAATCTATTTTTGGGTTTTTCGTTTGTTCATTTGGCCATTATTCGATATAGATCTTTAGGCACAAGAATACAAATCAACTCAATTATAGATCATGAATTGTAAAATGAAATAGAATAAAAAACCTTGACACCTAAAAAATACATTCAGAGCAATAGTGCATTTTGTTAAAATTGAAAACATACGTATTTTAGCAATTCGCTAGGACAACTGATTTGTACAAAATTTGCAAAATTTGTTGCAGATTGCCTGCCAAAGTTTAAGGAAAATTCCCATTTTTAGCAATAACCTTTTCCTGGCTCAACCATGCCCGATGGAAATATTTGGCACTCAATATACCACTTCTAATTTGATAGATGATTTACAAAAATGTTTGGCCACCAAGATGGTACAAATCTGACAATGGACAAACATGCGTCCTAAATACATTCTTCTCTGGTCTCCCAGTTTTCGCACAGCAAGAGGCAATGAGAAACAGAATTACAGCAGAAGGGGCATATTCCTGTGTTGGCCTCATCCCAGACTTCACAAAGGAAGTAACCTTCAGAATAGCTAGTCTGTACTCTAGATATAACGTTTTTGCAAATGGAAGTATTGTTCATATCCAAAGTCTGGTTTGTTCTCTAAATAGCCCATTCCCAAGAGTAACCTTAAGCATGAGTTCACAAGCTTCCTCCCAGAAACCAACAGTGCAGACCGTTTTATTAGTACTGGAGAGGCTCTGTTAATAGTACATGGACTCTCCCACAAACTGATTAAATGTAGGTCTTTTAAACTGCTCTTCACATGGACCACCCATAGAAGACTTTTACCACTTCAAGTGATAAAACATGATCCAAAGCTTCTCTGTATTTTGTGAGAGCAAGTGTTGCCCACAGCCTAGCCCAATAGAGGACAGATCTTAACTTAACCTTGTCCCCCATTGGGCGAATGTCAACCTCCATATGAAGCAAGGCATTGGGAGACCCCATGTGCAGAGACAATACATTTTTCAAAAATGTAGTTTCTGCAATTTGAAAGGCTTGGGGATTAGTAGATCCCCAGATATCTGCATGTAAAGGACCAAGGGTTTTGGCTGTTCCTTGTAAAGTTCCAAAGCAGGGGAGATTGCACCATTCCCATGCTTTACAAAACATTTTCAGCCACCACTATGTTTCTCTTGGTTGGACTTTGATTTTTCAATCTGGGATGATCATAGACCAGTGTCAGAAAACCGAATACCCAGATATTCGAAGACCTTCACTTGTTCCAGTTTAGGTTTTTAAAGTCAAGCTTGCATAGTATGGCAATATTAATAGGCTAGACCAAAATCTCAAGACTAGTTAGTATAATTTAAATTCATTTTGAGAGAAAGCAAATATTTGGTACCTGCTATGGCTTGTGCCTTGTTAAATCCTTTTGAATAGGTGGGAATTGTCTTTGTGCGCTGCTAAAATTCTTCTGAGCGGCACCTACAAGGAAGTTGGGCAAGCGCACATACGCACAGCTTAGAGGGAACATTGGTCTCCCCCTTCCTGTACACTCGTACCTTCTTGTGCTGTGTACTGGGCTGTTGCTCTTTTCAAGACTTGCAGCCTATTCACCTTTGAAAGTATGGAGTCTCACTGAAAGCGTTCTGCCCTGTCAGGCGGGCTACAGGTTGCTCCTTATTTGTACGGCCGTGTCGGCCATCGAAATCCTTGCAGACAGCACGTCCAAATCCCTCATCGAGTTGCGGGTGACGTCGTAGCTTGAGAGCCCCGCCTTAATGTGCGCACAGGTTCACCGTAATGCAGAAATGAGGTCGCAACTTCGACCACAATGACGGGCAGGGTGTCGTTCTCCTGGTAGGAACGGTCTGTTCACTGTAATGTCTTACCCCTCCTGTGAGCATGGTATCTCCCAGGCTCATGCTCCTGTCTCGTGGCAGTGAACGTGACGAGCTTGAATAAAAAGAATGAGCGGCCACCCGCTCATTGGTCTTCAGAGTAACATGGTGTGCTGTGTCATCATTGTACAGCACCATGCTGATGCTGCATAGCTGGTAGAGGGCCTGCCCTGTAGGGCCCTCCACCGTGACAGTGCCCCTACCGGGCAACACTGTCCGCCATGGCTGTCTGCCATGTCAGTAGAGCCCCTGCTGGGGCAACTCTATCTGTTGAAGCCGGTGCCCCTTCTCGGCAATGCCAGCGTCATCTGTTATTTCAGGCCTGGGTGGACATAACATCCACCACACCTCAACGTTTCCTGCCGCCAGGGCTCTTATGCACGCACTGCCGCTCCGCGGCCTACTCCAATGCTGGGGACTGTCGGCGGACTATAGGCCCTGCTCCTGTATCAGCGCCCAATCGCTGTCTTGACCGCAGAACGGTGGCCGGAGTGCATGTGCAGGATGCGCCGCTTCGTCGTCAGTTATTGTGTCTCCCCTAGGCACTGGCTCATAGCCTTGAATTCCCCGTTACACATGCCGTCTGCAATAACTCACGGGAGACATAATGAGGGGCAACCTTCGTTATTCAACAAACTACAGGAACTAACTGTAACTTTATTCAACATCCCTTCAAGCCCTGACAGGGTCCTTCCCTGGCATGGGCTTCCCAAGTCTGTGGCCCTGCTCTCTTAAAGGGGCGATGCCACGTGTGTGGACACAACAGCTGTGCTTGCTTTTTTTTATTTTTAAAAGAGCATTAAAAAAATACCGGCTGGTGGAACTGCAGCACCTCTCCTAGCGTAACTAGGCAGCATACGAAGGTCCCCCATCTACCAGTGTTTATATTAACAGGTGGCATTGTCCTAGCCCCCCCCCCACTGCCCCTCTAAACTGGTGATGTTATCATGGGTTTGTATCACATCCTCCTTTCAAGCTTTGCACTCTCCTCTTTGTAACCTGGTGCTTATAAAAGAACATCAGTAAACGCCCAAACTATTGGCATTGCCAATGCTTGTTTATTGAGAGCACAGGAGATATTTGTTTTAAAATGGGGAAATACTGTATACCCAGATATGCTGGAGTCGGCGAAGGTGCCTTTCAACGAGGGAGAGAGAAAGCTAATTTGTTGCTGCAGTGTTTTGTGTAAGCTTGTTCCTCGCCACTAATGGGCCAGATGCATTTGCTAATATCCGGACATTAAACTCTGCCGTTTCCCACATGTCTGTCTGCGCAAACCACTTCATAGTTTCCCTGAAATGAGCGACTAACCATTTGGAGTTCTAAAGTTCAGGGATGCGATTGGTAGAAGTATAATCGAGAAAGATGGCAAAGTGCCCAGGTCTTTTCATCGCGTGAAATAGATGACACAGGTGATGAAAATGTTGCTTGTGCGAATTTTCTTCATCAGAGACTATGTTATTGTGTCCGAGAGACAGGTGCAATGTCGTGTCTGGCTTTTCATTCAGACCTTACTGTTATCACAATAGTGACATTGTTCTTGCTCATCGAGTGTTTCTGATGTGCTTCTGAAAAAGTGCTTCCAGTAGACCCGAAAGCGGAATGTGTTTATGCTATGAATACAAATTATGTACTTCATCTTATTTTATATTTGTTATTGCCACGTGGTTTCGAATATGTTCTATATGCTTCACGTACTAGGTCTGATTTTCTGTTCTTATTTTTTGTTTCTGTATTTGGCAAAACCCGAAGACAGCTCTTTTGAAAATGGTGGCGCTTACATGGTCGCCTGTATTGGCGGAGCCATGGAAAGCGACCTCGAACCCAAACACGAGGATTTAGTGGCGTGCGAATGTACTTTTTAATGTTGCATTTTAGAGCTACATTTTGGTAGAAATCAAAGGAAAATCCAAAGGATTTACGGTCAGTGCCTTAAAAGAAATCATGAAAGCAATGTCAGGTGCCAGGATTTCAACAGAACACGGCATCATTTTTCTGCAGCAAATAGAAATTCCCATCAGAAATGTGCGTACAACTGATATGCTGGATGCAGAGTGGACACATATATATTTGGGCTACAGAACTGAAAGAGTGCCCTTAGGGGTATCATTTAATTCACTGCAACGTCACTGTGCTTACTGATGAAGTGCAATCATACCGGCCAGAAAATAAAATACTAGCAGAATGGACTGGCATGATGTTGCCACCACATGCAGGTTAAATAATCAGTGGCATGCCAGGTTCAACATTTAAAAAACATGTTCATGCTATAATCTCCATTGAGCTCTGAAAATTGTGAAAATAGTTTAAACATGTTATGCTACTGTTACCATAGTACAACATATGTTAGCTAGTAACACATTAACATGTTTTATGGGGGGGCAACACAAGCATTTCAAACTAATATCACAATTTTCTGAGGGCAATGCAGAGACATCTATGTTTATTCGAGAAGATTGGGATGCCATTATCAAAAATGCCACCCCATGGAGTAACTGTCAAACACATTTTTCACGGTGATTGCCACATTGCCCCCGAAAATGTTGATGCCAGTCTTAAAAATGCCATGACATTGATGCCCCAGTAAAATACTCGTTGTCACTGTCAAAATGCTGCGGAAGGGTTGCTCCTGTCAAAAACATTCTAATGCTGACTTCTACATTTCATCCTGAAAATTGCGATTCTAGCCTCAACAAAACTGTCATTCTGGCATTTACGTTTCCCCAAAACTGCACAATTGTCGCATCACATTTCCCCAGAGATGCCAAGGACACTTCGGGTCTCATTACACGGTAGGCGGTAAGGGTTTACCGGTACCGGTAAGGGCACCGGTACCGGTAAACCCTTACCGCCTTACTACGAGGTCCCTTTGCGGGACCCGACCTTAACGGCTGGTTAAGGAACGGGCCCGCAAAGGGACCTTGGTGCTAATTACGGTACCACAATTTGCGGTACCGTAATTAGCTCCTTCCCCATTCCCATTGAGCCCTATGGGGGCAAAAATGGGAATGGGAAAGTGCCTTGGTGAATGTGGAATTACCGGCCCCGCTCACCTTGGATTAGGGCGGTAATTCCGCCATCCACCAAGGCGGAAACAGTAAAATACTGGCGGCAACCATGGCGCTAATAGCGTCATGGTTACCGCCTACCGTGTAATGAGGCCCTTCATGTTGCTTCCTGAATTGCTTATGTAGCCTGTATTATACTAATATGGTGGATGGCATTATCACCATAATCGCTGTCTATGGGCCTCATTACACGTTAGGCGGTAAGGGTTTACCGGTACCGGTAAGGGCACCTGTACCGGTAAACCCTTACCGCCTTACTACGAGTTCCCTTTGCAGGACCTGACCTTAACGGTTGGTTTTACCAGCCGTTAAAGTAGGGTGCCGCAAAGGGACCTTGGAGCTAACTACGGTACCGCAATTTGGGGCAAAAATGGGAATGGGGAAGTGCCTTGGTGAATGGGGAATTACCGCCCCCGCTCACCTTGGAGTAGGGCGGTAATTCCGCCATCCACCAAGGCGGACACGGTAAAATACCGGCGGCAACCATGGCGCTAATAGCACCATGGTTACCGCCTACCGTGTAATGAGGCCCTAGGCGTATAAACCGGCCCCAGTCCACATGATGCGGGAATACTACTAATGAACATAACCTGCAATAAAAGATTGATTACGGGACACACCGTCCATGACTCTAGGGTGTCATCCCTGATTACTTGGGCCTCATTACAAATATTGCGGTGCAAATAAATGTGGTGGTAATTTTGTTACCCCACTTTTTTTTTAATCAATGGCAGATTATAGTTTTTGTTGGATTTAGCACCAGCAGAATTACTGTGCAGTAAAAATCCCCATGAAGTTATGGACTCCAAAAACGGAGAATTACACTGCCCTACCAGCACTTGTAATCCTGTGGTAACTCCACGGGACAAGGTGGTGCTAATGGTAATCAGGTTTGGTGGTAATTTGGTGAATTTACCACCAAATTCGTAATAAGGCCCTTTTTGTGATATGGATTTACCACCAAATTCGCAATTAGGCCCTTATTGTGATATTATAAACCAATGCACAGCCAGTCACACCTGTACCCGCTGCAAGTGATAAATGAAGTTAGTACCTGTGAGGAAGAAATAACACACACACAACGCAGGGAATCTTGGCCTTACCCACTTTGAGGGGATCTTTGTTACTTTCACAAAACACATAGGGCCTCATTACACGGAAGGCGCTAAGGGTTAACGGTCACTGTACCGGTGACCGTTAACCCTTACCGCCTTACTACGAGGTCCCTTTGCGGGTAGGTACTTTAACGCCTGCTGTTTAGCAGGCGTTAAAAACCAACCCGCAAAGGGACCAGGGTGCTAATTACGGTACCGCAATTTGCGCAACCGTAATTAGCTCCTTCCCCATTCCCATAGAGCCCTATGGGTCAAAAATGGGAATGGGGAAGGGCAATGGGGGAAGGGGGATTTACCGCCCTGCCAACCTTGGAATAGGGCGGTAATTCCCCTTTCCACCAAGGCGGTGCCGGTATTTTACCGGCATGGACCAAGGTGCTAATAGCACCTTGGTCCTCCGCCTACCGTGTAATGAGGCCCATAAGCACTCAGGGTTCTGACCTTTTTATGTTTTCAAAATATCTTTCTTACAATACAAAAGGGCTGAAGGTGCCTGTATCTATCTTCACCCACCTATATGCCCCACTAATCATACCCAGGCAGTGAACATGAAATCGATCAATATAAATAAGGCAACTTTGCGCAACGAATCATTCATGAACAACAAACTTAAACCCAGACAGATGCATGTTGCCGGGGGTTCTCTCAGAGACCTCCGTGATTGTGATTGTTGATCTTATTTCTGTCTGACTCCAGTGAAACAAGTACCCCCTACGCACAATGTATGCACACAACATTTTGCATATCACTTTTTTTCCAGACATTGGGCCTCATTACACGGAAGGCGGTGAT
This sequence comes from Ambystoma mexicanum, assembly GCF_040938575.1. Taxonomy (NCBI): domain Eukaryota; kingdom Metazoa; phylum Chordata; class Amphibia; order Caudata; family Ambystomatidae; genus Ambystoma; species Ambystoma mexicanum. The sequence goes on along the minus strand of NC_090936.1, from coordinate 849,797,543 downwards.
CCAGGGTGCTATTAGCACCCTGGACCATGCCGGTAAATTACCGGCACTGCCTTGGCGGAAAGGGGATTTACCGCCCCATTCCAAGGTTGGTGGGGCGGTAAATCCCCCTTCCGCCATTGCCCTTCCCCATTCCCATTTCTGCCCCATAGGGCTCTATGGGAATGGGGAAGGCGCTAATTACGGCACCGCAATTTTGCGGTGCCGTAATTAGCTCCGAGGTCCCTTAGCGGGTTGGTTTTTAACGCCTGCAAAAAGCAGGCGTTAAAGCACCAACCCGCTAAGGGACCTCGTAGTAAGGCGGTAATGGTTAACGGTCACCGTTACCATTAACGGTGGCCGTTAACCATTACCGCCTTCCGTGTAATGAGGCCCATTGAACCTGGGCCGTGCCTACAATGATAAACCCAAAGTGTGCTCATTTCACTTTTTGATCCTCATGGTTGAATGATAGTCACTTGAAGCTAAGCCATTGCGGTCACGGTGCAAGATATGGTGTTGCCACTGCCATGGAGCACCCTATGCCCCTTGCCTCAGTTCCATTTTTCCACATGCTATCTAATTTGTTTGTTGAGCCATTATGCCTAGTCCGAAACTTTTGGAGATTACCCACTGTCGTTACTGCAACTCTAAAATGTCCATCACTGTCATACACAATATTTCTGTGTGGTGTCTTGGGGTGAGCCATAACATAGAGCAATGATGGTCCTGCCAGTCAATGTACACCAAGACACTTCAGGAAGTTCACCGCCAAAGTGGCCCTAGGTTGTTCTGCTTCAAAATCACAGATTCTGTCTCTACCAAAGTCTTCAGAGATGGCGATGGAAGAGTTTACCCCAGAGAAACTAGACAAAGGAGAGGGCATGAGACATCCTCCTCTTCTCATAACAAAAAGTGGAGGCGTAGCTCAAGGAGGGAAGGAAGTGAGGATTCTTCGGGCTCCCAATGCGGTAGGACTTTTTTTCTTAATAAACATGCATCTGAGTGCGAGGAATTTAAGAATCAAATGTTGCCCTTCCTTCACAATGTTTTAATGGGTATAACTTTGGCTCGTTGTTGACGAGGTCCACTGCATTTGGGTTAGCAAGAGACTAGCTTTATGCTCTCTGTCTCAGCTCTTCCAGTGTCAGTGCTTACGTCAGGGTTCGACACCAAAGCTCCAGCTTTGGTTACAGGCAGCTCATTAGCCGCTTTGCCTGGCCAATTCCAATCAAGTGATTTTGGGCCTCGTTATGAGTTTGATGGTATCTCAACTGTAAATCCGCTGAGATACCACCACATGGATTTACCATTACTGCCATTTGGTCCAGAGGAATTACTGACGGATTCCAAGTGTTTGTAGGGCAGTGTTAGTCCTCATTTATGGAGTCGTATTTCAGCAGAATTACCACCAGCGTTAAGTCCACTGGCAAAATTGAAGTTTTATGGCAGTAAGGTGGCGAAATTACCACCATCATTTTGCTGGAGATTTTTCCTCCACCTTACCTCCAAACCCATAGGTCAGCAGTGCGGTAATGTGGCAGTAATCCAGTGGTAACTTCATTACCACTGCATTACCACCGTTTTTGGGCACACCACCAAACTCATAAAAAGGCAACATTAATAAAATAAAAAAAATAAAAATAAATAAAAAGGCCACATGCCTCAGAATCTAGGGCTTGGTTCTATAAGTCGAAGTAGATCATTTCTGATGATTACTGGGATGCCATCGTTTATGGCTTGCAGCCCCTTCCGTGGGTGTGTCAGGACCCTTTTCAAGAGTTCATGGCCGACGAGGCAGACATTTTGAATGTGTAATCATCATCAAAATAAGTTTATTTGGATAAAATCCATTAAACATTATACACAATAAAATAGCAGCGGTATGTCAACATTAAATTGCAGTTCATACAATAAATAGCACATGCAGTGGTCATATAGACTATAAAAGTACTTCCACATTGAAATGTTACCCCTCATGCATGATACAGGAGGCATTGTCCAAACAGCGTTTCCGTGTGCTCCAGGCTCTCCTCAAGTAAGTAAGAAATGCCCAAGCGACAAGACGTGGTCCTGCTTGTAATAAAAAGGTTAGTTCCAGGCAACATTCAGTACATTTCTCTTGTTTCAATATTGGAATGATCGTCTGCTTTCTCACTTCCATATAATATGGACACAGCAAAACAAAATGCAAAAGGTTTTTCGCTGCTGAGTTACAACAAGGGCATTCTGAGTCCTGGAAATAACCTTGCCAATTCACTGTGTTGGCTCGCAGCAACAAAATATCAAATCAGGCTCTTATTACAATCCAGTGGTCTGCTGGATTATTACTATAAATCATGTAGGGTTGCAAGGAGTCCACTTTATGCACAATGGCGTATTTTCGATTTGAGTCCAATGAGAGCCCATTTGATTCACATCTCTCCTCACTTACAATGCAAACATTCCTTTTATAGACATTCTTTCCCCTCTGGCTCAGCAGATTAGCTGGACGAAGGAGACTAGAAGCTTTTAACTACACATCACAGTGTGAATGACTTCCTCCATTGCCAGTGCTCTAGGGTTTGAACAAATGCTCAGCCAGTGTATTAATAAGTCCTGGACCATTCATCTGCCAACTGTTTTGCTCCGAGCTCAGCGTGCACCACAAAAGTGGGGCAGAGCATGGCAAGCCCAACATGTTCTTAACATATTTGTTTCCTATGGTCTGAAGCTGAAGTGAAGTGACATTTTCAGGCCCCCAGAGCGAGGCCCCATAGTTGGTTGCTGCCCTTGTTTGTGTGTTATAAACTTTTATTTATTTATCAAGTCAAGCTGTTTCCCCTCGCACAATTGCATAAAACGAACCACCCCGCCCCCGCCCCCAGTGCCTGTATCCTTCTATGCACACCCTAATGCTCAGTACAGGAAAATATTCAAGGTAGGTAGTGGCAGCGTTGAGCCTCAGGGTGCCATCCAAAAAATTGGCCTGCTCTCAGCTTAGAGACATCTTAGATAAGGGTCCTCAAACTGAGACAATCTTGCCGTTGTCTGCAACTATTGCTGACCCTGTTATAACCCTTTGGCAGACTCTGTGCTCCATGCCTGCTGTCGGCAAGGAGCTGACTAAGAAGTACAACCCGCACCTAGGGACCATACATTCCTCTCGAGGTATCCCTCTCTGGAAGGCCTGTTGGTTCAGGCAGTTCCAACCAATATGAAGTCAATGCCATCTTCCTTGGCTCTCCTTCCAGACAGTGATGGGAAAAAGATTGACACTCTTACCAAAAGGTCTTTGTATCAGGAAGCATGGCCCTGAAGGTGGTTAATGCCTCTTATGCGTTGGCATAACTCCTGCACAATATGTGGTGCTTGGTGGCAGAGGTTTTGGCAAACTTGCCAGAGGATGAGATTACAGACGGTTTCTTGAATATAGTGAATGATGCAAAGGAGGTGGTATGTCAAGCACTGCAAGCAGGTTTGGATGAAGCTGATAGTTTCAGATATTCAATGGGGATGACTTCAGTGATGTGGAGAGTGTCAAGGTTGAAGCATTCGGGGTTCACAACAGATGCAGTCGAAGTTGCTGCATATGCTGTTCGACAGTTTAACCAATTATTCATTTTTTTGGGCCTAAGGCTGATGAATCTCTCAAATAGGTTAAATGGTGATGGCCATGTGATTGGGTTTAGTGGGTCAGCAGCCAGCCATGGGCTTTTTTACACTTACGTTTCCAGAATACAGGTTTTCTTTTTTACCTCTTTTTAACATAGGATCAACCAGCCTGCCCTAGTGAATGCTGCTCAGAGACAGCACACTCACCCTGATATAGGTAAGAGTGCATGAAATGTCAATCTTAGGTGGCCTAAGTAGTTTTGGTGTTATTTTCTTCAAAACCCCATTATGGTCTCCTTTCATGTTGTCCGTAGGAGGAAGTATTTCAGCCTTTGCAGAGAAATGGTGGGCGATCTCCACAGGTGGGTGAGTTTTGCAACTGGTTCAGAAGGGCTACTGCCTCTTCTTTCTTCAGAACCCCCCAGACAGATCTCCTTTACTTCCTTTCTAAGATCTGGACCCAGCACTCTTGCAGGATCTGATCTCGCCCTTGGCCAAGGGGCAGTGGAGAGGGTTCCTACATCAGAGGAGGAGTTGCAGTGTACCTTAGGGGCTTGAACGAGGTCCTGAGAAAGGGCAGGCAAGTTCAATATGGCAACCTTGAAAAAGATTCTTCAGGCTCTACAGAGCCTGGGGTGGTTGGTGTTATTGGATCACCAGGCTCTTACTTCCATGTACTGAAGCACATAGAGCTCCTGAGGTTTGTTTCAGTTTTAGGTGCTTTTTTTCGGCTACTTCCCACCCCCAGGGTTTTCTCCAAGTTGACGCCAGTGGGGCGCAGCGTCTCCACCTCAGTCTTTCTTGGCCTTCTAGGCCTCATCACCTCCTGCATTTTCCTGGTATGGGAAGTTCGATTGAGAATGCATTCTCTCTAGTGAATGGTCCCAGTTCTGCTGTGAGATGTTGGACCTCCTCCGTGTTTCTTGGAGGTTCGCCGAGTATCTTCAGTGATGGTTTCAGCGGGAGAACTTTGTGGTGGTTGAGCCACTCTGGCAACTGTAGTCAGAGGTCCAGATTGATATGATTACCTCCCTGAAAGGCTGGAGGGTCACCTTGGGGCTCAGAAAGGTGAATATGCTTTGGTTTCAGGTGGAATGCCCTAGGCAGATCAATCTTTTGGAGCTGTGCGAGCTGATGGCATTCTTGCCCTCCATCCAACAGAATAATGTTCAGATCCTGACTGAAATGCAGTGGCCATGTACCACCTCACCAAGAGAGGGAAGTGTGGTCATTGACCCTGTGCAGGATGGCCATGTGGCTTTGGTTTTGATTTGTGGATATCTGCTTCTTGGTTTTGGCAGCCCATCTGGCTGAGATATAGAATAGGGTAGCAGATGTCCCGAGCAGGGAGGGCTTGGTCTCACATTGGTAATAGCTTTGCCTAGTGGTCCTTTCGGAGATCTTCAATCTTTGGGGGACCCCTACAGTCCACCTTTTTCAGACAAAGGACAACAGGAAGTTCACACTTTTCTGTTCAAGGGAGTGGGGGGCTTTTGGGTGATGCGTTTTTTCTGGAGTGGACTTGCGGCCTCCACTCTGCATTCTAGCCAGTTCCTGTCATCTCCCTGGTTCTCAGGAGGTTGATGAGATTTTAATCTTGAACGGAGGATAGCACAGGGACAATGTGCTGGTCTTGGAAGCAAGACCACGCAGAGCAACAGATGTTCGAATCCCGAATCCGTGCTTAGAAACCAAACTCAGATATGGTATTAGGCACGTTATAAAAAAACAATAAAATAAAAAATAAATAAACCACTGTTGAAATAATGTACAAACAAGCTATTCTACTAGCGAAAGGCTCCTTCTGCAACACCTGAATCTCCAATGCCAAATCTAGCACCCGCAGCTCTTTACGATTCAACGTGAACTGGAATCACCTACCTCGACACCTTCCAATGCCCCCAGGGATATGACCTGGTGCTCTAATATCCATAATATGTGCTTGGATAAAATCGCAGCCCTGCACACTCCACTGAACTTCACCACCTTCCACTTTATCTCTGTATCGGAAACCAAAGTCTCTCAGATAATAACAGGCCTCAAACCCTCCCGATGCCAAGGGGATTTATGCTGGACTCCTGGCAAAGACTGTGCCGACGTCCTTACGCCTTTCAGCACCTCCCTCATCCGCTCTTCTTTTGCCACCTGCTCCGTACCCTCCAACTTGAAAGAAACCTGGGTTCTACCTCTACTAAAAGAAACTACTTTGGATCCTTCCATCCCCACCAATTACCAACCAATTACCACTGTTCCCTCCTCCTAATCCAAATTCGGTGCTGTTGGCTCCAGAGTCTATGGCTCTGCATAAACCTTTTTACCAAACAAATCTGTACCATCAAATGACATGTCTAACATGTCTATGGTCCATGCAAAGACATATGATGCCGTTGGAAAAGACTCTGAATTCTGTAGGGAGTAGGCTGATTGAGGAACACATTTTGGAACCATCGTAGGAGGATGATTCCTTGTATAGGACTCAAGAGAGAACTGCTCAGTTTAGAGCTTCCCAAGACATTTATGAAGAGCAAGATGAGGACCTCCTTAAGGTTTCCAGGGACATTCCAGGATATTCATGGTCTGAGGAATATTTAGACACTCAGGACCAGATTCTCAAAATATGTTTTGGCGGAGATGTTTGGATGTGCTAGTGCATCTCACTACTTGCACCAAAAAAGGAGCTGCTCAAATCACAAAGGGCATCTGAATGGGCGAATCTTATATACATATGCCCCTTTTCGCAAATCAGGTGTGTTTGTGCACCTTTAAACGTGCACCCAAAATTTGCAATTGGGTTGCGCTTTTAAATGCGTAGAAATTAGGGCCATGCCCCTGTGCCTGTTGGGAACAGGAGTAGGGAGAGGCACCAATCATGCCAGGGTCATTCATGACCTTGTCATGATTTATTCTTGAAGTGTGGTAGCTGGCACACTTGCATTTACATCCCTCAAACAGGGATGGAAAGCCGTTCTTTGTGTAGCATTTCACAGAGATGTGCCCATCAAAGGCCTGTCTCTGTGAAATAGGCTCCAAGCAGCAACATAGTTTCTGGGTGCCTGTCATACATAAGCATCGGGAGCGCCCCCAGGCAATAATGTATGCAAGGGGGCTTGACAGCACATTTGTGCACTAATGTCCAGCCCCATCTGCTATGTACAGGTCACCTTTGAGAATAAGGTGACATGCGCATTTCTAAAAGTAGTGCAACGGAAACAAGTGCATTCTCTGCGCTCCGTTCATTTGTGCTATGTTTTATGAATCTGTCCCTCGGTCTATTGACTCTCTTTCACAATTTCAAAAGGATTTACAAGAGACGTGTGGGCTAGATATGTCCCCTGACCCAGAAATAGGTCTTTAATCTATAAAAGCATTAGGCCAAAATGTTGTCTCTTTCATGGCAGAAGTGGCTAGTGTTATATACCCTTATTTTGCCATCCTCATTTGAGGTGGTAGTTTTGCACAGTATAACAAACATCCTAAAAACTAAGGAGCCAAAGAAACCAGTCCTACCTTTAAGCAGGGCTCTGGTAGATATCATAAAACCAGTTTGTGGGAAGCCAGCTTCCTCACCCATTGTGGATAAGGATATTGCCCAGAAACATAGAGCGGGATCCAGATGATCCTTAGTTTCTAACCTTGCACCCTTCAGCAGACTGCCTGGTAATCCAGGGTGCAACAGCAGGCTCTAAAACCACAGCATTCTTGTCGGTACAAACAAATATTGAATCAGAAAACTGGATGCATGGGAAGGAAAGTTTTTGGCCGGCAGGTAGTCTGGGCCTAAGGACAGTAAATGCTACCTGGACACTAGTGAGATACTCTCATTTCCTGTAGCATAGCATAGAATCACTTGCAGCACACCTTCCTCTGGAGATACAGAACTCATTCAATCAGCTACTTTAGGATGACAAAGACACTGCCAGGTACATTCTGGAGATGGCGTTAGACACTATAGACTGTATAGGGAGATTGATATGCAAAGCAGTTGTTGTTTTTAGGCATTCATCGATTTGAATAACTAATTTTACACAGGGCGTACAAGCAAAATTGTTAGACATGTTATTTGATGTTACCGATTTGTTTGGTTAAAAAGGTTTATAAGAGTCTGCAGTAATTCAAGGAATCAAAACAGGCAGCTCAATCCTTGGGGGTTTTAACCTTTCTATCACCTCACCCTACACCAGAAGGTCTAGTAGTACAAACCACTATTGTGAGCTCTAGACTAGCCACATCCACCTCCAATCCCCCTACAGGCAGGGAATCCAAGAAAATGGATGCCCTTGCCAAAAAGATCCTTGCTTCAGGTATCATGGCGCTGAAAGCCGTCAATGCATCATGCACATTCACTAAATTTTCCCCCGGACTGTGTAGAATTATGGCAGAAGCCGATGCACATCCCATCTGGAGCTATGGGATCCTATACGTGATTGACGATGGCAAGGAGGTGGCTTGCCAAGCACTGCAGTCAGGCCTGGATGCTGCGGTTTGCATAGGCTGTGCCATGGGGATGTCCACAGTACTAAGGAGGTCAGCCTAACTCTACGGTTCAGGATTCTCACAGAATGTCCAAGCTAAGCTTCTCAACCAAGCTTTTGACAGTGAGCACCTGTTCGGCCCGAAGGACGATGAATCCTTGGAGAAATTCAAGGACTCCAAGTTGGCTGCAAAGTCACTGGATATCGCTGCACAGCAACCAGCAAAACAATTTTTAGGCTTCTCCTCTAGGGGTGGAAGCTACAGGCAGTATATTCCGTTTGGAAAGAGGGCACAGCTCCCGCACGCCAGGCGAAGGGCACAAGTGCTTTGTGCATCCTGGTCGGGGCAGAGGGGCCTCTAAGGGCCAGCAGATGGGGGCAGCAGCAGCAGGGGCAGGGGCGTCCCCTAAGCCACTTTGAGATCTCCCGACACATGTTTCCCCAGTGGGAGGAGAACCTCTGAGCACTGGGACAGGTGGTCCCCTTTGGCTTAACCTCCGTGCCCAGAGTTTCAACCAAGAGGATGGCAGTGGTGGTGGAGCACCTCTGGAGATCCGGTGTTCACGTATTCCAATACTGGGATGACTGGCTTATCTGAGGAAAGCCCTATGGCTTATCTGAGGAAGGGCCCCGGATTAGGCTTCGGAACAACTCGAGGAAACATGCTCTCTGCTGCACAGTTTGGGCTTCTCCCTGAATTTCCAAAAGCCCTGCGTAACACCAACACAGAAGCTCCAATTCACCAGAGCAGTCCGGGGCACTCTGGTGTGGAAGGCCTTTCGCCCAGAAGAAAGAGTCACCAGTATCAGACAAATGGTTGAGCTTTTCCAGAGCTACGACAGCCTAATCGATGCTTCCTTCCTCCGCTTCTTAGGTCTCACGGCTTCCTGCATTTTTATGTTGCCAGAGGCCAGAGTGCAGATGCAATCCCTGCAGTGGCTGTTGATAAGACAGTGGTCTGTGAGGGGGTCAGCAATGTCAGACTCACAACTGTATTGGGTTTTCTCAGGTTATGCTGTTTTATTGCACCCAAATTAATAACAGAAACCCTAACTGAGCCTACTCTACCAGGGGATTCCCGACCTATTCTATGTTGTATGAGAAAGCTTTCTAGCATTCACAAAACTAACCCTCACCCTAAACAATATAATCATTCAAATAACAAGAATACAACATTAATAAAACTTTACCAAGCACCCAGTGTCTTGGATGACTTCATGTGGTCCTGGGCAGATCTTGCTCCACAAGAATGTCCCAAAGTCAAGTAACAAAAATCTCGCCAAAAGTCTTGAAATGTTCCAAAGAAACAAAAAGTTCATCCAAATAAAATCCACTGGTCATAGTCTTTTCTTTGTTTGGTGAAAAGCCTCCTTCTTTACAGTTCCACAAATAATTAACACCACCAATCGAGTTTCTTGGACGACCTCCCTCCAAGAAAGAATAAATTAAGTTGACAAAATGATCTACTCCCACAATGATAACAATTTCTTCACTTCTAGATTCTGTGGTGCCTTATGTACAATTGTCAGGATGTTCTTGCTTGAGATTTACTATTTTCTTAACCAACTTCCTTCTCAACTGTGAGAACAGTTTCCATGGTCCCACAGTTAACTTCAACAGTACTGACAGCTGCAATCTTGCTATTAGTACTACAACTTCTACTGCTTTGTAATGTGCTGCTACAACGACAACTTCAAAATGGGTTACTGCTACAAGACATCTTCTACCCCCACAGGGTAGCAAGGCACTCTTCTTTCTATATCCTTGCAACTACCATAGACTTTGCTTTGGGCTTCTAGATTACTTTTTTTCCATGTAGCCTTTGCCATGCAGATACAAAGTAACTTTGATGAACAAGTATGCAGCTCCCTTCCCCAGTTTTATATACACCTGGTCGTCAGTATACACCTGGTCTTCAGTAGTAACCCCAAAGTGGTTGTGCCACTCTGCCAAATTTGGATGAAGACTCTTGGGTAACCACATAATCATCAACTTCAACAGCACTAGTGTACAGTTCTTATCTGCATGGGATGTGGCTTTGACAGAGATCCCTCTATGGCGTGGGCAATGCTTGTTCCAACTTCACCTTCCCCTAATTCTTTTTTCTGCTGCTTCAGAATTTGATGTGTTGCAAGTTATGTATATTCAAGGGAAATCAAAATCAGACAAACGCGATTGCTTTTTAGTATTGTACTGCCACTTCAAAGGGAGACACGTTCCCACCTCTCGGTCAGCACTCAGCCTCCAAGGCATCGGGAAACATTGTCTAATGTGCGGCCCCTTTAACAATGCTTGCAACTCTTGAGGAAAGTCAGTTTAGCTTTGCTTCTGCTACCAGCAGCGTTCTCTGTGGTCTGCTGGCTAAGTGCTCTGCTTCTATGACTTCCAACCTTCTGGCTCTTGCTCCAGCTTCTCTCTACTGCTTCTCTCCCAGTCTGCCTTTTATGCCCCTCAGGTGGGCTGATTAATTTCAGGTGCAGGCCTTTAGGCTTAATTGCCTGACCTTGTTTAGAGTCATTAGACTTGCCTGCCTGACCTCGACTCCTGCCTGCCTCTTTAGCCCTCTTCTTCTTCACAGTCCCTGATGGATTCTGGGATTTGTAGTTTGATTTAGAAAAGTTTGATGTCTCTGCTTCTTCAAAGGATGTCAAAATGGTTTTTATTCCCCAGATTTTATTAAGGGAAGAATTATAAGGTTTAACCTTTTTAGCAGTGGTCGAAGTGAGTGGGAGTGGCTGGGAGCGGTGCTCCTCTACTTTTTTTAATTAAGTTTTACAGCTCCTATACTTTTATTTTAAAAAGAAACTGTTCCAGAACGGTTTGTTTTAAAATAACAGTGTAGGAAGATGTAGAAACTTGCACCTTCAGTGCACTGAACTGAACATTCCCTCAAGCAGCAGGTGCAAGTGTTTGGGGGTGTGTATTGTGTGTGGGAGGGGGCAGGGCAATGGGGTTTGTGAGGAGCGGGGCAGGCTAGCAGGGAACATAGTTCCACTACTTCTTTTCCTACACTTCGACCACTGCTTTTTAGAGACAGGAGGGACAGAAAACATCACATGATCATTGTTCATATTGCAATATCTTTGATATTGAAGAGGAGATGGAGTACAGGGGTACAAAATAATGGCTCTAGGACATTAACATTTTTCCTTGATTGGCATTCATCTGAATGACACAAGGCTATCATTTCTCTGGGAAGGATTTTATTATCGTCCAAGAAATCATACCATGTCCCACCCTGCGATATTCCCCCTCCTCCCTGGGCCTGATCTCCACCCAGATGTTCCTCCTGCAGTACACCACCCTCAGGATTGGGATCAGAAAGCGTCTGCCCTCTCTTGTCCATCGGGGAGGAGATTCTAGGTAGGTAAAAGATAAATGACGGGTGTGATCCTCAAGTTGGAAGGTGCTAAAACGCTTATCAGTTATGTAAAATGGGAGTCTGCGACTACCCGATGACCCAAAAGGCCTCCCTTAAGGCCCAAAAAAGGGGTGAGTAAAAGTGCAACAGCGAACTGGGTCTTATGGTATCAGCGCTCTGCCTGTCATTTCATTCCACAAATTCAAAGGAAATTCCAACACAAAAAATCAGTATCCCATTAAGTAGGACGTTTTTTTAATTGCTTGGTCAGTACAGCCAAGCTAGGAGCACCATGGTCCAACGCCAGGGTTGTAATGAGGCCCAATATATTAAGAAGAAAAATATAGCTATTGTACTAGTAATATTTGGAGTACTAAGTGCAATCCAGTTGATTCAGCCATGATGTCTTGAATTAACAATTGTTTATGTGCAAGCATTAACTAAAAAATCAATAAAGTGTATCCTGGGTGATCGTATGGATAACAAGTTATACAATTGGTGAGCAGTAAACAGTTAAAATCTCAGCTAGTTTCTGTAAGGCCCTTAAGCGGTATGAGTTGAAAGCTAATGGTATTTCACAAAAGAGCAGAGCTATAAATGGCTCAGGACCTGGCAATGGCCAGTAAAAGTGTGTACAGATTTAAGTAGAATCTCCTATTCTAAGAGTAAACGATGCAAGGTATGCCTGGTCAGGGAGCAGGGCACAAAACACAAACCCATCCCCTGACCCTAGTTAAAAGCAGTAATAGCATTTAGAATGATCAGCACAAAAAAGCAAACAAAGACCAGGGAATAACAGATACAATTAATGTCTCGGGAGAATTAACTTAAGAAGACATTCATTTTATGGTCTGTGTTCAAACCCCTTTCGATGCAGCAGAAAAAACATACATTTGCTCTCCATTTTCCTGAGTTTTAATTGGATATCTCCACCTCTGCTGCCCATCTTGGATTTTATTGGTCCCACAAATGTAATATCTGTTTTGTTTGCAAACTGATGTTGTTTCTGGCAATGTACTGCCAACGGAACCTGTTGGTCCTGACTATTAAGACTGGAGAGGTGTTCTCTGATCCTGATTCTAAGCTGACGTATGGTACTACCCACGTAGACCAAACCACAGAAACAAATTAGTGCATATACAACATGAATAGTTCTGCAGTTAATGAATTCATTAATTTTTGTAGTCATACCAAAAGAATTTAGGTAGGGTTTAAGTGGGGGATCCACAGGATTCTCCACATGTCCCAGTACTTCAAAGCCATGAAGGACATTCTCAAGGTCATGAGGTCTCTGGCCAATTCCCTTTCTTGGTGAGCCAAAAGAGAGAACATGAGGGTGGGAGAACCCTTTTGGTCACTGTGTCCTCAAGCCAGGCAGTCACAGATGTGTTCCTGAAGGGTTGGGGCGCTCACTGTGGGATCTGCAGATGAGTGGCTTTTGGTCGCCAATGATAAGCCACTGCGGGCTGTCACATTGGCCCTGATGTCCTTTCCGCCTTACATCAATGGGAAATACATCATTATACTGACGTGGTACACTGTGTCCAAGCACTACCTCAACAAGCATGGGGGTTGTACTGTCCCGGCCCACATGCAAGGATACGCTGCAGAAATGGTTCTGGTGGCTGGAGAACCGGAGTTCCTCTTCGGCTGTCTATCTAGCCGGAGCGCAGAATGGGCTGGCAGATGCTATGAGCAGACAGAGCACTGTCTCACATGAGTGAGAAGTGTGCCAGGATGTTCTCAAAGAGATCTTTGCCCGGTGGGGTACCCTGACAGTCGATCTGTTTGCCACGAAGGCCAACGCTAAGTGAAGACACTTTTGCTAAAAGGAATTCCCAGTCAAGTGTGCACGAGGAGAGGCCTGCCTGGTGGAGTGGGTCTTCAACCTCCACTATGCGTTTTCTCTGATAACTGTCATGCCATGGGTTCTCAGGAGGTTTCGAGCCACCATGATCTGGACTGAGTGAGGAGAACATGGTATTTGCAACTCCTAGATTTTACCATCTGCTCACCCCTGTTTGTTTCTGCGACCGTACCTCCTATGCCAGATGGAATGTTGGGTGCTCCACCCGAACCACGAATTCCCCAACCTACATGTGTGGCTCTTGAGAGGATGAGGTATGATGACTGGGACCTCTCAGAAGAGGTTCTTGAGGTGCTACTGGCTGCGCGCAGACCTTCTACAAGATCATTGTACATATGCAGGAGGAGAACATTTGAAACATGGTCCAGGGAACTTAGGATAGACCCTATCGCTTGTCCCTCTAATACAGTGATGAAGTTCCTTCTGTCACTGTCCTCATCAGGCCTTCAAATAGGCACAGTCAATGCCTACTTGGCGGCTTTGTCTGTGTTCTGGAGGTCACCAGATCAAGGATCCTTCTTCATGCTCCCAATTCCTGAAGTTCCTTGCAAATAGGTTCCTGCCTCTGCTGTTTTTGGTTCCGGGCCCGAACTAATATTTTTGATGGCAACTTCGTTTGAGCCCATGCAGTCATGTCCTATCAGGCTACTCACTCTGAAAACAGCTTTCCTGGTGGCAATAATGTCAGTAAGATGTGTAAGTAAGCTTCAGGCTCTATCTTGCAAGTCACTCTTCTATGATTTTTCAAGGAGAAGGCTTCTCTCAAGGTGCGTCCTAAACTCCTGCCAAAAATGGTTTCTGAATTCCACATGTCCCAGAGCATTGATTTGCCAGTTTTAGACCATCCTCTGCATCCCTCTAAGGATGAGGAAAGGTTACCCAGGCTGCACCCTAAGAGGGTGCTCAGTTTCTACGTAGCTAGGTGTGACAACCAGCTCTTTTTGGATTTCTCTCTGTCCAGGAAGGGTTTGGCTGTCCATCGCTGGATAATTCTCTGCATCAGAGAGTGTTATCAGATATCAGGAAAGGATCTGCCACCAGGCATCAGGGCACATTATACCAGGGGTGTGGTGGAATCATCTGCTTTGCAAAGGGGTGTGCCAGTGGAGGAAATATATATCGAGCAGTGACATGGTCGTCGCTCCACACATTCACAAAGCATTACTGCTTAAATGTGGTATGTTGTTCGGACGCTCTATTTGGCAAAGCAGTGTTGCAGAGCTTCCTTGTCTGAGGGCTTTCATCCTGCCTCCGCAATCTGTACTGCTTTGGGAGTCTATCTGATGAGTAATCTGCAGGAGAATTCAATCCATTGAAGGAGAAAATACTTACTCGTAATTTTCTTTGTATGCAGATTCCTCATCACCCTCCCATCCTGCCCGGCTATGAAAGTGGTCTGATGACATTATCCGGTTGTTCTCTTCTAATGGGACGTTATATGACATAGACCCATCCACAGAAGTAGATTGCTTTTGAGTTGCAGCAAACATTCAGAATCCTTCAACTTGGGTTGTACATCTTGCATCTGGAAGAAGCAGAGTGATGACATTGCTAAACTAGGAGGGCATTTACGGTAAGGGTTGACAGGGAAGGGAAGCTAAGACATGCGCATGGAACTCAAGTGCAGACCACTGGATCCTTCACAGAAACTATTTCCAGAAGGGACAGCTAATGGCTTGACAGCATTACCAAAAGTGATCAATAACCCTGGTCAGAATGCAAAAGAAGATCAATCTATACAGAAACTAAGACAGTTTCTGTGGCATGATTCATTGATTTTTATTGCTCAAGACTGGGCACAGAGGATGTAATACCCGAAACCTCTGGATATGTCCATCTGCCACCACCCCCTGTGCTGCCCATTAAGTGTGGATCTGCTCTCTCGGCCTGAAGGGCAGGACTTCATCTCGAACCTCAGCAGCTTGGATGTTCATGCTTGGCTGCTCAGAGGCTGAGATAGGAGTGGGATTTGTCAGGTGATGTCCTGCATGTACTAGTTTCAGCTCCATGGCCTGACACTAAGTCCATTAATGCCTGACGGTGGTGTAAATGCTTGGGTTGGTGTAAGGAGAGCGATCTGTATCCCTTAACCTTTCCTATCTCCTCTGTGATTATCTGCTTTTCATGGCCTGGCAGGCATACACACATTCACACTGTACAGGGGTACATGGCAACCTTATCACCTGGGGGTGATTTTCCTGGTAGCCATCATTTCTGTGAGAACGGTGAGCGAGCTCCAGGCGATCTTTGTAAAACCTTCCTAAATGTTTTTTTCCAAGGACAAGATGACTTTGAAATAGAGGCTGTCTCTTCTTCCTAAGGTTGTCTTGGATTTCTATTTCTCTCAAAAGATCCATCTTCCTGTAGTTTTTTCTTCCAGCTCAGCCATCCAAGGTTGAGGAACAATCCAATTGACTGACCCGGTGCAGTCTCACAGCTACTATGTCTCTCGAATGAGGGCCATCAGGAAGAATTAACAGCTTTTTGTGGGTTACGCTGGTGCTGGCAGGGCTGGGAATAAACAGACACTGTGAAAGCTGATCGCCCTCAGTATCTTCGTCTGTACAGTCTGGCTGGGAAAGGTGCACTTGAAGGTCTCTTGGCTCATTCAACCAGAGGCTTGGCGCCCATGCCTGCAGAGGCGGGTCCTTGTTTTAGACATTTGCCAAGCAGCTTCATAGGCCTCGCAGCACATGTTTGCCAAAAGTTGCTGCTTGGATTTCCTTTCAGGGCAGAACAATGCCTTCAGTAGACTGGTCCTTCAGGGCGTTTTGACCTACATGGTGTCCTCCTGCACTCGTCCCTACCCCAGATCAAAGTACTGCTAATGGAGTCATCATAAATGAGGAATCAGTGGGAGGAAGGAATCCATAAGAAAAACAAATTACTTACCTAAAGGTAATGTTCTTTCTAATGGATGTACCTTCACAAATTCCTCAATCACCCTCCCAAAATACTCTTTTGGGTTATTGCATGTATATCTCATCTGTCTGTCTGTTCCTCATTGGCTGAGTTCTAGGATAAAAAGGGTGGAACTGGGGACTTGGGGTGCAGTGGTTCCATAAATACTGGTTCTGAAATCACATCCATTAGGGGGCATGTAAAGGCACCGAGCTGAGCTGATGCAAAGCCATGCTGCATCCCCTGCTGGCAAAGGTGTTTCTGAAGTAATCTGGTGCTAGAGGTAGAATATCATAGCTGCAGTATCTGTTAGAGGACCATCCATCAGAAAGAACATTTCCGAGATGTAAGTCATTTGTTCATTTTGCTTGAAATTGCTCTCATCTGACAATTAGATACGCATGTTTCAGTTGGCATCTGGCATTTAAAGATTTTAAATGGCAACTGTGCTCCTCCTAGATTGTTATTCTCAGACATCAGTTGACAACCATGAGTGATCACTTACTTTAGAGACCCCTCCAACGGTGTCAGAAATAGACTTCTTTTTCATAATAAATGTGTTGTCTTTCAACTGCATTTTCTTTTGATAAAAGTGATGCATCCGTTCTGTTTTTTGAGCTACAGTATGTAGGTAAATGCCCTGATTACTTACCAGTAATCTTTATTACTCCAAGTCCCCATCTTCTTGCCCACCGTTTTATATTATGAGGGGTGCTTGAAGAAAAAAAAGACCTTCTTCCCTTTCTCCTATGTAGCATCCTCCCCTACCTGGAAGGTGGCTATCTGTACCTAAATTGTCCCCACCTCATCCTGAATGTCTCAAGCCCAATCTTAGTTTAAGGCACAAGTCTCAGGGGAGAGGGAGACAGAGAGGGAATGAGATAGGAAAAAGAAGATGAGGACTTGGCGTAATGAAGACTACCAGTAAGTAGTCCGCGCATTACCCCCTCGGCCCATCTTCCTCGCCCAAGTCTATACATTTTGAGGACCTAGCATGCTCAACTACGGCTGCTACTAGAACTTCCCAGCAATAATGGGACCCCAGACAGCCATTGCATGGCAAATCTGCAACGAGACCAACACATGGGATACACACCTGTTTATAAAGAGAAAAAACCTGCTACAGTTCAACGTAAAACACAGCAAAACAAAACCGACCAGCAAGTGGGCTAGTAACACAGTAAACAAAAAACTGACAATGACACCAGGCAGCACAACTACTGAGGCCCAGCAGACAGTGAAGGAAGTCCAAACACTTTCAGCCAAGAAGGGTTAACACCATTGTGTCCATTGTGATCCACTATGGTCCATTACCAACTGAGACCATATTCAGCAGGATACAGGCTGTTCCCACCACACCATAAACTGACACAGAAGCAAAACCACAAGACTGACTTAATGAACTAGCTGACTACCCGATGAAACAGTATGCCTGAACTGTAACTAAGGATATCTATCAAACCACAACCCGTAGTCCACAGAGCCTAGTACAAGGGGAAGCGAGCAACACACAACCCCTAAAAGAAACGTGGAATTGCACAGCTATTTCGGTAAGGCCAGACATATGAAAGACACATTGCAGCAGCTTTGCCAGAAACCAACAATCCAAGGCCAGTTCAGATAAGTAGGATAGAAACCCTATGCAAAAACCAAATTGGTTTGGCTTGACATCATAACAGTCGCAGTAAGACATGGGAACCGACTTATTAGTATGAGTTATGCACAATACACAGGCATGGAAAATGTCGGTCACAAACTAATAAACAATTTCAAATAGAACAGGCAGAATTGTGCCATCACTGGGTGCAAAACAATAATCCTGAGGTTCCCCAAAAAAACGATGACAGTCATCATAGATAGATGAAAATCCAAACCAGGACACCTTGTAAAGCAGTGTTGAAAAACACTACACACATAGTGAACACAAAACCCGCCCAAAAATCTCACTACACAGGGAGAGCTCCAGACACTCAGACCAAATGTAGGAAAGGTATGGGAAATGCTAAAAGCACACCACCGTGAAATCATTGTGAAAACCCAGTATGCCGCGCCATAGAAAATGAGGATGACATGCAACATAGGCCTAATGACTTCAGGAGCTGTGCCTAGATACCCTGAAGGATCATAGCATGTGGAAAAAACACATCCCAAGGTTATGAACAAGAGAAAGCAGTGTTGCGAGAAAAGTCAGAGGACAACATGCACCAAAAGGCCACAAACCAGACAGAATGGTAGGAAACATACATGCCCATCCCTGCGTACTAGCGCCCACAGAAATCAAAAATAAATCACTGACACACATGTAAATGAAGATTGCCAACTCCCTGCAGAGAAATGCAGGACACTACAGAACACTAGGAAAATAACTCCACTCCTAAACCGTCCATTTGACCACCTGGAATAAGAGAATTCAACTCCCTATAAGTAGGCCATATGTAAAAAGTCCACTCCCACCCAGGAAGTGCCAAAGACATCTCAGTCCATGAATAGTGGCACAAGATAAGACCCGAAGCACCATGTGTAAGAGGGGGCAGAAAATACATTACTAAAACAAGAGAGTGGGTCCATCAAACCCCGAACACGGAATGGTGTAATCCAAATAGACAACCTGTCCTCTCTGAAACCCTTGCTCTTAGCCAGGGACATCCAATATACCCATGCATGACACCACCGTCTACATGATTTGTATGTTATATCACCTTGAACTAGTAATGTTGGAAGAGACATCCAAATCCCTAGCCAATTTCCAATTTCTGGAATGACCCACGGTTTAACGGGGCTCTATCAGGAATCCCAGCCCGCAGCTCCATATTCTTTCCATTCCAGCAATCAAAAAAGAAGCAATGTTTATCGGTGGGCCAGTGAGACACGAAATGTGGACTCAGCTATACAAGTGCATACAAATCTATTGCATCATGGATAACCTGGCCAACAGGAAACAAATGTAAATGAGGAGATACCCAATACCTTGGGAACCCTTCTTTGGAAGCCAACAGCCCGTAGACATTGCAGATTGTCTGCCATGCAAGAGTCAACCCGACTTTGCAGGCCTGCACCTCCAATAACAGCCGAGACCTGTCTTAATTACCTTGGGGAGGCAGTAGACACAGAACTCACCGAAAACTCAGCACAGAAAACCTCACACTAAAAAGAGAAGACCCCTGAGGAATCCCTGTAAGCATTCTCCCATGCAGAGAAGAAACACAGTTTAGGCAATGCAGCAAGGATCAATCCAGCAAGCCATCTTCATACCAACAATAGGCAACACATTGTACCAAGAGCGTTCCACTTCACACATTAAACACATATTTGTACAGCACAAACATGACTGGGTGGTTCCTCATAAAAGGGACCCACTGCCTCACTATCCATGGTGCCAGAAGAGCAGGCATCTAAGCTCAATCTGTACAGCAAGATTGAAAACAAAAGAAAAAAGCAGGCCCAGGTACCATGCAGCCCACCAGGGCACCTACCTTTGCAAACCTGTGCGGGGCAACCATGCCATGTGGATGGAGTGTATGACCTTAACATGCACAAATGCCCTTCTGTATACCGTATTGCAGAATAGCAGTCTGTGTATACACACAGATATCATGCATATGATAACGTAGGGCAACAACACCACGTCATATGAAACCTTAGTAGTGCGTTCCACACAAAAACAGGCTTTCCTTTGGACTGGAGCAAGCTTTGCCAGACAGACAGCTGTGCTGTGTAAAAGGTGTTAAAAATGGGAACCCATTTCTAAAACATTACCTCCCACCAAATAGCTGAACCTTCCAGTTAGAGGATTTTGAAGCCTTGGAGGGGACTTCTACCTGCGACCATGCAAGTGGAAAAGCCTTGTTCTAAACTCGGGGGTACTGGGACTCTCCTATGTACCAAAAATGTGGAACGTAAGTCAGCCACTTATGAATGGAAATGACAGTGTCCGTGCCCTTTCCCCGATCATGGAGCTGCGAGGGACTGAAATGATTGCCGACACCTTGAAGCTGCATTTACATCCTAGCAAAATGCATGGCTGTAAGCAGGTGCCAAGGAACGAGGAAAAAGAGCCCTGCCAACCATCCTTGACACAGGTCTATTTGAGAGTGAGGCCCATATTCTGTTACCTCATTTGACTGACCAGGAATCGAAAAACATACCCTTTCAATCATGCACAGTGGTTTTTATTCTGTGCGTGATAGGCGGCTTCAATGCAATACGTTGCTGATGCAAGTCCCACGTTCCTCCACTGAGCTGTTTGGCTCCCAGCAGGGTGAAGTACACAATTCACAACAAAAGCAAGTTCATGCAGAGCAACAGAGGTTTGAATCCTGGACCCCTGTTTAGAAATCGAACTCCGGGATTAAGCGTGTTATAAAAAAACAATTAAGATAAAACATCAAATTAAAGACTTGCAGTAATGGCTGCTTTTAATGTATCCCTTCCTTCCATGGATTCCTCATCTTTGATATCTATCTCCCAGTTTAGCTGTTCTTTCAAAGTTTTCTGCCACCAGGGGGCTCCGCATCTGCTCCGTCCGATGCCTCTTTGCGCCCTGTCCCGGATATGACGCACCCCGTGACCTTAGTTCCTTTTTTCCACACAGTCTGCTCACGTCAGCAACACTGTTTCATAGCTTTTGTATTTTTTGCTCAGCAATGCCTAATATGTCAAAGTCTTTGGAGTTTAAAATCTGCGTTGACTGTGGCTGTCAGATGTCCATCTCCGATCCACATCGCATGTGTATCTACTGCCTCAGAGAAGAACATGATTTTCAGGACTTTGGGTCGTGCCAGTCGATGCGCCCAAGGTGCCCGGGGAAAGGGCAGCAAAGCTCTTCACCTTTCTCCATGACGTTAAGGGTGACAGACAGACCCATTCAATGTCGCCGGGTGCTGCTCTTTGAACAGAAAAACTGTCTCCTGTCAGAAAAGTGGAGAAAAAAAAACAAAGCACTGCAAGAGGTCTCGTTCAACGAGCAGTTCTTCGAAACAGTATTCTTATTTTTCTTCCAAGTGGAGGAGTTATCACTCCAGAGACTGCTCAGAGAAAAAGTCCCCACCGATGCCGTTTTCTATCCAATCCTCCACTCCGATGGAATGGGAATGCTTTTCGGCGGCACTGATGGAGTCAGCGGAAATCTGCCTCAGGGCTCGGCGATGGCTACTACAGATGAGGACCTGTCACTGCGCCACACTGCTCTATCTTCTGACGTCTGTTTTCCGGCTCCAACTCCTTCCTCTAGGGCAGCTCTGGTACCTGCCGGTGCTGAGGTTCTTCGAGAGTATGTCCCGCTCTCTAGGGGTGCATTTTTGTTCTGCATGGAGGATATTTATGATGAGAAGGGTGACCCTATTCCCTTTGGTATGGAAACCTTCAAACCTTTAGCACCCGGGAGGTCAGGGATTTCCCTGAGGATTTTTATGGAGATGGTAACTGGCAAGACCGTGCAGGTGCCCTGCCAGAGGAAAGTGGGTTGGGCACTTTGCCGGAGATGGACATGCTTTCTGCCCCAACTCTGGGTAAACCTCAAGCCGCTTTCCAGCGTTTGAAGGCAAAGGTGGTGGATACCCTACAATTATCTTCCCCTTCTAGACTAAAGGTGTAGTACGAGCTAACAGACACCTTCGACAATAGTCCCCTTTTATCCAGCAGCGGAGGCTCCAATACTGGAACAGTGTACTAAACGGGCCTGAGTCCCGACCATGGACCATGATCTAGCAAAGAAACATAGGCCAGCACCATCTGACCCCTTTCTCATGTTGACCCATGTTTCCCCTGAAAGCCTTGTGGTCCAAGAGGCCACGGCTAACATTATGTCTTCCTCTTTTCCCTCCTTACCTCCCGACAGGAAGAAGAAAATACTTGAAGCCTGGGTAAGAAAGGTTTTTGGTTCAGTTATCCCGGGCCTGAGGCCCATCAGCGCCTCATGTGCCCTAGCCAAGTTTTCCTTTGACCCTTGGTAAGTCCTTTCAGAGGCAGATGAGCATATTCCATAATGGGAAATGTGTGAAGGATTCCAACCATTTTGAAGGACGACAGGGAAGCTTCTCGTCAAATCACACAGTCCATGTTGGACTCTGCTGACTGAGTAGGCAGGACTATGGCCACAGGGACAGTATTGAGGAGGTACGCTTGGCGGACAAACGCAGGTTTTTCCCTGGATATCCAGACAAAGCTCCTGGATATGTCATTTGATGGCAACAATTTATTTGGGGTTAAAGCGATGAGTCCCCTAAAAAAATGCTAGTTTTCCAAGGTGATGGCTAAGTCACTAGAACTGGTGTTTTCGTCCCTTCGTCTATCACTTCCATAGGGGTAGGAATCAGGCCCAAACCAGAAGCCATCCACAGCACTGTACCAACTGGGATGGGTTGGGGGGCAGAGGTGCTCCGAAAAAACGGGCTTGTCTACCTCCCATGTGCCTTTTTCAGCCCCCGGCGTGAAACCTCTGTGAAGCGGACTTCTGCCACGCCACCGCAGTGTGGGGCAGCATTTCCTGGTTTGGCATGAAATGGAATCTTACCTCGGCCGACACTTGGGTCTTATAGGTCATTCACCAGGGATTCTGTCTCCCCTCTGCTCAATGCCCTCTGGACAATCCCCCGTCCAGCCAGCACTTACTTCCGGACGCATTCCTGTGGAGGAAAGACCATAAACTTCTGGAGCAGGGTGCCATGTAATAGGTGCCCCACTCGGCCGGATGAAGAGACTGGTCCTCACCATATTTTCTGCTGCCGAAGAAGGATGGAGTTTGTGCCCCCTTCTAGACCTGCACCACCGGAATCTGTGCCTACACAAGGACAAGTTCAAGATATTTACTCTGGCGGTGATCCTTCAATCACTCGGCCTGCAGGACTGACTTGTCTCATTGGATCTACAGGACACCTACTTCCATGTGCCAATTCACCAAAAGCACAGGAGGTTCATGAGGTTTACGATAGGATGCTGCCATTATTCAATGTCCGGGGTTCAGCCCCTTTTTGGCACCCAAAGTTTTCCCCATCCTGCTGGCAGGGTAGCAGCTCACCTCTGAAAGGGGAAACATTCATGGCTTCCCTTTTCGGGGCGACTGGCTTGTCCGAGCATGCTCCACAGACCAGGCATCTGCAGATTGGTACCAAACATGCAGCATTTTGCATAACTTGGGCTTCTACCTGAACTTCAAGAAGCTTCAGGAAAGGCTGTAGTGCTTACCTACAGGATCTGATGGTGAGTGAACTGTGGTCTCCATCAAATGCCAGGGATACTTCAATTTGCTGAAGTTGAAAGCAATTAGGCTGGCTCTGGTTGCTTTCTTCCCTGAGATATGGGGCAAGACTGCACTGGTTCAGTTGGACAACACAGTTGCCATGTATTACCTCAAAAAACAAGGTGGTGTGGATTCCTTGTCTTTGTGCAGAGAAGCAATGCGACTGTAGTTCTAGGTTCTGGAGAGCAGCATGTCTCTGACATCAGCTTATCTGGATGGCAGGGAGAACGTGATTGAGCAGTGTGATGAATATGGTCAATTTGTCCCTTCTCCCCAGAGATGAGCCACCCCTTTTGAGGCTCTGCAAAACCCTGCCTAGGGGTTTCGGCAAGGGGGACCTCACTGGGAGTGACTCCCCTTTGTGGGACAAGGACTCCCAGTCTGAGAAGGACTTCCCAGACCAGAACACTGTCAGATTATATGGATGCGAAGAAGACTATTCTTACTAATTACTTTATACCACCGAACAGTGACACTTATTTCATTTATTTTCAATTACCTCAAAGTAATGGTGGTTTCCTTTTGGATTCAACAGTTAGCGAGGAACGCACTCTCTTTTGTTGCGATGATGTACTTAAGCACGGGGAAAACTGTGTTCGGTTAGAAATCTTCTCTGCTGGGCAGAGAGGAAGTCCAACGCAGAGACACACCTCTGCAGAAGGGACATCCTCGAGAGGCGGAGCCAAGTCTGAATGCAGAGCCAGCGGTGAGGTGAGCCTAGACAAATGCTAGAACGCTGGCGTCCCGTCCGGCCGAGCAGTCAGAGTCGGAGGGAGAAGCAGCAACGGGGAATCCCTTGTTTCCTCTGGTGGAGTGACCGCAAAGAAGCATTGGTAGGCCATTAGGCCTAGTAACAGACGTTGAGACCAGACCGGTGGGGAAGGAATGAATCCCCAAGCTCCACATACAACAGACAGCAGCTATCGAGGGACACAGTGTCAGAGAAGTGAACGTTTCCACAGAGAAGGTACCATTGAAAGGAACAGCCATTGCATATTAAGTTTAATAGAACCTACAAGGCCACCGGTGCCTGAAAGTCCTAAACAAACAAACACCTGGTGTAAAGCTCGGAAAAGAATGCATGAACACTTTGCAATAAGCAAGTATATGTGGCCACGGGAGCCTGAAAGTCCCAAAAGAGCATGCCCCTGGTTTGAAGCTGGGGAAGGATAGAACGAATATTGTGAGTTGAGAGAAATAGCAAGGTTAAGGAAGCCTGAGAGGCTTAATGGAGCAAGCGCTCCATACAAACCAGAGGATAAGGAATACAAGCTTGATGTGTGTAATTTGGAAGAACCTCCACGGTTAAGATGCCTTGAGAAACACAGAGTGGCAATTACAATGGTAAATCTGAAAGACAGCAACATATCTCCTTTGTATACCAGTTGGGAAACCAAAGAGGGTATGAGAGCTGGAGACAGTGAACGGGGCAAGGGCCCTATGGGAATCAAGTTGTAGTGAATGAGAACATTAGTTTTGTATTAAAGTTGGAGAAACCAACATGATTATGAAAACATCATAATCTCAGTTGGCAAGTGCTCTGGTTGCCTCCTTTCTGTTTATTTTTCTAAGTTGCAGGACTAGTTTACCGTTAGGATTAGGACGGAAGCCTTAAATGTTGGACTTTGATGAGCACCCTTTGTTCTAGTTTTATAGTATAGGGAATTTCCCTCTTAGAAATTCCCTCTTAGAAATGAGGCAAGATAAGCCTTTTCTTTTTATTTAAAAAAAAATCCTTTAAATCATGGCAATAAGTCGTCCGACTCGTTCTCCTGCCTCACCATAGCAGACAGACCTAGCCTCCCATGTGTAGGAGCTCTGTCAGAATGTTCTGATGGAGGTGTTCTCCAGTTGCAGGACTCCTCAGTTGGACCTCTTTGCTTTCAGTGTGAACAGGAAGTGCAGGTTATTAGGCACCAGGAAATGTCCACGACTCAGACATTGTCGGAACGCAAGTGGGACTTCAACCTGCTCTTTGTGTTTCCTTCCAACCATGTCATAATGCTGGTTCTCAGGAGGCTGCGTCTATTTAGGTCCACGTTAATCTTGATTGTTCCAGGCAGGGCTCGGAGAAAGTGGTACCCGGAGTTGCTGTCCATCTGCCATGCTTGGCACCTTGGCAAAGAGCGGTCTTCTTCTCCCAATCAGAGGGGCAAATCCTACATCCAAACCTCAACATCCTGAACCTTCATGCTTGGCTATTGAAAGGTTGAGATATAAGGAGTGGAATTTGTCAGAAGACATCCTGGATGTTCTCCCTCTGATAGAAGGGCCACCATGGAATCCATCTGCCTGCAGATGGCATAGGTTTTCAGATTGGTGCCGGGAAAGGGGTCTGAATGCTTTTACCTGTTCCACAGCCCCTGTTCTGGATTTTCTGCATTCCTCAGCCTGGGCGTGCCAGCAGTTTGGCACTGTATAGGGGTATCTTGCTGCCATTTTGGTTTGCAAGAGGACTCCAGAGCGGGGCTCTTTTTTCACAATCCCCAACATCATGCAATTCCTGCGGGTCTATGGAATAGATTTCCACATACCAGTTTGTATTCCAGAATGGATCTTAAATTTGCTTTTAACATTTCTTGTGGTTGCTTTGTATGAGCCCACCATTATTGTTTGTTAAGATTACTCACCCTCACAGGGATTTTCCTGGTCGTCTTTACTTGCAATAGATGGTGAGTGAGCTCCAGGCATTGTCAGTTAAACCTCCCCACTTGTTTTTCTCCAAGGAAAAGATGTGTTTGAAAGTGAGGCCATCCTTCCTCTTGAAAGTGGTCTAAGATTTCCATCTCTCTCAAAAGATCAATTTTCCTGTCTTTTTTCCTCTGCTTCACCCTTCCAAGCAGTGGAACGGTTCCAGTGGCAGCGACCCAGTTTGGTCCCTCAGCTACTAGGTCTCTAAATGAGAGAGGCCAGCTTTTTGTTGGTTTGATTGGTACCTGTTCTGGTAGGGCTGTGACCAAACAGACCCTGTCAAGGTGCATCACCTTCTGCATCTTGGAAAGCTCTCTTCTGGCTGGTAAGGATGTCTCTGAAGGTCTCAGGGCACAGTCCCCCAGCGGACTGCCTGCCACCTCAGCTCTGCATTGTGGAGTTCCTGTTCCGGACATTTTCCAGGCAGCTATGTGGGTTTCTCTACACAGGTTTGTGAAACATCACGGCTTGGATTCTCAATCTGCTCAGGGTGCTCGTTTTGGCAGAGCTGTTCTACAGAGATTTCTGGTTTAGGTGGTGTCCTTGCTCCCCCCCCTCTGCCAAATCTCCATACTGAAATGGACTCCCATGTATTCGTCATCGCCCACTCCCAACCTACCCCGCTTGGTGCATAGCTACTACATCTTGGTTCTGCGGTCTGTGGGACAGGCATGGTATCAAGAGAGACGCAGACTCAAAAGGGTTTGTTTGAAAACCTTTATTTACTAAGGTTCCTGGGTTGGTGTAATGCCTAACTGGCCCTAACTCTAAAGGGGTAATTCCCTTAACTGATATGTCTAATGGCCGTCGTTGTCTAATAGTCCAAAATAAAAGTCTGTCTGTGTCTAAACCTGTGCTGGCCCTCACAAAAATGTTGTAGGAAGTCTTTTAAAAAGGAAAACAATGGTACAACAGAAAGTGGGAAACCTAAGTTGGTTTCAGGCAGTCTTCTCACCATGTTTTCCTCGGTCAATGTCACACAAATGAGTTCAATCAACAGGGCTGTTCGTAAGACCTTCTCCACATGGTACTTTTATTTATTCCAACTACCTTCAGTGTCTTTGATTTCCTTGGGGTTCCCTTGCCCAAGCTTCAGTTTATTCAAGTTTCAAAACACCATGGAGAAATGTAACACAGTTCCTTTTGTAAGCTTCTCGGGTTCCCCTCCCAACGCTTCAATCCTTTCAACACTATACGGAAAGCTAACAAGTCTTCAACTTAGTTGGGTCTCTTAGGGGTCCCTTCCCCAAGCTCATACCCCTTACAACTTTCAAAATCAAAATCCATGTTATCTGGATGCTTTCTTTGATAGGCCTCTCAGGGTTCTCTTCCCCAAGCTTAGGCCTCTTCCAGCTTTCAAACACAAAACATAATATATCACAGTTCTTTCTTGATTTCACAGGGTGCCTTTTTCCAGGTGTAGGCCCCTCTAATTCAAAACACAAATTCAGCTGGTCAGGATGTACCTTTTCCTTATTGACAATCTTTTCCATACACTATCCTTTCATGGGGTAGAATCAGAGGCTTTCGGAAGCACCAGGCTTTTTGCTTTTCCTGAGCGCAACCACTCTGACCTTTTGTCCTTCTCTTTGTTTTCTTCCTTTCACTTTGGATGCTTCCTGCACCCCTTTACTTCTTCTTTCCTCTCTGTGCACACTTGCACTGTTTATTCCTGCTTTTCTTATTGTGCCCCTGGCAGCTGTCCTTAACTCTCCGCGTGCTACCTTGCACCCTCTCTTCTGTTTTCCTTTTAATCGTGCACCTGACACCTTTTCTTGACTCTTCTCACGCCTCTCTCTTCTCTTGTTATGGGCCAATCTCATCCTTGTGCTTTTCTTGACTTTCTCTCACTGTCTGCTCCAATCAGTCTTTTGCTCGCGTCCACTCCAATCTGCTTTTCACTTTACTTTCTGCTCCGTTCTGTCACTTTTATACTTTCTGCTTCGCTTTGCTTTCAGCTGCGCTTTTTGCCTTTACACTTTGTTTCGCTCTTGCTTTCAGCTGTGCTTTCACCTTTTATACTTTCTGCTTCACTCTTGCTTTCTGTTGCACTTTCAGCATTTATACTTTCTGCTTCACTCTTGCTTTCGGCTCTTACACTTTCCTTTCCTTGCAATTCTGTGCTGCTTTTACCGTCTGTGCCTTTCTCCCACTCCACCCTCATCCAAACGCACGCTGCCGAGTTTCTCTCACATTCTCCATGAAACTCACCAGCCAGTGTCGCTTTGAGAGGCGGTTCCTCCAGGAAATGAGGGTTTGAGGTTAGGGTCTCACCACCTGCCCCCAAGTACCCTTGAGGTCGGCACAGGCTCCAAAGGAACAAGCACTTTCCTGAACCTGGCCAGAAGAATGCAGGCTGCTTTTCTCCAACTCCCTGGAGGCACAGCTCCCTCGCCACACCACAGCTCCCTTAATCCATACCAGGCCAGAGTTTCCACATGCCTTCCTCCTCCAGCCTGCAGCTCCTGCTTCTCTCTGCTCCTGGGCTCCTCCGGTCTGGACTGCATCCCCAGCTTGCTCATGTCTTTGTGCAAGACCACACCTATTATAGTGAACAAACCAGTCAAGCGGAGTCAGGTGTGAATAGTTAATATTCAATGCCTGACCCTGCCTGACTCTAGTAGTGGGACAAAATGAGTTCTTTCTAGGGTAGGTAACCCTTACTTTCCCCATGTTATTCCTATCGGTAATCTTTACTGATCTTAGTTGCCTCCTCCTCGTCGCAGTATTTGTTGGAAATTGGAAGGGGAGATGGGGTGAGATTGTGAACGCCCCTTTGAGGTTAAGGGAAAGAGATTAGGAGTGTAACACGATTTAGACTGAATTCTGATCATCTTATCAGGGTGTTGACAGGAGGCATAAGAAAATCTCCTGATTCGTTCTTCCCCTAAGGAGGACGTTTTCCCATTCTTTGTGTCTGTCGATGGCTTATGGGTATAGGGTTCTAGGTGGTATTCCCAATGATTTAGAGAGGATGAATAGATCTTGTTTTCAGTGCTCTGATCCTGTGTTACTTGCGCCTTCCTCCCTTTTCCCTTTGGTTTATCAATTCTTTCCCTTCTCGCTTTGGGGTCGTGACTGATAGAATGAGCTCTAAGGATTTGGCTACCTGAATTTGGATCATGGGAATGAAGATATCCCAATAAGGCATCTGGGACTTCCTCCTCCACTGCTGTCTCATTTGAATACCACGTCTCTCCTAGGGTATTCTCCTGAGGGCAACCCCGGCCTCCCTACTCAGGTGATCCTCCCTCCCAGGGTTGGGATCCGAAAGCGATGACCCTCCCCTAGCCACGTGAATAGAGGATTCTTGGGCTGTACATGGGAGAATACCCTTAGGTTTCTCACATGTCCCTCAGCCTCAAGAGTGCTATGAAAAAAGGGTGGAACTAAGGTCACTGGGCCCAGTGTCTCAATATATACTGGTTCCAACATCATATCCGGCGCTTAGGGCCTTCTCCCGGAGACAACGTGAAGCTGCACTGCGCCCCCTTTTGGCAGAAATGTTTCTGAAGAGCTGCTGCGCTGGGAGATAGATATCAAAGATGAGGAATCAGTGGGACGACCATACATCAGAAAAAACATTACCGAGAGGTAAGTAATTTGTTTGTTACTGAAGTACCCGCTCTGCTTGTTGGCTATAACAAACACTTGAGGGTGCATCTGCTCTGCAGGCTGTCCTACCTTGATCGCTTGCCGGCAAATTAGCTTCACAAAAATCCTAGCATGAAGGGGATCCAATATTCACCAATAAGATCTGTCAGCAGACAGACAAACTGATGGAATGAGATGGGGACAGACTAGCTATAGCTATTGCAACAAGTTGGTGGTAGATCTCATTCTTTGGCTGGGGCCTCCCTCTGGAACAGCTTTCCTGGCTCTCTGAAACTTGAGGAGAACCATCTCCGGTTCCGGAAGCACCTCACAACCTTCCTCTTTGCTTCTGCCTTCTCTCTTCCTCTCCCCTGCTGATTTCCTGTCTGATACTGCACTGGTCACCTGGCTACCCACCGATTTCGGGCCCAGGTCCCTGCCTGCCCAATTGCACACCCTCACTGCCTCCCGGCAACCCTTGAACTTGGGTCTGTATCTGTAACCCTACAGTCCCCCTGCCTGCACTTTTGGACACCTGCTGTCTGCACTTACCCTTGCACCTGCCACCTGCTTGCCGTACTTCTTGTTATTGCTTTGATCCCATGTACAGCACTGCCCCTCCCCTTACCCCTGGCACTTTTCCCCTCCCCCCCCTGCACTTGCGTAATCTCAATATCACTTGGCCTAGTGAGATCGCAGTTTCTGTCCTCCCTCTGTTCTCCCTTCCTTGCCTCGTCACGCCTTGAAACACTTGTGTATAGGCACGTTACAAATGCCATATCATATCTCATCATATCATATATATAACTTGCGCTCAGGGTAGCAGCAGAGCTACTTAGGAGAAAGGGAACATATGCCCTTTTCTTTAAGCTTGTTACACAAGGGTCTGTCTGGGGCTGCCACCCCTTATAACGTATTGGCTGGGACGAGGATGTAAGGCCATTGTTATACAGAAATCTTTCTGACCTAATAACTATAGGAGACATTCAGCCTCATTACAACTTTGCCAGTGTGGAATTAACGTGCTGGTATTACTGTATAACAGCACATTTCCTCAGGGCAAAGTACCAGTTTGCCAGTGGTTGTAGGGATTACCTCCAGCTAAGAACTGGAGGTAATTCCACCACTCTACTGGCAAAAATAGTTGGTATTACTTGCAAATCCCCTCACGGGACTCCATGCAATGGGGAATTCCAACCCTTATTGCCACTCATAATCCAGCGGTAATACTGCTGGATCGAGTGCTGGTAACGGTATTACCGTTTGCTGGTATTCTGGCAGAATAACCACCAGGATACCGGCAAACTTATAATGAGGGACAATTTCCTCATGTATATCTCCCCCACAAGAGCAAATGTATTCTAGATGTATTATTAATGCTGTTTTCCATATTATCTCAAGACACTACTTTTTTAAAATATAGAGCAATGGGTAAAGCAGTTGAAAAAAATCTAAATATCTACCTTTATTTGCCCCAAAATATCTCTGTAGAACAATGAGTGTTCTTGATTTTTCAGTTAACTTTCCAATCAAGTGTACTTTTTTTCAATCTCACCTAGTTTTTGACTACCTCAGATGTTGTACAGTTTTTAAAGTATTGCTCTATTTACTAACAACATGCAGCTCCCATGCAATTCACTTGCTTGGATTGTTTTTGAGTCTATGGGCCTGATTTGCAAAAGCATTGTTTAATGGGAAAATCCCATTGAAGAATGCTTTGTAAATCAAGCCCTGAGTCTCTGATATAGCATTGAAGTATTCATTCAAACTGAGTGAACTTTACTATTTGGGTGCAAACTTTCAACTCTATCAAGCATGAATTTTAGAGCACTGGTCTTTAAGCCAGATATATGGTTAATGACATAAAAAAGCTTATTATTGCACATTGAGAGGTTCAGCATCAGTGTGATAATCTCTTAAGTATAACTTGCATTTCAAAGACTGGGCCTTCAATCGAGGAAAATAGAGCAATGAACATAAAGAGAACTCTTGATTAAATAAGCTGTGCCGTATTTTGCTATCGTGACTTCTGTCTTGGTCATGAAGAAAAACGGACAACGCCTCAAAGTATATACATGTTCTCCGTTACGCAAAGTGGAGCAAGCATATGTGATAGAGCGGACAAAGTAGAATTGTGTGCCGTATTACAGAAAGAAAATATGTTGTGCTGCACAGCAAAAAAATGTGCAACAGCTCAGCACACCATCAATTGGCATTACCCCTCACCCCATCACAGTATGCGGGAGATCTCATTGACAATTAATGGAGATCACACACACCCTCCGGGGCTTTAAGTGAGCCGGGGCCAGCTTTGGCCGAGCCCTGGTGTTAGGGAGAATTCTCTGTTAAGGCTAATT
Source organism: Ambystoma mexicanum (assembly GCF_040938575.1). NCBI lineage: Eukaryota > Metazoa > Chordata > Amphibia > Caudata > Ambystomatidae > Ambystoma > Ambystoma mexicanum. The sequence goes on along the minus strand of NC_090936.1, from coordinate 849,765,493 downwards.
TCCCAAACCTAGTGAGTCCCCCAGCAGCTTTGCTGGATTTTTGGGGTTTATTTTTTCTCCTGCTAAGAGTGAGACTCTTTTTTTCTCCCACTCTTAGACATGATTTGAGATATCCTTTGACTGTTGGGCTATGGGGTCTTTTACTCCATAGGGTTTCATGTGGTTTTTGGTAAGTGTGTTACACAGCACCCTCAGTGCAGTAACACAGGGGTGTCAATGTGACCCTCAAACATAGACTCCATACCCTGGGACTGACTACTGTCTCCCAGGGCATGTAAAGTCACCATTGGCTTTATTAGTCCAAATTTGTGAACAGAACCAGTACAAACCACCATATTGTGGAAGTACTGGAAGGGGTTAATTAGATTACCCCTGGGTCTGGTTGCGAGGGGGCACTGTGCAGTCCCCCCTCGTCGAGTTTCTCGATGGTGGCAGTGGTTACCACGCGAAATATTCCTTGAGAATATTTACTATGGGATTTTCCCATTCATTTTAAACGCACCACTTTTTGGTGCAATGTTAAAGATACCGCCGGGTTATTTATTTAATATTTATTCCTCGGTTGGGTCTTTTCGCCAGGACTCGGTTTTAAAATGGCGTTTGTGTACGCCTCTGTAACTCCAACCCAAGTTGAGCCCTTTGTTCCACTTTTTGGTGGGCTTCTCCACAGAAGCCTCCAAAAGTGGTGCCACTCTGTCTGGGTACACAGGATGTGTGGGAGGGGGGTTTAGGCACCCTGGACTGAGTTGCCTCGGCAACTCAAGTCGCACTCTTGTGTGATTGGCCCAGTGGTGAGCCGCCTGGCTCACCACTTAGCATGTTTGAGTGACAGCTAGGACTGATGAATGGGGGTTTTCTGCATGAAAGCAGGGCTTTGGGGACTGGAACTTCAGACGTCGCCACAGGACCAAAGAATCCGAAGAGGGAGAAGCTGAGCCAACCTGCAACGACGACACCACCGGTGTGGCCCTGCTGAACCGACTCACCACTTCTTCCACCGACAGAGGAGATCTTCATCCCGAAGAGTCTTCTTCCTTTGACTGGTGGGGATAACCAGTTTGCCCACCTTTTTGCCTTCCCGGACCATCTCGTGGCCGCCTTGCCAGTGCCAAGCACCCCGGCAACCGGGATACCACGTTTTACCACTACCGCGAATAAAAGGGTAGTACCTTTTAACCGGAGAACTCCGCGGCTGGTTTCTTCCCTGGCAGTGCAACGACCTTCAGCTTTCCTCCACGTCGAGATCTTCTCTTCCTCTGGACGACGCCGTGACTTGCATCCACTGTCAGGAACAACTGCCCCCGCTGGAGGATTCTCTCCACTTTCAAGGTACTGTGTCTGCCTGGCCTCCCTCGCAACTGTCTGTGTGGGGTGTCTCGTAAATCCTCATCTTACCACTTGGGTTGGCCCTAGGCTGGCTAACTGAACTTTTCTGAGCTGAACTGATTCCTTTTTAAACTCTCTGCAAGACTTCCCAAGCCTTTTAAACTGTGTGATCTTGGGCGCATTGGTGTTCTACTCTCTCCAAGAGGGAGCCTGGCCTCTGAACTTTTTGCTCACAAGTAGACTTTGACTTTCTTGCCTTGCTGAGTGCTTCTAAAGTATTGTGTTGTGTGCTGTTCCTAATTTCTGCCTTTTCCCTCCCTTTTTCTTAACTTATTGGAGTGCCATCTTTAGTTAAGCGCTCACCTCTGTCTGGAAATAAGTGGTGTTAACTAAGACTTGTCTAATAAGGAATAAGGGTTGTACATATGATAATAGTGATTGTGTTTTTGAACTTACTTACAATAATAGTGCTAGAGTGTTTCTAAGTATGTCTTTAAATAAATAATTATATACTTGATACCAAAGCTCTGGTCAGTGTTTGCTTGTCCTACTGTATTTTGGTACCTATCTTGTATACTCCATATACTGTCTAACTCTTCTTGAGAGAAGTCTGGCTGCTCAGCCACAGCTACCAGGTAAATCTGGTTGGTACAGGCTGCTACCAATTGGGTTTACTGCCAACACCCACAGTCTTAAGCCTTTTGCAGTGGTCCCTAAGGGAACTGCACAGGTTTCTGCCTAACACCTGGCAGGCTCAGAAATATGGTTCTGAGGCGTGGACGTTTCGTGGCTCACTAATGTCCCCTGGCAGCCCTTCCCACTAGAGGACAAGGCTTTTTTTCTAAAGCTTGACTCGCTCATGTTAGGCAGAAACCTGTGCAGTTCCCTCTGGGACCACTGCAAAAGATTTAAGACTACAGGTGTTTGGCAGTAAACCCACTTGGTAGCAGTCTGCACCACACAGATTCACTTGGTAGCTGTGGCTGAGCAGTCAGACTTCCCTCAAGAAGAGTTAGGCAGTATACAGAGTATTCACAATAGGTCAAAAGAACACAGTAGAACAAGTAAACACTAACCAGGGCTTGGTGTAAAAGAGATATAATTATTTATTTAAAAACACACAGGCACTAATAGTAAGCAATTCAAAAACACGGTCACTGAAAGATATACACTTCCTTAGAAGAATATTAGACAAGTCTTAAGTAAAGCCCCACTTATTTTCAGACAGCAGTGAGCGCTTAACGCAGATGGCACTTGTTTTAAAAGGGAGAGAAAAGCAGAATATAATTTGAAACAGATCCCAACACTTTCATAAGAACAAAACAAGAGAGGAAGGCAAGTAAAACCGTGAAGTTAGAGTTCAGAAGGCTGGATCCACTTTAAGAGGATCAGAACGAAATGTGTCCAAGGTCACACGGTTGAAGTGCACAAGAGTCTTGCAAAGGTTCAAAAAGAGTTGGACCAAAAGAAAGGGACCAGTTAGAAGGTCAAGGCGGCCAGCCCAGTCCAGAAGGTTAAGGGATTATTATTACCTTGTAGCTATCTTTAGAAAGGGAGGCCTGGCGGACACGGTACCTTAAAATGTTGAGAATACACCAGCGGGGGCAGTTGTTCCTGGCAGCGGATGCAAGTTGGTGCTTCGTCCGGGGGAAGAGAGGATCTCGTCGGGGAGGAAGACAGGAGTCTGTTGCACTGCCAGGGAAGAAACCAGCTGCAGAGTTTTCAGGTAAAAGGAGCGGTCCTTTTATTCGCGGTCCAGTGGTAAGTGGCTATCCGGTTGCCGGGGTGCTTGGCACGGGCAATTCGACCACAAGACGTCCTGGGATGCGAAGAGAAGAAGGTAAACTGGTTGTGCTCACCAGTCAGGGGAAGAAGCCTCTCCAGCCGGGAGATCTTCTCTGTCGTCGGGAAGTGGTGAGTCGGTTCCGCAGGGCTCCACCGGTGGTGTCGTCGTGGTAGGTCGGCTCAGCTTCTCCCTCGTCGGATTCTCAGGTCCTGTGGCGACTACTGAAGTTCCAGTCCCCAACGCCCTGCTTTTATGCAGTACACCCCCATTCACTCAGCCTAGCTGTCAATCAAACATGCTAAGTGGTGAGCCGGCCGGCTCACGACTTGGGCCAATCACACAAGAGTGCGACTTGAGTTACCAAGGTAACTCAGTCCAGGGTGCCTAAACCCCCTCCTGCACCCCCTGTGGTACCCAGACAGAGTGGCACCACTTTTGGAGGCATCTGTGGAGAAGCCCGCCAAAAAGTGGAACAAAGGGCTCGACTTGGGTTGGAGTCACAGAAGAGAACACAAACACCATTTTAGAATCGAGTCCTGGCATAAAATACCAACCGGTGAATTAATATTAAATAAATAAACCGGCGGTATGTTCGAGGCTATGAGAATTAAATAATTAAAGTTGGTAGCCTCGAACAATGGGAAAATCCCATAGGGATATATTCGCGGTCGAATATAAAAAGTAGTATCCACTGCCACCAGCCAAAACTCGATCAGGGGGGACGGAGACGTGCCCCCTCGACTAACAGACCCCGGGGCAATCGAATTGCCCCGACCAATACGTCCACAATATGATGGTTTGTACTGGTTTCTGTTCATAATTTGGGACTAGTAAAGCCAATGGTGACTTTACATGCCCTGGGAGACAATAGTCAGTCCCAGGGTCTGGAGTCTATGGTGGGGTGTCACTATGACACCACTGTGTTACTGCACGGAGGGTGCTGTGTAACACACATAGTAAAAACACATGAGACCCTATGGAGTAAAGGACCACATAGCCCATAAAACACATTAACAGTCAAAGGAACACCATAGATCATGTCCAAGAGTGGGAGAAAAAGAGTCTCACTCTTGGCAGGAGAAAAAAACAAACTCCAGAAATCCAGAAAAGCTGCTAGGGGACTCACTAGGTTAGGAAATTCAGCCTAAAGAGAGAATTCTCCCTAACAGCTCACTCATGTGCGAGAGCTTCAGGCTTCATAAAAAAATGCCTTTTTTCTATAATAGTGGCTCTGGCACCTGCAACGCATCCCTTTAATCAAGAGAGGTCATGGGTGATCACTGCATGCTTAGCTAAAGAAATGCCTGGCAAGGGGCAGCACCACCATTAAGGCTGACAGTGTGTGGTACTGTCCCCCACCAGGCATCTCTTTAGGTTGTAGAGGAACAGACTAATACATAATTGTGAAGTTCCACCCTCACCTCATCATGTTGGAACGACAGTGAAAGAGCCATGTGCATGACACCAGGCATTATCCCGATGCCGCATTGAGTGTATGAGAGACATTATTCACTCAGACAATCATATCGAATGTACCCTCGTACTGAGACAGTAGACAGATGGCGACATACCGCAATGAACATTGAAGAACTGTAAAGAAAATCTCACAGCTGCAGAGTGACACCATGAAGGTAAAGACACACGGACGCACTGAAACGATCTATGAACATTCAAAAGAATAAAAGATGTAACTGAAGCAACAAGAGAAACATGTAATCAAGTCTGAAGAACTCATGAGTATCAAAGAAACAAGTGAGAAGAGGCGAAGTAAATGTATACACACGGAAAGGCAAGGTAGAGGAGACACTTAAAAGCTTGCTGTGATATACCGTATAATGTGACTAAAGAGGCCATGGGGGGAAAAATGGATGTCGGACTCGTATTGAATCTAACCGAGCTACCTCAGAAACAGACCAAGGCTGCAGGGACGGTAGATGCTGGAAAAACAGCTTTGTGTGAAGGATGGAGGGGATGCTCTTGGCTTGGGATCAAGGATGTTGATGAAGGAATAATTGTAAGGCACAAAGGGAGTCAAGAGGATAACCCATGGACCTGACACATATTTCTCTTAGATTAAGAGCTAAGAAGAACACATCCACAGGAGCCAAATATTGGATAATTAAAAATGCAGTAAGCATGTGAGATGGAGTGATCATGTCTCCAGAGGTCAAGAGGAGTAATAGCACCTAGCACAATTAAGTCAAATAGCAGTAAATAAGAGGTCAAAATGGACACATGTGTGGTCTCTTGACATTTGACTCTGAGGGTGAAAACAAGGGCCATTCATTAAGCTCCAGATGAAGATAAGAATGTCTTCAAAGGTCCTAGCACAACAAATAGGCTGCAAGGTCAACTACAAAGGAGAAACTTTGGCTAAGGGCCTGACAGGTGAGAGATGATGGACTAATTGGAGCAAGTGGGTAGTAGTCTGATGTTGTTCTCTGCACCTGGGTTCCGTTTTGCATACGTGCTGCTAACGAGCCAAAAGTTCAAGGTTGGGAGAGAATGCCAACCAATCATATGGGTCCACGTAGCAACCTGATATACAAAGTTCCACAGCCCAATACGCTACTTTATTCTGTTAGAATCAGTCATTATAGGTAATGTAATTAGAGGTGTCACCAGTGATGTCATCAGTTGTGTGTTCTGTGAAATCATCATTGTGGTCATAGACTGCGCAACAGGGGGCGCAACGCTAAATTGGCTTTAGCAGAATTTGAAGGCTTTCGTTCTCACCTTAACGTCTATGCAACAAAAGTTTTTTCCTTGAATTTCAAAACATTTTTACAATGTATTTCTCACCTTAACATGCCTGCAACTAAAGTTTTTTCCTTGAATTTCAAGTGTTTTGTTATTCGATAGATTTCTTCTGCACATGGCTAGTGGCCACAGCCTACAGACATGCCCACTGTCCATTTTAAAACACTACCAGACTACTAATCATGGCCTTTGTCCATGGCCGTTGGGCACAGCCACTCTTTATTTTAAAACATTTGCAACCCATCACTCAAAGACGTTCATCAATCCCAAACTGATTTTGACCTGTTTTGACAGTGGTATTGTTTTGTATAAAAGATTGCAGTCTTTCAGAACTCACAATGTTTTTAGTCAATGCGCAGTGAGATTCAATTATTTGTTGAGGATCATGTTGTTTTATGGCTGGTTTCTTGGTGACTGTTGTGACACATTGCACGACCCCAACTAACCGCATTTAAGCAGCACGGAAAAGGGAAAAAATGACCAGCTGCAAGAATAACTTATGCCTAGGTACTTTTATCCCCATAGTGAAAATAAAAAAAGCTGGTACCCATGAACATAGGCACAGTAAGTAAACATATATTTTAAAGTGAAATATACAAATGAAGTTCAATTGACCTTCTCCTTAGAAGAAAGTGGGCAAGACAAAATAGCGTTGGACTTTTAAAAAAAGTAATGAACACCAGAAAAATAACTCGAGAGAGGAAATCTACCAATAAATATGCTGGCAAAGTATGAAAGGTGCTCACCTTTTAAAACCAGCAATCTGTCGTGAAATATTCCCTGGAAAACAAAATCCCAATACGAAACAAGTGCTTGTGGTCTTGTGGGTAAGCATCTACACTCGGAACATGACAACCTGAGTAAAATCCTGGTAGCCAAATACTTGAGCAAGCTCGCCAACCTCAAAAAAAACCAAAGGGTTAGGTCTGCCCTGTGAAAAAAAGTTACACTATCCACCCGCACGTATTCTTTACTTGTGCCCTGAAAAGCAGCCAAAACCAGGGGAAAATAACTGCACCAGTGTCCAGGATTGCAAACTCTCTTGCCACATTGGGGCCAACTGCTCATGACTTACTTGCCTTCTCATCGTTTCCCCTTCTCACAGCCATGTCTGGCTTTCAACAATACTCTTCTTTATTAAGATAACTAGAAAAGTACACATACCATAGTGTCACTCAAATATATAAATCCTTATAGAACTATGTTAGGCAAAACATGTCCAGTTGTGGCATTATTCCCCCCTTCTTGACTGTTAGACTACACATACCAGAGTGCAATTCAGCAAAAGGCAAAAGAGTTGTCTCTGAGTGCAAAACCTTCAAGGGCTGACAGCAGCATGGTTTAAAAAAAAGAAGGTGGATGCTGTGCGTTATGAGATATTTAAAGCTAAGAAATGCACAGCATTCACACCAACGTTCAGTCCCAGCATTCAACAGAGCTAAAGCCGGCGGAACCAGCTTTGAAGTTCTAGCCCCAAAAGCCTGGAACCCGCTTCCGCCCAGTCTAAGAAACGAAGAGTCCCTCTTCACATTCAGAAAAAACTGTTTATAGCTCTGCACTGCATCCAACACTGTTCCTTTGTAACCATGGAACACCTGTCGACAATGTTATATATACCTGTATCTGCCTTCATAAACAATGTTGATAACATACACTAAGTTGAATATTCTGTAACCGCGCCACGATGCCATCAATTGTTTCTTTGTGCAAAACTTTCAAGGACTGACAGTAGCCTGGATTAAAAAAAGAAAAGAATGTTGATGCCCATTCGGTCACCCATCCATGCAGTAACCGGGACTGACCCTGCTTTGCTTCAAAGAGGGACTGACCCTGCTTAGATTCAAAGCAACAAAAGGGCTGGCTTGTTTCTCTAAGTGGTTTTGTAACTTTGTCTCAATTATCAGGCAACATGGCCTGAGTGGGGTGTCCTCTTCCTCACTTTGCAGCTAAGCAGGGGTTGTACTGGTTACTGCGTGGAAGAGAGACCTAGATGGCTATTGTGTCACAGGCCGTGCCAGTGACTTTTCCATTTCCCCTGTAAAAATATCTTTAAAAAAATAACAAACAAAACTCTAACAGTTAGAACTACACATGCCTTCGGCTATCTGTAGTCCTTTATAGCAGCAAATATCGGCTGACAAAAATGCCTTTCTGCCCCGGCAACCTTCATCTGTGCCAGATTCCCCCACTGCCCAGAGGACCTTATCGCCTCCCCTGCCCTCTCCCTTTCCCCACAACATGCACTGGTTCTGTGACGCAGTTTGCTTCGAGATGTCCTCTAGCCGAGGCTACAGAAAGCTTTCTGTTACAAGCTTAGTCCCTAGACCCCCTCCAACTCCCAAATTTCACTTGGTGCCTTCTAGCTGGCCCCCACCTAGTGGCATTTGCATCTGTTTGTACCTGAAAATAGTTTTTTTCCTACGTTTCATTTTCCCATATCCTCAGCTATACCCATGGCTATCTCTCACATCGAGAGGAAAACAAGATGGCGGCTGTTTCATTTCTAAAAAAAACCCTGGTTCTGGTTATTTACCCGAGATATAGCTATCAGTTTTTGAGAAGGGGGCTACCCTTTCTCTATCAAATATTTGAAAAACGCCTTCACAGAATAACCCAAACCAAGCATTGATCGCGAGTTAGCGCTTCATGCTCAAGTTGTTTCGGACCTGGGCCAAATCCCTACAGCAGTTTGGGCTGTGCACTTTGAATTGAATTGAATTGAATTGATTGTTTATTTGTATAGCGCTTATACACAATGTGTTTCAAAGCACTTCAAGGAGGGAGGGAGGGAGCATGGTAGAATACAATTACATTCTTACAGTCTTTGAAGCAATTAGAATGGAACATACAAACTATCATAATCAGCCTGATTCATTTCAGATAGTGCAAGTGCAATGGAACAGTAAAGGTGAAAAAGGAGAGGGAAGAATGAGACAAACCAGCAGTTACATTACTATGCCTGACGACAATTGTTGTAGTGCATGAATAACAAGAGGAGGGGGAGAGGGGAGGGAGTGGAGAGAAGGAGGAGGAGAGGAACAAACAAGCGACTATCACAGTAGGCCAAAGAACGAATCGTAATAGTGCTGGGGGAGTGGGAGGAGAAAGACAAGGAGGGAAGGGAGGGGACAGACATCCTGCTATCAGAGGTCAAGGACAAATGATAGAGTACGTGCTAATAGACATAACAAGGGGGGCTAGGTGGGGGGAGAGAAGGGGTTGGCTACAAGACAGTGGGAGTGGGGAAAGGGCGGTGGGGGGTGGAAGTGAAAGATAGACAGATACGATTACTATGCCTGAAGGCAATTGGGGTAATGCTTAATTTTAATAACGGAGGGGAGGTGGTGGGTGGAGAGGGCAGGAGGCTGCGAAAGACAGGCAGCAACGATTACAATGCCTAGTGGCAATTGATGAAGTGCCTGAAGTTAACAGGGGGGAGGGAGGGAAAAGGGGAGGTCAGGGGCAGCCAAGACCAAATAATGGGGGCTTTGGGGTGGGAGGGGGGATCAGATGGACACACGGAAGCCATTGGGGTGGGAGGGGGGATCAGATGGACAGACAGAGGCCATTGGGGTGGGAGGAGAGATCAGATGGACACACAGAGGGCATTGGGGTGGGAGGGGGATCAGATGGACACACGGAGGGCATTGGGGTGGGAGGGGATCAGATGGACACACGGAGGGCATTGGGGTGGGAGGGGGATCAGAAAGACGCAATGCGGCGTACCCTGGTGGACACGGGTAGACAGGGCCTTTGTTGTGGCCTTAGGTGGATGGCTGCCTCCCGCCTCCCGGTTGCTCTCATTGGTTTAACAAGCCAAGTGCAACCAATGGGAGGGGGAGCTGGGCCAAAGCACAAGGCCACAGCTCAGGTCAAAAAACAGTGCGGCCATGTTGGAAGGCACAGGCACAGTGAGGCAGGGGTACAGAATTAGACACAAAAGCCACATAAATCATTGAACATTGAACATGAAAAATTACAAATTTAGATGCAGTTTTTAGTAATAATGTGCCGCGCCACGTGTGCTCTGCACAAAGTCATAGGGCTTACCCCAGCTGTTCAGGGGGTGTTGAAGAAAGTCCTCAGGAGGCAGATGGACGCCCCGGCATCGGCCGAGATCCTCTGATGAAAAGGCAAAAATCGACCTTGTTTCTCGATGGGAAAATGAATGGGAAGTAGGCTGCAGTTTTTGATAAAAAAATGTTTGTCTTCTTAATAACCTTTTTATTTAATAACGGATCTTTACGAAACTTTGTAGTCTGGGGAAGGGGGGAGGAGAGGGCGAATCCCTAATCACTTTCAAAATTTCTGTGAATACCGTTACTCAAATCAAAAGTTATTAACAATAGTTAAGGGGCTCCTATGGGAGTCCGACTCGCCTTAACTATATAATAAGACACATTATCGATGCTGGTCAAACATATTTTTAAAGTAGATTTTCCAAGTTATTAATATATTAGAAAATTTGTAATTTAGATTAACTTGTTTAACCGCATCACTCTTCAGTCAATAACTAACTAGCAATTACATTTTCTGAAAGGGAGCAAGGATATAACTTTGTCATTCACAGGGTCACCTGTGGCTGTTCATTCATTTGCGGACACCTTTCAAGCCCTGTGGGGCACTAATGTCCAGAGAGCCACTTAGGGGCCGAGTCATGGAACAAATGTGTGCTGAAAATCTTGGCACAAGCGTGAAAAAACAGGCGCATGCGTGCGATTCATGGAAGTCCCTGCGCGTGTTTTCCTCGGGATGTGCGCCAAACCCGTGCGTGGCGAACACAGGCCCACACGTCATTGCAACATGCTGAACGCAGTGCGTGACACGCACAGGGAAAGCGCACAAATTTAGCGCACACACCAAAAAGTGGGCAGAACACGGAGCGTAACGCGCGGAATGGGGAACAACGTGTGAAAAAGAAGGTGTAACTGGGGAAGTACTGCAGGGAAATACACAGAACGCCCACACGCACACGAACCACACGTATTCATGGAATCGAATTGGGGAAACCCGTGCACGGCCAAACACACGCATAGGCCTAAACACGTCTCCCACACGAAAGCAGGCGGTAGCGTACCTGCACATTACAAAAATGTGCACACACAAAAAACACGTATATACAGCTACGATGAATTTCCCATTCTGTGGTCCCCTAGGAGAAAGGACGTGTCACGCAACGCACAGGCATCCCAGAAAAGCAAGAAAAAGAGATAAGCGGCCCCTGTTGCCCACGTGTGTGTCAGAAAACACACACAGTATGCTGTGGGAGCCAGGAACACAAAAAATATGTACGCGATCAACATGCAGGCTAGTATGCCCTTAAAAAAAGGGGTACGCGACAAACATGGTCTCCCGCATTGGGAAAAATAGCGTGTGTGACTCACTGTCTGCCTTCCGTGTAGAAGAAGAACGCAGAGCCAACACCCACCTGCTGTGAAGTAATCGCGTGTGAACCCCAATGCCTGGAAAACACACGCACTGCTTCCCACGAAAATTACGTACAGAGCGATGGAAACCCACGTGGGACCCTCAACCCGTGCCAGGGAGACGCCCATGCGTGTTACGTCACATACACGCTTACGCACTAAGGGCCTTTCCTTGAATTACACGCTGACGTGCAGTTTTTTCACGTGCCAAATCACTCCGTATCAAGCTGGCCACGCGACAATACACGAAAGACCACGCTCCTGCCCAGAAGGGCATTTACCTGCCCCTCAGACTCCCGAGCACGCTCCCATCTGCCATCTGCTGCTGCCTGCCTGCTGCCTACATGCCCTGCTATTTGGTGCCTGCACGTCAGCCATCTGCAGGGGTCCAGTTGCTGTGACCACCCCTGCTGGAACAGAAGACTCCCGACTGGTATACCATCGCTCCACAGCCCAGCCCCAGGACCCAGTTGCCCACCCACACCTGCCTCGGGGGTCGCCATGTCGGGGCAAACACCAGCAGAGACCACTGGCGACCCCCAGCCAGAGAGGCAGAGGGCTACCAGCTTCAGCGATAAGGAAGTTGGTATCCTGGTGGAGCAAGTTCTGGGGCATTATCATGCCCTCTTCACACCATCGCGCGCCGACAAGGAAGGACGGGAGAGGATCTCGGAGGATGTAGAGGGTGCCATCAACGCGGAGGGGGTGGCACCCCGCAACATCAAAAACGTCCGGAAGTGCTGGGAGGACTTCAGGTCCAGGACCCTCAGCAAGGCCCAGCGCTTCTTGAAGGAAGAGGATGCAGAGGGGTCCCGGGTCAGCCTGACCAACATCCAGACGGGGGTCCTGGAACGCATAAGCCGAGCGCTCCACGTCCAGATCCTTCAGAGGCAGACCCGTCTGGAGTTGAGTGGTAAGTGGCCATGCATTGCTGTGTGAAACAGGGCATGTAGCAGTGTGCTGGTAGTCATCTACTTGCCTGTATGTGTGACATAGGCCATGTATGGATGTGTGTGTGCAGGGACATTATGGTGCTGCATGTGAGACCAGTCATGCGTGAACCACATGGATGGTGCATGTGTTACAATGCAACATGGGGAGCAGCATGCGGAATGCACACATGAATGCATGCCTGTCTCTGTTCTTGGACATGGATGGGGTGTGAGAGATGGGTGCTGTTGTCATGGACATGTATGGTGTACATGTCTGTGTGTCTGAGTAGCATGTGTGTGACTTTGAAACGCCATGGATGCATGACACATGTCTGTGACGATGTGTTGATTCACTGATGCAGTCTAGTCATCCTTGTATCCACTGTGTCTGTTGTGTACGAGGCCAGATGCATGAGCCTCCGGTGATGTGTGTGCATGGGATCAGTATGACCCATGATGCATGTGAGTTTAAAGACAACATTGTATGTTAATAGAGGCCCTTGGACATGGATGCAAATGTTGATTGCATGTGCCGTGCCTGTTTCTGCATGTGTGTTGCCTGCATTGACCCATGTGTTGTGGAGGGACATGATGGAAGTGACGTTTGACAGTGCCACTCATGTGCTATTGCTTCCTGTCTAGGGGACTATTGTACAGTACCCTGATGCTTGTGTTCTATGTCTCCCTCTACACAGCGTCGAGTGAAGAAGAGGGCGGAGATGGTGCTGTGGAGCAAAGCGGCGGGAATGCCTCCACCGGCCGGCGACTCAAGGCCCAGCCACTCTCCCAGGAATTACCATCATCCGGGAGCGAGGGGACTGGTGCCGCGTCTGCCACTATGGCTGCAGCAGAAGGGCCGGGTGAGCCCCACAGGGGCTTGCGATGGCAGAAGACGGTGCAGAGCCATCCAGGTTGGTGGTGTACACAGAGGAGGAGGAGGCCGCTACTGAGCCGCACATGGGGCCTGGTGGGGGTGTTACCACAAGGGCAAGTGGTGCAGTCCAGGGCCAGGGGCAGGAGGCAGCACAGGTCGCCGCGAAAGGGCCTGTGCATGTCACTGTCCCTGACCCTGTGACTGCACCACCATGCACCAGCAGGGATGCCCCGTCCCAGGCCCGTTCACAGGTAGGGGGGAGGCCCATGTCATCTGGCACTCCACTAGGAGACCCGTGACCGTATGGAGTCCATCCTGATTGGTGTCGCGCTGCGCACGTGTGACATTCGTGATGACATGCGTGCTTCCTGGGGGGACCACGCATGCCACCATGAAGAGCTGCGTGGCAACGTGGCCCAGTTGGGAGGGGCCCTGGTTGGAGGGTTCCTACATGTGTCGAGCACTCTGGCGGCCCTCTCCTCCTCTGTGCAGACTATGTGCCAGTCGTTCTCGCTGCCGTCTTCCGTCCCAGATTCCACCAGGGCCCCATGTGGACCTGGCCCGACCAACGCAGCCAGCTTGGTGGAGATCACATTCCTGCCACAGTCGGGAGTCGGAGGTCCAGCAGGGGTGGAAACCCCACCAACTGGAGACCAGCAGATGGAGGATGTGTCGGCATCATCGGGCAGGGCACATGGACGGCAGCAGCAGGCTCAAGGTGGGAGCGGTGATGGCTCAGGGCCATCAACATCAGAGTGACAGGCATCGGCCGGAGGGCAGGAGGACCCTGGAATGGGAGTGTCTTCCGTGTGGCAGCGGTTGGGCCAGCGGATAGATGCGGAGCCGCAGCGGGCGGAAGAGGCACGGCTCACTATGGTCAGGACGGAGTTCTCCATGCGCAGGGCGTTGAGGCGGGCTGAGTGCCTGGAGGCAACTCGCAGGGAGCTGGAACAGGCCATGACTGAATCCCTGCGAGACCTCGGGGACAGGGGAGAGGCCCGCCTCTGGGACATCGACATGGAGTTCGATGATGCCCTGGCCCGGGACATCACAGAGTGAGCCGTAGGACTTGCCCGCCGCCATTGTATATAGTTAATTAGTGTTAGGTTTCCTTTCTGTTTTTATTTGTTTTGGGGCGCTTGAACAATGCCCCACCTTTTTTGTATATAGTTGTTCATTAGGTAGGGTTTTTTGTAGGTTTCCTTTCAATGGTTGGGCTCATGGACCCTGGATTTGTACTTTGTATATAGTTCAACACTGGATTTCACTTCTTTTTATTTTTTTTGTTCCAGGGATCAATGGTTTTGTCCTATTTTTTCACTTTCAATTTGTTTTGACGGACAGACACTTTGGACCCATGTGCTTTTGGATTGATTTGGATTCTGCTTTCACACATTTTTATTTTATATTTTGGACATGCAGCTTTTTCTTTATTATTTCCATTATTGTGTGTTTCATTTCATTCCCTTGCTTTTGTGTTTAATACATTTTTATTTCATACTTCAATGGGCCTCATTCCGAGTCGGGCGGTAAGGGTTAACGGTCACCGGTAACGAGACCGGTGCCGTTAAACCCTTACCGCCCTATTCCGAGTTCCCTTTGCGGGTTGGAACTTAACACCTGCTTTTTGCAGGCGTTAAAAAACCAAACCGCAAAGGGACCTTGGAGCTAATTACGGCACCGTAATTTACGGTGCCGTAATTAGCACCTTCCCCATTCCCATTGAGCCCCATGGGGCAAAAATGGGAATGGGGAAGGGCCCATGGTGAATGGGGAATTACCGACCCCGCCAACCTTGGAATGGGGCGGTAATTCCGCCATTCACCATGGCGGAGTCGGAAAGATAACGGCATCAACCAAGGCGCTAATAGCGCCTTGGTTAACGCCAGGGTCGGAATGAGGCCCAATGTGTGGTATTCTCTCTTTGGTTTCATGCATGTCACGATGTGTGTTTTCTCAATCACTTGCACCCATTTTGTGTGTGACGGAAATGCGTTGATGTGCATACTTGCCATTTGGGATGTATCATGTGATGGGGATTTCAATGTGGGGTGGATGTAATACTTGGTTGTGTGTTTGGACTGGGGTGGCGTGGGGTGTGATTTGGGTGGCCATAAGGCCCATGATTGTGGATCGTGATGACATGTTGGGAGGGACATGAGTCGGGGCCTGCTGGCAGGTGTCTGTCTCTGCTGGGTGGGTGAGGGTGCAGGGGGACATGAGTCGGGGCCTGCTGGCAGGTGCCTGTCACTGCTGGGTGGGTGGGGGTGCAGGGGGACATTTGTCGGTGCTCACTTGTGCATGGTGACATGTGGGCTGGCTTGGCGGCTTGGGCCAGGGTGGATGGGCTGCGTGCGGGGCATGGCCAGGGGTGCAGGGTAGTCCCCTGTGTTGTGGGCTGCCTGCAGGGCCTGGGGAGGGGGGAGAGGGCACACCTGGGAGGACACACACTGCCAATTCGCGTTGAGGCACCCCAGGAATACACGTACCCCGCTCGCCCAAGGCCTATCGCATGTACAACTTCCCACGCACCCCAGAATACACGTACCCTGCTCACACAAGGCCTATCGTGTGTAAAACTTCCCGCGCACCCCCAAGATACACGTACCCTGCTCGCACAAGGCCTATCGCGTGTGAAACTCCCTGCGCACCCCCAGAATACACGTACCCCGCTCGCACAAGGCCTATCGCGTGTAAAACTTCCCACGCACCCCCAAGATACACATACCCCGCTCGCACAAGGCCTATCGCGTGTAAGACTTCCCGCACACCCCTCAGTATGCACGTACCCCGCTCGCCGAAGGCCTATCGCATGTAAAACTTCCGGCGCACCCCCAGAATACACGTACCACGCTCGCACAAGGCCTATTGCATGTGAAACTCCCTGCGCACCCCCAGAATACATGTACCCAGCTCGCACAAGGCCTATCGCGTGTAAAACTTCCTGTGCACCGCAGAATACACGTACCCCGCTCGCACAAGGCCTATCGCGTGTAAAACTTCCCACGCACCCCCAAGATACACGTACCCCGCTCGCACAAGGGTTATCGCGTGTAAGACTTCCCGCACACCCTTCAGTATGCACGTACCCCACTCGCCCAAGGTCTATCACGTGTAAAACTTCCCGCGCACCCCCAGAATACACGTACCCCGCTCGCACAAGGCCTATTGCATGTGAAACTCCCAGCGCACCCCCAGAATACACGTACCCAGCTCGCACAAGGCCTATCGCGTGTAAAACTTCCCATGCACCCCCAAGATACATGTACCCCACTCACACAAGGCCTATCACATGTAAAACTTCCCGGGCACGCCCAAGATACACATACCCCGCTCGCACAAGGCCTATCGCGTGTGAAACTCCCCACGCACCCCCAGAATACACATACCCCGCTCACACAAGGCCTATCGCGTGTGAAACTTCCAACACAACCCTCAGTATGCACGTACCCCGCTCGCCCAAGGCCTATCGCGTGTAAAACTTCCTGCGCACCCCCAGAATACACGTACCCCGCTCGCAAAAGGCCTATTTTGTGTGAAACTCCCCGCGTACCCTCAGAATACACGTACCCAGCTCGCACAAGGCCTATCGCGTGTAAAACTTCCCATGCACCCCTAAGATACACGTACCCCGCTCGCACAAGGCCTATCGGGTGTGAAACTCCCCGCGCATCCCCAGAATACACGTACCCTGCTCGCACAAAGCCTATCGCGTGTGAAACTCCCTGCGCACCCCCAGAATACACCTACCCCGCTCGCACAAGGCCTATCACGTGTACAATTCCCACTCACCCCCAAGATAGACATACCCTGCTCGCACAAGGCCTATCGCGTGTGATACTTCCCGCGCACCCCCCAAATACACACAGGCACCCCATCCACCTGGGCATGCCCCACAGGCAGCTCACACCACAGGGGGGGTGCTTTTTCTACGCTATTTACCTGGCGCGTGCGGGCTACATGTATTCAGAAGGGTGCGCGGGGAGTTTTAAACGTGTTTCCGATGCCGCGGGAGGGTATGTGTATTCTGGGGAGTTTGTGGGAAGTTTTACACACGTTTTCGTGGTTGGGGGGGCTGTATGCTGGTCCACTGGCCTTTGCGCCATGTACTGGATTTGTGCGCTGTTCATGGCGCACGGGGCGGGGTTGGGGGCGTAACTGGCGCTGCTGCAGGGTCGCTGTGCCACTCTGCGCCACGGCTGGTTATGGATGTTGAAATCCATGAATACGCTGTGCGCTGAAATGGGTTTTGGCGCACGCGGCTGGCGCAGACTGCCGCATCGCGCACACTGTGCGCCAGCCGCGTGCGCCACTTGTGCGCCGAATTCTATGAATTACCCCCTGGATCTCCAGCCGGGGAGCGTGGATTTCAATTACTTCGTTTCAATAGATCTCCAGCCCAGGAGCGTTGATTTCAAACACTTCGTTTCAATTGGAGTCCTCTGCCCATGCAAAATTTGAAGGCTAGCACTTTGTTTGTAGTGGAGGAAAAAACACGCTCTCTGCCAGTGCAAACTTTCAAGGTTGGCCTGGTATGTCAGCACGTACAACAGCATACTGCTGTCAAGATATCATGCAATCAATTTACATTTGCGACCGCAACAATACAGAAGTGCTAGTTCACGATTACATTAGCATCTGTAAACTGAACCCATTTCCACAGTTCTTTTCACTAAGAAATATTCTGTTCAGATCAAAGTTTCACACTACGTTGCTCTGAAGTTTAATTTTTTTTTTAAACCTGGACTGTAGGCTGAACGGGAAACATTAAATGCAATTTTAATTTATTCTCTCAACCAGTTATGAAAAATGAAACCCCAATCAGTTACTGTAATTGCATTTCTGTCAACGGATTTGGTTTAACGTCGTTATGAGCAGATAAGCGGTTTTGCTCCAAATGTTTGACAGACAAATTCTTTTTGCTAGCCAAATACATTAATGAAAACTTTTTATTGAAGAAAACATATTCTAGCAATTAACAAAGAAGACTACTCCACATAAACTAGGAATATTAGCCAAAGTATGTACACACACACCAATTGAGACTTTACACTGTTTAATAGCATATTGACATTTTATTGTAAATAAAGTGTTTATTTAGCAGTAAGACTTAGATGGCATACAATAGACACTGTTCAAATGGCATGATTCCTAAGCATACATACAATATGAATATGTGAATGGCATATGGTATTAATACACATTTAAGCAGAAACGCATTTGTATAATCATCATGGATACTGATACCACAATGACATTAGTCTACATAACGAACAATGGCCTCATTATGAGTTTGGTGGTATCTGGGCAGTAAATCAAATTGAATTATCGTTACCGCCACTTGGTCCAGCAGAATTACCGCTGGATTACAAGTGGTTGTAGGCGGGGTTAGTCCCCATTAATTGGAGTCCATAGGGCCCCATGGGGATTTCAGCAAAATTACCGCTGGCGGTAATTCTGCAGATTTTGCCAATTTTCAGCAGTAAAGTGGCTGGTTTAATTCCAGCTTTGTGCTGGAGCTGAATCCTCCACTTCACTGCCGAACATGTAGTATGGTGGTGTGGTAATGCAGCGGCAATGGAGCAGTAATTCTGTTACCGCAAATTTTTACTGGACCGTTTTAATGAGGCTCAATGCCTTTAATGTAAATAACACAACACTTTTCTAAATATTAAGATGGATTTGTTTCCTAAATCACCAAGTCATGCAAATTTACAAATTCTGCACACTCTCCTATAGTCAGTCTAAAAAGAACACTACAAGAACAACTGTGAATCCTTGACAAAAGAAGGAGAACGGACTGGCCACATTTCACCACCCACAGAATATCTACAGATACTGGTCCATATCTACCTAGGCACGCATGAACCAGATGAATCTTCACACTATCCACGTACACAACACATCAGTTGCTCCTCATGCAGCTAGCCTCAAATGCCAGTAACCATGGCACATCTGGCCAAAACGACACACCAGCAACTTTTAGAGTCCTGCCCACTCCATTGCAAAAAAGTCAAGGGACACCTATGTTCACAATTCTGCCACTTGAGCACTAGAATTAGCCCCCTCCTACACTCTCCCTACCCCCGTGGACTAGCTGGAGCTCACAATACATTATCACAATACATCCACTACATTCATGCATATTTGTTTCTGGCTTTGCATTCCTTTTGGAAGGCATTGGAACTGTCCTACCACATTGCACAAACTACATATCCCACAGTGTAACTTTTAATAGTCCGTGAAACCTTGCTATTTCTATTTAAGAGTCTGAGAGCTATAATCCTCAGAAGCCTTAGTGGCCTTTTTTATTTTCCCTTTCCCTGTTCAAGAGAGGGAGAAGGCAGATTATTTTCAGATATGGGGTTCCAGGTGGAGTTTATGAACCTGCTTAAGCCCAGAGTGTTTCAATACTTAAGCAGCTGCCTAGAGAAGCACGTTGTCTTGCACTAAGCATGTTTCCTGATCATCTTGCTTTGAACCGTGATCTCCTGCTGAACCCTACGGTTTGCTGTTGCCAGCACCTGCTCCTCTTCCAGAGCTCTTGTTGCCTGCCCCACTGCCATGTTCTCTCTACCCTACAACACTGTGCTTTCTGACTGCAGCTGACTCGGTTCCTCTGCCTATCTCGCTGTCTGCAACCCTTGTTCTTTGCCCACAGTGCCTGTGTTCCATGCCTACACTATCTTGCTCTCTGTCTGCAGTTTTCTTGAACCTAGTTCGAGTGTCTGATCGTACTTCACTTGAATCTAGCCCTGAGTTTCTGCCCATAATTTCCTTGGTACCAGTTTGTAGTTCAGTTAGAAAAGCCATGATTCCAGTCCGTAGTTTCCATTCTGCAGTTCCAGTCTTTGGAATCCTTGTTCCTAGTCTGAAGTACTATTTCTATTGCTCCTCGTTTTCTATCTTGTTTCTTATTTCCTGTCATTTCCCTATACATTTCTGTGAATGTTAGTTTTAATTTTGTCCCCAGTTCTGCTTATGCAATTCCCTTTTCTTTTTTCTTTTCTTTCCTTTTTTTTTTAATTGTCCAAAACAATTTTTACCAAAAAAAAGGAAGAACTACTGCAGAAGAAGTGACGTAATTCTGTTTTCTGGAGTTTGGCTGCTGGAGTTTCCCGTAGGAAATCCCGGCCAATTTTTGTTGTTGCGTCTCTGTTTTGTTCCATATTGTTAACAGTACTGTTTTGAAAGATATCATGAATCTTCTTGTCCCTATAAAACCTAAGAAAGTTAAGCCACAGAAAAATAATGACACTGATACAGTCAAAGTAAAAGAATTACGTAGGTTTAAACGTCAAGCCGAAAGGAAATTGCATAGATTAGGACTAGAAGAGCATAAGCAATAGTGCGCTAAAATACAGGCCCAATCTAAAACAGCGTCTAAGAAATAATTGTATACGTCCAAAATTCTTATGTCATCTAATTCCTCTAGGGAGTTATTTAATCTCCTACGTAATTTAGAAAAAGGACCTATGTCTGATAATAGTCCAAGGGCTACAACCGAATGGTGTGACAAGCTTATGTGCCACTTTGTGCTTAAGTTGCACAATATCAGAGAAGCAATTGAGGCTAAAATTCCAGCCTGCCACCCTGAATCACAAATTAAAATTGTGACAAACTCTGTGGCCATACAACATGCTTCTATTCCCAAATGTGCATTTAGGTCACTTTCACCAGCCTAAGTGATAGATCTTTTGAGAGGACTGAAGGCACCATATTGTGCTACTTATATCTGCCATGGAAAAGTTATAAAGGATTGTGCCCCTTGTTTGGCTAATTTCTCCAGCATTGGATCTTTCATAGATTCACATGCTATGAACAATTTCCCGTTGTCAGGCTGGGAATCCTCGGTTACCTTTACCATAGAAAATATAGAAAAACGTTTAGTGTTTGTTTTGTATAATATCAGGTGCACAGAGAAATGAGAATCCGAAACAAAAAGGGCTAAATCGGAAGAAAGACCATCAAAAACAGCTAAATTGGTAATTAAACAGATTCTAACCAAACGCCAAGCACCGCTGTGATCAATGGCGTATGCGACGGCCAAATCGCCGGCCGTCTCGCTGACGGCAAAAGTACCGTCAACAGCTCCACTGTCGCTGACGAAGGGGCTTGTCCCGTCAACAAAATTGGCGACAGAAAAGCAGTCATCGAAACACTGCTGGACTCGACAAAACACTCGTCGACGGACCGCTTGACGGCAGACAAACGCTTGTCAACGGCCCAATGCCCGATGTCGGCCAAACATTCGTCGACGACCCACTCATCGACGGACAAACACTTGTCCATGGACAAGGAGCGCTCGTTGATGGAGAACAGCACGTCTACCACAGATAAGAGACACGCTCGCCAGCAGATACAGAAGAACCTTCACATGCTCTGGCTAAAAGTGGGGAGTATACCTCGCCACAGCAGCATACAAGACAGGAAGTAGAATTGTGTGGACAAGCTCACAATGCAGAACCAGCCCATCAGGTGCCACGACACCAATCTGGGGAGCAAGAACAAATACATCTCCAAACAATCACTGCACCAGTCTCTCCAATGACGTACTTGCAGGTCATGCCTGAAGACATCCTACAGTACCAAGTGGATTCTGAGTTTGAGACACAGCACGCAATGTCCACAGTCTTCTCCGACTCTGATGAGTCTATAATAACGGAAAAGCCTACACAAACTCCCCGACCACTGAGATCACCACGTCTCCCACAACGGCGACATACCCCCAGGGAGCTGGGTGATACTCTGCTAGAGCGCCCACAGGAGCCAATACTGAATCTGCAGTCATTGGTTTCGCTGCAAGTTCTGTCCACACTTCAGAAGCTGCTTACCCAACTAGATACCAGACTCCCAACTACACCACAGGGTCCTGCAGCGCAGCTGGGAACACCAAGGAAGACACCCACACCGCAGCACCAACAGACGCAAAAAACAGGGTCACCTCTGCGAAAAGTGGACACGAAATGTAAACACAATGAGAGGTCAATCTCCCCATACCATCACAGCCCCAGGAAACAGCCTGCATCCAGGGATAAAGACTCTCAAACAGCGCACATTCGCTGCACAGAGCAAGAGGAAGGGGATCTCACCAATACAGACATGGACCAAGGCCTGCAAGATACAATGTCCACCACTTCCACTGGATTCCCTCAGCAGGACGACCAATGGGATATGGATGGTGACCAGTTAGATGACCATTCAGACGATGCCCCGAAGCCACCACCACCCGATGAAATTGGGGCATTCTACACACTAATCACAAAAGCATGCCAAGAATTTGGCCTCATCCCCTTGGAGGAGAAAAAATTATGTTTTTTGTTTGACCATATGAACAAAAGAAGAAAATCAGTAGTGGCAATCCCAACCCTTGACCATGTGTAGGAAGAGGGGCTCTTTACCATGAGGCACCCTCTCACTGAATCAGCTTTTAAAGGTAGGCTGGAGAAAAAGGTCAAAGCCTCGGACACCACCCCTAAGTGTCTCACTTTGCAACCTTTGCCAGAATCTTCCATCTCAGCGGCAGCAAGCAGAAAATCACACACCTAAGCACATAAGTGTGCAGTACCACCAGAGGCCAAAAGCCAGAAAATGGACGCACTGGAAGAAAAGGTGCTCACGGTGGGTGCCACTACAGCGAAAGCAGCCAATGCACTAGCAATTATGTCCAGGTATGACTGTGAGATGTGGCACAGGTTAGCGCCTATTTTAGAGCATTTACCGGAGCAAAAACACACTGAAGTAATTGCCATCTTAAAGGAAGGAGAGGAAGCTGCGAACCATAATATCAATATTGCTGTGATCTAGCCGAAACAGCCTTTAAGCAGATTAACCACGGCGTGGTGCTACTGGTTACATTGCACACATTTTAGACCAGATGTGCCATTCGAAGGTGACAGTCTGTTTGGACCCAAAATCAATGAGGCACTGAAGACAATTAAAACTGACACGGACACGGTCCGCTCTCTCACCACTCTTCAAACCAAACTTACTTTTCGTATGTTTCGTGGAGTAGTGGGAAGGTTAACCTCTTTGGGAAACATCAGAGGGACCAGACAATATTGGAAAACCTTGCAGTATTCACAGGCCTACAGAAAATCATCCCAGGGATACCAGCGACCAAAGCGGAGAGGATCCTCTAGCACTCAGAGGGGTAGAGCAAAGCCTCAAACTTGACTGCGTAACTCAAACAGCACCGGTGGGGGGGAAAATATCACACCATCAACATCAGTGGCAACAAATAAAAACGAACAAATGGGTTTTGCAGGTGGTTGCATTCGGCCGTCTGCTAGAATTCAACAAACACCCACCAAATAACCCACCGATAAAAACCCCAACGCTACATCTAAAGGTGCCCAGACAAGAAATAAAATAAATGTTAGCAAAAAACGCCATAAAAAAAGTACCAAAACAACATAGAGGAAAAGGGGTTTATTCTTGTTACTTCGTGGTGCAGAAGCCAGACAAAAAGTGATGCCCTGTACTAGACCTGCGCAAACTAAAAAAGATTTAACAAGAAGCAACGCTTCAAAATGGTTACGCTACAACAAGTCATACGCGCAGTACAGCCACACGATTTCCTAGAGTCTTAAGCAACAAGACGTGTATTTCTACATCCCGGTGCACCAGAAACATCGAAAGTACCTGTGTTTCGCAATAGCAGGCCAGCACTATCAATTCAAAGTGCTCCCATTCGGATTAAAATCAGCGGCTCAAACCTTTACAAAATGCCTGGCACCTGTCGCGGCAGCCCTCCGAAAAGGGGGCCATCACATTGATCCATATCTAGACGACTGGCTAGTGCAAACACACCAATTTCAGGGCACATGCATCCATCGCAGCAACAAAGCTCTTACTACAGCAGCTAGGATTTGAGATAAACTTCGAAAATCCTCTTTGTTGCCTTCCAAAAGCCTGGTTTTTCTGGGAGCTCACTTCACAACATGCAAAGGGCTAGATCGCTCCTCCAAGGACAGAATACAAACACTCAAGTCACTAATACCCCTTTTCAAGCCAGGAAAATGGTTATCAGTCAGAAAGTGCATGGGGCTCCTGGGAACCATGGCCTCCTGTATTCCCCTCATACCACACTGCAGGTTAAACACGCGTCCTCTACAAGAGTTCCTTGCCAGCAGATGGTCCCAGATCACCGGCTCGTAGAACAACAAACTACAAATCACACCAACAATCGAACACCAACTACGGTGGTGGGCAAAGAAAGACAACATCACTATATGATGCCGTTTTCAAGACCCCATACCGGGCAGCACCCTGGTAATGGACACCTCACTATCTGGCTGGGGAGCACACATGGTCTCTCTCCACAAACGGAAAATGGATGCCAGAGGAAACTAATCTGCAGATAAATGTGTTGGAGTGCAGAGCGGTCGGCTGGGCTCTGAGATCTTTACTACCAGTGCTAAAAAACTTCACGGTTCGGGTCCTGACAGACACCACGACCATGTACTACCGCAGAAAGCAGGAGGGGGGGCGAAATCTCCAACCATTTCTCAGAAAGCACAAAACATTTGGCACTCGGCCATCGGCAACAGGATAATGCTACAAGCGTTTCACCTCCCAGGGATAAACAACGCGGTGGCAGACCGCCTCAGCAGGGCAGCCAACCAGTGTCACGAGTGGGAGGTATGTGACAACCAGCTCAAGCACATATTTGCTCAGTGGGGATGCCCCAAAGTCGATCTGTTCACAACAAAGCAGAACACGAAAGTTGCACAATTTTCCAGCCAGTTGCAGGAGCAAGTGTCAATGGGGAACGCATTCTCATTCCCATGGATCGGTCTCTTTGCCTACGCCTTCCCACCCTTTCCAATCATCCACAAAGTGATCCTGGTGATTTAAACATGCACATGCAAGATAATACTAACGGTCTGAACTGGCAGAGACAAACATGGTACTCCAACCTCCTACACTTATCCAAAGGCAAACAAATTCTTCTCCACAATCTAGCCAACATAATAATATCCCAAAACAACGGAAAAGTGCTACATCACGACCCACAGTAACTCAAGTTGACGGCGTGGCTACTGACTTTGGACACCTGAAATTATCACAAAAATGCACAAACATTCTGGCATCAGCACAAACTCTGGCTACAAATGGCTCCTATAAAATCAAGTGGAAAAGATTCTGCGCCTGGTGTACACAACAACAAAACATTGAATTGCTTTCGGCAAGCCCAGAGGCTACACTACCATATCTCTTGTCGTTAGCAAAAGGAGGGCTCGCCCACACCTCGATAAAGGTACACATTGCCACCGTCTCCAGGTACACCAGAAAAAGTGGAAATACACCCCTGTTCGGTGATCGACTAATAAAGCATTTTCTTAGGGGTTTGTTCAGAACCTTTCCACCAGTAAAAGTTTCCACCACAATGGAGTCCAAACATTGTCCTAGTAGGACTCATGAGACCACTGTTCGACAACTCACCTAAATATCTTTCCTGGAAAGTGGCATTCCTCATAGCCATTACATCAGTAAGAAGGGTTTCAGAATTCAGTCACAGAACCGTACCTGCGTTTTTACAAAGATAAAGTGGTCCTTACAACCCACACTTTATACCGAAAGTGCCCTCTGAATTCCATAAGCATGCATCAGTTACACTACCTGCTTTCTTCCAAGAACCAAAAACCCTGGCGTAGACTGCGTTGCACTCCCTAGATGTTAAAAGATCGCTCAAATACTATCTACATAGGACAGAGTCCTCAAGGAACTCACCTCAGCTGTTTATAGTTTATGGACATCCAAACAAAGGAAAGGCCATCTCTAAGCAGGAAATTGCAAGATGTATATCCTCCACCATATCCTTCTGTCACGCCAAGGAAAACAAACCATTAACCGGACCAGCCAAGGCCCATTCAACAAGAGCCACGGCTGCTTTGCCTGCAATGGTGTCCGCAGTGTCAATCAAAGACATTTGTCAAGCAGCCAACTGGGCAGTGCCATAGACCTTCACTAGGCATTACTGCCTTCAGGGACAGCACGCTGCTGATGCAAAGACAGGAAAATCAGTCCTGCAGTATTTGTTCAAATAAGGTAGGCTTTTTACCGGTTTTCCTACCACCATCTACGTTCATACTGCTTTGAAATCTGTTCATAGCATGAGAATATATATATATATGAAGGATCCAATGCTGGAGAAGGGGTACATTTCTTACCTGTAACTCCAATTCTCCAGCATTGGTATCTTTCATAGATTCACTTGCGCCCTCCAGCCACAAACGTGAGTTTCTTGTTGGAAATACTGGACAAAATTGCTAACACACAACTACAGAAATGTGTTGTTTCCCATAACCTACTGGGGGAATACCAATCAGGTATTCGTCTGTCACATAGTGCGGAAACATCAATGTTGGATGTCCAATCCAATATATTTGACATTCTTGACAAAGGCAAGCTTGGACTTTTGATGTTTTTGACCTGTCCACTGCCTCTGACGTTTTGGACCATAACATCTTTCTGGCAAGACTGTCAAAACTGCTTAACTTGAATCAACAATCATGCGATTGGATTGATTATTTTTTACGGAATAGGACTGCTAAAGCTGTGTGTTGGGCCAAGCATCATCAGCCATATATGCCATTACACCAGGAGTCCCACAGGGAGCGTTTTTATCACCTGTACTGTTCAATATGTATATCAAGCCATTACACGATTTGTTGGTTGACAATAGTGTTCTGTTTCAAAATAATGCCGATGATACTCAACTGTTGGTTACTTTATCTGGGAATAAAGACGGTGATACTATGTTCATGAATAAAATCTTTGACATGGTCAGTGTCTGGATGCGAGGCAATTGGCTCTGTCTCAATGAGCCACTAACATTGGGTACTCAATTTATCCCGATTTTAAAGAAAGCTAAATCATTAGGCATTACTGTCAACTCTAATGTGAATATGATTGATCCTATTTCATATACAGTCAGTGCTTGTCACTACTGTATCAGATTTCTGTGGAGATTATGCCATTTATCACTAGTTCTAATGTTGCAATTATATTCAGGGCAATCATAGGAAGCAAACCGGATTATGGCAATGCATTGCTATTGGGGACCCCAGCCTATGGAATAGCCTGACTGCAGGTAGTGTAAATGCTTCAGCCAGAATAATATCTAACACTGATCGTCGTGGGCATATCACACCTGTACTAATGAAATTGCATTGGTTCCCAATCTCTCAATGGACTAATATTCAAAACATGAACAATAGCACACAAATGTCTACATGGCAGTGCACTGGAATATCACAATGAAAGTCTGAAGTGGTACAAACCAACCTGTGCACTGCACTCGGGGTCTCAACGTCTTATGCTCTGCAAATGCACCAAACACACCCGTACAGGCAGTAAATAATTTCAGGCCTTAGCACCTGCATTGTGGAACTCTCTTCCGCCCTCAATGAGGTCTGAACCTTCCTTCCTATCCTTCAGGAAAAAACGTTCTTATTCTCTGCATTTTTTACAGAAAAGCAACCCTCCGATTGAGTGACTGATTTATATTTTCCACCTTGAAGTTTACGCTTTATTCTTCAATCTTGTTTTTGTTTTTTTGCCTCTCCCTTGCCTGATTTTTTTTTTTAAAGTTTTTATTTATTGGCAGAAGTTACAGCAGCTACACAAGACAGAGTGTCAGTACAGAAAATGCATTAGCGAAATACATCATACATCATACATGGCGAGGCAGGAATGTAACGATTAAGTAGAAGACAGGAGCAGTCCGATGCACTGCGTGCCGGAGTGCGACTATGAAGCAACGGGACAGTCACCACCAGACATATCTTCAGATAGATTCATGAGATAACTATTAAAGTCTGACCACACATTCCTGGGACGGGAGTGTGCTGGGAGTGTTGTTAAATACTCTTTCTCGCTGGTACGAGACCAGGTGAGTGCTCCAAGCCATTTCTGAAAGGTTGGGGGGGAGGGACCTTTCCAGCATTGGAGCACGCACTTCTTAGCTACCATGCAGCCAATGTCAAGAAATTTAGCCTGCTTTCTAGCGACCTCAGATTGCCATACTCCAAACAAGACACCCAATGGTTCTGGGTCAATCACCACCCCAGTGATGTCGGCGAGGACCCCCAGGATCGCCTCCCAGAAGCCCGCCAGTTTATGGCATAACCAGAACATGTGTAAGTGGTCTGCACCTTCCTCCTTGCAGCGGGCACATGTGTGTATGTCGGTACCCACGAATTGGAGAGTCTACAAGGTGTATAATATAGTCTGTTAAGCAATTTAAACTGGATGAGCCAGTAGCAGAAGTTGAGAGATACTCTTTTAGTGTGAGAACACATCTTTTTCCATATGTGGTTAGAAATCTCTAGGTTCAGTTTGTCTGCCCACTCGGAGCATGCATGGGAGGTAACGGGGGGGAATCCGGCCCAACAGAAATTTGTAAAGGGAAGAAACTACGCTGCGGGCGCCACTGGAGTTGGCAATGAAGGCAACCTTGTGAGAGTCGGGAGGCTCATTAGGGAAGGTGGGCCACATAGCTCGAAAAGAGGTGCAGAGTCTATAATACTGCAACATTTCAAGTGTGGAGCCCGTATGGCCCTGCTTCCAAGTCAATGAACCTTCCATTGGGGAAAAGGTCGGTGAGTGCCTGTTATCCCAAGGCTTCCCAGTGGCGGGCCAGAGCCGTATCATGAGTGGGTTCCAGCCCGGGAAATCTCCAAGCTGGGAGCCATTTTTTTTTATTTTTTATTTTTTTATTTTTATACGGTTTATGCAAACCTTTAAAAAGAAGATGATAGCTACAACACAACACACGAAAAGACTATTGAAGTACACTCAACACCCAGCACAGCTGGCCACGAATTACATCCTCTCTGTGGATTTCTTCAGTCTCCTATGATAAGTCATTTACAGGTGCAAAATTATCATCATTACACAAAAAAATCGGTGTGATTTCTCCTTAAAATGTCATTGAGTATAGGGTTCCGAGGCCGCTGGAACCAAGACTGTGGTTAGACGTTTATTCAATTCCTCAAGAAATGTTATTAATGCAAACATCAATGGACGGTTTAATCCTTCAAATATCCCTTTCCACCAATCATCCGCACACCGTGTCTGCATTTTTGCAAACACCGGACCAAACGTGCGAGTTCGCAGTGTACGTAGGTTAGAACAAAAGAGTGTAAGGTGTTTCAACGTCTCATTTCCAATTTTACAAAAGCGACACACTAACTCTGTAGTAGAGTTGTGAACGTATCGACGTTCTTTAGTGTCCATTAAGTTTAGTCTAAATCTTAAGTAAGTAGATCTTGCCGACACGTTAGGAAATAGCGTCAGGTACGCTTGCAGACTCCCATGCGCTCTAGCCTCTCCTGGTACATCTGCCATCATTCTGCAGTTCCGTCTTTGTTCGCATGTTGAATGCCAGTCTGTGCTCCATATTTTTTTCTTCGCTAACATCGGATTTTCCAATAACATTGATAACTTAATGTCATACACGTCTAGTATCTCAGTACAGTACTTTTTCCATAGTACTAGGCTGGTGCAACCAAGATCTTGTTTTGTTTTTAGTATTTCGTACTGTGGCGCAGGTGTGTTTATAGAACATTTCCTAAGGAGACATAGAATATTCCAGCACACCCTGGCATGGATAGATATTAACCCCAATTCATATCTGATACAGACTGTTGGCGTGCCACGGGGTAAGTGTAAGACTTTTACCCAAAAAATGTTTTCTAGAGTGTTCCAGAGCTTGTGGGAGCATCCTAGGGCATTTTCAGCCCCATAGATTATTGCTGGCATGGCTTTTTGTCGATAAAAGTCGATCGTTGGTTTTAGCGAAAATTTTCCAAACTGTCTGTTAATGATAGCTGCTTGACATGCTAATTGTCTGCATTTTGATTTTGCTACTTCTGCCCAAGGTGCGTCATCTAGTTTGGAACTGATTCTCATTCCCAAGTATCGTGTGTCACTGACAGTATTTAATTTCGTCTTTTCTATATACCAATTTTGTTTACTTTGTTTTTTCTTCACAGATCTTAAATTTTGAAGTGTCATTATCTCACACTTTTGTTTGTTAATCACCAGTCCGTTTTGATGTACGTATATTTCCAGGGCGTCTAGTTTTCGTTGTAGACCGATGTAAGTCATGTCTAAAAGTATGAGGTCGTCCGCATAAACAAGCCAACTCACATGCGTGCCATTCATCTTTGGTGGAAAAGAGGAGATTTCGCTAAAGGCTTCTCCTACGTCTGACAAAAACAAATTAAAAATGGCTGCAGCCAGAGGACATCCTTGTTTCACACCCTTAAACGTTTCTATAGGCTTTGATAGAGTCCCCTGCCGGTCCAAACGTATTCTGATGTTTGTGTTAGAATGCAATTCCTTAATTGCTTCGACCAAACTTTCCGGACACTTCCAAGCTCTTAATTTTTTCCATAGAATTGCTCGATCAATACTGTCGAAGGCGTGTGAAAAGTCTATGAGGGCCAGATGTATTTTTGTGTTTCG
Source organism: Ambystoma mexicanum (assembly GCF_040938575.1). NCBI lineage: Eukaryota > Metazoa > Chordata > Amphibia > Caudata > Ambystomatidae > Ambystoma > Ambystoma mexicanum. Next base: position 849,734,911 of record NC_090936.1, on the reverse strand, counting down.
TCTTATTGCTTCCATCTTAAATAGATTCAATATCAACAGGTTTAGGCCACACCCTACGCCCTTCACAAACCCGGTTTGCCTTTGATCAATGTGGTTGTTTTCTCCTGCCCACCTTACTAGCATTTGCTGTAGCTGTGTCGCGTAGATTTTGCCAATTACATCTAACAGGGCGATAGGTCTGTAATCCCCAGGGTTGGCTCTATTGCCTTTTTTAAATATTGGAACCACTATGGCGCTTTTCCACGATGTTGGCGACAGTCGTTTTTCGACTATTCTTTGGAACAGGGTCATGCAAAAATTGGACCAAGCTTCTGGGTTACGCTTGATCGTATAGTTCGTGAGGCCATCAGGGCCAGGTGCTCTCGATCCGTTTGCTCGTTTTATTGTAGTTAAAATATCTTGTCGATCAAACTTTAAGTCCCAAATGACTAAATCTGAGTGGGCGTCATCTTTCACAAGCCCATTCGCACTAAACATTTTGGTGTAAAAAGAAGTCCAAGTGTCTTCTGAAATACAATTTGCCTGCATAGCATCCTGCGGGGCAAATTTGCTATTTATAGTCTTCCAGAAGTTCGCCGAATTTTTGTTTCGTAGATTTGTCATCATGGCCTCTGAGTCGTTTTGAAGCATACTTGCTTTGTGAGACTTACACCAGTTCTTATAAGTTTGTTTGATTGCTTTTTTCTTTAAGGCCATTACCTCTTTATCCCCCATCACTATGTTTCGCAAGTCATGACGCATCAGTCTTTTGCGCTGTTGCATTTTTAGGTCGAAGCTGTGTCTATGTTTAAATTTTTTGTTCCTCAGACCTTGTTTATGTTCTGTAAAGTCGGTCAGTAGGTGGCAGTATTCGACCTCGTTTGTTGCCAAGTTTAGATTAGACACAATTTTATTTACCTCTGCGTCTGCAAGTTTGAGCCGTATTCTACTCGCTCGAACTAATACGGGCCATGACCAGTGATCGGGCAGTGTCGTACGTGATACCTTTAAATTCATTACCACCATATCATGATCACTGTAGGTCATAGGTTTAACTTCAAATCTAGTTGTTCGTAGGTGAAGGGCCTCGGACACAAACATGTAATCCAAAACGGCTTGTTGATTTAGTCTTTTCCATGTAGCATTCGCTGGAATGTCACCTGTCGTGTTTCCATTCAGCATAAACATGCTTCTAGCTTCCATCTCCTGTAGCCATTTTGTCGTTGTTTTTTTACTCCCGTTAGTTACTACTTTCACTTCCTCTTTCTCATCTTCATTTATAATCGGGGCATGTGTCGGCTGATATGGTAAGGATGCGGTTCCAGGCAAGTAGTGTGGCCACCACCGGGTCAAATGGGGAGTCAGGTAAGAGCACACGATGGACCACTAGGGACATGATGTTAGTCTCGGCTGCAGCCAATGTTTCCAGCTTAACATGCGGGCGGGTTAACAGACTTAGGTACCAGTATGTAGCGTACTGGGCCTGCGCAGCAACCCAATACAACAGCAGATCTGGCGCTGTAAGCCCGCCGCATTCGTATGGGAGCACCATGTCTAGCCATTTCTTGCGGACCGCGCCCGAGTGCCATAGGAACTGTGCACAAGTTTTATGTAAGTTCGTGAAGTAGTGTTTCCCGGGCCAAATGGGGACGTTGCAGAATATATATATAGCAACTTAGGGACCAGGATCATTTCGATGAGGGAGAGCTTCCCAGCAAGTGACAGCAGGAGGGAGTGCCATCTGGCCATCTTGGACTCTGCAAATTGCGCAGCCACCTCATAGTTATCCGTCAGCAGTGTGGGCCCAGACAGGGACATCTGGACCCCCAAATATTGAATACCGCTGGGGGACCAGCGAAATGGATATTCAGAGGCAGGTTGTGGTGTGCTGGTGGTAAGTGGGAACATTTCGGACTTGGAATAATTGATTGTAAATCCTGAGCATGTGCCAATACACGTGATGTCTCGGAGGATGGGGTCTAGGTGAGTAGTGGGATCTCTGACATATAGTAATATGTCATCGGCGTACAGGGATATTATTTCAGGGGAGCCAGTCAATCGGATGCCTCTGTGAGTGTGTCTAGCTCTGATGTGGTCTGCCATGGGCTCTATGACCAGTGCGAAGAGAATCGCGGAGAACAGGCATCCTTGACGGGTGCCCCTGAAGAGTGTGAACAGTGCAGAAGTCAAAGAGTTAACCCGCACCCTGGCCACCGGGTCTGTGTACAATAATTTAATGTATCTAATCATATTGGGGCCGATACCCAGAGTCTCCAGAACCAGCCACATATATTTCCAAGATACCATATTAAATGCCTTCTGGGCATCAAGTGCAACGGCGATGACATTGGCGTCCTGGTCAATTCTGGCCATAACATTGAAATGCCGCCAGATGTTTTGGGAGGTAGACCTCCCTGGCACAAACCCCGATTGGTCCTCATGTACCAAGTGTGTCATGAGAGGAAGGAAGCTGTTGGCGATCACCTTAGGAAACATTTTTGTGTTGATCATCAGTGACAGGAGTCTATATGAGCAGCACTCATCGCTAGTCTTGCCAGGCTTGAGCAGCACCATGATGATAGCCTCACGCAGTGAGGGGGGGAGAATGGCTAGATGGAGTGATTCATCCCAGACCTCTAGGAATCTGGGAGCAAGGATGGCAACATGCTCCTGGTAAATCTCAGGAGTAAGCCCGTCCGGGCCAGGAGCCCTACCCTTGGGAAGATTGGAGATTACCTCCACCACCTCTTCAAGCAAGATCGGTGAGTCAATCTGATCCCTGGTGGAATCGGAGATCAGTGTCATGGGGATCTGGGCAAGGATGTGCCTCATATGTTGCTCACTGTGTTCTGGGGGCGCAGCATAGAAGTCTGTGTAGAAATCAGTGAAGATTTCTAGAATCCGCTGGTCCGACCATTGAGGCATACCCCCTGCATCCTTGATGAATACAATTTGGGTCTGGCCCCGTTCCCCCCTTGTTAACCTAGCAAGTGTTTTCCCGGGTCTGTCCCCCTCCCCGTACCTGCGCACCACAAGCGGCTGGCTGAAGTAGCACACCTCCCTGGTGGCATGCGCATCAAATACACTGATTTGCGCTAGTTTGGTGGGGTCGGATGCAGTGGAGCATTCCCACCCCAGGTCACAGAGCCTGGCCTCGGAGCGAGTAAGGTCGTTTCTAATGGTTTTCAGCACACCCGCCTCCCTGGAGATAGACATCCCCCTAATGTATACCTTAAATGCATCCCACCGGACACTAGCTGTGGTGGACTGTAGGGAATTGCATTCGAAGTAGGTAGTGATGTCGGCCAGTATGTCAGCTTTAAATACTATATCTAGGAGGGCCGCAGATTTAAAACGCCAGGTACTACAAGTGGGAACCGGCAATCCGAGCTCAACTGACAGAGTAACGGGTGCATGGTCGGATATCGTACGTGTCAGTATTTGGGCCTCCCGGACCCTGCCAAGCAGCCCATTGGAAACCAAGAAGAGATCAATTCTGGATGAGCTATCATGCACAGTTGAGTAGTACGTGTATTCACGTAGTTGGGGATGGAAAGGCCACCAGGTATCACGGATGTCAAGCGCAGCACAGTATGAATGCAGTTTGCATCCTGCTCACGAAAGTGCCCTGGGTGCCACATCAGTCCTATTTAGGTCCACATCAAGCACCAGGTTCATGCCCCCCCCCCAGATGATCTGGACCCCCACATAGCCCAGTAGGATAGTGGCCACGGCATCAATAAAGTCAGGGGAATCAACGTTGGGGCCGTAGGTGTTTACCAAGAGATATTCCCTATCCACCAGCCTGCAATGCAATATGACGTATCTGCCATCGGGGTCGACATATCTTTTTACTAGAGTGAATTTAATAGACTTGTGTATCAGGGTCAATACACATCTAGCCTGTGTGGAGTAGGTAGTGAAAAATCTGTTGGGTCCTCAGGATGGTGCGATGGCAGTTGCCAGGTGGGTCCGGCATGTGTCTCCTGCAGCATGAGTATCCTTATCCTGTGTCTTTGAGCATAGGACACAATCTTGTGAGACTTAGTGTAATTACCTAGGCTCCGGACATTCCTGGACATTACCTTCGTAGGCATCTCGCAAATCTAGGGTACATTCCAGCACATGTAGCTCAGTGTGCAATGCCAGCCAGGGACATAACATTTGTACAACTCTTTCACTGCGCGAGATGCTGCTTTACCTCTGCCATTTTTTATAGATTTACCCCAAACAAAACCTCCGCCCCCTCACCACCCAACAACGATCGGCGGTGCCCATAGCCACCCCCCACCCGCTTTCACCAACAATTCCCCTTAACCATATATCAGCAGACTCGTCACAACTTGGTCGAGCTGCTCTGCAGGCCCAACAGGGGCCAACAATCAAGAACCCCACAAGATTAGCCGTTGCAACCACAGTGGGGTGCGCTGTTACTGTGCAGACACCAAGGAAAGGACGGGAACAATAAGAACCAGTATGGTACATGTATCAGCGGATTACATAAAGATAAGGCAGTTACATTAATCAATATGTGCTTCGAAGGTAATGAAAATAGGTCTTGAGTTAACGTGGCCAAGCAACCACAAGCAAATTACGAGCCGGGGGTCTCGCCCCCACAGCGAGCCTGAAACAGCTACGTGAGGATCAGTATATCAGTGGACTGGCAACAGGCTGGCCCACATGACCACCCAGGTGTAGCACATCTAACAATAAACACGCAGTTCTCTAGTAGGAGAGCCGATATGGCCTGTGACACCATCATCACATTTTTAGAATGTGTATCAATGATCCGACATGGGTAACCAGGAGGCAGAAAAAACCATTGATCAGACCTAGCAGAGAGAAAAGGGGTGGGCCCATAGTGGGTTAGTCATTGTCCATGAGGTCCTCGGTGGGGTTATGGAGAGGTATCTGCGCTTCAATGAACTTCACCGCCTCATCAGGTACCGTAAAGAAGTAAAGTTTTTCCCTAAAGATAAATTTGAGGCGCGCTGGAAACAATATTGCGTAGGAAATATTGCGTTCTCATAACAACTTTTTCACCCCAAGGAATTGCTCCCGCTACTGCTGAATGCCCACCGAGAATCAGGGAAAATCCATATGGTCTGGGAGTCCAAGCGAAGAGCCCCCTTCTCACGTGCAAGGCGGAGAATGAGGTCCCTGTCTCTGTAGTTCAGAATTCTGGCAATGACAGGCCTGGGAAAGTCATTGGGCTTGGGACGAGGGGCTAGGGCGTGGTGTGCACGTTCAACCGTGAAGAAGGGGGACAGAGCTGGGTTGTCAAGAAGTTTCTTGAGAAGGTCTTCAATGGCCAACTCCATGCGGCCCTTGAGAGCATTTCCGGAACCCCTATGATACGTATGTTGTTCCTACATGACCTGGACTCCAAATCATCACATTTAGCCTTTACAGACTTCATGTCGCGCGAGAGCGTGGTGACAGTATCCTGGAGGGAGTGTGGCGCGTCTTCATTAGCCCCTATTCGAGATTCCGCCTCAGTGATCCTGGTGCCAGCATGATCGATTTGGGTTTTGAGTGAGGCAACGTTGGCATTAATGTCGTCAAGCTTCTCGTGAAAGGAAGCAACGTTTTTGGCCATAGACTTCATCATTGCAGTGAGATCCGGGGCAGGAGCGCCAGGAGGCGAGACAGTGTCATCCGGGTTGAGTGGTGAGCGGTCCGGGTCGGCTCTAGGTGCCACCTTAGCAAATGTATCCATTGCCCCCACCTTACCAGTGCCTCTGGAGTGGTTCGACATCCCTGCTTAGTTAGCTGCGCAATGGGGGCCCAGGTGTGGGATAGCCGGTGCGGTAGATGCAGGTAGTTAGAGCTGGGGTCACCAGATATACTGTGAGTGCCTCGTGGGATGAAAGGAGGTAAGAATGAAGGACCAGCCAGGCAGCCGGGCAAGGACGCCGACTGCGCCCGCATGAGGTGTAGGCTGCAGTGTTGAGGGCCTCCTATCCCACTTCATCAATGTGATGAAGTGGGATAGGAGGCCCAAGTTTTCCAGATACACGTGGATGCAAGTAGGGCAGCCCCAGAAGTGGCCAGATACGTCTGATAATAGCTTGGGCGGTGTCTATATGACTATCCCCCAGTCCACTGAGACAACCAGGGCCTCTGCGCGCTCCCAAGGCAGCCGGCCCTAATTCCTACGGGGCAAAAGGACAGGAACGCAGGGCAGCAATGTTCCGGGCCACGGGGTGCCGCGAGGGCCCAGAGGATCCAGGAGGGCCACACGTGCAGATCCCAGCAGTGTGGTAGGCAGTCAGAATGAGGAGCTGGTGCCTCCTCAATGATCAGGGCGCCGGCCCCCAGCACTCCACAGAGGCTGCAGAAGCAAGGATCGAACAGCCAGGGCCCAGAGGTGTCCGCGAGCCAAAAGGGCACCAGCACAGCCGCAAGCTGGGCCCCGTCACATGTGATAGAAGGCGGGGGGTCGCCAACCCGGCCACGCTCCGGAGCTCCACAGAGAAGGCACCAGGTCCGGCGGCCGCCCCGCTCCCCACGGGCGATGTCCACAGAAGTCAGGCAGCAGGTAGGTGAAGGCCGCGGGGCCCCCGCAGTCCAAGCCGATTCAAGCGCAGCTCCCACGGCGATCGCCACAGGCATGATTCTCTTGGCACCGAGCCACCCAGGAAAGACGCACTGCACCAGGCCGCCCTCTCACTCCAGTGCGGGATTGGGCAACGGCCGCGGCCCCCCCGCCCCGGCTCCCAGAGACAGGGCAGCCGGGCCAGCGCCAGAACAATAACGCCCTCCTGACCGAGGGGGAGAGACCAGCGGCCCAGCAGTTGCCAACAGCGGGGTATCCTGTATAGGCAAATAGGTCGGTAGTGGCCTGCCCGGTCCCGCAGCGCCACCCCTTCAGCCGGCCGCCAGGCCCCCTCCCGGCGAATGTCTCTATGGCCGTATGTCGGTTCTGGAGATCCAACTTCAGTCAGAATTGAAGGTAGAGCTGCCGGATGTATTCCCAAGCCGGTAGAGGCAGGGGAGCAGGGAGAATACCAAAGATTTCCACTGATGGGGCAAGATGCAATATGGTGCCACACGGAGCTCTTGTACTAGGCAGCCATTTCCTAGGCTGCTCAACAGCGCCCCTCCCCTCTACATACTGGCTACTGTCTTGTGAATATTGTTTCCTTGTACATGCTCTAGGAACAAGACACAGAAGCCCACCCCTGCTTCTCCTTTCCCTGAGCATTCATAGTGAGGCACTGTTATAGCAACTTTCTCAGAAGTCTAGAACCTTCCCTCATATTGTGGGAAAACCCTTCCCCCATTCTGTTTGCACCCCCAGTGGGAACCAAACCTGTTTGTCCTAGTTGTATTCCTAGCCTTTTATGTTCTATGCCCTTGTTGATAGCATATACTTACGTTCTATCCTCTTATGTGTGCAGAACTCTCTTCAACCACAGCGAGGTTAATTACAAAGTCAAAATGTTAGAGATATATGACAGAACCTTTTGGGGGGTGCAAAGTATGGTCTAATATTTATTGAAAAATTGTATAAGTGAACAGTTGCAAGGCCGTACTCAGGGGAACTTCACAAACTGCTATAGGTTTGGGATATTCAAAGGATTAATCTCTATTGCTTTAATATTTTATGCCTGTGCTCAGTCAGCCCAGAATATTACACGTGTTATTAAAGTATCTCACATGCAGTTCATGTTTGAACTACTGTGGATATAGTCTTTCCACTGCACCCATTATCCATCTCTCTCCCATTCCAGACTTTATCATACCGTTTGTGATTTTTATGTTCCCATAAAGCAATGTACGTTGAGGAACATCGAGTCACCTATATGTTTATAAAATGTTGTGTTTGTTTGTAGACATGATCAACATATCGTTGCACTAAAATTGAATTGCTAATAACTTTTGACTTGTATGAAAAATTTGGCTGATAACATAACATTTGTCACACTAACCCAACTGTGCCGCCACCTGATACCCATCCCTCTCCCCCAGACTGATAATTTTGGCAGAGATTCATTAAAAAATGAAAAAATTATTGACAAAGCAATAAAATGCTGTTTTCAGCCTACTCCCATTCATTTCCCCATAGAGAAAAAGTCCACATTTCAAATTAATTGTGTCCTCCCAAGTATTCCTCATCTTAGATATTCGTATCATCAGCTTTGCTGCTACGGAAAAAAAGAATTCCACACCAGAGGGCACTGTGCTTGATGTCATGGCGTCGATGTCCCTCGAGGGCTGCCATAGAGTATCGATGTCATCCGCAGTATAAATGGCTTGAGCCGCGGCCCTTTGGCTTCAGTTCCGTTTTTCCGAAAGCATTCGCTTCGTGTGTATGAAAACGACGCTTTAGTCTTTTGAGATGTCTTCCTCATCTTACACTTCTACCCCTAAAACTGATTTTAAAAAGTGGCAGAATTGCAGGAAGAAAATGTCTATAACTGACCCCAAGCAAGTTTGCCTCTGGTGCCTGGGTCCGGACCATCGAGTTGACGAATGCGGTTCCTGTCAAGCTATGACGAATAAAGCTCTCAAGGAATGACAAGGTAAATTGGCGGTGGGGGAGGAATCTTCAAAGGCCTCTTTGAAGAAAAATAAAGGCTCTGCAGAGTCTAGGGAAAAGTCGCGAGGCAAGTCAAAGAAATCTAGGTTGAGGAGTCGGTCAAGAAAATTATCGTCTTCTTCGAAGAAGGCGAAGAAGAGGTATCACCGATCTTCTTCTTCTTCTTCTTCTTCTTCTTCTTCTTCTTCTTCTTCTTCTTCTTCTTCTTCTTCTTCTTCTTCTTCTTCTTCTTCTTCTTCTTCTTCTTCTTCTTCTTCTTCTCTTCTGATACAGGGGTTATCACTTGTCATTCAAAGCATGATTACCCTAGAAAATGGGAGGCTTTTAGAGCCTCAATGATGCAAATCTGCGAGAATGCGGCCTCAAGCCCCTTGAAGAAATCACATTAAGACCATGCCCATGCTCATTCTAAGGATGACAGAGGAAGGTCAGAGACTAGACGCTCTAAATCCGGCGAGAAATCATCAAGGGTGTCGTTGAGAGAAACCTCTCTGGTACCTCATAAAAAGAGCAAGACAGGCCTATCGGTGCATAAACCGAAGGCGACATCAGACAAAATAGCATCAGGTTCCAAACCGTCATTGAAACCTGTGTCAAAGGTTTTCTCGATGCCTCTGTCGAAGATTTACTTGACACCAGTGTCGAAGGCTCCATCGACACCTTCTTCGACGGCACTTCTATCTAAAGCTTCTTCGACCTTATTGAAGCCAGCGTAGACAACATCAACGCCATCAACGCCTTTGTCGAAGGCAACATTGATTCCGGCACCAGTATCGATGCCTTTGGCAAAACCAAGGTTGATGCCCTAACAAACCACGAGTAAAATCTTTCACCCTGTGCAAAGAAAATACTTTTTCTTGGTGGAGTTCATGGGGTGGAACAGAAATTCCCCCACCTACGAACAAGATGACATGACGGACATTCTCAGTCAAGGTCCTCAAAAGGATCCCGTTCTTCCTTTTCACACAGCACTTCAGAGGAAGATTATGGCTGCATGGGAAACCCCAGAATCCTGACCAGTGATAAAAAAATGTTTGCTTGGAAATATAGACCTTCATAATCTACCCTGACTATTTAACTAAGCATCCTACACCCGGAAGCTTAGTAGTCCAGGCAGCTACATCCACTAGACCAGGGGTCTGCAACCTTTGGCTCTCCAGATGTTTTGGACTACAACTCCCATCACTCCTAACCATCATATTCAATGGTGAGTGATCATGGCAGTTGTAGTCCGTAACTTCTGGAGAGCCACAGGTTGCAGACCCCTGCACTAGACAATCTGCATACCCTTCTATTCCCCCAGATAGGGACGATAAGAGAATTGATGCCTGGTCTTGCAAGATTTTTTTTTTGAGCAATACGACTTTAAAGTCAACAAATGTGACTTGCACCCTTGCAAAATTAACATACACCCTGTGGGATTGTATTAATGTGGTGGCTGAACACATTCCTGAGGGCGAGGAACGAGACAGCTTCCTTGCAATTGTAAAAGATGGAAAGGAGGCTATGGGGGAATGCTTCCAGTCAGGACTGGACACTGCTGGTAGCATCAGCAGGTCCATGGCGTCTAGCACAGTCCTACGCAGGTTTGCATGGCTGATAGAGTCAGGCTTTGCACTGGATGTGCAATATTACTTTTGACAGCTTGAGGTTGTTTGGCCTGCTATGCGGTTGAAAGTTTGGAGAAGCTGCAGATCTCTAAGAGGGCGGCTAAGTCGCTTAGCGCCTCCATCGTCAACCTCAGCAGCACTCCTACTCAAGCTCATCTTGCTGGGGGAGTTGCCCTTTTTGTTTTTATTCCTCATTTGGAAGAGGAAGAGGACAGGCTAGTGAAAGAGGACAAAGAAAATGTCCTCAGGGTGGACGAGGAAAAGGTGCTAGATCAGCCCCAGCAGCGGCAACTTTCCCCTCAGCCGCTGCTGCAGCCGCCTCTAAACAACTCTGAGGCCTTGACCCACAAGACCCCGGTGGGAGGCAGGATCTCTCAGTATCTGAACAAATGGCGGGGCATTACTTCAGATGCTTGGGCACTGGAAACAGTGGCTCAAGGTTACTGTCTTCCTTTTCAGAAAAGGCCTCAGGACCATCCACCGGGATACAACTCTGTCAAAATTTCAGATACGCTCCTAATGCAGGAAATGTTAACCCTGTTAGAGAAAGGTGCAATAGAACATGTACCTGTAGCAGAGAAGAACAAGGGTTGGTATTCCCTATACTTTCTCATCCCAAAGAAGGACGGAGGATTGAGACCCATCTTGGACTTAAGAAATTTGAACAAATTCCTCAGGAAGGACAAGTTCAAGATGGTAACCCTTTCTCAGATCCTTTACGCTCTCCTTCTGCAAGACTGGTTGGTATCATTGGACCTTCAGGATGCTTACTTTCACTTACTAATCCATCTGAAACAAACGAAGTGCCTGATGTTCGCAGTTGGCAGTTCTCACTATCAGTTTCGAGTTCTGCCATTCGGGCTGACCTCCGCCCCAAGGATTTTCACCAAACTGATTGCGGTAGTGGCAGCGAATATCAGGAGAGGGGGGATTTATGTCTACCCTTACCTGGACGATTGGTTAATCACGGCACGTTCACCCGAACAGGCCCAGGAACATCTGAGCAGGACCTGACAATTCTTACACAGACTGGGCTTCTCCCTCAATTACAAGAAGTCAAATATGATACCATTTCAAAGACTACAATTCATCTGAGCAGTCCTGGATACTTCCTTGGGGAAATCCTCGCCTCCCTATGTGAAAGCTCATCACATTCTACAGATGGTAGCAAAGTTCCAGAATGCCCAGCATCTGCCGGCATTTGATTTTCGGAGGTTGTTTGACCTCCTGGCATCCTGCATTTTTCTGGTGCCAGAGGCCAGATTGAGAATGATATCCATTCAATGGGCCCTCAGGACTCAATGGTCCTAATTTTCGGGGAATATGTAAGATCTTTTGAAAGTTCCGGCCAGGGTGGCTCAAGATCTTCTGTGGTGGGCTTGGAAGAACAATATTCTCACGGGAGAATCTTTTTGGCAACCATGGCCAGAGATAACAGTAATGACGGATGCCTCACTCAAAGGTTGGGGAGCTCACACCAACGATTTGACAATAATCGGTCATTGGTCTCCATCGTAGTCCAAACTACACATCAACCTTTTGGAGCTGAGGGCGATCACACTAGCACTGAAGGCCTTTCTGCCCTCTGTACGGGGTAAGAATGTTCTGATAATCACAGACAATACAGTGGCTATGTACTACCTCAACAAGAGAGGAGACGTATGGTCACTACCACTGTGCAGAGAGGCAATGCAGCTCTGGTTCTGGGCAATACAAGAAGGAATCTCTCTGTCAGCAGTTCACCTAGCCGGAGAGCAGAACACAGCGGCGGACACTCTGAGCAGGCAGAGAACAGTATCCCACGAGTGGGAGATAGTTCAGGAAGTCCTTCAAGAGATCTTCACCCTTTGGGGAACCCCTCAAGTGGATCTGTTTTTGACCAGTGTCAACAGGAAGTGCGAACTGTACTGCTCAAGGGAATATCCTCCAAGAGGAGCTGCAGGTGACACACTCGTAGTGGACTGGGAATTTCCACTCCTTTATGCGTTTCCTCTAGTCCCTGTGATTCCTCACATAATCAGGAGGTTGAGAAAGTTCAGGAAAACCATGATCCTAATTGCCCCGAATTGGGCCAGGAGACGTGGTACCCAGACCTTCTGGACATGTCCATCTGTCCTCCAATACGTCTTCAATACGTCTTCAATACGTCTTCAATACGTCTCCAATCTTCTCTCGCAAGAGGAAGGTCGGGTTCTCCATCCAGAGGTCAAGACACAGCCTTCAGGCAGGGTTTCTGAGAGGCTGAGATATAAGGATTGGGACCTCCTGGACGACGTAATGGAGATTTTGCTTCGGCCAGAAGGCCAGCAACAAAATCAATGAACCTGTGTTGTTGGAACAAGTTCAGTAACTGGGGCAAGCATAGGAATGTGAATCCATTCCAATGTGGTACACCTATGGTACTTTCTTTCCTATTACATTTGGCCAATCGGGGGCTCCAGATTGGTACAATAAAAGGACACCTAGCTGCACTTTCTATTGTTAAGCGCTCCTCGGAAGAGGTGTCTTACTTCAAAATTCCATTGATTGTGCAGTTTTTAAAGGGTCTCACTTACGTGTACCTTCCAGTCCCATTTCAAGCCCCTGTTTGGGATCTAAATTTAGTATTACAATTCCTTACGTGCATTCCTTTCGAGCCTTTGCATTCTTGTCCGCTAAGGCTTCTCACTTTGAAGACAGTACTACTAGTGGCTATTACATCAGCCCGCAGGATGAGTGAGTAACAGGCTCTCTCTTGTTAGCCTCCTCACACCATCTTTCATAAAGTTAAGTTATACTTAAAGTCAAACCTTCATTTCTACCAAAAATAGTCTCTGACTTTCACTTGTCTCAGTAGATCACATTGCCATCTTGCTATCCTCCCCTTAAGTAAGGAGGAAGAAAGGCTCCACAGGCTGGACCCAAAAATGGCTCTCAGCTTTTACATTTCTAGACTGGCAACATTTTGGCAAAGTGATCAACTTTTGATTAAATACACCGGCCACAAATTGGGCCTGGCAGTAACAAAACAGACCTTATCCAGATGGATAATTCTAGCAATTGGACAGTGTTACAAGCTGGCAGGTAAAGAACCTCCAGATGGGCTAAGGGCTCATTCTACTAGGGGCATAGTGACTTTGACGGCTCTTCAGAGGGGTGTCCCGGTGCAAGATATTTGCGCAGCGGCCACCTGGTCGTCAATGCACACTTTTGTGAAACACTATTGTTTAGATTCCATCTCATCCCAAGGGGGTCTTTTTGCTAAGGCCTTTCTACATACCGTCCATGAGTAGAATTAATTAGTACTCCCTCCTCCAAATTTTCACTGCTTTGGGAGTCTATTTAAGATGAGGAATACGTGAGAGGACACAATCCATTCGAAGAACAAGTTACTTACCAACTGTAACGTTATTTCGATTGGCAGTTCCTCCCATGTATTCGTCATCGACCCTCCCAACCTACCCCACCGTACAGTTTATGTATTTTACACTCAATGTTCCTTTAGAGCTTACGGTCTAAGGGCACGCCTTATCAACTCATCAGTTGAGAATATCGAAAAAACAGAACTGAAGTCAATGGGCACGGCTCGAGCCATTTATACTGCAGATGACGTCGACACTCTACGGCATCCCTCGAAGGACATCGACGTTATGACATCGAGCACAGCGCCCTCTGGTGTGGAATTTTCTTTTCCCGAAGCAGCAAAGCTGATGATACGAATATCTAAGATGAGGAATATGTGGGAAGAACATCCAATTGAAAGAACGTTACAGTTGGTAAGTAACTTGTTCTTCTGTACAGCGCACAGCAAAAACCACTGGACAAAATTGGACCAGGAACGAAACAACTTGGGCACAAAGCGTCGACTTGATATCCGGGAGCTGTCTGGGGTTACTCTTACGTTTCTTGACTGGTTTGGGGTAAATCCGTCCAGTAGTTTTTAAAATATTTGACAGAGAAGGGGGTGCCCCCGCTCCTTAAAACCTTGGCCTTGGTGCTTTTTACAGCAGAGAGGATGAGCAAGGCTAACAACGTTTGACTTGCTGGTTGGATGTGGTTGACATTTTGCAATCGAACAGTTGGTCAATAGCTCCACTGAGCTGGACATTTTGGGAACAATCTGGTAGAAAATGAAAAAGCTATTACAAAAGCATGAACACGCTGCTTTCAGCCTACTTGCATTAATTTTCCCATGGAGAAAAAGTGCAGTTTTTGAACAGCCGCAACGTGAAAACCATTTGGCAGATTTGGACCAAATAAGAAACAATTTGGGCACAAAGCATTGACTGAATTTCTTTGATTGGTTTGGGGTAAATCCATTCAGTAGTTTGTAAAATATTTAACAGAAAACAGGGCGACCCTTGCTTCTTAAGACCTTTATATCAGTCTTGGTGCTTTTCAACAGAGAGGCTAATAACTTGTGACTTGCTGGATGGATTTGGAAGCCATTTTCTAAACCAAAGGCCTGTCAAGCCGCCCCAGCCCCCAAACTGGACACTTTGGGAGCAATTCATCAAACAATCAAAAAGTTATTAGGAAAAGAACAAAACACAGTTTTCAGCCTACTCCCATAGAGAAAAAGTACAGTTTTTGAACAGCCCTAGTGTGAACACAGCAGGGGAGATTTGGGCCAAACTTTGGAATGAACTCCCCCACGACCTTACAGAGTTCAATAACGTTTTTGACTTCAGAAATAGACTCAGAACGCTTCTGTTTATGTAGTCACTCCTAGAGGTACACTGATTTTTTTGAACCACAGAGATTATATGGCCTGGCCGTAGCTGCTATATAAATACCAATAACAATACCATTCTCATGAGGCTAGAGGTCGGTAGTGGGAAAGAAGACACCATAGGCCTCATTACGACCCTGGCTGTAGCTGTGCCAGTGAAAACGGCATGGCTGCCGCCATGGCAGTTTCTTTTCCGGCGCCTGGCAATGGGGAATGACTGGGGCATTACTTCCCTGGCGGTATTGGTAATTTCCCATAGCCAGGCGCCGGGAAAAATGACTCCCCATTCCCATTCAAGTACCATAGGACTCAATGGGAATAGGGAGGACGGATGCACCGGCACCATTAATAATGGTGCCGGTGCATCCGTCATCCGTCGAGTGGGTGCCTTTCTGCCCTCCAGGTCAGACCTCGTGGGCGGAAAGGTACCTGCTCGCAGAACTTGTATGCTGGTCCGGTACCGCACCAGCATACTTATAATGAGGCACCATGTGATGTTGGGGATTTAGGGAGTGGGTTGTAGAACATGTTCAGTTCAACAGGGGAAGGCTATGTGAATCTCACGAGATTACAGTGGCAATGCCGCAAGACGCCGTGCATCCGTCAAAGACAGCGAGCAGGTGCCTTTCTGCCCGCCAGGTCAGACCTGGCGGGCGGAAAGGTACCCGCTCGCAGAACTCGGAGTATGCCGGACCGTTACCGCACCGGCATATTCATAATGAGGCACCATGTGATGTTGGGGATTTAGGAAGTGGGTTGTAGAACATGTTCAGTTCATCAGGGAAGGCCGTGTGAATCTCACAAGATTACAGCGTCAATGCCGCAAGACGCGCTCAGGAAAAAATGTGCGTCACAAATCAATGAGTGATTGGGGCTAATGGGAGAGGGTTATGTAGGGAAAAAGCAAATGAGTCAATTGAGAGGCCCCAGAAAAAAGAGAAGAGGGATACATGTTGAGTGCCTGTGAGTACATGGCAGGCATTTTAATTCTGAGCAATGTTTTATATTATCGCAGGAATCAGCCAACCACCACTCTACCGCAGGAATGTCTGTTATTGGAAATTATGCCTCTGAAAGTACCACAGGAATAAAGAGTTAGAAATTAAAGTTTAACATCTATAGTGCATGCATCTACTGGCCAGGGGGCAATGGGTGTTTGGTAACAAATTAATAGTGTGACATGGTCAGTGGGCAAGGCTAGTAGGCCCAATAGAAAGATATTGGTGCAACTTGTACAGAGGCCATGGCCGAAGGCCATAGCTAGTGAGACCTCAAGAAACTATGCAACATGTTCAGCCGTGACCATTGACAATGGCTGAAGACCATGGCTAGGTGGCCCAATAGAAAACTATTGGTACAACATGCACAGTGGCAACAGCAGAAGGCCATGGCTAGTGGTCCGTGAGGCAACTAAGTCATAG
This sequence comes from Ambystoma mexicanum, assembly GCF_040938575.1. Taxonomy (NCBI): domain Eukaryota; kingdom Metazoa; phylum Chordata; class Amphibia; order Caudata; family Ambystomatidae; genus Ambystoma; species Ambystoma mexicanum. Next base: position 849,718,645 of record NC_090936.1, on the reverse strand, counting down.
CAAAACCCTTTAAATTCTGTGAAAAACCATTTGTTAAGAGAGAGTTAAGGTGATCAGATTTAACGCAACAAACCCACTGAAATTCAGCACTCACATTTCAAGTCCCCTCACAGAAGAAAATTCATCATGCAAACCAAACCATGATAGGGGATAGTGACCACGAGCGGGCCAGGGAGGAAAAAAGGCAATTGAGAGGAGTGGGGGGACCATGGAAAGAGGAGGGGGGGCGCTTGGTGATTGCCTGTAAGGACAGGGAAGAGTTTGGGGTTTTCAAGCGGTATCAGGAATATCAGGGTAATCCTGTGGGCATGGGTAGTTCAATGCCACTATAGGCTTAGTTTAGTTCATTGACATTATTGAGGGAATATCTGGGGACTCCTATGGGAATGGGCAGAGAGTGAAATAAAAAGTCATTTTATTCCTGCAGTGATCACATCTCTTAGGCAGGGGGCAATGTGTCTCTTGACTGGAGGTCATGGCTATTTGGTCAGCCCAAAGAAACCTATTGGTGCAACATGTCCGGAGACCTCAGCCAAAGGCATTGCTTAGTGGGCCCAGAAGAAACCGATTGGTGCAACATGTACTGTGGCAAGGGCTGACATCCTGACTTCAATTGTCTCCTCTAATGGCTCTTTGCTTGAAAATGTGTCAGCCCTTTGTTAGATGTTTGAATTCGTATATTAGAGATACCTCTGACTTGCTGCTAAAATGTGAGGGATTTGTTTGGGAATCTTCTCATATTTTGGTCTCCCTTGATGTGGTATCCCTTTATATGAGTATTAAACATAAATATGGCCTTCGGTTACATGTCTTTATATCTTGGTAATGTATAACGAGTGCTCATATATCAAATCTTTTATCTTGAAAACCTTTATAGTGAATGCATTTCTTTTGGGTGTGTCCCCCCGAAAATCCCATTTCCCACCCCTTAAAAACCATCTCGACCATTTCACAACATTTTTTAACCGTTTACACCACCCTAAATACATTCACTATAAAGGTTTTCAAGATAAAAGATTAGATATATGGGCATTCGATTTACAGGATTTGATATAAACACTGTACACCATGGCTGTATTCTTGCATGCAAGCCTTTTCTGGATGGACTCTAGGTCCATCAGTTTCCAACAACAGAATAAAATGTATGTATGAATGTTTCAATTTTGTCTCAAACACAATATCTTTTTGTTTGAGGGGAAGTACTACAAATAAACTATTGGTACTGCAATGGACTCATTTATGGCTCCCACTCATGCTAATGTATATATGGGCTGGTGGGAGGAGACACTGGCCTGGTCTGAACAGTATGATATGGACATGAACCATGTGATACATTAGTATTGATTTATAGATTACCTATTCATCATCTTGGATGGCTCTATTGATTTGTTACATGATTATGTTGGTTGTTTGAATGTTAATATTTTTAATTCTTTAAACACTACTGCCAGCTATGATGAATAGGTTTTCATAGACGTGAAATTTACTACTGAGAAGGTTTGTTTGGTTTCAACTTTATTTAGAAAACCCACATCTTGTAATTAACTGCTGCATGCTGAAAGCTATCACCCCAAGGCTTTGAAAGAGTATTCCTTATGGTGCGTTTCTGCAGGACAAGGGAAACTGCTCCACAGAAACTGATTTTAAGCCGGAAGGCAAAAAGATTGGAGATCGCTTTTCATGCAACTGATTATTCTTATGGGTCATGGGTGACAGATGTAAAATACTTAGCATGAAGCCTAAATCTGAGAATGATGGGATTATCATTTTCATTACCAGATGTGCCGCACAATCAAGGGCTGTAAGAAAGATTTGAACTAAACATTGGCCTATTTTAACAAATGATAAGGATTTGTATACAGTACTTACCAATTCTCCCCAAATCACATTCTTCAGAGCTTGCAACCTGAAGGACAATATTGCACCCAGCATGCTCAGAAATTTGGAACCCATCCATGCAGATTGACTATTTAATATCAATAAACCGAATTAATTTTATAAGTGCAATAAGTGCAAAATGTGTGAACATGCCATGGTGGGCAATGAGTTCATTATGGGCAACAGAGAATTTGGAATATTCAGCGTGTCATTACTTGCATCACTACATTTGTAGTCTAATTAATTGAATGCCCTTGTACATTAAGATATATTGGCCATTGTAGCTTAGAATTTTACCGCACTGTAGGGTTATCGAGAATGGTGATATAAATTACCCTCTGGCATTGCACTTTCAGGAATTCCACAATAGTGATGCTGCATTGATGTCTTTACTGCCCTTGTACGTGTTGAAGAGCAAAGTGAAAAGGCATTAGAGAATTAAGATTGCGATAGTGGGAATAGGGACTGATTATTCAGATGAACACTATGAAACCTAGAGGTCATAATCTGGATGAGAACATTACTTCTTTTAGGTTAATTTTCTATATTTTGACTATCTGTATTTAGGTATCTGCAGTATGAATTTTAGGAGATAACCCTTTGTAATTGTTCTGTATTTTGAAATTAGTCCCTCTATGGCTGTATTGGTGATTGTTATTTAACACATGGGAACAATTTACTTAAACCAATTTTGTTTTTTTTTGTACTGATGCTACTCTCTTTTAAAACCATGTTGCCCTTGAAGTTGTTACAGATTTGCACATTATGATTTGATTGGCTCATATTAATTTTTGCACTTGCCCTTCGGCTTGTAAATTTGATGTTGAATACTTGATTTTTAGAATTTTCGTATCTGTGAATATTACAAGCATATGAATAGATTTGTGATTTTAAATTGATTTGTCATTATTATGTTCAATGTTTTTTGCATTGAAGGTGTATTTAATCTCCTTCCCAATTTGGCGCTCATGTTAGCTGTTTATTTGTGTGTCACTTTTTTTGTCACATGATTTCCTTGCAGGAGTCAGGAAATGAGGATTCGGCTTGTATAGTTGGAAGCCATTATTGTAACAATGAAACCTGTGTGGGACGGAACATGTGGCATTATGCTGTACTCTTCATGTGTTTACCCTCTGCCCATGATTTAAAAATTGACTGTTGTCATTTGACAAATATTTGTAAATAAACAGCACTTTTTAGCACTTTAAGAACGTGTGCCTAGGTGTTTGCTCTGAAACCGGTAGCTGCGTTGTGGATTTTCAGCACGTCAGCAAGGTTCCTCTATTCATGGTCTATATCGGAATGGCTTCCTGTCCTGACCCGGTGGCACCCAATGCTTTTTATCTGAGGCTGTGCGTTTATTGACTGGAAGGGTTTTTGAAGTTTGATATATTGATATATGTGTGTATATATATATATATACACACGGGTATGGAATTTAGGTTAAAATATTTTATCAATTGTGAGACTCCGTTTGTAGTGTATGTTTTAACATGCCCCTGCCGGAAATGGTACGTGGGATCCACTACACGTGTACTTAAGCTCCGTATTTTACAGCATCTCAGAGCGATTAAGAACTTTGACCCCACGTATCCTATGGCCAAACATTTCAGGCAGGAACACGACAGTGATGTTCATTTGCTTACATTTTTTGCTGTGGCTCATGTACCGATTGATCCGAGAGGAGGTGATCGCACTCTGAAATTGAGACAACTGGAAACCAGGTTTATCCTGGACTTTGACACTAAGTATCCCAATGGACATAATGTGGATGAGGAGTTACATACTTTTGTGGGAACGTAATTATTCTGTTTCTTTATGCGCCTACACACACCTCTCCTTTTCTCTTGCTCTGTGTTATTTGATCCTGGTCCCTTGCCACTATATACTGCTTCTCCTTTTGTTTATTTGGATTTTGGCCCTGGCCTGGAATTGGTTGATTTATCTAATTTGCAATTTTTCAAGTTGTCCAACTTTTTTAATTGTTCAGTTGGTCTATGTTGGCTGTCTTGCCCTTTTCTGATGTTTAGGGGGTTTGAATTTTGGGGGTACACGATTGTATCTGTACTCTGTAATTCTGGTTTTTTTTTTTACATTGCTTTTTTCATTGCAAATTGCCTTTACCTTTCCCACAAGCTTCAATATTGCATTTTGCACTAGCACTTTATGATTACCAAACCTTTCTGCCTATCTAATGCTGCTAGAGTCATAAGTTTACAATCTAATGCACTTGCACTTTACATTGCAGCCTGCAACATGTCTTTATCTTAAAGGTCGCACATATTGACTGTCCTCAAACTGTCAACAGAGTGTTTATATTAGACAGCATTATCTTGTCCCAGCTGTGTTTTCTCCATGTATTATAATCATATTGCCTTAGTGAGCTAGACATGCACACGCTTTTTATATATATATATTTTTTATATATTTTTTTTAGCTATTGCCTGCATATATTTTTTTATAAGCTTACATAGGAACGCATTTGCACTCTATGTCACAGCTGTGGACTGCTAATTTTTGCTAATAATCTGTGCTAATTCTTGCTTTGAATGAAATTTGTTGACATCTATCTCACTGCATGTCCTTTTATTATATTTCTACGTGTTTGGTGCTGTATTTTAATGTGCTATTGATTTTACTGCTATTTTTAACCTGTTCTTTTTATGGTTAATGCAGTCTTCTGTTACACTCTAAAATGGCCGCCATGTTATTGCGCCAAACTGTTAGCTTGTGCTGGTAGGCAACATGGAAGAAGGACCCATTGTTAATATCTACTCTCATTGTTTTCATGTCTCCCTAACGTGATCAAGCGCTCGGAGAAGCGCAAAACGCATCGTTAAGGACACTGCCCTGGCGTTCTGTTCTGTTTGCTGTGTGTTCTTTGCCTACTATTTTTAACCATCTATTAAACTAGTTTTTCTGTTACTTGGATTCGAGTTTGCTACTTTGTTTACTGGGACCTGCAGACCTCATGCTTGGCGTGCAGTTTTTTCCTTCATCCATGACTTAACGATATATATATATATATATATATATATATATATATATATATATATATATATATATATATATATATATTACACGCAGGGGCTGCAATGGAGGATAATGGTCCAGCGCCCTCTTTATTTATTTATTATTAACGCGCCGAAGCCCGCAGACATCAGGGCGCACACAGACACACTTCGCTTGGGCCGATAACTTGGTCTGCCAGGTCGTTATCCCCCGTTCCGGACCCTGGAACGGGGATGAACGTCACATTAGTCCCATTAGCATAACACAAAATGCTAATGGGAATGTTGGAAAAACGTATTGACTCTATGTACTTTACTGAGAAATTTAAAGTAGATGGAATCTATAAGATTTTTTATAGCTCTATTTTTTAACTGTGAAAGGTGGTTCCTAAAGGAAATGTTTTGCAGGAGAGGTTTGAACGTAAGGTGAGGAGGGAAATGAGGGAAAAGCGACCAAGCACTAATATGGAGGGGCAGGTGGACTGGGGAAGATGTTGCGCGTGTGTTACTTCTAAGGTAGTGGGCAGTGTTTCTCATGCTCCTTGATTACAGCTTACACACTTCCTCTACCTCATCTTCTTGGTCCTCTTCATTGTCTTTGTGAATACTGTGCTTTTTTTGTTGTGTGGGTCCTCCAGCTGGTGGTGGTGGTGGCTCTTGGGGAGGAGGGATGGCAATAGCTGATGCCATTTTTAAGATTAATAGCAGTTTTGCTAATATTCTTCCTAGTATGTGCTTTGTACTAGATTGTTAATGGATAATGAGTAAGAATATGTGTAGGAGCTATGCAAGGGTACATTTTGAGCTTGAAAGTTCCTAGATCAGTAGAAAATGCAGTTCCAAACTGTCCTTGTAAATTGGACTAAAATGTTGCTATATTGGGGTAAGTATGATATTAGTAAGTTGTAGGAAAATAGCATGCACCCTAAATACCCATGGAGTTCCCTGAAAAAACATTATGGTTAAGTTGCACCAATAAAACCTATATAATTCACTGAAAAAACTTTGTTAAAGGGACTTTACGGTTAAGTTTCACTAATAGAAACCTTTGAAATTCAATGAAAGAACTTTGTTAAAGGATCGTTATGGTTAAGTTGCACTAATAAAAAGCTAGGAAATTCAATGAAAAAACTTTGTTAAAGGGACGTTATGGTTAAGTTGCACTAATACAAACCTATGAAATTCAATGGAAAACATTGTTAAAGGGACGTTATGGTTACAACTAAAACTGGAAAACCTTAGAAATTCGCCAGTTATGGTAAGCTAAGCAACCATAACTTGCGCCACCACCGTGCACTGCTAAGACTAATACCCAGGACATCAAAGATGACATCACAAATGTAATTGAAAATGTAGAAACTCTAGGAGTGCAACGGCCAATAGATCAATCTTTGATTTTCCTAGTAAATGGTGTATCAACGAAAGACAAAATAATATGGCAACAACTAGTAGACCTAAACAAATTTAGAAAAGCCCTACAATATCTTAAAGAGAACAATGAGTACTACAAACCCGTAAACATTGAACAAAACTTAAGGGAAACCACCGAAATAATTCAGGATTCCTCACCAACTGGCCAATTTGAACTTGTAGTTCCTATTACGGCATCCAATATTTTAGACCATTGTACAATTTACCCACTACACTCCAAAGACACCATATACAATGTACTAGAAACATATCAAATTCATCAAGCCAAAGGATCTACAATCAGCATATAGGAAAAAAAGTGTAGATGCACAGGCCTTTCCTCAACTCTTTCCTACAGGAAAAGGGGGAAGATATGATGAAAGATGCACACAAATAACATCATCAGAATACTGCTCTTTACAAATGTATTCTGAAGACCCCAGATTCAGACAAAATGTTGAATACATAGTCCACCTCCTGTTGGAAAGTGAACTAGCAACTCTATGTTATGGAGTTGCACACACATTGAAAACAGGTTCCAATTGTTTAAACATGTCTGCTACCCAACTACTTCAGAAGATAAAAGACAAAGATTAAGTTTTGCAGTCAAGTATCACAAATCTCTTGGCAAACATGCGTGGTACAAAAGAATACTGGTTCCGATTTCACGCTGATGTTTGTGTATGCTGAGGAACCCTGGCCCAGCTACATGGTTTGTCACTTTAAGATGTGCAGAATATGCATGGGAGGACTTGCACAACTTACTACGCATAGCAAACCAAAACATAGAAGGGATACACATAGAAACACTAGGAGAACTCTGCTCTCTTGACCTTGTAAATGTATCGAGATACTTTCACCACCACTTTCTTGCCATGTTACACTTCATCTGTAATAAAAAATATTCCTCCCCTCGGAGAAGTGGAACACTTCTTTTGGAGAAAAGAATATCAATCCAGAGGAGCACCAAACATCCACATGCTTTTGTGAATAAAAAATGCTCCTAAATTTGGTCATGACAGTGATGCCACTGTTTTGCAGTTTATTCACAAATATATCATCTGCAACATCCCTTCAGAAACCACACATAGTGAACTACATACACACATTTTACGCTTTCAGAAAACATAAGTGTGGCAAATACTTCTCACGCAGATATAAAAACAACGGTAAATACTACACCAAATGCCGCTTTGGTTTACCTAGACCAGTTTCAGCAAAAGGACAAGTAAACAGCTTCATGTCTTCTGTTAGACGCAGTGTGAAAGGCAAATTGCCTAAAAACACATACTGCATTAAAATAAACAAAGCTTCAAAGTATATCAATGATTACAATGCAATCATTGCCCTCTTGTGGAATGCAAACATAGATATACATTATATTGCAGACGATTCCACTGCTGTAGCAAGCTATGCCACAGCCTACCTAACCAAAGCTGAGGAAACAGAGCTGAAAGACCTATGGGATGACATATCATCTGACAAAACGCTGTCACAAAAATTGTACAGCTTTGGCATAAAAATGCTCTCCCATAGAGAATGTGGATGCTATGAAGCTGCAGACAGTTTAACAGGCATAGCCTTATATGGCAAATCTGAACACAGTCTGGCTAAGCCTTGGTCCTGCTGCAACCAGAACAAGAGTGCTGAAATCAACCAAGACATAGAAACAATAGCCAAAAATGATCCCAACATCCAGGACATTTTGAAAAACAATGTGTTGGACACATCCTACCCAATCCGAAGTACTGCTTTGGCAAACATGTACCTCTACCACACAGCCCAACATTTCTCCTGCAAGAATAATGTTAAACCAGATGAAAAAAGTGAAAAAAAACATGGTCTCAACTTGTGAATGGAGCCTCATCAAACTTACCAAACCCAGCTTAAGTAATCATATTAAGTTATCGTTTAAATCTCCTTAAGATAGAGAACTTTACTACATGTTCCTACTCCAACTTCAATTTCAAGCAATACAAAAAACATGTTGGACAATGAACGTCAACAAGAGGAAAAAGTTAAAGTACAACTAAATGAAGACACTCCTGAGGGCAGTCAACCTTCTGTTACAGGAAGCCAAGAACCACTTGAAGAGCCACTCATAGTAAATGAAATAGCATTAGCCATGACTGAAGTAGAAAATACCATGTATCATTATAAGCAATCACAAGAAAACTTGGCACTGCTGAAATCGCAACTAAATGATCAGCAATTTAGCATTTTCCTAGATGTGACTAAAGAATTTGAACATGGTTTGCAGCATGAAAGTAAAAGTTATAGCTGTCAAAATTATAAACCTGTACTCCTCTATGTAAGTGGTGAATCTGGTTCAGGCAAACCATTCTTAATAAATATCATCAGAAAATTCCTACAAAAGTTAACAAACATCAAACTTTCAGCTGTTGTAACAGCCCCCACAGGTTAAGCTGCTTACAACGTAGGAGGTGTTACTTTACACCGATTACTGCTCCTTCCAGTAGAACACCAATATAATTAGAGTACTACAAACTATCAACAGAAGCTGCTACTGAACTACGCAGAATTCTGAAAAAAGTGAAAATGCTCCTAATAGATGAGTTAAGCATGGTCTTCAACCTAATGTTGGCTTTAATTCACCTCAGATTACAAGAAGTCCTTAAAACGGACTACGAAGAACTCTTTGGAGGAAAACACGTTATTGTTTTTGGAGATCTCCTACAACTAACACCAGTGAAAGATGAACCTATTTTTAAAAACTTAGGACGCAAGCAATGCTGCAACACACTTGGCAGCATAGGAAATGTAAATCTCTGGCAACATTTCCAATCCAGAGAACTAACTCAAAACATGCGTCAGTCTGTAGACCTCACCTATGCTAATATTTTGATAAGCATTAGGACTGGTCTTCTTTCTAAAGATGCACAATCTATCTTAAAAAGTAGACATGACACATCTGCTCCTGAGGTCATGGAACAATTAGCAAAATAACATGGAAAAATGTTGTCCTTAATGTCCTCCCTAGCAAGCTGTATGCCATTCAATGAGACAAGGTTAAAAAAAGAAATGCAACCAATAGTGCATATAAGCTCCACAGACAAACTCATGGCATGACACCCCCTATGTGTCAAGAAGCAAGAGCATGACTAAATAGCTTAGAAAAATGTATCTCCAACACAGCTGGTTTTGAGAAAATGTTAACATTGTGTTTAAACTGCAGAGTAATTCTGAAACATAACCTTGACGTGGAGCAAGGTTTAGTCAATGGAGCAATTGGTACAGTTGTTGGCTTCCAAATGTATTCATAAGTCAACAACATTCAGTTTGTCAACATCCACTTTGACAAACTTTCAGAAGTTAAATGGATAGGACGCTCAACAACACGATTCCTTCTTTTCAAAGATATTTATGTACGCAGACAGCAATTCTCTCTGTCTCTTGACTATGTAGTCACTATTACCAAATCGCAAGGCCTAACCCTAGATCAGGCATTGGTTGACATTGGCAGCACAGTCTTTACAGAAGGTATGAGTTATCTAACACTGTCACGTCTACGTACACTCGAATGACTATTTCTAGTCAATTTTGATACAAACAAAGTCAATGCTGACATTCCTTGCATCATAGAGTACAACAGACTATGTGCACTCTACACAACCCATCTCAATATGTACCCTGTTCCTGAAAAAGGTAAACCTTTTAAAAGAACAGCAATGCAAACAGAACTTATAAGAGATCTCCCAACAGTACCACCAAAGAAACTAAAAACAACTGCTACTCCATCAAGTAGTACAACCACATAACTATCTAATGCAAACACAAGTGCACACCCAGCAGCAGAAACAAACAGAAGTATGTCTTCTAAAAAAACAAGTGGAGGTCCAGCAAATGACACAGACACAGAACTCTCCGGTTCATTTACATGTTCCAACACAACTGGTGGATATTGCTATGCAAATGTAGCAATCAATCTTCTGTTCCAATTGCCACCAATTGTGAAAATCATTTACGGGAATGGCTCAGACCAGTTGTGTTTGCAAATACCCATCCTTCATAGAAATGCAACAAATAATCCTGACAACACTTACAGTGTCTCTGGAATAAGGCAAGAATTGGACTACTGTGCAGGAATGGTAAAATTCACCATAAACACAAAGGAAGATCCACAAGAATTTGTAATGTACTTATTGCAAGTACTAGAAAGCAGAAATATGCCTATAAATGAAATCTTCCAGATATTATACATGTGGAAGCATTCATGCACTCTCTGCAACCATCTTGCACAAGAGCAGATCTCTAATGAACGATTTGGGTATGTATCTATACCTAATTGTGAATCCATTCCATTTCATCAGTTGGTGCAAAATGCAAATCATGGCATATTATGCACGGTTTGCAATTAAGACAATCGTTCCACCTTTCACATAAACTCACATAGCCAATATGTAATAGAAATGCTTTTAAGGTACAACCTAGATGGTACCAAAAACAACTGCAAGCTTACTAGTTTCACACACGGGCAAGTATCTCTTGGCAAGAAAACATTTACAACAGTAGGCATAATACACCACACTGGTGCCACAACCACTGCAGGTCACTATACTGCACACATTAAAAAAAGATGTGGTTTGTTTGAATGCAATGACACTTCCATTACTCTAAAACATAGATTACCATTAAATCTAACAAATGCATACTTAATATTCCTTAAACCTAAATGTAGTCACTGACCGGTATCTAACTACATCCATAGTGCTACAATGCTGTTTTTGAAATGGAAAACAGGTTCAATATGCCAACAGATGTAAATTTAGTACATTGTTGCTAATGCTATATAGATGTGTTCCCCAATGACCCAACGATTATGCAAACAGAAACAACAACTCTGCAAAACACACACTGATGTTCTTTAACCCATAGTACTTAGAATGTTCTGATTATGAGGGTCTACAAATGTTAGTCACTTACCTGTAAAACTGCTATCAACAGTTAGAATATGCCACCTGGTATATAACTGCAGCCATACTACTCCAATAGTACATTTGAATAGCAAAATAGCTAGAGTACACCAACAGGAATACAAGTGCTTCAAAACATACCCTTAAAAACTTTAAAAGTATCAACGGTTAGAATACACCAACTGGTATCTAACTGCAACCATAGTACTTCAATACTACTTTTCAATAGCAAAATAAGTAGAATACACCAACACGAATCAAAGTGCTTCAAAACATATACCTTCAAAACTCTAAAACTATCAACAGTTAGAATACACCAACACCAACTGGTATCTAACTGCACCCATAATACTGCAATATTAGTTTCAAATATTAAAATAGTCACAATCCACCAACAGGAATCAAACTGCATCAAAACAAACCCTTGAAAACTGCACCACTATAAACAGTTAAAATGCGCCAACTGGTATCTAACTGCAGCCATACTACTGCAACGCTACTTTTCAGTAGTAAAATAGTTCTGTTACACCAACAAGTATTAAACTGCTTCAAAAAATGACCTTCAGTACTATAAAAGTATCAACGGTTAGAATACACCAACTAGTATCTAACTACATCTGTAGTACTGCAATGCTCCTTTCAAATAAAACACTGTTTCAATATGCCAACAGATATCTAAATACTTCAAAATAGCTTTAAAAAAAGAGACCACCTGCACTTTTGAAAAGCAAAACACTTAGACCATTACAATTCTTCCTACTGCAACGCTGCGTGTAACAACACATACACTTATTTGTGAACCTTAAACATTCCTTTAAGTACTGCACACTTCAAACAAACATAGTGTGACATGTAACATCAAATAAATGTACTAGGTTTTTTAAAATCCTACATGGATTTCTTTTCCCAACGACCCAATGAATATACAAACAAAAACAGCAACTGTGCAAAATGCACAGTAATGTTGCTTGAAACATAATTCTTGGAATGTATTATTTATGAGGGTCTAAAATGTACATGAACATGTGAAATTGCATGCAATGCGACATTGTGAACTATCTTACCTAACATATTACTCAGAGAAAAAGAAGCAAAGATTTCTCCTGCATTACCATGTACAACAAAATCAACCTGTACACCGAATGGTACATCAATCATAAGTACCATTTCCACTTCAATAGTATTGTGTCACTATGTTAGAAAAACTATACACTGCCCACACACTATGCATAATTACTATACACACATTATTATATTGGTTGTTTCCAATGGCCCAATTCCATTTCTGTACACATATATTACAATGGTTGTGACCAATGGCCAGATTCTTGGGTGCATGGCCGTATTATGCTGTGGTGGTCATGCCACTGCCTAGATTCTCGGGTGCATGGCCTACTTTTTAACCTATGCAAACATCCTCATATAATCTACATTCATCTCCCTGCCCTAATAAAGCCTGCTTGCAGTCCCCAGATAAGCTGCCCGCCTAAGACTCAGTCCCCAGAGTACCGCAGTGTCTGCAGACTGCCGCGCTCTGCACGTTCATCTTCCACCTAAAGAAATAGCCCCATATCATCTTTATTTCACTCCCTCGTCCTTCCCAGCCCCTCTTTCCAACACCAAATGACCCAAAACATGTTTTCCAGCCCTGTTCCCCACCACACTGTCCGCGGACAGCCGCGGCCTGTCCGCGGATAGAAAATGGCGGGCGTTCGGAAAAATATGACGCACATCATGCTTTTCACAAACCAATCAGTGGGCACGTCGGGTGTCCACAGACATCACATTGCTCCCTAGACCAATCGGAAGGCTGTCCGCGGAGCGAACAGGAAAGTGAGTCCACGGTCCGAACACAGATATCACAGATTTTCTTTGACCTACATTTCATCCGTTTTAAAGAAAATTACTGGACGGATTTACACCAAATTTACAAAAGCACACTTATGGGAACCAAGCCGCCACTCCTGCTGCAAATTTGGTGAAAATCCATCCAGCGATTTGGGCTGTAGGCAAGTGCAAAATGTATTGTCCATTGCGTCTATGGAAAAAAGAAATGTGGGAGCCCCCTATAACTGTGGCCCCCCTTGACGAAACCTCACCAAACTTGGCATATTCAGACCGGGCTATATACTTTTTTGGCAAAGGTTGATAAGGATTCATCCAGGCGGAGCGAAATTATAAGCTCCCCAAAAATTGCTCTTCCTATGAGTTGAGCAACTTATCCATAACCATAACCTTAACGGCTCAACCCTTAGGAAGAGCACTTTTTGGGTGGCTCATAACTTTGTCCCGCCTGGACGACTCCTCACTTTGGAAAACCTGCAAATAGCCCCATCAGATTGATTTTGCAAAGTTTGATGAGGTTTCATCCAGGGGGGGCAAAGTTATAGGGGGGTCCCAAAATGTGTTTTTCCTCATAGATACAATGGAAAAAATAAATAAATTGCTCACACCTACAGCCCAAACTGCTGGACAGATTTTCACCAAATTTACAGCAGGAGCGGCAGCTTGGTCAGGAAAGCGTGCTTTTGTTAATTTGGTATACATCCATCCAGTCGTTTATTTTTTAAACGGCCAAAAAGTAGGTCCAAATAAATGTGTGATATCTGGGTCCAGTCCACAGACTCACTTCCCTATTCAGTCCGTACATGCCCACAGATTGGTTGCTTAAAAACATGAGCTGCATCAGATATTTTGAAACGGTCGCCATATTGGATTCGGAAACATCGCCCGTACTGCACGGACATTGCAGTAAAAACATATTGAAAACCACAACATTGCACTTGTAAAACTAATGAAACAATCTCTGGGGAGGTAAGGGGTGATGAGGATGGGATGGGATATGACTATAAAAAGCAACAAAACAGGTGGTTTTCCACCTTCAAAGTCCGCAAACAGCTCAGGTGTTTATACACCTTGGAGGCACTGTCATCTGAAGGCACTTATGGATGAGGACTTCAGGGTTTGCTCCAGAGGGTAAGTCAAAACTCCTGGACATGCCTCTTGATGGGCATGATATCTTCAGGGCTGAGCCAGACAACTCTTTGCCAATGTTATAGTCGTCCAAGGCCACAGCAAAGTCCCTGACCCTCTGCTCCTGCTGCTCTGGGTAAATGGTTTTGGCCCTTCTCCTCCTATGCCCATCGCGGCAAGCACATCCTCCAGTAAGCAACAACTGTGCCGTCCTTCCTATCAGGGTACAGGTCGTGGAGCCGTAAAAGGAGGAATTGCCTCCGGTTTGGTGCCTACAGCCCCATTGGGCATGAAGCCCCTGTGAACAGGACTTTGTACACAGTTCCACAGTGGGGAGAAGAATGTCCCTGTTCGGCAAGGAGTGACATCGCACCACGTCTGACACCTGGGCCTTGCAGGATGTGAATCAGTCTATTTGCTCCCTTTTCTCCAATGACCTCCAGACCAACCCAGATCCAGCTCCTATTGGAGGAGGTTTGCCAGCTTGATGGGAAGGGTGCCATAGAACTGGTGCCCCGATCTGAAAGAGTTAGAGGCTGGTATTCTCTATATTTTCTGGTTAAGAAGGAGGACAGGATATTTGGCGTGAGTTGTGTAATTTCTTGTGGTGACTGAGAGATAACCTTCTGAAAGGGGGTTGCTATGGCAAACCTGGCTTTAACTGACAGTAGTCAAGGATGCATCCTTGAAGGTCTGGGGTGCTTACCTGCAAGATCTTATGGTGAGCAGACTGTGGTCCCTCCTCAGAGTCCTGCGAACAAAACTACTTGCCGGAAATTATGGTGATCAGGTTTTCCCTGGTTGCCTTTATCTCCATACAGGGCACATTTGTACTGGTCCTGATGGACAACACAGTGACTGTGCATTACCCCAACAAGTGAGGTGGTTAAGTGTTCTTGCCTCTGTGCAGAGAAGCAATGCGACTGGTTCTGGGCGGTTATAGGTCATAGAACCGAATCAAAAGGATCGAATGACAAAAGGGTTGAGACAATTCAACTGACACAAAGGATCGACATTCCCCCCAAACCCCTGTTTTCGGTGTAAAAACACCCTTTTAGAGGTTCTAGAGCTAAACTAGAGCAACAAAATAATAATATACTTTAAAAAAAATATTTTTTTCGATCATTTGGTTTTCGGTCAAATGCACTCTCACCTTTTGCATTCGATCCTTTTGTTTTTGAAACTTTAACTGGACACCGTTCTGGGCTCTGGAGCGCAAGGTGTCGCTGATATCGGTCCATCTGGTGGCATTAATGAACGGGACACTTTCTTTTGTGAGGACGCGACATTCCTTCCTAATTACTCAATACCCACTATCCTTGTCTGGAATTTCAAGGTCTGTAGTGATCAGTGCCATCCCCGTAAACTGGTGATTAAAATTCAGAGTGACATTCCAGACGAGGATATGACTCTGTCACTCCGATCGAGACATAAGTACAATATAGACTGTCTTCCTATTTCAATATTTCTAGTGACCTTAACCTGATTTTTATTTTTATTCTCCTTGAAAAAAAGATTTTGTTTGCAGTATGTGATGTATGAATGAAGGTTGCATAGGGGCATTCCTCTTTTTCCTATCCCTTATAGATAGGCGGCACACCATCCGCTGCCCAGGGAGAGATCCCACATAAGGATAGGGACAGGGTGTTCTTCTAGTAGGGATAGTCTGTATGAGGCTGCAAGATTATGTATTAGATACTTGCTGTTAAAGCAGTTAAATTGTTCTCCATACACCGTTCCTTAGTAGTAAAACGTTGACTTTAATGGTTGGAAAGTAGGCAAGACTAATAGTCTATAATATATTTAGCCCTAGGTGTCTTCGGAATGGCAAGTGCTCCATCTGAACCTTTGGCAGTCTAAACCTTCATAATTGTCTTCTGAGAGGCTGAAATACCAGGAGTGGATCTTGTCAGACGAGGCAGACCACAACATCAATGTATGCCTGCAGGTGGCATTTATTCACGATTTGGTGCAGGGAGAGGATCTGGACCCTTTTCCCTGTCCTACTTCCTCCATTTTGGATTATCTTCTTGTTCTAGCCTGTACAGGTCTGCAGATTGGCACTGTGAGGGGGTAAGTGGCTGCTATTTTGGCCTTTAAGACAACCCTGGAATGGGTTTCTTTCTTCACAATTCCTCCCATTATGCAGTTCTTACAGGAGTTGTACGACCAGTTTCCCCCATGCCAATTTGTTGTTCTGGTGTGGGATTTCAATTTAGTGTTGACGGGCGTTACATTTGAACCACTGCATTCATTTTTATTAAGATTACTTGCCCTTACGGTGGTCTTCATGGTAGCCATTATTTGCGTGAGATGGATGAGCAAGCTCCAGGCATTGTCTGTTAAACCTCCTTTTAAAGAGTTTTTTTAAAGAGTAGGTGACGTAGCTAGTGAGGTCTTCCTTCCTTGCTAATGCAGTCTCTGATTTCCATCTTTCTCAAAAGATCCATCTCCCTATGTTTTTCCTCTGCTGCATGCTTCTAAGTCACTGGAGCGATTGCATCAGCTGGGCATTGTGCGGGTACTCAGCTACTGCTTCTCTCATACAAAGGACGTCAGGGAAGATGACCAGCTTTTTGTGAGTTATGCTGGTGCCCATGCTGGTAGGGCTGTGACTAAATAGACCCTTTCATGGTGGATCATTTTTTGCATTTCTGAATGCTGCAATCTGGCTGAGAGGACTCTGGGTTCATTCAACCAGTGGATGGGCTACCACCTCTGCCTTGCAGAGGGGGGTCCTTGTCTAAGACATTGGTCAGTCTGGGATGTGGGCCTCATTGCACATGGTCATCAGATATTATTGCTTGGATTCTGTGTCAGAGCTGGATGCTTGTTTGGGCAGAGCAGTCCTCCAGAGATTTCTGGTATAGGAGGTGTCCTCTCACTCTCTTCCCTCCTTCAGATCCATGTACTGCTTATGAAGTCTATCATAGATGAGGTAATGTTCTTTCTGATAGATGTTCCTTCCACGGATCCTCATCACCCTCTCTACCTGCCCCTCTAGACGGCTAGCTTGTATACCTTATCAGTTCTGCAATCCCTCGGCTGCTGAATGCTGGGGAGAAAGGCGTAACAGTTGCCTTGGGATGTGATGCCTTGATATACACTGGCACTGACATAATTTCTGGTGTGGAATGCGAAGAGTCGTCGAATGTTGCCGACAAAGGGCCCTGCTGTGCCACCTGGTGGCAAAAAGATTTCTTAAAATCAGCTACGATGAACATAAGAGTTATAAAATGGATTCATCCAGTCGTAATCCTTGAGATATGTCTATATCAGTAAGGTGCTGAAAGGGTTCTATGTAAATTAATTGACACAATTTTTTGTCGCCCATTGTCCCACCCCTTCACTCCTCTCCCTATATACCCTATATATGTACACACATAGGCTGCCCAAAATTACCACAAAAAGGTGTTTCTATGAAACCACCAAATACCTGTAGGAATCTCTGGTAGCCAGCAGAAAACGAAGGTGAGGAACGGGTTTTCTTTTACCAACTTTCCCTAATTTTAAAGTATTATATTTTTATAACATTGTACCGTTCCAACTTGGTGCCGTATTATTATGATAAACAGAAATTCTGATTTCTTTTTTAAAGCACAGGAAAGTGCGTTGTACTAAAATCTCTGTATAAGTAGTACCTTTTTTGTAAAAGTGGATTTTTTAGTTTATTCTTATTTTAAAACATATCTGGAGAAACTCTTTTTCATTTCTAAAGAAAAGCAAATTCATTTCAATGAAAGCACATTCAAAGTGAGATAAGGTTCGAAATCAAAACCCAACAATACACAACCATAATTTCCACACTACCGATGCATTACATTTGAAATGATATCATGCATCCTCTATGACATCACAGATGACTTCAGTGACATCAACCATGATGGACGACCGCAACTGCACAGCAATTACCTGATTTATAGCATCACGACGAAATAAACTAACACATAATATTGCAGTTCATTGCACTGATCACTTAAATTAAAGCTAATTAAGAGTAATCAAAACTTGGATGGGGCACTTGCCTGTTTTTAAATGCGTTTCTATTTCCGAAGGCCACATCAAAAACAAGCCGGTGCCTTTCTTTATTCCTCATATTTAAAAAATCAAGGTAATGGATTCTTACACTTACAAACTCAAGGTTAGAACTATGCTTTACACACGACATAGCCCCTGTGCACCTGTTTGTGGGGTTGCATACATGTAGAGAAAAGTCTTCCTATGTGTCTGTGTAGAACTTTGACTAATATCATGTTGATTAAGTGCAACTAGGGTTATCCTTTGTCATTGTCTTGAAAGGAAATCTCATTCCACTTTTTCATGTGTCGTCATCTATGACAAACCAAAAAGCATAATGCATCAACACCTAGGTACATAGTAAATTAGTTCATAAACTGCCATATGTGTCTTTCTGCTGTTACATCAATGCCATAATGCGCTGAAAGTATGCATGTCTCAAGCAGTCTGCTGTAGAATGGATGGCATCACCTGGAAACAGATACCTGCGGCCTTCCAAAGCATCAGCCTTGGGAAAGCCAGAAGCATTTTTAATTAGAACAGGATTGCTCTAGTGAAACCCAAGTAAATTCCGAAGCCAACAGATAAACAGGACAAAATGAACGAAGACCACAAAGACGCAATTGTTTGAGCCAACATTATGCATTCTTCACCTGAGCACAGAAGAATGAATTAAAACATTCCATTGCTATATACCGGTACCAATTTTCATTGTCTATCCTTGAGATTCATTAAGAGATTGTAGCGCCTGCAGCAGGATTTACGAAATTAGGAAGTCTGAAAAGCGATGTTATGAGCCGAAAGAATCATATTACCACTTTGTAGCTACATAGGCGCTGATTGTATCAAGCGACCCTGTATTTCAGCACATGTTCTCTGTACGCATTTCTGCTCAGAAGTCGGCAGAAGCTGAACCAGTGCTTCTAGGGATCATGCCGAGTAAGGATGAGGATGACAGATGAGTTGAAAAGTTTACTGATGCATAAAATGAGGGCACTCCACGGGAAAGGGCTGCTGACATCGTAATGATCTTGAATTACACTTTGTTATGGGATCTTTCCGTAGACTGTATTAAGAGAACAATTGAGTCTGTGTGCAGCTTTCTACAGTAAGAGCAATTTGCATAAATGTACATTGAGGATTAGCTGCTTTTACTACTTATGAAACTCTTGTTCGGATAGTGGCACAGCCTCAAATGTTAATAAAAAACTGAAGGTTATGTAATTGGAAGATGTGACAAATGAACTGGTGTTTGTTACATTTCTTTAAATGTAGGAAAACCCTTGCTATTTCCTCTATTGTTAAAATAATTCTTTAAATCCATATTACATCACAGATTATGGATGGCATTTTATCATTTTAGATGCCCACCCTAAAGGCAACGTTTAACTTGTTTATATGTACATGTATATGTATATGTGGCCTGCGGACTGGTCATCCACTTCGGTGCATGTGTCTTGATAAGAGTGGACTTGAGATTAATTTGAGAGATGTTCTAGTCCACTCATATCAAGGCAAATGCACAGAAGTGGATGACCAATCACAGTCCTTGTGACTCATGTTCTGTCACTGAACAAACATGTCGGAGCTATACGATTGACATAGGGTGGAAAACACCACGGACACAAAAAACGTTTACAAACTGTAATTCCAACAATGTTGTTTATTTAATCATGTGTCCATGCGGCCTCGGTACATAGCTATGACAAACAGACCAGTTCGAAGCGTATCATTGAACACAAGTACTGTTTACAGACCAAAAAAAGACTATGCACCTGTGGTGGAATATTTTCTGAAAGAAAAACATACTGAGTAACATTTTAAAGGCACTGTCCTGGAAAAAAGTAAAGCAGCTCATAGAGGAGGAGAGATCAATGCCCTACTCTTAAAAAGAGAACAAAGTTGGATTTTCCGATAGAGAATTGATGAGAATTACCTGAATGACGGCATCCATTGGTAACATTTGGCTACACTGTGCTCAATTTCCCTCATGCCAAAAAAGCCAGAGCAGAATTACTAATTAATTACTAATCCCGGTAGCAGATTGAAGAATGTTCTGCTTTCATTACTGTCGTGTGAAAGGCTTTGAAACAAACATTTTTGAAAAGATTCTTCAACATGTTTACAAATATTAAAAATCGTTTATGAAATAGTTGCATTTTTTTTAAACTGAAGAAACTCACAAACGAAAGGACTATTCATAGTAGTTATAAATGATAACACATTTTAGACTATCAAATTGTATACACCAGGTGTACCAATGGTCGTATTAAGCAGTTCATCAGACTGCTGTGTTTTGTGTTGCACCTTCAAAGATGGCGCCAGAAAAACAGAGCTATGGAACCACACATGCTCATGTCAAAATGCCATAGTGATTACCTATTTTTTGGTAACTGAATGTTTGATTTCAGTATTTTACTGATAAACCTTTTTCTTTTGTAACAAATCGAACTATATGGAAACAGATAGACAGGTTCAGTTCGTGATCATGCACAGTGATGATCGCTCGTATCATTCAAAGGTGGCTACCGGACATACGGAGTCATGCAACCCGACTCAGTGATACCACCACTTAGGGACATTCACTGGTGGCCATTTTGAATAGCAATTTGTAATTGAGACTCTACTCGGCAGGGAGTTAGTAGTAAGCAAGGCCCAGTATTGCAGGGATATTGTCGGTAGGGTATGCTATTCCTTGACATGTGAGAAAGCATAGGGTGATCTTTCCCAGTGTGGTGGAGATTAGGTTTTAGGATGGTTCTCTGCTGAGGTACCATACTCAGAGGCCAGTTGATTCTTTAATTTAGTGCCTGTACAGCTGATTTTTGGGAATGTGGTATTGAGTTTGTCTTACTCGCCCAAGCATGATCATATGGGTTTGAGTCTGGCTAGCAACGAGGCAAAGGTTGATATTAAAGTGATTAAAGTGTTGTGCTCTTCAGGAGTGAATCTGACAGTGGTTGGTTTTGTCTCTCATCATGTATGAGTGTCTGAGTGAGTAGGTCTGGATGTATCTTTATATTTAAAGCGCAATGTATGTATGTGTGTGTGTATGTTTGGCTATACAAGTTCACACCTTTGAACCCACGTCTACCAGATTTTGCATGAATTCCTCTTTTGTCAGGGGAAACAAACTTTGGATGTGTATGTGGATCTTTGTCTAGCGAAACAAATCCATACTGTTGAACCCACTGCTACCACATTCTGCATGGATTCCTCATTTGTCTGGGGCAAGATTGTAGTCTATGTTTGCATGCAAAATATTCACTCCGTAGACATCCTCATTTACTGATGCTCACCCCGATTCACTACAGTAGGTACTAGAAGGAGGCAACATTTGGAAAAGTGTCTGAAGCAAAATGTTTGATGTGTTGGTTATTCCTTTGAAATGTATTACTACTGTATACAGTTTGAAAGTGTTTATTAAAATTTATGGGGGTTTTATCACGCCACTGCAAATATTGGAAATGGCAAGGTTACAGTTTACTTAAGTTCATTCCCAATCAATCAATCTTTCTTGGACACTTTCTCAAATGTGCTGAAGCCATTGAGTGACTGGAACATGCCGCACAGAAAACAAACATCACTTGGAAAAGCTCCATCTGATGCAAAGTGAAAGCCAATATCAAGAGCTTCTGAAACACAACACCAAACAGGACAAGAGCAACTTTCTCC
The DNA here is from genome assembly GCF_040938575.1 of Ambystoma mexicanum. Lineage (NCBI taxonomy): Eukaryota > Metazoa > Chordata > Amphibia > Caudata > Ambystomatidae > Ambystoma > Ambystoma mexicanum. Next base: position 849,696,747 of record NC_090936.1, on the reverse strand, counting down.
AGGGCAAATGAGATGCCAGAGCAAACTGAAGCAAGACTTGCCTACAAGAGGACAAGAGCAACATCCTCCAGGGCACATGAGACACCACTTGATCAGGACACGGGCAATGCAGAATACCCCAGCTAGTATTTGTTATGTGTGTGTGTTGTGGAAGAGAGGGAGGTGGGTTCAATCGCACGTGAGTTAAGTGGGTGTATAAGGCTTGAGATGGTGCTTGTCACTGGTCCTCCTTGCCCGTTTGTCTGCTAGCAGAATGTTGGTGCATGTGGATAAATGGCAGTTCATAGAATGTTGGTTGGATTTGATTCATGTATAGTTCCATGAGTGTCAGTTAGACCTGAGCTGTGAGTGCCTGAGGATGGACCAGTGAGTGTCTCCCCCAAACTGCCAAACAAGAGTAACTGGAACCCTGTAACAAGATGTAATAAAGACTGAATGTACCTGCTCACTCAGAAGTTATTACATGTGTCCTGAGTAGCGCCCATCATTATCATAAATGACGGATCCGTGTGAGGAACATCCAGTAGAAAGAACATTGCCAGAGGTAAGTAATTAGTTCATTTTTATGAAAAGCAGAATGTTCGTAACAAAACTTCGTTATGATTGTCTGAACCTAAGTTTCATACAGTCTACTGGACAAGATCTATCGATTAAGAGGGCCTACCAAATGTTCTCCTTTCATCAGGGCACTTCGAAAATGCCCATTTCATGTTCAGTTTTCATGTAATAGATACAGTATATTAATTAAAACATAATGTTACGGATTTTAAGGGAAAGAAAACACAGACAATCCTGACCAGCTTTTATATGCTAACTGTGGGCAAGGGATGTGAAGCTAAAAACAGTAACATGTTCAGTGCGAGAAAAACATTTGAAGAGAACATCATTAACTAATTTGATTTTCTTAGTTTATTTTATTGTTTATTCTAGAAATGTTGTATATGAATATCTTTTTTACTGTCTCAGTTTTTACATGTTTTTATACTGTATTATATGTTAATGATGAAATTACGAATTTCTTATTTATTGATTATTATTTTCTGTTGTGATTATTGTATATTTGCACACTTAATGGAATGTTTTCTTTTTTCATTCTGAATAAAGGAATTAGGAGGATGAACTGAAACTCTCACACCGTCCTTATTTAAAGAAAGTGTGTATGCTTTTTTTGACAGACCACGTGTATGTTTTTTATGGGCACCTGTTTTATTGGCCTTCATTGTATCATGTGTAAATGAGGGGCTAAGTGGGGAGAAAAGCGTTGTTTCGCATTACAGGGAGCGAGAATTGGAGATATTTGTTATGTCCTCTTTTAAAGTGGAGTGAGGCTCTTTCAAGATCATTGTGTGACAGTTGAACATTGACCAAAAACACATCAGATTTGTTTATAATATTTTAGTCTTAGATAATGCTGCTGGTGCATCATGTCGAACGATCTGATCAGTAAGTTTCGTATGTCCAGTTTTAAAGCGTTCTTACTAGAATCCGAGCGTGTTTTCTTTTTAAATATAATGTTAATTTCCAATTGTACTACACACTCCACATGCAATAAATATTCCGTTCTGGATTTGACAGCACAATGCCTTTGATTTTTAAGCCAAGTCAATGTGAGAGTCTACTCTCACAGCTAGTGCTGATAAAGGACCTCGTTGGAACGGGAAGAATGATAGCAGGCAGTGCTGTGAGGCCAAGGATGTTCATGTGCTCTGCAATCCACACCATTATGGTTCTCAGAGGCAAAGATGAAGGGACAGCTGGAATAAAATCCGCATCAGGACTGTGCTCTGTCCCGCACAGTCTGCATGCGGGACATGGTACACAAGTCTAAAAAATAAGGTGTGAACATTTGGGATGGTTGGATACCCCGCCTAGCACAACATGATTTGCAAATTGCATGAAACAAAAATAAAGAATGCACGAGGAACAGCAGAGAGGGAGTGAAAAACATACAAATCCGACTTTAAAATTCCATTAACAAAGCATCAGTTCTGGTGAGTAAGCACTGGGCCTCATTATACGTTTGCCGGTCTAGTAACTACAGTACTGGTAAGCTTGCCGGTACTGTAGTTACCCGACCGGCAAACTACGAGTTATGCTTGCGGGTGCTTTTTCGCCTGCCAGGTCTGACCTAGCGGGTGGACTGGCACCCGCAAGCAGAGCATGTCGGATGCACCGGCACCATTCTGAATGCTACCGGTGAATCCGGCCTCCCCATTGAGCCCTAAGGGGCTCAAGTGTGAATGGGGAGCATTTTTTACCGGCGCCCGGGAAAGGGCAATTACCAAGTCTGGCTGGGCTGTAATGATCCGATAATTGACCATTCCTGGGCGCCAGAAAAAAAATGATACCTGCGGCAGCCGTCCCTGTTTTACCGGCACGGATACCGCCGCTATCGTAATGAGGCCCACTGTTTCCCCTTTGCATTTATCAACAGAGCACAGACATTGTCTGCTATTAGCTTAAACAATGACATTGCAGAGGGAGGTGCACACTCTGTTTAGCAATCAGCAAGGATGAGCATCATTGTATCACTCCAGAACCCAAATACCAGCTATCAGTTGTGAGTGAACCAACAGCATAAACAGCATACATTTCTTTATCTGCTCACTCGCCCAAGAACATTTCTAAAAGGGAGTTCCTTTCCTAACAAAACAAAACTAAGGTGCTCATCTAAAGTCAAAAAAATAAACATAGTCCTTGGTCCAGACCTGTTATGTTATGTTAACGGAATTTATATAGCGCACGTTCACCCTAAGGCATCATGGTGCTCACCAACAGGACAAGCCAGAGAACAGTAGATGAGATTCAAAACAGAAATGTTTTTAAGGTCCGTTGAAAGGGAAGATGATCAATTGTGGCGCGCAGGGAATGGGGAAGAGAATTCCAAACCCTGGCCGCTGCAACCGAGTATGCACGCCGCCCATACGAGAAAGTCTGACCCCAGGAATGTGGTTCAGAAGAGCAGATTGTGAGCAAAGTGATCGCAGAGGGACGTAAGGAGATAATTGAATCTGCAAATATTCTGTGCCACATTTATAGAAGCCTCTATGTACAATGCAAAGTGGCTTAAAAAGAACACGCTTCTCGACTGGGAGCCAGTGAAGTTGACGGAGCAAGGGAGACATATGGGCACCAAACGGAGGGCGAAGAACAGACCTAGCTGCAGCGTTCTGAAAGCGATGCAGAAGATAGAAAGGCTGAGCAAAATAGAACGCATTGCAATTGTCAATGTTACTAAGAACCAGAGCAGCCACCACAGGTACCTGAAATTGCACAGGGATAAATGGGAGGACTTTTCTTAGAATTTTGAGTTTAAAATGACCAGATTTACAGACTGAGGCAACCTGATCGCACATAGATAGAGAAGAGGACATTTTTACCCCCAAATCTTTGACAGAAGAGGAGGGTGAGGGAAATGGTCCAAGCGAAGTAGGCTGTCATGATTCCTGCCCCTCATGTCCCCAGCCCTCCAAGATGTCAGGCTGGAGCCAGGCGACGATCACCTACATGGCCCTCAAGGGCCTCTCCATCCCTCCAAAGACCCACTTGGAGTCAGACTTGGCGCTTGTGGCACCAGACTCACTCACTCCCATAGGATAACATTGGGGATTGGACTTGTAGCGCATTAATGGGGACAAGATGGATGCCCCCACATATTTCGGTTCCCAGAACTGCATGTGCGGTCTAGTCTTTTAGGTGTGGTTCAGCCCAGAGACACCTGGGATACCCAGAGACGATTTAAGCCACAACCAGGCTGAGAAACATGCTTTGCGTTTTCTGCACCTGCAACGTGAGACTCACCGTGTTCGGATCGGTCTCCAGTAGGCCTGCATCTTTCGCTCAGCTCCTGCAAGAACAAGAACACCGTTAGGATCAGCCTTACCTTGCGGCGCTTCTGCCCATCATTCATTGCTCCTTCTGTTCTGCGGGCATCTTCCGCGGTGTCATTCCCATACCGGCACGCCGCTTCCTAAAGAAAAGGGAAAAGAACAGAAAAAAGGCATTAGTAAGCATTCTGCAAATCTTGGATTATCTTTAAATACTGTACAAGCTTCAAACACTTACCTGAATCCCAGCCGCTCTGGGGGAACTCTGTCTCCGGAACTTCTCATCCATCTGCAAGAGGGAAAAGACACTCCAGGTTAGCGTGGAAATATCTAGAGGTGCCGCATACCACGCTTACCCACCGCATTTGTTCTTCATAACCGGCATCCACACTGAAAACGTCGCGGCACCTAAAAGACACCAAAAAAGAACTCAGTTCAATGCAAATATGAAAGGGGTGCATCGCGCATCCCGCTCTCACTCACCTTCAGTGCTTCTCATCTCAGCAGCACGCCGCCATCCCCGGACGCCGGCCATCATCTAAGGAAGGAAAGGAACGAAGTTAGAGAACTGTTCAAAAGACTCATTATACTTACCTGTCTGACTCTTGCCAGTGAAGTAACTAGGCAGCAACAAGCCTGCATCAATCAACGCGCCCCTGCGCTGAAAGCAGGATGGAGAGCACACTATCCAAGAAAACAAGGTGAGCTGTGGATCAAAGAGAAGGGTTGGACCCCAGGGAAGAAGGGGTTCAAGCACACAGAGACAATAGGGAATTAAACTCTACCAATCCTGTGTTTCAGGCCCAGTCTCCAGTCGAATAGCCTCCAGGAAAGGGTTCGAGATCGTAAGAGGTCAGAACAGGCTGAGTGACGTCCCTGTGGATACCAGGTGAGCGTTACATAGGCCAGAAGTCAGGCATTCAGAAAGACAGAGGGGTGGAGGTGCCCACGACCAGAACCTCTGTCTTTTCCCCATTTAATTTCAACCAGTGTGTGGCCATCCAGGAGCCCAAGTCTTCAACGCAGCCCCTAAGCCGTGCAGCAGCATCAGGCTGGGTAAGGTCAAGACGGACCAAGATCTGCATGGCATAGGAGTAATACCAGAAGCTATGGGAAAGGATAATGCGGAGAAGTGGCCTGATGTAAATATTGAATAATAAAGGAGAGAGGGCAGACGCCTGCGGAATCCCGCAGGATAAAGTAACAGACTTAGAACAGAAAGGAGCAAGAAAAACAGAATGAGAGCGGTCTGCCAAAATGGCAGAGAACCAAGTCAGAACCTGACCCGATAAGCCTGCAGTTGATAGCCGGGAGATCAGGATGGGATGGTCAACAGTATTGAAGGCAGCAGAAAGATCTAATAAAACCAGTGCCACGACACCACCCTGATCAAGCAAGCTGACAATATCGTCAATCACGGATGTAAGAACTGACTCGGTACCACTCCCAGGCCGAAAACCAGACTGAAAAGAATCAAAGAAACCAGAAGATTTAAGAAAAGAGAGCAGAGGAGATATCAGGGACTCAAGTAGCTTCACGAGAAAAGGTAGAAGCAAAATAAGATGAAAGTTCGAGAGCACAGATGGATTGAGAGAGGGTTTCTTGAGCAGGGGGATAACCAGTGCATGTTTCAAGGCACTGGGAATATATCCCAAGGAAAAGGATATATTAACAGATGATGTAATCAATGTGACAATATCCCCCTCTAGATTCTACCTGTATACTAGACTGGTCCCACCACTTAACAAAAAAGCTAAAGAAATAGGTTGAGTGCCTTGCACTCTTGGTTATTCACAAATGTATCTCTGGCTGTCCCAGGAGACCCTCCTGGGTCTGGATACATTGGTTAGAAGTAGATAAAAATTCCACTCAAAGGAAAATGTTCTTGTCAGTCTATCAAAAGTTCCTAAAAATTCCCCAAAGTTTGAACAAAGACTCAAGTTTCTGAAAAATAAACTATCCAAATGTCTTTATATGCAAAGATATATCGCTGATCTCTTTCCACCAACTTGGTCGATCTCTCCACCCTTTGACCAACTTTCGGGTGCTCCTGTGTTCCCTTGATATATGCTTTTCACTCTGCTTATTATGGCACAGTGGCTCCTTTGTCCTCCCCTGATCCAATAAATCATTTAGTTTGTTAGAGTCTGTGTGACCCCTACCTTTTACTCTTCTATACGTGTATCCTACTCAGGTTTCTCGAGGCCCCATAACCCTTTGACTTGTCTTGTTCTCTCTTGTCACTCCGCTTACTGTGCCCCTGGAGCTCGGTTAGGGGCCCCGCCCCAAAAGCGCAGTTAATTTGTTAGGGTTCCTATGAAACTTCTCTACTTCTGGTTCTTGTGGTTTTCTTGGGTCCCTGTGGCCCTTCTTGAGGTTTATGCTGCTCGTGTTTCTCAGTTCCCATAACCCTTTCCTTGTCTCGCTCTCTCTCCTGTTTCAGGTCCCTATGACCCTTGAATAGGGGTAGGTTAGTCTTTTCCTCTTCCGTGTTCATTCTCTCTTCCCTTCTCCTCCCTCCGACCATGGCAACTCACGTACCAGTTATATTGCAGTGTTTGCTCTAGTGCAGGTCCGTCTCGTAAGCGATGGCAGCATTCTCCATGGCTTGCCTTTCTTCCACTCTCGAGGTTAGCTGTCTCCACGTTCCTTTCGTCTCGATTCTCTTCCTCTCTCGCTCGTTGGCTCTTGGTCTGAGAGCGGAAGACCCAGTCCTCCCTTCATCACTAGAGTCAGCAGCTGTTTGAGAGCTCCTGGCCGACCATGTCCTATATGTCGTCGTGCTTCCAGATCTGGGTTTCTCTGCACGGCGTCTGCCTCTTTTTCCTTGCCTGCTTCCTCATTTGGCAGACACCGTCTTCCTCTGGCGCCCACCTCCGTCCATGATGCAGCTGACTCCTCTGGTCTGCACGGCTCCTCTCCTTGCTGATGTTCACATGTCTGAGGCTCGCCTCAGGGTTGGGTTTCTCCTCCTCCATTTAAGGTTTGCTGGAAATGTATTTTTGCTCTGGTACTCAGAAGGAGCGTATTGTTCAGCACAGGTTGTCAAACATCTGGAAAGTTCATCATTACCCTGAGTCAACCACATCGATGTATTGTCAGCATTACCTTGAGCCAAACACATACATTAATTGTCAGTATGTCTTACTCCCACGTAAGCAGATAATACCTTGTGTTTAAAGTGTTTCCCATGGGAATGTGAGTCCTTTTCCCCTAAAGGCTAGTCACTCCCAGTGAGATCCAACTTTCCCAAAACCATAGGGAGAGTTTTGCTGAGCTGGCCCCTCTTCCTAGCCTCAAAGGGGGTGGCTCCCCTAGGGGAGAAGGGACAAATTCCCTGATTCGTCACAGTGTGCAACTGTTATTCTATGTATGATTGCATAGCTTGTAATGTGCTGTGTGTGTAGATTTCAGTACATTCCTATTCAAATTCCTTCAGTTCTGCAAGTTTGGGCTGTAGATGTAATTTTTCACAGTAAAATGTACAATGTTAAAACATACTTTCCATGTCACATTACCATGGGTCTGCTTGTGTATTTCAATACAAGGAACTGCAGTGGCTTCACACTTTGCATAATTCTCTATGGATATAAGGAATTCTTTGTGTTTATTTCGGATGCAGAAATATTTCATAAATGACTAGACTCACATCGGTTGCTTAACACATGATGTTACATGAGACAGTAGTATTGGTAATATTCTGGACTGTGTGGTTCTTTGTCTGCATGAGATAAGGATTCTATTTATTGGTGTTTAATCTTACAAAAGCGCTCTGCATTCAAGTTGCATCAAACTACTCTCCATTTTAAATTGAGGTTGAGGCAAAAGACAATCAGGATTCAGAGCAGCTCATAGCACTGAGACAGCCATGTTGGACTTACAAACCCACATGTTTATCATTATGGATAAAGGCAAAACGGGTTTGCTAGTGCTATTAGATCTTAGCGCAGCATTCGACCTCTTAGATCATCAACAGCTCAAATGAGCTCTGGAAAATGTGGCTAACTGTCTCATAGAAGCCAGTAGATGGGTAGTTTCATTTCTATCAGACAGGAAATCTAAAATCCATTGGGGGAAAAAATTCTCAAGCGAAACGCCCATCAATTGTTGTGTGCCGCAGGGGGCCAGTTTATCTCCACTCATATTCAATCTTTACCTGAGGTGTCTCCGCATAGTGCTTGATAACATCTGAGCTTTTTCATGAACTATGGAGTTGGTGGTAGAGTGGAGTGGCTGCTACACCAGTGATAGCACCAGGGTGGCGGCACTATACAACATCATCGAAGCTTGGATGGAAAGGAATTCTATGACAAGACTGGAGGCGAGCATTATGCTTCATCTTCATTTATTTCTACTCTTCAGCAATTGAACAAAACACATATAAAACCATGAAAAGTATAAAACTGAACTTTTCTCCTTTCCAAAACTACAAAATCCATGAGTCTCCGTAGTCCATGCCCTTTCCACCAGTCACAACCCACTTCCTGTGATTGGACTCCTCCTCTTCTTTTACTGCTCTTCAAGCAGATACGTACCATTTCTTCCCTCTCTGCATGTCAGTGTTGTAATGACTGGGTTAGAATGGGAGATTAGTATTAAGATTAGCCAAGGCACAGTATGTGTGTGAAGGAGAAGATTTGCTTATATAGCGTATAAAAAAAACAATTTTTTTTTAAATTATTATTTAAGAATATTATATGTGCGTGGTTTAGTTTTAATACGGACCCGTTCGTGTACGAGATTAGGTGTCCACTCGTAACGGCGCGAGGAGTATTTAGGAAAATCCTCAAAGGATTCTTTAGTCAGGAATTTCAGTTCGCAAGACTGACAACCCCATGTCGTAAGACCGGCACATCAGCGGTTTATCAGCCTCACGAAAACACGCAGCGCAGGCCGCGCCTGCATCCGCGAGCCGGCCCCCACCCTGGGTAGGGGGAGCAGGCGCACGCAAAAGTCACAGCGTGGCCGGAGGGCTTGCGAGGAGGCAGCCCCCACCCGCGGGTGGGCGGAGCTACCGTGAGCCGTGTGTAGTACTCAACGTTCCTAAGCGTGAGACCCCACCCGCGGGTGGGAGGAGCTGAGTGCGTGTTACACGCTCATTAAGACACCACATTTGTGCGACGTGATCTACAGAACACACCGGCAGCAGAACGCTCCTAGGAGCGGATAGTTTACATATTGCCTTGATCTCTAAAGATTACCAAATTCAATTGATCATAAAGATTGCGAGCGCCGTGCTCCAGGAGAGCATTCGGAGGGACCACACTCCACGTACTAGGAGTAGCAGAGCCCAAGACTCTGCAGATCCCATACACTGCTTATCAGCAGAGGATTGGTGCTACAGAGAAGAGGGCTTTACAGGAGCCACAAAGCTGAGTACATAAGGTGCAGCCACTGAAAAAAAAAACAGAGGAACAGAGATAAGAAGTAAAAAGACTTTTACTGACTCTGAATCATCAAGTAGGAGCAGTGGGCGTGCTAAGACACCTGTCTCAGGTAATTTAGGCACACAGCACATCAGAAAATGTCAGAATTTGAGTGGAGCGATGAGGAGCAGTCGCAGGACCTCGCTGCCAGCTTTAAGCAAGTGCTGGGAAGCTCCCTTATTGATGCAGTGGCAGAGGGCGTCAGACCCCTACAGGAGAGGCTGGAGACACTGGAGGCTATCCTTTCGCAGCCTAGTAACAGCACCAAAGACTGGAAGCGCACGCCCACAGATCCCTTGAAGGAGGGACACAAGGGGAGTAAAATAGCCCTCAAGAGGAAAGCCTCTGACGACCCCCGGGGCTCTTTGGAAGGGGCAGCAGATAAGGCCCCAGAGGTGCCTGATGCATTTGCAAAGCTGAAGGAAGCTTATCTGCAACGGCAGGCGGTGCCAGACCTCATGACCCCCTCTCCAGAGGAAGAAAATATAGGAGAAGACCCCGGCTCGGAAGATGAGCAGGTTGACGATCAGGCCTCACAGGAAGATCAAGAGGTTGAGGAGGAAGACTGGGCGAAACCCAGTGGGGGGAAGAGAGCATGGAAGGAGAAACACCCTCTGGAACCACAGGATGACATGTTTGACCCGGATAGCATCCGGAATCCGAGGTCCACCGAATGGCAGCCATCCCCCCGAGTAGCACAGTATATGGCAGCGAGACTGCGCAAGCCTTTAGACAAGGAGGTGAGACAACGAGTGCGAGCAGAATGCCTGCAACCGGATCTCCCAGGAAAAGTAGCGGAAGCCCCCGAGCCTGATCCGAAGATGCTGACCTTCGTGTCAAAAACCAGTAAAGATCCCCGTAAGGGTATTGATAGATCCTGGAAAAGCTGCCAGGAAAAAGTATTAGATTTGGCAGGCCCTCTCCCGAAAATCATGGACCTCGCAGAAAGGGCAAGGGACACAGGAGAAGATGTTGACCCTGACTGCTATCTGCGCTGGGAGTATTAATTCTATTAAAGACTAAGGAGGCGAGTATTAAATTCCCACCCGAGTAATGTACTATATATAAAATGTTGACGCATTATATGAGTGAGTACACTACATACACACCATCCTAAAATGTCCTATTATGTTTTTCATAGGGGAAGATCAGAAGAATAGCTGAAAGTAGTGCTATAGCTGAGAGTATCAGGAGACCGGGAGTACACCGGCAGTTGTGTTTAAAGTTCAGAAGAGCCTTCGCACCGTTGGTGAGGATCAGTTAAGAACAGGAGTGACTGTCAGAGCGAGTAAAAGCAGAGGAGGAGTCCAAGCAAAGGAAGTGGGTTGTGACTGGCAGAAAGGGCGTGGACTACGGAGACTCATGGATTTTGTAGTTTTGGAAAGGAGAAAAGTTCAGTTTTATACTTTTCATGGTTTTATATGTGTTTTGTTGAACTGCTGAAGAGTAGAAATAAATGAAGATGAAGCATAATGCTCGCCTCCTTAGTCTTTAATAGAATTAATACTCCCTGCGCAGATAGCAGGGGTAATCTTCATTGGATGTGTTTAAATGGAAGTAAAACAGAGATGATGATCTTTGGCTCTCACCAAGCCTGAGCCAAGCTAAGTCCAGAGTACAAGTCCTTTACCCTCAAAGACTCCCATATCCCTGTGACAGGGAAAGTGAAAACACTGGGGCTATTCTTAGAAGCTTCCATGGACGCTGAAGTGCAGGTTATGTACTTAAATGAAAATTGCCAGTACTACCTACGTCTCCTTAAAGCCATCCGACCCTACCTGAGTGGGAATAATTGTGCAACCATTGCTAGGGCCACAATATTATCCCGGCTTGACTATGGCAACGCACTACTGCTAGGCGCAAGCAAGGGATGCTTAACAAAGTGACAGATTATTCAAAACAATGCTGGCTGAATAGTAAAAAGAAAAAGAAGAAGCGAACACATTACGGCTGACAGAGTGGCTCTTCATCGGCTGACCGTAGAGGATAGGATACATTTTAAGACCATGAACATAGTTCATAGATCCCTGTTTGGGCAGGGCCCGGCCTACCTTAAAGAATGTACCCAGGCGATCACTAAGATCAGAGGCACAGGGTCAGATCACTTGCCCGCTCCACAAATGGTCTAATGGCATGGGTAGGCTCTTCCTGGTGATAGCAGCACAAAAATGTACCAATACAGCTTAAACACAAATTGAACTACACACCATTCAGAAAAACCCTGAAAACACACTTATTTAAGTTAAGGCACTGACCCAGTTACTCCGCCCTGTCCCATAGGCAGACTCTACTGTCCCATTTTATATGTATGTCCTTTGTCTTCATGTGTGCGCCCCAATGTCTGCAGGCATTTGGCACAATATAAACCAATAAATACATTTAAAAAATAAAAAATAAAAGAAAGAAATAAATATTTGTCACTTTAGTATTCCCTTTTTCTTCAGCCCTCTATTCCTTGGATTTTACCATCAAATGCACTGTGCGCAATTTGTATTTATATTGGGGTCTCTCTTACTTACGTTTTAAAGATGGCTTCTTGTTTTTGGAGAATCAGTTGGAACCTTCTCAGTCTGAATTACTGTCTCAGCAAGGGCAGCTGGTTGTCTAGAACCCAGTTTCTGATATGGGCAGCTCATCTGTCTTTGTAAGGGCTTCTCTCTGCAGCCTGCCTGCCCACAAACCAGTCTCCAAATGGTTGCAGCTCTCCCCAGCCATCTCCAGTTATTTCCAAGATTCTTCAAGATTCATCTCCCAAATTAATTCCTTCCTCTGTTTTGTTTGCATATCTTTTGACTCCTCCCCAGCCTTGTGGCCAGGTGTTATTGTCTCCAGTCCCATGACTACAAAGGGAGGGGTGAAACTCCTAATGTAAAATTTCATTTTCAGGGCATCACTTTGAATGTGAATGTATGGGATTAATACAATTAGTATTATCAGATTCTGTAGATCAGTGGGCACTGTCACATTTGCGAAAGATCGCAGTGTGTTGATTATTTCAAGAGATCAGTGTTTTCCCATTTATCTCAAAATCTTCTCATGACAACCCATACAGATTTTATATGGGGTGAAAAGACATAGGGCCTCATTACAGGTCTGTCAGTAACCTTGCGGGTGCTACTGGCGGGTTGCCACTGGTAGCCGCCTCAATGGCGGGTGACTCATAAAAATTACCGGCACCTGACTTCCCGGTGCCACAGGGCTATTACAAGTCCATCGGCCGGGAAGTCAGGTGCCGGTAATTTTGTTAATCCCCATTCCCATAGGACTCTATAGGAGTGGGGACATGGAAGCACTGACACCATTAACAGTGCCGGTGCTTCTGTGATGGCTGTGCCTACTGTGACCGCTGTGCCCGGCAGCGTCAGACCTGTCGGATGCAGCGGTCCGGCAGGCTAACTTGTAATTTGCCAGTCCTGAAACAAGGGTGCCGGTAAGCTTACCGGCACCCTTGTTTTCAGACTGGCAAGGTAGTAATGAGGCCCATATTCTGTATGTTCACTTTGCAACTAATGTCGAGTTTCTAACATCTTCTCTCACAGAGATATGATTTTTCGAAGAATTAAAGCTTTGATTAAAAATATCATTAATTAGTTTTCCTATTTGCTTGTAAATGAAGAAATGCTGATTTTGGCCTGCAGATGGTAATACATTCCTTGTACATTCTCCTTCCTGATATGAAAATATGTCAAAGCACAGTCTTTTTTGCTTTTTGTTCAAGGAGATCAGTAAGCTCTCTCTCGTGACCTTAGTTAATGGGTTTAATGATGTGGTCTGTAATGACATATGTGACAGGTCTCGCTGCACCTATCCATTAAGCAAGCATTTGGCAGTGCCTTTATGAGACCTTTCAGAAACAGTTTAAACTTGTGAATTTAATAGTGCTGTGTGGCCTCATAGCTTGTGACTGTATTTCTGAAATGGGGTTAGGCTTTAGAAGCTCAGTTTAACACAGTTTAAAGCTACCCCAATCTACATCCAGCAATATGATCGGACATGTTCATTTCGAGTTTTAAATGCATCATTATTCAAAGTGAATTGGAAACATGGAGAAAGACAATGCAACCTTGAGTTACATTTTGTTATGATCCACAGTATGTTTTCTGCTAACAATATTACAAAATCCTAAATATGTATTCTTGAGGCCTGCTGATTTTAATTGGATATTACAAATACACTCTGTACTGGTCTAGTTCCATTTCTGTGTGTAATGTCGTTAGCATTGTTCAGGAAATTGTTGAAGAAATGTGTGATTGTCTTCAGAATATGAAATCAGACCTGTTGCAGTGCCACATAGAAAGATTATGTTTAAATAATCACAGTTTCCATCCTGTCCAAACACTGACAATAAACTGCATTAAAAAGGACTTTAGAAATGGTCTTAAACGTGCTCACATCTATCTGCAGCTTGCATTTTCCATGGGCATGCTTTTCGTCATGGCAATGAGAAAAATGCTCAATTCAACAGCAGGCATAATTTGTGACTAGTGCCTCATTTGCTCTTTCAAAAAGGCTTTTCTCAGTTCACTTTATTTTAGCCCATTATGTCAAATGCATTTTCTCTTACATAACCGTAGGACATTTGCAGGCTGTGTGCATTCTCGATAGGTGGCGTTTTAGCATCACGTATTAGACAAAACATCTGGGGCAACACATTCCGCAGTTATCACCAGTTGTCATGCTAATCAAATATACTGCTTCCCTAAATCTTATCTGTAGCATTGGTTTTTGCAATAGGGTGGCATTTGATCCTGTCCAATGAAAGGATACATAAAAGACCCTCCTGTTGTTAGCATGAATTTTTCCATGTACCAGAAAATGCACCTATTGTTCATTTGCAGTCATAAAATGTTTATTTCTCTCCCTTCCCCAAATAATGAAAATATCTTATGCTTACTAGTACTGCCCTACTTCATTCAAACTGTATTGAACATCTTCTGGTTTGCTTTTATTTAATCATAAATATTCTGTTACCAACCTTTCAGAGTGTGGATAATTCAAACGTATCAATAATTGCACAGAACAAGAGGTGTTTCGACAATGACATTGTTTGCTCAAAAAGTCTTGTCATCAGTATTGGGGAGTCCGAGATTCATTTCAGCGAGACGTCCGTAAGTGAATTTTTGTATGTTACATTGTTAATGTGTACAGTGACATATAGTCAGGCAATAGTATTTTTTGCTTGTTGCTAAACTAGTTACACTCAGCTAACTATTAATTAAAATGTGCAAAGTATGTATATGAGGTAGTTGTAAAACTGCAGTTTAGCCCTGGTACAGTAACCTCCATTGATTATTATCTAATAAACAGGAAGAAATTGGGTGAGCCAGTAGACACATACAATCACAGAGCATTTCACTGTCATTTTGCTTAATAATGCAAAGTCAAATGTATTGCAAGACAAGTGCAGGGAAAGTGCATTCAAATGTATTGCAAGATAAGCGGCTGGAAAGAGTTATTGTGTTCTTTACAGTCATCTTCTCCCTGCCAAAGATCTCGGAAAGTCTTCCCTGACTACAGCAAAGTATTGAGACCAAACAACAAAATATTAAAATACCTATGTAAAAGTAGAAGTACGTTCACTAGGACATTAGCTATTACAGACATAGCCCAAAATCTTGCAAAATGTGTAATTGCACTAAGAATCACACTCATGACAGAGACGTCCCCATGGGAGTACCACAGGGACTTCCCTGGAGAGCATACATTTGGTGATATTGAAGAAGGTGTAATACGCACAGGGGTTTGCTTACCAATATATGATTCATACACCATTGATGAATGGATTAAAGCTAGTGGTGTTGAACTGGGTACAGACCCAATCAATATGTTTCCTCCAGACTGCAGCACCTTGGGGACCTTTATCGCAAGGACACTTATTGATCTATTGATGAACTTTTGGGGAACAGACCTAGGACAGCTGTGAATGCTCTTAGATATGCAAAGCTTCAGGAGGCAAAGCTTTTTATGCTAACATAATGCATACAGACACTGGTCCTTTCCATAAAGTCAGGGGAAAGTGTAGTAGGGAAATTGAGATAGAGATAACCAATGGAATGTGGAAGGCAGCATGTGCACTAACCAAATATAGAATTAAACGTTGGATACTGTATGAGTCAATACAGAGTCCTGATGATGAAGTGATACTGAAAGACTCAGCACGCCTACAACACAGGATTTTCAATATAGCAATTGGGTTAGCCAAACACTATACAGCTTTGAGTTGGTTGAGGAAACACCATGTCAGCTACATAGGATGGGTTCAGTATCTTACAAATTGAACTATGAGGGAAGGGGCATACCATATGCTGACCCTGCGCAGCAGAGACAGGCAGATTTCCCAATGGAATTTTTGAGCTTTCTTGTTAACATGGGGTATACTTAAGAAGATGAAGTGAATGATTCTGAAAGTTATTATTAGAGTGCTGTCTGCTGTCAACAGTAGGAAAGAGGCCGTGTACAGTAGTGATTAGTTCAACAGCACACATGCTGTGATAAGGCTCTAGTGGATGCTGTAGAATGTTTGATGAGTGGCATTGATCTGTAACATGTAAGGGTGTGATTTCCTGTGGAAAGGTGGTGGGTGTACTATGACTGAGGTCATGCAAAATGGTAAGAGAGTGCAGAGGTAGGAGACAGACACAGGAGTATACATGTGTTGGCATACACATTTATTCAATAGAAAATAGGGGAAAGACCTACCTAGCCCTGTTACTAAGAGGGGTTTACCTGACTCAAACCAAATACTAAGGACCCTGTGAGGATGTCTGTAAAAAGTGTATAGTCCACTGTGCTGTATCCAAAACCTATTTCCGTCTCTTACCTTGCCAACTAAACTAGAATGGATGCGAGGCTTCTTGATCCAGAAGAGTGAATTAGAATTCCAATCAGGGTTAAGTTTTGGGGAAAAACAAAGGTCCAATATGTACCTAAACAAAGTTCCAAAGGGGTGCACAATAATCAGAGTTCCACAGTAGCAATGTTCTCGGTTCAAAAGGAAAGCAAAGTGCCAACTCAAAATACTGACGCAAAGAGAATGGCTCCGTTTTCTTGGTCTCTCTCAGGCTTCTTCTCACTGTCGTTGCAAACACCAGGGGAAATGTCTCCCTTCCCAGGCTTGCTTTATACTCTTCACAATGTCACGAGAGTGCCGTCTTTTTCTTGACTTCTCTCATGCAGTTTGCACAACAACAGGGAGGGTGATTCCCTTCTCCTGGCCTCTTCTTCAAAACGGTACACACAAAAGGAGCACAAAGAGTCCTCTTTTTTTGATATAGGGGGCTTTTTTAAATGAGGACGTTACAACACCATAAAAAACAGTTTCCAAAAAAGCTACCCTGTTTGTTGCACATTTAGCTAGAGACAAAACTTGACACAAACAGTGATGATACCATCTTTCTAAACATATGTAAAGAATAGTAGAAGTCAATCAGATAATACACAATTACATTTATTTATAAAAAAGGAAGAGACCTCTCAGTCATACACTCCTAGAACACAAGCAAGTCACTTAAAATTGTAAACAACATAAATCCTGTTATTACTTACACAGTTTCATATTTACTGTTCCCAATCACTTTTCTTTCAACAGACAAGGGTGATGTTAGTAGCCTATGAGTGACTTTTCGCAATTTCATTTACGCACAAAAGAAAAAGCCCTCAAAAAACAATGTCGACAGGCAAATCTGTTTCTAGCCTTGTTGTCCTCCTATCAACCATCTTAAATAAATCAGACTTGGGTAATAGTTCAAGGCTGTCTTTAGGACACCTAACCCTTCAATGGGGTAAACATGATGTAGTATGAGGATTCTTGGATTTTCAATGCTGAGAACACGTATCTAAAAACAAATATATACAAAACTTTCAGAAACTGACCGACACATCGATTTATTCACTCTTTGTCCAATATGTTCTACCAGCTCCTCTATTCAAAAGTGCACAACATTACATTTAGTTAAATTCATCTTCCAATACGTTCATTGTATTATGGAACATTTCTTTTTTACTGCCTTGGTCTAGAGGCATAGGGATTCTCTTCCCCAACAACAAGCCGTTGTAACCAATAATATGTCCACAAACGGAGACACACTAGTTTGTTATCTGTCGTGCTAAGACATACACCTATGCCCTTTCTTACACACAACTCTGAAGTCGACACTATGGTTGTGCCTTTCAATTGCTAGTTTCACTAAGTACTATTGTCACCCATCAGTTTGCACAATTATTATACTGCAGTGTTTGTTGTTTTTTGTTTTTCGTGCCCAACTGTGTCAACTTATACTATTACAGCTTTTTACACAACTTAAATGCCTTATTCAGAGCTTTAGCGATGTCGTCCACGAGGTGGTCAAACATTCACTGATATTTTCCTCTTGTAACTTAATGGGTTATCACACATGCCAAGCCTGCACAAAAACCCATAGTCAGGCCGGTATTCTGGTTATTAAAAAAAACTAATGTAATTATGTCATACTGGTCATGCACCATGGTGTGTAGACAGAAATCTTCTTGTTTACTCTCATTTAGATGTAGTAGCCAGTGATCGTGGACCGCTATCCTTTTACCTCGCACGCGTTTTATCAAAAATGACGCTGTAAAAGCAAAAAGAGCGCCCGGCTCATTAGATAATCTTGTAGGGTGCATATAGAATTAAATTATCTTTCTGCCAAATATACGCGACTTACTTGTTTTTTGGAGACCCGTGGACACAGATATTTGTTTGTAATCACTCTTCGTATATTCAATATTTTCACTCTAGCAGTCGCGATCACGTGATATTTAAAGCTCCATCAGGAGAGCCAAGCACGTATCAAAATACCAGTAGTTAATTGTCGCCATATTGGATGTTCTTTAACCTAGTGGAAGGATAGCGCTGTAGAAGAAAAAAGGCTCCCGACTAGTTACATGACTATGCAAAGTGAAAGTAGAGTTGGATCGTTTCTCTGCCAGTGATAAACCACTAGCTTGTCATTCATAGACGCTTCAACGTAGTTGACTACACAGCCGTGCCCCGCAATTGCAATATTTTCACTGTAGCAGTTGTGATCACGGGAATGTTCCAACTACATAAAACTAGCTTTGCACGTGTCAAAATGCTGCATGAACATGTTGCTACAAGAGTTTGGCGAAACTGCAGGGACATTAAGCAAGTTCTGGACATTATTGGCTAAAGTTTAGTTTAGTTTAGTTTAGTTTATTTATTTGTATAGCGCCGCCTGGCCATGGGGCATCCAGGCGCTTGAGATTGTTACAACGTAGCATTAAGTTGCAGGCAAAGTCAATAGGTAAACAATACAGGTAATATAGACATTATGAAACAGTTACAGGTGATGTACATAACATGACATAATTTACAGGTTTGAGATTGTGCAGAATGGGTAGTAAATGGTGTTCTACACTTCTTTGACCAGTAGCCACGTTTTGGCACTTTGTCTGAATCTATGAAAGGATGGTTCGGATTTGAGATCGCCTGCTAGTTAGTTCCAGAGTTTCATGGCAAGCACCGGGAAGCTTGAGCCTCCTGCTTTTTGGAGTTTGTATCTAGGGATATTTAGGCAGTGTGTTTGGGCTTATCTGGTTGGGCGAGCTGGGGTGTGGTGTGTGAAGTTGTCTGAGAGGTATCTGGGTGCTTGATTAGATAAGCATTTGTGAGTGAGTGAGAGTGTTTTGTATTTGATTCTTTGATGAATAGATAGCCAGTGGCAAGATCGTCTGGTGTCACAGATGTGTTCGTGTTTGGGTATGTTCATGGCTGCTCTAAGAGCGTTGTTTTGAATAACTTGCAGCTTGTTGATATTTTTTTTGGCTAGTACCTATATAGAGTGCGTTGCAGTAGTCGACTTTGGAGAGAACTAGTGCTCTGGCTAGGGTGGTGCAGATCGAAGAAGAGAGGTAAGGTCTGCTGGCATTGATGAGCTTACATGTGTAAGCGGTGGCGGATGAGATGGCGTTGATTTGTCTTGTCAATGTAAGGGAGGAGTCAAGGTAAATCCCAAGAGTTTTGACGCTGTTAGAGACGGGAATGTTGTTGCCGTCGATGTTGAAAGTCTGGTAAAGTTTGTCGAGTTTAGTGAGTCTGGATTGGGAGCCTAGGAGAAGCTCCGTCTTGTCGTCATTGAGGCACAGGCCGTGTTTGGCCATCCATTCTTGAATGATGGAATAAATGTTGTTGAGTACTGTGTTGTCTGTGGAATAGTCGCCTGTTCATGGGATGAGCATTTGGGTGTCATCTGTGTAATTAGTGTAGATGAAGCCCAATCGGTCAAGTATGTCGAAGAGGGGTTTTGTAAATACGTTGTATAATGTGGGGGAGACGCAGGACCCCTGGGGGACGCCACATGTGACTGGGGCTGGTTTGGCACAGGCTGTGGGAGAGAAGACCCTCATGGATCTGTTGTTCAGGAAGGAATGAATCCATGCATTAGCTTTGTCGGAGAATTTGGCTGTTGAGGTTAAGTGTTTACAGAGGATGTCATGGTTAACCAAATCGAAGGCGGCTGACAAGTCGAGGAGGAGAAGAAGGGCTAGTTTGCCGTTGTCTTTGATGTTGTCCATTTGTTTCTTGAGGTTGATTAGGGCAGTCTTGGTGCCGTGTTTAGGTCGGAAGCCTGATTGTCTTAGTCCTAGTAAATTGTTTTTCTCAAGATGGTTCTGTATCTGCAGGTAGGCCGCTCTGTCAAGGATTTTTAGGAGGAAGGGCACAGTCATAATAGGTCTGTAGTTCTTGGGAATACTAGGGTCTAAGGTGGGTTTCTTGAGAAGGGGTAGAACCCAGGAGCCCTTTAGGTTGTTAGGTACTATGCTAGATGTGAAAGATGCGTTTACGAAGGATGTGATGAAGGGAGCGAGATGTTTGGCTGCGTCCTTGATGACTGGTGCCGGGCAAATGTCGCCTTGGCATTTGGATGGTTTAAGTGAGTTAATTATATTTTCAGCCTCTTTTATGGTTATGGTGGAGAATTCAAATAAGTTGTTGACATCCATTCATGGGGTGTGGGAAGGAGTGATAGGATTATCCGCGAAAGTGAGGCTTTCTTTCTTCGACTCGATTTTGGCTTGTAGCATAGCGATTTTACCAAGGAGAGCTTCTTGAATGTTGGTACACCAAGAGATGTCTTTGGTACAGGGGTCTGGGATGGGGGAGGGGGACTCGGGGTCTCTCAGGATGTTAAAGAGCTCCTTGGTGTTGGATTTGGCATTGCAGATTCTTTCATTATACATGTTTGGATGATTGTTGCCTTGTAGGTATTGGAGGCTAGTGCGTAGGATGTTTTGTCGTTAATAGAGGGAGAATGTTTCCACGCTAATTCAGCTTGTCTTTTGTTTTTTGCAGAGAGTTTTTAGTTTGGGAGTGAACCAGGAATTGAGATGCACACATGGTTTGGCTTTCCGTAGTTTGAGTGGTGCAACAGTGTTTATGGCTTTGAGAATGGTTGGTGAGAAATTAATGATGGGTTGGAGTAGAGGAATTAGTTTCTCAACTGTGATGTTTTTGCTATTTCTTTTGAAAGTAGGTGGAGCATAAGGGGGGAAGCATGTGTTTGGGTGTCTTTGTTGATGGTGAATGTGATGAGGTGGTGGTCAGTCCAGGCGCATGGTGTGTTAGAGAGGATGGTGGTATGACAGTTGAGGTCAGCTATCCAATCAAGGATGCGGCCTTTGTTGTGTGTGGGTTGTGATATGTGGTGGGTGAGTGTTTGCAACGGTGGTTGCTTTATCATCTTTGTTGTCACTGAGTCCGAGGTTAAAGTCACCAAGGATAAGTAATTGTGAGTTGGGTTTGGTGTTGTAGGAGAGCAGGAGAGCTATATCATCGTTGAATGATGATATGGGGCCTGGCAGTCTATAGATGAGGTGGGTGGTGATTGTGCTTGTGTTAGAGGTGGATAGTTTGATGGTGAGTAATTCCGCAGATGGGAATGACTGGTTTTGTATGTGTCTTATGATAAGGGAGCTTCTTGCAATAATGGCTACACCGCCGCCTTTGGTGGTTTGTCTGTCTGTGCGGTGGATGGTATAGTCATTAGGAATAGCTAACGCTAGTGCTGGGCCCGAAGCTGCATGGAACCAGGTCTCAGTGATGGCTATGAAGTCTAGATCATTGAAGGAGATGATGTCAGCTATGTCTAGGGCATGGGCAACTAAGGATCTTGCGTTGATGAGTGCACCTTTGATAGTTTCAGTGGTGGTTAAGGGTGTTTTTTTGTTGAGTATGCGGGGGCAGGAAGTAAAGGAGCGTGGAGTGCTCTGGTCAGGGGATAATGTAGGGTGAGTAATGCGAGTGGCTGGTTTGGGTTTGGTTTTGATTTTTCTTGAGCCTGAGTTAGAAGGAGTCGAGGGTGTGTGTGTCCTAGATCTGAGGCGGTCGAATCTTGTTATGCCTGGGCTGGGGTAGGAGTTACTAGTGGTGAGGTTTTTAGGGCTGGTTATGCAAGGGATGGTGGCCTGCATAGCTTTTTGGTTGCTGCAGGTGTCTGCTGTTGGGTGAGACTCAGAGGAGGCAGGTTGGAAAGGGTTTGTGTTGGGTAGGAATGGGGTGGGACAGGGGATGGGATGGTGTCTTGGGCAGGCTGGTCAGCTGAGGCCATTGAGATGGGTGAGGAAGTGCGTTCCTGTACATGGGAGGTCATGAGGGACCAGGTAGAAGGGAAACATGATGATGAGGATCAAGATTAGCATAACTGATTATTGGAATGGCCTAGAAACACTAGGGAACTAGGTTCTGGAGACCGATGCTCTGCGCAAGTCTGCAGTCAGATGAACAGAGCGTTCAGAATCTAAATGTCTAAGTATAGAGTAAGCACACATTTCTGGATGTAGATATATTCAGTAGTTGCAAGTTAATAGCAAGGTAGGCACGGTTGACTAGGATCAGAGTTTGAGCAATGTATGTGCAGATACCCAGAAGCAATTATGCACAGGTCATGCTTTCAAAGTACAGTGTATTTGCAGGTCATACTTTCACAGTACCATGGCAGCGCTAGCTAGGCGAAATAGGCAAAGGTCATGCTTTCAAAGGACAGTGTATATGCAGGTTAAACTTTCATATTATCATGGCAGCACTAGCTAGGCGAAATGGGCACAGGTCATGCTTTCAAAGGACAGTGTATATGCAGGTTAAACTTTCATAGTATCATGGCAGCGCTAGTTAAGGCCAGGAGGGTATAGGAGTTTCGTTCAGAGGATTCACGAGCGAGTGTAGCTAGTTTCGGAAAGTTAGACATTTGCGTGCGCGTTTCGGAGAAGGTTCTTGTGCAGGGTCACAGGCTAAAAGTGATGAGGGCGCCGTAGGTTAATATCGAGGCATGCAGGGGTGTCTGGAGACTAAGTGGGCACAAATGTTTATAAGTAGTACTGTCACAATGGTTATAGCAGTTGGCGAGTTGCTGGTAAGTACCGGTCTAAGGTCAAGTAATTACAACATAACTACATTCAAGATAGGTGCACGGTTTAGGCTAGCTCGCACAATTTTGTAATATGCATGGCGAGGTCCATGTGAGGAATGGTACGCATGGGAGAGCGGAGCATATGATGACAAACAGAGTAGTTGGTTAATAGCGTTTAGTATATTTGCACTGAGAGTACGTGGGTTATCAAGGCCATGCTGCAGAGGCACTATTTTAGCGTGTGCAGGAGGTCAGAGTGTACAAGTTCTGGGGCGCGGGTAGCGTGGTATTGGAGATAAGTTCTTACCGAGAGCGTGCAAGGTCCATGCGGCTTAGGATACTACAGAGTTAGGCAGATGGTGCTGCAGACACTGCTCCAGCAATGCAAGGGGAACTTACAGGGGAACTCATGCTCCAGCCAAGTCGAGGTAAGGAGGAGTGAGGGGAGTCTCCTTGCAGCTCCGATGCGGCTCGAAACAGGCTCAGACAGGAGGTCTGGGCCTTAGTGGGAGAGGCTGGCTTCACCTTCCGGCGTCTCGGGATTGGGCAAAGAAACAGAAGGCAGCCTATCGGCAGCAGGGCTCGGCCAGCAGGTTGGGCAGCCTGGATCGAAAATCATACGGCAAATGTGGCAGCCATCTTGAGAGGTTTTAATACCTCGTGGATAATGGTGATTCCAGTGAAGCAAATGAAAGGTTTTCTTTGATGCTGAGGGGAAAACAGCCTTCACTCGCGGCGTGAAGCAGCAATCACGGCGTCCGTGTTGCAATGCTGCTAATTAGTATGGATGTGGCTGGTAGTTGGATAAAAGTCACCCGTCCAAACCTGTAAAGCCCTGGGCCTTACCTCTGCAGGGGATGGTGAGGGGTGTTGCTCCAGCAGCACTGTAAGGCTCCTGCTCCTCGCGATGGCTGGTTCGTATGCCACAGGCTCAGACAGGAGGTAGCCTTGGTGGTCCAAGATAGCGACAACCAACCGCAAGGCATTTTGACATGTGCAGGGCTAGTTTAATGTAGTTGTAATTTTCCCGTGATCACAACTGCCACAGTGAAAATATTGCAATTGCGAGGCACTGCTGCGTAGTGAACTACGTTGAAGCGTCTATGAATGACAAGCTAGTGGTTTATCACTGGCGGAGACGTGATCCAACTCTACTTTCACTTTGCATAGTCATGTATCTAGTCGGGAGCCTTTTTTCTTCAACAGCGCTATCCTTCCACTAGGTTAAAGAACATCCAACATGGCGACAATTAACTACCTGGTATTTTGATACGTGCTTGGCTCTCCTGACGGAGCTTTAAATATCACGTGATCGCGACCACTAGAGTGCAAATATTGAATATACGAAGAACGATTACGAACAATTATCTGTGCCCAAGGGTCCTCACAGAACAAGTAAGTTGCGTATATTTGGCGGAGAGATAATTTAATTCTATATGCACCCTACAAGATTATCTAATGAGCCGGCACTCTTTTTGCTTTTACAGCGTCATTTTTGATAAGACGGGTGCGAGGAAAAAGGATAGCGGTCCACGATCACTGGCTACCACATCTATATGAGAGTAAACAAGAAGATTTCTGTCTACACACCCTGCCTGCATAAGACAGGTGCTTGACCAGTCTAACATAATTACATTTGTTTTTTTCAAATAACTAGAATACTGACCTGACTATGGGCTCTTCTACAGGCTTGGCATGTGTGATAACTCATGAAGTTACAAGAGGAAAATATCAGTGAATGTTTGACCACCTCATGGAGGACATCGCTAAAGCTCTGAATAAGGCATTTAAGTTGTGTAAAAAGCTGTAATAGTATAAGTTGACACAGTTGGGCAAGAAAAACAAAAAACAACAAACACTGCAGTATAATAATTGTCCAAATTGATGGATGACAATAGAACTTGGTGAAACTAGCAATTTAAGGGCACAACCATAGTGTCGACTTCAGAGTTGTGTGTAAGAAAGGGCATAGGTGTATGTCCTAGCTCGACAGATAACAAACTAGTGCGTCTCCATTTGTGGACATATTATTGGTTACAACGGCTTGTTGTTGGGGAAGAGAATCCCTATGTCTCTAGACCAAGGCAGTAAAAAAGAAATGTTCCATAATACAATGAACGTATTGGAAGATGAATTTCACTAAATGTAATGTTATGCACTTTTGAATAGAGGAGCTGGTAGAACATACGTGTTCTCAGCCAAGAATCCTCATACTACATCATGTTTACCACATTGAAGGGTTAGGTATCCTGAAGACAGCCTTGAACTGTTACCCAAGTCTGATTTATTTAAGATGGTTGATAGGAGAACAACAAGGCTAGAAACAGATTTGCCTGTTGACATTGTTTTTTGAGGGCTTTTTCTTGTGTGCTTAAATGAAATTGTGAAAGGTCACTCATATGTTACTAACATCACCCTTGTCTGTTGAAAGAAAAGTGATTGGGAACAGTAAATATGAAACTGTGTAAGTAATAACAGGATTCATGTTGTTTACAATTTTAAGTGACTTGCTTGTGTTGTAGGAGTGTATGACTGAGAGGTCTCTTCCTTTTTTATAAACACATTTAACTGTGTATTATCTGACTGACTTCTACCATTCTTTACATATGTTTAGAAAGATGGTATCATCACTGTTTGTGTCAAGTTTTGTCTCCAGCTAAATGTGCAACAAACATGGTAGCTTTTTTGGAAACTGTTTTTTATGCTCTTCTTCACAACACCAGAGAGGACACTTTCTTTCCCCTGGTCGCTTCATCTCTTGTTTCACTTTGCTTTCAAACCTTTTTGATACAGGTCTCAAACCCATAAGGTTCTTTCGTGACAGTGTGGCAGACCTTGTTCACTAGCCTGGCAAGTACTGCAACGAGGAAAACGTGTGATGATGGTAATCTTCATTGGGGGAGGGTCCCAGACCTGTCTTCCTTGCTTTCCTTCCTGGGGGCGCGGGAAGCTTCCGTGTGCTTCACTTCTTCCCCTGTTTTGCTGGATTAGGGTAAAGGTATCCCACTGTTCCCTTCTGACCATGGCAAGCGTCCTGGTCACCCCTGTACCTTTAGGGTCTCTCCTGGTAGTCCCTGTTCAGTCTTGGGGTCTTTCCACTTTGGTTTTGGGCTTCTGCAGTCTTCCCCCTTTTCCAATGTGCTGTGGCAGCTCCTAAACATGTGGGTCCCCTGGATCCCCCATGGAAGGTCAGGCTTTCTGTCAGGTCCTTTGACAAGGGGTTCCACTGGCCTCCCCACAGTCTTCAATGCCCCACTGGTGTGCAAAGGTTCCCCCTCCTGACAGAGCCTCTGGTCCACAGCTTTCTCTTCTTCTGCTTCTGCTTTCCACTTTCCGAGTCCGTCTTCCCTTTTATACTGGCTCTGGCCAATAGGACTTGGCAAAACATGAGACTGCTGAATGTGGTTCTTCCAGGTAATCCTCATTCCTCCACACTTCTCCTTCATCACAGTACTGATCTTTTCACTCCCTTGTGAGTCATTGGGGATACTCCTTGTCACAGTCCTGGGAAAGGGATTTTCACATAGGTAGCTCCTATTCTTCCCTGTCCCGGTACTCTTAGAGGGAACTGGGTTCTTATGAAAAGGGGCTCCCCCTAGTGAACAAGGGATGACATCCACGGATTTGTCACACTGGCTACACTTGCTTTTCATCACTGATACGCTGTCTGCTTTTTCTCTATTCGTTCTTTACTGTTAATGACATTTTAATTGATAGAAGCAGTGTTTTTTTTATTGTGTACAGTTTAGAAGTTAAAAAAGATTTGCACTCATTACAATTATATGTAATATAAAAAGGGATTGAGTGCTACTATGGATTCAGAGCAACTGAAAGTCAATGAAGCTTGCAGGTTGGGTTGCTACACAGATGCAGGACTTTGATTTGATTGCCATTTAGATCAAAACAAAGCTATTATCCCACATGCAGTTCTGCTCCCTTCTGAGTCACTCCATAATTTATAAATTGTCTTTGCAAAGATCCATTCTTTCCGCCTTGATCTTCAACTTTTACATCGAACCTCTCAGAACCCTTGTGGTGCCACATAACATCCACATCCACCAATATGGAGAGGACACACAGCTCTACCTCACGATATCCTCCACAGAAGACATCCACAGGATCAAGGACTGCCTCATATTGATCTAGTCCTGGATGGCCAGTGCTTAGCTGAAGCTCAACCCCTCAAAGACCGAATTCCAACTGCTGACCATCAAGACTGAACACACTGACATCCACACCTGGCTCTGCGCTATGAACCTCGAGGGATTCACACCCAAGCTGACCACCTGTGCCAAGTCCCTTTGGTTCTACATTGACAAACACCTCTCCTTCAAGTAGCACATAGCAAAGAAGACACCAACAGCTTGGTGCCAATGTTCCCCCATTGGAAAATCAAGACCTTTATCCGAGCCACAAACTTCCAATATACTGACCAAGCCTTGGTCCTCTCACACCTGGGTAGTGGCAGTGCCCTTCTGGAAAGCCTTCTGGTGACCACCCTGGCACCCCTGAGATGTGTCCGACATGCTGCAGCATGACTCATCAAAAGAATCGCAAATTCGACAACATCACCCGACCCTCATCGAACTGTACTGGCTTCTTCTGCTAGCACGCTGCACCTTCAAATCCTGCTGCATCGTCTAGAAAGTTGTTGCCCTCATGTCCACAAGCTATGTTGCTGAAAAGCTCAGCATCTCCAGAGGGGTACGATCCACTATAAGTAAAGACATGCCCAGACTTGAACTCTGCCAGTGTAGGAAGAAAAAAACAGAACAAAGGCCTTCTCCGTCCACGCCCCCAGAATCTAGCTCTCCTCCACATCAATGCAAGACTCGTCCATTTTCTTCTACATTTCAGCAAGGAGCTCAAAATCCTCTTCTTCAAGGAATAGATCCTCCCTAACACGTAGATCCACACACCCTCCCTTCCCCACCTAACCTAAAACTGGGCAATCTGCTGCCTGTTTCCTCCTCTAGTTGCTTGTAGATGATCCCTTTCTGCCAAATTGCCCTCCCTCCCCTTCACTTGTTATTAGCTCACTGCTTCCTTGTGCCTCTGCTTTCCTCACTGTGTACTTCCCCCATGGCGGTAAAGCACTCTGTTGCTTCCCGAATCTAGGTCTGCACTCAATAAATATGCTAATAATAACAATAACAATAATAATGATAATAATAACTGCAAGCTAAAGTTTAAAGTCTCTAATTACTTCGGAAAAAATGTAATCTATGAGGTAGCAAAGTATTGAACGTTTATATATTAATCGCCATTTACTTCATGGATGACATGAAGATTTTAATCTTTCACACAATGTTGTCCTTTTTAAATGTTATATTCATATTTCTGTCATATTTTTTTAGTGTCAATTTGATCTTTCTTGAGTATTTTCTTCTGTGACAATTCTTCTTTATTAAGGGCTCTGTAGATTTATCAGATGTCATTAATCTTTGTAATGGGACCTGTGTCTTCAATAATGATATATAAAACCCCAAACACCTTAGCTTTAGACCGTACACCACATCTCCGTCCTCCAGTGATCGCATATTCCACACTAGACAACCTGTGGGTTTACAGTGTTCGTTTCTTCGATAGTGTGTTTTTAAACTAAACATCTTTTGTATAGTTTCTGAAGTATATGCCAAACAATCAGGCCAAACACATTTTTTGTGTGTGTGTGTGTGTAAGAAAAGAGGCATACGGGAACCTTTATATCCCAAAGTATTCCCCAAACTGAATACATTGTATTGCTAGTTTAATTTTTCGTACATTTGGCATTTCTACTTTTGCCCTCTTTATTGGAGTATTTCAACGGTAAAAAAGTGGTACTTTTAATACTGCCTATTTTTACCATCCACCTTTGTTATAAACTTGGTCAGCCTTGGATATTTACCAGGTAGAGTAAATATGAAATGCTGTAAGGGGTAGATACTGATTGATATAGATTGAAATGCTGCCAGAAAATTCATGATAAATCATCATAATTCGACTTCCACCCTAAAGATTGAGGTAAAATATTTCTTTTTGGGTGCAAACTGTATGGGGCTGCATCACAAAAAGATCATTCATCCTAAGGATCCACTAGCAAATCCCCCTTCTTTTGGGGAAAAATGGTAGGCCAAGTTCTTAAAAAACATAAATGTGTTTTTTTTGCCCATTAACCACCACTGTTTGCAATAAGACAAATCTGGTGGTAAGGAAATTTCCAGTCATACGGAATGCACATTAAAAGTCCTGAATATGCAGCGTTTTCTCTTGAACATGTGTGGAACAGGCAGGGTAGATGGCACAACACACAAAAGAATAATTACGGACCCCTCATGTGCATTGTTTTCCCTCTCAAGACTGCAGGGCCATAAACTACTGTGGTCCCACATTTTAGAGGGATATAAACGCATTATATAATTCTGCCTATATCATATTTGGTAGATAACATTACTGTTGTAAACTCTTTACCCCTTGCAGTAATTCTGTTTCAATGTATTGCTTTCTCCCGCAGATTCCTCATCAGATAGATATCCCTTCCAGCATCAGTTGCTCGGTAAACCTTTCGACAGGGGTATAGTGCATCTCGACTCGGCCTTCAATCCATGCTGACTCGATGTGCCGGTCATCGACTCGGAACGTGATGTCAGTCACCATTCATATACTGTGTCACTACGCCCCCGTACCTCAGTTCTTTTTTTCTGTGAGCTCAGCACATTGCTTGAGGAACGGCTCGTCTTGTGAGAGAAAGTGTTTCATACTGAGAATTTCGCTTTTCGGTCAAGAATTTGACATTTGTTAGATTATGATGTCCGCTCCAAAACCATCAGGCTTCAACAGATGACCTGACTGCAACTCAAAAATGTCTTTGACCGACACACACAGTATTTGCGTTTGGTGTCTGACGTGACTGAGGACTGTGAGTCATGTCAAAAGATAAACCCTAAATTGTTGATGGAAGCCCCCACCCTGGAGAAATAGGACAGGCATCGTAAAAAGGCCAAAAACAGGTCACACTCCAGGAGTCATTCCTCATCATCCTCTTCCCAATAAATGAAACATCAACAACGTCGTCGGCACAACTCGGATTCGTACGAGGGAAGAGGAAAGCACTTTCATCCGGCAACGGTAGCCAAGTGGGAAACCTTTAAATAGCAGATGCTCGACATAATGAAGGCAGTCACTGTGGGTACGGGACAACCCTCAAAACAGCAGACCTTGACTGTCCCAGCTACGCCCGGTACGTCTGACGACAAAGAGACTGCGTGGGGTTCGGTTCTCTCCGGGTCGACGCGACCATCGATATATCGATGATGCCTTCCAAACCGCTTACGGTGCTGAATCGTGAGCGACATCCGCCCCGATACCATCAACGTCAAAGTCTATATCTGCGCCGACAATAGAAAAGTAATTTATTCATGAGTCGAGAACTTCGTACTTCGACACAATGCACTCCATTTTTGTGGATGATGGTCACGGTTTCGAGCCGATTACAGGTTCTTTGGGCAGCGCAGAGCTTTTCACTGATCAGGCGGATCTCTTAGCACTAGCAGGAGAGTTATAAAATGCCAGCAGTTTAGACACCTCGCCAGAGCTGGAAACACAGGAGGGTCACCCCTATGGCCATGCCAATGCCCATTACAAGCCAACTGTGGAGAGGGTGGTAGACATCCTGAGCCCTTCGGCTTCAGTGAAGCAAATTTTTACTTACAAACTCACTGATATCCTCGATGTAGGCCCACCGACAGCAGAAAGGGCTATGCCATTCAACTTGGAAATTGCTGACCCGATTGCCTCATTGTGGGATTGATCTTGCTCCATTCACCCGGTGGACTCTGAATTTGTGAAAAAATGCAAACCGGCAAGAGGGGATCCCCCCTACCTGTCCACCTATCCACTACCCCATACTATTTTTTACGATACTCCGAGGTTCCAACTCCCCCCCTTTTTATACAAAAACTGGGCAGAGGAAGAGGGTGACTGAGAGTAGCAAGATTAACTCTCACACATCGTACTGGACATGGCCCGTTAATCAGGTCAGGCATAGTCAGTCACTTGACTTCAAATGCATACACCTGATACCAATTACCTCTCCTCACACGGATAAAAGGCAACACCTAAAGACACATGTTGTGATTCAGTCTTCCCTGGACCCTGTCTGGAATGCATGGAATGTTGGAGTGATTGATGTGGAGTGCAGGCTGAGAGAATGTTGTTGTATGAGTGTGTTATATGAGAGTCAGTTGCAAAATGAGACCCCCTAAGAGAGGATGCCGGTGAATGCTGTCCCTATCTTATGTGAACCTGACCTGATGAACTTAATGTAAAGTACATGGAACTGATTAAAGAAGTTACCAGTTTACTCCAAGATGTCAGAGTCATCATTACCAGGAACCCACCTTTACAACACACTCTGATCAAGGCGGAACACAAGTATGAGCAGAACTTGCGGGACGAGGGCAAACCTACTGGAGCGGAGCGATGGACCAAGGGATGAGAGCTGCGGGTAGAAAACCCCAAGAGTTCCCTACTGGAGGTCATTGCCTCTGACAGGCTGCGAAAGGCATGTGGAGAAGGCCAGATCCCACAAGTGAAGACTACATTGTGTTTCAAGGACACCAGCGATCCTCTCAGGTGAACGGCAGTTGTTGGGGAGGTGAGGCCAAGCCTGTGGTACTAGCCATGACTCGTGAATTAGAAATCGCAAAACCCAGAAAAAGACGCACACAGCCGGTGAGTTGGCAAGCGACCTGAGAGACTGGTGTGTGTTCAAGTTTGAAATAGAAACATTATAACGCAAGTGAAGGCTGCACGCGTGTGGATGAGACGTGAAGAAAGGCAGACCTGTGTGTGAACTTTGATATAAAGGGCAACTGTAAAATCAGCGATAGTAAGTGACGGAGTGGTGCGGTGAAAGGAAGTAGCTCACTCGAAAGTCTCTGTGAAAGGTACTTTGTTTAAAGTGAGAAAGCGAATGAACAGCAAAAGTGAAATAAAGAAGATGAATTCCTAGAGAAGGGAAGAGGGAAAGTTAAACTGTGAACTTTGATCGAGGTGGTCCTGCGGTGGCCTGTAAAGGAAGCCACGCACATTCGAAAGTCTTCCACATCCGAAAGTGGTGAGCTGGGGAAAGGAGCTATGTATTGTGTTGAGGTCTGAGCCCGACAGAGGAGGATCTTTGTGAACGTTTTGGTTGAAACATTATTTTGGAAGTCAAGAAAAGAGACTTTAACGTGGAGGGCCAGGCGGCCTCGATCCACGGTTTTGAACTGTGCATTGTGTTGGAAATTGAGACAGAGTGTGTCATCCTGCCTACAGGGACCACCTTACTCCGTGAGGCCAAACGTGAGGAGGAGAGCTGGTTCAACCATATTATCATTTGAACACTGATGTTTCCTTTTGCATACCTTTCTCCTTTTTACACTTTTTTGTACAAGAGATAGGGAGGCATTAGGTGTTGTTAGCATAGGCCATTTTGATTTTGATGGACTCCACGGGGACTGCGTTATTTATTATTTGATGGTCTAGACTACTCCCATTTTAGTTATAAGGCAAAGTAGGAGTTTCTTCAGCCTCAAGAATTACAATAAAGGTTTTACAAATATTACCCATTGTGTCAGTGTTATACTTGTGATACCATACCTTCTCTACAACAGGGAGTCTAAAAAATATGACTCAGCTAAGAACATTTTTTCAGCTGGCAGTATGTCTCTCGAGGCCACCAACGCTTCCTGTGCATTTGCCAAGTACACACATGTTCTCTGGAGAACAATTGAAGAAGCTGTGGAACACATCCCGCAAGGGGAAATGCAGGATGGGTTTCTCCACCTGGTGGATGATGGCAAGGAGGTGTCCTGCAAGGCATTTCAATCCGGTCTGGATATAGCAGATTGTGTTGGTAGGGCGATGGGGTTCAGCAACAGTAATGCGCAGGCAAGCCTTCTTACAAAGCTCACATTTTTCACCTAATGTTCAGAACAAACTTCTGGACATTGCCTTTGATGGCGAACATTTTTTCAAGGTGGCTGCGAAGATGCTGGCCCTGGCTGTTCAACAATAACCAAAGCCTTCCTTAACCTTCACTTCTAGGGTTAGAGGCTATTAGTTGTTTGCCCCGTTATGAAAGAAGACTCAGCTCCCACAACCTAAGCAGGGGCAGAGGCATTTCCTGTGCTCTGGAAAGGGTAGGGGAGCTTCCAGGCACCAGCAGCCTTCAACAGCGGCAGTAGTGTTGGCACCGACCTCAAAACTGTTTTAAGTTCACCTCTCACGTTTCCCCGGTTGGTGCGAGGATTGGAGAGCATGTGCCACAGTGGAAAGAGATAACATCAGATGCCTGGGCAATGCAGCTCGTCCAATGGGGTTACTCTCTGTCTGTCTAATGGAGGCCAGAAGACAGACCACCCCTAAACCCTCAGCAACCGGTAAAAGGAGCTCCAGGAAGAACTGAGAGCCCTATTGAACGGTGCCATGGAAGAGGTACCTCCCGAGCATCGAGGATTTGGCGGGTATTCCCGCTGTTTCCTGGTACCCTAGAAAGGAGGAGGACTGTGTCCCATTTTGGACCTCAGGGCCTTGAACAAGTACCTCAGGAAGGACAAATTCAAGATGATGATGCTCAGAGAGATTCTCCAGGCTCTATTGTCACAGAATGGGTTGGTGTCTTTGGATCTTTAGGGTACATACTTCCATGTGCTTATCCACTTTCGGCACAGGAAGTTCTTGAGATTCCTCATAGGGGACAAGCACTATCAGTTCAAGGTGCTCCCCTTTTGGTTGACCTCTGCTCCCAGGGTCTTCACCAAGCTGGTGACAGTAGTAGCAGTGCACCTGAGGAGATCCGGTGTCCATATAGTTCCATGCCTGGACGATTGGTTGATCCGAGGGAAGTTAGCTGAGCAGGTTCTGTCTCACCTCGATAAAACTTGCTCGCTACTGCACAGGCTGGGCTTCTCCCTAAATCTTCAGAAGTCGCACACAACACCTCTGCAGAGGCTCAAGTTCATTGGAGCAGTCCTGGACACCCAGGAGGGGAAGGCTTTTCCTCCCGAGGAGAGTCACCAGTGTAAGGCAGATGGCGACCTGTTCCAGACCCATGCCAGCTTGCCAGCGGTCTCCTTCCTCCACTTTCTGGGCCTCATGGCCTCCTGCATCTTTCTGGTGCCAGAGGCCGGGCTGAGAATGCATTCTCTGAAGTGGCTACTGAGGAGTCAGTGGTCCCAGTACTTCGGCTCCTTGAAGGACGTTCTTGGGGTGTCGAGGTCGGTGGCCAACGATCTTTCTTGGTGGGCCAGCAAGGACAACATGATGGTTGGGGAGCTTTCTAGCCTCTGTGGCCTCGGGCCAGGTTGATCACCAATGCCTCATTGAAAGGTTGGGGCGCTCACTACGACAATCTGCATGTGAGCGGCCTGGGTAGCTATGGAGAGCCGTTGGCACAGTAACAGGCTGCAGCTGCAAGCTATCAGGCTAGCACTGAAAACCTTTGCACCCTCCCTCATGGGGAAGCACGTCTTGATTATGACTGATAATACAGTGACCATGCACTACCTGAACAAGTAGGGAGGTGGCTGGTCGCTGCCCCAGTGCAAGGAGGCAATACAGCTATGGTTCTGGTTACTGGAGAACCTGATATCCATTTTGGCTGTGCATCTGGCAGGGATGGAGAACAGACTGGCTGATGCTCTGAGCAGGCAGAGCGCAGTCTCACAAGAGTGAGAAGTGTGTCAGGAAGTGTGTCAGGAAGTTCTCAAAGAGATCTTCGCCCAATGGGCTACCCCATCAGTGGATCTGTTTGCGACATGGTTCAACAGGAAGTGCAAACAGTTTTGTTTGAAGGAATTCCTGGCGTGATGTGCACTGGGGGATGTTTTACTGGTGGAGTGGGTCTTCGACGCCACTCAGACGGTACCTTTATTGTCATTCCTCATGATGATGCTAATTCTGTTTGCCCTGAGCCTTTGCAGCTATGTTTTCACCTGCATCTGTTAACTCTCATGAGCCTAACATTGGCCCTCATTACGACCCTGGCGGAAAGTGACTGACCGGACCGCCACAGCGTAAATAGCGTTTCCGCCATTGCACGAAGGAGCAAAGTGCGGCCCATTCCGACCCATCGGGCACGAGCACCACGGCATGGCGGAAGTGCAAAGTCCGCGATGGCGGAAATGACCCCAAAACGGCCCACACCGCCGCCGTACGGCGCCCTAGGTGCAATACCGCCACCCATCACAGCGGACACCGCAGTGTGCGCCTACCGGAAAGTACGGTGACCGGAAATATACGGAAACGGAAGTAAAAACATGGGCCCGGAACGGGAAACATCCCGCCGTACACCTATAAAACCACTAAAACCACACAACCACCAAAAACACTACCCTGAGACACACCCCAACCCGTCATCCACCCTAGCGAAACCAAGAAAAATGGGAAAAGTAGCGAAGAAAGCGTGCGACCGCAAGCGGCAGGTCCACTTCTCCCGTGAGGAACTCACCGTGCTAACAGAGACCCTCCAGGAGAATGCAGCCGTCGTCTTCTCCACGCAAATGACCAGGACGGCACTTGCAAACAAGAAGGCCATATGGGCTCTGGTGGCACAGCGGGTAAGTGCGGTGGGGACCGCACCCCGCAACCCACAGCAATGCAGAAAGCGATGGGACGACCTGCGGATACGCGTCCGCAGCATACTCTCTGCCAACCGCAACATTGCCACAGCCACCGGGGGAGGTCCTGAATCACCCATCAAGTTGACCCCCTGGGAAGAAATCTGTGCCTCCACCATCGGAATGGAGAGCATAGAGGGAGTCGGAGGGATGGAGAAAGGAGTGCAGACATCCGAAGATTCAGGTAGGTGGGCCAGATAAAACAATGCCAAATCCACAAAGTCCATTCATGTGAAGTACCATGTGTCCACATAGTGCAACAGAAACACATGTCCAGGAGAACGTCCACACACATCGGCCTGATAGCGCACGTTAAAACCCACAATAAATACATAATTAATTAAAAACCCCTAAAACACGCACTACACGTAGAGCAGGCACACCCTAACTGCAGGCTGCCAAACAACTGCACCCTCACTCCACACACAAATGAAAGCACCTCCAAGGCCCCGACCCAAATCACCCTCAGGTACCACCCCAATGCATGTGATACAATGCCATTCCAATTCCCACAGACCCATTAATAACCCTCGCCCTCCTTTACTCCACCACAGGGTCCGATCCAAACGACGAGCATCAGGACACCCCTACCAGCACACCTGCAAAGAGGGCCAAGACCAACGGCCAAAGACCCTCCACCTCAGCTGCACGCATCAAGACACGGCAGCAGCACAAATCAGGTGGCAGCACAGAGGAGGGAACTCCAACAGGCACCCCAGCAGCCAGCATGCCCACAACAACACCACCACAGGTCCCCCCAACGGATGCCACAGAAGGCACTGCCTCTGGTGGCAGCAGCACCATAGGTGACACCCCATTGATGGCAGCATGCTCCGACACAGAAGACGGGGATGTCGAAGTCAGATCCATCCATGACCTGTCCCAATCCCCCTGTCTGTCCCATCCCGTACAACATGAGGATACCACGCAGGGGCACCCACAAGATGACGACTGGCCATCCCCCACAAGCCCTGTGGCAAGGCAACATGAGGTCAACAGCCCCTCTGTGACACCCCCGCAAATGGCCATGGCCCAGCAGAGGCAACAGTCCCTCGACCAGTTAATCGTGCAACAGCAGCAACTGGCCACGCTCCTCAAGGACCATGCCGATGAATGTGGGGGCACTAAGGCAGACATAGAAACATCAACTGAGACACTTAGGGCAGAAATGGAGAGAGGTACAGAGACACTAAGGGCACAAATGGAGAGAAGCACCGAGAGCCTGAGGGGGGAACTGCATGCGACGTCCAAAGACGTATGTGCCGAACTTGCCGCAGTGCGCCGTGTGCTCACTGAGCTCTCGCAAACCCTTAGGGACATGCATGGACGTGAGCAGGCAGAGACATCATCCGTTGCAAGTTCCGTCCAGGGCAGCCCCCAACGTAGATCTGGGAGGAACCTGCGCTCCACAGGCAGGGGTGCCCCTGATACCCGCAGAGGGGGCTTGCAATAGCGACAGCCCACTGACAATGAGCATCTTTGGACACTGGTGTTCGGGGGGGAGGTAGGAGGGTGGAGGGGGTGTGTTGGGCTCACTTGGGTGGCGGGTCGATAGGGTGTTCAACATGATATCACATATGCCATAAACAGTGCACGATCAACCAATGAGATGTGTGGACATTGATCTTTGTGTACTAGGCCATCATAGGCGTACAGTCCATATTGTGCATGTCCCAGACACACACAGTGCCACGAGTCCCGTGTCCATGTATCAGCCACCAGGCGTGAGTGCTAGAAGCATGCATCAATGAGATGCTGACGAATGTCACGGCCCTCCGGTGCCTCGCAGACTCCTTGAGGTGCTGCCACATCCCCACCCTCATCATGACCATCATCAGGTGCTTGCAGTTCTGCGTCAGGGGGCATGGGCACATTTCTACGTACGCACATGTTGTGGAGCATGACACATGCCATCACCATCTTTGCAACCTTCTCATGGCGGTACAGGAGTGCCCCGCCAGACCTGCTGAGGCAGCGGAAACGAGTCTTCAGTAGGCCGAATGCCTGTTCTATGACTACACGGGTACGTGAGTGGGCATGGTTGTAGTCCTCCTCATGCTGGTCCCGTGGGTTCCGGACTGGTGTGAGGAGCCATCTCTTCAGTGGATACCCAGCATCACCTGTATGTGGACGAGAAACGTATGATGTGGAATGCCATTGCTACGTACGCACACCCCCCCCCTTCCTGCCAGGTCATTGCCGCATCACATACCCCACATCATCATGCATGAAATGAGACTCACCGAGTAGCCAGGATCTGTTCCCTGCGTGTCGCTCCATGTAGCGTGGTATAGTAGAGTTCCTCAAGACCATAGAATCATGGGTTGATCCAGGGAATCTGGCACAACAATGTGTAATGATCCTGTTGGAGTCACACACCATTTGTACATTCAGGGAATGAAATTGTTTACGGTTGCGGTACTGGGCCTCCATGGCATGTGGGACGACCAATTCCACATGGGTGCAGTCGATGGCACCAATGCAACCCGGTATGCCGGCAAGTGCATGGAATCCCACTTTTGTGTTTGTAATTTCCTGCTCCGAGCGTGGTAGAGAGATGTAGTCGTCTGCGTGCTGCAGGAGGGCATCGAGCACTTGCAATAGTGTCCGTGAGAACAGTGGCTGAGAAATGCCATGCAACTGTCCGACTGTGTGCTGGTAGGTGCCTGTGGCCAGGAAGTGGAGTACAGACACCACCTTCAGTAGGGGTGGGATGGCGGTTGGGCTATCTATCATGCTGACAAGGTCAGCCTGTGTCATGTCCACAATGGCGGCTATGGTGTCCCGGTCCAGACGGTAGAGGGTGTGGATCTGCTCATCAGTGAGGTTGAACGGATGTGCTCGGAGGCGTGGGATTGCGGGCTGCCTGCGTGGTGGTAGTGGCTGTGCTGGCGGCCCTTGCTGGCCCTGCCTTGCCCTCCTCCTCCTGCGTCTCCTCCGTGCGGCCGGTTGTAGTTGGTGTTCGTCTTCTTCTTGGAGTTGGAGTACTTGCAGTGCTATCAGGTCCCCCAGGGCCAACATCGCGAGTCCTGCCGGTAGCATTTCGGAGTGGGTGTGGTTGTGGGAGGAGACTGGGTGTGCAATTTATGTGTTTTCAGGCTGTATGGCCTCCACCTGTGGTGATTCATTCCACCTGTGCAAACTGCTCTCCCCTTTGGCCGAGCACGTCCCGCACACAACGCTGCAATTCGAGGAATGGCATCTTGCTATTGCAATCATGTATTTGTACCCGATGGCCGTGTAACATTGGTTGATGTGTTCATTCTGCTGTGGTCCCATTGTTTCACATACTATCTGTGCAGTCGCGAACAGACTTGTGAAGGGTCAGTGGAACGTAGTACTCGAGTAACGGTGGGCCCTCATGCATCACTGTACCGAGTTGCAACGACGGGCGGGGCGTCCCATTTGTGGGTGAAGGCAGTTGCCATTTTCACACACAGCCGCACTAGATGGATTAATTAGTGATTTCAAACGGCCACAGATGCCTCTTCGACGTGATGTTGCAAATGAGGAATTCGAAGGGCGGCGCTTTCGGTTTTCAGCTAGCGGCGAGGAAATGCCCACAGGTCTGACTGCAAATATAACGTTCTATTGTTCAATGACCTTGAGACAGGGGCCATGGCGAGGATGCAATGATTGATATGAATGGTTTGGGATGCGCAATAGCGACGTGGGCGATGAGGCCGGACGTTCCCAAATACATGTTACTTCACTACACTGGAATTACGGGCTGGGGCACTGTGGATTTTGCAGGCTGCATAACGCACAGACTCAATGGATATTTCTAATGTTATGTGAGTAAATATTCAGGCGTTTTAATCCCGGGATGAGGGAATGATGAATGGATGCATGGGCAGGTGATTTGATACAGAGTTTGCCATGTACAGGGCTTCTTGGAATCTATCCGCCTCCCCTGCGCTATGTGATGCAGGGCTGCCATAGTGGGACCATCGTCTATCTGGCCTTGTTGAGCCCTCCCTGTCTCGACGCGCCCTCAGACACTTGTGTCCATGCACGTTACCAATCCCATCTGATGGATTCTGTTTTGACAGACGCATGCACAGGTACACTCGTTTGTGATGGTGTTTACACCTCGATATAGATGGTTATGTGTCGCAAGTGGTTTTGGGGTGGTGATGATCCTTTGGAGTGGGCTAGCATGCATATGGCTGTGGATTTAGTGTGATCATTGAAGTGAGTTGTTCGGATGTAGTTCTGATTGCCATTCTGTTCTTTTTCTTTTCTTTTGGTTGACAGGTATCTCCTCCCCTTTTGCCACTGCCATCTGTATGCCACTCCTGCAGATGGCTTTTACTCCCGACACCTGCTGCTTCGTGTTAATCAGTGGAGCAGCATTACGATCTTATGGGACGATCGCCAATGGGCCACATGCCCTTACGCAGTACTGGTGGCTCGGAGCAACATTTCGGCCTTTCAGCTGGACTAGTGCCTCCCCATTGGGACGGCCCTGCGGTTCTGTGCGCTTCCATGTTGCCTTTTCGTACGTGAATGTGGCTCTGTGTACCATGATGGAACAGGGCGTCACACAAGTAGTGGCTGGTCATTTCTTGCGGATGCAGCCCACAATGGTGAAATGTGTTTTGGAGTTCATGGCCTAATGGCTGTATGGGCTTGGTGATTTTGTTGTGCATTAAATTTCTATTCTGATTTGGCCCGTGTAGCGTTCTTCTTTGCAAGTGATGTGGCATATTCCTATTTGGGGAGCGATGTATTGGGAGGAGATCTGCATTGGGTTCCAGCTTCGGAGTTTAGTTGCGTGGTACTGTACTGGGCGCGTTTGCCTACGAAGCCCAGTGAGGTCAGGGATGGGGGCTGCCAATATGACTGTTTGAATGTTGTCATGCTCAGGGGCGGGGGATTGGGTTTTGTGTAACAGATGCCGGTCAGCCAGGTGGACTGGTGGAATGATGTGATTTTCGGAATATTGCTGGTCACAGGTGCCTGTGTTTGCGTGCGTTTCGGGGGGGGGGGACTGTGGTCATGTCCATTGGATTGGCTTCTGTATTCGTGCCATCTGTGCCCTGCAGCTCCCATTGGCCCCTCTTGTGTTTCTTTTGTTCGTTGGCATGCATGGGTGACTTGTACATTTCACTGGTTGCATTGTGACTTCATTGCACCTACGGGGAGTTGTACTTTGTGGGCAGGGAGCGGTGTACAGGCACTCAGTGGGGCCGTTTACGGTTGATTCGCGATGCCGTACTTCTCACCATGGCGGAATGGTACATTCCGCCATGCTTGATGGCGTTAGGTACATGTCTGCTAGGGTCGGAATTAGCGTACCCTTGCGCCATGGTGGTATTTACGGTTTGGCATGGCGCGCGCGCGCGTGCTTGGTGCAGTTAGCGTTGGCGTTCACTACGGTGTCGCTAATGGCTTCGTACTTTGCGGTGACGGGTCATAGTCGCACCGAGCGCTATTCGATGGCGGTATTGCATTTCCGCCATCGTTTTCCGAATTCCGCCAGGGTCGTAATGAGGGCCATTGTCTGTACTAATCACGCAGGAATTAATCCTCCCGTCTTTTCCCGCTTTAAAGTGGGGCTCTTGAAAACTTGATCCGTAGTGAAACACGCTGAGGAGGTTTCTG
The DNA here is from genome assembly GCF_040938575.1 of Ambystoma mexicanum. Taxonomy (NCBI): domain Eukaryota; kingdom Metazoa; phylum Chordata; class Amphibia; order Caudata; family Ambystomatidae; genus Ambystoma; species Ambystoma mexicanum. Next base: position 849,655,864 of record NC_090936.1, on the reverse strand, counting down.
ATTTATTACTCATGAAGCATTTTGATATTTCATGCCTCACTGAAACCTGGCTCTCCAATGTGACTAATCATGCTGCTGCAACTGCCCTTCCGAATGGCTATCAAATCTTCTGGACCGATTGCCAATGTGGCCGGGGTGGCGGCACTGCAGTCATCATTAGAGACTCTATGACATCACTTATATGTAACTCTTCACCTATTGATGATTGCCAATACACTCTTATCAAAATTGCTATTTGTCTCCTTACCATATATCTTCCACCCGTAAATATGCCATGTTTGAAGAACAGCTATTTATGCTCCTTGGTGATTTCATTAAACCTTCCTCTTACGGTCCAGTAACTCTAACAACCCTGAGCAGCCACAATACAAGCTTACTTGCTTTGGAGGCACAAGTTTCTATTCTGTTTCTCCACGCTTTTGGAACTCTCTTCCCTGTCTCTTTACCATCTGCTCTGAGCTTTCCTCTTTTAAGAAATCTCTCAAAACATTTCTGTTAAACTCCAACTCCAACAAGCTCTTTAGTTTCTGGCGTCTCCCCTGGTATTTCTCTGTGGCTCTTTCTGTCTGAGTTTGTTATTACTTGCTGTGCACTGAGGCCTAGGGGCGAGTTGCACCTTATAAGAGTTACTTAACATTAACATTAACACTATGCCTTGCCCCTGATTCCTGTCCTCCCCTGGGGTTCTCAGGAGGTTGAGGAGGTTCCAGATGACCATGATCTTGATCGCCCTGGATTTAGCATGGAGAACATGATACCCAGAACCTCTGGACTCGGACATCTGCCCACCTCCCTGGTTGCCTCGGAGGCCGGACCGCCTATCCCAGTCAGAAGGTTGGGTGCTTCAACCAAACTCAGAGTCTCTCAATCAACATGCGTAGCTCTTGAGAGGATGAGGTTTGATGACTGGGACTTCTCGGAAGAGGTGCTTGAGATGCTGCTGGCATCTAGTTGATCATCTATGAGATCTCTGCACGCATGTTGATGGAGAAGATTTGAGGTGTGCTGTAGGGAATGGGACATCAATCCCATCTCTTGCCCCACCACTCTAGTGATGGAGTTATTTCTGTCACTAGCCTCATCAAGCCTTCAGGTGGCCACAGTTAAAGGTTATTTGGTGGCTTTGTCTGTGTTAAAGCGGGCCCCGGATCAGGGTTCATTTTTCAGGATCCCGGTTATGGCACAATTTCTGAAAGGTCTTGTAAATACGTTTCTGCCCATTCCTTTCGTTGTCTCGGATTGGGACCTTAATTTGGTTTTATCTTTACTTATGGTGGCTCTGTTTGAGTCTATTCACTCGTGTTATTTGAGATTGATCGGCTGAGAACTGCCGGTCTGGTGGCAATCACATCAGCCAGAAGAGTGAGTGAGCTGCAGGCCTTATCATGCAGGCCTCCCTTTCTCTTTAATTTGGTCTTATCTTTCCTTATGGTGCCTCCGTTGAATTACTTACCGGTAATGTTGTTTCTATAGATTCTTCTTCCGCAGATTCCTCATCACCCTCCCATCCAGCCCTGCTATGAAAGTACCTGTATTCTGAGTAGACTGATTTCTTCTTGTGGGAAAAGTAGAGGATTCCTAAATTATTTGGCTTCTTGCTATTCAGGCTTGTGATTCTCTGCACCTTCTTGCAGTCCAGTTCCTCATATATTTTTTTAAAAAGATACACTTTAGTTTTGGGTCCCACCTTTTTTTAACAGTTTTGGCTATTTCAGCCACTTTTGGGGGGTTTTCTCCGCAGGAAAAGGATGGGGAACTGAGGTACGGGGCGTGGTACGCAGTATATGTAAGGTGACGGACATCACATACAGCGTCGACGACCAGCGCATCGAGTCAGGATGGATTGACGGCTGAGTCGAGATGCACTATGTCCCCTGTCGTAAGGTTTTCCAAGCAGCTGACGCTGGAAGGGATATCTATGTGATGAGGGATCTTCGGGAGAAGAATCCATAGAAAGAACATTACTTGTAAGTACTTTCTCCTTTACTGCACAAGCGTTTTTACCAACGATGCAGCAGTATTTGTGTACTGGTCCCTGTAGCCATAAAATACCATCTGTGGTTTTTGAATTATTTCATATTAGTGAGTCTGAAACCCGACCCTGGACACACAATTCTCATAAGGGATTCCCTTTGTTACATATGGTAGACTTTTGGAAGAAACTTCACTGCACCCCACTTGCGTAGTGGACTAGTTGAACATGATTTATATATAATAACAAGTTTAACCTGCGGGATATGCGCTAAAAATAGTTTACACTTAGGGGTCGATTCATGGAGCAAACGTGCGCCGAAAATCCCAGCGCAAGCAGGCGCAAGGTGGCGCAAGCGTGAGAAACCCAGCGCACGCGCACGCGTGCGATTCAAGGAAGATGCTACACGTGTTTCCCGCTGTCCGTGCGCCAAATCCTGCCATGACGCACGCGGGCACACACGGCGTGCGCTACGCGCACAGCAAAAGTGCACATAGCGCGGCGCACACAACCAAAGTGGGCGGAACAGTGGGCGTAACACACGGAAAGGGGAATGATGCGTGAAAAAGAAGGCGTAACTGGGGAAGTACTGCAGGGAACTACACGGAACGCCCACACGCACGCGAACAACCCATATTCATGGATTCGGAACCCACGCACGGCAAAAGACGCACACAGGCGTCAACGCGTCCGCCACACGAAGGCAGGCGGAAGCGTCCCCGTGCACAGTATAAAAGTGCGTGCAAACAACAAACACGTATATACAGCTACGATGAATGCCCCATTTGTCGCAGCACTGATCGTGGGACACCGCAGGAGGAGGAGAATAGCCAGGGCACGCATTTTCGCACCACGGACAAGCCTTTTAGGGATGCCTGATGACCAGGTCTATGGCAGGTATAGGTTTCCACCCCATATCATCCTAGACCTGGTCAGGGAGTGGGAAGATGACCTTACATCCCCCACCCTTTGCTCCCAAGCATTGAGCCCCTTGGAGAAGGTGCTCAATGTCCTGCATTTCTTGGCCACTGGGTCATTTCAGCGGACTACTGCCATAGTGGGGGGGGTCTCACAGGCCACGCAGTCACGCTGCCTACACCAGGTACTGGCAATCATGACAGCGCGCCCCTCAGTCCGCTGGCACATATACATGCCCAGAACACCCGCAGAAAGGCAGGCCGTTGTCCTGGATTTTTTCAGGGTGGCACACTTCCCCAAAGTGCTCGGTGCCATAGATTGCACCCATGTGGCCCTACGTCCACCTAGGGCCACTGAGCACATCTACCAAAACCGCAAGCACTGGCATTCCATCAATGTACAGGTGGTATGCGATGCAAAGGGAATCATCACCTCTGCCTATGCAAACTACCCTGGCTCCACCCATGACAGTTTCATATACAGAATGTCCGCCTTGAGCCGGGCCCTGGAAGCTGGGCAGCATGGCGACACCTGGCTCCTAGGTGAGTACAAATGCCCTTGCACATGCATGCATGTCACACACACACACACACACAAATACTCAAACCCCAATAATCACAACCATTTACACCTCCCCAGGGGACAGTGCCTACCCTCTGAGCAACCACATGATGACGCCAATCCGGAACCCCACCACACCACCCCAGGTAAGATACAACGCCGCCCATATTGCAACCAGGGCCATAGTGGAGCGCACATTCGGAGTGCTCAAGTCACGTTTCCGCTCCCTTGACCGCTCTGGCGGGCAGCTTCTCTATGCACCCCCAGTAGTGCGCAGGATCATTGTGGCAGCATGTGTCCTGCACAATGTTGCAACACGGCAGGGCGTACCGGTGGACATGGTGGTGCCCCCACATCCCCAACCACAGGCACAGGCGCTGCCCATGGGAGGGGACAGGGCACGTGGCGAGGAAGCCCGGACCCAGCTTGTGGCCACATTTTTCACCTAAACTCCCACCCCTGCGGAGTGCACACAGGCCTGGCACATACCAGGTGACAATCGATGATGACAAAGAGACAGTCAACTGTCACAACCCTACCACCCTGAGATAGTTGCCATGGAAGTGCCACATTGTCTGCATCCCTAGCTACTTAAACAAAAGCTATCCTGTGTGACCAAAAGGCACACATATGACATGACATGATATGGCATTTGTAACGTGCCTATACACAAGTGTTTCAAGGTGCGACGAGGCAGGGAGGGGGGAACAAGGGAAGACAGACAACGATACTACTAGGCCAGGTGTCATTTAGATTGCGCAAGTGCAGGGGTAGGGGGAAGGGAAAAGTGCAAGGGGAGGGGGGGGGAGTGCAGTATAGGGTAAGTAGAATAAAAAACAAATAAATAGGCCAGCTGGTGGCAACTGCAAAGGTAAGTGCAGACAAGTGCTGGGAAGGGGGGGCTGTAGGTATAGAGATACAGTCCCGCAGTGCAGGGGTTGCCAGGGAGACAGTGCAAGTGGAGAGTGGCTGGGCCAGGGACCGAGGTCGGTGAGAGTGGCCCAGTTGCAGATCCAGTGCAGTTCCAGTGAAGAATTTAGCAAGGGAGAGGGAGAGAGAAAGTAGAAGCAAAGAGGAAGGTCTTGAGGTGCTTCCGGAACCGCAGATGGTTCTCCTCAAGTTCCAGTGAGGCAGGAAGGCTGTTCCAGAGGGAGGCCCCTGCTGCAGAGAGAGATCTACCCCCAGCTAGTTGCTTTGAGAAGCGGATGACCCTGACATGCAAGGTGTGAATCACACACACCTGCAAAACAGGCCATGACTATCCCTGTTATGTCACTCAAACCCTCCCAAACCACAACATGACATGGCAAGCAATAGCCATACACCAACACAGTACCAATAAGGTACACATTGCCATGTCAAAAATGTACAGTGGCATCAGACAATGATGCCTGACATGGAATCAGATGAAATGACTGACCAACAACGTCCCACCCAAAATAAGTCATTCCCAAATGCATTACAAAAGTTGTAGACGTAACATAACAATGAATGCCTGTTTACATGCACATTGTGCATTGCAAAATCAACACTGCAGCTTCTGTGTGCTGTGTCCAATTCCTGCAACACACTGCTCAGCGCATAGCACAGTGAACAGCTATTGTGTGTGATGCACACCCTGAGCATCACATCTAAGCGACAAACCACATCAAAAAGCAAATTAGGCATGTACAGGATCCATAATTGGTCACAGAACATGTGCTGTAGGGACACAGTGGGCACCAGAAGGCAAACAGAGTGTACACGTGGATATCCAAGGGTGGTTGTACATGTAGTGCATCATAGTGCAAGTGTGTGGGTCAGTAAGGACATGCACTCAACATATGCATGTGCAATCAAGTGACCATCAGTGTCCTCTACACATCACATGTGAACATTCACCATGTGTACACCCCAGCATGTCAAACCACAACTATCCCCCCACACCTGAAAGGTAAACACAACACATGAACAGGCATTGATCAGCAGAACACAACATGTACATAGGATACCACAATTACAATGTCAGGGTTCCCATCACACTGCAGGGCAAGGCAACATCAACAACAAAACACCCCCCCCTCCCTCACAAATGACCATGACCCACTGAACAACTGCACCTGGGTCATGGAGCCTTCAACCCTCAATTTCACCTGGCCACAGGATCACCCTTCCCCTTTGTCACCATCTCCCACCTTGTGTGTAAAAAGGTGCCTGTACCCTCAGAGTCCACCCTCATTTGCAAAATCACAAAATCCAAGCCAGAAAAACGAACCAGAACACCCTCCAGTAGATGACCTGATGTAGCAGTACCTCACAAAGGCCAAGTACTACCACAATGATGTAACAACCAAGGTAGCACAGTAAATCAATGTCACAACAGGATGTGAACCATGTGTGGTACATAACATAGAATGATACACCATGAACGGATGTGTACTGTCACAGGTCCCGTGTACAGGCGCAGGAGTGGCACTAAACAACCGCCCCCACCGTGGCCCGGGTGCCTGCAAGGTCAAACTCACACAGGCCTCTGAGACCCTGGTGGGGAAGGAGGGTCAGGGATATGCAGTCGGGACAGGTGTTGGCACACTGGATAACTGGAATGAGTGGCAGGAGAGGGGAGGAGGAATGACACATGAAAGTAGGGAATGCACAAAAATGTACTACCTGCATGAACACATACACAATCCGAACAAACTTGGACATCATTGTCATGGCCTTCTGTAGTCCAGGCTTAGGATTGGCACGAACCAACCACCCCCTCTAGGGTTTTGGCACCTGCAAGTTTGGGGCTTACACAGGCATCCGCAACCCCAGCGGGGAAAGAAGGTTAGGGAACGTTGCTTGCATAGGTACGGGAAGCAGGAACACCGGGAAGAGGGTACAGGGTTTAAAATTGGATAGGACTCCGGGTGATTAGGGGAAAACAAACATACCACATTGAATTACACATTCATCCATGCATTAGTGCACCCCCCAGCAAGCCTATGCAGAGCAGTTTGAAAGAAAAACAACAAGACACTTAGCTCTGGTTTTGAGTGCTGGCCTCCTGCCTGCGCACTCTCAGGTCCGGTTAAAGGAGCACTTCAATGCTGCAAAGAGAGCCACAGTTAACAATCTGTCCGTGCCCATAACACAAAAACACACCACCAAATATGCCCCATAGCAACAAACTACTCTACAAACAGACAATCTGGTGTAGATGCTTCGTACCCATATGTAACATTACCCCTGTGATGGGTCATACACAGTCAATGCAGTAAGTCAGCCGCCGGTGGGTGCGTGGCAAATGGAACACCAATGTGTCACAATTCACACAACATGCAATGTTCGTTCCCTGGGTAAGCAGACAGACCCATATAGCAAGGCATGACTTCAGAACAAGTCGTGTTCCACCATGACCGAAACAAAGTAGGCAGTGCATGTTTCAAAATGTACATGGAAATGAAATGCACTGCACCCGAGTATGTCCCTTGCTGTATGTCCCTGTGAGCTGGCCCTTTCCATGTCTCGGAAGGCTACATGGTTGATACAAGTGCCTCGATGGACCTTGGTGTACCGAAGGGTATGTGCCACTGCCCCTGCAGGTTCCCCAGACAACCTTACAATCAACAGCCATCAGTCCACCAACACATCTGAGCTGTATTTTGTGCTTCAACACCAATATTCGTCCAAGCTCACCCTCAGTGCTGTTACTAAGCCTGCATGTGCAACTCGCCTGGTGCAAGCTTTGCTGTGTTGTGGCCCCCCTGTGCTGCTCACCTTGCCTGGAGTTCCTTGGAACACGTCAGCAGTTCTAGGATGAAGGTCTGCAATCCCTGTGCCTCTGCTTGTGCACACATGTGCATGTGGGCACCAACAAACGTGTCCAGAATTCAGACGTCCAATGGGCCATGTCTGCTGGCAAAGGTGGTCTGGAGGCTCATCCCCGTGCAGAAAGGGCATGAAACACATGATTAATGCTTTAAAGTCATCTGTGTGTGTCTCTTCAGGCATCTCATTACTGGACCATGTCAGAGACTTACATCAGAAATCACACCATCAGTCCATCTTTCACATCCAAAGTGTGGAACACACTATCTACGGCATGAATTGCAACAAGCACGTGTACAGTAAAGATAAGAAACATACTACACAATGCATAGCAATGAATGTACACATTAATCATGAAACACCCCATCTAGCAAAAGCTGAACAGTGGACAATAACACTGCAATCATCCCGACTAGGGGTGTCAACACAAGTTACACAGCACCAGACATGCCACAGATATGACAGTCCAAAGCCCTTGTGTAATAGGCTGTCACACCGAACCATCCTTGCGAGCCCATGGATAAGGGAGGCAGGAGTGGCATATGTGAGTCAAGGACCCCAAGCAGCAAACACATACACAAGACAAGCCTGAAGGGCCCAGCTGGAACAGACAGTGGATGCCTTCAAAAGCCACAAAGCACCGCACCGTCACATGAAAGCACAATAGACAAGCAATTTTAAACTATATTAACTAATTACACTAACTATGAAAAACCTACATTACCTAATTAAACTAACTATCAAACAGAAACTTAACTAACTAAACTAAAAGAAAAATCAAAAATGGCCACATACGACCCAGGGGGGAGGGGAGGCACCCAGGAGGGGGGAGGTAAAGGGTGCTGCTCAACACCCACATGCGATGATGCTGAGCCAAAAAAAAAACCTCCATGGGCTCAACGCCTGCACAGCCCGACCTATGTGGGAGATAGATGGTCGTCCGAGTCTGGCTCATCCTGGAAAGGAGGATGTGGCACAGTAGCCTGGCCACGCCTAGCCGCAGCTTGCCCCTCGTCGGCAGCAAGTCTGCCAGACGGGTGAGCCTGGTTCTGTGTGGCGATGTGACATAGGTCTGCAGGCAGAACCTCACGTGATACACGTGCTTCCTCTTGCAAGGTAGCACGTGTAACACGGAGTTCCTCCTGCAAGGCCTGGCTGGACAACCGCTGCACCTCCCGGCAAGCCTGTAGCTCAGCCGAGATGGTACGCTCAAGCTGTGCAAACCTCTCCTCTGCCCGCTGCCTCTGGGACATCATAAGGACACCCAGAGTGGATTTGAGGGAAGCATACTCCTCCCTCAGGGCATCCATGTGCGCCTCTGCGTGAGCAGCAATTGCTTGACGCAGAGACGACATTTCAGCCTGGCGTGCCCTGTCTGAGGTCGCCATGCCCAGCCTGAGCAAGCGGGCCGTGGACCGTGCCGCCTGCTGCTGGAGAAGCACCTGCCTAGCAGGGGGGAGCACAGATCGGGCGATGTTCTCCATTGCTGCCCCCTGCCGTTCTGAATTGGCAGTCATGTCTTGCTCCCACCCAGTATACTGCGGTTGCGCGCGGCGACCGCGTTGATGGGCTTGACCCCTGCGGGACCCAAGGACCGGGTGTCCTCGCTGTGTTGGCACCGCCCGCGGCTGCACGACTACATGCCCCCGTCGAAGTGATGTCCCAGGCACATCAGTGACTGGTGTGGAGGGTGACCCTGCATCCCGATCCACCACGGGCGGAGGAACCAAGACTGTCTGATCCCTCAGTGCAGGTGTCGCGGACAGAGGAGTGTCCACATCAGAATCACTCACTCCTGACACATGGACATGATGCTCATCCAAATCGACATGGACGTCAGAGTCGTCATCAAGGCTGGACTCATAGACAGCCAGAGACAAGATGGACTGTAGCACTTGGGGGTTTCGTGGCCTACCACCCCACGACCCCCACTTGTGCCGGGTTGATGTAGTGGTAACAACCCTGTGTCTGGCATGACAACACCATCCTCCGCCTCCATTGCGTCATCACCTGAAAAATAGAGAGAAAAAAGGTCACTACACATGTCAGAAGCACACAACACACACACACACCGACAACAAACGCATCAGGCAGACATGTGACACACAACAAATAACCTGGCATGCATGCTGGGTCAACTTTGAATTGCTTCTGTGATCAGACCTGTTGAAAGGTGGCAGTTTCCATGGAAGTGGGTCTATGCAGTGCAGAAAATGTGTACGCCACTCACTACCTACATGTACAAGGACTCCATGGTGTGTGTCAGGAAATGTGAAGGCAGTGCAAGGTCAAATTCAGGCATCACGTGCATTGTGCTTTCAATGTGTACCATATCTAGAAGCCAACCACCCCTCAACCCAAGTACAAAACCAGGGATGCCTAGCATGGTATCAAAAGGCTGACCATAGACCTGTGTATTGACAGGCAGTGTTGACTGGCATCAACAGCTTAATGTGATTGAAGTGACAACACTGCAAATGATGATGGGACAGTGAGCAGGACACATGATGAAAACTCTGGAGGCCGCCCACGTGTGAAGAAGACACTACAACAGTTGGACAGAGTCATTGGCCATTAAACAGGATGAGGCCTGTGAGCCACACAGATTGTCAGACCATAAACATGTGTGCAATGCAGTACTGACCCACAGTTGACATGGGAAGGCTGATGAGAAGCCATGCAATTTATGTCACCCAGGACTTGTATTACAGTGATCATCCAGTCAAGGACACATAGGGGCATGCGTGCAATGCACATGGAGCATGAATGGGCACTCATGTCACTGCGGGACATCTGACCTATGCACAGTACAAGTGAGATACCCTGCATCAAGTACTAAGGCTGTACCACACGGCATATGTCTGGCAGATTGTACGCTGGAAGTTAGCATCTACACAGGACGCATGAACAGGAAAGTACACATTGGCAAGATTGAAGCAGACCAGTGCAAAGGTGGAACTGGGGTGCAGAGTGGCGGAGGAGGGGAAAGGGAGCATGCCTACATGAAGTCCGCGCATGCAGGCAGAGGAGATATGCACGTCAGTCATGCAATGACATTGTGCCTGGGCTGAGAGGAAGGTCACCCCACGCCACATGCAGAAGGGCCAGTGAGCTGGAACATGGACCGGAGGGGCATACTTGTAACCAGCATGTCAGTAGGGTGCAATAGTGGTGATGCGGACAGTCCCCGTATGCTCCACATGTCCACCATCCAGCAGAGCAGACATGCATCACGGAAGCATTGCATTACTTACACATCAGAACCATGTAAACGTCACATGTAGTGGCAATCATGCACAACACATCCCACAAGTGAAACACACACATCCTCAACAAACACGCATCAACACTCACTGGACTGGGCATCAAAGTCCAGCATCTCTCCCACTCCTTCGACCAATTCAGGTGGTATGAACTCCACAACGAGTGCCTCATGCAGAGTGAGCTCTTCCTCCTCTGGTGCAGGCCCACCGCCAGTCACCAGAGTCAAGTTGTAATTAGAGGCACGCTTAGCCTTATTGCTGCGTTTGATGTCATTCCAACGCTTTTTGCACTCTTGCACCGTGCGCACCTCATGGCCGAATGAACTGACATGTTCCGCAACATGCTTCCAGTGGGTGTCACGTTGGGCAGCCGTAGTCTGACTATTGGTACCCACTAGCATGTCACGGCTGTGGCCCCGCACGTAGCCCACGAGGAAGTCCAGTTCCTGCTTGCAGAAAGGCTTCTTCCTCGACGTGCAGGAGGTCGTGGCTGTGTGTGGGGTCCCAGCCTGTGCTGCAGGTGCAACCTTCCTCCTCTTGGACTGTGGCGCAGACCCTGGCTGGCTAATGCCGCCCTGAACAGTATGGCCAGTGGGTTCGGTGGATTGAGCCAAGGGAGTGTCAGGTGGAGGGACGACCAAAGGCCTGACTTGTGTCAGTGGCATCTGGGTGCCCTCTAATGGACCCTGCGCAGCAACATCAGCTGTGGCAGGGTCATTGACCGCAACGGTCCTGGTTGGCAGACTCACAACCGGGGTGTTGTTGGGTGCATCTGCCCCTGCACTTGCCAACACCCGGCTGTTCGGGGCAGCAGATGACATAACTGCCCCAAGGACACGTGTCTTGGTCTGAGCAGCCCTGCCTGCCCCTTTGGTTTCCCGCCTGGCCTGTTGGAAATCTACCAAGGGCTCCTCAAGTGCCAACGCAGCCTGTGCTGGCAGACCCTGAGCCTGGGTGGTGTTGTCCACAGCTGCACCTGCAGTTACCACTACCCTTGGGCCCGTGGCAGTCGATGGAACGGACTGCCGGGTCACACGGGCACCAGTGCCAGATGCAGAAGCTGCATCCCCCGGAACCACAGGGGGTGGTGGCATGACTGCACCGACACATGGCACAACATTGTGCTCAAGTGGCGCACCCCTGCCTCTTCCCCCTCTGTGGCCGCCCTGGACACCCTGGAGTCCCCCTACTCCCTGGTCACCACGGCCACGTCCCCGACCATGCCCGCCACGAGGAGTACGCCCAGCTGAGGCGCCCCTCACCTTTGGTGTCCTCCCAACCATGGCACGATGTAGTAGTGCCGGCACAGATGGAGTAGTGCCAATGGGAGGTGTACACCACAATTGACCTGGGCAATTGGGGTGAAGGGGGTGGGAAGCAAGATGTTAACAGCCCCCCTGCACCTGCAAGGCTGTATGTGACCCCGGTGATGTAGTGACGGGTCACGCAACGCTCAGGCACCCCAAAACTGCAGTAAAACCGTGCACGCAACCCTGCAGCCTACGTGCGTGGAATCAACCTCCCGCAGTACGCGGTGGCACCCAGTAACACGAATAACGCGTACGCGTGGGACACGCAGGCTACTATGACATCGAAAATGGGTGCAATACACAGGGGCACCCGCAGTGGGAAAAATAGCGTGTGCGACTCACCGTCTGAATAGCGCGATGCTGAAAAACACACATAGCCAATACCCCCGCCAAAAGAAGAGATATGTCCTTGATAGCTGTGAAGTTGTGATGGAGCGCGAAACAACAGGAAGCAGCAACACACGTCGGTCTCCACGAAAGGCACGTACAGCGAACTGCTGCCCCCGCTGACCTTTAACCTGTGCTGAGGGAAACGCCCGCGCGTGTCACGTCACTTACGCGCATGGGCCCTTTACTCGGATTACACACATTCCCACGCGGACGTGCAGTTTTTCACGTGCGCTGAAACGCCCATGCACGCCTGTGCGTGTCACATCACAGAGGCGCTTGCGCTTGAAGGGCCTTCTGTCCAATGAAATCGCGTATGCGTGCAGACGCACTTATGCGCTAAGGGCCTTTCCTCGAATTACACGCTGACGTGCAGAATTTTCATGTGCCAAATCACTCCGTATCAAGCTGGCCACGCGTAAGCACATGGAAGACCACGCTCCTGCCCAAAAGGCCGAATTACTGCCCCCCTGAACCCCGAGCAGCCTCCCACGAGCCATCTGCTGCTGCCTGCCTGCCTGCCTGCTGCCACCGTGCCCTGCCATTTGGTGCCTGCACATCAGCCATCTGCAGGGGTCCTGTTGCTGTGTCCACCCCTGCTGGAACAGACGACTCCCGACTGGGATACCATCGCTCCACAGCCCAGCCCCAGGACCCAGTTGCCCACCCACGCCTGCCTCGGGGGTCACCATGTCGGGGCAAACACCATCCGAGACCACTGGCGACCCCCAGCCAGAGGGGCAGAGGGCCACCAGCTTCAGTCAGAAGGAAGTTGGTGTCCTGGTGGAGCATGTCCTGGGGCATTATGATGCCCTCTTCGGATCATCACGCGCCGACAAGGATGGACGGGACAGGATCTGGACAGACATCGTGACTGCCATCAACGCGGAGGGGGTGGCAGTCCGACTATTACATCATGTCAAGAAGCGCTGGGAGGACTTCAGGTCCAGGACCCTCAACAAGGCCCAGCACCTCTTGAAGGCAGCGGATGCTAAGGGGCGCCGGGGCCACTTGTCGGAAGATCAGATGAGGGCCCTGGAACGCATATCCCCAGCGCTCCACGTCCAGGTCCTTGAGAGGCAGACCCGTCTGGAGTCGAGCGGTAAGTGGCCAGGCATTGATGTGTGAGACAGGGCATGTTGCAGTGTGCTGGTTGTCTGATACTTGCCTGTATGTATGACACAGGCCATGTACGCGTGTGTGTGTGCAGGGACATCATGGTTATGCATGTGAGACCAGTAATGTGTGAAGCACACGGTTGGTGTATGTGTTTAAATGCTACATGGGGAGCCCTATGCGGAATGGACACATGAGAGCATGCCAGTCTCTGTTCCTGGACATGGGTGAGGGTGAGGGATGGGTGATGATGCCATGTACATGTATGGTTTCTATGTCTGTGTGTCTGACCTGCGTGTCTGTGACTTATTAATGCCATGGATGCATGACACATGTCTGTGTCAATGTTCAGATCCACTGATGCAGCCTAACTATCCTTGCATCCACTGTGTCTGGGGTGTACGAGTCCAGATGGATGAAAGTACGGTGAAGTGTGTGAATGTGATATGCATGACCCATGATGCATGTGAGTTCCAAAACAACATTGTATGTTTCAAGAGTCCCTTGGACATGTTTGCTTATGTCCATAGCATGCGCCATGCCTGTTACTGCATGTGTTTTGCCTGCACTGACCCATGTGTTGTGGAGGGACATGATGGAAGTGATCTTTGACAGTGCCACTCATCTGCTATTGCTTCCTGTCTAGGGGACCATTGTACAGTACCCTGATGCTTGTGTTCTATGTCTCCCTCTACGCAGCGCAAAGTGAAGAAGAGGGCGGAGACGGCGCTGTGGAGCAAAGCGGCGGGGATGCCCCCACGGCTGCAGCGGAAGGGGTGGGTGAGCCCCCACAGGGGCTTGCAACGGCGGAAGACGGTGTGGAGCCATCCAGGTTGGTGGTTTCCGCAGTGGAGGAGGAGGCCGCTACTGAGCCGCACATGGGGCCTGGTGGGGGCATCCCTGCTGGTACAAGTGGTGCAGTCCAGGGGCAGGAGGCAGCACAGGTCGTCGTGGAGTTGCCTGTGCATGTCACTGTCCCTGACACTGTGACTGCACCACCATGCACCAGCAGGGATGCCCCATCCCAGGCCCGTCCGCAGGTAGGGGGGATGTCCATGTCATCTGACTCCCCTCCACCTGCGGACGAGGGGACCCCTGGCCGTATGGAGAAGGTCCTGATTGGTGTCGCATTGCGCACGGGTGTCATTCGTGATGAGGTGCGTGCTTCCCGGGGGAGCACCCACGTCATCACGAAGAGCACCGTGCCAACGTGGCCCAGTTGGGAGCGGTCGTGGTCGGGGGTCTCGTACATGTGTCGGGCACTTTGGCGACACATGTATGCGCCAGTCGTTCTCCATGCCGTCTTCTGGCCCAGATGCCACCAGGGCTCCCTGTGGACCTGCCCCGACCAATGCAGCCAACTCGGTGGGGATCCCATCCCTGGCACAGTCGGGAGTCGGAGGTCCAGCAGGGGTGGACACACCAGCAACTGGACCCCAGCAGATGGAGGATGTGACGGCATCATCGGGCAGGGCACGTGCACAACGGCGTCGGTGGATTCCATCAGCCTGGATGCCGTCGTGCTGGCACAGGCAGTTGCGTCGGAGGCAGCGGCAGGCTCGACGTGGGAGGCATCATGGCTCGGGGCCATCAACATCAGGGGTGCAGGCATCGGCCGGAGGGCAGGAGAACCCTGGAATGGAAGTGGCTTCCGTGTGGGAGCGGTTGGCCAGCAGATATAGGTGCGGAGCGGCAGCGGGCAGAGGAGGAACGGCTCACAATGGTCAGGGCGGAGACTCCATGCGGAGGACGCTGAGGCGGGCTGAGTGCCTCGAGGGTCTTTGCAGGGAGTTGGAGCTGGACACTGCTTTATCCCTGCGAGACCTCGGAAAACATGCCCGCCTCCAAGCCATTGAACAGGAGTTCGATGATGCCCTGGCCCATGACAACATCCAGTGAGCCGTTGGACTAGCCCGCTGCCCTTGTAAATAGTTATGTAGTTAGTGTTAGGTTTCCTTTGCTTTTTTCTTGATTTTGGACCTTTTGGACAATGGTCAACATTTTTGTATATAGTTTTTTTTATTACGTAGTATTTTTAGATAGGTTTCAGTTCTTCAGTTGGGATCATGGACCCTGGATTGTTTATCTGTATATAGTTGACTGTTGGATTATGTTTTCTTTTTTTGATTTACCCATGGAGCAATGGTTTTTGGTTTTTCCCTTGGATGTACTTTTTTGAACTGTGACTTTGGACACCTTTCCTTTGGATCATGATTTGTGGTTTTTCATAATTTTACGGACATGCTGCTTTTTTGTTTTTAATTCCCATTGTCGTTTGTTTATTTTTAATCCCATTTATGTTGCTTTTAATACATTTTTTTCATCAAACTTCAATGTATCATATCATTGGTTTCATGCATGTCATGATATGGGTTTTGACATTCACTTACACCCATTGTGTGTATGTGAGGGACATGTGTTCATTTACATACTTGCCATTGGGGTTGTATCATGTAATTGGCAATTCTGAGTGGGTGGATGCAATACTTGGGTGGGTGTTTGGCATGTGGAGGCTGCCCATAAGGGCCAGGGATCTAGATTGTGATGACGTGTTGGCTGGGGGACATGTGTCAGGGCCTGCTGGCAGGTGCCTCGCAATGCTGGGGGGTGAGGGTGCAGGGGGACATGAGTGGGACATGAGCGGGGGCCTGCTGGCAGGTGCCCCACAGTGCTGGGGGTTGGGTTGCAGGGAGACAGGAGTGGGGGCCTGGTGGAGGGTGCCCTGCACTGCTGGGGGGTGGGGGTGCTCGGAGACATGTGTGGGGGCCTGGTGGAGGGTGCCCCTGACTGGTGGGGGGTGGGGGTGCAGGGAGACAGGAGTGGGGGCCTGGTGGAGGGTGCCCCTGACTGGTGGGGGGTGGGGGTGCAGGGAGACAGGAGTGGGGGCCTGGTGGAGGGTGCCCTGCACTGCTGGGGGGTGGGGGTGCTGGGAGACATGTGTGGTGGCCTGGTGGAGGGTGCCCTGCACTGCTGGGGCATGGGGGTGCAGGGGGACATGTGTGGGGGCCTGGTGGAGGCTGCCCCTGACTGGTGTGGGGGTGGGGGTGCAGGGAGACAGGAGTGGGGGCCTGGTGGAGGGTACCCCTGACTGGTGGGGGGTGGGGGTGCTGGGAGACAGGAGTGGGGGCCTGGTGGAGGGTGCCCTGCACTGCTGTGGGGTGAGGGTGCTGGGAGACATGTGTGGTGGCCTGGTGGAGGGTGCCCTGCACTGCTGGGGGGTGGGGGTGCAGGGGGACATGTGTGGGGGCCTGGTGGAGGGTGCCCCTGACTGGTGGGGGGTGGGGGTGCAGGGAGACAGGAGTGGGGGCCTGGTGGAGGGTGCCCCTGACTGCTGGGGGGTGGGGGTGCTGGGAGACATGTGTGGGGGCCTGGTGGAAGGGGCCCCTGACTGGTGGGGGGTGGGGGTGCTGGGAGACAGGAGTGGGGGCCTGGTGGAGGGTGCCCCACAGTGCTGGGGGTGGGTGTGCTGGGAGACATGTGTGGGGGCCTGGTGGAGGGTGCCCTGCACTGCTGGGGGTGGGGGTGCTGGGAGACATGTGTGGTGGCCTGGTGGAGGGTGCCCTGCACTGCTGGGGGGTGGGGGTGCAGGGAGACAGGAGTGGGGGCCTGGTGGAGGGTGCCCCTGACTGGTGGGGGGTGGGGGTGCAGGGGGACATGTGTGGGGGCCTGGTGGAGGGTGCCCTGCACTGCTGGGGGTGGGGGTGCTGGGAGACATGTGTGGGGGCCTGGTGGAGGGTGCCCTGCACTGCTGGGGGGTGGGGGTGCAGGGGGACATGAGTGGGACATGAATGGGGGCCTGCTGGCAGGTGCCCCACAGTGCTGGGGGGTGGGGGTGCAGGGGGACATGTGTGGGACATGAGGGGGGGCCTGCTGGCAGGTGCCCCACAGTGCTGGGGGTGGGGGTGCAGGGGGACATGTGTGGGACATGAGGGGGGGCCTGCTGGGAGGTGCCCCAAAGTGCTGGGGGGTGGGGTGCAGGGGGACATGAGTTGGACATGAGTGGGGGCCTGGTGGAGGGTGCCGTGCACTGCTGGGGGTGGGGGTGCAGGGAGACAGGAGTGGGGGCCTGGTGGAGGGTGCCCCTGACTGGTGGGGGGTGGGGGTGCTGGGAGACATGTGTGGGGGCCTGGTGGAGGTGCCCTGCACTGCTGGGGGTGGGGGTGTAGGGGCACATGAGTGGGACATTAATGGGGGCCTGCTGGCAGGTGCCCCACAGTGCAGGGGGGTGGGGGTGCAGGGGGACATGTGTGGGACATGAGGGGTGGCCTGCTGGCAGGTGCCCCACAGTGCTGGGGGGTGGGGGTGCAGGGGGACATGAGTTGGACATGTGTGGGGGCCTGGTGGAGGGTGCCCTGCACTGCTGGGGGGTGGGGGTGCTGGGAGACATGTGTGGGGGCCTGGTGGAGGGTGCCCTGCACTGCTGGGGGGTGGGGGTGCAGGGGGACATGGGTGGGACATGAGTGGGGGCCTGCTGGCAGGTGCCCCACAGTGCTGGGGGGTGGGGGTGCAGAGGGACCTGTGTGGGACATGAGGGGGGCCTGCTGGCAGGTGCCCCACAGTGCTGGGGGGTGGGGGTGCAGGGGGACATGTGTGGGACATGAGGGGGGCCTGCTGGCAGGTGCCCCACAGTGCTGGGGGGTGGGGGTGCAGGGGGACATGAGTGGGGGCCTGGTGGAGGGTGCCCTGCACTGCTGGGGGGTGGGGGTGCAGGGGGACAGGAGTGGGGGCCTGGTGGAGGGTGCCCCTGACTGGTGGGGGGTGGGGGTGCTGGGAGACATGTGTGGGGGCCTGGTGGAGGGTGCCCTGCACTGCTGGGGGGTGGGGGTGCAGGGGGACATGAGTGGGACATGAGTGGGGGCCTGCTGGCAGGTGCCCCACAGTGCGGGGGGTGGGGGTGCAGGGGGACATGTGTGGGACATGAGGGGGGCCTGCTGGCAGGTGCCCCACAGTGCTGGGGGTGGGGGTGCAGGGGGACATGAGTTGGACATGAGTGGGGGCCTGGTGGAGTGTGCCCTGCACTGCTGGGGGGTGGGGGTGCTGGGAGACATGCATTGTTGATCAGTAGTGCAAGGTGACATGTGGCTTGGCTGGGGGGCATGCCCATAGTGGATGGGCTGCCTGCAGGACATGAGCAGGGGTGCAGGGTAGTCCCCCGTGGTGTGGGCTGCCTGCAGGGGCCGTGGAGGTTGTAGAGCGAACACCTGGGAGGACCCATACGGCCAATTCACGTGTAGTACTCCCGCGCACCCCGAAATACACATACCCAGGACATTCGCATGTGGAACTTCCCGCGCACCCCTGAAATACACGTACCCTGCTGAATTTGCTTGTGAAACTGCCCGCACACCCCAGGAATACACGTACCCAGGACATTCGCGAGTGGAACTTCCCGCGCACCCCTGAAATACATGTACCCTGCTGAATTCGCATGTGAAACTTCCCGCACACCCCAGGAATACACGTACCCAGGACATTCGCGTGTGGAACTTCCCGCGCACCCCTGAAATACACGTACCCTGCTGAATTCACGTGAGAAACTTCCTGCGCACCCCGAAATACACGTACACAGGACATTCGCGTGTGGAACTTCCCGCGCACCCCTGAAATACACTTACCCTGATGGAATCGCGTGTGAAACTTCCCGCGCACCCCTGAAATACACGTACCCTGCTGAATTTGCGTGTGAAAATTCCCGCGCACCCCTGAAATACACGTACCCTGCTGAATTTGCGTGTGAAACTTCCCGCGCACCCCAGTGATACACGTACCCCGCTCGCACAGGGCCAATCGCGTGTGGAACTTCCCGCGCACCCCAGTGATACACGTACCCCGCTCGCACAGGGCCCATCGCGTGTGAAACTTCCCGGGCACCCCTGAAATACACGTACCCTGATGGAATCGCGTGTGGAACTTCCCGCGCACCCCTGAAATACACGTACACTGCTGAATTTGCGTGCGAAACTTCCTGCGCACCCCGAAATACACGTACACAGGACATTCGCGTGTGGAACTTCCCGCGCACCCCTGAAATACACGTACCCTGATGGAATCGCGTGTGAAACTTCCCGCGCACCCCTGAAATAAATGTACCCTGCTGAATTCGCGTGTGAAACTTCCCGCGCACCCTGAAATACACGTACCCTGCTGAATTTGCGTGTGAAACTTCCCGCGCACCCCAGTAATACACGTACCCCGCTCGCACAGGGCCAATCGTGTGTGAAACTTCCCGCGCACCCCAGTGATACACGTACCCCGCTTGCCGTGCTGGTACAGGGTTAGCGCAGCCCTTTGCGCTGGATTGGGGATTTTGATGGCTTTTCCCTGCGCAAGGGGCGTTCTTGGGGGCGTAACTGGCGCTGCTGCAGGGTCGCTGCGCCACTGTGCGCCATGGCTGGTTTTGGTGGCTGGAATCCATGAATACGCTGTGCGCGGAAATGTATTTTAGCGCACGCGGCTGGCGCAGGGATTCGCACGCTCACACTGTGCGCCAGCCGCGCGCGCCACTTGTGTGCTGAATTCTATGAATTACCCCCTTTATAGGTTTATCTCATGTGTTATCTGTGGTGCACGTACGACTGTTTAATCAGTAAATTTAAATAAACAACACATTTATTGTAGTTCTCCATGTATACCCTGTATGCATGATACTGTGTTTTACCCAGTAAATATAAAAATAAACGTTTGTTGGCGCTCTCCATAAATAACCTGTATGTACAAGTTTTGCGCTTACAGACAAGGCATAGCACATAATCAATGCAGAGCAGTCATTGAATAGCAGTGCTTTGTCATGGATAAAACATATATGAAAGATACATGGAGATATTTAGCTGTGAGAATACAGTACACCTCTGTCTGACCACTGCAGAAGTGCATTATAACAACATTGAGGCAGAATGTAATGGCTATATAAATCTAAGGATCTTGTTAGGCCATAGCCGTACTTTTGGGGCTTCAATAATGATAAAGAGGTCTGTGGGAAACTGTCTTTAGAGCGTAGTTGCACAAATCCAATTATCGAGGGTTGTAAACAGGTCAGGTATTTCAGAACATCCACTATGAATATTCATGTGTTAAGTTTTTATCCAATGGATCCGAACTGGAAATAATGTACATTTACAGAACGTATTCTGAAAGCCTGATAGGTTGATAGGCTCAAGGGCCAGAGAGGTGCAGCCCTGATTTAGACAGTTGTGTAGTTATGTGACTGCCTTCTTCATCATGAGTGAATAGTAAACCAAGAAATGATTTATGCTGCCTCAGGCAGAGACCCTTGATGCCACCCACTTCCAGATTGTCTGATTTTAAACTTAATGTGGTGCCCTCCTGTCAGTGGAACAGGCATTGAAAGCAAATAAAGCAAATATCCCAGTCTTTCCTGAGGAAAGGTTTCTTGTGTGGCTGCACCCAGGTTAGTACAATATGTGTACCTTTCATGTGGTGTATGGTTTGTTATGCTAATGTGCCTTTCCCTACAGAGGCAGCCAAGAGTCCATCAAAGCAAATACACCTATCAACATTGGAAAGCTGGATTTTATAGCGCAGTGCACTTCCCTGAATTGGAGATAACAATCCTGTGGGACAAGAAGACAACTGTTCACGTGAAAGTAGGACCTCGATGGAAGGTGAGGAAAACTGAAATTGAAACATATGATTAGTGTAGGAATTGGTTTATACAAGTTCTTCCACAACTAACACAACGTTAGCACAGCAAAATAAATATTGAGAGGCAATGAACACAGTGGAGGTCTGACTGCTGATACCCCACTGCATAAAGTTCCCTGGGGGGACTGTTACATGAGAACTCCTCAGACAAGGCTGGGTGGGAAGTCTGTACAGCTCTAAATTCCCGTGGGGGCTTCCTCAGAGCGACCTTTTAGCTTTTCACTCTAATAAGAAGTTTGTGATCTTCTGCTCGATAGAGTTTCCTGTGTGGGGACTACTTTTTTAGAAGTGTATTTGAAAGCATGTGTAGCCGTTGGTGGCTAGGAGCACAGCACGTACTTAAAAAAACATATTTGGCATACAGGTCGTTCTGAAGAAGCCTCCATCTGGAGAATGTCTACTCCATGATTTCTCTTCCACCTGTGGAAGACCCCTGAATGGTGATCCAGGAAGTCCACCTAGGTAATCGGACTGCTGCCAAGGTTTGATGTCATCAGTGTCACCTCGATCTTGATTGACCAAAACCACAGGAGCATTGCTTCCCTGCACAGCTTCAGTGACCCCACACTGCCCATCTTGTTGATGAAGTGCAGGCCGGTGGTGTTGTCCATAATGACCGGGAGAGTCGATTCTTTGACAGATGGTAAGAAGGATAGCTCAGGTGCAACATTCTTGCCTTGGAAGCAAGACCACACGGAGCAACAAAGGTTCAATCCCTGGGTCCGTGCTTTGAAAACCTCTTGGTATGAAGTGAACTCTAAATAACCAATTACATTACATTACAAGGATAGCAATGCCAATACCCACCCTGATTTCCAACCGTTTGATTTGGTAGAACTGTTCATGGCCTTTTCAAAATCTGTTCAGTAAAGATCCTGCATATCAGCTCCCCAATCCATCAGTGACAAGGATTGCCCATTGGCCACATGTGTCGGAATGGGGCCCGCTCTCTTTTCTGGAACCTGCACAGGAAACAACGTATCAATTTCTGGCTATGCAGACTCACAGCAAGCTCAACTCATTGGCACTGGAAGTCTGCTTTGAAAAGGAGTTTTCCTAGTATTTCTACATTTTAGCCAGGACGTAATGACAATATTTTATAGAAGTATGTGACATGATTGACTTTGTTGGAGGTCCTCACCACAAATGACTTAACCACACAGTACCTATACTTCCTTTTCTCATTCTCCCTGTCTATCTGAAAATGGTGGTGCTACTGTTATCTCTTTTATTCCTCATGGACTCTTCGATCTCATTATGTTTCTCTTCCTACTTTTCCCTCCTTTGAATGTAGATCTGCTTCTTTCTATCTGCATTGTCACATTTCTGTATTCATTGTTTATCATCCTCACGGTGCCTAATCATCATTATGTGATTATATGAATTCATTACTTTCCCTATCTTTTCCTTCTGACTTTCCTTTCTTTATTCTTGGTCATTTTAATTTGAATCATATTTCTACTCATTTGTTTTGTCACTTTCTTCCTGTTATGGACATTTATCGCCTGCCACAACTATCTTCTCCCTCGTCTCATACTTATTTTTTTCTCTTGATCTAATCTTTGCTACTCATTCTTTTAATTCCACTGTCTCTGCATTTCCTTTTCTTTCCGATGATCATATTTTTCTTTCTGTTACCCATATTCTTCCCTCGGCTATCCCTTCTTCTTGTCCCACTGCATCTTTGTCACTGTGTCACACCTTTCTATTCTTCTAAATCCCCGTAATGTCTTCCTTTCCTTTCTGAATTCTGCACTCTCTATCCTGATTGTTTGGTTCTATGTGAATAGATCTCTTTTTAAAGGTCCCAAGAGAAAAAGACCGGTTTACATTGACCGATTTTCTTTTGATCAGAAAACCAGAATTTTCTCTTGAGTCCTTTAAAATGCGGTTTCCCTTTTTATTTTTATATATTCGGGGGTTTCACCCCCGAGCACCCCATTGTTCACACATACATACATACATACACACACACACGTCATCATCACACGTCATCATCACAAAGGCACTCGAACTAAGGCTCCTTTCCTGTCCCGAGCCTGTCCCCAGCCGTACACGCCGTCAGCCAGACCCCCTGCCTAGGCTGTCCCGGACCTGGCTGCATGTACCCGGCAAAACCTACTTTACTAAGGTCATCTACTAATCTAATTCCTCTTACCATTGCATTGCTGCCCCACTTGGCTGCATACTCGGCACCCAAGTTGCTAAGTGCTACGGTCCATGTTTTACATCTAAGGGCCCACCAAAGCCCATGCGCACCTAATCCTTATCACTACTATCCTAATGATCAACACTCTACGCGGCAACCAAAGTCTCCTACACTTCCTCCATATCGATCTATGAACATTGCACCACCTTGCAACTGATGCCACCTGCCGTTTCGCGTTTCTTTTCATAAGACACTTGTGCACACTATACGTTTATACAATTCCTCATATTGTAGCCAGGAACGTGAATTAGAAACTTCACGCTCTATCCATGATTATGTCATACATGCAACTTTGCTTGTCATGCCTTTCTGAATGTGCCCTTTAATGTGCCTTTTACAAGTTACTCGGTTTTGTTATTACAAATACTGACTATATCTGAATGAACATTGCCACTATAAACCACCTTATAATACAACCCTATATATTGGTGGACTACTAATGTTTAACGGCCTATTGCTGTCCACTTTTGCTAACTGTTAGCCACCCTACTGCCCATTGAACCAGCATACTGCATATGTTGTGCCTAAATTGAACTAGCCCACTGTGTTCTTATGCCCATTGAACTAGCCTACTGTGTTCTTATGCCCAATTGAACTAGCCTACTGTGTTATTATGCCCAATTGAACTAGCCTACTGTGTACCTATGCCTATTGAACTAGCCTACTGTGTTCTTATGCCCATTGAACTAGCCAACTGTGTTCTTATGCCCAATTGAACTAGCCTACTGTGTACTTATGCCCATTGAACTAGCCTACTTTGTTCCTATGTCCAATTGAACTAGCCTACTGTGTTCTTATGCCCAATTGTACTAGCCTACTGTGTTCTTATGCCCAATTGATCTAGCCTACTGTGTTATTATGCCCAATTGTACTAGCCTACTGTGTTCTTATGCCCAAATGAACTAGCCTACTGTGTTAGTATGCCCAATTGAACTAGCCTACCGTGCTCTTATGCCCATTTGAACTAGCCTACTGTGTTCTTATGCCCCATTGAACTAGCCTACTGTGTTCTTATGCCCAATGAACTAGCCTACGGCACTCCTAAACTGAACTGGCCCATTGTTTACCCTGTGCCCACTTGAACTGCCTATTGTGTGCCACTCGAAGTGGCCAACCACTAGCATATCCTCTGCCAAACATGCACACCATTACTTGCAGCCTACACGCTACCAGTATACTCTTTATAACTAGCCTCCTACTATACTGTGACTGGCTCTCACCCCTTGGTGCTGTACAAGCCATACCTAAACCGATCAAAATGGCAGTATATAACCCCTTATATCATCGGCCAACCCTACCATCTGACCACTTTAAGCTCTCACGTCAGCAAACCTTGCACCTTAAATGACAGAAACCTTAGACTCCGTGCCAGACAAACCAAACCTTACCAACCACTCACAAGATCACTACCTCTGACAAACAAGAAAACAAACCTCCCTACCTGCGAGAAGTTCAATAATGCCAAACTTGTCACTCTCTCGCCTCACCTTTATGACATCTCTAAGCAGCAGACTGTGCATAAACCTAAGATATCTGACTGCACACCAGTTACTCCTATCCATGCCACAGCTATAATGGAGACACACCCTCTTAAAGGAGCCCTCATAAACGCTAGGTCCTTGGTTGCCCACGCAACGGCCATCTCCGACCTGATACTGGCAGATAATTTGGACTTCCTTGCCATAACGGAATCTTGGCTACATGACGCGGCAGGACCTTTGCTCACGTTAGCCGTCCCAGACGGTTATACGATATTCCAAAAGGACAGAGATGAAACCCGAGGCGGAGGTATTGCTATCATATCCAGATTAAACCACGCTCTGAGACCAGCCCCTCCACAAATCATACAATCCTGCAAAGTCCTTACCCTTAAACTCCCTCTAACTCCCAGACCCTTACTATCCATTTAATCTACAGACCGCCTAGTCCACTTGGGACATTCAAGGAGGACATTTACACCCTATTATCCAACAACGGTCCTGCCAGATTCCATTTTACTAAAACTTCCATACTCGAGGTAGAAAAAGTCATTCTTTCACTCAAGCCTTCCAATTGCCAAGGCGACCTTTGCCCAGCTCAGATTATAAAAGATGCTGCAAGAGATCTTGCCCCTTTTATCTCTAAACTGATCAATGCCTCCTTTTCATCTGGCACCATTCCCACCAACTTGAAGCAATCCTGGGTACTCCCACTGTTAAAGAAGCAAACCCTAGATCCACTCATTCCCACCAATTACCGTCCTATCACGACGGTACCATTCCTGCTCAAGATACTCGACAAGGTTGCTTACACCCAGATCCAAAAATACCTATAACTCCATAAGCTTCTGGGATTAAGACAATCTGGATTCCGCCTCCTACATGGGACGGAAACTGCTCTCATCGACCTAAAAACACAGGTCAATGAGCTAAGAGACAAGGGTAAATCAGCCCTCCTCCTACTGTTAGACCTCTCAGCCGCATTCAAACTGGTGGATCACAAGGTCTTATGCGGCCACCTGGACTCGGCAGCCCACTTTTCTAGAGAGGCTATCAGATGGATAGAATCATTCTTGAGTGATAGAACCATGAGGGCACTTCTCCCCCTCGGCAGCGGCTGACCCTGCCCCTATCACGTGTGGTGTCTCCCAGGGTTCTTGTGTTTCCCCTACATTATACAATATATTCACCAAGCCCCTGTTTGATGATCTGGACCTTCTGGGTATCACCTACACTAACTATGCAGATGATACTCAGATTCTCCTCACACTTTTTGGGATTACGATAAGGATTTGGCACTGGTGAATTCAGGGTATCTCATCATCCAGGCATTGATGGCCACTCACGGTCTATGCCTGAATGATGAAAAGACGGAGCTCATCACCCTGGGCACCCACCTCAACCTCAAGAAATTAAGCCAGGAATACTCGTCATTCTCCATTGATGGGAACCTCATTAACATAGCCAAGGAGGTAAAAACCCTTGGTTTCTACCTTGATTCTACCCTTTCCTTTGACAAACAAGTGAAATCAATGGCCTCCACCACTGCTTACACGTGCAAGCTCATCAGGACTGGCAAACATTTCCTATCGAATGACAGCTGCATGATCCTGGCCAGAGCTCTAATACTTTCTAGGCTAGATTAAGGCAAAGCTCTTTACATCAGCGCCAACAAAGCCATTATTCAAAGGATACACATCCTCCAAAATAATTCACTAGGTGTGCATAGAAGAGTACACATCTCTGCGACGAGACGCCAAAAAAGTTGGTTCTCGACTCATAATAAAACCCTTCTAAAAACAGCATCCCTCACCCACAAAGCACTAAATAATGCTGCCCCCCGCTATCTTGCAGATCGACTACACAGAAAAGCATCCATCAGACCTATGAGAGCCAGCAACGCCAATTGCATTACTGTACCAAGATTCAGACTAACCAAGGCTGGCGGTAGCAGCTTTCCCGTGAAAGCAGCCAAACTCTGGAACTCCCTGCCACACCCCCTTAGAGAAGATCAACCCTACTTGAATTTAAGATGTAATTACATTAACCTACTCAAATCTACTGATCCCCAGGACTGATTACTGTATTACTTATAACAAGGATGTATCTGTATATTCCAACAAAGCATATCGTAATACCTGCTTGCTGTGCTTATGTATCCTACCTGTTTACAATTTGTACATGTGTCTTACCCTGACCATACCTTGTAACTCTGTAAGCTTTGCATTGTCTTGTTGCTGCGCCCTGATACCTTCGGGTCCGGTGCGCATTAGAAATAAATAAACAAACAAACACGAACAGACCAACACACACGCACCCACAAACCTCCATCTCTCAGCCCGAGCCCCCTCCCCAAAAACCCTCCCGCCCCCCACTCCTCCAAACCAAAACACATACATACATACACACAACACAGTGCGTGACAGTTGGATTTAGAAAGACCGCTCTGTCAGGTCACTCAGCGGTCTTTCTAAATCGGTCTTTAAAAGAAAAGATCTTTTTAAAAAGATCTTTTCACTTAGGACCGATTCTTCTTCCTCTATTCTGTCATCCACCATGTACTTAATGCTGTATTCCCTTCATCCTCTGTCCTCTTGTATTCCATTTCAAAAGCCTCATCAACCATGGCGTGCCTCCTCCTTGCAATCCACTCAGACGTTTTTGTGAAAAACTGGAATGCTACTGTAAGAAATCTCACTCCCCTTCTAATTTTGCTGCTCTTGCCTCACTTCATGCTTATTATCTTGTTTTATTTAATGCCAAATGTCTTCACCTGCAAATCTCTGATTTCTACCCTTTCTACTTATTCTTGATGTCTAATTTCCCTGTTTAATAATCTCTTGTCCCCTAAACCTTCTAATCCTGGTTTAATTCATTAATTTTTGCTTCAGGATGTGTTTCCTATTGACCTCTAAAATTGACAATGTTTATTTGCCGGAGTGTAGGTATCTTTTCCTTTTTTTCTTCCAAGTCTTTGCCTTGGCTCCTCAAAAGGATCGTCTACATCCAGTGCGTCAATATTTTCTTTGATGAAAGATAAACTCTTCCTTTTTTCCGAGTTGATTTTTCCGGTTAGATTTGAAATATCCAATATGAGTTTCTCTGCCAGGCTGGAATTGCTTTGCTGTAATTTTTCCGTGGTCTTTCCTTCATCTCTATCGTTCGAATTTAAGGTGCCCGGTGATGTCGTCAAGCTATTACCCGCCCTCAAGGGGTGGTCTAGCTCCATTGTTAAATTACTCCTTGATTTTTTTAGATTCATTGGGATTTGAGTCTCAGCAAACCTTTCCGTATCTGCCCACAGAGATTTGTCCTGCCCGACTATGCCGGTTTCGTAGAAGGCACCTGTTTGGCTCTGATTCTTCTGCCGCTCAATGTATTTCCGAGCTGGCTGCAATGGGCTTTCAGGTTTGTGCAGGCCGGTCCAGTCCCGGGACCAGATCAGGGGTTCCTGCATAGAGCTGTCGGTATTCACGATTCCCCTTTCTCCAGCTTTTTCTATTGAATTTATAATGTTTTCCTCATTTACCAATGCTTTTGGAGGATCTGTTAGCTTTGTCAGCATCAAATCTTTTTCTGTCGAGATTGCCTCCCAATCTTCAATCATGTCATCCTTGTGGTTTTCTGTTTCCAGAATTTCTGGAATCGGTCCCCCTTTCCCTAGAGAGGGAGTAGAAGGAGGTATGATCAAACTTTCGCTGGTTTTTGATGAATTAATCTCTATTCCTTGAGGTTCCACACCCGTTTGGTTTACAGAGAGTGATGCCACTTGAGCTAGCTGGAGTTGGTCTGGTATAGCTACATGTGGGGTTTCCCTTTTCGCAGTGTTCGGTATGCTCTCCTGATTCGGGTTTGGGGACCACGGCTGGGGCTGAGCGGGGGGAAAATCCATAACTTCTGGGGTCCCAGTTGAATGGGCGGGGTCACCTCCTGGTATTGTAGACACAGCGCTTTTCTGAAACGCACCCTGCGGAGCCCCCGAAATCGGAACCAGATTGGAAGGGGCTTCCAAAGCCTCAACCCGTCCCCCCAAGGTACCACTCCAAGATTCTCTTTGTCTCGCCAGGTCCCCCAAAGCGAGAGCCTCTTTTGTGACTGTTACCCCCTCTAATGGACAGGATGGCATCAATGAGTTCAGTTTATCCTGGGGGGGAGAGAGTGAGCGGCTCTGACTCTAACTCTACAAGGGGGCACTCTTTCAAAAAGGAGAGTCTCAGCTGCTTAAGAATGGGCAAGTGTTTGTTATTCGTGGATCAGGGGGGTGAGTCTGACATTTGGAGAGCGGGATGGGAGGCAAGTCTCCGTCTTACCTGCAGCCGTGTTTTCGCCGCCGGCTCCATCCTCGATTCCGTGGGATCACTGTTCAGGCATCCCATTTTGCTCGGGTCGTGCAGCTCCTCTATGTTTGTGAGCGTAGCTGGATCAGACAACAGTAAAGTTCTCCCACATAGAATTTTTTAACTTTTAAGGCTGCAGGACCCCAAATCCGCAAAGCAGAAAACAGCCAGAAAAACGCTCGCCCTTGACACGCTCGGGCTTAACACCGCAAGGGTGGCTTGTGGTCCTCTAAATGCGCCCAGAGTCACGTGAGGAGTCACGTCACCTTGCTCCGCCTCCTCCAGGAAGCGAGCGTCAGGCGCGGGCGAAGGCGCTGCGGGCTGGTTTTCCAGCAGCAGCGAGTTGTCCAAACAAGTTTCCAAAAGATTCCACGAGTTTCACTGTGGTAAGCGCCGCTCGGCCGGCTTGTGGTCCTCTAAATGCGCCCCAGAGTCACGTGAGGAGTCATGTCACCTTGCTTCGCCTCCTCCAGGAAGCGAGCGTCGGGCGCGGGCGAAGGCGCTGCGGGCTGGTTTTCCAGCAGCAGCGAGTTATCCAAACAACAGTTTCCAAAAGATTCCACGAGTTTCACTGTGGTAAGCGCCGCTCGGCCGGCTTGTGGTCCTCTAAATGCGCCCCAGAGTCACGTGAGGAGTCACGTCACCTTGCTCCGCCTTCTCCAGGAAGCGAGCGTCGGGCGCGGGCGAAGGCGCTGCGGGCTGGTTTTCCAGCAGCAGCGAGTTGTCCAAACAACAGTTTCCAAAAGATTCCACGAGTTTCAGTGTTCTTTCTTTACTTTATCTTCTTCTCCCTCTTCTCCCTCTTCTCCCATTTCTATGTTCTCTCTTCATTTACCTGCTTTCCTCTTGTTTCTGAAGATTGTTGACTTCTATTGTTTCAACAAGCCAACCCTACAGCTGATCCTTTGGATCCTCTACTATGGATTCTTATTCTTGTGGTATATCCCTTTTTCTTTTCTTACTTGACCTCTCTCTTCAATTTCACTCTTTCTACTGGTGCTTTTTCATTTTCCTTTAAGTACACCACTAAGCTCCCAAATCTTACAACTGTGTTGGACTCTTCTCTTTATTCTATCATCCCATGTCTCTTCTTCCTTATGTCTCTAAGTTTATACAACATTTTGTTAACTCTCAGTTATCTTCTGATGTGGAGATTACCTCTGTTGTACCTAGTCTGCATTCTGGGTTTTATTCTGTTCAAATACGGAAACTGTCCTCTTGCATGTTGCTAATTTCCTTACTCCCAATCATCATGTGAAGCAATCTTTTCTCTTTATTCTTATCGATCAGTAGATGGCTTTAAACATGTAGCACCCTTCTTTTCTTCCTTCTTCTCTTTCCTCTCTTCGCTTATCTGGTGTTACCTTGTCCTGGTTTTCTTCTTAAATCTCTAATAACATATATTCTGTTTCATGGGTGGATACATCTTCTGATTATTTCCCTTTGCGTTTTGGGGTTCCCCAAGGCTCTGTCCTAGGTCCCTACTCTTTTTTCTGTACACTATTCCCCTCTTTGCTATTTGGTTTTCATTGTAGTTTAAATGCTGGCTACTCTCAGGTCCTTTTCTCATTCTCTTGTATTTCTGATCAACGTCACTCTTCCCGATTTGACTGTCTCTCTGTTGTCAAGCTTTGGATGCTTTCTCATGCTCTTTATCTCTGAGGGTATTTTTTCTGTGCTCCCATGTTTTCTTCTCCCTTCATCTATTTCTTTTCATCCTGATTCTCTGTCCCTTTCTTCATCTTCATCTGCTCTTAATGTGTGTGTGTCGTGTTCGACTCTTTTTCTTCTTTTTCTTACCACATATCGTTTTCAGCTCTAGAATGCTGGCAACATTAATCAATTTCTTATCTTTTCTGCTACTAAAACTCTTATTCTTACTTAGTTATTTTCACATCTTTATTATTGTTTTTCTCTTCGTTTTGCCCAGCGTGCCTACGCTTTTGTTGTGCTTTAGTCTATTTTGAATTATGCTTTCTGTTTTCTTTGCTTGCTTCCACTTTGTTCTCTTATCTCTCTGGAAGTACTTCACTGGCATCTCCTTGTCAAGTCCATCTCCATTTTCATTTGTATGCATTGTTTGTACATGACCCATGGTCTTGTTCCTCCTTATCTTTCCTCTCCGATATATTTGTTTATCTTTCTTGTTTCTATCAGCAGTTTCTTTTCCTCCTTGTTCTCAATGCCCCTTTTGTTCTTTTACACTTCTAGTTTTTCTCTTTAAAACACCCTTTTACATCTACTTGAATTACATTTTCACTTCTTGTTGGTTATATGTCATTTTTCTAATGTTTGTACCTTTAGGCAATGCATGTGTGAAAGTGCTCCGTAAATCAAATAAATGAATTGCTTTCTCCCACACAATATGTAGTTGTACATCATAATCACTGCTTTTCAACTGATAGTTCACCTGAATAAATCAAGCTCGTCTGTGCTTGTCCGTGGATCGGCTGGGATGGGATCTCTGGTCACAGCCTGCTGTTGCTTATGGCCAGGGACTCTCACAGGGGCTGCTACTGCAGCGTACTCCCTGTTCCAACAAATTCCCCTCTGGTTTTTGTTGGGTGAGGAGTCCTGTCTGACTCTTATCCCCCCTTGCATCACAGCCTAAAATGTTTTTATGTCCCAAGGTTGGGGTTGCCATAATATATAGTTTGAAGTTCAGTGTTACTGTGCTGTCCATCAGTTATGATACTAAAATGGAGGCTCTTTTGGCTCTTTGTATTCTCTCTCCCACTATGTCTGTCCATATTTTGCTGATTTATTGCCCTCCTGGTCTCAATTCCAAATTGTGGGACTCCTTTTTGGAGCTGGTTTCTGACCTTCAGCTCTGTTAGGCAGAATTATATACAGTACCCTTTGGGAACACCACACGCAATTAGGACTACAAGTGACAGAACAAATTCACCTTTGGTACAAGCATGTACTACACAGTAAATTGGTAGTGATGGGTGAGCAGCCAGACTTATCTCAAGAGTAAAGTGAGCAGTATCAATAGTTACACAAAGGACAGCAATTACTATGATTCAAACAAACACTGACTCAAGGTTTCTGAGTAAAAGAATATACATTTATTTACACATCAGTTATTAAACATTTCACTATTATCAAGCAGTTGAAAAATCACAATTCTAATACACTACACTGCACCCAATAGATTCTGGACAAGTTTGGCTCAAAATGAAGCGTGAGCAAAATGGTACTCCAGCAATTTAAAAGGGAGGGAAAGACAAAGTTAGACAGAAATTGAGCAGCACCAACAAGTTAAGTAAGCAGGGCAATCTAGAAAAAGGAACTACAGTGAGGAAATCGAATTCAAGGGGCCTGGGCCAAAGTCAATGGAACAAAGGCTTTGCAGAGGGTCACACAGTTCAGGGTAGTTCGTGGTTAAGTCTTTGCCAAGAGTTTAGAACGAAGTTGGTCGACAAAATGTTACTTTAAAGAATAAAGAAGGACAAGCGCTCGGAATGGAGAAAGAGTTCACACACTTTCACCACGGCTGGATGAAACAAACAACCAGGTTAGCACAGTACCTCAAAAGCAGAAGAATGCTGTAGCTGAGGCAGACATTCCTGGCAGATCCGGCAGGCTCACTGTTCCTGAAGCGACTGTTGGACTGACACGAAGGAGGAAGACTGGAGGGTCCTGCACTGCTCAGGGAAGAACCAGCAGCGGAGCAAACAATGGAATAAAAGGTGCGCTCCTTAAAACCCAAGCAGGGTCCAGTCCTCCTGGCTATCCGGTTCACTGTAGCTCTGTACAGCAAATTCGACCAGAAGAGGGAGGCCTGGCTTGTAGTTTGGCGAACTGGTTGTTCCTACCAGCTCAAGGGAAGAAGATTCCTTGCAGATCTTCCCTGTCAACGAAGTTGGAAATTCGGACCTGCAGCAGAGTTTCACCGGGAGGTTCAGTCGTGGTCGGGGTCCTCTTCTTCCAGCTTCTCTTCGGTTCTCTCGTCCCCATGGCGACTCTGCCTTCCAAGCCCAAGAGACCTGCTTTTTATGCAGTTTTCCCCCATTCACGCAGCCTGGCTGTCAATCACAAAGCAGGGTGGCTGTCCCGCCGGGACAGTCACCACAGCCAATCATACCAGAGTGCGACATGGGTCTCCAATGAGACCATGTGCAGGGAGTCTCAAACTCCTCCCTCACATCCTGTCCCCCTCATACGTTCAGGCGCCTAAGGAGGGCTTCTGTGCAGAAGCCTGCCAAAGGACGGCGAACAAAGGAATCAAACCTGGTTTGGCGCGCAGAGAAAAACACAAGAAAGACGTTTACAAAAAGAAATGGCGAATAAACCCAGCCGGAACCGTATACAAATCTATATGGGCCAGCGGTTTTAAGTTCTAGGCTACTAAGATAGCCTAAAACACTACCAGGGCTATTTAAGATAACCGCGGTAGGAAAATTAGGGTAGTTACCACTGCCAACAGCCAAATCTAAATGAAAAGGGAACAAAACAATGTTCCATGAGAGACAGACAAAAAGGGATAACTATTAACCCTTTCCAGAACTCTATGTAAGATAGCTTGTACTGGGTCTATGAATTTAAAAAGACTAATAAAGTCAATGGCAACTTTACATGTTCTGGGAGACAGTAGTCAGTCCCAGAAAATGGAGTCGTAGTTGGGAAGTCTAAAAAAGACAATCCTGTGTCACTGCACTGAAGGTGCTGTGTAACACACAGTAAAAAGATGATGCCTGTGGAGTAGGTGAAGCTCCACAGTCTATGAACACAAAAATGTTAAACACACACAGTAAAACACATGTAAGAGTGGGAAAAAAGGCTCAGACTCTTACCAGGTGAAAAAATAAATCCTAGAAATCCAGCAAACCTGCTGAGGGATTCGGTAGGTAAAGGAAATTAGCCTTTTTGGAGAATTCTCCCTAACAAGCTCCACTTTCCAAATCTGTGGGTGTTTGGCAATTTTAACTAGAAGCCAAATTACCCATCTGATTATTTGTGGTCGCTTTATCTCTGCTAGGTATGATTTTGCTTTCCCGCGGTTGGTGGTTGGGCCACCCATAGATTTGGTGATACTCTGGACCTTATCGTTGCCACTGAGTTGTCTACTACTGTGATCCTTCCACTATCAGTTATCTGGTCTGACCACTATATAATACCTTTAATGTGCGAATGCTTCTCTTCTGCTGCAGGTCAAAAAATCTCTCCTGCTTCCCGGCGTAACTGGCGCTGTGTCTGCAGTGCGGATATGTTTGCCCAGGCGATATCGTACTGTGAGGGGTACTCCGTTCCTGATTTGGATTGTCTTCCCCAAGCTTGTTTAGCATCTGCCGACTATCTTGCTCCCCTCAAACCTGTTAGAACTAGGTCACGCCTGTCAGAGCCTTGTTTTAATGAGAATCTCCGGGCTCTTCGTCTCCAAAGGAGACAAGCTGACTAGAAATGGCAATCCGCCTATGGTCCTGAGGCCAGTCTTGCTTGACATCAAATGCCCTCTCTTTATCATGTCCCGGGAGGATAGCTCAGCGGCTTGGAAGCAAGACGACACAAAGCAACACAGGTTCGATCCCCGGGCCGTGCTTAGAAACCTCTGGGTATTTAAGTGCATTATAAATACGTAACTAAGACAAACAACTACGCAACAAAAAAACACAAACAATTCCTGTAACAGGGCCTCGATGCCCGCGGGCTGTGTGAGAGCTTTAAAAATGCAAATAAATAAATAAAGCCATCTACAATGCAATGTGTGCCTATTTTATGTACTGGGTCATAGGATCCCTTAATTGACCCAGAGAATTGTTTAGAGTGGTGCACTCTTTTTCTTCTCCACCTTTCAGGTGCTGTTGTTCCTTCTCAATTCTTATGCAACTCTTTGTCGCTATTTTTTGTAAAAACAGATTGGGAATATTTGGACTGCGATTTGCTCTTTGGCACTCTATATTAATGTACCTTCTTGTGTGGTGCCCTTTGCCAAGCCGCCTTGTCTGATGTCTTCTTTTCCTGTCTTTTCCCAAAAGGAAATTATTACAGTCACTACTAAGCATAAATATGCTTCTCTGGCTGATGGTATTCCTCTCTTTGTGTTAAAGGAAGCTATGCCTTTAATTGCTCCTTTGACTACTCAGGCTACTAATTTCTCATTTAGTTCAGGTCATATTGCTGATGCTCTGAAGCACGCACTGGTCATTCCACTTCCGAAGAAACCTTCCCTCGATCAGTTTGTGCCAGCCAACTTTCGCCCTATTTCTTTGCTTTTTTTCTGATGAAGGTTCTTGAATCATTAGTGGTTCCTTGTCGTACATCATTTTTAGAGGGTTCCTCCTTCTTTGATCCCTCGCAGTTCAGTTTTTGACCAGTTCGTGGCACCAAGGGAGTGCTGGATTCGGTAGTTGATGATCTTGTGTGGCTGAAGGATCAGGGCGGTGTAGGCGGTCTTATTTTACTCTACCTCTCCGCCACCTTTTATTCTATAGACTATGCAGTCCTACTGGATCAGCCCTGCAGGGGTTGGCGTCTCCAGTGCCGTTTTATCCTGGTTTAGATCTTTTCTATCTAACCAGACCCAGACTCTCTCTCTCTCCCCTTTTCGCTTTGCTTATGTTCCTCTTACCTGCAGCGTTGCTCAATGCTCTGCCATTTCTCCGGTCTTGTTCAACATCAACATTGGGACTCTGACCAAGCTCATCCTCTCCCACGGCTTCCTTTGTTATTCATATGCCGATAATACCCAGATCATCGTCCATCTGGACCTTTCATCTAAAGAAATGGCGGCCGTTTAGGGCTTGTTTGGCGGCCGTGGGAAGTGGATGGGCAAAAATTGGCTCAAGCTGATTGGCGACAAGACAGGTGTTAGTGGTCGGCCCCCCTTCTGCTGCAGCTCTTTGGAGTCCTCTCTTCTGGCCATCTTCTCTTGGCCCCTTTCCTGTTCCTTTTCTGGTTGTGAAGGATCCGGGAGTAAAAATCTCTGCCACTCTTTCGGCTGAAAATAGGGTTACGTGTGATGATCTAGTTACAAATCCAGGGCGAGTGAAGTGGGTTCTCTGTGAGATTGATTGGGCAATGACCATGGACGAAATGCAGCCTTACAAATCCCTAGAACATCTCATTCTTGACTATAAAAAGCCTCTTGTTCTTGCCCTATATCTGGTAATTTATCTGTATAAAAGTGTCAGGCTGCGGTTTCTAAGATTCAAGTGGAATCTGGTTTTAACAAATGAGGTGCAGGTGCGATATGGTATTTTACCCAGTGAGCAAGCTGACTGCAGATTTTGTATGGAGAAGGTCAACTAGAATCATTGAAACATCTTTTTACCTCCTGCCCGGCAATCCAGGATAAGAGTATGAGCCATTTTAAAAACTTAAAAATGTACTAGAAATGGGTGGGACATAAATAATTTGCAGTTATTGGCTAACAGGAAGGACTACCTCTATTGTACTATCGGTAATTGGGTTTTTAGAACCACTACAGATAGAGCATTTAGCGTCAACAGTATTCTTAAGGATTGATGTAATTTTATGACTGTATTGAATTTTCTGGTAATTTCTATGAGTGTTATGCACTGTTTGCTATATAGTGTATTTTATCAAATTATACAGTGCCATATTGATTGTATTAGAAGGGTTTGCTTTTTATAAGATATGTAATGTCATTTTAGTGTGTTTTCGTCTTGTGTGTTGTGATAGCATTAATAATGTTAACAAACTGTATATCATCAAATTAAATAAATAAATACATAAATAAGTTCTTTTCGTTTGCTGTCTAGCGCCATGATGCCTTTGGGTGAACGATGACTTCATACATTCTCAATACAACACAATGCAATGTCAAAATCCACTTCCTTTGTGTTCGTAGTTTCATGGAATTGGAAAGGAACTCTATCTTGATGGTTCACAAACAGAAAAGGGACTAGAGCCAAATGGTCCAGACATCAGTAATCGTAGCGGTTTCCTTTTGCATTGCACTTGTACTTA
The DNA here is from genome assembly GCF_040938575.1 of Ambystoma mexicanum. Classification (NCBI taxonomy): domain Eukaryota; kingdom Metazoa; phylum Chordata; class Amphibia; order Caudata; family Ambystomatidae; genus Ambystoma; species Ambystoma mexicanum. Next base: position 849,618,921 of record NC_090936.1, on the reverse strand, counting down.
AAAAAATACAAGAACATTTTCACAATATGGTTCACTGTTGTTATTACTTTTATAAACTACAAAATGGTTGGAATTGTTTGCATCGTGCAGCAGCTATAGAACAGACACAACTATAATGTATGATCAGGATCAATGAGGGGTTGGCACATTTCTTATCGACCTAATAAACATCTGTCCTGGGAATAAAGACAAAAGGTAGTGAGCAAACATTCAACTGTGGTCATATGATATGTCAGACAGCAACACAGCAGCACTGACATTTAAAAATGTTAGGTTCATAAAGTAGTCATCAGACCTTGAAACAGAGAATGCTTTCTAGTCATAAAGTAATATACTATGTTGAAATATGAGGTTTCTGAACTTGACAAGAAATCACTGTTCCGCAAAAAAGCAACCTGACTGACCTAGGATTCTGGGAAGATATCCAAACTTTCAGATTTGAATGTCATGCCTGCCGGACATACCCCTGGACCAGTAACAACTTCTCCATACAAGATGAATTACGCCCACAGAACCAGTAGACCTTTTTACTCAAAATGGAGGTTGTTCGATACATTGCCCGGAAAACGACGTCTGCATTTTTCACGTTGTTAATTTTCACGTGACTTTGGTCCGTCACGTGTATCACGGCAGTGCGTACATAAGCAGCGTGGAAACTCCATTCGCTGCTTCTGATTAAGTCAATTTTGGCGTTTGTAGCTGAACCCCGGACCTGCGTTCTCGCATTCCTGTCAGCAAACTTCTTTGGCCTAATTTGAGCTTGTTTTTCCTCCACACGCTAATTCCTGGGTTGCGTGTATGCTGTTCGCGTGCCAAATCTCCACGCGGACGCTGTCTGCAAGCGCGGCTGTCCTGAGCTGCGTAAATCCAGTTCGCGTGTCAAATCTCCACGCGGGCGCTGTCTGCAAGCGCGGCTGTCCTGAGCTGCGTGAATCCAGTTCGCGTGTCAAATCTCCACGCGGGCGCTGTCTGCAAGCGCGGCTGTCCTGAGCTGCGTGAATCCTTTTCGCGTGCCAAATCTCCACGCGGACGCTGTCTGCAAGCGCGGCTGTCCTGAGCTGCGTGAATCCTGTTCGTGTGCCAAATCTCCACGCGGACGCTTTCTGCAAGCGCGGCTGTCCTGAGCTGCGTGAATCCAGTTCGCGTGTCAAATCTCCACACGGGCGCTGTCTGCAAGTGCGGCTGTCCTGAGCTGCGTGAATCCAGTTCGCGTGCCAAATCTCCACACGGACGCTGTCTGCTAGCGCGGCTGTCCAGAGCTGCGTGAATCCTGTTCGCGTGTCTAATTCTTCACGCGGAAACGCTGTCTACAGGCGCGGCTGGTTTGGCTGCGTGTATGCTGTCGCGTGCAATCCTGCACGTGTTTTTCTGAACTTCTTCGAACTTTTGGTACCTGTGACAGTCAACAGGTGAGATTCTTATTTTGTTCTTTGTGGGAAAGGAAGTATTTCATGAACTATTGGAAGGTGAATGTGCACAGTACATTGGCGCTACCCTGTGGTGCACCAACCCGGTATCTAGCGAGAGCCTCGTGCCGTTCGGGATAAGTCTCCCTTACTAATCTTCCCTTCCTTTGTCGTTTGTTCAACTCTTCGAACTCTTGGAACTCTTCAAGATATTGTCCTGGAATTCTTCCGTTTAGCCTTAAGGTCAGTGTTTGAATTAATCCCAATTCTGTGTTTCTTAGTATTTAATTTGGGACAGTGTCTTATGATACTTATCTATTTTAGGCTTACTTCCTGTACAATTCCCACACCCTTTCCAGTGATCCATCTCTCTGCCTGTTTTATTCAGTCAGAGAGTTGTATCATTTGGAAGGTCTAATTTGACCTGCCTTCAATCAAGTCGTGTGAAGATAGGATCCGGAAAAGCCCTACCAAATTGTATCTTTTTTTGGTTACTGTATCCTTTTCAGTTGATACTTTGGTGATTTATGACAGAATCAGAAGCCATGGAGGGTACGGATCCTATAACTGTTTTGACTCAGTTAATTTCTGACTTGAGAAATGAAATGATTATGGCACAGGATATGCTACGGCATCGAATGGATGTTATGCAAGATGCCATGCAAGTCACTCCTCAGGGAGTACAGATTCCAGCAGCCATTGCATCTGGATCTGGGACTACGACACCATAATTATCACAAGAAACTCTTAAAGTGGTTATGCCCACACAGTTTCCCTTGGCTCCTCCGGAAAGGTTCACAGGTGATCCTAAAACCTATAGAACCTTTGTTAATCAGTGCCGACTTCATTTCCTTTGCCGGCCTAATTCCTTTCCTGATCTTACTACTAAAGCAGCATTCGTGCTTTCTCATTTGGGGGGTACAGCTGCTGCTTGGACAAATCCTTTATTGGAGTCAAATAGCCCCTTGTTTTACGATTGCGATGATCTTCTGGCGGCTATGAACAAAGTCTTTGATATGCGCTATGCTACTCAAGCCACAGATCTGGAGTTGTTGAATTTACAACAAGGTACTCAACCTCTGTTGGCTTACATTGCGCGATTTAACCAATTAACGGCTGAAACCCGATGGCCGGAAGACAAGAAGACGGCTGTTTTCTACAAAGGTCTTTCAGAAGAACTCAAGGACGCGTTGTCCACAGTTCCAGTGGTTCCTACAGGTTTTTCAGAATTTCTTGATTTCATTTTACAAATTGACGCCCGAAGAAATGCCCGAAAAGGAGAGAAAAAACCTTTTCTTCCGGCATCAGTTCGTTCTGATACACCGGCACATTCTTCGAATGATCCTGAACCAATGCAAATTGGCGCAGTGAGAGGCTGGTTGTCTAAAGCCGAAAGAGAGAACCGAAAGAGAAATAACTTATGTATGTATTGCGGTTCCTCCGAGCATTTATTGGCGGCATGTCCTAAAAGACCAAATAAGCCTTCGGGAAACGCCAAAACTCGACAGTAGCAGGAGTCCCTGTGTCGAGTGTTACATCGGACTCCATTACATTTCCAGCTCATGCACCGATAGCTGTTGAGATGATGTTACGTTTCAATGATCAAAACTTGGCTTCCAAGGCTATGGTTGACTCGGGAGCTACTAATAATTACATAGATATCACATATGCCAAGAAATGTTCTATACCCCTTATAGACAAGAACAAACCTGAAACTGTTAATACAGTGGATGGATCAATCTTGATTTCCGGTATGGTAACTCAGGAGACTGTACCTATTCAGATGACTTTATCAAATGGTCATTCGGAGGAAATTGTCGTCGATGTCATTGCGGCTCCTCAATACCAAATAATACTAGGACTTAATTGGTTGACTCTTCATAATCCCGCCATAGACTGGGTTACGGGATTGATCCAATATCCTTCAGTTTTTTGTAACGAACATTGCTTTACCAGCCAGGTGGTATCAAATAAATCCCATATGTTGGCCTCTATTGAGGGGATCTCTGCTATCAATGTGATACATCAAAAAGGTACGCATATACCAAGTGAATATGCAGATTTTGCCGATCTGTTTGACAAAGGTCAGGCAGAACAGCTTCCTCCACATAGGCAATATGATTGTCCAATTGAATTGATTCCTGGAGCTAAAATTCCTACTGGTCGAGTTTATTCTTTGACTCTCAAAGAAGATGCTGTCTTGAAAGAATATATCGATAAAGCTCTAGATATGGGATTCATACGGCCATCTCAATCGCCGGCTGCTTCTCCTTTATTCTTTGTTCCAAAGAAGGAAGGAGACCTAAGGCCTTGCATTGATTACAGGGCTATTAATGACATCACCATAAAGAATCAGTATCCTTTACCTTTGATTAATGTCCTGTTAGACCAATTAGAAACTTCCAAGTACTTCTCTAAATTGGATTTGCGCGGCGCTTACAATTTGGTTCACAATCGTGAAGGAGACGAATGGAAGACCGCTTTTAAGACGCGGTACGGTCTTTACGAATATTTAGTGATGCCTTTTGGTCTTTGTAACGCGCCAGCTACATTTCAGTTCTTCATGAACGATATCTTCAAAGATATGATGGATCAATTTGTGGTGATTTACTTGGATGACATTTTGATATATTCATCATCCTTTCCAGAACATGTTAAACACGTCTCAGCTGTCTTACAAAGACTTAGAGAGAATAAACTTTTTGTTAAAGCCGAGAAATGTGTTTTTCATACACAAGAAGTGGAATTTTTGGGTTATGACATTACCAATCATGGTGTTCGAATGAGTCATTCTAAAGTGAAAGCGATATTGAATTGGCCTATCCCACACAATGTCAAGTCACTACAGTCATTTCTAGGATTTGCGAATTTCTATCGCAGATTTATTCGTTCTTTTTCCAAAACAGTGGCCCCATTGACAGCTTTAACTAGCTCTAAAATTCCATTCTGTTGGAACCAAAATGCCCAAGCTTCCTTTGAGAAGTTAAAAGAAGCATTTACAACTGCACCTGTACTTCAGCATCCTGATCTGGATGGTCAGTTTATCATGGAAGCAGATGCATCCAGTGTCGCTACAGGAGCAGTACTCTTGCAGGTTTGTGCAGAAACTAAGGAGGAGCATCCAGTTGCTTTCTTTTCACGTAAACTTACCCCTTATGAACAGAACTATACTGTCACTGAGCGTGAATTACTTGCAATCAAAGATGCTTTCCGAGAGTGGAGACATCATCTTCTTGGGGCCAAACATCAGGTGATGGTGTATTCCGATCATAGAAACCTTCAGTCATTTAAAACTATGAAATGTCTCACAGCTAGACAGGCCAGATGGCATGTGTTCTTTGCTCAATACGATTTTCAAATTACTTATCGCCCTGCCAGGCAACATGTCAAATCTGATGCTTTGTCTCGCATCGGCGAAGAGGTGAAAGAAGAATCATCGGTACAAAATAAGCTGTTGGCAGATCACGTGATATGTAGTTGTTCTGCACAACCGTCTCTAAAAAACGAATTACAGGAGTGGGTGAAACTAAATCCACAATTGATCCAAGAATTGAACATTGATTTATACAATGGTTTGCCTTTTAAAAAAGGAGTACTCTATCTACCAACTGATACCATTCAGAAAAAAGCCCTCAGTTGGGGTCATGATTCTTTGATTGCCGCCCATCCTGGACAGAAGAAGACTCTAGAGCTATTGAAAAGATGGTGTTGGTGGCCGTCTATAACACAAGATGTTATAAATTATGTTTCAACATGTTCAGTATGCAGTCAATGCAAGACTACTCCTGGCAAACCAGTGGGTTTACTCCAGTCTCTACCAGTTCCCAAAAAACCATGGGACATGATATCAATGGATTTTGTGGTTGAACTTCCAAGAAATAAAGGCTACGATACCATATGGGTGGTGGTGGACTATTTTACAAAATTGGCGCTTTTCATCCCCTGTATTGGTGTACCAACAGCAGCTGGTCTGGCTGATCTATTCATCCGGCATATATTCCGGTTTTTTGGTCTACCTTCAGTGATCATCACTGACAGGGGATCACAATTTGCGTCACGTTTTTGGAAGGCACTAAATTCGGCCTTATTAATTGATGACAGGTTGTCTAGTGCTTATCACCCTCAAACGGATGGACAGACTGAGAGAGTCAATAGCACTATGGAACAATATCTGCGATGTTTGTGCTTGCAGTTTCAGTCAGATTGGCTCAATGTTTTGCCGGCAGCAGAGTTCGCCTATAACAATTCCTATCATAGTGCTATAGGTACTTCACCTTTCTATGCTTTGTATGGGCAACACCCACGTTCCATTCCTTTTGACTCCAGTTTGTCTTTGGATACTCCTGCAGCAGGACGTACTTATAGGGATCTTAAAAGTCTACAGAAAAAAGTTGAGCAGCAATTGGAACAAGCTAAAAAACGAGACAAGTACTATGCCGACGCTCATAGAATTCCTGCACCTGTCTACAAAGCAGGAATGAAGGTATGGCTGTCCACAAAAAACTTGAGAATACCCGGCAAAAGGAAATTGTTGCCTAAATACATTGGGCCATTTGAAATTCTCCAAGTTATAAATCCGGCTGCTGTCCGTTTGGCTTTGCCACAACGGTGGCAAGTGCATCCCGTTTTCCACGTATCGCTCATCAAACCGTGTTTGGATGCTACTAGATTACCTGTACGGCCTGTTGCTATTTCAGTGAAAGGGTCTGACGAATATGAATTGCATGACATTCTGGACATGAGGTTGCGGTCTGGAAAACCATTTTATCTGGTAGATTGGAAAGGTTATGGTCCCGAGGATAGATCCTGGGAACCTTTGTCGAACATTCATGCTCCTGCTTTATTAAGGCGATTCCACTCGAAAAGGGGAGAAGCTGCTCCTTTGGGGGGTGGCACTGTCATGCCTGCCGGACATACCCCTGGACCAGTAACAACTTCTCCATACAAGATGAATTACGCCCACAGAACCAGTAGACCTTTTTACTCAAAATGGAGGTTGTTCGATACATTGCCCGGAAAACGACGTCTGCATTTTTCACGTCGTTAATTTTCACGTGACTTAGGTCCGTCACGTGTATCACGGCAGTGCGTACATAAGCAGCGTGGAAACTCCATTCGCTGCTTCTGATTAAGTCAATTTTGGCGTTTGTAGCTGAACCCCGGACCTGCGTTCTCGCATTCCTGTCAGCAAACTTCTTTGGCCTAATTTGAGCTTGTTTTTCCTCCACACGCTAATTCCTGGGTTGCGTGTATCCTGTTTGCGTGCCAAATCTCCACGCGGACCCTGTCTGCAAGCGCGGCTGTCCTGAGCTGCGTGAATCCAGTTCGCGTGTCAAATCTTCACGCGGGCGCTGTCTGCAAGCGCGGCTGTCCTGAGCTGCGTGAATGCAATTCGCGTGTCAAATCTCCACGCGGACGCTGACTGCAAGCGCGGCTGTCCTGAGCTGCGTGAATCCTGTTTGTGTGCCAAATCTCCACGCGGACACTGTCCGCAAGTGCGGCTGTCCTGAGCTGCGTGAATCCAGTTCACGTGTCAAATCTCCACGCGGGCGCTGTCTGCAAGTGCGGCTGTCCTGAGCTGCGTGAATCCAGTTTGCGTGCCAAATCTCCACTCGGACGCTGTCTGCTAGCGCGGCTGTCCAGAGCTGCGTGAATCCTGTTCGCGTGTCTAATTCTTCACGCGGAAACGCTGTCTACAGGCGCGGCTGGCTTGGCTGCGTGTATGCTGTCGCGTGCAATCCTGCACTTATTTTTCTGAACTTCTTTGAACTTTTGGTACCTGTGACAGTCAACAGGTGAGATTCTTATTTTGTTCTTTGTGGGAACGGAAGTATTTCATGAACTATTGGAAGGTGAATGTGCACAGTACATTGGACGCTACCCTGTGGTGCACCAACCCGGTATCTAGCGAGAGCCTCGTGCCGTTCGGGATAAGTCTCCCTTACTAATCTTCCCTTCCTTTGTCGTTTGTTCAACTCTTGGAACTCTTCGAACTCTTCAAGATATTGTCCTGGAATTCTTCAGTTTAGCCTTAAGGTCAGTGTTTGAATTAATCCCAATTCTGTGTTTCTTAGTATTTAATTTGGGACAGTGTCTTATGATACTTATCTATTTTAGGCTTACTTCCTGTACAATTCCCACGCCCTTTCCAGTGATCCATCTCTCTGCCTGTTTTATTCAGTCAGAGAGTTGTATCATTTGGAAGGTCTAATTTGACCTGCCTTCAATCAAGTCGTGTGAAGATAGGATCTGGAAAAGCCCTACCAAATTGTATGCTTTTTTGGTTACTGTATCCTTTTCAGTTGATACTTTGGTGATTTATGACATTGAAGCAATGATCTCAAACCCCCAGGGCATGAAAATTAAAAACTGCTGATATGTTGGAGCCATTTCCTTTAGCAAATGACTTTTATTGTGTTTCCTTAAGGACCCTCAGACAAGGATATATTGCCTAGCTTCCAGTATTCCAATTATGTGACATCTTTGCCATCTTTCAGAAAATGAACAAATAACATACAATGTAGATACTTATATTTATAAATGTAGATAATTATAAGTACTGGACATCACCACATTTCTTGTTATTACACATTTGACACCCTAGCAACTAGAATAACAAATATTGCAGGATCTTGTAGTGAGAAAAACACAAACTCTGCCATCTCCTTTACAATTTCTCCACCAATTAATTATCTTTTCCTATGAAATGAGGCAGATTGGTATGTGTTTCCCTTAACTTTCACAACTAGATTTGGTTGTGTTCTTTTTTATACCAATAATACTCCTACTTCCTGTCTCCTTTCCTCCATACATGTTGGACATTCAGTCCTTTGGAACATGACTGGACCACTTTGTGGTAGCGCCCAAAAATATTAGTCCTTTTTTATTTTTTACAGAAAGGCAGGCGCATGTGCAGCCTTAGCACGTCCTTCCTGAGCCCTGCCTGAGCTTCGCCCTTCAGTGTTTTCCTCAGCGCGGTCGGGATCGGGCATGCGGTAGAACTTGCAGAGCTTTTTCTTTCTTTTTCCCCATATTTTATAATCCTGCCAGATGTCTTCTTCATGCCCAGGTTCCGCAGTCAGACATTTCCTTCTGCCTATACCGGAGCATAAACGGTTAGCATCTATATATCCTGCGGATGTCACTATGCAGTGGCAGAGAGCCATAATTTATGTTTAGAAGGTCTCAGTCCTGAACCTCAGTGGAACACATGCATTTACTGTGATGCGTTATCCATACGGGCACTCGAGAGAAGATTACAGTGGTCGGAGGGGGGTTTGCATACTATTCCCCCAGCTTACTTGATGGGTATCTCTGAAGAGAAGCCCTACTCGTTGCCCGTTAAGTACTCTTCTTTTCAAGGCACCCTGGCCATGAGACTCTTTTCTAGGGCCTTCTGATACCGGGAGGGGTCGCGTAGGCCCTAAGCTTACTGGTAATCATACCAAGGTATCCTGCAAAGGAACAAACCTGGATACCGAAGGTCACTCCAAGCTTTTCATGAACAGTTTGCTAAAGATACCAGGGTCTCCCCCAAGGATCCCTGTCGACGAACTAAAGCTACTGGGGTCAAACCAGAGGATCCCATTCCAGGGGCTAAGAAATCTACCAGCAAGGCAGAGGATAACCGTCTCAGAGCTAAACTCACCTGAGTGCTCTATAAGGATCCACAAAAAGAGGCAAAAAAGTACAGGACACGCTGAGGATTCTGTAAGGGCTGCAAGGTTGGAGGTTCACTGAAGACCATAATGACTGGCATTGCCGAGGATCGAGTTCATTGGGCTAAATGTTTTTCCAGAAAAAAGGCATCCACACAAGGCACAAATCCTCAGGAAAGTCAGACAAAGGCCACAGAGACAACGACTAAGTCTCCAGTCTCCTCAGGTGAAGCTGATGGTGGTGCACCAGGAACCAAAACAGTGCCAAGTGCATCTTTGGGTAGAGATTCTTTTGCCCCGAGGGTGGCATGATCAACACATGCAAGGATGTTGTTGCCATCCACAAACTGGCTTCCACTCACATCACCTTTTCTGCAGTAGGTGGACCTGTTGGTACTGGAGCCTTCGTGTCAACCGGTATAAGTTGATTCTTGGACACAAAACCCTTTCACAAGACCAATTCCAGGTCCTCAACCACAACAGAGACAGTCTTCGGAGAGCGCTTTCTTTGTGAAGATTCAGTCATTGATGCATTCTGAATCCATGAAAAGATTCTTCAGAGACCTGTTCACAGATCTGTTCCCACAGCCTCACGAGCCCCCAAAACTGCCAGAGGCTCTTCATCCTCTTGCAGCTGTCAGAAACCCCTACCAGAGTGAAAAGAGCCTGAGCTACAGCCTCAGTAGCCAACGGACCAAGTGGAGCCAACTTTGGATAAAAATGCCACTGATACTCAGTATGACGAGTAAGAACCCTAACTTTCAGTGCAAGCATTCTGTAATTGAATATTAGACCTCATGGCTTTTCCAGATATTCTGAGGCCAAGTCTTCTCCCATCAAAGCATGGGTACTGTCTGGTGCCTCATCCCTCAAAGCGGCTGAGTGCTCAGGTCCTACTTTAAAGAAAGATGTCTTGGCGGAGGCCAAGAAGCTGTGGGCGAAGCCACATTCAGGCACTCACATCAATTGTAGGATTGAAGCACGTTACAGACTCCTCCCCTCACTCCCCCTCTCAGAAGATGTTCTGTTAACGACCTGCCCTCAGCGGTCAACAGTTGTGGCTGCAGACATGCTCTTCATGAAGACTTCATCGACTGCTGAATCTTCAGAATCAACTTCACCGGAAACAATGGACTGGTACGTATTGCACCCCTCCCCACGATCACTCAGCTTGGCGGGTATGCAGTGTTTTTACCGGAAAAAAAAATAAACCACACACTTTTTTAACAACACCTAAATAACGACAAAACGTCATCTTTTCTTTTTTTTTAACAGTTCATTTATTCTCAGGAGCAAAATCGAGTTAGAACAATTATAATCACTTTCGAGAATCTAGCGTACATAACAAGTCATTTGCTGTTCACCTTTTGTTAAAACGTCATATTTTTTTTGTAAAAGTATATATGGGGGCTGGGGTAAGGGATTAAAAGGGGTAGGAGTAGTTGGGGGAGGGTAAAAAGGCAGTAGAAATGGGGGGCTTGGTGTGGGAGCCCAAATAAAATAAATGGTATTCAGGTGCTGTTTTAAAAGTATGTAGTTATTTAGGGTGTCGTTGTAAAGACATGGAACCGCTTGGCGATACAGTGCCTGAAATCCGATCAATAGGTCATCTTGGTCTTTCAGAGGGAAACATTTGCATCATTCAAGCAACTCATAAACCTTTCACACGAGCGCAGTACAAAATCAAATAGCTCAGTTTTTGCTGCTGGTGGCTGGAAAAGGAGAAACATCCCCTGTCAGCCTTTTTAGATCAGGTTCTATCCTTTATATCAGAACTTGAAGCTCCAGGGATTCAGATAGATTCTTGTCCCCCTCCTCAACCTCTGCAGCTCTTTATAAATCAGTAAAAAAGGTGCTTCTTCAGCACTTTTTCTAAAGATAAAGGCTAAAATAAAGTCTTGTACGTGATTATAAAGAGAGCTCATCAACCAGTGCAAGACTTAAAGATTTGACAGAGTACCTAGCAAAGGTACTCTTTGCACAGACAAATGTGTATATGCACAAAGAAAACATTGTATGCTCAGTATAAACAATAGTTTTATTAAAGCAATATTACCCGAGCAGCGGGGCATTACCAAACCAGGTGATGCCCCGGGGCCCATAGTTATTGAAGGGTCTGGGTCATTACCTGAGTCGGTGATGCTCCGCCGCGAGGGTTATATAACTATTAGTACCCCGGCCCGCAATATATGCGTGACCGGGGCACTAAAAGCATTTTTTCTGTCCCGAAACACTGAAGCGTTTCGGACAGAAAAAAAAAGAAACGACCAAGAAAATGGCCGCCAGGAAAGGGAAAACGGAGTCCGTTTTCCGTTTACATGGCGGCCATCGGGAGCGGACGCACTGGGAACAGAAGTGTTCCCAGTGCGTCCGTTCCCGAAAGAGGACAGGAAAGAAGGTAAGTGGGTTTGGGGGGGGCGTAAGGGGAAGGAAAAAAGTTTTTAAAAAACGTAACTCGGTCCCCGGCGGGGGACGATGGAAGCCTCCAGCCGTGTGGAGGCGCAGAGCGGGAATGGCCCAGCTCCGAGTCTCCACACGGCTGGAGGCTGTCATCGTCCCCCACCGGGGACGAAGGAGCAAGAAGCTAAGTGGGAGTGGGGAGGGCAGGGCAGGGAGGAGGGAGGAAAGGGGAAAAATAAAATTTAAAAAAGCCTTACCCGAAGGCAGCCTCTCAGCAGTGGGGAGGCTCGGAGCGTGGATGGCCCCGCTTCGAGCCTCCTCATTGGCTGAGGGGCTGCCACGCCCCTGCTGACGACAAGGCGGCTGGAATCCCGGCCGAGAATTGAGGGATTCCCGGCCAGGTAACGACCCAGCGAGAGCCAATCAGAATGCGTATTACATTCTGCTTGACTCTCGCCGGGACCTATTTGTGGATATGAATTTGTTGACACTGCAGCACATGTTTTATGCCATTGCAAAAATACACTCATGTGTATTACAAAAAACAAATATTTGTTGTGGCTTGCAAAAAATTTAGACATGATACATTATTTACCAGATGAAACAAGAACAGCTAGAAGGAGTGTGCCAGAAAACATGCCAATAAGAGTTAATGTGCTACTTTAATGAAGTAATTCACGTGCCAAGTGAACATGTCTCTCATAATGTGTGTCAGGATCATAATAGTATCAGAATAACTACATCACAGAGTGATATAATCACAATACCTGTTGTACTGCTTACCACCAACATTACATTTCACTGTGAACAGAGAAGTGATAACACTAGCTCAAAACTAGGCCTGCAGCTAAAGGACATACATAACACCTTATTTTATGCCCTAAAAACAGGAAAATGTGTCCAACCAAAAAAATAGGGACTTCAAATAAGCCCTTCAATAAATGGGAAGCAATGAACAAATTGGAGCCTGTCCTGTTCTACTCACAAACTTCCACTGATATTTTTGAAATAGTGACCAGCAGAGCAGTGGCAAAGGAACGAGTTCTAATAATATTACTGTCCGATCTCAAGGGAATTATAAGGGGAAATAACATTTTATTAAGTATAAAGTTTCCATTTTGGAAAAGCAAATTACTTTTTAACTCCCTAAAAGATAATTCGATGCCAAGTAGGGAGTAAACTCTGATGAGATCCCTGCTTGTAACCCTAACATAGAAGTGATATTACTTGGCCCAAAATGCAATTAATTTTCTCCACCCAGCATAGACAAAATTCAGTAAGAGCATCACTGAGGTTTCTTATGGAGCCCCTTTTAAGTTAATAGCAGCAATGCTCAGAGGTACAACAGATAGAGTGCCTTCTCCTGGAACTAGGGCATCCTCTTCTGAAATGCACTGCTATCAGTTAAAATAGATGCATGGGGATGCTAGAGGCACTAAACACAGAATACATGATCATATTGAAAAGCCCTCAGTAGCTGAGCATAGATAAAAACAGGAGGTGCCATTTCCTAGACTGTTAGTAGAGTTTACTATCCTTTAATGCAAATAAACAACACTTCAATGGATTGCACTCTCCTGCAGATTCCTTATCTGATAGATATCCTTCCGGAGTCAGCTGCTCCGAAACATTTCGGCAGTGGGCACAGTATGATTTGTCATCGACTGTCGACTTCTCTTGACAGATGTGATGTCAGCCATATACATGTTACGTCACTGTGTCCCTGTATCTCAGTTCCTTTTTTTCCACGCACTCAGCACGCTGCCTTTCGGAACATTCTGTTTGCGGGAGAAATGTTTGTTCGCCGATTCTTTGAGATGCTCGGCTCTACATTTTCAGCGTTCAAATGCTGTCAGGGCTGCCATTCGAAGCTGTCCATCACCTACCTGCATGGTAGGTCGTGTCTGGGGAACGGATGAATTTGAAGTCTGTTAGGGAACGATCAGTGAAGTTAGCACTCAGACGGCCTCCATCAAAGTCCCTGACGTGTTCAACCGTCACGTCTTCTGGCCAAGACACCGAAGGCCCCACACCCAAAAAGGAGGACAGGCACTGTAAGAATGTGAAAAAACACTCTCATTCCTGAAGCGGTTCATGCCATTCATCCTCCTCATCCTCCCACAAAAAGAAGAGACCGCATAGGCACATACAAAAGGTTGACTCATCGGAGGAGTGGGGTAAGTTCAGCCTGGCTCTGGGTCCCCCAAGGGAAGAGTGGGAGACATTCAAGGAGCAAATGCTCCAGCGTTTTCAAAAAGCCACAGCGGATATGGCTCCGGTTTTGATGCCGCAGGTGAGTGTGGCACCAGATGCGCCCAGAGTTTTGGCGCCAAGGTGTCCATGTCAGGTCCTATGCCCTTGTGGTCAACCACAACAAATGCGCAGCCAATTCTGGCGCCAATCCTCAAAGCACCGGCACTAAAGGCCCTGTTGGAGTAATTCCATCAACATCGACAGCAATGACAGTAGAGTGCTCCTTTGCCCCTGAATCTCAGCCGACGTTCCTCGAGCTAGGGCAGCTGATTATTTTACAGACCAAGTGGATTTGCTGGCTCTAGCTGAAGGGTTGCATAAGGCAATTGTACTTGATATGTCCCATGACCTTGATTTGCAACATGCTGCTCGCTATAGCCTTCCTAATAGTACAGGAGAAATGTTGATAAGGTGGTTTAAGCCTTATGCCTGGGCACCCGGGGCAGGCTCCTTTAGGCATGTGATCCAGACATCTTGGATGAAGGGCCACAGACTGAGAGGGCATTGCTATTTAATGACGCTATCTCAGATCCCATCATCACTCTGTGGTGGAGACCATGTTCCACGCCGGCTGTGGATGCAGATCCCACCAAGCACAAGCCAGCTAGGGAATATTTTCCTTTCTTGTCCTCTCACCCTTCGCCAGAAGGTCTGGTGTACCAAACCGCCACAATAATCTCTAGGCCGGCCACATCCACCTCTAATCTTTCCATAGACAGGGAATGGAAAAAAACAGGCACCCTTGACAAGATCTTCGCTTTAGGGAGCATGGCCCTGAAGGCAGTCAACGCTTCCTGCGCATTCTCACTCCCACGGACAGTGGAGGATCATAGAGGAAGCGGCACAGTACCTCTGAGCTGGAGAGATGAGAGATGGGTTTTTGCACATCATTGACAATGGCAAGGAGGTGGCATGTCAAGCACTGCAGGCGAGCCTGGACACTTCAGATTGCATAGGCTGTGACATGGGTAAATCCATGGTACTGCATAGGTCAGCTCACCTCCTTTGGTAGGTCAGCAGGAGGAGATGGGCTATCATGTGCCATGTTAAACTTGCTTGTATTTTAATAATAAAGAAAACACCTCAATAACGCTAGTCTATTGGTTGCCCTACCTAACAAAACTTAACTAGGGTGCTAGTCGTCAAATGGAAAGTCCAAACTTAATAGTCTGTCCTCTGTCAGAAACAAGCCTAAGCTTACCCTACCACTATTAATACATAACAAAACACCAGGAGAATCACTCACCTTCTCCTTGTGGATGCTTCTAAGCACACGTCTCTTCAATATATCTTCAAATAGTCTCTTGCTATTCCTTGCAATAGTTCCTTCAGTTCTTTCAATGAGTCTTCCCAGGCCCTTGTGTATTTTTTCCACCTGTTTCTCGAAATACTTTTCTTCATCTCAAGATGTGTAGACTGTCTCTGTCTGACTCTTATTCCTCCCAGTCTTGCCACTCAAAGGAGCATGTATCAGGTATTCATAAGTAGTTCTTATAGTTTTGCCAGTCACTGGGACGAGTATGTCGGCCACCTGAATGATCTTCACTCTTCATACACTTTTGCCAATCACTGGTATGAGGATGTAGGGTACCTGAGTGATCTTCACGCTTTTTATACTTTTGCCAATCACTGGAATGAGGATGTAAGATCCCTGAGTGATCTTCACTCTTTATATCTTGCTCCCTAGGTCTCCCACTCTCCCATGTACCTGTATTGAAGGGGTTCTGCGTCCCCAGGTCGGCACTCTCTTTCTCACCTCCTTGTTCGGTCTGGATGATTCTTGGTTTCTGCTGTGTCCCTCTTCCAACACGCTTCACTCTTCTTTGGTAGTTTCGGCGATAAAAGTGTTTTTCCTTCGGTTTCATTCCACGCCACCACCTTCCTCCTTTGGTCTGTTGGTCGGGTTCTCCTCCCATGAACTGACATCCTTGCGTCTGTTATTGGTATATCGCCTACCTGGCACGCCAACAATAGGGCTCTTCACTGGCACTTCTCAAGCATTAGTCAGGAACTATTTTGGATTTCCTCCGCTCTGCTGGTCAAGACAGATTGCTGCTGTCCCTTCTTCTCTGTAGCTACTTTCTGACAGCCAAGGCATTATCTCCCTCGGTTTACCAGCCTCCTCAATCCAGCCGATTTGAAACTCCCCGTCTCACTTCCTTGTTCTCTTAACCCTTCTCTTTTTATGACGCACTGCTGGGGCTTTCACTGCTTCCAAGGAAAGTCCTTCCTTTGTGTTGGGGCCATATTCACTATGCCTCCTGTTGGCTTCTTGATGTCAGTACTTGACAGACAAGCACTCTTCATTACTCTCATGTTCTTACTCTTCACAGTAGCAGGTTGAAATTTTTTTATTCTGGTATTACATTACTATAATACATGTAAGAGGAGTTTAGTTGTCTGTTAGTTAATGTCACGATGCCCGCTCCCGGGGAGCCGGCTCAGGCCCTGCGTCCCCGAAAGCAGACATCAAGTCCCCGGGGAAGGTCCCAGCAACCCCTTATAGGGGCCCTTTGGACAGCGTCCTGGCGCCTATGGCGCCAGGCTCATAGAAAACGTCAGTCCTGGCGCCATAGGCGCCAGGCTCATTATGAAAGTGTTTGGGTGCACTTACCTGATGCAGACCATGCTGCAGAACCCCGGCCTCCTTGAGGCCTGAAAGGAACTACTTTACCTGTGGGACTCATTTACCACCCGGGCGTGGTCGGGGAAGGATACATACCTGATTGGAGGAAGGACACATTCTATGAACTTCTTCCAAGGCTATTTAAACCACACCCGATCAGCCACACGTGCTTCGCGTTGTTCTGCATCTAGCAGCTGGACGCTCACCGTGTCTGCTCCTGCATCTTGACTTCTGCCACACCTGCCAGCATCCTGAATCACCTGCAAAGGAAGGGAACAAGAGAACAGAAGAAGGAAAAGGCCTCACCTGCTAAATCTGCATCCCAGAGACATTTCGCCGACAATCCTGAAAAGGAAGACATTTATTTTTAAAAGCACATCGCATCGATCGCTGCAGCGCCGCATTCTACTCACCTTTACAGGGCGCCTTCATGTTCAGCAGCGACCACCCGGATTCGCAGTCGCGCCCCCGCGCCTAGGGAGAAAAAGACAAGAACAAAGGTGAGAGAAAGAAGGGAAAAGGGAAGCTAAAACTCCATGTCAAGACTTACCTGTTGGGTCATTCCCTTTTCATTTCGGGTCCGCGCCGCATCCAGGCATTTTCGGACCCCGGCCCCTAAGGGGAAAAAGACATCAGCGTTAATGAGTGAATGAAAAGACATTACCAAAACACTCATTAAAGACTTACCTGATTTCCACAAGGATTTCACCGCTCACCTCGGGTCGGTGCCTGTTCCCCGGCATTCCGTACCCCGGCCCCTATGGGGAAAAAGACACTAGCATTAGAACATTAATGCATGGACACACGGGGAACCACTTATAGAAAAACTTACCTGGAAGCCAAGCAAGTTTGGTTCTCACCCATCCGAAAATCCAGTGACGTAACTGGATACCAACGCGCCCCTGCATCAGAAGCAGGATGGAGAGCTCGTCCTTCCAGACCCTAAGGTGAGACGCTACGGGGAAGCACAGAAGGGTTTTAAGGAGGGTGAGAGGGGTAAGTGGGAGGCCGATTGCATTACCCCGCAGACAGTTAACCCCCTATTCTCACCTACAGAAGGATACTTCTGCGAGTCAGACAAGCCAGATCTGGGGCCCGGTCCAGTCCGTCTTCCGAACCCTGCGCATCACCTTAGACGAGGTCACAGCAGCGCGAACCAGGCCAGCGCCCCCGTGGGAGTCAGGTGAGCGTTACAGAACGCGAAGCCTTCCTACAAATTCCCACCCAGGCGCTATGGAAACTTCTGAGACTGATCAGTTGGCCCAATTACTGGGGGAATTACGGGCCGAAGTACATGCCGCTCGTCAAGAGACTAATGCCCTCAAGAGGGAATTAATAATATCAAAGGAAAGAACTGATGACCTGGCCAGACAGCTTTTGCAAGGTCAAGCTGGACAAACTCCTCTACCCTGTTCCGGAGTGAACCCCGCTTCTGTGGTTCCCAGTAACCCTGTGCAGATTAATCTACCTGCAAACATTCCGCTGGCCCCACCTGAACGCTTTGCTGGGGACCCCAAACGATTCGCCGTATTCATGAATCAGTGTCGTTTGCACTTCCTATGCAGACCTGGGGCCTTCCCTAATGATCAGACCAAAGTAGCCTTTGTATTGTCATATCTCAGCGGCTGCGCTGCCGATTGGTCAGTTCCACTGGTTACTCAAGATGACCCGATTCTCCGTGATTTTCAAGGATTTCAAGCAAGCATGGAAAGGTTATTTGCTCGACACTCTCAGGGGCAGGCTCTGGATGACGAACTTCTATCCCTGCGACAGGGCAATCAGGACCTCCTATCCTATATTGCAACCTTTAATAGACTAATTGTGGAAACGGGATGGCCAGAGGATAAAAGAGTCACGTTATTTTATCGAGGTCTACGCGGAGAACTTAAAGATGTCTTGGCCCAAGTTGTAAATCCGCCCCAAGAATGCACAGAATATATAGACTTAGTGGTCCAATTGGATCACAGACTTCAAAACAGAAAAACAGATCGGTCCAGGTTTGAGACCCGGGTGTTGGTCAAGACCCACGCTAACCCCAAGGGAGTTGATGTCTCTGAGCCTATGCAAATTGGAGGGGTTAAAGAACCCTTAACTCAAAAGGAACGTGAAAGGAGGCGGCAGTTAAAATTATGTCTTTAATGTGGGAACTCTGGACACTTTCTACGAGATTGCCCGGCAAAACCGCCCCGAAAAGCGGTAGGAGCCGCTGATAAAAACCATGAAGACTCTGTTTCGGGAAACGACTCAGCCCGACAAGCGTAGGGGTCCGCTTGCCGAGCTTGAAAACTAACTCTCAGACCTCGCATTTCATTGTGCCAATGGTTCTCGTAGATCCAGAAAAGCCTAAGCGGTTGCATGCAATAAAGGCATACATCGATAGTGGGGCTATTGGAAACTATGTGGATCGTGAATTGGTCTCTAGTATTAACCTCCCTCTCCGTCCTAAAACCAGCAAAGATGTCATCACCACAGTCAATGGAACTGAAATTGCCTCTGGACCGGTAACACATTCCACTACTGAGGTGACTCTTATTGGTCCTGACGGCCATTGGGAGGCAGTTGTGTTTGATGTAATCAAGGCTCCACAGTTTCAGGTTATTCTTGGAATTCCTTGGTTAGAGACACATAATCCTCGAATTGATTGGCGAGCTAAGAGAATAACCTTCCCGGATTGTGCACAAACCTGCTACCCAGAAAACCTGAAGATTAATCTAGCATCTGTAACCTCTGCCTCCATGCAATTACCTCCGGAATACCAGGACTTTCAGGACGTCTTCCAAAAGGAACAGGCCAACACGTTACCTCCTCACCGATCGTACGATTGCCAAATCGATCTGGTGCCCGGTGCACAACCCCCTTGTAGCAGGATTTATGCCCTTACCGAACCTGAGAACCTGCATTTGAGACAATATTTGGATCAATACCTCGCCAATGGTTTTATTCGCCCGTCAAAGTCCCCGGCATCCTCGGCTTTGTTCTTCGTGCCTAAAAAAGAAGGCGACCTTAGAACTTGTATCGATTACCGCGCATTGAACCAGATAACGGTTAAATACCGTTATCCTCTGCCTCTGATTCCTGAACTCCTTGACCAGGTGAAGGACGCTTGCATATACACCAAGTTATATCTCCGGGGGGCATATCATCTGGTGCGAGTAAAAGAAGGCGACGAATGGAAAACAGCCTTCCGTACAAAATATGGATTATTCGAATACCAGGTAATGCCTTTCGGGTTGTGCAATGCGCCTGCTGCCTTCCAATTCTTCATGAATGATGTCCTTCGGGAACTCATTGATGTTTGTGTTGTCGTCTATATCGATGACATTCTAGTGTACTCCTCTTCGGAATCCGATCACAGAAAACACGTTAGGGCAGTTCTGGAAAAACTGCGCCAACACAAACTATTTGCTAAACTGGAGAAATGTGTTTTCCATACCACAGAAGTTGAGTTTCTCGGTTTCATCCTGACACCCAAAGGAGTCCGAATGGACTCAAGAAAAGTGGATGCCATCCTCAAATGGCCACCACCTAGCTCTGTAAAAGGGGTTCAAAGCATGCTCGGCTTTGCCAATTTCTATCGCAGGTTTATCCCGGAATTTTCACGCATAGTACAACCCATTACTGCACTCTTGAGGAAAAATAAACGTTTTGAATGGTCTGAAGAAGCCGAGCAGGCCTTCCGGGATTTAAAAGCTAAGTTTACCTCCGCACCTATATTGAAACACCCACGTCCAGATCTCCCGTATGTCCTTGAAACTGACGCATCCAGCCTAGCCATGGGAGCAGTTCTGTCTCAAAGAGATCCTGAAACCAACCAACTGCATCCCGTAGCATTTTGGTCCAGAAAATTCTCGGCACCAGAGATTAATTACGCAATCACTGACAAAGAACTGTTAGCCATAAAGTCCGCTTTTAAAGCCTGGCGGCATTACCTGCTTGGCGCTCGACATACCATCACGGTGATCACTGATCACCGGAATTTACAGTATTTGAAAACCGCCAAGGCTCAGTCATCACGGCAGCTCCGATGGGCTTTGTTTTTCGCTGAATTTGATTTCGTGATTACCTATCGACCTGGCTGCAAGAACGGCAAAGCAGACGCCTTATCCCGAATTGGAATGGGAGAATCTGATACAAACTCAGAACCAGTACCAATAATTCCCGAACAGAGAATTCTAGGCATGACTTTGTTACAGACGCTTGAAGACATTCAAGTCAGAGTGAAACAACTCCTGGACCCTACAGTCCTACAGGATTGGATACAAAAGGGATCAGACTTTACCATAGATAATGGTTTACCTTATTACCAAGGACGCTTATTCCTGCCGCACAAGGATTTACACGAACTAGTTATTTCAGGTTATCATGATACATTAATAGAGGGACACCCCGGTATTGCCAAGACAATGGAAAAGGTGAAACGACAATTCTGGTGGCCCTCTTGGCGAAAAGATGTTAAATCTTTTGTGATGTCCTGTGGTGTTTGCGCCCAAAATAAAGGTCAAAAGAGAAGACCAGCCGGTCTCCTTCAACCTCTAGAGATACCGCCAGCACCCTGGCACACCCTATCAATGGATTTTATTACGGACTTGCCTCCTTGTTCGGGATACAATACCATTCTGGTAGTTGTGGATTTGTTTTCCAAAATGGCCCACTTCATTCCTTTGAAAGGTTTACCTTCAGCTTCTGTCCTAGCCAAAGAATTCCTCGAAAATATTGTTCGGCTACATGGATTCCCATCTATACTAATCTCTGACCGGGGAAGCCAATTCATTTCCCACTTCTGGCGCAAATGTTGTCAAATGGCACAAATCGACGTAAGATTATCGACCAGTCACCACCCTCAGACCGATGGTCAGACCGAGAGGACAAATCAGATCCTTGAGCAGTACTTACGGTGTATGTTACAGCAATCTGAAAGCAACTGGAAAGACATTCTTTGGATAGCCGAATACGCATATAATAATTCAGTACACTCTGGAACTGGCCATAGTCCTTTTTATACCTTGTTTGGACATCACCCTCGAACCTCAAACCTCGACTCACCTCAGAACCTCAGAGTGCCCGCAGTAGAACATCTGCATTCTACCATTACCCGAGCCTTCAAAGAGGCAACCACGCATTTACAACAAGCCAAGAGAAAATACAAGGAGAATGCTGACCTACATCGGAGAGAAGCACCTCCGTATCAGATTGGGGATCAAGTGTGGTTAGCTACCAGACATTTACCGCTCAAAGGGCCTCGAACTTTTAACCCAAAATATCTGGGACCTTATTCTATTACGGCAATAATTAACCCAGTAGCGGTTAAACTTGATTTACCAGCTAATATGCGAATTCACCCTGTTTTTCATGTGTCACTTCTGAAACCAGTGGTACCCGGAACCCGACTACTCAAACCTCCAGAACCTATTCAAATAGATGGGGAACCCGAATTCGAAGTGAAGAACATTTTAGATTCAAAAATGTTTAGGTCAAAGCTTTTCTACCTAATTGATTGGAAGGGGTACGGACCTCAGGAGAGGTGGTGGGAACCCAGTGACCATGTGCATGCACCTCGATTAGTCAGGAAATTCCACCGACTCTTCCCAAACAAACCAAAACCCCCCGAGGGAACAACCTTGGGAGGGGCCTTGGGGGGGAGTGCTGTCACGATACCCGCTCCCGGGGAGCCGGCTCAGGCCCTGCGTCCCCGAAAGCAGACATTAAGTCCCCGGGGAAAGTCCCAGCAACCGCTTATAGGGGCCCTTTGGACAGCGTCCTGGCGCCTATGGCGCCAGGCTCATTATGAAAGTGTTTGGGTGCACTTACCTGATGCAGACCATGCTGCAGAACCCCGGCCTCCTTGAGGCCTGAAAGGAACTACTTTACCTGTGGGACTCATTTACCACCCGGGCGTGGTCGGGGAAGGATACATACCTGATTGGAGGAAGGACACATTCTATGAACTTCTTCCAAGGCTATTTAAACCACACCCGATCAGCCACACGTGCTTCGCGTTGTTCTGCATCTAGCAGCTGGACGCTCACCGTGTCTGCTCCTGCATCTTGACTTCTGCCACACCTGCCAGCATCCTGAATCACCTGCAAAGGAAGGGAACAAGAGAACAGAAGAAGGAAAAGGCCTCACCTGCTAAATCTGCATCCCAGAGACATTTCGCTGACAATCCTGAAAAGGAAGACATTTATTTTTAAAAGCATATCGCATCGATCGCTGCAGCGCCGCATTCTACTCACCTTTACAGGGCGCCTTCATGTTCAGCAGCGACCATCCGGATTCGCAGTCGCGCCCCCGCGCCTAGGGAGAAAAAGACAAGAACAAAGGTGAGAGAAAGAAGGGAAAAGGGAAGCTAAAACTCCATGTCAAGACTTACCTGTTGGGTCATTCCCTTTTCATTTCGGGTCCGCGCCGCATCCAGGCATTTTCGGACCCCGGCCCCTAAGGGGAAAAAGACATCAGCGTTAATGAGTGAATGAAAAAACATTACCAAAACACTCATTAAAGACTTACCTGATTTCCACAAGGATTTCACCGGTCACCTCGGGTCGGTGCCTGTTCCCCGGCATTCCGTACCCCGGCCCCTATGGGGAAAAAGACACTAGCATTACAACATTAATGCATGGACACACGGGGAACCACTTATAGAAAAACTTACCTGGAAGCCAAGCAAGTTTGGTTCTCACCCATCCGAAAATCCAGTGACGTAACTGGATACCAACGCGCCCCTGCATCAGAAGCAGGATGGAGAGCTCGTCCTTCCAGACCCTAAGGTGAGACGCTACGGGGAAGCACAGAAGGGTTTTAAGGAGGGTGAGAGGGGTAAGTGGGAGGCCGATTGCATTACCCCGCAGACAGTTAACCCCCTATTCTCACCTACAGAAGGATACTTCTGCGAGTCAGACAAGCCAGATCTGGGGCCCGGTCCAGTCCGTCTTCCGAACCCTGCGCATCACCTTAGACGAGGTCACAGCAGCGCGAACCAGGCCAGCGCCCCCGTGGGAGTCAGGTGAGCGTTACAGTTAACAAAGTTGTACTTGTTTTTGGGGGATGGTAAGAAGGGAGTTCCTTATGATAATGGTAGTCCTTATCCCCAAGAGAGAGTCTTTCCCTGTGAGGTCCTGCTTACTGCCACCCCTAGGGTGAATGTTGTATAGCAGGCTCACCTCCCTGACCTCAAAGGAAGGGGCTTACTCCTTGGGGGAAGTGATTCAATCCCTTGATTTGTTACACTCCACAGTTCACGGTTCACACCTAATGTCCAAGCCTAACTTCTGGACATATCATTTGATGGTGAGCACCTGTTCGCCTCGAAAGTCGATGAGTCTTTGGAGAAATTGAAGAACTCCAAATTAGCTGCCAAGTGGCTAGGTCTAGCTGTGCAGCAGCCTGCCAAGCAGACATTCAGCGTTTCCTCTATGGGTAGAGGTTGCAGAAAGTATGTCCCGTTGGGTAGAACGGCACAGCTCCCGCAAGCCAGGCAAGGGCAGAGGCATTTCTTGCATACCGGATGGAGCAGATGGGCCTCTAAGGGCCAGCAGACTTTGGCAGCAGCGGCATGGGTGGTAGACCCCACTAAGACACTTTGAGTTCTCCCCACAAGTTTCTCCAGTTGGAGGGAGAGTCTCAGAGCACTGGGACCGGTGAAAGCAGATAACCTTCTACGCCTAGGCTCTGCAGCTCATCAGATGGGGGTACTGTCTACTGTTCCTAAGGAAACTAGCAGGCAGACCACCTCCCCCTCCATAGCAACTCGAACAGGAGCTCCAGGAGAAACTGAGGGCCATGTTATTGAAGGGTGCCATGGAAGAGTTGCCACCTGAGCAGAGAGGATCAGGTTGGTACTCTTGTTACTTTCTGGTACCCAAGAAAGGAGGAGGACTCCATCCCATCCTAGACCTCAGGGCTTTGAACACGTTCCTGAGGAAGGACAAGTTCAGGATGGTGACGTTGAAAGAAATTCTCCAGGCTCTACAACTGCAGGATAGTTTGGTGTCGATGGACCTTCAGGATGCTTATTTCCATGTGCTGATCCATTGAAAGCACAGGCGGTTCCTGAGATTTGCCATCAGGGACCTTCATTATCTGTTCAAGGTGCTCCCCTTTGGCTTAACCTCTGCACCCAGGATTTTCACCAAGCTGAGGGTAGTGGTGGCGGTGCACGTCAGTAGATCTAGTGGCCATGTATTCCCATATGCGGCATCTAACAACTCGGCCAAACTCTTTAAAATCTGCAAGGAACTGGCCAATCCTGCTGCAGTCTCTACCTTTCCTGTCCCTTCCAAGGCCCTCGGCACGGCTCTGGCTTCTCATTTCATCTCTAAAACTCAGGACATCCTGTCCTCTATCTCTTCCTCTCCCCCTCCCCCCTCTACTCCCTGCTCCTCCTCTGCCCTTCTTCGGCCACCTCTCCTCCCTCCTTCTCTGCCTTTCCCCTGTTCTCCCCAGATGAGGCTTCAAGACAAGTCTGATCTATGAACGTCTCATCAAAACAGGTTCATCCCTCTGCCGCCAAAACCATCAAGAGCCACATTGACTCCCTAGCTCCTGCTCTGGCCGACCTCTGTGACCACTCCTTCGCCACTGGAGTCTTCCCATCCCCCCTGAAGCACTCCCTTGTGAACCCTCTTCTTAAGAAACCCTCTGCCAACCCATCCTGCCCGGCTAACTATCGCCCAATCTCCATCACTTCCTTCCTGGTCAAACTCCTGGAAAGGTTGGCCATCTCCCAGCTTAATCTTCACACTGAATCTTTTGTTTGTCTTCATGACCATCAGTCTGGCTTCATAGCCGCCAGAAGCATGGAATCTGCTCTCCTGAACATCCTTGAAGACCTGCTCTCCAACCTTGATTCCAAAACCCCCTGTGTCCATCTTACTTGATCTCTCTTCTGCCTTTGGCACGGTCAACCATGCAATACTGCTCAACCGTCTCCGTGATAACCTGGGTATCACCGGTCAGGCCCTGGTGTGGCTGACTTCTTTCCTCTCTGATCGACCCTCCCAAATCCAACTTGGGTCCTTCCTCTCCTCTATCTCTATCTCTACCAGTGGAGTCCCCCCGGGGTCTAACCTCTCTCCCTGGCTTTTCAACCAATACCTGGCACTTCTTGCCCACCGCATTGCCGCTCTGCGCCCCAACTTTCAGTGCCATGTGGAAGACACTCAGCTCATTTTTAGGCTACCTTTGACCACCTCTTCTCCTTCTCTCATCTCTGATTGTCTGTCTGCTATCCAGGAGTGGTGTGCCAGCAATGATCTCTGCCTTAATGCCAGTAAGACTGAGATTCTCCTCATTGGCACACCTGCTCCCTCCTTTCCTGTCACACTCTAGCAGGCCTCTCTTGGCCCTCTCCCTGCTAAAATCCTCAGAGTCATCTTCGACTCCACACTCTCCTTCTCTCCTCACATCTCTGACATCTCTAAGAAGTCATACTACCAGCTGCACCTCCTCAGAGGTATTCTTCCTTTCCTCTCCTTCCCCAGAAGCTCACTGTCTCCAGAGCTCTGGTTCTTTCTAGGCTGGACTATTGCAACAACCTCTTTCTAAATCTGCCTGCTTCTACTCTCTGCCCTCTGCAACTCATCCAGAACAGGACTGCAGGACTTGTCCTTGGCCTCAAGCCCAGGGATAGCATCTCTCCAGGACTGAAATCTCTGCACTGGCTCCCAGTGGCTGTGAGGATTAAGTTAAAAAAACCTCTGCATTATCCACAAGGCCTTCATACCTTCAAATCTCTCTTCCTAAATATCTTCCTTCTCGAGCTGTTCACTCATTCGCCTCCAGCTCCCCCAGGGTCATTCGCTTCTCCAAGCAACGAGTTGGTGGTAGATCTCTTTCTTCGGCTGGGCATCCCTCTGGAACAGCCTCCATGCCTCCCTGAAACTTGAGGAGAACCATCTCCGGTTCCGGAAGCACCTCAAAAACCTTCCTCTTTGCTTCTGCTTTCTCTCCTCCTCTCCCCTGCTGAATTCCTGGCTGAAATTGTACTGGTTACCTGGCCACCCTCTGATCTCTGGCCCAGGTTCCCTCCCTGCCAGTTACACACTTGCACTGCCTACCTGGCAACCCCCGCACTTGGGGACAGTTTTCTGTATCCCTACAGTCCCCCACTAGCATTTGACACCTGATGTCTGCACTTACCCTTGCACTTGCCACAAGCTGGCCCTACGTCTCTTATTGTTTTTATTTATTCTATTACCCCTTGTACTGCACTGTCCCCACCCCCCTCCGCACTTTTCCTCGTCCCCTGCACTTGCACGATCTGAATGCCACTTGGCCTAGTGTGATTGCTGTCTCTGTCTTCCCTCTGTTGCCCCTCCCTTGCCGCATCGCTCCTTGAAACACTTGTGTATAGGTGCGTTATAAATGCCATATATTATCATAGCTGGACGATTGGTTGATCCAAGGAAGGTCTCCGCAGCAGGTACTGATTCAGCTCAAGGAAACCTGCTCCCTGCTTCATAGTTTGGGCTTCTCCTTGAATTTCCAGAAGTCCAATTTAACGCCAACAAAGCTCCAGTTCATCAGAGCAGTTCTGAACACACAGGTGGGAAAGGCATTTCCTCCTTGCAGAAAGAGTCACCATTGTCATGCAAATATTGAAGCTTTTAGCTTTTCTAGAGCCATTACAGTCTACCCGCGGCTTCCTTTCTCTGCCTCTTTAGTCTCATGGCCTCCTGCATTTTTCTGGTGCCAGAAGCCAAACTGTGGATACAATTTCTGCAGTGGCTGCTGAGGGGTCAGTGGTCCCAATACTTTGATGCCATGAAGGTCATTTTCAAGGTGACGAGGTCGGTCGCCAACAACTTTTCTTCGTGGGCCTGCAGGTAAAGCATGATGGCGGGTAACTCTTTTGGCCACCGTGGCCTTAGGCCCAGGTTGTCACAGATGCATCACTGAAGGGCTGGGGTGAGTGGTCTTTGGTCACCTATAAAATGCCAGTTGCAAATCAACAGGCTGGAGTTGCAGGAGATCAGGTTGGCCGTGATTGTCTC
Organism: Ambystoma mexicanum; assembly: GCF_040938575.1. NCBI lineage: Eukaryota > Metazoa > Chordata > Amphibia > Caudata > Ambystomatidae > Ambystoma > Ambystoma mexicanum. Next base: position 849,591,587 of record NC_090936.1, on the reverse strand, counting down.
TGTGCCTTCCCTCAAGGGGAACATGTTCTAATTAAGACACACAATACAGTTACCATGCCCTACCTCAACATGCAGGTGGGGGGTACCATACCCCTATGCAGTGAGGTGCTACAGCCATGGTTCTTGTTGCTGGAGAACCAGATCTCTGCTTTGGCTGCCCACCTAGCGGGGGAAGTGAATGGGCTGTCGAACACTCTGCCTGCTTACAGGAGTAGGAAGTGTGCCAAGAAGTTCTCAAACAGTTCTTCGCCCAGAGTGGTACCCCGACAGTGGATCTGTTTACCATGAGGGCCAACGCAAAGCCAGAGAGTTTTGCTCGAGGGAATTCCCAGCGAAGGGTGCACTATGGGACATGTTCCTAGTGAAGTGGGTCTTCGAACACCACTATGCATTTCCTCCGATAGCTGTCATCCCGTGGGTTCTCAGGAGGTTGAGGAGCTTTTGAGTGACTATGATCTTGATTGCGCCAGACTGGGTAAGGAGAACATAGTGCTCAGAGCTCCTGGACTTGACTATCTGCCCACCTCATCGGCTGCCTGGGTGGACGGACCTCCTATCCCAGTCAGAAGGTCGGGTGCTTCACCCTCAACCTACATGAGTGGCTTTTGAGAGGATGTGGTATGATGACTGGACCTCTTAGAAGAGGTACTTGAGGTGTTACTGGCCACACACAGACCTTCTACAAGATTATTGTAAGCATGAAGGTGGAGAACGTTTGAGGTGTGGTTTAGGGAACACAGGATAGACCCTATCACTTGTGCCACCACAAAGGAGTTCCTTTTATCACTGGCCTCATCAGGCCTTCAGACAGGCACAGTCAAGGGGCACCTGGCTCTGTCTGTGTTCAATAGGTCACCGGATCAGGGATGCTTTTTCATAGTACCAGTAATTACCCCATTTCTGAAAGACCTTGTAGATAGGTTCCCGCCTACTCCGTTTCTGGAACCTCCATTTTGTTCTGACCTTTTTGATGGCGGCTCTCTTTGAGCCCATGTATTCTTGTTCTATCAGGTTACTTACAGTGAAAACAGCTTTCTTGGTGGCAATCACGTCAACAGACATGTGAGTGAGCTTCAGGCTCTATCTTGATAGACGCCCCTCCTGCGATTTTTCAAGGAGAAGGCTTCCCTCAAGGTGCGCCCATCATTTCTGGCAAAAGTGGTCTCAGAATTCCACTTGTCGCAGAGCATTGATTTGCCCATTTTTTATATGGTCCACATCTCTCTAAGGATGAGGAAAGGCTACACAGGCAGGACCCTAAGAGGGCGGCTCAGCTTCTACGTAGCTAGGATAGCAGAGTTTAAGCGTGATTACCAACTCTTTGTGACTTTCTCTCAGTCCAGGAGGGGTCTAGCTGTGTCCAAACAGACAGTCTCTCGCTGGATAATTCTCTGCATTGCAGAGTGTTATGAGAGTGCAGGAAAAGATCTGCTACCAGGCATCAGAGCTCATTCTTCCAGGGGCATGGTGGAATCATTCGCGTAGCAAAGGGGGGTGCCGGTCAAGGAAATTGGTCGAGCAGCAACCAAACGTTTAACAAGCATTATTGCTTAGATGTGGAACAGGGTCTGATGGCCTATTCAGTATATCGTGTTGCAGAGTATTCTTGTTTGAGGGCTGTCACCCCACCTCCTCACGTTGTACTGCTATGGGAGTCTGTCAGATGTGGAATCTGTGCTAGAAAGCAATCCATTGATGAGTGGCACGGCCGAGTTAAGAGGAGTCGATGTCGAGTCATACTGCGCCCCCTGTCGAAAGGTTTCTGAGCAGCTGACGCTGGAAGGATATATATCAGATGAGGAATCTACGGGAGAAGAATCCATAGAAAGAACCTAACTGGTAAGTTTTCTTCACTGCGATGTGCCGCTCAAATGCCTGGCTTAGATTTTGAAAGTTGCTCATTTGTTCTTCACCCCCACAGAGTGTTGGCCTCCTATCTTAAGCCCCGGATCCTGTGCTGGCCTCCAATATTAGTTGACACAGCTCTGTAAAATGTGAGGGATTGTAGCAGCAAAATACTTGCTGCGATATTGCATACCCACAATACTTTGCAAACATAAAACATTTAAAACCTCACCTTGATTATTATCAGCAGTTTAAGTAAATGTCATGAATGTGATTGAACACAATTATTTTGCTGTGCAAGGATAGTTTGCAACATCCCCACCTTAATATTGTTGGGTAGGATTATACAAGTGCTCATTGAAACCATTTTTGAATAGCAGGAAAATTACCACAGAATTTGTTAAAGTCTATGCCCAATTGAACTACGAAAACTTGGAAAGCATGCAGGTTGTGTGAAAAGCAATGCAGCTGTTTCAATATTCATTGCCCTAATATTATGTATGAGTAGTGACAGGCATATCCCATACCCATAGGGCCTCATTACGACCCAGGCGGTAAGGGGTTTACGGCGCCGTAAACAGCGCCGACCCTTACCGCCTGAGTACGAGGTCCCTTAGCGCCATGGCGGATTTAACACCTGCTTTTAGCAGGTGTTAAAATCCATGGCGCTAAGGGACCATGGAGTTAATTACGCCACCGTAATTTACGGTGGCGTAATTAACGCCTTCCCCACTCCCATTATGCCCTATGGGGCAAAAATGGGAATGGGGAAGGGTAAATGGGGATTGGGGACTTACCGCCCCGCCAACCTCGGAATGGGGCGGTAAGTCCGCCAACCACCATGGCGTAAACATAGTTTACGCCATGGTGGTAAAGTCACGGCCCAGGCGGTAACTTACCGCCTGGGTCGTAATGAGGCCCATAATTCCTTTCAGATCAAGTAGATGATATTCCAATGTTGCTGTCCACTTATAGAGTAACGTTAGCAATGCTAAAGTAGAAGACGCTGAGCCTGATATTTGCCTACTCAAAATCCTTAGCGGGCAAATTAATGTTTCGTTTTACTTTGCGCTAACTTGCATGGGTAGCACTTCAAAGGACCTGGTTGACATATGTACAAAGAACAGGAATCATGGTATGAGGTTACACATCCTTGTAGCCTGCATACTTATGATCAGCATTTAATTTTTGAGCTGGCAGTTGGGTTACATAGTGCGGGCAACGCTTTTGCTAAGGCACCATTGGCTATAGAAGTTCTGGTGTTTCAATGTTATTCATATTACAATAAACATAAAACTGCGTTGACTTGCTCCATTTTAATCCTTGAGAAAGTGGGAATTGTTTGCGTCCACTGCTTAAACTCTTCTGAGCGGCACAGAGAGGGAAGCTGGGCTAGCACACAAGCACACAGCTTAGAAGGGACATTGGTCACCAGCGTTGCGCAGATAGTCAGCGTATTCCAGAACTCCCGCAGTCTCCTGGCATCCACCTTCTTCTGCCTCTTGGGCGACAATGCCTCCTGCCTTTTGTTTGGTGCAAGAGGCCAGACTCCGAATTAGATTGCTGCAGTGGCTTCTCAGGAGTCGGTCGTAGTAACCCATTCTCAGGTGAGATTTCATATATCCTTCAGGTGTCAGAGTCAGTTGCTGGGTGCCCTGTCTTGGTAGAACAGTAGGACCAACATGTTGGCGGGGGAGACCTTTTGGGCACCATGAGCTTAAGGTTCTCACTGATGCTTCTTTGATGGTTCAGTGGTCCCAACACTTTGACACCATGAAGGACATTCTCATGGTGATGAGGTTGTTGTCCAATTGCCTTTCTTGGTGGCCCAGCAGTAAGCGCATGATTGCAGTTAACCCTTTTGGCCATTGTGGCCTCAGGTGCAGGTTGTCATGGATGCATCACTGAAGGGTTGGGGTGTGTGGTCCTTGGACACCAATAGAATACTGGTGGCAAATCAACAGGCTGAAGTTGCAGGCGATCAGGTTGGCCGTGATTGCCTTTGCAACTTCCCTCAAGGGGAAACATGTCCTCATTATGACGCACAACACAGTGGTCATACACTACCTCAACAAGCAGGGGGCAGTCCCTGCCACTATGCAGGGAGTCACTACAGCTATGGTTCTGGTTGCTGGAGAACGGGATCTCCGATTCAGCTGCTGATCTAGCAGTAGCTGAATATGAGCTGTCGGAGGCTCTGCACATGAATCTGAAGTGTTCCAGGAAGTTCCTTCCTGAAGAAATCTACGCCTGGAGGGGTACCACGGCAGTGGATCTGTTTACCACGAGTGCCAACGGGAAGGCAGAGAGTTTTGCTCAAGGGAAATCCCAGCAAAGAGTACACTATGGGACGCGTTCCTAGTGAAGTGGGTCTTCGACCACCACTATGCATTTCTTCCAGTCATCCCGTGGGTTCTCAAGAGGTTCAGAAGGTTCTGAGCCACCATGATCTTGATACCCCCAGACTGGGTGAGGAGAACATGGTACTCGTAGCTCCCGAACTTGACCATGTGCCCACCTCCCTGGCTTCCACTGTGGATTGATCTCCTATCTCAGTCAGAAGCTTGGGTTCTCCACCCTCAACCTACTCGATTGGCTATTGAGAGGATGTGGTATGATGACTGGGACCTCTCAGAAGAGGTACTTGGGATGTTACTGGCTACACACAGACCTTCTAGGAGATCATTGTAAGTGTCACATGAAGAACATTTGAGGTGTGGTGTAGGGAATGCAGGATAGATCCTATCACTTGTCCCACAACTCCAGTAATGGAATTCTCTTTATCACTGGCCTCATCAGGATTTCAGATAGGTACAGTCAAGGGGCACTTGGCTTTGTCTGTGTTCAAGAGTTCACCAGATCTGGAATCCTTTTTCACAGTCCTGATAATGACCCAATTTCTGAAAGGCCTTGTAAATTGTTTCAGCCTACTCCGTTTCTGATTCCGGACAGGAACCTTAATTTGGTTCTGACCTTTTTGATGGCGGCTCTGTTTGAACCCATGTATTCTTCTTCTGTCAGGTTACTTACACTGAAAAAATCTTTCCTGGTGGCAATCACGTCACCGAGACATGTGAGTGAGCTTCAGGCTCTATCTTGCTTGTCAACCTTCTTGGAATGTTTCAAGGAGAAAGCTTCTCTCAAGGTGCGCCCTACATTTATGCCAAAAGTGGTCTCAGAATTCCATGTGTCAGAGAGCATTGATTTGCCAATTTTCTATCTGGTCCACATCCCTCTAAGGATGAGGAAAGGCTACACAGGCTGAACCCTAACAGGGCGCTCAGCTTCAATGTAGCTAGGAAGGTTCCATGTGTTTTTAACGGAAAAGAAATACTGAAATAAATAAATAATGAACAAAGCATAATGAGCACAATATAAACGAAATTAATAGGGTTGAATGCAAAATGAAATATTACCAAAATTGAATAATCAAACATCTTATATAACACATTTTTAATGAACTGATAGAGAAAAACCTAAACACGGAAGGCATGCTCTTGAAAAAGATCTGATTGTTCTATAAAGGTTGTTGGCTCTAATTAAGTGTGAATTGAAGAAAAAAAGACTTACCAAGTCTGACGTCCATTTACTTTTGAACACACCAAATCCAAACATCCACATTGAAAATACTTCAAAATGCCATAAAATCCCAAATCCAAGATATCCAGAAAAAAAAAACAAGTTGCTACAAAAACAAGAGTTTTTAAACTCGTCAAAAGCCATTAAAAAAAGTAAGTTCAAATTCCGGAACAGGAAAAACACATACAGATCCATATATGTCGAAATGCCAACAAGACTGAGATCCTCCTCATCGGTACACCTTCACCATCCTTTCCCATCACGATCTGGCCGGCCTCCCATGGCCCTCCTCCTACCCCCACCTGCGAGGCTAGGAACCTCAGGGTCATCTTTGACTCCACACTTTCCTTCTCTGCCCACATCTCAGATGTCTCTAAAAAGTCAAACTTCCTACTGCACCTCCTCCGAGGTACTCTGCCATTCCTCTCCTTTCCCCAGAAGCTCATGGTCTCCCAAGCTCTGGTTCTTTCCAGGTTGGACTATTGTAACAGCCGCTTTCTAAATCTACCTGCCTCTACTCTCCGCCCTCTACAACTAATCCAGAACAGGACTACAAGACTTGCCCTTGGCCTCAAGCCCTGGGATTTTATCTCTCCAGCTCTGAAATCCCTTCATTGGCTCCCAGTGGATGCAAGGATTAAATTAAAAAAATACCTTCAGCTATCCCTCCGCAAATACCTCCTCTCTCGAGCTCTTCGCTCCTCTAATTCTAACTCCCTCAGGGTCAGTCGCTTTTCAAAAAAACGAGCTGTTTTTGGCTGGGGCCTCCCTTTGGAACAGCCTCCCTGCCACCCTGAAACTTGAGGAAAACCATCCCTGATTCCGGAAGCACCTCAAGACCCTCCTCTTTGCTGCTGCCTTCGCCCCCAACCCCTTTCACCTGCTGATCTGTTTCTCTCTAGGCACTGTGCACCTGGCCACTCTCTGTCCCCTGGGCCCAGGTACCTGCTCACCCTGCCACCCTCCTGCACTGCCTCCGTGCATTGGGGACTATATTTGTACCCATACCCATACAGTCCCCCACACTCCCTTTCTTTTTCTTTCTGCACTTATCAGACATACCCAGGCCGCTGTCTTAAACACAACACTTGCCACTTGCTGGCTGCACTACCACTGTTTATTGCCTTTTTATCTATTCATTTTTATTTATTATTATAATGTATTATTATTTATTTGTTCTCCTCTGCTCCGTAGAAACACTTGTGTACAAGCGCTATATAAATAAATTATCATATCATATCATATAGAGCAATCCAAAGAGTAAGAAATCCTGTAGAAAATTAAAGTTAAAAACACAGAACAATGCAATAATCCAAAGCAAAACTGGAACTCCATAGAAACAGAACCAATAGCCCGAAGACTTGAACAAAAAAAAAGGCTTGAAAAAGCCATTATACAGAGTGACACCTACTGGACAAAAATCGAAATGTAGTCCAATTTAACAGTTATTAGTTTGTTTGTTTAATCATTAGTAAATATGCTTTTCTTTATTTATTTATTTATTTATTTATTATTACTTGAATTTAATCACAAGATAATGATTTTTACAAGATTAGCAGAACCAAACAGAGACACCCGGACTCCTCCTCTTGAGGGAGGCACTTCATCATTTGTTCGTCCACTGGCTAAATATCCATGCATTCTGGACGAAAATATATGCTTTTCTAATTTCCTTATTTATTTAAAATTTGATAAACTAAGCGACATGCCAAATAAAAATGTGTTATTTAAGCTAATTGATGACAAAAAATGTGTTTTGTAATATTCAATAATAATGTTTTAGTTATTATTTCATTAGTTGTTATCACTGGATGTTGCTAGGACAGCAGAGTTTAGGTGTGATGACCAACTCTTTGTGGCTTTCTCTCAGTACAGGAAGGGTCTGGCTGTATCCAAACAGACAATCTGCGTTGCAGAGTGTTATCAGAGAGCATGAAAAGATCTGCCACCTGGCATCAGAGCTCATTTTACCAGGGGCATGGTGGTATCATCTGCTTTGCAAAGGGGTGTGCCGGTCAAGGAACTCTGTTGAGCAGCGACCGCATGTTTATTAGGCATTATTGTTTAGATGTGGCACAGGGTCTGATGGTCTATTCACTATATCGTGTTGCAGAGAATTCTTGTTTGAGGGCTGTCACCCCACCTCAGCACTCTGTATTGCTAAGGGGGTCTGTCAGATGAGGAATTTGCGGTAGAAAGTAATCCATTGAAGAAGAAATTACTTACCAGTAATGTTCTTGCTATGAATTCTTCACCTGCATATTCATCTCCCTCCCATCCTTACAGTCAGCATTTCATTTTTGAGCTGACAGTTGGGTTACATAATGTAGGTGACGCTTTTGCTAAGGCACCATTGGCTATAGAAGTTCTGGTGTTACAATATTATTCATATTACAATAAACATAAAACTGCTGTTGCTTGCTTCTTTTTAATCCTTGAGAAGGTGTGAATTATCTGTGTGAGCTGCTTAAACTCTTCTGAGCGGCACAGAGAAGGAAGCTGGGATATGTAAGGAACTGATGGTGGCAACGTAAAGACAGATACAAGTGATCACAGTTCAAGGGTTTTTATTAAAACTGTATGCGGGTTGGAAAAACACATAATCTAAACCTAAATCTAAGATGGGAGCAAGCGTCGACCATGAAATGAAAATAAGGCAGTCCAAATGAAAATAAGGCAGTCCTAGTGGCGTTGTGTCAAATAAAAAGGGCATATACTAAGAAACCTATTGCCAAACCTTACAACTAATACAAAAAGGGTGTGGGCTGGTTTTTAAGAAAAGAAAGAAGTGTTCACAAATAATATGTCAGGATGCGGTAGCTTGGGTCTCCCTTCCCCACGTTTTGAGCCGGGGTAAGATGGGATCTTGGAGCACAGTACACTCTCGAGCTTTCCCGGCACAAGTCAACAGTTCTGTTCCAGTCTATCAGGAGCTTTGTTGGCCAAGTTTTGTCTCCCTGGAAAGTCTCTTGCTTTCAAGGGCCTCACGTATTCAAATAACAAAGCAAAAGTTCCTTCATCAAAATTAAAGTTTGCTTCCTGGTTTTACTTAGGGTGAGGATTCTTCACCGTTGGGTCCCCCTCTTTAATTTCAGCCTCCATCCTCTGGGTTCACTATGGCTTATCCTTTCAATCACAAATCTTAATGTCTTTTTAAACAGTTCCAGGTTCACGTTTGTAAACACACTTTTTCTTGGGACTTTAGACTTTGCCCCTTCCTTGTCAGCATCCCTCTTCCGGGTTCACTCTTGCCAAGTTCACATTCCCATTCAACGTTCTATGTTGGCCGGATTCACCTCCCTTGCTTTCTCACAGTTCTTAGGTCAAAGTCTTTTGACTGTACAGGGATTTAGCTTGAACTCCTGTATACTCTCCTACGGCCTTCTGGTATCTGTAGTTTTCACTCAGACGGGATTCGACCAGAGTTTGTCGGAGCAGCACCCACTTGGTGCCGGTCCCCCTCTTCAGCTGGTCTCCCCTTTGTAAAATCAGTTCTTTAAGTTTCTTTTACTTTGCCACTTTGCGACTTTCATTCACCACAGCCTGGTTCTTATCGGCTTTCCTCTTGACTCACCGGCTGTGATGGACCGCGTGGCTTTCCTCGTAACTGGGGTCAAGGCCGGTACCACGGTAGCAGGAGTTTCCCTCACTGCCGCTTATCAGCGTCGACACGCTCTGTGTACCGTTGACATCTGTAGCAGCACACTTGGGCTATTATCCTCTGTTTTACAATTCTCTCTGTGGAACTTTCGCAGGTCTGCGTTGAAAAGGGCAAGGTCGTGTTTCTGCTTGTCAGCCTCACGATATTCGCTGCCTTTCTCCTCCTCTTGAACTGCCAGGTCTTGATAGCTGTCTCGTCGTGCGGTCTGCCTTGCTCGTACTGTGCTCTGTTGCTCCATTTTTTATCCCTGTGGGGAAGGGAAAGGGCTGTCAGGTGTGTGCAATTCTGAACAATTGCTTTACTTTGCCTGACCCTTGTATTGCGACATGTCAGGTAAACAACTCTGGTGTTAGTCCTTTCTCTTGTGTGTCGTGCAAAAGTATTTGTATCGGAAAAGGGGCTGGGGCAGTGGTTTTGAATGTCCTATGTGGTAGGATGGGGAAAAGGTGTTGAAAAGAAGGGGGATGAGGCGTCTCTACCATCAGTGTCCCACTACCACTCGCCGAGCACCTACCATCCAGGTGATCCTCCCTCACTGATCCACCCCCAGGAACTTGATCCAATAACAATGGCCTTGTCCTGGCCACCTGGATGACAGATCCCCGGGGACTAGTTAGGGAGATACCTTCAGGTTTCTCACATGCCCTTCCTCCATGCGATATAGCCACATTTGCTTCACAGGTGAACCGGGAAAGAAAATCCACGTTTCCCTGGTCCTTTCCCTTCCGGTGTTCCACTGTGAAACAATAGGGTTGTAGGTCTAGAAACCATTGCATGACCCGATGGGTTGGACTCTACGTTGGATAATCCAAACTAGGGGTGAGTGGTCTGTAACCAGTGTAAACCTTTGTCCCAATAGGTAGTATCTAACATGGATAATGTCCCACTTGATGGCTAGGGCCCCTAGTTCTACCACAGTCATTTTTTTCATGTGGGAACAACTTGTGACTGGTGTATAGTATGGGATGTGCTAGTCCGTCGCAAATTTGGGACAGGACGGCTCCTAACCCTGTAAGAGAGGCATCCATCTGAAGCACAAACTCTTTCGAGAAGTCGACTACGTTTAGGATTGGGTTTTGGCATAATGTCTACTTTAAGATGTAATAGCATATCTCGTCGTCATCATTCCAATGAAGTTTCTGGGGTTCAGCATTTTTAAGTTTATCTGTTAGCAGGCCGTTTTGTGCAAAATGTTAGGGATAAACCTATGGTAATATCCTATTAGACCAAGGAAAGCCCTAAGATCTCTTTTGGTCTTGGGAGCTGGAGTAACCAAGACGGCTTTTACCTTTTCATGTTGAGGCTGTACATTCCATTCCCTACGAAAAAAACAAAGTATTTCACGGCTGATTGTGCCAATCTGCATTTAGCTGGATTAGCAGTTAGGCCAGCATTCCTGAGGGCTTTCATGATAGTATATAGATGGAAGAGATTGTCCTCCCAGGTTTTACTATAAATTATGATATCGTCAATGTAAGCTCCACAGAAATCAGAATAGGGGTGTAGGAGGTTATCCATGAGGCGTTGGAAAGTAGCTGGTGCACTGTGTAGGCCGAAAGGAAGGACTTTAAACTGAAATAATCCTGGGGCCGTTGAAAACACTGTTTTTTCCTTATCTGAGCCATATACGGGGACTTGCCAGTACCCCTTTTTTAAATCTACGGTGGATAGAAAGGTGGCTGTTCCGAGTTTATCAATTAAACTGACGAAAGTCTATGCAGAATCTCCAGGAATGGTCAGGTTTAGTGACCAACACGATAGGAGAGGACCATGGACTTGAGGAGGGCTCAATGAATGATATTAGCCTTCAACATTTTGTTGACTTCCTTAATCACTATGGCCCTCATTACGACCCTGGCGGAAAGTGACTGACCGGACCGCCACAGCGTAAATAGCGTTTCCGCCATTGCACGACGGAGCAAAGTGCGGCTAATTCCGACCCATCGGGCACGAGCACTACTCCATGGCGGAAGTGCAATGTCCGCGATGGCGGAAATGTCCCTAAAACGCCCCCCACCGCCGTCGTACGGCGCCCTAGGTGCAATTCCGCCACCCATCTTAGCGGTCACCGTAATGAGCGGCAATCGGAAAGTACGGTGACCGTAAATATACGGAAACGGAAGTAAAAACATGGTCCCGGAACGGGAAACAGCACGCCGTACACCTATAAAATCAGAATTCCCACACAACCATTAAAAATACTACCCTGAGACACATCACAACCCGTCATCCACCCTAGTGAAAACAATAACAATGGGAAAAGTAGCGAAAAAAGCGTGCGACCGCAAGCGGCAGGTCCACTTCTCCCGTGAGGAACTCACCGTGCTCACAGAGACCCTCCAGGAGAATGCTGCCGTCGTCTTCTCGACGCAAATGACCAGGACGGCACTTGCGAACAAGAAGGCCATATGGGCCCTGGTGGCACAGCGGGTAAGTGCGGTGGGGACCGCACCCCGCAACCCACAGCAATGCAGAAAGCGATGGGACGACCTGCGGATACGCGTCCGGAGCATACTTTCTGCCAACCGAAACATTGCCACAGCCACCGGGGGAGGATCGGAATCACCCATCAAGTTGACCCCCTGGGAAGAAATCTGTGCCTCCACCATTGGAATGGAGAGTATAGAGGGAGTCGGAGGGATGGAGAAAGGAGTGCAGACATCCGAAGAATCAGGTAGGTGGGCCAAATAAAACAATGCTAAAACCACAATGTCCAATCATGTGAAGTACCATGTGTCCACATAGTGCAACAGTAACACATGTCCATGAGAACGTCCACATACATTGGCCTGATAGCGCACTTTAAAACGCACAATAAATACATAAATAATTAAAAACCCTAAAAACACCCTCTACACGTGCAGCATGCACACCCTAACTGCAGGCTGCAAAACAACTGCATCCTCAATCCACACAAAAATGAAACCACCTCCAAGGCCCCGACCCAAATCACCCTCAGGTACCACCCCAATGCATGTGATACATTGCCATTCCAATTTCAACAGACCCATTAATAACGCTCGCCCTCCTTTACTCCACCACAGGGTCCGATTCAAACGACGAGCTCCAGGACACCCCTACCAGCACACCTGCAAAGAGGGCCAAGACCAACGGCCAAAGACCCTCCACCTCAGCTGCACGCATCAAGACACGGCAGCAGCACAAATCAAGTGACAGCACACAGGAGGGAACTTCAACAGGCACCCCAGCAGCCAGCATGCCCACAACAGCACCACCACAGGTCCCCCCAATGGATGCCACAGAAGGCACTGCTTCTGGTGGCAGCAGCACCATAGGTGACACTGCATTAATGGCAGCATGCTCCGACACAGAAAATGGGGATGTCGAAGTAAGATCCATCCATGACCTGTCTCAATCCCCCTGTTTGTTCCATCCCGTACACCATGAGGATACCACGCAGGGGCACCCACAAGACGACGACTGGCCATCCCCCACAAGCCCTGTGGCAAGGCAACATGAGGTCACCAGCCCCTCTGTGACACCACCGCAAATGGCCATGGCCCAGCAGAGGCAACAGTCCCTCGACCAGGTGATCGTGCAACAGCAGCAACTGGCCACGCTCCTCAAGGACCATGCTGATGAATGTGGGGGTACTAAGTCAGCCATAGAAACATCTACTGAGACACTTAGGGCAGAAATGGAGAGAAGTACAGAGACACTAAGGGCACAAATGGAGAGAAGCACCGAGAGCCTGAGAGTACAAATGGAGAGAAGCACCGAGAGCCTGAGGGGGGAACTGCATGCGACGTCCAAAGACGTATGTGCTGAACTTGCCGCTGTGCGCCGTGTGCTCACTGAGCTCTCACAAACCCTCAGGGACATGCATGGACGTGAGCAGGCAGAGACATCATCCGTTGCAAGTTCCGTCCAGGGCAGCCCCCAACGTAGATCTGGGAGGAACCTGCGCTCCACAGGCAGGGGTGCCCCTGATACCCGGAGAGGGGGCTTGCAATAGCGTCTGCCCACTGACAATGAGCACCTTTGGACACTGGTGTTCGGGGGGGAGGTAGGAGGGTGGAGGGGGTATGTTGGGCTCACTTGGGTGGCGGGTAGATGGGGTGTGTAACATAATTTCACATATGCGATAAACATTTCACTATCATCCAATGAGATGTGTGGACATTGATCTTTGTGTACGAGGCCATTATAGGCGTACAGTCCATATTGTGCATGTTCCAGACACACACAGTGCCACAAGTCCCGTGTCCATGTATCAGCCACCAGGCGTGAGTGCTAGAAGCATGAATCTATGAGAATCTGACGAATGTCTCGGCCCTCCTGTGCCTCGCGGACTCCTTGAGGTGCTGCCACATCCCCACCCTCATCATGACCATCTACAGGTGCTTGCAGTTCTGCGTCAGGGGGCATGGGCACATTTCTACGTACGCACATGTTGTGTAGCATGACACATGCCATGACCATCTTTGCCACCTTCACATGGCGGTACAGGAGTGCCCCGCCAGACCTGCTGAGGCAGCGGAAACGAGTCTTCAGTAGGCCGAATGCCTGCTCTATGACTACACGGGTACGTGAGTGGGCATGGTTGTAGTCCTCCTCAGGCTGGTTCTGTGGGTTCCGGAGTGGTGTAAGGAGCCATCTCTTCAGTGGATACCCGGCATCACCTGTATGTGGACAATAAAGGATGTTTGTGGAATGACATTGCTACGTACGGCCCCCCCCCCTTCCTGCCAGGTCATTGCCGCATCACATACCCCACATTATCATGCATGAAATGAGACTCACCGAGTAGCCAGGATCTGTTCCCTGCGTGTCGCTCCATGTAGCGTGGTATTGTAGAGTTCCTCAAAACCATAGAATCATGGGTTGATCCAGGAAATCGGGCACAACAATGGGTAATGATCCTGTTGGAGTCACACACCATTTGTACATTCAGAGAATGAAATTGTTTTCGGTTGCGGTACTGGGCCTCCATGGCATGCGGGACGACCAATTCCACATGGGTGCAGTCGATGGCACCAATGCAACCCGGTATGCCGCCAAGTGCATGGAATCCCACTTTTGTGTTCGTAATTTCCTGCTCCGAGCGTGGTAGAGAGATGTAGTCGTCTGCGTGCTTCAGGAGGGCATCGAGCACTTGCAATAGTGTCCGTGAGAACACTGGCTGTGAAATGCCATGCAACTGTCCGACTGTGTGCTGGTAGGTGCCTGTGGCCAGGAAGTGGAGTACAGACACCACCTTCAGTAGGGGTGGAATGGCGGTTGGGCTATCTATCATGCTGACAAGGTCAGCCTGTGTCATATCCACAATGGCGGTTATGGTGTCCCGGTCCAAACGGTAGAGGGTGTGGATCTGCTCATCCGTGAGGTTGAACGGATGTGCTCGGAGGCGTGGGATTGCGGGCTGCCTGCGTGGTGGTAGTGGCTGTGCTGGCGGGCCTTGCTGGCCCTGCCTTGCCCTCCTCCTCCTCCTGCGTCTCCTCTGTGCGGCCGGTTGTTGTAGTAGTTGCTGTTCGTCTTCTTCTTGAAGTTGGAGTACTTGCAGTGCAATCAGGTCCCCCAGGGCCAACATCGCTAGTCCTGCCGGTAGCATTTTGGTGTGGGTGTGGGAGGGGGTTGGGTGTGCAATTTATGTGTTTTCAAGCTCTATTGCCTCCACCTGTGGTGATTCATTCCACCTGTGCAAGCTGCACTCCCCTTTGGGCGAGCACATCCCGCACAAAACGCTGCAATTCGACGCATGGCATCTTGCTATTACAATCATGTATATGATCCCGATGGCAGTGAAATATTGGTTCATATGTTCATTCTGCTATGGTTCCATTGTTTCACATACTATCTTTGCAGTCGCGAACAAACTTGTGAAGGGTCAGTGGAATGTAGTGCTCGATTAACGGTGGACCCTCATGCAGCACTGTACCGCGGTTCACCGACGGGCGGGGCGTCCCATTTGTGAGTGAAGCCAGTTTGCATTTACACACAATGCCGCACTACATGGATGAATTTGTGATTTCGAGCGGTCACAGATGCCTTTCCGACGTGATGTTGCAAATGAGGTATTCGAAGGACGGCGCTTTCGGTCTTCAGCTAGCGGCGAGGAGACGCCCACAGGTCTGACTGCAAATATAACGTTCTATTGTTTAGTGTCCTTGGGACAGGGGCCATGGCGAGAATGCAATGATTGATATGAATAGTATGGGATGCGCAATAGCGTAGTGGACGATAAGGCAGGACGTTCCCAAATACATCTTACTTCACAACACTGGAATCCCGGCCTGGAGCACAGTGGATTTTGCAGACTGCATTACGCACAGACTCAATGGAAATTTCACATGTGATGTGAGTAAATAATCAGGCGTTTTCATACAGGGATGAGGAAATGATGTATGGATGCATGGACAGATGATTTAATGGAGAGTTTGCCATGTACAGGGCTTTTTGGAATCTATCCATCTCCCCTGCGCTATGTGATGCAGAGCTGCCATAGTGGGACCATCGTCTATCTGCCCTTGTTGTACCCTCCCTGTCTCGACGCGCCTTCATACACTTGTGTCTATGCACGTTACTAATCCCATCGAATGGATTCTGTTTAGACAGACGCATGCACACAAGCACTCGTGTGTAATAGTGTTTCCAGCTCGATTTTCATAGTTATGATTCGCAAGTGATTTTTGGGTGGGAATAATCCTTTGGAGTGGGCTAGCATGCATATGGCTGTAGATTTAGTGTGATCATTGAAGTGAGTAATACGAATCAAGTTCTGATGGCCTACTATTCTTTTTCATTTCATTTGGGTGACAGGTATCTCCTCCCCTTTTGCCGCTGCCATCTGTATGCCACTCCTGCAGATGGCTTTTACTCCCGGCACCTGCTGCTTCGAGTTAATCAGTGGAGCACCATTACGATCTTATGGGACGATCGCCAATGGGCCACATGCCCTTACGCAGTACTAGTGGCTAGGAGCAACATTTCGAGCTTTCAGCTGGACTAGTGCCTACCTAATGGGACGGCCCTGCCGTTCTAGGCGCTTCCATGTTGCCTTTTTGAACGTGAATGTAGCCCCTGTGTACCATGAAGGAACAGGGCGTCACACAAGAAGAAGCAGGTCATTTATTGCGGATGCAGCCCACAATGATGAAATGTATTTTGGGGTTCATGTCCTAATGGCTGTATGGGCTTGGTGATTTTGTGGTGCATTAAATGTCTATTCTGATTTTAACCGTGTAGCGTTCTTCTTTGCAAGTAATGTAGCATATTCCTATTTGTGGTGCGATGTTTTGTGAGAAGATCTGCATTGGGTTCCGGCTTCTGAGTATAGTTGCGTGGTACTGTACTGGCCGCGTTTGCCTACGAAGCCCAGTGTGGTCAGGGATAGGGGCTACCATTGTGACTGTTTTAATGATGTCCTGCTCATGGGCGGGGGATTTGCTTTTGTGTAACAGATGCCGGTCAGCCAGGTGGATTGGTGGAATGATGTGATTATCAGAATATGGCTGGTCACAGGTGCCTGTGTTTGCGTGCGTTTCTTGGAGGGAGACTGAGGTCATGTCCATTGGAATGGCTTCTGTATTCGTGCCATCTGTGCCCTGCAGCTCCCATTGGCCCCTCTTGAGATGTGCCTGGCTGCTCAGTCACTCTGCCAACTTGTGTGGTCCATGCTTATGCTGATGGTTGGTTGGTTTACTGGCAGGAGTACAGGGCTGGTGCAGTCTCCCTCAGGATACTGCTTTGTATGTTGCCTTACACTGGTGTCAGTCGATGGGGGGGCCTGTTTTTGTTTGTCTCATTTTTCTGCTCATGTTGCTGTACTTGAACCTTCACATGCCTGTGCTGCATCAGTGCGGCAATGGTGCCATGGCATGAATGGATGGCCACTCACAAGGCACTTGGAGCCCCTAGATTCATTTGTTCGTTGGCATGCATGGGTGGCTTGTACATTTCACTGGTTGCATTTGTGTCTTCATTGCACCTACGAGGAGTTGTGCAATGTGGCCAGGGAGTGGTGTACAGGCACTCAGTAGGGCCGTTTACGGTTGATTCGCGAAGCCGTACTTCTCACCATGGCGGAATGGTACATTCCGCCATGCTTGATGGCGTTAGGTACATGTCCGCTTGGATCGGAATTCGCGTACCATTACGCCATGGTGGTAATTACGGTTTGGCATGGCGCGCGTGCGCGTACTTGGTGCAGTTAGCGTTGGCGTTCACTACGGTGTCGCTAATGGCATCGTACTTTACGGTGACGGGTCATAATCGCACCGAGCGCTATTCGATGGCGGTATTGCATTTCCGCCATCGTTTTTCGATTTCCGCCAGGGTCGTAATGAGGGCCTATATGTTTACGTGCCTCTGGTAGAAGATAGGTTTTTAGATGAACTACTTTGCCTTTAGGGGTTCGAATAGGTATGTACCTTTTACTCTCCCTGGTTTTTCTGAGAATACATCAGGGAAGGAGACCACTACATCTTTTAGATCTTCTTGTTGTTGGATAGATAACTTGAAAGGAATTAAGTCAAAGTTATGTATATCTTCGGGAACCAGGCAGGCTAGTACTTTGGCATGGGTGGCTAACGGGTTGTCCTTCCACTCTTTTAAGAGGCTGATGTGGTATAAGTGGACTTTCTGTTTTCAGTCTGGTTGGGCTTTTTTTTAACACTTTATTTAGGTTACAGGTCACAAGAGACCAGCGGCTCACACAATACCGGCATCTTAACGTCTCAGTTTACAGCATTTCTGCTTACAGCATTTGCACACCAACAGTACCCCTTACATGGTACATCTCATGATATTTCTGTTTCGCTTCCAGCAAGGTAGTCCTTAAAAATCGTCTTTTGATCTACTCATCGCATGGACTGACCAAGTATATCCCTCCTCCAATTCACTCATTTCTCACAGCCATCCCTGGGACGTTGGTGGATTTCCATTTCAACATTATTCATTTTTTGGCTAACATACATCCCATGTTAAACAATCTTTGTATCTTAGTGGATACTTTACCTATGTCTCCCAGTAGGTATTTCAATAGTGTAAGCGTGGGGGGGGATCCCCAGTCATATCACGCAAAGCCTCTCATATCTTTCACCAGAACCATGTGATATTTGGGCAATCCCACTATATGTGCACTGAATCTTCCCCTTCCTTGCCACATTTCATACATTCACTCAGTGCACCAGGAAAAAATTGCGACACCGTTTCCGGGATATAATGCAGTTGATTCACAATCTTAAACTGCATAAGTCTTAGGAGAGCATTTAGAGAAATCTCCCTGGTCAACAAACAGTACTTTTGCCATTTGGTTTCGTCAATGATTATTGCTAATTCTTTTTCCCATTTAAGTTCAGCCTTATTCTGCTGCTTCTGGCCCATCTGAATCACCTTATACAGTTTGGAGACCAGTCCCCTCTGCGTCTCTTCAGCCAATACCATTTCTATTCATGTACAGGACTCAGGTTCTTGTGGGAAGGATGGCCATCTGTGGGGTAGCGCTGCCCTCATTCGAAAGTATTGCAATAATCTCACAGGGTTGTTCCCTAATTTCTCTCTGAACTCCTCTCAGGTTACAAAAGTCCCTCCCGGAAACAGGTCGCCCTGTCTCATGCTTTCCTCGGGGTCCCATGCTTTCTTTATATCTGGATCAAACGTCGGGGGAGCCCCAGGCAGTTTCACAGTGTTATTTTACTGTTGTTTGGTGTGTCTATATTCAATCGTTTCTGTATCTGCCTCCATGCATCAACTGTCGTTCGCACCGGGTCAAACGCACATGAATCTATATATCTGGCATCAAGTATCACAAGCCCGTATGAATTGAATTCACTAACAACCTTTTTCTCCCAGCCAATTCTCCTGTCACTATTAAGTATCTTCTTTCTGGGTCTATTTGTACTTTTTGGGAATTAAAGGCCAATGTCCGGTGTACCAGTATCATCAGCCCTCTAGCCTGTGAGGAGTAGGAGGTGAAAAATCTCTGTCGTCCCCACTAAGAGGCAAAGGTCTTGTTTAGTACTCCAGTGGCATGCATCTCTTGTAACATCAATATTGTAGGTGAGTGGCAGTCGATATATGCCAGTATTCTCCTGGCTTTAATAGGGTTATTAATGCCTCTCACATTCCATGAGATCAGGCCTATCAATTCACCCATGCGTTGTACCATCAATTTTCAATCATATTAGTGTTCTTAGGAAACTCTATTTTCTCTGCGTGATCCTGTATCGTTCTGCCCACCCGCAAACCTGCATTTTTAAACTTAAAACATTTCACAACTCCCATCCCCCTATCCCAACCATATTCCCTTATTTGCGTCCCCCTTCCCTCACCATCCACCCCACCTCGATGGTGTACCCCTTGCATAACTGTCCCCGGATTTCAAGGTCCAACATTCATACTGTGTGCCAATTTTTTCTTTATACTGCTTCACCGGTGATCTGGATGTTCAGAATCGGGGTTTACAGGTCATCCTATTTCGTTGTTGTTCCCAATCACTCGGTTGGGGTTTTGGTTGTCTCTGCGATCCTGTGGCGGAAGAGGTATAGATGCCTCCATGTATTCCATGGTCTCTGTCGGATTCTCAAAAAAGTGTGCACGGCCACTGTGCTGTATTTTAAGTTTAGCCAGAAACATCAAAGCACATGGGATGTGTCTTGCTCACAAAGCTCTTGTCACTTGGTTGTATGACCTCTGTTGTGTCTGGACCCCAGCTGAGAAGTCAGGGTATATATGAACGGTACTGGATTTATAGTGCAGTGACCCCTTCTGTTTGGGTAGTTTAAGCATAAGGTCCATGTGTCTGTAAGTCAGGAGCCTTGCAATTATGGTGCACGGTGGGGTGCCAGGCTTGGGGAATGGAGCGAGGGTGCTATGCGCGCGTTCCTCCAGGAACTGGGAAGAGAATGATTTAGTTTCAAAAAAGGTTTTGATGAGGTTCTCTATAAATGGTTCCATCAGACCATTGCATGCTGCTTCTGGGATCCCTACAATGCGGATGTTGTTACGCCGCAATCTCGACTCCAGGTCCTCACATTTGCCACCGGTCTTGAGTAGTTCCGTTTTCAATTCCGCAATGTCACGGTCATGTTGGCCCATTCTATCTTCAACTGCTCCAATTCTGTTTTCTGCCTCGATTATGCTCCCACTCTCTTTTTCTACTTTAGCCTTCAGAGAGCTGATTGTTGCTACAATGTCATCTAATTTCACATTCACTGACATAAACCCTTTCTGCATTGCCAGCATCAGCTGGTCGTCTCGAGTTTCACTTAGCATTGTATCTGTGCTTCACCCAGCTCCCTGGTCAGCCAGCGCCTGGGTATTTGGTGTGGCTTTCGTGTACAAGTTTATCGGGCCTCGCTTCTTGTTGGTGCCCTTCGTCATATTGTGTCTCTGATCTCCTCTGCTGAGGTAGTGGAGCTGTGCTTAACGTCCGACTGCTTCACCCGTATCAGACACCCCCTCTTCATTAGTAGTCAAGAAGGTTCCAGTGGTCAGAGTTCCCTTTTCTTGCCACAAGTGTTGCCACGGCGTAGTGCATGCGTTGTAGAACTACGCACACTATCCAGTATTGTCAGATGAGTTGTTCTGTGTAACAATACCTAGCTTGGTGTACAACACTTATGGTCGAGTGTACCACACAATTTGCATCCTTCAGAGTACCAGGGAGACCTTCTGCTGATAAGGAGCGGCTCTGAAGGGTGGGGGTTTTAGCAGGGCTTCATTTGTTTCCCCCAGGTAAGGCTCAGTGACTATCGCATTACCACTCCCCCAGCACAGCACCAGGGCGCATTCGATGTGTGTTACTGCTTATGTAGTGTCGCACAGTGGGAGATCAGGAGATTAGGGTCCTGCGTAGGAAGTTTAGTCATAGTTTTGGTACCGTAGGATCACTTTGTGTACCAATCCGCCTACTCGTGGGCCGTGATGTTATGGAATCTCCAGTTTGTCCCCACTGTTCATTAACCAGTTGAAAACACATCACCATGTTGTCTTCACTCAATTTGAGGATCAAGCCTTGCCCCAGCTACCTGAGTTTATGATGGCCAGTCTTTGGATTATATGAACCACTAGCTGAGTTCCTTGGGTATATTGGGGACATCTCTCCCTGACCTCCTCCTCTCTAACACCCTACAAGGTTTCTACAGAAGTCCCATCTATGGAAGTGTCATTGAAACAGGTGCTCGCCCGCTCCTCCAGAACCATCAAGGAGCATATTGACACCCTTGCTCCAGCCTTGGCCGATTTCGGTAATCATTCTTTTGCCACTGGAGCTTTCCTCTCTCCCAAACTCTTGGAAAAGCTGGCCATCTCCCAGCTTAATCTCCACACTGAATCTGTTGGTTGTCTCCATGACCATCAGTCTGGCTTAAGATCTGCCAAAGGCACGGAAACTGCTCTCCTGAACACCTGTGAAGATCTGATCTCTAACCTTGATTCCAGCATTCCTTCTGTTCTCATCCTCCTTGAACTTTCCTCTGCTTTCAACACGGTCAACCACGCCATCCTGATCAACTGACTCTATGAGAACTTGGGCATCATGGATCAGGCCCTGGAGTAGCTGACCTCCTTCCTCTTGGACTGCCCCTCCCAGCTCCAACTTCGTCCCTTTCACTCTGCCACCTCTCTCTACCTGTGGCGTTCCACAGGGCTCTATCCTCTCACCCTGGTTTTTCAACATCTACTTGGCCCCCCTGATCTCTTCCTTCTCCTCTAACTTTCAGTGTTATGCGGATGACACTCAGCTTTCCTTTAGGCTCCCTTCAGCCTACTCTCCTCTCTCGCTCATTCCTGGTGTCATCTTTAACTCCACTCTCTCTTTCTCTCCTCAAATCTCGGACATCGCCAAGAAGTCCCACTACCAGCTGCACCTCCTCAAAGGGACTCTTCCCTTTCTCACTTTCCCCCAGAAGCTCACTGTCTCCAGAGCCCTGGTTCGCTCTAGGCTGGACTACTGCAACAGCCACTTTCTCGGTCTGACTTCCTCTACTCTCCTTCCTCAGCAACTAATCCAGATCAGGACTGCGAGATTAATCCTTGGCCTCAAGCCCAGGGACCGTTTCTCTCCAGCCATGAAATCTCTCCAATGGCTCCTGGTGGCTGCAAAAATCAAGTTCAAGACCCTTTGTATTGTGCACAGGGCTTTCTGGGGCTGGGACCCGCACTACATCCAACGCTCTCTTCCAAAATACCTTCCTCTCGAGTCCTAAGGTTAGATGCTTCTCCAGGCAGAGAGTGGGGCGTAGATCTCTCTCCTCTGCAGGTGCCTCCCTCTGGAATGGCCTCCCTGCCCCTCCCAAACGTGAGCCAGACCACCTGAAGTTCCGGAAGCAGCTCAATATTTTCCTCTTCTCCTCTGCTTTCTCTCTCTCCCTCCCCTGCTGACCTATCTGTCTGCTGTACCAACTGGTTGCTTAGCTACCCTCAGTCTCACTGAGTCCAGGCCTACCACGCAGTTAGGGGTTGTAACTGTAGCCCTACAGTCCCTTGTTGTCTTTGCACTACCCAGAGCCGCGCTACCCTGGCTGCACTTACTCAGAGCATTGCTGCCCTGTTTTCCCCTCCCCTCTCCCTTGCACTTCCCCACTACCTTTCCCCTTGCACTTCTCGTTCTCGCACTGGCACGATCTGAATGACACAAGGCTTAGTAAGATCATTTGTCTTGTCCTCCCTCTGTTTTCCTTCCCTAAAATAACTTGTGTACAGGCGCGTTATATATGACTTATCATATCATATAATTTGATCAAGATGCCCAGAAAAACATACAGTGCTGCAGTATGAAACGGCTAGACTGGCAGAACCCAAATGCCTGTCTAGCCAGGTAATTACACTTAGCAGGACTGCTTTATCAGAAATGCCTAGTTAAAAAAAAGTCATACCAAACTGAGGAATGACTATACTGGCTGCACCAAGATGCCTCTCTATCCACTATTACCACATATCATGCCTGCGTAGCATGGACATGGGCGACCATTATGATTTATTGCACAATCCCAACCCTTGCACATCCCCTCTCCATCCCATCCCCTATCCCAACCTCCAAAACCAGCTCATTGGCCCAGAATTACCTCCACATTCATCTTCCTTGTCTAGGAGCAATGAAGACTATAGGTAGCTAAGTCAGGCATTACCTTCATGTACCTCATACACAAGTACTGGGATGGGGAAGAATAGGGCTAGGAGTAATGAAGATTACCAATAAGTAATCAAGGCATTAAACACAAGTAGTGGTTCAAAACCATTGAGCTGACTGGGCTTCAGCACTCCCCCCACTGAAATTGTGGGCTATGTTGACTTGACCTGGCTTACCTACAGAGCAGTTACCTGACAGAAAAGGACACAAATGTTAAACAGCACCTGGGTTTCGCTGTTAACAAGGGCCCGTGCCAGCAATTACTAATGTGCAGCATTTCACTGTTAGTACCTGCATTCAAATGCCACATTCTTTAGGTAATTGAAATTGTGATGTGGGTTTTGTACTTGCATGCCAGGGGAGTGATTGTAAGGGTAGAGAGGGAACAGGAGACCGGTCATTCTCACAGCAGTCCACAAGTGGATGCTTTCAGACTTAAAGGAGAGAGTTAACTGCTTGTAACATTGAAGCTGCACTAGAATAGTCTAATTAAAATACGTAAACAAGTTAGATGCCCCACACAAATAAGTTTGCTCCTCCCCACCACACATGAAGTTGGCGCCTTTCCCAACATTTGAAGGGTTAGCCCCCCTGAAATTAGTTTTTGTTACACCCCTGAACACAAGCAAACACATCATTCACCATATATAAACATGCACACCCAGCCATCCATACATTTAAGTGTAAACTCTTTCACCAATACAGGCACACCCAGGCATCCACCCATACATTTAAGTGTGCACCCTTTCACCATAAAGGTACACCCAGGCAGCCACCCGTCCATTTGAGCATGCAACCTTTCACAATACAGGCACACACACTGAGGCACCCATCCATACATTTAAGTATGCACCCTTTCACCATACAGGCACACCCAGGCAGCCACCCATACATTTAAGTGTGCATCCTTTCACGGTACACGCACACACGCATACCCAGACTTCCATACATTTGTGTGCACTCTTTCACCATACACTCACACACGCACACGCCATGGGGTTGAGGGAAGCCATAATACTTAAAAAGATTAATTGTTTCTTTTTGAAGTCACTCTGACTTCATAAAGAAATTATTTCCGTTAAGGACTGAACCATAACGGAAATAAGGGCTTCCCCCACCCCATCACATGGAGGCCTCCAGCCTAGGGTCTTCATGTGATGGGCTGGGGGTAGCCCCTGGACTTCAAAGAGATAGTTTCTTTTTGTATTCACTCTGCTTTCATAAACAAAATTATTTCTGTTACAGAAATAATTTCTTTATAAATGTAGAGTGAATTCAAAATGAAACATTTTAAAAAAAAATTGAAAACAATTGTAATTTTGTTTTTTTTAATTCCAAGTGGGGCCCCCTCACAGGACATGCGGTCGCAGATCCCCTCGCACTACAGGGGTTGCAAGGGCCCCTGTTACGCCAGTGAACTCATACCCATCTCAGACCTGACACGCTGCAACAAACTTCTTCGAAACGACTAATTACAGATGGTCACCCTGGGAAAAATCCTGCAGGCCCTGCAACATCAGTGAGGCAAGGCCCATCCACCACCAAAGGGAATGATGAACATTCAGATGACAGAAGAGGTCTTCTAGCTATAAGGGGGACTCCCAGCAAGGGTTTTCTTGGAGATGTTGGGGCTCATGGCGTCTTGCATCTTCATAGTCCTAGAAGCAAGACTGCAGATATAGGGCCTCATTACGAGGCTTGCGCTGACGGAATGAAGGGGTCGGTACGTAATGAGGCCCATAGTCTCTACAGTGGTCCCTGAGGAGCTAGTGCTTCCAGTTCAACTCAGACATGACGAACATTATACAGGTCCCGCACAGATCTCCCAAGACCTGCTTTGGTGAGCATCAATGACCATCCTCTTTAGGGGGGCCCCAAACCAACAACAGTGACTGACATACACCATAGTCACAGGTGCATCTTTGAAGGGATGGGAAGCTCATCTGCCGGATCTTTTAATGAGCGGTCTTTTGGGAGGCCCAGCAAAGTCCTCCCACATAAACTTCCTGCAATTTAGGGCAGTGTGTCTGGCATTGCGATCCTTTAATTTATCAGAGGTATGCCTGTCCACATACTTATGGACATCACCATTACCATGCACTACATCAAAAAGATGGGCAGTGTGGGGACCGCTCAAACTGTGTAAGGATTCCATGATTCTGTGTTGTTTTTTGGCATTCCAGAATGAGTTACGGTGACAGCGTCACACCTTGCCGGTAGGCTGAACCCCAATCGGACACACTGAGTTTGCTCTTGGGATTGTTTCACAAGTGGGAACTGAGCAGGGAGATTCTGGAGGAGATTTGGTTGACCTGTTTATAACCAATTCAGCAGGGAGTGTGAGATGTTGTGCTTCTGGAAGCTTCCTCAAGCAACCTCTCTGGGGATGCACTAGTGATACCCTGGGAGATCATCCTGCTGTAGACATTCCCCTTCTCTCCACCGATTCCTTAGGTGAAGAGGAAATTGAAGCAGAATGGAATAACCCTGCTCTTGATGGCACAGAACTGAGCATAGAAGACCTGGTGCCCAATGCTGGATATGCTGCTGTGTCCTCCTTGGAAGAGCTACTGACCCAATCATGCGACAAGGTACTTCACACCAGAACTAGAAGTCTCAACCTTCTTACCTGGATTTTAGGGTTTGAGGTATGAGGTTTGGTATCTTTCAAAAGTGGATCTTGTTGTGATGCTCTGTCTGAGACACCCATAAACAAACCAAGAGCATTTATGATTGTCGCTTGAGAAAATGTGAGAGTTGGTGCTGGGATAGAGAGAAGGACTGCTTGTCTCGCTCCTCCGGCACCGTTTTGGAATTCTTGCTTTGCTTGGCCAAATCAGGCCTAATGTAAATACTGTAAAGGGATACTTAGCAGCCTTCTCTACTTTCAAACCTACACCCGAACAAGGATAATTCTTCACAGTGCCCATGGTTTTACAATTTTTGAAGTGTTTCATGAACACTGTTCCACCTAGACCATTTGAGGTTCGGGAGTGGTATTGAAACCTGGTTTTAACATTTTTATGGCAGCTTCATTTGAACCGTTGGAGACATTTTCTCTCTAACCTCTTCCATTCAAAGTAATGCTTATAGTTGCCTTGACATCACTTAGGTAAATGTCAGGACTTCAGGCATTGTCCAGCACTCCTGAATGTATTCAGTTTAGCAAAGAGAAAGTGAGGATAAAACCGTTGTTTTCTTTGAAGGTAGTTTCTGAATTTCACCTGTCGCAAAAATGTCATCTGCCAGTTTTTTTTCACCTCATCACCATTTCAAGGTTGAGGAAAGATTTGACTCCAGGAAGTCATTAACATTTTATTTATAAAGAACTAAAGATGTTAGATTAGATGATCAGCTATTTGTTCTGCCCCAAAAAAGGAAGGGCTGTAACAACATGCACAATGTAGCACTTGTTAATGCTCTGCATCACTTCATACTATGGATTAGCAGATGAGGAAGTACCTGAGACCTTTAGAGATCGTTCTATGAGAGGTGTGGCAATTACATCCACTCTTGAGGAGAGTACCAGTTGCAGACATTTGCAGAGCAGCGACTTAGGCTTCTCTTCACTCTTTTCAAAACATAACTTTTTGGATTCAATGTTTAAGGATGATAATGCAGTAGGAAAATCATTACTTCGGAACCTGTTACTCTGACTGGTTTGTTTGACATCCGCCTCCTTATGGAGTCCAAATAGGCAAGGGACCGTTCAGAAGATAAGGAATCTGTGGGAGGAATGTGTCCATTAGAAGCGCACATTACTTACCTTCGGTAATGTTCTTTCTGGTGGATATGTTATTCCTCCCATAGATTTCTCATTACCCTCCCTCCTGCCTGTCTCCTGGAACTCGCCTACCTAGTTGAAGGAAATGGAAAGTTCTGCCATTCCTTACCTGTGTGGAAAAAGGCAGAACTGAGGAACATGGCACAGACGGCTCCATACATGCACACTGTTGTCTAAGCAAGAGATAGATCATATCAGATGAACGAGTTGCGGACAGCGCCGAGCACCTGGATGATGATACAAGCTTTCAGCTCCAACTCTGTTGAGTGGAGTATTTCAAAACAGGAGGAATCTGTGGGAATATTTAATGTGTCCACCGGAAAGAACATTACTGACGGTCAGTAATTTGTTCTTCCACAAGCATGGACAAGAACCAATTTGCCTCGCTCTATGTGGTCGTATTAGATATTGCTATCAGTTTTGGAAATGTTTGCAGTGAATTCAAAAAAGGAGAAAAGGTTGAGCGATACATCTGAATAATCTATGATTTATAATATAAGACTGTGTGATGACAATACATATATCATATTAAGCATTTAAATGGTGTATATTTACCTTCTAGGGAAGGCTGTCGGGTTTATGTGGTAATTTTGATAAATACACTTCAAACGATCTCACTACCTCAAGCAATATGGAGGTGAGGAGTGCTCAGGTGTTTGGCGAAAGTTGGACAATTGGACAGGTAAGCTTATATTTACATTATCATTTGAGCATGTAAACACTAATTGTTTTGATACAAAATATATGAATGAGCTCAAGTAATTAATTAAATACAGTTTGAAAACTGGTTTCCCAAAGTACTGCTTGAATGTTATGGGCAATGTTTAATGAACCCATACATAGCACATACTCCTTTCATGTTAATTCATGAAGATGTACTTCATGCCCGTTGATTTGTGGGTATGCAGTGAAATGTTTCTTTACATAGGAATAACAAACAATTTTACAGTCAATGGTTGACGCAACTCCTAAACATTAACTTCTAACCTTGGAATGTATACAATTCACAGATCCAGTCATGCAATCTTGCAGATCGATGACTACTGAGTCAGTTTCATTGACCTTAAAGAAGGGTCCATCCATTGTTTCACAGAAACTGTCAGAAAGCCATGCTCTAGGAATGCCCCCCCCGCACCTTTCACACCTACATCCAAGAAGGTTATTTGCATTGCCCAGCCTGTTCTTAACAACGTCAAGTTTTCTATTGTCAGTTGCCATGCAAATCAATGAAGGAAGCCAAGAAGCAACAGCACACAACACCATCTGGCCTCTACCCCATAGTTCCTCCCACTTCCCCCATCCCAACTCAGCTCCACTGCTCACTTTCATCTCGCTGATCTACTCCCATAAGTTGTATTTTTTCTTTCTAGTATCCCTGGGCAAGACATGCTACACACAAATAGAACGACATTCAGCATCAATCAAGAATAACCCCATTACAAAAAATTACAAAGGGTGCATCTCGGCCTCCATCTACTCTAATCGTGATGTGCAATACAAGGCGTGTCATTTCTCTGTATCCTCATTTCCCTGGTCACTCTGTACTTTCCTGGACATTGCTGATAACCTGGCACTCCCTTTGTTTTGCCATTCATATTGACCCCCCTCCATCTTTTTCCTCCTTTTCAACAATGGGGCGTAGCCCTAGATTGGGTCTTTTCAGCACCAACATAGCAATTGGGATTCCACAACCCTGATACTATGGAGATCAACAGTGCCAGGGGGGGGGGGGGTTCATGGTTCTCTTGCCGCCTATACCTTGCAGATATTCATGAAGCCCAACTTCCATTTTGCTTCCTTTACTTCTCTTTCGCTGGACCATTTCACTAAGTCCCCTCTTATGGCTCCTTCATATTATCAGGAGGAATCTTGTCCGAACCCTACAATCACTTACAAATGTAAAAATATTCTGCCATATGTAATATGAAATTGTGACAATTCTTTATAATATGTTATTTATGTCCTTTTGGAGCAAGAAGCCATATCCATCTTAGTGTTGTATATCAAGCTACACTTTTAGCATTTATCACCCCACTGACAATTTTATATGGCGTAGGACTAAGTTTGATAAATACTGGACACCTTGTTGTATGACTCCAGACTGGCCATCACTATGTTTCTACTGATCTCTGGTAGTCACACACCGAACACTATGTCCCTCGAAACACACATAGCAGGCACATACTACCAATAATACCTCGGTGGGATAGACATTCTATATTAAAATGCACCGTAGCTGGCTAGCTACAGCTAGCTGATTGAGACTCAGAGCCCTGTGGCCCAATCCCCCAACAGACTTGCCTTACCTCACAATACTCCAAATTCTTAAAAGATTAAAGCATTCTACCTAGCTTTATTTTTTAGCAACCCTTAATTTAGAGATAGACGTGAAAAATTAACTTCACTGGACATTCATCTTTACATGTCCTACACCTGGCTCTGGCTCCTTATTCATCTGTCTAGGAAAAAACATTGCTCTGCCCTGCTACATGGGTGGCAGTACAAACCTACCTCTTAAAATCCCTCACAACACTAGGGCTGCTTGAGCACCTCTCAAGCCCATCATGCAGCCAACACCAACTTGATCGAGGTACCAGACTTAACTGGGGTAGATTATGCCATCTTCATAAATAAAACAACACCCAATCTAAGCACAGAGTACTGATAACGACTGTCAGTTAACACACATGTCACCACAATCATTTCCCACCACCCTTTTCCCTTATGTTTTTCCTCCAGAATGTATTTGCCTTACTTACCTCTGCCCCTTTCGTATTATCTTCTCCCCAATCATGTTTGTTCTGCCCCTATTCCAGTTTATTCCATCCCCACCTTTCCTTACCCTCAGACCAAGAGCTGGTAACACCCATGCTAGGTAACCGTACACTCTGCTTTGAGACAAGGCCTATGCGCCATAAGACCTCTATGTGTGGTGAAGGGCGCACACAAATACTATATAACACAACACAAAATAGCAGAATCATTTGGGAACAAGTGAGATGTCCTTTCAATACTAAGTAAAGAGGTATTTTTGGAATCAAGTACAAGGCATGTTTTTAAATAGTGAAGCCAGGTATAGGAACCTATATTGGAACCTATCCAAATGTGCATCCTGACATTTGTATGGCGTCACATTTGGAGCATTTTGAGCCTCACTATATTTATGGTACTTAATGTCATTCCACTGAAAGTGTAACCTTTGCTACTTGCGGAAAATGGATGGAGGGATTGTAGGGAGTGGATTGAATGGGTGCTTTTAAGTGTGTCACTATCAGGTGTGAGGTGTGCACTTGGTAGTGGTAAAGACACAGCGGCTCACACATTACCAATTCAAATATCGAGGTCCATTGTTACATCTAATGGTCTATCTGCCCCAAACTCAGTCAATTAGTGGGTTAGGCATAGTGACTGATAAATCAATTGAAGTGGGTGCCAAAATATAAAAAAATGTTGGCAGCTTCATTATTTGAATAACTTTTTTACCAACGTGTTGCTTTGTCTGTAAGCATAGCAGTTTACTTAGAGCCCAAGTCTGTGTAACCAGTGGACGCAGTTAAAACAAGATAAATCCTCACCTTTATGTAGAAGTTTGGTTAGACCCATTTAGAAAAGATGAGATGTAATTTTGATCAATACAAACTGATTTTCTATTTCTCCCCAAACAGTGCAGAAGCCCAAATGAAACAGTGAGGCCATGTGAAGCACATCAGGGCAAATTTCCCTATGCTAAGAAGGAGTGTTCCATTTTGTACAGTGACATTTTTGCTCCTTGTCGTAATGTGGTAAGTTCACATGGTGGAATGTGTTTAGTGTTGGTCTGTTCCATAGATTGCAAATAGTTAATATTTGGGGGAAAAGGGCAAACTCCCCAATTTATTTAAAATGTGCTGCTTGTAATCAATTTTTCTATTTAGTAAAATGGGTCGGGTAAAAATTACTTTATTCTGCATTGTTGTACCACTAAAGGTTTGAGAGTGTATGTTATCTGAAATCATTGGCCTTAGGGAAAGCATTTTTCTTCGGTCTCCACTTCCCAAAAAGTCAGAAAATGATGAATGAATTCAGTCGTTAATATAAGCATTTCATATTTACTGAATACCAGAGGTGCGGGGGATAAGTCCATCTGACAAACATTTTGCACCCTGGCCACTTGCTCAAGGCAGTGATACTTGTGTATTGTTGGAATGCTGATAAGTAAACATTTGTTTTGCATTTGCTGGCATGATCACTGATGTACAGTGATTGTGTCTCATGTAGGGAATGCCAGCTTCACTGTACACATTATTTGTTCATCAGCATTTCAGTGATATTAATTTAACAATGCTTTACAAAAGTGACCACGCTAAGGCTGGACTATACACTATTGGATGAATTCCTAATGTATAAGCCGGAGGTCCACACCCTTTGGCATTGCAGATGTTTGGGTCCACAAGTACCATCAGCCCTACCCAACATAGTCAGTGATAAAGGATCATAGTCCAAAACATCTGGTAAGGCACAGGCTGCAGAACCCTCTTCTAAGCTATAACCTATACAGGAGCCTAGGCAGCAGGTCACCAATTGTTTTCATGCAGAGTGGTGAGCGAGTGGTTGTCTGTGGGAGAGTCTATCTTCCAGTTTGTTTACCTGAAGGAGGAGCTCAAGCACCCCAGCCTGCCGCAGAGACCACATATATCCACTTGTCGTGTGGTGTGCTGCGCGGAGTGGTGAGCGAGTGTTTGCCTGTGGTTGCTTGGTAATGCTGGGATGATCTTTTGAGAGACGGCCACGGTTAACCCTTGACACTGCGGGGGTTCTTTTTCCGAGCAGAAGAGTCTGGTCAACTTAGAATGTGTGAGTGGAGCCCTTGACGTGCTATCTGCTGAAATACATTCTTTTCTGCGGGAACTGATCTGGTTAAAGAGCAGAAATGAGTACTGGAGGAGGACGGAAGATGGGGCTCTGTGGTGCTGCAGCAAGGAAGAAAGCGATGGACTCACTGACGGGTGCGTTAAAGGCGCAAAGTGAAAGTGCTCTGGAGGACTTGAGTGAAAAATGGCAGAAAAAAAATATTGCAATCCACCTCAATTCTGGGCTACTTTGGAACTGTGCAGCTGATGGAGAAGGGGGATGGAGAGACTGGGATCGAGGGAGTAAGGCCGATGGAATACAATGTGGAAGGCTTGTTGAGGACTCGAGAAACTAGAGCCAATAGCAAAAGCAGCCCGGGGGAGACAGACTTAACAGAGACATCCTCAACATCGAAGGACCAGGAGTTACTGCAGGGGTGCACATCGGATATTATCATCTTACCCTCTTCGCTATCCCCGCTGTTATCTACCTCCTTCGATAACAATAATTAATTGATAAAGCAATGCAACAGACTGAGCAGAAATTCACTGGGTCCAGTGGAGGCAGATGAGTTCCTAAACTCGTCCACTTTGGGAAATGTGATTGGCACACAGCTCTTTGTCTCACCAGACTTACAGAAGCATGCAGTAGTTTCAAGCCCCTCAAGTAGTTACAACAGTGATAGTGACAGTGAGTGCATAACTAAAACGGATGTGGACTCAGGAAAAACAAATGTAGCGGGAACCTTGCTCCCTAATAGCTCACGACGCCGGTTAGTGCGTTGAGTTCAGCCTACTTTAAACGCGATTGCAGCCTCGATTGATTCATTACTACTACTCTGCACCACACTTGCTGCTGATCAGCTTGAGGTGAAGGAAACCTTGGTTAAAGTTGTGGAATTTGTCACATCTGCTAACACCCAGTCTATCATGGATAATGGGTCAATGAGTCAGATAAGGGCTCCTGCTCATTTAGAAAACAATGGGCTCGGGGGGCGCTGTTGTGCACAAGCAAGTTGTTTATCGATAGCCCTTTGTCCTGAGCTTATTCTGGGCTTTCCCTCCCGTACACTCCTTTTGTGCACAAGCAAGTTGGCCGCCTGATTTCGGGGGCTCCCGCTCCACCGTAATATCCTGTTCCAATACATCCGTCCCGAGGCTGTCTGAGAGGCCGGGAAGCTGCGCAGCCAACGACCTGGGTGCTCGGGCATAATGAGTGAAAATCCTGGTCAAATACGACCAAATCCACCAAGATATGGCCGTGAGGAAACTGGCCGGCACCTGGCATTGAGGCGATCCGGCTGTTGGAACCGCGCGGATTCACCCAGTTGCCGGGGACGTAGGAGTGCTGCCGGCCGCAGGTGAGAGGAGCCTGCAGTGACGGTTTCGCACCTGGGCTAAACTACTGACTCGGGCTGATAAGGATGGCGAGGACTGAGGATCCTGACACCTACTTGAGGTTCCCGTGCTCTCCAGCTGCAGTGACACAAAGGTGGTGGAAAGCAAAAAGTAAAATAAAGGAGAGCGCTCTTCGCCCTCCCGTGCACGGCGTCCGGACGAGATTAAGGGCGGATCCTGGTTGGCGCTACGGGCGCTCCAACTCCCTGACCCACGCTCGTCCCTTATTAAGGTACCAGAGGGGCGAGGCAGGGGGGAACATCGCGTGGTGGGCTTGGATCTGTTGTACCTCGCTCCCCCGCCCTAACCGCGGCTCGGCCTTGCGGCTGCCGCTGCAACAAACACTGGTTGCCGGCCGAGGGGGCCATCACTGTTGCCGTAGGGAGAGACGTCCTGGGCTCCGTGCATGCGGGGCACACCGGGCGTTGGCGAGTATAGTGGCATCCTGCAGTTAGGCGCATTGACCCCCGTGGAGGATTCGCGTGGTGCAGTCAGCCCTCAGGGGCATTGCGAATCGAGCCGGGGGAACACATTATAACCTCAAGGAGTGCTAAGTTTTGACTATCTTTTGTGCACTACTCCACGCCTAGACATTACGGTCTCGAACTAACTGGAGAAGCGCGGGAGCTGACCCCACGGCCCTCTACCGCTGGGAATTTAAGGAAAACACATGTGACACGCACTGGCTCTGTAAACAAGACTGCAAGTAAGTCCACGAGATACTACACTAGTATATTAAACACGTGGAAGGGCACAGTCCGTTCGTGCTAACACGCTCTGGTCACATTAAAACATATAGAAAACCACAGATACACCTAGGACCTCATTTCTACCTGGACAGGCAAAACACGTGGGGACGGTGCGGGTGTCACTGCCTTAACATCAACACTGGTGCAGGTGATAACGGCACACTGCTCTTTCAACAAAAGGAACCGCACAAAGCAGGCAAGACATCCAAGACCCCTGGTGGCAAAAAGAAAAGCCCAATGGACACCTACACTAGCACACAGGGTCAAATTACTGCAGTGGACATACACCCAGAACCCGCTGTGACGGGTGAACATGAAGGAGGTGAACATGAAGACAAACTGGCAACGCTGGTACAGAATGGGTTCTTGGCAGTGAATATGAAGCTGGATGAAATAGTGGCGACCATAGGCTCCATGAGGGCCATAATAGACAAAGTGAGCACACGAGTCACAGAAACTGAAAATAGAATAAGCGCCAATGAGGATACTATTGCTCACCACAGCCAAGACATATCCCAAATTAAAGAAACGATAAGCACGCTGCAAAACAAATGTGAGGACCTTGAATCCCGATCGAGAAGAAACAACGTACGAGTGGTCGGCGTAGAGGAATCCTTTGGAAAAAATCAAATGGAGAAGCAACTGGAAGCGCTGTTCAGATTCCTATTTGGTCCGGATGCATTCTCTGAACATTTCCTGGTTGAAAGAGCCCATTGTACGCTAGCGCCGGCTCCCATACCTGGTGCACCTCCACGTACGATAATTGCACGTCTCCTGAACTACAGAGATAGAGACACAATCCTTCGCCTGGCAAGGGAGGCTGGCACTCTGCAATTTGAGTAAAACCGAATACATATATACCCAGACTTCTCCTCTGCGGTTCAGGCAAGTAGACAATCATACGAACCTGTTAAGAAACTCTTGAATGCGCGACAGATCACATACGCCTTAATATTCCCAGCCAAGATGAGGATTCAACATGCAGGGAGAACACACATTTTTTTTGAAAATCCCACTGAAGCCTTAGTTTACATAGAATCCTCTATACCCACTCCTCCCAGAGGAGGCAGACCAGCGCAGAACAACAGAACCCGTCCGGCGGACTAAGGTTACATGCTGGGTTCAAAGGTGGTTTGGCTATTTGATCCTTTTCTGTCCCGAATGGGAGGCTGGCGGCTTCGAAGACGGCCCCATGTTCTATGGATAGGTGGGGTGGTGAGACCCGGAGTTGGCGGTCATGTGGAGCAACATGACTACCGCTGGAATACTCCACAAGTTGAAGTGGGAACATCGTCAAGTTGGGGGTGATGATGAGGGAGGGAGGGTGGGCAGAGGGTATATAATGTTTTGTTGTTGGCATATAGACTTGCGTTTGGAAACAGTGACTGGACCCCATGGTATGGAGCCCCGTCCTGTGGAGGACATGAAGGGAACAGATTGTTTATTATTTAAATCAGTGGTTACACAGATGCTAGCACCACACAAATTATACATATATTATGGTATCGGGATATGAGATACAGGCGGAATATTGTCTCATGAAGCATCAGTAACGGGCTAAAGGTTAAACTAATATCGTGGAATGTAAGGGGTCTGAATAATCGATTGAAGACTATAAAAGTTTGCAACTATATTTCTAGACACGGCCCCCAGATCGTAATGTTGCAGGAAATGCACACAATAGATACGAGCAACCTGCACATATTGCCCAAATGGGGCAAGCTGAGGTTCCACACCAATTACTCATCTCAGTCCAGGGGGGTTGTTACTCTAATACATCCTGGCATAGGGTTCAAACTGTTGGCCCAGAAAATTGACCAGCTCGGCAGATATGTACTGGTTTGGGGTGAAATTGCTGGCCGGGAAATGTTATTGGTTAACACATATGGACCAAATGTTGATGACCCTGCTTTTTACATGGATATGTATCAGTTAATTGTTTCAATCAATGTTACCACTATAATATGGGGGGTTGATTTCAATGTGGCCATGGACCCTAAGCTGGACAGGTCCAGCGTTACTGTCAGAGTACCTACCAAAACTGCTGTTACCCTGAAACACATTTTGTCACAGCTTTCTCTTGTTGACGCCTGGCGTGTGCTACATCCGGACAGCAGGGGATACACGTACTACTCCTTGGTTCACGACTCTGAGTATAGAATCGACTATTGGTTTATTTCCCTGCTGTGGTTACGACACTGAAAACGTGCGAAATACTATCCCCTACACTATCTGATCATTCTCCTGTCATGATGGAGGTGGGGGTTGGTGATTCCCCGGGGACAGCTAAAAGATGGAGAATGCCAGGAGGAATCCTGGAAGACCCTGGGGTTGTGGAGGAATTACATATAGAAATCACAGAGTTTTTTGCCAACAATATCGGATCTGTTGACATATACTCCACTGTCTGGGAATCCTTTAAGACTTGGACTAGGGGCACCTTGATATCTAAGTCCGTGGGCCTCCTTAAAGGGGTCCGTGCCGAGTTAACTGAAACTGAACGCAGGTAGGGGGAGCTTGAGAAGACATACACTCAAACACAAGATAAGGCAATACTAGCTGAATTTCAGACTTGGTTACAAGAATTCAACGCATTGGCCACCAGAGAAGTGAGCTATATGGCGGCCCCGGTCTGCGCCCGTAGATATGGTAAAGGGAACAAGGCTGGGAGGACACTGTCCAACCTACTCAAGCAAGATAGGGAACCTAACCAGGTTATGGGCATACAAACATCACAAGGGGAGGTGCTCCTGGGTGAAATAGATATTAATAACGAATTTGCCAAATTCTATCAAGAACTGTATAGGAACAAAGACACCAAAACAGACACTGAAATTAAATCCTACCTGGAGGCACTTTCCATGCCGAGACTGTCTGAGGAGGCCCGATTGGCAATGGAACAGCCGGTAACCGCTGAAGAAATTGCTGAGGCGGTCAAAGCATTGGCGTCGGGGAAAGCTCCAGGGTCGGACGGATTGGGGGGCGAATTCTATAAAGAGTTCTGTGAGGAGCTGGTACCAGTGCTGTTGCAGGTTTGGGTGGAAGCCCTCCAGAGTAATATACTACCGCCGATAATGAGAGAGGCTGTGATAACTGTGCTCCCTACACCTCGGCGGCCCCCCCAAGACATATCTTCCTATAGGCCCCTTTCCCTTATAAATACCGATACCAAGATATTTGCAAAGGTATTGGCCAATCGGCTCCTCCCAGCAGTCCCGACACATGTCCATCCAGACCAAAACGGATTTATCCCCACAAGATCTACGGCCCTCAATCTGTGTAGTTTCTTTGGCATTATGGCACAGATAGACCCTGGAAGGAACGCAGTGGCCATATCCCTGGACGCCAAAAAGGCATTTGATTCTGTATCATGGGCTTATTTGCTGGCGGTTCTGTAAGCATTTGGTATGGGCCCTAATTTTATCAGATATGTGAGGTTGCTATACACGGAGCTTGGTGCCAGGGTGTTAATGAACAGATCCATCTCTGAATTATTCCTTCTGGGGAGGGGCACTAGACAAGGGTGCCCATTCTCGCCTATACTATTCGCACTCACGATAGAGCCAATGGCAATCGCAGTCAGACTGAGACACTCCGATAAAGGAATAAACCTGAAGGGCGCTACCCAACTAATCTCCCTATATGCTGATGATACGCTCTTATATGTCCGGGAACCAGAAAAAAATATCTTACCCATAATGGCGGGAATCCAGGAATTTTCGTTCTACTCTGGATACACTATAAATAATGGCAAATCAAAGATATTCCCACTCACGCAGGCAACTAAATGTCCAGATACACGGTGTGGACTTAAATGGTCTGATCAAAATATTAGATACCTGGGGGTTCTTGTCTCCAAGGACAGACATACATTGTATACAGACAATCATGATAACGCTTTAAACACGTTAAATGCCAAATTACTGATGTGGGGTCGCCTTCCGATCTCACTACATGGTAGAGTCGCAGTCCTTAAGATGATAGTTTTATCCAAACGACTTTATTTTTTCGTGAACATCCCTATATGGCCGGGACGCCCCTTCTTTGATAGGCTCCGATCAATGGCGGTAACTTTTCTCTGGAACGGGCAAAATGCGAGAATAGGGTGGGAAAAGAAGATTGAACCATACTCCTCTGGCAGCATAGCGGCGCCTGATTTTGAGTTATATTATTATGTAGCTCAGGCCCAATTTGTAAAATACTGGTATGAGGACACTAACTATCCACCCCACACATGGATAGAAGAATACACCACGCATCCCACGAATATACAATCTGTAATCTTTGATAAACATTATAAAGACACGTGTGATTATAATCCAGTGAGCTGCACGATCCGGGCATGGCAGGCGGTATTCAGAAGACTGGGCGTGGACAACCCGTATAACCCAGAGGTTTCCCTTTGGAATTACCCGGGCATACCACCAACATATGATAATAGCCTGCAGGAGGCCTGGGATCCCAATAATGAAATTAAACTTGGAGACATGTTCATTGATGGGAAATTTGCGTCTCTAAAAGACGTTCTGTGGGCATTTGGAGGTGGGCCGCTTAGGACACTCCAATACTATCGCATGAGGTCAGCTTTTCAGAGACGCTGGCCACTTTTCCCGGATGAGCCCCTTACACATCCTTGTATACAGCTGGCAATTACCAAGGGCAGCCTTGGGATTTCCACACTATACACGGCGATCCAGGCACATACCCCTACGACAAACATG
Organism: Ambystoma mexicanum; assembly: GCF_040938575.1. Lineage (NCBI taxonomy): Eukaryota > Metazoa > Chordata > Amphibia > Caudata > Ambystomatidae > Ambystoma > Ambystoma mexicanum. Next base: position 849,552,929 of record NC_090936.1, on the reverse strand, counting down.
GTTAAAGACAAGTGGGAGAGGGATCTACACGCCCCATTGATGATAAAACATGGGAACAGTATTGCTCGCTCACCAAAAAGGTATCCTTAAATGCTGGTCTACGTTTAATACAGTTTAAAATTTTGAATAGGCTGCATTACACTCCGGCTAAAATAGCCAAATTCACGATGGATGGGTCGGGTGAATGCCCTAAGTGTAGAGCACCCCAGGCTGGAGCATTACACATGTACTGGGAGTGCCCGGTGGTGGCGGGCTTCTGGAGGGAGGTGGCACAGATGTTAGAAGAAATTACACAGGTTCCCCCTATACTAACCCCACAGAAATACCTATTTGGCGATATAGGTAAGTGGTCTGAAAAGATCAGGAGACTGTCCAACATCTCATGCGCAGTGGCCAAAAAGTGCATTTTACAAAACTGGAAAAGTACTGGGCCACCGAGCATGAAACACTTCCTTCGAGAGCTAACATATGTAAACGAATCAGAGGAACAATTTGTCCTCACCCAGCTGTATGGGGCCCCTTCAGAATGTACCTATGTGACATGTTTTCTGATGATGAGGAGACTGATTAAGCTTCAATATTCAAATGTGATATGTATAGTATAACTGCTGTAACTATGAACGTGAGGTGATAAGTGCTGTGTATCTTGTGTGACCGCTAATAATAAAAAAGGTTTTTAAAAAAAAAGAAAACAATGGGCTCGGTCATCTGTCGACACAGCTGATCAAATCCAACCAACATTGGGAGTCGAACAAAGGAGCATTGAGCCACAGGAATTGACTATGTTAATACATGAAGTGGAAGTTTTGGTGCACACCTCAAAAAGTAAGGCAGAGTTGAAACAAGGAGGTGCAAAGAAAAAAGGAAAATTGCATCTTCACCGTCTGTAGTAAGGAAAATCATCCGGAAAAAACAGCACATCGTAACCATCTCTGATCCTCCAAAGGGGGGAAGAACAAGGCACGAGGAGCTGTACCTGTGGCTGTCTTGCGAGGCCAGAGGAAAAGAGAGTCCACAGTTGTCACAAATATTTTAGCAAATGACAAGTTGAACTGCGTGGCCCGCTGGACAGATGTTTATGGCCTGGCCGTTAAAAGACATTTGAAGCCAATTGCAGCTCAGTTGCCCGAAATATGGAATGTTGCCTCACACGGAGGCTCCAGTGATAAAAGGCTAGGCCTGAGAAATTATTATATGGAGAACTCTCAGATGATTGATGCACAGGAGTCCAGTGTGAGCGAATTACTCTGACCAGGCTCCACAAAAGGAAAGGAATGAAGATTGTGAAACGCAGACAGCTGTACAACAAAACAAGGGTCTATCAATGTTGGGGAGGGATATCAAATTAGAGGAGATCCGCCGTCTATCCAGTCGCCCCTTTTTTGATCGAATGACTGTAATGAATCTATTCCACCATATACCAGCACTTCGAAATATCAAGCGAAAGGACATTAACCAATTACCTCTGCCAGATGTATATAGTGCCACGAACTGGGTTATAATGGAGTTCACCACACCAGCAATAGTAGCTTTATTAAGACTTCATCAGACCAATATAGTACATATGGGGTACCAGCTTACTGTCTGCTGGAAGCAGAATACCTTTAGTCAGGAGATTAACTATGAGCGCGGTGTGGGAACTCCATTTATTGGTAAACAGTGCCCTTTTGATGCAAAATATTTGGACCCCTGCATAGGATTACACTGCTCGCTAAATCCAAAACAAGGCCCGTAGATACTAGAAGCAGCCAAGCAGCCTGGGCATTGGAATCTTTCAAACAGATTGAAATCAACCAGTCGTGAAAGACAGGGAGCTCAGTTCATTTTAAATGGGCTTCCTGGAATTCACAAGGTTTTAATTCTTTCTTGACAAATCCAATCTCGTCTTAAAAGTGTTGACTTCATTTGATGCGTTCTTGTTACAGGAGGCTTGGCTAGTGGATTATTTTTTTCTTGATGGTTTTAATATCATTTGTAGTCCAGCGATGCAAAATATATGTGACGGACCGATTGGAGGCCTGGCCATAGGGGCAAAAGTCACTTTATCTTTAGAAAAATTGTCTATAGGGAAAGAATTACCTTATGTACTTTTTATTGTCATACAGTATAGGAGGCATTTCCAGATACCACTTCTACTCATGAACATATATAAACCCCTGAGTAATGGATATAATAGCGTGTTATATAAGAATGTGACCAATACATTAGACCACTGGTACGATCGCCTGACGAGGGGGCGAGGGATCATGGTGGGGGACTTCAATTAACACATTTTTGGGCAAGAGGGTGTCTCGCCTGATATAGACACCATTAAACAGCCTCTGCCATCAAACAGAAGAGAGCCCATTGGCAAAAAAGGAAGGAATTTGGTGTCTGGAGGTGTATAATCTAGTGTGTCTTAATTTGAAAGGGAAAACTAAAGGCACTATTGAGAAAACATAGACTAATGGGAAGATTGCTACCTGTATTGATTACGTTTTTGTTAGCCAAGAAATGTGGCCATGTTGTAATCCTTTAACTCTACTCCAGACTAATCTTAGTGATCACTTGGTAATCACATGGAGCTACACTACAGAAACGAGGAGTGAACCAGTACCCAGAAAGTTCTGTGCAGGGGTGGTGGTCAACAATCAGGGGAACTGTATTTGCTGGACGAATACAAACATTGTGAGACTAAACTCTCCTTTTCAGAAAGATTTTTCATTATTTGTGAAGAGTTTGAATGACTGTGATTGGGATCTGAACAAAGTACTGATAGACCTTTTTGATAGATTGAATTTGCACGGGGTGAGTAGGGGGAGAAACAGGCCATTAAATGGTACTTTTGATATGGAAATCTTTCCAAAAAAAGAGTATATTAAGAAAAGAGCGAGCAAGACTTAAGAAGCGGGACGATCTCTGTAAAACAATGTGCCTGGCCTACTCTAAGACATTGAACACAAAATATAAAAATGGGATTAGGCAACATCGTAGTTCCCTCTCTAGTGCAAATTGGAAAAACATGTTTGACCTACTGCACACAAATGATGCAAAAAAAATCTGGTCTTTTTTAGGTCCTTTTTGGCAGGGGAAACGGTACTTGAACTCAACCCCATTAAAGAGAAAGTTTGGATAACGTACCTGGGAGAGCTATATTATGATCCCAAAATAGAAGAGGCTATGCTGACACATGGCCCAAAGAAAGGGGGAAAACATAATGACTTTGAAGCTGCAGATATTGAAGCGGTAATTAAAAAGCTAAAAATATCTAGGGCCCCTGGTCGGGATGCTGTGCAAAGCGTAGTATATAAATCTAATCCCTCGTTTTGGGCAGAGATTCTGGCCCAATGGTTTGATAGGATTATGGCATGGGCAGAGATTCCAGACATCTGGCGGGAATCTATCTTAGTCCCCGTATACAAAAAGGGTGGAGAAGCCAAACCTACTACAGAGTCCTTGCAATGTTTGATATGAGTGCTAAGATCTTTGCAACATTGTTACTGGCTAAATGGGCGGAGGAGACAGGACATCTGTATAAATGTCAAACGGGTTTTTCGCAAATTGCATAGCACAATACACAACAACTGAGTACTGCAATATATAATTGAGGACACTAAACATTGTGGAGGAAACTTACATATGTGCTATGTGGATCTTTCAAAGTCGTTTAAGACTGTACCCCGTCAGAAACTTTGGAATAAGCTCATGGGGTGGGGTTTGGACCCAGTGTTACTGCATTACTTTAAGGCCTTGTACAGCAACACGGTAGTATCATTACGGCTATCACAAGAGGGGAATTGAATGCGTCAGGTTCCGACTAATGTCGGATTAAAGCAGGGATGTGTGTTGGCACCCCTCCTACACATTATGTATACGTCAGATTTTGATTTGTTTCTGACTGACGTGAGGAATTTTCCCACTCGGAAAGGCAAAGAACCAATCCCCTGGCTAATGCATGCGGATGATACAATACTAACAGATTATACGCCTATTGGTCTCCAGTGTAGCCTTGATGCACTGACTCGCTATGCTAGGGAGGACAACCTGTTAATGAATTCTTCTAAAACTAAAATTATGGTGTTTGGAAACAGAGGAAAAGGGTCAGGCTCCTTTATTTGGAAGCTTAATGATATAAAGCTTGAAGTCTGCAACCATTTTACGTATCTAGGGATCCCGATTAATTTGGCACCTGAGATCTCATACTATGGGGATTATATTACTCCCTGCATTTTAAAGAAATGGTACCTATTGCAACAGTACATTGCTAATGTGGCGGGAAATAACATGGAAGGTGCTGTAAAAATCTACAAGAGCAGCATTGTCCCTGTCTTAATATATGGAATGGAACTGCTCTCAGCCAGATATTTAACTTTTTTGGTTAAGCTGGAAGGAAACATCCTTAAATCTATGTTAAATGTCTCAAAGGGAACTCTGATAGAAGCAGTACCATCTGAAACGGGCCTTCGTTCTCTTAAGGCACATTGGTTTTTAAAGCATTGCAAGCTGTATTGCTCTCTTGTGACCAGAACAAAAGAAGATAATACGCTAATGGTGCTAATGTCTAAAAGACTACAAGTAGAACCCCTGAACCCTTGTCTAAGCTGCTTACATAAGGAGCTATGTGAACATTGTGACAATATAAACTTCCCCTTCGAGGAGATATCAGAGATACCTGCTTAGGAGAGGCAGCTTAAGAAGAAGACCTGGGCAAGGGATAAAGTAGAATGAATGCAAAACCTTTCCAAGAAAAGAAGATATTGGGAATGCACCCTACAGGGTTTTACAGTGGATAGGCCAGCTTCCTACCTGTTGAAGCCATGTAATGGGAAAATGAGGGAATATATCATCTTTGTTCGTTTAAATATTCTACCTACATATGAATATACAGGCAGTTGGACAGATGTCCCCTCTGAAGATCGTAGGTGTTGACTGTGTCCGAATTCTGTTGAATCGCCCGGCATATATTGACGCAATGCCCCAAGTTAAAATCACAATATGAAAAGGCTTATGCCTCCATGGTAACAGAGATTGTTAACAGAAGGAAATCAATTTTGGAGCACCCTATTTGGTGCAACTTCACAGCCGCTAACGTGTGCAGACTTCTATGTATGGATTGAGGCGGTAAAATTGCTCTTGAATAGTAAAGTAGAGAGTTTATGAGTGGCCTATTAAGACTGGTGTTATAACTTAATGCGCCCTCCCAGTAGGAGATGGAATGAGATGCTTTAAATTGTTTTAAATGGTGTATTTTCTGGATGAAATTTGATTGTCTTTTAAAGACTGAAATGTATGTAGCTTATTATCACTCTATTCAAGGATTGTCTAATTTTAAATGGTTTTGTGTGCTTAAGGTTCATATCTTTGTAACCAAATGCACAATAAAAAAATAAAAATAAAAATATATTTTTTTTCATGTCTCCTGTGGCAGATTCAGATACTGACAGACACATTCACTATTAGTACTCCCATTTTGAACATTACAAAGAGAATTCCATTGTCTGTTTTCTGCCCAAAATTGTTAGCCTTTTTTCAGATTTCTAAAGCCTGGACATCATATGTTTGGCCATGCCTAGGCTCAGTGGCCTTTATCACTCTGCATGCACACCACTGCCGGCCACGGTGTGCCCTCAGTATAAGCCCAACAGGTATTCCCCAGGCCCAGTGATACTAGCTGCATTGCTTGCTGAACATGGCCTGTGGCCAAGTAATGCAAGACAGTATGCCCTTTCATCTACCTCTCTTTCAAGTTTGATATACATCTGTACTGAGGATTTTGTGCTAAAATCTTCCCAACCCTCAATTGCCTGGACAGAACTTTATGAAACTTTACTGAAATATAGTTAGATGCATATGATGTTTTTAAAGTTTCATGATATTCCTTCAATGTGTACCAAAGATATAAGACTCATATAATTCTTTTCTGGTATGGTCAGGGTTACAAAATTAAGAAATTTTTCACATGTGCATTCAGAAATGTTATGTATCTGATTGCGTATGAAATTCCCCGGGGGGCTACATTGCCAAAAATGGCCAGCAACTGCATAAGCAGATGAATCTCCACAGGCAATGCCTTAGACAATGGATCACACCCTCAATGGCTTTAAAATTGCAGTGCTGAAAGGTAACTGTAGGTAACTGTAGGATAGAAAATACATAAAACAATATGTGACTACAAACACAGGCATATCTTCAATACACTGGAAAATGGTTTAAAAAGACATTGCGACTTCATGAGTCACTATCCCAAATAACACATTTCCATTCTTGCACACATAGAGGACCAGAGGACACAAGAGGTAGATCTGTTATTTACTATAATATTTTCTATGACTCTTCATTGACACCTGATTGACACATCACAAGCCCCTATAAGGCAATGGCCTGTTGCTGGTCTCACTCCTGCCCAAGCCCTCCCAGAGCTTTAAAAGCACTGCCCCACAGGCTTCCTAGAGGCCAATGAGTGCTCCTGTCCTATGTAAGGTTGCCTTTTTTCACTCAGATGTAGAGAAGCATGCTCTCAATATGGCATTACCCTGTTCACACCAGTATTCACAAGTCAAAGGCCCAGAACTTTACTGATTGTTCCCCCCTCCCTATTGACATTCTAGAGGAACAAGCCCCACACATGGATGACTGTCCCACCACAAATCTCTCAGCCAGGGCTCAGCCTGACAAGTGGCTTGCTCTATTTTGGTCTGACCAACCTTTTAGTGGCAATACTGAAAATGTGACAAACAGCCTGAGTACTTTTCTGAATTAAGGCTTTTTTCCTGCTGAAGACATGGCTCTACACAACCAACAGATGGTCACCAAATTCCAAAACACCCACTTAATGCTAACTCTGCATTTCTTATGGTTGCTGCGTCTCATGGCAACTGGCTTTTTCTGGTGCCGTTGATCCTCTTAAATTCAGTGGGCTGAATGGTCTGTTCTCAGGCAAGATTCCGGACTTGCTAGAGGCCCCGAAAAGGGTCATTTGGGACCTCCTTTGGTGGACCCACAAAGAGAACTTGATGGCAGGAGAACCTTTTTGAAAACTATGGCCGAGGCGAATGTGGTTACGGACGCCTCATTGAAGGGCTGGGGTGCTCATCTGAACAAACTGACAGTGAGCAGTCTATGGTCCCTGGTGGAGATCAACTCCAAATAAACTTGTTGGATCGGATGGTCTCTTGCCTTTTATACAGGGGAAGAATGTTCTGATCGTGAGGGCCAACACAGTGGCCATGCACTAAATTAACAGGAGAGGTGGTATATGGTTACTCCCCCTCTACAGTGAGGCAATGTAGCACTAGTTTGGGGCATTACAGAACAAGGTCTCCTTGTCAGCAGTTTACTAAGCTGGAATTCGGAACTTGACGGTGGATGCCTGTTAGGCAGAATCCTGTGCAGTTCCCTTAGGGGGCACTACAGAAGATTAAGACTACAGGTATATGCAAGAAATGCCCTTTGGTATCAGTCTGTACCACAACGATTTAGTTGGTAGCTGTGGCTAAGCAGTCAGACTTATCTCAAGAGGGAGATGAGCAGTATTCAGGGTTTACACAATAGGACTACAATACTATGGAACAAGGAAACACTGACCAAAGCTTGGTATCAAAAAGAATATATATTTATTTTATACACTGTGATGTTCACACACAAATCACTATTCATAAAGCAAGTTAAAACAGTCTGGAAAAGTATACACAACTCCCTATTTAAATTGTAGACAAGTTTGAGCAAGAGTGAAAACTGAGCAAAACGGCACAGTGTAAACTAAGCAGAAATGGCACTCTAACAATTTCTTCAGAGGGAGGCAAAGAACAAGTTATACAGGTTTAGCCTCTTAAACACACCAGCAACACTTCCCAATTGGATTGTAAGCAAGGCAGCACTTCGAAGGGATTGTGTCCTCCGACGTATTCCTTATCTATGATATTTGTATCTCCAGCTTGCTGGCCTCGGAAACATTTTTCCCAGTAGAGGGCGCTGTGCGTCGACGTCCGTCGAGTAGGTGTTCCTCGACAGCCACCGTATCGACGCCGACGTCATCATGCCTATAAATGGCCACGCGCAGCGTCTGTTGCTCAGTTCCTTTTTTGCGCGGTTTGTGTGCCTCGGAATACCGTTGCTCAGTTCGTCAGTCGAAATATATTCATATTTCCTCGAGAAAACCGACTCGTACTTGATGGCTTCCTCCTCCGACCCGACGACTCCTCGGTCCGGTTTAAAAAAATGCCGAGACTGTGGGAAGAAAATGGCGTTGACGGATCCTCACAGGATCTGTTTGTGGTGTCTGGGAATCGAACACCAGTGTTCGGAGTGTGAGGAATGCCTATCCATGACGGCGAAAAGCCTTGAAGGAGCGTAAGGGGAAGCTCGAGAGAGGTAAGTCAGTTTTAACTTCCTCGAAAGTTTCCACGGTAGAGTCGAGACATTCGTCTCCTCACCGTTGAAAGCATTCTCGGTCTAGGTCTCAAAGTGGCTCCCACCACTCGTCGAGGTCTAGACACTCGAAAAAGAGACGTAGAAGATCTCCTTTGTTGTCGTCTTCTAGTTCCCCTGAAAGAGTAAATTGCCCCACAAAACACAGCTCTCAGGCTGAGTGGGAGGAATTCAGAAAAAAGATGCTAAGCGTCTTTGAGAAAGCGGCCTCGGCCCCCTCGAAGTCAGCTGAGGGTGATACCCCGGGTGAAAAGGCCAAAAAATCTAAACACTGCGAGTCGAAGCACCCGGCGAAAGAGTCGACCCGAAAGCGCCATGTGCCATCGGGAAGTAAAGCATCTTCGACGCCATCGTCGAAAGCCCCTTCGAAGCATAGATCGGCGCCATCGACGCCGTTATCGAAGGGTTCTTCGACGCATCCGTTGATCGAGTCGACGCCGGCGTCGACGCCGACATCGACGCCGATAAAAGAAAAACCCACGGCTACTCCACAGCCATCGGTTACACCGAGAGCCTCCGACACGACGTCGAGAACGTCGTCGACATCCTCGAGCAGGATTCTGATCCTCTCGAGTTCTTCGAGGCCTCTTCCAGTTTTCTCAACGCCTTTGTCGGCGCCTTCGAGGATTTTTACATCAGCGTCGACGACATCGACCTTTTCAAGGCCACTGATGATGGATCCCTCTCCTTTAGAGATGGGTTTTATACCATTTCACAGGCCAGAGCATCCTCCCTTAACTATAATTTATGAAGAAAGGGAAGATTCTGATCAAGAAAGGCCTTTTGGACTGCAGAGGACCACATCACCTGAACCAGAGACTTTTGCCTCTGATGAAAGAAGGTTGAAAGACCTTCAGGATGCATCACAGGAAGCAAGTGGCCTCGACACTTCCCCAGAAGTGGAATTTGTCAAACCAGACCCAGGGGAACATGCTGAAACCCCTTATAGAACCCTCAAGAATTATGGAGTTCATGGGTTGGTCTGCGCCTTCACCTGTTTTTCAACAGGATGACCTCACAGATATTCTGGATAAAGGTCCACGGGAGGATCCTGTGGTTCCCTTTCATTCTGCTTTACAAAGAAAGATTTTAACTAACTGGGAAACTGCTGAAGTTGTCCCTGCGGTTAACAAGAAGTTGTCAGCGAAATATAGGGTATCTGCTGCTGACCCTGAATACCTATCTAAGCACCCTACTCCAGAGAGTCTGGTGGTCCAGGCTGCAACTTCATCTTCATCAGGCAGTACATCTGCATACCCCACTGCTCCACAGGATAGGGATGATAAAAAATATGATGCCATGGCTAGGAAAGTCTTCTCGGCCTGTAGCATGGCTTTAAAATCTATTAATGCGACTTTTACGCTCGCTAGGTTCAGCCACACTCTTTTGGGAGTGTGCTTCATCAGCGGCTGACTGCCTCCAGGAAGGAGAAGAAAGGGACGCATTTTTAAATATCATCAGAGATGGTAAAGATGCAATGTGTGAGTCCCTTCAAACTGGCATTGATTCTGCTGACAGTATCAGCAGGGCCATGGCGGCAAGTACCACAATCCGCAGGCATGCGTGGTTGAGAAAGTCCGGCTTTGCTTCTGACGTACAGGCCAGACTTTTAAATATGCCGTTTGACGGCTCTTCCCTGTTTGGTAAAAAGGCGGATGACAGTTTGGAAAAACTGCAAACATCTAAAGCAGCAGCCAAGTCACTAGGAGCTGCAATCCGCCAAATTAATTTTCGTCCCTCAGGATCCTCTTGGAGAGGAAGGTCCTTTCGCTATTATTCCTCATATGGAAGAGGCAGAGGATGGCGGGCTCAAAGAGGCCAAGGAAAATTTACCCGTGGTGGACGGGGTAAAGGAAAGAAAACCGCATCAGCAGGAGCAGGAGCCGCTTTACCTTCGGCAACTGCATCAGCCGCTCCCAAACCACTCTGAGGTCTCCCATCACAAGACACCTGTAGGGGGCAGGTTAACTCACCATCTGACAGAATGGCAGGCTATTACGTCAGATGCTTGGGCATTGGAGACAGTTGCCCAAGGTTACTGCCTGCCTTTTCTACGCATCCCTCAGAGCCATCCACCGGGGAACAGCTCTCTGAAAGTGCCGGATCCGCTCCTCTTGCTGGAAATTTTAGACCTGCTAGAGAAAGGTGCCATAGAACCGGTACATGTAGCGGACAGGAACAAGGGCTGGCACTCCCCCTACTTTCTCATACCAAAGAAAGACGGAGGACTGAGACCCACCCTGGACTTACGAGAATTGAACAAGTTCCTCGGGAAGGAGAAGTTCAAGATGGTAACTCTCTCTCATATCCTTCAGGCCCTCCAGCTTCAGGACTGGTTGGTATCTCTGGACCTTCAGGATGCTTATTTCCATGTGCCAATCCATCCCAAGCACGGAAGTACCTGAGGTTCGCAATTGGCAACTCTCATTATCAATTTCGAGTTCTGCCATTTGGGCTGACCTCCGCCCCGAGGGTCTTCACCAAGCTAATGTCGGTTGTGGCTGCAAGTCTAAGGAGGGAAGGGATTCACGTCTACCCCTACCTGGACGATTGGTTGATCAGAGCAGTTTCTTCGGAACAAGCTCGGATCCAACTAGATTATGTCTGCCACTTCCTTCACAAGCTGGGCTTCTCCCTCAATTTACAGAAGTCACAGATGATACCATCACAGAGACTCCAGTTCGTTGGAGCAGTCCTGGACAAGTCCCTGGGAAAAGCCTCGCCACCAGAGGTGAGGGCTCAAGATATTCTGCAGATGGTCACCAGGTTTCAAAATGCCCAACGTCTCCCAGCCTACGACTTTTTGAGGTTGCTAGGCCTCATGGCATCCTGCATATCCCTTGTGCCAGAGGCTCGCCTGAGAATGAGATCCCTTCAGTGGGCACTGAGGACTCAGTGGTCACAATTCTCAGGGAGGATGACAGATCTCCTCCGGATTCCGGACAAGGTAGCCCACGACCTTCAATGGTGGGCCTCTCCAGAGAACATCTTGAAAGGAGAACTGTTTTGATAACCATGGCCGGAGATAACAGTAGTCACATATGCCTCACTCATGGGGTGAGGAGCCCATGCCAACGACTTGACCATCAGCGGTCGTTGGTCTCCATCGGAGTCCAGACTACACATCAGAGAGGCACTGAAGGCTTTTCTGCCGTCTGTACGGGGGAGAAACGTCCTGATAATGACGGACAATACAGTGGCCATGCACTACCTCAACAAAAGAGGAGGCGTAGGGTCACTGCCACTGTGCATAGAGGCGATGCAGCTCTGGTTTTGGGCAATTCAGGAAGGAATCTCTCTATCGGCAATTCACCTTGCCGGAGAGAAGAACTTGACAGCGGACGCTCTGAGCAGGCAGAACACAGTCTCCCACGAGTGGGAGATAGCTCAGGAAGTCCTTCAAGAGATCTTCGCCCTTTGGGGAACCTCTCAAGTGGATCTGTTCGCCACCGGTATCAACAGGAAGTGCGACAGATTTTGCTCAAGGGAATTTCCCCCGAGAGGAGCTCTAGGAGACGCGTTTGTAGTGGACTGGGAGTTCCCACTTCTGTACGCGTTTCCTCCGGTCCCTGTCATTCCTCAAATGATCAGGAGGTTGAGAAGGTTTCAGAAGACCATGATCCTAATTGCCCCGGATTGGGCCAGGAGAACGTGGTACCCGGACCTTCTGGACATGTCCATCCATCCTCCAATTCGTCTACCGTACAGAGAGCATCTTCTCTCGCAGAAGGGAGGTCAGGTTCTCCATCCAGCCATCAAGACCCTCAACCTTCACGCTTGGTATCTGAAAGGTTGAGGTACAAGGATTGGGACCTTCCAGATGACGTCATGGAGGTTTTGCTTTCGGCCAGAAGGCCAGCAACTAAAACTCTATACCGCTGCCGTTGGAATAAATTTTGCAGCTGGTGCAGAGAAAAGAATATCGAACCCTTTTCATGTGGTACACCTGCGGTGTTATCCTTCTTACTTTATTTGGCAAATTCAGGCCTTCATGTTGGCACTATTAAGGGCTATCTCGCAGCGCTATCGATCTTTAAACGCACTGCAGAGGAGCCATCGTATTTCAAAATTCCATTGGAAATACAATACCTGAAAGGTCTAACTAATGTTTACCCTCCAAGACCATTCCAAGTTCCCTTATGGGACTTAAATCTAGTTTTAAACTTCCTAAAGGGTGCTCCTTTTGAACCACTCCACTCTTGTTCATTGAAGTTTCTCACCCTCAGAACTGTTTTATTGGTAGCATTAACATCTGCTAGAAGGGTTAGCGAGATACAAGCCCTATCTTGTAAACCTCCTCATACAATTTTTCACAAGGACAAAGTCGTTCTACAGGTGAAGCCTAACTTCCTCCCAAAGGTAGTTTCTGAATTTCACATTACTCAGAAGATGACTTTACCTTCATTCTATCCTCCTCCCCATCCGAGGAAAGAGGTAGAGAGACTACACAGGCTGGACCCTAAGCGAGCCTTGAGTTTTTATATCAGTAGACTTGCTAAAATTAGACAAGCAGACCAACTCTTTGTAGGTTACGCAAGACATAAATTGGGATTACCAATAACCAAACAAACCATCTCCAGATGGATTATTTTAGCCATTCTGGAATGCTACAAACTGGCAGGGAAAGAGCCCCCTCAAAATCTAAGGGCTCATTCGACCAGGGGTATTGCAGCCTCCTCAGCTCTTCAAAGAGGGGTACCAATTAGAGACATATGAGCGACTGCCACATGGTCGTCCGCACATACCTTTACCAAATTTTACAGCCTGGATTCCTCCTCTAGTCAAGAGACTAGATTTGGCAAAGCTGTGTTACACTCTGTTCATTCTTAAAGAGTAATATGGCATCTCTTACTCCCGCCTCCAATCACATACCACTGCTATGGGAGTCTATCATAGATAAGGAATACGTCGAAGGACACAATCCCTTCGAAGAACAAGTTACTCCTTACCTGGTAACGTTCTTTCGATGGGATGTTCCTCCGACGTATTCCTTATCGCCCCTCCCATCCATCCCCGCAGTAACATTTCCCTTGTGGTTGCAGCTTACGCTCCTTCAAGGGTAGTAACCATTCATGCAATAACTACCTTACTCTACAAAATGGAACTGAGCAACGGACGCTGCGCGTGGCCATTTATAGGCATGATGACGTCGGCGTCGATATGGTGGCTGTCGAGGAACACCTACTCGACGGAGACGACGCACAGCGCCCTCTACTGGGAAAAACATTTCCGAGGCCAGCAAGCTGGAGATACAAATATCATAGATAAGGAATACGTCGGAGGAACATCCCATCGAAAGAACGTTACCAGGTAAGGAGTAACTTGTTCTTTAGCATCAACAGTACTTTGGTGAAAACCGAGCAAAATGGCACTTCAGCAATATATAAAGGGGAAGGAAAGGTGGTTATAAGAGTTTTAGGTGCACCAACACATTTCTTGATGAGAAACAATCTAGTGAAGGCAGTTGTAACAGATTTAGGCAGATTCAAGACGCTTGTGCCAGAGTCATTGGTACAAGGCAAAGTGCCTAGGTTCAAAATGTTCTACTAGCTGCAGTCAAGTCTTTGTTAAACAATTGAAAAGGCGGTTGCAGGACGTAGAAAGATAATGTTAGATGAAAAGGCGGCCAGCCCAGAAGGTAAGTAAAGGATTTAAAACACCTTTAGCAATACCCAACGAAATGGGAGGCCTGGTGGAACAATGTACCTTGAAAGTGGAAGAGGCTCCTGCGGTGGCGGTAGTTCCTGGCAGTTCCTGCAGTTCGGGAGATCCAGCAGAGGAAGAGAGGCTCTCGTCGTGGAGGAAGGTTCGAGTTACTGCACTGCCCAGGGATGAAACCAGCCGCGGTGATGCCAAAACAGAATAAAAGGTACGCTCTTTTAAATTGCGGTCGTGGTGGACGGGTGCTTGGCTATCCGGTCTCCTAGTGCTTGGCACTGGCAATTCGACCAAGGCAGGTCCTGGAAGGTGATTGGCGAACTGGTTGGCCGCACCAGCTCAAGGGAAGAAGACTCTTGCAGAGGAAGATCTTCTCAAGTCGTTGGAGAAAAGTGGTGAGGATCTGCAGCAGGGCTTCACCGGTGGTTCAGTCGTTGCAGATGTCTTCAGCTTCTCTCCTCTTCGGTTTCTTAGTTCCAGTGGCGACGTCTTGCCCTCCAGTTCTCAGGACCCTGCTTTTATGCAGCAAGACCCCCATTCATATAGCCTAGCTGTCACTCACACAGTGGGGTGGCTCTCCTGGTGGGAGAATCCCCCAGCCTATCAGGCAGAGTGTGACTTGGGTTGCCTAGGTAACCCTGTCCAGGGTGCCTATTGCCCCTCCCACACATCCTGTCTACCCCAGACTGAGTGGCGCCGTGAGGAGGGTTTCTGTGCAGAAGCCCGCCAAAAGGACGAACAAAGGATCCCTGACTTGGGTTAGGATTATAGAGAAAGACACGAGAAAGAAATATTATTAAAGTTCTGGCAATAAAAACCTATCGGAGTAAAGTTAATATAAAAATAAACCGGCGGTATGTCAGAGGCTATCAGTAAAAGTGGTAGCCTCGAACAATGGGAAAATCCCATAGGAAAATATTTGCGGTCGAATATTTACGGTAGTAACCACTGCCACTAGCCAGAAATTTTGGAGAGAGGGACTGGACGGTATCCTCTCGAAAATGAAAACCAGGGAAAAACTATTAACCCTTTCCAGTACTTCCATATTAAAATGGGTTGCACTGGTTTTGTTCATAACTATTGACTAGTAAAGTCAATGGTAACTTTACATACCCTGGGAGACAGTAGTCAGTCCCAGGGTATGGAGTCTATGTTTGGGGGTCGCTACGACACCCCTGTGGTATGGCACGGAGGGTGCTGTGTACAACACATGCTAAAAAGATGATACCTATGAGCGTGAGAAAAACCCCATAGACCATAAGCACACAAAATAGCCTAAGACACACATCAGCAATATGTCTAAGAGTGGGAAAAAAGAGTCTCACTCTTAGTAGGAGAAAAAAAGAAACCCTTCAAATCCAGCAAAGCTGCTGGGGGACTCTATAGGTAAGGGAAATTAGCACTAGAAGAGAATTCTCCCCAACACGGGCTAAACCTTAACCAGCATTGAGAATAGTACTTGGGTGTCTTGTGAGCTGATTGGCTCCACCAACTCAAAGGAAGAAGCCATCCTTGAAGGAGCTTCTCTGTCGAATGGAGATCTGGCGATTTGGAGGTGCAGCAGGGCTGCACAGGGCAAACCAACGGTCCAGTGATTGCAGCAGCGGTCCTCTTCCAGCTCGTCTTTGGTTCTTTCGTTCCAGTGGCTGACTCTTCCTTCCAGTCCTGAAGACTCGCCTTTTAAGCAGTTTTATCCCATTCATTCCAGCCTAGCTGTCACTCACCCAGCAGGCTGGCTGTCCTTGCCGGACAGTCAGCCAGCCAATCACGCCAGAGTGCATTTGGGTCTCCTAGGAGACCAAGCACAGGGAGTTTCGGGCACCTCCCTCACTTCCTGCCCACCACAGACACTCAGACGCCAGGGGCGGACTTCAGTCCTGAAGCCCACCAAAGGCTCTCAAACAAAGGGACCAAACCTAGTTTGGCTTGCAGTTAAACACCAGATCCACCTTTCCACAAAGAAACGGCGAAAAAAGATGACCAGAGTCTGTTTTTACAGAGGGTTTCTTGGGCGCCATATTGAAAAACATGGTGGACCCGATTTTTAGCTACCTGTGTTTGCGGTCGGGAAAAATCATGGTAGTTCATTATAAAACCACTGCCACCAGCCATTTCAATAGGAAAGGGTAGCTTTTGACAGCTACAAGAGTGTTTAGACATAGGGGATACTAAGTAACCCCTCCAGCACTCTATAGGAAGATAGTGTGTGCTGGGTCTATGAATTTAAAAAGACTAGTTAAGTCAATTTAACTTTACATTCTCTGGGGAACAGTAGTTCATCCCAGATAATGTATTTAAACCTTGGGAAGTCCAAAGGACACCCCTCTGCCACTGCACTAAAGGTGCTGTGTGACACAACAATAAAATGTTGATGCCTATGGAGTTATCTAAAACTCCATATCCAAAGAACACAAGAGTAAAACACACCTCAAAATACATGAGAGAGTGGGGAAAAAAGGCTCACACTCTCTCCAGGGAAAAGAACAAGTCCTCAAAATCCAGCAAAGTCAATGGGGGTCTCTAAGGTGAAGGGAATAAGCATATTTCTGAGAATTCTCCCTAACAGAGGTGATGCTTTTGTTCAGAAGGCTGGCAACAACGACACTGCTGGTGTGGGGCTGAAGGTATTGCTCCTTCTGTGTCAGACTTCAAAGGTTCTGTTGTTCCTGTTGCATCTTGCTAAGCAGGGTTTAGAGGTTGCAGCAGTCAAGCGCTGTTAGGCGGTGCTCTCCATCTTCAAGTGCCCATCCGACCAGGGATCTTTTTACTTGTGTCTGCACAGTATTTGGTCATTGCATCTAATGCCATTCCATCGAAATGTTTCCATCTAAAATATTTCCATTGATTGCATATTTTTGGGGGGTAAAGGGTAAATTTTTGTTTAGGTGCATTATAAAGGGTAAAAAACAGGTGTTGGCAGGAGGGGGCCCCCCAAACCCCGCCGCAAAAAATGCATTTGATGCACATTTTTTAGATGGAAAAAATTTGATGCAAATGCATGTCGATGCAAGGAATTCGATGAAATGACCATAAACCTGTCTGTACATAGAGAGAGTGAGCTCCAATGCTCTTGGGTAAACCACTTTTCATGATCTTCTCAAGGGTCTTCGGTCACACTCAGAGTATGTCCCTCGTTATTGCCTAAGGCAGTGTCTGAGTTTCACCTTACTCAAAAAATCTGCTTAGCAACTTTCTATCTCACTCATCCAAAAAGAAGGAGTGCTGGAAATGGTTTTTAGTATAATGTCAATGGGATTTTTCTCTTCCCTCCTCCGGTAATTTGGTACTGCTATGGGAGTCTATGGGGAGGAAGTATAGCTCAGGGGCAGCTCATTTGTCGAGGAAGCAAGACAATGCAGTGCAACACAGGTTTGAATCCTGATCCCATGCTTATAAACCACTCGCTGGTATTACACGCATTATAAAAGAACAATTATAACTATCTAAAATGAGGAATCCGTGTAAGGACCAATTCCATTAGATTATCTCCGGTAATGCTCTTTCTGATGGATGTCCCTTCCACACAAATATAATTGTTCTTTTATAACACGCTCAATACCGGACACCAGTAAGTGCGAGACCGGGATTCGAACCTGTGTTGCTGTGCGTTGTCTTGCTTCCAAGAAAAACACTCCCGACTCACATATTCCTCATCACTCTTCCATCCTACCCTGCAATCAGAGAGCTCTCTCCCTGTTCCTTTTTCTCAATGCTTTCAAGGTCTACCTTCTGTGTTATACAATCCACAACACAAAAATTGAGAAAACCGAGGTCATGGGGCTATTTTACTTCTGCCGATGTCACGTCTAGCCTCGAATATGAAGAGTGCTTAAGAACCTCGACGTTAATGCCGGTGCCCTTGCTGTAAAAATGTTTCTGAGATCTGCTGCTGTAGGATAGTTTATCTAAAATGAGTGATCCATGGGAGGAACATCCATCAGTAAGAACAATATAGGAGCTAAGTAATTCTTTCTTTTATGCATTTTCAATGTGCACTACCAAGCAGTATTATTTGTACCACTATAACGCCTTTTTGGGAAACCTTATCCTTAAAATGGCTGCCCCTCATGGTTAAAGCCCGGTTCTTGGATGCATAGATTGTGTTGGCTGTCTTCCTCTCTTTTCAGGTAGTAAATGTCCGTATTTGGTCATGCACTTTTGCAGAGTTTTTTAAACACTTTCTTTTTTTATTATTGTTGTTACAACACACCGGAGCACATTAGCAGCGTTCCTGTAGCATTATGAACTTATACCATGCCCAAAAACAAAAGAAACCTCAACATAAAACAGAAACAGAAACAAAAGATAAACACTTGGTATAGTAAAACAGGGTTACAGAAATGTCAACCTTAGCAGAGTTATGCTGTGAAGGAGAACAACGTTCAGTCCACAGCATGGTTATCAGCCCTTACAGGTGTGATATGTCTGAGAGCTTTAGGAGAGGAGGGGAATGGGGGTTCCATCTATAACCAGGGATCAAAACACTTAAGGCGATGATGGGTATTATACCCATCCACTCATGGGGATTTATCATGCAACAAACGCAGCATGGCTAACAAGAGGGCCTTCCAAGCCACCTTGTTGTCCGAGGGATACCCACCACCAGGTACGAGTGCTCTGTACCATGCCGTTGTTTCTGCATCACTCCACCTCGCAAATATCTTTCTGCCATAAGCCATTGTTGGGTCCCGCCTGCCATCTCCAGGCCTTTGCCATGCATCTTTTGGCTAACAGGCAAGCCAGGTCCATAAACTTGTATGCATGTTTATATTTGTCAGGTCTAGGATACATCCCCAACAAGCATTCTGCCGGTTCCCAATTATATTGAGTGATCCCTGCCTGAACAAAAGTCTCCCTTATCTGATGCCAGAAGGACTGCACCTGTATGCAGCTCCAGAACATGTGTATCATATCTGCCCCAATTATTCCACACCATGTGCAGGTAGATGGTACTTCAGTACTGAGCTTGGCTATTCGGTTAGTTGTCATATATATGCTATACAGAACATTTAATTGGAGTAGGCAGATCTGGCGTTGCGCAAGACTTTTTTAACAAGGAATAAAGCAGGATCCTATTGGGCATCATCCAGTTCTCGCCCCAGGTCTCTGTTCCCTAAGTGCAGCCTTCCTTTTACTGACAGCGTTAAGTATGCATTCTTATAACCTAGAAACCGGATGCCTACCATTTTCGAGCTCATACATCAATGCCAGTAATACAGTCGGATCCGGTTCCCCAGACCAGGTTCCCCATTTTGTCTTTGCAATCACAGCCAGCCTCTGATACCATACGAATTGTCCCCCAGGAAGACATTCCACCCAGGTTAAGTCCTGCATATCCCTGAAAGCCCCTTCCCTGTACAGGTCTCCTCAAGTAGCGATTCCCCATTCCTCCCACCGTCTGGCCAACCCCAATTCCTCCGGCGCTGAACAAGTGTACACCGTGATGGGGAAGTTTGATGAGTATAAGTCTTCTATTTTCAGAACCTTCATTATCCTAGCCCGAATTCGATGTCCAAGTGTAAGAAATAAGCTGTGCTGACGTAAGCAACCCTCCTCAATCCAGAATGCTTCCTTTTGCCACGTAACAGGCCTGTTTCTGTGGTGCATTCGTCCGCCAGCCAGCAAGTTACATATTGGAGCTGCGCTGCCAGATAATAGAGCTAAAAGTGTGGATGTTGGACACCTCCGGCCCTATATGACATGCACAGGGTGGCTAAAGCTATTCTTTGCCTGCCCGGGTCCCATATGAACTCCCTGAGGATAACGTTCAATCAATCAGAAAAACTCTGCATGGATATAATAGTGCACATTTTCAAAGTTATAAAGGAGTCTCAGTAGGATTATCATTTTAACTAGTGCAACCTGTCCCATTAGTGATACCGGTAGTTTCTCCCAAATCCCTCTGGCTTATGTGCTATATTTATCCCCAGATATCAAAACGAATTAAGCTCCTATCGTAACCCCCAGTTCGGGAAGGCCCACGCGTCCCAACATCGTAGTCCCGCTAGGGGGAAAAGCCGCGATTTGTCCTTGTTGAAGGATATCCCAGATAATTTGGCAAAGTTGCTCAGTACCTCCAGAAAAATAGGCAAGTTATGTTCAGGCTCCTCCAAGTACAAGAGAACGTCTTCTGCGTACAGGGAAATAAGGTGTGGGCCACTCCAGCCACAGTGAATTCACTGTGTAAGAATACCGCTAGCGGTTCCAACGCCAATATTTATAACATGGGCGACAGTGGGCACCCCTGCCGTGTACTCCGTAGGCTATTCCATGTGCCAGACACCCATCTCCCAGATTTGACTCTAGGCTTCGGGTGTGTGTATAATGACTTCACCCACTTAAGGAATCCTTCTCCAATGCCGAAACCCTGCATTGCCATAAGCATCCACTCTCATTATACAGAGCCAAACACTTTGATTGCATCCAGTGATGCCACCACCGTAGGGACCTTACAGCCAGTAATCTATTACATAATGGAGGCGACGCAAATTCATAGAGGTATTTCTTCCAGGGACAAAGCCTTTTTGGTCCTGATGAACGAGGGAACCAATTACTCTTTGTAATCTGAGCACCAATATTGTCATCAACATTTTTACATCTTGATTGAACATGACTAAGGGACGTTAAGATTCACACAGCTCTGCAGGTTCAGCTGGCTTAAGAATGAGGCTTGTTAGCGCTTCTTGCATACCATTAGGAAGCATGACAGTGTCATATGCTTTGCTATACACTTTCAGCAGGACCGGTGCCACGACTGGCCTAAACGCCTTATAAAACTCTGATGGGAGTGCACCCCCACGCCGTCTTCCCAGCGGGCAGTAACGCCATTACCTCTGTTATCTCTTCCACTGTCAGAGGCAGGTCCAAGGTGGCTGCCTGCGCCGTGTTCCTCCTCGGTAGCTGAATTTTACCAAAGGCCATTGTCAGTTCTTCGGGGTCAACCAAGGACTTGTGTGCATATAGTGTATTATACAAATCACTGAAGACCCCATTTATAGCTGCCTATGATCACCAGAGGGCCCCACACTCATCTCTTATTTGTGTAATTGGGCGCCGTGGTTGTTCTGATTTGTACAGCCACGCCAACAATCTACCAGATTTGTCACCCTCCGTGTGCGCTTTCAGTATGTGTATGTTTTGTGATCAAAGTAGTGCAGTCTTTCCCATGCTTCCGTGCATTGGGCGCACAACGTGTATAACTGCATTTCGGTCTCAGAGTTCATGTGTCTCCTCGCTTCAAGGATCTGGATCTGTGCCTCAAGTATTTCCAGGTCCCCAAGCAATGTCTTTCTGATCCAACTGCACCAGCAATGACCTCCCCACTGACTACCACCTTCCGAGCTTCCCAAACCACCCCCCAGCCATCTACACTACCTATGTTGGTTTCAAGGTAACCACTAAGGGATTCTTCCAGTTTCTCTCTACAAATATCGTTAGATAGTACCTCCACTGACATGCGCCATAGGTGGATATCCGTTATGGGGCCACAAGGGGACCAACATACCATCAACAGGGATTGATCTGAGATAGTGCTTCCCATGTGCTCAGCTCCTGAAAAATCTGCTAGGTGCTCCGTGCTTACTAGTAGGTAGTCAATACGAGTATATACACCATGTGGGGCTGAATAATAAGAGCATCCCTGCCCATCCATGTACTGGTCCCTCCAAACATCCGTCATTTTTAGATACACTATAGTCTTGTTTAGGGCAAAGGAGGCTTGCAGTGATCTTGGCCAAGCAGAGTCAGACCTATCTGGGGGCGGGTCTCGGACCGAGTTAAAATCCCCCCCACCTCCAGATGAGCAAGGCATCTCTCATATAGCCCAGGTTAGAGCGCAGAGGGCTCAGGAAGGCAGGAATGGCATGTTTGGGGCAATAGGAATTTACAATGTATATTTCCTGGTGCTGGATATCTGCCCTCCTTGTCCGTCTCAACCTCTAGTAATTGGAAGGGGACAGCTGCATCCATCCATATCAACACCCCAAATTTCGAGTATGTAGGGCCATACCCTTGTCCCCCATCTATTTACAATTTTCTCCTGTTCTGCAGGGAGCAAGTGTGTCTCCTGCAGGAGGGATATCTTTATTTATTTTCCTGCACAGAAAGAAATGCACCCTGTTCCTGCGCAGGTAAGAGCCCAACCCCTTTACATTCCAAGTTAGTTTCCTAGCCATAGTCATTGGTTAGGCCACAGCCTCATTAGGGCCAACATCCCGCCACCTCCCGCCACCCAAAGATTTCCCAGACCCAATCCGATGATACTCATCAGATCTGCAACACTTCCCCTCCTCACAGTGCTCCATCCAATTTAGCGAAGCTACCCCCAATGTCTCACTGCCTTTAGCTTCCGTAAGAATTTAGTTGAACCCAAACCACCACAACCAAATAACTTGCAACAAACACAACAAGATTCTTCCAGTGGGATCAAAACAATACCCAACAGCAATCAGCTGTTCAGGTAGGCCATGGCACCCCAGGCGAGGTTGACCGACAGAGGTAATGTGCATGGTACCTGCAATTGGTACCAGGGACGTGCACCACATCAGGGGGTGTCAGAAGTTCCACGTCGTGAGCAGAAGTGATACGCTCCCGTCGTGCTGCGTCATTTTTAGGCAGTATAGATCATGTCCATGGTTACCCCTGCCTGCGTTTGTGAGCATTGTATCCGAGTTCCATATTGAAGGGCCATACTTTCTTCCATCCCACCCCAGCGTCTACCTCTCCATCTGTCATACCATTATGGTCCATCTATAGATAGACAGCTTCAGGTGTCTTTATTTTATATATTATTTTCAACCGAGCCGGGTAAATAAGAACGTACTTAAGACCCTGGTGTCAGAGCTTTTCTTTCATGGGAACAAAAAGGTTACGTTTTCTCGGAACAAGAGGAGTGTAATCCAGGTAGATAGTGATCCTGGAGTTCTCCCTCTGTATGGCACCCCCTTCTCTGGAAAACTGGAGTATCACCTCTCTGTTGTGAAAATTAAGGACTGTAGCAATGACCGGTCTCGGGTTGGAGCCAGGTGGCAGTCTCTGCTGTATTGAGAGGTGCGCTCATTCTATTGCAAAACCCTGAGAAAGTTTTCCTGGTTCCAACTCCTGTAGAATTAAGTTTTCAATGTAGGACGTCGGATCGGGATCCTCAATCCCCTCAGGAAGGCCGAGCACCCGGATGTTGTTCCTATGCATTTTTCCCCTGCATCCTCCGCACGGAACTCCAATGCGTTGTTTTTGGATTCTGAGCCTTAATCCTGTACTCGAGGTCCACTGTGGTAGTGGCCGTCTCCTGCAGGAGCGTTTCTGCAGTAGCCACCCTCTGCACCAGCGACCGGACGTCCTGCTGCAGGAGATTAACATCTATCTTGACCTCGTCTGTTTTGCTCTCGAGCAATGTTCGTGAGGCCGCAGTGTCTGCAAGGATCTTGGATTCCAAAGAGTCGACTGGGGGGAGGCCGTCCATCTCCTTATTTAGTGTCACTTCCTGGCACCAGGTCTACGTGCTGACCCTGTGCTGCAAATGAATCCATGATTGTAGATCGGGAGCTCCCCTTCTACTTGCCAGTCGGCATGATGAGGTCACACAGCGACACCAGCCCAGTCGCACGCTCTGTTATGTCCGTAGCTGGTGGATGTAGATTAGGAGGGAGAGCGTTCTGCTGCGTAGTGGTGAAGTATCAGAACTGTCCTCTATCCCCCAGCCAGTGTAGGGGCCATCCATTAATATTCTATGCCCTATCTCGCTCAAAAGACAGTTCTCCCTTTGCTGGACATCTACAAGTTGCACAGTGGTTGCAGCCCCAGGGACTTTAGGCAGTTTAATGAGGATTCTCAGCTACTTATAGCGTGGCGTTCACTGATCTGCAGGACAGGAGGGGAGTTTGCACACAAGCAGTCCAATTGTGAGGTCCTAATAATGAAAGCATCTTGAGTGATTCCTCCTTCAGTTGAGAAAAACAAGCCCAAAATGATGTAGTGTACACTCAGAAGCAACAAGCAGAGTTAGTATCCAGGGGGGCAACTCCAGCGGGCCTCTCAACGGCTCAGTTCTTCTGTGGGACTAGCGTTACAATTAGTGGACAAGGCGACTGACAAAGTGTTCTCTCTGATGCATATGCATTCTAAACAGGGCTTCCAGTCGCTCCCACGGTTATAACCACGAACAAGAGAAACATCGTTCCTGCTTAGTCAGTGAGACGCCCAAAACTGCTTTAGGTTCCCTTCCTTCCCGGGGCTTGACGAGAGCGTCCTACATGGTGTCCAGCAGTTCCCAGTCATTCAGGTGCACCTCTGCTACTTCCAGGAGTTTCCAACAAAGGGGCCGGCAGCCGCAGGGGAAACCAGCACCCTCTCCTACTCTCAGCAGTGCCCAGCAAGCATCTGGGCACAGGGAGAGCAGCCCAGGGTGGTATCTGCCCGCTCACGTACTCCTCAGAGTGAGGGGCCAGGGGGGCTCCGTTCTCCATGGCCAGCCGTGCGGCCCTCAGTCCTCCTGCACCAGCCACCAGCGGGAGCGACCCAGCCCGGCCGGGCCAGATCTGCAGCCAGTCCCCCACACGGTCCGCCCTCTTATCCAGCAACTGGGATCCTCCAGCCTCAGCTCATTCAGCCCTCCTCCTTGGTCTGTGCACTCACGGGGGGGTGGGCAGAAATCCCACAAGGAGCCGCTGTGGTTCTCCCTCACCGCCGCGTTCACAATGCCATCACGGTCACCATCTTGTGGTCTGCGCTAGTGCTCTGGGTCCGAATTATTGCTCGTAGTTAAGCTCCTCCACATGACAGTTTATAACAGATTCTTAGCTCTGTGATGGTGCTAGGTTACTACAGCATATGACAAGGCTTATATCTCCATGTACACCACATTAAGGATCAGAAATGAGGATCAGTAAGAGAGCTCTCAGCAGGCACGTCCTCACCCCTTGCGCTCTGGTAATTTCTAGGGTCTGTCTGAACTGTCTAAAGCTAGGTAGAGGAGATACCTATCCCCAATTCACAGTTAAACCATGGCGATGTCACAATCTAGAAGGTTGCAGGGGGAACATTCATTCAGCAGACACTCTCAGTTTGAATGTTGCTAGATCTTCTATTTCTGGATAAACACAATGGATCTGGGAGCATGCAAGCTGTCAACCCTTGGAGCCAATTATATATTGCTGAACAACTAACAGAGGGATGCTGCTGAAGCGTGCATTCAGCTACATCTCAACAAGGCTGTGCATTTTCATTGACAGGTGAGACATGGATGATGTGCCTCTCTCTCTTTGAACTAGTGGACACAACCAGTCTTAAGTCCTGTTCTGCTATCCTCACAAATGTCTGAGCTTGCTGATCCTGCAGTTAGCTTGCATCCTCTGGGAACTGGATTGCCTCTCTTCATGGACCCATCTAACCTTGGAACTGGAAACTTTGTGAGCAGCTTATCTGCATGGTAGGGACCTGGCCACGTTGCTCCTTATGTTCTTTATAGTGTGAAAGGCCTGTCTTTCTCCCGCACTTGCCACTAGCTGGCTGCACTTTTTCCTCTGTTGTATTTATTTTATTTATTCTCTACTGTTGATCCTATGTATGGCACTGCCCCTCTCCCCTCCCATGCACTTGCGCGATCTCAAGGTCACCGGGCCTAGTAAGATCGTTGTCTTTGTCTTCCCTCTGTCTCCCCTCCCTTGCCTCGTCATGCCTTGAAACACTTGTGTATAGGCGCGTTATAAATGCCATATCATACCATATCATAACCTAGGTCCAACTGTGCTGCAGTCCGGTGCCTGTTCACTCTGTGTGCAGATCCTGCAAATGCTGCTATCGTCTGCTGTTCCAGTGGGGCCCGCCTGCATCATGGAAATCCAAATCGATCCATCTTCACCCCATCTAGGGCACCTGCTGGTTTCTGACCTGACTGTCTTATGAATCTTCACACCTGTGACCACTGAGCCTTCTAGTGCAGATCCAAAGGCTAGCACAGTTGTCCCCAATGATACACCATTGGCTGTTTTTTTTTTTTCATTCAGCGTCCAGTGGACCGAGTGGTCTATACGCCCTTAAACCCCCCCTGTTCCCCGTATGAAATTATGTGATGTGTTGTTAATTGAGCGTCTATCCTTGCTTTGCCGTAGGGGGTGGAGCCTGTGCACAGGAGCCCGGTCTAGCATCCCCTAGACATATAGGACTGGTAGTATGCAATTTCTTTTACAGGAAACATGCTTTTGAAATAGTACATTTTAACCTGACTCTAAATTTCGAGACAATTTCGAGCCCATTTGTATCGCATTGCTTTTCTATGGTTGAGCTAGTCGAGCCATAGTGATACTTTTGAACTGACACTAACTAACCTGCATGGCACATGTTACCTACCTTTAACATTGCTGAAAACCGATGTAAGATAAGGCTTAGACTTCTTAAATGTAGTTGAGATTTGGTGGTGCTTTCTAACATTATAAATGTTGTGCCCTGCTCTCCAACCTGCTCTCCAACCCCGACTCTAACATCCCTTCTGTCCTCATCCTACTCAATCTCTATTCTGCCTTTGACACGGTCAACCATGCCATCCTGCTCAACCGTCTCTGTGATAACCTGGGAATCACCGATCAGGCCCTGGCCTGGCTGACCTCTTTCCTCTCTTATCGACCCTCCCAGGTCCAACTTGGGTCCTTCCTTTCCTCCATCTCACTCTCTACCTGTGGTGTTCCCCAGGGGCCTAACCTCTCTCCCTGGCTTTTCAACCAATACCTGGCACCCCCACCCACTGCCGCTCTCTGCTCCAACTTTCAGTGCTATGTGGATGACACTCAGCTCCTTTTCAGGCTTCCCTTTGCCACCTCTTCTCCTTCTCTCATCTCTGACTGTCTTTCTGCTATCCAGGAGTCGTGTGCTGCCAATGATCTCCGCCTTAATGCCAGGAAGACAGAGGTTCTCCTCATCGGCGCACCTACATCCTCCTTTCCTGTCACTCTCTGACCAACCTCTCATGGCCCTCTTCCTGCTCCCACCTGTGAGGCTAAGAACCTCGGGGTCATCTTCGACTCCACACTCTCTTTTCTCCTCACATCTCTGATGTCTCTAAGAAGTCAAACTACCAACTGCACCACCTCAGAGGTATTATTCCTTTCCTCTCCTTCCTCCAGAAGCTCACTGTCTCTAGAGCTCTGGTTCTCTCTAGGATGGATTACTGCAACAGCTTCTTTCTAAATCTGCCTGCTCTACTCTTCACCCTCTGCAACTCATCCAGAACAGGACTGTGAGACTTGTCCTTGGCCTCAAGCCCTGGGATTGTATCCCTTCCGGCCCTGAAATCTCTTCATTGGCTCCCAGTGGCTGCAAGGATTACATTCAAGACCCTTTGCATTGTCCACAAGGCTTTCTGGGGCCTGAGTCCACAATTCCTTCAACTCTCCCTCCGTAAATACCTTCCTACTCAAGCTCTTCGCTCCTCCACCTCGAACTCCCTCTGGGTCAGTCGCTTCTCCAAGCAACGAGTTGGGGATAGATCTCTTTCCTCGGCTGGGACCTCCCTGTGGAACAGCCTCCCTGCCTCTTTGAAACTTGAGGAGAACCATCTTTGTTTCCGCAAGCACCTCAAGACCTTCCTCTTGGCTTCTGCCTTCGCTCTTCTTCTCCCCTGCTGTGTATGAGTGTGATACAAATACAATATCCTATCATATCTGTGTTTAAGATCTTTTGCCTCACTTTAGGAATTGTTACAATATTTTGGATACAACTGTGTGAATACTAAAGTTGTTCTTACCCCACTGTGTATAAGTGAACTGTGAATGTTCATGTGTAGATATGGATTTGCTTGGCTTGTGGTGTCTTGATGTTAATGTAAGTGTGTTCTTTAACAGATAGTATATATTTTATAAACATCTAATGTATTCCTTCCTCCCAGGGATTCCTCATCTTTGATATCTATCTCCCAGTGCAGTTGCTCTTCTGAATCTTTTCTGCCGCCAGGGGACACAGTGCGGCTCTGCATCAGCTTTGCTCAACATCTCTACATGTCCTGCAACGGACATGATGTTGTGGCTGGTATATATCGAGGTGCCATGCTGCCTGGCCTTAGTTTATTTTTTCTAGGCAGCCTGCTTGCTTTAAGAACACTGTTTCTTTGAAGTTTTTTCTCGCTTCTCGTTTCTTTCAACGATATGCTGAACCTGATGAAGCCTTTTGGGGTTTCAAACTCTGTGTCCACTGGGGACACCAAATGTCTGTCTTCTATCCTCACTGGATTTGTCTTTATTGGCTCAGTGAGGGGCACGACATGCAGGATTGCACGTCGTAGTAGTTGATTCACTCGAAAATGCTTTGGTTAACGGAGAAGAGTGACAAACTGACTTTTTCGGGGTTGCCCGGTGCAGATCGACACACCAAAGAATGGTCCCTAGATATTCTGGACGAGGGCCCAAAGAAGGAAACCCTAATGCCATTTAACTGAACAGTAGAAATACAGGTCCAAACCGGCCTCTGTCATGACTGTATATGCCTCTTGTGCCTTAGCCAAATTTTCTTTTGGGCTCTGCTCAGTATCTCAGAGGCTGTTGAACACACCCCACAGTATGACAAGAAAGATGGATGGGATAGCACTGGTGCAGGATGGCAAGTAGACTTCCCGCCAGATCCTCCAATTGGGCTTGGATACCGCTGACTGTGTGGCCAGCATGATGGCTACCAATACAGTTTTAAGGAGATACTCCTGGCTGAGAATGTCAGGTTTTGCACCGTATGTCCAGGGGAGGCTTCTGTACATGCTAATTGATGGCAAGAATCTGTTCGAAACAAAAGCCAATGAATCCCTGCAGATATTTCAGTCTTTCAAGTCAATTGCTAAGTCTCTGGGACTGGTCATCCAATAGCAGCAACCTGCAAGCCCCTTGATAGGGGTTTTTGCCCCTCCACCTCCTATGCCCACAGCAGAAGGTCATCAAGTCCCTTCAGGCAAACAGGTGCAGCACCTTCCCAACAGGGGTTGGGATGATGCACAGGGAGAAGGTGCTGCTACCAACACAGTGTCCTCCGCGGACAGTTTTGTAGCCTCTTTGACTCAGACTTCGACCATCTCTCCCATGTGGGAATCAGGATGTCCCAGTTTGGCCAAGAGTGGAGGATTACCACTTCTGATGGCTAGGCCTTTAAGGTCATTTACCAGGGATACTGTCTCCCGTTTGCTCATAGCCCTCCGGACCATCCGCCAGACAGCCACTTCTAGACTCCGGACCCTCTAATACTAGAAGAAGTCCGTCAGCTTCTGGAAAAAATGGGTCATAGACCCGGTGCCCTACTCGGAATGAGGTGTGGTCTGGTATTCAATCTATTTCCTGGTGCCGAAGAAGGACAGGGGCCTTCGTTGCATCTTGGATATTAGGCTTTTGAACTACGTATGCAAGAGCAAGTTCAAGATGGGTACCTTACCTCAAAGCCTTTAGGCCATGGAACTGCAGGATTGGTTGGTCTCCCAGGATCTCTAGGATGCATACTTTCACATGCCCATCCACAGGAAGCACATGAAGTACCTGAGATTCAAGGTGGGAAATTGACATTATCAGTGCACTAGAAATGCAGCCTATTGCATAGCTTGGGCGTGTCCCTGAACTTCGGGACGTCTCAGGTTTCCTCATCCCAGTCCCTTCGATTCAATGAGTGCGGTCTTGGACACTCACCTGGGCTGGACCTAACAACCAGTGGACCGGGCAGCAAACATCTCCAAAATCGTGCACGTCTTCCAGCCACAGAAAAAGGTTCCGGCCTCTTCTTTTCTGCAATTGCTGGGTCTTATGGCCTCCTGCATGCTTGTGGTGCCAGAGGGTCAGCTGCACATGAGGTTGTGTCAGTGGCTTCAAGTTGCTACTGGTCACAACTTCAGGGACTTACCTCAGACCTTTTACAGGTCTCGGCGAAGGTCGTCAGGGATCTGGAATGTGGTGCCGGAGTGGCAACATGCTGAAGGGTGTGTTGTTTCAACAACCCTGGCCACAACTAACTTTAGTCATGGACTTGTCTCTGAAGGGTTGGGCACTCATCTCCAAGATCTGACAATGAGCGACCTTTGGTCTCCACTGGAGTTTCGGGAACACACCAATTTCTTGGAGTTGAGAGCGATCAGGTGGGCCCAGGCTGTTTTCTCCCCACCTGTAGGACAGAAAACCTTTGGTGTCAGGAATTCCCAGTTAAAGACTGCTCGTTATGGACTCGCCCCATGGAATCTGTGACTGAAATGGTGGCATACAGAGGGTTAATGATTGTGGATCAGGACGTACACTGAGGTACGTTTAAGAACTCCGTCATCCACCTTAACAGTGACTTCGCAAAAACACTTTTTTCCTTTGGATTATGTTTGTTGCACTGTTCTGCCTTTTTGTCTGGTTTTTGGCAGACAAACACTTCTGCTTTCCTGTGCCCAACTCTTTTGAAGCTCCCTTGACCAAGCTGCTTCCTGAGACTGCAAGGGGCACATGGTGGTGGATGCCCTAAGCAGACAGTCTCTGGCCCCCTGTGAGTGGGAGTCTGCTAGGAAGTTCTGGAGGAGGTGGGGTACTTTGACAGTTGAGTGGGACTTTGAACTGCTCTATGCATTCCTGCCGATCCCTGTCATACTGCTGGTTCTAAGGAGGCTATGCCTGTTCAGGTCCACGATGGGCATGATTGATCTGGACCGTGCCCATAGAAAGTGATACCCAGAGTTGCTGGCGAGGTCCATCTGCGCTCCCTGGTGCCTTCCACAGAGAGTGGACCTCCTCTCCCAATCTGTGGAACAGATCCTACACCCGAACCTCAACAGCCTGAACCTTCATGCTTGGCTGCTCAAAGTTTGTGGTACAAGGAGTGGGATTTGTTGGAGGATGTCTTAGACGTGCTCCATTCTGCTTGAAGATGCGCCACCAAAACCATTTATGCATGCTGTTGCTGTATGTTTTCAGCTTGGTGCGGGGAGAGGGATCTGAACTTTTTTACTTGCTCCACATCATCTGTTTTGGGTTTTCTGCTTTCTTTGGCCTGTATGGGCCTGCAGATTGGCACTGTAAAGGGGTACCTTGCTGCCATTTTGGTTTTCAAGAGTACCCCCTTAGCATGGCATAACTCAGTCTTTTCCACCTTGTTATTTTCTCATTCGTTTTTATGGGGTAATACTGATTTTCCTGGTCCCCTTCACTTCGGTTAGATATGTGACTGAGCTCCAGGCATTGTTAGTTGGACCTCCTGCTTCTCCAAGGAGAAGGTGACGTTAAGAGTGAGGCCATCCTACCTCCTGAAAGTGGTCTCTGATTTCCATCTTGCTCAAAAGATCCATTTTCCTGTATTCTTTCTTCTGCCTCACCCTTCTAAGGCAGAGGAATAATTCAATTGGCTGGACCCAGAGCGGGCCCACAGAAACTATGCCTCTCGAACGAGAGAGGCCAGGCAAAAATGACCAGCTTTTTATTGATTATGCTGGTGTTCATGCTGGCAGTGCTGTGACCAAACAGAACCTTTCACAGTGGATCATCCTCTCTATCTCAGAATTCTATGATCTGACTGGTAAGGATGTGACTGAAGCTCTCAGGGCACATTCCACCAGAGGGCTGGCTAATTCAGCAACGTTACGTTCAGTGATGATCCACAGTTGCACTTCAGCTCTGCAACATGGAGTTCCTGTTCTGTACATTAACCAGGTGGCTATATTGGCTTCTGCCTGGATTCTCCCTCTGTCAGAACACTCAACACTCATTTTGGCTGGGCTGTTCTCCAGAGTTTTCTGGCTTAGGTGGTGTCCTTGCTACCCTCCCTCCTCCGGGTCTACGTACTGCTTTGGGAGTCAATCAAAAATGAGGAATCTGTGGGAGGAAGGAATCTAATAGGAAAGAAATGACTTACCTCTAGGTAATCTTCTTTCTGAAGAATGTTCCTATCTTAGATTCCTCATCGCCCTCCTAACCTGCCCCATGTGGTGGATAGCTGGGGCACCTTGGTTCTGCTGCCCCTCTTTGTCAGAGTGCTAGAGAAAAGGGTGGAACTAAGGTCCCGGGGTGTGGCACCTCTGTATATACTGACCCCAATGTCATGTCCGGTCTAGGGCGCATCATGGCAGAGCAAGAGTGGGCCCCCTGGCAGTGGAAAAGATTCCGAAGAGCAGCTGAGCTGGGAGATAGATATCATAGAGGAAAACTCTGTGGGGAGAACATTCATCATTAAGAACATTACCGACAGGTTAGTCATTTGTTCATATGTATGAACATTCTAATACTTGCAAATGTCATGTGCTGTGGACTGCACTTTACACAAAACCCCATATTGCATAATTATAAGCCTGATTGCCCCAAGTGAGAGTTTGGTTAGAACCTTGTGTGAAAATCCTACTATATGGTCTTCCCAGGAGCCTACACCCGGAGTTGGTCTGATAAATAACTTAAAAGTCACCCTCATTCTATCAGCAAATGGCTTCATTCGGCTGGGGTAGAGAAAGAGCTACTGAGATTTCTCCAACTGATGGGGCC
The DNA here is from genome assembly GCF_040938575.1 of Ambystoma mexicanum. Classification (NCBI taxonomy): domain Eukaryota; kingdom Metazoa; phylum Chordata; class Amphibia; order Caudata; family Ambystomatidae; genus Ambystoma; species Ambystoma mexicanum. Next base: position 849,520,410 of record NC_090936.1, on the reverse strand, counting down.
CAGTCCGTCTCAAGATTGGGTTAGGCAGTAGTCCCTGATCTTTGCATTATTGTACTTGTACTTTCTGCTTATTCCATTATAAATGCAGAACTATAGCCAGAATAGAAAGAACATTCAGATCTGTATTGTGTGGGTTACTCATATGTACCATTGGACAACTTGATTTGCTGTTAGTATTTGCAATTCATGGTCCAGAGCACAATTAAAATGATGGTGTTTGTGTACATCAATTGGATAACACAAACTATGTAACTATACCCTGTGTGGGGAGCGAGTGGCACGTACTGTACTGCTTTCTTTGCGTTGTGGTATTTGTAGTTTTTCATTTATACTATAAAAACTAGTCTGCAAGTTGCAGAATACAAGGATTGTAGGTAGGAATGGATGTGCTTATTCACAATTTAAATGGGACAGCTTGAGAATTATGTACATTATTGTGTGGGTTGTATTATCAAGGAAAGGTCACCAGATTTAAATCATTATTTGAAACACCTACTCCGCTTGTTTTTAGGGATGATGATGATAAAATGTGCAGTGCTGCAAAACAAGTTGCCATTTCTTTTTGTTTCAAACAAACATCTAAACGTGAAGAGAAACTTTCCGTATGACCCATTTGCCATTAATTGCTGGCGGCTGGGCAGCCTTTGGCTTGCACAACGCTATAAATGACAACGTGAACAGAATTACATGTTTATCGAGAGAATATCAGTAACTCCAGTCATGACTGCTCAGGACCTGTAATTTGGTAGGGATCAAAGGGCACACAGGGACAGGTTACCTTCAACCACTCTGGAGATTGTGCCTACGATTTCAACCATGGTGTGTGTGTGTGGTTCTTTGTTTATCTGTCTGTGGGTAAACTTATTATAAGTGTATTATTTGTAGTTGTCACGTGTGCGTTCCAAGCACATTGTGTGTGCTTTTGCAGAATGTGTCTGTGCTTCGGTGGTGTGTGTGTATGTGTATCGCTATTCACTCAGATGGTAGTTTTTATGTATACGTGTTCCAAGCGAATTGCCCATGCTTACTTAGATTCTGAGTGTACTGCAGATGTGTATTGTGCTTACTTGTATTCTAAGCACATTCTATGTGCATACACATATGTATGTGGGGTGGTTTTGCACTGTGTATGTATGTCTCTTTTGGGGTATGTGGGATGTGCGAGCTTAGTCATTCTAAGTCTATTGTCTTTGCACTCTTAGACCATAGGATAGTGTCTGTGTGTATTGTGCTTACTTGTATTTCGAGCGTATTGTATGCACATACATTCAGGGGATAGCTGTTAATTTTACAAATGTATTACACCAAGTCCTATCAGATAAAGATAATTGACTAACACTGCCACGTTATCAGCAGTGACAGCTATATTTGTGCTCTGCCAATGCATGCACACATGAAAAACATCAACATTAGGTACAAGATCATTACAAGTGACATCAAACATCTCATGGCTGAGGATCGAGCACCCTCAAGGAAACACAGCACAGGACATCATCACCCATGCCGCAACTGTGCACATGTCTCTATATAGTGCACCCAAGACAAAAGAATATTATATAGAAGAAAGCACTGTGGGAAAAACAAACATTTATAAATTGCAACTGGAAACTGGTTGTTTAAATGTTAAAGTACCCCTGTGGTAGAATTCATAGAGGGAAAACCATGAACAAATAAATATTTGGATCTCAGAACACAAACACCCACCTCATAAGGAGCAAAGTAACAGGAGCCCCCATGGTATAACACTTCATAGAAGCTGGACCTAACTACAGAGGCAGAATGTGGTCAGCACCACTAAAAGTAACAAAATACCTTCTTTGAAAATAACTTTTTAGACAAGGACGTACATCAATGGCCGCAATGAAAAAGAACGGTTAGTAAAATAAATGTTTGAAACAACAGTTCATTTCAAAAACTACAAGTGACCCACCCATTAGGAATACTCACAAAAACATAATTAGAATATAAAATGAAATAGACAATAGCACAATAGCACAACAAAGATTGCAAGACGCTCATACGCAAACTTAAGACATCATTTTAGGAATGTCAAACTACTAGCTACGCTGCGAGTATGTCACCATGCCATCAAGGCTGCCTTAATTCAAACTACACAAATGGTAAAAGTACATTGCAAATTGCATGCTGGACCAAATGTTTTACATACATTCATTTAAATCAAAAGCTAAAAAGAATGCATGCCATTTTAAGCAAAAATGGTTCTTCTCTTATTCAGGCAGCGAATGGGTCCACAGACTTCTTTCACTGAAATTCCATGTGCTAACTCTCCTCCATCAGTTGTTTTTTAATTTATAATCATTTGTTTTATTGTTCATGGCCAGAACTACCTCTAGTGCAGCAAAGTGCAGTACATGGTGTTGGTAGCCAGTGTTTGGGCTGCCATCTTTTAACAGTAGCACAGAACTGTGAGTTGCGGTCTGTGCTTCAGTCTGTGCATCCATCGGGATGAGTCATTGGGCAGGTATTATTGAAAAAGTCACCTTTGAGAGATTTGCTAAATTGGAGAACTGTGTGGATCTTTTGGAGCAGATACCGCACCAAGGGTGGGTTTGTGACAAGAGAGGATTGTTTCTTTAGAGACGTTTTGTTATTTGAGACGGTTGGTCATTTTGCTGTGAGGAGCATGTGCCAGAGCTTAGCAGTGACTTTTTTGTAGATGATACATACAGTCTTGCACAATATTCTGGCCTTGAGAGGAAGCCAGTGTAGTTCACGTAGGACGTGGGTGATTTGGTCTAATTAACAGTCATCCTTAATAATGCATACTGCGGCATGGTGGACTGCTTTTAGGTGAGCCAAGTAAGAGGTTAGGAAGCCCGTTCAGAGGGCACATCAGAATGTGAGGAGACCACAAGGACTTGCATTGCCATCCGAAAGCCCTGGGTGGGATGAAGGGAGTTATTTTGTGAAGGGTAGAGACTTGGAGCCAGGCTGTTTGGGCCTTCTTAGCTGTATATTTCTGAAAAGGCTGCAGTCAATGGGTAAATGGTGAAGCCGAAGGATTTTGCTGAATCCGCGAGTTGCAGATCAAATCCTTCTAGGCACATATCATTAAGCCATTGTTGGTAGTGGGGGAACCAATGAGGGCAAATTTGGTTTTGAAGGGGTAAAGCTTGAGGTAGGCAGCAAACATCCAGTACTGGATGATGTCTAGGTAATCGCAGAGACGACTGATGTCTTGTGGGCTTTTTACTCTCATGTACAACTGAGTATCGTCCGTGTATTGGTGGATGGCAATGTCTGGATCTTTGAGGAGGGTGCCCAAAGGCTCAATTTAAAGGTTGAAGAGGACCAGTGAGATGGAGACTTGGGGGACTCCACAGGATACTGGGAGTCGGTTGTAACACAGCGTGTTCTTCTGGATGGCCTGTTGTCTGCCCGAGAAGTAAGAGGTAAACCATTTCAGGACAGTGCCAGTGAATCTCATCCTGTCGGTGAGAAGGAAGAGGAGGATGCGGTGGTCAACAGTGTTGAATGCATCTGAGAGATCAAGTAGGATGAGGAGGTATGAGTTGTTCTTATCCATGATTTGAAGTGTTTCATCTACAACCTTGATGGTGGCTGTCTCAATGCTGCATTTGAGGCGGAGCCCTGACTGATAGTCATTTAGGAGGTGTAAGTGTTTGATTCCAGTGGGTAGTACTGTAGTGACTACTTATTCCAAGATTTTGCCAATACACAAGAGGTTCTTAATGGGCCGGTAGTTGGCCAGGTCATCTGGGTGTAGGGTTGGCTGTTTCAAAAGAAGTCTAATAAGACCAGTATTGAGGGTGTCAGAGAATGACCCATCAGTGAGAGAGGCATTAATGATGCTGAGGAGTAGGTTGAGCGCTGGGTCTGTCAATTTTGGGATGTTGGAGGCCGAGATGAAATCGTCAAAATAGGAGCTAGATTTGAAGGAGGCAAGCATTTTTAGGAAGTACGGGGGAGGAAGAGGGCACTGTGCATACTGGTGTGCAGAGGATGATTACACTGGAAAAGGTTGATTCAATGATCTGTCGGATTCTGTCAATTTTTCAATGAGAAAGGCATGTGTGTCCACCAGTTTCATAGCAAAGTTGCTTAATAATTCTAGGAGGACCGAGCCATTCACTTTGGTGGAAAACTGCAGTTTGCTTCTAGCTCATTAACCAGGAAGGTTTTGAATGAGCGTTGCTGACTGAGGGGGCATTTAGCCAGAACTTTAAAGTCCACGGTTGAGTGGGTGATCGATTGTCGGATGGCGCATGGTCAGACAAGTCAAGTGGGATAGGGTCTGTGCAAGTGATGAGGGGGGATGATGAAAAGACTAGGGGCCTCATTACGACCCAGGCGGTAAGTTACCGCCTGGGCCGTGACTTTACCACCATGGCGTAAACTACGTTTACGCCATGGTGGTTGGTGGACTTACCGCCCCATTCCGACCTTGGCGGGGCGGTAAGTCCCCAATCCCCATTTACCCTTCCCCATTCCCATTTTTGCCCCATAGGGCATAATGGGAGTGGGGAAGGCGTTAATTACGCCACCGTAAATTACGGTGGCGTAATTAACTCCATGGTCCCTTAGCGCCATGGATTTTAACACCTGCTAAAAGTAGGTGTTAAAAGCTCCATGGCGCTAAGGGACCTCGTACTCAGGCGGTAAGGGTCGGCGCTGTTTACGCTGCCGTAAACCCCTTACCGCCTGGGTCGTAATGAGGCCCTAGGTCTAGGTTGTTGCATTTGTTGTGCGTGGGGAAAGAGTACAATTTGTTTGAGGTTGATGGATCCAGTTAGTGTGGATAGCGTGCTTCGAGTGTGGTTGTCTGCGTGAAACTGAGGGACTTCAAAATCTCAGTGAAAGACATTATTAGTTTGCTAATTTGGAAGAGGAAAGTATGATGGAGATGGCATCAATGAAAGATTCACTTCTGTGAGCAGGTCTCTAGATGAGGTGGAAGGTAATTGATTCCTAATGAATAAGGCTCCAAGTTTTCTGTTTTTACTGATTTTACAGATAAACACAGACGGAAATCACTCTTTTTCCTTTCAGTATTTATTTGCAAAAAATGGAAATGCATGTCCCTTGATTGGATCTTTAACTTGTCAGTTATGCATGACAGGTCAGTGGGTTTTACACTACAGAGTGTGGGTTTTGTGTTCAATATCCCCCCAGTGTTTGGGCATACAGGGACTCCCTGAGTAGATAATATAATATGACAGGTCAGTGGCTGCACAAAGTAACGTAACAAAAAGGTTGAAAAAGGAATGTCTTTCTTTTTTAATGTATTCAAATGGCTTCACATATGCAGAGCTTGGCATTTTGTGCAGGAACACAGCTCTAGGAGTTTCCCCACTACAGGAATCCAAATACTAATGTGATTTCTTCATGTAAATAAATGTGGAAAAATAATAGTCACATATTATTTTTTTACATAACAAAAACTAAATATGGGTCAATACTGAAAAAATATCTCAACATTAAATTTGGATAAATACAGACAGAAATGTCTCATAAATAAATGCCATACAACTGGGAGCCTTACTTAGGAAATAAAGGGAACCGGTAGGCAAGTGATTAGAATGAGCTTGCTCTGGGAGACAGAATGATGGAACATGGCCAATCACTCTTGTGTATGATTGCAACTCCGCCTCCTTCCCTTCCTGACCAGTCAGCACGTTGAATGCAGTAGCCAGGTGGAAGGAGGTATATCTCTTAACTGTCCCTGTTTTACTTTTATGATTGCTTTGTGTTTTGGTTTGTAGAAGTGTAAGGGCTGAACGAGCCATTGTGTCCCAGCTCTCCCTTCTACTCCTGTGAGGCAGAATCCAATTTGTCACAGGGAGTAAACATTATGGCATACTGAATGGAAAGTATAGTCTCGCGTGCATGCATGCTCGAGTCTCCAGATGTCTGAGTCCTGGAGGAGCCTGAGCCATCCAACTTCGGATTCAAGGCTGTACTGAAGTCCCTACGAAGGATAACTGAGCCTGTGCCACGGTTCTTCATTTGTTGCACTCCTTCCTGAAAGAAGCGAGAGTCATCATAGGTGGCAGCATAGATAGAGCACAGCAGCACTTCTGTATCTTGTATCTTGACTTTAACTGAGACAATCCTTCCTTCCGAGGCACATTTGTATGAAATCACCATCAGGGGTACATATTTCTGAATAAGGATGGAGACAATCATTTCCCTTGTGGTGAATGTCAAAAATACCTACACAGATCTGCCTCAGCTTCTGGGTCCCTCGACTAGCCTGTGAGTTTCTTGGAGCAAAGCGATGTCGCAGGCCATTCTGCACAGACAGTTCAAAACCTACTTGGGTTTCACAGGGGTGTTCTTCCAGTTTAGAGTCCATGAGACCAGCTTAATGTTCCGAATGTCTTTCAGGGAACCCAGGCCTGCCATGTTGAAAAATAGAAAAGAGGGTTCAGCGTTTTGGCCTATTACTTTAGTTGAAGATTAGTAGCAATGGCACCACGTTATGGGAACACACTTATCTGGCTCTCAACACTCAAATCAGTTGTATTACTGAATAAGCGGCAGTGCTTCCACCCTAGTTGTGTTTAACCTATTCTTATAAAGAACGATTATAATAATCATAGTTATCTCAATCATAAACGTAAAAAGAAGTAGTATAAAGAAAAAGCCACAAACATTTGGATATATGTACACTGCAGTGTAAGAGGCATACATGCCAACTCTCCTGATTTAGGTGGGAGACTCCTGATATTTCAATTAGAAATATTGCTGTTTTTTGCATTCTCCTGCCTAAAATAATTATAACTTCAATGCAACTAAATGGAACATTAATTTCTCCCACTTTCTGACATAACTTCTCTCTCCCAGGTTCTGCAAAATGTTGGCATGTATCAATAGGTCAAAAGATGTACAAGATAGATCAGCTTTGACAACCTGCTCAAAAGACGATCTCAATGAGCAAGTAAGGAAAGCAAATAGTGGGAGACTGAGCACAGAGAACTTGCTCTCTGTTAACAACCTCAGCCAGATTTACTGTAAAAAAGAGGCAATTAGCAAGTGGGTAAGGAGGGAAATGTGTTCAAAGAGAGAAACATAATAGCAGCAACACCTCCCAGAACAAATCCATGAATACCATCCATGCTTACCTGTGTGATAATCCACATGTCAGGGCACGCTCGTTACTCGAAAGCCCAGGACCAACCTAGACCTTGACCCCCCCCAGATTGCCACTAAGTCTATGTCAGTTCCAATTGTTTACAGGCCAACCAAGCTGTATCCTTGGTCATGTGTAGACAGTAAAACATTATCCCCCCGAGATCCCACTCTTCCCATCACCCCATCTACCCAACTCCTTCCAACACAATGCAGTCAAGTCTGTTCCAGATTGAGCAAATGTCACAAATATGACATTGTCAACTAAACATCTTCCTCTATGCCTTCCCTTCACAGGTTCAGCATGTCCACGGCTGTGAAGTGTCCACTCCACAGTGCACTCCCCGTTCTGTCGATAATATAGATCGGGTGAAGTCACAGATGCTTCCACCAGGTGGCTCTCTCTCGGATGGTTGCAGGAGCAGTCAAGACGCACCTGAAGGCCCACCCGCCATCTCAGCCACATTTATTTTTGACAAAGTGGGTGGTCCATGCCCAAAAGTCACCAGCGAGCAGGGACAGTGCATGGAGCCATGTCAGCCCGCTGGGCAAACAAAAACGCTTTTGGATCGTTGTTCTAGGAAGTGCTTATTACACCCACATACACCACGGAGCGGTGAGCAGAGCTGAGAGCCGAGGTTAGAACCAGTCTGCAGCCTTCCTGCAGCCTATCCTCATCGTTGTTACAGGAAGTGCTTATTACACCCACATACACCACAGAGCGGTGAGCGGAGCTGAGAGCCGAGGTTAGAGCCAGTCTGCAGCCTGCCTGCAGCCTATCCTCATCGTTGTTCCAGGAAGTGCTTATTACACCCAAATACACCGCCAAGCGGTGAGCGGAGCTGAGAGCCGAGGTTAGAGCCAGACTGCAGCAGTCCGCTGCTGACGCGAAGTAAGAGTGTTATGGAGCCGGAAGTGCAACCGCCGCCAGCTGTTGGCAAAATCATCCGCAAAGTCAACCAGATTTCTATATCTGAAGACATTGAAGAAATCGCGCAAATTTCCCAACTCAACCAAGAGAGGAGCGAGGTATTACTGAAAGCAACAACCAAATCACCATGGAGTGAAGAAGCCAGTATACACATGCATCAAGAAGCCCCCCGAGAGACAGTTGACTCCCACAGGGAAAAGCCTCGTGGCTTCAGACCCAAGACAGAAATGAGACCGTCAATACCATCAATACCGTCAATATCTACATTACCTGCGTTATGGGCATCAGCGTCACCAGCAGCGACCATCCAGCGAGGGGCTTCCCTCACTTCCCCGCCTGGCCCTCTGACGTTGCCGGCGGGGGAAGGAGAGGTTCACTGCGACCGGAGGGCCGGCGCCAGACCTCGAAGGGGAGCACAGGCAGAGCGTGAGGCAGAGACGGAGACTGGTGCACGCCCATGCGACACCAAGGAAGGGAGCGACCCCAGGAATTCCACCGCTGCGGATGAATCCGTTCCCGCTTCGTCGTCCTCTGCTGCTGGGGGCATGCCGCCTACCATCCTAAAGACGAGCGGTTCCGACGTTGGGGCTGTCGGAGGGCGGCCCTCGCCAGAATCTAAGCGGAGACCCAGCAGCGGGGAGGGACGGAGCGACGGGACTCCAGTTGCCCACAAAGAAAGGAGGAGTGATGACTCCATTATTAATCCGGCATCCCAGCCGGCACCCATGTCGGAGGGGCAGGAAAGGGAACCCACATGGGATGGGACTCCTGCCCTCCCACTTACCAACAGTGCACCGGAATCGGATGGTCAAGTGACTCTGAAGAGAGCGCACACGCTTTGGATCAGGGTGCAGAAGGAGCCGAAGGAGAAGGCCAGCAAAAGTTGAAAAAACGCGGTGCACAAACCACACACAGGACAAACCAGACATCGCAAAATAAAGCTAAAGAAACAAAAGAAAAATGTCCATCTGAGCCTTCATAATCCACAAACACCGCAGAGCCCACATTGAAGTTAATTAAAATCAAGGCAATGATGCATTCTGCTAATAAAAGCCAACCATCCGACCTGAATAACAAGGCAAACAGGACCATAGCATCAGTTGTGGAGAAAAACTGGGCAAAGGCTAACAAAGAGATTGTTGAGATCTATACAAGCGATTCGCTCTCAGAAAGAGAAACAGATGACGTCTTTGAAGACGGACATAAAAGGTCAGAAGGTAACACAGCTAGCGAATTAGAGGACTCAAACAAGGAAACAGAGGGGGAGCAACTAAAGTTGGCAGCGAACCAACAGAGAAAGAAAAAAACTAAAACAAAAAAGGGCCAAAAACCAATGAAGACGAATTTGAATAAACTAAATCAACTGTTGATTAAGGATTTGAAAGATAAGAGCAGGGATGAAGTAAAGGTGATTAAAAGGAGAGGACCCACGCCCAGAAACCTACCTTCGCCATTACTATCCTGCCCTCTAAAAGCCTTTTTTACCCAGCAATACAAAAGGAAGTTAATAGCGGAGACCGAGGTGTCCGACGCAGAAATGCTTGAAGTGGCACCAGAAAACCTGCCTGGACAGAAACTAAGAAAAATGGACTCTATTGGGAACCCAAGGGTTGCGCCGGTGGAGGAAGAAACTCACCACCCTGGTACATCAAACAAAAGCCTCAGGAGTGAAAACAAAACCCCGGTAAAGAATAGGGGAGATCAGCAGCCGTCCCCCAGACTTAACGAAAACAGCATTGCCCGGAATCCCACACCAGCAAAAGAGTCATCTACAGCGACCATCAAGGTGTCGCACACAACCCCAGCAACTACATATGACAGTGTGACAGAGGCTGGGAGAGACCGGATACAGCCTTGCCAACCACTGGAGGAATCGCAAAGGTGGGTCGGTGCCGGGGAGGACAAAGAGCAGCGACTCGCATGGACAAAGCGCCACTTGACCACGGGTCTTCTAATGACGTCCACCTTAACTTCTAGGAAGGGGGAGGCTCCACAGACAAGCCCGAGATTCTCGGCAGGTATACCGCCGATAGACCAAGACTCAAGCACCTCAATGGATCGCGCAGCTTTGGGAATTTCGGACATCCCAAAAAGATCAGAGAAAACACTTATCTCTCCAAAAAATAATTGTTTAAGTGATATAGCAGCAGCCATACAGAAAGACTCCCCAAACAAGAAGCCGGACATGATAGCAATCATGTCAGCGATGTCCATTGTACTAGCTCCTTTTTGCAAACTGTATGAAGCGATAAAGGAGGAGATCCAAGACAACACGGCAATCCTTACAAATATGATTTCAAAAATCTCACATGTAGAAAGTTATATAACGGCCATGGAGGACCAGAAAAGTATCCATCAAAAAACTTGGGAAACTAAAATTGAAAGCATGGAGCTACTGTCTAGAAATATCCTATCATCAAACTTTCAGCAGTCAGCCAACCTATTCGAAGCTCAACCACAGAAGTTGAACACTGACATCAAAGCCCTGGGGGGCAAACCTGTGACAACTCAAGAGAATCTTCTGCAAAATAAAAAAAAGGACTTATCAGCGATTTCCACCAGAACTCGGCGGTCCATATATCGTCAAGAGGGCAACCAGTCTTAATAATCAAGAAAACAGGGCCAAATCCAGATGAGATCCAAATTCTGGATGAAGTAACTCCACCTAAGATCTCCGTTTCAAGATCGCCAAGAACAGTGGAAGACTTCATGACAGACTCGGCGTTAATGAACTTATCACAACACTGGGAAAAAAATCCAACAGAAAAAAATGAAGTTGACGGAAACGCCCCCAACACCTCTAAAACAACTACGGAAACAAAAAACACCGGAGAAGAATCCAATAACTCCTTCTAAGAGAACGATGTATGGGAAACAGTGCAACGGAGAGCAAAACCTGCAAAAAAAGGGGGCGCAGACCAGACCAGTGGCGAACCTCGGATTGAGGACAAGCAAACAACCATAAGACCAAGGTCAAGACATAGAGGTAGCCCTGGTGACCAGACCCTAGCAAAAGGAAAGGGGAAAAGGGACACGAAAAGAAACAACCTGATCCGCCTATTCAAGCTTGAGCAATGGAATCAAAAAAAGAATATCTAATCTTGAATCGGCCGACAGTCTTACAGATAATGAAAAGAACCAAATCACTTAGATGTGTAAGGACTGAGGACCTCGAGTTGGTGGAACTATACCACAAGGCCAAAACAGCTAAAGCTTACCTACATGTAAAAGCAGCAGGAATTACTGATATTGACCAGTCGGCATCTAAAGAATTAGCACTGATGGGTTTCAGCCTGACCGAAATAAACAAGCCGGTAAGAAATGAGAAAGACATAGAAAAGATAAGACCAAGAAATTATGAAGCCCATTACCATTCAAAAACAGAAGATCTTTACCGCCATAATCGATGGAAAAGACCGAGGGAGGAAGAAGCAGCTCGGAGAGAGATCTACCATTTCCAAAGAAACGATGAATGCGAATTCGATCGGAGCAGGAAAGATCCAGTCGATAAAACATGGCAAAAGCGCACCACAGAAAAAACCTATCACGACCAGGATAACAGATCCACAAGAAGGAGAAGAACGGAAGATGAGGACTTACACCCAAGAACTGATTCCACTGTAAAAGTCTCTGACCCGAAGACCTTCACAAAAACATCAGACGCCAGACACCCGAAAGGCCCTTGGGATTGGTTTACATCGACCTGGTCCAAGAAAATCGTCAAATAGCAGCGACCAGGGCCGGCCTTCAAGAACCTCATTACATCAGGGAGCAGAGAGGAGCGGCCCAACAAGGAGGACTTTATTCTTGGATCCTGGAACACCAGAGGTCATACGCATTTAACAGCGTCGATAGATGTGAACCTAGGCGCATATGACATATTATGTCTCCAAGAGACTTGGCTGTTAGACAAACCCACGCTAGACGGCTTCTCTGTGGAAATTTCGCCAGCAAGGAAAGGCCTTTTAGGAAGACCATCGGCTGGCCTGTTAACAGCCATCAAAACATGCCTGGGCCTTGCAGCACCCAGGAAGTGGAAGCAAACTTACGAAATGCTGGTGATCCTGACAACATGGTCCCCACTCTCCTCAAAGAAACAAGGAGATCAGTTGAATCTTTTAGCAATTATAAATTGCTACTGGAACCCCCAACGGATGACCTCAAAAGCTTTCTGTGCAAGCATGGGCGCAACCATTGATCAACTCTACGAGGAGTTTGAGGAAATTGAAATCATTGTATGCAGAGACTTTAACGCAAACTGTAGTGAAGAGCAACAGGGTTAGCGGAGGGACAACCAGCGCCTTGGGCATGGTGATTCAACCCTTGAACGCGGAAGAGCGTGGATGGAAGTAATCAGCTCAAGGAGCATACAAAGCATAGCTAAACTCTTTCCGAACCAAGTGAACATCCCAACCTGGGAAAGATGTTCTTCGAAAGCGACCTTGGATTACATATTCATTTCAGCTGGTCTCACATTCAACATAGTGAGCTTCAAGGTGATAAAAACGATTAATAGTGACCACAACCTACTCACATGTACCTGGCAAGGACATAGACCAGAAAAATCAGCCTACCCGTTTGCCATGGAAGCAAATTCCCAACAAACACGGCTACGCCTTACAGAAGCAGACCTTCTGAAAATCAAAGCAGCTTGGGAGGACAAAATTGCTTATAATTGCTCAAGCATGGCAAATGAGAGACCCAACTACCTCCCGCTCCTTCTGCCTTACCAGAAACTAGCTGGAGGAAGACGAATGTCACAAGATCTCCCTAACCATGCGTACAACAAAGATCTGGTGGAGCAAAGGAAAATAGGGCGTCAATTAAAAAGACGGGCAATGAAAACAAATATGAAAGAAGACTGGTCTGCCTGGCAACGGGAAAGAAAAAGATACGCTGGCTGGCAGAAACAACAAAGATCCGCACAATACCAACTGGATGCAGAAGAAATGTTGAAAAGATTAGCAACCAATAAATATAGCGAGTTTTGGTCACTGATAAAAACATCAATCCCGTATCGAGCTCAAGGCTATCCAATGCTGTGTCAGAAGCCAAATGGATAGAGTACTTCTCGAAAGAGTTCGACGTGCCAAAGGAATCTCTGGACGTGACTGAACGAACCCCCAACCCGTCATGGGTGAACATTTTCGAGCCCAGAAGACATTGAAGTAAAAATCAGAAATCTCAAAACATCTAGAGCGCCTGGACCGGACGGCTTGACCAACATCATCCTCAAGCAATTCCCAAAACAGTGGGCAGGATTGATCGGAAAGATCTTCGAGGAATGTGAAAGAAAACATCAAATCCCCGAGACATGGCAGAAAGCCGTCATCGTCCCGATCTACAAGAAGGGCAGCCGGGAAGACCCGGCAAATTACAGGCCAATCGCTCTGCTTGATATTATAGGAAAGATCTTCTCCACTCTCATTTTGGACCATTTCAGAATATGGGAAAAATCCGGCCCTTGCAACGACATCCTGCAAACAGGCTTCCAAAAAAATGGCACCACTGCAATAAACCTTCTGATTACCAACATTCTGAAAGCAAAAGTAAAGGAAGGAGCCCCAAAGGTCTACCTAGCTTTCGTGGATTTGTCGAAATCTTTCGATATGATAGACCGGAACATGCTGTGGAAGAAACTGGAATCCTGGAATTGCCCGCAAGCAGTACTCGACCCTCTCAAAGCGCTGCACTCAGACACCACCATAAGAGCGAAGCTAAATCATCAGGGAACACTATCAGAGGAAATCCAAGTGAAAAGAGGGGTCAAACAGGGCTGCCCCCTGGCTCCCGCTCTGTTTATTGCATTTTTGGGAGACTTCCAGCACGCGGAAACAAACATCAGGACATTCCCACCGAAAATAGGAAAAAACATTATTCCACGTCTGTTGTATGCGGACGACGTGATCCTGATTAACCAGACGAAAGTCGGACTCCAGCGCAAATTAACGAACTTGGCAAAATATATCGAGTAAAACCACCTGGAAATAAACAAACAAAAAACAAAAATCATGACATTTGAGAAAACTTTGAATTAAACCCTCGAAACAGGAGTCGTGGAATCTAGACAACACTAAGATCAAAAAGGTAAATAACATCAGATACCTGGGCTTTCCAATAGACAACTCAAAAACGGATCTGGCAATGCAAGCCGTACTTTGGGATAAAGCGAAAAGACTAACAGCGCAAATGAGAACTGTGGATAGGAAGTTCGGCAAGTTCTCATTAAGTCCCGCAAGCAACTTCTACAAAACAAAAATTGTACCAGCGCTGGCGTATGGAACGGAGGCCTCACTCTTCATCCCCCAGACCGTATGGAGCAAGTTGGAAGGTTTGGTCTGGAAAGCCGTCCTTGGCCTACCAAAGTCGACTTCAATGGCGGCTATCCGAAGGGAAATTGGCTTGGTTTCTTTAGCTTCGACAGTGGACCAAAGCGCCATGAGACTTTTTAGAAAAATAATTTTGACAGACTCGTTGCCCACCTACGCCTTTATCAAAGACGAACTGGAAAACAGCAACTGCAAAGCACTCAAAAAGTGGGCCAAAATCAGAAAAGAAAGGTTGTCCGAAATAGTATGCACAGAAGTAGACTTGAAAAAAAACCCGGACAGAATCAAACAAAAAATCGAAGAAATTGATTGGATCAACACATTACAGATAGCGGCAGAAAATAAACTTTTAATCCATCTGCCGCCTACATTTAACAAAGTAAAAAACCCACTGAACTACGTTAACAAATTTCCAGAGAAAAGAAAAAGAATCCTGTTTATGAAAGTAAGATTGAACGTACTCCTGACTCGAGAAATTCTATCAATCCGAGGAGTTGTAGGTAATCAGAGCTGTCGGCTATGCAAAAAAACAGAGGTGGTGGAAACACTTAAACATCTAGTTGTAAACTGCCCCAACACCGAACAAAATAGAGCCACCTACCTGTTACCCCTGATCTCGAATCCATGGTCGATCCACGAAGAAGATCTATGGAACAGACTAATATCGGGAGAAACCACCAGGTGGACGGTGGCAATGGCAAACTTAACCGAATTGGCTTTTCGCCAGATCAATGAGGCATCCTCTACTTCGGCGACCTCCAGTTAGTGGCTGTTACGGTACCGGTAGTCCAGAGAAACCCGGGTGAGTTCTGTCCACCACTGACGATTAGGTGGATCTGTTGGAAGCCAATTCTGTGAAACGAGACAGCGAGATTTTGAAGTTAATACAGGAACTTTTGATAAAATTGCAGGTTTTACCTGAATATATGTCAATAAAATAAAAAAAAATAAAAAAACGCTTTCCCCACATTGTCACCACAGGGCCTGGACAATGGATTGAATAGGAAGGAGGAGGCAGCAGTACCCAGAGGCAGGGTGACAAGTCCAGCCCCTGTGCAAGCCACCAGCCTGACTGTTTCAACATAGCATCACTTTCTTCTGATACCCACGCAGCCCCTTAACCAAGTGCATGCCTGTCGGGGGTCTTAAGTCAGTTTAAAGGAAGAGCTTAAGGGTTACAAGCTTCAACAATGTGACGGTAATATCTTGTTCTCTGACTATCTTCTTGGCCTCCCCAAAGGCCTTCCTATTGACAGCAACATCTTTGGGGAAGTCCAGGTATATTAAGATGTGGTTGCCTTTCCAAGATAATGGGCCTCATTCCGAGTATGGCGGTAAGGGATAGCGGCCACCGCTAACGAGAGCGGTGGCGGTAATCCCTTACCGCCATACTCCGAGTTCCCTTAGCGCCATGGTGCTTTTAACACCTGCTTTTAGCAGGCGTTAAATACCATGGCGCTAAGGGACCTTGATGTTAATTACGCCACCGTAATTTACGGTGGCGTAATTGACGCCTTCCCCACTCCCATTATGCCCTATGGGGCAAGAATGGGAATGGGGAAGGGTAAATGGGGATTGGGGAATTACCGCCCCGCCAACCTTGGAATGGGGCGGTAATTCCGCCAACCACCAAGGCGCTGCCGGTCCGGGTACGGCGTCAACCAAGGCGTTAATAGCGCCATTGGTTAGCGCCGTACTCGGAATGAGGCCCAATGTTTTATATCCCTATCATCTTCATAAGGGCTGTTTCCTTGGTGTGAGTCTGGGTAAAGCTTGTAATCAGCTGTCATGGTCTTTGACTGTGCACCATGCCAGCAATGAACACAAGATCAATGTCATTCATGCACAAGACGATACCACCCAAGTTGCAAACAACAAATAAGCCAGGCTCCCTAGGGAGTGATTAGATTCAAGGTCCTCCAGGAAACGATGGATGTTGTTCCAATTCTTAGTTCCGAAGTCAGTGTTTCTTGCCTGCAGTTCGTTGACCTCATCATTAATTTCATTGTATGCCGTAAGATGCCTGAGATCTCCCCCTCTAAACTCTTTGATCTTCTCTCCACTTCAGTCACTTGCCTTTCCAGAGAGGAGACCTTACTGTAGACCTTACAGCAATGGTGATCTTCATTTCCCCAGCAACATTGACAACATGCTTCAAAAGAGTATAGATTTCAGGCTTCCTCCTCCATTTCTCATTGGGCATCCTCATAGTCTATGGCCAGGATATAGTGCCAACTGGGCATTGCCGCAAGCTTTTCTCTGTTGGCATTCAGGTAGGGTCACTGAGATCATGCAGAGCCAAGACATTATTTGACTGCTCTTACTTATAAGGCATACATCTGCATGCATAAAGTTGAGAGTTTTTCTGTAAGAAGATGGTAATTTCCTCTGTGACTATGATGTGGACCGCATTGTTTAGATATGGTTATATGGAGCACTGAAAACAGTCAGAGATCAATTTTAAGACAACCCTAACACCTAAAGCAGCCTGCACTTAGTATGGCTTACATATGGCATAAAGCAACGAGTGGAGTTCTGTGTGTTGCTGAAGAATTATTCTGAAAATTATTTATGAAATCGTGATCCTTCCTCTTTGAAAATCGTCTTTGAGCAAGGATAAAGCTCCAGTATTGAGCTGTGTCTATGATTAAATGCATAACTACTTCCTAAGGGCAGGACAAAAACTCCTATAACTGCCGGCAATCCTAATGCTTGCCACACTTGAAACAAATCGTTTTGTAAATAAATGTATTCTCGTTTGATGATCATACAATATGTTTTTAGTTACACAACAGAGAAACTGGAATATTCCATCAAAAACAGGGTAATAATTGGTATTCAAACACATCAGATATGCTCCAGCGTTTTTTAACACGACTTGTTCTTTACAGTATTGTGAATTAAGCTAATTACCATATTTGGCTTTCCCTTAAAAAGACTAAGCCTGAACAGAGTGAATTGTGAAACTGTGACCAATGGCACTGGATTGGGTAACCCCAGGGAAAAATCTGGAGCCACGTTGGGGTTATTGCCTACATTGGCAGACATACGTATTAATAAGTCAGTCTCCCTCTAACCGGTTGTTATTCCCTTTTTTCAACTTTTCAGATCGATGTCACCTCATTTGTCAAAAACTGTCACACAGACACATGCAATTGCAATCTTGGCGGGGATTGTGAGTGCCTGTGCACAAGTATTTCAGCTTATGCTCACAAATGCTGCCAGCAAGGAGTAGGAGTTCATTGGAGATCTCCTCATGTCTGCCGTGAGTATGTTTCTAAACCTGAATTACGAGACTGAAAACATCTTCAGTACAGGGTCCAAGTTGTCAGGTGCATAAAGCAAATGCCACTCCTGCAGTGATGTTTTGAAATATTCATGGCACAGACCAGCAATTGTTTTAAATATTCTGGGTTAATCAAACTTATGTTTTAGTGAATGTTGACAATACATTAACAATTTAGCATGCTTGAAGTCATCAGCACCCCTTCATAATAGTCTCTCCAGACCAACAAAGTATCGACAAAGTATTTGTCACAGTAACTGAGAGACTAACTGTGATGTTGGAAATGCCTTATTGAGGGACAGGGCCTCCTCGTCCTTGTACTACCACTTCTCTGTGTGTTTTCTCTATGTTTTCTGCCACTGAGGTCCAGCCTGGACCTCTGGCAGTGCATCTCTTCATGCTTTCCTTTTGGTGAACAACACACATCGATACCCTTATGGCACCCATGGGTGGGGTTACATCCTTGTACCCCTTATGTGTGTTTTTGGGCACTTATGTGTGCCCACAGAGCAGGGTATGGGTTTGTGGCAGCTACATGCTGACTTGGCAGTGGCTCTGAGTGTCCTCCATTTTGAGACACCCATGGCCTAACAGAGGAATCAATGGATTCCTGCGGGAATGCAAGGTGGCCCCTGTGGCCTCTTGGCTTCTATTGCCTTTGACCATGCTTCCCCAAAGTCCTTCGGAGCCCTGCCTCTGTTCCTTCTCCCGGACTGTCTGTTGGGTGGAAATACCAGATATGGCAATGGGGCTGCCTCCTGTCAGACTGATCGGAGCCTTTCCAGAGGCTGTGTGTTGTGGGTACACCCCAGGGGTGGGGCCTGTGTTAAAGGAGTCTGAAGTGAACCCACATTCTGTGTTATGGGTGTTTGGTTTCTGTGTGTGACACAATGACTGAGACAGCCCTGACAAACTAACTTGAATGCTGTGTATTGTGATGAAAGGCTGTTATGGGTGTCTGGGTGGAGTGAATGGCCTGAATGCCTGTGAGTCTGATTGGCTGCCTGCCTGTGTGAATCCCCTTTTGCATGATTGGTTGACTGAGCCCGGCTCAGCCTGAGTGAATGAGGAACCAACGTGTATAAAAGGGGACCTCTCACTCAGCAACTTGTTCAGAAGCTGAAGTCGAAGCAAGAAGAAGCTGTTCCTTGAAGCTCAGCTGGAGGAGAAATCTGCTACTGCTGTTTCATCATGTAATCCAAAAGCTGCCGTGTTCTTCCAAGAACTGAGCCAAAGAGGACCTGCAGAGGAGACCTCTCCCCCAGCTACGAGGGACCATCATGCAAACTGCTGCTCTTCATCAGCAGTACCCTGGAAGCCAGTCCTGTGTACATGCTATCCGGAGAAGGGGTCTTCGTGAGTCCTGAAGAGGAGTGCCCGGACAACTCGAGCGTAAGGAGCCCATTGGTGTCACCCAGTTTCCGGAGGTGCATTTCGTGACCGCTGGAAGCCGTTGCTGTCTACTGCCCAGAAAAGGGGGTACCCTGGCATAGTGCTGCTGGACACCAGGAGCTGCGAAAGTTGCAAATTGCCTGAGAACATTGCAAGGGACATCCTTGCTGTCATCACTAACCTCTTTTTCCTTCCGGAGAGAGTCCAGAGTCGCTGAATGAAGAGGAAGGTCTGTTGGTGGGTTTCCCGTACCAGAAGCTAATGAAGACATCCCAAGGGTCCAGTCTTGGTGAAGGTCCGTGGTCGACTCCAGGTAGCCAGAAGCTGTCCAGATGTCCGTGCTGCAGCACCGAAGAACCGAAAGGTGGAAAACGTGATATTCCGAACACAACGGCAAAAGTGACCTATGCACCCGTCACCGTCAGAAATCATTGAAGTGTCGCAGGGGTTTTACTCTCATCTGCCAAGCCTTTAAGCAGCCCACAGCCAGTTTCATCTTCACAGGACTTCTACAGTCGGAGAAATATTCGAACAAAGTGGAGCACCGCGAAGAGTAAAACTGCTTCCCTTCAGAAATACTTTGGTTCTATTTTTCTTGTGGACTCAGCATCCAAATGGCTCCATGTTTCAAGGGGGGTCCATCCTTGGAGGGAATCGGCGAGTTAAAGCAAGAAACTCTGCCACATTGCGTGCCACGGCACCAAAGGTACTGTGACAAGGAAGAGCACCTTCTAACCTCAGGAGTCTTCCATGGGTCCCAGATCTATTTTGGATCCTGTTCTCCTGTGGCCTCTCAGGTACTTTGGAGTGGTAGAACCTTTTAAAGAAAGCAGAAGGTTATTAAACATTATTGGACTGTGCTGCAAAAGACAAGATAAGTTATTGCCTAACTTTTACATTACAGGTTTTTCTATGCTGATACACATCACTTAAGAATTCACATGCCTATCTAAAACTGTCTGCAGTTAGTGCATCTATTACTGAATTAAAGTTGTGTGTGGTACCACATAAAGTGTATATATTTGCCATTCTTTGAATAAGTATTTCCAAGTACAACGTGTTATTATTTAAATGTATATATATTACTGAATCCTATTTTATATAAAGAAGCTGTGTTATCACCTAACATATTGTGTGGACATTCCTTTGTGAGGGTGTTAGGCAGAAACCTGTGCAGTTCCCTTAGGGACCACTGCAAAAGATTTAAGACTACAGGTGTTAGCAGTAAACCCACTTGGTAGCAGTCTGTACCACCCAGCTTTACCTGGTAGCTGTGGCTGAGCAGTCAGACTTCCCTCAAGAAGAGTTATGCAGTATGCAAAGTATACTCAATAGGCACTCAGATACAATAATACAAGCAAACACTGACCAGAGCTTTGGTATCAAAGTATATAATTATTTATTTATAAACACACAGTTGAAACACTCCAGCACTCTTATTGTAAAATATTCTAAACACAGTTACTATTATGATATATACACCCCTTTTTCCCTTATTAGACACCACTTATTTTCATACAGAGGTGAGCGCTTAACTAGATTGCACTCTACCAAGGTTGTGAAATAGGGAGGGAAAAAGACAGAATATGCAGTGTTACACCACTCTACGATTCAGGAACACTATTAGCAAGGCCGAGAGCAAAAAGTCACTGGTGAGCCAGAGTCCAAAGGCTGGGCCCACTCTTAGAGAGAGCAGAGCACAAATGCGCCCAAGATCACACAGTTACACTAGGCTTAGAAAGTCTTGCAGAGGGTTCAGAAAAGAGTTTAGAGAGGCTTAGAAAAGTTTAGCCAAGGTGTCCCAGGCTAACCCAGGTTCGAAAGCCGGGGGCTAAATCTACCCCGTACAGTCGGTTGCAAGGGAAGCCAGGCGGGACACGGTATCTTAAGTGGAAAGGATCCTCCAGCGGTGGCAGTTGTTCCTGGTAGTGGTTGCAAGTTGCATCGTCGTCCAGGGGAAGAGAAGATCTCGACGTGGAGGAAAGATGCAGGTCGTTGCACTACCAGGGCAGAAACCAGCCGCGGATTTTTCCGGTAAAAGGTGGTACCTTTATCTCGCGGTCGTGGTAAAACGTGGTATCCTGGTTGCCGGGGTGCTTAGGACGGGCAAGGCGGGCACGAGATACGTCGGGAAAGCGAAAAGACGGTGAAACTGGTTATCCCCACCAGTCAAAGGAAGAAGTCTCTCCGGCGGGAGATCTCCTCTGTCGTTGGGAAAAGTGCTGAGACGGTCCAGCAGGGCTCCACCGGTCGTGGTGTTGTGGCAGGTCGGCTCAGCTTCTCCCTCGTCGGATTCTTAGGTCCTGTGGCGACTTCTGAAGTTCCAGTCCCCAAAGCCCTGCTTTTATGCAGCAAACCCCCATTCACTCAGCCTAGCTGTCACTCAAACATGCTAAGTGGTGAGCTGGCCGGCTCACCACTTGGGCCAATCAGGATGGAGTGCGACTTGAGTTGCCTAGACAACTCAGTCCAGAGTGCCTAAATTCCCCTCCCCCCCTCCTAAGTACCCCAGACATAGTGGCACCACTTTGGAGGGCTTCTGTGGAGAAGCCCGCCAAAAAGTGGAATAAAGGGCTCGACTTGGGTTGGAGTCACAGAAGAGAACACAAACGCCATTTTAGAATCAAGTTTTGGCAAAAAATACCAACCGGAGAATTAATATTAATTAAATAAACCGGCGGTATGTTCGAGGCTACCTTAAATAATTAAATAAAGATAGTAGCCTAAAACAATGGGAAATCCCTTAGGAAAATATTCGCGGTTGAATATAAAAAGTAGTATCCACTGCCACCAGCCAAAACTCAATCAGGGGGGACGGAGACGTGCCCCCTCGACTAACAGACCCTGGGGCAATCGAATTGCCCCAGCCAGTACGTCCACAATATGATGGTTGGTACTGGTTCTGTTCAGAATTTAAGACTAGTAAAGTCAATGGTGATTTTACATGCCCTGGGAGACAGTAGTCAGTCCCAGGGTATGGAGTCTATACTGGGGGGTCACTATGACACCCCTATGTTACTGCACGGAGGGTGCTGTGTAACACACATCACAAAAACACATGAAACCCTATGGAGTAAAAGACCCCATAGCCCATTAAACACATCTAGATTCAAAGAAACACACTCATATCATGTCCAATAGTGAGGGTAAAAGAGTCTCACTCTTGGCAGGAGAAAAAAATAAACCCCAAAAATCCAGCAAAGCTGCTGGGGGACTCACTAGGTTAGGAAATTCAGCCTAAACAGAGAATTCTCCCTAACAGAGGGCTTGGGGACTCACATTACTTAAGAACCTGCCCACATCACCTCCTGAAAGCTTAAGCTTGGCTGCTCTTCAACTGCTACCAAATTGGCAGCCCTGGCTGGGGTGTTCTGTGCCTTTACCCTACCATATAAAGGGCAGAAGTACAGATACGCCCCTTCAGTCTTTACACTAACCGACAACAGACTTTTAGCTATTGGTCAGAAAGTAATGGGAAATCCAATTACTTTCCAGACCGCAAAGTATTAAATCTTTAAGGCAAATTAATACTTTACTGACATAATGCAGCAACATTTGAAAGAAATATTTTCCTATACTGAAAGATTTTAGAACTCCTTCAGCAACTAGCAATGAAGTCGCCACCTCACAACATCTCTGACAAATACACTACTACCCATAGATGAATTCTGGATAGTAGTTTAGGGGGAACAAGCACCTCCTTTAGAGATTAGAAGATGAAGCTCAAATAAAACAATAAAGCACCAATAGAGCAAGCAATACTTCGTTGACATGCATCCATACCCGGGAATGGCGCTCAGCCCATCATGTACCTGATAAACTGAAAACACATGATATAACTGCCAATATCCCGCCCGCATACTACCAGCCAACTGATACCCTTCTCCAGGAATCTCTATTTATTTTAGGTGCCTTGGCACTTTGGCCCCTGGCTCCTCAGCAGAGCCTCTCCCTGCCCTTTGTGCCCCCATGACATCCCCAACTGTCCCCACCATACCTACCTGCTGAGGCTTTGGCATTATGGGTCCTCCACTCATTCCGGTCTTGGCCCGCCACCATAAAACTACGGCAGAGACCATCTTGATTTTATTTCACAGGAGATTGGGCTCCCCCAATACCCAAAGGCCATGTTTCCCTTGAAAAAAAAAGAACTATTTGCACCGCGGACGGTGCACCTGTGTACGAATAGCTATCACCCACGTCTCAGGGTCATAAACGTTGTGTTTGCTTGCTTTGCTTGGGCCTGCCTGGGCTCAGGCTGGCAGGTCGTTACTGGCTTGGTACGCCCACTGACACAGGTGTGATTTCTAAATTATTTCAGTCTCTTTTTTGCCTGCCACAGATCGGTGTTATAGATTGTGAATTCTTTATGGGATATCCACTTATTAATTCGACTCACCTCAAGGGGGTAGAACTGCCCTAAGGAATACATTGTAGTCTCCATCCTGCCCATGCCACCTATGAACTGCATAGACATAAGCAGATCATTTCTACATAAGTCCTGCCAACTTCTGGCCATGGATAGGCCTGTCAAAGTACATTGTGTAATATGCACTAATAATGCTTTTGCTGAATGAAAATGTGTTAACATTTTATTGTTCTATTAAACATGTGTTTTTGTTAGATGACACCTTTAATTTCCCTGGTGCTTCAG
The DNA here is from genome assembly GCF_040938575.1 of Ambystoma mexicanum. NCBI lineage: Eukaryota > Metazoa > Chordata > Amphibia > Caudata > Ambystomatidae > Ambystoma > Ambystoma mexicanum. The sequence goes on along the minus strand of NC_090936.1, from coordinate 849,496,705 downwards.
TTGACAGAAGAAAAGGTGTTTCCGCAACCATGGTTAAGGAGGTGGCCTTTATTTCAGGAGGAGTTCAGAAAACACTATTTCCCAATGTAATTGTATGTGATTTTGGGCCAATCACTTGATGTCCTGTTTCTGATTTTTCTCATTCCTAACACATTTTTAGAATGTTGAAGTTCGTTTTAGAGCTACACAAATACATTGTTACCATTTTTTTAAATTGTTTTAATCAAAAGATTTTTTACAAAAGCACAGATGTGAAGCAGTATAAACGCTAATTAGGTTCTGTATTTGGGTCCAATAGAGTTTTCAAACATCGTTAGGAAGAGGGGGTGGTCAAAGCTTCCACGTTGGCCATGATGTGCTGTAGGCTTTTCGAGGTTGCAATCACCCAAGAGCCCTTTTCACCACCAATCAGCCTCAACCACCAAATCTCTTTGTCCATAAGAGGAGAATCGGAGAGGAGATGATTCAGGTACTGTGTTATTATTTGGCGAGTACCCATACATGAGAACTGCAAGTGGCGTATTGTCTCTTTTTCGGTGTGCGCTTTGCCAAAACGACAATTGTTAGTGGAAGAAAGACCTCTTATTGCCAATATTTCATTTGTTTCAAGAAGATTGAGCCGTGCTCGCAAGAAGAAATTACGTAAGGATGTAGTCGGAAATTTCTTAATGAAATCTTGAAGTTGGTTCAGTTTTTTAATATTGCCTAGCAGATGAGTTGTACATGTATTTCCCGCAGCTGTGTCTAGAGTCAGAATCCAATCAAGTTCCTTCAGTTTATTAAGGACTTTTGTAGGGTTCTCAATAAGTTCCTCTTCACAGCTCTGGTTGATCTTTAATATCCTTACTGCAGTTTTCAAGCATTTTACAGCTTTAAGTTTCCTTATTTATCAAGCTGTATATTAAAGGCTTTCTGGAAGCAGACACTTCCTATACAGCATCAAGGAATTGCAGGTGATTGTTCCTTGTAGAGACAATAGGCTGAGCTCTCGTCTAATTGATGCCAAAGGAGTGGATTTCGGTAGACCAAGGACCGTCCTCCAGAAGTAAGCTTCAAGTTTTGGCCATAGTGATTTCGGTATATAAGGCATGGCTTTGGCTCCATAGGTCAATGATGGAACTACCCTCATTCTGTAGAAATTGATCACTGGGATCAATGAGAAGCAGCCAAATTTCCTAGCGATGGCTTTAGCTTGCGACTTTAGTTTTCTGGTTTTCTCTAAGAGCACACATTGCATAGATGTTTCCAGCTTAGAGCTATCAAGGGTAACTCCTAGATACTTAAAGTCATTAACTTTTTCTATTGCACAACCCTCTAGGTTCCACTGACATTTTTCTGCTCTCTTTTTGGTTTTTTTAAACACCATAACTTTGGTTTTGTCTTTGTTGATTTCAAGATTATTTGTAGTGATATACTGTTGTAGGGTGTTTAGTTGCCGCTGAAGACCAATCAGAGTATAGTCCAGTAGGATTAGGTCGTCAACGTATAAGAGACGACGGATTTTGACTTGGCCTAATTTCGGGGGGAAAGGTCTTACAGAATATTCTGTATCCGTGAAATCTCCCAAGTATGTCAGGAAGAGAGCAGGAGCTAGAGGGCATCCTTGTTTGACCCCTCTCAGCGTCGGTATCTCTGCAGATAACAAGCCCTGTTGGCTTAGGCGGACTCTCATTGTCTTGTTGGTTTTGGGAATTTTTATGGGATCAAGAACTTCATCAGGGCATTTCCAAGTAGAAAGTTTGTTCCAGAGTCGATCTTTATCTACTCGGTCGAAGGCTTGAGTTAGGCCACAAATGCGACAAAAAGCCTGGGGCCCCTTCTATGATCTTGCTTTAAAGTACGCTCAGCAGCAATGATATTCGCAGTGGCACCTATGTTTGTCTTGAACCCTGATTGGAAAGGGTCATCACAAGGGGCGTTTCCTGCCACGGTTGGAATTTCCTGAGCAGGAGGGAGCTGTAGACTTTCCCAATAGGGTGAAGCAGAGCGATAGCATGAAAGTTTTTGGGGTCGCTACTGTTTCCCTTTTTAAAAATAGGAACCACTATTGCGGATGTCCATGATGATGGAATAGATTTGGATTCTGCACATTTTCTTAGAACGTTACTTATAAAGGCGGCCCATTCCTCCGGGTAGCTCTTAAGGTCAAAATGTGTTATACCGTCTGGGCCAGGAGCTCTAGATTTCTTTAGCTTCTGAATTAGCTCGACGATTTCTTCTTTGTTGTCGAGCCTAGCGCAGGCTGTATTTGGCACTGTTTGACATTCTAAGTTTGTCTCTGAAGGAAGCTGGAATAGGGCCTTGAAGTAATTCACCCAAGTGGACTCTCCGATGCTGTTCAAAATGGAGTAATCATTGACAGTCGTAGTATGTCACATAAGAGACCAGAATTCTCTAGTATTACGTCCGCTGATTTGTTTTAGCATTTTTTCAGAATCTTGTTGATACATTGTCAGGCGATGGCCTCTAACCCAAGATCAATAGTTTCTGGTTGCTTCGATAGCTGTATCCCTGGCCGACTGCGAGTCAAGGTTAATGGCCATCCTCTTGATTTTACTTAGCTCTCGTCTTCTTTTGACCAAGATTCTGTCGTAAGTATGTTTTTTTTATTTACAGTTTGCTTACGGTTGGAGCCTATTTTCTAGTAGGACGTAATCAAAGGCTGGTAGTCAACTTGGTTCACAATGCAAGCATCTTGGAGGTTGTTGTAATTGTTAGTTAACTCTGTGATGCAACTTGCAGTCAACTCCAACCTAGTGCCTTGGTTGTTAGGTTCTATTTGTGTGTTCATTTTTCTCTTTTGAACATAGGTCGAAGTCCATGAAGTAGACAGCAAGTTATGATCACTTGCCTTAGTTCTTTTAACCTCAAATTACGTAGTTACATAAAGTACAGATCTTGAGACAAAGATGTGGTCTATTATAGCAAATGACTCATCACTCTCCCAGGTTGGTAGTCGGTCCCGAAGTTCGAACACTGCAACCAGGTTGAGCATGTCTCTTGGGTCCATAAGGTTTAGCCATAGGGCTCCCCTCTCTTCTGCCAGAGACAGTTTCCTTTGCATGGGCTTTGTATGACTGCGATCTTGGCATATTGCATTCAGGTCTCCGCAGATGACTAAGTGGGATACTTGATGTTCAGCAAGTGCCTCGTCCACCGATCGTTCGTTCATTTCTAGATAGTTCTTATTATCAATGACTGCTGGGTTCCAGTAGGAATTCAAAATTATTACTGGCGTTGAGGTCCGTTGGCCCAAAGGACCCAGATGATGTTCCCAGCTCACCAGAACCGCCAGCAGGGATGAATTTGATACGAGAGTTTCTGTCAAGTGGAGTCCACTCCCACTGCAAAAGGCAGTCAGTAGACCAGACAAGGGTCGGCCCAGTGGATCTTTATTTGCTGGAGCCAAAGCGATGTCGTATCAGTCTAGGATGGGTTTATCAGTCAGCCAGGTTTCCTGCAGACATAAAATGCCAAAGGCACCAAGGTCCACATCTCCAGGAGCCATCAAGTGATAATAACCTCTTGTGTTCCAAGAGCATAACCTGAGCTCGTCTATTTGCTCGTCACAGGACGTATCCTCATATGGTTGGTGCTGAGGTGGCATGAATTGCTACTTTCTAAGATGTGAAGTGAGGGCCTTTGGGATCCAGGACCACAGCGCCTGTAAGAGAGCCGCTTGATCCTGTGTTGTTGACGAATCTCTGCTCGTAGAAAGGTCTTGTATAATTGTTCTTTTCAGTGTTGAGGTTATGTCACCAGATGTTCTGCCGAGATCATGGCAAGCGACCCACGTAGTCTTTTCAGCCATTGGCTTTACCGGCGAGGAGCTTGTTCGAGGGCATGGTGAACAAGTTTGTGAGCTTTCTTCTGGTATAATGACTGGGAAGTTGTTGCAGTGGATTTTGTAGCTGCCCTTGTGTGGTGCGGCTTCTTTAGTTTTCGTAGAAACTGCCTCTCGTGATTTCTTGTTTTGTTGCATTTGGCAATGATTTGAAAGAAGGTTAGTAGTCGCATTACTATTAGTTTTGGAGTTGTGTGCCAGCGGTAATGGAGCTCCTTTGTCCAGGGGTTCAGTTAGATCGTAGCCCAGCCTTATCAATTCGTCCGCTGTGTCTCTTAGCAGGTTTGTCACAGTCGATGAGGAGATGTGCAGATAAGATATGGCTTTGTGATGCCTATGGCTTGGGTCAACTATTTTTAAGTCCTCTGATCTAAATGATCTAAGCTTGGGGATGTGGTGGATCAGAGTTAGCACTGCTCTCCTTTTTAGTATTACCTCATCATGATTATCGAGTACCTGCTCCAGTTTGAAGATCCATTTTGATTTTTCTGTTCGTAGGTCTAGCGCATTTTTCTGTTTAGACCTATAGTGCGTCCTCGAGGCACCAGCTTCATGACGAGTACTTTGAGTGTTGTCAGTAGGAGAGTAGTGCCCTTTAGGACTCAATAGCATTTTTGGACTTTTTCTTAAAGGGGTATGGCGTGAAAGCCGATCACCAATGGTGGAGACGTGGTTCTTTGGTGTAGCTTTGTCTTTCGTGTTTTAGTGCTGTTTTTGACTGCCGATGATTGTGGCAAGCTCCAGTAAACTTTGTGTGATCATTTTTTACATCTGTCTTCTAATGTAGAAAAGATTAGTACAGGCTTGCCCTCTTTATTGCCTGTCCTGGCACTTGTGCCCTCCATTGGTGTAAAGGTTTCAGTTTTTCTTATGTTGCCTTTATAGGACGTAATGGTGGTAGCGTCGGTAGGAGGACCTTCGTTAAGGTGCTGGTTTATGTTCATTAAGGCCTCATTCGATAAGAAGTCATCGACTGTTTTTGGCGATGCAGATGGATTCAATTTTTCCCCAGTATGTTTTGGCAGGGTCCATTTTGGCTCCATATTATTGGTTGTTTGAGTTGGGAGACGGGCTATTCTTGGTGCCGGAACAGGGTGCCTCGTTTTTGTTTTTAGACATACTTGTACAGGGTTTGTTGCAGGAGGCTAAACCAAGAGATAGCAGACAACACTTTTCAAACTTTTTGTCGGTTTTTAGCCTTGCTTTGTCAAAAATAGGAAACTCTTGATTGGAGCCACTTTTGGTACTTGTTCCTTCTACAGAGTTAGAGGCCAGGTCATCCGATACAAACAGGACGTCATCATCCTTCATTGGGTCATCTTGTACGTCTGTGCGAGTCACTTTTATCGCCTGTTGATACTACAAAAGGCGTTGGCTGCTTGACGGGTATATCCATAAGCATTTGCGTTCCTGACTCCATTGTAGTTATAATTTTGAGTTCACATGGGGATGGGGCGTTCCCATTGTTAACTGGTATAGCCACTGCTATTGAGTATAAGTATTTTTGGTTTTTGGCTCTTTCTTCAAGAGCCATTATGTAGCCTTCCAAGTAGATAAGTTTAGTGTGCATCATTGCCTGGATTGTCGTATTATCTCTTAGCATGTCGTTTAAGGCTTCATACAACTTGCTGAATGGGGCTAAAGCAATTGTCACTGCCGACATGATCGAAAAGATATCTGTTTTTTAATGGAGTTTCTTTCTGTGTATTTGCGACCTGGGCACGTTGTCTTTTACTTGTAGGAGGTGAGAAAAGAGATGTCAGTGGCGTAGGTCGCAGAGGAGTCTGACTTGTCGAAGATTCCAAGGAGTTTCTACGAAGGGCACCTACGCCCATACGGCGAGAGTTCAAATCTTGAGGGTTGGAAGCACGGTAACTGTCACAAAGTATTGGGTTCCTGGTTTCAGCTGGGACCGTTTCTATGTGAATATGCCTTCTGGTTTTATCCGGTGGCGTATTGCTTATAGCACCTGTTTCAGGCAACAGTTCAGGTGGATCACATGGGGACGCCTCTTGAAAGTCCTGGTTTTCCTCCAATATGGGTTCTGACCATAAGGCCGGGGACAGGGGAAGCTGAGAAGCGCTCCCTAGTGACTGCTGGAGTTGGGGGAAGGTTTGTTCTGTAGTCGTTGACTCAACAAGCTGTTGAAGTGGAAAAGATCTAGCAGAAGACTGATTTAAGGGTACTGACTGCCCCAGCGGAGATGAAGGAGTACACGCCGGGTCGACTGGTGGAGCCAGTTGACAAGGTTCAGATACTAAGGTCTCTGAGGTATGCACCGTCCCAAAGTGGCATTTTATCCGGGCGATACGTGGCGCTGCTTTAATGTTTATCGGAGTAGCAGATGATTCCTTTGATGATATACCATCCAACTTCTGCAGTTTCAATGATGGTTGGTTTTCTTTGGCTGCTTCTAGCATTTTGGCGTCAGAGACCTCACCTTTGTTTTCATGAAGTTTATTGGGTTGGATGTTGAAGAAATCTTTCAAGATTCTTAAAGGGAAAGATTTGTCATTCCCTTGATTCCTTAGTACTGCATTTAACGCTCGTGAGCCTCTTTGTATCGAAACTGTTTTCTTTAAAGAGCCGATTCATTGCCCTTTGTTTTTGCTTACTATTTTGTTTTTAATAAGCTTCTTTTTCCCAAGAAAAGATGTTTTCATTTGTTTGCGTGAGTGTTTTTTAGATTTAGACTCTCACATTTGTATTTGTATTTATTTTTTTGTATTTATTTTATTTGTATAGCGCAGACCAGGCCCGGAGGCTACCGGGCGCATACCTTAAGGCAATGGTTACATAAGTTGCATACAGCGATTATATATCAAACAATAAATATGGCATAGAAATAGACATAGGTAGGTAGTACAACGATACATGGTGTGTCAAGTAGTACATCCCTACATAGGTTATTGCAACAAGTTTTCAGAATGTAGCTTAGGCATTGGAAGAGGCGAGCCAACATTTGGCTCTATGTTTGAAAAGGTTGAGGGAGGGGAGGTTTCTGATAGTCAAGGGGACAGCATTCCACAATTTGGCTGCCAGGACTGGGAAGCTGGATCCACCAGCTGTTTGGAGCTTGTATCTAGGTATCAGTAGGCTCTGGTTCAGGGTAGATCTAAGTGAGCGAACTGGAGTGTACAGCGTGAATCGTGAGGAGAGATAAGTGGGGGCCAGGTTGTTCCTGCATTTGTAGGTAAGGGCAAGCGATTTTAGTGAGATCCTTTGGGTGACTGACAACCAATGAAGGTTCTTCCTGGTATCCGAAATGTGTGCAGATCTGGGGATGTTGAGGGCTGCCCTGATGGCGTTATTTTGTATGATCTGGAGCTTGTCTAGGTTACCCTGATTAGTGCCCTGGTACAATGCATTGCAGTAGTCCAGTTTGGACATGACCAGGGTCCTAGCAAGGGTAGTACAGTTGTGCGTGGAGAGAAAAGGGCGACATGCTGTGATCAGCTTGCAGGTATAGGCGGCGGCGGCCGCAACTGCATTAGTTTGTCTGTGAAGGGAGAGGGTGGAGTCGAGGTAGATTCCAAGCGTTTTTGTCTCTTTGGAGACTTTTATTATATTTCCATCGATGTTAAAGGAACTGAACATAGGGTTCAGCTTGTTTAGTCTTTGCTGAGTACCTAGGATGAGGAGCTCTGTCTTGTCGTCATTGAGACAGAGCTCATGTTGGGCCATCCATGTTTGAATGACATGGTAAACGTCATTCAAGGCTTTTGAATCTAATGTGTAATCACCCGTGATGGGGATGAGTATCTGGGTATCATCAGCATAATTTGTGTAGGTGACACCCAGATAGTCGAGCACATCAAATAAGGGTTTAGTAAATACATTGTAAAGGGTAGGGGATACACACGATCCTTGGGGGACTCCGCAAGGGACTGGTGCAGGGTCAGCTGCGGAGGTGGGCGAGAATACCCTCATCTGTCTGTTATCCAGGAAGGATTGAATCCAGTTTGTGGCCATGTCGGAGAAGTGAGCTGCAGTTTTCAGGTGGTGACAGAGGATTTGGTGATTAACCAGATCAAAGGCAGCAGATAAGTCTAATAGTAGTAACAGGGCTAGTTTACCTTTGTCTTTGAGATCCTCAATTTGGGTCTTGAGATCGAGGAGGGCTGTCTCTGTATCGTGCTTCGGTCTGAAGCCGGATTGTCTCGTGCCTAGTAGGTTGTTTGATTCCAGATAGTTCTGTATCTGAAGATAGGCTGCTCTATCTAAGATTTTTAGCAGAAATGGGACTGTTGTGATAGGCCTATAATTGGTTGGAACCTCCGGGTCTAAGGTGGGTTTTTTTAGGAGAGGGATAACCCAAGCATCCTTTAGGTTATTGGGGACCACTCCCGATTGAAAGGAGGCGTTGATGAAAGAGGTGATAAAAGGAGCGAGGTCATGAGCCGACTCCTTAATGATCGGTGCTGGACAGGTGTCCCCTTGGCAGTTTGAGGGTTTTAAATTGCAGATGATTTTTTCAACCTCCAGAACGGTGAGTGGTGTGAAGCTGAACGGCACCGGGGAGTGAGGGGTTGTTATTTTAGGTGGCCTGGTATTGCTAAATGTAGGGGTGTGGAGGGTATTTTGTTTGGCGTTGATTTTGTATTGCAAGGTGGATATTTTGTTAAGAAGGGCATTTTGTATATTGTTGCACCAGGTGCTGTCCTTGGTGCACGTGTCCGGGGCAAGTGAGGGAGATTCTAGCTCTTTGAGGATTTTGAATAATTCTCTAGTGTTCGATTCTGCCTGGGATATTCGTGAGTTGTATGTCTCCTTTTTGGCTTGTAATATGGCCTCCTTGTAATTAAGAGAAGTGATTAGAAGGGAGGCTTTACTAACAGCACTGGGGTGGCTTTTCCAAAGGGCTTCAGCCTTGCGCTTTTCTTTGCGCATAGCGTTGAGCTGCGGGGTGAACCAGGTGTTCAGGTGGGACTGTTGTTTGGCTTTACGGATTTTTAGTGGAGCTAGGCTCTCAATGGCATTGGACATTAGGCTGTTATAAGTGTCTACTAGGACAGTGGGGTCCTTATCCTTCTGCTGTGCAGCAAGAGTGTTCAAGCAAGGGAGGTTAAGAGGAAGCAGTTTCTCCCTGGTGATATCTTTTTTATTTCTGGTAGGTATAGCGGGGGCTATGGTAGGTATGGGCTGGGGGTTGGTGGCTGGCAGGAGGAAGGTAATAACATGATGGTCAGACCAGGCGCATGCATCATTAGAAGTGACATTGGTGTTACAGTTAAGGTCGGCTAGCCAGTCGAGCGTTCTTCCTTTGATGTGTGTAGGATCACGAATACGCTGCTGGAAGCCTAGGTTGGAGAGGGTGGTGTCTACTTCAGTGGCCATGTGGTCCTTGGGATCTGAGAGACCTAGGTTGAGGTCTCCTAGTAGCAGTATCTGAGAGTTGGGCTTGGTGTTAGTTGACAAGGTGGATGCAACATCATCCGTGAATGAACCCAATGGGCCTGGAGGTCTGTATATAAGGTGGAGTGTTGCTGTATTGGTAGGAGAGAGCGATAGTTTCACTGAGAGAGATTCTGCAGAACTAAGTTGTATGTGGGGAGAAGCTCTCATAACAATTTTGTTGCTGTGTATAAAAGCGACTCCTCCTCCTTTCGACAAGTTGGAATGGCGGTCGTTTCTGATAATGGTATAACCCTTGGGTAGGGATAGAGCAAGGAGTGGGCCAGAGGCGTCATGTAACCAGGTTTCGGTAATGGCTAGGAAGTCAAGGTTCTGGACCGTGATGAGGTCAGCGATGTCAAGGGCGTGCACCGTGAGGGATCTAGCATTGATAAGAGCTCCCTTGAGTGCTGCGATGGGTAAGGTGGAAGGTGGAGGACTAGGCGTTGCGGTAGAGTTGGGCAGTGGAAGGGCAGAGCGATTGCGCAAAATACAAGGTGGTCTGGGCAGTCTAGTTCTAAGTCTGCTATTCCTTTGTTGTAGAATACATGGGATGTTTGGAGTGGGTTTGGTAGCAAAGTGCTTGAGCCAAAGGGCTGGGTCACTGAGGTAAGGGTTCGATAGAGGCTCGGGATGGTAGAGCATGGTTGATGGGCGAATAAGTAAGGTCTTAGTGTTACTTGCACGGTAGCTGGCAGCAGTGCAGGCTGATTGTCCTAGGAAGACTATGAATATAAGGTCAATGCTGGCACAGGTTCTTAGCTGCATGTCGCAGCTTGTATTTCTCAGGGGACTGAGGATGTAATTATATGGGTTCAGGACAAAGGGTATAAAGGAGTTGAGGTGGCGCGACTAGGCAGCCAGCAACAGTGTAACTCAGGTCAATAGGCACAGTACAGGGACATCTAGATTCAAAATGGCACAGTTAGGCAGCCAGCAGCTGTGCAAATCGGGTCAATAGGCACAGTACAAGGACATCTAGATACGAAATGGCACAATTAGGCAGCTAACAGCAGTGCAAATCAGGTCAGTAGGCACAGTACAGGGACATCTAGATTCAAAATGGCGCAATTAAGCAGCCAACAGTAGTGAAAATTGGGTCAGTAGGCACAGTACAGGAGCATCTAGATGCGAAATGGCACATTTAGGCAGCTAACAGCAGTGCAAATCAGGTCAATAGGCGCAGTACGGGGACATCTAGATTCAAAATGGTGCAATTAAGCAGCCAACAGCAGTGCAAATCAGTTCAATAGGCCCAGTACAGGGACATCTAGATTCAAAATGGCACATTTAGGCAGCTAACAGCAGTGCAAATCAGTTCAATAGGCACAGTATAAGGCAACTAGGTTCAATGGGCCGTTCAATAGGCACAGTATAGGCAACTAGGTTTCAAAATGGCACAAACTAGGCAGCTAGAAGCAGTGCAACACAGTTCACTAGGCACAGTATAAAGGCATCTAGATACAAAATGGCATTGGGCAGGCATTACAGAATATACTTGTAAATAAGGGGGATGTAATGAAAGGTCTAAAGGAGAGGGGCAAGTAAGGGATGCACAGCGTTCAGCCATAGGTGTAAAGGATGTGGTCCATAATAGTTGTAGCTGCGGGTAAGTGGCAAGGGCGTCCAGCGAAGGTGAGTCGGGAGGTGAAATGCGAAGTATCCGAGTGGCACGTTATAGGCATGGACAGCACACACGTGTGCAGCCGTGCGGGATGGCAGCGTTAATTGGACAGGAACGAAAGAAATGCGCTGTGAATTAAGCGCTTCTAGTCAGCAAATGGTGTTATGCATGTGGCAGCGCTGGCTTACCTGGAGCAGAACGGGCAGAGTTCCTGGCCCCTGGCTCCTGTGGCTCACGTGCTTGCCTCTTTGGTTTTGTCCAGCAGGCAAGCTCTAGTGCTGTTGCCAGGTTCCAATTCTCCACTAGGGGAACTCTCCTTCCACTCTACAGATTGAACTTTTGTAGGTGCACAAGCTTCAGGCTGGCACTCCGGCAGGAGTAGGGCCCGCCCACTAGAAATGGAATGCACAATCGCCCGAACCTCAAGGAGGTTTCTCGCCGGCCCGCCCTATCCCTCCACCCAATCCTCTACAGGAAGAGGCTCCCGAGGCATGGGTCTGCCTGCTGTTGCACTTGTCCGCAATCCATCCAGTCTCTCCGAGGATGGCAGCGATTACCACAGCTTCAGGCTCGATTGCACCAGGGCATGTCGAGTGTTCCGCCGGGTGTTCCAGTGTCCGACCAAGAGAACCCATGACCCCCGAGAGCACCGTCACCCCCGAGCCATCCACCGTCCGTGCCCCACCCAGAACAACCGAAACCGCTCTTCCTCTGACAGGCAGAACGGAGGCTGAAGGTAAGGGAGCGGGGCTAGAGGAGCATGAGGGTGGGGAGGGGGAGTGGGTATCGATGGCAGAGCTTTAAGAGAATGCGTGGGAGCGGGGACGGGGCTAGCAGGGTCAAGCAAGGTCTGGTCCAGTTTAGAGGTTACAGCAGAAGCAGATGGATTGAGTAACCTCATGCCAAGCGATGATGGTAGATGGAAGTTTACTGCACCTCTTCCGCTTGATTTAGCAATGTCAAGTCTTCCATTTTTTTCCTTAAATGCAGATTTGTCCGAAGTCTATAGAAGTTCAAACACCTGTTGAGTATCAGACGGTGACAACTTCCACGGGTTTGGACGCAGGCGAGAGCTCCGCAGGTGGCCTCCTTTCTCTTCATAGACTGGGCCTGGGGTAGCGGCAGGGGTAGCGGCAGCCAGAGCAGCCATAGCAGCCATAGACTGCACAGACTGCCACTCAGCCGCCACTCTGCAGCCGCTCCGCAGACAACGAGGGGTTCTTGAGTGCTGCTCCTCCTCTCCAAACGAAGAACACTGTAGACAGACTGGGTAGCCAAGAGTCACTGCACAGACTGCCACTCAGCCACCATTCTGCGGCCACTCCACGGACAACAAGGGGTTCTTGAGTGCTGCTCCACCCCTCCAAATGAAGAACACTGTAGACAGGCTGGGTGGTCAAGAGTCACTGCACATCGTTACAATTTAAAAAGTCATTAGAGGCAGTAGATGTTCGACCATGGCGATGTTATTTCTGATGGTTTCGAATGCGCGTTGGCAGTCTGGCGACCATTCAAAAGGCTGGTCCTTCTGAGTTAGTAAGCAGAGGGTATTACTGATGGTAGCATAGTCCTGCAGGTACCTGCAGGTAACTTGAGCAGTAACTCGTCAGACCCAGGAATTACTGTAACTCCGAGATGTTTTGGGGTATCTGGGCCATGTTCAGCGCCGCCAATTCGTCAGGGTCCGACCTCATGCCTTTCTCTGGGAATATGTGTCCGAAAAATCGGAGGGAGCTTTTCTTGAACTCAAATTTACCCTGTTCAGTGTTAGCCCTGCTGCCTCTAGTGCTGAGCAGACCTTGTGTAGGGCCGCGTCATGTTCCTCTTTTGTCTTGCCAAAGACCAGCACATCGTCCGAATAGTTCAGGCAGTTTGGGACATGCTGGATGACTTTGTGTATTTCTTCTTGAGAAATCCCAGCCGCAGATGAGATGCCAAAGCTGAGCCTTTTGTATTGAAAAAGGCCCATGTGTGTTGCAAAAGTGGTGATATACCTTGACTCCGGCGCTATCTCGATCTGGTGGTACCCTTTCGTGAGGTCCAACTTTGAGAAGAATCTGGCACCATGCAGTAGGTGTATCATGTCCGTCATTCTGGGTTCCTGGTGCCGTTCCATTTCTATCACCTCATTCGCCATCCTCATGTATGCACATAGTCTGATGGAGCACTCCGGAGATTCCTTCGGGACAGATACTATGGGGGATATTCATGGGGTGGGCCCTGTCGCGGGCTCGATGACATGTTGCTTTAAGAGTTTGTTGATCTCCTCCACCTGTCTTTGGATATTGATGGGTATGCCCCTGTAGTGTTGTGCGATGGGCTTGACCTCAGGGTTGATGTGCAGCTGGACTTTGCAATTTCTCAAATTGCCTAGCCCTTTAAATAGGTTAGGGGATGCAGCTTCAATGTCCTCGGGTCTTGCAAAGTACTTATGCGCAATCAGCTGGTATAGAATGTGCACAAGCCCCATGTCCACTGCTGTCTTAAGGCTGAGCATACAGCCACTGTTCACCTCCATCTTGAGGACGTGCAGCTGGAGTTTTACCTCATGAGCCTTGTGTGTGCACACAGCAGAGATGCCGCCTTTGCAGGGAAGCGGCGTGGTGGAGCCGTAGGGGTAGATATCAACGGTGGCCTTTCTGAGCTTCGGTGCATTTGGGAGGGTCTTATATGCCTCTTCACTGATTATGTTAACCGTGGCTCCGGTGTCTATCAGGAAGTCCAGCGGCATGCCATTCACTTGGAAGGCCAACACTGGACTGTGTTGGGTTGCGGTGTTGTTGTTTAAGGCCCAGACATATCCTTTCTTCCTTTGGTCTTCACCCGATGACAGGGATGCATTTCAATGTAGCAGACGTAACGTCTGCGGCCGGTCCTTTTGGGACCTTCAGCCGGCCTCTACTCCTCTCGGGTGTATGATTTCCTGCGGTCTCGTTCTTCACATCGCTGCCATCTGGCTTCTGGGTCAGAGCCACCCCCCCGGGGGGCTCAATGGTGTTGTCCGCCTGCATTCCCTCATGCTCCTCCGGCTTCCTTGGGGAACAAGGGGCATTTTGCAGGCGGCCCGGAAGGGGTCATCGCCTCCACATGCAGCACATTTCTGTCCTGGGGCCAGGCAGTCACCTGTGGGCAGGTATTCATAACCACACAAAGCACATGGTGTCTGTGCGTCTGGGCGGTATGTTCGGGGCTGTGAAGAGTTTGTTGATGGCGTCTGGTTCTGGGGTCTTCGGCTGTAGCGTAACTTTGCCCAGGCTCTCTAACTGGGACTCAACCGCCGCTTTGATGCGAGCCAGTGCTAAGATTTCTTACAGCGACCGCTGCTTCTGTAGAAGCTTCTTTCAAAACGACTGGGAGTCACACCCCGCTATGACCTGACATCGTAGGTCTTCCTCGTTGGAGTATCGATGGAATTTGCAATGTTTTAAATTGATGCGCAGCCGCATTACATAGTTGTTGAGGGATTCCCCTTTGTCTTGGCGTGTGGTGTGGAAGAGGTGTCTTTCATAGTCAACATTGGTATGGGATGTAAAGTATTTGGACAATTTGGTGTGTAGGTCATGATAAGAGGCAGTGTCGAGGTTGACAAGTTCCCCTGCAATGTCTATGATTGCAGGTCCAACGGCCATGGATAATGTGTTTTTGAGCCAAATGTCATCGTTGAGTCTTATGGCCCCCATATAAAACTTGAAGTTGCATAGCCATGTTGACCATATGGGGCCCAGATTGCTGGTGTCACGCACATCAAACACGTAGGGTAGGTGTAGCACTTGAGAGCCTCCGCCTGAGGGGGGCGATTGCCCTGAGGGTCCTGCTCCTGACGCGGACATGACCTCTGTATAAGACATGCTTCTGGCTGCTTGAGCAGGGCTGGGCGCCGCTTATGAAGTCTCAACTGATGTGGCGGAGGAGGAAGACCAGCCTGTACTGTGGGCGAGATATGTATGCTTGAGCCCTTGTGCTTGTCCAATTTGGGCATGTGGGACTAGGTGAGGTCGTCTGGTGCCCCTTCAGCATGTGCCTTACTGTGTCTTTTATCTTGGTGTGACTGGAGGGCTTGTAACCTGCTAATGGTGCCGGGCCCCTTGTGTAGGCCTTCCATTTGGTCTTTATTGTTGAGTCCCCGGCGTGTAGCCCGTGCCTGGGGATACTGGCTATGGCTGGCATCCTGTTAGCTCATGCGGGGGCGTGGCATAACGGAGCCAAGCCTCTGGCATATATCGTGGATGCAGGAGATCCGCTGCGGTCTGCGAGCGGGTGCAGGGTCATGGCTTAACGGTGCTGGGCCTCCGGTAGCTATCATATGCGTATATGGGCATCAGCACTGTGTGAGCGGGGGGCATGGCTTACTGGGGCCGGGCCTCATGGCCGGATTGCCCCATCGCGGCCATACCTGCAGGCCTGGGATGTGGAGGCATGCTGACACACAAACAGTGAATATAAACGAAGGTCAGGCCAGCGGAACAAATTATAGACGCTCAAAAGGTCGCAATCAGACCACCAAAATGGGGAAGCACCCCCAAGGGTGACAACGCAGATCAATCCACTAAGAACAAAACAGTCATTAAAAATACTGTATTTATTAGAATTTGTACTTGTTAAAATAAGTATTAAATCATCTGAAATTCTATACAAAATACACAAGATAACAACATTAATATATCAATAATAAAGTGCATCGTGTAAAGTGCACAGCATCCCTTGGCTAATTTTAGCGTTTTTTTCAATGATTATGTGTTCATTATATTGTGCAGTGGTGTAACTAATTATTGAGGTTGGCTGCACGATCTATTAGTGATCAGACTGCCCTTTGCTGATTTATTGTTTGGCCCTTTTGCCTTTAAATCTGAACAGGCAATTGTGGTTTCCCTTATTGAGTGATTTTCCTCGCTCGTACGGGAAACCCCTTTTTGGGATCAACTTAGTAGCATCTAGGTCTACTGTGATTTATTTCGCTCACTTTTTCACTTACAGCCAACAGTGAAATTAGTATCTAGTCACTTTGCTGACTTCCCCTCTGCCAGCGAAGTAGGGGAAACCCACCCTTTTGTTTTGCGACACACGAACAGTGTCCAACGACACCCTCTGTGGCTGCGCTTCAGGTGGTGGGGACATGGCCCGCCTCACCCTCCACGTGGGTGGCTTCAACCAGCCAGCGCGATTGCCAAAGTTAGCCGGCAAGAGAGGACCACGCTCTGTCTAGCACAGCTTTCTCCAATCATTCACACGCATCTAGGAATAACGGGGCATAGGCGGAGTGCAGTGTGGAACCTTCTTTATTCTTGGCCACACGTGAACTGAACTCCCTTTCTCTCCCAAGTCCCGCCTCTGCTCTAGCCCAATGTCACTTCCCTTCCAACACGTGGCCCAAATGCGGGACGATGTGGGCAACACAGGGCCTGTCACTTCACAACGTGACACCCTCTGCCTACACGTTTCTCCTCTGTTTGTGGGAATTTCCCCTTATCAGGGGTTTCACCCCCAAACTTCACTATCACTCCCCCACCCCCTTTCCTGTCACAAACACTGAACCCCTGCCACCAAACATGCACTCAGACTCACAAACACGCAAACATACACACACCCGCTACAAACACTTAGCTGCTCTCTGCACCTTCCTTCCTTCTTCCGGGCTGCTGAGGAAGGGCCTGCCATTCCCTGTATGCACTTATGTGCAGCGTGGGACGGGGCTTTTCCTATGCAGCCATCAGTATGCACTCTTTCTTTCCTACGATCAATAGACTGTATAACACCGAGCTCTATTAATCTCTTTCAAGAAATAACCAAAAGTATGATATTTTGAATCAATATGCATGCACCCTTCATTCATTTTCCAACACATGAACTCCTGAAGAACACTTTCACTGGTAAGTTTTCAATTCAAGAGTTTAAATAGTGAATTAAACTGAGGCTAATGAAATAACTATCCAATTCAAACCAGCCACAATGTACCTGTATTAATTGAAAATCAAATCTGTCAAAAAAAGTCAAATCTGTGAAACCTCATTGAGATTCCTGATACAATTGTTTCATACATTTTCCTCTTTTCTTTCAGCATATGATTGTGAACACTACAACCAAGGTATGTAATAATTTGAATGAAGCGTTTTTTAAAGTTGTAGACACTATGTATACATATGAATTCAGAATCGAAGGGTGCTTCTCTTCTAGGCACTAAAATGTTGTAGATAACATGAGAAAATCCTTTTTTACATGCCTCAAAATTACTTTTGTTAGAATTATGAAAGGCAAGTTTTCACATAAATGTTATTCTTGGTTGTACAAGTCCCATACGTGCAAGCGATTTGAATAGCCCAAAGTATTTTCCCTCTTTACATCACTTCATGTTTTGATGAAAATGTGAATGTTCACATGCAAGCAATGGAGTATCTATAGCCGCTTATCCACTAACAGAAAGTGATGGATTCATCAAATTATCAAAAAGGAAAATCCAACTGTGATTTCAGAGTAACAGGTCAGTATAGAAATAAACTCCAATGGAATATGCACATCGATTCATTCATACTTACTGTTGATATCCTGTGAATTGAACAGGAGTTTCCTATCTGATGGGCCAAAGAGCCCAACCCTACTCACAGACACCCTCTTCCTCTATTTGCATGACCATTTTGTACATATTGTCACAATTAATTATAGGAGCCATTTACATGACGTCTATATTTGAAATTCAAATGCTCAATATTGTTTGCTTTTCATTATTTCAAAATTGAACATACATATATCAACAAAATGTTAAGAAAGTTAAAAAGGTAGCCAGCCTCCCCTATAATTGCAGTAATATGGCAATATTAAAGTGCATTATGACATATTATACATCCTGTTATAGACTGAGCCAATATTTACAAAGCCAACACTATGTAGTGAAGTTTTTTGAGTATCCTTGTAATACCAATGTTCTGTGCTTGACGAAACAGTTGTCAAATAGTTAATGATATCATTCCGTCTATGAATGAGTTGCCAGGCTCCTTATCCTACAATTGCAACAGCCTTAAAGAAGAATGAGCAAAAACCCTATCCTTCTATTCCTTCAATTACATCGTATTTACCAGAAAAAGGAAACCTAGTAAATGAAATGACTGCCAATTGATATATTAGGGATGCAGTGATCGATACTGTAGCTGACGAGTTACATACCAATCATTGGACCAGCCTGCACTTTGCAAGTTCAGATCCTGGTTCGGCCAACTGAGCACTCTAATGGATTGAGTTCTCCCACATAGTCATCAGGTTTGTGCTTTGGCCCCCAGGCAACACATATGGTTAACTTAATGGCTGTGGAAGTGACAGCATTGATGCAAACATAGAGCACACCTTACCTTGTGATCCCAATTCATTTTTCCCACATGCGTAGCACACTGAAACGGAACGTCTCTTCTTCTCTGTGGGAGAAAATTCAACTGTGTCACTCTTCCTGGTATTTCGAAGGCCTCGGGTTTCAGGCACTGCATGGACTGCACTTCTAAAATGTCAATAATGGCCACACATAACATCTTCCACTGGTGCTTGGAGGCCCTTCTTGACAAGGTGGACTGACGTTGGGGCAAAAGCCAGGCCACAAACAGAAAGAACGGTGAAATTAGCTTCTTGTAGGCAACCATCTAAATCGGGTAATATTTCTTCCAAAAGTCACTCTCGCTTCTGAGTAAGGTAAAACCACTGAGCAGGTCACTTCGTAAAAAGATCTCTTCCAAGTGGGACTGGAAGAAATGCCATAAAAAGCACCACAAACGGTCTCATTCCAGGAGCAAGTCATGTCACTCTACTTTCACTTCCACAGGAAAAAGAAGCATAATTCCAGGAGGACCAACAGGGAAGAATACGCCTGATGATTGTGGCCTAAAAGTAACTTGCCTTTCTGCAGAATAATGATAACCACTTTGTCCAAACAAGCTTGATATCTTTGAAAAGGCATCAGCATCAACGGCTTCGGTCTCGACAATGATGAAGGAGCAAGCACCCACTGCGCCTTTAAAGGAAGGCAGATGATCCGTAAAGGTCAGCGCACACACGCACACACTCAGTAGATAAGACTTAACTGTAAATGCAAAAACACTTGAAGCACTCAGTGCTGGCCTTAGCTTGGAGCCCTCATTCACTAGAGTTGCTCCTGTTGTCGAAGGATTCTGAATGTTATACTTCAACTATGAGAGCGGTATTTTGAAGCAATTAAACATATCTTTGACAAACAGACGGACTAAATCCTCTACAGATTAGAAAACATGGAGGGTCAAAGACAAGCACCCCCCAGAGACTTTATTTTAGATAATACTGGCCTGATGGAACTGGCACTGGACCATAGGGATGACAGTGGTACTGACCCCTCTCCGGAATTGGATATAGTGCAGATCTCTCCTTATGGTCACCCTAATGTTGCCTTCCTCAAAAAGAGGGAAAATGTGGTAACAGCACTGGACTTGTGTACTATTTGTATTTGTATTTGTTTTATTTATAAAGCGCAGCCAGGCCCGGAGGCATACGGGCGCGTAAGTTTAGATCTGGTTACAGTTACATATGAATGCGGTAAGCAAAGGTTACAGTGGTTACGGTTACAGATAAATACAGACATTAGTATTACAGATACATACCTACATGGTGCAATGTTTGTGTGGTAGGCAATGGAGGCTAGAGATAAAATATAGTATATACTAAATTATTTACAATACGTACAGTATGTAGACAGTAAGTCAAGGATCAGGGAAGTTAGGCTGTCATTGTGTCCATGTCGTGAAGCCAACGCTTCGTGTTGCATTTGAATCGGTAAAAGGAAGGTTCTGACCTAAGGAGGGCGGGGAATGTGTTCCATAATTTCGTTGCTTGTACAGGGAAACTAGCTCCTCCCGAGTTATGGAGTTTGAATCTCGGTATGGACATGGTGTTTGCTTGTGCTGTTCTAAGCGGTCTTGATGATGTATGTGCGGTAAGTTGGTTGGTGAGGTAGGCTGGTGCAAGGTTGGCCCTGGCTTTGTGTGTGAGGGCCAAAGTTTTGAGGGATATTCTATGCTCTACTGCGAGTCAGTGCAGATTACGTCTAGTCTCAGAGATATGCAACTTTTTAGGGATGTTTAGAGCTGCCCTGATGGCATTATTTTGAATTACTTGTAGTGTGTGGATATTTTTGTGGCTGGTGCCTAAATAAAGGGCATTGCAATAGTCTACTTTGGACAAGACTAGCGCTCTAGCAAGTGTAATGCAGTTGGGTGTGGAGATGAACGGCCTGCATGCGGTGATCAGTTTGCAGGTGTAAGCGGCTGATGAGGCTACTACGCTAGTTTGTTTGGAGAAGGATAAGGTGGCATCAAGGTAGATACCAAGGGTTTTTGTGTTGTTAGAGACAGGGATAGGATTACCATCTATCGTGAAAGATTTGAAAGCAGTGTTCAGGTTTTTTAGTTTAGCGTGAGTACCAAGGATGAGCAACTCCGTTTTTTCATCGTTGAGACAAAGTCCATGATGTGCCATCCATGCTTGTATTACTGCGTAGATTTAATTGAGGATTTTGCTGTCTGTTGCATAGTCACCCGAAATAGGAATGAGTATCTGGGTGTTGTCCGCATAATTAGTATACGTGACACACAGGTAGTCAAGGATATCGAAGAGGGGCTTCGTAAATACATTGTAGAGAGTCGGGGACACGCAAGAGTCTTGCGGGACCCCACAAGGTACCGGTGAAGGTTCAGCTGAGACAGTAGGAGAGAAGACCCTCATAGTTCTGTTCGCCAGGAAAGAGCTGATCCAGGCAGTGGCTGCGTCAGAGAAGTGTGCTGCAGTTTTCAAGTGGTGGCAGAGTGTTTGGTGGTTGACCAAATCAAAAGCTGCTGACAGATCAAGCAGTAAGAGGAGTGCAAATTTAACGTTGTCTTTTAGGATTTAGATCTGAGTAGTGAGATCTATTAGTGCAGTTTCCGTGCCGTGTCTAGTTCGGAAGCCGTATTGCCTAAGTCCCAAGAGATTATTCGATTCTAGATAAACCTGTATTTGCAGGTAAGCTGCTCTATCTAGTATTTTTAATAGGAAGGGTACAGTTGTTATCGGCCTGTAGTTGGACGGGTTGGCTGGATCAAGAGTTGGTTTTTTGAGCAGCGGGATGACCCAAGCGTCTTTAAGGTTATCAGGCACTACTCCGGATTTAAAGGAGACATTGATCAAGTTGGTAATAAATGGTGCCAGGTCATGTGCTGCTGCTTTGATGATCGGGGCAGGGCAAGCGTCACCTTGGCGATTTGATGGTTTGAGTTTCTAATGATATTTTATACTTCCCACATTGAGAAGGGTGAGAAACTGAATGGCTTACAAGTTGACTCAGAGGTGGGAGACTTGTTAGGGAATTTTTTGTAATCAGGGTCAGCAAGAAACAGGGATTTTTTCGCATTGATTTTAGATTGTAAGCAAGCTATTTTATCTAATAAGGCCTTCTGGATGTTTCTTCACCATAGTGCAACTGTGACACATGTGTCAATAGGGGCAATAGGGGATTCTAGTTCTTTTAGAATCTTGATGAGTTCTTTTGTATTGGATTCCGCTTGTGTAATCCTTTTGTTGTGGGTGTCTTTTTTAGCGAGTAAGATGGCTTCTTTGTAGCTGGAGGATACTAGGGTTAGCTCATTCTTGTTGGTTACTGTGGGGCACTTTTTCCAATGTGCTTCTGCAGTTCTCTTGGTTTTGCGTAGTTCTCTAAGATGCGGCGTGAACCATGTATTCAAGTGACATTGTGGTTTAGATTTCCGCAATTTTAGGGGGGCGATGGTATTCAGTGCTTTAAGGATTGCCTGATTGTAAGTATCCACTAGGACTGTCGGGTCAGAGTTGGTGTCAATGTTGTTGAGAAGGGGGAGTAATAGCGGTAGGAGATTATCCTGTGTAATGTTTTTCTTGTTTCTCGTGCTGGTAGCTGGAGCTATGATAGGAGCCGGGTGTTGTGTGTTGGCTTTGATGGAAAAGGTTATTTTGTGATGATCCGACCAGATACAAGGATCATTATATAAGGGATCAATAGAGCAATTGAGGTTAGTGAGCCAGTCCAGTGTTCTTCCTTTGATATGTGTAGGCTCGTGAATCATATGGGTGTGACCCAAGTCGGATAGTGTGTTGGCTAAATCACGGGCGTTCGTATTCTTAGGGTCGTTAAAACCAAGATTAAAATCCCCAAGTAGGATAGTTTGTGAATTAGGTTTAGTGTCCGCAGATATAAGTGATACATTATCCTCTATAAAAGATGAAATAGGTCCTGGGGGTCGGTAGATAAGGTGCATTGTTGCTGTATGGTTAGGTGATAGTGGTAGTTTGATGGACAAGGATTCAGCAGAGGGGATTTGAACGTCCTGAATGACTCTAATGTCTAATGTGTTTCTGAAGATGAAGGCGAGTCTGCCTCCCTTCACCTGATTGGTGTTTCTATTGCATCTGATAATAGCATAGTCATTTGGTATAGCAAGTGCCAGAGATGGCCCTGAGGCTGCATTTAGCCAGGTTTCCGTGACCGCAAGGAGATCAAGCTTTTCATGGGTTATGAAATCAGCAATGTCCAAAGCATGGGCAGAGAGGGACCTAGCATTCATCAAGGCTACTTTGAAAGGCTACTACATCAAAGCCAGTTGTTCAATGTGGTCTGACAGAAATTTTGGATAAGGGACCATCTAGAAAGATGCTCCTTCTTTTTAATGCTTTTAATGTGATGGCAAGCCATGGAAACTGGACTACCGTCCCATTATGGCTATATGGTGGACATTGGACCAGGCCGCAAGCTCGGTTCGGTGAATATTGAGGGTCATTTGTTGGGTTCAGTGCCATGGGTGAGCCTCATGACATAGGCAATTCAGGATTACCTTCCACATACCTCCCCTCCTGTCCTCCCCTTCTTTCCCCCTCTCCCCTTTCATGTCTCAGCACTTGCATGTTCTAAATCGTCTCACGACCTAGTCAGAGCTTTTTGTTTGTTCTTGTTTTCTTCCTTCTTCCCCCTCCCTGCACTTCCCCCTTGCCCTATCCCCTCCTCTCATGTTATAGAACTTGCATGTTCTGAATGTTTCAAGACCTTTTAAGAACGTTATTGTTTTTGTTTTATAGCTTTTTCCCCTTCCCTATCACTCCCCCTTGTCTTGATGTGCCTAGAAACACAATGTTGCTGTATAGTGCGCATTACAAATAACCAATAAATAAATAAATACAAATAAATAAAAGCCTCTTTGAGGTCTGTTGTCATACTTAGGCAGTTGGAGGGAGAATCTCCGGATTCTTGGACTGATGGCGGGGAGTCACTTATGATGCCTGGGTCCTCCAACGGATCAAATGGGGCTACTGTCTTCCATTTGTGTGAAAACACTCAGACAGGCACCCACACCCAACAACCGGAGCAGGAAAAGCAAGAAGAGCTGGAGGCCCTTCTCCTGAAGGGAGCAGTGGAGCCAGTTCCAGCCACGAGGTAGGTTTGCACTGGTACTCCCGGTACTGCAAGGTTTCCAAGAAGGGGGTTGGCCTCTGTCCCATCCTGCACCAAAGAGATGAACAAGTATCTAAGGAAAGACAAATTCAGGATGGTGACACTAGGGGAAATTCTCCGGGCTCTACAGCTTCAAGACTGGCTTTTGTTGCTAGGCCTGCAGGATGGCTACTTTCACGTGCCAATCCATCGGAAGCACATCAGATTCTTCAGGTTTGTCATTGTGGACACACATTATCAATTCAAGGTGCTCCGCTTTGGCTTGCCCTCTGTACCCAGGGTCTTTACCAAACTGATGCCAGTAATAGCGACCCACTTCGGAAGAGTGTGCATCTTTGTATTCCCGTACTATGACGATTCGCTTATCCGAGCATGGTCACCGGAACAAGTTTCTAGTCATCTCGAGGAAACCTGTTTGCTTCTGCACGAATTGGGTTTCTCCATGAACTTAAAGAAATCTCAGACCTCACCAGCACAGAAGCTCCTGTTCATCCGAACAGTCTTAGACAACAGGGAAGGAAAGGCCTTTCCTTCTGAGGAGAGAGTCACCAATGTGGCACAGATGGGTAGCCCTTTCCAGCAGTCTACCGGCATGGGCATTCTTGCACCTTCTGGGCCTCATGGTATCCTGCATTTGTCTAGTGCCACATGTAAGACTCTGCATGATATCCCTTCATTGGCTTCTCAGGAGCCAGTGGTGGCAGAACTATGAGCAGATGTCAGATGTGCTCCAGGTGCCCAAGTGGTTGGCGAATGGCCTGACATGGTGGAGTGACAGATCAAACATGTTGATGCGAGAACCTTTCTGGGTACCATGGTCGGAAGGGCGGGTGGTCATGGACGCCTGACTGCAAGGCTGGGGAGCCCATTGCGGCACACCCCAGATCAGAGGTCATTGGTCTCAGGAGGAGAAATGTTGCCACATCAATGTGCCTGAGCTGCGAGCAGTCAGACTGGTGCTGACAGCTTTTGTGCCTCCACTACGGGGGAAACATGACCTGGTGCTAACAGACAACACAGTGGCCGTGCACTGCCTCAACAAGCAGGGATGCATGAGATAGATACCGCTGTGCAGGGAGACCATGCAGCTATGGTTGTAGATGCTGGAGTACAATATCCCAGCCTCTGCAGCTCATGTAGCAGGGGTAGAGGATGGGTTGGCGGACGCTCTGAGCAGGCAGAGCTTGGATTCCCACAAGTGGGAGCTATGCCCAGAGGTCACTGCAGAGAACTTTAACCAGTGGGGCACCCCGACGGTGGATCTGTTTGTGACAGTGAACAACACTAAATGTAGACAGTTCTGTTCAAGGGAATTTTCCCCATGGGGACATTGGGGGTGCATTTCTAGTGGAGTGGGTCTTCGTCCACCATTATGCGTTCTTGCCGACACCGGTCATCCCTTGGGTTCACTGGAGGTTGCGCAGATTAAGAGCGTACCTGATCCGGATCATCCTGGACTGGATGAGGACGACGTGGTACCTGGATCTCGTGGAGCTGGCCATATGCCCACCTCTCCGGCTTCCTCGGAGGCCCGACCTCTTGTCCCAGTTGGAAGGCAATGTGCAGCACCTGGACCCTTTCAACCTACATGCATGGCTATTGACAAGCTGAGGTACAGTGACTGGTGTTACACATCGCCGCAGATGGTCTTTGTGGGCACGTACCCGCTTGTGCGGTACTCTTCTTACAGGTAGTTCCAAGATGGATGCCCATGGGATTCCCCATACTACCTGCAGCGGTCCAGTCTTTGCACGTCTCTCCGACGTACGGCCAAGCGCTCATGTGATCCTTTATCCGGAATCGAAGCGGACGATGCTTCGCGTCGCTACTGCTTTTGGCGCTCCGTGAGTTCGCTTCTGATACTTTCCACTTACTTATTCTAGTCCATCCTAATTGTGCCTCTCATCTCTCCTAACCCTGTTCTTTCCTCTTATCCAGATTCATCCTTCAGTCTTCCCCGGCTAATTTCTCTGTCAGACCAATCCGGCAGACCGGAGAGTTCCCCGTTCTTCCTAGACTTCCGTTAGAGTAAGTTTAGTCCCTTGAGAGCTCCCCCTTCACTTCAATTAGGATTCTCACCTGTTGATTCCTTCCAGAGTCTCTCCCGCTGCTCCACTAACCATCCAATCTCCAATCCTGAATATTCTTCCTCCATCTTCGTTCCTTCGATGGTGAGAGGATTATTTTCTTTTACCTACTATACCATTCTACTTTCTTCCCATCTCTTACTTTCTCCTGTTTTTCTTCTCCCGTGTACCTAGAAGAACACTCCCATGTGACTTCCTTGTTCTGCCATCGATCCGAGACGCTTCTACTTCAGCCTCCCGATCCGCACGAGTTTGGACTCGACCAGGGTTTTATTCCCATTAAAGGGTTTACCTGGCGGTCCTGTCCTCTCCCCTGGGTTATCCTATCCCGGGTCGGAGAGACCAGGGCTGTCTCAGGGGAGCTTTCACTGCTGCATTGGTCCTCCCATTTGGATTCATCGATCTGTCAAGGTGAGCTTGTTGCAGACTTTGACGGTAAAAGTCTGTTTGACAACAGCTTTATTAAATTGCATACTGCAGTATTAACAGTTTAACAACTGGGAACTCGATGAAGGGGTACTGGTGGGGCTGTTGGCTGCACGCAGACCTTCCACTAGGTCCCTGAACGTGGGCAGATATAGAATGTTTGGGACGTGGTGCAAGGCAAAAGGGGTGGACCCCATGTTGTGTCCCACTTCATCAGTGACACAGTGAAGGGGTATCTGGCGTCTGTGTTCAATTTTATGGGGCTCTTTCCTTACCATTTCTGTGATGGCACAGTTTTTGAAAGGCTGTTTTAATTTTTTCCCCCTTTGCCTTTTGCAGTTCCAAATTGGGTCCTAAATCTAGTCCTTACGTTTCTGATGGCAGCTCCATTTGAACCCTTGTATTCTGCTCCCATCAGACCGGTCATGTTTAAAACAGTCTTCTTGGTGGCGATTACATCCACTGGAAGGGTCAGCAAGTGGCAGGTGCTCTCTAGCAAAGCCCTGTTTCTTAAGTTTTTCTTAAGAAAAGGTCTTCCTGAAGGTGAGCCCAAAATGTCTACCTTTAGTGGTTTCGGAAATTCCATATAGACCGGAGCATAGACCTTGCAGCATTTTACCCTTTTTCCATCCTTCTAAGGACAAGGAGAGGCTCCACAGATTGGATCTCAAGAGGGCGCTGATCTTTTATCTGGCCAGGACGGGCTCCTTCAGAAAGGATGACCAGTTGGTTGTTGCATTTTCACAGTGTAGGTTGGGGCAAGCAGTCACTAAACAAACCATCTCATGGTGGATGGTGCTGTGTTTTGCTGAATGTTGTCACTCCACAGGCAAAGAGGTTCCAGCAGGGCTCTACCAGAGGGGTTGCGGCTTCCAGTGCTCTTCAGAGGGGAGTGCAGTGCAGCAACCTGGTCTTCTCTGCTCAAGT
Source organism: Ambystoma mexicanum (assembly GCF_040938575.1). Classification (NCBI taxonomy): domain Eukaryota; kingdom Metazoa; phylum Chordata; class Amphibia; order Caudata; family Ambystomatidae; genus Ambystoma; species Ambystoma mexicanum. Next base: position 849,469,946 of record NC_090936.1, on the reverse strand, counting down.
TTGCCAAGCATCACAGCTTGAACTTGGCCCATGGGGCTGATGCATGCTTTGGTAGGGCGGTCCTCCAGAGTTTTTTGGTTTAGCTTCCAACCCTCCTCCAGCATGGCTACTGCTTTGGGAGTCTATCAAGACGAGGAATTTGTGGGAGAATGCAATCCATTGAAGGATAAATGACTTACCGATAATGTTCTTTCCATGGATTCTCCTTCCACAGATTCCTCATTGGCGTCCCAGCCTACCCCGCTTGGAAGTCCATAGACCATAGTCCAGTCGGATTCTGCTGTCGTTTTTCTTGTGCAATGACTTGAAGAGTGGAATGCAAAGTTCAGAGCACTGACAGTTGTCTGACTACACTCTCCCCTTTTCTTTCGGTTTAATTTCCAAGACTGTGATATTCAAGATTGAGGAAAGCAATTTATGGTGATTTGCTAGTATTGTTATTTCAATGCCTTTCCCCTTTCCTGTAGTTTTCCACTTGCAGGCTGAGCCTGTCTGGAAAAAAGTTGGGAACTGAAGTACGGGGCATAGTGCAACCTTTTATACAACACCCGACGTCCAATGAGGAATGATGCAGCTGTATATGAGGGAGTCGTCAACGATAGTGATGCCGAACAGCACTGCGCTCACTGTCAAAGGTATCTATCAAGATGAGGAATTTGTGGGAGAAGAACTATAGAAAGAACATTACTGGTGAGTTCTCCTGCTCATCACCAGCAGTTCCTTAGGACCTGGTAAAGAAATATAGACCGAATCCACAGAACCTAATTTCCTGGCCCTGGCCGTGAGATCAGTGTGGTGCAAGTATCTACATCAGTGACAAAAGACTAGTGCCTACCCATCCCGGCCACTGGAAACGGAGGACAAAAAATATGATACCTGTTCAAAAAAAGTTTTCACTTCAGGCAGCATGGCCTTTAAGGCCATTCATTTTACATGTGCACTGGCCAAATATACCCATACCCTATGGGCAGTGATTTCACAGGAGGCAGAACACATCCCAGAAGGTGAAATGAGGGATGTTTTTTAAAATGTTGTAACAGTTGAGAAGAAAGCAATGTGTTAAGCACTGCAATCATACCAGGATGTGGCTAATTTGTTTATGGAGAGCAATGAACATGAGCTCTGTGTCAAGGAGTTTTTCAGCTAAGGAAGTCAGTGTTTGCCCCGTATGTCCAGGCAAAACTGATGGGCATTCTCTTTGAATCTTCAAACCTTTTTGAGCCTAAGATGGACGACAGCCTAGAGAAACTGCAAAAAAAGTCATGTCAATGTCCTTAGGGGCAGGGGTACGTCAACTCAATCTACCAATCGGAGCTGGAGAGGCAGATCGCTTTGCTAGTTCAGCACGTTCAGCCAGAGAGTGAAAGGCGCAACAACTGGGAGACAAGGACAGAGACAATTTTCGGGGCCAACAAGAGGTAGAGGTGGAAAACATTCTTAGCCTACAACTTTGTTCCCTCAGGTGCTGCAGCAGCACCACAACCACTTTGAGGACTTCTTACACCCTTCTCTGGCTCCAGAGAATGGTGGAACATAACTTCAGACGGTTCTATGTTCTTAGATAGGCAGGCTTTTTTTTTCTGAGTTTTTTGCTGAAAATAGTGGTCTGGAAAAAACTCATTGTATTTTATTTTTTATATTTTTTATATTTTGGGGGGTCCCTCCAACCCCCAACCCCCTTCCCTATTTTGTAGACCCTATACCCCACATCCCTCATACCCCTTATATGCCCTTACACACCCACCTCCTATATTTTTCAGGGAGATTTCCGGCAAATTATGCAGTGAAAAAAAGCCTGGCAATGTAATACCATCTTACCCTTCAGACACCTGAGTGTGACCTGAGTGTAACAAGTCATAAACCAAGGGTATATAGAAGCAGAATGGAACTAATGATGGTATTCCCTTCACTTCTTGGTACCAAAGAAGCACAGGAGACCAAAACCCTTCTTGGACGCTTGAACAAGTTCCTTGGGCAGGACAAATTCAAGATTGTACGATTTTTGCAGATCATCTAGGCCCTAGAGCTCCAGGATTGGTTAGTTTCAATTGACCTCCAGGAAGGTTACTTTCATGTACCTAGTAATCCAAAGCACAGGAAGTCCCTGAGGTTTGTGATCGGCTGTGCTCACCATCAGTTTTGGGTTCTGCCTTTCAGGCACACCTCTGCCCTGAGGGTCTTCACCAAGATGTTGTCAGTGTGGTTGCTAGCCTAAGGCAAGGGGGGATTCATGTCTTCCCTTACTTAGAAGGTTGGTTGATAAGAGCCAACTCCCTGGAGCAGGCCCAGGGCCGTCTTAGCCACACCTTGTACTTCTTACACAAACTAGCCTTCTCCCTCAAATTCAAGAAGTCCCAAATTACATCCCCACAAATGCTCCATTGCATTGGAGTGACCCTAGACTACTCCCCTGGGATTTCCCCACTGAAATCAGGGCTCTGCACATTACGCAAATAATCACCTAATTACATTGCACCCACACATTGCGGACCCTGGACATCGAACGGTTGATGGGTCTCAAGGCATCCCACATTTTTCTGGTGATGGAGGACTGACTGAGAATGAGGCCACTTCAGTGGGCCTTCAGATCTGAGTCGACACAGTTCTCAAGCAGTATTACAGACCTACTTCAGTTCCCGAGCCGGGTCACACAGGACCTCCTGTTGTGGGTCTGCAAAGAGGACTTGGTGGCAGGAGAACCTTTTTGGCAACTGTGTCAGAGGTGACTATGATTACGAACAACTACTTGAAGGGCTGGGGGCACACCTGAACAAGGTGACATTGAACGGCTTGTGGTCCCCAGCAGAGAAGAAACTACACATAAAATGTTGGAGTTTAGGGCTATCAGATGGGCGTTGATGAACTTTTTTTGCCTACGTTATAGGAGAAGATATTCCTGATCATGCCGTGCAAAATGGTGCAGATACAGTACATCAACAAGAGCAGAGGTGTAAGTCACTCCCCTGTTCTGGGTGGCAATGCAGCTCTGTTTTTTTGCATTAATGAACAGGATCTCCTTGTTGGCGGTTCACCTAACCATGATGGAGAACACAACAGCGGATGCCCTGAGCAGGCAAGGCTCAGTCTCCATACAAGTGGAAGTTGTCAGGAAGTTGTTTTGGAGATCTGGCGAACCCAGCAAGTGGATCTGTTTGCATCCAGTTCCAAAGGGAAATGCAAGCTGTTCTTCACAAGGGAGTTTCCCCTGAGAGGAGCACTTTGGGAAGCATTTGTGGTGAACTAGAATTTTCCACTTCTATATGGATTTCTGCCAGTACCCATCATCCCTAAATTCTTGAGGAGCTATAGGAGGTTTGGGAAAACCATGACCCTGATTGCCGTGATTAGGCCAGGATGACATCATACTTGGGCTTTCTAGACATCGCCATCTGTCCTCCACCTTGCAATCCTTAGAGCGTTGTTCACTCTCACAAGAGCGAGGCCTAGCTCTACACCCGGTCATTAAAACCTTGTACCTTTATGCCTAGCTTCTGAAAGGATAATATACAGAGACGGGGATCGTCCAGAAGACATTATGGAGGTATTGCTCTTGGCCAGAAGGCCAGCAACAAATGCCCTATATTGCTGCAGATAGAAGAAATGTTGCAGCTGGTGCAGAGCCAAGGACAGGGACCCTTTTCTGTGCATTGCATCTGCTGTACTGTCTTTTTGTTTGCACCTTACACAACAGGGGTTACAAATGGCTATAGTCAAGGGATACATGGCTGTGCTTTCCATCTTTAGGCACATTCCCAAACCAGGCCCATACTTCACTATTCCAATTGTGAATCACTTTCTGAAAGGACTAGCAAATCTTTTTTCCTCTACTCCTTTTGTAGTGCCGGCCTGGTACCTAAATCCAGTACTGACTTTCTTGATAGAAGCCCCTTTTGAGCCTCTATATTCTTGCCCGCTCAGGCTCCTTGTATACATTTTTTTTATTATTACTAGCAATCATATCCACACACAGAATGAGCGCACTGCAAATCCTTTCATGCAAACCTCCTTTAACAGTCTCTTCAAAGGACAAAGTCATGCTCAGAGTGCGGTCTTCCTTCCTTCCTACCGTGTTATCCAAGTTTCACCTCACTCAAAAAATCTACTTGCCAGTCTTCTGCCCTCTCCCTCCTCCTTCCAAAGAGGTCGAGAGATTGCATAGGTAGGATCCTAAAAGAGCCTCATGTTTTTACATAGCCAGAACAAGTAGTTTTGGTTCAGAGGTCCAGCTCTTTGTCAGTCTTAGGTTAGGTAATGAGGTCATGGAAGAAACACTATCAAAGTGGATTTATTTGTGTCTCAGAATATTACACCATGGCAGGAACAGACATTCCTGAAGGATTCCGAGCACACTCCACTAGAGGAGTAGTTGCCACATGAGCACTCCAAAGGGGAGTAATGACTTTAGACATTTGTCAGGCTGCCACATGGTCTTTCGCTGCACACTTTCACAAAGCACTGTCTGGATAATCTGTTGGGTCAGGACGTCCGTTTTGGTAGAGCGGTCTTACAAAATCTTTTGGTTTATTGTCTCTGGGATTTCTCTCTTCCCTCCTTCTTTAACATTGATACTTCTATGGAAATACATCTAAGATGAGGAAATGAGGAATCTGTTAAAGGACACAATTCATTAGAAGAGCACATTACTTTCCTTTGGTAATGTTCTTTCTGATGGATGTTCTTTCCAATGATTCCTTGGGCATTCTGATAATATCTCACATATAGCAGGAAGAAGATCTCATTAAGAAAACAAAGTCAGTGGATGGCCATTTGGATAAATCATACCGAAATGTCAATTTTTGCATTTTTCAATGCTATTTCTGTCAATGATTGTTTGAGTTCCTAAAGCCATTCCACTCCACGTCTACCACTTTCCAACTGCACATTAATTTTGCGAAACTGCACATTCTGTGCAAAACTACATTCTACAAAAAACTATCTCATCCATAAAGTGCAATACCTATCTCATCCTCTGCCATAATCCAAAAGCAAACAATATTCTTTTTTGAACGGCAGTTTAGACGAATTATACATCAACACCAAAGAAAAGCAGCAACACACGGCTTCCCTGTTGGATGTTCAGAGTTACTTGAATGTTTTATGAATGTTGAGCTGCCGCTATCTAAGGCATTCAAACCCCTACATAAACACTTAATTAACAAAAACAAATTATCCGAAAATTCCAGCGCCTTCATTATTGCCGAGAGCGACTCCCAAACCATCACATCAAAAGTTGACACAAAAGTGGGAGGGTTCCATATATCTACCATTACATTTTATGTTTTCAGAACAAAGCCATGCTCATCACATCAAGCCACACTGCTTCTTGCACAAACCGACTGATTATCTACGATGTTGACACAAGCCAACCGACTATACTGAGTATACTAAATTATTGCAGTTTAGAAGTGAAAATGGCTGTTATGATTTAGTGAAATGGTGATCTTTGCCTGCTATATGAAAAAACACTATATTGGCCTTGCAGCAAGACACAGGAACCTGTGAGTTATCATTAATCTCTTCTATGACTGTTAAAGGTAGTGAGGCAGACTTTGACTACATTTTTTACTTTCTTTAATTAACATTACTATCAGTGTCAGCTTGTTAATAATTTTATATTGTAATTGTGTAAATATTTCCACCAATATGCCAGAGCGACCGAGTGTAGCGAGGGAGTCCTAACCAAGCAATGGGAGTTCTGAGGGGTTCTAGCCCTGTGAACATTATCTGAATAATGGGTTAAAATGGTGAATTATACAGCCTACTTTCTGTGAAGACTTGGGTAAAAAGTTGGATGGTTTGCAAAAATCCAATAACTGGAATACACCAACAGTACACAGGAGCATTTCCCAACGCATTTTCCTGATGCCTTTGCCCTAATATATGCTAGTATAAAAACATGCTCTCGTTGGCTTTGCCCATATATTTCCATGCTGGCTGCACTGATATATGTCAGTGTTCCCATATATGAATATACTCATGTTTGCTTTGCTATTAATGCCATTAATGATATTATGAGAATATATGTCGAAGTTGGCTCTGCCAATATATGCCAATATCTCCACTTAAGAACATACTCCTCTTGAATTTGTCAATATAAATACCATGCACAATAAGAATACATGTCCGGACTGGCTGCACAAATGTAGGCAAGTCTAGACACCCAATAACAGTGAAAATGTTTGCTTTATCCTTGACACCCAGTAAAAATACCATACCACAGTAACACATTATAGTTATTCCAGCTGCACCAAAATATGCCAATCTAGCCACTAATTAATACTTATCATGCTTGCTTTATCATAGATGGCCAGTAAAGAATGCCATGCCACACTGAGAAATTATAGCTAGACGGGCTGCACCAAAGGATTCTAGCCACTCAATAAGACTTAAGCTTTCTTTATCACAGATGCCTAGTCCTCAGCCTGAATCCCCCATGGGCCACACAAGAGTCGGGAAGCAAAATACCCTGGTATTGCATGGTCTGTTGGAACCATGTAACCAAAAGTGATATGTCATGAATTATAAGGGTATGGCTTCCTTTTGTATAAGTCTCTCTAGAATATGTGTGAAATGGGGCAATTTTGCATTCTCCAATTTTGTGAAATTATGCACTATATTTTGTCAACTTTGCCAAATTGTGAAAATCTTTTTGAAATTAAAAATAAAAGATAATTAGTATTCTTGCGGTAAAAAAGTCTGCTGCATACAGAGATAGCAAAATAATGGCTGCTGAAGATTTATTCAGCAAATTGCGCAAAAGGTTTTCACTTAGCTTGGCTACAAAATATTTAACAAAAGTGTATCTTCAGCTTATTGCCCAGCAAATTACATTGAAAACTCAAATAAGTAATATGATATATGTAATTATGTTGAACCATGTTGCCACTGGTAATGTTTGACAGTGTCACAACACTGGTTTCCAAACAGTGGCATTGCTTTCTTTGACTGAGACCTCAATTGTACTTCTGATGCATTACAAGTCGTCTTTTGTTTCCTTTTGCACTCTTCTATTTTTGGAGGAGAGGTAATTGCAAGAAGATAAACACATGCCCATATCCTGGAAAACCCTGTGACTACAGAAGCAAAGTCTTTTTGCTGGACGGCATGTTTGGTTGCTGGTTTGAATTTGATGGCGTGTGTGTAGTTTTAAACTATTTCCATGAGTTTACCATTTACTTTGCAGAAAACAAATCTAGAATTAAACATTGTTGCAGATTATTTTCAGCACCTCGGGTCCTATCTCTTCGGTAGACTTTTTCACTTTGCTGAATAAAACTGTCGGACTCCTTGGCTGTAGGGCTCACCTGTTGCTTCCACCATGCAGGTGTTGCAGGAGAAGGCGTCCTTTAGGGTTTACGCCTGGTACGGGAATCCTGTAGATAGGGACCAGCCTCTCTTGAAGACACCCTCGGCATTCCCAAGAGGTAACTGGCAGAATCACCCCTGGAGAAACCACCAGGCATTGCAGGAAAAACCCTCACACAGAATGAAAACCCTGAAGATCTTATGCAGTAGAAGGTTTCCAATGGTGATGGAGATCAGCACGAAGTCCCGGTATATTACACAGCAGGATTCCCAACTTTGTATGCAGAATGATCACAATATGGAGCACAGTCCAAGGCAGGATGGGAATAATGTAGGTAGAACAAGGATTCAGAAGACACAAGAAAGCGGGGCATCAGGTCAGCAGGACTGCAAGGTAACAAGGAGAGAGAACAACAGGAGCTGGAACGCAAGACAGGCGAGTCATGGAGGAACGAAACGAAGGTGCAAGCAGTCTGCGGCAGAGGCAGAAGGAAGAGAGGAGCCACCAAATAGGAATAGAAAGTGGAGGGAGCCAGGAATAATTTGACAGAATGAGGAACAAGAACAATACCTGAGCACTGATCTAAGAATGGAATCCTAGCATTGAGACGCCAGTGCGGTTTCCATGTGGCAACTATTTGCAAGGCTGAAACAGGAAGCGGAAACTGCAGCATTACGAACATGCAAGAAACTACACCGCTGCGTGGACATTTTAGCTCCCATGTTTGTAGATGTCCCAGAATGCTGCAAACAAGGGGACAGATGCCATATAGACCAGAGGGTCCAAGGACTCCTAAACTTGACAGAAACTTTCCGCAAATGAACTTCTGGAGGGATCATTTTTCATCAAACTATAGCAGAAAATTGAAAAACATAATCCATAATTTCACAATATTGCAAAGTGAAACCATACAAATTTAGATCATTTAAGAGAAAATTCAAATGATCACAACCCTAATTCTTTCCTTCCAAACCAGGCCTGATATGAAAATACCTATAATACTTCAGGCAGATCATGTCTTCAATATAACAGAAGACATACGTTCTTCTTCTGGCTTTGCATGTCTGGACCCATCCACACATTTTCTGATTCCCTCCCCAAGAAAGCACAATCTTTCCTCAGATCTTTGACTAGCCTTTTCTCCCCTCCCTTCTTCCTTTTGTTCATCTTCCTCTGCTTCATTACTATACCCCTTTTCATCATTCTCGCCTCTTACTTCTCTCATTAACTCTTCCTTTCTACATTCTTGCTTTCCTGCAGCTTTCAAGCATGCGCTTATTCTTCCAATTCTCAAAAAACCTTCTCTTGATCCGTCATCTCTGGGTCATTTTTGTCCTATTTCCCTCTTACCTTTTCTCTCTAAAATTCATGAACGGGCTGCCTATACCCAGGTAACCCGTTATCCGAGTTTTCATTCTCTTCTTCCTCCCTTGCAGTCTGGTATTCACCCGTCTCACTCCACTGAAACTGCACTTCTTCATGTTTCTGATTCTCTACTCAGCTCGTCACTCTAAGCTTTCTTCTATTCTTATTCTTCTCAATCTATCTGAAGCATTTGACACTGTGCATCACTCCCTACTTATCTCTTCTCTTTCAACTTTAGGTATTATGGGGTCTGTTCTTAATTGTAAAAAGAGGAAAAGAACAGAACCTCAATTTTTGAAGGATTAAGATGTAGGAAAGGACACATCCAGTTTGAATGGATGAGAGATAGTTTGAGACACTAGAATGTAGGACAGAATCAAAAGATGAAATTGAGAGACATCTCTGGGTGTCATCAGCGTAAAGGTAAAAGGAAAGGTTGAAAGAAGAGATAAGAGCAGAAAGAGGAGCAGTATAAAGAGAGAAAAGAAGGGGACCCACTACTGAACCTTGGGGGACACCATAAAGAATAGGAAGTGAGGAAGAAGAGTTTCAAGCCCAAGTAACAAAGTAGGTCCGTTGCGAAAGATAAGAACAGACCCAATTAAGAAAACATCTTCTATTTTCTCTTGTTTTTTCTCGTATCGACTGCTGTTCATTGTTATTACTCGGCCTCTCTGCTTGTCATCTTTTCCCTCTTTGTTCTATTTATAACTCTTATCTCTGTTTCCTTTTTTCTTTACCCCCTCGTTCTTCTATAACTTCTTCTTTACTCTAAATCTCACTACTTCCCTTTGAATCCCGTCTCTTGTATCATTTTCATTTGATCGTTTTTAAGTGTACCCACGGCTTGGCCCCCCCTTATCTCTCCTCTTTACTTTCGTTCTATGTTCCTTTGCATTCCTTGCAATTTCAGAATCTATTTCTTTTGACTGTTCCTAAGCCACTTTGTGCTTTGTCTCGTTTCCGCTCCTTTTCACTTTTAGACCCCAGGCACTGGCATGCCCTCCCTTTCTCACTTCGTTCATCTCTTCGTATTTTCCAAACTAATCTTAAACTCCACCTTCTTGCACCATTGGTTCTTCAAAAGGAATACAAAATGTTTTTCCTTTCTCTGCTGATGCATATTTGTATTCATCTGTTTAATTTTTAATTGTACTGCATTTCAGTTTCTTTTATTGTACAGCGCCTTTGATGAAGGGCGCTTTATACATTTAATAAAATACAAAAACAAAATATAGAGACCTCTTAGGGGAAAATAATGTCTTTGGTGGGGGTGGGAGACATTGCTAATCCACTGCACCATCTCATTCATTCTCCTTAAAAGAAGAACACTTTTTGGGCTGGACGTGCACCCTGAGGATTCCGAATCAAAGGAGACTTTCTATGATGTGTCATTCTTTTCATTCCCCTTAAATCATTCTGTAGGAAACCCTGAATCAAGGAAGCCTATTTGCCCTGCATTGCATTATGTCTTATAGTACATCATAATCCATGCCATGCCTGGGTTGAAGATATGTTTAATGCATGTCTTCTGTTTGCTTTTCTAGGCCTTGGAGAAGGACCATATATTTTGTCCAGTTATGGAAACAGTGATATTGTTCTAGGGGCCAATGTCACTAGCAGGAAGATCTTTCCTTTGCCAAGAATAAGTGCACATGGAAATGTGCTATTTAATTTTATGATCACGCCAGGACTTTTCAAGGATAAAGACTTGTGTGAGTATTATCAACACAATTATTGACACTTAAACTTTTTCTCTCAATTGTTTTACAATTTCTTATCTGTTTTTGTTTGTGAATTACAACTACCGACATGGACTTTTTTTTTTTTTTACTTGAGTGCTCTTTGAATGGAAAAACTTTGGTCCCCAGCATGTCTGTAGTAAAGCTAATGGTGGAAGTGCTGAGTGGTGGGAGGTGAAGTAGACAAGCAGGAGAAAGAATGATCTGTGACAGACTATGATTAACAGCTAGTACTGGGCTTTTCAACAAAAACATTGGGGTTCATTACGAGTGCGGCGGTAAGGGGTTAACAGCACCGGTAAGGATGCCGGTGCCATAAACCCCTTACTGCTGCATTACGCGGTCCCTTAGCGGCTCCCGGGCCCGTTATTAGCTCCCTCCCCATTCCCATTGAGCCCTATGGGGGCTCAAATAGGAATGGGGATGGGTATTTTGAATGGGGACTTACCAGGTCCTCCAAGGTTGGAATGACCGGTAAGTCCCCATTTAAGGAACCCGGACCCAGAAACGAGTTTAGAGGCAGCCATGGTGCAAGCCCTCTTTGCTGATTGTTAATGACTTGAAACCTATGTGTCAAAGGGATATTTGTTCAGCTAGTCTTGTTAAAGATTCTCTTTCAGTCATATCTCCTTTAATCACGAAAATTGTTAATTCCTCATTTGCTTCAGCAATTGTGCCTGTCTCACTCAAAAATGTGTGGATTACCCGATACCTAAAAAAGTACTCTCTTGACCCTAGTATTTCTGAGAACTATCGTCCAATTACTAATGTGCAGTTCTTATTAAAAATATTGGATAGGATCGCCTATGTACAGCTCCATGATCATATTGAAACTCATTGTCTTCTGGGAACTTTCTGATCAGGATTCCGGGCTAAGTATGGTACAGAGGCCGCCATGATTGATCTCAAGGCTATTCTTGCCAGGATTGTTGACTCTGGACATGTTGCCCTACTTATGTCACTCGACCTCTTGGCAGCTTTTGACCTTGTGGACCATGGTCTACTTCTTGAGAGGTTGGAGGGGGTGGCAGAATGTTCTGGCTCAGCCTTAACTTGGCTGCAATCGTTTCTGGGGCCAAGGACAGCAAGATTCGCCTTCAGGGGTTTTCAGTCTGACTCTGAAACACTGTCATGTGATGTCCTGGAGGGGTCCTGTCTTTCCCACATGTTATTGACTCTCTTTATTCACCTGCTGTTTGATCTTCTGGAATATGTTGGTGTTAGTTATGCTAACTACGCAGACGATACTCGGGTTGTCTTTCATATATCAGGCAACTATGATAAGGACTCAGCTGTGATTGGTTGACTCTATGAGATTATTCAAAGATGGATGAATGCCAAATCACTTGCGTTAAACAACAGGAAAACCAAGCTGGTGTTAGTTGGCTCCAGTCAACGTTTGTCCAGGTTGGATTCTAGGTAATCTCAATTTCAAATAGCGGACTGTGTCATTCAAACCTGTTCTTGGGTAAAGACACTCAGAGTTTACTTAGACTCTAATTTACATATAAAAAAACATGCTACACAGATAAAAAACATGTGTGCATACACAACTAAACCTATCAGGCAGAGAAAACCGTACCTTCCTGAAAAATAAATTCTCCTCATTGGCTACTGTCCTTATTAATTCTAGGATAGATTACTGCAATACCCTTCTTGTTGGCACATCAAAAACCAACCTTAAGATATTGCAGACCTCCCAGAATAATGCGGTAAGAGCTGTGTGTGGCCTTAGGCGCTCTGACCATATAAAGGAATCCTGACTGTCTTTACATTGGTTACTGGTTAAACAGCGTATCTCTTATAAAATTCTTACCATGACACACAAATGTGTGGCTAAAATAGCTCCTCCTTACCTAGTTGATAAACTGTTGAAGGCAAGTCTCTGAACGCTCACAACAGAGAGAATACAACCCGCTAGGGAAGAAAGGCCCAAATTAATCTTGTAAGGATAACAAGTTTTAATATCATACACAGATGAGCACAACAGCAAAGGACTCTGCTGCCAAGAACGGTCTGCCAAAAAGTAGTACAAGTAGAAACTTATAAAGAAAAACCCTGTCACTTATGACGCAACATCTATATAAATAAAAATAAAAATGTTTGTTTGTTCAAAATCTTAAATCTCCGAAAGTTCTTTGAAATTTTGACACAATGTTGCATTCCAATAGGCGTGTCTTTTTATATACCTACTACACATAGATGTCACACCTGTGACAGGTAAAAACATGCTTTTTCTGAAAACAGCGCCATCTGTTGGACGTAAAAGCAACACACGCTATACTAAAAATTTCACTGCAAACCAGCGCCATCTGTTGGACGTAAAAGCTACACACGCTGGCTCAAATACGTGCCGAGGAAGCAGCACAGCGACATGCAGCCAGACTTTAGGATGCACGGTTGCGAGCACAGCGGTTGCGTTCTGCAGCTTCAGATCTGCTTTGAACGCAACATGCTGAGAGTGGCTGAAACACATCAACGAGAAACAGCAGATCAGCATCAAACACGAGTCTGTGCTCAGCAATCACGTGATTACAATCGCCTTGCATTCCGGTACAACCCAGCTGATGATTTTAGTTTAAGCCGGCATGTTCTCATCGGCACCATGACTGAAGTGTGTCCTTATTGGAAGGCTCTGAAATTTAATGGAGAAACAAAAGGAATGTGTTGCGCCGCCGGGAAAATTAAACTGCCTCAACTTGGAGAACCGCCAGAGCCATTAAAAACTACCCACAAGCATTGTGAAATTAAACATATTACAAACGTGTACTTTCTCTTTTCTTTCTTTTCCATTTAACCAGACTGAGCCACAGCAACGTGTGGCCGGGGACAGCTAGTATACAATAGAAACCCACGACGCTGGTAGGTGTGCACCTATACATGATCCGCCTGCTCTATACGAGATGCCAAGTCATTGGTTCCAGCCAGTCTGTCCCTTTTCCATCACGTGGGTGCTGCAGTGATCCTCTTCTTCTCACGTCGAAGGTCAAAGAACAAATTAACTACACTCCTGTCACAATGCTACTTTGTCATTATACTGTGTACCTGACAGACTTTAGGGCTGGCTGAGAGGAGGTTCTGGGGCACTCTGACATCCACACACATCTCACTCCCTCCCTTCCACGCCATCTGGCTGCAAGGTCTCAACCCTCGTTTTGAATGATAATTTATCCCTCCCAGAACCTTGTAATAAAAAATCACATGATTGTATTTCAAAGACATACAATGTCTGTGCTCTTTGAACATGCAGGACTTGTTACTTTTAGGGTTGATGGTCAGAGGGCACCTGGTGCCATGGAATTCTGGGGTCTCAGGGCTCAGTCAGTTATATGGGCTATAACTCGTGGTCACCTGGGGATGGGCCGGGTCATGCTTTGGCCAGTGTGAGATAACATGCACATCAGGCACTGCCCTCTGATCGCGGGCTTGTAGGGCACATTCCTCTTGAGTCTTCGCAACACTGTTAGAACAATGAATAGGCGTTGTGGTGGTTGGCGGTGGGAGCTGTCCTCATGGGAGCCTGGGCATGGCTCGAGATTTCCCTTGTCTTGCAATCTGGGTCTAATGGATGCACTGCCGCATTTACTGTGCAGGCCTTGTCTCTTAACTACGATTACTAACATCTATGCAAAAATAGCGATGTTGCTCATGCCCTGTGTTACACTATGTGGGTTGATTATATTTTATTATATTGAGATGCGGTCCTTTATATTGGGGGGTCTTTTTACCATCCCCCTTTGCCCCTGACCCATCACAGTGCTTCAAATGCATCTCGCCTCAACCGATATCCCCCGAACAAGCCCACATCAGCAGTGATGGTCCCGGGCACCCGGCCCCGAAGTGTGGGACTGATTGTTAATTCCCAAGGAAAAATATGCAGCTGCCGAGTTCCCTGCGGCAGACCTAAACCGAATCTCCTGACTCACCGCTCTAGCCCCAGCAACATGTCCTTGGGGTCCACGCCTGGCCTAGGAGGAGGGCCTGCGCCGTGGGGAAGCCCCCCGACAGTGGCAAATAAGGACCCAGAGGAGTGATTTGCTTTCCTGGGAGTGTCACCCCTTCGCCTGGTGGAGAGGGACCAGGCTAGCGGTGAGCCTGCCTGTGGTTGCCTGCCGTGCAGACAGCCAGGAAAAGTGGGCGGGAGGTGATCTAGCTGACTGACGGACGCCGGGAAGCTGTAGGCCCCCCCTGCAAGGGGAGAGAGCCCTTTTTGGACCATCACGGGAGCTCTGAAGGAGGACTTGGCCAGGGGCCAAATTAGTGCAGGTGGACCTGCCTCTCGGATCGCCGCAGGTGGCGGTCTAGCAGTCCCTGGGGAGACTTTTAGGAGACAGGACGACAATTAGGCTGACGGGGGACATCCTGGCATCATGGACCAGATGCAGGGACCCATCCAGGCGGTGAGCATGCTTGTGGCCCACCCCACTCCCCCCTGGAATCGGACTGACACCGTGTGAGGCCCCCGGGCTGTGGCCAGGGGCGTGTGCCCGTCCTGAGCAGCATCCATCTCCCTGGGCCACAGGGTTTGGCAGTGGACACCTGCTGGTGGTGGCAGGGATGGAAGGACCTGGAAAGATTCCCCGCACCCTGACCTGACCAGCCGGATCTCTGGAGCGGGTGGAACTGCAACAAACACAGCAGGTTGGTGGTCTGGCACCCCTATCCCCCGTATCTGGTGGAGGGACAGTGGTGGAAAGCCCATACTTGATTTGTAAGGGTGTTGGTGTAGCTGTGGGCCCTCACAACGAGAGACTGGACACATAGGTGGCTTGAATAGGGGGACGTCAATCCTGGCTCAATCGGAGGGGCCCCCGGACCACACAGACTGCAAATTGAAACTGGAACATTTTGAGTATTTACGGGGCCTAGACCAGGCAAGCCCAATTGCAGGTCGGAACATGCAGGAGGGAAGGGATGACCCGGTATCCACAAAAAGAGACATTGCCTCCTTGCTGGAGGAGATCCGCAGTATGAGGGCGTGCATTGGGGGCAAAGTGGACAAAATTAATGTTCGGATAGACGATATGGAAGATAGGTAACAAGCTGTGGAGAACAATCAGACATCCCGGAGCTCCAGAGGTGGACGGATACGATTACAAATTAGTCTCTGAGGATGATATTAAGAGGGTCAAGAGAATTGATGGGGGAAGAGGCCCTGAAACCGGAGGAGGAGGCAAAGGACCCGGGAGACGGCCAGTGGCAGAAGAAAGGATCTGGCAGGTGCAAGGTCCCTGGTGCAATGAAGTTTCTAAAGTTAAACTCCCCCCCATCCCCCCACCCCGACTGGGCCCTCTGGACCTGGTTGAACACTGCTGATAGTGTGGGTTTATAGCCATGTGCCCTCTTCACTTAAGTATCGGTGGCGTTGACAGCTGTTGATGGGGAGAGGGTGATTGAGTTGGGACCCCGTTCTGGGGGGTGGGGCGGTGAGGTAGTTGGAGGTCTTTCGGGGGGGAGGAGCGGTGTTATTATAAAAGCTATTGGAATATTGAAAGTTGGATGAGGCTCTTGTTTTAGAAGTTAAAATGTGCTCGACCCAGCGTTTTAGGTCCTACTGGTGGCCCGGTTTGTACTCGCCCTGTGATGGTAACTGGTCAGGACCTGGTGCAACAGGGGGGGTGGAGGTAGATTGGGGGTAGGTGGTTCGGGGTACTTGGTGGGGGGGTACTGTGGGGAAGAGCGAGGAGATTCGTGGAGGGGATACAGTTGGGGTGGGGGAATGTTATGTTCAATTTTATCTGACCTATGGGAAGATTGCTTGGTGTAAGAGGTGGTCTGTCTTGCCAGAGAGATTCGATGTGAGGCCATGGTTGACCTAACCATGGTTGGAAGGGATGACCGTCTTCGTGTGTTCACACTGAATGTGAAAGGGCTCAATTCACCAACTAAAAGGTCCCTGGTCACCAAGGAGTTCTGTAGAATGGAGGCAGAAGTTATTTTCTCCAGGAAATCAGGTTCTCCTGGGGGGAGGAGAGGAGAATCCCATATGGCCTATTGGGCCAGGCATACTGGGCATCAGGGACAGCACAAAAAGGGGGTGTTGGTATTTTGATCCATAAGAGTCTGAAAATGGAAGTAGAGAAAGTCTGGATGTGTGATGCAGGAAGGGCTCTGCTATTGCCGGGCCTCATGAAAGGGGTCCAGATAACTTTTATGGTGCTCTACGCCCCTAATCAGGGTCAACTGCGCTGGACACTTAGTGGTGGGTGGAGATCTCAATATGTGGGCAAACATACAGCTCAATAGAAGGGCAACAGGGCCGATTGGGACTGGTCCCCCTGCGCCGGGCGAGGAGGGCCTACAGGGTTGCTTGGATTCGCATGGTCTGTGTGATGTATGGCGTTTCCTCCATCCTCATGATAGGGGTTCACCTTTTACTCTGCACCCCATGGGACCTACACTTGCAAAGATTACCTATGTGTCACGTGAGAGCTCCTGCGTCTGGGGGCAGAGATGCATCTGGTCTCATGGTCGAACCATGACATGGTATCCTTGGATTTGTCCTGGGCGGTCTTGGCCCCCCGCAATACAATGTGGAGATGTAACAAATCTCTGTAGAGGGATCCCGTTTTTCGGGTGGAGTTGGAGGAGGACTTTTTTTGAATGAGACAGGGAGGTGGATCAGGCTACTATCTGGGATGTGGGAAGGCAACATGGGGGGTTCTTCTGATCAGAGAGGGAGCACACCAGAAAAGAGAGAGGACATTGCTGGAAAATAAGCTGCGGGAGGGGCAAATGGTGTTGGTAAGGCAGGTCCACGAAACAGAGGAGGAAGTCAGGGATTTGATAACGGTGGTCAAGAGTAAGAGAGAGAAACTTAGATTGTTGGAGGAAGGTAAGATACCTTGAAAGCTTCAGTTCCTGAAGCAGAAATATTATGAAAAAGGGGACAAGGCAGACACCTTGCTGGCAGCACAATTGCACAGTCAGTGGGCCAACAGTACAGGGCCTGGGGGGTGTCCTCGAAATATCAGTGAGAGGTGTGGTTGAAACCTTTGCAGACTTTTACAAAAACACTCAGAAGCCTTGACTGGTACATTCAGACCATGTGGGATTTATAAGGGAGAGACAAGGAGTGGACACAATGCGTAAGTCCCTGCATCTGACCAAGTGGGCACGGCTATGGGGGGCAACCCCACACTTTTATCTGTTGATGTGGAAAAGGCCTTCAACAGAGTTAATTGGAATCTTCTGAAGGCAATTCATATTAATTTCAGATTTGGAACCAAGTTTCTGCGAGTTTCATGGCCCTGTATTCAGATCTGGTAGCCTGCGTCTCTGCTAATGACAACTTCTCTCGTTGGTTTGGGTTGGGTCATGGCACGAGGCAGGGATGTCCTCTCTTCCTGATGTTGTTTGTGCTCTCCCCGGAGACACTGGCTCGAACACTACGCGATGATCCCCGAGTGGAAGGCATCTCTGCGGGAGTGGTTGAATACAAACTGGGGATGTACGCTGATGACATCCTGCTCCATCTGAAGAATCCGCTGACCTTGGTTCCGGAGGTGGTTGAAGTGGTAGAGCGGTATGGGGCCCTTTCGGGCTTTAAGATAAACACAGGGAAATCTATTTTGTTCCCATTGGATCTGCTGGAGTTGGAAGTTAGACGGAATCTGACTAGTCTGGAGATGAAGGTAGAAGAGGAGCAGCTGCAATACCTGGGTATAAAGGTGGCGAGAGACATAGGCAGACTATATGAAGCAAATGTGCTGCCCCTCTTGCAGAAGCTTTTTGGCAACCTGGAAAAATGGGCCAAATTGACGATCACATGGTTGGGGCGGCTAAACGCTATTAAGATGAACTTCCTTCCTATAATCCTTTATCTGTTTCAGATACTCCCTATTCACGTCCCAGACGCCATGTTCTGCGAGGTCAAGGCCTGCCTCCTGATGTTCTTATGTCAGGGCAGGAAACCGAGGGTGGTGTATGAAGCATTGGTCCTCCTGAAAGAAAGGGGTGGAGTAGGCTTCCCAGACATCTGCCGGTATTGTAAGGCGATGTAACTCAGGGTCCTGGTGGTCCTGGTCCCGCACCTGAGGGAATTGGGGGACTGTCAATGGGTGGGGCTGGACAATGTCCATTTGAGACCGGAGACAATCAGAGAATGGGTGTGGGCGTCGCAGGACCATCTCCCGAAGAGGGTAAGGGAGCACCTCATTTTGGGGGTTATCTGGACGATATGGTGGAAGGCACCAGAAATGAAGGGCCTCACAAACTGCCCATGCCCCCTTAGTCACCTCTGGGCACCGAAAATGAGAGACCCGATTCCGAATCTGGACAGATTTCAGACCTGGTTTGAGGCGGGGCTTACGAGGGTGTGCCAGCTGTGGACGAATGGTCAATTCATCTCCATAGTAGATCTGGAGAAGAATCTGGGAATAGGGAAGTTGTCTGTCCTTTCATACCTACAGCTGAAGGGGGTAGTCACGGCTGAATATGGAGGGCAATGGTGCAAAGAGACTTAACCCACCTAGTAAAGGTCTTGGGCTCGTCTGTGGAAATGAAGGGTCTGATCTCTTCCTTGTATGGTCCCTGGTGGAAGTGGGTAGGGGGAGTACCGAAAACCTCCGGACCAGGTGGCAGAGGGACTTAGGTCTCGAACCTGATGATCTACTGTGGCACAAAATGTGTGATAGGACATTGAGGGTCTCCATTGCATGCCAATACAAATTCCATATGATAAAACTGCTGCATAGATGGCAGTATGACCTGGTCCGCCTTTTTAGGATGTTTCTGGGTGTGAGCCCACTTTGCTGTCATGGATGTGGTGAGCGGGCTGACTACCGGCACGTGTGGTGGGGCTGTGAGAGGGTTCACATTTTCTGGCATGAGGTCCTCGGGTTGATCAAGGAACTGGACGGGGTTTCCACAGCTAAGTCGCTGTTAATGGTGCTGTTTGGTTTGGAAGACGAGGAGGGGGACTATGTTAGCCTCCCGCATTTACCTTGTTGTCTGCTGTTAGCTGGAAGGACATGCTTGGCAATGCACTGGAAAAGGCTATTGCTCCCGGGTAAGAGTGAGTGGATAAATGTGGCCGGGAATATATATGTGATGGAAAGGATCACAGCTGCAATACATGAGAGAGGGGGGAATCTCGAAACTGAGTGGGCTGAGTTCCGTTTTAGATACATGCCGGGGTGACCAAACATCTGGAAAAAGGGGGCCTGGAGGAGGATAGAGGAGGAGGTGGAGAATAAGGGGATGGGTATTGGATCAACCGGTGTGCAAGGGGGAAGACAGTCCTTGGTAAAGGAGACTGGAGGAGAATCAGGTCTTCATATGTTGATGACGAGATGGACCTTAATATCTCGGGTTAGCCCAGGGTCAGAGGGCGGAGTTAACGTGTTCTGCAGACATCCACAGGGGGTGATACCGGAGGCCATTTCCAAAGTGATCCTGTAATGTTGAGCTTATGTTTTTGCCTTTGGCCGTACTGTGCTTTTATTTTGTTCTTGCAAAAATGGCAATAAACTTGAAATTTAAAAAAAATAAAATCATAATAAACTTTCCGAGCCTAAATGTAAATTGAAGAATTTTGGAGGTACTGCTTTTGATTTTGATGCTCCTTCTCTCTGGAATTCCTTGCCCTGTTATCTTCGTAATGTTCCAGCTCTGCCACAGTTTGAGAAAGCCCTAAAAACCTTTCTATTTAATTCCAATGACTAGACTTTTGAGTTCTCCCTATCTGCTCTATGACTGACTGACTCCTTCTCCTTCTGCACTACCTGCGCACTGAGGCCTATGTGCAAATTGCGCTATATAAGCAATACTTATAATAATAATAATAATAATAATAATAATAATAATAATAATAATAATAATAATAATAATAATAATAATTTGTAAATGGCTGCTCAAACTCCCATAGTTCTGGATTCATCGAATTCCTCGTCATCACCTTATTAAGCCCTCGTAGAAATGGTAGAGATGCTGAAAGTAGAAAATGAAAACCTAAAAATGGTGCTTCATCAATCACTGACTAATGATGTTCTACCTCTCAATATGTCTCTTGAAAGGTAAAGCTTTTTGAAATTATGATTGATACTCAAATTATTTCAACACTTTCGGCCTGATTCATGGAAGTATTTTATAATGGCGCAATCCCATAGGAAAATGTTCCATGAATCAGGTTCTTTGTCTCTTATCAAAATGTTTGCATGTCTCAGCACCATTCAAAATTAACTCCCTCACTAGTCCACCAAAGGGACTGCATCTCCTTTCTCTATCTTTATACATAGAGGGGAGAAGAGCAAGTTATTAGATGTTGAGTTATCTAATTACATTCAAAACAAGAACACTATTGTTATCGCCAATCTACTTCAGCATGTGTCACGTGAACCTCATGAGACCCTTCATAATAAGGTTCTGGCTTGGCTAAAGGAGAAATTTAATGCATCCATTACCCTTTGTAAAGATCCGAAGTCCTTGATAAGAACTCATGTCCCTGAATGGGGCACCACCACTGCAGTTTCTTTGGAAAAACAGATACTTGTATTCAGAATCCCTTGTTTAACATTGTTTTACATTTTCATTGATAAAGCTTCTAATACTTGACAGGCAAATGTGTTTTCCCTTTGATTCTCTTCTTTTGTGTTTATGATTCCTTATAACTGTGTTGTGTTATTTTTGCATTTGGTATTACCAGGTTAGGAATGATGCACTCACCTGAGGTCTTCCAGCACTAGGCTACCATATGACTGTATGCACTATATATAAATAAATAAATACATCTAAATACATACAGATAGTATGCAAAGTCCATGCACATGTTACTATTTTTTGAATTCTAAACTATTGAAAAACTTCCTCCTTCCTAAATATGTTTCACAAGGGCATCTGGTGGCAAAAATCCTAGTGCTCACACATTGGCTTTTAATCAAGAACAGTGATATTAATACTGTAAAAGTAGGGTGTCTGTCCACAGTGGAGTCACACACATTTACATATTGAACAGTGTACTTCGGTCCTACTAGTTTCACAAGGTGCGTTAAACAAGGAGAGAAGAGAGCAAGCACAACAATTCTGAGGTACGCCAGTAAGTGGGGGTTTGCAGATAGAGACAGAATCGGTGATTACATTGTATGGGAAGAGAGCGGGGATCAGTCAGTGGGAGTGGGTGATGTTTCGGAGGTTATTACGTGCTGTTCTCTAGAGAATGTAACCGGGACCCATAGTTACGCGAGGGCCTTAACGAAGGCCCCGGGGGCATTACCTTATGCGGTAATGGCCCGCCGGTGAGGGGCTTATTACCATTAGTACCCTGGGCCATTAGATCGGGTACTTTAAAAAAATATATATATTTTAATGGTATTTGGTTAAAAAAAAATCTTTTACAATATCTCTTCAGTACAATACAGCTCATAAACAAGTAATACAATCCGCAGAAAATTCAAAATAAAAACAGTCCATTAAACAATTAAAAAAACTCAGAGCCATCATCAAACATTTAAGAGTAACTCCTTGGGCAAAGAAATTAAAACAGGGGTAAATAAGAGTAAGGATAAGGTGGAGGAGATAAGGATAATAGAATTCATAAAAGGAAAAAATCTCAACAGGAAGAGGAGGATAAAAAAAAATCACAGACTATCATTTTCCAGGCTCTGCAAGGCCAAACCTCAACCATAGTGATCACTCCAATAGTGCCAATCACAAATGTATATTTACAGGCGGATTTCTAGAACACAATATTGCTTTTTTCCATAGTACCCTGATATCATACTGTCCCAAAACTACCGGGATACTAATGGTTTTTTTTTGCCAGCTGCGAGGCGCGTTGCGTTTCAAAGCTGGAAAAAAAAGTTTTAAAAAATGACCACCGTGGACAGAAAACATAGTCTGTTTTCTCTTTCCGCGGTGGCCATAGTAGGTGGCCATAGTAAACAAAGGAAATGGCCGCCATTGAAGGGGAGAAGGGACTACGTGTTACTTTCCATGGTGTAGTCCATTTTCTCTGTCCAAGGTGGCCATTGAAGTAATTTGAAAAAAAAGTAAACAAAAAAATAGCCGCCATGTTTTGCTCGCCGTGTACTAATGCCAAATAAGTAATTTGTTAATAAATGCTGCCATCCGGCTTCAGTGTTAATCAGTTCAATGAGCAATGGATATGGATGGGCAAATAGTTCTATGGCACAATGGCATAAGGCAAGCATAATCCAGCCAACATCTTAGAAATGCTTGCACATGGGCACTCATTGAGTAGGGTTAATGAGAGCACACTAAATACGTAAAGAAACAATCAATGGTAAACGTTTAATCATCATATATACTACGTGAATATTGTGCAGTAAATGGGTAGCGTTAATGCGCCTGTCATTTCATGACTTATTATTTAAACTGCAAACATTGACCAGAATTTCTGATGTGTGACATTAAGTGGGGAAATCCTCACTATGCACTAGTCTGCATGATCATCCTTTGAGTTCAACAATAGCATTTGCCATGCCAGAAACTGTCAAGCAAGAACATGCTTCCTGATTAATGACTTTCATAATTCTCGTGCAGCTCTCTCCCTCGTATCATTGGAGTCTGCTGAAAGGCCAAATTACTTCCTGTACGTACACGACAACGAAACGGTGTCCTTGGAACAATGGGAGGCACATTCAGCGTTCCATCGAAGAGCCACCTTTTTCCACCATCAAGGCCTCTGGATTCCAGGCTACAGTGCATTTGAATTGCACAACAAGAAAGGGTTTTTCGTCGTAATTGCGGCATCAGAGGTTAAAGTATCAAAATATGATGATTCAGACGACTTCAAGCATGCCAGCAGCTTCAGTATTGAAGGTATGTTTGCTATTGTGTTTATTGTTAGGTGATGTGGCTGCATTACTTGATTGGAAGTGTGCTACTCAGGGTTCATAACTGGTATGTGCACATTATGAAGGCAGAAACATGGCACATTGGTGGGTTGGCACCTTGCTGGCATATAATAATTCCTACATATTACACCATGCTATAACTCAAAATAACCAATATGATGGCATAACATGACATCCCACGCACACTATCATATTACACCTTATGTTAACTGGGGCTGCATACCCAACCTTTGCCATTGGTGCCGTGTTCTAGTGTTGTGACCGTGCCCATGATTGTGGGTTCTAAGGGGATGGTCATGTGCGAGGGACAGTTCTCAGATCATAGTGCAACTTTCTTGTACCTCTGTCTAAGGTAAGCTAGTGTAACTGAAAATAGGTGCATACTAGGAACCTCGGGGTGAGGGGGTGAGTGTGGCAGATGGGCATGGGTATGAGATTTGTGGCAGAATAGTGTTTTATGTGGCAATTGTGAGTGTCGAGCATAATGGGAAGATAGCTGCTTCGATTGCAGTGCTTTGAATGTGTTGCTGTGAGCTAGAAGGTTCATACTTAGCCTTTAATATGCACATTCACTTTCGTTAGAGTTCATGCAAGGCTGCCTGTATTACTGGAGTGCTGCTAATTTACTTGAACCATGATATCGGTAAATCCTTGGGTAATAGATTGGTCGATTAAATCGTTATGTGCGGAGAATACATATGTTTTAAAGCTTTTCCAGAGTATGAGGGAGTCTTTAAAGTTGCTGATTAAAATAGTAGAGTTCTAGATCTTGGCTGTTTAAAGTGAACAATGTATTAACCAAGTGCACACCAAATCTTTCAAACAGTGTATAGACTTTATCTACAGTTATGACATATATGGGTGCATGGGGGTACATTAGTTGCGACACGTAGAAACTACTACTAGTTAGAAGCCCCTGGCGCCTGCACACCCTAATACTGTATAAACAGTCAATATTAATAATAATGCTTGAGCATAATAGTTATATCAATCTTAACCAAGTTTTTTTTTAAAACTCTTTTTTATTGAAGGTCAATACAGATTCAACTCATTGCGCATTGCATACACCAGTACATATAATACACATGTTATCAGATACATATTTCATCAATTACATTTCAATCACGTAGGGGTCTCCTCATCTGATGCCATTTCGCACAGGTACATCCTGAACGGGGCCCATATGTCCTTTGGGCGGCAACTCGGTGTCACAGTCAATGTGTATTGTTCCTCACATTCATTACCATAGGTTAAATCACGAAGAAATTGTTCAATTTTGGGTGGAAAAGTGTTTGTCCAGCATTTCAATATGCATCTTTTGGCTACTGGTTTTTTCAGCTTGTTTGCCTATGTCTCCGAATAAGTATTTTTGCAGAGACATGGTTGCTGGAATCTGAGTGATCTCTTCCAGTATTTCCACTACCTCTTTCCAGAATACAACAATTAGGGGGCATTCCCAGTACATGTGGTATGATCCTGCCTGACTTGTTTTACATTTAGGGCATTCCCCCGAGTGGGCCGCCGAGAATTTAGCCATTTTAGCGGGGGTATAATGTAGCCTATTTAGGATCTTGAACTGAACCAGTCGAAGACCTGCGTTCATTGATACCGATTTTGTAAGCATACAGTATTTGGTCCATTTTTCATCCGGGATGTTCAAATTTAGGTCTTCCTCCCATTTAGCTCTGATATGATTCATAGTAGGAGTGTGTGTTTGTATTAATGAATATAATTTGGAGACTCCTAATCCCGTACCTGATGTGGTAGCCTGCAGACACGGGTGTGATGGTGGTTCGTCTGGAATGGAAAAAGTGGCCAGCGTGCGCTAAATGCCGATTTCATCCTATGATATTCAAGCATTTTAAGTGGTCCCCGTTCTATTGCCTCACTAAATTCCTCCTGCGTTACAAATTTCCCGTTCGGGAACATGTCCCGCATTTGAATTTCTTTGTTCGGGCCCCAGTGTCTTTGTATTGTTTTGTCCAGTGTGGGCGGTATACCGGGGTATTTCCACAAAGGGACATCAGGGTCATATGGGGTTTCTATTTTCAGTTTTTTATACAATGCTGTCCATGCGCGTACTGTGGTTTCCACTGGGTCATAAGGACAGGAGTCTTTGTATTGGGGATAAAATATAATAGAGCGGAGGTCTATGGGATGTGCAGCAAACTTCTCGAGCCATATATGGGGTGAGCGATCTTCAAGGTCATACCAGTGTTTTGCAAATTTACCAAGCACTTCATGGAGATAAACCCAGGACACCGAGTCGAATGCCTTCTCAGCGTCCAGGGAAATCGCCACAGCCTGCACTTCCGGATCTATCCGCGCCATTATTGCAAACAGTCTGCGTAAGTTCAATGCAGCAGAATGGTGGCTTTCAAAGATGCAGGTTGGGACGATCCCGGGAATGCTTCGCAGTTAGGCCAGGCCAAGCAAGGTTTTAGTCACTCGGAGTGATCGATGAGTGATGCCCCAGCGGTTCGGGTTGGTGGGCGACGATCGTTGAAGTGGTGATCTTTGGCACGTCAATTTGCAGGACAATAAGGCGATCATTCAAGAACTAGCTGGATATACTGTGGTTGTAAACCCTGATTAGAGTTTGTTTGTGACTCTCCGTTGATTCGGTCTGGGCCTGGCGTCGAGCAGTTGCTTCGAGTCTAGCAGATGATGGGCTTAACTAGGGCATAAAGCAGTGTTGAGATGGTGTGACGTGCAAGCACATTTGAAGTGCTGGAGGAGCTCAAAAACCAACGCCATTGACTTCCCTCTCTTTCATGATGCAGTGAACACATAGAGACCAGTTTAGTGTAGTAGAACAGGGAGCTTCAGCTGGTCTGGCCTCCGGTTGCTCTGAGGTCCACTCAGGGGGACTTGAGGACAGGATGGTTCCATTCAGGGTCTGCTCTTCCTGCTATAGGAGATTCCGGTGCACAGTGGTAGGTCCTGTCCACAGCAGAGCTCACTCCTAAGGTGCCCTGGGAGTGGGTAAGGAACAGATCTTCCTTCTGCCTCAGATGGCTCCTTCTTCACCCAAGGCTGAGGGCTTTGGAGAGTCCAGCAAGTTCTTCTGGGTGAATCTGCAGCCTGAACGGACCCAAGAGGACCTGAGAGAATCAGAGGAAGGGGTATCCCCAGGTGATTGGACTAAAGCTTGCCTGCCTTAGTGGTTGAATACCTGCTCTTGAATGTAGTGGGCTCTGCCCCTTCTGATGTCACACCCAAAGTGCTTTACTCCAGAGAAAGTAAAGGGGACAGGAAAGGGAAAGAGGGACAGAGAGAAACAAAATGGTGGAAGTCTCATTCCATTGCCTATATCACTCCTGCCTACTCTAATCCCGCCCCCTTCTCACTAAGAACAAAGGCCTTTAGATATGCAGTTGGAGGCTACTCCTTTTGAATGGGTGTGCTCCTTTGATACCTGGGCCCAGGACAGATGCCTGCTGTGTTACTGTCTCTGGTGGAGGATTTTACCTGCCCTCAAAAAGAGATCAAAGAAGAGGCCCAGTGCTGGTTTATAGTCATAAAATCGAAAACAAAAAAGTCGAAAGTCAAAAAATCGAAAACAAAATGTCAGAAAAAAAGTCACATTTCTTTTTATTACGTTTTTGATTCGAAATGGGGGGTTGCCCCAACCCCCATTTTTTTTTTTAACCTTTTTTTTTACATGCGAGAACCAAAAAATAAATATAAATACAAAAATAAATCATTCGATTTTTTTTTTTTAAGCATTATGTTTTTGATTTCTTTTTACTTTCGACATTTTTTTTCTCGATTTTATGACTGCACACCCCCAGTGCTTCAGGTTCTCGTCATGCCCTTTGGCAGTCTCCACCCGGCTGACCAGAATACACATCACCTTCCACAGCACAGCTCTGCCACATGTGCCATATCAATTGGGATGTGATGGCCATGATCATAAGTAGTGCCAGACACTATGCCTAAACTAAGGCATAGCTTTATTTTGAGAGTTTATTCAGCCACCATCCTGGGCTATTTGTGATCATCATAGTTTTGGTACAGGAGTGCATAGCTTAAATTCAGGTCCTGCACTGCAAAAATGTGGTTGTCACTGCAGCTGTCAAATGGGTAGCAGTGCCATCTGAACTTGCTCTGTGCCACTGGTAGAGCAGGGGCTGGAAATCAGGATACCGATGCAGCCGAACACATATACATGCTATGGTTTTGGCATGGAGCTTGTGAAAGGGGAATCTGATGACCAGATTATCCTTTCAGGAGTGGAATTATTCACATCATTTCAGTTTTTAATACAAATTTAAAAAGCCAGTGCTTTGCACCCTTGCCTGATGGCAATTCCTCACAAAACCCTAACCCTTATATGCGTTGAGGAATTCTGAATTATTAAAAAGTAAAATAAAATAAATACAGCAAGATGAATTTTTACCCTAAGAGTAAAATATTACAGTGTCAATGTAAATTTGACTGGCTGAAAATATATGTCTTAGGGATTGTGTAGGTGTGATCTTTTACCATAGTGGGGGCAGTGTTTATTGTGAGTTACTTCTTCTCTACTACATTACCATACCTATTTACACATTGATATTTTATCTAGAGATCCCTGCAGCTGTTCCGTATCGCAGGATGTGTGAATGGAGATATGAACCATGTGCCAGTCCCTGTGTTAAAACATGCAGTGATCCTGAAGCCACCGCATGCAAATTTCTCCCAGCGTAAGTCTCAACTGATTGTATAGGGCAAACTGTTAATTCATATACAAGTTAGTTACATGGTTTGCCATGCATTTCTCAAAATAAACTGTAAAAAAACGTGCATTGTGTTAAACTTCAGGAATTAATCTAAAGCAACATTTGACTTCCTGTTTTCTAGATATTCTTTGGGAAAATGTGTTAATCTGCACTCATAAGCTTGATTTGGGCATTGAGTCTACATAATTAATTGAATTAAGCTCATCATGAAAATAATATGTACAGCATAGACTTTTAATATCTCAAGTGCAATACAATCCCATGAGGTGAAACACACAAATATTAAGTAATTCTAAACGATACCATCCCCCCACAGATTTCTCCTCTCTTAAAATATTTCTCAAGATGCAAACTTTTGATAGCCACTTGGGGGCACAGCATAGCTCTGCATTAATTCCTACTGGGGCATTGGTATTTCTGTATGCCGGCAATGTTCCCATTGGTGCATACCCTGAAATATGCATACCTATCTATTCAATCTCATATGAGCCTTTGCAGATAAGACACAAACTACTCTTTGGGGATCTGAAATGCACTTGCGCTGCAATATAAACTGTATGAGTCGACCCTCTGTTTATATACTGTCATTCTCAGAGAGTTTAGTTTCACCACAAAGATAGATTCCTTGTGCCAGATTCTCGATTCTCCCCAGAAATCGAATGAAACAAGCGCAGAGGATGCGTTGGTTTCATTTGAGCTCTTTTCAGAAATGCTCTGACTTGAGCTTTTCTGGAGGGGCTGGGCAATAGCGCAAAGATGCACTGTCCAGCCCCCTTGCATACATTGGTGTTGGGAGCGCTGGGAGGGCATTTTCCCGAGACGGCCCATTAAACGGCCTGTCATAGTGAAATAACTAAAAGAAAAACAGTTCCATCCCCATTTGGGGTATCGACATGCTAGTGAGACAACCAGTTTAACTCCTGCCTGTCACACTCCAAAAAGAAAATCATGGCAGGGTGAGAAATGACCCTGTCATGAATTGTGCCTCTCCCCGCTCCTTTTTCAGAAAGATGACGCTGGTTTCTGGCCATTTTAAAGCGCATCCTGTTTGTGAATATAGGATGCACTTTAAAATGCCCATATACGCCGCCTTATTTGCACAAAGGGAGAAAAGGGCATCTGAATGAGCGCATCTAGGATGAGTTCATTCAGATATCCTCTGTGAACTTGGCTTCTACATTTTTAGCACAAGTGAGGAGATCTGATAGTACATCTCCTCACAAGCACCAACAAAGTTTTGAGAACCTGGCACCTTGCCTTTTCCAGACCTGTAAAGGAGGGCATTCATTTATCCAATGCAATGCAGTTGATAATGATGGTGATGGCGTTGGTTATTTTTATTATTAGCGTTGCTGTACTCTTACTAATATGATATCTGCTTTTGACAATTTAGAAATATTAATAATGTTTATTTTCCATATAGTGTTGAAGGATGTTTGCCATACTGCCCTAAAAACATGATTCTCGACGAGACTACACTTAAATGTGTATATCCAGAAGATTGTAAGTATCTTTAGTGTATTTTTCAATGTATAGAAAAATGGATGCCTGTCCGCGTTCCAGTACATTCTACATTTGGTGCTATGATTTTATCTATTCCCTTTCATTTAATATGTGTGTTGATTGGTATCCCTATTCATATACCAGTCTCGGTCTGTCTTTGAGACATCCTTCTCTAATAAGAAAAACATGTTGCTGCAGTAGCTTAACAGGTTCTTAGCCTTCCAGTTACCCTATTCTACAAACCAAATGCTTCAATCATTGGCCCAACAAAAAGTACACAAATTAGCCTTCACATGTCTTACCCTATTTTAATATCACTGGTGCCATGTTCTTTTGGGATGCTTCTTGGCCTCTCTGCTTTTACCGAGGTCAGCCAAGACCTCACTCAGTCTCGTAATCTTTGTATTACCCCTTGGGATTCTTGGGATGAACAATGGCTTCTTCCAGCCTCTTGAAGCTGTGACACAATAGTCTCTGCAGGGCAGGATTCAGCCCTCTTCTGGTCTTGTGTGGTGGCTCAAGGTTGCTACCAGGCCCTTGCAAGACTGGGATATTTCAGGCTGCTCTGTCGTCTCCCTTCTGGTACTGGGGTATGTTCCAAGTGTCTCTGCTCTCTTACCTTGACCATGATATGGGACTGGTTATCTTGTAGAGGTCCTTTCCACACCTGAATTGCAGGATTCACAAATGTTCTTCCTCTGGACCTGTGGATTTAGGCTTTTCTTATTATCCATTTTGGACTGGTTCTGTTTTGAATCTTTTGTGGTCCATTCTGGACCTTCAGGTGTAGGTTTCCCAAATGGTTACTTTTGTACTTTAGAGAGTAGGTTTCACTCTTGGACCATGATGTTCAGGTTTCACAAGTGGTCCTTCCTGGACCTTGGCTTCAGGATCAACAAATGGTAACTTCTGGAACATGTGCCATTAGAATTCAGGTGGTAAGACTTACATCCCCTTGGAATTGGTATTTCACCACCCCTCACTCTTGATGTTTTTCAGATAGTTGATACTGTACTTGCCTGCTTGCCAAGGATGGCCTCCCTCTCTTCCCTACCTTGGAGATGCAGGTAGATGACCTTTATGATTTAGGTCTGCAGGGCCCCTCAAGTGGTGAGAGTGCCTTGTCCAATGATCCTGGTGATTCAGTGATTGGTTATGTTATGTTAAAAGAATTTATTGAGAACAGCTATGGCCCAAAGGTATCTTGGCTTTGAAGAATCCCAAGGTCTGCAGAAGGTTGATCATAGTGAATGAAAGGCATACTCTTCCTAGCTTTCTAGACAAAAAAGAAACGTCTTTAGCTTGTTCCTGAAAGCCAAATGATCAGAGATTACCTGCAAAGAGAGTGGAAGGGAGTTACAGAGGACTGAGGCTGCTACCGAGAAAGCCTGACCACCGACGGTACTTCTTGAAACCCGCGGCATATAGAGAAGCAGAATGTTAGCCGAGCAAAGGTAACATATTTAGCACATTTCTCACAAAGATACAAGCCTCCTGAGCCATAAAAGGCCAGGTGAACCAGACAAAGTGACTTGAACTTAACTCTGGCCTCCACTGGTAACCAATGAAGGTTCTGTCGCACCTGTGATGTGCGGGCAAATTTAGAAAGGCCCATGGGCTGCCGAGTTTTGCAACACTTTCAAACATTGTATCAAGTACTTTGGTTGCGAATGTAACAAAGCGATGGAATAGTCCAGAGTTCCCAACATGGTAGCAGAAACAACTAGGCTTCTCAGGTTCTTTGGAATATAAGAGCACAAGTTTAAGGTGGGCGGAACTGCATCTCGCACTAATCTCTGATTACATTGATAAAGATGAGGTGATCTTCACTCCCAGTTTCTTCACTTGAGAAACCGGAGTAGTTAGAGGGCCCAGTGATGCAGTCCAGAATTCCCTAGTCCACATAGAGTGGGTAGCTGGTATTTGGTGACAGTGGCAGTGTTCACGGGATATATGCTCAGATGGAAGATAGGAGAAAATAGATTTGTTTTCAGATCTTTGTAAACATTTACCAGTGAGTTCAGGGAGGGACCCATCACCGAAATTCATCGATCTCCTCTAGTGACACAACAAGATGAGGGATATCCGGCAGGTGTAAATCTGCTGACCGAAGCATACACACTGGTTGGTAAGGTTGACCTTCCTAGATAAGACTGCAGTACCAGACCATTAATATTTTGGCAATATGCCCCGAGATTTCGGGCCATTACCGCATAATGTAATGCCCCCGGGGCCCATAGTTACAGGACCGAACATAACCAGAGCCTTAACGAAGGCCCTGGGGGCATTGCCTATGTGGTAATGGCATGCAGTGGAGGGGCATATTGCCATTACTACCCCGGCCTGTAAGACCGGGGTAATAATGTTTTTTTTTCCTGGCTGCGTGACGTGTTGCATTTCACAGCAGGAAAAAAAAGTTTTAAAAGTATCAAAAAAGGGCCACCACGGACATAAAACCTAGTCCGTTTTCTCTTTCCGCGGTGGCCATAGTAAACAAAGAACATGCCCACCATGGAAGGGGAGAAGGAACTACGTGTGGTCCCTTCTCCCTTTTCATGGTGGCCTGAAAGAAAAAAAAAAGAACAACGAAGACCGGTATAAGGGACGCTCAGGGACGTCAGCAGGCTTACTGTGCGGTAAGGCTTGCAAATGTACCAATCAGTGCGTTTGTTTCACTTAAAATAACCTGTGCTAGGTACTAATTTTGTAGACTAAACAAAGTATCTGATGCGTTGGCATATAGACAGCCAATACAAGGATTATCTGGCAGCAGAGATAGAAGAGAGCCTGGGGAGTTTGAAGATTAGACCGATGGCTACATTTTGAATAGTTTGAAGGTGAAGCATGCAACAAAAGGTTTGGTATTCCCGCATACAGAGCATTGACATGGTCTAAGTATGAGTTTACCAATGCGCCAACTACTGGCATGGTCGGAATGTGGAAATGTGGGAGACATGAAAGCATGCACCACAGCATCCAAAGGCAGAAAATTAAGATCTCACAACTTCATTACCTTGTTCGGTTCACCTCAATTCAAAGTCTCAAATAGTTCCAATGTTTCTGAACTTATTTAAGAAAGTTGTCAGGAGGCCGAACAGCGAGGGTGGCACTGGGTGTCTCAAGGGATCCTTTAGTAAGCATTTAGGTCCCAAAAGCATAATCTCAATTTTAGAGGGATTTAATTGGAGATGATTGTTTTTCAGCCATACATTGATCTACTTAAGACTTTGTTGAAGTATTTTGAAGGTCTCCTGATGGCCGGAGACCATAAGAAACAGTTGAGTATCATCCTCATAAGAAGGGAACTGAATGTTGAAGTTGCAGACAATCTTCATTAGAGGGAAGACATAGATATTGAACAAACGAGATGGAACAGGAGAGCCCTGAGGCACCTTGCATGTAACCAGAACAAAAGAGATGGAACAGGAGAGCCCTGAGGCACCTTGCATGTAACCAGGGAGAAGGCCGATGTAAAATTACCAATCTTTACAGCCTTTGATCTTACAGAGAGAAAACTCTGGAACCATTCTAGAGAGGTGATAGAGTCCCCATCTTTGTCTGAGAGTCATGACAGGGGAATAGAATGATCCACACTGTTGAATGTGTGGATAGATCTCCCATAACGAGGAGAGACAGATGACCCAGATCAGAATAGTACAGAAGGTCATCCCAATCAGAACCATAGTGGTTTCTGTACTGTATCTGGGGCGGAAGCTAGACCGAAGTAGGTCCAGATGCTGATTATTTTCTATAAAGTCCACCTATTGTCGCATCACCACCGTCTCAAGAATCTTATCCACAGAATGAAGACAGGCTATATTGGTCGATAATTCCCCAGCAAAGAATGTAGCGCTGAAGATAATGCGAGACAATACTTGTTAAAGACATATCTGGCCACAGAAGGTGGGAAAAGCACCAAGGAATGTTGGGACTATTTTTTCAGGGACATAACCACAAATTCACATGTCAAGGGATAAACTTCCTAGAAAAGACTCTACAGAAGTTTGAAACCAGCGTGAAGTGAATTGTCAATGACGAAGTTACCATGTGAATGGGGATGTAGTAAATAACAGTGTTTTTGTGGTTTTGTAGGAGAGATGGGGTTTATAGCAAAAGGAATGTGATAAAAGTTTTCAAATGTAAAACAAAATGTCACAATAAATAAAAAAAAAATAATTTAGAAAAAAATTAACTGACATAAGATGCCATTACTGTGTCATTTAAGACTGTACGTGTCATATGATGGCTGATATGGGTATGTACCTTACATATGGTGACTATATAATGCTATGTGACAATATCTCACATAACCTAACATTACTGTGGTGTTTATGCAGTGCTCGTCATATGATGGCGGATGTATGGATGTACCTTACGTATGGCGACTATAGTATGCAATGAGGCCTTAAGACATATTTTCTGGCATGGCTAAGGCATTTGAGGCTGTACTTGACATATGATGGCAGGACCTGAACTATCAGATTATTACTATTTCTAACCAAGGGTTTAAAGCTGTTATGTTCCATGAGGTTACAGTTTCCACAGTTTTACTGTGTTTGTGTAAATATGACCTTTGGTTTTCAGTAAGTACTTATCTGGTTTATTCCTTAATTTAAACACTTGTGAGGGGGAAATGCAAACAAATACACCCTTTGGCATATGTATGGATCCTTGAAGGGCCATAAGATGGCTGGACTTGGACAGTACCTGGCCAGAGGGACACTAACTCTCTGACCAGGACATTAGGTTACTGCCCTTTTGGACTTGTAACTCCTGGTGGCAGGGGGAAATATGGTGGGGCCCACTGCTGTGGACTAAAGGCTTGCCACAAACAAATAAAATACGATAGACGGAAGGAAGGCTGAGGAGAGTTAAGGGTCTTCTTTACCTGCTGGTAATTTAGCTAAGGCTGCTGGGAGGGAGGAAGGCAGATGGCCTATGATGCCTACTTTTTCCCCGGAGTGGAAGGAGCATTTGCTCCTTCTGTGCCAAGGAGCAATATGGAGCCCAGCATTGGGCAAAGAGGACAGCCCTAGGCCCGCTTGTCACTTCATGCTCTAGTGCAAACCAAATGAAAGTTCTCTGCTAGCATGCAGATGCTGCCAACGCCTGAGGAGGGTAAGAAAAAAAGCTTGGGGTGAAAGCCACATTAGAAACTATTACTTTGGCAGTTGAGGTGGCACTTGACATATGATGGCAGCACCGGCACATGCGAGGCTGTAGCTTAGATATAGTGGCTATTCCAGCCCAAAGTGTCATGGAATGTAAATAATAATAAAGATTTTCCATAATGACTTACTAGAAAGTCTTAATTCTATTAAAGACACGGAGGCAAGCATTATGCTTCTCTTTCTTTATTTAAATATTTAAAGAAAGCTCAGCAGCAAGATATTTTTTCTTAGTGCACCTGAGTGTCATAGGTCATAAGTATGAAGAAAAAAGGTGCACAAAAAATATATATAACAATAAAAACTAACAAGAACATCATAAATGTCTTTTAAGTCCTGAAATAGCATAAAACTTCATTTCCCAGGAAGCCTGTGGAAAGTTCAACATGAGGTCACCAACATGTGACCTGGATCTTCCAATGAGTAACCAAGTCCCCACATAAACAGTCTTGAATATGATGCCACTTACTCTTTCGAAGCTGCGAACTTTTCCGATGGAAGAATTGGAACCAAAGCCGTCTCATAGTAGAAAAGAGAATGTGCCATGGATTAGGCGGATTTGTCTGTTGGCGCTGTCAAGAGAGAAATAGAGAATGGTAGTTAGTTCATGTATATTACAACCCTAGTTCCCTTAGAGGGGTGGGAAAGAAATACTTTGTGTTATTTTGAGGTGCAATCCTGCATTCAAAATCATGTAACAATCTTGCATGGTACATATAATCATCAAGCGTGATATATTTCATTTTCTCGCCGGGTGGGATAATGCTTGCCTCCGTGTCTTTAATAGAATTAAAACTTTCTAGTAAGTCATTATGGAAAATCTTTATTCTATGTCAAGACCGGAGGCTCACATTATGCTTGTTTAAAGCTTACTTACCACAATGGATGCCGGCTGTTCTACCGGTTGCAGGTAGAATTGCTTAAACACAGATTCACTTGCCCAGTCTGCCATTTTCATGGTGTCATCCAGTCAGATCCCTACTTGGAAGCAGGATAAGAAATCACTCTTGAGTTGCACTTCGTCCTCCTATGTATGTATGTATGTGGAACACTATGCCATCGGGGGAGAAGGTTCTGCCCGCTAGATCGAGGGCTCTGACATCAGAAACTCTCCTGCAGAGACGAGGCAGAGCAGTGTAGTGAGTTTGCCGGCCCTGGATTCAGTGTCTGCTAACTCACTTAGCTTGGCGTCAATTTTGTAAAGGATACCCTTGCGGCGCTCAGCTGATATGGCACAGCTGGCGTTCCCCAACAAACAAATGGCTCTTTGAGCCCAGCCCGTGAGTATTACCGGGTCGATAGGTTCACCTGTGGTTATGGCTGCTTCAGCCAGATCCATCATCTTTGCCAGTAGACCAGTGACGTCCAGTACCCTGTCTTGACAGGACCTCCAGGCACGATCTATGCCCTTTCGTGGATCTTTGGCATTCTTTCCTAAGAAAGTAATCATTTTGGAGTCTAACTCCGGCGTCAGGGCTACCTTGTCTGGGATCCCCGGGTGTGGGCATTCTGCTTTGTGTTTCGCTCGGACCTCTTTGTCCAAGGGCTTGCGTAGCCTGTCCTTAATGTACTCTTTTGTCCTTGAAGATGGTTCCCAGTCAGTAGATCTGGGATGCACTAAATCTTCTGGAGTAAACATCCCCTTCGAGGGGGAATGTTCCATGGCTGGCTTCTTAGGGAGGGGGGCTGCCGCAATCCCTGAGGTTGAGGGTCGTGACTCTATTGTATGTGTGTCTTTGTCGGAGGAGACGGGAGATTGATTGTTGAAGTCATATCCCTCTTGGTCAAAGCCCTGTTGATATCCCTCTGTGCTTGAGGGTCTGGTACCCCTGTTTTCTTCCTCTGGGTAAAAGGTTCATCTGCGGAAGGGTTTTCCTTCCTATTCAAAAAGGCCTTTTTCAGCCTGGAGAAGGCGTCTGAAAGGGCAGTAGTGGCTGGTTCTGGCTGGCTCGGGGGGGTCGTAGAGTCTTTACTCAAGCGAGCTGGAATACATCCCCCATCTGAAAGGTGCTTTCTCTTTTGAGTCTTTTTTCTTGGTAGGGAGTTCTCTTGTAGGTGATCCTCCATGTGGTGCAGGCGCTGCTGAATAGGCAGGAGCATTTCTGACACAGCTTTCTTGATGCTGGTCTCCACTGTGGAACCCAACACCTTTTCCAGGCTGTTTGCCATTGCCACTTCATCTATGTCAAAAGTATCTTCCTCATACTCAGACCAATCCTGGTCCTCATGAGGGGAGTACTGGGCTGCCATATCGTAATTTGCACCTTTCTATTCTCCCTTTTTCTTTTTTTCAAATATTCAATTATAAATATATATATATATATATATATTGTGGGCACAGACCACCTTCTCTTAAGCCCACAGTTAGTGTTATGGGGGCAATGTCAGCGTTCAGCTGTCTCTCCCTTTTCTTCTTTTTTTTAAAATATTTTTTATATGCAAGGAAGTCAAACAAATGCCGGCAAAATCAGCTTCTGGCACTCGCGATCGCAAAATCTGTTATAAAATACAACGGAAATGCGCTTGCGAGCGCCAGAAAGCTGAAGAAAGGACCTGCTACAGCAGGTGCTCCCTCTGGTGACCGCGGGCGGAACCGCGGTCACACGGAGCTTGAAGCTGTTGCTTCCCCGGGCTCTGCAATACGAGCCGCTTCGGGGAAGCGAGCGGAAAACACATGGGAGGGTCCGTGAAGGCGGACCCTCGTGTTTTCAATATATACGGTTTGTTAAAGCCGAAAAAAGGAAGATGATAATACACGCAGTACTCTCCGACGCCAGCAGGAAGCAGCTGGCATCGGAGTGATCTTGTCACGCAAGCGGAGGACACGTAGTGCATCTGACAAAACGATGGGAATAAAATACAAAGCATTAAATGTGAAATAACACTTATAAACAATCAATACAAACAAACAGATAATAGAACAGATATAGAATATGATGCACTTATCTCTTGCTGTGAGCAGCAAAGAAAGAGGAAGTGGCATCATATTCAAGACTGTTTATGTGGGGACTTGGTTACTCATTGGAGGATCCAGGTCACATGTTGGTGACCTCATGTTGAACTTTCCACAGGCTTCCTGGGAAATGAAGTTTCATGCTATTTCAGGACTTAAAAGACATTTATGATGTTCTTGTTAGTTTTTATTACGAGGTCCCCTCGCGGCACACAGTAAGCACGCCTGGTAAAACCAGGCGTGCTTACCGGGTCCCGTGAGGAGAAGAGGGAGCAAACAACGGGCCACTCGTAATCGGCCCGTTATTTGCTCCCTCTCCCATTCCCATTCAGCCCTATGGGGGCTGAAATGGGAATGGGGAAGGTCCGGGTTCTTGGAGGGAGGAATTACCAGGCCCTCCGAACTCGGAATGGCCCGGTAATTCCTCATTCTGGGAACCCGGACCCGGACGCTATTTTCGCGGCAGCCATACCGCCAATAGCGGCTTGGCTACCGCCGAGGTCGTAATGAGGCCCAGTATCTGCTAATTTTCCAAAGTGCTTTGCTTAGATCGTTTTCTATACAATTATTAATTAGTATTACCCAATCGAAACTGCTAGTCACTTTATCGACCTGGGAAGGATGAAAGGCTGAGACGACCTAGCCGGGATTCCAACCTGCAACCTGCACATCACACACATTTCGCAGCAGCGAGCGCTGAAGCCACTGAGCTAGCATGTCCATGACGCATGACGTTCTTCCCTTATCATGGACATATTTGGCAAATATCTATCAACTATATCTGTTACCGTTTTTTGTGATGAAACAAAGGGGGAAAAAGTGTTGTTTTTCAATCCTTTGTTCGCCCACTTCAATGTCGAAAAGCCTACGGTTTTACTTTTTTCGTCTGCTCATTATCTCTTCTTTCACTATCTCCCTCTCCATTGCTAGCGAACTCAACCCTAAATCTTGTCAATCACCAATCAGCACATACACGTTGCCTTAAATATTGTAAAAGAAGCTTTGCTTTTCGATGCCGAGTTTTACGGACCACATATTTGGGGAGAGGGTAAGGCAAGGGGAGGGTAAGGCAACAATAGAAATATAACAGTAACCATTAGCCATTAAAACTCGGTGAAATGCCACGGCAAGTGGTCTTGGTAAGATTCCTAGTGGAGATGGCAGCCCTTTTCATGGAGCTTCACTGTCCTCTAGTGGCCGAAGACATGTATACACATACGAATGGTAATCGCATTAACTAACATATCTGCAGGGTAATGCGAGGAGTTAGTATTTAGGGTCGAGTTGTGGGTTTAAGGGCACATGTATTGGAGTGGGGTGGGGGGCGGGTTGGAGCGGTAATGGGAGATAAAGGGTGGGTCTCATCTCCCTTTTAATGCCTCACTTCCTTCCACGTTTTGGCTGAGGCATTTTCTTTTAATTATTAGAAACGGGATTTGGGGATTGCATTTTTTGTTAGGAAAGGTCTAAGTATATGCGGTTGACATTTTGGTAAGTGATCGTTTCCAGATGATTTTCAAGACAGGTGACATTAGTCAGTGATTAAACGATCTGTGATCATTCTTATTTTTCCAAACCGTGCTGTAATTTTATGCAAAGCAGGGTGACCATGCTATTTCCCAAAGTGGTATATAAAATGGTACTGTGGGAGTGTACCAAACTGTTCATCCTAGGATGATCATCTTCCATCTAGGCTTTGATTACTAAAGAAAGTGTAACGTTCAGGATGACTAAAATATATACTTTAAGTAATCATTAGAAATGAGTATTGCACATTTAAAAAAACCTGTTGACAATATTAGTACAAATAATGTGCTTTTTCTGTTTTTAATAGCTGCTTATGATACTCCAACTACAGCTAGTACTACATATTTGGTTTAATCACTCACCGATTTGTGAACTTTGCTCTTCTGCTATAGTACTTATCAATGTACAAAAATCTCATTTCAGGCATTCCATTGAGGTCAACGGAAATAGCTGTGACGAAGTCTCCAAAAACAAAGCCCACGCTTTCAACTTCACCCATGGTGAGACCTCATTCAACATTGACGAGTGCAGAATCAACCTTTTCAGCAATTGCGACTGATGAGCTTAAAGAATTGTTGCCAACTCCCACAGCACTTATTGCAAAAATTACGACAGCTAAATCTACAACACTGAGGGTGGTAAATACTACATCACAAGCAATCCTAACTGTTATTGATTCATTGGAGTCACCAGAGACAACAACATTGCAGACCTATCACCCATCGACTTCTAAAGTAACTCCTAAAACTGAACTGCCAGCTGCACTACAAACAACGGTCTCTTCCATAACAACATCAACACCTTCTTCAGGAACAGTGGCATTCAGTACAAGCCCATTATTATCTATAATGTCTCCACCAGCGACAACTGAAGCAATCCTTCAAGCATCTATGCTTACCTCCCTAAGCACAAGCGCTGACTCAAGCCATTCTACCGTGCCAATGTTCTCATCTTTACGGACAGCTCCATATTCAAGTCAAGCAACAACTTTGTTTACATCCTTGCCTACTGTTACATCCGAAAAAGATATGGTCACATCAGTAACAGCTGCAGAAATTCTAGGAACCAAAAGTTCATCTGCAATTGATTTTTCTCAGTCATCCATAGCATCATTCTCTACATCAGAATTCCCAATGGTATCCTCTTCATCTACATCGCTCTTAAAAAAAACCCTGACACCCATAATGGAATTTACAGTTCTACCTTTAAAACCAACAGTGATTGTTCCGCCTGTGCCCACAACAAAAGTACATAC
This sequence comes from Ambystoma mexicanum, assembly GCF_040938575.1. Lineage (NCBI taxonomy): Eukaryota > Metazoa > Chordata > Amphibia > Caudata > Ambystomatidae > Ambystoma > Ambystoma mexicanum. Next base: position 849,429,588 of record NC_090936.1, on the reverse strand, counting down.
AAAAAAATCAACTGCGACCCCATCCACAGTATCTTCAAGCTTGACTGACATGCTAACTTCATCTGCTTCATACACGCTAGAGGCTACTTCGACAAGTATTAGTTCTGAATCTATCCAATCTCTGTTTTTTGCAACCTCATCCTTGGTGACAACTGAATCCTCCTCCCATAAGTCGGCAATTACGAGTTCTGTTAGTGGCACTTCAACTTTGGACACACCTATGCATTCGCTACAAACACTGCGCGGTCCAACGGAAAGTGGTGGCACTATTCGAATCTCTGCAGGTCCATCAATTACACGAACAACTTCATCTGCTGTGATATCTCCAGTCACCACCAAAATACCTCCCTTAACAGTGGGAATGACATCATCATCCATTCCTTCTCCTACCACACCTATGTCTACATTAATGCCTCCTCCACTGACATCTCAAAAACCCAAAGCAACTGGAGAAGCCACTGGTTCCTCGAAAAGTGACTACATTGGACACTCAACTATTCCTGTGTCTTCTCAAGCCGTTTCTCAACCATCGGAACCACCTTTCACAAGTGAAAGCTTACCCGAGAGTACACATGCAGTGCAGAACACCTCATTTCACGTTCCTGGAAGCACTGTAGTTACATTGAGGACTACCATGTCAGCTGTAAGTCCATCCACATTGATAGCAACCGTGATTCTTCCAGCTATTCCTGAAACATCTACATATATTTCGAAACACACAACAGACACTTCTGGTATTACTAGATCACCTGTAATACTTGCAACCCAATCTTTCACATCATCAGACTCTTCACCACCTGCCAGACCATCCCAGACAACAGAATCCTCACTGACTTCTGCAATGCAAATAACTTCTGTTTTGACATCAAATGGAACTCTTGTTCAGGAACCCACCTCGATTGAACACACACAAGTTTCTTCAAGTAGTCCAATGTCTGTTCTTAGTGATTCCTCTCCAGCAATCCCTAAAATCACAACTTCTCTTTTAGTCACTGAACTTTCTAAAGTTACACTAGCAGGTTTTACAACAGCACTTGGCGTCACACCACTTATAACTTCAGGAACATCTGAGGATGTCCTTGAAAGTCAATCTACTACCTCATCAGCGACTTTTATTACTTCCTCACCAGCCATTCAGGTTTTAGGAACTACAGTATCAACAGGAAGTCCCTTAACAAAACATGGCATTGAAACAGACGTTACCCAATCCATAATAGAATCCGGAACATTAAGCACTGGCGTTCCTCTTAACGCTACATCCTTTTTGGCAGCTACTGCTGAAAAGACTGATACAAGTTCTCCTATCAGTGTTTCTATGGAAACATCAACATCATCTCTCACCACTTTTACCCCTTCTGCTACTGAAAGAACCCTGTTATCTAATGTTAGCCATTTTCAACTTTACACTTCATCTGTAGAACCTACTCAAACTTCTCATACAATGCTCTACGATTCCAAATTGTCGTTATTTACAACCACCCATTTACCTGCTTCACGTGTGACAAAAGAGACAAAGGATGTTGTTACTGAAATATTATCAGCATTACCTACAACTTCAAATCTTACAGCTCCTTTGACAGATACAATCACAACAGGCCCTGCACATACCTCGCAAATCACAAACATAACAGTTGTGCCACCTACATTAGTATCGCTGTATAATTTTACAGAAACAGAACATGTTGCAGAATCAGTGAACACCACTATTACAGATTCATCTCATTCTAGTTATGCAATGACGACTTCTGCTGTGCAGACCTTTGGAGTGCAAACCTCATTCACAGATTCGGAATCAGTGGAGAACATTACAGCTGTTCCTGAACATACCTCATTTGGAACGATGATACATTCACTGGTGCCAAGTGGAACATCAGAATGCATGGTAAGTTAAACTTCGCTGTTCCTCTCTATAAATGTATTATTTATTTATGCGGGCCATTCCAAAACTTAAGTTTTTTGGAGGTTTGCCTGGGAATCAATCTTTATCGAGGGAAGGAGGTCCTGGCTCATTAAAACATGGCTAAACTCTATCAAACAAGTAGAAGTTGTGCATGTAGTTTATTATATTAATGTATACAAGCAGAAGCCAGTATTTTGAAGTATACATCAAGCTAACCTAACCATACAGGTGTCCACTGCGCGTGTCTTTTAGATCTGAGTTTGTTAATCCACTGAATCTCAAAATGTAGTCATATATTCTGAATATTGACAATGACGATGCATGAAAACAAAACTTGATACAATTTATGACATGATTATTTGTAGAATTCTTTTGTTTGTGTTGGGATGCATGTGCAATGTCCTAGTCAGGCGAAGAAATTTAGACTGCGAAAAATATGTTAGCAGGCGTCTTAGAGTTAGCAGGTCTCATTGGGCATGGCAGAATGTGCATGTGTCCATTTGTATATAGCTTAGACACATATCGGAAACACCATGTAGCAATTTCAGGAAGAGCAACAATGTATTCACCTTGGGGTTGCAGAGGTTAAAGATAGGATGATGTATCTTGCATTTAGCAGTAGTGTACAGTGTTCTGCTTTACGGGATGTGCGATTAGGTAGCTGCCAGAGGTAGGCATATGAGATGCAATCAGGGAAATGTTGCAGTAAAAGCGAGGTCCGAGGGCTAAGGTAGCAGGAGTTCTGCCATATTGGATATTAGGGCAGGTGTCAGGATGTGTTTTGAAAGTATGAGAAACAGGCCCAATGTGGCACTGTGGCTCTGTCCAGTTATTCCTGAGATAAGTTCCCCTTTCTTTCCCCCAGAGAGAAGTTATGATGTCAAGGTCACAGGCATCTGTGCTGTTTTGATTACAATTATTTGAGTCTCTCCGCAGAGCATGGAGGAGCTGGTAAAGGAATATTGGGTCCAGGAAGGAAGGGTAGGGATGCACCTTTTGAAGGTTAAATTAATGTGAGCAGGGCATGGGGTTCTGCCCTCACCCAAACAGCTGTCATCCTATTTGAACTGCAGCTGTTGTACTCTAGGGATCAATAAATAAGCAAATTTCAGACATAAGAGTTGTGTCCCGATCACGTCATTCATGGGCACCTGGGTTCCCAGAGAGATAAATGGGGAAACATGCTAGAGCTGTACCATGATTTGGGATGGGAGAGATAGTTGTGATGCCATACATTTATCAACAAGGTCATGGAGCTGTTTGTGTGTGCCACAGTGTCTGGTATAATGAGAAGGCATATTGTGTCAAGGACATCCACAGGCTCAAAACTTGCCTCTCGCTGATCCAGTCTTGGATGCTCAGTGCATACTTGAAACTCAACCCCTGCAAGACCGAATTCCTACTCCTCACCAACAACACCGAACACCCAGACGTACAGAACTGGCTATCAACCATGAACCCTGTGTGCTTCACACGCACCCTGCGCCAAGTCCCTCGGGTTTCACATCAGCAAACACCTCTCCATCAAGACACACAGCTAAGAAAACTCACAGGTTGGTATCAGCTCTCCCTCCTGCGGAAAGTCAAGCCCTTCCTCCCTACAAACAGCTTTAGATCCACTGTTCAAGCACTGGTCTTATCCCACCGGATGGGGGCACTGCCCTCCTCGAAGGCCTCCCATAGTCCTCCCTTGTGCCTCTGAGAAGTGTCCTACATACAGCTGCATGCCTCATCAAGTGTCTACACAGATACAACCACATCAGCCCGGCCCTCATTGACTTTCACTGGCTCCTACTGCAAGCACAGATCACCTTGAAGTCTTCCTGCATCACTTATAAGGCAGTCACCCTCAAGTCACCCAGCTCATACATTTAACACATTACTACACAACTCATTGGGAGATACCGAGACAAATGCGAGAACACTAATTTCGCCCACGTTTTCTAGTGTATTACTTTAAGAACATTTAAGTAGACTACCCTTAAAAGGGGGTGGATTTAAATTCCACCACCCCCACGTGTACGACGAGGCCATCCATTCACAAGAAAGGGAACTTCTGAGACTTCACGAGGAACGCTCAGAGATGCCATCACTCATCAGCCACCAAAATAAAGAAAATTATGTATTTCAAGCAAAATTACACAAATTGGCTGCAACATCATTGTCGCCTTGTGTTAAAGCATGATGGGGAAGCCATGTAATGTATTTTAGTTGCTAAAAATGATTCAGTTTTGGTCAGTAATGAGTAAGCTAGAGTATTCACAGCTGGAGATCCAGAGGAATCAAATTATGAATATAGTCTGGAAATGTTTTCTTTTCTTTGAATTGCAAGACTCAATGATTTTTTGTTGCTTCTTTTATATCATTGTTTTGTAAAAAGCATTACTGTTGTAAGCTAAAACACAATAAAAAAAAAATTAAATAAACTAAGTGGAGTCTGCTTGTTATATATACCAAATTATTATCCCCCAAGGAACTCACTGTACGCAGACCTGCAAAAGTGCTGCAGGGGCCACAATGGTGACATTTATGGAGGATGGATTGAAAAGTGTAATCAGACATTTCAAGAAATGGAGTGCAGCAAAGAAATACTAGTGACCCCACCTCGTGTAAATAAATAGCCCTAGGACCTAGACTGCATACACATATCATACTACATTTTGGCTCGGCAGGATAGCTCAGGGGCAACATGCTCACCTTGGAAGCAAGATGACGCAGAGGAACACAGGTTCGATCCCCGGGTCCACGCTTAGAATTCTCTGAGTATTAAGCGCGTTAAAAATAATGATATCATATCATACAAAGAATTAAATGTCTTGGTGCAAGCTATACTCTTTGTGACTCTGAAGCAATTGAAACCTTAAAACATCTTCACGTGGTTTGTCCTGCTCTTCTTGGCCTCAGAATGAATTACTTTGGTAAATTTGTTCACAACCTTGCCTTTGTGGAAACAGACCGGCTATGTGTACGTATTTTCTCAAGGATACGTATCCCTCTAACTCTGGCTGTACTTCGTTTTTTAAAGCATTTAACATTTATTGGGTAAGGAGAAATAGGGGTTCCTTAATAAGTGTAAGATTTTATCGCTCTATGTTTATATGGCACCTTTATATCTATATGAAATTTATTTTTATAACTTTGTAAATTATCTTTCTTGATGGTGTTCATCTAAATGTTCCTTCCTTTCTCTTTCTTTTATGTTATGCTTTACTTTTTAAAGGTTTAAGCAGCCAATAAAATGATATATATATTTAATTGACTTCCGCCCTCAGTAGTTGTCGATACCTATTTCTGACGAGACTGCAGTTAAAACTTCTTTAATGGATCTAAGGAGTTCACCCAACTCATTTCACTGTTCTTCAAATCCGTAGAAAAGTAGTTAGATCCAAGTAATTTCAGATTCTGTCATGTTACTTGAAGCCTTGTCCTCTGACAAGTCTTTGAAACATTTGTTTGACAGAGTAAAGTGCAGGGGTTGTCTGCTCCATTTCAGTCAGAAATATGTTTTAGATTCAGTAAATATGGGTTATCTTCCAGTGTTGGCTTTAGCAGTTTCTCTAGTGGTGGAACATCTAATTATTCACAAATGGCCAGTACAATTGGAGACCACTTCATCAGAAGGGGTTAAGCCTACACTTCCTCCCCACAAGTTGTTCAAGGGAGTTATGGCTAAACTATGGCTGCTTTGTGACTCTACATGATTTTTCTGCATTTTTCTGAAGACTTCTGTTTTGCAATGTACATCACATAGTTGGGAAATGTTTCACAACCAGCTTTAAGGGTTTTGGAAATGACAACAATATTTCCAATGATGAACTTTGGATTATACTGTGTACGCTATGTGCATAATTAAGAGTTATAGATGCATCTCTCATTAATGTAGAGATCACTGCCTCACACATCCCACAATCATTTTACAAAGAAAGCAATGTGTGGATGACTGTAGGGGAGAAGGCATTGCAGAATATGGGCCTTGCTTTTAGGCAGGGGAATTAAGCTTCCATTTTAGCAAATTACTCCATGCACCTCACTCCCATTTATTTTGTGAATTGATGGCCCTTCTGCTTTACATGAGCTTACATACCAGCATGATAATAGGAATGTCCTGAAATGATAGATATACAGTCCTAGAAAGTGGGAGATTATGTCCTTCCCAGTTTTATTAGTCACTGGTTTACAACCTATGATTAAAATGTACCTCATGTTCCTCTTCTTCTTACCATACACTCTCTGGAATATAGATACAAGAAAATGCATTTGTATTAATGTATCATTTACTGACCTTTGGCTGTTATGATCATGGGAAAATAATGGCAATAAATATGACTAAAAGTGACATAGAAAAGAAAAACAGTACAACTCACTCTGCATTTTGTTTTAAACTATTTTTGTTTTGAAGGTTCTCTCTGCATTGTCAATCTTGTTTTACATTTTTCCAGTAGTAACTGTCTGACCTACCCACTTAACCTATTTCAGAATTAACACTGCATGAACAATCATGGCATGGTGTTGGTTTTTCTGGATATAGACTGAATTGATTTGCATTTTGTTGCCTTTGTTAAGTAAATAATAGACTCATAGCGGCTCTATCTTGTCCACGCGGCAATGGTAAGGTAATGTTTTAGATCTTAGGTGTCTCTAAAATATTATCCGCACCCGAGAAAAAGGAGAAGGGCGAGGATGCCCCTTGTCGTTTTGTGAGGTTGAGAAGATGTTAAAATCTTTTTTTATTATTACTCCTTATAGTATTTCAACGTATGAACCCCAGCAAGTTTCTGTTGCTTGACTTTAACTGTCACCTTCAAATCAAATGAGATGACCATCAGAATACTGGCATAGCTTGCTGCCAACATTAATATGAGAACTGAATATTCTGTTTAAACATATTACACCCCTGAGAGTTCAGAATTCCTCTTCAAAGCCTTGTGGGCTGGTGGGGAGTTCGACAGAGAGTTCTGTAAAATGCATCTATTGGAAGGAAGCATTTCAGATCCATTGGCAGAATTCCCCAAATAGAATCAGATAATCCTATAAAATGCAATTATTATCACATAACAAAGGTAGCCATTAGTACATTGTAAGAGGGTATGAATGGAAAATTATTTTGTTCTATTTCCTAACTTGCAACATTTCTAGAAATGTGTAAGTCGCGGAGTCACAGAAATGTCAAGAATTTACTTACCTGCCATGCCATGTCACTGTAAAAATGTGATGATACAATTGATTGAAAAATACATACTACTCACATGATATATTTGATGAAAAAAACAGTTGTAGACAACGATAGCTTAAAAGATTGTGTACAATTGTTTCCTAACGTTTTCTAAACAGTCCATTTGTGAAAGCAAGTTCTGAGGTGTAATGTCATCTCTCAGCTATTACTGTGAATACATACAGAGTCTATTAGCTTCCAAAGTTAACACTTGTAGACTAACTTACATAAACTATACCACAAAGTGAGTTCTGCAGCAAACATCTGATGAAATTTACACTAGACGGTTTACAAGTTATTCAGCTTTGAAGCATTCATTTAATTAAGTTACATTCCGCAATATTGTGTAGAATACCTCAGTTCCTGCTGTAAAGATGAACCACTCCAATCATCTTCCCTCTTCAAAATTACATCAGGATTCATATGCAGAGAAGTTCTGTTTCATTTAATTTTGCACGGGGGCCAATTCACAAAGAAGTTACAATGAGTAATTCTGAGTTAGCCCTGGAGAGGACTTTTGGATTCACAAATCAATGCAGAGGACCAACAGAACATGTGACATAAAAGTATGGTTTCAACTCAATTTATTTTTGTCAGTCTGAGGTTGGGATCAAAATTCGAATGATCTAATCCTTACTTGCTAATTATATCTGCTTACAAATTGAAATACAGAGAGGCCACTTCACAGTGAATTTACCATGAGTAACACTGAACTTTACCTGACCTACTAGTTAGATGTAAATAAGTGCACTCATATAAACCTCTTTCTGAATCAAATTCCCTTATACAGCTGTAAGTCATAGATAAGTCAGAGTACTCATAGTCATTCATCCCATCTGAATTTAATTTTGGTAGAGCATTTTTTGGATGCAGAGATAATGGGCCTCATTCTGAGATTGGAGGTAGCCATGGCGCTATTTGCAACATGGCTACCTCCAATACCGGGTCCGGCACCGGTCTGGTTCAATGGGGATTTACCAGTGCATTCCGACCCTGGAGGGATCGGTAAGTCCCTATTGAACCAACCATTCCCCATTCCCATTTGAGCCACCATAGGGCTCAATGGGAATGGGTAGGGCGCTAATAACGGGCTCGCGAATAGCAGGCATGTTATTAGCACCCTGGTCCCTTAGCAGGACCCGTAAAGGACGTGTGGTCAGACCACACATCCTTTACGGTTCCCGCTAAGGGACCTTGGAATTGGGCGGTAAGGGATTACCGGCACCTGTCTCCTTACCGGTGTCCGGTATCCCTTACCGCCCAACTTGTAATGACCCCCAATGTCTAAGATTAACATACATTTGCTGAGATCAACAAAAAATCGTATTGAAAACAGTGATTTGATGACCTTTCGTATAAGATACGTGTATAACATTTCTCGTAACACATGATTGTACAGTAGATATAATGTGTTATTTTGCATGCCACTGTCATATAATAACAATAAAAAAAATGTGCATTTGCTGCAGAGTGTATGTTAATGTCAAACATTTCTTTGTTTTGCAAAAGCCAAGATATATCGAACCTCTCGACCGATGCAGTCAGTATGTCTGCATTAGTTCTGGATGGATGCTGTACAATGTATCAAGAAACTGCAACAGGAATGTGGAAAAGCCTGACTGTGGGTTTCGAGGCATGCCAGTTCAAATTAACAGTGATACCTGCTGCCCAGAATGGGAGTGCCCCTGTAAGTGTTTGTTTTATTTTTGTATCTCTCTGTACACACTTATAAACATACACATCTATTATTGTTTCATTATTTTACACAGCTCAGATTATCAGGTATGCCTGACACACACATTGATTGTGTACCATTGTTTTAAGCCTACCTCTTGATAAAAGCAGCTTTTAATTGGACAATGATCTTTGGGAAACCAAGTGGCACAGTAGCGGTTGTGTCATAGCGTGGTAAAGGAATTGTTTGATATATTCATATAATGGGTACTTTCTCTGTGAAATGCAACTAATTTAGTGCCTTCTTTTGTATAATTGGTCTTAGACAAGCCAGTGGATGAACCACTAAGTTCTAAAGAATGTGATGTTTCTTAGCAGTTGATCTTGCAAGTCTGTGGGCACTATTACTGAAAAATGATAAGTGATCAATGAAACCAATCTCCATCAATGCATATAGTGAGCCATAAATTATGCAAAAACGGAAAAAGGAGATTTCCAGTTTTGGCCAAGAGCATCCATAGTGACATGGGTCAGTTCACATGCAACTCACATTTGTGCAGAGCCAATTTTCTGGTCAATTAGCAAAATCATGTTCACGCCGAACCAAAAATTTAACTAAGCATTTTAGAAAGATACATTCAGAAATAAGCACACAACAAAGCTACAAAAGTGTGAGATAGACTGCCCAGAATTACCTTCATTTTTGTTAGGATAATGCTACTTCAGTTACAATAGCACAGCTCTCAATAGGGCCAACCATAACAAGAACAAGATTTAAGATGTTGTATTAGTTTGGCATTAGAACACTTGACTCATGTGCATTGTTTCAACATATACACATACATGCATATCCTTTCCACTGTATTTACAATATTAGTTAGGCATTAAACGTTAGGCATTACACATGTCAATTTAGATTTTGTATTTGCTTACAGATATCGTTTAAACTTGATGCAAATTATTTGGTGAAATGGCAGTTGGAAAGCAGCCTCAGCACGCCAAATCAACATATTGAAAGCTGTCCAGCACACCACAAATATTACCATGTAACTCCAACCAGAAAAGAGCTATACTGGTTACCCTTCCAAGCTTGCATCGCATACAGGTCAAGGACAAAACAAGCTCTATTCTAACTGGCAGAATAATTACCATCTCTAGAGGCTCCTGCAGCACCAGAAGTCCCAGCATTACCATAATAGAGTCTATGGGCCTCATTAAGAGTTTTCCGGTCTGGAAACAAGGGTGCGGTAAGCTCCCTGGCACCCTTGTTTCTGGATCGGCAAACTGCTGCTGTGCTGTGGCCACTGTGCCTGACAGGTCTGTCCCTTAACAACAGTGCCAGCGCTTCCGGGTCCCCACTCCCATAGAGTCCTACAGGACTCTATGGGAATGGGGACTTACATTTTACCTGCGCCTGACTTGTTAGGCTGCCGGAGTTGTAATCTCCCGGTGGCACTGGGAAGTCAGGTACCGGTAAAATATTACGAGTTCGGCGGCAACCCGCTTGCAGCACCGGCAGTGTTACCTCTGGACTCGTAATGAGGCCCTAAGACTTGAAAGAAGGAAAGAACCAGAAGCAGGACATCTCCTGATGTGCACAGATGTTCCGGAATAACATAAACATGAACATTCTGCATTTAAAGGAGGAACTGATGAATCTGATCTCCAGGGAACGTATTGTTGCCTGTTGACTCACTGATATCACCTCTTCCTCCTCTCCACCCACCTCTCATTCCCCTGTGGTCTCCCTGCATACTCCCTATTTGTGAACAGTGCTCCTTTGCTTAAAATGTAAGTTTACTCTATATAAATCCCTTACATACACAGATACATACAAATCAAAACTTCTTGGTCTGTGTGTCATGTGTGGAGAGAAAGATGGCTGTCTACAGGAAAGATCCAAGTTCAACCATAAATCAATTAAGCCAGTAAAGAATTGATGAAGCAATGGCATGTTATGGTGAGTCAAAGGTTCTCATCACCTTTTATATGGAGGAAAATGAATCAGAGTGGACTTGGGCAGTCTGACAGATTTTCTTTGTCGACCCCAGAATGTGGAAAGAGTAGAATTTCCTGGGCTCTAATTTTCCCCAATTATGTGGTAACCACAGTAAGGGTGCAGAAGAAGGAGGCTGACACAAAGTTGGCATGCTTGGGGCTAAAGACTTTTATTAACCAAGAAAACAAGAGAAAACCTATCTATTGTTAAATCCTATCTCCTGACCAAGGCGTCGGTGGGAGCTTGGAGATAAGGGACTTGGGCTGCAAGGCCCCGCTGCGCAACTCCAGCGGGAGCAGTGAAGACACTGACACACGTGTGTTGCTGTCCTGCCCCGGAACTGCCCTTACCGTCCACCCCTGGGTGCGATCCCCTGACTCCCATCGGGTTGCTCACCTTCTTCGTTCGGCACACCCAACTCTGGTTCACTCGGCGGTTCTTCCACTCTGTCGCCCATGGTCATTCCGCCTTCCGGGTGGTTATGTTCCTCCCCCATTGGCGGGTCCACTTCTTCATCAGGTTGTGGCTCGCCGTCCGTCCATAGATCTTTTGGTACTGCCTTGAACCAAGACGCGTTTCTTGTTACTTGTCTTTGTCCCCTCTTGGCTGTTATCATAGTCCCATGCCTATGGGTTATGGTCCATGGGACGGCATCGTATTGGGTGTCTAATTTCGACTTTGATGGGTTTCTCATCATTACCACCTGGTCACCAACTCAGTGGTGGGACCTCTTGGCGTTCCTTTTGTTGCTCATGTGTTTGTTTGCCACGGTCCTCCTTAGTTCAGTGCGTGCCCTGTCATATGTGTCCGTGCTCCTGCTCGGGTGGTGTGGGATGGATGAGTTTATGATGGTTCCGTACATTATGTCCGCCGGCGGTATCCGTGTTGTGCTGTGGGGTGTTACCCTGTAATTCCTCAGGAATCTGTATAGGTCCACTCTCCAGGGGCTGCGTTGACACGCGACAGCCGCAAGACTTTGTTTACTGTTCGCATGAATCGTTCAACATCGCTGTTGGCCTGCGGCCATCTAGGCATTATGTGGAGGTAGTGGATGTTGAGTTCTGTGAGGTACTTCTTGAATTCCTCTCCTTGGAATGGTGGACCGTTGTCACTCCGAATCCTCCTTGGAAGGCCGTGAGTTGCAAACATTTTCTCCATTGCGGTTATGATTGCCTCCACTGCCGTGGAGTTGACGATTTTGACCTCGGGGTACCTGGAGTGGTCGTCGATCGCCACCAATAGGTGTGTGCCCTCCTGTATCTTGCAGAAGTCTATGCTGATGGCGTCCCATCTCGAGGACCCTCGCTCCGCTGATAGAATGGGCTCGGGATTGGGCAGCGCCCCCGTTATTTGGCATGGGAGGCAGGTGGTAATTAGCTGCTCCACCTTTTCATCGATATGTGGCAGCAGTGGTGGGCAAATCAGTTGCCATCCAAGCGTGTGCTTTGTGGGTTGCTTCGGATGATTGGAGGAAAATATGAAAACATTTTTTTTTCTTTTTTTTTCTTCAGGTGGGGGTTTGTGTGCCCCCACCGTGATTCCAAAAATTTCGCCCTTGCCAAGGGCTTTGTGTGCTGGGTGGCGGCATTGCGTGTGCCGTTCTGATCGCTTCCCTCGTCGCCACGGTTAGATCCTATCTCCCGACCGAGGCGTCGGTGGGAGATTGGAGATAAGGGCCTTGGGCTGCAAGGCTCCGCTGCACAGCTCCAGCGGGAGCAGTGAAGTCACGGACACATGTGTGTTGCTGTCCTGCCCCGGAACTGGCCACGCGGAGTGGTGGCGGGGCTTTTATTGTGAATGCCTTATGTCACCGCGTAGCGGGACGTAAGGCGGATGTAACATCTATCCCTATTACTAAGAGGGGTTTCCCTGCCTCAACTAAAGATAAGGTGTTTGTCAGGATAGATGTCAGTTAACTCAAAAGTGTCCACCATCCTGTGTCAAGAAAACCTTACCTCTGTCCCTTACTCTAGAAACTCAAGAATAAGGCAGTACTCTTCCAGTCCCAGGAGCATGACTCCCTTCTCCTGGGTTATGGTTTGTTGAAACAGTTCCCAAGCCTTAGAACAATTGAGTGTCTCATGCGTTATCAGAGGGAATGGCTCCCTTCCCTTGATAGTAAAGTTCCAAATAATACTTTCTCATGGACCAGGAGAATATCTCCCTTCTCCTGACGTACAGTCTCAGATAGCCCAGGGGAATGACTCCCATCCCCAGACCGTTTTGGACTTTACCGCCTGTCCGGATTACCAGGAGAATGTCTCTCTTCTCCTAGTATCTTGGTATCAGCTCCTTTCCCTGGTCTTCTTTCATTAGGCTTCACACCTACAACACCCAATTCTGAGTGCTAGGAGAGTCCGAAACCCTGGCTTCTCTTCTTCTTGATCTGACCGACCTGGTTCACTTCCTTGCCAAGTAATATCACGAGGAAGATGACCTGCATCACTCTATTGTTTCAGGTCCCAGACCATGGTTTCTCTTCTCCTTTGAACTAGCCTACTTGGTTCACTCCCCTGCCAAGTACTGCCACAAGGAAGATGACTCAAATCTTGTTTAGGGTCCCTGACCCTCCTTTGATTGTCAGTGGGTTTATCCCCGCCACTGTTGTGAGGGACTCTCCCTCTCTAATTCTCTTTATGGTGCTTAGGGTCCTCAACCCTTCCCTGTTGGCCAACAGGCTTCATTTCACCACTGCAATGAGGAGGAGAAGGTTTTAGGCTTTCTGCCCCTGCCGTGCCACCCAAGCATTATGGTTGCAAAGGGGCCTTGGGACAACTACATGTACCCTCATGGTAAGCTGCCATGCATCCCCTCTGGGTCTCCCATGCCATCCTTTACCTTATTGAGATTTTGGCACATCGCCAGGACTTTCTGGGATGGTTGAGCTTCTCTGGCGTCTTGCTTTCCCTGTGTGGCAAAATTCCCAGACTCTGTACGCGTTCCAGCCTTCTCTCGACTCTGCTGGGCAGCGATCTGTTTCTGCAGACCTTCTGATCATCAGACGCAGCAGACTCCCAGCATCCTTAGAGCTCTTTCCCTCTGGATCAGAGATGCAGGTTTGTATCTCCCGCGTTCGGTGCGCAGCACACCTGCAGTCTTCTGCAGCTGCCAGAGACCAAGTGTTTAGTCCATTATCGATTTTTATACAATGTTGCCAGCAGTGTCTGGGTCATTGCATAAAACCTTTGTCTCGTTCACAGCTTTCATCTTCATTGCTCTTTGGGGCCAAATTGTCCCAGTACTTGGATTACCTAGGTTCCTGTTGTTATTCTCTGCCTCATTATTTTTAAGAACCCTGAGGTACTCTGCCTTATAACAGTACATAGATCTACCGTCTACAAAGGGGTTAGCCGAGGAAGGAGAGGCTAGAATATATGGGTGTGTGATGTTCTCATAAGGGCTGTACCCTAGATTGTTGTTCTTATCCCCAGAGGGGGAATTCCTCCCCAAAAGATCCTCCTGCATTATACCACCCCCCAGGGGGACTATCGGGTAGAGGCCTCACCTCCCTGTCCTCATGGGAAAGGGCTCCCTCTCAGGGAGAAGTGATGGCAACTAGTGAATCATCATACCGCCTAACCATGCAATCAACCTCGATCGAGAAGAGGCATGAAGAAGACTATAAGTCCCAGCAACCCCATGATATGAAATGATAGGTTGTTTATAACGAGCTCAATACCCAGAGGTTTCTAAGCAGGGACCCAGTGATCGAACCTGTGTTGCTCCGTGTCGTCTTGCTTCCAAAGCGAGCACGTTGCCCCTGAGCTATCCTCCCGAGACCATGGGACCTGAGGTTGCATGGATCATGGAACCGAGCAGGATTTAGCTAGCCTGAATAAGAATATGAAACAGGATGAGTTATGGATCAAGAAGACAAGCTGCAGAGGTTTGCTTATCCTGTGAGTGGTGCCAAAAGATGAGTTAATTCCTGTATGCACTTTACTGGGCAGCAGAGACACATAGATCCAACAGTTAGCACCTCAAACCAAGATGAGGCTTGAGACGGCACCCTTTTTTAAATCTTTGTCTTGTTAATCACCACTGGAACCAAACTCTCCTTACCCAATAAACCACTGCTGAAGAGCAAATATGATATCAATCAGAGATGTAATTGAAAACACAGTTCTATCAGCCAGTCAGAACAGAGAAGCTCAGTGAGCTGAGGAAAGAGCCAATCAGGTCACAAGAAAGCCCTCAGCCTCAATGGATGTAAAGGAGGCACCATGCAGTCATTTGGTGTCCTGGACTCAGGGGAGGTAGACACACCTACTTCTCCACCCTGTCTGGAAGAGAGATTGCTACCTGACTCAATGTGGCCCTGGACAAATGCTTGCTAGGAAGAGCTGGAAGATCCTGGTACTACAAACATAAGAAAGGAGAAAGACTAGAAGTTATTGTTTGTGATATGAGGTTGACTCTGGCCTCTATCAGCTAGGAATGGAAAGCACTATTGGAGATGCCTGTTGGGATTCTGAGTTCAGTGGGGTGAAGTGAACCACAGTATCCAGTAGAAAAGGACACAGGAGAAAGCCTGTGACAGCAAGACCTAATTGATAGGATGTTAGAAGAAACCTAGAACATGGATTATAAAGACCTGTTGAGAGGGTGCCAGGAGAAATCTGAGTCCTGTGAGATAAGCCTGCGAAGAAAAACTAAAAACCTCTGAAAGAGAAAACCGACTGAGCATAACTACCAGTGTTGTTAGCGCTCCTGGGGAGGGCTGGGTGTACGGAGGGGGGCTGAGACCCTGTACAGTTTTGGATTATTTAGTATATTAGGGTTGGGCATTACAGTGATAGGTTGTGGATCTTTCTAATGGACGGAACTTTGAATATTGTGTTGTGCGTTCTAGGATTATCATGGGGGCTAACAGGACAGTTAAGATTAGCTTTTGGGGCATGTTAGTTGGTCATCTCGTGAAGACTTTTATTTGGATAGCTTAGGGCATACCTGGAGGGGAAAGTACTGTTTATGAATACAGTCGGATTTTCCTTTTTTTAAACCCCACTTTCAAGTTTGGAACATATCAACCTCTTACTTTGTATATTTCCATCCATGACACATTTTCTATAGCTGTTCCTTACTGACTTTTAACCAGGTCCCCCAGGGCCCTATAGGTGTATTATCCACCCCATTCTGAGACCTCCAAAGAAAAGTTTGGTTGAACATGAACTTTGTTTTGTCTCCTTGCTTGGCTTCCTCACAATGTCCGCAGTGCAACAGCAACTCTACCGTGGGTCAAGAGGCCTGTCACAGGAAAAGTAATAATCAGTTGTGCAGGTGCCTGCGTTAATCTAGAGTAACAGTCACCCCTCTATAGTTAGTTTTCATACAACTTTACAAAACAAATAAAGCATGTTTTCCTCTGTAACCTTTGTTCTTCGTCCATGAAAGTTAACCAAATTTGGCATGCAACTGTTCTGGCCAGATCCAACACTCATATCAGATATAGCAGTCAGCAGTGGTGGCTGGTGATTTGTTTATTTTGAGGTGGTCTAAACATTTCCAATGAGTATACAGGAGTGGAGTTTCAGTGGCCGTGCACAATCCATTAACTGTTTTTTTTTAAATTGGTTAAAATGGTGTATTTCACAGCACATTTTCTGTGAAAAATTGGGTAAATGGCCAGATATTCTGGAATCGGTTTGGTAAGGTAGGACATGGAAAAATCTATTAGGTGCCAAGTCACCAACAGTGCACAGGAACATTTTTTTAACACATTTTAATGATCCCTTTGCCCATACAGCTCAGTATTCTCTCAGTGTAAAAAAACATTTTCATGATCACTTGGCCCCTACATGTCCATATTGGCTGCACCAATATATGCCAGTACCCCCATGTAAGAACAAACGCCTGTTTGCTTTGCCCTTGATGCCAGTGAAAAATGTCATGCCACAGTAAGAAAACATGTTCTTGCTGACTGAACAAATGCCCTCCTTGAAAGGATACTCTTCATGTCGGCTTTGTCCCTGTCATCAATCAATTAATCAATATGTTTAGCAGAATACAAGATTTCAGAAAACAAACAACAAACATATTTAAAAGGATGACGATGTTAAATACAATAAAAATGCATACATACAATTAATATAAAAATACAATTCCTCAGGTACAATTCTAGACACAATTTACAATAAATATAAGAATACAATTCATCACCTGTAGTTCTATAGTGCTTTATAAAAGGCTTGAAGAAAACAGACTCCAGGCTATTAACGGGTTTCAACATTAAGTAAGAAATAAATTGCAGGATAACATTGTAAAAATCCTGTATCTCTTAAAACATGTAATCATTTTCTATAGTTAATATGTGAGTACGCAGGAGAGAAAAACAAGAAATGCAATCAATCTTCAACATCAGAATTACACGTTTTGTATCTCTGTTGTAATGCTTGTCACGATCTAACCGCCAAAACAATGAAAACATGCTCTGGTGATAGGGGGTCTTTCCATAGTACGATGGTTTGATAATTTTCAAAGTCTCTCTAGAATTATAGGTACAGTGCTTGAAATGTGGTCATAAGTCTTTGTGGACAAGTGAGGTCAAATGAATTATCTTATGACAGTATGGATGAGCATTGATTCTAGTAAACATATTTTGAACATATTTCAGTCAAGGTATTTCTTCTGCCCATTTCTTGGATACACAGTAACCTATTAAAAACTGAGTTAGTACAGCCTTGGTGTTAGCTCAAAAACGCAACCACTTCAACACTGGTTCAAGGATTAATTAATCTTGTAAATTTTGCAAAACAAAATCCATATGGATCTCATAATTTGGTGTGGATATGAGACACCCTAATCATTTTTTGAAAAATAGATTTTCTGTCATTTGAAGCTCATGTGCATTTAAAACCCCATAGAGAGGCACCATGCTTCACAACAGCTTTAGTTTTTGCCGTATAAATCTTTATAATTATATTAATTGGCTGCAATTTACACATTTTTGTAAACCGAAAGATCCCCACTATCGATTGTTTCGTCCTTGCAGCCTGCTAGCCTAGGTGTGCTTTGGGTGATAACTAAAAAACCAAATATTCCGTGGTATGGGGCAACCATTACGGTCATACTCTGAATTATTTTTTTCCTCTTACCCAGCAAACACACCAGTATTGCCGATTTTAACGTATTCACTTGCAGGTCCAATGCATTCATAAAAGCAGTACATTTATTTATAATACATTGAAGAGCTCTTGGGGTATGAGCAAGTAACACAGTATAATCCTCATACGCCAAGACTGGTAGAGACATCTCTCCGATTTTTGGGACATCTGCCTTACATCCCAACAGGCCATCATACATTACACATTATATAGATATAAATAGAAAAGAAAAGGGGCCAAAACACACTCTTGCCTCACTCCAGTTGGATTGAAAACCATGGGTTGCAATGACCTTAGTGTCACTCATGACACATGCCTCACTATCCCTGTGAACAATCATTAGAATGTCCACAATGCCTTGGGGACAGTTAAAAAGCCTGACTACCTGTCATAGTTTATCTCTGTTTACTTTTTCAAAAGTGGTGCTCAGGTTACAAGAAAGCTAGACACATTGGCTTCTCTTTGATAAATAAAGAGGGTACACTCAATAAATAAAGGCTTACTCCCTGTTCCAGTGTCCCTAGGGTTGCCTGAAATCTTAACTGGATCATAGAAAGAACATTATTGTCGGCTACTCACTGTTCCAACTTATTTAGAAGACACCTACCAAAGATCTTAAAATTATTTAGTATTTAACAGTAAAATAGATCTATATTCCATCAGACAGCTCCTATTTGCCTTTTTAAATATTCATACAATTACTGCTCATTTCCATCAGAAATTTGGCTGTTTTTGGCTGTTTTTAGGACCGCATTGAACAAAATTGTCAATACAGGAGTGATTAATTGTACTAGTTCCTGGTAGAGATCCACCAGAATTCCATAAGGTCCTGGTAAACTATTATGAGAGTGCAATTTGATTGCGCATATCACTTCCTTTAATGAAAGCATACACTGAGGGGAAGCCTTGTGAGAGACATTTATAGAAAAGTCAGTTCTCTGATTTATTTGACAAAAGATAAATTCTTGGTCATATTCTGGTGCTTTACGTAAAGTTAACAATTTTCTAATCAAACCTGATCTGATATCATTACCTCAAGGCCCGAAAATACTCGATTATATAATGAGCTCTCAGTCACAATGACCCAACAGTTCTTTGCGTTTCCCTCTAGGTGCAATAGTAACATGCAATAGTAAGAAAACATGTTGTCGCTGGCTGCAAAAATGTACCCCCGCCCCTTGAAATAAAACACACCATAATGCCTTTGCCCTTACGCCAGTAAAAAATGCCATGCCACAGTAAGAAAATATGTCTTTGCTGGCTGCACAAATGATCCCCCATTCAAGAACACTCATTGTGTTGGCTTCTTTCTTAAGCCAGTTAAATATTAAATACCACTGTAAGAAAATGTCCATGCTGCGGCACCAGTGCCTCTGTGCCTCACACTCACACATTCATACCCATTCACACACACAGTCACACAACCATACAACTTCTCTCTGTCATTCACAGGCGCACCCATAACATTACCACTGCATTCTCATTCACACATGCACGCACACCCATACACAACATTAACACTGAACTCTCATTCATACGCAGACTTACACAGACATCTTCTGGCATGCATACACGTATATATACACATTCTCATAGGCACACAAAAGAAAAAAAATGTCTTACCTGCTCTGCTTCAGCTCCGAACTCAATGTTGCTTCATCTGCTCCTCGGGTGTCCAGCTCCCACGCACCATGCATGCTGGAACGAAAAAGAACTTCCTGGATCATCACATCAATGTCGACATTGGAGACCCTCCATTTCGCCACATCAGAAGGCCTCATTGTGTGGAAAGTGCAGTAGTGCCCATACACCCATTAGGGCCTGAAGTTCCACAGCCTGCTTGTAGAATGAGCCATGCACGTCTGGGGAAGCAAAACAACCTGACCTTGCATGTCTCGTTTCTCAAGCACACTGGGGAATTGTAAATAGAAATGGAAATCACGTTCACCTAATTTTGTTGGGTCTTCCAAAGTCGGTGACGGGCTGGTGCCCTAGTCCTCATTATGGATGAGCTGCCACTGACATTCAGTCAGTCAAAATATATTTATATGAATTAATTTATTAAACATTACAGTTACATTTATAAAATACATAACCAGGTAAAATAAACCACACAAAATCCTGTCATCAAGATATTAAAATACTTCTTTCTTAACCTTAATACAGCTTTTAACTAATGTTCAAGACTCCAGCAAACATCATAGCCCTTTGCTTGCAAAAAGTGAAACAGTGCCATTTGACAGTTTCAACATGTTTTTTGCCTTGTAATTTCCAGGGGGCCTACGCATTAAGCTTTCTGTTATATTTCTTATATTGTTAAAGGAACTTGTAGAACGCAACAGCCACCAAAAAGGCATCAGAGCACTAGAGACCAGATGTAACAACCGGAGAAGGCAGACAAAGAAAAATTAGAACAGAAACGCAAGGACAAATGATTGTCTATTTCACGCAAGGCGAAAGGGAGAAAGTTCCAGGCCTTTGCAGCCACCGAAAAGGACTGTCCACCAACGCAGGAGTAACGTATGCAGGGGACTTGAATGATTAAAGAAGATTGAGAGCGGAGTGCTCTCGAAGGAACATAAGGGCAGAATTTAGACTGAAGAAATTCAGCGCCTACCTTATAAAAAACTATACAATACCCAAAGATTTAAACAGCACACATTTCTTAACAAGGAGCCAATGTAGCTGCCGTAAAATGGGACTCATATGAGCACCATAGAAAAGATGTAGGACTGCCCATGCAGCCATATTCTGCAAAGGTTAGAGCCTATGAGTCAGATTGGCTGGTTGAGCCAGATAGAGCACATTACAGTAATCAATACCGCTCCTCACCAGAGATGACACAACAGGGGCATGGCATTTAGAAGGAATAAAGGGAAGGACCTCATGAAGGGTCCTTAACTTAAAATTACCAGTTTGACAGCCAGATCAGACATTGAGAGTGAGGTAGAGATTCTGATGCCCAGTGTCATGATGCCTACCCCCGGGCATCCAGACCAAGTCCATCAACCCCGGAAGCAGGCATCATGTTACCTGGAGCAAACCCAACAACCCCTGCTAGGGGCTATCGGGTACAGTCCTGGCGCCTATGGCGCCAGGCTTATATGGGACATCAGTCCTGGCACCTATGGCGCCAGGCTCATATGTTAAAACTTACCTGATGCAGACCATGCTGCTAGGGATCCAAGCATCCAAGCCCATGTGAGGATTGAAGGGACTATTTTATTTTAGGGACTATTTTGTTACTCGGGTGTGACTGTGGAGGAATACTTACCTGGGACTACTTTGAAGGCTATTTAAACCACGCCCGAAGATCAGCACATGCTTCGCGTTATTCTGCATCCAGCAGCGTAACGCTCACCGTGTCTGCAGTCAGCATCCAGCATCCTGCCACGCCCGACTCGATTCCGGAGCACCTAGAAAGAAGGGAAAGAAGAAGAAAGGTTACAACAAGAACTTTACTGGATTTCTTACCTGATTTCGGATTCAGCGCATCTTCGAACCAGAAACAGACTTCATTTTAAATGCGTCGCATCGCCAGCAGCAGCGCCGCGCCATACTCACTGTTCCTCGCAGCATCTCTACGATCCGGTGCTGTCTCCATCACCTGGTTGCCGCATTCCAGCGCCTAAGGGGGACAAGAAAACAACAAGGTGAGCCAAGGGAACAAACAAGGACAATCTCTTGCCACCATATGCTTACCTGATTTTACCGCGGGAGGTATTATCCACCAGCACGCCAAATCTTCCTACGCTGCACCTGCAAGAAAAGAGAAAGGAGCGAGTTAAACCTTGGCATCATTTACCGGACAGTGTTACAAAACACAGAATCTTACCTGAACGCTTTCAGCTGCCACAAGACGATCATCTTTTGGGTCTAAGCTGCAAAAGAAACAAGGAATTGGACAAGAGTGATTAATCGGACATTTTGAACTCATTAGAACTATATACTTACGGCCTTTCGCCCGGAGGTTTGGAGCCAAGATTTGTCCAGAACTCTTCCAATATCCTCAAGCCAGTGAAGTAACTGGCCATCAACGCGCTCCTGCATTCTTCGCAGGATGGAGAGCTCATCATACAAAACTATAAGGTGAGCTTTGTGAAAGGGAATGTCAGAAGCGATAAGTGGGGAGGCAGTGAGGTGTTAATACTCAAATCCACAGGTGGCTAATTCCCTTTCCCCGTCTTTAGGAGACTACTTCTACGGGTCAAGCAGGCAAAGCTAGGTGGGCCAGTCCAGTCAGTCATCTCTGCACTACGCATAACGTTGGTGGAGACCGAGGCTGTCCAGTTCTGCTCGACACTCCTGTGGGAGCCAGGTGAGCGTAACACCCAGATCTTTCACCAGAATGGCAGTGAAAAAAGTGGGGGGACTCAATTTACATTCCAATTGAATGTGGTGTCACCAGAAATTAGCATATCAAGGTGCCCTCTGAAAAATGTGGGGGGACTTCTGAAAAAAGTGGGGTGATGCTGTCCTCCCGCATGTACCCTTGCAGTGACACCAGAAATGGCCAAGACTGTGGGGCCAGAAATCCAGCATCCAGAAGCAGGTGACTCAAACCTACCATCAGTACCTCTGTCTTTTCACCGTTCAACTTAAGCCAGTTCTTGGTCAGCCTTCCACCCACGGCCTCCAGGCAATGCGTAAGTCGAGAAGCCATCTCAGGCCGAGACAGATCCAGCCGTAGAATGATCTGTATATCATCGGCATAGAAATAGCACTGAGAGTCATGGGAATGAATGAGACTAAGTGTGGCTGGATATAAATGTTGAAAATGGTGGGTGACAGAGCGGAGCCTTGAGGAACTGCGCAAGACAGAGAGACTGGTTGAGAAGAAAAGGGAGAAAGAAAAATAGATTGTGTGGGACCTGACAGAAATGAAGAGAACCAGGTAAGTACCTGGCTGGACAGACCTGCAGAAGAAAGTCAGGCAACCAGGGTTGGGTGGTCCACGGTGTCAAATGCAGCCAAAAGATCTAATGAAATAAGCACCCCTAGCCTGCCCTGGTCAACCAGACATGCAAGGTCGTCCAGTACTAAAACAAGAACTGATTCAATGCCCCTGCCAGGGCGGAACCCAGACTGGAAAGGGTCAAAGAAAGAAGAAGATTAAAAAAAAGAGCCAAGAAGAAGAGAGACCAAAGATTAGAGGAGCTTCATAGGAAACAAGAGAAGTGAAATAGGATGGAAATTGGACAGAACCGCAGGATCAAGAGAGGGTTTTTTAAGAAGGGGATAACATGTGAGTGCTTCATATTATTAGGGATGTGACCAGATGAAAAAGAATCATTAACTGCTACTGTAATCGAAGAAATAATATCCAGTGAAATATCATTAACGATAGGCAGAGGGATAGGGTCAAGATGAGATGCAGATTTAAGCCTATTATTGGCAGATAAGATATCTTGAGAAGAGAAAGTTGGGAAAGTAGACCGGGATGCACTAGGCCGAATGTCAGTACAGGTGGACTTAGGTGTAATATGATGGAGACAGGAACTGTTGATTTTTCTCTGAATGGTGGTATTCTTTTCATCAAAGAAAGTGGACAGAGAGTCACACAGATCTTGCGAGGTGGTAATACTGGAATGCAATTTGGCAGGTGAGGAAAGCTACTGAACCAAGCTAAATCGAGCTTTAGGCTGGTTAATCACACTCTCTACTTACTATAAAAAGCTTGCTTAGGAGACAGATTGGCCTTCTGATAGGTGGCTGCGGCAAGGCGAAAGGGAGTCTTATCATCCAGCTCATAGCCAGTTCTCTATATCCTTTCAGCTTGCCTACGTAGGAGTCTGAGCAATTTTAAATCGTCATTAAACCAGTGTTCTGAAAGACGATTTTTTGATATACAGCGTTTAAGAGGAGCCAAGGAATCGGCTGCTCAGGTTTTCAAGATTTGTAACACCAGGGCTCAAGCCGAGGGTACATGCTGGTGGACAGCGTCCCCCCACTTTTTTCAGAAGTCCACCCACTTTTTTCAGAGGGCACCTTGATATGCTAAATTCTGGTGACACCACATTCAATTGGAATTTTAATTGAGTCCCCCACTTTTTTGTAGGATTTGATCCCATAATGGCACACACCTAGACCTTACCCAAGTTTGGTCCACACTGAAAACAATTTGTGAATTGTCATAGCCAAACTAGAGATATTCACCTAAAATATAAAAATATATCTATATATTTATTTTTGCACCCCAAAATACATACACAACCACACCTACATACAAACATGCAAACATAGACCTCCCTCTCCACCACCTCCCTGGATCACAGACAAACACACAAACAAACACACCCACACCCACATAACCCCCCACCCCGACACACACCCCACTCGACCCACTGATGAAAATGCATAGAAAGAAGTCATAATAATCAAGATGTATCTGCAAAATATTCTATGGCAACAAATCCAGAATAATGAACATACCACTCCCAGCCCCACCATCACCCCAGGATGAAAAATAACCTGGAAATATGGCATTAAATACGATTTATTTTCAAAATGTTCAATGTCCCAAAATGCACTCTACATGCTAAGAAGAAGACACCATACAACAAATAAGTATCCAATTAAACCAGATGGGCAACATATTAATAAAAGAAGTTTTCCCATTTTCCATTGTCTCCCTGGAAAATGTGGCGGCCATTACTGCAGATGTTGAAGACGGCTATACTAGACATCCCATGATCTCACATGGAGGCACAAATGCATTGATTGACTTTTCAGCAAGCTTTGTCAATCTTCCTGCTCATGACTGTGCTTCTCATCTACGATTTCTGAGCCACAAAAACAAGAAAAGATAACATAACATGCAATGTTCAACGTCAATGCCCTTGATGTACACTAGATAATTCCCACCTACATGCAGAATATGAACATTTGGCACACCATCATGATGTCCATGCCACCAGTTGTTGAAGTCGAGTTGTTCCATTAATCCAAGTCCCATGTGCATCATACAACACTGAGATTAATTCATCCAGGAGTCACCAACAATCAACATCGTTCATAACCTGTCAGCAACTTGAGAAAAATAATAACAATTTGGGGCAGTAGGAATTATATCATGACACACTGTGCCAACACATGAAAAAATAATTGTGGAACATAGAATAAACATTAACAACCACACAAATCCACACTCACCTATCCTCACATGCCAAAGTATCTGTGCTGCAAGGTGTGAAAAATGATTACGAATACACAGAAATAATACATTGAAACATACTGTACTTTCTGTTTATCTCACAGGATATGTAAACATCTAGCCTACTCAGGACTTATTCTGATTCTGATCATGCCATGGGTAAGTAAAATGCATGCACAGTAAATCATGTCCTCCCAGCATACATCCATGGATAGAGTAGTAAATGTATAGGCATACAACTAAATGGGCATAACATCATGCACACACCACATCACACACAAACCCTACATCAACTCCAATCGGAAAGGACCCTCATGAACTGCATTCATGTATGCACATCGTCACAAATGCACATGCCTGTAAACAGTGCACACATGCACCCCCTCACAAACAAAAATCATTCTCAACATGTACTACTATCCAATTGGTAAACACTGAATCTGTAAACATAACAGAAAACAAACATTTGTTACAGGTTCATCCCAAACCAAAGAATGATCCGAAACACCATAGCACCCAGGCACAATAATAATGCATGTACCATTTGAAAAACATCCTGAATATAAAGATTACTTTGCAAAATATACTGATGTTCAACAAATGGAATGGGAATCCCCTTAGCATACTGCCAAACACCCACAAATATGCATACATACGTCACAAGTTGATGCTGCTCTGAAAAAGGTCTGAAACCTCACAGCGCTGTTAATTCCAATAGGTAAACTCCAGCAAAGAAAAAACAATCAACAAATAAGTTATCACACACATGTTTATTAACTAACATACATGTATTTACATAAAAAAACATCTTCAATGCCCCAGAAAAGAACAACTGCCAACTTCAGAGGCGAAACACTGGATAAACACCCAGCACAACAGTGCCACCACTTAAACTTGCCCACAGACCACCCAAAATGCTAAAGGCCCCCTGTGAAGTTCCCATTTACAAATAAAAATCATCACAGTCAATAATAAAGGCAGCTGTGAAAATACACACATAGGGGGTCATTACAACCCTGGCGGTAGAGGGTTAATGGGGCCGGTAGAGCTGCCAGCCCCGTTAACCCCCTACCGCCTCATTACGAGTTCCGCTCGCGGGACGCCTGAGGCGTCCTTAGCGGGTCCCGCGAGCGGTCCAGTATGCTAACAACGGGCCCGTTATTAACCGGCCCGTTGTTAGCATGCTCCCTATTCCCATTGAGCCCTATGGGGGATCGAATGGGAATGGGGATGGGTTCCTGGAATGGGGAAATACCGGGCCCTCCAAGGTCAGAATGGCCCCGTACTTCCTCATTCCAGGAACCCGGACCCGGTACCCGTAATGGGGGTAGCCATGCCGCAAATAGCGGCATTTCTACCTCCAAGGTCGTAATGACCTCCATAGTCTTTCATTGCACATGGAAAAGGAGAAGCAGGACATCAGAAAAGGAAAGAAGTTCAACACACTTCAACCTCCTTTCTCCTAAGGATATCTCAGACACACTCGTTACAACAATACAACTTACGTATCTTATCTATACCAGTTTCTAAGAGGGTAGTGGTGGGCTGGGTCTCTTCTTTTTTCCCAGGAGTTGGTGGTGCTGCTCAGATTACTGTTTCTCTTGTTCAACCACTGTAGCCAGTGTGTCTCCATGGGATCTGCATTGATTATAAGCTATTCATACAGTGATGGTATAACTGGGAATATTGTATTTGTATATAGATATAATAATCACAAGACTAAATTGCTTCATTATTATTGTAGCGTTTCCATGGTACTGACCTTAGTTGTTGTTAACTAAACTAAACTAAGGTGGGTTTTATACTGTTGATTTTACTGTGTAATAGTTGTGTAGCTATTTCGTAGCGTATGATTGTAAGTTGCAATTCGTGGTAAGTGAAGCCATTAAGAATGTGTGAACACTTCACCAAAAAAGCAGCATGGGGAACACTGTGTCCACAAGCCAATGAAACACCATTGGCACTATTGCAGTAATTGAACCATTTGACTACTTACTAAACCTCAACCGGGTAAAATTGGGTGGCACTACAAACAACAAAGCTCTACATTACTAAACATTACCTACAACGTGCATCTATTAACAGAACTAGCATCAGATGTGCTAACACATTTCTGATGAAATGTATTCCTCAGACGTCCAGCCAGCTAAGCAGCATGGGGAACACTGTAGCCACAAGCCAATGAAAAACCATTGCCCCTATTCCAGTAGTTGAACCATTTGACTATTAAAATTGAGTGGCACTACAAACAACAAATCTCTACATTACTAAACATTACCATTACACATGTACATCTATTAATCGAACCAGCTTCACATTTAAAATTACTACTGGGGAAATGTGGCCCATGCCATTCCAGCCAGCTACAGCATCAGCAGGAAATCAAACTGGCAAGAACACATTATGAACCACAAACCAGTACCTGCCCAAAACATTTGTTGAGGAGGCCCTAGGATCCCAGATAGCCTCAGAATTATCAAACTCAGTCCAAACAAGACTCAATGACGGAATGGACAAAGTGCATGGCAAAAACCAGCTTTATTCACATCAAGACAAAGCTGGGACAGCTTACAAGTATTAAAATCTCATTGCTCCCAATATGTTAATAAAAAGACAATTGCTTAAGTATAAAAAATGTGTCATCAATGACATCACAACATGATATCAGTTCACAAAACGTATGGGGAATGGGGATAGGTTAGTGGGTTTGGCTACATATAAATTCCATAGGGGTTAAACATTTAATTGGGTTACAAGTATCTGATGGTTCCACCTGGAACCACTCCTATATTGATAAAGGTTAAAATACATCATCTCTACGGCAAGTAGTTGGTTGGCATACTATTTCATGAGCGGTGTCACACCAAGGATTTTGATTAGTTGACTCCTTAGTAACCAACCTTGCACACTTGACAGGTTGTCAATATATGAGCCAGTTTCAGAGTGGGGGCAGAGAGGCCCATATACTGTTATTCCAATTAAAAGTTACCATCCCTCATTCTTTCTCCATAAGACATGGTAATCCCTTTGTACTTGGCCTTGTGCTGCGATTTGTGTCTATGTGTGATTTTAGGGAGTATCAGAGGTGCCATATCTGTGTGTGCGTCTAATGAATGGGCAGTTTTGCCATGTCTATATCACGTGTGAAGAGACCCGTGTATGACATTGAATTACCTTCTATTCATTAAGGTTTTAGCTAATAATGTGTTGAGGACACTCTTGAGTTAATCTTCCTGCAGTCTTTTGGCTTACTGTTATACTTTACCTGGCTATCGTTTGTGACTTTCTGAAACTTTAATTAATCTAGGAGTATGCTGCTTGCATCTTGGGAACCGCTAACTCGTGCCTTCATTCCACCGTTCCCATCCTCCCTTATTTCCTCTAACCTTGGTACCTGTTGCCAGCTACTGTCTGAGCTCTGCCTGGATATGGATTTTTATGGATTCAGCATTTTTAGCTTTTTCAAGAAGCTTTGAGGCCGTTGCTAATTCTGAGCCATGCTGTGGCTTCCATCTTTAAGAAGATGGCTGCCTAATAACACTTTTGTTTCCATTTTAGCATATTATATTCGCATGTCGTTCATGTTGCATTTACCTTATGCATTGGTCATGTTAGTGTTCTTCATGTTTTATGGATGTTATGTTAGTATTATTCATGTCTAAATGCATATATTACCTATTGTACATGTTCTTCATGTCTAATGCATTTGCTTTTTACCATTACAACATTAGTTTGAATGCTTGTGTCATCTTCAGCTCACATTGTTCCCAAGCCCTGCTGTATCAATAGGGGATAAGGGAGGAAAGGCTGTCGCAGGGAGTAACATCTCTCACCTTTGCTATATTGATGCAGGGGAAGGGTAGAAGCTATGGATGATGTATTCATCTGTCTCCCAACCCTCCCTGTCTGGTTGAGTCCTCAACCACACTCATTCTCCTGCTCAACCCAGACAGGGCACTTTGGTTATCCATATTTTGCTCACCCCCTTAAGCTACCTCCACGTCTCACGTGTTCTTCTTGACTCCAGGTCATGTAACAGCATTCCCCATCAGAATCACAGTTTACCCAGTGCTCTGTGTAATTGTGGAGGTCTCGAGGATATGTGAATTTGTACCTAGGACGTGCAATAGCACTCCCCATTGTTTGTGTACAGGGGAAGTCCTCCATTTGTGTATACTCATGCATGTGAGTATACAGGTTTATCACTATTTTCATTCCCACTGCCTTTTTGGCAGTCTTTTTGTATTGGCTTATTGTTATTCTAAGGACCTAGAAAGCTAATAATAATAGTACCAGTACGGCCACTCATTCTTTAATACGTTAGTCAACCGGTGGATATCCTTACAAACCACAAGTGCTGGGGGAGGCAGGAGGGAGTGCGAAATGCAACTGGACATGCATGAGCCTGGGACCAACTTCAGAGGGCAGCCAGGTAACCAGTGCATGGAGCAGCAGGGGAGAGGAAGAGAGAAATCGAAAGTGAAGAGGAATGTCTTGAGTTGCTTATGGAACCAGAGGTGGTTCTGCTCAAGTTTAAGAGAAGCAGGGAGGCTGTTCCAGAGGGAGGTCCCAGTCGAAGACAGAGATCTGCCCCCATCTCTCTGCTTGGAGAAGTGTCTGACCCTCAGAGAGTTGGAGATGGATGAGCAGAGAGGTCGAGAAGAAAAATATTTTGGAAGAGAATGTTGGAGGTAGAGGGTCCCATTTTCCTCATCATGGGCAGGTGTGCACTTGCATCTAGACAAGCCAATTTCTGAGCACACGCCACCTTCCATGGCCATAATACAGTCAAGGACATACTTATTTTGGAGCGTCATGAGCATGACTGCTCTCAACACTTCCCTTATTGCATTGAATCCTTTGACAGTTGTATTTATTGTCTGCAACAGCTCCTATCTGGTTGTTTGAAACCATCTAGCATTTGAACCTGCCTGTAACCCGGGAGCGAAGAATGATGTAAAGAACATTATCATTCTATCGAACAATTTGTGTTCATCTGGTATGTCATCATATGCGTTTGCTAATTTTATCAAGAAATAGTTGTCTCTTTTTGAGCTTTGAAGTGCTAGAGACCTTTTATTTCTTATATGTGTGTTGATCCGGGCAAAATCATCCAATCTGCATATCCCTCTGGGGCACTACTAGGGCTGGTGCACTTATTACAACTAGGGAGAAAAGGCTTCCCCAGTTCGGCGGGAGCTGCATGTATGCTCTTGAATCACAAGCCCAATAATGGTCAATAAGTACTGCTGTGCCTACTTTCAGCCCTGGCACATCGAAAATATGTTTGCACCCTTTGTTTTCTCTTGCTTTTACTGTGCCTTTATTTGTGAGGCCTAGGGTGCCATTCATCAAGCATACTACGTGTAGTGAGCCTGCTTCATCCTCTACCCACGTTAGTTTTTTAGTGTATATAGTCCACTCTGTGAGGCACTCCTTGTTTACTTTTTGCAAAACCACTCGCGGATGTTCTACAAGGAATTCTGCCTTATAGCCAATCAGCCCTTCTACCCAGCCTTCTCTGGTAAATACATGCCCTTTTATTTGTAACTGGCCTCTCTCCCAAAATCCAGAAATGTCTTTCCCCCGTTTGCTAGGGCATTGCAGAAATTGGTTGTCTTCTTTTATTATTTCCCTCTTCTTGGGCCAGAAATTATGTAACTAATTACCTCATGTTGTGTTTCAATATCGCTCATCAGGGACACTTCTTTTATAAAAGTATCCTCATGTAGAGAATCTGCCTTTGTTACCCAGGGCATGGAGTCACTTTTGCCCTGAAATTGCCCTCTGGTCATGCATGATGTGATGTGTGTAAAACAGTGTGCTACATGTGTGGGTACTTCAGTGGCTATAAATATTCTGGAGGCACTCATGGCGTAGGGGATGAGGAAACATACAAAACAGCTCTCATCAGAAATCTATATCCCCACTCTGCTCATGTGTTTATTAGAGACATGAGGAATATTCTCAAATTGTTGTCCCATGAACCGGTGATCATCAATTACATTTGTTTTTGCCCTTCTACCTGGAGTGCTATGTTAAGGATATTTCTCAGGGGCCATTTCATTTGGCATTACTATACATATTGTACTAGTATCAACATCATGGAGAACATGGAATGCTGGCCTTGCCTTGCTGCATGTGCTATGAGTTGTACTGTGAAACAATAGACAAGATACAAACACATGAAAGAGGAAACTTCTGCTCTCATCATAATTGCAACTGATTCTGACTTCTGCGATGTATGGACCTGTGCATTTGTTTGGGCAACAAAGGGGAAACCTTTTACTTTACTCAACAGTTGCATCATGTTTTAGGAAAATCTTCTTTTTATCACACAGAAATAAATGTCCACACTAAAAAGTGTCCTTTAAAAAACCTAAAAAATACCAAGTTATTTCCTTATACACTCGGAGCGCTCTTCCAAAAATATTTAATAAGACTAACTATTCATGTAGTTATAGACATGTGAAAACCACAGAAGATGGCACTTATTTTTTTTTTTAAATAGTCTTTGGGTGTTGTTCGAACATAGTCTTTGGGACAGTACTTATACAAATAACATCTCTGCACTTATATTTCTTCTCACTGCTGATTGTCTTTAGTCACCGAGTATGTATTTGGCGTCTCATCACCAGCTCATGTGGAGCCATGTGATGCCCTGAGCCTGGCTGATTACGTAAGACAAGTAGGGCTAAAGGAAGGCAGTGTAGCTAACTCTTTTTAAGAGTGTCCTTTATTTTGTTAATACGTTCTTTTAATAGGCCGTTAAGGTGCTCAGAAACGCTGTTTGCTTGTGGATGATAGGCAGATGAGAATGTATACTTTATTCCCAAAAAGATAGTGATGTGCTCAAACACCTCATTTACAAAGTGTCGTTGTCAGAACATAGCACTTCACACACTCACCCTCTTGGAAAAATCTCCCATACGAGGAATTATACTGCTGATACAGCCGGAAAAAGGGTATTTCACTAGTATCATATACTTAAAACCGTAAAAAATTTTAAGCATATCCACATAGTCAATATGCAAATGCTGAAAGGGTCCTGTATGACAGGGTATTTGTCCTCTCACCGTTCTCAGTGTGTGACCAGTAATGAACATTGAACTTCGGACATACTAGATGATTAATAACAAAATTTGCAATATGTTCATTCAAATTAGGGACCAACCACTCCTCCGAATCAGTACGGCAAGACATTCCCTTGTTATGTGTGCTGGATAGTGCAGCTGTTCTAGTGCTACTTTGAGCACCCCTCAGTGCATAACAGGCTTCCCAGTGCTGTCCTGCCACTACATTGCGTCCGTGGGGGACAAAGAGCACCATCTCTTCTTCCACAATTCCGGCTCTTCTGGTGGTGCGACTCCATAATCTGTGCGATGGTTAGTGCATTAAATGCCTCCTTCATCACCATGTTCCGTACATCTGTGCATTTGTTTGGGGCTTTTGCAATATCAGATACTACTGGAAAATATGCTGCCCTTTTTGCATCTAAATCAGCAGCCTCACTGCTGCAGGAAATCATGTCTGCACCTCTGGTGTGCACTGTGCACTTCACTACAGTGATAGCCGATGGAAGGTAAAGTGCATCTATGAGCCTTTTGAGTAATGGCGCATGCTGTACTGGTGTGCCATCTGCGTGCTGGAAGTACCTCCTGTTCCAACATGACAGTCCAGTGTGTATCGCCGACGTCACATAAGCAGAGTCAGAATACACTGTTACTGCCTCGTCCTCATGTTTTTCAAGCACCAAAATCAAAACTACCAACTTTGCCTCTTGCGCTGAAAAATGCAATGGCAATCTTGCCTTTGTTACTATTTCAAATCTGTCATTCTCTCCTGCCTTCACTACTGCTGTTTCACTGTGCCTCTCTCTAGAGCTCTGGTCTATCATTGATAATTACCCCCCTCCTAGGGGATTTTCCTTGTCATGAGGTACGTTATCATAATTATCACTGTAGGTAGTACAATCATGTACATGGCCTGCCTCCTTTACTTCTTCGCCTATGAATCTGGCTGGGTTCACTTCTCGACACCTGATAATTTTGATCAATGAATTATATATAATCACTTCATAGCCTAAGGCTCTTTGTGTCATCAATGTACTTGTGGCCTTTTCAAGGATGGCAAAAAGAGCATGTTGAACATATAATGTAACTGGACAACCCATAGTTACGGTGGCTGATTTCTTAATTACAAAAGCTGCTGCAGCCAATGCTTGCTCACATGGGTAATAGCCTCTCATTACTGGAGCTAAAATCCAACTGTCGAATGCTAATGGTTTATATCCCCTAGAGGTTTTATGTGTTAGAACAGCCATCCTCACTGCTCTATTTGAATGGAAAAATTGAAAAAGTCTTCATTGTAATCAGCCCTTTCCCTGTATGAGTTACTCCGACGTTACGGTCTTACTAGACTGTATGCCAATCGGCCTTCAACATTCCTGGGATAGTTTATCGGAATGCGATCATCAGAATGGAATAATTCACGGTAATTGGAGACCGTAAAAGGACATTCCCTTTAATGTGGTCCTTGGCTAACCACACTTTGGAAGTAGTCAATGATTATTTATACCTGGGCCATCCAATCAGGCCTACCCTCTCCTTTTATGGTGACCACACTACCTCACAAATAATGAAAAAATTGTTACTTATGAAAAGGTTTATTTCAAGGGAGGCCATAAGGTCGAAGGCTTATGTATGATCTACACTACTAGTATCGTACCAGGTATTTTGTATGGTCTTGAAGCCTTGTCCTCTTCTTACTCTTCCTGGTTTGAAAAACTTGAGGGGAAGATTTTGCCTTCTATCCTGGCTGTACCTAAGGCCGTACAAGTGGAGTCTCTGAGGAGTGAACTTGGCATGACATCCATAAAGGCTCTCTAGATGACCCAGTGGAGGACATTTCTTGAAAATCTTCACACAAGTGTTTCAGATACCTTACTGGGGACATTAGCTAGCCACTTGCAGGACAGCATATCCCATGGCTTTTTGGGTGACTTGCAAAGGTCTGTGTCAACCCATCTTGAAAACTTTGGGCTTACCCTTGACCAGGCATTAGCACTCCCGAATTTCCAAGTATTGCTGAAATACAAGACTAAAATTTGGGATCGTTCAGAAAATACTGCTAAACTGTTTGAGAAAAAATGATACTCTCAGTATTGCATGCACAGTTTTGTACATAATACTTGTAAATATTTAAAAAAAAAACTGTCCTCCAGGTCACTTAAAAGGTTCATCACCCATCTTTGTGTTAATATATCACCTACTAAGGAGTATATAGGTGGCTGAATTGTTACTTGTGTTCCACAGCATTTGAAACCAGCAGACATATCCTGACTTCATGCAACATACTTTACCTGAACTATATCAAGGGTTACAGAGTCATCACCCATTAAAAGAATTTCACTTCGGACCAATTTTGGAGCATGGTTTACTGTGCGGAGTCAATGGTCATTACATCTGCGGCACACAATGTTTGGAAAAATGCAAAAGTGTTACTTGAATATGGAACCTTATAGCACATGTCATTTTGCACAATAAGACTTCCCCGGGATTTCTTCTAGGAATTTTGGGAATTCCTAGAAGAAATTGTATATAGTACACATTGTCATGCATATAGTAAACATTTTTGAGGATTTTATTTGATAAATGTGCAATTTCTTCTTTTTTGTGATGCAATAATAGTTATGAATTTGGAAATGGTCTATTTATGGATGCTATACAATCAATGTCATTGTTCTGTGTATGTATTCTGTTGTTTTGCTGTAGTGCAAAAGATTGAGGGCCTCATTACGACCCAGGCGTTAACCATGGGCCTACTAGCGCCATGGTTGACGCCGGATTCCGCCATGGTGAATGGCGGAATTACCGCCCCATTCTTGGCGGGGTGGTAATTCACCATTGGCCCTTCCCCATTCCCATTCTTGCCCCATAGGGCTCAATGGGAATGGGGAAGGTGGTAACTACGGCACCGCAAATTGCGGTACCGTAATTACCTCCAAGGTCCCTTTGCGGGTCCCTTCCTTAACGGCTGGTAAAACCAGACGTTATGGTAGGGACCTGCAAAGGGACCTTGTAATTGGGCGGTACGGGATTACCAGCACCACTGTCCTTACCGGTACCGGTAATCCCTTACCGCCCGGGTCATAATGAGGCCCTGAATCTGTTAACTAAATGCACTTAATAAAAAAAGAAAAACTAAACAAAAAAGTAATCAGGAATCCCTAACACTGGAGCTGTGCTAATTTCTGGCTTCAACTCAGCAAAGGCATCTATCATCTTGCCTGTCCAGGCTATCACATTTATCTTTCTGTGCTTCTTTCAGTCCCCTTAAACATGTCCTGACATATTTACTGTAGTCAAAGACCCATGCCATACAATAATTGCAAAGGCCTAGAAATTACTGTAATTCCTTCACTGTCTTCAGCCTGTGTGTTTTGGTGTTTGCATTTGCTCTATTAGCTGCCCTATGTATAGGACCTCCTCCTGACAATGTTGTAATTTCTCTTTCTCCACTTTGTACCCTTTTTCTGTCAATACTGTCAATAGTTTCACTGAGTCTTTCCTGCACTCCTCCTCCGTGGTGATGCAGACTAAGATATCATCCACATATTGGATGACAGCACTGTCAATTTGAACATTTCCTATGTCCATGTGCAGTAGGCTGTTGAAGACCAAGGGTGATTCACAGTACCCCTGGGGCAAACAAGAATGTTGCAATTGGATTCCTAGGCAAACGCTGTTAAATATTGCACATCTATATGCAAGGAAATTGAATAGAAGGCATGTTTTTGAATCAAACCTGTAAAGTATTTGGCTGTAGATGATATATTACATAATATTGTGGCTGGATTTGGTTGGCACCAATGGAAATTCTGCCTCAACAATATTATTAAGGGGGCGTAAATCCTGTATAAATCTCCACAACCCCCCTTTCACCTTTTAATTGGATACACTGCAGTGTTGCATGGTGATTTGGAAGGCACTAATATCCCCAGTTGCAATAAGGCAATGACAGTTTCAAGGATACCCTTGTCAGCTTCCTTTGACATGGTATACTGCTTTACTCATGGTAAAATGGCTCCCTACTTTAGTTTAATATTGACTGCTCCTACTCCTTTTAATAGACCAACATCATATGGACTGCTGGTCCATAGTGAGCTTGGTATGTGTGCCAAATTTTTTAGAAGAAAGGGTGGTATTTTCCTCACCAATGACATTCCCTGGAGAATCTCACTGTCCTTAATTTGCAACTGATATGTGGGACTAATGCTAAACATCACTTCATTATCCGAGTCCTCATCTGTAAACAATTCTTACTCTGTTAAACCAATCAATCGGTGTACCGAGTCAAGTGCTATTACTGTGCGCCAATTTACCTCTTTGGCATTTACTCAGTTGTAATTATCTGCCCTTCCGCCACATCCATTGGTCCTTCTGGTCTAAACAGAAACTCTGCTGGTAACCTCAATAATTTGTCCTGTATTTTTGGAAGCCATGTGGCACCTGGAAACACTTGTGTATGGGCACCATAAAAGGTCCAATCAGATAAATAAAATAAAATAAATGCTAACAATACATGTACTCCATAAAGGAATCATTTTGGGTTTAGTGTCACCACTTTTGGCCATAGAATACAGTTATGCATTCTTGTGCATTGACATGTGTCCGATCTTCCTGCATGTACAACATTGTGATGGAGGCCCTCAAAACCATGGCTGTCCCCCATTAAACCCCCCTGCCACTTGTGAGGCTTTACATCCAAGCCCTCTGCCTCTGGTTGCCCCCGGTCTACCCCAGATGTAATAAGTATACCTCCCTCTTCCCACAAAGTTCCTGTTTGACCCTGGCTGCATCTGTTGTGTTTCCTGCCCGTTGCAGTTTTCCACACTTTTTGTGAATACTGCTCCTTCTACTGCCAATTTTGATAATTCCTTTTGGACCAACTTTGCGTCATCTATGTTCCTGTCCTTAACCTTCTTTCTATCCTTTTCTTGTTTTAATCTACAATGATCGACAACAGTTAATTGGATCTGAGGCCATGGTTTTACTTAAATTCCCACAATTTTCTTTAACTGTCTCCGTACTTCTTTTGTTGGTGGAGGACTTTATCTCTCTACGTCTTTATACATTACTTTTCCAGCAGCTGATTTTTGGTTGCTGTTTCTTTTTAATATGCTTTTATATGGCAGTAAATGTATTATTTATCACATCCACAGAGCTCCATTTCCCCTGGGGTCCTGATGAAGGCAGTATAATTGATGCCCTGCCAAAACGTCCCCTGCATTACTCTGTGCCATCGAGTTATGCTGTATGGTTCAACAACGCCACCATGGACGTAGACCTGGGATGTGTTTTTTGGTCATGAATAATTAATTTTGTCATGTATAATCAATTTTAGAATATGAAATTGGTGACACCGATTTATTGAGGATAACTGTGACCTATTAGTCAGATAGGGCCAGGAAGATAGTGGTTGTGCCCGCCTTTCTCCTCATAATAGAATTTTTCCGTGACACCAAGGATTTCGATAGGTTTGCTCCTTACTAACCAACCTTGGACACTTGACAGGTTGTTGGCTATCAAAGACTGTTTGTACCTTTCTGAAATCTTAATTAATCTAGGAGTATGCTGCTTGCGTCTTGGGAACCGTTATCTCGTGCCTTCGCTCCACTGTCCCCGTCCTCCTTTATTTCCTCTAATCTTTTAACTGTTGCCAGCTATTGTCTGAGCTCTGCATGGATATGTGTTTTTGTGGCTTTAGCCTTTTGAGCTTTTCGAGGAAGCCTTGAGGCCGTTGCTAATTCTGTGACATGCTGTGGCTTCAATCTTTAAGAAGATGACTGCCCAAATACACTTTTGTTTCCATGTTAGCGAGCCATATTTGTGTTTCATTCATGTTGCATTTACCTTATAAATTGGTCATGTTAATGTTCTTCAGGTTTTATGGATGTTATGTTAGTATTCATCATGTCTAAATGCATGTATTACCTATTGTATGTGTTCTTCACGTGGAGTGCATGCATGCTTTGTGTTGAACGCATGCACTTTTTACTGTTAGAACGTCAGTTTGAATGCTTTTGTCATTTTCAACCTTTATGGTATTGTGCAGGGGAGTGGCAGAAGCTGTGGATGACGTACTCATCTCTCTCCCAACACGTTAATAACCCTTAAAATGTAACAGGAGTTACTGAACAAATAACTGCAGTAAAGGAAACACAACAATATTTGTATGTTAACTAGAATTAGTATAATCTAAACAAACGCTTCATATATACAAAAATTAAATTAAAACATGGAAAAGGTTTGTCAGTAAAGATGTATACATATATCTCTGCAGAACCATATTTATACACACTTCAAAATGCTTGTGGCACTGAAAACCCCTAGACCGTGAGGTTGCTGTGGGCCAGCATGCTGCAGTGTAGGCATGATAGCTGATGGTCCGTGTATAAAACTAATTATTACTTTTATTTAAAACACCTAGGCAAAAACAGAAAACACACCTAAACAATAAAACGTATCCCTCTCCTCTTTCTTTTATTCAGGTATAGCTACTTGCCCAAGGGCACTATCATCAACAGACTCCCAACCCACCTCCATGAATTATTAGCACAGACACCACAATTCACATATCAAACACATAGTCCTACTAATATACTAATAGCAATCACCACTTGAACAACTGCCAACACTATTGACAGTATCTTTTAAGGGTGAGTGTATAGTTCAAATGATTCTCAACAAAGGTGCAGTTGTCTAATTGCTGTTTATTTACTTCACTCGTAAGTTCCAAGTTCCGAAGTGGTGTGCAAGTGGAAGCAGTCATTGCAGTCTCCAGCCTTTTTGACTGAAACTCTGTACAACAACCTGGTTTGGAGTCCTACTTCACTGTCTACTACTTCTGGCTGTGCAGGGGTTAAAAACTCCCAGGACCGCGAAGCAGAGCGAAGTGGTGTGCAAGTGGAAGCAGTCATTGCAGTCTCCAGCCTTTTTGACTGAAACTCTGTGCAACAACCTGGTTTGGAGTTATACTTCACTGTCTACTACTTCTGGCTGTGCAGGGGTTAAAAGCTCCCAGGACCACGAAGCGGAGCGAAGTGGTGTGCAAGTGGAAGCAGTCATTGCAGTCTCCAGTCTTTTTGACTGAAACTCTGTGCAACAACCTGGTTTGGAGTCCTACTTCACTGTCTACTACTTCTGGCTGTGCAGGGGTTAAAAACTCCCAGGACCGCGAAGCGGAGCGAAGTGGTGTGCAAGTGGAAGCAGTCATTGCAGTCTCCAGCCTTTTTGACTGAAACTCTGTGCAACAACCTGGTTTGGAGTCCTACTTCACTGTCTACTACTTCTGGCTGTGCAGGGGTTAAAAACTCCCAGGACCGCGAAGCGGAGCGAAGTGGTGTGCAAGTGGAAGCAGTCATTGCAGTCTGTGCTGTCGGCTGAGGCAAGGCGGGGAATCCTGCCTCATTATCCATCTGTTTTATCAGGTAAACCCCTATTGACTCGAACTGTGACTGCTTCATTGACATTCTTGATTGCAATCTGAATCAAGTATAACGGAACTTGTGAGAACCGTCATTGTTCGCCACTGTTTGTAACATTTGGAGCAAGCTTTGGAATACTTTGGTGCTTCCTCTGCACGCTAGTTATAGTTGGGGGAGCCGGCGTGAGTGAGGAGCAAGAAGTACCTCGCGTAACGACGGTGTACTTCATAGCCCTTTTTTAGCCGCGCGTTCTCAGCACATATTCTAGCTCTGCGTGGGAAGCTAGAGAAGGGCTGAGAAGGGCTGAGCGGCGACTGCGGGCTCTGTAGCCTTTGAGCCGCTCAGCTGCAGTGTTGCTCCTCATCATCGTACATGCTGTGGGAGGGGTGCTATTTGGCGTCTGTTGGGGCTCACAATAACTGAGCTGGTCGGCTCCATTGTGAATTGCCTATCTGCTGCAAAAACGGGCGGAGGGTTGAGCAGCGCATTTGGGCAGTGTAGCTTGTGAGCTGCTCTGTCCTAAATACATTTTAGCGCTCACAGGTGGGGTTCGTTTTGATACGTGTAAGAAGACGCAGCTGCTCTCTTCCTTGGTAATTCCTCCTGCCTGAGGATCTCTGAACATTGTAGTGCTCCAGTCTTTGAGTGTGAAGCAGACTCATGAAATTGAGAAGTACCCCACTACAGGATGATCCAAGAGCCCCAGAATGGGAGGACCCAGAACTGAGAAGGATTCAGTTGAACAGTGGTGCTAATTGTCCTATAGATGAGCCTGGCAGGGGCCAAGCGATGGAGGTGGGGGACTCGCGGTTACAAATACAAGCGTTAGTGCATATAACCCCATGTCTCCCCCTTGTCTCCACGCCTGTCAGATGTAAGGGGGCCTTGGATCCTGAGCCCACCCTAGCCGATAAGTGGAAAAAAGGTTTAGAATACACAACAACAACGACAAAAATTCAGAAAATAATAGAAGAGCATTTTGGGGCAAATAAAGTGGTGCCTGATGAATTAACATATGGTCCAAGTAATATATCATCAAGCTCCCTAGAAGATGTTTGTCAACTGGCCAAATGTGTCAGTTGCCACTCAGCTCTGGACACAGGTGATCCAACTCTGAGTCATCTGAATCTTACAAATACAGAAGACAACCAAGAACCCGAAACTCCGGTACAGGCCCACCAACCGGTCGAATTATCTGTTGCTATCAGTCCAAACGTAACACAGGAAGAAATTCTGGTTGAGGGGCCGGAGTCGAATGTCAACTCATTAACCGCACTCAGTTATGTGTTGAATTCGCTGGTCTCCGTTTTTGAACTTCTGAAATCCGAAGTGCAAATTCAATCTGGAACCATGATGGAATTAACAAAAGAAGTAGCCGCACTGGACAGCTCTGTAGCAGGCTGCTGCAATGCCGTTAATTCATGCGTATTGCCGAAATTACAGTTGATGCAATTGGAGTGCACTAAACAGGGTTTGGACATTTCTGCAATACAGAGGTCCATTGCAGACATTCACAAATCTGAAGAGGCAGATAGATCCCTTAAACAGGGTCTTTTGGCCCAATTGCAATTGTACAACCATAACTCACAAGAACAGTTGGGAAAAGAGCCTATAGAGGCAGATCCTACAATTGACTGTGAATCATCTCTTTCAGCGTCCACACTGGAAGAATTCATGAGACTGGCAAATGTAAATGTGGATCCCTTCCATGGAGTCGCAATGGAGAAGTCTTCAGCAACTAATACCAGCAGTCAGCTGGACTCCCAAGAGGCTGCATTAGAAGAAGTGGGTGCCTCAAGTCCACACCAAGACAGGAAAAAAATGAGAAAGAGGGCAGCAAGACGGGCCAAAAGAATTAAAGAAATTAAATCTCAAAGGAAAAAGGATAACTTGGAGAAAAAGTCAAAAAATCAGAGTGGAACAAAGCAAAATAACTCGGCCACCAACTCATTCTTAAAGAAAGTTGGAAATAACCATCCGACTCTGATAGAGGATGATATGGAAATTATGG
This sequence comes from Ambystoma mexicanum, assembly GCF_040938575.1. Classification (NCBI taxonomy): domain Eukaryota; kingdom Metazoa; phylum Chordata; class Amphibia; order Caudata; family Ambystomatidae; genus Ambystoma; species Ambystoma mexicanum. The sequence continues at coordinate 849,388,048 of NC_090936.1, read as the reverse complement.
GATTAACATCCCCCAACAGCTCACCTGTTAAGAGGGGGGACCCACAGAGGAATTGCAATCACGTAAAATCCTCTCAACTCACCGATGAACACAAAAAAAAAGCAGGCATCACTAAAAAGAAGGTCAACCAAAGTATTTTCACGAAAGGATCCCAAACAGAAAAGTTCCCTGACAAACCAGAGATGGCCCAAGTACTGTCCAACCCAAAGAAGTCAATTCCTTTGGCCCCTATCTTTCTGAAAGCTAAACAAAAGACGAGAGCAAATGCGTCACTGAATGATAATGATCCTACGGTATTGAGGAATCTTAACATTAAGATTGCTCCTATCTTCTTGAAAAAAAAAAATAATAGCCCCCAACAGAACTTTACAGCACCCAGCGAATGTGAGTCAAATGACAATACAAATGTGAACAAGCGAGTCAGAGCCCAACCATATTCACCTCTAGACACCTTGGTAAAAGAAATCTCGCATAGTGAGCTACAGGGATCACAGCGTCTGGAGCCAAATTTGGCAGTTGAAAAGAGCAACACATGTGACATTATGGATGCAAGCTGGAATAGTGGGGAGGATGTAAGAGCCCACAGATCTGAAATCAGGAGAGCAGTAGATGCTTACATGCAAGGCCTTTCTATTCCTCTTCTCATAGATCCAGCGTCATCAACCACCCATTGCAAACTACTTAATGGTGTTGACAAAATCACGGGGAGTGCGAAACAAGCCCAGAAGGGGCCGGAGATGGGAGGGTCTGTCCCTATGATTCAAGCAACAGTAACATCTGTGACTCCAGCCGCAAGTTTGGATGTAAACACCCCTAGGGTGCCCACCCCTGTGGCCGGCTCTGATCTATCTTCACCCCCACAATTGAGCCTACCCATTGATTTTACAAAGGATGTATTGGCGCTGATTCAAGATGCTTTAGGGGATTTGGCACCCAACCTGAAAGAGAAAAGAAATAATGTGACCTCCACCAAGGGCATTAAAACACAAGGGGCTGTGGGAATGGGGAGGGTTACTCCTCGAGTGGCACTGTGTTCCATGATTTTGAAATGTAGACCTGCTCCATGTACTCAATACGATCTGAACCGAAGAGCAATATTAGCCATCTTTCCGGATATACCATTGCTGGAAGATATATCTTCAGCTGACTTGACTTTGGTAGAATTCACATCCAATCAGAATTTAAATTCAGTACGGGTGTGGATACAATCTAGAGCAATTCGTAATCTGATATGGCAAGCGAAAAACTCATTATTTGATTTGGGCTTTCTGCTCGACTGTGTTTTGGAGTCTGAGTTGTCAAGCAATATGGAATCTATGCCAAGGGCAAAAATTGTCACAGCGAATTGTCAAGATTTAAAGCAGCCATTGAAGGATAGGACTTCGTGTGCATGCAACTGCAGCAGTAATTCGAACTAGCTATCTAACCTGGCAAAGTTAACCCCTCTTACCTTGGTCAGCTGGAATTCGCGGGGTTTCAAACATTTGCTAAACAATGATGAGAGTGACCTAGGCAAATTCCATATAATTCTGCTGCAAGAGACTTGGCTGCTAAGCCCCATGGTCTGGTCAGGTTATCAAATACACTTGAATCCAGCTCGGAAGCCCGCAATAGGCAGACCCTCTGCGGGTCTCCTGGTGGCGCTGAAAGACGAACCGGGATCATCATCACAGGTGTGGGCCATGCCGAATGCATACATGCTACTTGTAAGGGCGGTAATTAATGGTGACAACTATGCAATTTTGAATATATACTGGAACCCAGTAGCCATCACAACTGAGTGTTTCTTTAGGGATTTGAATAAATTATTTGACATAGTATCTGCGGATGATAAGATTTTGTTCTTCATCTTAGCAGGTGACTTGAATATGAATTGCTTAGCAACAAATGGGGCACAAAAGCGTGAAAAGCTGGTACAATGGAACACAATGGTCACGCACAGGAACTTGCAAATGTTGAATGGAGCATTTAATACAGACATCCCTCCTGCACCAACTTGGAAAAGAGGAAATTCTGTATCCACAATTGATTTCATCTATGTAAATTGTGCCTTATGGTCAGCAATGTGCTCCTTTTGTGTGTCTCCATATGTAACAAGTGATCATAACATGTTGTGTGCCACTTGGAAAGTAATGGCAAATGCGAATGATATCAAACATAAGATAATTGAAGGTGGTTGCTTTGTGGTAAATGGCGGCAAGAACCGACGCTGATGGTCGGAGAACGCCCTTTGGCATTTTAATCAAATTTTATATGACTCAAATACCTCAACTAACTGGCAAGCATCAGACATAGGTTTAACATATTCCAATACAATGCAATTATATAGCCACCAGAAGGCTGTGAATTCCAAAAGAGAAAGGCACATCCATGTTTTTGATAGCTCTATATTCATTAGGAAGAGAGCATATCGTGCTGAAGTGAGAAGTCTGGCAAAGCTTCCTCTCACCATTAGATTGACTCTCATAAAAAAAGTCTGCCTGAATTACAATAACTGGGTCAAAGGACATCGAGCCAATCTATATCAAAAAGATGGTGCAATTATGTTGTCGACTTTGGCTGATGAAAATATCACAAAAATGTGGGCAATAATAAATCAAACTAATTACGCCCGCCAATTAGACCTTCAGACATCGACAGTTGAGGTACATCAGTGGGTAGATTACTTCCGATCCTAATATGCGTCACCCGTGAACACGGTCTCCACATTAAATACACGAGAGGTGCTGAGGTTCTGGCTACATACTGACCAAAAGGAAATAAAACACCTAATTATGACATCAAGCAACTCGAGTGCAATAGGGCCTGATGGGATTTCGAACTCTCTGATGAACAAAACACCCTGAAGTCTGGAGCTCAATTCTCTACAAGATATTTTCTGCAATAAACAACCATCAAAAATTACCAAAAACATGAACGGATGCAATTACAATTCCGATTTATAAAAAGGGTGACCGTCAATTACCAACGAGTTACCGACCAATTTCTCTATTGGATGCACCTGCGAAAATATTTTGTAGAATAATATTAAAGGAGCTCAATGAGTGGGTAGATCAAAGTAGTCTAAGAGACCCATTCCAGTCAGGCTTTGTAAGGGGCATGGGCACAATACCGAATATCCTAGCACTCTGAATGATACAATCAGAGCAAGTTGATGGTGGACTCCCCTTATATTTGGGGTTTATTGACTTTAAATCCGCCTTCGACTACATTGATAGAGATATGCTTATAGCTAAGCTAAGGCAACATCAGTGCCCAATGTCCCTTATAAACTTAGTGATCTTACTACACTCCTCTACCTCTATGCGAGCTAAACTAAATATGTGCAGAAGATTATCACCAGCCATCCAAACATATAGAGGAGTGAAGCAGGGCTGTGCTCTTGCCTAATTCTTATTTAACTTCTTTATTTTTGATCTAGGCCCTGCACTAATGAACTGCGTAGCTGATGCGCCTCGTATAGGATCTCAAAAGGTTGCCTACTTACTATACGCAGATGATTTGCTATTACTATCCCGTACTCCCATAGGCCTACAAAACATGCTAAACCAATTAGGTTCATATGCAACATCAAATAACCTTGTGATCAACACAACCAAATTCCAAATTTTAGTGTGTAATAATAATTTTACAAAGAAATATCATCTGGAGTGGTCCCTTCAAAATTGTGTACTAACTAAAGTTGCCAGATATAAGTATCTCAGAGTATATATTGAGCACAAGAAAACCCTAAGTACCATGACAGCTGAAATTAGGGTTAAACTTAGTTCTTTGATCTCACAATCTAAAATCATGTTAAGAAGATATGGGAAGTTCACCGTGAAACACATTGTGCTCTTTTATAAGGCCAAAGTAATTCCAATTCTGCTATATGGTGTCGAGGCTTTGGTACCACAAAACTGCAAATTCTGGGATAGCTTAGAAGCTAGATTTTGGAAAAAAGTTCTATCACTCTCCCCAGGTACACCACTGGCCATGCTGCGATATGAACTGGGTCTGGTCTCCTTATATGCCCATGTATTATGGAAGCAGTGTGCGCTTCTACGGAAAATGCTGGATGGTTTAGGGAGGCCTACCATTCTAAATGTACTAGCCCAAAATCTATTAACTGCAAAAGTTGGTATGTCAAGGAAGTGGAGAAGCCACACGCTCAATGCGGCTGCCGATGCCTCAGTATCGATTGAGCTTCTGTTGACTAATCCGGATCATGCCAAAAATAAAATTTATCAAGCAGACTGGATTTTCAACATAGAACTTTGCACAAAACTTAAAGACTTTAACCTCGAAGCTTTTGGCATCAAAAGGTATGGGGTAATAGCAGAGTATCTGCTGAAATTCCCATCACATGCATGCCGGCAGAAATATCTAAGATTCAGATTCAATCAATATGAGACAAATGAGATCCTGTCTAGAAGAAAAGTAATATCGAAGGATCAGAATCTCTGTCGTCACTGTAAAGTTAATGGACAATGTGAAACATTACAACATCTCATCATTGAATGCCCCACATTACATGACATCAGAGTGAAATGCTTCGGGGGAAAGTTGTCGGTTCAGAGTGGCACCAGTTCTGTGCAAATATGGAATTGTCTGTTTTCTAATCCAAGAATGACTATACAACTTGCAATTGTGCAATTTCTTAATATAATTTTCCCCGGCTCGAATTCTGCATAAATTAATTCAAAGTGAATGATGATTGTCAGTTCTAAATAATTTCAAGGAGGGCTCTCACTTTCACTTTGTATCATTCTGTTTATTTTGTTTTATGTGGTTTTATTATGTTTACTTGTTTCATATTTGCCTATAATGGGATGTAAATATTCGTTGTAAAGTATAAGATGTTTAAGTATGCTAAATGATAATGTGTATAAAAATGTGAAAAGTTGGTTTACCAGCTATAACAAATAAAAAAAATAAAAATAAAAAAAAAGTAATGTATTTTTCATATGTTGCTCCACATATTCCTTTTATCTTTAATTGTCATGCAATGGGTTCTGCACATCTATTTTCTTCTAACATATGATATGATATGATATGGCCTTTATAACGCGCCTATCGAGAAGTATTTCAAGTGTTTCATGCAATCTTTCTTAGTTGTATCTATTAAAGTGTGCTATGTTTTGTTTTAAAAGATTTTCTATGGCTATCTGTATTTTTTGTACTAGTTTGGGTAGGTGCAGATGTAGTCACTAGCATAGTTATGTGTGCCATACCCTGTAGTCACGCCACATAACCAAATGAAAATGTAACTCATAGATGTCATATATTTCCTAAAGTGAGATAATACCCTTGCTGTGGCTGGGATGAGAATAATATGGCAACAGTATTTACAACACTATGGTACAAATAGCTTGTTTTACGAGGACTACAATTTACTGTATGTGTAGGGCCATGGGCCGATGGGGAACTCTGGTGGGGATGGGCCCAATGACACGGTCTGAAATAATCTGGCGTTTCAACCAGGCATGCAGAAGGGGCAATTGGTGAGATGGGTCAGTGGTGGATTGGAGACGCTCCATCAAGTGTATAAGGAGGGCCGCCTGCCAACCTTTAACCAGTGCAAGGCGGAATTTCATTTGGATGAGGCATTGGGCATCGTATCCCCTCACTAAAGCCCGAGCTACCAGACCCTTGAACGCCTTGGAGCTCACGATGCAGTCCCCACTCCTTAAGTCCAAATATCTCTACAAATTACTAGATAGAGGGGAACCCACAGAGCTCTTGTTGTGGATGGTAAAACGGGAGCAAGACCTGGCGGTGGAAATCGATGAAGAAGCATGGTATCGAATGTGGGCATGTATGTATAAACCATCAAGATGTGCGACGTATGTAGAGTGTGTCTTCAAACCAGGGGTCCAGTCCTAAAAATTAAAGTGGGGGGCCTCATCAACAAATGCAATGGTATGTGACATCGCCAGAAATTAGCATATCAAGGTGAAATATGCACATTTCATTAAATTGGCTTTGAATAACTTCCCAAATTGCACAGGACGAACGACATTTGCCTTTCATAAAATCAACACACACACAAAACCAAGAGAGGATATTTTCTTCTAATAGTGTTTTTGAAAACGTTAAATGTTGTGCATGTTTTAAACTCCAAGAACCAATACAAATGTTTTCCCTGGGACTTGTAGTACCGAAATGGGACATTTAGTTTTTAGTTATTTTTCATCAGGTTATATAGTGCAGTGGTAAAGTGTCCGGATACAAACATGATGACTGCAGGTTGATCCCAGAGGTTGGCTTTATTTAATACATTCAAAGAGGACATTCAATGATTCTCATTTTAGCTGGGGGGGTGGGCTGAGTCCCCCTTCTGAAAAAAGTGGGTGGACTCTGTCCCCCGGGTGTACCCTCGACTTGAGCCCTGCTTCAAACTGTGTTATAGATGGTATCTGAGGCCACAAAGACTGCACCCAATGAATGCAGTGTATTCTTCTACTTGCTGGAGGGGTTTTTCTGAAGAGGGTTCCCTGTTACACATGTTGTGGTCTTGTGGAAAGGTGAAATACTTCTGGAAAGAAGTGTTGTCGCAAATTAAGGTGATCACCTGCCTGCAAATTCCAATGGACCCCATGATTGTACTCCTGGGAGATACAGGGGTTAGCATATTAACTTTGTCAGGACCTCAGGCTAGTTTGATTGGGCATTTATTAGTTGCTGAGAAGATAACAATTGCCCGTGATTGGAAGATTCCAGAGGGTCCTATACCACAGATATGGTGGATTGAGATCTGGGACATCTTGGTGACTGAAACGATTACTGCAATATGTGAGGGTAGATATGCAAAATATGTAGCTACATGGATGCCCTTTATAGAGTATGTAGAGAATGTTATGGAGAATTGTTATAGGGATGAGGAATTGCTGTGGGGTGAGCAACTGGTGGTTAAGTCGAAAATGTGCTCTCTGACAAATGAGAACTATGTTTGTAATCTATGCCATTACGACATTGTTGCATCTATTCTTGCTGTGCTGCTGTACCCACAGTCTGTTAAAGTTGTTAAAAAAATAACTAGTTTGAAATATGTTGTATGGGACACTCCACATAGTTTTTGCAAGTAATCATGGAGAATATGGTGTATGAGAAAATAAATACTCTCTCTTTTTAAAAATGTGACAGCCACCACACACACGCTTCCTAAATGCATATTGAACAAATTACCATTATGAAGAAAGACGGTCACATAAACAGCATCTATAATTTCAATCTAGGTACAGTTCTTGCAAACCAGCTACACAGAGTTGATCACAATTAAAAGGGCCACCATACATTGGAACCAACTTTCAATACAACCTCAATTAGCACTGTTCACAAATCCAAGGAAGTTGTCTAGGCAATATCTTAAATGCAAAACATAAACTAGAAAAAACACAATTTAAACTGTAAACTATATCTGCTATTAAAACTACCATTGTTTGAAACAATTTTCATTACACATTTACTTTCATGCCAGAATCCTTTGCATTGCTACACAGGGATCATTAATTAATCTGTGCACTTACTGATAAACCATGCCTGATCATAAAAGGACATGTCAAAATAAAAAAGGAAACATTAGTAAACAAAGTAAGGCCATCAAACGTCAAATTAAAAAAAAAACATCCAATAAAGTCCAATCTTCACTTACCAAACCTTGGTAAATCAAAAAACATGACTTCCAAACTACACTCCAAATCGCAAATAAGTCACCCTCTTTCAGGTAAAACTGTTCATTTGTGTCCCCTATGGAAAAAAGAATGTCTCACGCTGAGAATTCAGATTCTGTAACCAATACTCAACTGAATTCCAACCCCCCCTCCCCAAATAGCAAAATGTAAACGCATTTGAACATTCACCTTTCCAAATGTACCTACTAAAAAACAAAGATTTACAGATGCTGAAACCATTTCTACCCACATAGAATGTATGGGAATACAATGTTCTGTGAATAACCATTATCCCAAGTCCGGCTGCAAATCATTAGATACCAGAATATAAAAATCACACCAGAATGTTTCTTTTTTTTAATAAAGTCTGTTTATTAGCATTTTCATATAAAAGAGTAACACTAAACATTAAAAATGTGAACAATGTGGGTTCCCCCACCCTGAGCCCCAGAACCCCCCTTGCCCTCCCTCACCCCACATCATAATGACCCTCCCAGTGATCCATGCTGGCTCTGCTCACAAGGTCCTTGTTTCCTTGTTCCACCCTCTATCTCACACTTCCTTCACATATCCCCCATATTTTCAAGTATTTCCCCTGCGTTCCTCTGCTCTGATATGCTATCTTTTCCATGGTGCGACAGTGTTCCATCCCCACCTCCCAGTTTGTTACTGTCGGCATGCCTCTGGACCCCCACTTGACCGACAGGTCTCTTTCAACCACCATTGCCGCGATTGCAATCAGTTTGCTGTCCCACCTTGTCATCTCATATTCTCTGCGAGTGTGTAGCAGGAGCATTTTGGGGTACTTGGGGACTGCTCTGCCTAACAACCTGCTTACCAAGGACTCCTTCCCAAAGGTCCAAGATCAGCCTGCATTCCCACAGCAGATGAGAAAAGGTTCCCACAGCTCCTCCACACTCAAGGCACATAATGATGTGTTATTTATATAGCGCCTTAATCCAAAGCGCTTTACCGAGCACATATTTACATACGATATCACCCAACCGAAATTGGTACTCATTTACCAACCTCTAAAGGATGAAAGGCTGAGTTGGCCTTGCCAGGATTCGAACCTGCGACCTGCAGATCATGCTCAGATCACAGCACCGAGCGCTGAACCCGCTGAGCTATCTAACCGGTTTACATGTCGGTATCAGCTCTGCCCATCCTGTTGAGCCGATCCGTTGAGTAGTATACCCTGTGCAAAATGTTATATTGAATCAGCCTCATCCGCAACGACACATTAACCTCCCTAACCACCGCCATTGGTTCCACCCATTCCTCACTCTCTTTTGCAACGCCTCAGTGAACAGGTTAATTTCTAAGGGGCTATCAACTGGGAGGTCGAGGTAACCCCCAAACTGCGCCGTCATCGCATGTGCTAGGCGTATATAGGTATATGCTTGCCCCTGGCCCATGCCATATTTGTCCCTCAGTGTTAGAAATGCTGCCAGTCCTTGGTCCCTATGGCAGCAGTGGCACAGAAGACATCCTGCAGGGCTGTATTCACCTGCAAGATGGTGCGCACTTTGCTCTCTTTCTGGAAGTCCTCGCAAAGTTCTAGCCATTTCCAACATGGCCATCAGGCTTTCACGAACACTATGAAACCCGAAGCAGCAGGTAACACTCTGTGTCGCTTCGTTTCTTACTCAGCCATACGCTAGTTTCCTTGCCTTTTTCCCACTTGCTATCGCGGCTCTGCCGTTTTCCGGGTCTCCTTCCTTGGTTCCCGCTTCCTGTTCTCCCGTTCGCCATTTCTCTCCCTTTCCCTGTCCCTGGTTCCACTCTGCTTCTTTCCTCGTATTGCTTCTCCTGCCAGCTCTGTTGGATGCTTCCACCTGCTCCTTGCTGTGTTCCTGCCACAAAACATGCTCTGTCTGTACTAGTTTCTCCCTGCCTTCCTGCAGTTGCTCTGTCTTTGGTCTCAGTTCTGTCTACTGCAGTTATTCTCCGGATTATTCTGCTCAACGTACACCTGCATCATTCCTCTTCAGCAGCTCGTCCAGATACAGAGACTTCCATCAATTGGACTGGGTTTTTTCCCAGCTTGGGTTTTTTACCCTTTTTTGGGCTCAGCCCAGTGGGCACACAGCTTCCCAGTTTCTATTAGGGTACTTGGATGCTAACTGGGGCTCAGTTCCACTTTGTACTGCTCCAAAGATCACCTGGATTTCGCCTATTGCTTCAGGTCAATCTTGGATTGGTATCAAACCAGATTCTAATACTTACAACTACTGACACTCAGTCCCTGGAAGGACATTAGAGTATCGTGTTTGATCATATCCCTGCACCTCTGATCCACTGTGGTTGGTTCCCCAGTTTCCTAATCTCCTCCCGACCTGGATTGTCCCATAGAGTTTATTTATTTATTTTTTATTTATTTGCATTTGTATAGCGCACTTGCAGCCCAGTTTGAAACCTTGTAACGTTCCCTTCCATCCTATCGCCCTTTGATTTTCTCCCGTATGTGCACTAATCTCTGACCTGACTGGGGAGGACGCCACCCCCCCGGGGCTCCCATACAATATTTGTAGCCATTCACAGCGTTCAACTCTAGTCTTGTGTGTGGGAGGATCCCCCTACACAGCCATTCATTCACAATGATTAGTTGGGCCGCCCAATAGTACTTTCTGGCAGTCCCACCCCGGCTTCCTTACTGACCTGGTTAATGTGTGCAGTAGTATGTGGGGGCTCTTATTACCCCATATCACTTCCCTGATCAGGGCATTAATCACGTCAAACTGTCTGTTCAGAAGCTGGACCGGGGTATTCTGCAATACGCACAACAGCTGAGGGAGTGGCTTCATCTTCAGTAGATTGACCTAGCCCAGTGGAGTAACTTTGCTGAAAATGCCAGGGGGGACATGACATCTGAAGAAAAGGTGCCCCAGCCAAATGAATGGGGACAAAATGGTGTGCCATGAAAGTTGGGGGGGACAAACACCCTCGTCCTCCCCTAAAATTACGCCCATGACCCTGCCCAGTAGGGTCACTAGTAGGGTTGCCCAGTGCTTGGTATCCTCCTGTAGTCTACGAACTACTGGGTCAAGATTGCTCTCCAGGATTTTCCCCATATTCCACTTAACCTATATCCCCAGATACTTCAAACTCTCTACTTCCACCCTAAGAGGGCAGTCCCTTGGTATAGCCTCCATCCCCTCCTTAACAGGCCATGACCACCGATTTCTCCCAATTGATTTTAAGTCTGTAGTACTATTGGAACTCTTTCAATTTCTCAATGGTTCTCAGACTTGATCTTTCCAGGTCCTCTAAGTACACCAAAAGGTTGTCCGCATGTAAAGATATTTTATCCCCCGACCCCTGTACCACTGAAAACACTAGACTGATTGGTCAGCTCTAAGGGTCTGCGCCAAGGGCTCGATCACCATGAGTAACAATAGGGGTGACAGAGGGCACTCCTGTCGAGTACCCCTCTGTAATGGAAACTGGCAGGATCTGTGCCCATTGACCCACACCCGGGCCATTGGTCACGCGTAGAGCAATCGCACCCAACTCATATATTGTTTGTTTATGTTTATTGAATTTATATAGCGCTTAAGCCCCAATCCCATCTTGGTCATCACCACCCAGAGGAAAGCCCACACAATCAAGCCAAAGACTTTCTCTGAGTCAATGCCATGACCATATGTGGTCCATACAGTGATTCAGAGAGCGCCAGAGCGTTGTGGATCCTCCATAGGTTCATCCGGGAAGCCATATTGATCCGGGTGTATGAGCCTGCTTATCAGTGGGAGCAGCCTGTTAGCCAGGAACTTTGCTAGTATTTTGGCCTCCACATTGGTCAGTATGATGGACATTCATTCAGAGGCTTCCCTTTTTTATGAATGACCACTGTATTGGCCGTCCTCAGATCCTCAGGGAGTTCCCCTTTCTCTCTGCATTCTCGCAGCATCTGTAGCATGGAGTCCCCTACTTTGTCCCAGACACACCTCCAAAATTCGTCCGGGAACCCGTTAGGCCCCGGTGACTTCCCTGCTTGCAGTGCCTGGATGGCCCCCATGAGCTCCTCTTTCATTATATCTGCCTCCAGCCATAGGCGCTCCTGTTCCCCCAGACTTGGCAGTGCTATATTGGGCAGATATCTGTCTATTTCCAAGGAAGAAGGTCCTGGGACCTCTGAATAGAGGGATTGGTAATAATCTGCAAAGGCGCGGGATATATCTTCCCCTTCTGTCTACTGTCCCCCTCCCCATCTGATAGGGCCCGAATCCACCTCACCCCTTCCTCTCCATTCACGCTAGCATGTACCCTCCCTTATCCCGTAAGTCATATATCCTTGCATGTTTTGCCAAGTAGGCCTGCCGGACTTCATTCATTGCTATCTCTTTGTATTCCCCTTCTGCCTCAACTAGTGCCTGTTTGGAGTCCACCATCGGTGCGTGAACGTGACACCTCACCGCCTCCTCCATCTCCTCCTCTTTTTCCTGTATTTTGGCCCACCTCCCAATTTCGTGTGCCACTATTGTGCATTGCACTGCCCCCTGATCACTGTTTTGTACGCATCCCATAAAATGCTGCTGCTAGCCACCATCCCTGTCTTCAGGTTGAAGTACTCCTCGACTCCTTCCAGGATAGCCTCCCTGATCTTGTCATTCCCCAAGTAGTATGTATTCAGCTTCTGCTCCCCGCTCTTGTCTTTCGCTTTCAACTCTAATTGGATATAAAGCAGGGCGTGGTCTGATTACCCCTTGGTACTGTGCCTCCATCAGCCTACCCAATGCTGTCCAAGTCAGCAACATATAATCTAGCCTTGACTGGGAATTATGGGCCCCAGAAGTGATAATAAAAGTGTCTTTGGTTGGGGTGTAGCTCCCTCCGCACATCCCACTGTCCAGTCTCCGTCAGAAATTGAGCAAGTTTGGTATATGCCTCTGCGCTCTGAGGAACTGCCCCCTGGGACCGTCTATCCAGACACCTGTCTACGATGTCACTGAAATCGCCACCCACAATTGTAATCTCTGCCCCATATGTTGCCAGCATCCTCTGTATCTCAACCAAAAGGTTGGCTTGTAGTAGCGGAGGTGCCTAGACACTGAAAATTAGCACTGATCCTTCCACAGGTCACTTATGATCCCGCCATAGCGACCCCCTCCATCCTTTATCACTTTGTTGACCTGCAAGGGTATGGATTTGCGCACCATTATTGCCACACCCCAGGACCCTCTATGATAACCTGCATGTTCGACCACATTAGACTGCCCTTTCCCATGCACTGGCACATCGTCCCCATTAGATGGGATTCCTGTAATAAGATTACTTCCGCCTTCTGAATCCTAATGTAGCACATCACCAAGCCCCTTTTTGATTGTATCCAGCATGCCTTTGACGTTCCATGTCACGCATCTGAGCTTCCTACGTTCTGCCCCCATCCCATTTATTGTGTGACCACTCAGGGCCATTAGCCTGGCCAACATATAGATTCAGTTTGTTAGCGATCATCCCCCATTGTGCTATGAATCTATAACTTTCCCCCCAACAACCCCCATCAAATCTTTTGTGAACTCCCCCCCCATCCCACACTATATTTCTCCCAAAACAGAATCCACTGTCGACCCATGAACTTATAACTGATCCTCTTCTCCACGGCAGGAGATGGGATCTAAGGTGGGGGTCTGTGCGTATTGCCGCTTTCATTCATGTTACATTCTGTTCTGAGCCGAGTGAATAGAAAAACACTACAGTACTTACAGACTACACGTCTAGTCCCCAGGCAAGGATGCTTCTTGGGGTCAGTCAGCGATTGTCCGTGGACCCCATGCTTCCCGGGGTCCCTGCTCTGGGTACACTGGCACAGGTCTTGTTTGGTGCTGACCATAACAGTAGGTCCTCTGGCTGGCAGGTAATCATTTCAGTCCAGTCCCAGGCCTCGGAGAGTTTTGTTAAAAATGGGCAGTCCCTGAAGGTCGCAGATGCTCATCGTGGCAGGGCACATCAATGAGTACTTGACATTCTTCTCCCTGAGTTTCCTCTTTACTTGCTTTTTGGAATGCCTTAGTGAAGTCCGGGTACACAGCCACCACCACACTGTTGTGCTTCAAGGGCTCCTTCCTTCACGCTGCATGGAGGATGGAGTTCCTGTCTCGCTAGCTGAGCAGTTTGGAGATCACTTGTCTAGGTGGGGCCCCCGGGGGAAGCTCGCTCCATGGGACCCTGTGTGCACACTCAATGGAGAAAAATCGTGACAATCGCTGGGGCCCCATCCACTCCTGGATCCACCTCTCCAGGAACAGCTCCATGGAGGAACCCTCTGTCTTCTCCGGTAGGCCACTGAGGCGTATGTAATTTCAGCAGAATCGGCTCTCTGAGTCTTCCAACTTGCTTTCCAGGAGCGTAGTTCCCTTTAACAAAGCTTGAGTGTCCCTTTGTAATGGCACTATTGCATCCTCGACCGCCGAGATCTGGCCTTTGGCTTCCTGAACTCTGGTGGACATATACAGGAGGTCCTATTGCAGGAGACCAATGTCTATGCCCACCACGTCTATTCTGTGCTCCAGTTGTGCCCTCGCCTCTTAAATCGCTTTCAGAAGGTCATGCGTTGCGCTTGACGCGTCATCCTTTTGTCCTGTCTCTTACCCCAGGGTCTCCGGCACTGGTGGTCCTGCCGCGCCCCCCATGGTGCATCCATCCACTTTTGTTTGATTACCTGGCAAGCATGGGATTCCCACTAAGGGTTGCAGGAGTGGGAAAGGAGGCTGGTGGGGGGGCCACTAATTTACCCCAGTCTTGTTCTGGTCTGGCTCTTCTGCTCCTGTTACCTTCGGGGGAGCCTCTGCCCAGGATTGCGTCTGGATTGTGGTGTGCAGGTATTAGATTGCTCAGCCCTTTTCCCCCCAGGCACCTGAGATGATAGCCTGATTGTTTGATGTCCTGGTGTTAGTGCCTGTGGTCTGTACGCAGTGTCTCTGTTCCTCCTGCAGCTCTCCTCAGCTCTTACAATCACTTTTTATTACTGCTCTCATTCCCCGGTATATCTGGTGGGTCGCTCACTTTTGGGCAATACCGGCCGTGATGCGGGTAAGGCTGTTCACCCGCCATCCGCTTGATGCTGGTTGTTGAACAGGGCTGTGCGGGTGCAGCTGGCCGGGACCTCCCCTGGGTCTCACCTCCCGCTCCCTCCCTCTCCTGTCCGCCCCAGGCCATGACCTCATGTACAATCTCTCACCAGCAGGTCTGGGCACCCCCAATCAGTCCGGCTGACAACAGGCCAGTGCACAGTAGCTGTTCCTTGCACGGGCCCTGCTGCTCTGTGTCCTCACCGGCAGCGCCCTGGGATGGGGACTAAGTATTGCGGGGCAGGGAGGCAAGGAGTCTAGCCACGCTTTCTTTGTGCTCCCCGCCCGGCAGAGATACAGGGCAGGGATGGGTTTAGGGCAGCCGCTAGTCCACTTCCTCTCCAATGCGGTACGCAGCCCACTGTGCCTCCTTCGATCCTCTCACCCTCTGCTGCCGACCGGCCTTCTTCTCACCGTCCCTCCTCTTGCACTATTTCAGGTCCTCCCCACGTGGCAGCATCGGCCAGCAACTTCGGCTTTTTCTTTGCTTTCCGACCCAGCAGCTGCTGCAGACTTCACTCAGATATGCCGCCCACTGTCCCACAGCTTTTAGGATAAAATTGATGATCCAGAGATCATTCTGTCTGCTCTTTAGCGGTTCTTGAGCATGCTTTAGGTACCGAGCAGCAAGGACTGACACTACTCCATGTTACGCACAACAGCACCCCCACGCCAGAAAATTGTTGATTATTGCATTGTAAAAACATCCTGGAATAATGCACTATGATTCTGAAAAGGTACAGATCATGTTCAAGTAAACCACGGTTAGAAGACCCCCACCATTCTAAAAGTGGTTCACTTGAACTTATTTCTCAGAAGCAACTAATATCAATGACTTGTTAAATCAAGGCCTAGGATAGTAAATGTGTTTTCTGAGTTACTTCGAGACATCTGATCATACCATCTAACCCAGTGGGTGTAGCCATGTCAGAAGGTTACGAAATCGCATATTTTGTTTTATGATTTAGATGAATTTTAGCATTGACTGTTAATCTGAAGGAGTAAGAGTATGGACATATACCACACATTTCAAATGTACGTGAGGCAATTTATTTTACTAGGAAATTTGGATGTGAAAAGTGCACAAGAGATATGAAGACAACAATGTGTATTTGCAACTTTTAAAACTGTTGAGCTTACACAGATTGTTTCTGACTGGCGTCACTTGAACACAATGTACTACAGGAGTTATAGTGGCCAATTAAATCCCAATGTTTAGCTTTGCTTTTTGATTTTATTAGCCAAATGACACTATTGTTTTATTGTAATTTGAAACATTTTCGTAACTGTGCCATTGGTATATTCAGGTTAGTTTTCCCTTGTTGTTTGGAGAAGAGAAATATGTTATTTGTTTGAAAAAGAAAAAAACTGGTCCTTAACGTACAACTATGCATGTAGGGAAGAATCTAGTCGAGAGGAATTCACGCAAATCCTTTTTTTTTTTTTACAGGTTTATGTTCCGTATTATCTGAGTTGAGCATCATTACATTTGATGGCAATAACATCGCTCTTTACAATGCAGCCCCATATATTCTAGTGAGACTTCCAAAAGAAATGATCGTGGCTCACATTGAAAAATGCCCGCCTAATCTGGTAAGAATTTCTTGTACTCAAGTAAGTCCACACCGATTTGTTCAAAGCTAAATTGCAAGACTACCTCCTCGCCCCTGAGTTATCCTCTTAACCTAGCTCTGATCTGCCTTTGAGTTAACATTTTTCCCTGCCTCTGTCTCGCCCTACCCTGCCCCGACTGTAGCTCTTCATCCACCATTGCCACATCCCAAGCAGAGCCTACCTGCACTTATAAAAGTCTAATGTTGATTATCCTTAATCTATGTACGTCCACCCAGGTAGTGTCCCCTGTGACTGTTCTATTTACTCTGCATCATGACCTGATCCGATTATCACTCCAACTCACCCCATTCTAAAAAGCTCTCTGCTGCCCATCAAATCTGCTATCCTATGCAGTGTACGTTCTTTGCAATGAAAAGAGCACTGTTCTTCCCAGTAAATAAATAAATAAGTGGAGAATATTTGAATTACTCTGTCTTATATCTGAGCCAGCTAATAGGCTCATAAAACTACAGTTGTGCCTAACACTAACCTCTTAAATGAATATAGGAATTGTGCTCTACAATTGCTTGGTGTGGAAATAGTCAGCCTGTAACTCTGCATATCAATTTTGGGCAAGGGTACATTTCGACTCGAACATTAAATCCATTGAACTAAATCACAGTTGAGTGTGCCTTTTAAAGCACTTCTGTTCACCACTTTAGATGTGCATTTGACTCATAAGTGAAATGCTTCCAATTTACAAAAGGACTGACACCCAGTCTTGTAAAATTAACTGCAACGGGTGCAGGGGATACAGAACCAGTCAGCCCGTCTCTGTTGTAATGTGGGAAAGGTGGATCACTTCTTGGTTGCCTCGAAAACACTGCACTGATTATCAATTGAGCAACGCACAGTCAATGGGGGAGGGAAACTCTACTACTTATGGAACCTGCCCATTGAAAGCGTAACTAGACGGAGCCCAAACACAAACAAAACCCAATCAATTCACCAACCCAAATGTTAGCAGATCACCATTGGAAGGGACATGACCGGGGTACAATGAATTTTGTATGGGATACTCTTGAGCCCCGTGAAGGTGCTACTCACCCAACTCACTTTGAAGAAAGCATTGTAGACTGTCCTATTCAAAGACATGTTCCCTTCACACAGAATATTGGCTACACCCCTCAGACCCCCAAGGGTGTAATTGGCCACATTACATCTGACTTTGGGAGTGGTCAATCCTCTACCACCAAGGGCTGACACAGAATTCACTCAATATGCCTGTCAACGAATGCAGCCTGAGCTTGACCCCACATTCCTAAACTAATTATTAAACACTTTACGTTCTCTGAACATGTATGAAATGGCTTACAGAGGTGCCATAAGGTTCATTCACAAAGGTTTGGGAAATTTGAGTAGTTTGCACGTATATTTCCTTTTGGGAATCAGATGCATTTTATTTATGCATAAATTACACATCTGATGTGGGTGTGGTTTTCACAGCACGCTTTCTTTTCATGAAAGACCCTCTTGCTTTTTAACGTTTGAATACATGTAAACATACAGTCAAAGAATTTGATAACCACAGAAGATCATTCTATTAAATGAGGCATCATATGAACATTATAAATGAATTAAAGTGCTGGCCCTACTGAACTCAGATTAAATGAGTCAACTGTATGTTGAGATGTTAATAACATATGATAACATGTTTTGAGAAAGCTGGAAGACATTCACATCAAAGTGTGCATATTCATTTATTTAATTGTATTTATATGTATTTTCAAGTGCCAGGCCTAGAAGCAACACACGTCAGGGGCATGTTTTCTTGCAGTCAATGTTTTTATTTGTATTATGTGAATTAATCTACGGTGGCAAAAACCAGCACATGTACCAGCAGTCGGGTATTGAACTACATCAGGGGATTCCAGTTCCTCCTCAATACATAACACATTTTATTTATATCGCATACATTATAAGGAAGAACACTTGGCAGACAGAAATAGTATTTTAGGACACAAGTGTAGGGTTGTTGTTTGTGAATTAGAAAGGGTCCTCTCTTTTTGGTCATGAATTTCTGGCTGTCCTGATTAGGTAATAATGTCACTCTTTGATCGTTAAAACCAGCATCTGCAAGTGATCTGAACCTCCGAAAAGTGCTTTGAATGAATTCTTTTTTTATCTAAAAGGACAATATTTTACATTAAAAAATGAATTTTTCAAGTTAATGGCGCTGTGACGTTTCAAACGATAGAGAGATTCATTGAGAAAACCAAAAGACAATAGAAGGAAATTCTTGACTCAGATCATAACTACACATAATTCCTCTGAATCACATTCCTTTCCAAGTGGCATGGGTCGTCCCAAAGGTATCTCAACAAGGTATATCTCCCTGTGCCTAGGGATTCGAGCTCCAGCTCAATAAGGACCCCTTCAGTAGGCTGTAACCTGTCTGATGTTGTTAATGTTTGATATTGAGAGGACGTGGACTAGTAGTTCAGACTGTAATGCGCCTTTTGAGGGCAAGTCAACAATGACTTGGATACGTTGTCCAACTTTTGTTGTGGCACTGAAACCTTTCCATAAACTCCTTTTTGATTGTCTTGCTCTAGTGCACAGTTGTAGCCATTTAACAATTACGCCTATAAAGTCTATTGCTCTAATCAACGTTTTTATTACTTTTCAGAGTGCAAATTCAATCAGGAAACTAGTAAGTAACAGATTTGTTTCGCCATACAGTTTGGCATATTTACCAATCACATTTATCAGTAAACTTACCTATTGCAAGCATTTTGATTAATGTTTTTTTATATCACATGGAGGTACCTGCTGGAGGAACATCAGGACTGTGTTTTAAGAAGCTAAATGTGACCACACCCAACTTTAAAGTCCTTGTGAATCGTTTGTCAAGAAAGGTGAGTATACCTGTGTCGCACTGCAGCTTTTACAGCACTGACATCGCTTTCCAAAAACTAGATAAATGCACAAGCAATACAATCATCAAAATTCCGACACAGTTTTTAGATCTTGAATAATTGATGCTTTGTCGACCTATGTTTCACCCGAGGTTTTGATTCCCATATAAATTAGCTACATGATATGAATACCTACCGCAGAGCTTTGGTTGACTGCAATTCAGCAAAGAGACACCGGCAGCCATAAAATCAGAGACAAGCAACTGGAGAGGGGCCGACAAACCGCAACCAAGAGCGTGGATAGATACCATCAAGAGGCAGCAAGAGTCAACACCAGAGGTTCCAACAACCAACTTACTAACCCACTCCCCCTTCATGCTCCTGAAACATGACCAATGCCACTGCACTAGACCTTTGGTTAGCCACACTACACATAAACACACCACAAATCAACTTAATGTTCACACCCCACCATCTCTGAGATTCTGGTAGCACACTTAGAGTGAACCTTCCACCACATAGTCCATAAAACCAACAACGACACATGTACACACCAAGACACAGGTAGTCATACAGCAACAGCCTCCCGTGACTCTGGATCCCCTATGGACACAATCTAACCAGTGGGCACATCCACAACCCACCCAACATCACATTACACACTCACACCAACACAAACACTAGCACACACCCAAGGCACTGAGTCATACCCATACGGTTACAACGCACAGGGCCTCCCGCACCTACTCTCACATGCAAAACAGCACTCAGAGATGTCAGTTCCTCCTGGTTCTGATCCTATCCTCTCATCCTATCCTCACTAACCCCTTACCCCCTCTCTTGCAGAGCCACGTGAGCGCATGGAGACTGCCCTTGAGTGGTAGCAGTGCGCTGTATACAACAAACTAACATAACAGAAGAATGTGCAAATTACTGTTGACATTTATATATGAATAAAAACAACACACCGAAAAGGCATGATAAACTCACTCAAATGTATTTACTGTGTGTTAAGCAATGGAAAAAATCTTGCTGAATCTGAAGTGGTGTTGGTGGTGACCAAGTTCTAAGCCACTAATCTGAGTACAAATCCAAGGGTGTAATCAAAAGAATTAGAAGCCAGGAGATCTAGAAATCTAGAAGGGCAAAGGCAAGGCGACGTTTACAGTAAAGGGTTCTACAGCTGATATAAAACATTTATTAAGGGTTTTCCCATTCAGGTAAATTGGAAGCATTCGGTCTATTTGCAAAACCTCAAAGAGCTAAAATGTATGGTAATGTGGTGGAAGGATAGGGAGCAGGGGCCTGACCTGGAAGGCACTTGTCCCAGATTGATTAAGTGGGTGTCTGAGTGGCAGCAGCATCCGCCCATGACAACATTCAGTGTCTGATCACCAGGGACAAACTTGACAGTGTAGTGCAGCGACAGACAACCTTGCAACACATTTCTTAAAATTCTGGATTCATTAGTGTCCTAGCCTCCTCGTCTCTCCATGTCTTCTACACTATCTTTCCACCTGTGTCTTTCTATTACTCTATCCATTCTTTCTTTACTCTCCCTCCTCTAATCCTTTTGCATTCATCACCATCATACATTTGCCCTGTCTCCTATATCGCTCTGCCTGTTTCTGTTTCACACATGTTCTGTCCCTCCTCTGACTCCCTTCTTTACCTGTTCCTATTTTCTTCCTTGACCTTTTGCTCACCAAGTTTAGAGTCTTTGTACAGCTTCACAGAGGAGGACTGTGAGCCACATTGCAAAAGAGTGCAATTGCCATTGAGTGGAAGACCTTCAAACAGAGCATGTTAATGATTTTTTGAGCAGGCCACATGGCCCTCGGCTCTGAGATTGAAGCCCTGTGCTCCTTCACTGGATAATAGTACTCACCATATAAATCAACAGTGCATTCCTCAGAGATTGGACTTTTGGTCCACTTTGACTACAGTGGCACTTCCATACAAATCAGATATGGCTTGCTGTTCACCGTTCTGAACCCAGTGTCGGGATCAAGCACCAGCCATTTGGTGCTGACTGCAGCTCACGGTCTATGCTTGAAGTATCAGTTAGCAGAGCTACACTAGGAGATGACAGACATGATCTTTACTATATAGATTCTTATGCAGATTAACCTGTTCACTTCCAGCAGGAAATAGAAGTGTCAGCTGTTTCGTTCAATTGAGTTTCCTCTCAAACAAAACAGTAGGGATGGTGAAGAACCTTTGGTTGAGCAGTGGCATATAGATCTTGTTTGTGCCTTCCTGACAGTACCTCTTACCCCTCAAGTTCTATGAAACCTTTGTTGGGAGAGGACAGCCATGGTCCTTTGTGGTTCCAGAATTTCTAACTGGATTAGAAGGATGTGGTACGAAGAGCTTATTGATTTAGTGCTCTTTGTGCAGTGGAAACATCTGCTACAAGTTCTTCCATTGCATGCTTGTGGCAAGATTCTACATCTGAGTCTAGCCAATCTAAACCTTTTTCTTTGACTGTTCAGAGGCTGTGGTATCAGGTTTGGTACTTTGCTGAAGATGTTTTGAAGTTATTGGTGTCTGCCACCAATTCGATATATATTTCAGCAAACATGCAAAGCTACTAATTGTGTTGTTATACAGCCATCAACCCATTATTAAGCCAGTGTCTAGTTCATTAATACAGACCAAATAGAGATGCCCCCCATAACCAAGAGCACCATTGAGAGGTTAACAAGCCCTATCTGACTCCTGGGGAGTGAGTTCAGGGTGCGTGACCCTGGTGGCGCGAACCCCACTGTTATGTGGAGGCCAGACAGGCCTTGTGGGTGAGGCCTTGGAGTAGCTGTGGTACCCACCCTGCCAACACTGAGCAGACTGCCCAGGAACCCCCGAATGGAGGCGTAGTGGTTTGAAGAACCCTTAGAGACTGGCATGGGATCTGAAGCCATTGGGGACTATCAGAAGAGGAAGCCTGTCATGGAGGCCGGGCAGGGTGTCGTGGCCCCGGACCTGGTGAATGCCTGAGGCTTGTCTATGGCCCCCATGCAACCCTACCCTCCTGCATCTGTCGGGACCCGTGGCCATTACAGCCATGGAATTATCCTCTAAGAGAGCGGTAGAGGACTGAATAAAAAAGAGATGTGGAACCGATTTCTCAGTGAGATGGGCGAGAGAGGAGAACTGGTATCCTGCTGACTTACTAACAATGCATTAAAACCTCCACCTCAGAAACAGGAAAAATCGTGGAAGCTAGCTGATCTGCAGGGCTTGAATCCTGACCTACCCCACGAGGAAGGCCCTGGAGGTGTGGGGTGGGGGGGTCAACAGGATGGCTCTTGAAGTTCTGGGAGAAGACCCAGCTGCCTTGAGTGACAAGAGGAATGCAACACCTGAGGGCTGAGCAGCAATTTATAATGGTGCTGGCCCTCAAGGCCTGCCCACAAATTCGGGCATCACCTGACCTAGGTGACCTGGGAGACGGCTTGGACAGGGCTGTTGCCGTTAGGGACACCCGCAGGAGGCATAAATCGGCATGTGCCTGTAGAGACTTGGGAGGGACATGCAAGCTCGGTGCCCGAGACAACACACCTCTTCAGGGGTTACCTCCCTGCATAGACACATCGCTAAGTAAAATATCCTAGACACGCACAGAGGTCTCACACAAAGTACTAACACCCTGCTGTGGAACACGTGATGGCAGAGACACAGGAGAGCCATGTGCTGTCTCCTGGACATGAAGGGGAGAGAGTGCTAACAAAAACAGATGTTTTGTCCATCCTCCAAGAAATTAAAGCCCTGAGGTCAGATTTACATGCCTCACTGACAGAGCTTAAGGGCACAATGGGTAAAGTGGAGGACTGGGCCAAGACCGAAGAAAACAATCAAAACTCTGTGTACACCATGAAGGTTCAGCTCTACACTCGCCTTAAGGATCTGGAAGCCAGAGATAGAGATCTCACCCTCAGGTTTGAGTACATGGGGGCCAGGGAAAGGTGTAACAAAATTCAGATATGGGCCATCCTGCAAAAAGGGGGCGAATCCCCTCACAACCTGGAGAAGAAAGTGGGACAGTTGATGATGGTCCTTTTTGATGAAGAAACACAGAGGGCCACACCGTTTGACCGCATCCACAGGGCTGGGGGCCCCTGGAAAGGACTCAAATCTGTCCATGCCAAATGCCACTACTACAAGGAGAAGATGGAGATTCTTGTGCTGGCTAGAGAGAAAAGTCATATTGTCATGATCTCTGCTTCCAAAAGGTCAGGGTTTTCCCAACTCCCTTGGAAGCAGATCCATAACCCAGGTTCCGAGTGCCAACCAGTCCCAATTGGGACCTTTTGGACCCAGTCCTGGCGCCAGTGGCACCAGGCTCATAAATATGCCCAGTCCCAGCGCTGGAAGCGCCGGGCTCATAATGCTTGGGTGGACTTACCTGCAGCAGACCATGCTGCTTACTTGCCTGCCAGTTGAGCCTCTGATCCTCTTCTGTTTGGAACTACTTTTCCTGTTGGGTGGGGCTGGAGCCACTCCCTAGATTCAGAACACTGGAACTCTTCTGGAAGGCAGGAACTCTTTTCTTACCAGGAACTCTTTTCTTACTTAGGCGTGGCTGTGGAAGGAGACACATAAGCACTACAGGAGGCTATTTAAACCACACCCGGTGGATGAATCTTGCTTTGCGTTATTCTGCACCCTCTGCAGCAGAACGCTCATCGTGTCTTCTGCATCCGGTCCTGGGCCTAAGGAAAAAGGCTTACCATCCTGAATCCAGTCTTCAGCAACACCTATAAAGACAAGAAAGAACAGGTTAGCATTCCGGCATCTGAAAGGCAAAGGCTTACCTACTCTTCGTGCGCTCCGGAGGTCTTCACACTGCATTCCGGCATCTGAAAGACAAAAGCTTACCAACTCTTCGCACGCTCCGGAGGCCGTCGGCGCTGCATCCCGCATCTGAAAGACAAAACAAGGTGCGTTTAAAGACATTGGGGAACTTTAATACTCACGTGCCATTACTCCTTTCCACATCTAACCCAGTGGGTATCCCGGCACCCTGCAGCCGCTCCGAACTTGTACCTGCAAAATAAAAAGACAGTTAGAGCGCATCGTGAAGCTGGCAACAAGCGCTTACTTACGTGCTTCCAGGCGCTTCTATCCATCACACGGGATCCATCTTCAACTCACTTCAGCCCGTCATCCGCCATCGCCGGAACCCTGCAAAACAAGAGACATCATTATTAAAGACTTTAAAGACATTTGAGTTACTCGAAACTTACCGTTCGTGCAGTAAACGACGGACAGCAGTCCTCTGAAGTCAAGAGGCCTGCGCTACCTATCCAGTGAAGAAACTGGTTACAGCACCCTGCCCCGAGGCAGATGGAGAGCTCGGCATTCACTTACCTAAGGTGAGAGCGTTAACCTGTGGGGGTCCACAGGAGAGGAGAAGGGGAAAGAGATAGGGACACCCCAATAACCCCAGTTCATTAACCCCGTATTTTCTATCTGCAGACATCTTACTCAGCACGTCAGGCATACAGGGCACAGAGGTCCAGCCCAAAGAGCCCACCGGGTGCTGCACATCACCTTTGAAGATACGGTAGTCGCCCAGTCAAGACCGGCGCCTCTGCGAGAATCAGGTGAGCGTTACAGAACGCAAAGCCTACCGCAAAACTCTCGCCCAGGCGCTATGGAAACCTCGGATACTGACCACCTCGCCCGGTTACTTGGGGAACTAAGGGCAGAAGTGCATGCAGCTCGTCAGGAAACGAACGCTCTAAGAAGGGAACTAATTATTTCCAAGGAGAGAATAGATGATCTTGCTAGACAATTGCTACAGTCACAAGCCAGACAGACCCCGCTACCCGCATCAGGGGCAAATCTTCCTTCAACATCCTCTATGAATCCAGTGCAGATCAACCTACCTGGGAATGTACCTCTGGCTCCGCCCGAACGATTTTCTGGTGACCCAAAGAGGTTTGCGGTATTTATCAATCAGTGCCGGTTGCACTTCTTATGCCGGCCAGCAGCCTTTCCAACTGATCAAGCTAAAGTAGCTTTTGTACTTTCGTACCTTAGTGGCAATGCGGCAGACTGGTCGATCCCTCTAGTTAATCAAGATGATCCGGTTCTCCATGATTTTCAAGCCTTTCAGCTTAGTATGGAAAAACTGTTCGCAAGACATGCACAGGGGCAGGCCTTGGACAATGAGCTTCTTTCGTTGCGACAGGGTAATCAAGACCTTTTGGCTTATATTGCATCTTTCAATAGACTAATAGTGGAAACTCAATGGCCTGAGGACAAAAGGATTACGCTGTTTTATAGAGGTCTACGTGGAGAGCTCAAAGACATTTTAGCCCAAGTAGTGAATCCCCCACAAGACTGTTCGGATTATATAGACTTGGTCGTTCAAATAGATCACAGACTGCAGAACAGGAAGGCCGATCGTTCCAAGTTTGATGCTCGAGTATTTTCCAAACCGCCAACTCCTTCCAAAGGAGTAGACTCCGGGGAACCCATGCAAATAGGGGGTCTGAAAGGTCCTCTAACACAAAGGGAGCGGGAAAGGAGAAAACAGTTGCAATTATGCCTATATTGCGGAAACTCAGGGCACTTTCTTCGAGACTGTCCGGTGAAACCTGCCAAGAAGGCAGTAGGAGCTGCAGTTACCACAGTTACAAACTCTGAGCAGGGAAACGACCTCGCCCGACAAGAATAGAGGTCCTCTTGCCGAGCGTGAAAACCAGTTCCGTGACCTCGCATTTCGTGATACCTATGGTCCTCATTAGCCCTGATAATCCGGATCGATTACATGCAATTGAAGCTTACGTCGACAGCGGTGCCATCGGCAATTATGTGGATCATGAAATGGTTTTGAGGATGAATCTAACTCTTTGTCCCAAGGCTGTAAAGGACGTCATTACTACGGTGGATGGTACGGAGATAGCCTCCGGGCCAGTAACGCATACCACTCAAGAGGTGACGCTAGTAAGTCAAGATGGACACCATGAGAAGATCGTGTTCGATGTGATCAAGGCCCCTCAGTTCCAGATTATTCTAGGAATACCTTGGTTAGAGAAACACAATCCTCTGATCGATTGGCGAGCAAGAACGGTCCAGTTTCCAGAATGTGTCTCTACTTGTCACCCTCCACCTGGTGTTGCACTGGCAGCAATTTCTTCAGAGACTCCCCAGTTACCTCCCGAATACCTAGAATACCAAGATGTTTTCCGGAAGGAGCAGGCTAACTCTCTACCTCCTCATAGGTCTTATGACTGCCAGATAGACCTGATACCTGGATCTACTCCTCCTTGTAGTAGAATTTATGCCCTCACCGAGCCTGAGAACCTTCACCTTCGACAATACCTGGATCAATACCTAGCAAATGGGTTTATTCGTCCTTCCAAGTCCCCTGCCTCTTCAGCTTTGTTCTTCGTTCCAAAAAAGGAAGGAGACCTTAGAACTTGTATCGATTATCGCTCCCTGAACCAGATCACCGTTAAGAATAGATATCCGTTACCTTTGATCCCTGAACTCCTGGACCAAGTCAGAAAAGCATGCATATATACAAAGCTGGATCTTAGAGGAGCTTACCACTTAGTACGAGTAAAAGAGGGCGATGAATGGAAGACGGCCTTCCGCACCAAGTATGGGCTATTTGAATATCAGGTCATGCCCTTCGGACTTTGCAATGCCCCGGCCGCCTTTCAATATTTTATGAACGATGTCCTCAGAGAGCTCATAGATGTGTGTGTTGTTGTTTACATCGACGACATTCTCGTTTATTCTTCATCGGAATCTGAACATCGGAAACACGTGAAAATGGTCCTCGAAAGATTGCGTCAACACAAACTTTTCGCTAAGTTGGAAAAATGTGTTTTCAACGTGACTGAAGTTGAATTCTTGGGATTCATATTATCACCTGGCGGAGTGCGTATGGATTCAAAGAAGGTCGATGCAGTTCTCAAATGGCCATCACCATCCTCCGTAAAAGGTGTGCAAAGCATGTTAGGCTTCGCTAACTTTTACCGCAGGTTTATCCCCGAGTTCTCTCGAATAGTCCAGCCCATCACTGCCTTGTTAAAGAAAAACAAACGTTTTGAATGGTCTACCGAGGCGGAACAAGCTTTCCAGGATTTGAAGACTAAATTTATCTCTGCACCAATCTTAAAACACCCTCGCCCCGAACTCCCCTACATCGTGGAAACTGATGCTTCAAGCCTTGCCATGGGGGCAGTTCTATCACAAAAGGACCCGGTAACCAATCAGTTGCATCCCGTGGCATTTTGGTCCCGCAAATTCTCGCCTCCTGAAGTCAATTACACGATTACTGACAAGGAACTTCTGGCTATCAAGTCTGCCTTTAAGGCTTGGCGGCATTATCTGCTGGGGGCCCGACACACCGTTACTGTGATTACGGATCACCGAAACCTGCAATATTTGAAAACCGCAAAAGCCCAATCCTCTAGACAACTCCGTTGGGCATTATTCTTTGCCGAGTTTGACTTCATAATTACCTATCGACCTGGTACAAAGAACGGTAAAGCCGATGCCCTTTCTCGGATGGGAGTGGAAGAACACTTGATCAACCCTAAACCTGTACCAATCATTCCCGAACAAAGAATTCTGGGTGTAATCGCCACAGAATCCATAGAGGAAGTTAAGGATAAAGCCAGGCAACTTGTAACTCCAGCATACATACAGAATTGGCATCTGCAGGGAAAGGACTTTGCAGTAAAGGACAACTTATTGTATTTCCAAGAACGATTATACCTACCCAGCACAGATTTACAGAAAAAAGTAATCTCTTGTTATCACGACTCTTTAATGGAAGGTCATCCCGGTATAGCCAAGACCTCAGAAAAGATCAAGCGCTACTTCTGGTGGCCGTCTTGGAAAAAAGATATCAGAGACTTTATAATGTCCTGTGGAGTATGCGCCCAAAACAAGAGTCAAAAGGAAAGACCAGCAGGCCTCTTACGCCCTATTGACATCCCACCTCGCCCTTGGCATACGCTTTCTATGGACTTCATCACCGATCTACCTCCATGCTCCGGATACAATACGATTCTAGTAATCGTGGACTTATTCTCCAAGATGGCGCATTTCATTCCGCTCAAAGGCTTGCCAACAGCAGCAACTCTGGCCCGAGAATTTCTCAAAAACATCGTCCGACTGCACGGTTTTCCTTCGGTTCTAATTTCGGATCGAGGTAGTCAATTTATTTCTCATTTTTGGCGAAGTTGCTGTCGGTCGGCTCAAATTGATGTGAGACTATCGACCAGTCACCACCCTCAGACCGACGGACAAACCGAGAGGACCAATCAAACTCTGGAACAGTATTTACGCTGCATGCTGCAACAAACTGAAAAAACTTGGAAAGATATCCTTTGGATAGCCGAGTATGCCTACAATAACTCTGTCCATTCGGGAACTGGAAAAACCCCGTTTTTTCTTTTGTACGGCAGTCACCCTCGAACCTCGGAGTTGGATCCCCTCCAAGATCTTGAAACACCAGCAGTAGACTACCTGCATTCTACAATCACCCAAGCCTTTAAGGAAGCTGTTTCTCACCTTCAAAGGGCTAAAGAACAATACAAGAAAGGAGCAGATCAACATCGGAAGGAAGCCCCTCACTATCAAGTAGGGGATCAAGTCTGGTTATCCACCAAATATCTATCTCCAAAAGGGCCACGCACATTCAACCCAAGATACCTTGGTCCCTATTCCATCACTACCATAGTAAACCCAGTAGCGGTCAAGTTGGACTTGCCCCCGCACATGAAGATACATCCGGTCTTCCACGTCTCTCTATTAAAACCCGTGCAACCTCAAACCCGACTAACCAAATCTCCAAAACCTATCCTAGTTGATGGAGAACTCGAGTTTGAAGTCAAAAGCATTCTGGACTCCAAGATCTCCAAATCTAAACTATTCTACCTAATTGACTGGAAAGGCTACGGCCCCCAAGAGAGATCCTGGGAACCTGCTGAATATGTCCACGCTCCTCGCCTAATCAAAAGATTTCACCGAACATTTCCTGACAAGCCAAAACCCCCGGAGAAGCCCGGTTTGGGAGGGGCCTTGAGGGGGGGTACTGTCATGATCTCTGCTTCCAAAAGGTCAGGGTTTTCCCAACTCCCTTGGAAGCAGATCCATAACCCAGGTTCCGAGTGCCAACCAGTCCCAATTGGGACCTTTTGGACCCAGTCCTGGCGCCAGTGGCACCAGGCTCATAAATATGCCCAGTCCCAGCGCTGGAAGCGCCGGGCTCATAATGCTTGGGTGGACTTACCTGCAGCAGACCATGCTGCTTACTTGCCTGCCAGTTGAGCCTCTGATCCTCTTCTGTTTGGAACTACTTTTCCTGTTGGGTGGGGCTGGAGCCACTCCCTAGATTCAGAACACTGGAACTCTTCTGGAAGGCAGGAACTCTTTTCTTACCAGGAACTCTTTTCTTACTTAGGCGTGGCTGTGGAAGGAGACACATAAGCACTACAGGAGGCTATTTAAACCACACCCGGTGGATGAATCTTGCTTTGCGTTATTCTGCACCCTCTGCAGCAGAACGCTCATCGTGTCTTCTGCATCCGGTCCTGGGCCTAAGGAAAAAGGCTTACCATCCTGAATCCAGTCTTCAGCAACACCTATAAAGACAAGAAAGAACAGGTTAGCATTCCGGCATCTGAAAGGCAAAGGCTTACCTACTCTTCGTGCGCTCCGGAGGTCTTCACACTGCATTCCGGCATCTGAAAGACAAAAGCTTACCAACTCTTCGCACGCTCCGGAGGCCGTCGGCGCTGCATCCCGCATCTGAAAGACAAAACAAGGTGCGTTTAAAGACATTGGGGAACTTTAATACTCACGTGCCATTACTCCTTTCCACATCTAACCCAGTGGGTATCCCGGCACCCTGCAGCCACTCCGAACTTGTACCTGCAAAATAAAAAGACAGTTAGAGCGCATCGTGAAGCTGGCAACAAGCGCTTACTTACGTGCTTCCAGGCGCTTCTATCCATCACACGGGATCCATCTTCAACTCACTTCAGCCCGTCATCCGCCATCGCCGGAACCCTGCAAAAGAAGAGACATCATTATTAAAGACTTTAAAGACATTTGAGTTACTCGAAACTTACCGTTCGTGCAGTAAACGACGGACAGCAGTCCTCTGAAGTCAAGAGGCCTGCGCTACCTATCCAGTGAAGAAACTGGTTACAGCACCCTGCCCCGAGGCAGATGGAGAGCTCGGCATTCACTTACCTAAGGTGAGAGCGTTAACCTGTGGGGGTCCACAGGAGAGGAGAAGGGGAAAGAGATAGGGACACCCCAATAACCCCAGTTCATTAACCCCGTATTTTCTATCTGCAGACATCTTACTCAGCACGTCAGGCATACAGGGCACAGAGGTCCAGCCCAAAGAGCCCACCGGGTGCTGCACATCACCTTTGAAGATACGGTAGTCGCCCAGTCAAGACCGGCGCCTCTGCGAGAATCAGGTGAGCGTTACACATATTATCTATGAAGGGTGCAAAGGTCAAATATTCCAGGACCTGTCCTGGGCACCTTGTCCCATTGCAGGACCTTTAGGCCCCTTACAGACTGGTTAACAGAGAAAGACATCTGCTATAAATGGGGCTTCCCCTTCTTGCTATCTTACGGGACATCATACAGATTGTTGTATGCCGCGGAGATGCCTCGATTCCTGGAAGAGCTAAAGGGGAAAACTGTCCTACCTACGGGTGTAGTGGAGAAAGAAAAACAGGATATATTCCTGAAGACCTTCACTGGGAAAGGTACCAGAGTCAAGAAGTCAGGCTCAAGCAAATTCAGGAAGCTTGCAGGAGCATCCCTGACCAAGTTGAAATGTTGAAGTTTGATGCTCGCCATGAATTCATCAGTTATGGTCAGGGTGTGGAGCATGGAACTCAACGGCCATTGAGGTGGGCAGTGCAAAGTGAGGGGGGCTCTTCATGTTTTTGAAAGATGTTGATTGCATCTCTGCAGGGGCGTGGGTTGCCGGGAAAAGTTGCATCTTGTTAGCCTGGATAATTCAAGGTATCTGGAAACTGAAATATTCTGAGTTCACCCCGATTGTGTGCTCCAATCTGTAAATTAAGCCTTTTGTCGATCAGAGGAAACTGCTACGGGTAACACATTCAAAGTAGTATGGGGAAAGATGTGTTTGGGATTTCAACACTCAGAAAACATCTCCAGGTCTATACTAAGTGAACCACACTCGAGGAGGTACTTAGAAGGTATTATGTGACAGAATGAAACGTGGCTGAAAGAAATGGGTTCCCTTAAATTAGCTTCCCTCAATGTGAAAGGTCTCAACTCCCCAACAAAGAGATCACTATTGGAGAGGGAGATGAAAATGAAGGAGCTCTCAGTGTTCATGGTACAGGAGACTCACTTTAAGAAAGGAGAAGAAGCAACAATATATGAGAAACACATAGGGCAATGTTTTTGGGTGTCAACTCTAGTCAGTCAATGGGGCGGCGGGTTGGCATACTCCTGAGCATGAAAGCCAAGATGACAGAGGTTCAGGTTAAAAGGGATACTGAAGGAAGACTCCTGATGCTGATGGGCAAGCTGAAAGGGAGAGTGATAACCATAGCCACATTATATGACTCGAACAACCGATCATGAGAATTTATTGAAGAGGTTTTTCCAGTGCTGGAGGGGTGGGCAGAGGGCCTCAAAAACCGTGGGGGTGATTTTAACACCACAATGGATTCAAGACACGAATGTTGGTCAGAAACTGGAGTCAGAGAGAGAAACAGGATTGGGGATGAAAGCCTCTTAGGCAGAGGCCTAGAAACATACGCAAGGTCTGATACGTGGAGGTCATTTCATCCTGAACCAGGGGGGGGGGTTATACCTTCTCCTCCAATGCTCATAGATCATTTAAAGGATTGATTACCTCCTGGTGGAAAGAAGTAGTGAAGAAGGCTGATATGTTAGCGATTGGTTGGTCAGATCATGATGCAGTGCAGATTGAAATCCAATGGGGTCACCCCAGGTGTAGGGGCAGGGAGATGGCTATGCAATTGCACTTTATTTAAAAACCGGTTATTCTGGAACTTCCTTAGTGGTGAGATAGAACAATTCTTCTCTGCCAATGACACTGGGGATATGGATATGGATATATTTTGGGAAGCAGCCAATTTACCATAAGGGAACTCATTATAGCTGAGGGAGCCAGGGTAAAAAAGATAAGGAACCATGTGGGAGCCAGACTTGCGCAGGAAATAGCAGTGAGGGAATAGGAGGGCTAGGAAGGGATAATTGCTAACATTCAAAGCAAAATGCAAGAACTAAAGGAGATTCGAATGGGTACGCTTTATAAAATGCTATGCAGAGTGAAGCAGACGTACTGTGAAAAGGGGATAAGGCAGGGGCCTTGCTGGCTAATAGGATTAAGAAGCAGGTATGTAACAGGCAGGTGATGAATATCAGAGATGCAGCAGGGCAGGTATGTAACCAACCAGAGGAAATAGTTCACTGCTTTGCAGAATATTACCAGGAACTGTATATACGCAAAGGTCCCCCTATCAGGGCTGCCCTTGCTCAGTGCCTACCCACTATAGACCTCCCAACCTTGACAGAGGACAAGGTGGCTGAACTAGATTAGCCAATCTCCCAATTTGAGGTTACCAAAGTGATGGAGAGCCTGGAGGTAAGAAAGAAACCTGTGGAAAATGCTTTTTCTTACTAAGCTCTTCAATGACTTCAACAAAGGCTCATTCATTCCTTCCCTCTTTTCTTCGAACCCTAACAGTAGTGATATCGAAAGAGGTTAAGGATCTAACATGATTCCCCTCATAAAAGGGTATCTCTGTTAAAAATTGATACAAAGATCTTCACCAAAATCATGGCATCCTGACTAGAATCTCTGCTTCCAAATCTGGCCAACTCAGACCAGGTTGGCATCATAAAACATTGACAGGGAACAGACAATTTGCGGAAGACCCTCAAATTAATGGCATTGCCCCAAGAGAAGCTAAGGGATACATTCCTGTTGGCACAGTGAGCCACTCCATCCTCATAAAAAGGCTCCATGATACCCTCGGTATCTCGGAGTGGGCACTGGGCTGGCTTACCTCCTGCCTAACTGACCGTTCTTCCAAAACCATTCAGGTCCCTTGTTAGGGAGAATTCTCATTCTATGGCCAATTTCCCTTACCTATAGAGTCCCCCAGCAGCTTTGCTGGATTTGAAGGGTTTGTTTCTTTTTACCTGCTAAGAGTGAGACTCTTTTTCCCAATCTTAGGCATTTTTGCTATGTGTGTTCTAGACTATTTTTGTGTTTAATGCCTATGGGATTTTCTCTCACCCATAGGAACCATCTTTATTCACATGTGTTACACCGCACCCTCCGTGCAGTGACACGTGGGTGTCATAGCGACCCCCAAACATATACTCCATACCCTGATACTGACTACTGTCTCCCAGGGCATGTAAAGTCTGTATTGACTTTACTAGTCAACTCTTATGAACTTAACCAGTCCAACCCATCTTACTATGTAGGTACTGGAAAGGGTTAATAGTTTTTCCCTTGGGTTCATTTTCGAGGGGGTACCTTAAAGCCCCACTCTATAAAGTTTCTGGCTGGTGGCAGTGGTTACTACCATAAATATTCAATGCAAATACTTTCCTATGGGATTTTCCCATTGTTCGAGGCTAACACTTTTACTGACAGCCTCTAACATACCGCTGGTTTATTTTATCATTAACTTTACTCCGGTAGGTTTTATTTGCCAGAACTTTAATATAAATTCTTTCTTGTGTCTTACTCTAAACTCCTAACCCAGGTCGGGGATCCTTTGTTCGCTCTTTTGCCGGGCTTCTGCCAAGAAGCCATCCTTTCGGCGCCTCTGAGTCTGGGGTGGGTCTGTTGCTTGGGAGGGGGAGTAGCAACTCAGATCGCATTCTAACCTGATAGGCTGGAGGGTCTCCCGCCAAGAAGACCACTCCACTGTGTGAGTGACAGCTAGGCTGTATGAATGGGTCTCTTTCTGCATAAAAGCAGGGTCCTGAGGACTGGAAGAGCAAGACATCGCCACTGGAACTGCCGAACCAAAGGGGAGAGAAGCCACAGACATCTTCAGCATCTACACCACCGGTGAAGCCCTGACGGATCGTCGCACCATCAGGAGCCACTTCTTCACGTTTAAGGTAGATTGTTCCGCCAGGCCTCCCTTCCCCCGTGGTAGCCCTAAAGGTGTTTTAAATCCTTTATCTACTTGTTGGGTTGGCCGCCCTCTCTCTTAACATTGTCTTTCGCCTCGCATTTACCTTTTCAATATTCGTTTACCAAAGACTTGACTGCAGCTACAAGAACATTTTTGCTCCTCAGGTCTTGGTCCTGTACCACTGACTCTGGCTCAGGCCTATGGACTCTGGCTGATTTGTTAGATCTGATCTCGCTAGATTGATTTTCAATGAGAAATGTGTTGATGCATCTGAATCTTCTAAACTCCTCGTCCTTCCTACTGTTTATCTTGTGGAATTCCATTTTGCTCAGTTTTCATTCACTTATCTTTCTGCTAAAGTGTAACTGTGCATTACTTGTTCACAAAACTTCAGGGAAGTGTTGTTTGGGGGTGTCTGAAGATATTTCGGTTTAACTTGTGCTTTCCCTCCCTTTCGTTAAATTGATAGAGTGCCATTTGTAGTTGGTTTTCACTGTGCCGTTTTGCTCAGTTTTCAATCTACCGCAAACTTGTCTACAATTGAATAGGGAGTTGTATATACTTTTCCTTGACTAAACTTAACTTACTTTATTAACTGTGATTCATGTGTTGAAATAGATGTGTATAAAATAAATATATATTCTCTTTTTGATACAAAGCTTTGGTCAGTGTTTCCTTGTTCCATAGTACTGTGATACCTATTGTGTAAACCCGGAATACTGCTCATCTCCCTCTTGAGATAAGTCTGACTGCTTAGCCACAGCTACCAACTAAATCTTTGTGGTACAGACTGATACCAAAGGGGATTTATTGCTCTCACCTGTAGTCTTAATCCTGGGTAGTGTTCCCTGAGGGAACTGCACGGGATTCCGCCAAACAGCCCTTTCTCCTCCCCTACTTC
This sequence comes from Ambystoma mexicanum, assembly GCF_040938575.1. Lineage (NCBI taxonomy): Eukaryota > Metazoa > Chordata > Amphibia > Caudata > Ambystomatidae > Ambystoma > Ambystoma mexicanum. Next base: position 849,352,789 of record NC_090936.1, on the reverse strand, counting down.
CCTCTTCACCTGTGGTGTCCCCCAGGCTCCATTCTTTCGCCCTGGCTCTTTAACATATACCTTTCTTTGCTGGCACGCCTCATTTCTCCTTGCAACCCAACTTCCAGTGCTACGCTGATGACACACAACTCTTCTTCAAACTCCCTACTGATGCCTTCACTCCTTCCTTCATCCCCAACTGCCTCTCTGCCATCCAGGCCTGGTGCACTGGTAATGACTTCTACCTCAATGCCAGCAAAACAGAGATTCTCCCCATTGGGTCCCCTGCACCCTACTTCTTCCTGTCAGTCTGGTCTTCCTCCACGGGTTCCCCCCGACCCCCCTTCTGAAGCCAGGAATCTCGGAGTCATCTTCGTTTCCTCCATTTCCTTCATCCCTCATATTCAGGACATTGTCAAGAAATCCCACTTTCTGCTGTTCCTTCTTAAAGGAACTCTACCCTCCCTCACCTTCCCCCAGAGACTCAATGTCACCCGTGCACTGGCTCTCTCCAGGCTAGACTATTGCAATAGCCTCCTCCTTAATCTTCCTTCTTCCACTCTGCGACCCCTCCAGCTAACCCAGAATAGGGCAGCAAGACTTATCCTTGGCCTCAAGCCCAGGGACCGCATCTCTCCTGCCCTACAAAGCCTTCACTGGCTCCCGGTCTCAGCACAGATTAAATTCAAATCCCTCTGTATCATCCACAAGGCCATCTGGGACCGAGGGTCCACTGTGTCTTCAATGCTTCCTTCTTAAATACTCCCCTTCTAGACTCCTGGTTTATCTGGCACCAACTCCCTGCGTGTGAAGCGTTTTGCTAAACAGCGAGCTAGTGGTCGATCCTTCCCTCAGCTGGCTCTCTCCTGTGGAATAGCCTCCCTCTCCCGCTGCGTCTTGAGCAGGATCTTTAGTTCTGAAAAGCCTCCAGACCTTTCTCTTTACCTCTTCCTTCTCCTCTCTTCCCTGCTAATCATACAGTAGCCTGACTGATGTGCAGTAGGCTGACTTCTTTTCTCTCTGATCGACCCTCCCAGGTTCAACTTGGTTCCTTCCTCTACTCTATCTTTATCTCTACCTGTGGTGTTCCCCATGGGTCTATCCTCTCTCCCTGGCTTTTCAACCAGTACCTGGCACTTCTTGCCAACCGCATTGCTGCGCTGTGCCTAAACTTCCAGCGCTTTCGTATGACACTCATCTCATTTTCAGGCTACCCTCAGCCTCCTCTTCTCCCTCTCTCATTTCCGACTATCTGTCCGCCATCCAGGAGTGGTGTGCCGCCAATTATCTCTGCCTTAATTCCAGTAAGACTGAGATTCTCCTGATCGCACACCTACACCCTCCTTTCCTGTTACTCTCTGGCTGGCCTCTCTTGGCCCTCCTCCTGCTCCCACCTGTGAGGCTAAAAACCTCAGGGTCATCTTCGACTCCAACCTCTCCTTCTCTCCTCACATCTCCGATGTCTCTATGAAGTCAAACTACCAGCTGCACCTCCTCAGAGGTATTCTTCCTTTCCTCTCCTTCCCCCAGAAGCTCACTGTCTCCAGAGCTCTGGTTCTCTCTAGACTGGACCATTGCATCAGCCTCTTTCTAAATCTGCCTGCTTCTATTCGCTGCCCTCTGCAACTCATCCAGAACAGGACTTTGAGACTTGTCCTTGGCCTCAAGACCAGGGATCGTATCCCTCCAGGACTGCAATCTCTACACTGGTTCCCAGTGGCTGCGAGCTTAAGTTCAAAACACTCTGCATTGTCCACAAGGCCTTCTGGGGCCTTGGGCCTAAATTCCTTCAACTCTCTCTTCCTAAATATCTTCCTTCTCAAGCTCTTTGCTCTTTCACCTCCAACTCCCTCAGGGTCAGTCGCTTCTCCAAGCAACGAGTTGGTGGTAGATCTCTCTCTTTGGCTGGGGCCTACCTCTGTAACAGCCTCCCTGCCCCATTGAAACTTGAGGAAAACCATCTATGGTTCCGGAAGCACCTCAAAACCTTTCTCTTTGCTTCTGCGTTCTCTCCCCCTCTCCCCTGCTGATTCCCTGGCTTAAACTGCACTGGTTACCTGGCCACCCTCTGATCTCGGGCCCAGGTCCCCTCCCCTGCCAGTCGCACACCTGCAATGCCTTCCTGGCAACCCCCGCACTTGGGACTGTTTCTGTATCTCTACAGGCCCACTACAGCACTTGTCATCCAATGCCTGCACTTACCCTTCACCCCTGCACTTGTCAACTACTGGCCGTACTTACTTTTTTTTTTTTAAATATATTTTTATTTATTTTATAAGGTCAAACAAACACACTACAACTGTTTCAAAACATAGAAAGCATCGTATTTCAACACATTTTTAAACTCCCCAACTCCCCCCTCCCCCTTTAAACTAGAGCCAGCTCTCACATATCATTTACGGGAACATCACTGGGTGGCACACTACCTAGACTACCATCAACCGGGTCATCTGTTTCGTTGTCACCCTGGTGAGGGTTTGCCAACGAGGCCACCAATTGCCGCCAGGCCAGCAAGGGCCCTACTTCTTCTTCGCCCCCCCGGTGACCGCTTCAAACCAGACTACGGATTCAGCTTCCGCCCATCTCAAGAGGTCTGTCCACCACAACTCCACCCTAGGTCTATGGGCCGCCTTCCAGCCCATGGCGATCCTACGTTTGGCCAAGACATAGGCCAGGTCCTTCATCTTGCTTATGTGTTTCAAATGCCGGGGTCTAGGGAATAGTCCAAGCAAGCATGACCAGGCCGATTCCACATCCAGCACCACCCCCCCGCCAGCCAGTTTCGTCTTGACCTCGTTCCAAAATCTATGCACCTCAGGGCAAGCCCAAAACATGTGTAGCAGTCCCGCGTTCACCTCCCCACACCTGGGGCATTGCTGTATAGCTGATCCCCCAAACTTTGCAATCTTCCCGGGGGTTAAATAAGCCCTGTGGGTAACATACAATTGAAGCTGTTGGAATCTCGCGTTACGGGACACCTTTTTATGGGACCTCTGGGCCCGTTCCCACTGCCCATCCGTCATGGGTCCTCCCACCTCCTCCTCCCAATCTTGTCTCAATTGGAGCAACTCCTTCCCTGCCCTTGTCCGCAGGAGTTCATATATCCTCGATATTTCGTGCCCGCCCTCCGATACATCATACATGGTTTCCAGGGAGGCATCTGGATCCTCCGCGAGCACTGTCTCCGGCCATCTTTCTCTAGTCTTTTTCACCAGCCTAGTGTAGGTTATATATTGGCCACCATGTACTCCCGTCTCTTCCTGCAGCCGCTGAAAGTCCACCACCTCCCCTTCCTGCCATATGTCCCCAAGGGTGGCTAGGCCTACCTGTTCCCAGTATCTGCAGACTGATTCAAGTAGTTGGGAGTCGCTCCCACATAGAGCCGCCAAAGGGGCCTGCTGGGAGTATGGTTCCGAGTCCCCCCCAATCTTCCATGTCCTGTGCCAGATCTCCCAGCCCAACCTCAGTAACCGCCCCTTGCCCACCAGTTTATCTCTGCTCAACCACACCACTTCCATCAGAAAGTATGGGGCTGTATCTTCGCGCAGGAGCCTGGCTTCCGCCGAATCTTCAGTCGAGAGCCACCTGGCCACGTACTGCAGCTGCCCCGCCAGGTAATAGAGTTCGAAGTTAGGCAGGCCTATCCCCCCCCTGTCGCACGGGTTCTGGAGCTTCCACAGAGCCACCCTATTCCTAGAGCTGCCCCACACAAAACCCCTACACACGCTGTGAAGTTTCGCGAATAGGCTTCTGGGTATCATGTTCAGGGGCAGTCTGGACCAAAATACCGTACTGTTCTTAATCCCCTCTATCGCCTTTTCCGTGTTGTGCTTGTGTTCTGTCTCGATCTTGTGGTAAATGTTTATTCCCAGATACCTAAATGTTACGGGCTGCCATGGTATTGGCAGAACAGGCAGCCTCTGCACCGGGACATTCCTATATCTACCCAAAGGGAACAGGCTGGACTTTCCAGGGTTCACCGATATACCGGAGAGGATGGCGTACCGTTCTATCACCTCTAGGACGTACTGTAGGTTTTCTTCTGGGTAGCGTAAATAAAGGAGCATATCATCCGCATATAATGATATCAAATGCTCTCCACTGGCCGTGTTTATGCCCACCTCCCCATATTGTTGACGCAGGCATATTGCCAGCGGCTCCAATGCCAGTATATATAGCATAGGTGACCAGGGACATCCCTGTCTGGTCGCCCTGCCCAGTTGCCAAGAATCTGAAACCGTGGACCCTGTCTTGACCCTCGCCATCGGGTTGCTGTAAAACAACTGTACCCATCTGAGGTATCCGGGTCCCACTCCATACCCCTTCAGGACCGCTTTCAGCCAGGGCCATCGTACCGAGTCGAAGACCTTGACCGCGTCTAACGACACTATAGCCAGCTCGCCCGTGTCCTCCTCAGTTTGGTCTATGACATGGTGTAGCCTCCGGTGGTTATCGGTGATGTTCCTGCCCGGAACATATCCCGTCTGATCTGGGTGTATCAGTTTCTTAGTCACCCTCTTCAGTCTATTAGCCAGCACCGCCGTGAGTATTTTGCTGTCCTGGTTGAGCATGGACAACGGTCTGTAAGACCCGCGCTCCACGGCCGGCTTGCCTGGTTTCAACGAGGCCCTTCTCATAGGCCTCGTTGAAAGTGGCAAGCAGTGGCTGGAGCAACTCTTGCTGGTATGTTTTGTAGAACTCGCTGGGCAGCCCATCCGAACCCGGCGCCTTGCAAGTGGGCAAGTTCTGAATCACTACCTCCAGCTCATCCGAGGTGACGGGTGCGTCCAACTCAGAGCGTCCTAGATCATCTAAGTTGGGCAGCTCAATGTCCCCCAATGTGTCTAGTATGTCTTGGCCCATATCCTCCCCCTTGTCCTCATACAAGTGTCTGTAAAACTTAAGGAATTCCTCATTTACCTCTTTCTAGGTGTTGCATATGCTACCTCCTTCGCCCTGAATCTCACTAATCACCGAGCGGGGGGTCTCACTCTTGTACAGCCAAGCCAGCAATCTGCCCGGCTTATCGCCCCCTGCGTGTATCCGCTCCGTATATTTCCTGTAGCTGAGTCTGCACAGTCTATCCCAGAGTGCACTGCAGGACAACTGTAGCTCCTCTACTTTGGTTCTGTTATCATGTGCAGTGCTCACGCAGCGCGTGAGCTCATCTAGCTCCCTTTCTGCCTCCCGGAGCTCCCTTTCGACCCCCCCTGTAGCCCTTTAACTTGGGAAATAGCTACCCCACGCACCACCACCTTAAATGCTTCCCACAGTGTGCCCACAGAGCTTACGCTTCCCGTGTTTGTATCAAAATATTCTTCAATGGCGTCCCTCAGGCCCTCCTGAAACCCCTCATCCTGCAGAGCCTCGGTCCTAAGTCTCCATGTAGGGATCTGCGGGCGTGGGGGCTGGTGTCTCCAGTCTACCACCAAGGGCGAGTTGACTGGCCGTACTTACTTATTGTTTTTTATTCTATTATTCCATGTACTGCACTGTCCCTCCCCCCGCACTTTCCCCTTCCTCCTTCCCCTGCACTTGTGCGATCTGAATGTCACCTGGCCTAGTAGGATCGTTGTCTGTCTACCCTCTGTTCCCCCTCCCTTGCCTTGTCGCCCCTTGAAACACTTGTGTATAGGTGCGTTATAATGCCATATCATATCATGGGCCCTTATGTATACTCGGGACCCAACACCTCACATCTCTCATTCCAGCTACTGTCTATTCACTGCACTTACTCTGGCTCACGCTCCCTTCGGGAGATTGCACTTACGTGTTTTCTTAATAGCACTGCACCCCAAGCACTTCTCCATGAGCACCACAGCACCTATGCCTCACCCCCCTCCCTGCTGCACTTGCATGTTCCGAACACTCACAAGGCATAGTAGGTTTGTGCCAGCTCCGTTATATTCATTATTTTTGATTAATTAAATTATGTATTCTGTTGTAACTCATTGTTTGCCTTTCCCCTTTAGCCACCCAGTTGCTCTGAGGGCGCTTTGAAACAGTTGTTGCTAATTGTATAAGCGCCTATCAAATGACCAATAAATAAATAAAATAAATGGATGAGGAGAAAGTCTTTGATAAGGTCGGCTGGAAATGTTTGCAACCTAGCTTCATTAAATTTGGCTTTGGCCCGCACTGGCTCTCATGGCTTGGACCGCTCTGCTCCATGCCGTCAGCCAAAGTCCTGGTGAATGGAATACAATTAAGGGTGCCCTCTCTCCCCCCTTCTCTACGCTTTGATGATGGAGTTTCTTGCCGTGCACATAAGTGACAACCCAGAGATAGGGGGTACACAATGTGCAGTGCAAAGTGGCACTATTTGCAAATGATATGCTTTTACATATCCAGCATCTCAGCAGGACAATGCCATTTGTAGTTAAGGAACTAGCAGACTATGTAAGACACTTTGGATTTAAAGTGAACTGCTCCAAATCGGTTTTATATCTGATGGAAGAGATCTTGGCCACAGCGTTCGACTATATATCAGTGTCCTAATTTAGCTTAAGGAAAGCCTTGAATCAAATATGTGGGTATAAATTCACTGACCCCCACCAGTGACCTGTACCAAGCAAATTATCCACAGTTGTGGGAAGATGTTAGGATGGACCTCGAGAGGTGGGCAAGAATGGTGCAGTCCTGATTGCTAGACTTAACATTAATAACATTAATATATTACCTAGGCACCTGTACTTGTGTCAAACGCTCCCAATCCCAGTGCCTAGAGATTTCCACACAGCACTAAGGAGACTTCTCATGGATTTACTACTCATGGACTTTTATGGACTGGGTCGAGGCCTAGAATCGCCCATGAAACAGTGACCTGACCCAGGGAACAAGGGGGAGTAAACTTCCCAAACTTTCCATCATACTTTAGTGTCTAAGAGCTCAGGGTACTGGTCGATCATTTAGATCCCCAGACCACTAAACAAAGCATAGCCCTGGAAAATGAAATCTTATTCTCAGTGCCCTGCATGAATGGCTCAAGGTATCTCAGATGAATATTTCAAATGGAATGTAGACACATGCGATTTTGAAGGTCCTATGGTGCCTGTGGAGAGAGAGCAGATATGAGACGGTTATCATCATGGCCTTTCCCTTTGAGTGCCATTTGAGCTCCCCCAATTAGAGATAACATTCGGGAACCGAGTAGATACCAAACGTCGTATGATGGAGGGCTATGTAGAACAGGTCAATTATGGGACCATGGGGAATTCAGACCTATCTATCAACTAGATGTGGGATGTTTTTACCCATGCATCCAAGCCCTACAATAAAACTGTGCAGTACTGGCATGGAAAACATCATGATGGCCAGAACTCCCCAGAGAGTGCACAGGGAAAACATGAAGAATAGGCTGCCACCCATTTTTGCCTATGTTGTGAGCACAGGAGGGCACTGCCTAAAACCACCATTGGGCTACACACACAGTAGCCTGAAACCATTGGGAATGGCAATGCTGATTGCCAAAAAGCAACTCAGAACTGTGGGGAATTAATTTTCTTAATCCCAAAAATGGATGCAATACCGGTACTCACCACTATCAGAAAGCCGGCGTTTTAAAACCACCAGACTTTTGTGTAAAACTGAACAGAGGAACCCAAACCAGGCCAAGGAAAGACTTGCTAAGAGGTGGATACAATGTAAAACTATATTCTGAAATGACTTGAAGGAAGTAATTATTTAATGTATATGTAAAAAGTGTAAGTTTGATTTAAAATGGGAACTAAAGTGACATTTAGCTGAATTCTGCCTGACAACTACCCCCGACAGGAGAAACCTGCTCAGCCACTCTTCCCAGGCCTAGCTGCATCCTGCTTCCCCACCAAAAGGAGTTGACACCTCTCTGATTAGATTAGGGGAGGGGCACTGCAGGAGGTTGAACAAAGCCTTGTCCTGGACTCAGGCAAATGTTATATTGGGGGGGGGCATGAAGTGGCTTCCTCTTGGGATAAGTGGGAGGAGAAGTGCCTCTGGGAGCCACCCGAGCTGGAGGCGGGGGCAGACAGAAGCTTCCCCCATGTGCTTTGGAACCTAAACCACACCCATCTGGGCCAGAGCATAATTTTAAAAAAGATGGATAATTCAAAGTACGGACTTGTCAGAATTATATAAGTAATATCATTATTCTTGTGATTTTTCTGTGCATGTTTTAAGAGGTGTTAGGACCCTGTGGTGTATGCTGGGGGGTTGCTAGCGGAAAATAGGGTCTTACTCCAAATGTCTGCATGTTAAAAATCTGACACTTCATCAATTAATGTCCATACCGCTTGCGCACATGTGTAATTTTTGGTAAATGTCCGATATTGGTAAACCAGTCAAAAAGCGCAAAATGTCATTTTTGAATGCAAGCCCCCAGGAAGATCAGAGGCGGACAAGCATGGACCATAAGGAATATATAATGTGTACATGTAATTTCAACAAATTGTGTATCTGGGAAATATGTATTTGAATCAAATATAGATTTGTGGGCAAATTGACCAGGGGAGGATCCTCTGACCCATAAACAGACCTCATCATGATGACAATCCATTTCCTTCCCCAATCATGGGAGAGGGGAGAATTGGGCCAATGACAAGTAGAGAGGGGCAGGCTCAGTTATGCCACGCACACACCCACTTCCAAAACACATGAAAAGAGACTGCTGGGACAGGTAGAGACATTTAATTCCATTTTCTGTGGGACGCTCTGCCGGGAGACTCCAGACTTCACATCCATCAATCTTCAGAGACCAGAAATTTACTTCAGAACTTAAAGCAAGGGCCTAAACCCACAAACTGAGAACTCTTCTCAGCAGGCCTCAGCATCCTTAAAATCATTTGCAAACTATTCCACAGCCGGGCGAGCTGTCTGAATTCTTTTGACAAGATCTTTTGCCAGTACCCAGAAAGCAGTGTAACATCCAGAATCCACTTGATCCGGACCGGAAAGCAGAGCAGTATCCAGAACCAGAGGCCGCTGTATCCAGAGAGGCTAGACCAGCAGAGCAGAGCTGACCCAGACCGCTGTGAGCAGAACCAGAGATCCGGATCGCTGTGAGCAGAACCGGTGCCTGATTGACCCGCCGAGCAGACAGAACCGCCGCCGGACGTGTTGACCAGATCCGTGACGAGGCCTAGTTCAAATTTATATTGTGAGTACCTAGCAGAACTATGCAGAACCAATCTCTTAGTTAAAATAATCTAATTCAAGCTATTTTAACCTAAGTAGAACTGCCTCCTAGAAATCGTGTCATCTGTCATTTTTAAAGCTGCACAACTGTCACCTGTCAATTCTGCAGCTGCAAGCTGTCACCTGTCATTTTGAGTTTTACTTTAAATCCGAAAATCTACCTTTATTAAATCGTCCGTATCTCTGGAACCGTTTGGGCTAGGAACGAAATTTCATGTTAAAGCTGTGATTCTAGGCTTTCCAACGAACCTAGAACCGACTTCCTACTCCCTATACTTTTTCCGCAATCGCGATTTACACACTCGCGAAATTTACCGCGATTTGCGATTTTGGCTCAATTTCTCCACTTGTCAAAATAGCAGCTCCATTCTTTCCTTTGTTAAAAATCTGTTTGCAACCTGGTAATAACTCATAGAGCATTGCTAAAGTGAGCCTGAACTAATACCAACAAGCATCTCTCACTCACCCTGAATCTCTAGAGGGAATTAAAATCAGTTAGCACATTTTCCCATCCATTGCCATCACATTTAAAAGCATTTTGGGCCTGTGTTTCAAACTTCTACCTGTTTCCTCTAAGCTTGTTGGGGGGGAACTGAATTTCGTATTGTATTTGATTGCATTCCTGAGAACTGTGTGCTCCTCTTTCCATCTCCTTCCATTTCTTACATTGCATAGGGGGGGGGGGGGTGAATTGCCAGAGAAAAAGTGATTACATTGTTGTTGGTTGAAATCATATCAAGTTTATTTGCTGTACTGCATTTTATTCCACCTTGCATTTCCTTGAAACTATAAAGCATTTTCAGCTACCTCATCCTCTATACTACTCCTAAGTAATCAAGTGTACCACTGTAATATTATCCATTGTGGATCCACATCATATGTCTCAGTGTACTATCGGATATTAATTTATTATAAAAGTGTGATATATATATATTGTTTAATTTTTCAAATAAAACTTTTAATTTGCAAAACAGACCTACTTCTTGGCTCAGTGGGGTCAGGGGGATTCTAAGAGAGGGGTGTTATATAAGGGTTGTCATCCAGAGTACATGAACTGGACCTAAAAATATATCAATAAGGGTTTCCCTCAGCATCCCAGACTAGGCATTGGCTTAGCTGTAGTGTTGAAGTGAAGCCGCTTAACATAAAAGAACTCCTTCAGGTGGGACACCTCCCAGTATTTTATTTTATTTCTTCAGGTGAAAGAGGCACTCACTGATAGGAAGTGGGGAAACAACATAGCAAAAATTCTTAACACTTTTGAAACTATTTTTTGTGACAGGGGTCCGGTCTCGAAAATATTACGAGCTTCACTGCATGCCAAACCTCTAGAGGATTTTAGGATTAATACACAATGGGAGCAGGACTTGGGAATGCAGCTAGAAGAGGCAACCTGGTTACGCCCGTGCAGGTCAGCTAAAATGGCCTCTATATCCTCAGAACATAGACTTAACGCTATGAAACTGCTTGATAGATGGCAACTTCCCCAGGCAATATTGGCTAAGATATATCCCAATGTAGACCTGCATTGCTCGAGGGGCCGTGGAGCCCAAGGCATATGTTGCATGTGGTGGTCCTGTCCACACATTCAACTCTATTGGAGCAAGGTCATTCTATTTGGACTTAAGCAGGAAGGGGAACATTATGTTTCAACAAACCACATGACACAAAACTTGCTCTTAGCGGCTAGGATCACTTTAACGAGGGCATGGAAGAAGGAGGGGATCCCTACTAAACAGGAATCAATGGACATTTTCTTTATGCAATCCCTGATGAAGATAATCAATTAAACGTATTGCACTGCGCAGCAGGAGTGGTTACCGTTTCACATCAGCATACATGCTGGGCATAATATAGAGGCTGGGAGGGGTAGACATGAGGAGACTACTTAAGAGTGTGTACAGGGCAAGGGAAGACATATACCTGGAAATGTATATATTTGAAATATGTACAGAATTACCTGGGGGTCGAGGGAGGGATGGGAGGGGAAGGGCAGGGTGGTTCATTCAAAAACACATGTTACAATTAATATGGAGTTATGTTATAATACAAGCATCTGTGATCCTGTTAAGGGACATTGAAGACTCTCGCTGGTATTGCCGCAAGAATGTGAAATGCCTTAAAAAACATAACATTCTTTTTAGAAAAAAATAAAAAGGTATGAAGAGAGATGCCCCCGAAGGCATGATTGCATTAAGACACATTCCACCTAAGCAAGTTTACCTATCACCCATTCCTTCTATAACTCCTACAGGTGGTGGTGCCCATGGTTTCGGAGCTAGCCAAGGTTGGCTTCCACTTAGTGGGTTATCCCTTCTATGTCAGCAAACCCTCATACAATGCCACCTCCTACAACCCTTACTTGCTCCTCACCTAGCATTCACCCATGTAGGCAGGCAGGTGGGTCTCAGTAATCCTTGAAAGTCTCTAGTACAGGGTAATGAGATGAGTCAGAATTTAAGTTGCTGTCTTCAGAAAGAGCTTTCTATTAATAGATGTTAGGGGTGATGGAATTACCTCATATTTAAGATTCTTGATGCCCCAGCAGTAGCGGTACGTTGCCCATGTAGAAGGTGTTCTGTAAGAAGCAATCAAGATAAGCCAGAAACTTGATTTGGTGGTTACAGTAAGCAAATAATCTGGCCTGTCACACTAAGGCTCAGTCATCAGTGATTTCATTTGCCATGTTATGGGGCAATGCTTCAGGCTCACCAGAATGCCCTCTTTGCAAGCAATTAAGGTTCCTTAATAATGTTGGGACACATTTACTAATATCCCCCGTGACATGTTTGCCAGGTCAATAGCAATGTGGGATGGAACCAGAAACTCTGGAAAGAGTTTGGTGACTCTGCAAAACATTGTCTCCTTGAAATGAACACTCAGTGTCAGGAGATGGCGTAACCTAAGTGCACAAAACAATTGCAGGTCTCAAGAGGCAAGACCAAGTCCTCTCAGACTCCACAATGAAGAAGGGTGAGGTGTAACACCCGAGGGCACAGTTGATTCTAAGAGAAAACAACGTCCGGGGAAAATTTCCAGGTAGCTAAATAAATACGTAGAATGGCTTCAGTAGGTGCAGGAGTAGATAATGCAGGATGGCATCTGGAGTAGTAGACTGGGATTCAGAGGTCCAGGCACAACCCAATAACAATAACAATAACAAAGCATGAAGCAGAGGAAAGGACCCCAGCAAGGAATTCTAAGGATACTGAAAGGAGACCAACCAGAATAGCCAAAGGAGGGGTTGGCAGCAAGAATTAGCAGGAGAATAGAAGGAGAGACAGATCGTCTGCTGGATAAGGACTCGTGGAGCGTTGCGACGCGATGTTCGCCTCCAGCTGTTCCATGTTCACTTCCTGGAAAAGATCTGATTGGTCCCCTGGTGATGTCCTGTTCCCTGCCAGCATCCTACGTTGCTCTGTCGTACTCTCAAAGGCGCCATCTTGCAGTTGGCCCATGGCTGTCCTTGGTGGCAGTCATCACAGAGTGGGCTGTGCAAGCTGTAACGGGTGCCGTAGAGCCACAGAACTCTACATGCACCCGTAACACTCTGTTTATATCTTGATTAAAGGATGCCAAACAGGTAGCTATATGTCTTTTAGGATCAACTCTACTCAAGTAGATATGGCTGTGTTAAAATGGATTTTCAGAACCAGCAGTCTGGGAGGGTTCTGAGAGGCCAACCTAGTTAGTGAACATAGTTATTGACACTTACTCTAGCCAAACTCTCTCAAGGTAACATAAGCAGAGCAGTAAGGTAGACTTCGGGAGCTATGAGGACGGTGTGTAGGCACAGTTAACAATAATAAAGACAACCAAATAATGGAGCCCACACAGAAGTACACAAATATACTGATGTATTAGGCTGGAAACACTTAGAAGGTAAAATATAAGAAAAATATATCACACAACACACTTATATATAGATATATTTACACAGTTGGTAATCATAAAGTGGGATAACCGACACGTTATACTAAAGCACAGTTAACAGTTCAATCATGTAAATCATTTGAACTGTAGCAAGTAAAGTGAAAAGAACAATGCATTCAAACATACATCATATACCCTGTCTTATAAATATAAGGCAAACACAGAATGTCAGCAGTTATTTCCTATCAGTTAAGTAGGCCTAGTGCCTCAACAGGATCAGAGCTGAAGGTAAGAATCAGAGGGGGAAAAGAGTCTAAAAAATGTCCCTTCATCTTTGGAAAAACCAACCGGTTGGTAAAATAATATATCTTTAAAACTCCTTTGGGTTTAGAAGGTAAGAATGAATAAGAGGGCAACACTCTGTCCCATCTCACTATGGCTACCCTGGGGTGGGGAGGCTTGGCTATAACTCCACCAATCACAGCTATCCAAAAGAGTGCTAGGAAATTTTGCACCATGGGAGCTCGAAACTGGTAAGTGCAGTTGCACCCCTTTATCACATTTTCTGAGTGACCACCCATAGGGCACGCAGAGTTGCTGGTCCTGTCAATGTAGGTCCAAGGCCTGCAGGTGCAGCGGCTGCAGATGGTGTGAGGAATAAGTACAGACATGCAGTGGTTTTGATCTCCAATTGTGAGACAGTTCCGACAGACTCCCAGCTGAATAGGCCATACATGGCTGGACAGGGGCCGCAGTGGATCCCACAATGTGAAGAGACCTCCACAACAGAGCAGGAGCAGCAGTGAAGAAACCCAGTTCGGAGTCAGCAGACCTGGTTTGTGGCAATGGTAAAAATGCAGCTCCACGTATGTAATTTTTCACCCAGCGAGGCAGCAGCGGGAGAGATTCTCTTGGAACACAAGTTGACAACCTGTCCCAAGCTGTAGCTCAGAACGCCAACAGAGCAGCAGAAAGACCATTGCAGAGGATGGGCAGCCCACAAGATGGTCCAGGGACACTTCTGACACCTTCTGATAGAGAGCTTCTTGTTCAGGGCTTCAGACTGATTGGTCTCACAAAGCACCGGCAAGGGTCTTCTGTGATCACAGCAAGAGCAGCAGGGTGTCACTGGCAGATGTCTTTGGCAATGCCTGTTGTATGTAGTAGCAGTGTTCCGAATCTTCATTGCAGGCTCTTCTTCTTTGGTGTCTTTGCTCCTGTGGACAGTTTGTGGAACAGCTACAGGACCCTTTCTTTTATCGAGAATTCGAGCTGAAGGCTACCCCAGCACTATTCAAACAGGGAAAGGGCTGTGCAATCCTGGACAGGCTCAAACCACACTTTGGCCCAGCAACTCACATATTCCAGCATGGATGTTGATTGGGACAACAGTCACAACCTCTATTTCCAACAGGTCAGATGCACACAGCCCTTTGCCAGGGAATACAAGACGCATTTCGCAAAAGTGCATACCTTATATAGCTTTTTCAGACCTGAGAGAGCAGGAAGAAGGCCAAAGAACAAGACGGGCACATGTCAGGGCTTAACCCACGTGGTATGGCCATTTTGGGTAAATGGTACTTGAGATAGCATTATGCAGTAAAAAGTATGGTGTACAGCAATGTACTGGAAACATAAGGAGAATGCGGTTCACTGCCACAAGCCTGCCCTATGCACATCCAAAAGGTATAAAAGATGTTACAGAAAACAATGGAAAAAGGGATACCAAGTACCCATGTAGCACATCACTGAAAGTTGGTGTGTGCTACATTAAAAACATACATAATCATTGTTGACATCATCCCCCTGCACAGTTAACCATAACAGCAAGCCAGTGACCTAATAATAAGTGAGTTGAACAGGGTAAATGAAGCAAAAAGGCTTTACTTACCTCCAAAGTCATGGCAGGGTTCCAGGCATAGCAAAATAACTAGGGCTTTCGTTGATATCAATGTAAGAAAAGGCACAAAAATAAAAATTGTTCCTAAGAGGCTGCAAGTGAAATGTTCACTGATTCAGATGTACAATAACAAGCTTGTCCAGCAACAGGATGTGGGGAAAAATGTTGTAGACCTCTTCATCGATGGATCAATCCGTTTTCACTAATCCATGACATATGCCTGCTGAGATATCAATTGATCTGTCTCTCTTTTAATCCCTGATATAACATCCCTGGTGTATACATGCACCCCTCAATTCTGGGATAAGTAACAGGCTCCTTTAGTAAACAATATTTCATTTTATTTAACTAAATAACTTGAAAGGTGGTCCCCTAGCATTATTTTGGGGACATCACAATAATCAAATATCTAGACACCGGGCATGGCCAAGTGACGAGCCATGTAGACACGGCTCCCGTGGGGTCCCGAGAACCTAGATCGCTGCACGTACCCTTGCCAAAAACAAAACCCCCTGCATGGCGAAACTGAAGAGGGGAAGCCCCTTGAGCCCAGACAGGGCTGTTAATTATATTTACCGAAAATTGATTTTGCGAGATACGTCTCAGAGGGCCGCCAACTGCAAGATGGCAACTGCTCCCTCCTCCATCCCTCCTCCATCCGTCTCTGAGACCTGAACGGTATGTCCCCGGAGGACTCTTAACCACGGCCCATGCAATCCCGATAAGCTCCCACCGTCCTGAAACCTGTTGAAGCACAAGCAGCATCTGGGGAGCTGGTGGGAGGCCACCGGAAAAGGTGAGAGTGTGCAGCCCTAAGCGGCAGTGAGGCCCCCTTTCCTCCTGCCGTGCACTGCCTAACCCCCTGATCTGCAGAGATAAGGGATATGGACATTGAGGTGAATGAATAAGGAGGCTGCGGATAGCCGAGAGGGAGACTTCCCTCTACTACAGCTCTGAATGAAAGTGAGGCCCGTAGAGGCACTGAAATGAAGCATAAGCCCAGGAGGTCCCACTGCATTCTGCTTGACGGGTGATGGTGTGGAGTTGAGAGATGCAGAGGGGCATACCGAGGGAAGTGTGAGGTTGGAACCTCGAATGTCCAAGATGCCCGCAATGTGCCAGCACCACCTAGACAGCCTGCAATGAAGGAGCTAAGGGGGACATACCATGACAGTCCATGGCCGGGATGGAATGGCTGTGGTGAAGAACAAACTGCCAGAAGGGTGAAGCTACAGTGAACCCTGCAGGTGGAGGCAATGGATCGCATGGCATAATAAGTTGTGCTGATACTGACAGTCTACTTTAGAGCAACTACAGTTAACTGCAAGACAATAGTCCCAGAACAACAGCATCATTAACAAGCCGGAGACACTACTCCCACCCCGGCAAAACGGCTGACGACTTCCTGCACGTTACAACACAGGGAAGAATATTCACTCATGGAGTTCCACTGCAAACATGTCCACACCAACAGTGAAAAACAAAGGAGCAGGGGTGGGCAACATTAATCTGATGCTACAAGCCCATGAACATTATGGAACAAGGAAAGAGCTCCGCCCACAGATTTTTTTAATCACACTCTCCTAATGTCGGAGTGTTTTAGATAATATTATTTTAAAGCAACTTGGATTCAAAGCTTCAAAGCGTAAGCTCAATTCCCTTTAAGTATTTGTTGTTAAATCAACAAAACAAAAACCGAGGTTAAAAAATTGCTTCAACTTAGTAATCTTTAAATGAAATTTATTGGTTTTTTGATTTCACCAACAATGGACAGAATAATAATAGATATATATTCCAAATTAGTTTCATTCCTAAACAGAAAAATAAAATATAGATACAACACTGTTAATTGTTTGCACAGTAGATGGAATTAGTATCATCTAATAGAGAAATGAAAAGAAAAAGATAAACAACAAATGCATATTGAACAATAAAACAAAAAAGCAAAAAAAACACAAATACAATTTTTGTCTTTTTGATGAATTACAGGAAAACAATAATCACATTATTCTTTAGCATAATAACAATAAATGTCCATATAAATCAACTAAATCGTCAGAGGACCAAAACCATCGGTCATAACAAAATTTTTGAATCTAGTCGTAGATCCCTATTACAGTTAAACTGTAACTTGATATATTATAACTAAAGGGATAGCCCCCACTGTGGGAGGAAGAAAGGGCTAGAAAGCAATATGGAACAAGGAAAGAGCTCCGCCCACAGATTTTTTTAATCACACTCTCCTAATGTCGGAGTGTTTTAGATAATATTATTTTAAAGCAACTTGGATTCAAAGCTTCAAAGCGTAAGCTCAATTCCCTTTAAGTATTTGTTGTTAAATCAACAAAACAAAAACCGAGGTTAAAAAATTGCTTCAACTTAGTAATCTTTAAATGAAATTTATTGGTTTTTTGATTTCACCAACAATGGACAGAATAATAATAGATATATATTCCAAATTAGTTTCATTCCTAAACAGAAAAATAAAATATAGATACAACACTGTTAATTGTTTGCACAGTAGATGGAATTAGTATCATCTAATAGAGAAATGAAAAGAAAAAGATAAACAACAAATGCATATTGAACAATAAAACAAAAAAGCAAAAAAAACACAAATACAATTTTTGTCTTTTTGATGAATTACAGGAAAACAATAATCACATTATTCTTTAGCATAATAACAATAAATGTCCATATAAATCAACTAAATCGTCAGAGGACCAAAACCATCGGTCATAACAAAATTTTTGAATCTAGTCGTAGATCCCTATTACAGTTAAACTGTAACTTGATATATTATAACTAAAGGGATAGCCCCCACTGTGGGAGGAAGAAAGGGCTAGAAAGCAATATGGAACAAGGAAAGAGCTCCGCCCACAGATTTTTTTAATCACACTCTCCTAATGTCGGAGTGTTTTAGATAATATTATTTTAAAGCAACTTGGATTCAAAGCTTCAAAGCGTAAGCTCAATTCCCTTTAAGTATTTGTTGTTAAATCAACAAAACAAAAACCGAGGTTAAAAAATTGCTTCAACTTAGTAATCTTTAAATGAAATTTATTGGTTTTTTGATTTCACCAACAATGGACAGAATAATAATAGATATATATTCCAAATTAGTTTCATTCCTAAACAGAAAAATAAAATATAGATACAACACTGTTAATTGTTTGCACAGTAGATGGAATTAGTATCATCTAATAGAGAAATGAAAAGAAAAAGATAAACAACAAATGCATATTGAACAATAAAACAAAAAAGCAAAAAAAACACAAATACAATTTTTGTCTTTTTGATGAATTACAGGAAAACAATAATCACATTATTCTTTAGCATAATAACAATAAATGTCCATATAAATCAACTAAATCGTCAGAGGACCAAAACCATCGGTCATAACAAAATTTTTGAATCTAGTCGTAGATCCCTATTACAGTTAAACTGTAACTTGATATATTATAACTAAAGGGATAGCCCCCACTGTGGGAGGAAGAAAGGGCTAGAAAGCAATATGGAACAAGGAAAGAGCTCCGCCCACAGATTTTTTTAATCACACTCTCCTAATGTCGGAGTGTTTTAGATAATATTATTTTAAAGCAACTTGGATTCAAAGCTTCAAAGCGTAAGCTCAATTCCCTTTAAGTATTTGTTGTTAAATCAACAAAACAAAAACCGAGGTTAAAAAATTGCTTCAACTTAGTAATCTTTAAATGAAATTTATTGGTTTTTTGATTTCACCAACAATGGACAGAATAATAATAGATATATATTCCAAATTAGTTTCATTCCTAAACAGAAAAATAAAATATAGATACAACACTGTTAATTGTTTGCACAGTAGATGGAATTAGTATCATCTAATAGAGAAATGAAAAGAAAAAGATAAACAACAAATGCATATTGAACAATAAAACAAAAAAGCAAAAAAAACACAAATACAATTTTTGTCTTTTTGATGAATTACAGGAAAACAATAATCACATTATTCTTTAGCATAATAACAATAAATGTCCATATAAATCAACTAAATCGTCAGAGGACCAAAACCATCGGTCATAACAAAATTTTTGAATCTAGTCGTAGATCCCTATTACAGTTAAACTGTAACTTGATATATTATAACTAAAGGGATAGCCCCCACTGTGGGAGGAAGAAAGGGCTAGAAAGCAATATGGAACAAGGAAAGAGCTCCGCCCACAGATTTTTTTAATCACACTCTCCTAATGTCGGAGTGTTTTAGATAATATTATTTTAAAGCAACTTGGATTCAAAGCTTCAAAGCGTAAGCTCAATTCCCTTTAAGTATTTGTTGTTAAATCAACAAAACAAAAACCGAGGTTAAAAAATTGCTTCAACTTAGTAATCTTTAAATGAAATTTATTGGTTTTTTGATTTCACCAACAATGGACAGAATAATAATAGATATATATTCCAAATTAGTTTCATTCCTAAACAGAAAAATAAAATATAGATACAACACTGTTAATTGTTTGCACAGTAGATGGAATTAGTATCATCTAATAGAGAAATGAAAAGAAAAAGATAAACAACAAATGCATATTGAACAATAAAACAAAAAAGCAAAAAAAACACAAATACAATTTTTGTCTTTTTGATGAATTACAGGAAAACAATAATCACATTATTCTTTAGCATAATAACAATAAATGTCCATATAAATCAACTAAATCGTCAGAGGACCAAAACCATCGGTCATAACAAAATTTTTGAATCTAGTCGTAGATCCCTATTACAGTTAAACTGTAACTTGATATATTATAACTAAAGGGATAGCCCCCACTGTGGGAGGAAGAAAGGGCTAGAAAGCAATATGGAACAAGGAAAGAGCTCCGCCCACAGATTTTTTTAATCACACTCTCCTAATGTCGGAGTGTTTTAGATAATATTATTTTAAAGCAACTTGGATTCAAAGCTTCAAAGCGTAAGCTCAATTCCCTTTAAGTATTTGTTGTTAAATCAACAAAACAAAAACCGAGGTTAAAAAATTGCTTCAACTTAGTAATCTTTAAATGAAATTTATTGGTTTTTTGATTTCACCAACAATGGACAGAATAATAATAGATATATATTCCAAATTAGTTTCATTCCTAAACAGAAAAATAAAATATAGATACAACACTGTTAATTGTTTGCACAGTAGATGGAATTAGTATCATCTAATAGAGAAATGAAAAGAAAAAGATAAACAACAAATGCATATTGAACAATAAAACAAAAAAGCAAAAAAAACACAAATACAATTTTTGTCTTTTTGATGAATTACAGGAAAACAATAATCACATTATTCTTTAGCATAATAACAATAAATGTCCATATAAATCAACTAAATCGTCAGAGGACCAAAACCATCGGTCATAACAAAATTTTTGAATCTAGTCGTAGATCCCTATTACAGTTAAACTGTAACTTGATATATTATACCTAAAGGGATAGCCCCCACTGTGGGAGGAAGAAAGGGCTAGAAAGCAATATGGAACAAGGAAAGAGCTCCGCCCACAGATTTTTTTAATCACACTCTCCTAATGTCGGAGTGTTTTAGATAATATTATTTTAAAGCAACTTGGATTCAAAGCTTCAAAGCGTAAGCTCAATTCCCTTTAAGTATTTGTTGTTAAATCAACAAAACAAAAACCGAGGTTAAAAAATTGCTTCAACTTAGTAATCTTTAAATGAAATTTATTGGTTTTTTGATTTCACCAACAATGGACAGAATAATAATAGATATATATTCCAAATTAGTTTCATTCCTAAACAGAAAAATAAAATATAGATACAACACTGTTAATTGTTTGCACAGTAGATGGAATTAGTATCATCTAATAGAGAAATGAAAAGAAAAAGATAAACAACAAATGCATATTGAACAATAAAACAAAAAAGCAAAAAAAACACAAATACAATTTTTGTCTTTTTGATGAATTACAGGAAAACAATAATCACATTAGCAATTTTTTAACCTCGGTTTTTGTTTTGTTGATTTAACAACAAATACTTAAAGGGAATTGAGCTTACGCTTTGAAGCTTTGAATCCAAGTTGCTTTAAAATAATATTATCTAAAACACTCCGACATTAGGAGAGTGTGATTAAAAAAATCTGTGGGCGGAGCTCTTTCCTTGTTCCATATTGCTTTCTAGCCCTTTCTTCCTCCCACAGTGGGGGCTATCCCTTTAGTTATAATATATCAAGTTACAGTTTAACTGTAATAGGGATCTACGACTAGATTCAAAAATTTTGTTATGACCGATGGTTTTGGTCCTCTGACGATTTAGTTGATTTATATGGACATTTATTGTTATTATGCTAAAGAATAATGTGATTATTGTTTTCCTGTAATTCATCAAAAAGACAAAAATTGTATTTGTGTTTTTTTTGCTTTTTTGTTTTATTGTTCAATATGCATTTGTTGTTTATCTTTTTCTTTTCATTTCTCTATTAGATGATACTAATTCCATCTACTGTGCAAACAATTAACAGTGTTGTATCTATATTTTATTTTTCTGTTTAGGAATGAAACTAATTTGGAATATATATCTATTATTATTCTGTCCATTGTTGGTGAAATCAAAAAACCAATAAATTTCATTTAAAGATTACTAAGTTGAAGCAATTTTTTAACCTCGGTTTTTGTTTTGTTGATTTAACAACAAATACTTAAAGGGAATTGAGCTTACGCTTTGAAGCTTTGAATCCAAGTTGCTTTAAAATAATATTATCTAAAACACTCCGACATTAGGAGAGTGTGATTAAAAAAATCTGTGGGCGGAGCTCTTTCCTTGTTCCATATTGCTTTCTAGCCCTTTCTTCCTCCCACAGTGGGGGCTATCCCTTTAGTTATAATATATCAAGTTACAGTTTAACTGTAATAGGGATCTACGACTAGATTCAAAAATTTTGTTATGACCGATGGTTTTGGTCCTCTGACGATTTAGTTGATTTATATGGACATTTATTGTTATTATGCTAAAGAATAATGTGATTATTGTTTTCCTGTAATTCATCAAAAAGACAAAAATTGTATTTGTGTTTTTTTTGCTTTTTTGTTTTATTGTTCAATATGCATTTGTTGTTTATCTTTTTCTTTTCATTTCTCTATTAGATGATACTAATTCCATCTACTGTGCAAACAATTAACAGTGTTGTATCTATATTTTATTTTTCTGTTTAGGAATGAAACTAATTTGGAATATATATCTATTATTATTCTGTCCATTGTTGGTGAAATCAAAAAACCAATAAATTTCATTTAAAGATTACTAAGTTGAAGCAATTTTTTAACCTCGGTTTTTGTTTTGTTGATTTAACAACAAATACTTAAAGGGAATTGAGCTTACGCTTTGAAGCTTTGAATCCAAGTTGCTTTAAAATAATATTATCTAAAACACTCCGACATTAGGAGAGTGTGATTAAAAAAATCTGTGGGCGGAGCTCTTTCCTTGTTCCATATTGCTTTCTAGCCCTTTCTTCCTCCCACAGTGGGGGCTATCCCTTTAGTTATAATATATCAAGTTACAGTTTAACTGTAATAGGGATCTACGACTAGATTCAAAAATTTTGTTATGACCGATGGTTTTGGTCCTCTGACGATTTAGTTGATTTATATGGACATTTATTGTTATTATGCTAAAGAATAATGTGATTATTGTTTTCCTGTAATTCATCAAAAAGACAAAAATTGTATTTGTGTTTTTTTTGCTTTTTTGTTTTATTGTTCAATATGCATTTGTTGTTTATCTTTTTCTTTTCATTTCTCTATTAGATGATACTAATTCCATCTACTGTGCAAACAATTAACAGTGTTGTATCTATATTTTATTTTTCTGTTTAGGAATGAAACTAATTTGGAATATATATCTATTATTATTCTGTCCATTGTTGGTGAAATCAAAAAACCAATAAATTTCATTTAAAGATTACTAAGTTGAAGCAATTTTTTAACCTCGGTTTTTGTTTTGTTGATTTAACAACAAATACTTAAAGGGAATTGAGCTTACGCTTTGAAGCTTTGAATCCAAGTTGCTTTAAAATAATATTATCTAAAACACTCCGACATTAGGAGAGTGTGATTAAAAAAATCTGTGGGCGGAGCTCTTTCCTTGTTCCATATTGCTTTCTAGCCCTTTCTTCCTCCCACAGTGGGGGCTATCCCTTTAGTTATAATATATCAAGTTACAGTTTAACTGTAATAGGGATCTACGACTAGATTCAAAAATTTTGTTATGACCGATGGTTTTGGTCCTCTGACGATTTAGTTGATTTATATGGACATTTATTGTTATTATGCTAAAGAATAATGTGATTATTGTTTTCCTGTAATTCATCAAAAAGACAAAAATTGTATTTGTGTTTTTTTTGCTTTTTTGTTTTATTGTTCAATATGCATTTGTTGTTTATCTTTTTCTTTTCATTTCTCTATTAGATGATACTAATTCCATCTACTGTGCAAACAATTAACAGTGTTGTATCTATATTTTATTTTTCTGTTTAGGAATGAAACTAATTTGGAATATATATCTATTATTATTCTGTCCATTGTTGGTGAAATCAAAAAACCAATAAATTTCATTTAAAGATTACTAAGTTGAAGCAATTTTTTAACCTCGGTTTTTGTTTTGTTGATTTAACAACAAATACTTAAAGGGAATTGAGCTTACGCTTTGAAGCTTTGAATCCAAGTTGCTTTAAAATAATATTATCTAAAACACTCCGACATTAGGAGAGTGTGATTAAAAAAATCTGTGGGCGGAGCTCTTTCCTTGTTCCATATTGCTTTCTAGCCCTTTCTTCCTCCCACAGTGGGGGCTATCCCTTTAGTTATAATATATCAAGTTACAGTTTAACTGTAATAGGGATCTACGACTAGATTCAAAAATTTTGTTATGACCGATGGTTTTGGTCCTCTGACGATTTAGTTGATTTATATGGACATTTATTGTTATTATGCTAAAGAATAATGTGATTATTGTTTTCCTGTAATTCATCAAAAAGACAAAAATTGTATTTGTGTTTTTTTTGCTTTTTTGTTTTATTGTTCAATATGCATTTGTTGTTTATCTTTTTCTTTTCATTTCTCTATTAGATGATACTAATTCCATCTACTGTGCAAACAATTAACAGTGTTGTATCTATATTTTATTTTTCTGTTTAGGAATGAAACTAATTTGGAATATATATCTATTATTATTCTGTCCATTGTTGGTGAAATCAAAAAACCAATAAATTTCATTTAAAGATTACTAAGTTGAAGCAATTTTTTAACCTCGGTTTTTGTTTTGTTGATTTAACAACAAATACTTAAAGGGAATTGAGCTTACGCTTTGAAGCTTTGAATCCAAGTTGCTTTAAAATAATATTATCTAAAACACTCCGACATTAGGAGAGTGTGATTAAAAAAATCTGTGGGCGGAGCTCTTTCCTTGTTCCATATTGCTTTCTAGCCCTTTCTTCCTCCCACAGTGGGGGCTATCCCTTTAGTTATAATATATCAAGTTACAGTTTAACTGTAATAGGGATCTACGACTAGATTCAAAAATTTTGTTATGACCGATGGTTTTGGTCCTCTGACGATTTAGTTGATTTATATGGACATTTATTGTTATTATGCTAAAGAATAATGTGATTATTGTTTTCCTGTAATTCATCAAAAAGACAAAAATTGTATTTGTGTTTTTTTTGCTTTTTTGTTTTATTGTTCAATATGCATTTGTTGTTTATCTTTTTCTTTTCATTTCTCTATTAGATGATACTAATTCCATCTACTGTGCAAACAATTAACAGTGTTGTATCTATATTTTATTTTTCTGTTTAGGAATGAAACTAATTTGGAATATATATCTATTATTATTCTGTCCATTGTTGGTGAAATCAAAAAACCAATAAATTTCATTTAAAGATTACTAAGTTGAAGCAATTTTTTAACCTCGGTTTTTGTTTTGTTGATTTAACAACAAATACTTAAAGGGAATTGAGCTTACGCTTTGAAGCTTTGAATCCAAGTTGCTTTAAAATAATATTATCTAAAACACTCCGACATTAGGAGAGTGTGATTAAAAAAATCTGTGGGCGGAGCTCTTTCCTTGTTCCATATTGCTTTCTAGCCCTTTCTTCCTCCCACAGTGGGGGCTATCCCTTTAGTTATAATATATCAAGTTACAGTTTAACTGTAATAGGGATCTACGACTAGATTCAAAAATTTTGTTATGACCGATGGTTTTGGTCCTCTGACGATTTAGTTGATTTATATGGACATTTATTGTTATTATGCTAAAGAATAATGTGATTATTGTTTTCCTGTAATTCATCAAAAAGACAAAAATTGTATTTGTGTTTTTTTTGCTTTCTTGTTTTATTGTTCAATATGCATTTGTTGTTTATCTTTTTCTTTTCATTTCTCTATTAGATGATACTAATTCCATCTACTGTGCAAACAATTAACAGTGTTGTATCTATATTTTATTTTTCTGTTTAGGAATGAAACTAATTTGGAATATATATCTATTATTATTCTGTCCATTGTTGGTGAAATCAAAAAACCAATAAATTTCATTTAAAGATTACTAAGTTGAAGCAATTTTTTAACCTCGGTTTTTGTTTTGTTGATTTAACAACAAATACTTAAAGGGAATTGAGCTTACGCTTTGAAGCTTTGAATCCAAGTTGCTTTAAAATAATATTATCTAAAACACTCCGACATTAGGAGAGTGTGATTAAAAAAATCTGTGGGCGGAGCTCTTTCCTTGTTCCATATTGCTTTCTAGCCCTTTCTTCCTCCCACAGTGGGGGCTATCCCTTTAGTTATAATATATCAAGTTACAGTTTAACTGTAATAGGGATCTACGACTAGATTCAAAAATTTTGTTATGACCGATGGTTTTGGTCCTCTGACGATTTAGTTGATTTATATGGACATTTATTGTTATTATGCTAAAGAATAATGTGATTATTGTTTTCCTGTAATTCATCAAAAAGACAAAAATTGTATTTGTGTTTTTTTTGCTTTTTTGTTTTATTGTTCAATATGCATTTGTTGTTTATCTTTTTCTTTTCATTTCTCTATTAGATGATACTAATTCCATCTACTGTGCAAACAATTAACAGTGTTGTATCTATATTTTATTTTTCTGTTTAGGAATGAAACTAATTTGGAATATATATCTATTATTATTCTGTCCATTGTTGGTGAAATCAAAAAACCAATAAATTTCATTTAAAGATTACTAAGTTGAAGCAATTTTTTAACCTCGGTTTTTGTTTTGTTGATTTAACAACAAATACTTAAAGGGAATTGAGCTTACGCTTTGAAGCTTTGAATCCAAGTTGCTTTAAAATAATATTATCTAAAACACTCCGACATTAGGAGAGTGTGATTAAAAAAATCTGTGGGCGGAGCTCTTTCCTTGTTCCATATTGCTTTCTAGCCCTTTCTTCCTCCCACAGTGGGGGCTATCCCTTTAGTTATAATATATCAAGTTACAGTTTAACTGTAATAGGGATCTACGACTAGATTCAAAAATTTTGTTATGACCGATGGTTTTGGTCCTCTGACGATTTAGTTGATTTATATGGACATTTATTGTTATTATGCTAAAGAATAATGTGATTATTGTTTTCCTGTAATTCATCAAAAAGACAAAAATTGTATTTGTGTTTTTTTTGCTTTTTTGTTTTATTGTTCAATATGCATTTGTTGTTTATCTTTTTCTTTTCATTTCTCTATTAGATGATACTAATTCCATCTACTGTGCAAACAATTAACAGTGTTGTATCTATATTTTATTTTTCTGTTTAGGAATGAAACTAATTTGGAATATATATCTATTATTATTCTGTCCATTGTTGGTGAAATCAAAAAACCAATAAATTTCATTTAAAGATTACTAAGTTGAAGCAATTTTTTAACCTCGGTTTTTGTTTTGTTGATTTAACAACAAATACTTAAAGGGAATTGAGCTTACGCTTTGAAGCTTTGAATCCAAGTTGCTTTAAAATAATATTATCTAAAACACTCCGACATTAGGAGAGTGTGATTAAAAAAATCTGTGGGCGGAGCTCTTTCCTTGTTCCATATTGCTTTCTAGCCCTTTCTTCCTCCCACAGTGGGGGCTATCCCTTTAGTTATAATATATCAAGTTACAGTTTAACTGTAATAGGGATCTACGACTAGATTCAAAAATTTTGTTATGACCGATGGTTTTGGTCCTCTGACGATTTAGTTGATTTATATGGACATTTATTGTTATTATGCTAAAGAATAATGTGATTATTGTTTTCCTGTAATTCATCAAAAAGACAAAAATTGTATTTGTGTTTTTTTTGCTTTTTTGTTTTATTGTTCAATATGCATTTGTTGTTTATCTTTTTCTTTTCATTTCTCTATTAGATGATACTAATTCCATCTACTGTGCAAACAATTAACAGTGTTGTATCTATATTTTATTTTTCTGTTTAGGAATGAAACTAATTTGGAATATATATCTATTATTATTCTGTCCATTGTTGGTGAAATCAAAAAACCAATAAATTTCATTTAAAGATTACTAAGTTGAAGCAATTTTTTAACCTCGGTTTTTGTTTTGTTGATTTAACAACAAATACTTAAAGGGAATTGAGCTTACGCTTTGAAGCTTTGAATCCAAGTTGCTTTAAAATAATATTATCTAAAACACTCCGACATTAGGAGAGTGTGATTAAAAAAATCTGTGGGCGGAGCTCTTTCCTTGTTCCATATTGCTTTCTAGCCCTTTCTTCCTCCCACAGTGGGGGCTATCCCTTTAGTTATAATATATCAAGTTACAGTTTAACTGTAATAGGGATCTACGACTAGATTCAAAAATTTTGTTATGACCGATGGTTTTGGTCCTCTGACGATTTAGTTGATTTATATGGACATTTATTGTTATTATGCTAAAGAATAATGTGATTATTGTTTTCCTGTAATTCATCAAAAAGACAAAAATTGTATTTGTGTTTTTTTTGCTTTTTTGTTTTATTGTTCAATATGCATTTGTTGTTTATCTTTTTCTTTTCATTTCTCTATTAGATGATACTAATTCCATCTACTGTGCAAACAATTAACAGTGTTGTATCTATATTTTATTTTTCTGTTTAGGAATGAAACTAATTTGGAATATATATCTATTATTATTCTGTCCATTGTTGGTGAAATCAAAAAACCAATAAATTTCATTTAAAGATTACTAAGTTGAAGCAATTTTTTAACCTCGGTTTTTGTTTTGTTGATTTAACAACAAATACTTAAAGGGAATTGAGCTTACGCTTTGAAGCTTTGAATCCAAGTTGCTTTAAAATAATATTATCTAAAACACTCCGACATTAGGAGAGTGTGATTAAAAAAATCTGTGGGCGGAGCTCTTTCCTTGTTCCATATTGCTTTCTAGCCCTTTCTTCCTCCCACAGTGGGGGCTATCCCTTTAGTTATAATATATCAAGTTACAGTTTAACTGTAATAGGGATCTACGACTAGATTCAAAAATTTTGTTATGACCGATGGTTTTGGTCCTCTGACGATTTAGTTGATTTATATGGACATTTATTGTTATTATGCTAAAGAATAATGTGATTATTGTTTTCCTGTAATTCATCAAAAAGACAAAAATTGTATTTGTGTTTTTTTTGCTTTTTTGTTTTATTGTTCAATATGCATTTGTTGTTTATCTTTTTCTTTTCATTTCTCTATTAGATGATACTAATTCCATCTACTGTGCAAACAATTAACAGTGTTGTATCTATATTTTATTTTTCTGTTTAGGAATGAAACTAATTTGGAATATATATCTATTATTATTCTGTCCATTGTTGGTGAAATCAAAAAACCAATAAATTTCATTTAAAGATTACTAAGTTGAAGCAATTTTTTAACCTCGGTTTTTGTTTTGTTGATTTAACAACAAATACTTAAAGGGAATTGAGCTTACGCTTTGAAGCTTTGAATCCAAGTTGCTTTAAAATAATATTATCTAAAACACTCCGACATTAGGAGAGTGTGATTAAAAAAATCTGTGGGCGGAGCTCTTTCCTTGTTCCATATTGCTTTCTAGCCCTTTCTTCCTCCCACAGTGGGGGCTATCCCTTTAGTTATAATATATCAAGTTACAGTTTAACTGTAATAGGGATCTACGACTAGATTCAAAAATTTTGTTATGACCGATGGTTTTGGTCCTCTGACGATTTAGTTGATTTATATGGACATTTATTGTTATTATGCTAAAGAATAATGTGATTATTGTTTTCCTGTAATTCATCAAAAAGACAAAAATTGTATTTGTGTTTTTTTTGCTTTTTTGTTTTATTGTTCAATATGCATTTGTTGTTTATCTTTTTCTTTTCATTTCTCTATTAGATGATACTAATTCCATCTACTGTGCAAACAATTAACAGTGTTGTATCTATATTTTATTTTTCTGTTTAGGAATGAAACTAATTTGGAATATATATCTATTATTATTCTGTCCATTGTTGGTGAAATCAAAAAACCAATAAATTTCATTTAAAGATTACTAAGTTGAAGCAATTTTTTAACCTCGGTTTTTGTTTTGTTGATTTAACAACAAATACTTAAAGGGAATTGAGCTTACGCTTTGAAGCTTTGAATCCAAGTTGCTTTAAAATAATATTATCTAAAACACTCCGACATTAGGAGAGTGTGATTAAAAAAATCTGTGGGCGGAGCTCTTTCCTTGTTCCATATTGCTTTCTAGCCCTTTCTTCCTCCCACAGTGGGGGCTATCCCTTTAGTTATAATATATCAAGTTACAGTTTAACTGTAATAGGGATCTACGACTAGATTCAAAAATTTTGTTATGACCGATGGTTTTGGTCCTCTGACGATTTAGTTGATTTATATGGACATTTATTGTTATTATGCTAAAGAATAATGTGATTATTGTTTTCCTGTAATTCATCAAAAAGACAAAAATTGTATTTGTGTTTTTTTTGCTTTTTTGTTTTATTGTTCAATATGCATTTGTTGTTTATCTTTTTCTTTTCATTTCTCTATTAGATGATACTAATTCCATCTACTGTGCAAACAATTAACAGTGTTGTATCTATATTTTATTTTTCTGTTTAGGAATGAAACTAATTTGGAATATATATCTATTATTATTCTGTCCATTGTTGGTGAAATCAAAAAACCAATAAATTTCATTTAAAGATTACTAAGTTGAAGCAATTTTTTAACCTCGGTTTTTGTTTTGTTGATTTAACAACAAATACTTAAAGGGAATTGAGCTTACGCTTTGAAGCTTTGAATCCAAGTTGCTTTAAAATAATATTATCTAAAACACTCCGACATTAGGAGAGTGTGATTAAAAAAATCTGTGGGCGGAGCTCTTTCCTTGTTCCATATTGCTTTCTAGCCCTTTCTTCCTCCCACAGTGGGGGCTATCCCTTTAGTTATAATATATCAAGTTACAGTTTAACTGTAATAGGGATCTACGACTAGATTCAAAAATTTTGTTATGACCGATGGTTTTGGTCCTCTGACGATTTAGTTGATTTATATGGACATTTATTGTTATTATGCTAAAGAATAATGTGATTATTGTTTTCCTGTAATTCATCAAAAAGACAAAAATTGTATTTGTGTTTTTTTTGCTTTTTTGTTTTATTGTTCAATATGCATTTGTTGTTTATCTTTTTCTTTTCATTTCTCTATTAGATGATACTAATTCCATCTACTGTGCAAACAATTAACAGTGTTGTATCTATATTTTATTTTTCTGTTTAGGAATGAAACTAATTTGGAATATATATCTATTATTATTCTGTCCATTGTTGGTGAAATCAAAAAACCAGTAAATTTCATTTAAAGATTACTAAGTTGAAGCAATTTTTTAACCTCGGTTTTTGTTTTGTTGATTTAACAACAAATACTTAAAGGGAATTGAGCTTACGCTTTGAAGCTTTGAATCCAAGTTGCTTTAAAATAATATTATCTAAAACACTCCGACATTAGGAGAGTGTGATTAAAAAAATCTGTGGGCGGAGCTCTTTCCTTGTTCCATATTGCTTTCTAGCCCTTTCTTCCTCCCACAGTGGGGGCTATCCCTTTAGTTATAATATATCAAGTTACAGTTTAACTGTAATAGGGATCTACGACTAGATTCAAAAATTTTGTTATGACCGATGGTTTTGGTCCTCTGACGATTTAGTTGATTTATATGGACATTTATTGTTATTATGCTAAAGAATAATGTGATTATTGTTTTCCTGTAATTCATCAAAAAGACAAAAATTGTATTTGTGTTTTTTTTGCTTTTTTGTTTTATTGTTCAATATGCATTTGTTGTTTATCTTTTTCTTTTCATTTCTCTATTAGATGATACTAATTCCATCTACTGTGCAAACAATTAACAGTGTTGTATCTATATTTTATTTTTCTGTTTAGGAATGAAACTAATTTGGAATATATATCTATTATTATTCTGTCCATTGTTGGTGAAATCAAAAAACCAATAAATTTCATTTAAAGATTACTAAGTTGAAGCAATTTTTTAACCTCGGTTTTTGTTTTGTTGATTTAACAACAAATACTTAAAGGGAATTGAGCTTACGCTTTGAAGCTTTGAATCCAAGTTGCTTTAAAATAATATTATCTAAAACACTCCGACATTAGGAGAGTGTGATTAAAAAAATCTGTGGGCGGAGCTCTTTCCTTGTTCCATATTGCTTTCTAGCCCTTTCTTCCTCCCACAGTGGGGGCTATCCCTTTAGTTATAATATATCAAGTTACAGTTTAACTGTAATAGGGATCTACGACTAGATTCAAAAATTTTGTTATGACCGATGGTTTTGGTCCTCTGACGATTTAGTTGATTTATATGGACATTTATTGTTATTATGCTAAAGAATAATGTGATTATTGTTTTCCTGTAATTCATCAAAAAGACAAAAATTGTATTTGTGTTTTTTTTGCTTTTTTGTTTTATTGTTCAATATGCATTTGTTGTTTATCTTTTTCTTTTCATTTCTCTATTAGATGATACTAATTCCATCTACTGTGCAAACAATTAACAGTGTTGTATCTATATTTTATTTTTCTGTTTAGGAATGAAACTAATTTGGAATATATATCTATTATTATTCTGTCCATTGTTGGTGAAATCAAAAAACCAATAAATTTCATTTAAAGATTACTAAGTTGAAGCAATTTTTTAACCTCGGTTTTTGTTTTGTTGATTTAACAACAAATACTTAAAGGGAATTGAGCTTACGCTTTGAAGCTTTGAATCCAAGTTGCTTTAAAATAATATTATCTAAAACACTCCGACATTAGGAGAGTGTGATTAAAAAAATCTGTGGGCGGAGCTCTTTCCTTGTTCCATATTGCTTTCTAGCCCTTTCTTCCTCCCACAGTGGGGGCTATCCCTTTAGTTATAATATATCAAGTTACAGTTTAACTGTAATAGGGATCTACGACTAGATTCAAAAATTTTGTTATGACCGATGGTTTTGGTCCTCTGACGATTTAGTTGATTTATATGGACATTTATTGTTATTATGCTAAAGAATAATGTGATTATTGTTTTCCTGTAATTCATCAAAAAGACAAAAATTGTATTTGTGTTTTTTTTGCTTTTTTGTTTTATTGTTCAATATGCATTTGTTGTTTATCTTTTTCTTTTCATTTCTCTATTAGATGATACTAATTCCATCTACTGTGCAAACAATTAACAGTGTTGTATCTATATTTTATTTTTCTGTTTAGGAATGAAACTAATTTGGAATATATATCTATTATTATTCTGTCCATTGTTGGTGAAATCAAAAAACCAATACATTTCATTTAAAGATTACTAAGTTGAAGCAATTTTTTAACCTCGGTTTTTGTTTTGTTGATTTAACAACAAATACTTAAAGGGAATTGAGCTTACGCTTTGAAGCTTTGAATCCAAGTTGCTTTAAAATAATATTATCTAAAACACTCCGACATTAGGAGAGTGTGATTAAAAAAATCTGTGGGCGGAGCTCTTTCCTTGTTCCATATTGCTTTCTAGCCCTTTCTTCCTCCCACAGTGGGGGCTATCCCTTTAGTTATAATATATCAAGTTACAGTTTAACTGTAATAGGGATCTACGACTAGATTCAAAAATTTTGTTATGACCGATGGTTTTGGTCCTCTGACGATTTAGTTGATTTATATGGACATTTATTGTTATTATGCTAAAGAATAATGTGATTATTGTTTTCCTGTAATTCATCAAAAAGACAAAAATTGTATTTGTGTTTTTTTTGCTTTTTTGTTTTATTGTTCAATATGCATTTGTTGTTTATCTTTTTCTTTTCATTTCTCTATTAGATGATACTAATTCCATCTACTGTGCAAACAATTAACAGTGTTGTATCTATATTTTATTTTTCTGTTTAGGAATGAAACTAATTTGGAATATATATCTATTATTATTCTGTCCATTGTTGGTGAAATCAAAAAACCAATAAATTTCATTTAAAGATTACTAAGTTGAAGCAATTTTTTAACCTCGGTTTTTGTTTTGTTGATTTAACAACAAATACTTAAAGGGAATTGAGCTTACGCTTTGAAGCTTTGAATCCAAGTTGCTTTAAAATAATATTATCTAAAACACTCCGACATTAGGAGAGTGTGATTAAAAAAATCTGTGGGCGGAGCTCTTTCCTTGTTCCATATTGCTTTCTAGCCCTTTCTTCCTCCCACAGTGGGGGCTATCCCTTTAGTTATAATATATCAAGTTACAGTTTAACTGTAATAGGGATCTACGACTAGATTCAAAAATTTTGTTATGACCGATGGTTTTGGTCCTCTGACGATTTAGTTGATTTATATGGACATTTATTGTTATTATGCTAAAGAATAATGTGATTATTGTTTTCCTGTAATTCATCAAAAAGACAAAAATTGTATTTGTGTTTTTTTTGCTTTTTTGTTTTATTGTTCAATATGCATTTGTTGTTTATCTTTTTCTTTTCATTTCTCTATTAGATGATACTAATTCCATCTACTGTGCAAACAATTAACAGTGTTGTATCTATATTTTATTTTTCTGTTTAGGAATGAAACTAATTTGGAATATATATCTATTATTATTCTGTCCATTGTTGGTGAAATCAAAAAACCAATAAATTTCATTTAAAGATTACTAAGTTGAAGCAATTTTTTAACCTCGGTTTTTGTTTTGTTGATTTAACAACAAATACTTAAAGGGAATTGAGCTTACGCTTTGAAGCTTTGAATCCAAGTTGCTTTAAAATAATATTATCTAAAACACTCCGACATTAGGAGAGTGTGATTAAAAAAATCTGTGGGCGGAGCTCTTTCCTTGTTCCATATTGCTTTCTAGCCCTTTCTTCCTCCCACAGTGGGGGCTATCCCTTTAGTTATAATATATCAAGTTACAGTTTAACTGTAATAGGGATCTACGACTAGATTCAAAAATTTTGTTATGACCGATGGTTTTGGTCCTCTGACGATTTAGTTGATTTATATGGACATTTATTGTTATTATGCTAAAGAATAATGTGATTATTGTTTTCCTGTAATTCATCAAAAAGACAAAAATTGTATTTGTGTTTTTTTTGCTTTTTTGTTTTATTGTTCAATATGCATTTGTTGTTTATCTTTTTCTTTTCATTTCTCTATTAGATGATACTAATTCCATCTACTGTGCAAACAATTAACAGTGTTGTATCTATATTTTATTTTTCTGTTTAGGAATGAAACTAATTTGGAATATATATCTATTATTATTCTGTCCATTGTTGGTGAAATCAAAAAACCAATAAATTTCATTTAAAGATTACTAAGTTGAAGCAATTTTTTAACCTCGGTTTTTGTTTTGTTGATTTAACAACAAATACTTAAAGGGAATTGAGCTTACGCTTTGAAGCTTTGAATCCAAGTTGCTTTAAAATAATATTATCTAAAACACTCCGACATTAGGAGAGTGTGATTAAAAAAATCTGTGGGCGGAGCTCTTTCCTTGTTCCATATTGCTTTCTAGCCCTTTCTTCCTCCCACAGTGGGGGCTATCCCTTTAGTTATAATATATCAAGTTACAGTTTAACTGTAATAGGGATCTACGACTAGATTCAAAAATTTTGTTATGACCGATGGTTTTGGTCCTCTGACGATTTAGTTGATTTATATGGACATTTATTGTTATTATGCTAAAGAATAATGTGATTATTGTTTTCCTGTAATTCATCAAAAAGACAAAAATTGTATTTGTGTTTTTTTTGCTTTTTTGTTTTATTGTTCAATATGCATTTGTTGTTTATCTTTTTCTTTTCATTTCTCTATTAGATGATACTAATTCCATCTACTGTGCAAACAATTAACAGTGTTGTATCTATATTTTATTTTTCTGTTTAGGAATGAAACTAATTTGGAATATATATCTATTATTATTCTGTCCATTGTTGGTGAAATCAAAAAACCAATAAATTTCATTTAAAGATTACTAAGTTGAAGCAATTTTTTAACCTCGGTTTTTGTTTTGTTGATTTAACAACAAATACTTAAAGGGAATTGAGCTTACGCTTTGAAGCTTTGAATCCAAGTTGCTTTAAAATAATATTATCTAAAACACTCCGACATTAGGAGAGTGTGATTAAAAAAATCTGTGGGCGGAGCTCTTTCCTTGTTCCATATTGCTTTCTAGCCCTTTCTTCCTCCCACAGTGGGGGCTATCCCTTTAGTTATAATATATCAAGTTACAGTTTAACTGTAATAGGGATCTACGACTAGATTCAAAAATTTTGTTATGACCGATGGTTTTGGTCCTCTGACGATTTAGTTGATTTATATGGACATTTATTGTTATTATGCTAAAGAATAATGTGATTATTGTTTTCCTGTAATTCATCAAAAAGACAAAAATTGTATTTGTGTTTTTTTTGCTTTTTTGTTTTATTGTTCAATATGCATTTGTTGTTTATCTTTTTCTTTTCATTTCTCTATTAGATGATACTAATTCCATCTACTGTGCAAACAATTAACAGTGTTGTATCTATATTTTATTTTTCTGTTTAGGAATGAAACTAATTTGGAATATATATCTATTATTATTCTGTCCATTGTTGGTGAAATCAAAAAACCAATAAATTTCATT
Organism: Ambystoma mexicanum; assembly: GCF_040938575.1. NCBI lineage: Eukaryota > Metazoa > Chordata > Amphibia > Caudata > Ambystomatidae > Ambystoma > Ambystoma mexicanum. The sequence goes on along the minus strand of NC_090936.1, from coordinate 849,316,737 downwards.
TAAAGATTACTAAGTTGAAGCAATTTTTTAACCTCGGTTTTTGTTTTGTTGATTTAACAACAAATACTTAAAGGGAATTGAGCTTACGCTTTGAAGCTTTGAATCCAAGTTGCTTTAAAATAATATTATCTAAAACACTCCGACATTAGGAGAGTGTGATTAAAAAAATCTGTGGGCGGAGCTCTTTCCTTGTTCCATATTGCTTTCTAGCCCTTTCTTCCTCCCACAGTGGGGGCTATCCCTTTAGTTATAATATATCAAGTTACAGTTTAACTGTAATAGGGATCTACGACTAGATTCAAACATTTTGTTATGACCGATGGTTTTGGTCCTCTGACGATTTAGTTGATTTATATGGACATTTATTGTTATTATGCTAAAGAATAATGTGATTATTGTTTTCCTGTAATTCATCAAAAAGACAAAAATTGTATTTGTGTTTTTTTTGCTTTTTTGTTTTATTGTTCAATATGCATTTGTTGTTTATCTTTTTCTTTTCATTTCTCTATTAGATGATACTAATTCCATCTACTGTGCAAACAATTAACAGTGTTGTATCTATATTTTATTTTTCTGTTTAGGAATGAAACTAATTTGGAATATATATCTATTATTATTCTGTCCATTGTTGGTGAAATCAAAAAACCAATAAATTTCATTTAAAGATTACTAAGTTGAAGCAATTTTTTAACCTCGGTTTTTGTTTTGTTGATTTAACAACAAATACTTAAAGGGAATTGAGCTTACGCTTTGAAGCTTTGAATCCAAGTTGCTTTAAAATAATATTATCTAAAACACTCCGACATTAGGAGAGTGTGATTAAAAAAATCTGTGGGCGGAGCTCTTTCCTTGTTCCATATTGCTTTCTAGCCCTTTCTTCCTCCCACAGTGGGGGCTATCCCTTTAGTTATAATATATCAAGTTACAGTTTAACTGTAATAGGGATCTACGACTAGATTCAAAAATTTTGTTATGACCGATGGTTTTGGTCCTCTGACGATTTAGTTGATTTATATGGACATTTATTGTTATTATGCTAAAGAATAATGTGATTATTGTTTTCCTGTAATTCATCAAAAAGACAAAAATTGTATTTGTGTTTTTTTTGCTTTTTTGTTTTATTGTTCAATATGCATTTGTTGTTTATCTTTTTCTTTTCATTTCTCTATTAGATGATACTAATTCCATCTACTGTGCAAACAATTAACAGTGTTGTATCTATATTTTATTTTTCTGTTTAGGAATGAAACTAATTTGGAATATATATCTATTATTATTCTGTCCATTGTTGGTGAAATCAAAAAACCAATAAATTTCATTTAAAGATTACTAAGTTGAAGCAATTTTTTAACCTCGGTTTTTGTTTTGTTGATTTAACAACAAATACTTAAAGGGAATTGAGCTTACGCTTTGAAGCTTTGAATCCAAGTTGCTTTAAAATAATATTATCTAAAACACTCCGACATTAGGAGAGTGTGATTAAAAAAATCTGTGGGCGGAGCTCTTTCCTTGTTCCATATTGCTTTCTAGCCCTTTCTTCCTCCCACAGTGGGGGCTATCCCTTTAGTTATAATATATCAAGTTACAGTTTAACTGTAATAGGGATCTACGACTAGATTCAAAAATTTTGTTATGACCGATGGTTTTGGTCCTCTGACGATTTAGTTGATTTATATGGACATTTATTGTTATTATGCTAAAGAATAATGTGATTATTGTTTTCCTGTAATTCATCAAAAAGACAAAAATTGTATTTGTGTTTTTTTTGCTTTTTTGTTTTATTGTTCAATATGCATTTGTTGTTTATCTTTTTCTTTTCATTTCTCTATTAGATGATACTAATTCCATCTACTGTGCAAACAATTAACAGTGTTGTATCTATATTTTATTTTTCTGTTTAGGAATGAAACTAATTTGGAATATATATCTATTATTATTCTGTCCATTGTTGGTGAAATCAAAAAACCAATAAATTTCATTTAAAGATTACTAAGTTGAAGCAATTTTTTAACCTCGGTTTTTGTTTTGTTGATTTAACAACAAATACTTAAAGGGAATTGAGCTTACGCTTTGAAGCTTTGAATCCAAGTTGCTTTAAAATAATATTATCTAAAACACTCCGACATTAGGAGAGTGTGATTAAAAAAATCTGTGGGCGGAGCTCTTTCCTTGTTCCATATTGCTTTCTAGCCCTTTCTTCCTCCCACAGTGGGGGCTATCCCTTTAGTTATAATATATCAAGTTACAGTTTAACTGTAATAGGGATCTACGACTAGATTCAAAAATTTTGTTATGACCGATGGTTTTGGTCCTCTGACGATTTAGTTGATTTATATGGACATTTATTGTTATTATGCTAAAGAATAATGTGATTATTGTTTTCCTGTAATTCATCAAAAAGACAAAAATTGTATTTGTGTTTTTTTTGCTTTTTTGTTTTATTGTTCAATATGCATTTGTTGTTTATCTTTTTCTTTTCATTTCTCTATTAGATGATACTAATTCCATCTACTGTGCAAACAATTAACAGTGTTGTATCTATATTTTATTTTTCTGTTTAGGAATGAAACTAATTTGGAATATATATCTATTATTATTCTGTCCATTGTTGGTGAAATCAAAAAACCAGTAAATTTCATTTAAAGATTACTAAGTTGAAGCAATTTTTTAACCTCGGTTTTTGTTTTGTTGATTTAACAACAAATACTTAAAGGGAATTGAGCTTACGCTTTGAAGCTTTGAATCCAAGTTGCTTTAAAATAATATTATCTAAAACACTCCGACATTAGGAGAGTGTGATTAAAAAAATCTGTGGGCGGAGCTCTTTCCTTGTTCCATATTGCTTTCTAGCCCTTTCTTCCTCCCACAGTGGGGGCTATCCCTTTAGTTATAATATATCAAGTTACAGTTTAACTGTAATAGGGATCTACGACTAGATTCAAAAATTTTGTTATGACCGATGGTTTTGGTCCTCTGACGATTTAGTTGATTTATATGGACATTTATTGTTATTATGCTAAAGAATAATGTGATTATTGTTTTCCTGTAATTCATCAAAAAGACAAAAATTGTATTTGTGTTTTTTTTGCTTTTTTGTTTTATTGTTCAATATGCATTTGTTGTTTATCTTTTTCTTTTCATTTCTCTATTAGATGATACTAATTCCATCTACTGTGCAAACAATTAACAGTGTTGTATCTATATTTTATTTTTCTGTTTAGGAATGAAACTAATTTGGAATATATATCTATTATTATTCTGTCCATTGTTGGTGAAATCAAAAAACCAATAAATTTCATTTAAAGATTACTAAGTTGAAGCAATTTTTTAACCTCGGTTTTTGTTTTGTTGATTTAACAACAAATACTTAAAGGGAATTGAGCTTACGCTTTGAAGCTTTGAATCCAAGTTGCTTTAAAATAATATTATCTAAAACACTCCGACATTAGGAGAGTGTGATTAAAAAAATCTGTGGGCGGAGCTCTTTCCTTGTTCCATATTGCTTTCTAGCCCTTTCTTCCTCCCACAGTGGGGGCTATCCCTTTAGTTATAATATATCAAGTTACAGTTTAACTGTAATAGGGATCTACGACTAGATTCAAAAATTTTGTTATGACCGATGGTTTTGGTCCTCTGACGATTTAGTTGATTTATATGGACATTTATTGTTATTATGCTAAAGAATAATGTGATTATTGTTTTCCTGTAATTCATCAAAAAGACAAAAATTGTATTTGTGTTTTTTTTGCTTTTTTGTTTTATTGTTCAATATGCATTTGTTGTTTATCTTTTTCTTTTCATTTCTCTATTAGATGATACTAATTCCATCTACTGTGCAAACAATTAACAGTGTTGTATCTATATTTTATTTTTCTGTTTAGGAATGAAACTAATTTGGAATATATATCTATTATTATTCTGTCCATTGTTGGTGAAATCAAAAAACCAGTAAATTTCATTTAAAGATTACTAAGTTGAAGCAATTTTTTAACCTCGGTTTTTGTTTTGTTGATTTAACAACAAATACTTAAAGGGAATTGAGCTTACGCTTTGAAGCTTTGAATCCAAGTTGCTTTAAAATAATATTATCTAAAACACTCCGACATTAGGAGAGTGTGATTAAAAAAATCTGTGGGCGGAGCTCTTTCCTTGTTCCATATTGCTTTCTAGCCCTTTCTTCCTCCCACAGTGGGGGCTATCCCTTTAGTTATAATATATCAAGTTACAGTTTAACTGTAATAGGGATCTACGACTAGATTCAAAAATTTTGTTATGACCGATGGTTTTGGTCCTCTGACGATTTAGTTGATTTATATGGACATTTATTGTTATTATGCTAAAGAATAATGTGATTATTGTTTTCCTGTAATTCATCAAAAAGACAAAAATTGTATTTGTGTTTTTTTTGCTTTTTTGTTTTATTGTTCAATATGCATTTGTTGTTTATCTTTTTCTTTTCATTTCTCTATTAGATGATACTAATTCCATCTACTGTGCAAACAATTAACAGTGTTGTATCTATATTTTATTTTTCTGTTTAGGAATGAAACTAATTTGGAATATATATCTATTATTATTCTGTCCATTGTTGGTGAAATCAAAAAACCAATAAATTTCATTTAAAGATTACTAAGTTGAAGCAATTTTTTAACCTCGGTTTTTGTTTTGTTGATTTAACAACAAATACTTAAAGGGAATTGAGCTTACGCTTTGAAGCTTTGAATCCAAGTTGCTTTAAAATAATATTATCTAAAACACTCCGACATTAGGAGAGTGTGATTAAAAAAATCTGTGGGCGGAGCTCTTTCCTTGTTCCATATTGCTTTCTAGCCCTTTCTTCCTCCCACAGTGGGGGCTATCCCTTTAGTTATAATATATCAAGTTACAGTTTAACTGTAATAGGGATCTACGACTAGATTCAAAAATTTTGTTATGACCGATGGTTTTGGTCCTCTGACGATTTAGTTGATTTATATGGACATTTATTGTTATTATGCTAAAGAATAATGTGATTATTGTTTTCCTGTAATTCATCAAAAAGACAAAAATTGTATTTGTGTTTTTTTTGCTTTTTTGTTTTATTGTTCAATATGCATTTGTTGTTTATCTTTTTCTTTTCATTTCTCTATTAGATGATACTAATTCCATCTACTGTGCAAACAATTAACAGTGTTGTATCTATATTTTATTTTTCTGTTTAGGAATGAAACTAATTTGGAATATATATCTATTATTATTCTGTCCATTGTTGGTGAAATCAAAAAACCAATAAATTTCATTTAAAGATTACTAAGTTGAAGCAATTTTTTAACCTCGGTTTTTGTTTTGTTGATTTAACAACAAATACTTAAAGGGAATTGAGCTTACGCTTTGAAGCTTTGAATCCAAGTTGCTTTAAAATAATATTATCTAAAACACTCCGACATTAGGAGAGTGTGATTAAAAAAATCTGTGGGCGGAGCTCTTTCCTTGTTCCATATTGCTTTCTAGCCCTTTCTTCCTCCCACAGTGGGGGCTATCCCTTTAGTTATAATATATCAAGTTACAGTTTAACTGTAATAGGGATCTACGACTAGATTCAAAAATTTTGTTATGACCGATGGTTTTGGTCCTCTGACGATTTAGTTGATTTATATGGACATTTATTGTTATTATGCTAAAGAATAATGTGATTATTGTTTTCCTGTAATTCATCAAAAAGACAAAAATTGTATTTGTGTTTTTTTTGCTTTTTTGTTTTATTGTTCAATATGCATTTGTTGTTTATCTTTTTCTTTTCATTTCTCTATTAGATGATACTAATTCCATCTACTGTGCAAACAATTAACAGTGTTGTATCTATATTTTATTTTTCTGTTTAGGAATGAAACTAATTTGGAATATATATCTATTATTATTCTGTCCATTGTTGGTGAAATCAAAAAACCAATACATTTCATTTAAAGATTACTAAGTTGAAGCAATTTTTTAACCTCGGTTTTTGTTTTGTTGATTTAACAACAAATACTTAAAGGGAATTGAGCTTACGCTTTGAAGCTTTGAATCCAAGTTGCTTTAAAATAATATTATCTAAAACACTCCGACATTAGGAGAGTGTGATTAAAAAAATCTGTGGGCGGAGCTCTTTCCTTGTTCCATATTGCTTTCTAGCCCTTTCTTCCTCCCACAGTGGGGGCTATCCCTTTAGTTATAATATATCAAGTTACAGTTTAACTGTAATAGGGATCTACGACTAGATTCAAAAATTTTGTTATGACCGATGGTTTTGGTCCTCTGACGATTTAGTTGATTTATATGGACATTTATTGTTATTATGCTAAAGAATAATGTGATTATTGTTTTCCTGTAATTCATCAAAAAGACAAAAATTGTATTTGTGTTTTTTTTGCTTTTTTGTTTTATTGTTCAATATGCATTTGTTGTTTATCTTTTTCTTTTCATTTCTCTATTAGATGATACTAATTCCATCTACTGTGCAAACAATTAACAGTGTTGTATCTATATTTTATTTTTCTGTTTAGGAATGAAACTAATTTGGAATATATATCTATTATTATTCTGTCCATTGTTGGTGAAATCAAAAAACCAATAAATTTCATTTAAAGATTACTAAGTTGAAGCAATTTTTTAACCTCGGTTTTTGTTTTGTTGATTTAACAACAAATACTTAAAGGGAATTGAGCTTACGCTTTGAAGCTTTGAATCCAAGTTGCTTTAAAATAATATTATCTAAAACACTCCGACATTAGGAGAGTGTGATTAAAAAAATCTGTGGGCGGAGCTCTTTCCTTGTTCCATATTGCTTTCTAGCCCTTTCTTCCTCCCACAGTGGGGGCTATCCCTTTAGTTATAATATATCAAGTTACAGTTTAACTGTAATAGGGATCTACGACTAGATTCAAAAATTTTGTTATGACCGATGGTTTTGGTCCTCTGACGATTTAGTTGATTTATATGGACATTTATTGTTATTATGCTAAAGAATAATGTGATTATTGTTTTCCTGTAATTCATCAAAAAGACAAAAATTGTATTTGTGTTTTTTTTGCTTTTTTGTTTTATTGTTCAATATGCATTTGTTGTTTATCTTTTTCTTTTCATTTCTCTATTAGATGATACTAATTCCATCTACTGTGCAAACAATTAACAGTGTTGTATCTATATTTTATTTTTCTGTTTAGGAATGAAACTAATTTGGAATATATATCTATTATTATTCTGTCCATTGTTGGTGAAATCAAAAAACCAATAAATTTCATTTAAAGATTACTAAGTTGAAGCAATTTTTTAACCTCGGTTTTTGTTTTGTTGATTTAACAACAAATACTTAAAGGGAATTGAGCTTACGCTTTGAAGCTTTGAATCCAAGTTGCTTTAAAATAATATTATCTAAAACACTCCGACATTAGGAGAGTGTGATTAAAAAAATCTGTGGGCGGAGCTCTTTCCTTGTTCCATATTGCTTTCTAGCCCTTTCTTCCTCCCACAGTGGGGGCTATCCCTTTAGTTATAATATATCAAGTTACAGTTTAACTGTAATAGGGATCTACGACTAGATTCAAAAATTTTGTTATGACCGATGGTTTTGGTCCTCTGACGATTTAGTTGATTTATATGGACATTTATTGTTATTATGCTAAAGAATAATGTGATTATTGTTTTCCTGTAATTCATCAAAAAGACAAAAATTGTATTTGTGTTTTTTTTGCTTTTTTGTTTTATTGTTCAATATGCATTTGTTGTTTATCTTTTTCTTTTCATTTCTCTATTAGATGATACTAATTCCATCTACTGTGCAAACAATTAACAGTGTTGTATCTATATTTTATTTTTCTGTTTAGGAATGAAACTAATTTGGAATATATATCTATTATTATTCTGTCCATTGTTGGTGAAATCAAAAAACCAATAAATTTCATTTAAAGATTACTAAGTTGAAGCAATTTTTTAACCTCGGTTTTTGTTTTGTTGATTTAACAACAAATACTTAAAGGGAATTGAGCTTACGCTTTGAAGCTTTGAATCCAAGTTGCTTTAAAATAATATTATCTAAAACACTCCGACATTAGGAGAGTGTGATTAAAAAAATCTGTGGGCGGAGCTCTTTCCTTGTTCCATATTGCTTTCTAGCCCTTTCTTCCTCCCACAGTGGGGGCTATCCCTTTAGTTATAATATATCAAGTTACAGTTTAACTGTAATAGGGATCTACGACTAGATTCAAAAATTTTGTTATGACCGATGGTTTTGGTCCTCTGACGATTTAGTTGATTTATATGGACATTTATTGTTATTATGCTAAAGAATAATGTGATTATTGTTTTCCTGTAATTCATCAAAAAGACAAAAATTGTATTTGTGTTTTTTTTGCTTTTTTGTTTTATTGTTCAATATGCATTTGTTGTTTATCTTTTTCTTTTCATTTCTCTATTAGATGATACTAATTCCATCTACTGTGCAAACAATTAACAGTGTTGTATCTATATTTTATTTTTCTGTTTAGGAATGAAACTAATTTGGAATATATATCTATTATTATTCTGTCCATTGTTGGTGAAATCAAAAAACCAATAAATTTCATTTAAAGATTACTAAGTTGAAGCAATTTTTTAACCTCGGTTTTTGTTTTGTTGATTTAACAACAAATACTTAAAGGGAATTGAGCTTACGCTTTGAAGCTTTGAATCCAAGTTGCTTTAAAATAATATTATCTAAAACACTCCGACATTAGGAGAGTGTGATTAAAAAAATCTGTGGGCGGAGCTCTTTCCTTGTTCCATATTGCTTTCTAGCCCTTTCTTCCTCCCACAGTGGGGGCTATCCCTTTAGTTATAATATATCAAGTTACAGTTTAACTGTAATAGGGATCTACGACTAGATTCAAAAATTTTGTTATGACCGATGGTTTTGGTCCTCTGACGATTTAGTTGATTTATATGGACATTTATTGTTATTATGCTAAAGAATAATGTGATTATTGTTTTCCTGTAATTCATCAAAAAGACAAAAATTGTATTTGTGTTTTTTTTGCTTTTTTGTTTTATTGTTCAATATGCATTTGTTGTTTATCTTTTTCTTTTCATTTCTCTATTAGATGATACTAATTCCATCTACTGTGCAAACAATTAACAGTGTTGTATCTATATTTTATTTTTCTGTTTAGGAATGAAACTAATTTGGAATATATATCTATTATTATTCTGTCCATTGTTGGTGAAATCAAAAAACCAATAAATTTCATTTAAAGATTACTAAGTTGAAGCAATTTTTTAACCTCGGTTTTTGTTTTGTTGATTTAACAACAAATACTTAAAGGGAATTGAGCTTACGCTTTGAAGCTTTGAATCCAAGTTGCTTTAAAATAATATTATCTAAAACACTCCGACATTAGGAGAGTGTGATTAAAAAAATCTGTGGGCGGAGCTCTTTCCTTGTTCCATATTGCTTTCTAGCCCTTTCTTCCTCCCACAGTGGGGGCTATCCCTTTAGTTATAATATATCAAGTTACAGTTTAACTGTAATAGGGATCTACGACTAGATTCAAACATTTTGTTATGACCGATGGTTTTGGTCCTCTGACGATTTAGTTGATTTATATGGACATTTATTGTTATTATGCTAAAGAATAATGTGATTATTGTTTTCCTGTAATTCATCAAAAAGACAAAAATTGTATTTGTGTTTTTTTTGCTTTTTTGTTTTATTGTTCAATATGCATTTGTTGTTTATCTTTTTCTTTTCATTTCTCTATTAGATGATACTAATTCCATCTACTGTGCAAACAATTAACAGTGTTGTATCTATATTTTATTTTTCTGTTTAGGAATGAAACTAATTTGGAATATATATCTATTATTATTCTGTCCATTGTTGGTGAAATCAAAAAACCAATAAATTTCATTTAAAGATTACTAAGTTGAAGCAATTTTTTAACCTCGGTTTTTGTTTTGTTGATTTAACAACAAATACTTAAAGGGAATTGAGCTTACGCTTTGAAGCTTTGAATCCAAGTTGCTTTAAAATAATATTATCTAAAACACTCCGACATTAGGAGAGTGTGATTAAAAAAATCTGTGGGCGGAGCTCTTTCCTTGTTCCATATTGCTTTCTAGCCCTTTCTTCCTCCCACAGTGGGGGCTATCCCTTTAGTTATAATATATCAAGTTACAGTTTAACTGTAATAGGGATCTACGACTAGATTCAAAAATTTTGTTATGACCGATGGTTTTGGTCCTCTGACGATTTAGTTGATTTATATGGACATTTATTGTTATTATGCTAAAGAATAATGTGATTATTGTTTTCCTGTAATTCATCAAAAAGACAAAAATTGTATTTGTGTTTTTTTTGCTTTTTTGTTTTATTGTTCAATATGCATTTGTTGTTTATCTTTTTCTTTTCATTTCTCTATTAGATGATACTAATTCCATCTACTGTGCAAACAATTAACAGTGTTGTATCTATATTTTATTTTTCTGTTTAGGAATGAAACTAATTTGGAATATATATCTATTATTATTCTGTCCATTGTTGGTGAAATCAAAAAACCAATAAATTTCATTTAAAGATTACTAAGTTGAAGCAATTTTTTAACCTCGGTTTTTGTTTTGTTGATTTAACAACAAATACTTAAAGGGAATTGAGCTTACGCTTTGAAGCTTTGAATCCAAGTTGCTTTAAAATAATATTATCTAAAACACTCCGACATTAGGAGAGTGTGATTAAAAAAATCTGTGGGCGGAGCTCTTTCCTTGTTCCATATTGCTTTCTAGCCCTTTCTTCCTCCCACAGTGGGGGCTATCCCTTTAGTTATAATAAACAAGCCCATGAACAAACAGCCAAAAACCAACCTCTGCAGGTTAATGCGCAGTTTCACGTGCCAGCGTCACCCCAAGCATTGCAGGAATGCCTGGATATCACGGCAACCAGCGCAGACCTCAAAGACATGCTGTTCGAGTTGAAGCAGAAAATCCAGGGTAGCATGGACAAATTTACGGGATCAATAGTAGAACTTAATAATCATATCAAGGCAGTGGAAGGCCATCTAGAAGAGGTGGAACACACAGTCGCTGAACAGGTACATGAACAAGCTCTTCTCGCAGAAGAAAATGATCACATGGAGTAGCAGATTTTGGTGGGAAAACAAGAAGACGCTTGGCCGAATAACATTAGAATTCAAGGTATTTTGAGACAGGTGATGTATCAGGAGCTGGGCGTATATGTTAAGAAGTTGTTTTGACACATCCTTCACTCTTCCGCAGATGATGAGAGCATCGTAGATTGAACCCACAGAGTTTACATCTCATTACAGCAGAAAAACGAGCTGTTCGCAGATGTCTTAACGAGAGTTCATTTGTTCAGACACAAGGAGCAGATAATACAGGAAGCAAGGATGCAGAAAACTATCCTGTTCAAGGAAACGAAATTCATACTCCACCAAGACGTATCACAGACTACCCTGTTCAAACACCGGTGGTTGAACATGGTTACGTCATGGCTTAGAAAACAGAATATCGTCTACAAATCCCTGCAGACTGATTTTCCTATTCAAGGAAATAAAATGCAACATTTACAAGGAAGAAGAGGCAGCAGACCTGATGGCGTTGGAAGAGCCTAACCCAGAGACAGACATTGTGGAACAGCAGAAATCAAGAGAAGATCCCATGAGGAAAGGAGGAAAACCTTAGGGTTCGATGGCCAAAGGAAGGAGTTAACTTGAGAAATCCTCTGCTCGGAGCGGTAGTCGATCTAGAGAACTGACCACGGCCTAACAACTGAATTAAGGAGTGAGGAGAGGAAGCTTAAATTTGGCTACAGTCCAGATATTATTGGAGGGGCTAATCATTTCTCTTAACAGGGAGACTCTGGGGAAGAGCCTGATGTATGCAGCAGATTGCTTGATTGAATGGAGAACGGCTGGGCCATGATACAACCATAGATAATAGATTGGGGCATTTGAAAAGGGGGGAAGGGAAATGGAGGACAGGGCTCCACTCTGGGATAAGGGAATTTGCATGGTTTTTGTCTTCTTTTCTTCTTGTCTCTGGTATGGCCATTCAAGACATGATGTTAGGGCTCAGTAGACCAGAGTGATTAGGAGAGACTAATTGTTATGGTGTGTTTAAAATTACATTTAAATGTGTAACTCATTGCAAACTGTGAATAATAGACTTGCTAAATTTGCTGACACCCGGGGAAACCCTTTCGATCAAACGCAACACTTGGTCATTAACAAAAAGTGGCAAATTATAGACTCAATAACTGATCTGCCTGTAGGATCATGGAACGTCCAGGGTCTCAATTCTCCGGTGAAACGTAAGTCAATACGCAGAGGAATGAGGGAGTTAACTGGGGAATCGGGTTACTTTAAGAGACCCATCTGTTAAGCCAAAATGAGAAACAAGGTTTACCCATATGGCTGTTTCGCTAGTTCAGAGAAAAAGACAGAGGGGGTGGCTATTCTCTTCTCCCAGGATGTTAAGTTCAAGTCAAGGGAAAGTTACAAGTGTTCCCTATTATACTCATGACTGTTTATAGCTCAAATGACAACCAGGTTAAATTCCTTTTACACTTCACCCTGATAACACATTCATTTGCAGAAGGAGAGCTAATTGTAGGGGTGGACTTCAATTGTTTAGTGGACCCTTACATGGATAAAACCTCCTCGACATACCCAGAAAATGTAACAAACTTTAAAGCAATAATGAAACTACTGAGAGAGCTGGGACTAATTGAGACATGGTGGTTCCATCACCAGTGGAAAAAGACTACACGCTAGATATGTTCATAACCGCTTCCACACTAGAAATTGAACTAAAACTGATCTCAGACCACTCACCGGTCACATTAACATTACAAGGTATATCAGCCACGCCGCTAGCGGTTCAAAATGGCAATTAAATACTCTGGCAATGAGAGATAAGTTCATTACGCAAAACGTAAGAGAAGTAACTGTTAATTAATTTAAGGAAAACGATCAGGGCCCCATGAAACCCAGATTAATATGGGATGGGGTCAAAGTAGTATCTTATTTACCAGCCAGTTTTATTACACGAAAGGTGATAAAGCCAACAAACTATTGGTAGCAAAATTAAAACACATTAGAACACATAACCATATTAGGGGACTTAGGGACTCAAGAAGGGGAGTACATCTCAAGGAATCAGGGAAAATCCAAGTTATAGAATCATTTTTCAGCGATTTACTATGGGAAAAACAGGAGACTTTATTGGATCCCAGGACTTTCCTCAGCTCTGCAGGCCTCTCTAAACTCTTTGACTTGAGCAGAGACAGATTGGTAGTCCTGATTAGTCCCCAGGAAGTAGATAATGTAATTCGTAAGTTCCCGTCTAACAAAGTGCTGGGCCTCAATGGGTTTCCTAATTTGTTTTATAAAACATTCCATACCATGTTGAACCCCCCACCCCAACTAACAAAGGTGTTAAATTCCTTCATGTATACGGGTGGAATCTCTGAATCTATGGTGGAATATAGAACCACCCTCCTACTAAAACCTGGGAAAGATACAATGGACTGTAATTCCTATAGGCCCATTGCACTGCTTAACAGTGACTTGAGAATATTCACCAGCATCCTAGCTGACCATATTATGGAAATCGTGCCTAAATTAATAAATGCAGACCAGATGGGTTTCATTTGGGGCCACTCTACTTTTGATAATATCAGACATTCAATTAACTTAATCAACTGGTGCATCCAATTGAAACAAGAGGCAGTCCTCACCTCTCTTGTTGCAAATAAGGTAAATTGTCACGTTTTTGTGTGTGTTTAGTTCATAAAACATTTCACAATTAGAATAGCAATACATTTTATGCTAACATATAATCATATATAAAAATGTCTTACAAACATACAGTCAAATTCATCATTAATAAAATTATCACTACCTGGGTAAAGCTTTAACCATGTATGGGTTTGGGCAGAGATTCACAAAGATAATTCTTTCAAATTTCCAATTCTCCTTTTGCAAAAATGAAAGCTAATGGAAGTTCCAGCAATCCTATAAATATCATGAGAGTGGCCTGAGAGGGATACCCATTGTCTCTGTTAATATTCACCCTGCCCTCAAACCCCTTGCGCAAAGAATCAGAGAGGACAGCGCTATTACTGCAATTCATTGGAGGAAAACGCAACATAAAATCACATTATATGCAGATGATATTATTCTATATCTCGAAATGCCACCGCATCCATATCAAGGGCCATTGCCATAATAGAGGAGTTTGGGAAAATATCTCAATTAATTTTAGGAAATCATTGGGAGGAATATTAGTGAACCTAGTGAGACACTGAATACAATCAAACCCACTCCCAAAATTAGATGGGCTACAGACAAAATGGAATACCTTGGAAATTGCAGCAACTCTGTCCTACAACACCCGTTATAAAACCAACTCTTCAAACTTATTTAGAGAATTTGGGGAGGATCTCTTGGCTTGGCAGGATTACTGCAATGCAAATGTCCGTGATCCCCAAGTTGTTAATCAACTTCCATGCACTTCCATTAAAAATCCCCATGAACAGTATTAATCATCTACAGGGCAAACTGTTGGAATTCATATGGGGAAAAACACCCAAGCCAAAAGTAGCCAGGAAAACACTTCTTTGGTCACCATGGCAGGGGGACCGGAGAGCACCATCAGTCAAAAGGTATTTAATAGCAGCTCAAAATAGGCACACTCTTGGACTGGGTCGAGGGGTAGAAAATGAAACGGGTAACCATTGAACAAGAGGCCACATCAATACCTTTAGATAACTTACATTTCTTGTCACATCACGCCAGGCGACACGACACCTGCACGCCACCAAAACCTCCCTCTCGTACTGGGATAAGGGATTAACCATATTAAAGAAACCATTGGGATTGGGTTCGCTCTCGCCAGTCCTGTCTAACCAGGACTTTACTTCGGGTAATCACAGTCAGGCCTTCAAGGCATGGGTATCTACAGGCAAGCTTAGACTATGACAACTATATTAAAATTCATGATTACCCAAGTATAAAAAAAATAATAATAATAACCCAATTTGTTTGTTTACTTTTGTTTGTTAGGTCTTTTGACCTAATTATAGGTGTAAGTTTTTGCCTTCTTCCCTTTTGACCTACCTACCTGAACATGAGGAGCAGGGGTTGAGGGGCGTCCCCCGTTCCTCATCTTCAGGTATCTGCGGTCACAGAGGTTGCAGGGGTGTCCCCTGCATCCTTAAAAATGGAGGCAGGGGACAAAAATGGGTCAGGCCCCCGTTTTCAATGAACGGTCAAACGGGGGCCCAAGCAGTTTTACTGGGGGCAATCTGCCCGTGAACAAAACATTTGCGGGCAGATCACATGCATCCTTAAAATTCACTCCCATTAACATCCAAGGATTGTAAAAGAAAATTCACAGCAACTGAAGGGGAAAGATATAGGTACACACAACTAAGATATTGGATCACCCAGATGCTGGTGAAGACACGAGGCATAAGGAAACCCAGGAGCCTAGAACTAAGGCCCTCATTACGAGTTAGGCGGTATTCCAGCAGTGAATCTGGCAGGATGCCGACCAATGAAATTACCTTTACCGCCACTTGGTCCGACAGAATTACTGCCAGATTATAAGTGGCAGTGGCAGTGTTAATCCCCATTTGCATAGAGTTTATGGGACTCGATTGGGCCTTTTTGGCGGAATTACTGCCGGCGGAATTACCGGCACGGATTTACTGCTGCAGTAATTCTGCTGATTTTACTGTTTTCTGGCGGAAAGCGGGACGATTTACCTCCCTGCATGATACTGGAGGTAAATTCTCCACTCCAGGGCATACTCATACTATGGCAGTGCGTGAAAAGTGGCAGTAATCCTGTTACCGCAATTTTTTCCTGCACCGCCATAATTGTAATGAGCCCCTAAATTTGTTAGCAGGGATCACAGAAGGACAGATTCGATAAGCTGCTGGACCACACAGATGACATTTAAAATCAAACATACATGCAGAAGTGGGAGGAAGATCTGGGGACTGAACTACAGGAACCCTCTTGGAATCATATCTGGCAGAGAGCACATACATGCTCTAGGATTACTAATGTGAAGGAATGTGCGAACAAAATTATTTTCAGTTGGTAGATGTCACTGAGTAGGGTGCACAGGATTGATGGGAAGGTATCGGCAATGTGTTGGAGGGGTTCTGGGGAGAGAGTATAATTGGACATCTCTGGTGGTCATGCAGGGTATCACAAGTTTAATGGAAAGAAATACTGTCTCACATAAAGGATTTATTGAATATAACCCTCCATGGGACCCTACAGTAATAATTCTTGGGAATACGGATGAAGAAGGAGCATTCCCCCTGCAGGGGCCGATGGGCAGAAAGATCACCCACCTTCTCATGGCCACCAGACTGAATCTGGCATACTCATGGAAAGCATCGGCAGGCCCAAAAGTGGTGCAAATGGGTTAAAATATGCACCATGGTAAAAAACACCCAAGCCAAAAGTAGCCAGGAAAACACTTCTTCAGTCACCATGGCAGGGGGACCGGAGAGCACCATCAGTCAAAAGGTATTTAATAGCAGCGCAAAATAGGCACACTCTTTGACTGGGTCAAGGGGTAGAAAATGAAACGGGTAACCATTGAACAAGAGGCCACATCAATACCTTTAGATAACTTACATTTCTTGTCACATCACGCCAGGCGACACGACACCTGCACGCCACCAAAACCTCCCTCTCGTACTGGGATAAGGGATTAACCATATTAAAGAAACCATTGGGATTGGGTTGGCTCTCGCCAGTCCTGTCTAACCTGGACTTTACGCCGGGTAATCACAGTCAGGCCTTCAAGGCATGGGTATCTACAGGCAAGCTTAGACTACGACAACTATATTAAAATTCATGATTACCCAAGTATAAAAAAAATAATAATAATTACCCAATTTGTTTGTTTACTTTTGTTCGTTAGATCTTTTTGACCTAATTATAGGTGTACGTTTTTGCCTTCTTCCCTTTTGGCCTACCTACCTGAACATGAGGAGCGGGGGTTGAGGGGCGTCCCCCGTTCCTCATCTTCAGGTATCTGCGGTCACAGAGGTTGCAGGGGTGTCCCCTGCATCCTTAAAAATGGAGGCAGGGGACAAAAATGGATCAGGCCCCCGTTTTCAATGAACGGTCAAACGGGGGCCCAAACAGTTTTACTGGGGGCAATCTGCCCGTGAACAAAACGTTTGCGGGCAGATCACATGCATCCTTAAAATTCACTCCCATTAACATCCAAGGATTGTAAAAGAAAATTCACAGCAACTGAAGGGGAAAGATATAGGTACACACAACTAAGATATTGGATCACCCAGATGCTGGTGAAGACAAGAGGCATAAGGAAACCCAGGAGCCTAGAACTAAGGCCCTCATTACGAGTTGGGCGGTATTCCAGCAGTGAATCTGGCAGGATGCCGACCAATGGAATTACCTTTACCGCCACTTGGTCCGACAGAATTACTGCCAGATTATAAGTGACAGTGGCAGTGTTAATCCCCATTTGCATAGAGTTTATTGGACTCGATTGGGCCTTTTTGGCGGAATTACTGCCGGCGGAATTACCGGCACGGATTTACTGCTGCAGTAATTCTGCTGATTTTACTGTTTTCTGGCGGAAAGCGGGAGGATTTACCTCCCGCATGATGCTGGAGGTAAATTCTCCACTCCAGGGCCATACTCATACTATGGCAGGGCGTGAAAAGTGGCAGTAATCCTGTTACCGCAATTTTTTCCTGCACCGCCATAATTGTAATGAGCCCCTAAATTTGTTAGCAGGGATCACAGAAGGACAGATTCGATAAGCTGCTGGACCACACAGATGACATTTAAAATCAAACGTACATGCAGAAGTGGGAGGAAGATCTGGGGACTGAACTACAGGAACCCTCTTGGAATCATATCTGGCAGAGAGCACATACATGCTCTAGGATTACTAATGTGAAGGAATGTGCTAACAAAATTATTTTCAGTTGGTAGATGTCACTGAGTAGGGTGCACATGATTGATGGAAAGGTATCAGCAATGTGTTGGAGGGGTTCTGGGGAGAGAGTATAATTGGACATCTATGGTGGTCATGCAGGGTATCACAAGTTTAATGGAAAGAAATACTGTCTCACATAAAGGATTTATTGAATATAACCCTTCCATGGGACCCTACAGTAATAATTCTTGGGAATACGGATGAAGAAGGAGCGTGCCCCCTGCAGGGGGCGATGGGCAGAAAGATCACCCACCTTCTCATGGCCACCAGACTGAATCTGGCATACTCATGGAAAGCATCGGCAGGCCCAAAAGTGGTGCAAATGGGTTAGAATATGCACCATGGTAAAAATTACAGCCATTTTTGAATGACTCATTCCAAACCTTTTATGGAACATGGTATCAATTGATAAGATTGTTATGCTCTCCTGAACACTTAACCCACAAACCGATATTGCTGAAAAACGTTGATTTGGTCTAATTAGCCAATTCATTGACTTATGCCAAACAAGAGGCCATAGGGAGATGTCATGGACTGGATAGTGCACGCATTGTGGGATATAAATGGGGGTGTTCTTGGGTTATGTTCAGTTAGGTCAACAAATTAATACATTAGTGATTAATTGTTCTTTGTTAACTGTTTGTTTGTATTTTCCTTTTGATAATCATTATATGTTTGTATTGTTTATTACCCAAAGGAAAATCTAAATAAAGCATTAATAACACATTAATAGCTGATAAACAATAAAAAAAACCTGGTCTGTTTGTCAAATCTAACTAAAATGAAAAAACATGCACACATGAAGTCACGTAATAGAGCTATTAATGATATTGTTTGTTCTATTCTAATTCTAATAGAAGAATCTAATTTCTAAGCACAATCCAAGTCCATATATACATTGCCACTTACGGGCAAGTGTGTCAAAAGCATGTATTGACATCAGTAAATAAATTACACTGAAAAATACATTTACTAGATGTTTCACTTTAATAATGGGTTTCCCCTGTGTCTTGTTTCTAGCATATGCATGTTAATGAAATGCCAGTTTGAGTGAGCTGTGTTATCATTTTAGAACACACAGAATATAAATGTGCCCATGCGATATATCCATCCAAGATTAGGATTTTCAAATGATTTGGGTTTATTTAGTTAGTATTTAGTTAGTCCTCTCACTTCAACACAATATCATTGGCCAAAATGTAATATTCATTGGGAAGTGTATGAATTCTACAGAAATAAAATGCTAAACTCCCTTCCATCACAATCTGTCGTTTTAAATACCTATGGGTTTCACAGGTATTGGTTTATAAATTCTCTGTTAGGCTATGGAGGATAGCCACCGATTCACAGCCTAAGGTGTTGACTATGCCTGTTAAAGCTGCAGGATACACTTTGTTTAGCTATCATTTACAAAATGATGCACTCGGTTTTGGGAAATGCTCCCTGTTTTACACTACACAGACAGCACATAGAAAGGCAAAATACAGAATAATGCTATCTTTTCTGAAATAAATCAAATTTCACTTGGCTTCAAATATACTGAGAAAGCACTGTTGATTTTCACACTAAAATGACAAAATATTCTATTGGAATGAGCTCTGCCTAGTGGAAACCACCTCACCATTCCTCTCACTCCTAGAATTTAGCAGATATATGGTCCTAGGCTGCCTCTGTCTAATTGGATTGGAGTAATTTGTAATACTTGATTTTAAATAATTATTTAAGGTACTGAGTCAGGATAGACCCTAAAGTGTTTTCAAAGAAAGTCCCAGTAAGTTAGCCCTATTCCGGTCCCACTCTCCTTTCTCGTGGGAACCAGGTCTGTCTCATGTAAATCATTTTCAGGCTGCCTCATTGACAAAGCCTTGTTATCTCTAGATATTATCCATCCATTTGTAACAAGTGTTCTTCTCTGCAGCTTTTCATTCCAGAGTCCCCCCATATGCATTTTTACTTTTATAATGGTCATTTTTCACACACTATGTCATCATTATTTCTGAGATTTTTGATTGGTCAATGTTTCCTTTGGCTTGCTTAATAGGTAGGCACTCCCTGAGCTTACAGCACTTAATCTTCATTGGTTGATCATATTGTGAACATATGTGAAAAGGCAGGGGCTTCCTGCTCTTATATTTTTGAAGGCAAAACCATTGTTTCCCACATTTCATCATAGCAACATAGCACATTAATGGAATATGGAATTCTGTATTTCCCTGCTCCTCGTGAATGCTGGGGAATGTGACATGTATAGGTGCAATACAATCAGCATTTTTTATTAATGTTTCTGATTTTAATAATTATTCATTAATTATCCTAGAAATGAGTTTCATTTGCTAGTGTCCTCCGGGCCAAGGTACCTGCTCACCCTGCCACCCTCCTGCACTGCCTCCGGGCCACCCCTTGCGCTGGGGTCTGTATCTGTACCCATACAGACCCCACCCCCTTTCTTTTCTTCTGCACTTATCAGACATATCCTGTCTGCCATACCCAACATTTGCCACTTGCTGGCTGCACTACCTCTGTACATTGCCTTTATTATTTATTTTATTTATTTATTATTATCTGTTTCTCCTCTGTTCCGCACTTTCCACTTCTTCCCTCTTCCATGCACTTCTCCCCTTTTCCCTTTCCCATGCACTTGCGTGTTCTCAATGTCACTGGGCCTAGTAAGATTGTTGTTTTTTTCTCCCCTGTTCCCCTCCCTTGCCTTGTCGTGCTCTGAAACACTTGTGTACAAGCACAATATAAATAAAATATCAATTCAATTCAAGTGTATGATCTCATGGTAGTTGCACCTTTTGTTTTGACTGTAAGTCCTATGGTTGTGGATGTATATTCAAAACCTTTTTTATATGCATTACTGAGACATGGTTACATCTTTGAGTTGCATTTCTTTAAATTGTGAAACTGTTGTGCTAGCATCATGAGTCATGTAAACAGCGCTCAGAGGGACCATTGTTTAAGTTACTATGTATTGGGTATCTAGTTGGTTTTATTGCCTTAACTGATGTCAAGAGATGGCACTTTAAGCTCATTCTGGCACTTTGAAGCTGGGAGTTTGGAAAACAGCACTCTGAGGTCAGTTCAGATTGTTTAACTTTGCAAAATACTATGGATTCAGCCGTCCTGACATTTAAATATTTGTTTTTAACAATATTTTCTCCACTCATGTGTAGCAGGAAACAAAATGTTTTTATATGGAAAAAGATTTTTTTCGTGTTTTCGCCTTATAACTCAGGATGCTCTTGTGTGGGAATCTCTGCACCCTTTGTCGTGTGCTGTCTCTCAGATGAGCAGGTTACTACCTGCATCCCACAGGTGCACCTTTTTTGTGGAAATTAAAAGAAACATACATACATGAATAAAGCAAGTCATTATTCTGGCGCCTCTCACTTTAAATTCAGCTAGTCTCCATGGGCCAGATTCTCAAAATTTTGACCGCATCTCCTCACTTGCACCAAAAAATAGCTGCTCAATTCAAAAAGGGCATCTGAATGTGTGCATCTTAGGTGTGCTAATTCAGATGCCCTTTTCACCTACCTTTGCACTTTGTGCAACTAAGTGACTCTTTCTGTGCTTTTAAAAGTGCATCCGAATTTTGAAATCGAATGGACATTTTATTACACAGAAATGAGAGTCATCCCCATGCTACTTTTGAAATAGGGACAGGGGCAAATCATGACAGGGTAATTTCAGACCCTGTCATGATTATCTTAAGTGTGATAGCCGTGGTTTAAACCGTGACTGTCACATTTGCCTTTCCACCCCCTAAACAGGGATGGAAATGTTTTCTTAATTTTTTTAGCATTCAGTGAAATGTGCTCCCAGTATCCATGTGATTGCTGCAGCATGTCAAAATGTATGCAAGAAAAGAGAAAAAAAAAGAAAAGGGAAAGGAGCCCCACCAACTGCACCACGAATACCATAGCTACCAAAGCAACCCAATGTGCACATCAATCATAAAGAGCCAGAAACGGACCCCATAACTTCAAATAATCCTCATCTTTATCCTTATTATGAAATGCAATCTTATCATATTGTGCTAAAATATGCAATTCCGTCAGCCAATCATCAACATTAGGTTTTTTCCTCATTTTCCAAACCCTGAGAATTAACTTAATCGCCGCCATTATGGCCCTGTCAATCCAGCAAGAATGTCTCCTAGCTCTACCACCTCTATCTTTACGGGAAAGTAAAATAATATTAACTGCCGACCTCTGCAAAACCATGCCAAAAATCAAATCAATCCTATCAATTACTGCCGTCCAAAACCTTTCTTCCCTTTTTTGGTGTCCTTCGTGTTGTTTTTGTGTTTGTGTTGTCTTTTAGGTATTACTGTTATTTGTTGATTGTGTTTCACTAGGATTGCTCTTTTTATGGTCTGAACTGTTTATGATGCTTTTGTTATTCTGTATATTGTATTCTATTTGATGAATGTAGAACATTGGTACTTTTACTAATGTTATTTATGTTTTATGAAAATTAATAAAGTGTTTTTGAAAAAAAAAGAATGTATGCAGGAGAGCTGGACAGAAAATCTGTGTGCCAATGTACGGCTCGTCTGAAATTCTCAGGTCACCTGTGAGAATAAGGTGACCTGAGCAGTTCAGAAAGTAGCACAAATGGAAGAGGTGCATTCTCTTCAGTCATTTCATTTGAACTACTCCTTTAGAACCTGTCCCCATATCTCCTTTATTCTCGCCTTGAAAGAACACTAAGAATAGTGCAAAACACATGATGGCAACATAAAATAAAAAATACAAAAGCATGAGCTGCAGATTAAGGCATGCCAACTGTACAAAATCCTAGTTGAAACATAACAACGGGAAGGCCATATCTGCTATCCCACAGGGATTTGCCCTCATATCTATGGTTTTCAAGGTTGATGGAAAAGGACTACTGGCTAAAATGTCAGAGGGCAGAGTGGATAGGGGTGGAGGTGGGCATGGGGGGCCCCACACATCCCACAGGTTCGTGCTGATAAAAATGCTTCTTTGCTGCACATTAATAGCTTCCGGCCAACCCCTTTGGACTGGCATCTCATCACCATGGAGGAAAGGGAAAAGGATGTAGGAGTATGTTATATAAGTGGTCTTCAAATTGTGGGGTTTATCCCTGACCGAGCTCAGTGGCATTTCCAGTAGGTGAGCTATGGACTAGGAGTACAGTATTCACTGTGGTAAGTATCTATTTCCTTTTCACATTTAAACACAATGGCATATAAATGTTTTGCCAATGCCTATTCTCGAATTCAGGGGAAGCTAAAAAAATCTAAACTAAGTTAAATATTGAAATGGTGTTCAGGTACACATTTTCCCTGCTACCAATCTTAATAGGGGTGGGAGATGAAATGTATTGGCTTTTTTGAAAATCATCATGAACTTCTTGCATTTATTTAGTTGTTTAATAATTTACTTGAACATTTATATAGCGTGCAAAACCCAGAGGTTTCTAGGCGCTTAATCTTACGAATTTGGTTACAGGCATAGAGTTCAGCTTGTACAGTGAAAGGTTACAGAGGCAGGGTGCAATGCAGAAGGGAGGTTAACAATTTATCTTACATTTTTATCATACAGTATTATACAGTGTCATACATTATTTATAGAGTTTGCACAATTTACACAGTTTACACAAATTACACAGATCAGCAGGCCCTCATTGGTTGCGAGATTTACAGGAATTCCATGTTTCTACATATGGAGTCCTATGCTCGGTGAGGGGTCCTAAACTAGAGGGTCGTAAGGTAAGTGACAGTTAGTTTGTATCTTTTTTGAACAACCAAGTTTTAAGGCTTTTGTGGAAGGACCACAAGGATGTGTCAGATCTCAGAGATGATCGCAAGGTGTTCCAGAGATTGGCGGCGATCACTGGAAGCTGGTGCCGCCAGCTTTCTGTCTCCTAAATCTCGGTGTAGTGATTTGGCTGGTGTATGAGGAGAAGGTAGGTCTATTGGATTGGATTTTGGCAATTCAATTGCTGAAGTATACTGGGTCATTGTTCGGTAGGCATTTGTGAGTGAGCAAGAGGATTTTGAATTTGATTCTGTCTCGTCCCGGGAACCAGTGGATGTTGCGTCTCATTGATGAGATATGTTCATGTTTGGGTATGTCAAGTGCTGCTCTGATTGCATTGTTTTGCACGACTTGAAGTTTGCTAATGTTTTTTGCATTGGAGCCTGCAAAGAGCAAGTTGCAATAATCGATCCTAGAGAGGATCAATGCTCTTGCCAGAGTAATGCAGTTGTCAGGTGAGAGGAAGGGTCTGCTAGCTCTAATTAGTTTCGACGTATAAGCTGCAGAGGAGACAGTGGCATTTACCTGTTTTGTTAAGGAGAGTGTTAGTCGATGTAGACACCGTCTCAGTACAGAACTAGGCCTCAGAGCACATACAGTCACTTTTCAGCTGACCCGGCTTGCCTAACTGGAACAAAGAGACTTTCCAATTTACTGTTATTGGACACATTAAAAGGGTTGAGTGTCACACAGGTGAGACGAGGAGGAGCTGACTATGGTTTGTCAGGAGTCAAGAAACATTCTGACCTGTTTATCTTAGCCCAATGATCCTCCTCACCCCAACTTCCAATACAGTCACATCAACCATCGAGATTGCGTAGTGCTATCTTTCACAGTTTATGCATTAAAGCATCTAGTGAGAAGTCTGAGGTCTAATCAGACCCTGTTGCATTCTGTCTGGAAGCATGTCACTGTACATTTAGCACACATCAACTTCACATAAAGAAAATAATAAAGTTTGATGAATGTTTCTCAATAAGCAATTGATTACCCTTACTATTAATCATGTTCAGTTATGACTTTACTACTTCATTTTTTGAGTTGTTGACGTGTCTAAATGTTTTTGAAACATTAATTCTATTTCACCAAATTACTTCATTTTTCTGTTGTACATTTATAGTTTGCATTGTTGAATATGACTAAGACTAGTTTTAGAAGCAGTTCTTGTGCTGATGCTATGACAGGTGAACAATATTCTGACTACAGTTTCTATTACCTGTTTAGTCTTATAACCCTTTGATGTCATTTTAGGTAGAAGTGAATTCAGTAATCCAACCACTGCCTTACTCAAAGCATGGACTCTGCATTCAGGACACTGGTGCAATGTACGTAATTAATACGCCTGCAGGGGTCAGTATTAAATGGGCCCATGTCACTGGAATTATAGACATACAATACGGCTTGCATTCCAACACATCTACTAAGACAGAAGGACTTTGTGGTAAGAAAAGATCGCTCCTTAAGTAATCCTTGGATGTTGTTTTTCTTGGGCAATTTTACATAAATGTATATTGTTTAAAATTGAATAGGTGCAGGCCTAATTGGTTTATTGACCTAATGTTTCACATTTGAAACAATATGCAAGTGGCTTTGCTTGTAGTCACGTGCCACTTAGCTTGCCATTGTTACACAACGACTTTGGAATATTTCTCATAATGCTCCTATCCCCTCGCCTCATGCTTCACTGAATGTGTGGAGAAATGTGAATCTGAAAGAAAAATAACTGAAACATGCTATTTGCACAATGCTTCTTGGAAGCGAAATTGAGCTGTACATATTCACACCCCGAATGCTAAAATCAATTCAGGCTTTAAGGATGATCAACAAATATGATTTAAATTGATACGATATTATGTGTTCTCCGGTATAGAGTGTTAATAATGAAAAATAAATAACAACAATATTTTTCAGTGACACCTAAATAACAAAATAAATGTTTAATTTCTTAGTAAAAGTATATATGGAGGGTGGGGTAAGGGATTTAAAGGGTGGGGTAGTTTGGGGGGTAAAAAAGCTGTAGAAACTGGGGGTTTGGAGGGGACCCTCCAAATTAAAAAAGAGAAAAAAAGACATGTTTTTGTTATTTAGGTGTCACTGAAAAAGTTGTAGTTATTTTTGTTGCTGTATAAACACATGGAACCGTGTTCTCCTACATAAGCATAGTGGATAACCTAATAACCTGATTATATTTCAATAGCAATCTCCCACAGATTCTTCATCCTTATAGATCATCCGCTTAGCATCAAAGTAAGTCACAAACATTTAAATAGGGGGCGTATTACGGCTCAATGTAAACTGCCTGATTACTTCATGCCTCGACTGTACCACTCCTCGACTCTGGACGTGACATCAGCATTCGTACATATAGCATGCACTACACCCACATACCTGTGGTGTGTTGACCGTGACAATTGGGAGGATGGTGCGAGGTGAGGAGGCCCTGAAATCCACTTGTCTGGCAGGGAGTACTCTGTGACAACCGGTCCCGTGCCTGGAGGGCTACCTCCTTCTCCACGAGAGATACTAGAAGAGAGGAGCATCCAACATATGAACGTGTCCTCGTAGCAAGTCCCTAGCAATGGGACACGTTGATGGTTTGCATGGGAGCTGGTTTCTATGGTTGGAGCCAAGCTTTGCCCAAGCTAGTAGAAGTTGCTGGACATTGTGCAACGGACGACCAGGAGACAGGCTTTCTTGCTCCACAACCTGGGCACTGAACGATGCAATGTTTTCAATGGCCTGCTGGAACTTGAAGGAATTGATGCTGGTGACTTGGGATGATTTTGCCGTGCCCATTAGAAAACTGCAAGAGCATTACTAGCGCAGGAAGAATGTGACCTTTGAATGCCACAAGTTTTTTCAGAGGCATCAGGAATCTCTGGAGCCGGTCGAGAGTTAAGTGGCAGTAATACGTTCCTTGTGTCACACTTGCGAGTTTGCTGCCTTGACAAACTCACTGATCATAGATCAGTTGGTAAGGTGTACTAATAGTGTTAAAGTGCAGGAGAAGCTGTTAGTCAAGGATCTCTCCTTGGAACAGGCTGGGGTTTTGAAGGGAAGCATAGAGCAGGCAGCTCACTCTATGAAAAACATGAAGGTTGAGAGGCTGAGCAGCGATGTGTGTGCTGTCACGAGTAAGAGAGTGAACAAAGGGGGCAAATAAATTAAGTGCTTCAAGTGTGGCAGTCCCAGCCATTTGTCATCCAGCCTGTTCTGCCGGCGCAGAACGCACATTGTATCAAATGCAAACACAGAGGGCACTTTGCCCATGTCTGCAAAGAGGGAGCAGTAAATGCTGTAGAGCAGGTGACATCTAGGGCGGAACAGGAGGTGGCCCAATTGTCACAAACCGAGATTACTGGAGGGAGTGCCCGACATGTATTTGAGATCTCTGCAGTTAATGGGGGCAAGAAGGGCCCTTTGGACAATTTAATTGTCAATGTAAAGTGTTATCCATGAAAGTGGACAGTGCTTTTCTTTGGACAATTGTCTCTGGAGAGACCTTCACAAATGTCTTGGGAGGAATGGTACAAAATCTCATCGAACATGACATTCAGCCGAATGGATACTGTGAGGTTGAAATTGAAATGTTAGGCAAATTCAAAGCTATAATTGAGTACAAAGGACGGCGTTGTCCTGCTGAAGTGTATATGGGAAAGAAAGGATCGTCCCTTCTAGGGTAGGACGAACAAGCAAACATCAGTATCTGCATACATACTAACCTGGAGGAGCCAGTCCGTATTGCGGAAATACAAGACAAGTGGGCTAGAGAGTTTCAAGAAGTTTTCTCTGAGGATCTGGGGAACTAAGAGATTTTGAACATCTCATCAGAGTGAAGAATAATGCCATCATGGCGCAGTGGATACAGGAAATCTTTCAGTTTAGGTTGCACATGATAAGAACAGCGATATACATACAGTAACATATATACATAGGAATATACATACAGGAATATACAAAAACAAGTATACAGTCATAACGGTGCAGTTAGAAGTAACTACAGAAATGTTGTGGAACAACAGTGAGGGCGAAGTTTCAGTAGCAGCTATTTACAGTGCAGATATGCCTTTGCATTAGAAATCATTGTCTTTTAGCCATTTAATCAGATTCTGTCTGAAGTTCGGGTATGTTTGGTCAGCTCTTAAGTGTGTGGGTTCCACAGCTGTGATGCTTGACTGGGAAGCTATTGCCCCCGATTGTAAACAGTTTGAATCTAGGGATGGCCAGACAGTTAGTATGGACTGTTCTAGTGGGCCTATTGGTGGGTTTTCTCTTGGGTCTCTCTCAGTAGGATAGTGTGGTGCAGCATTATTCAGACATTTATCGGTAAGTGAGGCAGCTTTCAATCGAATTGTGTCATGGGTAGAAAGCCAGTTATTTTGTCTCCTTACCTCTGATATATGTTCTTTCCTAGGAATGCCCGAGGCAGCTCTGAGAGCATTACTTTGGAGCGTCTGTATTCTCTTGATAATGTACTTATTTGCACCACTGTACAGGGCATTACAGTAGTCCAGTTTGGACAGGATTAGGGCTCTAGCCAGGATGAGGCAACTATTCTTAGATAGGAAAGGTTTGCCAGTTCTGATTAATTTGCATGTATATGCAGTAGCCGAGGCCATGGCATTTACTTGTTTAGTGAAGGTGAGGGTGGAGTCAAGGTAGAGACCTAGGGTTTTCACCTCGCTGGCCACCTTGATGGGATTTGCCATCAATGTTAAATGATGTGTATTTGGGGCTGAGTTTGTTAAGGTTTGATGTGGTGCCCAGGATGATTAGCTCGGTTTTGTCATCATTCAGGCATAGCCTGTCGGCGGCCATCCATGCCCGGATGATAAGGTAGACTTTGTTTACCAAGGCCAAATCTTGTCATGATCCCCAGTATGTGGTAGGAGAATCTGGGTATCATCTGCATAGTTAGCGTAGGTGATACCGAGAAGATCCAGATCATCGAAAAGGTGCTTGGTAAAAATGCAGAAGGACATCATTGAAAGAGTTGAAGGTACTGAATGGGTGCCCCAAGTGGGTTTGGCTGCGAAGAGCAATGTAATCCTGAGACTATGTGTGGACCTCAGGGATCTGAATAGAAATATTTTCATGGACCGTCACCCATTACCTGCAATATTGCAGGTGTTTGCTATGCTGGGGGACGCCTGACTTTCCGGGCCACTGGATTCTTCATGAGCCGGTGGCACCGGGAAGTCAGGCGATGGTAAATTATTACGGGTCCGGCGGCAACCCACCAGTAGCACCGGCAAGTTTACCGTTGGACCCGTAAAGAGGCCCATTGTATTGGTTCATGCTAGCTCAATCGAGGAACATGATGACATTTTGAGAGAGGTGTTGTGCAGTTTGAGAGAGGCAGGGCTTATAGTCCAGTGAAGCAAATGCAAAATTGGTGTGGGAAATGTGTAATACCTAGGACGTTGTATTTCCTCTGGGGGTATTGTTCCGAAGAACACAGTTTAGCTGTGGTGATTAGTCTTGCTACAGAACCTAAAGATAAAGAACAGTTAAGATCTTTCCTGGGGTTATCTGAGTACTATCATAAATGTGTACAAAACGTTGCAGTAATAGCAACGCCTCTCAGGTCATTGCTCAAAAAAGGGGTAAAATATGTGTGGTTGGATGAATGCTAGTTTGTCGTTTGAGAAGATAAAGGAGAATATTGCTAATGCCCCTTCTCTCGGAAAATGTTGTTCCAAGAGCAAGACATACCAGACGGTGGATGCTAGTGTATTAGGCTTGGGAGCATCATTAACACAGTGATGGCAGGGGGCGGAATGTGTGGTAGCATTTGCTTCCGTGCAGAGGGCAATTACTTGGTAGTAGAGAGAGAGGCAGTGGCTGTGTACTGGACAGTTTTGGATTTTAAGTGTTTCCTTTGGGGTCAGCGTTTTATCGTCAGGATAGACCACAAACCTTTATTACAAAAGATGTTGGCTATGGGGTGGAGCAATGGCTCACCCAGGGTTTTGAAGTGGCTGTTGAGTCTCCAGGGGTATGATTTTTGTGTGTGTTATTTACCTGGAAAAAAGAATTCTGTAGCATATTGTTTGTCGATGTTACCAGTTGGGCCCTATGTAGGAGAATAGTTTTTAGTGGAGAAGAACTGGTAGTAGCCAACATTGAACAAGGAGCGATCAATGAAGCAGAATGTGAACGTGAAGCTTCAGAAGATGCTGTTTTGCAATCTGCTGTGGAATGCACA
The DNA here is from genome assembly GCF_040938575.1 of Ambystoma mexicanum. Classification (NCBI taxonomy): domain Eukaryota; kingdom Metazoa; phylum Chordata; class Amphibia; order Caudata; family Ambystomatidae; genus Ambystoma; species Ambystoma mexicanum. Next base: position 849,286,734 of record NC_090936.1, on the reverse strand, counting down.
GTCATTGGGTGGCCTGACAGGAAATTATTTGAAAGGAAGTTCAAGCCTTATTTTTAGGTCAGGGATGAATTGTCCCTATTGGGGGCGAGACTTTGGAGATGGACTAAGTTTGTGCATGTGAAGAGTATTAGAGGAAAACTATTAGACTTAGCTCACCAAGGACATTTGGGTGTGAATGTAACTAAAAGAACATTGCGTCAGAGCTATGGGTGGCCAATAATGGATGCTTGATAAGTAGGAGATTGTGTGGAATGCTTCATGAGTGACAAAAGTGAGGTGATTTGTGAGACACCCTCATTCCCATCAAAATTCCAACTCATCCTTGGCATAAAGTTGCAGTGGACGTCATAGGCCCAATTCAAGGATTGGGGATAAGTAGAAATACCTGTTCATTTTGCTGAACTACCACTCATAGTAGGTGGAGTGGGAGGTTGTGAGAGAAGCTACCACAATAGAATTGATCAAGTTTCTTGAGAAGGTGTTTTTCAGGAAAGGATTCCCAAGGGTGTTGGTGACTGACAACAGTGTTCAGTTCGCTTCCAAATGATGAAGACATTTTTTGATGAATACTCCACATCACATGTGCGTACTGCAGTGTATCATCCCAGGGTAAATGGGTTTGTGGAATGCGTGAATAGATTCCTTAAAGAGGATATTCAGTTGGCGTTGAGATCTGGTCTAGCCTGGCAGGTCTTGTTGGTACAAATGGTATGGGGATATTGTACCACTCCACACTCAGTCACAAAGGTATCCCCTTTGTATCTTTGAAAGGTCGTTAGCCCGGTACTAAGTTATGTCCCGGGCGGATGGGTTCAGCAGTCCCTTTATTGGTGGGCCGCAAGGAAATTATGAAGGTGGTGCAACAGGGGCAGAAGCATTATAGAAGGGTGATTGACGACAGCCATGATGTGCAGGACCGTGCGTGCACAGTTGATGATCTAGTTTTGGTGGAGAATCCCAGATTGGGAATCAAATGTCTTGAAAGTAAATTCTCGGGTCCAAAGAACATAACTGCATTAGGAAATTGAGTGGTTATTGCAGAAGGTGGTGAAGTATGGTCAATGGGCAGATTGGCACACTATAAAAAGGGGGGTCTGAGTAGTGATGCTGCCGTGAGGAGGGCAAGTGGTCTGGTGGAGGAGGAAGGAACCAGTGGTGCCAGAGGGATGGAAAGTATGCGTGGTGTCAGTGTGAGTGAGAGAGTGAGGAAGGTTCTGGTTCGCCTGAAAGATTTTGTGTGATGAACCTGGATTTCCTGCTATTGAATCACAGGACACCATGTTAATGTACCTGGATTGGGATTTGTTTTTGTTATTTTAATTACCCTTTCAAAAAAATGTTTTCCCTTATTTTGTCCTCTCTGTTTTTAGGGGGGAAGATATGTTGGGTTCCATGTGCGTTCAGCATTCTTGATTGGAACTCTGATGTTTAGAATTAGTTCAACTATTTTGGAATTGTTTGACTTGTTTGAGTTATGATTCCCTGATCCTAGCAGCAGGCGCTGTGCCCCGCAGGCATAATAAAGAGTTACTCACTTACCATCAGAATGGTGATCTCTTCAATTAACCTGAGGAACAATTTCAAAATATGTTTATGGATAACATGAGTTAAAACAAATTCGGCTTCAGTGCGTTTTTTAACTGCCACCTGACCAGTGGGCTAATGTAAAGCATTTACAGCACTGGGTGTAATGTCATTTTTCTCCACTTTGTCATTCTGGCACTGGCGGTGAATGAGGGTGAAAAGCCTAACTACTAGGCTTGATGTGAAAAGCCTGACAATCCTGCTGGATTACGAGCTCCCATTATTTCCACCACAGGGTGAAACGTGTCCGGAGTGATCTCTGATGTACGCGCTTGTGCTGAGCAGAGATCTGCTGTTGCAGCTACCATGACATGGATGGTGGCCTCCATTGCTCCATTGTTTCCTTGCTTTCTTTTTTTGTTCAGGAAAAGCAGGTACAGTCTATAGAAATCAGCCTGTTGCACAGGATCTCAACACTTATGCCCAGCCCACAGATGGACTTGAGGATTCCCTGCACAGTACAGGACGGAACTACATGCAGACACAATGGCCTCCACGTTTCCTTGAGTGAGGAGGCGGGGGGTCCTTTACTAGGCAGGGAATCCTATCAGAACGATGTGAATGCAGAGAAAGGCACCAGATACCCTTTCCCATGATTTCTTCTCTCCATGTCTGCTCTGTTAAAGATGGGATTTCAGGTGAATTAAAGAGTCCTACTGTGACTGGGGTGCATGTAGAACATGTACATATGAATAAGACTCCTTCTTCACAAACAATACAATTGACAGTGAAAACTGATTGAAATTCTCTGACGTCTAAAAAATGAGCCAAAGTGTGTTATTTGCAAGCAAACAAGCTGTGATTCATCCTTGTATTAAAATGGACTGTTTATGGCAGATTCATTTTGAAAACCTTAGCCGCTCTTTACTTATGCAGGATAAAGAAAGATGCATGTTGGTTCAGTGTTACCCAGGAATCTTGCTTTGTACGTTGAAACATCTGGACTGAGGTAGTGGATTTAAATTATAATCAATTTAAAATCACAAAGTGAGTTCAGAAGCAGTGATTTCGTTACCAAAGCCTAATATATAATGATATATTTACCATTATACTTATCATGTTGTTTTGTGTATCACATCACAGGTCCTCACAGTTACCCAATCTCGTGTCGCTCTTGTCTCACTAAAGTGTATTTTGACCTTCTAAACATTGCATTAACCATAAAACCATTTGCAGGTATTTGCAATGGTGATCCTAAAGATGATCTCAAAATGCAAAACAGGACAATAATTACAAACATAGAAGACATCGAAGCACTAATTAAAAGCTGGGAGATTGAGAAATCGGGCGATGCAACCACCAGGAGACCAATAAGAAACTGTACTGAGGATAACTGTACTTACTGCATGGAGTTACTGAACAGAAGGACGTTTGCCCCATGTCATAATAAAGTAAGTTCAAGAGAACCCCAAATGCAAGACTGTGTATTAATCTGATGAGATAGCAACATTTTCTTTACATTTGGTATTGACTTGACATTTTTAGGCAAGCATCTTTCATTTTGCTAACACATACTCATTGGAGGAGTGTAATCTAAAGAAATTGTTATATATTACACTTTCCACATTTACATGATACTATGTACTTAAAGACAGGAAATGGCTGATTTTGTAAGTAAATAAGATGAATGTTTGTTTGGGTGTTAGGGCATTTTGCATGGCTGTACTTTCCACTTTTTTTATTCTTGTATTTATTGAACTATCTAAAAAAGTAAGCAACTCCTTAATACATCTAACAATGTCCTTTCACATCAAAATGGATACCCCCAGTAATTCCTGTCACTTGCAAAACAGAGACCAAGCATCATCAATACCCTCTATGCGAATTTCCTAGCAAACATAGACAGATGTGGAACGTCTGTAACAGAATACGAGCAGTAGTTGTAGCCAATTCTCTATATGTGTCCTCTTACACATTGGTTACAGCAGTACTTTGCACTTTTTAAAGCATTATTTGTATATTTACCAAGAATATGTGTTCATATAAAGAAGTATGTTTAAATATCGATTAATCAATATGGACCAATGCTAGAAAGCCTGCAGTGCGGGTTGCATTCCGTTCCTGTAGCTTAATGGCTAGAGAAACATTCAATTGTGCTGTTTGGGCATTTATCATTAATTTGTTTTTTGTTAAAAATAATGTCACTGACACTTGAAAATCCCCACGGTCAGCGGCCTATGCCAAAATGCTAGAAATGATAAAATTCCAATGCATTTCAGACATGTTCATCGTCAGGGCTAATAGCTATACATAAATTATGTGAATGTTACCAACTGGTCACCAGGACCATGCACAAATAGTTAAGTCATATGTCAGCATAATGTTACAGACAATATCAGCAAATTCAGAGCCCATACACATCTCCCTGTGACATATATGTGCATAGATCGTTACAGCCCCCATCACCGGCATTACATGGTTTGGTATAAGATCGAAAAATGTTTATGCTGCACATAATCATCACATGGTTCAATTCAATTAGTGCATGCACATAAGTCATCATTGTTATTTACAATGAAAAAGATATATGTGTTAGGTTTAGGCGATCCCTTATCTCCACACTGGTGTGAGATAACGGTATCACCAAAGGAATCGACCAAACCTAATGAGGTGCATATATAAGAACGTCAGTGCAATTTTGTGCAGTATTAGAGAAGACGATGAAGGATTTATCCTGAGACGTGTGTGCTCACTTATTCCGATTTGAGAAGAATTGGAAGCCCAACTTTAAATGTTTCTAAACATAGCTTTGAAAATGACCCATGGTCGAAACATGTGTCGGTTGCAACCAGTCCACTGCTACATTTTCTTTCTGATTAAACAATGTTATTGAGATAACTTTAATATATTATTGAATTGTCTATTTATCAAACATTGGCTAATATAACCATGGGATATTAACTAATGGGTCTGCCATGCACGATTCACCAATCCAATAACCAATTGCCTCCATCTAGGGATAGGTCTCAACATTATTAAAACACATTCATGACCTGTTGCTATACTTTCAACCTCCCCCTCTGTCATCTTTGAAGGTCTGTCACTTCATCTCACCCACAAACACCATTACATTCCACCTTAACTAACAGCCGCCAGGCCACAATAAATATATTTCCTCTAATTTTTTCTGAATTTGCTACCAATGCCACAATCTCCAATTCTACCAAACTTATATTGGAGATTTCAACCCTGAGATAATGCAAACACCAAAACCATGATAAATGCATTTTAGAATCTGTCTCCAGCAAACATTACACTACAGACGTCCTTCCTCACACACATCAAGTGAAACAGCTAATTAGTCTGTCCCTTTCCAGTCGATCCTGGAACGATCACCATTAAACTGGACTGACTGTTAGGCTATTCACCTCAGCATTTCCTATCAGAAACATATACAAACGTCACAATCTAACCCCACAGTGTTCATATTCTCATCATTCAAGAATTGCTCAATCCACATATTTCACCAGCCTCTCGATTTGATCTCACTACTGCCTCGGCTGACAATGACACACTGGTACATATGCTAACATTAATTTTGCTCTCTCAACAAAAAACACTTATCTGCTTGTGAGATTTAGGAGCTCAATGGGAACAAAAGAACACATCACAACATTGAAAGGTTCTGGGGAAAATCATATGCTACTGATATCCTCAACATTCTCAATACAACCTGATCCACTTAGAAACACAGCATCGCTCAAGATATATCTAACTTCTATCTCAATACTATCACAGAAACCAACAATGAATATAGAGTTCTCTCCAAGGGAGTCCAACTCTGCCCAAACTCTATTATAGACCCTCAAATTGATCTTGGATTCAGTTAAGTAGTCATCAACTGATACTTCATCATAAAAAACAATACACAGAAAATATGGATCCCCACATGACAAATGTATTCTTCACTCAAGGACATATTTTATGCAGATGGCAAAATGAATTCCTCCATAAGCAAATCCTCCCCTGTAGCCCCCCCTCTCCCTATTACCATGGACATTATGAACTCATACCTACAGTTTAGCATTGTTTCCTCTTCATTGAAGACAGTCTTAATGTTTGCTCTTCTAAAAGATCCGGGAAAATATTATTACAGTTATTACAATTACAAACCCATCCAAAATGTCTCTCTTTTTGGAAGCATTTTTGAAAAAACTTCTGCTAACCAATTGCAAGAACGCATCAACAATAATTCACTAATAAAGCTCTATCAATCAGCAACCTCCCTGGTGTGTAACATCTGAGAAGCAACAATACAAGTAGTCAAAGATTGCAGAAACAGGTGGACCCGAATTTGCTGGTCCTCCTTGATCTATCAGCTGCCTTTGACATGATGGGCATAATGGTTCTCCTTTCCAGCCTATCCTCTCAAATGGGCAACAATGGAAAGTACTACCATGGATTTCTCATTACTTTTAAGCTAATTTCAGTTTGTTCTAATGAATTCATCCAGAGCCCCTCCTACCATTGTTCAGCATCATCTGTATTTGTATTCATTTTAATTTATAAAGCACCTCACACCAAAGCGCAGTCTGGCACCCTTGGGAGGCTACTCACTAACCAAAACATATCCATTCATTAATTTTCTGAAAACACTCAGAGTGACAACATCTGAATACATTCTGAACCTAACAGCCCACCGAAACATAATCCAGCCCTTGATGACCATTATTTATCTAAAGCAAAAACCAACCAAAACAGTGTTCGTTCTACTCAACTGAAACTTCTATCTGTCACAGATGACACAAAAAACACTTGAGTTTCATGGACAGTTCAACAGTCTTTATTGAATTATTTGGGGGGGGGGCTATGGTTATCCTTCTCTCTTGCCTTGCCACAATACCTCCTCCCTAATCCAGCCGTCCAGAAACCCGGTTAGTGCAATCGATTGCTGAACTCCACTGTCTAGGATTTTGATTATTCTAATGATAATTTCCATAAAAATAGGCTGAGTGACTCCCTGGGGCACTTCCTATCTTTCCCTACTCTCGCCCAAGGTTAGTGTTCTAACTAGGAACTGTACTATACTACTACTACAACAACACCTCTACAACGCCTTCGCCAGCCAAACTACAAAGCCTCCTCCCACGCTACTACTACTCCTCCTCCCACACTTTACTACTCTTCCTCCCATGCTACTACTACTCCTCCTACTCCCACACTACTACTAATCAATCAATCAATATTTCTTTAACCGATAATAGTTTTTACAAGCAATAATACACATGTAAATGACTACTACTAATCATCCTCCCACAAACTACTACTCCTCCCCCCACGCTGCAACAACACCTCCCACGCTACTACCCAACAACCCTCCTTTCACTCTGAACCAGCCTTCTCACATTCACACCTTACACTACCATTTCTACACATTTGTCGGACACACATGCATGCTCACACTGCAAAACTACTTTCACTCCTAAACCAATGCCTCACCTGATTCTAAACTCTTCTCCGCAAGCCACTGCTCACTCCTTCCTTCCACCGGCTAGTTCTTGGTCGCCATCCACCTACCCCTTATACCTCAACTGATACACCCGCATTTCCTTTATTCTGTCCCCTGTTTAAGTATCCCTCCCCTGGTGTTGGTTGGACAGTTGTCCCTAACCAATATTCTTTCCTCTTTCCCCTCCCAAGGCGTTTATGTGCAGGGAAAGGTTTTAAAGGGCGTATTTCTCCATGTGGGCTTGCCGCTTGACAGATTTGGTGGCGTTCGAATAGCCATATGACAGTTTGTGGTTTGAAGCCCCTTGTCGGGGGCCCCCTTCGTAAGTTCAGGGAAAGTTCCCATTTTGAGTCCGTGGTGGTCTAATGGATTGTCTCAGTTTGTGGCGGGTTTAATGATGAGCTCTGCCACTTCCGCTGAGTGGGTTTTCCGGTCGGCAGTAGTGATCGGGTCTCTGAGGCACTGGAGTTTACTGTGTGCGGGTGATTATTCTTGGGTTCCCAGATTCTCTTCTCCTGTTCAGTACCCGCATCTGTAATGGGAAAAGAACAATGGCGAGTATATGCATTCAGAGGAAAGGCAGGAGACATGGTTCTGCAAAGATAAATGTAGGCACAAAAAGGGGGGGGACAGGAATTGGAACTGTCTCTGCTACCACTGACCACCTCAAGGGTAGGACTGGCCCTAGGTCCCTACATAGTAGGCCTCCAACCCCCAGCTAAAAGGGGTCCCCATATACCGTTGCACAAGGCCACATTATTGACCTTTCCACATCTTACACACAGATCTTCTGTGGGTCAGAGGCTTGGCCCTCAAAGGCTTCACCCTACTGTCACACAGTGTGCTAAATCATTGGGGTTACACAACAAGAACATCACAAACAGCATGTTTTTAATTGAATCTCTTCACAAAGGGTAAGCAATACCTTCTATCCTCTCAAACTTCTGCATCACAGTACAGACAGTGGTTTTCTCATATGAATACCTCACTCACCTCATTCCTCCATTCCACCCTCCCTTGAAATCAGACTGCCACCCTGCTCATAATGGATCCACTCCCACAGAAATATAGGTCGCATCACTCCAAACCTCACACATCTAAAATGGCAACCACTCTTTACTCAATTAAAATGTAAGATCCGATGCATCATATAGAAAGGCATGATCTCAAAAGGCCTAAACATATTGCTGGCCAAAGGTCCTGTCCTGTCCATCTGTACAAAATTAGAAGTTACACATGAACTCGTTTAAACATCCCAACAATGCACAGAAAGAATACGAGAAGACCGGTTTACGATTTACTCTCCAACGCTCTTGAACAATCTTCCTTCCTATGTTCAATTATTCATCACAATATCAACTTTCAGAAGGCATATGGAGCCTGCCAAATGTTTAAATGATATTGTCACACAAATCAGAGTGCATAATTGATTGAGTTATGTATATCTGTCACACATTTCTTCTTGAAAATTAGCTGCAAATTGCAGTTTAGGTCAGACTGCTGGACAACATTATGACATATACCTGCTAACGTATTAGAAGGAACACGTTGGGCCTGATTCATGCGTTGGGTGAATCTAGCACTTTTTTTTTACAGTACAGTATGCATATGAGAAAATCTCCGAACTTTTGCGTTGTTTAACATAGGCCCCAGGTTTGTATAGGTTGGATGAGTTTGGTATCCGTCAGGGTTTTATTGTACTGCTGCCCCTTAAAACAATTCCTGAGTGACACATCCTTGCTGCGTTAACACAATCCATTTTGCAACACAATCGCATGAACCAAGGTTCCTTATTAATGCGAAATATTTTCTTTAGGTTTCACCTCAAGATTTCTGTGAGAAGATGTGGATCAACAACACTTATTTTTTCAACTATGAATGTGATGCACTTTCAGCATATGTTGCTCTGTGTAACAAGCACAATATCTGCATTAGATGGAGGACGCCAGATTACTGCTGTAAGTGGAGACTACGTACTAAAAGGTTCTGCATACTAATTTCCTGTAAGTATTGTATTTGTTTTATCTAGTGCCACATGCCACTCTGACGCAATTTCTATGCGCCCGGGGTTGCTGACATATATATGCCAGTGCGAGATAAAAATGGCAACCCCGAAAAAGAACTTGCAGGAACAATATTGCACAGACAAACCGATGCATTAATTTTGTGGTTTCTTTGCCACATCATTTTATTTGGAAAAAAGTTTCTTTGTTGGAGGATCGCTGAGTAACCCACAAAGAGGTCCCAACTGCAGAGCATTGTACTGTGTGCCATGAGGCAGCGGCATGCCTGTGAGCCATGAACTGCAAGCAGTCATCTCGTGGTTTGATTTTTGTTCCCCAACTCAACAGGGTCTGACTGCGGTAAGGTGGTGGGAACTGGTACAAATGGGTACTTATTGTTATTCAGCAGAGATGGCATGGGTGCTAGGTGAAGGGCTTATTTAATCAGTTTGGTTATGATGAGTATGGTGGGGGATTTGATGCAGGCTTTCTCCTGAAATGTGACATTTTGAATTTTTTGGGTTACCACCTCTTGTGTGACGGGAAAAGTGACCATTAGAAAACTATCATGGTAATTCCATTGTTACATGTGGAAGGACTGGCCACAACATCATGGTTCCTGCTGGAGCGTTGTTAAGCGTAGAAGGGTCATCATTACAGCTCCAAAAAACTCCTTTGTAAAGGGTATGGAAACATCTCTGGGGACAATGCTTAAGAGTGCCAAAGTGATTTTGCGCCCATTCCTCTAACATTGCCTGGCAATGTCATACAAATCCTGCTTGTGCAAGTTAGAGCACTGAAGGCATTCATGACCACCACAGACTTCAAATAACAATTCTGGTTGGATGAGATTGAGGCACTGCAAAGCATGTAGCCAAATGAGTCTTGGTCCTGGAGCAAGAAGTACAAGTGCTACAGAAGCACACCAAGGATTTAGAGATCTGTAAAGTAGGGCATAACAACCCTTGCTTGCATGGGCTCCGGGAGAGAACAATATGTGCTAATGTGCTCAAGTTCCTCTAAACTCCTGCATCTAGCATGGGATTGCCATCTGGTTATTTTAAAAGATGTTACAATAAAGAGCTTCATGGATTGGTGGCTGAACCCAAGACCTCTAATTTTTCTCCTCATCTACTATCCTCAGCTTCAGCAAATCATGAAGAAAAATATAGGCAATTCACCAGCTTTGCATCTCACAGGAGTTTGCTAAGGCAAAAGCAGTTAGAATGAAGGCCTTCTTGGCCCTGCATCCAGCATAGCAACTAGATCCTCCATCAAGGTAATGGTGACAGCAAGATCCAATTGAACTCGGAGAATTCATGTAACCGTCCAAGCCTGAAGTCATGAAGGCTGCACTACATAAACCTGATTGACTTGGACTACAGTCCTTATTGTCACTGTTGTCTAGGATGGATTTATAATGTTACCACCCCTGTTTAAACTCAGGTAGTCACAGATTATGACAGTTTAACTGAGATTCAGTGGATTAGGGGGGGACACTCTGTTATTATTTGTCTCATGTAATCCCCTCCATGACCTTATGCATACACTTTTTCAACCCCCTTATCCTCATGGGTCTAGGTTGTATGATAGCTGTCTTAACAGTGACATCTTCCCAACAAACCTTCAGAGCACTCTACTCAAGTCATACTGTTTGGCTAGTGCACTGACACTGGTATTGTGATTCCTAACTGTGATATTTTAAGGGGTAATATTGTCTCACGATTGTCGTGCCCTTTTGTCCTACATGACTGAGGATGTTACAACAATCTTGCCGAATTTCAAGGGACTGAACAGCCCAGTCAAAAGTCAAACGGTGTTAAAACACCTACGTAAATTCAATCCTTTGGCACTGTGTCTTCAAGCAGCTCATTTCAGCATGCAGAAAAAGCTTGAAGATTCGAGACAGCTGAATGTGAGGGGCTGAGACACTGGTAGGAGGACTCCTTAGTCGATTGGATGGAGGAGCAGCATTCAGCTGTCCTGAAATCCAGGCTTATGCCTTGGATTTAGCCTGGCATTCTAGCATGCTTATTAGCTAGAACGCCTGAGCAAGTTCCTAATATTATGAATATATCTGGACCTAAAGCACAAGTCCCTATGTTCTGGGTGGCATGAAGTTTAGGCTTCTGAAATTGGTGTTGGGGTGGGGAACTAGTGGTTTGTGGTCACCGCAACCCCACATTTCTAAGATGGTGCTAGTCTGAAAGTCCCAGAAACGTTTTTTTAAGTTCCAAATCTAATCTGGAATGATTACACATCATAGACGTGCATAGACATATAAAAGTAATTGTAGTACAACTGTTAATGTTATTCTTACTGAATGCACTAACATTTGGAAATCAAATTGGCAATTCACCTCTCTGACGCCACAGCAATCATTTTGAGAAATGATTACCTAAACCTAACAAACCCACATAAGGTAGGAAATTGGACATGGGTTTAAGAAGATTTTCTTTTAAAGAAAAACACTTACATAATCCTTTGTACATTCACATTAATCTGCATCACTCACTGTTTACAAGCAACATCTGGTCATTGTGTAGGTACTACCAGTACCCATCAAAGACAAGACACCCTGCACAAAGGAAGCACATAGAGTTGAATGATTACCCCACAAAATAATATTCTTATAAACAAAAGCTTGTAGTGGCTGATCTGTGGCTCCTTTGTATTAATAGAACTCCAGGATACACCACTGAGTAGTAGACACTCACCAAGTGAGAACTATACAACACATAATGACTTACTAACTCCCCCAGATGGCAAACACCCTTGGTGCAATGTGAAAGATAGAGGTTCCAGTTAACATTCAAGAATCCCACTCCTACGCACACCATAGAGACTCATATATGTCAATGCTGGGCAGAAAGTGCACCCTGCCAGTTCACTTAACTTAGTTGGTTCCTGCATTGAACCGCAGGAAGGGTTTAACTTTCCTTGTGCTACAAAACCCGAAGTCACAGTCTCCTTAATGTCAGTAACAAAACACAGTACCTGTGGATTTCATTACTAAGTTACCTCTTCCCCCTATTAATACAGTAATGGAAGATTATAATGCCTTTGCCACAATATGTTTTGTTAACACAAATATACAGTCATGTGGGGCATGTTACTCTCCAGAAGACGTGGTATTTTCAAACATCAAAATATTGGGGCTGAACAGGACTGAGCAGAGTACTGATCCCAAAGTACATCTACAACCATGCTGGAAAGGTTAAACATGAGAACGGTACATTCTGTCATGTGTTACAATATTCCTCAGTTGGAGATAGGACTAGAGGAATTGGATGAGAGAGAAGCCTTTATATATACTGCAGACCACGACAAGTAGAATTGCTAAGTGTTACATTACAGGCAGGGGAGAGACTAGATGTGGACCGCAGACTTGCAGTATCTACAAAACTTTCTCATGCAGGCGCAGAACGTTACCTGGAGTGAGGGAAAAGAGTTGAGGGCTCTGGCGGACACGCTTGGATGCACCGCCAAATACAGAACCATGCATGTGAGCAGTCTGGGCCCCGAGCACTTCCAAGATGGCGCTGAATACCACACTGTCATTTGTCGCTTTGTCGGGAGCAGTGGTGGACAATCAGGGGGGGTTCACAGGTAACGAATCATGAAACAGAATTATTCAGAAGGCCATAAATGGAGATGGTTTGATCCAACCAAATGTCATATCTGTACTTAAGATAGAGAACAACCAATGGGGATCCAGAGATGGGGACCTACCCCTCTGAGCACTTTAATGAGGTCAAGAAAAGCCTAGACAGAGAGAGGATCCCAAAGTACAAAGATGGGATCAACAAAGCCTCATTGATACAAAGGTTGAGGGAACCAGTCCAAATGACCAGATGAAGGGGATCTCTGATGCGAAACCCTGATACAAAGGGAGACAATAAAACAGGGGCTAACCAATCAGATGCCTGCCTGGTTTAACCCTAAGAGATTGTGGAGAAACATAGGTAGTGGCTGGCTGGCTTATTATTATATTGGCCACCTTTTTGGTTCTTTTGCAAATAGAGGCATGGGCCTTCATTACAAGTTTGCCGGTATACTGCAGGTGATTCCGTGGTTCCGGTGGCACTGTTGCCATCAGCTGCAACCATGGAAACACCAGCACATCACAACCTTGCAGGAGCGTGCATTCCGGCTTGCTGGAAATGGTGCCACTGGCATGACGGAAACACCATCATAACTCATTTTTTCTGGTGTTCTCGTCACCGAAATTGCCAGTGGCACCGTTACCGGCATGCATACTATAGAAACACTGGCAATGCAAACACTGTGACCGAAACAACGTAATCGCAGGAACTGGAAGCTCGCTGGTGGCCATCTTGAAAAACATAATCCATATAAAATCACCCACTTCCTGTTGCCATCTGGTCACTGTAACACCAGCATCATGTCTGAAGCTAAGTGTCCCAGATGTCCGCCAGAGAAAACCATGCTTCACAGAGCAGGAAATGTCAGTGCTAACTGACACAACTGTGGCCAATGCTGGGGACCACAGGCGGTCAAGTAAACTACGAAAGACTGCAATATGGGAGCAGGTGGCACAGAGGGTGTCGGCTGTGGGCCCTGTCCCCTGCACCCCAAAATATTGCCACAAGTGGTGGGACGACCTCCACCTGAGAGTCTGCAAACTGCTCTCGGCCAACAGGAGGGAAAGCATGGCAACTGGAGGCAGCATAGGCTCCCGAATCAAGTTGATGGCCTGGGAGGAGACATGCAGCACTGTGCTGCTTCTCGAAGGCATCGAGGGAGTTGGGGCGGCAGAGGCCAGTGCAGGGACACATGCAGATGGCGGTGAGTACAACATGCAACACCCAAACAATGACTGCAGGCTTGCAAATGTAGGGCACACCACATGGACACATGTCCAACTGCACAACAACAGATGACATCCAACCCATACAGTGGGTTGGCCTTGGGTGCACAAACTTTCCCCGCTTCCATACGCTCATATGCTGATATGAGTGCGGGTCATGTGCAGACACTGACGACTTGAGAATCAACACATACATGAGACACACACCCTCCAAGGCAGCAAGCATGCATCACAAGCAATCTGCCCCTGTGACACACTCACATGCATGCCCGCATCCAAAGCGCCCTGACGTACCTGGCACAGGCATGGTTGACCGGCCACCAGTCCAACCAACACCACAAGTGTGATAGTGCCCTCTCCACCTGTCCACCTCACCCCCCGCCTGTGGTGTTCCTCAGGGCACCATTCAAACCCCATGGCCCCACAACACCTACCTCGCACCTCTGGCCCACTCTATCAACACCATTGCACCTCACTACCAGTTTCATGCTGATGACACACCGCCCACCTACAGACTCCCATCCTCTGCTGCCTCTCCATCCCCTCCCAAACATGATGGCCTGACTGCCAATCATGCAACGTGGCCTGCCGACGATCCCTGCCTCAACACCAGCAAGACAGAGAAGCCCCTCACCTTGACGGCTGCGCCCTGACACCCACCCACTCCCTGGCCACCCTCCATGGGCCTCCTCCACACACCCCAATGAGAGGCCACATCCCCATGAGAGGCCACAGGCTCTGTTTACACCTTTGACCCATCTGCACATCACAGACCATGGCAAGCGACCCGACACACAGCACCACCACCTCAGAGACACCCTCCCCTACCTCACCTTCCCCAGGAGCCCAATGGCTCCAGAGCACTGGTTCCCACTGGGCATGACAACAGCAACATCCCTCCCACATCGTACTTCTTGCCTCCCTCTGCCCCCTCATACAAATCCAGAATAATGTCATCTGAATCAACCTATGCTTGAGCCACGGTATCCCTACCCCCCAGCCCTGGAATCCCTCCACTGGCTCCCTCTGACTGCAAGATACAATACAAAGACCCCTTACACATATACAAGTCCATCCAGGGCCTGTACCCCCATGAGACACACTGATGCCAGCCCGTCCACGACCAGTCACACCCAGCATCCCTCACCCTTCTCTGGACCTACCTAATTCAGAGCCAGCACATCCTTCGCACTGTACTGCACTCCCCCCCCCTTTAATCCCTTGCACCTGCCCCTGTGGCTCCCACCCCCTGTATCATGCTCCCACCCATCCCAGTACCCTCACCCCTCCCTCCCCTGCACAACATTGTGCACTGCACTTGCACGGTAACAATGACACAAGGCCCAGTATGCACGTATTTCCTGATTTACCCTCCCATGTCCACCACCATTTTGCCTGTGGCGCCTGATGACACCTCTGTAAATGCGCCACATGACTCATCAATGCATGAACTGTAGACACCATGCACATGACTCATGTCACATGCTATATAAACTGCATGTAGCAAGGCCATCAGATGGTACAGAGGTCTCTAACGGCATGCCTATCTTGCAACCACAAACACGTCATCTTACAGCGATCAGGCCGGCCCAAGTACCACACAGACAGCCACACAGAGGAGGAGAGTGATGTCATGCCACACCGCTGCCAAGCCAACAACAGCACCAGCGACACAAGCCACAGGCCCAGTGAGTCTGCCACCTGCCCCTGCAGCTACTCCTGCTGCCCCTACAAAGGCCCAGCCTGCTCGCCCTGCAGCTACTCCTGCTGTCCCTACAGAAGCCCCACTAGGACGTCCCCCCTCTGTTTCCCCTTGTACCTGAGATGATCCACGGACAACGATGGAGGCTGGGCACATGACCGAGAGGACATCAGAGCACACCCCACCACTGTCCCTCATTCAGCCCCTCTGGCATACTCAGCCCACCTCCACCACCCATCCCAAGCATCAGGGACATGTATGCCCACCTACTCCGCATCGAGGAACAGCATGACCAGATGACGGGACTTATGCACCAGCACCTGGAGGAGGCCAGGTTGATGTGGGAGGAGAAAGGACTGATCCGTGAGAGCGCGCAGGCCACTGGCTGGCGCTGTGCACGTGCCCTGGGCCAGTCATCTTGCACAACAGTCCTGCTAGCACAGTGGGTCAGGGAGAGGAACAAGGCAATCTTGGCACTGGCTGAGACCCTCGCCCTTTCCCTGCAGGCGGCAATGGAGGGCAGGGACATGGCAGGTCCAGACCCACCCTTATCAATCTCCACACTTGCAAGCGGACAACAGGGCAGCCCGAGGAGCCAGTCCATGCGCCTCTCAGGTTGTCCACAAAAGGAAAGGTCAGGTGCAAAGAAGCCACGGAAGTGAGTTTGGCACAGACAGTGACACTGTTGCGTACTAGGGGGTGCATGCAGATTGTGTGCCTACATTTGCATGGTGTCTGTAGGCCATGCACTGGTGACAGTCGACACCTCCTCCCCATGGCTCAGTACACATGCAATGTGGTGTTTGTGTAGATACTTTGACTCACCCAATAGCCAGGTCCGCTGTCCACCTTAATGCGCTATGTACCCAGGCAGCGTGCTATTGCGCAGAACCATGGAGTCATGTGTTGATCCCGGAAAACGTGCGCAACAGTGTGTGATCGTCATGTCCACATCACAGACAGCCTGCAAATTCATTGAGTGGTACAGCTTCCTGTTCCGATACACCTCCTCTGTGGCGTGGCTGGCCACTAGCTCAATGTGTGTGCAGTCCAGTGCACCCAATACATTTGGCATGCCTGCAAGGGCATTGAGGCAGACTTTGGTCGCGTTCACCTAGGTCTGTGTCATTGGTAGGGAGATGTGCTGGGGGCACTGAAGGCATCCAGTACCTGCTTAAGCACTTTTGAAAATCCTGGCAGCGAGATGTCATGCAGCTCCCTGACTGTGTGCTGAAATGTACCTGTGGCAAGGAAATGCAGCACAGACACCACCTTCAGCAGGGGGGGTATGGCAGTCTGGATGGCAATGACGCTATGGATGTCGTCCCTGATGTGGTCCACTATTGCAAGGATGGTCTCCCTGTTCAGGTAGTAGAGTGTGTGAATCTGCCTGTCAGTCAGGGACCAAGGGATGGCCTTTGTGTGAGGTACATGTTCACGCCTCTGGGGCACGACTTGCTGCCATTGTTCCTCCTCATCCTCCTCCTCTTCTGCCTGTCGGCCTGTTGCCACTTGCACCCCCTGCTCATAGAGCTGCATTCTTGCATGCAGCACCTCCATGTCCATGACTGCTGCTACGAGTGACAGCATGGTTGTGTTGGAAGGTGTGTGTGAGGTGGGTGCGGCCCTTTTCACCAGTCCCTGTGCTCATTGCATGCAGCTTGGTCAATTGGGTACACCTGTGGCCTGTTTCTGCACAACTGGGCCTGGTTACCTCCTGCTATGTGGTGCCGGCACTGTTTTCCCAGTGGCACCAGCATTTTTGTGGCAGTGTTTCCAGAAATCAGCTGTTGTAATACTGCCTTATTTTTATGGTGCTGGTGTTTCCGGCACTGGTTTGTTGGGGGGGTGTAGTTTGCGTGACCTGTGCTACCGGCAGCCCCTCTCGTAGTGCGACAGTCCGGAATTGCAGCCCTAGGACTAGTAGGAGGTAATTCAGCTCTACTTGAAAGGATGGAGAGAATCTGAATCAAAGGTGTCTTTATTGTGTGTTGTTTCAAAGGAACCACTAACACGCCACACAGACAAGAAGACCTGACCGCGGTGACCGGCTAACAGTCACCACCACGAGTGTCACTGTGTTAAATAATATATAGTTAGGGAAAAGATGCTATGATCCCTGAAGAGTAAAACAGGCAGATGCAGCCTTGGTACATGAATCCCAGCTATCTAAGCTGTCAATCACAAGAGAAAGTGAGTTGGCTTTGAAAAACACTGTTATCATGTAACAAAACCCTAATTGTTAATACCTTTAAAATGAAGGTCATCCCTTCCAGCCTTTGGTTGTCTTTATTAGTGTCCTAAATATTGTTTCCCACTGAAACCCAGCCAGTTCTCGCTGCATATGTGACTCTTATATTCATGTGGCCCTTTGGGGTCCCTTATGGACTGCAAATGTGGGAGCTACTGCCGAGGGGCCACTAAGTCCACCTGGGTCAGCACCAGTTGTACTGGCTCTGGGTGCTGGCTGTGAACTTTAAGAACTGTGTGATGGCCATCATTGGTTGGCTGGCCCCAGAGTTTGACAAGTGCTTATGTGTATGATTGGTGATTTCCCTCTGGTTTAGCATAAAAACGGATGCACCGTGCTTTTACAACTGATGGGATTTCGTCCTGAAGTATCCAAGAGAGTTGACTGGCCAATGCACAGTAATGGAAAGTCCTGCACCAGCGTGTTCTGGCACTCTACACATTCAAATGCAAATCTTTGCCTCTCTACCTCCCCGAAGGAACTCTGTCCAGTGCTCCTTTTGTCTGATCCAATGTGGCCAACTGGATATGATCTCCAGGAGGTATTTGTGTAGGTTTCCATTCCCAGGACTTGTACTTACTGCTTGATTGCTTGAACACTCCATGGAATCTTCCTGATGTCCTGGAATGGATGTCGCCTCTGCTATACCACTTACTCAGTGATTCATCTGTGCAGTGGAACGCTGGTATCATCCTCTTGGCATGGAGACTCCCAAAGGCAGGTCCTGCTGCACTTTTTCTGAACTGCCACCAGTAACCTTTGAGCCAAAGGGTCAGCATTGCTGGATCTCTGATCTATAGTAACTGAGTCTCTTTTCCACTGCCTGCACTTTTTAGGTAGCGTCAACCGCAGCTTGATATCCAGGTCAACTTCTCTTGGGCGGAGGTCTTCTGCTGCAGGCCTTGCCTCTGTGCCTGTCAAACTACTACAATCCCAGCTGCTTCTCCAAGAGCTCCAGTGTGCATGTTTTCAACTGGCACATCTCTGACCAATTTTCTTCACCAAGATGTTCTTTTGATGATCCAGTGACTCAGCTGTGAAGGTTTGTTCAATTTGTCTATGGATGTAGGCTTTCCCTGTTGAGCTTAAACATCCAGAGCCAAACCACATCCTTCCATGCTGGTGACATCACCACTTACCTCTGCAAGCTCTTGTCATGAGGTTCGCTGATTGCACCTCATGTACAGACTGCCTCTGCTGAGTCCTCTGATCCCTCTTGGTGTCTTCTTTGAACCTGAACTTACCTCAGTAGCTATGATCCCCTCAATGGCTATGGCCATACTTTATAAAAATTTCTTTTGCCTTGAAAAGGGGTTTCAGCCAGTGCCCCATCTGAGTATTGTAGAGGGGTCAAAGCAAAAGTAGATAAGTTATCATTTCTTCGTGCATTGTACAATTTTGACACTTTGCGGAACTGTTCCCCCCCACCTAGCCATAAATGTGCTTACAGGAAGAATCCCCAAACAAAATGTTCAAAATAAGGCCGGTTCCTTGGCTTCCAACCTATCAAGATAAAATGTGAAGCTTATGTAGGTATTCAGATAGTCTTTAGTTATGATATGATATGATATGATATGGCATTTGTAACGCGCCTATACACAAGTGTTTCAAGGTGCGACGAGGCAGGGAGGGGGGAACAAGGGGAGACAGATAACGATCCTACTAGGCCAGGTTTCATTCAGATCACGCAAGTGCATGGGTAGGGGGGATGGGAAAAGTGCGAGAGGGAAAGGGAGAGGGGAAAGTGCAGTACAGGGTTAGTAACGAACAAGATAAATAATAAGGGCCAGCTGGTGGCAAGTGCAAGATAAGTGCAGACAAGTGCTGGGAAGGGGGGCTGTAGGGGTACAGAGACAGTCCCGCAGTGCAGGGGTTGCCAGGAAGGCAGTGCAGGGGAGAGTGGCTGGGCCAAGGGCCGAGAATGGTGAGTGGCCCAGTTGCTGATTCAGTACAGTTTCAGTGATTTAGCAGGGGAGAGGGGGAGAGAAAGCAGAAGCAAAGAGGAAGGTTTTGAGGTGCTATCGACTTAGCTTAAACGACTATCCTCACCCACAAACCACATCGCACATATTACCCACTCTGTATAAGCTTCATTCAGCACAGATCTGGCCTGTGTTGCAAAGCAATGTGGATTTGCCATAGTGCAAGAGAAATGTAATGTGGATATCATGGTTTTGACTTATTTAAACCAGGGTTACCCCACACACCTGATATTAAAAAAGCATTAAGCAATTCCGAATCATCCCTACCATTGTCAAAATTCCAAATCTTTAGCAAATTGATGAGGGTTTAAGGCCACATTTTGTGCATTATTCCATCCACACCCAATTCCATTTTAGTTGCAAGTGACACAACACTTTACAGAAGCCGCAATAGCCTTTTAAAGATATTATTCTGTTTCCAGAGGGGAGACGTCAGTGTGGCCCCACAGTTTGGAACCACAGATTGCAGCCACTACAGCTTAAGAATTGTAGAGCTCTAGAGCACTAGGCATTACCCTGTCATCATAGTGTTTGTTTGGGTTTTCCAGTTGATGTTATTGTCACGTCTGACACTTAAATAGTAAATGTGTCTGCAATTTCTACAGTGGTGTCATCTATTAAAAACCTAGGTCGGAGGAGCTTCTTACTTGAATGTGGTAGGCTTACCATGATCTTTGTTTTAGCAATATTCAATTTAAGATCCTTAACTAAGTTATTGAAAGTTACTAATTGTCGTTGAAGTCCCATCAATGTTTTTGATATCAGAGAAAGTGTATTCACGTTTAGCTCTTATATTTATCATATTGCTTTACAGCGAAAATAACAATGGTGCCAGCACACACATTTGCCTAACCCCAATACTTATATTGAACAGAGGGCTAGGTCCCTGGTTATAGCTGCCCCTCACCATTGCTTAGTACTTTATGTATAGTAGACTGGTGGCTGTTATAATGCTAGTCGGAATTGCTAACTGCAACAAAAGTGTCCATAATTGGAGGTCTATAAAGGTCAGGTAGATTGGTTATCTTTTAAGTAGTACACACTTATATAAAATCGATGAGAGCTAAAAGGCTTGGTCGATAGTGGAGACACCCTTCCGAAAGCTGCTTGCAGGGGAGATAGTATCCTATAGTTAGAGTGACCCTGATCCTTAAATAATCGAATAGGAAGACTGTTAACAGAATCAGACAAGAAAGGTACACTGACAATGGTCCAAATTGCCATTGAAGGTTTTAATGTAGTAATAGTGAACCTATACCTAACAAATTAAAAAATGTAAACACACTTTGAGATTTGGATAAGGAACCAATTCATTTGAACTATGGGAATGGTATAATGTATACATCATCCCAGATCATGAATTGACCAGACTGAACACTCAAGAGAAAAAAAAGACCAGGGGGAAAGAGCTCACAAATCTGGATCTAACACACACACACATACACACACACTGTTCTGCACAATTTAACACTTCCTCCACAATAGACTTCTTTGTGACAAATAGAAAAGTCACTGGAAATGTCATAAAAGTGGACAATGGAAGCATAACAGTATCTGACCTTGCACCCCTGCATTTATACATATGAATAAACACAAACTGCTGCCCACCGAGCACTCAACCGTTTTGTATTAAGGTAAAGGAAATACAAACAAATAACTAGCAATACACCATCAAATCGTTCAAGATGTAAACTTTGTATGGGAGAGTCTAAATCCTGTTTGAGATGCCTCATATTTTCTCACTTTCCCCATGAAAGAAAGAAAGAGGCTGATTCACTGCCAACCTTACAAAACTATCTGAAAGATCTGGGAACTATAATGTCTACTATCTAGTCTTCCTTCAGAGCATTATGAAAACACAAACTAAAAATCAAACTTAGTTCTCACCAAAAAGGCTGTATACAGTTTATGAATCACCATACAGAAATACAGAGAGGGAAGCAGTAAAAGAAGCAAACTCCAAGATCACAAAATGAGGCAACAAATAAACTGCTGGGTAAGTCATGGTCCTAGAATGAATTCAGATTGAGCAATGACAAACACTGCTGATGTGAACAAAGTATTTGCTAGCTTTTTCTCTGCTGTATAGGCTCAAAGTCTTCCTTTCTAAGTAAGGATGCATTAACACAACATTACCTAAATTGACTGAGCAGCAACAGTATCACTCAAACAGGAAACTAGAAGTTCAGAATGTCAATGAAGTTAGCATGTCCTTAAATCAAAAAAAGTCCCTGGAGTTTGCAACTTGGACACCAGACTTTATCAAGAAACCAAAGTGAGGATGCATGGCCTGGCTGGAGGGCCGATGAAGGTCGTGAGACCAGTGAGCTTTTTAGTCCTGCCGAGTAGCATCCAATTTAAATGCGGATCCATGAAGCCTTAGCTGACCCAAAGCAGCTGATTTCAGTGTCTAAGTTACAGAGGCAGTGCCGGAACGAGTTTTGGAGGCAGTGGACCCCGGGGACATAGGATACGACTGTGCGTGCAGCCGAGCGCCGAGCTGGAAGATCCAAGATGGCCGGGCCTCAAGGATAACATATAGCCTTGGGGGGCCATGCCGCTGAGACGGTGGACGCTGACCCCGGCAGCTGCAAAGGCGGGGAAGGGCTGCTCCAAGAGTTCTGCAGTCAGAGCAAGAGGTGAGGTGAGGAAGCAGCCTGTTCAGAGGCAGCCTCCAGAAAAAGCTCCATCCTTCTCTCCCCTCCCCACCTCGGGGCTCGTGGCCAGGCAGCGCAGTTCCTCCTGTGCCTCACAATGCGATGCATCAGCGCCCCATAGCGCAGGACACTGCCGGTCCCAGAGAGTGTGGGAGGCAACAAGAGGGTGCTCGGCCAACACTATAGGGTGTGCAGTGATCAAAGGCGCCAGTTGTAAGGAGGGAATACATCTCCTGGATGCCCTGACAGCTCCACATGGGGTTGCTGTAGTGAGCTGCAGGCCGCAGCTGCATAAGGCATAGAGAGGGGCCTGAAACAGATCTCCTACCCTACAGGAGAACAGGTCTAAGAGGAATAGCTGTTGATATTTACTGCCAAGAACTGGGGAACCTTGTCGATATGATTTACTGCGTCAGCTTGCCCTAGGCTGCCTCACTACGAGCAACATGAAGGCTAATAAGTAAAAGGATAAAGCTACATCCTCCATCAAGGAGTTACTACAGACACCCAAGCCTGCACCACCCATTTAGGCCGAGCTGGGGCTTCCGACAAAGCCCTCCAATGAGTTGCACCCTGCGACAAAAGGTGATATTTCCCAGTTACTGCAGTTCATCCAGAAAGAGATGGCAGCAACACTCCAGAAGTTGAAGGGCTCTTTCCGTGAACTGGCCTACAATGTGCAACAGGCTAAGCATAGGCTGGGAGATCTGGAAAATGGCTTTTGAGACCAGGAGAACAATTACGTCCAATTAGTTCATCGGGTCGTGGAACTGGAATTGCATCGAGCCACCGTGTATGAGGGGATTGAGTGTAATGCAAACCACTCGCACAGAATTAATGTCAGGATCAGAGGCCTCCCATAGGAAAGTGGCTGACTGGGACCTGGAAGATTATGTGGAAGATCTGTTCGCAGAAATTTTGGAGGACGTCTCGGAGTCGGACCTTATCCTAGACAGTACGCACAGGGTTTGTTCCAACTTTTAACATAGGCAAAACCTCCTCCTGATGTGCTAACCAGAGTGTATTTTATTAAGATCGAAGAATGGATCTTTCAAAAGATCAGGTCGCAGTATGGAATATTATTTAGAGGCAACACTCTGACCCTGTTTCAGGACTTGGCACAAGGCACCATTCAGAGGCGTAGTGTGATGAAGCCACTGACGCAAAGGCTACTCTGCAAAAAAATGCCATACAGGGGGGGCTACCCGTCCCACATCATGTTCAAATACGAGCGGGTGCAGCACCAATTCAAATATTTCTAAGCAGCAATAGATGTCCTGAAAATTCCATGGGATGGGATACAGCTGCCGGTGGTGAGTGAACCAATAGCCCCACAAATGGATCCAGGAGAGAAAGGCAGAAAGACTGCAGAATACCTTTCATGGGCCGATGGCAGAGGAGTGCTGGTTCGGCAGTGGACACTTGAAGGTCTTATGGGGGGGGCTGACTCTTTACTTGGCATAACTGTTGGGGGTGAAGCTGGATTAATGTTGGCATGGCAAGAAGGGAAAATAAGAACGATTGAACTGGTCATGTTACAGGGTCCCATGAAATAGCGTTCAATTAAAGTTATAGTCTGGTAGGTAGGGCATCAGGAGTATCTGCCCTTAATAGTTTGTTTACCTAATGTTTCCCCTATACAGGGCTCTTTTTGGTTTAGGTTTTAATGTTCCAAGGCACGCAAGCAGTACTAGAATCCATGGGTTATTTACTATGTGCGAATGCATGAAGCAAGACTATGGGATTTATGTGATTTTAACAAATGAAAACATATAGAATGAAATTTTAACGAAACATAAATAGCGAACAAATATTGTTTTTTGGGAGGACCTCTTCAAGCCCCCCCTTTGCCCATGTTTAAAACTCCACCCCAAACCTCTCCCCACCCGTTTTAACCCTTTACCCCACCCCCACATATTTTTTTCTTTTAAAAATTCTGTATTTTGTATTTGTTATTACATACATTCTCTCTTTTCTATTCGGAAAAATCACTGGATGCCAAGAATATGTTGTGTTTACTAACTACAATGATCCCAAAATCTTTCAGTCAAGTTTCATCCTGTTCTTCAGGTTGTATAGTGATGGGCCTCATCTGGATCAAATTGTGGTTATACATACTCACCTCGGTAATCGGGAGAGTGTGGTGGGCCAATGGGTTAAAATCATCTGGGGTTATTACTAAGGTGAAGAGAGCGGGGCACAAGTTACAAATGGGGACCTTAAAATTGTTTCCTTGAATGTGCAGGGCATCAACTCCTCTGTGAAGCGTCAAAGTGTGTTAGTCAAATTAAGGGAGTTGAAAACCGAAATAGGAATACTGCAAGAGACCCACCCCCTCAAGGAATATTGTCCACGACTATGGTCTAAATGTTTTCCTCGTCAATTCTTTGCATCCTCCACGAATAAGAGAGCTGGGGTTGTGATTTGGTTCATTCAATCCTTGAAATTTAAGAAGTTGGGCAGGTTAAATATAATCAACTGAGGTTTATTGGTATTCAGGTTCAATTGGGAGAAAAGGATTTAACTTTGTTTTCAATTTATGGCCCAAGTGAAAACCAAGAAGAAATGTATACTCGGCTGTTCCCCCACATTGCCCAATTTCTGAAAGGTGAACTGATAATTGGGGGTGATTTCAACATGGTATTGAATGTGGCGGTAGCTAGATCAAGTGCTCCAACAAATACATATATTGCTAGATCATAGTCACCCTGATCTGCAGCTAGAAGACATTCAGCAACATCTACACCCTCAAATTCACAATTACTCGCACCCCACACATGTTCTGTCGGGGAGAAGCTGGATCCCCCCCCACCCCCAGGGCAGTGGGGGGCCAGCAGCCATACCCTCACCAGCTATGGGAGGCCCCAACACCTCCCATATGGCCCCCAGAAATGTAACAGAGTGCCAAGCAGGCAGCAGCATGTTTTCAAACTGCATTTATTTCTAGGCAAGAAAACACACAAAGCATCGTGCACACCGCGAATTCAGGCGCCGTCTCCCCCGGAGCTGTCTTGCAAGTAAGTTTTATAATCACACTGCAGGCTGACCTCACAGAATTGGATCAGCTCCCAGAAACCTATCTCCTCCTGTTATTGGCTGCAGAGTGGTGGGTTACATATGTAGCCCTTATAGAGAGCCTGATAATTGGATATTAACCTCCTGCGTCAGTGGGTTGATTTAGCTGTGCCAGCCCCCATTACCTAATTCTAATCTTGTTGCAATGTGACTTTGTTCCCATAACTTTTAGCTGAACAAGCAGTTCGCACCTGGGCTCTGGCTTGTTACAAGTTATGTTTCAATGTTGTGCGTGTCCTTGAGAAAATGTCTTTCTTTCCCAGAAAGAAAAAAAAAAGCACACTGGGTTGCCGTGATTTACTCGCATTTGTGGATAATTAAAAAATGTCTGTCTGCAGAAAGCAATTTTATCTTGAATTTGCGGCCTTGGCAGATCGGACTTGTTTTGCGAGGAATGTTGATAAGGCTCCCGCAGCCAGTGTTCAGTGTTCAGTGAGTGAAATGAACTTAGCTGTAATTTTCCTGAAACATAGCTTTACACTGTGCATTTAGACCATGTTAAATCATATAGGCATTTGCAAGCCTTTAAACAGGGATTTTTGTGTTTGTAGATTCTGATATTGCAGCATTGATTCTAATGTAGCATAGAAGTTGCACTGTTGGTGAAGTGGGTGTGTTTCAGCATATTTGTCACCCATGGGTGCGCTGGGGCGCTTGGGGTGCGGGGGCATGGATTTGGTCTCCATTTTCCCTCTTCAGTCCCCCCTCTGGTCGACTTTGTCGACCACACCACCAAGCAACATTCACCTCCTTCCGGTCTGCATATCCTTGCCAATTCCTTGAAGTGTCCATAATTTTCTGCATTGTTGTTGATCAACAGTACATATAGGAGTGTTCTCCTTCTGTGTTCCACCACACTCACTTCCCTTCGTACTTCCTCTGATCACAGGGAGTGGCCACCTTTATTACTGCTGGAACCATGTTGCGCACCGCTATCTTAGTCCGGCTCTTCCTTTCCCCATGTCTCTTGTTTGAATTCCGATGTCTTCTTCTGTTGTTCTCTTGCAATGTATCTCTATCTTGCACAATGGTGCTGTGCTCGGTACTCGTCCTTCCGTTATCACCTTCAAGCAACCAGGCAGTCATGATGTCATCCATCACCATGCAAGCACTAGCTAGTTCTTTGCTTTCTCTTTTCAGATGCATTTTTTGCTGATCATTCTTTGGTATGCTGGTACTTCACCCACTCATCCTTCTGTCTCGCTCGAGAAGTAATTCCCCCCTCTTTTTACTTCTCTGTCTGTTTCTCTTCTTCCGTTGTTTTCCATCTAGGTGAATGTGTCACTCTCCACATCTTCCTTGGTCATCACCAACAAGGGCATGCTGATGCGCACCAATGAACACTCTCCTCCCCAATTCAGTGGTAGTTTCTCTTGATCTTTGGATGCATGTGCTCAATAGTAGTCCATAAGCAGTGATGTTCCTGCTCTCATCTCGCAACTTCTCTCAACCTTCTTGCATCCAGCATGATTGTCCACTTCTTGTCACTGTTGTGCTGGTAACATAACGTTGGTACCTTAACAGTATACGTCCTTCTTCAGTGACCATCTTTGCTCTTTTCTCTCACTCTGTTAGGCACTTATCATATTTTTGTCTCTTATTATTTTATTTTTCTTCTCTCCTTTTGTTTTCTTTCTTCTTTTATTATTTATTTATTTATTTTTTTTTTTTCAATCTCAATGTTGCTGTCTTCCCTTGCAATCTTCTTCGCACCTTGTCATACATGGGCGTCGTGCTCTGCTGTAGTAATTTCTGTTGTAATCAATTCTCTTCCGGCATATGTTAAAGAACAGTCAGGACAGCTCTCTCCAGTGGTGTCCCTACCAATTTTGTACATGTGTGCATGTTGTTGGTCACTTCTGATATGTGTGTTATGCGTATGTTTTACTCCCCTTGTGTCTGCCCTTAACTCTCTTTACTTTAGCAGCAGCTTTTCCTTACCCACTGACGCCGTAACTGTTCCTGCTTAGGTTAGGGAATGTTAGCAGGGGATACAGCGGTAACGCTCATTATTACAACTAATTTTCAAATTACCACCCCCATTATTTCGTTCATCATTAATAGTCCCATCGTGAAGGTAAAAGTCCTTATTTGCTTGCCCATAACCACTTACGCTGCTGGGTCCTTGCAGCTGATGAGATGATAAAGTTGCCCGCCTGAAAATCGCAAGAAAAGCGTTAATACGTTAGTACATGTTAGTGACCTCAAGCTCCTCGAACTAAACAATCACTAAGGGCAAAATCAAACCTCCCCCTGGACATTTTCGTGTTTTCAAAATTTCTCAATATGGGTAGGGAAAATCTTGGGCTGTTTATTCAATGGAAGCAAGGAAATATACTTCAGGGAAACATGCTCTAAGTGGTCTGAGGTTCTTGATAGGGTGGGCAATTGAGTGGGGAATGCTACACAATGTTTTAATCAATAGGCCTCACAGTTTCTAATGGAAGATAACATTAAGGAAATTTCCTAC
Source organism: Ambystoma mexicanum (assembly GCF_040938575.1). NCBI lineage: Eukaryota > Metazoa > Chordata > Amphibia > Caudata > Ambystomatidae > Ambystoma > Ambystoma mexicanum. Next base: position 849,258,730 of record NC_090936.1, on the reverse strand, counting down.
ACATTTCTAACAGCATACATACGCAACAACCTGCATGTGCGGGGAAAGAGAAGAAACAAAACAGTGTTACAGCTGTAGGTGCACAAAATGTAATATGAAACTCAATTAAACTTTGGAAATGCGTGTGTCAGTCCCTATTCTAGTTGCTAGTGTGCGTTGGACCATGGGATGGCCATGTTTCCCTAACTCGGGAGAGTTCGTGCTATTTTGCAGTTCATGAAAATCTCTTGCGTTGGCCCTGTTGATCGTTGCTCCCTCGTTGCCAGGGTGGCCACCGCTTTGTAGGGCTTGACGCCTTACACTTCTGACAAAGTCTGTCAGGAGGGGAAAATGTCCCACTGTAGTCCATAGCCATTGGGTGTTGGTTGTCCGTTGTCTTCAGGCCTGCCCTGGGTCCTTTGTATCTGGCGAGAAATGAAATGGAAGCGCTTGAGACCTGAGAATTTACATATTCTTCATTTTCTTGGCCTAACCTCTCTGCACTACTCTCACATTATTCAGTGTCCTAGTGGGAGGAGCCAATGGTACACCTATGCACCATCCTGTCACCACCTGGTGGCGTTCAATGGCGGTCTGACTGTAAATTATTACACAATTCGGAATGTACCCAGAAAATGGGTAGGCACTTAATTTTTGTGAAGATACTCATTACACACTTGGATCATATATATGCAATTTGGGTGCTAGTGTACAAATGGGCCTTTTGATCTTTGTATTTACTGTGCTTTTGTTATAAGTTATTTATAGTGCGTGCCTTTGTCCCGTGGGGCATCAGGCACTGACAAGCTAAATAGGGAAACATCAGGGTGGTAAATTTGTCATATAGGGTGGCTGTGTTTCTAAATTAAGTGCACCATGTTACTTAGTTAAGATAATCGCAGGGTTTTTAAAACTTTTTTTTATTTATTTATTTATTTATTTTTTTCTATGGCTCCTCTCACACTTCTCAGGGCGTGCCTCGCAGTGAACTGCAGGCACTTTAAGCTGGTACTTAATGAAATCCGCTACCAATTTGCTCCCATTCTCTCTATCCCACCCCATGTCCACTTTTTAAAGCCTACCTACTCTGTTAATTACTCATTTAGTCTAGTATTTTATTACTCCACTACTGTAATTACTGTTACATTTAAACAATATATATTTCTAATTACTGTTACATTTAAACAATATAAATTTCTAATTACTGTTACATTTAAACAATATAAATTTCTCCCCCCAATATCTGCTTTCAAATTTTAATACAACCATTATGCTCCAGTTCGTGCAGCAATGACCTCTTTCCCTATGTGTGTTGGCTAATGCATTTGTGCCAGTGTTATTTTCAAAAGCGCTAGTGGCAGTACCACTTGCACTGTTATTTTGTCGCCAAATTAATTCTGTTGGGAACATGGATCATCCACCCTTTACCCCTATTTCTCTCCTCCTGTGGTGAACTGTCAATGAAATGTAGGCCTCCCCCCTCAAGTGCACTTTCTTCCATCTTGTGTGTCTCATTTGATTGTTCTGTGTTAATCGTGTATTCATGAGCCCAGTCTCCTCACTGAAAGATGTGTGCTCAAAATGTAGCTAAATGTACTCTCTTGTGATGCGCTATCATTATGCACCCCCATCTGTATCGTGCACCCCCATTATTCTTAAACAATCTTCCTTACTTTCAACATGTGTATGCCTGGTGTTTAACAAGTTATGGATTTCTCTGTTAATAAGGTGGTCATATCCACATTGCTCATGATGTCACAAATGTCTCTTCCCTAATGCATGGCCTAGTCGCCCCACTGTCACCCAGAAAAGAAAATGTTTTGATACCTATCACCACCCCTATGCAATTGTCCTCTGCATTATTGAGTGTGCGTGAGTGTGTGTGTCGGCGCGCGTCTCGCCCGCTCTGTCGGGGAGGTGGAGCATGAGTGTATGTGTCAGAGTCAGTTAAATCAAGGTTGTCTTGGGCTGTCCTATTAGCGGTATAATGTCAATCTATGTCCTTTGAAAGATTTGTTCCCCATCAGAAAGACCCCACCCAGTCATGTAACCGGTACCATTGCTATTGTGTCAGTGTTCTGTATGGGTGCTGGCTGCTGTGCAGTGCCCCTGTGTTGTTATTCTAGTCAGTCCTGGGGTAGTGGTGCTGTCATTTGTTGTGTCTGTACATGTAGTGGTGACAGTACCTGCATTGGTGCTTGTGATGTCTGCTGAAATGATCCCATCCTGCCCCATGTATCCTCCCCACATGGGCGGTGCATATTGTGGTGATTGTTGACACTGCTATTGTGATTCTTGTGCGTGTGTGTTGAAGCTGTTTTTAACTGCCCCTCCCATCGCATGCTTGAATGATTTATTTTGTGCCTACTTGTCCTCATCTGCCTTTCTCTGCCCCTGTGTCATCAAATATTACACTCCCGGAGGTTCAGAAGGGTGAGTCCCCTCTTCCCTCTGCTCGTGTTTGTTCAACATCAGCTGACCCCTCGCATTTTCCTTTTCCTTCGTGCACACAGTTCAACTGTAGCCATGTGCTTTTAAAGCTATTCCCGTGTAAGTGCTGTGTATGTGTGTCCTTAGCGATTGCTGCACATGTGCTTTTAAAGCTATTCCCGTGTAAGTGCTGTGTATGTGTGTCCTTAGCGATTGCTGCACGCTTCTGGAGAAGCCGCCTATGAGCAGCCATGGTCTTTTTAATTTACCTTCAGTACTTTTGAATCTTTGCACACTATGTTTTACTGACTTATTTCAGCATGGAAGCTGTGTGCTACACAACAAGTGAAGGGGAGTCATTTCTGTATTGTGTGATACATTTTACCTCTATTCAATTCGAAAATTCCGATAGTCCGCTGTTCAGGGAGCAAAAGTTAGAAGATAATTGAACATTTTTTCAACTTCTGTGAGCCTTCTTTGCTCCGCACCTTAGCCAGTGCACTCCACGTGCAATCCATCTTCACCAAACCATTGCCTTCTCCGGCACACCCCCACAATCTTGCGCATGTGTCTTCCACACACCGCCTCTGGGTCACCTATTCTCCAAATCCAAAACCACACCACTATCTCCTCACCATCAAAACTTTGTGTCCTTATACATCAATCTGAAGGTGACGTCACCAAACTAAAAACACAATGCAAATGAACAGACAAATGTGCATACACAGAACAATAACCCATTTCTCCCAACCCCACAAAAATCCCAAAATAAAACCCCACAATCCCCACAGCTGTCTTCCTGTCTCAACTGGAACAAGGTAAACCACAATAAACTCTTATAATTGGACTGCACACACTGCGTCGCCTAGTGCATGATACGCTCCTCACCAGGGGACCTTAACCAGCCAACTATCTTCCGCACTCGGGAACAATCTAGCTACCTCCTGCGGGAAAACATCATCCACTCACTGAACTAAAACGCTCAATTAGCAGGGAACCTCATCTACTCATTGATCTATAACGTCAATTCATAGGAAATCCAGACCCCGTACATGAAATCACCATCCAGACCAATCAGCGCGGCACTCCTTTTCTAGACCAATCAGCGCGGCACTCCTGTTCTATGTGTAGGGAGTCACTACCCCACCCAATATGCTCAAAAACACAAGAAGGGACCACTGCCACCACCCCAGTCCCAACTACAATTCACGTGCCGATCACTACCAATGCGCTGAATTTTGTGACAATGTACAATCACCCACCACCCAATTTACAATCCCTCCCTAAAAAAAAAAAATAAAAAAAAACACTTTAACATTTCTACTTTAAACATTTCCCCCCCTCAGAGCCCATGTTGCTGGTTTACTTACATTTTCCTATGCTGCACTGGCAGTTGCACCACTGCTGGACACTCCCTCAATGCGCTTCACCGGACCCCTTCTCCTGCAGGGCTCTCACCTGCCCTCAAGCGGGGTATTTCCAAGTGGCCCCCGAAGCCTTTAGCCGGTTACGCGTTTTTCCGGTGGTCTTCAGGTGCAGGCGAGGGTCTCACAGCTTCCTTGAGTCGGCGGCAGGGAGCTCAGTCCATCGCAGAGCTTGCGCAGGCAGAGCTCAATTACCCATGTTACAATGAGCAATGAGCCTCACAGAGGGCACCAACTTGTCGGGGAGAAGCTGGATCCCCCCCCACCCCCAGGGCAGTGGGGGGCCAGCAGCCATACCCTCACCAGCTATGGGAGGCCCCAACACCTCCCATATGGCCCCCAGAAATGTAACAGAGTGCCAAGCAGGCAGCAGCATGTTTTCAAACTGCATTTATTTCTAGGCAAAAAAACACACAAAGCATCGTGCACACCGCGAATTCAGGCGCCGTCTCCCCCGGAGCTGTCTTGCAAGTAAGTTTTATAATCACACTGCAGGCTGACCTCACAGAATTGGATCAGCTCCCAGAAACCTATCTCCTCCTGTTATTGGCTGCAGAGTGGTGGGTTACATATGTAGCCCTTATAGAGAGCCTGATAATTGGATATTAACCTCCTGCGTCAGTGGGTTGATTTAGCTGTGCCAGCCCCCATTACCTAATTCTAATCTTGTTGCAATGTGACTTTGTTCCCATAACTTTTAGCTGAACAAGCAGTTCGCACCTGGGCTCTGGCTTGTTACAAGTTATGTTTCAATGTTGTGCGTGTCCTTGAGAAAATGTCTTTCTTTCCCAGAAAGAAAAAAAAAAGCACACTGGGTTGCCGTGATTTACTCGCATTTGTGGATAATTAAAAAATGTCTGTCTGCAGAAAGCAATTTTATCTTGAATTTGCGGCCTTGGCAGGTCGGACTTGTTTTGCGAGGAATGTTGATAAGGCTCCCGCAGCCAGTGTTCAGTGTTCAGTGAGTGAAATGAACTTAGCTGTAATTTTCCTGAAACATAGCTTTACACTGTGCATTTAGACCATGTTAATTCATATAGGCATTTGCAAGCCTTTAAACAGGGATTTTTGTGTTTGTAGATTCTGATATTGCAGCATTGATTCTAATGTAGCATAGAAGTTGCACTGTTGGTGAAGTGGGTGTGTTTCAGCATATTTGTCACCCATGGGTGCGCTGGGGCGCTTGGGGTGCGGGGGCATGGATTTGGTCTCCATTTTCCCTCTTCAGTTCATTGCAGCTTTTCCTGGATAGATTATTTTCTGGAATCGTAGCCCCTTGTGACCACTGTTCTGCATCTCTTATTGAACTGGTAGTAATATCCGACCATGCTGCCATAACGTTACACCTAAGCCACTCAAGCAAGGAAATCTACACTTTGGAGAGTGAATGATTCTCTCTTAGCTGATATAGCCGAATGCTCTGTAATCTTGGAGAGGATTTCATTATATTTCCAAAAAAATATAACAGGGGATACCCTGATACACTCTCATTCAGGCATGGATGGCCACACATGGCCTCTGCCTGAATGACGATGAAACAGAACTACTAATCCTTGGCTCTGAAGCCAACATCCAAAAACTTTTCCCAAACTACACATCCTTCAGCATTGATAACAACCCTATCAAGGTGATGCCTGTGGTTAAAACCCTGGGATTCTATCTGGACTCCTCCCTTACTCTCAAGGAGCAGGTCAACTCCCTTGCCTCCTCCACCACTTACACCTGCAAACTCATCTGCGCAGCTAGACCTTACCTCTTCAGTACCAGCTGCATTACATTAGCTAACGCCCTTATCATGTCTAGGCTAGATTACTGTAATGCCCTGTATTCTGGAACCAATAAATATATCACTGATAAACTTCAAAGACTACAGAACAATGCCGTAAGAGCAGCACTAAATATCCCCTACAGAGAACACATCACTAACTTCAGGAAAGAGGTTAACTGGTTAAAAATAACGGATAGAATCCTACTTAAAACAGCTTCCCTCACATCTAAGTGTCTTATCAACCTAGCCCCCCCGTATCTTATGGAAAAAATAAACAGGAAAATCCCCACGCGACCCACAAGATCTGCTAACACCTCCAAACTAGAAATTCCAAGGTTTAAACGCTCCACCGCGGGAGGAACTAGCTTTCCTGTCAAAGCTGTTCACTGCTGGAACAAATTACCCCTTGACCTCAGAACAGAACAACCGTACCCGGAATTCAGGCATAAGATAACCAATTGGCTGCGTGCCAATGACACATAACTTACACCTGCCACCGACCTAGCCACGACCTACCCTTTGACCGGACACCCCAAGACATGCCCTGTTCGGGGTACATGTCTGCACATACTCCTGTATATATTTGCTTTTTGCCGCTGTTTTTCATATGTATATGTTTGTATATAGTCTCACATATATTTTCTCTTCTTGCCGCTGTGTTTTATATATTCATGCAAAATACTGTAACAAGCTTAAGTCTTCATGTAACTGTTGCGCCCGGCTACCCATGGGTTTGGCGCTCATTAACAAATAAATAAACAAACAAACAAACAAATCTGGGAATGCCAACTTATTAGCTTGGCAGCGGCCTAAAAATGGATGTTAATAGCCCAAAGATTAGGGGCCTCATCAGGAGTCTGGTGGAATTCCAGCACAATTACTGCAGAGCAGAATTAGCATTACTGGAGGGTAGCGCAGCGGTATTGGCGCTGCATCACAACCTGGCGTGAACGGGCGCCCAACTCTGGCAGTAACACTAATACCAACCGGTGGAAAGTGTGCCAAAATAAGACTTACCGCATTACTATTAGTGCAGGCAGAAATTGCATCATGACCGGAACAGGCAGCATGGCGGTGGCCATCTTGAAAAACTCGATCCAGCCAAAATCATCCGCAGCCATCCGAACCTGTAACTCAGCAAAAATGTCACAGGAGAGGACCTGAGGCAAGGTTCCAGAAAATGGACTCCGCAAACCCAAGTTCAGTGAGGGAGAATTTGTGGTCCTCACTAATGAGGTCATGGCCCACAGGGACAAACTGTACGGCAGCAGGCAGAGGAAGACATTGGGCCAGTGCAGGACAGCCATCTGGCATACCATCAGCCAGAAGGTGACTGCGGTGTCCATTGTTCCCTGTGATATTGAGGACTGCAGGAAGTGCGGGAATGACCTCAGGGTCACGGTGCGAAGACTCCTGTCCCAACACCGCCAGGAGTCCCTGACAACTGGAGGTGGTACTGTCGAACCACTGGTCCTGACTGCCTTGGAGGAGAAGTGCAGCACAGTCCTTGAAATGGAGGGCATTGAGGGAGCCCCACCACAGCCCAGGTCCATGCACAAATGTCAGCCCAGTGGACAGGGACACATGTCACCCAGCAGCTGGGCAGGCCAACCAGGGTAAAGTGGCAGGGTGCCACGTCAGCCTCCCTCCACAGCAGCCATGGGGCAGGGCACCAGGGGCACCCCTGAGTGTCACAGCAGTGTGAAGGGGTAGCAAGTGACCAATCCAAATACCATTCACATCACACCCCTGCTGATGCACCCTGTGCCAGCGGGAATGTAGTGCGTGAGAACCCACAACACCGTGGAGCAGTCACACCAACATGTTGCGGGCCCAGTGCCCCATGTTGACATGGCAGATGAGTTGTATGGAAGTGTATGTCCCCCTGCACCAACATGGGCGCACCTAGCCAACCACTGTACACCATAGCACAACACTGCTGGTTGCACAGCAGCGCCCCATAGAGCCATGGCAGTGCCATAGAGGAAGCCACCACACCCACATCCACAAGGTGTGTGCCACCCAAGGGAAGGGATGTGGGGGCATGAAGAACCACAAGCATGCATGCTATACATCAGCTGCCCCAATATATACACCCTGCCCTCCCTACACACAGGCCAAAGGCCACCTGGTCATGTGTCACACACACATTGCTGCAACCATCCTCACAATTCTGTGCAATGTCCCCTGACCAACCATGCCCATCTACCCAAATGTGTGGGGTCCCACTCTGTACCATAGCAAATGTGTCTTGCATGCTAAGAAACGTGGAAGAACTATACCTGATGGAACTTCCTATGCCCCGTACAGGCACTCATGCATCACCAGAGGCATCGGAGGACGAGGGGGCACACAGCTGGATTCTTCGCCTCCAGACCCTCAAGGGAAGCCACCACCACAACCCCACAAAGGCGCACACAGGCTACGCCTAGGCTCATGGACTGCCCTGAAACACTTCGGCCCAGCAAGGCCAAGCCTGCAGGTGGCATTGCAGGACCTATGGCAACACCACAGGCCACCAGGAGCACCTCCAGGCCCACTGCTCCCACTCACTCAGCTGCAGTGTCTCACACAGAGGCCACACCTCCTGGCAGGGCCACTTTGGAGTCACAGGGGGATATCAGCCCAGTGCCACAGCCTGAAGAAGGGCCACAAACCCCAGAGAGCCCTCACTGCCGCCAGCATGCCCAGACACCTGAGCTGGATGTCAACACGCCATCTTATGGCTCACTGGCCTACAGCCCAAAGCCCCCCTCCTATTCAGCACACACCACCCAGCAACATCATCCTTCAGAGGCTGGATGAGATGGAGAGGTGACAAAGGGAGATGGAGGCCATTGGGCACAGCCATTCGGAACACCTCCAGGCATGGGAAGAAACAGGGCAGAGGCAGCTACCAGTACTACCGCCCTGACGTTGTATGGGCAAAGATTCAGGGAGATGACTGAAGGGGTCTCGGCCCTTGCAGAGGCCATTCATCAGAGCAACGAGGTCACACTGCAGCACATCCGGGAGACAGCGTCGATACCCTCAAGTTTCACGACACCCACTTAGAAGTCACAGCAGAGCACACCCAGGCACCGGTCCCAGTGCCAATTGGATCCCAGATCTGTGTCTGGCATGGGGGGAAAGAGGCCATGGAAATAACATTGAGACACATTTTGCCCTAAGTGGCCGTGCTGGGGAGTTAGTGGTGGGAGGGGAGATAGTGTACTGAGGATTGGTGGCGGGAGGAGAGAGGGGGGATAGTTTTCTGGGGAGCTGGTCGAAGGGGGCAGAGGGTAGTGTGCTGGGGAATTGGTGGTGGGAGGGGGCAGGGGGTTTCCGGTTTGTACATCAGGGCTCCACCTGTACAGTCGAGGCACCATAAACAGGCCTTCTGGAGGCCAAAGGTACGCTCTATACACACGGATCCTGCGTGGAGCATGGCTGTAGAAAATATGCTGTAGTGTCTGTGAATCATGCAAAGGGGTCATTAGCCAGCACAGGTGTGAGTAATCGGAATCACCAACATGGGGGGATGCACAGCCATTAATCACAGTGTATGTGTGGGGGTGTGCTTACACAGTATCAGGGCAATGGACAACATGTGCATGCATATGGGGCTTCATTTCATGGCATGTGTCTGTACAATGTCTGTGCATGCTGTGTCACTCTTATCATGCATTGTTTTTACTTCACATGCACACCGTTCCCTACCAGTAGATTTTACGTAAGGTGTCTGTCGGTGACATGTGCAGCTGACATGGTGGCTGTCGTGTGGCAGTGTATTGCTCTCATTCATGTGGAATGCTGGGTTTCCTATCGGCCCTCCAAAGGCTTCTGCGGCCAGCGGGTTGGCTTTGCTGACTGGGGGCATATGGGCACATGCCGGTGTTACTGGCAGGGTTGAAGTTGTCTGATGTGATGTGGCAATTTGTTTGCATTTCTTTGGATTGTGCATGTTGCATTGCAGTACCTGTAGTCATGTGTATGTTTGGAGTAGCTGTTATATGTGTTCATCAGCTTCTCCACCCAGGAATGTCAGACATGGGCATGCTCCCTGGGCTGTACTGTGACGTTGGTGCGGGAGATGGTCAGGTACGACTTTTGCATTTGCTTGTCATGCCATGCTTTGTGTAGTTATTCACATGCCCCCCAATCCCCCATTTGTTCAGGTGATTCACAGCACATGTGTGCAGGCAGTTTTGCTCACCCACTATCCATGTCCATTGTCTTCTTGCCTCTCCATGTATCCTGACAGTGTGCTGTTCCGTAGGACTGTGGAATCGTGGGTGGAACCAGGGTAGCCGGCATAGCAGTGGGTGATGTACAGGTTGGGGCTGCAGGTCACCTGCACATTCAGGGAGTGGTAGTGCTTCTGGTTACGGTGCACTGCTTCATTGGCCTGGGGGACCACCAACGCAACATGGGTACAGTGCAGGGCTGCAATCACATTTGGCATTTGGCCAACAGCATAGAACTGTGCCTTGATGGTGTTGACCTGGGCTTCGGTGGTAGGCAGTGAGATGTGGCTTTGCACATGCTGCAGTAGGGCTTCCATCACCTGGGCCAACACTGCACAGAATGTGGGCTGTGCCATGCAGTGCATCATGGCTACGGAGTGCTGGAAGGTGCCAGTTCCGAGGCATTGTAGGACTGACACTAGCTTATGTTATCCTGTATTGTGGTAAGCAGCTCAGTTATGCTCTCCCTGTTGACACAGTACACATTGGCCAACTGGCTGTCAGTGAGGGTCCAGGATGAGGGCCTGACCCTGGGGATCGGTGCACGCCTTGCTTGGGCTCTTCTCCCCCCACCCCCGTACTCCCTGTGCCCTGGCCTGGTTGTTCTGCATCTCTACTTCCAGGTGCAGCATGTCCCAGCTCACAGTGGCTAGTGGCATTATGGTGTTGAAAACAGTGTTTGAGAAAGGGGTGTGCCTTATGTAGCTCTATGGAGTCAATTGGGATCACCTGTGGCTTCATTTCTGCCACCTGTGTACATTTACCTCCACCTGGAGGCTGTGGCTAATTGTGCTGAGTTTTTGGCGCTATTAGCACTAATTCTGCCATACATGGATTTGTGATGTGGCAGTGATTGCACTTCGTGTTGTCGGCGCAAAAATTCCACTGGCTGTGATAGCGCCGGCTGTAATAGCTCCATCTTCTTTTACTGTTGGCGGGATTTGTTTGTGTTCCGTCAGAGCGGTATTGGCAGCGCTAATTCTGTTACTGCCACTTGTAGGGTTTACCGCCCAACTCGTGATGAGGCCCTAGATGTGGAAATGTGGGTACAGGAGTTAGATCTGCAATAAAAAAGGAAGGTTCACAAAGCTGCAAATTGCAGGGGTAGAACTGAAGGAACTGTTTGTAGCAGACATCTCTCACAAAATGTGACAATCCAAACAGTTTTACTTCATTAAGCCTTGAGAATGTTGGCATATAAACTGAGGTCTCAACAAACTAAAAACATGATAGCGAGCCTTAGGTATGAGGTGGGACAATTACATAAGGATGACTATGTCAAGATTAACATCCTCACGCGCTTTTATTCAGAATTGCTCGGGGTTTATCACCTAGACAGAATGGACTAACCAGAATCTATCCAGGTGGCTCATCTCCCTACAATCTACGGAAATGATCGGAATAGGCTCGAAGGCCAATGTCTGCTGAGGAAGTATCCCAAATAATATGGTCCCTTCCAAGTAGTAAAACCCTGGGCCTGGATGGTTTCTCTGCCCTGTTTTATAAACGGTTCTCAGAAGTATTAACCCTGCAGTTAGTCATTTTGTTTAATAGCTTTATAGATGCAGGAACAAATGCTCCTACGATGGGTGAGTCTCTGGCTGTTCTTTTTCTGAATATTTTGTTTCATTTTAAAAAATAAATCAAAATAATGAAAGGCCCCTAACCTTGAATGCGGCAGAAGTCACCCACGCTAAACGAATAAAGGCAACTTATCTACAGAAAAGAAACACAAAACGCCTACTATTAACTCACTAGACATGTATATGTATATGCATATGATATGATATGATATGGCATTTATAACGCGCCTATACACAAGTGTTTCAAGGCGCGACAAACATCCAATAGCATAAAAACAAGACTGAATAACTATTTTAGACAAAAATATCTAATCTTCTCCAATATGAACATTCACATTTTCACTGCTTGGCAGCCTCACAGAAATCAAAAATATTCTTATAAACAATTTACAATATGTATTTCACTTAATTTTCTCTAATGCCATTGACAAGTGTTGGCATTAGAGAAATTGTTTTATAATGTACATTCCACTTATTTTTCTGTAAAACGATCAAGAACTGTTGACATCAGAGAAAAACTTAAATTCACATCACTTTCTTATTGTAGGGGTGATTCAACTCTATATGCAATGCATGATTATTTTCTAGTTTGGACATGTATGTAAAAATACTGGTTATGGTATGTTTGTCTACTTTGTCTACAGGTTAAGTTTTCGCATGGAAAATTGTATGAATGAAGAGAATAAGATCTTGGTTCATTTAAAAATCCACGCAAGCATGATCTCCTGTCCTCACTGTCCTCTACACCCCTCCCTTCTCCCTCACCCGCTCTCAGGCCTCCCATGGACCCCCTGCGCCCTTCCCTCCTTTTTCTTGCCTATATCACCGGATGAGGTATCTAGACAAGTCCTCTCTATGAAGTCTCTTCCAAACAGGTGGTCCCCTGCTCCTCCAGAACTATCAAGGACAACATTGCCTCTGTTGCTCCTGTGTTGGCTGATTTCTGCAAGCACTCCTTTACCACTGGCTCCTTTCCTCCACTTCTCAAGCACTCCCTTGTGCACCCTCTCCTTCAAAAGCCTTCTGCCGACCCCTCATTCCCTGCTAACTACCACCCTATCTCCATTACCCCCTTCCTGCGCAAACTCCTGGAGAAGCTTGTCATCTCCCAGCTAAACCACCACACTGAATCTGTTGGTTGCCTCCACAACCACCAGTCTGGCTTCAGAACAGCCAGAGGCACAGAAACTGCACTCCTGAACACCTGTGAAGACTTGCTCTCAAATCTCGATTCCAACTCTTCCTCCATTCTCATCCTTTTTTGACCTTTCCTCTGCCTTTGATATGGTCAATCATGCCACCCTTATAAACCGGCTCCGTGATACCCTTGGGATCATTGACCTGGTACTGGTCCGGTTGACCTCCTTCCTCTCTGACTGACCCTCCGTGGTTCAACTTTCACTTTCTCTCCTCTACCACACTCTCCACCTGCAGCATCCCCCAGGACCCTATCCTCTCGCCATGGCTGTTCAAAATCTACCTTGCCCCTCTAGCCCATTTGACCTCCGCCTTGTCTCCTCACTTCCAGTATTATGCAGCTGACACGCAGCTCTCCTTCAAGTTTCCCGCCGCTGCCTCCTCTTCTTCCTCTCTCATTCCCGACTGTCTGACTGCTATTCAGGAATGGTGTGCTGCTAACAATCTATGCCTTAATGCAAGTAAGACTGATATCCTTCTCATTGGGACCCCAGCTCCCTCCTTGCCTCCTACTCTCTGGCCGCCCACCCTAGGCCCCCACCCCTCACCCTATTGTGAAGCAGAAAACCTTGGTGTCATCTTTGACTCCTCTCTCGCCTTCTCACCTAATATCATGGACCTTGACAAGAAGGCCCACTTCCAGCTGCACCTCCTCAGAGGCATTCTCCCTTTCCACACCTTTGCCCAGAAACTAAATTTGTCCAGAGCTCTGGTCCTCTCTAGGCTGGACTACTTCAATAGCCTCTTCCTCAATCTGCCTAAATCCTCCCTTTGCCCCCTTCAACTAATCCAGAATCGGACTGCAAGACTTATCCTTGGCCTCAAGCCAAGGGACCGTATCTCTCCAGCCGTAAAATCTCTCCACCGGCTCCTGTGTTGCTGGGAGGATCAAGTTCAATACCCTCTGCATCATCCACAAGGCTTTCTGGGGCCTGGGACCCCGCTACACCCAACTCTCTCTCCCTAAATACCTCCATACTAGAGCCCTTCAGTCTTCTAACTCCAACTCTCTGCAGATCAGATGCTTTTCCAAGCAGAGAGTGTGGGGTAGATCTCTCTCTGCAGCAGGTTCCTCCCTCTGGAGTGGCCTCCCTGCCCTTCTCAGACCTGAGCCGGATTTCCTTCAGTTCCAAAGTTTCTCAAGATGCTCCTCCCCCCCCACCCCCTGATATTGTCAGCCTCTGCCTCTTTTTGACTGGCTGCCTGGTTTCTTCTGACTCTTACAGGGCATGAGGCCCTCCTCCACAAGTCTACCCCTGCTCTTGGTCTCCCCTGATCCCCCCTCCCCTATCCGGCACTTGCCCTTCCTAACTCCCTCCCCCTGCACTAGCCTGACTGGCCTGCACCCCATTGAGCCCATTCAGCTGTGTCCCTCGCACTTAGCACATGGGCCGTCTTTCCTTGCACTCACTGTATTCCCCTGGCACTTGTCCACCTGGCCTCCCCTTAGCACTTGCCTAACCCATGGGCCCTTTTCTGCTCTGACCAGCACTCGTCCCCTTCCCCCCTGGACTTCTTGTTATTGCACTTGCACAATCCAAATGACACAATGCCTAGTAAGACCATTTTTGCTTTTCTTCATCCCCACCCCCCCCTTTTGTCGTGTTGCACATTGAAACTCCCTTTTGCTGTATAGGTGCATTATAAACACTCAACAAATAAAAGAAATAAATAAAATGGAAGCATATATATAAGGTAGCAAATTAATCAACACTTCCATTTAATTGCCATTAGGAGTCTACACAAGGCAAAGTGCTTTCTTTTCTTTACAATATTATTTAACAAAATGGTGTTGGTTTTAAAATTGACTTTATTTTCATGGGAATGAAGGGGAAAACATTCACCTCCTTCCTATACCACCTTAAAGGGATTTAAAACTTTAAGCTTTCTCTAAAGATTTCTCTTTTACATAAACTGTGGTTTTCACACCTCAAGAACTCTATCAAGTGCTGCAAATCAGTGAAACATATTGTACACCATGTCACAGATCCATGTATAACTTGCCCCTGTGAAACCTATGGAATTTATCTGTTTGGATACTGCCAGCGAATATTATGCCCTGCACAACCATGCATTCTGGGACATACTATTTTAACTATACCTCCACAATGCTTCCCTCACAGCTAAGCTCCCAATAAGTGGCATAGCTTGTAAATGATTGCCCTTAAAGACTTTCAAGTACAATTAGGGATTTAATCATTCTTAAGGCATATATCCTGATACACAGGGGTGGTTGTACCTATTTTTGGTTTGACTTTTTAAAGGCACAAGACAGGTAGGGACAGCTCCAGGCATCTCCACCAAGTATGTTCTGCTTCCAGTCTGTCGTCTGCTTCCACAATCCCTCTCAGGTAATCTGGTTCTGTCTTGGGAACGGTTTTCTGCAAAAGGCCTTCTTAAGGTGGATTTCCATCAAGGATATCCAAGTGGAAACCCAATAAGCACTTCTGCTTAAGGTGGATTTCCATCAAGGATATCCAAGTGGAAACCCAATAAGCACTTCTGTCGGACAGGTTCTTCTTTTGCAGATTTCGCTCAAACTCCCCCTTTCTTGTGTGTTTTGCCCTAAATATGTGATGAACTCCACCAACGCAGTATCTTATCATTGGAAGTGGCCTATGGTAGGTTCTCTTCAGATACTAACTTTAAATGGATTGCTTTTCTCCCGCAGATTCCTCATCTGATAGATATCCTCATCCAGCTCTGCTGCTCTGAAACTTTTTCGACAGGGGGCGTAGTGGACCTCGACTCAGCCGTCGATCGTCGATCCGTCTTGCTCAGTGCTCGATCATCAGGATCCCTCGACTGTGATGTGCACTCCCCAGATTTCAGTTATTAAAAGGGGCTCTGACTGCCATTCCAAAATGTCAGTGACCGACCCGCATGACATTTGTCTGTGGTGTCTGGATACAGATCATGACATGGAGGTGTCAAGCTGTCCAACAAAGTTGTCCATGACCTCTTGGTAGACCAGCCGTGGCAATCTTATGGCAGCGGAACCCTTCTGGCTCCTTGGCCTCAGGCCTGAGTGGTCACAAATGACTCTCTGAAGGGTTGGAGTGCTCACTGCGAGGATTTGCAGGTGAGCAGCCTTTGGTAAGCGATGGAAGCGAGGTGGCATATGAAAAGGCTGGAGTTGCGAGCCATCAGGCTAGCCCTGAGGGCTTTCGTTCCGTCTCTCAAGGGGAAACATGTCCAGATCCTGATGGACAACACAGTGGCCATGTACCACCTGAAAAGCAGGATGGTGTGCGCTGCCTCCCCTTTTGCAGAGAGGTGATCCAGCTGTGGTTCTGGTTGCTGGAGAATCAAGTTTCGGTTTCTGCAGTTCATCTGCCGGGGACCAAAAACAGCTTGGTGGATGCTCTCAGCAGGCAGAGCACGGTCTCACACGAGTGGGAAGTGTTCTAGAAGGTCCTGGAGGAGGTCTGCTCTCTCTAGGGTACCCCAGCAGTGGATCTGTTTGCCACAGAGTCCAACAGGAAGTGCAGACAGTTTTGCTCAAGGGAATTCCCAGTGAACAGTGCACTGAGGGACGCGTTCCTGGTTGATTAGACCTTCCCTCTCCACTATGCTTTCCCCCGATTCCCTTCATCCCATGGGATTTTAGAAGGTTGAATAGGTTTCGAGTGACCATGATCTTGATCGCCCCCGACTGGGTGAAGGGAACGTGGTACTCCGAACTATTGGATCTGACCATCTGTCTGCCTCACTGGTTGCCTCGGCACCCATATCTCCTGACACAGTCGGTTGGTCGGGTACTCCACCCGAACCCAGAGTCCCTCACCCTACATGCCGGGCTCTTGAGAGAATGAGGTATGATGACTGGGACCCCTCAGAGGAGGTATTTGAGTTGTTGCTGGCTGCACGCAGACCATCTACAAGATCTGTGTATGCATGCAGGTGGAGAAGATTTGAGGCATGGTGCAGGGAACACAAGATCAATCCCATCTCTTGCCCCACCACAACAGTGATGGAGTTCCTTCTGTCACTGGCCTCAGCAGGCCTTCAGGTTACCACAGCCAAAGGATATTTGGCAGCCTGTGTTTTCTGTGTTCAAAAGGTCCCCGGATCAAGGTTGTTTCTTTATGATCCCGGTTATGGCCCAATTCCTGAAGAGCCCTGTGAATAAGTTTCCGCCAACTCCCTTTGTCGTTACAGACTGGGATTTAAATCTAGTTCTAACATATTTGAGGGGGCTCTATTTTAGCCCATGCATTCCTGCTCTTTGAGGCTGTTGTCAATGAAAACTGCCTTTTTGGTTGCAATCACGTCAGCCAGGAGAGTTAGTGAGTTGCAGGCCTTGTATTGCAAGTCCTTGTTCATGCGTTTTTTTCAGGAAAAGGTTTCCCTTAAAGTAAGACCTGGCTTTCTCCCGAAAGTGGTTTCTGAGTTCCACCTTTCTCAGTCCATAGCTATGCATTCCGAAAATCTGACCAACTGTTCACGGCCCATTCATTGTCCCGCAAAAATCTAGCTGTAACAAAGCAGACTCTATCGTGATGGATTATCCTCTGCATCACATCAGGGCACACTCGACGAGAGGTGTCTTGGCTTCTACAGCCCCGCAGAGGGGAGTTCCTATTAGAGACATCTGTCGTGCGGCCACATGGTCGTCCTTGTGCACATTAAGCAGGCACTATTGTCTAGATCTCGCCCGCAGGGCTGATGCACGTTTTGGTAGGGCAAATCTGCAAAATCTGCTACTGTAACACTTTCGGCCCACCTCCGTGGTCCTAATTGCTTGGGGAGTCTACTAGATTAGATATCTGTGGGAGAAAAGTAATCCATTGAAGGAGAAGTAACTTACTGTAATGATCTTTCTATGGATTCTTCTCCGGCAGATTCCTCATTGGCCCTCCGTTCCATCCCCGCTAAGAAAGTTCTTGTGGCTTGGCGCATCCATCTAAGTAAAAGGACGCCTGGTGATGGCTCTGAGGAGACCGCTACTTTCTGGCTAGTCGCTTGCTTTAAAAAAAAAAGAACATCTTTCAATTTTTTCTCTGATTCTTGGGGTTTCACCCCTTTGGGATGTTTCCAATTGTCAAGTTTTTAACCGGCTGGCTAGCCTTGTCTTCCATCATTTTCCTCTGCAGTGTTCAAGCATGGGGGAAAAAGGGGAACTGAGGTATGGGGCGTAGTGATGTGGTATATATACAAAACCTGACGTCACGTCTGAAGCCGACGATCGAGCACTGAGCAAGAGTCGAGGTCCACTACCCACCCTGTCGACAAGTTTCCGAGCAGCAGAGCTGGATGAGGATATCTATCAAATGAGGATGTGTGGGAGAAAAATCCATAGAAAGATCATTAAGGTAAATAATTTCTCCATCCCAATTATCCTCTCCTTTGTTTTAATTGGTCCAATACATTTTGCTATGTGACAAGGCAAGGCTTTTCTCTCCTCTCATCCAAAGGTATGATCACATTGGACTCTTCATCATTTCTGTTATGAACCTATATCATTTTCTAGGCCTATATATTCAAAATTGCAGGAACCTTCTGAATCAATGGACATCCTTTATTGTCCAAAAAACTAGTTATATGAGAAAGTTAATAAAATATGTAAGTACCAAACATATGCAGCATGCCAAGGTAAGCTCACACAATCCTGTTGACTGTGCCCGATATATGCCAGCATGCCATTATAAGAACACATTTTCATTCTGATAGTGTCAAATAATTTCCATTGTTGTCAATGTAAGAGCACATTTTATGCTGCGTGTGACCAATATATGCTTTCATGCCACTATAAGAAACACATGTTCTTGCAGGCTGTGCCAATATATTTCAGCATGCAACTGTAAGAACACACTTGTATACTAACCCCTCCCAATAAATGCATGCATGACAATTGACATGACAAAGAGCACATTTTCATGCTGGCTGCGCCAAATACATACCAGCATGCCATTGTTAGAACATATGTTCATGCTGGATGTGTCCAATATATGCTAGTATTGCCAGTGTAAATTACATTCATTCTGGCTGTGTCCAATATGCAGCCGCACGCCACGTTTAGACATTATTTTCATGCTGGATGTGCCCAGGATATATCACCATGACATGGTAGCAATAAATGCTAATACTGGCCGGGCCAAATATATAACAGTACTGGCACCGTACAGACCGTTTTTGCTGGCTGTGCCAAATATATGACAATATTGCTATGAGTAATATGGCAAATGCGTTTGTAAATGTGCAACTAATAGGCCTAGGCTGTCAATGTAAAAACGTATTGGTATGTCCTCCAGTGCCTGGCCCTGGTATATCAAACAATGCGCTTATATGAAGACATCATGCCCCAGGTGTGCCTCTGCTCTCTGCTATTGACTACTTTGAAAGTCATTCCTGTTTGAAATACAGATGTGAGTTTTGCATCTTTTTCATCTTTTCAAGCGCTAAATGAGAAGATGTGTATTATGTCATTAGTTTTCATTTTGTATATTTATTGAGTGCAAACCTGGCTTTGGGAAGTAATGAAGTGATGTACATCACTAGCCAGTACAGGCATATCTTAGATGGTTACAAGCGGGCCATCCTTACAATATAGCATTTATTGCAGGTATACTATTTAGGTAGCATGGACAGATAATATTTACAATTGGTGGAACATCTTTAACAGTGCTGAGGAAAGGGTGGGTTGGCATCAAAGGATGTAGCAAATAAAATGGCTACTATTCCACAACGTTTTTGATGCGTCAATGAGACAGGCCTGGGAAGAGTATTCTCTGCAAAATGCCAGCTTGTGTACCCACCTTCATAAAATAGCATTAGAAGAGTAGGTATGTAAGTGCCCAGGAATATGGGTCAGACCTCATCTCTGCTTGATCCTTACTCAGTGTTCATCTTTAAAAGTCAGGCACACCTCTATTTCCATTGTCTCGTTGTAATTATACATTGATCCCTTAATAGTATTGTTTTTTTTATCGTGATATGGTTTAAAAAGCAAACCATAAAAACATACAAACAAGAAAGAAAAAAGAAGACATCAAGAATACAATACACAGTACAACATACTAAAAAGAAGACAACATTTCAACTGTTCTAATCTGCACTAAATTTTAAAATGAACAGTACATACCGCACCCTTCAGTCCAACAATTATAGCTGTATATGTAATAATACAATAATTTCAAGTAGAAATCTGTAAAAATTATCCTATAAAATAGGGATAATTCAGCTATATTTAAAATCATGCCATGGATAGCAGGAAAGTGTGTGTTTCTGCATATGACCGAGTAGTTATCAACCTTATCAGATCTATCGACCATGGGCAGATTCATGGATTGCGTGGCCGTCGAATAGCTTTGACACAACAGAGAATCTCACAATCTCCTTGGAACCAGGTTTTAATCCAGCCTAAACACTGAAAGTGCTCTGATTAGCAACAGAAACAGAGCATATTCTTGGTCAAGGATGCAAGGCGGCTGAAAGTATTCATACTTGTAGATTTGTCAGTTAAATTTAACAACCTTTAATATCAATATCTAATAAAATGGTACACAATGTGATTAGTCTTTCTGGGATGGCATTTTCTGGCAAGTTATTAGACGGTTTCAGCAAATTAAGATTGGAAACAGCTAGTCAAAGTCAATGGGCCTCATTACACGGATGGCGGTGGACCAAGGTGCTATTACCACCTTGGTCCATGCCGGTAAAATACCGGCACCGCCTTGGTGGAAAGGGGAAATACCGCCCTATTCCAAGGTTGGCGGGGCGGTAATTCCCCTTTCCCCCATTGCCCTTCCCCATTCCCATTTTTGCCCCATAGGGCTCTATGGGAATGGGGAATGCGCTAATTACGGTGCCGCAAATTGCGGTACCGTAATTAGCTCCCTGGTCCCTTTGCGGGTTGGTTTTTAACGCCTGCAAAAAGCAGGCGTTAAATTCACCAACCCGCAAAGGGACCTCGTAGTAAGGCGGTAAGGGTTTACCGGTACCGGTAAAATACCGGTACCGGTAAACCCTTACCGCCTACCGTGTAATGAGGCCCAATGACTTGAAACAGAGCATTGTACACATACATCCACTGATTGGGCCATCTGAATACATAATAAGGTTTTTCTGATTAATGCAGATAGTGAAATGCAATTCTGGATTGCTTAGAAGGCATGTGCTCCGAGATATGGTGAAGCATGCGCTGCCTCACGAGAACAAAGACGTATTTCCTGGCATTTACATCACTTGTTCTACATAATTTGCCCTTTGTGCAGCCTGTTTCTTGTATTTCTGCACTTTCCACTTTACCTTCAGGTCACGAATCGAGGAGATTTTCTTGGCTTGGGCTTTTCCTTTAAAAAGCAAGGTATGAGGCAAATAGAGCCTCTCATATTGATGAAAGGCAGGCTAAAAGCAACTCCATTCTTGGCAACACACCCTAAAATCTTTTTTGATAAAATCTGTTATCATGCCAAAACGTAAATACACAAACTCCCTCCTCACTTGAATTCCCACCTGTGGTGTCACAACACAGCAGAACGGGTCAGGAAGTTCAACTGGAAAAGGAAGGCTTGAGTTTCTATTGAACTGGCGTGCTTGCATTTGCTGCTAGCACTCAAAGGGCCTCATTACACAGTATCCGGTAAGGGTTTACCGGTACTGGTATAGGCACCGGTACCGGTAAACCCTTACGGCCTTACTACGAGGTCTTTTTTCGGGACCCGACCTTAACGGCTGGTGTAGACCAGCTGTTAAAGTTGGGACCCGCAAAGGGACCTTGGTGCTAATTACGGTACTGCAATTTGCGGTACCGTAATTAGCTCCTTACCCATTCCCATTATGCCCTATGGGGCAAAAATGGGAATGGGGAAGGGCCATGGAGGAAGGGGGAATTACCGCCCCTCCAACCTTGGAATGGGGTGGTAATTCCCCTTTCCTCCATGGTGGTACCGGTATGGTACCGGCGGCAACCATGGTACTAATAGCACCATGGTTTACCGCCTTCCGTGTAATGAGGCCCAAAGAGTGACTAGGTTGCGCTTTGATTGGCTCATTGTTTAAAAAAACAGTCCAACGTATATTCACATCTCTTTTTCCAAGACATCAGCCCAGGGTCATCATTTGGGGTTTGCCAAGGATAGCAGTTGCTACCCCTGGCACCCACTCTGCTACTCCTAGCCCTGTCCTTGCTACCCCAGAGCCACGGGACAAAGAGGCAGTGTCAAGAGCAGAAATCTGTAGTGCACCTGAAAAAAGGCAGTTGTAAATGCAGCTAAATGTGGCACAGCTTTTTCACCTGTGAACTAGATCTCGTTAGCTGGAGAAATAACAGGGATATTGGAAAAACCATGAAGCCGCCACTACTAACAGGTTGGCAGCCGATTAGGAAAGAAAGCCTGAATGGTTTGGCTCAGAGGCTGGGCTGTCTCTGAAGCTCACACCTAGTACTGTAGCAAAAGGAAGGGTATGGGAGCTAGGTCTAGCCAGCTGTGTCTGCTTTGCACATCCAGTGAGCTACTGAGCCTGTGATGAGAGGGGTGAGCCCCAGTGGCTTCTGCCACCAATCCAGCCTCGGCACTGTGTGACCTGACCCAGATCTGCCAGATCTGCATCACAGGCACACTGTAGATAGACGCAAGATGAGATAATTAATTTACATGAAGTTGCCCTGCGCCTTTGAAGTAAACCATCTGTTGCTTCCTCAAGGAAAAAAATATATATATTTGGAAGGATAGCTCAGATGCAACACACTTGCTTTGGGAACAAGAAGAATGCAGTGCAACATGGGTTCAGTTCCTGTTCCAGTGCTTAGAAGCTGCAGTAGGCCGGCATTAAGCAACATAGAAAAGACTAAAGGACCAAAGAAAATAATACAATGGGCCTTGGGTTTCTAGGGGTGGTGTCATGGAGGTGCTGTTTACATTTTAAAAATTTTAAAAAATTGCAATTACTGTGTCCTGCAACACATTATTCCCCTCTACCTCCCATTTAACAAAAAAAACAGTGAGTTCCTTACCAAGTAAGCAAAACAAAAAGGTGATGCCTGGAATGTTTCAAATAATTCATAACCACTGGCACAGCTCTGGGTTTGAGGTGTGTACTTGAGGCTCAATGTTATGGAGGCTGGTACTGGAGACTTTAGATGTTGTGCTAGTGACTTACAGATGTTGGGAGAGAGTGTTTGAGACGTAATGTGTTGTAAGAGAGTTGAAATGCATTGAATGCAGATAGAAGATGTTCGAGAAGGGTAATTAAGACTCACTGGGCCTCATTACGACCCTGGCGCTGACGGAATAAGGGGGCCAGTACGGGACCGGCCCCCTTCATTCCATCAGGGCTGATTACGAGGTTCCCTTTGCGGGACCCGGATCAGACGTCTGGTAAAACCAGACATCTTTCCTGCGTCCCGCGAGGGGAAGAGAGAAGTAACAACGGGACACTTGTAATGTGCCCGTTGTTACCTCCCTCCCCATTCCCATTGAACCTTATGGGGGCTCAAATGGGAATGGGGAATGGTTCCTGCAAGGAGGACTTACCGGGTCCTCCTATGTCAGAATGACCCGGTAAATCCCCATTGCAGGAGCCCGGTAATGGAGCCCGGGTTTGGAGGCAGCCATGGTGCTAATAGCACCATGGTTACCTCCAAACTCATAATGAGGCCCACAATGTTGGGGTGTTGAAGGAGGGTTCTGGAGCCTTAAGTTGCTAGTTTGCTTGAGGCTGATGGTGTCAGAGAATGCTGGAGAGTTAAGTTGCTGGAGGGTGGCACTGTGTAAGCATGAAGGTGTTGGAACAAGGCATTGGAAGTGTAAGGTGTTAGAGGGTGGGAGTGGGTGCCAGACATTTAAAGCTCTTGATTGAGGGCCCTTAGCAACTCGCAGTGGGTGGTGGGGTGCCCATGTTGAAAATAGTTGGGGCATATTCAGGCTCTGGGTGACTGGCGGGAGTGGGTTGCTGTGCAATGGTTCAAAGTGCAATATTGACAAGAACATCCCTACACGTATTGTCCAAGTGTAAAAGCATGAAGTGGTGCAGCCTCTTATTGTCTTCTAGTTTGACTTGTGTTGGTCAGTTGCTGTCTCCAGTCTGTGGCCAGACACTTTGCAGGCACTGGATGTCTGTGCTTTTGGGGTTTATGCCTCTTCGAGATGCTCTGTCTGTTTACAGTTTAGCCCGTGTGATGTACAATAGTCCAGGTTGTTGTGTTGAACGTCTGCTTACATTCACAGTAGTTTGGTAATGTGGGCCTATACACACTGGTATTAACGCTACATATGGTGTTCCACTCTTGTATGAAATGTATATCATATTACAGTGATATCGTAATCATAGTGGTCATAGTGTACTGAGCAACAATGATATGTGATGCCACTGCCTGTTTTGTCAAGGGATGCAAAATTGTGTGCCATTACTTCACGTGATGTCATCAGAGGTTATGGGTTGTGTGTTGTCACTTCTGCTACCCCTGGCATTTTGGTGAAATGACGTCCCTGCATCAGCCCTCAAGATCAAATCTGGAAACTCGAGTGACATTCAGGTCTCTAGTTTATTTACTTGCATCTCAGCAGCCTTATGATAATTTGAGCATACGATTTTAGGGGCGTTTTTCAAACGGATTTGTTCCAGAAGCCCTCTCTTTTGAAAGGCAGATTCCTTTGTTTCCTGTTGCCTTGTTGATTCCCTGTAAAGCACTGGCTCTCATGAGTGTCATACGAACACCCAGCTGTTATAACCTGCTTAGGCAAACGGATTACTGGACAACTATAGTCAAATGAACGTATGCAAAGGTTCACCCTTTATACACATATCATATGTAGCAGTTACCATGTTGCAGTTGTAGCTATTTTCACCACGGCTATTTTATCTGTGGTGCTTTTTCTGTGGCTGTTTTGGGTAATTATTTTTAGAAAAACAATATATGTGTTGTGTGTTTGGGTAGGGGATTTGGGGGTGGTGGGTTGCAGGGTGAGATGGTGGCGGTGTGTTAGATGTTTGTTCAGGGGGTGCTTTGGAGGTAACCCACCCCCCTAACAAAAATCGGCAAAAACCACTGCATTTAAAACGCTACATTTAACTAGCCGCAGTGAAAACAGAGGCAATACAAACATGTGCAACCCATATGCAGGGAACCTACAATGAACCTCATGAACTCGATTAGTATTGCACTTTTAATGTAGATGGTCAAATGAATTGAATGGCCAGTCAGAGAGCATACGCAGAATGTTCATGTTCTTAATGAATGCTGAGTTCAATTGGAAGAAAAGATATGTATAATACAAGTTATTAAAAATCATTGTTAAACACATACAATTCTCCCGCCTCAAAGATCATAAGCAGCTACTTTCCTTGTGTGTCCCACAAAATAGAGTTTTATCAATTACTGCTGAAAAATCAAAACAATATATCATAATCTTGCTGGAATATGATTATCAAAATATAAGATTAGCATATGATAGATTGGGAATGTCAACAGCATTTTATGATTAATTCTTCAGATCATTGTTGCAGAGAAGGAATGAGGAATCAGGGAAAAGCGTACTTGAAAATGTGAGGTGTTCATAACAGTCATAACGATGGTGGAGATGAGGTGAAGGGCCATTGGCATAGGAAGGTTCCTGCAATATTTCCAAGAAGTATTGCTGAGGAACGTGAAAAAGCCACTGAAGACTCCTATGATAACATCTCCAAGACGCCCAGATGAACACGCACTCTTTCATTTCTATGAACCGTTATGGGTTCGTTGTGTTTCCAAAGACTTTATTTTGAAATTCTACAGTTTACCGTGACCTGAATTATACCTTTTTTGTTATTGGGGGCACGGTGGTCCCACATCCCACACAACCTGTCCTTACCCCAGACCCTTAACCCTTTATCCCTCACCCCTAAATCTCTAGTCCCCTACCTTCGCATACCGACCAAAAGTGGTTGACCAAACTTCAGACTTTCAAAAGAAAATCTTTCTAACAACGGGTACCTAAAACACTACGGCTAAGGAAATAAATTACCGTTTGACAATAATGACTGCTTTCAGGCGCCAGGATGAAAATTTCCAAATAACACACATAAGTCACTAGTGTCGTCTCTAGAGAGAAATCACATCGCCATTTTTAAAATGAAAGCTCAACCCAGAGCCCTTTTTGATGACAATGATTGAAACGTGAATTTTGATAGTTTGCAGTGATCTTCAGTGTGGTCAGCAGGAAGTGAAATCCCCCCATGCCCAGACCCATCCTCAGGAATTCCCTTTCCTGGCATGGAAGAATGGGCACATGCATCCCACGGATGATCACTCAAAGTAAACACGCAGTGCAATAAGCGAGAAGCAGCATATCACGCAAATGATGGTGCAGAAGAAGTCCAATAAGCGAAAAGCAGCAAATGACAAACATGACGCTGCAGAAGAAGTGCAATAAGCGAGAAGCAGCATATCACACACATGATGGTGCAGAAGAAGTGCAATAACCGAGAAGCAGCATATCACACAAATGATGGTGCAGAAGAAGTGCAATAAGCGAGAAGCAGCATATCACACACTTGATGGTGCAGAGGAAGTACATTAAACGAGAAGCAGCATATCACACAGGTGATGGTGCAGAAGAAGTGCAATAAGCGAGAAGCAGCATATCATACAGATGATGGTGCAGAAGTAGTGCAATAAGCGAGAAGCAGCATATCACACAAATGATGGTGCAGAAGAAGTACAATAAGCGAGAAGCAGCATATCACACACATGATGGTGCAGAAGAAACCGAAGGCCCATGAGTCAATGGAAGTTTCAGACATTTGTAGTGCAGACAAACGCAGTTATTTGGTGAGGTATCCCAACAAGCTCTTTGGGGCCTGAAATCAGATTTCCAATACGGATTGTGCTGTCAGCTCGAATGTTAGCAGGCATTGAGCATATCACAAATCAAACTCAAAGTATATGTCAAGATGTCTTAGATCCTGTCTGGCGCAGAGGCAGCACGAACACCTGCCTCCCCGTAAGGTCTTGGCACCTGGACCTGATAGGAACCACAGGTTACCGCGACCCGCCGGGGAAAGCGGGTTATGGTCCGTAGAGTGGATGGGTAGACGGTAGTAGGGTCACCGAAAAAGGGTTAGGGAGAGGTTATGGATGGGGAAGGGGAAATAGGGGAAAGATGCTCCTCAGCTCCTGCCGCCTCATCCACTGGTTGATCTTGTGGTGTGTTCTCCGCCCTTGCAAACCATACACATTCACACCTTTACCCAACAGTATGAAGCCTTTGTTGTGGAGCTTGGAACCACACCTTATGAGGTTTTTCTTGGAGCTCTAACCACAGCCTGCTTTCACCAGGGTAGACTTAGCATGGGCCTTATATTCCTCACTGCATCACCTTCATGCAGTTATAAAAGGCTTGTGCTAACATAGGCATTTACATAGCACCTTGTGACATTACATAGCACCTTGTGACATTACACCTTACACATTGTAAAAAACTAGAAATGCACTTAGCTGCGGCTCTTGGTCGTTTTGTCCTTAAGTGCTGCATGGGAAGTCCCCGAATGTTCTGTGACGAGCTCCGCTGGAAAATACCAAACCAACAATGAGCGTGAGCTGGGCTAAACCTAACGTTCTTTGCACTATGCTGGTACCCCAAACAACGGACAATCGTGAAACAATGGTGTGCGCAGGTCGGGTTGCTTTCACCCGTGGCTCCGCACACGTGCTTTCAGCAAAATCTCCGTTAGGGGGATCGGAAACTGTATGTTTCGGGTTGCCTCACCCGGAACGTTGTTGAGCGTCCTATTCACTCAGTCACCCCAATAATGCACTCAGCATGCGGGTTAATGTACTGCCATGCGTTGCGGTCTCTACCTCCAAGTACCTATGTCTGCCATGCACTACGGCCTTAGCCGCCACGTAAACATGCCCCCGAAACTGGATTAGTCTTTCTCTTCTCTCGCGGAGTATAACCAAGAGAAACTTATCTGTGAGCTGCGGTGTGTTCAGGTGAGTAGAATGCCCCGCGTAGGCTTGCCCTGGGCGGAGCACTGGGAAACACGTCCGTTCCTCTCAGAAGCCGGAATAGCAAGCCGGAGCGCATGGGCGTGGCTCGCGCATGCCCAGTTCATC
Source organism: Ambystoma mexicanum (assembly GCF_040938575.1). NCBI lineage: Eukaryota > Metazoa > Chordata > Amphibia > Caudata > Ambystomatidae > Ambystoma > Ambystoma mexicanum. The sequence continues at coordinate 849,231,083 of NC_090936.1, read as the reverse complement.
GGGCGCGGCTCTCGCGTGGGTCTTTTCCTCCCGACAGGCTTGTGGAGCACACAGCCTGCTGGGTAGTGTAGTTTTGTTGTGGTTCTCTGTCCCTGCATGCTCTGCCTGCAATAAGGATGGAAAAGCCTCCTTATGTACCACATGTAGGGCCTTAGCAAGGGATTTACTTGGCCAGGGTGACTGTGGGGTGTTTGTTTGCCACATAAAATGCTGATAACCTGCCCAGACCTGACAGTATAAAGGTGACAACGGTGGAGTAAATGTTTTGGTGACATCTACTATAACTCGCAACAGCTTGCTGACACAGAAAACTTGCTAACGCCTGCCTTGAGAGCCGAACAGTCCTACTGGGTGTTTAGGAGATCACTCAAAACTTGGCTGTTCACCTAACTGTGCATTGCTTGCCCAAACGAGAGTTTCTATGCTGACATTTGACATTTCTTGCGTGTTACTGGCCCTGTAACAGCGCCTTGATGCCTCTGAGTTTAGTGCACTTTATAAATGCAATAAATAAATAAATGTTCCCAAGAACAAAAATAACACTGTCTCCTGAAACGATAGCAGCATCAGTGTAAGAAATCATAATTTTTTTTTTTTTTTTTTGTGTTTAATCCCTTCGGATTTTTTTACAAAACGAAGAATAAATAGCTAAAATTCCCCTCCAATGTTTCCAATGTTTAGTATCTGATTTCCGGAAGGTCTCAGGTCTCAAGAAGGGACGAGGCGAACAGCTGTTAATGATTCGTCTGATGTCTTGGCGAGCCGGTGAAAACCTGCATGGAGGGAGCTCTGGCCTGTGACAGGTCTATATTTGCGCGATCTACCGGCGGGCAGTTAAAGGCTAAGCTTCTACGGAACATTTAGAGTTAATGATGTATTGCATGATGTTTACAGTAGCCAAGGCCCAGCCCTGTTTGTCGCCTGCAATCAACTTGTTCCAACAGGTCTCCTCGTCGGTTGCTGTGAAATCGGAGATGCAGTTCTTCAAATAGATACCCCGAATCTCTCGAGTCTTAGGGCAATTCAACAGGAGGTGACAAATCGTTTCTTTTTCTGTTGGGGATTTACAGTAACGGCATTGACTTGTGTTTGATCTGCCTCTTATTGCCAAGATCTCATTTGTCTCCAGGAGATTTAAACGGATTCTCAAAAAGTAGAGCCGAGCTGCTCTACTCGGAAACCGTTTAAGGTATGTTTGCAGTGTGTCCTGTTTTTTAAAGAACGGTGGAAGATGGCTGGTAAGTTTGTATTTATTAGCTGATTCTATAGTTTGAATCCAGTCCCACTCTTTGATTTTTTTGGAGGTTTTGACTGGGTTGGTTATCAATTCTTCCTTACAACTGTCGGCTGAATGTAGGAGGGCCAGCATGGTGGATTCCCATCTCAGCAATGAGTTACATGATTTCATTTCCAATTCCTGATTTATCAAGCGATAAACGTATGGGCTCCCTGGCGTGATGCATTTCCTGTATAGTAGGACGCTATTCAACGCCACCGAGGTACTCAAGGATAGCAAGCCAAGTTCTCTCCTAAGCGGCGCTATCGGTGTCGATTTCGGGAGACCCAGTATTTTCCTCCAGAATAACGCCTCCAATTTGGGCCACAGTTCTGCCGGTAGATTAGGCATAGCATCTGTACCATAGGTTACAGTAGGGATGACCTTCTTTTTATAGAAGTCCCTTACTGGAATTATGGAGTAACGACCGAATTTGAGGTCAATTGCCTTTCCCTGGTTCGATAGGTTCTTAACTTTGTCGATGAGGGTTTCTTGCATTGATTTATCATTCGCCGAGCTGTCTAGTGTGACTCCTAGATACTTAAAGCTATGCACCTTTTCGATTCGGATGGAGCCGAGGCAGAAGTTGGACTTTTCTGCTTTTTTTGGAGTTTTTTGGATTTTGGAAATCATAATATAATGCACCTCAAATGAATGCATTGTTTAACTGAGATGATGCTTGTGGAAAGACATAGAAAAGCGCAAAAAGTGATTTAGGTAAGTTATTGAGGCAACACTTTTTAGCCAGTAAATAGTTGTTCATGCAGGTTTTGAAGCTTGCCGGTAACATTCCAGGAAGGAACAAAACATTTGCCAATTATAATGAACAAGAACATCTCAGTAGCCATCCTAATGCAACAGGAATCCATTCTAAACGCTGCCTGCAAAGAGTTATTTGCAGGCATCATTAACTTTTTTTTCAAAACGGATTGGAAAAATGAAGCGTAAAGGCTAGTTACCTATGTTTTATTCATCAAGGAAGAAAGAAAGAAAGAAAGAAAGAAAGAAAGAAAGAAAGAAAGAAAGAAAGAAAGAAAGAAAGAAAGAAGGAAAGAAAGAAAGAAAGAAAGAAAGAAAGACTAATAAATCGGATCTGTTAACTAGAGCATACACCCCTGTTTTGACCTACCTTTCGCATGATGCCCTCTATTAACAGGACACAGTAACTCCAGCCCAGGGTGAGAAGACTAGTCAAAGGAGGGAGCATGTAAAATAAAACCCATAAATGCCCAGCCTCATTCTAAGAGGATTGCTGCCTCACACACCAACATACCCATTACCCTAGAGGCTATAGCTCGGGAACCTCCAGGAAGGCCGGACTGGCGCTTCTGCTCCCAAGAAGCCGTGCTTGAAATTCCACACTCAGTTAAATGTGCCCATACTTCCTTCCAGTTTTCCCATCTATAGAACCTGGCTGCTTGTGGCTTGGGGAAGTGAATAGAAGGGCTTCACGTGCTGCTTTTTCATGGGCATCATTTCTACATGTCTAGGCACACCGTGACACTGTGGAAGGCTCAGAGGTCTGACCACAGCTAAGCTTGTTGTTGTTAAGGGCTTTGGGCACAAACCTAGGGGTTTGGTAATCTCATAAATAAATGAGGAAATCAAAACATGTGAGGTTTTTTGCTTGCTTTTTAGGGAGCAGTTGTAAAATTGACAAATTCGGATTTCTGTCATTCAACCAAAATTGTTGTTGTGGGCACTAGTGAGTAAGTAGGCAGACTTTGCCAACTGTGTTTTCTTGGGAATGGTTCAACATGCATTGAGTATATTCCAGACATATCCCCTGGCGCAGCGAACACCTCTTCTCCAGCTATCACTACTTTCGGGGCTGCGCCCCATAGAATACAGTTAGATGGAACAATACATTTGGTCCAATTGTACACATAGCTCTTCCACCTTTTCCTTCTCATGCCTTCCTGAGCATCTTATCGATCCCTCATCCCAACTATCTACCAGACTTTGCCCCTCCCTACACTACTAAATGTTCTGTCATTCTCCTCCTTTGCCTCCCTGACAGGCAAAAGCACTTCAACTCCATGAACTATGGCTGAAGGCACTATCCAAATGCAAGATAACATAACATTCGCCCCCAGTTTTGGAAATGTCAAAACATGCACTGAAGGAGTAGGTTATGCATGACCCTCCATGGGTGTTCGAAAATGTGAATGGTTCTCCTGCATGATGCTGAACCATCCACAGTTGCTCATCGTGACTGCGAGGCTGTTGTTACTTCGCTGTTGTAATTCAAAATAGAATAGGGCATAGAATTACACTTGTGGAGTCGTAAACTGTATCCGTGTGTCCATTTTGGGGCCCATAGCCTGGTGTCTGGCTACATAGAGGACGCGACAATGAATGTTATGATTAACAGAAGTGTTTTCCAGCGGTAGTGGAAATGTCCGTTTAAGTATTAGATTACATGTTGATTATACTCGATCTACACACTGTTACCTTTGAGAATTATCCTGTGTCTTATTGAAGTGCGCGAGAGTGGAGTAGCGATATACCTCTTTGCAGATAGAGCAGCGGGCATGGATAAAGTCAGAGAGAGCATACATTCAGCATGGTTTTTGTGGCTCTTCCAGTTCCTTTTGCACTCTTTACTCTGCATTCCCTGTACACACCCATTTACCTACATTTATTTTATTCCTCTTCATTGGTGAATGCAAGGAAGTGAGAGAGGGAAGTCGGGAGAGGCTGTGTCCAGCAACAATGTGTTAAAAGCTCTTCACCTTTAGCTCCTTCTTATCAAGCCGTAGGGTGATAGCAAGGTGCTAATAGCCTTATGATATAACTCATTAAAACCTGAGGTAATTTCTGTGCCCAAAATTAAGGCCCTTGTATTTGTTTGCATTGGGCTATAAATTGAGGGCAAGCAATTGTCCAGCAATAATGTCAGCTCCCTGGCTTGTAGGTTCACATATGTGGTTGCTCAGTATTCTCAGACGTGTGTACATTGGCGAGTATTTGAACTAATACATGTTGCCTTGTGTTTTTGACTGACAGCCCTAGTTTGCCCCGGAGGGAAAGAATACCAGGCTTGTGTACAACCCTGTGCAGCTAAAACCTGCCTGAACAAGTGGTTCTATGAAGATTCTCCATGCTCCTATTTAAGAGAGGACTGTGTGTGTAAAAATGGGACAATTCTTCATCGAACAGATTCGGAACTCTGTATTCCAGAAGACAAATGTGGTAAGTAAAGTGCATGGTTTCCTGGTACAGACATATCCTTTTGTTAATGCACACCTAGGATTATAGGCTTGAATTCCCATTTATGAGAGATGTAGGTATCTATTTCCAAAGTGTATTTGGAGTGGGCCGCTTTATAGAAATTCTTCAAAGTGGAAGCTTGTGGTAAAGAAGCGTGAGTGATTAAAGCATCTTTGGATCCATCCGAAATTATTATGAACTAGTCTTGCCATGAAAAGTGTATAAACACAGAGCCTCGTTCTAAACAGTAATTATAATTGTCGCAAGTTGCGGCTGATAGCCCAATAGCAGGGCTATCTATATTCAAGTGTGAAGGCAAAATCCAAGCATGAGACCTGCGCTTACATGGCACTTTGTGTTCATGTCCACCCACATGTATCGACTTGTGCCCTAAAGATCAGTACAGGGCCAGAACCAGAGAAAATGCCCCCTCCAGGATGACAACCTCTCTTGTCACATCCTTGGTTAATATTCATGGCTCAGTTGCAGGCTTCATATATAATGTGAGGAAAATGTTACATTCTAGTTAAACGCTTTTTGGCTTGGTAAATATAAACATGTGGAAATAAGGCAAATAGCTTAAACGCTTTTGTGCGATATGTTTAATTGCGCTGGAGGAAGGCACAGATTTTAGGGAGCTAACTGCTGCTTTGGATGTGCTTTCAAAATAAAAATGCCCCGTTGCAGTTCTTAACACATTAAGAATGCATTGTCCACAACAATGGTCTCCTAAATAGGCCATCACTAGTAAATCGCACCCACTTTTAAAGTGATCAGCAGTACTTATGAGGGCCGCAGAGCCTATTGGGCTGCTGGGAATGAGGCATTTGTCTCACCAGAGTCACAGCAGGAGGTTGACCTGCAACAAAAGATTAGCTTCCCGTCATCATGCAGGCTGCAGTGTGTGCTGACACTGCTCAGAGTGGACTGTAGCAAGCATAGGGACTCTGAGCACACAGCCCACGTTGCAGCGGGGCCCTAGGAGGCACGGGGCCAAGTGCAGCTGCACATGCTGCACAGCACACGCCTAGCGGCAGGCCTGTAGGTGACACCTCAGATGGAGAAAGAGGTTTTTGCCATATGGTGGTACATGATAGTTTGATGCCAAGGGGTCCTCGAGGTCTAGATCTTCTCCACTGCATTCTGAAGATGGCTTAAAATTTAGCAGAAGAAGTGGTATATGTCTTGTAGAGAACACAACACGTATCTAGTGATCCAGGGACTAATACTTCTGTACAGTCTATGGCCAGCCCGGAAAGCTCATGTCCCTATCGGGTATATCAATTTTGTACCGTAAATGTTCTGTTTTGGAGTAACACCCATTTTGCATTTCCAAATGCAAGATCTTGCCAATTTACTGTACAAAAACAGCTGAGTTGAAGGTTTTCAACCTTATCTCATAATGTATGACCTTTGAAGAGGCCCTATAGGCTTTTAGACCAATTCACAAATCCTTTTCTCTACATGTGTGTTCCATTTGCAAACCAAGTGTCGCCTTCGTTATTCCCCACAAAAATGATGTTGTGCAGGAAATGTGTCCCCACATGCAGACTTGTGGACAGAGGGGTTTGCATTGTCAACCACATACTTGATTCACAATTGGATTCGCACAGGAATATGGGTGTCACAACATCTGTTTTTCCTGCCCCTTGTCATCCCTAGCTGGGGTCATGAAACACCCAGTGCAGGTAGGGTCTTCTTTTCACAGCTCCTGATGGAAGCTCTCAGGTAAATCATGAAATATGTTCATCATCTAAACCTCTGGAATTGGCTGAACATATAAAACCTGCATCAGCAGTAGCATGCTGTGTAAATGCGCACCATACATCCGGGTGGTTTGGGGCAGATCCCAGCCCTCCTCCCAGGTGCAGGTATCTAATGCATTTGTAAGTGTAGGGAACATGCTCAACACCTGCATATGTATCAAGGGGTCTGGCTCTTTGTCCTGCATATCCACAGCCATTGTCTGCAAATGAGGGTACTTGGACGAAGGTGATGCTGTCACAGAGAGTGAGGGGTGCATTAATGTTTGCATTGTGCGCATCCATTTTATGAATTAGCCGCTCTGGTGTTTGGGGCATGTGGGAAACTATGATTTCATATATCTTGTGTGGATTATGTAGTATAAGCAGAACTTAAAGGAGGGTAAAATGCCATCCAAGACACTATTTCTGTATTGCACAAATCCCTTTCCATGTTCTAACTTCTATTCATTGCATTGCATTAATTGCCTGTAGGGACTGACCATTCGCTTCTGTATTCTCTGGAATGACATTGGAGCTCACTTCGGCATAACATACAACAAGCAATCTCATAAAAAGGTTCAGCATCATGTAGTGGAATCTGCTTTCTTTGGTCATGTTACAGCTTTGCATTTGGTGTGCGGTATTATCCGGAACCCCACCATATGGCTGCCTACTCATCAGAAACACAGACAGGCCCACATTACGCTGAAACAGTTTTTTCCTCCTGGGCATCAAAGTGCAAGTATACCCACAAAGAGACACTGACACCATCAACTCTTTGAGGGTGTGACTGTGGGCCTTTACTTGCATCTACATTCCAATCCAAAGCCATCCGATTGAAGTTCCTAAGTACTGGTCTTCCTCTGTTACTAACACAATGTTTGCTTTTCATCAGCGTGCACCGATACCGAGGGGCAGCCACGATCTCCAGGAGAAGTCTGGAATGGATCCGTCAAAGGGTGCTGTATGTATCAGTGTCTTGAGAATGGCATTGTTACTGCCGTGAATCCCGATTGCGTTGAGGAGCCAGCGCCGACCTGTGAGCGGGAAGGAGAAGCTATCATCAACGTCATTGAAGAACGGGCTTGCTGTCCTAAGAAAATCTGTGGTGCGTAGTCATCAAAAATGCAAAGTCGTCAGTATTAAAATGCCCATTAGCATGATGCTTTTTTACACTTGCTTGGGAGGAAACATCCTATTTTGGCAATCACGAACGACATGAGGAAAAGTAAACTGTAATGGAACTTGAATCTTTCTAGTATCGCTCACCAAAATTAATCGGGAACTGGGCGTTTGCTTTTCGTTACTTTTACTCGTAGCTGAGTTGGTTTTTCAAGATACACGATCACACTGTCAATCCTTATCCTATATTGATGGGGTTCTGCTGCCAGCTTCCATACCTACCTAAAGTCCTACTCTGTACTCTATGAAGTCTGTGCCCAAGCTAAGCGTGAACCCAGGAAGCTTTACTTTCTAATATCCATCACCGCAACTAGACTTTTGCTATAGGTCAAGATTTATGAGTTAGGTGAGGTTATGAATGACCTAAGACAGGGCCCACTTAAACAAGACACTTAGCAAGAAAAACAGCAGTATGCAATCAAATTGATAGGGAACATCAGTGTCAAACAAAACAGGAGGTCGCTTGGCAGGCAAAAAGTAGTTCCTATGTAAAATAGGAGAGTTTGTTACCATGTTATGTTACATGCATTTATAAAGCGCACATCTACCCAAGGGCATCTTGGTGCTAGAAACACAACAGATACTACTAAAAACCTACTGCTTTAAGGCCTCAAATAGCAGGGTTTTTAATGAACGTCTAAGTGAAAGTGTCAGAGCATTCCACAGTTTAGCGGCAGCAACCAAAAATTCCTGTTCTCTGGTCCTACATAAACTCAACTGGGGAACAGAGATCAAACGAGAGAACACCCAGGAATATAAGGAATAAAACATGTCGCGCAAATACTCAGCCCCCGGCAATAAAATACACAGTGAACAATGCACGAGGACTTGAATTCGACCCTTTTCACAAAGGAAAGCCAGTGAAGAGAGCAAAGCACTGGGGAAATATGACAACAATAGGGATTGCGAGCTGCAACCCAAGCTGGCAGATTTTGGAGGAGCTGTACCATGCTCATAAAGTAAAAGGGTTGAGCCAGAAAAGAGAGTTACATTAGTTGATTCAACTCAAAATTAGAGTAGCAACAACCAGAGTGCGAAGATGTGTCAGAATATAAGGCAGCACTCTACGGAGGACCTTCAGAAGGAAGTGGCTAGCCTGACATATCATGCTGACCTGGGCCTCCGTAGAGACTGAGGCAGAAATCTTAAGGCCCAGATCTTTAACCACCATCACCGGTGTAGGAAAGGAACCCAAAGTACATGGCCAAAAAGATGGAGTCCACAGAGAAGAAATAGACGGGGTACCCACCACCAGACCTCCGTCTTCTCTCCAGTCAGTTTAAGCTAGTTTCTACTCATCCAACTGCCCACAGCCACCAAGCACTCTCTAAAGCATGACGACACATCAGGTGGAGTAAGATTGAGCAGTACAATAAAGAGTGTCATCGGCATAGGGGCAAAAACGGAGGCCATGGGAGTGGATGAGGTGAACAAGAGGCTGCATGCATATGTTAATTAGCATGGGAGACAAGGCGGAGCCCTGGCGGACCCCACAAGAGAGAGGGGAAAAGAGAAAGAGATTGGCCCCTGTCAGTCAGAAAGATAGCAAACTAAGATAATACAAGACCGGAGAGTGCCGCCAGCAGCAAGCGGTTCAAAAGGATGGCAGTGGTCGACCGTGTCGAAAGCAGCAGATAGGTCTCATAAAATCAGTGCTCCCACTACCAGTTAGCTGGGCTAGGTCATCCACCACTGAGACCAAGACACTTTCCTGGCCCCGACCAGAGCGAAAACCCTACTGAAAATGGTCAAGAAAATTAAAAGTTTCCAAAAAAGAACTAAGAAGAGGAGAGATCAAAGACTATAAAAATGTTATACAAAAAGGAACAAGTGGGATTGGATGAAAGGTAGGCAAAACAGTGGGTCAAGTGCAGGCTTTTTAAGAAGCAGAATGTCAAGAGCCTGCTTAAATGCTGTCGGAATAGAACCAGCCCAACATGCGAGATTCAAAGCCTAAGCCACCCAAGTGGCAATATCTGGCATAATATCCTTGAGCACCCTTAAAGGAATGGGGTTAAGAGGAGATGCAGAATTAAGACCCCAAGTAGCAGTCAATATTGCCTCAGGAGTGAACACAAGAAAGAAAGACCAGGAGTGGGGAGAAATGTCTTCCTGTATAGCCGGGGCCAGGTTTCCCTCATGCAAGCAAGATGATCGAAGGTCATTACGAATATCCTCGATCTTGGTAACAAAGAAGTCAGACAGGGAGTTACAAAGCTTTTGAGAAGGAACCACACCGGCCGTTGGAAGTAGTATTAGATGACAATGACTGCACCAGTGAGAATAACTCTTTAGGCCGATACAAGGGGGTCTCAACTTATTTTGTATAGAAAACACACTTGACTTCATGAATGGCTTAGTGGTATTGCTTAGTGATTTGGCCCAACAGCAGCTTGTCATGTTGTCCATAGGAGGAGCGCCACTCATGTTCCACTTGCCTTTGTTTGAGACAAAGGGTCCTCAGCTCCTCTGTAAACCATGGCTCAGAAGGCTGGATGCGAGATCTAACTGGCTTTAAGGGGCAAAAAATTCAGCTGCCGAGCTGAGCACCTGAGATAAACATGATAAGTCAACTGGTTGGGCACCAGGGACGTCATTTCACAAAAGTGCCAGGGGTAGCGGAAGTGACATCACACGGCCCTTGACCTCTGACATCACAGGAAGTAATGTCATTTGACCCCACCCTAAAGTGAAATCACGGGAAGTGATGGAACACAACCTTTCACCCCTTGGCAACATCACATAGTATTGTTCCTAAGTACACTATGAAAAATATGGTTACCATATCACTGTAACGTGATATACATTTCATACAAGAACGAATCACAATATGTATTGTTAATATCAGTGTGTATAGGACCATATTACCAAATTACTGTGAATGTAAGAAGATGTCCAAGGCCAAATGATAACGATATGTTTTTAAATTGCACTTATGCTTATGCGCTGTATAAAGAACTCGTATACACACAATATCATGTAACCTGTGTTGGTACTCATTTAACAACCTCAGAAGGGTGAAAGGCTGAGTTGGCCTTGCCAGGATTCGAACCTGCAACCTGCAGATCACACACACATTGCAGCAGCGAGCGCTCAGCCCACTGAGCTATCTTTGCGGCTATCGTTATCTTACAGGCTATAGTAAAATGAGCAACTACATGTCTGGACGTTCTCAAAGCCAAAAAGCAAATTACACTGTGTAGTGGATACCATTGCAGGTCTGTTGCAAAGTTGGCCACATGTCAAGCCTGCGTGGATCTACTTTTCAGGCTTCAGAGGTGCGCAAAATACATACCAGTGGGAGGGTCCATAACTGTGTGTTAAAGAATTTAGAGTAGCGCAGGGAAAACAGCGCACTCACACGGCATCCCGTACTCTGGGCACTCATTACTTCATACATGTAAACAAACATCCTGAACAGCATGCCAGGGAGATAGGAAAGATAGACACATTACAACAAAGAATTCATTTTGGCACATTTAAATCAAGGGCCTCTTCATGTGCTATGGTCAAACATTTCTACACTGTACGCAAGCTTTTAGGCACAAGGATTTTGTCAAGTGACCGAGGACACCCAGATAGAATGTCTTGTGATGATCGTAACAGAGATAACGGCAGAAAAAAACATGCTATAACTGCAAATTGTGAAAAGCAAAATACATAGTACAAAATGGATGCTTATTCTACTCTAAATGCTTTTTGGACGCTTTTGTCTGCATTGTGAATTTGAGGTGTTTAAGAACAGACTAAATCAGTGACTCACACCCTGAAGTGTGCCTGAAATAAACCTTTAATGAGTCTAGCAATTATTGTATAGAATTCCAGAAAGACAAATTATTTGTTATTTCTATTCTTCCTTATTTAGGGTCACTGCTCAAAGTGTTACACTTGTGGAACCCCCTGGATTTTATAAGAGGCCTAAACAAGAAAGCCAGCCACTCCAGAAACAAAGAGCTAGATGGTGCTGGCCACAGCCCAGGATTTTCCATTTAAAAAAAATAATAATTCTTTTTTTAGGGGTAGCAAGGGAGACCATAGGGGTAGCAAGGTGAGACCTCAGGTGTCGGAGCTGCGACCCCTGCTGACCCCCAAATGACACCCCTGCTGGGCACTCATGCATTTTTCTCTAACAAAGGAGACAATAGCATCTGTCTTTTCCGAATGCCAATTGCGCTTGAGAATATTCTGTGTCTGAGGAGTAACTCATGCAGTCTGGGACTGTATAAAAAATTGCACCCTCAAATGATCGGACCGTGGAATTTGATGAACAGGGGAGACCGAAGTAAGTGTGTCTACCGTAAAAATAAGTTCCAAAGTATTCCCCAGAGAATGAGTAGGCTCTACAACATGCTGAAGACTTTTCTTTTCTAGTTCTATCTTTTGGCTTTTGTGTTGCCTGGTCTCTCTCAGTTTAGCACCATGGTGACGTTGCTGGTGAAGGTGCACTCTATACCTAAGCAAATGAATAAATAAGCCCCAAATCGGCCATGGCCTAAAAAAACAGAGTAGTGGAGGGAGAAATTGTCGCATTAAACTTAGTATTGAAATCACCCACGATATGCAGGTAAGAGAATTTAGATTGCAGGGTTGTTGCAAGTTCCAGAAATGACTAAAAGAATTCAGGATCAATTACAGAAGGACCATAAACAATTAATATATGTATACAAACAGAGACTGACCTTGAACAATGAACTAAAAGAGCATCCATTTTAATGTGGAGCAGAGATATTAATGACATTCTATAATGAGATTTAAAAATAACAGTCACCCTGCCGCCCGGATGGGCCGAGATGCGGTCCAGCTGAAGAATATTGTAATTATCTGGGGGGGCCTGAACCTTCACAGGCCCAGAAGAATCCCTAAACCAGGTCTCCGTTACACAAACTATATCAGAATTTAAGTCAGAGAAGAGATCATAACATGGGGCTGCATGTACAACCAGGGACTGAGCATTAATCAGACAGCAATTGTAACGGGCAGCTGTGGACACATTTTCAAAAGTGCTTACCACAGGAGAATGCTGGAAAGGAATCGGGAACACTGTATTAGGGGGCACCAGATTCACTATATCATCACATGATCATTTTAAAAAGGTTTGGAGAAGTTAAAAAAGGGTTATCTGGCCTGTCTGGCGCATGGACGAGAACAGAGAGGCTTGACTTCGGCATAAAACAAAATAACAATGACCAGTTGAATTGCGGCCCCTTAAATAAAATCACCAGTAGCGTAAATCACTGCATCAAGCCCTAAATGCAGCAGGGCCTTTGTTCTTGCCAGACATGAACTGTGTATATATGAGGACACTGCAAGAACTGTGGCTCTGTTGGCAGTTGATTTACATAAAATCAAACCTACCCTGAGATTATATATTGCAGCTGATCTCAGCAAAGGCGTGAGTAAGCGGGACCTATGCTTATGATAAAACAGGCACAACAAAAAAAAATTGTGCTGGATTGTCTCTATACAACAAACACACAGGACGGACACAAATCAGAGGGGCTTCACTGCCACACCACCATCCGATCTTGCAGTGGCTGAGTTCCTAAACAAAAGGGTGTATAAAGAGGACACAGATATCTAGGGGACGGCAAGTCCAAATACTCTTCAAACTGGAAATCCAGTTTTAGGGACAGGTAATCACTTGCCAAGGTGGATCTAGTCCATACCAACATAGCCCTTTACCTCAGCGCCTGTTCAAACCTACTGGCTAATATGCACTTAAACCTTGCTGCCATTTGCTGTGAGTTTCGCCAAAGCTTGAGGTTGAGCTCCTACAATATGGAGCGAACATGGGAACGCCATTTTAAATTCTCGCCACCACTCTGGGACAAAACATCAACCATTGCCTCTCTGTATTTACAGATATGAGGCGACAAAAACAAACGTATCCAATAGCAGTCCCACAACATAACAGCATCTTGATCTCAGACTAGCTAACCCAGCGCTGTAATGAGGGGGACTGCGCGCCCGCGTTATTTGTTCAACTGTCAAAAATAATGGGCTTGTTTGTCAAAATCTAAAAGTAATTTCTAACTTTGTAAAAAGTCTTTGTATGGTGGTTTAACCATTGCAGTGGCACATCCCGTAAACTTCTTCTGCAAGGTTACAGAGTAGACACGAGGAGTGGATATCCTCTGTGATTTGTCTTAAATGTGTGGTCGTTGTATGGCATGCATTTGTGCGAACCGTACAGTGTTTAAACTGCATGTGTTTGTGGAGTGGCATTGGCAAAGTCCCTCTATCCACAGACGGAGTAGCTTTAATGGCCACCTGCCAAGGAAACACCACAATAGCTATCATTGAGCTGTGGTAGACCTGTTTCTATCAGCAAGAGAGCAGACATATGTATCAGTCCAGAATATCATTCTTTATGAAGCAAACAATTGTATATCTTATGCAGCCTGATAGAAAAACAGGAAAACACTGAAAAACGGATGTCAACAAACATATCTTCAATTGTCTAGAAGTTGTCATCTAGAAGTTGTCACTTGTCTCCCTGCCAAAGGTTTCTTACATAGCGGATCGTTTTTTGATGTCGCTTGCTTTGCAGAGATGGTGATGGTTAATAAACGGTACTCATTTGTTTCAGTACTTGCTAAGGTGCGTTTGTATTTTCAGAATGCAACATGACCTTGTGTGATGAAGCCAATACAACATGCAAATCCGGTGAAAAATTGGTTGCCCACTACAGCCCACATTCCTGCTGTCCACAATACTCCTGTGGTAAGTGATTCATGCCGTACCTCTGGCACTTCTGCTGTAAATGATACACATTTAGACTAGCTACTTTGTAGCTCGAGATATAAAAGCAGATGAATAATCGGTGACAGAACGTTTCTCATATGTTTTCTGTTTATTTGCTCTGCCTCCGTTGCCTCAAAGCTATATGTATGTGTGCCCTTTTAAGAAAGGTTTTTCCTTTGTTAGCACCATTTGTTAGCACCCTTTAATGCCACATTGGTCACATTGCCGAGTTAATCCTGCGTTGCCGCGCATGTGATCACTGCAACGTCCACTGGTACCACTTTCTATTATTCTTGCCTTAACCTGCCCCTGCCTATCCTCATCCTCTGCCTGCAGTTCTACATGCTGGCTGGTTTCTCGTGGCATGCTCCTTATTTCTATTTTACTCTGTTTGGATGCCCTCACAATGTTTAGTGGTTGCCGCCATTGCCCAAGCCACACTGTCTCTCATCCTCAGCCTCACAGCAGGTTTACTCGGCAGGCCAGCATGAACACCCACCATCCCATAGCTGCCTTTGTAGTTTGGGCTATTGGGTGTCGCTTGTGACACCTATTAGCCAAAACTATTGCATTGGAGTACAGATAGGGAGGGAGGAATGGGGCATATGAGAAGGGGCACAGAGGAATAACATACGAGGAGGTACACATAGCCTGTAGGTGTTTGGTTATTTGCCTGCCCATGGCCATGCTAATCCTTATGGCCATTCCAACCCATTCCTGCCTCTGCCCCCCCAAAAACCCCTCCTCTTCTGAACTCTTTGAGCTCGCTTTAATCAAACCTTACCACCAGATTTGCACTCAAAGTGCCTGCCAGTGGTTGTTTAAAGCAGTCTTCTCCTGTTAATGACTTAATTGGAGTTGTAAACATCATGACATGAAGTGGACGGGTTGCTCAATATATACAAAAGCAAATACAAACACTGAGGAAACAAAACATCTTCAAGCGCCTTGTTCTGTTTTCGTTTAGATGTGTACTCGGCAGTGTGAACAAATACACTAACCCATGAGTGAAAGCTGTGTTAGCATTTTATTACTGCTTATCAGTTTCTTTCTTCAAGCAGAGCATTTAAATTGGGGGTGATTTACACGTGATGACTTATTTAAGAGATCATTGGTTTTGACAAGACGTTCGTAACGTTTCCGTCTTAAGAAATGCAAACAGGCATTTTCATTTTGAAGCACACAGAAAGCACACGTTAGCCGCCTAAGTCTACACCCTCCTCCAGGTCAATTAAATATCACACCGAATAGTTTTAAACTAACTATATTAATTTCAGATGTTCATGTTTAACACATGTTTATTTTTGGTAGCATGCAATATTTTCATCACATCATATATAAACACTTCATTTGTCAAACACTGAAACCTTTTTACACATTACACGTTGTTATAAGTCTTGAAAGAACATTTTTAAAACCCAGAGGCCATTTTCTGTCTTTTGCTGAATTGCATTATGATATTTGTAGTCTCCCATTGAAGATGGGGGGAATAATGCCAGAAGTGCACACTTTTTCCCTAACGTATTTCTACAAAGAATTATACATTTGAGTGAATATCTTATGGTATGTGATAAGAAAATCAGAGTATTGTTGAAAGCCCGACATGGGGTAGAGGCGGGGAAATTATGAGAGGGCAAGTAAGTCATGGATATTTGCGCAGGATGTGACAAGAGTTTGCAATGCTGGAGACTGGTGTAGTTATGTTGCCCTGATTGTGTCCATGTGCTGCCTTTTAGGGAACAAGTAAAGGAAACATGTGGGTGGACAATTTAACGTTTTTCTAGGGCAGACACATCCCCCTTGGGTGTTTTGGAGGTCGGCAAGCTTGCTCGAGCATTTGGCTACCAGGATTTCAATCAAGTTGACATGTTCTTAGTGCAGATGCTTACCCACAAGACCACATAAAATTGTCTTTAAAACACACATCTCATACTGGGATTTTGTTTTCCAGGAAATATTTCGCTATAGGTTGCTGGGATTAAAAGTTGAGCAACTTTTATACTTTGGCAGCATATATATTGGAAAGAAGTCCTCTATCAGGTTATATTAATGGTGTTAATTACTTTTTTTTGAAAGGCCAATACTATTTTGTCTTGTGAACTTTCTTCTAAGGGGAAAGGTCAATTGAACTAAGTTTGTGTATTTCACTTTGAGATATGTTCACTTTGTGTATATTCATGGGTGCTAGCTTTTGATTTTGGCTATGGGGGTAAAAGATTCCACACCGAGTGCAGCGAGCGCTGCGCATCCAGAGGTCAGAGCAACACGTTACAGCAGGAATATGAAAAATGCCAGATTATTTACAGGAAGATATAAACATATAACATCTCACAACATTATCCTAACCTGCTGAGTTGCCACTGCAATATCCTGCTCTAGGATCCACTGCTATTCCTGCATCCCACAAACAGTTCATGCCTGCCCACCCCCACCTGCTCATTTTGTAGTGAGCAGCACTTGATAAACATAATTATATTCTGCTTGGAGTTTATTTCTTTTGACAGTCAAAATAATCCTTATCTTTATCTTCTGAAATAATAGTATATTGCTAATTTGAACAATATTATGAAATACAAACACAATAAAATAAAAACAAATGTGAAACTTCTGCAAAAGCAGCAGTTAGTTTCAGTTAGCAAAACACAATCATCATATTTTTGCAATGCCTTTCACAGTTAGATAGTGTTTCCAACCCAAAGTTTGAAAAAGACCTCTGCAAACAATATTTCTACCAATTACATCTGGAAAGAGATGTATTCAAGTTCCTGACTTGCATACTGCTGTCAAATCCTGGCTTTGCCACTTACTCAAAGTGAGTGCTCCCGGACAAACCCTTTTATCACACTATCTAATCTGCTAAAATTAGAAGTCTATACAAGTTATTCAGCAGACACCATCTGCTACTAATCCTAGGAATGACTCTGCTCCCACATGTGGCAATCTTCACAGTTCTGTTAAAAGGTTATGCCTTTTTGGTCCAATTACTTTGAGAGCTGTACATTTTATCATTGTCCGTATTCTAAGTATTACCATGCTGCAAGCAGGGTTGAAAATGGCAGGGCTGCCAAGGGGAAACTCTGAGCCAGTTCTGCCTTTTCTGTGCCAGCTCTGCCTTTTCAGACACAGCACTTGCGTTCTGGGATTTGTGGTTCTGTTTACTCCTACGTTCCGCCCCCTTTCTTCCATACTGTATGGGCATCCCACTCTAGGGATGGGAGACTGAACCTTTTTCACCAGAAAAATCAGCCTTCCCCTTTAAATTTAAAGCATGCACAGGCGCAGCCCTGGGAGCATACGCTTCGCTGACTCCGTTCACCAGTGCCACTCCTCAGTCCTCTTTTCCGCGTCAACGGGAACAGACTGCTTTCAGCAGCACCTGGGTTCGGCCTCTGGCCTAGTAATACCACGCGCTCTTCCCCGGAGAAGTATTCTTGTCTTCTATATTCTTTTTCAATATCAGGTACTGCTTTGTTCTTTCGGGACACACTCCTCCCTGGCTCATGTCGGCGACAGCATGCTTCAGCAGGTGTCCAGTCTGTGAGGGTCCCTTCCCAACGTCTGACCCCCACGCCCTCTGCCTGCGCTGCCTTTGCCCAGACCACGGCTGGGACGGCTGTACCGCGTACAACGCCTGGACTCTGCGCGCGGTCAAGATCCGTCTAGCCAGGTGGAGGGAGCTCTTCGCTAGATCGCCTCCAGAGGACCTCAAAGCGTTTGTGAAGCAGAAGACTAGGCCCAAAGTAGGTGCCTTGTTCTCCTCCGCAACCCGCAAGGGTGACTCCTTCCCAAGGAAGCACCCAAGCGGGAGGGACCTGACAAGTTCTAAGACCGGCAACAACATAAGGCTGCTCCAAATACAGACCACCAGGCGCAGGGGTCGCAAGATCCGACCGGTGCTACCTCTGAGGGGCCGCAAGGCTCTATTACTCGGTCAGAACCCGAGGGGCTATGCCCTAACACCAGACCCATGTCTGAAGGGTAGCCTACACGCATCACTACTGGCACCACTGCCGAGGGCATTCCGCCTACCTGGCTACGTCCTGAAGTGCAAGGTAGGCCTCAACCATCACAGATCAGCGTACTGGTGGAAGCCGGTCCCAGCTCAGCAAGTTCCACGACGCAGGCACGTGGCACGGAACAAAACAAAAAGGCCGCCGGCCCAGACAAAATGGCGGCTCACCTGACATCTTTTCCCTTCAGAAACCAGGCAAGAGAAAGAGCTTCCAGGGGGGATTGGTCAACTCCTGTCACTTGGTCCACATCCTATTCATCCACTTCTCAGGGCAGGTATAATTCACCATATACAGCGAGACAGGGCATGCCTGTCATGATTCCTGGCCCTCGTGTCACAGGTGAGTGTTACAGAACACAAAGCCTCACATCAAAATCCACCTGGGCGTCATGGAAACATCAGAAACCAACCAGTTAGCCCACATGTTGGGGCAGCTACATTCCGAAGTACATGCAACCAGTCAGGAGACCAACACCCTGAGGAGAGAGCTGATAGTAGCCAAAGAATGCACTGATGATTTAAGCCAGCAACTTCTCCAGTCACAAGCAGGGCATGCACTATTGCCGGGAAGTGTGCCCTCGATGCCAGCACCATCAGCCAATCCCGTTCAGATAACCCTTCCTGGGGCAGTTCTCTTGGCCCCGCCTGAACGATTTACGGGGGATCCCAAGAGGTTTTCAACGTTCATAAACCAGTGCCGCCTGCACTTCCTTTGTAGAGCAGGGGCCTTTCCAAATGACCAATCACGGGTCACTTTTGTGCTATCCTACCTGAGTGGTAGCGGCGCGGACTGGTCTGTACCCTTTGTGGTCCAAGACGATCCTTTGCTGCATGACTTCAGGGGCTTTCAGCAGGAGATGGAAAAGCTGTTCACTTGTCGTACTCATGGGCAGGCATTAGACAATGAACTTCTGTCCCTACGCCAAGGGAATCAAGACCTATTAACATACATAGCCACGTTCAATAAACTTGTAGTTGAAGCAGAATGGCCAGTGGAGTAGAGAACCACGTTATTTCATAAGGGGTTGCGGGGGGAGCTCAAGGATGTTCTCGCACAAGTAGTGAACCCCCCGAAAGACTGCTCAGAATTCATTGACCTTGTTGTTCAACTGGATCATAGGCTGCAGGACCGAAGAGCAGATCGAACCAGACCGGACCCTCACCCTATGTATGTGCATTCAAAGGACATTATTGCCCGCACAACGGAAGACTCAGGAGAACCAATGCATATCGGGGGGTCAGATCCCCCTTGACTCAAGTGGAAAGGGATAAAAGGAGACAGCAGCAGTTATATCTGTAGTGTGGAAGGTCAGGTCATGTCCTTAAAGAGTGCCCTGTGAAGCCACAGAGGAGGACGGTAGGGGCCACGGACAAGGAAGATACCATCAGGGAATCGGAAAACTCCCCAGCCCGGCAAGTGTAGGGGTCCACGTGTGGTCTTGATCAATTACCAACAACCATCTCGGATGCACGCAGTAAGAGTGTACATTGACAGTGGAGCCGTTGGGAATTACATCAACCAGGATCTTGCGGCAAAGATGTGGCTTCCGTTACGCCCTAAATCAACCACCGACACTGTTACCACTGTCGAAGGCACGGAAATAGCTTCTGGTCCAGTATCCCAATGCACTGCAGCTTTAACCCTTCTGTGCCAGGATGGACACCAAGAATCTATCATTTTAGATCTCATTAAGGCACCACAGTTCCGGTTGATTTTGGGAATGCCATGGTTGTTAACTCACAATCCTCGAATCGATTGGTGAGCAAAAGAATTGGCCTTTCCCGAGACTTGCGCCCACACATGTTATCGCCAAGAGAAACAACCAATAGACACCAGAACCTCCACGCTTGCGACTATGGCAATCGGCACCCTACCAAGTGAATACCAGGACTTTCAAGATGTCTTTCAGAAAGAACAGGCTAATACCTTGCCACCGCATAGACCATACGATTGCCAAATCGACCTGATACCCGGTGCACAAATCCGTTGATGGCGAATTTACGCACTCACAGAACCACAAAACCAGCACCTGAAGGCCTATCTTGACCAATACCTGGCCAAAGGGTTCATCCGTCCCTCGAAGTCTCCAGCAGCCAGTCCTCTATTCTTCGTACCGAAAAAGGAGGGGGACTTGAGAACGTGCATCGACTATTGCGCACTGAACCAGATTACCGTAAAAAAACGCTACCCCCTGCCACTGATCCCTGAATTGCTTGATCAAGTCAAAGATGCCCAAATCTACACAAAACTAGACCTGAGGGGGGCATATCACCTTGTTCGTGTAAAACAGGGGACGAATGGAAAACCGCTTTTCGCACCAAATACGGCTTGTACGAATATCAAGTAATGCCCTTTGGCCTTTGCAACGTGCCTGCAGCGTTTCAATACTTCATGAACAATGTCCTACGGGAATTGATTGATGCCTGTGCTCTAGTGTACATCGACGATATTCTAGTATATTCTGCATCAAAGCAGGACCACGTTAAACACATCCGATCCGTATTGGAGAAACGCCGTCAACACCAGCTCTACGCCAAGCTCGAAAAGTGCTCATTCTATGTCTCCGAGGTGGAATTCCTGGGGTTTATTCTCAGCCTGAATGGAATCCGAATGGATGTACACAAGGTAGATGCTATCCTGAACTGGCCATCCCCAAATTCATTCAAGGGGGTTCAAAGTATGCTGGGTTTTGCAAACTTCTACCGCCGGTTCATCCCAGGATTTTCGCAAATCGTGCATCCCATCACGTCATTGCTAAGGAAAAGCAACAAAAAGTTCCAGTGGACAACAGAAGCCGAGGAAGCTTTCCAGGAACTCAAAGCAAGATTCACATCTGCCCCAATCTTACGCCACCCACGCCCTGATCTCCCATACCTGGTGGAAACGGACGCCTCAAGCATGGCTATGGGAGCCGTCCTCTCACAAAAGGAACCCGAAACGGCCCATTTACACCCGTTTGCCTTCTGGTCGCGTAAATTCACACCCCCTGAACTCAATTACGTTATCACAGACAAAGAACTCCTGGCCATTAAGTCAGCCTTTAAGGCATGGCGGCGCTACCTCTTGGGCGCCAGACACACAATCACCGTAATAACTGACCACCGGAACCTCCAGTACCTAAAAACGGCAAAGGCCCAATCCTCACGACAACTACGTTGGGCTCTTTTTTTTGCTGAATATGACTACGTGATTACATATCGACCAGGGGTGAAAAACGGGAAGGCCGATGCCCTTTCCCGTATGGGGGTGGAAGAGCAAGGGTATCAGACCCCTGACCCAATAGCAATCATCCCGAGAGACAAGCTCCTAGGAATCAGAGCAACCATAACTCAGAAAGAATTACATGAAGAAATCCAAAACCTGATGAGTCCGGAGCAATTACAAGCGTGGAGTGCACAAGGAGAACATTACATGATAAAAGATCAGTTGCCCTACTTCAGGAATCGTTTATTCTTACCAAACCAAGAACTACGAGAACAAGTCATGTCCAGTTATCATGATTCCTTGATCGAGGGCCCCCCCGGAATCGCTGAAACCCTAGCCAAGGTAAAACGAAATTATTGGTGACCCACGTGGCCTAAAGACATTATCCAATTCATCCTATTTTGTGGAATGGATGCTCAAAACAAGTCATCCAAGCAGAAACCGGCTGGGCTATTACAACCATTGGAAATCCCACCAGCACCCTGGCACACGTTGTCCCTCGATTTTATTACTGATTTACCACCCAGTCAAGGGTTTAACACTATTCTTGTGGTCGTAGACGTATTTTCAAAAATGGCACATTTAATTCCTCTTAAGGGGCTCCCAAATGCTTCCACTCTGGCAAAGGTATTTCTTGAAGGCATCGTACGGCTCCATGGGTTTCCTTCAGTTTTAGTCTCAGACCGAGGTACTCAATTCATATCTAACTTCTGGAGAAAATGCTGCTCTATGGCCCAGATCGACATCCAGGCTATCCACCAGTCACCATCCCCAAACGGATGGTCAAACTGAGAGGACAAATCAGACGCTCGAGCAATACCTGCGTTGCATGTTACACCAATCTGAAGGAAGCTGGTTCGACCTATTATGGATAGCTGAATATGCTTATAATAATTCCCTACATACCAGCACTGGGCAGACACCCTTTTATACCATGTATGGCAGGCACCCACGTACTTCTGAGTTGGACGTTCCTACAACCCGCGAAATGCCAGCAGTCAAAACCTTACACACGACCATTTCTCAAACCTTTAAAAGGGTAGCTGAACACCTACTTCAAGCTAAGACTCGCCAAAAGAAGTTTTCTGATCAACACCGAGCAAAGGCCCCCAACTACCAGGTGGGAGACAAAGTCTGTCTGGAGTCTAAACACGTGTCCATTAAAGGAACCCAAACTTTCCATCCAAGATACCTGGGTCCATTCACCGTCACCTCTGTGATAAATCCTGTGGCGGTCGGACTAGCTTTGCCGTCAAACATGCAGATTCATCCTGTGTTCCACGTGTCTCTCCTTAAACCTGTTCAACCTGGGACCCGGGTAGCAACGCCACCGCAGCCAGTAGTAGTTGCCAGGGAGCCAGAATTCGAAGTCAAGGACATCCTGGATTCAAAGTACGTCAGATCCAAATTATACTACTTGGTAGACTGGAAGAGGTATGGTCCACAAGATAGGACAGGGGAGCCTTGTGAGTACATCCATGCACCTCGCTTGCTTCGACGATTTCATCAAAACCATCCAAACAAACCAGGACCAGACAGAAGAGCCACCTTGAGAGGGGCCTTGGGGGGGGAGTGCTGTCATGATTCATGCCCCTCATGTCCCCAGCCCTCCAAGATGTCAGGCTGGAGCCAGGCCACGATCACCTACATGGCCCTAAAGGGTCTCTCCATCCCTCCAAAGACCCACTTGGAGTCAGACTTGGCACTTGTGGCACCAGACTCACTCACTCCCATAGGATAACATTGGGGATTGGACATGTAGTGCTTTGATGGGGTCAAGATGGATGCCCCCACATATCTCGGTTCCCAGAACTGCATGTGCAGTCTAGTCTTTTGGGTGTGGTTCAGCCCAGAGACACCTGGGCTACCCAGAGACTATTTAAGCCACGCCCAGGCTGAGAAACATGCTTTGTGTTTTCTGCACCTGCAGCGTGACACTCACCGAGTTCAGATCGGTCTCCAGTAGGCCTGCATCTTTCTTCTGCACTCAGCTCCTGCAACAACAAGAGCACCGTTAGGAACAGCCTTACCTTGCGGCGCTTCTCCCCATCATTCATTGCTTCTTCTGTTCTGCGGGCATCTTCGACGGTGTCATTCCCATCCTGGCACGCCGCTTTCTAAGGAAAAGGGAAAAGAACAGAAAAAAGGCATTACTAAGCATTCAGCAAATCTTCACTTATTTTTAAAGACTGTACGAGCTTCAAACGCTTACCTGAATCCCAGCCGCTCTGGGGGAACTCTGTCTCTGGAACTTCTCATCCATCTGCAAGAGGGAAAAGACACTCCAGGTTACGTGGAAACATCTAGAGGGGCCGCATACCGCGCTTATTCGCGCATCGCTCTCTCACTCACCTTCAGCGCTACTCATCTCAGCAGCACGTCGCCATCCCCGGACGCCGGCCATCACGTAAGGAAGGAAAGGAACGAAGTTAGAGAACTGTTCAAAAGACTCATTATACTTACCTGTCGGACTCTTGCCAGTGAAGTAACTAGGCAGCAACGAGTCCGCATCAATCAACATGCCCCTGTGCGGAAAGGAGGATGGAGAGCACACTTTCCAAGAAAACAAGGTGAGCTGTGGATCAAAGGGAAGGGTTTGACCCCGGGGAAGAAAGGGTTCAAGCACACAGAGACAATAGGGAGTTAAACTCTACCAATCCTGTGTTTCAGGCCCAGTCTCCAGTCGAGTAGACTCCAGGGAAGGGTTCAAGGTCGTAAGAGGTCAGAACAGGCTGAGTGAGGTCCCCGTGGATAACAGGTGAGCATTCCACTGCCCAGAAGACAGCAGCCTCAGGGTCCGGCCCTATGCCTGTACCATTAGGCACCCCTATGGCCTGTGATGACAAGTTCTTTGAGAAGTTCCTTGCACTCAGGAGATCTCCACAGATGGATACCATCCTCAGGGACGTGATCAGGGACATGTACCCTCCTGTACAGCCGCAAGCACCCATGGCCACACCGCCCCTGGGTCCAGTTCAGCCCCTGACTCCCATGCCGGTACCAGTCACGGCAGCCAGACTCCCATGCCGGTACCATTCACGACAGCATTGGCTCCCATGCCTGTCCCAGGCATGACAGCCCCGGTTCTCTCACCTCAGCAGTTTCTGCTGCTGATACTTTGCACGCCACAGCTGCTTGCGACCCAGCACTCTTCCGGCTCCCCTGGACCTGTAGGACACAATAGTGGACACAGACAAGGAGGAGGATCCTGACACTCCATCGTCAGCCAAGGCTTTTCACAAACAGCTCTTGGGCCTGGCTGAGTACCTAGGAATCCTGCAGCCAGAGGAGAAACAACCAGAGGCGGGGGTACTGGCTGAGGTTCTCACCCTACGCCCTACTGCTAGAACGAGAATCCCGCTCCAGAAGGACGTGGTAGCACTTGCCAAAAAAAAGTGGCTCAAGCCACATTTTACCGAGCCTATCAAATAGGCGTTTCAACGCTAAATACAGGCAAACAGAAGGCGACCCCCTCTTGTTGTCGGTGCACCCCTAACCACAATCCTCAGTGATAGCGACTGCATCACTGTACTCCTAACCACAATCTTCTTCAGCGACTTCGGGCACGGCACTCCTGGGCAAGGAGGAAAATAACTTGGAGGCGTCCGGGAAGAAAATGCATTCCAACGCCCCCTGCGCCAGGCCAACGCAGATGCCATGTTGGCGGCTGTCAACCAGAAGCTATGGCAGGAGATTTCCTCCATGAGCTCCCTACCCACAGTCAGGCTTGCTTCAAGGCTGGCCTGGCTGAGGCTAAAATCGTGGCACAAGACATAACGGAGTACACAGTAGCCCACATTGAAACTTCAGGTCAGGCCATTTGCATTGCCACCGACATGAGAAGGATGGCTTGGCTAAGTTCGACAAAATTCAACCCAGATGTGCAGGAACGCATACTAGACCTGCCTTTTGAGCTGGGGGGACCTGTTCCATTTGACAACGGATGAGGAACTCAATAAGAAAAAGAATATCTCGCAGACAGCTATCTCTTTATCGATCCTCACCAAGTCCACTCCTAAAACCTACAGCCAAACGCACCAGCGCTCGGACAAAGGTCAGTCCTTTCGAGGCTTCAGAGGCTTTCAGGAGAGACGGTTCAGACAACCAGACAGATCCCCTAGCCCGCACAGGCACAAATGGCACAAGGCGGCTAACAATGGGTTTTTCCAGTCCCCCTTATCAGTCCCAGCCTCAGAGGGGAAGAAATTGTGACTGGCCCATCCGGATCCATAAGTCTGCGTTGGGGGGCAGGCTTGCCCATCAAACACACCGCTGGCGGACAAGGTTCACAGACCCATGGATCCTCTGAGTAGTATAAAGGGGCTTCCGGCTCCCCATTACTCCTTCTCCTCCTTCCTCCCCTCCGCTCCCGTAGATTGGTACAGCAACTCTGTTGGCGGAAATACGCTTGCTTGTAGCGAGCCAGGCCGTGGAGGAAGTCCCAGCCTCACAGCGGGGCGTGGGCTTTTATTCATGAATGTTCGCCATACACAAAAAGAACCAGGCTGGCCTGAGAGTTGTTTTAGACTTTTCCATCTTGTATCTTTCCCTTCCCCTCCAAAAGTTCGAGATGGTTACCCCATCCTTCATAGCGGAGACATTTTGTGCAGGTGACTGAATAAGCCCCCTGGATCTGATGGATGCCTACCTACACGTCCCGATTTGGGAACTGCATCAGTCCTTCCTGAGGTTCAGGATGTCAACACAGGGTTCTATGCATTCGGCTCCCACGGTCTTCACAAGGCTAATTAATGCAGTGGCAGCCCTACTCAGGGGGCACGGCCATCATATTTACCCAAGTCTAGACGACTGGCTTATCAGAACAAGATCTCCGGAGGCGGTCCGGCATGCGGCATCCGCCCTCATGGATACACTATACGACCTGGGATTTTCTATCATCTCAAAAAGTCACAGTTGGTGCCCATGCAGAGCCTGAACTTCCTGGGACGTATCTGGGACACAAGCTCTTAGAGGATCTTCCCCTCGGAGGACAAGATCAAGGCCATCAAGAGGGCCACTGGCCATTTACTCAGCAGAGCAGTGACCTCAGCGTGGTGGTACAAACACCTGTTGGGAGTTATGGCCGCATGTCTTCTTGCAGTGCCACATACTAGACTCAAAATGAGGTGGCTGCAGCTACATTTCTCAGTCTTCCGGAACCAGGTGAAGTGATCACAGGCGTAGAAGGTCAGCATACCTTAACAGCTCCACCAGAATCTGATTTGGTTGGGTATGGAAAACAACCTGTGGATAGGCAGGCCCTTCCAGCAATAGCCACCTGAGGTCACCATTACCACAGACTCATTCCTAGAAAGGATGGGCAGCTACCCTGGACAGTCACAGCATCCATGGAGTGTGGACCAGGCAGCAGCAGCTGGTGCTCATCAACTAGCTCGAGGTGATGGCTATCTGGCTTGCTCTCAAAGCCTTTCTACCTATTATCACCGGCAGGGCGACTCTCATTCAAACAGACAGCTCCACCTGCATGTATTACATCAACAAGCAAGGTGGGACCCCGTCCCCTCCCCTCTGCAGACTGGCGGTCGACATTTGGGAGTGGGCTCTGGTGAACAACATACACCTGTCAGCAGCCCACCTCCCAGGGGAATCCCACCTAGAGGCGGACAACCAGGGGTGTTGCTAGGTTTGGAAAAGATCTGGAAAAGATCTGGGGCTACACTAATATGGGGATTGTCGGGACTCGGAGCTTGCTAGCCTTTTGGTTGTAGACCGTGAGATTCTATCCAGGGCTACAACCAAAAGACCCGGGGCTATCGCCCCCTAAACCGCCCCTTAGCAACGCCTCTGCGGACAACTACGAATGTCAGTTCAGCGAGCAGGTCTTTCAGGTGATCTTTAACAGATGGGATCACCCGCAGATGGACCTCTTCGCCACAAGTGCTAACAGGAGATGCCCCCAGTTTGCCTCCTTGCTGGGGCAAGGCAGGTGATCACTGGGCGATGCAATGCAGATCCCGTGGAACAACATGACCGCTAACGCTTTTGCCCCCACTCCCCTGGTACACAGAGTCATCTGCAAGATCAGGGAGTTGAGGCACTTCCGGATCATCCTGATAGACCCATGGTGGCCAGCACAACCCTGTTTCTCGGATCTGCGCAGCCTATCGGACCAGGCCTCGGTCCACCTCCCTCTGGGCCCAACGCGCCTACTCGCTCAGCAGGGAGGCACAGTCATCCACCCCTCCCCACAGAAGATAGCCCTCACAGCATGGTTCCTGAACAGGTCTCCCAGAAGCATCTGCACTTGTCACAGGCTAACCTGGCCATTATACATGGGGCTGGGAGTGACGCCACCAGGAGCCAGTACAAAAGCAAGTGGACCAGGTTCTGTTACTGGGGATAATCAAAGGAAATTGATCTTTTGACTTGCACATTGGACGACCTGCTCTCCTTCTCGGCACACCTCGCACACTCAGGCGTGCAAGTAGACACATGCCGCACTTATTTTGCGACCATTGGAGATTACAAAAACTCTCAGGAAGAGGTATTCTCATCCTCGAGTCCCGTGGTTAAGAGGCACTTAGCAGGCCTGACTAGACTATATCCACCTATCAAGAAACTGCAATCCGGCCCTGGGCACCGTGGCACATAAACCATTTGAGTTGATGACGTCTACGGACATCAGCCTGCTAACCATTAAGACAGCCTTCCTAGTGGGCCTTACCTCGGCACACCGAATCAGTGATATCCAGGCGCTAGTGGCTTCAGAGCCATGTACGACATTTTATAAGGACAAGGTGGTACTCAGAACACACCCTGCATTCTTACCAAAAGTTGTCTCCTCTTTTCACTTAAATGAGGGGATAGTGTTAAACTTTCTTCACGGAACCTAAGGATGACGCTCAGAGGGTACTGCACTGTCAGATGTCAGACGTGCTCTAAAATTGTACATAGACAGAACCAAGAGCTTCTGCAAATCTGACGTCCTCTTCGTCACCTTTGTGGGTTCAAAACCAGGCTGTTAGGCCTCCAAGGCTTCCATAGCAAGGTGGGTGATTATGGCCATCATGGAGGCTTATGAAGGGAAGCACAAGTCATTGCCAGCAAACGTGCACGCCCACGCCATAAAAGCTAAGGCCACAATGGTAGCTTTGCAAAGACACGTTCTGTGGCAGGTTATCAGCAAGGCGGCTATGTGGGCTTCTCCCTCGGCCGGACGGGGCATTTGGTCTGGCAGTGTTATGGAAGTTGTTTTCTTAGGAGGGGCAACTCTCCACCCTGGCGCTACATTCAGTTGTAATCACCCATACAGTATGGAGGAAAGGGGACCTGATGTATGAGTAATTATAAGTTACTCACTGTAGTGACTAACGTACTCCTAGTCCATAGTCCCCTTTCCTCCATACGTCCCACCGTCCTCCCCCTAACAGAACTGGTGTCATTAGGCAATGTTAATATTGTCGCTGAGTCAAAGGGGACTGAGGAGTGGCACCGGTGGGTGAAGTCAGGGGAGCGCATGCTCACGGGGCCCCGCCTCCGCACGCATCTAAATTTAAAGGGGAAGATGATTTTTCTGGTAAAAAAGGTTCTGTCTCCCATCCCTAGCATACGGGGACTATGGACTAGGAGTACGTTAGTCACTACGGTAGGTAACTTATCATTTTCTTTGTTTGGACTATTAGGTGTTTCTTGTGAGAGCTATAAGCCAAAACTATTGCATTGGAGTACACATAGGGAGGAATGACATATGAGGAGGCACACAGTGTCTGTAGGTGTTGTTTGTTTGGTTATGTGCCCACCCATGTCCATGCAAATCCCTATTGCCATCCCCGCCCATTCCTGCCTCTGCCCACCCAAAACACCTCCTCATGGGAACTCTTTGAGCTCGCTTTTATCAAGGATTACCATCAAACCTTACACTCAAAGTGCCTGCCAATGGTTTTTCAAAGTAGTCTGCTGAGAGTTAATGACTTAATTGGAGTTGTAAACACGTTACTTTTATAATAAAAAAATCTTACCAGACCTGCCTTCATCCACTCGATGTATAAGCACTCTTCATGCCCTTCATTGAAGACCTGTGAAAAATAAACATTGGCAAAGCCGCTGAAGTCCTTTTTAAAACAAGCATTGACAAACCAACATTTTTGGGTTGTACATAAGTTTTAAGTTGTTGCCAGCCACTGCTATTCGATACTCATGTACTCACACCATTTTGCACCTGCTACCAACAATGGGTAGTTAATATCACTACGGTGGTGCCTTGCAAGTGCCTTTCCCATGCCTACACAAAAGCCCAAACTGTTGGCATTGCCAATGCTTGTTTCATTTTTGTCTCTTCCCAGGCTTTTCGCCAGCACCCAACGGGTGCTACTGGTCATATTAATGTGTAAACTGGCTTACCATTAGCCACGAGGAAGGCAAGCTATCAGCACTAGGAAATGGCCATATTATATTGCAGTGCAGACCAGGGACGTCATTTCACCAAAATGCCAGGGGTAGCGACAGTGACATCACATGACCCTTGACCCCTGATGACATCACAAGCCGTGGTGTCATTTGACCCAACCCCGAAGTGACATCACGGAAAGCGATGGAACACAACCGTTTACCCTTGACAAAACAGGAAGTGGAATCACATAACATTGTTACTATGAAACATATGCTTACAATATCACTGTAACGTGAAATACATTTCATACAAGAATGGATCACCATACGAATCGGCAGAAAACAACATGCTATAACTGCAACTTGCGAATAGCACAATACATAGTCCTAAATGGATGCTTATTCTACTCTAAATGCTTTTTGGAGGATTTTGTCTGCATTGTGAATTTGAGGTGTTTAAGAACAGACTAAATCAGTGACTTTCCCCCTGAAGTGTGCCTGAAATAAACCTTTAATGAGTCTAGCACTATACTATTCCAGAAAGACAAATTATTTGTTATTCCTATTCTTTCTTATTTAGGGTCACTGCTCAAAGTGTTACACTTGTGGAACCCCCTTTCAGAAAAAAAAATTCAGCCTGAACAAGAAAGCCAGCCACTTTAGAAACAAAGAGTCACATGACATTAGCCACAGCCCAGGTGCTTCAATTTGTAAAACAAAAATGAAAAAAACATATATATATTAAAACATTTTTTAGGGGTAGCAAGGGAGACATCAGGGGTCGCAAGGGAGACCCCTGGCGACCCCTAAATGAAGTCCCTAGTGCAGCCTTGTGATCTTGAGAAAACTATATTTGCATCTCTTGTGATCTATTTGAATGTGTTAAATGCTATGTTACTCACAGCATTGATTCATATTTCACTGAATTCTAAACAATGCTCTTCCCTACTCACTCCTCGACTCACATTTCTGATTTATGGCGTTACTTTCAAAACGTGCCATATGAATTGAGCCCCACTAATGATAATTGGATCCGTTATAACACCACCAATTTGTGAACCATGCCTATGTGTTTAGTTGTGCAATTATGTTAGTGGAAGAATGGATTAGAGTGTGTGTGTGTATGTGTGTGGTGTGTGTGTGTGTGTGTGAGCGATTGTTTGTGGTGGGCTGTAGATGGGTGGATGTCTGTGTGGGAGGCCTTCTTAGCCTGTGTCCAAGACCTCGTCCTCATTTCTAGTGCAAGGGATCAGCCTAATTCTGAATGCCAGGATCACAAGCAGGGGAGGTTCTTTTGACAATAAGGCTTCAGTAGCAACATATACATAACAGAAATGAGGCATTGTTCTTGCTGAGCAGTAAAAATACGTCTTTTAAATTGAGTGAGCTGCCTCAATGCTCCCCCTTTCATTATGGAACTTGGGAGACATATGCGTAGCTGGAAATATTGCAATCGCTCCTGTTTTCCCACCCCAAAAATAAACTTGCTTTCTTCTAAACTAATAATATTCCCTTGGGAAAACAGGTGTGAAGTAAATTTGCCTACCCTTTTTTCCAGACTACAAAACTTTGAGATGTATATACGAGGAAGAATTAAGGGTATCAGGTTATAATGTCCCCATACATAATGTCGCTGGTAAAAGTTAGTTGCAACATTATATAGGTGACCATGTATATAAGGCCAGGGGGAGCAGGGGTTGCAGGGGTGCCCCCACTCCTCTTGAAAAAGAAATAAGGTTTTGCAGGTTGCAGGGGTGGTCCCTCATGTTCCATGTAATAATGTCTCTACAAAAAACGTGCAATTTATCAGGGAATTTTCTGCATGGCTACATTTCTACGGCGACATTATTATATGGAAGTGAATTAAGGATTAAAGAACGTTGAGGTGACTGTGCCAGGACAGGAAGTAAGTGAGGGCGTGGTCAATAGTTTTTAAGCCAGAAATTGGTAAGGGAAGCTCATGTGGAAAATGGTCTATCAATTTTTTTTAGCCATACTATGTATCGCAGTTGTCTGCATACTGATGAGTCCTCTGGCCGCTTTCGTATTTGGGTAAAGTTTGGATAAATCCACTTCCATAAAACTCTCAACTGTGTGGCCTGCTAATATTTCATTAGATGTGAAAAATCAAACCTCTGTCTTCTTTGGGGTGATATAATGGGTTTTTTGCCAGGCTGTGAAGAGAGTCCTTCTCAATGTAGACCAGCATATCCTTTTGAGGGCACGTTAATCATTCCTCCAGGATTCATATCAGCAAGGTTGGAAGCTGATGAAGGAGGTAGTATAAAATAGATACCTTTACTGAGACAATTCGTCCAAACCAGGAAACCGCTAAGTGAAGTAAAAAATAAAGGTCTGTTTTAATTTGAAGTATATCCCGGGGTAATTAGCTGTATGTAGCTAAGAAGGGAGCCTGGTAGTGTAAATCACAATTATTTTAATTTTGGATTTTGCCCAGCAAAAGGCAATAAATGAACTCAGTGTTTCCACCCAATGGTTAAGCAAACTGATGTTGAAGAATTCCCTTTTATCGAGATTGACCCTAAAACCTGCCACCACCTGAAATTCCTCAAAATGGGAAAGTAGAGGTGGAACCAAGGTTATATGTTTTGTCAGGGATAAAAGAATGTAATCTGCAAGAAATGTTTCTTAATGTTCCATCCCTCCATATGTGATAACTGTAATGGGTTCTAATTGGTACATTCCCTTTTCAAGGTGCTCAACCCAGAGGGTAAAGAGAAGTGGGGACATGGGACACCCCAGCCTAGTACCTCTTGACAAAGGGAAAGGAGCTGAGATAAAGCCATTAACCACTACTTGGGCTGAAGGGCTCCTATAAATCTGAACAGCACCATGTGAAAATTCTCCCTGAATCTCATCCTTGGCATTACCTTCTGCAAAAGGGCCACTTGACATGGTTGAAAGCCTTCTCCAAGTCAATCACTATTAGAGCGACTGAGGTGTGAGTCCTGTAAGCAATACCAATCAGATGTATAGTTTGTTGCACATTGGCCGACACTTGACTACCCTTAATACAAATTAAATTGGTCCTTAACCACTAATTTTGGAAGCAAACATTCTAGTCCATTTTCAAAATGTTGGCATATATAATTTAGCGTCTGAATTTAACAAAGAAATCAGATTAAAAGGAGCCACAAAGGTCAGGGCCATGCTCTGGTTTTTCTAACACTGATAGCCAAGTTTCTTCCATGGAGTGAGTGACAGTTCTCAAATGTTCTAATATGATTGAAAAGTGCAAGCAATGGGTCCAATAAAAGATGTGAAAATCTTTTGTAAAATGTATTTACATTGCAACCTCTATACATATGTAAGCGGCTAATGTGAATTTACTTTAGTAATATATGTCCCCTCATTCAAAATACTTCTGTTTGACTGGCATGAAGAAAACTATGCTCTGTTAACGCCTATAAATTCAGTTTGTCTGTTTCACCCAACTGATTGAATGAATTCGTGAAATGTTTTCCTTGAATTCTAATGCAAGTCTGTTCCATTTTAGAGCATTCAGTTTCCTCACTCTAAATGTTTTTTCTATGAAACTTTCTCCTATGATAGCCATAAAGGCCTCCCATTAATAACACTTGTTTCAAGGATCTAAGTTGTTATCTTTAAAGTAGTTTTCAATTTCTACCCCAATGTCCTTCTAGAGAACTGGGTCTCTCAGGAGGGAAGTGTTTAGTCTCTAGGATTTAGGCCAACTCTTTTCCAGAGCATGTTAGAGCATTCCAAGAACTGGAGCATAATCTCACCATATCGTGACCCCAATGGCAGATGGAGGGAGGGAGTACACTATCATTATATATTCAATCCTGGTATAAACTGTGTGAATGGGAAAATAATGACAGTAGATTGAGCTCTCCATATATCTCCATATATCTGCCAATCCACTCTCTTTAAGGAGGTGCAATACTTTCACAGCGTCTGGTTGATCTCCCAACTATTACCCTTGGAAAGGAGAAGGAAAAGAAAAAAAGTGGGGAACAACGTATATCATCAGAGAGAACCCCTTCAACACCGATTGGGAGGCGAATAAGTGAAATCTCATCCCAAGGCCGGAGAGAAACACCATCAAAGAAATCAGACTTAATGTCCATAATGTCTGCTATAACTATTGTCCTCACACCTTTCTGCAAACTTTACGAGACACTACGTGACACACTGAAAGATCATACATTACTGACAGCAGCAATGCATACCAAAATTAACCCTCTTAGAAGGTTAAGTGTTGGCCAAACCAGGTGTCAAGCACCCGACCACCCCGACCTTAAGGATGTTGAATATGGGGTGCCAAATGGATGACTATTTAGGCACACATAACAACATAAGTGCCTCATCTGCATCAACTCAAACAGACTCCCCCTTAAAGACTGACTCTTTTAAGGAGAGAGAGTTGGGAAATATTACATTCCTGTGGGAAAAACGTCCTCAAAAAAACAACAGGATAAAAAGATCCCCCTCAGATGGAGGGTATCCCCAGGGGTCACAAAACTACTAAGAAGAGTTCCGACCAGGGGATGGCAGCAAGTGTGGCCAAGCACCAAGGAAACGGTTTGATAGTCAGTAACTTCACTCTAGACCAAAAAATTGTCGCCCTGCCATCTAAAGACTGAGAAGGAAATCCTAGAGGAGGTCGTAACACGGGCAAGCAACCATCATATGGCATTTTGTCACATAAACTTGGTGGTAGTTTAAGGGAACCACCGGGAAAGGTGTCAAACGTCGACTTTGGAGGCAGAGGTGGACAAAGTAACAGCAAATTTGGAAATAAGGATGCAAAAGTGGTCCTGTTCAAACTAGCGGAGACAGAAAAAAGTAAATTAAAAAACACTATTCAAGCCACTGAAAGATTGGAAAAAGAAAATTCCATTGACCTTGATGAGGAAGAAAATACTTAATTCGTGGATCTAATGGATCTAAGTCAATACACAATTGAAGATTCCGACTCAGTTGTCCCCCTGCCAAAAGGAAAGCTACTTCCCCATTGGACAAGGGTCAAGTATGCGAACCGGAAAAAAAAATTATCAGACGAGATCTAAGGCCATTAGGCCCACACCAAAATGACTATCTAAGGCCAGTAGGCCCACACCAAAATGACAAATACAGATCAACATCTTCTACCAACACTCCTAACAGGGAGCGGGGAGATCAAAGAACGAAAATCAAGTATGGACCTCAAAATCCTAAAGTAACTATTTGAAAGGAAGAGAGAAGATGGGAAGAGAGAAGGCTACCAAGAACTCCCCCAAGGATAAAATTGAACGAACAGATGAAGTCACTAAGGGAGTACCTGGATTATAGATGTAATGGCATAAAAGAAAGAAAAAGAGTAGAAAATTACAACCTCAACTGGAAAGAAAAGGCTGCAAGTCATCAAAGAAAAAGGGAACTATCCCAAACACTCCACCAAGAAAAAGGAAGTGATAAAAACGTCAATTCGCTGGACACTCGCTCATTCAAATTAATTAGAATAATAAACAAAAACGACAACTTGATCTTGAATCGATGCACAATAATGAAATTGTGCGCTCAAATCTCGAAGTTAAGTGGTATCCGTTCGGAAGACATAATGATTGTAGAATCGATGCATGAAGGAAGGAAAGCCTGTGTGTATCTGCATATAACATCAACAAGAACAAAATACTTAATAGGACATTCTAGCTGACAGTTTTCAAATCTAGGATTCAACATAATTCACCTATCAGCAGTGCCAGTGCAGGAAAAGGCCGAAGAATCTGAAGGTCGAAAAAAGCCCTTGAAATCTTCCTGCCATTCCCTAGCATCGGAATCAATAAAGCAAAGTCCAAAAGCCTCAAGAACAAATTACATTAGGGTGGTTAGCCCATCGGAATAGAAAAGAAAGAAATTACATGAAGGAAATAGCGGAGAGACGACTGAAGAGAAGGGACTTTGAGACTTTGGAGTGGGACAAACAAAGAAAACAGGAAGACAGGTATGATGAAAGAGAAAATACCAATATTGACCGCAATAGATAGCCGAAAGGCCCACACCCATGTAGATCGACAGCCCAAGACGGAGAAGATAAAGGAAGAACAAAGGCCTCCACAATCAGGAAGAGATGTGATCCGGACACAAAAAAACAAATGGATGTTCCGAGAAACTGGACTTGGGCCTCCAAGGGCCACCAGAGTAAACACTCGACTTAGCCATTAAAACAGGAATTGAAAATTCATAACCAGAGTGATAAGAACAATAGGACCCACCCAAGGCGGAAAGACCAAATAGTGATGGGTTCATGGAAAACTTGTGGCTTTGGACATCTCAGAGAGACCTCAGATGTGAACCTTGGAGACTATGATATGCTCTGTCTCCAAGAGACCTGGTTGAGGACAAAACCAAGTATGGACGGTTATGAAATAGCGTTCTCTCCAGCTGGACTCTCCGGAAGGAGTTAAAGGCAGACCTTCAGCGGGCTTAATGATTGCTATTTGATCGGGGAGTGGGTTATCCCTAAAAGCAATACTAGTGTCAACTCTCTTGACCCAAGTAGTCCTAATTCAATGGCAGAAATGGAACGCAAAAGGGGAACTGGAATTACCGTCAACAATCGTACTATTTGCCATGCTAGACGCTTCATCCATGCCTAAGCAGCTTTTATCTTTTTCTGTTCACCATCCCTCCACTCAAATGTGTCCTTTGAAGCACAGTTCTGGTGGCATGAAATGCAATGGGAGTCCACTTTACATTTGGTAGAGAAAGAGGTTTAGAATGCCAGAGCAGTCCTCCCTCTTTTGCTGACTATGCCAACCCCCTGCACAGATCTTACATTTCAAAGGGCTCTGGGGCTCCTAGTGCCTTGTGTTCTGGTGATCCCATGCACAAGGCTCAATATGAGGGAGATGTAAATGCAGTTAGCAGGTCATTCGTGAGACTCAACATCAATCGTTCAAGATTTTTCTTTCGACTGAACTCAAAATACACTGATGGTGGTGGATGGCTAGGCAGAATCTTTATCTCAGATCTGACCATATCAATTGCCACAGACTCATTCCGGACTGGTTGAGGAGCAGCTCTGAGATGCCTTAAAGTACAGAATTTGTTGAGTCCTCAGGACAGGGATGCTCTGATCAGTATGTTGTAGTTGAAGGAGATCTTTCTGGCAATTATGGGATTTCTTCCACCCATAGAAGGACACAGGGATTGCATTCTCATGAACAGTACAACAGAAGTGTTTAACTTTAACAATCAGGGAAGGACCAGGCTCCCTCAGCTATGCAGGTTAGCAATGACCTTATGTCATTGGTGTTTTTAATTGCAGCATCGTCAGAGAGGCTATACGCTTTGCTGGGGAACTCTATATATGTGTTATCTTGAACTGTTCTCTAACCGATCTTTGAGCTCTGGAACCCTCCTCTGCTTGATCTGTCTGGCATCCATGGCAACATGAAGTTTCCCCTTTATACATCATGGAGGTCCCAGGTCTGATTCAATATGAGATGCCTTTCTGCTTCTTCGGATGGGCAGATTCTGTATACATTCCCATCTTTGTCAACTTTGCCCATGGTCATCCCACGTTGGTATCCAGTTCCACTTGTCACCTCATTTTTATAGTTCCTCTGAGGCTGTAAAGGGTCTGGTTCTCAGATCTTCTGGAGCTGTCATAATCCCCTCAGCAATTTCTCCCAGTATTTCAGTGGGTGGGGAGGGGGGCAGGGCTGATTCTCCTCCCATACCCACAGTGTTCATTCTTAGCAGCCGGTTGCAAGAACACCTGCTTTTTGGGCCTTTTGCTCTGCTTTTTCGAGTAAGAATATAAATACAATTTGGATTGCCAAGAAACAAACCACTAGGTCACAATCCAAAAGCAAATAGACAACATGTTGTAATTTGTGTGTGGCTAAGCACATCCATATTCTGAGTACTTCTTTGAACATGCATTATCCTTCAATTTGCTCGTAGCGAATCTGAGATTAAATTGGATTTGTACAGAATGTATTTCTCACTAATTGTGGTTTACCTTAAGGTAGATTATACATCCTTCTCTTACTTTCCGGTGGTAAAGAGACATTTCAATTGCCTCTCGTGGTTCTATTCACATATGGGATCTTTTATCTAACCTGGGATTTATATGTGGTTATTTCAAGGCTTGGACAGGTAACTTGAAAAGCAGCCTTTTTGATGGCACTCACATCCGCTTGCAGAATCAGCCAAATGCAGGTTATTTGTTCTTCTGACTCTCTTTTGAAATTTGCAAGGACAGTGTAGTATTGAGGTGCCACCCTTGTTGTATCCCTCAGGTGGTCTCTGGATTTCATATCAACCAGTAAACAACTGTAAATGTTTTTTTTCTTGGATACACAATCAAAGGTAGAAAGAACTCTGAGTATCTGAAATATCAGTAGGACAGTGACGTTTTATTTATGGATATACTAAGCAGATGCAGTCTTCACATAATTTGTTTGTACTTGCTGATAGACCCCACCTCACCTCAAAGCGTCTACATCTACCATCGCTCACTGGATTGAGCAATGCATTCTCAAATGCTACAGGCTATGGAAAATTCCACTGCCTGGGGACATGCATGCTGAACTAGTTAGAGTGAAAGGAACATTGTTGTCCTTCTGAAGAAATCCTCTTCATGTAGAAATGTGCAAAGCAGCTGATATAGCTGGTGATTGAGTCCAATGCTTGAAGCTCAATGATGGGATTGGGGAGACTCTGGGAGCCAAGGACCACAACCCGCTTAGTGATGTAGGACACAGACAAGGTGGATTCCACAGACTCCCTGGCCCGTGATAACCGTGCTGGCATCTCCAAGAATTCTACTCATGGTCAGTCCTTGTCAGTCAAAGTTCTTTCGGAATGCAGGCAATCTATTAAAACCATGGTTTTCAATCAAACTGTCCACAGAGCTACAACCGTGAACATCTGGGGGAACCCAGTACTTATGTAGAGAATTGGTTAATTCGAGGGAAGCAATTCTACAGCTGCCACATCTGCAGACATTACCAGGAAGCAAAGCCCTGACTTTATGGACTTTCACATATCTCTGAAACTCAAATAATTACCTTGATACCAGATGAAAGAAACAATGCTACTGGCAAGGTGTGGCAATGAACAAAGCCCGGGTTTGGGAATTATAATGGAAGACTAAGTAAAAATAGCTTTTCTTGGCAGCACTGCAGTCTTGACCTCTTTCCTACCACCATCATGTGGTGTAGTCCAAAGACCCCTCTCTCAGTTACAAGTTCTGTTCCCTTGCAACAGACACATGAGACGCTTTAACAAGTTCTATGCCCTCTGGCCACATGTCAGATGAATAAACACAGGATGGGTGAGAGAAGTGAAAGTGAAGGTGCAGTAGGGAGAAGTAAAAGAGGGCGCAGTGAGATGGGGTGATGAAAATGGAAAACAGTCAAGAAGAGTAAAAGAGGCAATACAAAGAGTGGAATGGAGCCTGGTGTAGTAACGAGGATGTGAGAAGATGAAAGAAAGGATGTAGCAGAAGAGTCAGTGAGAAGAAAGGCTAGGAGGTGGAATTTAGAACACGGGAAAAGAGAGGTAACCAAGAAAAGGAGATGCCCAAGCAAGATGGCAAAACAAAGGAGGCTTAGTCAAGGATTAATAGATTAGAGTGGTGGAGGAGTAAGCCCAGAGAAGGTCCTAGTACCCTGAAGAGAGGGGCTAAGTTTAGGAACAAAGTGGTGCAACACATGCATATGTTTCTAATGCTTGACCCATGTAAAGACAACACAGGGACAACAACATGGGGGTGGAATAAAGGTAAAATGTAACCAAATATATTTTATTTCATTTTTTGTTTTTTATAGATTCATTCAGCTGGCTTTGGCACAAGAGAATAAAAAAGTAGTAAACATCATACACATTGGAAAAGTACACAATAATTATGTAAAGTGCAGTGTGTAAATGTTGCAAAAGACAGATTGGGGGAGAAATGGGGAAAGGAATGTTTTTAAAGTGCACAGATAACCATCACCTCCTGATTATTGAAGACGAAAGACGGCTCCAAATTGATTCACAATCTAGAACAGATAAAATCCAACGATTTGGAATAAATAGCCATCATAAAACATTTTTATAATTATGCAAAGTTCTGTCTAATAGTACAGAAGTCATGAGTCGTGACTCGTGACTTCTGTTCTATTAGACAGAACTATTAGTCAGAACTTTACATGATAAAAATGCCCCCTAAAGTGTTGCCCACAAAGCCTGCTCCTGGTATAGGTCTAGTGCCGGCAATATAGCACCACTTCCATGTCAGCTAAAGAAAGACAGACATTCACTACTAAACTTTTCCAGTGTGGTGGCAGCACTGTTGGCCTGGGCTTCCCATACTGGGCTTTACTGGAATCTTCCTCCAAGATAATCAAAATTGTTCAGCTGTTCTATTGGGTCACTCTCTATCATCAACTTAATCGAAATATTCTTCCTGAATTGGGGTCTAAAAATCAGAGACTTGGTTTTAGTCATGATCACTGTAAGACCACAATCCTTACATTTCCTCAGAAAGACAGAGAAAGATTGATTCAGACGCTGCAGGGAGGTGGCAATCAAGACTGCATCATCTGCATAGAACAGGGCCGGGAACTTACTCGGTTTGCCTCCGAAACCGTAATGGACACATGCTTCTGTGTCTCAATAAAATAGTGTTAATATAGAAATCAGGTACTGGGGAACCTTTCGCACTGCCAGTACCTGCCACAACATTGCACGGGACATGGAATCAAATGCTGTCCTCAAATCCAGAAATACCACATACAGGTGCATTTTCCATAGTACAGTGTACTTCTGGATTATAAGGAAATGCATAAAGCATTGTTCCACTGTTCCACGGCCCTTCTGAAACCCGGCCTGATGAACACTAATCACATTGTTGCTATTAGTCCAGAGTTGTAGATGGCTCAATATAATTTTCCCAAACAGCTTACGAGTACCGCCTAAGAGAGAGATAGGTCTGTAATTGGCCGGTCTATCTCTTCAACCCTTTTTTGTACCCCAGAACAATGCCAGCTTTGCGCCAAGAATTGAAGATCCTCCCTGTATACATTATGACATTAAAAATAAGACACAGCGTGCGTGCCCCAATAGTAATCTCATTTTTGATGAGGTCTGTCAGTATTAGATCCAGCCCTGCATCTTTACTGCTCTTTGCTGAGCCAATTGCAGTCTCAACATCTTTGACAGTAATGTAGGGCATAGCTATAACTGCCATAAAATGGGTGGTGACTATAGGGTGCGTGAAAGAAGATGTACAATACAAATTTGAAAAATGCGACCTCCATTCTTCCATACCATTTCAACAGACCAATGAATGTTCCCTTTTCAGCTCATTGTCAGAAACCAATTTCCAAAATAGCACATTGTCCTTATTATATTCCTTGGCTTTGAGTTGTCTGTTGATCCATCGGCCATGAGAAGCAACACCAGATCCCTTATGCAAGATTTACTGTCAGTGTTCCATCTCTAGAACATTCACACAATTTGGCCGATCTATTCACAAGATTAGAGTGCTTTTCAATGTCCCATAAGTATGGAAGAAAGAAGATAGAATGTAGGAGTACGTTAAAATTACTCACTGTAATGATTACTAGTCCACTTTTCTGCCTCCATCCTCTTTGAAAAAGAATACATGGTCTTGCACTCTTAAAAGGCCTGGTGGTTGGGGTGAGGAGAATATGAAAGGGAAATCCCAAGCAGGAGGCATGTGCATGCATGAGTATTCAGCCTCCTTTTCTTAAGAATAAAAATACTGATGTGCAACATGTTCAGATCCTGCCACTTTTCTGAGAACAACATCCCATGAGTATGGAGGAAACAGGACAATATAGTAGGTGTACAGTTGCCAGTACGGTGAGCAAGCTTAACCTTACTCTGTCTGTTGAATGGGTATCTAACTTGATCACAAAGCCCCAGACAAGCCAGTAACAATGCAAATCTGGTCTGTGCGGTCTTTCACTAGTTAAAATGAGTCTGTAGCCAGGAGAAGAAAACACAGACGCCTGACCCATCATTTGGGACACACTCGAGCTCCTGGTGTGAACATTTGAAAAAGTCACCCAATGCCACAGCAATACTTGTGGAACAACCCCTGTCTGTTTAAGTGATATGAGTGATTTGCAAAAACATAACATATGTGTACAACCTAGACAGGTGACAAGCATTTGTAAGTACATGACATGTGTAAATAACATGTGCAATGGATGTTTGGCTTTATTAAATATTTACCTGAACTTTGAAATCCTTTTGCCCCAATACATAATTTAAAAGTGGGATACAAACCCCACAGGTCCATATGAGGTGGCTCGTTTGAATGCAAACACCAATTAATCAACCAACCCTAATCAGCCACTAAGGGCTCCCACCTCCACAAAGCGTATATACATATAAACCACCTGTTCCACTCATCTAATCAATCAGCCATACCCAACCACCAAACAACTATTTCATTCGCCCAATCACAAGCACACAAATGCTCTCTCTCTCCCTCTCCCCCCTCTTTCTCTCTGTCCCACACACTTCTTTGCTCTACATATTATAGCAAGTATCACAAAGCGTCTGAACAGTAAAAACCCTTAAATTGACACAATTCTGAAATGTAGGTTTATTTAATAATTAGTTACAAAATGAAATAATGCTGATAACATATTGGTCATGTAC
Source organism: Ambystoma mexicanum (assembly GCF_040938575.1). Taxonomy (NCBI): domain Eukaryota; kingdom Metazoa; phylum Chordata; class Amphibia; order Caudata; family Ambystomatidae; genus Ambystoma; species Ambystoma mexicanum. The sequence goes on along the minus strand of NC_090936.1, from coordinate 849,188,703 downwards.
ACGAACAAACACAAGAGGAACCATGATTATTTAGATACAAAATGAATAACAGAGAACATATATAGCACAGAAATAATGCTAATATAAATTATCTAATGATTGATTGTAAATAACATTATTTGCAGAATAACAATAATTTGATAACAAAATACAATGCCTCATTTAAACATAGTGCAAACTCTGAAATACCAATATATGTACTCTTTAGCTATAGCATAAGCCCCAGAATGGACCAGATAGACCTAAGTGTAGTTTAGGGTCTACTGTGGCCAGTGTAATTACTGGCCCTTTCAGCCCCCCATAATGGGGTTTATCGCTATTAGCACCCCAGGGCTCCCTCCTCTGTGCTAATAGTTTAAACGTGTTTTCTTTTTTACCACAGGAGAAGGGTGCTGCATGTATTGCAAGTGTCCAGTCTCCTTTGGGGAAAGAAAACAAAGATGGCCACTGCCATGGAAAGTAGAAAAGGGAGTATGTCTTTTTTGTATTTCCATAGCAGGCAGCCACGGTCACTGGGATGGAGGACAGCAGGAACGTGGGGTTAAATGGGAGGGGGATTCTGTGGAGTTTTGGGGGGTCTGGTGGAAGGGGGCTTGGAGGACATTCTGTGTGTTTGAGGGATGGGGGAAACCAAAGGGATTGGGGCCATAAAAACAAGATGTTGGCCACTCAGGTGAGGCTGAGAGAACGTAGGTTGTTTCTGTGGGAGTCCACCCACATTCTGAGCCACATGATTGGTCAGACATTATCCCCTGTGTGCTAACTAAGAACAATAATTAAATAGTACATTCATAAAGAACATTGTTTAGAAACATTAAGAAATATACACATTAGAAAGTTTGCTGATAACACAGCAGCAAAAAGAAATAGTTTATTAATAAATCCATAACAATATCATTTAATTTATTAGTTTCTATAGACAAGTTAGAACCATATAAACCTGGTTCTGAGATATTGCTGGGATTTTTAAGTTGGACAAAACTGGACTGATTACCTTGTTTCTTTTTGTTGCTTGATCAAGGCACATTTGATTTCTAGAGAGCGTTAAATATTCAAATGACTAGAGCTACATCAATAAAAGCATAATATTAACTTTTTCACTGATCACACACACATCAATAATATTTAAATACTTAATTAACCAGCACAGTAAACCATTGCCATCCCATGATAGTCTTAGCTGGTTATTTGTTCAGTAGTCTGTTTAATATGAATGATGCCTGGTTTAAATGGTTGAGATTCCTATTCAGTGTACTGGCCTAGCACATGCAGGCAGCATTGGTTTTCAAATCCAGTCCATGTTTGCTGGACTGGACTGTTGGAAATAATAGGACAAGCAAAGTTAGGCTTTTTTGGCTTTGGAGCCCACTGAGTGTTAAGGTTGAATGCAAAATCTGCAATTTAGTAAACTAATCTATTAAGAGAACACTGCGACCTTAACTACCTATATCAATCATTGCATTACTAATTGCTTATTAGCACCCAATATGGGTGAACCAGACAATCAGCTCCCGACAATTCCTGGCTGTATACAAAAGTATAAACCCGAGTTGGGAGCTTCATGCAGCTCCCCTGAGTACCTGGTCCACACTTCTGCCTCCTATTACCGCTTTACAATACTGTCTTACCCATTGCTGCCCATTTCCCCATCTCTACTTTGTCCAACCACCCCAGCAGCCACACTAACCTCCCATCCCCTTTCTCCGCCTCTGGTTACTGACAGACTTCTCTGCCTCTGCCTTTTTAATGACAACGCCATATACAGCAAGAAAGGACTCATTTCTGAGACCTCACATTTGTCTACGGCAGCCATGTTGCATCGGGCTAATCTTCCCTTTGATAAATGGGAACATGGCTGTGTGGAGCAATTCACCAAAGAGAACCTTTTTTGTAATTATTTTGTAATACACTTTTAGCAACCTGGGAAGCATGCCAGGGTGCTGATAGCGTTAACACAGTATTGGTTGCATGTACAGTAGTAATGGTCTTATCTTGAGCAGCCCAGGTGGTAACCCTATAAAGACATTGGCACTAATATTACATATGTTATTGCCAAAGGTATTGTACATGGCCCGGAAACATGGGCATCTACCCGTAATGTATACTAGTTTGCGCATATACCAAGACCATTAGAAGTCAAGCCCTAGCCTTCACTGGTACTACAATACATTCTATGGCTAAAAATTTGAGCTTCATCTTTCTGAAACATAATTCAGTGATTTTCTATTCTGCTTTGATTTCCTCTGCTAATGCACAGGGGTAACAGTGTTAGACATCAAATTCATTCCCCTTGTATATTTAATATGCCTTAAAAAGAAGTACATGTCAAGTGATTTTTGCAATTTGTAAAGTGATGTTCACTATCTTTCAGTTGTCTTCAACTCTTATTTATATTTTATTTAGAGGTAGGTGGTCAAGCATTTGTCTAATCCAGTTGAAAAGATGTTTCTTCTCAGCAAAGCTTTTAAATCCCATATATAATGTATATTGATTTTTGCTTTCTCAGTGTGTGACCCTTTTGCGTGTCCTAATGTTTCTCGGCCAGAGTGCAGAGAGGATCAATTTATCGTTGAAGTCAAACAGGAAGACCCATGCTGTTTCTCGTATCTTTGCGGTAAGAACATTTTGCCACATGTGGAGCATTTAGGTATACACATATTTGTAACACAATTTACCTAAAATACGTACATGCCTGCAGTATATAAAAAGCATGTGTGTATTGTTCTTATTAAATCCTAGTTGTAACCTCACAACTCGCATGCTTTATGTAGGTCTTTGTGTCTTCTTTTATTGTAGGATTCTTGGCACTTTTCAAATGCATTCACCTATTCATCTTTTGGCTTAACTACCTTTCCTGAGATAATGGGTCCTAAATATTCCAGCGCATCTTTCCAAAATGCAAATTTCTCCTTCTTTTTAGACATCCTTCAATATTTCCAGCATCACCTGTAAAGGGATATCGTGCTCCTGCTTGGTTTTACCACAAACTAAAATATCCTCATAAAAGCAATTTACATTTTTGATTCCTCCACAAAACTTATACATGACTTTTTGAAAAACAGATGCTACAAATACCAGCCTGAAGGGCATCCTCTTACACTGAAAGGCTGCTTTGTGGATCACAAAGGCAGTTAATAGTCGGGATTTGGGGAGAAGTTCTAGCTGATGATACGCAGATGCCAGGTTCAGCTTGGAGAATATTTGACATTCTCCTATCCTACACAACGCCTCTTCCATGTTGGTCAGTGGTTGATGTTCAACAATCACACGCTTGTTAAGCTGGCGAAAATCTACACATAACGTCACGTCTCTATTTGGCTTGCAAGCTGCTACGAGTGGGAATACCCATTCTACATCTGCTGCTCTTCCTATTATACCTCTGTCCCTCAAGCTCTCCAGTTCTTTCTTAACTGTTTCTCTGACTACTTAAGGTATTGCCCTCAACTTTGCCCCCATTGGCACAGTATTGCTCTTCAATACAATTTTATGTTCAAACCTTCATAACTTCCCCGCCCCACCCTGCCCTGACAACACAATGGGATATCTCATCATTGTAATCTTCACAAAGAGGGGAGTAAAGCAAGGCTGCCCACTGGCAGCTCTATTGTTTAAACTTTTCATATTGGATTTACCCATTGCTTTAATGGAGCCAAGGACTTTCCCCACAAAGGTAAACAACCATCACGTTTCCTGGGTCACATACACTGACAACATAGTCCTGCCAGATAGAACACAAATTGGGCTGCAACGATCATTAGACACACTTCAAAAGTACTGCAAGAAGAACGACCTACTAATAAACACAAAGAAATCAAAGATTATGTCAATCATCAGTGGATGCCCCCGAAGAAGAAAAAACTTCAGCTGGTTCTTAAACAATGAAAAAATAGATGCTACAAATTCCATCCGATATCTAGGAGTGCAATCCAACACCTCAATACGTGAATGGAACTGGACCCAAGAGTTGTTAACGCAAATAACAATGTTTGTTGTTAACGCGATTGAAACTTTATGCTGCACATGGCAAATTCACATTAAATCCATTACTCTCCTTCTACTTACAAAAGGTCGTACCGGCCATAACGGTTGGCAGTGAAGGTGGTTGGAACATACCTGCAGACATCTGGTGTAAGTTGGAGGGCAAATTTTGGCGCAAAGTGCTACGATTACCACAGAACCTGTCAACAACAGTGATCCGCTATGAACTCGGCATAGAGTCATTATACGCCACAGCGCTGTGGAAGTCTTTCTCGGCATGGCGGAAAATGAGAATGGTTCCAGTAGCTGGCCCTTACGAAATCCTACAAAAAAGCTCCAACACTAACACATCAGATCTAATAAGCGTGTGGGAGAAAAAACTACTCGCGATCATGCGATCTGCAGATCTGACGGAAGAGCTCGTCATAAAAATGCCACAAAGAGCCAAAATAAAATTGAGACGCTGCAATTGGATACAGAATGATGAAAAGTGAAAAAAGTTGACATCTATTCAAGATCTGGGAACGTCGTCGCATGGCCTTGACGAAACCCCTAAGTACTTATGTAAATTCCCTTCACAACATCATTGTAATCAATTCATGAGACTGCGCTTCAACCTCTACAAGACCAAAGCAGTTCTAATGATGAGGCGCGACTCTGACACCACTGACAATCAATGCAGATACTGCAACAATGCAGCGGAGTCGGCCAAACATCTGATAATTGAATGCCCAGCTATCAAAGTCCAAAGGACATTACATCTTGCAAGCTAAGCTCCAATAGACAACAACTTAGAACAGTGGTGGAGCTATTTAATCTCTGGAACAAATACACGGCTGACGTGTGCAGTGGTAAATTAAATGGACTCCATACTGCCAGAAATCTGATGAGGTTTTGGCCAGACCTAACAAGCAGCAACATGATGTACTGTCAAGTAAAGGACATATGGAACTATCTAATAAAAAGTTTGTTTTTTTGTAAACTAAACTAAAAATTTAATAAAAAAAAAGATATTTCATATCTTCCCCTTTTCCTTTGTCTCGCTCACCTATCTGAAGTACCTGTTCTTTAGTGTTTGGATCAAGAGCAATCATTAACCTATTTTGATCCTTTCATCTCAACAAGTCGGTTCTCTTTTTTATAACATTCACTTTCCAACAAGCGTTCTGACCTTTAAACTTCAAAACCACATGACAATACCCCAACAGCTCTATGTGGTCAATGTTGCACCCACCCGGGTTCAGGCCAGATGGTATAAGCTCTGTCACTTTAGCTTCCAATCCTTCCGCCCACATTTTATTCTTATCATCATTTCTTCTTGACCTACTAAATGTATCGGTAACACATCCACTCTATTATGGTAACTTTCATCCGACAATGCATCTCCACTCATACCCTCATTCACTACCGCTATGCAATTATATATACCTCCAAAACATTTACAATAGTTGGTGAAGAGTCACTGCCTATTGCACTTCTTACATACCAACTTCCTCCCTGGACAATTTATTATCCCGCCAAACGCATTTTACTCTCACAACTAAAACATGCCATCTCCCCTTCAGTTGCTACCTTTCCTCCACCTTCCTTCTCTATGCATTTTCTTCTCTTTCCATTCTTCCCTCATTCGCCCTTTAGGGCAAGTTTCCACTGTCAGTATTTCTCTTGTTTGCTCTTTGTCCTTGTCCTTCATCCTTCCTTCGTTAAGTCGTACCACACACTCCATGAAATGTTCCACCGATTTTCCAATCTCTATAACCTCTTTCAAACTGGGGTGATTTTGTATCTACAATTCTTCTCGAATTTTGTCATTGTAGCATTGTACCATGAATTGATCCCTTGTGTTCAAAATTACACGAGATAGCTAATTGCCTTAATGCAGTAATATAATCCTCTACTGTTTCTTCAGGCTCTTGTTACCTCATGGCACAGTTATATCATTCTAACATGGTGCTAGTCTTTGGATTAAAATGTAGGTCCAATTTCCTTAGGGCAACCTCCAAGTCATTCAATTCTTCTGCTGCACTCTCTTCCCCCATCAAGTCTGTTAATGTTTCATAAATCGTTTGCCTCTCATATCCTAAACAATGCATTGGCAGAGATAACTTTCTGTCCATTCCTACACTTCCTCAACATGTTGCTTTGAGGTAGTGAATGAAGCCCCTCTTTCACTGGACCCATTTAATTTTGGTAATTCCTGGTATTGGCATGAACACCACTGGTCCTGGTACACCCTGCATTTTCGTTCTTGTGTGTGTTTTGTTTTTATTTGTTTGTTTATTTATTTGTGGAGCAAGTCAGCTACTCTGCTTTTCTTTCTTCTATGCCGTCTTCTGTCTTACGGCATTCTGTCCTTTCTTCTCTTCAACAGGCGGACCACGCTTCAGCGTGCCTCCCTTCATTTTCCCCTGCTTCAATGGGCAGGTTTCACATCAACATGCAACCCTCACTGTCCCTCTCTTCTCTTCCTCCCTACTTGTAGTCATGTACCCTGGTCTGATTTGACAAGATCACCCAGGGAAAGTCGACTCGTGCATTGAAGTCTCACAAAAACAAAACAACCCGTACATGCCGATGTTGCATTAGCGTCTCTGTGGTGCACAGCAGTGTTTTGCAGGAGCACAAGAGCCCTTCAATGGTCTGTTATGCCTTCTCATCAAATCGGAGACAGGGACACTGGTAAACAGCGTTATTTAAGATATATGTTCAAAGTCCCTGCTCCATGAGACTCCTTGCTCCCTCTCCTTCAACCATCCTTTCTCTTCCACTTGGAACCTTCCCTGCCTTCCAACTCTAGAAGTCTCACTGGCACAGTGGCACACTATCATTCTACTTCAATTATATACACTAGATACTCTTTATCATTTGAATATACAACAAGTTCCAACAGGTTCCAGGCACTATCCTTGTCACATACCTTGGGTATGCTTCAAATGCTGCTGCCTCCCCAGAAGCTTTGCCTTTGTCTGGGATGCCCCAAAGGCTGCTGCCTTCCAGCAGACTCCAAACGGGTTCTGGCTGCTAACCTTTATCAAGTGTGTGCCTGCACACTGCCCCCCTGCCTGTGTGCACTAGGGAAGGAACGCAGGGAAACACTTGACAGTAGTAAGGGGCTTCTCAGAGTCCACTAGTGAAGGCACATGGGGAAAATCTTGACAGTGTTAAGGGGCTTCTGACAGTGCACTAGGAAAGGTAAACAGGGAATCTCCTAATGGTGGTAAAGGACTCCTGCCAGGGCTTTACAGCCCCACCAACCGCTTCTTGACCTGGCATGCCAACAGCAAACAGCTCCTTAGGAACTATGTAACATTCCCTTGACAGGAGGACGTAGTGGTGCTCCTCCAGATGGCTTCTTTTCCTGACTTGTTTGAGTGTAGATGGTTATTCTTGGGGGATAAGTGGTGTTCCAGCTTCACTGCTCCCCCACAACAGTGCTTAAAGTCTATTCCACTTTCTTTTCTAATTACTGATCATCACCATGAAGTACAGATGAACGGAAACAGAAATATTAAGTAGACTTTTACAAAGTCATTGGGGTCTGCATCTTTTGAACTAAAGATTTTACTATCCAGTCTAAACAGATTACTAAAGACAGGCGAACAATATTGGTGTCTGTTATGATCATGCAGTCCACTTGATTTCTGGGCTCTGTGTTATCTGATTAACATACAAATAAGTTGTACAATAAAACATGGAACATAGTAGTTTGATGTTTGACCAGGTGTCAGTAGAAATTGTTATTTTCTCCTCTTTGTTCTTACTATGAAATCGCAATCTGCCTATCTATCCAAAGTATATTTGTATTGCTAATGAAATGTTAATTTAAAGGACCGGCCACTTAAAGAACAAACATTGGCTAAAGGGAAGGTAGCAGTTTAAGGTTTTTAATAGATCCTTCCTCCCACAGATTCCTCATCTATGATATGCTATCTGACCACAGCTGATGTTCAGTAACTTTTCCATCACCAGGAGGCACAGCTCCGTGTCAGCTCTGCCACACGCCCCTACCTGCCCCTTGCTGACATAACTTTGGGACCAGTAAATATCGAGGCTCCGGACCATGTGACCTCAGTTCCCTTTTTCCATACACTTTGCATGCTTCAGGAACACGATACTTGTTCAAAAAGATGAAAAAATGCCCAGCCCATTTAAGGCCTTGGGTTTTAAACCTTGCATGGATTGTGACTGGCAGATGTCATTGTCAGATACCCATTGCATCTGTTTGTATAGCTAGGGTTAGAAGCACAACGTCAAATATTGTAAGTCTTACCAATCCATGCATCCAAAGGCCCTCTGGGAAGGAGTGTAAACTCTTCACCTACCTCCACAAGGTTTTGGGTGAAGGCGCATTGTCTCAGTCGTGTGGAGCGGGGCACCTATCCGAGGGCAGTTCACCCATGAAGAAAGACAAAAAGAAGAAGCACTGCAAGAGGTCTCTCTCCCCTTGTGTTTTTTTTCATCATTTTTCTTCATCCTCAAGGAAGATGAGTCATTGCTCTAGAGACTCCCCGGAAGCGGCGCAGCAGGTGCCAAATCTCACCCAACCCTCCACCCAAGATGAATGGGAGAAATTCCAATTAAGCTTGTTTGACATCTTCGCCATGGCCCCGGCTTTGATGACTTTGTCCTTGGCATTGACTGCGCCACTGACTTCAATGGGAATCACTATGTTGCCCCAAATCGTCATGATACCCACAGGAGAATGCTCCTGCACACCCACGTTGCTTGTGCCTGGACCCCAAAGGTGACAGGTCTCAAAGGGCTGATATGCACAGTTTTGGGCGCTATGGCCTCAGCTCTGGTCCTGCCCTCATCTTTGATGTTGTTGGGGCCAAGCATGATGAAGCAACTAGAGAGTATGCCCCTTCTTATGAGGCCATTGAGGATACAAATGTTCCAAATATATGACGAGGATGGTGAATCTATACCTTTTGGAATGGTTCCATGGACTCCAGAGATGAGAGGGACTTCCCAGAGGAATTTTATGGAGAAGGTGAAGACAGTCAAGTGCTGGCCTCACACCATCTGGAATACATGGGGAGCGTACAACTCCCATTAAACTTTAGTTATCCTTCTAGAGGTTGATGTCCAAGGTTGCTGACAGCTTTGGGTTATCGGCCCCAGCCAGACTATAAGTCCGGATTGATTTGACAGGCATTCTGTATGAAGGACCCAAAAAGGAGACCTTACTGCTGCTTAATGTAGCTGTGGAGGCTCTGGTGTTAGAGTTGTGGGAAAGCCCCACCTCTGCATCTGCTGTCGACAACGAGCTGGCAAGAACACATTGTCCAGCTCCTTTGATCCTGCCTTTGTTGGACCCATGCCTTCCCTGAGAGCTTGATGGTTCAGGCAATGATGGCTGACTTGAAGACATCCACCTTTCCTTCTCTTCAACCTGAGAAAGGGATTAAGAGACTGGACACCTGGAGAAAGAAGATATTCTCCTCGGGCAGCCTTGCTGTCTGACTAGTGAATGCCTCCTGTGCTTTAGAAAAACTCTCTTTTGGTGTTTGGTCAGAGGTGGCCAACGTGGCTGAGCACATCCCTGAAGGCCATTCGAGAGAAGAGTTTCGGAAAATGGTTCAAGATAGCAGCGAGGCATCCTGCCAAATCCTGCAGTCAGGTCTCGACAGGACTGACTGTGTTGGATACTTCATGGCCACGAGTACAGTGGCATGACATCACTCAGGGATGAGAACATCAGACTTTGGCAGGTACAGGCAAAGCTACTGGATATGCCCTTTGATGGACAGAACCTGGGTCGTGTTAATGCCGATGATGGCCTACAATGGTTCCAGTCCTCCAAGGTGATGGCAAAGTTTTCAGGTTTGGTGGTACAGCAACCCTCTGAACCATCCGTGAGTAGTTGGGGCTTTTGCCACTCTACCTCCTATGTCCCCTGCGGAAGAGGAGAGATTGCCCCTGGATACTGAAGAGCAGATGATTCCCAAGAAGAAGAGGCAGAGGTTCCCATAAAAGTAGATCTGCAGCACTCACTGTCTCCAGAGCCACCCCGGATTCAAAACCTCAGTGAGGAATTCAGCCGCAAGTCACCTGTGGGGCCGAGGGAACTTCCCTGTTCATCATGGAATGGTCTCACACCACATACAATGCTTGGGCCTTAAAGGCCATTCAGCAGTCCTCAGGACAACTATCCTCATTCCACTACCTCGCCTCTGGACCCCATCTTCTTGGAGGAGGTTCATCAGCGTCTACCGAAAAGAATGTAGTAGAACTGGTACTGCATGGTAGGACTGATTTTCTATACTTTGGTCTAGTGAACAGATGTACAGAAGGCCAACCTACATTCTGACAGGGACAACTCTGTGGAGCTGTAGCCAAACCAGTTCGGGTAACAGTGACAGGCGGTCTAGGCTAAGATCTTCAGAGGTGGTGAGCTTGTAAAGGATTCCAATGAGGTCACACAATGGGAATCAAAGATTACATCTAGACAAGATGTCTAAAAATACAGTTATTATTTATTGGCCAAAACACACTATGAAAAAGGACAACTAGCCAGTAGAGATATCATACAACACTATTAAACTAAATACATATATAAATTAGCTTTGTTATAGGGCATAATACATATCAGAAACTCTTGCAAAGGAAAGGTTAGAATAGTATTATGCACACAAGGTCCACAGAGATGACCCCTAACTACAATTGCCCAGCCCTAAGTTGTCTGGGGCCTTTTGCCCAATAGTTCAGGTAAAAGTTCCACAGAAGTTATGAAGCAGGAGAAAATGCAGGTAGGGTCTCTGGGGTCTAGTGAAGGGTTCTTAGGGTTAAGGTTCAAGTTAGGCTAATTCCCAAAAGTAGTCCCAACAGTTGATTGTCTTGCGCAAGCAAGCACTGGCAAAGCCAATAATGTTAGAATTAGTTTATTATAAGCCCATTGACTTATAATGAGAGTATAGGGGTAGGTTAGAAGCTGTGCAACTTACCCCCGTACTCTGATTCTTCCCCAGACTTGGCAGGACAAAGGAAGAGCGTCCGAGGTTGTTTTTCCCACTGAATGTCACAGTCCTTGATTCACAGGGGTTGCAGGTTCGAGCTGTTCTCCGGTTGATGTCTTTCACTGTTGCAAGGACTCTCGATTGAAGAATGCAGCCATACTCGATGCATGACCCCTCTCAGGACTGTACTTGGGTAAGGTAACCTATTTTGAATGGTGGTCACTACAGTATAGCGACGCAAAAGGACTCTGCAGCCGCGGTCGGACTTTCCCATCTATCTCGGGTCCCCTCGATGCTAGGTTGCCGGAATTTCATAGAGGTGACGCCGGCAGCACAGTAGTCCAAAAACGGAGCTGCTCAGCCACAGGACGGTTCCATGGCACTTCTGAAGGCACTTCCTTTGGCTTCCTTTGGCAGGGCAATGAGCAGACATCAGGAATGGATGGTCCCTCCACTCCCTCCAAAGGTTGCAGGTCCTTTGCAGGACTGCTAAAGATCACGAGCAAGATAGGGTTCCTCCAGGACAGCAGTAGAGGTTGGTTGCCAAGCCTCCTTCAGTCGGGTCTCAGGTTTCTTGGCGGGTCTCAGAGCTGGATAGGATGCTTGACTCCTTCAGGTTTCTCTAGGATCTCTGAAGAATGGGTGCAGAGGTCCTCTTCTTTTCCTAAAAGCCAGGTAAGAGCAGCTGCCTTCACTAGCCAATAGCAGAACTAGCCCACACACACCAGCAGTGGCCCAATCAGGACTACTAGCGGGAACATTCATGCTTACAACTCAGACACACTAAAACTAGTTTATGGATTGGGACCAGACAGTCCCAACCCACATCCTGCCAGCAAGCACACACAGTCCTCCAGTAGCCCGCCAAAAGCTTCTGCCTTTCTGTGTACTAGAAGTCCATAAAAGGATTTTCCTGGCCTCTCAGGCCGGGAAGAAGGCTAAAGAACAGTATGGCAAAAGAACAAGCAAAAAATCTTGTGGCACGGCCATGTTTGACCAGCAGCCACAGTTAGTAGCCACATGCGGTAAACGCAGTAAGGCTAAAACAAGAATTCCCCAAAAGTGGGAAAAAGTCACTGATGCCACCATCTTATCCTTTTAGCACACTTAGAGTAACCAAAAATTCGCTGAATGTTAGTCTAGGGCAAAAAAAAAATGTACCCCATTGTACTGCAGTGTAAGCTACATTGTACAGTGATAAAAAGTTACCACAAGTGATACAAAAGTAACCAAAAGTACTACACAGTAACACAACTAAGGCAAACAAGGTTTCCAAGTACTGACAGCCTGAAGGACATGTCAGTTTCCCTATGACATATGAGCAAAAGCCAGTGCAGTGAAGCATAAGGTTTCACTGCACTGTAAAAAGTACAGGTCAGATTCAAAAATAAAAGCAAAAAATGTGGGGGGGTTCCATAAAGATGAAAGGACAGGTGCAGCAAAGAGAAGTTTTTCCTAACACCTTGCTCAAATTGATGCAGGGGTTGGTCCTCTACTTATTTCCGCCCAAAAAAGATGGTGGCTTGAATCCAATTGTGGATCTTAGGCTTCTGAATTTATACGTGTGAAAGGAAGAATTCAAGATGGTAACTGTAGCCTAGCTCGTCCAACCCCTCGATTTGCAGGTTGATGCACTGGACCTTCAGGATGCCTAATTCCAGGTGCCCATTCATCTCACAGGTAGTACCTGAGGTTTGTTGTAGGGCAACATCACTACCGATTCAGAATCCTGCTGTTCAGTCTTCCTTCAGTGCTCAGGGTTTTCACAAAGCTGGTGGAAGTGATAGCGATTTGCCTCAGGAGGTAGGGCGTTCATGTCTTTCTCTACCTGGATGACTGGTGCAACTGAGCTTGTTCACCCGATCGTACATAGGAACACATGTTCTGCACATGCAACCTGTTCCCTTACATCACAGGGAATTGTCACAGCCTTGGTCTTTCTTCACTTGCTGGGCCTCATGACCTCCTGCATTCCATCTGTTACGGAAGTCCAGCTGCGCATGAGTGCACTTCAGTGGTTCCTCTGTCACCAGTGGTCTCAATGTCAGGATCTGATGTCGAATCTCCCACATGCTTTGAGGCATTGAGCCAAGTTGCTCACAATCTTATATGGTATTATATGGTCGTCCGTGAGAGACAACCTACTGAAAGGTGCATTTTTTTGTGAACCCTGGCCGCAGGTGACGTGGCCACTTATGCATCTCTGACTGTTTGGGGGCGCTCACCTGTCAGATCTAGATGTGAGTGGACTGAGGCCTCCCTTGGAATCTCAGGAGCACATCAACAGGCTGGCCCTGGTTGCCTTCCTCTTCTCTATGATGGGCATGGCTGTGCTGATCCTAACGGGCAACACAGTAGCCATGTACTACCTCAACAAACGAGGTGGAGTGGTGTCTTTGCAACTATGCAGAGAAGCAATGTGACTGTAGTTGTGTGCTCTGCAGAACACTGTCTCTCTGACATCTGCCCATCTTGCCGGAAGAGAGGATGTAACAACGGATGCCTTGAGCATAGAGACTTCTGCCTCTCACGAGTGGGAGCTCTGTCTGGAAATTCTAGAGGACATTTTCTGCGGCTGGGGAACTCCTCAAGTGTGCTCCCAGACTGAACAAGAAGTGCACATTCCTTACTGTGTCATTCCACTGGTTTTCAGGAGGCTGTTTGGGTCCATGTTAATTTTGATTGCTCTGGACTGTTCCCGGGGTACATAGGACACAGTGTTTTTGGAAATGTCTGCCTGCCCTCCTCGGTGCCTCACATGCATAGTGGATCTACTCTCCCAGTCTTTGGCAGCCTGAACCTTCATGTTTGACTACTGAGACGCTGAGATACAAGAATTAGGACTAATCAGACAATGTGCTAGGTATACTCCTACCAGCTCAGAGTCCTGTATAAGCGCCTAACAAGCAAACAATAAACTAAACTGAACTAAACCTGTGACCAAGTCTTTTTATGCCTGCAGATGGCATACATTTTCAGGTGCCAGCAGAGGGATCTGGACCCTTTAACTTGTCCTTTATCCCCCGATTTGCATTTTTGCTGTCCTTGGCCCAGTCAGGCCTGCAGGATCGGCACTTTGAAGGGATACCTCACCGCTATTCTGTTTTTAAGAGATCCCCAGAATAAGGTTCATTCTCTGCAATCCCCACAGTTATGCAGTTCTTGCAGGATTCTTGTAACCAATTTACTCCATGCCAGTGTCTGTGTCCTGCGTGCGATTTGTATTTGGTTTTGACCTTCCTAATGGGAGCTCTGTTTGAGTTGAGCCGCTCCATTCTTGTATTAGATTGCTCACCCTTAAAGTGATGTTCCTGATCACCATTGCTTACGCTAGACGGCTGAGTGAGCTCCGGGAGCTATCTGTGAAGAGAAGGTGACATTGAAAGTGAGGCTCTATTTTCCGCTGAAAGTCTTAGATTTCCATCTCTCGCAAAAGATACATTTTTCTGTGTTTTTTTCTCCACCCAATCTTTCCTAGGCAGAAGAATGATTGCATCGGGTGGGCCCCGTTCAGGCTCTCAGCTACTACAATTCTCGGACAAGGGATGCTAAGGAAAAATGACCAGCCTTTTGTGGGGTTATGCTTGTGCATGTGCTGGCAGGGCTGTGCCTTAACAGACCCTATTGAGGTGGATCATTCTCTGCATCTCTGAAGGTTATGCCCTGGCTGGTAAGAATGTACTTGACGGATTCAGGGCTCATTCTACCAGAGGGGTTGCTGCCATCACTGCCCTGCAGAGGGGAGTTCCTGTCCTGAACTTTTGCCAGTCAGTGATATGGGCTTCTCTGCACATATTTGCTAAGTATTACTGCTTGGATTCTCTTTCAGTGTAGGATGCCCACTTCAACAGGGTGGTCCTCTAGTTTTCTGGCCTAGGTGATGTCATGTGCTCTCCTTCCTCCTCCAGATCCACATACTGCTATGGGAGGAATCCGTGGGAGGAAAGAATCCATTAGAACAAGAAAATACCTCTTGATAATGTTCTTTCCTCCCAACCTGCAACATTTGGCGGATAGCTAGTACACCAACAGTTCTGCTGTCCTTCAGCATCAGAGTGCTAGGGCAAAAAAGTATAACTGAGGTCATGGGGCATGGCGCCTCAATATATACTGGCCCCCTACATCCTGTCAGGCGTAGTGCACCTAAGGGCATCTGGAGGAGCTGCGTCCCCTGGTGGTGGAAACATTTCAGAAGATCAGCTACCCTGTGGAAAAGGTATCATAGTTGAGGAATCCTTGGGTGTAACATCCATCAGAAAGAACATTACTGAGAGGTAAATGATTTGCTCTTCTGATTGTACAGTTGCCTCAAAGCATTTGGCAAATTGATTTATTGCAGTTTCAGCTTCTGAAATTCTTAAATAACTGGAGAAGTTATTTTGTATTATCAATGATTGTTAATGACACATAAGTAAATAGGGTTATCAAATGTTAGCACCCAGGCTGGTCTGCACTCACACACCACCTACATCCTCCCAAGCCATCTGTCTCCTGATAGCCCCTCTGAACACCTCTATGCCCCACTCAGTTGTTAAAGAAGCAGCCACTGTTCTACTTTCGTTGCTTTTCCCACTGGTGGACCTCCCCTGAAAATGAAAGATGGCCTCCGCATGGATACCCAACCTCAATTTCCATGGTGGCCATTAGCAGCCGGTGAAGCCTGCGGGAGTGATTATTATTGCTACAGTAACGTATATGTTGCATTCTGTTTCTATCAGTGATTTGACTAAACAGTATTACAATGTATGGTAAAGTAACACATCCATAACTAAACAAACCCTAGATAAATGGAACGCATGCACCTAAAACCATGACATATCTGTGTTGAAGGTTCAGCAGCTGGTAGACTGCAATGGATCCAGAAGTCCATACTAAGTAAACTTTGTAATGATAAGAAAAGGAGCCCACAGATTTTTCTGTAGCGTATATTGCATACATATTTTGGCACTAGCACACAAATACATGGAAAGTATGGCAAATAATTTGCAAATAAACAACTATCGCTTTAAAATAATTTGAACTGTGTAATCGCATTCATGGTTGTAAAAAAAATAGAGCAACTCGATTTCAGAATGATTTTGGAATGACGTAATAGGAAATTGAGAAAATTGATATTGCCTTATTCTTGGTCCAATCCTTCACACTTGAATAATAGATGAATAGTGTCATTCCTCATTAAGAAAACACATTAGTTTCTGTTCCATGTTTTACCATGGTCATGGTACAACTCTGTATGCAATAGTGTTCAGTCTAATTCAGGGTCTACTCATGTTTGCGCTATATAATTACTACAAGCAGAAAAATTGGCAGATATGGATTTGCATCTTTTTTGGCACCGGTGTGATATTGTTTTACTATTATGGCTCAAAGATATAAAACCCTGGAGTCTGATTGGCATTCCCCAGTACCAAGCCTGCCATGTCAGAAATCATCCTGAGAAGGATTGCCAAGGCTTCTAGGCATGGTATCCTACCCCGAAACATTTCTCTGCCCAAATTGAAACATTAATACTTGTCAAGACAGCTTGTATTCATTGTTTAGATGTGCACCACACAAACGCAGGTTTAAGAGTAAACGTTGCAGTGACTGTCCTCAACCGTCAGTTGCTCTCACTGGTAGCAAATGGGCCAAGAGCTGGCCTCTGCCTCTCACTCATTTGGTGGTTATCAGCCCATGCTTATGTAGATTTCAGAAATACGCTGTATACGTCGGTAGGTTGATGACTCGAGACGGACTGACAGTCCCTTTTGCCTGCAGCCAGACCATCCTACTCTTTGAAGGACCACCTTACTCCTTGAAAGACCCTCTGTGAATTTTGGACTTGTCAAAAGAGAAATGTGGGCTTAGTTGTTAGTGTTGCACCAATTGTCTTTCATGAATTTTTCCCACTTTGAAAATTGCTTGCCCGAGCCAGGTAGGCTCAAGTACAGCGAGGGCTTTGGAAGAGCTCAGGTCCGTTACCAGCTAGGTCAGCCACCAAGGGCACAGTTATTTCCATTAACACCCGAGGGATTTCCTCCTGCAGAAACAGTAGTGTTTAAGGGAAAAGAAGCTGCACATTTCCCATGTGCCAGATTTCCCTTAAAAAAATACAAGCTTAAAATGGACAAACGCAAAGTAGAAAAGGGGCAATGTCCGTTTATTATGTGAGTGGAAGTAGCACCAAAGCAGGAAGTCCTCAGTAGGCAGGTAAGTGAGTGCTTTGTCGAGGTGCATGGGGGATTTAGGGATGCAGTGGGATTGGAGGAGGGGACATGGAGTGAGGAGCATTTGGTGGACCTAGAGGAGAGTTGGAGGATAAAGGAATGCCATCTGTCACTGGTCGTTCTCGCCCACATTCTGGGCATCTTGATCAGACCCTGGCTCGCCCTTGGGTGCTAGTAGCTGTGAAGATTTATAGAAAGGAAGACGTCAGGAAGAATGCAAAGAACAATTAATGCCAACAAATCAAGTATAAATAAACAAAAATCAAAGTTAAATGAGATAATTGCAGATGTTTGGCCATTATTCTCCTAACACAAGTGATGCTTAGTAGAGACTAGAAGCAATCAATATTTTAGAAAATGTGTGTGTTATATTAGAATTACAATATTTGTATTTGAACCTAAAGGGCAGATTCAAAATGTCACACACTGATAGATACCCATTGGAATTGTGTCTGTTATTAAATGCATCAATGTGTTTTTTTTTAATGTTTCAGTGTGTGAGTCCTGTATTGAGCCGATTCCACTGTGCAATGAAGGAGAAATCCTCACTGTGGATATGAACACAACGCAATACTGCTGTCCGCATTATCACTGTGGTAAGGATGCCTGTACAGACCCCGCAACAACCTGATCTTCTGTATAAGGACGTCTGGTGTGCAGTGCACCTTAGAAGTATGAGGCTGAAACGTCTGAAACCCGACGTTGGGCAGACAAAATGTTAAAGACATATCAGAAGATACACCACAGTCCTGATGATGGTTGTGTAAATTACAGCTTGACTGTTTGATGAAAGAAGGCCTCATCGGATTTCTAGATCACTTTACACAAACATCATCGGCACTATTTGTGTTGCTTGGTAAGATTCTTTTATTTATGTCTAATGTTTCTGGCATGATGAGGCATAGGCCACTTAGTTTCGTTATGTATAAATAGCGTTGTATTTCTTCAAGTGATCAACTGTAGTTTTTAAAGGGGTGTCCCGACTTGCGCAACTTCATCTTCGCACACTTTAAGTTTATTGTAAATCTTAGCAAAGTTTCTGAAGTTGAGCAAAATTCCCAAGTTCTGAGGAAAAGTGGTTTACGAATCTAATAATGCTTTACATACATCTATATATATTATAACATGCATATTTTTAATAGGGCTACATTATATATCACTACATATATATATATATAATACTTAAAAAACATACTAAAGATTATATAATAAATATATTATATTTCTATGATTTGTCATACTATTATATGTATTTATTGCATATTTGTGTATACAAGCATATGATATGTTATTTATAAGGCACTTAATACCCAGAGGTTTCTAAGCGCGGACCCGAGGAACGAACCCGTGTTGCTCCAACACATGTCGTTTTGGTTTCGAGGCGAGCACATTGCCACTGAGCTATCCTCCCGTGATCAATAGGCTGAATAGAAGAAATAATTACATATAATAAATAATAAGAAATATTATTTAGTAACCAATATATTTATGTTATACTTTCTATGATTTCTGTTTATTGTAATTAGTATTGTATTTCCTATTGGCATTGTCCATGTATTTATTATATGCATTTTTTTATTTAGTAAATATTTATTAGATGTATTATATGTATTAATAAATGAAATTAATACATAACAAATATGATATGACATACATATATTTAGTTTACACTTTCGCTCGTCGCTTTGATCAGCTGAGAATACAAACAAGAAAGACGTCCACAGTGGGATCCAGGAACAATGAAAGCATAACCAGTAAAGCAGCATCTACCTCAGAGTCGGCTATTACCAGCAGTGAAAATGATGAGCCCATAGTACGGCTAAATTGTTTAGAGGAGATGCGCCTGCTATGCCAAGATGGAAGTTAAGGAAGAGGGTGCCGAAAACAAAATAGGAGCGGCAGAGGGCCAGGGAACACAATCAACAATATCTCAGGGAGATCTCTGCGCTCTGAAAAATAGATAATTAACTGATAAAAAGAAAGCATGAAAATGAAAGTGGTTAACTTATCAGATCATATACTAACCAATGACCAGCATCAACTACTTAGCCTATGCCTGAACATGCCTGAACCACATTCAAGTTTGACTATGTACAGACATGTATAGATTTTGATCATTATATATGAAAGATACAGCTCAAGAAGTTTTTTGCAACAAACACCTACTCTAAACCTCCAACCCCAAAGCAAGCAGGCAGCACAGACATAACGATCAGCAAATTGGACACACTTAATGCCCTCATACAGTTAGAGAAGGGTTATGATGCGACCACCTAAGAAACAGCATTCAACTTTGAGAAGATTGGCATCAATGTGGAATGGTACAAGAAAAGTACACTACAATACAAATCCAAATTCAATCCACCTGCTACGTCTGGCAACATCATTGAGGCTTTCCAGTGTTTGGTAATAGAGGACCTTAAAGTCATCAGAAGGAATGATAAGAAGTGCTACACAGACAATCTCTCATTGAGACAGAGGAATGCATTGAAAGAATTAAGCCACCTCACACAATGTATCATCAAACCTTCTAATAAAGGACGTAATATCGTAATTATGAATAAGAGCGATTACATCCGAGAAGTGGGAAACAACTCAACGATAAGATCTGCTATGAGAAACTCATTGATAACCCCATGAAGGAATTGGAGACTACGGTGAAAACATTCTTATTGAGGGGAAAGTAAGAGGATACTTGAAGAAGATGATCTTACATTTTTATTTAAACATCATTCCACTCTTCCCACAATATACTTCTTCCCCAAACTTCACAACAATATGAATAAGCCTCCTGGTGACCCATTGTGACCCTGGTGGGGGGCTCTACTAAAAAATATGTCTAAATACATTGACGAGGCATTGTTTCTTTTCAGTGGCGGCTGCTATCAGAGGGCGGAAGGGCGTCGCCCCGCCCCCATCGGGCCCAGAAAGTAGAACCAGTAAAACTGTAAAAGATTCAGAAGAAGCTCTTGCTCTTCTGAATCTTCTTTGCATTTCATTGCCATCAGCGCGGGGGCGCTGTGGCAAGTTGGCAACAATAGTGTTGTCTCAGTCAGAACTCCTATGGGATGGCCCTGCTCCCACAGCGGGGCGCGTCCCATTTTACTCTGGTTTTTCAGTAGTAGAGTGCGTGGAGCTCGTAGCTCCACGCACTCTACATAAGGCCTTTCATTAGAAGGCTTGGGCGGCGCTTGAGGGGTGGCCCCGCCATTATAAACTGTGCGCAAACAGTGCACCGAAGATAGATAAAGTAATGTCATTGGCTGTTTGCCAGCCAATGACATTACTGTATCTATGCAGATGATGTTGCAGGCAGGGTGTGTGCGTGCGCCTGCGCCACCTTCACACTTCAGTTTGCCTCTGGATTGTGTCAGTGTAGGACGAGAGCTGCTGCCCAGACCAGCAGAGACAGCCATTGCCGAAGCTTGCCGGTAAGTACACATCCACTAGCCACTACCCTACCCAGACTGTTTGGGCCGTGTAACACGGTCCCAACAGTCAGCACTGAAAGACGTGTAGGCCAGGGCCAGGGCCTACACGTCTTTCAGTGCTGACTGTTGGGCCGTGTAGGCAACTTGGGGCCTTGTGTTGTGTCCCACGACGCCTTTCTTTCCCAACGGTCTATGGCCCAAGGGGCTTGGGCCATGGACCGTAAAGGAAGGTCCAGGCGTGCACCACTGGCTATAAGCAGCCTGTCATAAGCAAAGGTTGGTGCGTTGCACTGCTGTCCCTGGTGAGAGGCCCTGGAGTGCCCAGTTCCCCTCTGGTCCAGAAGAGCAATCTTTGGCTTGTGATTGGCAGGGTAGCTCAGTTGCCCCCTGTTCTTTGCAAACAAAGGCTGTTCTCGACTGTGTGCAAAGCAAGTTATTTAATTGACTAAAGTGGCTTTTATTCTTATGAAGACCCTGTGTGTCCTGGACTGCTCTCAGCTCTTCTCTATAAGCCAAGCTCAAACACGCCTACAGGTGGGGTCCAGTAGACACACAGCTTTCTAGAGCTCTTGCGCAAAAGACCGCTGCTCGGCTGTGTAGATTTGATGTCCGGTGCATTGTTTTATTAAATTTACTTGTTCATTTATATGTTGCTTCAAGAATAGTGTCTTTTAACAGAGAATGGGCCTCATTACGACCCTGGCGCTAAGTGAAAAACGATGGCGGTAAATGGTTACCGCCATCGTTTTCCGCCAGGTCCGATCATGACCCGTGACCGTTAACTACGATGCCATTAGCGGCATCGTAGTTAACGCTACCGCTAACTGCGCTAAGGGTGTGCGCATGCGGCCGGCCACACCGTACTTAGCGCCATGGCGGAAAGGTACGCAAATGCTGACCCAAGCGGACATGCACCTAACGCCATCACCCAGCCCGTTAAGTACCTTACCGCCATGGTGCTAAGTACGCCATCGCGAACCAACCGTAAAGGGCCATGTAAAGTGAATGCAGCTGCCACAGGTGCACAGAAACAGCACAGGTGAAGGCAATACAGACTCAGGAAGTACAAAAAGAGCACACCCCACCCCTTCCCACACCCAGTCACACTCCACAATGATACCAATACGACTAGCAATGTTGGGGCTGGAGAACCTGATAGCAATGCAAGTGCTACTACAACAACAACAACAACAACAACAACAACAACAGGCTGCACAGAGGAGACGCAGGAGGAGAAGGAGGGCAAGGCAGGCCCAGCAAGCCCCACCAGCACAGCCAGTGCCACCACGCAGGCAGCCCCCAATCCCACGCATCAGAGCCAATCCATTCAACCTCACTGCTGAGCAGATCCACACCCTGTACCGTATGGACCGGGACACCATCACCGCCATCGTACACATGATACACAACGACATCGTCAGCATGATAGAAACTCCAACCGCCATCCCACCCCTACTGAAGGTAGTGTCTGTACTCCACTTCCTGGCCACAGGCACCTACCAGCACACAGTGGGGCACTTGCATGGCATTTCACAACCATTATTCTCACGAACCCTCATCCAAGTGCTCGATGTCCTCCTTAAGCACACAGACGACCACATCTCATTACCACGGACTGCCCAGGACATTGCAAACACCAAAGTGGGTTTCCATGCACTAGCCGGCATACCCGGTTGCATTGGTGCCATCGACTGCACCCATGTGGAATTGGTGGTTCCACGTGCCATGGAGGTACCGTACCGCAACCGGAAACAGTTCCACTCAATCAACGTGCAAATGGTCTGTGACTCCAACAAGATCATCACACATTGTTGTGCCCGATTCCCCGGATGAACCCATGATTCTATGGTCCTGAGGAACTCCACAATACCACGCTACATGGAGCGACATGCAGGCCCAAGATCCTGGCTACTCGGTGAGTCCAATGTCATGGAAGTGGGCAGGTGAATGACGTACCGATGCATACTCCACCTGGCTGAAGGGGGGGGGGAATGATGCATACTCCACCTGGCTGAAGGGGGGGGGGAATGATGCATACTCCACCTGGCTGAAGGGGGGGGGGGGATGATGCATACTCCACCTGGCTGAGGGGGGGGGGAATGATGCATACTCCACCTGGCTGAAGGGGGGGGGGAATGATGCATACTCCACCTGGCTGAAGGGGGGGGGAATGATGCATACTCCACCTGGCTGAAGGGGGGGGGGGAATGATGCATACTCCACCTGGCTGAAGGGGGGGGGATGATGCATACTCCACCTGGCTGAAGGGGGGGGGAATGATGCATACTCCACCTGGCTGAAGGGGGGGGGGGATGATGCATACTCCACCTGGCTGAAGGGGGGGGGAATGATGCATACTCCACCTGGCTGTGAGCAACACAGAGAACGGAGACAGAGGATGGGCACTCACAATGCACTCAACCCCTCTGCATACATTGGGTGATGGCATGCAAAACAGGCCAGGGGAGCCATGAGCATATACTGGTTGCATTGTGTGAATCAATTAGTGCATGTAGAAGTGAGCCGAAGTAACAGTTGGATGCAGGCCATGGTGGCACATCATGTTCTTGATCAGACGACATGACTGACACATACATTCTCGCCTACATACAGGTGATGCAGGCTATCCCCTGAAGAGGTGGCTCCTTACACCAGTCCGGAACCCGCAGAACCAGCACGAGGAGGACTTCAACCGTGCACATACACGTACTCGTGTGGTCATAGAGCAAACATTCGGCCTATTGAAGGCACGGTTCCGAAGCCTCAGCAGGTCTGGAGGGGCACTCCTGTACCACCATGAGAAGGTGGCAAAGATCGTCATGGCATGTGTCATGCTACACAATATGTGCGTCAGACGGAATGTGCCCCTGCCCCCTGACGCAGGACTGCAACCACCTGACGATGAGGATGAGGAGGGTACAGATGGGGCACCACCCCATGGAGGAGGCGACGCACAGGAGGGGCGTGCAATGCGCCAAAGTATCATCGACCACTGCTTCTAGCACACACGGCTGGTGTGAATCACATGGAGACTGCACTTGGGGCACTGTGTGTCTCTGGGACATGCACACTGTGGACTGTACACCAATAAAGCACACATATGCAATGAAAATGTCCACACATTTCATTTTGTGAAAGAAAAATGTGTATTCAAACAATGAAACGTCGTGACACACCCCCTCCCCCCTCCCCCCTGAACACCCCAACACACCCCCTCCCCCCTCCACCCTCCCCCCTCCACCCTGAACACCCCAACACACCCCCTCCCTCCTCCACCCTGAACACCCCAACACACCCCCTCCCCCCTCCCCCCTGAACACCCCAACACACCCCCCCCCCCCTCCACCCTGGAATCCCTACGAAGGTGCGGTAGTGTCTGTGCAGCAGGGTGTGCAGTAGTCCTGCTCAACTGTCAAGCCACTAATGTGATTCCCCTCCCCTGGCCCCCGGGGCACCCCTGCCCGTGCTGCGTAGATTGCGCCCTGATCTGCGGATGGGGCTGCTCTGTGCCGAGCTGGCTGATGAGGATGGTCCGGCCTGCACATCTGGACGCATGTCCCTGATGGTCTGGACAAGTTCTGTGAGGACATTGCGCACAGCCGCGAGTTCCGTGCATATGTCCTTTGTGGAGGACTCTATGGCAGCTGTGACTCGGTCTGCCAAACTCTCCATGCCATCCCTTGGCACCCCACACTGTGCAACATGTTCGTTGAGGAGGGCGGATAGCTGCTGCTGGCGGGTAACCATTTCCTCAAGTGTCTGCTGGTTCTGCTGGGCCATGCCAAGTGGCATTTGCATGTGCATTGGGCTGCTCACCTCAGGCTGGGGGGATGGGGTGGCCGGCCAATCCTCGGCCTCCGACTGCCCCTGTGTGGCATCCGCCTGCAGGGGGCTTAGGGATATGCAGGGGGAATGTGGCTGGGCAGTGGGCATTTCCTCATCGATGAGCTCGATGCTGCCTGCCTCACTGTCGGAGGTTGCCGCTATGGCAGCGATTTCTCCCAGGGTGCTGCTTGCAGCAGAGCCTGTCCCTTCAGTGGGCACGAGTAGTGACATGTGCGGTGCTGCTGCTGGGTCTGTGTCTGCTGTTGTGGGGGCTGGCATTTGCCTGTCCTCTTCCCCAGGCAGGGTTTGCGGCTGGTGGTGTGTTTCCTTTCGGATGGCTGGGGTGGATGCCTGTGGCCTGGCCCTCTTGGTGGATGTGGATGCAGTGTTGTCCTCTTCCTGGAGGTCTGTGTCAGATCCTGTGGTGGAGCAAAGGAGGGAAAGTGTTATTGATGGGTACGCGGACATTGGCCGTGAATTGTGAGGGATGACATCTATACAGTGGGTACATGCAGCACATTTCAGGCAGGGGCATACAGGTTTTGTGCCTTTTGTGTGGAGGTAGCATGGTGGTATGTGTGTGCCAGCAGTTAGGTTGTGCATGCTGCATGTGTACAGGGTGGAGTCTGGATGTGTCTGTGGACATTCACCTGCCGATGTGTTGCATATGCGCTATGGGGCTACATGGTACTTCACATGATAGGACTTTGTTGAGTTTTGCATGGCTTGCTCTGGCCACCTACCTGCATCTCCTGAGGTCGGCGCTCCTCTCTCCATCCCTCCGACACCTTGGATGCTCTCCATCCCGATGGTGGATGCACATATTTCCTCCCATGCTTGCAGCTTAATGGGCGAATCCGATCCACCCCCAGTTGACGTGGCTAGGTTGCGGTTGGCTGAGAGGATGCTTCGGACACGGAGCCTCAAGTCGTCCCAGCGCTTTCTGCACTGCTGGGCTGTGCGGGGTACGGCCCCCACTGCACTCACACGCTGTGCCACTAGGGCCCATATGGCCTTTTTTTTTGCTATTGCCGGCCTTGTCATCTGCGCGGAGAATACAGCTGCAGCATTTTCTTGCAGGGTCTCTGCGAGCATGGTTAGTTCCTCCCTTGAGAAACGGTCTTGGCACTGCCGGTCACATGCTTTTTTAACAACTTTGGGCATTTTTACTTGGCTAATTGGGTGGGTGATGGGTGTGGATAGGTGTCAGGGTTGGATCAGGTATGGTTGTGGAGGATGGCAATGGATTGTGTTTTTCAAGATGGCCGTCGTGCAGTTTCCCGTTCCGCCGCGATGACGCTATTTCCGGTTCCGCCTATTTACGGTGACCGCTAATTACGCTGACCGCTAATTACGGTGACCGCTAATTGCGGTCGCCGCTATGGTGTGTGTGGCGGTAGTGCTCCTTGCGCGGCGTGCGATGGCGGTAAGGGCCGTTTCTGGCCCATTTACGCCATGCCGTACTTTACATTAACGCCATGGCGTAATGCACATGCCCGATGGGTCGGAATATGCCGCACTTTACGCCATCGACCCACGGCGTAAACGTTGATTACGCCATGGCGGTAATGTCCGGTACTTACCGCCATGGTCGTAATGAGGCCCAATATGTTGCTTGCGTCTGGCCACTGCAATCTTTACCTCATGAGGCTGGAAATGCCGAGCAAGCGC
The DNA here is from genome assembly GCF_040938575.1 of Ambystoma mexicanum. NCBI lineage: Eukaryota > Metazoa > Chordata > Amphibia > Caudata > Ambystomatidae > Ambystoma > Ambystoma mexicanum. The sequence goes on along the minus strand of NC_090936.1, from coordinate 849,162,633 downwards.
ATGACACCCAACGGAAAACGCTGCACTGGCCTGCACTGGCCTGCAGGTCTGAGCCCCACTGTGGCTGACGCAGCACCTCGACCTTCCGTCTCCGAGGTCGGAAGAATGAGTACTATTGAGTTGGGCGTTTTCACGTTTCACAGGACTTAGCAACGTATTTTCATAATATGATCATTGCTGATAGTGGCAGCGCAAGTAAAATGATACAAAAAAGACCCAAGTGTGTGCTTAGTGTAATAGTATTTATTACCATCCGGACTCACCATGATGCTGTTAAATTAACCCAAAAAAGCTCTTTCCACCTCGGTCCCGAATTTTTTGCGTGTTCCCCCTTTCACACGAGTGCCAGCTAGCTTTTCAGCACTCATGTTGTCTGAAAGGGGCCACAAAGCAGTATTAATGTTGCCTTGAGATTAGAATACGAGCTTCATAGGTGCACATGGCATGGCGGCCCCTACTTTGCCAAAGGGTTCAGGCTGGCAATGCGTGCCTACAATGCACACTGTTCGCGCACATCAATGTAAAGGCAGCGCAGCTCCTGCTGTGCTAGGCGTGCAAGGCCGAGGGGTACTGGCACGCTTCCAAATGTTGGCAGCTAAAGGAACCGTACAGTAAATCGAGCACCCAAAGATGCCAGTTTCGTCAGAGGGGACGCTGGGAATCACACCTCTCCCATGCGAAGTGTGGCTGTGGGATTATTCACAATACCTCACCACTCTGTCTATACAGGGTCACTGCTGAGCAGGAGTGGACTGGGAACCAAAGCCCTGAAAATAATGTTCTAAGTGGCCCCGTATTACACATTTTCAGCAAGCCCAACCCCTATGAATAAAATAGGTTACCACACAAAAGAGGCCCCGGGTGCAGAGGCCTACCGGGAAATCCCCAGAGTTCTGTATAGGCCAGTCCACCCCTGCCGATGAGGCATCAAAGGTATTTTATATGGGTCTGGTAGAAGGACCCATCACTGTGTGCCCCTGGGCATGGTTCCCCAGGGGATGCTGGGCAGCTGTGGCCGGGGTTTCCCAGAACTGCAGCCCTTTCAGGCTGAGGCCCTTTTCATTAAGAATGGGTACATTCTGGTATAGGGACGCTTGCCCTACACGTTTGCTGATGTAGTGAAGGGCATTCGGGATGATGCACACCTTGAATAATGTATGCCCAGAGACAAATGGGTCTATTTATTCCTTTCCAAAGGCCCACCGACTTTACCAGATCCCTGCTTGCCCACTTGCCAGCAGTAGACTGCTCGGCCGACTCCCAGGTGGTAACGTTCAATATACCTGGCCAGGTATGAGTGCATAATTTCAGCTGTCAGTCATTTAGTGGCACGTGGGTAGTTATCTGCCCCATGCCATACCTGCGTGCTCATTGTGTTGTGTGGCTTGTTATCAATTGTTGTGAATCGAAACTTGCAGGCAAGAGGCCCTGCAAGGCTAAGTGATATTTCATTTATTTCGATAAACCAGACAGGAGGTCTGGGTCACCTTAACGAAAACATTATAACAATGTATATATTACAGCGTTCTACAACTGATGACTGGCACATGGTGGTGGTTGTTGCTGGTACTTTCTTTACACATTGTACTAATGAGTATTCTGGTGCAGCTTCAATGTTACAAGCAGTTAACTCTCTCCTTCATGTGTGAACACCATTTTAATACTGCTCTGAGCCTCAAACTTGCAGACGTAAGAATAATGTATCACCATTAGTATGTAAAACATAATGCTTTTTGTCATATTTCGGTGTGTTTTTTGGACAGTAAATTGCACATTTTGGAGGCCATTTTTCCCAAAATTTCACAGGGGGAGAACCCCTCCGCACCCCCTTTGGGGGGTGTGGGCACGCGCGCTCTGCATGTAAGCTCAAAAATTCACCCTGGGAAATGTACGCCCCACCAGCTTTCAAGCTCACTAGCCTCCACTGTTTCCTTTTGTATCTTCCCAACCGTCCTATCTCAGAGACAAAAGGGACTTTTTGTCTAAAATAGACAACTTACCCTGAGAACCTGAACATATCCTTTGTACACATACATACAGAATCAATTCGGAATTAAAGCTTGTGAATATTTTCTCAATACTCGGTCACTCAATTATTTGTGACACACCGAAATGATCATGGCAATGTATTCTTGTTCAACAACAAATATTTTAGACAAACCCAAGGCATGACTATGGGCATAAAATTTGCACCAGACTATGCGAATTTGACAATGTGCTACTGTGAGAAGTTTGAGGTCTGGCATGAAGAAAATGAAGCACTCACTGACAAAATTGTAATGTGACTCCGCTACATTGTTGACCTGTTCATCATTTGGCGAGGGAGCAAGGAATAACCACAACCTTAAACTTACAGAGACACATAGCCAGGAAAGGTTGTCTTTGTAGATGTTACCATCATAGTAGAAGGTGATCAGCTCAAAAGCAAATTATACCACAAACTAACAGGTGCCAATATTCCCTTGCATGCCACAACTAGTCAACTGAGGAATCTGATTTGGAGCATTCCCAATGGAGAGCTTATTAGACTCTGATGGAATTGTTCAAAGATTGAGACCTATGACAGAGAAAGTAAAGTCACTGCATGTGGCTTCCAACAGCTGGCCTACTCAAAAAGAGTTATTGAACGTGCGTTATTGAATGCGCTATACTATCACACCACTGCTTTGTAGATCCAAACATTGGACTATGCGGTTGTTCCATTATTTAGAGGTGAGTAGGCAGTTATTAGCACGTAGCCCCTCATTTTTCAATTATACAATTTTGATGATTATTTGTCCACATTCTCATTTTATTCTCAGTGACATTTGATGACCTTTTGCTTAGCGTCTCGCACTTTATCACAACGAGCAAAACTGCACTCAGGCATTTATCCCGCTAATGCTGCATTACGTTTAGGTATTTTGCCAAGACATGATTATGAATCCATATGCATCTGCTTGCTGGAGTGTGTCATCATATATTGGGTAGACACCAAGCAGGTATCAGCGTAAAGCTGTTTGCTGTCTAGCGCACAATTGTACAACACGGTACACATCATAGAATTTGTGGCTTACAGCGCACAGGATGTACAGTAGAAGTCAAGAATATGTGCACTGTGCTTTTATGCATTGCAGTCATTTGCACAGCAGTTTCTTGCACAGCACTATTCACTTTATTAATATGTAATCTATAGTGGATTGGTCAAAAAGCCAATGGCAACCCAGATATTAGGTGTTATCGTTCGAGGATATCCTTACTTCATAGCATTGCACAGCACTTCGCACTGTATACATCTGTGACTCGCACTGCTGCAATAAATAGTGGACCTCAATTATATTGAGGCATGTTCGCCCGATCTCAGACAACTTGAAATAAAACAAGAGGAACACTGCATAGCAGGCAGTTTTGTGAAGAAACACCTCTTCTATTTCCAGCTGATTCTCTGACACTCTTGCTTCTAACTAAATACAAATATAGGACAATTGGCAGTGGAGACGTATGCACATGTATTTCTCTTTTTTTTGCACTTTCCTTCCTTTGTTTCACGTACACAGTATTTAACTCATGTGATCATATGGGAAAATGATGTGACCAAGTAACTAGCAGTTGAGAAACGCATCATTTTTGCTGTCGCCTCATCTGTTATCTTGTGGAGCTGCTTTTGATATTTTTATTTTTGGAATAAAAATAGAATTTTAACATTTATTGTGGATGCTGGTGTCTGTCGAATTTGAGGAACATCTGTTGCTGCTCAGAGAATACTGACTGGGAGTGTGACTCATTCTCGCCCGTGTGTGTGCATACTGTCTTTAACAGGATATATGTATTTATATTTGCATTATTTATGTTTTTTATTGATATGTATTTGTTACATTTATATTTAGTATACTATGTGCATAACTCATAAATCACATATATGTTGTGTACATGGTTATTTTTGAGATGCAGGCAAGTTAAGTTAAAACTTTAGATTAACTTCACAAGTTGTCAAACGTTTTTACTGAACTTTACAAAGTTCCTCCAGCATGATTAAAACTTCAAAAATCCCACATTTATTATCTTGTATTCTACCATGCATTGCTAAATGTTTACCACTTGTACCTGTGACAGTAATCATCGGCCTCCTTCATGTAATGTCACAAGTAACATGAAAGGGCATTCACTGCATACCTTTCTCTCACTCCGTCAGTATGTGATGAGAACCTGTGTCCTAGACCAATGCCAAACTGCACAGCTGACTCAAAACCTGTGACGCGGAAAGTACCTGAGCAATGCTGTCCGGACTGGCACTGTGGTAACAATCGCTTTGCTTACATCTCTATGCTTATTTCTTTTGAAACTTGATTCAAAATGTATTGACTAAGGATATGTCATTGGTGTCTTTCCAGAGTGCAACTGTGAAAACATTACTGTTCCAGCATGTAAATTGGTAAGAACCTTTTTTTTTTATTAATTGCATTTTAGGTCTTTGCTTGCACACATCAGATGACTGCTCACAAACTAGGTATATTACATATTCCTTCTAAGTATATTTAAAATAAGGCAACACAATTAAAAAAAAATAAAAATCTTCCACTGTGGTGCCATTCCAGGCACGAAAAAGGGTTATGGTCAGGGTCTTACTACCGGACTGTTTGGCCACTAGAGATGTTATACTCCTTTTGCATGGGTTAACACACCAACATGTTTAGTTCTCCAGTCTCAGCTGTGGTCTGTGCTCTAGAAAATAATGCAGTGTGGGCTTTTCCATCTCAAGGTTTCGCCTAGTTAGTTATTTCTCCTCTGAGATGCAACTTTACCTTATGATATAGCAATAGCTCCTTCCTCGAAGGGCCTGATTAATGCATTGCTAAATCCTAATGAGGACAATATCTACTTTATAAATTGCAGTCACAAGCTTCGGCCACCCACCCCTGATCACAGTAGGTCCTTTATAAGCAAGTGTGATAGATGATACTAAACCTGGTACGCCACAGTCTTGCCCACAGTATCAGTGAGCGCAGAAAGTGATTCTCTTTTTTGTTAAATGGTGGTTAATGAAGAATGGCCCCACACTTCCGCCCCATAGCTAGCAGTTGATACCAATTTTGCATTGTACATGGGGTGAATAGTCTCCAGAGAACACCCACCCAGATTCCTACTGAATTGTAAAACTGCCCTGTTCACTTAAGCACATTCTATAGCACAACCGCTCACCTGGGAACCTCTGTTCATGTTGTTTTAAAATAATCGCCACATAAGGGTATTGATATGATATGGCATTTGTAAGATGCCTATGCACACATGTACCAAGGCGCGACGAGGCAAGGAAGGGGGAACCGAGGGAGGACATGGACACTGATCTTACTCGGCCAAGTGAAATTGAGATTGCGCAAGTGTATTAGGAGAGGTGAAGAGAAAAGTGTCAGGGAAAAGGGGATGGGGTCAGTGCTGTACAAAAACAATAATAAGAAGTATGGCCAGCAGGTGCCAGGTTCAAGGGTAAGTGCAGACAGCAGATGTCCAAAAGTGCAGGTAGGGGGACTGTAGGATTACAGATATAGACCCAAATGCAAGGGTTGTCAGGAGGCAGTGCGGGTGTGCATCTGGGCGGGCAGTGACCTGGGTCCGAAATCAGAGCATAGCCAGGTGACCAGTACAGTATCAGACAGGAAATCAATAGGCGGGAGGAAGAGAGAATGCAGAAGCAAAGAGGAAGGTCTTGAGGTGCTTCCGGAACCGGAGATATTTCTCCTCAAGTTTCAGAGAGGCAGGGAGGCTGTTCCAGGGGTAGGCCCCAGCCGAAGAAAGAGATCTACCACCAACTTGTTGCTTGGAGAAGCGACTGCCCCTGAGGCAGTTGGAGGTGGAGGAGCGTAGAGCACGAGTAGGAAGGTATTTACGAAGAGAGAGTTGGAGGTATTGAGGACCCAGGCCCCAGAAGGCCTTGTGGACAATGCAGAAGGTCTTGAACTTAGTCCCTGCAGCCATTGGGAGCCAATGCAGAGATTTTGGTGCTGGAGAGATACGATCCCTGGGCTTGAGGCCGAGGACAAGTCTTGCAGTCCTGTTCTGGATGAGTTGCAGAGGGCGGAGAGTGGAAGCAGGCAGATTTAGAAAGAGGCTGTTGCAGTAGTCCAGCCAAGAGAGAACCAGCGCTCTAGAGATGGTGAGCTTCTGGTGGAAGGATAGGAAAGGAAGAATACCTCTGAGGAGGTGCTTTTGGTAATTTGACTTCTAAGAGATGTCAGAGATGTGAGGAGAAAAGGAGAGTGTGGAGTCGAAGATGACCCAGAGGTTCTTAGCCTCACAGGTGGGAGCAGCAAGAGGGCCAAGGGAGGCCGGCCAGAGAGTGACAGGAAAGGAGGGTGCAAGTGTGCCGATGAGGAGAATCTCTGTCTTACTGGCATTAAGGCAGAGATCGTTGGCGGAACACCACTCCTGGATAGCAGAAAGTCAGCGATGAGAGAAGGAGAAGAGGTGGCAGAGGGTAGCCTGAAAACGAGCTGAGTGTCATCTGCATAGCACTGAAAGTTGGAGCAGAGAGTGGCAATGCGGTGGGCGAGAGGTGCCAGGTATTGGTTGAACAGCCAGGGAGAGAGAGGTTAGACCCCTGGGGAACACCACAGGTAGAGAGTGAGATAGTGGAAAGGAAGGACCCAAGTTGGACCTGGGAGGGTCGATCAGAGATGAACGAGGTCAGCCAGACCAGGACCTGATTGGTGATACCCAGGTTATCACAGAGACGATTGAGCAGGATGGCATGGTTGACCATGTCAAAGGCAGAAGAGAGATTGAGTAAGATGAGGACTGAGGTAAGATTAGAATCAAGGTTAGAGAGCAGATCTTCATGGATGTTCAGGAGAGCAGTTTCCGTGCTTCTGGCTGCTATGAAGCCAGACTGATGGTCAAGGAGACAACCATCAGATTCAGTGCGAAGATTAAGCTGGATGATGGCCAGCTTTTCCAGGAATTTGCCCAGGAAAGGAGTAATGGAGATTGGGCGAGAGTTAGGTGGCCAGGAGGGGTCGGCTGAGGGTTTCTTGAGAAGAGGGTGCACAAGAGAGTCCCCAGGGCCTGATCAGTGATTCATATTCACTCACCCATTACAAAATGCCAGTTGATGTGATGATCCTTGGCAATTTGCCTCTATGACGGGCCACACACATTCCCTTTGATTTAACAGTATTGAGGCTTAGGTCACGGGATGTCATAAAATCAACAAAACTAGTAATTGTAATTCTTTAGGTGTTTGAGCGAGTAATACGACATTATGCGCATAACCTAAGGCAGGGATTGATCTACTTGTACATCTTGGCATATCTGAAGTTATGGTACATAGCTTGCTGATTAAAGAATAATATAAAGATTAAATAACAGAGGAGCCAGGACACAACCATGCTGGTAATAATTGTGTCACACAGCAGCTTTATACACCACTCCCATTTGCAATCACCCAACATCCACATGTTTTAAGGAACATGCCGCAGATCATAGACACTATCATGAAGTCACTGTTGTGTCTGCAACCATCTCACATTAATCACACTTTAATGGGTTTAAATGCAAAACAAATACTGTATGCAAACCAGAACAGATATCTGCTGAGTTTGTAGTTAATCTCTGTGGTCTGGAAACAGCTGATCACTGTGGGTGCAGTGTTATTACTGCTCAGTTTTTCGGATCTGGTCCTATTCCTGCAGTGCAAACGTCTCCCACAGGTTTTCCAGAAAATGTAGACCTCTGAAGTGAAATATTTCTTGACATTTTCCCTAGTGTAAAAATGAACCTTGTATTGGCATCATGTTATCCCTTCTACAAATCCCTGTGCAAAGTTAATTAAAAAAAGTTCAGCTGCCACACTCCCTTTAGGCCAAGGGGTAGTTCAACAAACTTCAAGGACTCCACACTCCACCTTTCTTTGTCATTCCAAAGAACTCCCTGCTGGATTTCAGCATCTTCCTGACTAAAGTCATGGACCTGCTTCAGAACCAGTTAAGCGATGGCCTGTGCGAGCAGAGGGGAATTTAATGTTTGCCTCTGGCTATGTGCCTTATGTACCTTAGTGTCACAGTGCCCTTGAAAGTATGCATGGGATTTATAAAGACAACCCCAGAAATGGAGTGCCCGTCCTTTTTTTTTACAGACACTTTTACCAGAATGTACTTTGATGGGGCAGAGTGAAACAGACTATTAAGACACTTCAGTTTTAAGAAGAGAACCTACACAGTCAGTTTGATTTTTGTTTGCTATATAAAATGGAATTGATTATCATTTGTTTAGCACCTCACAAGTATGTCAACAGTGCTGGTAACATGTTGCAATATTTGTCATTGTAAAAGAATTTCAGAAACATTTGTTTCTTTACTACAACGACAGCAACTAATTCAAAATAAACCAAATCGCCTGACTACATTTAGACAATCACAAACCAGATATAGCATATTTTAGACAATTCTGTACATTCTCTTATTTTATCAGCGATAAGGTGTAGTCTAGTGGCTGCGTTCCCATGTGCAAAATATATTGGCAAAGCCAACAGGCCATGGCTTTCATTCATCACATGACCCAATAAGGCCTAGCATAATCACCATATGTAAGATAGAACCCGCAGGTGCAGCTGTTGCCATCATATTCCATGTGAAGTCTCAAAGGCCTAATCTAAAATTGGATTGCATCAAACATCCAAATATAGAAATGAATACACGTATAGCCATGCTGGGACTTCTTGAGTAAGTTGTGAACTACACATGTGCACTCTTCTCTTGAGGTCATCAATTGCATTTTGGCATGGCAGTGTCTTCACTGCAATCTTTTAAGAAACACACCTATTCAAATCTGTAATTTTTTTGATTAATCAATATATTTTCCACGTAGCAACAAAACCGATTTAGTGTATGTCGTGATCTCTCTATTATCATTTTACATTAATTTGTGTTTAATATCACAGATCTGCTTCTAGCAGCGTCAATGTAGCAGTAGTTTGTCGTATATAATAAGGAAGACACACAGGGGATATGAGTAGGGAGGTAAATAACGGCAGGGAAGAACAGTGGAGCATGTAGGCTGCTGTCAGTTGGGTGAGGGAGAACCCCACCACTGAAAGTTTCGTCATAGCAGTTAGGGCCATTTGAAGATATCGACTGGAATGTATACCAGGGAGTCAATGACAATTCAATTCATACAATAGAATGACCCCTAGAACGTCATTCTTAGCAATACAAGATATATTGTTAGACCCATGCATGTGTCAGCACGTGGATGCAGTAGAATGTCATCAACTGTTCTGCATATTAGCCAGAATGCAATAATTCCCTATTGAGATATATTTCGGGGGCATAACCTTGTTCATTGAATTAGTACAGCCATATCACTTCTTTCCTGTCATCTAAGAAAGGCATACTCCTCCAAACACTCTTTGCAAAACCTTTGACCCAAGACTAACTGGGGGAGTTAACGTTTAATACAGAATGTCCCACTTGACCAATTTATGTTATCCTGAGGAAATCACTTAAGGAGATTAAATAAAAGGCTGAAACAATTGGTATTATATTGTTTAAAAATAAAGCTAGACTGTGTATATATATATATATCGCCCCATTTGAGTAAATACCACCCACTCAGCTAATGCAGTCATGTCATTTTGTACATAAATAGTTACACTCTTCCCCAATAATAATAGCGTTATTGACCCATCCAACCATGTGGTTGCTGTGGTACCAGAGAGCTAACACCTCTAAACAGATTGCACACATTTTACCAAGGTGGGTACCACCAAATGGGGTCCAATATATGATGTTATATATGATAACAGCCCCACAGCCGCCGTCTGAACCAAGAGCAGACACAATAAGGCATAATGAGACACTATGAGTCTCTCTTCTTTCTTTCCTTGCACCATTACACTTTTGACTGGCTATGTTACAGTGGCAGGGCTTTGTGGTGCAGCAGAGCAATGCAGAGACTTAGGGTGGTTTGTTTATCTAATGGTGACACTTTCATGAATGCCACCTAGGCAACTTGCATTCCCACATCACATTCCACCCCCATGGCTGGAACATCCTGTACCACATATTGTAACACCCTTTTCGCCTCATATGTTACCCAGAGTGTCATGTGCAGCGCTCCTTTGCTTCCTTACTAGGTTCCTAAATACAAACACAATGCGCCCAGAAATGGAAGAGCACAATAAGCAGGTGTAGTTCTAAGCAGTGTGTGGAAAGGTGTTCTAATATGTCTTGGTACCTAAAAGATTCTATATAATATGTTTCAGTTCTCCATTATGGAGTCTTCATTAATATTGAAGATGAGATCTCAGAACACTGTTGTTAAAATAAATAGAAATCTAATTTTCATATAGAAAATGAATACCTATCTGGCTTTCCTGTTTTCTCATATTTTGGAACAATTATTATATCAACAAGGCATATTTGTGAAGCTTAGATCTATCCTGAATCCTAATGTGCAAATCGAAACATGAAAACAATGCAACCTATACTATAATTGATTGGTAAATACATACAATAAATCTGGTCACTTGACCTTAAAGAAGTCAAGCTGCTTCAACCCTCGTGCATTATGGTGATTTCTTTCGTTTCTACAACACCCACTTTAGCAATTGTCTACCTTGTGTCATTGGCACCAGGAGGAACAGCAGCCTTTTAGCTATGGCAGTTACAACAGAAGTTATGTGAGAGGTTCTTTCCAACTTATGTGTGAAAGTGGGCATTAGACTGCAGCCTATCAAAATTCTCCCTGTGAAGGTATGGACAATAGCCACTCATCCATTGATAAGCAACTAATGAGGCTCTAGACCAATTTGGACATGATTAAAGCACTCTCACCTATATCAACATTTTCCACTTTTTGGCTAGTTTTAATGGTTTTCAGGAGCGATTAACCCAACAAAGATCTACCCTTGAGTGGATTGTGCAAAAATGATTTCTTTGGTCAAGGTACTTCAGCCGACACCAATCACAAATTCTGACAGCTTCGTAGTTGCTAACCATCTCACACCAGAAGGGATTTCTTGCCATCGACTAGAATACTAAGCCCTTCACTAAGGATTTGAAGGTCCTCTCAATGGCAGACGAGTATATTGAGCCAGTGCACATTAGAAGAGAGCAAAATCATGGCTGCACAGGGACTGCAGTGAACGAGGCCCTGGGGTTAAGTTTATGAAGGGACACATTGGAGAAATCTCAGGTATGGCTGCTGGTGTGCAAAGGTCTGGAGACTCTTTTGGAGTGGATAACTTGAGGAAACAAGTTGTCAATGGAACCATCATATGAAGTGAAGGGGACATTGGACCAGGAGTACAATAACCACTATGTGATTGACTTGTGGAATGTCGCTTCTTTTGTCCATAAGGTTATTTATTCAGATGGAGAAATGGAACTCATTCTACGATAACAATAGTTTGAGTTTAATTTCTAAGTCTGAGAGCCGTGTAATTTTAAGAAGAACAAGAAGTAGTGGAGTGTTGGCATTCTTAAATTATGCAATTCTTGTAGGGACACACGCATGGCAGCAAATGTGACTCAAATCTATTGTTTTGGGGACTCATAGAGTAGGACCTTATTGTGCATGGGCAAGAATATTGTTACTCGGATATTGGGAGCAAAACAATAATGTGTCATGGACAAAGTAATGACAATTGCAATAGAACACATAATAATTCCAAGGAACCACCCAGAGTTTCAGAAATAAAATCTAAAGACACATTTCTTTTTCATGGCCTTCTCAGCCACATACACATTATGGGTCCACCTCTTGAATGGAGCCTCTGGATTGTCTGCTCTTCACCTATGATGTTGGTGATCTCTATCACCAAGGATCTAATGGCCTTCCACTGCTGTAAGCTGTTTGTAATCATCCATGTTCAGCTCAGGAGTGCAACCTTATGCTGCATAAACGGGTCCCTTTTTTGTCCTTCCCTATCACCCTCTCGTCTTCCTTTTGCTTGTGGCACTTTGAAGCTAGTAATGATGTGGCACATCATAAAACCTCAGTAAACACATAAATAAACATGAATTAATTAATTAATTCATAAAACTATATTTCGGCAAGAACACCGAAAAAAGTACATATAAAATACAACATATGGTAAAATGTCCCTCCAACATTTACAGTGCAAATAATAAAGGTGTGTTATTTACAACGGCACAACAGACCTAATAAAAAATAATCAGGATATAATCAATACAAATTTAAGAATAGATAAAACTATTACGTTCCACCAATACATCGTGTAAAACATAGACCTACAAAAATCCTTAGAAATACCTCACTCATTTGATAACATATAACAGTGTGGGACGAGGAGAGAAAGAAAAAAATAAAGGATTTCGCTAACATCTTATTTTATTGACCAGAAGGAAATGTACTTTTGTTGATGATCAACTGTACAAATTTGTTTGTAAAAACCTAGCTCTTTGGCCATGCTGAGTCCCAGAAAGGTTTAAATGTGTTGCTTTATGAGATAAAACACACCCCTTTGTGCATGTAGCTGGTAAAAGTAGACGTTGCTATGTAAACAGAAATGTCACAAAGGTACATAACTATGCCACTTTATTTGATCAATCCAAGCATCCTGATGCTTATCAATATGTAGTAGATATTTTGGGATTTAACATCTGAGATACCATCGGACCATTTTTTTAATGAACAAAATCTTAGACTTTGAGTCATGTTTTTGCCATTAGAGCAAACTATATCTTTGATCTCATGGCAGGTTTTGTCTTTAGAGAAGATACACGTGTTGCTCTGTCCCTGTTTAAGGATCTCACTGACTGTAACTAACTCGCTGAAATATCTCATTGATTGTAATGAATGTGTTTTTTGACATTTGCATCTACAAGGACCAATCTTGCACCTTAGGAAAACAATGTATCTCATTCTGTCTATGTTCCGCTGAAAGACCTCGATCTGTTGTATTTTCCACATACTTATTTAATCTGTCTTTTTAAAATCATAATTCTTGTTGCAATTTTCCAGCATATAACACACAACTTCTCATCCACATCTCATCAGGCCATACTCTCTTTGAAATAGTAGCATATTAATAAAATAGTAAAACGACTAAAATGAACCAGCAGTACAACCGGGCTCACAGACAATAGTTGTTAGTGGCGTCTCAGCTCGTGTGCGTTGTACACTGCTACATTATGTAGTGACCATAATAACAATAATAATAACAACAATCAAAATAACAATTATAGCAATATTAACAATAACACTAGTAATTATATATTCAAATGACAATAATAGTACATTACCTCTGAGTGTATCCTCTACCCTGTACCTGTATTATTATTACTATGGCCCCACAACGCTGTATCACTGTTATTATAGCACACCTATTCACTGCCACTCTTTTCTCCGATACTCCCTGATACCCCTGAGCCCAAAGCTGTGAGTTCCAACCCAGTAGATGCAGAATAAAATTCAAGCTTGTCATGGAGTAGTCCCTGACTCAGGGACATAGCGAGACTAAAACATAAACATAAAAGATAAGTATAACCTAGTGAAACAGCAGAGTTTCTTACAGTAACTGTTCCCTTCCGCTCCCATAAGAAGGTACAGCTTGTATCCTGCACTGGAGCCCTCCATTTGCTTGTGCAATCCCCTCTGCGCTTAATAAGTAGCAGAGTGATGTTCTATCCCTCTGTGTACGCACTTACATTCATTCCTTTTATACTTTTACTTTCCTACTTCACCAAGCTCATTCAGTCTTGGGTATGCTGTTCAATGTGTGTTAGGTATTTACCCCACGTCTTTATGAATACCTCTTCTCTGTCTTGGATCCTATATATCAATTGCTCATATGCTGCAGTCTGTGTTCAATCCTTGTCCCAAGTCTGCACTCAGGGCTCGGTTTGGGTCCCCCCATAGCCTTAAAATGCCTTGCGTGGCTACCATTAGCACTGTGTTAAGCCATTGTGTCTCAAGATGTTCTAGGCTCTCCATTCCTGTTGTTACATGCAATACACATAGCGTGGGTGTCATTGAAACGTCTATATTCAGTGTCAGTTGAATATGATTATGTACCCCTTTCCAAAATTCTTTCAGCTTGAAGCATGCTCATAGTATATGTAGAATAACCGCCCCCGCTCTCCAAACCTCCAACATGAGTCATGCTGTTGCAGTCCTGCAGCCTGTAACTTTTCTCCTTTCTACTCCTTTTGCTTAATTCGCCAGAACGCTATCCACTGACTCCTCACTAAGCCGCATATCAAGCGCTTTCTGCCACCAATCTACTTTGCCAGCTCTAGTGCCATGCTCATCCAAAAAGTTTCTAAGTGTCACATATAGTTTCCCTATCAGGGGTTACAGTACCTTCCATTTGTAAATAACCTTAGATACCGGGGAACTCTCAAGAATTTGCCTGTTTTTGCCTGTTTTCCTTTTTCCACTTTTCCAACACAATGCACTAGTTGCATATATTTCCACCGCTCTGAGAGATTTAAATTGTAGCGGCTTCCCATCCTCTAAAAAGTCTTTCATCTTCTGTATCCCTTTGGTCTCCCACTCCGACCATATCACACTCTTCCCCAAGGTATATATATTTCGATGTTGTTCCATAACAGGGCTTCCTGATGCCAATGGGCATAGACCTTGGGTAACATGTGAGCCCTCTCCCATGCTTTTACAGTGGCCCTTGAAATTGGATGCGTCATATGCTCCTTGTTTCCTTCATATGTCATTGTCATCCCCCTCTTCTGCCCTGAATGCTGTTCTAATTTGTCTCATTCCAGCATATTATCTAGAGCCCCCAAGAAAGACACCATCTACGATAATTGTTGTGCAAGTAGTACAGTTCCACTTTTGGCAAGCCAAGACCCCCCCGCTGTTAGAGTGCCATAGAGCTTCTCCAATTTAACATGTGGTCTCAGACTCCCCCACACAACGTCTTCGATTCTTCATAGAATCTTTTTCATCAAACAAGGGGGAACCTCTAGATGTAACATGTTAAAGATATAGTTCAGCCGAGGTATCATCATCATTTTCACAATCTATACCCTCCCCCATATGGACACCTTATGCAACGTCCACCTGGCCATGGCCCTCATTACAACTCAGGCGGTAAGGGGTTTACGGCGCCGTAAACAGCGCCGACCCTTACCGCCTGAGTACGAGGTCCCTTAGCGCCATGGCGGACTTAACACCTGCTTTTAGCAGGTGTTAAAATCCATGGCGCTAAGGGACCATGGAGTTAATTACGCCACCGTAATTTACGGTGGCGTAATTAACGCCTTCCCCACTCCCATTATGCCCTATGGGGCAAAAATGGGAATGGGGAAGGGTAAATGGGGATTGGGGACTTACCGCCCCGCCAAGGTCGGAATGGGGCGGTAAGTCCGCCAACCACCATGGCGTAAACGTAGTTTACGCCATGGTGGTAAAGTCACGGCCCAGGCGGTAACTTACCGCCTGGGTCGTAATGAGGGCCCATGTCTTCACAAATATTTGTTCCATACCGTCTCAGTGTGCATGATCTGCATGATCTGCTGCCTACGTGAGCTACGAGCAACGATCTGAATCAGCACCTGGGGATCCTGCTCTGCCCAAGCACCTCGCTGCACCAAGAGCACCCTCCACACCAACGCCGCTGCCCATTTGCAACGCTGTGGCTGCATCCCAGATCAGCTGTTCACTGATATTTCCTTCCGCGTCTGGCCCCAAAATGGCCGGCGCAACGTGGCCTCAAGACGAGGCTCGACTAGGTTGCTAAGCAACCCACCGTATTTCTGGCACAGACATCCGCCGGCAGTCAGAAGAAGCCGGCCACCTGGAAAAGGCCAGAGGAAAAAGGCCTTGTTTTCTGGTGTTCACCGGTGGGCGCTGCTTGCCGCCTGCTCCAACTGCAAAGAGAAAAACATCTCGCCCTCCTACCAAGGTATTGACACACCCCTCCATTGCAACGGCACACACCTGCGTATCTTCATAACTCCAAGCTAATTTTCTATGTGCTATAATCGAAATGCAAAAAATGTAAATAGCCTATGGTGGACATTGCTCACACCTCTCTACTTTCCCATTAAACCATAGTGAATCCCAGCGTTCTGCATGCATTCCTTCTGTGCCTGTTCTCACGTTAGTCGTTTTTGCCACTACACATTGCTCTGCTAGCACGTTAAAACAGTCACTTGCATTGCTTTACTTTTGCTGTCTAGTTGTGATTTGGCCCAGGTGTCCAGTTGCCCATATGCACTTCCTTACTTTTGCTGTCTAATTGTGATCTGGTCTAGGTGCCTTACGTGCATCGCCCTACTCGTGCGGCTTAATTGGGAAAGATGTTAAGGCTAATAACTCTGTTCTGCATAATGGCTGCCACCTTACACATCAATACTAGATGTCAAGTATGCCTTACTGAGTTCCCACCAGCACCTATCCTAGACCCTAGCCTACCTAAACTGACCATAACAGCTATGAATAATGTCACCTCCCTCCAATCTAAATACTATAGTGCCTTAGGTACAGTAACCTATGCCTCTTTACCATGTGCCACGTCTATGAGAAACCATAGACTCCGTGCCAGACTAACAAAATTACATGAACCACTGAGACGATCTCTACCACCCACCAACCTGAAAACCACTATCAGCATATTACAAAACTTAGTCACACTAATTCGTCACCTTCACGTTCTACTTCTAATAAAAATGCCCTCCAAACTAATATACGTAAGCCCAAGCTAACTGATACTAATACAGCCAAGCCTATTCAGGTCAAAGCTGTAATTGAGGCCCGTTCCCTTAAAGGAGCACTCCTCAATGCGTGTTCGCTCGTCGCCCATGCCATCGACATAGCTGACCTAATCAGAGAAGGTAACCTGGATTTCCTTGCAATTACGTAGACATGGCTACATAACGTGGCAGGACCGTCGCTTATGTTAGCCATCCCAGATGGCTACACAATAGTTAGACAAGACTGAGATGGTGCACGAGGAGGTGGTATCGCCACCATCTCTAAAATGGGTTTGTCCCTTAGTCTAGCCCCTACCCAATTGTCACAATCCTGTGAAATTCTATCTGCCAAACAATTCACAATCACTCACCATTCATCTAATATACAGACCTCCTGGTCGCCGTGGCACCTACGAGGAGGATCTGCATAACATACTCACCAACAACCTCAAACCATCCTCTCAACTACTCCTATTAGGGGACTTCAACATAGGCTTTAATGACCTGATGGACAAAAACGCTACAGATATAGCTAATGCGATCAATGCACTAGGTTTATCTCAAAGAGTTAACACACCTACCCACTTGAAGGGGAGAATATTGTATTGGATAGCGGATTATATTGCACAGCTATTATCTCATCCATCTTGCCTCTACCCTGGACAGACCATTCACTGGTGTCCTTTAACTTATCCACCACCAGACCCACTCCGACGGCCCCTCTACCAGCGCCACCATGTTTAACCAGAGACAAAAAGAGCATCACAGTAGATAAGGTAATCGTTGCTATCCTCCCCACTCTAAATGCACTGCCAGAAATCTAGATCCTAGCATCCTATTCGATGAATTTAACAATATCATGCTCACTACCTTTGACAAAATTGCCCCTCTTAAACTTAGATCAAGCAAACCCAAAGCCCACTTAAATAAATGGTTTATACCACAACTACAGTTACCAATAGCCATACCCGATTTTTATACTAAGGATAAATCCTGGTGTGCAGACATCCAACATGCATTAGCAAATAAAATTAGTATGCTCCAAAATAATATACAAAAAAAAAAAAGAAACATTGAATCTACTGCACTCGCCCAAAATCCCTCCACCTAGCGATCCACCTATGTCACACAACAATATATTTCACTTCACTAAAATGTCTACCCTGGAAGTAGAAAAAATCATCCTTTCACTTAAACCTTCCAATTGCAAAGGCGACATCTGCCCAGCACAACTAATAAAAGATGCTGCCAGAGAATTATCTCGCCAAATTGATTAATGCCTCCTTTGCTTCAGGCACTATCCCTGCCGACCTAAAACAGTCATGGGTGCTGCCTCTCCTCAAGAAACAGACATTAGATCCTCTCATCCCCACCAACTACCGTCCTATCACCACGGTACCATTTCTACTCAAAATACTGGACAAAGCCGCTTATAACCAAATTAAAAAACACCTAGAACTGCATAAACTTCTAGGAGACAGACAATCCAGCTTCCGCCCATTACACGGAACGGAAACCACCTTAATTGATTTTTGACGAGCTAAGAGACAAGGGGAAGACAGTACTTCTGCTCCTACATTTTTTTTTAATATTACATTTTATTGGTTTTATTGGTTTTGTAACATACACACATTGGTCCTCACCAGGCCAGGACACAAAAACAACAATAGTAATAACGTTCAATGGAATGCTCAATCAAGCAAGTCACACAAAGTCACGTAAAGATTGTTATACTAAGGAGAAGGGTCCCCTGCTGCCATGCACATTCTACATTCTAGGGTGTCATATCAAGTCATGTTTCAAAGTTCACACCACGTCTTCCCATCGTTGCCATATCTTGTTTGCCTTTTCGGGGCATCCCCTGGCTTTATACACTCTCCTTTCTATGGCAATGCAAATCTGTACATCAGTTAACCACTGGCCTATTTGTGGCGTCTCTGCAGCACCCCATAGTTGCGCTATATTCCTTTTAACAATTGCAGTTGCTGTCATGAAGCAGTGCTTTTCATATCTTGACAAGTCTATTTCGCTGTCTGCTCCAAGCATTAGTAGCTTAGAGTCTCTGGGGATTGTCTGATTTAGCACTCTGGTAAGGATGTCGCAGCATTGCTGCCAATAATCACGGATATTTGGGCATTCCCATAGCGTGTGAAAGAAAGTTCCTTCTTCTCTATCGCAGCGTAGGCAGTTCGGTTCCGTTATCTTACCCCAGCGGTATAAGGCTACTCTCGGGTAATAGATTCTGTGTAGTATTTTTAGTTGGACTAGTCGCAGTCTGGTCGAAATGGCTACCTCCCGGGGGAACATTAGTATCTGAACCCAGTCTTCCGGTAATATCTCCCCAACTTCGACTTCCCATTTTGTCTTGAGCCGAACCACTTCCATTGTGGCAAAGGAGGTGATGGCGCTGTACATTACTGTGGTGACTTTAGCTTGAATGCAATCTGTTATTATGTTGCGTTCTATTGGAGTAGTATCTGGCATGTCAGCAAGTGTAGGGAGATGCTATTGGAGTGCATGCCGAAGCTGTGTGTAATGGTACCTTTCCGCCTCTGGGAGGTTAAAGGAAAGAGCCAGTTCATCGTAGGATCTGATGGCGCCATTTATTATAATGTCACCCACCTTCTCTATACAGCATCCCGTCCATGCTGGCCATTTTGGTAATTTGGCTACCTCGTGGAGGTTTCTATTATTCCATAATGGTACATGTGGCAGTGCTGGGTCCGCATGCATTGCATCGTTTACTACCGACATCTGACTGGCCCAGTAGTATGTTTGTCGCCTTGGTAGGCCGATACCACCCTCCCATATTGACCTTTGTAGTGTTTGAAGGGCGATTCTTGGGTGTCCACCCCCGCATAAGAGTTTTCTGAGTATGCTGTCTATTTTCCTGAACTCCTTCACAGGTATATGTATAGGGGCGTTTTGGAGCACATATAGGTAGCGGGGGAGTGTCAGCATTTAGAATAGTGCAGCTCGACCTAATATGGTCAAGGGCAGGGACATCCACTGCTGTACATCACCTGTAAATCGCTCCGTAATGGGTTGTAGGTTATTTAGTGTGTAATCATCAAGGTTCCTCGTGATCTTAATTCCCAGATATTGGAAGTGTTCAGGAGCTATTCTGTATGGGCAGGGCTCAGGAACCTCACTACCCAGAGCATTTAGTGCAAATAGCGTGGATTTGGACCAGTTTACTCTCAGGCCGCTGAAGGCGCCATATTTCTGGAGCAGCTCTGTCACCACCGGACATGTCATCTTGGGGTCCATCAAATATAGCAATAGGTCCTCTGCATATAATGAGACTTTATCCTCCCACTCTGGACCACCCGGGATGCCACTCCATGTGGGTGCTTCTCTCAGCAGCTGGGCCAGTGGTTCCATGGCCAGTGCAAAGAGGAGTGCTGATAGTGGGCAGCCTTGTCGGGTCCCTTTTCCCAAGACAAAAGAGCGTGAGGTCCAGCCATTCACTCGTACTTCAGCCATTGGTGCCTCATATAGCAGTTGGACCCAGGATAGAAACTGTTCTCGAAACCCCATTTTGCGCATGATAGCCCAGAGTGCCTCCCAATGAATAGAGTCGAACGCCTTTTCAAAGTCTATTGCAAGTACACCCAGGGGAATGTTGAGGGTCTGGGCTCGCTCGATGACCAAGTGTATTCTTCTTATGTTCATTTTCGTGGATCTGCCAGGCATGAAGCCACATTGGTCCGGATGGATTAGGGATGTTATGACTTGTTGTAGGTGTGTCGTTAGGAGTTTGGCCAGTATCTTGGTTTCGCTATTAATGAGGGAGATGGGTCTATATGAGCTGCATTGATCCGGGGGTTTATCTACTTTGGGTATAACGATTATTGTAGCTTTCCTTAGGTCCGCCGGGAGGCGTCCCGTTGTCCGGGCCTGTTCGAACATTTTGAGTAAATGGGGGGCTAGGTTGTTACAGCCTATCTTCTTCCAGGTTTCTACGGGAAAGCCGTTTGGTCCAGGGGTCTTCCCGGACTGCAGCTGCATCATGGACATTGCAATTTCTTCTTCCGTGATGTCTCTTTCTAGTCTAGCGATCTGGGTCTCACTGAGGGACGGAAGGGTGATTTCATCTAGTATGGAGGTCTCAGGGGGAGCTGTAGGTGCCTTGTGTAGCCCCTCATAAAATCTTGCAAATTCTTCAGCTATGTCCTCATCCGTCAGGCGGGGTTCCAAGTTTTGGGGTACAATCGCTCTCACATGATTGTGATCCTCATCTCTCCGCTCAAGCCAGGCTAGGACCTTCCCCGCCTTGTCCCCAGTGTCATATATTCTGGCTCTCATTGCTATGTGTGCCCGTTTGACATTGTCCAACGCAATGTTTTGCAGTTTCTTTTGGGCTAGTATCAGGGCTCTGTTAGTATCTGGACAGTCTTCGGTTAGGTGGATTTCTTCTGCCTCTGCCTCTCTCAGTGATTCCTTCTGCTCCTACTTGATCTCTCAGATGCAGTCTATCTAGTAGACCATAAGGTCCTCTGTAGACACCTGGATTCTGCCGCTCACTTCTCCTCTGAGGCTATCAGATGGATCGAGTCATTCCTGAGCGAGAGAACTATGAGAGTATTCTCTCCATCGGCAGCCGCAGACCCTAACCCTATCCTGTAGGGTGTGCCCCAAGGCTCTTGTGTCTCTCCAACTCTATACAACATCTTCACCAAACCCTTGTTCGATGATCTGGACCATCTGGGTATCACCTACACTAACTATGGAGATGATACACAGATTCTCCTCTCGCTTTCTGGGGATCATAGTAAGGACACAGAGTTGGTGAATAGGGTATATCTTGGCCTATGCCTGAACGATGATAAGACTGAGTTGATAATTTTGGGTACACATGCCAAAATAAAAAAACTAGGCCAGGAATTCTCCTCATTCAACATCAACAGGAATATCATTAAAGTCTCCAAGGAAGTAAAAACCCTTGGTGTCTACCTTGATTCAACTCTATCCTTCGACAAACTTGTAGAAACCCGGGCCTCCTCGACGGCCTATACTTGCAAGCTGATAAGAGCAGGCAAGCCATTCCTCTCCATTGACAGTTGCATGATATTGGCCAGAGCCTTAATACTCTCCAGAATTGACTACTGTAATGCCCTATACAGTGGTGCTAATAAAATCACTATCCGAAGGCTACAAACTTTACAAAATAACGCCTTAAGAGCAGCGCTAGGCATAAACAAAAGAACCCACATCTCCTCCATTAGACGCCAACACAAATGGCTGTCTACTGATAACAAAATACAGTTAAAGAAGTTATCACTGACCCATAAAGCTTTAAATAACTTTGCCCCTAGTTACCTTACAGATAAACTTCAGAGAAGAATCTCTCTCAGACCAACGAGAGCTGGCAATGCTAATTGCCTGACAATATCTAAATACAGGTTTACCATGATTGATGGTAATAGTTTCCCAGTGAAGGCTGCTAAAATATGGAACCTACTGCCACAAGACCTTAGAGGAGACCAACCCTACCTACAATTCAGAAAAAAACCTATCAAACATTTTATCTCTACAGAGCCCTAGTCTCCTATCTTTTAAGCTGCTTCCGCATTTGGCTCAGTATACTCCTACTCGCCCGATACTCCTATTTGTACTATCTGTCATTGCCTATAAGACTATGTGCAATTTAATCTACTTTGAGACTGAGTACAATATTGAGCATATTACATTGCAACTTGTATATTTGTATATTGTATATTTGTAACCATATAAGCCTATACTTGTAAACTGTATATTTGTAACCATATTATACTTTTATATTGTATATTTGTAACCATGTTATACTTGTATACTGCATATTTTGTAGCTATGTAAGCCTTGCATTTTCTTATTGCTGCGCCCTGTTACCTATGGGTTCTGGTGCGCATAAAAAGTGAATAAACAGTGTTGCCTAGATTCATGTCAGCCCTTTTTATACCAATCTGCATGTTTGGCCTAGCTCCTCCACTTTTGACGTATTCTTGTTAAGTGGCATCACCTCACACTTCTCCCAGTTTATCTTGTATGCATAAAAAATTGAAAAGTCATGGATGACTTTTACTAACGCCCGTATAGCAGAGCCCGGGTTCACCAGAGTCAACATTATGTCGTCTTCGTATGGCAGTGCTTTCACTTCTCCCAGCGGTGTCTGTATGCCTGTTATATCATTGTTCTCCCTTATAGCCATGGAAAGAGGTTCCAAAGCCAGTCTTAACAGTATTGGCGAGAGCGGGCAACCCTGCCTCTTTCCCCTTGTGATCCAGAACTGCTCTGATATATGCACCCCTGCATTCACCCTCTCACTCAGCTTGGCGTATAACAGTTTGACTTTCTTGCTATAATTTCTCCCAAGCCATATCTCTACAACATTCGAAACAGGTACCCTCACTCCACTCTATGAAATGCTTTCACCAAATCTAAAGAAACCGTTACTTCTAGATTTCCGCCCCTCTCCTGTCATAACGTGTGCAGCAACAGCCTCATGTTCTCTCTGGCATAGCGGCCGGGCATATACCTCACTTGAGTTTTGTGCACCGAATTTAGTTATGTCTTTTCAGAGCCTGGTTGCAAGCACCTTCGCCATTATCTTGATATCTACATTAATAAGCAATATCATTCTGTAGCTGCTACAGCTTGTGACATCCCATCCTGGTTTCGGTAACACTGTTATTAAATCTCTATTAAACTCAGAATTTAGCACCCCATCACAGTCTGCTTCATTGTACACCAATGTCAGCATCTCTGCTAGCTTGTTCTCCCCCCTTTACAAAACTCTATTAAAAAGCCATCTTCCCCCAGGGCTTTATTTGCTGCAATTTCCCTTATCTCTTCCCTCACCTCCTCAACTGTGAATGTGTTCCCAAGCATCTCTGTGTCCTGCACACTTAACTGGGGGCACAGGTGGCAGGGGGTATGGCACTCATAAATCCCTCTTCTTCTTCTGTTTGATCAGGGGTGCTGCGGTCATGTATAAACACCCATAAAATCTGCCAAAGGCTTCTCTTTTGTGCCCCAGGTCTATTATGCAGTCCCCTGTGTCTGCATCTTTAATGAGCGTGAATTGTACTTGTTCTCTCTGCTTTAATTGGGCAGCTAGCAGGTGCCCCACCTTCTCCCCTTGTTCATACTGAGTCACTTTCAAATGTAATAAAGCATATTCCGCCTGTCGTGGGAACACTACATTCAGATCATACTTTACTTTCCGAAACCGGTAGCAGATTAACCATTGTTGGCTGTTCATCATAAAGATGCACCAGTCTCATCACCTCTTTTTCCAGCTTCTCCTGTCGTTCCCTACTTTCCCACTTCTCCTTTGTGCCCTTTTGCATCAAAAGACCTCTTAGGTATGCCTTCCCTGCTGCCCATAGCCTGCCCACCTTGGCCACTGAGCCGGTTCGTACAGAAATAGTCTTTTATCATCTGCTGAAGCGCCAGCTTTCCCCCCGATGCTTGATCGCACCTACATTCATCCTCCATTTCCTCGCCCGTGGTCTCCACATTGCCATATCCGATACTATCATCACCACCTCATGATCCGAGACGCCACCAGATATGATCTCGCACTGCATTATTTTCGGCAGTACCTGCCTCGACAGCATAAAGTAGTCGATTTGTATTCTCATGCCGTGAACACACAATGTGAACGTAAATTCCCTTCCTTTTGTATTTGATAGCCCCCAGGGATTGCATAGTCCATAATCTGCCATCATATGTGTTCGACGCTCCTTATCTTTTTTATATCCACCATTGAGTCTTTCTGACGTATCTGCAAAGGGGTCTGTGGTCAGATTCCAGTCTCCTCCTATCAACATGTGTACCTCCCACACCCACCATCGCTAGCTCCTTATATAAATCCACATGGAATGTCTATTTGCTGGCTGTCTATGCATAAATGAAGCTAATGATGACCTTTTCGCACCCTACTTGTGCCTTAATTATCACATATCTGCCTTCTGTGTCTGTCCACACCTTGGTTATCCTCATTGGGAGACTTTTAAGCATGAGGATGGCCACTCAACATTTCTTCCCCTTCCCCATGCAACTATGTCTTACCCAGTCTTGTGCAGATTTTCTGCCTCCTGCCCACTAAGGTGCGTTTCTTTTATGAGGGCAATGTCTGTTTTCTTGGCAGCTGCATCCAGTAAAAAGTTTCTTTCACTTAATATAGCGTCGCAACCCATTAACATTCAATGAAAAGACCCTCAACTCTTTACCCATCTGAGCCCCCACCTATAGGGTTGCCCCCTGTGGTGCCTTTATATACCTGTATATCACTTACACCCCACCCACTGCTACCTGTATCCCATTGCATGTCCGCTCAACAACCCGCAACAGTGCAGACCAGACAACGTTTAACCTAAAAGAGAAAGCAACAACCCGCCATTGAACAGCCCAGTGGTCCCTGCCGCCCTCCCTCTTTGCCCCCCTCCTCCCACGACAGACCACCGGATAACACACCTGCTCCGTATCCCCATCATCACTTATCGGTGCAGTGACAAGCCCGTCTTCCTGGCTCCACCAGCCCAGTGGTCTTCACCCCCCTTCCTGATGTATAATTCAACAGTCTTTGTGAGTGTATTCCCACATGGATCTTAAACCCCATTCAATCTTCCGCTCACCGGTGTTAGTACATTGTTCCAGTCTCAATGTCTCTTTTGACCATGATGTAGCGTGCCATTCACCATCCCGCCATTGTCACAGGTATTCCTCTGGTCTATCCAGTGACCTTTACATGTCATTTCTCATCAAGACTGGTTCTTCCGCGGGGATCTGGGTTTGTCTTGCACTTTGTCTGGAAGCATTCCTTCCCCCGCTTGTTCTTTTTCATCCAGCAGCTTAAGCCTCATACCTTGGTTCCTATCCAGCATATTCTCTTTCCTTCTCCCTTGCTTCTTGTCCTGCTTGCACCCTTTATCTCTCTCCTGTGAACAATCCTGCAGATCACTCACTGAAACCCTGTCTCAAGTCTCCTCCCAGATGCCTGGGGAAAGCAGATGCTTCCTGATACCAACCCTGGAGGTGGTGTACTGCGGGAGGATCACCTCGGTGGAGACAGGGCCCAGGGTGGTGAGGAGATTCCGTGGGATGAGGCACAGTATTTTTCCTCTAACAGGAAGATTATTCCCAATGTACCTAAAGAGATAATGGCCTATTTCCATTTTAATATCTATCCACCTCATATTAAATCTAAGATTGTGAACTCTAAGGTTATAAAATCAAAGCACGCTATGCCAAGAGAAAGATCCCTTTTGGTATCCCAAACTAAATATCCTCCTGAAGCCCAAGGATGCAAAGAAAGGATTATGGAAATGTTGTCTTTTTTTTTAAACCATCTTCCTCTGTAAAAGCCTAATTGCACAGCCCCTCTGTTAAAAACCTTAAGGGAATTAAATCTACCCTTCCAAGTAATTCTGAAGTAGAAAAAACTTTGTTGAAAGGGACTGTATAGCCCAGAATCCTAAAGGTACTGAGACGAGGAACAGGGCTGAAGAGGTATTCAGATGTAGTAGTCAGGCAATTAAGCTTAGTAGACATTGCAGTAGTCAGGCAATTAAGGCTAACAGCCTCCTCCTGAAGCCTATTGACAAACCTGTGAGGCATAAAAGGCCCCAGCAGGAAAGCAGGAGTAGATGGAGCTTGAACAGGAGTTGGAAGGCTGGCAGTAGTAGTAGCAGGAGAAGGACGAGGCTGGCAAGTCACAAGGAAGTGGGAGTACCGAAGGGATGCCAGAAGGCAGAGACAGCAGATTTCGTCTGCAAGTTCTGAGACAGCCCTGTTCGTGCAAAACCTAAATTGCAGAAGCTGCACAGAAGAAGATGCGCTGGAGGCTGAGTTTTCTCCATGGGAGCCGAGTTGTTGTGATTTCAATGCTGTTACCGTGCTGGAGCTCAAGGCTAGAAGCAGAAGGCAAGCCAAGGGTCTGGGGAAAAAAGGAATCTCCCAATTGAAGTGGCCAGACCAGAGACACCTGTGTTGGAGAAGGGTGTGTGTCCCAAGTGCCCCAGAAGTAGTAGCAGTGATTGATGAAGTCGGGGAAGCAAAGCAAACCACAAAAGCAGTATCGCTGAAGCCAGGTGAGTGAAGTACAGCATTCAGATACACTTCCCGAGCCTTGCCGGTAACTGTAGCCAGCTCCTAATGGACTTGCGTAATATTTAAAGCGAGCAGAAGCTGTTTGATATACTTGAAGATCAGTTAACAATGGAATTGTAACACTTGCGTTCATAGTAAAAGCTTTAACACTCGTGTGAGAAACCAAAAGTGTTTAAACCCATTGTTGAACCTTGTAAAATCTGTTACTGACTAATGGGGTGGGCACGTGTCTTTAATGAAAGGGAGGAACGTTTGTCAGGCCATTACCGAATGCCGAACATTTAAGTCTTACAAGTTACAAGTAACTAAGAGTGAAATCTACATCAAAGGAAGGTCGTTTGTGTCCAATTGTGCTTCCCGAAGGAAATCAGAGCTGCATCCTTTAACATTACATGGGAATACAATTCTCTTCACATTTTAAACTGCTTTCGCTTAAACGACTGAATCCTATAGTGTATCCAGGATTGACATTCTTTCCAAATCCAAGAAGTAAAGAAAAAAATAGGTAACAGTAGAACAAGCATTACCCAGGCCAAGAGGCAAACCATTTTCATAGTACAACCATTCTTTTAAGAATAAAAAAAAATCTATCCACCTATGGTGTGATGTTTTTAAATGTCAGGCGGCCTAAGCTGCAAGTGTGGCATTGTTACCTGAAGCCAAAAGAGTGCCCCCTATGGATTCTGGGTAATTACCTGGCAGAAAAGGTGTGAGTAAAATGGGTGAAAGGGAGCTAAATGCTTGTGAAGTAGACACAGACGTAGATTACAACATGTGGTGCAAAAGACTGCTGCAGCTGAAAAGCAGTGAGTCTTGTGGGCAAAAGCAGGTTGTTCTTGCGTCAGTCAGACAGACGGAAGACGTTTTTAGGAAGTTATTAAAAGGAAGAGTGCCTTGCCTACCTGAAGAGGTCGAAGTGTCTTGTCAATACTTGCATAATAACTTAAAAGTATGAAGCAGTGGTAGTAGTTCTTGAACTGTGTTGGTATACTAAGTTGTCAGCGGATGTCACATCGAAGTAGCAGCATGCTGTGAGACAAAGGTGACTGTTCTCAAAGTAACAACATTAGAAGGGTGGTTGTTGAAAGGGAAGCAGCACTCCAAAGAAAAGAATCCTGACAAATATACTTAATGTACTGAAGAAGTCCTAACCAAATGTAAAGTTGCTGCAGAAGAAGTCCTAAAGAATGGTGTTTTATTGTCATTGAGAAAATATTGCACTTTCTTTTGAACTGTGACAAACTATCTTGTCGAAGAGATCATTTATTATAATAGCCAGGATTACCATTGGTGCTATTTTCTGTCGTGGAAATTGGAAGGGGATCTTTTCATCCAGGAACAAAAAATTGTTGGGAGTAGCGGCAGAGTAGCAGTCTTGCCAGCACTACTCGACTACTCTTCACTTTGAAGTAAATTGTCCTGTTTCTACTGCAACCAGGGGGAGGAACTGCTTAAAACCCATTTTCAGCTGCGCAGCAGCTGTGGAGTAGCGGCAGAGTAGCAGTCTTGACAGTCTATGGCTGCTATGGATGGTGTCCAGACATTTGGTCGACTGAAAACTGGTCGAAAGACATTTGGTCGATGCAATTTCGTCGAAAACCAAATGGTCGAATGTTTTTTTTTAATTATATATTTATTTTTCGGGTTTTTGTTTTAAAAAAAAAAGTGTTTTTTAGGAAAAAAAAGGGGGTTGAAAATAAAAAAAATAAAAAATTCGACCATTTGGTTTTCGACCAAATTGGTTCGACCATTTGTCTGGTCGACCAATTTATTTCGACCAAATGTCTGGTAACAGCTATGGATGATACAGACGTCAACGCCTACAAACTTGCTAGCGAAGAAGAGGGCCGCTGTCTGTGAAGCTCACGCAGTCGTCGGGAAGAAAATGGAGACCCAGGGAACATAAATAAAACAATTCAAACATCAAGCTTTCTTGGCACCCTCTTGCAGCCCATCAAGGCGACTCCTACGAGGGTGAAAATGGACGCGGGAGTCCCAACAGGTAAAGACCCCGTCCGTTCACTATCACAAGCTATTGTAAAACCAGCATGTTTCCTTGCTGGGACTCTTGTTGGTGCTGAAAATCCCGAAAAAGATGGGTCTCATCCACCTATTGGAAAGACTTGTTTCAACAAAAGCGACAATAATACAAACAGCACAAATAAAGCCGTGCAGCTCGAAGAAACAACATGCTTGAACCTCGAAGTTGCTGGTCAAGAACATCTACTTGTCCACCCAAAACCCAAGTTCTTACCTTGGAGTGGCTCGTCCGAGACGGCAGCTGAAGGTGAGGCGGGTCTACCTTGAGGTCCCAAAAACGACGCAACGGCAAAGGAAGCTAAACAAGCGTATGAACACACACTAGAAAAAATAAAAACTTCTAATGTATACAAAACTGCACCTTGCAGCCCCACTGTGCACAAAGACAGTGGTGTGAAGTCAGGGGAGAAACTGAAAACAACAGCTTCTCTTCTAAACAACAACACAAAAACGAAAGTAAATGAGAACAACGAAAAATGTATGGCAAATCAAAAGCAAACACTAACAATGGGGCAAGAGCCGGAGAAAATTCTCGTAGAAGTGCAGATTGAGGTCCACGCTTCAGAGATCAGCTTAAGCCCTTTGCAAATGGAAGAACTTATACTACCAAATTCATATACGGGCGATAAGGAAAAAATAAAACTGCCAGAGGGAGACAACAAGATCAAAAATAATCATGAAGGAGGGGTTGGCAAAACCCTTCTTCTCTGGACACCAAAGCAAGCGAAAACAATAAAAGTAACAAAGAAGCAGCAGAGAAAAACTTCAGGCAACAACACTTGGAAAAACAAGCGACTATGGCCAACACATCAGAAGGAACAACATTAAAAAAGAAAAAAGAGGTAAACCCAGTCTACCAAATAGAAACTTGAAGAAACTACTGCAATGGGACCACCAAAAAATTGAGAATACTCGAAAACACAGAAGGATTATTTTTCTAAAACCATCACACTCAAATTCACTGAAAGATCTCTCAGACGCAGAAATTCTTGAAGCAGTGCAGGAGAACCCAGCTTTTATAAAAAATGTAAAATGAAAGGCTACATTATCCAATGAAACAACAAGTATAAATAAGAAGCTACAATTGAGCATACCTGAAACTCCCACAAGATGACCATTTGGTAAACCCCCATCATCACTTAGTGTCATGCCCAAACATACCTCACAAGACAGTTCGACCAGTAACATCCGAAGTGGACAAAGTCCTGCAATGGAGGAGGACCCTGTAGTAAATGCCAAGTACTAGAAGACTCAATCGACCTAAGCTTAAGCCCGTCGGTAGGAAGATCCCTGAAGTCATATCTAGGCTCAAGAGAACCTTACATAACTGATAGCTCATGTTGGACTAACGAGCAAGAAGAAAGAGGGAAAACGAGCAAAGACCAACGTGCAGCTCGCTTTGAAACTGGTCCAACAAAAAGTAAAAACGGAGCAAATTTTCAGCCTTCTGTTAGAGAGTTTGCACCCCAGCTTTTAAAATCTCCAATTAGGAATAGAAGACTGAGTGAACTACCAGTGACAGCAAGTAAAGACACACCGACAAAAAACCTGACCTCTTTTCAATTATGTCAGCAGTTACCATAGCCCTAGCCCCTTTCAGCTAATTTTATGAGGCGCTAAACGACACATTGAAAGACCATACCATGATCTCTGCGATGATGCATACCAAACTAATATATCTTGAAGGTGATACAACTGTATTGGATTCAAGGCTAAAGGAACAAGCTCACAAAGAGTCGCCTCTAAACACAGAAATATTGAACGAAAGGGGACAAAACAACCACACAATTAAAGAGAGCAACAGAACAACGCTTTCACTTTCAACTGGAACACAAACGGTTATTGATTTTAGACCTCAAGATCAGAATGAAAATACAAAAAAAACAAAACAAAAAAAAATTGACCAAACGACGGAAATGAGTACAAACCTACTGAACATCTCATTCACATGTTTATCGAGTCCAGAAACAGCAAAGGAAGAAAATAGTAAAAAAACATCTCATTTTGGGTTCTCAAAAAAGCAACAGAGAACCTTGTAAATTCAAAAAAACAGTTTACTCAAACAATTGTGTGACACATAGATTTCACGCTGACTGTGGCTTCAAGGCAACAATACAATAGCTCAGGAAACTTTCTACCGAAAATACAAACAAGGACTTTGCCATCTTCTAACAACCAAGATCAAAATACAGAGAAGAACCAGACAAAGAGCTCCAGAGTCTACCTTTGAGAAGCATGCCAGACCTGGGACCAAAAGGCGCTGAAAGACCAGATAAAAAATCTGTCCCAATACCAGCCCCCAGAAATGTACAAAGACACTCCAGTAATAAGAAATCCGACTTGGTAACTGATCATCCGAGAACAGAAGCAGCGGACAGACCTCGACCACCAGAGTCAGCAACAACTATAGAAGACTTAGAAGCAAACAACGAACTTATGAATTTAAGCCAATACCCACTGGTCGAACACAAAGAACTTATAGTTGAAACTTTGCATATGGAAAAAAGACCAACAAGCATTGAGAAAAACTTGCGAAAGCAAGGAAAATGCAAGACGCGCACGGTCGATCTAGATGACTCAGTGATCTTTTTAACACTGGAAGATAAATGCAAACAAACAGCAGCAGTGAAAAACTGGGGAACACAATTTGACGTCACTACACCAAGAAGAAGAGAGAAACAACCAAGAGAACGTGAGCACAAAGCCATACGAATAGAAATAGAGACGCTCCCAGCTGTCGCTACACAAACAATAGACCGAGGGACACAGCGAGAAGTCCACGGAGACCAGAAAAAACAAACCTGATGAAAAGACATGAGAAGACAGATAACCAAAAGACATACAACCCCAAAGATCCTACTCTGGGAAAAGTGTAGAAAATCTAAAAACGAATGAACGTTCAAAAAGGAAGAAATAAGTAACCATACATTCAAGTTGGAGCAAATACTGGACAAAGGAGAAGACCTTGTCCTATATAGAAAGACTGCTTTCAACCTACTGCATTGCATACCCAATTTCTGACTCATACAGACTGAAGATCTAAAGATAGTTGAGTCATGTGACAAGGGGCAAAAAGCTATATCTTACTTGCACATAGCTACGCCTGTGGTAAAAGCAATGCTAAGGGACGCAGTCGAAAATCTTCAGATGCTGGGGTACGACCTATTAGAAATAAGGGACAAGGAGCCCACCTTGGACTCCCAACATGGGAAAGAAAGAAAAGAGGTGAACTCATCGTCCCACAGTTCCAAAATAAATTATGAGAAAAGGAAATAACCCCACAAAAAAACAAAAGACCAAAGGTCCCTGATAAAAGACAAACCAGCCAAAAAAGAAAGCGACTTGAAAGTAAAAGATATGAAGGAAAACAACATTGGGATAAACAACAAAAAAATAAGAAGCCTGATGAAATAGTACCTCCCAGTTTGAAGAACGAGACATCCCAAATCTTCCAAGATCCCTTGGAGACTGGCGTTATGCCTCTCGGACCACTTTCGAAAATTAAAGTGACAATTGAACAAGACTCTTCTATAACATCTTTAAACAAGCTGGATCAGAAAGAAACAGCCCAATAAGAGCAAGCATGGGCTTGGATCCCAAAGGCGTTAAACCTGTGCCTAAGAAAATAGCAATGCGAGGCCTCTCTTCAACAAACGCAGTGGGAGGTGGCTTCAGAAGATCGGAAAGTAGAGCCTACGTCATTGAACCTAGTCTCCTGAAATACAAGAGGCTTTCAACATTTGACGGCCCCAAGTGATGTCGACCTGGGTTATTTCGACATACTGTGTCTCCAAGAGATATGGCTGGTAGATAAGCCCCATTTAGATGGCTACGAGGTAGCCTTTTCTCCAGCCCAAAAAGGCACAAAAGGATGACTGACTTCAGGATTTATATAAGCCATATGCTCTGGCAGCGGTATACATCTAATACAAATACTTGCATCAACACTATTCCTACTGGCAATACTTGTAAGCTGGGAATATCACAGTGAATGTGCCACCACCAAAGTAAATCATACAACAATGATCTTCTTAAACAGTTATTGGAATCCCCAGGCATTGAGTAATAAGACCTATCTTTCAATGATTGAGAAAGCCATAGATGAAGCATATATTGAACATCAAGTGAATTATATATTTATCTGCAGAGATTTGAATGCAGCATGTTGTAAAAAGAAAAGTACTCGGAAATATTTAAGAAAACCATCCCCTGCGGAGGAAAGAAGTACACAATAGTCAGAGCTCATGACATTGAGAGAATTTCACAACCTAGACATCTTATTCAACCAGATTGACTGAGTACCGACCTGGGAAAGAGAAGATGCACACGCGACGATAGAATACATTTTTGTGTTGAGCCCTTTCCTTCCACTGATAACTTCCTTCAAGGTCACAAGAACCAACTCAATTGAACATAACTTACTAACCACTACATGTAAGTTGTTCAAAAGCCAAAAACCAAAAATACTATCCCAGATTGAAAGTAACAATCAGGGAAACCGACTAAAACTGGCAGCACAAAACATCAAAAAATGTACTGTGCAGTACCAGCTAACTATAGAATCTGAGACACGGGCCAGCTAAAGCAACCAGTAGACTATCATCCCTTGCTCAGAGCATATAAGATCAAACTGAACAAACCAGGACAGCCATCAAAACCGAAAAACCACAAGTATGACCAAATCTTGGTGGAAAAAAGACGTGAATTGAGAAAAGTAAATAGAATAGATAGCGAGATGTCAAAACAATCAAACCAACAGGGAAGAGGTGGTACAAGCAATAAAGAAATAAAGAAATCCTGGATCAAAAAATATCAACTGACACTTTACCAGCAATACTCGGAAGAGATGCTTTGAATGGTGTTTGGTCGTAAACCACGCAAATTTTGGTCACTGGTGAGGTCAACAGAGAACATAACAAACTATGCACTCCAGAACAACATAGGAGAGGCCACTTGGGTGAAACATTTTTAAAGCTTTTTTAAATCCCTGACAATGAACAGCCAAAAGATGATAGACAAATCACAAACAACCTGGGATGTTCCAACTGACAGAGAGTCCATTCTCAAAGTAATTCAGAAACTAAAGTTATCAAGAGCCCCCGGCCTTGACGGGATAACAAACATTGATCTAAAAAATCTCCCAGAGGAATGGGCTTCCTTCCTGCTATCTGAAGAGATACCCACAGCAAGAGGAGTAAAACAAGGCTGCCCCCTCATCCCTGCCCTCTTCACAGAGTACTTGGGCGATTTCAAGAACTCTGAGAAAAATGTAAGCTCGTTTCCCCCAACAATTGGTCAAGTAAAAACAACACGCCTCTTGTACGCTGACGATCTGATTCTACTAGACCAGCGGCAATTGGTCTCCAAAGACAACTTGACAATCTGTCTGAATATATATAATCGAACAACTTGGAGATCAATAAAGACAAGTGGCATTTGGATGGAACTCAAATAGAAAGAATAACCAAATTTATGTACCTGGGAGTAACCTTGGATAGCAGCCACACAGAAGTAGCAATGGAGCGAGTCCTGTTTGAAAAAAACAAAAAAACTAACGTCACAAACAAGAGCAGTTGACAAAAGATTTGTCTGCTTCTCCTTGACTCCAGCAATAGACTTCTATAAAGCAAAAGTAATTCCATCCTTGACATATGGTGCTGAAGCCATGCCCTACATCCTGACAAAAATATGGCTGAAATTAGAATGCTATCTCTGGAAAAACATACTAAGATTGCCAAAATCAACCCCAATGGCCTTGATACGTAGAGAGTTAAGCTTGCAGTTCCTCTGAGGAACGATCAACCAAAACAGCATAATGCTTTTTCCTAAACACCCAGAGATACTGGGCTTGATTAACATGGAGATAACAGGAGGTTGCTGTAAAATGCTGAACATATAGGCACAAAAAAACAAGGACAAACTGGAAGGAATATGTAGCTCTGAAGATGAGCTTGTGCAGAATCTAACAAAGGTGAAAACAAAAATGGAGTGACTTGACTGGATCCAGATCTTAGAAGCAGCAGTGAAAAACAAATTGACAATCAACTTACCCATCAATACAAAAAAGATAAATCAAACTGAAGCCTATTTGAAGATGTTTCCCAACAAAGCACTCAGAAATACCTTTATAAGGGCATGTTTAAACTTCCTAAAAACTAAACAAAATTTTGGCCATAAGAGGACTCTCCACCTCAAACAAGTGCTGATAATGCAACAATCAAGAACAGATTGAAACAGTAAGACACCTTCTATTATCATGTTCAGGAACGAAAACCATCAGAATGGCTTACCTAGCCTGACATATCGCTGTATCACTGATATAGGAAGAAGACATCTGGTGGGCGAGGCTGATGAGCGGCGAAAAGACATCATGGGTGCTAGCTGTGGCCCAAACACTGCGACATATATAAGCAGAGCAGGAAAAGACTGAATCGTGAAAAATATAACGACAGACAAAGGAATGTACTGTGATAAAAAAGACTTAACAGACTGATTTAAAGCTGTTTATTGGAGCATCTTTTTACATCTTGTAAAAATCGATAATGCGATTAAAACAAGTAAATAAAAAAAATAAAACATAAAAAATAGTTGTTACCAGTGATTTTTGTTTGATGAACTGTTTGCTTTGATTTGGAACTGACAAGAAGTGGTGCAAGACTGTTCTTTTCCTTTGAACATTTGAAGTTGACTTTAAGACCTGGGGAAGGGATCTTAGCCAGGGCAGGTGAAGGTCATTGAGATATTGTTTAATATTGCTGATAGCATTATGTTGTTATAACATTTCCTTGTAGGTTTTTTTTTGTTTAGAGTGAGTGCCAGTTTACCCATGCTAGAGATTGTTCCCTTAGTCTTAAGACTAGGTAGGGAATTCCTCAGAGTAGGGCAAGCAAGGCTTTGTTTGAAAATATTTACTATAATAAAATGTCATATTTTGAGTAACCTCCAAGCAGTTGTCCACCTCACATTACTGACCCCTCACGCTCCCTTCCATTGTCTGTGCCTCTAAATCCTGCATGTAGTCCCAGAGTGCTGATGGCTCTGTGAATAGCCTTGTCTTCTGGTCCTTCGTGACAATCATTTTAGCATGCTCCAGCAGCCCATACCGCAAGTCCCATTTCCACATCGCAGGCCTCATGTTTAAAAACCTCTTGCGCAGCTCCAGTGTTTCTTTGGAGAAATCTGTAGAATGTATATCTTTTGTCCTTTCCATGTTATTGGAGATTTGGTTTTGGTGACTTGTAGTATTTTGCGAACCTGTGAATACCTTAGGACACATTCATCGGCCTAGGTGCTTGGGAGCTGCTCCTGTGCCGTCTCTGCACCCTGTGTGCCCGCTGAATCTCCAGGTCCCTGTCAAAACCCAATTGCAGCATCGTCAGCAACCAATTCTCTAGAAAAACCACTGGATCTGCTCCTTCCACCGTCTCCGGGAAGCCAAAGAAACCGAGATTACAACCTCTGCTTTGATTTTCGAGCTTGTTGTTAGCCACCCATAATTCTTCCACCTGGACATGAAAAGTGAAGTCTTTGTCTGCCACCTCCTCTACCCTTCCAACTCTATCCTCCACTTCTGTGAGCTGATCTGTAAACTTGCCCATTTCCAGCTTCACATTCAGGAATTCGCTGTGTGTTTCTTTCACTCTGGCACCTACCCCTGTCACCACCTCTGTGAGTTTGGCGAATTGCTGCAATATCAGGTCAAATTTCGTTGCCTCCTAGGACAGGCCAGTCTACTTGCTCTCTGTCTTGCTCCTAGTGCCAACCCTATACTCTTCTTACACTCTCCCTTGTGTCCACTTTCTCCCTTCTTCTTTGTGTTTAATAGTCCCTTGTTCTCTGGTTCATCACTTTTGCCTGCATTCAGTAATATGCTGCCACTCTTCACATGGCCATGCTGCCCCTTCACTGGATCTGCATTACTCGATCATGGTCTTGACTAGTCCTCTGTTAACTTCTATGCTGCTCCTTCACTCTTCCTCTCTGCCTGCCGGCTGCCAACCATCTACATTGTTATGTCTGCAGCCGCCTCACTTTCTTCATTCCCCCGTACCAGCTTGCTTGCTTGCTTGCTGGTCTGTGCGGGATCTCCACGCCATCAGAGTCCAAGCTGCTGCTTCTCCGCTCCCAGCCCCATCGGCAAGATGCACCTCCTCCCACTGCCTTGATCCACTGCAGCACACCCGCTCTCGCTGCTCCCACTTACGTGGTTTCGGCACTGCTGTGTCCTCCAGCATCTCTGATGTATCTGTCACGGCCCCACTTGTCTAACTTTGTCACCACAAGCCTCCCTTTGCCGGCAGCCCTCGGTTTTCCCAAACGCGTCCCGCTCGGCAGCCTTCTCCTGAAAACAATGCTGTGAGCCACCCGCTCTATTTTGATCCGCCGGCCCTCTGTTCTGGCCACTTTCTGCCTGCTATTACTGCATATCTATATCTGGCCTCCCTGCCCCTTCCTTTCACATTTCCACAGACAATGCGAGGGGATTGGGAGGTACTGCTCTATGTGGCCATTTTCCATGGGCGACCGTTCATACTTATAGGGGTCATATTTTTTAAATCTGCACTCTGAAATGTCAGCTTTTACATCATGGATATGCATGCCTATTAACAGCGCACGCACAATCAGTTGCGCATAATCACATTTTCCATTCATCTAATTATCAGACTTTTGTTTGCTAAGTTACACTATACAACTATATGTTTCTTCTGGTACTAAAATGGCAAGTGTTTTGCATTGCAGATTTTGGCACAATAAGGTTGTGTTTTTCGAATTCAAAATTACAAATACAGTACTCTGAAATAAGAGTTTTTTTGAATTAAAACTATTTGTGATGTTCCGCAGTAGGAGTTACGTCGCTTGTTAAAGGAATCATTGTCTAGCACCTAAAGGCAGGTGTTACTGATCACGTCTTATCTACAGCACTGTTTTTATAACAACTAAAAAGTCAAATGAATTTAGATACTGAGAATGACCAGCAAATGCACCTGCTTCAATGCGCATTATATCTCCTAAGGGTTAGATATCCAATATCCAGTCTTTGTTTCTAGACTCCAATTAAAAATCACTGTATATAGCCAATCTGTAATGCAAAGACCCCGTTAGAAAGAGTTAAAACAGAGACGAGAGCAACAGATTAAAAGTGCATAAAAATCTGCTCCATACAAATCCGCTCCAACATACCTGGATTAATTTACCTGGCACATGCCTTCATCTTTAAAGAGGAAAAGGGTACTTGAATAAGATAATATCCCATTTTATCTCATGGTATCTGTTCTCCTTAGGTCAAACAACCAACCGACACATTTCTGGGGGCAACAAAAAGTATTACTATTTTACTGCCCTCAAAGCAGTGACTGGCAGACTTTCCCTTAAGTCTATACGATTCTGCCGGGTGCAATGAAAGTACACCATTCAGAGCCGTGATTCCCCAATATGGAAAACGGCAAATGGATCTTTATTTGAAAAGTTTGGTGTCCAACCTAAACATGCACCTTCACTGGTAGTCACGGTCCGAAAAACGAGGTGAGATGCCTGTCATAATCTGTGCTGTGATTGATTATGGCTATGAGGGTTGTGATGGCGGTGATGTCACTAACATTCCAGATGGAGTGTTGGTGTGATGATGTAACTGGGACTCTTGGTGGAATGTTGATGTATGTTTGGAGTTCTACTGGTGTCAGTTGGACCTAAGCTGCTGGGCTAGATGGATGTCCCAGTGCTTTCTCTACTTAATAACTAAGAGAATAAACCTACATGTAAACTACTTACCTTCTGGTGTTCTTGATTGGTGAAGGAGGCATAGTTTATATCACTGGCGACGAGGATGGTCCTGCTGGGAAGGGGCAGTAGGTGAGAAGCACTGCCTTCCAGGTTGACATCCATCTATCCATCAAGCAGAAATAAGTTGCTGGCCGGGCCGTGCAATGAAGGTCCAGGCCAGGATCCAGGTCGGGGATTCTGAGAGTTCACTGTAAGCAGTGACAGAGGCAGTGGTAGGGCCTAACAACGGGGGCCCTGTGAGTTCTGAGGCAGAGCTGAGAAGAATTGGTTGCAGTCCCAGGACGATTTGGGATTTGTACCGAGGAGCGGAGGAGGAGCTGTCCATTGTCAGGTGCCGCCGGGGCTGACGTGGCCCATTGCCTGGAGCAGCCGGCAATTCGTGTACTCTGGTGGGGCTGTCCAGAGTCTGACGGAGCGCTTAATGGCTGGTAGGCGCTCTGCAGGTGAGCCGGAGGTCCTGCACTTAGGTTGGTACAGGACTGGAAATGGGCCAGTGAAAGTTGCTGGCGGGCGCTCTGCGTTGGAACCGGAGAACGGTGGTGCAGCAGTTGCTGAGACTCAGGTTGCCCCAATGTGTTGGATGGGTATGGTGGGTGCTAAAGGGGTCCCAGTTGCGGTGGCCGGGCGGCGCCGTATTAATGTGAGCATTTCTGCTCTGGGTAGGAGCGCAGAGGCTACCGGACAAAGCGCTCTGCGAGCTGTTATTGAACATAGAGAAACAATGGAGCGCCGAACTGCAGGCGTGAGGCTGGCTGAAGCAACGGGTCCAGGCAGCGATGTTGCTTTCATGGTGTCGGGAGCAGCTATGATGACATCGGGTGCAGGAGGGCCGATGCTGATTGGAGGAGGACTCGCGTTTGGACTGGCATTCCAGCAACATCAGCTGGAACGCAACGTTGAATGCCTCTCTGGCGTGTGTTTGAAACGCAACATTCTTCATGAGGATTACGCCGGTGCTGGATGTGGGAGCCATTGTGTTTCGGAAATGCTCAGCTGTTGGAGTGGGACATTTGCCAGAGTTTCGTGCTCCACAAATAGTCCGGGCAGTAATGAATTAAGTGACTTTTTGGCACAATTGGAGGGAGTGGATGGCATTGATGTGAGAAGTCATTTGTTACTGGAAATGGAGGGAAGCTCGGTGATCGTGTCTGGATTTATGGATGTCTACAGTGTGTGCGCTGGAAGACGGTGGATGCCACTTACAGGTGATTTCACCAGAAGGCTGGCAAGGTGGCGGGCGCTGGGTCCGGACCAATGGGGAATAAGTAACGTGATGAAGGATCTGACAAGTCACTAAATAGAGGTACGTGTTTGGAGAGGCCGGTTTTATTGGTTAATGCTGTTTGTATTTACATTGTGGCCTCTGGGTTTAGTACAATTTGGGTTTGGGTCCTGGGTTGATGTTAGCAGTTTATGGCCTGTCATTTATGTACTGATGTTGTGTTTATGTATGTGGCCTGCTGTTAGGACATGTCTTTGGGTTCTCACTATGGACTCGTGGGTGTGGGGTCCATGGGACATTGTAATATTGTTCATGCAATGTTTTCTTTGCAGGTTGGCTGAAGTGGACATGTGGGTGGGGGTATGGCGCAGGGACTTTAGCGCCATGTCACTTGCATCCATTTTTGCATTCACAATTACTTGCCATGCATTTTGTGTTTTGCACTTCAGGGACATGTTGGGATTTGGCGCAGGGTTTTTAGCGCCATGGACTTGATCTGGGTATCGCTTACTGTGGGTTTTACATGTTGTCCTGCAGTGTTTTTTTTGTTGTGTTCGTAGGGGCATTTCCCCTGGTTATGTGTGGATGATGCCAGTACTTTTAGGGGCAGTGAGGTGCTGTCGGGTCATTTTTGGGGGCAGTGAGGTTCTTTCACTGCATGCACATGCTGGGATTGGTGCAGGGATGGGCGCAGAGGATTTGCATTTAAGTTGTGCATTTCATGGATATTTGGGGGTGGCGCAAGAACTTTGACGCCATGACGTTATTTTAAATGATTTTCTTGGGATTTATATGTTGTCCTGTGTGTGTGTTCTGTGGGTTGTTGGTTGTAGGGGCATGTCACCTGGTTATGTGTGGATGATCTGGTGTTTAAGGGGTAGTGAGGTGCTGCCTGGCAATTTAAAGTGATTGTGAGGTGCTGCCTAGGGTTTTAGAGCGGTAGTGAGGGGCTGCATAGAAATCATATGTGGAATGCTGCCTGGAATGTTTTAAAGAGGTAGTGAGGTGCCATTTAGGGTTTTAAAGGGGTAGTGAAGTGCTGCCTGGCAATTTAAAGTGGTAGTGAGGTGCTGCCTGGTTAAATTAAAGGGTGGTTAGGTGCTGGTTATTTTAAAGGGCAGTGTGGTGCTGTCTGTCGTTTTTCAGGGAATGGGAGGTGCTGTCTGGTTGTTTTTAGGGGCAGTGAGATGTTGCATGCTGTTCTAGGGACAGTGAGGTACTGTCTGGTCGTTTTAGGGGCAGTGTGGTGCTGTCTGGTGTTTTTAGGGACAGTCAAGTGCTGTTTGGGTGTTTTTAGGGACAGTGAGGTCCTGTCTGGTCGTTTTAGGGGCAGTGTGGTGCTGTCTGGTTATTTTCTGGTGTATTTAGGGACAGTGAGGTGTTGTTTGGTTGTTTTAGGGTCATATGCGAGTGTGCCCTGGTTGCTTAAGAGTTTAGTGAGGTGCTGTCTGGTTGTGTTCTGGTGTGTTTTGGGTGTTTTGGGGACAGTCAGGTGCTGTTTGGTGTGTTGGGACAGTGAGGTGCTGTCTGGTCTTTGTAGGGATAGTGCGGTTTTGTTTGGTTGTTTTAGGGGCAGTGAGGTGCTGTCTGGTGTTTTTAGGGACAGTCAGGTGCTGTGTGGTGTGTGGGACAGTGGGGTGCTGTCTGGTAGTTTGTAGGGGCAGTGAGGTGCTGTCTGGTGTTTGTAGGGATGGTTTTAGGTTTATGGAGGTGCTGTTTGGTTGTTTTTAGGGGCAGTGAGGTGCTGTCTGGTTGTGTTCTGGTGTTTTAGGGACAGTCCGGTGCTGTTTGGTGTGTTGGAACAGTGAGGTGCTGTCTGGTCGTTTGTAGGGGCAGTTGGGAGCTATCTGGTGTTGTTAGGGACTGTGAGGTGCAGTCTGGTTGTTTTAGGGGCAGTGAGGTGTGGTCTGGTGTTTGTAGGGATAGTGAGGTGTTATCGAGATGCGGTCCATATGCTGTTAGGTGGGGTAGCGAGGTGTTGTGTTGGTTTTAGGTTTATTGATGTGCTGTCCGGTCTTTGTAGGGATAGTGAGATGTTGTTTTGTTGTTTTAGGGGCAGTGAGGTGCTGTCTGGTGTTTTTTAGGGACAGCCAAGTGCTGTTTGGTGTGTTGGGACAGTTAGGTGCTGTTTGGTCGTTTGTAGGGGCAGTTGGGAGCTGTCTGGTGTTGTTAGGGACTGTGAGGTGCAGTCTGGTTGTTTCTGGTTGTGTTCTGGTGTTTTAGGGACAGTCAGGTGCTGTTTGGTGTGTTGGGACAGTGAGGTGATGTCTGGTCGTTTGTAGGGGCAGTTGGGAGCTGTCTGGTGTTGTTAGGGACTGTGAGGTGCAGTCTGGTTGTTTTAGGGGCAGTAAGGTGCGGTCTGGTGTTTGTAGGCATAGTGAGGTGTTGTCGAGATGCGGTCCATATGTGGTTAGGTGGGGTAGCAAGGTGTTGTGTTGGTTTTAGGTTTATTGAGGTGCTGTCTGGTGTTCTAAGGGACTGTGAGGTGCGGTCTGGTTGTTTCTAGTGTTTTAGGGACAGTCAGGTGTTGTTTGGTTGTTGGTTGGGCAGTGAGGTACTGTTGTTGATTTAAGGTTTATTTAGGTGCTGTCTAGGGCCCGGTTAGGGGTAGTTAGTGTTGCCATTGCTGTACTTAACGGGTTTTGAGGTGCTGTCTATGTTTTGGGTAAGGGCAGCTAGGTGCTGTCTGGTCATTCAAGGGGCAGTGAAGAGATGTTTGGTACTTTTAAGGGGCAGGGTAGTGCTGCCTGTGTCTAGGTTAAGGGGCAGCCAGATGATGTTTGGTCATGAGTTTTATTTTTGGGTTCCTACCATGGGTCTAGTTGGTGTTATTGAAGAGAGGGGCAATTGTCATAATCTGTGCTGTGATTGAATATGGCTATGAGTGTTGTGTTGGTTGAAGAGAGGGACATATGTCATAACCTGTGCTGTGATTGATTATG
Organism: Ambystoma mexicanum; assembly: GCF_040938575.1. NCBI lineage: Eukaryota > Metazoa > Chordata > Amphibia > Caudata > Ambystomatidae > Ambystoma > Ambystoma mexicanum. Next base: position 849,119,905 of record NC_090936.1, on the reverse strand, counting down.
GCTATGAGTGTTGTGATGGCGGTGATGTCACTAACATTCCAGGTGGAGTGTTGGTGTGATGATGTCACTGGGACTCTTGGTGGAATGTTGATGTATGTTTGGAGTTCTACTGGTGTCAGTTGGACCTAAGCTGCTGGGCTAGATGGATGTCCCAGTGCTTTCTCTACTTAATAACTAAGAGAATAAACCTACATGTAAACTACTTACCTTCTGGTGTTCTTGATTGGTGAAGGAGGCATAGTTTATATCAATGCCCTTCACCTTATGTGAAATAAAAAGTAAAAGGGAGAAAAGTGACCGACTTGTTACCATGATTAATAATACTTGATTAGTTCACCATTGGTGCACCTTCATATTCCCCAAATCCCCTGACGCTGTGAGACCTCGATCCAAGAAGACTACGATATGTCCGTTATCTATTTGCTACCATACATTAAATGGCTTTTTGAAGGCATCTTCCCATGAAATGGGGCCGCATTTGTTTATTGTAGGGCAATTTGGCACACCCTGCTGGTGAGGACTTAGACGGCTACCTTGTATGTTGAACAGAACCTGCCTCTATGATTGCCATTTCCCCATTACAATCAACATATTATGCAAATCAAGGCTGAACCGAGTGAGCAATCTGCTTTCAGACAGTTATCAAGTCAGCATCAAGCTCGTCCCTTGACATTGCATCATTTCATAAAAATGCTCCCTCACAGGCTAGAATATTTGATAAAGACCTTGCAGCCATGTGCAATCCTATTAATGCAGATGTGTCTCACATGTGTTAAGTGTCTGATATTGTCCAGTTATTCACATTAGACTGGATAGCTTTCTGGGCAATTGTGAAGATGATTGTCTGACATGGTCACTGGCCCCCTAGATAATCTAGCACAATAGTTACAAATTGGCATGATTCATTGTGATTCCCAAAGGAAGCTTGGAAAGGGGAATTATAACAAGTCAACTAAGTTCAGTGTTGCTCTCTGTCCACCGCACAAACATTGCTGATCCTTAGTCCCACAAGTGAAAATAGGTAAGCAGGAATTCCAAATCACTCTTATAGCTGGTGTGCTACCAATTTCCTACTTACATTTTTCATAGAATGCGTCTGTAAAGTTAATTCTGTCAAATTAGTTGTCCACGGTAGCAAAATGTTTGAAATAACACATTCATTTGTGATCATACAGGGAGAAGTCCTAAAGCCAAGTCCTTACTTCAGCAGTGTTTGCGGATGCTCTCTCTACTTATGTGGTAATCACTTTTTTAATCATCTGCTTGGGAGATAATGCATGCATTGTCCTTTACTTTTCAAATGTACACTGCCTATTTTCAATTTCATGAAAAAGTTTTCTGACAGATTTGCATGTTCCTAACTATTCAATATTTTTTAGCACCCCCTTAGATTGTATAAAAATGAAATTTTAATTGATCGTTATCCTAGTTGAAGGATGAATACGTTTGAAGGTTCTAATACAATACTAAGAAAACATTCCGTTTGTGGTACAAGTTATTAAATCATAAAATCAAATCCAGCTACTGCTACAGAAAATGATCCGCTGATATCGTCCAAAAACCAGGTTTTCAACTCTGGGCCCCAATTAAAGAAAAGTGTACATTGCACAGAGGGGGTTGCCATAATGTACATTACTGTGCACTTGGATTCCCCCTCAATGCAAATCATTTTCCTCGTGCATTACAAGGAAAGGTTTTACGGCCTGACCGATCCAGGCTAACACTGTTTTTGTACTTTACAATGTAAAAAGTGTTAATGCCTCCAAGCATTTATGCAATGCAGAAGTCATTTGAGGCCATTTTCCAGGAGCTCGTAAATTGCAGGGATGCCACCTGTTATGTTTGCATGTTTGCACTTAGGATCGAAAAGGTCCGTTCTTTGCAATGTTCATTATTTGCAAAGAAGGTGTAAGAGTAGATGGAGTGGCCTTTATGCCTTGTTTTCGCACTTCGTAATGCAAATTGTGTAAATACTCCCTTCCATTTACAAATGCCAGGCGGCATTTATAAGGAATTCTTATGAAATCTGCTTACTTTTACCAGGTGTAAAAAACAGGCAGATGGGGTAGAATTCCAATGCATTATTACCAGAATAAAAAAACAGATGCTGAAAGTAATACATGCAGGTTTTTATGGTGTAGTGGATGGAGTTGGCAGAATTGTAATTGCACTCCACCCCCCCCCCCGTCAGTCATACCAATAAGAGAAAATATGATGTGATGTAAAGCAAATAATAACCTTTTATACATGATTTTTATGTTACTCCACGAGGAAAAGGACCCCACTGGAATCTGCTTGTTTTTGCAGATGCTAAAAGCTTGCAGATTCCAGAGGAATTCAAATGGGTTTCTACCTGCGTGAAAATGTCTCGCTTAGCACTCTGGAGCATGAACATGGGTCCCATAATTAAAAATCAAAAGTAAAATTGCCACCATGGGAAACAAAAGGGACCGCCTTCAAAAATCAAAGGGGTCCCTTTCTATTTTTATCAACAATAGGAAGGCTTACAGCCACCATTGTAAGGAACCAACAGGAGCAATCACTAGGGCTGGAATGCAGGCAAGCAAAAAGAAGATCCACAAAGGTCCACAGACCCCTTCATATTGCTTAGAACTGTGGCAAAATACCAACAGTTATTATTTGCATTGCAAGCATCTTGATCGTTTCAGACATTCACGTTTTAATAGGTGTTAGGACACACCAATGTTTTGTGAACAATATTTGGATATGTCCAAAAACATAAGTTGTTCAACATATTATTCATCACATAAAACAATGTAATGTAAATAGCCTGACTATGTAAATCAAAATACTGTCTTGCATGGCAGTTGTGTGATTAATGCAATGCATGTCATTTATTATTTCTTGTAGGAAGTTCACATTTCACTTTTCTTTAGAATAGTATATTTTGTGAATTAAAAGCTGTTTTATTCATAAAGTGCAAAACTTTAATGTTACCACACATTTGTATTTTTAATTTATTAGAAAAGAACGATGTCTGTGTGTTTGAGGAAGTAACAATCCTTAATCCTGGCCAATCCATGATTCAGTATTTGGATGGCGATCTTTGCTATACTGTACAGTGCTTGGAAGAAATGGACCACACCACTGGTTTTCATGCAATTAATATTTCTACTATCAACTGCACCCATGGGTGTGAATCCGTAAGTAGCAATGAATGAGCAACATAGTTTGGTAATTGTTACCCAGCATTGTTATATGTTATTTTTCGTACATGCAATGTTTATTTAGCACATATTTGAATTCAGTGATCTCGGGGGTAGTTAGATGGTCCCTGTTAAGGCCCAATCCCCTTCCAGTTTCCGTGACACTGGAAATAGGAAGATTTTGCTTGCACTGAAAGCCTTTGTTTTCTGCAGTACATATCCTGTGTCTGTATCATAAATGAGGCTATAAGGATATGTTAAGTCTTTCATCCTTCTTTCGTGTAACAATATGTCAATAATTACTATTTATATTTTGCCCTCACTATGGTGGGACTCATGCCGGGAAGGGGCACTATTTCTGGGATCTTTAGTCACTGTCTACCTATGTTTATTTTTGTCTTTGCTATTTTCTTATATGTAGTCTGTTATCTTTTTCAATCATATTGTATGACACTCTTCCTTTGCAACAATGCTTTGACAATCTCCAGAAAAGAAGAGGAAGTATGTCTAAGTCATTGCAGAATCTCGTTTACAAGACGGTAACCCATACTATGGGGCATAACTAAAATACACAAAAGTATTTCTATTGGCAAAATTAGTCTCCGAACTTAAAAGAAATAGTTTCATTCATTTTTAACTTACTTGACAGTTCATTAAATGTTACAGGGTGAGTAGACTAGTGTATATTCAATATGCAGAAAATAAACCAAGTAACCTCTAATTATGCAAATGTCATTATTGATTATAACATTTGTCTGTCTTTCAAACCTATGGTGAGCTTCTTCAGGTCTGTTTTAGCTATTAATTCACTTCACAAAACTCCAACGTTCACCATTTTAACCCATTCAACTTAGTACATTTTGCTATATACAATATACCATTATTTACTAACTGAAAAACAACACAAAACAGAAAAATATGGAGAATTACTCCTAAAGATGTTTGTATAGATATATAACAACACCACAAAATACATCTAACAATGTAATAAAAGGCCCAGTTGTATGTTGGTCCCTGTATGTTTTTCCGATGCAGTAGCTTCGCCTGTTGTCTCCGCTAGAGGGAGCTGTAGGTTTAGGATTGATAGTGGTCCTATTGTGTCAATGAAAACCTGCACTTTGGCCCACATACACAGTTCTGTACACTAGTATTTTATAATTAATGTACAGTAATAGGAAAAATATAAAATGGAAATAAAACATGTTGCAAAATACTTGATAATACAAAAATGTGTTAAACAAAAAGAAATTACAATCATATTACATTAATACAAAGTAAATCAAGTAATACAAGAATGCGAAAAACAGACTCAGAAATGAATGCTGCAGTGTCTAAATGCTGCAAATCTACCAAAGTTCAGTCTTCGATACTCCAAAAAATGAAACAGTGTTGCTCTCATTTGTTTTAAGCAGGTTGAGGCATTGTAGTCTTTTCAGCATCAAAAATGCCACGCCTACTTCAGGACAACATTAGTGAAACATAAATAATTTCTTTTGATTGCCATTTTTGAGAATCAATTGTGTATTATATCAATTTCATATGGTTGCAAATACTAAATGTGAAATCGATTATTCATTAGATTCCTACTGTAGTTCCAAGCTTATTATATCAGAATTAGAGGTATTTTGCTATCTAAACTTAATGCTTTCATTGTTGAAATCTGGGCGAAAAATAGGAAATGATATTTGTAAGCTAAATGGAACTTTACAAAGGTCTATTTCCATCAGTAATGATATTCTATGTACACATTTTAAATGATGTTATTATTTCAAGATATTGACTAGTCATTAGAAAAAGTAGAGTTTTGTTGTGGATAGGTCAATAATTAGCTGCCATGCTAGGCTAGCCTCAGAAATATTCTTAATTTGGGTGAAGCAGTCTTGTGATATATCTTTTAAAGTTGAAGCATTCTTTTTAAAGTGGGAATTCATTAAAGGCTCTCAACAACTCTGATTACTATACAGCACCACTCAGTTTCAAACAAGTTGCGATTCAAGAGGAAACACTTCCCAAAATAAATATGAAAACTCTGCATCTATCTTTAAAGACTGGTCTAAATAGAGGAAGAAGTGAATTGCATGCTTACCAATTCAATTGTTATAGTGAATCAATCACCAGGACCCAGTCTAGTCTAAATGTACAGTGTCAGCAATTTGATGGTATATGTATTTGTGCACTGTGACAGCATGATGTCATAATGAGAAGTGGAAATGTATATTTGTTCATAAGGATGCAGGGTCTTCTACCATATACATTTATCGTAGCTCAATAACTCATTGGCCAGGCCTATATGGAATACATTAAATGCATTTATGCAATAATAAATGGTTATAATGACTTGATAGAATGACAGTATTATTAAGGGTATTGAATAATGGAAATTGTTATTCTGATCCTTTTCAACAAACCAGAAATATTTATGTAATTTTCTGTACCTCAAAAAATCAATGGGCACATATGGATGGTGTACATTAAATGCATGTGTGTGCAATAGTAGCAGAATATAATGAATAGATAGAATAGCAATATTATGAAGGGTATTCATTGTTATTCTGATAAATATGAAATATGAAAAACAAACCAGAGATATATGTGTATATGCATATAATCAATCAAAGGTGAGAGCTGACCAATCACATTCCTTTTTGAAACCTTACAGGTGTGATTTAGTTCTATAGATCCTTGAATGTAAGGTTCTTTTCAAATGTATAAACTGGAAAAAATGAATCTACAATCCACCAATAGAGCTAATCTGCTGTGTGTTTTTTCTTGGTGCAGTGTCTGACCAGTGTTGCAGTGAGATTTATGCAACAAATACTCGATCCATGTTTGTCAATTCTGACATTTGCCACATGGATGCTTTGGCCTTTGTATCACATGTGTAAGGAAGGCATGGTATCAAACAGTGTAGACAGGCACAAGTGATCACAGTTCAAGGGTGTTTATTGTACTTCAATGAGTTGGTTGAATGCCTATCTAATACCAAATCTAAGGATGGGAGCAAGCTATGACCATCCAATAATAATAACACAGTCCTAGTTGAGTATCTGTCAAAAGAAAAGGGCCTATACTAATAAACCAATTGCCAATCCGTACTTCTAAATACAAAATGTGTGGGACAACAATGTAGGCAAAAGAAAAGTGTTCAAGAAATAATATGTCAGGATAGTTGAGCAGATGGCTTCCCTTCCCCATGTTTTCAGCACACGACAAGACGGCATGTTTGAGCTTCACACACACTCTGGCTTTGTGGCCATGAGGAAACAGTTCAAAGTGTAGGTATCAGCACCTTCTGCTAAAGTCTCTTTCTCAATGACTGTCTTCTATTGCAGGGGGCCTGACGTAACACACAAAAGTTCCTTTCTTATCAGGATTTTTACAGTTCACAGGTTAGCAATTGATCTCCCTCGTTCAGACTCGGACCACAGATCCAAATCGTTCGGGATCAGATCCCTTTAGCACAATGTTGACAAATGGTCTCCCTCATTCAGGCTGGGACCACGGATCCCCCTCATTCGGGCTCAGACCACTTTGTATCAAAATACGAAGACTTTGATTGTGCAATGGGTTTTACTTAAACTGTTGCAGGACCACTTCAATTCACAATAATTCTTATTCGTTATCTTTTACTTTCGTTTCAGCCACTTCTTCGTTGAATATCTTACAGAGACCTTTGATTGAGCACACTCGCAGTGCTGAACCACTCTGTAACGAATACTGCATCTTTTTTTCTACAGTGCTAACATCCATCAGCCGTTAGCCTGTCCTCACGTCTTTCATCACATGTGCTCAGCTATCTTTATTCTTACTCTTTGCATATAATGTTGCTGCTTGCAACCTCGACTTCAACACAGACCGGTCTAGCATTGGTTTCCCCAATTCACTGGCTGTGTTGATCTTTCTTTGATCTTCGAGCCAAGGGCGGTACCACGGCGGCTGCTGCTTCTCGCATACTTGATCAGCCGTACAGGAGGGCCCTGGGTATCTCCGCCACACAATACAGTATTCTTCTATCTTGTTTCTTGGCCTTATGCTCTGAAATCCGCAGGTGTCTAGAAAGTAACAGCTTTCCACCGGAATGGTCAATGGTATCTCCCTCCTTGTGCATCCTTCATGGTTTGGCATCTTTCGTCCCTCGTTCAGTTGCCGCCTCAAAACCGCTGTTCTTTCATGTGCTTGGCCTCGCTCAGAGTGTGCTCTCGTGCTCTGCCTTTTATCCGTGTGGGGAAGTTTAATGAAGTCACGTGTGAATGGTTACCACTAAATGCCTGACCTTGCCTGACCATAGTATTAGGACATGTCAGGTGCATTGCTCGGGTGTGAGTCTGTTTTCTCCCAGAGCAGGCTGTCCATTTGGAAATGTTCATGCAGGAAAAAGGGGAGCACATAGTTTTCATATATACTACTGGGTAGGATGGGGTAAAGATGTTGCATTGAAAGGAGGGATACCGCATCTCGCCATCAGGTCTCCCACTCACCAGAGATCCCTCACCCAGTTGATCCTCCCACGCTGGTCCACCCCCAGGGTCTGGATCCAAAGGCGATGGCTGTGCCCTTGCCACCTGTGAGAGAGACCCCGGGGACTAGCAGGTGAGACACCTTCTGGTTTCTCACGCATGCCACAAGGGAAGTTTATGCAATATACTACTCTGTTGCTGTTGCAATTCATCATTTGTTTTACGTTCCAGGTGTAATTGCCTATTTTAAAACGAGTCACTTTCCTGGTGTATTTTTATGCAGCACACACACCATAAGGGTGGTGGCCGACAAGGGCAACCAAGTTCGAAAGTGCTGCGTGTTTAACAATTTTAGTCTTACCATAACATTTAGAGTGGACTAATTGATCCAGTAAATTCTTGCCCCTTTTTAGGGAAAAAGGGTCTGTTCCCGTGTGATAGATGTAACTGTACCAATGAGTGATGTTTAGTAATTATCTTTTCGATTTTTGCTGTGTCAGTACTGTATATCATGACAGATACCCTTATATCGTTGGCTGTCATTTTGCCTTTAGGAACATGTTTGCGTTTTGTGGTATTCTGGAAGTGAGAAGGCAATAGCAAAGCACTATGCTGGCATCTAGACATGATCGGATAAAGAGCTGTGCAGGAGAGGCTTTGATTAATGTGGATTTACATGGTTCCACTGTGCACCAACAAGGTCAATGGCTGCATGCTATCTGGATGCATGAAAAACAGTCAAATAAGCAGGAACAGTTTCCTCAAAGGGAACCTGAGCAAGGTACTGGATAATAATGGAAAGTTAAGTGTAGAGACAGTCAATAAAAGAAATCACTAGCAGAACCGCAGGCACTAACCTCATGAAAGCAATTATGAAGCAAATAAAAGGAATCCTAGGTAGACTGATGCATTAGTTTAGCTCAAGAAACAACCAATTCACAGTTTAAAAGTTATCCATCCACATGGGATAGAGCAGTCCCCATCTTGTCTGCCTTGTGGTGTTCCTTCCCATTCCATAGAGAGTCTCCAGCCTCAGAATACAATCAACTCAGAGCTTACAGGAAAGGAATAAGAATGGTTTTGTAAATAGAAAAACTGAAAGAAATGTGATATTTAAGATCTTACTAAATCATTGAAAACCTGTTTTCTTTTGATATGTATGAAGATTCATGTACATTTGAAAGGTTGAAATATTTTTAACCAAATCAAATAAAGTACAATAAAAAAAGAGCTTAAATAGAATCCTGCAACAACAGAGGGCCCCCAGAACGGGATGAGTCTACAAAGGTAGATGAGCTGGAAGACAGACGGAGTCCTAGACTACTACAACAGAAGACACTGGAACTTTGGGAAGCAGCTTCAGAAGCAGCAGAACTATTGAGAAGTTAGGAGGAAGACATCTTGTTTAGAAACACACAGGCTCTCATGGCAAGTAGAAAAGGTGGTGGGAACAGAATTATCACCACTTTTACTACTCCATCAAATTAGAGGTGCCACTGGCAGAATTAGCCATGGCATTAGTTCCACCAGTGAAATTACAGCCATAAATAAAAAAGGTAATTCCAACATATTACAAGTGAAATGTTAAATGTTAAATGTATTTATACAGTGCACAGTCACCAACAGAATTGGTCCCCAGGTGCTCAGGCAGATCTGTAAACAAGAAGGTTGCATAGGTTAGTCGGGTGAAGAGGGACTAGGAAAGTGATCTAAGTGGTGTGCTGTTGGTGGCTTCAGTTCGTTTTTCACTGTGCGCTGAGCTTTGGTGTGGGTATCGAAATGATGTGAGACCTCGTTTGCTGTTGGTGTGGTTTATGTGTTGTTTGTTGTTGCGGTGTGGTGAAGTGCGTGCGGTTGGCTGAGCGAGAAGATGGTTGTGTGATTTTCGGGTGCATTAGGTATGCAGAAATTTGAGCTTAGGGTTAGTGGGTTATATGTCTTAGTTCTTAAAGATCTTGTTCTATGTATTCAGTTGTCTTGTATGTAAGCTTGATTTCCACTTTCCTTTCTTGTCCTTCTAATTGTTATGAGTGATGGTGCAGCGCTTTCCCCAGCTGTATTGTATTTGCACTTAGTGCAATGGGACGGGGTGTGTCCAGTCCCTTCTCTAGTATTGGTTTTGTAAGTTAGTAGTCACCTACTCCCTTCCTATCTATTTCCGTCGGTGGTCTAGTGGTGCTTGTGTAAATTGGCAGGGTGTTATTGATAAATGTTCCTTGTCCTTCCATCCCGATTTAGCTATGTTCCATCTATAGTTTTGTCCTATCATATCTGTCTCTCAGTCAGAGGCGTTACTAGGGGGGGGCTAAGGGGGGTATAGCCCCTGGTCTTTTGGTTGTAGCCCCGGATAGAATCTCAGGAGCTACAGCCAAAAGGCTAGCTAGCCCCCAGTCCCAATAGTTCCGACATTAGCGTAGCCCCAGGTCTTTTCCAGACCTAACAACACCCCTGCTCTCAGTTGATATGTTGGTATGTCGTAGAGTGTCTTCCTTAGATTCTGTTTATAGACAATAGTTTAGGGGAACCAGGATTGCTTTCTTTAATCATTATAGTTTCAGCTGTGTATGTGCCCTTGTAGATGTTTTAGTGTAAATACTTTTGACATACGTTTGAAATACTGCCAAAAATAGGCGCAATTTCTGCCAAAAATACAGTGTGGTTACCTCCACCTAAACCGCGGAGGTAAAAGCACCCAGGTGATGAAAATGAATCCAAAGGTGCCAGTAATTGGTGCCAAAATAGTGGTTAAGGCCCACACCTTCCCTAAACAAACTTCCAAGCAACATGCATCCACAACGAGACATGCACTAGAGCATCCACAACCTGCTACCCTTCATTGAGCTCCAGCAGAATGCAAGGCTAAGGCATGGGAGGATACAGGAACCACAAAAGTGGAGGAGATGTGTGTTGCAGAGACAGCCTATAACACATGTCCATCCATGCCCCAGGACACACACTGATGAATAATTACTCACACTGTATCGGGTGGACTGGCACACCATTGCAGACCTGCTGACCCTGATTAAGGCCGACGTTCAGAGCGCCATCACCATAAGAACTGCCATTTCACCCCTGCTGAAGCTGGTGTCCGTCCTCCACTTCTGAGTCATGGGCGAATTTCGCAACACTGTTGGGATGCTGCATGGCATGCCCCAGCCAAAATTCTCCAAAGTGCTAGGGTAGGTTTTGGATGTATGCATGAAGCATGCCCATCAGCAGATATATCTCCCTGTCCACCAGCTAGACCCAGGTGCATGTTGCAAAGGCATGTTCTACACCATCACCCAGTTTAGAAATGGCAAAGCAGCACTGGATTGCACGCACGTGGCATTAGCCCCTGACCCCCAGACAGTGGGGCTGGCATATCGGAAACAGAAACATCATTCTATGAACATTCAGATGATGTGATTGCAAATCTCACCATCAGCCATACTGCGCCCGATTTCCAGGTGCCACCCATGATGCCATGGTCCTGAAGAACAGCACCCTTCCAGCTTACATGTACACACATAGAGAATAGTGTACCAGGCTTTTGGTTAAGTAGTCAATCTGACAATGATGTGGCACTGAGACAAACATGGAAGCAAGTAGTATGAGAAAACTACAAGACCCATAATGCCCAGTCCAAGACACATGAAATAGGCCATGGCCCATTACTCACTTTCAACAGGCCACAGAGTGAACTGAGGAAACTATACAGGCTAACCTGCAATGCATGAAATCAGGCACACGATTCCTCTTATCAATCAAGGCCCCTGTCAAATCCAACAAGCCATTTCAAGCCGATGCATGAGGATAGGCCCGTAAATGATGTAGCACCATCGCCATATTATCACCTTCCGGGTTGATGCCCAAAGAGACTGAAACCCGTGAACAATATGGTAGGACACACTGCACTTTTCTGCTTGTGCCCATTGCAAGCCATTGCCCCCCCCTCCAGCGACACATCGGGTGGCATCCACACACCCATATGAGCACACAAAAGACACCAGCACATTAGGATTAGTAGTTTGACCATTTGTCTATTGGCTGCATCCTACAATTACCAGATAAACTCCATAGAAATCACAAACTTCCTAAGCAAACTGTTAGTAGAAATTTTTAAAAAATCAACAGAACCGAATAACTGTTTGGAAAGGATTATGTTGTCAGTTGCAGATCAGGACCCATCAAGTAAATCATCAGAAATATATGGACATTACATTAAATAATTTTTAGACAGAGTTGCTCCAATCAAAGCTAAGGTCATAAGAGACCTTTTTTACCACCCGGACTGGTTTTCTTCCGAATTAACTATTCTTAAACAATCAAAAAGACAGGCTGAACGAACCTGGGAGAAAAATAAGACAGAGGTAAATAAAAGGGGATGGACATTGATTCAAAAAGAATATAAATACAAAATCTTTGAGACAAAGAAAAGTATCTATAATGAGTATTTCACCAATACAGAGAATGATACAAGAACACTCTTTGATATTTTTAAGAAATGGGACAAGCCCAATGCTCTAGAACGACTTTTTGTGCCGGACTACGATGACCGTACCAGAGATCATCAGGCATTCATCGATAAAATGATGTCTGCACATAATAGAATCAGACAAGGCATATAGAAGAACTTACTGAAGAAGAGGACACAGGAAGAAATAAGTTGAATGGAAGCAATCAAGAACTTTTTAAGTCTGAATCTATATCGATTATAGAATACATTTTCGGCACCTTGCCTTTCCCTTTGCCTCCTGATTGAATTTTTAAAGATGGCCCCCGCTGAAAGTCCCATTTGCACCAAGACGAATTTCCCTCTGCGCTAATCTGCCGGCCGAATACAGTTTGCCAGAGTTACTGTTCAGTAAATCCACCAATTTTACAGCAGTAACTGTAATTCTGCTGAAAATTGGCAGAATTACTGCTGTCCTTCATTTTTTGGCATTTATTCCACCTGAAGGAATTACTGTCACTACCGAAGGTTGGTGCATGTACCCGTAGACTCCTGATATGGTAGTAATTCCCCCAAACCACTCGGCAGTAACAGGAACTCTGTCAGGCGGAATTAGCACTGGATTTACCACCCTACTGGTAACGAGGGCCACATTGTTGACAGGAACACATGTAAGTGGGAAAGATTTAAATGTGGGAGTCATTGCAGCAACCAGTATGGGGACCACTGGCTTTAATATTCCAAGCCTAGACAATGCAAATAGTGATGTTTTTACAGGAAAGGAACTCCATCTCTAAGAGGTTTGGGATTAGACTGCTGCTTCGTTGCTCAATGCCTTGAAACTTTAGAAGGTGAGGAATGTCACAGAAAGCAAGGAGGGGAGATGTGTGGATGTTCAGCCATTAGCTAGCGGAATCAGAATAACTAGTAGCTGTAGATTCTTGACTTTGCATCAGTGATTAACATAATCACATATCTCTCTGGTTGAGATTTTACTCGTGAGGGAGAGTCACGTGCAATAAGATGTGCATGATAACCAACAAATAATACATTTCTCCAAGTAGAGTTAGAAAGTGAAGCAAAGAAAGACAGAGAAAGAGGGAAAGAGAGAGACAGCAAAAGAGATCAGCAATGGATCTTTATGGGACAGGAAATTATGAAGAGGGACCTCTGGGACGTAATATCAAAGGGGCAGCCAACAAGTAGCCCACAGATTTTGGAAAAGTCATACTTTCGGATTTACCCTGCAGGGATTTATTCGTGTGTGTACACCAATTGCTTTCACAGGGAGGTGGCTATGTAGCTATAGGTTTTATGAAATGCTTGGATAAATACCAGAGAAACAAAATGTTATCAAAGGAATGGGATACCGCCAGGTTTAGTATAATGAAAAGTACTTAGGTGCATTACCAACCAAGACAGAAACGAGGAGAATGTGTGTGGGTGGTATTACACAACAGCTATATTGCACAACATGTTTCATAAGGGCCCTGGGCAAGGTGGAGAGGGTCATTCATTTGTATGGGATGATCTTCACATATGGTGGTGATATCCAAAGTTGAAGCCATATAGGAAAGAATATTGGGGCAATCAGACAAGTTTTAGGATATCCAACTCCAGAAGACCCCATATTTGTAATTTTGGCAAAAAGAGATCCAAGTCTGGAAGGAATGTTTAAATCATATAGGAAATTGATTTGACATCTCTTGCTGGGAGCCAACCTTCCGATTGCAACAACTCGGAACAGTAATGATTCTCCTGATTGCAATGTGTGGATTTGTAGACTGGGAATTTTATCCCGATGCTCTGTCTGTGGATTCTTCAAATGTTATTCTTACCTGAAAACCGGTTCTAGACTATCTATTTGACACCAAAACAAAGCTACTTTGCCTAAGGAGACTCAATGTATGATCTATTAATCTGCATGTTAATTGTGAAGTGTTCTATGGATGGTTTTGTGGGGAATTTAGTGCCTTTATGGGAAGGAAGCGGGAGAGGGTTTTTTCTTGGACATGGGAAGTGAACAGTGAAGGGTACTGTTTGTTATTGGGGGGTTATTTAATATTTTTGAAGTTTTGATCATTCATGAGTGGAAACTCAATAAAAAGATCCTTAAAGAAAGAAAGAATAAAAGAAAGTAGGCACGAGTGAAAAAAGAAGGAAGGAAAGAAATTATAAGGAAATAAACAATGAAGAGTGAAGATTTCCACAAAGTAAATAGCCATGAAGTAATTTATTTAATTGAAATGACATGAAACCGATGTAAAAAAGAAAGAAGGAAGAACAGGAGGACCGCAGCAATGAAAGAAGAAAAAAAGGGAGGAAATTAGGTTTGAAAGAATAGCAGAGAAGGAAGTTAAGGACAGGAAGAATGGGAAGAAGGAAGGAGCACACATGTAGGTAGCTTCTTTTGTTTGATTTATATTGTGTGTTGCTGTGCCATGAAGGTGTGTAGGATATGGTATGTGAGTGCCTGCCGGCCACCTGTATTGAACCTGAAGACTGGGAAAACAATGATGGTCAGGAACAAACTCCAGGGACCATGTGTAACTGTAAACAAGTAGATAAAGCAGAACATCCCATTTTATGAAAGAATAAAGGCAAACCATAACTGGTATTTTTTGCAATTAAAACTTTATTAATTAAACTGCATGTGCGCTTCTTACCTTTCCTTTGGGTTATCAGATACCAACAAGGATGGTATGCCCTATATATCCTTTCACATTAGTCTATCTATAGAGTCTTCTCACACAATAAATAGGGCCATAACCAAACAATGGGCCTCATTACGAGGAAGGAGGTAACCATGCCGCTTTTTGCAGCATGGCTACCTCCCTTCCGGGTACCGGGTCCGGGTTCCCTGAATGGGGAAGTACCGGGCCATTCCAACCTCGGAGGGCCCGGTATTTCCCCATTCAGGGAACCCGGACCCGGTGCATCCCCATTCCCATGTGAGCCCCCATAGGGCTCAATGGGAATGGGGAGCATGCTAACAACGGGCCCGTTAATGACGGGTCAGTTGTTAGCATACTGGGCTTCTCGCGGGACACACTAAGATGCCGGTAAAACCAGGCGTCCTTAGCGGGTCCGGCGAGCAGACCTCGTAATAGGGTGGTAAGGGTTTAATGGCTCCGGCACCTTTACGGGTGCCGTTAACCCCTTGCCGCCCTCCTCGTAATGAGGCCCAATATGTCAGTAATGAGCAATAAATAGCAAATTAATATTACAGAAGATTGATGTAAATTATATGCGAAAGAGGTCAATGGACCAAGAAGGGAGAGCTCCTTTCCCCCTAAGCGTGCCTAATCCGAATAAAACAAACCATCCCTGAATTAATAAAAATAAGCTCCAACAGGCAGATGCATCTCTTGCTCTTGTTCTTTCTTTCCTTCTTTTACCCTTATTTGTTCTGGTTTTCTTCTGTTCTTCCTTGCCTTCCTTTCTTCTTTCTTTATTTCCTTCCTTGTTTCTTTCTTTCTTTACAAATGTTGCCATAAAATGCCCATGTACTCATTCTATGTGCAAGGTTTTGACATCACAAACTGAGGTACAAACGCAGTTGTTGCTATCGTCAGGCAAGGTAAATACATCACATAAAAGAGAGTGGTAGAGGAGCTATTTCTTTTGTGCAGCCCAAGCAGCCATCCTCACGGGCCCCTCCCCTCACCCTTTGGAAAGGTGTGGGTGGGGTGGAAGGTGGCACTTGCAGGTGTGCAGGTGAGATAACATGGATCCATTGTGTACAGACAACATGCTGTTGGGGATTTTTGATACGCTTTAAAATTGAATAGATGCGACAAGCAAATCTAATGCTCCCCCCCTGCAATTCCGGGAAAAGAACAGACAGTGAGGTGTTCAAAAATTGAAATGTATTTAAAAGAATGGTTAATATTTTAAGACAACAAGGTCTCTAGCTTTACTATGGAGCCCTCTACACTGTGGCATGGATGTAATTATATGAAACAACATTTTGCCTGCCTATATGAATCCCACTATAAGTCCACAAAGGCACTCATTTTCAATCATAACAATCTCCATATAAATATGCTATATTCTAGTAGACACTATACCTAATGACATTTCTCATTGATCTCTTTTCTGAACATCACTAAGGTCTAAGTAAAATGTTCTACACAATGCAAATATGGTTAAACATTTGATTTTCTGCAGCATCAAGATAAGTATGGCACTGGTGAAAAATGATATCAATAAACAAAATATAGGTATGCATAAATTCCCCTGTGCAGGTGTAAGATAGTAAATATATATGAACCAAGTAGAGGCCACTTGACATATATGCAAGGACCGGCTAACAAAGGGCTATGTGTTAAGCCTTTTAGATGTAAAAAGTGACTTGTTTGCATTGGCTCACGTAAGTTTGCATTCACAAATACTGTCCTCTGGAATCTACATGTTCTATTCTGAACCCTGCATGTATCCTTTGTTTGCTGAATGTGTGGGAGCAGATTTCTGTATTTGTGTGAAGGTGGCTTTCACTAAACATGAATATGTGTGTGTATGGCTTGCCTTGCACATGAATGGATGCCTTTGTATCCAGAAACATGCAGTTTTAAAAGGGGCTGCATGTAAGGCTTTGTCTCCTTATATTTCAGGGCTGGAGATGTACTATTCTCCAGTAACAGATATTTTGTTGACAATTCTATTCCCCTCACTACACTTGACTCTGCCTAGGCGTTGAGCGCATCGAGACTGCCCATGTGTGGTAGCGGTGCACAGTATAAATCAACATAACATAACATTGGCAGATAGTAGAATGCACAGGTCTTGATAAATAGAATTAATTCTTTCAGCATACATTTTGTCATGAAAACATCGTGTCTATACTATGGGCTGCGCCGGTGGCATTAACTGTATGATATCATCAATTACCAAGTACCGGCTGGTCATCCCTCTAGGAGCTGGACTGGCTTCCTTTTCTCTATGAATAAATCTTCCCTTTGGATAAATCAGTCCTTTTGTTCACCAGTCTGCAGTTTATTTAATCCCCCCGTCTCTTCCTCTGTCAATATTCCATAATCCAGACTTCTGTCCTTCTGGCCTTCTATCCTATGTGTATGATATTATTATAGGCCTTTACACCATTCATCTGACCAAAAAGGAGGGTGCTGCTGCTCTTCATGACAAAAAGCTCATTTTGTTTTTATGCACTTACTTCTGACTCATTGGTGCTACACATCGAGGTGAACATTTTGAGATCCCGAAGTATTGATTTCTGATCATTTTTGACAAGTATATATTTTTTTGCCATTTTTAAACCATTTTCAAAATGACAACATATTATTCTGTTTCAAGGTTCTGATAGCACTTTCTTTTATCTACAACATATCAAAAGCCCGGATACATTTAGAGATTTCCTGATGATGCAAGGCTAAATTTCATTTTTGCACATCGAATGCAATTTGTTCAAGTGAATACATTGAGATTTCTTTGGTGTACACTTGAAGCAGTTACTCACGA
Source organism: Ambystoma mexicanum (assembly GCF_040938575.1). Taxonomy (NCBI): domain Eukaryota; kingdom Metazoa; phylum Chordata; class Amphibia; order Caudata; family Ambystomatidae; genus Ambystoma; species Ambystoma mexicanum. The sequence goes on along the minus strand of NC_090936.1, from coordinate 849,102,368 downwards.
GGGCAGAAAGGCACAGCGCTGAAGGGGTCCCTTCTATGTTACCATTTTTCAAAAGAAAAATGTCTTGTTTGTGCACACCATCAATGACATTTAACTTTAACTAATCAAACTCAGATGCCTAATGCTGTGCATCTGAATGCCTGTGATGTTCTCTGCTGACCTCTCCTTACTAACAGATTCGGTCCAGTAGTTTATGTGAAGTAACACATGTGACATCCATTTGAAAGCAAGGGCTGGTGACATTAGTCATATGTTGTTTACATACTCTGATAGCCTGCGTTGAATACAATGGAAGGGTATCTCAGATTATGTTGAAAAGCCAAATGGCTTGACTATATTATGTAATTATTTTTTTCTTTTCCAGTTTCAACTGGACTGGAGACCCAGAACTCTTCTGTATGCCTGAAAATGTGAATAGAACTTAAAATGCAATTTGATTCTGTTTATTTCACTCTAGCTCTTTTGGATTTAATTTCTTCATTTTTGAATGTGGTCCTATCTTTTCAATGTATATCACACAGCCAGATAAAATTCAACAGTATTTCCATTCCTATGCGTGAGTTTTAAACAATATAATCTGAATTAATTGCTAACATGGCAGAATTAAGGAACACGTTATATTTTCTCACATTAAGTGGAATACAAGTTTTGCGTATGCTACTCTCATTGGAAAGACACATGAAGAAATCCAATTATAAACATTTGATTAAATGGCTTGCATTATTCCCTGCAAAGTAACTGCTTTAATTCTGGGCCTCATTTTTAAATATAGACTGGTTAATTCTTGGAAATCAATAGGCAGTTCAGTTCAAACTTTACTTTTCTGGGGGGGGGGGCTCAAGACCGCCAGCAAGATGGCTACAGGTCTGTGAGGCTGCATGCTGGCTCACCTCTGCAATGTATAAATAACCCTCTTCGACCCCCGGCGAGCAGTAGAAAAGTCGATTAACAGAAGCAGGACCATATTGGGTCCACACATGGCAAGTTACAGCCGCCTACAAGCCTGCCAGCATCTTTGTCAATGCTGCTGGCGAGTGGGGCCTGAGAAAGGCGCGAACAAACAACCCAAAGCTGAGCAGGGCGGACTCTGCACTCAGCCGACGCTCCCTCAGGGATGCAGCACGAGCCACACCTGCCGAGGTACCTCCAACACCCCGCCACAGCACCAGCCCACAAGTAGAGGGAGCAACCAACTCTCCCACACTGCAGCCCACGCAGAGCACCCGATGCGGGGAATCCGGCATCTACACAACAGCAAACAGGGAGGTCCTCCTGTCTGCCATGGCTCGGGGCCGAGCCCACCCTCGCAGGAGTCGCAGCCCAGCAGCCATGCCGCAGTGAAGCTACGCCAAGCGGAGCAGGTGAGGAGTTGCGCATTGAGATGGATTCGGGGTGGCAGTGGATCACTCTCCTGGCTGGGTGCGGATCCCGGACCTACCAAAGCCCCCCATCCCGCCACATCCCACTAGCTCCACGCAACAGCTGCTGGTGGCCAGCCACTCAACCAGTCTTACGCGCAGTATTACTCAGCAGCCTGCCTGACACACACAGAGCGCAATTCAACAGGCAGCGCATAGAGGGACAAACATCCATGGGCGCACAGCCCGGAGACTCCCAAAAGCAGTCTAGCGGGCTGGCCCACACATAACCACCACGGCCACGTGGGCCACAAGCAATCCAGGAGCAGTGCGGCTATTGCCTCCGGCTGGTGGTCAGATCCAGGGGGCCAAACCATAGTAGCACAGGCACTCCCTGCTGGAGACACACATCAGCGGAGATGGGCTCTATCTTCTCAGTGCCCTCAAACATCCGCCTGCCACCACCTGGGGGAGACCGACCTGCCCTAATGCCGCCCAGTCCCTAACACCAAACAACAAGCACATGAACAGCCCTCAACCACAGCATCCTGGGACCAAAGATCCTACACGCTCCCAGGGTTTGTGGTCACATAGTGGAGGTGCAAGTTAACTGAGGCCCCGGTCAGGCCACAGTGGCCTCACCCCCGGCGAGGACCAAGACGACTACACACCAGGGCCCCAAAGCTGCTAAGTTCACGCAGAGCCGACCAATAGCCGGGACGGCTGACCTTGCTGCACTGGCTGCCCCCACTGGACAGCGGGCACCCGGGAAGCCCCATCACATCATAGGCCCACAACACAGCAGGAGATTTGGCTCATAACATGTATGCGGGGCAGAAGAACCGGCGAAGCACCCTCCATACCGCAATCCCGCCCTAACTGGCTTCCGCCGCAGTTCAGACCACAAAGGCCACCACCGACTCGCAAGGACTGGGGGGCTATGATAAAGGAACGGACGGGAAACAACCAGGGTCTGAAGAAGATACAACCACCTCACAGCCAAACCCTGACGCACTGCCAGGCGTAAGACAACCCTCGATGTCCAGGCACAACTCCAAGCCATCCTAGCGGAAATGAAGCTCATCGCCCAGAGAACACAGGAGACCAGTACCACGGTAGAAGATATAAAACGGGATTTGCAGGACATTCAAGCAAGGCTCACAATACAAGCGGAAAGGACGACTGATAATGAACAATGTATCAGCTCCCTCGAGGACAACCAAGAATCGACGACCACCGCGCTGGATGGAGTCATCAAAGTAGTCCAGCGCCTGCGCGCAAAAATGGAAGACCAAGAAAATCTATCCAGATGCAACAATCTTAGGATGATCAGACTCCCGGAGAATGCTGTGGGATCAGACTTAGAGTCCTTCATGTATAACTTCTTACAAGACGTTCTTCACATTGAAAACCCCAGGGAGTTTACGATAGAAAGAATCCACTATGCACACATCCCCAAGCCGGCGGCTGGCGAAAGCCCTAGACCAATAACATTCAGACTCTTAAACTTCCAACTCAAAGTGGCGATTCTAAAGGCTTACAGAGCAGTGGGGCAGGTGAACATTGATGGAGTCCCCATACGGCTCTTCAATGACTTGAGGTGAGTCACCTGAGGAGGGGCTTCAAACCCCCTGTTTGAAGCACTGATGAGCCACAAGTTGAGACATTATCTGAAGTTCCCAGCGGCCCGGTGTGTTCAGGTCGACCGGCAATGGCATACTTACGATGACCCGGAGGAGGCCTGGCGATTCCTGCAATGCCAGAATTTAGTCTCCACAGAATACCCACGAGAATCTGACCCGGTGGCGCTGGCATCGCACGTGACGACCTCATCCGAGATTTGCACGCCTCGGAACAGCAACAGATGTCAAAGAATGAGACGGGGCCTGAAAAGGACAGGACAGGGGATGCCGGGAACCCAATACTTGAGCCATCACACCCAAGGCATCCAGTGAAATTATAAGATTCCAAAGGCCCCCACGGCCATGAACGCTGAGTTGGGCCCTGTTCACATCCATCTACGCTAGAAACATGCCACCTGCTTCGATCCTCAATACATGATCACGGTTTTTCCACTGGTCCCGGTGGGGGGGACACCGCAATCCACCTCCATGGCAGAGGCCTTGGGCCTGCGTGGTCTGCGAGGCATTTGGCTCTCAACCCCCCATTACCACCCTTGGGATGAACTCCCCCTCACTGACATCACAGACGGCCTCAGACCCAAGCAACAACCAAACCAGCTACAGCGTTGATCAGATCACAAGGATCAGGCACCCTGGCCGCCCTGCGCGATTTCGAACATCAGATAGAGGGGTCTTCGTCATGCATGGCAACGAGCACAGATTTGTTAATTCGCGCCCAACACCACCATGCATGGGTTTTCAGGCGTAGTATTGGACGTGGTCTCCCCATGCCCAATGTTATAAGAGAGACGGTTCTCTCGACTGTTTCAGTTAATGTTTATTGTTTAGTATGTACCAGGGAAACAAAAAGCGCAAATGATAGCCAGGAGACGGATGTAGACAACTCCACAGGGACTAATCTCTTGGGGTGAATACTAGGCTTGAATTACACTCAGAGGGTCGACAGGGTGAAGAGCACTGGGTCTGACAGATGGCTAAGGTCACACCGATAACTCTAAATGTGCAGAAGCTGGGACATCCCATCAAGCGCAGACATGTACTGAATCACCTCAGGGACCTCCAAGCAGACATAATCTTTCTCCAGGAGACTCACCTCAACAATGTTCGAATCCAAGAAACTTGAGAGAGGCTGGGTAGGGGTGACGGCAAACGCCCCATGCCGGGGCCCACAAGGGGTGTCTATACTGGTTCACAGACGCGTGCCCCTCCTAATTCAAAACACTATCTCTGATAAAGAGGGGAGATACATCCTGGTACAGGGCATGCTGCATCAACACCCAATCACGCTCCTCAATCTGTATGCTCCAATATCCGACACTCCCTGCTTCTTCACACATACCTTTGCTGAATGCGTGCCCTATATGAGACGAATCACACTAGTTGGGGGAGATCTGAATGTAGCCCTCGACCCTGACCTAGATAGGCAAACCCCAGGCCTGCCTGTCGCCAATAGAACTAGAAAATTGGCCGCCCTCACTTCCCTGCTCATAGACTTACGCCTAGAAGATATATGGAGACAAAAACACGGTCGCCGCAAAGACTTCACCTTCTACTCATTTAGACACCAGAGCTATTCTCTCCAACCATGTACCGTTCAAAATCAGGCTAACTGTGCATGCCGCACCACAAAGGCTCCCTCATTGGCAGCGTAATCTGAGGGCCTTGACGTACCCCGACTATGTGGAACATCTCAGGGGGAAAATGACAGCGTTCTGGGACATCAACCTCAGCCCCTCCCACACACTCCTCCAATGCTGGGATGCATGTAAGGCCTTCATGAGAGGCCAATGTATCTCCAGGTGGGCACACAAGCTGAAGCAATGGTGCGCTCAAGGAGAGCAGCTAACACACACCTTGCGAACTCTAGAAAGACAGCACAAAACATCACCAGACTAACAAACTCTCATACAACTACGAAAAACATGCGCTGACATCAAAGAGGTCACAACCACCAGAGTTCAAAAATCATACATCAGCTGGACCCAAAAATATTACCTAGACAACAACAGACCCCTGCGCCTTATGGCACTGGCCCTAAAACAAGGGCAAGCGGCCACGACAATCACTATAGTACGAAATGGGGAAGGGAATCCAATCATCAGGGAGGGGGCATAAACGCCAGATTTGTGGAGTTCTACTCACACCTCGACGCAAAAGCAGAAACACTTCCCCCACAGGCAATGCAAGGATTTTTGAATGCCATCAAACTCCCTAAAATCACCCAGGCCCAATATGAGGCGCTAAACACTCCCTTGACAGTGGCTGATGTCTGGCGGGCAATCCAAGCTCTAAATCCGGGAAAGGTCTCGGGCCCCGACGGGATCCCGATAGACATGTATAGAGTCCTCGCCGACGACTTAGCCCCAAAACTTCATTCAGTGTATACGGAGGCAGCCGCAGGCAGCCGCCTACCAAAGTCAATGTTGACCACTAACATAGTGGTCCACAAAAAGGGGAGACCTAACGTTGAATGCGGGTCATACCAGGCCAAGATCCTGGCAAAATGCCTGGCTCAGAAACTTGAGACATGCTGCCAGATCTGTTCCACGCTGACCAGACAGGATTAATTCACAAACGGCACTCAGGAGACAACGTGCGCAGAGTTTTAAATGTCATAGCGGAGAAACCGTAACAGGGGGACTCGATCCTCCCAATAGACACAGAGAAGGCCTTTGATAAAGTCCAGTGGGACTTTATGTTCCTCGCTCTCGCTGACTTCAGTCTTCCTCCATCTCTGATAAACATGGTCCACCTGTTATACTCAGACCCCGAGGTGACAGTGACCACCAATGGCCAGACATCAACCCCCTTTGCTCTGTATTCTGACACTCGCCAAGGCTGCCAGCTATCGCCCCTCCTGTATTACCTGCAAATTGAACCGGTGGCCACGCTCTTGCGATCAGATCCCTTATGGCAGGGGCTGTGGAGGGGAGGCATGGAGCACTGAGTCTCCCTCTATGCCGATGACCTCCTACTATACATAGGGGACACCCACACATCCCTCCCCAGGGTGCGCTCCCTCCTACAACAATATTGTCCGATGGCCAGCTACCGCGTCAACTGGGCCAAGTCGAAAATCTTGATACTCCTACTTGATGTCCCCTGGGATCTGGGGGGGTCGCACTATTCAGACTGCAGACAGGTCATATTAAATATCTAGGTGTCAATATCAGCACACAACTAAAGACCTATGAGATCTGAACTACCCACACACAATCGAGCAGATCCGATCTGACCTTGCCAAATGGGACACACTTCCACTATCCATGACTGGTAGAATCAACGCAATCAAAATGAACTCGATCCCCAAACTTATCTACTTGGAAATGATGCTACCCTGCACCCCCAACCCGAAGATGTACAAAACAATAGAGGCCGCCTTTTTGAAGTTCATCTGGTGGGGAAAAAAGGCGCGCATCTGATCTGGGATTCTTACTGCTTCCAAAAAAGATGGCGGCCTAGCGCTACCGTCCTGGAGGAGTTATTAAATGGCAGCCCAGATTTGTTGGGCCAAGCGCTGGCTGAATCCGGGTGATGAATCCAGCTGGAGGGTGATGGAACTGACACTGATGGCCCCCTCCTCCCCATTAGATGCCCTAACCACTCCCCCCGGGAAACTAACGCAACGGCTTAGAGTGCACCCTGTAGTGGGACCAACGGTAGCACAGTGGCACAGGCTTTGGGCCCAACAGGGCATAGACACCAAAGCAGCACCCACATGGATGTCAATTAAAGGCCTCCTCGCTCTAGAGCGAATACCACTACACCCGCTACAGAATACCTTATGGGAACAAATCAAAATACAGGACGTATGCGATGGCCCGACAATACAAACTCTTTCTGAGGCCGCTGACACTCTACCCCTACAAAGAGGACACTGGTTGCAGTACGGCACAATCTGCGCCGCCCTATCTCGGCACACAACCGGCCACCTGCGAACTAGAACTCGAGTGCCAGACAAACACACACCCGTGACTCCGAGCCTTCTACACCATGGCCATCCCAAGTAACGTGGGGAGGAACCGCACCTTAGCGGAAGCATGGTCACAAGACCTGAAGACCCTGATTGAGACCGGAGACATATATCAGATCTTTGCAGCCGTCCCACGGATATCAAAGAATCTAAAAACAGGGAAATTCAGTTCAAAATTGTCCAACGTATGTACTACACTCCATCAAAAATGTATAAAATGGGTCTGACAACCTCCCCCCATTGCTGGCATGGCTGTGGAGAGACGGCACTATCGACCATATGCTCTGGTATTGCCCTACAGTGATACTCTACTGGAAAATGGTATACAGGCTGGACCTCCCACATCCCAGATACAAACATTCCATAAACCCCTTAAGAGCTGTTATTTGGGGTCAACCACAAGGAATGGCACTCGGACCACCTAGCATGAAAAGCCCTGAGTGTATGCATATTCACTGCACGCATACTCCTGATGATGAACTGGAAGGATGCAACACCACCCACTGAAACCCACGTAACCACCTTTCTGACAAAAATAGGCTCCCTGGAGCACAGTCCTCTAAAAAGAATGAACCCGGCCAGGGCCGAACAGACATGCAAATACTGGAATCTCTTTGCCCCCCCCCCCGAGAGGCGCCACTATGGGTGTGATTAATATCGCCACCACAACAAGCCTCAACCCTGGACATGCTGGACACGTTACCCCGGACAATTCCGCCAACCCCTAATGCTCTTTAGACCCAGCACAGCACGACCACCTGCCCTTCAGCTAATATAGAATTGGTACCCCTCCCGATATCTACCCAGTCACACACACATCACTTCAGCTTAGTTTTATCTTGTTTCTCATAGATGCAGTACAGGTAGGGTTTTTCAAAAGTTGGGGTTTAGGGGGACCGAGGGGGGGGAGGTGGGTAAGGGACTCAACCAGGGTTTTTTCACTTGCACTCAGCTCCGTTCCAAGCTGGGTTTTGGCTCAATGAGAGACAACAGACTTCCACCTATGGTGTACGGGGGCTAGGTCAGCCCCGGGGTTAGGTCCCGGTTCAAGGCAGTGTTTTATTGCTATACATTTGATGTGTTTAAGATGTTATTTACTATATACAAAAAAAACTTTACTTTTCTCTTTGCTCAAAGTTGCATTTCAAACGCACACAACCTGCGCTTAATGTTTTGGGACCCAACACACAAAATGGATATGCTTTGTGTTGTCGTGGACCTTTAGCTCTGCCTCTCTACCGAAATTAGACCCACCTCTAAAATTAGTAAGTGTGCCCTGGTCTCCCTGAACCACACAAAGAACACATATTATATACAGTTAGCAATCGTTAATACACTCCTCCAGATACTGTTACAGAGGCATCCCCCAAACATGATTGGTTGCGCTGTACAGAGAAATCTAAAACCCACACAATACATTGGACACAGACATTATAACACAATTCCCTAAAACGTATAATTACATGGTTTCCATTTTCAACACACCGCTTCCCAAAAACCTCTCCATATTTGGTGGCAGCCTTGCCTCTTAGTTACAAAATAACAGAATTCCTATTAATGACGCACACAGACCTGCCATAAAAATATCTAAGTACATGAAGATGGGAGAAAGACACATAGATTCCCTTTGACCTATTCGTGTTTGCTAACCGCATTGCCCAAACCTGTCCGGTGTCCGATGTATATGACTATTGACCCTTCCTGTTCACATGAGTTCCACCCACTCTCTGACAACACAATCGCTCTCCTGAAATGTATTACAACTGATCTCTGTAAGTGTCCTGGGTGAAGCCATCTGTTCAAATAACCCTGCGGGTTTCATAAATTCTATCCCTTACAACAATTAACTCTCCTGTTTACCAGAGATCATAGCTTCCCTTTGACCTCCAGCACTTGCCATCTATAAACTGACCGCAACCACCCTGTTGACCAGCTTATGGAACCTGTTCCCTGACTGCTGACAGGCCTTTGCCATGATTGCAAAAACACCCTTTGATACATAGAGCAACCACACCTCATATATTTAATATCTTGTATTAAATTCAAAAAATACTTCCCATACATGTATACCATCAATTGTGCATTTTATACCTACTATGATCTCCTCTCATGACCGCCATTCATACAGCTAAACTCCATGTGCACATATTGATCGCCTGCTTCACCTGAGTGTAGAGGGGCCCTCCGTGTCACAATGTTTCATCGTTATGTTTCTGCTTGCATGCAAATCTACAAATGTATCACCTCTACACAAAATAATACAAAGTAACCTAAATGTAACAGTTATCCCATTTACCATAAGCATTGTAATATTTATAGCAATTTGCGAAAGTGACAGCATAAATGACGATGATGATGTGTCCACCCTCCAGTCAGTGGTATGGTGTGCAAAGTTTGAACTTTTCCAATTTCCCAACATTTGCCATGAAGGCCTTCTCATTTTATGCATTTTAGGCCTGGATTTTATTATCTATAAAATATGCTACAATACAGGTGCAGAGTAGGGAGGAATTTGGAGTTCCTGTTTTCTCCCTGTCCTTCCCAACTCCTCAGCCCACTGGCAAGGTAGTCAGCTGAGGAGCAGGAACACTGCACCTTTCTCCTTTTCTTTTCCACTGTCAGTTTGCAGCCTCCAGTTCGAGCAAGGTGGCAGGGGGCTTGATCATTGCAGCTCTCACTTTTGTTGACTGACATCCCTGGAAGGCCTTTTTATTGCTCTTTCATTGCCCTGTTTGTATATCTAGCAGTAAGAGAAATGTTCTGATCTATGCAGGAAAACTAGACTACAAACTGGTCTACTGCTCATTGTTTCCATGAAGAGGAGATTGTACTCCGTTCTTGCCTTATCCTAAAATTATGGAATGTGAAGACAGACTATATGCTACATCTGTCACCATAGAAAGGAACATTAAAGACTAATACGTGGTCTAGTGATCCTGTGGGGGTAACTGAGGTCACAGCATAGGGACATTCAAAATAACCATATGTGAATCATCAGCTGCATACCACAATTCTCATACTTCTTGAGCATTAGCATTGGGCACTTTTGGGTAAGACTGAAGCTCCACCCAGGACGATAAAAACTAGAAAATACCCTTTGAAATGTTTTATATGGTCTAAGCCATCATGACAGGCCTAAAATAACTTGTTGTTTATTAGTTTACGTTGGCTTTAACTTTATTTGTATAGCACCTTGGTGCTTGACATACATACATTAAACCCTAATCACATCATAGAAAGGAAAAGCAGTCAAGTAAAAGCAGGATTATCCATAGATATTCAGGGAAATAGAAAGTATTGAGCTGCTTTCTCAAGGACTGATTGTCTTCTGTCTTGAGAGATACTGGTAGCTAATTCCATAGATTGACTGTTTGGGCAGAGAAAGATGCCCCCCTCCCCTTGCCTCCCAGTACTAATCGAAACTTCAGAGACACTAGCAAGATAGGCTTTGCTGAACGGAGGCAACAATGTAGAACATATTTTTGAAACTTTTTTTATGAGTAAGTCAGGGCCTTGTGATGCAGGGAATTAGGAACTAAAAAACGGGCTTTGAATTCTTTCAGCAACTTGAAGCCAGTGCAATTTTTGAAGAGCAGCTTTGGTGTGGCCTTTTTGGAAAGTTTTGATAACATTCTGGCTAGTGAATTCTGAATCCTCTGAAGTCTTACAAGGGAACATTTGGAAAATACACAAACATTAAATTGCAGTCATCAAGTTTGGATGTTACAAAGGTATTTGTTAACTGAACTTGATGGCTAAAGGGATATAAAAGCAGGCGTTTCCTGAGTTGGGGAATTTCACTGAAAGACCACCTTTTTTACCTGAAGTGCAAGGGAAATGTGCCTATCAATGATACCTAGATTGCCTACTATATGGCCTAGGTTTGGGGGCAATTCAAGAACATTGGACCAACACCTTGGAGTCCAGTCAGACAAATGAGAACCACATATAAGGAATTTACTTTTGCTAGCATTTCATTTAAGTTGATTACAATCTATCCAGCTAATGGTGGCCAGACCTGTATAGAAAGATGAATCATATGATGAGAACAGCCCATCTAAATGCAGTATGATGTGGGTGCTGTCAGCATATGATTAAACATATGTAACAAAATAATTCATGGAGATGTTTGGGTGCAGTTGAAGTTAATTAACTAACAGTAGGGAAATGGCAGCTCCTTGAGGAAAACCACAGAAAATCTTCAGAAAGGAAGGTTCAAAAGAATCCACAGCCACTGGTTGTGATCTGTTCTAAAGAATGTTTTTATCCAGGATAGAACTTGACCGGGGAAGCCAGATCATAGCATTTCATCCAAGAGGATGTTGTGGCTGACGATGTCGAAGGAAGTGGAGAGATCTAATAATACCAATGTATCAACACTGCCACTATCAACCATCCTCCTAATTCCATCCACTATTCAAGTGAACACTTCAGTAATGTATCCAGCAAAGAAGCCAGCCTGCCTGTCATCAAGAATAGTAGCATATGTCAGTGTTTTGCCAGTTGTAGTGTGATTTTAACGACTGTGTAAAACATAAGCAGAAAAGCAGAACAAACACATATACTCTAGCATTTGCATGTACTCTTTAGGTGTGTAGCAACATGACATCTTGTGTACAAACATTGTATGTTAACTATGCCATGTGTGCTGACGGGGGGAGGATGCTGCAGGGAAACAATGTCTGTTTTAGGATGATCAGAGGCATGGTAAATAACCAATAGAGTTTATAGTCATAATTAAGGGCTAAAGTCATGTGAAAGCTTTTAGGAATTGGAAAGAGGACAAACAGAACAGTAGACATTTTCAATTCCCAGTCCCATGACTCTTTTGATTAATTTGATTCCTCAAATTTGAGGTATTGTTTTGTAAAGTGATGTATTGATACACATTTATGACCAGTATCAAACTTTCAAATGTTTCCTTTTCTACAGCACCAAATATACATTCCCTCCTCTGATCATCATATGTGTTGTGGCACCTGCAAGAATGTTTCTTGCCCATTTTATAATGAAAACAATACTTTAGATATTTATCAGGTAAGTGACAAATATGTTTTATCAACAAATTGTATATATGAGTAATTTCCCTTATTGTCTATGTCTGTGACAGACCTTGAAGTGACATATTTGTTATCAGAGAAAGCTATTATATATATATGCTGTGTGGTAGGGGAATTCACATGGTTGGAGTCAAGCAGATGTGAGGCGTCAGTAATGATTTATTAAAGTATGCCAATGTAGTCTTAAAATAATATTAAAAAAAATACCTCACTGTCCCTACTCCATCGAGCAACCACTTCCCTGCCTAAACAAAGCTAAGGGAACACGCTCTTACACAGGAATACTAGCCCTAACACTAAGCAACAAATACATAAAGGGAATATGTGGGAATACAACATGACATGAACAACATGCACAGTTCCTGAATGACCTTCTAATGTCCTGGGTAATTTCCCTTCCCCAGGAGCCAAAGTCACTTCTGTAAATGCTCAATCAAAGAAAGAAAGATCTTAAATCAGTTCTTGATGTTTCAAAGTCAAAGTAAAAGTTCATTAACCAAAGTACCACTGGCAATAAATCTCTTCTTATGTGTGGCACTTTCTACTTCCAGAAAAGTAGCACAGATGGTAATCCTTGCCACCATGCTTTGTTACCTCTTCAAGAAGATATACCACAGTTCAAAAAAGGAAAGGAATGCAATAGCATCAATGGTAATCCTATCATCTCTTCAGAAGAAAACTTGCCACAGTTAAAAAAAGGAAATGTAATATTCGCACTGTTAACAACACAAACAGGTTTTGGTCAACAGTTACGATTTCTTTAGTTACTGTCTTTAGCATTCACAATGGTATATGTGTCAGGATGACTTTTCAGTACTGCTGCTTCCACTTCAACAACCACAATTCTACTTCTTTCACCATGAGAAAAGTCACTTCTTGTCTCCTAGTACTCTAGCTCATTTAGACTATTGCAATGTTGCATCTACTGACATTCAGATATTCCACCACAGCTTCAGTATTTTGGGCTACTACCTCAGCTTCAATGATTTAGACCTTTAGACAGGCTTCGACAAAATATACTTTAAAGTACTTCAACACCTTCTGGTAGGCAAGGCACTCTTCCTCTGAATATCTCCCTCCAAAAGGGGCAGCCTCTTTGCCTCTCTTGTCTGTCTGCCAGAATGGTAACCTGTATTTGCCTTTAAGACTCACTTCTCTCTCTCTTCCACAGTCTTTGACACAACAGGCTGTGTCTACTTCAAAATAGTCTTTACAAGCAGCCTGTTTCCCTTGCCCAGCGTTATCTGTACCTTTCTGCCAGTCCAAGTAATTACGCAGAAGTCTTGGTGCCAGTCTATTAGCTTCATTGCAAGACTTGTCCTTGGCCTCAAGCCCAAGGATCATATCTCTCCAGCCCTCAAATCTTTCCACTGGCTCCCTGTAGTTGCGAGGACAAAGTTCAAGACCCTCTGCATCATCCACATGCCTTGGACCACACAACATCCAACATTCTCTTCCTAAGCATCTTCCTTCGCAAGCCCTCCACTCATCCACCTCCTACTCTCTGTGGGTCAGCCACTTCTCCAGGCAGAGAGTGGGGGTAGATCTCTTTCTGCGGCTGGGGTCTCCCTCTGGAACAGCCTCCCTGCCTCTCTCAAACAAAGGGTTTCAGAAGCAACTCAAGACTTTACTTTTCGCTTCCGCTTTCTCTCTCCCTCTCCGTTGCTGATGTCCCTGTCTGCTGTGCATACCGGTTACCAGGCCACCCACTGAACTTATTGGACCAGGCTCCTGTATGACCAGTTGCCCTTGCACTGCCTCCTGCCCTCCCAACCACTGAAGCAACTGTATCTGCACCACTACAGTCCCATGACTCTCTGCATGTATGAGCCACCTGCCAGCGCACTGACAAGTTACTTGCAGTCTCTCCTCACCCCCCAGCACTTCTCCCCTCCTTCCCCCCTGACACAACCGCTAGTAAGAACAGTGTTTCTGTCCTCCTTCTGTCCTCCTCTCCCTTGTCTTGTCATGCCTAGAAACACTTGTGTACAGACACATTATAAATTACTTTTCATATCATGTAATGCTTGCACACTTGGAAAGTAAGCCAATTACCCGTTAGTAACTTTCCAGTACCGTTGGATTGCTTTCCAGCTTCAAGAAATGTTGATATTGATTGCTGTTGATATGGGGAGACTTTTGGTTGTGCAATGCTTGTTCTCTGCTTCAATGATTTATACACTTTAACTTCTCATGCGTGAAAGGTATTCCATGCTAAAGTAAAGAATAGAATATAGTCTTTCTTCTCCTATGTTACGCTCACCTGGTATCCACGGGGACGCCACCCAGCCCTGGTTGGATGATTTACACTCTCGAACCCTCTCCCAGTCCCTTGGTAAGGCCTCTGGTTAAAGATGGGTCTTAATATTGTAAGAGGTGGATTCTCTGTCCTGCTCCTCATGGCAGGGGCGCGTAGATGCAGGGGGCGAGCAGCGACCAAGTTATTTCACTGGTGCAAGGCCCCCTGTGGGAATTCAGGCCTGCTGTGACTCTGTAGGTTTGCTGCTTTACAGTCTTTATATGCAGTTCTTATGTTCCTCTTAGTTCAAATAATAACGTCTATAACGGTATAGATTTGGGTGTCTTTGACTTGATCTAATAATTTGGGAATAAGGGGCAGTGGATAATGTTTTTTTACTGTGATCTTGTTTAATGCGCGATAGTCGATGCAAGTCCTCAAATCTCCTATTTTCTTTGGTACAAAGAATAAGGGACTGGCTGCCAGTGATTTAGATGGGCGGATAAATCCATTTGCCAGGTACTGATCAAGATAAGATTTCAAATGGAGGTTTTCTGGTTCAGTAAGTGCATAGATTCGACCACAAGGAATTTGTGCACCAGGTATGAGGTCGATCTGACAATCGTAGGGCCTGTGCGGTGGTAGAGTATTGGCTTGTTCTTTCTGGAACACGTCTTGAAAATCTTGGTATTCATTTGGTAGAGTACTAGTCACACCTAGTACAATTGCCGCCATACTGGGACTAGCAGATGTACATAAGTCTGTTTTCCTCTTTTCTTGGTAATAAAAGGTGCAAGCACAATCATCGGAAAAGGCCAACTTCTTGGCACGCCAATCTCTTAGAGGGTTGTGAGCTACCAACCATGGTATCCCTAAGATTAGTCGAAACTGAGGAGCTTTGATGAGATTGAATGCAATAGATTCTCGGTGTCCATCCTGGCATAGTAGGGTTAGTGCTGCTGTACATTGGGTTACTGTCCGGAAGCTATTTCTGTCCCATCAACAGTAGTAACTTTTTCAGTAGTGGACTTAGAGCATAAGGGAAGACCCATCTCTGCTGCCAGATCTTGGTTTACATAATTTCCAACTGCTCCGCTGTCTATGTATGCTTCGACAGCATGTATCTGAGACGGTTGTTGGTGATTGATCAAAATTACTGGTAATGCAAAGTGTGAGGTCTGTGGCTCATCCTTCTCGCTTGACAAGCGGACCTCTACGCTTGCCGGGCTTGGTAGTTTTCTGACTCCTTGTTATTATCTTCCTCTCTGTGGCTCCAACAGTTCTCCTTGGTGGTTTCACTGGACATTCTTTGAGGAAGTGGCCTGATTTTCTGCAGTATAAGCATAATTGCTGTTGCCTTCTCTTGTCTCTTTCAGTTTTAGTTAAAGAGGGCCGTACACCACCGATTTGCATGGGTTCTACCGTGTTTTCCAATGTATGTGGAACATTATCCTTTGACCGGACATACCCAGCTCGAGTGTCTAACCTTATCCGGTCCGCTTTCGGTCTTGTAATCTGTGATCTAATTGCACCACAAGGTTGATGAATTCTCCACAGTCGTTAGATGGGTTAACCACTTGAGCAAGGACATCCTTTAGTTACTCTCGTAGACCCCGATGAAATAGTGTGGTCCTTTTTTCCTCAGGCCACCCAGCTTCAACGACTAGTCTGTTAAATGTTGCTATATATGTAAGCAAGTCTTGACTTCCTTTACGGAGTGACAAAAGTTTGTTGTCTAACGCTTGGCCTTGGGTATGACGAGCAAAGAGTGTTTCCATTTCCATCTGGAAACCCCCAACGTCATGTAACAACGGGTTATCCTGATTTACCAATAGTACCGACCAACCCGCAGCACTGCCACTCAGATATGACAAGACAAAAGCAACCCACGCTTGGTCATTAGGAAAAGCCCCAGGTCTGCAAAGGAAATGAAGACGACACTGGTTCATGAACGTTGCGTACTTCTTGGGGTCCCCTGTAAATCGTTCAGGTGGAGCAAAAGGAACTGCCCCAGGAAGGGTTATTTGTACTGGATTGGTGGAAGAAGTTAGTACAGGTGCTGGCGGAATGTTAACAGGCAATAGGGTCTGTCCTGCCTGTGATTGGAGCAATTGTCTACTTATTTCGTCAGTACAATCCTTAGTAACAATCAAATCCCTCCTAAGAGCGTTGGTTTCTTGCCTGGCTGAATGTACTACAGCGCGTAATAGTCCCAACAACTGAACTAAATGGTCAGTTTCTGAAGTCTCCATGACGCCCAGGTGGATAATATTATTGAGGCTTTGCGTTTTGTTACGCTCACCTGGTATCCACGGGGACGCCACCCAGCCCTGCTTGGATGATTTACACTCTCAAACCCTCTCCCGGTCCCTTGGTAAGTCCTCTGTTTAAAGGTGGGTCTTATTATTGTAAGAGGTGGATTCTCTGTCCTGCTCCTCGTGGCAGGGGAGCGTAGATGTGGGCATAGATGTGGGGGGCGAGCAGCGACCAAGTTACTTCACTGGTGCAAGCCCCCCTGTGGGAATCCAGGCCTGCTGTGACTCCGTAGGTTTGCTGCTTTACAGTCTTTATATACAGTTCTTATGTTCCTCTCAGTTCGAATAATAATGTCTTGCTTCTTTCCTTTTAGGTATGGAAAGGTATTTTGGTGTTGTCATGCAGTTTGAAGATGAGCATGGGCCGGTAGCTGAAAGCGCGGTGTGCGCGATGCTGTCCGGTGAGTAATGCGCGATGGGCAGCGCTGTTTTGCCTTTTATATTGCTAACCTTTGTCTTTTCTCTCCTTCCAGGTTGCGATGTTCCTCCCACGAACGCCGTAATGTGTGGCTTTCTTCAATCGGAGGAAACGTGAGTAAACACTTACTAATGCTTTCTTTCCTTCTCCTCTTTCCAGGTTATGGTATTCCAGGATGCATGCGGTGCCGGATGATGGAGTTCGTACCTTCAGGTGAGTGGAACTGAAGTCAGCGATGGATTGAAGACAGGATACTGTTCCAGGTAAGTTTCGTAGTGTTCTTTCTCTCTCTGCAGGTCCTTGGTTTCAGATAAACTGGCGTCAAAGAGCTGGACACAGAGAGTGTTACGCTGCCCACAGCAGAATAACGCAAAGCATGTTCTGCTATTTGGGTGTGGTTTAAATAGTCTCAGGTAAAGTAGTCCTGGTAAAATAGTCCCAGGCCTGCCACACCCAAAGTAGTCCAGGTAAAGTAGTCCCAGGCCTGCCACACCCAAAAGACTAGGCCGCATAGCTCAGTCCCTTGTAATTGAGCTATGTGTGTGCCTCCATGTTGGCTGAACCCCCCCAAGTTAAATAGTCCCATTCTAATGTTGGTCTTCATGATGGTTATGCGCCTGGCACCAAAGGCGCCAGGACTGACTCCAAGAGAGTCTTGGATGGGGTTTTAAGGCCTTTGACCTGGCCCTAACTGGAAGGCTGACTTGCCAGTGAGGGCCAGGGGCAAGGGTCTTGACAGCCTACACCAGTAAACAGCCTTTTTGTTTACAAGCGCGTGCAATATTTTCCATTATTCGGGTACTTCAGAGTAACAGTATACAATAGTGAACAAGGGCTGTAAGCAGTATTTTCCTTCTACGCGAGTAAACAGCCTTTTTTTATTTACATGCAAGTGCTGGATTTCCCTTTATTCAGGTACTTCTGAATAAATAGACAAAGTTTACTTGCTGTAATCATGGATACTGTTACTGGCAATGCTCGTGCAATGTATTAGAATGCCGAACTTCACTCACCATCGTCTTCAACACTTGTTCTGTGGGTTGCAACTGTGGGTTGCACTGCTTCAACAACCTCCACCTCGACATCTGCTGGTTCTTACTGCTTAAGTACGCACACCCTTCCTCTGTGAAGGTGTCTCTGGTCCGACCACATGTTTCTGGAGCCCCTCTCACTCTCACTCTCACTCCTGTGACCCACGGCTTGGTAATTGCTCCTCGCCTCGGTCTCCAGCACATTCAGAACACGGCAATCACGTCAATCAGACACACATGGGGAAATACAGCTCTCCTGCACTCCTTCCGCTGCACAGCCTCTGCACTTCAGTGTTTTGGGGAACAGGACCCTCTCTGCTATTTCCATATTCCGGCATCCTTCTTTTTCTCCCACTTCTGCTTGGTTTGCCAGCCCAGTGGCTTCTTTCTTCTACTACTACTGCTATGACTTGCATTCCAGTCACCGTTCTAGCTCCATCCTCTCCTTTCTCCTATTGCCTGTACCTGAGGGGGCCTTTTATGCTTCCAAGGTTCCTTCAGGTGTGGGCTGTTAGGCTCAATTACCTGACTTAAGCCACTGCATGTCTCATCAGCCCTCTTCTTCGTCCCTGTACTTCTGGAATTCTGGGACTTGTAGTCCCTTGTTTCTTCGATCATTTGAGTTCATTTTAAAGGTAGATTTAATTTCCATGAACTCATTAAAAAATTGACTGTTAGAAGTCGTTTTTACAGAGGAAGGTAATTTATTTAAAACAGCATTTCTATACACCTTTACATAATATCCTTGGGAGTAGGAAGGGTGATAAGTTTGGGATACATTGAAAGATGTTTCTGTTTTAGAGATTTGCTCTTATTTAACAGAGTTTGTACTCCGGGTCACTGGTCTTACATGTGGATCAGCGGCAATATCCAATTACCTGTTTTGGCAACCCAGAAAGGTGTTTCCTTTCAAAGGACAAATACTGCGTTTCATCCCACGGGATCTTCTCACCACCGAGGGCACTGTCTCCTCCCAGGTGGACCTACCACAGTACCCCACCCTCAGAGGTAGGATCAGGAACCGTCTGCCTTTCCCTGGTCACCTGGAAGGAGACTTTAGGCAGGGATTTAGTGAGGGATCCATAGAATTCGTCACACAGTGCATATCATGCTGATATGCCAAGTTAGTTTTATTATTATGTTTGTATGACATGTCATCAATTATGTTTTCTAAGACAATACTTTTTATATACTCAAGGGAGGCTAGCTTTCATAATAAATATAACTATGTGCAGTGGTTTGACCCTTTTGAATGATAAGTCATATTTACTTAAAGTATTTTTATACAAAGAAAAGTCTCTTTTGTTGTATAAAAACAATGACATTGTTGTATAATAAACAATTAAATATATACTGCAGTTTTTTTACAATGCCTTTTCATTGTTACTTAACTCAACTATAGGAAATACAGGGGTTGGCTTGTTGAGCCATTCATTTTTAAATTCCAGTTAGGTTTCATATGCATATTAATTGTGGATATCCTGGAGGCCTGACTGGATTTTATTATTCCTTGGGAAATTGTGCCAGACACTAATACATAAGGTCTGGCTTTTTAAACATCAAGAAGACTAGCGAAATAGCAATATTACACAGACACTCTGGAGAGTCTTTAAGTATTAATGTACTCCAAATGCCTGTGTTACAACTCTTTAGTAGCATAGTAACATAGGATAGTGACCCACCATTTTCCATAGCTCTCAGGATTCACTCTACATTTCTGAGTAGTTCTCAATGGGTAGGATTCTAAGGGCAAACCAGTTCTCAGATTCCATGACTCATGATTGCTTCTACTGGCCAGAACAATGCACAATAATTTCAAGTAACTTGTTTATTTCTTCCCAAGCAAACCCTCTGGTGGGTGTCATTCCCTTCTCTAACCCAGGCTAGCACATAGAGTGTGTTAGCTCATTCCCTGAGTCTGATACCATCTTCTCTTGATGCAACAACAAAGACAATGTTTTTTAGCTTCACAAAACAAAATCGGTAGCTTCAACGAATTTCTCTCTGTCCAGGGTTCGTTTACAAAAACAATTTTTCAATTCTAAGTCACTTATAGTTTGGGTGGGGTGGGTGGTAGTAAGTGGCCCATGCTTCTTTCTTGATTCCTGGTTGTGTCAGTTTGCATTTTCTGCTTTGTATCCCGGTCCATTGATCTCCTGGAAAAACCATCCTTCAAGTCCTGTGACTGTGTGCACATGCACATTAGTCCTAGGCAACTGGAGGAAGGAGGGCTATAGGCCAAGTCAAGCAACACTGTTTCCCCCAGGTTTTAGGTCACATGTGCAGGTCTGCAAGTTGTGCTAGATATTAAACACTGTTCCCTACCCTGGGGAACCTGGCTCGGTTTCCCAGCACCCTGTATGCTTCTACCAGTTCAATATCATACCTAAGGGTTTTTTCCCCACTACTTCTCAACTTTTTCCTTCTCGCCTTTTACCATATTCTTTTAACTTTCCAAACACCACCTTGATGCTCCACTCCATGCTTGTACTACCACCTCTCCTTAATTCCTACCCAATAAAAGTATACCACACCTGCCTCTATTTTCTGTCTTTTACAGCCCATTATTGGCTGCTCTGCACCACCTCCTTATTCACCTTTTCTTTTCCTTCATCTTCCTTCACATGTCTCTCTACCTCTCCCTTACTGAGGTCTCCATAAATCTCATTCATCTCATGTTAGTCTTCTCTCTGGCCCTTCCCTATCTTTTGACTCTCTTCCATCTGCTGGTCTTTCTCTTTTGTATTGTTCTCCACTTTCTTCCTTCTCCTTAGTTGTCATCTGCTCCTCCTTAGTTGTCACCTTCTTCCCAATTATCACCTCATCTTGACTTTCCTTCACTTTGGCCTCCTTTCTTCAGTCACCTAACCAACTCTTCTCTCCACCTCCTACCCTCTGGGCTCCTTCTGCTACTTCCACCATTCTCCTGCACTGCTCCAGCACTTTCTTCAAATTACCTCACTCTCCTGACAGTGCTTGTAAATATTTTAGGTCTCGGGTATGCCTCCAGTTGCTCTACTTGCTTAAATATGTGTAGATGTGTATAGTTTTGTGTTGTATCATGGGATTGGTCAATGTTCATTTGCTTGTGGCTTTCCCATTGTTTGGAAGACCAAGGCCACCCTTACCTTAAATCACTTACCAAACCTTTATTTAAGCTAACCCACATCTTGTAATCCCGCATCGGATGTGTGCATGGAGAGGCTCCCTCAGTGTAGTTGTACTCTCTGCAGGTCTCCCACCCATCATCCGTCGATGGACTGGATTCAGTATGGTGGAGAATTCACAAGGCAGTGACCTTGCAGTAGTGATTCTGTCTTCCTCTTACTCTGAAGTTTCTCTGCGCCCCTTTACCTCAAAAAGCGATCTGCCCATGTTAGTGAAAACAAGCATTTCTCTACTTCCCTGTGTTCTGATATTTCTCTACCAGGCGCTCTGTAGGTCCTATCATGACCTAGCTGCGTGGCTGGAAGTTCACAACACTAAGTCAAGATCTGACTTGGGATTTACTAAACCAAGGAAGGGTTACGTGTTCAAAGGTACCTTAAAATGACGTGGCCAAAAATGTCTTCCTGGTGACAAGCCGCTGCCATATGACTTGGAAACAGTGAGGTAGGTCAGGCCCTCCTCCTCTTACAATCCAAATCCCAACGTTGCCTCGCAGGTAGCAAGACCTGACCTCCATTGCGGATGACCATGGCTTCCTCACGCTTCACCTCAAAAGCCAGAAAGAGGATTTAGTCACATAATGCAACCTATGCTGTGTCTTCTTAATTATATACATAATTCTTCTGCCCTAATGCTTTCATGAAAACAGGTATTTCTGTTCTTACTATGTCCACACAGTCCCCAGGATGCTGCAGCTGGTTTTGAAATAAGTAACTTTGGGAGCACAAGTAGTCAATCACTTTTAGCTCAGGTTCAAGTTTGTCCAGGTCCTTCAATATGTCATTTTTAAAAAAAGCATTTCAAATCTGAAAGAGATTTACCATTTCATGAAAAGTTCCTATGAACATCACATGTGTGTCTTATCCCTTGCTACAAAGTCTCTTACAGTGACACATTAATATTATGTATGCTCTTCTGAGCTAAGATGAGGTACCTGATAGCCAAGACACATTTTCAAAAATGTAAATTAGTGGGTGTTGCGTAATTGCAGTTGCAGTCGGAATCCCGTACCAGCAACATGTGTCCCGTGTGTTCCTCCGTGTGTATGCGTGTGCGTGTGTGCAAGCCTGCGGGGGGCGCGGGGTGTCATTCGCCACCTGTAACACTGGTGACGAGGAACGGCGACAGCGGGGAACGAGGCATTGCTCTGGGTACTGCCGAGTCGGAGAAAGTGCTTTCTTTCCCCACACGGTTGCGAACCTACGCTCTTGGCCGGCGGCCATCTTGGTAGACACGCGGATCACAGCGGTTGTGGCCCACATTGGAGCTTGTTCGCCGGCTGTGATTCGAGACATTTGCTACCATTTTTGGACACTCCACGGCCTTGTAGGGAAAAAGGGCTGTGGTTAAAAAAAAAAAGCCGAGAAGGCTGAAGGTGACACTTACACCTGCTGCAGGCCTACCACACCTCCATTCTGTGCCTTTTGGTGCCTGGGCACCCATCCGGGACTCTTGAAGGTCAGTGCAGGCAGTCCAGGGCTAGTCTAACGGAGATACCCTCAGCCCAGTCACCACCATGGGTGAGGAGGGGGAAGAAGAGGGAGTCCCTGCGCCAGTCCCACGCAGATTGCACAGTACCCTGGCACCCATGCCTGAATTTGATACCACAGGCCCCCCACCTAAGCTGGGACCGAAATGGCTACTGTGGGTGAAGAAGCTAGAAATGTTTTTCAGGGGAGACGGATGATGATGCGAAGGTGGCCACGATGGTATATTCAGCTGGCACGGAGGTCCACAGGATTTATGACTCGCTAAACCTTCAGGTGGTCACCTACGATGCGGTGAAACAAGCCCTCCAGGACCATTTCTTCCCCATGGCGAATGTCGATTTCGACAGATTTGTGATGTGTGCGGAGAAGCAGCAAGGAGAAGAATCCTTGGACCAGTTCTGTGCACGGCTGAGGCACCTCGCAAGCACTTGCAGTTGGGTGAATGAGAAGGAGATGGTGCGGAACCAGCTGATTCAGGGGTGCAGCTCCAGGAAGCTGAGAAGGCAGGTGCTAAGGGAGCTAGGCCTGACGCTGCCGCAAATCCTTGACACTGGGAGAGCGTATGAACTGGTGGAGTCCAGAGGTGCGAGAATGTACGCAGCTATGCATCCTGGGAAGAGTGATGAGGCCTTTGCCATCGGGCGCTTTGCCCCAGGTAGGGCGCACTGGGCCCCCAGGAGGGTGGATAGCCCCTCTGCGCCTGGAACTCCGCAGTCCTGTCCATACTGTGGATAGGACCTGCCTCATGCTGGGGAATGCCCGGCAAAGACTAGAGTATGTGGGCGGTGAGTGACACCAGGACACTATGCGTGAGTGTGCAGGGCCTCGAACCCAGTGGCTGCGTTGAGGGGCCCAGCAAGGTCAGGCGGGGGTAATGCCCGGCACGTGAGGGGTGTGTCGTCGATTGAGCAGGGCGTGCAAGATCTGGACATCACCGAGGAGGAACAGGAGGAGGAGGAAATCTTGTTCATCTCGAGTATTGCCACGGGGTCAAGGCAGAGCAGGCAACCGACGTGCACAGTGAATATTGGTGATGTGCCCACCCCCGTCTTGATCGATACAGGAGCATCGGTCTACGTGCTGGCTGCTGAACACTACGAGGCTCTCCCAGGTCCTCCCAAGCTAGACGAGTCCAAAGCCCGGATATATTCCTTCGGGGGGGACAGGCCACTGCCGATTCAGGGAGTCTTTGTAGCTCCTGTATCGCATGGGCTCAATAAGATCAAGGCGAGGTTCTTTGTGACGAGTGTGAGCCCGCACTCTCTACTAAGCTATGCTGCTTCTGAAGCCCTTGACATCGTATACTTCATGCTGGCGGTGTACCACAAAGACATTGATCGCCTGCTGCAGCGGTTAGAAAGCATTTTTCAAGGGGTCGGAAAGCTGAAGGGCGATCCCATCAGACTCCACATTGACGGGTTTGTGAGGCTGATGGCCCTCAAGCATCGAAGAATCCCCTTCCACCTGAGGGCACAAGTGGAGAAAGAACTTCAGTCACTCATCGACTTGGACATTATCGAGAGAGTAGAGGGCCCAACCCTGTGGGTCTCACCCATAGTGGTGTCGCCAAAGCCCAAGCAACCAGGGGCTGTCCGCATCTGCGTGGACATGAGACTGCCAAATGCTGCCATCAAGAGGGAGCGTCACCTTACGCCCACGCTAGACGATATAGTAGGCGAGCTGCAGGGGGCGAAAGTCTTCTCCAATCTGCACCTGAGGTCTGGATACCACCAGCTGGAACTCCACCCCGAGTCGCGGTACATCGCCACCTTCACGACTCACCAGGGGCTATATCAGTTTAAAAGACTCAGCTTTGGTGTCTCGTCCGCGGCAGAGGTCTTCCAGAACGTCATCCGGGGAGCCTTGGCAGGACTAAAAGGCGTCATCAACATGTCGGACGACATTCTGGTCTTCGCACAGTCGGAGTCTGAGCACCTGAAAAGATTGGAACGTGCCTTGGAGAGACTGAAAAGTCTGGGGCTGACCCTACACCGAAAGAAATGTGAATTCCTCAAGAACCTGATCGAGTTCTTCGGGTTTGTATTCCATGTGGGGTCATATTGCCCGACCTGGAGAAGGTGAGAGACATACTTGAGGCGGCCCCGCCGGAATCCCCAGCCAAGATAAGAAGCTTCCTCAGCATGGTGAACTATTGTGGGCGATTCATTCGTGACGTGGTGTCTCTATCTGAGCCGTTGGAGGCCCTGACGAGGAATGACGTTGCATGGGCGTGGTCGTCGAAGGAACAAAGGGCATTTGCCGAGATCAAGAATGCCCTATCGGGCCAGGAAACCATGGCGTACTTTAACCCGGACAGGGAATCAGAGATAGTCGTGGATGCCAGCCCGGTGGGGTTGAGAGCGGTGTTCATGCAAGCGGACCATCAGGGGCTCATGCGTCCAATCGCATATGCCAGCAAGGCGCTCACAGAGACAGAAAAACGATACTCACAGATCGAGCGGGAGGCCCTGGCTATCCTGTGGGGTTGCAAGCACTTCAGGATTTACATTCTGGGTAAACCTATTGTAGTGATAACTGACCACAAGCCGCTCATTACGATTATGGCGGGCGCCTCCTCCAAGCCACCGCCACGCAGACACAGCCGAGGAGCTGGACTGTATTGAGATGGTGCACAGTGTTGTGGAGGCGGCCCTGCCAGTGGCCCTGGCGCGTCAGTAGATTGTGGATGCCTCGAATGAGGATGAGGTGTTCCTGGTCATCTAGGAGGCAATGGACAGTGGAGAGTGGAGAGAGGTGCTCACTAACAACGCCAGGAGGGAGATCGGGGCACAAAGAGATCTCCAAGCACTGTGGAAGGTGCGCAACGAGCTATCGGTTGTGGATGAAGGCCTTCTGTTGAGAGGGCATCAGATCATCATCCCGCAAGCCTTGTTGATGAAAGTGCTACAGCTGGCCCACAAGGGACACCAAGGAACAGCGAAGACGAAGGCACGTCTAAGACTGAAGGTGTGGTTCCCGGACCTGGAGCAAAGGGTGGATGAGTTTGTGCGCTCATTCGTACCGTGCCAAGCAGCCAGTCCAGTGGAAAGAGGACCACCAATCGGAGCAATGGAAAGAAGTGAACAGCTGTGGGGGACGGTGCATGCTGACTTTGGCTCTACAGGTAGAGGACTGTACTTTCTCACAGTGGCCGACCAATGGTCACGCTATCCCGAGGTGGAGCTGGTAGAATCCACGGCCAGCGACCACACCATCCTGGCACTGGAGAAGATGTTTGCCACCCACGGTTTCCCCACCGAGCTTTGTTCGGACAATGGCCTGCCCTTCCAGGGGCAGCAGTTTGCCAGGTATTGTGAGGAAAGGGGGATCAAACGCCAACAAGTCACTCCGCTCTGGCCCAGGGCAAATGGGGAGGCCGAGCGCTTCATGCGGACACTCAACAAGGTCTTCAGAATCTCGCTGGATGGGGGAGGGGAACTACGCCAAAACCTCTTTGAATTCCAGCAAGAGTACCGCACGACCCTACACCAGTCCACCGGGGTCGAGCCGGCCGAGGCCCTATTCAAGCGGTGCCCCAGAGGACTGCTACCGGAAGTGGAGGGGCGCCGCCCTGGGGTGATTGACAATAACCGGGTATGCGTGGAGCGGGGGATCAAGAACGAGCGGGAAAGTGTCCGCAGGAACCTGCCCGAGAAGTCGATAGCGGTAGGGGACACTGTGCTGGTCCGGAACAGAAGGCCGGAGGGTAAGCTGTCCCTCCCGTACGAGGGCCAACCGCTGAGAGTGACTCATGTCAAGGGGTCCATGGTCACGACGGCCAATGCCAAGGGAACAATCACGGATCGAAGCCGCACCACCCCCTGTGCCACCAGAGGCGCCGGGACCCAGACCAGGATCGCCACTGAGGGGCAAAGAACATTCCAGAGGTCCCAGAGAAACCAAGAGCACCTCGAGAGGAGTCCAGAAGGTCCCATGCCGCGAGGGGCAACAACCCCCGCAGAGGTTCTAGGACTTCATCATGGACCCGGTCTCTTAGGAGGTCGAGAACTGTTCCTGTGTTCCCAGGTTGTGACTGTTATTTGTTAATGTTGGAGTTGCTCATTGTTTGGGGGGAAAAGGAGGGATGTTGCGTAGTACGTACGCAGTGTGCGCATGCACGAGCCTCGTTCTGGGCCGCGCATGTACGTTGTTAATAAAGGAGGTCCCGGACGGCAGTTGCAGCCGGGACCCCGTACCAGCAACACGCGTCCCGTGTGTTCCTCCGAGTGTATGCGTGTGCGCATGTGTATGCCTGCGGGGAGACCGGGGTGTCACTCGCCACCTGTAACAGTGGGTACTCAGAAAGATATTTAGATTTCCCCCAGCAAGCACTGCACACATGAACATAATTTGAGAAATCTGTGAGACAGGCATGGTGGCAAGTGAGACACAGACTCAGAAAGTAAGATTTCAAAACCTTTCTTAAAGGTTTTAGGGTTGGTGTAATCCCTAACTACTCCTAACTCTAAAAGGATGTTTCCCTGAAAGGATGCTTCTAAAGGGTCTTGATGTCTGAAAGTCCAAATAAAAGATCTGTCTGTGTCTAAACCTATGCTCTCCCTCACTCTATACAAAAATCTGTTTGGGGGTCTTGCGTCAAAAATGAAAAGTAGTGGTTCAACAGAAAAATACAAAACCCATGATTGGTTTCCGGTGGCTTTCTTGCCAGGCGTGGTTTTAAGCTTACCAAACTGCGTTCAATTAAACAGTCCTGCTTGCAAGACCTTCACCGGGTCCTTGCAGTGAATACAAATACCTTTAGTGTCTTTGAGTTCCTTGCGGTTCCCTTCCCCAAGCTTCAACTTATTCCATTTTCAAACGCCACAAACAAAATGTATCACAGTTCCCTTTAAAAGCTTCTCGGGGGTTCCCTTCCCCACACTTCAGTCCTTTCCACACTATAAAGTAAACCAATAAGTCTCCAACTTGGCCCGGCCTCTTAGGGTTCCCTTCCCCAATCTCAGGCCCCCTCAAGCTTTCAAACACAAGTCAGTTTTATCAGGTTGTACTTTGATTGCTTAATTAGGCCTCTCAGGGTGCCATTCCCATGCACAGACCTCTTCCAATTTTCAGCACAAAACAAAATACATCACAGTTCCTTTTAGGTTTCTCAGGGTGCCCTTCCCCATGTTTATGGCCCACTAGTTCCAAAGACAAATTCAGCTGGTCAGGATATGCCTTTTTCTTATTCACAGCTTTTCTTACATACAATCTTCGCATAGGGTATAATCAGAGGCTTTTCGAAAAGGCAAGGCTCTTTGCTTTTCCTTAGCGTGACCCCTGTGATCCTTTGCCCCTCTCTTTATTTCTTACTTGCATTTTCCTTAGAACTGCAAGACTTGTGCTTGGCCTCAAGCTCAGGGATTGTATCTCTTCAGCACTGAATTCTCTGCATTGGCTCCCAGTAGCTGCAATGTTTAAGTTCAAGACCCTCTGCATTTTTCACAAGGCCTTCTAGGGCTTGGGTCCTCAATACCTCCAAATCTCTCTTCATGAATACCTTCCTACTCAAGCTCTTCGCTCTTCCACCTCCAACTCCCTCAGTTGGTTGTAGATCTCTTTCTTCTGCTGGAACCTCCCTCTGGAACAGCCTCCCTGCCTCTCTTAAATTTGAGGAGAACCATCTCTGGTTCCGGAAGCACCTGAAAGCCCTCCTCTTTGCTTCTGCCTTCTCTCTTCCTTTCCCCTTGCTGATTTCCTGTCTGATTCTGCACTGGTAACCTGGCTACCCTCTGATTTCGGGCCCAGGTCCCTACCTGCCCAGTAGCACACCCGCACTGCCTCCCGGGAATCCTTGCACTTGGGTCTGTATCTGTAACCCTACAGTACCGCTACCTGCACTTTTGGACACCTGCTGTCTGCACTTACCCTTGCACCTGCCACATGCTGGCTGCACCTCTTGTTATTGTTTTGATTCCATGTTTCCCCGGGCACATTTCCCCTCCCCCCGTGCACATGCGCAATCTCAATGTCACTTGGTCTTGTAAGATCGTTGTCTCTGTCCTCCCTCTGTTCCGCCTTCCTTCCCTTGTCACGCCTTGAAACACTTCTGTATAGGTGCGTTACAAATGCCATATCATATCATAACTTTTTTGTTCAGGTGTTTATCGTGCACACTTGTATTATCTTTTATGCCTTTTACTTTGTTGTGCACACTTCCACTGTTCTTTTCCCCTGTGGACTTCTTCTGTCTTTGGCCATGCACACTTGAACTTCTTTTCCTTTGCTGTGCATCCTTGCACCTTTAAAGTGTCACTTTCCTTCTTCGTGCTTATTTGAAACTTTTCCTTACTTTCCTTTTAGGCCGCTTGCCCTCTTTTGTCTTTCGTGTGCGCCCTCACACTTTTCCTTTACTTTGCTTCAGTTCGCTTTTAACTTTACATTCGGGCCGCTTGCCCTTCCATTCAAAGCTATTTACTCTCTGTTCTCTTATTTCTGCACTGCTTGTGTGCACTGTTTCTCTTCTGTTACTTTCTTTCACTTGCTTTCTCTCTTTCAGCTTCTTGCTTTCCGCTTCGTGCCGTTTTTCCAACCTTTCTTTTCCTCTTTTTCTCGCTCCAGCCACCCGCACGCTCCTGAGTTTCTCTCTCTTTGTCAGGCAAAACTCACCAGGTAACGTAGCACTGAAGAACGGGCTCTCCGGGATGCTTTGGGTCGAGGTCAGGGTCTCAAAACCTGCCCCTCAGATACCCTTGGGCCCGGCACAGGGCCCAAGAGAACGAGAAATTACACTGACTATGCCAGAAGGGTCACAGCATCTTTGCACTGGCTCTCAGGAGACACAGCTCCCCAGCTATGCTACAGCCCTCCTCACACACTGGGCCAATGTTGAAGCACGCCACTCTCCTCCAGATCCTCCTTCCTGCAGCTCCCAGTTTTGTGGCTTCTCTAGTCCAAAATGCCTCTCCAGCTCACTCATCCATCTGTGTAAAACCATACCTTTTATAGTGAAAAAAACAGTCAAGCGGAGTCAGGTGTAAATGGTCACTATTAACTGCCTGACCCTGCCGGACTCTATTAGTGGGACAACTCAAGTTCTTTCTATGGAAGGTTGCCCTTAGTTTCCCCATGTTATTCCTATGGGTAATCTTTTCTGATCTTAGTTGCCTCTTCCTCGTCTCAATATTTGTTGGAAATGGTGAGAGGGAGATGGGGTGAGATTGGAGATACCCCATAAAGGCTATTTTTGGGATTCGGGGAATACCATGTCTTTCTCTTGGGTATCCTCCTCCCAATCCCTCGTAACCCTCCACTTAGGTGATCCTCCCTTGCTTGTCCACCGCATGGGTCGCAATCCAAAAGCAATGGCCCTTCACTGGCCACCTGAATTGAAGAGCCAGAGGGAGTGGGTGGGAGAATACATCAGGTTTCTCACATGTCACACACAAAAAGTAATCCTAGTGCATTTATTGAGACACAGAATGAATACCCTATGTTAATCACCTCACAACAGAAAATCAGTTATTTTTCAATTTAGACATGTATCACAGTATTGATGTGAAGAAACTGGGGTGGGAGGAGAACCCATTTTAGAGCCTGACAATGCTTTTTGACATTAATATAATTGCAGTTGTGAATATTTGTCTCTTTCCAAAAGAGTTATCAGAGTCTGGGCCTCTTAGCGTTAGGCATTTCTAATGTACAGTCTTGATGGGTCCATTTTGTTAGGCAGATTCCCTGTGAGTTAAGCAGCTTCACAGTCACTGAAGGTGGGATCTCCTTTGGTAAGCACATTGATATAGCCACAGATGTTTGTTTGGCAATTCTGCTATGTTGCTGACCATGCCTGGTCCAGGGAAGGTAGGGACTTAGTGTTCAGTTTGACCACATCACTGAAGTGTAAGTAAGGAGTAATTCCCAGGGGAGTAGGTATCATTGCAGTGGCCATGGGCGTGACTTGTTTTTGTTGGCATGGGCAGCTGCTGGTTTCAAGCTATGCCAGATGCCATCTCAATTTGTGAGTCGTCTCTCTGAGGAACAGAGCCATGTCCTTGGCCTAAACTGGTAATATCTGTAGGGCCGAAGATTATGGTATGTTGCTATGTCTCATCCTCCCAAGACCAGAGAAGTGAGCTCTGGTCCTGGTCTCACTCAAGGAGTTTGAAAGTCTGGTTCACAAAGGCACATGGCAGCGCTTCGCAATCAGGAGGTCTTTTAGGTTCTTTGGTTTTTAGAAATGGGGGCAAGTATGTGTGTACCGAGCCAAAAAGAGCTCCAATCAGAGGGCAGCATCCATTTAAACTTCCTTTTTGTTATTTAGTGATGTGGAAACATTCTAATTTTTGCAGATTTCCTTCTTGGTAAACTCTCAAAATGTAGAGTCAGGCCATCTTACCATTATTCCAGAAACACAGACAGCATCTATCCTTGACCTATGTTGTGTCTGGAAATCTGGATAGGCTAGGCCTTCCATACAACAGCACACATTACCCAGGGAAAGAATGTGTGTCTGCAGGCTTTCACTTCTGGAATTCAACCATGGATCCTTGTGGGCTTGTCACTGTGTGCAGTGGAAATCGAGGAGAGACCAGTTGAACAGCTGCTGCTGGCCCAGCGGGAGGATTTGGTAGCGTCACAGATCCAAAAGGCTCTTTTCATTGAGAAGCCCTTTTAAAACACCGAGGGGAAGAGCAGATTATCTATTGAATGCAGGAGAGTGTTGGGCCAGTGTGTAGCTTCCACTCCTACACCATAGAGGTAATATGACATTGGTAATTGGGTGCAATGCTATGCAAAGGCCAGCATTTGGTATTTGTTGGAATTTTTAGAGCGCTTTCATCAAAGTGCTAAACAAGCATTAAGAAGGAATGGTACATTTAATACGATAATGAATGGTGTTGCTGGTTGCTGGCGCCCCCCTGCGCATCGCCGCAAGCCCCGGCACCGAAGGACTCACACGGACACGTCCTTCTAGGTTCGGGCTTCCCAGTCGCTCTGCCGCGGCCGGGAACGCCCCGTTTATTTATGTTGCACGCGGCAGCGTGCAACGTCACGCCGCCGTGTGCGTGCCCAGTCATCGGGCAGCGCCACACTCCTCCTTTTTCCAGGAGAACAATAACAATGCTAATACTAGACACTGCAAACCACAACAAAACGAATACTTAACATTTCACAAGGCCCCATGTTCAAAACACCCCTTTATTGACATCCACCCGGGTCCCCTTACTTAACAGTACTCATCGTCAGGACAATCAGCCAGGTGACCCAACATGTAGTCGCTGAGGTGAGCAGGTTTCCCTTGCCCAGCCCTCTGGGGGTACCTCCTGCTCACCTCCGGCACGGGTGATCTGTCCATGGGCATGCCCCGGGCCGGGGACTCAGGCAGACATGGTGTTTCCCCTTCATCCCCAGGGATTTCTCCTGGGTCTGGATCAGGAGGTGGATCAGTTCTTGGATACCGCAGTTTCTTGAAGAAACTCACATTGCGAGTTACCGCCGACCGTCCATCCAATGCAGTCACCATGGATCCCCGGACTGCGACAACATCCAGCGGTTCCGGCTCATACGGTAGGGAGAGCTTCCCATGGGGATGCCTATTCCGAATGAGGACCTCATCGCCAGGCTCCAGCCGCTGCGGGCGAAGCCCTCTCCGAATGTTCTCTTGCTCGATCCTCAGCCGCCGGTCCATCTCGACCTGTTGGTCATTGATCACCCCCGGTTCCTTCTCTCCTACCTCCGGTAGCAAACCCCGAGGACACCGCTTGAAAAATGCCTCCGCCGGGGCCACTCCAGTGGATACATGTGGCGTGGTGCGATACACCCTCAGAAACTGGTACAGGGCTCTCTGGAGTGACTGCCCCTGTCTCTGAGCAATTCTAAAAGTCTTATTTAGATTCCTCATGAGCCGTTCTGCTTCACCATTGGCTCGGGGCCAGAGGGGCATGATCTTCCTGTGCACCTCCCCATAGCTCTCCATCAGCTCCGAGAAGCGTTTGCTCTGGAATGGCGCCCCATTGTCCGAACACAGCGTGCATGGGAACCCATGGGCCGCAAACACCTTTTCCACGGCCACCACAACGTGCTCGAACGCCACAGAGACCACAAACTCCACCTCGGGGTATCTCGAGTACTCGTCGACCAGAACTAGGAAGTGGGTGCCCATGGTGGAGGATCCAAAGTCTGCATGAACAGTCTCCCAAGGGCGCGTCCCCCTAGACATTGTCTCTATTGCAGGTTCCCGCTGCAGGGGAGATGCCGCCTGGCACCACACACAGGCCGCCACGAAGTCATCCACCTTGCGTTCCAGCTCCGGGAACCACACCTTCAGCCGTAGACGTGCCTTGGTCTTGGCGGCACCCTGATGACCACGGTGAGCCAAGGCGATCACCTCGTCGACCTTCGATTGGGGCACCACAATCCGATCTCCATGGAGCAGAAGGCCAGATGTTGAGAACGATAATTCCTCCCGGACTTTCCATAGTTGCTCCAGTCCGGTTCTGGCCTCCTGGGTGCGCCCCACCAGAGCCTCCAGCACCAACTTCCAAGAGCCCTGTTGCATCGAGTGCCTTAGGATCTGGAAGCACTCATCTTGCGCTGCAGCTGCCTCCAGCTCCTGGAGAGGCATGGCATTTGGCGTGGCTGCCTCCACCACCACACGGACATGCTCTTCTGCTTCTTCTGCACAGGCGTCCTGGACTTCGCCTGCGGACGCCCCAGGGTGTCTGGAGAGATAGTCTGCAGCGTTGTTCGCCCCTGGCCGGTATACCAAGGTGACTCCATACTCCAAAAGGGCGAGCAACCACCTCTCAATGCATGCCGGTGGCTTGGATGACGACCCTGCTAGGATGGGAAGCAACGGCTTGTGGTCTGTCACCACCGTCACCGGGCGTCCAAGGACGTAGAGCCGGATATGCCGGCATCCCCACAGCACTGCCAGCGCTTCGCGCTCGATCTGCGAATATCGCTGCTCCGCATCGGACATGGTCTTGCTGGCATATGCTACCGGGCGGACGTCCCCACCACTGTCAATTTGTGTCAGCCGAAAGGGCTGGCGTCAACGATGATCTCTGATGGTAATGCTGGATCGAAGAATGACATGGTGTCTTTAGCCGCCCGGGCACCCTTTATGTCCTCAAAAGCCGCCTGTTTTAGCGGGCCCCAATTCCAGATGACATCCTTCCGGGTCAGTGCCCTGACCGGCTCCGATCTGGAGGCCAGATTTTTAATGAACCGTCCACAGTATGTAACCATGCCCAGGAAACTTCGCACCTCAGACACGGACTCCGGAGGCTGTGCCTTCTTTATGTCCTGCACCTTCCGGGGATCAGGAGACACCCCCCCTTCTTTGAATACAAATCCAAAGAATTCTATCGATGGTCGGAGAAATTCACACTTCTCTTTGTGGAGGGTGAGTCCCAAAGATTGTAGTCTTCTGAACGTCTTTGCCAACCGCCTCAGGTGGTCCACCTGTGTTCTTGCAAACACCAGGATGTCGTCGCTTATGTTTAGAACGCCCTGTAGATCAGCCAGGGCGCCCCGAATAATGTTCTGAAACACCTCCGCCACCGAGGACACGCCAAAACTCAGTCTCTTATAGCGGTATAGCCCTCGGTGTGTCATGAAGGTGGTAATGTACCTCGACCCGGGCTGGAGGACAACCTGGTGATAGCCTGCTTGAAGGTCCAGTTTTGAAAACAAACGAGCGCCCTGTACCTCTGCAATGATGTCATCGATCGTCGGGATGAGGTGTCTCTCTCTCTTTATGGCCTTGTTTGGGAGCCTCATGTCGACGCAGATTCTCACAGCAT
Organism: Ambystoma mexicanum; assembly: GCF_040938575.1. NCBI lineage: Eukaryota > Metazoa > Chordata > Amphibia > Caudata > Ambystomatidae > Ambystoma > Ambystoma mexicanum. Next base: position 849,067,926 of record NC_090936.1, on the reverse strand, counting down.
CGGGTTGTTTAGGCTTCCGTGTCACCACTATCGGGGACACCCAGGGCGTCGGGCCTTCCACCTTTTCTATAATGTCAAGATTGACCAAATTGTCCAGCTCCTTGTCGACAAGGTCATTTGATGTTTCAGGGCAATGTGCTGCACCGACTCATAAATGTGTAACCTCACTGGGTCACCAGCCATCTGCCCGATCCCCTTGAAAAGTGCGTCATACCTCTCGAGGAGGTTATTAATGTCCTCTAAATAGACAGAGTATGCGAAGCTGACGATACCAAGAGCCTCTGCTGCAGCACAACTTAACAGCGTGTTGGTGCTCACGGGTGTCACGTAGAATCGTGCAGTGATTTGGGAGCCCTCATGTTCCACTTTTGCCACGAACACACCGTCCAGAGGAATGGGGTCAACACCACCGAAGGCAAAGATGCGGGCCTTGGGAGCAGCCAGCTTGGGGGGGCTGGTCCATGGCATCATAGTGTCCACGGGGCATTACATTCACCGACGCCCCAGTGTCCACGAAGACGGGGACTGGAGACCGGTTCACCTCGACCACACACCATGGCTGTCTCCTGTTCTTGCTTTTCAGGATCCCCACACTCGAGACAAAGAAGACGTTCTCTTCGTCTTCTTCTTCCGCTTCCTCCACCTGGGCATCCTCCTCAGTCTGATCCACCTGAGCGACATTGGATGGTCGACCCTGGCGATTGAGACTGGACCGCCCCGGGCCTCTCGGTACCAATACCGGCATTGCTGCTTTGCATACTCTCGAGAAATGATCGGGTAGCCCACACCGTCCACAGGTCTTTCTAGCCGCAGGGCATTCAGCAGGGTGGGGCAGGTCATACCCACATTTTTGGCAGATTTCTCCTGCCCTCCCGGCTCGATCCCGGGGACTGCTGCCAGGTCTTCGGGTGCCCCTGCCACCTCGCCACATTGCACATACCTCTTCGGTCTTGATGGGGCGTGACCCGGCCTCCATTCTAGCTGCCCTCGCCTCCAACACCTCATGGCACCTCCCCAGTTCAAGGATGCGCTGAAGCGTAATTCCAGGCTCCCTTAGCACCTGGTGCCTTAGTTTGCCTGATGAAGAAGCCTGGATCAGCATCCTCCTGATCATGTCCTCCGCATCACCCCAAGCGCAAGCCAGCGAGAGACGCCTTAGGCGCCCGTAGAAAGTGTCCAGAGTCTCATCGTCTTTCTGTTTAGCAGAGAGCATGACAAAACGTTCATAATCTGCATTGGAGAGAGGCAGGAAGTAGGCCTGCAGAGCGGCCTTCGCCTGGTCATAGGATCCATCCCCAGGCGGAAGCGATTCAAAAGTCTCCTGGAGAGATGGACCTGCCGAATACAGCATGGTTGCCAGCCAGGTATCATCATCCACCACCTGGGCAGCCCGAAAGTACATGTCCAGGCGGTCCACCCACCTTCTCCATCTGGGCTCCAAACTGGAAGGTGGGCCCGATACATCAAACTCCAGGATGGGCTGCAGAGCCGCTTGTGCACGTACCTGGGCCATAACGGGGAGAAACTGCTGAACAACAGGTGCTGCCACAGGCTGCGCTGGAAGTAGAGGACCCTGAAGGCCTGCCTGACCCACCGGAGGCTGCTGTGCCGGCTGCACTGGAGGCAGCAAAACTAGAGGTGTTGCTGGCGCACGTGGAGGCTGCTGCACCGCCGCTCCGACCTGGTCCTCAGTATCGCTCATCAGTTCGAGCGCACAGGCACCCCCAGGGTGGAAGACAGGGGCCGCAACTCAAACATCCATTCCAAAAACCTCCAGCCAGCACCAATGGAGAAAAACAGCTGCTGCACTACACCTCTGTGATGATGAAGAGGATGAAGATCAGTGGGGCCACCAGTCTGATGATGAAGAGGATGAAGAAGGCCCCCCAGCCTTCAGCTGCTCCAAAAATTGGAAGAAGAAAATGTGTGGGCTTTACAAACTCAGACATTATGGCTCTCCTTCTTGCTTTCACTCGACGTAGAAGACCTAAGGAAATGGTAAAAATCCTCTTCAGGCACATGTGCATGCAGGTATGCCTGCCTGCAATCAAGAGTTCCAAAAATTAGACCTGGGGCCGCTTCAGAGCCCAAACCGGAGCTTCGTGAAGTCCCACAGCCATTTGACAAAATGGCCGCAAGCCGCGTGGGTAACGCAATACCTGCGGCGTGAAACGAAGTTTTCAATCCGACTTCGTTTCGGTGAATAAATTATATGCATAGTCAACGCCGGGCCCGGGCATCGTCTCCCCCACTCGTCGCCACTGTTGGGGGTTGCTGGCGACCCCCTGCGCATCGCCACAGGCCCCGGCACCGAAGGACTCACACGGACACGTCCTTCTAGGTTCGGGCTTCCCGGTCGCTCTGCCGCAGCCGGGAACGTCCCGCTTATTTATGTTGCACGCGGCGGCGTGCATCGTCACGCCGCCGCGTGCATGCCCAGTCATCGGGTAGCGCCACAAATGGGATAAATAATTGGCGTTAGAAAGATACAATCAACTATTTGAAAGAGCAGACAAAAGGTAGTTGTTTAGGCTTGTCCAAAAGATATGTAGAGTAGTAGAAGAGGAAACAGATAATTGAAGAGAGTTCCAATGCTTATGGGCTAGCAAAGAGAATAATTGCGAGTGAGATGAGGCACAGATAATCAAAAGTAGATCTATCGATTGAGAGCTAAGAAAGTGATACAGAGAGTATGAAGTAACACGGGAAGCTAGATAGGATGCAGCAAGGCCATATATACATTTATAAGCAATACAAACGCAGTTAAAAAGAAGGCGAGAGTTCATTGAAAGAAATGAAAATGAGTAGAGTTGGATTGGTAAAAAGAACATGAGATGAATAGTTGAGTTAAAAATTGACTGACGAAGGGCAAGGTTAGAAGCAGGGAGGTTGACTAATCCAGATGAGAAAAGATATGCAAGGCCATTCAGAGTTTCATAGCATCAAAGGAGAGAAAGACATGAGCACTGCTAATATTATAGAGATGAAAGCGTCATAAACAAGCAATATTGGAGATGTGCATAGAGAAAGAAACAGAAAAGTAAAAAAAGACTCTGGTTGTGATTGGCCAGGATGAGTGGGAGAGGGAGAAGAAGTAGAAGCAGGAAAAAGGACTTCTGTTTTCATAGGGTTGAAATTGACAAATTGAGTATGCACCGAGGCCTGAACAGTAGAGAGCCAGGCAGAAACCATAGATTTGAAAGTGTCTGTAAAGTAGAAGAAAGAAAACAAGATCTGTGACTTGTCCACATAAAAGTTACAAATAAAATTACAAGAGAATATAAGATTTTATATTTGATTGGTGTAAAGGGGAAAGTGATGTGGATCAAATACAGAACCCTTGGAAACACCATATTGAAGGGAATGGGAAGATGAGGCCCAGGAAACTGAGAAAGTGCAATCAGAAAGATAAGAACAAAACAGTAAAATGCTGAATTGGAAAGAACAAAAAAGGTGAGAGATGAAAGGGGACTAGGGTGATCAAATGTGTCAAAAGCTGAACCTGATGTGCTGACAGTAGAGAATTGGAGATGAAAAGACGAGCAGTTTTAGTAGAGTGAGATGGATGAAAAACAGATTTTAATTGAGGGAGTAAGAAGTGCAGATTTAGATGAGATGAGACTTTTGTATGGAACACCCTTTCCAAAAGCTTAGAGAGAAAATGAAGAAGAAGAAGAGAAATGGGTTGATAGCAGATAGAGTAGAATCCAGGGTTGGTTTTTCCAAATAGCAGTAACTAAAGCATGTTTGAAATAAGATGGTATGAGTGCAGAAGATAAAGAGAGATTGAAAAGGCAGGTAAAGTAAGGAATGACTTGAGGATATGTGATGGGAATAAAGGAAAAAGGGAGAGGATCAAGTGGTGAGGTGGTAGAATGGGCATGAAGTAGGAGTAGGAGATCAGCAGTGTCAGAATCAGTAAGGGAATGGAAAGATGATAGAGGGGGAACAGAAGAACCCAGAACGAGTAGTATTGTGGAAGGGAGGAGGTTAGTGGGGTGTCAGTAAATGAAGACTGTACAGAAGAAACTTGAGAGATTAAATAATTGGCAAAATCAGAAGATAAAAGAGGTGAACACATGAAAGAATCAGGCGGGTATATGAGAGAATACAATTAAGAAGATGGGGGAATTACGGGGTGTTGAGAGAAAAAGTCAGGTCAGCAATAAATCAATTTTGAGCCTAAAGTAGATGTGAATCATAAAATGAGTGAAGGCAAGCAAGGTTAGTAAGACCAGAAGGTGATTGGTATTTCTTCGATCAACGCACTGCCTTCTGGAGTGGAGATCTCAGCGTGAGGAGTGAAGAAGAAAGCCAAGATTGAGGGGGTTTATGATATGGAAAGAATGATTTCGCAGGCTGCAGAGAGTTAAGAGTAGATTGAAGAATATAGTGAAGGGTTGACACAGCTTGATGAGGTGAGGGGAAAGCAAATGTTTCAATGGAAGGTAGAGAGGAGATGGTCAGCAAGGATAGAAAAGAAGCAGAATCAAAAAAGATTGCAGATGACACAGTGGAAAAGTAGCTGAGGAGGGTGTGGGGATATGGTAGGGGGTTAGGCTGGGGAAAAAAGAAGGAAGAAATGGTCACATACATTGAGAGGATAAGCAATAACAGAAGTATTCAGTGCAAGAGATGAGAAGATGATTTCTCTAGCTATGTTCTAATTTGACTGGGGCCCCTGCAGCCTATGAGTAATTTCCCTCCTTAAGTACTTTGAATGTTTCACTACTGGACATGTTGGGCATGAAATATCATGAAAATATCATGGCTGTGCTGAGGAAAGGACCCTGGGAAGAGCATCAACTACTTCTCTTTGCAGAAGCAATCAAAGACCCAATAATGAACATATGAAAAAAGACAGCTGAGTGGCTTCAATTAATCAGAACGTGTAGAGGTATGTGACAGGCGATCCACCTTGAATGCCTTGTCCCTCTGTGCCTGATTAATATTTTTCTATGGACTAATTGCCATGATAGGCCTACATGTTTTCTTTATTTTCTCTGGGTTGGTATTTAGAGGGGATAATGCTATGGCTCTTTATCTTTGTAGTCTTTCAATGCAGTTACTACCCAGGGCAGGTGACTCCCAATTTGTATGCCCAGGTTCTCGACTAATCTTCCTAGATATCAATTTTCTTTGTGGCAGTGAGTAAATAAAGCAATTGGGCTAAATCTATTTCAGTGGCAATATCTATTTGCCACATCAGAGGCTTTCAGAGTTGAAAGATGGCTTAGGATATCATATATTATCCTCAGTACATACTAATGAATACTATTTCATCTACAGATTCTATATATATGTGAAATATCCAGCAGCTACGATGGGAACTCTGAAACATTTAAATCACACTTACTTGGCCCTGAAAAGCAGCATTCACACTTGCACACTGTATGAGGGACTGCCACTGGAATTCATAGTACCTCAGGTATAAATGGCACCATCTGGCGTATTCCAACAGCTCCTGTTCCAACACCACTGGTTGCAGGACATCGACATGTGCTCAGCGCCTTTGACTCCAACACACAGAAGCTCTCTATCTTTGTTTCACTTTTTTTGCTTTAGTTCGATTTTATTTAATAAACTATATGTTGCATGCAAAGGCAATCATCTAGCTCTCAGTCCCACAGGGAGTCGTGGAACTAGGGTGTGCTTGTTTGGAGTCCTTCAGTTGCTTTCAAAATAAGAAGCATCAGAAGAGACTATATTCTACGAGGCTTTCCATGTCTTCCAAACAACAACATTTCAGTAGGAATGAGAGGCCTCTGGAACCTTCTGGAGCAGGGTACCCTGAACTACTGTTGGAGAGACAGACAACTATTACAGAGTGGGAGAGGGCTCCAGGGTTGCCCGTCGAAAATGATCCCATATCCATGCCTCTTTATAATGGTAGCACTGATTTGGTAGGGGATACCAGTTTCAGGGTAGCCCATTAACAAACGTGTAAGGGGCAGTTGTGGCCAGCTGAATACATGCTCCTAGTCAATGGGATCTGAGGGGCAGCTACTCAAAGAAAGCTGTTTTGATGTGTGCTTGAACCATCAGTCACTGATTGGGGCAGAATGGAGGACTTTTATGAGAACTGAAAGGATGGTTTAAAGACCAGTGGTCCTGTGTATGGTTGAATAGGGAAACATTCTACCATTCTTGAGACTTCCACAAGATTTCCCACCACAGCTATAGTGCCAGGAGTACGAGAAAATGTAGTTATTCTTGTATGTTGAAGAAATGCTCCGAAAAAGAAACAATAGAAATGGGTAGAATTATGAGTACTTGCAGACAACTATCTTGCAGGGTTTTACTTTCAATATTTTATAAAAAACAAAACTAAAACTAGGGGAGGTCAGCTTGATTTTAGACCTGAGGTGCTTCAACAAAATTATGAAGAAATAAATATTCAAGGTGGTAATGTTGGCTCTGATTCTAGGCATGCCATTTTCCCTGTGCCATATTGACAGCTCATAGTTAGTACCTGCAGATTATCCCTGTGGGCCATCATTGGCAGTTTTAGGTGCTACCTTTTGAACTGACAAATGCTCTGAGAGTTTATGATGATGGCTCTGGTAGTAACTCACTTCCAGTTGACTGGTGTAAAGCTTTTATCTGTACAAGTGGTTGATAAAACCAGCCTGTTGAGAGGGGGTGCTATTTGTGCTTCAACAGACAAAGGTGCTGCTATAGAGCCTAGACCTTTCTTTAAATATAGAATCACAAATGTGCTCTCAGACATGCAGTTACTATTCACAGGAGCAATGCTAGACATGTCACAAATGTTGGTCTTTCTACCACCTCAGGCGAATATCCCATGGCTGCGTGTTATATTTTTGCAAAAGCTCACTGCCTCTGTAGTCTGTCAAAGCCCCTTTGCTCTAAATTTCGGGTGTAAATATAGTCACCTAAACTTAAGCGACTTTGGGCAGACCAGAAGGAAGTGAGTGATCGACTCATTTTTAGCCCCAAATAATGGTCCCTCTTCACTCTCGCTCAGGTTCCAGCACTTAATGATCGGTGCCAAGGGCAATATCCCCAACCTAAACTGTATGTACAGACCCCTCTCACAGAGGAAACAGTGCTGGTCAAGATAGATTTCGAAACCTAATGTTGTTTTATGTAGGAGATATTCCGGGCCAACTTGTAATCCGTTCGCTGCTTCCACCAAGCGGCTCTTGGATGTCTTTCATTCGGACACAAGTCTGATTATTTACATTCAGGGGGGTCTCCCACAGGATGTTTTCACCCAGAGACGATAGTATATCCTTTATATGACACTCCCATTTGAGGACCTCCCCTCTAATGACATCAACTCGGTCAACCCTTCCCTATGCAGCTCGCTTGCCATTTTTAAGAGCATACCTAAACAAGGATCACACTTTACAATGCCAATTGTGATGCAATTCCATAAAGGTTCTAACAATACTTTCCCCCTGGCTCCTTTCTTTGTGTCGTCCTGGGATTTAAATCTTGTGGTGACTTGCCTGATGAGAGGTCCCTTTGACTGACACATTGTTGTCCGCTCAGGCTCATTATGTGGAAAACTATATTTCTGGTGGCAATTTCTTCCGTGCATAGACTTGCGTAGTTGCAAGCTCTTTCCTGCAAACCTCCATTCACATGTTTTCTAAAGACATAGTGATACTCAAAGTACGCCTCACTTTTCTTTTAAGGTGGTCTCTGAGTTTCATCTCTCCCAAAAAATGTACCTTCCAGTATTTAACCTTCCTCTTCATCAATCCAAGACGAAGAAAGTTTTCATTGGTTAAAGCCAAGGAGGGAATTACATTATTACCCCTCTAACACAAGGGAGTTTAGAACGGAGAATCAACTTTTCGTAGGCTACACTGGTCCCAGACTAGGTAAAGCTGTGACAAAATAGACATGATCTAGATGGATAGTCTTATGTGTCTCCGAATGCTACTCCTTTGCAGGAAAGGGGATTCCTGGTGGCTTTAGAGCACACTCAACTAAAGGAATGGCCCCTACTCTGACTCTCCAAAGAGGAGTAGCGATATTACTCATATGCCAGGCTGCAACATGGCCCTTGCTACACACCTTGACAATGCATTACTGCCTGGATGCTCTTTCGGGTCAAAGGCACACGTTTTGTCAGAGCGATCTTGCAAAATGTCTTGATTTGACTATTGCTTCAGACATCTCTCTTTCCTCCTCCTACATGACCATACTGCTATTGTAGTCTATCTAAGTTGAGAAATCTGTGCGAGGACACAGTCCAGTAGAATCTCAAATTACCTACCTGCAGAAATGATCTTTCTGATGGATGTTCCTCACATCGATTCCTTACTGGTCTCCCATCCTGCTCCTCTGATAGAGCATTGTCTATGAAAATACTTTCATGTTAAATAATTTTCCAGCACAGCTGAGCTTGGCAAAAAAACAATAGAACTGTGGTCATGTGGTGCTGTGCAACCTACTAAAGTCCAGCCTCCAGGAAATAACTCAATGAGGGACCTCAAAGCCCATGCTGTACAACAACCGCTGCTGTCGAAATATTTTCTGAGATTTACTAAAGCAGGAAGAATACATCTAAAATGAGGAATCTGTGAATCCATCATAAAGAATATTACTAGAGGTAAGTAATGTATTCTTTTTAGAGATACATCATTAACATGTTGTAAATTTTACTGCTCACTTTTTGCTTTTGAAATGCAAAACAAAGTGAAAAATCATGACAGCAAATTTCAGGTATATTGCATACTTGTACAATACTATTTGATTTGAACTTGTCTATTCTGTTTGCATTTTTAGGTGGGAAGCACCTGGGTCTACAATTGCACTAAATATGAATGCTCAAAGACCCCTCTGGGTGCAATGATTCTGGGTTCTAGTGTTGTCTGCCCTCCCTTTAATGGCACTGAATGTTTAAAGGTTTGTTCCTTTTGTTATAAGTAGTCTTTCTAACTATTTACCAATATAATGCACTTTTAAACTTTGCACAGATATGCATTGCATTGTGCTGAGCACAAATGTTTGCTAACCAAAGAAGGGTGAGTAAAATATGCAAGTTAGCACTTCATGCTTTGTGCCATTGATAAAGCTGTAAACCATATGTGTTGTTATTTAACAATTTTCAATCGTTTTTGATGAAGAATGTGTTTTGTGGAGTACAGATATTAGTATGATACTGAATTGTTGCACAATTAGTGATCATTTTATGTTTATGGAGAATGATTATACAACCAACCAAAGTTAAAATTAACATATTGGAAAACAGGTTTGCATAATTTAATGATGCACTATAAAGACCGGGACGAAAATAATTTTCTAATGGTTATCACAAGTAATTTTTTTCCCAAATGCCAATGAAATGCCATGCGTTATGAGGAATTTGATAGTTGTGTCTCAAGTGCTCAGCATTCAGGTGTCAACAAAAACATTATTACACTACGATATTGCGACAAATGTGCATGCTTGTGGGTATCGTAGTAGGAAGATCAATTATAGATTTAGCTTGAAACGTGCAAATCTAGCAGGCGCCTGTCTTTAAACAAATAAGATGAAAGTGGGGAGAGAAATGTTCCCAAATTCAGTTTTGTTTGTAATATTCCTATAAATATTTATTTTTCTAACGGATACATGCCTCCCATAGATTCCTCAATTTGTGACATACAGCTCAGACTCTGTCCACTGTAGAATGTTTTCCACTGTCGCAAGATTGCACCATGTGGCTCAGAGGATGGCTCCATCATGACTCCTTGTCACTGTTTCATACCAGAGGCAATGCCAACCAGAGATACCCCCAAAGTCTCACCTACGTCATTTCCTTTAGTTGTTAAATGCAGGACATTTTTTCATCAAAGAGTCACTCAGCGTTTCATACTAATTTTTCAGAAAATTCTTCTCCCAATTCAGGATTTTAAACTTGTCTGGAGTGCCACTGCTTCATGAATGTTGCCAATCAACCCTCTTCATATTTATTAGTCTGGGAAACAACCCCATTGAGCCATATAACAGTAGCCTCTATGGCGGTGAGGCTGCACATGGCCTCTTCCAGAGAAACCCAGAGAAATCTTCTTCTAAAAAGACAACCAGATTAGCGATCCCATCTGTGGAACACTGATCACATTCAGAGGAAAAGGATAACAGAAAGAAAAGGAAGAAGAGACGCCAATATTCTCAAAGTGAGTCCACTTCTTCCAGGATTCACTCTTCCTTTTATTGAAAATTGCATCAAAGGCAACACCATTCGTATTCAGATTACTTTGCACCAAATTTAGTGGAATCCGGTAAAAAGCGTCCGTTTCCCACTTCCTTCTCCACAACAGAGAAATGGGAGTCCTTTTTCCAGGCCACGTTTAAGGTTTGTCAAGCTTCCTACTCCAAGTGCTCCCGGAAGGACTTCTGCAGGGAACTTTAAATTCTGCTCGCACATGCCTAAGAGCTCAGGATGGGTGGGAGATCAGAAGAGCAGGCGTCATCCAGGCCTTTTACCAACTTCCTCCTGAACACTACCAGAGACGCCCTCTTTGGAACCATTGCCATTGGCACTGGCATAATAGGTGTTGCTAAATGCCCATAATTTCAGTCTCGGCATTTGCCAACATTTTAATGCCTCCCGTCAGATTACAAAGTATTTAGGTCTGGTGGCCACTGTTGACCCTTTATCCTCTAGAATAGGATGCTATGTACCGTATTCCTTCCCTCTTAAAGTGCCGTAGTTTTCATAACAATGCCTGTTGCAACAGCGAGTGTAGCCCTCCTGAGAAGCAGTTGTGTCTGTATGCCAAAAGTTTCAACCTCAATGCATTCTAATTCAGCAGCTCTCAAAACGTTTTTATTTTTCCTTTACCTGCCCATCATGAGTCTCCTTGTGGGGAGAGCTTGTTATAAAAGAGGAAGTTAGGAACGAGTAGTATACAGGTTACTTTCAACTACCAAAGGATGTAGGTTTCAGACCCACTGTAGAGCTGAGACTCCTCAAAAGGCTTTTTAATAAAGTAGGGCTTTAAAGTTCTCTAGAAACCTGTTGTCCAAATGCCAAGGATAAACATTTATCACAAACCACAGTATAAGTGAGCTCATTATATTGGGCCAATACAAAAGGCGGAGCATCATATACATTGTTTGGTACATTAACAATAACAAATAAGAGCTAGTTGGTAAATTGATATGTCTTAGGGTTTCGTTAATAAGCAAAGGTCTGAAGGAAATGTTAAGGAAAAGTTATCAACGAAAGCACAAATGGCCTTACCTTGCTGGAGATGCTGCTCCACCTAAGAAGAACTCATTTTGGGCTAAAATGTAGTTGGTCGAACCTAATATCATGTGGGAAATGCTAAGAGAAATGATGATGTCTAGCGCAGATAACCCCCTCCCTTCTTTCATAGAAGGTTGTAGAAAATGTTCGTTAAATATAGGTTACACATCGTCTGATGACATAATCATGTGTGATATTAGGAGTATCATGAGGGAAATTTAGAGCAAAGCATTCAGAAAGTATCACTTTAATAATATATCACCCTTGAATCAAAAAACTATACATAAGCTACATGAGCACCTACCCTAGTCAGGGCAGAGTGCAACTGTATATTATGAGTTTCCTAGTAGGAAGCACTTAGGAATCTTAGATACATTATAAGGGTGCTGCAATACTTAGAGAGTGCTTTTACGAGAGGTTTGTACATGCTGTGGCCTTCCTAGAGACAGAAAACTTTTGGGAACATTTGATGCATGGCAACCAAATCTCTGTTGTTCTTGCGGTAACACAATTCTGGCAAAGCAATGCTTGTTCTTTTGGGCAACGAAATAGAGATGAAGATTAAAGTGTAGCTGCTTAAAAGCTGTCCAGATACGTTAGGCAGTATGAGATAGGAAAAAGGAATTCAGGAGAGCATTATATGGGTCTGCCTTTTCCTTGTTTTAGGACCTCAGACAATCATAATGAAACATGTCGATAATTAAATGAAATTAACAGTTCAAATGGATTAATATAAAATGTAATCTAATTGTCTTTTTTAAAGAGCTTTGTTTCAGACTACTTAGAGGCTTTTTGTTATGGGGCTTATTACAAGTCCCCCGGTATCCCGCCGGTAATTCTGGCGGGATACCGGCAGATTACTGTACCGTCTCGTCTGCCCAATATCCTGGTATTACCAGGATAGTAAGTACGGGCCGCGGAGACACCTGTAAATCCCCATTCCCATGGAGTTCCATAGGACTCCATGGGATGGGGATGCGGAAATTGTCTGCCGATAGGGACCAGAGCTACCAGCAGGTCATGCCAGCTGGTAGTTCACATCCCTACCGGCAGATTTGGAGTTTGTCAGTCCGGAAAGGTGCCTGTACACATTGTTACCTGCACCTTATTTCTGGGCCGGCCAACTCATAATGAGCCTAATAGTGCTATTGACTTATTGACGGTTTACAATATGATTTTTTATCATCTTCTTGTGATCTGGTATTTGTCTATTAAATGTTTGTGTGACGTTTATTTTGAAAACTAATATACAATTAAAAAAGCTTATTGTGCCAACATTGAAACCTGATTTGCCAAAACAGAATAACAATTATTAAACAACACCACAAGCTTATTCAGAGAGATCCCAATTAATGTACTGCACCTTCCCAAAACCCAGGCATTTAGGTTTGATGTCCTGGGATTGGGATGCAGCACACTGCTGTAGGTCTGCATCAGATGATCTTAGCTCCATCGGATATTCCAAGTAGGGCAAAGAAACTGTCCAGCATGGCTGGGTACTAGACCCCTGTGTCAAGTCAGAAGCAATCAAGTTTATGCTTGCTAGACTCTGCTACAAACTTCAAAGAACCAAATGTATTAGCAGGAACAGATGGAATGCATTTATTAGGTTGAACTTGAAATTCAAGAACACATAAGTCATAATCTCTCCACTCTACCTAAGCACGCAGGCTCCTTCCCAAGAGGTTCTTTGGCCGAGAGAGGTACTAGAGACTCTCGTTCCGGCAGTGTGCCTGAGGCCCCTGGGACTGCCAGTATACTTAACAAGGGGTTGTCTGACTCTACCAGGAAAGTCACTGATGGGCCTAAAGTTCCTTCTACTGGATGCCAGTTCCAGGGGCTGAAAAGCTCAACTACCAGGTCTACACCTGGGGGGGTCGCCTATACGCCTTAAGACTACCAGGCCTATGCCTGAGGGCACTAAGGTTCCCAGGCCCTTGTCTGAGACCTTTCAGAGTATCAGGAAACATCCTGAGGGCGATAAAGAGCTTATTGCACTCCAAGCAAACAGACTCAGAATATCCCAATTCAACCAAGCAGAGAGATGGGGGCAGATCTCTATCTTCGGCTGGGGCCTCTCTCTGGAATAACCTCCCTGCCTCTCTCAAACTTGAGCAGAACCACCTCCGGTCCCGGAAGCAACTCAAGACCTTCCTCTTCGCTTCTGCTTTCTCTCTTCCTCTCCTTTGCTGATGTGCCGACTGCTCCATGCACTGGTCACCTAGCCACCCTCTGAACATGGGCCTAGGTCCCTGCATGACCAGTTGCACCTCAAACTGCCTCTTGCCCCCCCTAGCATTTGTGGTCTGTATCTGCAACCCTACAGTCCCTTCTCTCTGCACTTATGAGCCACCCTTTGGCTGCACTTCCTGATTTATGCACTGAGCCACCTGCGGGCCACACTTTGAGTTACCTGCACTCCCCTCCCCTCGGCACTTCTCCGCTTCCCTGCACTTGCATGATCTGAATGACACAAGGCCTAGTAAGATCGTTGTTTTGTCCTCCCTCTGTTTCCCCCTCCTTGTCTTGTTGCACCTAGAAACACTTGTGTACATGTGCTTTATAAATGCCATATCATATCATATCATATCATATCACAGTTAAGAACGCCAAACAAATTGAAGCACTAGGGTGTACCCCAGGCAGTCATCCACCATCAGGCTATGGTGATTCAAGAGTAGAGTGGCCTCCTTCATCGTGGGGTACAGTACATCCATTGCCTTCAGAACGTAGATCTGAGTCTACTGGATAACACACCAGACAGGCTTCAGACAGGCCTTCTGCCACTATACACCAACAGCTGCAGCCACTTATACACCAATGGCTTCTGCCACTTATACATCAATGGCTGCTGCGGCTTCAGCCGCGTCAGACACAATCAGCATCTCAAGCAGCATCTGAGGAATGTTTTTTTTACCGCTTAATGTTGTTCATGAAATCTCCACAGATGAGGGGCATCTTGAAGACGTTGATCAGGGAATGAGTGCATTTTCACTACATATTATCCCCACCAAAAATATCGCCGTATATATGGTTGTCTGGAATGGCCATAGGCGATAGTTCTGGGGGGGATCATTTTGGGGGTTTTTAGGGGCAGGAGTTGCAGGGGTGTCCCCCGCTCCTTTAAAAATAATGCAAGGGTGTCCCCCGGAAGTTCCATGCCTTAATATTGCAGCAAAAATATGGCTAAATTTTTGTATGGAGATATTTTTGCAGCGATATTAAAACATGGAACCAGTACTGCCACAAACCCAGCCAACGGGATCTCAGACAGAACCTCAAGTTCTCAAATACTTCATAATAAGGTGTCCTCCTGCCTAACACATGGTGTGTTGGAATTGCCATACAGTTTGGAGGAAATGGAGCGGGATATATGAGGAATAAAAAGTTACACACTGTATAGTGACTGAAGTACTCCTAGCCCATAGTCCTGTTTCCTCCATACAAACGCACCACTATCCCCCTAATAAAAACAGCTATTAAACGAGTCGCTCTTATGTTCTAAATTGAGAGGGCAAGCGTTTATTGCAAGGCAAAATAGTAATGGTCTTGTCCCTGTACCGGGACGCCCATACACTATGGAGGAAAGGGGACTATGAACTAGAAATACTTCAGTCACTACAGTGAGTAACTTTTCATTACTTGAATGTTCATTAATTGGATGTTTTATAAATCCTCATTCAAATTATTTTTGGTTCTCAATATGTCAGTACAGCGTTACTTGCATGTGCTCAAGGTTAAAATGTGGTACTGAGGGAAATGATACAGATGGCTTTCACTTTATTTATAAGTCGCATCAATTCTGGCATGAGACAGTGCTATTGACTCATGTTGAAATCGGCGGCCCCATAGCCATACTAGACCAGACTGCGTCTGAGGTGTATTTCATAAGGTAAAGAATACATGGGAGTAATTATTGTATCCTTAGCAAAGAACATTACCAAAGCTGAGTCATTTGTTATTTCCTGCTGGCAGAGTGTCTTGAAGTGTCTACATGTAGCCAGAATAATGATTTTAAGATTCGTTGGGACAATGTGGGAAGACATCCTTGAGTCGGTCAATGTGATGAAAAAAGTGTGAGGTAAAAGCTTCTCTGTAGTGTACCGCAGATTCCACAGTACTAACATTAAGATATTTAGAAACAGTGATGTTCCAAAGGCTCTGAAGAGTACCTGGTGTAATCTTTGGGATCATGACTGAGCTTGAGGCTTTATCTCATTATGTGCTGTGCATTCCTGGAAACAACAACACCACCACAACCTAGTTAAGATATGATTAACTTAAACTCCAGCAAAAATTACTCTTAAATCCTTAGAATCTAGTGACTGGATACCATTGGAAAGTGAAAGGGTATATTATTTAATCATACTCATACAATACTTGGGTCAATATAAATGTATCCGTCCAGTAAGAATGGTGGTAGGAAATGCTGCACAGCAGGACCTTCAGTTTGGATGACAGGTGGAGGAAAAACTTCCAGCTCCTGGTTGTGTGGTGAGTCAGAATCAGAAGATGGACCCTCTGCCATTTCATTTTCTTACAGTTCTTTATTGTTAAATATTTCAAATACACTCTCTGTTCCTGATGTGTGGAGCCCTTCCCCCTGAGAAAATAGGCTTAAAGGGAGCTCATCGGGATGTCCTTAAAGAAGAGGAAGTCTGTCGTCCAGAAAACCTAGCGTGGAATCTGTCCATACCAGTTTGAATACCGGAAAAATCTTTTGGCCCCCTTGTGAACTTCCTTAGTCACAGGGAGTACAGGTTCCTCTCCTTTTCAGAGTTCCAATCACTACAACAAGTCTCTCTTTTCCTTCTTTTGTTCTCCGGGTTGGATTATAATACTATAGCCTCAGATTAGTATCTGCTACACTTTACCAGATAGTTTGACTCAGTCGCTGGTTTATGTCCCACCCTGGGTTGTTTTCTGATTCGAAGGCCAGTACCATATATTTTCCCTGGGTTTCCCACCCTGGAGTTGTGGTCAGCTCTTTCCAGTGGTATTTACCCTTGTCTGGCTTGACAGGTTTCTCAGTCCACCTTTGATCTTGGTTTCTTATGTCTCATTTTTGGATTGAGTTGCTCTTGCGCTGTCTTGTTGTTGGATCTCCCCTACCCCAACCTGTAGTTTGGTTTATATTTCCACGCCTTCGGGTATGGTCGTTCTTCCCCTGCCATGGGTTCGGTTTTCTGGCACTCCACCTTGACTTTGTTTTTTTGTGGCACACCTTGGGCTGTGGCTTCTCTCACCCTGCCTTGGGGTATATATGTTCTTACCCCACCCTGGGGCATGCTTTCTGGAACCGCTCCTTGCAGTATTTTTTCTGGCACCATGCCTTGGGGTATGGTTTCTTATAGCCTGTCTTGGGCTGTGGCTTGTCTTGCCGAGTCTTGGAATCTATTTGTTCTGAAGCTCCCTATGATATGTTTTCCGGCACCCTGCCCTGGGGTATGGCTTCTAGGTGCCTGCCTTGGACTGTGGCTTATCTCGCCCCATTTTAGGGTACATTCGTTCTCACCCCACCATGGGGTATGTTTTCTGACACTCGTGAAGAGAGGGTCCCTGGAATGCCCCTCCTCACCCCCAGGAGCATGACAGCCCAAAAATGCACGAAGCAGCTCACTATTCAGACAGCCTCCAGGAGGGCCAGTGACCTCCATATATGCAGACAGATACCCTCTTAGACAGCCATTCAAACTTTATCCAGTGAATGTGTTTTTGGAAAAGGTGCCCCAACACTGGTCATGGACCCAAATGCCTTGATGGATGACGTTGACTAATTTTAGAAACCAATGCGCTGATGTCATTAGTGACACCACAACATAGCCACGTTAGTCATGCACAAAGTTACACGAACATACACATGCGCAGACGAAGAACATGCTTATTCAGTCCTGGTGTGCTGCTAATGATTTCTGCCTTAATGCCAGCAAGACAGAGATTTTCCTCATTGGGACTCCTACTCCCACTTTCCCTCTCTCATTCTGGCCTGCCTCACTTGGTCCTGTGCCCCCACCCACCAAAGAGCCAAAAAATCTCAGGGTCATCTTCAACTCTCTCTTTCTCATCTCACATTTCAGACATGTCCAAAAAGTCCCACTAACATCTGCACCTCCTCAGAGGTATTCTGCCTTTTCTCACCTTCCCCCAGAGGCTCACTGTCTCCAGAGCCCTGGTTCTAACCAGACTGGACAACTGCAACAGTCTCTTTCTTAATCCTCCTACTTCTACTCTCCGATCTCTTCAATTTATCCAGAACAGAACCGCAAGACTTATCCTTGGGCTAAGTCCCAGGGACTGCATCTCTCCAGTGCTGAAATCTCTCCACTGGCTCCCCGTGGCTGCAAAAATTAAGTTCAAGTCCCTCTGCATAGTCCACAAGGCTTTCTGGGGTCACAGCCCTTACTATCTACAACACTCTCTTCCCAAATACTCCCCTTCTAGAGCCCTCCACTCAGCCTCCTCAAACTCTCTGCGGGTGAACTGTTTCTCCAAACAGAGATTTGGGGGTAGATCCTTATTCTCTGCAGGTGCCTCCTTCTGAAACAGCCTACCTGCCTCTCTCCATCTTGAGCCGGACATCCTTAAGTTCTGAAAACTCCTCAACACATACCTCTTCTCTTTCTCTCTCCCTCTCCCCTGCTAACCTCCTTTCTCTTCGCTTCTTTCCCTCCCTCCTTCCTTCTCTTCCCCAGCCTGCTCAGTTTGCTGACTGGTCGCTTGGTGCATCTCTAGAGCCTCACAGGTCCCAGGCTCCCCCGCCAGTCCTGCACTTGCCTCCGGGCCTCTTCACTCTTCTTGCCACTACTGCAATACGCTCCATGAGAGGGGCAACCACTCAACACTTAACCCAGGCCCCTGCTGGACTGGGCGCACTTGTCTCCCTCCCCCTCCATAGCACTTCCTGTTCTGCGCACTTGCACAACCTTGAATGTACTCTTACATCCCATCTACTTTCCTCCATACTGTATAGGCGTCTCTTCCAAGGGACGGGAGACGGAACCTGTTTCATCAGAAAAAAAACCTTCTTCCCCTTTAAATTTAGAGGAGCACGGGGGTGCGGTCCAGGGAGCAGGCGCTGCCCTGACTCTGCCCTCTGGTGCCACACCCTCTTCCAGAAGTCACCTCCAGAGGACCTCAAGAACTTTGTGAAACACTGAGCCAGGCCCAAGGTAGGGCCGCTATTTTCCATCGCATCCCGCAAAGGAGACTCCTTCCCAAGGACTCTCCTGCGTGGGAGGGACCGTTCAGGTCCTTGTACCAGCACGTGCACTGATGCTGCTTCAGCTACCGGCCCTCGAGCCGAGGGATCCTCGGATCCTCCCGGTGGCAGTGTTGAGGGACCGGAAGGTTCTTGTACCGGATCGTCACCCGAGGGCCTCTGCCCTTGTACTGGCCTTATGGCTGAGGGGTTACGCCCTAGTACCAGCAATACGTCTGAGGGAGCGCCTAAATGCAGCTCTACTGACCCTCGTGTCGAGGGTGTCACACCTACCGAGCCTAGGCCCGAGGAGCAGGGTAGGCCTTGTGATCCACATACAAGAGTCCTGGAGGAGGCTGGGCCCAGTGAGCCGAGCAATATGTCGCAGCAGCAACAGGCAGCTCGACAAGATGGCCACTGCGCCAGACCGAGACACCCATCCGATGCCATTCCAGGAGTTCGGCGAAGAACGAGTGTCAAGGTGGGACTGGCCTAAACCAGGTATGTGACCGACAGCCTATCCTTCTTATGTGCAGGGCAGCTTCCCAATGTGTCCATACTGGCAGGGTATGCAGCAGCTCCAGCAGCCTCTGGCTACCCTGTTAGTACCCCTTAACCCCCCTCAGATCAGTGAGGAGGGGTTCTTCGAGAGGTACCTCAGGCTCATGAAGTCACCTCGTATAAGGGTTATCCTCAAGGAGGCCATCAGGGAAGTCCTCCCGACTATGCTAGCAGCACCACAAGCAACTCCACCGACGCCCTGGCCCCGGTGCAGCCGCTCGTCCCGGCTCCCCAGCCGACTCCTCAGGCAGTTCCATACCAGCCTCCACTGCTTCCTCAGCCCCCGGCTGTGGTTCCTTTGCCCAAGCCTCCGGCTCCAACTACTCCACCTCCGCAGGATCATTCTGATCTGCAGGACACGGATGATGAGGAGGATCCGGACACGCCATCCTCAGCCAGAGCCTTCCACCAACGTCTTGCTGGGCTGGCGGAATACCTGGGCCTACCCCAGCCGAGGTCGAGCAGCCGGCAGAGGGGGTTTTGGCTGAAGTCCTCACGCATCGCCCCTCTGCCAAGACAGGGATTTCTCTGCAGACCAATGTAGTCTCCCTGGCCAAGAAGGGTTGGCTTAAGCCCCACTCGGCCCAGCCGGTCAATCAACGCCTGGACGCCGAGTACAGGCAGATGGAGGGGGATACACTCTTGCTCTCAGCCCATCCTCAGCCACACTCCTCAGTGATCGCTGCAGCATCACTGTACTCCAAGTCACAGTCGTCCTCAGCCTCCTCCTTTGTGGCTCTACTATGCAAGGACGAGAAGATCTTGGAGGCGTACGGAAAGAAACTCTATTCCAACGCGTCCCTGCGCCTTCGTCAAGCCAATGCCGATGCCATGCTGGCTGCTGCCAACCAGAGATTATGGTGGGAAATTGAAGACTTCCTCCTGGAACTCCCTGCACATAACGAATCACATTTTAAGGCAGGGCTGGCAGAGGGCAAGCTGGTGGCGCACGACCTCATGGAATCCACCGTGGCCCATATAGACACCTCTGGCCGTGCCATCTGTATTGCCACAGCCATGAGAAAGACACCCTGGCTACGGACCACGAAATTGAATCCGGATGTCCAGGAATGCATATTAGATATACCGTTCGGGGGGGGCCTATTCCACTCCACCACGGACGAAGAGCTGGACAATAAGAAAAACAGCTCTCAAATGGCCAAGTCTTTATCCATCTTGACAAAGACCACACCCAAGTCGTACACCCAGTCACAGCAGCGCTCCGACAGGGGGCATACGTATGGAGGGTTCAGCCGCTTCCAGGAACGGAGATCCAGGCAGCCGGATTGCTCGTCGACTCAGAACCGGCGCAAGTAACAAAAAAGGGTGGGGGGAGTAAGGGCTTCTTCCAGTCCCCCTCCTCTGCGACAGCCTCACAGGGAAAGAAGGCATGACACGTCCCTTCGGGTCCACGTGTCTCCAGTGGGGGGCAGGCTTGCTCACCATGCACATTTCAGGTGTATGAATTTTGCGGACCCCTGGATCCTCTCCGTAGTATCCACAGGGGACCGCCTACCTATCCCAACCTCTCCTGCCACCACCCCTCCACTCCCTCAGGTTGGGACAGCAACTCTTCTGGCGGAGATCCGGTCACTCGTAGAGAGCCATGCAGTGGAGGAAGTCCCAGCCTCTCAGCGAGGCTTGGGCTTTTACTTCAGGATTTTCGCCATTCAGAAGAAGAACCAGGCGTGCCTGAGAGTTGTGCTGGACCTTTCCTCCCTCACCTCTCATTACCCCTTCAGAAATTCAAGATGGTTCCGCCATCCTTTATAGCAGAGACATTGTGCAAGGGAGACTGGATGTGCTCCCTGGATCTGAAGTATGTGTACCTACACATCCAGATTTGGAAGCCCCATCGTTCTTTCCTACGGTTCAGGATCATGGGCTACCATTTTCAATACAAGGTACTTCCTTTTGGCCTCAATTCTGCCCCCATGGCCTTCACCAGGCTCATGAATATGGTGGCTGCCCTCCTCAGAGCGCAGGGCCTCCACATCTACCCATACCTCGAGGACTGGCTCATCAGGGCTACATCTCCGGAAGGGGTTCACCACTCTTCCCATGCACTTATGAACACACTGCACGATCTGGTCTTCTCGCTCAATCTCAAGAAGTCGCTGCTTCAGCCCATGCAGACTCTGACATTCTTGGGCCTCATCTGGGACATGTGCTCCGAGAAGGTATTTCCACCGAAGGACAAGATCTCGGCCATCAAAAGGGCCACCACCCACTTCCTCAGCAGAGAGGTGACCTTGGTATGGTGGTACCAGCATCTCCTGCGTCTCTTGGCAGCGCTCCTATTAGCTGTTCCACACACAAGATTGAGGATGAGGAGGATTCAGCTGCACTTCACAGCCTCATGGAACTAGGAGCGGGGCTCTCAATCAGAGATGATCAACGTTCCTCCATCTCTCCCTCCGGACCTAACATGGTGGTCCAGGGACTGCAACCTATGGACAGGCAAGCCCTTTCGGCCGCCCTTCCCGCAGGCCACCATCACCACAGACTCCTCGCTCGAGGGCTGGGGAGCAACCCTGGACGATCTCTCGGT
Source organism: Ambystoma mexicanum (assembly GCF_040938575.1). Taxonomy (NCBI): domain Eukaryota; kingdom Metazoa; phylum Chordata; class Amphibia; order Caudata; family Ambystomatidae; genus Ambystoma; species Ambystoma mexicanum. The sequence goes on along the minus strand of NC_090936.1, from coordinate 849,046,404 downwards.
CCACGGCACCTGGAGTCGACAGGAGCAGGAATACCACATCAATTGGTTGGAGCTGAACGCCATCTGGCTAGCGCTCAGGGCTTTCCTACCACCTCTCAGGGGCAAGGTTGTCCTCATCCAGACAGACAACTCGTCCAGCTTGTACTATGTCAACAAGCAGGGAGGCACCATATCCCCTCCTCTATGCAGACTGGTAATCAGCCTGTGGGAGTGGGCCCTGGAAAACGACATCTACCTCACGGCAGTCCACCTGCCGGGGGAATCCAACCTGGAGGCGGACAGGCTCAGCAGGTTAGGAGTGGACAATTATGAGTGGCAGCTAAACGACTTTGTTATTCAGGAGATCTTCAACAGGTGGGGCCATCCCCAGGTGGATCTCTTTGCCACCTAGCACAACAAGAAGTGCCCTCAGTTAGCCTTCTGGCAGGAATAGGGCCCCGGCTCCCTGGGCGACGCATTTCGGCTCCAGTGGAACAGCATGAAGGCTTAGGTCTTCCTGCCCACACCGCTGATTCACAGAGTGAGTTGCAAGATCAATGAGTCTCGCCAACTCAACATCATTCTAATAGCTCCATGGCGGCCAGCCAGGCCATGGTTTTCAGAGCTGCTCGGCCTCTCTGAGATGTCTCCGATTCACCTCCCGATGGGGCCAGTACATCTTCTGGTGCAGCAGTGGGGCAGGCCATCCACCCAGCGCCTCAGAAACTAGTCCTCACAGCTTGGTGCCTGAGCAGGTAACGCTGCGGCACCTCAGCCTCTCCCAGGCTAATCTGGAAATCATACAGGGCGCAAGGAGCAAAGCTACCAGGGCCGACCAACAACATCAAAGAGGCAGAGGGAGGTCTGAACCAAAAATCAAGCCCTCAACAGAAGGGGAAATGCCCTTATACAACACACACAATAAGCTTGTGGTCCGTGCTGTTAGTTAACAAGGGGAAGACATTCACAATTGTTGCCTACCCTTTAGGCATACGAAACAATTGAATCATCCTAAATTTGCAAATAATACATATTTTAATAATTATGGTACACAATTAAGAACGCCATAGGTGCTAATCTGTCAAAAATACATAGAGAAGGTCATTAAGCAATAACCAACGTGATGAGTACAAAACTCTTTTTCTAGCAAACTTTATTTCATTTGTTTTTCATTAAAGTGACTTGTGCTGTGCAAATATACACTGGACATATCGCATTTGACACACACTGCTCCACTTTCATCCCATTCATACTGTTTTCATCATCTCAAATACACACTCAATGCAAAAAAGAACGTAAACATACAAAGCAAAGCTAACAGGGCCCAATATAAAAGTAAATCGACCAGGTTTTGCCACTGGGTAGACTCCAAGGAAATCGACCCACTGGCATGTACTTTGGACGACGTGCTCTCCTTCCCGGCACACCTCGCCCACTCGGGGGTCCAGGTGGACACCTGTCATACATACCTCGCAGCCATCGGGGCTTACAGGAACACAGAGGGGGGGATCTTCTCCTCCTCCAACCCTATTGTCAAGAAACATTTGATGGGGCTCACAGGGCTCTACCCGCCCATCAAGAGGCCACACCCTGTGTGGGACCTTAACTTAGTATTGGGCACCCTGGCGCACAAACCGTTTGAACCAATGGCGTCCGCGGACATCAGGCTGGTCACCATTAAGACGACCTTACTGGTCGGCCTTGGCTCGTAGAGTCAGTGAAATCCAGGCGCTGGTCTCCTCAGAACCATATACTACCTTTCACAGGGACAAAGTAGTCCTACGGACACAGCCAGCATTTCTGCCCAAGTGCCGTCTGCTTTTCACTTGAATGAGGAAATAGTCCGTCCTACATTTTCTGCCAATCCTAAGGACGAAGCAGAGAGAGTGCTGCACTGCTAGGATGTCAGGCGTGCCCTGAAGTTCTACTTGGACAGGGCCAAGGGATTCCGCAAATGGGATACCCTGTTTGTCACGTTCAGTGGGTCAAGACCTGGCTATCAGGCTTCCAAGGCCTCCATATCCTGCTGGATGGTCTCGGCCATCAAAGAAGCATACGAGGGCCAGCACAAGTTGCTGCCGGCCAACATGCAAGCCCACGCAGTCAGGGCCAAGGCAATGGCCATCGCATTTTGGCACCATGTACCTTGGCAAGTCATAAGCAGGGTGGCCACTTGCGCCACTCCCTCAGCTTTCTGCAAGCATTACTGTTTGGATGCTGGTTCTAGATCGGACGCAGCTTTCGGACAGGCGGTTCTCAGGAGCCTATTTGCTTAAGAAGGGTCTCCTCTCCACCCTGGGGCTACATTCAGTTGTAATCTCCCATAAAGAATGGAGGAAAGGGGACTGGACATAAGAGTAATTATAAGTTACTCACCATAGTGACTAACATACTCTTAGTCCATAGTCCCCTTTCCTCCATACGTCCCACCAACCTCCCCCTAATAATACTGGTGTCATTAGGCAATGTTAATTCTATTGTCAACGCGTCAATGGGGACTGAGGTGTGGCACCGGAGGGCGGAGTCAGGGCACCCCCACGCGCCTCTAAATTTAACAGGGTAGAATGTTTTTACTAGTGAAAAGGGTTCTGTCTCCCGTCCCTTGGAAGGGACGCCCATACAGTATGGAGGAAAGGGGACTATGGACTAAGAGTATGTCAGTCACTACGATGAGTAACTTATCATTTCTAGGCCTTGCAAGTCTGTCTGTCCGTTCCTCCCTCTGTCTCCCCTCCCTAGCTTGGTTGTGCTTGAAATACTCATGCATAGGCGCATTGGATGACTAGAAATGTCACCAGGCCAGTACTGAAGTTTATTGATCTGTATGGTCCCCCCCAGCCCCTTTCTCCCCTCACTTTTTGTCAAGCACTTCAATAGTAGATATGCCTCTTGCTAGCTATTGTTGTTTGATCATTCAGAATCTTCAAAGCTTAAGAATGACGACAGTATTGCCTATTTCCCTTCCCGCCTTAAAGCGCTTCGAAGCACTTCACTTGTGTATAAATGCTTTACAAATAAACAATTACAATTACTATTACAATTACAGTTCGTTAGATAGAAGGCAGATACATATACATACTATCAAAAGCTTTTATAATTTTTCTCATTAGCCAATCGCAGAAACGCTGAAAGCAAGGCAAATGAAGAGATGCAGAGCAAGCTTGCAGCCCTTGATCGCAACTAACACTATGGAACTACAGGATTCTATAAGGAGCCTGGAAGGACCAAATACGACTAACCCATGGGAAACATAGCATGGTATATATATGTAGAAATCAAAGCATAATTATAATGAGGATTACATGAGGCCACAAGCAGCAGGACGAGGGGCGAGAGAAAGTAGAACCAGGCTGCAAAGAACAGCAGGCCAGCGCTCACAGCCAAGGTCAGAGACAAGCAACACATTCTAAACCTAAAATGACAATGGGCCATTTGCAGAAAAACAGAATAAATCCTTCTAAATTGCAGAGCTAGACAATGGTCATTCTCCCACAGTAGGAAGACAAACAATTCTCAGCAACACAGACATGAAGTGAAACATGTAATCATTAACAACATTATAATGCTGAGGGCACTCTCACTGGCAAAAGTGGCACTACTCACATTTACATTGGGAACACATAGTCATTCTCCTCACCTTGAGAAGATGCAAAGAACGCTGAAAAAAGAGCTGGGTCCGAGGCCTGGGGAGATCAGCTCCAGTCAATCAGGGAACAGAAATCCAGGGATAGATGCAGAGGGCAAGGGCCAATGGTAATCCTGCGACCCTGCAACAATGTAATAGTTTCTTGGGGAAGGGGCAGACCAACCACCGACATGTAAAGACAAATAAGACAGTGGGCCTCATTATGACCCTGGTGGTAGCTGTACCGGTAAAAACGACACAGCTGCCGCCAGAGTCATTTTTTTTCCACCACCCGGCAACAGGAACTTACCCGGCCAAAACAGCCCCGGCGGTCCCGGTAATTCCCCATTGCCAGGCGCTGGAAAAAATGACTCCTCATTCCCATTGAAGTCCCATTGGACTCAAAGGGAATGGGGAGGACTGTAGCATCGGCACCATTCATAATGGTGCCGGTGCTACCGTCAAGGTATGTGAGCGGGTGCCGTTCTGAAAGTCACCCGCTCGCAGAACTTGGAGAATGCCGGTCTGGTAACAACTGTGCTGGTAGCTTACCGGCACCGTTGTTACCGGACCGGCATACTCATAATTAGACCCAGTATCTATAGGTGTAGTCCATAAGTGATACTACCCCAATCACCCAACCAGGCATGCTCATAGGATTTTGGGGGAGGGCCCATGTTGTGACGTCGAACTGTAACAAAACAGCCCGACATAGACTTGGAGCAGTGATTCTGCAAATGTTCATATGTCCTGTATGATCGCTGGATGTTTGTGTAATAAATGACAGTTCTAACTTGCCCTTGGCTGAGTCCTCCATTTGTATACTGGGGGAGGGTTGTTGGGCCCTGGGAGCTGAGACAGTGAGCATGTAGTAACCCCCAGACATCTGGCATAACTAAGTCAACACTCTGTATGATTTTTAGTAGTCTGCCTTAGGCTGTGACTTCTCTTGCCCGTCTTGGCGTCATCGGTTCCTCAGCGGCTTATCCCGTCTCTGCCACGGTTAATGTTGGGGCCTCTCTCTCATGGGCTCCTTGCGATCCAGTGGTTAATGCTCTTCAGCCCCCCGTCGGTCTCTTGGTGCAATACCCTTTGGGTATCCTAGGCTTCTTCCTATGTCATTGTCTCAGCAATATGCATGGCCTGTGTGCGTGGACGCACCCGACCCCTGGCATCTGTCTGCCTCTTTCTCTGGGTATGCTCCCAAGTAGAAGTTCTTCCTGCCTCTGTTGTTTCTTGTCTCTTCTGTGTAGATCGTATCCTTTTGTTAAGGGGTATGTTTGTTCTCCACATTCTCAATTCAGACACATATGGTGTCTTAAATGGGCCAAAAGACAAGTCCACCACTCTTTCTTGAAGTTGTGTGACAGTGCACCAATTCCCAAATAACTAAAACATAGCTCCCAACTCACACGCTTTTGGCGGGTGTCACCCGCCTTGTAAATAGCGGACTCACCCGCCAAACCTCATGCACGCCCATTCATTTCAATGGGCCTCTCATCCGCCAAAAGTAAAATCGGGTGTTTTCACCCGCTTTTGCGACATAAATGGTTGAGAGCTATGACTAAAACATTTGTTATCATTTTGGGATAAGGGAGGATAACAAACATCTTGGGATGGCCTGTCCTTTAAGGGAGGGGGAATCACCCCCAGTGAGACCCCGCTTCCTCTGTCCCCGAGAGGAAGTTAAGCTTAACAGACTTGCCTCCCTAGTCCTAAAGGGGGTGGCTCTCTCTTGCGGGGTGGGAATGAATTCCCTGGATTTATCACAGTCGGAAGTTTCCCTTGTACTTTATCTCGATAAAATAGAGGATTTACCATGCTTATAATTATGACCTGTGTTAATTGCTGCAAATCCGTTATGTAGTCCTATGGACTCCGTTAATGGGGATCAAAATTGGCAATCTGTCACAGTTAATCTGGCAGATTTCTGTGTTTACCCAAAAAAGTTGTATTTTGTGCGCATTCGGCATGTAAGAAAAAGCTGAACACCTTTTACCAACAAGGGTTGCAGGGGCGTCCTTCACTCCCCATGTTCTGTAAAATTGGTATCGAGGGCTGCGGGGATGTCCCCTGCTAAAGGTGCAGGAGTGCGGAGCCATAAAAAAAACCAAAGAGAAAGGAACCATGCGGTGGAATTCCTGACCCAATTTACAGGCCGATTCATGGAATAATTAGCGCGGCGCAAGTGGGCATAAACGTGCGAATCGCAGTGGAATAGCGAAAATCGCAGTGAACGTGCGAAAATCGCACGAAAAGCAGCGCACGTCGATTCATGGAAGGCCGTGCGCGAGAAAACCAGCGGATGTGCGATAAAAAGTGCGCGGCGCACGTTAGCGCACAGGCCATCTAACAGCGTGCGCCAGGTCACAGCGAAAATCGCACAGGCCACAGCGAAAATCGCACATAGCGCGGCGCACGCAATAAAAGTAGGCGGAACACGGGCGTAACACTCGGAATGGGGAACAACTTGCCAAAACGTGGGCGTCACGGGGGAAGTACAGGGCACAAGTGCGCGGAACGCCCACACGCTCGCCTACAACACGTATTCATGGAATAGAATAGGGGAAAAAAGCGCACGCTCAAACCAGCGCACAGGCACAAACACGACCGCCACAAGAAAGGAGGCGGTAGCGTCTCTGCGGCTGTAAGAAATGTGCGCCAAAAGGTGCGCCAACAAATAGCACCTATATACTGCCATGATGAATGTCCCATACTGTGGCCCTCCAGGAAAAATGACGTGCAAAGGGGTACCCACAAACACGGACACCCGCTGACAAAAAATACGTGTGCATGTATACCGGGGTGCGCGGGAAGTGTCACACGCGATTTGCAGGGTACGTGCATCACAGGGGTTCGCGTGAAGTTATTCACGCGATCGGGCCTGGGGGAGCGGGCTACGTGTATTACAGGGGTTCGCGTGAAGTTCCACACGCGATCGGGCCTGGGGGAGCGGGCTTCGTGTATTACAGGGGTTCGCGTGAAGTTCCTCACGCGATCGGGCCTGGGGGAGAGGGCTACGTGTATAACAGGGGTTCGCGTGAAGTTCCTCACGCGATCGGGCCTGGGGGAGCGGGCTACGTGTATTACAGGGGTTCGCGTGAAGTTCCTCACGCGATCGGGCCTGGGGGAGCGGGCTTCGTGTATTACAGGGGTTCGCGTGAAGTTCCACACGCGATCGGGCCTGGGGGAGCGTGTTACGTATATTTCAGGGGTTCGCGTGAAGTTTCACACGCGAATAGCCTGGGCGCGTGAATTTGAGGGGTGCGCGGGAAGTTCCTCACGCGATCGGGCCTGGGGGAGCGGGCTACGTGTATTACAGGGGTTCGCGGGAAGTTCCACACGCGAATAGCCTGGGCGCGTGTATTTCAGGGGTGCGCGGGAAGTCCCACACGCGAACAGCCTGGGCGCGTGAATTTGAGGGGTGCGCGGGAAGTTCCACACGCGAATAGCCTGGGCGCGTGTATTTCAGGGGTTCGCGGGAAGTTCCACACGCGAATAGCCTGGGCGCGTGTATTTCAGGGGTTCGCGGGAAGTTCCACACGCGAATAGCCTGGGCGCGTGTATTTCAGGGGTGCGCGGGAAGTTCCACACGCGAATAGCCTGGGCGCGTGAATTTGAGGGGTGCGCGGGAAGTTCCTCACGCGATCGGGCCTGGGGGAGCGGGCTTCGTGTATTACAGGGGTTCGCGTGAAGTTCCACACGCGATCGGGCCTGGGGGAGCGTGCTACGTATATTTCAGGGGTTCGCGTGAAGTTTCACACGCGAATAGCCTGGGCGCGTGAATTTGAGGGGTGCGCGGGAAGTTCCTCACGCGATCGGGCCTGGGGGAGCGGGCTACGTGTATTACAGGGGTTCGCGGGAAGTTCCACACGCGAATAGCCTGGGCGCGTGTATTTCAGGGGTGCGCTGGAAGTTCCACACGCGAACAGCCTGGGCGCGTGTATTTCAGGGGTGCGCGGGAAGTTCCACACGCGCACAGCCTGGGCGCGTGTATTTCAGGGGTTCGCGGGAAGTTCCACACGCGAATAGCCTGGGCGCGTGTATTTCAGGGGTTCGCGGGAAGTTCCACACGCGAATAGCCTGGGCGCGTGTATTTCAGGGGTGCGCGGGAAGTTCCACACGCGAATAGCCTGGGCGCGTGAATTTGAGGGGTGCGCGGGAAGTTCCTCACGCGATCGGGCCTGGGGGAGCGGGCTACGTGTATTACAGGGGTTCGCGGGAAGTTCCACACGCGAATAGCCTGGGCGCGTGTATTTCAGGGGTGCGCGGGAAGTTCCACACGCGAACAGCCTGGGCGCGTGAATTTGAGGGGTGCGCGGGAAGTTCCACACGCGAATAGCCTGGGCGCGTGTATTTCAGGGGTTCGCGGGAAGTTCCACACGCGAATAGCCTGGGCGCGTGTATTTCAGGGGTTCGCGGGAAGTTCCACACGCGAATAGCCTGGGCGCGTGTATTTCAGGGGTTCGCGGGAAGTTCCACACGCGAATAGCCTGGGCGCGTGTATTTCAGGGGTGCGCGGGAAGTTCCACACGCGAATAGCCTGGGCGCGTGTATTTCAGGGGTGCGCGGGAAGTTCCACACGCGAATAGCCTGGGCGCGTGTATTTCAGGGGTGCGCGGGAAGTTCCACACGCGAATAGCCTGGGCGCGTGAATTTGAGGGGTGCGTGGGAAGTTCCACACGCGAATAGCCTGGGCGCGTGTATTTCAGGGGTGCGCGGGAAGTTCCACATGTGATTTGACAGTGTGGCTCCTCCCAGGTGTACCCTGTACACCCTCCACGGCCCCTGCAGGCAGCCCACACCACAGGGGACTACCCTGCATCCCTGGTCATGTCCCGCAGGCAGCCCACCCAACATGGGCATGCCCCCCAGCAAAGGCACATGTCTCCTTGAACTAATGAACACCAACACATGTCCCCTTGCACCCCCACCCCCCAGCACTGTGGGGCACCTGCCAGCAGGCCCCCACCCATGTCCAACTCATGTCTCCCACCATCCCCAAACCCCAGCCACCAGGGTCACCCTCCACCAGGGCCCCACTCATGTCTCCCACCACCCCCACCCCCCAGCACTGTGGGGCACCTGCCAGCAGGCCCCCACCCATGTCTCCCACCCCCCACCCCCCAGCAGTGCAGGGGCACCCACCACCAGGCCCCCACCCATGTCCAACTCATGTTCCCCACCCCTCCCACCCCCCAGCACTGTGGGGCACCTGCCAGCAGGCCCCCACCCATGTCTCCCACCCCCCCACCCCCCAGCAGTGCAGGGGCACCCACCACCAGGCCCCCACCCATGTCCAACTCATGTTCCTCACCCCCCCACCCCCCAGCACTGTGGGGCACCTGCCAGCAGGCCCCCACCCATGTCCAACTCATGTTCCCCACCCCCCACACCCCCCAGCACTGTGGGGCACCTGCCAGCAGGCCCCCACCCATGTCTCCCACCCCCCGACCCCCCAGCACTCTGGGGCACCTGCCAGCAGGCCCCCACCCATGTTTCCCACCCCCCCACCCCCCAGCAGTGCAGGGGCACCCTCCCCCAGGCCCCCATCCATGTCTCCCACCCCCCAACCCCCCAGCAGTGCAGGGGCACCCTCCACCAGGCTCCCACCCATGTCTCCCACCCCCCCTCACCCTTCAGCACTGTGGGGCACCTGCCAGCAGGCCCCCACCCATGTCCAACTCATGTTCCCCACCCCCCCACCCCCCAGCAGTGCAGGGGCACCCTCCACCAGGCCCCCACCCATGTCTCCCACCCCCCCTCACCCCTCAGCACTGTGGGGCACCTGCCAGCAGGCCCCCACCCATGTTTCCCACCCCCCCACCCCCCAGCAGTGCAGGGGCACCCTCCCCCAGGCCCCCATCCATGTCTCCCACCCCACAGCAGTGCAGGGGCACCCTCCACCAGGCCCCCACCCATGTCTGCCACCCTCCCACCCCCCAGCAGTGCAGGGGCACCCTCCACCAGGCCCCACCCATGTCTCCCACCACCCCCACCCCCCAGCAGTGCAGGGGCACCTGCCAGCAGGCCCCCACCCATGTTCCCCACCCCCCCACCCCCCAGCACTGTGGGGCACCTGCTAGCAGGCCCCCACCCATGTCTCCCACCCCCCCACCCCCCAGCACTGTGGGGCACCTGCCAGCAGGCCCCCACCCATGTCCAACTCATGTCTCTCACCACCCCCACCCCCCAGCACTGTGGGGCACCTGCCAGCAGGCCCCTACCCATGTCCAATCCGTGCCCCCCTGCACCTGGGTCCCAACATTCCCCAATCATGTCCGTAATGCCCATCCTCCCCTGCCAAAAGGCCCAACCAACTATCACACCCACCCACATATCAAAGCCAATTACATGTTACACCCCCAATGTAAATAATGCAATTTAACACATGTCTGTCACACACAATGGCTGCAAGTGAATGACAAAACACCCAACATGACATGCCTGAAAGCAATGAGATGATACGACACATTGAAGATTAAAAAAATAATATGTATTGAACAGCAAATAAGAAAAAACACAAAGCAAATCAAACAAAACAAGATGAATGTCCAAGAAAAAATTATGAAAAATTAAAATAAGCCAATCAAGAAGATAATCCTGGTTCCATGAGCCCTACCAAATTAAACCTAACTGACTACTAACTAAAAAGGGAACTATATACAAAAAAGTGGTGCATTGTCCAATCGCAACCCAAAAAAAATTCAAAAAAACAAAGGAAACCTAACCCTAACTATACAACTATATACAAAGGCAGCGGGCTATTCGGACGGCTCACTGGTTGTCGTCATGGGCCAGGGCATCCTCGAACTCCTGGTCAATGGCTTGGAGGCGGGCATGTTCCCTGGCCCCGAGGTCCCGCAGGGATAACGCAGTGTCAAGCTCAAACTCCCTGCGAAGACCCTCGAGGCACTCAGCCCGCCTCAGCGCCCTCCGCATGGAGTCCTCCGCCCTGACCATCGTGAGCCGTTCCTCCTCTGCCCGCTGCCGCTCCGCACCTATCCGCTGGCACAACCTCTCCCACACGGAAGCCACTCCCATTCCAGGGTTCTCCTGCCCTCCGGCCGATGCCTGCACCCCTGATGTTGATGGCCCCGAGCCATGATGCCTCCCACGTTGAGCCTGCTGCTGCCTCCGACGCAACTGCCTGTGCCAGCACGACGGCATCCAGGCTGATGGAAACCACCGACGCCGTCGTGCACGTGCCCTGCCCGATGATGCCGTCACATCCTCCATCTGCTGGGGTCCAGTTGCTCTGGTGTCCACCCCTGCTGGATCTCTGACTCCCGACTGTGGCAGGGATGGGATCCCCACCGAGCTGGCTGCATTGGTCGGGGCAGGTCCACAGGGGGCCCTGGTGGCATCTGGGCTGGAAGACGGCAAGGAGAACGACTGGTGGATAGCCTGCACAGAGGAGGAGAGGGCCGCCACATTGGCCAACACATGCAGGAAACCCCCGAACATGGCCGATCCCAATTGGGCCACGTCGGCACGGTGCACTTCGTGATGACGTGCGTGCTCCTCCCGGGAAGCACGCACGGCATCACGAATCGCAGCCGTGCGCAACGCGACCCCAATCAGGACCTTCTCCGCACGGCCAGGGGTTCCCACGTCCGCAGGTGGAGGGGAGTCAGGTGACATGGACATCCCCTCTACCTGCGGACAGGCCTGGGACGGGGCATCCCTGCTGGTGCATGGTGGTGCACTCACAGGGTCAGGGACAGCGACATGCACAGGCCCCTCCACGGTGACCTGTGCTGCCTCCTGCCCCTGGCCCTGGACTGCACCACTTGCACCAGCAGGGATGCCCCCACCAGGCCCCATGTGTGCCCCAGTGGCGGCCTCCTCCTCCTCTGTGCAAACCACCAACCTGGATGGCTCCTCACCGTCTCCCACCGTAGCAGGCCCCTGTGGGGGCTCACCCACCCCTTCCGCTGCAGCCGTGGGGGCATCCCCGCCGCCTTGCTCCACAGCGCCGTCTCCGCCCTCTTCTTCACTAGCCGCTGCGTAGAGGGAGACAAAGAACACAAGCATCAGGGCACTGTACAATGGTCCCCTAGACAGGAAGCAATAGCAGATGAGCACCACTGTCAAAGTACACTTCCATCATGTCCCTCCACAACACATGGGCCAGTCCAGGCAAAACACACACAGTAACAGGCATGGTGCATGCCATGGACATTTCCATGCATGTCCAATGGACTCTTGAAACATTCAATGATATGTAACTCACATGCATCATGCCTCATGCCCATCACATGCACACACATCACCTCAGTCACATCCATCTGGCCCCAAACACACCAAACACAGCGGATACAAGGGTAATTTTGCTGCTTTACTGAATCTCTGCATTGTCACACACATGTGTCATGCATCCATGGCATGCACAAGTCACAGACACGCAGGTCAGGCACACAGACATGGCTACCATATATGTACCTGGCATCAGCACCCATCCCTCACCCCCACCCATGTTCAGGTACAGAGACTGGCATGCTCTCATGTTCATAATCTGATTAGGGCTCCCCATGCGGCATATCAACACATGCAACAACCATGTGCATCACACATCACTGGTCGCACATGCATTACCATGATGTCCCTGCACACATACATGCATACATGGGCTATGGCACACATACAGGCAAGTATCATAGAACCAGCACACCGCAACATGCCCTGTCTCACACAGTAATGCATGGACACTTACCGCTCAACTCCAGACGGGCCTCCCTCTCAAGGATCTGGGCGTGGAGCGCTGGGCGTACGCGTTCCAGGACCCTCATCTGGATGGTACTCATGCGGCCCCGGCCCCCCTCCACGAGGCGCCGGGCCTTCACAAGGGTCCTGGACCTCAAGTCCTCCCAGCGCTTCTTGATCTTCAGGACGTCGCGGGTTGCCACCCCCTCCGCGTTGATGGCAACCACACAGTCGGCCCAGATCCTCTGCCGTCCTTCCTTGCTGGCGCGGGACGATCCAAAGAGGGCATCATACTGCCCCAGGACATGCTCCACCAGGACACCAACTTCGGTGACAGTGAAGCTGGTGCCCCTCTGCCCCTCTGGCCTGGGGTTGCCACTGGTGCCAGATGTGGAAGTGCCCGACATGGCAACCCCAGAGGCAGGTGTGGGTGGGCAACTGGGTCCTGGGGCTGGGCTGTGGAGCGATGTAATACCAGTCGGGAGTCTTCAGTTCCAGCAGGGGTGGACACAGCAACTGGACCCCTGCAGATGGCTGATGTGCAGGCACCAAATGGCAGGGCACGGTGGCAGCAGGCAGGCAGGCAGGCAGCAGCAGATGGCACGTGGGAGGCTGCTCGGGGCACTGGGGGGCAGTAACTCGGCCTTCTGGGCAGGAGCGTGGGCTTCCGTGTGTTTTCGCGTGGCCAGCTTGATACGGAGTGATTTGGCACGTGAAAATCCTGCACGTCAGCGTGAAATCCGAGGAAAGGCCCTTAGCGCGTAAGCGCGTCAGCACGCATACGCGATTCTATTGGACCAGAGTCCCTCAGCGCGTAAGCGCGTCTGTGACGTGACCCGCACGGGTGTTCCCCACTCAGGACGTGATGACGGGGCACACGTGGAGATACTGCACGTCAGAGTGTCATCGCGTGTAATTGGACAAAAGTGCGCGTACACGCGATTGGCCTATGTACGTGTATTTAATGGGTGCGCGGCCACTTACACACGCAAGTACGTCAGCGAACCTGTATCCCGTGGTGCGTGTGAATTTCCACACGCTATTGGACTGGGAACAGGATTCCAGGGCTGCGCGGGTCACACGCTCGCCTAGAACACGCGCTAAGCATAAATTGCGGACTTTAACAATAACAAGCTCAGACGCCAGGATGAACATACCGTTCCTAGCAGCAGTGGCAGTGGGCTACCAAAGGAGGAGGAGGAGGATAGTCAGGGCCAGAATATTCACACCCAGAACCAGCCTTTTCGGGATGCCTGATGACCAGGTGTATGGGAGATACAGGTTTCCACCACACATCATACTGGACCTGGTGACTGAGTGGGAGGATGACCTCACATCACCCACCCTGTGCTCCCAAGCACTCAGCCCCCTGGAGAAGGTCCTCAATGTACTGCACTTCTTAGCCACTGGATCATTTCAGCGGACAAGTGCCATAGTGGGTGGGGTGTCACAGGCCACCCAGTCACGCTGCCTACACCAGGTCTTGAACATCATGACTGCACGCCCATCAGTCCGCAGGCACATATACCTGCCCAGAACACCTGCAGAAAGGCATGCTGCCGCCCTGGATTTTTACGCAGTGGCACGATTCCCCAAAGTGCTAGGTGCCATCGACTGCACCCATGTGGCTCTACGTCCCCCCAGGGCATCTGAGCACATCTATAGGAACCGCAAGCACTGGCATTCCATCAACGTGCAGGTAGCATGTAATGCCAAGGGAATCATCACCTCAGTATATGCCAACTATCCCGGCTCCACCCACGACAGCTTCATTTACCGAATGTCCACCCTAAGCCGGGACCTAGAAGCTGGGCGGCATGGCGATACATGGCTGCTTGGTGAGTATGTATGCCACTGCACATGCATGCATGTTGGATACTGAGCAAGGTCACAACCTCACCAATGATACCAATCCCCACCTCCACAGGGGACAGTGCCTACCCTCTCAGCCCCCACATGATGACGCCAATTCGGAACCCCACCACGCCACCCCAGGTAAGATTTAACACAGCCCACATTACAACCAGGGGCATAGTGGAGCGCACATTCGGAGTGCTGAAGTCACGCTTTCGCTCCCTTGACCGTTCTGGCGGGCAGCTGTTATACGCTCCCCCAGTAGTGTGCAGGATCATAGTGGCAGCATGTGTCCTGCACAACGTTGCAACACGCCGGGGCCTGGCCGTGGACATGGTGGTGGCCCCACATCCCCAACCACATGCACAGCCGCTGCGCATGGGAGGGGAAAGGGCACGGGGGGAGGCAGCCCGTACACAGCTAGTGGCTAATTACTTCACATAGAAATCACACCCCTGTGGAGTGCACACTGCCCTGGCACATTCCATCTGACAATCAATGATGACTCAACCTGACACTGATCCTGAATGTGTGGAGAATGAACCGGGAATTCCATGTCAGCCTGAGATTGTTCACCTGGAAGTGTCACAATGTGTGCATCCCTACCCACACAGACACCACCAATGCAGTTTTGTGAAGTTACACATTGAAGCAGCTAAAATGAATACCCACTTGCAAAATGCAACAAGAGGACAGTGCCATGTCAGCCAACCCAACCCCAGCACTGCCACACGACACACCGTGCCATGTCATGCTAATTGCAGGTAAACAAAGTAATCCCCACAACATGACATCACTCTCACTATGTACAGTGGCACTATTAGAAACCTGCAACACCTGAAATGCTCACAGCAATGCCGGACCAACAACATACTTGAGCACGTAGTACCATTAACATGACATCAAAAATGTAACATATTAGTAGTCTCACCACCTGGAAATGCCTGCACTCCCACCACTACCAACTGTGCAGTGTTGGCGCCATGTAGAGTTGTAGGTGCACTGCTGCCAACATGGTCCCCATCGCCAGACTAGAGGTCCTTGTGTGGACTTGAGGAAGGGACCTGCAAATTGGGAGGTAGACACAGAAGAAGAGTTACACATCAATGCAACATGCAGTGTACAACACAACAGCAATATGCACTAGGAATGTATACACAGTATTGACTACAGACTGGCCACACAGCTCATGGGAGTCCAATGTCACTGTGTAATTCACTGTCACTTGGGCACACCCTTTGCAAGCCCATGGAAACGGGAAGCAGGAGGGGTGTGTGTGACTCAAACCCAAGCATCTGAACCAAATACATTACAAGCCTGCATGTGCCCAGCCACAATGCAGCGTATGCCCACAGGAACCACAGAAGCCAACAGATCGGAGCCAACAGATCGGAGCCAACAGATCGGAGCCAACAGATCGGAGCCAACAGATCGGAGTCAACAGATCGGAGCCAACAGATCGGAGCCAACAGATCCTCCCAAAAAAATTGGGAATAAAAGAAATCAAAATCAAAATAAAAATAAGAAACAATCAAAAATGGCCATTGATGGGCCCGGGGGGGTTGGGGAGGCCACCCAGGAGGTCCGAGGACAGGATGCACACCAGAACCCACCTGCGTGGATCCTGGGAAAATAAAACACCTCCATGGGCTCATGGCCCACACGGCTACCCTATTGTGGGAGTGTCACTGCTGTCGCTATTATCACCCTGTGCAGCTGCATCCGGAGGTGGTTGCACTATGGGAGGCAGCCCACGCAAGGCCCTAGTCTGCTCCTCCATGGCTGCAAGCATGCGGGTGTGGTAGGTCTGGTTCTGGAGGATGAGTGTGCGGAGGTCCCCATGCAACAACTCACGGGATGCCCGGACCTCTGCCCTCGTTGCCTGCATCTCAGCTGAGAGCGTACGGGTGAGACGCTCCAGCTGCTGTTCTGTCCTTTGGTGTGTTGAAGCCTCAAGCTCAACAAGAGTCGTCCTGAGGTGTAGGAGCTCCTGCCTCAGGGCTTCCCTGTGGCCCTGGGACTCAATGGAGATGGCCTCCTGCAGAGTCGCCAGTGCCGCCCGCCTGTCCCTGTTGGACCCCAACATGTCCTCCCTGTGTGACTGGCAGATGGAGTCAGTTGCCTGCTCTAGTCGCTCCATCAGCCTTTCTGGGGGGACAATGGAAGTGGCCACCCTATCCATGGCCTGAGCCATCATCTCGGATGATGCAGCCTGTTGGGTAGCCATACCGTAAATGGATTGCTCCCATGCGGTATTGCCAGGTGGCGTACGGCCACCACGTCGGCGGGCACCACACCTGTCTGGGGCAAGGCGAACTGCGCCTTGCTGTGCCGGCACTGCCTGAGGCTGCAGGACTGCATTCCCCCTCTGATCTGCTGGCCCAGGAACAGGATCAGATGTCGCGGAGTGTGACCCTGCATCCGTAACCACCGAAGGCGTAGCTGCCAACACTGACATCCCCATGGAGGGTACTGACCCTGGTGCAGGTGGGTGAGACAGAACAGAATCCCTCCCTGGAACACTCACCTGCGACGGCACGTAGGTCTCATCCGAATCAACACCTGAGTACAGCTCGGGGGAGGTGCAGCCAGAGACACCCCTTGAGAGCACGACCTGCAGCACTTGTGGGTTCTCCCCCACCACCACACCACGTCCCTCACTGGTGGTTGGTCGGCCCTGGGACACCTCCTGGGTCTGCACCATCTCCACAACCCCAGCAGTATCAGGTGCGTCTTCCCCTGCAAAGACATGAAAACAAAGTAATGGAAACAGGCATTAGCACCATGGCACACATTGAGGGCTGAGAAGCAAGAGAACCAGTACTTGATTGACATGTCCCACATGACTAAAACCCTCCCATGCATGCACCCACACTGCGTATGAAGTGCAGGCAAACGGCACACACTGATGACACCAAGATGGAAGATGAACAAATTTTCTGCATGCTGCCTGGCAGTGGCATCACACATTGGCCTGTGATTGGCAGGTGAAACACACATGCCATCACACAGATGGCATGTACCATTGCTATTGAGTGAAGATGGAGAGGAGGGCAGCACCTATTCATTCAGTCCAGTTCCCACATGTAATAGCTTTTCTGATTCTAACAGGTCAGATTTTTCACCTGGAGCTGCCAGTCTGTAATGGTCAAATTGCACAGGGACATGTGTGTACAAATGATATCCAGGTAACAAAGTCACTCCCCTTTACCATACCCATGTCAGACATGTGACTAGTGGACAGCGACATGCCTAGTGAAAGTGGTGGAATGCAAACAAACTGACTGAATGAACAGTGAAAAATAAGCAAATCTGTTGTGTCAAGGTGACACTTCAAGGGCAACTGGCGTGCAGTTGTGCTAGATGTCTACTGTTGGCAGAAGGGATACTGCTATGGCCAAATGCAGCTGCGCAGGAAGTATTGCATGAAGCACATGGCTGACCCATACGACTGAGGCGCACACACTCTCTCCTGCCACCCAAACAGAAGCCCTCACACACACACACCATGCACATGTATGACACACACATGCATGTGCACTCACCGGACAATGCCTCGTAATCAGCCAGATCTCCCACGCCTTGGATCTGTTCCTCCGTGACGTAGGTCCCAGCGACTGACTCATGTGGAGTGAGTTCCATGTCTACTACTGGAGACCCACCTCCAGTCACTAGAGTTGCGGCATGACTTGAGGCCAGCTTACTCTTTGCCCTGCGCTTTAGGTCATTCCAGCGCTTATAGCAATCATTGGCTGTGCGCCTCACGATTCCAAGGGCACTTACGATGTCCGCAACGGTCTGCCAGTGTGCCTGGCGTTGTGCAGGTGTGGTCTTGGATCCTGCAACAATGTCCATCTCGTTGTCATGTCCGGACACATACTCGACAAGTGCATTCAGTTCGTCATCCGTGAAGCTGGGCTTCCTGGACGGGCCGGACTGTGTAGCCGTGTCTGGGGCATCAGCCTGTGCCGGACGAGCACTCTTCCTCTTCCGCTTGGAAGGTGGTGGTGATCCTGAGTGTCCTGCGCCGCTCTGGACACTAGGGGCAGGAGCCCTGGTGGACTCTGTATCAGGAGTGTGGGATTGCACACTCAGCATGGGAGTTGGTGCAGGCATTGGCTCTAGTGTGATGGTGTCAGGGGGAATGTCAGCAGCATGGACTAGGACCGACACTGTCCTGGCTGGGTGTGTGAGGGCTGGGGTGGATGGAGCCGCAGCTGCCCCTGCAGCCACTCCGCCCTGCCTCCTTGGTGCAGCAGATGACCTTGCTGCCCCAGATCCACGTGGCATGATGGCATCAACGTGCACCAGCGCACGTGTCGTAGCCCTGCTGACCTGGAAGTCAGCCATGGAGTCAGCCAGGTCTGGTGCCACAATGGGCTGGTCCAACAAGGGCTGAGCATGGATGGTGTCAGCCACTTCAGCCTCAACGGGAGGGGGGGAGGGGGGGGAGGGGGGGGGGGATGATGGGTGCCCTTGACTGGTCCTCCACACATGGGGGGACAGGCTCACCCTGCAAGTTACGACCACGTCCCCTACCGGATCCACCACGGCCACCACTTGTGGCTCTTCCACCTTTGCCACCCTTACGGAATCCTCGCCTCCCAGCCATGGCACTGATATTAATGTGCGTATGGGAGTGGCTGTAGACAATTGTCCTGGGCAATTGGGGGTCAAAGGGGTTGGGTACCAGATGGTAATTGTACCCTAGTGCTCTAGCACGGCTGATTGTAACCCCTGGGGAAAGATGACGGGTCACGCAACGCACAGGAGGCCCAAAAAAGGGAGATGACGTGCACGCAACCCCTCCTAGACCACGTGTGCAGAAAGAAAAACCTGCACTACGCTGTGGCACCCAGTAACACAAGAATGAACGTATGCGTGTCACACGCAGCCTAGAATGACCTCTGAAGGGGTAGGCAACACACGGGGCAAGCACAGAAGTTGGATACGTGCGTGACTCACCGTCTGCCAGGTAAAAGAGCGTGAAGAATGAGCGCGTTTGGCTGGCTAAACCCCCGCCAAAAGAAGATGTGTACGCTGTCTGAGAAGACAGGACAACAGTAGAAGGGGACACTGTTTGAGGGAACAGGCCCAGGTAAACCAGTAATAGAGAAAAAAGAGAAAAAGCTGTCAGAGGTAACAGGGAATACGAACTGGAAACGCCGTGAAGTAAATCGCGTGTGAAACGACAAGAAGTACAGATTTCACCCACTCGCTCTCCACGAAAAGCACGTACAAGGAAATGGTGTTCTACATGTACCTTATATACAGGCCCACACGTACAGCGTCACTTACGCGGCGTGTACGTTCACCAATCACACGCTTTGTCACTCCTGCGTGTAGATCCATTTTCACCAATCACACGCTTTGTCACTTCTACGTGTACATCCATTTTCACCAATCACACGCTTTGACACTGGGACGTGTCACGCAACAATTTCCTGCACGTGCAGGTGACTATAGGCGCGCATATGCTGTTGACGGGTTTACGCGCTAAGGGCCTTTGCTGACGTGTGGGATTTCACTACCTATCAGGCTGTCCACGCGTTCACACACGAGAGACCACGCTCCTGGCCAGGAGGCGAAATTACTGCCCCCCCAGAGCCCTGAGCACGCTCCCACCTGCCATCTGCTGCTGCCTGACTGCCTGCTGGCCACGTGCCCCACAGTGCTGGTGGGTGGGGGTGTTGGGAGACATGGGTGGGGGCCTGGTGGAGGGTGCCCCTGCACTGGTGGGGGTGGTGGGAGACATGGGTGGGGGCTTGGTGGAGAGTGCCCCTGGTGGCGGGGGGTGGTGGGAGACATGGGTGGGGGCCTGGTGGAGGCTGCCCCTGGTGGCGGGAGGGTGGGGGTGGTGGGAGACATGAGTGGGGGCCTGGTGGAGGCTGCCCCTGCACTGCTGGGGGGGTGGGGGTGCAGGGGGACATGAGCAGGTGTGCAGGGTAGTCCCCTGTTTTGTAGGCTGCCTGCAGGGGCCGTGGAGGGTGTACAGGGAACACCTGTGAGGACCCACCCAGCCTAATCGCGTGTTAAACTTCCCGCGTACCCCTGTAATACACGTACCCTGGCCAATCGCGTGTTAAACTTCCCGCGTACCCCTGTAATACACGTACCCTGGCTAATTGCGTGTTGAACTTCCCGCGTACCCCTGTAATACACTTACCCTGGCTAATCGCGTGTTAAACTTCCCGCGTACCCCTGTAATACACGTACCCTGGCTAATTGCGTGTTGAACTTCCCGCGTACCCCTGTAATACACTTACCCTGGCTAATCGCGTGTTAAACTTCCCGCGTACCCCTGTAATACACGTACCCTGGCCAATCGCGTGTTAAACTTCCCGCGTACCCATGTAATACACGTACCCTGGCTAATCGCGTGTATGACTTCACGTGTAACCCTGTAATACACTTACCCTGGCTAATCGCGTGTTAAACTTCCCGCGTACCCCTGTAATACACGTACCCTGGCTAATCGCGTGTATAACTTCCCGCGTACCCCTGTAATACACGTACCCTGGCCAATCGCGTGTTAAACTTCCCGCGTACCCCTGTAATACACGTACCCTGGCCAATCGCGTGTTAAACTTCCCGCGTACCCCTGTAATACACGTACCCTGGCTAATTGCGTGTTGAACTTCCCGCGTACCCCTGTAATACACTTACCCTGGCTAATCGCGTGTTAAACTTCCCGCGTACCCCTGTAATACACGTACCCTGGCCAATCGCGTGTTAAACTTCCCGCGTACCCCTGTAATACACGTACCCTGGCTAATTGCGTGTTGAACTTCCCGCGTACCCCTGTAATACACTTACCCTGGCTAATCGCGTGTTAAACTTCCCGCGTACCCCTGTAATACACGTACCCTGGCTAATTGCGTGTTGAACTTCCCGCGTACCCCTGTAATACACTTACCCTGGCTAATCGCGTGTTAAACTTCCCGCGTACCCCTGTAATACACGTACCCTGGCCAATCGCGTGTTAAACTTCCCGCGTACCCATGTAATACACGTACCCTGGCTAATCGCGTGTATGACTTCACGTGTACCCCTGTAATACACTTACCCTGGCTAATCGCGTGTTAAACTTCCCGCGTACCCCTGTAATACACGTACCCTGGCTAATCGCGTGTATAACTTCCCGCGTACCCCTGTAATACACGTACCCTGGCCAATCGCGTGTTAAACTTCCCGCGTACCCCTGTAATACACGTACCCTGGCCAATCGCGTGTTAAACTTCCCGCGTACCCCTGTAATACACGTACCCTGGCTAATTGCGTGTTGAACTTCCCGCGTACCCCTGTAATACACTTACCCTGGCTAATCGCGTGTTAAACTTCCCGCGTACCCCTGTAATACACGTACCCTGGCCAATCGCGTGTTAAACTTCCCGCGTACCCATGTAATACACGTACCCTGGCTAATCGCGTGTATGACTTCACGTGTACCCCTGTAATACACTTACCCTGGCTAATCGCGTGTTAAACTTCCCGCGTACCCCTGTAATGCACGTACCCTGGCCAATCGCGTGTTAAACTTCCCGCGTACCCCTGTAATACACGTACCCTGGCTAATCGCGTGTATGACTTCACGTGTACCCCTGATATGCACGTTACCCGCTTTGCGTTCCTTGTTTGGCTGCCCTGTAAACTGGTCCAGAGTTAGCGCAGCCCTTTGCGATGATTTAGCGATTTTGCTGGCTTTTCCTTGCGCGAGGGCGTTCTTGGGGGCGTTACTGGCGCTGCTGCAGGGTCGCTGCGATACTCTGCGCCACGGCTGGTTTGGGAGCATGAAATCCATGAATACGCTGTGCGCGGAAATCGGTTTTATCGCACGTGCCTGGCGCAGTCAATCGCACGCGGACACTCTGCGCCAGCCGCTTGCGACACTTTTCTGCGAAATTCTATGAATTACCCTGATAGTGTTGGGAAACTTCTTGCGCCGGCAGACTGGAGCACGGAAGTACAGCAGTGAGGAAGCAAAGGAACAGGTAAGTGGGTTACGGGGGTAAGGTATGCAGGTAGCGAGTGCATTTTTTTCATTTTCCGATTTTTGCAGCTCTGTTTTTTTTGCATGCAAGCTTTTAACGTGGATCCAGATTTACAGCCAGACAAGTGGCACAATAGCAACAGAGTTTGGAGGTATTTTCATATGAAATGCGAAGGGAGAATTTGATCTTTCCAAGGCTCTGGCAACATTCGATCGGAAAAGTGAAAAGTGGAGATGAAAAGTGTGAGGACACAAGGCAGATGTGATACAATAACATAGACAAACAGAAATGGAAATCCCGAGGGCAGGGTGCCTTCCTTGAAGGAAGAACTAAGTGCAAACAATAGTACAAGAGAATCTTTTGGGTAGTCTGATACAGTTATCTCAGCAGGAGATCAGGGTTTCAGCCGAAGAATTTCCTGAAGAAAAATGTTTTGAGCTTTCACAGTAACTAGAGGCGGTCCTTAACAGATTCAATAGTCAGGGACAGACTATTCCATAGGGAGGCATTTTATGAGTCCAGGGTCCTGCCTCACAGCTTCTAAATGTGGTAATCACAGTAGGCATAGCTTCAGCTGACCTCAAGGGACTAGTCTGTAGCTTAACCCTGTGTCTGAGGTATGGCCTTTATTTGAATAGGCTCTGCCTGTGAAGTAGACAGTTTTGAAACGGATATGAGTTTTGACTGTTGGCCAATGCAAAGTTAGAGTAGCTGGTGTGATATGATCTCAAGGTTTAAGGCCAATGTTCAGCCCTGTTACCTTGTTCTGTATGATTTTCTGTAGATCAAACAGGAGTTTGTTGCATTTGTCAAAGCGTGCTGGGACCATAGCAATTGTAACTTGGAATCTGTGGGGCACTTTAATATGTTTGACAAGATGTCTTAGCACAATTCACTTGATATGAGGACCAAAAGAAAGATGGTTGTCAAAAATAATTCATAGGTTCTTAGCAGAGAATGAAAATGTTTGATGGGCACCAAAGGATGAAGGGCGAGCAAAAGGGAGATGAGGGGGAAAGTAATGCCAAAATAAAATAAACCATCTCCGTCTTCATTGCATTGTGAAAGAGGCAGTTATCCATCATCCAATGTTGGATCTGGAGAAAGCACTCTGTAATGCGATGAAGGCCGACTGGGGGCATCTGAAGCCTGAAGACAACTTGTCTGCCAGCTGTCTGCAATATGACAGTGAAGAGTTGTGCCAACATCTGCAAAAAACTACAAATGTGTGTTGAAGAGCAATGGGAGGTGTATGGATCCCTGCAGGACTCTGTAGTGTAGTGTGGTAGACGCTGAAGGAAAAGGGACTGACCTGACCTGAATTCCTTTGAGAAGAAGAGTGAAATGAGCTCCAGGGCAGACCCACATAAACTAAAAGATATCTCCAAGCGGTTTAGGAGGGTGGCATGATTCACTGTAACCAAAGCCACTGAGAGATCCAAGAGGATAAGTATGGACGGGATGTCAGCATCCAAAGTCCATAGGACTCATCTCTGATGAAGAGCAAAGGGGATTCCATTCCTCAGGATGGCCTGTAGCCAGATTGATGATCATGTAGTGGATTGTGAGTCTCATTGTTCTCCAAAAGTATTTGTGTGGACACTTGTTTGTTGAACTTTGTTTAACAGGAATTCTGGCAATATGTGATTGTTAGCCTCTTACCTGGGTGTCTGAAGCGCATGGGTAGACAAAGAAAAGGGCAATTCCTGTTTGGACCTGTAGGGCAGATGAAGAAAAGAGCAATTTCTGTGTGGACCTGTTTGGCCCGGAAGGACCCAGGACCAGAATCCCTTCTCCTGTAACATCAGGTAAGCTCCCTTGTATATGTGTTTCATCCCTCTCTCTCAACAGCCCATCTCCATTCATCGGCAACTACCCTGATCACCAGCAACCTCATGGACACTGCATCGCAGAAACCTCACTGCATCACCGTAGACCGCGGCAGCACTCGATCATCCACACAAAAAACGGATGCAATGTCTGCAAAACAATCAACCACGCAGAATACATCACCATCCTCATCACCACACACAACTTGGACTCCATCTTCATAACTGAGAACTAGATAACATTCCCCTCAACCCACATCCTAGACATCCTCATCCCCAGTGGCTATGGAGTTCTACAATGAGACCTTCAAACCAGATGAGTGGCTGCATCGCCACCATTCACAAAGCACCACAACCTGCAACCAACCCATGTATATTGCCACTGTTGTCTCTTTTGAAAACCTTTCCCGCCACTTCCTGCTTTCCCCAATGAACGTAGTCACTTTCGACCTCATGTACAGACCGCCCAAACCCCAACACCTCCTTCCTAAGAGACTTCATGGACTAGGTCGCCATCATGTCTGTCACACACACCAACATCTTCCTCTGCGACTTCAACATTCCTGGCAACCCAGCAACCAAGTCAATAAAGGAAGATCTATACTGCCTACTAGACACTCTAAACGTCACACAGCGCATAAAAAGACCCTAGTCACAGGAAAGGTAATATCCTAAAACCCATAAGTACTACCTTGCCCACCCTCTTCACAGCTTTCCAATCGTGCTTGACTGTTCTGACCATGTGGCAATCCTGTTTGACTCATTGGAAACCAAGAAAACAAACCTTTCCTTCATTCACAATCCATTGGAATCTGCTATGGAAGACCTTGCCAACCTCCACCTCAGATGGGCCGATCAACCTCAGAGGCACCAGGACTGTGACTTCCTTCGTGAAGAGGAACTCAATGCCACCCAACAGCCCACATCAACCACCATGCCTCATTGAAACAACGCAACCTCAAGTCTAACCTTTTTGCATTCCAGCACACTCAAGAACTCATCTTAAACAAAAGAACCATCAGAAAACAGGAGAAGACTTGGAAAACACCCTGCAGCGCATACAGCCTCTGCCTACTTAAGAAACTAAATGGTACACGCAGACGACTGATCAACACTGCCAAGGCCAACTACTAATAAAACACCACAGCCAAGGCCAACAATGAAAGCAGAGCCCTCTTCAAAGCCATCAAGAATTACATTAACCCTTTGTCCAATCCACCCGTACCACCCTCAATCATAAATTCCACTGCCACCAACTTTCAACAAGATCAGGATGATCCGCCAGCAAACAGGCCCCAACGCCACACCGGAAAGCATGCTACACGTCCCATTTCACAAAACTACCACGTACCAGACAACTTTCAAGACACTCTGTACGGACAACCTCACTTCTACCATAGCATCCCTTAAGGGCACATTGTATATAGGTGACATACTTCCTGTATCAGTACTCAAGACCCCTCTGATTGAATACTCCTCCCTTACCTGAAAATCATTAACAGCTCCCTCATTCAAGGCAGCTACCCCTCATAAATGGATAAATCCTCCCACTTCTGAAGAAACCAATACTGGACCCTGAGCTGAAGCAGAGAAACGACTGCCATCAAGGTGGTCGACAGTTCCTTTACCAACCTTAATGATGGCCATTCTTGCCTCCTGGTTCTCCTTGACATCTTTACAGCATTCAACGCAGTAGACCATTAGACACTCACAGACATTCTAAATTTCTGTATGGGGAGCAGCGAGATAATCCTTAGCTGGTTCAAATCCTATCTTGCTAACCACCACCAATGTGTACAATTGGATTCCTCCAGATCACCAACTCTACCCATCACCTAAGGACTCCTGCTAGGTTCCATACTCTCCTCAAGGATCTCCAACCTTTACATGGAACCGCTTGGAACCCTCCTAGCTCCACATAACATTTATATCCACCAATACCAGATGACATGCAGCTCTCCCTCAGTGTATCCTCTGTCAAAGACATCCACAGGCTCAAAGCCTGCTTCACATTGATCCAGTCCTGGATATCCTGTGCTTACCTGAAACTCAGTCCCTCCAAGAACGAATTCCAACTGCTAACCAACCACACCAAACACCCTAATATCTAGAACTGACTCTCTGCTAATCTTTGCCCAGTCTGTTGGGTTTGGCATCCACAGACACCTTTCCATCAAGCAGCACATTGCAAGGAAGAAACAAACGGCTTGGTACCATTGTTCGCGCCTCCACAAAGACTACCCTGGCACCTCTGAGATATGGGTTACATGGTGCAACAAGACCCTTCAAAGGAATTTGCAAATTCAACCACATCACCCTGACCCTCATCGAAATGCACTGGCACCGGGTGAAAGCACATATCATCTTCAAATCCTGATGCATCATCTACAAGGCTCTCGCCCTGAAGATTCTGAGAAACTCAGCATCTCAGGAGGCCTACGATGGCTCAGAAAGGAAAGAACTAGAAGACAGGCCATTTCTGCCTATGCCCCCAAACTGTGAACCTCCTCCCCATCAACACTAGGCACACCCCCTCAATTCTACATTTCAGGTAGGAGCTCAAAGCTCTGCTCTTCAAGGAAGGGCTCCTTTATAACACCTAGGTCCACACACCATACACTTAACCTGAGATCGGGTGATTCCCTTGCTGTCAAATTGCCTGAACCGCCCCCAACCCCATTGTTAGCTGCTCCTTCATTGTAACTTTGCTTCCCTCATTGTGTCCTTCCCACTAAGATCTGTAGAGTGCTCTGTTGCTTCCCAAAACTACATCCATGCTCAATAAATCTGCTTTTATTATTATTATTAATAATAATAATAATAATAATAATAATAATAATAATAATAATAATAATAATAATAATAATAATAGTAATATAAATTATAACCGTTACTCAAGGCAGCTAAGGATGGAGCTAATGTGTTGACATTGACTTTGATAGTTTTGGCCAGGCAGCGGTTAACTTGCTCAAGAGTATCCCATATTCTTAACAAGGAACTCAAACTCTGATTTGGAGATAGTTTTGAAGGCAGAGAAGGAACCAGCTGTGTTAGGGCCAGGGACCAGCTGAGCTGCAGATCTTGTTAATCGAGAGATGGTCTGGTATTGCTTCAATTTTCTGAATGCAATAGGAGGAAAGAAAGTCTGAAAAGGACTGAGAGTCTTTTGGGGAGGAAGACAATATATCACAAGAGGGGGTAGCCGCCTAAAGATAGTTGAAACATACTCATGGTTCTGTATGCCATTATTAGAAAGAAGAGATGGTTGTGGTGTTAACGGAGATCATCACTGGTCCGTACTTGTGACTAAGTCTAAGGGACCCCATGTGGTAGAGGCTACAGGCACATTCATTTGTACATGTAAGCACAGAACTGAAAGGAAATAATAAGCTTTACATAGTGCAAATCTATTACAACAAGCTCTAGGTATCAAGCCAAAAACAGTCAAGGTAGGGCAACTTGATACCTTAAGGAACAAACAAATAACATTGTTAAAGCATGTACCCTAAAAAAGCCTTCTACAACATTGAGTTTCCAAAAGTGTACGTTTTTCACACGTAGTTATACTTCAACAAAAAACACATTAGTTGTAGACTGAAGAGTATGGGAATCAAGAGAAATCAAAAGATAACATAGAGATTAATTTACAACAGTTTCATAAAATGCAACATAAAAATAGATTACAGTGAAACAAAAACAAGTCTAATAGGCACGAATTTCTAGTGCAAGCATAAATATGTAGAAGAGATGCTTGTCCTTGTAAGGTCGAGACAAGTCCTATATGTTTTAAACACTAGTCTGTTCACTATAGGTGGGAGGAAGGACATTTTGTAGGGGACCTAAGTGCTTTGTAAATTTCAAAAGGTTCAGCCAGTGAGTTGGAAGAGTTAGCAATGCAGGCATAATGGAGCTATTTCTTCTCATGCATGATGATTGCAAGATTCCTCTTTTGGTCTTGAAGGAACACTTTCTTTTCATCATGATCTATAGTCCTGTCCAATGGTTTTTAAAGAGCTCTATTTTTCCTTTTGAGCTCAGGTAGGTCTGAGTCAAAATGGATACTGGCTTTAGAGCAAGGTTTCATTTTGTTTTTGATTACTGTAGCAAGCAGTCCAAAATCCTGATGAATGTTTTAGCCAGAAAGGATAGATTCAGCAGGATCAGCAATGACATTAGAGATAGTGAAAGTTTATTAGAACAGAACTGGGTGAGATATCTTCTAGGTCTAATTCTGTTGGATGTCAGGTCAGCTTGTGGAGCATTATGAGATTTCAGGCATTTGGTATATCTACATCATAGGAGGTGGTGATCAGACTAAGGCACACAGATTATAACCCGTGAGTGAGTGCCTGTTTGGAGGGTCATCCAACTAAATATTGAAATCACCAAGGACTACTGTCCTACACAAAGTAGTTAGCAAGTTACCTCTCAGATCAGCAAAACCATCAGGCAAGAGTGTAAGATCACCTGGTTGAGACTGTAACAATGATTATGCTAATGTTGGGGTCAATGAGATATTTACAGACTAGGCATTCAAAAGCAGAGGTTGAGATATTGCACATCCTAGTGGTATTTGCGAAAGAAGAATATAAGAAAAGGGCAACGCCCCTTCAGCTTTATTAGTCTGATTGCAGACCTGGAGCTTGTAGGAGAGGGTCAGCTAAGGTTGTGTAGCTACTATTAAGCCATGTTTCTGTCAAATCTAGAAAGTCACTTTCCATCTTCTAAGAGGTCTTCCATATTAACATCATACTTAATGGGGGAGTGGGCATTAAGGGTTGCAATGTTCAAGTAGGATTTATGTTTGCATTGTCTAGAAGTAAGCACAGCAGTGTGAGGAGAGGCAGATTTGAAGGTAGGACACTTTGGAGGCAAGTTGATGGTAAAGAAATAAGAAGAGTGGGGGGAGAGCGCTGTGTGAAAAACGAGAATATAGAAAGGAGTAAGAAAGAAGGCCAAGAGGAAGAAAGTCAATGACTAGGCTTTTATGGCTGCCCTAAGCCATGATGCTCCCATTCATATAAAACAGGGGTCTGCAACATTTGTCTCTCCAGAAGTTTTGGACCACAACTCCCATCAGCCCAATCTAGCATAGTCAATTGTTTGGATTAATGGGAGATGCAGTCCAAAATATCTGTAGAGCGAGAATTTTCAGGCACTTAATGTAGACATTAATGGCAAGTTTCAGATGCAGAGGCAAGTTCTACTTCTTTGTCCATCTTTTCACTCCATTTATTTCCAATACGATTCAACATGCTACACATGTGCCTGCTAGAGAGTTATATAAATAAATAAGGATGACTATTACAGACTCTTAGTAAAAACTCTGATATAGTAATCGCCAAAAGGAAGGCACAGGTTCAGTTTATGGGCTTGTCTTTATAAGTATTTCTTTGTAGTTTTTGAACAGGGGACAGGAAAGGCATCAGCTGAGCACTGTTGGTAGGGTTCCCTAAGAGACCTAGTAGTACTTTGGTAAAGGTGTCCTGAGGAGTGGCCACAGAGTTGAGGAGAGGGAGAGAAGTATAAGTCAAAGGGTGATGTAGGGGCAGTCAAAATGAAGACAGTGTACCAGGAAGGATGAAATCTGGTTAGATGGGGAAAAAAGTAGGCAAGAGGGAATAAAGGCGAGTGGAGGATAGGCAGAGAGATAGCTCAGTCGAAGGGCAGGATTCCTGGAAGAAGGAGACTGTGAGAGAAGGAAAGAGAAAAGGTGGAAGAGAGAAACGTTAGGAAGAGTATAAATAGGAGAGGCAGGGAAAAGCATAGGGAGAGGTTTATACAGCAATATACAGGGTCCGTCCATAAGAAGGAAGAATATGAAAGGGTAGAAGCTGGAGCACAAGTACAGATAGTGAGCAGGAGGGATAGTCAAATTAAAGGGGGCTGCTTTAAGTGGGGGAGCGAAGAGACAGATTAGTGAGCCAGTGAGACAAGGGAGGGTACAAGGAAAACAACTGAAATGGTGGGTAGGAAATCAAATATTGAGTTAAAGCATAGTCAGCAGAAGGACCCTTACAAAGACAGTGCCTAACAGGGATGCTGGTGGGAAGCCTCAAGTAACATATTAGTCTAACTACACAGATCCAAAGAGGGTGCAATGACACTAACATGTTGAATGGAGCTAAAGGATTAAGGGGAATAAAGGGTAGATTCAGAAGACAGATCAATAGAAGTGATACAATGTGGACAGTGGAGGCACACAGGTAAACAATAGAGGAATGGCGCTAGGGCCAGAGAGACAGAGAAAGGAAGGTAAGCACACAATAGTGTAAATAAAGTGTAGGGGGAGTGAAAGGAGGACATCAATGTGAATAGAGGTGGGCTTAAAGTGGGGAGTGAGGCTGCAGACGCGGGAGATGAGGAAAGGAAAAGTGATTATATGACTAGAGAGGTTTGGAAAAATAAAGGAGCTAAGAGTGTTTCGGAACCGAAAGAGGAGCAAATGACAAAACACTGACAGGGAGAGATGAAAGGAGAAGGTTTGAGACAGCGAGAATGGGGAATGATAGGATCAGGTCCAGGAATGTGGAGGCAGAAAACACAAGGAAAGGTGAGGTAGGCAGAGTAAAAGAAGGTGCAGTCAGTAGTGGGTATGGCAAAAGGGGAGGCAGTGATGTAGGTCACACAGGGCAAACAAGGTCACAATCATTAGGGGGGGATGAGGAGAGGATACACAAAACAAGTTGGAGAGAAATAAGCAAATGGTGAAGCTGTGAGGGTGTACGATAAAGAGATGTCAGAGAATGTGTGCGGGAGGGTGTATGAAAAGTGTAGTATAGAGAAGCATGCTAGGCAAGGGGAGGAAGATGATAAAAGTTAGAAAAAAGGGGATGGCAGAATTCTAGAAAGGGTAGTGACTGCATGGGATTAAGAGAGGACAGAAGGAGTGAGAAGAAGGACATCAGAATAAGTAGAGGTAACAGAGAGCATAGGAATTTGAGGGGAGGGCAATAATTGGAACACGAAGCAGAGGAAACAAGTGTCAATTATGGTGAACAGGGGTGCAAAGGTGAGAAGCAAGGCAAAGGATGGGATCAAAAATATTACAACAGGAAAAACAGACCTGCAACATCATAGACTGAGAATACACAATGCACATCATTTACAATTGTTTATAATCATTGGGTTGGGGGTACGGGGGCTTAGGTGATGCTACTTTAGGTCTCAGGTGCCCCTTTCCTGGATAGGTCGTGCTTTTTGAGGGTAGTCTGTAATGTTGTTATATTGGCTCTTTTTTCAATATCAGGAGATAGGGATTTCCAGTGGCAGGGAGCGGGAAAGGTGAGAGAGTGGAGGCGGGAGGCAGGCCAAAATGGGTTCAGAACACAAAGGTTTAGCATTGAGTCAGAGTGCAGAGAATGGGATGGTGAGTAGTGAAAGACAGCTATCCAGGGGGAGATTGGGGGCAAGTCATGAATGGATTTAACTGCAAGGAGAATGACTTTGAAGTGGAACACTGCTGCATAGAGAGCCATCCTGAGATGAGTTGGTGAACAGAGGTTGGAGAAGTTTGGGAGTGGTTTAAGAGTGTGCAGATATGAAAGTTAAGTACTGATCATGAGAAGATTATTCTGTACGCCAAAGTAGGATAGTTCTTCTAGTCAGTTGTTTTTCCAAGAATGACTGGTGCCAACTTGTGCCACTCTGTGCCTTTAGTAAATGTACCTAGATGTAAAAATGACAGGGTGTCTTAGGGGCTGAGGTTGATCTTCTATGAAGGTACGCCACGTTAACATGTTGATCTTTCCCCAACCCTTGAGAAGAGACGGTGGTGTACCACATAGGTGTCAATCAATGCATCCCAGGGTTGTCACAATTCTTCCAGTCTGTAGATCTGTCTACTTTTGTCATGGTCACTGCAGTGGAAGTCACAGTGTACTGGGTTACTACTCCAGGAGTGGGCCATTTTAATTCAGAAAGTTCTTCTTAGCATTATACCCTTTCATGAGCTAGCTCTTCAATGATAGAGGGGGCATATACCCCAAGAGGACTGAATGATGTTTTTAGCACTCCGCTAATGCAGTTTATTTGGCATTCTAGCAAGCTAATAAAATTGGTCTTCCAGACATTTTAGGTGTGAATCAGGAATCTCTCAGAAATTAATTACAACAACTGTTTATGTGCAGGGGAACCCTTATTCCATGAATGAAAATGGTGTCTCCCACAAATTAGTCACTGGTCTCAATGATCTGTTTGTATTGCATCCATCTTGAAATGGTGTAGTAGTGTACTCCTTCTCCCTAGTAGGAACACATGGTGTGAACTGACAAACAGCATCTATTTTGCTTCCACAGTATGCCAATGGCCACCACATACAGTGCCTCTTGTCCCTATAAGTGAGAAGAAAACTGGGCTGGTCCAGTGAATAACTGGGACAAAGTCTCATTGAATCACTCACCTAATGGAGCACAAGGGACACTTGTGCCTGAGTACGCCCACATGCTACATGATGTGCCATCTGTTTGTGGTATACAGAGATCTCCCAGAGTCCCTCGCCATACCCTCAACCATCCTATCTCCTGAAGTCCAAGAATGATACCACAAAGTCTGCACTTTTCCGTCAGGAGAATAGGAGGAGGAAAGATGTGCTATCCTCATTTCACATACAGGGTTTAGGGAAGGGCGGCCAGGTTAGCAAGGAAGAGGTTCCACCCATTACCTCAGTGAGCCCTTTCCACTTCCCATTACAATCTCTTGTCTTAGGGAAAGCATTAAATCAACTAATCAACCATTCTTCTGATCGCTAGAACAGACACCACTTCTTTGTTACACAGATAGGCTAAACTTTGGAGAACATGAAGAAGCAATGTAGGTAACAAGTACCCCTACATCTGGAAAACACTTCTCCACACACCACACTCCGATCCTCATCATTGTCCCTATGGAGAGTGAATGAAATTGCACTCACAGATCAGGTACACCATTGCTGATAAGAAGTGAGATGGTGTCTGAACATTTCAGTGCTCAGCGTAACCACACGGCTCCTTTAGCAATTTGCACCTAATATCGCAATGGGAGAGCATAGGCTTTGAAATGCTCAGCTACCGTGGGAGGCGAGGGGGAGGAGAGAATTAGTGGAAAATAATGACCCCAAGGTGAAGAGGTATTATCAACAGCTGAGAATAGCAAATGGGGGAAAGATAACAGCTATCACTCCCAGAGATCAGATTTGGTTAAACCAGGGTGAAACAGACAGTTGCAAGAAGGGAACCAATATATGCCCCAATAATAGGTAGCGAATGACACAGACAGGAAGGTGATGCTGAAGAGAGAACGATTTAGCAAGGAGCCAGAAAGAGTGCGAGGCACAAGTCATTTGGGGTTATATACTAGACATTGGCATAGACCAGACCCAGAGAGAGCGGAAGCTAATCAAGGAGTGTGCTTAGAGCTATACCTCAGACACTTGCTGAATCCAGAACCAAACAATGACAAGCTGCTGCAAGCCTTCTGGGGGCTATCTCATTCTATATATCTTTAGTGAGTGTCTCGTAGGATTTGAATCTGCATCATGTCTGTTTGTGGGATTTAAGAGTCATTGAACCACCCAAAGGTGTTTGACTAATGACTGCTTTTGAGAGGACAACGGCTATATCTGTGGTGTGATGTATGTTGTTGAGCTATTACATTGTGCTCTCTGGTGAAGTGATGTGTTTGATTACTGGGATTTCTTTTTTTGGGGGGGGGACTTTGAGTGTTGTTTCTATATGGGTGCATCCAGTATATGTTTGTACAGGTGCTGCTTGTGTTTGAGGCTTGAGAATAGGATTACTCTACAGGTTGTAACTGGGAGAGCTATGCGATCCAGCATGCAGAACACAAGTTGCTGGTAGATCAGGTTGAGAATGTTCTAAGAATATATGCAGTTTATGCTGTTGAGTTGATGTGTGCTGTTATGCTTCATATTGTGGCTGTTTATACTTGATGGTCAGTTGGATTAGCTGTCAAGTGAATGAGAGGTGTATGATAAATGTTTTAGCTGTTGCTGTGTGGTAGTGTGTTACATACAGGAGTGGGGTGGTGTGTATGGCCAGTCTTAGACTATGGTGAGTAGGGGGTTGTAGTGGGTAGGTGTCTCAGTGAGTGAATTGCAATGGATGAGTGGCAGGGTTGTATTAAAGTATTGACATGTAAATGTTTTCTTTTTCCAGAATGGAGGAACTATGCAGACGTACAATGATGGCTGCTGCAAGATCTGTAAGTGTCAACAAGCTTGCAATGTGTAGTAGTTTTGCTTTGGTTTTGGAGAGCTGTGTATTAACTAATTTGCTGGGACATACGGAAGGTGGGGTGGAGCATGCAGTGCACAAATCGAATTGTACTACCTTAACAACTAATATTCACAGGCCTTGCTTTATGTGGCTGCTGACGTGGTGATTTTAACTTTAACATTCTGGAGTATAACTACAATCTCTCCAACACCAGCAAAAAAAACAGAAAACGTGATATGTATATATACAAAAAGATATATACACCATGGATTTCTTTAGCGTTACTGCCAAGATGGAAATGTATGTCATAGAGATTTTCATTACTTTCATACAAACAGTGCCAAACATAAAATCTGACTTAGAGAATTGTGACAAGGTGTGGTCTAGTAGTTAAACTATTGGGGTTAAAATGAGTAGCTGCTTAGTTCAATTCTGGGACCCCAATTTGCATTGTTTGTTATCATGCATGGGTCACAATCTCTCCCTGTGTGTAAGTAAATCAACAGCTGTGAAATGGTCTGCTCTTCACGTCTGGCCTTGCCTCTGAAGGAAACGTGATTCAGAGCTACTGATTAGGTAAACCTGTATGAAAAACACATCTGCTTTGATCATGCTTGCGGACAAAACCCTACATTGCGACCAGCTCAGCATGTGACCAGTCTTCTTTGTATTTGTTCTATTCCTCGCAGTTGTGGCATGTGACAATTTGATGCTGTTTAGGATATTGTCACTGGCCCTCACTGCAGGGACACAAATAATGCTGTTAGGTTTCGGGCACACGATTATCCATAAGAATGGGATTTGTCATTGCGAGACATATTTTCATGTTGAACTATATAAGACTTAAATATAAAATGGGCCTATACCGCTAAACGCAGTTCTTCCTTAAAATATTCTTTGACAAATGTGCATTGATGCATTAAAGTCCATTGTGCAAGGATGGAATAGAGAGTAAACCTACTTTCGCACCCCTGATTCACAAGCCATGAACTTTCAGTGACTATTCTTCTGTTCAACTGGTCTACACCAGATTGCCTCTGTGGACATACAAACACATACATCCACTCAGTCATAATTTGACAAATATAGTAGAGTTAGAAGAAACCTGCCCTTAATGGTCGTATCCAAATTGTCATGAATGATCATTTAAGCGTAAGGTGTCAAATGCAACAACCAAAAATGTTACATGACACCTGGTGCTGTTTAAGTGACAAAGCACCTGAGATGAGTGACACACATTTAACATGGCAATTGATGAGTACCAATACAGATGTTTTGTGGAAATTATTCACGCAGTAAAAGACTGCTCGAAGAAGGCAATTGGAAGCATAGCTCTCATTTTAAGGCACACATTGTAAGGTGTTTGTGTAACACTCAACATTTTGGACTGTAACTCCCATAGTTCTCACAGTGCACTGTGAACCCGGGAAAGACAGTGTTATACTTCAGAAACATATGTCGAGGTGGCTTGTAAGAATAAAATACTATACTAAATCCAAACGCTACTTTAACTGTTGATTGAGAATGGGGATTTTAACAAAAAGCATGTGGTCAATGATGAAGCAAACATTCCTGCGTCTAAAGCTTGCTGTTCCTGAGATTGTGAAAAGCGCAAGTAATCTTTAAGGAAAACTTGATTAAATGCATGCAGAGTAAGTTCATGTATTTAATTCTTACCTTGCCATAGTTAAAAAAGAGATATCCACTGTAGAAATGCAATATGTTTGCAAACACTGTCACAGTCGAATGCTATCCAGGAAGGTGTTACAAAATAATACTTGGGATATCAGGACTTTTTCAGCAGCCACATAACATCTGAAAGTATTAAACGTATATTTTACAGAAAAAAAAACACTTGGCAGTGTAAGAATTAATGCACATGTAATTTTTGTAAAACTGTTTTATTTCACCTAAAACTTATATTCCTAATAATTCTGCCAGGTTCTGGAATGGGTGTATTGCCCTTTACCATTACCCCAGTAGTCTCTACTGATAAAATAAATTGTGAACCAGGTACTATTATTATTGATCTACTTTGATTTCAAACAATTGTAAACATGTGCTTAATAAAATACTGTTTATACAATATATACATATTAGATTTGATGAATTGTTGGAATATCTTCCTGTCTGTTCTTCACTATGATAGTTGTCATAGTTAATTATGAAAATGAACATGTTAGTACTACTTTTTAATGCCTCCCCATACGATTTCTGCTTATATTTGTCAATACATTCAATTGAGATTTCTGACCCCAAGGGTGCTCTTTAGGTTGCTGTACTGTAGGTATTAGCTCGAATAACATCCAGATTAACATGTCATGTGAATTCAGATTGACATATTATTCTGACAAAATGACATGAAAAATATTTGATTTAAAGCGTGCATTACCCCTAACATGTCCATCTTCTGATTTAAAAACAATCTAGTTATTTCTGATGACATGACAATCACAAATCTCCCCTACTTGAATGAAGTAGCTTGGCTACTAACATCTAGTCTACAATGTGCATGTCCACAATGTGCTTATTTTGCATGTCGTAGTTTTTTTAAAGTATGCTTTTTTCTGCCACACCAAAATCATTCAATGGTTCACTCCTCCAGTGCTGTGCAAAACTGTGTTCTGGGTTGCTACTGGTGCCTGCCGCAAATTGTGGGTGCATCTGGAAAGCTTACAACTGAAAAACCTAGCTAACTGCTTAGGGAAATGTACATGTTTGTTTCTTATAAGGAGTGTCCAAAACATTCCAGGACAAACTGAGGGCCATGCCACTGAGGCTACATTAGCAAATGTTATTATCCTTAAGATTAACTCTCCATTTGTCAGTAAACTCAATCCTCTTCAAAATACACAATTGCCAAATGATTTCGCTTTACTCCAACGTCACGTCCCCTTTCCTCCATACTTATAGGTGTAAATCCAAGGGACACAGACCGGAGTCACGGCAAAAAAACGAGTATATTTCTCTTTAAATAGTTTTTTGCATGGTAAAGATTGGCAGCACAGGAGTGGATAACCCTGCTGATCCCTACTCACTGACATTACCCATCAGTTCTTTTTGCTGCGATGAAAGGGGCTGGAGGCCTTTGCACAGCTCACAGGTTCTTTAATTATTTCCTGTGTTTTCCCTCTATTTTTGTTTTTGCCACATTTTGGAGGCATAGCCACCAAAATATCGCCAATGAGAACTCCATTGCTACAGAGAAGAGAGTGAGTAAAAGGGCACCAGAAAGCTGACTTTGTGGTTGACATGACAACTGGAAATGTTGTGGCATAATCAGCCGATGCACTGTTATTTCTTGCTTCATTACACTGATGCAATCCAATAGTGTCTTGTTTAAATAATGTTCTCCTAGTCAGGAGTGCTGTACTATGTCACATGTCCGTGTCCCTTTCAAAGCTGGGTCTGCATAGTGCTCTTTCTTTTCATCACAGCCTGTCTCTGTGCAGGGTTGCTAGATTGGGCTATTTGCGTACTATGATGGCCACCAGGTAGGTGAACGCGTGTTTGTTAGCTCAGAGAACACGTTAAGAGACTCTGTTTATGGTAGTGGCCACAGGGGTTGAAATTTCAGTGGCACCCAGCGTCAGGGACATCATTTCACCAAAATGGCAGGCGTAGTGGAAGTGACATCACATGACCCTTGACATCTGATGACATTACAGTGAGTGATGACATTTGACCCTGTACCCAAGTGACATCATGGAAGTGATGGCACACAACCTTTCACCCCTTGACAATACGGGAAGTGGCATCACATAGCATTGTTCCTCAGTAAACTAAGAAAAATATGGTTACGATATCACTGTAATATGATGTACATTTCATACAAGAATGGATCACCATATGTAGCTTTAATATCAGTGTGTACAAACCCACATGACCAAATTACTGTGAAAGTAGGGAGACGTCCAACACAACAACCTGGACTATTGTACATCACTCAGGCTAATCTGTAAACAGATAGAGTATCTCGAAGAGGCCTAACCCCCAAAGCAGACATCAAGTGCCTGCCAAGTGTCTGACCACAGACTGGAAGCAGCAACTGCCCAACGCAAGTCCAACCAGAAAAACAATGGTCTGGAGGGTTGCCCCAAGCTGTGCAAGTGGTTATGAAGGATTTGAAACAACTTTTCAACCATCACCTTTCTGCTTTGCTTATTTGCTAAGTAACCCACAGTTTCTTTTGTTAGATGGGAGATAGAGAGGAAGGATGTGCTGCAGGTCACAGTAATTGCATGTTTTTTCTTATTCAAATGTAAACAGCAGGAGCAGATCCATGGCATCACCCCTAGAAAAGGCCTTTTTTATTATTCTCTTTGGTCCTTTGTATTTTGCTTAATGCCAGCCTGCTCCAGATTCTAAGCACTGGAACAGGAACTGAAACCATTTTACACTGCATCCTATTGTTCCCAAAGCAAGTGTGTAGCACCTGGGCTATCCTTCCAAATGTACATTTATTTGCTTGAGGGAGCAACAGATTGTTTACTTCAAAGGTGCAGGGCAAATTCATGCACATTAATTATCTCACCTTGCGTCTATCTACAGTGTGCCTGTGATGCAGGTATGGCAGATCTGGGTCAGGTCACACAGTGCCCAGGCGGGATTGGTGGCAGAAACCTTTGGGGCACACCCCTCTCATCACAGGCCCAGTGGCTCAGTGGATTTGCAAAGCGGACAATGAGAAACACTGATGAGAGTTGTGTTCATGCTGTGCTGTCACTTAGTACTGCAGGCTGCTCTTGCCCATTTCCTGCTAGCCAGACCTATCCCCATACCCTTTCTTTTTCTACAGTACTGGTTATGAGCTGCACAGACATCCCCACCTCTGAACCCATTCATGCATTCTTCACTAATTGACTGACAACCTGTTAGTGATGGTGGATTTATGGTTTTTCCTGTAACCCTGTTATTTCTTCAGCTAACATCTAGATTCCAGGTGAAAAAAGCTGTGGCACATTTAGCTGCATTTATAACTGCCTTTTTTAAGTGCAACACAGATATCTGCTCTTGGCACTGCCTCTTTTTCCAGTGACCCAGGGGTAGCAAGGACAGGTCTAGGGGTAGCAGAGGAGGAGTCAGGGGCAGCAGCAGCTACCCCTTAATACCCCCAACTGATGTCCCTGCCCAGCAGGGTGGTGGGACGCTGGGGCAGTTTAGGTCCAACAGCGTCTTACAGCTACAGGGTCAACATTGTGATGTAGCAGGGAATTGGCGCAGGCCCAGCATAATCCACCATTAAGTGGAGATGTGTGCACCCAGTAATACATTTTAGCATGACCCATTCCCTCCTCCACTTTTTTTGCACACCTGGCGAGGAATGGAAGCAGTTTTTATGTAATTGCCGAGCTGCACAACGCAGTCACGTTGGGTGCCATCTAGTATGTATGACTTGTCTGCGAGGTGACTCGGCAGCTCACATGAGAGAGAGCCACTTCTTGCACTGGCGGTGACAAACCTGTGCCACTGCCAGTGCCAACTCGGAGTAACAGCGTGAACTGCAAGCAGCAATCATCGGGTTAAACGGGACATGTTTCCCATCTGCAAGTAACTGGCAGCACCGAGATCAGCCGTACTCGAGTCTTAGCCAGCAGCCCATGTTTGTTACAAGTGGTCTGATCTGAAGCACCTCTTGCTGCTTGCACCAAAAATGT
The DNA here is from genome assembly GCF_040938575.1 of Ambystoma mexicanum. Lineage (NCBI taxonomy): Eukaryota > Metazoa > Chordata > Amphibia > Caudata > Ambystomatidae > Ambystoma > Ambystoma mexicanum. The sequence goes on along the minus strand of NC_090936.1, from coordinate 849,006,549 downwards.
TTAGGGTCTTCATCATACAAGCTTCCTGCATCACAACTTTCTGAATTCTCCATCCCCTCAGCCCCACCTGCCCTCCCCCAAAGTCTCCCACTCCCAGCCTTCCCGTTCCCCCAGGAATGTTGTATGCATATTCTTCAGTTGTGTAAGGCACAGCCCCCCAGTAAAGATCTGGTATCCACTGTTGAAATCAATTCCCTGCCATCCGGGTTAAGTAAGCAGCCCATTGATATCTCTGTGTGGCTCTACATTAATCTCAGTGCCTTTTGCCACATATTCTGTGCTCTTCATCGTCGCTTGTATGCGATTGTTGCCACATGGACTTCAAGAGCACACGACCCAGGGCCCGTGCACTACAAGTATCTGCCATTCGTAGTTTTATTTGTTTGTTTGTTTGTTTATTTATTTATATAGCACAGCCTGGCCCTAAGGCATCTGGGCGCATGACTTGGTTACATAGGCATAGTGTTTAATTGTATACAGAAAATGGTTACAGTTGCGATATAAGTTACAGATAAATACAATATAATACAGTTAGTGGTTATGCATAGGCAGAGTCATTTGCATTTGGGGATAGTGTTGCAATTGTACAGAAAATGGTTACAGGGCAATATACTTTACAGATAAATACAGTATAACACAGTGTGTGGTAAAGCATAGGCAGAGTCATTTGCATATGAAGTATGGTAGCAGGAATAGTGTAATATAAGCCAGTGATGCCAGCAGTGGCAGTATGTGGTATGTGTAGGCTGCATATGCGGTAGATGGCTTGTTGAGATAGCAGAAGGTGAGCAGGTCATGGTTGAGGTAAACAAAGAGGATAGGAGACAGTGATTAGAGTAATGTGGAGTGATGGACGATGGATCTGTGTTACGTATAGCTCTTTCGAGAGTATCCATGACTTCGAGTATTTCTGAACCGGAGGAAGGACTGTTCAGTTCTAAGGGTCAGAGGTAGAGTGTTCCAAAGGTTGGAGGCAAGCACAGGGAAACTGGTGCCACCTGTTTTCTGGAGCTTGAACTTCGGGACTTTCAGGCAGTGGGCTTGTGGCGATCTGGTGGGGCGTGAGGTGGTGTTACGAGAAAGGTTGTCAGCTAGGTATTTAGGTGCCTGATTGGCCAAGCATTTATGGGTGAGAGAGAGTACTTTATGCTCTATCCTTTGGGGCAAAGAAAGCCACTGGGTGTTTCGTCTTAAGTCAGAGATATGCTGACATCTTGGGACGTTCAAGGCTGCTCTCAAAGCATTATTTTTAACCACTTGCAATGTATTAATATTACGTTGACTGGTGCCAAAGTAGAGTGTGTTTTAATAATTTTGGAGAGTACTAGCTCTCTGGCCAGGGTTGTACAGTTGGTAGTGGAAAGAAATGGTCTGCAGGCATTGATTAGCTTACAGGTGTAGGCAGTGGATGAAGATAGTTAATTTGTCTTGTCAGGGTGAGAGAGGAGTCAAGGTAAATGCCTAGCGTTTTGACGTCCTTAGATACTGTAATGTTGTTGCTGTCTATGTTGAATGATGTATAAAGTTTGTCAAGGTTGTTAAGTCTGGATTGAGAGCCTAGTAGAAGTAACCTTGTCTTGTTGTTGAGGCACAGTCCATGTTTAGCCATCCAGGCTTGGATGATGGAATAAATGTCATTGAGGACTTTGGAGTCTTTGGCATAGTCACCTGATAACAATATGTGGGTGTCATCTGCGTAATTTGTGTAGATGACACCCAAATGATCTAGGTGGTCAAACAGAGGTTTGGTAAACACATTGTATAGTGTTGGTGATACCAGGAGCCCTGAGGCACACCGCAGGAAACAGGAGCTGGTTCGGTGGCTGCGGAGGGTGCAAAGACCCTCATGGATCTGTTGTTTAGAAAGGACAGGATCCACGCATTAGCTTTGTCGGAAAAGTGGGTTGCTGAGGCGAGGTGATTGCATAGGACTTCGTGGTTTACCAAATCGAAGGCAGCTGAGAGGTCAAGAAGAAGTAAGAGGGCAATTTTGCCATTGTCTTTTAATTTGCCCATGTGTGTCTTGAGGTCGATTAAGGTGGTCTCCGTACCATTTTTTGGTCGTGAACCCGATTGTCTAAGGCCTAGTAGACTGTGCTTTTCTAAGTGGTTCTCGATCTGCAGGTATGCTGCTCTTTCTAAGATTTTTAAGAGGAACAGAACAGCAGTAATAGTTCGATAATTAGTTAGAATATTGGGGTCGGTTTTTTGAGGAGTGGCAGAACCCAAGAGTCTTTCAAGTTATTTGGTACTGTGACTGTCACAAATGACGTGTTGATTAATGAGGCGATGAATGGGGCCAGATGTTTGGCGGCATCTTTGATTAACGGGGCATGGCATATGTCTCCCTGGTATCTTGATGGTTTGAAAGTAGAGATTATATCATCAACCTCTTTAGTCGATATGAATGAGAAGTTGAAAAAGTCGTTAGTGTTGGGTTGTTCATTTATAGGTGGATTTTGGTCTTCGTCAAAGGTTAGACTAGGTTTTTTTGACTCGATTTTAGATTGTAGCAATGAGATTTTGCCGAGTAGGGCCTTTTGAATGTTAGTGCACCAAGAAGTGTCTTTGGTGCATGTGTCAGATACGGGAGAGGGAGATTCGAGCTGTCTCCGGATGTTGAAGAGCTCTTTGGTGTTGGATTTAGCTTTGGTAATTCTCTCGCTGTAACTGTTTTTTTTTGATTGGGTGATGCCTGATTTATAATTATTGGAAGCTATGACGTAGGTGATCTTGTTGGTGGCTGTTGGTGAGTTTTTCCATGTAGCTTCTGCCTGTCTCTTTATCTTACATAGAGTTTTTAATTCCGGTGTGAACCATGAATTGAGATGGGATTGTGGTTTGGCCTTGTGCAGTTTAAGGGGTGCAATAGTATTGATGGCTTTGAGCACAGTAGTGTTGTATAAGTCAACTAAGCATGTGGGGTCAGCGTTGATAGGCGTGTTGTCAATGATAGGCTGAAGTAACAGGATTAATCTCTCAACTGTAATGTTTTTGTTGTTTCTCGTGCGAAAGGGTGGTGCATTAGGAATATGCTGGTGTGAGGTGTTGTCTCTGCTGATGGAGAATGTAATGAGGTGGTGGTCAGTCCATGCACAAGGTGTGTTGGATAATATGTTAGTGTTGCAGTTCTGATCGGCTAGCCAGTCTATGGTTCTGCCTTTATTGTGAGTAGATTGCAGGATGCAGTGTGAAAAGCCTAGCTCGGAGATGGTTTTGGCAAGTGTGGATGATTTATCATCTCTGATGTCCTGGTAGCCTAGGTTGAAATCTCCTAGCATTAGGATCTTTGAGTTGGGTTTGGTGTTGTTGGAGAGCAGGAGGGCAATGCCCTCTTCGAAGGAAGAAGTTGTCCCCGGGGGTCTGTATATAAGGTGTATGGTAAGTGTTCTTGTGTCAGTAATAGGTAGTTTGATTGAAAGTAATTCCCCAATGGAAAGGTTTGGTTCAGTATGGGTCTTAGGTTAAGTGAGGTTTTGGCAATGAATGCAACCCCACCTCTTTTTGCTGAGTGTTTGTCGAAACGATATACAGCATAACCATTAGGTATGGCCAGTGCGAGTGCTGGTCCTAATGCAGCGTGGAGCCATGCCTCTGATGGCGAGGAAATCCAAATCATTGTTAATTATAATGTCTGCTATGTCTAGGGCATGGGTTGGTATACATCTAACATTATCTAGAGCGCCCTTGATAATTGGGTCAATGGGTTGTGCCTTGATATTTTTGTGTGAGGAGGCTTTAGGTGGTGATGTGCATACTGTGGGATTGGTGGTGGTATGTTTGGTAGTTCTTTTGTGTTTCGCATTTGTGGTAGAATGGTTGGAGTGTATTGTAGATCCTAGTCTTAAATTTATGCTCGAGGTGGGGCATGGTTGGTTAGGGGTAGGTCTTGTGGCATATAGGTTTATCCAGTGTGAGAGTGGACTGGTTAGGTGGAGTTAGCTTGTTAGGTAAACTAAAGCGAACTGGGAGGCAAGGTGTTAGGAATCGTGAAGGTGGTATATTGTTGGATTGGGGTAGTGTAGGTGACATAGCAATCGTGGTGATGCGAGAGCAGGTGGGGGTATGATCAGTGAGATTGTGTGTAAGCTGCATGTTGGTAGATTTATAGGTTATATTGCAAAGGTGCAGGAATCTTAGGAGAGTAGTGAGGTAGTGCAAGTTGTTGGGTGTTCTACTCATGACTAAGGGGAGGTACTCTTTGGGTAAAGGAACAATGAAGTTCGCTGGGCAGTGGTCAGAGGGCTACTTAAGCAGGTTGTCTTTGCTTGTATTCGCAATCGCTGGCAGTGTCGCTAGTAAGGCACTATCTTGAAGACAAGATAACACTGAATGTCAACCGGCTATGATTGTTCACAATGATATGGCAGGCATAGTGAGTAGGGTTTTAGGGTGAGGAGAGAGGAAAGGTAAGGTGGGGTGAGACCATAGAAGGATTTAAAGACAAGGCAGAGGAAGTTGAATTTGAGAAGGGAGTGGAAGGAGAGCCAGATTAGAGAGGCGAGAGAAGAGGAGATGTGCTCATGAGGAGAGAGAAGATAAAGCATGCGGATAGCAAAGTGGCAGATAGATTTGAGAGGGGAAAGATGGGAGGATGGTAGACCAAAGAATATAGAGGAGCAGTAGAAGAGTCTAGAGAAGATGAGGGAGGAAATTAGGAGTTTAGTAGCATGGAAGATAAGGAAGGGACGGACTTTACAAATGCTATAGAGGTGGAAGCGGCTAGAGCGGGCGGTGAGAGAGATGTGGTGGGAGAGTGAGAGCTTGGAGTCGATGTGAAGGCCAAGATTGCGGGCATGGGGAGAAATGGGGAGGTGGGAAGCGGAAAAGAGAATGTGTGGAGGAGGAGAGGGAGGGGGAGTGTTAGCTGGGAAGAAAAGGGCTTCAGTTTTGTCAGCATTGAGGGTCAGAAAGTGGGAGGACATCCAAGATTTGACAGCGGAAAGACAGAAGGAGAGCTTGAGATGGATGTCGGGGGAGAAGGAAGAGAAGGAAAGGAATAGCTGGGTATTGTCTGCATAGAAATGGTGAGATACACCAAAGGAAGAGATGATCGGAGCTAGGAAGGAAGTGTAGAGTGAGAAGAGAAAGGGGCCAAGGACAGAACCTTGGGGGACGTCGTGGTTGAGAGGATAGGTAGGAGAGGTACAACCTCCCCAAGAGACTGAAAAGGTGCGGTTGGATAGGCAGGAGACGAGCCAATTGAGGACAGAGTCTCTGAAGCCTAAGGAAGAGAGGATTTTAAAAAGTAGAGGATGATCGACAGTATCAAAGGCAGCTGATAGATCGAGAAGAATGAGGATAGAGGAGTGTTTTGAGTAGCGGGCAGATAGGAGTGAGTTAAGGACAGAGGTGAGTGCAGTTTCTGTAGAGTGGAGAGGGCAGAAGCCAGATCGAGTAGGGGGGAGAAGAGACAGGGTAGAAACGAAGGAGGAGAGTTGAGAATAGACAATACGTTCAAGGAGTTTAGATAGAAGGGGCAAGAGGGAAATGGGGTGAAAGTTGGAGACAAGGTGGGGATTGGCAGATGGCTTTTTCAGGATAGTATTGATAGTGGCATGCTTGAATGAAGAAGGAAAGGTAGAAGTGGATAGACAGGAGTTGAAAAAGGATGTGAGGTAGGGAATGAGGAGGGGGTAGATTTTAGGAATGAGGGAGGTGGGGATGGGGTCTGAGGAAGAGGCAGTAGGGGGAGTTTTAGATAAAAGGAGGGACACTTCCGAGTGGGTGACAGTAGTAAAGGAGGACATTGTGGAAGGCGGGAGAGAGGGAGGAGGTGACGGGGGAGAATAGGAAGGGGAGTCTAGAATGTCTTGGCGAAGGTTGAGAACTTTATCAGAAAAGAAGTTGGCAAAGTCGATGGCAGAGAGAGGAGAGGCAATGGAGTGGTCAGCGGTAGGGCGAGAGAGAAGACGTGTTAGGGTTTGGAAAATTTGGTGGGGGTGGGAGGATTGGAAGTGGAGTAAGTCAGAGAAGTAGGATCGCTTGGCAGAGTGAAGACAGCTTTCGTAGAGGGTATGATAGGAATAGTAGGAAGATTGATGAGAAGGGGAGGGGTGTTTTAACCAGCATCGCTCAAGGCATCGGAGGAGGCGAAGCATGGAGGTGAGTTGAGAAGAGAGCCGAGGTTGGGCAGGTTTGCGGAAGGGGCGGAAAGGAGAGAGAGGGTGGAGAAGATCAAGAGTAGAAGAGAGGGAAGTGGTTAGGGTGGAAGATGTGTCATTGGCCGAGAGAGAGGAGAAATGGGGGAGAGGGCAAAGGGAAGAGGAGCAGGAAGAAAGGAAGAGAGAGGGGTCAAAGTTGCATAGATCACGTCTGTAAAAAGGGATGGTGGATGGGGGCAGAGGGGTGGAGTCGGAGGGGAGAGAGATGCGGAGAGTAAGGAGTGGTCGGAGCGATAATTGGGTAGGGAGGAGATATGAGAAGCAGTAAATAATGAGGTAAAGATGAGATCAAGAGTGGAGCCAGAAAGGTGAGTGGGTGGGGAAGGAATAGGAGTAAGAAGGTAGGAGTCAAGAATAGATAACAGAGGGGAAAAGGGTGGGTTGGAGGAAAAGTGGAGATTAAAGTCGCTCAGTACGATTAAAGGGGAAGGACTGGGGGTGATGAGGCTGAAGTTGAGTACACTAGCAGCTCATTTAAGTTGTTTGGGGATACACGTTTATCCATATTTGGACCAGTGATAGAAGTGTACCAAAAAAAGTGGTGGAACTGATACCCCAGTGGGGAACAGAGTAGGCAGGAAGGGAGCAATGTGCAACACATTTTTGAAGAGTTGTACCAATGCCGGTCTAATAGCACAGCGAGACGAGTGGTCGCTTTGACATCTGTGCAGATCCTGCTGACGCAGGTTTGAATCCTGGCAGGGCCAAACTCAGCCTTTTATCCTTCCGAGGTTGATAAATGAGCACCACACACCGTGGGTAATAATAAGCAGCGCTCAGATACCTGAGGGTTCGTAGCGCTACATAAATGCTAAATTATTACTATTATTAATTGAACTGAAACAGATTTCAGTTTAGTTGTAACTGCTATCATGTGGTGAAGTGGACAAGGGTGCTCTAAATTCACAAATAACAGTTCCAGAATGGTAAAAATGAATGCAAAAAGTAGTGGAACTGGAAAAAATATAGTCGTGGGACGCCTCTGATTTGGACAATTGGTTGGTTTGTGCAGAAACCTTTCATCTGTCGAAGAGACACTCCAGCTTCTACTTAGATACTCTTTTTAAACTGGGCCTGTCCGTCAAACAGAAACAAGTATTTTACCTCGTCAACTCAGGACATCAGGATCATTGGGTTTCAATGGAACGCAGACAAAGAGCTTCTCACACTGCAGCGGGAGTTCAGGATATCAAATTGGTTATCAATCATTGTCTGAAGTGTCCTCAGACATCAGCTTGGTGGTTCCAGATCTTGCAAGTTCGTATGGCATATTGCATTTTGGCAGTCCCCTTTCCTTAGCTGAGAAAGAGGCGCCTTCAACTTCAGCTGGCCTCCTGCTGGAATCAAGAATTATAAAAACAATCAGTAAAAGTTCAAAGTCCTCTGGAATGAAAGCCAGACCTGGAGTGGAGGAGAGACAACCGCAATCTGCTTGTTGTGACTATTTTTCAGGACCCTCCTCATCAGCAAATATTGACTTCGGACTCGTCCCTCACATGCTGGGGCACCATTCTGGGTTGTCTTCAGATGCATTTTCTATGGCCTCAGGAAGAAAAGGGTTTCCACATACATTTCCCCAATCTGCTTGCAGTGTTTTGAGCTTTGAAGTAATTCCTTCCAGTTATTCAGAATTCTGAGAAGACAGCATGGCAGCTATGTTTCATATAAACAAACAGGGTGAAACAAGGTGCTCTCCCCTTTGCTCTTTGTCTAGAACTAAGAATGGCCATACTCCTACCTCGCATCCCCTTTCCTCCATACTGCATGGGTGTCCCTCGCTAGGGAAGGGAACTGAACCTTTTTTCCCCACAAAAAGCGCATTTTGCCTTTAAATTGCAGACGTGCTGGGGCGCAGCTACAGGTGCAGCCACGCACCGCAGACCATGCCCTCTGGCGCCTCACTGCAGTCCTCTTTTAGTTGCTGACGGTAGTGGACTGATTCTCATGGTGCTCATGGTAGTTGGTAGTGTTTTTCTATACTGTTACAGTGCCTTTGTGTTTCCCAAACCATTGTCCTTGTTGTACTGAACGGCCTCTGGTGCCTGGCCTCCCCTGGCATGTCGGGTGCAGCAGTATTTACCAGGTGTCTGTCATGCAAAGTGTCTTTCCCGACCTCGGATCCCCATGCACTCAGTGCCAGGGGTCTGACCACCATTGGTAAGGCTGTGTCGAGACCTGATGGAATCAATGGTGGCCCACATTGATACTGCTGGCCGGGGAGTGTGCATCACAAAGGACATGCGGTGCATAGCATGGATGCACGCAAAAAGGTTTAATTCGGACGTGCAGGATTGCATTTTGGACTTGCCATTCAAAGGGGTGGACTTATTTCATTCGTCCACTAAGAAGGAGTTTACTAAAATGAAGGCCAGTTCCCAGACAACCAAGACCCTGGCCATTCTGCCTAAGCCAGCAGCCAAGAGCTTTGGCCAGGCGCAGGTCAGGGCGGAGCAGAGACCCATATCCTTTGGCGAATTCAGGGGCTATGAAGACAGGAGGGCAAGGCAACCTCACAGGCTGCCCACCCTACATAGGCAAAAACAACAGTGCACAACCCCAAAGGGGTTTTTCCCATCCCCCTCCCCAGCCCCAGCCTCAGAAAATAAAAAACAATGAGGGTGGCGTCTGCGTTCACAGTTCTCCGGTAGGGGGCAGAGTAGCGCACCACAGTCTATACTGGTGCCATCTCTTTTCAGACCCCTGATTCCGGTCAGTTACTTCCACAGGTTTTTGGCTCCCAATTCCTCCCCATCTGCCATCCTCTACCCCGCCCCTTCAGATTGTGTCTCCAGCACTACTAGCGCAGATCAATTCTCTTATGCTAAGCAATGCATTGGAGGAAGTACCTCTGTTAGAGAGGGGCTCAGGCTTCTATTTTAGAATCTTCTCCATACAGAAGAAGAACCAGGCTGGCCTGCGGGTGGTACTGGACCTGTCTTTCCTCAACCTTTCCCTGCCCCTCCAGAAAATCAAGATGCTGACACAAGCACATATTGCAGAGGCACTGTGCGAGGGAGATTGGATGTACTCCCTGGACTCAAAGGATGCATACTTGCACGTCCCTATCCTGCAACCATATCAGGCAATTCCTGAGATTCACAGTGATGGGAATGCACCTCCAGTTCAGGGTGGTGCCATTCGGGCTGATAATTGCAGTGGCAGCTGTACTCAGGACCAAGGCCCACCATGTCTACCCATTCCTGGATGACTGGCTCGTCATGGCCAGATCACCAGCTTCAGCGCGGCAGACATGCAGTGTCTCATGGGTATATTGTTTGATTTGGGGGTTCTTGGTCAACCTCAGCAACCTCAGCAAGTCGGAACTTACACCTTCCCGGTCGTTGATATTCCTGGGCATCAGATGGGACATGGAGAAACAGAAGATATTCCCTACTTGGGAGACAGTCAGGGCTATGTTAGCTGCAAGGGGCAACTTTCTCAGCAGACGGGACACATCAGCATGGTGGTGCCAGCACTTACTAGTGATTATGGCGGTATGTATACTAGCGGTCCCTTATGCAAGCCTGAGGAGGAGAAGGATTCAAATGCAGCTAGCACAAGCCTAGGATCAGTAGCTGGGGCCCATACTCCAGTCTGACAGAGTGCCCATACTCAGTGAACTGACTGCAGATCTGCAGTGGTGGTGGGAATAAAGCAAATTTCATGAGCGGGACTCCTTTGTCCAATCAGAAGCATCAGTGGTTTTCACAACAGACTTGTCCTTTGAAGTCTGGGGGGACACTCTAGCCAGCTTCTCAGGAACACAGTATATGGACCTCCCAGGTTAAAGAGAAGCACATACATTTTCTAGAGCTCAGCACTGTTCAACTAGCTCTCAGTGTACTCCTTCCACTCATCAGGAGCAAGGCGGTCCTCATCAGGACAGACAGCTCCTCATCCATGTTTTACCTGAACAAATGGGGGAACAAGATACCCTCCCCTGTGCAGGCTGACCATGCATATTTGGGACTGGGCCATCTCTCACAATATCCGCCTGTTGGCCATACACCTTCTGGGTGACAGAAATGTGGAAGCGGACAGGATCAGCAGGCTGGGAGTGTAGGACTATGAGCGGGAGATATGCCCAAAGGTCCTGGTCACGCTATTCTAGGATTGAGGGCTTCCGAGTGTGGACCTCTTTGCCATGGAAGACAACCAGAAATGCAAGCAGTTTGCATCATGAATGGGCAAGGGAAGCGTTCTCTAGGGGACGGATTCCACATGACTTGGAACAACCTGTGGTGTTATGCATTTCCACTGACACTGCTCATTGAGAGGGTGTTGTGCAAGATCAGGGAATCAGTGGGGCTCTGCTTGATCCTGATGGTTGCCCAATAGCCCTCCAGGAAATGGCCCTCAGACCTGGTACTAATGGCCAGTCAGGGTCTGATTCCACTACCCACAACAGATCATCAACGCCTCACACATCAGGGAGCCCTACCGGCCGGGTTCCTGAGCAACTGACACTTGAGCACCTGGGGCTGTCGGAGGAGAACCTGGAAATCATCCAGAGGGCTAGGAAGGATTCCACCAGAAACCAATACACAAGTAAATGGACATGTTTTTGTTACTGGGCAAAAGACAAGTCAGACCCAATCTCATGCTCCTTGGATCAGGTGCTGTCATTCCCAGCCCACCTGGCGCAAACAGGAGTACAAGTGGACACTTGGCATATGTTTTTGGCAGCCATAGGGGCCTACAGAAACTCAGATTCTATGTCATTTTCGACTTCTATCCCAGTGGTAAAGAGACATCTCCAAGGCCTGGCAAGGCTATATCCTCCGATAAAGACACCACATCCTGTATGGGATCTGAACGGGGTGCTGGCGGCTCTGGCACATAAGCAATTAGAGCCCATGGCATCTACGGATATGAGATGAGTCACATTGGTGGGGCTTACCTCCTCGTGGAGGGTTAGCAAGATTCAGACCCTGGTAGCATCAGAGCCATATACATTTTTTTCAAAGGGACGAGGTTGTGTTACGGACCCATCCTAAATTGTTGCCAAAGATCGCCTCAACATTACATCTAAATGAGGGGATTATGCTACTGACGGTCTTCCCCATTCCTCAATCAGAAGCAGAGAAGGATTTACACTGGACATAAGAAGAACGTTTAAGTTCTACCTGAGCAGGACAGAGGACATACGCAAGTCAGGTGCATTATTTGTGACATTTGGGGGTTCGGCTCCTGGCACTCAGGCCTCTAAGGGATCAGCTGCTAGATGGATGGTGGCAGCGATTTCAGAAGCACACAAGCAGCAGAACTGGTAGTACCCAGCAAATAGGCATGCACCTGCAGTCAGTGCTGCGGCAACGGTGATATCCTTTCAGAGACACGTACTCTGGGACGTAATCAGCAAGACGGTGTTACACTCACCTGGTATCCACAGGGACGCCCCCCAGCCGGGTTACTCGCTGGTATGCTTCTCAGCTTTGCCCAGATGTGGTCTGTGGGGAAGGTTCTGCCTGAAAATACAGGAGGACTGTGTTGAAGACTGACCGACCGGGGTAAGTATCCTCCCTCCACCCCTATATGATTTCAGCCCCTCTGGGCCCTCTCCTCACCTGGTGGTAGAATTAGGCGTGCTCTCCGTCCTGTCTTCTTTGAAGGGGCGCGTAATCTTTCATGGGCGTGTGCGGTCCAGTTACTTCACTGACGCCGGCGGGTTTGATATTGTTCAGGTAGGTCTTATTGCTGTTCTTTAGTTTTGTTGCTATCCTGCATGCCTTTCTTTGTTTAGAATGTCTCTTTCTCCTCCCTTAGGAATGCGGCGCTTCAGCACAGCGAACTGGCTTGGTTGAGCCCCGCTGGTAAATTATGGCACCTTAAGAGCGCTATGATGCGGTAAGTAAGCGCTATGCGCAGCGCTGCGAAGTCTTGCCTTTGCTAACCTGTGTTTTCCTTTCTTGTAGGTTGCGGTGTTCTTCAGCGCAAGTAAAATGTCCGGAATGGTGCCAGCCGTGAGGCGATCAGCCAGGTAAGCCTTTTGAGCAGTTCGTAATTTACAAATGTCTCTACTGATTTATTTAATGTTGCCTCTATCTTCCTCTTTCAGGTCGTATAGTCCGGGAGGCGTACTGATTCAAGGAAGCTGTTCTCAGAAGCTGCGAGTGGTTAAAGATGAAGACTGCAGGTAAGATGCTGGTGCTAATGATGTTCCTTTTGTTTCCTTGCAGGTTCTGCTTCTCCGAGGTTCGAGGGAATAGCTGGACACGATGAGCGTCAAAGCTGCAAAGTAATGCAAAGCATGTTGTCTTGCTCGGGTGTGGTTTAAATAGCCCCAACAAAATAGTCCAGGAAAAGTAGTCCCTAGGCTACCACACCCAAAACACTAGACCGCATAACTTGGTTCTTGGGAACCAAGCTATGTGGATGCCTCCATGTTGGCTGGCAACACAATAAGTAGTTCCCAAGCACATGTTTCTCATGGTGTATGAGCCTGGCGCCATAGGCGGCAGGAGTGGCCCCAAGAGGGTTTTGAAAAAGGATGCCTGGCTCTAGAGGCCCAAGTCCTGACTCCACCTGGCCAATGGGTTTGCCAGAGGGGGTTTTGGGCGAGGGTCGTGACAGCCGGCCACCTGGGCGTCTCCGTCTGTCTTCTTCAAGCATTACTATTTGGACAGTAGCACCAGATGAGACACAGCGTTTAGCCATGAAGTCTTGAGGAACATGTTTGCCTAATAAAGCAAAGCCACTCGCCTCCTGAAGGAATTAGATTGGTTGTAATCGCCCATGCAGTATGGAGGAAAGGAGATGGGATGTAGGAGTAATTAAAAGTACTCATACGTCCCGTCACCTTTCTTCCATCCTTGTGGGCGTCCTCCAACATGGGGACGGTACCGGAACCTTTGGCAGCCAAAAATTGATCTTCCCCATTAAATTTAGTATAGCGCGCGGGGGTGCGGCCGCTGGCGTTGGAACGCCCCCGCCCTCCAGTGCCTCACCTCAGTCCCTTTTTACGCACGGACATTGTCGGACCTGACAACCAGCGCAGAAAACTTTTGAGCTTTTCACTTGCTCCCCATTTGTTTTTTCCAATTCGTATTTCTCTTCCCTTCTGTGCCTCACTTCACCAGGCGCATGTTAGCAGCAAGAGGCTTCACAAGATGTGCCTGAAATGACCGTTCGTACCTGGTGTCGGACCCCCATGCACTCTGTCTTGAGTGCTTGGGGTCCGACCACCGCTGGGACTCATGTTCTGCCTGCAGCGCTCTTGGTCACAGGGCATTGAAGAAACTTTTATCACAGTGGAGGGAGATCTTCCACACTCCTCCTCTGCCCCACCTTAAGACTTTGTCTCCAGGACCTCTCGTCAAGACAAGGTAGGCCCTCTGCTCACAATGGTTCCACAGTGCAGCAACTCTTTCCCCGGGTTTCCCACAGATCAGGGTTCCTCAGATTCAGGTTCTGGCAGGCCGAAGCATCTAAGGCTACTGGCTCCCAAGACGAGGGGCCCGGGGGCTCTTTGTGGTGGTCCGGTGACAGACCTTAGGCCTTCCAGGCTAGCGGTTCCCAAGCTGAGGGGCTCAGGATTCCTAACAGGCTGTCCTCAGAGGGACGATCAGGCTCGTCTACCCCAGGGGTAAGGAATCGTCGAGTGCCACCTCCAAGAGTCCGTCCTCGGCTAGATCCAGCACGGCTACCGGCACAGGTACGGAAGGCTCCCAGCCTACCAGAGGCCATCAATCAGGGCGTTATGACTACTGGCCTGTCAGCTCTGGGCTCAGCGCCTACCAGAGGGATCTCTATGGTTGATGCTTCTGCTTCGGGTACAAGACCCAAGCTGTATCCTCTCATGTCTGAGGCCTCTCTTGGCTCAGGGTCTTTGCACCCTCCCAACCAGGGCGTGGTGCAAGGCTGCAAAATGGCGGAGCAGCACGTGGCAGAGCCTGACAGGCAGGTGTCCATCTTGGATCCAGCTCAAGGCCCTCCAGTGCCTTCACCCCTCGAATCGGCGTTGCAGGATGATCCCAGCCCTCTTTCCTCTGGAAGCGGCAGCAGATCCGACAGTGCAGGTTTTTGGGCCCCTCAGGTCTACATCTACCTATCACAGCCATACAGCTTCACCCAGTAGGCACCTCAGCGCTTTGACCAGGTGCAGAGGCTCAGCGCCACAGAGGGCTGGGCCCCTAGGGACCAGGCAGCTTGTGAGAACCGCTTTTTTGAGCACTTCCTTCTCCTGCGATCCCCACAGATTAAGGGGCTCCTGAAGGACATTTTGAAGGAGGTCATCCCTCAGGCCGTGTCACTTCAACCCCCTCCTCTGGGTACTCTGCCCATTCCTGCAGCACTCCCGGTGCTGGTGCCAGCCGCTCCTCCGGTTCAGGCCCCACCAGTTGTTCTGACCCCCCCACCTCCTCCTCTACCACCAACGCCTTCCTCTCAACAGCCTTTGGACCTGTCTGCGGCTACAGAACTGGGGGGACTCCGCTGGCACCTGTGTCCCAGGGCCCGGATTCTCTTTGGTCTATTAAGAAGGGGTGGGGGGTGATGACGACAATGATGACGATGACAAGGAACCCTCGGCATCGCTTAAGTCCTTTCATGACCGGCTACAGGGCCTGGCAGATTTTCTGGGGATCCCTCTTCCTGAGGAAGCCCCTAAGGAGTCTGGGGTGCTTGCAGAGGTCTTGGGCTAACCATGTTCCGGTCTGACATTCCCCTCCAGAAGGATGTCCTGCAGGTGGTGTGTAAGGTCTGGGAGAAGCCCAGGGCCAACCCATAGATGAACAATAAGTTGGACAGCAGGCTTAGGCTGATGGACTGGGAGCCAATCCTCCTAGCCTCCCACCCACAGCCCCATTCCTCTTTCCTGGCTGCAGCCTCTTTCTATTCTAAACCATCGCCTTTGTCTTCGTCGTCCTCCTCCACGGGAGCCGCCTCCAGTTGCCTCTTCTTGGCAGAGCGCTGTTATTCCATCTCAGGATTGCATCTGCGGCAGATCAGTGCAGATGTCCTCTTGGCTGCGGCTAACCAGAAGCTGTGGCAGGAGCTCTGGGAATTTTTCCCCAACCTCCCTTTGGACAAGCAAACCTCCTTCAAGGCCGGCCTGGCGGATGCCCGGGCAATTGCGCATGACCTCATGGAATCCTCTGTCGCCCACATCGATACAGCCAGCAGAGGGCTGTGCCTTGGGGTCGAGATGAGAAGGACGCATGTATGCACGCCACCAAGTTTTCGTCTGCTGTGTAGGAGCGAATCTTGGATCTTTCTTTTGATGGTGTGGACGTTTTTCATTTGTCCATCGATGACAAATTAACAAACAAGAAAACCTCCCCTCAAACCGCTAAGTCCTTGGCCATCCAGACAAAACTAGGTCAGAAATCCTTCCCTCAATCCCAGGGTAGGACTGAGTTCAAGCCTGGGCCTTCTCTGGGTTCAAGTGTTTCCAGGACTGCGGTACACAGAGGCCTGACAGGTCGCCCAGCGACAACAGGAGGAAGCAGCAGAGGACGTTACGCAGATTTTTCTGCTCCCCCTCCTCTGCCCCCGCCTCTGATGTCAAGGTCGGGGAACACAGCTCACCTGTGGAGGGCCGTTTGCCCTGTTCCAGGACACCTGGAAGCATCTTTTCAGCAACCCGTGGATCTTAGCTGTAGTCTCCACAGGCTTCAGTCTTCCTCTTCCTTTGCCTCTACCATCCTCTCCTGCTCTTTGTCAGATTAGTTTGTGCCCAGCACGGCTGAGCATGAGGGAACAAAAAGAGTAACCGAGGGGCGTGGTGCAAGCTATTTGTACTGAGGCCGACTTTACGTCTGGCCTAGGGGATGAAGAGTGCTGAGGAACCTCAAAAGAAATGCCACCGCCTGCTGTCAAAATCGTCTGAGATCTCCTGCCGCACGGAGGTATTTCTAAGAAGAGGAATCTCAACGAGGAACATCCATCAGAAAGAATATTACCAGAGGTAAGTTATTTGTTCATCTCATGTGCTCAAATCCTATGATGCAATACTTTAAAGGCCTTGTGCCAGGTAAACTGGTACTTGTGCATATTCAACTGGCAATCCTCTCTCAGGTTCCACAACACCCAAAATGGACACTGTGGCACCACTACCACCAATGTTGGTGGTGCTGCTCCCTTTTTCCTGCCACTGCTCCCTACAATGGTCCCACTGCCACCAATGCCTTTGCAGCCTCCATTGGCTAAGGATCCTCCTCTGCACTGCCGCCACTGCTTTCTGGCCTGCCAGAGGATATCCCAGAAGACAAAGACATTTCCGGGATGACATGGAGGAGAATCCGATATTGGCAAAAGCTTTTGTGAGATGGTTCAGAACTGCATTGAGTATTTGGGGATTCCTATGCCTGAGAGCCGGCAGGCGAAACAGTGTTTTTGGTTAATGGTCCTCTTGTTGAAATCCGCAGACAAATCAGGGATCCATCTTCAGTCTGATGTGGTAAGGAAGGCAGTCAAACTTTGGGAGAAGCAAGCTTCTGTTCTGCCTAGTAGCTAAGAAGGTCTACCTTTGCTACCAGGCCCTCCCCAGTGATATGATATGATATGACATATATGACGCACCTATACACAAGTGTTTCAAGGCGTGACGAGGCAAGGGAGGGGAAACAAAGGGAGGGCAAGACAGTGGGCCTCATTACGACTCAGGCGGTAAGGGTTTTACGGCGGCATAAACAGTGCCGACCCTTACCGCCTGAGTACGAGGTCCCTTAGCGCCATGGCAGACTTAACACCTGCTTTTAGCAGGTGTTAAAATCCATGGCGCTAAGGGACCATGGAGTTAATTACGCCACCGTAATTTACGGTGGCGTAATTAACGCCTTCCCCACTCCCATTATGCCCTATGGGGCAAAAATGGGAATGGGGAAGGGTAAATGGGGATTGGGGACTTACCGCCCCGCCAACCTCGGAATTGGGCGGTAAGTCCGCCAACCACCATGGCGTAAACGTAGTTTACGCCATGGTGGTAAAGTCACGGCCCAAGCGGTAACTTACCGCCTGGGTCGTAATGAGGCCCAATGATCTTACTAGGCCCAGTGACATTGAGATTGCGCAAGTGCATAGGAGAGGGAAGGGGAAAAGTGCCAGGGGAAGGGGAGGAGGAGCAAGTGCAAGACACAGGATGAAAACATCAAAAGCAAGTAGTGCGACACAGGATCAACACATCAAAAACAAGTAGTGCAGCCAGCAGATGGCAGTGCAAGGGTAAGTGCAGACAACAAATGTCTGATAAGTGCATGTAAGGGGATTGTAGGGTTGCAGATACAGACCCAAGTGCAGGATTGCCATGAGGCAGTGCAGGTGTGCAACTGGGAGGGCAGGGACCTGGGCCCAAGGTTCAGAGTGTAGCCAGTTGAGCAGTGCAGTATCAGTCAGGAGATCAGCAGGGAAGAGGAAGAGAAAAGGCAGACGCAAAGAGGAAAGTCTTGAGTTGTTTCCGTAACCGGAGATGGTTCTGCTCATGTTTCAGAGGGGAAGGGAGGCTGTTCCAGAGGGAGGCACCAGCCGAAGAGAGAGATCTGCCCCCAACTCGTTGCTTGGAAAAGTGACTGACCCTAAGGGAGTTGGAGGTGGAGGAGCGAAGAGCTCGAGTAGGAAGATATTTCCGAAGAGAGAGTTGGAGGTATTGCAGACCCAGGCTCCAGAAGTCTTTGTGGACAATGCAAAGGGTCTTGAACTTGATCCTTGCAGCCACTGGGAGCCAATGGAGAGATTTCATGCCTGTAGAGATACGATCGCTGGGCTTGAGGCCAAGGACAGGTCTTGCAGTCCTGTTCTGGATGAGTTGCAGAGGACAGAGAGTAGAGGGAGGCATATTTAAAAAGAGGCTGTTGTAGTAGTCAAGCCTAGAGAGAAGCAGAGATTTGGAGACAGAGAGCTTGTGGGGGAAGGAGAGGAAAGGAAGATTACCTCTGAGGAGGTGCAGTTGATAGTTTGACTTCTTAGAGACTTCGGAGATGTGAGGAGAGAACCAGAGTGTGGAGTCAAAGATGACCCAGAGGTTCTTAGCCCCACAGGTGGGAGCAGGAAGAGGGCCAAGGGAGGCCGGCCAGAGGGTGGCAGGAAAAAAAGGTGCAGGTGTGCCGATGAGGAGGATCTCCGTCTTACTGGCGTTCAGGCAGAGATCATTGGCGGCACACCACTCCTGGAATGCACACAGACAATCCGGGATGAGAGAAGGAAAAGAGGCTGAAGAGGGAAGTCTGAAAGAGAGCTGAGTGTTGTCCACATATCACTGGAATTTGAGGCAGAGAGCAGCAATGTGGTGGGCGAGAGGTGCCTGGTATTGGTCGAACAACCAGAGAGAACGGTTAGACCTCCAGTGCACACCACAGGTGGAGAGGAGAGGAAGGACTCAAGTTGGGCCTGGTAGGGTTGGTCAGAGAGAAAATAAGAGCCTGATCAGTGATACCCAGGTTATTACAGAGCCGGTTGAGCAGGATGGTATGGTTGACCCTGCCAAAGGAGGAAGAGAGATCAAGTTGGATGAGGACAGAGGGGAGATTAGCATCAAGGTTAGTGTCACAATGCCTGCCCCCAGACATCCGGAACAGGTCCATCTGTCCAGGGAACAGGCACCCAAGAAGACATAGGAATTTCCAAAACCCTGCCTAGGGGCTATATGGGTTCAGTCCTGGCACCGTAGGCGCCAGGCTCATATTGCCAACTTTAAACTATGCAGGTCATCCTGCAAAGAACTCATGTACAGGCCATCATGAGGCCATGAAGGGACTACTTTCCTTTAGGAACTATTTTGCTGCTTGGGTGTGGTACTGGAACGTCTTACCTGGGAACTACTTTTTTGATGCTATTTAAACCACGCCCGAAGAGCAGCACACACTTTGCATTATTCTGCATCTTAGCAGGGTAACGCTCACCGTGTCTGCAGTCCGGCATCCAGTCTACAGCCACACCCGTCTTGTGTCCGGAGCCGATCCTAGAGAAAAGGAAAGAAGAAGAGAAGGTTAGAACTAGGAGATTTCCATTTGGTCAGCATCTTTTCCTGGAGCAGCCGCACCTGTGGATAAAGGAAAAAGATATTAAAATAAACCGCATCGCATTGCCAGCTGCAGCGCCGAGCCATGCTCACCTGTCTTCGGAGCATTTCCATGACCCAGCGCAGCACCCGTTGAATCGCCACCCGAAACATCAGCATCTGAAAAGACAAGAACAAACAAAAGGTGAGCGGGGTTCCGCCAAAGACATTCTTTTACTTACTGCAAGATACTTACTGAGAATTTTACCGCTCGAGGCAGCGCTGGTCACCATCCTACGTGAGACATTTTCGGCAAGGCACCGCACCTGCAAAGAAGAGGGATAACTATTGGTTAATTACATTTGGAACAATATTACTTGCTAGACAGTGCTTGGTACAAACTGACTCTTACCTAAGCGCTACCTTCATCCATCGCGGCGAACTCACTCCTTGGATCACGCTGCAAGGGAAAAGGTATGAAAGGAGCAAGAGTGAATTAACAGACATTTGAACTCTAAAAGAACTATACATTTGGTTTACACACTACTTACCTCCGAGTCATTGTTGTCTGGAACTCTGCCAAATACCTATGAATCAGTCGTAACTGAACTTCTACGCGCCCCTGCACTCCACGCAGGATGGAGAGTTCATCCTTCCAAACAACAAGGTGAGACTTTATGAAGGGGAATACTGGAAGTTTTCAGGGAAAATAGTGTTAGTGTAACCTCTCTACCACAGGCGGCTAATCCCCTTTACTGCTTTTAGGAAAATATTCCTGCAGGCCAGGCAGACGAAACTGAGTGGGCAAGTGCAGTGGTCACACTGGTGGAGGCCGCAGCAGTCCAGCTTCATTAAACGCCCCTTTGGAATCCAGGTGAGCGTAACAGAATGCGAAGACTTACTACAAATCTCCACCCGGGCATTATGGAGACCTCAGAGACTGACCAATTAGCCCAACTACTGGTAGAACTAAGGGCTGAAGTACATTCCACCCGTCAAGAGACTAATGCTCTCAGGAGAGAACTGATTGTGGCAAAAGAACATACGGATGATCTCGCCAGACAATTACTTCAAGCTCAAGCTGGGTACACACCTTTACTTGGACTCGGGGGAGCTTCTGCCCAAGCTCAATCAAGTAATCCAGTGCAAGTAATTTGACCAGGGACAGTTCCTTTAGCACCGCCAGAACGCTTTGCGGGGGAATCAAAAAGGTTTGCCGTGTTTATGAACCAGTGCCGCCTACATTTATTATGTAAACCTGGAGCCTTTCCAAATGATCAAGCAAAGGTAGCCTTTGACTGTTGTATCTCAGCGGCAGTGCAGCAGATTGGTCTATTCCACTAGTCAACCAGGGTGACCCTCTTCTTCGGGATTTTCAGGGTTTTCAACTAAGCATGGAAAGACTATTTGCCCGACATTCCCAAGGCCAAGCTTTGGATAACAAACTTTTGTCCTTGCGTCAGGGTAACCAGGATCTGCTGACCTACATCGCAACATTCAATAGGTTGGTGGTAGAAACTGGATGGCCAGAGGTCAAGTGGATTACGCTATTTCATCGTGGGCTACGAGGTGAACTAAAAGACGTTTTGGCACAAGTAGTGAACCCACCTCAAGATTGTGCTGAATACATAGACCTGGTTGTCCAGTTGGATCACAGACTTCAGAATCGGAAGGCTGATCGGGCTAGTTTCGAGAATCGAGTATTGGTAAGACCTAAGGACAACGTCACCCCCAAAGGAGCTGATGTATCTGAACCCATGCAAATTGGGGGGGTTAAAGGACCTTTGACTCAAAAAGAAAGGGACAAGAGGTGGCAGTTACAATTGTGTTTGTATTGTGGAACCTGGGGGCATTTTTTACGGGATTGCCCAGTGAAACCACCTAAGAAGGTGGTAGGAGTCGCCAACAAAATCAATATGGAATCAGAGCCGGGAAACGGCCATGCCCGACAAGAGTAGGGGTCGCTTGCCGATCATGAAGAAGGACACTCAGACCTCGCACCTAATTATACCAATGGTCCTTATACAACCATCTTGTATGCACGCAGTGAGAGCATACATAGATAGCGGAGCCATAGGAAACTACATGGATCGAGAATTGGCTTTCTGCCTCTTTGCAAAAAACACACAACTGATGTAATCACCACCGTCGATGGGACCGAAATAGCTTCCGGTCCAGTAACTCATTCAACTATGGAGATGACACTTTTGTGTCAAGATGGGCATCGAGAGAGCATTGTGTTTGACTTAATCAATGACGAGACCTAGTAAATCATAACAGTAACAATAAACATCTGTTAATTGTCAATAGTGTCAAGATGCCCCTGTAGGAGTGAACGTGTGCTCTACAAATCCACATGTTATATCATGTTCCTAGATCCCTGTGGCACCACACAGGTGAAGATCTCTGTTACCGACGTAGAATCCTTTATCTTTATTCTAGTTTCTATTGGTAAGGAAAGAATTGAACCAGGTAACCGCTGCATCAGAGATCTATGTAGTGTATCTAAGTTGGTTCCTAAGAATGCCATGGTCAAGTGCATTATATGCTGCTGAAAGATCCAGGAGCATCAAGATTCCAATATGGCCCTCGTTCGAGATTGTAAGCAGAGTGTTTTTCACCTCCATTAGTGTCATTTCCATGCTCAGGCATGGCAAAAAAAAACAAAATGCCTATCCCCCAATATAAGCCTTGTTCCCAGGTGGTCCTGGAGCTGAAATGTGGCAGTTTTTTTTACAGAAATGTTATAAGGAACAAAGCATTGGAGATGTGTCTATAGTTGGAAAGTTATCAGGTTCCAAAGATAGTTTCTTCAGAAGTGGGGTGACCTAAACTTGCTTCAGGCTGGCTGGAATTGAAGAGGTCCTAAATAAGGTGTTGATAATATGTGTGACTATCAGTGACAGAGTATCTAGACAAGTTTTAATAACTTGCCAGTTGCAGGGGACGCCTGGACAATTAGTAGGTTCTCAAGGATGTAGGGTAAACTATTTAGTTTGACAGATTATTTATGTTTGCCTTACATTTAGCCTTCTGAAACCACATTCTTTGGCCTATGGTAGACTTGCACAAGTCATTCAAGAATTATTTCTTGTCACCGAGGTGATATGATACAGCTCTCATGCCCTTTTGAGAAATAATTCTTTGACAATAGACAAAAACAATTTAACACTAAAAGGCATAACATGCTCACACAGAGCTGGCTTTGATTTAAAAGTATAAATGCAATATTTTTTGTTTTCCAGCGGGCGGTCCAGTAGTTTAGAAATCAGTTTATAGTAGAGTTTGATGGTCTTCTCCTGCTCTTCTTGCTCAGGGATTCCCATTATTTATTTATTTAATGTATTTGTTTTAGTTCATAAGAACTTTTAAACAATTTATACATATTAGAAAACACATTAAATTCAACAATATCTAATTCACAGCACTGATAATACACAATACACAACCCTCAATACTCCACAGATAAAACCTGTTAATCAATAGCTATCACACAATAGTTCATAGAATATCAATATCAAAGTATAAAATACATAACTAGAAATGTATCAATGGGATAAAACATAGTGTAAAATATGTTAGTAAATAGATATATGTTACAAACAGAGCAGTTTCTTGCTTTTCCTGTGATCTACATATTCAGCATATTCTGTGTTCAATAGGGATATTGGTATAAGCACCTTGTACCACAAGAAGCGGCAGTTGTTTTATGCAAAGTCAAAGGATTACATTTTGAAACACCGGACTGGAGTTCTGAAGTAGATATTGTTGTGTTTTGAGGTACGCGTGAGTAACGCAAGACACATATTTATGATTTTGCAAGGTATTCAGATGTTCATAATTCTTAATCCAGTGCCAGTGTTCTACTTTGCTCTTAAATATTTTCTTCATGGTTTCATAGCTTTTACCCCTTGTAAAATCCAGAAAACAATCAATGCTAGTAAAGTATTCACTATTCAACTTCGCAAAGCCAATATTTCTGCTCTTGCCTTTAGAGTCTTTATCATAGTCACTAGCTAAAGTGCTCACCAAGGGACATCAAGGATTTGTTCTAGATTTGATGTACAATATTCCTATACGTATGCACTCCTGTCTACTGAGAGAGGCCAAACCCAGCTCTAAGCGCATATAATCCATGGGGGTAGAAGGGGCCAAGTTCAATATTCTCCTCCAAAAGTATCCCTACCAAACATTGAGCAGTTCAAAACCTTAATGGTCAATGCCTCCAACCCATACAATCTGGCGGAAAAAGCACTGATTATCCAGCATGAGGATACCACCGATGGAATAACCTGCTGTTTGTTTTGCAAATACATTTATTAGAAGGGTAAGTTGGCAGGCTTTACTTTTTTCCCCCCCCTTAATCTTGCCACCAGCTCCAACCCTAAGTATGGGTAGGTCTCCACTTATTCAATCTTGCCAAGTTTGGATCCCATGACTAAGCGATTTACTTTGTGTCAGGCCACAAACATAGCTTTTGTTTTACTCATATTTATGCGCAGATCGTTTGCATTGGAGTACTCCATGAGGTCAATGAAATTTGATTGAATCCCCTTAATGATCTGGTCCATAAGAACCAGGTCATCTGCGTAGAGCATACTAGAAACCAAACTAGATCCTAATCTTACAGGACAGTTGATGGAGATCAATTGTGTTGGTAAATCTGCCAGATAAAGATTAAACAACAGGGGAGCCAGCACATAACCTTGCTTGACCCTCCTGTTGGTCCCCAACAGATCCGATAAAGCTCCAGCATTGTCAAATCAGACCTGCCCCCCCTGTGTTTGTATGTAGGCCGACCAGGATTGCTCACAACTGATAAGGGCAACCCAGCCGTCTCAATTTCTGCCACAAGATGGTACTATTGACAGTATCAAACCCTACACTAAAGTCAACGTAAATCAGATAAAGTACTGGATTACCCCTGGTTGCAGCCTCCTGAATCAGTTTATCTAACAACCTGATGTTATGGGTGGTAGCAGAGCCCAGACAAAAACCTGTCTGCAATGGATCCAAGATGTTTTTATCTGTCACCCACTTTTATAATGCAGTCAAGGCAAAAGAGGTGAACCGTTCACCAGTCCCGTCTAAAAGAGAGATCAATCTAGAATTTACTGGGAGATCTCTGTCTACTTTTTTATAAACGGGGAGTAGTATAGCTTGTTGCCATGATATCAGGATTTCTGTGTCTCTACAGATCCTATCAAACAATATGTTTAGGACTTTTGTCCATGAACCAGGGTCCACCTTTAATACCACATTTGTTAAACCATTCCGTCCTGGTGTCCTCGAACATTTTAAGTGGCTGATAGCAGAGTTTATCTCATCCTTGCTTATGTATAATGGCCAGGGAAATGCTGTACAATTCCCTTTCCCATTTGTTGGTGTCTCCATAGGATTTCTGAGATGTTCAAGCCACCCTTCACTAATACGGTTGACTGTGTGCTTTCTTTTGTCTCATTTGGCAGTCGTGAGCATCTGCCATATGGAACGTGACTCTTTATTACATAATGCAGCAAGCATTTGTTGCCACTGTGCATTCTTGGCTAACCATCTTCATCTTTTTAGCCATCATCTGTATCCCTGTTTTATATCTGTTTATATTCCTGATCTTAGATTCCATTATACCCAAATGGCCCACAGTTCCTTTGGCTTTGCTGATGTTCCTTCTCATTTCTTGCTTCGCATCATGGATTTCAATGTCAAAGATGTTCAGATGCTTAGAAGAAATGGAAGAGAGCCCCGATATCCGCATCCCTACCTCGAATGTTAGCTATTTTAAGCGCCCCTCCATTTCATTCACATTAAATCGACAATTCCTTGAGCACAAAAGTGGTAATCTGGCTAACCAACCTGGTCGCATGGCCAATATTCCCCTGAGTCCACTGCAGGGAATTCCCATGCATGGTTTGCGTCCACTCACCCTCCACCTATAGCCCTGGTGTGTGTCCACCGACATAGTAAGCATTAACACTATGATGGAATGATCACTATAATCAGTGTCACACACTTCAAGACACTCTACTAGCTCTGCACAAGAATTACTTCAAAAGAAGTAATCTTAAGTGGATGAGTTTTTTTGCAAATGCCGAGTACACTGTCCTGGACAGTCCCCTGTTGTTCTCCCATTAAACATGATCAAATCCCATTCCATTAGATGTTTAACCCACTGCCCACCTTTGTTGCTTCCACGCTTCTTGACCATAGCACTTTCTGCCATTACATTCCTTTAACTTGCACAAGCTTCAGGGTCCCAACATCCGGCATTCAGGCCACCTCCTAGTAAAGTACATTCATGACCTGCAGTAGCTGTCCAGGCTATACAAATCGAGTCAATACAAACAAGTAAATGATCCAATTATGTTACATCAGGAGGTGCATATACATTCATCAATAACATAGCTACGCAGATACCATCACCTTTAACACAAACCTCTACGCTAAAACATTTCTATTATTAGAGGGTAGTCTTGATCTGTGTGTACACCATTTTCATTTTATGCCAACAATTAGGCCACCTTAGGGCCACCCTTTCATGCCCTTTTCCGCTATTTATTGGAATAAAAGATATTCATCCATATTTATCAAGGAAGTGAACCACGTCTCTTGTAGAAAAATAATGTATTCATGTAAGAGAGAAAGGGACCCTTTGTCTGCCAAGAATTGCTTATGGCCACTGGTATTCCAGCTAGAAAGTTTCCAAGTTCACTTACATTCGACCAATAGTTTCAACAAAAACCTTTTGAACCATTCCCACCCTTTTGCATTTTCAAATGAGTACTCAGGCAATTTACTAGGACCAGCTTTAACTAGAACGGACCATTAACAATTTCAAACTGCCTGAGTTGGGTGGGTACAAGTTTAATCAAGTGTTATACATGTAAAGGACTGCAACCTTATAGCCTATAGTGAGACTAGAAGCCTGATGAGTGTGGATTAACAGTGGCACTTCTGGTGCAACACAACTTACTCTTGTAATGGTGCCCCCATTTATTTTCACAGGCTCAACAAAACTTAAGTCACCCAAAGACAACACTCTCAGTGCCAGGGCCTTTTTCCATAAGGACAATAGCTCCGATCTGTTTGACCATTTCTCCGTAAATGTCAATGGCCCTCGTCCTATCATAAAGATGAGGGGATCCAATTCTGAAGGCCTAGTGACTACGTGTTCAGCCAACGACTGCCCGTTGGGAAATTACCTGCAGAGGGTCAACCTCGGATCCTGAATGTAGTACCTGATCTTTAACTACCACTTTGTGTGACACAACAGCACCATCGCTGGCCAACCAGCTAGTTAAAGTACCAGCTGACCTACGCAGTCGCTTCTGCCGCTTGGTAACTTTTATCTTTATTTTCTTAGTTTTGACTGGCTGGTGGCCGATAGCTGTAGAGTTTAAAGGTTTGATTGCTGGGAGAACAGGCACTTCAAGGTTTTGACTAGAGAATATTGCCCCCCGGTTCTTTGCACGTTTTGCCAGATGCCTTTCTTTCCTAGTCATGAAGATTGAAAGGTCTGCGTTTGAAGTTACAATTATCTGGCAATCCTGAGAGGCGTTTGCTTCAGTTTGACCATTTTGTGCATTAGCGGGGGCATCAGTCTGGTCCGGCACTAGCTCTGCCGTGCCCAGGCCCGTTGTTCCTGTTCCTTGAAGTCTTCAGTCAATGGATGCAATGTCCCTGCCCTATTTTTGAACCTGTTAAAGGATGACTCTGCAGAGTTTAAGCAGAATTTTTATTGCAAAGTGTATCACTCCAGTGGACATCTTAGTAGTGTCTGCCTATTCTGTTGCAGCATTACTAGAAGACAGGTTTTGTCCGGACACTTGCCTGGATGTGTCCCCAACACTGAGATCCTGGAAAAGATTGTGGGAAACTGATAAGCGTTGACCTTGCCCGAGTAGATGTCAGATCGAGGTGTTGTGATGGCAGTATTTCCTCATTTGCTTAGCAAAATGTCTCAATTTCTCTTGCTAAAGGCACCTCACTAAACTTGCCCCAACTGTGCCCTGCAGTGTATAGCAAAGTGCCAATAGGGAATTGTTGTCAATATCCACTAAATCAGAGTTTGATCCGCTGATATTTCTCACATGCAGTGTGTCATCCTTTTTTTGAGGGTTGGCCAAGCTGCTACCGTTGTGTTCCGGCTGGTAAAAAGCAGTTATTTTAGATGTTTTTAAGTGTTCACTAGGTCTTGCTGCACCTTTCACAGACATGTTAGCCTTGATTACTGTCTCTGTATGATCATGTGACGCAGCTCCACTGCGGGTGCTCACTTTCCCACAGGGTTTTCCTTTTCTCAGGTTATAGTTGCGGACTTTGTTCACAACTCTACCTGGCATTTTGAAAGTCCAAATAAAACTCCTTTAGTATGATGCCTAGGTTTCCTCTAGGACACTGATGCTTAGTCAGAGTAGTGCGCTGCCCCACCTCCCACAACTGTGGGCAAGTAGCTACGAGTTATAGCAGGCCAGTCTTCTTGACAGTCTAATAATAGTTTAAACTATTATTCCATCTCTCCCGCATGTCACCGCTAAGTAACAGTTTGTTGACTCTCGGTCACCGGGCCAAATGAGACAACAACATATGAAGGGAATCAAGTTTGCTTTAGGTGTGGTGCTCAAAACAGTCATGTGGTCGACTTTCTGACCACCTCGCCGCTGCCGCTCCAAACACACACACACTTACTGCCCGCACTTTGCACCATTATTCTAATGTTATTGATCCGAAGTTGTTATGTTAGTCTGCCTCTGAAATCCTTTTACTGGCAGTATGAAGATGTAAATATGAAGTGAGACGTCGTTCTCCATCTCTGCATTCATTTTGTCTGCCTGGGAGACTGTATTTTACAGTACTTAATTATTAATAACTTTTTGGTCTGATTCTATTTTCACATGTGCTAGTTTATTTATTTTATTTGAATTTGTGTACAGTGCTGGCCGAACCAGAGGGTCTCAGAGCACCTTACATGGTTCAAAGGTTGAAAAAGGTGGGAGATGATACAGAAGTTACACAATAATTTTAGGATAGGATAGTAAGTTTAGGATAGACAAAATGTAGCAGGGGAGAAAGCTGTGCTTATGTGGGAGAAAACAGGTTTGGTTTGAGGCTCTTTTTGATAGTGATGATGGAGTGTGCAGTGCAAATGTGAAGAGGTAGGGTATTCCATTCTCTGGGTGCCCAGTGGGTAAATGCTTTGTTTGTGTTCAGAGTTGAATGTGTAGAAGATGCTGGCTGGCTTGTCTGATGTTTGAGTGGGTAATGCGTTTCAGTTTTTTGCAAAGGTAAGATGTTTATTTGGTGGATGGCTTTGTATGGATTGCAGGGGGGCAAGTGTGATATTGAGGTGTTCAGTTACAAGAGCATTGCCGTAGTCCAGCTTAGAAAGAAGCAATGCTTGGACTGTGGCATGAAAGACATCAGGGGGAAGACTTGTCTGATCTTGAGGAGAAGAGTATGACATAGTTGCCCATGAAGTAGCACCACAGTTCCAAGAAGTTGCCACCTGTGCCCTCTGATGGCATTTTATTTTTCCCACATACACACATGCCTGTATCCAGATTGTTTCTTTCTTGGAAAGGGGGAACTTTGGTATTTTTTGATCTAGTGGAGAATCTCAATCCTGAAGACCTTGGGATCTAAGTCCTGCAACAAATACAGAAAGCACATGCATGTTTCAGACATGAATGTCATGTTTGAGGATCAACAATGGCTCCTTCTTGTGTGATCCATGGCCCGGTACATATGCAATGGTCACAAACAAATGCAAGGCAATGGTTTTGATGCACCTCTGAAGGAGATGAACACGCTCTTTCTACTGTAAGGGGCTGGCAGAAGAAATGGCAATGCCACAAAATTTCAGAGGCATTTTAGTCTCCTGTGTGTCGCAGACATGAAGACTCAGTGCAGCGCAGCCGTGAGGCTCAGAGGGAGAACCAGCATTCCTTACTTCAGCGACGCATGAAAAAGAATAAAACATGGTCTCACTTCGTTTCCTTTGACTCCTCTCGAGTTCAAGTTTTTTGTAGTCATGAGGAGTCAACAGGTAAGGAGACTTCTTCTCCATTGTCAGGTGATCAGGTCCCAGTGCTAGAGAACCGAAAATCGCCTTAACCACTGTGGCTAGTACCCTGGCAGAGTTTGAGCAACTTACATAAAGCTGCTGTAGATATTCACTAAAATAGCATCCCCTGTGGCCGTTATCACTTCTTTGTTGGAAGAAATTGCCCATATCCTTCCAGAGGTATGTCGGGAGCCTAAGAAGGTATTGCCTAAGAGGCTTATTTTACTCTTCCTAACACAAATTCAGTGAGAAACCTAGTTGTTTTGCAAAAGTCCATTGCAAAAAAGAGAAAGCCATATTGATTAAGTATATGCGGAACAATATTGAACGTATGCCTTGCTGCAAGAACTAATATATGTTAAAATGCATGTTGACACATTATTTAACCTCGACTAGTGAAACCCAGAGATGGGAAAGAGGATCCCCATGAACCATTTTCAGATTACTCTTTTAAAAGTAATGACAAAATTCAATGTATAACATTATTTGGTCATTACAACTACTTGTGATCATTGGGGGAAAATTTCAGAATCAGGGATTAATCAATCACTAGTGTTTATTTGGATTTTCGAAATCAAGATGAAAACATTTTTCACAGATGTTCAATGCATGTACATTTGTGTCATCCATGTTCGTTTTGGATATCCTGAAAACATGACCAGATTTTCCATATGTGGATAAGTGAACCAAGTCTTACCCATAAGCTTATCAAATCATAAAATATCTCAGTTATATTGTATGCCTATCCATATACCCAATAGAATGGCCTATGTTTAACAAGTTATTTCTGAGACCTGTAAACATTGATGTCAATAAATAAAGCTGACAAAAACGATTGTACAGAAGTTTCATTTTAATGTTTAAATCCAATATTATGGAATCTTAAAGTGGTCTTCATTACAATAGGGCCAGGTTGATATTATAGTGAATAATTGGCACTTTCTGTTAGAATGACATCAGTAGTTTGAAGTATGAGAAGTAAAATTGCAGTGAAAAAAGAAGTTGTACAATATATTGTTATGCCATTGTATTGAAATCATGAGATCATACATATTTGGTGACTCACCAGTGTTTTTGTTTCGTTAGGTAAACAGGAAGAAAGGATCTGCCAGAAAGTACTAGTCAGGACAACTATAAGAAAACATGATTGCATTAGTCAAACTCCAGTAAGTGTCTCAAATAACAGTTTTGAAATGTTGCTGTATAGTGAAGTAATAATACAAGAGCACCTTGCAAATTAATTGAGCTAGGTGGTAACATGATGCTCATATGCCTGGGTACCATAAACTGGCCATATTTGTCTCAAGCAGTAAATATATCCCATGTATGGTGCAGGTCACCCGAGGAGGCCGACACAGCGGTTAAAACCCCCACTATAGGGGTCATCATCACCATCATCATCATTCTTTGAAGATCCATCCTGGTGGATCATCCATGTATGGTTTTTCCTGGGGGTGTGGTTGGGTCCCTGGGACTGATGTTGAATGTTAGTGATAGCTATTACTAAGTTACAGTACTCCTTTCATTGATGCATAGCCCTATGTCTAGCCATTGTCCTACTGCAAATGCAGCAGTCCATCAGGGCTAGCCCTACTCCCACTAAAGGTGATGGTAGAGCATGCTACCACCTAGCTTAGAATTTGAAGAGCGCTATGTTAAAAACATAACCATTGTGTTAGGTCTAGAGGAAGCAGCAATTGATTGGTGTTAGTCTTTATCTTTATCTTGAGCCCTGGCATTCTGCAGGGCTCTATACTCTCACGCTGGTTTTTCAACTTCTACTTGGCCCCTTTGGACCACCTGATCTCTACCTTCTCCTCTAACTTTCAGTGTTATGCGGATGACACTCAGCTTTCCTTCAGGCTCCCCTCTGCCTCCTCTCCTCTCTCGCTCATTTATGACTGTCTATCCGCGATTCTGAATTGGTGCGCCTCCAACGATTTCTGCATTAATGCCAGTAAAACGTAGATCTTTCTCATTGGTACCCCGCCCCTGTTTTCCCTCTCTCACTCTGGCCGCCTGCCCTGGGCCCTCTTCCTTCACCTTCCTGCGAGGCAAAAAACCTTGGTGTCATCTTCGACTCAACTCTCTCTTTCTCTCCTCACATCTTGGTCATCGCCAAGAAGTCCCACTACCAGCTGCACCTCCTCAAAGGGACTCTTCCCTTTCTCACTTTCCTGCAGAAGCTCACTGTCTCCAGAGCTCTGGTTCTCTCTAGGCTGGACTACAGCCTCTTTCTCAATCTGCCTTCCACTACTCTCCACCCTCTGCAACTAATCCAGCACAGGACTGTGAGACTTATCCCTGGCCTTAAGCACAGGGACCGTACTTCTCCAGCCCTGAAATCTCTCCAATGCCTCCCGGTGTCTGCGAGGATCAAGTTCAAGACCCTTTGCATTGTCCGCAAGGCTTTCTGGGGTCGGGCCACACTACATCCAACGCTCTCTTCCAAAATGTCTTCCTTCTTGAGCCCTTCGCTCAGCTACCTCCAACTCTCTAAGGGTTAGATGCTTCTCCAGGCAGAGAGTCGGGGTAGATCTCTCTCCTCGGTAGCTGCCTCTCTCTGGAATGGCCTCCCTGCCCCTCTCAAACTTGAGCCGGACCGCCTGAAGTTCCAGAAGCAGCTCAAAGCTTTCCTCTTCTCCTCTGTTTTCTCTCTCTCCCCGCCCACCCCGCTGATCAACCTGACCTACCTGTTTGCTTTACTGACTTGTTGCTTGGCTGCCCTCAGAGTCTCACTGGGTACCAGGATCTTTCCTGGTCAGTCACCCTTGCACTGCCTCCGGGCCTACCACACACTTAGGCTCTGCAACTGTAACCCTACAGTCCCTTGTTCTCCTTGCACTACCCAGAGCCACGCTGCTCTGGCTGCACTTACCCAGAGCATTGCTTCCCTGTTTTCCCGTTCTCTCTCCCTTGCGCTTCCCCATCTCCCTTTCCCCTTGTACTTCTTGTTCTCGCACTTGCACGATCTGTATGACACAAGTCCTAGTAAGATTGTTTGTCTTGTCCTCCCTCTGTCTTCCCTCCCTTGTCTTGTCGTGCCTATAAACACTTGTGTAAAGGCACGTTATAAATTACTTATCATATCATATCAAATCACTGCCACCAAGAAGGGCTCAACTGACAACAGGCGTGCAGTAAAGATGTTGCTTATGGGCTGGAGATGGGTGCCAGTTTGCTGCAGATATTATGGTGCTTGCGCTCATATTTAGGAGCTATCTAGCAGTTCTCCTTACAAAAGGTCTGTAGATGGGGTGTGCATCCTCTGGAAAATTGTGCTTGGGGAGTTTTCTATTTTTCCTTCAGAAAGGTCTGGGAGCAGCTTCCCTATGTGAGTATAAGAGCTGGTTTATGTTTATGTTTAACATTTATATGGTGCACCAGGTACCCTAGGACTTAAGGGCGCTTGGTTATGGGAGGCGGTAAGAGAGTTCATTGAACAATCTTCATTTTGAAATTGTATACTTAGACCTAGTTGTATGTTGCCATGTTCAGTAGAAGGGCACTGACCTTCTGAAACTCAATCAGGACCTGAATACACAATCCTCTGTCCGCACCTGCCTCAAAATTCAGAAATGCTTGTATTTTTTTGAAATTGTATGAGGTTGAATCCCCCAGAGAGAAATGCAATTTAATGTCGAGTTAAAGTGGTCTTGTATATATCCAACTTCTGCTATTTCTGATGGCCACATTGCATGTGGCTGTGTAAGAAAAGAGGAGGGCTTTTTAATAGCATAGTGGTAGCTGCAGATGTGAAGCCTGTCGTCTTGATATGTGCATTTTAGAAGTAGTGGAATTCTACTCTGGTTGAATCTATGCCGCCCGTAATTCTGCAGACGAAAATGTCGACTCCAATTACGGTGCGGCGCAGTGATCAGATAGATCACTTTTGCCCGTATGACCTTGCCCGCAATCCTCCAACCCGCACCCCCCTACTTACCTTTACATATCCAGCATTTTTTAACTCAACATAGGGGTTCGCTCTTTCACCAAGTCCATGGCATGATGAGGCCTGACCAATAAATGACACAAGAGCAAGGGAGTATGCGCTGTGTACCTAAAGGCCGAAAAACTTGTCGACGATTTTCACAAGATTGACTTGTGCCATAAGGGATACTGTATATTACTTATACAATCAAACCCACCCAAGTATCAGGGTTTTGCAAACATCAATGTGATACTATCACCTTTTTGTACACAAGTCAACCTTTACTAACCATCAGACACCTCGATGAACACAATGCAGAGTGTATAATTAGAGTTATCCTATCCGATGATTGTCTGTATGTTAAGGTTTTGATCATTGTTTGGAATAAAATAGGATATTTTTGTTTATGTATTTGTGTCACTCTATGATTTTGTTGACCAAATAAAGAGGTCATTACGAGGTTCGTTAGGTGCGCACAGACAAGTAGGTGGTAAGTGCATAGGAAGGGGTAACCAGTTTTCTATCTTGTTTCATGTTTAGTTCTCCTTCCCACATTGAAACTGGTCCCTCGTTAACAAACCTTTTTGGAAGTACCCATTGCTAGATATACAGCAGTGTGTACATTCACAATACAGTCATCACAAATACTTTTCCCTTATTGCTGTAGCATATTTTGTGCATGCGTATACAAAGGAATCCCTTGAAGCTGGTAGAGCATAAACACATGGCCAATGCATGCTGGGAATACGGTTCCATTCTGTTTTCAAAATTATGATCAGTTCTTTAAAGCTAACTTTGTAACTTGAATAGATATTTCGTTACAGCAAGCGGATCCCTCACGGGAATCCCACTTGTACGGCAGAATTTGTGACAGTCATTTTTGTTGTCTTTCTTTGTGATGCAGATAAACGTGGCCTCTTGTGATGGGAAATGCCCTTCAGCTACAATTTTCAACGTCAATATCGATAGCCATTTAAGATTCTGTAAATGTTGTCGTGAAAATGGAGTCCAGAATCTGACAGTACCACTATATTGCTCAGGAAATGGCACTGAAGTGATGTACGTCTTGCAAGAGCCTGTGGACTGTTCCTGCCATTGGAATTAAAGCTCTGCCTTCACCACCACATGTATTGCATACCTTGGATTCATCCTACAAGAACATTGCAAGAACATTGCAAGGATCACATATCATTTTACTACGCCATATGGATAATGACTTTCCACCAGGAGTTAATATGCTGATATTTTAAGATAACCCTTTGATTGATTTTGTGGTGACATGACACATGATATCGAAATTAAAGAACACAGTAACGACAGAAGGGAATCCAGTTTGTGCTTTCTTTGAACACAATTATAAAAGGATTGAATTACTTCCCTTTCGCACATGCCTATTTTTTAATAATACTTTTCGTCTCAGTGAAAAGAATGCCTCTTGTATTGTAGCGTCTTCATAAATTCCACTATATGCAGGAGGACAGACATGCTGATAGTAATAACATGTTCCTTGTACACAGTAGAAGTTCTCTTATGTGGAATCCACTGTTATTGCGTCACAGGAACCTTCGTTCTACGATAATACGAACCAAACTCTACACCAATGTTTAATGTTAGTTTTGACACAGAATAGATCACACAAATAAGGTATATGAACAGTCAGTTTAAGGATACGTTGTGTAAACATTTCATGTGCTGCTGGTACAGTCCATGTTCCCTATCAACTTCATCATTCTATCATTATTGAGTGGTCTCCAGGAACATGAATACACACATGATTAAACAGCAATAAACAGCCACAATTTATACCCATAGTGAAAAATAACATATAGCAGGAAATATGTTAGAGTCATGGTTATATGTCTTCGGAAAAGCACTTATTTTTTCCCAGATAGAATGGACTGTATTACATTCATTGTTTAAAAGGAAGATTTCCATCAGACAAATGCTCAGTGTGATCATTTTATTTTCATAATCCAAAGCATGTATATAAACCAGAAAGATAAAACTACTTACCCATCAACAGTTACACATACAATCGTAGGGCCTAAAATCCAATGCAGCATTTGTTTTATTTGAAATGGCATGTTATATATTTTATATGTGAACATAACGCTTTTACTATTTTTAGTACTGTAACGTTTTAATTCAGGAATACATCAATAAACAGTATATTTAAAGATTAAGTTGCAATGTACCATTATGTTTTTAACATGTAGTGAAGTCTACCCAAGTAATGTTTATTTACATTCATAGCTGGTTCTTTACTGAGAAGTAGCCCCAATTTAGTGCCCGCACGTCAAAAAACCTACCCCACAATCTGGGACAAGAAACAGATTGTTTTAAACATAATATTCTTTTTTACCTAAAATAATAAATCGAGGAAATGCAAATGGCCCCCTAAAAAATTTGGACTACAACGAAAATGAATAACCTGCACACTGCCTACTTTTGTCTCACTAGAATTATTGTTGTGTTTTTAATAAAGTTTAAAACCATTAACAAGTATTGGCAGAGAAATATGCTTGCTTTAACCTATGGTTCTCCAAATCCTCGGGCGATTTAAATCTAAAATGTTAAACACTGTTGGTGAAAAACTATTGGTTTTAGCTTGGAACTACGTGATTTAATAATTTATGATGTTGTATTTGTTGCAAATAATTGTTACGGAATGGGTTTGTCTGGATGTATGTTACTTTTGCAATGCTGGGATCAATGAGCCTAACACTCACTTTTTACAAGTAATCGGGTTCACCTTCACTACACCCCATTTGCATGTCTTCATTTGTAATGTAATGTAATTTTTTTATTTGTAAAGCGCTTATACACAAGTGAAGTGCTTCAAAGCGCTTCAAGGCAGGAAGGGAACAAGGGAAAAACAGTAGCCATTCATAGGCCTTGAAGTTTCCGAATGATCTAACACATTTATGTAACAGACATTAACGAGTATACTAGACCAATGGCATTTCTGCTAGTGCAAGTGCATGCCAGGAGGGAAGGAGAGATGGGAGGGGGAGAAGGGAAGAGAAAACCATCAATAAGCTGCTGCACTAAGCCTAACGACTTGCCATATGGTACAAGTGCATCAGTGTGGAGAGAAGGAGAGGAGGAGGGGGACAGGACATACAGAACAATAAACTACTGTGCTAGGCCTGGCGACGTTCATATTGAGTGATGATAGATCATCATCAATAAGGCGCCTATATACAAGCTTTTCAGTCGCCACCCAGATGGGGAGGAACGACAAAGGGAGGACGGGACAAACGATCTTGCTAGGCCTAGTGCATTCAAGGTCGCGCAAGTGTGCAGACAGGAAGTGCGAGGGAGGGGGAAACAAGTGTGCCCAGTCCATCAGGGGCCAGGGCTAAGTGCAGAAGAAGTTGCCTCTCACATGGAACGTATTCTGAGTGCAGAGGTGCGAGGCAGATTGCAGAGGCCCGGAGGCAAGTGTAGGACTGGTGGGGGAGCCTGGGACTTGTGTGGCTCTGAAAGTGCACCAGGCGACCAGTCAGCAAAACTGAGCAGGGGTGGGGAGGAAGCAGGAGAGAGGAAAAAGGGGGTCAGCAGTGGAGAGGGAGAGAGATAAATGAAGAGACGAGGAAGGTCTTGAGGAGTTTCCGGAACTTGAGGAGATCCGGCATCAAGACGGAGAGAGGCAAGGAGGCTTTTCCAGAGGCAGGTACCTGCAGAGGATAATGTTCTACCCCCAAAATCTCTGTTTGGAGAAGCGGCTCAGCTGCAGAGAGTTGGAGGAGGCTGAGCGGAGTGCTCTAGAAGGTGGAGTATTTAGGGAGAAAGCGTTGTAGGTAGTACAGGCCTGGCCCCAGAAGGCCTTGTGGATTATGCAGAGCGACTTGAACTTGATACTTGCAGCCACTGAGAGCCAGTGGAGAGATTTCAGCTCTGTAGGAATGCAGTCCCTGGGCTTGAGGCCAAGGATAAGTCTTACGTTTCTGTTCTGGAGAAGTTGAAGAGGTTGGGGAGTAGAAGTAGGAAGATTGATAAAGAGACTGTTGCAGTAGTCCAGTCTATAGAGAACCAGGGCTCTGGAGAAAGTGGGGCGCTGGGGGAAAGTGAGAAAAGGTATAATTCCTCTGAGAAGGTGCAGCTGGTAATGGGACATTTTAGAGATGTCCAAGATGTGAGAAGAGAAGGAAAGAGTGGAGTCAAAGATGACCCCCAGAATTTCTGTCTCACTGGTAGGTGAATGCGCAGGACCAAGGGAGGCCGCCCAGAGTACAAGTGGGAAAGTGGAAGCAGGGGTCCCAATGAGGACAATCTCTGTATTACTGGCATTAAGGCAGAGATCATTTCAGCACACCAGGGCTGAATTGTGGACAGGAAGTGAGGGATGAGCGAGAAGGAGGAAGAGGCTGAGGGTAGTCTGAAAGACAGCTGTGTGTCATCTGCATAACACTGAAAGTTGAAAGTGAAAGAAGAGATCATGTGGGCCAAAGGTGCCATGTAGACATTGAGTAACCAGAGGGATAGATTAGAACCCTGGGGAACACCACAAGTAGAGGGAGTGATAGCGGAGAGAAAGGACCCAAGTTCCATCTGGGAAGGGTGATCTGAGAGAAATGACGCTAGCCACAATAGGGTCTACTCTGTGTTGAGATAAGGATGTTGTGGTTTACTATATCGAAAGCAGAAGAGAGGTCAAGAAGGATGAGGACAGAGGGTGA
The DNA here is from genome assembly GCF_040938575.1 of Ambystoma mexicanum. NCBI lineage: Eukaryota > Metazoa > Chordata > Amphibia > Caudata > Ambystomatidae > Ambystoma > Ambystoma mexicanum. The sequence goes on along the minus strand of NC_090936.1, from coordinate 848,968,778 downwards.
CTTAGAGTCAAGATTTGACAGCAGGTCTTAACGGGTGTTCATAACAACAGTTTCTGTGCCTCTGGATGCTCTCAAGCCAGACTGATGGTCATGGATACAGCCAACGGATTTGGGGTGGAGGGTAAGCTGAGAGATAGCCAGCTTCTCCAAGAGTTTTCCCAGGAAAGGGGTGATAGAGATTGCACGATAGTTTGCCAGAATGTAAGTGTCAGCAGAGGGTGTTTTGAGCAGAGGGTGCACAAGAGAGTGCTCGAGAGAAGTGGGGAAAACTCCAGTGGCGAAGGAGAGGTTGTAGAGGTCTGCCAAGACCTGAGCGAAAGAGTCAATGTTGTCTTTGATGGTTTTGGAGGAGCAAGGGTCCACCTGTTTGGAAGATGCTTTCATGACCGGAATTGTTGGGAATCCTCCTCAGGTGTGACAAGGGAGAGGAAGGAGGGAAGAGAGGGAGAGGGGGAGTGGAGGGGGTGGCCGAGGGGGCTGGGGATGATGGTGCATGAGTCGGTGTGTGGAAGAGAGTGGACTGGATGTCCTGTTTTTTGGCAGTGAAGTGTGCATCCAGAGCCCAACAAAGGGCCTATTTAGGAATATATGTCAATTACTATTAGGAATAGATGTCAATTTAGGAATAGATGTCAATTACTTTATTGACAATGGCAGACACCAATAAAAGAACTTCTTATTCAATATTTCTATCTAAGATGTGAAAAGCTCCCAGAGATCACACATTAGAATGATGTTACCTATTTGATCAATTTTAATAATGAATCACAAAGCATATATGCCTTGCACTATATACCATTTTACATTTTTTTTTACTTTTAACAGGGTTCCCAAAATACTGTAAATGATGTGTGAGCTTGAATTAATTCTAGGAAATGTCAAAATAATCTATGGTCCGAGGTACCTTACTTTTTGTTTGTCATTCAAAGGCACAGGAAAGTAGGGAAACCAACTGGCCTCAGGCCCTTCCACCAGGGAAGGTTGCTTTTCAGTCTGTGCACCAGTTCTGAAACTCCCTCTCAGATAATCCGGTCCTGCTTTTCAGAACGGCCTCTGTATTCAGTCCAGTCTGGATAAAACCTTTTAAAAGAGATTTCTCCTTAAGCTACATCCGATAGGAATCTAAATCTACTTTTCTCCTTTTGGACAGGCTCTATTTCTTCTTTGTATTCCTTGGATTTCAAATGTATCAACTATTCACCAAATCCTCTAGCAACAATAACTCACAACTCACACCTCTAACTGTTGCTGTTCCACACAGCTCTGTCTTGGGCACACTCCTCTTCACACTACACCTCTGCACTTGGGGCACTAATCTCTTCCTTTGGGTTCTCGTACCAACTCTTCGTGGACAAACACCCACATCTTTTTCTCTTTTACTGAGCTCTCCGCTGATCTCACTTTCAGAAATGTCCAACTATCTCTCTGACAAATATTGGATGGCTTTAAACTCTCTGATGTTAAACAGAGGTGCTCTTCTTCACTACTAAATGCTCTATCTCATCTATTCCTCTGCCTATCCAGTTCCCACCTGACACACTCCCCTACTCTTCTTCAGCTAGAAACCCCGGCCATCCAAGAAACAGTCCACATTGATTTGTTCAAAACCAAACTAAAAGCCTACCTCCTCACCTCTTAGTTACCCTCTTAACCTACCTCTCATCTGTCTTCTAGCTAACATTTTTCCCTTGCCTCTAACCTGCCTCTGACCCTCACTTTCTCTGCCTCCACTCTAGCACTTCATCCAACATGCTCACATCCCAAGCACAGCTGGCCGTACTTCCTACCTGCACTTAAAAATGTCTAATGTTTGTGTTCCTTAATTTATGTATATCCACTTATGCATTTTCCCAAGGTACTATTCCATTTACTGCCCCCCACCCCACAACCTGGTCAAAATGTGCCACAAACTCACCCCATTGTAAGAAGCTCACGGCTTCCGGTCAAAATCAGAATTCTAATCTAGTGGATGTTATTTTGTGATCAAAAGAGTGTTTCCTTCCCTGTAAATAAATAAAATAAATACATACATAAACACATAATAATAGCATACATCTTTTTTGGGCCCAATCTGAATCAGTAATTATATCTTGTCCCTAGTGTTGGTGTTTTACAGTACTCAGTATAGCTTGATATATGCCTATCAGCTCTGCCACCTGACTACTCTGGGAACCAAATTTACAACGAGCTGAGGGGTCAGGGGTGTAATTCAACCAAAGCATTTTCAACACCAGCTACTAATTCCTTTTTGTTATTTTCTGTGATATGATAAGACAATTGATCTGCATAAACTGTGGGCATTCACTGATAGATGTTTTCATCAATCATCTTGCCAGGATAAGGTAGATATGCCTCCTTATTGCCAGTTTATTCTAAATCTTCATCTTCTAAACAGTTTCCCTTGACAGTCATGCAGGTTTGTTAGTCCTTAAGCGATCAGGCTTTTTATTTTTTCCATATCTGACCTCTACAGGATAGTCATGATTCAAGAGAATCCAGGAAGTAATCCTTGAATTAGAAACATTCCGAGTCCATATCCTGTCACTCTGCAAAAATTGCAGATGCTCGTGGGGGAAAGGGGGGTGTCCACTATAATATGTTCAGGATGGATCAGAGGATGGCAGTTTTCAAACACCCATAGCATTGCCAGGGGTGATTCTTTGTACTTGTTAAATGTTACTTCTAACGGAGAGTGTCCTTCAACAGATGATTCATTTCAGGAATATTCCTGTAGCTTTAGATGATCACAGAAAACTTTTCACCAGTAGGCAGTGCCTTGCGACTTTAGTGGCAGGATCCCTCGACGCGTGCCCTCCTCGATCCTGGATGTGACATCAATGTGCATTCTTATAGCTCTGACTTCGCCTGTGGCAGGAATTCCTTTTGTGCACATGCTCAATACCTTTCACGGAACACACTGGATTCTTTGCAGAAATTAAAAGTTCAAACTAAGAATGCTAAAGTGATGCATTATACCGGTTTCAGCAATGGTTCTGCAGAAAGAATCAGTTCACACTATGCCTTGCCAGTTTAACAGGGAGTCCAACAAAAATAAAGACTCCAGTAGGCCCATGGGCTTGGGTACGGTGCCCAGTACCAAGGCCCTCAAAGAGGGTTGATGCTTTTAATGGCTGTCAGGCCTCCTCGATGTTCAGCGACGACTTAGCATCTGGGTTTTGGGTAAATTAGAGTTCACAGCATAAAAGTTCACAAAATGTCAAAACTGCATGATAGATACATTCTGCCCCACACATTAGAAATCTTTTTCAATTTAAGCCATTATTACAATAGTAATGAAACAGCAGATTGTTCTGTCCCACATCTAACTTGACCTCTAACGTGAATTATAATAAACATTCTGTGCATCATTTCCTTATTGAACACAAACATTCTTGTCTCTCATACTTTTTTCTTCCACGTCCCGTCCCTGTTCCACCATACTTCTGTGGAGGGGGACAGCACCACAGCCTAAGCACAGCAACACAAGCTCCACCTGCAAGAATTTGCATACAGAGGCAGGTTGCATGTGCAAGGAGCATTCATGCCCTCGACTCCGCCTCACACACTATGTACCTTCAGTCCCTTTCTCTGTGTTTGACGGGTCAGATGATTAACGCAGCTTTTCTATTTTTCAGTTCATTCCTTCCCTGCAGTATTTTTTTTAATCTGTTTTCCTTTCACTTACCCTGTTTCTTTTCCTGTGTATGCCAGCGAACCCATTTTTTTCTGTGTGCGCAAGGTGTCCCAGGTCGTTCTCAGCGCCGGAGCCACACACTCTTTGCATCAAGTTTTTGGGGCCTCTTCACTGCTTGGATACTTGTGTGCTCTGTGACGCACTTTCTCAAAAGTATCTGATGCACCGCGTTCATGCGCTGGGAGGATGTCTTCGAAGCAACTCCTCCAAATCACCTCCGAAGCTTTGTGGCTTCCAAGAAGATAAGTAAGCCTCATTTTTCCTCGGCACCCCAACAAGGTGACTCCTCCCCACGTGTTGACTTGGTTGACAGGGCCTGTTCCGTGTCTAATATGGCTAGCTACCATTTACCTGAGACCAGGACTCATCATGAGGCCCATAAAGCACAGTTAACCAGGTCTACGTTTGAGGGCCTAGAACCTAGAAGAGTCTCTGATGTGGCAGATTCTGCAAACCAATACTCATGCTTCAACCTCTTTGGTCCCCATCACTGCCCTACAAGCTGCATTTCTCTTCTAGAGTAAGAACATCAAATGAACAATTCCCTACTTTATCACCATTACGTGATGTACCACAATAGATGTCTGGAATATTGTGCCTTCTTTAAAGTACAGCTATGGCACTGCTGCCACTTTGAGGTTTCCCATCAGCTGGTCATGGTTTTTGAGGAGACCACACTTCGGGAAGAAGTACTTCTTTTACCCCATTCCCAATATGGACCTACAAGTCCCCATCATGCAGGGCACTGTTGTTGAAAATCACATGACATGTGACCATTTAGCGGATGTGACTTGGGGACCGTTGATGTGGTGGGACTGGGCAAATGGTAGAGAAGAGGGAAGATGCACCAAACCATCATGGTACATAGTCATAGGGCCTCATCAGAAGTCTGGGGGTAATCCTTAAAAGTGGCGGTAATGAAATTGGCGCTGTCAATACTGCTTCACCGGATCATGAGCCGGCACAAATACCCTCGACTGTAAAATCGGGGGGGCTATTATAGCCGGCCATACAAGGCGCAAACACAGCTGTATCACAAGTCCATGTACGGCAGTACTAGCGCAGAAAACTGTCGCTTATAACGGCGAACATATGCTGCAGTTGGAGGTACATGAACACAGGTGCCTGAAATGAAGCCACAGGTGATCCTAATCCAGCCCAGAGTGCTAAATAAGGCATACCCCCACCCCAAAAAATGTTTCCAACACCATGCTGCCACTAGCCACTGTGAGCTATCAAATAATAAAAATGCAGTCCTATTGGAGTCCCTCAAAATAAAAGGGCATACTAATACACCTATTGCCAATCCTTATTTATAAATACAAAATGGTGTGGGATAATAATAAATACAAAGGAAAAGTGTTCGAGAAATGATATGTCAGGATATTTGAGCAGTTGGCTTCCCTGCCCCATGTTTTAAGCATGGGGTAAGGCATTACGTGCCGGCTTCACACACACTTTGGCTTCTTGGCCACAAAGTAACAGTTCAACACATAGGCATCAGGCCCTTCCGCCAAAGTCTCTCTCGCAATGACAGTCTCTCATTGCAGAGGGCCTGATGTAACAAGCAAAACACAAAAGCTCTGTTCCTTTTTCAGGGTTTTCACTTTCACAAGTTCAAGACTGGTCTTTCTACTTTGGGTTTGGACCACAGCCCCCCTCATCCAGGCTTGGATCCTCTTTTACACAGTGTTCACAACTTGGTCTCCCTCATTCATGCTCGGACCATGGATCCCCCTTGTTCGGCCTCAGTTCCTTTTTGATACCATAATCAAAGACATTTGAGTTTGCAATGGGTTTTGCTTAAACCATTGCAGGACTACTTTGATTCACTTCACACAATTTACACTTCACATCAATCTTCTACTTTCATTTCTCTTGTCCGGATACCGTACAGAGACCTTCGACTGAGCACATTCACCACTCTGTCAACGGTATTGTATCTTTTCTTTTAATGTTCAAATATTATTTGACTTGTAGTGAGATGCAAAGAGCACACTTACATATTAATCCAGTTAAATAATGTGCTTAATACCGGGGACCACTGTCTAAGCACAGGACTGGGTTTTGAACCTGTGTTGCACTGCGTTGTCTTGCTTTCAAGACAAATGATTGCCCCTGAGCTAATCCAATTAAGGTTTCTAATGTCCTACACCAAAGCAGAACATGCCACCATCTAGGAACCTCGAAAGGCATTTCAGACCCAAACACATTCGGACTGTGGCGCAATCCATTTGAAACCAAAACTATACCTTGGAAGATAAATGGGTGGCTGGGAACAAGACTTGCTTTGGGCCAAACAGGAACATAAGTACGATTCTCGGATGCAGTAAATGAAGATCTTGCATTGATCAGCTGGTAGGACCGAATTACCATGCACGACAAACCATCTCTCCAATGGAAGACCCTGTCTCAAGCGTTCCTCCAAAGCAAGACATCAGACTGCTACATAGATCATCATATGCATGCATCCATCCATCCATCCATCCATCCATCCATCCATCCATCCATCCATCCATCCATCCATCCATCCATCCATCCATCCATCCATCTATCCATCCAAATATAGATCACCTGCAAGAAGTACATACTCCTCAGCAATCAAAAGAAATGAAGGATGTGGTGGCCTTGAACAAACTGCTCTAGATACATTCATAGAAATAATAACTGAAACCAATAAAAAATGGAGCAGCAGAGACTAAGCACCATACCACCAACATCTGCCACGTGTTCCCAGTTTGCATGCGCAAACCACAGATGCTAATGGAGGTATACATATTCTTACAAGTAAAAACGCAAAGGACAATTTGTACAAATATGGCACTAAAAGGTTAGTTTGGAAGTCTCTGTTGTATGTTTAAACAGTTTGGTGCTTTAGGTTTTCCATACATCTGTAACGCTGCCGACTGTATTGTGCTAGCTTTCTTCTTTCTTATTGTGCCACTCCCTGGGTATCTTCAAATTGAGGTCAATCACCAGTTGCACTTTGGAGAACAGCAACAGACTTGCACAGACATCTCAATTAGCCCAAGGAATGAACCCTCCATTTTGGTTGTGTGGGAAATTATTGGAAAGTCAGTTCATATTTCCAACTCTTTGAACAGTTTTCAAAAAAAAGATTGAGGCCTCAGATATCTTATCACTAAGTGGCAATGTTGCATTTTGCTGTTATTGCACCTCATAGTTGAAGAATGAGCTTTTTGAAAGTCCAGCCTTGTGATGCTTTGTACATATCCCTTCTGCAAACGGCAGAAAATAACCTGACCAAAATACACACAAAAAAGACACGCTCACAATATGTGCAATGGTCAGAGTACAACCCAGTGCTAATATTGAATTTATTGTGCTGAGGCTAAATGAGCTTTTGTAGAGACATACAGCTTCCAAGGCCTTATCAGTGGAAAAACAACCTGACCACTAGGGGCAGGCATGTACCAAAAAGGTGTAATAGCAATGGAAAAGCCACGATTTCAGCCCACAACGCAAGTGTAACGGGCAGTCCTTGGAGGGAAAGAGCAGCACCAAGAAACCACATTTTCCGCAGGATAACCTGGCTGTTGACTGACAATTCGATAAAAGCAAAATATTCACCCGTCACTACCTATAATAGCAGGCAAATGCCGGCCTCCTTTTCTATTTGGCCAGATGTTGAGTTTACAGGCTGTATAAAGTTTTTCAAAACCTTTTTGTTCTGGGCATATATTGATCTCAGTGTTTCTCACTATATTGGTTGTTCATACACTGTTTTCTGTTGCAGCAGCGCCAGTTTGTTACCGGCCAGTTGCCAGTGCTTTATTGCCTTACAGTTGTTGGCACTATACACACTGATGTTAATGCTACATATGGTGATCCATTCTTGTATGTAATGTATATCATATTACAGTTATATCGTAACCATATTTTTCTTGATGTACTAAAACAATTCTATGTGATGCCACTTCCTGTTTTGTCAAGTGCTGAAAGGTTGTGTGCCATCACTTCCTGTGATGTCACTTGTGGGTAGGTCAAATGGCATCTATTCCTGTGATGTCACCAGAGGTCACAGGGCCATATGATGTCACTTCCACTACCGCTGGCATTTTGGTGGACATCCCTGCCACCTACGGTGCCACACAGCACTCAGGCCCCAAGAGGCTACTCAGGGCCATCAACAAGCATGATGCATGATCACACCTTGACGGCAGATCGATTTTTTGAGAGGCTTCAAGATTTCATGGAGTCCAGTCCAATGAGGAAATACCAAAAATATCTAATGCAGGAGTTGCTATTGCCAGTTAAGCCTCAGCCTAGTGCTACTAGGGGTCTTCTGGTGATCCTCAAGTGACTATGCATCAGGCATTGGGGCCTACGCTGGTCTTGAGTTCAAATCCTTGAGGAGACCCTCTTTAGCCTGTTGGGATGCACGTACAAGTGTTCCAGCCAGGCAAAAAGGTTTAAGCTGAGAAAAACCTATTAGTAAGTACCACAGTGTGAGCAGGTTCTGTTTTTCGCAGACAAAGGCGCATGTATCACTTGTAGTTAGTTTTGACACCTAATAGAGACATCATATAGCAATACAGAATGAGCAACACGTATATTAATGTTGCGATTGCAGAGGTTATAAATAGGGCAGTATGTTGTAGGCCCTGTGTTTAGAAATAGTACACAAAGTTACATTTTGAGTGTGTGCGAGAAGGGAGCTGAAGTAGGTGGAATATGGAGTCCAAAAGGTATTGTGGTAAAAGCGCAGTCAACAGGTCGACATGGCAAAAGTGGCTCGATATTGGATTTCAAGGCCTAGTACACGATGAACAGAATGAAGGCCCTGGTGTGAAGCTGTGGCTCTGTTTAGCTCAGTCCCAAGACAAATCCCCTTTCCATCCCCCAAGAGAGAAGTTGAGGTCAGAGGCACCTGTGTGGAGCAGATAAACGCTAACTGTATCCATCTGCATAGCTCGAAGGCAGTGGGAATATAATGTTAGATGTGGAGAGTGTAGGTAGGGATGCACCCTTTTAAGAACACATTCATGAGAACAGGTTGCATGGATTTTGTGATGTCAACAGGGCAGGTGAAGATTTAGAACACTACTGCCCTCACCCATGGAGCGGTCATCTCATTCGAACTAAAAGTTGATGCCTAACCAAAGCAAATAAATCCTTGAAATTCATACTCAAGAATGGTGCTCTGGACACATCATCACTGGGGACCTGGGGTTTGAAGTAGATAAGGGGGAGCCATGTCTGGAACATACCATGATTTGCGATAGGAGGAGCAGAGGTGATGTCAGTACATTTAGTGTACGGCCGGGGATGCAGCTTGTGGGTGTCCCGGCATCTGGTATAATGAGAAGGCCCATTGTCTTGTCAAAGCAAAGTTGGCCCTCCCAGTCTTACTTTGTATGTGCCTGAGTCGGAGAGGTGCACATCATGTGGCAGTTAGGATTTATTAGTATATCAATATACCTGTTTGCCAGTCATGTACTAAGATTCAATAGTGATGTAGTGGGCCACATGCATCACGGACTGGGCTTAGATAAGGTGTGACCAATGGGTCCAGTGACTATAGGGGGCTATTAGAATGTTGTATAGGTGGTAGCCAATGAGGGTGCTGGGATGATGTTGTAACCTACGTATGCTAATGTACAGTCTTCTGCTATATAACCTGTAACTTCTTGGGGCGTGACAAGCTCTGTGTCAGTTCGGTTTTACGGGACTGTCCGAGAACTTTGCATATAATAAACCTTGTTTCCCCTTGCAAAGTGGTGCAGGGGACATTTGGCATTTTTGGATTACTTTTATCGTGAAGAGAAGGGCTCATAAGGGCCCAACACCCTCTTTGGGCTTTTGGCACCCCTGGATAAAGGAAGGCAGGCTGGGCACAAGGCAGGAAGGCATCAAGACACTCAGGCTGGATTTCAAAGACATCTTTTAATACTTCTCAGGACACAGGAATCAACCAGCAGGCAGCAGAAAACCAACAGCTCTGAGTTCTCAATTGTACTGTCTTTTATACATTTTGCAGTAGGCACAGTCTTACATTTCATGATGCAGTTCATTCTGATTGGTTTAGACAATCAAAGACAAGCCCTTTCCCCTTGCAGGGTTGGTTGGCTGGACAGCCACTCATCTGTTCCCTATGTCATAACTACGCATGCAAGCTAATTAAATGTGTGTGAGATGCTCTAGACCTTTAATATGAATCCTTTGATGCCTCGAGAAAGAACATACTTGACATCATCCTTGAGGTAATTTTGACAGGCGATTGCATGCTTCCTTGCCAAAAAGTCTACATATGGGCATCAGCTCTGCGGACTGTCCATGAACTCAATACAATTGTTGATTTTGAACAGCTGTTTGTTCTAATTGCAACCTCCCTTGAATAGTACCTGGCTGCCCCCGGCTCATCAATGACAAAATGACTGCCAATAAGTCTGAACAAAATGTCCAGACATGTCCTCCTTCAATGAACCATTAATGACCTGCTATGAGAAAATTATTTAATTTTATATCAGCATGACTTTGTGAAATTCAACCATTTTGTATTCCGGCAACCATCTTAGGATCTGCCTGACCTTGTCCCAATCAAAATGGCTGACCAATCTTTTTTTAATCAGAACTCCTTTCCTGTTAACTTTTCAGCTTAGATTGTTGGTATCTATAGTAAATGTGTGCTACATGAGATGCCCTCCGCTTCACAAGGTTTTCTGACCCAAAAAATATATATCACCCTATAATGTGCTTTTTTGGTCTAAAAGCACTATGATTCAGATTTTTGCAATACTGGAACTATTGATCAGCCTGACAAGTTATCTGCATTCAGTTTGAGGGGGGCTGGGGTCTAGCAAATCTAGCTCCTCCTTTACAATCCCCCCTCTGGCATGTATTTAGACACCTACTTAATACAGAGCCTCTACACCCAATGTCCACCCTCCTCCATAATCAGTGTACCTATACATCTCTGTCCCAACCAGGCCCCTCAATGCAGCGAGCTGTTTCAATATGGGAGATATCCTAAAAACATTTCTACAACGTCAATACTAGCATATTGTATACTGGAACTATTGATCATCCTGACAAGTTATCTGCATTCAGTTTAAAGGGGGAGTTGGGTCTAGAAAATCGAGTCCCTCCTTTACAGTCGCATGGGTTTTGGGTCATGTCTCTCTACAAGACACTATCACCAATGCCTTCTGTGCTGCCGCCTTGCCTCCGCTATTGCTGCCAACACCTCAGCTCCCATCAATGCCACTACAGTATACTCTGCCCAAGGTCTGTCCTCCACCCGAACCACCTTAACCATCTGGTTTGCTGGGAGATGTCTCAGGGAACATAGATGTCTCCACAGATGACATGGAAGCGCCCATGTCAGCAAAGACCTTTCATGCCTGAATTCAAGGTCTAATGCAGTACTTGTGGATTCCAGAGCCTCAGGTAGACCAAGTGGTTCTCTCATCGATGCTGTCATTGAAATTGGCAGAGAAGTCAGGCATTCATCTTCAGCCTGATGTGTAAGGAGAGGCTCTCAAACTGTGGCAAAAGCCGACATCAGTCCAGCCAGGGGCCAAAAAGGTGGACCTTTGCGCCTGAGCTTTTCCAGGTTAATGATGGGGCAGCCTTTGGCTCATTCGGACACCGTAGCAGTAGCTACATTTGGTGGGAAAACCAAGACTTCTACTTCATCTTCATTCTCCTCCCAAAACCCAATGGGACGGGATGACCGTGTCTTGGATTCAGCTGGTAAAATATTCTACCAGAATGCTAACGTCTTAGATTAGCTAATGTGGAGTCAATGATGGAGGCAGTGAATTTTCAGTTGTGGAAATAGCTGGGTAATTATGAGTCTCTACTTAGGTAGCTGTGCCAAGCCGGTTTCCATTCAGGTTTAGCGGAGACTTATCAGGCAGCAGAGTACATGATGGAGGCCTCCCACCACCATATCAATGCTAATACTCAGTGCTGTGGAGGCAGTTCTGCAATGGCAGGCCCTGCTGAGGGCCACCAAATTTCAACCCGAAGTCTAGAACAGGAGGGACATTTTGGGTTTACTCTTTAACAGGGTTGAGCTTTTTAGTCTTTACACTTATGAGACACTCAACAAGAAAAAGACGAGTGTACAGACAGAGACATTGCTAATGGCCCTCACTAAGGCACCAGCTATAAAGGCAGATTATGCAGCCATGTTCTCCAAAATCAATAGGACTATTCAGGGGGTTTCATGACCACCACAATCATAAAGAAAGGTCTCCCAGTACTCCTTCGTAAAACAGCTGTGATGATGGAACTGCCTAACAGAGGGACAGGTCCTCCTAGTCTTTGTCCTACCACTTCTGTGTGTGAGTTTTCTCTATGTTTCTGCCACTGAGGTCCAGCCTGGACCTCTGGCAGTGCAGCTCTTCATTTTATCTTTTGGTGAAAAACACCCATGGGATACCCTTATGGCACCCATGGTTTGGGGTACACCCTTGTACCCCTTCTGTGTGTTTTGGGCAGACTGACCGGAGCTTTCCCAGGGGCAGTGTGTTGTGGGTACACCCTAGGGGTGGGACTGTATGAATGGAGTCTGAAATGAACTCACCTTATGTGTTACGGGCATCTAGCTTCTGTGTCTGTGACACAATGAATGAGACATCCCTGGCTGAAACTGACATGAATGCAGTGTAGTGTGCTGAACGGCTGTGTATTTAACTCAATCCACATTCTTTTTTATGGGTGCCTGGGTGTAGTGAATGGCCTGAATTCCTGTGTGCCTGATTGGCTGCCTGTCTGCATGAATGCCCTTCTTTGTGATTGGCTAACTGAGCTTCGCTCAGCCAGAGTGAATGGTGAACAGATGTGTACATCTGGGGACCTCTCACTTAGCAATTTGTTCAGAAGCTGAAGTCGAATCTGAAACAAGAAGAAGCTGTTCCTTGAAGCCCAGCTGGAGGAGAAGTCTGCTGTTGCATTTCTTTGTGTAATCCAAAAGCTGCCGTGTTCTTCCAAGGACTGATCCAGAGAGGACCTGCAAAGGAGACCTCTCCCAAACTACGACGGACCATCGTGCAAACTGCTACTCTTCATCAGAAGTACCCTGGAAGACAGTCATGTGTGCCTGCCATCCGGAGTAGGAGACTTAGTGAGTCCTGAAGAGGAGTGCACGGACATCTTGAGTTAAAGAAGTCCACTGGTGTCACCCAGGGTTAGGAGGTATGTTTCGTGACCACTGGAAGCTGTTGTTGTCTACCATGCAGAAGAGGAGGTACCATGGAATAGTGTTGCTAGACACCCAGACCTACAAAAGTTCCAAACTGCCTAAGAACATTTCAAGGGACATCTTTGCCATCATCACTGATCACTTTTTCCCGCCGGAGAGCATCCAGAGTAGCTGAGTGCAGAGGAAGCTCCGCCGGGGAGTTTCCCGCCACTAGAAGCTAACGTTCCGAGGGTCCAGACTTGGTGAAGGTCATCGGTCCACTCCAGTGGTTGAGTCCAGGTTGCCAAAAGCTGTTCAGAGGTCCGCACCACCAAAGAACCGAAAGTTGGAAAAGCGCAATATTCTGAAAAAAGTCAACACCAAAAGTGACTCTGCCACTTCACCTGCCAAAGCACCAAAGGTATTGTGATGAGGAAGAGCATCTCCTAGCCTCAGGGGTTATACAGGGGCCCAGATTCGTCTTGGATCCTGTTCTCCAGTGTCCTCTGAGGTAATTTGCAGTGGTAGAACCTTTTAAAAGAAAGCAGAAGGTTGTTGAACATTATTGGACTGGGATGAAAAAGACAAGATAAGTTACTCCTTCAATGTTCCCTTACAGGCTGCCCAGGTGAGAGGATCGTCAAACAGAATTGTATATCTAGTCTAAAGAAAGCATTCTGACACTGTTCACAATTTACCGGCCTTTCTTCCCTATTCTATGCTGATACACCTCACTTACGAATTCACATGCCTATTTAAAACTGTCTGCAGTTAGTGCATCTTTTACTGACTATAAGTAGTGTGTGGTACCACGTAGAGTATATATTTTTGCCATTTCTTTGAATAAGTATTTCCAAGTACAAGGTGTTATTATTTAAATAGATATATATATATTCCTGAATCTTATTTTATATAGAGAAGTTGTGTTATCACCTAACATAGTGTGTGGACATTCCTTCATGTAGTCTTTGGGGATTCACTGTACTTAAGAACCTGTCTGCATCACCTCCTGCAAGCTTAAGCCTGACTGGTCGTCCATTGCTACCAAATTGAGAGGCCTGGCTGGGGCGTTCTGTGTCTTTACCCTACCATATAGAGGGCAGAAGTACAGTTATCCCCCTCCAGCCTTTACACTGGTGGTACAGTGGTGGCATTACTGGTGTTAAGACTCAGGCCGATTCATGGAATAATTAGCGCGGCGCAAGTGGGCAAAAACGTGCAAATCGCAGTGGAATAGCGAAAATCGCAGTGCAAGTGCGAAAATGGCACAAAAAGCAGCGCACATCGATTCATGGAAGTCTGTGCGCGAGAAAACCAGCGGATGTGCGATAAAAAAGTGCACCGCGCACGTTGGCGCACAGGCCATCTAACAGCGTGCGCCAGGTCACAGCGAAAATCGCACAGGCCACAGCGAAATTCGCACAAAGCGCGGCGCACGCAACAAAAGTAGGCGGAACACGGGCGTAACACTCGGAATGGGGAACAACTTGCAAAAACGTGGGCGTCACGGGGGAAGTACAGGGCACAAGTGCGCGGAACGCCCACACGCTCACCTACAACACGTATTCATGGAATAGAATAGGGCAAAAAAGCGCACGCTCAAACCAGCGCACAGGCACAAACACGACCGCCACAAGAAAGCAGGCGGTAGCGTCTCTGCGGCTGTAAGAAATGTGCGCCAAAAGGTGCGCCAACAAATAGCACCTATATACTGCCATGATGAATGTCCTATACTGTGGCCCTCCAGGACAAATGTGTGCATGTATACCGGGGTGCGCGGGAAGTCTCACACGCGATTTGGCCGGGTACGTGGATTTCAGGGGTGCGCGGGAAGTTCCACACGCGATTCCATCAGGATAGGTGTATTTCAGGGGTGCGCGGGAAGTTCCACACGCGATTCCATCAGGGTACGTGCATTTCAGGGGTGCGCGGGAAGTCCCACACGCGATTTCAGCAGGGTACGTGTATTTCAGGGGTGCGCGGGAAGTTCCACACGCGAATAGCCTGGGCGCGTGTATTTCAGGGGTGCGCGGGAAGTTCCACACGCGAATAGCCTGGGCGCGTGTATTTCAGGGGTGCGCGGGAAGTTCCACACGCGAATAGCCTGGGCGCGTGTATTTCAGGGGTGCGCGGGAAGTTTAACACGCGAATAGCCTGGGCGCGTGTATTTCAGGGGTGCGCGGGAAGTTTTACACGCGATTTCAGCAGGGTACGTGTATTTCAGGGGTGCGCGGGAAGTTCCACACACTAATAGCCTGGGCGCGTGTATTTCAGGGGTGCGCGGGAAGTTCCACACGCGAATAGCCTGGGCGCGTGTATTTCAGGGGTGCGCGGGAAGTTCCACACGCGAATAGCCTGGGCGCGTGTATTACAGGGGTGCGCGGGAAGTTCCACACGCGAATAGCCTGGGCGCGTGTATTTCAGGGGTGCGCAGGAAGTTTAACACGCGAATAGCCTGGGCGCGTGTATTTCAGGGGTGCGCGGGAAGTTTAACACGCGAATAGCCTGGGCGCGTGTATTTCAGGGGTGCGCGGGAAGTTTTACACGCGATTTCAGCAGGGTACGTGTATTTCAGGGGTGCGCGGGAAGTTCCACACACGAATAGCCTGGGCGCGTGTATTTCAGGGGTGCGCGGGAAGTTCCACACGCGAATAGCCTAGGCGCGTGTATTTCAGGGGTGCGCGGGAAGTTCCACACGCGAATAGCCTGGGCACGTGTATTTCAGGGGTGCACGGGAATTATCACACGCGATTTGGCTTGGTACGTGTATTACAGGGGTGTGTGGGAAGTTACACACGCGATTAGGCTGGGTGGGTCCTCACAGGTGTTCCCTGTACACCCTCGACGGCCCCTGCAGGCAGCCCACAAAACAGGGGACTACCCTGCACACCTGCTCTTGTCTCCCACCACCCCCACCCCCACCCCCCCAGTCACCAGGGGCACCCTCCACCAGGCCCCCACCCATGTCTCCCACCACCCCCACCCCCCAGCAGTGCAGGGGCAGCCTCCACCAGGCCCCCACCCATGTCTCCCACCACCCCCACCCCCCCAGTCACCAGGGACACCCTCCACCAGGCCCCCACTCATGTCTCCCACCACCCCCACCCCCCAGCAGTGCATGGGCACCCTCCACCAGGCCCCCACCCATGTCTCCCACCACCCCTACCCCCCCAGTCACCAGGGGCAGCCTCCACCAGGCCCCCACTCATGTCTCCCACCACCCCCACCCCCCCAGTCACCAGGGGCACCCTCCACCAGGCCCCCACTCATGTCTCCCACCACCCCCACCCCCCACCATCCAGGGGCACCCTCCACCAGGCCCCCACTCATGTCTCCCACCACCCCCACCCCCCAGCAGTGCAGGGGCAGCCTCCACCAGGCCCCCACCCAAGTCTCCCACCACCCCCACCCCCCAGCAGTGCAGGGGCAGCCTCCACCAGGCCCCCACCCATGTCTCCCACCACCCCCACCCCCCCAGTCACCAGGGGCACCCTCCACCAGGCCCCCACCCATGTCTCCCACCACCCCCACCCCCCAGCCACCAGGGGCAGCCTCCACCAGGCCCCCACTCATGTCTCCCACCACCCCCACCCCCCAGCCACCAGGGGCAGCCTCCACCAGGCCCCCACTCATGTCTCCCACCACCCCCACCCCCCAGCAGTGCAGGGGCAGCCTCCACCAGGCCCCCACTCATGTCCCCTATCACCCCCACTCCCCCGCCACCAGGGGCAGCCTCCACCAGGCCCCCACCCATGTCTCCCACCACCCCCACCCCCCAGCAGTGCAGGGGCAGCCTCCACCAGGCCCCCACCCATGTCCCCTATCACCCCCACCCCCCAGCAGTGCAGGGGCAGCCTCCACCAGGCCCCCACTCATGTCTCCCACCACCCCCATCCCCCAGCAGTGCAGGGGCAGCCTCCACCAGGCCCCCACCCATGTCTCCCACCACCCCAACACCCAGCAGTGCAGGGGCAGCCTCCACCAGGCCCCCACTCATGTCCCCTATCACCCCCACTCCCCCGCCACCAGGGGCAGCCTCCACCAGGCCCCCACCCATGTCTCCCACCACCCCCAACACCCAGCAGTGCAGGGGCAGCCTCCACCAGGCCCCCACCCATGTCCCCTATCACCCCCACCCCCCAGCAGTGCAGGGGCAGCCTCCACCAGGCCCCCACTCATGTGTCCCACCACCCCCACCCCCCAGCAGTGCAGGGGCAGCCTCCACAAGGCCCCCACTCATGTCTCCCATCACCCCCACCCCCCCAGTCACCAGGGGCAGCCTCCACCAGGCCCCCACTCATGTCTCCCACCACCCCCACCCCCCTGCCACCATGGGCACCCTCCACCAGGCCCCCACTCATGTCTCCCACCACCCCCACCCCCCAGCCACCAGGGGCAGCCTCCACCAGGCCCCCACTCATGTCTCCCACCACCCCCACCCCCCAGCAGTGCAGGGGCAGCCTCCACCAGGCCCCCACTCATGTCCCCTATCACCCCCACTCCCCTGCCACCAGGGGCAGCCTCCACCAGGCCCCCACCCATGTCTCCCACCACCCCCAACACCCAGCAGTGCAGGGGCAGCCTCCACCAGGCCCCCACCCATGTACCCTATCACCCCCACCCCCCAGCAGTTGAGGGGCAGCCTCCACCAGGCCCCCACTCATGTCTCCCACCACCCCCACCCCCCAGCAGTGCAGGGGCAGCCTCCACCAGGCCCCCACTCATGTCTCCCACCACCCCCACCCCCCCAGTCACCAGGGGCAGCCTCCACCAGGCCCCCACTCATGTCTCCCACCACCCCCACCCCCCTGCCACCATGGGCACCCTCCACCAGGCCCCCACTCATGTCTCCCACCACCCCCACCCCACAGCCACCAGGGGCAGCCTCCACCAGGCCCCCACTCATGTCTCCCACCACCCCCACCCCCCAGCAGTGCAGGGGCAGCCTCCACCAGGCCCCCACTCATGTCTCCCACCACCCCCACCCCCCCAGTCACCAGGGGCACCCTCCACCAGGCCCCCACTCATGTCTCCCACCACCCCCACCCCCCACCATCCAGGGGCACCCTCCACCAGGCCCCCACTCATGTCTCCCACCACCCCCACCCCCCAGCAGTGCAGGGGCAGCCTCCACCAGGCCCCCACTCATGTCTCCCACCACCCCCACCCCCCCAGTCACCAGGGGCACCCTCCACCAGGCCCCCACCCATGTCTCCCACCACCCCCACCACCCAGCACTGTGGGGCACCTGCCAGCAGGCCCCCACCCATGTCTCCCACCACCCCCACCCCCCAGCCACCAGGGGCACCCGCCACCAGGCCCCCACTCATGTCTCCCACCACCCCCACCCCCCACCATCCAGGGGCACCCTCCACCAGGCCCCCACCCATGTCTCCCACCACCCCCAACACCCAGCAGTGCAGGGGCAGCCTCCACCAGGCCCCCACCCATGTACCCTATCACCCCCACCCCCCAGCAGTGCAGGGGCAGCCTCCACCAGGCCCCCACTCATGTCTCCCACCACCCCCACCCCCCAGCAGTGCAGGGGCAGCCTCCACCAGGCCCCCACTCATGTCTCCCACCACCCCCACCCCCCCAGTCACCAGGGGCAGCCTCAACCAGGCCCCCACTCATGTCTCCCACCACCCCCACCCCCCTGCCACCATGGGCACCCTCCACCAGGCCCCCACTCATGTCTCCCACCACCCCCACCCCCCCAGTCACCAGGGGCACCCTCCACCAGGCCCCCACTCATGTCTCCCACCACCCCCACCCCCCTCCATCCAGGGGCACCCTCCACCAGGCCCCCACTCATGTCTCCCACCACCCCCACCCCCCAGCAGTGCAGGGGCAGCCTCCACCAGGCCCCCACTCATGTCTCCCACCACCCCCACCCCCCCAGTCACCAGGGGCACCCTCCACCAGGCCCCCACCCATGTCTCCCACCACCCCCACCCCCCAGCACTGTGGGGCACCTGCCAGCAGGCCCCCACCCATGTCTCCCACCACCCCCACCCCCCAGCCACCAGGGGCACCCGCCACCAGGCCCCCACTCATGTCTCCCACCACCCCCACCCCCCACCATCCAGGGGCACCCTCCACCAGGCCCCCACTCATGTCTCCCACCACCCCCACCCCCCAGCAGTGCAGGGGCAGCCTCCACCAGGCCCCCACCCATGTCTCCCACCACCCCCACCCCCCCAGCAGTGCAGGGGCAGCCTCCACCAGGCCCCCACCCATGTCTCCCACCACCCCCACCCCCCCAGTCACCAGGGGCACCCTCCACCAGGCCCCCACCCATGTCTCCCACCACCCCCACCCCCCAGCCACCAGGGGCAGCCTCCACCAGGCCCCCACTCATGTCTCCCACCACCCCCACCCCCCAGCCACCAGGGGCAGCCTCCACCAAGCCCCCACTCATGTCTCCCACCACCCCCACCCCCCAGCAGTGCAGGGGCAGCCTCCACCAGGCCCCCACTCATGTCCCCTATCACCCCCACTCCCCCGCCACCAGGGGCAGCCTCCACCAGGCCCCCACCCATGTCTCCCACCACCCCCACCCCCCAGCAGTGCTGGGGCAGCCTCCACCAGGCCCCCACCCATGTCCCCTATCACCCCCACCCCCCAGCAGTGCAGGGGCAGCCTCCACCAGGCCCCCACTCATGTCTCCCACCACCCCCACCCCCCAGCAGTGCAGGGGCAGCCTCCACCAGGCCCCCACCCATGTCTCCCACCACCCCCAACACCCAGCAGTGCAGGGGCAGCCTCCACCAGGCCCCCACCCATGTACCCTATCACCCCCACCCCCGAGCAGTGCAGGGGCAGCCTCCACCAGGCCCCCACTCATGTCTCCCACCCCCCCCACCCCCCAGCAGTGCAGGGGCATCCTCCACCAGGCCCCCACTCATGTCTCCCACCACCCCAACCCCCCCAGTCACCAGGGGCAGCCTCCACCAGGCCCCCACTCATGTCTCCCACCACCCCCACCCCCCTGCCACCATGGGCACCCTCCACCAGGCCCCCACTCATGTCTCCCACCACCCCCACCCCACAGCCACCAGGGGCAGCCTCCACCAGGCCCCACTCATGTCTCCCACCACCCCCACCCCTCAGCAGTGCAGGGGCAGCCTCCACCAGGCCCCCACTCATGTCTCCCACCACCCCCACCCCCCCAGTCACCAGGGGCACCCTCCACCAGGCCCCCACTCATGTCTCCCACCACCCCCACCCCCCACCATCCAGGGGCACCCTCCACCAGGCCCCCACTCATGTCTCCCACCACCCCCACCCCCCAGCAGTGCAGGGGCAGCCTCCACCAGGCCCCCACTCATGTCTCCCACCACCCCCACCCCCCAGTCACCAGGGGCACCCTCCACCAGGCCCCCACCCATGTCTCCCACCACCCCCACCCCCCAGCACTGTGGGGCACATGCCAGCAGGCCCCCACCCATGTCTCCCACCACCCCCACCCCCCAGCCACCAGGGGCACCCTCCACCAGGCCCCCACCCATGTCACCCACCACCCCCACCCCCCAGCCACCAGGGGCACCCTCCACCAGGCCCCCACCCATGTCTCCCACCACCCCCACCCCCCAGCAGTGCAGGGGCAGCCCCCACCAGGCCCCCACTCATGTCTCCCACCACCCCCACCCCCCAGCAGTGCAGGGGCAGCCTCCACCAGGCCCCCACTCATGTCTCCCACCACCCCCACCCCCCTGCCACCATGGGCACCCTCCACCAGGCCCCCACTCATGTCTCCCACCACCCCCACCCCCCAGCCACCAGGGGCAGCCTCCACCAGGCCCCCACTCATGTCTCCCACCACCCCCACCCCCCAGCAGTGCAGGGGCAGCCCCCACCAGACCCCCACTCATGTCTCCCACCACCCCCACCCCCCAGCAGTGCAGGGGCAGCCTCCACCAGGCCCCCACTCATGTCTCCCACCACCCCCACCCCCCCAGTCACCAGGGGCAGCCTCCACCAGGCCCCCACCCATGTCTCCCACCACCCCTACCCCCCCAGTCACCAGGGGCAGCCTCCACCAGGCCCCCACCCATGTCTCCCACCACCCCCACCCCCCCAGTCACCAGGGGCAGCCTCCACCAGGCCCCCACCCATGTCTCCCACCACCCCCACCCCCCACCATCCAGGGGCACCCTCCACCAGGCCCCCACCCATGTCTCCCACCACCCCCACCCCCCAGCAGTGCAGGGGCAGCCTCCACCAGGCCCCCACTCATGTCTCCCACCACCCCACCCCCCCAGTCACCAGGGGCACCCTCCACCAGGCCCCCACCCATGTCTCCCACCACCCCCACCCCCCAGCCACCAGGGGCACCCTCCACCAGGCCCCCACCCATGTCACCCACCACCCCCACCCCCCAGCCACCAGGGGCACCCTCCACCAGGCCCCCACCCATGTCTCCCACCACCCCCACCCCCCAGCACTGTGGGGCACCCTCCACCAGGCCCCCACCCATGTCTTCCACCACCCCCACCCCCCAGCAGTGCAGGGGCAGCCTCCACCAGGCACCCACACATGTCCCCCTCCCCCCAGGTCCTGACAATACTCAATCATGGCAGTAATGGGCAGCATACTCAGCACAAACACCCAGGCAAGGATTGCATCCACCCACATAGTGAATGCAATTACATGATACAACCCCAATGGCAAGTATGTAAATGAACACTTGTCCGTCACACACACATACACAATGGGTGCAAGTGAATGTCAAAACCCATATCATGACATGTATGAAACCAATGAGAAAATACCACAAGTGAAAGTTAAAAAAACATGTATTAAAGATGAAAAATAAGTAAACAAATGAAACATACAACAATGGGGATAACAAAATAAATGGTCCATGTCCGAGAACAAATGTTAAAATAAAAAAAACAAAGTAATCCAAAAACAAATGTTGTCCAAAGCAATATCATGTGGAAGGAAAATAATGAAAAACCATTTCCTCATGGTGAACACAATAATTAATAAAAAAAATGTTTCTTCAAAAAGCAAACTATATACACGAATATTCCAGGGTCCATGAGCCCAACACCATAAATGAAACCTACTACTACCTAATGAAAAACATATATACAAAAAAGTGGCCATTGTCCGAGCGGTCCAAAAAAATAAAAATTAATAAAGGAAACCTAACACTAACTAAATAACTATATACAAAGGCAGCGGGCAAGTCCTGCGGCTGACTCGGTGATGTTGCTGGCCAGGGCATCATCGAACTCCATGTCGATGTCCTGGA
Organism: Ambystoma mexicanum; assembly: GCF_040938575.1. Lineage (NCBI taxonomy): Eukaryota > Metazoa > Chordata > Amphibia > Caudata > Ambystomatidae > Ambystoma > Ambystoma mexicanum. The sequence continues at coordinate 848,946,671 of NC_090936.1, read as the reverse complement.
GGCGGGACTCTGTCCTGGCCCCGAGGTCTCGCAGGGATAACCCCATGTCCAGCTCAAACTCCCTGCGAGCTTCCTCGAGGCACTCAGCCCGCCTCAACGCCCAACGCATGGAGAACTCCGCCCTGACTATGGTGAACCGCTCCTCTTCCGCCCGCTGCCGCTCCGCACCTATCCGCTGGACCAACTGCTCCGACACGGAAGACACCACCATCCCAGGGTTGCCCTGCCCTCCGGCCGATGCCTGCCCCTCTGATCTTGATGGCCCCGAGCCATGATGCCTCCCACGTCGAGCCCGCTGCTGCCTCCGACGCCACTGCCTCTGCCAGCACGACGGCATCCAGGCTGATGGAAACCACCGACGCCGTCGTGCACGTGCCCTGCCCGATGATGCTGTCACATCTCCCATCTGCTGGGGTCCAGTTGCTGTGTTGTCCACCCCTGCTGGACCTCCGACTCCCAACTGTGGCAGGGATGGGATCCCCACCGAGCTGGCTGCATTGGTCGGGGCAGGTCCACAGGGGGCCCTGGTGGCATCTGGGCCGGAAGACGGCAAGGAGAACGACTGGTGTATAGCCTGCACAGAGGAGGAGAGGGCCGCCAGATTGGCCAACACATGCAGGAAACCCCCGAACATGGCCAATCCCAATTGGGCCACGTCGGCACGGTGCACTTCGTGATGACGTGCGTGCTCCTCCCGGGAAGCATGCACGGCATCACGAATCACAGCCGTGCGCATCGCGACCCCAATCAGGACCTTCTCCACACGGCCAGGGGTTCCCACGTCCGCAGGTGGAGGGGAGTCAGGTGACATGGACATCCCCTCTACCTGCGGACGGGCCTGGGACGGGGCATCCCTGCTGGTGCATGGTGGTGCACTCACAGGGTCAGGGACAGCGACCTGCACAGGCCCCTCCACGGTGACCTGTGCTGCCTCCTGCCCCTGGCCCTGGACTGCACCACTTGCACCAGCAGGGATGCCCCCACCAGGCCCCATGTGTGCCCCAGTGGCGGCCTCCTCCTCCTCTGTGCAAACCACCAACCTGGATGGCTCCTCACCGTCTCCCACCGTAGCAGGCCCCTGTGGGGGCTCACCCACCCCTTCCGCTGCAGCCGTGGGGGCATCCCCGCCGCCTTGCTCCACAGCGCCGTCTCCGCCCTCTTCTTCACTAGCCGCTGCGTAGAGGGAGACAAAGAACACAAGCATCAGGGCACTGTACAATGGTCCCCTAGACAGGAAGCAATAGCAGATGAGCACCACTGTCAAAGTACACTTCCATCATGTCCCTCCACAACACATGGGTCAGTCCAGGCAAAACACACACAGTAACAGGCATGGTGCATGCCATGGACATTTCCATGCATGTCCAATGGACTCTTGAAACATTCAATGATATGTAACTCACATGCATCATGGCTCATGCCTATCACATGCACACACTTCACCTCAGTCACATCCATCTGGCCCCAAACACACCAAACACAGCGGATACAAAGGTAATTTGGCTGCTTCACTGAATCTGTGCATTGTCACACACATGTGTCATGGATCCATGGCATGCACAAGTCACAGACACGCAGGTCAGGCACACAGACATGGCTACCATATATGTACCTGGCATCAGCACCCATCCCTCACCCCCACCCATGTCCAGGTACAGAGACTGGCATGCTCTCATGTTCAAAATCTGCATAGGGCTCCCCATGCGGCATTTGAACACATGCAACAACCATGTGGGTCACACATCACTGGTCGCACATGCATTACCATGATGTCCCTGCACACATACATGCATACATGGCCTATGGCACACATACAGGCAAGTATCATAGAACCAGCACATCGCAACATGCCCTGTCTCACACAGTAATGCTTGGACACTTACCGCTCAACTCCAGACGGGCCTCCCTCTCAAGGATCTGGGCGTGGAGCGCTGGGCGTACGCGTTCCAGGACCCTCATCTGGATGGAACTCATGCGGCCCCGGCCCCCGTCCACGAGGCGCCGGGCCTTCACAAGGGTCCTGGACCTCAAGTCCTCCCAGCGCTTCTTGATCTTCTGGATGTTGCGGGTTGCCACCCCCTCCGCGTTGATGGCAACCACACAGTCGGCCCAGATCCTCTCCCGTCCTTCCTTGCTGGCGCGGGACGATCCAAAGAGGGCATCATACTGCCCCAGGACATGCTCCACCAGGACACCAACTTCGGTGGCAGTGAAGCTGGTGCCCCTCTGCCCCTCTGGCCTGGGGTTGCCACTGGTGCCAGATGTGGAAGTGCCCAACATGGCAACCCCAGAGGCAGGTGTGGGTGGGCAACTGGGTCCTGGGGCTGGGCTGTGGAGCGATGTAATCCCAGTCGGGAGTCTTCAGTTCCAGCAGGGGTGGACACAGCAACTGGACCCCTGCAGAGGGCTGATGTACAGGCACCAAATGGCAGGGCACGGTGGCAGCAGGCAGGCAGGCAGGCAGCAGCAGATGGCACGTGGGAGGCTGCTCGGGGCACTTGGGGGCAGTAACTCGGCCTTCTGGGCAGGAGCGTGGTCTTCCGTGTGTTTTCGCGTGGCCAGCTTGATACGGAGTGATTTGGCACGTGAAAATCCGGCACGTCAGCGTGAAATCAGAGGAAAGGCCCTTAGCGCGTAAGCGCGTCAGCACGCATACGCAATTCTATTGGTCCAGAGTCCCTCAGCGCGTAAGTGCCTATGTGACGTGACCCGCACGGGTGTTCCCCACTCAGCACGTGATGACGGAGCACACGTGTAAATACTGCACGTCAGAGTGTCATCGCGTGTAATTGGACAAAAGTGCGCGTACACGCGATTGGCCTATGTACGTGTATTTCAGGGGTGCGCGGGCACTTACACACGCAAGTACGTCAGCGCACCTCTATCCCGTGGTGCGTGGGAATTTCACACGCTATTGGACTGTGAACCAGGTGTGCGCGGGTCACACGCTCGCCTAGAACACGCGCAAAGCATGAATTTGCGCACTTTAACAATAACAAGCTCAGACGCCAGGATGAACATACCGTTCCTAGCAGCAGTGGCAGTGGGCTACCAAAGGAGGAGGAGGAGGATAGTCAGGGCCAGAATATTCACACCCAGAACCAGCCTTTTCGGGATGCCTGATGACCAGGTGTATGGAAGGTACAGGTTTCCACCACACATAATACTGGACCTGGTAAGTGAGTGGGAGGATGACCTCACATCACCCACCCTGTGCTCCCAAGCACTCAGCCCCCTGGAGAAGGTCCTCAATGTACTGCACTTCTTAGCCACTGGATCATTTCAGCGGACAAGTGCCATAGTGGGTGGGGTGTCACAGGCCACCCAGTCACGCTGCCTACACCAGGTCTTGAACATCATCACTGCACGCCCATCAGTCCGCAGGCACATATACCTGCCCAGAACACCTGCAGAAAGGCATGCTGCCGCCCTGGATTTTTACGGTGTGGCACGATTCCCCAAAGTGCTAGGTGCCATCGACTGCACCCATGTGGCTCTACGTCCCCCCAGGGCATCTGAGCACATCTATAGGAACCGCAAGCACTGGCATTCCATCAACGTGCAGGTAGTATGTAATGCCAAGGGAATCATCACCTCAGTATATGCCAACTATCCCGGGTCCACCCACGACAGCTTCATTTACCGAATATCCACCCTATGCCGGGACCTAGAAGCTGGGCGGCATGGCGATACATGGCTGCTTGGTGAGTATGTATGCCACTGCACATGCATGCATGTTGGATACTGAGCAAGGTCACAACCCCACCAATGATACCAATCACCACCTCCACAGGGGACAGTGCCTACCCTCTCAGCCCCCACATGATGACGCCAATTCGGAACCCCACCACGCCACCCGAGGTAAGATATAACACAGCCCACATTACAACCCGGGGCATAGTGGAGCGCACATTCGGAGTGCTAAAGTCACGCTTTCGCTCCCTTGACCGTTCTGGCGGGCAGCTGTTATACGCTCCCCCAGTAGTGTGCAGGATCATAGTGGCAGCATGTGTCCTGCACAACGTTGCAACACGCCGGGGCCTGGCCGTGGACATGGTGGTGGCCCCACATCCCCAACCACATGCACAGCCGCTGCGCATGGGAGGGGAAAGGGCACAGGGGGAGGCAGCCCGTACACAGCTAGTGGCTAATTACTTCACATAGTAATCACACCCCTGTGGACTGCACACTGGCCTCCATCTGACAATCAATGATGACTCAACCTGACACTGATCCTGAATGTCTGGAGATTCAACCGTGAAAATCATATCAGCCTGAGATTGTGCACCTGGAAGTGTTACAATGTGTGCATCCCTACCCACACACACCACCAATGCAGTTTTGTGAAGAAACACATTCAAGCAGCTAAAATGAATACCCACTTGCTAAATGCAACAAGAGGACAGTGCCATGTCACCCAACCCATCCCCAGCACCGCCACACAACACACTGTGCCATGTCATGCTATGTGCAGGTAAACAAAGTAATCCCCACAACATGACAAGTGTCGCGATGTACAGTGTCCCCAATTGAAACTTGCTACACCTGAAATGCTCACTGTAATGCAGGACCAACAACAAACTTGAGCAGGTACTACCATTGACATGACTTCACTAATGTAATAAATCAGTAGTCTCACCACCTGGAAATGCCTGCACTCCCACCACTTCCAACTGTACAGTGTTGGCGCCATGTAGAGTTGTAGGTGTACTGCTGACAACAAGGACCCCATCTCCAGACTAGAGGGCCTTGTGTAGACATGAGGAAGGGACCTGCAAATTGGGAGGCAGACACAGATGATGAGTTACACATCAATGCAACATGCAGTGTACAACACAACAGCAATATGCACTAGGAATGTATACACAGTATTGACTAGACTACCCACACATGTAGTGGGAGTCCAATGTCACCATGTACTTCAATGTCACTTGGGCACACCCTTTGCAAGCCCATGGAAACGGGAAGCAGGAGGGGTGTGTGTGACTCAAACCCAGGCATCTGAACCTAATACATGACAAGCCTGCATGTGCCCAGCCACAATGCAGCGTATGCCCACAGGAACCACGGAAGCCAACAAATTGTCCCAAAAAAATTGGGAAAAATATAAAAATAAAAATAAAAATAAAAAAAAATCAAAAATGGCCATTAATGGGCCCGGGGGGGTTGGGGAGGCCACCCAGGAGGTCCGAGGACAAGGTGCACACCAAAACCCACCTGTGTGGATCCTGGGAAAAAAAAACACCTCCATGGGCTCATGGCCCACATGGCTACCCTATTGTGGGAGTATCACTGCTGTCGCTATTATCACCCTGTGCAGCTGCATCCGGAGGTGGTTGCACTATGGGAGGCAGCCCACGCAAGGCCCTACTCTGTTCCTCCATGGCTGCAAGCATGCGGGTGTGGTAGGTCTCGTTCTGGAGGATGAGGGTGCGGAGGTCCCCATGCAACAACTCACCGGATGCCCGGACCTCCGCCCTCGTTGCTTGCATCTCAGCTGAGAGCGTACGGGTGAGACGCTCCAGCTGCTGTTCTGTCCTTTGGTGTGTTGAAGCCTCAAGCTCAACAAGAGTCGTCCTGAGTTGATGTAGCTCCTGCCTCAGGGCTTCCCTGTGGCCCTGGGACTCTATGGAGATGGCCTCCTGCAGAGTCGCCAGTGCCGCCCGCCTGTCCCTGTTGGACGCCAACATGTCCTCCCTGTGTGACTGGCAGATGGAGTCGGTTGCCTGCTCTAGTCGCTCCATCAGCCTTTCAGGGGGGACAATGGAAGTGGCCACCCTATCCATGGCCTGAGCCATCATCTCGGATGATGCTGCCTGTTGGGTAGCCATACCGTAAATGGATTGCTCCCATGCGGTATTGCCAGGTGGCGTACGGCCACCACGTCGGCGGGCACCACACCTGTCTGGGGCAAGGCGGACTGCGCCTTGCTGTGCCGGCACTGCCTGAGGCTGCAGGACTGCATTCCCCCTCTGATCTGCTGGCCCAGGAACAGGATCAGATGTCGCGGAGTGTGACCCTGCATCCGTAACCACCAAAGGCCTAGCTGCCAACACTGACATCCCCATTGAGGGTACTGACCCTGGTGCAGGTGGGTGGGGCAGAACAGAATCCCTCCCTGGAACACTCACCTGCGACGGCACGTAGGTCTCATCATCCGAATCAACAGCTGAGTACAGCTCGGGGGAGGTGCAGCCAGAGACACCCCTTGAGAGCACGACCTGCAGCACTTGTGGGTTCTCACCCACCAGCACACCACGTCCCTCACTGGTGGATGGTCGGCCCTCGGACCCCTCCTGGCTCTGCACCATCTCCACAACCCCAGCAGTATCAGGTGCGTCTTCCCCTGCAAAGACATAATAACAAAGAAATGGAAACAGCCATTAGCACCATGGCACACAATGAGGGCTGAGAAGCAAGAGAACCAGTACTTGATTGACACATGTCCCACATGACTAAGACCCTCCCATGCATGCACCCTCACTGCATATGAAGGGCAGGCAAATGGCACACACTGATGACACAAAGATGGAAGAAGAACACATTTTCTGCATGCTGCCTGGCAGTGGCATCACACATTGGCCTGTGATTGCCAGGTGACACACACATGCCATCACACAGATGGCATGTACCATTGCTATTGAGTGAAGATGGAGAGGAGGGCAGCACTTATTCATTCAGTCCAGTTCCCGCATGCAATAGCTTTTCTAATTCAAACAGGTCTGATTTTTCACCTGGAGCTGCCAGTCCAATATGGTCCAATTGCACAGGGACATGTGTGAACATGTGATATCCAGGTAACAAAGTCACTCCACTTTACCATAGCCATGCCAGACATGTGACTAGAGGACTGAGGAATGCCTAGTATAAGTGGTGGAATGCAAACAATCTGTCTGAATGAACATAGAAAAATAAGCAACAATTTTGTGGCAAGGTGACACTTCAAGGGCAACATGGGTGCTGTTGGGCTAGATGTCTACTGTTGGCAGAAGGGATATTGCAATGGCCATATGCAGCTGCGCAGTATGTATTGCATGAAGCCATGGCTGACCCATACGACTCAGGCGCACACACTCTCACCTGGCACACAAACAGATGCCCTCACACACACACCATGCACATGGATGACACACACATGCATGTGCACTCACCGGACAATGCCTCGTAATCAGGCAGATCTCCCACGCCTTGGATCTGTTCCTCCATGACGTAGGTCCCAGCGACTGACTCATGTGGAGTGAGTTCCATGTCTAATACTGGAGACCCACCTCCAGTCACTAGAGTTGCGGCATGACTTGAGGCCAGCTTCTTCTTTGCCCTGCGCTTTAGGTCATTCCAGCGCTTATAGCAATCATTGGCTGTGCGCCTGACGATTCCAAGGGCACTTACGATGTCCGCAACGGTCTGCCAGTGTGCCTGGCGTTGTGCAGGTGTGGTCTTGGATCCTGCAACAATGACCATCTCGTTATCATGTCCGGACACATACTCGACAAGTGCATTCAGTTCGTCATCCGTGAAGCTGGGCTTCCTCGACGGGCCGGACTGTGTAGCCGTGTCTGGGGCATCAGCCTGTGCCGGACGAGCACTCTTCCTCTTCCGCTTGGAAGGTGGTGGTGATCCTGAGTGTCCTACGCTGCTCTGGACACTAGGGGCAGGAGCCCTGGTGGGCTCTGTATCAGGTGTGTGGGATTGCACACTCAGCATGGGAGTTGGTGCAGGCATTGGCTCAAGTGTAATGGTGTCAGGGGGAATGTCAGCAGGATGGACTAGGACCGACACTGTCCTGGCTGGGTGTGTGAGAGCTGGGGTGGATGGAGCCGCAGCTGCCCCTGCAGCCTCTCCGCCCTGCCTACTTGGGGCAGCAGATGACCTTGCTGCCCCAGATCCACGTGGCATGATGGCATCAACGTGCACCAGCGCACGTGTCGTAGCCCTGCTGACCTGGAAGTCAGCCATGGAGTCAGCCAGGTCTGGTGCCACAATGGGCTGGTCCAACAAGGGCTGAGCATGGATGGTGTCAGCCACATCAGCCTCAACGGGAGGGGGGGAGGGGGGGTTTATGGGTGCCCTTGACTGGTCCTCCACACGTGGGGGGACAGGCTCACCCTGCAAGTTACGACCACGTCCCCTACCGGATCCACCACGGCCACCACTTGTGGCTCTTCCACCTTTGCCACCCTTACGGAATCCTCGCCTCCCAGCCATGGCACTGATATTAATGTGCGTATGGGAGTGGCTGTAGACTATTGTCCTGGGCAATTGGGGGTCAGTGGGGTTGGGTACCAGATGGTAATTGTACCCTAGTGCTCTAGTAAGGCTGAATGTAACCCCTGGGGAAAGATGACGGGTCACGCAACGCACAGGAGGCCCAAAAAAGGGAGATGATGTGCACGCAACCCCTCCTAGACCATGTGTGCAGAAAGAAAAACCTGCACTACGCTGTGGCACCCAGTAACACAAGAATGAACGTATGCGTGTCACACGCAGCCTAGAATGACCTCTGAAGGGGTAGGCTACACACGGGGCAAGCACAGATGTTAGATACGTGCGTAACTCACCGTCTGCCAGGTAAAAGAGCGTGAAAAATGAGCGCGTTTGGTTGGCAACACCCCCACCAAAAGAAGATATGTACGCTGTCTGAGGAGACAGGACAACAGTAGAAGGGAACACTGTTTGAGGGAACAGGCCCAGGTAAACCAGTATAAGAGAAAAAAGAGAAAAAGCTGTCAGAGGTAACAGGGAGTACGAACTGGAAACGCCGTGAAGTAAATCACGTGTGAAACGACAAGAAGTACAGAATTCACCCACTCGCTCTCCACGAAAAGCACGTACAAGGAATTGGTGTTCTACACGTACCTTATATGCAGGCCCACACGTACAGCGTCACTTACGCGGTGTGTACGTGCTAGGCCCATTCCCACCAATTACACGCTTTGACACTTCTGCGTGTAGGTCCATTTTCACCAATTACACGCTTTGACACTTCTGCGTGTAGGTCCATTTTCACCAATTACACCCTTTGACACTTCTGCGTGTAGGTCCATTTTCACCAATTACACGCTTTGTAACTTCTGCGTGTAGGGCTATTTCCACCAATAACACGCTTTGAGACTCGGACGTGTCACGCAACTTATTCCTACGCGTGCACGTGACTTCATAGACGCGCATACGCTGGTGACGCGTTTACGCGCTAAGGGCCTTTCATCGATTTACACGCAGACGTGTGGGATTTTCACGTGCAAAATCACTCCGTATCAAGCTCTCCACGCGTACACACACGAAAGACCACGCTCCTGCCCAGGAGGCCAAATTACTGCCCCCCAGAGCCCTGAGCACGCTCCCACCTGCCATCTGCTGCTGCCTGACTGCCTGCTGCCCATGTGCCCTGCCATTTGCTGCCTGCACATCAGCCAGGGGTGCTGTTGCTGTGACCACCCCTGCTGGAACCAAAGGCTCCCGACTGCTTTTCCGTCGCCCCACAGCCCAGCCCCAGGACCCAGTTGCCCACCCACTCCTGCCTCTGGGGTTGCCATGTCGGGCACTACAACATCTGGCACCAGTGGCAACCCCCGGCCAAGGAGGCAGAGGGGCACCAGCTTCAGTGCCAGGGAAGTTGGTGTCCTGGTGGAGCATGTCCTGGGGCAGTATGATGCCCTCTTCGGAAGGTTGCGCGCCGACAAGGAAGGACGGACTCGGATCTGGATGGACATCGTGACTGCCATCAACGCGGAGGAGGTGGCAGTCCGCGACTACGAACGTGTCAGGAAGCGCTGGGAGGACTTCAGGTCCAGGACCCTCAACAAGGCCCGGCGCCTCATGATGGCAGCAGATGCTAAGGGGCGGGCGGGGCCACTTGTCGGAAGATCAGATGAGTGTCCTGGAACGCATATCCCCAGCGCTCCACATCCAGGTCCTTGAGAAGCAGACTCGTCTGGAGTCGAGCGGTAAGTGTACATGCATTCTGATTGTAAGCTGTGCATGTGGTGGTGTGCCAGGAGTGTGCAGGTTGAACATGTATTTTTATGTGGCCAAGTAGGGGGTGTGTACAGGGCTGTGAGGGTGACACATGCGAGGGGTCTCATGTGTGACACATGGATGGTGCTTGTGTGTGTGGCCTTGCATGGCACAGGATGTGGAGGTATGATTGTCAGGTGTGACATGGATGTCAATCGAGACACTGCGACAGTTGGCGGAGGTGTACACATGCATGCAGGTTTGGTGTTGTGTGTGCATGTGTAGTGTACTCCCTATGTTGCATGTGATGTGTGGATGACCTTTGGCTGCCCATGCTGTTGTATGTGAATGGATGGTGCTGGCTGTTGCATTATGGCTGTGGTATGGCTCATGTGTGCAAGTTGAAATGACATGTGTGTTGGGGATTGTGATGCCATGTGTGAGGTTTACCAATGCCACTCATGTATAACTGTCATGTGTGTATGAGTCCATTTTACAGTGCCCTGATGCCTGTGTTTTCTTTCTCCCTGTCTGCAGCGTCAACTGATGAAGAGGGCGGAGAAGGTGCTGTGGAGCACAGCGGCAGGGGTCGCACCACCAGCCGGAGACGCAAGGCCCGGATCCCCTCCCAAGTTGTGATCTCGTCGGGGAGTGAGGAGTCTGGTGCCACCTCCCAGGCCGCAGCTGGCGAGGGGAGGTCCAAGAGGCGGAGGTCGGAGTTGGACTCCTCGGCAGCAGAAGGGGCAGCTGGGACCCCACAGGGCCCAACAGGGGAAGATGGCACGGAGTCATCCAGGTTGGTGGGGGCCTGGTGGAGGGTGCCCCTGCACTGCTGGGGGGTGGGGGTGGTGGGAGACATGGGTGGGGGCCTGGTGGAGGCTGCCCCTGGTGGCGGGGGGGTGGGGGTGGTGGGAGACATGAGTGGGGGCCTGGTGGAGGCTGCCCCTGCACTGCTGGGGGGTGGGGGTGATAGGGGACATGGGTGGGGGCCTGGTGGAGGCTGCCCCTGCACTGCTGGGGGGTGGGGGTGATAGGGGACATGGGTGGGGGCCTGGTGGAGGCTGCCCCTGCACTGCTGGGGGGTGGGGGTGATAGGGGACATGGGTGGGGGCCTGGTGGAGGCTGCCCCTGGTGGCGGGGAAGTGGGGGTGATAGGGGACATTAGTGGGGGCCTGGTGGAGGCTGCCCCTGGTGGCTGGGGGGTGGGGGTGGTGGGAGACATGGGTGGGGGCCTGGTGGAGGCTGCCCCTGGTGGCGGGGGGGTGGGGGTGGTGGGAGACATGGGTGGGGGCCTGGTGGAGGCTGCCCCTGGTGGCGGGGGGGTGGGGGTGGTGGGAGACATGGGTGGGGGCCTGGTGGAGGCTGCCCCTGGTGGCGGGGGAGTGGGGGTGATAGGGGACATGAGTGGGGGCCTGGTGGAGGCTGCCCCTGCACTGCTGGGTGTTGGGGGTGGTGGGAGACATGGGGGGGGGGGCCTGGTGGAGGCTGCCCCTGGTGGCGGGGGCGTGGGGGTGGTGGGAGACATGGGTTGGGGCCTGGTGGAGGCTGCCCCTGGTGGCGGGGGGTGGGGGTGGTGGGAGACATGGGTGGGGGCCTGGTGGAGGCTGCCCCTGGTGGCGGGGGGGTAGGGGTGGTGGGAGACATGAATGGGGGCCTGGTGGAGGCTGCCCCTGCACTGCTGGGGGGTGGGGGTGATAGGGGACATGGGTGGGGGCCTGGTGGAGGCTGCCCCTGCACTGCTGGGGGGTGGGGGTGATAGGGGACATGGGTGGGGGCCTGGTGGAGGCTGCCCCTGCACTGCTGGGGGGTGGGGGTGATAGGGGACATGGGTGGGGGCCTGGTGGAGGCTGCCCCTGGTGGCGGGGAAGTGGGGGTGATAGGGGACATTAGTGGGGGCCTGGTGGAGGCTGCCCCTGGTGGCTGGGGGGTGGGGGTGGTGGGAGACATGGGTGGGGGCCTGGTGGAGACTGCCCCTGGTGGCGGGGGGGTGGGGGTGGTGGGAGACATGGGTGGGGGCCTGGTGGAGGCTGCCCCTGGTGGCGGGGGGGTGGGGGTGGTGGGAGACATCGGTGGGGGCCTGGTGGAGGCTGCCCCTGGTGGCGGGGGAGTGGGGGTGATAGGGGACATGAGTAGGGGCCTGGTGGAGGCTGCCCCTGCACTGCTGGGTGTTGGGGGTGGTGGGAGACATGGGGGGGGCCTGGTGGAGGCTGCCCCTGGTGGCGGGGGCGTGGGGGTGGTGGGAGACATGGGTGGGGGCCTGGTGGAGGCTGCCCCTGGTGGCGGGGGGTGGGGGTGGTGGGAGACATGGGGGGGGGGCCTGGTGGAGGCTGCCCCTGGTGGCGGGGGGGTGGGGGTGGTGGGAGACATGAGTGGGGGCCTGGTGGAGGCTGCCCCTGCACTGCTGGGGTGTGGGGGTGATAGGGGACATGAGTGGGGGCCTGGTGGAGGCTGCCCCTGCACTGCTGGGGGGTGGGGGTGGTGGGAGACATGGTTGGGGGCCTGGTGGAGGCTGCCCCTGGTGGCTGGGGGGTGGGGGTGGTGGGAGACATGAGTGGGGGCCTGGTGGAGGCTGCCCCTGCACTGCTGGGGGTGGGGGTGATAGGGGACATGGGTGGGGGCCTGGTGGAGGCTGCCCCTGCACTGCTGGGGGGTGGAGGTGGTGGGTGACATGGGTGGGGGCCTGGTGGAGGCTGCCCCTGGTGGCGGGGGGGTGGGGGTGGTGGGAGACATGGGTGGGGGCCTGGTGGAGGCTGCCCCTGGTGGCGGGGGAGTGGGGGTGATAGGGGACATGAGTGGGGGCCTGGTGGAGGCTGCCCCTGCACTGCTGGGTGTTGGGGGTGGTGGGAGACATGGGGGGGGGGGCCTGGTGGAGGCTGCCCCTGGTGGCGGGGGCGTGGGGGTGGTGGGAGACATGGGTGGGGGCCTGGTGGAGGCTGCCCCTGGTGGCGGGGGGTGGGGGTGGTGGGAGACATGGGTGGGGGCCTGGTGGAGGCTGCCCCTGGTGGCGGGGGGGTAGGGGTGGTGGGAGACATGAATGGGGGCCTGGTGGAGGCTGCCCCTGCACTGCTGGGGGGTGGGGGTGATAGGGGAGATGGGTGGGGGCCTGGTGGAGGCTGCCCCTGCACTGCTGGGGGGTGGGGGTGATAGGGGACATGGGTGGGGGCCTGGTGGAGGCTGCCCCTGCACTGCTGGGGGGTGGGGGTGATAGGGGACATGGGTGGGGGCCTGGTGGAGGCTGCCCCTGGTGGCGGGGAAGTGGGGGTGATAGGGGACATTAGTGGGGGCCTGGTGGAGGCTGCCCCTGGTGGCTGGGGGGTGGGGGTGGTGGGAGACATGGGTGGGGGCCTGGTGGAGGCTGCCCCTGGTGGCGGGGGGGTGGGGGTGGTGGGAGACATGGGTGGGGGCCTGGTGGAGGCTGCCCCTGGTGGCGGGGGGGTGGGGGTGGTGGGAGACATCGGTGGGGGCCTGGTGGAGGCTGCCCCTGGTGGCGGGGGAGTGGGGGTGATAGGGGACATGAGTAGGGGCCTGGTGGAGGCTGCCCCTGCACTGCTGGGTGTTGGGGGTGGTGGGAGACATGGGGGGGGCCTGGTGGAGGCTGCCCCTGGTGGCGGGGGCGTGGGGGTGGTGGGAGACATGGGTGGGGGCCTGGTGGAGGCTGCCCCTGGTGGCGGGGGGTGGGGGTGGTGGGAGACATGGGGGGGGGCCTGGTGGAGGCTGCCCCTGGTGGCGGGGGGGTGGGGGTGGTGGGAGACATGAGTGGGGGCCTGGTGGAGGCTGCCCCTGCACTGCTGGGGTGTGGGGGTGATAGGGGACATGAGTGGGGGCCTGGTGGAGGCTGCCCCTGCACTGCTGGGGGGTGGGGGTGGTGGGAGACATGGTTGGGGGCCTGGTGGAGGCTGCCCCTGGTGGCTGGGGGGTGGGGGTGGTGGGAGACATGAGTGGGGGCCTGGTGGAGGCTGCCCCTGCACTGCTGGGGGTGGGGGTGATAGGGGACATGGGTGGGGGCCTGGTGGAGGCTGCCCCTGCACTGCTGGGGGGTGGAGGTGGTGGGTGACATGGGTGGGGGCCTGGTGGAGGCTGCCCCTGGTGGCGGGGGAGTGGGGGTGATAGGGGACATGAGTGGGGGCCTTGTGGAGGCTGCCCCTGCACTGCTGGGGGGTGGGGGTGGTGGGAGACATGGGTGGGGGCCTGGTGGAGGCTGCCCCTGGTGGCTGGGGGGTGGGGGTGGTGGGAGACATGAGTGGGGGCCTGGTGGAGGCTGCCCCTGCACTGCTGGGGGGTGGGGGTGATAGGGGACACGGGTGGGGGCCTCGTGGAGGCTGCCCATGCACTGCTGGGGGGTGGGGGTGATAGGGGACATTAGTGGGGCCTGGTGGAGGCTGCCCCTGGTGGCTGGGGGGTGGGGGTGGTGGGAGACATGAGTGGGGGCCTGGTGGAGGCTGCCCCTGCACTGCTGGGGGGTGGGGGTGATAGGGGACATGGGTGGGGGCCTGGTGGAGGCTGCCCCTGCACTGCTGGGGGTTGGGGGTGATAGGGGACATTAGTGGGGGCCTGGTGGAGGCTGCCCCTGGTGGCTGGGGGTGGGGGTGGTGGGAGACATGAGTGGGGGCCTGGTGGAGGCTGCCCCTGCACTGCTGGGGGTGGGGGTGGTGGGAGACATGAGTGGGGGCCTGGTGGAGGCTGCCCCTGGTGGCTGGGGGGTGGGGGTGGTGGGAGACATGAGTGGGGGCCTGGTGGAGGCTGCCCCTGGTGGCTGGGGGGTGGGGGTGGTGGGAGACATGAGTGGGGGCCTGGTGGAGGCTGCCCCTGGTGGCTGGGGGGTGGGGGTGGTGGGAGACATGGGTGGGGGCCTGGTGGAGGCTGCCCCTGGTGGCGGGGGGGTGGGGGTGGTGGGAGACATGGGTGGGGGCCTGGTGGAGGCTGCCCCTGGTGGCGGGGGGGTGGGGGTGGTGGGAGACATGGGTGGGGGCCTGGTGGAGGCTGCCCCTGGTGGCGGGAGGGTGGGGGTGGTGGGAGACATGGGTGGGGGCCTGGTGGAGGCTGCCCCTGGTGGCGGGGGAGTGGGGGTGATAGGGGACATGAGTGGGGGCCTGGTGGAGGCTGCCCCTGCACTGCTGGGGGGTGGGGGTGGTGGGAGACATGGGTGGGGGCCTGGTGGAGGCTGCCCCTGGTGGCTGGGGGGTGGGGGTGGTGGGAGACATGAGTGGGGGCCTGGTGGAGGCTGCCCCTGCACTGCTGGGGGGTGGGGGTGATAGGGGACATGGGCTTACTTGCAGGGTTTGGTGAAGGTGCCGAGAATAGTTGATCCCACTATTCCAATGGGTCGAAGCACCTTTGCAGACCTTCTAGGACACTCTAGACACTCTCCCTTAGCCTATCATGGGGCACCAGCAGGCGTGAGCCAGCCTCAACTAAGGCACCCAAGGCTCCTGACCTGAGCCTGACCAGAGGCTGCCAGAGCCCAGGCACCAAATCTCTGCCTGGGTGCACGTCCCCAAACAAGCGCTGCCATTACGGCATTACCCTCTGTGAGTACCTCTGAAATATCAACATTCTAAATACTTATAACGCTACGATATACTTAAATGTTGGGTCAACACTCTCTAACGGCATGCTTGTGACATAATGTCATCCGTTATTAGCATAAACACTGCTCCCACGGTTTTTATCTCGTGCATTGATACATACAAGCCTTAGACTTACCTTCCATCTGTTAGTCGCATTGTGGATGTAGTTGATTTAGTTCTGTGTGCCCTACTACCCTGCTCACTGCTTCCTAAGCACTCCAGCATCATCCGCATTCAGGTGAAGTTCTGCTGTATTATTATTGCCGAATGTATCATTGACCACTCACTGTTTTCTAGGCACATTAGCATCATTTGCATTTAGGTGAAGTTCTGCCTTGCTATTATTGTCGAATGTATCATTGACCACTCACTGTTTACTAGGCACATTAGCATCATTTGCATTTAGGTGAAGTTCTGCTCTGCCACCATTCTGACTACTATTTACTGTTCTCTAGGCACGTTAGACCTATTCGCATTTAGATTAAATCTTTGCCCCAATACTTTTCCCGAATGTATCACTGTTGTCTTCTCACGGCCTCCACAATACTTAGTATTTTACATCACTCACACCCTTGCGATAGTTAGCACCCACTACCACTATCCTGGGTAGAAATTAGCATGTGCAACTATAGTTAGTCCGCACTAGACATTAATAGACTTACTGTCACGTCAGCTTAACACGCATCTCCCACGTACACCCCCAGCGAGCCTGCGGTAATCTTTAGCCTAAAATAGGATTAGCAAGCTTAACCCTAGATTGCTTAGCCCTTCAGTATGCAGGTGCTGCTAACCTTAATGATGTTCCCTTTCTGCATAATTCCAAATGCCACTCCATGCACCAAAGGGCACTATATCAAGATTAACGAAGGGCTAGGGAGATTGAGATGTCCACGCCACCATCCCATCCCATGCCATGCCCCACACCATTCCTCCCATCGCTACCCCCTTTTCCCCTACTAACGACACCTGAACCATATCCCAGCTCTACTACACTTACCTTACAGAATAAGCGGACCCCCTTGCCGATAGTTTCTTCTGCCCCCCCCAGACACGTCTAAGCGCAATGAGAGACTTGCCAGTAGACTACCATGCAGCAGGCATTCAGCAGTAGAACACACCCTCAAGCACACATGTTCAGATCGCACTAGATCTACCCATAATAATTCTAGGCGAAAAAATACAACGCACACAGTTGCACGAAATCACCTAGATACTATAATTCCCAGTTTACCATTGAAGGGCTCACTGACACCGCCTATTAAAGGAGCACTACTGAATGTCAGGTCACTTGTAGCACACGCATCAGAGATTGCCGACATTATCGTAAATAACAACATCGACTTCCTTGTTATGACAGAAACGTGGCTGCACGAGGCAGCAGGCCCCTCCATTGCCCTAGCCATCCCAGATAACTGCTCCATTCTCCGTGCAGACAGACACACGGCTCGCGGTGGAGGAGTAGCCAGTATCTTTAAAGACACTCTCAACAGAAGACTTGCCACCCCCACGGTGCTATCATCTTGTGAACTTCTCTCAGTCAAGTTCCAAACTTCTCCGAACAACACAATCACACTACACAGCATTTACAGGCCCCCGGGATCCTTCGAAGAAGACATCACAGCCTTAGCAGCTGAAAACACCAAGCTTATGGCGCAAATCATCATTCTAGGAGACTTTAACCTTGGTTATAATGACACTAGTGACTCACACGCCACCTCCCTAGCCTCTGCACTATCAGATCATGGCTACTCCCAAATTTGCTACAAACCCACCCACGAAAAGGGTAGGATTATTGATTGGGTAGCGGTCCTCAATTGCAACACCTCTCTATTAGACACTACTCCACTAATATGGTCAGACCACCATCTCATCACCTTTGAAGTGAACATCAATAAACATCACGCTGGAAATCCTCACCCACACCTGAAAACAAAACCAACCTTACCACCATCTCTGCCACTTACAAAAATAAAATAATCCATACCAAAAAAGAAACATACAATGACAGAATAGCCCAAGCCAGCTCCAGTACTAAAGAACTTTTCAATATCCTAAGAGAACTTGAGAACCCTAACCCTACGCCAGATACTTGCACTAAGGATAACGTTTGGTGTACTAGCATACAAAATGCCCTTTCCAACAAAATTAAGGGACTTCAGACCAAAATAGCTGACAAAAGATCCCAACTAACAGTCAACACTCCAGTACCTACCCACACCTCACATACTAACTCAGTCTTCATGTTTAAAAAAGTCACCATACCTGTAGTCCAAGAAATCATTGCGTCTCTAAAACCATCCAATTGTAAGGGTGATAGCTGCCCAGCCCAGATCACAAAGGATGCAGCTGGAGACCTAGCGCCATTCATTACGAAGCTCATAAACTCCTCCTACGCCAGCAACTCTGTCCCTAGTAACATGAAGCAGTCCTGGGTTTTACCGTTACTAAAAAAACAGACCCTTGACCCGGCTATCCCCACCAACTATAGACCAATTACGACAGTCCCCTTTTTACTGAAAATATTGGACAGAATTGCCTATTTGCAAACACAAGACTATCTTGAAACTCACAAATTACTCGGAACCCGTCAATCTGGCTTCAGACCTCAGCATGGCACAGAAACGGCCCTTGTTGATCTTAAGAGCCAGATCGATGAATTGAAAGATAATGGAAAGATGGAAATCTTACTCCTTCTGGACCTTTCAGCGGCTTTTGATCTGGTGGACCATGCCATACTCTGCGACCACTTATCATCAGCGGCTCATTTCTCCAGCTCTACAGTTTCCTGGATCCAATCTTTCCTTGCAAATAGAACAATGCGCGTATTCTCACCTTCGGCAGCTGCTGATCCCATTCCCATTACCTGCGGAGTCCCCCAAGGATCATGTGTCTCTCCCACTTTGTATAATATTTTTACAAAGCAACTATTTGACAAATTGGACCGTCTGGGTGTCACCTACACAAACTATGCAGATGACACCCAGAAACTCCTACCCCTATCAGGAACTTATGAAATAGATGTCGCACGGATTAACGAAGTCTACACCATCATTCAGGCATAGATGGCCACACATGGCCTCTGCCTGAATGATGATAAGACAGAGTTACTCCTAGTCGGCTCTCCTAACAACTTGTTCAAACTTAATCCTTGCTGTACAAGTATCCTCATCGATGGGAACAACATACCCGTAACCAAACATGTACATACTTTAGGCTTTTACCTTGATGCATAACCTAACCTAACCAAACAGATAAACATGACCTCATCTGCTACTGCCTACACTGGCAAACTGATTAGAGCGTGCAGACCTTTTCTCTCCCCCACCAGCTGCCTGACATTGGCGAGAGAGCTCATACAATCTAAATTGGATTATTGTAACAGTCTCTACCTTGGTGCCAATAAAGCCATTCTAAACATACTACAGATTATGCAAAGTAGCGTTAAACATTCCCAATAGAGAGCACATATCAGAAACTAGAAAGCAACACAAATGGCTCTCTATACATGATAAAATCGACCTAAAAACTATCTGCCTCACTCATAAAGCGCTTAACCACCAAGCCTCCCCCTATCTCACAGATGAGTTCACATAGAGTGCCCAACAGAACCACCAGATCATCCAATAGACCTTGTCTGGTGGTGCCCAGATTTAATCTAAAAAGAGCCGGTGGCAGGAGTTTCCCGGTATTAGCCGCCCAGCTATGGAACTCCCTTCCTCAGAATATTCAAATGATTCAAGATTTTAACAAATTCAGAAACCATGTTATCACTTGGCTACTCAACAAAATATAATCGCCATAGCTGTAAATACCAGTGACCTCTGATGGTCTGCACATTTTGCTTATATATGTTGCCCTGTACTTTTGCCTTGACCTTTTAACGCTCTGATTGTATAAAATGTATAATATGTATAATATGTATATTTCATACTGTTGTTATCTTACTGTGACTGCTCTTTGTAACTTTATTGTCCTAACAGCGCCCAATTACCTTTGGGTCAGGTGCGCTTTACAAATAAAATAAACAAACAAATAGGACAACCAGATACAGAGGGGTCTCACGGGACGACAGCAGGCTCAGAGTGCCAAACCTTCCAGCGGGTCCCCAGCGATTCCTTGCTTCGGCTTCTGTTGCAGGATTCAGTGTGAACTCGGGAGATCGACCTGGTAGTGGTGTTTTCAGCCTCCTCTTATCCAAAGTTCCTTTTGTGCCAAAATGGAGAGGACCCAATGGGAGATCTGCTCACAAACACTCACTCCATACGTGGACCAATCATGGACCACGGTGATCCCAGGCATTCAAGACACTCCAGACTCTCTGGCACCCAGGATGTGTATTGGGAACAGACATCCCAGCCCACATCCTGGAGGCACACACACAAGGCATGCAGAAGCCCGCAAAAGCATTGGGTTTCGCGGGAAAGTGCATGACCAAATAAGGACTGACCCGGGTCGACTCGACCTGGGAAAGGTGAAGGGGCAAGATGGCCAAAGGACAGGACAAAGAACCTTGTGGCATGGCCATTTTGGAGCCAGGCCACCTATTTGTGCCAAGCGCATTTAACACAGTTTAATATGGCAAGAAAGGGTTAAAAATACATGTAAACGATAGCTGCCACCAGTCCTGTCCCTGACACATCTGCACAGTTCATAAAAAGTCCAGCGAGAGTTTCTAGGGCCTTTGGAAAGACTAGAGACCCAAGGGTACTGTAAGGTAAATTACATTGTACACTTGTTACATGTTGCACAAAAGTTGCAACATGAGAAAAGGACGAAGAGAAACAAAGTCTCCCAGTACTGACTGTCTTCAGGGCATGTCAGTTTCCCCATAAAAAGTGAGCGAAAGCCCAGGGGAGTGCAGCTGAGGGCTGTGCTTCTCTGGCAAAGTTTAGTGACAGGTGTTTAAACAGCAGCAAAAAGTTTGGGGGTTGACACATGGAGGGAAAATTACATTCAAATATGAAATCTTTCCTAACACTCGCCCTTCCCAGACTAAGGACAGGGGGAAATAATCCACCCCTGGATGAGTTACTTGTTCAGGTCGGTTAAAGATTCTGGACAACCCATCAGCATTGCTATGTTGGACACCTGGCCTATGCTCAATAGTGAAGTCAAAGCCTTGCAGGCTTATGGACCACCTAAGCAACTTTGGATTCTCTCCCTTCATGTTCATTAGCCACTTTAAGGGCTTATGGTCAGTTTGCACAGTGAAGTGGGTCCCATAGAGGTAGGGCCTCAACTTTCTAAGGGCCCACACAACAGAGAAACATTCTTTCTCTACTATGGACCATCTGAGCTCTCTGTCCTTAAGCTGGCGACTAATGAAGCCAATAGGGTGTTCCTTACCCTTCTCATCTACTTGTGATAGTACAGCTCCTATCCCAGTGTTAGAGGCATCTGTCTGCACAATAAAAGGTCTTTGGTAATCAGGGGCCCTGAGAACAGGGGCCTGGCACAAGGAGTCTTTTAGGCCATTGAAGCCATCTCACACTCTTCAGACCAAGTTACCTTCTTGGGTTTCTTTTGAGTGGTGAGAGCAGTCAGAGGGGCAGCTATGGTACCATAGTCTGCCATGAAATTTCTGTAGTACCCAGTGAGTCCTAAGAAGGCTCTCACTTGGGTCTGTGTAGCGGGGGTAGGCCAGTCTTGTACTGCTCCACTTTACTGGGTAGAGGCTGTATCCTCCCTCCACCTACTTCAGGTCCAAGGTAGACCACTGATCTTTGTCCAATCTGGCACTTACTGGCCTTTATGGTCAAGTGGGCCTTGTGAAGAGCCTGTAACAAAATCCCAAGGTGTTTCACATGGTCTTCCCAGGTGGCACTGAAAACTGCTATATCATCCAGATATGCAAGACAGAATTCATCCAACCCATTCAACACATGATTCACAAGCCTCTGGAAAGTGGCAGGTGCATTCTTCAACTCAAAGGGCATTACCCTGAACTGGTAAAGACCTTCTGGAGTTGAGAAAGCTGTCTTCTCCTTGGCATGTTCTGCAAGGGCTATTTGCCAATAGCCTGCAGTGAGGTCAAACATGCTGAGGTACCTGGAGGCACCCAAGGTATCCACCAGCCCATCTGTTCTAGGCAAGGGGTGTGCATCTGTCTTGGTGACAGCATTCAGAGCCCTGTAATCCACACAGAACCTCAATTCAGAAGTACCTGCCTTTGGAAGCAACACCACAGGGCTGGACCAAGGACTACTGGAGGGTTCAATCACCCCAAGATCCAACATCTTGTTGACCTCTGTCTTAATGTAAGACCGTACTTTGTCTGACATCCTGTATCCCCTACTTTTGGTAGGTACGCTGTCTCCTGTGTCTGTTATGTTTGCACCAAGGTGTCAAACTAGGGGACTGTGAAAACAGGGGGGAAAATTGCCTAAGCAAACTTTTCACCTCAGCCTGCTGATCAGAAGTCAGGCGAGGGGCCACTCGGACACCTTCAAAGGAGCTATCTGAAGGACTGCTTTGAAAAAGGTCAGGGAGAGGTTCAGACTCCTCTTCCTCAACATCTGAAGCCAATAGCAGTGCTGCGATTTCAACTCTTGGGATGAAAGCCTTCAGCCTGTTTACATGGAACACTTTTGGCCTTCCAAGGTCCACTAAATAGTTGACCTCACCCAGTGACTCCACCACTGTGTAAGGGTCTGACCACTTGTCCTGTAAAGCTCTAGGCCTTATGGGATTCATGATCAGGACTTTCTGACCAGGGGTGAAGTTGATGAGGGAAGCTTTCTGGTCATACCAAAGTTTCACCAGAGCTTGTCCTGCCTTCAACTTGTCACTAGCCAGACCCATCAGGAGTACCATCCTTTTTCTGAGCCCTAACACATAGTCTACTACGTTGGTAGTGATAGGGGGAGTGGGCATCTCCCATCCCTCCTTGACTATGGCTAAGGGTCCCCGTACAGGGTGACCAAACAGAAGTTTGAAGGGGCTGAAGCCAACACCCTCTTGTGGTACCTACAGTAAGCATGGTAAAAGAAGATCCCATTCTCTTCCTTGAGGTTCTTCCAGAGCCCCAATCATACTTTTCAAGGTTCTGTTAAACCTTTCCACCAGACCATTGGTCTGGGGGTGGTATGCGGATGAAAACTTATAGGTGACCCCACATTCTTTCCACATAGCCTGCATATACTTAGATATAAAGTTGCTGCCTGTGTCAGACACAACTTCTTTAGAGAAGCCAACCCTAGTAAAGATGCCAAGTAAAGCTTTTGCCACTGACCTGGCAGTCACAGTTTTCAATGGGATAGCCTCAGGATATCTGGTGGCATGGTCGACCAGCACCAGGATAAACCTATTGCCTGAGGATGTCTGGGGGTCAAGGGGACCAACAATGTTCATCCCTACCCTTTCAAATGGTACTCCCACAACTGGGAGTGGTACCAATGGAGCTTGGATTGTTGGATTGTTGAACCACTCTTACCAGGAGGCACAACTCCTGCAGTGACTTTCTACTTACACCCCCATCTTGGGCCAGTAGAAATGCATGGATAACCTTTGCTTGGTCCTCGTAATGCCAAGGTGACCAGCAAGGGGCAGGGTCTTACAGCACGGGGAACCACCAGCCTCCTATGGTCTCCTTCTGTAGACTCTGTGGGCTCACTATAGAGGAGTCCATCTTCCCAATAAATCTGATGCTTCCCAAGAGGTTCACCCTCAAGCTGGGAGCATGCCTGTCTCCTTAGGCCTTCCAGAGATAGGCACTCACGTTGACCTTTACTGAATTCTTCCCTGTCAGGACCACCTTCTACTAATAAATCCTTTAGTTCAGGATGGTCATTGGGGTCAAACACTTCAGGCATCACCACCTCCTCGTCAGGTCCGGGTGATTGACCAACTACCTCCACCTCAGTGGTAGGTGAGTTTGGGGGAATATTCTCTTTCCCTCTTTTTGATTTTCTTACCCCTTTAGCCTTGGGTTTCCCCTTTGGCTGGAGGATGGTATTGTGCAGCGTCTTTCAGTTGTATCTCCCACAAGCCCTAAAGCTCTAAGATCATTTCCCAGTAAGACCTTTCCTGGGACACTCCTCTGTATGCTCACTGGAATCCTGACAGCTGTACCATTGATAGTAAGATTTACAGGTATTACTGGGAACATGAGCGGTGGGCCATCAGCCAGCTTAGTGGGCATCAGAGTAGCTCTGGCAACTTCCTCTGGGTGTACCAAGGTAGAATCCACTACAGTTAGACTGCACCTACTATCCCTAAGAGCTGGAGTATCTACCCCATGGATCAGCACACTGTCTTTAAACTAGTGCTTGGTGTTATCTGGAATCCTAGCATAAGCCTCTGAGACTTTAGGCTCCCAGGAACCCAGGGAAACTAAAACTACCTCAGCTTCTATCCCACTGGGGAAGGAGTCTGAGGAGAAGGATGCTCCCGTAATCTCTTCTTCCTCGTAGGAGGAGAAGGCCAGATTAGCAGAGTGGACCCCCAAGGTTTTGACCTTACATCTGGGATCCCGCTTCCCGTGGTCAGTTGCTTCACAAGCAAAACAAGATCCATTGGGTCTGTTTACATTTGGAGGTTTACTATAACCAGAGTTCTATTTTGGAGGGTGACCTCCACTACCCAGTGAGTTCTCTTGTGTCTTACCCTTATTTTTCTTTTTGTGGCCCTTGTGGGAGAAAGATTTATCAGTTTCCCCACCCTTCTTATCTTTGGACTTTTTCCCTTCCTCCTGCTTACCAGGATGAGTCTTGTCCTTATGGGACACTCTATGTGACACCCACAAATCTGCTGCAATGGCAAGCTTCGTAGGATCTATCTCCTTTGAATCTGCCAAATGCTGCTGAAGCTCAGGAGAAGAAGATGCAAAAATATGTTCCAGCATGACAAGACTTATCATACCTTCAAAGGTAGAAACCTTATAACCTTCAACCCAGCCAGTCAAGTTTTTTAAGGATTCAGTTACATAATATACCCAAGTACCACCTTTTTTTTTCTTGTACACTCTGAACCTTTTTAAGTATTGGGCAGGAGTCTTTCCAAACTTTAAAATCAGAGTTTGCTTCAACATTGCAATATCTGTTCTCTCAGCTTTTGACATTTCCATAATGGCACTGCAGCCAGAATGGGGCAGTCTGCTAAGTAACCAGGCAATTTTATCAGCATTGTCAACTTGTTGAACTTCACATGCATACGCAAATGAATTCAGACCGCCCATAATGTAATTCTTTTCCTCATACACACTGAGCAGATCTTTTGGAAACCTTGGATGAGAGGAGGCCCCAGACCCATGTCCAGGACCCTTGGATCCATTGGCAACTTGAGGCTTGGCCAGTTCCAACTGGTGACCCCTGTCTTTATGTTTTTCTGCCTGCTCTATTTTTAGTTTGGCCATATTGAACTCAAGCTCCTTCTGCCTAAACAGCAGTTCTTATTTCTTGAATTCAAGTATGGCCTCCCCATCAACACTGGCAGAGGAAATATTAGACATCACATCCTTCATGTCCTCATGGTTGCTGTGAACTAGTGCAGCGGCAGAACTATCAGTTCTACCAGTGAGAGCAGCCCCACCTCCTTCTGCACTGTCCTCAGAAGCTATAGCCCTAAGCTGAGCTTCTTGCCAGTCCATGATTCTTTGGATCATTTCCACTTTTGTGCCCTGAGAGGAGACACCTCTCTCAGCACACATCTTTTTCAATGTTTCGGATTTAGAAGCACTTAAAGTTAACAAGTTACTTGTTTCCATACTGTTAGATATGACTATGGCCTTTAAAGAGTTATACTACAACAATTCACTATGTGTCCTGTTAGAAATAACTTGAAATGCCTTCACTAGTATGCAACACTGGATACCTTCAGTCCTATCCCACCGCTTTACACCAATTTGTTAAGAAGGATTTCTGATCTCTGACCTGGAGGGGCAGAGGTTCAGAAGGCCAGCCTAGTTTATTGGAACAGGATAACCTCTGGACAAGCAAGACCAATCAGGGTAGCTATGGCAGGCGGTCAAGACTAAGTCTCAAGAGGGGTGAGGGTGACTGAAAGACCTCAATGAGCACACAAAGCAAGGATACTTACAAACTACTCCAGACAGGTGTTATATTACATGGCCACAGTAGTGGCCATGTAGTTATGGTTAAGTTGCTGTTTCCATAGGAAGAGCAGTTTTTGGGCGGCTTATAACTTCGCTCCCCGTGAACGAATCCTCACCAAACTTTGCAAAAAAAAGTATATGGCCCACTCTGAATTTTTTCGCAAAGTTTGGTGAGGTTTGGTCCAGGGGGGGGCAAAGTTATAGTTGGTCCAGGGGGGTCCCAAAACTTTTTTTTTTCCCAGACATAATGGGAAAAAACTTTGCTCATGCCTGTAGCCCAAATCGCTGTACGGATTCACATCAAATTTGCAGCAGGAGCGGCGGCTTGGTCCCGAAAGCGTGCTTTTTTTATTTGGTGTAAATCTGCCCAGTAGTTTTTTTTTAAAAAGACAAAAATGTAAGTGAAAAAATTTAGTGATACCTGTGTCCGATTTGCGGACACACTTCCCTGTTCGCTCCGCGGACAGGATGGGGATTGGGCAAGCGACTTGCGTGATGTCCGCGGACATCTGACGTGCTCTCCCATTGGCTGTAGTAAAGCGTGCAGTGCGTCTTATTTTCAGCGACGCCCGCCATCTTAGTTTATTTTTCTTACATTGGCATCTGTTGCAAGCTCTGCAGAGACTTCAGACTTCATAAGTGATTATCACAACGGAACAAGCGAAAATTCCAATGCGATCAGATCAGAGGACAGCGGGGCCTCCAATGGGGCTGTGTGAGGCTCATGTGGATTACACTTCCTGAACGTCCCAGGCTGCTGCAGACTTGCAGGAGACACACCATTGGTACACAGTGGCCTGCGGACGACCGAGGAGCAGATATCCCGTTCCCCCCACCCCTGCTCATTACCCGTGTCTCCCTCCTGTACCTCCTCACCCCAGCTCATGCCCGTGTCTCCCTCGTGTTCCCCCCACCCCCCACTCATTACCCGTGTCTCTTTCTCTCGTTTCCCCCACCCCACACTCATGCCACGTGTCTCCCTCTTGTTGCCCCTCATGCCCCGTGTCTCCCTTGTGTTCCCCCCACCCCCTGCTCATGCCCCGTGTCTCCCTCGTGTTCCCCCACCCCCCGCTCATGCCCCGTGTCTCCCTCGTGTTCCCCCCACACCCCGCTCATGCCCCGTGTCTCCCTCGTGTTTCCCCCACCACCCGCTCATGCCCCGTGTCTCCCTGCTGTTGCCCCATCCCCGCTCATGCCCCATGTCTCTCTCCTGTTGCCCCCCACCCCCCGGTCATGCCCCGTGTCTCCCTGCTGTTGCCCTCCACCCCATGGTCATGCCCCGTGTCTCCCTGCTGTTGCCCCCCACCCCCTGCTCATGCCCTGTGTCTCCCTCCTGTTACCCCCCACCCCCCTCTCATGCCCTGTGTCTCCCTCGTGTTCCCCCCACCCCCCGCTCATGCCCTGTGTCTCCCTGCTGTTGCCCTCCACCCCCCGCTCATGCCCCGTGTCTCTCTCCTGTTACCCCCCCACCCCCCTCTCATGCCTTGTGTCTCTCTCCTGTTGCCCCCCACCCCCCTCTCATGCCCGTGTCTCCCTCGTGTTCCCCCCACCCCCCGCTCCTGCCCCGTGTCTCCCTGCTGTTGCCCCCACCCCCCGCTCATGCCCCGTGTCTCCCTCGTGTTCCCCCACCCCCGCTCATGCCCCGTGTCTCCCTGCTGTTGCCTCCCACCCCGGTCATGCCCCGTGTCTCCCTGCTGTTGCCCCCCACCCCCCGCTCATGCCTCGTGTCTCTCTCCTGTTACCCCCACACCCCTCTCATGACCTGTGTCTCTCTCCTGTTACCCCCCACCCCCCTCTCATGCCCTGTGTCTCTCTCCTGTTGCCCCCCACCCCCCGGTCCTGCCCCGTGTCTCCCTTCTGTTGCCCCCACCCCCGGTCATGCAATGTGTATCCCTGCTGTTGCCCCGCTCATGCCCCGTGTCTCTCTCCGTTACCCCCACCCCCGCTCATGCCCTGTGTCTCCCTCGTGTTCCCCCACCCCCTGCTCATGCCCCGTGTCTCCCTGCTGTTATCCCAAACCCTCCACTCATGCCCTGTGTCTCCCTGGTGTTGCCCCTACCCCCCACTCATGCCCCCTGCTCATGCCCCGTGTCTCCCTTCTGTTGACCCCCACCCCCGGTCATGAATTGTGTCTCCCTGCTGTTGCCCCGCTCATGCCCGTGTCTCTCTCCGTTACCCCCCACCCCCCTCTCATGCCCTGTGTCTCCCTCATGTTCCCCCACCCCCTGCTCATGCCCCGTGTCTCCCTGCTGTTATCCCAAACCCTCCGCTCATGTCCTGTGTCTCCCTGCTGTTACCCCCACCCCCCTCATGCCCCGTGCCTCCCTCGTGTTCCCCCCACCCCCCGGCTCATGCCCTGTGTCTCCCTGCTGTTGCCCCCCACCCGCCGCTCATGCCCCGTGTCTCCCTCCTCTCATGCCCAGTGTCTCTCTCCTGTTGACCCCCACCCCCCGGTCATGCCCCGTGTCTCCCTGCTGTTGCCCTCCACCCCCCGGTCATACCCCGCGTCTCCCTGCTGTTGCCCCCCACCCCCTGCTCATGCCCCGTGTCTCCCTCCTGTTACCCCCCACCCCCTCTTATGCCCCATGTCTCCCTCTTGTTCCCCCCACCCCCTGTTCATGCCCTGTGTCTCCCTGCTGTTGCCCCCCAGCCCCGGTCATGCCCCATGTCTCCCTGCTTTTGCCTCCCACCCCTGCTCATGCCCCGTGTCTCTCTCCTGTTATCCCCCATCCCCCTCTCATGCCCTTTGTCTCTCTCCTGTTGCCCCCCAGCCCCCTCTCATGCCCCGTGTCTCCCTCGTGTCCCCCCACCCCCCTCTCATGCCCTGTGTCTCTCTCCTGTTGCCCCCCACCCCTCGGTCCTGCCCTGTGTCTCCCTTGTGTTCCCCCACCCCCCACTCATGCCCCGTGTCTCCGTGCTGTTGCCCCCCACCCCCTGCTCATGCCCCGTGTCTCCCTTGTGTTCCCCCACCCCCTGCTCATGCCCCGTGTCTCCTTGCTGTTGCCTCCCACCCCCGGTCATGCCCCGTGTCTCCCTGCTGTTGCCCTCCACCCCCCGGTCATACCCTGTGTCTCCCTGCTGTTGCCCCCCACCCCCTGCTCATGCCCTGTGTCTCCCTCCTGTAACCGCCCACCCCCCTCTCATGCCCCGTGTCTCCCTCTTGTTCCCCCCACCCCCTGCTCATGCCCTGTGTCTCCCTGCTGTTGCCCCCCACCCCCGGTCATGCCCAGTGTCTCCCTGCTTTTGCCCCCCACCCCCGCTCATGCCCCGTGTCTCTCTCCTGTTATCCCCCACCCCCTGTCATGCCCTGTGTCTCTCTCCTGTTGCCCCCCACCCCTCTCTCATGCCCCGTGTCTCCCTCGTGTTCCCCGCACCCCCCGCTGATGCCCCGAGTCTCCCTCGTGTTCCCCCACCCCCTGCTTATGCCCCGTTTCTCCCTGCTGTTGCCTCCCACCCCGGTCATGCCCCGTGTCTCCCTGTTGTTGCCCCCCACCCCCTGCTCATGCCCCGTGTCTCTCTCCTGTTACCCCCACCCCCCTCTCATGCCCTGTATCTCTCTCCTGTTACCCCCACCCCCCTCTCATTCCCTGTGTCTCTCTCCTGTTGCCCCCCACCCTCCGCTCATGCACTGTGTCTCCCTGCTGTTGCCCCCCACCCCCCGCTAATGCCCCGTGTCTCTCTCTCTGTTACCCCCACCCCCCTCTCATGCCCTGTGTCTCCCTCGTGTTCCCCCCACGCCCTGCTCATGCCCCGTGTCTCCCTGCTGTTACCCCCCACCCTCCGCTCATGCCCCGTGTCTCCCTGCTGTTGCCGCCACCGCCCGCTCATGCCCCCTGCTCATGCCCCGTTTCTCTCTCCTGTTACCCCCACCCCCTCTCATGCCCCGTGTCTCCCTGCTGTTGCCCCCCACCCCCCACTCATGCCCCGAGTCTCCCTCCTGTTGCCCCCCACCCCCCGCTCATGCCCTGTGTCTCTCTCCTGTTACCCCCACCCCCCGCTCATGCCCCGTGTTTCCCTCGTGTTCCCCCCACCCTCTGCTCATGCCCCGTGTCTCCCTCCTGTTGCCCCCACCCCCGCTCATGCTCTGTGTCTCCCTGCTCTTGCCCCCCACGCCCCGCTCATGCCCCGTGTTTCCCTCGTGTTCCCCCCACCCTCTGCTCATGCCCCGTGTCTCCCTCCTGTTGCCCCCACCCCCGCTCATGCCCCGTGTCTCTCTCCTGTTACCCCCACCCACCGCTCATGCCCCGTGTTTCTCTTGTTGCCCCCCGCTCATGCTCTGTGTCTCCCTGCTCTTGCCCCCCACGCCCCGCTCATGCCCCGTGTCTCCCTCGTGTTACCCCAACCCCCTGCTCATGCCCTGTGTCTCCCTCTTGTTCCCCCCACCCCCCGCTCATGCCCCGTGTCTCTCTCCGTTACCCCCCACCCCCCTCTCATGCCCTGTGTCTCCCTCGTGTTCCCCCACCCCCTGCTCCTGCCCCATGTCTCCCTGCTGTTACCCCAAACCCTCCGCTCATGCCCTGTGTCTCCCTGCTGTTGCCCCCACCCCCCGCTCATGCCCCGTGCCTCTCTCCTGTTACCCCACCCCCCTCTCATGCCCCGTGCCTCCCTCGTGTTCCCCCCACGCCCCGGCTCATGCCCCGTGTCTCCCTGCTGTTGCCCCCCACCCCCCGCTCATGCCCCGTGTCTCCCTCCTCTCATGCCCAGTGTCTCTCTCCTGTTGCCCCCCACCCCCCGGTAATGCCCCGTGTCTCCCTGCTGTTGCCCTCCACCCCCGGTCATTCCCTGTGTCTCCCTGCTGTTGGCCCCCACCCCCGGTCATGCCCTGTGTCTCCCTGCTTTTGCCCCCCACCCCTGCTCATGCCCCGTGTCTCTCTCCTGTTATCCCCCATCCCCCTCTCATTCCCTGTGTCCTCTCCTGTTGCCCCCCACCCCCCTCTCATGCCCCGTGTCTCCCTCGTGTTCCCCCCACCCCATGCTCTTGCCCCATGTCTCCCTGCTGTTGCCTCCCATCCCCGGTCATGCCCCGTGTCTCCCTGCTGTTGCCCCCCACGCCCCGCTCATGCCCCGTGTCTCCCTCCTCTCATGCCCAGTGTCTCTCTCCTGTTGCCCTCCACCCCCCGCTCATGCCCCGTGTCTCCGTGCTGTTGCCCCCCACCCCCCACTCATGCCCCGTGTCTCCCTCGTGTTCCCC
Organism: Ambystoma mexicanum; assembly: GCF_040938575.1. Classification (NCBI taxonomy): domain Eukaryota; kingdom Metazoa; phylum Chordata; class Amphibia; order Caudata; family Ambystomatidae; genus Ambystoma; species Ambystoma mexicanum. The sequence goes on along the minus strand of NC_090936.1, from coordinate 848,915,908 downwards.
CACCCCCTGCTCTTGCCCCGTGTCTCCCTGCTGTTGCCTCCCACCCCCGGTCATGCCCCGTGTCTCCCTGCTGTTGCCCCCACCCCCCGCTCATGCCCCGTGTCTCCCTCCTCTCATGCCCAGTGTGTCTCTCCTGTTGCCCTCCACCCCCCGGTCATGCCCCGTGTCTCCCTGCTGTTGCCCTCCACCCCCCGGTCATACCCTGTGTCTCCCTCCTGTTACCCCCCACCCCCTCTCATGCCCCGTGTCTCCCTCTTGTTCCCCCACCACCTGCTCATGCCCTGTGTCTCCCTGCTGTTGCCCCCCACCCCCGGTCATGCCCCGTGTCTCCCTACTTTTGCCCCCCACCCCCGCTCATGCCCCGTGTCTCTCTTCTGTTATCCCCCACCCCCCTCTCATGCCCTGTGTATCTCTTCTGTTGCCCCCCACCCCCCTCTCATGCCCCGTGTCTCCCTCGTGCTCCCCGCACCCCCGCTCATGCCCCGTGTCTCCCTGCTGTTGCCCCCACCCCACGCTCATGCCCCGTGTCTCCCTCGTGTTCCCCCACCCCCTGCTTATGCCCCGTGTCTCCCTGCTGTTGCCCCCACCCCACGCTCATGCCCCGTGTCTCCCTCGTGTTCCCCCACTCCCTGCTTATGCCCCGTGTCTCCCTGCTGTTGCCTCCCACCCCGGTCATGCCCCTTGTCTCCCTGTTGTTGCCCCCACCCCCTGCTCATGCCCCGTGTCTCTCTCCTGTTAACCCCACCCCCCTCTCATGCCCTGTGTCTCTCTCCTGTTACCCCCCACCCCCTCTCATGCCCTGTGTCTCTCTCCTGTTGCCCCCCACCTCCCGGTCATGCCCCGTGTCTCCCTTCTGTTGCCCCCAGTCATGCACTGTGTCTCCCTGCAGTTGCCCCAACACCCCCAGCTCATGCCCCGTGTCTCTCTCTGTTACCCCCACCCCCTCTAATGCCCCATGTCTCCCTCGTGTTCCCCCCACCCCCTGCTCATGCCCAGTGTCTCCCTGCTGTTACCCCCCACCCTCCGCTCATGCCCCGTGTCTCCCTGCTGTTGCCCCCACCACCCGCTCATGCCCCCTGCTCATGCCCCGTTTCTCTCTCCTGTTACCCCCACCACCTCTCATGCCCCGTGTCTCCCTCGTGTTCCCCCCACCCCCCGCTCATGCCCCTTGTCTCCCTGCTGTTGCCCACCACCCCCCGCTCATGCCCCGTGTCTCCCTCCTGTTGCCCCCCACCCCCTGCTCATGCCCTGTGTCTCCCTCGTGTTCCCACCACCCCCCGCTCATGCTCCGTGTCTCCCTGCTCTTGCCCCCCACCCCCGCTCATGCCCCGTGTCGCTCTCCTGTTACCCCCACCCCCGCTCATGCCCCGTGTCTCTCTTGTTGCCCCCCACCCCCGCTCATGCCCCGTGTCTCCCTCGTGTTCCCCCAACCCCCGCTCATGCCCTGTGTCTCCCTCTTGTTCCCCCCACCTCCCGCTCATGCCGCGTGTCTCCTTGCTGTTGCCCCCACCCCTGCTCATGCCCCGTGTCTCTCTCCTGTTACCCCCACCCCCGCTCATGCCCCGTGTCTCTCTCCTGTTACCCCCCACCTCCCTCTCATGCCCCATATCTCTCTCCTGTTGCCCCCCACCCCTGGTCATGCCCCGTGTCTCCCTGCTGTTGCCCCCCACCCCCTGCTCATGCCCCGTGTCTCTCTCCTGTTACCCCCAACCCCCTCTCATGCCCTGTGTCTCTCTCCTGTTACCCCCCACCCCCCTCTCATGCCCCGTGTCTCTCTCCTGTTGCCCCCCACCCCCCGGTCATGCCCTGTGTCTCCCTTCTGTTGCCCCCCACCACTCGGTCATGCACTGTGTCTCCCTGCTGTTGCCCCCCACCCCCTGCTAATGCCCCGTGTCTCCCTGCTGTTACCCCCACCCTCCGCTCATGCCCCGTGTCTCCCTGCTGTTGCTCCCCACCCCCCGCTCATGCCCATTGTGTCTCTCTCCTGTTACCCCCCACCCCCTGCTCATGCCACGTGTCTCCCTCGTGTTCCCCCCACCCCCTGCTCATGCCCCGTGTCTCCCTGCCATTGCCCCCCACCCCCTGCTCATGCCCCGTGTCTCCCTCATGTTGCCCCCACCCCTGCTCATGCCCCGTGTCTCTCTCCTGTTACCCCCCACCCCCGCTCATGCACTGTGTCTCCCCGCTGTTGCCCCCACCATCCCGCTCATGCCCCGTGTATCCCTGCTGTTGCCCCCCACCCCCTGCTTATGCCCCTTGTCTCTCTCCTGTTACCCCCACGCCCTGCTCATGCCCCATGTCTCCCTCGTGTTCCCCCCCACCCCAGCTCATGCCATGTGTCTCCCTGCTATTGCCCTCCACCCCCGCTCATGCCCTGTGTCTCTTTCCTGTTGCCCCCCTCCCCGGTCATGCCCCATGTCTCCCTGCTGTTGCCCCCCACCCCCGCTCATGCCCCGTGTCTCCTTGCTGTTGCCCCCCACCCCCCGCTCATGCCCTGTGTCTCTCTCCTGTTACCCCCACCCCCCGCTCATGCCCCGTGTCTCTCTCCTGTTACCTCCCACCCCCCTCTCATGCCCCATATCTCTCTCCTGTTGCCCCGCACCCCTGTTCATGCCCCGTGTCTCCCTGCTGTTGCCCCCCACCCCCTGCTCATGCCCCGTGTCTCTCTCCTGTTACCCCCACCCCCCTGTCATTCCCCGTGTCTCTATCCTGTTACCCCACACCCCCCTCTCATGCCCTGTGTCTCTCTTCTGTTGCCCCCCATCCCCCGGTCATGCCCTGTGTCTCCCTTCTGTTGCCCCCCACCACTCGGTCATGCACTGTGTCTCCCTGCTGTTGCCCCCACCCCCTGCTCATGCCCTGTGTCTCTCTCCTCTTACCCCCACCCACTTCTCATGCCCGGTGTCTCCCTCGTGTTCCCCCACCCTCTGCTCATACCCCGTGTCTCCCTGCTGTTACCCCCCACCCTCCGCTCATGCCCCGTGTCTCCCTGCTGTTGCTCCCCACCCCCGCCCCGTGTCTCTCTCCTGTTACCTTCCACCCCCTGCTCATGCCACATGTCTCCCTCCTGTTCCCCCCACCCCCTGCTCATGCCCCGTGTCTCCCTGCCATTGCCCCCCACCCCCTGCTCATGCCCCGTGTCTCCCTCCTGTTACCCCCCACCCCTGCTCATACCCCGTGTCTATCTCCTGTTACCCCCCACCCCCGCTCATGCACCGTGTCTCCCTGCTGTTGCCTCCCACCATCCCGCTCATGCCCCGTGTATCCCTGTTGTTGCCCCCCACCCGCCGCTCATGCCGTGTCTCTCTCCTGTTACCCCCATGCCCCGCTCATGCCCAATGTCTCCCTTGTGTTCCCCCCCACCCCCTGCTCATGCCCCATGTCTCCCTGCTGTTGCCCTCCACCCTCTCTCATGCCCTGTGTCTCTTTCCTGTTGTCCCCCACCCCCGGTCATGCCCCATGTCTCCCTGCTGTTGCCTCCCACCCCCCGCTCATGCCCTGTGTCTCTCTCCTGTTGCCCCCCACCCCCCGCTCATGCCCCGTGTCTCCCTGCTGTTGCCCCCACCCCCCGCTTATGCCCCCTGTCTCTCTCCTGTTACCCCCCACCCCCAGCTCATGCCCCATGTCTCTCTCCTGTTACCCCCACCCCCCTCTCATGCCCCGTGTCTCTCTCCTGTTGCCCCACACCCCCTGGTCATTCCCTGTGTCACCCTGCTGTTGCCCCCCACCCCCCGCTCATGCCCTGTCTGTCTCCTGTTACCCCCACCCCCCTCTCATGCCCTGTGTCTCTCTCCTTTTGCCCCCATCGCCCGGTCATGCCCCGTGTCTCCCTGCTGTTGCCCCCCACCCCCTGCTCATGCCCCGTGTCCCTCTCCTGTTGCCCCCACCCCCTGGTCATGCCCCGTGTTTCCCCGCTGTTGCCCCCCACCCCCCGTTCATGCCCCGTGTCTCTCTACTGTTCCCCCCACCCCCCGGTCATGCCCCGTGTCTCCCTGCTGTTGGCCCTCACCCCCGGCTCATGCCCCATGACTCCCTGCTGTTGCCCCCCACCCCCTGGTCATGCCCCGTGTCTCTCCTGTTACTCCCCCACCCCCTGCTCATGCCCCGTGTCTCTCTCCTGTTGCCCCCACCCCCGCTCATGCCCTGTGTCTCTCTCCTGTTTCCCCCACTCCCGCTCATGCCCCGTGTCTCTCTCCTGTTACCCCCACCGCCCTCTCATGCCCAGTGTCTCCCTGCTGTTGCCCCCCACCCTCCGCTCATGCCCCTTGTCTCCCTGCTGTTGCCCCTCACCCCAGGCTCATGACCCGTGTCTCTCTCCTGTTGCCCCCCACCCCCCGCTCATGCCCCGTGTCTCTCTCCTGTTGCCCCCACCCCCGCTCATGCCCTGTGTCTCTCTCCTGTTACCCCCACCCCCTCTCATGCCCCATGTCTCTCTCCTGTTGCCCGCCACCCCCCGGTCATGCCCTGTGTCTCCCTGCTGTTGCCCCTCTCCCCCCGTTCATGCCCCGTGTCTCCCTGCTGTTGCCCCCAACCCCCCGCTCATGCCCCGTGTCTCTCCTGTTACCCCCACCCCCTGCTCATGCCCCATGTCTCTCTCCTGTTGCCCCCACCCCCTGTTCATGCCCGTGTCTCTCTCCTGTTGCCGCCACCCCCACTCATGCCCCATGTGTCTCTCCTGCTACCCCCCACACCCCTCTCATGCCCCGTGTCTCCCTGCTGTTGCCCCCACCCTCCACTCATGCCCCTTGTCTCCCTGCTGTTGTCCCCCACCCCCAGCTCATGCCCCGGGTCTCTCTCCTGTTACCCTCACCCCCCTCTCATGCCCCGTGTGTCTCTCCTGTTGCCCCCCACCCCCTGGTCATGCCCCGTGTCTCCCTGCTGTTGCCCCCCACCCCCCGCTCATGCCCTGTGTCTCTCTCCTGTTACCCCCACCCCCCTCTCATGCCCCATGTCTCCCTCGTGTTCCCCCCAACCCATGCTCGTGCCCCGCTTCTCCCTGCTGTTGCCCCCCAACCCCCTCACATGCCCCGTGTCTCTCTCCTGTTACCCCACCCCCCTCTCATGCCCCGTGTCTCCCTGCTGTTGCCCCCCACCCACCGCTCATGCCCCGTTTCTCTCTCCTGTTACCCCCACTCCCCTCTCATGCCCTGTGTCTTCCTCGTGTTCCCCCCACCCCCCACTCATGCCCCGTGTCTCCCTGCTGTTGCCCCCATCCCCCTCTCATGCCCCGTGTCTCTCTCCTGTTACCCCCCACTCCCCTCTCATGCCCCGTGTCTCTCTCCTGTTCCCCCCACCCCCTGCTCATGCCTCGTGTCTCCCCTGTTCCTCCCCACCCCCCGCTCATGCTCTGTGTCTCCCTGCTGTGCCCCCCACCCCCCTCTCATGCCCCGTGTCTCTCTCCTGTTACCCCCACCCACCTCTCATGCCATGTGTCTCTCTCCTGTTACCCCCACCCCCCTCTCAAGCCCTGTGTCTCTCTCCTGTTGCCCCCCACCCCCCGGTCATGCCCCGTGTCGCCCTGCTGTTGCCTCCCACCCCCGGTCATGCCTCGTGTCTCTTCACTGTTACCATCCACCCCCGCTCATGCCTTGTGTCTCCCTGCTGTTGCCCCCCACCCCCACTCATGCCCCATGTCTCCCTGCTGTTGCCCCCCTCCCCCCGCTCATGCCCCATGTCTCTCTCCTGTTACCCCCCACCCCCCTCTCATGCCCCGTGTCTCTCTCCTGTTTCCCCCCAACCCCCCGGTCATGCCCCGTGTCTCTCTGCTGTTGCCCCCCACCCCCCTCTCATGCCCTGTGTCTCTCTCCTGTTGCCCCCCACCCCCCGCTTATGCCCCGTGTCTCTCTCCTGTTACCCCCCCACCCCCATCTCATGCCCCGTGTCTCTCTCCTGTTACCCCCTCCTCCCGCTCATGCCCCGTGTCTCCCTTCTGTTGCCCCCACCCTCCGCTCATGCCCCGTGTCTCCCTGCTGTTGCCCCCCACTCATGCCCCGTGTGTCCCTGCTGTTGCCCCCCACCCCCTGCTTATGCCCTGTTACTCTCTCCTGTTACCCCCCACACCCGCTCATGCCCCATGTCTCTCTCCTGTTACCCCCACCCCCCTCTCATGCCCGTGTCTCTCTCCTGTTTCCCCACACCCCCCGGTCATGCCCCGTGTCTCCCTGCTGTTGCCCCCACCCCAAGCTCATGCCCCGTGTCTCCCTACTGTTGCCCCCACCCCCCCGCTCATGCCCCGTGTCTCTCTCATGTTCCCCCCACCCCCTGCTCATGGCATGTGTCTCTCTCCTGTTGCCCCCCACCCCCGCTCATGCCCCGTGTCTCCCTGCTTTTGCCCCCCACCCCCCGCTTATGCCCCGTGTCTCTCTCCTGTTACCCCCCAACCCCTCTCATGCCCTGTGTCTCTCTCCTGTTACCCCACCCCCCTGTCATGCCCTGTGTCTCTCTCCTGTTGCCCCCCACCACCCGGTCATGCCCCGTGTCTCCCAGCTGTTGCCCTCCACCCCCGCTCATGCCCCGTGTCGCCCTGCTGTTGCCCCCACCCCCGCTTATGTCCAGTGTCTCTCTCCTGTTACCCCCCCACCCCCGCTCATGCCCCATGTCTCTTTCCTGTTACCCCCACCCCCTCTCATATCCCGTGTCTCTCTCCTGTTGCCCCACACCCTCGGTCATGCCCCGTGTCTCCCTGCTGTTGCCCCCAACCCCCGCTAATGCCCCGTGTCTCTCTCCTGTTAGCCCCCACCCCCCCGGTCATGCACCATGTCTCTCTCCTGTTGCCCCCATCCCCCGGTCATGCCCCGTGTCTCCCTGCTGTTGCCCCCCACCCCCTGCTCATGCCCCCTGTCTCTCTCCACTTGCCCCCACCCCCGGTCATGCCCTGTGTCTCCCTGCTGTTACCCCCCACTCCCCGCTCATGCCCTCTGTCTCTTTCCTGTTCCCCCCACCCCCTGGTCATGCCCTGTGTCTCCCTGCTGTTGCCCCTCACCCCCCGCTCATGCCCCGTGTCTCCCTGCTGTTGCCCCCCACCTCCCGCTCATGCCCCATGTCTCTCCTGTTACCCCCCATGCCCCGCTCATGCCCCGTGTCTCTCTCCTATTGCCCCTCACCCCTCGCTCATGCCCGTGTCTCTTTCCTGTTGCCCCCCACCCCCGGCTCATGCTCCGTGTCTCTCTATTGTTACCCCCACCCCCTCTCATGCCCCGTGTCTCTCTCCTGTTACCCCCACCCCCCTCTCATGCCCCGTGTTTCTCTCCTGTTGCCCGCCACCCCCCTCTCATACCCCGTGTCTCTCTCCTGTTGCCCCCCACCCCACGCTCATGCCCTGTGTCTCTCGCCTGTTCCCCCCACCCCCGGTCATGCCCCGTTTCTCCCTGCTGTTGCCCCTCACCCCCGCTCATGCCCCGTGTCTCACTGCTGTTGCCCCCCACGCCCGCTCATGCCCCATGTCTCTCCTGTTACCCCCCACCCCCCTCTCATGCCCTGTGTCTCACTGCTGTTGTCGCCACCATCCGCTGTATCTCCCTGCTGTTGCCCTCCACCCCCGGCTCATGCTCTGTGTCTCTCTCCTGTTACCCCCACCCCATCTCATGCCCCGTGTCTCTCTCCTGTTAACCCCACCCCCCCTCATGCCCGTGTCTCTCTCCTGTTGCCCCCACCCCCGCTCATGCCCCGTGTCTCTCTCCTGTTACCACCAACCCCCTCTCATGCCCTGTGTCTCACTGCTGTTGTCCCCCACCATCCGCTCATGCCCCGTGTCTCCCTGCTGTTGCCCTCCACCCCCGGCTGATGCTCCATGTCTCTCTCCTGTTTCCCCCACCCCCTCTCATGCCCCGTGTCTCTCTCCTGTTGCCCCCACCCCCTCCAATGCCCCGTGCCTCTCTCCTGTTACCCCCACCCTCTCTCATGCCCCGTGTCTCTCTCCTGTTGCCCCACACCCTCGGTCATGCCCCGTGTCTCCCTGCTGTTGCCCCCCAACCCCCGCTAATGCCCAGTGTCTCTCTCCTGTTAGCCCCCACCCCCCGGACCCAGTCATGCACCGTGTCTCCCTGCTGCTGCCCCACACTCCCTGCTCATGCCCCGTGTCTCTCCTGTTACCCCCACCCCCCTCTCATGCCCCGTGTCTCTCTCCTGTTGCCCCCATCCCCCGGTCATGCCCCGTGTCTCCCTGCTGTTGCCCCCCACCCCCTGCTCATGCCCGTGTCTCTCTCCGCTTGCCCCCACCCCCCGGTCATGCCCCGTGTCTCCCTGCTGTTGCCCCCCACTCCCCGTTCATGCCCTCTGCCTCTCTCCTGTTCCCCCACCCCCCGGTCATGCCCCGTGTCTCGCTGCTGTTGCCCCTCAGCCCCCGCTCATGCCCCGTGTCTCCCTGCTGTTGCCCCCCACCCCCCGCTCATGTCCCATGTCTCTCCTGTTACCCCCCACGCCCCGCTCATGCCCCGTGTCTCTCTCCTATTGCCCCCCACCCCTCGCTCATGCCCGTGTCTCTCTCCTGTTGCCCCCCACCCCCGGCTCATGCTCTGTGTCTCTCACCTGTTACCCCCACCCCCTCTCATGCCCTGTGTCTCTCTCCTGTTACCCCCACCCCCCTCTCATGCCCCGTGTTTCTCTCCTGTTACCCCCCACCCCCCTCTCATGCCCCGTGTCTCTCTCCTGTTGCCCCCCACCCCCCGCTCATGCCCTGTGTCTCTCTCCTGTTCCCCCCACCCCCCGGTCATGCCCCGTGGCTCCCTGCTGTTGCCCCTCACCCCCCGCGTCTCCCTGCTGTTGCCCCCCACACCCCGCTCATGCCCCATGTCTCTCCTGTTACCCTCCATGCCCCGCTCATGCCCTGTGTCTCTCTCCTATTGCCCCCCACCACTCTCTCATGCCCTGTGTCTCACTGCTGTTGTCCCCCAACATCCGCTCATGCCCCGTGTCTCCCTGCTGTTGCCCTCCACCCCCGGCTCATGCTCCGTGTCTCTCTCCTGTTACCCCCACCCCCTCTCATGCCCCGTGTCTCTCTCCTGTTAACCCCACCTCCCTCTCATGCCCTATTCTCTCTCCTGTTGCCCCCACCCCCGCTCATGCCCTGTGTCTCTCTCCTGTTACCCCCCACTCCCATCTCATGCCCTGTGTCTCACTGCTGTTGCCCCACACTCCCTGCTCATGCCCCGTGTCTCTCCTGTTACCCCCACCCCCCTCTCATGCCCCGTGTCTCTCTCCTGTTGCCCCCATCCCCCGGTCATGCCCCGTGTCTCCCTGCTGTTGCCCCCCACCCCCTGCTCATGCCCGTGTCTCTCTCCGCTTGCCCCCACCCCCCGGTCATGCCCCGTGTCTCCCTGCTGTTGCCCCCCACTCCCCGTTCATGCCCTCTGCCTCTCTCCTGTTCCCCCCACCCCCCGGTCATGCCCCGTGTCTCGCTGCTGTTGCCCCTCAGCCCCCGCTCATGCCCCGTGTCTCCCTGCTGTTGCCCCCCACCCCCCGCTCATGTCCCATGTCTCTCCTGTTACCCCCCACGCCCCGCTCATGCCCCGTGTCTCTCTCCTATTGCCCCCCACCCCTCGCTCATGCCCGTGTCTCTCTCCTGTTGCCCCCCACCCCCGGCTCATGCTCTGTGTCTCTCACCTGTTACCCCCACCCCCTCTCATGCCCTGTGTCTCTCTCCTGTTACCCCCACCCCCCTCTCATGCCCCGTGTTTCTCTCCTGTTACCCCCCACCCCCCTCTCATGCCCCGTGTCTCTCTCCTGTTGCCCCCCACCCCCCGCTCATGCCCTGTGTCTCTCTCCTGTTCCCCCCACCCCCCGGTCATGCCCCGTGTCTCCCTGCTGTTGCCCCTCACCCCCCGCGTCTCCCTGCTGTTGCCCCCCACACCCCGCTCATGCCCCATGTCTCTCCTGTTACCCTCCATGCCCCGCTCATGCCCTGTGTCTCTCTCCTATTGCCCCCCACCACTCTCTCATGCCCTGTGTCTCACTGCTGTTGTCCCCCAACATCCGCTCATGCCCCGTGTCTCCCTGCTGTTGCCCTCCACCCCCGGCTCATGCTCCGTGTCTCTCTCCTGTTACCCCCACCCCCTCTCATGCCCCGTGTCTCTCTCCTGTTAACCCCACCTCCCTCTCATGCCCTATTCTCTCTCCTGTTGCCCCCACCCCCGCTCATGCCCTGTGTCTCTCTCCTGTTACCCCCCACTCCCATCTCATGCCCTGTGTCTCACTGCTGTTGTCCCCCACCATCCGCTCATGCCCCATGTCTCCCTGCTGTTGCCCTCCTCCCCCGGCTCATGCTCCGTGTCTCTCTCCTGTTTCCCCACCCCTCTCATGCCCCGTGTCTCTCTCCTGTTGCCCCCACCCCCTCTCATGCCCCGTGCCTCTCTCCTGTTACCCCCCACCCCCCTCTCATGCCCCGTGTCTCCCTGCTATTGCCACGCACCCCCCGCTCATGCCCCGTGTCTCTCTCCTGTTACCCCCACCCCCCACTCATGTCCCGTGTCTCCCTCGTGTTCCCCCACTCCCCACTCATGCCCCGTGTCTCCCTGCTCTTGCCCCCCACCCCCCTCTCATGCCCGTGTCTCTCTCCTGTTACCCCCCACCCCCTCTTATGCCCCGTGTCTCTCACCTGTTGCCCCCCACCCCTCGGTCATGCCCCGTGTCTCTCTCCTGTTCCCCCTACCCCGCTCATGCCTCGTGTCTCTCTCCTGTTGCCCCACCCCCTGGTCATGCCCCGTGTCTCCCTGCTGTTGCCCCCCACCCCCCACTCATGCCCCCGTGTCTCTCTCCTGTTCCCCCCGCCCCCCGGTCATGCCCCGTGTCTCCCTGCTGTTGCCCCTCACCCCCTGCTCATGCCCCATGTCTCTCCTGTTACCCCCACCCCCGCTCATGCCCCGTGTCCCTCTCCTGTTGCCCCCGCCCACCGCTCATGCCCCGTGTCTCTCTGTTACACCCACCCCCGCTCATGCCCCGTGTCTCTCTCTTGTTGCCCCCACCCCCTGTCATGCCCCGTGTCTCTCTCCTTTTGCCCCCACCCCCACTCATGCCCCGTGTCTCTCTCCTGTTACCCCCCACCTCCCTCTCATGCCCCGTGTCTCCTGCTGTTGCCCCCCACCCTCCGCTCATGCCCCGTGTCTCCCTGCTGTTGCCCCCCACCCCTGGCTCATGCCCCGTGTCTCTCTCCTGTTACCCCCCACCACCCTCTCATGCCCCGTGTCTCTCTCCTGTTACCCCCACCCCCCTCTCATGCCCTGTGTCTCTCTCCTGTTACCCCCACCCCCCTCTCATGCCCCGTGTGTCTCTCCTGTTGCCCCCCACCCCCTGATCATGCCCATGTGTCCCTGCTGTTGCCCCCCGGTCATGCCCAGTGTCTCCCTGCTGTTGCCCCCCACCCCCTGCTCATGCCTCGTGTCTCCCTGCTGTGCCCCCCACCCCCCGCTCATGCCTGTGTCTCTCTCCTGTTACCCCAGCCCCCTCTCATGCCCCGTGTCTCTCTCGTGTTCCCCCCACCCCCTGCTCGTGCCCCATGTCTCCCTGCTGTTGCCCCCAACCCCCTCACATGCCCCGTGTCTCTCTCCTGTTACCCCTCACCCCCCTCTCATGCCCCGTGTCTCCCTCCTGTTCCCCCCACCCCCACCCCCCACTCATGCCCCGTGTCTCCCTGCTGTTGCCCCCCCTCTCATGCCCCATGTATCTCTCATGTTACCCCCCACTCCCCTCTCATGCCCCGTGTCTCTCTCCTGTTGCCCCCCACCCCTCGGTCATGCCCTGTGTCTCTCTCCTGTTCCCCCCCACCCCCTGCTCATGCCTCGTGTCTCCCCTGTTCCTCCCCACCCCCCTCTCATGCCCCGTGTCTCCTCTCCTGTTGCCCCCCACCCCCCGGTCATGCCCTGTGTCTCTCTGCTGTTGCCCCGGTCATCCCCAGTGTCTCCAAGCTGTTGCCTCTACCCCCACTCATGCCCCATGTCTCCCTGTTGTTGCCCCCCAACCCCCGCTCATGCCCTGTGTCTCTCTCCTGTTACCCCCACCCCCTTCTCATCCCCCGTGTCTCCCTCGTGTTCCCCCCACCCCCCGCTCATGCCCCGTGTCTCCCTGCTGTTGCCCCCCACCCCCTCTCATGCCCCGTGTCTCTCTCCTGTTACCCCCCACCCCCTCTCATCCCCCGTGTCTCCCTGCTGTTGCCCCCCACCCCCCACTCATGCCCCATGTCTCTCTCCTGTTCCCCCCACCCCCCCGGTCATGCCCTGTGTCTCCCTGCTGTTGCCCCTCACCCCCGCTCATGCCCCGTGTCTCCCTGCTGTTGCCCCCACCCCCCGCTCATGCCCCGTGTCTCTCCTGTTACCCCCACCCACCGCTCATGCCCCGTGTCTCTCTCCTGTTCCCCCCACCCCTGCTCATGGCATGTGTCTCCTCCTGTTGCCCCCCACCCCCTGCTCATGCCCCGTGTCTCTCTCCTGTTACCCCCCACCCCCCTCTCATGCCCCGTGTCTCTCTCCTGTTACCCCCCACCCCCCTGTCATGCCCTGTGTCTCTCTCCTGTTGCCCCCCACCACCCGGTCATGCCCCGAGTCTCCCTGCTTTTGCCCTCAACCCCCGCTCATGCCCCGTGTCTCCCTGCTGTTGCCCCCACCCCCGCTTATGTCCCATGTCTTTCTCCTGTTACCCCCCCACCCCCGCTCATGCCCCATGTCTCTCTCCTGTTACCCCCACCCCCTCTCATTCCCCGTGTCTCTCTCCTGTTGCCCCACACCCTCGGTCAAGCCCCGTGTCTCCCTGCTGTTGCCCCCAACCCCCGCTAATGCCCCGTATCTCTCTCCTGTTAGCCCCCACCCCCGGTCATGCACCGTGTCTCCCTGCTGTTGCCCCGCACTCCTGCTCATGCCCCGTGTCTCTCCTGTTACCCCCACCCCCCTTTCATGCCCCGTGTCTCTCTCCTGTTGCCCCCATCCCCCGGTCATGCCCCGTGTCTCCCTGCTGTTGCCCCCCACCCCCTGCTCATGCCTCGTGTCTCTCTCGCCGCTTGCCCCCACCCCCCGGTCATGCCCCGTGTCTCCCTGCTGTTGCCCCCCACTCCCCGCTCATGCCCTGTGTCTCCCTGCTGTTGCCCCCCACCCCCGGTCATCCCCGTGTCTCCCTGCTGTTGCCCCCCACTCCCGCTCATGCCCTGTGTCTCCCTGCTGTTGCCCCTCACCCCCCGCTCATGCCCTGTGTCTCCCTGCTGTTGCCCCCCACCCCCCGGTCATGCCCCGTGTCTCCCTGCTGTTGCCCCTCACCCCCCGCTCATGCCCCGTGTCTCCCTGCTGTTGCCGCCCACCCCCCGCTCATGCCCCATGTCTCTCCTGTTACCCCCCACGCCCCGCTCATGCCCCGTGTCTCTCTCCTATTGCCCCCCACCCCTCGCTCATGCCCGTGTCTCTCTCCTGTTGCCCCCCACCCCCGGCTCATGCTCCGTGTCTCTCTCCTGTTACCCCCACCCCCTCTCATGCCCCGTGTCTCTCTCCTGTTACCCCCACGCCCCTCTCATGCCCCGTGTTTCTCTCCTGTTACCCCCACCGCCCTCTCATGCCCCGTGTCTCTCTCCTGTTGCCCCCACCCCCCGCTCATGCCCTGTGTCTCTCTCCTGTTCCCCCCACCCCCCGGTCATGCCCCGTGTCTCCCTGCTGTTGCCCCTCACCCCCCGCTCATGCCCCGTGTCTCTCTCCTATTGCCCCCAACCCCCTCCCATGCCCTGTGTCTCACTGTTGTTGTCCCCCACCATCCGCTCATGCCCCGTGTCTCCCTGCTGTTGCCCTCCACCCCGGCTCATGCTCCGTGTCTGTCTCCTGTTAGCCCCACCCCCTCTCGTGCGCCGTGTCTCTCTCCTGTTAACCCTACCCCCCCTCTCATGCCCGTGTCTCTCTCCTGTTGCCCCCACCCCCGCTCATGCCCGTGTCTCTCTCCTGTTACCCCCCACCCCCCTCTCATGCCCTGTGTCTCACTGCTGTTGTCCCCCACCATCCGCTCATGCCCCGTGTCTCCCTGCTGTTGCCCTCCACCCCCGGCTCATGCTCCGTGTCTCTCTCCTGTTTCCCCCACCCCCTCTCATGCCCCGTGTCTCTCTCCTGTTGCCCCCACCCCCTCTCATGCCTCGTGCCTCTCTCCTGTTACCCCCCACCCCCTCTCATGCCCCGTGTCTCTCTCCTGTTGCCCCACACCCTCGGTCATGCCCCCGTGTCTCCCTGCTGTTGCCCCCCACCCCCGCTAATGCCCCGTGTCTCTCTCCTGTTAGCCCCCACCCCCCGACCCGGTCATGCACCGTGTTTCCCTGCTGCTGCCTCGCACTCCCTGCCTATGCCCCGTGTCTCTCTCCTGTTGCCCCCATCCCCCGGTCATGCCCCGTGTCTACCTGCTGTTGCCCCCCACCCCCTGCTCATGCCCCGTGTCTCTCTCCGCTTGCCCCCACCCCCGGTCATGCCCCGTGTCTCCCTGCTGTTGCCCCCCACTCCCCGCTCATGCCCTCTGCCTCTTTCCTGTTCCCCCCACCCCCCGGTCATGCCCAGTGTCTCCCTGCTGTTGCCTCTACCCCCGCTCATGCACCGTGTCTCCTGTTGTTGCCCCCCAACCCCCGCTCATGCCCTGTGTCTCTCTCCTGTTACCCCCCACCCCCTTCTCATCCCCCGTGTCATCCTCATGTTCCCCCCACCCCCCGCTCATGCCCCATGTCTCCCTTGCTGTTGCCCTCACGCCCCGCTCATGCCCCGTGTCTCTCTCCTATTTGCCCCCCACCCCTCGCTCATGCCCGTGTCTCTCTCCTGTTGCCCCCACCCCGGCTCATGCTCCCTGTCTCTCTCCTGTTACCCCCACCCCCTCTCATGCCCCGTGTCTCTCTCCTGTTACCCCCACACCCCTCTCATGCCCCGTGTTTCTCTCCTGTTACCCCCCACCGCCCTCTCATGCCCCGTGTCTCTCTCCTGTTGCCCCCACCCCCCGCTCATGCCCTGTGTCTCTCTCCTGTTCCCCCCACCCCCCGGTCATGCCCCGTGTCTCCCTGCTGTTGCCCCTCAACCCCCGCTCATGCCCTGTGTCTCCCTGCTGTTGCCCCCCGCCCCCTGCTCATGCCCCATGTCTCTCCTGTTACCCCCATGCCCCGCTCATGCCCCGTGTCTCTCTCCTATTG